>NC_137283.1:11870000-16870000 GCF_054371585.1 Giraffa tippelskirchi | reverse complement strand
GTGTCTTAGCTTACTGGTAACCCGGCAGCCAGAGCTCTGGCACGTCCCCATCCCTGCCTCCCAACATCCTCCTCAGCCTACATTCTGCCCACCTTCCACCTGGACCTCTGTTATCCTTCCCCCTCCCCCCACCTTCTTCCTTTTCCTGCTCCTCAACACCTCTCTTCTTTCCTCCCCTTTCCAGACTGATTTCTGTCTCCTGTGGCTGCAACTCCAAATGTTGTCACTGACTTGTTTTCACAAGGAGCTGGAACACCCAGGCTGGGAAGTCGGGCTTCAAGGAAACAGGAAGGCCCTGCACCTATTCATCTAATTCCCTGGACAGAGGTGGGCCCCACTGGTACCTCCCCAGGAGCCCTGCAACGGGCCGAGGCAAGAAGCCTGGCATTGTGTCTGTCTAACCCCCTAATTATTTCCACCATCTCTCTGCGACCCTGTTTGTGTGAAAGCCTTCATTTTCAGAAATGCTTAAAATAAGGTCTGAGGAAGCCCAAGGATACCTTGGAATGGCATGACCAACTGACCTGATGTCAAGACAGGAGTTTCTGAATCGTTCCTAATAATACTAAATATTATTAATAATAATAGTTATCATCATTAGCAATAATGCTTAGTACTATTAGTACCAGCACTATAATACTTATCCTTAAGGATAATAACAACAATAATAGCTGTTGTTTCTTTGATCTCTTACCATGTACCAGGCCCAATGATAACTGCATCACAGACAATACCTCACATAAGCCTAATATCAGCAATTTATGGGATATAACCCCTATTATAATCCCACTTTAAAGATTAGGACACAACCTCAGGGAGGGTGAAGAATTTGCTCAAGATCACAGAGGTAGTAAACGTGATTCTCTCTCAACCATTCCACTCTGTTGCTTCCACTCCATTGTTGGGAGAACTATGACTCTATGTGCCTTTAGAATTTTTTCCCCAAATATTCCAAAATAATTATAAAACACACATATTCCTCTGCCTTACTGTAAAAAGCATGCTGCTATTTAAGAGGCTCTCTTTTAGGTCACTGTTGATATTGGACAGCACCGTTTAGTAGAATCTCCTGTTTTCCATGACCAAGTCCTGGCCCCAACCACTGGCTTCCTGGCCAAGGCAGGAGGACAGGGCATGGACCACTGGGCTAAGTCTTTGTGAAAACAGAACATACTCAGGAACAGTCTTTCCTGACTATGTCTCAGACTTTCTTTTTTGTTTTTTTTGCAAGGTTTGGGGGACATGAATCTCTCGCAGATAAGCATCAAAAGGCTCAGGGGATGGTTGAGGATCTCTGTGTCCTAAGGATTGTGATAAACCTGTCTTTCTGAAAAACCCATAGCTACAAAAACCAGAAACCCCTCAGCCTTGAGCTGTTTTCTCCCCCTCTACTTTCTCTTCAAGGTGGATATGGGTGTTGTCAGGATTATTTGTTGGGTTTAAAACATTACTGATCACTTATTGCTGCTGAATCACTGACCTGAGATGTCTCTCCAACCTTCTTGTCATTTTTTAATCTGATCTTCTACTTCATTTGCATTGTTTGTGTAGAGGATGTAATAGAGGATTGCACTGGCATTTCAAAAATGTCTGTACCCATGTATCCACCCATCAATCCACCATGTTCCCACCCATCCACTCATCCACCCATTCACCCATCCACCCATCCACTCATCCACCCATTCACCCATCCACCCTTCACCCCATCCACCCATCCATATCAACCTCCCTGATCCACGCCCCTGTTACTTTCCACCACTAACCTGTGCATTAGTGTATATGTGTAACAACTGAGTCCAGCAACTCTCTTTTCAAAGCCATCAAATACACCAAATCAGTCATCCTTAAACTTGGCTCTGACCACATCACCTCCTATTCAAGAACCTATCTTAGGTGGTACTTAGAAGTGGAACTGCTGGGATACAGGCTGTGTACCTCTTCCTTCTCTGTCACTGGACACTCCCACTCTTCTCCAGAGGGGCGAGTCCAATTTACATGCTTATTAGGAGGAGACAAGTGGCTCTGCTGCTCCACATTCTTGCCAGCACTTGGATTGCTTGACCAACCTAACAGGAGTCAAACTGTTTCATTTTGTTTTATTTTACCTTCTCCTGATTACCAGTAAGTATGAGCATCTTTTCTTACAATTTTAACCATTTAAATTTAATTTTTTGTGACTCACTCATTTATATCTTTTACCCATGTTCTTACTGGGTTGTTTGCCCTTTTCCGATTTTTTTTTGGTAGGAGGTGATTTTTATATTCTGGTTATTAACCTTTTATTAATTCTATGCATGCCAAATATCTTTTCCTTTCTTGGTCTGTATCTTCCCTTTATTTATTTGTTGCAGCTGTTATTGAATAGAACATTTAAATAAAACTTATATAATGAAATCTATCATTATTTTCCTTTATGGTGTATGCTTCTTTTGTTTTGTGCTTTATGTTTAAGCAACTTTTTCCTACCTCTAAGGTTTTAAATAGAACCTTCTACTACATCTTCTTCCAAAAATTTTTAGTTTTATTTTTTACCTTTAGCACTTTAACCCATCTAGAATATATTTTTGTTAACTAAGGTGGAGGTCTAATTTTTTCCATATGGAAAAAAAAAAAGTGTGTGTGTGTGTATGTGTGTTTAAACCAGTTCCTAAAAAATAACAAGAAATGGACAAGAAACCAGTGGAATTAGCCCCATTTCCTAAACAGGCCATCGTTCCCCCCAGTCTGTAATGCACTACTGCCATACTATGTTCCCATTTGTGGAGGGCTTGGTTTCTGAGCACTGATCTGGCCCACCTGTTAGTTTACCTAGAACTGCTCTAGCACCACCCGTTGTACTATCACGTAAGAGGAAGTCTTGATATCTGATAAGGCAAATGCTCCAACAAATACCAAAAAAATATAACCTACAGGACTTATTTTCTTTTTATGGGGCAATCAAGTTAAAAATTTAAAGCAAGTAGAAAGTTTCAAAGAAAATCTTTGAAACAATCTTTGGAACTAAAATATAAATAATTCTGAAAAATTTACGGGGCAAAGAAGAAATTGCAAAATGGAAATTATGAAATATTTATACCTGAATGACAATGAAAATATCACATCAAAATTTCTATGCTGCAGATAATTTATAGCACTAATGGCATTAATTTTCAATCATTCTTGTATTCTAATATATGCATTTTTAAATTACATTTTCTAGTTGGCTATGACAGGCATACGGGAACATTATTAATTTTTGTATATTGATCTTGGAATCAGCCATCTTGCTTAACTCTTTAACAGGAAGTACAATATTTACTAGTGGTTTTTGGTAAATATTCTTTATCAAGCTAAGGAAGTTTCCATTTATTCCTAATTTGCTAAGAATTAAACGGTGAAAAGTTAGAAGCATGCTTTTTAAAAGTCAAGAATGTATTGAAGGAACTTCGAAGGTGGTCCAGTGGTTAAGAATCTGTCTTGCAATGCAGGAGACTCAGGCTTGATCCCTGGTCAGGGAACTAAGACCTCATGTGCTGCGGAGCAACTAAGCCCTCACGCCACAACTAGAGAGTCTGTGTGCCACAACAAAAGATGCAACAAAGATGCTTGATGCAACAAAGATCCCACATGCCGCAACTAAGACCCGATGAGCGCTAGGTCGCTTCAGTCCATGGGATTCTCCAGGCAAGAATACTGGAGTGGGTTGCCATTTCCTTCTCCAGGGGATCTTCCCACTAAGACCCGATACAGCCAAATAAACAAATAAATATTTGAAAAGAAATGTATTCAACCTCCTGTGATAAACCATAATGGAAAAGAATATTAAAAAGAATGTATATATATATATAGTTGGTGTATGGCACAAACCAAGACAATATTGTAAAGCAATTATCCTTCAATTAAAAATAAATTTTAAAAAAGATATATATATGTATAACTGACTTACTTTTCTGGACAGCAGTAATTAACACAATACTATATAAAAAAATAAGTCAAAAAATTAAAATGAAATTTAAGAATGCCATTTCTCTCCCATTTTCCTCTACTATACCAATTGAGGTCCAAAAGGCAAGAAAAGGAAATAAGAGGTTATTTAAATTAAAAAAAAAAAAAAGACAATAAGTCAGAAGTAATCAGTGAATGATTTCCTGAGCATATTTTATTTCTGACTCTTTATTTAATCTGTGTGCCCTGAATGTTTCTTTATCCCATCTCTGAACTTAATTCTCACTGCGTTTTTTCTCAAAGGATTATTATTTCCCAATAATCATCCTAATAGTAGTTAATATTTAATGACTACTTACTGCATACCAGGTAGACATTTTATACCATCACTTTTTAATCCTTACAGTGACCCTAAGAAGGAAGTTTTTAATTAGCTCCATTTTGAAAATGTTGAAACCGTGAGGATTTAGGGATTAGGTTGAGTTCATGCAGCTGGAAAGTGGCAGAACAGGGACCCTGAAGTCTGTCCACACCCCTAACCATCACACCACAGTGCAAGGCTGGCTGACCTGCTCACGATACAAGACCAGATTTTTCTGCCAATGGACCTTTGCTTCGGTCTAGAATCCTCTGACTTTTCCCAAATCTCCGCATGCCTGCTGGGGACACAGTAAGGCACCCCTCAGAATGCCTTCAGGATTGGGGAACATATTCCCTCAGCTGTGGGGAGTACTGTCTGCAGATACCCCACTGTCAGCACTGTTTGGAACGGCCTCACAAACAGGCATCTGCCCAAGGCCACATCTCTCAGGAGCAACATGAAGGTAGAAAGGCCCAGCTTCCTCCCCACAAACCAGGACAACCAGAAGGGCCACCCCAGCCTCAGAGCTCCCCAAGGAGTCCTTTGAGGCCTTTGTTGTGACTGCACATTCCCTGAATCCTGCCTCTCTCCCTTCCTCTTGCGAGGGGGTGCACTCCAACAATACTGGCTAACATATCCCTGCAATGTAATCCCTGTCTCGGAATCAGCTTCCCAGGAACCCAAGCTGGCATGAATCCTAAGCCTCACTTCGAGATTCACTACAAATGCTGCATCCCCTACACAAAACCTTCCCCAAACTGCCCCTCAGCCCAGATTAAAAGTCCTCCTTCTTCTAAATACTGATATCACTCATACACGTCTATCTTCACTTCCACTGTTCACTGTGAGCTCCTTGAGGGAAGGCACTATGTCTGACTCATCCTTCTGTCTCCTTTAACGCCTGCCTTTTCCATTGAGCGTGGGCTCTGGGATCAGACAAATTTGGATTCAAATCCCTTCTTCACCTTTATCAGCATCAGTTTCCTCATCTGTAAAATGGGGGCGATGACAGCATCTTCCTCTAACACTTTAAGAAGTGAATGTTTAGCCTAGAGCCCAGCACATAGTAAGCACTGATTGTTTGTTATATATGATTATTGTGTATCTATTGTGATGAGAGCACTAACGCATGTTTTCTGAGTGAGCTGGGAACTCCTGACAGCAACCAGGTCAGCAAGCTGCACTAGCAGGGTGAGTGCTCACAACTCATCTCCCTGGGAGACAGTGGAGACAGCTGAAGGCTCCAAGCCCCTGGCAGTCTGCCCGCTTCACTCTCTCTCCGTGCAGGCCTCAGAGCTGGATCCTCCAGCATGCAAGCCCTCACTCTCTCCTGCAACCCAAAAATAAAAAATAAATAAATAAATAAACTTGGCTTTGAATCCAAGGCCATTGGTGCTTTTGATCTTGGTTACAAAGCAAGGCAATTATTAGATACAAAAGTCCTGATTTATTTATGAAATGCGACGGACATCTTCAAGGCGGGAACGAGAAAGCTCACTCTAGACCAAGCCCTTATTGCCATACCATGAATGGCTGCTTTCAAACACAGGGCCCCCGAATGCCCTTTCTTCTCTGCTAAGAGTCTTTCCTCATTAGTGCTTGCTTCAGAACACCACAGCTTCCAACAATCAAACTCACTCCAGGGCTGGGACAAGTAATTAAATTCTGCAGCCATCGAAGCAGAGGATAATGGATGGCTATTGTTAAGCAAGCTGAGGCTGGAAATGAAATGGGCTCCAATGCTCAACCTCAGAAATGGTTGAGGCGGAAAGAGAGAGCAAGAACGGACGCAGATGGACCCTCCCTGCTGGTGCACCACAGGGGGCAGTGGAGTCAGGGCTGGACCTGGAGTAGGAAACCTGCACTGGGGCCAAACTCTGCTCTTACTGGAAAACAAAGGGGTGGGGCTAGGTAAATCACTCCCCATGTGTGATCCCCAGGTCAGCAGCAAAAGAAGCGCCTGGGAACTCGTTAGAAATGCAGGTTCTCAGGCCTCACTCCTACCTGGTGCATCAGAAGCTGTGGGCTGAGGGCTCAGCAATCCGTGTTTAACAAGCCCTCCAGCTGATTCTGATGCTAGACTTGAAGAACCACTGGTGATCCTGTTTCAGGATGAGGCCAAAAACTCAACTGCACAAAGGACCAAGGAGCTATTAAAATAAAGGGGTTGGTGTCGTGCGCCAGACAGTGTGGGGGCTATGGAGCAGTGGAGTGAGTGTGCCCTGCCTGAGGGCCAGCAGCTTCTCAGCTCTGGACAGCCACATATGGATCTGGGACCGTCAGAGCTGGTTTTTCAAGAGAAATACAAAATTCTGATTTTTATGTGAAATTCTACAATTTTAAAATATTGGTTCAAGTTTTCTTAACAAAGTGAGGGCCAAGCAGATTACACTTGAGAATCAAGTTCAGCTGGGGACCACCATTTTGCAGCCTCCATTCCAAGCTGCCTTGGATCCCCATCGTTGACATTCTGTCCACTGTGCTCCTGCCCTTGTCCTAACACTGAACTTCTAACCTCCTTTCCCCCCTTGGGAGACTCCTATTCATCCTTCAATGCCCGATTCAAGCATCACCTCCACTGCTGAACTCATTCTCAATTCTCTGTTTTACTTTCTATCTTCTCCACTATGAAAACAGAAAGGAATCAGATGGGGCCAAAGAACTGACATGAAGAAGAAGGTAACACAGAGGAGGAAGGCATGGAGAAGTTATGAAACAGCCTTTTCCCACAGAGGAGGAAAGAGGAAACTCCTGCAAAAGTGATCATTTTTGCTGTTTGAAAAATCACTTAAATAAGGACACTGATCCCATATGGCCAGCATCTAATAAAATGAAGTTTGAAAAGGGCAAATATAAAGAAACACAAGTGCAGAATTCATAGGATAGATTAAAAAACATTTGGTACAAAATTCCCAGGAGATTTGAGCTGAGAGTTCAGAGTGAGTCAACCATGTGATGAGATGATCATGAAAAAAGCAAGTGCCTTCATAGGTTTCATTATTAGAAATAAAGTGTCTAGACAGCCCTGCTCTCTTCCTAGCTGCTCAGAGCTTCCTGTAGAGTTCTGAGTGGTTCTGAGTATTAATTTCTGCGGGTCAGAGAAGCCCTGAAGTCTGACCCAGGAAGGGAGAAAATGCAAAGCCAAGTCACAAGGGGTCAGCTGAAGGAACCTGGTGTGTTCACCCAAAGGCAGGACAGACCTGGGTATGTGGTCATGATTTCTGTCTTCAAGTAACGGATAGGTTTCCATGTGAATTGATGTAAGTGGCCCACAGGACCTGTGAGTGAAAACCCTGGAAGATTTTATCTCAGCATTGGGAAGAATTTTCTATTGATCTCAGTTGTCCCTGAATGGAATACAAGATAATGAATGCCTTTGCAGGGGCTGAGTAGGGGGAGATCTGGCAGAGAGAGAATAGCTCAGGAAGAAGATAATAAAAGGACTGGAAGAGAAGACCTAGAGGACATCCATTGCTTTATTTTTCACCCCTCTTGTAAGGAAAAGCACTCTGTTTTTTCTGGGGAACCACCTTCGGCCATTCTCTGTCTGACCTCTGCATCTGGGGAAGTTGAGTGTACACCCGATTTCAGGGATGTGTTTCCCAGGCCTGGTGGGTCTGCACTGCATCTCATCAGAACAGGTCCAGCTTCAGAAGCACTCATGTGACCCACACTGTGTCAGTCGGAACCTGGGAGACCCAATTCTGGGAGAAGGGACCTCTCACTTTCTGCTGCACTTGAAGCAGGTAGGATGTAAGCCTGGGGCTGTGGGGGCCATGCTGTCATCACAGAGAGAGACTGACTATACATCAGCCTTTCTCCCACCCTTCTTAAAACAAAACAAACAAACAAAAGAACTGGAAAACAGAAAACACTGGAGCAGAGTTGCAGAGAGACTAAGTTCTGACAAGATCCTTTGTGCCCTTGAAGCCCACATGCCTGAAGCCAGTCTTGGCTCGGAAGAGCAGATAAGCTCCCTTTCCTCCCTCAAGTTAGTGGAACTGGGTTTCTGTTGTTTGCAACTGTAACAGTCCTGATCACTATGGTGAACACTAAGATTTCATACAGTTCCACTCCGGTGGATCCACTTCTCACACTTAAAGCAATAGCCACCTGTGTGCAGAAGTCCATTTGCCCAGAAGCCTAGAATGACTATGGAATGGGAGCTGCTGCCTCTAGGCATAATACACTGCACTGTAGAAGGGGGAACGGAGAATCAAGAAAGGGTGAGTTATTGAGTCCAAGAGCATTCTGTGCCACTGAGAAGCTGGCAGGTGAGGCCGCTGCCCCAGGCCCAGGCCCAGGCCCAGGAGGCATGCCTGGCCTGGAAGCCACTCCTGCAGAGGCAATGCAGGAATGTGACTTAGCAGATGGTAAAGGAATTCCATGCCCCCATGCGGCACTGTCGCCATCTCTACTTCCCACATGAGAAAACTGAGTCTCTGAAAGACCTGCTTAGGGTATCACCACCAGTGAGAGGCAGTTCTGAGGACAGATCCCAAAGTCCAGGGGTGGTGCCTCCTGCAGATGATGACAGCTGGCCATTCTTGGGCTTACCTTCTCATCTGTAAAATGGGCTGAGTGACGATTCTGTTCCCTAGTCTGACCAGAGACCAGCCTCTGCAGAACTATCCTCATGTAAGGATGCAGGCCTCGATGCTGAGATCATCCATAACTGACAGGATACACGGGGCCACACTGTGCTAAATCAGCCCATCAGGCTCATCCCCAGCTCTCTCCTGGCCCAGAGGGGCCAGATTATTTCCTTTGTTCTACAGGCACAGGCCTGGTAACAAGGCAGCCAGGAGCTCAGCTGTAGACATTTCTTCATTATTTTCCACCCTGTTAACCTCCATCACAAATGAGGCTGCTGTCAGCCTAAATGAGAGCTGAAAAGATTTATCTCACTTGTCCATGGCTCAGTTCAGGAAAAGACCCTCCATTTCCTAAAGGCCCTAATGACCTTTCTCGGTGAGTCCCTCTCACCCAGGAGTAAAGATGTGATGGTGGTGGCTGCAGGCGGGGGCCTGTGATGGGACCAAGTAGTCTGAGTCACGTCTGCATGGCTTTGCAAAGCGCTATGTCAATGTTTCTTATTATACGGTATTTACCTTCCTAATTATGTTTGCTTATGCAAATATTAAAGTTAGACTACACTTCAAAGAAATAGAATAAAAACAACAGAATGGGAAAGACTAGAGATCTCTTCAAGAAACTTGCAGGATATCAAAGGAACATTTCATGCAAGCGTGGGCAAAATAAAGGACAGAAACAGTAAGGACTTAACAGAAGCAGATGAGATTAAGAAGAGATGTGAAGAATACACAGAAGAACTGTACAAAAAAGGTCTTGATGACCCGGATAACCACAATCGTGTGGTCACTTAGCTAGAGCCAGACATCTGGGAGGGTGAAGTCAAGTGGGTCTTAGGAAGCATCACTACGAACAAAACTAACAGAGCTGACAGAATTTCAGTAGAGCTATTTCAAATCCTAAAAGATGATGCTGTTAAAAGTGCTGCGCTCGATATGTCAGAAAACTGGGAAAACTCGGCAGTGGCCACAGGACTGGGAAAGGTCAGTTTTCATTCCAATCCCAAAGAAGGGCAGTGCCAAAGAATGTTGAAACTACTGAACAACTGAGCTCATTTCACCTGCTAGTAAGGTTTGCTCAAAATCCTTCAAGCTAGGCTTCAGCAGTACGTGAACCAAGAACTTTCAGATGTACAAGTTGGTTTTAGAAAAGGCGGAGGAACAGAGATCAAATTGCCAGCATTTGCTGGATGATAGAGAAAGCAAGAAAATTCCAGAAAAATATGTACTCCTGCTTCATTGACTACACTAAAGCCTTTGACTGTGTGGATCACAACAAACTGGAAAATTCTTAAACAGATGGGACTACCAGACCATCTTACCTGTCTCCTGAGAAACCCATGTGCAGGTCAAGAAGCAACAGTTAGAACCAGACATGCAATAACGGACTGGTTCAAAATTGGGAAAGGAGTATGTCAAGACTGTATATTGTCACTTTGCTTATTTAACTTCCATGCAGAGTCCATCATGTGAAATGCCAGGCTGGATGAAGCTCAAGCTGGAATCAAGATTGCTGAGAGAAATATCAGCAACCTCAGATATGCAGATTATACCACTCTAATGGCAGAGAGCAAAGAAGAACTAAAGAACCTCTTGATGAAGGTGAAAGAGAAGAGTGAAAAAGCTAGCTTAAAATTCAACATTCAAAAAACTAAGATCATGGCAACTAGTCCCATCCCTTCATGGCAAATAGAAGGGGAAAAAGTAGAAGCAATGGCAGACTTTATTTTCTCAGACTTCAAAATTGCTGTGGATGGTGACTGTAGCCATGAAATTAAAAGACCCTTGCTCCTTGGAAGGTAAACTATGACAAACCTAGAGACTACATTAAAAAGCAGAGACATCACTTTGCTGACAAAGGTCCATCTAGTCAAAGCTATGGTTTTTCCAGTAGTCATGTATGGATGTGAGAGCTGGACAATAAAAAAAGCTGAGCGCCAAAGAATTGATGCTTTTGAATTGTGGGTTGGAGAAGACTCTTGAGAATCCCTTGGACTACAAGGAGATCCAATCAGTCAATCCTAAAGGAAATCAGTCCTGAATATTCATTGGAAGGACTGATGGTGATCCTGAAGCTCCAATACTTTGGCCACCTGATGCAAAGAGCTGATTCATTGGAAAAGACCCTGCTGCTGGGACAGATTGAAGGCAAAAGGAGAAGAGAGTGGCCGAGGATGAGATGGTTGTATAGCATCACCGACTTAACGGCCATTAATTTGAACAAATTCCAGGAGATAGTGAAGAACAGGGAAGACTGACATGCTGCAGTCCATGGGATCGCAAGTCGGACACAACAACAACACTTCATAAACACGGCCCCAGGAAGAAATTAGGGCAGATTGTGTGGCAGGAGGGAATTAGCTTGCAGTTACAATTTTGCCATAGAAGACATCCTCAAAGCAGACAATCCACATATAGACCAGGGAGAGATGACTGTATTTCAAACCAACTTGGCATCTTCCTCTGTGTGTCTGGCAATCCCAGGTCACCTCTTCCCTAAAACTGGCACCAGGTAAGAACAGATGAGCTATATCATTTTAATAGTAATAGTCTCCTACACTAGCATAATAACAGCCAGCTTTCCTGAGCATTTATTCAATGCCAGGCTCTGCTTTCCATGCTTTCACAAATAAGGAAACTGAGGCTCAGAGAGTTTAAGTAACAAACCCAAAGACATATAGCTAATAAATGATGCAGCCAGGAATATGAACCCTGAGATTTAAGAATTCTGGACCCAAGACAACACTCTGAACCACTTCTCAATAACAGACCCCTCCTTCACATGCACCACTTCATTTAACCCTCACACTGTCCTTGGGAAGTAGATGATCTTAACCTCATTTGATAGACAAACAAATGAGCAAACTTTGACCTTAAAATTCCTGTTACAGAAATTGATCTTAAGAAAATAGCAGTAGCCCATCAAATGATGAATGAATAAGGAACTTGTGGTATGTATATATATATATATATATATATATATATATATATATATAAAATATTATTCAGCCATAAAAATGATGAAGTTCTGCTATTTGGAACAATGTGGATGAAACTAGAGAATATTATGCTTAATGAAATAAGCCAGAAAAGACAAATACTGTATGATATCATTTATATGTGAAATCCAAAAAAATAATACAAACGAATGTATATGCAAAAAAGAAACAGATTCACAGATACAGAAAACAAACAACTGGTTGCCAAAGGGGAGAGGAGCAAATAGAGAGATACAAACTACAATAAATTAAATAAATAAAAAATAAAGATATACTGTATGGCACAAGAAAATATAAATATTACCTTGTAATAACTTTTAATGGAGTACAACCTGTAAAAATACTGAATCACTATGCTATATACCTAAAACTAATATAATGTAAATAAACTATACCTAAATTTTTAAAAAAATAGCAGTGAGTATGACAAAGGTATATATAAAAGAAGCTCACAGCAGCAATATTTAAAATAATATGGAAATCATTGAAGTGTTCAATAATAAACGACTGGTTAAATAAACTAGGGTATATCTATATGATGAAATACTATGTAATCTTTCAAAATGTTGTGGAATTATATTCAATGATATGGAAAAAAATTACAATCCAGTGCTATCCAATTTGTTAGGTAACATAAGCAGAGAGTAAAATCATATGCAGACTGATTTCATTTGGGAAAAGTACACACATATTCTACAAAATGTATAAATACAAGCACTCATAGAAAATGTATTTACATATGTACATATAAAGAAATTCCTTTGACAACCAAAGTGATTATGGCTGAGAGATAACATTTCAGGGTGATGTTATTTTCTATGTGTGAGCTCATCTCTATTTTTCCAAATTTCCTAGAAAGAACGTACAACTTACCTAACCATGCAAACGTTTTTATCTTGGTGGTGGTGATGGTTGCTAAAGTGGCTGAGATCCGAGCCACATCCAGGACTCAAACTTGGAGCCTGGGCCCCAAGTCCAATTCTCAGCCTCTTGTCCCCTTCAACACGCCTGCCCCTTGGTCCCATGTTCCCGGACCACACCCCACCCTGGTTGACAGTCTCACTATGGCCAGCCTGGGGCAGAAACCCACCTTTTTGAAGAGTCTGATGACATCCTCACTGATCTGGGAGAGGCGGACGATGACGTTGTTCATGAAGATGTCGTTGAGGGTGGCGTGGTCTCGGCTCTCCCGCCTGGTCTGGTGCAGGACTAGATACCAACAGTTTACGGGCGAGAGGAGATACTGGTCTTTCCTATAGAAACCAAGACAGTTCATTGGAATTTCCATCCACAAATGTTCTACATTGTCACCCACTGCAGCTCTTTTGACCTTAGTGGGGCCCTTTCAAATTCATTTTCCTATAACACATTTAACAGCGACAGAGACCATGAGGCCTCCCAAGGTCACAGAGCAGAGCTGGGAGGCCACTTTGCATCAGTGTTTCCTTAGGAAATGAAATATTTATGTCTTCTCTGTGCTTTACCAAAGACCCCTCTGTTAGCCTCAGTAAAGTGTGTATATACCCTGGTGTCCAGGAAGAGTGAAGGACAATTAGAAACCAGTGTCAAACCAATAACCCCATGTTGCCACACAGGGCATCAGGGCTGTGTTCTTGACCTATAACCCTTACTCCACTTTCCAAGGTGGGAAGGTGATGTTGAGGCAGAGGCTCATTCATCACCTTAGGGTGTCTGGCCCAAGGTCCGATCCCCCAGGCCTGCCTGGCTCCCCCAGGGGCTGACCAGGGTTCTCTCAGGAAACGCAGCCTCCTATCAGCACTTTTGAGGAGGGGAATTCGGCTGACTCCCAGTACGACCATATCATCCTCCCAAAGTCAAGTGGAAATAAGGGAGAGGGGGGCCCTGAGGGCCTCTGGGCCCCCTTACTCCACCCAAACCCTGGGCTTGGGAAAGATAGGTGAGGAGAGGCCAGTTGACTTTTCTATCACCAAATGGGCTAAAAATCTGTCCAGGAAACAGGAATCTGGGAGAAGGAATTTGGTTTAGACAGAGGATGGATAGGTTAGAAACCTCTAAGAGGAAGGAAGGAGACATTATGCTATAAGATAAATGAAGCAGCTTCTCCTTTGCTTTTAGCCTAGAGAAAAAGCCGGAACACTGAAATCCAACAGCCCAGCCTCCTATCTTCCTAATACCTCGGCATTTGCTCCACGTGAGGTCTCAGGTGACTGTGGCACAGATCTGCCTCCCAGGGGCTCCTAATGAGGCAGCTGAGGCAAAAGTATTACAGTGGAAGGTGCTGAATGTTATGATAGAGATGTGCAGAGCATCTGTTTTGCGTGAGAGGTTGGAGAAGACGCAGAGTTCCCCTTACGTCCCCGTCACATCGTCCCCTGTGCTCTCCTGCCAACTTCTCCCCACCTGGGGACTTCCCGCACTCTGTGCATCCAGAGTGCATGAGCCCCACTTTCTCTCTGTCTCTGGGTCTCAGCCTAAATGATACTCTCTGGAGAGCATGCCTCTGACCTCACTCTAGGGCAGGAGTTCTCAGAGGTGGAGCCCAGCCCAGACGCATCAACTCCACTTGGAAATTTGTTGTAAATTCTGGGGGCTACCCTAGACCGCTTAATAAGAAGTCTTGGCCCTGAGCCCAGCATCTGTGTTTTGACCAGGCCTCCAGGGGATTGTAATGCATACTCAGGTTTGAGGATTTCTGCCCTAAGGAGCTTCCACTCCCCACCCATTGCCCTACTTGAAGTTCTTTGAGAGCAGGAAGTGTTTCTCTCTTAGTTACCATAATCAGTGCCCAGAAACATGCCTGACACATAGCATATGCTATGGAAGAAGAACCCAACAAGAAGGTCAAATTTGTGCTGGGTCCTGAAGCATAGGTAGGAGCTTTCCAGAGGAGCAGAAAGAGATGGAATTGTAGGCAGAGGGACATATGGATAGGAAGAAGTAGCTCTGCAGAGCTAGGAGCAGAAGAGCAGAGCTAAATCCTGAGTATGTTAGGCGAGGACATAAGGATGGGGAGATCAGTTAAAGGCTTGTCTGTGGGGAGCTGAATGCCAGCCTAACAAGTCGGGGTTTTATCATCTAGGCCACATGGTTCTCAACCCGAGTTGCACACTAAAATCACCTGGGAAGCTTTTTAAAAACACCAAGATCCAGGCCCCTTCCAAGACCAATTAAGTCAGAATCTCTGGGGGATAGAGCCTTGGTATTGGTATTTTTAAAACATTCTCCAGAAGGGTCTAATGTGCACCCAACGTTAAGAATGCCTGCTATGGGCAGTGCGGAGTCATGGAAGTTACTTAAGCAGAGGTATGATCTAACCAATGTGTATCTTACAAAGATCACTGAGGGCAGACTGGAGGATGGTGGATGGATGGGTGGGTAGATGGACGGGTGGATGGATGGTTAGACAGACGAGTGCAGGGGTGGATGGGTGTGGACATAGGCGTGGTGCTCGAAGTGGGAGGACCAATCAGGAGGTGACTCTAGTCCAGGAGAAGAGAGATAATGAGGGCCTGGGTGGTGGCCAGAGAAGGGCAGATTTAAGAGACTTCTCACCAGGAGAGATGAGAATCTTGAAGACTTCCTAGAAATAGAGAGGAGGTGGTGGCTCAGATGGTAAAGAATCTGCCTCCAAAGCAGGTAGGTCCAGGTTCAATCCCTGGGTTGGGAAGATTCCCTGGAGAAGGGAATGGCTACCCACTCCAGTATTCTTGGGCTTCCCTCATAGCTCAGTTGGTAAAGAATCTGCCTTCAATGCAGGAGACCCAGGTTCGATTCCTGTGTTGGGAAGATCCTCTGGAGAAAGAAATGGCAACCCGCTCCAGTATTCTTGCCTGGGAAATCCCATGGACAGAGAAGCCTGGCAGGCTACAGCCCATGAGGTTGCAAGAGTTGGACATGACTTAGCGACCACCACCAGGAAGGGGGAAGTGAACGGTGATTCTGAGGTCTGGATCTCAGGTGACTGGGTGGATGCTGATGATGTGAACCAAGATAAGAACTGCAAGGGGAGACATGGATTTAGGAAGGAAATACTTTATATCCTATTTCCACTACTTCCTAGGTGGTGATGGGAATGGAAAGATTAAAGGTGAGATGAGATAACTGAATTGTTACCTAAATTACTTCAGGGGCTGAACTCAGCCTGAGGATGCAAGAATTGAATAGCATCAGGGAAACAAAAGTGCAAATTTTATGGAAGTCACACCAGAAGGTGAGTTTCAGGGGGAAGGAAAAAGATCTTGAAAGGGTGCAGAAGTGCTGGGACAGCTTGGGGACCGTTAATTAGGTCACCTGGCCAGGGAGACTGTATAAGAGAGCAGAAAGGAGCTGGTTTCCTTGGCTATGGGCAGGAGGCAACACAGCCTCACACAGGATTGCAGGGGTGGCAGAAGGAGCGGAGGCAAGGAGAGAATTACCTGGAAGCAACCAAGGACTTGTCAAGCTAAGGTAAGAGGCTGCTGGGAAGATGAAGGCCTTGGTTCATTCAGGCTTTCATTCGTTCATTGTCTGTCTCTGTGTGGACGTACCAGACAGGCAGGCGAGGGGCTGGACATGCTCCAATGACCACGGCAAGCAAGACTGTGCTTGTACAAGCCTCCCACTCAGATAGGGAAAGAGAAGGTGACGATGCAACCTCATAAACGTAGTGACAAGAAGGAGACTATGGGGCAGAGAAGGCCCCCTTGCCGAGATCTGGTGGAGGGGTGAGCATGGGTGGATCCTTAAGGAAGCACTTGCTAGACTGAGAACTCAAGGCTGAAATGGAGTTTGACAGGCAGAGTTTCTAGGTGGAGAAATATAATGAACAAAGGACTAGACAGAGCACATTAGTGAGTTGAACCATAGTTAAGGGGGTTTGAGCATGGTGTCCTGGGGTGATGGGGGAAGAATGAAAAACGAGGCTGGAGAATTAGGCAGAGGCCACACAGGCCTTTAAGTCTCAGTAGAGAGTTTGATCTTCATCCTGATGTTGGCCAGGAGTCACTGAGGGGTTTAGAGCAAAGGAATGAAAGGGTAAAATTTCACTTTCAAACTCTCACTCTGGCTACTGTGTGAGGACAAACTTGAGGGGGCCCTCAAGGGAAGTTGAGAGATTCAAGAAACATTTAGGTGGTAAACTGACTGCACCCTGAGATTGACTGGTTGGAAGGGAGAAGAAGATGCTCAGAATGACTCACATTCTCCCAGGTTGGGCTCCTGAGAGAGGGGTTGGCATTTACTGAGATGAGGGCACTTATAGAAACGGGGCAGGGAGGGAAGGTGATGGCTTCCTTTTAAAGGGCGTATGGAACACCCAGAGGATGGTATCTGGGCTAGAGAGACAAATGTGGACGCTGGCAATGAGCCCTTGGATGATATTTGAATCCATGGGGTGACCTGGAACTCTTTACAAATGCACATGACCACATGGCAGAAGAGTCCAATCCTCAGGAGGCTATGGCTGGGGGGTGGGGCAGGGCCAGCCTCCTCCTGCCCTGGTGACCTGGAAGAAGTGTAGGATGGGAATGAGGGGCCAGCCCATCCTCTGCAGAGACACTGTCCCAAGCCTGCCTTCCAACCAGCAGGCCCATCCTCTGGGTCCACCCCACACAGGAGGCTGCTCTGGCTCACCCCACCTTTTCCCAGCCCTGGCTCCTCTCCTATGGGGCAGCTCACCTGTAAGACTAAAAGATTGGAGTGAACAGGGCTGTCCACAGCCAGGGTCAGGGAAGAGTTGACCATTCTGTGGAGAGCTGCCATCTGTGACCCTGGCCACAATGGTACCTGGTTCTCACCACATCAGAAGGAAGAGGGAAGGGCCAAAGACAGGGGCCTAGCCAGTGAGACAGAAAGACACAGTAAAACAGAAGCACACCTGGACCTGGTCAGGGTGTGGGTGTTCCCCTGAGTTCATACTGCCTGTGTGACTATAGGTAGGTCCCCTAAGTTCTATGGCCTGGCTACTCAGACCATATTGTCAACCTTGGTGTTAAACACCAGAAAATGCCTCCACCATCATTCACTCACGGTCATTCAGCAGTTCATCCACTTGATACATTCTGATCAAATAGTTCACATGGACCAGTCTCCAGGGGACATAATGTGGAGGATAAGAGACACAGTTCACACTTCCATGGAGCTCACAGTCCAGCAGGGACACAGGTAACCCTCAGAGCATTCAGTTCGTGCAGATGAAGTCATAGTTGCACAAGGTGTTAGAGGGGAGAGTGTGGTGCATGAGGGCCCACAACAAGGGGACCTGGCCTGATTTCGGGGGTCACTGAAGTGTCCCTAAGGGAGAGGACCTTTCAGCTGGGCTCTAAAGGAAGAGATGGGGGAGCCAGATGAAGGTGGGCTCAGGGAAGAGGGTTTCAGGCAGAAGGAACATGACGGGCAAAGGTTCACTAGGGGGCAGGGAGCTCGGGGCATTTAAGGAACTGAATAAAGGCCACCGTGGCTGGAGCCCAGGAAGCAAGGCAGAGGAGGGGGCAGGAGCAAGGTCCCGAGAGTTCTGGCCGGTGCAATGGCTACCATCCTGCTGGCCATCTGCAGTGTATCTGGACCGGAGGAAGAAGCATGTAGGCCACAGATGGCAGAGCTGGACACTGACCTTCTCTTTTCAGGGGGTTCCTTGTCCCTTTTGAAAACAGGACCCCTTTGACCTGAGACCCAGCTCTCCACACTTGCAGCCATCTTGCCTGCTGCAGCCACACTTCTGGAAAATGCCAAAATTAATGTGGGTAGGCGCTCTGTCCTCTATGGTACATCCTGAGGGCTTTTCTGCTTTCCCAATCCTGCATCCCTGTGTCTACACAGCATGTGGAAGCTGCTGAGCTAAGGTAAAATTGAGAACTTTCACATATACGCGTATGTGTTTTCCTTTTTACAGCCAGAAGATAGCAATGACAATTTCTGGTGAGTCACAGCTTTCTTTCCTTGGCTAAGACAGCTGGGTATGAGGCTCCAAGCAACTGCAGCTAGAGGAGCGAGGCCTTGCCAAGCTGGCAAGTTGGGCAAATGAAATCAGCAGTGAGCCAGCTTCTCCCACTTCCCGGCTGGGGGCTGGAAAATTCCGCTTAGCAAACAGAACCCACTTTCAGGCCTGCTGAGCCCCCCTTTGCAGATGAATCCAAATCCACTGCCTTGGGATGGTGGACCCTCTAGGAGGGAGGGGAGCCCCTGAAGCTCACCCTATCCCCAAGATGCTGAGTCCCTGCCTCTGGCTTCCTGCTCCCTTCCAAGACATTCCCAGGTCTTGTACCGGGCTTGCTTGGGTGGCTGCCAGCAGAGCTCAGGAAAGCACTCTCTCAATCAGTTCCAGGGCCCAAGAAGTATGCTTAACCTCTTGCTACCTAAGTTGCCCCGAGCAGGATTTGATATTCGTTGTCCTTGCTGGGAGCATGAACGATTAGTTATGCAAATATCAACTGGGTGCCATCTTTTGTGTCAGACAGTGGGAAGTAAAATGAGTCATGCTCCCTGACTGATGGAGCTTACAGTCCAGTAGGGGCCTCAGATGACAACCAAATAAGCACATAACTAGAAAGGAAATGGTGTCGGTGATAAAGAGCTATGAAGGAGAAACCCATGGTATCTCCCCAGTCTAAAATGGCAGAGGAGGGGGCTGTGTACCTCACCCAGGGAAGGTGGAGGTGGTTCCTCTTGTCACTGAGACCTGGTCCCTCTTGTCACTGAGAACTTAGCTGAGATGTTTCTCCTCATTGAGGCCTTCTCTGCTCCCTAGCAGCTCCCTGGTCTCTAGCCCACCACCCTATTTTTATTGTTATTAAACCACTACCATTCCTGGCATCCGCCCACTTCATTTACTTTTTGTTTCTGTCTTTTACTCCTTTATAGCTTATGTCTGTCTCTTTCTTTCTTTCTTTTTTTACAGCAATATCCTTGTTGTCTTCTGTCCTTCCTCAGATAAGACTGATACAGCCAAACATAAAGTTTATGTCTATCTTGTTCACCACTGTTTCTCTGGTGCCAGGAAGGTCTGGGCACACAATTGGCAGATAGGTGAAAAGTGCCAAAAGGATGAGCTGGGACCAGAAAAATGGGTAGGGTGTATGGTGGTGGACGAGGGATCAGGGAGAGAATCCCCAGAAGTTTCCGAGGGCAGAGCGGGTGGCCAGGGGGGCAGAGTGGACCAGGGCTGGAAGGGCAGGATGAGCGTCTGGGCGGTATACTGCTGGACACCAGGCTGCTATGTGTCCAGACAGCACCACAAATGGGTCACTTCAACAGCAGAAGTGTACTGTCTCCCAGCTCTGGAGGCTGGAAGTCTGGGATTGAAATGTTGGCAGGGATGATTCCTTCTGAGGGCTTTGGGGGAGCCCCCTTGTTCTGTGTTCTTCCCACAGCTTCTGGGGGTGTGCTGGCCATCTTTGGTGTCCCTCGGCATTTGGCCTTCACCTTCACGTTCACATATGTTTTCCCTGGATATGTGTCTATGTCCAAATTCCCCTCTCTTTATGTTTTAGGGACACCAGTCATGTTGGATTAGGGCCCACTCTAATGCCCTCATCTTTACTTGATTACCCCTGATAGAAAGACCCTATCTTCAAACAAGGTCACACCTCAGGTACTAGAGGGTTTAGAACCTCAACTGTGAATTTTGGGAGGACTCAATTCAACCCATCATAGGCTGCTACCCCAGGTGGATCAAGAGTCTGAGGAGAGTTTGAGTGGTAACTTAGGCATCTTCCCTGGGGTTCACGAGGGAAGCAGATGGACCTTTGACACAGAGGATAAAGTCTGACCTCCTCTGCTGGCCTTTAAGGCCCAGCCCATCTGCTGCCAGTCCAGCTCTTTCCCTTAACCCCCTCTCTGCTCCAGGCAGTAAGTAGGTGAAGCTCTGACCAGGAATGGGTTTCTTGGTTTATTTATTTTTTGCCCTCAAGGAATCTGAGGCCATTTTACTGGGAGTTGAGGAGCATGCTTCAGCTTGTGGCCCTACTTTGCTAACTGGCTGTGTGTTCTTGGGCTTGCAGCTCAAACTCTCTGAGGCTTTCCTGCCTCATCTATCGAAATGGGTGGGTGAGTGATGGAGTGGCCAGTGAGGGCCTTTCAGACCTCTATGACAACAGCCACTGTATGTTTCAAAACCAAATGTACACACGTGATCTCACAGAGGATTTTTTTCTCGAATCCCACAACTTATTTATTTGAAAACCCTAACAAGAAGCACAAAAATGAAAATGGTGAATGGCGATTACCTCCCCATTTATGTATCTAGCCTCAAAGACAGGGAAGGGAGGCTGCTGAAGGCTGAGAAGAGGGGTAGCTCTTCCAGAGTCATGGGCATTCTTGCCTCGTTTCTTTGCCTTCACTCACTTGGAATGCCTTCCCCTCCTTACTCCACGCAGCAAAATCTACTTCAAAGGCCTTTCCTCCAGGGGTCATCTGAGAGCCACTCAATGTTCTGTCTGAACCCCTCATGTCTACCTTCTTACACAGTTACTTCCAGATGACATTTTATCTTCTTGCTTAACTCACTCATCAGTTGTCCTTCACGTGTGTGGACTTTTGCCATCACTTAGCCCCTTTTAGGACAGAAACCATCTCTTGTATCTCCCTGCGTCCCTCTAGAGCCATTCACTCATTCACTCACTCTTTTAATATCCTTTGAGCATCTGCCATGTGCTGGGAACTATCCAATCCCAGGGAATTAAAATGATGACTGGATGAGCCTTGAGAAGGGTCACAATCTAGCAGCCAAACTTAAGCCAAACCAAGAATTCTTATGGTCACTGTCAGAACTCCTTTAGTTGAAGTGACAGAAAAACTTACTTCAGGCTGACTTAAACAAAAACAGCAGTAATGGGAGGAAGAAAAATTTTAAGGATCAAAAATTGTAATAAAAACTCGTAAAGAGGCAAAGCTGCATCCAGGGGCTGAAAGAATGTCAGCAGGACTGCTCTGTCTCTGGGCTCCGCCTTCCTCTCTCTGTGCTGGCTTCACTCTCAGGCAGACCCTCTCCAAACGGCAAGTACCCTGACTGCTAGTAACCCATAAAAGGAGAGCTTTCCCCCAGTTGTTCCACCAAAAGTCCTGGAATTGCATGTTGCTAGATGAAAGCACTGTGGCCAAGAGGATGCAATGCTGGTCACAGGCTCACCACTGTTGAGGGATGATTCCCTAGAGGAAAATCGAGGTCTTGTTATCAAGAGAAGAAGGGAAGGATGCTGATCAGGGGAGAGTACCAGACGCCTCCTTTGTTATGCTGTGTGAGAAAGGGGACCTCAGAGGAGGTGGGGAGGGACAGGCTTATTCTGCCTCAGGGTGGATGGGGAATCACGGAAATATATGCAGTGGGCTTGAAGTACACGTAAGAGTTTTCTGGGTGGGACATGCAAAGACAGGCACATCCTGCAGGCAGAGAGAAGGCTGAGTGTGAAGCTGTGAGGTCAGACAGGACAGAGATGTTCCGAGGCCGAAGAAGTTCTGTCGGGCTTGGGCAGGGGTGATGCAGGACGTAGTGAAGAGGAGGCAGCTGTGGCAGGAAGGGAGGAGCCAGACCATGAAGGGCTTCGAAAGTCAAGGTCAAATGAAGGTTTTGAATGGACCAGTGATATGGTCACTGGGTGGGAAGGCCAGGTGGGAGGCAGAACAGCTGCCTAGGTGAAGGGAGTCACCTGGCCGAAGCAGGTTCTGCTTACCCATGCTGGGTGCTATGGCGTCAAAGGCTGGGGTCCAAATACCCAGTTCTGCCCCTCACCAACTGGATGAACTTGGGAAGCTAGTAAACCTTTCATTTTCCTTATCTGTAAAACAGGGTCGATAACACCTAACTAACTTTAGGTGCTTTAAGGATTAAATGAGGAAATTCATGAGACACTCTCAGTATCAAACCCAGCATCTGATACTAATGATAATTATTATTGGCATCACTGTTATTACAACCAGCGCGTCACCAGGTCACTGGGAAAATTCACTGATTGATGTATGTGGATGTAGAGCCCACAGTAGGTTTGCTATAAATATTGATTTTCCTCCTCCTATTACCACCTTCTCCCCCAGGAAACCCTCATGTGTATTTCAAGGCCTGGGGCCAATGGCCTAGAGATGCCCCACCTGCCTCCTTCACCCTAACGCAGAATTACTCACTTGCTCCCTGGCTCAGTCCTCACGCCTCAAAGTGAGGGCACATTGAGCCTGTGCTCAGCAGCTGCCGAGCCCCCTTTGACTTGCCGAGTGGATTGTTAGCACCAGAACAGAGTCCCTGCCTCATTAGACAATGTCTAAGCAACCTCATCTTCTCTTTCCCCGTGAGATCTTTTGCTTTGGTTTATCCACCTGCAAAATGGGTGCATCACATAGTGTGTGCAGCACTCGGCAAACAAAGGGTGCTGACCCACAGCTCCTCTGGTCAGTTCGTTCACCGATCAGTGCAGGATCTAAGAGGGGCCCACCCTGGCTGGCCTTTGGGTCCCTTGCCTGTTAGATGGGGATGACAACACCGTCCCTGACTCCCCCAGCCCCACCAGGATTCTTGGGAGTATTTAAGCAGCCAAAGGCTAGGGAAGCCCTTTGCAAGGTGTAAGGTGCTATATAATCTTGGAAGGTCATTATTATCCTCTTTGCTTAATGGAATGGAGTCAAAACTAAACCCCTGCATACTACTGCTTGTTAATTATTAGTGACAATAGTTACTGTATACTACTTAATTACCACAATATCTATTTTACCTTTATTACAATATCTATTGTTCATTTTTAGGATAAAATTGAAATGATATGCATGTATCTATGTATATTAAGCATTCGTGCATGTGTGCTAAGTCACTTCGGTCATGTCTGACTCTTTGCGACCCCATGGACTGTAGCCCTCCAGGCTCCTCTGTCCATGGGATTCTCCAGGCAAGAATCCTGGAGTGGGTTGCCGTGCCCTCCTCCAGGTATCCAAATATAAGTAAATCATGTCCTGGTTAATACTTTGGAAGTTGCTGATGAGTCTCTGAAGATTCCAGGACACTGGGTGTATGATCTGGGGAGAGCCCAGAAGGAAAAACTAGAAGGAGGAAAAGGGGCTGTAACCACTGCAAGGACCACTCAAGAGGCTGACCCTTCTGCCTTAAAATCCCTCCCAGCAACAAAGACAAAGGTGGAGGATGGAGAGAGCAGAGATGAAATATTTTCACTTTCCAAGAGGCAGGGGCCCTCAGGGTGTCTCATGCTGGCTTCTGGATTTCTGCCACCCCCCACACACAACATACCTCCCTGCTCATTGCTTCTTTTTACTTAAATGGGTTTATTTACAAAGGGCTTTCCCTAGTCTTGGTTAAAATAAAAATTTTTTAAAAATAGCATCACTTGCCCTAAATAGAAGGTAACTGAAAAAGTAAGTTCAAAACAGTATCATTCAATCCTAGGCAGATGCTGATGCCCGAGGTTTGCTGTCTGTTAGTTAAAAGGGGGGTTAGAGAGGCGTTAGAAGCACACTGGAAACAAAAGTAGAGGGGGATTGACTAGATCAGTCAGTATTTATGGCTCATGTGCTATGGACGATGCCTCCCTCATTTTGAGAAACACCAATCCATCTAACCAGCCTTCATGTTACAGAAATGTGTTCCTAAAACACCTGGCCTTTGTGCACACACCTTCATGGATTGGGAACTCATACCTCCCAAGGCAGCCCCTTTTCATGCTGGATAGTTCTGGCTACAGGAACATTCTCAAGGTTGAGTGAAAATCTGCTTTTCTGAAAATGTTATCCTTGGACCTCACGTCTCTCCTCTGCAGCCACATAAGGTAAGTCTATTTCCTTCGGTTTCTGAAGGAAGTTTTCGGTAGTATCTTGGTCTTTTCAGTTATTCATTCAAAAACCTTTGATAGACCTTCTATCTGTATGTCAGAGAGAGAGCGGGAGACTGCCTAGAAATGGTCCCTTGCCTTCAAGCAGCTAGCAGTTTCAAGTGGGAGAACCAGACACATGAACTGGATCATTCCTTGATAATCTGACCTGAACCCCAGGACAGCAACACACAGATCACTATGGGAGAACAGGGGAGGAGCTGCCGACTATGGGGCTGTGCAGAGGAGGTGAGCCCTGAGCTGGCCCAGGGGTGACAAGCATGAGCTGACCAGCAGGAGAAGAGGCCCTATGGTGCCCACACAAGGAGGATGTGGTCTGGACTGATGGATCACTCTCAGGAAACATGAACCTAGACTGGAGAGGCAAGGGGCAGACCTAGAGTCATGCAGCTAGAAGCATTTTTGCATTACGGAACTAATTAAACCAAGATTAGAATCTTAGCTCTGCCACTTACCCACTCTGGCTGTGTCCCTCTGGACCAATTACTTAATTTCTCAAAACCTCAATATTTCCAACTAGAAAGACAGAGATAGTCCCTACCTCAAACGTCACAATGTCTACCATGAAGGTTAAATGAGATGATGCATGTAAAACATCTAGCAGAGACCTCGCATATGATGATATGGATGTGGGGGCGTATCTGAAAGATTAAACACCTGCACAGCACAGACATAGAGCCCTCAGGAAGGACTCATCTGGCAACCTGCCCCAGGAGAATACCAGCTCTGGACAGCATTACTGGAAAGCCATCACTGGTGTGACAGTAGCCATGGTAACAGCAGCAGCTATGAGATGCGAGTCCCACCTGGAGGACCTCCCCCATCATCCCCACCTCAGTCTGAGCAAATCTTTTCATTCTGAATCCTCTGCACATTGATAGGGTCAATTTACTCACTACAAAAATGCTTCTGTCCCCAGGACTCACCTGGAAGGCTAAGTCTAAATTGTAGCATCTTTTTAGGGAAATGCTACATCTGTGGAAATAAAACATCTGTGACGTTTCATCTCCCCAAAGAAACGTTTTCTTGGCAATCAAGTTGGTTACTCACTGAATCCTCCTTCTCAAATGCTCTGTGAAGCTGAGATGCTCCAAACCTACTTCGCAGAGAATATTAAACATCATTCATTGACTGGCCAAGCACCTTCCAGCTTTTTCCACACTCTGAATTTCCCCGTCTTAAACATATTTGAATAGAATTCCCTGTTCCTTTTATCACAGCTGTCCAAATACTAGCAACCAACTTAACTTCCAAAGAGAACACTTTTATCAGGTATTTCCCCAGAAGGTCAGGGGTTTCAAAAGCTGAAGGAGTCAGAAATAGAAGGGGGCTCTCTCACCTCCCACACTGTTTGCATGGAGCTCCAGCATTCCAGAGGGGAATCTAGAGTTTGTCTCAACAGAGCTTTTCAAACGGGGTCCCGGAGAGTGCTAGTTTGGTTTAAAAAAGGTGGCATGGTGGTAAAGAATCTGCCTGCCAATGCGGGAAACACAAAGAAACACGGGTTGGATCTCTGGGTTGGGAAGATGCCCTGGAGTAGGAAACAGCACCCAATTCCAGTATTCTTGCCTGGAAAATTCCATGGACAGAGGAGCCTGGTGAGCTATATAGTCCATGGGGTCACAGAGTCAGACACGACTGAGCGACTGCACATGTACACATTGGGGAGGGAGAATTCTGTGGTCAAACAGCCTTCAGATTCAGAAAGAAACCAACAGGCCTATTTACTAAGACTCTCAGAGTCTTCCTTGTCCTCATAATCTCTAAGGGGAGGTAAGGAGCAGGCAGTCTTTCACCTCTACTTTCTTTCTCTCCTCACCTCCCCTACCTCCAGCCAGACATCTCAAAGTGTTGGGGTTTCAGAAAACACTTGTCTGCAGGAAGAAGAAGTCCTAGTTCCAGGAAACCTCTAGTTTCCTAGAACTACCCAGGTTGTTTGGAGGATACCCACATATTCTCAGAGGAAGGATTTAAGACCCCGTGTGCCACCTGCCATGCTCCTGTTCAGGAAGGGCTCCCAGCTCCAGGCCTCAAAACGGACA
This sequence comes from Giraffa tippelskirchi, assembly GCF_054371585.1. Classification (NCBI taxonomy): domain Eukaryota; kingdom Metazoa; phylum Chordata; class Mammalia; order Artiodactyla; family Giraffidae; genus Giraffa; species Giraffa tippelskirchi. The sequence continues at coordinate 16,843,303 of NC_137283.1, read as the reverse complement.
AGGCCAGTCCAGGTCAGGCTTGGCTGCAAAAGGGCACTGGATTATGGATTTTACACTGGGGGAGCTGAGAGGTGTGGAAGGCTGGCATAGCTTGAAAGTGAATTGTAAACAGTTTATCACCTAGAAAGTCATCATCTTGGGCAACCCTTCAACGTGAACGGCCATTGGAATCTCCGGAGGACTTGTCAAAATACAGGCTGCTGGGCCCCACCCCCAGAGTTTCTCATTCAGCACATTTGGGGGGAGGCTAAGAACTCTGCATTTCTGACAAGTCCCCAGGGGATGGGGATGCCAAAGCTGGTCAGGACCACACTTGGTAAAATAGAGTGCAGGCCCTGATTCCTTAGTCAGAGAGACCATTGTAAAGTCCACGCTGTCCTCTCAGCAACTCTGTGCCTGTGCCAAGTACCAGAGTGGGTGGTCCTTCACCCAAATAGCCTCCCCAAGCTCCTAACACAGCCAGAAGACAAATGTCCCCTTCCTTGACTCCCACCACCCCCAGCCCAGAGCTGCTCTAAATACCATCTGACCTTCATTCATTCATTCAATAAACATCCAGTGAGGGCCTAGTGCCAGGTGCTAGAGACCCCAGGTCACAGCCACCCCTTCTGCCATCTTGGGGCTGGAAGCCCAGTTGTCGAAAGAGGGACAGACAAGGGAAAAAGATAAGTACAACACAGGGTGGCAGTTTTTGCCACATCTCCTCCTGAAGTCCCTTCGTTTCAGGTCAGATATGGATTCCTCTCAATTCTACCTCTGAGAGAGTTCCCAGCACCTGTCCACTTCCTGTCTGCTCTGCTGTCACCCAGGCCACCATCCTGCCTGTCTGGAGAGCTACACTCCTATCGGCCCACTGGTCTCCTCAGCATCACTCTTGCCCACTCCAATCCAGGGTGACCTTTTAAAAATGGAAATCAGATCATGCTACTCCCTACTGAGGATGCCTCAGTGGCTATGGCTTCCCTCATCACAGTTCCAGCCCCACTGGCCTCTCTTCCCTTCATACTGTCCCCACGGCTGCTTCTTCTCAACCCTCAGCTCACGTTTCTGCTTAAATGCCACTTCCTCTAGCAGCCTTCCCTGACTGCCATTCTAGCTCAGTGTGGAGGATTCAAGGGGGCTGAAAATCCTCTGATGGTCCTCCAGTGACAGCAAGGCTTTGTTGTCCCTCCTCTTGAAGCTGAGCTAGAGCTCAGACCACTTTGATCAACAGAATCTGCGTAGGGGGTGGAGGTGGGTGTTCAGGGAGACTGCAGCTCCCCCACTGCCACCTCGGGACCCTGAGCTCCCATGACTGAAGTGAGACTCTGACCCCATGTGGAGAGGGTAGCAGCCCAGCTGAGCCCAGCCTTGTAGCTGTCTTCACCAAAGTGCCAGGAAAGGTGGGGGAAGCCGTCTTAGACCTTCCAACTTGGACTCTAGCAGTCATTCCATCCTAGCAATCATTTGATGACATGCTGTCTTTTATTTATTTGCATATGTTTGATGCCACATCTCATTCCTCCACGAGATGGTAAATTCCACCAAGGCAGGAATCAAGTCTGTTTTGTTTGCCATTGTAAGCCAGGACTGGGCATTGGTAGGTACTCAGTAAATACTGGCTGAATACGCAAATCAACAAGTGCAGAATATCGTGGACACACATGGAAGGGCACCAGGTTAGACTCATGGAAGCTTTGCAGAGGAAGTGACACCTAAATGCTAGGCCTGAAGAGTAAGCAGATGGCAGGGTTCAAAGAGCAGGGTCACAGGGACTGGGCGTCTGCCCCAACCACATCACCTATGGACAGTCCCCAAGCTGTGTACTCGCAAGAGAGAAAGAGGAGGGATTGTGTCTTGTTCATGCGTGTGTCTTCAGCAAGACGCACGGTCTAGGAAAATAAGAGATGCTTGATATACACCCATGTGACTTCTTGGAGAGAGAAGCCTGAGCTGAAAGTCAGGAGCCCTGGGTTTTCTCACTCAGAAGCTCACAGTGTATACTTTGTAACATCCCACTTAGCTTGCCTGGTGCTCAGATGGCTTGAGATAAAACCAATGACTCCCTCTCTACATCCTTGGGTTATCATGAGGATTATAAGAGAGCAAAGAAGTCAGAGTGCTTTGAAAAAGGTGTGTTTGAACAGAAATATGTGATGGTGGAAGAAGACACACGTGATGGTATTGTTCTCTGAGAGTTCAACCTGCCGCAGGTGAACCCTCAGGGCCGTCAGCTGAGCTTTTCCTTGAACGGAACTCAGCCTGGGTGAGTCTAGCCTAGACACCTCTCGGGCACTCCCTGGGGAGCTGGAAATTTTTCAACTGCCCAGGTGGAGAGGAAGCAGCAGGGGTCTTAGAAAGACAGAACCCATGGAGCAAAGTAGGAGCACTAGACTTGGCGTCAAGAGACATGAGTTCCTCTTATGGACTGAGTGTCTGTATTCCCCAAGAAGTCATATGTTGAACTCTACCCTCAATGTGATGGTATTAGGAGGTAGGGCCTTTAGCAGATAATAAGGATTAGATTAGGTCATGGGGGAAGAGGGGAGCCCTCATGATGGGATCAGTGCTCTCGAAAGACTCTCTAGAGCTTGCTTCCTCTCTCTGTCCTCCACTCCATGAGGACACAAGGAGAATCAGCGTTCACAAGCCACAGGAGGGAGCTCACCAGATCCTTGCCATGCCACCACTGGCACCCTGATTTCCAGCTTCCGGCCTCCAAAACTGTGAGAAAACTGTTGCTGTTTACAAGCCACCCAGTCTAGAGTACTTTGTTATAGGAGCCCAGATGGACTGTGCAGTGGGAATAACGTGACCAGACCTGGGCCTGGGCATCCCCTCACCCTGAGAGGCTACCTGGCAGATAGGTGGACCTTCTTCATAAAGGACTTACCAGTTGGCAGGACAAGGCTTCCCTGGACAGCCAGGATGAAGGACCCAGAGCACAGACCTTGTGCACTGAGCTCCAAAGAAGAGGCAGCCAGAGGTCAGGCTGGTTGGCCCTGGGGTCAGAGGGCAAATCCAGGCATCCCCTGGAGACTCACACTTGCAAAAGCCATGGGGGGGCTCTGCTGACACATGGGCCTGGTGCCGAGAGCCCACAGCAGCTGCACTGGCCTGGCCACACCCTAATTAGACTTCCATGGTGTGTCCAGCAGCTTGCTGGGCCCGACTGCCAGCTGGGGCTCCCATTCTGTCTGGTGGCCTCAGTTAATGAAACCATGAGGGGCTGACTGAGCTCATTACAGGCAATGAGAAGGAACAGGGTACCCCTGCATATGCTCCCCCAGTGCCTCCCTCCCCCGTGTCCACACTGAGAACAGGAAGAGGGAGCTGAATCCAAATCAAGAGGAAGGAGAGGGGCGGAAGCTGAGCTCCAGCCCAACCACGCAGCCTGAATGGCTCCCGTGACAGCCCAGCCGGAGATGTGGGTTTCTGTACATGCGTCTGAGTCTGTGGTTTTAGCCAAGTGTTCAGAGCCCATGGCTGCTCTCAGACCACACCCAGGCCTATCTCATCTCCGGCCAAGGAGGCAGAATGAGAGTGAAGGTTCAAATTTGTCACTTCCCAATAACTGGCCCACACACATGTTTGTACAAGCCTTTCTGTCATCTCTAAGATGGGATACTGATCTGACTCAAAAAGCAAGTGCTCAGTTAATCATTCCTGTTGTTGTTGTTACTAAAAGACAGTCATGAAAAGGAACCAAAACATGAGCTTCTGAATGACAGGTGAGTGATTTTTTTCTTCTACTTTTCTGCATTTGTATCAAAAAGTGTTTTACTTTTACCTTTTAAAAAACTACATGCTTTCTCCAAAACATCAGAAAAATGAGATTATGTATGAAAGGGCCCAGACAGTGCCTGGGAGGAAGTTATTAAGAGAAGTAACCTCCTGCAATGTAAGTTTGAATAGATGTGATTGGGTGGGAAAACATGCATGGTATTTGCAAACGTGTAATAAATTTTTTTCCCTTTAATAAGGCAATTTCTTCTCCCCAAATGTCAAGGGAAGAAGGCACAAAAGTTGAGTGCTCAAAATGCTGAGGCACCCAGGTAAGGAGATGTTGAGGGGAGTTTGAAGGAAGAGCGCTCCCTGGCCAGAGTAGAATGCAAAACACAGAGAGAGAAAGGTGGACACAACTAAACAAAGTGTAGTCTATACACACAACAGAATATCATTCACTCTTAAAAAGGAAGGACATTCTGACACATGTGACAACATGGGTGAACCTTGAGGACATTATGCAAAGTAGAATAAGCCACAGTCACAAAAGTTCAAATACTGTATGATTCACATATCTGAGGTCCCTAGAGCAGTCAGATTCATGGAGACAGAGAGTAGAAGGGTGAGTGCCAGGATCGGGGTAGGGAAGGGAAATGGGGCATTGTTCACTGCGTGCACAGTTTCACATTAGTAAGATGAGTTCTGAGGAAGGATGGGGGTGATGATTACACAACAGTGTGGATGGACTTAATGCCACACACTTGTACATTTTAAAATATTTAAGGTGGTAAACTTTATGTTATGTGTAGTTTACCACAATTTAAACCTATGTAGAGAGAAAAAAAGTGATTGAACCCAGAGGAAAGAGGAACGGAACAGACAGGATGGAGCAAGTCTCTGGTCTCCCAGGGTTGAGGGCCATTCACTGGAGAGATGACTCACAGAGGATGGGGACCTCCAGGGAGCATGGCTGAGGGGGAAACAGATGGAGAGGGGGGCGCAACCTGGTAGGGTCGTGGCTTCTATCCGCACTTGGCCGCTGGCCCCTCAGGGTCCTGAGCTAGGGGACATTTACAGCTTGAGGACTCAGCCAGGGATGTGCCCAAGAGGATCAAGCCTCCTTCCATCCTCAAAATCCGAGCCTGGGGAGTGAGAAATTAGGACCTGGAGGGTGTGTGTATATAAATAAGCAACTAAGCCTGGCACCATCCTCCAGGGGAGGAAGGAAGAGGAATACTTTGAGCATCTATTCCAAAGAGAAGCAATTCTGAGGCCACTGTGCTGAAGGAATGCAGACATGGGCTGGCTGACCCCCAGATAAAAGAGAACTGGGTATAGTTAGGATGTCCTGAAAGGTGATGAGCTGGCACCTGGGCCCAGATGGAGGCAGAGCCTGGTGCTTGGTGGCATAATAACAACAGAACTCTTTATTGAGCACTTCCTGTCTGTGACAAGTGCTTCTCTTGGTCCATTGTGTATTCCTTTCAGCATCTTTATGGGTAGCAACTATCTCTACCCTCAATTTACACCAAGGAAGACTGAGGGCTGGAGATGAAAGTCATCTGCAGACCCTGGGCCTTAAAAGCCCACCATCTGCCCCCAGGGAGTCCTGGTTTCCTTGTTGCTTCACCTCCCAGCACTGCCCCCCACCGCCCCAGACCCCTAGCCCCTTCTCACTTGAACTGGTGCTCCCGGGAGCTGCGGATCTTGGAGGAGAAGCGCTCGGCCAGCTTCTCCAGGCTGCGGGAATACTCGAGCTCGATCTCGGCTTTCCGGCGGAAAAACTCCTGGAGGTCCTGGAGCAGCTGCAGCCTCGACTCCGACTGCTGCTCCAAGCACTTGAATTGCTCAACCAGCTGCGTGCGGATCTCTGTGGGCAGAGGCAGGAGCGGGCTGTAAGGTGGTGGTGGGGACAGCAGGGGGACCAGCCCGGCCCACCCACCGCCAGTGGCCCAGGCACTGCGATGCCAGCAGCCTCCTCCCCACCATCCGCCACCCAGAGCCTCTCCAGGCACTGGCAGGATGATTGAGCAAACACCAGGTTTTACCACAGTGTAACCCAAAGTTTCCCAAAGTTGAATCACCGCATGTCACCGCCACGATTTTTGCCATACCCACACATCGCCTGCATTATTACTTCTTCCACTATGATCTAGTAAATTCACTCACTTTTCTTACTGAAAACAACTTACTTAAAACATACAGTTTAATGTCATTATGGCAAGGGTAAAACTAGAACCAGTTGATGTCCTGGTACACAGAAACTTGATTCGACAAAAACAAAAATTTTGTTAAAATTCTCTCCAGAGACTATTGCTTAAGGCCCTAAGCCTAAGCTTCTGAGTCTCCATCAACAAGAGGAAAATGGGAGCATGACAGGAGTTAAAGACAGACTTCCCCCAGGTATAGTCATGACTGAGCGAGGGCTGAAGGGATGCCACTCAAGAGCTGTTCCTCTCTCAATCACCTTGAGATTCCATGCGTCACCATCTCAGGTACCACCAGAGAATGTAGTCCAGGCTTCAGGAAATCCTGACCGAGCAAACCAGGTCTGTGCACCCAGGGCAAAAGTTCACAAGCAGGGGCTAAAGATAAAAATCACAGCCGGATCCCAGTGGTTTTGTCACTGCTGCCATCACCACCCAGTAATCTCTTCCCCACCATCCCACAGGCTGCCCAGCAGATTAGTCTCTCCACACTGTGCTCACACCAGCTCCCTTCTCAAAACTCCCCAAGGCCCTCCTCTGGCTGAGTATTAAGTCCAACTCCTTAGCAGAGAATTCAAGGCCACCCACTATCTGACCCCAAACTTCTCTGTATCTCTCCCCAGTGAACTCTCTATTACTTCAAATCAGTCCCTGAGATGTCCAACCCCTATTGTAGAAACAGGCCTCCTGTCTGAAAAGGTGGCCAGTACCATCTTAGCATCCTTCGGAAAAGTGGTCTTCAAAGCGTGCAGCGCTACTCTGGAGCACTGGAAGCCTTGCCAGGGGGTGCACGGCAGGAACTGTTACAAAGGCATGGGTTTGAGATCCTGCTTCCAGTCCCACTCTTTCTTCCTTTGCCTGAGAATGTGCCTCGGCATCTCTCCTTTCCCAACTGCCTCTTCACAACCATCCTCTCTATTTGCAGAAGACCATCTTCTCCCTTATTCAGAATCTGATTATGGCGCAATTTCTCAAAGAGTCAAGACAGAGAACAGTTTAAAACGTTGGTGCTAGCAATACTTCTTTGATCTAGGGACCATAAACCCTTGCTACACAAAGTGTGGTCCATAGACCAGCAGCATCAGCATCTTCCACAGGCTTATTAGAAACACAGCCCTTGGTCAGTCCTGACTATACCTGGAGAAAGTCTGTCTTTAACTCCCTTCCCACTCCCATTTCCCTCTTGTTGATGCAGGCAAAAGTCTTAGAAACAACACCCGTAGACTTATTAGAAACCTTAGGTCCCAACACAGACCTTCTGAATCACAATCTGCATTTTAACAAGATCCCTGGATGGTTCTTATGCACCTTAAAGCCATCAGCTGTCCATCCATCTCATTTTGAGAAGCACTGCCCATACTGTCTTTTTATTTTTAGTAATTATTTATCAAATTATAAAACACTGATATTATTTTGATGAACTGCATGATAAATCAATCTGAAATAAAGATACTTAGGGTTTTATGGTCAAAGCAAATTTTTTAATGTCCATTTCAATATACATACATATTTTGGACAAAAAGAAAAGAGAAATCAATAAAAAAGTTCAAGCATGAAAACATATTATGTAAAATTCTGTGAAGGAAGTAGAAGGGAATTATGAGTTCAAGAAGGTAAAGATAGGAACAATATAACTATAAAATTTCTGATTTGTACAGGTAATTTTTGATGAGTGGTGGTGGATACAAATGTTTTGTGGTATTTATGTTACCACCATGCAATTCCACTCATAGATCATATCCAGAAGAAATCAGTGTTTATGTCTACCCCCAAAATATGGAAAATACTCACAGAAGCTTTATAGCTAAATATTAGAAACAACTCAAAATATCCATTAAGAGTACATAAGATTTTTTTTCAAAAAGGCAATTTATTTCAAAATGCTTGTCAGTCTTAAAATATTAATAGTAAAGTGAATTTATGCAAGGAGTAGATAAGATTTTTTAAATGTGAGATATTCATTCAATGGAATACCATATGATAAGGGAAAAAATGATCTACTGCCACCATGTTGATGGAAAGAAGAAAGGAAAAAAATTAGATCATGCAAAAAATAACTTATGGTAATTGAGTTCAGAGAAACGATCACCTTTGGGGGTAGTGACTGAGACAGGGGGCAAGGTTGCATTCTGGAATACTTGATCTGATAAAAATTAACTGAGCTGCACACGAAGATCTGAGCATTGTACTGTACATAAGTGACACATCAATAAAAAGGCAAACTAAAAATTGTTATTTAGTTTGCATTTGATACAGTTAAGAGGGTAGAGTAATTTTATTCTACAAGGTCAATATTTACAATATGGCAGAAATGATATCCTTCATAACTGTTTAAATTTCTGGTGAACATTTCAGATGTCAAGTTAAAATGTGTGAGGCAAAAGAGATTTTTTTTTTCCCCAAAGGTCATGTAGAGGGTAGGCAAGCAAAAAAGTTTTAAAACCAGTGTTTTAGAGGCCAAGCACTGCTCCTCCCAGGAAGTCCTGGTTGGCTCAGCCCTCATGACCCTACTCTGAACTCCCATGGTACTTGCAACTAGTCTCCGAGCTCCTCGTGTTGTTCTTTTAATTCTTTCATGGACGCGTGTCATATTAGCTCCTCAAAAGAGATTTAAGATCTGACAGTGGATTCTCCCGGCACAAATATCAAGATCTATATAGCAAATCCCTATTTACCTTTCCCAAAGTGCTTTTACCCAAGGACATCAAATGTTGTGATTATAGGAATCTCACCCAACACATATACACATACGCATACACACAAACATACACACCCACACACACCCACATACAATGCACACATCACATTCACATGCCACATGACCTCACATTTACACACATCACACACACCTACCACACATACACATACCAGACACACACTGCATCCATATACCACAGAAACTCACATACTGCACAAATACCACACATATCACACAATCACCACAACCGCCACACACATTCACCATACATACCACATACCCACACCACTAACACACCACATCCCAAACACACACCACACACATTCACACATGCTATGCATATACTATACCCATACCAGACATGGATATTATTATTATCCATTTTTACAGTTGAAGAAACCAAGACTCTGTGTAAGCTAATCAAGAACTTGTCCAAGGTCACATTTTGCTCTATTAACTATAACAATCTACACAGGCACTCCTTGATATGGCTTACTTGTTAAACTGGATTGAGATGCCATCACTCCCACAAGTGCAAGCCCTGCCATATTAATACACAGTTATAAAAATGTTTTCTAAATATTTTAAAAATTACTTTTAGATCATCTACTATTTGGGACTCAAAATAACCTTAATAATAATCATGAGTACTTACAGAGCACACCATGTGTTCCATGCCTGATGTTGAGTTCTCTGGATATTTATCTCACATAATCTGTATAGCATCACCTCTAAAGTGGGTGCTACTAGTATTCCCCCACTTTTTCTCCACAGATGAGGAAGAGGAGGCTCCGAAGTAAGTAGCCTCTGGTCATAACAGCTGGTATGTGGCAATTAAGCTAGGAATCAAGCCTAGGTCCTCAGTTGAGAGCAATGACCCTCCAGACACCTCACTAAAATAAGGCCATATTATTTTCTTTCAAGACTTTAGTCCATCTGTATTCAATTTCTTATATCCTTTTTGTAACAAGATGGTGGGCTAAAGAGATAGTATTTATCAAAAATGCTGCAGCCACTGCCTTCCTCCATTACAGGGCATTATCAGGAGCCAATGTTCTCATATTTTAGAGGGAAATCTGATAAATCACACTTTGCTGACAGGAGACGCTTTGGAAAGAGCAGAGAAATCTCCCTCAGTTCACACTACCAGCTGGAGACTGGAGCAGCTTGGACGGCTCAGAGTCAAGCCTCTCTCACAGGAAACGCCCTGGCAGGAGCCAGACTGCTGCCTGCCTGACGGTGCTGTGGAACCTGCTGGGATCTGATTACCCATCTCCTTATCTCTAACTCCCTTCCAAGTTGCTCCTCCTCAGAGCCAGCACAGATTTGGCTTTTCTCTTCAGAGATTTCAAAGAGAGAGAAAAACAAATAAATAAAACAATTGCTTGCAAGGCATAGATTTCATTCAGAAAACGGTCCCCCTAGGAATGGTTCCAATCTCAGCATAGCACTGAGTAGCAGAAAAATAAAAGGGGGTTGGGCAGGGAGGAGAAGGGGCTTAGAGAGCTGGGAAAGGCTTTGATATCAGAACATTTAGAGCTGCAGGTGACCGCCCTGACTCCTGGCACAGCCTCCTGGTTTTACAGAGGCGTGAGGCCCAGAGAAGTGCTCCTGAAGCACAGCTCTCCCTATGTCACTCTCCATGGAGTAATAGGAGAGAACAAATCTGACTCCATATTGCATCTGTCTCTTTTACTTTAACCTTTGTCTTCCATTGCTTTTGCTACAAGTTTATTAAATTAATTTAATAATGCCTAAAGCCTGAAACATACAGGATAGCCCATTCTCAAGGCTCTGCCCTAAAAATCCCCTGTGCTCCACCTGTTTACCCTTTCCTCCTTCCTTGCCCCAACTCCTAACAACTACTCTTGTTTGTTTCACTAACACTGTGGTTCGGTCTTTTCCTGAATGTCATATAGTTGGAATCATTCATTATGTAGGCTTTTTAAACTGGCTTCTTTTACTTAGTAATGTGCACTTATAGTTCTTTCATGTCTTTTCATGGCTTTTTCTCATGGCTTGATAGCTCATTTCTTTTTATTGCTGAATAATATTCCATTATCTGTAATAATGTTCATGATTTCTTTATGCATTCACCTTTTGGCAATCATGAATATTTTGGGCAAGTTTTCATGTGAACATAAGTCATAAGACCTCCCTTGTGGCTCAGCTGGTAAAGAATCCGCCTGCAATGCAGGAGACCCTGGGTTGGGACGATCCCCTGGAGAAGGGAAAGGCTACTGACTCCAGTATTCTGGCCTGGAGAATTCCATACACTGTATAGTCCATGGGGTCTCAAAGAGTTGGACACAACTGAGCGACTTTCATAAGTCATCCTCACTCCATCTGGATAAATATCTTTTTGTTAACTAATAAGCAGACGCTCCAATACTTTGGTGTGAAGAGCAACTCACTGGAAAAGACTGATGCTGGGAAAGGTTGAAGGCAAAAGGAGAAGGGGGCAGCAGAGAATGTGATGGCTATACATCATCACTGACTCAATGGACATAAATCTGAGCAAACTCCAGGAGACAAAGAAGGACAGGGAAGCCTGGCGTGCTGCCATCCAAGGAGTTGCAGAGTCGGACATGGCTTAGTGACTGAACAACAACAAGACTAAATTTAACAGCAGTTTTAGGTTTATAGAAAAAAGGGGGAATTCTAGTTTTTAAAATTAGTACAAAATTCAAAAATTAGAATGGGTATAAAGAGAAAATTCTCTCTCCCACCCTTGTTCACCAGCCACCTAGTCCCTCTCTAGCAAGGTAACCAAGTTTCCAAGTTCATGTTTCTAGAAATAATGGCGTATTTGAAAAATATTATCTCCCCTGTTATTATACATATTATAGCATGACATTCACAGTGTCCTGTACTTTTTTCTTTTAAAGAATACTTCAGGGCAGTGGGGGTTGGAGACTTCCCAGGTGGTCCAGTGGCTAAGACTCTGTGCTCCCAATGTGGGGAGCACAGGTTCAATCTCTGATTGGGAAACTAAGAGTCTGCATGCTGCATGGAGCAGTCAAAAAAACCAAAAACAAAACACGCATGCACACACACCATACATGGGGGAAATCAATCCATGTACTTTTATAAAGAATTTTCACATTTCTTTTTAAAGCACTATAGAATTCCATATTCTATATTCCAAATGTTAATTTTTTTTAGCCAGTCCCCTTTCCTGCACCTTCAGGTTGTTTGCAATCATTTACCACCATAGAAAGTGCTGGAATAAACAACCATATACAAGCCCCAGTTTGCACACATGCAGGGACGTGATCTGTGTGATGAATTCTCCACCTAGCAGCACCAGATCAAAAGACAGTGATTGGTCTTAGTATTCTGAGACTGCAAAAGGGCCCTTCCTTGAAATTTCATCAACTTGCACTCCCACCAGAAATTTATGAGAGGGTCATCAGCACAATTAGAAAGCTGACATGCTGGGATTTACTTCAAAATAACCTTGATGGGGGACCAGGGGGTGGTAGGACTATAGGTAAACACAAACAAACAAAAAACATGATTGGCTTTGAGTTGATTGGAGAAGTTTTGTTGTGGTGAAGAACATGGGGAAGAGGCTTCTTATACTATTCTACTTTTTGTAATGTTTGAAACTTTCCACAATAAAAAGGAGAGCAAAGAAAGTCAGACAAAGCCAGAAATGTGATACAGATCCTGCAGCTCTGGTTAACAGGTCTGACCAGTTAGAAATTAAGAATGCCAATAACTTGTCCCCAGAGGCCTCTGCCCCTAGCCTGGGCTAGAGGGAGGGGCCCGAGAATGACCGTAAGAGCAGGCCCCACTCAATCCTCATCCTTGCACCCTGTCCTGAGAATGTGGTAAGTTTTCTGACACTCCCTGGGACAGCAAACCCCACTTTCACAGTCTCTATCCATCCTAAAAACCAAGATCCAGTGAGTGTGTGTCCCTCTGCTCCACAGAGGCAGCTGGTGTACCTTCCTCAGGATGAAATTTCAAGAGCAAACAAGGAGAATGGTATGTTACACAACCCTGCCTGAGTCTGGCACTGTTCTCATTCCTACTTAATGGATGAAGCAATTGAGACTCAAGGAGGGGGTGTGAGTACCTAGGGTCACCCAGAAAGTGGCAGAGCCAGGGCTCAAATCCAGAGAAAGGGGTAGACAGGAACCAAGATGACCCAGTCTCCAGTTTAGGGTGCTTTTCCTGGGGTTCTCCATGCCTTCTCTTTCAAGGATCATGTACCACTCCACCTCCAGTCTCCAGTCCACACTCCATCTGTCATCTCAGTGCCATTCTCATTGGTTCTGGCTGTCACCATGTCCCCCACTGCAACCTGACCTTGACCTCAGGCCCTCCTGTGGTGGAGGAAAACGTCAGTTCAAATACTGGCCCTGTGACATACTTAACTGATGGACTTGGGAACATTTCCTCATTTCTCAGAGACTCATTCCCCCCTGTAAAATGGGGATGTTAATAATCTACCTCAGACTGTGGTCTTAAGGGTTGATAAGTGACCATGGAGAAAGTTTTCCATATAGTGCTTCATATACATCAGCACTGCACCCAGTGGCTACTAGCCACACGTAGCTCTTTAAATTTGATCAAAATAAAAAATTCATTCCTCAGTTTCACTTGCCACATTTCCAGTGCTCAAAAGCATGGCTACTATATTGGACACTACAGAATATTTTCATCACTGCAGAAAATTCGACTGGATAACACTGTATGAGAGGCTCAATAATGGTTAGCTATGATTCTCATTTATTATTATTGCTTTCTGTGGCCATTTCTCATCTTCTCAGATGGAATAAAGACCTAAGGGAAGAGTGACATCCATGTTTTATTACTCAGATTTTACGCTCAACCCCTCTAACTAGAGCAGTGTAATGGGGCCCGCGAGGCCCGCAGAACAGCAAGATGGAGATCCATTCTCATTGCTGCCAGCCCAGTGCACAGCATCCTGAGGGATCCACTGCCATCCTCCTCCAGCCTTAGGAGAGGCAGAGTGGCAGAGAGCAGCAGAGCCTGGAGCCCAGCTGCTCTCTTGAGGTGGATTGTTGTCTCTGCCAGAGGCCACTGTGAGGTCTTGGGCAGACAAACCATTTTCTCTTGAGCTGTTTTCCAGTCCAGTAAAAGGCAGGTAACTACAGATATCCTGCAGAGCTGCTGCAAAGATCAGTCTAGAAATAACGTGTGGGATGTGCCAGACGCCTAGAAGACCCTCTGCAAACAGCCTCCACTGAGAGGTGGCAGGACATAGCAGGAAGGGAGCAGCCTATAGGCTTTGGGGAGAGCCTATCTGGGTTCCAAACCCGGTTTTCTCCACTTTGTATAAGTCTCTTTGGCTCTCTGAGTCTCTTTTCTAGTCTATAAAATTGGGAATAACAATACCTTCCTGGTGGGTTTGTCAAAAGGGCGAGAGGTGGTGTGCACATGAGGCTCCGGCTTCGTGCCTGGTACCTAGCGGGTAGGCAATAAATGGCAAGAAGGGGACGTCACTACCGCTGCAGCCGCGCAGAGTGAGCAGAGCTAGCCGACTCCCAGGCCCAGGCCGCACCCTCTGTCCACAGGCCCTCAAGGACTATGTATCGCCCGCGACAGCCCGATGAATCATCCTTCGGCCTCTTGGCGCTGGGTTCCCTCCCCCTTCCCCGCCTCCTCGCCAGCCTGGGCCCACGGTTCTTTCCTTCTCTGAGTCCTGCATCGAAAGCTCCACGGCCCCGGCGCGGGCCCTGCACCCCAGCCTGGTCTCCCAGCCTCGTGTACCTAAAAAGGCTCCTTGTCATGGGGCCCCGCAACCCGGAGGGTGCCCGGGTCCGCGCTCCGCCGCTAGGGGCGGAGCGCACCGGCTGCTAGGCCAGAAGCGGCGCCGCGCCGTTTCCCCGGCAACCACCGCCGGCCGCGCGCCCCGCCCGGCCCAGCGGAGCCCGCCTCCCCTCTAGAAGCAAGCCCCTGTCTGCAGACTCCAGCAGGCTCACAGCACCTTGTATTAAATTATCTCTCTCATTTTGCCCAGGACTCCTACCACTGACATCAGTCCGTCCCTGATTAACTTTGCCCAGGACCTTTCGCATCCTTCATCACTTCTGACCACAGAAGGGGGCGGCAGGGAGCGGGTGGCTATCACACCATTTTACAGGAAATCGAGGCCCACGAGAAGGTAAAGGACCTGTGGGAATCACAGGATTCAAACCCCGCTGGCCTGACCCTGCTAGGCGGTGCCGGCGGCTAGCTCTGCTCCCCACCCACACAAGGGATCAGACCCAGAATGGGGTTGTTTCTCAAATCTTATCGCTGCCTCAGCCCTGATAAATGGACCACTGGGTAATGCGGTGCCAAGAGCTGAGTCTGGGATCAGACTTGCTGAGTTCAGAGCCTAGCCTTGAAGCTTGCTAGCTGTGTGAACTTCAGCAAATCAGTTAGCCTCTCTGGGCCTTGGCTTTCCCATCTGCAAAAGTCTGGAAGGAAAAAACAGCAGAAAATGACTGCTTAGTGCTTCCCACAAATTGTCTCCTTGTTCAAGCAAAGCAGTGAATATTATGCTACAGCCTTAGGAAGAGGTCCCTACTACTGTTATTCCCTTTTGCAAAGAAGGAGACTGAGGCACAGAGAGGTGAAGTGATTTGCCTAGTTTCACCGAATCATTAAGCTCTAAATCATGTATCACTTGCCAGAGAAGTTTCCTGGGTGCCTGTGTGTGTGTGTGTGTGTGTGTGTGTGTGTGTGTGTGTGTGTGTGTTAGTCGCTCAGTTGTGTCCAATTCTTGGCGACCCCATGGACTGTGGCCCGCCAGGTTCCTCTGTCCATGGAATTCTCCAGGCAAGAATACTGGAGTGGGCTGCCATTTCCTTCTCCAGGGGATCTTCCCGACCCAGGGATCGAACCCGGGTCTCCCGAATTGCAGGCAGATTCTTTACCGTCTGAGCCACAGTGGACTCCTGGGCACTTACTATATGTACTATACTAAGTCAGCCGAGCTTCGACACTCTGTCTTTATCCATCTCACAGATACTCAGGGTAGTGAAGGCCAAGTTTAGAATAGATGATCAAATCACATGGACTTAAGGCCTCCTTGAAACAAATTATGTCCGCTCCCAGCTTACTGGGGGGTGAGAAAACACATATGCTAGAAAGGAGCTGGGTGAAGTGCCTGGCATTTCCCTCTCTGCTTCTCGTCACCAGACCCTCCCCCAGAAAGGAAGCACAGTACATGGGCTAATGTTTTGAAAAAAATAAGAATTATTTAATGATGGTGATGACCATGCTATTTGTCAACCAGGAAAATCTTCCTCTAGGAGGAAATTATCTAGTTCCAAACAAACTAAGGAATTAGCACTGGACATACAGTCGTGGTTGACAAGCTGAGAGACGCGACTGCCACTTCCCACTGTGGTCCAAAGCACAGACCCAGCTCTGCAGCGTTGTAAGCATCCCTACCCCAATTGTTAAACCAGGTCTCTCAAGCAGAGTTCAAAGCTGAGTGGGTGGGAGAGGGGGTTTCCCTACAGCATCTGGGCCCTGTCCAAGTAACAGCCATTCCTTCTTAGGAAGAAGTCAGACAGAAGTTGCCTACCCGCCTTCCAGATGTTCAGTGAAAAGCAAAGAACGGTCAGAATAAGGCCATGGCTCCTCCTAACAGAAGCTGTGAGTTAAAATGGGACGCGATCAATTTTCAACATGAGGTTAATATTCACGGCTTTGCTGCTCAATGGTCCTTGAAAGATCAGCTGCATTTAAATGGGAAAAGATCAGGAATCATTAATTCCTGAATTTCCAGCTGCATCCTGTGACCAAGGGCATTTTCCTTTATGTTTCCAATCCTACCTTGCTCCTAGAATCCAGAAGTCAGAGAAGTGGAAACATCTAAGTGCTTCCCAAAGTTCAGAGCCATTCCCACAAGGTGTCTTCTCTAAAAACCCTTTATCCTGTATTTTTAAAAATATATTTCTCTATCACCTCACTTTTTACACAGGATACTTTACAGTATTGCCATAAATGGAAAAACCTGAGTCACTCTCCATTAATGGAAGGTAACTGTAAAAATAAATACAATGATCACAAAATAATGTTATTAAATTCTACCTAGAGTCTGTAGCTGAGACCAGTTTTTTTGGGAGGGGGTTGTTTTTTTTTATAAAAAGAGTTTGTTAAGTATTAGAGGAAGTGTGGAAGACACACTAGCACCTAACAGCAGTTTCTCCTTAAGAGGGGTTGAAGGAGAATTTAAAAAAAAGTATCTATTTGTGTGAGTCAATGCTATTTAATTCTGTCTCTGTGAACTACCTAAAATTATCCTATATATACACACCATCAGTGGTGCTCATCCCTCACTTCAGGAAACAATAATTGGTCTAGCCCCTTAATTCACTAAAGGGAAACTGAGGAATGGAGACCCTTACCCCAATGTGGTACCAAAATCTGTGTCTCCTAGCGTTTTGGCCACTACTCTTTTGATTACAGTTCTTCATATCCAAGTCCTTTCTTCTCTGTTGTGACGACAGGCACTAAGCACAATGTTGGTGTCAACTACCAAGTTGGCTCCTCACAAATATTTTAGATGAATAAACTAGCCGGTCAAAAGAAATGATGTATTGTAGAAGGCTGAATAATGAACCCCCCTCCAAAGACATTCAGTTCCTAATCCCTAGAACCTGGGAGTATCACCTTAAATGGCAGAAAAGGACTGTGCAGATACAATTAGGTTAAGAATCTTGAGATGAGCAGATTATCCTGAATCATCCAAGCAGACTCTAAATGGAATCACGAGTGACCTTATAGGAAAGAAAAAGAAAGAGACTGGCACAGACAGAAGAGGAGGACGGGATGAGGTTACAGAGGCAGAGGCTGGAGTGATGTGGCCACAAGCCAGGGAATGCCTGCAGCCCTGGAAGCTGGAAGAGGCAAGGAACGGTTCTCCCCCAGCGTCTCTGGAAGGAGTAAGTGGGGCCCTCTGACACCATCCTAACTTTGGCCTTGTGAAACTGACTTCAGACTTCTGGCTTCTAGAACTGTAAGAGAATTAATGTGTGTTGTTTTAAGTCACCAGATTAGCAGTAATTTGTTGCAGCAGCCATGGGAAACTTATACAGTGTACATTACACCATTTTGAAAGCTCTAAAGAATGACAGAATATGGTCTAAGCAGTGAGTGATATAGAAATTCAGATGACCAGAAGAGGGCGGGACCTTGGGGTGCTGAAGAGTCAGCTGAGACCTCATAAAGGAGAAGAGCTGAGGTGGGATTTGTAGGATCCAGAGAAGCAGAGAGAAGTCACTGGGCATCTGTTATACAAACCCACAAGCATTTACTGAATGCCTACTGTGTTAGAGAACAAGAGGAGCTGTGGTGGAAATATGTTTACAACAGGATCCCTGCCTTCAAGGAACTGCCAGTGTACGTGAGGATAAGGCATACCTAGGTGAACAAATAATTCGCAACATGAGATGAAACAATTCCCTTTCTAGGATCAGAGGCATACACCAAAAAAAGTATGTGCAGGAATTTATATCACAACATTATTTATAAAAGTAAAAACTTGTATGTAACATAACATAATCCAACAACAGGATATTGGTTAAATATCCTCACACATCCGTGCAATAAACTTCTCTGCAATTTAAAAAGCAATCTGTATACTGTTTACAGTAGCCAAGATATGGCAACCTAAATGTCCATCGACAGAGGAATGGATAAAGAAGATGTGGTACATAAATACAATGGAATATTACTCAACCATTAAAAAGATGAAATAATGCCATTTGTAGCAACATGGATGTACCTAGACACTGTCATATTGACTGAAGTAAGTCAGACAGAGAAGGAGAAATATCATATGATATCCCTTATTTGTGGAATCTAAAAGGAAATGATACAAATGAACTTACAAAACAGAAACTCGGTCTTGGAGAATGAACTTATGGCTGCTGGGGGAAGGATTGTAGAAAGGGACACACAGGGAATTTGGGATGGACATGTACACACTGCAATATTTTAAACTGATAACCAACAAAGATCTACTGTATAGCACATGGGACCCTGTTCAATGTTATGTGGCAGCCTGGATGGGAGAGGAGTTTGGGGAAGAATGGATATATGTATATGTGTGGCCGAGTCCCTTCACTGTTCACCTGAAACTATCACAACATTGTTAATCAGCTATACCCCAATACAAAATAAAAAATTTAAAAAATAAATAAATTGTGCTATATAATAGTTAATCATATAATGATCTAATAGTTATTATAGTTAATATAGTAGTTAACATGTAAGTTAATTGGAAAATGTCCATAATATATATTAAATAACAAAAGTGGGTTACAAAAATAGGAGGTATAGTTTAGTCTTCCTAAAGTATAACTATAGCTATTTATACACAGAGAAAAACTAAAGAATATACACCAAAGTGTGGATTGTGGTTATCTCTACATGGTGGGATTACAGATTGATTTGTTTCTTTGATAAATATTTCCTGAGCACCTAGGTGCTAAGCCATGACTTTTCAAACTTTTTCGTAAGGGCTAGAGAATAACTTGGAGGAGGCAATGGCACCCCACTCCAGTACTCTTGCCTGGAAAATCCCATGGACGGAGAAGCCTGGTGGGCTACAGTCCATGGGGTCGCTAAGAGTCGGACACGACTGAGCGACTTCACTTTCATTTTTCCCTTTCATGCACTGGAGAAGGAAATGGCAACCCACTCCAGTATTCTTGCCTGGAGAATCCCAGGGACGGCGGAGCCTGGTGGGCTGCCGTCTATGGGGTCGCACAGAGTCGGCCACGACTGAAGCAACTTAGCAGCAGCAGCAGCTGCAGCAGCAGAGAATAACTATTTTAGGTTTTGCAGGCCATACATTCTCTATTGCAACTACACAGTTCTACCGTTGTAGCACAAGAGTAGCCATAAACAGTATGGCAATGAATACAGATGGCTGTGTTTTAGTAAAACTTTATAAAAACAGTCAATGGGCCACATTTGACCCCTTGGACCTAAATGCCAATACCTGTACTAATGACTGTACCTTCCTATTTCTGTATTTTTCAAATTCTCTACATAATGGGATGGTATAAACCTCATGTTAACTACTATATTAACTATAATAACTATTAGATCATTATATGATTAACTATTATATAGCACAATTAGAGGTATAAACCTCTAATATATGGAGGGGTAGTAAATTTTTTAAAATACTATATCAATAGGCCCTGGAAAGGCCATGGTTGATTCTAGTAGGGTAGCATCTCCTCTAGGGTGACAACCTCAAATATCTCCAGGGGTTAGGCAGGTACCAAAATTTGATTAGAGAACTGGTATAAAACAATACACAGAGCACAGATCTGACCAAATATATTAATGTTCACTCTTTAATGTTAATGCTGTATCTGCTAAACATAAAGGATCTATAAACCTCTAGTTTATGACTCAGGAAAGCCTTCCCAGCAAATGTCACTTTAGCTAGTGCCAGCCCTGATGGATTCAAACCCAGAGCATGGCAGATCCCACTCTGTCATGGTTGTCCCCACCTTGACCCCATTAACTCATGTTGAAATGACCAGTCGGGGCCAGAATGCTAATCTTCATTGAAAAGGTGCCTCCAGCCATGTGTGCATTCACCTGACAGTAATAGAATGCAGGATGAATTTCCTTGACCTTCTAATGAGAATGCCACATGGAAGAACATCCAAGGCCTCAGTGAAGCCCAAATACTTTATGCACATTGCAGCTACTGCTCACCGAGGCTTGCATGGGATGGAAAGGCACTACATCAGGCTGAGTGATTTATGTTTCTGAAAGCCGCATGAATTATTGTCCATTACCTCATCCTGGCAACTTTGCAGCTTCTTGCCAATTGATTTTTGGAAAGGAGAGAATGAGAAACAAGACGGGTTGGGCCAGTGTGCATCTGTGTCTGTGTGTGTGCATATGTAAAACTCTACAAGTTTTCAAAGGGAATCTTTGTCCATTCCACAACAGAGGCAGAGGTTAAATTTTCAAGGAGGTTGGAGAGGGGTTCTGGTTATTTGAAGGAATTTTATTTTTAAGGTGTACATCAAGCAAGTCTTTACAATCATCACTCTCCGTTCTTGTTGTCAATCAGGAACTTTCAAGGGAATCTCTTCAGGAGACTCTCCATGCCTCAGAGGACAGATGGAGTGCACAAGACATGGCAAGAGGAGTCTAGTTATATACCTTCTCAAATGCTGAGTCCAGAGAACTTTCAAGAAAAGGCCCAGAAAAAAAAAAGGACCAAATTATTATGGTTGCCAAATGGCTTACAAGCCTGAGCACAGATAATGTTAGCACATGTACATGCTGTGGTCTGGTAAGACTATTTCTTACTCAAACATGGACTTGTAAAAAATAGGTTCTGAGTTAATTCCAGCCCTGCCTCAAGGTATTAACCTTATCCATAAACTGGGATTAATGAGACTTACCTACGAATTGTGGTAAAAGTCAAATTAGAAAATATATACATACATGAAAGAGTTCTGTAAACAGTAAACAGGTATGATTCTTCTTCATGGTATGATTATTACTACACTTTACTAGAGTCCATTACCTGCAAATTAGAACAAAATGTGGCTGCATGTCCACCAACTGCAATAGTGACAGAAGCTCAACCACAGAGGAGGAGGTTACAGTGTCCTTAGCAGACACGCCTCCCAGTGGTACAGCAAGTATCTTTAGGCTGGAATCCCATCATTCACACTTGGGCTCAGAGCAAGCACTTACTACCTCAGTATAAATCCATTTGTCCTTCTAATGCAATATGGAACTCTCTGCCAAGCACATATTTCATGTCTTGGGTCCTATTACCAAAGAGGAAAAACACCTCATGTTTATTTGCTTGCCACTTGGCAGCAAAATGTAGTGGGTTCTTTCTGTTCCCTGCTGGGGCCATAATTCTTCATGAGATGTTGACCAAATAGCCTCACTCTTCTCGGTCAGTGGGTCAATGAATTGCTTTTTTGGTCCTACTCTTGAGAGTCCCTTGGACTGCAAGGAGATCCAACCAGCCCATCCTAAAGGAGATCAGTCCTGGGTGTTCATTGGAAGCACTGATGTTGAAGCTGAAACTCCAATACTTTGGCCACCTGATGCGAAGAGCTGACTCAATGGAAAAGATCCTGATGCTGGGAAAGATTGAAGGCAGGAGGAAAAGGGGACGACAGAGGATGAGATGGTTGGATGGCATCACTGACTCAATGGAGATGAGTTTGAGTAAACTCTGGGAGTTTGTGATGGACAGGGAGGCCTGGCGTGCTGTGGTCCATGGGGTCGCGAAGAGCTGGACCCGACTGAGCAACTGAACTGAACTGATGGATCAAACTCTGAGCTTCAAATTCCACAGAAAGCCGAGTGGTTGTATTAAGGTCTATTTCAGCATTAAGAGCTTACTGAATGTTAACCAAGTGGGCAATTTCTTAGTATAATACCCCTCACTGGCCCATTTGGGCATAATTCAGGTTATGCACTCTATAGTTCTACGGGAATCACCTCCCAGCCAAAGTGCCCACCGCTTGCACCATTTGCATGCAGACGAGCTGCAGCCCCTTGTCCTTCCCCTTCCTCTTCCTTGGCCTCTAGTGATTTCTCCCAACAGTGAGGTGAATTGCTGGCAAGAACACAACAATAGCAGATTCTAACTCGCAGAGCACTGCCTGTTCCCTTCTGTTCAACTCCTACATCCTCCTTCTCGAATGAAAGTGGCTACTGTGGGTCACCTTACGGGGGAAAAGAACAGATAAAATGTCATCTTTGAATCCTGCACTTCATGGTAGGAAATATATGAAATGTCATCAAGGAATACAGAAAACACAAATGCCAGTGGTGCTGATTCCTTTTCAGTATCTGTCTTGGAGAGGCTGAGGAGTGCGGGGCAAAACCAGTCTTTATGAGGCTCCAGGTCCACTGCTTCCCATAAGAAAGGGACACAATGGATCTATAAGCACCTGAGAGGGAGGGGGATGGTCTGACCTGGGTCCTACCTGCTGAAATTCCAGGGACCTCAGTGATCATCAGAGCCAGCGTTTCCTCCCAGGGAGTTCCACGCTCCTGTACCCATGAGCTGTCCCTCATTCCCACCCTGAACCTTCTCTCCCCACGTATCACCTAAGTGAGGACACAGCACGTTGAATCCCCTACTCATTCAAGTTACAAACTGGCCATCACCTTACCTCTCCCTTACACCCACACCTCCATCCCAAGTCCTTCTGCTGCCTCCGGACTTCTAAATTCATTGCTTCTCTCCATCTCTACCACGCCCCTGGTGAGAGCCTCTATCATTTTCGACCTGGAGAACCACAACAGCCTCTTCAACCAGTGTCCGTATCACACTTGTCCCATTTCCAATGTTTTCACATCAGTTCTTCTTTGGAAAGTATAAATCTCACTCATGTCACCACCAGCAAGTCCCTCTCCTCTCCACTCTTCACCTCCAGCCTAAAACCCTTCAGTGGATTTCATCTCTTTCAGGATAACAGATCAAGCCCTGGAGTGGCTACAAGACTCTCTAGGATGTGCTCTCTCCATCTAGCACAGCATCACCTGGTTTGTCTGCCCCTTGTTCACTGTCCTCCGGCTCCCCGGCTTTCTCTGTTGCTTGAGCTCACCTGAGTATCCAATAGATGTTACATATGCACTATCCATATTTATTTATTTATTTTGAAGCTGAATTTTTATTCAGAATACAATTTAGAACACATTCCTGGAAGAAATACATAATCATTAAGATATAAGGAAATTTATATCGAGTGGTATATTAGGGCACTATCCATATTTAAATCTGGAAATTCATCCTTATTCATGCCCATGTATTCTTCTTTTCTTTCTTCTTTAAGTTAATTGCTTTAGCTTCACCTTTAGCAAGCCTCTTCAGAATGCTCAGAAGGGAGATTAAAAGTTTCTTGTTTCTACCTAGACCTGGAAATCTCATGGATACTTCCTTTTGTCTCAATCTTATATGAACTTTTATGTTTTACTCAAATCAAATCAAAATCCTCCCTTCCTCCTAAGATTTGGATGACCCAATTCATATCTAACTTCCTACTACTATATTCTATCACTCATTTACACTTTCATTCAACATCAGTTAGCATCTGCCAGGCTCCTTGAAAGGACAGGAAGATACAACGATGGACCCGCCCTTGAGAAATTCAGTGGAGACCAACAAATACAAAAATTACAGCAACGAGCTAGGATGGAGATATGCACAAAAGAGCTTAGGAGCCCACTAAGAACGAAGCAGGGCCTCTGCAGGGAAGATGGTTAATGGCCAAAGCGATCAGAGGCTTCACTTGGCATCTGAGCCTGGCCTTGAAGGGCGGATGGTGTTCACTGGGTAAGGCAAGAGCAGAGACAGTGGCAGGAGTAAAGTCAACAGGTGAGGCCCCAAGGTCTGGAAATGCCCAGCATCTTCAGAGACTGTCAAAAGGCTCAGCGAGCCCACAAATTAAGGAGTTCACAGTATGCAGAAGCTCAGCTGGGAAGGGTTCTTCGGAGCCAGATCATGGATGACCTTGAAGGCCACATATGGGGCCTCAGACTTTACCCCACAGTCAGTGCAGCATGGGGAACAGGTGAGAGGAGATGGGAGAAGAGGAGACCAGTCAGGAGACTACTATGATCCTACACTCAAAGACAGGGAGGCTCACCTGAGAGAGAGATTAAGTTCCTTCTACAAAGTAGGCATTGCATGTGACTGACAAATCCTTCTTTTGTAACTTTTATAGAGCCCTGGGCACACAGTGGCACTAGGCCACTTTCAAATGTGGAGTTTCTTACAGTAGCCACCACATATAGCCTTTCCTTTACTATGTCCAGCTCAGAGTTCCGCTCCAGCTTGGCTGGTGGTAATGAAGGCCAGGATGTGATGTGCTGCCGCTGCCACACAAAGGCAGTTCCGAGCCAAAACAGAGACCAAAGGTGTCAGGCAGGCAACCCCACATCTGTGTGTAGCTGAGTTCATAAACCTGTGAGAAGGAAGACAGTCTGGGAGAAGAGGTAACCTCTAAGTAAAATATGGGTATTACATTTACCCCTCAATCTGTGAACTCCTACTCATACCTCAAGGCCCAATTCAAATGTCTCACGGGAGACACTGTGAGATTTCATGATAAAGCTTAGCAGAGTGAGAGAAAGGGGCTTCTTCCACTCACTGGCTTAGAACAGAGATGGCTCTGGGGCAACAGAGAGCAGCAGGATCACAAGGGTGCCTAAGGGGATGCAGCTCAGAGAGCACTAGCACCAGACTCTGGAACTGAGATGGTAATCCCACAAGGGCACCCCTGCTGGGGCAAGGGGGTGACGTTTCACTTTTGATTCCTGGCAGGAAGCAGATGTCGACTACAGCATGAGCACATACTTGTTCATGGCACATGTGAGGTACCTTCTGGACATCTGGCACTGCTGGGCCCCTGCCTGGATTTCCCCTTTCCCCTTCTGATTTCTCCTTCAAAGAACTTGAACTTGCCATCACAGGAGTCACTGGAGAAGTGAGATAAGGAATCCAAGGTTGATCCATCTTGAATCAAATTCAAAATCTATCTGCTGGAGGCAATCTCACACAACTGATCTCACTTAGTGTGACTGCACACCTAGAGGAGCTTGTGGATGAGGAAACAGGCTCATTGGACAACCTCCCCAAGGCCACAGGGCCGCCACGTGCTGCAGCCAGAACCTGAGCCCGGTATGTGTGAGCCCAGGAAGGCTCATTCCCCCAGTCTCAGCGCCTCGGCTTCCCACTTAAAGCACCAGGGTCCCCAATTCTGGGGACAGAACCATAAGCCAAATGAACCGCTCCTGGCTAGATTCCGGGCACAATGATTCATGAAAGAGGGAAGAGAAAAATAACACTGTGCTGTCAGCAAGAAGTGTTCAAGCGCTTCCTCTTGCACTTCTATGGGACCTGGACGTGCTCTGAGCCAGGTGCTTCCACATGATGAGCCAGAAGCGACAGCCTCCAGAGAGATGTGAAGCCTCTTGAAGGACTGCAGCCTACGCTGGAGCCACAACAGCAGATGCCAGAGTGCAACCCAGAGTCGCTGTGGGCTCAAAGGGGCACCCAGACCTTGCACCCAGACGTTGCATTACTTTCTCTGACCTCTTCCTCCCATCCTGCAAAGCCCATTTTTCAGAAGCCCTCTTTTCCAAGTTCAGGAATAAAGATCTGAAGCCCTACCTCCCACCCCCAGGATTGTATCCAGAGCCAGAGAGGGCTGCTGTTTTGATGGAGGTTTTCCTCCCAAGCCAGTGGGAGAAATGTCCATGGATCCAGTTTAGCTCCAGTGTCCAAGTGTACCTCCCATTAGCATTTCAGAGATGCTAATTACCAAGAGCCATAAACTCAAGGGAGGGTAGGAGGAGAGATGAAGGAAATGTCTGATTCTCCTCCAGACACATGGACTTTTATCTGAGGGGGTGACCATATAGGACTGAAAAAAAGAAAATGAGGGGGAGAAAGCACCAAACATAGCATCTCTCTACTCTGGGCAGATGACAGGCAGGGGAACCTGGGACACAATCACTAGCAATTTTGCAGGCAGAGCTGCGCGGTGCTCATGCAGAAAAAGGACACCCAGCAAGAGTCGCTTGTCATTTTCTTGGGCTATGGAAACATCTTCATAGAACAATTTACTCCCAACCATCTCATTTCCTGGGGAGACAGAGGAAGTGCCATGGGGTAAAGCCAGACTCATCAAATAGCTACTTTGGCAAAGGTGGCCCTGTGTCTAATAATACCTTACAACCACATAATGCTCAATGCTTTTCAAAACCCATTTACATCCTTTATTTATTAAACCCCATGTGGTCTCCAGTTCACAATGGAGAACCTGAGATGTGGGAAACCGAGGATGTGGGGCCGGCAGGCAGGTTCCTGGTGTCGCCACCAACGCCCTCCTCTGCCCCACCTTCCTCCCCAATTCAGTTGGGCAAGTACCCAGGGGAGAGTGATCCTGCTGGCCACATCACAGCACTGTGAAGATTAGAAACTGAGAGAGCTGGCCAAAGAAAGAAAGAATGAACTTCTTGTAATTATGAGATGGGCAGGGAGGACAGCATCACTCCCATTTTCCAGGTGAGGAAACCCACCTGACAAGTGTGACCTCCCTGAGGCCCCAGCTAGTGGTGAACTATGCCCTAGGATTTGTGATGCCCAGCATGCCAGGTTTCATTAAATGCCCCAAGCTTCTTTAGCCCCTCCCTGTACCTACTATCTTTGACATGTGAATTTACAGTTCTTTTCTCACTAAGAGGTAAAGTCTCTTTCCCCACCCCTTGGGTCTGGGCTGGCCTATGACTTGTTTTGGTCAAAAGAATGTGGTATGTCAGGTCCAGCCTGGGCCCCAGAGGCCTTGGGTGTTTCCACCTGCTCTTAAGCCCCTGCCCTGGCCAGGAGCACATGCCTGGGCTAGCCTGCAGGATGACAGGAGACATGGGAGTGCAGCTGCATTGCCCTGGTTGCCCTAGTTCCAAAACATTGCCCCAGTTGTGCCCTTGGCCCTTGTGAGCGGGCCCAGCCAAGATCAACAGAGCTGCCTAGATGACCTCCAGCTAACTCCAGATGCACTGATGCTACTGAGCTGTGTAGACGGTTGTCGTGCACAGTTCTGTGGCAGTGGCTAACAGGTACACAGTGCCTGTTCCATCTGCCCGTCCTCCTAGGCCTCCGTCCATTCACTCAGCATATATCTGTTGAGTGCCCACTATGTGTCCAGTGCTGTGCTCGGCACTGGGGACACAGTGGTGAGCAAGGCAGACCCTGCCCTGCCTTTGTGGACTATGCAAACCAGGGAGGAAGACTGATAAGCAATTAGAATTCATGGAGAAGAAGGAGGTCCAGGAGGCTAGAGGGATTCCTGGAAGAAGTGACATCTCAACAGAAATCTAAAGGCTGAAGAGGAGCCCATGGTCTGGGAGGGGTGTCGGGGATAATGTTCCTAGTGAAGAGTCAGCCTGGCAGAGGCCTGATGAGGTATCTGGTGCTGGAGCCTAGAAGTAAGAAGGTTGGGGAAGAAAGGGGACTCCAGAGGGGCCAGCATAAAGAGAGACCCAGCCATAACCCCAGACGCTTTTTCCATATTTATTTTCAAGGCCAAGTGCAATCCGGAAGAGGAAACAGGAGCATTCTCTATGCACAGATGGAGAAACAAAGGCAAAGGCCACAGAACAGTTCCAGTGCACACTCAGGGGAGTGGGGCCCTCTGAGGGCAGCAGCCAGCAGCAGCAGTTCTTGAGTTTTGACTCTAAGGGATGTTTGCTACCTGCCTAAAGCTGTAGGTTTGTTGCTGTTTCTCTCACAAGACAGAGTCAGGAAATGAAAGCTTACTACTGAAATCTAGAGCACTCCTCCAAAACAGCCAATCAGAGGGAGACAAAAGTGTGCTCATCTCCATGGAGAAAAAAATGAAAACAGAAAATCTCAGGGGAGGTTGTATGTTGTGGCATTCATTCATTCATCCATCACCATCGTTCCTTCAGCCAAGTCCTCCCTAAGTGGCCACATTCTGCACCCTGAGGAGGACTGAAAGATGAGTGGCTCTTGATCCTGTCTGCAAAGACCTCCAATACAGAAAAAACTGGGGCAACTCCAGACTTTCTGTACAAACAGAGCCTCAAGGTGGCAATCTGCTGGAAGAGGACTCATAGAAAATTGCTTTGAAGCTGGCTGAGAATAAGGAAAGCCTATTTTCATTTAGATTATGTATTTATGTGGGGTGACTTGGGGAGGGGAGGCTGAAGCTACCCTTTGGCTCAGCCACTAGGTAGGGAAGATCAAGTATGTGTGGAAGGGCCTGCAATACAATTAACAAGTGGGAAGGGGTGGCAGTGAGATTTACATAGAATTTGAAGAGTTTAGAAGAGGGCAAGGTGAGCCATTACCAGCTGAGTGAATCAGGAAGAGCTTCGAAAAACAAAGACAAGTCAAGGACCAAGGAAAATAAGGGAAAAGTGTAGAAGAGGAAGGAACCACCCAAAGGTGTGCAGGTAGGGAAGCTTGGAACTAACCTGGGGACTCTTTCCAGGTGCCTGGAGCATAGCCATCAACAATAGGGAAAGTAGAAGGTCAGCTAGACAGCCAAGCTGAAGCCAGATGAAGGAGGTTCTGAGATACCAAGAGAAGGAGGCTGAACTCTATCCAGAAAAGAATTGAGTCAAAGAATGTGACATCAGTAGTGCATTTCAGGAATATTAATCTGACCAACTAATGGGTTGGAAAGGAGAGACTGGAGCCAAGAGGAGAAGTTAAGAAGATCTTGCCAAAACTGGCTGGAGGAGACAGATGTGAGAAACAGACTCCAAATGACTGTACAACTGGCTGGATGGAAAGAGCAGAGCTGAAGGTCATCCTAAGGTTTCCGTCTGTGAGGATGATTGTGAACTTCACTGCAGGAGGGAAGACAGGAAAGCTGCTGATTTGAGGGCCGAGGCGATCAGACATGGCGGGGTTGCTCTGCCGGAAGGATGGCCAGCAGAGAGCTCAGGGGAGAGCAGAGGTAAGAAAGATGCTGCTACTGAAAGACAAGCCAGGTTTGGAAATGAGGAGATGGTATTTAGCAATAGGGAGCCAGCTGGAAGGAAACATCTGAAAATGCAAGGGAGAGAGAAGATAACAACAAATCAGGAGCTTATCTCCCTGCTCCCCAGGCATGTCATTGCCTGTGCCCCATGGGAGTGCTGTTCAAGGTCCCCAAGCCCTGCCTGGATTGGGTCTTATTTATTTCTTCAGTCAGTCTCCCCTCAATAGAACATGTCTCCACGAGGCTGTCGTCAGCTGGATTTTCTGCTATAGCCTCTGTACCTCGAATATCACCTGGCATGTTGGAGGTGCTCCTAAGTGTGCCATAGACATGTTTGATGGGGCCTAACTTGGCCATGACCCCTGGATAGAAGAGGTACAACATGCCAGCTCAGTGACTGTACTGGCGGTGGATGATAATCCAAGCTGGAGGTGGCAAGATGGTGTTCACTGACAGGCTGATTGAAGCCAGCCAATCTCTCTCATACATTGAACTAAGACACAGGGGTTGAGAGCAGTCATGATGGGCACTGGAACCTTAAACTCTTGCAGGCTCTGAGCTGGTGGCCATCGTGAACCTTAAGCAAAGTGCACACATAAGAAAGCCTGTGGTCAGAGAGGCAACAGAATGGGGTAGAGAGAAGCAGATTCACGTGGTTCCTGAGAAATGAGCAGCACAGCCTCCCTTCCTAACCTCCCTGGCTCCAACCCTGGAAAGACTGGCTTAATTTAGCTCTCAGCCCCTGAGCACTGGTAGGGGCACAGAATCAGTCAACAGGCTCTCCTGAAAGAAAGAAGGCTTCATCTCCCCCAGCAGTTGGGAATGCTTAAGGAAGACTACCCTTGGCTGCCAGCCCCTCTGAAGACTGAAGAATACCACCTCGTTCCAGGTCACTTTCCTTCCAGTGGCAACCCATGTCCATGACTAGTCAACATCCCAGGTAAAGGTCTGGGCTCCTTGCTCCAACCTGCAACAATACTGAAGGGCCTCTCCAAGTTCCAGAACATCCCATGGAATGGACTGAGGCCTTCACTGGGACTGCATCAGAGTTCAACTGCTCCCTCTGGCCAATCCCACTGCCTTGGCCTCATCTCCAGAGGGGGTGACCCCAATCAGACTCCCCACTAAGCGCCCTGCATACCTAGCTCCATCCCAGTACCTGTTTCCCAGGGAACCTCACCCTCGATAGCCCTAATACCGCCTATTATATCCTTATAATAAACTCTTTGTATACTAGCCAGCACAAGTAAATCTTGATTAGACTAAGGGTGCCAGTTCTTTTTTATTCGTAAGAGCACTTCCTATGGTGTTTTGCAAATAATCAAAACACCATAAGAAGAAGAAAGAGAGGCAAGAAGGAGGAAGAATAAGTCTTTATTGAGCAAAAACCATGTCCTGGGCATTCTTCTAAGAATGTACTAGAATCATTTAAGCTGCACAGCATCCTTATGAGGCAGATACTATTGTCCCTACTTTACAGATTTTAAAAGAACAAAACCAAGGCATACTTTTCCAGAGCCACCCAATGAAGTAAGAGTAAAGTCAAAATGAGAACGCAGTCAGCCAGACACAGAACCTGTGTCCTTAACCACAATCGACCCTGCCACCTGCATCACACTCAGTCACAATGTTAAAAAACAAGTCAATGGTTTTGAGCTGAAAGGGGGCCTGTAAATTATCTGGGCCACTCATTTTACTTTACTGAGGCCCAAAACAATGATTTTTTTTATACTCAAGGTTATACAATCCAGTTCAAAATACACATGCAGCAAAAAAGGAGTGATAAAATGATAGTTTTAATAATGTAATTTTCTCCATAATTAACGATTTTGTTACATGGACTCTACTCATGGCACTTTACTATATACATTAAACATATACACACATTATTGCATAATGTTACACATACTAAATCATGTATATTCTACTTTAAGGGCAATATCCAGGACTGACATGACCCAGAATGCTGACTTTGGGACCTAAACCCCTGTAAGATGGATTTCTCCTCAGAAGGAGCTGATGACAAGAACCAGACTAGAACTTGGGTCTCCTGATTCACTATCCAGCTTCCGTCCACCACTCTCACCCACATCCCCTCTATTTGTTTGGCTGGCTTTATTTCAAAGAAACCAACTGGTTCAGAGCATTGCAACAACTGCCATTTAGAAAAACTCAGAGCCGGAGACTCAAGCTATTGAGAAATCCACGTGAATTACCACACTGCAGCCATGCTTTCGAGATCACTGTTTCTAATTAAAGAACTGGCTGACACATTACGTAGCTCCTTGGGAAGCATCCCATCACACCACATAATCTCCCAGATGTCCCTGGATTTCTCCTTCTTGCCTTTTTCATTGGCATTCTCACCCTCATTACCAAGTAGTGCTCATTTACTCACCACTGCCGTCCCTGGGGAATGATGTAAGGCAGTGAACTATGTGACTCAAAATAGACCCAGCTTCCCAATCTGAAGGAGGACACAAGGATTCAGGACAATAGTCAAATATCTCTGGCTCCAACCAACCTCACCTCCTCCTCCCAAATCCCACTGCCACCGAATTATTTTCTGAGCCACTACAGATGCACCTTGGGACCTCAAGGTACCAAGTGACCTTCCTGGAACTTCCCTGGTGGTCCAGTGGTTAAGACTCCATGCTTCCGATGCAGGGGAGTGTTCCCTTTGCAAGAATAACAACAATCCGTGGTTGGGGAACTAAGAGTCCACATGTTACACAGTGTGCCCAAAAAATAAAAAGGAAAAAAAAAAAATCAAGTCTCATTCCTGCTCTTCTCCACTTAATTAACTCATATCCATCCCTGGCAGCCTGCTGCTGCTGAGAAGTTTGCTATCGGGCTAGTTGTTATTCCTTCACAGGTTAATTTGTCTTTTCTCTGCGGAGCTTTTAAGAGTTTCTCTGTGTTCTTGAGGTTCTGAAGTTGTGCTACAGTATGTTTACATGTGAGGTCATTTTTGTTTGTCACTCATGGCTGCTTTTTTCTATGGTAGAACTCACATCATTCTTTGGTTATGAGAAAATGTGCATTCACTACTTTATCAAATATTGCTTCTCATTCATCTTCTCTATTCTCTTCTTCTGAAACTCTGACATACGTAGAGCCTTTTGATCTATTCTGTGTGTCTCTCAACTGCTCTTTCATATTTTTAATTTCTCACCCTGGATTGGGTCACTGACGAACTCCTCCTCAGTGTGTGAGTGCATGCTAAGTAGCTTCAGTCATGTCTGATTCTTTGCAACCCTATGGACTGCAGCCCACTAGGTTCCTTTGTCCATGGGATTCCCTAGGCAAGAATACTGGAGTGGTTTGCTGTGCCTTCCTTGAACTCCTAAGTATTGATTTTTAATTCACCAGTCCTTTCTTCAGTTATGTCCAGATTTGAGGTCTGTCCAATTTACTGTGGTTTTATTAAGAAATTCAAAACTATTTATTTCCTGATTTCTAATTGGTTCTTTTTATATTCTATGTTCTTGTTTTGTTTCTGCTTATATTTATTTCATTTATTCTTATTCTTTTTATAGATTCTTTTCCTTTCTTCTGTCCTTGGAGGGTCCTCTTCACACATATTTTGCAGACATCATTAGCTTTAGCTCTTGTTTCTTATAGTTTGAAGTGAATTCATTTCCCTATTGTGGACTGTGCTGCCTATATTCCTTTCTTTCTTCCTTTTCTTAGGAATAGCTTTCCTCCTTGGAATTTGGAACCGTAGGCTTACCTTGAGTGGGAGATTTGTTTTATGTCTATTGCATTCTCTAGCTATACACCTATCTGGCATTTTGCACTCGGCTTTTCCTGGACCACTAGAGTCCCCAGTGCAGACCAGGCTCCAGTGGGAGCTCAGGCCTTAAATCCCATGTGGGGACACTCAAGCTTACCACTGAGTACTAGGAGACTTGATGGGTACTGTCTGCAAGGATATATCAGTGTATCACTTTGTATTTGAAATAGCTTCAGCCAGCAATCAAGAGAAGTTTATTTTACCAGTCTACTTTTCTACGTGAGGGAACCCCACTTCAGCTCCAGATTTCAAACAATAAACCCTGCCTCTCATGGGGCACTTTGAATTTCCCATTTCCTCTCCATAATGTATTCCAGGGGAAGTTGCCACTTGGTCTTATCACTGAAGCATTGAGGCTCCAGCCCAGGAGTGGGGAAGAACTGTACTGGTCAGAGGAGCAAGATCTATTATCATATTTCCCAAGGCATTTCCCCTAGATCTGGGAAAGTGAGGGCAGCAGAAAAAATCCCAGGTATGTATTTCAATAGACAAGATGCAGCCAGGGAAAACAGCAGGACCTAGCACCTCAAAGGGGCATCCTCTGTACCTTTCAGTCCCAAATAAAGAAAAATATTTATTAAGACTGTGCTTTGTACCCCCAAGTATACTATTTTCTTTAGTATTCCAAGCATGGACCCATGGTTATCTGAACTTTCCAATCTGCTTATATTTCAGGGGCGCATATTTTTCTTGAGGGTAATGAATACCATATGTGCTACTTGAAAAAGAAACCTGACATTGACTAAGTGTTCACTGCGCACTAGGTACTATCTAAGTACTTTAACACATTAGCAACTTTCAGCCTCAAAACAACCCTGTGAGTCAGATATTGCTGTACTCCTTATTTACTAAAGCAGGGAAGGAAGCTTGGTCTAGACCCACAGTTAGTAATGGTAGAGTCTGTCCCCAGAGCTCCCACTCTTGGCCATTACATGATCAGCCTTCTCTAGTTTGCACTGGAGGACACCAGAAACTAAAGTAAGAGGACCCTGAAGAAAATGAAATCCAGACCAAAGGGTCGAGGACAACTTCTACATCTGTAACCCACACATATATAGACACCAAACAATTAAAACACAAACTACTGTAGGCTAGAGGGACAACTTCCTGTTTCTTGGGGGCACGCAGGAAGTAATCCTACAGGAGTATTTTTAGGCTCAAGGGAAAATTCCCTAAGGGGAAACTCATACTCAGAAGTTGCTTGTGTATCATTTAATGAATAACAGCCATTGTCATTCTCACCTAATCCTTATGTCAAAGTCCTAATCTATGAAAGTCCAACTAAAATAACTCTTTCAGGTTTTATCAAGAAGTAGTGAACCTGGGACTTCCCTGGTGGATTCTTCCCAGTGGTAATGAATCTGCCTGACAGTACAGGAAACACGGGTTCAATCACTGGTCCAGGAAGATCCTACATGCCATGAAGTAACTTAAGCTCCTGTGCCACAACTATTGAGCCTTGCTCTAGAGCCCAGGAACCACAACTACAGAGCCCATGCACCGCAGATACTTAAGCCTGGGAGCACCAGAGACTGTGCTCTGCAACAAGAGAAGCCACAGCAATGAGAAGCCTATGCACAGCAACTAGAGTAGCCCTGTTTGTCATAACTAGAGAAAAGTCCATGAAGCAGCAAAGACCCAGAACAGCCAAAAATAAAATAAAAAATTAAAATTAATTAAAAGAAGAAGAAGTAGCAAGCCTGGGCTTGCAAGAACAAAGCCCCTTCCAATCTGGGGTGAAACCATGGGGCCCAGCCAGGGATTCTATGTGGGTGTCTTGTCTGCTCAAACCTGGGAGGGTTCTGTAGGTCACTCTCACAGAAAACACTGGTCCTTGACAAAGAGGTGGGGCTAGGGAGGGATTCTAGTCAAACCGGAGGTTGTACCAACGAGGATCATCTTGAGTTTTTGCTCCCTGAGCCAATACATCGTGTCTGTAGCTCCCCTAGGACATCAGTTCCTATGAATAGAGGTGCCTGGTGACAATATTAAGATCTTTCAGCTCTCACTGGTTTCAGTTTGTCTCACAGAAATACTCCCTTAGGTTCACATAGCACTTTGCTGTTTGAACAATTATATTTGCACGTCTGACTGAATTGATTCTCCCCAGAACCCCAAGAGGCACATATTAACCATTCCCATGTCCCAGATGAGGAATTATCCCATATCACCTGCTGAGGGTCTCACAAGAAGGAAGTGGCAAAACTGGGGCTCAAATCACAAACTTAAATCTCCTCTGCAGGGAAATTTAA
This sequence comes from Giraffa tippelskirchi, assembly GCF_054371585.1. Lineage (NCBI taxonomy): Eukaryota > Metazoa > Chordata > Mammalia > Artiodactyla > Giraffidae > Giraffa > Giraffa tippelskirchi. The sequence goes on along the minus strand of NC_137283.1, from coordinate 16,808,147 downwards.
GAATCTATTCCCTCTCTTTACAAAGAAGGAAAAGTACAGAATTGCAAACAAGATTCTACAGCAGTCTTGTTCACTGGGTCTCTCGCCTGCAGTGTCGGACTGGGTGTCTCCTAAGGAATTCAACACTAAAAACTCCTGGAGAGCAGGTTCACCTTCACTCTAAACTACAATTTGGACAAGTGAAGCCCTCAGAAACCTGCAGGACGAACTGCAGGGGGCTAGCCCAAGTGAAACCCTCTCCCCTTTCCTCAGTCCTTGGACATAGCCCCTTGGCAGCCTAAACTCACTCCAGTCCTTTCTTACTCATATCCCTAAGAGTGAGCCTCTCAGACACCAGTTCAGGCCTAAATGAGGTTAAAAGATATCAAAGGGCAAAGCGTACCTGCCTCAGAGTCTGGTCCACATCTGTGCTCTGGTCCTGGGGTTATCACCCTCTCTGCCTGCCCATTAGGTTCCAGGTTGTGATACCTGCTATCTAGACCCTCTTCTCCAGACCCCTCCTGGTTTCTGGTATTTCCCTGTCCTTGAGTCCTCAGCCCATCTCTCGATGCTTGTCAATCTTCATAGATCCCTGATGACACATGCTTGGCTGTTGACCTCTGCTAATTCTCCTACCTAATCCTGCCTACTGAAGCCAGATGCTTTATAATATTCACCTCTCCTGGCCAGCTTGACTGGCCTCACCAGCCACCTCCATCTTGTCTCTGCCACCCATGCCATGGTAGGGTAGCACCATTCATTCCCTTCATAAACAATCAGTAGGCAAAGCCAGGCACCCTGCTAGGAACTGTAGTGGAACATGAGGGCAACCAAGATTTAAGCCTTGATTCTGCCATTTAAAATGTAATTACATAACCCAGGTTTTAAATAATTTCATGTTTACATTCTTGTCTTCCAAATGGACTCCTGAGGGTAAAGACCACGTCTCATATGATCCCATTTTTAGATGCTCCACGCCAAACCTTCCCCTAATGCTTTGCCAGGCAAAAGAGGCCAGTACCACCAACCTTCCCACTTTCAAAAATTATGATTTACATTGCTTTTCTCTGTCTACCTGCAAAATGAGTAGATGGAAAGCAGCAGGTGGAAAGCCAGGCCTCCTAGCTACAGAGGGAGAAAAAGGATCCACACACAGGCCCCACCAGAGAAGGCAGTGGGGTTTCCCATCACCCTGCAACCTTCTGCATGCTGCCTTCCACAGCTAGGGCGGATGCACCATGTCTCTTACCCCTCGAACACCTTCAGGAATTCTCCATTTCCTTGGTTCATCTTAACAAAGCATCCAAGACCCTGCCAGATCAGGTATTGGTTGAGAATGTGGGCCCTGGAGCCAAACTGCCTGGGTTCGAATCCCAGCTTTGCCCACTGGCTGTGTGTGTGACCTTGGCCAACTGGTTAGAGTAACATCTACCTTACAGGTTTATGTAGTATGGATGAAAAAGTCCACAGGAATTTATGCATTTTGTGGTAGTTTTGCAATACGATCACAAATTCTTTGATTCTCCTCTCTTCAAAAGGGGCCTACAAACATCCTTTATTTTCCCTTAAGTGTGGGATATAGTCAGTGACTTGCATCTAAGGAATGGACTGTGGCAGAAGTGATTGTGTATAACTTTTGAGTCGAGGTCACGCAAGGTGCTGTGGTTTCCTCCTTACTCTCCCTGTGGGATCACCCTCTCTGGAAGCTGGCTGCCACGTTGTGAGGACACTCCACAGCCCTGTGGAGGGGTCCCTGTGAAGAGGAACTGAGGCCTGCAGCCAAAAGCCAGGTGAGTTCAGTTCAATTCAGTTCAGTCACTCAGTCGTGTCCGACTCTTTGCAACCCCATGGACTTCAGCATGCCAGGCCTCCCTGTCCATCACCAACTCCCAAAGCTTGCTCAAACACATGTCCATCGAGTCAATGATGCCATCCAATCATCTCATCCTTTGTCATCCGCTTCTCCTCCTGCCTTCAATCTTTCCCAGCATCAGGGTCTTTTCCAGTGAGTCAGTTCTTCACATCAGGTGGCCAAAGTATCAGAGTTTCGGCTTCAGCATCAGTCCTTCCAATGAATATTCAGGACTGATTTCCTTTAGGATGGACCAGTTGGATCTCCTTGCAGTCCAAGGGACTCTTAAGAGTCTTTTCCAACACCACAATTCAAAAGTATCAGCACTCAACATTCTTTATGGTCCAACTCTCACATCCATACATGACTACTGGAAAAACCATAGCTTTGACTAGACGGACCTTTGTTGGCAAAGTAACGTCTCTGCTTTTTAATATGCTGTCTAGGTTGGTCATAGCTTTTCTTCCAAGGAGCAAGTGTCTTTTAATTTCATGGCTACAGTGACCATCTGCAGTGATTTTGGAGCCCCCCAAAATAAAATCTGTGACTGTTTCCATTGTTTTCCCATCTATTTGCCAAGAAGTGATAGGACCGGATGCCATGATCTTCGTTTTTTGAATGTTGAGTTTTAAGGCAGGTGAGATAGGTATCTTCAAAGTGAATCCTCTAGCCCCAGTTAAGCCCTTACATGACTGCAGCCCCGGGATCTCGGCTACAAGCTCATAAGAGAACCTCAGCCAGAACCACCCAGCTAACCCACAGAAACTATGTGAGACTGTAAATGTTGGTTGTTTCTAAACTGCTCTGTTTTGGGATAACTTGTTTCATGGCAATAAACAACTATTACATATGTGAAGAATTTATATACATAAAGAGTTAATAAAGAAACTTAAGCACATGGAAAGTGCTTAATATTATTATTATTTTGTTACAACCACAGGAGTTTATGTATTATTCTCCAAGTGACTTTTTTAAGTTTCTAGAAAAACAATTTGAGCATCAAATAATGACTGTTGTGGATTATAGCCCATTGAATAAAATAGAAATTCATGAGTTTGTGCTGATATAAGTGAATGAATGGACAAACAAATAAGTAAAGGAGGGGTGAAGGTTCGACCATGTAGTAAAATTCCAAATAATAAAAGGAAAAGGAATTATAGAATCATCATTTGGCAAAACATGATGCTAAAACTAAAGGGCAAAGTTTGATGAGGAACAGAATATGTACAAGGTCTCAAAGTAGTTTCCACAAAATGCTTTTTAAATACTAATTTATTAATGAGTACAAAATACTCATTAATCAACTTTGCTATGGAGAAACCTGGCAAACACCATCTTAATCAACTGATAAATGTCATAACCACCAGTAATGGGACCAATCAACATCATGTGCCTCTTGACAGGATGCACTGAGAACTTCCACAGGCCGGAGCCTGACTTGTTAATTTCTTCATCCCCAGCAGTGCTTCACAGAGCAGCAGCTCCTGCTCTCTGGGCACTGGGTGCCTGACGCAGCCCCTGACACACTGGAAACATATCATCCCATCTGATCTTCACAGCGACCGCAGGCTCTGAGAAGCAAGAAAAGGACCCAAGGCCACACAACCAATGAGGCACAGAGGTAGATACAAACTCTGCTCTGCCCATCTCCACACTGGACTGGTTCTCATGGGCACTCAATAATTGTTGAATCCAGTCCTCTCTGCAGCTCCAGGGGGTTTCCGGACACAGGGCAGCTGCCCCCAGGCCATAGCTGCATTCTCCTCCCTTCCTCCTTCTAAATATCAGAGCCAACAATCAGAGGGAGAGAAAGCACTGGACACAGAGCCTGAAGGCTATAACAGTTTTAGCTCTGCTCCTCACCTTACTCATGCTTACTTATATCCATTTCCCTCAATTTTGGTCCAATGCTGGTTCAAATTTCTTTTAGTCACCTCAATATATCATAGCAGTGTTATTTGCAATAGTCAAAAGGTGGAAACAACACAGATGTCTATGGAGGGATGAAGGAATAACAAAATGTGCTCTATACCTACAGTGGAATGTTATTCAGTCTTAAAAAGGAAGGAAATTCTGACATATGCTACAACATGGATGAACATCAAAAACATTATACTACATGAAATAAGTTAGACAAATATTATATATTCTATGATTCCACCTATATACGAGGTCCCTGGAGACAGAAAGTAGAAAGATGGTTGTGAGGGGAGGGGAAAATGAGGAGATAGTGTCTAAAGGGTCCAGAGTTTCAGTTTGGGGAGATGAAAAGCTTCTAAAGACTGATGACGATGATGATGGCTGCACAATAATATGAATATAATTAATGCCACTGACGTGTATACTTGAAAACAATTAAAGTCCTCACTTTTATGTTATGTACTTTTTGCTACAATTAAATAAATAAATACCTCAGTGTATGCAACAGATGAAGCAAAGATAGAGAATGGAGTATTAAGATGCTCCCTTAACACCACCCCATCCCACCCACTCCCATGACTGCAAAGAATCTCAATCCCTGAGGAGCACATGGACTGTTTCAATCCTAGTATTTGGGGTTCCTGGAGCAAGGTCTGTCCATGGAGCGTGCTACCTACAATTTCAACCCTGAGCAGCCCCTGCTCCCTCTGTTGCCTTTGCCAGCTGCTGTGATGAAGCCTAAGAGTTAAACCACAGTGAGGACAAGCCCCCCACCCCAACACAGGGGCAGAGGCTCCAGGAGGATCCGGCAGGTGGGAGCACTCCCAGGGAAGTTGGCTGTGGGTGACGCACATGAGGGTGGGTGGGGTGAGGAGGCAGGAGCTTAACAACCTAGCAGCACAGCTCTACCCATTATTCCATGGTTTCCCATCAAGGCCTGGAGTGGTTCGATTAATTTCCCAGAGCCTCAGTTTCCACTTTTGTAAAAAGGGAACAGTAATTGCAGTAGCTGCCTCATAGGGTGTGTTGAGGATTAACTGAGATAACATACATAAAGGTGCCTGGCATAGTAGTGATTCAAACAGGGTGATGTTATGTGACAGGGGTGGTGCCTTGTTAAGGGTTGTGCTTTGGAAGCAGGCTCTGTAACTTATCAACTGTGTGATTTTGAAAGAGTTACTTACCCTATCTGTGCTTCACTTTCCTCATCTATAACAGTGGACCTACTTCTTAGGTTATTAGGAAGATTAAACGGGCTGACTGAAATAAGATTGTTAGGACAATGCCTGGTCCACAGCAAGTGCTAAATAGATGTGAACCATCTCCTCAGGCCCGTCTGACCAGGCCTCCAAAGGCAGCACGCCCGGATGAACTGAGGGGGATGGAGCCCATGTAATGAGGCTGGTGTGACTCAGCCAAACCTAGATTAGACCAGCCAAACCAAGAACAGCCCATGGGGCCTACTCCACAGCATGGGGCCCCCACTCCTGGGAGAGAGAATGGCTCCAAGCTGTGCAAAGTTGGGGAGGTGGGCAGGTGGGGGGTCGAGGGTGAGTCAGCTGGGAAAGCAGACGAGAAGGAAACAAGACTATTCTCCAATCTTCCCTCAAAAACAAGCAGAGGGTGTGGACCAAGAGCCTCAGAGCTCAGATTTACTGTTTACCGTCCTAACCAAAGGCATTTTGAAAACGTAGCCGCTTTTGTGTTTTCCCCTTGGCCTTCACCTGTGGCTTACCACTGAAGCCAGAGGGCTAAATTTAGGCTTCTCTGCTGCTCAGGCCCAGCGAGAAGGCTGCTGCTTTCAGAGTAAAGAGGGGAGGGGGACGTTGGGGCTGAGGGGGTGCACAGGAAGAAGGAGGCAGGCTCCACCAAAGGCTTCTGGATGCCGCTGGGCTCCTGGCCATCGGCCTAGCCTGAAGCATGGCGAGGATCTCGGTCCCGGGCCTCTAGCAAGCCACAGCCTGGGGCAGGTTGTGGACCTGGGGCCACAAGCAGGGCTGGGGTGACTCAGAAACCCCGAGATCCCACCCATGGAAAACACTCAGAGGAAACTCTGAGACTCCCAGTGGAAACCCTTGTCCTTGTCACCACTGCGACAGACTCGTCTCAACTCTTTACGGATGAGGAAGATGGGGCCCACTGAATGTGCACCCACTATTCCAGCACTGCATGAAGCACCTTAGGGGCAGCATCCCCTTTAACTCCCAGCAGTAACTAGTATTTCTACATTATTATAAATCTATAGCTGGTAAACAGCTCAGCTGATCTTTCTCATAACCTTGTGCCTTTAAACATCATCATCTACCATATAAATTGGGGAACCAGACTGTTCAAACCATCCAGCAAGTACCACTGGTGCTGAGCTTGGACCCCAAATCCCCTGACAACCAGACCAATTTACATGCACTCATACACACAAATTTATTCTGAAAAATCTCCCTAACGGAGACATCGGGTGTGGCCACTGCTAGGCCTCTCTTTGCCTGCTGAATTCTACCATCTTCTTCCCACACAACGGAGGCATTTCGGGTGGATGTCACAGCCACGCCCTACTCCATACAGTCTAGATGGTTATTCTCAGTATCCACAATGTTTATACTGCACCTTGCTGTTAACTGACCTTCCCTTTGATCCTACAAAAAGTCTTCTTTCACAGACAGGAAAACAGGTAAAGTCCCAGGCTTGCTAAATAACCCAGATGGAGATGCACAGTTTCACACCCAGTTCCAGATGGAAGCCTGGAGTTAATGAGCCGCCTTCCTCTCCTTCCATCTGCTCCCCACCCCTCCTGTCCCTGTGAGCCACCAATCCTGCCCAAGGCGTCCCTCTGTCCTTCCTGTTCTCTAGCCCTTCTGACCCCTTCCCAATCCTTGTCCTGAACCTTCTGTCTATCCTGCTGCAAAGACACTACCTCGTGGGCTTAGCTCTTCCCAGGGTTCTGATCATGTCACTCCTTTTGTTTCAAATTCATCTGTGGCTTCCCTTAGGATAAAGATCAAAATCCTTAAGAACATTCAGGTCCCATGTGTGCTTGCCCAGGTTACCCTTCCACTGCCCCTCCCCGCCACCACCTCCACCCTGCCTCAGCCACTCGGGCCATCTTTCAGTCCTCCATCCCAGGGCCTCGCTGTTCCCTTAGTCTGGCCGCTCCTTATCTGGTTAACACCTATTCATCTTTCAAATCGTCATTCCTCCTTCCCTGAATCCTCTGTCTGGGTCAGATCCCTTTGCTAAATGCTCTCACAGATCTACATTCTGCTCCTTCAAAGTCTTGTATCAGGTATAATCATCCATCCCATGCATGTGATTACCTGATAAACGTGAAATAAATCCTGTTAGGAGGAAAATCCAATGAGAGTGGGCACTGTAACTGTTTTCAGTTATCACTGTATCCCCATCACCAAAAGACTGTTGAGTAAATCACAGATGAATGAATGAATGAATGAATGAATGAATGAATGAATCTCCCTCTACCAACTGCCTAAGCCCCAGTCTAGCCTTCCTTGACACCACTCTTCCCTCACAGCCCTCTCCTGTAAAGACCACCCACCTCCCTACTCTCACTTGGTTTGTCCACAGCTATCACTCATCAGCTGTCTTTTCCTCCTCTGAACACCACACGACCCAGCAGGCTGTGTGCTCCATCGGGGTAGGAATTGTGTTTGTCTCCTTCTTCTCTGTAATTTCAGGACCCAGCACATAACAGATGCTGAATAAATATTTGTTGAATGAATGACTGTCCATCCTTAAAACCACCTGTTCCAGATTGCTAGATGGTCCCACAAATTTTATTCTCTCCTTCACCCTTAGGGATAGAGTACTAACTGAACTCATAACTGCCCCAGAGAGAAATTCTCCAGCCTCCCTTGCAGTTAAAGGTGACCTGTGACCAAGTGTTTTCCAATGGAATGTGAGTGGTTATCGTGGGACCCAGAAACAACCTGTAAGTAAATGCAACATCCTAGAAAATGGCAGAGCCATAGTATAGAAGTCCCGTGCAGACTTCATGGAGCACAGTTTTGCTGACTGCCAAAGCCAGCAGGGTTGTTACATGAGAAAGAAAAGTACTTAAGTCTATTATATCCTAACCAATGGAATTCCCGTTCCATCCTTGGGCTGGGAATGTCCCTTGGAGGAGAAAATGGCAACCCACTCCAGTATTCTTGCCTGGGAAATCAATGGACAGAGGAGCTTGGTGGGCTCCAGTCCATGGGGTCACAAAAAGTCAGACATGACTGAGCGACTGAACACGCACACATACCCTAACCAACACGCCATTATTTCCAGACCTCCAAGCCACACCCACAAGAGCAAACGTGCACTTGGCTGCTGATACACAGCTTCCTCATGATGTGCACTATTGCCCTTGTCTGAAACCAGCTGAACATCCACACTGATGACCAATTATCACTCTGACTTCAGTTTTGCTCTAACTAATCTAATAGTCTGTTCCACACCTTCTCAGAGCCCACTCACGCAGCCCCATCCCAGCCTTGTCAGCTCCCAGGAACTGCCCTACCTCTGAAATCCTGAACTGGAAAATTCCTCTTTCTAGCTGCAACTTATTCATTATTTCTGCTACTACCTGATTCCCAATAACCTCTGTTCTCCACCCTCCTGGAGACCTCCAGTCCTGGGTTCTCCTCTTGTGAATCACAGCCTTGAAAGACACGATGCACTCTCACTACCAATGGAAGCTCACTGACAGCAGTGATTCCCACAGGCAGAGAAAAGGGGGCCATTGGTCCTCAAGGGGCTGAGTGTGCTCCTCCATGGGCTCTTTCCAGCATCCATCTGCCAGCCCTCTCTGTGGCTCCTGCTAGGCCACCATCTTCTCCCACCACTCAAACCACAAGAGGCCACTGCTCATCTTGCTGGCTTTCTGTCTACTCCCTCTCTACTCTCTCCGTCATTCGCCACAGCTAGTTCCCTTCTGAACTTGACACTTGGTTCCCAGGCATCATTTCTCTTGCTCTTCTCTACTCACATCTCATGTTCTCCTTAAGTGACCGTGCCCGTGCCTGTGCCCCAGCTTCACACACTTACTGACAACACAAACATCTGTGCCCCATCCTCTGACCTTGCACCTGACCTCCAGGGGCTGAATTCCCTGCCTCCAAGATCCGGGCTACCGGATGCTCCTCACCCTTGACGTGTCTGAACAACACTTAAGATCCTCTGCTGTTTCCCTAAATGTGAGCCTTCTTCTCCTGTGTTCCCTGTCTTGAGGAATGGCACTCAGTACATATTGTGGAATGAATGGAAGTGTGACTAGTTCTGCAGCACGGATTTTATTTGGACAGGCGTAGGAAGTATGTACTGGATGGAGGGAACATCAGAGCTAGAGTGCGGAGGTGGGTGTGAGCATGAAGCAATCGGCAGACGGCAAAGAGACCAGCCTAGAAGGAGAAGTGAAGAAGGAGAGGGAAGCTGAGATCTGCATGCCCTTGCCAAGTCCCTGGCCTTGGGCTGGCTTCAGCCTTGGGATGTGCTAATTTTAAGGAACATCCCTGGACAACCAGGAGGCAACATAAGGAAGAAGGAGAATCCAGCTTCCAAACTTGCATCTTCTGAAAACCATCAACTTTCCCACTTCAGAATGAAAAAAGCAAAACCTGTTCTCTCCACTTCTAAACAAAAGCCCCAGCCTAAAAATCTCCCATCTTCTGCCTGCCTTGCTGTTTTCTTCCCACCCTCCTCCCTCGACACCACCTCTGAGCACATTCAGCAGATGCAGCTGGGAGCAAAATGCCCCCAGGGAATGGCAAGAAAAGCCACCTAATGACAAATAATGATAGTTAGAGTATCTGCACAGCCCTTTCCAACTCACAAAGTGTTTTTCTTAAAATAAACATTAGCTCATTGACTCCCCACTACAATCCTCTGCAGGAGGTGACATTCTCCCCCTCTGCTTGGGAGTAAACAGAAGCCCAGAGGGGTCAAGAGACCTGTCTAGGGATGCAAGGAGCAAGCGGCAGGCCTGTATCAACAGGACTTGTTACAAAGTCACAAGGCAGGAGCAGAATGCACAGCTCAACTTTTCCAAAAGTCCATCACAGAGAACTTGGCTCCCAGGCCTCTCCAATCCCTTGCTTTCTCTGTACAAACTCAGATATATCTATAGGCATTGCATCCTAAAGACCCATTTTTGCCTGTCACAGAGGCCCAACCATCAGCTCTGCTGTTGCCAGCTGCTCCAGGTTCACTCAGAGACTCAGCAGGTTGGGCGGCAGCCAACCCACCCCATTAAGGACCTGCCAAGGCCCCTGGAGAACCGAGTGCTCAGGCATCAAGACTAGAACCAGGACCACCATTCACGCACCAGCAGATGTGTAGCTGCTACAGCTGGTTTCAAAACCAGCCTTTGTTTCCGTTCACCTGTGGCTTTTTAACACCCACTTAATAACTGTCAAAGGTCCACATTGGGAGAATGGACTTATTTAGGATAAGAGGTCCAGATGGAGATTTCTTTTGGAGTCTTCAGCCATTTCTTTGTACCTGCTACAAGGTAAGTCAACTAAAAGATGTGCTTGTTAAACCAAGTAACCAGTTACATGATGACTTCTTCCTGCAGTAAAAAGGGAAGGAAGAAAAAGGAAAAGCCTACTGGTTCATAATCTCCCTTTCATTAACATTCGGGCTCCTACTCTGTGCCAGAGACTAGCAATATGAATATGCATATTTATATTCCCAGAATGTCTCAGTGGTTAAGAGCCCAAACTCTGGAACCACACCCCACAGTGCCTGTGTGCCCCTTCCTTCCAACATTTACAGCTCTGCATCAAGGAGACAGAAAGATTTCAGTCTCAACTGGCCCCTCCCCTTGATGCCCCTGGGCAGTGCTCAGCCACAACTGTACATGACAGCACTGACTTGAATCCTGTCTCAGCTGCCTACAGTGTAACCCTGGGCAAGTTTCCAAGCCTCTCTATGAATCTAGGAATTAGGACAAGTAGTGGCATCTACCGGATAATGTCATGAAGGATGGAATGAGATAATGCAAGGAAAGTGTTAGCACAGAACCTGGCTGCAAGGAAGCACTTATATATTTAAATATTATTATTGTGTGTATGCCAAGAAATTTGGAAAACTCAGCAGTGGCCACAGGACTGGAAAAAGTCAGTTTTCATTCCAATCCCAAAGAAAGGCAATGCCAAAGAATGTTCAAACTACTGCACAATTGCACTTATCTCACACGTTAGCAAAGTAATACTCAAAATTCTCCAAGCTAGGCTTCAACAGTATGTGAACCAAGAACTTCCAGAGTACAAGCTGGATTTAGAAAAGGCAGAGGAATCAGAGATCAAATTGCCAACATCCATTGGATCATAGAAAAAAGCAAGAGAATTTCAGAACATCTCCTTCTGCTTCATTGACTATGCTAAAGCCTTTGACTGTGTGGATCACAACAAACTGTGGAACATTCTTCAAGAGATGGGAACACCAGACCACCTGGCCTGCCTCCTAAGAAATCTGTATGCAGGTCAACAAGCAACAGTTAGAACTGTACATGGAACAACAGACTGGTTTCAAATTGGGAAAGGAGTACGTCAAGGCTGTATATTGTCACCTTGCTCATTTAACTTATATGCAGAGTACATCACGTGAAATGCCAGGCTGGATGAAGCACAAGCTGGAATCAAGCTTGCCAGGAGAAATATCAATAACCTCAGATACGCAGGTGACACCACCCTTATGGCAGAAAGTGAAGAGGAACTAAAGAGCCTCTTGATGAAAGTGAAAGAGGAGAATGAAAAAGCTGGCTTAAAACTCAAAATTCAAAAAATGAAGATCATGTCAGCCAGTCCCATCACTTCATGGCAAATAGATGGAGGAACAATGGAAACAATGACAGACTTTATTTTCTTGGGCTCCAAAATCACTGCAGATGGTGACTGCAGCCATGAAATTAAAAGACACTTGCTTCTTGGAAGAAAAGTTATGACAAACCTAGACAGCATATTAAAAAGCAGAGACATTACTTTGCCAACAAAGGTCCATCTAGTCAAAGCTATGGTTTTTCCAGTAGTCATGTATGGATGTGAGAGTTGGACTATAAAGAAAGCTGAGCACAGAGGAATTGATGCTTTTGAACTGTGGTGTTGGAGAAGACTTGAGAGTCCCTTGGACAGCAAGGAGATCCAACCAGTCCATCCTAAAGGAGATCAGTCCTGAGTATTCATTGGAAGGACGGATGCTGAAGCCGAAACTCTGATACTTTGACCACCTGATGCGAATAACTGACTCATTGGGAAAGACCCTGATGCTGGGAAAGACTGAAGGCAGAAGGAGAAGGGGATGACAAAGGATGAGATGCTTGGGTGGCATCACTGACTCGATGGACATGAGTTTGAGCAAGCTCCAGAAGTTGGTGATGGACAAGGAAGCCTGGCATGCTGAAGTCCATGGGGTTGCAAAGAGTCGGACATGACTGAGCAACTGAACTGAACTGAACTGACTGTGTATAAGACATTGTTCAGGCCCTCATGGAGTTTACAGTCTAGTGGGAGATTGTAGAAATATTACAACTATTTATGACCAGCCCTGGGGAGAACAGTAGTAGGACACGAATCAAGAAGCTGTTCTTGAAGGATGAGTAGGAGTTCACCAGGCAGAGAATGAAAGGAGGCTGGGGTCAGGAGGGAGAACATGAAAGGCTTTGAGAACAGTAAGTACAAATGAAATGAGGTGTTACATGTCATTACATGTTCAAGGAATGGTGAGACGTTTCCACACTATTAACTATTAATTAGGATTTTTTGCTGAGCTCAGGTGCTTGGTAGCAGAGCAAATAACTCCCTCAGGGTGCCAAACTTATGAGTCCAGACACTTGATTTTGAAACTCAAAGTAGCTATGCTTTGGGCTAATTAGGCCAAAGCCTTTTGAAGCAGACAATGGATTAACCAATAGCACCTTTCTCAAGTTTAACCAACACCTGGGATGTAACCGCAAGAGCATGACTCAATAAGGGCTCCTGCAGGTACTCACTGGGCTGCTCCTAGCAGGGGAGGAAGGGGCAGAGGAGATGCCCTAGAAGTCAGGGCACCTGGGGTCCAGTTCGTCCTTCCAGGAAGTCACCATCCCCCATTGCCAAGCCTCAGTCACTCCACCTGCAGGATGAAGGGACTGGGTGAGAGTTTCTTCAAGCAGGCGGTTACATCAGAACTGCTTAGAACCTGGACTTTAAAGTCAGGTGTTTGATGTTCAAGAGGAATAAAAGAAGGATTTAATATATGTAAAGCACCCCACACAGTGACAGACCCACAGGAAGCACTGAAGAAAGGACAGAGGGTTTTAATCACTGTACTGAAACAGTGCTGGCATGTGGGATGGATGTGTCAACAAAGGTTTTAGAACAAACAGCCCCTCAGTCTCACCCCTTGGAGAGTTCTGCAACCCGCAGAAGCCCCGTGCCAGGGTGGTACAACCAACTCCATCAACTTCAGACTCAGTGGTATCATCTTTCTGTTTGGCTTGAATGGGTTTTCCAGATTTTTTTACATGGAAAACACTCACATGACAACCTCAGAGCTATGTGGTGGTGGTGGGCGGGGCGAGGAAGACTGAGTGGAAAGAAACTCTCTGGTGATAGAAACCAGAAGAGTTTTCTGAGGAGGCCAAAAAACTGCAGAAGAATGTGAGTCACACCCAGACACAACAAAAGAAAGGCAGAGGGAGCAGAGCAGGACTGCTGTTTAGGAAGTAGCCAGTGGCCCCTCACAGGAAGAAGGACTGACGGTCTTTGCCCCAAATATTCCAGGACGTGCTCTGTTCTCATTGCTGTGAACAACACTGAGGTCAACATTAGGAAGAGCTCATATCTGTCATTGCTTCCTCACCTCTGCCAAGGGACGCTCTCCTCCAGCTGCTTCACAAGTGTGGGCCCTGCAGGGCAGCGAGGTCAAAGGAAACTTGCCCGGGGTCACACTGTGCAGAGGCTTGAACGCAGGCCTCAGACCCACACCTTATAGCCATTCCTCTCCCAAGGCTCTTCACTTATTAGGAAGTAGTGGGCACTTTCAAAGTCCCGAGAGGGCTGCCAAGTATCCTGGGACCACATACAGTCTTTGTGTGCCAGGTTGCTAGGAGCCTGTGAGACATGGAAGAGGACCCCTCACCATGTGATGAGAGGCAATCCCACCTCTGGGCAGCCAGCTCCCACCTGGAGCCTCTCCTGACCTGCCGTGTGCTGTAAATGACCCAGCAGGGCCCACTCTCAGTGGGACCTTTCTCCAGCAGAACCCCAAGAATCCCCTGTGGTCACCACAAAGTCCTATGAGATCCCCGTAATGTCCTGGCAGGCTCACGTCCCCTCTTTCTTGGTCTTGAAGGAGGATCAAAAGACTGTGTTGATCCTTGGGCCTCCAGACAAGGGCTCAGCTGCCCCTGAACTGTCTCATCTGCTCCAAGTTCAGGGGCAGCTGTGAGGGCATGGAAAGAACATGAGAGTCAAGTCAGAAGGCTGACATTTAAACCCCAGCTCTGCCGCTTAAGACAGTTATGGACCATCTGCAAGCCTCAATTCTCTCCTTTCCAAAATGGGAATGCTCACAGTGCCAACCTCACAGGGCCACTCTGAGGGTCAAATGGGGTAATAAATAAGAAAGCTTTTCACAGACTGGAAAGCCTTATAAAAGTGTATGTGGGATTATGGGTTGTTTTATCCTTTTCCCAGCTCTACATCAGCTGGAAGGATATTAAAAAGTTTCTTATTAGAATCTTATTAAGAATTCTCATTAGAGTCTTATTAAAAGCTTTATTATTATAATAATATATTATTATATTTACTATTATAATATTATATTATAATTATATTATTACACTCTGCCCAGATACTTCAGAGTAGCCCCTGTATGTCCAAACTAAATAAGATGGAAACAAACTTGATAGCCGGAGCATATTGACCATAATCAGAGGTGAGAGGCTCGGAAGGTAATCAATATTGGTTTCCTGGGGCTGCCATATGAAAGTATCATGAGCTGCATGGCTTAAACAATAGAAACGCCTTGCCTCTGTTCTGGAGGCTAGAAGTCCGAGATCACGGCATCAGTGCAGGGTTGGTTCCTTCCAAGGGCTGTGAGAGAGCCTGTCCCCCAGCTTGTGGAGATTTGCTGGTGACCTTTGGCACTCCTTGGTTTGTACTTGCATCACTCCTTCTCTGCCCTCATCTTCACATGGCACCCTCCTTGTGTGTGTGTGTGTGTGTGTGTGTGTGTCTGTGTGTGTGTGTCTGTGTCCAGATTTCCCCTTTTTATAAGGATCTAGTCATACTGGATGCGGGCCACCCTAATGACCTCATCTTAACCTGATCTCTGCAAAGACCCTATTTCCAAATTAGGTCGCATTCGCAGTTCTTGAGGGCTCAGAACTTCAACGTCTTTTGGAAGGACATGATTCAACCCATAACAAACATCTTCCTCCAGCTCTCTGGGGTTCTCAGAGCCTGGATACCCAGCTCATGTCTGCCTCCGCACGTGTCTATCCACTCATCTGTTTTCAGTCAAGCTCTGGGCTAGGCCGCTATGGAATGTTCATCCCATGACTTCAAGATCAACCCCACAGGAGTTGGTTCCTTCCTTAGCACTTGATGGAGGAGCCCCAGATACAACATCATAGGTTTCACATGAAAAAGTACACTGATCCTCCTTCACAGCGGTAGAGAGCGCTGTGGGTGGAGTGGGGAGAGTGGGCTGGGAGGGCAAGCCAAAGACAGCACACGCTCTGGAATGAGGCCACCAGGAAGGGACCAGCGCAGGGGCTTCGTCTAGTGCAGCAGATTAGACTGGAGGTGGTACGGGGACGCTGCAGGCAGGGAGGCCAGAGACAAAAGTAAACAGAGACAGAAGTCATGTGAGAGGAAGCTGGGAAGCTACCAAGGCCAACAGCAGAGGTGGCGGGGCCTGGTTCCCAGCCACCAACCTCTGAATGCTGAATGCTGTGGCCAGGCCGAGTTGGCCAGGCTGGTGCAGTGAGGCTGGATGTCTGTGGGCTGGGGCAAATGCTGCTGGCGAGGTTTGGCCACATCTGGCCCGGCTCTGGCAGGATGCTTCCCACACTCTCTGCTGAGGAGGCCACAGCGAAGGAAAGCTTCTGCCTGCCGACATAGGCAGCCCCACGCACTGGTGCTGGAGAATGTGCAGCACATCGGGATGGGGGAGAGTACAGAGGGGGAGCTTCCATGCTGAGTCAATGTGCTCACACTTGTCCCCTGCCCAGCTCTGACAGGCCCCAGATGGTGGCAGGGGGGGCTCCTTGTTTAGATGGTCTGGGGGCACTGCCAGTGAAACAACTGACTCCTCCACAGGAGTGTCTGCTGGAGAGTCAGTGACATCTACCAGGATATCCAAGGCAATGAACAATAGTTCCTGCATCAAGCAGCTTACTGACCGAGAGGAGAAACAGCTGAGCAAAGGAGCAGTTTGAGTGGACTGGAATAGCTCCAGGTGGAGAAAGTGATGGGGGAGAAGAAATAAACAAGGTCTGGAGGTTGGCAGGATGCTCCCCAGAGGAAGGGACAACCAAGTGACCTTCTAAGGACTGAACTTTTTTCAACTCCCACAACTTGCCACCTTGTCACACTTCAGCAGCTTCACACATTCTGTGTGGACCTGCCCTGCTCCCCGCCCCCACCTCCCCATCCTTCAGGCACTTCCTGAGGAGGAATCTTTACTACCATTTGATGGGTGAGGAACCCCAGGTCAGTGAAATGAAAAAAAAACCTATGCTTGTCCCTGGGGACTCAGGTGAGTCATCTGGGGAAATGGGAGTGATCTGGCAACACTGGACACCAGTAAGGCTTCCTTCTGTGGGCTGGGGGACAGTGGGCAGGGGCAGTGGGAGATGGCATTCTATGCACATGGACATCTGCTGCCCAAGCATGGCTGGCATCACAGCCTGAGGACATATGTTAAGCCAGCAACTCATTCCCACATCCCTCCCCACCCTGTGGGGCAGGTGGGCAGGAATTCCCTGGGATGCTTCGGAACACATGGCCGCTCACTGCTGTCAGCCAAACATCTGAACTTGCCCAGCATCCTGATGTTTCAACATCATTTAGGCATGAGCTTAAATCCCAAACCAAAATTAATTTAGTCAATTTTTTAAAAATTGCTTTTATCTCAGAATTTACACAGCACTTCTCAGTCTATCTTGTACATTTTATGATGATTTCCTATGCATTGATCTGTCTCCCCCACTAGATAATGGATGGGCTGGGGAAAGGAGTCAGTATTTTATTTGCCTGTGGATCCTCAATCCCCAACACAGGTCCTGGAGCACAGAAGGTCTTCACTAAACATTTACAGAATGAATGTGTGTTTAGCAATGAACTAACTCACGGACGTGACTCAGGACAGTACCTCACTGAGGGAAGACACAGCTGAATGGTCCAAGGAAGACCCAGAGCCAGGCTCCTGGTGGAGCAGCCCAGGAGCAGGCTCTGGGCAATGCGGATGTGGCTGTGTGCCCACACGCACCAACCCTAGCACAAGAGGTGCACTGGGAATATTTGTGGGATTGAGTCCGTGCCAGGTACACTCTTCTGGTCTCAGTCCTACTCAACACGGATTAAGACTTCACCAGCATGTCCCACATTAGGTGCAGCCCTTGAGACCTTCTGAGTGTTTGCAGAGAAAAGGGGTTCCATTATCAACAAATACAGATTACACAAAGGTAAAGTATTTCCCCCATAGGATTTCTCATGTCTTCAGTGATTAAGAAGACTGGACACCTATCAGATCACTGGGATTTGAGTTCCATATCTACCACTTCCTGGAAGATAATCTGGGATTCTTAATCCATGCAAGCATTCTTTTCTCTGCTATAACATGGGGTGATGAGGGCATCTATTGCATAAGACTATGGTGGCTCAGCAGTAAAGAATCCACCTGCCAATGCAGAAGACACAGGTTTGGTCCTTGGGTTGGGAGGATTACCTGGAGAAGAAAATGGCAACCCACTCCAGTATTCTTGCCTGAGGAATCCCCATGGTCCATGGGGTCACAGAGTCGGACACAACTTACCGACTAAACAACAACAACAACATTATGAGATTACGTGTGAAAATACATATGAAGGACCAAGTAAGGGACCTAACACACAGGAAGTCCTTGATAAATGATAGTTACACTAATGATAATTTTAAATATATTACTATTATTAATGTATGGTGTAACTCTCCAGGAGAAGAAGGATATATCAGATGAGACAGTCATTCCCAAATTTATTAATATTTGACCACAGTTTCACCCAAACTAATCATCCATGGCACTCCACTTAGAAGACATCAACTTAAGTCAATGGCACCTAGATTATCAGGAAATCTGCCCCAGATAAGGGGGAGGGCCTCATTTGCAAGGCCCTGTTTTAAGTGAGCTGACTGTCTAATGCCTTCATTTTTCCATTTTTTATCTTTAGGTTCTTTAATCTGAGGTTCAGAGACTGACTCTAGGAAGGTATATGCCACTAAGACCACTTAGGAAAAATCACATCTTTAAAGGTAAATATTAATCTATCTACTAATAAGCATCAACTATGTGCCAGACACTGTACTGGATACTACAGATTTAAAGGGAAACCAAATCAGCTCCCTCCTCCACAGAATTTCCATTCTGCTGGAATAGACAGATATTAGCCAAATAACCATACAAAAAATTTTAAACTGCTCTTGAATTAGGTACCAAGGACAGGTTTATGATGCAGTGAGAATATACACAGGGGTGACATTAACTCAGAGGGAACAGCAAGTCCAAGGCCCTTTGGAGGGAAGCGGCATGGTGAGAACAAGGAACAGCTAGAGGCCAGTGTAGCCAACTGGGGTCTAGGGAAGGCAAGAGAGACCAAACAGGCAGCACCTCAGAGTCTAGGCTATAGAGTTCTATGTGTCTTTCTGGGGGAAGGGGGCATGTGTCATGGCTTTCATGACAGTCTCAAAGGGCTCCATGACCCTAACACAGTTCAGAGAGCTCCCACTGTCAGCAGCTTCATTCAGAAACAGGCAGGTCAGCCCTTGGATGCTGAGGAGGGCTTCTGCAGTTTTTGCCTGCCTGACATTCATCCCCCCGTCTTCTGGGATCAGCCCTTCCATGTTCCTCTGGGGAATTCATCCCCTCCCATTCTCCCTCCATGTGATTTCTGTGGGACTAACACAATCTTCAACTCTAGGGGAGATCATGTGACCCCGTCTGGTGACTTAGAGGCAGGCATTCCTGGCCACAAGACCACATGGACCAATGAGTATGCCCTAGGGCTTCTGCAGGAACTTCTGACAGATGCTTTCCTATTGTGGGTTGCAAGGCCTGTAGAATGTAAGCCTGGGGATTTTGGCAGTCACCTTGAGATCCTGAAGGGTGAGCCTGCCTGTGACCCAAGGCATCTCAGTGGAGAAGAGAGCAAAAGATGGAGAGAGATAGACAGCTGATGATACCATCTGAACCTCCAGATCCAACCATCCCTAGAATCAGAACTATTCCTGGAATTTCCAATCACATGAGTCAATAAATCCTTGTTTTCCACCATTTGAATAATGTTTCTGTCACTTGCAACCAGTGATTCTTACTAATACATCTCTTGAATCACAGTTTAGAAAACTGAGGCCCAGAGAGGAATCTATATTCCAACTTCACAGTGCTACACAGGGTGCAGCATGTGAGTCTCTAGACTCACAGAATCAGTGCTGGCATGCCCGGCTCTCCCGACCCCTCCCTAGGCCTGGGTCCCCTCCACTTTTCTTCCTCCTCCCTGACTCTAGGAGAAAGCAGCTCTGCTCCTCCTCTTCTCTAGTTTCAAGGCCCAGACTGAGAAATAACAAAAAGGGTATGATCTTTGTTCCTCCCCAGACCCAGAAACATCTCTGGGTATTAATTTCCTTTGGTGGCTATGGCGTGGGCAGCCTGCAGCTGCTGGAACAAACTTCAGCTCCTCTTCTGCAGGTAAACTCCATCTTATCTCTACTGCTCCCCCAAATGCACCCACTAGCCAGAATTCCCTCCTTGTCTTCCTTCCTTCCCCAAGTCCTCTATTTATACCAGCCTCGGCTCTTCTGAGCTTCCAATCCTGCCCATTGTTCAAGATGCACTTTCCCAATAAATCTCAGCTTCAGGAAGCCATCCCTCCTAATGCCCACAGTCTCCACTGCATGGGGCATACCTCTCGGGGGTGGTGAGAAGGGTTGTGATTACTGCCAGTCTACCCTCTTCCTTCTCTCTTGTATAATTTCTGGTTATTTTGGGCATGCCAGGTTGATATGATCAGCTGGATAACCAATAGCACAATGGTTAAAAGTCCAGACTCTGGGGTCAGACACACCTTGACTCTGCCTCTTCACAGAAAAGTGACCATGGGAAAATGACTTATCCTCACTGAACCTCAATTTTCTTATCAGGAAAGTGGGACTAACAATAGGCATGTAAAGGATTTAACTCAAAATTTGACAGACAGTGAGCAGTTGACGAACGTGAGGTTATGAATGCTGTGGCTGTTGAAAATGTCACTAAACACTATCAC
Organism: Giraffa tippelskirchi; assembly: GCF_054371585.1. Taxonomy (NCBI): domain Eukaryota; kingdom Metazoa; phylum Chordata; class Mammalia; order Artiodactyla; family Giraffidae; genus Giraffa; species Giraffa tippelskirchi. Next base: position 16,787,892 of record NC_137283.1, on the reverse strand, counting down.
CAGTGAACTCCTGGGCAACAGTACACAGCAAAATAGAATCAAGCCACAGCTAAGTAGCTGAATATTCAGTTCCCGTTCCTGTTCCTGCTCTTAAACCCCTGGGGGGCTTTGATTTCTCACCTGTAAAATGGGTATAAGAACTGCTGCTGTGCCTACCTCATGAAGTAACTGCAAGAATGAAGTGAGGGGATAAGAATTAGCAGTACTCCCTCCACAGAGCTTACAATTTACAACACGCCTACAAAGTGTTGTAGTCAGTCACTGTAAGATGTGACTCAGACACAGAGGTGAGGTGACGAGCTCAGGGTCACGCCACCAGCAGGGGTGGCACCAAGGCTGGGACATGGTCCTCTGCTGTTCAGTGCTGTGCCCCTGAGTCCTAGCACAGGGCCAGGCACACAGGAGGTGCTTAATAAATACCCAGTTTTGTCCACATCACCGGGCTGCCTCCTGGACTGAAGCCTGCGAGGCCATCGTTTCCAGCCATCCCCATGGTATGTGGCATGGGGGCTAGAAAGACCTCTTAAACTGAAGGGTGCTCCAATGGGCGGGAGGAAGGACAGGAGAGAAGGAGCTTTCCATATCGAGGGAGTTCAGGCTTGGGGAAGGTATACTCTATGTCACCTCAGCCATGGAGGGGACAAGACTGAGGAGGGAATGCCCCAGGTTCAAGAAGCACAAGTGGAAGATTGCTAAGGAGCCTTTAATAGGAGGGCAGCTGCCCTCAAAAGACAGGCTATTTGGTTCCCACCCACAGAAAGACAAAGAGAGTTAATAAGAGTTATAGCGGGTTAGCAGAGAAGCCACAGGAAGCCAGGCTGGGCAGGAAGTTATTCTCCGCCTGTGTTTCCCTTACCCCTCTGCTCTCCGACCGCTGTTCTTTTGGGTGCAACCACAGGGTGTACCCTCAGCCACCTCGATGGACTTGGGTGGGGAGGGCGGCCAGAGGCCATGAGGTCCGCTCACTTCAGGTCTGACCCAGTTCTTGCCTGAAAGTTTCATCAAAGGAACTGGAATCAGAAGGTGCGGGCAAGAGGCATGCCCTGCAATCCGGAAATCTAAACACAGCCATCCTCTCCAAGTCTTAGCATAGATCAGCCTCCTCTGCAGATCTTCCCCAGGCCAAGGAAAGTTCCAGGGAGCTTTCTCTAACCCAAACTGTGGTACCAGAAGCTTATCCCACCTCCCACTTTAAATCCTGAGTTGAAAAGGGCATCAGGAGGCACCTGCCAGCATCCTTCCACAGATAGCAGGGATCCCTTCCTCAGCATCCCAAATTGTCCACCAGCTTCTGCTTGACCATTTCTCATCAAAAGGAAGCTCATGCTCTCACACGGGGCCCAGGCCATCAGACAGGTGTAACTGGGTCCAGACATCAGGTGTTTAGGGAAACAGAGTCAGCCACGGGCTGTGGCAAAAAGCGCCTGTGATTTGGAAGCAGGAAACCTGGCTTGCAATCCCAATTCTGTGAGGCCTTGAACAAATCACTTCCTTTATTAAATCACATGGTTTTCTGTCTTGTAAAAAGGGAGAATAATATCCCTACATCTCTCAGGGCTCCTGGGAGAAGCAAGTGAACTTTTGCGAGGAATGCACTGGGAAATATGCATTCTGAATGGGGTGACAGTATTATTCAAAGACCCAAGAAAGTAAACACGAGGTCCCAAGAATTTCTATTACCAAGTCTTGGGCTTAAGGCACTGAAGGCCCAGGGAAGTGGGAAGGTAACTATTCCTTTGCTATTACTGCCAGAACATATTCCTACTAACTCAGCAACTTAATAAGCACAGATTTATTAGCTCACAGTTCTAAGGCTCAGAAGTCCAGGTTGACCCAGCTGGCTTTCTGCTTTGAGTCTCACAAGGCTGAAGTCAAGGTATTGCCTGGCTGGGCTCTTATGGGAAGATTCTGGGAAGAATCCATCTCCTTTTGAATTGTGACTGTGGCAGAATCTAGTTCTTTGCGGTTGTAGGATTGAGGTCACCATTTCCTGGCTGGCTGTCAACTGGGGAGCCTAGTCTTTGTCATCTAGTTTTTGCCCTTGGACAGGCCCCTATGTCTCAGAGCCAGGGGTAGTGCAATGGGTCATATCTTTCTAACTTCCCTTCTGGGCACCTCTCTTCTGCCCATAGCCAGAGATAGCTCTCAGCTTTTAAGGGCTCATATGATTAGACTGGGCTCCCCAGATACTACATGATAATCTCCATTTTTTATGGGTTGGATTGTACCCCCAAAAAAAGATATGTTGAAGTCCTAAGCCTCAAATATCCCAGAATGTGACTTTAAGTGGAAATAGGGTCTTACTGAAGTAGTCAAGTTAAAATGAGGTATTTGGGTAGACCCTGATCCAAGTTGACTGGTGTCCTTATAAAAAGGGGAAATTTGGACATAGAGACAGACATACACAGCCATGTGATTGGAGTGCTGTATCTACAAGCCAAGGAATGCCATGGATTGCCGGAAAACACCAGAAGCCAGAAGAGGCAAGGAGGGATCCTCCCCTAAAGTTGGCAGAGAGAGCATGGCCCTGCCAATGTTTTGATTTCCAACTTCTAGCCTCCAGAACTCTGAGCCAATAAATCTTTGTTCTTTTAAGCCATTCATTTTTTGGTGCTTTGTTAGGGTAGCTCTGAGAATCTAATGCAAGGATCTTAACCATAATGACATGTGCAAAGTAATTTTGCCATGTGAAGTAACACAGGCTCCTGGGGAACCAGGGCCCTTTCGCGGGGGAGGCATTATACTGCCTACCGAACTCATCCAGTGATGATCAATCCTTATGCTAAAGCACGCCTTCTTATCAGAAGAACCGGGAGAGGAGGAGAAGATGGTGAAGGGGCCAAGAAACAACGTGAACATGAGCAGCAGGGAAGCATACACACCTTGCAGGCGTATTTCCACCCCCATCCCCACCCCCCCCACTTGCTCCAGGGACCTCACTAAGTCTCACTTCCCCCAATTTGTGAATGGGCATCATGATACCTAAACCTCACAGAAATATAAGAATGAAATGAGGTCATGAAAATAAAGAACAACCTCATACTTACTATAAATCCTGGCACATAGTAAGCATTCAACAAAACGTAGCCACTCCAATTACATATCTAGTACACAAATATTTAATTACGTATCTAAAACACAGTACACACACACAGTAGTCTGGGAGATTACATCGACAATGTTAACAGTGAGGACGTATGGTGGGTGGCAAGAGCTTTCAGTGTTTTATTTAGAAGTTTATATATCTTGATGTTTGAATTTTTACAGTAAGCAGGTATTACTTTTACAGTTTAAAACTATTCTTCATCAAAAACATATATTTCCCTGGGAAACTAGTTTTGAATGCCTTTCCACATCCACAGAGTTGTGTTCTAGTACTGAAACAAATTTGCTTTCTCTCTCTCTCTCACACACACACACACACAAGCTGTAATGTTCCCTAAAGACCTTCTCCCTCTCATGGGCTTTCACCCCCAGTCCCAACCCTGGCCCCTCAGGCCCACAGCGGTACCCCGAGATGAAATTCAATCCTCTTTAGCAAGGCTTAGGCAGTGGCAACTCCAGACCCTCCTGCTCTGGTCTCGGTCTGCAAGGCCCACACCCCTTCGAGCCCCTCACCTCAGGAGCTATGCTCTGAAAGGCTCTTTGTTGCTCAGCAGACTGCTTTTGGAGGCTGTTTGAAAAACATTCTCTGCAGATGTTTCCATCCACTCCCGGTGCGAGGAAGAAAAGGACACTAGTCCAGGTACCCAGGTTGTGCAGCCCCTGAATCTCCAGCCCTGTTCCCAGATCAGTCAATCAATTAATTCACATACAGAGATTATAAGCAAAGTGATGCTGTAGCCGAGGCGAGGAAGAAACATGGTAATGCACTGCTGAGCTATGGCTTTTAACAAAGACCAGTATTAATAAATTGGAATGATTTATTTCTCAGCATAGCACAGGAATTTTTAAAAATACAGACTTTGCACGAGACTTCACTTTAACTTGAACTTCAACAGTTACTAGCTGTGTGACCTTCAACACTGAATTTTAAATTCTTCGAGCCTCAGTTTTTTCATGTATCAATGGGGATAACCTTGCCTCAAGGTCTTAACATGAGGACTCAATCAAACATGTAAATATCCCAGTACCTGAAAGACTTGCTCAATAAATGGATGCTGTTGTTGACGTTCTTCTTCTTATTAGACATGCAAGCACAGATCCTGCCCTGTTGGGGACCACCTGTGGTGGTCTAGGTGGGAACTAAGTAGAGCCCCTGAAAATTCAATGAGGACTTGGCTACAATGTAAAAGACAAGCAGAGACCAAGGGTCTAACAAATAGGAACAAATAGTAAAGAGGGAGCTAGTTGCTATGCAGGAGAGACTAGAAGAGGGAGCTTATTCCTTCTGGCCTGGCTCCTTACCTTTGCATCTCTCCTCCCAAGAGCCTTTACCCAGCTCCAGAAAGACCCCTACCAGATAGAAGGTATGAATCAGCTCTGCCCCATCCTCTCCTTCCCAAAAGGCTCCCAGGAGGATTAGATGGAGGATCAGGGAGTGGGCCAGCACACAGGGTTCAGGGAGGCAGAGTGCTGAGAGCACTCCACTTTCCAACCACACCAGACAGCTCCTCATTCTCCAGCCCCATCACCCCTCAAATGCTGGGGCTGGTGCAAATAGTCACCAAGTCTGTTTCACTCATGCCACACCATACCAGTGGATGCTTCCTCAAGAGCACCAAGCTGTCTCCAACCTCATTGCCCTTGGACTTGCAGTGTCCTCTGCCAGGAATGTCTCTTCTCCGCTCCTCTGTTTTCAAGGTCTAACTTGAGAGACTCCTCCTCTAGGGAAGCCTTCTCTGTCTTTCCCAGAGAGAATCCATTGTCCCCCGCCTCTGTGTTCTACCAGAACTCAGAGTGCCCCTCTATTACAATGTTTATCACACCGCCTTGTGATCATGTCCTGAGTATTATTAATATGAGTCTCTACTGCTGCATTGCCAGCTCCTTAAGAATAGGAGTCCTGTATTATTCATTCTGCAACAGCACCTGGGACACTCAATAAATGCTTGCTTGTAGCATCATCAATGCCACCTTTTAACGAATGCCTGCTACATGCCAGAGATGACACTAAGTTTGTGAGATAGAAAATCTCATTTAATCCTCATATAATTCTGCAAGCTTAAGTATCACTTATCCCATCTTACAGTTAAGGAAGCTGTTCTTTGGATAACCTCAGCAAAATGTGTGGGGAAAGCAAGAACCTCAGCTAAATGTGTGCTGTGTCCTTAGGTAGCCCAAAGTAGATGTTTATTTCCGCTTACTGAAATCTACTCAATGTGAGTCAGCCCAATCGATAAGATGCTCTTGAATAAACATTGGAGGCATCTGTTATTCTACAGAGGAGCAGCTTGTCATGTGGACAGCCCCAGAGCAAGGTTAATTAGACCTTTCTACAGGCAGTGGGTACTAACTAAATTCTCCCTGTCTCTTACTTTTTCTTCAACGAAAAGAGCTTTAATGGCAATCTCTCTAAAAGGCAATGTGCTTCCCAGATAAAATGTGGAAGCAAAGTGCCAGTTGGTAGATTAACTGAGGAAGGGGCTGGGCAGGATTTAATCATTGTCATCCAGTAATTGAGGGTAGATGAGAGGTAATTAGGGGGAGAACCACACCAGCACACACACAAACTCGATGCCAAGTGCTTCGCATCTATTTTTCTTTCCACACGTCACCTCCCTTTCACCTCTTCAAAGAAGCACCATCTTCACCACCCTCCTAATCACAAATCCATTGGGCTGTCTCAGCCCTGGTCCTCCTCATCCTCTCTCTTCCTTGCAGAACACACCCCGCCATGACCCCCACCTCACTCTATGGTTTATATGAATCTAGGCTCCGCTGCTTCTTTCTCTTTGTTGCTCCTTCTGCTAGCATGTGCTCCATTCCACCTCACTCTCCTCCTCGGGTCTCCTTTTCCTTTGCCACCTCCTTCAAACAGGGCCTCTGTCTCATTTCACTGGATGTCTGCTCCCTGGAAATCTCATCCAAGCTTGTGCGAGATGAGACTTACACCGGTCAGTGACGCCTTCAGAATACTTGCAAATCTTCGCATTAACCATAATGGAGATTAGCAAACAACTCCCTGCCAGATGCCTATGGAAGCAATCGATTTGGGACTCCTGTTCCAATCTCTCTCAGTGTCCATCCCAAATTAAAAGACGGTCAAGGGAGGGGAAAGAGGACACAATAAAATGATCATAAAAGCAAGGGTCACACTGTATACCTATTAAACATGCTTATCTGCATGTATATTACACTTTACAAACGCAGGTTTTCAAAGACCTACCAAATAAAAAAAAAAAAAAACAGCTGAGAAATCCCTAGCCTAGATCAAGGGCACTGAATAACTGAAGCAGGAGAGAGAGAGAGAAATATTAATTCACTTTCCTTTTCCTATTAATGCCTAGGAAAAGACTAAACAAGTAAAATCTTGTGGAGTAGGAGCAGGTAGTTAATATGTCCATCTGTAATGTCGCATAACTATAAGTCTTCAAAAAGACTTTGCCAGAGAGTTGCAGACCTTAGAGGGAAGAGCCTGAAAGATCACTAATCCACCTTTTCATTTTACAGATGAGAAAACTGAGGCTCAGAAAAGGAACGAGTCTTGTCTCAGTCCAGTGATCATCTGTCTACAATTCTTGCCTCCTCTATAATCTGATCCATGGAGATACTAACCAAAAGTGTGACAAATGGGCCCACAGAGGTTCCAAGAGAGCTGAGATGCACCTTTCAATATCCCCTGGGCTTAGAGCAAAGCCCACAGCAGCCTGACATGGCCAGTTACAGCAAAGCACATCCCATCTCTTTGGTGCCATGTCTTTTTTTTTTTTCTTTGATGTATGATCACTTAATTCCCTCCTTGATTGCTTTTCAAAAGCAATCTAAATTAATGCGAACCCACAAAGGGCAAGGCTCTCTGTGAATAATTAGTGCATGATAATAAATGCAAGTGGGGAAATTTGCAAAGTGGGGCTAAGAACTAGTACTCCCAGCTCTCCCCTCTCACTTTCTTCTCATTGGGAATTCTCTTTACACCATTAAAGAAAGGGTTTTGAGGAAACTTGAAAAAGGGTGGTGTTTTTAAATAGGTCACTGAAGGATGGCCAAAAGGAAAAAGACACAGAAGCTGAAAGAATCAGACCACTGACTGCTACCTTTTTCATAGCTTCTGCTGACAACAAAACATTTGTCCAAATTTCTGCCATTTAGAGAGGAAATATCATCACATTCAAGGATCCACCATCATTTGTTCCAATCCATGCAGGATTTCCTCCCACAAACCTTTAGCCCAGCCTATCTTATCTCCTTTCTATCTCAGCCTATAAGGCCAAATGGTTCCCACTTTATTCCTGCTTTTAGCCCTGTCTGAAAGACCTTTCCTACTGTTTTGGACAAATTCAAATCATATACATCTTTTCAGAGCCCTTCTTAGAGCCCTCTCTGACAACGCCACACTTTTGGAAGGGAGTTCCTGTGATTCCAGTGTATAAGACAGAAATTGCTAGAGCCCACCAATATCTGCATCTCTTCCCTCCCTCCTGGGCACACAGCTGTCTTTCCCAGCCTTCCTTGAAGTCAGGTGTGGTCACATGCCTGGCTTCTAGCCAATAAAAGATGAGCACAGTAGTGGATGCCTTTCCCAGGCCTAACCTATACAGAATTCTCAGACATGGTCCTCACTCACTCTTTCCCCATCTATGGCTGAATGGGAAGGACTCGATAGGCCTCAAGGAGTGGCCAAGTCACAAAGATGGAAGAAGCCTGGGTCCCTGAATGATTGTATGGAACAGACTTCCCTACCAATTCAACGTGAGTTTGAAATAAACTTTTATTGTGCTTATATTGTTACTTATAAAAATATTCTAAGAAGCTAGTATACCATATGTACAAATGTGTCTGATAATTTTTTATGTAAGAGGGTATCATGAAAATGGGAACTTTTTAGTTTGATCTGTTTTTCTCAAAAACAGAAATAACTAGTAACATTTTGCATCAAGTTTATAAAATTTGAATTTTTCCTCCATGAATGCAACTAATTTTTATAAGTAAATACTGAGTTTTATGGGCTTCCCCAGTGGCTCGGCGCTAAAGAATTCACCTAAGGTGCAGGAGACGTGAGACCCGGGTACGATCCCTGGGTCAGGAAGATCCCCTGGAGAAGGAAATGGCAACCCACTCCAGTATTCTTCCCTGGAAAATCCCATGGACAGAGGAGCCTGGTGGGTTACAGTACATGGGATCGCAAAGAGTCGGACACAACTGAGCAACTAAAAAACAAAAAGTCACTGAGACTTTGAGATTTATCCATTACAGAAGCTAGCTTTACAGATTTTAACTGACTCAAAGGACATACAGATTTTACTACATATGCCAACTCTGACCTATGGTAGTGGCTGCCTGGAACTCCATGTAGAAAAGGACTACTGAGCTTACTAGGAAAGACTACAGTGACTGATTAGTTATGTCTGCCATGCTGTGTTTCTCTATCTTCGATTCATAATGTATGTTTTAGTACTAAACTTAGCAACTGATTGCACACAACTTGGTACTGTTTTTTCAGCCTCAATCCTACCTATAAAGTTATAAACTCCTTCAGGCCAGAGGCCAATCCCTGTCCACATTTCCCTAAAAGAAGACATATAGATGCAAATATTTATAAACATGACTTAAAAATCAAGTTCAAAGTGTGTTCAGAACTTCAGCTAGACTACCTTGAATATTATGCAGAGAATACTGAGGTTTAGGAAATACTGCATCCAGTAAGGCAAGCACCTGCTCATCCCCAGCTAAATGGGATACAGTGAGTCCCTTTTGGAGGTTAGTTTTTATCTACTGTCATATTTAATAAGCAGAGTTACATAGGAAGGGGATGGACTATTTGTGGAACCTGAAAATTAGGCTCCATGCACCACGTTATTTAAGATTTTAGATGATCAGAGCTGGAACATCATCTAATTCAGGGACAGAAAATAGATTTCAAATCAGATACCATCTAATCAATTCATAATGACTGCCTTGAGAGCTGTATGAATGAGAAAATCTAGAAGCTCTATGCCCTTCCTATATCTGTTATTCCTGATCTAATCCACCCTCATCATTTTACCATGACCAAATCAAGTCCCAGGAGGAAGAAATGACTTACCCAATGTCACAGAATAAGTTGGTGGAAGAACCAGGACTCAAATCCAGGTCTTCTTGCATCTCCTATTTTCCTAGTATTCCAGGGTTTAAGATAGGATAGATGTGAGAGTGTAACTTAGAGCTACAGGTAATCATAACACTCATAATCACTTATTAACACTTAACTATGTGCCAAGTACTGTTCTAAGTGCTTTTCACATATAATCTCATTCAATCCTGCCAGAACAATGAGAAAGGTGCTCTAATCACCTCCACTTTACAGATGAAACTGAGGTGCAATAGAGGTTAGGTATCTGCTCAAGATCCCAGGATTTAAACACAGAGGGAAGGAAAAACTCAGAAAAGAACAGAACTAGATTTATAAATATCCTCACAAAATCCATGGATGAGTCGGTAATTTCACCAACATTTACAAACTCAACTGACATTGGAAAAATATCCCAGGAAGCCTTCGTGGTCTTTTCAAAGCTCCTAGAGGCTGCTGAATTAGGAGTGAAAAGTCCCGTTGCAGAGACAGGGAGCAGCAGAGAGTGACTGAGAAGACAAGACTCATGTAGGACACTGAGCTCCCGGCATGAACACACAGGTCTCGCTACGATCTCAAGCATGACAGGCTGCCGCCCCCAAAGGTCTCATTTTGCTCAAAAGACCCCTTGAAATGAAAAATATGGTGCGTGGAATAGCACTGACTGGCTCAGTCTCCAGGGCTGTTTCAGAACAGAAAGAGGTGCCCACCAATACATTTATAGGCTTAAAGCTGGCATGTAGCTAAGCTACCTGGGGCTGCTTGACATCTGTTTCAGTGCACATTTCCCCCCATTTTTTTTTTTTGTTTGTTTCACTAGGTTTTAATCAGCCAGTTATTTTGAGCCTGAATTGCAGATTTCACACATATCCAAGGCCAAATGACATAAAAAAAAATAAAGAAACCCCATGACCAAAACAGAACTCAGGGCCAGCAGCTCAGCAAGGGCAGTCCCCTGGGAATAACCCCTGCCTAAGATCAAAGGAAAGTCAAGTGGTGTGTCATATCTGAGGGCTGGGGTCGCCAGGGGAAGGGGGGCCCCTCAGTCTTGAACTCAGCCAGCACAGGCCATGCATAGCTGGTTACCGCTTTGTTCCATGACCTTGGCCTGGAAACCTTTTTCCTCCCCTCCTTGAGAAAAACCCTCCAGTTGCTTTAAGGCCTAGTCCAAATGTCAACTTCTTTAGGAAGTTTTCCCTCACTCCATCCTGACCTCCTCCTCCTCCTCTCCCATTTTGCCAGTGACCTACTCACACCACAGTGAGCTGTCCAGCGTGCGTGCTTAGCCGCTCAGTTGTGTCCAACTCTCTGTGATCCCGTGGACTGGAGTGCACCAGGCTCCTCTGTCCATGGGATTCTCCAGGCAAGAATACTGGGGTGGGTTGCCATTTCCTCCTCCAGGGGATCTTCTTGAACCAGGGATCAAACCAAGTTCTTCTGAGTCTCCTGCCTTTCAGGCAGATTTTTTTTTTTTTTACCACTGAGCTATCAGGGAAGCCCTGAGACGCAACATACTGCCCCAGTTTTTCTTCCGTGAGCAAGTATTACTTTTATCAACAGAAAAACACAAAATAAACATTTTTAAGGGACTATGTGTTCTCCACCCTAAAAGAACATACAGTGTTTCCTACTGTGTGGGAAGTAGGCACTGAATGACCCATGATAACAAGAGACATTCACAGAGCGCTATGGGTGCAGAGGGAAGGAGAAGCTCGGCCGCCTGGGGGCATCAGGGGAGACTTCTCATGGGAGGGGATGCTTTCCTGGAATTTTGAGGATGAGTGAGAGCACGGCAGGTAGACTAGGGAAGGAGAGGTGCAGCAGAATGCCAGGCAAAAGGAACAGTGCCTGCAAAGGCACAGAGGCATGAGAGTGCAGGCTAAGTGATACAGCTGGAGGGCTGGCTGCATGGGAGAGTGGTGGATGTGCATTTAAAGGAGGTGCAATAAAAGGTTCACTCAGCAGGGCTGGGGTGCTCCAACCCTGCACATTCCAGAGAACGGACTCATTCTTGACCAGCTCCTAGGAGCTAACCTCTGAGCGCTTGGAATATCCTACCTGATAGGGTCTCTGTATAACAGGGGCTTTGGGCCACACCAGATAGTCTATGCTAACAATGCAATTTACAGTGAAGGCCTGAGTTTGCTTCCTAAGTCCAGTCACATGGGTGATCCATGCCTATGTGATGGACCCCCAATGCAAACTTGGGTGAGTATCCCTGCTTGGCAACACTTCATATATGTGGTCACATATCATTGCTGGGAGAATGAAGTGCTGCCGCAGGACTCTCCAGTGAGAGGATCACTGGAAGCTTCTGCCTGGTGTCCCCTGGGGTCCCCTGCACACAATTTTTCCTTAGCTGACTTATCCTTCTGCTGTAATAAACCATAACACAGGAGTAACAGCTTTTCTGAGTGCTGGGAACTCTTCTAGAAAATCGTCTGGCTGAATGGTGGTCCTGGAGACACTCAGAACACAGGGTCAAGCAGGAGCAGAGCAAGAAGAGCTGTGCCTAGAAGGCTAATGACTTTGAACTTCATCCTGGAGGCAGTCATTAAGGAACTGAAGGGTTCTAACTTGGGGCTGGCATGTCAAGGTCAAAAGCACATTCCAGAAACACTTTGCATAACAGGTGGGGAAGGATGGGAGTAGGGGACGTGGCTGGAAGCAGGATAACCAACACCAGTGAGGAGACTGCTAAACCAGTCCAGGCAAAAGCTAGCAAGTCCTTGGTAGTGGGCAGTGGCCATGGAGAAGGACTGACACCAAGACAGATTCAGAGAACAGATGCCACAACTAGACTCCTTGGTGAGGGAGAAAAGTCAAGGCTGACTCCCAGGTTTCTGATCTGACCAATGGGATGAATGATGGTATTACTGTCTAAAATGGAGGATCCTGGAGGGAAAAGTTTGGGGGTGTCTCAACTGCCTACATGGCTTCCCTCACTACTCATTTCTACCATCCAGGGCAGACAGACTGCCTTGTCCATTCTTTTTTCTCTTCCTGAAGCCATCTCTTCAGCCCTTTGCCTTCAGTGATCACTTACAGATTGCTCCTCCTGAAAAACCAACAAAAGGTATACTTGGCAGATCTCCCTGACCTTAATTTCTCTGCTGGCAGAATCAACAGGAAGGCATTAGTGCCTGCGGTAAAATGAGGAGCCAGGCAGAGGAGACATCCAGGTTGGGTGGCAGAGGCCTAAGGAAACGAGGGACACATGAAGAGACTTCAAACACTGAGATGGGATCTTAGGTCAGACCCCTGGGAGGTGAGACTCAGATTCCTGTTATATGGAGTAGGGGTGTGGGGCTGAGGGAAATAGTGACAAGGAAAAGCCTGTTGGTCTGCATAGAAAATCTCCCCTTACCTGGGGCTAAGTTGCGCTTTACAGGTTTCCAGGTGGCAAGGAGTAACTGTGAGTTGTGGTCCCTCCACACTTGGTCCAGAACCAGACTTCACAGAGAGGCTGGACCTTCTGGGTGCAGGTGATCCGAGCCATTCCTAACTCAAGGGTCAATCCCACATCTCCTGTAGCCCCCATCATAGCACAGAGCCTGCAGCGTCCTCGGGCAGGCATCACTAGGAAATGCTCAAAACCACCCTTCTTTGCTCCTCTGCCCATCACTGTTGCCCCAGACAAATGGTGGAGTGCACAGCTGGCTTCCAGCCTCCTGGCCTTCTTCCTTCATTTGCTTATTCAACAGTTACAAAGTCCTAAGCTGCAAAGGGCTTATAGCTCATTCTACCCAGAAGAGGGTTCAGGGAGAGAAAGGCAGAGAGTAAGTGGAAAGGAGTGGAACCAACCAGTCTCTAGGTTCCAGATGGGGACCCTGATACAGCAAGCTGCTGCTGCTGCTGCTAAGTCGCTTCAGTCGTGTCCGACTCTGTGCAACCCCATGGACTGCAGTGCACCAGCCTCCGCCGTCCATGGGATTTTCCAGGCAAGAACACTGGAGTGGGTTGCCATTGTCTTCTCCAATGCATGAAAGCGAAAAGTGAAAGTGAAGTCGCTCAGCCGTGTCCGACTCTTAGCAACCCCATGGACTGCAGCCTACCAGGCTCCTCCATTCATGGGATTTTCCAGGCAAGAGTACTGGAGTGGGTTGCCATTGCCTTCTCCAGATACAGCAAGAGCCACACAGAAATACTTTCCCAATAAGGGCATGTGGGAAACAATTGAAAGCACAGGCAATGGAATCCAGTAGACTGGGCCTGGAATCCCAAAGAGGCCATTTACTAGCTATGTGACTGGACAAGTTACTTAACATTTCTGAACCTCAGTTTTCTCATCAGTGAAATAGAAAGAACAAATAAATCCTTTGTCACAGGGCTGATACATGGATTAGATGAGCTAAGATCTAAAATGCCTCATATACAGTAAGTGTTCAATAAATGCTATCTATTTTTACCATCTAAGCCTGGGGATCAGAGAGGAAACTTTGGAGTGTTGGGTCCTACAGTACTACAATGACACATGGTTCCTGTAATGCTCCCAGTGCAGGCCAGATGGGTAAGAGGATCACACCTTTTGAGGCTGTGCAAAGTCCTGAGAGACCATATGATTCCTCGTTCCATAGGTGAGGGAGCAGAGATGTCGAAGAGCTTTTCCAAGGTCATACAACAAAGTAGTAGCAAAGCCAAGACCAGAATCCAGGGCTCTAGGTTTCTATTCCATTGCTTTCTCCTCCATGAAAACTTATATAAACAAAAGAGAGGATGCCACAGGTCAGATCACGGATAAAACATCAAATAACTTGCTGTTAGCACCTGTGCAGATCATCTTGTCCAGGCCATGCTCCATCTCTCTGCTGCTATGAGTACTGACTGACTGCCAGTGGCTCACTCCTGCCCCCTCCTCTGGACAATCACTCCTGCCTCGAAACCCCCATTTCTGCCCTGTTGGTGGGAGCTGCCTCACCCAGATTATACCCAGTGTTATTTTCTTGGTGGCGGGGGAGAGAGGGGCCCCAGTTTGTGCGTTTGCCACTTTCTGTGGTGTAAACACTCCCACCATGGCTGATTTCACTCCCACCAACATGACATCAGTGAATGTGGAGTTTTAAGGAGATGCACAGTAGCTGCTCTCCATGATATGGTATTTCCACCATAAAGATAAAATAGACAAAAATAACCAAAAGAGCAAAGGTAAAAGAAAAGTGTAGAAAAAATAAGTAGGAAGTGATGAGGTTTGAACACTTATTACCATTGTTTCTATTACTGGTTATTTAGTTCAGTTCAGTTCAGTCGCTCAGTTGTGTCCGATTCTTTGCGACCCCATGAACCGCACACCAGGCCTCCCTGTCCATCACCAACTCCCTGAGTTCACCCAAACCCATGTCCATCGAGTTGGTGATGCCATCCAGCCATCTCATCCTCTGGCATCCCCTTCTCCTCCTGCCCTCAATGTTTCCCAGCATCAGGGTCTTTTCCGATGAGTCAGCTCTTCACACCAGGTGGCCAAAGTATTGGAGTTTCAGCTTCAACATCAGTCGTTCCAATGAACACCCAGGACTGATCTCCTTTAGGATAGACTGGTTGGATCTCCTTGCAGTCGAAGGGACTCTCAAGAGTCTTCTCCAACACCACAGTTCAAAAGCATCAATTCTTCGGCGCTCAGCTTTCTTTATAGTCCAACTCTCACATCCATACACATTTATATAACTTTAATAGTGGCTCATACAATTACTAAAACTTTGACAACTGGCTCCTCTGGGGCCAGTTTTAGCACATCACTGATTAACATTCTACCCCATTCCTAACAGCTCAAGGCCAGTGACTGACATGAGGATGTAAAAGGCTGGCCCCCCAATCTCATCTAGGGAACAATTCTGTAATGTGATTCATTCCAGAGCCGCCAGTGGATCAGGCTAAGGCTAGACTTTCCCCACTGGTTCCTCCTCCTCTCTCTGGGTCCCCTCATCCCTTACACGCTTCTCCTGATGGGTTATCCTGCAAGCAATCACTTGCACCCAAGTCCCATCTCAGGCTCCGCATCTAAGAAAGCCAATCAAAAATGCTACGGGGTAAAAATTTAGGGAGAAAGCAGACAGGAACACTCGACTTTGCAGGAATTCCAGGAGACTCTCTGAAGGAGGTGGGATTCAAAGGGTGGGTGGGTTTTATGTTTGGAAAAGAAAAGTAAGAAGATACTCCAAATGGAGGAAGTGGTTTAATCCAGCTTACACCAACTACCATACAGATGGCAGACCCCTCTACCAGGCTGGGCAAAGTTCTTACAGGCATGGACCCTGGGACCACCCATTAGGAACTGCCTGAGCTGGAGGAGATGGTGTTTACATGGCTACGGTTTGATGGAAAAAGTTAAACTGTTCCTCTGTTAAAATGGTCTGGCTCTCCAGAAAAGACGTTAGGGCATCCTGGTTGGCACTAAAACATGAAGCTAAAGGTCGTTTTCAGACCATCTAGTCATTGATGAAGGAACGATTTGAAGTGGTACAGGGAAAATATTACTTATTTTAATAGTTATATGGCCTTTGCATTAGATTTTTAAAAATCTTAATTGTGGTAAAATAGACATTAACATAAAATTTACCACCTTAACCATGCTTTGTTTTTGTTTTTAGTTACCTTCACTGTCTAGCAACAATGCTCACTTTTCCTTTGTAGAAATATGTAATGTGGCCCTTTAAAATAATTTCTACGGAATGGATCTATTTAAAGAAAAACACGCAGAAAATAAAAAGGTGATACAGATACGGAAAATTCACAAAGGCAAAACACAAAAAACGTACATTTCTCCAACTAGTCCAACGCTCTCATTTTAAGATAGGAAAAGTGCACCCAGAAAGGGCAAAGGAGCTGCTAAAAAGATCACACAACTAGTTAGGTGAAGAAAGACGACAAGAACCACGTCTTCTAATTCCTGCTTCTGTGTTTTTCACTCTGCACTGAGTCTCCTTTAAAGAAGGAAGATAAAACAATGTGTTCTCTTCTAGAATACACCTTTCCAAAGTTTCTGCCCTCCCTCCAAAAGGTACATTTCAGAGAACCCACCAGGTTCTTTGTCATTCATGAAAGAAAAAAGCCACTTTCCCTTTACAATCAACCTCACTGATGGTTTTTCTGAGTAGAGAGGGGATCGAGTGTGCTGACCTGGAAAGGACGCAAATCCTCTTGAAATCTGCCACCTCTGAATTCATCACTCTGCTAACATCAGATGCCAAAGCTAGAAAGGAAAGTTGGCATTTTGATGCCAGCATCTGCCTTCAGCTGTTCCATGGGGCATGCCTGTCAAAGAGGTAGCCTATTTATTTTCTAAACTAAAATGTACAAGCAGAGTTGGTTTAAAATCCTTCTTGATAAGAACTGTGAAGCAGGAAACTGACTACCGTTGCCGTTAAATATGTCTGGAACTTCAGGCTCCCTCCTTAATTTCTCCGGGACTCAGTTTAGCCAGTTTCAAATACAGAAAATCATCCTTGTTTATCTCAATATTGTTTCAATAGCCACTAAATGCTTTTCGAGATGACTTCAGAGTTAACATAAGGTTTCCTCAGACATAGTGTCTCATTTAATCTGTATCAGTTCAGTTCAGTCACTCAGTCGAGTCCGACTCTTTGCAACCCCATGGACTGCAGCAAGCCAGGCTTTCCTGTCCATCACCAACTCCCGGAGCTTGCTCAAACTCACATCCATCGAGTCGGTGATGCCATCTAACCATCTCATCCTCTGTCATCCCCTTCTCCTCCTGCCTTCAATCTATCCCAGCATCAGGGTCTTTCCCAGTGAGTCAGTTCTTCGCATCAAGTAGCCACAGTATCAGAGCTTCAGCTTCAGGATCAGTCCTTCCAATGAATATTCAGGACTGATTTCCTTTAGGATGGACTGGTTGGATCTCCTTGCAGTCCAAGGGACTCTCAAGAGTCTTCTCCAACACCACAGTTCAAATTAATCTGTATGATTGTTATTATTTAATGGATGGGAAGACAATATCCAAAAGTGGCCATGTAACTTGTTCACGGTTGTGAGTCAAATCCAGATCCTATGTCCCTAGACCACCCATTTAAAAAGTTTAGAAGTATATCACCAACATTTCCCAAAGCATGTTTTTCTGAATCCCTATTGATTAACAGATAGATAGAGTTACTAGTTATTATTTTTTAAAAGAGTTATTTTTTTATTTTAATAACTAGTTATTTTTAAAATAACATTGTACTAAAAGTGTTAAGGGCTTCTTTGCTGTCATATGACTTTCATATGAATAATAAACCTCCAAGAGGGAGCAAAGTATGAAGCATTTCTAAAAGTGATTTGTCAAATTACCAATTCTGTCAAATTTCTCTCTCTAAAACCTAATGTTCTATAGGACATTTTGGGAAATGTGTTGCCATCCTACTGTATTCTTAATTCTATCATTATTTTCATTAGGTTATCTGTTGCTTTATGGAAACTGCTAACCTCTCTACTCCATGTTAATATACAGAAAACAGGCTTTCTATAAGACCTTTCAGTCCAATAATAACTAGACTGATCAAAGTCTATCCATTGACTCCACAAGGCAAAACTTAGAATGACAAAGCTTTCTATCATCATATTTGACTACATCCAGATATTTTCAGAGAAGTTGAGCGTTGTGTGTATGTCTGTGCAGTCTAACTGCATGTCTCAAGCAACCAATATATATTTAATATTTATCGTGCCTTTTATCTGTGTTCAATTGTCTTTCTGTAGGCCCACTGAGTCAAGGAAGACATCTTCCTCTTCTGAGGCTGCTCAATTTCCACACACAGAGATAAGAGGATTGGGGTAATAAGAAAGGAATACATTTTTAATAATTTTTGAATAAGGGGCCCCACATTTTTATTTTGTAACAGGCCCTGTAAATTATGCAGCCAGTTCTGAACATCCAGTGTTTAAATGTAAGCTCCGTGAATGGAAAGACCATATCTGTCTACTCCCTAGCATGTAGCATTGTGCCCAGCACAAGAAATGGGCAAAATATGCACGTACTGGATGAACAGGTGCAAGGAAAGGGCTGCAGAGAGGAGAGACCTGGTCCTCCTTCCCAACCAGGCATAGGAACCCCTCCCCTTGAATTTTGAAGGGCATTGTAAAAGGATCAGTCATTGAGTGAAAATGAAAATTCATACACAGACAAGCTGGAGGAATAGGCCAGCACATGAAATTAAAATCCAGCCTGTACGAAAGCAAGCAAGCAAAAGACAGGAAGCAGCCAGACACACTGTCCTCTCCCGAGATAATGGGACATTTTCCACCACTTTTCCAGGCGACAGACACTATCAGAGAAGAACACTAACCTGAATGTGATGCATTTTCCTTCCAGTCCCCATCCAATATCTGTTCCCCCTTCCTTTCCTTTCTAAGCCAGCTATCTCCGATCCCCAGCACCTCTCAGCTACTAAAAGCCTGAAAGGTTTAATCTCCAAGAAGGATGCTCCAGGGCTCTGTTATCAGAGTTACTTAATTCTGCATTTGCCATGGGCTTAATCATCTACATCAGACCACACTCTCGTGACTCATGCACACATACCCGCTTTCTGGGAGCTGAAAGTTGTTCTCACTTCATCAGCACCTCAGAAGCATTAATAAAGTGCAAATGTGCAGCGGCAAAGGCAGGGGATGGGAGGGGTTCAGTTTTGTGTTTTTGCTTCCCAGTAGTACTGATGTTCTAGCTAGCAACAGTCACTGAAATTAAAAAAAAAATTCATGGCATTTCACCCCAACCACCAACTGAAAGGTATTCATTTTCTCAAGTTTCCTTCCTTATGCATCCTATATCATTGCCATGACAATAAAATCTTTTACATGTTGCTACAATATTGCATAGGCCCATAGAATGTTAGGTCTATGAATCAAGGTAAATTTGAAGTGGTCAAACAGGAGATGGCAAGAATGAACATAGACATTTCAGGAATCAGTGAACTAAAATGGACTGGAATAGGTGAATTTAATTCAGGTGACCATTATATCTACTATTGCGGGTAAGAATCCCTTAGAAGAAATGGAGTAGACCTCATAGTGAACAAAAGAGTTCAAAATGCAGTACTTGGTTCAATATCAAAAATGACAGAATAGGCAAATCAATATCAATATCATCAATTCAATATCACAGTAATCAAAGTCTACACCCCAACCACTAATGCCTAAGAAGGTGAAGTTGAACGGCTCTATGATGACCTACAAGACCTTCTAGAACTAACACCAAAAAAAAGATGTCCTTTTCATCATAGGGGACTGGAATGCAAAAGTAGGAAGTCAAGAGATACCTGAAGTAACAGGCAAACATCCTCTTCCAATAACACAAGAGATGACTCTACACATGGACATCACCAGATGGTCAATACCAAAAACAGATGATTATATTCTTTGCCGCCGAAGACAGAGAAGCTCTATACAGTCAGCAAAAACAAGAATGGGAGCTGACTGTGGCTCAGATCATGAATTCCTTATTGCAAAATCCAGACTCATATTGAAGAAAGTAGGGAAAACCACTAGAACATTCAGGTATGACCTAAATCAAATCCCTTATAATTATACAGTGGAAGTGACAAATAGAGTCAAGGGATTAGATCTGATAGACAGAGTGCCTGAAGAACTGTGGACAGAAGTTTGTGACATTGTACAGGAGGCAGTGATCAAGACCATCCCCAAGAAAAAGAAATGCAAAAAGGCAAAATGGTTGTCTGATGAGGCCTTACAAATAGCTGAGAAAAGAAGAGAAGCTAAAGACAAAGGAGAAAAGGAAAGATATGCCCATCTGAAGGCAGAGTTCCAAAGAATAGCAAGGAGAGATAAGCCTTCCTCAGTGACCAATGCAAAGAAATAAATGAAAACAATAGAATCAGAAAGACTAGAGATCTCTTCAAGAAAATTAGAGATATCCAGTGAACACTTCATGCAAAGACAGACACAATAAAGGAGAGAAACAGTATGGACCTAACAGAAGCAGAAGATATTAAGAAGAGGTGGCAAGAATACACAGAAGAACTGTACAAAAAAGATCTTCATGACCCAGATAACCATGGTGGTGTGATCACTCACCTAGAACCAGTCATCCTGGAATCAGAAGTCAAGTGGGCCTTAGGAAGCATCACTACAAAAAAAGCTAGTGGAGGTGATGCAATTCCAGCTGAGCTATTTCAAGTCCAAAAAGATGATGCTGTTAAAGTGCTGTACTCAATATACCAGCAAATTTGAAAAACTCTGCAGTGGCCACAAGACTGGAAAAGGTCAGTTTTCATTTCAATCCGAAAGAAGGGCAATGCCAAAGAATGTTCAAACTACTGCACAATTGTACTCATCTCACACATTAGCAAAATAATGCTCAAGATTCTCCAACCAAGGCTTCAACAGTCTGTGAACTGAGAACTTCCAGACATACAAGCTGGATTTAGAAAAGGCAGAGGAATCAGAGATCAAATTGCCAACATCCGTTGGATCATAGAAAAAGTAATATAGTTCTAGAAAAACATCTACTTCTGCTTTACTGACTATGCTAAAGCCTTTGACTGTGTGGATCACAACAAACTATGGAAAATTCTTCAAGAGATGGGAATATCAGACCACCTGACCTGCCTCCTGAGAAACCTGTATGCAGGTCAAGAAGCAATAGTTAGAATCAGACATGGAACAATGGACTGGTTCCAAACTGGGAAAGGAATATGTCAAGGCTGTACACTGTCACCCTGCTTATTTAACTTGTATGCAGAGTACATCATGTGAAATGCCGGACTGGATGAAGCACAAGCTGGAATCAAGATTGCCAGGAGAAATATCAATAACCACAGATATGCAGATGATACCCTTAAGGCAGAAAGTGAAGAAGAACTGAAGGGCCTCTTGATGAAAGTGAAAGAGGAGAGTGAAAAAGCTGGCTTAAAATTTAACATTCAAAAAATGAGGATCATGGCATCCAGTTCCATCACTGCATGGCAAATAGATGGAGAAACAATGGAAACAGTGAGAGACTTTATTTTGGGGGGCTCCAAAATCACTGCAGATGGTGACTGCAGTCACAAAATTAAAAGATGCTTGCTCCTTGGAAGAAAGCTATGACCAATCTAGTCAGCATATTAAAAACCAGAGATATCACTTTCCTGATAAAGGTCCATTTAGTCAAACCTATGGTTTTTGCAGTAGTCATATATGGATGTCAGATTTGGACTATAAAGAAGGCTGAACACTGAAGAATTGATGCTTTTGAACTGTGGTGTTGGAGAAGACTCTTGAGAGTCCCTTGGACTGCAGGAGATCAAACCAGTCCATCCTAAATGAAATCAGTCCTGAATATTCATTGGAAGGGCTGATGCTGAAATTCTGATACTTTGGCCACCTGATGCCAAGAACTGATTCACTGGGAAAGACCCTGATGCTGGGAAAGATTGAAGGCAAGAGGAAAAGGGGATGACCAAGGATGAGATGGTTAGATGGTATCATCGACTTGACTGACATGAGTCTGAGTAGGTTCCAGGAGTTGGTGATGGACATGGAGGCCTGGAGTGCTACAGTCTGTGGGGTCGCAAAGAGTCAAACATGACTGAGCGACTGAACTGAACTGAACTGAAACTTCTCCAATCACTCTGACACATACTAACCTTTAAAACCAGTTGTACCAAGTAAGTACACAATGGTACTTACTAAGCAGTTCACAACTGCCCTTTGAGGTAATCAGCTGCCAATGGTCTAGAAATGCATCAACAGAGGCCATGAAGCAGGGGAGGGATGAGCATGCAGGTACCTCTTTCAAGTCACTTCCAAAAACTGGACCACCCCTCCCCTTGACAGCCAGCCAAGACTGGCCCAGATAGATATATTCCCTAAACAGGCAGACACCATCTTGTTAACTTAAAATTGGTTTCCCAACAGGAAGACTCAGTAACAGCAGACCAAACATGAAGGACAGTGGCAGGAGACAACCATGCCCCACACTTCTCCTCAACCACCACCTCTAACTCTCACAAATCAGACTGGAAGACTTCCAAGGCCCTGAGTGAGGAAAAGGGAGAGAGGTCCTCTGATGTCCATTGGTGGTTGAACCAGCACTGAAGCTCAGGTGATGGAAAAGCCCAGAAGCCAAGGCAGATGTTCGGCCAAATTAAGTGGCTCCAGGAGAAAATGAAAGCTTGCCTGCCGAGACATCTGGTGTCCATTAACCTCCTAAGCAGAGCTGCAGCAGAGCCATCTGCTGGAATAGACTCTCTGGAGGCAAGGAGCCTCCCCCACTTCTGTGTGCCTGCTCCCAGCAGAGGCCTGGCCTTAAGAAGAGAGAGAAGGACCCTGGTCCGTTTGATTCCTTCAAAACTTGGGGGCCAACAAAGACAATGGTCAAGAGACATCCTATGAGGCTGCAGTCATAGGATGTGATGCTTGCCATCAGGCAAAGTAAACTGACATCGAGGAGAGCTTATTCACTATCAAGTGTCTGTGATACTCAAGGAGACACTGTACAAAGCATGAGTTCTACTGGAGAAATGTAATTTCTAAGTGGTGCAATTGATCAATACAGAGAGAGGAAAGAAACTAACATCTAATGAGGACCCACCATGGGCCAGGCAATGGGCTAGGCATTTCCACATACATTTATTTCGTTTAATCCTTACAACTCTACACCCTAGATGTTATTATTTGCATTTTACAAATGACAAGACTGGTATTCAAACTCACCTCTCCTAAACTTTGAGGAAAACTTCAATATTTCTTTTGCTAGACGACTGTGCCACAATTAAGTCAGTTTCATTGGTTGGGAGGTTGGGTGGGAGGGATGGGGGAAGGACTATAACAAAAGCTATTTGTGGGACTATAACAAAAGATTATGCATGGATGAGGTTTGCTGCCTTTGATGCTTTTGAAGATGACCAGACTGAGGCTTGAAATGTATCCATGGAAACAGCTACGGGTAGGAGCGGAGGCCAAATGAGTTCACCCTTGAGGCAGTTGGGCTGGGAACTCTGGAGACTTTTCCTTGATGCAAAGAGAGAGCAGTGTCAGCTCCCACTTCATCTTCCAGGCTTTGCCTCCCCTGTCCCCACAGCTGGACCACTGGAAGGCACAGTCTCCTCGCAAGACACCAGCCAATCCAGATACCAGGTTTTCTGTAAAGCCAAGCCTTGATCACCTCAGAGCCCCCAGTTCCAGGGGGCCGAAATCCCTCACAGGGAGGCCTGAGAGCAAGCTGCCACTCTGGCTTGTGCTAGTCTGCCCTGCTCCTCTAACAAAGACCTGAGCCCCACCCATGAACTCTTGTCTGGAACAGAGGATTTTACGACACCTACTCAGACCTCCATACAGAAACTACCTGCCTCACCTTGAGTCCCTGTCTATATTCCTGCCTTAGTTCTGTCCAGCCCCTAGGAACCCTTCCTTCTGTGGGAACACCCAAACTGACAGTTGACCTGATTCTCCACTGAGTACACAGGCCTTGGGCTTGCCTTCACTACCTAGACCTTATTGTTTCTTCTGCATCCACTTCCCACACCAGGATGGTGGTACCATCCCCAGCTCTCCGCAGGGTTGGCAGCCCAAAGTACTCAGCTGAGCCCATCTCCAGATGTACTCTAGGCCTCTCCAAAGGTCACGGTCTCTTTTGGGAGAAAACCAACCCCAGCAACAGGTCGCTGTATGGATATAAGTTCGGCCATCTTCACAATTTACAACTCTGCAGGCCATTCCAATTTCCATGCTCGCTGTGATATCAACTGAGGCTTTTGATATGACTGCATAGCAGGTCAGGTTCTCTCTCTGCTCAATCCTGCTTCCTTCGCTCCTATACAGATGTGGATCCTAAGAGCAATCCTCAGAAAGCTTACTGCACAGAAGTCTCCGACTCAAAGTCTGTTTCCCAGAGAACCTAGCCTCATAAAGACATTTTGCCTTCTTTAAACTCGAGAGCACCATGCCCCATGCCTTTCCCAGCTTGTCTCTGCAGCTGCAGTCTGTCCCTATACTGCAACAATCACCCACTCTCCCAAGCTCATCAAAATCACCTTGGGCACTGAACCTGGATTCTGGTCCTAATTCTGCCATATACTTGCTGGGCCCCTTAGGGAATTACTTAACCTCTCTGGTCCAGTTTCCTATCTATAAATTAATAAATGAACATAAAGGCAGTTATTCTTACAGCTCATAGCAATTTTTAATTATTCATTTAATTATTCATTCATGTATTAAAAATTGATCACATGTTTTCACTCCTCAGATCCCAGGCTGGATGTCACTTCCTCTAGGAAGCCCTCTCAAACCCCAAAGCTGAGATATATAGTTCTTCTGTTTTCTTGCAGCCCCTGATCTTACCTTTCCTGTACTTTTTACCCCTTAAATTGTAGTTACCTACTTTATGATTTTCCCTCCATTGGACCATGAGTTCCATGAGGGCAGGAAAGGTATTTATTCACTTTTATATCTTCCATGCCTAGTTCAGGGCCTGGCCCACAGTAAGAGTATAAAGATATTTATAAATTAACTAATTCAGTCATTAAGCTAGGGGCTGCCGGAAAAGCAAAGACAATATCCTGTGTCCACATGGCCCTTCACAGTGTGCAAATTGCTGTCATACCCAGGTCTCATTAGGTCCTTGTAACAACCCGGTGGGTTAGGCAGGGCTGGAACAGTATTCCCAATCTGTAGATGAAGATGCAGAGCCCAGCATGTCCAAACTGACTTACACCCTGCTGGAGCTGCGCCTCTTGACTGCTCGGCAGTGTCTCCCTTCTATCCCTCTCCCCCACAAAAGCACAACGTGGTGGATTTCCCTCATCTGGAGACCACCATCCTAACAATGAGTGAAGGAAGCCAGGAAGCATCCCAGACCCTTGGAAACTATGAAAATTTAGGCCTCAAGGCAGAAGAGCACATGTGACAAAAATCCATGTGACACTCAGGAAAGCTGGTGACGGCAGAGTGCTTGCCACAGGAGTGGAGCTTGGATGGCTGGCCTCTCAACTCTGGACTAAGCATTAGTACAAGAAGCACCCCAGGGATGCTGGTGTGGGGGTTCTCACCCCACTCCCCCATCCCCCAGGCCTGAGCTAGCTGTGCCTTTTCTCCCACTGGCTTCGCCTCTGAACTTAACTCTCTCTGTGGAACACTCACTGTCTCAACTGCCTCAATAAACTATCAGCTGGGAGATAAAATGAGGAAAGAGGGAGGGGCATGCACACAAAAGCTCTCTTGCAGCTGCAAAATAGAAATTCTTTTCTCCTTTGCCCCATAGGGGAAAAGAATTCTACACCCAAACATGGTACCAAACGAATCTTAACTCTCCCTGCAGACTTTTTATTTTTTTAAGTCCTAAATAAATGCATGATTTTTCCCTAAAGAAACTGTGATAATACAATTAGCGATACACAGAGGCTTTAGCTGGGAAATCACTGGCCATCCCCACACCCCGACCCCGGCCTCTGCAGGAGTCAGGCTTTGAAAAGAAGAAATCTATTGTCGCTGGGAAACACTGAGCTGAATCACCAATCCCAGCAGAGTGGCGACACTGAAACCTCTCTTTGTGGGGGGAACTGGGAGGCTGCACGTTAATGGCTGGATGTTATTTGCAGCAACGCGGAGCCAGTTCTTCTCTCAGCCTGTTTAAGCTTCCATGGGCCATAAACATTGATCACCATTTAGAGTGCAGAACCTTTGTGATGTAAATCACTTGTCTTCCTGGAGCTCTGGGAGAGACGCTCCTTTCAGACCCCAACCAATCATGGGAGGAACACACAGGGAACTGCTGTTTGACATCTGAAAATAGGTGGCAAACTAGACCAGAGCTATCCAATCAAAAAATCTGAAGCAAGCCACAGTGTCATCTTAAGTTTTCTAGTAGCCATATGAACAAATAAAGAGGTGGGAGGGGGACAAGATAGGTGAGGGGATTGAGAGGTAAAAACTACTAAGTATAAAATAAATTACAAGGATATAAGTATAGCACAGGGAATACAGTCACTATTTTAAAACTTTATAAGGATAACTATCCATAAATATAGTGCTTACCATGTTATACACTTGAAACTAACATAATACTGTAAGTCAATTACATTTTTACTTTAAAAACAATAAAAAAAGGTAAAATTAAATAATATACTTTGCTTAATGAAGAAGGAAAAGGCAGTATATCCAAAATATTACGTTAATACATAATCAATATAAAAAGTTATTACTGAGATATTTCCCACTCTCCTTATTCTATACTAAGTATTTTGCCTTCACAGCATGTCACGATTCAGACTAACGGCATTTCAAAGCTCAGTAGTCACATGTGGCTGGTGGCTACCGGATTGGACAGTATAGGTCTGAAGTTTGCAGAATATATCTAATTTGATCTTTACAACAAGCCCCCTGAAGTAGATATTAGCATCCTCGTTTCATAGATGAGAGAATTGGAGCTCAGAAAGAATGAACAGTTGGCCTATGGTATATGCATACAACAGAATATTACTCAGCCTTAAAAAAAGAAGGGAATTTTGACAAACACTATAACATGGATGAATCTTGAGGACATTACACGAAGTGGAATAAGCTATCACAAAAAGACAAGCACTGTATGATTCTACTTATATGAGGTCCCAAGAGCAGTTAGACAAAGAGACAGAAGTTGAATGGTGGTTGCCAGGGTCTATGGGGGGGTCATTTGTTTGGGGTTTATTGTTTTAATGCAAACTGATGGGAAGATGAAAAAAAGCTCTGGAAGTGGACGGTGATGATGGTTGCACAATAATATGGATGTATTTAATGCTACCAAACTGTATACTTGGTCAACTAAGACTCCAAAAGCCAAGGGGCCCCTCTCCCGCCCCCCCAAAAAAACAGTTTAAATGACCAATTTCTTGTTATATTTTACCACAATTTTTAAAATCAGCTATAAAAAGAAAAGAGGTGCTGTGCTAAACTATGAGCATTATCACATCTCTCCCTTATAACAAACCCACTCATAAAGTAGATGGGTTATTATTGCCAAATTACTGATGGGGAAGTCAAGACTGAAATACATTAAGCAAATAGTTCAAGGTGCTATGGCTAGTGAGTGATGGAACCAGGATTTGAACTCAGGGAGTCTGATTCTCAAGCCTGTGGTTTTAAATATGACATCCTTCACAACATCCTCTCTGATGGTACCCAAATAGAAACAGAAATATAAATAATCCAGGAAGGAAATGGAAATGACATTCGTCACAATCTATTCTCAGCATATAACAGTCACAAATCCTCCTTTGAAACATAAACTTGATTGTGCCACTTGCTTTCTCCATACTGACTTGCAGTAAAACCCAAGTTCTTTATTCCCAGCCCCCAGGCCCTGCAGGATTATGGTCCTTTGTTGTCTCTCCCCCTTGGCTCATCGTGTGCCTGCCACTCACCTCCTTCATCTTTCTTAAACCTGCCAATGCCCAGGGCCTTGGCACATGCTATTCTGCTCTCCTGGAAGGCACTTCCTCTGGCATTTGTACGGCCAGTTCCTCTCTACATTCAGGTCTTTAGCCCTTTGGTTTTCTTTGTCCCCTGACCCTAAACTAGGATGCTTACTCCCCCAGGGCCCAGCACCTCCATCCTCCCATTCTCTTCATTTACCTTCATAGCATCTACCATTGCTTGAAATTATAATGTGTGCTTAAATCAAAGAACAAATGTGTTTCATTGCTGTCTGCCCCAATCCTGTTGAAAGACAACGGCAAGAGGACAAGAGCTTGGCTCTGTTTACTGCTGTATCCCTGGTCCCTAAAGTTGTCCCTGGTACATTGCAGACACTTAATGACCATCTGCTGAATGAATGAATGGATTCATTGAGTGCTTGGTCAATCCTCACATGGAGTGACCTGCCACCCTGGTCCACCAGGGAGTAAAGGAGTTCCCAGGACAGGAGACTTTCAGTCCTGGATCTCAGATACTCAGATCCAGAGGTTAAGGAATGGGAGCTCTAACCAAATTATCTTTGAGTTCCTTTCTGGCAACCTGATTTTATAACCCCATGGTTTCTGTTGCTTAAAGGCCCATGCCTAAAGGGTGGCAACACAGAAAGATTACGCATTGAGCATAGACTCGGTTTAAACCTCAAACTTGGTTTGAGATGTGCCACATACTGTCCCTGGGCAACCTCCCTGCGACTGAATTATTTCATCTTTAAAACAGAGTATATAATCCAGCTCAGGGGTCTCTCGTGAAAATAGATCACCTATGTGTCATGGATTGGGCTCCCTGGGAAGCAAACTCTGAGACTGAGATCATCATGCAGGAGTTTTTTAGGATATGTTCTTCTTTTCAAAACCTGTGACAGGAAGGGGAAGGAAGTGGAATTGGGCAGAGTGAGAAGCTGGGCCACAGTGCAGTCTCAGTGAAGACACTGAAGCTGAGGAGGCTCTTCAGGTTGTCCCAGGAAGGAACCTAGGGCTGGGAACAGGCCACATGCAGCTTCCTTCTTCAGAGGCAATTCTCAAAGAAGGCTGAGAATTGGCTAACCATCCTGGAGGGACCGGGGGATAAGTCCTTCAGTTCTGAAGGGGACCTCCTTGTCCGTCACTCCTTGCAACACACATGGCACGTGCTCAATAAATGACATTGTTGTTGTCATTATCATAGGACATAATTCAAGGTCAGGTCTATCTCACTGTGAAGTCGATGTTCCTTCTGCTCTGCCTCCCAGGCTTTTTATCTGCAACTCTCGTTTCACCACTTCTGCCTGAATTCGAGTAATGTCTGAATAGATTCCATTTTCCCTTTCCAGGTGGTGAGTCTCCCTGAGAGCAGGCCCCACACTGACTCATATTCGTACCCTCTCCCACAGTTGCTCTTGGCACCCTAGACTTCCTAGGTAACTAATACATGAGCAAGAGCATATCCACACTTTCTTGGATCCCCAAGATTTTTAGGGTCTTTAGTATCCCCATTGCCTATCCAAGTTAGACAACAATGTCATCCAGGGCCAAATGTCCCAGGCAGAGCCATTCTAATCTAGACAGCATTTGACTTCAGAGCTGGAGTGCAAAGCACCTCTCTTCTCCCACAACCCCCATCTCCCTCCACTGGGCCTAGATTTAATTGCCAGTAGCCAGTTCACTCCTACCATGGAGCAAATAGAAAACCCAGAAGGGTCTTAGGTTCCATCCTTCCTGCCCACACCTCCCCAGGCTCTGCTGCAAACACATGCCTTCTCTCCTTACAAGAAAAGAGTTTTGAAGAGTTAAGACTAAAACCCATAGATCTTGCAGCTCAAGTTGCTGGCCTTCTCTCTATACCATTCCACTTTCCTGAGGATCTGCATCCTTTTAATAAAGGCCTCCTCAAATATCTCCTTACTGGTCAGAGTTAGGTCAACTCACTGAATGCTTTAGAAGGAAGGATGAGGGAGTCCTGTTTACACACAGGCTCTAGGGTCAGGCAAACCTGAGCCTGAATCCCAGCCACAGCATTTGCCAGCTGTATGACTGAGCAAGTTAATTGAAGATCCTTGTGCCTTTATCCCTGAGGAAATAACTACCTATGTCATAGAGTAACTGCAAACATGAGCAGGAACAAGTGGCACAAAATAAGAACTCTATTTATGTCAGCTGTCATAATTATTACTAGCAAAGGGCTGGGAGCAAACAATATCCCTGATTTAGTTCTCAGGTTTTGCACTAACATGTGGAGGCTGTGCTTATATGACACCAAACAACTATACAGAGTCGGAAAAAATCTCACCCATTTAGTTCTTTGGTAGATGAAGCACATATTACATTCCTCAGCTTTCTCCCCTATCTCCTTCTGGGAATATTACAAATATCTAAGTGATACTTGTAAAATGTTCACAGATCCTTATTTCTCTAACAGTTACGGGGTACTTAAAAATGTAAACTCTCTGTATAGCACCATTATCATGAGCAAAGTTTTTGAGGGCAAAAAAAAAAAAAAGGATAAGCTGAGGAATGAAAAATTTGCAGTTCATTTTACAAGCCAAGAGCCAATTTCCTAAAATACAAAGGGCTATTTCAAAGGTAAAAGAAAAGATAAACAACCCAGTAAAAAATAAAGAAACTGATATATAAATGGTCAACAATTTCCCCAATAATGAAATACCAATTTAAATGACAATGAAACATTTTTCATTTATGAGATTAGAAAAAAATGAAAACATTCATTCTTGTACACGAGTACATGGGAAAACAGTTACTTTCATATGCTGCCGGGGGTGGGAGGTATAAATTGGTACAGCTTCTCTTGGAAGACAACTTGACACCAGCTATTGAAATGTCAAATGTTTACATCTGTTGACTCAGAACTTCCCCTTCTAAATATATATCCTTTCAAAACATCCACCCATATGCACAAAGATATATGAATAAAGATCTCCAATACAGCATTATTTATTTATCAAGAAAATAAAAATCCAAGTAAATGGTTATCAGTGGGGTTTGGCTAAACACATTATGGCACAGACATAAAATGAAACTCTATACACACACTCAAGAAGAAAGCAATATATCCACACAGAGATTTGTACCCAAATGCTTGCAGAAGCATTATTCATAGTAGCCCAAAACTAGAAATAACTCATAATTCACCAACTGGCAAATAAACAAAATGTGGTATATCCTAAAATGGAATAGTATTGAGAAGGAACAGTGGTTTGCTACATGCTACCACAGGACAGAACCTCAAAATATTATGCTCCCTAAAAAAAGCCTAGAGGACTTCCCTGGTGGTCCGGCAGTTAAGATTCTGTACTTCCAATGCAGGGAACTTGGGTTCAATCCCTTGGGTTGGGGAAGTACATGCCTTGCAATGAGGCAAAAAAATTAAAATAAAAAAAGTTACGACACAGAGACACTATATATATATATATGTCTAGCTTTTTGATTCTATATTATATATGTGTATATATATACACTGTGTTTACAATTCCATTTATATGCAAACCCATAAAGAGGCAGAAAATATATTACCTTGTAATAAAGATGAGGATGGCAGTAACAGCAGACTGACAAAAGGAATCTTTTAGGGGTAATGAAAACGTTTTAAAATTGGACTGTGGTGTTAGTTGCACAATTATGAAATTTTACTAAAAATTTAATGACTGTACACTTAGTTAAATTTGATGGCATGTAATTTATACCTCTGTAAAGCTACTTTAAAAATAAAATGAAACAGAACAATAAATGATCACATGCAAAGATGTCCAAGATACACTGTTAATTTTTTCAAAGAAGAAAAATAGTACGAATGATATTATATGATTGTTAAGTGAGTGAAAGTTGTTCAGTCATGTCCAACTCTTTGCGACCCCCTGGACTGTAGCCTGCCAGGTTCCTCTGTCCAGGGAATTCTCCAGGCCAGAATACTGGAGTGGGTAGCCGTTCCCTTCTCCAGGGGATCTTCCCAACCCAGGGATCAAATCCAGGTCTCCCACATTGCAGGAGGATTCTTTACCATCTGAGCCGTGAGGAAAGCCAATATTATCGTTAAAGCAATCATAATAATATATCTTCATGTATGCGTGCTCAGTCACTTCAGTCATGTCTGGCTCTTTGCGACCCTGTAGACTGTAGACTGCCAGGTTCCTCTGTCCATGGGATTCTTCAAGCAAGAATACTGGAGTAGGCTGCCATGCCCTCCTCCAGGGGATCTTCCTGACCCAGGGATCAAACCAGCCTTTCTTACATCTTCTGCATTGGCAAGAGGATTCTTTACCACTAGTACTGGCTGGAAAGCCCAATATATCTCCATATATATATATATATATATATATAATCTGAAGGAATATATATGAAACAGGTAATGGGGATGTTCTCTCCAAGAGGCAGGATTGTGAGAACCTTTCACTCTCTTTATGGGACACTTCGATATATGATTTCTTTTTTAATTAGATATTTTTGATATATGTTTGAATATTTTCTCAATAAAATGTTGGGAGGAAAGCAGGCATTTCTTTTATAATCTGAAAAAACACAATATAAATATGAAAGTAAATAAGTAAATGAAAGAGCATTGTTTAAAACTGTTTTGCTGATACTGCCAAGTCCCAGTTTAAGATGCCACATCTGGTCACAAGATGTATGGAATCTCTCATTCTTCTGGCTCTACCACTGCCTGGAAAAAAAAATCTGAAAACCACCCAGCTCTTTTTCATTCCAAGCTCCCCAAACAAACTATGACTAATTCTGTTTCACAGTCACCTTGAAGCTGGGGAGAATGAATGCCCAAGAGAGGTGATCCCCCCGTGTTAACCTATCAGTGGATGCCAGGGCTTATAAAGCAATTTTTGTGAGTTTGGCTGGCAAAAAAAGGATTCCTCAAAGGCAGATAAAATCATGATTATTCATGAAGCTGAAGAATTGTGTCAAGGGCCCAAGGACTCTCTCAAGACACAGAGACCCCTGGGATAATATGCCTGACCCACCTCCCTGTCTTGATTTCTCAAAACCCAGATCCTGGAAGCTCAACAAACTTACTTACTTTTCCATAACTTTTTATTAAAGTGTCATAAACATACAGAAAAGTGTACATATTTTACATGGAATATTTATGAAGACTCTAAGGCTCAAGGGTAAATCTTATCCTTTTTCCAGTGATGTTTTTCCTTTTGGCTTCTCCTAATAAGAGGTGAATGAACTAGCAAAGCCATGCTGGACCCATCTCCTTAGAAGTCTGGACTTAAGTGCCTGTGTGTTGTGGGTGGTGGCCATTGTTTCCCAACCCCAAGAGGTGCTTCCAAGTCAGATGCCAACATTTCAAGTCTCTGAGAACAAGGGCTGAGATCAGCTCAGGCTTCCCCAAAAGAAGCTCTCCACAGATGCCATGAAGAAAGATGGAATGACCTCCACTAGACTATAAACTCTGGGAGGGCAAGAAGCATGTTTGTCTCTTCATTAATAAACCCAATGCCCAGTACATAGTAGGTACTCAATAAATATTTGTTAAAACAAATGGTGACTGACTGGAATAGAAAAGGCGAAGACAGACCTTGGAAACTGGGCCACAAGAGCAGAAACTCCAAGGGCTGGGAAAGGGCTACAGCTAACCCAGATGAGCCTTGGTGTCGATTAGAAAAGGGCAGCCCTTTCTCCCTGCTGATACACCTCCACGCCGGGGCAAATGTTTAGTGAGTGGAGTTTAAACTGAGTTTCAGGCCACACCTCTCAGCCAAGTACCCTTGTGCAGGGGACAACCTACACTGCCACACAAGTGGCCTTGCATTGGTATCTCTACTGCTTCTTATGCCCATTGAAAATACAAATCATGTAGACTATTCCTTGGGGCTTCCCTGGTGGCTCAGATGGTAAAGTATCTTGCCTGCAATACGAAAGACCTAGGTTCAATCCCTGGGTCAGGAAGATCCCCCAGAGGAGGGAATGACTAGGCTTCTAGGCAGATGCCCAGTTCTGTCCACAGGAAAAGCTGACCTGAAGTGAAAATCA
The DNA here is from genome assembly GCF_054371585.1 of Giraffa tippelskirchi. Taxonomy (NCBI): domain Eukaryota; kingdom Metazoa; phylum Chordata; class Mammalia; order Artiodactyla; family Giraffidae; genus Giraffa; species Giraffa tippelskirchi. Next base: position 16,754,328 of record NC_137283.1, on the reverse strand, counting down.
AAGGCCTAGAAAAACCTTCCTCTAGTCAATAAATGCTTGTTGATTAATTATAGGAACATGTAGCCCCAAACCCTGCATCATTTGAAAAGGAAATGCAGAATTTCCCTGTGCCCACTTCAAAGCAGATGGGAAAAGGAAGAGAGAGAATACCCCACTTCGCATCAGAGACTGTCCTTTTCCTGTGGAAACAGTTGTGTGAGCTTCATACCCAAACATCTCAAGGATGACTTCAGCTGTGCATCTTCTGCTGTGCAGGTGATCCTCTCTTGCCTGGATAATGCCAACAGCCCCTAACTGGTCTCACTGCTTCCTCTCACCCAACCACAATCTATTCTCCACATTCTAGGAGGAAGGATCTTTCTAAAGGAGAAAGCTGATCAAGTCATTTCCCTGCTTAAAATCTCTAATTGCACAAAGAACAAAATACAGGCTCTTAACATGGTCCACGAGGCACTCTATGACCCTGTTCTGGCCAGTCTCTCCCAGTTCTTGTATCACTCTTTATCTTGTTCACTTTATTCTTGCTGTACCTGCTTTGTTACAATACCTTCCCCACTTTTCTTTTTTAATTCTCCAGACTTGTTGTTCCTGCCCTAGGGCCTCTGCATTTGTTGCTTCCAAGGCCTGGATTCTCTTCTCCAGCTTTTCATATGACATCCAAGTATCAACTTAGGCTTTTCCTGATCTTTTATCAGAAATTCCAACAATCCCCCTGCATTCTCTATTCTATTACTGTTTCATTTTTTTAATGGTTACTATTACCTGAATTTGTCTTGTTTACTAAGTTAACCTTTTTATTGCCAGTCTCCCTGCCTTCCCTTATCCCCCTACAGCACCCCCACCAATACATATAAGAATATAAGCTCACCTCCCACTTTATCTCTGTATCCAGAACACAATAGAAGTCTAATAAATACTCTTTAAAAGCATTACAGTAATTATAATTGCAAGGCTCTTAACAGGCTTCCCAGGTGGCTAAGTGGGTAAAGAATCCACCTGCAGTGCAGGAGCCACGGGTTCGATCCCTGGGTTGGGAAGATCTCCTGGAGAAGGACATGGCAACCCACTCCAGTATTCTTGTGGAAAATCCCATGGACAGAAGAACCTGGTGGGCTGCAGAGAGTTGGACATGACTGAAGCAACTAAGCATGCATGCAAAGCTCTTATTAGTTTGCAAAGTAAACTCATACTTGTTGCTTTATTTAACCTTAAAAACAGCCCTACAGGGCAGGCAGCGCTCATTTTACAAATGAGGAAACGGAGGTTGAGAGAGGCCAAGCAGCTTGCCAAGGATCACACAGCTACAAAGCAGCTTATTCTGTCCCCAAACCCAGGTTCTCTCCCTCCCAAGTCCAGGGTTCTTCTCTCAATATATGTTTAACATCCAACAGGGCTTCCTACTCCATGAGCAAACTTGGAAACACCCGAAGAGGAACAAAGCAGTTACTTGCTGGATTGAGTTAAGCTCCAAGACAAAAGAGAACATAAGGATATGAAACCATTTTGGAAATCATCAAAATAGACAATTATGTAAAATAAGCCCCCTCTGAAATCCATGGAGGGAGAAGCTGCAAGGCGTCCAGATGTCATATCTTAAGTTTGATCTGTGCTTATGGAATTCCATGATTCAAATGAAGGATGGGGAACTTAGGAGTGCGGGAATATGGAGAGAGATGAAAAGGGTTGTATCTCGACCCAAGAGTGGCAAAAAGAAACTATGACTAATAGGGAAAATTCATTGTAGGAAACTAACCACATGCTGTAGGAGGATCAAATTTCTCACCCTTCAGACCAGAAAGTTAAAGGCATAACAACCAAAACATGTTCAAAACTATCTTCACAGTCCCAGCTCATAAAGAATGAGAGTAAAAATCTCTGGGAGGATAAGCTGAAGTGGCCTTCGGGGAAGGGGAGCTGGGTGGATGGGACTACTTTCCACTGTATTTATAGCGCTTTGTATGTGTCTCTATTACATACTCAAAAATGAACTAAATTTAAACAGTTAAAACAAATAGAATGAGACAGTTCAGGAAGCAATGTCAGCAGGTCAGCTCTTCCCATCCATCCTTCCTATCAGATTTCATCTTTTCCAACCCAAACAAAGGTAAGCAGCCAGGTCTATCCTTCCCTCTTCAGAGCGTGACACGTAGGAAGTTCTTCCTTTGATCTCAGTCAAATCTAAGCCAGCTCCCTTTCGAATCCTGGAGCCACAGATCTGAAAAGGACCATCTTCTCCATACCCTCTTTTACAGAGATAGTCTCACAGTCCTCCAACTAGTTAGTAGCAAAATGGGAGCTTTAGTGCAGACTCTCTGCCTCCCAGTGCTGCGTTCCTTCTGGGACACCAAGGCTCCCTCTCTGGGCAATACCCAGAAGATGCAAACACCAACTGTTAACACGCACAGTTTAAGGCTATCACTCACCAGGCCATTCTCTACAGACCCCTCTTTTCCATACTGTATCTACTCCCACCTCTGACAATTCCAAATCACTCAGCTGGTGACTCTCGCCTGGAGGCAGGATCATTCCCACCAAAGGCAATGCAAAATCTGTGGGGAAATGTCACAAAACTGGGGTGCACTACCAGCATTCAGTGGGCAGGGGCCAGGGGACATCTGTGATGTAGGGGACAGTCCACGTAGAGACCTGTCCCCCAAAATGCCTCATGGGGCACCCCTGCCCCATCATCTCTGCATCAGTCTCTGAATCTTCCCCCACCCTTCAAAAGCTGAATGTCCACAGGGCAGCAAAAGCCCAAAATAATGATTGGGCTGGCCGAAAGGTTTGTTACAGTTTTTCTGTTAAGAGCTTTTTAGCCAACCTGATACAACCATGGGCAGTGTTTGATGGATCTCACAGCTAAACACTGTCAAAGACAAACATTTCTTACAACCTCGGAAAAAAGGGCACAACTATTCCAACTCAACAGACAAGGAAACTGAGGTACTGAGGGGCTAAATCAATTGCCAGAACCACACTGAAAATTGACAAGGTTCGCACTCATCAACTGAGTCTCCTAAATTCATGATTCCAAACACCAACACCTTTAAATAACCTGGGCTGTGGGAAATCTAAACTACTGATAAAAGTCACCTATGCCCAATCCCATGCCCCAGGGGCCTCACTGGGATGACAGACTGGATCTTCCAGACTCTCCAGAAGGCATGTTGAGCCCTAATGGGCCTCACCTCAGACAAGCCTCTAGTTTTCAGACCAGATTTCACAGTTCAGTAAAATCCACCCCTCCACCCCCCAAAATGGGAGGAGGATCTACGAAGGGTGGTCAACACTGCAAAGCGAATTAAGGAGGAAAACTATCCCGACTGTTTAAGAAAGGGTAATTTCACACACACACACACACACACACCCTAGAAAAGAAGAACATAATTTAAAATAAAGGATAAAGGGATAAAGGATAGGTCATCAATTACACACAGTGAGCTTTACAAGGAAATCCCTGAATCATCCTTAGGTTTTCCATGTTGCTGCAGAATGGGAGACACTTTAAGGACTGACAGTGGTCCAGGGACCTTTCAGGCAGACAACCTCACAAGGAGACCTGTGGCTTTGGACCTAACCGTACTGGCTGCAGGCGCTAGTCCAGTTGAAGCCAAACCAGAGAGATTCACAGAGGCAGCAGAGAACTGTGACAGCAGAAAGAGGCAGTGGGGCCCTCCCGTAGCCTCAGCTGAAGCTCCCCCCTCCCACTTCGGCAAGGAGCCAGGTACCAGCAGTCTTACCCAGGAGACAAAGGGAGGAGAGCAGAAGGAGCTGGCTGGTGCGGCAGGGGCAGAAGGAGATGTTGCCCCGACTGTGTCTGGCTCTTCTACCCTTTCCCCTCTGCCCTCTCCGCTTTCCTCCCACCACCCCCAGAACCAGGACTAGAGTCTCTGAACTTCAGCTTTATAAACACAGAGAAAAAGCTAATGCAATCTTTCAGCTGCATTACCAGGATCAACAGACGTGTGATGAGTCTTGCTGGCCTCCATATTGTTCCAAGTACTTCTGAAAGATAGTGCTTAGCTTGGGTTACATATTTTAAGGGATATTAATAATTTGGAAGGTTTATCAGTGGGCTGTGGACTCAGACATGGTCCTCCTCTATTTAGAAAGAGTTTCCAAAATATACTGCTCTAGTAAAAACCTCAGTCCGCCAGCCCAATTGGTTAAATCCACCCTGGAAATGAAATAGGTAGAAGATCTGGCAGCCAGATGGCTTTCAAATCATTGATAAGTTGAAGTGTGGCAGGAAAAAGAGAACAGAAGGTGAGGGAACAAGTCACTTCAAGCACAAAGGAAGAACCTAGCCTAAGAATGCTTCAGAGAAAACAAACACCTTGCACATAACCTGCCACTGCTCACTGGCCCATAGCAGATGTGATCTTCTCCTATTGACCCTGGAACACAGCCTCAGAATCCATCTCAACACAACCCTCCAGCAGCCACCACCAACCCATCATCATTCGCACTTGGTTGGGCATCGTTCTATTCCCAAAAGAGAGTTCTCCCCACAAAGAGGCACAGATGGCACGTAAGATATGAACTAGTCCCCATCCCTGACTTAGGAATACATGAAGGTGGTCCTCACATCATGGAACTGTTACCATGGGAATAAGCTTAGACTTATTTTGGTTGTTCCAAAGGAGGTGTCTTACAATTCTATTCAAGGAAGATCTTTCTAGCAAATCTTTCTAAAAAAGAGGATAGTGTGATGTATGAGGTGGTCAGTGCCTTGCTACGAGAAGTTCCAATCAGAAGCTTCACAGTTATTAAGAGATTCCTGCATAGGGTGGGCATTTGGGCAAATTCTGGGATTCTAAGTAGGAATCGAGGTTTAGATATAACATGTATGTACGGAGCATCTAACATGTGGCAGGGCTGTCATGGTGGATACTGTGACCTCATTTACAGAGGAGGGCACTGAGGCTCAGGGGGACTGAGAACTTCACCCAGTGAGGGAGGGGTGGGTCAAGAATCCAAATCCCTATCTCTCAACCGCAAATCCTGCATGCGCGCGCACACACACACACACACATACACACACTCATCTTTCCGCCTCCACCTCTTTTAGCTGCAAATGAACACCAAGACAAGGTCTCCTCTGAAGCTAACTGATCCTTAGATAGGACCTATGCTGGCTGGTTTCTCCTCCTAAAGATGTTGCCCAGTTGTCATGTGATGGCCCCACATGTGCTGATCTAAAAGTGCTCAGTCCAGGGTCAAAGCACCTGGACAGCTGGCATCTTCTTTGCTCATTCTATCCCCAAACAAAGGGGCACCAATGGGACCTTTGATGTTGCACCTAGTACAATATCTCTGTCCTAAAATCCCAGGCACTTTCTGCCTCTTGGTTTGAGGCATTTGTGGCTTCTGTTCCAACGCAAAAGTCTCTAAAATGGGTGACACTGCTTAGATCACTGACTCCCCAGATGAGTAGCTAATCATCAACTGTTGAGGTCCTGAGAAATGGGAGGGAGAACAGAGAAGTTTCAATGAGGGAAAGGGAAGAGGAGAGTTTGAACTCTGTTCTCATTGCTGGCCCTGCTGTGACATCATGACCCGATTCAGATTCCCTGGGATTCTGTCTGGTACCTCAATCCCCGCTCTCTCAAGTCCCGCCTTGTCCACCCTCTGGCAACAGTGTCTGCCTTACTCCCCAGTGCCGGGGTGCTGTCTCTGAATTACCCAATCCCTTGGTTAGGTCTTGCCTTTCGCACTGTCTTGCTAGTAGCACACAAAACCCCATTCCAGACACCCAGGACTTCCATCTAGGTAGATCCACACCTGCTTGGACTCCCCTTGCCCCGGTGGAGCTGGGGGCCTCTCCCCTCAGTGGGAGGACTTCTAGCTTCCAGCCCCTCCTGTTACAACCCCACCTGCCCCTTCCTGCTACAGTGAACCAGACCAACATGGACCATGCCTCCAGCCATGTTTCCCACTTTCCTAAGTGTACTTTGCACCGCACTAAAGTTACCTCCCCAATTTTGTTAAGGAACCAGATCACACTCATGTCTGTAATTCTATGTCTTTATGTATGCCCATCTCCCTAGTCAGAATTTTTTGCTTCCCACCTGCCCTCAGAGAACATATATTTGCTGCCTAAAACCCTTCCTGGTGATGCCAGCTGACGACAGCTCTTTTCTGTCTTTTTGCACTCAACATCTGTACAGCAAAATTAATCCCTTATTTATACTATTACCTTCTTCACTGCCTAATGAAACAGTTTAGCACATCTGACATCTTCATTACCACTAAGTGTTTTACTTACCAACTAGTTTATAAATGTCAGTGAATAAAAATAGTCTATTTCACCTTGAACCTACTTAGCCAGGGAGGGACTGTATAGACCTCTCAACTTGGGAAAGTGCCTGCCTCATCAACAGGAATAGCATCCTGACTGGAGTTGTATTGTTAGCCCCACACTCCTGGTGACAGTGACTGGTTCAGGGACCACCTAAGCTGAGTCAATCAAGTCTCTTCCCCAGCAACACTGAAGTAAGGGAGGAGGAAAAGAAAGCAAATGAGAGAGAGAGAGAGACAATCTTTGCCCATGTGCACTCCGGCTAAAACATGAACTTTGGAGCTGTCTACCTGTCATATACAAGTTATCAGAAATTGCCAGTTTGCTAAGAAGGGAGAGTGAAGCTGATGCACAGAGAGAAGCCAAAATGAGAGAAAGTATACCAGTTAACGGGCTTCCCTGATAACAGCGGTAAAGAATCCATCTGCAATGCAGGAGATGTGGTTCAATCTCTGGGTCAGGAAGATCCCCTGGAGAAGAAAATGGCAACCTACTCCAGTGTTTTTGCCTAGGAAATCCCACGGACAGAGGAGTCTGGTGGGCTACAGTCCATGGGGTCACAAAAGAGTCAGACCCAACTGAGCAACTAAACACTACCACCACAATTTAATTTCTAGAACAAACCAGGGCTCCCTAGCACCTCATTTCTGGTCCCAGGTCAGCCTAGGGCCAACTGCATGTCCTCACCTGGCTTCCACAGAACATCCTGCATCTTCATAATAGACTCTGTTTTCACTGCCACCAGCTCCATCTGGCTTTAGTTGTGCAACCAAAAGTTCTACTTAAAGTGAGAGTATATGTTAGGTGTTTAGTCTATTCTTATACATTAATTGGATATATTCCTGATTTCTCACCAGAGACATCTCTGACAGCAGTTGGAAGTTATACACTGAGCAAAGTGTCCAACCTCTATGGCACATTCAATGAGACACTGCCACTATGCCACCTATTCTGGGGGTTGGGAGGGAAGTTCCTACCCAAGACTCTCTGGACACTTCAAGCAGCTTGTTCCAAGGATGTCTGTTCTAGAACAGGGATCAGCAAACTACAGTCCATGAGTCAAATCTAACCCACAGCTTATTTTTGTAAATAAAGTTTTGCTGGAGCACAGCCATGCTCACTCATTTCTCTATTGTCCATGGCTGCTATTGCACTCAAGAGCAGAGCTGAGTAGTTGAGACAGAGATCATATGGCCCACAAAGCCTGAAATGTTTACCATCTGGCCCTTTACAGAAAAAGTTTGAACATCTAGAGAATGACAGTATACTATAAAAAAAAGGGGGTGGGAGTACCTCAGTTAATGAGTTTAGGAAACAATGCATTAAATATTTTCTTTTTTTTTTTATAGGGCTTATCAGAGGCTTTAATATGTAGCCATGCACTATAACTCTCTTAAGGAGGGAACACACTAGAATGCTTCCCATGCTTATTTGAATACACAGTCCTTTTTTTGAGCAGACATCTTGAGGGACTGGTGTTCCAGGGTGTAGAGAGTTCCTCGCCTGGAAAACAGAGATAATAATAACCCAGCTCCACCTGCTCCACAGGCTGTGGAAGATCAAATGCAACAATGATATGAGTGGGTCGAGCAAACCACAAGCAAATGAGAATTACAACTTCATCCCAATAACTTGGAGGCATTTTCTCTTCATTTCCCACCAGCTACTCTGAGAACAGACACGAATGTCTTTAAGGTGTCAACTGTTTCCAAGAACTTGAAGATTCTATAAAAACTTGCCTGGCCTCCACAGAAAAGTCAACTACTAGAAGCCAAATGGGAAGGGTTGCTGAGAGATTCGATTTGTTTCCATTAACCCACATCAATTAATCTTGATTCTGGGTGGAAGACAGTCACCTCTCCTCATGACGTTTTGATTAGCTCCTCACACCACAAGAATGACATGGGCTCCAGACAGGTTGTTTCTCCACGCAAAGCCGTTCCACAAGCCACGGTGTTCTGACGGGGACAGATGCTCCTTCGGAAGGAACATCTGATCTCCTATCACAACAAACTCCTCCTCATATTCCACACATACATGCTCTGTGCCCCGAGCTTTTCCATGTAAGGCCTATAGTACCAACTGGATTTTGTCACCAAATATTACCCAGGGTGCCCAGTTCAAGGAACAACTCTTTGAGACACAGGACCTCTCTACTGCTGACTCAGACGAAAGGAAGTACCCAGGGAAGGCTGAGCAGGTCAGGAAGGGAATGGCCAAGGCCCCGGATTAGGAAACAATGATGATTATACCGAGATGTCATGCTATTTACAAATGGATGTAGCCATTTCTCTTTACAAAACAAGAAGTGAGAAATGTGCGGAAGCAGACAGAAGACAGTAGGAAGAGAGACAGATCTTATGGAAAACCCCACCCACTCACTCACCACCCTGCACTGCTAACCCTCTCCAGGCAGTTCAGATGGCATCTTCTCCCCTACCATAGAGATCCAGCATCTTTCAGATGCCAAGTAGTCACAGACAGTCCCTGGCATTCCTGAGAGATAACTCTTCCTAGAATTCCCACAGTTCATAGATATCACTTTTATCTGTGGAAGAAAGATCCCAAGAAAGGGCAAGTCTTAAAAAAAAAAATAGGGAAAGGTGAAAGGAAAATAACAGGCAAAGATGACTCAGTAAAAGGATACACGGAGGTGACTACAGTAAAAACAGAAAATTGGAGCCAGATGATTTGTACTGTAGAGAGCCAGACAAGACCCTTTGTCTACGCTAGAAATACTCAGACCAGAAGGGCATTTCCTAAGTGATAAGCCCAAGGTCCCATGTAGGGAGTGGCTCGTTCTGAAACGAAGTGGTGTTGGAGGGAGTTCCTAAGGATTTTGAAGTCCCAGGTTGGACAATTTTGGTCTGAGTTCCTAAGAGCAGAGGGACAGGCTCAAGCAGGGTGAGGGTCTAGCAGATTCTACCTCGGGGTGGGGCAGCCAACCAATAAGCCCCCAGTGGGCCTCACTCCCTCCCCTAATTCCTAGCAGCCATTGGACACTGAGCTAACAGCCCTTGACCATCCTCTGCTTCTGGTGAAGATCTTGCAATTTCTACCACCAAATACCAAAGTTCCCTATGAAGATTTCAGTTATTCTCAGTCTCCCTCAGACCCTACCAGCTGGCAGAGAGTTTCTGAGGAGCCTTTGGAGAGGAAGATGCTTCATATGAAACTCAGGCTTCCAAGCAGAAGTGGCCCAGCTTCAGAGCCACGTGTGAACATTGCTTGATCCACCTCCACCTGTCTGTCTGCGCCCCCACCCCTAACCCATCTCCTCCGAGCAGGAAAGGTCAGCCAGCTCAAGAAAGAGAGGAGACAACTAGGCAGATATCTTCAGGACTGTGCTGTAGGAGGGAAAACTATCATTCTCCATGGCTCCAGACTAGGCCCATGGAGTGGAAGATACGAGGATGAAGATTTGGGTCAGTAGAAGGAAAACTATCAGAAGCCTTGCATGCGTTCATGCTCAGTCACTTCAGTCATGTCCAACTCTTTGTGACCCCATGGACTTTAGCCCACTAGGCTCCTCTGTCCATGGGATTCTCCATGGGATACTGGAGTCGGTTGCCATGCCCTCCTCCAGGGGTTCTTCCCAACCCAGGGATTGAATCCATGTCTCCTGAATCTCCTAAATTGCAGGTGGATTCTTTACCCACTGAGTTACCTGGGAAGCCCTCAAAAGCCTTGGAGCAGTTCAAAAGAAGAGTGAGGGCTAGTTGCTGAGATGCAAGAAATGGGGACCAATGGTATATGAGCCACAGTTGTTCATTAGGAGCAGCTGCAAAGGCATCTCAGCTGCCTCCACCCAACTCCCAACCTTCCCCCACGACCGCTAGCTGCTCATCACACCGTTAGGGAGATGACCAAGAGGCATCCGGGACTGCACCTAAAGGATGCCTCTGACCATGCAGGGCATTTTGATGTGGCCTTGAAAACAAACTGCTGCCTAATGTGCTGGTCATGCTTATATAAACAAATAAACCTCTTCCGCTTCTCAGGGTAAGGCATCCTCTGCAGAGTTAGGAAAATTTCAATTTGACACTGACGGTGGTGCTTTTTTGCATTCTTGGTCCGCACTGTCTTAGAATCTATAGCAAGCCTTTCCTGAGACTCAGATTTGATTTTATCTTGGTTCCAGCTGCTCTGAAGATGTCTATTCCTTTTTGAGGTGTCCTTCCCAACCCACATCCTAGAAAGTGAAATCTAGGTAAGCCACAAAGGCCGTATTTTAAGTTGGACCATCCCAAACAGGATACTCCCTTCAAAGCTGGAGAAAATCAGCGGGTTTTACCTAATAAAAATAAAGTTTAATGACATTTTGATTAAAATAAACAACCACCACAACACTATACCAGTGGTCACTAACTCCAGTACCTACAGAGGCCTAAGAGTGGGGCAGTCAGTGAATTAGTCGAGCAGGCAAGGTTAGGGGGATAAGGACAGTGCCCAAGTGCAAGCCCAAATCCTGTCCAGGAAGGTCTCTGGTGCTCAGCACCATTGCGTGCTGCCACGTGGGAATACAGGCCCAGAGCTGCCAGACCTTCTGACTTTTTAAAAAGGTGCTGGAAGTCCAGATTTTATGTGAAATCTCATTTTTACTTGTTGGCATCTAATTCACATTTTTCAAAGACACAGTCCAGGCCAAATCAAACACATCTGAGGACTGGATCTGGCCCGTGTGCCGTCAGTTTGCAAGCTCTGCATAAAAGTTCAGCTTAAACAAATTAGCAGAATGTGCAAAACAGATCCTTCCCCACCACCTCCTCCTTCTCTGAGAAATGAGGCGGGTGTCTGGATGGTGCCGCAGGTGAGATGAGGTTCAGGGATGAGGCGGGGCCAGGGACACGTGTTGCCCAGACTGCTAGGTGAGAACTAGGAGTTTATATTTCCATTTTGACAGAACCTGAGCAAAATGGCTGCCTCTTCAGTATGTTCTGCTTTTCTCTATCAGAAAGCAAGTTTTTACTTTTGTTATGGAAATTATCTTCTTCCACCGGGCTGCAGGAAGCAGAATCACAGAGTTGGCAGAGACCTTATATGTCACATAGAACAAACCTCCCTCTGATGCCTAAATCCCCACTCTGACAATCTTTTCCAGGGGCATGTAACCCAGCTTCAAACACTTCCTACACCAGGGAACTCCAGGCTTCCTGAGGCTGCCTGCCTGTCCTTTCAAGACAGCTCTAATTGTTAGAAAGGTCTTCCAGACACTAGACTTTCATAAACCCAGCCCCAAATCAGATTAGGTTTTTTGGCAGCTGCCTCCCTATGACTCACACCAAACTTAATGTCAACGAGAACCTTGAGTCTTTTTCACCAGTGCTCTGCTAAACATACCTCTCCCCAGTCTGTACTCGGCCAGCTGGGTTCTTAGACAGAAGGGCAAGCTCTATACTTTCTTCCTTCTTAACTTTTAGCCCACCTATGTGTTGCAATAAGGTGGCCATACAGTCACAGGTACAGAACTTTGTCAGTGTCCTAGATTCTTTTAAGTTTTGTTTTGTTTTTTTTCTCCTGATTCATTGGTTTCTGCTTTTATCTCAATTTCTGTTGCAGCCCCTCAGTTTTTTATTTTTATTTATTGCATTTTTTGGCCACACTGCACCCTATAGCTTGTGGGATCTTAGTTCCCCGACAAGCTATCAAACCCATTGGAAGCAAGGAGCCTTAACCACCAGACTGCCAGGGAAGTCCCCCAGATTATTTTAAGAGAACCTTGACTGTACCTGTGCCCCACAGATTTTTGTAGCTGAGGGCCCTATGCATAATAGATACCACAGAAGCTGCTAAGTCACTTCAGTCATGTCCGACTCTGTGCGACCCCAGAGACGGCAGCCCACCAGGTTCCCCCATCCCTGGGTTTCTCCAGGCAAGAATACTGGAGTGGGTTGCCATTTCCTTCTCCAATGCATGAAAATGAAAAGTGAAAGTGAAGTCACTCAGTCGTGTCCGACTCTTTCCAACCGCATGGACTGCAGCCTACCAGGCTCCTCCATCCATGGGATTTTCCAGGCAAGAGTACTGGAGTGGGGTGCCATTGCCTTCTCCATACCACGGAAGGGACTGGGGCATTTGCCAGGAAATATGACCTGCTGTCTCCTTCTCCAAAGCCTGGTTGCTAGAAATACTTATGGAAGATTTAAATGAAGGTCAGTCCATTCCTCCAGATCAAAAAATTCAAATGCCCAAGCAAGTAACAAAAAATGAGTGAGATGGGCCAAGAACAAAGTGGAGCCCATGCCCCAGTTAAGGGGGGCAGCCAAATCTTGTCTCTGTCTGAAAAATAGGGGCCCAGTGTTTCTAGATCTTCCCATTTATAAGAAATGCCAGAAATCTGGATTTGTATGTAAACTCTCCTGATTTCTTAAAAGACTTTCTTTATTTTTAAATGTTGGGAATTCATTCACCTTTGTAAATGTTCCAAAGGCCAAACAAAACACACTAGTGGGTCTAAGTTTGCCTCCAAGCTGCCAGTTCTGCCATAAACGTTCTAATCTCACTCCTGTATCAGATCATGACCTCAAGATCTGGGGAAGCATAATAACAGAGTTTTGCCCACGCTACAGACACTGAGCTAAATACTGAATGAGAATTATGTCATTTAATCCTCACAAGAGGTACCCATTTTAAGAAGGTGGAAGCTGAAGCAGAGAGGGGTGAGATGACTTGCTCAAGGTAAAGTGATTAGTGATGAGGCTGAAATTCCATTCTAGGTCTGTCTGACTTCAGAGTTCAATGTACCACACTGTTTGAGCAGAATTTTGCTTTTAGTGAATTGTGCTTTGGTGTGCAAACTATCAACTTACATTGAGGGATTTTTTTAACTACTAAAAACGTGTTGTGGTGACAACTACAGGGGTGACTAAGGCCACCATCCACCACATCACTGGCTGCTTAATGGCCTCTAGCAGCTGAAGGACCCTCCAGCACACCTGTCCCCAGTTCCTATCAGGGATGGATCAGAGGCAAACCCTACAGCACTTCTCCTTGGAGGACAGTGTCTTGCCCTTGATTCCAACTTTGAACTTATCCTTAAGAAGTGAAGAAGGACTTACTTAAAGTAATGGCAGGGAGTCTCGATTGTGAAATTTGAAAGGATGGTGGCAAGTCAGGCATTTTTATTTCATAGATATCGAATCATTTGTTTCATAGATACTGAATCATTTGATTCTCATTGTACAACCCTATCTGATGAGAACCACTTGGATAAAGGACCAGGCTGGAACCAGGGTCCAAGGTCTGGCATCCTAACCAAAGGCCAATTTGTTACTGCCTCACTCACACTGCTATCTATTCAGAGAAGAAATTTCTTTCAGGGCTCAGTATGCAAAAAAGTTTCCTTCTTTTGAAGAGCTGGTGGCATTTCTCTTAAGGATACTATTAAACTTACACTTTAAGAGTTGGTACCCCATCCCAGTCTCTTAAAACTGCTCAGCTTCCTGGTTCTGTTTGCCACATGATGTGCTGTTTCTCTTCATGGCAACCACTGTTTATGGAGTATCTACTATGTGTCTGGTCTGGCCTGAATTCTTTACAGAAATTTCCAAGGTACGTATTATTGTTCCTATTTTACAATGGTACAGAGAGCTGAGCCTCAGAGAGGTTCAACAATTTGTTCACAACTAATAAGTGGTACAGCTGGAATCTGAGCCCAGATCTACCAGACTCCCAAGCTGGCCATACTACTCTTATAGTTATGATTACTAACAATAATAGCTAACACTGAGTCCTTACTATGTGCCAGGCACTGTGTGGAGGGCTTTACTTCCCTTATCTCACTTAACCCCCTAGATAACTCTTTGAGGTTGGATAATTATCTCCACTTTACAGATGGGGAAACTGAAGCTCAAAGAGATGAAAAGACTTGCCCAAAGTCACACAGTTAAAGTACAGAAGCTGGGCTGCAAACCTTAGACAGTTCAGTATCAACAACCATGTCCTGATCCCTAAGCCTGCATTCCTTGGTTTCCTGACATTCTCAAACTGGATAGGCATGCTCATATCCTCAACCAAATACTCAGTTAAAACAATAAACAGGACAGAGCGTTTTGGCAAGCCACTAGAGACTTCACCTAGGCTGATGATGGTCCATCCAACAATCTGTACTTGTTTGGACAATTATGAACCTATGTAATGGTGCTCTCCAGCTGTTCTGGCTTAGGCAACTGGTACAGGAAAGGCAGAAGACAGTGCAGATTCATGGTAGTACTGGAGGATGGTCCAGATTACCAGAGCTGAGACTGGTCCCTTCTGTCCTCACTACAGATCTAGACCAGGGCTCTGTTTCCAGTCTTGGCCCCAGCCCTCCCCTCGGCCCATTCAGATGATAATTATCTGGGTCTTAGAGGTACCGGAGCCCCCTAAATTGGGCTTCAGATAATGCTTCCAATTTTGTCAAGCAATTTATTTTCCAGGGGAAATAAGGGACTTTGTGACTCACCAGCCAAGGTCTGGGGTAGAGGCCAAAGAGGCCCTTTGTCTCAGGAGTCCAGAGAAGGCTTATTCTAGGGCTCTGACAAACAATATAGGAAACTGGTAATCCAGGGGGCATTTCTGTTTCTTGGGAGACTTTTCTCAAGGAGTATCAGGATTTTCCTTTCACAGTCTTTTTTCATTCATGTTGCCCTCCCTGGAAACAGCCATCCTGCACTTGACAGTAATGAGGATGGAGAGTTGTGGCTGTCTCTTTAGAAATCGGGCGATTAAATTTTCCATAATAAAATTCTTTACCTTCTGTGAGCAGTATCACTGCTGTTGTGGACTTGAGTGAATTTTTTTACTTCCTTTAAATAGAAGTAGAAGACAGCATTTCCTGGAAGAACATCTTAATATTTTCATAAGTCGAAACCTAACTGTGCATGTATTTTTCTATCCTTGATAGCTATTCCAGAACTTGCTTTGAATGCCTCTTGTGTGGCAGGCACTAGGCATAAGAATTTGGGGAATGAATAAAACAAGGCCCCTGCACTCAATGAGCTCACAGGGAGACAGACACATAAACAACCCTTCGGTAATAGCAGCATGAGGGGGAGGGCACTAGGCAAAAATAGAAATAATTAACATTTCTGCAGCACTCTAGAGTTTACTCTCTCATACAGCACCTCATTTGATCCTCACAGTGACTAGCCTTTAAGGTAGGTAACACCCTCATTGTACGGATGAGGAAACAAGGATGCAGAATAGAGATGTGCCTTATTCAAAAGACAGATCACAGATGGAAAATCAGGTCTATGCCTCCAAATCCCTAAATCTGGACATAGCACCACAATCGCTTCTGATTTAAATCCAATAAATTAAATGGTTGGGCTTGACTATTCCCCCTCCATGCCTATCTCTTAAAATTTTGAAAGAGAAGGGAAAAATACTTTCCTTGCTACATGGGGGAATAAACCACTAAAACAATAATTTCATTTCAGCAATCATTCTTACACTACATAATGAGCGCCATAAGAAGTAAAGCATATCTTAAATCTCTTACAGGTGTCTTTCTTTCTTTCTACCATTCTTTCTTTTCTTTTGATAAGAAAGATGTTTGAACATCTTCCATAGCAGGAAAATTTGTCAAATGCCTTACTTATTGTCAAGTTGTTAGGTTTTTTTAATTAGAAAAGTAATCATGCTCATTACTTTAGAAGTGAATCAATACTGACCAATATAAGGGGAAAAGGTCTCCTCTCCAGTGTTCCCTGTCACTGCCATCCTGCCCCATCCCTGACCTCCACCTCAATCCTAGTTCCCAGCAGTAAACGTCACTACCAGTCAGTAGTAACTATGGGACTCTTTACACACGCGCAAATATATAAAGACACATTTTTTTTTAATTTAAAAAAAAAACACAGGATTTTAATACACACACACACACACACACACACACACACACACACACGATGCTCAGTTTTGGTTCTTTTTCTCATGCATCCGTAGTCTACATGACAATTAAATGTTCTTTTGCCTTCAAAAAAAAAGATATATAAACAGTCAAGTTGGTGAGCTCACTACAGACCAGATTCAAATATTCCAAGTTCATGAAAACTGGGACACTTGTAAAATGCAGGTTCCTGGGTATTACCCCCCAGAGATTCTGATGCGGGTGGCCCAGGAGCCACACTGGGGGAGAAAATGCAATAGGGCAAGAAAAAGCATCATGCCTACTTAAGGCATGATGCCTAAGACTTACCGGAGGCTTCCTCTTCTAGCTGCCCATACTTGTAACCCATCATCTACTGATGGTTTTCCAGTACTGCCTCACTCTCTTCTCCCTCTAATCTGGTGCATACACTAAGGGTTTCACCCGTAGGCTCAGGTTCACTGTCCAGGACTCAATGCTGGTGACCTTCTGATAGGTTGAGCTAACATTTCCACCTTTCAGTGAATGCTCCTATGTGCCAAGAAGCATGCTAGAAATTCTAATTTGTCTTGTTTCAACTAATTCTCTCTCTCTTTCCTTCCCCCCACCCCCTCTGCTCTGTCTCAATCTCTCTCTCTTTCTCTCTCTCACACACACACACACACACACAAATGAAGGATTACTATCCTCATTTTTCAAATAGGGAAACTGGCAGGATATTATCCGTGTTTTCTTCTCTTTCTTGGATAAAGAGAGACTTATCACTCTGCTAATAAGCCACAAGCCAAGACTCAAACCCAGGTCTGTGCAATTCCATCCAGAGAATGATCTCTACCCCATCACAGCTGCCTCCTTTCACAATCCATATTCTTGTCTCAGCCACTTTCTGTGACTTTAGCATAACTCTATCCAACCAAGATGGATTTCAATCCTCTTCAGTTGATCCCTGGCTTTAATTTCACCTTAAAAGCACTTATCCAATGATTATATTTACCAACTTGAGTATAACTATTATGAAATTCCCTTTCTGGAACCGTTTTTATCTTTTACACAAAGAACTGTGTGTTTCTCTTAGAAGTACCCATCTTCCTGACCCCTTAAGTATTTTGATGGCTTCTGACCCTCTCCAATGGAGCGATGGCTCAGTCTAAATATTACATAACTCAGAAAATACTGGTGGGAAGGTAAGCTTAGCCAATTGATTCAGTTTTACAGACCAATATCAGAAATCATAACATTTTCAACCATTTAGATTCATTTGCTATATGTTACCCAAAGACGTCTAAATCACTCTTTCATAGTACTCAGTATTTTTGTAATTACAAGTTAAAATTTGTTTTTCTCGCAGCACTGTAAAGTCTGTGAGGTCAGGGAACATAGTAGGAACTCAATAAATACTTGTTAAACTAAATCAAAGTGAACTGGATCACTACATTCTCAACATTTCTTTCCCACTATTCCCAATGGTCTACCAATTCTGTGTTTCTGGCATAAAACAATAGGGCCTCCACCATTTTTGACGCAGAGTTTCGATGGCAATATTATGCCAAGTACGAGATCCAGCAAGACAGAGGTACTCAGAGTAAGGCCTGAGACAGAAGGATCAGGCCAAAACAAAAGCCCTAGATTAGCTTTGTCAAGGGACAAATAAACTCAAACACAATCAGGCAAAAGGTTAGAAGCCCAAATGACCAGGCTTGGAAGTCAAAGAGTAATGGATTACCAGGTGTCAGAAGCAAGAGTGGCTGTTGGCCTGCCTCGGTTTCTCCAAGATGATGTATCTTCGGGAGATCCAAAACACACTGTCTGGAGAGACCACTGATCACAATAAAGATTCTGTAAACTAAAAAGTAACATGCTGGTAACTCTGCTTGGAAATGTCCTGCTGAGATGACAGCTGAGAAGCAGCCACATTGTGCTCACCCAGTTTGTGTTCTTTAGTACAAACAAAATCAGAAAAGAGACACCCACCGTTTGTATCCCTGAAGGTGGCTAAGGTGTTTTACTGGGAAGGTCCTCTCATGGCATCTCTCTCTGGTTCCGTGTAAGGCACTTTAAGCTTTGGAAGATTCCCCTGTGGAACTGTCCCCTCCCACTGAGCACAACTCCTCCATGGAAACTCTACCCACCGACAGGGATCCAGGACTTTCTATCTGGCAAAGGATTGGAAAACTTACTGATCAACAGTAAACTAGACTGTGAAAATACCCTCACTAGCCATCAGAAGCAAGAGGAATAGCAAGTTACCACTGCTGGGAGCAGACCAGCAATCAGGAATCCCAAAAGCACCACTGATGACCAGGGATGCAGGCAGAGGAACAACAATAAGGGAAAGTACCAGCGGGGAGGAGGAACCTGCTGTGGAGCCTTAATTACTTGCCGTTGACAGGATTCTCCTTTTAATACTTCCTGCCAAAGGCAGGAACAGCTGCCTGGGTACCAACAGGGAAGTGAGACTATGCGGGACCAGGAAGGGGAAATTTTTTAGCTGAAAGTAGTAGCAATAGATGTGGAGGGAAGTTCTTGGTGAGCTTTATGTAAATCTGGTGGGACAGAAATGGCAACACAAGTCTATCACCACAAGAAAATGGTTTCCAACAAACAAATCCCCAGCCTTCCCTCATGGACCATCAAAACACGTGGGAGGTCATGCATATTGATTGACGTTCTTACTTAGCTAAGTCTCTTTATTGTAAGGCCATACTCTATTTCAAGCCATAGTCCTACAGGCCTATGATGATGTGCCTCTCGGCTTTAGTTTTATAACTTTTCATTAAAGACCTATTAAAGACCTATGATCCTATCATAGGACCAAGTGAAAGTGTTAGTTGCTCAGTTGTGTCTGACTCTTTGCGACCCCATGTACTGTAGCCCGCCAGGCTCCTCTGTCCATGAGATTCTCCAGGCAAGAATACTGGAGTGGGTTGCCATTTCCTCCTCCAGGGGATCTTCCTGACCCAGGGATTGAACCTGGGTCTCCTGCATTGCAGGCAGATTCTTTACTACCTAAGCCACCACGGAAGCCTATTTTTTATTATATATAGATATAAAACAGATTTGATGAGGTATGAAGTCTGAAAGGTAATACATTGAATTTTTATAGTGATTATCTCAAGTAGTAGCTTCTAGATTCTTTTTTCCCCTGTATTTTCAAAACTTTTAAAAGAATGAGCATGTATTACATCCAAAATCAGAAAAAAATATTATCAAAAAATAAGTTTCACCCAGTATCTCCAAGATCAAAGACTCACAGAGCCAATGGCTAGAAATGAACTTTAAACTCCTATCACTTCTGGTCTCATCCCCTACCCCCACTCCATTCTACTTGCTCTGGATTTTAGCGACACCAGACTTCTCACTATTGTCCAAGTACCCAGGTCCTTTCATGACCCCCATGCCTTTGCACATGCTGTTCTCTCTTCATGAAATGCCTTTCAACACTTGGAGAGCTTCTACCCATCCTTCAAAGCCCTACCTAAAAGTCATTCCTTCTAGAAGAACTTGTCCAGCTCTCCCCAACAAAGTTGTCACTTTCACCCTGTTTTCACAGTGTGATTCCAGCACTGTCCCAATACTTACCACACTGTACCATAATCGATTAATCTATTTTTGTTCAACTACCTTTCCTAGAAAACTGTGAGTCCATCAAAGACAGGGACAGAGACCATATTTTATCCCCTTTTGTGTCCCCCTTTCAGCTACATACATACTCAATTAATGGAAAATATTAAATTCCCTGTAGTATCCTTGCAAGTGGCCCCCTGGTCTCTCTACTTCATTCCCTTCTAAGCCAAAGGTTGGATAGTTTTACAGAGATACAACTGCCCCTTCTTTGATTCTTCATCTTCTTGAATCACCTCTTGGTCAGGGTTTCAGAAAGCCTGAATCTGCTCCATTTTGTGCCTCTAAACTGTAATTTCTGGTACAAACCCATGTACCCCAAAGCAGAATATATGCATGTGCTTATGTACAAAGTCCAGAACAATGACATCTACTCTCACCATTCACTCACCAAATCCCACAGTCACCTATTACACACCAAATGTTGTTCTAGGTACTAATAAAACACAAATGAACATAGGAAACAAAAGTCTTGTTCTTACAGACTTTCAATTCTGGTAAAAAAGAAAAAAAATTTTAAAGAGGGAAAATATCATAGAGCTGTAAGTGCTCTCCTGAGTCTTCAAGTCAGCTGATTCATTAGTTACTCCATAGCTACTTAAGATTGGGTGATCACAAAGTAACAGGCAAGGCAAGAGTCGAATACCCAGAAGGAGCCAGCCATGTGACAATACAGGGTTAATAGGGTTCCAGAAAGAAGGAAAAGTTACGTGCAAAGTCTCAAAGTGAGTACAAGTTTAGAGAATTCAAGGCACCTGAAGAGTGGAGAGGTGAGGTGGCCAAGATGGACAGAACACGGCTTCATAAGCCCAGCTAGGCATTTGGATTCGATTCTTGAGCAGTGGAATTCTACTGGAGGGTTTGAAACTAGAAAATGACATGATTAAATTAAATTGTGTAAGGATTACTGCTGGCAGCTGTGGGGAGAAGAGACTCTGAAGACAAGAGAAGAAGCAGGGAGATCAGTTAGGATAGTGGCATTCACTTCAGTTCAGTCACTCAGTCACGTCCATCTCTTTGCGACACCATGGCCTGCAGCATGCCAGGCTTCCCTGTCCATCACCATCTCCAGGAGCCTAATCAAACTCACGTCCATTGCATTGGTGATGCCATCCAACCCTCTCATCCTCTGTTGTCCCCTTCTCCTCCTGTCTTCAATCTTCCCCAGCATCAGGGCCTTTTCTAATGAGTCAGTTCTTCACATCAGGTGGCCAAAATATTGGAGTTTCAACTTCAGGACCAGTCCTTCCAATGAATATTCAGGACTGATTTCCTTTAGGATTGACTGGTTGGATCTCCTTGCAATCCAATTCTCAAGAGTCCAACTCTCAAGAGTCTTCTCCAACACCACAGTTCAAAAGCATCAATTCTTCGGTGCTCAGCTTTCTTTTTAGTCCAACTCTCACATCCATACATGACTACTGGAAAAACCATAGCTTTGACTAGCCAGACCTTTGTTGGTAAAGTGATGTCTCTGCTTTTTAATACGCTGTCTCAGTTGGTCATAGCGTTTCTTCCAAGGAGCAACCATATTTTAATTTCATGGCTGCAGTCACCATCTGCAGTGATTTTGGGGCCCCCAAAATAAAGTCTCTCACTGTTTCCATTGTTTCCCCATCTATTTGCCATGAAGTGATGGGACCAGATGCCATGATCTTCGTTTTCTGAATGTTGAGTTTTAAGCCAACTTTTTCACTCTCCACTTTCACTTTCATCAAGAGGTTCTTTAGTTCTACTTCACTTTCTGCCATAAGGGTGGTGCCATCTGCGTATCTGAGGTTATTGATATTTCTCCCAGAAATCTTGATTCCAGCTTGTGCTTCATCCAGCCCAGTATTTCACATGATATACTCTGCATAAAAGTTAAATAAGCAGGGTAACAATATACAGCCTTGACATACTCCTTTCCTGATTTGGAACCAGTCTGTTGTTCCATGTCCAGTTCTAACTGTTGCTTCTTGATTTCTCAGGAGGCAGGTCAGGTGGTCTGGTATTCTCATCTCTTGAAGAATTTTCCACAGTTTGTTGTGATTCACACAGTCAAAGGCTTTGCCTAGTCACTAAAGAAAAAGTAAATGTTTTTCTGGAACTCTCTTGCTTTTTCGATGATCCAGCAGATGTTGGCAATTTCATCTCTGGTTCCTCTGCCTTTTCTAAATCCAGCTTGAACATCTGGAAGTTCACGGTTCACATACTATTGAAGCCTGGCTTGGAGAATTTTGAGCATTACTTCGTTAGCGTGTGAGATGAGTGCAATTGTGCAATAGTTTGAGCATTCTTTGGCATTGCCTTTCTTTGGGATTGGAATGAAAACTGACCTTTTCCAGTCTGTGGCCACTGCTGCGTTTTCCAAATTTGCTGGCATATTGAGTGCAGCACTTTCACAGCACCCTTCTAGGATTTTAAATAGCTCAGCTGGAATTCCATCACCTCCACTAGCTTTGTTTGTAGTGATGCTTCCTAAAACCCACTTGACTTCGCATTCCAGGATGTCTGGCTCTAGGTGAGTGATCACACCATCATGGTTATCTGAGTTATAAAGATCTTTTTTGTATAGTTCTTCTGTGTATTCTTGCCACCTCTTCTTAATATCTTCTGCTTCTGTTAGGTCCATACTGTTTCTGTCCTTTATTGTGCCTGTCTTTGCATGAATTGTTCCCTTGGTATTTCTAATTTTCTTGAAGAGATCTCTAGTCTTTCCCATTCTATTGTTTTTCTCTATTTCTTTGCATTGATCGCTGAGGAAGGCTTTCTAATCTCTCCTTGCTATTCTTTGGAATTCTACATTCAAATGGGTATATCCTTCCTTTTCTCCTTTGCCTTTTGCTTCTCTTCTTTTCTCAGCTATTTGTAAGGCCTCATCAGACAACCATTTTGCCTTTTTGCATTTCTTTTTCTTGGGGATGGTCTTGATCACTGCCTCCTGTACAATGTCACGAACCTCTGTCCATAGTTCTTCAAGCACTCTGTTTATCAGATCTAATCCCTTGAATCTATTTGTCACATTTTTAGTGGCATTAACTGGAGCTTATTCCCCGACCCCCCCCCCCCACCAGAGGACATTTGCCAATGTCTAGAGACATTTTTGGTTGTCTTGTGGGGGGAGGTGGGGTTGCTGCTGCCATCAATTGGGTTAGGTCAGAGATGCAGCTCAACATCCCACATGGTGCAGGACAGCCCCCACAACAAAAAATGATGCAGACCCAAATATCAGTAGTGTGGCGGTAGAAAACTCTTGAGATAGGGGATATTGCCATGGTCCCAGCAAGAGGTGGTAATGGCCTGGCCCAGGATAGTATAGATAGGGATGGAGTATTGAAGGTTTTTCTCATATTTCCTTAGATTTCCTTAACATTACTCAGGCAGGGAGGGCATTCTGTGTTCAGTGCCTCAGGGATAATACAGGGAAAGAGTCAACTCTTGGCTTCTGACTTTCAAAACCCTAGTTCTCAGGGAGAAGAGAAAGAATGTGGGTTAGGGACAAAAGATCTGAAAGAAAGTCTGATGACAAAGAGCCAGGGGACCACCCCTATTAGCCCCCCTCCCTCCCCTCCTCCATACACAGATACAGATTTCAGGAGACTGTAGGGCAAGGTGTATGTAGCTTTTACGGATTTGTAAGAAAATAATCCCCATCCTATCTCACCTTAGACAAGCCCAGGGAGAGTGGGTGATGACAGAATACCCACATATATTTGCAGAATCTGAGACTGGAGGAGCTGGGCCACTTCCCCAGGCGGCACCCTACGGAGGTCTTGGAGGAGAACTAAGTGGCAACATGAGCCTGAGACAAATGTCCAGAGTCTCTCATGACCCAGCACGGTGTGGGAGCCTCAGGATGACTCCTGGTGCCTGCATATCTCATAGAAGGAGCTGAGGAGGGGAACGGGCAAAGTGGCCTCAGGTTTGGAACAGAGAAGTATCAGTGCAGGACTGACCACTGTGGACCCAGTAGGAAGGAGGATATCTCAGTAGTTTCCAAAGTAGGTTGGTGATAAACCACAACAGATGTCCCCTTGGCACTACCCCAGCCCCCCTGGACCTTGGGCCCCAACGCTGGAGAAAACAAGAGGAAACCCCCAATTCGCTTAGATTTATTTCTGTCACTTCCAGCAGAATAGAAATGTGAAATGTAAGTCAAGTTACAGAAAAACAAAGAAAATCATATTTTTATTGCACCTGGATTTGGGGCTGAGACCTGCTTCCTCTGAGGCTCCACAGGCTGCGGGCATCTGCGTGTCCATCTGTACCATTATCACCTGGCATCAACTGTGCAATCCCAGGGGTGGCACCCAGGTCCATTCAAAGCCCCTTGAACGCTGCCTGCAGCTGAGGGCACCCCCTAAACTGTCACACACAGCTGGGCACACATGCACATGCCACACATATTGATCAGGAAGAGCTGTCGCCAAATTACCATTTAAATCAATGGTTGAGCGCTCAGTAATTGGAAATATCAAAACCCACATTTTCTAAGTGACCTTAAAACACCACATTGAAATCATTTATCTGAGCTGGATACACATTTGTTTTACCTCTTCCCTTCTTCACACTGTCCTGTTAAGAAACTATAAAAATTAGGGAACTGGGTAAAAAGCAAAAAGAGAAAGAAACTGGATAACCCACAAACTGTAGCCCGACACTGTCAACCTTCAGAACACAGTCTTGTGGATATTCCATGAAGGTTTACAAGACTGAATAAAGTTTGAGGAACATCTGCGGCCCCTTCTTGGCAGTTCATACTTAACACATTCAAGGTTCCCATAAGTCCTGTGGGAAACAAGCCTCTTTAACTCGCTTCATGCTAGAACTTCCAAAACCTATTTGACCACAGAACTATTTTTTTCCACCCAATGCCTCTTTACATCCAATTTCATGGAATACACCTCAGGGAACACTACTCCAAACATAAATTGGCCTAATGATTAAACAAATTAAGAGAACAGAGCCAAAACCCCAGTCCCGGGCCAGCCAAGAAATGTTATAAACACCAACAAACCATCAGGAACAAATCATCTACAAGGGAAATAGAGCCCAGAATACAGCCTGCTGTGGCCTGTATTAGGCCAGAGGTTCTGAAGTGAAACTCAGCACCTTTAAGAGTCAGCCCCTATCCGCCCCACCCTCCGCCTCCTCGCTTCCTGGCAGCTACAAGGACAGGACCCAGTTTCTGAACCAGCTTAACCTCATGTCCTCCTGACCTCTCCAATCCTTACCCTATTCTATCCTCACCTCATTGTGTTTTCCAAGGCACTGCTCTGCTCTGCCTCCCAGGCAACCACCCCAACCCGGGCGTCCCCCACCCACTGGAGCCATTCAATGCAATACCATTAGTGATCACCAGTGAGATGCCAGACACAAGGCTACAGCAATGAACCAAGCAAAAAAGCTTTTGTGTTCATGGAAATATGGTCTAGAAGTGCCTACAAGCCAGAACTCTTCTCTGAACATCAGTCTCCACATCTGGAAGGAAATACAAAAGTGGGAGCATTGAACTAGCAGACATCTAAGATTTCTGGTTCTGTGTTTCCAGGTTGGTGGAGCCTCTGTCAATTCTCCAGTAGGCACTTTTTCAAAGATGACTTCCTGGGGTGGGAGAGAGGGATCTCACACAGCTAAGTGGCCTCAAGTTGGGGGACAGGCAAGGTTTCATCAGAAGGATTGTGGAAGGGCTAGGAAAGGCAGGAAGTCAAAGACTAAGACCCATCCCAGACTGGCCCCTCAGTGAAGAAATCCCTGGGTTTCAAAGCAGAATTGTCCTGGCATATTTCTTGCCTCCCTGCACAGCTGGAAGTCAGAACCCCTCCAATTTAAACCTTAGTTCTGCCACTATTCACTGTGCAATCTAACAGAATGTATTTCTCTGGATTTCAGGTTTTATCTATAAGATAGGAATAATAATGACTATCTCACAGAATTTTGGGGATCACAAAATGAGACACCATATGCATGACTGAGACTTAGAGATAAATAAAAATTAATTACATCCCATTGCTAAACAAAGCTATATAGCCTGAAGCATGGCTTGTAACAGTCACTGAATGAATCGGTGAGTGAATGAATGAATGAACAAATAATAGAGGTTTCTGGAAAGGAAAAGTAGCCCCTAACATATAAACTCTGGTGGTGAGAACTCCAATAAACTCCCCAGATCCACTGATTTCCCGACTGGGAGGCACGTGATGTGCCATGCTCCCCAACCAACTTCCCACCACGAGTATGACAGACATCACCTTGTCAAACATCACCTTGACTTTAAACACATCAGCTTTCATCCAGTCTCCATAGGTAAATATCTCCCTTATCAGGGACAAACAAGGAAATTCATCAAACCATGAAGAATATTCCCTTAACAAATAAAACCCCTACTTTCAATGGAACAGAAATTATGATGTTGTTAGGGGTTGAATGCTTGGTGTTTCCCCCTGAAATTCACACGGCGAAGCCCTGACCTCCAACATGATGGTGTTTGGAGATGGGTGGGGCCTCTGGGAGGTGATTAGGTTCACATGAGATAATGAGAGTGGTGCCCTCACAATGGGATTAGGACAGAAGAGGACAGAGAGCTCTCTCTCTACACACAGAGGAAAGACCGTGTGAGCACAGCAAGAAGGCTACAAGCAGGAAAGCGTGCTCTCAACAGGAGCCAAATCTGCGGGCACCTTGATCTTGGACTTCCCAGCTTCCAGAATTGTGCGAAACAAATGTCTGTTGTTTAGGCTTCCCAGCTGTCTGTGGTATTTTGTTATAGCGACCCAAGCTAAGACAAATGTCAAAGAAAATATAACTCCAGCTTGAGCTTGGCTATGAGTTAGAAAAGTAAAACTTCTTATTAGTAACTTATTAGCCACTGCTTCAACTGATTGCACACCAATCACATGGGGGAAATGAGAATGACCATAAGCACTTCTCAAGAGTTCATGGCCAAAAGACTGAACACAAACTGTAATGAAGGATAATGAAGTCCAGAAGAGAAAGGCAGATATGATTCTGCCTGGGAGAGTTATTAGGAAGGCATCATGGAAGAGGGATCATTTGAGCAGGCAGTGAAGGATGGTCAGGAGGTGGCCAAACCAAAAAAAAGTGCGGGGAGGGGGAGAAGGAAGACATTTGAAGCAGAATAAAGGCACAAATGGGGAAATATTTGGAGGTGGGAAAAGGTATGGAGGAGTCAGAGACAAGGAAATGTTCTAATGTGGTTATGACAGCACAGGCCTATTATAGAGAAAACAACTGAAGATGAAACAGGTAAACTAGATGAGGCCTCATCAGCAAGACCCTTTATGGACTCCAACTTGTAGGCCAGAAGTTGAAGACTGGTGGGCATAGGCTGAAGCTTTCCTACTGACAGATTCATTCAGAAAGCAAAGTATTTCTTATAAACTGGCACTACCTCTTAAAAATTTGGAGATTTTCATTATGGCCTTGGATTTCGCAAAGAATCCTTAGATATGACACCAAACGATGAAAAAAGAAAGAAGAATTAGATAAAGCTTTCTAAAAATCAAAAACTTTTGTGCTTCAAAGGACTCCATAAAAAAAGAGAAAAGATAACCAACAGAATGGAATACAGTGTTTGCAAATCTTGTATCTTATGAGGAACTCGTATCCAAAATGTAGAAAGAACTCTTACAGCTCAATAATGGAAAATACAACCCCATTTTTAAAATGTTTTAAAAGTTAAATTTCTAAATATTTAAAATAAAAATTAGGAGATTTTGTTTTGAAATCCAGATGCTCCAGAAACAGTGAAAGAACTAACCACTCTGGGCTTACATCCCTTCATGGCAATGACAGGAGAGCTGAGCAGGGGCTGCCTCCTCTAAATGAGCTCCCTAGTCAGCCACAGTCCCCATTACACCCCACTGTTCCCCAACCCAGCCTACCTTTCTCACTGAAGCCACTGAAGGTGATGATGGCTCTTAAGGTCATTGTCCAATCACTCTATGGCATAATCTCTTTAAGATTAAATTCATTCTCATGCTAAATTGGAAGTTTTTTAGATTTTAGATTTTCCTTTCTTTTCCTTCACTGATTTTATTGCCATATTCCAAGAAAACTCTTGAAAGTCAAGGATATATCATATATTTTGCATCTCTCACAACACTCAGCACAAGACTAAGAACAAACTCGATGCTCAGCGTTCACTGAGTGAATGTATAAATGAGTGAATATATAAATGCTTCTCTGTGATCGTCTTCACTACCTGCTCTTGTTCCCCTCAATTCTAGACTTATGCCATTAAAAAGATGGCCTAAAATGAATATGGATGTGCAATAAAAAAATCAAACACTGAAGTCAATCACTGAATTTCTATTTTCATTTTCTATTAGGATGCAATGGAAATTTGAACTCTGAATAAACGCAGAACAGACCATTACATCTGACAGCAAGATGAATTAGAACCCAGGGTACTGGAAAATGCTTGTGAATAAAATTACCAAACACTATCAGTGATCTTTGAGGATACTGTGAAAGATAGGATAAGTGCCAAAAAGCTGGAGATGGGAAAATGTTCTGATTTTCAAAGGGGGAAAGAAGTTTGAGTTTGCCAGTTCCAGATTGGAGAATGTGGTGTCATTCTCAGGCAGGGTTCCTGAACAGGTTCATAAAGGAACACTTGTAAACACCTCAGACAAGAAGCAACATCCATTTGGAGCCAACACAGGGTCACCAAGAACAAGTCATATTAAATTCACTTCATTTTCTTCTCTCTGATAAGGCTCCTAGCCCAGTGGGTCGGAGAAACGTAGCAGATACAATATATATGGTGAGAGAGTGGGCAGTGAAAAGGGCTAATACAACCCTTGAGCTATATTAATAGAGGCATTACATACACCATAAATTAGGAAGTGGTGTCGTTTTCTTTCTCTGACCACATTTAAAGAGTCTCATTTAGAACTTAGTATCACTCTTGAACAAGATTTTTGACAGTACAGTCTTCTGCAGGTCCATTTGGCAAAATCTCTTTAAAAGCATAAAGCTCTAATCCAGATTAATGGTATCTGTTGAAAAACTAAAAGATCTGGCTGGGCCTACATTCTAAATGGTAACAACTGGTTGAACCCAAGTAGTGACTGCCCATTTGGACAGGACATGTGTTCTCAGGGCAACCATAATCACCACCCCCCTTCTTATATTGCCCTGGCTGAGATGGTGGGCCAACTGCCACAAATAATCTTACTTGGCCAGCTTCACTCACTTATTCTCTCTGCCAAGCACTCAAAGGCCTGGAGTTTGCAACCCGGGATGCAGAAGATCCAAAGGAGAATTAAGACGATAAAGCAGCAGTGAACCACCTTGTATGAGCAAATGAGAATCACAGTTCAGGGGTGATGATCAAAGTCTGCAAATATCCAATGGGCAATCATGGGGAAAAAGGCATCCGTCTTGTTCTACAAAGTCCCAAGGTATAGAACCAAAAGGTGGATGAGAGACACACTTAACCCAACATAAAAAACTCCTTACAACAGCCAGAGTGGCCTAAAAATGGAATATGTGGGCTTGGAAAGTGGTGAGTTCCCCATCACTGGGAACGTGCAAGCATATGGTGTCTATTGTGTCACAGGTATAGAATCAAAGGGATTCGAGGGTCTAATTAAGCAAGAGAAGGCATGAGTCTGAAATTTTTCACAATAGGAAAAAGAACTTTGAAAACATTCCCCTTTGTTCCAGTCAGTAAATTCTCCAAAAAGAGAAAAAGGGGACTAAGCCAACAAAGAACTCAGTATCTCTTTTAAAAATCAAAAACCCCCTCACAAAATGCACAGAGGACAAAATCCGTCAGACTAGGTGGAGTGTTTGTGCCAAACCGGCCAAATGATACCCAAGGTAATTGGCGTCAGGCATTATTTTTGATGACTGGTCAAACGCTCTTCAGAGGCCCACAACAAAGGCAAAGGAGGAAAGTAAGAGAGTAAACAATGGACTGTGACCGGAGGCAGCCAGTCCCCACCACAAAACTGCCATCTGCTACTAACATCAATCCTTCAAGGGGCAGCTTCAGGAAAACAATGTATCGGGGACGCTGGGCTTGGAAGGAAACCAACTGCCTTCACATTTCCCACCTTGTGACCTTGGGCAAGTCATTTAACATTACAAGGCCTCAGTTTCCTCATCTCTAAAACTGAGCTCTTACAAACTCGGTCTGTACTTTGTGTAGGCCAAGAGGGGCGAGGTCTGGGAGTGAGCCACGGAAACTATCGAGCCCTGAACACACATCAATAGATGATGATGATGGTGAACAAATAGAATTTTGACGGAGAAGATTCCAATTTCAGGCACAGTAGCATCCTGACCTAAATGGTGTGGATGTCAACCCTAGAGGAATAAAATGAAACTCTTTTAACCAGAATGCAAAGACATTTAGAGTTTAGAAGCGATAAGATCATTTGGACAAATTTCCTGCTGAAATGCATTACCCTGCCCTTGCTATTTAGTTGTTAAAATAAAGGCAAAAGGTAAAAAGTTGAAGAATCATTCAGAGCTACAAATGCTTAATTGATCCTCAAGCAGAGTTCACGGTCCTAGTGGTACCAATCCTTCAAAAATGAGATAAGTACATTTCCTACCAAGCCGATGCTTATAAAAACCCCAAACTGTCCCAAACTCAGCCTACCCTTCTCTCTGATGGCATTTTTCATGGGAAACTCAGTTTTTGAAGAAAAAAATAAAAATCAGTCAGATTAGTCTTACAGAACATAAACTCCCTAAGAAGTGTGCAAGCTTTTGTATTCAGCAGTTGAGAGAATTCAGATCCCTGACCAATAAAAGGGTGGATTTCTAAATTTTCAGCAAGGCTGAAACATTGTAAGTCACTGTTTTCTGCACTGAACTCAAAACTGCAGAGGAGGAGCCCAGGAAGAACAGAGTTTTCTGCTCATTTCTCCCTGGGGTCTACCGAGAGGTGACTTGCATGCTGGGTTTGACCAGAACTAAAAGGCACAAGACGGTTGGCGAGGCTGGAAAAAAACAAAGCTCTCCCCTGATGGCTGCTCTCCTCCCAAAGTTTCCCAAGCATCTAAAGCGTAGACAGCAGCTGTGATGGGTGACCTCCCAACGCTCCTGGGGAGGCCACCCGACTTCCTGGGTCACTGAGCCTTGAGCACCAGCAGCACCTAGAAGCAGGTGTGGAACCTCAGGCCACCAGAGCAACAAATAACCAATTTGCTCAATAGTCCTGGGGGGCTAGGCATCAGCACCCCCTGAAGATGTACTCTGTCCTTCCTCTTTCTACAAGAGACCACAACACACCCTATGTCACAGCAAGGAGAACCATGACCAGAAAGAAATCAGACGCCAAGAGGCCCAGGCTTCCCTTAGGGTATATCCTAAAAGAAAGGGTGAGCATGGTGGATGGTGCTTGCATGTTTTCCTTGCCAAAGCTGAGCCTAGGACTCACAAGGGTGCGAGAAGCCCCAATCTGGCCTGAATAAGGAATCTACCTGAATTTGTCTATGCAACTGTGTCTGGTTTCCTCTTTCCCCTTGCTAGTGTGGATTTAGGGAGCGGCTTCTGAGAGGAGTGTGCACCCCGTGAGTGACAGTAAAGCTGGAACAAGCAGCCAGAGGTCATCTCACCCTCCTGGCAGGCTTTCCCTGACACTACAGAAGCCAGGCAGCACCTACCAGCCGGCACACTGAACTGCTGGCTTTCAGTGAAGGCTGATGACCCTCAACACTAGTGCACGGACGGTGATGGGGGCTGCACACTGCGAGACAATACATTTTCTGCACTGAGCTCCCTCTTTATGCCTAAATGCCTGCATTAGTTTGGATCAATATGCTCCATAACAGTTAATCCATGGCAACCCAGGCCAGCCGAGAGTCACCGACAAAGAAGTGCAGCCCAGGGACGCTGCTTGCCGCAGTATATGCATGTGAATTCCAGACCAGAGAAAGGGGCAGAGGCAAAACAACGACAAAAAACAGAAAGGAGAAAGAGGAAAAAAAAAAAAAAAAGCAGATCATAAAAAACATACATCATATTATGGGGCTTTTTGCATGGCGGGGAGAGGAGGTAGTGACTGTCTTTGGCAGTGACTGCCAAAATGGCCTGAGAGTAACATGTCACAGCCGAGATGATGGAGTATCTGAGACACTCCTAAAGCCGGGTGTAGGATCCTCCTCGCACACCTGCAATGCAGTGATCGCCGCCCGTTCTACAATCCATACTCCCAGCGCCAGCGCTCTCTGCAGTCGAAACCAGTCCGGACTTGTGCAGCTGCCACTGTTCCTCCTCACAATAAGATTATTGATGCATAACAACATTTCATGATGGCAGGGAGGAAAAGGGGGAAAAAAAAGCCAAAGCAAGAGAAGGAAAGGGGAGGGGAGGCATGACTCCCCAGCCCGAATCTCACCTTTTATTTGGGCTTCATATTCGGCAATGATCTCTTTGTCTTTCTTGAACTTAGTTTGAGATGACATCTTCCAATGTGGCCAAAGGCACTGACAGGCTGTTGGATTTATTGCTCCTTTTCTTCCCAAGTCCTCGCTCCAACCCAGTAATCACACAGCTCTGGTCGATTTCACAGGTGTAGGGGGCTAATCTCTTTCACTCAGCTGCAGAGCTAGCGGAAAAATCCCTCTCGTTCTCAGAGGAAATTTCTCTTTACTTGGCGAGAAAAATGTCTCAAGTAGCTTGGTCTCGTCAACTCCTCTTGCAGAAGCACCACCACCCTAGGAGCACGGTAACCTGCCCAACATTTTCAAGATTTTTCTTCCAAAACAATAATAACCAAGAGCACTCACTCTCACACACTCTCTCTCTCTCTCTCTCTCTCTCTCACACACACACACACACACACACACACAGACCCACACTCACGCGTGCACTGGCGCACTCATCCAACCATGCACACATGCAGTCGTGATGCACACTCACACACCCTCACACCCGCTCACCCTCTCACACACACTCACACACACACACATCCACAAGAGGCGCGGCGCCTCCTTGGTCCTGCAGTCAGCCTCCGGCTGGTTTTCCAAGGCTCTGTTAAAGAGATGGTCAGGTTGCCAAAGGGCCGGTCATCTCGCATCCTCCCTCCCTTCGGCGCCTCTGGTCCGATATACAGTGAGGCTCAAAGCCAGGAGAGCGAGGTGGAAGTTCTCCTGCTGCAAGGCTTAAGCTCCGGTGAACGGGAGGCTGGACTGCACGCCCCGCAGGGCTGGCCGAACGCTCCCCACCGCTCTCGTCACCAAGCTCCACCTCCCGGATTTTATAACAACTGACACATTGTAGCCTACAGGAGAGCAGAACTCACTGCAAGCAAAAAGAGGAAGAAAGGCTCACAAAAGGGAAGGAGGCAGGAAAAAGAACTGGGCTGGGGAGGCCTGAGAGGCCCCTGCAGACTCCTACCATTGGCAGTTGGGCTAGGAATTCTTCCTCCAAAAACTCCAAAAGGTCCACCTTTTCTTTGCAACATGCAATTTAATTCAATTTCTCAAGCAACGGCTATATGACAGTTTGTCACTCTGCTGGATTGTCTAGCGGAGGAGAGGGGCTGATCCCTGTAGGCAACCTCATTAATATTTGTGGAGCATTATGGGGCGGCAGGGACAATGCCAAGTGTCTCAGACATGCTGCTTTGCAAAGCCATTGGGAGCAGGCTTGCTGGAAACCCAGCCACCTCAGGACATGGGTTTAGCAGGACGCAGGGCAAATCAATAACTCATTGAGCCTCAGTTTCCTCGCCAGTAAAATGGTCCTCTTTGGAGGATTTTTTCATTCTTTCTTTCAACATGTATTTCAGTTTAATATAGGTCGGGCATCGTTTGGGTATGGGGACATGGCAATGATGATCAAACTAGGCAAAAAAAAATATTCCCCACTTATGGAGCTCCACCGTTTCCACATCACCCAACTCTGGGAAGTCAGCACTAGTCATGGTAATAATCTCAGTAAAATCAGCCCCAAGCAGAACTCAGAATGCATTGTGAATGGTGCCTTCTGGAATTGTGCAAGGCAAGAGGCCCTAGGAGGGGAAGATGAAAGATAAACAAAGTGAGAAATTTATA
Organism: Giraffa tippelskirchi; assembly: GCF_054371585.1. Classification (NCBI taxonomy): domain Eukaryota; kingdom Metazoa; phylum Chordata; class Mammalia; order Artiodactyla; family Giraffidae; genus Giraffa; species Giraffa tippelskirchi. Next base: position 16,720,535 of record NC_137283.1, on the reverse strand, counting down.
TATGATAGAAGGTGATAAGTGCTGTGAGGAAAAAAAATTGCAGGGTAGGGGCCTTCAGCAATGAGGGAGCTCTTGGGGGCTCAAGTAAGATGGTGAAGCTAAGCTTAGCATGGAGCATGGTAATAAGCACTCAGTAAACAAGAGCAATTATTATCACCCAGAACACCCCTCAACAAACCCACAACATAGTGCATATGAAGGAACAGGCACAGATATGGGAGGTGACTTGCCCAAAGTCACCAGCATTCACTCCTGTGCTGTATGACCCCAGATTCTGTCCATGCAAATGTGCAAAGGTTGCTGCATTCTACTGGAGATTAAAACCGTTTCACACGCACTCAAGGCAGAATAAGATCTGTTTTGTAAAAATGAAATCAAGCACTACAGGGTTCTGCCCCTGGAATTTCACATGTTAAGATAGTCATTAAAATGTTCAGTTCAGTCGCTCAGTTGTGTCCGACTCTTTGCAATCCCATGGACTGCACACAGCACGCCAGGCTTCCCTGTCCATCACCAACCCCCAGAGCTTACTCAGACTCACGTCCATAGAGTCGGTGATGCCATCCAACCATCTCATCCTCTGTCGTCCCTTTCTCCTCCCGCCTTCAATCTTTCCCAGCATCACAGTCTTTTCCAGTGAGTCAATTCTTCCCATAAGGTGGCCAAAGTATTGGAGCTTCAGCTTTAGCATCAGTCCTTCCAGTAAATATTCAGGACTGATTTCCTTTAGGATGGACTGCTTTGATCCCCTTGCAGTCCAAGGGACTCTCAACAAGGGGAGGTCAAGGAGGAGGAAGAGGCAGAGGTGGCAGAGGTGGTAGAGGTGGTGGTTTTAGAGGTGGAAGAGGAGGTGGAGGTTTCAGAGGAGGAAGAGGGGGTGGTGGTTTCAGAGGACGAGGACATTAAGTGTAACAGTTGACAGAAACTTCACCAGTTGACTTCTGCATTAACCTCATAATCTACTTCAGTGGATCAGAAACTTGTTTCTTGAGTAAATTTTGAAGAACTGGTCATTTTAGGACAGTGGAACTAAAATGTAAACGTCATGCAAAAATGAGTGCGGCAGAACAGGCAACTTTGCTTCAAAAGAGTATGAATAACTGTTTTTAACATTTTGTACAAAGTTTGGAACTTTGTGGGTGTTTAACAAAGGGACAGCTTTTATTTGGAGCATATTTGAATTTTGTAAATAAAGTGTTTTATTTCTTTAAGTAAAAAAAAAAAAAAAAAACACCACAGTTCAAAAGCATCAGGTATTCAGTGCTCAGCTTTCTTTATGGTCCAGCTCTCACACCCATACATGACTACTGGAAAAACCATAGTTCTGACTAGATGGACCTTTTTCAGCAAAGTAATGTCTCTGCTTTTTAATAACATGCATTGTCCCCCAAATTTGGTACTTTCACAAACTTCTCAAAATAATATTCGATTTGCCTTTTACTGAGTGCAAAATGAATGATTTTATTTGGGTTCAGAAATGAATAGGTTATCCATGCTAGTCCATTGAGGCTTCCTATACAGAATGGTGGTTACAGTGAGTCTCCCCAGGTCAGCATGGGGAGGGGAAGGGCATTCCTATGGTACAAACAGTATGAGCATGGTTGGGAACACACGAGATCTGCTTGGAGAAAGCAAGAGAGAAGTCCAGCTGGTGAATCACGGGGTTTACTATAGCTTCGTACCCAGAGACAAGAGATTACAGGGTTCACGAGTAGATGCCACTGGCCCACAGTCATTGCTGTCACCCCCTGCCTTTCCCTTCCCATAGCACACTCAGGCCGTCTACAGCAACCCCCGCTTCAGACCATTTTAAAACAGTGAATGCCACACTTGTTACCTGAGACAGATGTGCTCTGAGATTAGCACCCCTGCCTCAAGCCTAGACTCTCAAAGGAAAATGGGAGTTATTAACATGCATTTTGGGATGTGAGAAACTGGATTCCCTGCCTGCCTCTGTGGTTCCAGCTTACGGGGGCCTTAGGTAGCTTCTGTGTCTTCACTGAGTCTCAGTTTCCTCATTTGTAAAATGATGGGGATCTCACTCTTTGCACAGGATCCAATAGGAAATTTCAAGTGCCTGGAACACAGCAGAGGTCCATGGAGTATTACTTTTTAGCATCCAACCATTCTGGGTCTAGAACCAGAGGTGGGGCTCCACAGATGCCTGAGATGGGTGCAGGAAGAGAGGAAGAAGAAAAGGGTTGTGCCCCCTGAGAATACATCAACATATACCATGAATCCACAGTACCCAGAATCTTCCTTCCCCAAGAAGAGGTGGTGTGACCTGGGCAGGCCCCTGGCACAATGCCCTTGCTCTTTTCCTTCCAATCCTCTGCACAGTTCACCCCAGTCTCCCAGCTGCCCTCTGTGACCACATGAAGGGACCATTCCCTTCCATGTGACCTCTTCTTCCTCGCTTATGAGAACCAACTGTCATTCCTGGTGATTATCCTTCACATGGAATTAACGGAAACCAGATTGCTGCAAAAATAAAATGTCGTAGGTGGCAGGGTCAGGGGCTCTGCCACGTGATTTGATCTGTGCCACCCCTCCTCCAAGGATGGAAATACCTCTTGAAGGGTATATTTCACTTTCCTCAGGCTCATTTCCTGGATTCTTTTAGATATTCCTGAATTATACTAATGTTTAATATTTATCGAGCCCTCATTCCATACAGTCACTGGGTCAAGCATTCTACAGAAATGTTATCAATGACATAGATTTTATCAGTGGGTCCGGGGCTATAATCATCCTTGTTTCACAGATGGACAAACAGGGGGGACAGAGCAGTGCAGCAACTTGTCCAAGATCACACAACTAGCTAATAACTGAATCACTTGCAAGCCCACATCTGGCCACATCGGAGCCCAAGGACTCAACCAGTAGACTATTATATCCCAGAACAATAAGCATAGGAATAATTGCTGTCAAGTAGTGACATTCTTCTTCAATCAATACTGTGTTCAATCTGAAGTTTGCCATTAAAAAAAAAATGTAGAGTTTAAAATATAAGGAAAACATGTCACAAACGGCCATTGATGAGGCTTAAATTACAATTACAGCTGAATAACACAAAACCCACTAAACTAATTTCTTTTCCTGGTAAGGGAAAAAAAAGACTCTACTTGGAGGAAGAATGACCAGAATAACTTTCGGTTTAAGGCATTTTTATTTTTCTGGTCAAATATGAAACACTCCCAAAATGACTAATAAGAGTTGATATCTTTTGCGACATTCTCCAATGCTACCAACTAACGCACCCTTGGCTGACTTGGTGAATAATTCTGCCCTTCAATCTCTGCTCTGGAAAATGAAAGCAACAACAGAACTCAGCTAGTTAGTGCCAGAATTGGATACAATTAATAGTGATGATGACAACATGTCTTGTGTGTATATACTGCTTTATATTTTAGAAAGCCTTTTCATATCGTTTCTCTTATTTGGTCCTCACAATAACCCCGGGGTAGGGTGGGGGGGCAAGTGCAGCTGTTTTTAATCCCTGTTTCATTGATATGAGTAGATAAGTGGCAGTTTTAATGGAAGAATTATTTTATAACCTCAAGTATAATAACATTCCTGTGTCACAAGACCCATAAGCCATAAAAGCCTGACAGATTCAACTACAAAGCAATTTTTTCAAAATCCTGCCTGGCCAAAACTATCATAAACAAAGTCAAAGACAAACTGCAAACTGAGAAACAATCATTCCGATACCTATCATAGACCAAGGACTCATTTCCCTAATATACAATTCAACCAAATATTTGTACATGAATGTTCCAGCAGCACTGTTCACCACAGCCAAGAGGTGAAAATAATCCAAATGTCCACCGACAGATGAATGGATAAATAAAATATGTTTTTTTTCCATATGATGGAATATCATTCAGCTATAAAAAGGAATGAAACACTGATGATGCTACAATATGGATGGCTCTTTGACACATTATGCTAAGTGAAAGAAGGCAGACACAAAAGGTCATATATTGTATTAGTCCATTTATATGAGATATCCAGAATAAATAAACCCATAGAGATAGAAAGCAGATTAATGGTTTCCAAGGACTGAGGGAAATGGGGAATGGGGAGCAACTGCTTAACAGATCCAATTTGGTGATGATGAAAATTCTTTGGGACTAGGTAGAAGTGATGGTTGCACAACACTATAAATGTACTAAATGCCACCGAATTGCACACTTGAAAACGGTTAATTTTATATTCTGTGTATTTCAGTTCAGTAAAAAACAAAGCTACCAAAAGAAGTTCTTTCAAATCTATGAGAAAAACACCAACAGTCTGTTAGAAAAATCAAAATGAAATGCTAATCCACCTCATTCACAATGAAATCAGGCATGGCTGGGTCCAGGGGCTCTAGCAATTTTAAGAGGACATATCTTACTCCAGCTCTCCATTCTGTTTTCCTGTATGGTGGGAGGCTCTCCCCGTAAGACGGCAAAGGTGGCCCCCACCAATCTTATATCTCCAAGTTCGGCAATTCTGACAAGGAAGGCAAAGTCCTTCCCAGGAATTCCAGCAAAAGCACCAGGAACAGTCGACTGGGCCAAGCTGGGGCACACGGCAATCCTTGCAACTAACTCTATGGCCAGAGGGATAAAACATTCTGCTTAGTCAGGAATGGATTGTGGGCCTCCCCTGCAGTTGTAGGATGGGTCAGATTCGAACAATCCACATGACCCAAGAGATTCCCCAAAAAGGATCAGGGTGCTGTTCCAGAAGAAGGAAGAGAGGATACCAGATGAGCAATCAACATGTGTCTACCATGAAAAGGACATGGGAAAGAAGAAAGGGGGATTCACAGAAAAGATTCATGGAAAATGTGATAAAGCTGCTTGGAATTATCTGGCTTTGTTGTTTATAAGGCATGGTCTTGTCCATAATCTTGATCCTCACACAGTGAAAGTAATTTCACTGCCATTTTACAGATGAGGGAATGAAGGGAGAGGGAGGCTGAATGACTTCCCCAACCTCTCATGGCTAATAAATGAGAGCCAAGCAAGAAACCAGGACACCTGACCCCACATCTGATGTTCTCTCCCCATCCATGTAGGTGCCACACTCTACTAAGAGACAATGAGATACACGCTGGAACCCTCAGGCCTTGGACACATGCCCACTTGGCTCTGTTAAGAAAAGGACACAAATCAGTCTCTTAGCAATCAGGACCTGTCACTAAGTCTGAGGAGGGCCGCTAGGTGATGCTACAGAAGTCCTCTGGATATTTAAGCAGAGCACTTCCTGATATGCAGCCCAGATGTCCTCTTGTCCTTCCAAAGGCAAGGCAATCACAGGGACAGTGATTCACAGCTAGGTCTCAGAATCCTAACTCTGGAAAAACAGAAAGAAGGACTTGAAAACCCCTGAACCCTTGACCCCACTGCCAGCAGAGTTTGCTCACTTCCAAGGATAGTAATACATTTGGTCCACAGCCTCCATGGGTTTCAGGGAACATTTATTCCACCTAGAGACACCTTAGTTCAATGAACACTTGGGCCATTCTCCCCATCTCTCACACACTCTTCCCTGGAGGATGAAAAAGTAATTTAGCAGATTGGTGAATATGGAAGGCGAGACTGAGTTCACCCCCTTAATCTTCTCTTTTCAGGTCGGCCTGCTTATAGGAAGGACCAGCCTTACAGAAGGAGCAGGGCTAGCCCTGTCCCTGTAATATGCCTATGATGGCTGAGATCAGCTAGAAGAGTCAGTTCAGGAATAATGAGTTAATTCATCATTTTGGACATGCACCTAATCCATGTCCTCCACTGTAGTTTTATAATGAACAAAGCTTACAATTTAAGAACCAGAATAACAAGAAGTTGTTGGAGCTGGGTTGGAAGCCTGGTTCTGCCACCTACTAGCTGTGTGACCATGGGCAAGCTGATGGCTGGCACCTAGGGAATCACGTATGTGCTTGTTATATAAATAATAAGATCTCCCTGTGTTTCTCCTTTATCTATTGATACTTCTCAATGGGTTCCAACCTTGAAAGGGGAAGAATAGGGCTTGATATACTGACCCTATGGAAGTCCAACAGTAGAGTACTTAAACCTTTTAAAGGTTTTTAATTCTAAGGTATGGGGCAAATCACAGCAATGCATAGCCACCGGTGCTTGGTCAGGTAGCCCAGAGTCTTAGTTTGTTCAGGCTGCTATAAAAAAAAAACACCACAGACACTTCTCATAGTTCTGGAGACTGGAACTTTCAGACAGGGGCGCTAGTATGATCAAGTGAGGGCCCCCTTCCAACTCAGACTTCTCGTGCATCCTCACTAGGGAGCAGGAACTAGGGCGCTCTCTCAGGTCTCTAACACAAGGGCACTAAACCCATTCCCAAGGGCCTCACCCTCACGACCTCATCACCTCCTAAAGCTCCATCTCCTAATAACATCACATTTGGTGTTAGGATTCCAACATGTGAATTTTCAGGAGACACAAACATTCAGACCATAGTACCAATCTACAAGGACTCAGGTCAGAGGTAATGATCAGTGTAGGTTGGAGCCTGAGCTCAAAGTGGAGCCTGAAGGAGATGATCCCTGAAAGAGACAAGGGCCATGGTGTGAAGAGCCTTCTAAGCCATGTTAACAAGTAAGAGTTTAGCTGAGGTTCAGTCGGGAGCCTCTTAAGGGAAGTGACCTCTTCAGATTTGCCGTTCAGAAAAGGTGATTCCAGTGACAATGTAGAAACTGGGCTAGACGAGGCAAGACAAGAGACTAGAAAGCAGAGAGGTTGTTACCATCATCCAGGAGAGCTATAAAGGTGGTTAGACAAGATAATGCCACATACTATGGTGCTGTGAAGACTAGGTTCATCACAAATGTTGCCTCACTCTATCCTTGTATCAGTAACAGCATACAGTGGGTACTATTATTGTCCCCAGATGAGGAAATTACCTCTGGTAGAGCTACCTTTCTGGGGTAGCTGCCTACCTTAGCCCCTCATGGCAAGACCCAGCTTCTTTCACCTGAACAGCTTTAATAGCCTCCTTCCTGGTCCCTTTGCCTCCAGCATTGCCTTCTTAATAACCCATGATCAACCCAAAAGCCAGAGTAACCTTTGAAAAAATAAATCAGATCCTGATGCTTCCCTTTAAAGAAGTCTCCCACCACACTCTTCCCCATGACCCAAGCAACTGGGCCTCAGCTTTGCCCCTGACCCCATTTCACACTGCTCTTCCTCTGGTTCCCTACTCCAAGCCACAGCAGCTTTCCTACACTTCTAGAATGCTCCAAGGATTTGCTGTTCACCCCAGCTCCCTCCAGGATCTTGGCCCATGTGTCAAGGCAAACAGGGGCTCAGTGAGCACTTCAGTAATTCTCAGAGAAGCCCACCCAGACCACCCTACTCGAAAGGCAACTCTAGCCCATTCCCCTGTTTTGTTTTCTTCATAGTACCACTATGTCCAACATTACCTTATTTACCTATATGACTATTCACTTAATGACCCTCCACACCCCACCCACTTTATTATGCTTGGATGGCATCACCGACTCGATGGACATGAGTTTGAGTAAGCTCCAGGAGTTGGTGGTGGACAGGGAAGCCTGGAGTGTTGCAGTCCATGGGGTCACAAAGAGTCGGACACGACTGAGCGACTGAACTGAACGGAACTGATGGACCTCTCTGCCATGACAGAAATGTTCTTTACCTGCACTGTCCAATACAATGACCATTAGCCTGTGAGCACTTGAAATGCACACCTGTGGTTACATAACTGAATTTTCAATTGGATTTTGTTTTAATGAGTTTGCATTTAAATTTTGCGGTTATTGTATATTGTTCTAAAATATAGGCTCTAAGAAGGCAGGGACCATGTCTGTCACCATATCCCCTGTGCCTAAACAGTACCAAACTTCTAGTAGATGCTCAATAAAAAAAATCCTTGAGTGAGCAGACAAAGATATGAACAAGTGAACAACGAAATCCCTTCTGACCTCCTCTTGACTCTGCTCTCCCCCTCTCACTAGAGGCCCTGAGGCCTCCCTCCACCCAGCCCAGGAGGGGGACTTCTCTGCTGCAGTGACCTCAGGGATTTGGCAGAAACACCAGGTGCCAGGGCAGCAGAGTCAATTACTCCCTCCACTGCACTCCATTTGGAGCCGAACTCCCCCTGTGAGGAGGTGGGATGGTAATGATGCTTAACCAAGCCCCAATAAATACTGCAGCTGTTTCCTATACAGCCATTTGGGCTTTACGGAATGTGGAAGTGGCTCGGCCTATAAATTCATGTGAATCGCTTTATTTGTCTATTCCTCCTCCTCCTCCCTTGTCTAATGTTGGAAGGCACTGGGAGGGAGAACCAAGTCAGTGTCAGGTCAAGAGGCTGAATTTAATTAAAGTCTTATTCAGACCCAATCTCTTTTAGGAAATGAAATCAGCATTGGGCTGAATAATATATTTTTTGCAAGTTAGGATCCCTCCTGGGCTCCATTTAGGCAGAAAGATAATTCAGAACAGACATTCAGTCTGATCTTATTTCTGCAGAGCGAGGATTAGGACATCTACATGATCCCCTGACAATAAGACAAAGTTATACTTCCCCCTGTAATAGCCCCAAATGATGACTGAGAAAGATATGGCTTCCAAGGTCTCTGGAAAGCACCACTTCACCTTGTTAACTGTGCCCAGGGTAGGATGGGAAAGGAGAAGACACAGATGCCTTGAGATAGTGCCGAACATGAGTCAGAGAACAGACAATGACTTAAGAGACAAGATAACTGAGAAGAACTGAGCAAACATGGCTCAAGTTGAACTTCCCGGAGACTCCATGTCATTTACGGTCAGTAGATGCTTTCAAGGATCTGGTTATTAGGGGTGTGAATAAAAAGAAAAAAACACTCTTGGGCCTGCTCTAAAAAGCTGATGTGGAGGGACAACAGAATGTGAGACTACAGTATACTTCAAGGCACATCTCTGAAAACTGCCAGTCCCATGATCTGAGATGCTTCAGGAAATAAGCTGTATTTTCTCCGAGGTTTATGAACTGTCCTTAACCTGGAGAAGACTCTGTGTTATAGTAGGGGACGGGGGACATAGCCTTATATGCAGTCTGGACAATAACCAGGCCCTAGAGTATCAGATGCCTAAGAAATTATAATAATAGTTACCATTATAATATAATAATAAATTATAAGAAATTATAATAATTTAAATATAATTTAAAAATAATAATAATAGGAAGCCCCAACAAGGCGCCAGCCTCTGTGCAAAGCTATTAAGTTGGTGCAAACATAATCGCTGTTTTGGACCATGAATTTTAAATCATAATAACTAAGCTCAAACACATCTTTATTAATCAAATAGAAACCAATACAAACAACAGATTTTTGCCAACAAGAAGTAAGTTTGTTTGTTCCTGTAGCATAAAAACCCATGCTTCCAGATTCAGTGAACTCCTGGAAAGCACTTTCTATCTCCTGCTGGTTGTGGAAGCGTTTTCCCTTCAAAAAGTTGTTGAGATGCTTAAAGAATTGGTAGTCGGTTGGCGAGAGGTCAGATGAATATGGCGGGTGAGGTAAAACTTCACAGCCAACTCATTTCACTTTTAAAGTGTTGGCTGTGCGACATGTGGTCAGGTGTTGTTGTGGAGAAGACTTGGGCCCATTCTGTTGAACAATTCAATGCATCAATTTGCTGAGCATACTTTTCAGATGTAATGGTTTTGCCAGGATTCAGAAAGCTGTAGTGGGTCAGAGGAGCAACAGATCACCAGTGACCATGACCTTTTTTGGTACAAGTTTGGCTTTGGGAAGTGCTTTGGAGCTTCTTCTCGGTCCAGCTACTGAGCTGGTTGTCACTGGCCAGCATTTAAAATCCATTTTTCGTCACGTGACACAATCTGATTGAGAAATGGTTTGTTATTGTTATGAAGAATAATAAAGACGCCAGTTCGAAATGATGATTTTTTTGATTTTCAGGCAGCTCATGAGGCACCTAGTTAATGAGCTTTTTCACCTTTCCAATTTGCTTCAAATGCTGAATGACCATTCATCAATGTTGAGTTCTTCAGCAACTTCTCACATAGTTCTAAGAGGATCAACTTCAATGATCCTCTCAATTGGTCACTGTCACCCTCCAATGACCAGCCACTGTGCTCCTCATCTTCAAGGCTCTTGTCTCCTTTGCAAAACTTCTTGAACCACCACTGCACTATACGTTTGTTAGTAGATCCTGGGCCAAATGCATTATTGAAATTGCAAGTTGTCTCTGCTGCTTTATGACCCATTTTAAATTCAAATAAGAAAATCGCTTGAATTTGCTTTTTGTCTAACATCATTTCCATAGTCTAAAATAAATATAAAATACACAGCATGAGATAAACCATTAGCAAAAAAACACAAAGAAAGAAATGCACATTAAAATTATGTATACCATAACCACATTTATTTAAGACTGTATTCTGATATAAAACGGCAAAGTTCAACAATGCAAAACCTCAACTACCTTTTCACCAACCTAATACTTTCCACAGTGAATTATCATAGTAACTCTCCGGGAACTATAGATATTCCCATTTTATAGTGTAGAAAGGAGTATGATTCAGAGAAGTCAAGTCATCCAGCTTATTGGAGAGGCTCACGTGGAAAGAAAAGAGGGTGATGTCTGACTGACAGGCAGCAAAGAACTGAGGCCCTCAGTCCAACAACCTGTAAGGAACTGAATCCTACCAACAAGCACATAAGCTTAGAAGCAGATCTGCTATGAACTGAGCTGTGTTCCCTGAAAATCCATATGCTGAAGCCCTAACCCCCAAAGAGATGGGACCTTTGAGAGGTAATTAATCAGGTTTAGATGAGCTCAATTGTGTAGGGTCCTCATGAAGGGACTAGTGTCCTTATAAGAATAGACCAGAGATCTTGCTCTATCCCCCTCCACTACATGAAGACAAAGCAAGAATGTGGCTGTCTGCAAGACAGGAAGAGAGCTCTCACCAGAGCCCACCATGCTGGCACCCTGATCTCAGACTTCCAGCCTCTGGAACTGTGAAGACATAAATGTTTGTTGTTTAAGCCACCTAGTCTGTGGTACTTTGTTATGGTAGCCCAGGTTGACTTGTAAAAGTCCCTTCCCCAGTTAAGTCTGAGACCTCAGCACCAACTGACACCTTAATTGTAGCCTCGTGACAGACCCTGAAGCAAAGGACCCAGGGAAACCAAACCTCAATTCTTGAAACTGTGAGATAAGAAATGTGTGTATTTATGTCACATTTTGGGGGGTAATTTGTTACTTACCTAGAGATAGCTCATACAGTCACACAACCCATAAGTGCCTTATCTCTGACTCTAAATCAAACCAACCCATTCCCAAAACCCACCCACACTGCCTTCCATGTTTTCTTCCATCACTTTCCCCAGAAGTGTCAACATAGGCAACTATCACTCTGAAACAGACTGACACTGACCCCTTTCCTAATGCCCTATCCACCAGGCATAAAAACAGGACCATATGCACTCCAGGAGGCAATACCAACAGTGGAAAGCCAGCTGAATCTGGAGTTAGGTGATTTCAACTGGAATTACAACATTGCCAGCACACATCAACTCTGTGACCTAAGTTACCTCCCCAATCTGAGTCCTCACAAGCCATCTCCTGAAAGATGTTTTCTTGTGAGATGACTATAAAGCCTTTATATGGAAGGATATTCTCAGGACAGCTGTAGATAAGGTCTCTTGCCCTTTCAGCTTAACAAATAACATCTCAAGACAAAAAAGATATAATGGGAATTTTGCCAGGTAAAGTCAGGACTGCCAGTCTGGAGGCTCTCAGTAGACACGGTATTCATTAGCAGAACTGGTTCATGAGGCAAGATGGAGGATTATTGTTCAACCATAAGCAAGGGCCCAGACAGTGTCCCCAACAGAGCCACATAGCTACTTTGCCTTCAAGATGTCTCTCTCCTCTTCCAGTTGGCATGTCTGTGTCTGACCACCAAGACTTCTGAAGACCAACTTTTATTTGGGAACCACAAGTGTCAGCCCTCTGTATCATTTGCCTAGATAGAATTGTTATTCACCAGTTCTGTACCAGATGAGGTTTGTTTGTAAATCTTCCCAAGTACAACTGGAATCATTCCACCCAAATACATTTCCAGCATCATCATTGCTAAATGGTGATGAGAGCCAGTAAAGGAAGCTGCCCACAAATGTGGTCAAGTTGGGAAGTAGTTATTCCAAGAGATGGCAAAAGCCAAAACAGGCCACACTTAGCTTCTTTACGGCACTTACAGACCATACTGATTTTTCTTAGTCTGGATAAGTTAACTCATTACCTATCATGACATAGTAATGCTTCTGATAAACTGTCCCATGAAAAGGTAGACTGTAAAAATGCGAGCACATCTAAGAAAGAAAGGAAAGAAAAACATTCTGAGGAAATGACTCTCAAATACTCATGTATCAGAGACACCTGGAAGGCTTCTTTAAACACACTTCTGGGCTTCAACTATAAAGTTTCCAACTCTGAAGGTCTGGGATGAAGCTGGTAATTCTGCATTTCTAACAAGTTTCCTAATGTTGTTAGTCTGGAGACCAGACTTCGAAAACAACTGTCATAAGAAAATATGCTAAGATTCAGACGTTTTCTATGGGGAATGGATCTAAGAACAATAATTTTTAATGCTGCCTAGTATAATTCTATATTTTCAAATGTTGATAATAAGGATATACTTTTCACATCCGGAAAGATACATTAGTATCAAAGAAAGGGGAAAAGTTGATTTTCAAAATATATGTGTATTAAAAGAGTCAATCCTCTATGCTTCCTTTCATATAAAATTCAAAAACAGGCAAAACTAATCCATGATGATAAAAATCATTGTCTTGGCAATGATTTTCTGGATATGACACCAAAAGCACAATCAACAAAGTGAAAAATAAAGGAGAGGCCTAAAACTGCTTCTGCACAACAAAGGAAACCATCAACAAAATGCAAAGGCAACCAAAAGAATGGGCGAAAATATTTACAAATCATCTCTCTGATAGGGGTTAATATCCAAAATATATGAAGAACTCATACAACTCAATAGCAAAACAACAAATAACCCAATTAAAAATGAGCAAAGGGCTTGAACAAAGGTTTCTCCAAAGAAGATACACAAATGACCAACACGAAAAGTGCTCCAACGTCTTTAATCATTACAGAAACACAAATCACAACCACGGTGAGGACTTTCCTGGTGGTCCGGTAGTTAAGAATCTGCCTGTCAATGCAGGGGACACAGCTCCCTGGTCTGGGAAGATTCCACATACCACAGGGCAACTAAGCCTGTGGGCCGCACTACTGAGTCCAGCACCTAGAACCCATGTTCTGCAACAAGAGAAGTCACCACAGTGAGAAGCCCACATGAAGCAACAAAGACCTGGCACAGTCAAAGCAATAAATGCAAAAAATAAAAATTAAAATAAAAACAAAAATATCCACAGTAAGATACTACCTCATGCCTGTTAGAATGGCTATCATAAAAAAGATAAAAGATAACAATTTTTGGCCAGGGTATAGAGGAAAGGAAACCCTTGTGCACTGTTGGTGGGAATGTAAATTGGGGTAGCCACTGTGGAAGAGAGTATAGAGGTTCCTCAAAAATTAAAAATAGAACTACCGTATGACCCAGCAATTCCACCTCTGGGAAAGTAGCTGAAGAAAACAAAAAAACACTATGCCATAAAGAAATCTGCTCCCACCCCACCCCACCATGTTCAATAGCCAAGATCTGGAAACAACTTAAGTGTCCATCCACAGATGAATGGATAAAGAAGTTGTGGTATTTACATAAAATGAAATATTATTTGGCCATAAAAAAGAAAGAAATCTTGGGGAAAGTAAAAACAACAACAACAAAACCAAACTCAGAAAAAGATCAAATTTGTGGTTACCAGAGACACAGCGGGTAAGATGGAGGAATTGAAGGATGGTAGTCTAAAGTTACAAACTTCCAATAAGATAAATAAGTACTGGGGATGTAGTGTACAACATGATTACTATAGTTAACAGTGCTGCAGAGTATATATGAAAGTTAAGAGAGTAAATCCTAAAAGTTCTTGTTACAAGAGAAACATTTTTCTCCTTTTTTTGTGTGTATGTGTCTGTGTGAGATAACTGATAACTAAACTTACTGTGGTAATCATTTCACAACGTACATAAGTCAAGCCATTATGCTGTATCAGTTCAGTTCAGTCACTCAGTCGTGTCCGATTCTTTGCGACCCCGTGGACTGCAGCACTCCAGGCCTCCCTGTCCATCACCAACTCCCAGAGTTTACTCAAACTCATGTCCACTGAGTCGGTGATGCCATCCAACCATCTCATCCTCTGTCATCCCCTTCTCCCACCTTCAATCCTTCCCAGCATCAGGGTCTTTTCCAATGAGTCAGTTCTTCACATCAGGTGGCCAAAGTATTGGAGTTTCAGCTTCAGCATCAGTCCTTCCAATGAATATTCAGGACTGATTTCCCTTAGGATGGACTTGTTGGATCTCCTTGATGTCCAAGAGACTCTCAAGCATCTTCTCCTAGTTTTTTAAGGAATCTCCATACCGTCTTCCATAGTGGCTGTATCAATTTACATTCCTACCAACAGTGCAAGAGTGTTCCCTTTTCTCCATACCCTTTCCAGCATTTATTGTTTGTAGACTTTTTGATGAGGGCCATTCTGACATGTGAGGTGATATCTCATTGCAGTTTTGATTTGCATTTCTCTAATAATGAGTGATGTTGAGCATCTTTTCATGTGTTTGTTAGCCATCTGTATGTCTTCTTTGGAGAAATGTCTGTTTAGGTCTTTTTCCCACTTTTTGATTGGGTTGTTTGTTTTTCTGGGATTGAGTTGTATGAGCTGCTTGTATATTTTGGAAATTATCCTTTGTCAGTTTTTTCATTTGCTATTGTTTTCTCCCATTCTGAGAGTTGTCTTTTCACCTTGCTTATAGTTTCCTTTGCATGTTGAAGTTTGAGAAAACAGCAAAATTCTGTAAAGCAATTATCCTTCAATAAAAAATAAATTAATTAGAAAAAAGAGTCTTCTCCCACACCACAGTTCAAAAACATCAATTCTGCAGTGCTCAGCTTTCTTTATAGTCCAACTCTCACATCCATACATGACTACTGGGAAACCATACCTTTGACTAGACAGACCTTTGTTGGCAAAGTAATGTCTCTGCTTTTCAATATGCTGTCTAGGTTGGTCATAACTTTTCTTTCAAGGAGCAAGCATCTTTTAATTTCACGGTTGCAGTCACCATCTGCAGTGATTTTGGAGCCCCCTAAAAAATTATGCTATATACCTTAAAGTTATACAGGGATGTATGTCAATGATATCCCAACAGAACTGGAAAAGAAATGTTTAATAAACCAGAATAGCAGTTGCCTATGGGGATAAGAGGGCTTCCCAGATGGCACTAGTGGTAAAGAATCTGCCTGCCAGTGCAGGAGAAGTAAAAGATGAAGGTTCAATCCCTGTGTCGGGAAGATCCCCTAGAGGAGGGCATGGCAACCCACTCCAGTATTCTTGCCTGGAGAATCCCATGGACAGAGGAGCCTGAAGGGCTATGGTCCATAGGATCGTGGTCCATAGAGTTGCAAAGAGTCAGACACGACTGAAGCAACTTGGTACATGGAGGTAGGAACTAATCAGGTGGGGTCACCAGGAACTTCTCAGAGTGATGGAAATGCTGTCTCTGCTAGGGTGGTAGTTACTCAGGTATATACATTTATCAAAACTAATTAAGCTGTATAATTAAGATCTTTACATTTCTCTGTATGAAATTTAACTCATTAAAAAAATAACCACTGTGACTAGGAAAAACTGTCTTGCTTATACACATATAATACAACCATCACATATACGCACATATACATAATATCTGTAATCTTA
This sequence comes from Giraffa tippelskirchi, assembly GCF_054371585.1. Classification (NCBI taxonomy): domain Eukaryota; kingdom Metazoa; phylum Chordata; class Mammalia; order Artiodactyla; family Giraffidae; genus Giraffa; species Giraffa tippelskirchi. The sequence continues at coordinate 16,704,652 of NC_137283.1, read as the reverse complement.
ATCATATAAAACTGGTATGTGCATAAGGATAATCTGACCAGATAATAGCACAGCAAGTGAAAACAAGTAATTCAGAAGACAAGGGTTTAAATTATTTATATTTTTGCTGTACATTGGTTGAGCAAGAGATTTTTTAAAAGTTAACAAAAATTCAACTCCTGTTTTGTTTGACTCCTGGTATTTTGCGCTACCTTTCCAAGAAATGGCCTAAATCTTGCACCAGGAATTCCTGAGGACCGAAGCAGAGTATCTATACAGTGCCTGTGAGTCTGCTGTGCCGCTCTATCCCCAGCAGGACTGACTGGACTGATTGGAGTGAGTGGCTGTTGAGGAGTGGTGGCTGTTGAGGGCTCCCAACTACAGCTCCCCTCGGGTCTTGATCTCACCCAAGGAGACCACTCATTCCAGTTTATGCCTTCTCCTTAGGGACTTGCATCAGTGAGTGTGGCACAAGTGGTCTCACCACACTTTGGACAGCTCTGAAGGACCATTCCAGCTTCAGAGCTTCCCAAGGACTGATTCTGCTGGACTCACTCCCTCAGAGGTGTTGTTGCTGAGAGCAGTCCCATAAATCTCTACACAAGCCTCCGAAAAGCTTAGGACAGCTGGTTTCCCCACTGAATAAAAGGTACCGTTTTCCAGGGTCAATTTCCATCACATCAGTCTTGCTAACAAAGCAAAATGAACCCTACAGCCAAAGCATGGTGCCTGAAGAAGAAAGCACCAAATGTCAGAGGATGGAGAGAAGAATTAGGAACGTACACTTCTGTCCTATCTCCTGGAATATATGAAGTCCATAGAAACTGTCTCAAGACTGAGTGAACAAATAGGTACTATATACCTATCTCTTTCATGGCACTTATCATATTGTAATCACAGTGAAAGATCATTTGTGTAGAAGGATTCAGATCTGCTTCATTCTGACACGCTCCATTCTACTCACAATAGCTCTGGAGTTTGGATATCTCAATGCAAAAATCTGTTTAGCTTGACAATGATCAACCTAAAGTCACTTTTGCCTACCACAACAGATAAATGTTTGAAAACAATCACAATTTCAGTAGCCACAAGTCCATTGCATTGCTATGGTCATTGTCTCCAACAATTTACCTCTGGGCAGCCATCATCAGTCATTCACAGTTCACTGGATCACACCCTCTCTTCATAGTACAAAGTGTTTTCAGTCTTTACAATGGTGTGATTTTTGAGTGAGTGATAACTTTTTTATTAAAAAAAATTTTAACTGCAGTAAAATACACTTAAGGTTTATCATCATAACCATACATTTTCAAGTATACTGTTCAGTGACATTAAGTATATTAACATTTCTATGCAATCACCACTATCTATCTCAGGAATATTTTCATCAACCCAAACTGAAACCCTGTAACTATTTCCCCAGCTCATGGAAAACTCCATCTTACTTTCTTTTCTCTGATTTTGACTGCTCTAGGTCTCTCATGTATGTGGAATCATGGAGTATTTGCCCTTTCGTGACTAGAAGATTTCACTTAGAATAATGTCCTCAAGGTTCATCCATGTGGTAGCATGTGTCAGAATTTCATTCTCTTATTAAGCCTAAATAATATTTCATTGTTTGTATAGACCACAATTTGTTTATCCATTCCTCCATCAATGAACACTCAAGTTGTTTTCACATTCTGGCTATTGTGATGAATGCTGCTATGGACATTGTTTTATAAATATTTGCTCACTCCCTGTTTTCAATCCTTGTGTATATATATCCAAAAGTAAAATTGCTGGATCATATGGTAATTCTATTTTTACTCTCTTAAGAAACTGTCATACTGTTTTCCACAGTGGCTGTATCATTCTACATTTCCACTAACAGTGTACAAGGGTTCAAATTTCTCCACATTCTCAACAACACTTGTTATTTTCTGTTTTTATAGTAGCCGTCTTAATGGATGTGAAGTGGTACCTTATCATGATTTTGATTTTCATTTCTCTAGTGATTTTGTGCTGTTGAACATCTGTTCATGAACTTACTAGTCATTTGTTTTTCTTCTTTGGAGAAATGTCCTATGTCTACTTTTTAATCAAGTTGTTTTTAATGCTGTTTTTCAGTTGTAAGAGTTCTTTGTGTACTCTAGATATCAAATCCCTATCAGATAGATGATCTGCAAAATATTTTCCCATTCTGTTCATTGCCTTTTTACTCTGGCTCTTTGTTTCACAAAAGTTTTAAATTATGATGTAGTCCAATTTATCTATTTTTTGCTGTTGCCTGTGTTTTTGATGTCATATTCAGGAAATCACTGCTAAATTCAATGTCATGAAAAATTTCCCCTATGTTTTCTTCTAGGAGTTTTATAGCTTTAGCTCTTAAATTTAGGTCTTAAATTCATTTTGAGGTATCTTTGTCATGTATAAAATAAAGGTCTACTTTCATTCATTTGCATGTCGATATCCAGTTCAGGTCAGTTCAGTCGCTCAGTCATGTCCGACTCTTTGCGACCCCATGAATTGCAGCATGCCAGGCCTCTCTGTCCATCACCAACTCCCGGAGTCTACCCAAACCCATGTCCATCAAGTCAGTGATGCCATCCAACCATCTCATCCTCTGTCGTCCCCTTCTCCTCCCACCTCCAATCCTACCCAGCATTAGGGTCTTTTCCAATGAGTCAATCCTTCGCATGAGGTGGCCAAAGTATTGGAGTTTCAGCTTCAACATCAGACCTTCCAATGAACACCCAGGATTGATCTCTTTTAGGATGGATTGATTGGATCTCCTTGCAGTCCAAGGGACTCTCAAGAGTCTTCTCCAACACCACAGTTCAAAAGCATCAATTCTTTGGCACTCAGCTTTCTTCACCGTCCAACTCTCACATCCATACATGACCACTGGAAAAACCATAGCCTTGACTAGACGGACTTTTGTTGGCAAAGTAATGTCTCTGCTTTTAAGTCGATATCCAGTTTTCCCAAAACTCTTTGTTGAAAAAACTGTCCTTCCCCCTTGGATGGTATTGGCACCCTGGCTGAAAATCATTTGACCATATATATGAGGACAGAAAAGGTATGGACCTAACAGAAGCAGAAGATATTAAGAAGAGGTGGCAAGAATACACAGAAGAACTGTACAAAAAAGATCTTCATGACCCAGATAATCACGATGGTGTGATCACTCACCTAGAGCCAGACATCCTGGAATGTGAAGTCAAGTGGGCCTTAGAAAGCATCACTACGAACAAAGCTAGTGGAGGTGATGGAATTTCAGTTGAGCTATTTCAAATCCTCAAAGGTGATGCTGTGAAAGTGCTGCACTCGATATGTCAGCAAATTTCGAAAACTCAGCAGTGGCCACAGGACTGGAAAAGGTCAGTTTTCGTTCCAATCCCAAAGAAAGGCAATGCCAAAGATTGCTCAAACTACCGCACAATTGCACTCATCTCACATGCTAGTAAAGTAATGCTCAAAATTCTCCAAGCCAGGCTTCAGCAATAAGTGAACAGTGAACTTCCAGATGTTCAAGCTGGTTTTAGAAAAGGCAGAGGAACCAGAGATGAAATTGCCAATATCCACTGGATCATCGAAAAAGCAAGAGAGTTCCAGAAAAACATCTATTTCTGCTTTATTGACTATGCCAAAGCCTTTGACTGTGTGGATCGCAATAAACTGTGGAAAATTCTGAAAGAGATGGGAATACCAGACCATCTGACCTGTCTCTTGAGAAACCTGTATGCAGGTCAGGAAGCAACAGTTAGAACTGGACATGGAACAACAGACTGGTTCCAAATAGGAAAAGGAGTACATCAAGGCTGTATATTGTCACCCTGCTTATTTAACTTATATGCAGAGTACATCATGAGAAATGCTGGGCTGGAAGAAACACAAGCTGGAATCAAGATTGCCAGGAGAAATATCAATAACCTCAGATATGCGGATGACACCACCCTTATGGCAGAGAGTGAAGAAGAACTAAAGAGCCTCTTGATGAAGGTGAAGGAGGAGAGTGAAAAAGTTGGCTTAAAGCTCAATGTTCAGAAAACTAAGATCATGGCATCTGGTCCCATCACTCCATGGGAAATAGATGGGGAAACAGTGGAAACAGTGTCAGACTTTATTTTTTTGGGCTCCAGAATCACTGCTGATGGTGACTGAAGCCATGAAATTAAAAGACGCTTACTCCTTGGAAGGAAGGTTATGGCCAACCTAGATAGCATATTTAAAAGCAGAGACATTACTTTGCCAACAAAAGTCCGTCTAGTCAGTTCAGTTCAGTTCAGTCGCTCAGTCATGTCCAACTCTCTGCGACCCCATGAACTGCAGCACGCCAGGCCTCTCTGTCCATCACCAACTCCCGGAGTCTACCCAAACCCATGTTCATCTAGTCGCTGATGCCATCCAACCATCTCATCCTCTGTCGTCCCCTTCTCCTCCCGCCCCCAATCCTACCCAGCATTAGGGTCTTTTCCAATGAGTCAACCCTTCTCATGAGGTGGCCAAAGTATTGGAGCTTCAGCTTCAACATCAGACCTTCCAACGAACACCCAGGATTGATCTTTTTTAGGATGGACTGACTGGATCTCCTTGCAGTCCAAGGGACTCTCAAGAGTCTTCTCCAACACCACAGTTCAAAAGCATCAATTCTGCGGCACTCAGCTTTCTTCACCATCCAACTCCCACATCCATTCATGACCACTGGAAAAACCATAGCCTTGACTAGACGGACTTTTGTTGGCAAAGTAATGTCTCTGCTTTTAAACATGCTATCTAGGTTGGCCATAACCTTCCTTCCAAGGAGTAAGCGTCTTTTAATTTCATGGCTGCAGTCACCACCAGCAGTGATTCTGGAGCCCAAAAGAGTAAAGTCTGACACTGTTTCCACTGTTTCCCACTTAATACCCTTTTAGAACAACTCTGATGTTCAGTCTCCCGGATGAAAATCTCCCACTGAAACTGTTTCCATACATTCTCTGCCAAAAGACTGTACACTTCTTAGGAGCCAAGACCACTCTAGTTTTTGTAACTTCAGTGCCTGACACTATATCTGGCACACAGTAGGTGCTCCAAAAACGTCCCAGATGTGGCAAGATCCTGGCGGGCAAGTTTTGCTGATCATATGCCCACCTTGACCTGGGACTCACGTTTCAATGCATTCTCAAAAGAGGTTAAGCTCCTTAACACATTAATTGGTGGGGAGGCAGAAAGGAATGTTTACACTGCATATAATATGATGGGATTTCATAAAAGGGCCTTTAAATATTTTTCTTCTTTTCCCTCAAAATCTTCTCCCCTGCTGGTTAGTTCATTTTTGCTCCTTCCCACCCTCTTCCATTTTCTCAACCTCTAAAAAACATGCTCCATTTTTCCAAAGCTCTCAGTTCTTAGCCTGAGAGTGCCAACCCACTCAACCTAATATGAGCCTGATGGTTAGTCAATACAGCAAACCGATCTACATATTGTTCTTCAAGCTTAATACGTAGGAACTCATCTTTACCTCCCGCGCCAAGCAGCTGATCAAAGTGTTCACCCATCTACATGGGTCTCCTGAAATAAGGAAGGATGGCCAGTGCTAAGAGAGGAAAGAACCTACTGCTTAGAAAATAAGATTCTTCTCCATTGGGTTATAAAGATTGAGTGAATGAGGCAAGATTATCACTATCAAGCCTCAGTCAATGTTAAGATACAGCTGCCTGTCAGAAGCTGCAGTTCCACCTAGTCCTAACTCCTTCTTCTGCAGGGCCCTGGTCAACTACTCTTAATAGAAACCACAGCAAAGCTCTCGGCTTGAGATAAAGAGCCTTCTAGGTCACTAAGGTGTCTCCTAGGGTGCTTTCTCTGGCCCTGAGGGTCTCTAGTTCCTGAGCCCACTTGTCTTGCTAGGCCCTCCTTTATTGGCAGTCAGGCCCCACTTGTCTTCCTGGTCTCAGATCCACATAAGTGCTCTGACCATCATTACCTCTCTGGCACTGCCTCCAGCCCACTATGATCTGTCCATCCAGACATGGCCTTATTCTACCCTAGACCCACTGCTTCAGTTCTGTCCTGAATGCTGGATGCTGAGCTTTTCAGAGAAATGGAAGTAAGGTAGAAAATAATTCTGTTATCTAGACACATACACTATGATTAAGAGTTCTTAACCAGCATGTTTGGGTTGAATGTTGCTCTGCCACTCATGAGACACGTGACCTTGGGCAAGTCATCTGACCCTCCTATGCCTTGGTTTTCTCATTTGGAATACAGTGATAAGAATATTAAATAAGATAGTAAATGCTCAATTCATGTTCACTGTTTATATTATTATTACTATTGCTCACATGCATTGAGTTCATTTAATCCTCACAAAAATCTTACAAGGTAAGTATTATTCTCCCTCATAGGTTTTACAAAAGAGGAAACTAGAGTTCCGATACAGTGAGTAAACCTGTGCATGGTTACAGGGTCAGTAAGTGGTAGAGGCAAGATCTAAACACGGATCTGTTTGACCCAGACCCTATGCCCTTGCCATTGTGTCAGACCTCCTCCAAAGGCAACTACCTCCAAGGTACAGAGTGGTCAAGGCTTCTTGGGGAAAAGTAAGAGACAAGAGGCCAGCAGCTGGGGCAATTCAGGAAGTAATGGAGAGAAATGGAATGAATATTAAACCAGACTTAAAATAAGCAGCTCCACTTAGTCACTCACATGCAACCAGTCTTCAATACTCCCATCTAGAAAGTTGGAATAATGATAGTATCATGTTTATAACAATAAAAATAAATAGCCCTGTGGTGGGAGCAGTAAATTGGTCTGAGGTACAAGTCCTGTGAAAGGACTCTGCATATTGTGAAATGTGTCAAAAATGTAAGACTACTATTCAAAGTGAATACGGGACAGCAGAAAAGACAGTGACAAGAAAAATGGGGTCACATTGCAGTAGCTGGGTATCCTGCTCAGGTTATTTCACTTCTCTGAGCCTCAATGTCTTCTTGAATCTTTAATAATACATCAAACTCTGTCACTTATGACAGAAAACCCAACTCCAACAGGCATTTGCATAAAAAGGGAGTTTATCCTGACTCAAGTATTTGGATTACAGTTGAGGCACACAAAAAACATCACCTTGCTTTTTAGTGGAATGGATGCTGGGCCAGCAGCAACAGATGTCCATGACAGAGGATGCTGTGGCCACCTGGTGGAGTTGCCTCTGGGTTTAAATGAGCTGTGTACATAAGGAGATTGTGATGATTATAGTGGAGGACAGTTCTCTGCAAAGTAACATTCAAGCTACTGAGAAGTCAGTTCTGATGAAAACAAAATGAGTGCCCTGATGAGGCCAGTGGGAAAGTCCCAGGACAGGCAGTAAGGTAGCGAACCCCACACTGGACTGGCACTGGAACAGAAGTCAAGGTCATCCCACAAGGGACAAGGTTTAGGGCTCAGAATGGGCAGGTGATGAGATGTGGTTGGGATTGTGGCCAAAAGGCCAATGCTGGCAGAGCTGTGCCCCTGGCTTTCGGTTGAGTGGACAGCTTGTCCCCCTAAAAAGGCCAGGCCCAGCAGGCAAAGGAAACCATAGCAACCACAAGTTAAGGAAGATGGATGAAAAGCTTGTAAACACAGCTTCCAGCCATGTGGCATAGCTTTGGGCTCCTAGGAGACAGCCACATAAAGACCAGTCTGGCTCATGGAGACTAGGCATAGGAGACTATTTTTGGACTCAAACATGGGCCGACGCAGTCTGCAAACCAGACAAGCAAACAGGCAGCACAAACAGACACCACTACTACAAAAGCAGAGTTGCTGTGTACCGCACTTCCAGCTGCTCATGGGTGCCAAGCGGCAGGTTGCTCTCTTCACCCTCCTCCCCTTCCTATCTCCATGCAAACTTCTGACTGAGCCTCAGCGCTGGGTGGAAAGTCCCTGTTTATAGAGTGGAGGCAACTAGGAAACCTACTAAGAAGCTCCGTGTTTCTCTGTCATAAATAACCAGCTGTCTCCTGCAATTTCCTGAGCTGCAAAACCAGCAATGACAACCTGCCTTTCCATCCATCATCAGGCAGTGATTGTGGGTCCTCAGCAGGATGCTGACAAGTCCATTTTTCAAGGCTGTGGCCAAGCCCGCTTTTCACTACTGGAGGGTTAACTATAACTCTGCAATGCTGGGTATGACATTACCCACCCAGAATGGACATACAGTAGGAAAAAACCTGTTTTTTTCTCCCATGTGATGTTCCAAAGAGAAAAATCAGCAAACTCTTTTTTCCTGATAAATCCTTGAAATTTTAGGTGCACAGAACCTAAACAGTAACTATGGCAACACAAGCCACTCCAATAAGACTAACACAGATTATTTCCAGCACAATAGCTTGGCTTGTGCTCAGAAAGCAGAGGTAATGTTGGCTGAAAGCAATTCCTGAATTGGGGGGGGGTGGGACGCAAGGGGAGATAAAATCCTCTGGCAGTGGAAGCGTCATGCCTAGGTTTCTGGTTTCAGGCCTCTAGGATTCAGTGCCAAGATGAATTAACTACTGGATTAATATCTTGCCACTCCACAGTAATGAACTGGCAGTCTCTTCATCGTCTGCTTCGGTTTCTTCACTTCCAACCACAAAGTCATTCAAACCCCAGGACTCCTAAGCACAGTAAAAAAGAACATGCACTGTGAAAATTATAGAATTGGGCAGTTTGAACAGACATTAGGGATCACCTGGACTGGGGAGCCTCTTGAAGACAGAAGAACAAGCTACATGTTTTGCACAGAGCTGAGGACCTGATCCAAGGTGGGTGAAGCTCTCTCTAACCTCATTTGTTTTACACAGAGAGAAACTGAGACCCAGGAAAATGAGGGAACTTGGTCTTGCTCACTCAGAATCAGGAGACAAGAGGGACTTCCTGGTTAAGACCACTGGATGTGGAACAGGACAGAGTGAGGTTTGCATCATGGCTGTTAAATTCCAGGCAAGTCACTTAACTTCTCTAAACCTGGGTTTCCTTAATATCAACAATATTTACAGTGATAAAAATAAGAATTAAACCTACTGTTTAAGGATGTTGTAGGAATAAATGAAGCATTTCACGTAGATTCATGTAGTATATTTAGCTTACAATTTATGAATGTGTGCTCAGTTGCCCAGTTGTGTCTGACTCTTTGCAATACCATGGACTGTAGCCTGCCAGGCTCCTCTGTCCATGAACTTCCCCAGGCAAGAAAACTGGAGTGGGTTGCTATATCTGACTTCAGGGGACCTTCCCAACCCAGGGATCGAACCCAAGTCTCTGGTGTCTCCTGCACTGGCAGGTGAATTCTTTACCACTGTGCCACCTGGGAAGCCTATGTAGCATAAAATATAGGCACCAAAAATAACGAATACTATTACCTTTAATGGCAAAGCCAGAACTAGACCAATTTCTCCCCAGAAGACTTGTGCATAATGCAGGAGGAAATCCAACTTCATCTTAATCTACAGGATCACCTCTTTCCATACCCTGTCTTAACCCATTCACATTTAACAATCTTTCTTTAAGGCAGTGGTTCTCAGACATTTCGGTCTCAGGATCCTTTTCCACGCTTAAAAACTATTGAAGATTCCCAAAGAACTTTTGTTTATATGGGTTTTCAAAACTATATATTAGTCTATTTTAAAGTAATAATAATAACCTCATTACACTTGGACATTCATACATATTTTCATGAAATATTACTATTTTCTAAAACAAAAAAAGTTTAATGAGAAGAGTGGCATTGTTTTACATTTATGCAAATTTCTTTAATGTCTGGCTTGACAGAGAGCAGCTGGGTTCTCATATCTGCTTCTGCATTCAATCTATTGTAATAAGTTGTTTGGGTTGAAGTACATGAAGAAAATACGGTCTCACACAGATATATAGTTGGAATAGGAATATTTAATAGACTTCCGAAAATTGTGAATTTTCTTTGAAAATCAATTACATCAAAACTCTGCAAGTGTCAGTTTCTTAAAAATTAGTTGTATGTACTATTTAAAACTGTATCAGTGCACTCTGTTATATTAAAATCTATCAGCTATCCTTTTTTACCTATGCGTGATTTTTTGACATTATGCATTGGTCATTTGGAAAATACTGGCCCACTGAGTTATGCAGACCTTCCAAATGTTGTCACATTTCACTATACAAGATCACATTCATTAACATCACTGCCAATCTCAAGAGATGAGTCTTGAAGTGTTAGGAAGCTGTCAAGTTCATGGTGGCAGATATTCTAATTTTCACTTGAAAGCTTGAATTTGATCTTTGGTGACAAATACTGTCAGTGTTTTCCTTGACAGGTTCATTTCAATTATTTTTGAGAAATTTTCTACTACATATCTAAGCTGGAGTAACTACAGTTTTTTGTTAAAAGATAATTTTTAAAAAAGGTCAATCATAACTCTCATACAGATATAAAACAACCACATTAGAGATTTTCTTTAAGTCCTAATGAGGGAACCAGGCAGATGTTTGAACCTGTTCAAAGGAGAAGCCAAAGCAGCACACATTTGTAATGAATAGAAGAATGTTGAAATGAATGTGCACATGGCACAGAACTGGCTTTTTCACAGAGGGGGATGGGGTATCCCTCCACCAGACACAAGTCATTTGCATATCTATAGAAAAGAATTATTTTGCATTGCTATCAGTTATCTACAACTTACAGAGTTGTAAAATAGCTCCATAGAATCCTTAGCAGCAAAGCATGTGGTATAGACAACACACAGTTTTCCTTTGAAGCACTAACCTTCCCTGCAGTCCTCTGTCACTCATTCTTTTGAGAAAAAAAAAAAAAAAAGATGGTGTTTTGTGAAAAAAGCAGCTTGTTCCACTCACAGCTTAACAGTTGCAGGAGTGCTCTTCCTAAGACAATCATTCCACTTTGGGATGCAACACAAGTAACACTAGGAAAGACTGGTGTCACCACCGTGATTTCTCCTAAGGTGCCAACAGCTTTAGTCACCATTCCTTTTGCACCACTGGGGGCTTCCTTAATGGCTCAGATGGTAAAGAATCCACCTGCAATATAGGAGTCCAGGGTTCGATCCTTGGATCAGGGAAGATCCCCTGGAGAAGGGAACAGCTACCCACTCCGGTATCCTTGCCTAGAGAATTCCATAGACAGAGGGGCCTCGTGGGTTACTGTCCACGGGGTCACAAAGAGTTGGGCACAACTGAGCAACTAACATTTTCAACACACTGAAATGGCAAATGATAGTCTTAATATTAATCGAAGGAAAGTTTAGATCTTGAAGATCCCCTGACAGGTTCATGAGAGTCTGTGAATGTTCCAGAATCACTGCCCTAAACTATGTTGTTGATCACAGTAATGGCCTAAAGAAGAATGAGCAAAAAGAAGCAGAGAGATGGACACCTGCAAACTGAAAAATCAGATCTTACATGGGTCACCGCTTGAGGAGGGGAAAGTAATCAATGAGAATCTGGGAACAGTGGCATGGAGAATGTAAACAATGATAAAACCCACCAAAAGTTGGGGGACTTTGTTGTTACTGTGTACTGGCAACTCCAAACAATGCCATTGATGAAATACTCCTCTCCACATGGGCAGACCATTTGCACTGCCCCCTCTTGTTCATCACTGACCAGAAGTATAGCCCTGAGTGAGATACAGGATTCCACTTGCACTGGAGCTGCAGACTATATAGGGGAAAGATGGCAAACATTCTGTTCCTACTTTTCTAGTAACTGACAAGAAATCTGGCAAGCATGGATACTTGTCAAAATCCAAATCGATCAGTATTGTGATCCTCCTCTCCCTCAAAATATAAGTATTATAATTCTTTAACTTTAGTCACATCCTCCCCAAATTTTGAACATTATATACTTCAGTTTTCTCTTGGTTTTTTTTAACCTTATAAGACCTTCTTTTTGTCTTATAGAGTTGATTTTTTTCTGTTCATCCACATATATATTTTGTTTGCTCTTCATTTCTTCTTGCATCTCAGACCAGCCTTCTGCCTAAAGTATATTCTTCAGAATTTCCTTTGGTGAGAGTCTGCTGGCAATGACTTCTCACAGATTTTGTCTGCAAATCCTCCTTTAAAAATATTTTTTGCTGCATATATAATCCTAGGTTAAGTTATTTTTCTCTCAGCATATTACAATGATAGAGATATCTTAATGATGTCTTTTATTGCTGTTGAGAGGACAACTCTCAGGATAATTACCATTCTTTAAAGATATTCTTTCTGATTGCTTTAAGATCTTCTCTTTGTTTTGGTGTTCTGCAGTTTCATGTATGCTATTTGCAGGTGTGTATTTCTTTTATGTGAGATTCACAAGCTTTTCTGAATGTGTAAATGGGTGTCTTTCACCAGTACTGAAAAATTCTCTACTATCACCTGTCCAGACATTGTCTCTGCAACATTCTTTCTCTCCCCTTCTTTGGGAACACCAATTATATGTGTATAAAACTATTTCATTTTACCTTCCAGATCACTTAACCTCTCTTTCATGTTTCCCATCCTTTTGTCTCTCTATGCTACATTCTGGACATATTTTTTAGAACTCTCCCCTAGGTTACTGATTTTCTCCTCAGTTGTGTCTAATTAACTTGAACCTATAATTTTTTATTTCCAGAAATTCTCTTTTAAATATACTTTGTCAGTTTTATAGTCTGATTTTTATTCATAATTTTATTTCTTTAAACATATTAAAATACTTTTATATGTGATAATTTCACTATCTACAGTCTTTATGGGTCTGATTCTGCTGTCCAATGTTTCTGTTGTCTGAGTACTCACATTACCTCACTTTCTTAGGTATTTTTATCATTTTTGAGCATGAGCTAAAATTACTTTAAAACTTTATCATGAAGAGTTCCTTAATTCCTTGAGGGTTGGGGAAGACAAGTTCTTCTAAGGGGATGTACATTTGGTTCTGCTAGGCACCTAGAGGACACTGTCAATGTAAGTCACTTTGGTTGTGTGAATTCATGTTATAGATCCTCATAAGAGTTGACTTGTGACCACAAATTTTCAGGGAAGATTTGTTTTGACCCTCTACCCAGCCCCAATGTTTAAGACAAGCAACTACTTTTACTCTTCGGGTGACAGGTTTATTTCTAAATTACCCATGCACTAAACTGCCTATGCACTAAACCGGCCTATGGCCATTTGAAACCCTCACTTTATAGAAGTGGTCCTCTTAGACTCTTATCTTAGGAAGATTCTAGGCTTTACCTTCTGTTTCCCCATGAAAAACCAAAGTTCAAAAATTAAGTCAGTTCAGGACTTCTCTGGTGGCACAGTGGATAGGAATCTGCCTGCTAATGTACGGGACACGGGTTCAATACCTGGTGCAGAAAGATTCCGCATGCTACAAAGCAACTAAGCCTACACTCTAAGCCTGTGAGTCACAACCAGTGAGCCCACGAGCTGAAACTACTAAAGTCCATGCACCTAGAGTCTAGGCTTTGCAACAAGAGAAGCCACCACAATGACAAGCCCACACACCACAAGGAAGAGTAGCCCCTGCTCAGCGCAACTAGATAAAGCCCACTTCCAGTGCAGTTCAGTTCAGTTCAGTCGCTCAGTCATGTCCGACGCCTTGGGACCCCATGGACTGCAGCATGCCAGGCCTCCCTGTCCATCACCATCTCCCAGAGCTTACTCAAACTCATGTCCATCGAGTCGGTGATGCCATCCAACCATCTCATCCTCTGTCATCCCCTTCTCCTCCCACCTTCATCTTTCCCAGCATCAGGGTCTTTTCCAAGGAGTCAGTTCTTCACATCAGGTGGCCAAAGTATTGGAGTTTCAGCTTCAGCATCAATCCTTCCAAAGAATATTCAGGACTGATTTCCTTTAGGATTGACTGGTTGGATCTCCTTGCAGTCGAAGGGACTCTCAAGAGTCTTCTCCAACACCACAACTCAAAAGCATCAATTCTTCGGCACTCAGCTTTCTTTGTAGTCCAACTCTCACATCCATACATGACTACTGGAGAAACCATAGCTTTGACTAGATGGACTTTTGTGAGCAAAGTAATGTCTCTGCTTTTTAATACGCTGTCTCGGTTGGTCATAGCTTTTCTTCCAAGGAGCAAGTGTCTTTTAATTTCATGGCTGCAGTCACCACCTGCAGTTACTTTGGAGCCCAAAAAATAAAGTCTCTCACTGTTTCCATTGTTTCCCCATCTATTTGCCATGAAGTGATGGGACCGGATGCCATGATCTTCATTTTCTGAATGCTAAGTTTTATGCCAGCTTTTTCACTCTCTTCTTCCACTTTCATTAAGAGGCTCTTCAGTTCTTCTTCACTTTCTGCCTTAAGGGTGGTATCATCTGCATATCTGAGGTTATTGGTATTTCTCCCGGCAATCTTGATTCCAGCTTGTGCTTCATTCAGCCCAGCATTTACCAAAAATAAAAAAATAAGTAATTTTTTTTTAAAATCAGCCAGTTCAACAAGTATCTTTGAGACAAAAGCCACCTTTCGGGTTCTGCTTACTTTATTTACTTAGTTTTTGGTCTTTTAGGATTCTTTAATAACTTGCTGACTCATGAACACATTTTTAATGGCTTTTTATGTCATCGAGCACATTTAGTTGTTTTCAGCAGGAGGATCAGTTAAGATAAGCCATTCCACTACACTGCAAGAAATGAAAGCCCCCATAAAAGCATGTAGTGCATAAATGATGATTTATCTGATGCAGTTTGGTTGTGTGGAATAGGAGTGAAGGACAGCAGCAAGGTTGCAGCTGGAGATAGACTTGAAAAGCTCATCAGGAATTAGCCAACGAAGGGCCTTGACTGACATTCTATAACTGAAATTTATCCAGCAGGTAACAGAGGTTCTTCCAACTTTGGACTACAAGATCAATAAAGCTTTTCACATACTAACGTCTTAGGTTTCTACTATTTTTAAATATTTTTTTTAATTTGGCTGTGTCAGGCCAGGCCTTAATTGCAGCACATGGGATCTTTAGTTGCAGCATGCAAATTCTTAGTTGTGACATGTGATGGTTCTCAAAATGTGGCCAAGTTCCACCTGCTACAGAATCCTCTAGTTTACTTATCAAAACTTGTCCCCCCCACATACCAAACCTACTGAATCAGTATGTACAGAGAATGAAGGAGGGGAAGAGACTACTAAGGGATTAGAAAATCATTTTTAATGAGATAAAACTGACGGAGAGTATATCTTGCAGAGCATGTCTCTTCATTAAACTTTTGTTTAGTTATTAAAAAGTGTGTGTGTGTGTGTGTGTACCTATGTGTGCACACACACTGGGACAAGCTGTAAAATGTGTTTTATGTGTTGAAGTCAAAAAAGTTAGAGAATCATTGTCTTAGAGGATGTCCTTTATGCTGCTTTTCACAGGCTTCACCTGTAATTAAAATGTTGTGAGAAAAGGAATGCAGTGTAATTTCCCCATGAATAACCCTACCCATAGCATGCTGGGACACATTTATGTTTGTACATAAATCAATTAACTTGGGCACTTCTGGAATCAAAATGAAGTGATGAAAAAGCATCTCTATGAATCTGGTATGGGTGGAAACACGATGTTAATTGTCACCTATTCAAGAACTGTTTTCTTCTTTTCCTCAAGAGATTACAAAGCCTGTGTTACAGCTCTCATCATCTCAGCAACCCTACCCTTCAGGAAATGAAGTATCACAAAATCCTGGCAGAACTGGCTCCAAAGAACTAAGTGGGTCCTTTTGCTGAGCAATACTGAGTATTGTTCCCACAAGTAGTCATAGCTTGTTGCCTGAATGCCTTTTGCTATTTGGATACTTTTTCATTGCACTTGTGCTTGCTTCAATCTGCAGTTTATTCTTCCAAAAAGACAAATAAACAAGAACAAATACAAAGTCATTCATTCAAACATCACCAAACACAGATACACACACAAACTGTTGTCTTAAATATACTTTGCAATGTCATTCACCAAATGCCTTTAGTATGTTTTCCATTTCCCATACCTCTAGTACTTTTTTCTTTAATTTCAATCACATTTTTACATAAAGAAGCTTTCAAAAGGAATACTTTATACTTCTTTTGCAAAAGGAAAACAAGCACTTGCCTAAAGGGAAGATAAATATAAATGTGAGGGAAGGAAAACCAAGTTATTAGAGTCATTAGAGTTATCTAAAGGCCAAGTTATCAGAGTCAAGTTAGATTCCATTACCTGCTGGGCCCCTGAACCTGAATGCAGCCTATTCTCTTTGTTTAAAAAAAAAAAGCAAATATTTATTTTTAAAGGCTTATGAGGCAATTATCCTCCAATTAAAAATAAATAAAAGCAACTTCATGAAGCCATGAAAACAACTAATTAATTATTTTTTTAAAAGACCTCTAAGGACCAGACTCTTTTTTTCTACGATGCTATCCAATAGCATGAGCAATGGGAAAAGGAAATAACTTTCTTGATAGTGGTTCATTTTGTTTCAAGGCTGGACAGGTATCTTTTAGAACTGCCTCCCGTTTCGTGAGTGTTTCAGACTTTAGGAAAGGATGGTATAGACTTGGTTCTCAAGCTGCAGCGTGCATCGGTATCACCTAAGGACCATTAGAATGCAGATGGCTGGGCCTCATTCCCAGTTTCTGATTCAGCAGATAAGGCCCAAGAACTTGTATTTCTAACAAGTTTCCAGGTGGTGCTGATGCTGTGGGTGCAGACCACACCTTGGGAAATACGAATCCTGCACGTCTTTCACAATCCTGTTTAACAGGGTCCCTCCTTCTCTGCAGTCTCTGTCCTAATCACTTCCTGTCCATCTTCCTTATTCCCAGTCTTTTTACCCAAATCACTTTATTATCCTCCCTTCACAAATCCCAAGCTTTGAAATACTTTCTATCAACCAACACACACTCATCAAGTAATAATTCATTTTCTCATGTTTCATTAACCAAAGACAAGGGTAACCGCCAATCAGAGCTCCCAGTCAGCATGGGGTAACTGGTATTTCTATACTGGCTTGCTATAATTCTAGCCAAGAAAAAAGAAACCTGATGTTCTAGTTTAAATAGCCTGTGCATCTAATCTCTGATATATATGAGCTTTTTTGGTCAGTCTTTTTGAAGTACTGAAAATAGCTCACAAACACCCCCCCTTTTCTTCCTCCAATACCCCCATGAGACTGGGAAGCTCAGGTTGGGACCACCTGGTATCTATCACTCATCTGGTAAATAATCACTGATTGTCTTCTGTCATTTGTCCTATTGTTATCCCTTAACAGCATGAAGGGACTGCATCTGGCCCTTCTTTGTAAACTGCACAGTACCTTGCTTAGGGCTTTAGAATATTAGCAACTGCACCTCAAAACATGAAAGAAAAAAAAAACTGTTTAATTAATGTTTGACTATACTACAAAAATATCAGGGGAGAACAACATAATGAAAGAATATTTGTAGTAAAACAGTATAGAAGACAAACTCAAAAGTTACCCTTTGGGGAAGGAAAATGAGTCAACAAAACAATTAATTTCCAGGGTTGGTAAAGAGACTTGAAAATAACTGCTTGCCTGATTAAGTTCACCAGGATATGATTCCATTGGATTGCTCTGCCTGGGGCCTCCTGGAAGGCTGTTAGGAGGAAATGCTGGAAATGAGTCTGATTTAATCACAAGCAGACAAACTAGGGATTTGGAGTGATGGTAAGGTCTTAATGAATCAGACATAATTGTGCCTTCCTCAAGAGTATGTGACTCTGGAGAAGGCAATGGCACCCCACTCCAGTACTCTTGCCTGGAAAATCCCATGGATGGAGGAGCCTGGTGGGCTGCAGTCCGTGGGGTGGCTAAGAGTCGGACACGACTGAGCGACTTCACTTTCACTTTTCACTTTCATGCATTGGAGAAGGAACTGGCAACCCACTCTGGTGTTCTTGCCTGGAGAATCCCAGGGATGGGGGAGCCTGGTGGGCTGCAGTCCGTGGGGTGGCTAAGAGTCGGACACGACTGAAGCGACTTAGCAGCAGCAGCAGCAGCATGACATCTACAGTGGTGCAGTAAAAAAAAATAAGGGAGTCTGTTTCTCTACTGCATTGTACACTGGCTGCCTTCACCTGATCTTTCCGTGTGAAAATAAACTCCTTCCTTGTGAAAAAAAAAAAAAGAGTATGTGACTCTTCCTTTTTCCAAAACTCCACTTAAAACTCTCGTCCTCTTGGACACCATCCCTGGTGATGATCACTACCATCCCACCCTGACCTGTTTCTGATCACATTTCATTCTGTTGCATTGAAACTGCTACTGAAGCTTTTTCATATGTGTGTATGGGGGGGGTTGGGAAAGTGCCCTTCTTCCCTACAAAAAATAGCCCCCACCCGTCTGTGACAAAGACCTAAAGCTAGCCTGTGATTATTTCTTTATTGGATGACTTGACTTAGGCTGTTATCTGTCATCAATCTGTTTGTGCCCCTTCCTGCCCTTGCCGATGATGCTCCAATAGTATTGCTAGCACAGCTTTGGATAGTTCCACCAAGGAAATTGCAAGGAAATCTTTTGAATACTGACAACTCCAGAAAAGATGCAAAAAGCAAGGTTTTAGGTTGTTGTTTTACGTATCCCAAACTCTTATTAGATATAGCTAATTACACAGCTTATCAAAGTAAAAGATCTGGGTGCTATGTGATGGTCTACCCCCTCATTCAAGCTTGATTGAATAATATGGTTCAAATCCAAGGAGCTCCTCCTCTAATGAAGTTCCTGCTTTGGTCTTTTGCTACAGCAACTTAGGGCCATAGTCCAAGATGACAGCAAATGTATTAAATATTGCAGCAAATCCATTTTCTCCCTGCTTTAGTGACCTCAGAGACAAAACTGTATTTGATAGCATACAAGTCTAGAAGAAGTATTGTGCCTATATTTTTTTTTCCTTTTTCAACATGGAAATCAATCATGCTTATATTCCTGAGCACAGTGCCATCCATGTAACAGGCATTGAAAAAATACTTGAAGGAAATTAGTTATACATGATGCATTGACTACACAGATGTACTATCTATTTTTCCTGAGACACCACCAAAAATGACAGTGAAAGAATTAAAAAGGAATATATTCACATAAATGAAGAAAATGGGAAATTATACCACAGTAAGCAAGTGTTTTCCACTTTTTCAGCTTTTTAAAAAAATGTGGTAAAATATATACAACACAAAACTTACTATTTTATCCATATTTAAGTGTACAGTTCAATGGTATTAACTACATTCACATTATTGTGCACCATCCCAAAGTAAAACCCTTGAGCCATTAACGATGCTCCAACTAAACCAAGGCAAAACCCTATTCCCCCTCCCTCCACTCATGGTAACTACTATTCTTTTTTTGTCTCTATATATTTGACTACCCTAGGTACCTCATGTAAGTGGAATCGGATAATATTTGTCCTGGTGTGACTGGCTTATTTCACTTAACATAATGTCTTTAAGCTTATCTATGTTATATTAATAGCATGTGTCAGAATTTCATTCCTTTTTTCCCCCCTACTAAATCAGACATATTTCATTTTTAGTTTTATTGAAGAATAATTGATAGAATTTTTTCCTTTTCGAGGCTGAATAATATTCCACTGTATGGATATTACCACCCTTTATTTATCCATTCATCCATCAAAGGACATCTTGGCAATTTATACATTTTGGCCATTGTGAATAATGCTGCCATGAACATTGGTGTACAAATAATTCTTCAAGTCCCTGCTTTCAAAACTTTTGTGTATATACCCAGAAGTGGAAATGCTGAATCAAATGGTAATTCTATGCTTAACTTTTTGAGGAAACATAATTTTCCACAGCAGCTATACTGTTTCACATTCCCACCAACAATGTGCAAGAGTTCCAGTTTCTCCACATCCACCCCAGCACTGTTGTTTTTTTTTTTTGTTTGGGGGACTTTTATGATGTCAGCCTAATAGGCATGAAGGGGCATCTCATTATGGTTTTGATTTGCATTTCCCTGATGGTTGGTGATGTGGAGAAGCTTTTCATGTGCTAATTAGCATCTCTTCTGTTCCTTTTTGAAAAGATGGAAAGCAGATGGAGGAATAGTAATGTAGCAGAGCAAAGGAGGGAGAGCAGGGAAGGGGTTACAGGTGAGAAGCAAACTGAGAGCCTCACAAAACCTTTGAAAGATTCAGGCCTTGATAAAAGGGTGGACCAAGGTAAGGATCAGAGCTGAAGACATCCTCTGCACTTGAAGCCAAGCAGTTTCTCTTCACCTAGGCACAAGGATGGAACCTTGATCCCTCGCAAATCTGAAGTGGGGAGGCCCTAGATCCCAATACAGCTGGCACAGGAGCCAGCAGGAGTGAGATAAGGTCTGGAAACGGGGAGACTGAGCGAGAGCGCACCCTGAGCAGTGGGATCCCCAGCCTTCTTCCTCAACTCTGCTCCCCAAATGTAGGTAACGTGTGTTACCCCTAGACAGCAGATGAGAGGATTCTTCTCCTGAGAAACTGAACTGCCCCACAGGAAGAAAATCATGGATAATAACATTTGGGGTTCCTGTAACAAAAGAGCAAGATCCCCACAAAAACCCAACAGGAAAGGCTTCCACTTGACAAGCTCTGTATACACAAATAGAGAACTTACAATTAGTCTCTTTTTTTGCCTTTTTTCTTAATTGAAATATAGTTGATATACCATTTTGTGTCAGTTTCAGGTATACAGCAACTTGACTCAGTGTTTTATATATATATATATATATATGGAAAATAATTTTTTATATGTATATATTTGTATAAATTTATATTCTTTTAAAAATTATTTTCCATTATAGGTTATT
This sequence comes from Giraffa tippelskirchi, assembly GCF_054371585.1. NCBI lineage: Eukaryota > Metazoa > Chordata > Mammalia > Artiodactyla > Giraffidae > Giraffa > Giraffa tippelskirchi. The sequence continues at coordinate 16,683,939 of NC_137283.1, read as the reverse complement.
ATAAGATACTGAGTATAGTTCCCTGTGCTATAAGTAGGTCAACAGATAACAAGGTTGGTGATCTATTTTATGTATTGTAGTACATATATTTTAATCCCAAACTCCTAATTTATCCCTTCTCCCTCCAATTAGGTCTTGTGCCTTACTCTAAAATATGAAGTGACAACTAAGGGTTACCAGACACCACAGAAGAGCACCCATCGAGAAAAACAGAGACTAAAACAACATCTCCAGAAAACTGGATCAGGAAGAAACAGGTGATGCCAGAAACAGAGACACCTTCAAATAAAAATTACAATTAAAACTCCTAAAGAGTTAAGAGAAGACACTGGATCCATCAATTTTTTAAAAGTAGTATACTATGAAAAACAAAAAGAACCCTTGGAAATCAAAAGTGATCATCAATGTCAAAAAGTTAACAGGTTGGAATTAATAAAAAAGCAAAATTATGGAAAATAATAAGGATAGTATAAGGATAAAATATTTTGAGGATCAATTGAATTCAACATCGAAATAAGAAAACAGAGAAGGAAAACATTATCAAAGAAATAATTTAAGAAAAATTTCCTGGAACTGAAGGACACGAGTCACCAACTGACAATCTAATGAATGAAGAAAGATGAATGCCAAGTTTCAGCATACCAAGGATACAGAAAAGAACTAGAAGTGTCCAGATGGATAAGTCACTTACAAAGAAACAGGATTAAAAATGGTCTTAGACTTCTCAAAAATGACCCTAGAAGCTAAGAAGACAATGGAACAATGCCTTAAAAGGAAAATAATTTGTGACCTGAATTCCACAGGGCCAAACTGAAAATACAGAGTGAGGGTAGAAAAAAAGACATTTTCAGATAAGAACTCAAAAAAAAAATGTATTTCCCATGTATCATTTCTAAGAAAGCAATAGAAGGAAAGTGCCATCAAAACTAGGAGGGAAAGCAAGACATGGGACCCAGGAAACAGGGGTTCTAACATAAAAGAAAAGAAAACATCCAGTATAATAACTAGGTGAAAGGCCCAGTGTAAAACCTGTCTATCCTAGAGCAGGAGGACTTTAAAAAGGAAAGTTCCAGATAGAGTGGTGTACACACTTGGGCATGAAAAATGACTGATATACCATAAAAGTTCTAAATAGAAAGAAAAGGTCATGTACATAGGAAACAATGCAAAAGAAAAAAAAAAAAAACAAGCAAGCATTATCAACTCCAGAAAAAAAAAAAAAGATATGCAAGGAGGGCTTTTTGGCTTCGCAATAGACAATAATTATATAAACATAACATGATATCAATAAATACTGATTATAACGGCTTGCAGGAAAGGGTAGCAGGCAAGTAATTGACACTTTTATCTCAGATAACAGCAAGTCAATCAGTTTAGTTCAGTCACTCAGTCATGTTCGACTCTTTGCGACCCCATGGACTGCAGCACGCCAGGCTTCCCTGTCCATTGCCAACTCCCAGAGCTTACTCAAACTCTGGCAATCAAGTCGGTGATGCCATCCAACCATCTCATCCTCTGTCATCCCCTCCTCCTCCTGCCTTCAATCTTTCCTAGCATCAGAGTCTTTTCCAAAGAGTCAGTTCTTTGCATCAGGTGGCCAACTAATGGAGCTTCAGCTTCAGTCCTTCCAATGAATATTCAGGACACGGCAGGGGCTCTGGGTCCAGCTGACCTGGGTATGGCATAAGCCCTCTTGGAGGAGGTCGCCATTAGCCCTACCACAGAGCCACCAGAACTTACACAGGATTGGGGAAACAGACTCTAAGAGGGCACAAACAAAACCTTGTGTGCACCAGGACCCAGGAGAAAGGAGCAGTGACACCACAAGAGACTGACCAAGTCAATAGGTGGCTTCTATAAATGGATAAATGATAAAGCAAGAAAGTGTTTTATTTTGAATGTAAAATATCTTGATGGTTGAAACTGAAAACTTTTGGGTAAATGATAGCCTAATGTGCCCTTTCTGACTTAAGGACACTTTTATGGAAACAGTAGATTCATTCTTTTTTTTAATTGAAGTATAGTTGATGTACAATATTATATAAGATACAGGTGTACAATATAGTGTCAAAATGGCCATACTACACAAGGAAACCTACAGATTCAGTGCAGTCCCTATCAAAACACCAATGGAATTTTTCACAATATTTTTTGGATCTGTCTCCTAAAGCAAAAGAAATAAAACCAAAAATAAACAAATGAGACCTAATTGAATTTAAAAGCTTTCGCATAGCAAAGGAGACCACTGATAAAATTAAAAGATATATTGAATGAGACAAAAAATTTGCAAATAATATGACCAATAAGGGATTAATATCCAAAACATATAAATAGCTCATACAGTTCAGTTCAGTTCAGTTCAGTTGCTCAGTCGTGTCCGACTCTTTTCGACCCCATGGACTGCAGCATGCCAGGTTTCCCTGGCCATCGCCATCTCCCAGAGTTTGCTCAAACTCATGTCCAACCAACCATCCATTCAAAAGCATCAATGCTTTTGAACTGTGGTGTTGGAGAAGACTCTTGAGAGTCCCTTGGACTGCAAGGAGATCCAACCAGCCAATCCTAAAGGAAATCAGTCCTGAATATTCACTGGAAGGACTGACGCTGAAGCTGAAACTCCAATACTCTGGCCACTTGATGCGAAGAATTGACTCCTTGGAGAAGACCCTGATGCTGGGAAAGATTGAAGGTGGGAGGAGAAGGGGATGACAGAGGATGAGATGGTTGGATGGCATCACCGACTCGATGGACATGAGTTTGAGTAAGCTCTGGGAGATGGTGATGGACAGGGAGGCCTGGTGTGCTGCAGTCCATGGGGTCCCAAAAAGTTGGACATGACTGAATGACTGAACTGAACTGAACTGAGGTTGGTCATAGCTTTTCTTCCAAGCAAGTGTCTTTTAATTTCATGGCTGCACTCACCATCAGATTACCATCAGTTACCTCAGAATGTGACTGTATTTGGAGACAGAGTCTTTAAAAATGTGATGTAGGTAAAATGAGGTCAGGTGGGAGGCCCCAATCCAACAAAAAGAGATTAGGACAGACACACACAGAAGAAAGACCATGTGAGGATACAGGCAGAAGAGAGCCATCTACAAGCCAAGGAGGGAGGCTTCAGAAGAAGCCAACACTGCCAACACCTTATCTTGAATGTTTCTAGAACTGTGAGACATGTTGCATTGTTTACGCTACTCAGTCTGTGGTACCTTTTTATGGCAGCCCAAGGTGACTAACACACTTGATCCCAGTTTCAGAAAGGTAAAATAGGAATGTATCTCATGGGCTAATTGTGAGGATTAAATTGTATGGAAAAGTACTTACCACAGTGCTTTGCATACAATATGTGCTCAGTAAATGTAGGATAGTATGATTACTGGCTTATTGTTATTAACAAAATAATTACTCCAGTGTTTTCCATTTGTCGAGTGATCAACGAAAATTGTTGAAGCTATTACAGTGACTTCATAATTCACCTTCGTGTCTTTAGTCTTGCCCTCTTCTATCCATCTCCACCATGCTGCCAGAACATTCCTTCTGGAATGACAATCTGGCCGTGATATTCAGTATCCCAAAATGGCCCCAAACAATGCTACTCCTCCCTCCCTGTGTGGCACATGTGTGCCTCTTCTTCCTCCAGAGGTAGGCCCTGTATCCCCTCCCTGTGAGTCTGGGCTGTGCCTGTGACCACATTGACTATAATAATACAACAGAGGAAACGATATCCTGGGACTTCCAAGTCCTCATATTAAAAAGCCCTGGCAGCTACTGAGCCACCAAGAACTAAAGAGCCTCTTGATAAGGGTGAAAGAGGAGAGTGAAAAGCTGGCTTGAAACTCAACACTCAAAAAACTAAGATCATGGCATCTGATCTCATCACTTCATGGCAAATAGATGGGGAAAAAATGGAAACAGTGACAGATTTTCTTTTCTTGGGTTCCAAAATCACTGTGGACAGTGACGGCCACCATGAAATTAAAAGATGCTTGCTCCTCAGAATAAAAGTTATGACACTTAGACATATGACAAACAGCATATTCAAAAGCAGACACATCACTTTGCCAACAAAGGTCTGTATGGTTTTTCCAGTAGTCATGTACAGATGTAAAAATTGGATCATAAAGAAGGCTGAGCACTGAAGACTTGATGCTTTCGAATTGTGGTGCTGGAGAAGTCTCTTGAGAGTCCCCTGGACTTCAAAGAGATCAAACCAGTCAATGCTAAAGGAAATCAATCCCGAATATTCACTGGAAGGACTGATGCTGAAGCTGAAGCTCCAATACTTTGGCTACCTGATGAGAAGAGCAGACTCAATGGAAAGACCCTGATGCTGGGAAAGATTGATGACAGGAGGAGAAGGGGGCGGCAGAGGATGAGATGGTTATATAGCATCACCAATTCAAGTGACATGAGTTTGAGCAAACTCTGCGAGACAGTGAAGGACAAGGGAGCCTGGCATGCTGCAGTCTATGGGGTTGCAAAGAGTCAGAAACGACTTAGCAACTGAACAACAACGAGACATTTTTGGTTGTCACAGGACTGAGGGAGTGCTACTGGCATCTACTGGGTAGAGGCCCAAGACGCTGCTAAACACAGGACAGCCAAATGCTGCAGACAAAAAGGAATTATATCCAACCCCAAATGCCGCTAGTGCTGAGACTGAGAAAGCCTCATCACATATGAGAAAGAGAGAGAGCACTGAATGCACATACACTTAGGGGCTTAGATGCACATTCCCACCCCTGCCTCAGCTCAGCCCTCTTCTCAGCACCCGAGAGCTGGAGGTACCAGGAAAGATACCAAGGATAAGTAAGGGCTTAAATCCGGGCAGCTTCTTTCCTGCTCAGCGTGATCCTGACCAAGAGAATTCCTTAATCAGAGTCCTTTTCTCTGCATCCTGTGGTCACTTCTAGGCCCGACTGACATTCTGTAACTCTGCAGTTGTAGGTTGGTGCCTGCTGTTTCTTTCTTGGCTAAAAGATGTCAGTGATGCAGGCTTTCTCACATGCCAAGAGAGGAAAAGTCCCAGATAGGCTGGTCTGATTCACTGAGAGTTCACATTACACCCTGGATCGCCCAGAACTCAGTGAACTCAGCAGGCACACAGCCTGCCCAGGTAAGTGGCCTTCAGGCTGCAGAAGAAATGGGAGGCTGGGAAGGTGGCCACTGAAGGCTGGCTGGCTAACTCAGCTCTAATCTGAAGAGGCCTCCTTGTCAGTCAAAGCATGCTGTGTCTTTGCCAGGAGGCAGGGAGATCTCTGTGAAATCTGCTTCTTTGTCTCCCAGGGTAAGAGTGGTAAGAAACCTCACCCTGCAGAAGGATTGCTTCTGAGAGAGAGAGAGGTCCTGCAGAGAGGCAGTGAGCAGAGCTGATGCCTGGGGCCACTCCGGGGGCCTGACTTTATTGTTTCTAATTGGCTTTGAGAGGAGGTCAGATTGTGTAGTGGTAAAAAGCCTCAGCTTTCACATCACACAGGCCTGAGTGTGAGTCTGGTCCATCCCTTCCTGTGTGATCCTGGTAAATGACCCTGCCTTAGTCTTGACTAATCCTCAATCCTGAGTTGGGAACAATAATAGTATCCACAGGTTGTTCTGTGGATTAACTGAGATAGTGAAACCACAGGTTTATCATACTGCACAGCCTAACTGCAAGTAGATGGTTATTATGAAAGGATACTACAGACCAATGAACAGCTGAGGAGTATGATGAAATTCTCACATCAACTCCTGTATCCAGGTAGGATGCCAGATGATACTGAGAATTAACACTTTGATGGTAATTACGTGCTTACAACTATTTCGAGTGCTCTGCACTTACTAACTCAATCCTCACAAAGACCCTGTGTGACAGGTATTTTATAACCCCCGTCTTACAGATGGGACAATGAGACGCAGAACTGGTAAGGGGAGGACGAGGGCTTGGACAAAGGCAGCTTAGTTCCTGGATCCCTGCCCTTAGCAGTGCACACACCACCCTGAAAGACTCCAGCAAATGGTAAGAAATGCAGGGGGAGGCCTCCCCAGCCTGCCTCAACCCCTGTCCTGCTACCAAATACCTTCTTCACCCCTAGGCAGCAGAGCCCCGCAAATGTCCAGTAGAGAGGCACCCAGCTCTGCAGGGAAGAGTCCAGAAGTGTCTGCTGGGGTGTGGGCAAGGGATGACACAAGAAGGCAGGAAGCAAATGAGATTCGGAAATGGGCAAACTGGGACGCCATCCCAGAAGCACTTGGTGGCTCTGGGTGACTCTGGGCCCAGAGACATACTTTCTCAGAGCTTTATTTCTCTCCCTCTAAAACAAAGGCTTACATTTGGTCGAAATCCCTACTAGCTCTAGAACACTAGGTTCTCCTAGTGAGAAAAGGCTGCCGCTGGAGTCTAGGCAGGATCCTAGCTCGGGTGAAGAACGCCCCCTGGCGGATACTTCCAAGAATGTCCCAGAGCACTGGGTTGGGACTCAGAAGACTTGGTTGGGCTGTTCTGCCCACATGCAGCTGTGTGGTCCCTGGCACGGTGCTTCGGCTCTCTGACTCTCAGAATTCTGATTGGTAAAATGACACATAAAAAACTACCAGTAATGATAATATTTATAACATCTAACACTTTCCCCCCCACACACATTTTTTCACCACTTTATTCTGAAATAGTAATGGGTTCTAAACCAATGTGAATGATAAATTTTAGGAGTTACATATTTGTTCTTGGCACTCTATTAAAAGGTTATAACACCGCCTCTCTTTTTCCTATACATATTTTTGTCCTTCGTGGGTTTTTTGTTTTGTTTTGTTTTGATTTCAGTTTGGCGGGGAAATGTATTTAATTGCAATAAGAACAATTTCATACAAGAAGAATGTAATTGTAGTGAGATCTATTCTCTTAACAGGTTTTTAAATATACAACACACTGTTAACTATAGTCACTATGTTATCTAGAGCTTACTCATCTTACATAACTGAAATTTTATATCCCTTGATTTACCTAAGACTTTTTGAGTGTTTATGACATGATAGGTTGGCCCTGTTCTAATAATATATATATTTACTTAATCCTCCACATAACCATGTAAGAAAGTTCAGAAAGACTGCACAGCTCACTACAATAATCCACAAGAGACTAGGCCAATTAGAAAAGTCTACAATAGTGACATTTATAAGGTGATGTACATTTGATAAACATGACCCCATTGACTCCACACAACCACTGTTTCATACTTGTTTACAGCAAGGAGACAGAAGACCACTGCGCCACACCCTGGAGGCACACAGGAGCAGGGCGTGCAAGGGTCACGTCCTCACAGAGTCCCATCTGGTAGGGAGGGGAGACACCTTTTAAGTGCCCATGGGGTAACAGTACACTATGGAAAAACTGAGAAGCTACAGAAGCTTCACTCTGTCTGCGAGGGAAGCAATGGCAAGAACCATTCCACCCAGGGTCATAGGCTCCCAAGCTTTGTGCGTTGCCATCACGGGACCTAGTACACTATTTACAGAACAGACCTGTTTGTCTACCCTGGCTTCCGAGTCAGTATCTGAGCCCCTGAGGAACAGAGCCTGTGTCCTGATCACCTTCATAAACTCAGCACCCAGCAGAGGGGGTGGCACGTGGCTGCTCAATAAACATTTGCCCAGTGAAAGCCCTACTCCTCTTCCAAGCCCACACACCCTCCTTCCTATCACACCTTGGATGTTCTTCTCCTTCACAATAACCCACAGAGATTAGGACAGTGCTTCCTTAGTCCAGGCCCTGACCATAATTCTCCAACTCAGAGAAGTTACACTGATGTTAACTATTCCAAGTATAATAGAATAAAAGTGTCGGGGAGGGAGAGGGGAGCAGGAGATGGCCAACAGTTTTCAGACACTTACTCTGTGCTGAGCATTCTATCTTTACTGCTGTAAATCTCAAAGCAAGCCTCGGAGGTAGGTAGTAAGTGACAGGGCTAAGATTTGTACAGAGGAGCCTGGCTCCACACTCTTGTACCCATGTTTACCATATTCCACTGCCCTGTGGCTCTTTCCTCCAAGCTTCCGTGAGTGACCAATGCTACTCTCAGCCAAGGACAGACTTCAGGCTTTTTGCCCTCCACATTTGGACCTTCCTAGAATCAAAAGATTCTTCTGGAAGGTCTGGCCTCACTTTCTGAAGGCCATAAAGTACCTTCCCAGTATTTTCCATTTTCATTTTCTAGCCTTTTGTTCCTGAAGAAACCCTGAAGGACATGGGATGTAGGTGCAGTCCACTGAGTTGAACCAACCAAGGAGACTGATACCTGAAAGATAGCATTCTCCATCTGCTCACCTGGGGAGTAAAGTCAATGAAGATAATAATAATAGAAACAACAACGTGTATCCTTGACTGAGTCTTACTGGATACTGGCCTAAGTGGCTAAGCCATTCTCAAATATCATCTCATTTTAAACCTCACCACAACCTTCTGAGGTATGTCTTACTTGATTTCCACCAGGTAAACTTCTTGAGAACAGAACTTTATTTGTTTGGGCCTTCCAGGGAGCTGATAGCAAGACAGAATTAGACATACAAAGACTTAGTGGGAGACTCATCTCTGAAGGATAAAGCAGAAGGAGCAGGAGTAGGCAGGAAAGCTATCGACTCTGATACACATCTGACATGTATGGAGACAGAAAGGGAAGGAAGGATTGAACTAGAAGAGCCCAGGCTGCAGTGGCCTACACCCTCACTGAAGTCTCGGGATGAGCGTGGTGGTGCAGAGGAGGCATGCTAAAGTTAGCTGCTTCATGGTTCTCGAGAGTTTCTCTCTTAAAGGTGCTCTGAACAGCATGAGCCCATGGCTGCCACAAGTAACACTGTTCCCTGCTGATTCCTCAGCACCTAGAACAGTATCTAGCACATTGCATTAAATTAATGTTTACTGAATCTATCTGTTACTTGAATTAATCCCCTTTTATGTATAAGGAGGCTTGAGTGCAGAAAAATTGAGTGACTTGCCCATGGTCGTGCAGCTGGTAGGCTGTCTGGCACAGACTTGAATCAAGGTTTTCCCATTCCAAAGCCCATACACCTAAGGCTGTGTGTCTCTGTAACTTGGCCTTCCCCACCTCCTTCCTCATTCCCTGCACTTAGCACCAAAACATTGCTTGACTGGAATATGAGGATTTTTTCCTTGCTTTTACTCACTCAGTCACTCATTTAGCAAACATTTCTCAGGTACTGCACAGGATACCTGGGTGACACAGACCAATAGGATAGGCTCCTCCTTTGAGATGGTCACAGCCCAGGGTAGAGAGACAGTCACATAACAAAAGATTAGTGTGCAGTGGGATAGGGTTACAATAACAGCGCACTGCCCAGAGTTACATCTCAGGATGGGGGGGTGAAGAAGTGGAGCAGACGCCCACCTAGGCCCAGCTAGCCTCTGTCACTGCCCACCTCACACCCCACCCACAATGCCAGCCAAGGCACAGAACTTCTGGAGGGAATTTAACCCCTGAACACCCAGGCCAGCCAAGGTTCATTGGGGCTGGAAATGCTGAAGGTATGAAATCACTCTAAGGAGGGAATGGTAGGAAGCCTGGTAACCACGGTTACACACAATTCAACTCAACAATACAAAGGGATCTGGCCAGCCTAGGAACCAACCACACAGCTATTCAGGTGATGGTTTAGTCAATAAAATGTAGGCTACATTTAAGGAAAAGACTGAATGAGGCCTTTAAAAGTCTATCACACATTACTTGAAAACCACTTAGAAACTCCTATCACAGGTCTAAATAAAACAGGTATCAATGATCAAAACTGACAAGACAAAAAAAAGCTGACAAAGATAGTATCTTCAGCTAACTAGAAAAACATGTCCCAGAGAAAATGGAAAACCCCTGGAGGCCAGTTAAAATCAGAGAATAAAAAATTATTTAATCCTAGTTAAAAAATTAGAAACAAGCTAAGTATCCATCATTGTGGGATTGCACAAATTTGAACATTCACAAAATGGGATTCTAAAAAACCAGGTTACAACCCAACACCAGTTACTGTATCATGTACATATACCCACTGAGGGACATCTGAAGACTGTTCATGAAAATGTTAAGAGTGATGCCCTCAGGATGATGGAATTTTGAGAGATTTTTATGTTCTTCTTTCCACTCATCTGTGTATTCAGGTATTTCTAAACAAGCATAGGTCATTTTCAAAAAGAAGAAAATGTATAAAGTTATTTTACTTTGAAAAGCAAAATAATCAGAAAAGCAATGAAGTGATTACAAATGCCATGGACAAGAGGGAGTTAAAAAGAAAGATGACAGTCTAGGGAAGACTATCTAAAACTATTACAATATTGTAAAGTAATTAGCCCCCAACTAAAATAAATAAATTTATTTAAAAAAAAAAGATTTTTTTATGAACATTTTTAAAAGGAAGCAATTATCACAGCCAACTGTTAAATAAGACTCAGTGAGCAGATTTCAGGATCCTCTCCAGAATGTCATTAATGCCTGTGATACCACATGCCCAGCACATGACAAGTACTCAGCAAATATCTGTTGCATGAATCAATGAACAATCATTTTGGCAGCTATCTGTTCCCTGTAATTTATCTCTATTCCTTTCAAATTTGGGTAATCCATTGGTCTGCCTAATGGATTCACTAGATCTTATTTCCTTTTATTTACAATGTCTGTAGTAATTCCAAAATTTTTACCTAGGTGCAGCTTAAAAGGAAGAAGTCTAGCTGGAGATTCAGCCTGGAGGCTTATCTTGAAACTGTGTTTCCACAGCACCTTAAGTATGACTGAGAAGATGCCAACTGTTCACATCCAAGGAAACAGGATGATAGAAATGATGGAGAACTGCAGTCCTCCCAAGTGACCCATTGGCTCTACCAAAGGACAAAGTTAGTCAACTCGATCACAGGAATGTGGTCAACATTCTTGACCTGACCTCTCTCCTCTACTCCAGCCTGACCCCACAGCCCATCAATCATGTACACCTCTTGCCTCACTCTCTCAATGAGTTTAGAAACCAGGATCCCTGAGCCTCTGCTGTGGCCTCCAATGACTCCTGCCTCCTGATAGTCACATTCTTGGATGGAGTCAGTCCCATACTGACTCTGGGGTTGGCCACAAGGCGTGCTTTGTTTTTGGCCAATGGAACATTGGCAAAGGTGCTGCAGGCAGAGGCTAGACAAGCACTCGTACATTGGGGCTGGTCCCCTTGGAATGCTCCCTTTGGGGACTCATCTGTCACATAAGAAGGCTGGGCCAAACAACTGAATGTGAGAAACCACAATGGGAGAAAAGCCCAACCCAGTCATCCTAGTGTTCTGCTTTATCAGCCACGTTAGGGACCACAGGGTGAGACCAGCATGCTAACTGCCTGGTCAAACCACAGAACTGTGAGAAAGAATTAACTGTGTTGTGCCATTAAGTTGTGGAGTGGTTCCTTGTGCAGCAGTAAATAATTACAATAGCCTCTGATCCCTATTTCCCTGTAAACCCTGTGATGATCTCAGTGGCTACTCCTCTCCCTAGAGTTTACTCTACTCTACTGACAATGGTAGCCTTGCTGTTTCTCAAACACACCAAGTCCCCACCCCAGGGCCTTTGCACTTGCTGTTCCATTCACCTGAAGGGTATTTCCCCTAGATACTCATATGGCTTGTTCATTCATCTCCTTCAAATCTACTCAAATGCCACCTTCTCAATGAAGTCTTCCCTTACCAGTCCATTAAAAATTATCACCTTTCCTTGTCAGTCCTTATTCCATTCTCTTTCCCTGTTCTTGCCCCTTTGCACATATCTACGTTTTAAAAGTTTAAAATTTACTTATTTTATTGCCTATCTCCACCTGTTAGAATATACTGTAACTCCCTGAAGGCAGGTATTTTTGTCTTGTTCATTGCTGTATCTTCACTGCCTAGAACAACACTTGTACATGGCAGTTACTCAGGCTGTTGAATAACTGAGTGGGAATATAACATGAAAAATGTGGTGCTCTGTACGTAAAAGAGCTTACAAGAATACTGAGGAGAGATGTCTAACCCACTTGTGGGAGTTAGGCAGAGCACAAGAGGGTGGAAAGATGTTCAGGGCAGAAACCCAAAGTAAAGACACACTCTCTGCTCTTGTGGGCACACAGAGCAGGAGAGAAAAAAGCCCGTGCAATGAAAGAGCTGTAACACAGCATTAAGTTTCTGTCCTACCCTAGCCCCTCACAATATGAGTCCAGCCTGCTCTTCCACTCTCCACAGCTGAAAGGATGTGATCCCCTACCTCCAAGTCTGGTCCTACTCCTAATTCCCAGGACAAATCTGACCTGAGATGGTAAGGACATAACCCTCTGTGGAGACCAGCGTCGAGTCACCCCCCTGCCCCGCCCCACCCCACTCAGGCAGTAGCCAGGCGATAGGGGGATCAGGGTGGCATTGAGGCCACCAGACCCCAAGCTCATTCCCAGCACCTGGAGCCTTGTCTTACTAAATTCCAAATATCCTTGGACTCCAGATCTGCCATGGATAGACCGCTTTTAAAAATAGAAAACCCAAACCCAATTAGCTTAAGCACTAAGGAGATTTGTTGAGTAGAACAACTAAACATTCTAGTGGTAGGGCTGGCTTCAGGTACATGGCTTAATGATGTCATCGAGACTGGGTTTCTCTCCATTTCGTAGCTTCAGTGGAGTTCACTTCATTCATCCTCAGGCTCTTTAAAAGGCCTCCAGCCTCTACCATAGCTTCAGGCTCTCACTTCTGGGTGTGGCTGCTGTGTCTCCAGCTCCACCTTCTCCCAGACTTAGCATCATCAGTGGGAGGAGGGCACCTGTCTCTCACCCACCAATCCCAGAAAAGTTCCCATTGCATTTAATTGGCTGCGGCTATGTCATGTGACCCATTCCTAAACCAGTCTCTGTGCCTTTCCCCATGCTGGGAGGGAGAAAGGATTTGCTAATTTGATCCGCAGGGATCATGCGTTCCCCACTGGCTGGATGTGGAAGGAAGGGGAATGCTGCTGAAGGGGCAGATGATAGCCTCTTACTCCAAGTTAAGTTCCATAGCCTGGCCTCCAGCAACCTAGCCAAAGAGATAACAGTCCTTGACTGAAGAATGTTTTATACCTTTTGCCACATTCTACACAATTCAAAATTAATGGTGAAATCATATCTTTTATGATGAAATGAAAATCAAAGATGTTCAAATATACATAAACCACTGAAATATATGGGCACCTAAATGATAATGATTTTTCAATATAATTCCCTCCTAGGAATTTTAAAAAAGAATGTGATGCTATTAACATTCATCTTTGAAAAAGTAGGATAAAAATCAGAAAGGGAAAACAGAGATGACCTAAATCATGTCTATTATCAAAAACTCATTTCAACGGATTCCAAAGGCTGTCTGGATTCCTTTCTGGCAATGTAATTTTGCTCTGTCAAATATTTCATGAAAGTGGGTCACTGGCGAGAGCCAAATACAGGTTTGTTTTTTTCTTTTTTAGTGCACCAATTTGTCCCATATGATTTGTTTGAAAGCTAGATTTTTTAATTGAGTCAGTATTTTTGTCCATCTGAAAGAATGCATCAAATGTATTTGTCTAGAAATCAGCTGTCCTAACAACTTTTAAAATTGTTAAAGAACATTTGATTTAATAACTGTTCTTCCCCTTAACTACTTTCTGCTAAGCATCTTAAGGCAGGAGAAGTAGGAGGTTTTATTTTTTTAAGCCTGAGAAACTGGGACTTCCCTACATTTCAAAGCACAAAGGCCTATTATTCAAGGAAAGGGGCCAGGGAGGCAGAGCAATTCAATTTTGTAGGCCGCTGTGTACTTCTTCCTCTCTCCTGCCAAATCAAGGCTCACCCCGGTCCCAAGTGGACTACACGCAGTGCAGCCCTCTGTGAAAAAGTGAAAGCAGTCGAGGAAAAAGAAAAAGCAGCCAGCCAGGACAGCCTGGGGAGCACTCATTATATTTGAACAGAGCCAGTGAAAGGGGCTTTTTGCTGAGCTGCCTGGGTGGGGCCACTCTATTCAGGCTCCCATTGTAAATTCCATCTGTGTGCTATCATTTCCTGACCCAGAAACAGGAAAATGTTTAGGCCATAAATTTCCCCAGGACCTTGCTTACTTGGCCACAAAAATCATTCCCTCTGAAGTCCATCAGCTCCATGCTGTCTGTGATTCCCTCTGCCCATTTACTGAACGGCCTTTTCCCCATCTTTCTATTTTCCTTCCAGAAACTGGATCCTCCATGAAGGAAAATGAAACTGGAATGTTTATGAGGAAAACTCAGGCAAATCAGAAGCTCTCCAGTCCTCACGTGAGAAGCTTGAAATGTCTAGCTGGGCCAAAGCTGAAGCTAGTCAAGTGTCAAACTATAACTTGACTGAGAAACAGAGGTTGTTGAGAGCAGTTGTTCTCAAACTTTAGCATGCATCAAAAATGACCTGGAAGAGTTTTTAATTCAGGAGTTCTGGTTCAGAGCCTGAGAAAGTATGTTTCTCACGAGTGCCCAGGGACCACACTTTGAGAACCCCTGATGTAGGGGGTGGCTGTACCACACCTCAGACATCAAGCAGGACATTATATTCAAAGGCTCAATAACATCTGGATTTGGATTCAGTAAACTTAGTCTGGTACCTACCTACAGACACAGGTTAAGTGTTTTCTACGGTAATGCGATTATGGCTCTCAATCTAACACACAGTTATACACAAAATATAAAAATATTTTTATAGCTCAACTTCATTCTTAGCTTCTATTCAACCAGAGTGGTAAAAATGTGACCTCAACTAATTTAACTTCTTCCTTCCACCCGCAGAGAATGTCTCTAGGCTCTGGGTGTTTATGGATAATCATTGGGGCTAGGGAAGGATCAAGGCTTGCATTCTGGTCCTTGCTGTCATCTATCCACACAGCTGTCAAATGAAATAGCCATCACCTTGCTTGGCCTATAGGCTTCAATCCTCTCTGATCGTCACTGACAAACCCCTCACCCCATGATGCATGACCCCTTCTGGCCCAGCACTATTTCTGGGCCACACTGGGAACCTGGAGACTGCCAGCCATGTCCTTTCTGCTCCCCAGGGTTCTGCCCAGAAGGCAGGGCACAGGGTCCCGGTCTGGGGTTTGCTGCATCTTATTTTTATCAGACTCACCGTGTCTCTTCTCCTTCCAACCTTTACCTCCCCTTCTTCTGCCAAGAACAGTGGACTCTGCTCATATGAGGGAGAATCTCTCTTCAAAACTCTTGCTCCCACTCATCTGGCCACACCCAGTGTTCTCAGTGTTCCCCTAAGGTCTTTAGACTTCTGGAAACCAAAGCAAGAAAGATTCTTATTTGTTTTTTCTGCCCTGACATTTCCTTCCCTCAGTTAATGAGCACAGAATGGCCTAGCTGCTTAAAAATAGGTAAGACTGCATAAACAAAAGAGCCATAGAGGGGTGAAAAAAATTTAAATACATATACACATTAGCATTTTAGAATTAATATCTATTATTATTTTATAATAATTGGGGGGGCTCCAAAATCACTGCAAATAATAACAGCAGCCATGAAATTGAAAGATGCTTGCTCCTTGGAAGAAAAGTTATCACCAACCTAGACAGCATATTAAAAAGCAGAGACATTACTTTACCAACAAAGGTCCATCTAGTCAAACCTATGGTTTTTCCAGCAGTCATGTATGGATGTGAGAGTTGGACTATAAAGAAAGCTGAGTGCCAAAAAATTGATGCTTTTGAACTGTGGTGTTGGAGAAGACTCTTGAGAGTCCCTTGGACTGCAAGGAGATCCAACCAGCAATCCTAAAGGAAATCAGTCCTGAATATTCATTGGAAGGACTGATGCTGAAGCTGCAACGCGAATATTTTGGCCACCTGATGCGAAGAACCAACTCACTGGAAAAGACCATAATGCTGGGAAAGATTGAAGGCGGGAGGAGAAGGGGACGACAGAGGATAAGTTGGCATCACCGACGCGATGGACATGAGTTTGTGTAGGCTCCAGGAGTTGCTGATGGACAGGGAAGCCTTGCATGCTGCAGTCCATGAGGTCACAAAAAGTCTGACACGACTGAGCGACTAAACTGATAAACTGAACTGAACTGAACTGGTTATCTTACAATATCTGAATTCTCCTGTTTCATTTTCAAGGCTATCCTGTTAGGTAGATATTATTCTTCCCATTTTACAAATGAGAAGATTGGGGTACAGAGAGATTAGAAAGCCTTGCCTCAAGTCACATATGCCAGATTTTGAACTCAGGGCTTCTGGCTCTGAAAACAAGGCTTATTTCACTGTATTGCAGCTTGTTCTGCCAAAGAAGAAAAGGAGAAAGGGAAGCCTGTCGATGGAGAAGGCATAGCCCAGAATACTGATCAGTGTTAGAAAATTATTTGGCCCATGAGATACAATTAATCCAAGGCGTAGTTACCATAAAGCAAAGTAATAAAATAAACCAAGAGACAAGATGCAAGGGAAAAGACCCCAAATCAAGGCCACAGGTCAAGTGGTAACTGCTTCTGGACCATAAGAGACAGGTTAGGAGTACAGAAAATTAAGATCAAAACCAAAGTGTCCTATGCTCCTCAAATCTTAATCCGGTCAGGGGTCAGGAATGAAGGAATCACAGAAGTAAATTAAGGCACTGACAGTAAGAGCTGGACCTTAGACTATGAGACTATCCTTCTTACAAGATTCCCCATTCCTCAAATCTAAGCTGATCTTGAGACTTGCACTGACAGAATATGGTAGAAGTGATGTCATATAAGTTCCAGAAGACTTGCAGCTTCCACCTTCATCCTCTTGGAACCCCAAGACCATGGTGGTAGGAAGAAGCCTAAAATGAAACATCACATACAAGCAGAGGCCCAGACATTTCTGCTAGCCCAAATGAGCCCATCTCCCAGGTGACCTTCCAAATGAATGCAGTCATGTGAGTCAGCCCAGGCAAAATCAGCCCAAAACTACCCAGCAAACCCCCAAAATAGTGAAAAGTAATATACTGCTGTTGGATTAAGCCACTAAATTGTAAGGTGATTTGTTATGCAACACTAGTTAACTGATACAACTTGAATGTACAACACTGACAGCCACTCTTAAGTCATTGAGTTGCCTGTGCTAGATTAATGCTGCAAAAAATTACTACAGTAACACATTGCGGTAAAAGCCCTTTTGGTGAGGGCCCCTTGCACTTCTTTTCCTGATACACAGATCAAGTCCACACTCCAAGCCCAGAGCATGATTACAGATTTCACGCTCCCTTCTACACAGACCAAAGATTTTTTCTGAAAACAGAACTACATACAACTAAACAGAAACTGGCAAGAATGTGTAGAAGATTATTCAAGAAAAGAATGTTAAGAGAGCTCTTTCTACATGAAAGCAAGGAATTGTTTACATAGGAAAATGTGTGCTGAAACCAATTAATTTTTTTTTTTTTTTTTTTTGCTTTTACAGCACATTAGGTTCTGCTTCCAAGATTTATTGAGTCATGAAACATGTTAACTGTGGCAGGCTGAGTTCCAATTAAAGACAAAAGGCAAGGGTCATTTACCTACACCTGAATGCTTCTTCAATAATAACAGACTCATGAACAAAAGGAACTTGCTCCAAAGAGAATATGACAATTCGTGAATATAGCTGTCATTTTTATTCAGACACAAATGGCTCTAGACCAGAAAATCGCATTAGCTCAAAACATGATATGGAACCCACTGCTAACAGGAAATGTTTCTTGCATGTGGGTAATTCCCTATCAAAATCAGCAACCATGATGATAAAAAAATACTCTAGCTTCTTGACTTTTCATCTCTCTTGACAGGATGCCTTAGCATATTTTAGTTTTACAAAATACCAGAATGTTATCACAGAGTAATCAAATTCCTAAAATAAAATTATATAAACTTTAAAAGCAATACTATCACAAAAGACTGCAGTGGTGTTTGGGGTTTGATGATGACAATCCTTTTCAGAAAGAAAGTCTCTCACGGTTGGGGCTGGGTGGAGAATCCAGATGGTATCTGGTGGCTCCTTCACAGCGGGTCACTTTGCACTTCTTAGTCTCTTTTAAATGCTATCTACAGAGCACCCTCTCAGTCTTTTCCTTCCTCTCCCTTTCTCGCATTTCTCGGCCTGTTCCCTTTGTTGATTTCAATCACTTGGCCCTTTCTAACTCCTCCCTTCCTTGAGCCTTAGTCCTCTCTTTACTCCCTTACCTGATACACAAAGAGTACAACTGCTCCTCACATGACAGCCTTACATTCTCTGGTATTAGCACAAAGAAAGAATTCTCTCTCAGACAGGGTATGGTTACCCTACAATTTCCCACATCCTTTTCTCAAAGATACAGTCAGCCCCAGCTCCCACCCCCCACCCCACCCCACCCCCCGTCTCTCTATCCAATCTCTGATAAAACAATGAGTATATTTGGTTGGTTATATTCAGATGGAGTCAAGGTAGACTTAATCATAAGCAACTTTTAAGTGGTACTTTCAAACATTTCCCTAAACTGGTAACAGACACAGCTTCTAACATATAGAAGTGGAAAAATATCTTCAAATCAAGAATTACTGAGTGTCTGCTACCTGCCACATCCCATGCTGGGGATAAAGATCTATGTAAGCCTTAGGCTCTGCTGTTAGGGAGAAACCTTTGCATAAATTATATATAATATAAATATATATATATATATAATATAAATATTTTTTTATTTATAAAAGAATATAAAAAGAATAGCAATCAACTGATGGAAAACCTGACAAACATCACCTAGTAACACCAATTTGAGAGAATTCAAGACACTGAGCTTCATTTCTATTCTGAATATGGGTATAATGATATTAATAATAACATTTGCTTTGCAGGATGATTATTATAGGGAGTAAAATTAGAATATGATTGAATGTATCTTGCAACTGTGCAATTGAGTTTCAATTCCATTCAATGAAATTTCATTCCATTCAACATTTATGTAGTACCTACTTTGGACCACGTCCTGCACTAGAGAAATTGGAAATAAAAATTATCCCTGAAACTAAAGCACCCAAGGACTGAGGCGGTAAGTGGAGAGACACATTAAATAATATAATATAGTATGATTACGTGCTATAATAGAAATACAGAAAATTACTAGATCTTAGATGAGAGATGAAAAGTATCCAGCCAGGGGTATAGAGAGTGGGAAAAGAAGGAAAAGGGCATCATGGGATGCTACAAAAACAAAGTGAAAAAGTGAAAGTCACTCAGTCGTGTCCAGCTCTTGGCAATCCCATGGACTATACGGTACATGGAATTCTCTAGGCCAGAATACTGGAGTTGGTAGCCGTTCCCTTCTCCAGGGACTTCTTCCCAATCCAGGGATAGAACCCAGGTCTCCCACATTGCAGGCTGATTCTTTACCAGCCGAGCTACCAGTAAATGATAATAAAAGTAACTCTCTCTCATTAAGATCCTTCTATACACTAGGGGGGTATTTTTGCTTTTTTTTTTTTTGCCTTTTCTTACTGTTACAGGGTTCTCAAGGCAAGAATACTGCAGTGGTTTGCCATTCCCTCCTCCAGTGGACCACGTTTTGTCAGAGCTTTTCACTATGACCCATCCATCTTGCGTGGCCCTGCATAGCTTGGCTTCATTAAGCTTCATTAAGTTACGCAAGCCACGACAAAGCTGTGATCCATGAAGGGGTCAAAACTGTGGTTTCTCCAGTAGTCATGTACAGATGTGAGAGCTGGACCGTAAAGAAGGCTGAGCACCAAAGAATTGATGTTTTCGAATTGTGGTGCTGGAGAAGACTTGAGAGTCCCTTGGACTGCAAGGAGATACAACCAGCTAATGATTGATTCCCTTTAGGGAATCAATCCTGAATATTCACTGGAAGGACTCATGCTGAAGCTGAAGCTCCAATAGTTTGGCCACCTGATACAAAGAGCAGACTCATCGGATAAGATCCCAATGCTGGGAAACACTGAAGGCAACAGAAGGGGGCAGCAGAGGATGAGACAGTTTCACAGCATCATCGATTCAATGGACATGAATCTCAGCAAACTCGGGGAGATAGTGAAGGAAAGGGAAGCCTGGCGTGCTGCAGTCCATGGGGTCACAAAGAGTCAGACATGACTTAATGATTGAACAACAACATATACTGGTTAGTATATTAAGCACTTTACAGGCAATATTCAATAAATAAAAACAAGATAGAGGGCTCCCCTTCTTGAAAACACGGTACCCTATTAACTTACAGAGTCTGGCTTTGGTGGCAGCCAGGTCTATTGGCCTGGAGAGAATAGCAGTTGGTTGCCCAGATGGAAGGGAGAAAACATTAAAGCATAAGTGAAAAGTAATGTTTTCTCATCCTGCTCTGTCACTGTGTGGCTCCAGGGATGTCCTTTAGCTCACTAGTCCTCAGCTTCCTCTTCTGCAAAATGACATAATACCAGCTGACCTTGTGGGGTTGGTTGCTGGGATAATGGATGTATAAAAGGCTTTCAAGTTTGTTGAATGCTCTTCAGGGTAAAGCTCAGGCTAGAAACTCACTTGCCTACAGGCCCAGGGAATTAACACAAATGAGTAACATAACTGAAGCAGGCCTATGGGGACTGTGCCAATTGTATCAGTATTGTATCTGTCAACTATACTGCATAACAAATCACCCCACAAGGTAGTTGCTTAAACCAACAACAGTATATTACTTTTCACTATTTTATGGGTTTGCTGGGTAGTTTTTCTGCTGGATTTGCCTGGGCTCACTCATATGGCTACATTTATCTAGAATCCTGGCTGGCGGCTAGGCTCGTTTGGAACAGCAGCACAGCTACTCTTTGTTGGTTAATGACAAAGATTGCCAGGTAGGAAACTGGGCGCCTTGCTGCCAACCTATTTTTCTTGAAACATTGAAAGATTTGTCTGTGTGTATATCTGTAAGAGTGTGTGTGTGTGTGTGTGTGTGTATAAATCCCTGATTTTTAAACCTTAACTAATTTCCTTTAATGGAAAACACTGTGCGGCCCTAAAAAACATATCTATGGACTAGATTTGGGGTTTGGGCCACCAATTGGTAACCTCCACATAAACTAATGTTTACAGTCTTAGAGAAGAAAACATGAGTGTATTAGTCCTAATTCCTCCTCAAGGGATATACGTAACAATCTGATGGATATTTTTGAATTCTGCAGAAACTAAGACTTCACTCAGATGGAGGATGCTAAGTACATGCTGACCATAAACACATAGAGCCCAGACTGGTTGAAACTAGAAGGTTAATAATTAAGATTCCTGAAACATCACCCCATTACTTCACCACCAACCAATCCAAAGAAAGTCATGCACCTTGAAGCCCTCACCCCAAATGCTGCCTTTAAAAATCCTTCTCTGAAAGCTATTGGGAAGTTTGGGTCTTCTGAGCATGAATCACCTGTACTCCCTGCTGGGCCCTGCAATAAACACTATACTTCCTTCAGCACCCAGTGAAGTAAACTGTCTTTACTGCATCGTGGGTGAGCTGACCCAAGTTTTATCTGGTAACAGTAGAAAACTCCAGGGGCTTCCCTGGTGGCTCAGTGGTAAAGAATTCACCTGCCAATGCAGGAGACACAGGTTTGATCCCTGATCCGGGAAGATCCTACATGCTGCGGAACAACTAAACCCATGCACCACGACTATTGAGCCTGTGCTCTAGTGTCCACACTTTGCAACAAGAGAAGCCACCACAATGAGAAGCCAATGCACTGAAACCAGAGAGAGAGTAACCCCCACTCGCCGTAACTAGAGAAAAGCCCATGCAGCAACAAAGACCCAGCACAGTCAAAAATAAATATGAATAAATGAATAAAATTAAAAAAAAATAAAACTCAAAAGTTTAAGCCTTGATAAGTGAAAGAATACATAACCACTAATGTAAAAAACTGAAAGACTGGTTGATGAGCAAAAATATAATATGCTCATTTTCTATATGCTGGTTTCAGTCATGGTACACAAAGGTCTGTAAGAAATACCTAACAGTTCTTAGAATTATGAGGCTTGTTTGAGAGCTATCAAAATTATAGATCAATATAGGAACAATCAACAAAGAGATGGAAACTTAGCCACAAAGATACCCTCTTCCCCACTCCCCCATTTCCCTCAGCCAGGCCAATCCCTTCTCACTGAAAGGGACTTCATTTTGAGGGGCATGTTTCTTGTGCCTGCTTCAAGTCCTCTTCATAAGCCTCACTAAAAGCACTGAATTACATTTATCCCTGAGCATAGCTCTGGGCTCCAGGGTAGTAACCAAGCACCATCAGGATGTCGTTTAAGCCCTGGAAGAAGCTCCTTAGGAAACTTCCTAAGAGAATTAACTTTGGGATTTTACCACATTTATGGGACACAAGTCAACTGCAGACAGAAACACCATGGCCTTCTTGTCACATGCCGATGGTTTCCCTCTACTACAGAGACTCTTTATTATAAAATCCCAAAGTCCTAGGCACCCACTCAGACACCAGGAGGTTTTAAATAAATTTCAGAAGCTAAGAACCATGCTTGCAATCTTCTTTTTGTACTCATGAAAATATGTCTGCACATCATAAACCAGTTCAGTAAGTACTTACAAAGTACCTGTCATGCACATGGCCCTGAGTGACCCATGGGCTTTTCCTTCACAGTGGACCTCTGGAGTCACACAGCCTCATCTTTAAATTCCAACTGCAACCTCTATTGGTTCTATGAGTCTGATTAAGTTATTTAACTGTTCAGGGCCTTGGTTTTCTCATCTACAAAAAGAGAATTAAAATGCTACATTCATATACTTATGTGTTCATGGGTACATTCATCCATTCAAAACTCCTACCATGTAGCTTTAACTATACTGACTGCATGGTACTTTCACAGTGTTGAGGAAAAAGATTTTCTTGACCCTCTTAGGGTGCCTAGCTGGGTCTGAAAGTTAAACTGATACAGACAGATTAACAGGAGAAAAGCATGCAAATTAATGAAAGATAAGTTTTATGTTGGGACTTCCCAGGTGGAGTTAGTGGTAAAGAACCTACCTGCCAATGCAGGTAGACATAGGAGATGCAGGTTCGATCCCTAGGTCGGGAAGATTCCCTGGAGGACGGCATGGCTACCCACTCCAGTATTTTTGCCTGGAGAATCCCATGGACAGAGGAGCCTGGCAGGGTGCAGTCCATAGGGTCACACAGAGTCAGACATTACCGAAGCAAGTGAGCATGCACACACAAGTTTTATGTTACATGGATGGCTTCATGAGGAAATGAAGACCCAAAGAAACAGTCAGACCTGAGATGTTAATGCTAGGTTTGATGGAGAATTGACAGTCAGGGAGGAATAGGGAATGTTAAGAGGTAGGAGGAAAATTAAGCAAGATCTGCTTGTTAGAATTCTTCTCAGGATCCCTTTGTCTTCAGAAATACGGATGCACATTTCCTTCAGGTACGGATATGCCCTGCTTTTCGAAAGCTCACTTTATGTCACTTCAATTTTACAGAAGACCCAGATTTTCCTGCTTCTGATAACTGAAAGAAATCTGAAAAGAATCTTCATTTTAAAAAAAAAAAGGAAAGAAAGAAAAAGACCAAAAAAAAGAAAATAGCACTTAGCGTTTGTTTTGAAGCAAGCACACACCCAGAGCAGAGTGGCTACACCAAGTTCCTTCCCTGGGAACTACACTCAGCATCTCAGCATCTGAGCACCCTAGCTTTGAACAATGCCTGTGAGTACCTGTGCTTTATCTTGATTGACTTCGTGCATCCATTAGCAAGATGTGTCCTGAGGTAATTGCTTCTTCACCTTATTCCACTTCGGCTTTCAAAAGATTTCACAGGAATACTCTACTTTCGGTAGCAGGGGAAATCTTTATAGGGAGGACACTTCTCTTATGAAGGTTTTATGACCTGTTTCAGGGGGAAAGGGCCAGGAGAAAGGCAGAGTGACCCACCTGTTTCTGCTGTGTTCTCAAATTCTTTCAGCTTAAAATATCCAGTATGCCAAGGTGCCATATTTTGAGGTAGCATGTCCTGAACCCATCATAGGCATGGTTCATGTTGCACTGGAGCTCAGATCTTACTGGGTTGTTAGGAAATCAAGTGAGATCATATGTGCAAGTTACAAGACACAGTGGTTCATGTATAGAATTCAATAAATGCCAGTTTCTTTCTGAAGAGTACCATAATATGCCATTCAAAAATATGCCCCTTTGGCATATGATTATTTTAAGTTAAAGGCAATTGGAAAACCAGCAAAAGCAAGAAAAGCTCTTCATCTTCTCAACTGCTTTAAACTAGAGTATAAATTTCCCCTTTTGTAAAGGAAATTTCCATTTATGAAGGAACTTTCCATTTATAAAGGTGTCTCTGTACCAGGAAGAAAGACAACTTTTATTACCTAAGAAACTCTTATCTACATAACAAGACAATTATATTTCCTCCTCTCACTTTGTCATAACTTTCATCTCCTATCCAGAAGCCCAAAACCCCTTTTCCTTTGCCTAGCCTCAGTCATCTGGCCACTTTCTTGAGTCTTGTTTCTTGGCAAAACTTCCATGTGTACCTACGTAATTAAAACTGGTTTTCTTCTCTTGTTAATCTATGTCTTTCCAACTTGATTCCCGCGCAAAGCCATGAACCTAGGAGGGTAGAGGAGAAAAGCTTTTCCTCCCCTACACATCCTTCCTATAGATCATGGCACACAAACTCGGGTGTCACTGGTGGCCAACATAAATGAGTGCAGCCGCCAGGACTGTGGCCACCTGGAGAACACATGTCCCCACCAAATGACAGTGACCCAGTCAGCATCAGCCGGGAATTTCTGGGAGCGGTTGTCAGGCCAAAGTTCCAGGTCTTCCAGTTTTAAAAAGAAACAGGAAAATTGGATGTGGAATATCCCTATTTTAAAATGTTGGCAACTAACATCCAAACCATAGGTAGACCAAATAAAAGACATCAGACCCAGGGCTGCCTGTTTACAACTTCCCAAAGAAAACTGGGCATTCAGGGTAACTCCCAGTTTTAAGCACCATCTGAGGTACTATTATGCAGCAAGACCAAGGGACTCTCTAGTGAAATCCTTACTTCACTCCAGCTTGGTCTCAATCAATCAGCCTAACTCTCTTCACACTCCAGTGAAACAGAAACCTGGTGTGACAGGATCAGTATCAACAGAGGAAAGGACGATCTCATCCTGGGTCATCAGCCTACATTATACAAATGAATCTAAGGGCTCAATATGAGGAAACAATGGAAATGCACTCAACAGGGCAGTGAGGCGCAAGTAGTGCTGGAACCTAGTTGTGCTGATCAGACATACATGGCCAGTCACAAATAGAGCAAGAGCATTCAGTCAGCACCTTAAGGTGATATCTTCCCAGTGTAACACTCCCTGCTTTCATGCTTCTTTCGTCTCTGACTCATTCTTTCCAGTTCAATCTATTTCGTTTATGGATTTAATATTTGGCACTATTCCTCTAAAGAGCTCACTAGTTTCCTCTGTCTTCTCTTCCTCCTCCTGCTCCAGAGCAGGGCAGACGGAAAACCAAATAATAAACAATGACAGATGTAAAAAGATATGGATATTTATACTGCTTCAGTTTGGGGCCCCAAATGAAGCTGGCCCAACAAACGTAAGATTGGAGTTGGCTCATCCCTTGCAGGAGAGTCTAAGCATTACAGCCGCTGACAAATGCCCTGCTTTATAAAATCCAGTACTTTCAATTTATTGCTGCAGATCCACACTTTCTATCTGAATGTGTTTCTTTTACTCTGCCACTTAAGGGCAAGAGCATTCCATGAGTCAGGGATGACCTGATACATGTGAGTCACCTAGAAGTCCATGTACACTCCGAGAAGACCAACATCCCGTAGTCGTCTCACCTGTTAGGAAGGTTTACGGACTATGAAATTGGTACCCAGTTGCATTCCTGGATGTGCATGGGACACAACAGCCCCATGGAAAAGATGTTGAACACAGCCGACAAATAGAATATGCTACAATCTGCATGATGGACCTTTTAGTTCCTTTTAAAAGGCCCACCTGTTAGAAGGGACAATAGGGCACTAAGAGAAAATCATCATAAAGGAGGGAGTCTGGCAGGGTGGATGTCTTAGTCATCTCAGGCTGCCATAACAAAATACTATATCTAAAATAAATATGTGGATTATATTTCATGAGACTGAAAATTATTTTCATGGGAATCTGAGCTTGGCAGTACCCTATGTATATGGCTGCAAATAGCCCTAAATTGCCAAATGTAGTATATTATTTCACCTCGCTGACATCTGATATTGTTGACAATTCCTTCCTTGAAATTCTCCCCTCCCCTAACTGCCTTTTCCCTCCGAATCCCTCTGGCCACTTTTGGAATGCCACAGCCAAGCCTGCATGGCGGTAAGAAGAGGCTAAGGGGCAGTAAGAAGGCAGAACACACAAGGAAGTGCCTGTGAACAGCGAGCAATAGCCTTAAGTAGTAATACCTGGATCCTTGAGGGCTGTCAGCCCCCTCCCCAGCCTCAAGAGCAGTGAGGGGCAGATCAGACTTCAGAGAGACAGCACTGACCCCTCAGCTCTGGTCACACAGCTCCATGAGGAGCAGAAGAAACCCCAGCATCTCTTCATTCATTGTTTGCTGGCACATTAGGGAGTAAGCTAAAATGAAAGCAACCTTGAACCTGTCCAATTGGTCATTCTTGCCAGGCTTTGAACCTGCAATAGGCTTTGAACCACTCTATTATAGGCTGGCCTAGTTCACCACTCCTCAGTCTTCTCAGGGATCTCCTCTTCCTCCCCCTGCCCTGAACTGTTATGGTTCCACAAGGTTCCCTGCTCAGCCCTTTCCTCACTGTTCACTCTCCAGGTAACCTTAACAGCCATCTGGTTTCAACAAGCATTCATTTACTGATGATCCCTAATTCTGTATCTCCTAACCAGAAATGAGCTTCAGACTCATGTACCACAGCTTAGTACATGTCCCCCAAATCCCTCAAACTCCACACGTCCAAAACTTGATTGATTTTCTCCTTCCACAATCCAGTCCTCCTCTTAATTCTCTTTCTTAGTCAACTGGTTCTCCATCAACTCAGCTGAACAGTCAGAAAACCAAAATCCTATCATCAGAAATGGCTCTGAGTTTCTTTAAATGCATATTAGAAGGTATTATAAGGATACAGGGAAGATCCCTTGGAGAACGAAATGCAACCCATTCCAGTATTCCTGCTGGGAAAATCCCATGAACAGAGGAACCTGGCGGGCTATGGTCCATGGGGTCACAAAGAGTCGGACACAACTGAAGTGACTGAGCACACAGCACATAAGGACACAGATGAATCATGTTGGCTCTTTTAAAAGATCAGTGATATTACTGACTGGGAGGTGTGGTGTGTTTGCAGTTCTCAGAGGACTACTGAATATGTCTTCAGTAAGCTTTTCCTTCTCTATCTGCACTGCCATATTCTTTACATTGTCTTTTGCCTGATTCACTGCAATAAGCTCTCATGCGATCTCCCTCACTCATGTTCTTACAACCACTGCTGCCAAAGGGATGTTTTTTTAATTTTAAATATGTCTAAATAGTTTTTTCTTATTACAGAATTAATACATGTTTATTCTGTACATTTGAAAAGAGTTTGTAACACAAAAAAGATAATCACTGTTAACATCTCATTATATATACCTCTGTCCATTTACTATAAATATAAATCTTTAGATAAAAATGATTATACCATACATACTTTATATTGCCTTACTTTTTAAAATTAGTGTTATGAAAATTAATAAATAAAATTAGAGTTGTGAACAAGTTTCTAGTATCAAATTATCTAATACAAAAATATTTTTAAAAGATGCTATAATAAATATCTTTGTACACATATCTTTGTTCATATCATAATCATCTCTTTTGGAGTAGAATTGTCAGGTCAGTGGGGATGCATATTTTTAAGACTTTGAATTTCTGCCAAATACTCCCTGGAAAGGTTATATTCATTTATTATATTTCCACCATACAGTTATCATTTTAATGCAGAAATCAGATGATTACAAAAAGACTTGAAAGAAAGTTACAGGTTCAAAAATACAGACCAGAGAAGGCTCAGAAATAAAGCTGTTGTGGTCATCTGGGCCAGCAAGTTTCTTAGCTGTAGCCCACTGGAGTCTTCCTGATGAAACATAAAGAGGTCAAAATATGAAAGTTCTTTCTTCAACTCTTAGAGCAAATGCCATGCAAGGCCAGAGACTTTCATTTCCATGTATGACTAAGTACTTAATAGCTTCCTTTGTTAATTATTAAGAGTGATTAAAATTTTATATTCTCCAAAAAAATAAAGTGCAGTGCTGCCCATTATCAAAAACTTCGGCTGCCACAGAAAGGTTGGCAATGACACAAATTTCCTGCCACGCATGTGACAATATAGATTACTGAAATTTCCATAGTTTTCAAGAAGAATGATTTTGAGAGGGGCTGGGATGGGGTAGCCTGGTGGGCCGCTGTCTATGGGGTTGCACAGAGTCAGACACGACTGAAGCGACTTAGCAGCAGCAGCAGCAGCAAAGAGACTTCACAGTGTCTTAAGTTTCAAATACAGCCCTTCTTGTATGTTATTTCATGGATCAAATGTAGCTGTTTTTCTGGTATCACCATGTAGTTCATGCATAAATGTTATGATGTTGCCATTTGGTGTAGCTATCTTGTTCCTCCCTAGTTCTTTGCTATTATCAAACTCTCTTCCCACAAGAAGTGGAATGGAAGAGTTAGGTGTATTATGGGTCTTTTGTGCCAGTTAACATGTTTGCAAATCATTGGTCTGAATGCCTCAAAATCTCACTAACCTGAGTCTAGGTTGATTTATTGGGTTGGTTAACCTAGTAAAGAGGCCTGGTAAATTACTGCCTATGAGATGAACAGATGTTTGAGGTAGGAAAGAAAACAGAGTGGCTAAAAGCAATTTTGAGAAAAAAATGATAGGAGTTTCACAGACTCACTCTTTCTCCTCTCAATTCTCAATTTTTAAAACAGTGGTCTTATGTAACAGAATATATGCATGAATATACATTATATGAATATGTATACATATATATATATATATATGTATTGTTGTTGTCATTTAGTCGCTTCAGCTCTTTGTGACCCCATTGACTGCACCCAGCCAGGTTCCTCTGTCCATGGGATTTTCCAGGCAAGAATACTGGAGTGGGTTACCATTTCCTTCTCCAGGGGATCTTCCCAATCCAGGGATCAAACCCGTGTCTCCATTATTGGCAGGTGGATTCTTTACTGTTGAGCCACAAGGGAAACCCATATATAAGTATATGTATATATCAATATCTATATATACAGAACTCTATTAAGCATTAGCAAGACTAAGAGGTCTGAACCACCTATTAGCCAAAGAGAAACAAAAACGAGGCTGTGTTGAGAACTGCACCAATACTGTTTTGTACTCATCTCAAGCTATCCAGCCGTTGGCCTACAGATTCATGAAACTTCTGCTTTGAATTTGAAAGACTAGCAGGAAAGAGGAGAGAGATCTTCCTACACGAGTGATTGTTGGAGGAGATAGAGACATTTGTATAACTGGTTCTGATGATCGGTTCAAAGCTTCCCTATGATTCTAAAATATATAGGATTTACCTTGACAAACAGCTCATGAGAGGATTTGAGAATCTGGTATCCACCAGTCCAGCTTGCATTTCAACAGGAATTCTGTAAATGTTACCAGCCTGAGAAAGAACTGCTCTACAACGCACGGCAGTACATTTCCACTCTCTTCTGGAGAAAAAGGAGAAAAGAAAATTAGCTAAATCAATTCTGCTTGATTCTGCTCACATCTCTACTGCCAAGAGTAGCAGTTATTCACCAAAAGGCACTAGAAACAGCCACACACCCAGAAACGTGTACAGTCAGGCATTTGTTAGACTGTAACTTCATAAGCGGGTTGTTCTCCATTAGCTAGGCCTATAGATAAAATACCCAGTAATACCAGAATTTAACTCACCTCAACAGCAGAATTTTATGTGCAGTCCTAAGTCATTTATGAATCACGAATAGTTACTTATCATCCAAGACAAAGTTCCAAAACTTTTCTCTGCCCATCCTCTAAGGTAGGGTGAAACACCACCAGTGAGAGTCACTGACAGGCTACAAGTAAGGGCAGGAGGATAAATGCAATGACAGAAAAAGAAAAGAAGGGATAAAGTGGAAAGAAAAGTGAGCAAAGAACAAAAATAACAGAACATTTAAAAGATAAACGTGAATGATTTCATGTGTTACACTACTGAATTGTCGTAGGTTGTATTTATTCAGCGTCATCTACCCTATGCTGGACGCTATTCTAAGTGCTTTTACATGCCTTATTTAATTCATTCAACACACATTTGCGGCACACCTTCTGTGTTTGAGGCATTGTTCTAAACAAAGAATGTTCTGTAGAGAATAAAACAGGTAAAAATCTCCTTCTTGGAACTTACATTTCAGTAGGGGAGATCTTACTTAAAAGAAAAGAGATAAGAAAGGCATGTAAGAAGGGACAGAAAAAGAGAGTTTAGACAGAAAGACACAAAGGGACAGAAAAAAAGAATTTAGGGAAAGAGATATAAAGGAGATAAAGGTCAAAGTGCAGTATCATTCTCAAGGCTTTCAGATGCTAGATTAAGAGGATAGGTCTCTGTTCATGCCTCAATTCCTCCAGTATTAAGGTTTTGGAAGGTCCCACCATTATCAATATGGCTTCAGCAATACATAAACCGTGAACTTCCAGATGTTCAAGCTGGTTTTAGAAAAGGCAGAGGAACCAGGGATCAAACTGCCAACATCTGCTGGATCATCAAAAAGTAATAGAGTTCCAGAAAAACATCTATTTCTGCTTTATTGACTATGCCAAAGCTTTTGACTGTGTGGATCACAATAAACTGTGGAAAATTCTGAAAGAGATGGGAATACCAGACCACCTGACCTGCCTCTTGAGAAAACTGTATGCAGGTCAGGAAGCAACAGTTAGAGCTGGACATGGAACAATAGACAGGTTCCGAATAGGAAAAGGAGTATGTCAAGGCTGTATACTGTCACCCTGCTTATTTAACTTATATGCAGAGTACATCATGAGAAATGCTGGGCTGGAAAAAGCACAAGCTGGAATCAAGATTGCTGGGAGAAATATCAATAACCTCAGATATGCAGATGACATCACACTTATGGCAGAAAGTGAAGAGGAACTAAAGAGCCTCTTGATGAAAGTGAAAGAGGAGAGTGAAAAAGTTGGCTTAAAGCTCAACGTTCAGAAAACTAAGATCATGGCATCTGGTCCCATCACTTCATGGGAAATAGATGGGGAAACAGTGGCTGACTTTATTTTTGGGGGCTCCAAAATCACTGCAGACGGTGATTGCAGCCATGACATTAAAAGACGCTTACTCCTTGGAAGGAAAGTTATGACCAACCTAGATAGCATATTAAAAAGCAGAGACATTATTTTGCTGACAAAGATCTGTCTAGTCAAGGCTATGGTTTTTCCAGTAGTCATGTATGGATGTGAGAGTTGGACTATAAAGAAAGCTGAGTGCCAAAGAATTGATGCCTTTGAACTGTGGTGTTGGAGAAGACTCTTGAGAGTCTCTTGGACTGCAAGGAGATCCAACCAGTCCATCCTAAAGGAGATCAGTCCTGGGTGTTCATTGGAAGGACTGATGTTCCAGCTGAAACTCCAATACTTTGGCCACCTGATGCAAAGAGCTGACTCATTGGAAAAGACCCTAGTGCTGGGAAGGATTGAGGGCAGGAGGAGAAGGGGACGACAGAAGATGGGATGGTTGGATGGCATCACCGACTCAATGGACATGGGTTTGGGTGGATTCCGGGAGTTTGTGATGGACAGGGAGGCCTGGTGTGCTGGAGTCCATGGGGTTGCAAAGAGTCGGACACGACTGAGCGAGTGAACTGAACTGAACCATAATCAATTAGTGAAAAGTCCAAATTGTAAATGTTTGAGGATATATGCTTCTATATTATTTCAAATATATAAAGCAATATGAAATGCTAACAGTCTTTCTGAGTAGATATCCAGCAATATTGTTTTAATAAAAATACAAGATATACCTGTAATAAGCAAAATTCACCTGCACATAAAACTCATGTTTCTCTCAGCCTCTTCCTGTGAAAGGAGGAAAAAAAAAACAGTGACCTAAGAAAAGATAAACCAGGCATTTGGTTGAAGCCCTCACCAGCATTAATTATAATAATAATTGATGTCATTTAGTATTATAGATGTCATTTATTGAGGACTTTCTATTTGCTGCATGACAAACTACCCCAAAACTTAGTAGTTTCACAGTGAATTATTTTTTCCTCATGATTCTATAGGTTGGCAGGTTAGTTAAGGTCCCAATAGCTCACTTGCGTGGCTGCATTCAGCTGGGACACTGGCTCCCTGGTGCCTCTTTCTCCATGTGGTCTCTCACCAGTTTCCCTAAAGGGTGACATCAGTGGCCCAAGAAAGCAAAAGTGGAAGCTGCCAGGCCTTGTAAGACCTAGGTTTGGAACTGGCCACATTCAGAGACACATCTGCCACATTCTACTGGTCAAAGCAAGTCAGAAGCCCAACAAGATTCTAGGAGAAGGGAAATAGATTCCATCTCTTGTTGGGAGGAGTAGTGTCCTTACAACGATGAGAACTGCTGGCAACCATTTTGCAGGCAAGCCATCTCATTTGCCGCATGTCAAAAATTGTTTATTATCTCAATGAATCTTCAACAGCAACTTGTGAAATAGTCACCATTTTCTCTCTCCCCTAATTTACAATGATGGAAAATTAGTTCCTGAAAGGTTAAGTATCTTCCTGCAAGTGGGTGGCAGATCTAAAACCAGATCTTAACCACCTTTAGAGCTCGAATGCACATCTATCCCTCGATACAATAGTCAGTAGCATTAGAGGAGTTGAATCCCATGTTTTCTCTCCCTTAGGGAAGCAGGAGAGCATGGTAATGAAGAGTGTAAACTCAGATCAAACTGCCTTGGCTCTAAGTCTCACTAGTTCTATGACTTTGGGCTAGTTAATTAGGTTTTACGAGGCCGGGAAGCTTCCACTTTTGCTTTCATGGACCACTCATGTCACTCTTTAGGGAGACGGGTGAGAGACCACATGGAGAAAGAGGCACCAGGGAGCCACTGTCTCAGCTGAGAGAGTTCATGGACTCCTAGTCTATCGTATTTTTACGCTAATATATAGGACTGTAGACACACCATTTGCTTTCCAGGGGGTCCCAAAAGGTTTTCTTGGGAAAGGTCGAATTTCAGTAGCTTCTTGAGTGAGAAGCAGGAGTAGGGGCATCCTTTCTTTCAATCACATCCCCACAGAAATCCAACTTGCCAAGTGGAATCCTAACAAAATAGGTTGGGAACTATAAAGAAAGGTAGAGAAATGTACAAAATGAGTAGAGAAAAGAAGTAGAGTAGAAGTAGAAGTATGAGGGGCTGGTAGAAGAGTAGAAGAACAGGGCTGGTAACAATATCTATTCCACAGTACTATTACGAGATGATGCATGTAAAGCACTGCCTGAATAGAGCATGTGCTTCATAAAAATTATTTTTGTGATTTTTCTGAGTTTATCCTGAATCAGGCAGTTCCACAGTCCCAAGACCATGGTCTCCAGGGCTGTTGCTGATCCTGAGTCTATGTGACTTCATCATCATTGTCCCCACCGGCCTTGCTTCTAATTCTGCTTTGCCCCTGGACCCATGTGGCTGCTGCAGTGACCACTGTGGAGGGTCCTGCCTCACTGCAGTCCCTCTCTGCTCACTTGTTGCACTTCCAGCTTCCTTCTGGAGCTGCTACTTCATACTAGACATTTGGTGGCAGTCTATGTTTACCTAACAACATTTTCCGTTTGTCAGTGCTCTGCTCGGAGAAGGCAATGGCACCCCACTCCAGTACTCTTGCCTGGAAAATCCCATGGACAGAGGAGCCCAGTAGGCTGCAGTCCATTGGGTCGCTGAGAGTCGGACACGACTGAGCGACTTCACTTTCACTTTTGACTTTCATGCACTGGAGAAGGAAATGGCAACCCACTCCAGTGTTCTCACCTGGAGAATCCCAGGAACGGGGGAGCCTGGTGGGCTGCCGTCTATGGGGTCGCACAGAGTCGGACACGACTGAAGCGACTTAGCAGCAGCAGCAGCAGCAGCAGCAGTGCTCTGCTAATTCTTCTCTTCACACAAAGGAAGAACAGCACTCAGGAACTAATTCCAGGGACTATTTCTGTTAATACCTTGTTTCATCGGTGACTATTTAAAAAAGACTTATGAACATCCCTTTCTAACAAGGGAGGAGGGAATGGAAGTTTCTCCAGTTCAGACCATTTGCCAGATGTTTCCTTTGCCAACTCAGTTCCTTTTCAGCTGTCCGTGCTTTGAAAGAACTGCCATGTTTCCGAATGACCACTAGGTGGCAGGGGTGTTCCACTCCCCAGTTCATTTCCTTCTTTCTGCTTGCAATCTCAAATTACAGCCAAGATACAGTTCCTTTCAAAATGAATGAGTTGCTTTGAAATAAACGCAACTTATCCATATGAAGTTCAAGGTGAACAATAAACTTCAAGTGCATTCTTTTGAAAATTCACTGTGATATCACTAATTCTATCAGAGAGGTCTCACAGGAGTTATATTACTAAAGCGGTTTTATAGCCTTTAGCTTGAGAGGGCATGGGAAAAGTAAATAAATCTCATCTTGTTTAGGGCATGGCCAAAGCTGGTTGTTTTCCTCTCCAGTTGTTATCACCTGACAGACCAAAGGTCTGTTGGGTTAACAGTTCATGGACTCCGAGTCTATCATATTTTTTCATTAATATATAGGATTGTAGACACATCATTCGCTTTCCAGTGAGGTGAGGTCCCAAAAGATTTTCTTGGGGAAGATGGAATTTCAGTAGCTTCTTGAGTGAGAAGCAGGAGTAGGGGCAACCTTTCTTTCAATCACATCCCCACAGGAATCCAACCTGCCAAGTGGAATCCTAACAAAATAGGTTGGGAACTATAAAGAAGAAAGGTGGAGAAATGTACAAAATGAGTAGAGGAAAGGCCAGGAATGCTGATAAAACCCTTGCCTTACAGTATGGGGAATCAAGAGATACTGTCTACAGCTGATAAAACAAAAAGATGTCTTATGTATCATTTATCACTTATATGACCCATTAAATAACACAGAGAAACAAACTATATTGGGTTGTAACTTTAATGGGAGGATAATGTGGTGGGACATTAATAGGCTAAACCTCAAGTACCATAACAGACTTCACAGATAATGTCTAAAATTGAAAAAGCAAGATATAGCACTATAAAAATGTTATTCGGGAACATGTAGGAAATCACTTTGTGAACAAAAGGCAGACGTGCTTAACAGCCCTTGCTTCTATACAAGAGCAGAGTGAGGGACCCGGCTGGGCATTGGTTGCACTATTTCTAACTTTCTAACTTGGACACTGTTTTAACCTTAAGAATTGGCAAGGATAGACAGCTATTAGGGTAAAACAGATGTCTATGTTCACGGGAGCAACTACCACTCAGTTTGTAATCTGCATTCCTATATCTGATAGGAATCATTAAATGTAATCATTTGTTTACTTAATTAGGAATCACTTTAGTTTCCTATAAAATAACTATCAATTGGAAAGAAATTAGAGGTTTCAATTTCCACAAGTAAATGTTATTTATTCAAGACTGGCATTTTCAGGACTTCCCTGGTGGCCCAGTGGCTAAGACTCTGTGCTCCCAATGCAGGGAGCCGGGGTTCAATCCCTGGTAAGAGAAGTAGATCCCACATGCTACAACTAAGACCTGAATAGTCAAATAAATACATAAATATTTAAAAAACAAAAACAAAACAAAACAACAACTGGCCTTTTCAAGCAAGGACACAGTCAATATTTTCACAGCAGTTCATTTGTTTTCATAGCAGTTTATCAGTATTTTTCTCATATAAACTAAAATACTATCACTCTTTGCAATAAATGAGAGTAAGAACTCTAAAGAGCAAATGTGTCCATTTTTACCTCCTCTGTAGCATTTTAGCCTGAACTCTTGAGCATTCTTCCCTCAGCAGAATATGGGCACTTTAGATCAGCAAAATCTGCTCAGCCTCACCCTTAAACTTCCTGCTTTTTACCTTGGTTTCAAACCCACAGTCAATTCATAACCAATGACAGGTCATCCTTCAAAATACACCAGAATCTAATTCTCACCACACTCCCACCTAACACCACTAATATCCTAGTTTGAGTCATCATTCTCTCTCACTTGGACCACTGAAATGGCCCGAGGACTGCTTCCATTCCTGCCCTCTACCATTCTCCATACAGACATACAGAAATCAGATTGATTATATTCTTTGCAGACAAAGATGAAGAAGCTCTATACAGTCAGCAAAAACAAGACCGGGAGCTGACTGTGGCTCAGATCAAGAACTCCTTATTGCCAAATTCAGACTTATATTGAAGAAAGTAGGGAAAACCACTGTCAGGTATGACCTAAATCAAATCCCTTACGATTATACAGTGAAAGAGACAAATAGATTCAAGGGATTAGATCTGATAGAGTGCCTGAAGAACTATGAACAGAGGTTCGTGACATTGTACAGGAGGCAGTGATCAAGACCATCACCAAGAAAGTGAAAAGCAAAAGGCAAAATGGTTGTCTGAGGAGGCCTTACAAATAGCTGTGAAAAGAAGGGAAGGGAAAGGCAAAGGAGAAAAGAAAAGATATACCCATTTGAATGCAGTGTTCCAAAGAATAGCAACGAGAGATAAGAAAGCCTTCCTTAGTGATCAATGTAAAGAAATAGAGGAAACCAACAGAATGGGAAAGACTAGACATCTCCTTAAGAAAATCAGAAATACCAAGGGAATATTTCATGCGAAGATGGGCACAATAAAGGATAGAAATTGTATGTACCTAATAGAAACAGAAGATATTAAGAAGAGGTGGCAAGAATACACAGAAGAACTATACAAAAAAGATCTTCATGACCCAGATAACCACGATGGTGTGATCACTCACCTAGAGCCAGACATCCTAGAATGCGAAGTCAAGTGGGCCTTAGGAATCATTACTACGAGTAAAGCTAGTGGAGGTGATGGAATTCCAGTTGAGCTATTTCAAGTCCTGAAAGATGATGCTGTGAAAGTGCTGCACTCAATATGCCAGCAAATTTGGAAAACTCAGCAGTGGCCACAGGACCGGAAAAGGTCAGTTTTCATTCCAATCCCAAAGAAAGGCAATGCCAAAGAATGCTCAAACTACCGCACAATTGCACTCATCTCACATGCTAGCAAAGTAATGTTCAAAATTCTCCAAGCCAGGCTTCAACAGTGAACCGTGAACTTCCAAATGTTCAAGCTGGATTTAGAAAAGGCAGAGGAACCAGAGATCCAATTGGCAACATCTGTTGGATCATCAAAAAAGCAAGAGAGCTCCAGAAAAACATCTGCTTTATTGACTATGCCAAAGCCTTTGACTGTGTGGATGACAACAAACTGGAAAATTCTTAAATAGATGGGAATACCTGACCACCTGACCTGCCTCCTGAGAAATCTGTAGGCAGGTCAAGAAGCAACAGTTAGAACTGAACATAGAACAACAGACACGTTCCAAATCGGGAAAGGAGTACATCAAGGCTGTGTATTGTCACCCTGCTTATTTAACTTGTATGCAGAATACATCGTGTGAAATGCCGGACTGGATGAAGCACAAGCTGGAATCAAGATTGCTGGGAGAAATACCAATAACCTCAGATATGCAGATGACACCACCCTTATGACAGAAAGCAAAGAAGAACTAAAGATCCTCTTGATGAAAGGGAAAGAGGAGAGTGAAAAGGCTGGCTTAAAACTCAACATTCAGAAAACTAAGATCATGGCATCCAGTCCCATCACTTCATGGCAAATAGATGGGGAAACAGTGGAAACAGTGAGAGAATTTATTTTTGGGGACTCCAAAATCACTGCAGATGGTGATTGCAGCCATGAAATTAAAAGACACTTGCTCCTTGGAAGAAAAGTTATGAGCAATCTAGACAGCATATTAAAAAGCAGAGACATTACTTTGCCAACAAAGGTCCGTCTAGTCAAAGCTATGGTTTTTCCAGTAGTCATGTATGAATGTGAGAGTTGGACTATAAAGAAAGCTGAGTGCTGAAGAATTGATGCTTTTGAACTGTGGTGTTGGAGAAGACTCTTGAGAGTCCCTTGGACTACATGGAGATCCAACCAGTCCATCCTAAAGGAAATCAGTCCTGAAGTCAGTTGAAGGACTGATGCTGAAGCTGAAACTCCAATACTTTGGCCACCTGATGCGAAGAACTGACTCACTTGAACAGACCCTGATGCTCGGAATGACTGAAGGGGGAAGGAGAAGGGGACAATAGAGGATGAGATGGTTGGATGGCACAACCGACTCAATGGACATGAGTTTGAGTAAGCTCCAGGAATTGCTGATGGACAGGGAAGCCTGGCATGCTGCAGTCCATGGGGTTGCAAAGAGTTGGACATGACTGAGCAACTGAACTGAACTGAACCATTCTCCACATAGTAGCTAGAGTGATTCTCTTAAAATCTACGTCATGGTGATAATGTGTAAAACATTGGCCTATACAGCATACTCACCCTGTCTCATCTTCTCCCTCATCCCCTCCTCCCTGGCCATGCTGGCTGACCTCTTGGCTGGATATTCCTAAATCTTGTTGGACATGTTTCTGCCCTCCGCCTGGAATGCTCTTCACCTAGATACCCAAACGGCTTGCTTTCCTTCAGGTTCTGCTTTGTCACCTTATCAGAGGTTTTCCTGACCACCTGATATTAAATAAGTTTTCTCCTCCATCGTCTAGCACTCTTCATCTCCCATCTTGCTCAGTTTTTCTCCATAAGATTTATTATCATAGGAATGTGATATGTATTTTTATGTATTGTCTTTTTCATAAAAGCTCAAAAAAAATTTCATTGCTGTATCCTTAGTTCCTGAGAGTGCATGACATGTAATGTTCAAAAAAGTCTGTTGTTTAAACCACAGACCTAACAAAACACTATGAGTAGATACTATCTTAGGGTAATTTTCCCCACGTATGTGACTTTTTCATGAGAGATGATTTTTAAAAAAGTTATGCATTAAATAACAGTGAATCAAGAGGAAAGAATCTTTTCAATATTTTAATCCCTCTCGTTAAGTCAAAAAGGTCTCACTTTGTGCAATTTTGTCTCTAACACTTGATGATTTACCCTTCTGAAAAGAGAATGGGCCTTAACATTTACAACCTTTTGTAGGGAACACTATCTGGCCAGAACTTAATAACCTTGCTTTGTTGCCACTGTATTTAAGGGCACCATCTATTTTAACTGTGTCTGGTAACACGTTAATCTCATTTAAATCTTCTAAGAACTCTTATGAGGGAAGTATCATTTTTGCACATGATGAGTTTCCCGTGAGACCAAAGTTTCCTTTAAGATAAAATTCACCAATTTAAACTGCACAATGCAGTGTCTCTTAGCATCATCACAGTGTTCTGCAACCATCACTAATTCTAGAACATTCTCAACACCCCCAAAGATACACCATACCCTTTAGCTATCACTTCCTAACCTCATTTCCCCTAGTCCTAAACAACCACTAATCTTTCTGTCTCTGTATATTTGCCTATTCTAGACATATCATACAAATGGAACATGTGGTCTTTCGGGACAGATTTTGTTTGTAGGGCTTGTTCCTGTTTTTCATTTTGCGTGTTTTCAAGGTTCATCCATACTGTAGCACGTTTCGTACTTCATTCCTTTTTTCATGACTGAATAATAGTGTATTGTGTGCATATATCACATTCATCTATTTATCAGCTAAAGGGTATTTCAGTTGTTTTCTCTTTTGGGTTATTATAAAGCTGCTGGCACATTCAGGTACAAGTTTTTGTTTTAATGTTTTCAGTTTTCTTGAATACACATACCAGTAGAAATGCTGGACCATATGGTAATTCTGCTTAACTTTTTGAGGAAAGGACAAACTGTTTTCTAAAGTGGCTGTACCATTTTGCATTCCCACCAGCAACACCCAACTGTTCCATTACTGAACACCCTTACTGAAACGTGGAACTGTACTCTTTTTAAAACTTTAGCCACTCAAAAAGGTATTTCACTGTGGCTTTAATTTACATTTCCCTAATGATTAGAGATCTTGATCATCCTTCCATGTGATTATAGACTATATGTGTATCTTCTCTGCGGAAATATTCAATTTTTTGCCCAATTTTAAACTGAACTATTTTTTTGTTGCTGAACTGTAAAAATTTTCCTTCTAAAGTATCTTGTTAAAACTACATATTTAGGAACTTCCCTGGTGGTCCAACAGTTAAGATTCCTCACTGCTAATGCAAGGGGCCAGGGCTCAATCCCTGGTCAGGAAGCTAAGATCCCACAAGTCCTGCGGTGCAGCCAAAATATTTAAAAAGAAAGAAAGTGACTTAAAAAAAACAGAAGTTTAAAAATTATATATTTAGAGAAAAACGTTAAGTAAACAACAGTACAACTGGGCAAAAATAATGAAGGCAAAGTACAACTCAAGGCCTAGTTTCAGCAATACTGGCTCACACTCTAAAGGCAAGATTTCTGGCCTCACAGCAGCCAGGTTCAAATCCCAGTTCTGCCTCTAAAAAGCTGCGCGAGGCCTTTTAGGCAAGGCAGTCAACCTTTGTGAGACTCAGTTCCCCTGGCTTTAACAAGGTGGCACTGCCTCTTGAGAGCTATTGAACAAATGATGCGTGTGAAGCGCTTAGTCAGTGCCAGTGCCGCTAAGCGCTCTCTAAAATTAGTTACAACGACGACAGGCGACGAGGCCTGCGGCCTTCCCGGTTCAGTTTGCTGAGGACTCAGTCCCCAACCGCAGGGGCGCGCCACCACAGATTCAGCGCCCCAGCGTACAGACCTTTATACGCATGCTCTTCCCTCAGCGACCTCTCACGGGCAGCTGCCCCCTGCTCGGAGCCGTTATGGCCGCGCCGTCAAATTTCCGTTTCCGGGTCACGGAGGCGGCTTCCGGTAGCGTGACCGGGGCGCGCTGGGCCGGCGGGGTCCCGGAGCCAGAAGGGTCTACGCCGACTGCCGGTTAACCGAACGCTGGGAGTGGCCAGGTGGGGCGCCGCTGACCCTTGGCAGGGAGGAGTGACCTTCGTCTTCCGACCCGGACGGGCCACGGGCTGCATTTCAGCCCGATCCACAGTGGATTCCTTCTCATTCCCTCTCCCTGGACTTCACGTGCTCCCCGGGATTCTTGTGATCAGGGCCTTTAGGGTGGGAGTCGGGAGACGTGGGTTTCACTCCCGCCTGCGCCACTGGTTGGCACTCTGACCTTGGCTTGATACGTCCTTTCATGGGCTTCCGCTCCCTTATTTAGTGATTTATGAGCTCCTTAATGGCAGGAACAATGGGCTTCCCTGTTGACTCAGCTGGTAAAGAATCCGCCTGCAATGCGCTAGACCCGGGTTTGATCCCTGGGTTGGGAAGATCCCCTGGAAAAGGGATCGGCTACCCACTCCAGTATTCTGGCCTGGAGAACTCCATGGACTGTATAGTCCATGGGGTCGCAAAGAGTCGGAAACGACTGAGCGACTTTCACTAATGGCAGGAACGGACTTTTGTGTTAGACACTGTCGCCTGTCCCGGGTACAGAATAGGGACAGTGTAGGAACTCTGTGTCTGCTTAAGTTGTTTTGGGTTAGGAAACTTGGAAATCTGTCGAGAACTTTTGATGTCCACCTCCCAGCTCTCTAGTCCTTCCTAGTCCACCCTGCCTCCCACCGTACCAAATGCTCAGATAAAGGAAATTTCGCTTACAGTTAGTTTCAGATAGTTCACAGATCTCTATTGATGCCCATTCATGTATCCCAGAGCCTGTCCTGTCCTAGGCATTCAAATATTTGTAATCACAAGACAGTAGATGTTCAGTTAATTATTTTTTTAAATGCATGAATCACTATCCATTTCAAAGAGAAAGATACACATCCTTAATTAGCAAATAGGAACTGGCAGTAGTATGCCATTCTTGCATAAGTCTTTTAATAACCCTAGGAGAGAGCCATTATTCCTTTCCCATTTGGCCGGTGGGGAAATAGAGGCAATGGAAAATAAACTTATTTTAGGTCATTCAACTTTTGAATGTCCAGGGCAAGAATTCAAACCCAGGTCTGAAATTCCAAAGCCCCCTGTTCTTAATTACTAGCTGAAGAAGGATTAAATGCGGAAGTATTTTTAAATGTGCTCTAGCAGCCTCTGTTTTGAGATTAACTTCTGTAGTTACGTGATGACTATCAAGATGGATGATCTCAAACCAAACGTTGCATGCTATCAAAAGTCTTGTTTGTCTACATTTC
The DNA here is from genome assembly GCF_054371585.1 of Giraffa tippelskirchi. Taxonomy (NCBI): domain Eukaryota; kingdom Metazoa; phylum Chordata; class Mammalia; order Artiodactyla; family Giraffidae; genus Giraffa; species Giraffa tippelskirchi. The sequence continues at coordinate 16,641,603 of NC_137283.1, read as the reverse complement.
TTCAGTAGTATCTGTGTTGCTTGTTTCATAATACTGTATTTTAAATCCTCCACTTTGACCTATGTTATTCAGTCCTTATAACTGGTGAATATCGACTTGGTTATGTTGCATTGTTCTGCTAGACCTCCAAATTAGATGTTTTTAATTATAGTTGAAGTAAGAGGTGATAATGTTTGGGCATTATTTCTTTTTTCTGTACTACTTTTAAAGGGACTATATTCAGGATCTTGGAAGCACTGCCAATATGTCTGATGTTCAAGAAGTCTCTAACCAGCTCCTGGATGTGAATCTTCGTGAGAACCAGATGTCTATACAAGTGATTGAAAGTGGCCCCAGAAGTGAGTCTGAGCATCTCCAAGTCACTATTGGTGCCACTGTGCCTACTGGTTTTGAGCAAACAGCTGCAGATGAAGTGAAAGAGAAATTGGGGTCATCATGCAAAATCAGCAAAGACCGGGGCAAGATATATTTTGACATTTCAGTGGACAGTCTGGCTCAGGTTTGAATGAAGCAATATTTAAAATGGCTTTCTAAATAGATGATTTTATGTTTACTTTCTTAGTTTACAGACCTCTCTGGAATCTTCATTGCTTTTCTTTGCTCTGCTCTATATCAGGTGATTTTAAAGTATTACTGCATTTTCCATTGGGTACTGATTTGTAAGTTTGCTTTATTTTTGTTTCTTTTAGAATTGATCCTAATAGTTCCTGAGGATCAATTCACCAGAAAAAATCCTGTGAGACTCAGGAAGAAATTCTTAGTATCTGCTATTCCTCTTAGAATTTATGTACTTTGGCATGTAGCTGAAATTTAGACTTCAGTGGTGAAGCGTAAAGGGAGAGATTTTTCTTTCTGTGTCAAATTTATTCTTGCTCAAAAGTAATTAGGACTCACTGAAGGTGAGAAGTGAAGGTCAGCAAACTGCCATCCCTCTAGAGTAAACACTAAGCTGTATCTCATTACCACATAAGCAACACGAGGGCAGGGATTATTGCCTGAGTTTGGGGGGGGAGGGGTTTGGTCACCAGTTCCCAAGCTCTTAGTGTCTGGCATATAGTAGACCCTGTATTTTTCATCCAGTGTTTAGTTAATAACCTCAGCAGCTTTGTAAAGATAGGCACTATCATTATCCTCATTAATCATTAAGCTTAATAATAGGTAGTTTGCACAAGGTTGCTTAGCTAATAATCACCAAGCTGGTGATCAGACCCTATACAGTGTACCCCAGAGAGCCGTGAAGGCAGAATAAAGCCCCATTTCACTGCTTCATCTTTTCCTTCTCCCCTAACTCATGTTGCCCACAGAACACTTCTAGCTTCTAGTCTTCCATCTGTCTTTTCCTTTTCTGTGGGGGAATAGAACCTGGTGGGTAACCAAAAAGATGGGAGGGTGGGGAAATGGGAAAAAATTTTAAATACAAATTATGGGTATTAGCTGCTTTAAAATCTTTGTACCTAATTTTTATATTTAAATGTTGATAGCTTATGCACTTCAAAAGCTTGCCCAGAATTTGTCTCTTACAACTTTTCTTTCCCTACCCAGGTTCATTGTCTAAGATCAGTTGATAATTTATTTGTGGTTGTTCAGGAGTTTAAGGATTACCAGTTCAAAGAAACAAAGGTAAGCTTTCCTAAACATGGAAGCTAATTTTCAGCCATCTTCCCAAAGAGATTATTTCCACTTTTCATATTCTGTGTATCGTTTAGCATTACTGCTTCTTTTATAATAATAGAATACTGGGAGGCTTTTACAGTAAAATCCAGAGATTTGTCGATAATCCATCTCCAAAAGTTGCTTTTAAAAATTATTATTGTAGGGTGTGGGGAATGGGTGAAGGAAGTCAACAGGTACAAATTTCCAGTTATAAGACAACTGAACATGGTGACTGTAGTTGATAATACTGTATTGCACATTTTCCAATTGCTCAGATAGTAGATCTTAAGAGTTGTCATCACAAGAAAGCTGTATGATGACAGATGTTAACTAGACTTGTTGTGGTGATCATTTTCCAGGGTAAACAAATACTGAATCATTTTGTATATACCTGAGACTAAAATTATATGTTGATTACATTCTTTTAAAGGGGGCAGAATAACAGAACAAAGAAATAAAAATCAATATTGAAAAACAAAAACTTAACAAGAAATAGAAAAATTATTTGACTTTCTGACAAAAGAAAGACACCTTAGATGAGCTTTGCTGATATATATGGTTTCAAAATAGAATTGCTTCCAGGCTGTGAAGCAAAGAGCAGGCATCAGTTCGTGTCATCTACCAATAACACTTTCTCTCACCATTCTGTTTTTGCCCTGCTTTCTTCTCTAACTTGTTTTTTGAAATAAAGCCAAAGTAATATCTAAATACTCCTTCAGTTGTTAGGACAACAGCTTTCTTCCTAACTTGTATTTAGCATCAGATTCCTAAATATTGAGATGCTGCCTAAGCTGAAGGCTGAAAATAGATCACAGTCCAGCTTTAGTATTTTTCCACATTGCTTTTTAAAGGTCTCATTTCCAGTGTTAAATGCTTGAAAACCTTTTTCTTTCAGTTTTATTGCCTATATTAGAAATAATCTTTTTAAAACTATGATGTGCTGCTTGATTGTCTAATTTTTATTTATTGGTAACAGGTTTATTTCCAAAACATCATTCAGAAACCAGTCAAACTGATAGGAACCCACAACCTAGAAAAAAACAGACCTAAAAGAATTCAGACTGAAAATAGATAATAATTTTATTAACTAAAAATGTAACTTTTAACACTAGTTTTATAACCCTTCAGCCTTCTGATGGGCATTGCCAACCAAATCATATCTACAAAGTTAGTAAATAACAGGCAGGCTGCTGACAATCTTTGCTCTTAAGTATTTCAAAATTTTAATAGCTGATTCTATACATGAATAAATGTTGACGTATTTTTTAAATATGTGTCCATCTTAAATTCTTGCCTCTAACCTACTATGGTATTATTAATAATATTTTCTTCAATTACCATGTTTTTGCCATCCTGGAATTTGTATTATTTTGGGTATTCTTGATCTCTCTAATTGGAGGTGAATTTGATATTATGGAGCCAGGTTTCCAGAGCTGCCTTCTAAGTAACTGCAAAGGAGGTTACTGGTAGAAGTCCCAGAAGAAAACAGCAAGGATTAAAGTAGATTTTCAGATCCCTGCAAGAGCAACTTCTGTTGCATATGACCATGAAAAATTGTTAAGCCCTTTGTGGACTTGAGTTGCAAAATGCCCCCCAGTAGAACCTTGTTTTGTTTGGCTTCTAGTTTTCATTCTGTTGACCATCAATTTTTTCCTTTGTTGCATTATACTTTCGCATGACTATAAAAGCCTGTTAGTTTAAGCATCTTAATGGGTTCTCTATTTTTAAATACTCAGATGATATCATGAATTTTATTAACTAATTTTTTTAAAAGGGTAACAACTGTGATTTAAATTGTTTAGCCAGTTTATGTATGTATTTAGAACAAAATTGTAAAGATTGAAAAGATATACAGTGAAACATGTTCCTCTGTCTTCATACTATCCATTTCCCTTCTTGAAGGCAACAGTTATTACCAATTTCTTAGATATCCTTCAAGAGATATTTTGTTAATATGTGTATTTTTTTTTTTACTATTTACACAAATGGAAGTATACTATACATACTGTTCTGTTCTGTGTTTTTACTTCTTATCTTGGAGATCATGCCACTATCATTGTTGGATTTGGCTGCATCACAATTTAATCAGTCCCATTTTAGGACATTAGAATTTTCCACGCTCTTGTCATTACAGTAGTGCAATGAACATCCTACATATATCCATGTACATATTCAGTCTGAGGGTCATTATCCCATTGATGTTTATTGATACGACAGAAATGTTTGGTCTTGGTTCTGTCATGTTTATGTTATACATTCAGCTTTTTAAAAATTTATGTGTTTGCTTTGTCCACGTGCATGTGTTTTAAAATATTTGGAAAGTTTGTGTTCTTTCTCTAGCTGTTAACTTTTATAAGTACAACTTAATCTACTATTTACACAGTATTTCTTGAATCTCTGCTAAGAGCAGTGATAAAGTTGGCATATTTTCCACATGTCTCCTCCCTCCCTTTCATCTTCCAGTTTTATGATTTTTCTTGGTGTTGACCCATATGCCTTTAAATCCTTTAAGTATACTTTAAAAAACATTCGCTTTAATTTCTATCCTTTGACCTCAGGGTATAAGAGAAGAAGATACCAGTGTGCTTAAATTACTTCCCATGTTCTGTTACCTTTCCCTCCAAGGATACATCCCTTTGTAACATTTACATTCTGTTTTGCTGTCATAATCCTTATGTTTGTTTTCATTTTAGTCTTTTCATTAAATTGATTATAGGCACACTACTTGTCTTTTTGTTACAGGTTTATCTCTTGGATGGCATGAGTTCAGAAATGTTTGTCTTTCACCTCTATACCTGATTAACGGTTTGGGTTTAAAATTGAGAGTCATGCTGTCCTTCCTTAAGAATATCACAGACAGTGTTCATTCTCTTCTAGCATGAAAAGGTGCCATGGAAAAATGTGAAGCCACCCTGTTATTTCCCCCCCTTATTTGCTTTCTTATTATTTCTGCTTGATGCCCAGATGTTTTTTTTTTTTTTTTTTTCAATCTTTGAAGTCACTGGAATATGTCTCCTTGTTGATAGTTCCTAGTTAGGACATGTCAACCTATAGAGCAAATCATATCCGTTTATATTTGTTTTAAGTTTTTTTAATATGTTTTATTTCAAAGCCCTTCATCAGGGATAAACCAGTTATACATGTGTAGGATCTCTTTTGACTGTCTTTGATGTTTTCCATTGTTCTCTCTAATCCTTTTAAAAAATCTTTGCTCATTTTTACTGTATTTGCTTTGCTTTCCTTCACATCCCTTACTGTATTTTCAGCAGTGGCTTTTATAAGTGGTGCTTTCAATATGGTCTTCATTTTTGCAATGGTTTTGTTTTCTCATTCCACTTTTTCTTTGAACTCTACAAGCTCCTGTTTCATCTTCTACTGGCAGCTCCTCTCATCTTTTTCCTGCTTTTATATCTCTTCTTTGAGCTCTTATGTTGCAGAAGTATTTCCTTATTACATTTTTTTTATTTCATGTCAACATATCTCATCATGGATTTCAGTTGCTTTGTGTCAGTACCTTTCTGGTCACTGGTTGTTTTCTGCTGTTTTTCTGTCCCTTGCCTCCTTTTTTCCATTCATGTAAGTCTGTTGCTAATAAGTCTTGATAATTGCTCGTCTTTGAATGAGGGAGTTCCTTCTTGATGGGAGATTCAGGAACTGTTCCAGGCCAGCAAGAAATCCCCCTGATTCACTGTGAAGTTCCTTCTGGCAAAAGGTTGTGGGTGAATGAGTTCTCCTCTTCCTTCTTTTTTTTAAATAGCTTTATTGAGGTATAATTTCCATACCATTTACTGAGTTCTTTTAACCATTCCTTCTCCCTAGATGAAAGGGTTCAGGAACTTTAAGGTTATTTACTATATAGAGTATTTCTGCACATCTCTGTTCTTTTTCTCCAGCAAATAGAGCCTGTCTCTGAGATTCCTTATTCAGCCTCCATTTCTCTCCTCTGCTGCTTTTGGAAACAAACAAGATCCAGGGAAGCTCCCTCTTGGTGCACGCTCTTCTTCCCTGCTCTTCCAGAGAAGAATGTATTTGTTCCTTCTTTGCAGACTGCTCCCCCCTTTGCCTGAGATGTGTGGGTATTCTTCCTCAGGTGCCTTCCTACACCTCTGCTTGACCTTACCTGCACTCAGGAATTCTTATGTTAGAGTTCTTATGTTCTGGTTCTAGGTTAACAGGTACCATGTAGATTCTACTACTCTAGAGATGGTATTTCCGTTGTTCTTTTTCTTGTTGTTTTGGTTTGGTTTTTTTTTCTTTTTGGCCATGCCGTGTGGCATGTTAGGGATCTTAGTTCCCTAAGCAAGGATGGAAGCTGCACCTCCTACATTGGAAGCTCAGAGTCTTAACCACTGGATCACAGGAAAGTCCCTGCCTTTACCTTCTGAGAGGAGCCTTGGTAATGAACCTGATAACTTTAGATGATGCTAAGTTATGTAAAGAAAATAAAATGAGAAGAGAGTGACTTGAGAGTAGAGCAGGTCTCTCAGAGGATGTGCATTTTAAATTGCTGTTGAATAATGAGAAGGGAACCAGCAGTGCAGAGAGGCCATATGAAGCACATACCTTCACATGTGAAGCAGAGGTGGGAAGCTTGGGAGAGATGATCGTGACATGATGTAAGAAAAGAAACATAGACAGGAGTTTGGGTATTTGGGCTTTTTAAGGGATTTAAATGTGGGGGGATATAATAAGCTGTTGAGGTACTTTACACATGATCAGATTTACTTTTTTAACAGATGACTATACATACTATTTAGATACTGGGTAGATACCTTTTTAATTTTTAAAGTTTGGGTTTTTTCTTTTCAAAAATAGTATGTATACACATACACACACACAAAATTAAATAGGAAGTCAGTCATTGAGAGGTCTGCTGCCCTCCCCTGTCTTTCGTCCACCCACTTCCCCTCCCTGGAGGTAACCACTGCTAATAGTTCCTTATTTGCTTACATTTTAATCTGGAAGCCCAGGTTCTCATCTACCATTCTGTCTTGTATTATTCTGTAGTGGCCTTAATTTATATATCTTTTAATATTCTCCATTAAGACTTTAATTTCCTCAGTTACAGGCATTATATTATTTATTCTTTTGTCCTGTACTCCCGCCACCCACAACATAGCGATTAATGTAGTCCATAGGCAAAGTAGGAGTTTATTTGTTCAATTAAAGTGGTGAGAAATGAATGAAATTAATGCATTTCATTCTCTGTCTTTTATAGGAAGAAGTTCTAAAGGATTTTGAGGAACTGGCTGGGAAGCTTCCATGGTCAGACCCTTTAAAAATATGGAAAATTAACACATGTTTCAAGAAAAAAAAAACAAAGCGCAGAAAGATAAATCCGAATTCAAGTAAACAGAAGATTGATAATGGACGAGGAGACACAACAGTTGAGAAGGATGTTAAAAAAGAGTTCACTAACAGTGTCTCAGATTCACAGATCTTAGACTGTTATGAAAATCCAGCCGTCAAAGAAGAGATATCAACATTAATAGGTGATGATTTGACATCTTGCAAAGATGAGACTGAGGAAAACTCAAAAGAAGAAGCTGATCCTGAAGTACTGAAGTTCAGAGTCACATGCAACAGGGCAGGAGAGAAACACTGCTTTTCCTCAAATGAGGCAGCAAGAGATTTTGGGGGTGCTGTTCAAGATTATTTTAAGTGGAAGGCTGATATGACCAACTTTGATGTGGAGGTAAGTACATGTTCTTACTGTGATGATTCAAGAAGGTTGTCATAACAAATTTGTAGAATTTTCAAGACTAACTTAGTCTTATGGACAATTAAACTGAGGTCACAAAGTTAATGGGGTATCATTAACAAGAGTATGGGCAATGGAGACAGAGCTAAATCCAGATTTGTACTGCATAACTGTGTAGCTTTCAACAAGATATTCTGTCTGAGCCTCTATTTCGAATTGGAGCCAATAACACTTTATACCTATGTGTCCTAAAGGTTAAATGAGGTTATACTTTTGAAGTATCTGGAATGATACGTGATCTATACTACATGCTCAATAGGTAGGGGAGCTATTGAGACTTGAGTTTTCTAATTTCTAACCTAGTGCTTTTTCTAACATGGTGTGGACGTTCAGATTATAAAATTCAAAAGAATTAAAGCAACTGTTTTGTTGTTGTGTGTCTTGGTTGCAGACTTTGCTACTGAAGTGGAGTATATTTTTAAAACAAACCTTGACCTTCTAAAATGAGGACATCATTGCTAACACTCATCCTGAAGCCGGCTCTCCTCTTTCTTAAATTGTGCTATATTCCCAAGCTCAGATCCTCCTTTGTAACATGCTCACTCTCCTTGGTCTCAATCTTCTGCTATATGGGAGATTCACATGTGGGCCATACTGACTAGTCTTTCCATCTCCAACAGTTTAAAGGCCTCTAGCAGCTGATGTTTTTACCAAGGGATCATTTACTGTTGCTTTAGGGACACTTGAATCTGGGGCAAGTCGTTATTCTCTCTTCTATTTTTGCATATCAAATTGGAAGAACAATTCCTCATTCCTTTTTCCTTGTAACAGCTGTTATGATGATGAACAGGCTAACTAGAACAGTGATGTCCAGAAGTTAGCAAAAGGGCTCAGAGGACAGATTCAGGAGCCATACTACCTGGGTTTATTTATTTATATTATTTGGCTGTGCTGGGTCTTAGTTGCAGCATGTGGGATCTTTGGTTGTGACATGTGAACTCTTAGTTGCAGCATGCAGGATCTAGTTCCCTGACCAGGAATGGAGCCCGGGCCCCCTGCCTTGGGAGCACAGAGTCTTAGCCTCTGGACAACCAAGAAAGTCCCACTACCTGGGTTTAAATCCCAGTTTATGAACTGTATGACTTTGGGCAAGTAAAAGTGACCTCTTTGTGTCTTAATTTCCTTATCTGTAAGAGGAAGATAATAATATCTAGCTCAGAGGGGGTGGATATGAAATGAGGTAACAAATATAAAGTGTGTAGAACAGTGGTTTGCATAGAGCTAGGTAAGTGTTAACTGCTGCTGTTGAGATCATGATGAGGAAATTTGAGGTGGAAGATGGGAGAACACATTTCATTTTTCTTTTATTTGAATAGTTTATATTTAGCTGTGTGCTAGAAAAACTATAACTAGGACCAAAAAAATTCTTTCACAGGCATTACTTGTGAGTCAAGTTTTTTAAAAGTACTAAGAAAATAATAGGTGTTAAAGCATATGTGGCCTGGCATTAACAGTTGGTTAATCTAAATGAAGGGTATACTTAAGAGTTCATTGTGCCAGTTTTCTTGTAAGCATTTCTGTATGTTTGGAATTTTTTACGCCAAAGTTAAAAAAATTTTAAATGCATTTTAGAAGCCTGGAAACCTTCAAAATATGTTTCTCTTATAAAAATCGGAGGAAATCTGGTTATACCTAACTTGTGAAAACAGTGAATCGAAAGGAGAATAAAATAATTCTAAAATAGTATATACTTAAACGATTTCCTTTACATGAAGCTCAAAAAAGACAAAATAATTTATCATGATAGTGGTCAGATTAATGACAATTTGAGATGGGTACTGACTGAGAGGGCAAGAAAAACTATCTTTTCCTGGGTGGTGGTTACACAGCATGTATATGCAAAAATTCACTGCACTACATACTTAAGATTTGTGCATTTTGCTGTATGCAAGGTATACCTTGGTAATAAAGTAACAGAAATTAATGAAGCCTCAAATTTTAAAATCTTAGTCATTAAGTATAATTTGAACTCTCTTAAAGCAATTTTATTCTGTCTTATTTTATTTGTAGGTTCTTTTGAATATCCACGATAATGAAGTTGTTGTGGGCATTGCGTTGACAGAAGAGAGTCTCCACCGAAGAAATATCACACATTTTGGACCCACAACTCTTAGATCTACTCTTGCCTATGGAATGCTCAGGTAAGAGAATGAGTTATAGCCTTGTAGGTTCAAGTGACACTTTGCTTTGAATTTTCCCTTCAAAATTTTTTGTGAGGTACTGTGTTAGAATCTAGTAGATAAAGAACAAGATAAAACGTTAAAGATCTCTTTCTTTGTATCCAATGTTGATTCCTTGAGATTCTGAAAAGATCACTTAATTAATATCTCAATTTTCTTGATTTAAAATGAGAATGATAGTTTTCATCTGCCTTTTGAATATAGTTGTCACATTTCTGTTTAGAAAGGATATACTCCATGTTGGGAAATGGAACAAATTTTGTTGTTTCATTTCTGTGCAGTGAAGCAGAGGTATAATGTATAAATGAACACAGAGAGCTTTTACTTATATGTTAAAATTTTATACTCACTGAAACCCAGGAATCATCCTGGAATTTCCTACTTTTCAAAGAACAAAAACGGCTTTCTTTCTTCTTTGCTTGTTTCCCTTTGACTGGGTGTTTCTTTGCACCACTAGGACAAGATGTCTTCTCTAAGTTTCTGTTTGCCAGATTGCAAAATAGGTTTGATGTGAGACTTAAAGGATTATGAGTGAGGAATAAATGCAGAAACAGATGCAAAATACCTGTTATATATAGTACCTGGCATGCCTGGTAGTTAATTCTATTTCCTTGTCTTCCAATCTTTGCTTCCTCTTTTCCCCTGCTCATCCTTGGAATCCTAGTTCAACACAATTGGAACCTGTCAATTCAATGACAACAGTAGGAAAACTGGGCCCATTTGATTAAGGAAGAGCTCCTAGTCATCATTCATTTAACAAATATTTATTATCTGCTGAAGGCATTATGGTAGGAGCCAGGAATACAGAAACTTATTATGGGTGCGACTGTTAGAAACCTAAATAAGCTAGTTTAAGTTTTAAAAAAGTGATGATTGTGTGGGAGTGGGATTAATGGCAAAATACTGAGATGTCTTGGGGAACCCACAGAAAAACTGAAAGCCATGTCTTAAGAAAAGTAGGATCCTGGTCTTAGAGAGAACCACCAGAAACCTAGACAGTCCTGGGAGCCTATGGGCTTTTGCCTCTACTTATCTGTATAAATGGCTCCCCCTCATCTAAATTTATATATTTCCGATTTTAAATAACCAGGGTTTCTAGCTCTTTGTTCCCAACTGTTAGAAGAAGAGAGAATCTGATTGACATAGTTTCGGTCATGTGTTTTACTCAGACCCAGCAACAGTGGCTGGGAGTCGAGTCGCTTACTCCCGAGAGGGTTGCCGAGGATTCTGTTGCTCTGTGTTTTGAGGGGCAGGAAGGGGGAAGTAGAGCTGGACAGTTCAGTTCAGTTCAGTCGCTCAGTGGTGTCAGACTCTTTGCAACCCCATAGACTGCAGCATGTCACGCTTCCCTGTCCATCACCAACTCTCAGAGCCTATTCAAACTCCTGTCCATTGAGTCGGTGATGCCATCCAACCATCTCATCCTCTGTCGTCCCCTTCTCCTCCCGCCTTCAATCTTTCCCAGCATCAGGGTCTTTTGCAATGAGTCGGTTCTTCACATCAGGTGGCCAAAGTATTGGAGCTTCAGCTTCAACATCAGTCCTTCCAATGAATATTCAGGACTGATTTCCTTTAGGATTGACTGGTTGGATCTTCTTGCAGTCCAGAGCTGTGGTGTTGGAGACGACTCTTGAAAGCTGGACAGGCGTTACAATAAGAATCCAGTATTAAAGCAACTATGGTGGTTTAGTAACTGTAACCTGCCAGGCTCCTCTGTCCATCAGATTCTCCAGGCAAGAATACTGGAGTGGGTAGCCTTTCCCTTCTCCAGGGGATCTTCCCAACCCAGGGATCAAACCCAAGTGTCCTACATTGCAGGCAGATTCTTTACCAACTATAAAGCAACTATACTCCAATACAAATTAATTTAAAAAAGGAGTCCAGTGTTAGTCCCCAGGAATCTCAGTTTTGTGAGGGAGAACCATAATAGAATGTGGAAAGAATAGCAGGACAAAAGAAGGAAAGAAGAACCTTGTCTCCTGTCTGAGGAGGAGATATTTCATAGAGGCGGTAACATTTAAGACACTAACAGTAATGCCTCCAATTCTGACTCTGTCACCTATTAGCTTTGTGTCCACAGATGGATTGGTTTGTGTCAGCTTATCTGTAACTGAGAATAATAATAGTAACCTATCTGACAAGGCTGTTAAAAGGATTAAAAGAGATAATGCATGCAAAGAACTTAAATCAATGCCTGGCAAATACTAAGAGCTGAAAACTAAAGTAGTTATTTTAATAGTAACCTTTATTGTCTTTAAAAGTAATTAGGAAAGGAATACTGAATGAGTAATTGCCAGTAAACTTGTATTGATACATACTTGACACGTTTAAGTTTTCAATGTAACAAGTTTATATACAAAATAACACGGATTTTCTAAAAGCATATGTACACACACACACACACGAAAAGATCTACAAGCCAAATTCCACTCAAAGTGCAATAGAGATTTTGGTTGATAGAGGACTTTTAGTTACGTGTAATTTTTTTAAGTGCGAGGATATAGACTCAACATATAGTTACAAATTTATCTTTAAAATAAATACTGATTGTTGTTTCTTCAGGCAGGCATAACAGACCTGTGATCTGACAGCATCAGGAATAGTCACTGTGGGTGTCTTGACTGTTGATGTCTGTTCACATAGGCTGTTTTCTCCTCTAGGCTCTGTGCACCTCAGCCCACTGATATAATAGTTGATCCGATGTGTGGAACAGGGGCAATACCAATTGAGGTAATAACTTTTCTTTAGCTTTTAGATAAGAAAGTGATGCATCCAGAATGTTCTAGAACTAATGGGTAATGACCAAGGTTAAGTCCATGGACCCAAGATTTGAGTGAATTACACTAGTAAAGCTGGAACTTGTGTGATAAGGATGTAGCCACTTACTACAAATAGCCAACGACTAGGCTTTAGATTAGAAGTCATGTTTATTCACTGGATTACAGAGAAGGCTGAGAATTACAAACTGATGAGTCCCATTTCTGTAGACAAACGGGTAGACTTGAACAGAAAAGATAATTGAAGGCACAAGCATAAGCTGGAAGAGGGCATTTAATCTCTATAAAGTGAGATTATGTTTCTTAATCCACTTAGGTTCTTGAGGGAGTAAGTATAGTTGTATGATGGGGAAACCTAGGGACATTATTTAGATTTTTTTAGGACGTTTAGCAAGGTTACAGAGTTTTCACACACAAAAAAAAGTTACCATCACATTGAGAGGACTCAAAAGCTACCTAAAGCAAAGCAAGAAATGGAAAAGCATTTTCTAAGTGGAGAACATTTAACAGGAGAGTTTGCTTGAATCATTGTTATTGAATCAATATTATCTAAACTTTTATAATAATTGAGAAGGTGGCACTCCCAGTAAAATTACTTAAACTTGTGAAACATAGCAAGTTCTTAAATATACTATGTGTAATACCAATGGGAAGAAACTTCAGAGAGATACCACAGATTCTGAGTGAGCAGAAGCTGGACACATGAACAAGTCCAAAGCAACCTACAAAGGGAAAAATAATCCAGAGTGCACTTAGGAAAGGACATCTGCCATCTGGGAATTAGGATCCCAGAAGGAAATCACAGTAGTCCAGATGGTTGCTGTTTTCTGCTAGTGTTAGCTAGAGGAATTTACTCTGGCTCAGGAGCCACACAGAGAAAAATCAGTTGTTGTCGCAAAGAGTTCTGGAAACAAAGCAGAGTGTTCTCCAGCTTTAAACCATGATGTGTCTGTTGTCTGGAATAGCAGTGAAGGTCAATACATGTCAAGAAATACACAACAGAGCTAGACACAGTCCAGAAGAGCCCTCGGCACTGCCAATAAAAAGAAAATGTTTGAGGCCTTTCCATGTAGGGGCAGACATGAGAATGTCAATGTAGAAAAACTGAGGCTGATATATGATCAAAATGAATGAAATTATGAAAGGAATTGACAGGTTATATAGACAGTTGGTTCACCAAAGTCAATAAAACATTTAATTTAGAATACTCCCTTTAAAACTTGGAAGTACTACAAAACCCTTGTCTTCCGGGAGCTGAAAATCTAAATAAATAGGTTTAGAAGAAAAAAGGAATATTGGGCAATCAGAAATCACCTGAGGCTTTCATCAAACTCTTCATCATCGTCCCTACATCACCCTTCTCCATTACCCTCAGGGGTCTGGGCAAAAGAAAAAGCTGTGAAGCCCTGTGTCCAGGGATGAGGGGGTATTACTATTTACCAAGAAAGAGGTGCTGTTATTCATCCCTAAACTGAGGGCAGAACCGTTTCTGCTTTCACGTCAGAAACCTGTTAATCTGCACAGAACATTGTTCATGCCTAGGGCAGTGTGTCACCTCACTGCACAATACGAAAAGCTCAGGGTTTATGTTCTGTTGACATGTTTTTAATTTAAACTTACAAAATCCTTTCAAGAATATAGTGGTTATCATTCAAAACCCCATATAATGAAGATTACACTTCATTTAAATTCGTAAGTATTCGCTACTCAGATTATATAAAAATCCCAAAATCACAAAAGGGTATAGGTTAGTCAGTTTGATTTGGTTAACTTTTTCAAAGTTTCTTCAAAGTACATTTAAAGTCTGCAAGGCCTCCTGTGTGGTAGGGAGTACTGGGTGAGGGATTAAATGACATACCAGACCTATCCTTAAGGAGTTCCCAGATTTGTTGAGGAGCAGACAGGTACAGAAGTATGAAAAAGGGGACAAGTGCAGTGATAGACATATGTACAGAGTGCTTTTGGAGAGGCAAATGAGAGACAGCTTGGAGAGCTGGGGTTGATGTCACAGAGGGCATGACGTTTGAGCTGTGTCTTCAAAGATGAGTAAGAGTTGAGCAAACAGAACAGGAGGGTGTTTCAAGCAAGGAAAGTAGCAATGTTGACAGCATGCAGTGTTTTGGCACTTTAGAAAAGCATTGGATTATTGACTTGGATTGTCTTGAATATTGACAGGTGGTTGAAATGATTTTACCTTGAATCATTTTGGGGTTTTCTTTTTTTTTGCAGTTTGCTAATTCTGTTTTAATATATACTCTTGTCTTTTAGGGGGCTACAGAATGGTCTAACTGTTATCATATTGCTGGTGATAATAATCCATTGGCTGTGAATAGAGCTGCAAATAACATCTCATCTTTATTGACCAAGATCCAAGTTAAAGAAGGGTAAAAATTTAAAAGATTTTGTAGCATTGCTTAGACAGATAATCAAATTTCATATTGGCTTTATGAATACAACCAGTGCATTGTGACATTATAACCAAATAAATATACTGAGACTCCATTTAAATTTTAAGTTGCTTGAAACTAATTTATATTTTTAAAATATTTTAGCTATAATTTCCTTTACCCTAATGCAACTATTTAAATTTGTCTTTCTTCTTTTCTTATTCCAATATCTTCTTTTACACATAGAAGAATTACATAGATTCATTTTAATTTTGTAAGTTTTCATTATGTATGCAGGCATCCAGCTGGGGACTTAACAAGCGATCTTGTCTCTGGAAATGTTTTATTAAGTAGGTGATGTAGTTTGGAGAAGGCACCCCATGAAGGGATGAGAGAAGGGGTCTTAGCTGTCCTCCTAGGTCTCAGGGAAGAGGAAGGAGATGGCAGTGGTGCCCTTTTGTCTGAAACTTAATTGAATACAAACAAGGAACTCAATCTTGTGCTAAATATTACAGGAATTAGAGAAATCCAAGAGGAAAAGTCTCCAAATACCAAATATTTGCCTAGCCCACTCGTATAATCTTTAATGTCTTATTAGTATGCTTCAGGACCACTTTTGATAATTATAGTCTTACAGGACCATGTGTATCCCAAGATTTGATTCATTCATAACTCAGACTTTATAATCATTTTCTCATTTCAAAATCTGTTCTTATAAAACAAGTACATATTAAAATATTAATATTTTCTTATGCAATTAAAGTTGAAAATCAGTCTTAACTAATTTCTAAATTTACGTGTTCTTACATATTGTCATTATAAATGTTTTAGCTTATAATCTGTGCTTTCCACATACATGCTGCCTTAAAAATTTTTACCAAGTTGCAGATGTTGTCACTGATATCATTTTAAGTTTTGGATACTATAACAGTCTCTTGAGAAGTCTTTTTTTTTTTTAATTTCATTCTTCAGGATATGTTGAAGCAATTTTTCTTTTGTCCCCACAGCAAACTGTCCTTGGGCTTGCCCATAGATACTATTCAGTGGGATATCTGCAACCTGCCACTAAGAACTGGCTCTGTAGACATTATTGTAACAGACATGCCATTTGGAAAAAGGTGAGACTTGTAAAAAATGAGTTTTACTTTCACTTGGTATTAGTACCCACATGTCTTCTAAATCTGTTGTATTTTCTTTGAGCTTATTCTGTCAGAAATCTTCAGTTTCTTTTAGGAGACTTAGAATAGGTTTTTACTTCCTTTAACAATATGATAGATTCACCCATTTTGTTTCTTCTGAGAACTCAGCACTGTATTAACTACACTTTGATCCTGACCATCACAGGAGGTTCATCCACTCTGTAGCCCATTGTTGAATTACATTACTACTTCAGAGAAAGGTTGAGAAAATCTCAAGATGTTTTTTAATCACTAGTTTCTGTGGCTTCCCCAGTGTTTCAGCTAGTAAAGAACCTGCCTGCCAATGAGGGAGATGCAGGTTCAATCCCTGGGTCGGGAAGATCCCCTGGAAAAGGAAATGGCAACCCACTCCAGCAGTCCATCGTGTTGCAGACTCAGACACCACTGAGCATACATGCAGTTTGGTTTATATAACTGCTTGTACTAAGACAACCTATGTAACTATTACACTTGTCAGTTTCTTTTTCCCTTAACCAGTTCATCCCATTCAAGATTCTAAGCAATTTACTAGTCTGATCATTTCATTGACACATAGTGGCAAAGCTGCGGTTTTAAAAGGCAACTTTTTTCATACTTCAGGATTTTATTGCAATGAATTTTTAATAACTTCTCATTTCATACAGTCCTAGCTACTTACCTTTTGCAAAAGTGACTCCCTCGACCTCCTCTTATAGGATGGGCTCCAAGAAGAGAAACTGGAACCTTTATCCAGCTTGCCTGCGGGAAATGAGCCGCGTCTGTAGGCCAGGGACAGGCCGAGCTGTACTGCTGACTCAGGACAAGAAATGCTTTGCCAAGGTGCTGTATGTTAGCGCAAAACCTCTGCCTGCGACAAATTTAGGACCTTTTTAACTAGACTTGGGGATATCTGAGTAGGATGTATTTTCTCTTCTCCCAGTGTTTCTTACTAAGACTTCTGGGTGGTAGAGAAGCATTTATCAGCTAATTACTTTTCTTTTTGTGTACACACAGGCATTATGTGGAATGGGACACCTATGGCGGAAGGTGCATACCGTTTGGGTCAACATAGGAGGTCTTCATGCTGCAGTTTATCTTCTGAAACGTACAGCTCAAAGTTTTATTCATCCTTCAGAACAAGATGGAGAAAGATGTCCTTGGTAATACAAAGATCGAAAATGATTACTACTACCTGTGCTTCCTGACACTGAAAATGTCAGCACGAAGAACTTGCTCTGAGAGAAAAATAGTATTAATCAAAGATTTGATATAAATCTCTTCACCATAGTTAGGAGAAGGTATAAATGGAATAAGTCTTATAAGAAAGTAGAGCTTTTCTTTGACGCTGTTTGAAAGGGGTAGTTGAGCAATTAGTACTTTTCTTAAAAGGCTTTAAAGATGCTAAGCCTACTAAAATGCTCCAGGATTTGGGTTTAGAACATTTTCAGGCTTTTTAACAGTTCCTGTTTTCCACTGTAGGTGGAAAGCTACTCTGGCCTCATGGAAAGGCAGCGCGCCTAATCAGAGCATGAGGTTACATTTCATTGCCTGTGCAGCTTTGCTGTTTAGTTGCTCAAGTTCTTTACCTCAATTTCTAAAATAGTATTTGTTCCATGACAAGCTAAATCTTATAAAAGACTTATAGCAAAGTTTACTATCTGCCTTAAAAGTTATAACATCAGTGAATAAGATTAACACATTAATCTGAAGATAGACACTCCTATTTGTAAATAGCAGCAAATACAATGGTAGATGAAAGAAGGGACCAACAAGCCATATTTAAAGAAATTTTATTTTTTTCTTTCAGTACACAAAGGTGATGCTTTTCAAAATCAGACATAAACCTGTCAAAGTATTTTTGTTGGCTTCTCTTAAAGGACTAGAGAACTGATGAATTAAAAACTTCATGCAAGTCCTTCTGTTCTTTTTCTCAGTCACTCTGCTGTGCCGTGGTTAGTTGCTCAGTCATGTCCGACTCTTTGTGACCCCATCGACTGTAGCCCTTCCAGGCTTCTCTGTCCATGGGGATTCTCCAGGCAGGAATACTGGAGTGGGTTGCCATGCCCTCCTCCAGGGGATCTTCCTGACCCAGGAATTGAACCAGGGTCTCCTGCATTGCAGGTGGACTCTACCAGTTGAGCTACCTACCATATTTGCTTTTCCAGTTGCAGAAAAGTCCTTCCCAAAACAGTGGAAAATGAAATAACCTAAAAATTAAGTCTTGTGAAACCAGTGCTTCCCTGGGACAGATGAGATGTGGAGTTTTATGTGGGATTCTGTGTTCAGTTTATTTTGGAGTTTCTGGCTACATTCAGCTTAGATTTTTCAGTGCCATGTTAGTTACGAAACAGTGCTATTCATAATTAACTTTTGATGTCTCATCTAGAATAAAAGGACAGTATTTATTTCCTTTGAAAGAAAAGTTCAGATTAGCAGCATAATCCAGTCCTTGTATGGTTTCACTCTGATACACCTCCCATTTGAGTATGAATTGGAAATGAGACATTTATAAGGGTCTTATATCCTAGACTGGAGTGTCTACCAACATCAGAATGCACAGTTGCACTACTCTAGCTTCAACATAAAATCTTTCACCTCTGACAAAATAAACTTCAAACCTCTTAAAACTGTTCGTCTGCAGTCCATAGGACTAGAGAAGTTCAAGGAACGTGTCTGTTTTCTTTGCTGCTTACCAAGTGCCTGACATATTTACCTACCAGCATGGCCATTTAATATTTGTTGAACATACAGACATTTTTGCATATTGGCTGTTTTTGAGTGTATCAAATTTGTGCTGGATCTATCATAGCTTTA
The DNA here is from genome assembly GCF_054371585.1 of Giraffa tippelskirchi. Lineage (NCBI taxonomy): Eukaryota > Metazoa > Chordata > Mammalia > Artiodactyla > Giraffidae > Giraffa > Giraffa tippelskirchi. Next base: position 16,622,874 of record NC_137283.1, on the reverse strand, counting down.
GTCCTATTAAATACCATTATAAAAACATGAACAGATTGGTTTAAGATGATGTAAGTATGTAGTGAACACTGTAATAGTTTGTCATCTTCCTCCCTAGTATTGTTTTGTAATCTGGTGACAGGAACAGGAAATGTGCTACGTGAGGGATTCAGAAAAGCTGAGAATGAGTATATGACACTGCCACCTAGTAGTTGTGTGATCTTGGTTTTTCCTTTTGAAGTGGGCCTCCTGCACCGTGGGAATGTAAAAAGATGGGGAAGGTAATCTTAATAATCTGAACAAAAAATGACTTGAGGTAATGGACCAGACATTGAATATATTTTAGAGGGGGGGAGAGAAATAACAGACACTGAGACAAATTTTTTAAGTTTAATGAAAGGAAAGGAAGATGTTTATCTCTCAGAGACTGACAGTGTACTAGTGGCTAGAGAAGGAAACATTTGTTTAAATACTTCTGTTCAAATGGTAGTAACTTTTAGAAAATTTTAGATTCTTAACATACCAATGTCAGACATGGTTCAAGTCTGCACTACAAGGACTGTAGACTGAAAAAAAGGAAGTATTTTAAAAGGTCTGTAAAATACCTAAAGCACATTAATGCCCACAAGTGCTTATTATTAGTGAGTTAGGCAGAGAGAAGCCTTTTCCAAGTTCAGGTGAAGTGTTATGTAAGAATATATAAAGTTTGAAAATTCTAGTACAAAAAATCAAACTATTGTACCTTGATTACATTTTTAAGTTCAAAAGAAACTCTCCTGTATCAAATTTTTAAATGTGTACAATGTGGAAAAAACTATAAGCTTGCCGTATCAACCCTCGTACCTTTGTCCTAAGGCTAACAGATAGACCAATCAATCAATTATGAAGTAACAACTGTTTAATTATATATTCCATGATGAAAGAAATTTTTACTGGAAAGGAGAATGGTGTTTTTGTTTTTCTCAAGCCCAAATTTTGAATTTCCAACTGTCAACTTGACCTTTCTCTGTATGTCCTACTTAAAACTCAACATGAACCTCTTTCCCCACTAAAACCTGCTCCCTGTCCTAGCATGCCCATCCTCCCAGTAATCCACATTTAACTCTGGGAGCCACTGTAAACTACATTCACATATTCAACAAATTTGAATGTTTATATATATATACTATGCAATAGCAGGTTTCTTCTCAGGAACCCTTTACATTCTTAAAAATTCAGGGCCTCAAGTAGCTTTGTTTACCAGTATCTTACCATATTAGATTAAAATGGGAAAAAAGATTTCAGTAATAAATATGTAACATTAACATTTTCATGGAAGAAACTATTTTCCACAAAGACTGGCATTGTGTATTTTTGCAGTTCAGTTCTCTTAAATCTCTGCCTTAATAGAAGGCAGTATTAGAAGCTGGATTTGTATCTTCTGCATTCAGTTGGTTGAAATGTTACTTATTTGCAATTTTGTTATTTTATGTATTGCCCTTGTGGAAATTACTGGCTCACCTCAGTTACAGAAATATTCCAAGTGTTGGCCCAGCTTATTACATAGTAGCTAAAATCATTACATTAAAAAAATACTAAGTACTGAAAAGATGTCAAGCTCCTTTAAGTTTTCCAGAAGTTCTACTTTTCACTTCCAAATTTGAAATTTTATCATTGACAACTGCTGTCAGTTTTCCCTGAAAAGCTCACCTCCATCATACTCAGAAAAATGTCTGCCAAACAGCCAACTCTGACAACAAAAATTTGAGTCATTCTTTCGAGTAAAACTGGTGTTCTAAGAAAACAGGAGGTAATTCAGCCTGCAGTTCAGTTGCGTATTTTTTCTTGAGACAACCAGAGTACTTTAGCATGTAGCAGAAGCACCACATGTAAACTTTCCATTTCATCACTTATGTTTTCGGCCCAGATTTAAATAAATAATTTTACTATCTTCATAAGGACATCATTAAATGAAACTCTGACCACTACACTGCAAATGGGTGGCAGTAAAGAATGACTGCTAGTTTGGTGCCACTGTATTATGCCAAATGCTGGCAGTTTTAACCACCTTTGCTGTTCAACATTAGTGAAAGTATCAGAATAAACTGAGATTTTAAAGTTATTCAACACTTTGTCTCAGGAAATGTGTTTATTGTGCATCACGTAGGACAGTCTGTTTGACACTGCTGCGGACAACTAAAAGCAAAATAACAAGCTCAGCCATGTTTGTAGATTCATCCACTGTAAGGCATTAAGTATATTTCTACAGATGAGATATTCACACACACTTCATTCATGTCTGACCACAAATCTTACACTGCATTGTCAAAGAGTAGCACTACCATGATTTTTTATTTTTCATCCCACACATATTCAGGAGCATCAACTATCTGTAAAGTTTCTCTGCTACCATGTATGTATGTTCCTTCAGCCAATGCCATATGGTAACTTGTCCTTTAATATACTTCAGTAGATTTTTATTATAGTTTTTTTGGAATCGATTCTCCCTCAGACCACTGTGAAATATTAATCTTTTTAGCATTTTCAGACAGATGGTGTAGTTGTGGGTTGAACATGTAGTCTTACAACCAGTCTTTTAAACCAATGCTTCATTCTTAAATAAGAAAAATATAAATTGGTTTGAGTAAATTTATATTCTAAAATTGTAATTTAATATAAAAATTTATAAGTTGTGAGAAAATACCTTATTTCACAACAAGACAACAGAATGTATTCATGTTCATGCTTAGGCACAAAGACTACAGGATTTTATAACAACTGCATAATACTGAGATTTGCTGGGATTTTGAAGGTATAACTTCTTTAGATGCAGTTAACTTTGAGTTAACTTCTATAGATGCAGACATTCATACTTAAACCTACCACCTTAGGAAATTATGGAAAATTGAAGAATATACAGCACCATTCAATTAACATCACTGATGACATCATCACATGTCATGTAGCCTCTATGCACTTGTGAGAATGAGTTAAAAAGGTTAATGAGTTGAAAAGGTTAAGTTTCATTTTAGTATAGTATGTCCCCTACATACAAATGCGTTTAGTTCTGAGAGCACACTGGTGAGTCTTATTTGTTCATAAGTATAACAAAGTTAGCCTAGGTACCTAACACAACTGACTATATCATACTATACTGTAACAGGTTTATAATATTTTTCACAGAAACATTAATACATAAACATTTTTAATCTTATAAAACAGTACCCTGAAAAGTACAATAATATAGTACAACAGCTGGCATAAAGGGCGGGCATCGAGGGAACAGGCAAGAGTTACTGACTGCAGGGGGGAGAGGAGGTGGGAGATAGTAGAGCTGAAGGTTATCAGCAATAGGAGATGGAAAGCAAGCTGCAATTTCTCTCATACCTGACCTGGATGGCACAAGTTCTGTTTCCTTGCTGGATTCCATTCTATCCGAATAGCACAGATTCTGTTTGGTTCTTCGCTGGATTCAATTCTGTCTACCCTCTTGAATACCCAATCCAGTGATGTCTGGGTAGTAGCTCATTTTTTCTCATCAGGGATGACACAATAGCATTGGATTGCATTAACAATTGCTGCAACCTCTATGTACTGTTCTACGTTTGGATCCTGTGTCTCAAAAACTAACAGTGCGTCCTCAAAGAAAACCCCTACATCATGACAATGTACACAAGACACGTGAACTAACTTACATGATTGGAGAGAAAGTTTGCAACTTGAAGGTTCATATGTAAGGGACTTAACTGTATTACAAAAATAGTTTTGACCCTGAAGACCTCCATATACTTAGGCAACAGGGATATAGCCATAAACAAGCAAAGTCATGCCCTGAAGGAGCAAGTTAAAGAAGTATGGGGAAAACACCTCAATTAATAATTATAATTGTGAGAAATGCTATGACAGCATTCAGTTGGGGAACCCAATATACTGGAGTTAAGGCATCATGGAAGTCTTCCTTGAGAAAGGAATGTGTTGAGACTATTCTTTTCAGTGACTGACATTTAGCTAGTTCAAGTCTTTGTCTTTCCATCTTGACTATCACTGTATATAAGATCTCATCATTTCCTGTTTGAACTACTATAAAAGAACTTCCTAAGTGGTCTCTCTGCCTTCACCCTACAGCCTATCCTGTATGTGCACCTAGATTAAAAGACTGTTTCCATCAGAAAAGACAGTACCCTAAATTGGTTAATAATAGCTAAGCAAATCAGACCAGAGTTTGATCCCTGGCCCTTAATAAATTGCTGTGTCTGTAAGAAAGTTGTTCAATGTCAAAGCTTTAGTTTCCTACTCAGTGAGATGAGGTTTTATGTATCAGAACCACACTAAATACACCGGCAGAATTTGGCATACTATCCAGTACACAACTGGAACTCAATGAATATTATTAGTTCATTTCTTCTATCCTGTGTTTCCATTAGCTTTGCCTATAGCATGCACTCGAGTAAGCTGCCACTGCTTATTATAGTAAAATGTCTGGGATGAGATTTTGACCGAAGGTCAGTAAAAAGAAAAAAGTCTGTAAAGAGTGTTGACTGAACTGTCCAGAATCCATTCACTAGACATGCTTAGTTAGCTGGTAAAATAAGTAGTTCTATATGTATCTGAAAATGTCTTACTGTTGTCAGCAGGAAGAGCCCAGTGTAAACAACTTTTTCAAAAACCCCAAAAACTAGAAAACAAAGGGTAATCAAGTACTACTACAAACCAAAGGTCCAGGAAAAAAGCTGGAAAGTAGGATTATTAAATGTAACCATGACTTTCAGATATAATCAGAGGCAGAAATAGTCTCTCTAGTCACCAGTAAGGTATACCCCATGATATCATGTATAAGTCAGTTAAGTTCAACTCTGGCCTACATAAAATAATCTAAATATTTTATTCCATGCATTAACAGTTCTCTAATATTCCAGTTTCTCACCCATTCCATCAAGACTCCATGGGGGGTCATGGATAAGAAAAAGTCTTCTGGAGTAATACATCCTCCAATATAAAGTAGTACACTATCAGTTAACTAAATCAACAATTCTCAGTCTGCAATCTAAAGTACCAGACTTCTGGGTACGTGACCTAACGATGTGTTCTACAATTAAGGTTGGCCTATGAACTTCCCTGGTGGTCCAGTGTTAAGACTCTGTGCTCCCAATACTTGGTGAATTAAAATCTCACATGCTGCCTAAAACAAACTAGTCTTACCCTCCTGATGCTGATCCCTATCACATTTTGGATTAACAGCTGCAAACCATAATTTACCATACCCCTTCTGTGCACAAAAAATATGACAGAAACATTATGTTCAAATTTTGTAAATCTTTTAAAAAATTAAGAGCATTTACAAAACCTTCAATTCTCTCATGCAAGTATGTTTTCACTCGACTCAATTTTTGTCCTAGGAGTATAGGAAATAATATGGCTCTACTTCAAAAGGAGCTAAGTAGTGGGTTTGTTTTAAAAATTGTAATAAAAGTCTAAGGAAGTCAAGCACAGGAAGAGGCTAAGTGCAAGGGTTTGTACAGGAAACCCAAGGAAGAGCTAAATGGCCGACAAATGTATTCAGAGACCATGAGGCATCAGTTTCCTTTATGAATAGAATATTAGGTAATTTGGATTAAGTATAATCCTAAAGTTTCTCTGTAAAAGGAGCATTGTTTCTGTGGACTTAAAACTATTATCTGAAAATCAATTTCACATTTAAGTCAATAAAATCAACATTTATTGAGCACTCAGCTCTAGGTTCAGGCACCGGGGAATCAAAAACAAATCCATATCCTTGAGGAATGAATGCAGTGGGAAAATAGACAAAAAAGGAAACTTCTCAAAAAAAAAAAAAAAAATTTACTTGGAACAGTTTAACATTCCTTCTCAAAAAAACAAAATAATCTGACCTATAAGTTTCTAAAACTACTGAAGACAGGCATACTGTAGCCCCATAGGACTGTATTTATAGTGTGATTTACCGGCTACCAACATCGGAAGGATATAAAAGACACAGAATTCTAATCCCCCCCACCAATCTTAACTGAATTCAGAATCTGGGTGTGAGACTGGGAGTCTGCATTAAATAGCAAGCCAATTATGTGCACTTCTCATATTTTAAGGAAAAATTTTAAGTTAAAAAACTTGTCTTTTAAAGTCCTACTTCTCACTAAACTCCTGTCATCATTATGGTGTAATGAAATCCCACTTCCCTAAAATTCATTATGTTATTATTTTTTGAAACTCAGACACATCAACACTTGCTTTCTCAACATTGTTCAAGGCAGGTTTATCTTTAGAAATGGTTTTCTGGATTTAGCTGTCAGGAAATGGCAACCTGCTCCAGTATCCTTGCCTGAAAAATCCCATGGACAGCGAAGCTACAGTCCACTGGGTTGCAAAGAGTCAGACATAATTGAGCAACTGAGCACAAGAATACAAATAGGTATTGGGTTGGCCAAAAAGTTCATTTGGGTTTTTCCATATCATACGGAAAGCCCAGATGAACTTTGTGGTCAATCCAGTATTAAAACCTGCCAACCAACCAACCAACCTGGCAGGAGTCGGGGTGGTGTGGGGGGAACCTAAAGGTGCCAGAGGTTCCTCACTGCTCAGTATGAAGAGAAAATTATCAACGTCCATGTAAGACTGCAGGCAGGAGAAGGGGATGACAGAGGACGAGATGGTTGGATGGCGTTACTGACTCAATGCACAAGAGTTTGAGCAAGCTCCCAGAGATGGTGAAGGGCAGGGAAGCCTGGTGTGGGGCAGTCCATGGGGTCGCGAAGAGTCAGACATCACTGAGTGAGTGAACAACATTAAGTATTCTGCAATCCACTAATCTGTAGCTAGAGCCACACTGCACAGCAGTAATTTAAATTATATAAAATTTAAAATTCAGTTCCTTAGTCACAACTGCCACATGTCCAGGGCTCAAGAATAATGTATGGTTAGCGGCCGTATCAGATAGCACACTACAGAACGTTTCCATCACTGGAGAATCTTATACTGGACAGTGCTAATCTAGAACACTTAGCAAGCACACAAGTGTTAACAGAGGACAATCTATCAAACCTTATAAAGACATCTACAAGTTATTCACTCTGTGTTAGTTAAGGTTGGCTAGCCCATCAAGGAATATACTAGGAACTTAGGTACAACACGCAACAAGAAGCTCAGAAGAGTTAAGAGAATTTAAACAAGCAATGACAACCACCTGAGAAGTGCTATGATTCAATCTGCTATGGGACCAAGAGAAAGGGGATTCTGGTTTAAAGCATAGATCACAGAAAGCAAGATCATAGGGGAGATGATATTCGAGTTTTAACCGTCTTTATTGGAAGGGTAAGGACTATCAAAGGGTAGCATTCCAGGAGGAACCACCCTACAAAGAGGTCTGATAATGTTGTTTGAGTGTGTATGTGGAAAACTGTCACAAACAAAAAGGCTGTTAAGATGAGGTTAGTCCACTGCGGGACCTTGAACATCACATTTGTGATGAGGGAATTCATCCTGTTGAAGGAGGAAACAGACAGAGCTGGACTCCATCTTAGGCCAGGCTGCAACCATTAGGCTACACGCATGGTCACCCTCCCAATGGACTCTGAACTTTGTGCCAGGTGTCTATAGAAATGGCATACCAATGGAAAACCAGACCCTCACCTCCCATAAAACAGCCTTAGGACTTGTACTTGGACTCTCCATTGCCTAAAAGAATATGCTAATTATCTCTATAACAGAACAAAGTCATAAATTCCATTATGTTTATCAGGATATGACCACAGGCCTATTGATAAATGTCCACTGTTTATCTAGTCTTATAACACATGAATGATGGGGTTATTGTGATTGTATTTACCCTTCGTTTATGTAAGACTCAAGGAATTTGGGGTGGTGGGTTCAGACACGTACACGTGAGGTATAAAAGATTTTCACAAATGCTGGTCGGGGTCCTTGGCTAAGAGAAGACTCTGCCTTGGGCCCGCCGGTGTAATAAATTGCACTCCACTACCTGCATTGTCCTTCTGAGTGAGTTTGTTTCCCAGAACTTGTGGCTACAACACTGTCAGTAGTTACCAGCCAGTAAAGGAACTGGATCAGTTACTTCCATGCTGTATCTTTGTATGAGAACAACTGTCCTGGACACATGAAAGTTTTATCAGCAGATACCACAGACAAGAGATACTAGTTCGGAGGATACTAGCCTTATGGCAACTGAGCTCGATTACTAACTGATGAGTATATCAATGAAAATGGATTGAAAGGTATTCTAAGGATATAAGAGAGATGTTGCTGAACCTCACGTCCAATTCTCAGCAAAGCAGTAGTCAAGATCATCTGGACTATGAAGAGGGTCAGTAGAATCCCAGCCAAGGTTAAAAATTAAATGAAAATCAAGGTAAAGATTCAAGAATATCCATAAAAGAGGAATAAACGCATTGCTGGGCAAGAGTGAAGCCTATGCTCGAGCTGGGTAGCCTTAATTGGTGGTGAAACCTGTCTGGTTTCATGACTCACCGGGATACCAAAAACAGGAGAGGAGAAAGCCAATGGTATGACTGGGACAGGATAAGCAAGTATAACAAACAGAAAAGGGGCTGAAAGTATGAGTGAGAGTTGCTAAAAGGCCTGACTCTGAGAATGCAAGGGTGGGGAATTAAATTTTTAAGATTTAATCTAAGTTGCTCTGTTTTGGCAGTGTAGCAACGGTCTCAAATGGGAAACTCAAGATCATGCCTTTAACCTATTTCTCAACTGTCTCAAATGAGGAGAGTATAAAACTCAGGAGATCAAGCTTTTAATCTCTCTCTCAATCTCCAGGAAAAAATGCAACAAAAGGATGTTAAGAAGTAGTAACACGCAGTCTTGCTGCATAAAATCAGTCCCAGGTGTTGCCTGGACTTCATTTCACTCCACTACCCCTATTATAATTATTTTGTGACACAAACCCAAGTCTGTGGGAAGATAAAGAAATTGGGTTCTAAATCTTATGCGTGCTCAATCCCCTGCAGGACAACGCCCAGGAATAAGGTTAAGCCTGGGCAAAAGAATCCCGCCCATAATCGAGGAGAGACTCGACATGGAGGCGATGACGAGATCGCGGGGGAGGGAGGGATTCTTCTAGGCCCAGGGCGGTCCTTAGGAGACAGAAGGCAGCAGAGAACTCCCATAAAGGTATTGCGGCACTCCCCTCCCCCTGCTGAGAAGGGTGCGGCCTTCTCTCCGCCTCCTCCACTGCAGCCACCTCAGGATTGCAGCTCGCGCCGATTTTTGGAGAACATGCACCTCCCACCCACAAACCAGCAGCACCGACCCCTACTCCTCCCTCCAACCCCACGGGTCCAGGAGCAGGTCGGGCTAGTCTTGTCCTTCAGGCAGCGGGCGCCCAGGGCGGAGCCGCAATCGCCACCACCCAGAATCCTCGGCCCGGCAGCCCGCCCCCACCTCCAGCGCGCGCTTCCTGCCACGTTGCGCAGGGGCGCGGGGCCAGACACTGCGGCGCTGGGCCTCGGGGAGGACCGTACCAACAACCACCTCCCCGCCGACCCGCGCAGTGGTTTCGCTCATTTGGGACTCGAGCCAATAACAAGGGGCCGTTCCCTGGGCTTCAGCAGCCAATCAGATGCCGAAGCCAAGCAGGCGGCGGGTAAACCGACTCCCCCGAAGGAAGGGGAGGGTGGTAGGACGCCCGCGCGAAGCCACTTTCACTGACCCTCCCTTCCCACCCCCACCCCTACCTCCCCGTGGGAGGCCGACCGCGCCTGCCCGTCCAAGTCTCTCTCCACCCTACCTACCTAAGCACCCACCCAGGGGGCAATGCGAGAGTCCCTAGGCGGCTGCGCACTCCCGAGGCTGTAACTGACAGGCGCTTTACTCCAACCAAGACACGCCATTTGTGTTTTCACACACGGCGGGAGGAGCAGCAACCAATCAGTGACAAGATAAGAGCCGGAAGCGCTCCTCCCTCTGCAGGAGCAATGGCTCCGTCAGGATTCGAGCCTTTTCCGCTCCCTTCTCCCTCCCCCTTCGGTTGCCGCAAGGCGGGCCGCACTCCCGCCTGCCTCTGACCACCTCTTCCCCTTTCAGCGTAACAAACGCTATACTCCCGTCTTCCCACCGGGGAAGACGACCCCCAGCTACCGGCCAGACGACCTCAGCCACCCATCCCCCCACCAATCCGCCGGACCCCCTCCCACCAGAGTTCCGCTCCCCTACCTAGCCGAGGCTCTCTGAGGAGCCGGAGCCCCAGAGCACAGCCTCTTCTCTAGATGGCCCCGGCGGCTTCCGCTGATTGGCAGCGAGTTGGCCAATGGGTGCGGGGCCGTGGGCGGAGGGGCCAATGGCGCGGCGGGAGGGGGCGTGTCCCGGGTGCCCCTGGCGCCGGCGCTGGGAATCCCCGTGCGGTCAGTGGCGTTTCCGCTCGGGCAGCGGGCTGAGTGAGCTGCTACCGCCGCCGCCGCCGCCGCCGGGGGAGGGGCGGCCGCCGCCCGCCTGCGCTCATAGACTCACGCAGCCCCAGTCCCGCCAGTCCGCCAACACTGTAGTGCCGGCCCCCACTCCTTCCCTGGCCCTTCCCCCTCCCCGCCTTTGGCTCGCTCCGCCTTTCTGCCCCCCACCCCCACCTCACGGGCACGGGCCATTCCCGGCCAGGAAACGCCGTGGCGCCGCGTTGGGCCTAACTCGAGTCCTGCTGCCTCCCGGGAGTGCCGTGCGCCGCAGCCCGGGCCCAGGCCTGGGACAAGGTAAGGGTCCAACAGAAAAGAGAGACCTACCCTCACGACCGGGCCCCGGGGGAGGGAAGGGTCACCTCCTCCGTCTCCCCGCGGTTGCTCTCGGGACGTGGGCCTGGCCCTCCCCAGGCTCTCAGTAGGAGGATGCTGCCCCTTCTCATCCCCCTGGCCGCCCCCCACACATCGTTGCACCCCTTTCCCAGGCGGAGAGGCCCCATCCGTAATCTCGTCGACCCCACTACCCTTTTCACGTCTTTCCTGGGTCAGGACGCTTCCCCTCCCCCCACGCCTCTTCACCCCTTTTCCTGGGAACTGCCTACTCCACGTTTACCTTTTACTTGAGGATAGGCCTCTCGCCGCTTTCCTCTCAAAATACACAGGCACACTTTTTTCCCCCTCCCCAAACCCCACTCCCACCCCCACCCCCACCCCCGTTCGCGCGGCCTTGTGACAACTCTGATCCCTCGGGGTGGGGGGCTTCGATCTCCCCACCCCACCCCCGAATGTTCCTGGACGCCTTCCCCCTCGTCCTGGGGTCCCAATCGCAGAGGATTCCTTCTTTTCCCACACTAAGGACATTACCTTCGCCACCCCCACCTCACATTCTTGGGCTCCCAGTGGCGTAAGCCCCAGTATATCTGAGACGGCCTCACTGAATTTGTAGGGTTCTAACTTGGAGTTGAGCCAGATTGTGTCGTTTTCCCTGCCTTGGGCGTGGAGAGCGATCATTTGCGAACGTCTTTAAAGGCAGAAAAATGTAGCCTTTATGAATTCTCTTTTCCTGTGCGTGGAAGCCAGGGATGCGAAGTGAATGGTGGTGAGAAAAAGCCCTGGTTTTTAAGTAGGTGAATCGCGTGAGAGGGAAAGTTTCTGTTGGGAAAGCCCCTTCTATGCTAATTTATTCTACAGAGCTGCTTTGCTCATCTCACTTCTTGGGAATAACTGGTCTTTCCCTTGGATACTGATGCTGCAGCCAGCTTTGCTCGTCTGGGTCAGGGGTGCGTGTATGACCTGCATTTTCTGCTTTCTCATGTTACTTGTGCAGTGTGTTCACCACTAACTCATTTCTTGCCCGGACCTCTGGGTTGCATTGGGCTTTGTCTATACTTAGGTTATTTTTCCAGTTTTCCCCGTTCTTATAGTACTAAAAGAATCCCCAGGTCCTCTGCAAATTTCCTTTATCACTTGATGAAACGAGTTGCATTTAAATGACATATTTATGACCAAGGTCATATTAACATTTTTGTTGGGCAGATGTTACATATTACATAGCAATACTGTGATTAGGATGGATCCAGAGGAGCTGAGTGTTCTGAGATTTTCAAGAGAATGTGTACCCCCTATTTGGGAAATTTTCTTGATTAGTTTTGTATCAGTGTTTATAGGTCATTCTGAGAGGAAAATTATAAGTGGTAATTTGAGGTGTGTGAAATCTGAGCTAGTAAACCTCACATTTTCAGAGGTTTCTTGGCCTCTTGGAGGACAGGAAATTTTTTTATTAGGTTTCTACCGGTTTTTTCAGGAGGATCATTAGTTTTCTTCTATAGCCAAAAATTCTGGTTTGTTATGGGATAAGAATCTTTAAGGTTTACTCAGGATGTCACTATGTAGAAAAATGATTATGTCCTTTGGTAGGACACAACACAAGCTTCTGTCTTTAACTGCAAATTTCAATTTGACTGTAAAGAGAATGTTTAGCAAATTGGCCTTTTAAAGACTAAAGGTTAATCTTCACTCCTAAATTGCTGCCTGATTAAGTGTATATTTGGAATTTGGTAACTGTTGATTTTTCTAATAAAAAGCCACAGTTAAAACTAAAAGAGTGACCTTAGGATTGTTTCTTTCTAAAGGCATAATTCCAGCCCTTCTGGCATGGAGCACTAGTCCAAAAAAAAAAAAAAAAAGAATGTGTAAGGAGTGGGGGTGGGGTAAGAAGAAGGTTGTTCCTTTGGGTTGGATCACAGGGGTGAGTATACAAGGCAGCAGCAGCTGCTGGCTCTGGAGCTCTGGTTGCTACGTGAGAAGCTTGAGTAGTGCTGGCTGCTGTCTCCAGGGAAGGACAGCAGTGCAGCGTCCATTAATGCTGTTGGCTGCAGGGAGCTGCACTTAGGCAATGGCTGCTTCAGGGCTAAGACGGAAACCTTGCTTTCCTGGGAATTTTCACTGCTGAGCTGGTTTGCATTTTATTGGTGGGGAGATGAGAATTAGCAATTCATAACCTTCTACCCATTTATGGATATCAGCATTTGGAAACTGGATTGTAGTTAAAGACTTATGTTTGGTTTTTGTGGCAGATTTTTGGTTTTAATCTGGGGATTTTGCTTGGATAGGACCAGAAGTTCCATTTCAGTTTTAATTTTTTCGATCCTTTTAAAACCAAGGTAATAAGAATTTAAGGATCTTCCTGAGAACCAGAATGGGGAAAATATCAGTTGATTTTTCTGCAGCTGGCATGTTTTCCTCCCATCTTTTTAATCATTAAATCAATTTTAATACTTTATTTGTATGTCTTCTTTCTTCCAGTTGTTAGGCCATATATACCTTATTGAACAGATGTTTTGCTAAACATTTTACTATATTGGGTCTTAAACTCTAAAAACAACTGTCCTTTTCAGAATGATTTCTGTATATAAATATCAAGTATTTTCTTATTTTCTGTGTTAGTAAGTAATAGATTTCTCCAAATTAGATTATTTCTTTAGAATTTGACCTGTGATATTGATTAATTAAAATATGTGTTGAGTATAGTCATCTGAGATCACAAGGATGTATGTGTTTGACAGTGATCCATTTGAAATATGACAGACTAGAAGGAATACTCAGAAATTGAATAAATCTAGTATACAGGATACTTGAGATGATAACCTCTAGGCCCCTTATGTAGTCTTTCCTCTTCCACAGTTCCCACAGTTTAGGAAGATCTCTGATTAAGCAGAACAGTTTGTTGAGCATGGAAGTACTTGAAGGAGAATCACCAGCCCGATAAACCATCAGTTACATCCAATACTTAACAGATGCCCGTTATTGTCTCCCCCTAAGACTCATGCATCCTATATATATTTTTTTTTCCTTCAGAATTTTAGTATATTCAATTTTGTGTAAGGAACCCAGTCATCTATAATGTGTAGTATGACTCTGGTCTTTGTGGCGGGAACCAGAAAGAATGGAAATGAGTTTTGTCATTCACAAATGTTGCTTGCATTGTCTTTCAGTGTTACAGGCGGACTAATGAAACAGAACCTTTAATGGATAACGTTTTAGGTGGTTCTAATTCTTATTACTATCACATATAAAAGATGCCGTATCAGATAAGTATGGTGTCACTCATACTGGCTGTTTAACATAGATACAAATGTCTTTAAGTTATTATATAATATGAAAGCTACCTTATAAAATAATCGCTTTTAACTTGTATTTCCTGTTCGGAACCCCTTTGAGATCTTAACGTAAGATCATTTCCTTAAGAGCATAGAGGGCCTTTTCATAGAATTTATTTAACCAGCATGCTTGAAATTTTTACTGTCTTCTGATAGTGTTTTGTGTCCAGAAATGTACATACTTTTTGGACTTATTTTGGCCTTTCTGGAGGAGGATGGCCACTTCATTTTTTCCCTTTGGACAGGAAAATAATACTGTTCAAAATGCAGATGTGCAGGCAACCACTTGTGTTTTATCCTCTTCATAGTCAAGTAATTTATGAAATATTGGGCAAAAGCTAAGGACAGTCAGTGATTGTTGGATACATGTTACCAGTGAAAAAGTGGATCATAAAATAAAGTTTTCTTATTTTTTGTTATTTAGGACAAACGAAACTTCAACTCTGCAAAATTGTGAGATAATATTTATTTAGTAATACAACTGGTGGTTATTTGAAAAAAAAAAATTCTTTCACTCCCAAAAGTATAATGTACCTATGATAAATAGCGATTGACACCATTCCTTGCTGCCAAAAATTCCAAGGTATGGGGTGAAATGGCATTTTTAACCTTTCTCTTGATGCAGTGACTTCTCTTGTGGTGAAGATTCAGGGTACTTCATGAGAGGTTGATAGAATATCATTTCTTTAATTTCTCAGTACATATTTTGTTTAATCAGTCTTATGAAAAATGTTCTGTTGTACATTCATTCTGAATTGAGTAGATACCCTATAACATGGTGGGGGGCAGTGTGTTGGAAAGCATTGCTTTAGAGAATTCTTATTCTGACAGAATATATTAAACTGCTAACGCTTAGGAAGAGAAGTATGAGAGATAAAAACAACAATGAAGCAGAATCTCTGTCTACTTTATGTCTGCTCTCACCAAGCAAGGAATTTGTAATCCCATCCTGCCTCACTCAGTTTTTCCATCATATTGATATTGTTTGCTGAATACCTTAGGGAGAGATGTAAGGGTCACTTTAAGTATCTTTGACATAAAGACAGGGATAAGGAATTTTCTGCTTATTGGAATAATGTCTTAGTATTTTTAAAACACCAAGATTATTGGATATCTTTATCTGATATATATGACTTGATTTGATCTCACCAACATCTGTGCTCTTCTGTCTTCCCTTGAAGTATGAAAATTCTGAAGAGTTTTGATGGCAGATTGAAGTAATAATCATTTCCTTAGCCGTGTTAGTCATGTGTATACACCTAGAGCTGAGGATACTCCTTGGCCTGTGTTATGAATCACAGAAAAAGCAGTAGATGTAGGACTTTACTCAGAATGTTTCTGTCTGGGGAAGTTTCTGATGTGCTACCTAGTTGAGGGAAAATGCAGAATTCCTAGCTGTGCTATTTGAAAAATAGATGGAAGCATGGGAGGAGCCAGAGACGCCTGCAGCAGGACTTGGTCTGAGTAGAAAAGGAGGATTTTTGTTTCAAATTGCCAGCTGCTTATGGCAAACTGACTCGCTTATTATGCCTCTAGTTGGCCTGTCAATATGGCCAAACAGCTAGATAAGTGCAGGGCAGGACAAAGGGCTCTTTGCACAGCAGGGAGGCAGTGTTGGTGGGGGAGGGGCAGGAGGTAGGAAAGGCAGGAGGAGGAGGAGGAGGTTCTTTTCCCAGGGAGATTATTCAGTTTGGCATACAGTTAAAGAAAACATTTATAGTTCCTACTCTAGCGTTGAATTTGTGCCAACCATATAATGGTAACCCCAAATTTAGTATATCCCTGAATATCTGGTAGGAACCCATCCCCTCCTCCAAGGAAAAATGAAATGTTAAAGCTTTGTATAGATTAAAAAATAAATCCCTGTGCTCCACCCCGTAAATACAAATCATCTCCCCAGTAGACCAGTTCTAGAGCATCTGACAGCTGAATTCTCATTTAAAAATAGAAAAGAATATTGTATCTGAATAAAACCTTTGTATTTCAGTGTATACATTGTCCATATTTGATTACTGGATTAGACCAGAATAGTAGAATAATTTGTTTCCCTTTGTAAAATACTTACATATTGTTAGCTGCAATTTTATATCAGTATTATGAAGAGCACCCTTCAGCATTCAAGTGTTGGGTTGCCATCATGTAAAATGTTAACTAAAGAAAGGCTGCTTATTATTTATCTCATCTCTACTTCCTGGACAACCTGATATTCCCTGGAGATTACCCAACCTCCCTTTTAGGTTAGGCACAACCTTGTTTGATACGTAAGTGCTCAGCTCCCAGCTGCAAGTGGGGTGGTTGCATCTAGCTTATTAGAATTAATATGAATCACAGAATTGGAGGAGATCTGACATTATTCCTGTATGCAAAATCATAATGAAATACTTCAAAGTTTGTGTAAGTTTGCATTAAAATGTTAAAAGAATCAATAGTACAGTATTTAGTTATTTTTAAAATGTTGAACAGTGCATGTGTGCCTGTTCTTTTTGTTTGGTTGGGTTTTTTGTGCCAGTTCTTTTTAAAAAACCAAAATATTGAAGAATTGCATTTACAGACAAGTTAGATAGCAATTATTTTGATTGCAAAAGGATTCCTACATCTTAAAAAATATATGTTGAGATTCTTTTAAATGCTTAATATGTTTCCGAGAATTTGATTTTTAGACATAATTGATTTGAACTCAGTTTTCTAAGAGTACATCTGTTGCTTGAATTGAGATACCACCTGCATTGCAATGTTATTAAACCAGCCTTAGAGTTTTCCCTTATATCCAGACTGCAGGAGATAATAAAGGAAACTAGAGTGTTAATTTTTTTTCCTTATGGATTCAGAGCTTGCGGCTGTTAGCAGAGAAGAGATGTTTAAACTCAATAGAATAATTAAAAATACCTTTAATGCACATTGTAATGGTAAGCAAGCCTGACCAAGTTTTGTGTCTTCTCCCTTAGTAAAAGAAATATACATGTGTTACCCACTTAACATTATATTTTTATGCACAGTGGTCTTGGCAGTAATGGTATATTTTGACCTGAAATAGGAAATTTGAGTAACTAATTATTGCCATTAGACTATTTTTCATGAAATAGTAACAACATTAACATGAGATTTTGTGGGCTGTATTTTATATTATTATAGAAATTTAAGGTAGTCATTTCTTCTCTTTGAAGTTCATTCACATGGATTATTTCCGTAGATTTGTGTGACTAAAATAGAAGCCATCTAGTTCAAACCCTGGCCTCCATTTCAAACAGTTTTCTCTACGTGTCCTAAGACTAACATTGCTAGCACTAGGGTAAACATCCTTTGTGCATATACATGTGCTTGTACACACATACAGGCATGTGCACACCACTTTCCAAGTAATTAGAAATCTTGTCATCCTGACTTCTAGTACTCCTATTACCTGAATCTTGCCAGGGTCCCTAAAAAGTTCCTGGCAAAAGTGGACAGGGGGCACAATTTGATCCCACAGATTTTGATAACTGGCTCCCCAAACAGCTCATCTCATTTGCAATAAGACATAGCCAGCAGTAGGCTAGAATGGAGGTAGAACACAGCGCTGTACCTCATCTTGTCTGTGCAGCTGCTCCACCTTATTTCCTGCTATTACCCCACAACGCCTCTCCCTAGCAAAAAAAATAAAATAGGACAAAGGGAAAAAATTGGGTTGGCAAATATGATTTTTATTATGATTAGATTTTGGGCTTGTTTTTTATGTACTTAAATACAAAGCTTATTTGTCCTATTCTCAAACAATTCTCAAAAGTCCATAGCAAAAGATTTTATAAGTAAAGTATCTTCTATTCTCTTTCTTGATAAACCATTTCAATTCTTAGCTTTCTGGGAAAAAAAATGTTTTTAAGCATACTTGTTTTTCATTGGTTGATAACACAGTCACTATTAGCACCAGATGCCACCATATTAGCTTGAAGAAAGAAAAGAATTTCTTCTGTCGATAATACTTGCAATTTGAATTGAGAATTACTAACTTGTATAACTCAGATTTATGATAAAAGTAAGGTTAAAAAAATTAAACCTTGATGAATCTTTACCCCTTTACCTTAGTGGAAGTGGAATTGTTTGAATACAGATTTTTTTCATCCTTCAGAGCTCTTTCTTCAAGCTGCTAATTTATGTTCTTCAAGCCTTGTATTTTCCGTACCATCCCCCCAATAAGAAATTGTATTGTTTTCTGATGGTGAAATTTTCTCATCCCCAGTCCTAAAATGTGAAGACTCAAATAAAACCTAGTAATCTAATAAGGCATGTGCACTGCTGAATATAGTAAGAGGATTATTTCATAATTCTTAGAAATTATGATCTAGTTAGAATGTTCCAGTATAGTGTTAGCATATTTAATAATGTTGACTTGTTAATTTTGGTGTATGTCCATATGGATCTCCTTGTTGTCTATTCTCACCCATTGTTTGTCATTTTGTTTAAGGTTGTTTTCTTTTTTTTTTTTTTGGTCCCCCTGTCTTTGTGGGTTTTTTTTATTTCTGTCCTGTTATGATCTTTGGCCTGTGTTGAAAAATTCTATTTCCTTCCACCAACCTCAGTGTATTCCTCAACACATACAATTTGTTTTCTGTCACAGCTCTGTGAAGGAGGATGATCTGCAGTTAATAATCAACTGTTCGGGCATTCTTGATATCAAAGGAAGGTTTTTTTATGAGGAATAACCTGGAAGGACCTGTTGGCAATTACTCTTGCCTTTATGTTACATTTTCCTTCATTGATGTAGGCTGTTGAGAATTGACTTATTTTATAAGAGAAACCAGATAGAAACGGAAGAGCTAGTTACATACGGTTATTTAAAAAATAAATGTTTAATATGATAACATTGGGATAGAATCTAAAAGGCACTTTTCAAAAAAAAAAACCTATTAAAAAAAAAACCCTGTATTTTAGTTCTAAAAACAAAGTCATTTAATCACCTAAAGTAAAATAAAGAGAAAGACTTTCGAGGCGCTGTGATTGATTGCATGCTGAACATTAGATTGCATGCTGTAGCATTAGATTGTTGGATGACATAAACTTTTATTTTCTTGATTTCTGTGGTGCAGTCTGCTATAGCCATGCAAGTTAAATGTCTTTATGCCCACAGTCTGGAAAATACAAGGTGAAATGACTTTAAGAAAACAACAATAACAGAACACAGGTTTGGGGAAATTGTAGAAGTGTAAATATTTTAAATCCATTTTGAATTATTTTTATTCTTACCAGACATTTATTTTATTTATGGCAACTGTAATGTTATAACTTACTAAGAGAACAGAATAGAAGGCTGCAATCACGGCAGTGCCCGTATTAGGATGGTGCTAAGTTGTAGGGCTCGGGGCTCGGTGGTGAAGACTTCGCCTTCTGCTTGAAAGGCGCAGGTTCAATCCCTGGAGAAAGAAATGGCAGAAACCCCCTGGACAAGGAGCTTTGCAGGCTCAGCATGGCGTGGAGGCGCAAAGAGTCAGCAAATGATACCAAATTGTTGCATATTTTCATATTTAAACTACTTTCATTGGAAAAATTTACCAACTATTTAAAAAACTGATTAAATGGGATAAAGTATTTAGAGCTTAACAGGTACTCACTCATTTCTCGGTGGCATATATTATATAAGCAATATTAAAACCAGATACTTGCTAAAGATTCTTTTTTTAAAAATTATGCCAACATCTTGTATGAAACTCTGCAGTTACTATAGCCATACCGCTTTAGATTAAATAGGTGATAATAATGCCAGTGCTCTTTGGAGCCTAGGCTGGATGAAATGTTTTTGCTTTTTCTTCCTTACTTTACCCTTAGGCCATTAAGATTTGAAGTGTTGCTACCCATAAGGTATCCATTCATAAATTGAGTAGGAACCTGATAAGGTCTTGGGGAGGTCCATGGGAAGACATGTATTTTTAGAAAAGCAAGGCTCTGGGTAAGTGTAGCTTTCCTCTCATAGTTTATCACGCACAGGTGGTATGAAAAGGAATGACTGGACATTTGTAGAATATACTAAGCAACAAGAGGAGAAGTAAACATGTCTCACTTTATGATACAACTGTGCCACGCAAGAAGAATGAAACATAATTTCTTTGTATAGAATACCTTAGCTTTTCTGAACTCTGTAATATTAGGAATATGGTTCTTTGGAAGATAGTTAACCCAGAGGATTGAGTTGAAAATCTACTGTGAAAAAATGATTTTTTTAATTTAATCTATTATGGATAGAGTGACCATATGTCTTGGTTTCCCTGGGACACTCCTGATTAATGTCTCCCAAGTAATTAGTAATGGCACCCTTTTCACTCTCAAAAATGTCCCAGTTTGGGCCATAAATTATACCCTCACCCTAATTATAGAGGATCGTGGGAACTTTTTGTCACTCTGTAGCAATGCAGTTTTTTTTAGAGCTCTTCTGATTGTCTTCTTTGCCAGGATTTTTCTGTTTGCTTCTCTGAACCCTCATATTAGGGTCTTCCCTGATAGCTCAGTTGGTAAAGAATCCCAGTTTGATGGCTAGGTTGGGAAGATCTGCTGGAGAAGGGATAGGCTACCCACTCCAGTATTCTTGGGCTTCCCTTGTGGGTCAGCTGGTAAAGAATCTGCCTGCAGTGCCGGAGACCTGTGTTTGATCCCTGAGTTGGGAAGATCCCCTGGAGAAGGGAAAGGCAACCCACTCCAGTATTCTGGCCTGGAGAATTCCACGGACTATGCAATCCATGGGATCGCAAAGAGTGGGACAGGACTTCATTTTCTCTGAACCCCCATTTTCATATGGACAGTTTTAATTGCAACCCACTCCAGTATTCTTGCCTGGAGAATCCCATGGACAGAGGAACCTGGCGGGCTACAGTCCATGGAGTCGCCAAGAGTCAGACTTGACTTAGCAACTAAAGAGAGAGTTTTAGAATGTCCTTTTTCTTTTTAGTGGTAATGAGAAAGAGAATAGATAACAGATTTAATTTTTTGTTATGAAAAATTCCAAATACAACAAAATAGAGGGGAAATAGAAAAAATGGACTCCCTTTGAATTTTAATGAAACCATTCCATTTGATCAAGATAAGGTCCTTACACTGCACTTGGTTGATAAGTTTGTCTTTCTAATTTATAGGTCCTCTTTTCCTCATATTATACACTTACTTAATGAAATTTATCATTGTGTTGAGTTCGTACTGTTGAATTTTGGAAATTGTGTCTCCATGTTCTACTATTAGATGACCCCCCCCATATTCTGTGTAAATTAGCTATTAGATCCATTACAAGTATACTTTATAATATAAAGTACTAGGTACTTTCCTTAAGAGTTACATAATGCCTGCTTGTCTCTATGTTAGGCAGCTGTTGAAGGCCCCAGCGAGTTTCTGTTTGTATAGTTTCTATTAAGATTTACCATGCTAGAAATTAAGAGGTTTTTTTTTTTAATGTTATTAACTAATTTTAGAATAGCAGTAACAAATCCTGCTGATGTATGTAACATGATTATTATGAAAAATAACTTTCCAGTTTCTTTTTAATGGTATTAACATTTAACAAATCTCTTTGGTGATAGAAGACAACTACTTTCTTATAGTTACTTCTGCATTTAATTTGTTGTGATAAATTGTTTTGGTTGAAGACGGAAGAAAATCTGGCCTCCCACAGATACGTAGTTGAAAAGAAAAAGCCTTTACTTGCTTCTTGAAAGAATCTAAGAACTTCAGAAGTTCTCAGACCACACTTCAAGAAGAACAGGCTTAGATTCTATCACTGCTTAATGTATTTTTTGTAATACTCACCCTGGTTAATTATGTGGGTCCCCTAAGATAACAGTTTGAATAGGAAAGGCAAAATCATTGCTTGCTTTTTTCCCCTTAACTTACTAGTTTTCAACATAATGGGTTGGTAACTTAGCAACCTATAGAGTTGAGCCATGAAGTGTCATTATTATTGTGTACTTAGGGTTTTATACCTGTTTGATATGTTTCAGTCTCTTTCGGTCATTAATGTTGACATTCAAAAATTGTCCCACATTTGGCTGTTAGCTCTGAAGCCTTTTTACTCCTTATCAGTCGTTTCCTGACTGGTATTGATTGATTCGTTGCTTTCTAGTGTGACGAGACGTTCCCGGATCATTTTGTGTATTTCCTGCTCCAAACCTGGAGTTAACTCATTTCTTCAAAACTGATTCCTTTTAGAGACCACGGTTTCGGTGTTAGAAGTGTTCAGTGCTCTTGGTTTGGACCTTGTTTCTAGACCATTTCCATGGATAGAATTAAAAAATGGTTTCATCCTTTCCTCTTTTTTTTCCTTTTTTGAAATACCAGTTGTTGATATTATATGACAGCCTGGATGAGAAGGGATTTGGGGGGAGAATGGATACATACATATGTATGGCTGAGTCCTTTCACTGTTCACCTAAAACTGTTGCAACATTGTTAATTGGCTTTACCCCACTACAAAATAAAAAGTTTATAAAAAATAAAATGTCAGTTGTTGATATTTGAAAATTTTTATTTTGAATTTAGTGCTGCATGATATTTTTATACATGTAATCTTTCCCCATGCCCCAAATCTCAGTTTCTACTGATACCCAGTGTAATTATCATGCTTTGTCCCACACACACACACAGCAGTTTTAGAATGTCAGAACAATGTGATTACTGGAAAGTGAGTTTGTTTGTTTGTTTTTGCCCTTAGGATATATCTTTCCAGATATATACAGTCAAGTTACAGTGGTTTAAAATCACTTGGTTAGATCTTTGCGTGGTTATGCCACCAACTTGGTAAACAGGTTAATTTGTTTTATTTCACTTTCAGACTTTCCAGGGATTACTTTCTGTTTTATAATTATATAAAATATGGTTTCTAAGTGGAATTTACAAATCTGAATATAGTCAGATCTAGCTTCTAGATTTTTCCCATTGTCTTCTTTTCCCATTCCTATTATGTAAGACTTAACAGATAAATTATGAATGCTATTTAAAGTGCGATTTTGTCATGGTACTTCTATTATAACACAAGAAGCATTTAAGTTAGTTTATTTACTAAAATTATCTGCTTCTAGATTTCAGTAAATGGTAACTTTTAGGCCGTAGAAGAGGAATATAGACTTTTTTCTTCTTCTTTTGTCCAGAATTTCTTGACTTAATATAGACAGTTCAAGATAAAAGACTTCCTTTCTCTGGAAAGAGAGGAAAACTTTCTTTCCCCATTTGGGGCATGGAAAAAGATTACATTTATAAAAATATCATGGAACACTAAATTCAGAATAAAAGTTATCAAATACCAACAACTGATATTTTATTATTTATAAACTTGTTATTTTGTATTGGGGTAAAAATTCTCTCTTGAATTGCTAAATCATTTTCCATTTGTCTTTGATGATTTCAGATACTTGAAACCTGACTAGCACTTGGGCCACTGGTACCACTTGATACAGAGGTCATCAGTAACATTTTTTGAGTGATTGACCCTTAGAAATTTAGATATTATCTTAGAAAGTATGTCATCTGATTTTTAACTTTGTCATTTAAAAGTCAAATTACTTGATTTTATAAGTTTTAAGTTAAAAATCAAATTAAAAATCTGAAACCTGCTAAATAGTAAAACTGTTTTATCCTTTCTAATTCTAATACATAAAAGAAGTTACCAAATCATTTCAGCAATCTATCTTACATTCTAGTATATTTATTTTTATTGCTAAAAAAATGTTAAATCAAGATATGCCAAATGGTGACATGATAGTAGTTCAAGTTGTGAGTGTTCTGCAGTTGGGTAGACCTTGGTTTGGGTCCTAGTTTATGGGTTTTCTTGCTCTGGCCTTGGACAAGGTTCTCAACTTGGTGAGCTTAATTTTTTGGCTACATAGGAATAGTGCATTTCTCATAAATTTGTTGTAGGCATTACATGAGCTGGTACGTATAAATTGATTTAGGACACAATGGCTTTTAGAAAAGGAACATCCTATCAATGTTAGCTTTTATTTTGAAAGTTATTATTGTTAGCAATATTTGATCAATTCTCTAAACTCTATCTGCATCTTAGGATAAGTAATGTAAATATAGCACCTAAGTTTCAGGACTCCACTGATTTTATGAAAAGAACAAACTGTTAAAGGAATAATTGGTGTCTAGCTCAAATTTGAGGCTTCTGACTACAAATATACCAGTGCTTGTTATATGAATATAATTACATTAAAAATGTTAATAGAGAAAGGAGCTTTAAGGAAACAAAACTTCTTTTCAGGATCCAAGGTTCCTTTCAGATGTTAGAAGTTGTTTCATATAAGCAACTTATATAGTGACTAGAGTTAAAGGGATTTTTTTAACTCTGGAGTTTTAAGGTATATCTTGAGGCCTTTTAAGTGCCTTCAGATAAAGTTCTATAACTCCAGGTTACTCAACTGGTCAGATGTTTGGGAGGTTTTTGTTTTTAAGCTTTATTGAGGTATAATTGACAGGTAAAATTGTGATAAATGTATAGCATACAACTTGATGATTTGATATATGCATAAGTTGTGAAAGGATTCCAGCAACTGAGTTAATACTTTTCATTCATCATGTTTACCTTTGTGTGTGTGAGAGAGAGCCTATAAATTCTAATCTCAGCAAGTTTCAGTTGTATAGTATATGTTATACATTAGATCCTTAGACAGCTTTTTCATTGAAAGTTTGTACCCTTTTAGTGGCTTCCCATTTCTCTCACACTTCCTGGCAGCCACCATTCTACACTCTGTTTCTGTGAGTTTTTGTTTGTTTTTCCATAATTCCATATATAAGCAGTGATTTCTCCATCTTCACTTAGCGTAACACACTCCAGGTTCCGATGTTGTCAAAAATGGCAAGATGCCCTTCTTTTTTATGAATAATGTTCCATTGTAGGTAGGTAAGTAGATAGAGATCATGTTTTTTTAATACATTCATTCTTCAGCAGACACTTAGGTTGTTTCCATAACTTGGCTATTGTAAGTAATGCCGCAGTGAACTTGAGAGTACAGATAGCTCTTTAAGATAGTGGTTTTGTTTCCTTTAGACATAATCCCCAGAAGTAGGATTGGTAGTTCTACTTTTAATTTCTTGAAGGACCGCCACATGGTTTTCTATAGTGGTTGCACCAATTTACATTCCCACCAACAATGCATGGGGGTTCCCTTTTTTCCCACGTTTTCATCAGCATTTGTTATCTCTTGTCTTTTTGGTAGAGTCATGCTAACAGGTGTGAAATGATGTTATTGAGGTTTTGATTTGCATTTCCCTGATGATTGGTGATATTGAGGACCTTTTCAAGGATCTGTTGGTCATTTTTCTGATGACAGAGGATGAGATGGTTGGATGGCATCACAGACTCGATGGACATGAGTTTGAGCAAGCTCCAGGAGTTGGTGATTGACAGGGAAGCCTGGAGTGCTGCAGTCCATGGGGTCACAAAGAGTAGGACACGACTGAGGAACTGAACTGAACTTAGGAAAGTACCTATTCAGGTCCCTTGCTTTTTTAATTTTTTTTATTTATTTGGCCATGATGGGTCTTAGTTGCAGCACTCGGGATCCTCGATCTTTGTTGTGGCATGCAAGATCCTTAGTTGCACCATGCGGGAGCCAGTTCCCTGACCTGAATTGAACCCAGGACCCCTGCCGTGGGAGTGTGCAGTCTTAGCCACTGGACCACCAGGGAAGCCCCTGCCTATTTTTTAACTGAAATTTTTGTTGTTGTTCTTTTCTGGCTGTTGAGCTGTAGTACAGTTCCTTAGATGGTTTTTATGTTAACCCCTTACCAGCTGTGTGGTTTGCAAATATTTTCTCCCATTCCATAATACCTTTTTGTTGCATTGTTGGTTTCCTTTGCTCTGCAGAAGCTTGTAGTTTGTTTTAGTCTCAGTTGTTTATTTTTGCTTTTGTTGTCTTGGCCTTTGGTGTCAAATTTTAAAAAATTATTGGCGATGAAGATACGGTACACACATACAGTGGAATATTACTCAGCCACAAAAAGGAACAAAATAATGCCATTTACAGCAGCATGGATGGACCTGGAGATTGTCATACAGAGTGAAGTAAGTCAGAAAGAGACATATCATATAATACCAGTTATATGTGGAACCTAGAAAAATGGTACAGATGAACTGATTTGCAAAGCAGAAATAGTCATAGATGTAGAAAAACAAACTTAGGGTTACCAAAGGGGAAAGGTGGATGAATGGGTGGAATGAATTAGGAGATTGGAATTAACATGTATGTACTGTGCTGTGCCTAGTCACTCAGTCGTGTCCGACTCTTTGTGATGCTATGGACTGTGGCCCACCAGGCTCCTCTGTCCATGGGTTTCTCCAGGCAAAAATACTGGAGTGGGTTGCCATCCTCCTCCAGGGGATCTACCCAACCCAGGGAGCAAACCCAGGTCTCATGCATTGCAGGCGGATTCTTTACCATCGGAGCCACCAGAGAAGCCAACAAGTAGGCACTACTGTATATAAAATAGATAATTAATGAGAACCTACTGTGTAGCAAAGAGAACTCTACTCAGTGTTCTTCGGTGACCTAAATGGGAAGAAAATCTAAAGAAGAGTGGATGTATGTATAACTGATTTACTTTGTTGTACAGCAGAAACCACCACAGCATTGTAAAGCAACTATACTCCAATAGAATTAATTTTAAAAACTTACTTGCAAGATCAGTGTCAAGGAAGTTATCCCCTCGATTCTTCTAGGAGTTGTATGGTTTCAGGGTCTCACATTCATGTCTTTAATACATTTTGAGTAGATTTTTCTGTGTGATATAAGATAGGGGTCTAGTTGCATTCTTTTGCATGTGGATATTCTGTCTTCCAGACACCATTTATGGCAAAGAGAGATTATTGTTTCCTCATTGTGTATTTTTTTAATGAATGAAATTTTAATTACTTGCATTTTTATTTTATATTTTAGTTATATACAAATCAAAAAGCCACTTTTAGTTTCTTTTACAACTACCATAATTAACAGAAAATATAATACCAAAATGCCATTGTGTAAGTTTACATTTAAAGTTAAATTCAGACTTAAGCAGATTTGTATAGTTAAACTTTGTAAGAAAAATTATTCCATCAGAATCATCAGCTTTAGAAGTACTGATTGATATTTTGAAATGATTTACTAGAAATTTATTCCTTGTATCCCTTTTCTCTTTGGTAACCATAAGTTTGTTTGTTATGTCTATGAGTCTTTTTTTGTTTTGTGAATAAGTTTATCTGTGCTATTTTTAAAATTTCACATGTAAGTGATACCATACAATTTTGTCTTCGTCTGACTTCACCTAGTATGATAATCTCTAGGTCCATCTGTTTTGCTGCAAATGGCAAGGTTTCATTCTTTTTCATAGCTGAGTAATATTCCATTATGTATATACTGCATCTTTATCCATTTACCTGTTTACAGACACTTAAGTTGCTTGTGTGCTGTCATAGCCTATAAAATATTCTTAACAGCCCTAGTAACAGAGATGCTTCTCAAAATTAAAGAATATCTAAATAAGTCCTGATTTATAGCTTTTGCTGAATTTCTCCCCATTGTATATTCTTGATATCTTTGCTGAAAATTAGTTTGCCATGTATGTATGCATTTATTTCTGGGCTGTCTAGTCTGTTCCACTGATACATATGTCTTTTTATGACAACACCATACTGTAGTTTTGTAATATACTTTGAAATCAGGAAATATGATACTTAGATTTCTTTTTCTTTCTCAAGATTGCTTTGGCTGTTCAGTAAAAAAATGCCTTTGGAATTTTGATAGGGATTGCATTGAATCTGTTGATCACTTTGAAGAGTATGTACACTTTAGCAGCATTTCAGTTGATGAGCATGAACTATCCTTTCATTTGTGTCTTCAGTTTCTTTCATCAGTGTTTTATGGTTTTCAGTGTACAGATCTTTCATGTGGTTGAATTCATCCCTAATTATTTTATTCTTTTTGATGTTGTTGTAAATGGGATAGTTTCTTAATTTCTCTTTCCTGTAGTTTGTTGTTAGTGTATAAAACAATTGATGTTTTAAATGTTAATTTTGTATCATATGACTTTGCTGAATTTGTTTATCCTAAACAATTTAGGTGGAATTTCTAGGGTTTTCTAGATATAACACCATCATCTGCAAAGAGATGTTCTTTTCTGATTTGGATGGCTTTTCTTTTTTCTTGCCCAATTGCTCTGGTTAGGACTTACACTACTCTATTCAATAAAAGTGATAAGAATGGAAATTTTTGTCTTGTTCCTGATCTTAAATAAAAAGCTTTTGGCTTTAGCTTTTCTCTATTGAGTATGATGTTAGCTGTGGGTTTGTCATACATGGCCTTTATTATCTTGAAGTACATTCTGTTTGTACCAAATCTGTTGAGAGGTTTGTTTTTTTTGTTTTTTCTACTTTTTCTGCATCTATTAAGATGATCATACAGTTTTTATTCTTCATTTTGTTAATGTGTATCATATTGATTTGGGTAGTGTCTGGCTTTGATATCAGGGCGAAATGAGTTTTGAAGGCTCCCTCTTTAATTTTTTGGAAGTTTTTTCTTTTTTTGTTTTGCTTGAATGCTTTGGCATTAGAGTGAGATTGAGAAGTGCTATGATAAATTCAGATTGGATGACACAGATCCAGGAATTGGGAGTTCTAGGAAGGGACAAAATAATGGCTAAAATTATCGTCCCCCCCTAAAGGGGGGGAGGTGGGAATAAATCAGGAGATTGGGATTACTATATACACACTACTACATATAAAATTGTTAACTAATAAGGACCTACTGTATAGCAAGGGAACTCGACTCGGTGCTCTGTAATAACCTGTATGGGAAAACAATCTTAAAAAGAGTGGCTGTATGTATATGAATAACTGATTAACTTTGCTGTACACCTGAAATTAACACAACATTGTAAATCAGTTCTATTCCAGTTAAAATTTTAGAAAACAATGATCTTTCCCCCAAAACAGAACAGGAACTACAATCCACACACATTTTTTTAAAAGACTCTACCTTTTAGCAGTGTAGGCTGAAATATGTGTGAACAAAATGATGTTACTGGTGTTTCCTTTAGAGTGAAGGAGAGGGGAAAGATGAAACAAGATTGACTGAGTTGGTAACTGTTGAAATGATATACATAAGTGAAGTTCCTTGTAACATTTTACCTTTTATTACTTGTCTGAAATTTTTCACAATAAAAAAGTTTAAAGGTTAAAATGAATGTATCAACTTGGCTGTTTTGAGTTTTGTTAAAGCAGGTTAGTAACATACTCAGATGTTTCGATTTCTCCCCATTGGTGCTACTTGGCTTTTGAGCCCAGTTCCTCTTGTGACTATTACATGATGTTTCCAATCAATGGAAAAGCAGAGTGACTACACAGATATAATGACTTTGTACTAAAAACAAACTTTAATATTTTTTAAAAGTCTTTATAGAATTCAGGAAACTCTTCCTGACAGGAATTGTACAGGATTGAGGAAGCAAGTGGGTAAATTAATAGTTTATTCAATATACAGTAGATATCATTTTATGAGATGGTTGAATTTCTGAAAGGGTATATTACAAATATCACATCAATGCCAAACAGTTAAGATTTCTCTAAAATTAATAGAATATTTGACTAAGTGCAAATTATTCTGTGACTGTTAGCAAGTCTTAACATTAGTAGACTTGATGAGTTACTAACAAAACTCAAACTGTAGATTTCTTTCTTCCACTAAATACTGTTGCCTTGGAAGCAGGAAAGTGGCTCCCATTTGCCTTCCTTTTGACCTCTATTTGCTTCTTTAATATTGTAACCCTGCATACCAATGTGCTAAGTATTGAGTAGTTTGAGTTTTTCTGTAGGATGGAGTAGAAAAACCCGATCTACCTTTTTGGCCCAATTTCTTGGTAAGTTCTATTAGTGTTATTTTACTTCATTCTCAAAGTAGTGTTATAGGGTGGTCTCAAATGAACAAACAATCAGAGTGATTGCACAACTAGTAATAAGGTGAGTCAACTTTGTATGGTTCCAGGATTTTTTTCATTATACTACATTGCTTAGATTACTTAAGGAAGGCTCCACCAATATAATCTGCCCTTTCCTCTCCTCCTGACTTTCTGTATTGCCGTCCATCTGTAATTTTCCCCTTTTTCCTCTAGGATTCTTTGCCTAGAATTGGATAGGGCTCCAGGATCTAGATAGAGGAAATGGATGAGGTTTTATTGGACTTTGTCCCCTACTAGACAAATTGTAAATTCTGACTTCCTTGATATTTACCAGGGTATTTACCATTCAGTCAATTACAGGCTTCCTTTATCCCAGACTGCCTGCAGTTCAGGAAAGAGTGTAGGTCAGAGGCCTATGAATCCCTGTAATTTTTACGTTGAGTTTTGTCTCTGCATTTTTCTGAGGGAAAGGTTCATAAGCTTGATCAGATTCTCACAGAAATCTGTGATTACTCTTCAAAAAGGTCAATAATATAAACATCCTAGGATTTATTCGTAAGAGAAAAACTTAACTCAGTTGATTTCTTCTTCAGCCTGAAAAAATGCCCCCCTTTGACCTGTTGGGCCAAGCAGCAAATTGTCACAAAGCTTACCTGTGAACATGTTCAGTACTTGTTTTCTTATAAAGAATCTGGAAATTCTTGTATTTTTGAAAATTCAAATAATTTTGCTGCTGCTAAGTCGCTTCAGTCGTGTCCGACTCTGTGCGACCCCATAAATGGCAGCCCGCCAGGCTCCACCGTCCCTGGGATTCTCCAGGCAGGATCACTGGAGTTAATTTTGCTACTAGAGATCAAAACCTGCTTGTATCAGATTGGCATAGATGCACACTCAGTTGTGCTTGGTAAACCAGTTTTTTCCCAAAGAAAATACCTTTTGCAAAGGATGTAAAAAAAGGAAATCATTAATAGTAAGGCTAGAAGTCAGATAAGACTTCTTAAAGAATTGAATTTCTGTAGAATAAGGAATGGTGTCAAACAGCTTCCAAACATCTTTAAAACTTAATTCAACTTGTAAATTAGGGTTTGTTTTTCATTGTAATAGACTGATAGCCAAATAAACATTCATTGTAGGTCCCCCTCAAAGAAAACAGGCAAATATTGTTTCCTTTTAACAGTTCAGTAATGCAAAGTTGGTAGGAATTTAATGAATATGTATACACAAGTAATAGCCAAGAAGTATTAAATTCTGCTAGAAAAACAGTAACAAGATAGTTATACCTCAGGTGAATTTTTAAATATTAATGCTAAGGCAGATGGAGATCCTGCCTCAGGGGTTTGCTTCTTGCTTTCATATACATTATAGGGGAAGAGTTGGACTTGAAAACGTGAAACACAAACTTGAGTCTTAGTGGATTCTTAGGAAACTAAATTCATTGACAAGCCATGGATTGTGTGATTTTTTTTTTTTTTCCTGCTTTAACCAGGGGCTTTGTGGTGGTTTGACTCAAAAGGTCAAAGGACAGCACCTTCTTAGGCAGGGAGCTGCTTTGTTTCCTTTTTTTTGGTCACACTTAGTAAATATCATCTGATATATTTATCAGAATATAAATTGTTTAGTCCTGTTGTCGCTAAATAGATAATGGTCCTTAAGGACATAAATGAAAGGCTCTTGTGCTGAAATACTGTCATTTCTCTGTAATTATTATTCTTGGACACTAGTACCTTGTGGGCCAGGAGCCCCAATTGCAAAAGATCTAATGTATTAATAAATTCACAGGGGTTTTTTTTGTGTGTGGCTTTTGGGGTTATTTGTTTGCTGTTTGTTTTGCTATATTTTCCTAATTGACAAATAAAATTTTTGCACTTTTTTTGAGGCTAAAACTCTGAGATCAAGGTGTTGGCAGGAGTGGTTTCTCCTGAGGCCTCTTTCCTTGGCTTGCAGTCTTCATGTGGTTATTCGTCTGTGTGTACACGTTCCTGGTGTGTCTCTGTGTGTCCAAATTTTCTCTTACAGGACACTAGTCATACTGAATTAGGGCGCATCCTAATGGCCTCATTTTTTTAGGCTGTTTTTTAATTGAGACTAAATTGACATATTTCAGGTGTACAACATGATGCAGCCTAACATGCTGCAGTCCATGGGGTCACAAAGAATCAGACACGACTTGGCGACTGAACAACAAAAAAGCATAATGATTTCATAATGATTTGAATAAATTTTGAAATGATCACAATAAGTCTTGTTAACACATCTCACCTTAAATAGTTAAAAAAAAATTTTCCTCTGATGAGAACTTTTAAGTTCTCTTAGCAACTTTCAAACTTGTAGTGCAGTATTAACTAGTCCCCATACTATAGATTATATCCACCCATGACGCAAGTTTCTACTTTTGACACCCCTATAGCCATTTCTTCCATCCCCCAAATTTTTGCAGTTTTAAAAAATGGTGTCCAACAAGTTTGGGAACTACTACTCTTTAAGTTATCAGGGGTGGTCTACAAGAGATTTATCAAAGTCTGGGGCATAGGATTTCTTCTTATTTAATATTTGTCTTAGTTTTCATATTGGTTATCAAGCACTAGAAAAGGATATGTACAGTATTCAAAAACAGTAATATTGACTATTTAGGAATATTTTACTTAGGAAAAAAGAAGTTTGTAAGTAGATGTTTTAACAAAAAGGAAAAGTAGAAGGTAAAACCTAAGATGTTTCATGTTCTCCTCCACTTGATTCAGTGCTGGAATTCTGGGCTTTGCTTAGGGTCAGACTCTGATAGGACCGAAAAACCAGCAGAGGCGATTGAAAGAGATGGTAAAATACTTCGGATATTTCAACAGGGCATATGGTTGTGATTATATTTTGCATAAGAATTTGCAGCAATTTACTAAATTCTTTGTATTCATTTAAAAGTACTGCTTTGACTGTGCCCTGGGGCTAATTTAAGTATTCCTTAATGAAGGGCCTTCCTGGTCACTCAGTGGTAAAGAATCTGCTTGCAATATGGGAGACCCCAGTTCGATCCCCAAGTCCAGAAGATCCCCTGGAGAAGGAGATGGCAGCCTACTCCACTCTTCTTTCCTGGGAAATTCCATGGACAGAGGAGCCTGGCGGGCTGCAGTCTATGGAACTGGAAGAGTCAGCCATGACTTAGGGACTGAACCACCACCATCAGTCAGTAAAGAATCTGCCTGCAATGCAAGAGACCCGAGTTTGATTCCTGGGTTGGGAAGATCCTCTGGAGAAGGAAATGGCACCCCACTCCAGTATTCTTGTCTAGAGAATTCCATGAACAAAGGAGCCTGTAGGCTACAGTCATGCTGTCACAAGAGTCGGACACGACTTAGCTTCTAAACCACCTCCACTCATTAATGAATAAGAATTTTGGCCCCAGTATAGCTGAAGTGTTTATTGAAACTGGATTATCAAGGTTTTAATTTTTATTTGTTTATATTTTGGCCGCACTGCATGGCTTGCAGGATCTTAGTTCCCCAGCCAGGAATTGAACCCAGGCTCTCAGCAGTGAAGGCACGGGAGTCCTACCCATTGGACCACCAGGGAACTCCCTGTATCAAGGTTTTATTTTTCATATTACGATTTCCAGAGAATAGTTTTACAGTCCATAAGTTAAATACTTTTGATGTTTTGCATGATGTTTTGCAGATACTAAAAGTTTCTGATCCTCATAAAAAATTACTAGCTAGTTGGTCCAGAGATGTTCATCTTCTTCTAGGGAAATAATGTACTTACTTTTCTAGAGCTTTCATTTTACACAGTAACCTACTGTATGAGTCAATATAGGCTAATTTTTTGCTTAGACCAAAAAAAAAAAACCCACTGGATACGTCACTGTTTGTTTAACTTGACTGTTATCAATACAGTTTAGGAGGATAGTTTGGTAATAGAATGTTTAATGATATATATTTGCATTGACAGTGATTTGGGCCTCTTTTCCACTAACTGGATCATCAGATATCTCTGCTTTGTGGTTCATGTAGGAATCAGATATCTACATCCCACATGTTTCTCTTCTGTGACACTCACCATTGTTAGTACTGTGACCCTTACCATTATTGGTGAGTTATTTTTTTACTGTAAAGTATGTCTTCATTGAGTCGGTGAGCTTTTTAACCCTAAGTTTGTCATCATTCTGAGGTTCTCTTACTCTTAAGAAATTGCTCATTAAGAACAGCTGGCTAACACTTCAGATATGAGCCATTGCTACTGTGATGATAAAGAGAAGGATAATCAGTCCTCTTTTTAATGCTCTGGTTTCATTTATTTTTGCTTATTCGTGCATAGCCTATACATACAGAAATACTATGTCACAGACTGGCTTGTGTGTGTGCTTGTGCTTAACTCTGATATAAGGAGAAACTTGCATTCCCAAGAACACAAGAAATCTTATTATTAACAAACTCAAATCAAAAATAACTGCATACAGGGGCTTAACTTCCCTGGCAGTCCAGTGGTTATGACTGTGGGCTTCTGCTGTAGGGGACTTGGTCAGGGTTGTGGGAGGGGACACCAAGATCCCACATGCCCTGTGGTGCAGCCAAAAAAGTTTTTATAAAATGAATCATAAGTGCTAAAAGCTTTTTTAAAAAATTGCTTTCAGTCCTTTTTTTTTTTTGGCCACATGGTTTGTGGGATCCAAGTTCCTCAACCAGAGATTGAACCTGTGTGCCCTCCAGTGGAAGCAGAATCCTGTAACCACCAGACCACCAGGGAATTCCCAGTAATTTTTTTCTTAAGAAAAAAAAATTATTAAGCCATTTTTTCATAGCCATGCGTGTATAAACATTACTCAGCAAATCAGTTGATGAGTTACAATAAGCTTTTTATCCATTTTCACTTTTGCAGTGAAATGATGGTCTTATCGTATCACTGCCACCTGTCATTATATGCCAGCCACTCTCACAATATTTAAAATAAACAGGGAACAATTTTACTCAGCAGATGTAATACATACTACTGGTATTTCTGGGATTTGCTTTAAAATAATAGTGTAGAAGAGGAAAGGTTATAAATAAAATAAGATTGGCTGTGAGTTGGATGTTCATTAAAGCTTGGTAGGGTCTATATCAATGCAGTACAGGGTTTTCTGTGGTTTTATATTTGTTTGAAATTTCTCATAATAAAGTTTTATTAAGGTGCAAAAAAAAAAGCATATCAGACAAGGTAAGTAGTGTGAACAAAATTTTGAAGGAAAAGGGAAAAACACGGGTTAATATCTAATTAACAAAGGCAATCTTTTATTCAGGCAAAGGAGTTTGAACTAACCCAATAGGTATTAGGTAGCCATTTTAGGTTTTTATAGTAGAATGATAATGATCATAATTAGGCCCTAGAAGGATTAGCATTATGGGAAAATGAAGAGTTGAGAACCCAGAGGCCATGAGAGCAATTCATTGCAACCTTGAATCATGTTGCTGAGTGGATAATAGACAATTAGTGAAATATTTCGAAGGAGAAAGAACAGCTATTCATCTAGGCTCTCAGTTGGGTGCTAGTGCCAGCACAGTGAAAGGGAGGGGTGTTTTGCCTCATTTGCCCAGAACTTAGATTTGAACCATGTCTAGTGTGATAGGGGAGCATATACCAAATGATTTATAGAAAATTTGTTTAGTCAATATTTTGGCACTCTGTCTTATAATAAACCGTACTGATGAGCTTCTTATAGTTTCAAAATTTCTTCTCTTTCCAAGGGTAATTAAAACTGAAGGTATCATATTTTATACTACTGAAGCAGAACTGCTTCAACAGAGTTTTGATAACCTGTTTGAAACTGAAGAGCTCAGATTTACAGATGCCATCTAGATGGTTAGCATAATTTGTTTTTTCATAACTGGGAAAAGAAATTTAGAGCTTGGTGCTGCCTTCTGTTAAATGAATTAAAGTTATCTCATGAGACAACTGTAAGAAAGTACTTTGGTTCTGTAATAGTACCTTATCTAAGTTTTACTTTGAATATCCCAGCCCAAATTTAGTGAAAAAGTAACTGAGATCTCCTACTCAGTATAAAAGAATTTTAGAGGTCATCCAGTGCACTCAACAGTATGTGAACTGTGAACTTCCAGCGGTTCAAGCTGGATTTAGAAAAGGCAGAGGAACCAGAGATCCAATTGGCAACATCCGTTGGATCATCAGAAAAGCAAGAGAGTTCCAGAAAAACATCTACTTCTGCTTTATTGACTATGCCAAAGCCTTTGACAGTGTGGATCACAATAAACTGTGGAAAATTCTGAAAGCGATGGGAATACCAGACCACCTGACCTGCCTCCTGAGGAATCTGTATGCAGGTCAAGAAGCAAGTTAGAACTGGACATGGAACAACAGACTGGTTCCAAATTGGGAAAGGAGTACGTCAAGGCTGTATATTGTCACCCTGCTTATTAATTTATATGCAGTGTACATCATGAGAAATACTGGACTGGATGAAGCACAAGCTGGAATCAAGATTTCTGGGAAAAATATCAATAACCTCAGATATGCAGATGACAACACCCTTATAGCAGAAAGCGAAGAAGAACTAAAGAGGCTCTTGATGAAAGTGAAAGAGGAGAGTGAAAAAGCTGGCTAAAACTCAACATTCAGAAAACTAAGATCATGGCATCTGGTCCCATCACTTCATGGCAAATAAATGGGGAAACAGTGACAGGCTGTTATTTTGGGGGGGCTCCAAAATCACTGCAGATGGTGACTGCAGCCATGAAATTAAAAGACTCTTGCTCCTTGGAAGAAAAGTTATGGCCAACCTAGGCAGCATGTTAAAAAGCAGAGACATTACTTTGCCAGCAAAAGTCCGTCTGGTCAAAGCTATGGTTTTCCCAGTAGTCGTGTATGGATGTGAGATTTGGACTCTAAAGAAAGCTGAGCATGGAAGAATGATGCTTTCAAACTGTGGTGTTGAAGAAGACTCTTCAGAGTCCCCTGGATAGAAAAGAGATCCAACCAATCCATCCTAAAGGAAATCAGTGCTGAATATTCACTGGAAGGACTGATGCTGAAGCTGAAACTCCAATACTTTGGCCACCTGATGGGAAGAGCTGACTCATTTGAAAAGATCCTCATGCTGGGAAAGATTGAGGGCAGGCAGAGAAGGAGACGACAGAGGATGAGATGACTCACTGGACACGACCGACTCATTGGACATGAGTTTGAGTAAACTCTGGGAATTGGTAATGGACAGGGAGGCCTCGTGTGCTGCAGTCCATGGGGTCACAGAGTTGGACACGACTGAGCAACTGAACTGAACTGAGTGCACTCAATCGAGAGTCTTAATCACTGAATTGTTGAGAATTTGTAGTTAACTTTCATTTTAGGATTTTCTCTTGGGCAGTAGAGAGTCTCTTCTAAGGAAGAGACTGTATGAAGATCGTTAGAATTGAAATTATTTTGAAGCTTATGAGAAAATATAGCTTTCCCACTGTGTTGATGGGAGTGTAAAATGGCTTTAACTTTCTGGAGGGTGGTTCAGCATCCCTAGTAAATATGCTTGTGCCCTTCTAGTAGTTCCACTTCTAAGCATGTGTCCAAGGGAAATGTTTATACACATGTATAAAGAAAGGCATATGTATACACATTCGGTGCAGCATTGTGTATATTGTGGAAAATTAGCAGCAATCTAAACATCCACCTGCTGAGGATTGATTTGAATTACAGTAGATCCAGAGACTAGAATACAGCGTTGTCACTTAAGAGGGAGAAATAAATTTGTACTTATGCATATAAATGTCCAAAACTAAATGAGCCACGTAGATGAAAGAACAATAGAGTTACCACTTTCGTCTTTGGGGAACTTTGGAAACTAGACTTGTGTGAGAATTTCACTTCTACTTTTTATGCTTTTGTAATGTTTGTATATTTTTATAATATATTTTATATTATATATTTTATGTTTATATAAAATAAAAGTTAAAATTTGTGTCATTATATTATGATATTTTTATTTTTAAGTTAATAAAGATACAGCTGTTGGTCAAGAGAGGATCCCTACTGTGCATATCAGAATTACTAAGCTTTAAATTCCTTTACTGCTATATACTTTGGCACCTCGTCAGCCAGATAATCACAGAGCATGTATAGGCAGGTTCTGTTCGTGTTTTGAAGGTTCTTGCTGCCCATTGTTCGTCATTCTTCTTCATTCTTAATAGAATTTTTCTTGAGACCAATCAGTGATAAGTTTTGTCTAAACAGTTTAAAAGATTTATTTACAGAAGAATCTGTTTCTGTACTCCTCTGTGTCACTGCTAAACTATGGAGTGGCTTGGGTTTTCTTTCTTTGGGGGTAGGGTGTTGTTTTCACTTCAAGATGACTCATTAATTGTAGAGGCACACTTCAGGATTTTCTATTCCCTTCATGGTTGTGAAAATGAAATACTTGGCACACAGGCAAACCAAAAGAGTTTTTACTGAGTACCTGCCCTTTTCTAGTTGGATAAGAGCAACATTTGTAAATAGCTCTTAACATCATTTTTATACATAATATAATTATATGAGTAGTTACTTCATGGTTATTGAATGAATGGATGAAGAAAACCCTGACAAATCTAGATAATATAACTCTCGAGATCCAGGAATGTTGATCTGGACTTGTTTGTCTAACGTAGAACCAGTAACAACTGGCACTTAATTTTTTTTTTAATTTCTTTTAGGAAATTCCCTGGCAATCCAGTGATTTAGACTCCATGCTCTCACTGCAGAGGGCCTGGGTTCATTCTCTGATTGGGGAACTAAAATCTCACAAGCCGCTCAGCAGCGTCTAGAAAAAAAACTTTTTTTTTTATTCCCATGTTGGTATCTAATTTTCTTTCTTTACTTCACTACTGGGTATGTGGCTTCTTCTAAGTTAATATTTTTAAACCTCTGTTTCTTCGTCTATTTAGAATAATGAATGAGACTCTAAACTTAAAACTCTGAATTTTTTATCAAGTAGAGAAATTTTGCCTAAACTAATGAAAGTATAAAATTAATGCCTTATAAATGTCCGTAAACCTATTTTGTCTGGAGTAAATAAACATTGTTCCCATTTCAGGGTTTGTAAATGAAAAGGTATGATTGAGAGGAGGAGGCAAACATAGAAGTAGGAGAGGTTCTTTTCCAATCTAGTGTAGAAATGTGTCTAAAGCATGATCAGAGGCTACAGAGTAGAACAAAACCTTTAGGAAGTCTTTTGAATATAGCTCTTTAAAGAGATAAATCAAAGTTCATTGAGGGCATCATCTTTACTTGATACTTAGAAACCTAAAATTTTCCTAATTGATTATTTCTAAGGATAGAAAGGGTCTGCATGCTTTGTTAGTTTCACAGTAAATATCTGTTTATCATTGTTAAATGGGTTATAAATAAAATACTTTTTTCCTTAATGTAATCTTAAAATAATTTAAGATCGCAGTAGTTGCATTATTCACAGCATGTGCTCTT
Source organism: Giraffa tippelskirchi (assembly GCF_054371585.1). NCBI lineage: Eukaryota > Metazoa > Chordata > Mammalia > Artiodactyla > Giraffidae > Giraffa > Giraffa tippelskirchi. Next base: position 16,583,525 of record NC_137283.1, on the reverse strand, counting down.
ATCCTGTCACCCTCCTCTCCCTCCCAAGTACCATGAAGTATGTCTTTGTCTCTGCAGTACTACCATTAATGAAGTTTTCATGGGAAAAGACATTTTTACTATGGACTGGAATAGGATTTTTTTTTAACTGGGTTTTAATTACCTCCTATTCTAGTAAATTTAGAGCTTTTATAGACATCAGTTTATTGTGCCAAGCCCAGTTGCCCCTAGAGGGAGTATAAATTTAGGTAAAGGAGCCAGGGGGTAAACAAGTGTTGAAGGAGAAGGGGTGGGAGAAAAGGAAAACTTTTTCTTGGCGCTTTACATGACTAAATCATGATCTTTCCTTAGTCTCTAGTTTATCACAACACCTCTGTCTGTTCTTCTCTTCAGCCCTGCACTTCTAGATCCTTTGTCTGTATTAACTTGCTTCAGATTGTAAGCCTAACTTATACTTACACTACCCCAAGTATGTGAACTTTCCCCCAGAACTCTGAGCTCTCTTTCTTAGAGTTTGCATCTTATTTTCCAGTAATTCTTATTTATTTATTCTAATGCTTGTTACTTATCTCTCCTAGGTTTTTTTTTTTTTTTGCATGTTTCTCACATATCCTTTGCTCACATTTTTACTGTAGGAGAGTTGAAATACTGTTGGAAATGAGTGGAAATAATTTTTAGCCATCTTCATGTTATTAATAGCAGCTCCTCTCTGTTAACATATATTTAAAAGTTACAGAGAGCCATTTAAATTCTTGTTTGCTACAAACACCAATGCATGTGCACCTTTGAGTCAGCGGAATAGGTATTCTTTCTGAAGTTATTTTTCTGAGATCACCAAACTAAATAAGTTGTAGGTTAGAACTCAAATTTCCTAACTCCTAATATACTATTTTTTCCTAACATACTTTTTCTTCTCCCAAGGTAAAAAACTTTTATGTTGCTGTAAAATGGCAGTGTTTTTCCTCAATATCTCACTTTGGGTTGGAAGCATATAATGCAGCTGCCACATTAGTTTTCAAACAAGTTAGTCACTTATATACAAGTTGTATATTTATTGCATGCTAAACTATTCTGTGATTTAAAAATTAAACTGAAGGTAATAATCACCAAAAAGTCTTCTAATATACTTTCCCCATCTTCTCTTTTTACTGTTTAGTTGTTCGAAAGTAAGAAATTTAAGTAAAGAGTATTTAAGAATAAACTCAACTTGTATGTATAACAAAATTTTGAATAATCAGATTCGGAAATTAAATCTTAAAATTAATGTTAGTTTCCTTTTAAGTAACCCTTACTGAAAATTTTTTCTGACATGTTTTCTTCTTAACTGAGTTGGGTTTATTGGCCTATTAAAAGTCTTTTACTGCTTCAGAGTTATTCTGTTAATCTGTTGATTTTTAATTTAATATTATTTCATAGTTTAAATATTAGGATAGTAGATTTGACTGAACACATTGGTTTCAGAATGCTTTTCAGAAGCTTGTGGTTTTAATGAATCCCAGTTTAAAGGTTATTGCTTTTAGAAAGAAAAAATTTGGTTAATTGTGGCTTCTGGCTACTTAAAGAGTTTAGAGAATAGAGGTGTCTTGTATACAGTGTCTTATTTAGTATTCCAGTGGAGGAGAATCCTGGTAATTTTATAGTAACAATACTGTGTTAGCAACCTGATAACCAAAGCTCTGAAAAAGAAATCAGACCTAGGAGGTGAAGAGTCTAGGGAGTATTTTTTAAGTTGGGGGTATTTTTTAAGTTGATTCTAGAATAGTAAGTTGTGGCTAATAGGATGAAAATAATCATTACCCCCTCTTAAAAGATTAATATCACTGCCCTTGAGAAAAGTGGGCATTGCAAACCATAACTCGGCCTACCTTTTATGTCAGCCTAAGCGGGAAGAGATTATCTCTTTTTCTGTAACATGTGCCTACTTTTAACATACTGAGTTTAACATAATTTCAAAAATGCCTATAAAATATACCTTTCTGGCCCTTAGTTAGTCATTGTGCATAATCTGTCTTTACTCTGAAACCTCATAATTGGACCCTAGATTTCAGAGTGATTTTAAAACTTAGGAAAGCCACTATAGCTCAAAACGTATATTTATGAGAATGAAGGAAAAAGGTGTAAAATATCAATGTAAGTAAGTACCTTTGCTTTTAACATGAGAATTCATAAAATAAAAGCAATCTCAATGTTTTGTTTCACATTGAATGATAGAGGATAGATATTATAAAGCCAGAGGAACTAAACAGGGACACACTGAGAAAATGGCGTGCTTGTATGTATCTAAATTTATATTCACTCACATGCTTTGTCAGACCAAAATTTAGGAAGAAATTTGACTTTCTGGTGGTTTGTGGAGAGAGCTGATCAGAGACTGCTTCTTGGCTAAGTTTCTGTCTGCATAGGCTGTTAACAATTGTTTCTCTGGCAGCAGATCTTGTTCATCAGGATTGCATCATTTCTGGGAGAATGGCCAAGGTCCACAGCCACAGTACAAAGACTGTCTGCAGCATATGAGGCCTGTTCTTTTTCTGAAGCGGCACTCCTCTTCCTGCCAGTCCTCTTCACAGGATTACTGTAGCAGACTTGTTCTGAATTTCTTTCATCGGATTGGCTGTTTATTGGACTCTTGTCTCCCAGCTGCTTCCGGCTCACCTGGCTGATGCAATTTCTTTTTCTGAAATCTCTGTTGGAGTTGCTCTTAAAACACTTATTGTCTGTCTTCTCTGAGAGTGACCTGACACATCACACGGGTCTTGTGCTTTCAGCAAGTCATGCAGAGAAGAGACTGTCAGAATGACAAATACAGAGACTATTGACCATTTTCTGAACCCAATTAAAAAGACAGGAGTAATTATAAACCATTTCTGGCATGTTCTTAACAGCCTTTTCCTTAGAAACTATGTATCAATAAATGGTGACTTCTCAAAGAGTACTCAGGACTGGGGGACAAGCTGGTTGTGTTTTTGAGTCTAAAAATTTATTACTGTTCCTGGGGGTTCTGGTGCAGTGTTCTGATTGTAGTTAAATTGAAATTCCAGAGCATTCATTTCCCCCCTACTGTATACTCATGTATTTATTTCTCTTTTTACTCCTGTCATTTTTTCTTTTTTATTTGTTGTTGCTAAAGGAGTGTATTTCTTCCTTGATGTAATTTCTTCCTTCCTTCCTTGTTACCCTCGTGCCTTTCATTTTTATGACTTCCATGGACGGAGGAGCGTGGCAGGCTACAGTCCATGGGATTGCAGAGTTGGACACAACTGAGCCACTTCACTTCACTTCACTCTCATGCCTTTCATTTTTATAGTTCTGAGTATGGTCTTTTAAAATGGTTTCTAAAGAATAGTTTATTTTCCAGTTTTTAATCAAGTTAGAAATCCATAAGATACCAGTTTAAAGAACATTTACTCTATTGCTTGGTACTGGAATCCCTCAAACAACTAGTTTCACATATATGATATATTAACACTTCAGATATTGATACCCTTTTCAGGCTACTGTTAAATTGTCTTTGTCCCCCTCCCCAAAATCCTGGGTTATCACTGTTTTCCTTTTCTTTTTAGAGTGTAGAAAGCAAATTAAAGCTCTTATTTTCTACATGTTTTCCATTGGGTAGTTGAGAAATTGACTCTTGTCACTCTTTCTGTAGTAGGATAAGAGGATGGAGAGATCTGTTGGGGGAAGAAAAGAGTAATATGAGCTTTAATAAATGATGGTGAGTCCCTGTCTGACTGGAGAATCACATGAACTTGATTAAAGAAAAGCCTCTGAATTTAGGAATGGGTCAGGAGAGAAGCACCTTCTCAGAGAGAGAAAAAGAACAAATCCTCTGGGAAATGGAAGAGAATTCTCATTGGATGGAAAGAAAAGGATCACTCAGAGACAGTACTTACCACTTCTTAACTGAAAGACAATTGCCTTTTCTACCCTTTATTTAGGTTCTGGATTTACAGGAAAATAATGTAACAAGGTTAAAGGACAAAGATAAAGTACTAAATGGAACATAGTATGGTAAACAAGTCAGAATACAGAAATGAAACAAAATTTCCATTAAAATATTTCTCTAGAATTCCATGCTGTGTCCATCTTTGTTATTTCTATCTATACTAATTTGTTTCTCAACTTTTTCTAGGTCTTCACAGCTACTGGCAGATAATTTTGGGGGACTTCATATTCAGAGGTCTATAAAAAGGTGACTGAGCCAAGTAAATTCTTTTGTTTTAACTTTTGCACTTTAATGAATACTAAAACTTTAATTTTGATATAATGGTGATCATAATTTATTCAGCAAATATTCTCCAAAATGTTTGTGCCAGGAAATATTCTCAAATACTTGTTCTAGACTTTGGAACTATAGCAGAGGATGAAACACAGAAATCCTTGTCCTAATTGAGTTTATATTTTGGTAAGAATAGAGACAAATTAACAAGTAAAAGAAATCTTGAAACTGTTCCACAAAGAGATGTTAGTTTTTATCACTCTTTCTAGGACATATCTCCAAACTATGTGATAAGTTAGTACTGCTATAACTACTAAGCTTTGTAAACTATAGTAGGAGCCTGTTGTCTTATGTTATAAAACTAGAGTAATTATAATTACATATTGAATATAGATAATGTTAGAAGTTCTTCAGTTAACATTTTAATAGCTACATTTTACATGTAAAATTACAAAAATGTTTTATCTAGTCACCTGCATTTTTTTATGGTTATATAACAGTAATGGCTATGACAGGATTTTTTTAGTGGTGTTGAGTAATTGGGGGTTGGGTTCTTTACTGAAGTATAATACATGATTCGGATTCCAGTATCAGTCAAGGGTAGTATGATTATTATTAGATTGTGTTCTGGTTATTAACTTAAGTAGCCTTTGGATTTTTTTGTTTTTCTTTTTAATTCGAGAATTATACAGTGATATCAAATAGAGAAAGAGTTGTAACCAACAGCTCCCAAAGTTCAAAAATGCCCTTTTGGGCTTATTTGATAACTATTCTCTCTTCTGTTTTTTGTAGATTTTATTTCAGTTTCCCAGAGGCTCAGAGGGTATACAGATCTACTCTGTTTGAATATATTGTTAGGAAAAAGAAACATTTATGTGTAGGATGGGCTCAAAAGCAGAAAGCTATGCTAGTTGCTTTTTTTTTTTTTTTACAAGCTGTAAGGACAACAGATAGGAAGATCTGCCTTTTTCATTTCACTCTCAAGTCAAATATGTCAGCCCAAGTTGAGTAGGAGCAAGTGTATTGCACACCCAGATTTTGGAGAGCCCTAGATCATTGGTGAGATCCAGCTCTTTCAAGTGTAGATACCAGGGAGGACTACTTAGTTTACAGCTGTTCTAGCACTTTAAAATAATGATATAGAAGAGGAATATTATTTTTATGTGTTCTTAAAAATCTTGGCCTGATTCACTGTTCACAGGTGGTTTTCTTTTCCACATTAATTTGCTTCATATTTCAAAATAAGAGTCAAGCATCTCAAATCATCTTAAAATTTGTGTTAATCTCCTGAATTGACTCAATTAATATGCTATTACTTTTCATTTGATTTAATTTTTTAGTGTAAATAATCATTTTCTACTGTATTATTTGTCTTATGAATTAGTATATCAATCATGACTTCTTACTGTAGGTTTTTTTTTTTGCAAAAACTTTTGTTAACCTGAATCTTAACAATCACATTGAGTTTCTTTCCTCCCACATAAAATACTTCTTGTTCCATTCTTTTAATGATTTTTTTTTTTAACAAAGCTGTAAAAACACTAATGTAAAAATAAGAGTACACTTTTTCCCTTTGCACTATACTTCCAGGTCTCTTAATCTACTTTTGTTTGTTTATGTTACTGAGTTTGTCTTTCTGTTCCCAGATTCCACTGGCTTTGGTCACCAACTCAAGGTCTCCTCACTGCTTTTCCATGCAATGTTTTCTAATTTTTATCATGAAACTGTACACTCTGTGTTTTATGTTTTTATTCATACCTTGCAGTGGATATCACCTTACAAATAGTTAATCATTAGATCTTCTCCCCAAATTACAATTATTAAAAAAGTTTAAAAGTAGTAAAAGGGTATTCTATGTCAAGAGATGGCAAAAAAAAAAAAGCTATTTTCAGTCAAATATAAATAAATTGATCACTTTTATCATCCTATTTAATTTGGAAGGAATAACATTAAACTGTGATAATTCTTTTGACCATTATCTGACTTAAAACTCATTAGTTAGGTCCTAGAACATCTTGTTTGATAAGCAGTTGTGGAGTGGGAGAAATGTGCTCATTGATGAGCAGGCTATAACTTTTTCCTTTATCTGAAAAGAAAAATAATGAAAATAGAAATGAAAAGAGAGCATAATTTTTGATACCTCACTTTGTGGAACATTAATGCAGAGCATAGTAAACACGGACAAGGCTGATTCCTTGTACTTTATATCTATCCCTTAAAAACTTTGTTCAAAAAAATAGAAAAATATTCATTAGCATTTGCAATAAATTTAAAGAACTGTCTGGTTACGAGATATTTTCATTTTCTGTGCTAGGATTCCTCATGTCCATAACATGTTGGTTGAGGCTCGGCAGCTCACCCCCACTCTCAGAGTGGCCAGTCTCCAATAATTGGACCCCGTGATTTCCACTCTCTGCTGTGTTGGACGTCATGAGCATTGCAATCCCTCTGGGAGTCACCACACCAGATACATCCTACTCAGATATGGCTGCTGGATCAGAGTAAGTGCTGCTTCCTAGGTAGTAGGTTCATTACCAGTTTGTATCGAGACAAATTTCTTATGGGCATCTAATAGTAAATATTTAGTATTTTCTACACCCAAGCCTAGCCCATTATAAATGACATTAGACCGTTCCCTTTCCCCTGTAGAAGCTGGAAAGCAAAAAAGAATTAGAAGGGGGAGGAAAAGAATTTGGGAGGGGGGAGGTATTTTTAAGTAAATAATTGATAGAATTAAATTTTCAAGATAGAGATTATTTTCATTTGTTTTAATGGGTAAGGAAGATTGAAATAAGTAGGTGTCACTACCTGCTTCTGTAGAGTTAATGATTATCTGATGAATGGAGGATAAGGAGGAGTTCTCTCCTACTGATTTTCCTTGAAGGCCTCTTCCTATGTACTTCTCATTGTTCTAGAGTAAAGGGGCTGCTATTATATGGGCAGGTTACTTAGATCTTCTGATATTTGGGATAGAAAATGTGGAAAGTAGTGTCACCTGTTTTTTATAATATTCATTGCCTAGAAAGAGGACCTTCAAAATCAGTGGTACCAAACTTTTTTTTCAGCTAAGAGCAGCTTTAGGAATTCAGAATTTGTCGAAAAGTCCAATCCCTAAAATAGACTCCCAATTCTTGAAGAATTTAAATGCCAAATGGCAATGAAGGTAGGCCTTCATTATAAAACTTTATATATTATTCACAGTTTTAAAATTTTTAGCCTTTTGTATCCCTTCTCTTTTAAGTTGTCCGAGATTCCCCCTGCTCACAGATTCCCCCTTTTGTCCTTTTACCTCCCTTGTACCCAATCTTCCTTGCTTACAGAAAGGAAGTGGAAGCCCCCTACCTTTCAAGACGAAGTGGCACTACACCAGGATGTGAAAGTCCAGCGAAAGAGACCCAAGGGGCCTAGGGGGCAGCACACCCCCAGAAGCCAAGTCTATTCCAGGCAGTACCAGGGATTAGGGTCTGGGCTGGAAAAATCCTGGTGTTTTGAATATGTTCAGGTCCAGTTCAGACTCTTGATCCCACAGCCACTTCTTGAGTGAGGTGGGTGTTGCTCTAATTCCCCTGTTTCTCTTGCCATTTTCACAGTCCCTGGGGATTCTTTCCCCTTCAGCAAAGTAAAGAAACTGTTCCAAAACTCTGGGTTCAACTGCATCCCTGATAATAGTGGTTTTCTTCCTAAAAACTGAGAATATTAGTAAAGAGCATGTGTATTTCTTCACAAAGCCACCTAGAATAACCGTTTGATGACTTCCTTAAAGAGGAAGACTTAAAATGAAACTACCCTAGGAGGCAGTCTGTTACATTCTGGGGTAGTCTGTAATTGAAAGCAGTTTTTGGCCTTATTCCCATATAAAAAAGAAGATGGAGGGTGGGGGGTGGGAAAGGGTGGATTGTGTTACTTCCAGAGCCCTTTTTCCTGTTTTGTTTTGTTTTTATTTTTTTGCATGCCAAAGAGATTTAGTTACACCAATAGCCGAAGCTTCCAATTTTGTAACTGTTTCCCAAAGTACTTAAAACCGTAACTGCATCAATAGGTAATTGTATAGTGTTAATGGATTTGTATAAAGTCAACCACTAGCCTCCTATATGGAATGACTAACAAACTGTATAGGTAGACAACTTTTAACATTTGTGAGAAATTTCAACAACAACAAAAAATTCGGTGTTGATTAACTCAACGAGATTGGGATTAGTAGCTAAGAAAAAGACCTAAAAACATGTATTTTTCCCAGAGTACAGAGGTGACTACCCATAATTGTTGTTTAGGGAGTCCAGAAATAATTACAGAATCAAAAAATATTTCTGGCCTAAAAATTTGACTGCAGCGTCTCTATCTCATGAAACATTTTCATCTATGGTCTCCAGACAGATTTCTACTACTGTAGTCATAGCTAAGTTTTCAGTTTTTCATTTTGTATCCCTACAAGGCAAGAGAATGTCAACAATTAGCTTATGTACCGTTCTGTTAAGTTGTTGATGATATTTGTTAATGCTTCATTATGCGTATATGCGTATGTCACTGTCACGCATATTCCACCGTTCTGGGCACTCTGAGATTAAACCTGGTATTAAGGGCAATATACTCAACTAAATAAGAAGACCTAGACCTTACTTTATGGAATTTTAAATCTGATGGCAATGGTGTACATTATGTTTTGGTTTTGTTTTTCTTTTCTTTTTTTTTTGTATATTTGTAGGAAAACCTCTAGATGTAACAATAGAAGGAAAGACTTTTCAGAGTTTACTGTCCTGCCATAAATGAATTTCAGAGATAGTGTTACAACAGCAAGTTGCACATTGTACTTAAAACACAATTGATGGAGTATATCTGTTGTGAACATGGCTTCTGTGTATGTGCCCAACTGTCACAGAAGTTTAAACATAGGGGAAGAAAGGCTACAATTGCATTTGCGTAAAACAGTTGGCTAATAAAGAGATGCAAACCTAATACTCCAAATTGTTTTATCAGTATTTTAAAACATAGAGAAGATCTGGTATATGTGTATATGTCAAGGAATATCCTAGGAAATCCTATAGTTACCTGTCAACATGTAATTATGCATTTAATCTGTAACCAGTATGGAAGTTGCAAAGTTTCCTCATCAAAAGATATGAGCTTAAATTTTAGTATTTGTCACACATAAATAATATATTAAATGGTATGCTTAACTACAAAGTATTATGACAGTGGGGTGGCCTTTTAACCTACACAATATACATTTTATTTTTATTCCCTAGACTTGCACATGAAGTGCATATGTTCATATTTACCCAGTTTGGAGATGGGTAAGATACAACCAGCATAGCTCCATCTCCATGGCCATCTTTTATCTCATGCCACTTTCTTTTTTCCTGTCCAAAAAAAAAAAAAAAATCCATTTCTAATAAACAGCTGTCATGTTTCACCCCATGTGTTCAGTGGTACAAAATCTCTTACATAAAATATGTACAACTCTTTGAAATACTTATTTATGTAGTAAATTAACAATGCTGTATAAAGTTATTACTTTCTCTTAACTGTCCATCATAGAAACTAAATTCTACCTTCATTTTATTAATGCTTGTTTGCCTTTGGTTTCATTTAGGAAACCCCACCTGTTTCCTAATAATCAGAGCTGATTGCCTCTCAGTGAGCCATATTCAGATCATCTATTTCTCAAGAATACTGACCTGCATTCTTGATGTATTCCCCCCACCCCGACCCAGTTCCCATCTTGCAGACACTTTTAAGTGATAAAATGCATGCACTTCACTAACAGAGAATACTTTCCTATGTCTAAAGTTCTTCTTCACCTAGAAATTACCTTTGCTGTTATTTATAAGATCCCTTCTCACAGTTTTGGAGCGTATAACTGGGTGAGTTGGATACATATCTCAGAATTTTCTTTTATCCCTCACTTCTCAGCTGACATTGCACCACATTGAACTGCACACTTTATTCCCACCAAGTCCTATATTATGTATATTTCCAATCAGGAAAAATGTTTATTACGTGAAACAAACAGTATTCATTATTTGAGTCCCTAAAAGACCCTTTGATCAATCACTAAGGCTGAGTTATGTGTGTCTTTGGAGTTTCTAATTTGTGAATCTCAGTGCTAGTTTGCTAGTTAATTTAAAAGACAGATAATCCATTATTCAGTTTTGCAAAGTCAAACAGTTGCATTCCTTAATTATCTTTCAGAATTCTCCAAAACCTAACCAGGTACCTAAGCAAGCAATTAAAGTTCTTTTTGCCCTAGAACTTGAATTTTGTCCTTAGCCACCTCTATCTTTTTATTATCAAATAAGGGCTTACATTAAATTTCTTAATTTAAAACACATTTATAATTATTTTATGTTAATAAATTGGGCTGAAACAGTTTATTTTCCACTCGATGTCAGTACAGAAAGATACTCAACCAAGCTTCTCAATAAGCCTGGTTACTTAAGCTCTTACATCATTTTTTTTAAAGGGAGAAAGTTACCCTGGTTTCCAAACTAGTTAAGTGTAGTGGCAATATCACAGAATTTGGAGTCACACATTGACTGTGTGACCTTGGTAAAGTTATATTAATCTCACCACCTCAACTTCACATTCTGTAAAAATGGGTGCTCTTTACCATGTTTAGTAGTTGCAGAGTAAACAAATTAATACTATAAATCTCCTAGAAAATAAGACAGTTTAGAATGGTAGTTAGTACTACTGTTGGTATTTGTCACTAGAATAAACTTCTGAGTGCAGTTTTGATTAGTTTGAAGTTCTGTGGTATTACCATGCAGCTGTTAAATAATTGTGTCCTTGATATGCTTGCATGTCATTGGTGGATGAGAAATTATTATTCTTAATATGTGGAAGGTGTTTGGGGGTTCAACAAGATGAGAGGTATGATAAATATAAGATGCCATTGTTTTTACCTGTACTTTCTTCAGGGTATCCTGTCTTGGTAGTGAATGGAAGAGGGCCTGGTCCCTGGGGCAGTGCAGAAGGCACTTTCATCATCTCACTCACTGCAAATGTCATGTGAGGTTTCATGGAAGTATTAAGAGATCCAATTAAGAAGAATAGTTCTGAGTCTAAACCAGCCCAGAGTGGCTTCTCTAGGGGAAACTCCCTGCTCAGCTGGTACGTTTGTGTTTGTCATTAGGGACACCTTGTATCCCAGGTGCCTGCTTTGAGACATCTGCCTATACTGGCTTCATGTTACACACAAATCCACATTTAATAACACTACTACTGTTATTTATAGGCTTAGTTATGTTGATCAGATTGTTTCACTGAATTCTTTCTCTTACTCTAGTGGCTGGTGGTTGTGGAAAGAGGAGGGGTTAGAATGGGAAGTTAAGTCTTAGTTTAAGGAAAGATTAGGTGTTATGCTATCATGCATTGCTTTTCGCCTTTGTGCAGCCCTGAATCTGTGGAGGCTAGTCCAGCAGTTAATGAGAAGAGCGTGTATTCCACTCATAATTATGGGACCACTCAGAGGCATGGGTGTCGAGGACTGCCTTATGCTGTGAGTATGCATTTATTTCTCTCCAGAGCAGTGATCTTCCTGGAGTGTAATCCATTCTTATACATTGTGACTTTCTTGAAATGTTTATATGCAGCATGACGAAGTTGCCCCTTTTGCACTTCCCTGCCTCCAGCGGACGTCTAGCCCTGCATCATTGTTCTTGTTTTTATGTCCCAGTTGACCTTGGCATTTTGTTTTATCACTTTCCTGGTTGAAGCCAAAAAACAAAGGGTACTACTTTCTTCTTTCTTTCCATATGTACCATACTTTAGGGGAGAGAGGGGCCAGTGTTTGGACACTGTTGATTTAAAAAATCTTATTTTCAGGATCATAATTACGGAGCCCCTCCTCCTCCGACACCTCCTGCTTCTCCCCCTGTCCAGACGATCATCCCTCGTTCTGACCTGAATGGCCTGCCGTCGCCCGTAGAGGAACGCTGTGGAGACAGCCCGAACTCTGAAGGAGAGACTGTTCCTTCCTGGTGTCCTTGTGGTCTTTCTCAGGATGGCTTCCTTCTCAACTGTGACAAGTGCAGGTAAGATCGTGTTCCATCTAAATCCAACCCTGGGTTACTGGGATTAGGGTTTCTTATTAGTAGGGAAAAGCTCAAAGTATTCTTTCTTGTGTTTGTTAATGTAGATGATTCCTTAGTGCTCCTTGGCTCGAATTCTCTGCACTAGGTGAGAATTGCTGACAACAAGGAATGAGAGATTGATCTTAAAGCTATTGAATTTGATATGAAATTTAATGTCCTGGAAACATTTGGTAGGTGGGAGGAAGGGGGTAGTATATGCAGAGACACTTCTCCCATGTGTGCAATGATGCACTGCATGCTGTTGGAAGGACTACTTTAAGTTTGTTTTCCCTCTTTAGGGGAATGAGCAGGGGGAAGGTTATTAGACTTCATCGGCGGAAGCAGGACAACATATCAGGTGAGCCGAAGATGGGTTACGCCCATGTTTTGATGCATATTATTTTTTGGTTTTAATATTCATTCTAAGAACCCCCCCTTGAAAGTTCCCATGATCCCCAGCTCTTTTCATGGACAGTCATTGAAGTCTTCTCAAAAACCTTTGTAATTCTGTTGTTATGAATTAATTGTATCCAGAATCAACAGTTTAGGCCTGTACTAATCAAAATATTCCATGTGAGGGCACACACACCCAAGAACAGATCCTTTTCTGTGTTACACACACATCGAGGCAAGGGAGCTTGGGGACTGAATTCAAGCGGGGAAATACATATAATAGAGAATAGGGTTTGTATGCTTAGTGAGAAAGATACAGATAGAGTTTTGTTTTCATATGGATTGTAGTGTTTATGTTCTAATAGAGTTAACAGATGTAATGACTTACTGAGTATGGGCTAGATCTAAAGGAATGAGCTGTTTTTTAATGTACTTGGGAGGATTCTTATGCACTGTGAACTGTGAACTGACCTTTTTTCAGGTGGGGATAGCAGTGCAACAGAAAGCTGGGATGAGGAGCTTTCTCCTTCCACTGTGTTGTATACAGCAACACAGCACACACCTACAAGCATCACCTTAACTGTTAGAAGAACCAAACCCAAGAAGCGGAAAAAGAGTCCAGAAAAGGGTCGTGCAGCACCAAAGACGAAGAAAATCAAGGTATGGAGGGTAAAACTATCTTAAATAGAAATATGTCTGAAATAGCCCAAATGTTGGATGAAGAATACACCAAAATTCTTTTAAGAAATTTGATGCAGATGTTTGATGGGCCACTTCTGCTCTGTTTGCGAAAAGCAGCTAATCTCTGTTACAAACATACAGATCAACCTCTTTTCTGCCACTCCATACCATCACAACTGGCACATAGTTTCTTTTACTCCAGCCCCACATCCCAGGTATGAAATCCCAGCCCCACCTGGCGCAAGTCCATGTTTACAGCTGCCTCCAGTCTAGGCTTCCACTGTCCTTAAAGTATTTCCTGCCTCCTCAACCCCAAAACCCAGTCTGAAATTCTTGTGCTGGCACATGCCCACTTCATGTTGTTGGTTGATTGTTTTTTTCCTTGTTTCAAAAAATTCAGGAAACGTCTCTTGAACGGTCTAGGCTTACTCAGTGTTGTGGTCACTTTGCTGTATTCTCAACTAAAAAGTCTCCAGAAGAAACCTCTTCTGTTTTGTGTTCTTTCTTCCCCATCACAGCAACTTTGTTGCTTCTAGGTGACTTGCCCAACCCTTGTTAAGGGGATTGGTCTTTGTTTCCTTCTTAATTTCAAACTGGTAAATCTGTAGTCTTACTTAATATTTTTATATACTTTTTCTTTTAGTGTTAGGGGTGCATATTGGATTTAAGTGATGCATGCTTTTCCCTGTTAATTACCGAATTTCACAGTGGAAAGTATTGGTATTAGCCTCAGAGTTCACTGGCCTTATGCCCCCGCCCCATTCTTGATAATAGTGTGGGAAATTCCATTTTATTTGTTACCTAGAGTAAAGGGGACAGACTAGAAAACTAGTTCTTGCCTTAGTTTTAGTCTCAGATAGGTATAACTGTCATTCTTGGTACCAAGTTTTGTTTTGTTCTACTTGTTTTCCTCTTTGGGATAGGCATTTCGAGAGGGATCCCGGAAGTCCTTGCGGATGAAGGTAAGGGGTCTTCTTCTCTGATGCTGTGTTTTACTTCACTGTGATCTTGCATTTTGGTCAGCTTCTTTCCTGACATTGATGGTCTGGGAATCTTGGACTCTGCTTTTTGTTAGTTTTTAATTGTTGCCATTCAGATTTCATAGAGCCTTTCTCCAAAGTGGATTTTCTTGGCCATTTTCTAAAATATTTTTTCCTTTCTGTAATCAGGCTTCATTTACTGGTTTTTCATTAGCTGCTTTTCTTGGGGTATGGGGTAAGTGACATTTTGCCAAACAAAATGAGGTTGATGTTTTCCATCATTCTGATTGGCCTCCATCTCAGGAGTGAGGTTTTTCTGGTGATAGGGGATCTCTTGTGCACTCACCCTAGCATCATGTACACTTTAATCACCAGTTGGAAGAATAAATTTCATCAGTAGGAAAGTAGTAGTGTTGATAAGAATTATTCTTATTGGAATTACTTACTTTTGAACTGTCTTCTCCTGGCATATCTACTTGGTATGGAAGACTTAGGTGATGTTAGTGCACTTCTTTTCTTTAGTTATCAAGTAAAAGCTGATGAGACATGATTTCAGATAGTGGTTGGATAATAGACAAATTATGTGCAGTAGTTTAAAGGAACTTTCAGTTGATGAGGAGTTTGCCCAAAGGAAATTTCAATATACTGTCTGATATCTTCCCTTACCTATTTGTTTATGTAGAAGGACAGCATACCTCTCAAACCATTACTTACAGCCTCAAAGTATTTAATTAGAATTAAGGTCTAGTTTAGTTCTGTAAGTATTCTTATATTTGGATGTGTAAGTGATACAAAAGCAAAATCTTTCTTATTGACTATTATAGGGTAAACGTTAAACTCTTTTAGTGATAATAAGCTTTCTTAGGAAATACAAATATAATACACATTTATATGTGAAACACCAAATTGACTCGTTTAAAAAGATCACAGGTAGCACTTTGTATAAAATTAGAAGGCCTCACCTTGCATATACCCATAGACAAACTTGTAAATATCTGTATAAAAGATGGGAGAGGACTTAGAGCCCAAGACCACCAGAATCCTGGGATGTCTTGTAACACAGTTACTGTTTCTTTGCTAGATCTTTCTCCTGTAAGGAGACCTTTGCTTAAAGGGGACCTTAAATAGATTTATGGGGCAGACATAGCCCTGATCCCAGGTGTTAAACCCTTTTCTCTTTTATCAGCTCTTGTAACTTGCCTCTAGAAGTTTGAAACTTTCTGAAAGCTATTGACTGACTCTCTCTGAAAACTACATGTTAACCCCAAATATTGCTTGCAGTTTTTGAGATGTTGACAGATGGCTCCATAAGCATGTTAAAATTTAAATAATTAAAAATTACTGGTTTATTTTGATTCTCGTATCATAATTCTGAGTTATAAATTCTGTGCTCAGAATTAATTGTTAGTAAGAACCTTACCAAAGATCTGAGTGGGAACCATAGCATAAGAATGAGAAGAATCTATCATTTGGCTTTTTAACCCCAAAGTTGAATTTCCCTACTGGAAACTGGTCTAAACTAGGGTTTTTAAACTCAACACTGTTTGAGCCAACAACATTTGAACCAAATAATTCCTTGTAGGGATCAGAGATGTCTTCTGCATTACAGTAGGCTGTGTAGCATCATCCCTAGCATTTTACTAAGTGCCAACAAAGCCACATATTAATCAAAAATAACTTCAGGTATTACTGAAAGTCTTCTTGGTGGCAAAATCCCCACTGATTGAGAACCATTGCTCTAAACCCACTGAGATGGTGTCTCCAGTACTCAGAAGAACAGGATAGCAGGCTAGACAACAGTTGTGTTAGTGAACAATAGCTAAAACTATATACTGGAAGCACAGGTTTCCACTATACATTGTTTAACAGTCAGAAGTTTAGTGATCACTACTGGATACTTAAACCTGGGAATTCTATTGGGGCACCCCTAATCCCCAATCTTATAAGCTCCCTTAAAGTTTCAAGTTTTGCACTTTTTCTTTTGCTCAGCTACTACTGTCCACCTCAAGCAGGCAGTATTCTATTCTCAGTGTGTTGGCCTTAGGTGTTTGTTAGATCCTTTTTGTTTATTGTTCATCCCTTTGGAATCTAGTGAGTAATGTGGAAAACAGAGGTATTAAATTTTTCCTTCCATTTTCCTGTTCCTTGAGGTAAGGGTGGTAGACAATAGTCGATCAAAACTAGTGACATAGAAATGAAAGAAAGTGATTGTTACGATGGGTGTAACTGTTTTCTCTATCGTTCGTGGAAACCATATTTAATTTTTGTATGCCTGCTTTTGCAAGTCTCAAGTCGACATGGATTTATAAGTAGCTTTGGTATTAGTGTCTTTTCCTTCTAGTCATCACTAGTGTGACATCATCACTATCAGTGTTTGTTTTGTTTTCTGATAACACCTTAAGTCCTGAACACCGTGGAGGAGGACATATATCAGACTTCAGCTATGTCTGTATAGCAGAAGCACATATAAAAGTATTTAGGAAGATGTTGCCAAGATGTGATAATGTTTCCTCAGTACTGTACTGTCATAGAGGGCAGCAGTTTTCCGAGTGAAGTGTAGCAAGATTATAAGCATTTCCTACACTGCATCTACCCATGCCCCTCCCCCACCTTACCTCTTTGTTGTCTGGCTGTTTTGCAATGTCATAAATAGCATGCTAGAAAGATATACTGAATGATAGTTTTTTCTGTGGGAGACAAGATTATGAGTTACTTATTTATTTGGGTCACATGTAGCTTTTAAGTGAATGTATATTAATTATATAATAAGACATGGAAAAACATACTCCTGGATAGTAGTAAAACTACCAATTTGAAATGGCACACTGATGTTTGATAAGTATTGAAAACTTAAGCAATGTGAGTATTTTGAAATATCGCTATTGTTCATTTTTATGAAGATTTTCTTACAAACTTGATGTCATTCTTCTGATAAATTTGATTTTTATGACTTAAATATGGTCATAAAATCATAGTGATGGGATGGAATTGCAATCCAGATGGATTTCTCACTTTATAAATGAGGAGACTGAACCTCCCAGCTTACTGGTAATAAAACCATGATAGAAGCCAGATCCTGACTTCCCAGGCCATTGCTCTATGCCACACCAACTGCCAAGTGAAAACTAATTTTCTCTGAATGTTTAGCCTGGCATCCCCCCACCTCACCCCTTCCTGTCCCATCCTGTCCCTTTTATGGACTCTCCTAATCTACTTGACCTTTGTTCTCTACAGAATTCTCCTTCTGAGGCACAGAATTTAGATGAGAATACAACTGAGGGATGGGAAAATCGGATAAGACTATGGACTGACCAGTATGAAGAAGCTTTCACTAATCAGTACAGTGCAGATGTACAGAACGCCCTCGAACAACATCTACACTCTAACAAGGAATTTGTGGGCAAACCTGCTGTTTTAGACACTATTAATAAGACTGAATTGGCCTGTAATAATACAGTTATTGGGTCCCAAATGCAGGTAAGGATCAAAGGGTTAAAGACTCCTGTTTAGTTGAGATTTAAGAACTCAGGAAAAGGACATATTTTGAAATTAGCCTATCTTTCAAATATATAAGGCCTTAGGGTAACAAATTAGCCATCTATTGAGGAGCATCTTTAACCAAAAGCAAGTTTTGGTCACTTGAAAACTGTTGAGATACATACTTTAAGATATATATCTTTATTAATTAAAAATAGATAAATTAGGATATAGGAAATTTATACAGCTTTAGTAGGAATTATTAAGATTAATGGAAACCTAAGCTCTTACATTACACATAGAGCCACTAAAAATTTCAGTCATATTTTTCTTAGATTTTTTTTTTTTTTTCCTTTGGGGGTAAGGGGATGACAGGTTTACTATACAGAACCTATTTCCTAGAAATACTAAGATTTTATAAAATTTTAAAATGTCTCATCATTGAGACATAATAACATAGACATAAATAACATAGACAAGTAAAACCTAAAAGTATTAGTGCCTTTCCTGCAATTAAATAATTTAAATGACTGCTTAGTGCCTGTTGATATCATCTAATGTTAATACTCTGATTTTATTCAGCTACAGTTGGGAAGAGTCACTCGTGTTCAGAAGCACCGGAAGATCCTGAGGGCTGCAAGAGATTTGGCTTTGGACACTCTTATAATAGAGTATCGAGGCAAAGTCATGTTACGGCAGCAATTTGAGGTCAATGGGCATTTCTTCAAAAAGTAAGAACGTCATTCATTAAGTATTACGGGCTAAAGTGGGTCTAACTGAGCAGAATAGCTGTAAAAGCCATCCTTGTTGGTAGGATGCTCTTGCAGGAAAACTCACGCCTCTCTGCTATTTGTAGAGAAGTGCAGATAAATCTGCAAGTTGTTTAATCTATGAAGTGGTGATGACTCCTTTCTAAGCAAACCATTCCTTGCTTTGTGCTTATTCTTTAATCAGAAGCAGACAAGCATGTGATGTTTTCTAAGTTTAGACGTTGCAGAGGACTGCTACCTCTTCTGTCATCATGTGCTTCATATTTGAAATCATGGGGTGGCCTTTTTATTTCTATTGAGAATTACAGGAATTTTAATTATATTCCTAGACCATACCCCTTTGTGCTCTTCTACTCAAAATTCAATGGTGTAGAGATGTGTGTGGATGCACGTACTTTCGGTAATGATGCTCGATTCATCAGAAGATCGTGTACACCAAATGCAGAGGTAAGATTTCTGTAGCAACTTCTCTTTGAATGGAACCACCAGAAGGACAAGTCAACTGAAGAAACAGTCTGAAAACTTCATCCAGATTAAGGTCTGTAGATAGTGGTTACAATCTTTCATTGTAAGAGATGAAAATCAAAAGTAATGGTTTCTTTATTCTGACAGAATGAGGTCAAGGAGTGGATTTTCTTTAGAGAAGGCAAAAATGCAAAAAGCAAGTTGGCATTTGCTAAAGAGAAAGAGCTAGGCTGGATAGGAAGTCAGTGAGGTTATATTAAAGAATTGCCATACAAAAGATATATCATTGGGCCAAAACTAAGGTGTGTGGTTTCATTTTTTAGACTTTAGGTAATCAGGTTGAAGGAGTGAGTCTACACATTTCTAAAGTTGATTATTTGGTGCATAATGAGCGCAGCCACATCAAATGCAGGAAGAAAATCCACAGAGCTTTTCTTATAGACTAAGAAGTTTAGTTTTCTGGTACAGCTGAAAAGAGCTTTAAGATGTGGGTCAATGTTCTTACTCTGATTGCTAACATCTAAAATTTTCTTTGTTTATTTCAAGAACTATCATAAATTATCAAGCAATTACTGTATGATAGTATCAAATGGAATAACAGACTACCATAACTAAGTGAGGAAATATGATTTGAGTAAAAGGGGTTTTTTTCCTCTTACAGAAAGTTTCTGTTGTTTGTGATAAATCATAATCATTAGCCTTGTTCACATAGGTGCGACACATGATTGCAGATGGGATGATTCATCTCTGTATCTATGCTGTGTCTGCCATCACCAAGGATGCCGAGGTCACCATAGCATTTGATTATGAGTACAGTAACTGGTAAGATCTCCACAGCCTTTCCTAACATGAATGGCCTTGTCTTACACTTAAGCTGTTCTTTCTGTTCAGTCTGCTTTTGTGCCTTGCCATTTCCTTTTTCTTTTTTTTTAACCTTTTGTTTTCATAAGTAATGCATTTTCTGCCTAGAAATTGTGGAGGGAAAGACAGAATGAGGATGTTTTGTTTTGTTTTAAGAGAGACAGGTACATAGTGTGATACTGCTTACCAGTCTTCTAACCAAGGGTGTTTTGGCCTTTGTCTCTATGTAGCAAGAATAACAAAAAGGGTATGTATGTAACACTCCTAGAAATTACAGTAGTTATCTATTGTTACACACACCGCTATTGTACCAACTATCAAACAGAATAAGAATCTAAAGATTCACCTCATCCACTCGCATCATCCACTCACGTCATCCACTCAGATCATCCACTATAATCCAGCTGTATGTGACAATGCAGAAAAACAGATAGCAAGTCATAGATGATTATGTGATGGGTTTTGTAAAATGACTGCTTGTTTTGCCTTTGTCCTTTTAGGCAGTAAGGGTCTATGTAGCAAATTGATGTCCGGCACAGATACATGAAGAAGAGGTATTAATAATAAGTAGGGAATCAGTAGGTAAGAGTGAGGACATGGTGATGGTAGACACAAGATAAGTATGACTACCTCAGACTCTGTCATGGATTCACTGCCTTTAAATAGCATAAAGACAGTTGGGAGAATTGAATTTAGTGGGGACTTGCTTTCCTGTCCACTGAGTGAGTTTGGGTTATATAGAGAAACACAGAAT
Source organism: Giraffa tippelskirchi (assembly GCF_054371585.1). Lineage (NCBI taxonomy): Eukaryota > Metazoa > Chordata > Mammalia > Artiodactyla > Giraffidae > Giraffa > Giraffa tippelskirchi. The sequence continues at coordinate 16,562,877 of NC_137283.1, read as the reverse complement.
ATTGAAAATATTTATAGGACTCTCTCAAATGACTCTGTTTAACTTGTTCAAAGATAATACCAAAGGAAATTACTATGCTAAGATTTCAAGATAATAAATAGATAATATAACTGATTTTCAAGGGTACTGAGACAGGCACTTTTGGTTGTTTCTTTGGAGCAGTAATTATAAAGTGGACTGTGCATGTCACAAGGGGAACCGGAATTGCCCTATACAAAAAAGGAATCCCAATGCTGCAGAACCACCACTCCCACCTCCTCCAAGCCTGCCTACCATTGGAGCAGAGACGAGACGTAGAAAAGCACGACGGAAAGAGCTAGAGATGGAGCAGCAGAATGAGGCCCCTGAAGAGGATAACAACCAGCAACCAGAGCAAGTTCCTGAGAAAGTAACTGTATCCAGTGACCATGAGGTAATCTTCCCTGGTCAGAAGATGTTGCTATGGTGTTGATCCTCTTCATATGAAGAGGATCCCAGGTTGCCACATGTTGTTTTATGTAGGGAATCTATGTTAACACTTAATACCCTTCATATCAAGGTGGGTATTCATTCATTCATTCATTCATTCTGTTTTTGTCTTTTTTTAAAAAAAAAAAAAAACACTGTCAGGAGCATCCTTTCGGGTACTTACCAGGTTTCAGTGCAGTGAATTGTGTTTATCATCTGTGTTTACCATGTGACCCCCATATAAGTAACACTAAAGCACTGGAAATTGTTTCTATAGAGTTTTAAGCCCCCAAGGAAAAAACAGGGGTTGATTTTTTTTCCTAGAGTTTAAGAATACAGCTGAATATTGCCTCTGTCTTAAAGGAAATAGACAATCCAGAAGAAAAAGCAGAAGAGGAGAAAGAAGAGGTTGCAGATGACCAGGAGAACCCAGCTCATAGCAGGAGGGTGGGTACCTTCTAACATCTTTTTGTTCCTGCTGATTCCTGCTATCTATGGCATGTGAGCCCCTTCAGAATTTATATCATTTCATTTCTTCAGTAAGTTACTATACCATCACCTTTAGGTCACAGTTTGGGCTTTTTCTATAAAGTAGATTTTATTTTGATTTTTTTTTATACAGACACGCATATAGTTCTTTAGTGGCTATTATCTGTTGATGGTTTTAAGAGGTTTCTTACTGACAGTCTGGTTTCAAAAAAACTGCCTTGTTGAAACAAAACATCTTTGTTTGGGCTAACTTAGTAATTTTCTACATTTGTGTGACTTGACATTTAAAAAAACAACAAAACCTGCAGTCATAATGGATTCAAAAGTTCTCCTTTATGGCTGTAATCAGTCATGTTTACTTTTGTCCTTGAGAAGCTGTTGAAGAAAATCTGCTTGATTTTTTTTTTTTAACTCTGAAAATGCAGAGAAAAATTAGTTTTGATGGCTATTTTTCTTTTGTATTAAAAAGTTTCGAAATAGCTGACCTCTGGAAATAAATGTCTATCAGTTTGCGTTAATAATACTTGTGAAAAGCTGTTGTCTTCTCCTGGTAGAGGCTTCCTTCTATGCTAATGTCATTTCTTTCTAGACCCGGGAAGATAGGAAGGTTGAAGCCATCATGCATGCTTTTGAAAACTTAGAGAAAAGAAAGAAGCGGCGGGATCAGCCCTTGGAACAAAGCACTTCTGACATAGAGATTGCTGCCACCACCTCAGAGACTCCTTTGGGAGAGGAGACAAAAACTGAAGCCCCTGAACCTGAAGTTAGCAACCCTGCTTCAAATACTGCCATCACAAGCAACCCACAGAGTGTTGGAGTGAACACCCGGAGGTCTTCCCAAGCAGGAGTAAGATGAAATGACTCCAGGCCTTAGATAACTCTTGGAAATATCAATTACCTATCTTTTGGAATGGCTAGAATCAGTGTGTTCAGCTTTGCCTTATTTTGCAATAAAAAAGCTGATTTGCTTATCACTTAGCTGATTTGTGAAATCCAGGAAAACAGAATTTGAATAACTAGATACTGTCAGACTAGAATGGAATTTCTGCCAGATAAATTGTTGGTGGTGAATTCATAAAGATCTTCTGGTTTCCCTTTGGCCGTCTTTGTAGCGTAGTTATGTACCTGACCTTTCATAGGATCCTCAGAGTTAACTCTTCCTTTTCCTATCGTAGCCACAAATTCTAAGCCTTAGGCTAAAACCTCAGTATCTGAGGGAAAAACAGAGGAGGATTTACCTTCCCTGCTAAGAACCTAAACGTTGGTGGCTACTTTCAGCTGACTTTTGACCAATTTTGTAAATACTTTTTGGAAAAAGAAGTAACTAACAGAGACATCTTCCTGTAGCCTTTCTGGCTGGTTTAAATGTATAAATTTTATAAGGATTACATTTGAAATTAATGTTTGTTAATGCTCACTTTTTTCACCAGTGAATATTCAGAGTGCTTAAAGTGAATAGGAAGCTGGATAAAGTATTTGCTGACATTTCTAGTAAGCAGTTAACTTTGCTGTTGTTATAGGATGTTGCTGCAGAAAAACCAGTCCCCAAACCACCTCCAGCAAAGCCTTCTAGGCCCCGACCGAAGAGTCGAATTTCTCGGTACCGGACCAGTTCAGCCCAAAGACTAAAGCGTCAAAAGCAGGCCATTGCACAGCAGGCAGAGTTGTCACAAGCTGCCTTGGAAGAAGGGGGAAATAACAGCTCAGTAACTCCTGCTGAAGCTGGAAATGTAGACAGTTCAGGAGAAAACAGGCAATTAACAGGGTCTGACCCAACCGTGGTATCAGTTACTGGATCCCATGTCAACCGTGCTGTATCTAAATACCCCAAAACCAAAAAGGTAAGTTACAAATCCATCTTCCTAAGTGTAGTCTGGCAAAAGCTGTTCCTTCGAAAAGTAAAAGGGCCTATAATCTTCAGGGAAGAAAAAGCAGTCTACGAATTATTAGATTTAAGATAAAATGCTTAGACTCTGCGTCCATGCTGCTACCTTACTTTTGTTACCATAATTTTTAGACAGAGCTTAAATTACTGATAGCTGAAATCATTCCTCCCATAATGATCATGGAGAGGGTGAGCTAAGATGCCCTTGTGCTCTGATTATGGGAATCGTACTCTCTGCAGCTGTTTTATCTACCTCTGTCCTAGTTTCTAGATGAGGATTGCCTTTGTGAGTTACACTGCTGCCTCTGGCCTTTACATCTGCAACATCATCAACTGACAGTCTCTTTTTTAACTTAGTATCTAGTTACAGAATGGTTGAATGACAAAGCTGAGAAGCAAGAATGTCCTGTTGAGTGCCCTTTACGTATCACCACGGACCCAACTGTACTGGCAACAACCTTGAACATGTTACCTGGTCTTATCCATTCCCCGTTAATTTGCACCACCCCTAAACACTACATTCGCTTTGGCTCACCCTTTATCCCTGAGAGGCGTCGAAGGCCACTTCTGCCTGATGGCACATTCAGCTCCTGTAAAAAGGTATGTCTTTGTTTATGTGATTTCTTTTCCTTTTAACCTAGGATGCCTGTAATGGTGACATATCAAACACATTCTCTAGATAAGCACACTCTGCCCATATGAGTTTATAATTAGTTAGTTGTTAAGCCACGAATACTGATGCATCAAGAGTCAGTGAGACTAAAGTGGGATGTATACTACATTTTGGTGCTCAGTTTGTCTTAGCAAATTTGTCTTTGTGTACACTGTTATCTTAGCAGTTGGTGACTGGGTGTAGAGGGGTGTTTTGTGTGTGCTCTTGTGATACTGGTTAACATGTCCATTTGTGATTATTCTGTAAGATTGGGCCCCAGGTACTGTAGAGCACTGTTGCACAAGTTAAAGACTGATCAAATTTTGTTTTGGATTAACTCAGTCACTATTATCATTTAATTGAGAGTAGAGGAAAAGTCCTGTCACAACTGACAGAATTCCTGTTCCTTGATCAAATGAGTGTTTATTCCCTAGTGATTATGGAACCTACTATAAAGTTTTCTGTCTCTCTCTCTCTGGTTTCTCTTCTGTAGTTATGTATTGTTTTTGGATCTAGTGGCAGTTGTATTTGATGGTTGTTTATTTTTGGAATGCTTTCTTAATTCCCAGAAGCCCTGCCTATTTTCCAAAGGTGTCTCTCAAGAATAGATCACACCCTCAGATCCAGAATGTCATTTTCATGTTTCTAGAAGTATAGGACACCCTTTCATTTGGTACCTTTGAGGTAGAGTCTGTTCCCTGGAACACCCTTTTCTCTTATCCTCAGATCTGGATTCAGGCTGCCTTCCTCAGTGTCTGCCATTGCCCTCCTCCACTGGCATCACGTACATGAGGATGCTGCATATAGATTATTTGATGTGATGAAGTCTCCAACTCCAGGCAGGTCTTCCCTGACTCCTCAAACTTAAAGCTTTTCTCTTTTCCCAAAGAGCAGATACTATTTCTTGGGGGGAGGGGCATAAAAGATGAACCCAAGTGTTGGGGGATATGGAGGGGAGGAGGGCAGCAGGGATCTGCGCACAGAGCAAAGGCGCTGCTGCTGAGTGCACAGCATTCCCTGAAGAAAGTCTTTTCCTAATCTTAATCTAAGTGTTGGAGTCACTCACTGATTTATTTAGGGGAAATTCCCAAGTAGAACAGCTCCTAAAGGGAAATTTGATCATGAGATCTTTGCCAAAAGGGTTTGTGGGTAATGGAGTAACATAACTTTGAGGTGTCAGAAAAGAAAACAGTGACAACATCTTTAAGAAGAAAATAACACAAGAAATTTACTAAAGGAAATGAAGGTTAGGTCTCTGGGAATCCTTTATTCTATACCAAGTTATTTATCTTAGATCTTACAAATTATCCAAGAAGGAAAAGAAAAATATTTGCCATTTAATGACCATTATGATTAACCTTAGCTTCTCTGGTGACTCAATGGTAAAGAATCTTCCTGCTTTGCAGGAGACTTGAGTCAGGAAGATCCCCTGGAAAAGGAAATGGCAACCCACTCCAAATATTCTTGCTTAGGAAATCCCATGAGCAGAGGAGCCTGGCGGGCTGCAGTCCATGGGGTCGCAAAAGAGTCGGACACGAGTTAGCGAGTAAACAACAATAACAGTAATTAACCTTATTCTGTAATAATTGGCAGATTTCATTAACTCTAGTATGGCATGTAAAACTAATCTTACCATTACTTTTAGCTCAGTCCCTCATTAAGGGTAATAGCCCCAAATCTACATTTTCAGAGTAGTAGTGAACAATTAGAGAAGCTGTCTTTAGTTTAGAGAAACAAGTCAAAAGATGGCTTAATATATATATGAAATAAACTTCTTCCTTTTGTTCTGTCTTTGGATGGATATAGTACTAGACTTCCTAGGATGTTAACTGTTGAAGTATCTTATCAAGTCAGATAATAGATTTTCTTTCTTTGATCCTTTAAGAAGGGCTAATAATTATTAATACAGAATAATAAAGAAGTCTGAATTGTAAATAGTAGGGACTGCCTTCTTGAAATGCTGCCTTTATCATTCTGATGCTAGGTTGTAATCTTTATATTCCCATCTTACTTTTTTCCAAGTAGCAGAGTTCTGTGAAAATCAAAAATGTGTAGAAATATGACTTCCAATCTGATAGAAAATATATTTCTTAGAGCCCTTTTTACCTGGTCATGGTTTCAGACTTACATCTGTATCTCATCTTTGTGTCTCTCAACTGGCAACAGTTAGAAATGCCATTTAATTCATATTCATGTTATAGTCTCTACAAGTATCTGACCATCCTTAGTCTTGTTTTATACAGGCTCTGCTCAGACACTTTTATCTGTTTGTGTCATATTAGTCTTTAAGAAGAGTTCAGGCTATGTATGTTGACCCGTAGCAAAGTATCTTACTTAAGTTGAGTCTTTGAAAATTGTTTAAATCACAAGTTTAATATTTGCTGTTAATGTATCAAGATTATATTACAAAACAATGTAACTTTTTATGGGACAAAATTAGTAAAATTGGGTCCTATGTAGAAATTGAACTCAGGTTTATCCTAGATGGAGATTTTTTTAGACTGGTTAGAAAACGCTCACATGGTGCAGAACCTAAGAAGATTTCCATAATAAAATTGTAATAAATTTCTAAAAATCTCTCAGAGAAGAATATAATTAAACAGATAGATGAGAACAACCGTCCTCCATGGGATTAGTTAAAACAGTATGTATTCCTAGTAGGCTTACTCTATCATATCTGATTAAAGGAGGTATAAAGCCTTCATAAGTTTAAGAGTGTTAAGTTGCATGTGTATATTTGCACCCAGATTTTTAGAGTATTTGGCAGAATGTTTTATGATGTCTCTGTAGTTTCTAAGTTATAATCATGCTCTTAACTAGCATGTTATAGTATGTCTTGTTGAATTTTACTTAACTTATTATTTTGAAATGGAAGCATTTATGAGTGGCTAACAAGCCTTTCAGTAGTATCTCTCCTTGTTCTGTCTAAATCTCTTAACTCACCTTGTAGGCACAATATGTGTGGGGCATTCAGTCTCCAATTTAGACTGAAAATGAAACACTATGCTTTGCACTGATATTTTATTGTGTGCACTGGAGTAATATTAATCTGTATACTCTGTACATAGCCTGAAATTCATTTGAACTGTTCTCACTAAACAGTGTGTGCCCAGTACTATGCTATAAGCTTTCTTCACATGCACTGTCTCACTTAGCGTTCATGATAACCCTGTGAGCTTGGGATCACTGGGTTCAATTTACAGATCCAGAAGCTTTGGCTCAGAAGTGAAAGTAACTTGCCCAAAGTTAAGCATCTAGGAAGACGCACAGCCAAGTTTCAATCCAGGTCTTTGGACTCTAAAACCCAAATTAATTTCTTTCCCTTTCCCCATCATAATGATACTCTTTAAAACATTTCTGTTGCGCATCTCTGAGCTTCCTAAAAATCTCTTAAATACAGAGTTCCAGAGAAGGAAGAAATGTTCTTTTGACCTTAATAACTGTAGCTAGAACTTAGGGAGAAGGGTCTAAAGTTAATTTATTATCCCTAGGGGTGATTCGAACTTGTTAGATACAAATAACTGTTGGTGTTCCTTCTTTGTGAGCCCTAAGATACTGTGTAGAATACAGTAGGGCCAGGAGGAAAGAGTTGATCAAGTTGCTGTGTTCAACCATAACCTAACCAGAGCAGCATCTTATTCCTTAGAATGCCCCTGTCCTGGTTTTAATTTCCCTTTTTGTAGTCATCAGATCCAGAGAGTTCTTTTATGGGTACACTTATTTGACACTGGAAAAACATGAAATTAACTTATCTTGGAGAAAAGCACAGTGACCCCAAATGAGTCCTGTCATCTGCTCTAAGAAAAACTTGTAGTAAGGTATCTATATAACAAAGAATTTTCACTTATTTTTGGTCTCCTTAGCCTAATTTTTTCCCATCTATACAAGAAATGCTTTGGACAAGGTGACCTCTGAGGTCTCTTCTATGTAGGGAGTTATGGTTCTGACAGTTCATCTTCACATCAATATTCTGTATGTAGGAGAGTTAGTTCATTCTTGGTCTTATTTTGGCTTCAGAGACTTGATCAAATCCTAATATGATGTGATCCAGTTGACGTTACCTCTCTTTTTTAGATATTCACTCTTTATCTCTTCATGTTTATACTTTTGCTTTCATTTGGCAGACCACAATGCCATTTACATGATGTAAATGTTTTCTTGGCTTCCTCACATTATTTCCTAAGTTCCTATTAGAATTGCTGTCTTTGGTAAAGAGAATATTTACTTACCTGTAATATTGGTTCTCTAAAGGTGTAAGTTACAATCACCTTTACTCTTCCTATTTGGGATATGGTCTGACTCAGAAATTGACGTTTATCAAAATTCGATCTGTCTTGTGTCAGGGCAGGAGAGCCACAGAGTGGTGAGCAACCTACAACTGTGTGAGTGTATCTTAAGAGAACATAATTACAGGTAAGAAATTTTCTCTCTTCCACAGGTTGCATAATCTTAATATCCTTATCTCTGTAGGCTTCCTTTCTGAACAAAGTTTGTTTCCATCATTTTAGGTTCCAATATTCATTACAAAAAAATGTGACTGATTAGAGAGCTCTTTTTGACTATTTTCCCTTTTTGATTTCTGCAGAAGGATTATGGTAATGATTTGTATTATTCATACATAATTTAACCGAACTACTTAACAAGGAGGGAAAACTCACAAGATATTGAGAGTAGTCTTGTTGGAAGCATTTTGGCACTTGTAGTAAAGAGCTGTTAATTCTCATCCAGAGTTTTCCTGTGAACCTTTTCTATTACTTCTTCAGATATCCCCAGCACAGGACAGACAACTCTTAAGAAATCTATCTTCTTTTTATACACTTACTTTATGTGCTAGCTTTATTCTATGTGATGGGAATCTCTTATATAAACGCTAAGATTTCTTGCTTCTCTTTTCCCATTTATTCCATTCTAAGCAGTATGATGAGTTAAACAGTAATCATTTTTATTGTTTTTTTTTTTTTTGAGTGGGACTTCATTATGTGTAATCCAGGCTTCCTCAGTTATGCTCCATAGAAGGAATTGATGGGGCAGTATCCTAAAATGCTGAAACACAAGACAAAAAATACTTTGACTGTGGACCTGAATGAATGTGTTGTATTAATATCTGTCACCAGTTGATATATAGTGACCCAGTTGATGCATTTAAAATAAATAGGTGAGCCAAATAGTTTTAAATGATTGTTGATCATGCCCTGGTTCTTTTCCCATTATAGCGCTGGATAAAGCAAGCCTTGGAAGAAGGGATGACCCAAGCATCATCTGTACCCCAAGAGACTAGAACTCAGCACCTATACCAAAGTAATGAGAACAGTAATTCTTCTAGTATCTGCAAAGACAATGCAGGTATGTATCGCAAACCTTTCTGAATACATGAGCAATGATTACTTTGGGTCTACATGAAAAATTTCACTGAATACTTTAAAAAGTATGATACCAAAAAAAAATAGCATTGTTCTCTAAATAGTTACTTTACATCTGTCTTTGCAGAGGAAGAGAGAGATCTCAAGTCAGGGATCAGTATTCCCAGGACGGCAAAGAAGGCACTAGACAGTGTACAGATAACAACAGAAATGGTTTTTAAAAAGGTTAGATACATTTAAAGTAGTAAGTTTAGGAGCTCTATATCCATATTTGTAAGAGGGGAAATAAGAGAAAATGTGGGGCGTTATTCAGGAAAGAATCAAAATTGTAGGTGATTGAGTGGGGTGGGACTTGTTGAAGGGGCACGGGATGAGTAAAGTAAATGAGAAATTATTATGAGTTGGTTGTTTTCAAAAGAGATTGCACAATTAGTGTAAATTTTTTAAAAGACAAGACCTTGAATCCAGAAGTCCTCATATGAATTTTTAAACTGGAGGGTCATGAAAAGTCATCTGGTCTGTTGGTTTTGCTGTAACTCTTGCAGGGGTCTTGATTGCAGTTGAAAGCACAGGTGCATGAACCTGACACCAACTTATTTGGGGATAGTCTTATTACCAAGTTTTTCTTGGCCAGTATTATTTTAATTGAAGAGTTCTGTGTGATTTCTGTTTCTTTATCTCTAAATCAAATTTGTGAATATTATGCAATCAAAACAAAATACCAAAATAAATACAGTGCTAAAAGTCATGCAAGTCTGTACCTAACATAGTAATGTTTCAGATTTTCATAGAAACCTCTTGTTCATTGCCTGAGTAAATATGAATTTGAATTAAATAAAGAGATTTGTACTAGTAATATCTGGTTTATGCCAAAACTTTGTGTAAGATTATATTTGGAAAAAACAGGCTGCTAAAAATAGGTTTTTTTCAAGTTATTGATTTAGTTTATTCTTCTGTCCCTAAACTGGATTATACCTTATAAGTTATCACATGTATAACCTCAATATAATAAAATCCCAGTGTAGAACATCTGGAAGATAAATGATACCATATATTTAAAATACTTTATTTTCTTCACCAGTGATGAGGAAGATTTACTGGAACCAGGTTAATATAAAGAAATGCTGGTAACAGATTTTTGTCAATTTTATCCATTTATCGGCAGCTTTTTACAGTACAGTGAGAGTATAACAATTGGAATCTTCTGTCTAGAATACATACATATATATGTGTAGTCTGTGTGTTGTGTATGTATGTATTTGAGATTGGGAAAGGAAGGCTGTATTAGCAATTCATGTCTTGACTGGCAAAGATTATTCATAAAGAAAGTGCCTTCGTTATTATGTGCCCTAGTTGGAATGGAGTTAAGACTATTAGTCACCAACCTTATTGAAGTTCTCCGTCTCTAGCATCGAGAAAGATTGAAAGGATACACCTTGCCCTTAAGCAACAACATAAACTGGAAAATATTTATTTTTTATTTTTTTGTATTTTAAATTTGTTTAAATATTTATTTATTTGACTGTGCCAGGTCTTAGTTGCAGCATGTGGGATCTTCAGTTGTCATTACAGCACACAGGGTCTTTAGTTGCAGCATGTGGGATCTAGTTCCCAGACCAGGACTCAAACCTGGGCCCCCTGTATTTTGAGTGCAGAGTCTTACCCACTGGACCACCAGGGAAGTCCCTGGAAAATATTTAATTGAAACCAAGCAATACTCAAATGAGCATCTTGGTATATTGCTACTAGTGTAAATCCTGAGGAGTTATTTTTATTTGTTGCTTTGGTTTCTTTGGTTTGGGGGTTTTTTTTATTTTGTTTTTCTCATCTCAAAAAGACCAAGGAGATATTAATCAAGGAAGGGAGACAGATTGATACAGTAGCAAGAATCCAACAGACCTGAATTTAAAGATCATCTCTACCCTTTACTAGTACTGACTTCCCTGTAGCTCAGATGGTAAGGAACTGCCTGTAATGCAGGAGACCAGGGTTCGATCCCTGGGTTGGGAAGATCCTCTGGAAAAGGGAACTGCAATCCACTCCAGTATTCTTGCCTAGAGAATCCCATGGACAGGGAAGCCTGGTGGGCTACAGTCCGTGGGGTCACAGAGTCGGACATGACTGAGCGACTAACACACACACACCCTTTACTAACTCAGGCAAGTTATAAAATATCTCTGAGGCTCATCTGTGAAACGGGTGTAGTAATATCTGCCTTTTAGAGCTAATATGAGATTAATGTACATAAAGTGCAGTATCAGACCCTCAATAGGAATTATTATTGTCATTATTATACACAGATTTCTTGTTGAGCATTTATGGAAAATTTATAGAAATTAATCATATACTAGGATACATTAAGTTCCTTAAAGCTAAAGTTGTGTAGAAATAAACAGTATTAATTCTGCAGGCAAGGGAGAGTATAATGTTCATTATTTGCAAATGATGTGGATACATACCTAGGAGTCTAAATAATTGAAAAAAATAAACTGCTGGATATATAAAAATTAATAGCATTTATGTACCAAGAAAATAAATGAAGAAAAATTTTCATTGCTGAGCTCAACAAAATGAAGAAACTGCCTAGGAATAATGGTGGAGACATGTAGAACGAAGCATTACCGAGGAATATTTGTTTAAGTCTTGAGGAAATAAAGGGAACTTCCATATCCCTTAATGGAAAGAGGAAATATAATGAGTGTTTTTTTTTCTTGACTTCATACAGTTTCCGTCAAGCTAGTTTGTTTGGGGGTTTGATTAAATGATCTTGGAAGTTTATCATAAAAAATAAACATGAAAGGAAGAAAAATTGAAAAAGTAATGATGAAATACTTTACCTAGCAGTATAAAACTAGCTTCTAATGTGACGCTGTAAGCTGGTAATTAGATTCGTACAGATTCAATAATGGATGTATATATGGAACAGAATAGCCAGAAACAGGCTTTATGTAAGTGAAAGATTCTGTAAATTATTCTGTAATTTTTACTTACATGGGAGATGGGAAAGAATTAGATCTTTGCCAAAGTAAATTCTGTGTACATTCATTGATTGTTTTTTGTTTTTTTTTTTTAAATTAAAGTTTCTATGTCTTTAGCTCTCTGAACTGATAGAGGACAAAAATACTGGGAAAAAGGATTTGCAAAAATGACAGGGAAATAATATCTCTACTAGAAATTTGAGAAGATTTATCATATGCATTTTTTAAAACCTAGTAGTAATTTTTCTAGCTACTTATTGTACAGAAGTAGGTGTGGACTAAAAGTAGAAGTAGACTGTGGTCTTTTGCACAGTCTTAGTCCTGAAATTATTAATAATTGCTAATAATACAGAATAAAAGTGACCTGGGTTTCAATGAATAAAGACATAGTAGAATTTGTGGTTTATTTTCTATTGCCTATACTTTTGATGAAACTATACAGTAGCATTAAAATTTTTACTGTTGATTTATTTTATCAAACTAAACTCCTAAAAACAGTACAGTACTACTCTTGAATTAGATTTCAGTCATCTGAATCTTGAACCTGTAAGAATACTATTATTATGACCAAATAAAAATTTTCCATGGAGTGTAAAGGAGGTTCAATACTTGAAATTTTATTCATACAATAATTTATTAGCCAACCGAATGGAGGAGGAGGGAGTGATAGCATAGTAAATGTGAATTTAATGATAAATCTAATAAAATAACATACTGAATGATTTTATTTTACCATCTATCTAAAAACAGTTGCCAGGTATACTTCATGTTGAAAAATAGATTAACCCTTTTAAATGGGTTATCAGATTATCCCAGTATTACCATTCTTATTTAACAATATTTAGAATTGTCGTCCAAACTGATTATCAAAAAAAAACTAAAAAACAATGAGATAAAAGTTTTGGTAAAGAGAATGTATACGTTACCATTGTATACAAATAATATACTTATCTACATAGAAAAGCCAAAAGAATTAACTGAAAAACTGGTAGAGGTCAATAGGGTAGCTAGATACAAAAATATGTAACATATTGAATGATTTTCTTACATGTTAGCAATAACATTTAACTAATATATAGGGAGAAATACATCTAATTCACAGTAGTAACGGAAAATGAAGAACACTGGAAAATAAGCCTAATTTAGAAATGCAGCAAATCTGTAATGAAGAGGTATAATATAAAGGATTCTCTGGTGGTCCAGTTGTTAGGACTCTACTCTCTCACTGTCGAGGGCCTGGGTTTAACCCCATAAGCTGTCAAAATATTAATAATAATAGTGAAGAGGAATATGAATGAAGGCATAAGTAGATAAAAGATCATGCCACAGTGCTCAGTGAGAATTCTCCACAGATTACTCATGAATTTAATATAGCCCCAATCAGCCTTGGGAAGGGGAAGTATCAGCATAGTTGACAAATGATTTCTACAGTTCATTAACATGAACAAGTATGCTAGAATAGGCAAAATAATTTGGAGAGCTAGAATAGAATAACTGGAATTGTCCAAACGATGTTACTAAAAGTATACAGAATAACATTCAGAACTAAACTCAGTATCTAGTAGGATAAATGTCATATTTCAAATCAGTATAGAAATATGATTATTCTAAAATTACAAAATAATTTGGAAGGATATGCTAGCCATTAGCCCTGTGTAAAGGTTAGAACATTCTAAGTTAAATTCGAAAATTCAATAATGGGAAAATAGGTCATTTTTATAGTTTTGGGGTGGGGTGACAAAGACATATCTGAGGCAGAAAATAAAGGAAATAGTGGATACATTTGACTAAATAAAAATATAAACTTTGTATAGCCAAAAAAGACTTAATAAAATTAAAATACAGTTGTAACATTTTTGTCAATTTTAATGGAAAGATTTTTACTATGAATGGAGATAGCAGATTATTTATTCAGTGTGATTTATTCAAAGAATCAGTAAGGCCATGTCAAGAAAGAGATTGAGATGAAAATACCCCAGGACATTAGCAGTGCATTAATTTGTGAATATGATTTCAAGTTAAGTATATGTTTCAATATGTGGGTGTTTGTTTATATAATCTAGGGAATTACTTAAGTAAAGGTACAAAACCATAAAAGATAGATTTAACCAGGAGATTTGATAGCTGTGTATGGCAAAAAGAAGAAAAATGAAACTTTAAAAGAAAATTTTGTAAATATAGTATTGTTCATAGAATAAAGTAGGCAGATTACCACTGGCCTGTAAACTTCATAATGACGAGTGCTAGGCCTCTTTTGTTAAATATATTATAATAAATACTTAATAAATATATTTTAAATGAGTAACCTGTAAGTTGATTTGAAAATGGGAGAGTTCATCTGAACTTTATATAACTTTTCTACAATGAACTTATAACTTACATAATTGCTTTTAGTAGTTACAGTGTTGGACCTAGCAGTATAGTGGTCTTTTAAAAGATTCGCTGTTGGAGACTCTTGAAATATGTAAACCTAAATGTAAGTTATGAATCACATGTTGTTTTGTTTATACCTAGGCACTTTTTAAAAGGAGAAAAGAAAAACATAGTATCTGGAACAGAAGTAAAATACAAATATACTTCTAATCTAGGAAATTTTTTAGATATCTGAAAGGAAAAATATGTATCTCCAATATTTTTTGCTTTTGTTTCTTCTCTGTTTCACCCTCTACTGCCCTAGTTTAGTGCTTCATAACTCTTTCTGTGTAACTACTCCATTAACTCCAAATAGTTTCCCAGTGTTCATTCTCATACTAACCATTGCTACGAGGGGAATTGTTTTGAAGCATAGCTGTGCTACTGTCCCAAAACTTTTCCTCAACGGCTTGGGAGGAAACCTAATCATTTAACCTAATAATTAAGAATGTAGATGGGAACCTATTTCTTTAAAATAGGAATGATAATCCTAGTACTGGGTTTATAGAGTTATTCAGGTTAAACCTGCTAATTCACATGAAGCACATAATATAGTGTCTGGTATGTAATAAGCCCTTAAAAGCATAATTTTTTTTTCTCCTTATGGATAGCAGTATGACTACCTCTGTTGAGGTTCTTAAATTTATGTTAAACATGTTTTATGTATGTTTTATTTTTCTTATGCTTTCATAAACCCTTTTAAAATAGAATATATTTTAAAAAGTAGAGTATATGATAACCATTTTCCCCCACATATCTAGTTCAGTGGTTTCCATGTAAGAGGTACTAAACAAATAAATAGCTTGGAACTGTGAACTAATAAAAATAGATTTTTCCTTTGAGAAAGTGAGATAGGTGCATTGCCCTGAGTAGTCACTAAAATTTAAAGCATGTTAACTTTCTTTCAAAGTGGAACTAAGAAGTCCACCGTAGAAAGTAGGATATTCCAATCAGAAAAAGTGTACCAGCCTAGTTTTTGAAAATGAGGTTTATGTAGAAATGATTTCACACTTTGAAGCACTCCAAAACTAAGTACTCAGTAAAGATCAGGTAATCATGTGGAACTCTCTCCTGCTGAAGCAGAATATTATATAAAGAGCTGCTAAAGAATGGAAAAATATATAAAAGCTTGCAACTGAGTTGGTGAAGCAAAAATTCAACAGAGAATGATTTTAACAGACACACAGATTTGAGGGGTTTTTTTAGAATGTGAAAAAAATAAATTTATGTTTTTCCACTACAGGAGATTAAATTAGCTCCAGGGATTAGTTGTTTAAAGTGTCAGGTTCATCTGATGAGTTTTTGGGAGGTTAGAGAATTTTGAGAATCACTTTAAGTGTGGCAAGTAAAGAACCTTTGGGCTTTGGGGTTGATTGCAGGAGATAACAGTGGGATGAGGCAAAAGTGGAGTTATGAGCCATTGTGGGCTAGATATTAATGGCTTCGCTAGGAGTATCCCTTTAGGCTGTAACTTCAAACCTCTCATCCAAGCTTTGTATTTCACAGACTTGTTGAGCCCATTAAAGAAATGGAAGTCTCGCTATCTGATGGAGCAGAATGTCACCAAGTTACTGCGGCCTCTTTCTCCAGTCACACCACCCCCTCCCAATCCAGGCTCAAAGAGCCCCCAGCTGACCACACCTGGCCCATCTCACCCGGAAGAGGAGTGTCGAAATGGATACAGCCTCATGTTCTCACCAGTCACATCTCTTACTACTGCTAGTCGCTGCAATACTCCTCTGCAGTTTGAGGTGATTTGGGTTTGGTTGTTGGGAGATCTGAATATGAAAATCATCATTTGCACCTCCTCATTTCAAATATAATACCATTCCAAATGTTTCTTTACCATGTTCCTTGCCCACCTTAGCAAGAGAATGGGAAACCTCAGGGTCATTGTGACCTATTACCTGGTAGCCTCTCATCTTGGCAGTCTCTATACTTCCCAAAATAGGAAGAGAACTCCCACAGGTGATACTCATCTATCTTTTGCATGCAGTTCATCAACCTCCATACCTTTAGGTGGCAGTCATGCTAGACTTTAGTCGTCTTTATCTTTACTGTATACCTTGGTTAAAATTGGCCTCTAGCTTCCTAGTAACCATTAAAATGACACCAGCCTGAGAGTGCAGATTATAGTGATTGGTTGTGCCTTCGTTTCTTGGCCTTTTAATCAGTGAAGTGTCTTTGTTATTTTGCATTCTCTTTGTGGCCTCAGTAAACAGATTTAGAAAGCATTGAGGTATGGATTATGGCAAATTAGGATTTTCATTTCCAGGTTACTTTCCCTTCTTGTAATAATGTGTTAGAAATGAGAAGTAGAAAGAGGCTAGCAACATGCATTTATAAGAACCAGATTTTTTGCTCACTCTCTGCTCACCTGTTTCAAAAAGTTAATTCTGAACTGCGTTAGTGTTCAAGTTTGAGTGATAGTAGGTTTATTGAATAGAATCAATGTGAGTGCGTTAAAACAAAAATCTATTGCATGTTGCTTTGACTTCTAATTAAACAGACACTGTTCCTTCTCAGAAAAATTTGTTCCGATGACTAAACACAGCTTGCACTTCTCCAGATGTCTTGTTTGATAAAGGTGAATGTTCTAATCAGTGTCATCCTATCTATTCAGTTTTTAAAAGAGGATGGGAATTAAAAAGGCCTGATCCATTAAATAGCTAACTCAGAAAGGTAACTAGCAACCTTGAAAATAAGAGGAAGCTATATTCTGTGCCTGAACTATGTTAACTTACTTTTGGAGCAAACCTTTTTCTGAGAGGGGGAATAAAAAACCTTCCTGGTCACATTTGATTCCTAGGGAAGTTATCCTTTACCAAATTCCCTGTGACATTCTCTTAAGCCAGATAGCAAAACATCTGATACGGGCCTTACTAAGTTTACTTGGATCTAATTGCAGTTGACTTTTCATTAATCAGCTGAAGTTTGATGGTAAAATTTCATGAGAGGACATTCTCCCTGTCAGGCAATAGATTATAGGAATAGAATTTCATAGTTTATTATAATTAAAGGTAAAATTAGAAGGTGAGTTGCCTTCTAGAACAGACAGGTTTAGCACTCGGTGTATATCCTACCCCTTGTAGTGTTTTGGATAACTATGAAATGCTATGCAAATGTAAGTTTGTTTTTTTGTTTTTTTTCAATCAAAGATCATTTTAGTGATGCATAGTCTAAGCATAATGTTAGAACACCAGGAAAGAAAGAAAATAGTATAGTATATTAAATAACTCATCCCTTTAAAAAGTTCAGTGCTTGTTTTCACTATTTTAGTCTCATAATTTAACTAAGAAAATTTGGCCTGTTTCATCAATTCAAAAAAAAACCAGATTTCATCATCCTGGCCATCTTTATCACCATTTTAATTGCCATACACTTTCCTGTATTCTAGTATGGGGAAGTAGGGAGCCTTATTTTCACCTAAGACTGTGACACACAAATTGCAGAGAGATGGCACAAGTAAAGATCAGTTTGTTGGGGAAAGAATATTTTTAAAAGGAAAAATAAAGAACCTTTCAGAAGAAAATTGAGAAATGCTAAGTGGATGAGTTAAAAAGAAATGTAATAAAAAAACAAGATATGAGAGGGAAGCATCAAAAAAAAGAGTCAAGCAGCATTGGGAGGGCAAGCTTAATGAATCCCTTCTTTCCACGGAAATAACCTTTCCCTTCCTGCCTTGAGAGCCATACCCCACTATCCATCCGGCACATACAGCACCCCACCAAATGAAATTATTAACAGCCAGTAGCCCTGCTGAAGCAGCCTCATTTCCTCTGCCACAGAATTGTTCAGCCACCTAGGCCACAGCTATCCAGAGGCTACAACATTAGAAACCCTCCTCTTTCCTTGTCACAGCTACCACCATCATTCCCTGCTTTCCCTGCTTTTTCCCACCATATCTTCCTAACGAACTCACTGCCCAGTTACTGTTTCACTCAGGAGTGCTGCTTCAGGCAAAAGCCCTAAGGATAAGCCCTTGTTCAGGACCAGAGGCTTGAAGTATACACATCTGCCTTTTTTTTTTAATCCTTTTCTCTCTCTTCCTCAAAGTACAGTGGATTATGTTACGAACCATCTAGCCTGTGAGCTGGAGAATACATCAGTCATAACTCCTGCAACTGTCATTCAAGAGGAACTGGCCATCTCCCTAGCCCTGAAAACCCCCTGCATGCTAAGCAATTCCCCTGGGTAAATATGGCAGGCCTGAGTCACACAAGAGAATGAGAAAATGTGACATTCAGAAGAGGGTGTGGGGTAAAGAGGAAAGGTGCCCTGAAGCATGAAGGATGAGTGATAGGGTGTCTATCAATAACAAATACTACATATTACTAAAATCTCATCTAACATAGAAAGACATAATGTAACAGTATAAAATCTCACCAATTTAACCCTTGTTATCTGCTTGAGATGTTTACTTATAGCATGAAACATAACCAGTTTATCCTTAAATGCTTTCAGAGACACCAGGAAGCATTTTAACAAGTCATTCTGTCCATTGAGGTGATTCTGCATTTAAACGTTTCCCTTGTGCATTCTTATCCCTCTCCCTGACCCCCACCCCACCCCCAAATTTGTGGCTAACCATCTTTGCTTGCTTTTGCTTTATTTTTTGTTTGTTTTGTTTTGCTTCTTTGAGTAGATGAATAACAAGATGCTTTTCCCTCCTCTAGAACATATCCTCCCCTGAGAGTTCCCCTGCGAATAGGCCCGAGTCCCTGTCACCCGAGGTAGTTATCACACCATCTCAATCACACTTGGAGGCTGTGAGTGAGTGGGCATGAGTGTGTTCCTGCGTGTGTGGGGAGGGCTTGGGGGATCCGAGTGAATGGGGTGATGGGCTGGAGGGTGGCCAGTTGGTCACTGGAAGGTGAATGGATCTTCCCATGTGTGACTGTGGTTACTCAGAACTCTCAATGTAGATGGAGGAAAATGAAGTAGGTGTGTGTGTGTGTGTGGTGGGGTTCGTTTTTGTTGTTTTTGAGGGGAGGGCGGTGGGTATGGCTGAAGAGTTCTTTTAAAGTAGAATAGAATCTAGAAGTCAAGTTTAAAGGAGCTGAAAATGTGAGAACCTTGTTAAAGTCTAACAAAGTGTGTTTGTTAAATAAGGAAGGTTAAATCAACAGTTGGTAGGAGCTGTCTTTTGATATTTATTATCTTGGGCTTGATGAAGGAGCAGCTTATATTGAAAAGGTTAGGCGGTGATTTATGCTTTATTCCAGAGTTAATCTGACAGCTCTGTTTAACTGGATGTTTTGAGCTTTGGTTGATAGATTAAGCATCTTCTTTAGAAAGGCAGAGTCATACCTCTCAGCTTATATCAGCCCATGGCTTCTGTGACTCAGGCGTCCATTCTACAGTGGTTGGGAAAATGGTTGCTGTACAGATGGTATCTCTTAGAATATCAAATCTTACTGCTATGGAGATGTTGAATTCATATGTTAGTGCTAGAGTTTCTTAACTTGTTACAAGATTTCAACAGAGTTAGCAGTGATAACTCCATGAATCCACATGGACCCTTAACTTCTCTTGAAAAGAAAGTTACAGTCTCTCATAAACTTTCAGAAATTAAGAACTTTTATTCCCACACCCTTCCAGTAAAACCTTAGTGCTAAACTCAGTGACAAGTGACCAAATTCTGAATTGGTATGATTTTATAGATCAGTGTGAAACTAAAGATTGTATTCTAGTGTACTAGAGGTTTTCTGAGTGGTTTTTTTTAGTCTTATTTTGTAAGGAACGTAAAGCTCTCTCTCCTCAGTTGCTGAAGATTCTAAGATAGACTAATTTGGAGGCTGACAAGGGTGTATTATCTGGGTTTCTGATTCTATTCTTTCTAAAGAGTTAGATATAGTGGACATAGTGGCAGAAAATCTTTGATGTTAGGAGGTAATGATGACCAAGTAGATGGGTTTATTTTTGGTACGTTTCAGCATTTCAGATGCTCTGCAGTGATGAACATTAGTGGTCTTGTGGTATGTTGACACATTAGAGTATGCAGAAAGAGTTGAGTGGCCAGAAAGTTTTATGAGAAACACACATACTTAATAGTGAAAGTGAGTGAAAAACTGGTTGGTTGATGTCTTCAACTAATACCATTCTCCTTCCCTGAACCAATAACTTGAATACTTGACTTTTCGTCTACTTTCTACTTCCTTTCACCTTTTCCCCTCCTCCCACCTTCCATCAATATTAGTTTAGAAATGAATGACACCAGAAGCCAGTTATCTTAAGACACCATTCTCAGCTCTGTGGCTCCATGGGGCTCAGGTAAATCCCTGATTATACTGCCACTCCCTGAATGTAGTGCAGGGTGACTCAGCAAACCTGATGAAAGGCTAAGCAGGCAAAATAGTCACATTTGGCCAATTATCTAATTCTGACTTCCCCAGTATTCTCATCCAAAGACTTGAAATCAATTTGGGAAAGGCCAGGATTCTTTGGTAATCTGGCATGTGTACACTGGTGCTACATGGGACCTTTACAGATGTTAATGGCTTTCTCTATTCTACTTTTGTCCCTCTTACCTTTCCTTATTCACCTGTGCCCCCTCACTTCCCTTCTTTTCTGCCCTTTGACTTTTTCCTTTCTCCCCTACCCCATGTCTCCGTTGATTTTTATTCTTTCAGCTTTGTCACCGAAAAGACCTGGACTTGACAAAAGTAGGCTACCTTGACTCCAACACTAACAGCTGTGCTGACAGACCTTCCCTGATCAACTCAGGTCATTCTGACCTGGCTCCTCATCCCTCTGTCGGACCCACCTCTGAGACTGGTTTTACAAGCAGGAGTGGAGATGGACATCAGACTCTTGTGAGAAACTCGGACCAGACATTTCGGACAGAGTTTAACTTGATGTATGCCTACTCCCCATTGAACGCTATGCCTCGAGCAGATGGATTGTATCGAGGGTCTCCCCTGGTAGGGGATAGAAAGCCTTTACATTTGGATGGGGGCTATTGTTCCCCTGCAGAAGGGTTTCCCAGCAGATATGAACATGGTTTTCTGAAAGACCTCTCTCGTGGATCCATGTCACCTGGTGGCGAAAGGACTTGTGAAGGAGTCCCGTCTGCCCCCCAGAACCCACCACAGAGGAAAAAGGTAAGTGTTTCACATTTTATAGACCCTTTTGAAGAACGTTAACTGAATAATTCAGTAAGTAGTCTCTGAGTTACCACTATATTTTCAGTGCTGTTCTCAGTGTGAGGAAAATGAAGATAAGTAAACATAGTCTCTTGGCATGCTCAGTGAAAGACTGTATTAATATAATTTGATGAGTGTTGTAAATACTGAGCAAATTTAAATGCCTCTCGTGTATGTGCCATATAGTTGGCTAGGCGATTTTAAAGTGATGAAAAAGAACAATGCTGCTTTACATGTTTTATGCTACCTTTCATGTTCTGGGCACCGTTAGGCCCTTCTTATGCGTTTAGCCTCACAGTAGTCCTATATGATGGGTAATTTCCCATTTTGCAAATGATGGAACTTAAGACCAGTTGCATAACTTGCCCATGGTCACACAGCTAGTACATGGATGAGCTAGGACACTCCCCAGGTCTGCCTGATTCCAGATTGTATGCTCTTACTGCCACCATGCTGTATCGCTGCTTCAATTTCGCCCTAATGGAGCTTATAGCAAGTGAGACTGAGCTTAGCAGATAATTATATTAATGATGAGAAAAAAGAACAACTTAATAGAGGAAACCTGGCCAAGTTGGGTATGTGGAGGGTACTTGAGGACAGAGAAGAGGTTCATAGCCAAGTTTGCAAGGAATAGTGTGAAAAGTGACAGGTCGCTGATTTGGCTGATCTGAAATAATAAGTAATCAATCAGTCAACATACTGAGGGGATGAAGATGCTACAAAACAAAGCAGAACAAGTAACTGTGACACTCCATTGAGTGGGATGTGATACGATTACAGTTCAATGTTGCTCTGGTACCAAGTGAGAAGTGAGGAGGAGACTAGAGATGGGCAGG
The DNA here is from genome assembly GCF_054371585.1 of Giraffa tippelskirchi. NCBI lineage: Eukaryota > Metazoa > Chordata > Mammalia > Artiodactyla > Giraffidae > Giraffa > Giraffa tippelskirchi. Next base: position 16,540,673 of record NC_137283.1, on the reverse strand, counting down.
GCCAGGTCACAGAGATCAGGTTTGGGGCTTGACTTGTAGGTGATGCCTGTTCTAGAAATTACCAAGCCAAAAATCTGCTTTTTATGTCAGTGATTCTCAACTAGGTTTATTTGGAAACGCTTGGGAGTATTTTGAGCTGTCCAATCAGCTTCCGTTTACTGGTCAGATCTAGCGATGCTTAAATGTCCTCTGTGTGTGACAGTCTCACATAATTGCAAATTATCTATGGTACTCTAGTTCACATGTAAGCTGGTGGTACAATGAAATACATTACCAGAATTCTTACACTAACTCCTTTCCATGGTTGTGTATAGAAATTGCATACACAAAATTGTCTTCCTTTGTATTTTTGTTACATTTTATATTTGAACAGAAAATTGAGAGCTGTAAGTGATTAAAAGAAGGAGGAAACACTGGCAGATAATTTGTAATAAAATAGCATTGGGGGGGACTTCGCTGGCAGTCTAGTGGTTAAGACATTGAGCTTCCACTGCAGGGGGCTTGGTTTGGGTCCCCAGTTGGGAAACTAAGATCCTACATGCCAGGAGGTACAGCCAACCTGCCCCCACCCCCCACCAAAAAAAAAATTAGCATTAGGTTTAGAATACTGTTGCATGAGACTCACAGATTTAGAGAACAAACTTACGGTTGCCACAGGGAAGGAGGACAGTTGGAGAGGTTGGGATGGACTTGTCCGCACTGCTGTATATTTTTAACATGGAAAACCAACAAGGTCTGACTGTATAGCATAGGGAACACTGCTTAATGTTATTTGGCAGCCTGGGTGGGAGGGGGGTTTGGGGGAGAATGGATACATGTATATATATGGCTGAGTCACTCTACTGTGCACCTGAAACTATCACAGCGTTGTTAATCGGCTATACTCCAATATAAAATAAAACATTTTGTAAAAAAAAAAAAGATTACTCTTGCATGAACAGTATTGACTAGCAGGAACAAAAATGGTAACAAATCTTTGGATTTCTGGTTTAATTTATTATGTGCAAAAATGATTGAAACATAATCTGTTATTTCAGAAATATTGTTGAGCACCTGCTATCAGGCAAGTTCTGTGCTGTATGTTAAAGACAAAAAGCCAAGTAAATTTGTTCTCTGCCCTTGTAGAACATAACAGTTTATAAGTATACAAGACACTGTTGTTAGGTCGAAAGCCAGTGTAAGCCCAGTGTGCTGTAACAGCCAAAAGGGGCTGTACTGGTTGGGCAGGGGAGAGGGCTTTCATTGTGGCATTCAGGAAAGAATAAGGCAGAGGAATGGCAAGTTGGGGAGAAGTTTCCAGGCGAAGGTTTTCTAGAGCTAGCACAACTATAGGTATTTCTGGGGATTGAGGAAGAGACTTCCTCAAACTGCACAAACTCCCAGCTCTTCACCTTCCCTTTTCGTGTATTTTTGTTTGTTTTTGGCCATGCCACGCTGCATTTGGTATCTTAGTTCCCCAACCAGGGGTCGAACCTGTGCCCCTACCTTGGAAGCTCAGCATCTTAACCACTGGACCACCAGGGAAATCCCCCACCTTTCTCCGTGCTACCTTTGTTGCAAATAACTGTGATAGCATACTTCTGTTACATGGGACTGTGATCTCACGGGTTTTTCTGAAGGCAGAATAAAGGTTGAGGTCTACTGGTAAATGCCATTTTTCAAAAATGTCATCTCCTGGTATATTCTCTTTTACTTACCAGTTTCTCAAAGATTTGAATATGTAGCTGTGCTCAGGTCTCTCTCACACCTGGAAAAAGTCACCTGTTGGTGCCTGTTTTGTTTGCCTGGCCTGCTAGTGGTTTCCTAGGATTCCATGTTCTTTCCCCATTGCTAGTGATCCACAAATGATGTCTAGCTGGAGTCCTGTTTCTTTTTTCCTTCCTAGGTATCCCTGCTGGAGTACCGCAAACGGAAACAAGAAGCCAAGGAAAATTCTGCTGGTGGGGGAGGTGACTCCACACAGAGCAAAAGCAAGTCTGCAGGAGCTGGGCAAGGCAGCAGTAACTCACTTTCTGACACTGGTGCCCATGGTGTGCAGGGATCCTCAGCCCGAACCCCATCTTCCCCTCACAAAAAATTCTCCCCGTCTCATTCCTCTATGTCTCATCTGGAGGCAGTAAGCCCATCAGATTCCAGAGGCACTTCGTCTCACTGCAGACCTCAAGAGAGTATCAGCAGTAGGTGGTAAGTTTAAGTTCAATGCTCTGATGATTAAATTCAGGAGGGAAATAAACGTCTAGACTCTACCTAAGATATATGGAAACACTTACTTGAGAAAGCCAGCCAGCTGTACCATGTACCATATTCAGCTGATTTAATAGTATCAGTCACAATCCCTGAGCTTTGTAGAAGCAAACAATTGCCACCAAGCCTGCAGAGCAATATTTTGGACTGCATATAGTTGTGGACACAGAGGAGTTATTTTATTCACTGGGCACTAACACTGCCTCTTCTGTTTTCTCATTTCATGTGCAAGGTAAGTCGGGAGATAAGCTCAGTTCCACTGAAATTAACATCAGGTGTCTCAGCTCCACATGGCTAGCATATATAGAGAATTGGGACACACTCCTGAAAGGATTTGTGTAGTTTAAGAGAGACGACAAATAAATAGATAATACTAATGTCAGGTACTAAGGATCAAATGAGTGAAATAAAGAATGAGGCATTTTAGGAATAATGAGGTCTGGGAAAGAAGAGACATGGCTCAAATGACTAATGTTCATTAATCTGTGAAACATTACTGCTACCTGCCAGTCACATGACTTCACAGAAGAGAAAAATAGCATTTCAAGATGGAGGTTAAAAGCAGTAGACACCTTTAAATCCCCCTTCTCCCTGATTGTTTTTTCTTAAAGTATTTATTCTTAGGTGCCTGACATAGTTTGAGGCAGAGAAGATACCTTGTTTTAAATTGGTCCTAAAGAAAGTAATGTTTTAAAAGAGGATGTCTTAAGAAACATTGTACAGCTGTTTGTTAGAGCCTTGTTTGTTCCATGCACTTAACTCTCAAGTCCTGTAGCATAAGCGTACACACTATTGCCTTCACAGGATGGTTCCCACATCGGTAGAACGACTCCGAGAAGGAGGGAGCATCCCCAAGGTCCTCCGAAGCAGTGTGAGGGTGGCCCAAAAAGGAGAGCCTTCCCCCACGTGGGAGAGTAACATCACAGAGAAGGACTCAGGTGAGCCGATGGCCTTCTTCTGCCAGCCAGGTTCAGGGACACATGAGCCAGGCTCCACACAGTTCACACTAAATGCTGGGCTGAGGTGAGTCCGTTTCTTAATGAGGTTGGGCTCCCTTACATGTAAAGTTCCAGCTCTGTCTTGCTTTCATTTTCTTGGGCTCTAGCTTTCTTAAGGTCTAGCGTTGCTTGCTCTCTGTCTGCTCTTTTTTCCCAAAGGATACCTTTCTGTAACTCATCTCTCCAAAGCCCTGGGAATCACCTTGATGAAGGATGAAGAGAAAGAAGGAGACAGAAATCAGATCAGGCATTTAAAACAGCCCATAATTAACCACTCATTTTGCCCTTCTGGCATGCTGCACTCACCTGATTTATCAGAGAGCAGCATGGGTTGGTGCTGGCATTGGTGACTTGAATGAACAATGGCTCTCTCTCACTCATTCTTAGAAAATGAGTTGATTTTGTATTACCTTCCAGACCCTGCCGATGGTGAAGGCCCAGAGACACTGAGCTCAGCACTCTCTAAAGGAGCAGCCGTTTACAGCCCTTCCAGATACAGCTACCAGGTGAGGCAAGAAAGTGCTCATCTCTGGGCATAGGAATGTGTTCTGGGTTCCAAATGTTTTGTGATCCTGGCCATCCTTTGCAGTTGAGATGTCGTCTTTGCATATAGTTTCAGCACCCTTGGAAATAAGTCATCATCGGCTCACCTTCAGGTAATAAATCATGCCAGAAAATTGAAGTGACCAAAGACAGCCCTTTTACTGTCTTTGGTATCCTAAAAAAGAACAAATGTTTAAGAAGAAGAAAAAGAAAAAGTAGGGTCTTTTAAATATTCACAAGGCTAAAAGGCTTAAATAGGGACTTTTTCACCTCCTTATGCTTTTCCTCCCAACTCTTTCTAGCTCCTGCAGTGTGATAGTCCACGGACAGAATCACAAAGCCTCCTTCAACAGAGTTCCTCCCCCTTTAGAGGACATCCCACCCAGTCTCCGGGATACAGTTATCGAACTACTGCACTGAGACCTGGGAACCCCCCTTCTCATGGTTCTTCAGAATCCTCCCTCTCTTCCACGTCCTATTCCAGCCCCGCCCACCCTGTGTCCACAGACTCGTTGGCCCCATTTACGGGGACACCAGGGTATTATAGCAGCCAGCCACATTCTGGAAACAGCACCGGCAGCAGTCTTCCAAGGAGGAGCTGCCCTTCTAGTGCTGCTAGCCCTACCCCACAGGGCCCCTCAGACTCGCCGACCTCAGACTCGGTTTCCCAGTCCAGCACAGGAACTCTGAGTTCCACCTCCTTTCCTCAGAACTCTAGGTCGTCATTGTCATCAGACTTCCGGACTATCAGTCTGCCCAGTGCTGGGCAGTCAGCTGCCTACCAGGCCTCCAGGGTATCTGCGGTTTCCAATTCACAGCACTACCCACATCGAGGGAGTGGGGGTGTGCAACAGTACCGACTTCAGCCACTGCAGGGGTCGGGGGTCAAGACTCAGACAGGACTTTCCTAGGGCTTCTGGATTTGGGCAAACAGAACTTGAATGAGCCCATAGCTGCTTCCTTCCAGCTGCCTCTGGAACCTAGGCCGAGCATATTGCTGGGGAAGGGGGTACAAGGTGCCAGAGGATTGGGTCTGGTCGACAAGAAACAAGACTTGTGGTCACGACTGGCTCTGGCCTTGGAGAAAGATATAAATCTTGTCTGAAGCAGAGACTATAAAGAAGTTTCTCCCTGCTGTTAAGGGTACATTGTTGACAAGCAAATGGTGTTTCGGTTAGTAACGATTCTAAGTGCAATGAGTTGTGTTGAAGCCTCCATCTCCCATCCTTGCCTGTAGCCTGTAGTCACTTGTGCAGTGAGGACATCTTTTTAAGTCCAAAAAAGAAAAAAGTTTTCAAAGGAAAAGTGAAAAGAGCCAATCTCAAAGCCCCAAGCCATCTGAGTAGTGTTAGGGTTTTATGCACTTAAGAAAAAAGGTGGGTATATAAAACAACCATTCCAAAAGCAAGTATCTGGCCAAGGTGTGTTCACTGAGAATATTCCTTACCTTTGTCTTAAAAACACCAAGAGACAGGAATAGTAAAGCTTGGTGTGTGCTCTGAGGGGTTCCTGGATCTCTGAAGAAGTATTCGTGGTCAGTTCTTGATTATTCAGAAGCATTATCCTAGTAGATTGCCTGAGCCCCCAGCTGGTACCAACCCACTCCCCTTCCCCAAACTATTTTACAGCTTAGTAACCCATGAAGTAAGTAGGCAAAGAAAAGAGAGATGGGCCAATTGCATTGCTACTTACCAGCCATTGGCAATGCATTTGATTAGGAAGAGTCCCAAATAGTTTGGGAGTTCTTTGAATTTTATTTTTTGTACTATCAGTTAATCAGGAGTTGCCGATCCCCTAAGTAGGACCGCCTCCATGATTGGAGAGCATGCACTCGTGACTGCAGGGTAAGAGTGGAAAGCTTTGACTGTGGAATGGCACCGACAGGACTGTGATTGTGTGTGGGCATGTCCCACGTTTCTTTGGGAGATGCTTATTTGAGAGTGGCCCAGGTGAGAGTGTTTTAAAGCCACCCACACACCTAATGACAACTGTTCTGGATGAGAGATGAGAGCAGACTGGCTTCTCCCCATCAGTGCATTGTGCCTGTTGTACACCCCTGGAGGAGCCCTGGAGCCAGCCAGGTGGGGTACACAATCTTTTTAAATTCCATACGGTTGCCAGCTTATTTCTTTCACTTGTTTACTGTAATATCTGGCATGTTTTTATTTATCTAATTTTTGTATTCAGTTATAACCATGGTAGGGGTAGCAAATATCTGACAGGTGTAATCCCTGGTGCTGCAGTGGACCTTACTTCTTTCTTTTGGACAAGATAATACTGTGAGTCTCCCTCCTTCCTTCCCTCCAATTTGTTTTTTCCTTTTTTCCCTCAGCCTCTTGCATCCCCTTTTCTTTCTACCCTCTCCTACAACTATCATATGCACAGTCTTCTCTCTTTGTGTGTGACTGTTACAAAATTTCACTTTTTCAAAATTCAAATCAGGTGTTTGCTCAAATGAGGGGAGATTTTTTTTAATGCTGAAACATCAGCAGAATACTTTTCTTTATGTTGTTTCCCCCACAAACCCATCAGTCTGGGAGAGCGTTGGGAGTGGAAATCATGTTGCCTGGGATGCTGGTTTCTTTGTATATTATATAAAATGTATGTAAATGTCTCTCCATTTGGGCTGGGGTTTGCATTCTCCCCTTGGCTATTAACCAAGGGGAGAGGCCAGCGGGCAGGCGGCCCTCACCCTGCCTGGCACGTGCAGAGACCCCAGCCACTCTGTGTGGGCAGGGTGCTGTCAAGACCAGACCTCTGGGGGGGGTGGGGTGGGGGGTGGGGGGGACTCTTGGAAGGGAAGAAGTATCACTTCTTTCTCAAGTGGAGTGTTTACACCTTGCTGTAACATTTGAACTTTCACAAGAGATGTAATAATTTTGATAATAAAATTCTTAACCAGAATAATCATAAGTTGAGAAATTCTTTGTCCAATTCTGTGACACTGCCTTGCTTATTAGTTTTCCTGAAGCTATCCTTAAAGGAACAAGATGGACCCACATTCAGGAGAGTGTGCTCTTGGTGGAGTTGTGTTGCCCATAATGGGGCCAGGAATACAGATTGATCTTCATTCACCATTTTATGACTAAAATCAGGCAATAAGTGGGGCTTCTCTGGTGGTCTAGTGGGTAAGAATCTACCTTCCAATGCAGAGGACCCAAGTTCAATACCTGGTTGGGGAACTAAGATCCAGCATGCTGCGGTCAACTAGAGAGCCCGCACACTACAACTAGAGAAGCCCGCACGCTGCAGTGAAGAGCCCACGTGCCACAACAAAGACCCAGCATGGCCCAGAAAAACATCAGGCAACAATCCTTTACTAAAGAGTTGCTGTGTGCTAAAGTATATATAAGGTGCTGGGAATATGAAGATGAGACAGCCACTGGCTCCATTCCTAGGCGCTTTGCTTTCAGTGTGATACAGATGTTAGAAACTGAACTGTGGTAAAGAAATAAGTGCACGTTGTATACAACTTCATAGTTAACCAGGCTCTTCCACTTAAGTCATTTGCTATCTCATTGATCCTTAAAATGTATAAGGTAGGTATATTATTCTCATTCTATAATTTTTTTTATAAGTTTCAGAGGATACAGTGTGTCTAAGATTTCACTCATCCAAATGACAGGCTCAAACTGACAGTCTTGGAAATTTTGCAGTTTACCCAGGAGACAAAGATGCTTTGAAACTAACTAAAAATCACTTAACTAACTGAAAAAGTGTATCATACCCTTTCTTGCCTTAAAAATAACAGTCCAGCCTCTTTAGCTCTGAGGAATCATTTTTATGATACAGGATTCTCTGTTTGATAAAAGCTTACCCGGAAGAAAAAAGTGCACTTTTGTCCAAATGGACTGTGGTATTTACTTTGAAACCACATTGACCATCAGTTCATCAACCAGAGCTGGAACAGCCTTTGTAACCTGCTATGAGGCTGAGACAGAAAGGTTCCTGTGCTGAAGATCAGTAAAGGAAAGAGCTTGGAAATAAGCATAGCTATTGAAGGAGATACTGTTCCCTGCTCCTACACTCAAAACTTAACTCTGGGAAGATAATAGTTTTGAATATTTCTCAAGTACTCCATAAAAGCACACAGGGCAGTCATGATAGCAAAACAGAACCTTGGACAACTTTATATTATAGGAAGCCTACATATCCCTATCAGCCGCAAAACAAAAAAAGCACAAGACTATCATGTTACCATGTTCTCTTCCAGAGGAAGCAGTGGCGTATCTGCTAGGTCTCAGAACTCCGAATGAACACTCACTTGGAAGTTCAGCAAGCCAGTGTGAGAACAACAGTCAAACTAGGATGGGTTTGTAGTGTGTACAGAGGGTGTGTGGTTAAGTCTGAAGGTGCTGGAGCAGTAGGGGCCCGAGAAAATTCTAAACAGAATGATGCAGGGGTGAACGATCACGTTAAATGAACTATTTTGAATGAGTAAAACTAGGATTGTGTGTAACGGTGTTAAATAACTTTGTTTTTAACTTCTGAGAGAAACAGTTGGTCATAAATTGGTCAGCTGGATTTCATCAGCTGTTGTTTGTAAAGTCCATATTTTAGTATTTTGCACACACAAAATATGTGCTGTAGAACCTTGAAACTAGCGGGGGGCGGGGGGGGGGTCATTCCTCCGTTTATTGACCCATTAAAAGTGGGTAATAGTACCAAAGTCAAATTCCAAACATTTACAAGAAAGGAGAGGAATAATATCCCCACAGACAGTAAGTGCATACTAATGCAGTATGACAGGAAAAGGAAATAACAGCATACAGATTGGTAAGGAAGAAATAACTGTTCACAGAGGACATAAATATCTTAAAAAGAAATAACTGCTCACCAAAAAAAAAACTCCATGCAACTAATAAGCATTTATAGCAAGGTTGCAGGGAATGAGGTTAATAATAAATGTCAATTGTTTCCCTATGTATCAACAACAAACAACTGGAATTTGAAAGTTAAAACACAACATTTACATTCGAACCCAAAAAACGAAATAAGCAGACATCTAATAAAAGACCTAAAAACCTATATGGGTAAAACTACAAAACTCTTGGTGAAAGAACTAAAAAGAAAAATTCCATGGCCATGAATGGGAAGACTCAATGTCAATGAAAGATCTCAACTTGATCTTTAGATTTGTAATCTTAATCAGATTCCCAGCTGATTATTTTCAGGATATCAACAGAATGATTCTGAAGTTCATAAGCAGAAGAAAAAGGCCCAGAATAGCGAACACAGTGCTAAAAGGGATGAATAAAGTCAGCCAGGCTTTCATATAGAGCTAATCAAGACAGCTTGGCATTGAAATAAGAATAGACAAATAGGTCAATGGAACAGAATATAGCACCCAGAAACAAACCCACACAAATACTTGACCAGCAAGGGCAATACAATAAAGATAGCCTTCAACTAATGGGGCTTGAACAACTGGACATCCATATGCCAAAAAAGTGAATTTAGACTCAAACGTTACACACTTCACAAAAATTAACTCAAAGTGGGTCACAGACCTAAACATAAAAAGCAAAACTGTTAAACAAACCTGGATGATAAAAATCTAGAAAGCATAACACCAACACCACCATCCTTGAAAGAAATAACTGATAAGCTGAACTTGATTAAAATTAACATCTGTTCTGCAAAAGACACTGTCAAGAGAAAAAAAGCCACATACTAGGAGAAAATACTTGCAGAAGACACCTCTAATTAAAGGACTGTTACCCAACATACAAAAAGCTCTTAAAACTCAACAGTAAGTAATCAGACAATCTTCAGATTCAGTGTAATGCTTACCAAAATCCCATTGGCATTTTTCACAAAAATAGACAATCCTAAAATACATACGGAACCACAGTAGCCAAAGCAATTTTGAGAAAGAACAATGCTGGAGGCCAGTTTCATGCTTCCTGATTTCAGACTATACTACAAAGGTATGGTGATTAAAACAGTATGGTACTGGCATAAAAACAGACACACAGATGAATGGAAGAGGAGAGAGAACCCCAAAATAAACCCATGCATGTATGATTGATTAATTTATGACAGAAGAGCCAAGAATAAATAGGGAAAAGACAGTCTCTTCAATAAGTGAGAAAACAGGACAGCCACATAGAATAAAACGGGATAGTTATCTTACACCAGGTTCAAAAATTAACTCATAATGGATTAAAGACTCAAATGTAAGAACTGAAACTATAAAACTCGTTGAAGGAAACATAAGGCAGTATGCTCCTTGCCATTGGACTTGGTGATGGTTTTTTGGATTGACACCACAAGCAAAAGCAACAAAAGCCAGAGTAAACAGGTGAGACCACATCAGACTAAAAAGCCTCTGCACAAGCAAAAGAAAGGACATCATGGACAAAACGAATGGGAGAAGATATTTGCAAATCATAACTCAAAAAGTTGAAATTAAAAAATTACCAGAAAATCTGAAAATACATTTTTCCAAATAAGACATACAGATGGCAAACAGATACATAAAAGATGCTCCACTTTTATGTAATAAAAGATTACTAAGCACCAGAGAAATGCAAATCAAAAACTACAGTAATGTATCACATCACACCTGTTAGCATGGCTGTTACCAAAAAGACAAATTAGTTCTAGTGAGGATCTGGAGAAAAGTGAACCCATATGCACTCTTGGTGGGGGTGTAAATTGGTACAAGCTTTATGGAAACCAGTATGGATGTTCCTCAAAAAATTAAAAATAGAACTACCATACAATCCAACAATTCCACTTGTGGATATTTATCTTAAGAAAACAAAAACAGGAACCCAAAAAGACATTTGCATCCCCAAGTTCACTGCAGCATTATTTACAGTAGCCAAGATACAGAAACAACCTATGTGTCCATTAATGGATGAATAAAATGTATATTGACAATGACAGCCATAAGCAAAAAATGAAATCTTGCCATTTGCAACAACACAGATGTTCCTTGAGAGCATTATGTTAAGTGAAATAAGAGAAAACCAGATACCATATGGTCTTAGTTATATGGGTGATCTTAAAATGAAGTCATGAATACAGAGAACACATTGGTAGTTGGTTGCCAGAGGTTGAGGATAGGAGTAGGCAAAATGGGTGAAGGTGATTAAAAGGTCAATCTTGGACTTTAGTCTTAGGGATGTAACTACAGTGTGATGACTATAGCTAATAATACTGTATTTACCAGTTACTAAAGGAGTAGATCTTAAAAGTTCATATCACAAGAAAACAATTTTGTAGCTGTGATGGTAGATGTTGATTAGACATTGCGGTGATCATTTCAAAATATATACGTACATTGACTTGTTATATACAAGAAACTAATATGTTGATGATAACCTCAGTTTTTTTTTTTTTTTTAATAATTAGAAGTTGAGGACAGTGTGACAGCAGATCTACATAGCCTTCACATTGTAGGTCCAGCCTACACTTCTAGCTTTATTTCACTTACATAAACTGTTTAGGTCAACTGATACGACTCTAGCTTCTTTACGGTCAGGATTTTACTATGTCTATAGAGTTTTGCATACAGGTTGTGCTTAACTCTTTGGGAAATTGACAGAAGGGAAGTTAGAAAGAATAGCACTTTTTTGAGAAATAAATGGATTTTCCTAATTAGAAGATCCAGTAGACAAAGTTGAGGTCATGAAGTGTAAGTTGAGAAAAGTTTTTTACCTGGAGAAACTTGCAAAACAGAAATCGTGGTGAGGAAAGGAGTAGTGTTTAATTTGCTGAAAGAGTTTATCAAATCAGTCAGGCATGTTGGTTTTTAAAGACTCTACTTCAAGATGTGGATACATTTTATGGTCCAACGGTACTGCTAGCCACCAGTAGGTATATAGCCTACTAGAGCTCTTCAGTTCAAATAAAGCTCTATTTAGGGTTACCTGGAGAATGCTTTCTTATCATACCCTTGGCAAGAATAAAGAAAACAGCCTTATTTTTAAATGGGCAAAAGACCTTGGACAGACACTTAATGTACAAATGGCTAAGGAGCATGTGAAAAGAGGTTCAACAGTACATGTCACTAGGAAACTGCAGATTGAAACAATAGTGTGATGTCATTACCTATTAGAATGACCAAAATCCAAAACAGTGACACTGCCACATGCTGATGATGTAAAGCAACAGGAACACTCATTCATTGCTGGTGGGAGTGCAAACAGATGCAACCACTTTGGAAAATAGTTTGGTCGTTTCTTAAAAAACTAAACATGCTGTACTCCTACCGCACAGTGCAGCAGTTGTGACTCTGTGTTTACCCTATGAAGGTGGAAATGTATGTCCACACAAAAGCTTGCACATAGATGTTTATAGCAGCTTTATTGATAATTGCCAAATCTTGGAAACAACCAAGATGTCCTTCAGTAGGTGAATGGGTAAATAAACTGGTGTTTCTGAAAAGTGGATTATTATTTAGCACTAAACTGAAACAAATTATCAAACCATAAAAAAATGGAGAAACATTTAATACATATTACTAGTAGAGAAAGAAAACCAGTCCGGAAAGGCTACATACTGTGTGATTCCAATGAAAATGCAAAATTGTAGAAACGGTAACAAAATCAGTTGAAGGGACAGGAGGATGAATGGGCAGAACACAGTATTTTTATGGTGGTGAAACTATTTTGTATAATACTGTAATGAGAGATACATGTAATTTTACATTTGCCCAAATCCACAGAATGTGAACTCTAATGTAAACTATGGACTTTGGGTGAAAATGGTTTGTCAGTGTAGGTCCATCAATTGTAACATGTCCCATTTGATGGAGGTTGTGGATAATGGGAGTGTCTGTGCGTATGTGGGGCAGGGAGAATATGGGAAGTCTGTACCTATTGACTTTTGTTGTGAACTTAAAATTTCTCTAAAAAAAGTCTCTTTTTTTCCTTAAGTGACAGAGACCAGGAAAAAAAAAAGACATGTAAAATAGATGTTTCCAAAGACAGACAAAACAATACCAAAAGTTATAATTCGAGAAAACTTTTCCTGAAGTATTTCAAACTACAAATTGAAAGACTATATTGCATACCTTGTAAATTCAACCCAGGATTCAAATCCAATATCAAAACATCCTAAAATTGTTGGGAGTTCGAAGAAATGAAGAAGCAAAAACGAAAACCTTGGTGGATATCCAGCCCTCCTTAACAAAGTTATTTCTAATGGAAGAATGTTAAGCTCTATCAGGCTTCCTGACAGCAACACTTCATGGCAAGAAAGAATGATACATTTAAAATACTCAGACTATGAACCAAAAGTTTCATTCCAACTATGTTATAGCAGCAAACTGTCATCCGCATGCAAGAACTTGGGGAGCTTTATTCCTGTTAATTCTCTTTCGTAGGAAAGAAACAGCTGATTGAGGTGACCAAACTGTCTTGAGAAACATCAGCAGAAAGTCTGATAGTGAGTTAATTACATGCAGTTAGAACTAAGAATGAATGCAGAATGTAAAGTGAGACTGCAACATCAGCTGGTTTGTGTGACCTAAGAATGTAAATACAGTGGAACTACAAAGAAATAATTGGAGAAGGCAATGGCACCCCACTCCATACTCTTGCCTGGAAAATCCCATGGACGGAGGAGCCTGGTAGGCTACAGTCCATGGGGTCGCTAAGAGTCGGACATGACTGAGCGACTTTACTTTCACTTTTCCCTTTCATGTGCTGGAGAAGGAAATGGCAACCCCCTCCAGTATTCTTGCCTGGAGAATCCCAGGGACGGAGGAGCCTGGTGGGCTGCTGTCTATGGGGTTGCACAGAGTCGGACACGACTGAAGCGACTTAGCAGCAGCACCAGCACAAAGAAATAAACAGGAAAGAATATGGTTTTACATATTCTTGTAATGGTAGTTACATTGGTGGTATTATATCTGATGGCTTTAATATGAGACAAATGAATCCAGTTGTGAGAACCAAGGTTCACTTAGAGGTAAAAAGTTGCAGATGTTAGGGCAAAACCTTCCTTGTATCAGTATTAACTCGACGTATTTTGTCACAGATACATTAGATTGATAGAGCCCATATCTATATGTGTGTGTGTGTCTGTCTTAACTCTGTCAACTGGAAAGGCTTCTTAGAGAAATGGCAGATTTTAGTCTGAGGGAGGAAATGTACAGGAGCACCCTGGAACATGTCATATCAGAGAGTGAAAGTCGCTCAGTCATGTCCCACTCTTTGCAACGCAGTGGACTATACAGTCCATGGAATTCTCCAGGCCAGAAAACTGGAGTGGGTAACTGGTCCTTTCTCCGGGGGATCTTCCCAATCCAGGGATTGAACCCAGGTCTCCTGCATTGCAGGCGGATTTTTTATCAGCTGACCCACCAGGGAAGCCCAAGAATACTGGAGTGGGTAACCTATCCTTCTCCAGCGGATCTTCCTGACCCAGGAATCGAACCAGGGTCTCCTGCATTGCAGGCAGATTCTTTACCAGCTGAGCTACCAGGAAAGCCCATCAAGGGAGCAGTGATACTATCAAAGATGATTTATGGTTAGGTTTGAAAGACTCAAACCACCTTAAAGAGGCTTCTGCTGACCAATGATACGACATTTTGAACATTAATTATGATAAATGTGTCAGAATCAAATACGTTTAAATCCATGAGTTTATAATGGTAACAAAACACAAATAATTGTTCATCTTGGGAGAATGTTAGGAAAGCAACTCTTTCTGAAAACTACAAAGAGTTCAGCATTCTTGCCTTTCCTATACGACTGTATGGGCTAGATCGAAAATGAGGATTTTCTCTTTATAGAAGCTCTCCCACAAAAAAGAGGATGATAGAATTGGAGCATCACTATGTTTCAACCCCTAATTACACAAAAGCAATTAGACAGTATCTCTTGATGAAGAAAACAACTATGGAGCAGTCATTAAAATGTGCAAACACACACTTGAATGTGAATAAGCATCTAGATCCAATTTGCTGGAAATATAGAGAACAGAGAAAACTCGTTTAACTGAACCACAAGAATAGAGCCAGCAAAATCCCAGCTATAGAACTCTACATAACAAATGGTCCAGTTTCTTCAACAAATTGCAAGGAGGGATAAAAAGAAACCAAGTGGTAAAGACATATCCAAAGAATAGTCAAAACTAAACCATTTTGTTTGAAGATGCTCTCTTGGATGAAGAAATTACAAAAGTTGGGAAGTCATTACACTAAAACTCCAGGCAGTGGTTACTCTTAGGAAAGAAGGAAGGGGATAGTGTTTGGGAGCATTGGAAAGGCTTCTGGGGTGGTTAGCAAATTCTCTTTGGTTATGGTTAGAAGATTATGTGTAATAGTTCATCTGCCTGTATGTTTGTTTTATACTGCAACATGTCTAACAAAACAAGGAACAGAATCTTACATAGCCAGAATAAACAGGCAAACAGCCCTGCAAAGGTCATTTGAACCCAGGGCCTCTGACTTACTTGCATATTTCTAGAGCCTAGAGCAGTACCTGACTAGAACAAGCATTCGACCCATGTTTTGTTGAATGCGTAAGTGAATCTGAAGACGCCTCCAACCACTCAGTTTGAATTTCGATACCTAGGTGAGCTTTCCAGCACCTCCAGATCTGTATGGGTGCCAGCATATGACATCACCAGTCCTGCTCTACCTCAGATTTGAAAGAGTTTTAAACTAGAGCTCTGTTGTAAACTTGGGAGTCGGGCCAGTTCCACAGGCTTCACGCTCCTTAGTCACTTCCCATGATGACAGCTCTGCATGCCACCTGGCTGCCCAGTGCTTCTGCTTTTACAGCGTACCATCCTTCTGTCTTTTTGTGTCCCACCTTTCTCTTTAGTCTTTTCTGCAGTGCTGTTTTCTATGGTAGACAAACCCTTACCTCCTCCATATTGTCTCTTGACCTAACTGAATATGGTTCTCTCCTTAGGACACCCTCTCCTTTGCAACGTTTGACATGGAGCCTGCTTCTTTCTCACACCCTATCGCATGGAGGCTCTCCCTAAGTATTTCCAGACAAAATACATCTTGTACCTTCTATTAAAAATCTGTATTTCCTCTCCTGCTCACACACTGGTTATTGTGCTTTCAACCCTCTTCCTGCTGTGATCTTAACCATCCAAACTCTGATTCTTTGATTCTTGGGGCAGCTTTGGCTTGTCTCCTGCCCCTCCATTTCTGCCATTATTGTCACCATTTGGGTGGACATCCTAGCCAGGGTACCTCGCATCTCAAAATCTTTTTCAAGAATTACTCAGACTATTCAGGTCAAATACCCAACTTTCTGATTAGCTATAGTCTCCTAACCTTCCAGCTCCTTTGAGTAAACTTCAGTGCTTTCATTTCTCCATTTTCTGCATCAGTCTGCCCCACTGCAGTTCCCCTTTTCCCATACCCATCCTTGATCTGTTGGTGGATCTCTGACTCACCTTACCTTGCACTTGCCTTTCAGTCTATAGTCTACCTTCTGTGCCTGCCCTCCCATCTGTTGGTGCCACCACAAATTCAGTCACCTGTCAGTCCTTTTATTGATCCTTTTTTATCCTTTGACAGCTCCATAAGCAACTTTTAAAGTTTCATAATTCTTACTCATTCCCTTCTCTTTCAGTAGACAGTCTTGCCTCCTGCTTCACCGAAGAATTGGATGCCATCAGGCATGCATGCTAAGTTGCTTCAGTCATGTCCGACTCTTTGTGACCCTGTGGATTGTAGCCTGCCAGGCTCCTGTGTCCATGGCATTCCCCAGGCAAGAGTACTGGAGCAGGTTGCCAGCAAGAGCTCCCTGAACCTTGTACTTAAACCCTGTACTTTACCCCACAAAAGAGGCTTCCTCTCCTCTTCTGTTAGTCTTCCTCTCTTTATCTTTAAACTCTTAGCAGCCATGACCTACAAACACTTAGAACTGTTCCATGTTAAAAAGAGATTCCATAATCTCCTCTAGATTACATGCTGATCCTTGTCCACTGCTGGTTCACTGTACTTCATAGTTCCTGAAAAATTTCCATTGATGTCCCCTTCTTATCCACACTTCTCCGGTGATCCTCACTCAGTCACCTGCCATTATCTCCCTGAACAGACCTTAGTTCGATTCTACCCTCACTCCTCTGAACATGCTTTTACCAAATCCAACAGTGAACCCCTTGTTCCCAAATCTAGGGGACCCCGTTTTTAAGTCCCTAAGTCTGGACCTCTCCACTCCATCTGACCAGTTGACCTTCCCCTTGAATTCTAAATCCTTGGTTTCCCTAACACCACATTCTCACCATGCTCGTCAAAGCTCGGACTCTTTCTGGACATCCATTCTTCTGACCATTATACGTTAGTGTTTCCCAGCATTTTGCACCCACTCCATTCTCTTTTCATACAACACAGTCATCCTGAATAAGCTCATCTGTGCCTCACTTGTCATCTGTTACCTGCATGTTCATGTTTCTGGCCCAGATCTTTCTCTTGAGCCCCCAAAGCCATGAAAGTCAGCTGACTACTGGATAGTCCATCAGGATGTCCCACATGTATGTCTCAAATTGATTTATCTCATCCCCTGCTATACTGGCAATTTTTCCCTTTCCCCTCAGGCAAAAAATTTAACTCTCCTCCTCAATGCCACTTAATCCCTTAACACCACCACCACCACCCCGGTCAGTAAGTATAATTCAGATTCCTAAATGTTAAATTCTTTACCTCTCTCAAAACCACTGCCACCACCTTGCTTCAGGCCAGACTTCTGCTTTCCATTTTATTGTCCCCAACTAACTCAGCCCCCATAACACAACGAGAAGAGGGATCTGTCTGAAATGCATATCTAATTGTGTCCTTTTTCTGCTTAAAATCACTCCCTGTTGCTCTTAGGTCTGAACTGCTGTGAACAGTCTCAGAGCTTTGTCATCATCTGGCTTTGCTGATCTCTCCAGATGAATCTCTGATCCTCCCTACCTCACACTTTACAATTCAGCATTATTAAATTGCTCTTCTCCACAGGTTCAATTGTTTCTCATCTCAGCCTTTTTCCCCCAGCTGCCTTCTTTCATGAATGGCTTTCCTGGCCTCTGCCTACCTACCTCCTGTTCACTCTACAGTAAAACCATCCATCCCCTGCTCTACCCACCCCACCTAAAGCCATGTAAGGTATCCCTGTACCCACAGTACCCTGCACCAAGCAGATTTTATATTATTGTTACACGTTAATATCCCCAACCAGATCATTAAGACAAAGGCTCTGATTTTCTTCTTTTAAGTTCTAAGCAGATACTGTGTGCTCAAAATGTGTTGAATGAAGGCTTAATTCCCAAATGCAAAAAATTATAGTCAATAGAGCTGCCATCTGGGGCATGTTACTATGTGTAAGATACTGCAACACAATTCACAGGCATTCCCTCATTTGTTCCAAGTTCCCTGAGAGCTCTGTCATCATCCCCATTTACTTAGTGGGGATTTAGAGGTGAAAGGACTTGCCCACAGCCACTCAGGAGGAAAGGGTAGAGCCTTGTGTTCCAGCCCATGCAATCAGGAGCTGGCATAGATGGCCAGCTATTCTCTCTCCTGGAAACAGCTCCAATTTTAGTTGTTAACAGACTACATTTCAGTTAGGTGTGTGGTGTGACTCAGTCCTGTGGGATCTCAGGAAGTCGCCTTAAAATGAAATATGGACCAAAGTGACAAGTCCAAACAAGGCCATGAGGTGTCCTTGATGAACGCCAGGATTGAAGATGGTGCTGAAGTTCTGTGTCAGTCACGGTCTGGCTACCTTCATGTAAGGTCTGTTAATACACAGCTATACCTGTTACAAAGGGTCAGGTTGAATCTCACCCCTCTTAATCTCACCCCTTGGGGGCCAACTCAGAGAAGGAGAAGCTAGCATGGGTGATATAAAGTGTGTCTTTATTGAACATCATTCCACCTGCACTGAAGCTCAAATCCAGCAGCAGCAGAAGGGGTCAGGACCAAAATCAGTGTTACCAAATTGGACGATGAACAGCAAGGACACATTCAGACGGAACTTACTAATGGAGTGTAGACAACACCAAGCTATCCTAATGACACACAGCACGGGCTCTCTGCTGGTCAGAGCTCAGGGGAGGACTCTGGCTCCCTTGTTCCCTTCTCAGGAAACTCCAGTCCCACCTGAAGGCTAGCCCTGAGCCAGGCAGGGGCCTGCGGAAGTTTCTCATGCCAGGAAGATCCCAGCTTCTCCAAAGAGAGGGGTTTTTGGTTTCCCTCAGTTCACAGTGGGAGCTGCAGAAGGGTGAATCCCCTGTGCCCAAGCAGGAACCTCAACAGGCAGCCAGGCAGGAATTTTTCCCCACACACAGCCTTCTCTAAAAGCTCCCAACTTCTTGGCTATAACAGGCCTCTGAAAAAGATCTTGAACCTACCCATGGTACTGATCCCCAAGGAGGAAAGTTCTCACATCCTGAGACATGGAAGGACTTGAGCAAGCAGTGCTCTGAACCCCCTCGAGGTTGGAGCTGCCTTGGCCTCTCCTGAGAGAGTCCTGCATCAGGCAGAGGAAACCCTTTCTGGTCCAGGCACGGTGAAGGGAGGAGTGCCTCAGTGGACCAATCACACACAGCTCAGCCTCTTTCAGGGACCAAGAGATTCAGCTGGGAACAGACCATCTCTGCTTCAGCCTCCTCCCAAAGGCTTAAACCAAGTTGCCAGGTGTGGGTGAGAGCAAACCACAAACATCCCCGCTGTGATGGCTTCCTGGTCCCAGAGAGCCATCTGGGTCCTGGCTTGGTGACGCCTCAGCCTCACCTGGGGCCTCTGGCTGAAGCATCTCCTTCCTGCTCTGCTCCAACCTCTGCTGAAGCCTCAGGGACAGGACTTTGGTTTGGTACCCACTCCAGCCTCTTTCCCTTCCCTAAGGTACCCTGGTGTTCCTTCAGTCCCACCAACACTCTCCTAACCCCAAGCTCTTGGGTGCACTGCCCACTGCCCCTTACTCAGTCAGGGCAGCAGGGGGCTGGGTGGATGGTGACAGGGAAACACCGTCCAATCACTCCAAAGGAAACCACCCCCCTCTCGACCACTAACTCACTCCAGTGGCGCTAACCTGCTGGGCAATCACCTAGATGCAATTCCTTCCCAACAGGGTGGGGCATGGCTGCCTGGGCCCCGCCTCTGCCTCTTAGGAGCTAGGTCCTAAGCTTCCCGCCAGCAGCACACAGGGCTTTGTGGCTCCCCATTCCCCATCGCCCTCCCCTTCCTTTCTTCCCCAGCACCTGGCCCCTTTACCATCCTTGTGCCTTCCTTGTCTCTGGCCACCTCCCCTCCCACATCCTAGTTCTCTATCCATCACATCCCCCTCTCTGGTCACTCTTTCTCTACTTTGTAATACCTCGTTCAGTCTCCTCCTCCTCCTCGTAGCTCCATCTCCCTCCCTCTTCTCCCAATCTCTGTGCCTCCTTCTCTTTCCCCTATCTCTGTCTTCCTCCCATTTCTAATCACTTCCTCCTGCTCCCTCTTCCTGATGGCTTCCAACATTGGGCTTTGGTTAGGATCCTGAAGGAACTCACTTCTGCCCCACACCCTCCCCACGAGGCTCCCCCCACCCTCTCATTCAGCACAGGACCCTGGGGGGAGCAGGAGGAGGGGCACAGTGCAGGGGCCGGAGCATGGGGGAGGAGGGTGGTGGTGGGTGTTTGCCCAGGAGGAGGGAGTAGAGGGGGCAGGGATCAGGACTTAGCACGGTCCAGGTTTCAGGGATCCTCCCAGAACCAATCATGTGATTCCAGTTAGGGTCCAGATGGGGGACTCAGGCAGAGGATTTCTAGGGTTGCTGTTGGCAACCCTAACTCTCAGGTCCAGGTCCAGTGGAAATGAACACAGGGTTGTGAACACATGGCACTCGCTGCTTTCCTGCTTCCTTTGGCTGAGGCCGACATGACATGGTGACCACATGCTTCCCCACTGAGCCTGCATGGGCCTCCTGCTCCCCCTCCACTGTGGGCCAGGCAGCGGGTACCTGGAGACAGAAGTAGGCACACAAGATGAAGCTAACCGGCCACCCAACGGGGGGCTGGCGGGGACCATCCACACCCCAGGCCAGATGGCTCTACCACCAGGCCCCCCCAGGCAGTGACGGGAGGTCAGACACACCTATAGTCTCCATCCTGTGCTCTGGGGGGGGGGTGCCCACAGTGAGGGGAGGGGTAGAGAAGACCCTTCATCTGCCCCCCACACACTTGCACACGCACTCACACACTCACACACATTCACTCATGCCTCGACTCCAAGCGTGCCCAATGGGTTTGAGACCCTGGGCAAACCGCAAGGCGAGAGGTGGGGACAGGGTTACAAGGCCTGGGGATTGGGACAGGGGGTACCCTGTTCAGAGGTGACCTGCAAGTTCAAGTTATGCAGAAAAGTATCAAAGAGGCAAGACAGTCTCTGCCCTTGGCAGAAGGGGGTGGGGGGGGACAACATGAGATGGGGCAGAGGGGTGAGGTGTCCCCTAATTCCCACTCATGGGCCCCTCCCCCAACCCCCAACCCTGACAACAGGGCCAAGAAGTCTATGCTGTACAAAACAGGCCAGGGTGCTGCTGGCGGGAAGCCTGTTTGTACAAACAGGCCAAGGTCCAGTCCCTGGTGAGCCGTCCGCGCAGGGAGGAGATGGCCAGCCCCAGGTTGAGCCACTTTCAGCCCCAGCCTGCAGCAGTCACACGCCACCAAGACAGGAGTCTGAGCGTGGCCTCCAGAGTGGCCTATCTTGGCTCAGAGTCCGCACTGACAGGGCCCCAGTCAGCAGCAGACCTGGAGGCCCTGTGCTTTCTCCCTCGGTGCAGCTCGGATTCCTTCAGGAGAGCTGGAAGCAGGCTGGAGCAGAGGGGCCTCGGGGAGGCCGGTGGTGCCTGGAGCTCTGTGAGGAGATGATGGAACCATTGTTGGCAGAAAAGAAAAAAGGTAGGAAAGAGTCCGGTCTGCCCTGGAGCAGTATCTTGAATGAGTTTCTGCAGGAGGTGGGGACCAGAGAAGGCGAGGATGGAGCCAGGCAGCAGCCCTCCAGACTGGGGGAGCCTGGTGGGGAGCCACAGCGCCTCTTTCCCCAGAGACTCCACAGGGCCCCAGCCAGCCTGGAGAGGAGGAAGAGGCCAGGGACTGGGGGCCAGCTCCCTTAGGTCAGCTGAAGGAAATGCAGACCCCCAGGGTCTGCAGGGCCTCTCCCCTCCCCCAGGCTGCATGTCAGCCCCAACCTCTCTTCAAAGCCCAGAGTTCGCAGGCAGATAGCAGGTGAGGTCAGTCCAAGATTGGGGTCTTCCCTCGGAGCGTGAATGGAGGGATGAGAGGGCAGGAGACAGGACAAGCTGAGGGCAGGTCAACTTCTGGGCTGTGATTCTGGCCTTCAGGGTCCCTGTGTGTGAGCAACGGGACACGGGAGGACTCCCCATCCGGAGACATCACCCCCTGGCCGCAACACAGAGCTTACTGTAGAGCCCACAAAATCTAAGAGAGACAGAGAGACAATTGGAGACAGTCAGAGGCCGCCCAGCACCGGGGCTCCCTCAGCCCCTCCTCAGAGCAGAGCTGGGTGGAGGAGTGAGCTGCACAGGTTCTGAAATGCCACCAGGCCTGACGAGCTGGGAGGCCTTGAGCCAGCTCATTCAACCTGAGCCCCAATTTCCTCATCTGTACAATGGACATAATAGCCTACTTCTTCACAGAGTGATTCTGAGGGGTCAAAAGACATAAATGATGCCTGCCAAGGGCTCTCAGTTCAGTTCACTTCGGTCGCTCAGTCGTGCCCGACTCTTTGTGACCCCATGAACTGCAGCACGCCAGGCTCTGCACATAGTACATAGTGAAAATGCCAGCAGTGTAGAGCTTAATTTTGTTCCAGAGGGCTTTGGCTCGGAACTGAGCTGTGAGGCTCACTGACCTTGAGTGCCCAGTGAGGGAAGGAAATCCCCAGATGCTGAAGGAAGCCAAACTGGGCCTCCCTTATGTCATTTTTAGGGCGCTTTGGGGAAGGAGGAGAGGACGCTGAGTGGGACCCACATCGCCAACCCCCCTCCAAAAGGCCACGTGTCTGTCTTTGTACTGCACTTCTGGAAGCGGCCACCAGAGGGCAGGCTCCGACCTCACACGAAGACCATAGAAAGCGGCAGGTGTCTGTGACTCCAGAGACAGGCGCCTCAGAGGACAGCGCAGCAGCCCAGGAGGGCTCTGCAAGGGGGGCTGGCAGCAGGGAAGGACTCGGCCTTCGGACCTGGACCTGGGCTCAAATCCTGGCTCCACCACTTAGGTGACCTCGGGTAAGTTACTGGACCTCTCCAGACCTCGGCCGTCCCACTTATAAAATGGTCACGGTGCCTGCCTAGTGGGAAGCCGTGACAAGTGACAGCTTTCACTGAGCATTCACCACCTGCCCCTTCATAGGCACAATTTTTCTTCATTGCAGGACAGCCCTGTAAGGTGGTACCTTTCTCAACACTGTCATTTTGGGTTTTTTTTTTCCTTTTTTCAGTTTTATTGAGATATAACTGACATACAGCACTGTATAAGTTGGAGGTGTAGAGCATAATGATTTGACTTATATACTGTGAAAGTATTAGCAACCAATTTAATTTTTTTTCTAATTTACTAAATGCTTAATATATGGTAACCTTCATTTAAAACACATTACATTTACATAACCTACATTACATGAAACAGGCTACAAAACCCTCAATAGTTGTTGGCGTTCTGAAATTGTTACACAAACCACAGCTGGGGGAGTGCTGATTCGTTAGACAAAATCTGCTCTTTTCTTTCTCTTACTCCAGTAGTCACCTCTAAGGCACGTTAGACTGGAGGCTGAGTCTTCCCTATCATGGGGAGGGGGTCACTCTCCTCGGAGAAGGAAACCTCATGGAGAACAGGGACTGGGACATGAGTCAGTATCACTCAGATTCCTCTGAGATGAGAAACATCTGACTTGTAGAAGGAAGCTTCTCAGGAAGATGAAATGAAAACCCTGGAGTGCCTCCCCCCAGTGGGATATATTATGTCTCATCTCATGAAGACAGTTCTGAGGGGTTCCTCTGGGCTCAGGGGAGGTGAGTTGGGTAGAGTCTGGGGAGTCAAAGCCTAGCATTGCGGCAAGTGTCCCTCTGGTCATCTGGTGTGCCTATTTGTATCCAAGTCCCATTATACTGAGACAAGGATGGCGACTATGGACAACTCCACAGATCAGGTCTCTGAGTGTCCTCAGGGGACAAAAAGGACCTGAGTCTTATTTTTTTTTTTGTCCACCATTTTTCATTTTAGGTACTGCAGGAAACTGAGGCTCAAAGAGGTAAAGTCATTTCTTAGCTCAACTTACTTCCAACACAAACAATTTGCCATCATGGTCCAAGTGTATTCACACCACAATACTAGAGTATCTCCTGGCAAATGAGCTAATAACTGTCACTATCATTATGCCCATTTTATAGATGAGAGACTCAGATGAATGTAATTAAAGGGAAGTGCTGAACATAGATCCAGCATCTGCTAACAGCTCAAGGAAGGTTGAGACTAAGAAACAGTGAAATCTCATTTCCCAAGGCAAAAAACGGGCACCCAGACAGGCAGAGTGTCTCCCCCTTCTCCAGGGGCAGTGTGGGCCCCTGGGTCAGAGGCTTGACCTTCCTTTAGAAAACAATCTGGAATTATCATTACAATTGTGAGTGTGCAATTCCACTTCAGGGAAAGACACCAAGAAAACAGAAGACAAAGACCAAGACAGTCATCCTTGTAATGACCTTCCCAGTAACAGAAAAAAAAAAAAAAATGGGAACCTCCCTACCAACCCCTACTAGGAGAATAGTTAAGAACCTACAATTCTTTCATCTTATGTAACACTAAGCATTGGATAAAAAGGACAAGATGGTTCTCCATAAAATGATAAAGATCTTAAAGATGTGCTCTAACACTGAGCACCAAGAGCAATCTGAGGAGGGATTTGTTTCCGATGATGCCTCTCCTATATCAGCACATGACACTACCATGTATTTCATAAAGGGATGTACGCAGATACATAGGTAAGCATCTGATAACTGTGGTTAAGGCTCTGGCCTTGGTGGTATCGATTTTTTCTTTACTGTAGATTAATGTTACCTGATACATATGGAGGTTTATGTGTACTATACTAGGTATAAAGCATACTGTACCAAACATCTGTAGGCTCACCATGCAGGAACTTAACTCACCAAGAATTTGTACCCATCCACCTGTCCCCCACCTCACATCCTTGCCTCTCTGCTTCCATTCCAACCACGGAGAACCACCATCCTACCTTTTGCATTGATCATTTCTTTGTTTTGTTTTTTTTAAATACAATATTAAACTGTATTTAGTGTAGTGTTACTTAGTTTTTAGCTTTAAAAAATTATCATTCTGTCATCTTCTGGAATTTGATTCCCCCGCCTCAATATTATGTTTACAGGATGTAGCCATTCATTGTTATCTAAAACTGGCATTCATTCCTTTCCACACTTATAAACAACTCCATGATGTGAACACACCACCATGTATTTCCTCCTGTCAGTGGCCTTTCAAGTTGTTTTTAGTTGCTCGCGATTTTGAAACTGCTGCCAAGAGCATTTATGCACATTTCTCCTGGGTTTATACTCATGGTAGGGTTTGCTGGGTCAGGGCCCTGCAAATGTTTAGATCTCAGGGATAACCTCAAACTATCCCCAAGCCAGTCGGCCTCTCTATAAGGTTTCCTACTTGGGCTTCCCTCTACTTGGAAGGGGTCCCGCCCCACCCCCCAGCCGCCACGCCAAGCACGCCCACTCGCCTTTGTTCTCCTGCTTGAGCTCCTCCTGCAGCAGGTCAGTTTGCCGGTTCCCCAGCACGAAGGCAAGGAAGGAGAGGATGAGGGCGTTGAGGATGCCGATGATGGCCAGGATGTACGCCCAGCGCACCGAACAGTCCCCCAGGGAGTACTTCCCAGTCTTGGCCCCGCACATGTCCCGGATCGTCTCGGCGTCCCAGCCGTCGGGGAAGATCATGCAGCCCAGCACGAGGCACAGAGCTGAGGGGGCGCCGGGCCGAGCCCACCGCCAGGTCAGGAAGCAAGAGAGAAGGCGTTGATTACTTCCCAGAGCCTGAGGACCATCAAAAGCCCCCAGGAGGCTGGGACCCCGCAGCCCCACTCCGCCCATCAACCCAAGAACTTGTTAATCTCCTACCGACCTAGAAACTAAACTCTAGGAGGGCCTCATGCCTTGGAGAGCAGAAACGCAAACGCCTTTGCCTGCCTCATCAGATTAACAACTCTTCCAGGAAGCCCTCCTGGAGACAGGAGAAAAGAGCGAACCAGGGTCACCTCCTCCAGCTCCCTTTAGTATCTTGGCACGTCACTCCCTCGTCCTCATCATTCTTTATTTTTTATTTCTGTCATTTACTCAACAAACTTTTATTGAGCGCCTTTTCCAGGCTCAGCAGGCCACCTCCAGGCTCGGATCTCCCCCTCCCGGCAGTGAGAGTTTCTGACTGTGTTTGCTGGAGTGACGTTGCCCTTTTAGAGTCTGACAGTCCGACAGAGACTGCATCACTGTGTCTGAGACGCAAAGGCTCCCAAAGGCTCAGGTTGGAGCAAGGGGGCCCTTGACCCCACGTCAGGTCCACAGGGTGCTAGACCTGGGTTTAAGATGACAGTATTGACGAAGTGGGGGTGGTAGTCAGTTCTGCCCACTGCCTACGAGACACAGCTAGTCCCCAGGGTGGGTAGGGACCCCTGGCTTTGCCATCTCCTTCCTTCAACTACCATATGTGAGAAAGTGTTCCCCACAGCACAGACTCCTCCTTGCCTGAGTTCTGCCTCTTCTGGTCTCATCCCCCACCTTCCAATAGGCCAGTCCCCAAGGATGTGTTCCTCACACTGACACAGGGCGCCTAACAGCCTAACAGCACTCTGATCTTACACACACACACACACACACACACACACACACACACACGAGCAGGCCTTCATTCCCCTCTCCTGTGCTCACCTTCTTCAAGACAATTCTCCGTACAGCTAGTCCATACAGCGTTCAAGTGCTCAAGTGGACGCCACCTCTATTTAACGGCTGGGAAACGAGTTTGCAGCAAAGGGAATGGCAAATGCAAAAAGCCTTGCAGCGAGAATGAGCTTGGTGAGTTAAAAGAGTTCAGCAGTTTGAAGATGCCCTTTAGAAGCCCAAATGGGGAGGAAAACTCAGGGAGAGATCAGAGCTGGAGATATAAATGTGGGCGCTGTGGATGTGTAAATCCCCGGGACTAGACATTGTAGAGACTGAAGAGAAGGCCCAAAACTGAGCCCAGAGGTGCTCTATCATTTATGGGGCAGGAAGAGAGGAGGAGCCTCTGGAGAGGGCTTGACCCATTCATCTCTCCATATTTCCCTAACACTTTCCAAGACCCTCCAGGACCCTGGAGAGAGGAGGAAGGTCAGTCGCCAGGGATGAAGAAGTGGCAGATAAGGACCCTAACCTCCTGGCATCCCCAGGGCTCTCTGAGGGGTTGGGGGGGAGTGCACTCCCACCTCCCCATTCTTGGTCCTGAATCTCCAGCTTGAGGCAGGGATGAGGAAAGAGCCTAGAGAGGAGGAAAACCTACCCCGTCCCTCTGCCTCCTCTCCCGTGTACAGTGTTTCCTCTCCCGCCCAGAGCATCCCCATCTCCATAGAAACGCGGCAGCATCCTGCGGGTGGTCCTCCTCCCTCCGCAAGCTCAGCGTTCAGGGAGCTTTTCTTCCCCAGGGCTCTGCGCCTGCACGTTCTCTTGGTCTCCTTGCCTCGTCACTTACGTGTCTCTAGTCGTGCATCTCCATTCCTTTCTCTTCTCCACCCTTTTCATCCTTTTTTTGCCTCTCTCTTCACATGCCTCCCCCTCTCTCCAGCTAGTCCATACAGTGCTCAAGCCTCGGTCCTGACCCTCTTTTCTCCTTAGAGCTCAGCATTCGACATTCATTCAACACCCTTCCTCTTCTGTCTTTCTTTTCTCACTTCTCTTCCTTCTCTTTACCTATCCCCTCACCCTTCCCCCTCTCTGACTCTCCATATACTCCACAAATAAATTCTGAATATCTTCTGTGTCAGGCACTGTGCAGGCTGCTGGGGACACTGGCAGGCATGGTTTCTTGTCCTCAGGAGCAGAGGTGTGTGGAGAGGAATCAAATCAACATACAAATAGAATACTTACATGTGTCAGGGAGCAACTGGAAAGAGACCCAGGATTACAGGGACACTCAGAGAAGGCAGGGGCTGGGACCTCTCCATCTCTCACTCACTCTCTCTGCCTCCTTTGCTCTGCAGTGTTCTAGGTGGTGGTGATGGGGCCCCAGAGACTGCTCTGGGGACAAGAAACACCCAGAAGTAAAGTAAATGGAGAAAAGTCAATCGTACAGGTTTCCCAAGACCTGGGAAAGACAGGAAGAGGCCTCTAGGGACAGTGTAGGCCAGGTAAGCGATCAAGAGGCTCAACAGTCAGTGTAATAACTAGAGGCAAGGCAGCCTGCAACATCCCCATTTGCTGGATGAGGAAACCGAGACTGAGGTCTTTGGAGTACAAGTTCAAGTACCTTTTTGAAGTGATGAGCTGGCTGAACTGGGCAGACACAGGTGCAAGGTGCAGGATGGAGCAAGTGGGGTCCACTGTGGGACGTACAGCATCACCCTCGGCCTCTACCCATGGTGTCTTACGACACTGTCACATGTCCCCTTGGGGGCGAAGCTGTCCCTGGTTGAGAACCACTGGTCTAGGGGAAAGGGCTCTAAGATGGGGCACGACTGTCCAGTCACCCTAGAGTCCGCTGTCTTCCCAGGCAGCCAGGAGGTGGTGTGAGAAATTTAAGATGAATGAAATTAAAGTTATTAATAACATAATACTAACAAATAGTGCTGAGTGCTTAACTATGTGCTAGGGTGCTAAGCTCCTAACATGCATGATCTCATTTAATCCTGTAACAAATCTAGAGGAGGGAAAAATGATCATCCTCATTTTACAGATGAGGAAATTGAGGCTCAGAGGGACTAAGTATCATATTCATGTCACACAGCTAGGAAGTGGTGGGCTCTGTATTCAAACCTAGACAGGTCTTTACTTAATGTTTCTCTTTGAGCAGACTCACTTTTTTTTTCTTGCCACACTACACGGTTTGTGGGATCTTTGTTTCCCGACTAGGAATTGAACCCAGGGCCTCGGTGTTGAAAGCACAAAGTCCTAACCACTGGACCACCAGGGAATTCCGTAGACTCACTTTTTAACTGAGAGGCATTTACTTACAAAGTAAGCTTTATATCACTATCAAAGAAAGGAAACCAGGATCATTTGCCATAGATAGAAGGAAACTATAATCACAAGTATGTGTGTTTACTCAGTCGCTAAGTCACATCCAACTCTCTGCGGCCCCATGGTAGAGTGAAACCCAAACATTGTTCTTAGGTTCAAGCTGGACACTTTTATCTGTCAGATGCTCTGAGCCACCTCAGAGCACCTTGAAAAGGAAGGAAATTCTGACAGGTGCTACAATGTGGAGGGATCTTGAGGACGCTATGCTAAATTAAATGAGTCAGTCACAAAAGGTCAAATATTGTGTGATTCCACTTACATGAGGAACCGAAAGCAGTCAGATTCCTAGAGGCAGAATACTGGTCGTCAGGGATGACAGGAGAGGGTGTGGGGAGTTAGTGTTTAATGGGGACAGAGTCTCAGTTCTGCAGGTGCAAAAAGAGTTGTGAGGATAGACGGTATGGATGATTGCACACCGGTGTGAATGTACTTAATGCCACAGAACTGGACACCTAGGAATTGGTAAAATGGTAAATTTTATGTTATGTGTATTTTACCAGAAAAGAGAGAGAGGAAGGAAGGGAGGAACGGGAACACAGAAAATGACATGATGTATTTTCCTCATGGATGTGTATGTAAATGCACACAAAAATATCTTGGAAATACAGAAATTAAGTTTATAACCATGGTGGCCTCTGGGCAAGGAGAGGATGGGGACTTTACCCTGTCTGTAATACTTCAGCTCTTCATGGAGTGAATGTATTTATGTATTACTCATAAAATTAAAACACATAATTAAAAATACTGGTTTTTCAGAGAATACACATATATACATACATAACCTTGCAAGTCTATATAAATATTACTGGAAGGATACAGAAGCAACTTAATGATGGGCACCTCGAAACACAGCCTGGTGTGGTGGAGGAAAGGAGGGAGACACTGTTTATTCTCTGCCCTCCCGTACTGTTGGAAGTGTTTAACATGTGCATAGATTACTCTGATCGTAAAAACAATATTATTATGTCCAATCCTTTTCCACCTATGTCTGGCCATGAAATCCTCTTAGAGGTGTAAGCCTTTAAGAATAATTTTAAAAATTAAAGGAAAGTTGAAAAGAAAAATGATAACTTGGGTTTGGGGAATAAACCCAGAATGAGACTAAAAAAGTGATGAATTAGTAAGAGAAAATAAACAATATTTGTTTTCTTTAAAGTGTGTATGTGCTGTAAATGTGCCTTTATATAAAGCTTTTTAATTATGCATTTTATGCTTAGCTATTTTATCAGAGTTTCATTATGATACCATTACACTATCCTCAAGGGACATCCACAGGGCCAGTCACTCCTAAAGGGAGGACTTTAGTTTATGCTCAGCTGGCCCCTCCATGCCTGATGTACCACAGCTGCTACCCATTACTAGGAGGTCAGATTGGATGTCCCTCAGGGCTTTCTTTTCCTGAGCAGGCTCCAAAGAGGTTTGCTATGGACTGAACTGGGTCCCCACAAACGTCATATTTTGAAGCCCTAACCTCCACTGTGAGAGTATTTGTGGAAGGGGCCTTGGGGAGGTAATCAGGGTTAGATGAGATCATGAGGGTGGGGCTCCATGATGGGATTAGTGTCCTTATAAGAACAGATACCAGGGCTTCCCTAGTGGTCCAGTGGTTCCACCACAGGTGGAATCCACCTGCCAAGGCAAAGAGCACAGGTTTGATCCCTGGTCTGGGAGGATCCCACATGTCACCGGGCAACTAAGCCCATGTGCCACAACTACTGAAGCCTGCGTGTCTAGAGCCTGTGCTCCACAAAAAGAGAAGCTACTGCAATGAGATGCCCATGCATCGCAACAGAGTAGCCACCACTCACTACAACTAGAGAAAGCTCACAGCAACAAAGATCCAGCACAGCCCAAAAGAGATAAATAACAATAAATAAATCTTTTAAAAAGAGATACCAGAGAGTTTGCTCTCTCTCTGCACCTGCCATGTGAGGACACGGCAAGAAGGAAAGAGGTAGCTGTCTGCAGGCCAAGAAGAGGACTCTCACCAGAACCTAGGTCTTGGAATTCTAGTTTCCTGAACTAAGAGAAAGTAAGCGTAAGCCACCCAGTCTATGGTATTTTGTTGTGGTAGCTACATGTAACAATTTGGATGCATCTTAGAGTCATAACACTGGGAAAAACTGAATCCACTTACATAACACTCGTACTGATAACCCTGGTCACTTCTAAGGAGGGAACTTAAGGGCTGAGGACAGGACAGGACAGAGACCTTGCACTGCTAACCTGTGGCCCCTTTTGAATTCAGAACCACGTGAAAAAGTGACCTACTGAAACCATAAGGTAGGTGGGAGTTGATCACTAGTAAGTGACTATTGCCAGAGATTTTTCACTTACTCAGAATGAAATAATTAAAGCAACAAAGAATCAATATGCACAAGCCAAATGAAACTCACAGAAATAATGAATTAATCACACACACAAAAAACATAAAACCAAAAATCTCTAGACCCCCTATTGACTGAGCTTGCCAATTTCTAGGAATTTATCCTAAGAAAATGCTCAAGAATGTACTCTAAGACTTAGCTATGTGGATGTCTATCACGTCATTATTTGCAAGAAAGAAAAGGAAGAGATGAGAAGGAAGGCAGAGGGGGAGAAATAATAAAAGAAGGAAGGAAAGAAAGAAGCAGCTAATTATCCAACATCACTGGAATATTCTTTCATACCATGGAATACTACTCCCCTATTAAATTATATTGAGTAAGATTTGATACAGAAATTACTCATGATACGTTAGGTTTCAAAAGGATGTGAAAGATAACATACAATATAATTTCATTTCAAGGATACTTACATGATTATAGCAATAGTTATATAAGTTTACCACACCAGGTCCTATGCTAAGTATCTTACACACATTACTTCATTTAATCCCCACAACACTCTGTGGAATAAATGCTGTTATTATCTTCTTTTTACAGTTGAGGACATAGAGGCACAGAGAGGTAATTCAAGTTATCTAAGGCCACAGAGCTGGTAAGTTACAGAACCAGGATTTGGACCCAGACAGTCTGGCTCCAGAGCCTGCTCATAACCAGTACTCTATATGATTGCAGACCAACAGTTAAGATGACTGCTTCTGGGAGAGTGAGAAGACGTGTGTAATCTTGCTTATCTGTATTCTCCAGTTTTCATACAAAGAACAATGGTAATTTGACAAAGCTGTAGGTGAGAGATATGGAGGAGCAGTATAGCACAGGATGCACGGATGGCTGCTCATATCCTGTATCCTCTGTGAGTCCCTTCCTCACCTTTAGGAACGTTTTTCTAGAAAGAACCAGGCTGACTTTGGGGCTGAGAGGAGCCTGGAAAAGGGTCTGTGTTGGCACTGCGACCACAGCTTTCCAAGGGAGTGCTTCCCCAGACCCGGTGCACCAGGGGGCTGTAGGGAGAACCCCCCCATCACCCCAAGACAGAGGTTGTCCTCATGTCCTTCACACCAGCTCCGTCCTGCGCGCCCCCCCGCCAGGGCAGGGGCTTGTGCTATAAGGGAGACGGGGTCTCTCTTAACAGTTACACCGACCCGCTGGATTTGAAGATCCAGGTCCAATCTTAGCGCCTTTGTCAGCTGGGGAGCTCAGGGGTGGGAATCCTGTGCCAGGGCTCCCCATGTCCCCCCCAGCACCCAGATGATGGAGGCACCCTGACTCCTCCCTTTCCCTCACCCCCACATCCCATCCACTTGCAGGGCCGACTGGCTTGACCTCCAAAACATATCTCGGGCTGACCTCTTTTCTCTGTCTCCACTGCTGCCATCTGTCGAGGCCGCATGGTCTCCCTCCCGCGTGACCGCAGCGGCTCCTAACTGGATTCTCTGCTCTCATCCTTGCCCTCTCTTCGTCTGCTCTCCACTCAGCATTCAATGGAAGCTTTCCAAAGCAGACAGTGCCACTCACCTGCTCAATACTTTCCCAAGTTGCCCCTTACACTCAGGATAAACCCCGAGGCCTGGTCCCAGGCTGTGTGGCCCACATGCTCCCCCGACTTTGCCTCCAAGCCATACAGCCTCTTGATCCCTACATTCCTGCCACGCTGCACCTCCTTTCCAACCGTCATCCTAACACTAACCCTGACTACCCTTCTCGTTCAGCCCTACCCCCCGTGCCCCGGAGGTCTTGGCACTGACTGTTCCCTTTCCTTGGGACACTTCCTCCAAGCCATTCAGTCCCTGGGTTGTGGTTCCTGATCTTGAGGAGACTACAGTTTAGTCAGGGGACTGTTAGGAATACAAATAATTGTACCTGGTGTCACAGATGCTGTTACAGAGAAATGCGGTACCCGTCACTTTGTGCAGTAATTATAATATTTGGGAACAGTATTTACTGCACCACCCCTCACCACCCCTGGGTCTAGCCTGCACAGAGCCCTCGCGTGGCCTCTGGACAACCCTGGAATCCGCCATCTGCTGCATCCCCCACTGCTCTGGCCCAGCTCTGCCACACTCAGCTCAAGGACTAGGTCAGCAGCCTCCTGCCGCTCTCCCTACTGCCTGCCTCACTCCTCCAGTCTGGCCCAGGCCCATCCAGGTGGCCCCATCCCTTCCCCATCCCCTCTGGCTCCTCCAGGAAGCTGTCCTTTCTCGGGGCTGTTCTTCTCAGCTTCTCTGTTGCTAATTTGAGCAGCTGCTCTGGCTCCTCTCTCCAAGCCGCCTTTTCTGGCTCCTCCTCCTCCTTGCATCTTAAAGGTTGGTGTTTCTGGGCTGTCTCCTCTTTTGCTTCCACATGCTCTCTCCTCTCCCCCAGGCCATTTCACCCACACTCAGACTCACATCTGCATCTCCAGCTGAGACTGCTCTCCTCAGGCCAAGGCCTGAAAAGCCAACAGCTGTCAGACCCTTCCTCTGACAAATTCAGCATTTCCCAGACTGAGCAGATCTCCCTGCTGTGTCCTTTGGGCGTGTTATTCCAAGACACAATCGTTCAACGAGGGGACCTGGAATCATCTGCAAGGCCTGCCTGTTTTCACCTTGCCCCACGAGACACACACCTGCTGGGCTCCTAAACAGGTCTCCTCCTTCCCCTCCTCCAGCCTTAGCCCCTTTCACCTGGACCACTGCCACTACCCTCCACCAGGCTCCTGATCTCCCATCAAGCCTCCATCCAGTCCATTCCCTGCAGCAGCTGCCCAAGTCATCTTGCTAAACCCACATCTGGCCCTGGTCATTCCCATGCCTACATGTAATTGCTCAGAACCTAGGAGTAAGACCCCAAATTCCAAGGCCAAACTTTCTAAGCTCCCTGCTTTTCTAGGTGTATCTCCCACTTCTCAATTTTCAACCTTTTTTCTTTTTTTAATTGACAACAGTTTTACCTAGATTCACTCTAATCTTAACTTCCCTCCAGCTCCAGAAGAGAGACCCTTCTTTTGTTTTTAAGATTTTTTTGATGTGGACTATTTTTAAAGTCTTTATTGAAGTAATTACAACATTGCTTCTGTTTTATGTTTTGTTTTTTTTCATCACAAGGCATGTAGGATCTTTTCTTCTCCCTCAGGGATCCAACCTGTAGCCCCTGCATTGGAAGACAAAGTCTTAACCATTGGATATGAGCTAGTTACTATTATAGTCTCCATTTTATAGTGGAGGAAACTTAGCATCAGAAATTGTATAACCTTCCAAAGGACACTTTAGTTGGTAATGCCACACTCAGGATTCAAATTCAGGTTGGCTGACCACTGAATATGCTGCCTCTAAAGGAGCGGGTGGTGGAGCTAGGACTTAAATCAGAGCTCATCATCTGTTTATTCAATAGACACTCTGTGCCAGGCATACTCCTGATCCAGGGCTCTCATTATGCCATTAAACAGCTCTGGGATTGAAGGTTCATAATGATGGATAAGATGAAATGGAAATGAAAAGAAAAAAATAAAAGACTGTCAGAATAAGAATAGTTCAGCCCTCAACCTCTTTATACCTCCAGCCCATCCTCTCTGCCAACAACCAGATCTGTGCTTACCACCCCCACTCAAAACACTCCAAGACCTTTCTAGGTATTATACTACACTCAGGAACCATACCAGAAGGAACTGGTAATTTGCTTAAGCTGAGAAAAATAGAATTTCACCATGGAGAAAACACCCATAGACAAAGTCAAAAAATAAACTGATGGATAATATTTGCAACTCATATCACAAAAAGCTAACTTTTTAACTTATAAATAGTTCTTACAATGGGGAACACATGTAAACCCATGGCTGCTTCATGTCAATGTATGGCAAAAACCACTACAATATTGTAAAGTAATTAGCCCCCAACTAAAATAAATAAATTAAAAAAAAAAAGAGTTCTTACAAATCAAAGAAGGAAAATACCATTAGCTTGGTAGAAAAATATTTATGAACTGACAGTTTACAGAAAAAAGACAGGAACACCTTGGAAATATTGTGGGTTTAGTTCCAGACCACCACAATAAAATGAATATCACAATAAAGCGAGTCACACAAATTTATTTTTGGTTTCCCAACACATATAAAAGTTATGTTTATACTATACTGTAGTCTATTAAGTGCACAATAGCATTATGTCTAAAAAAAGTACAAACTTGATTTTAAAATCCTTTATAGCTAAAATAAATGCCAAAACAATTACAAAGATCACTGATCACAGATCAACCATAACAAATAAAATTATGAAAAAGTTTGAAATATTGTGAGAATTACCAAAATGTGACAAAGAGACAGAAAGGGAGCAAATGCTATCAGGTAAATGGCACCAGTCAACTTGCTCAACACAGGGTTGCCACAAGGCTTCAAATTGTTAAAAAAAAAAAAGGCAATATCTGTGAGGTGTAATAACGTGAACTGCAATAAAATGAGGTTTGCCTATGTATATAAAAGACACTCAACTTCATTCTTAAGAGAAAGACAAATTACTACCATAATAGAGTAATTTTTGCCCATTGGGTTGTCAAAAATAAAATATTTGATAACATATTCAGTTGGCAAGAGTGTGGGGAAACAGGTACCCTCATACACTGTTGCTATGAGTGTAAATTTGTGTAACTGCCATGGAGGAGCCTATGACTGAATCTGTCAAAATTGTAAACACCTGGCAATTCCACTCTGGGTCTTTATTTTATCATAATACTTACATATATATCTTAATTATTTATATACAACATTATCCATTGAAATATTGTTACGGCAAGATGTTGTAAATAATTTAAATATTGATTTCTAAATGATGACACATCCATACAAAAGTATATTATAGGAATTCCCCGGCAGCTCAATGGTTAAGACTTTGCCTTCCAGTGCAGGGGTGTCAGTTCAATCCTTGGTCAGGGAGAACTAAGAATCTCCACATGCCTCATGGCCAAAAAACCAAAAACATGAAACAGAACCAATATTGTAACTAATTCATTAAAGACTTTAAAAATGGTCCGCACCAAAGAAATCTTGGAAAAAACGTATATTATGCAGCTCTTAAGGGAAAAGTAGCTCTCTATACACTGATTTGGTACAATTTCCAAATGTGTTGTTGAGTTTAAAAAGCAAGACAAACCAAATGTTTAGTATCCTACCATTTGTGGTGGTTTTTAAATATGTCCACAACTTTTAAAATATACTTGTTTTCAAGAGGAGGAGCTGAATTCTCCTCCCCTTGAATGTGGGCTGGATTTAGTAACTCACTTCTAAAAATAGAGTGTGGCAGAAGTGGTCTGTGATGTCTGAGATTAGAACATAAAAGGCAGTTGCTACGACAAAGGAGGCAAGAACATACAACGGAAAAAAGATAAGTCTCTTTAGCAAGGGGTGTTGGGAAAGCTGGACAGCCACATGTAAATCAATTAAATTAGAACATTCCTTCACACCATATACAAAAATAAACTCAAAGTGGCTTAAAGACCTAAATATAAGACATGACACCATAAAACTCCTAAAAGAGAACATAGGCAAAACATTCTCTGAAATAAAGCGGTAGCAATATTTTCTTGGATCGGTCTCCCAAGGCAAAAGAAATAAAGGCAAAAATAAGCAAATGGAACCTAATCAAATTTACAAACTTTTGCATACTGAAGAAAACCATCAACAAAATGAAAAAACAACCTACAGAATGGGAGAAAATATTTACAAACTGTGCAACTGACAAGGGGTTAATATCCAAAATATATAAATAGCTCATACAACTCAAAAGAACCAAATAATCCAATTTTTAAATGAGCAAGGCAGAAGACATTTCTCTGAAGAAGACATACAGATGGCCAATAGGCACCTGAAAAGATGCTCAACATCACTAACTATTAGAGAAATGCAAATAAAAACCACAATGAGGTATCATCTCACACTAGTCAGAATGGCTATCCTCGAAAAGTCTACAAATAATAAATGCTAGAGAGGATGTGGAGAACAGAGAACCCTCCTACACTGTTGGTGGGAATGTAAATTATTGCAGCCACAATGGAGAAGAGTATGCACGTTCCCTAAAAAACTAAAAATAGAGGCAACATATGATCCAGCTATCCCACCTCTGGGCATATATCCAGAAAAGACAAAAAAAAAAAAGGTGAGATATATATATATATACACAAATATATGTATATATACATACATATATACATATGTATA
Organism: Giraffa tippelskirchi; assembly: GCF_054371585.1. Classification (NCBI taxonomy): domain Eukaryota; kingdom Metazoa; phylum Chordata; class Mammalia; order Artiodactyla; family Giraffidae; genus Giraffa; species Giraffa tippelskirchi. The sequence goes on along the minus strand of NC_137283.1, from coordinate 16,503,073 downwards.
TAAATACATACATACACATGTATACATACACATATGTATATACATGTGTATTACACACATACACACACAATGGAATATTATTCAGCCATAAAAATAATAAAATACTGTCACCTGCAGCAACATGGATGGACTCAGAGAAAATCATACAAAACAGAAACAGACTCACAACCAGAAAACCAACTTATTGCTACCAAAGGGGAAAGGGAGAGAGGAAAGGAATAAATTAAAAATAAGGGGTGAACAGATACAAAATTCTATACATAAAATAGATAAACAACAAGGATTTACTATATAACACAGGGAACTATATTCAGTATCTCATAATAACTTATAATGGAATATAATCTGAAAAATATATAACTGAATCACTTTGTTGTACACATGAAACTAACACAATATTAAATATTGTATAAATCAACTATACTTCAGTTTTTCTAAAAAAAGGCAGTATGATGCCCACAACAATCTTGAAAAAGGAACACAGTTGGAGGACTCACACTTCCTGATTGGAAAACGCACTAGAAAGCAACAGTAATCAAGACAGTCTGTTAGTGGCATAAGGGTAGACATACAGATCAACGAACAGAAGTGAGAGTCCAGAAATTATTAGGTAAGGGTGCCAAGACCATTCAACTCAGAAAGAACACTGTTTTCAGTAAACAGTGCTGGGACAACTGGATAGCTGCAAGTAAAAGAATGAAGTTGAACCCTTACCTTACACCATATACAAAAATTAACTCAAATGGATCATAGCCCTAAGTGTAAGCATGAAAACTATAAAACTCTTAGAAAAAAACATACAGGCAAATTTTTGCAACCTTGAATTTGGAAACGGATTCTTAGATATGACATCAAAAGCACAAGCAACAACAGAATGATAAATTGGACTTTATATAAATTTAAAACTTTAGTGCTACAAAGAACACTATCAGGAAGGCGAAAAGATAGCCATAGAATACTAGAAAATACATGCAAATCATATATCTGATAAGGGACTTATATCAAGAATAAAAAGAACTCTTACAACTCAATAGTAAAAAGAAAAACAGCCCAATTTGAAAATAGGTAAAGGGGAAGGGGATGTGGGGAGGAAAGAAATAGGTGAGTGAGAGATTAAGAGGTGCAAACTCCCAGCTGCAAAATAAATGAGTTATGGGTATGTAAGGTACAGTGTGAGGAGTATAGTCAATAACTATGTAATATCTTTGTACGGTAACAGAGTAACTAGAGTTATTATGGAGATCATTCTAAAATATATAAAAATATCAAATCACTATGTTGTATGATAGGAACTAACATAGCACAGTAGGTAAATTATACTTAAAAAAATCAGAAAAAGAAATCAGATGACTTGTGGTTATCAGAGGTGGGGGTGGGGTGAGACAGAATAGGATGAAGGTGGTCAAAAGGTACACACTTCCAGGGATAAGATAAATAAGTACCAGGAATGTAATGTACAGCATTAGAAATGTCATTACCACTGCTGTATATTATATATGAAAGTTGTTGGGAGTAAATCCTAAAATCAAACAAGAGTAAATCGTAAGAGTTCTTATGACACAAAAAATTTTTTTCTATCCCTAATTTTGTATCTACATAAGATGATAGATGTTCGCTAAACTTATTGTGATAATCATTCATAATATATGTAAGCCAAATTATGCTATATGCTGAAACTTATACAGTGCTATGTATCAATTATATCTCAATAAAACTGAAAGGAAAAAAATGGGCAAAAGACTTGAATACATGTTTTTCCAAAGAAGATATGCAAATGGCCAACAAGCATGTGAAAAGATGTTTAGTCGTTAGAGAAATGCAAACCAAAACCACAGTGAATTACCAGTTCATACCCAGTAGGATGGCTATAATCAAAAAGTCAGATTAAAAAAAAAAAGATAATAACACATGTGTTGATGAGGATATGAGTAAGAACCCTCACACACTTGCTGGTGGGAATGTAAAATGATACTGCCACTTTGGAAAACAATCTAGCAGTTCTTCAAAATGTTAAAGTTGCCACTTGAGCCAGCAATTCCACTCCCACATATATATCCAAGGGAACTGTAAACATGTGATATCCAAGGGAACTGAAAACATGTATCCACACAAAAACCTGTACACAAATATTCACAGCAACAGTATTCAAAATAGCCAAAAGACAGAAACAACCCCAATGTCCATCAGCTGATAAATGGATGAACACAATGTGGTATATCCATACAATGGAATATTATTCGGCCATAAAAAGGAAAGAAATATTGACATATGCTACATTATGAATGAACCTTGAAAACTTTATGCTAAGTGAAAGAGGTCAGTCACAAAGACCACAAATTATATGGTTCTATTAATACAAATGGAGAGGGAAATGGCAAGCCACTCCTGTTCTTGCCTGGGAAATCCCATGGACAGAGAAGCCTGGTAGGCTACAGTCCATGAGATTGCAAAAGAATCAGACATGACTTAGTGACTAAACAACAACAATTTATACAAAATGCCCAGAATAGTCTTACTAGATAAGAGAGTAGGTTAAAGTTGCTTAGAGGAGGGAGAGGATGGGGATGGTAGGCTTAGGGGGTGACAACCTAAGGGTATAAGCCTTCTTCTTGAGGTGATGTAAATATCTTAAAATCAACTGTGGTAATGGTTACACAACTCTGTAAATATACTAAAAACCACTGAAGTGTACACTTTATATGTGTGAATTTTGTGGCACATGATTTATATCCCAATAAAGTTGTTACCAAAAGAGGGGGATATGCAATGTATCTTCTTATCTCTCTCTCTCACAGATCACTCATTCTGAGGTCTCCTCCAACCCAAATCAAGCTTCAGCTGACACCAGTCCTCACTGAGGTCTTGGGTGCAACTTCTTGAGAGACCTCGAGCCAGAACTACCCATCTAAGCTGCTCCCAAATTCCTGTGACTCACAGAAACAGAGACAAGAAACGCGTAAGCCACTGGGTTTGGGACTAATTTTCTCGTCGGCATTTGCTTGTATATTTATGCAATTTCTCAGAAAGGATACTCAAGAAATGGTAAAAGTGTTTGCCCCTGAGAAGAGACCTCTGGGAGGACCCTTGAGGGATGAGAGCAGGGAGGACACATATCTGATTGTATGTCATTTTATCTGTTGAATTTTGTTTCATGTGCAATGTATTAACTTTTCGAAAAAGAAAACAAAAATCAAAGAATTTTAAACACTTTAAAAAAAGTCAACAACTATCTGCTGCTTATAAAGTCTAAACTTCTCAGCGTGGGGTACAAGGCATCCACGGTGCAGCCTTTGTCCATCTTCCCAGTCTCAGCTCTCACCTCCCCTCACACTAATTGTTTGTGGTGCCCAATTTTCCGTCCTCTACACCTTCAATCATACTGTCTCTTGTGCCTGGTTCCCCCTCTCCTTCCTCCCCATCCTTTAAGACTCAGCTCAAACGCTGTTACTTTTTTGGAAGACTTCTCTGTCTATCCTTAATGTGTCAGAAGTGCGTGCCCCCAAGATACCCTTGCATGATTCAGTCATTTCAGTGTGTCATCCTACAGTGTGATGATCTGATTTCTTTCCTATATCTCCCATTAGACTATGAGCAAGGACTCCTCTTTTTTTTTTCCCCCCTTGGCAATACCACCAGCTTCCCTGGTAGCTTGGATGGTAAAGAATCCGCCTGCAATGCAGGAGACCCCAGTTCAATTCCTGGGTTGGGAAGATCCCCTGGTGGAGGGCATGGCAACTCACCCTAGTATTCTTGCCTGGAGAATCCCCATGGACAGAGGAGCCTGGCGGGCTACAGTCCATGGGATCACAAAGAGTCCGACACGACTGAGTGACTAAGCCGCAGCACAGCCCAAACCACGCGGCATGCCTAACTTTCCTGACCAGAGATGGAACTCGCGCCCCCTGCAGGGGAAGTTCGGCGTCTCAACCACTGGCTGCATGGGAAATACCTGGGAAAGAGAATTCACTCAGGCTTCCCTGAGCCTAACACACAGAGGAGGCTGTCAGTAAGAGTTCTGGTGTGAGAAAGAAAGGAAGGGTGTAGGGAGAGAGGGAGCAAAGCAGAAAATGAAAGAAGGGAGGGAGGGAAGGAAGGTGAAAGCAAGAAAGAAGGAAGGAAGGAGAGTTGGCAGAGAAAGAAAAGGAGGGAGGGAAAAAGGGTGGGAGGAAAGAAAGTCCCCAAACGTGCTCAGCAGTCTCACTGCATACAACAAAGACTCTCTGGATGAAGAAAACCCAAAACCAGATGTGAAACATAACCCAAGGAAGTGGGGAGGAAGGTGGATACATATTCTAAGCTGTACTGACATTGCTGCTTGTAGCTCAGAGACCCCTGATGATTTAGGACACACATCTTAGGCTGGAAGATGCTCACCTCTGGATCACTACCCAGCCCCTGGTGCCACCATCAGTCTCCCCAGCTTCCACTCCATCTCACATGCTCCCTTCTCCATGGTGATTCTAGCACCAGTCAGTGCCTTGCACATAGTAGGCTCTCAACACTGAGTAAATGTGGTCAGAATCATCTCCCTTCTGTAGACAGAAGAGTCTCACTTTGTGACCATGAATCTGTCTCTTCTCTCTGGAACTCAGTTGTTTCATCTCTACAATGAGGGTGTGGAGCCAGCTGATGAGTAGGACCCTTCCTAGCTAACAGTTCTTGGCTTCTCAAGGCCTCTGATCATCTCAGCAAGTCCAGAGTCTTTTCACCTGAGCAGCAAGGACTCCTCACAAGCAGCTCTTCACTCAAACTACATCACAGGAATAAGAATGACCATTCATCTGTTGATCTCTGTACATCAGGAACCACACTCAGAATTTCAGCCCCATGGCTTCATTTCTTTCTTTCCATCACCTCTGAAGTAGGTACAATAACTATCTCCATCTTACAGAAAAGGGAACTGAGAATCAGAGAAGAAACCCCATTTATCCAAGGAACACAACTGGGAGGTGGCAAAGCAGGAATTCTAAGTCCTCCACCACTTCTCCACACTGGCCCCTCTGATCCTGAACCAGGCTTCCAGCCAGCAACCTCCCCTTGGCTAACCTCACTCAGCCCACAAGTAAGCACTCAGTACACTGACCTTACAGTTGCAATCTGTGTATTCACATCCTGGGTTCCAGTTCAGGGGTAAAAACAGGTTCTAGATCCATTTAGACTCATATGAAGTTTCGGCTCTTCCCTTTGCTAGATGTCTGACCTTTAGACAAGTCATTTTAACAGATGAAGAGCAGATGACATAATGAATGTGAAAATGGCTAGCACCTCGTAAATGGGAAAGACCAGATAAAGCACAGCAGAGAGATTCTGACAAGCCCTGAAAAGCTGACGCCTCACTCCACAAAGAGCCACCTGAGTCTCCCAGTCTTTCCACTTAGCATTCGACTCTTCTGGCAAATTCATCCTGTCTTTATTCCCATCCTGAACGTTCCTTTAAATATCCTTCATAAATCCTTGGGCTTTCGAGTTAGACAGACAGAGTTACAATTCTAGCTCGACCGCTTACCCACTGTATGACCTTGGACAAATGACTCTCCTTTCTGAGGCTCAGGGTTCTCACATATGAAATATTCATAAGGGGACCTACTCCATAGGGCGGTGGTGAGGAGTCAATAATAGTATGCATGTAAATGTTTAACATGTGGTCAAGCATATAATAAAGGCTCAGAAATTGTTAACTGTTTTTTCCTGAATAATAACAGTGGTCATAGCTTTGAACTACCTGCTGATTAAAATCTAAAATTTCTGACCCAGTACTCAGAGAGCCTCGCACACTGGAGCTCCATCATCCCTTCCTGGCCTTGTTCCCTGCTGCTCCCCTAAGTGAAGCCCACACTCAAGCCAGATGTGGCTTTCTCCCCTCTGTCTCTCCACCCATGATCTTTCCCTCCATTCAGAATGCTCTCTCAAACCTCACATCTGGCCACACCCAGCCCTATTCAAGCTTCACCTCCCAAATAAGCCAGTAGCCTTCTCAATTGCCCTGGGTTTCCACAGCACCTAAGGTTGAGCACCTATTAGTGCTGACTGTCCAGGGTGAGGTTTCTGTCTGCAATTGTCTAACCTACAGTACCTCTCCTCCAGTGGTCACACCTGATTTCCCTGTGTGGGAATTTCTTTCTCCCCTATCAGTTCATGTGTCCCAGGAACGGGCATGTGGCCAAGACCTTAGACAAAGTCTCACTGATTAATTAAGAGGTGAACACTTGACCAAAGCTGAGTCAATCAGAATGAGCCCTGGAACTTTTTCTGCAACCACTGAATAACAAGTGTTCTTTTGTCCACAGGCAGTGCTAAGTTGAAGCAATGTATATTCAGAGCTGCTGGTAGCCATACGGATCACCTTCAAAAGAGAAGTGAACTTAACAATGAGACAACACAGAGTAATCAGGAAATGGAGAGAGACTTATTTTTAATGACATTATTTGGGCATCTGGATCCATCCATGCCTGAAGCCAGTACTCCTGACTATTAATGTATGTGAGCCAAAACCACTACCCTCTTTTAGTTCAGTTCAGTTGCTCAGTCGTGTCCAACTCTTTGCGACCCCATGGACCGCAGCACGCCAGGCCTCCCTGTCCATCACCAACTCCCAGAGCTTACTCAAACTCATGTCCATTGAGTCGGTGATGCCATCCAACCATCTCATCCTCTGTTGTCCCCTTTTCCTCCCACCTTCAATCTTTCCCAGTATCAGGGTCTTTTCAAATGAGTCAGTTCTTCGCATCAGGTGGCCAAAGTATTGGAGTTTCAGCTTCAGCATCAGTCCTTCCAATGAATATTCAGGACTGATTTCCTTTAGAATTGACTGGTTGGTTCTGCCTGCAGTCCAAGGGACTCTCAAGAGCCTTCTCCAGCACCACAGTTCGAAAGCATCAATCCTTTGGTGCTCAGCTTTCTTTATAGTCCAACTCGCACATCCACACATGACTACTGGAAAAACCATAGCTTTGACTAGACGGACCTTTGTTGGCAAAGTAATGTCTCTGCTTTTTAATATGCTGTCTAGATTGGTCATAGCTTTTCTTCCAAGGACCAAGTGTCTTTTAATTTCATGGCTGCAGTCACCATCTGCAGTGATTTTGGTGCCCAAGAAAATAAAGTCTGTCACTGTTTCCATTGTTTCCCCATCTATTTGCCATGAAGCAATGGGACTGGATGCCATGACCTTAGTTTTCTGAATTGAGTTTTAAGCCAACTTTTTCACTCTCCTCTTTCACTTTCATCAAGAGGCTCTCTAGTTCTTCTTCACTTTCTGCCATAAGGGTGGTGTCATCTGCGTATCTACCTTCTTTACCTTAATTTACTTAAGTCAGCTTGAGTTGGGTTTCTGTCACTTCACTGAGAGACTGCTGACCAATACAGTGATTCAGCTAGATGGCAAGCTTCCTGGGAGCAGAGATTGTGCTTTATAGACCTAGGAGCCTTGAGGTCAGAATTGATCTCTGTGTTGCAGGCCCTCGCAGAGGGGTGATCACTGAGCAGGTGAGAAATACACAGGGGAATAAATATCTCTTTGTATTTTCCCAATGGCCCAGTGCTCTGCACTCAGAAGACTCTAAAATACTTGAGTAAAGAGACTTCCCTGGCAGGCCAGTGGTTAAGACTCCATGTTCCCAATGCAGGGGGCAGGGGTTTTATCCTTAGAAGGGGAACTAATATCCAACATGCCTCATAGTGCAGCCAAAAACAAAAACAAACAAAAAACCTGAGTAAATGTTCACTTGAACAAAAACTATACAACAGACATTCTATTTTTTTTTTTTTTTTTTTTACTTTGCTGCATGGCATGCAGGATCTTAGTTCCCCAACCAGGAATTGAACCCATGCTGCTTGCAGAAGGAGTACAGAGTCTTAACCGCTGGACTGCCAGGGAAGGCTCTCGACTTCTTATGTGATACAAACAAGGTCCTCTTCTTCTCTGCAGTTTCTCTGAGGATGACTGATTTCTCCCTTTCTAAGTGGAATGATCTTAGTGAAAGAGTTATTCTAGGAACCCCACGTTGCTGAAAGACATATTTTAAATCCACTAATCTGACTGATTAGTCCCCCGTTGTACAGATGAGAAAACTGAGATTTAAGCTAAAAATGGTTGCTAAACACTGCATGGTGAGTCACAGGCAGAATCAGCTAAGATACACAGACACACCCCAGCACAATGCCATGACTAGTAGTCCAGTGCTCCGGCCCCTGCCCTTTATTAAGCAAAGTGAATCAATCACTTACCCAGAGCTCAGAAGTCTCTAAGTAAGATAGAATGAACTGCTCAATTCTGATAACCACCTTTGGAGTGGGGCAGTAAGACAAGGGAAGGAGCACTGGGCCAGGAGTCAAGACTACTTTACTCTATTACTGGCTGTGTGACCTTCACTTCTCCAGGAGTTTCCTCTCTCTAAGACAGGAGTGGAAGAAGGCAGGGTTCAAAGAAGCTGATTTCTCAGATCCCTGAAATTCTATATTTACATGGGGTTGTTGGATAGTCCATCAAATCCCCAAGATTAAACCCACACGGATTACAGAAAGTTGGAAGACCAAGAGGTCAACAACCCATCTGCAGACTACAAATTAAGGTTCAGGAAATGGGAGTTCCAGCTGATTTATATTCTTTCTGGCTCGCCTTATAAGAATAGAATGGAAATCACTTTCTGGGAATTGACAGATACCCCCACACACACACATCCTACAATTCTCCTTTCTCATTTTCTCCAGAATCTTAAAAGACCTCCATCTGAGTTGACTGGAGTGAGATAAGACTTGAAACAAGCCCACCAGAATGTCCATACTGAATAAATGCTGACTTCTGCAGGGCAGTCCTTTTGAGAGCTTGATTAGTTCTTCCAATGAGCCCATAATTCCTCCCAGCATTTGTAACAGTCCTCTTTGGCAAGCAAACCAGTCTCCTGATTTTGCTTTCACACCTTGACTTTCACCTCCAGCGATCATTCTCAATTTGATCACTTCCTGTATTTTCTACATTTGGCCATTTCCAAAAACCAGAGACCTCCTTGAAAAGATGGTGGTTTTCCCTCCATGACAATGTTCAACAGCATATGCCTCACAATCCAAAGACAATTCCCTACAGTATTTTAAGCAGTGGAATCATCAGCAAGTGACAGAACACCTTCTACAGGAGGTCTCTTTTGAAGGGTCTGACACTTGTTGAATATCCTGAGATGCTTATTTTTAAAAACCATCTTAGCTGCATGATCATCACATTTTCCCTTTTCTTTCTCAACCCTGGAATGCTCTAAACTTTTTCCTTCACAAAATCTTCATCAGTCTTCCTCCTCCATATCCCTGCTATACCCTGGCCCCATTTTCCCCAGCCCAACTCTCTTCCCTGCCTGCAATTAGGCAAATGCCCAAGTTGCTGAATCTTTAAAATCTGTCTTCGATCGAAAGGTAGGCAGGGATGGGGGGAGGGGTTCTCTAATGGATCCTGGAAAACTGTCTCAGCAGTTCCTACTCCCAAAAGGCCCTTCTCTGGTCTTTAGGGCAAGGTGTCTGTCTTAGCCAAACATTTCAGAGAGTCCCCAAAGACTCATTCTCACTAGGCATGGCACCAGAACCCTTTCTGCCTTTGGGGCGGGGGGTGCTGGAGGTTTGCCCTCCAGAGACCCATGTTTCCAGGTGTTGTTAACCACCCACATTTCAAACATTGGATAGACACAATAGACAGCCTTCTCCAACCCCCCTTATCTTTTCTCAGCACTTCATAGTTTAGAAAGTACTTTTTCATGAGTATTTGGAATCTTCTCCACTGTTTTACAGATGAGAAAACCGAGCCTCAGAGAAGTAAAGTGAAACATCCAAGTTGATAATGTAAGCAAGTTAAAGGTCAAAGTCAGACCTCTAAATTCCCCATCTCATGCTTTTTTCAGTGCAACAGAAATCGCTCACATATAGAGTAACTCCTCATTCAGATAATTATTTCCCCTAAGACAGCCAAAAGAGACTCTCAGAGACCCTCAGAAACTCAGACAAAATGCTTAACACATCAATAAACGCAATCTTCCCACATCCAAGCACACAAACCTATAGACTCAGCTCTCAGCCTCTGCCCCAACGTGTCTCTCGCATAGAATCCCCTCCCCAGTGGCTACTGAGAGTCCGTGAAGGAGGTGTGTCTTTAGACAGAGGAGCAGAATCTATCTCTGACTCCTTCAAAAAGGGGTCTTGGAAGAAAGGAGCCCCGTCCTCTGTGTCTGTTCTAGGGGTCCCACCCTCGCCCCTCCCCTACCTGCCAAGAGCTGCATCCAGGCGCAGATCTTGTAGACCGTGGCCGTGTTGCAGAAGAAGAAAAGCGCAAAGCAGGTGATGCAGCCGAGGATCAGCACCATGGAGAGCAGCACGAAGAAGGCGGCCGCCTTGAAGGCGCCGGACGGGATGGTGCTGAAGTCGGTGAACGAGCCGCGGCAGGTGAGCTCTCGGCCCGCCAGCCCGCTGCCCACACAGTAGTGGAAGAGGCCGAAGTAGCCAGGTTTGGGGGTGCTCACGCTGTCGCCCACCCAGTAGGGCTGGATGAAGACCACCACGTTGATGATGGCGAAGCAGATGGTGAAGATGGCCCATAGCACGCCGATGGCCCGCGAGTTCCGCATGTAGTGCTCGTGGTAGAGCTTGGAGGCCTCCTGCGAGGGCAGCATGGTGCCCGGGGGCGGGGCCGGCGGCGGCGGCTGGCGGGGGCCGCCGGCCCGGGACCGACCGCCGGACTGCCGGGCGGGAGCTGGGGACGCACGCGAGAAGCGGCCCTGAGCCAAGGTACCCGCGAGGGCGGGGCCTGAGGCGGAGCTGAGTGGACCTGAGGGCTGGTGTGGAGGAGCTAGGAGGGGGTCATGAGAGTACTGGGGAGGTGTCGGGGTAGGGGGAGACTGGCAAAGATCTCCAATTCGGGGACCTAGGAAGAGGCCATGTGAAAGTTGGGGGGCTGGGATGAGGACGCTGGAATGAGAATATGGGAGCTGGGGGAAGTGCTAGAAAGTGGTTATGGTGGAGTTGGGGAGGGGGCTTGGGGACCAGTATTGGCGGAGTAGGAGGGGACCGTGGGGAGATGGAATGGAGGCTGGGGTCCGGTACTGAAGAATTAGCTGAGGGGTTTTACAGGGAGCTCGGAAGGGAATTTGGGGGTTGGTATGAGGGGTAAAAGGGGGTCTGGTATTGGGTGTCTAAAAGGGGTCCGTGGAGAGGGAGGTGGGAGCTTCCGTGAGAGGGTAAGAAGAGGATATACGGGGCAAGTACTAGGGGACTGGGAAGGTGATATGGGGGCTGGGACTGGGAGGGCGAAGTGGAAGAACCAGGATGAGGCTAGAGGAACATCGGGGGACCGGGACTGCAGGGTCTGAACACGGGGCGGGGGGTTGGGAGGGTCCCTCAGAAGACAGGGCTGGAGGAGGCTGAGGGGAGCCTAGGTTTGGCGCGCCAGGGCTAGGGAGAGAGGTTTTCCAGGCCAAGGGGACGACGGACCGGGGCCGGCGGGCAGCCCGGGCCGCGAGTTAGTGGGCAAGGGGCCGGGGGCCGTGGCCGGGGCGCGGGGGAACGGCCGGGCCCCGGTAGGGCCGGGGGTGGGGGGTGGGGGGGCGGCTGCCCCGCGCCCAGGCCGGACGCGCGCGGAGGCTGCGGCCGCGGGGAGGGGGTGCGGGGAGACCAACCTGGGCCCGGTCCGGAGCGGTGGGTCCAGGACTGGCACGGCCTAGGCGCCGCGGCTCTGCGCTCCCAGAGGCGGCTTGCCGGGCCCAGGCGGCGGCCTCTGCGCGGCCTCCATCTTGCTTGGGTTCTCCCCGGGGCGCGCTCCCGCGCCGAGGCGCGCGCTCTCGTGCACCGGCGCGGCCCGACGGAGGCGCGTTCCTGCAGCCGGCGTGCGGGGCGGAGCGGAGCGGAACAGGAAAGGGGAGCTCCGCGTTCTGGCAGTCCAGCCCAGGAGCGGGATAGGCACGGTTCTGGGGGTCCCCAAGCCCGAGCAGTAAGCCTCCTCCACAGTAAGGCCTTCTAATTTGGGGGACCCCATTTTCCCAGCCCGAGCTGTGGGATTGCGGGGCCCACGCAAAATGGGAACGGGGGAGGGTCCGAGCGGGGTATTAGTTGATAAAAGTTTGAACTGACCCCTGGCTCCCAAGTTAACTCAGATAAAGCCTATCCCAGTGCCTCGAGTTGCACCATTACACTTCCAGTCCTTTGGGTCTTGGAGGCATTGAAAGTTCCCAGAGGCTCCTAGGAAACTGCCAACACCTCTGGGAGAGGGAACCCCCCAAAACTGTTAACCTCCACTCCTGCGGTGGGGATTCGTTGGCCGCCAGAGCATTAGGAGTTAGGCCTGGAGAGCAGGACCCAGGGTGAGTATGGGGAACAGGAGAGGAGGAGGCTGGGGATGTGTTGGTTTGTCTTCCTGCACTTTCCCAGTGCCTGGCATGAAGTGGATACATCATGAGCATGTAGTGTATTAAAGGACAAAGCATCCAAGTCCAGACTCACGATTAGACCTGAGAACACGAGGGGACGTTCCGGGGGGGCCAGTGCAGGTCATTCCTTCCCTGCTGTGAAATAGCTTTTGGTTTAGGTTCTGCCAAGGTGGTCTAAGTTGGCATCCAGAAAACTCTGGCTACTGCTTACTGTCTCCCTGATCTTGCACTTGCTCTTTGAACCTCTGTTTCCGCGTCTATAAAGTGGGCAGATTAAGCCCCACTTCACAGGTATTGAGGGTTGGTGAAAATAATCTGTTAGTACGATCCAAGGACTGGACCATACACAGGGATCAGTCTGATAAAATTTAAAACTATCTACAAAGATAATCATCATCATCATGTGAGATTGCCACCTGTCTTTTTTCCCATGGGGAGAGGGAGTGGGTTTTGTGGGTTTGGGGGTTTTTGGTGTTGTTGTTTTTTGCTGAGATGATGTACTTCTTGCTTTCTTGGTATATAAACAAAAATCTCTTTTGTAAAGAAATGGTGTTGATAGTTAATGGCATTTTTTTTCCTTCAATGGCAAAATTTGGCAAAATTTGGCAAAATAATAAATAGGCAGTGTTGTTTCCAAAGTAAAAAAAAAAAACATTGTGTGCAGTCCTCCACAATTTGAGGACCACAGACCCACATGAAGTCATTTCACCTGAGACATTCTAGCTCTCCTGATTTTTGCTTTAAATATATTGCCTCATTTAATCTTCACAGTAACCCTATGAGACCATGTTATTGGCTGAATTGTATCCTTCCTCCCTGCCCCCAAATTCATATGTTTAAGTCCCAACTTCCAGTATCTCAGAAGGTGGCTATTTGGAAATAGGGCCTTTAAAGAGGTGGTTAAGGTAAAGTGAGATGATGTGAGTGGGCCCTAATCCAGTATCACAAGTGTCCTTATAAAAAGAGGAGTTGAGGACAGAGATTAGATGATGACCATGGGAAACACAGAAAGAAAGCAGCCATCTTCTGAGGGGCTTCAGAAGAAACCAAACTTGCTGACACCTTGATCATGGACTTCTAGCCTCCAGAACTGTGAGAAGATACATTTCTGATGTTTAAGCCACCCAGCTTATAGTATTTTCTAATGGCAGCCCTAGCAAACTAATACTAATAAGTACTATCTTACAGATGAGGACAGTGAGGTATGCCTGTATTACAGATGAGGGCAGGGAAGTTAAATTACTTCCCCAAAGTCACACCTCTAGCAAGTGAAACAGCTGGGATTTATGTCGCGCCCACATTCTTAATTACTGTGCCCTATAGATAATTCTGTAGAGTGGGCTCAATTCTTCTCAACCACCCAGGTTTCCTTTTTGTTTCCGTATCATTTGGTTACTGACATCAGACCATCTGGGTTCAAGTCTCAGTTTTTCATCCCTTGGATCATACACTGTAAGGATGCAACCTTTAGGCTGTATATGGTCATGTTCACAGTTTCATGGCAAAGCCCAAGAGGATAAGCCGATGTGTCCTCAGAGAGATGGAGAGGTTCTTAATACTTTTAAGTGAAGTGAGTGAAAGTCACTTAGTCATGTCTGACTCTTTGCGACCCCATGGACTATACAGTCCATGGAATTCTCTAGGCCAGAATACTGGAGTGGGTAGCCTTCACCCTTTTCCAGGGGATCTTCCCAACCTAGGGATGGAACCCAGATCTCCCACATTGCAGGTGGAATCTTTACCAGCTGAGCCACAAGGGAAGCCCCAATACTTTTAAGAGCTTATGGCAAAAGTTATGCCTGTCTTTCCATGGTTTTCTTGAATCCCACTCTTTTCTTTACAATAGTCTGAATTTGGGGGCAGGGAGGAGGAATACAGTTCAGCCAATAACACAATCTCTTAAGGTTATTGTGAGATTAAATGAGGCAACATATTTAAAGCAGTGATTAGGGGAGCTAGAATGTCTAATGTCTCTGAAAGAGTCAAAGCAAAGGCCCTTTCTTTCTCTTTCCTCCCTCAAACTCTCACATTAAATCTTGCTCTTTGACTAGAGAAATCATTCATTACTTCAACCACTCAGCCAAGAGGTATCAGTGGCACCTTTTATTTGACAGGATCTTTGCTAGGCAATGGGAACACAAAGATGAGGAAGACCCAGTCCCTGCCCTGAAAGAATTCACTGTCTAGTCTCTACTAGGAAACAGATGGAGTAGAATAAGCATGACAGAAGTTCACTCAGAGATTTTCAGAGCCATGTGCAAGGGCTCACTGGAGCTGGAGTCTTGAATGAGTCACTTCGACTTTTGGAATCTCAGTGGTTTCATCTATTAAAAAGCCATCATTAAAAAAATACTCTTTCATGAATGATTTAATAATGTGCTTTATACCTGAAGCAAACTAGAAGTGTAAAGAATTGTTCATTCAATAGTAAAATGCTTTCATAGCTGTACTGTGTCTCTCCTGGGAAGTATGTGTTTTCTTCAGGAGTCTTGGGTTGTAAATGACAGAGACCCAATAAAAACTGGCATAAGCAGGAATAGGTTCCAGCATGATCCAGCAGGTCATGTGATGGGAGTCATCTCTCCCCATGAACCCTGCTTTCCCTTCTGTGGTTAGGTCCATGCCCAGGCAAGATATTCCTAAGCCATGGCAAGATATGTCTGCTGTCTTTGTGATCAGAGAATATGGTCTCTGTGAAACTCAGACTTTGGAATTTGTGGAAGATCCATTTGAGGCCTAGTACATGATTCATTTTCATAAATATGCTTTCAAAGAATGTGATTTCCTTGTTAATGGAAGGAAGTTCTTTCTATGTCTATTAGCTCAAGCCTATTAATTGCATTGTTCATATTTTCTAGATCATTATTCTTTTTTTTTCTATCTGCTTGATCCATCCATTTCTAGAAAAATATGTTAAAATCTCCCATTGCAATTGGCTACGAAGGGAGATGAGAAAATTTTATGGATTGTTGGTAATGTTCCGTATCTTACCTGGAGTTTAGGTTACACATATATATACATTTGTCAAAATTCAGCAAACATGCACTTAAGATTTGTGCATTTCATTGTATATAAAATTCATTTCAAACGAAAAAGTTGCAATCAGATAATCAACCTTACTTAATGAAGTCTTTAAGGGAAAAGTAACTGAATTTACTTTGAAATGCATACAAAGTAAGATTGGTGTAATAAAGGATGGTGTAATCAATGGATAGAAAGACGCAGAGATTGATAGATATGTGAAAAAGCAAATGCAAAGTAAAAGTGTTATTGGTAGAACTAGACAGTAAGTATTTGGATGTATGCTCTAAGATTCTTCCAGCTTGTGGTACATTTGAAATTTTTAATTAAAAAATATTGTGGAGGAAAATCTGCCATTATGATTGACTTGCCAATTTCTCTTTGTGAGTCTATTGATTTTTTGCTATATGTATTGAGACTAAGTTATTAGATGCATAATAGCTTTCTTTTGACCAGTATTTTCCTTCTGTATATTCTTTTATCTTTAGTCTTTCTGTCATCATGTTTTTGGAGTGCCTTTTGTAAAAATCAAAAAGCTTCATAAAAAAATCTAATATGAAAGCCTCTGTTTCGTAATAGGTAAACATTGATCTGTTTACATTTATCGTGGTTATTGATCAATTTGAACTTATTTCTACCATCTAATTTTGTGTTTACGTTTATTATGCTTTTTCTATGTATTTTTTTCTCCTTCCAAGCCTTCTATTTTTTTTCAAGGTTTTTTTCAATCATTTTTATTTTAATGGTTTCATTTTCTTTTTTCTTGGTTTTGCTTCTCCTGGTTTGGAAAATCTGTAATTCATACTTTTGTGAGATGTTTCTCAAGAGAATCCTCTTGGTTTTCAATACCAGAACATCATAGAGATTTCTTATCTCTCAACACAATATTTTCTGGCCAATGTTTAGATAAGAAAATTTTACATTTGCATCCCTAAAATTCAGCAC
This sequence comes from Giraffa tippelskirchi, assembly GCF_054371585.1. Taxonomy (NCBI): domain Eukaryota; kingdom Metazoa; phylum Chordata; class Mammalia; order Artiodactyla; family Giraffidae; genus Giraffa; species Giraffa tippelskirchi. Next base: position 16,486,712 of record NC_137283.1, on the reverse strand, counting down.
ACTGTTTTAAACAAAACTCAGTGTAGGAAATAGCTTAAGCTATATCCAAACCGCTATTGATACAATATCAGAATTAAGTGTTCTTTGTAAATTGTGCCTCCACATCCACAAAAAGAATGTGTATCTTAGATGTCTTTGGTGCGATGAGAGAAATCAGTGTATCAGGTTATTGCACACAAAGTTGTTGAAGCTGTTTGCTAACAGCAGTAGCATTTGTTTGGTGGTTAAGAAGCAGAGTTTTTGATTTTGCTTTCTGTGTGTAGTAAAATATACCTAACAAAGCTTATTTTTTCAATGATTTTTAAGTGTTCATTCAGTGGCATCAAGTACATCACAATGTGCAACCGTCAGTGCTTCCATTTCCAGAACTTTTTAATCATCTCAAACTCTGTATCTATTAAACAATAGCTCCTTATTTCCTCTGTGTCCCCCAGCCCCTGGTAACCTCTGTTCTACTTTCTATTAATTGGCCTATTCTAAGTATCTTATCTAAGTGGAATCATACAATATCTGTCCTTTTGTATCTGACTTCTTTCTCTTAGCATAATGTTTCCAAGGTTCATCCATGTTGTAGCATGTGTCAAAGTTGTATTCTTTTCTAAGGTTACTGTTTCATTGTATTCTATTTCTAAGGTTACTATATTATCCATTTATCAGTTGATGGATATTTGTATTGTTTCCACCTTTGGACTATTGGGAATAATGTTGCTGTGAACATTGGTGTTTAAATATCCATTGGAGTCTCTGCTTTCAATTCTTTTGGCTGTATACCTATTAGTGAAATTGCTACATCATATGGTAATCCTATGTTTATCTTCTTGAGAAACTACCAAACTGTTTCCACAGCAGCTGCACCATTTTGCATTCCAACCAGCAATGCCAAGTGTTCTGATTTCTCCACATCCTTGCCAACATTTGTTATTTTCTGTTTTGTTTTGTTTTGTTTTATTATAATTGTCATCCTACTTGGTATGAAGTGGTATCTCATTGTGGTTTTAATTTGCATTTCCCTAATGACTAGAGATGTTAAACATCTTTTCATGTGCTTATTGATGGTTCATACATCTTCTCTGGAGAAATATCTATTCACATTCTTTCCTCATTTTTGGATTGGGATGATTGTTTGTTGTTGAGTTGTAGGAGTTCTTTATATTCTCAGAATATGAATCTCTTATCAGATATATGATTTGTAAATATTTTGTCCCGTTCAGTGGTTTGTCTTTGCACTCTCTGGATAGTATCCTTTGATACACAAATGTTTTAAATTTTGATGAAGTCTGATTTATCATTTTTTTTCTTTCATTGCCTGTGCTTTTGTGTTATATCCAAGAAATTATTAACAAATACAATAATGTGAAGCTTTTCCACTGTGTTTTTTCTAACAGTTTTATAGTTTTAGCTCATATGTTTAGGTCTTTGATCTATTTGAATTAGTTTTTGTATATGGTGTAAGGTAAGGGTCAAAGAGAAGGCGATGGCACCCCACTCCAGTACTCTTGCCTGGAAAATCCCATAGATGAAGGAGCCTGGTGGGCTGCAGTCCATGGGGTCGCGAAGAGTTGGAAACAACTGAGCGACTTCACTTTCACTTTTCACTTTCATGCATTGGAGAAGGAAATGGCAACCCACTCCAGTGTTCTTGCCTGGAGAATCCCAGGGACGGGGGAGCCTAGAGGGCCGCCGTCTATGGGGTCGCACAGAGTCGGACATGACTGAAGCGACTTAGCAGCAGCAAGGGTCAAACTTCCTTGTTTTGCACGTAACTATTCAGTTGTCCCAGCATCATTTATTGAAAAGACTGTCCTTTCCCCCATTGAGTGGTTTTGGCAACCTTGTTGAAAATCAATTAGCCTATATGTGAGGCTTTAATTCTAGACTTTCTAGTCTATAGTCAATTCTATTCGTCTGTATGTCTATCCTTATGGTAGTACTACGCTGTTTGAAGGAAATAGTGGTTTTAATCATATAAAATCTTAATGCAACAGATTGTTGCTTATGTGCAGGTGCTTCACTATATTTTATTTATGTTTTGGGAAATTGTTTGGGTTTGGTGTTGACACATCATGCCTTATAATTTTCCCATTTAAAATAATGGGAACCACACTTCCTTCTGCTCTGTGCCTTTGCACAGAACGTCTGATTTCTGACCCAGATTACTAATGTTAAGCAAGAGATTCTTGTATTTTATTTCTGTCCTTTATTGGTTACCCCTACATTTGTAAACAGAAATACTTAACATAATATCTAAAGTAAATTAAGATTTTTTTATACTCCCTCTATGCCAAAATAGATATTAGAATATTTTAGCTTAGAATCATATTCTTCCATCTTTGTTGTCATTGTCTATATATTTTTAGTCCCATCTTCTAGTTAAAGCTCCCCTAAGTGTAATTTTTAAGTCAGTTTTATTGATAAATTTAAAATTTTTTTTATTTATTTTATTATTATGAGCCTTGCCATGCAGTATGTGGGATCTCAGTCCAGGATCAGGAATAAAACCCATGCCCTTTGCAGTGGAAGGGTGGAGTCTTAACCATTGGACCAATAGGGAAGTCTCAGAGTTATATTCAGATATGATAAAATTCACTCATTTCAGTAATGACAGCACATAAAGTTGTGTAACCACAGTTCAACCACTCCCCAAAATTTCCTCTGATGTTGGCTCCTCACCATACCTTGAACCTTATGTAACCACTTGTTTTCTTTTTTTTCTTGTTTTTTTATTTTATTTTATTTTATATTGGGCTATAGCTGATTTACAGTGTTGTGTTAGTTTCAGGAGTACAACAAAGTAATTCAGTTATACATATACATATATCTGTTCTTTTTAAAATTATTTTCCCATTTAGATTATTATAGAATATTGAGAAGAGTTCCCTGTGCTTTACAATGGGTCCTTGTTGGTTATCTATTTTAAATAAAATAGTGTGCATATTGCAATCCCAAACTCCCACCGTTGTTTGTTATCTTTCACTGTGGGTTTTGCTTTTTCAACAATGTCACATAAATGGAATTATGCAGTATGTACCCTTTTCAGTCTTAATTCTTTAAGTTGACATAATGCATTTGCAATTCAACTGTGTTGTTGGATTTATCAGTAGTTTGTTTCTTTTAGTTACTGAGTAGGGATCCATTGTATAGATGAACCATAGTTTATCTGTTCACCAATTCAGGGCCACTTGGATTGTTTCCACATTTTGATATTATAAATAAGTCTACTCTAAACATTCATTTATAGGCTTTTGTAAGAATATAAGTTCTCACTTTCTAATGTAAATATCTAGAAGTGAGAATGTTGTGTCATCAGTGCTGCACTCAATATGCCAGCAGAGCAGAGGCCGCCACAGGACTGGAAAATGTCAGTCTTCATTCCAAACCCAAAGAAGGGCAATACAAAGAATGTTCAAACTCCTGTACAATTGTGCTCATTTTACATGCTAGCAAGGTCATATTCAAAATCCTTCAAGCCAGGCTTCAGCAGTACATGAACCAAGAACTTCCAAATGTTCAAACTGAATTTAGAAAAGGCAGAGGAACCAGAGATGAAATTGCCAACATTCATTGGATAAGAGAGAAAGCAAGGGAATTCCAGAAAAATATCTACTTCTGCTTCATTGACTACACGAAAACCTTTGACTGTGTGGATCACAACAAACTGTGGAAAATTCTTCATCAGATGGGAGTACAGTCACCTTATCTGTCTCCTGAGAAACCTATATGCAAGTCAAGAAGTAACAGTTAGAACCAGACATACAACAATGGAATGGTTCAAATTGGGAAAGGAATACATCAAGGCTATATTGTCACCCTGCTTATTTAACTTATATACAGAATACAACATGTGAGATGCTGGACTGGATGAATCACTAGCTGGAATCAAGATTGCAGGGAGAAATATCAACAACCTCAGATATGCAGATGATATCAGTCTAATGGCAGAAAGCAAAGAAGAACTAAAGACTCTCTAGATGAGGGTGGAAGAGGAGAGTGAAAATGCTGGCTTAAAACTCAACATTCAAAAAGCAAAGATCATGGCATCTGGTCCCATTACTTTATGGCAAATAGAAGGGGGAAATGTGGAAACTGACAGATTTTCTTTTCTCTGGATCCTGTATGACTGCAGACTCTGACTGCAGCCACATAATTAAAAGACGCTTGCTCCTTGGAAGGAAAGTTATGACAAACCTAGACAGCATATTCAAAAGCAGAGATGGCACTTTCCCAACAAAGGTCAAAGCTTTGTAAGATAATGAAACTCTGGGAGATGGTGAAAGACAGGGAAACTTGGTGTACTGCAGTCCATGGGGTTGCAAAGAATCAGACAAGACATAGCGACTGAACAACAAATGGCTAATGATGCTGAACATCTCTTCATGTTCTTGCTTGCATCACTGGTGAACTGGCTGTTCAAATATCTTTTTCCTGTTTTCTATTGGACTGTTAGTTATCTCATTATAAAGATTTAAGAGTTTTTTATATATTGTGGATACAAATCCTTCATTAGATATGTTTTGTGAATATTTCCTCCTAATCTGTGACTCATCTTTTCATTCTCTTAACAGTATCTTTTGAAAAGCAAATGTTCAAAATTTTGATGAAGGCCAGTTTATCATTTTTTATTTTATGGACCATTTTTATATAGTATCTAACAAATGTTTCCTTGATCTAGTTAATAAAAATTTTCCTCTAGATTTCCTTTCAGAAGCTTTATGGTTTTATTCTTTACATGTAAGTCTGTAATCCATTTTGAGTTTTTTTTTTATTATTATTTATTTTTGGCTGCACTGGGTCTTCATTGCTGTGCATGGGCTTTCTCTAGTTGCAGAGAGCAGGGGCTACTCTTCACTGTGGTGCTCAGGCTTCTCATTGCCATGGCTTCTCTTGTTGTGGAGTATGGGCTTTAGGTGTGCAGGCTTCAGCAGTTGTGGCACATGGGCTCAGTAGTTGGGGCTTGCAGTCTCTAGAGGGCTGCCTCAGTAGTTGTGTCTCACAGGCTTAGCTGCTCCACGGCATGTGGGATCTGCCTGGACCAGGGATCAAACCCCTGTGACCTGCATTGGCAAGCAGATTCTTAACCACTAGACCACTGGGGAAGCCCTCGAGTTAATTTTTGTTTATGATGACAGTTTGATTTGAGGTTCATCTTTTGCATATGGTTATCCTATTGTTCTGGCACTATTTATTGAAAAGACTATCTTTTCTCCTTTGAATAGCCTTTGCACCTTTGTCAGAAATCAGTTGAATCACATTGAGATACCTCTTCACAACCACTAGGGTGGCTAAAATTAAAAAGAGAGATAATAAGTGTTGATGAGGATGGAGAAATTAGAATCCTCATACATGGGTAGTAAGAATACAAAATGGAAAACAATTTGGAAGTTTCTCAAAATGTTAAACATTGTAGTACCGTATGACCCAGCAATTCCATTCCTCACATAGGAGAACAGTGACTAGGTTACAGCCTTAGATCTTGACACAGGAAGGATATAAGAAGCAGAAGTGATTGCTCCTGGAAAATTCTCGAAGACTAGCAAATGCCATAGAAACATATTCCCACACTGCTTCTAACCTATCTGGAGCTTTGTATACCCTAAATACATAGTTTATCTTAATTTGGGGGCAAGTGAGTGTTCTTTGTGTGTTCCAAGCTCAAGTCCTTCCTAAGAGAAATGAAAACATATGCACACACAAAAACTTGTGCACAAATGTTTATAGTGGCACTATTCATATTTTTGGCACAATAGCCAGAAAGTGGAAACAACCCAAATATCTATCAACCAATGACTGGATACATAAAATGTGGTATAGCCATACAATGGAATAGTATTCAGCCATAAAAAGAATGAAATAATAATATGTGCTACAACCAAATGGACCAATGGTAGCTAAGTGGAAAAAAAAAAAAAAGAGTCACAAAAGATCACATATTGTGTGGCTCCATTTATATGAAATGTCCAGAATAGGCAAATCTATGGAGAAAAGTAGATTAGTGATTGCCTAAGGCTGGAGAAATGGGAGAATGAGGAGTGACTGTTAATGGGTATGAAGTTTCCTTTTGAAACTTTTCAAAGTTTTCATTTTGAGGAGATGAAAATATTCTAAACTTGGATTTTGGTAGTTTGCACAACTCTGTGAATATGCTAATGTCATTAAATTATATATGGGTAAATTTTGTGGTATATGAATTATCTCAATAAAGATACTTTAAAAATGAATTGGTCATGTATGTTTTTATCTTTTTCTGGACTCTTCTGTTCCATTAATTTGTGTCTGTCCTTTCAACAATACTAGATTACCTTGACTACTGTAGCTTCATATTAAGGCTTGAAATTAGGTGGCACATGTCTTATAACTTTGTTCTTCTTTTGAAAATTATTTTGACTTTTCTAGTTCTCTTACTTTTCAACATAATTCTTCTCATCGGATTGTTGATGTCTACCAGAATCCCTGCTGGAACTTTTAAATGAACTGGGTTGAATTTATAGATCTATTTAGGGATAACTGACATCTTAATAATATTAAGTCTTTTAATCCATGAACAAGGTATATTTTGGCATTTTTCTGTTTTCTTTCTTTCATCAATATTTTATAGTTTTCAGCATACAAATCTTACACAGCTTTTGTTAAATTTATACCTATTTCATAGAGGGAGTTTGGTGCTCTTGTAAATGGTACTGTTTACTACATTTCAATTTCTGATCGCTCATTACTACTATATATATATATGTATATATATGTATACATATACTATATATATATATGTACAACTTATATTTTTATATTGACCATCTATTGAGTTGCCTTGCTAGGTTATTTATCAAGTCTAGTAGTTTTTTTTTGGAGAAGGCAATGGCAACCCACTCCAGTACTCTTGCCTGGAAAATCCCATGGATGGAGGAGCCTGGCGGGCTGCAGTCCATGCGGTCCCTAAGAGTTGGACACGACTGAGCGACTTCACTTTCACTTTTCACTTTCATGCATTGGAGAAGGAAATGGCAACCCACTCCAGTATTCTTGCCTGGAGAATCCCAGGGATGGGGGAGGCTGGTGGGCTGCCGTCTATGGGGTCACACAGAGTCGGACACGACTGAAGCGACTTAGCAGTAGCAGTAGCAGTAGTTTTTTAATAGATTTGTTGGGATTTTAATGAGCATTGGATCAAAGATGAAATCAAAAGGGAAATTTTTTGTTTTAATATTGGAACAAATGAAAACGGAAATCCAACATACCAAAATTATTAGATTCAGCAAAAGCAGTCCTAAGAAGGAAGTTACAGTGATAAATGACTACATTAAAAGTAACAAAAGATCTCTAAACAACCTAACTTTGCACCTCAAATAACTAGAAAAACAAGAACAAACTAGCCCAAAATTAGCAGAAGGAAGGAGATGACAAAGATCAAAGTAGAAATAAAATAGAGGCTCCAAAAACAATAGAAAAAAAGAAATCAATGACACTGAGTTGTTTCTAAAAAAAAAAAAATTGACAAACCTTAGCTAGACTTACTAAGAGAAAAAGAGAGGACTCAAATAAATAAAATTAGAAGTGAAAGAGCAGATACTACAACTAATACTGCAGAAATGTAAAGGCTCATAAGAGACTACTATGAACCATTGTATGTCCACAAGTTGGACAGTCTGGAAAAAATAGATAAATTCCTAGAAACATACAATCTGCCAAGACTGAATAATGAAGAAACAGAAGACCTGAACAGACTAACAGTGAATAAGGAGATTGAATAAGTAATCAAAAATGTTCCAACAAAGAAAATGCCAGGACCAGTTGCTTTTATGGGTTAATTCTACCAAACATTTAAAGAAGAACTCATGCCCATCCTCCTCAAACTCTTCCAAAAAATTGAAAGAGCAGAACACTCCAAAACTCATTTTATGAGGACAACACTACTCTTATACCAAAGCTAAATAAGGACATTACAAGAAAAGAAAATGGCAGACCAATATCCTGATGAATATGGATGCATATATCCTCAACAAAATAAATACTAGCAAACTGAATTCAAAAGTTCATTAAAAGGCTCATACATCATGATGAAGTGGTATTTATCTTGGGAGATGGCAAAGATGGCTCAATATATGCAAACCAATAAATATATTATACCATATTAATGTAAAGAAAGATCAAAACCGTATAATCATCTCAATAGATACTGAAAAAACATTTGACAGAATTCAACATCCTTGCATGATGAAATCTCTCAACAGATTTGGTATAGAAAAAACATACCTCAACATAGTAAAAGCCATATGTGACAAATTCATAGCTGACATAATACTCAATGGTAAACAGTTGTAGCAAAAATTAAGGGTTCTCAGGTTAACTTTGTAACTCAACAATGACAGTGAGGATCTGAGAACTTTCCATCTTTCCTCTCCACAATCCATGTTTGTAATATTCTTTATTATGGTCCCAAGATGGCTGCAGCAGACATTGCCATGCCCAGAGTAGAGGAAGAAGGCTTTTCCTTTTATGCAACTCTTTCTACTAGGCAGGAGACTCTTCCCCAGAGTCCCTTGGCAAACGTGCCCTCAGATCCCATTGGCCAGGACTCAGTAACTTGCCTGTATCTTCAAGAGAGGCTGCAAAAGTGACTCTGAGCATGCTCCACTCTCTACATTGGGAAGTGAGCTCTTCCAGTGGTGACGAAAGGACAAGTTGGAGTTGGAAATGGTTTTTCAGTAGCCAACATTTCCAAAGATTTCTAGGGGTGTACACCAGGAGAAAAAAAAAGTTTGTTACCAACTCAGTCTACCATATTGGCTGAAATTCAGTATTACTTTTATAATTAGAATAAAATAGGGTTTAAAACTCTGAAACAAGAATTCCAACCATTTCACACAGATGAGTTCCTGCAGACTACCTCTGCTGCAGACCATGGTGTGTACTTTGACCTGTGAGTGAAATCAGTCTTTAACTCAAGGGAGCTGAAACTTCCAGATCATTAACTTCTTTTCAAAAAAATCAAAACTTCTATAAGCTTCCTTATAGCTGATACCTTATGAAAAAAGTGATAATTTACTTTAAAGAAATATTGAGGAGTCAAACTAGTTATTTTTCCCATTTGCAATGTAAACTTAACAGCTATAGTTTAATTATGTATAAGATGGACATTCCCAGTGAATGTATTTTTTTTTTTTTCCAGTGAATGTATTATGTTGAGTTCCCAGGGCTTGGTGATATCACACTGCTTCTCTTCTCTAAATGTCTCTTCTACTTGCCTATGAAATATAATTCTTATCCCTATAAACAGCCAATGTTGGTTTTTCTCTGAAGTGTCTAATATCCTGTTTTGAAAAAAAGGACCAAAGAGCTATATAACAAAAAAGAACAAGAAAAGAAACAAAAAACCCAAAGATAAATTTTGGTTTACTAATTAAAAAAAAAAAGAATCCCAACTATTTTAACTAACCTCCCAGCCATCCTCCCTAACAAGAAACCCAACCTATTTAGAAAGCCTAGTTGATTTGAATGTCATTTAGTCCAACAGGAAAAAACAAAGAAAGCATTTGTTCTTGATTGCCATGTGTTGGGTCTTTGTAACACATATTGCCTTTAATCTTCATGATGACCAATGTGATAGATGCTTGTGTCCTCACTTTACAGATGAGGAAACTGAGACTCACAGAATAGTAGTGCCTTGCTTGGGAATTTCCTGGTAGTCTAGTCACTGCCAGGCCCAGGGTTTGATACCTAATCCAGGAACTGAGATCCTGTGCACTGTGGCAAAAAGAAAGCAAAAATGCCTTTCTTGAGGTTACACTGCCTGGAAAGCCAGCCCAGCCAGGACTGCTAGACTCCAAAGTCCATGCATTTTTCTTTGGGGATTCTTCCTCCTCTTTCCCCATCCCAGTTACTTGTAAGGATAGATTTGACACTCAAAAATGGAATTTCCCAGACTTCATCTGGGCCAAAAAAAGTCCATCTTGAAGTCAGAAATCATCATAGTGGGACCCGTTATTAAATAATCCACCAGACAGATCCTTGATTAGCAACTCTACCTAGAATCTCTTTGGGAATACCATTTGGCTATATTAAATTGAGAGCTTAAGTTAGTCTAAACGAAGAGTTAATTCCCTCTGTGATTCAGGCAGCTGTCCTGGGAGCGAGGTCCACTGGGAACTCAGCCTCCTGGTTCAGATTTTCAGCAGATGAGATTCCAGAAGAGCAAACTTTCCCAGAGCATCTTACTGTTCTTCCTCAGCACTCTAATGGGTTGCTCTTTACCATCTGTCTTCCCTACAGTCTTCCCTGGTGGCTCAGTAAAGAATCTGCCTGCCAATGTAGGAGACAGGGGTTCTAATCCCTGGGTTGGAAAGATCCCCAGAAAAGGGAATGGCAACCCACTCCAGTATTCTTGCCTGGAGAATTCCATGGACAGAGAAGCCTGGTGGGCTGCACAGACCATGGGGTCACAAAGAGTTAGACTTGACTGAGCAACTAACACTTTCCCTAGAGGACAGTGAAATGCAAAGCTCAAAGATCCACTACTGACTCCCAGACCCTGCACAGTGCCTAACATATAGTAGCACTCTATACAAGCTTGGTTAATTAGTTGACTGATTAACAAATCATTGAAAGTACTAGCGTTCTCCTCGTACCCCACTGGTAGGAATGTAAGTTGGTGCAGCCACTGTGGAAAACAGTATGGAGATTCCTCAGAAAACTGAAAATGTGGGATTTCCCTGGTGGTTCCAGTGATTAAGACTCCCTGCTTCCACTACAGAAGGCACAGCTTTGGTCCCTGGTTGGGGAACTAAGGTCCTGACACTGCGTGGCGTGGTCAAAAAAAAGAAAACTAAAAGTAGAATTACCATATGAACTAGCAGTCCCACTCCTGGGCATATATTCAGACAGAACTACAATTCAAAAAGATCCATGCACCTTTGTGTTCATAGCAGAGACGTGGACTGTTCACAATAGCCAAGACATGGAAACAACATAATGTCCATCGACTGATGAATGGATAAAGATGTAGTACATATATACAATGGAATATATGCGTATATATAATGGAATACTATTCAGGCATAAAAAAATAAAATAATGCCATTTGCAGCAACATGGATACAACTATAGATTATCATAGCATGTGAAGTAATTCAGAAGGAGAAAGACAAATACCATATATGTCATTTATATGTGGAATCTAAAATACAACACAAATGAACTTATCTACAGAACAGACTCACAAACAGAACAGATTTGTGTTCTGTAGGGTAGGAGAGGGATGGGACAGGAATTTGGGGTTGGCAGATGCAAACTATTATATATAAAATGGATAAGTAGCAAGATCCTCCTGTATAGCACAGGGAACTCTTTCAATATTCTGTGATAAATCATAATGGAAAAAATATAACAAAGAAAATTTAATAGTATATATGAAGTAGTTCCATTATTTATAAATGAATCAATATAAAGCAGAAATTAACATTAAGATTGTAAGACTGACATGACCCCTACTACTCTCCTCTAGCCTCCTTTACCTGGGTACTCATAGTCTACTAGTTGTCAGTCTGAATTGTCTTTCTGCTCTGAACAGACTACAAGACCCTAAACAACAGTCTTCCAAGTTGGTGACCTTATAACTGCAACAGTTCCAAGGCCAGAAATCTAAAACAGGGGGCATCCTCCATTGCACCCTCTTAGAGGTCTATCATCAAGGCACTGGCCCAGAATTCGATGTCTCTTTTGCAGTCAATTGGGACACTGGGAGAATGTCCTTGAAAGTTTGTCCAATCCTGCCACACTGTCTCGAATGCTCCCACATTTAACCTTGAAGGAGGATCCCTATCTGGGCCCCTCCCAGGGTTGATGGAACTCTGAGGGGTTTTCTGGTAAACGGCTACTGGTTATTTCCTTAAAATGCCATGAGGAAACTAAATTTGAAATTAATGGAAAACCATGTCAGATTTTTGTAGTTACCTGGAATGCACTCTCTAAACTTCACTTGCTCTGGAGCCTGAAGATGGGCTGCTGGGAAAACTGGCAGAAACCTGAGAAAGGTGACGATCAGTGTCAGCTTCTCTGGATCTCTGTAGGGCCTGGTGGAGGAAGGAAGGCACAGTGCTCTTGTGCATTTGGTTTTGGGGTACCAACTGGTTATCAATCCTTTCTTTCTTAGGGACAGTTATTGTTTTCTTGTCTGTTTAGTTTTGTGTCCTTAGATCTCGGTTCAGGTTTCTGCCTGCCTGGGGCATGCAGGTTGTCGTCACTCACATTTGCAGGTTGGGGGCCCCAAAATTAGGCTGGACCAAAAAATGTGGGTCAGATATGGTCCTACCGACTGTTGACAAGGTGCTTGAAAAATGTCACCTGCCATATGAATAAACAAAGGATGTTGTTGTTCAGTCGCTAAGTCGTGTCTGACTCTTTGTGACCCCATGGACTGCAGCACACCAGGCTTCCCTGTCCTTCACTATCTCCCAGAGTTTGCTCAAACTCATGTCCATTGAGTCGGTGATGCCATCCAATCATCTCATCCTCTGTCTTCCCCTTCTCCTCCAGCCTTCAATCTTTCCCAGCATCAGGGTCTTTTCCAGTGAGTCAGTTCTTCGCATCAGGTGGCCAAAGTATTGGAGTTTCACCTTCAGCATCAGTCGTTCCAGTGAACATTCTGGACTGATTTCCTTTAGGATGGACTGGTTGGATCTCCTTGCAGTCCAAGGGACTCTCAAGAGCCTTCTCCAACACCACAGTTCAAAAGCATCAATTCTTTGGCATTCAGCTTTCTTTATAGTCCAACTCTCATATCCATACATGACTACTGGAAAAACCATAGCCCTAACTAAATGGACCTTTGTTGGCAAAGTGATGTCTCTGTTTTTGAATATGGTGTCTAGGTTTGTCATAGCTTTTCTTCCAAGGAGCAGGCGTCTTTTAATTTCATGGCTGCAGTCACCATCCACAGTGATTTTGGAGCCCTTTCTCTTTTTCTTGGGTTCCAAAGGATGTAGCTGCCATCAAGCCAGCAGCCAAGGCAGCCACCCCCAACTGTGTACCCTGATGTGAGTCAGGATGGAGAAAAGTAGCATACTGGCCTACATAGTTAAGGTGCAAATCAGAGGAATGATTTCAATGAACCCACACTCTTGCATCTTCCAACGTATAGAAAGGCACTAAATTCATTAACTTGAGATGTATGGCTTTCTTTAATTAACAGATGTTCTGACTACCTGGTTTTTGTTACAAAACTCCTATATATCCTGGCTCCTCCCTTACCTCTTTGAAGCAGCCCCTCACAGCTGAGAGGCTATCTTTCAGACTTAAGTCCTCAAAAAGTCCACTGAATAAACCATAATTCTCAGGTTTTAGGTTGTGCATTTTTTCAGTCAACACCAGCTCTCAAGGGGATTATCTAAGTCTTTGGCTACCTTTGGGAGTGGCTCTGGATCTTTTGCACTCTCTCTGGGCATGCCTCTTGCATCCATGGGGTTGTTCAACACTGCTAGGCATACTTACTCTTTTTCCCAAATGAAGCCTAACAAGATATTTGAAAGATTTTTTTTTTTTTTTTTTTAAGTAGCTGTATGGTTAGAAGTTGGCCAGATTGGAAGCTCATATGTAGAGTTGGTCAGGAACTTCTTTTTAGGCCCTCTCCCCTAAGTTAAAATGAAACCATGTATCCGGTGGGGGGAAAACAATTCCCAAAACAGCTCTGAATTTAGAACGTAGGAATTTCTTGATTATTTGAACATCTAATCCCCGATATAAAGACACAAATAAAGTAGTTGGGTGGGTGGGTCAGCCTGCGATGTCATTCTGGTTGCAACCCAAGTCTTGGAGGAATTGAAGACAACTGTCCTTTATTTTGCTTCTCAGATGCTACTAGTGGTAAAGAACTTGCCTGCAATGCAGGAGACATATGAGACATTAGTTCAATCCTGGGTTGGGAAGATCCCCTAGAGGAGGGCCTGGCAACACACTCCAGTATTCTTGCTTAGAGAATCCCATGGACAGAGGAGCCTGGTGGGTCACAAAGAGTCAGATACAACTGAAGCAACTTAGCATGCACATCGTTTATTTAGAACAGGAACAAAAAACCTCACCCATCCTTTTTACCAATCTCCAAACCTGCCCTATTCATTGGAGGAACTTACATTCTTTCTCCCTGTCTTTGAGATTTAAATGTTGTAACTGCTCTTCTCTAGGTAATTAAATTTGTAAATTTACCAATCCACAAAATACTGGTGTAACAGATTGCTTGAAATGCAAACTTCAAGGAGGAAATTCTTCTCAGAAAGAGAAAAAAAGGGAAAGGCAATTTGGAAGCTAGACAAATGAAAAGTCTTGAGAGTTTTTCTCATAAATAACTACTAAAAAATTTAAGGCATCTGAACAGGTCAGCTTAATTTATTTCATCTGTTAGAAACATAATTTGAATCTGCACCTGTTTCATGGCTAAAATTTTAAATAGAAGTTTGCTTCTGTTCTGTATGTATATATTTATATGTGTATTACAGATGTGTGATAATTTTTCTACCTTCTGATGGTATTTCCAACATTTGTTTGTAAAGAGTTCTATTTAATTGAGGCTTCTCTTGTGGCTCAGATGGTAAACAATCTACAATGCAGGAGACCTGGGTTCGATCCCTGGGTCCAGAAGTTCCCCTGGAGGAGGGTATGGCAACCCTCTCCAGTATTCTTGCCTGGGGAATTCCATGGACAGGCCCCAGTCCATGGGGTTGCAAAAAGTAGGCCACAACTGAGTGACTTTCACTTCACTTCACTTCTGTTTAGTTGACTTAAAGAAATTAAATATTTATATAAATCAAATATATTCTCAGAAATATAGAAACTAAATCAAATATTTCTCAAGGTCACATGATCTAGAGTAATCCTGACGGGGGGAAGCTAGTTTAAATTTGCTGGTTTATTTAAAACAGGCATGTATTTAGAGTTATTTGCAATAAATACAACTCAGACATACAACTTTTATTCTACATAGGATTACTAAAAGTCAAATAAGCACCTGTCACCTGTTACAGATTTTGTTAGCCAAAAAGATAACCAAAGATGATGGTCAGTTTAATGTTTCACGAAATTTTCATGAATAATCCAAATATAATTGTTAAAGACAAGAAAATTAAATAGATGTAAGTGAAAGTTTACAAATGAACTTTTCTCTTTTTTTTCTTTTTTGGCTGTGCAGCTCCGCTTACAGGATTTGGTTTCCCAACCAAGGATTGAACCCCAGCCAGGGCAATGAAAGAGTCCTAACTGCTGGACTGCCAGGGAATTCCCTACAAATGAAATTTTCAACAATAATTATGCTTTATGGTAGGTCTGGCATCTTTGGTGGTTCAATGGTAAAGAATCTTCCAGCCATTGCAGGAGATATGGGTTTGATCCCTGGCTATGGAAGAGTCCCTGAAGAAGGAAGTGGCAACCCACTCCAGTATTCTTGCTTGGGAAGTCCCATGGACAGAGTAGCCTGGAAGGCTATAGTCCATAAGGTCACAAAAGAGTTGGATACAACTTAGCGACTAAACAACGTTATATCTACTCAAAAATAGTTTCCAAAATCTTTTTGACAAGTTGAAACCCTGAAGTTATACTGAGATAAGTTAAATGATAGATATTCACTGAATATCTAGATCATTTCCAAATATGACAAAATACTGAAACATTAACTTCTGATCATAGGTTTATCCACTTTGGCTTCCTTTATAGAGGAAATAAAGATATTTGGTTCTGTTAATAAGTGTGTTTTGTGCCACAGTGAAAAATTTACTATGAAGAAGAATAAACTTCCAGAAGTTGTGAAATGTATTTATAAGTTTACCAGTCCACAAAATACTAATGTAACAGATTGCTTACTTCTTAGTTTTCAATAGAAATTAAGAATCCTAAAACATATACATAATTAAAATTACTGGAAATAATATAAGGAACATCTTTATGAAAGGAAAGTAGTATGTGTTTATGGGTGAGAAAAGGTACCTTTTAAATAATCTGCCTGGAAAGCAAAGATTTTGTGTTTTACTAAAATAATTTACTGTCCTTCATGTTGTCTTTATCTTAAGGAAACTCTCAATATTTTTTTTTCAATGAAAAATTTTATTTAGCTCAAATAAAATCAGACATGGAGCCCATTGCTTATTGAACCAAACCAGCACTGTCTTATCAGCTACAAGAGGGCTTTTTCACTTGATTTTTATTTTTCCAATTTGCTTGACAATTCAATGAAGTTATCAAAATAAAAAGTAACTTTTCTTTATCAAATCACAAAAAAATTCATTATCCTATTCTATAATGTAATTGGAACTTAATACCATCCACCTTCCTTTTGCCGACTGTACAAAAATTTTTAACTTATTGCCAAATGCTGTTTTATTTATAATGTGTACTTAGACTATAACATTTTAGTCACTAGAGTTATCATACTTAAATTTGACAATTTTTAACAACAGCACTGCAAAATTATTAAAGAATGATAGGCACTAGAGGCCAATTATTTTAGACTATGCTTTTGATGAAGAGAAAGAAGAACTCTAAGATTATATGTAATGCCAAAAAATAAACACTTTTGATATGTCAAGGTTTTCAAGATTGTTAGCAGTTTTATTTTTTCTCAAAAGCCTAGTCATATTTTTTTTAATAAATCTTTTTTTTTTTTTTTTTCAGGCTGCTTGCCACTTTATTTTTTAATTGAAGGACAATTGCTTTACAGAATTTTGTTGTTTTCTGTCAAACATCAACAAGAAAAATATGGAACGCTTCACAAATTTGCATATCATCCTTGCACAGGGGCCATGCTAATCTTCTCTGTATCATTCTAATTTTAGTATCCGTCCTACCAAGTTGTGCACAAAAGCCTAGTCATTTTTTAAGACAGTTAATCTGCAAATAAAAAACTCTGAATCTTAAAAGACTAAGGGTTTGGGGTTTTTACAACCCTGTAACTTTCTATGCTTGCCTTCAAAGTCTTTACATGTTACTTTGGTTAAATGAATATTTTCAACAAACTTACCCAAAATCAAATTCTAAATTAATTTTTTTTGACCTGGAACCAACTCTGGGATTTTCCAAAGGACCCCCTAGAATATTTATTCTCTGTCCTTGTAAAAAGAAAAATGTTAAGCTAATTAGGCTTATTTGATATGTTAAATTACAAAGGAAACACTGCCAAGTGATATTTAGCTTATCTTTGTAGGAGTACATTATTATCCTAAGTGTTCCAGGAATTATAAACTTTCTATAAATCTGATATGCGTTCTATAAAGTTATCAGCCATAATTCCAGTTATTATCTTAAAAATATTGGGTGTCACAGAAATAACCAAATTTCTTTGTTGATTCCATTGTATTGAACTCTCATCGGATCTTCAATCATGGGCATATGACAGTCCTTTGTCATTTACAGACAGTTATTTTTTTACTTTGTTGCTTTTGCAAAGATGAGATTCCTGGAGAGGACCTTATGGAGTGTTCTTGACCTCTATCATCACTGTCAAGTTACAGGGTGTCAAAACTTGGATACACAGTATTTCACAACTGAAGAAGACCCCACCTAACACCCCGCCCTGTGTGGAGACCTCAAAATCCAATTGACTATGGAGACAAGTAGGCAACATTGAGGTAGACTGCTTTCTTCCAAGAAGTCAGATTAAGAACATTTCTTTCCATTCCTCCTTTCTTCCCTGACCATCCTTTTTCGAATTCTTACATGATTCCTCTCTCCACTTTTTGCCTTGCTCTAGCCTGAAACGATAATTGTTCACACGTCCCAGGTCATTACAGAGAAGGGTAAACTGACTCTTGGACTGGCTTTGATACTGGTGATCTTGTCCTTTCTGGCTGTCATAAACTTCTCCCTGAATTCCAACACCTCTGTTTCTCTGGAACAAGCTCACTGCATAAACATTTCTGGGGAAGGGGGACATAGTTACACAAAATATATAAACAAATCAACTGGTTTAAAGACGTCCCCAATTTTCTACCTGGATTGGATCATGGGGACCCTGGCTCAGGAGTACTCTCCAAACCATGACTGTTGTTTTGTTTCTAGCAATTATTATTGCCTCCCTAATAATCTGGGGTCTCCCAAAGTTTTAAATGCATGTAGGGAGCCGCTGATCAGACAACAGATGGTATCGCTCTGACTGAAAGGACGAAAAGAGAACAGATGAACGGAACCAGCTCCAGGACATCACCTGACATCATCTCTCATGACTACTACACTGAGAACAGAAGAGGCAATGGAGACGAGGGTCATGTTAGTACTGGTACTTAAAAAATTTTTTATTTATTTAATTTTTGGCTGCCCTGGATCTTCATTGCTATGTGTGGGCTTTCTCTAGTTGCAGTGAACCAGGGCTGCACTCGAGCTGCGATGTGTGGGCTTCTTATCGCGTTGGCTTCTCTTGTTGCAAAGCACGAGCTCTGGGGCATGTGGGCTCAGTAGTTGTGGCCTATGGGCTTAGTTGTCTTGCAGCACACGAGATCTTCTCGGACCACGGATCAAACCCATGTCTCCCACACTGGCAGGAAGACTCTTAACCACTGAACCACCACGGAAGTCCAGTACTGATATTTTTGACCAAACCTTATGAATGGTCAAGAGGATGATAAAAGGGAGAATTACTTCCCTGGTGGCTCAGATGATAAAGAATCTGCCTGCAACCCGAGTTACATTCCTAGATCAGGAAGATCTCCTGGAGAAAGGAGTGGCAACCACTCCAGTATTCTTGCCTGGAGAATCCCATGGACAGAGGAGTCGGGTGGGCTACAGTCCACGGGATCACAAACAGTTGGACACAACTAAGGGACTAACACTGAAATAAATCTGTATGACAAAGATTGGAACCACTCCTGCCCAGGGTGCCAGAGCAACAAACCAAAACTTAGTAACTTCGGTGTCTTTATTAGTGTTCTGCTAGACCAGAAACATAGTATATCTAGTCAGCCAATCCCCAAACACTAAACCAGCCCTGGGCTTTATACTTACTTCATGGTTTTTCATTCATTTTCTACTTTTCTCTTCCTTGTTCCTTATTCTTTAGTTTCAGCCCCATTTTGCAGTTTTTGAGATCCTTGGGACCAAACACTGGTTACTTCATGAAGAATTAAAGTATGTTTAACACCTACATTTTCTTCCCTAATCTTTTTTTTTTTTTTTTGATCTGGTGCTCAACTTGTGGGATCTCAGCTCCTAGACTAGGGATTGAACTTGGGCGATGGCAGTGAAAGCCTGGAATCCTAACCACTAGGCCGCCAGGGAATGCCCCTTAATCATTTTTTTAACAGTACTACTGTGGGCAAGAATCCTTTAGAAGAAATGGAGTAGCCATCATAGTCAACAAAGGAGTCCGACGTGCAGCACTTGAATGCAATCTCAAAAACAATAGAATGATTTCTGTTCATTTCCAAGGCAAACCATTCAATATAACAGTAATCCAAGTCTGTGCCCTGACCAGTAATGCTGAAGAAGCTGAAGTTGAATGGTTCTATGAAGACCTACAAGACCTTCTAGAACTAACACCCCAAAAAGATGTCCTTTTCATTATAGGGGACTGGAATGCAAAAGTAGAGTCAAGAAACACCTGGAGTAACAGGCAAATTTGGGCTTGGAGTATAGAATGAAGCAGGGCAAAGGCTAATAGAGTTTTACCAAGAGAACACACTGGTCATATCAAACACCCTCTTCCAACAACACAAGAGGACTCTACACATGGACATCACCAGATGGTCAATACCAAAATAAGATTGATTATATTCTCTGCAGCCGAAGATGGAGAAGCTCTATACAGTTAGCAAAAACAAGACCAGGAGCTGACTGTGGCTCAGATCATGAACTCCTTATTGCCAAATTCAGACTTAAAGAAAGTAGGGAAAACCACTAGACCATTCAGGTATGATCTAAGTCAAATCCCTTACGATTATACAGTGGACGTGACAAATAGGTTCAGTGGATTAGATCTGATAGACAGAGTGCCTGAGGAACTATGGACAGAGGTTCATGACATTGTACAGGAGGCAGTGGATCAAGAACATCCCCCCCAAAAAAGAAATGCAAAAAGGCAAAATGGTTGTCTGAGGAGGCCTTACAAATAGCTGTAAATAGAAGAGAAGCAAAAGGCAAAGGAGAAAAGGAAAGATATACCCATTTGAATGCAGAGTTCCAAAGAATAGCAAGGAGAGATAAGAAAGCCTTCCTCAGTGATCAATGCAAAGAAATAGAGGAAAACAATAGAATGGGAAAGTCGAGAGATCTCTTCAAGAAAATTAGAGATACCAAGAGAACATTTCATGCAAAGATGGGCACAATAAAGGGCAGAAATGGTATGGACCTAACAGAAGCAGAAGATATTAAGAAGAAGTGGCAAGAATACATAGAAGAACTATACAAAAAAGATCTTCACGACCCAGATAATCACAATGGTGTGATGACTCACCTAGAGCCAGACATCCTGGAACGTGGAGTCAAGTGGGCCTTAGGAAGCATCACTATGAACAAAGCTAGTGGAGGTGATGGAATTCCAGCTGAGCTATTTCAAATCCTAAAAGATAATGCTGTGAACCTGCTGCCCTCAATATGCCAGCAAATCTGGAAAACTCAGCAGTGGCCACAGGACTGGAAAAGGTCGGTTTTCATTCCAATCCCAAAGAAAGGCAATGCCAAAGAGTGCTCAAACTACCGCACAATTGCAGTTATCTCACATGTTAGTAAAGTAATGCTCAAAATTCTCCAAGCCAGGCTTCAACAGTATGTGAACCGTGAACTTCCAGATGTTCAAGCTGGTTTTAGAAAAGGCAGAGGAACCAGAGATCAAATTGCCAACATCCGCTGGATCATTGAAAAAGCAAGAGAGTTCCAGAAAAATACCTACTTCTGCTTTTTTGACTGTGCCAAAGCTTTTGACTGTGTGGACCACAACAAACTCTGGAAAATTCTGAAAGAGATGGGCATACCAGACCACCTGACCTGCCTCTTGAGAAAACTGTATGCAGGTCAGGAAGCAACAGTTAGAACTGGACAAGGAACAACAGACTGGTTCCAAATAGGGAAAGGAGTATGTCAAGGCTGTATATTGTCACCTTGCTTATTTAACTTATATGCGGAATACATCATGAGAAATGCTGGGCTGGATGAAGCACAAGCTGGAATCAAGATTGCCAGGAGAAATATCAGTAACCTCAGATATGCAGATGACACCACCCTTATGGCAGAAAGTGAAGAAGAACTAATGAGCCTCTTGATGAAAGTGAAAGATGAGATGAAAAACCTGGCTTAAAACTCAACATTCAGAAAACTAAGATCATGGCATCCGGTCCCGTCACTTCATGGCAAATAGATGAGGAAACAGTGGAAACCGTGGCTGACTTTATTTTTTTGGGCTCCAAAATCACTGCAGCCATGAAATTAAAAGATACTTGCTCCTTGGAAGAAAAGCTATGACCAACCTAGACAGCATATTAAAAAGCAGAGACATTACTTTGCCAACAAAGGTCTGTCTTTTCAAGGCTATGGTTTTTCCAGTAGTTATGTATGGATATGAGAGTTCGACTATAAAGAAAGCTGAACGCGGAAGAATTGATGCTTTTGAACTGTGGTGTTGGAGAAGATTCTGGAGAGTCCCTTGGACTGCAAGGAGATCCAACCAGTCCATCCTAAAGGAGATCAGTCCTGAATATTCATTGGAACGACTGAAGCTGAAGCTGAAACTCCAATACTTTGGGCACGTGATGCGAAGAACTGACTCATTGGGAAAGACCCTGATGCTGGGAAAGATTGAAGGCAGGAGGAGAAGAGGACGACAGAGGATGAGATGATTGGATGGCATCACCGACTCAATGGACATGAGTTTGAATAAACTCCGGGAGTTGGCGATGGATACGGAGGCCTGGCGTGCTGCAGCCCATGGGGTCGCAAAGAGTCGGACACGACTGAGCGACTGAACTGAACAGTACTCATCTGTTATAAATACTGAAGTAGTCACAGATTAAATAATGAGATGTGCTTTAAAATAATTCTATTGGATGGGGAAAGCTTGACTAAACAGGATAGATTGGTAGTATTTGGATTATTGTTGACACAAGCTAATGGATACATGAGGCTTCATTATACTATTCTCTCCATTTCTGTGAGTGTTTGAAATGGTCTGTTAAAAAAAGAAAAATAATATGGGGCTTCTTAATCCTAGAATTTCAAGCCAGTCATGATCCCCCCTCCCTTTTCCTTCAATAAATTGGGTTGACTATTGCAGCAGCCTCCTCTCTCTGTAATGGTTCGTTCCACTCTTCCGCGGTCTTTCCGTGGTCCCTTCCTCCTAGTTCCCGCGCTGTCCCCTCCCCCCACCCCGCAGTCCAAATGGTTTAGCCTGTCTGCTGAGGGAAACCCCGTGGGGCGGAGCAGAAGGTTTCTGCAAGTGGCCGCGATCTCCTCCCCGGAGGCCATTTGGACCGCTCCACGGCGGGGGTGGGCAGGTAATCTTGGGGCAGGACGGGAGTCTTGGGCTTCGATTGGTCAGTGCCGGAGTAAACATCCGTCTGGGTGGGGCGGGACCGGAAGTGGAAGGCGAAGGCGGCGGCTGAGGCGGCTGTGGAGATTCTGTACTTGTACTTGGTACTTGCAGGTGCCATGTGTCGGGCTGAGCCGCGCTGAGGGGGCCGCGGGGCGCTGAAGGGGACGGGAGGCTGGGCCATGGCTGGCGCTCGGGCCGCCGCTGCTGCCTCGGCGGGGTCCTCGGCTTCTTCGGGCAGCCCGCAGCCACAGGAGCCAGGACTCGGGGAGCTGCTGGAGGAGTTCTCCCGGACTCAGTACCGGGCCAAAGACTGCAGTGGCACGGGCGGCTCTAAGGTGAGGACGGAGCAGCCGTGAGCAGCAAGAGAAGGTCCCTGCCTTGGGAAGTAACTGAGGAAAGGCTGAGGTCAGGGGTCAGAGGACGGAAAGAGAGGGAAGTTCCCAGGGTCTGGGCTTGGAGAGTAAGAGTCCGGGTTTAAAAACCGAAAGGAGGAACTGGGGTCAGAGTGAGCCAAGGAAGGGACGACATTTTGGTTTGAGACAGAAAGGTTGGAGATCAGGGATCAGCCCTGAGAGGCCATGTTCAGAGGTTAGAGAGGGGGAGCTGAAGGGTGGGCATAATTCTCTTGCATCAGATATGGGGACAAAAGCCCTCAAGTCTAGACTTTTTAAAGGCTAGAGGATTTCTGCAAGTCAGACAGAGATTAGAGTGAAGGGGCTGGAGGAGTGGTGCAGAATCGAGCAGAGGTAAACCGAGTTGTGTTGCCTCCTTAAACAGTCTCAGCATGACTTAGAATTAGATCCATCCCTTTCCTTCTCCCATAGAGTAGGAAGACAGCCCACACTTTCTATTCCTTTATCAAAAGCAAGTCTTAGTTCCTCTGTCTGTCTAGCCTTGGGATTCCCTTCAGTCTCCTTATTGCCTCACCTGGAAAGCTTCCAGTCTGGTCACGCCATTTCCATCTTAGGCACTGCCTGGCAGTCTGATGGGAATCTTGCTGACCCTACCATCTTTCATTCCTCACATGGTTTTGACAGGTTTAGCATCAGGTTTTCCAATGGAATTCTCTTCTATGCGGGGCCATGAAACTGGTTTGGCTCCAGACCATCAGCATCACCTGGGGTGTTCATTAAAAATAAAAGTTCCTTGGTCCCACCCAGTCCTACTGAGTTAGAATGTCTGAGGTTGGGAACCTGGAATTTGTAATTTTTAATAGGCTTCTTAATGATGTTCATGTCCCTTGAAACTTGAGGATTGCTCATTCCTGTGAGTTTTTCCCACCCCATTGGTCTTTTGGGTGGGCACAGGGTCAGTGGTTTTCCTGGGCCTCTTTTCATTTTACACACCCATGAAGATCAGTGTTGTAAAAAGTTATGTCTGACTTTCACTCCAGCTGGCCTTAAACTTTCTGATCTTTTGCAGGCTTACTGAGATGTTACAGGTTTATGTCCTTTTTCTAGGGGGCCTTTCCCGAGTTGAGCAAAATAAGAGCAGTTTTAAGGGAGCCGTTCCTTTTATTTCATAAGCAAATTGTAAGGAGACACCTTTGTCTGCAGCTTCTACTCATTAACACTAATTAGAGCTTCTAGGTACCGTTCTATGACTGGAGAATTGAGAAGCATCTGGAGCCAAAGGAAGATACTGTATTGATGCTGGTTAAAATAACCTAGAGCAAAGGTTCTTAATACTTAGGGGTTGTGGACTCCTTTGAGAATCTCATGAAAGGTGTAGTCCTCTCTTTGGATGCCTAAGAAACAGTTTCACCACAACATTGAGGGCTTCAGAGTCCCTCCCTGCCCCCACCAAAGTTTATTACATGGGTTCATAAACTGCACGTTTAGGGCCTATGACCTAGCAACAGGTCTCTTCCTTGTATTGAATTATAATTATAGAGGCACACGGTTATTCCCAGGACCCGCCTAATTCTCACTCCCAGAATCTTTATGTTCATATCTCCTCCTCTGTGCAGGTTGAGCGTATTGAGAAGAGGTGTCTGGAGCTGTTTGGCCGAGACTACTGTTACAGCGTGATCCAGAATTTGAATGGGGATATCTGCGGCCACTACCCACAGCACATCGTGTTCCTGGAGTATGAGAGTTCTGAGAAGGAGAAAGACACGTGAGCATCCTGTCACCAAGGCGTGCCCTTCTGGGAAGGCCTTGACATCTCATCCCCAGGGTCAGGGAAGTCTGTCGTTGGGCAAGGCAGACTTGCTTTTCCCAGATGTTAAGCCTTGTTGGCATCCTGATAGCACAGCATAGAAGAAGGAGCTGGAAGTCAGAGTTCTGGACTCCTGTTTTACTCCCACCCTATCGCTCATTGTCCTAAGACAGCTGACTTCACGCCTCACTTCCCTGAACCTCAGGGTTTCCTTTTTTTAAGAGAATGAGTGGGAGGTATGCTTTGTGGACATGCTTAAGGGCACGTACATGTATAGAGCTTAAAAGCCTGAGGTCAGTGTACTTGCTGGCTGCATCACTAACTTGGGCAAGTTGTTGAACTGCTTTGGCTCTTAGTTTCCTCATCAGTCTCTACCTCTATTTAGGAAAGTGACTAGTGCAATCCTTGCTGATAAATGGGACTATTCGAAGTGTCGTGTGTGCTCCAAGAGTTAGAAATAAGTGCCACTATTTACTGAGGACCTGCCAAAGCCCGGGTGCTTTTCTGTGAGGTAACAGTTCACCGGGTACTAGTGACACACAGCACCCAGCACAGGATGCAGCCTGTAGGCAGTAAGTAAACGGTAGCAGTTGTTGGACACTGATAAGTAATCAGGCTTATTACTTATAAGGCTTATAAGTAATAATAAGTACTTATAAGAGGCTCTAGGAAGGGCTTTATGTTGATCTCAAAGTTTGTTCTGCTAGGCTTCCTGCTTGCTGTTGATTTTAGGGGAATTCCAGGAGGTGTTGCCAACAATGTCTGAAACCCTGGCCCCAGGGAAGCACTGTTATGAGAAGGGCTACAGTAGAGTCATTCTGCGGGGTGCAGCAGGCCGTCATTGCTCACAGCACTGCTCACAGCTCACTGGCTAGAGATTCTGAGTTCTGGGCTCCAGAGCCACTGAATCAAAATCGCAGCATAACAAGATGGCCCATACATACATAGAGGTTGGTGAAGTGCTGCTGTAGAAAAGTTTGGGAGAAGGGTAGATCCTGCCTGGTATGTGAGTGTTTGGGGATACCCTGTGGTGGAGATGCCTTTCAGCTGGAATTGGACAGACAAGTAGGAATGTCCCTTAAATGTCCCTAGTTAGGGACTAGCTTGTATAGGGTCCTGATCATTGGTCCAAGGAGTGCAGACTTGTGGGTATTAGTGGTTATTGGGCTAGTACCCTCTGAGCACTCATTGAAATCACAGATTCCAGGGACCCTAAATCAGAATTTCTACATCACAGAGAGCTTCCTAGATGAGTCCTTTGCTATAGCCTGGAACCACAGGGAGCCAGAGAGGGCTTTCACATAGAGAAGTTTGCTCATGTGTAAGATGGGAGACATGTAAGTGTGCCCTGTAACCAGGTCAAGGTGGAGTTCCCTGACAAAAAGGAACGTATTGGGGAAATTGATTGTATGTAGATCATAGCACTTGTATGCCTGCCTCTTCTTTCTGTCACTGCCAGGAAGCTCCCACTTTGCCTAGCAGAGTCTCACCTTCCAGGCCAGGACTACCACAATATATCGCTAACCCTAGAGTAATTATAGTCTGTTTTTACTTTTCACTTCTTGCAAGGCCTCAAAGTGATACTAAGTGGGCCACGTCTGTTGAAGAGAAGGGAATATGTGCATGTGTAGGTGAGAAGAAATAGAACTTTTTGCTTCTTTACATGCCTGGATTTGGTGTTAATATGACACTAGTTAGACTGAGTTGCACAAGGTAGAACTGGATTCAGGAAATGGTTTGGTTCTATTAACCCACCTCTCCAGTTTAGCCCATCATCTGGGAATAGAAGCCTGGATAGGGCTCTCTGAATGGCCAAGACACGTGTTTGTCAGTAAGACAAACTGCTGCCATGGGACACATCTCAGGGATCTAGTTGGAGACCCTGCCAGAGAGATGAAATCCTTACCTTTAGGTCTGGTGGGTAACACAGACCAATAAATGAGCAATGCCATTGTAACAAAGGCCAGAATTAGGGCAAGTATAGGTGAGGCATTGGGAGACAGAGTTAAAATTCTGCACTTGATAATTCCCACTGGTGCGTGAGCGTAGGGTAGCAGGGTTCCCTCATACCACTGATTTTCAGACACCAGCTATGTATTCTACAGTTCAGCTCAACTCTGACACCATCTACCCAGAGATAGCTTCAGATCTTACAGGTTAAGGGCTCAGTCCCATAAGACAAACATAGCTCACTTTCATTCCTTCAGATATAAGTATCATGTGTCAGACACAGCCCAGTGCTTAGCATGGTAAGAGAAAGATCCTAAGACCAAGAAATAATAAAAATAAAAACAGGAACCACTGAGAACAGAAACTGAATTGGTTCTTTGAGTAGGGGACCCAGGACAATAAAGCACCAGCTAGCCTAATGAAAACAGTGTGCCTTCCTCCGCGTAAAACTGCCCAGAGCCCTGAGGATGGAAATGCTGGCGTGTTCTCTCCTTCGGTTTTGTGGAGCATTTGTTAAATGGAAATATTCAGCCTGGGAGACTCAAATGCAGTGTCAAGGCATTTAGAGCTGCTGGTGTGAGCTCAGAGTCAGTTAAAGCAGATGGTGCTGGGACTTCCAGGCTCCCAGTACAGGGGGCCTGGGTTCAATCCCTGGTCAGGGAATGAGGTTTTGCATGCCGTAACTAAAGATCCCACATACCTCAGTTAAGACCTGATGCAGCCAGATAAATAAAAATAATTTTTTTTTTTTTTAATATTCAGCATAGTGCTGATCTCATCTGTGCAAATGGCCTGGGGCCACCAAAAGGTGGGAGGAAGACTAATGTAAGCAGTATTATGTGTATTTTGTTTTACATTCTCTTGGCATCTGAGTTTAATTAGGCAATTATTTTGTACTCAGATGCCTTTTTGTTTCACAGAGTGAGGGAAAGGTGGTAGAACTTGATTTTCTGTGAGCCATGTTTTTTCTAGGGCCTGACTGATTGGCCTGTGCCAGCTTCCCTGGCAACTCATCTGGTAAAGAGTCTGCCTGCAATGCAGGAGACCCCAATTCAATTCCTGGGTCGGGAAGATCCCCTGGAAAAGGGATAGGCTACCCACTCCAGTATTCTTGGGCTTCCCTCATGGCTCAGATGGTAAAGAATCCACCTGCAATGCGGGTGACCTGGGTTCCATCCCTGGGTTGGGAAGATCCCCTGGAGGAAGGCATGGCAACCCACTCCAGTATTCTTGCGTGGAGAATCCCCGTGGACAGGGGAGCCTGGCGGGCTACAGTCCATGTGGTCACAGAGTCGGAGATGACTGAGCAACTAAGCACAGCACTCTGTACGTGCCTTGAAGAAGCACTCCAGCCTTCTTCCTTCCTTCAGAAAAGAAAAAAATCTTGGTCGTAAAAATAACATGGGGACTTCCCTTGTGGCCCAGTGGTTAAAATTGAGCTTCCACTGCGGGGGACACAGTTTCGATCCCTGGTCAGGGAGCTAAGATCCTGCATGCTGCACAGTGTGGCCCCAAAAAAAGAAAGAAAAGGGAAAAAAAGTCTTATGTAGTCACTTCTCTATTTGAATTATAGTAAAGATGTAATAAATTTGTGATTTAAAACAAAATGCTTAATAAAAATGGGAAAAAAGTCTTAAATCATACCTTACAGAAACATACACCATGGAAAGCTTAAGTCCTCTTCCTTTATCCTCTTGTTTTATTTCTAAAATAACCAAACTGTTAGTCCAAGTTTTTTTTATTATTATTATTTTTTATGCTCCTGTACCTGCGTTCTCTAACCTGTATCCCCAGATAAGAGGATTTTTCAGTGATTATTTCTTCAAATAATTTTTCTCTCCCTCTCTCTCTTCTCTTTCTGAGAC
Source organism: Giraffa tippelskirchi (assembly GCF_054371585.1). Taxonomy (NCBI): domain Eukaryota; kingdom Metazoa; phylum Chordata; class Mammalia; order Artiodactyla; family Giraffidae; genus Giraffa; species Giraffa tippelskirchi. Next base: position 16,458,257 of record NC_137283.1, on the reverse strand, counting down.
CCTTATAATGCAAATGTTAGTACATTTCATGTTGTCTTAGGGGTCTCTTAAGCTCATCTCATTAAAAAAATTTTCTTGCTGTTCTCATTGGGTGATTTTTATTTTCCTGTCTTTCAGGTTGCTCATCTGTTCTTCTGTATCAACTGATTTGGTATTGATTTCCTCTACTGTATTTTTTTTTTTTTTCCAGTTATCTTATTATTCAAATCTGATTGGTTTTTCTTTTTTTTTTTTTTTTTGGATTGGAGAATAATTGCTTTATAGTGTTCTGGTGGTCTTTGCTTTACATCAATGCAAATCAGTCATCCTTATAAATGGTGGCACTAGTGGTAAAAAACCTACCTGCCAATGCAGGAGACATAAGAGATGCTGATTCAGTCCCTGGGTGGGAAAGATGCCCTGGAGGAGGAAATGGCAATCTGCTCCAGTATTCTTGCCTAGAGAATCCCATTGACAGGAGCCTGGTGGGCTACAGTCTGTGGGGTCACAAAGAGTTGGGCCTGATTGAAGTAACTTCACACATGTGCATGTACAAACATATATATATATATATATCCCCTCTCTCTTGAGCCTTTCTTCACCTCTACATTCCACCCCTCTAGGTCATCAGAGAGTCCCAGGCTGGGCTCGCTGTTATACAGCAGCTTCCCACTTGTTACCCATTTTACACATGATAGTATATATATGTCAGTGCTGCTTTCTCAGTTTGTCCTACACTCTCTCCTTCCCGCTGTTTCCAGCAGATCGTTCTCTATGTCTGTGTCTCCATTACTTCTCTGTAAATAGGTTCATCAGAACTATTTTTCTAGACTCCATATATTAGGTTTTTATTTGAAGACCCTGTTTTAACTTCAGTTTCAAATCCTCACTTGATAGTAGTTATTTTAGTAGTAACTGGCTTGAGAATATATCTATGAAAGCTACTAAGAAATCAGCAGTCTTTTCAGAAGACTATATTTTTATTAATGCCAACAGAATCCATATATGCTTAAAAAGGTACCAGTGGTATGTAGGAGTCACTGAACGTACTCATCCTGAAACAGTTATTTGTGTGCCCATGTCATGCAATGACACTAGCAGGACTGGGATGTAGGAGGGATGACCCCCTCTCGGCCTCGGCTGGAACCTCAACCCTTGTAAGGAGGGAGCTTGACTATCTTTCTTCCTTTTCCTCCATTACTCTGCATAGCTGGGAGAGCTTCCCACTGTTGAACTTCCTGCCTCCTGTTTCTCTTGGAACCAGAAGTTCTTACTGGCTGATGTGGAGCCTTTTGTTAAGAATCAGTGGGTGAATCTGTGAGAGTAGACCCTTATTTTAAGGGTGTGCTATAGGTGTGACTTGCTTAAACTCATTTCTTAATGTGTTTTTTGTGTGTGTGTGTTCTACAAGCTCACTTAGCGAAGCTGGGTACGTTAACTTCCATGCTTCTCAAGGCCACAAATAGCTTCTCTTTCACCACCTTTGCTCCAGCATTCCCTGCCCTGTTGACATTTTAGACTGTTAGTGTTGGTTGAAATGTTGATGATGTATCAGAGGCTCATAACCACGTGGAATGTGAACTTCATCATATCCTGCCCTCTGAAAGATCACAGAGATGGCCCCGTTATTGCCAGAGGGTCTCCAACATATTTGTCTTACTTTTGGAGTGAAAAACTGAATACCCTAGACATGATCAGCATTCAGTTTGTTCCCTGTGTTTCTGTATTTTCAGTACCATGTCTTCAGAGTAGCTCACTTTTTTGTTTTAATCCTAAAGGTTTTGAAATCAGAATGATTTCAGTTTTAGTACCTATAATCTAGCATTTTCTTTTCTTTTCTTGAAAGGCTTAAGATGTCTGTGATCTAGAATTTAGGAATCTGAGCATTTATTCAATTTGAAATGAATATTTACACACACACCCCCTAGCATGGGTTACATAGTACTCGTCCACAAGCAGCCTCACCTACCTCTCTTGCCTTGTGTTAGGTTTCAGAGCACCGTGCAGGTGAGCAAATTGCAGGACCTTGTCAACCGCAGCAAGACAGCCAGGTGCAGAGGACGGTTTGTCTGCCCGGTGATCCTGTTCAAGGGCAAGGTAAGACCTCCCCATAGCCTTGCTCTCCCTCCCTTGGAGGTACCTGGCTTAATGCAGAGTGTACAGTTGTCTCAGCAGTGGCCACAGGATTAGAAAAGGTCAATTTTCATTCCAATCCCAAAGAAAGGCAATGCCAAAGAGTGCTCAAACTACCGCATAATTGCACTTATCTCACACGCTAGTAAAGTAATGCTCAAAATTCTCCAAGCCAGGCTTCAACAGTATGTGAACCGTGAACTTCCAGAAGTTCAAGCTGGTTTTAGAAAAGGCAGAGGAACCAGAGATCAAATTGCCAACATCCGCTGGATCATCAAAAAAGCAAGTGAGTTCCAGAAAAACATCTATTTCTGCTTTATTGACTATGCCAAAGCCTTTGACTGTGTGGACCACAACAAACTGTGGGAAAATTCTTAAAGAAATGGAAATACCAGACCACCTGACCTGCCTCTTGAGAAACCTGTATGCAGGTCAGGAAGCAACAATTAGAGCTGGACATGGAACAACAGACTGGTTCCAAATAGGAAAAGCAGTACGTCAAGGCTGTATATTGTCACCCTGCTTATTTAACTTATATGCAGAGTACGTCATGAGAAACACTGGGCTGGGTGAAGCACAAGCTGGAATCAAGATTGCCAGGAGAAATATCAATAACCTCAGATATGCAGATGACACCACCCTTATGGCAGAAAGTGAAGAACTAAACCTCTTGATGAAAGTGAAAGAGAGTGAAAAAGCTGGCTTAAAACTCAACATTGAGAAAACTAAGATCATGGCATCTGGTCCCCTCACTTCATGGCAAATAAATGGGGAAACAGTGGCAGACTTTATTTTTTTGGGCTCCAAAATCACTGCAGATGGTGCTTGAAGCCATGAAATTAAAAGATGGTTATTCCTTGGAAGGAAAGTTATGACCAACCTAGACAGCATATTAAAAAGTAGAGACATTACTTTGTCAACAAAGGTCCGTCTAGTCAAGGCTATAGTTTTTCCAGTAGTCATGTATGGATGTGAGAGTTGGACTAGAAAGAAAGCTGAGCGCAAAAGAATTGATGCTTTTGAACTATGGTGTTGGAGAAGAGTCTTGAGAGTCCCTTGGACTGCAAGGAGATCCAACCAGTCCATCCTGAAGAAAATTAGTCCTGAATATTCATTGAAAAGACTGATGTTGAAGCTGAAACTCCCAATAATTTGGCCACCTGATGTGAAGAGCTGACTCATTTGAAAAGACCCTGATGTTGGGAAAGATTGAAGGCGAGAGGACACGGGGACGACAGAGGATGAGATGATTGGATGGCATCTGACTCAATGGACATGAGTTTGAGTCAACTCCGGGAGTTGGTGATGGACAGGGAGGCCTGGCGTGCTGCAGTCCATGGGGTCGCAAAGAGTCGGACACGACTGAGCAACTGAACTGAACTAAACTAACAGTTGTCTTGTTGCCAGGCAAGTTTGGGTGGTTACCGGGTGCCTGGTGTGGTGGGAAGCAGGCCAGAGAATCAGACCAATTCCAGTACCACTGTTTTCAAGGGTGAGTTTAGGTAGGAAAGGGATGGTCACAGCGGAGGACTCCACCCAAGTCCTGGAGCCCTGCTGCCTACTGCTTCCTGCCTGTGCAAGACCTCCATTTCGTCCTCTGTCAAATGGGAAAAATAATCATGCCTACATCACAAGTTTATGAATAGATTAGATCAGATAAGTTGTTTTCAGTAGTGTAATTTACCAAGTATTTATTGAATATGTATCATATTCAGGCCTTAAGGTACCTCAGCATATATGATAGACAAAAATTAGCACCCTTATCAAGCTTATATTCTATTGAGTGTTGTTAATTTGGTACCCAAATAGGGTCTCAGTTCACCTATTTTTATAATTCTTTGATGTATTAGATATTCCCATTTTGCAAATGAAATGAAGGCTCAAAGTGGTTAAATAACTTCCCCAAGTTTACTTTACACAACTTGAGAGCTGAGATTTAAACTTATTGCAAAATGCTCTCACGTTACTACAGTGTAGCTTGGGGCCACATAGTGTGGTATCAGAGGAACCCACTAAAGATGGGCAGTGGTGTGGACTGACAGGCATGGCCTCATTAAGTGAGAGGGACTAGGCTCCGAGCTTTGGAAGAAGAGTGGGAGGGTATTCCAGGCAGGTGCCTGCCTGGGGACATAGAGTGAGGCAGGCGTGAGAAAGGTTGGGAGACTACCTGATGGGAGTGGAGGTAAGTGGTGGAGCTGAGGATGGAAGGGACTGAATGCAGGAGGCTGGATGCTGGCTGAGGTGTTTGCATTTGCCAGACAAGCCTCTGATTTCTGGACAGGGAAATATAGGATACAAATATCATTTTGAGAAAGATTAATCTAGAAGAAGCAGGCTAATAGCTTGGAGGAGGGGAGGAGAGCAGAAATGTCTGCCCTCTATTCTGTTTATCTGGTAGCTACCTGCATGTGCTGTGGTCCTGGCACCTCTGGGACTTTAGTCCATTCTCCCAGCGTGAAGGCAAGGGCTGGGGCAGGGCAGTGGCAAAGAGAAATGCTAGACTGATTCCTCTCCTTTTGTGCCTTCATGTGACAAGGGGAGGTAGGAAAGGAGAAACAGCCACAGATTTTCATAGGGTAAGTCTATTTCCTCTCCTTCTGTCCCTTTCTTTTGTAAAATGGACGAAGGGAAAATGTGACAGGTGAGTCGGGAAGCCACAGACTTCATAGGGTAGGTCTGTTTTAGGGGAAAGTATGTCTGGGAGTGAAGTTCCAGAAACTGATCATCTTAAAGCTTATTTATTCCCCCTTCCCCCTTTGGAAAATTTCGTGTTGCTCTAAGCTCTGACAACTCCAGTTTAGATAACTGCTATGTGGAGCATAGTGTTTGTCACTAGAAATTATGTAGGAAATACTCAAACCAGTGCTTCCCACAGTGTGTTCCATAGAACAGTAGTTTAAGGGTATGTTTATGCAAAGCATTCCCTCTCAAATAAGACTGAGAGACATTGCACCCTAGATTGACCCTGACCCCCGAGCTCCAGATTCAGGAGGTACATTGGTAAGTGTATCTCAATGTAGAAAAAGGCTCTAAGAAGTCCTGAAGCAGAGTAATCTGTGTGGTGTTGTCAGGTCTGTTCTTTCTCACTCTGCAGACCTTGAGAAGGGAGTTTCCAGAATGCACTTGGGAAATTGCAGTGAGACTGAGAGAAAGAGCCCCAAGGCAACACATTTCAGAGGGAGGGTGAAGAGTTGGAGGGATTATTCTTTTTTTTTTTTGCCGTACCCCAAAGCTTGTGGGATCTTAGTTCACCAACCAGGGATCAATCCTAGGCCTTGATCGACAGAGGATGAGAGCCCTAACTGCTGGACTGCCAGCAAATTCCTTTTTTGGGGGCAGGGGTGGTATTATTTTGAGGAGGCTTTGAGGCTAAGGGCTTTACCATTCATCCTGCTTTCTTCTCCCTTTGCACCTTCTTGTCTGTTGATGTGATCCCATTGTGTTCCCTGTAGCTTCCCCTGACGGAGTCGTGTTCACGGCCTAATACCTACTTACTTACATTTTATTCCTATTGTGTTTGAAAGTCTGCTGTCTCCTCTCTGCTGTAATCCCTATGAGGACAGAAGCCGTGTCTTATTACTGCTGTCCTCCCAGTGTCTAGCAGCTGCCCACCCAGCTGGTGTGGGCAAGCTCTCTAGGAAGACACTGCTCTTGGGTTACACAGTAGTGGGCTCTGTGCTGGGTTCTAGGGGGACAGGTGACTGAGACAGTCCTGTCACCCTGGAGCTCAGTGAGTGGGGAAGGCAGAGCTATTAACTTGAGGAGGAGATGGGGAAGAACAGGAGAGGGTCTTCTGTTGTGAGGTGGGCATCTTGTCCTCAGGTGGGGCTCCCAGCAGGCCCTAACGAGTTCAGTGACGGCAGCGTTTGCTGTCAACATACCCAGCCAAGCTGGGCCAAGGAATGTATGCTCAGGAGTGCCGACTTCCTGCTTCCTTCCAAACTCAGTCTGTTGCGGCTAGTGCAGCTTAGGAACTAAACGTCTGATTTTGTTTCATTTCAGTTAATTTCCATTTTATAACTGAAGCAATGTTGAGTTTTTTTTGATTAAGCACAGTTTTCTTTTGAGGTAGGACTACATTACCCTTTAAACACTGAAAATAAGGCATCCTACTTGAGATGGGCTGTAATTATAAAATACATATTGCATTTTGAAGACTTAATCCAAAAAATGTAAAATATTAATAATTTAAACAGTGATTGTATGTTGACATAGTAATATCTTGGGACATAGAGACTTAAATAAGATATATTATTAATTTTTTTATAAAACTCAGTTCAAGCATTTAAGAGTAAGCCGTTCTCATGTACCATTTTCTCCCCCAACACTTGTATCTGGTTTTTCGGCAATTAAAACTGGAACAGTTCCTCTTTCACTCTGTTTCCTCCCTTAAGAAACGGGGAGCAGAGATCAGCTGCTTTTATTCTGAGTGCAAAAGTTGGTACTACATTTACAAATCCTACAGAACCATCTTCCTCATGCAACATTAGAGGCTACTACTAATTAGGTAAATGGATAGCTTTCAGAGTGTATCCTGCTTTTTCATTCAAGAGCTAAGCTTAAAGTACAGAAAGGGTGGGCTGTGCATTGGAGCTGTGAAGCCCGGGAACAAGGTCAGGCATGGACCCGCCCATGGGGTATGGCTTCCCCCAGACTCCAACTCTCGGGACCGTCCTGTGGAGGTTGGTGCTTCACTTGGGAAGCCAGCCAGCTCGCCAATCCTCCTCCACCTGATGAATCCCCTGGGCTGGGTGCGGCTGCCTCTGTGACCAAAAAGACGGACAGATCGAGGGGATTTGGGGAAACTAGGGAGAAGAATCTGAGCCTTGAAAAGAGCTCAGAGCTCAACGGCTCAAGAGGGGATGTGTGTCTGCCTGAAAAAGATTTAATAGAAACAATGGAAAGAAGAGTGAGATTCGGTGCTGCAGCTTGGATGATGGGGGAGGGGGACATGATAACATGTGCTGGTTAAACTCGAGCAGCCACCCCCCCGCCCCGCAATTGTTTGCTCATGAATCAGACCTCCCCCAATACCATTGGAATCTTGAGGGTCCTCACCCTGAAAATGGACACTCCGTTGCTGCAACTCGTAATTACTGGGCTGGTCTCTTCCGAGTAGAGGATGTTATTTGAGGCTGGAGAGGGATCTGTGGATGGACTTGGAGATACAGGTAAACTCTGGTGTGTACATTTTTATCCAGAGAGTTTGTCATTATCATCAGATTTGCAAAATCCTTTTGGACCTAGAGAAAGTGAAACATTCCTCCGTAGAGTGCATCCTGCTCAGACTAGCAGGACTCTGTCCAAGCCCTTCTTTATAGGCTTCCAGGACAGCCCTACCTCAAGTGCGTTCTGCCCCCAGCACTGGAAAAGCGCCCCCTGGGTTGTAGCTGGTTGCTCTTCTATCATTTGGCCCTGTTCTAAGCTGCCAGTGATGACCTGCCAGTTCCTACCACGCCCCTTTCCTGTAGCGGCAAAACTGTTTCTTTCCCACTGTCTTACAGGTAGAGAAGGGGACGCCCTCTGGCAATATTCTACAGTCTTCTAGGGGCCCTCCTTACACTGCCAGTCTGCATGACCCATTCAGAAATGCCCCTCCCTCCCCCAGTTTAATCTCCCAGCCACCCTCACTGCCTCCCTCAGTCTGTAGCTAAACCCTGGGGTCACCAGATCCCAGATACCTCTTCCCATTCCCCCACCCCTCTTGGATCTCATCAAACACAATTTATAAAGATTCAGCCTTAGAATCAGATAGTCAGACGCTTCCCTAGTGGTCCAGTGGTTAAGAATCTGCCTTGCAATGCAGCGGATGTGGGTTCAGTCCCTGGTCTGCAAGTTGAAATCCCACACACTGCAGAGCAACTAAGACCTAACACAGCCAAATAAATTTCTTTTGAAAAAATTAGATAGTGAAGTTCACACCTGTTGCCTGGTTTCTAGAATTCTAGCTGCTTCAGTGATGAGCAAAGATTAAAAGCATAGTTAAGCACAGTTACAGTTACTACATTCCTTTAGTACGTAGGAGAGAGAAGGTAAAATTTCCTTAAAAAAAAAAAAAGCCCCCAAACATTTCTCCCTTAATTGACCCTCCTGCTCCAAAGGTTTCCCTTTCCTGCGCTAAGCAGTTGCAGTGATAGCACACAGGCTCTGAAGGGAGGTGGGCTCGGTCAGATCCCAGCTCACTCCTCACTGTGGGGCCTCAGGCACTGCTTCATCTCCCTGCGACCGTCGCTCTTCTCATCTGTGAAGCAGCAGCAGTGCCTGCCCCCAGCCACACTTCCCTCATGGGCTTATGAAAACCCAGTGGAAAGGTTGTGTTTGTGTTTCACTGCCATGCTGACATACACGTGTGATAATCGCCAGGTCTTAACCCAAGACAGACCACTTAACACGTGACAACCACTGAATCTACCCATTACCATTAGTGACACTCGGGTGCTTCTCGTTTGGGAGCGAGAACCCCTTGACAGAGGCTGTAGGTTAAAATCTAGACTTGCTTCAGAGAGACTACTGTTGCAGTGGCCCTGATACTAAGAAGACTGTGGGCAGTGCTCTTGCACCCGTTTTGCTGGTCTGGAATGATCAGAAGAGTTCCAGGGCTTCCCCCTACTGCGTGCACTTCAGAAAACCACCTGACTGTTGGTCAGAGGGTATAAACTTCCAGTAGTAAGATGAGTAAGATCTGTGGGTCTGATGTACAGCACATAGTTAATAACACCGTATTATGTACCTGAGTTGTAGAGAGAGATGGTCTTAAATGTTTTCACCACACAAAAAAAGAAATGGTAATTATGTGACCTCATGCAGGTGTTAGCTAACTCTGTGGTGGTAATGGTTTTGCAGTATGTTAGTGATACAGATCAGCATGTTGTGCACCTTAAACTTACACAATGTCATGGGTCAATTATATCTCAAGAAAGCAGGGAAAAGTAGAACCAAAAAACTCCAGAAAACCATCTGACCCTGAAAATGTGGTTTCTCTCCCAGCACATCTGCAGGTCAGCCACACTGGCGGGATGGGGGGAGCTGTATGGACGCACTGGCTACAACTATATTTTCTCAGGTGAGCGCTGATCTGCAGCCTCTGTGACTAAGAACCAGAGCCCAGTCGTGGAGAACCGCTACCCAGGGCCACAGCGGTGGTGGTGGTTGTAGGGGTGGGCAGCAAACTGGGGCAGGGGCAGGGGTGTCTAGAGCCCCTCCTCTCATCACCTGAGAAGATGCTTGTGGTGAGAAGAATGCCAGGCCCGTGAGGCATCAGGTCCTGGGAAAGGGAGGAACATGGTCCTTGGGGTGGAACCAGGGGTAGACTGGTCAGGCAGCCTTTGCATGGAGCCCCTGCCACGCCCCAAGTGCTGACCGCAGGTTCCTCCCACAGGGGGTGCAGACGACGCCTGGGCAGATGCAGAGGATCTCACAGAGGAGGACTATGCTCTTCGGTCAGTGCCAGGCAGATATGGGTCTGGGCATGGGTGAGGGGGCAGGTATGTGACCGGTGGTGGCCGTTTTCTACTGATGGCCGTAACATCATCAGTGGTCCAGGTGAGTGTATTGGCTTCCTTCATCCACATCCCTGAAACAGAGTTGTTGAAGTCCACCCCATAGCCTCACCCGCAGCTGACTTTATGAACTGCCTGAGCAGTCTGTCTTTACCCTGGCTGCTCACCAGGACCCCAGAGAGAGAGCCCCAGTCCTGGGGTTCCTGGCACTGCAGGCCCAAGACATGGCACAGACATCTATGTCTTCAAGCCCCATGGTTTCCAGGATGTTGATGTCCAGCCTACCAGGTGATGCCCGACACACCTGGCCTGAGGACTGTGGTCAACATATCAGAGATGCGGGCACCAGAAGTTCCACAGTGGTGTGATTGGTGCCATAAGGGAGTACAATACAGAGGAGTGCTTTAGGTCCCCTGAGAGGGAGGGAGGGGGCTGGCTCCCACTCTTCCTACCTCCTTTCTAAATACTTTTTAGAAAATGACAGTAATGGTATTTTGGAAAAGCTCCTTTGCATGGTCTGTGCCACATGGAGAGTCTTTAACTGGTGTCAGGCATCTCTGGAATGCACATCAGCACCCTAGTCAGATCAGCTGCCCAAAATCACAGCTTGGAGCTTGAAAAGGCATCTCGCTGTGCCCATTTTCTGCCTGCTGGTTCCACGAGCAGTGGCTCTGGCTTGTACACAGGAATGTTTGGCTCTTCCCCCAAGATCAGATGACCTCTGCCCCAGCCAGGCCGTCTTCCACACTGCACACTGTTCTTGGCGAGGCGTCTGCTGGGTTCAGCAAAGCAGTGGGCATTAAAAAAATAACATTAACATTAACAGTGATTGTTTATTCTACTTTTGTCTTTATCTGTATGACTGATCAGAAGGCAGCCTGGGGATTAGGAAAATTTTATCTTTCTCCTTGCTTCAGAGGCCTTCTAAGCAGAGGGAATTCACTTGCTAGCATTTCACAATCAGTTGATAAAATGGCTCTAAAAAGTCCATCTCCCAATGAGAATTCCAATCTCTTACATTTTGAGCAAGTCATATGGCTAAAAATGGTCATAAATGGGGGAGAGGGAGGTGGGTAGAGAGAGATAAACTCTAATGGAAGCTCAGAGACTCCATCAGCCACCAGCCTGCTGCTGTTTAGAACTCGGAGATTATCTTGAGTCTTCTGGCTTAATGTCAGGCAGTGCCAGAAAGCCCTTTCCCGCCCCAGCTGCATATTGCTTCTCTTTGAAATGCGTCCCAGAGAGCAGGATAATCTCTCGGAAAGTCACCTTCCCTCACCTTCACTGGGACCGCTGTCCTGTCCTGGCCCTCCCAGCCTCTGTCTCCTGGAGAAGGGAGACAGAAGTGCTCCTGTAGCACCTAGACTTCCGGGAATGGACACTCAGTGCAGCTTCTCCCTCTGGCTGTCTGTTTCAGAAGTTCCGACACGCATCTCTTTGATAAGGTCAGAGGCTATGACATCAAGCTGCTCCGGTACCTGTCAGTCAAGTACATCTGTGACCTGATGGTGGAGAACAAGAAGGTGAAGTTTGGCATGAAGTGAGTGCAGGGCACCCCCCTCCAAGTGGGTGGAGGCCATGTGTTCACAGGCTCGTGGGCTCGGGGATGGTGCAGAGCAGTCACCAGGGCGCACTGGATGCCAGGCCTTGAGCATCCTCTTCTCGTATCCTCGCACAGCCCTCCCCGTGAGGAGGTTCTCGTGTCCCCCTCGTGCAGGGGAGAAACAAGCCAGAGAGGTTAAGTCACTTTCTCGGGGTGGTCCAGCAGGCACCAAGGGAGCTGCCAGCGTCTCGTGTACTCTGCTGCCACTCCGCCATCTCTGGTGGATTAGCATCTCTTTTAAAGTGGATCCAAAAAAACAAGGTGGATCCAGAAAACCAGTATTCACTCAATTTTTATATCCTGTATGGACCAAGTGTTCATAGGACAAAGAAAAATGAGAAAAAAATGGAGCCTGGGTTGGAGTGATGAATTTGTGGAACTTTCCCAAAGTGTAGCTTGTTTATTTTTTTAATAATACCTTTAATTATGCCATGTTTGTCTTAGAAAATAAGCCACGCTGAGGCTAAGTTACAGCCCAACTGTCTGTAGGTCCCCCTGTCCCTCTGTCATCTGTCAGAGTAGTCCTCCATCTCTCAGATGCTGCTGGGGAGCATCCTCAGCTGATGCTGGAGAAGGCAGTGGAGAGGAGAGCCCCCCTCAGTGCCCCTCCTGAACAGCGTCTCGGTTGTTTTGCTCTTTTCTCGCTGTGCTCTCAGTCAGGGGGGCTGTGCTTCCTTCATCTGGGAGGCTTATAAAGATTGTGGTTCTGTGACTTTAGGTCCCATCGCAGGTGCTGTGGTGTCAGGGAGAGTCAGCGCTGTCACCTGGTGACTTCGGGTAGGTGGCAGAGAGGTCCCATTCTTAACTGTTCAAAGTAAGCCTGGCTGAAGGGCCTCATCCCAACTCTGAGAGAGATTTCTGGAGCGGGAGGGTTGTCTGAGCTGTGTGGATGCTTGTGGAGAATGGCGTGCAGGGGTTGTGATGCTGTAACACGTTGTGTCCTGTCTTATAGTGTCACCTCCTCCGAGAAGGTGGACAAAGCCCAGCGCTATGCCGACTTCACTCTCCTCTCCATCCCGTATCCAGGTAGGGGCTCCTTCCAGGGTCTGGTCAGGGGACAGGCTTCCCAGGACTGGGGCTCTCAAGGCCACCTGCAGGCCCTGGCCACTTAGGTGCACAGGTGCCCTGGAGCTCCCTGGTAGCATACACTGTCGCCCAGTGTAGGACAGTGTGGTTCCCGGCCCGTGGCTCTCCGCTTAGGGTAGGACACTGTCCTGGCAGGGGTTTGCCCTGGGAGGGGCCCAGGGATGGAGTCTGGACTCAGACCTACCCTACTGCACCCTTGAGCGAGTTCCTTCACCGTGCCAGTCCCAGGTTTTCTCAAGCATCACTGGAAGTTGGTGAGGCTTAGCTCAGGGTCTTGTCGGATTAGGTGAAGTCAGATTGATCAGCGTGCTCTGTGCCACTAACGTGCTGTTCTTGGGGTCAGCCACCAGTTGTGCGGTGCTGGCTGTTACTGTGGTGACATAAGCGCTCTGTCCTCCGTTGCACGTGGTTGGTGGCCTTGCCACGTTGCAGAGCGCTGTGGTGAACAGGCAGCTGGCTGCATGTGTCTCTGGCACAGACTGTATGCAATCTGTAGCCAGGGCAGTGTTCTCTGCACTGCATGGGTCCATTGGTAGGATTGTAGCCTTCTAGCAACACCTGCTTGTTCGGGGAGGTATGAGAGCCCTAACCTCAGCACCAGACTTTGTGAACAGACAGCAAAAAGTGAACTCTTTGTCCTTGACACCTCTCTCCTGCTCCTCAACACTAGCCCTGCCTTCAGTCCTGTGCTGGATCTTGTCTCTTCATCTTGGAGCTATGGGGCCAATGGCAAGAGCAGACTGGTGACCCCAGGTTGCTGTCTAGCCACGAGGCCTTCTCTTTAGAAGCTCAGGTTCATCTGGTGCCTGGTGGGCAGAGGGTATCCTCATCAGTGTGAGCCGGTGGTACCTGAACCACGACCCCCAGTAGCCTGGCTGTCTCACTCTGGCCTCCATCAGGGACTCTTCTCCCTGTTCTCTGCCAGCTCAGCGTTTGGTGGTATGTAGGGCTGGGCGTGCATCTCAGCCACAGCACCGTGTCCTTGAACAAGTCCCCTAACCTTTCTGAGGATAAATGAGGATAACGCTGTTTATTTCTGGGTGATGTTCCAGGTTCAGCCCTGACAGGTGCTCGCTGACACTGGGCTGAGTGACGGGTGTGTGGGAGGAAAGGCTTGTTTTGGGCAGATGCTGAACCGTTACAGTAATGCCGTGGGCTCGGCAACATCAAGCTGTCAAGAAGATGTCCCACCTGAGGGTCTGCATGAGGGCTTCCATAGTGTAGTTTTCAGGTTGATTTTCAGACCAGGCTCCCCACTCTCAGGAGATGGTTTGGGGTCCCCAGACTGAAGTACTCTGCCTAATGGGAGAGCTCTGTGTTGGTTGAGGACCCAGGCGTCAGCTTTCTGTATTTGTATTCAGGCTCTCAGTAGGACTTGATTTAGAAGAAATTGTTTTGCTCCAGAACAGTGGCACAATATCCTTTCTGCTGTCATTGGGCAACTTGTTATAAGACTCCTGAAACTAACACCGTTTGACCCAGTTATTCATTAGGCTGTAATCCAGCCAGCCTGGGCCCACAGATGTTCATCATGTGAGTTTATTTTATTTTTTTGGCCACACAGGATGTTAGTTCCCCAAGCAGAGATTGAACCCATGCCCCTGCATTGGAAAGCAGAGTCTTAATCACTGGACCACCAAGGGAGGTCCCTCATCATGTCCCTTTATACCCAGCCAAACATGGGAAATGTTTTCATTAATCAGAATAATGATTATATAACGGCACAGCCACCCATAGTATTGTAGAATGAGGTATTACACAGTCATAGAAAAATGCTTAAGGTGCTAATAATAAGCACAATACAAAATGAAACAGTAAAAATCTCAACTCTGTGAGAGGAAAAGTGCTTATACAAAGGATAAGAAAGAAATATGCCAAAATGGTAAGATGATACTATCTATCTCTGAATTTTTTTCCCTATTCTTCCCAGAATATCATGGACTGGATCTAATAGCCATGTGTGTGTTGAGGGGAGAGTAAGGAGGGGTGGGTAATCAATAAAAATTCAGAAGCCTGGGGTGGAGGAGATGCCATGTGAGGGTGCAGGAGAAGCACCTTTTACTTCCTGTGCTTATGTTCTTGAATTTCTTCACCTGCCTATATTCAGTTCAGTTCAGTTCAGTTCAGTCGCTCAGTCCTGTCCGACTCTTTGCGACCCCATGAATTGCAGCACGCCAGGCCTCTGTCCATCACCAACTCCCGGAGTCTACCCAAACCCATGTCCATCGAGTCGGTGATGCCATCCAACCATCTCATCCTCTGTCGTCCCCTTCTCCTCCTGCCCCCAATCCTACCCAGCATTAGGGTCTTTTCCAGTGAGTCACCTCTTCGTATGAGGTGACCAAAGTGTTGGAGTTTCAGCTTCAACATCAGTCCTTCCAATGAACACCCAGGATTGATCTCCTTTAGGATGGATTGATTGGATCTCCTTTCAGTCCAAGGGACTCTCAAGAGTCTTCTCCAACACCACAGTTCAAAAGCATCAATTCTGCAGCGCTCAGCTTTCTTCACTGTCCAACTCGCACATCCATACATGACCACTGGAAAAACCATAGCCTTGACTAGACAGACTTTTGTTGGCAAAATAATGTCCCTGCCTATATTACTTCATAACAAAATTAACATTATCCAGACCAAGTCCTGAAATGCACTCTGCTGCCGTTTCGGGAGTCTCCGTTGAGCCCTCTGATGAGTTTGAAGCCCAGACAGGAACTGTGGTGGTATCAGTTCTCTGTTAGACTAACTTAGGCTTCGACTGGCCCTTGAAAATGAGAAGTGTTCTGGGAGCACTTCCCTCAGGCCCCAAAATAGACGAGGCTGAAAACTCCCCAGCACAAGTCTAATTTGTTTCCTTCTCAATTGGGCGCCTGCTCTCACTTCACTTTTGGTGCCATCCCTTTGCCTCTCAACAGGCTCAGAAGCCTGTTGAGGCAATGAATGTCAGGCCTTGCCCTGGGTACCGAGGCTGTTTTAATTCCCTCCATTTCTCACAGTCAATTGCTTCTGTATCGCATGCTGCTCAGAGCTGGGCCTGGAGCCTGCGGTGTTGATTCGAGTGCTCAAGTCTGAGAAAGCAGAGCACTTCGCAGGAGCTCTGAGGAATAATTGGTGTCTCCTCTAAACCTAGGCTGATAAGCTCAGGGCCTCTGTCTGACATTTATATTTCTTCTTTCTCCCAGTGAGGCACCCAGGAATAGGCTGAAGTGTTAGGGCTGAGTATTGTTGCCTGACTTTCCTGTCTACAGAAGGGCCTGGGGACTTAGAGTAAAGGAGGGCAGAGGTGGGGGATGGATAAGAGCCACGCATCCAGAGCACAGGGGCTCGGTCTCCAGACTTTGCCCCCTAGAGGAACCTTTCCTTTGTTTCCTGGGATGACCGCAGGCTGAGCATGGCCCGAGGAGCTGGAGAGTTCCATGGGAACGTTTATGGCCTGTGACTACCTTGACAGAATTTAGGCAATTGTTCTGTTGTCTTTGGGGACCTCAGCAGACTTGGGCCTGTGGCCAAAGGCTTATGTCCTTCAGAGTGTGTGTTGGCTCCTGCAGAGGACCTGAGAGGAATGCGGGAAGCTCCCCATCAACCCCCCAGCTCTGGCCGTCCAGGCTGTGTGGTGAGGGCAGGCCTCATTCCCCCTGGATCGAGCTGCAGGACTGCACCGGGGCTCTTGCTTCGGCTTCGACAGGAAGGTGGCACCAGTGTGCTGTCACCTGAGGGCCGTCAGTGCTCGGCCAGGTGTTTTCTGTGTATTATTTCATTTCGTCCTTAACCACTTGGCAAATGAGAAAGTCAAGGCTGAGAGAATCTAACTTGTTCACAGTCACAGAGCTAAGCTAAAGGCTGAGGTTTGAGGCTGGGAACGTTGGCAAGGCCCTTTTCACTCGTTTTCTCTCGGTTCCTGAGGTCTTACCTTGGTGGTGTTTCTTACAGTGTTTCACTTGTCGAGATGGGCGTGTGTCTGGAGCACCTGTCCCCTTTCAGACACTGTCCACAGTCCTTTCCTGCATGTTACAATGCTCAGTCCTCACTGAAAGCCTGTGGGCCTGCTATAGGCAGGCCACATTTTACTGCTCTTCAATTTATTACTCTTTACATGTTACATCTTTTATAAATTGAATGTTTGTGGGAACCCTGCATCAAGCCTGTTGGTACCATTTTTCCAACATTTGTTTACTTCATGTCTGTGTGTCCCATTTTGATAGCTTTAACAGTACTTCAAAACTTTTCATCATTATTACATTTGTTATGGTAATACGTGATCAGCGATCTTTGACTTTACTGTTCCACCTCACTGTAGGCTTAGATTTTGGTCAGCAATTTTTAGGAATAAAGTTTTTTTTTGGCCACGCCACCTGGCTTGCAGGTTCTTGGTTCCCCAACCAGGGGTTGAACCAGGCCCACGGCATTACTCTGAGTCCTAGCCACTGAACCTCGAGGAAATTCCCTCAAGTATTTTTTATACTTAACGTATATTGCATTTTTTAGACATCAGGTAATTGCACATTTAATAGACTATAATATAGTGTAAGCATGGAGCTTAATATGTGCTGGGAAACCAAAAGATTGCGTGGCTTGCATTATTGCAGTATTTGCTTTATTGGAGTCGTAGCAGGGTGATCTTACGTGACTAGATAAGTTGCTGAGAAAGTGCTGCCAGGGTTCAGATTGTAAGCCACGCTTTTGTTCTCTGGTTGTTGGCACTTCAGGGACATATAGAACAGAGGAACCTGAAATGAAAGGAGAGGTGACCACCAGCCAGTGAGCACAGATGGAGAGAGAGAGGTGTGGTACCTCATCAGGAAGGGTCTGTGAGTAGCAACCAGAGGAGCATTGGAGGCACCCGCCCCCCGAGTCCAGTCCCCACTCGTGTCACCTGGTGGCCGCCTTGGTCCTCCAGCACCCAGGGGCGTCTCAGGACACGGGGCCAGGAAGAGCAGTGTTGTAACTCTGCCCTTCTTTTCCAGGCTGTGAATTTTTCAAGGAATATAAGGATCGAGATTACATGGCTGAAGGGCTCATTTTTAACTGGAAGCAGGTATGAACAATACCACTTGTCAGCTTGGGTCTTGTGTTCCTTTCTGAAGGGAAACCAGCTAGAAAATTTTGAGGGGAAAACAGCTACCCTTTTCATTTCTTTTCTCTTCCCTGAATGAGTCTCATTTTTTTTCTCTCCCTCTTCTCCTTATATATACATGTTTAAACTCTTATCACATAGTGTTTTCTCTCCCCCTTTAGTTTCTCGCTTTCTTTAAAAAAGTTTTCAGGGACAAGGTAGAAGTGCTTCGTCTTTGCTCCACCACCTCCTGTGGGAAGAGGGGGCATCCTTCTGTTCCTCCCCAGTGGGTGGGAGCAGCCCAGGAGATGCTGGAGGCTGCGTCCAGTCCATCACCTCCGTCTCAGCAGCAAACACTCAAATGGCCAACTGAAAAACTCCACTTGGCAGCAATATCTGGTCCCTTTGGTTTTTTAAGCTTTCCCTCTCAGGGTGGCACAGGAATCAGGCTCAAAGAAGGCGAGCACTGTCGAGGGGACACCCTGCCTGCCCATGGTAGCCACAGCTTCAGGGCCTCCGCCTGCCCAGTCACCATAGCGTCTCCTGGTGGCCAGCCTGTGTCTCACAGTGTCTTTCTGTCCCCAGGACTACGTCGATGCCCCTCTGAGCATCCCTGACTTCCTGACTTGCTCTCTGAATATTGACTGGAGCCAGTATCAGGTGAGGGGACCCCTGATGCCCACCCCACAAGCCCCTTAGGCAGAGATCTGAAGGCCTGGCTCACCTCCAGCCTCTGACAGCCTAGGAAAGGAGGAGCTGCTAGTCTCTCTGACTCTCTCTCCTGATTTGCTCTTGGCCCAGAAAATCAAAGCTTTCTGAACATGATTCACTGAAAGATTTACATCCACCAGGGGGTTCTGTTTCCAAGGGAGGACTGCATGGAGTTTGCTTTTCCAGCTCTGGGACTTAGTGACTTTTTTCATTTTACCTTTTAAATGCGTGTTCTATCAGAGGAAGTGTGGCACTCCCTGACCTGATTTGCTTATAGAAACCTGAAAATTATTTCCATTGTGCATCTCTCTTGTTACTGTCTGCCGTGGAAGGGGCGCCAATCTTACTGGATGAACCCATCTGTCTACCATGTCTGGCCCAAACTGTACAAGCCCATAGCCCGTTAGCAGTCTCCTTGCCACCTGCTTCAGCCAAGACAGGGAGCCTCATTCTGCCCACTGCCTTCCCCATGCCTATTCTCACTGCCTGGCTGGCCCCCCCAGACTCCTCTTGTCTGGCTGACACACTGCCTTCAGGATTTGGCTTGAGTGTCCATTCCAAGAAGACTTGCTTCCTCTCTCCCCATCCCTGGGGAGTTGGATGCTTGCGTTACATTCCCATTAATCCCTAGGTGTGTCTATCTTGGAGTTTTCCACTGAGCTCTAGTTACTGATTTATAATAGAGCTGCTTCCCCATCTTCTGTAGCCTGAACACCAGGAGGATGGGGAACCCCAGCTTGTGCATCTTAGAACTGAAAATGGCCTGGAGCCAGAAGGCTGAGCCACTGCATACCTAGAAAATATCCTGCTTCCGTCCTCTTTTCATCTGCCCCCAGGTCTGGACAGTTCCCATTCAGCCTTGAGATCTCCCTCTCCTAGAGGCCCAGCCCCCCTGTTGCGCAGCTCTGTGTTGCAGTATCACCTTGGACTTTGTTATCCTAGTAGCAGATGGTCTATAAAGGCAGAGGCCATGCTTACCCTGTTTTTTTCTTGTACATCTGCCCCCGGACACAAGGCAGATGCTCCATAACTATTGGTGTGAGCCAGTTATAGGGGTCTTGGGTCTTTTCTGTGTAGGTGTTTTTCCAAGAGAGGGGACTTCAGGAGGGCCGGCAGGTTGTTCGTTGTGTCCCAGAAAGGTGGAACAGGCTGAGGAGCCTTGTTCCCTGCTGTAGGCCCCAGTCTGTCCCCAGCCAGGCGGCATGGCCAGAGAAAGCGGCAGGCCTCCTCCCGAATCTGGTGTGTGCAGAGCCCTCAAGTAGACCCCACCCAGCCACCAGCACTCTCTCTGCTGGCACCAGTCTTTCCCCTTGTGCATACAGATCTGAGAACTACTTCCTCACCAGATTCCCTATAACTGTACATCAGTGCTGTCAACTGTGTTGACAGTGTTGATGCTGCCACGGAAGTCTGTCTCTCTGGGAAGGGTCCCTTGTGTGTGAGGATAGAGACCCTGGGCCTGAGCGCCTTTGGCTTTTCTCACGGGGCTCTGTGACCTTGAGCAAGTGACCTCACTTCCCTCTGGAAGCAGAATTGACGGCACCTGTTTCAGAGTTGTGGCGAGGTTCAGATGTGATCACTGCATGAAAGTGTCCTGTTAATGGAAATGCCGGACCAATTTAGAGATGATGATTAGGGGGCGACTCCTGGCTTACTACGGAGTGAGCACTCGCCCCAGGCACAAGGGTAGGTAGTGGGGCTTTCCCCAGCTATGCCTGCTCAGCCAGTTGGCCTCACTGCGCTTTGCCATCCTCTTGCTCAGCCAGGTATGAGCTCGGTCCTTTTAGCCCCTGCGCTGACTCATCATCTCCCAGGTCCACCCATCACTACTCCTTCACCCTCTGCCGGGTCACCCAGGCCTGGGGCTCTGGGCCAGGCCTCACTTGGCGATCCGCACCTACAGTCTTTCCCAAGTGTCCGGTCATGTGGACACCTCAAAGTCAAGCTGCCCAAGATGGAATTGTCAAAACCCACAGCACCCCCAGGCCCTCTACCATTTACCCAGATGCTCAAACTCAAAATGTTGGGGATGGTGGCTCTTGTCCCCCACGTTGATGGCTAGGTCCCATCAGTTCTCTAAGTCTCTGCCCCAGGGATTTTCTCCAGTCCTTCCTGCTTCCGTCTCATGTCACTGGCCTAATGGCAAGCTACCATCATCTAATGGCTGAGAGTGGGGCCACATTGAGGGGCAGCCGATTGTAAGTAGGGAACGTAAAGCATGTGAACAGGGCCTGGCAGAGAGCAGTACTTAGATGACGGGCCAAGATTGTCATCATCACTCCGTCCTTCCAAATTCCACCTGACTTTTCCTGTTATCCTCAGAAGTCCAAGGACCCTCACACGGTCCACCAGTTCCATGTGGCCCGAGTTTGTTCTGGTGACTCATTGGCTGTCTCCTCTCCCTCCTCCAGCCACCCTGGCCGTCTTCCTTAGGGAAGATGCTCTCCAGCTTTGCACGTGCTGTTCTCTATGCCAGAAACACTGGGTGCTTTCCTTAAACCCTTTTCTCACGTGCATGTCACCATCTCTAAAAAGCCTTACCTAACGGTCCCCAAGGATTGGGCTCGGCTCACCTCCCATTACATGGTTCTACAGCATCTTACAGGGCTTCATTTAGTCATCATGCCTACAGCAGTTCACTTTGCGTTCCCTTCCCTGTAGCCACGAGAGCTGGGGTTATTGTGTTCACTGCTGTATCCCAGGGCCAGGCCCACAGTGGTGTTCACAGCAGTGTTCCCAGCACACAAGGAGCAGTGCTGCCCTCTGAGTAGCCAGATGGAATCCCCTAGAGCTCTGCTCTTTCACTCTGTGCCCAAAGACCCCTTCCAGTGGCTGCTTCTCCTCAAACAGACCCCTGTCCATGAACAGGCAGTGAAGGAACTTTCCAAGGGTACCTCCTAGTCCCTAAGCACTAAGCCTTATAGATGCAGAGCCCTCATTGGACTCGGTCTAGGAGAAGAGACAACAGCATAATCATCATTTGCGTAGTAAGATTATAGGCCAATGGCTACAGAATAAGACTCTACATAGATAATGGGGCTGGGCCTTTGAAAGATGAGTAGGAGTTTGCCAGCCAGGGGAGGGTACTCCAGGTATACATATATAAGCCAGATACGTGGTACTCTGCTCTGCACCCGGAAGCTTTTTCACGGCACACATGGGATGAGTCAGAAATGAGCGTAGATTTTCATGCATTTCCAGGGTCCTCTTCACATTCTATGCTCTCCTCAGACATTCTTTTTTTCACTCTAGTACCTGAGGAAATAGACATCACAGTGTAGCATGTGACTGACCACAGGCCTGGGTCCAGACCCCAGCTCAGCTTAGCTGTGTGACCTTGGGCTTCCGCCAACCCGGTGCTCCCCAGGCTGTGGTTTCTGCCCCCACCCTAGGCGCCGTGACCAGTAGCATCTGCTGCCACTCCTGGTCATTGGTGTCCCCTTCAAACAGCTGCTATGTTTGAGGGGCCCTGCAGGCTTGTCCTTGGTGGCCCCCTGCCCTCTCCTGGCTGCCGCAGCCTTCCCCCTACCTGTCCAGCCACCCTGCGCATCCGCTGCGAGTCTCCTGCCTCTCCTGCTCTTCCTCCCCTGGGACTAAGAGTGAGGAGGAAATCTGTGGACAGTGATGTGTCTGACACGTTGAACCAGACAAGCAGAGAGACGCCCGAGCTGCCGTGGGTAGTAACTTTATTAATGTGGCGCTGCAGCAGCTTTCTCTGGACCCGCTGAAAGTGGGTCAGGACTCTCCAGGGTCTGTGGGAGGGTCAGGTAAATGAGCCTGTTTTAAATTCCTGGGAAAACCATTCCAATTACAGGTGCTGTGTTCACCCTCCCCGTGGGAGCACTGTTGCTGGCATTCACCGCGGCCTCTCTGCACAGCCCAGACACTGAGAAGCAGTCGTGTTGAGAGACTGTCCCCAGCTCGGGGGGAGGGGGCCACAGAACTGGGTCAGGCCCCTCCGTGGAGTTCCGGACTCCAAAGTGGGCTGTTTCTCAGAGTGTCTAGTTTAGACCTTTTGCTTGGCCTGGAACAGAGGTTCCGATCTCTGTGGCTTTTGCTTATTTTTTTGTCTCCTACCTCATGGGCCTCCTGTTTTAAAAGTTTTGGCTGCCAGACCCCATTTGTTGTTCATCGAAAGACAGTATAGTGAGTAGCAGTAAAAAAGCGATTGAGAAGGCTGATGTTTTCCTTAGTTTCTGTGATGTAATGGCAGATGAAGTGGCTCTTGCCATTTGGTGACAGTGGCCACAGGCTCGAGGTTCTTTGTTGACTTCTGTTAACTCCCTGGACAGCTGTGCTTGGAGCCCAGGACACAGAGGAGGTTAATATCCAGCTGTTGCCAGTGGGTGTGGGGGTGTGGGTTGCCCGGGCCTCTGCATGGCTTCCCCTTCCTCACTCTCACTTTGGGTGAGAGCACACCGACGGTGGGGCCCGTGGGAAAGGGTGCAGGGACATGTGGGGAGTGAAGTCACAGAGAATCTGGGATTTGGGCCTGTGACTGTGAACCTGGGGTACTTCTTGCCCCAAAATAACTCTTATTAGTCTTTTATTTTTTTAATATTTTATAAATTCCCTTTCTGAGTTAAATACCTATTCCTGGAATCCTTTTCTTTTTCTTTTCCGACAGAGTTGGGACCTGGTGCAACAAACACAAAACTACCTGAAACTGCTGCTTTCCATAATTAACAATGATGGTGAGTCCGCTTCGGCCTGCCTCAAGCTAGTGGATGTTCCGGCTGTTCCCAGGTCTTGACAGCACCAGTGTGTGATTATTGGAGCTTTTTGCTCTATGGGAGAAGGATATGGGGATTCGCTGATCATTAGCCAGTTTATTCCATGTCCTCAAAACCCTAGACAACAAAACTATGAACTTCTTACAATCTGAAGCACACACAGGGTGTTCCTACACTGGCTCAGCTGGCCTTTGAGCTCTGAACCTCAGTCTTTAGTGTGGGGCTGCAGTGGCCTCTTCCGATTCAGAAAGTTGAGAGAAAGTCAGTGTTGGCTTCTCGGTCACACACAGGCCCATGGCAGGCCTGTTCTCCGGATGGTACTCCAGCTGGTTTGACTGTTTTGATTGAATGAGCCCACGATGCTCAGTGTCCTGGGGCATTCTGACTCTGACTTCTCCTTATCAGTCAGGACTTGTGTGAGGTTGCACTTGCTTGAACAATATAACCAAGAAGGCCCAAGAGCAGAGCCAGGAGACAAATAGCAGTTGTCTCATACCAACTGTTCAGTTAGCTCAAAACCGGCAGTCATTTCAGACTTGTCTCCTGCCGTCTCCACTCTGCCAGAAGAGAGACACGGTCTCTGTCCCAGAGCTCACGCTCATTGTCTCCATTTGGGTTCAGTGCCCATCCTTGAACTGTGGTGGGGTTGGCGGGACATCCCATGCCCGCCACAGCTAGGCTGTGGTTCTGAGGTAGCCTAGATCTCACCCCAGGCCTGCGCGGTGGCACATCCCCTTCTCATCAGCCTGTGTTTGCTTTTCTTCTGGGCCACCGGTCCTGTGTTCCTGTGTAGACGACAGCGGGCTGCTGGTACACTGTATCTCAGGCTGGGACCGGACTCCCCTCTTCATCTCTCTCCTGCGCCTTTCCTTGTGGGCTGTGAGTATACGTGGGCTGATCCGGGGGTCAGGGAGCCTTCAGAGGCCTTTCCAGGGTCTACCCTTGGGGAACGCTGAGCCTGTCTCCAGAAGCAGAGAGGATTTGGCATGAGGGACCTCAGGTGTCCAGAGCAGGAGTTGTAAAGTTTGACCCTATTCCTGGGCTATGGGGCACTCTGGTTGTCAGGGGGCTATGGGTGTGGTTCAGCCCCTGAGGCCAGGAGGGGGCCTCTCTCTGATCTGGACACGTCTCTTTCAGGACGGGCTCATACACGCGTCCCTGAAGCCCACTGAGATCCTCTACCTCACAGTGGCCTACGACTGGTTCCTCTTTGGGTGAGCCTTCGGGGGATGGACGGCAGGCCATGGGGTGGGGGCAGTGCCTCGGGAACCAAGTGCATGCGTGGGTGTAGGGGCTTCTGTGACAGGGTCGAAGGTGAAGACAGTCCCACCCCCTTGGGAAGACAGGAGGTGCTGGTCAGGCCCGCCTGAGGCTGTGGGGCCAGAGCCATGGGCTGTCCCCGTCCTTCTGCATGGGCGCTGCTGGCTTTGACTTCCTTGCCTTCTTGTTTCAGGCACATGTTGGTAGATCGACTCAGCAAAGGAGAGGAGGTGGGTACTGCTCACAGTCCACGAGCATGTGTCAGGGCTCCACAAGCTCTGGCTCCTGTACTCCCGAGAGGGACAGGATGGCGGTCTGTTTGGTGTCCACACTTTGGGGGCAGTTCTTTGCCTGGTATGTGCTGGGGTCGGGCAGCATGGCAGGAAGAAATCCAGCCCAACAGCCCCCCGTGCTGCACCTCAGTCCCCCACTCTCTCAGGAAGGACACTTACCTGTGACCTTCATATGTCAGTCCTCCTCCCCTCTTTCTCTGCCATCCTTTTTACGGCTGACCTTGTTTTCTGCACTCAGCTTTGGAACCAATTTACAAGTCGTTCCTGTGCCCCTCACCCTTACAGCTGAAACCCAGAAGCTCTTCCCTGTCCTCTGTCCTCATCACACCCACTTGGCAACTTGAAGCCCTAGGGCTGTCCGTGCAGGCAGAGTCCTGCCTGCCCCTCACCACCAGCCCAGGCCCAGTCAGGGGCCCTGGGTCCCCTTCCTGTCTGGGCACTGTCCCTCCTTCCTCCTCTCTGCCCTGTCCACACAGCATCCTTTTTGTAGCCTTTGCCTTGTTACTCTTTTTTCAGCCTGTTTTCCCTGCACGCAGACCTAGAGTCAGACTTGAGTGTGAACCCTAGTTGTGCCACTTATTACCTGGGTGACCTGGGAAAGTGTGATTAACCTTGAGTCTCCTGGTGTCCATCCTGCCACCTCACAAGGAGAATGAGTCCAGATGCCCAGCGTGGGAGTTAGACGCAATGCTGTCTCTTTCTCCACACCCCCAACCCCCATTTTCCTGAAGCACCCTTCTCCCCTGCTGAGGCTGCCTCTTTCTGGGATCTTATCTTGTGCCTTCTTCTTTTGTTCCTCCCTCTCAGCTGCTCCTCTCTCCTTGCAAATCTCTTCTGAGCACTTATCGCATCTGCCAGAACTGCAGAGCTCATAAGCCTGTTCCTCAGAGGCCTCCGTGAACTCTGTCAGAGGCGGTGACTTTGGCACGGAAAGCTGCACACAGAGCCCCTTTGCAGCCTCTCGTTTTGAGACTTGCCGGGTGCCAATGCCCCAGGACCTACTGGCCGCCCACCGCCACGCTGTCCCCCACCCCCCTAGGCAGGCCGGATTTCACCTCAGAGACTGGGCGAGGGATAATGGATTCAAACCCTGGCCATGTCTCAGCATAAACAGGAGGGTCTCCTCAGCCAGGAGGGTGGGCAGAAGGTGGGCTTTTCTCTTAGCCCCCCCTTCCCTCCCTCCCACTTCACACAGTCAAGATACCGATACTTTAAAAATATGCAAAAGGCTGGGACCTGTTAAACAGCACTCTGTACCCTTCCTTTGCCTTTGAGATTCTCCGAGCACATTAGCATATTAAAGTCTGAAAAGTCTGTAATGAAAACATCTATTTCATTTTATGTAACAAGGAATTCCCTGGCAGTCCAGTGGTTAGAACTCTAAGCTCAGGACTCCATGCCTTCATTGCTGAGGGCCCAGGTTCAATCCTTGGTCAGGGAACTAAATTCCCACAAGCCAAAAAAAGAAATTATGTAACAAAGTTTTCACACTGGACTGACCTTGGTGCCCTCCCTCCCCTTTCTGAGGAAATCTTACAGGGCTCTGGGATACTCTGTAGGTGTTTCTCCCAAGTGAGGGGTTGATGGACCACACCTTTCAGAAGCACTGCAGAGACAGTGCATTGTGTGCACTTCACAGAGGCCCGAAGATGTGGGTGCTGGCTGGAAGGAAAGAGAGCATTTGCCCACAGAGACGGGAATGTGGATGTGGGGCCAGAATTCAGGGCCTCCCCCTGCATTGGCCTGCCTCAGACTTCATCCTGACCCTGGTCTCTGAGCAGTGCAGTCTGTGGGCCTGAACCACATTGTTTCTGGGTATTTCCCCTACGAAGTCTGATTCCTTACCCTTCCGTGGTGTTCCTGCTGTGTCTTGCCTCCAAATCCTCTCTCTCACAGCTGTCCTTCCCTGTGACCCTCTCGCCATGGTTTTCTCAGGAGAGACTGAGGGGGAGAAGCGGCTATTATCTTCATCCTTTTGAGTAGCTTGAGAACACATGTGTTGAACTTGAAGGTGGTTTGAAGCATCCTTGGCTTACCCTCTTGCGTTCTCAGGAAGCAAACATAGTCCCTTCCTTCCTTGCCCAGCCCAGGCACACCTGCCCGAACTGCTGCGCCCTCTGTACCACCCATTCTGTTTCCACACCAGAATATCTGACAGGGTCCCCAGAGACGGGCTGCTGTCTGGCAGGGGTGACCAGGGTCACTGGCTGCCCTCTCCTGGGAGTCCAGCCACCTAGATCCTTTTACCTGGGGAAGTCTGTCTTCTCATATGTGCTGCTTTTTGGTCTGTTTCTTAGATTTTTTTCTTCTGCTTCAATTTTTTGAAGCACATCATCTCTGAAGAGTTCTCTGCTCTGAAGACACAGAGGTAAGGAGAGATGTGCTCTCGCTGGAAGGTGGGTTCTCCCCGCCCTGCTTCCCTGCATGCTGGGCAGGCTGGCCTTCCGTTCCTGCCTTCCCTCTGAGGGCAGGTAGGGGTAATTGGGGAGGGCTAGAGGGTGAAGGGGTACAGAGCACATTGCTGGAGGGAAGGGATGGGGAGACCCCCAAGCTCCCTATGCCACCACCTCCGAGGCCAAAGTTCTCCTCCCTGAGTTGCTGCAGAGGTGCGTCTGTGCAGCCCCGCACCACAGAGCAGAGGGCTCCCAGTTTGGCACACATAGGGGTCTTGGCCTGGTGATTGCTTTAGGACCCCTGTGAGGGTTGGTGTCTGTGCCGTGTTCCCTCACCGTCCAAATCCAGGCCCCTAGTGTGTTGAGCCAGACTTGACCTCTGAGGGGCCATGCTGACGGGCAGGAAGCAGGCTCTGCTGGCCTCCCAGAAGTGGGCCTTGGCCTTTTGCAACAGGCTAGGTAGGACCTGTCTCCATGAGTTTCCACTGAGTTGGAGCTTCTTTTCCAGGTGGGCAGCATAGTGGGAGACAAAGGAGACCCCCAGTCCAATCTGGAGCTCACTGTTCTGGCTTCTGTTTATAGGAGGAAGAGTTTGCCAGCTCGGGATGCAAGCTTCACCGTGGAAGATATCTGCATGCTGAGTGAGTCATGGGACCTGGCAGACTTCCTCTCTGCATCTTTCTGAGTATAGACCACATAGGGATTGTTTGTTCTAGAAACTTCTCTTTCCAGTCGTATGGTGTAGAAGAGGTGGAGGACCCCTCATAGGAGAAGATAACATCCTGACTGATGGTCCTGGACTCTTTTCAGGGCGGAAGGACCGTGGCAGCACCACCAGCCTTGGCAGTGACTTCTCTCTAGTCATGGAGAGCTCCCCAGGAACCGCTGGGAGCTTCACCTATGAGACCGTGGAGCTGGTCCCTGCAGGAGCACAGACTCAGGCAGCTTGGTGAGGGCCAGGCTGGAACTGAGCTTGCTAACAGCTGGGAGCCAGGGCTCCAGCTCCAGGGAGCCCCAGGAACAAAGGGGCCCCAACAGTAGGCCTGAGAGCTCAGCTACCTGCCCTGCTGTCTCTACTGGGCCTCAGAGGCCAGCCATCTGGTTGGGGAGGGATGCTGCCCTGCTGGCCCAAGAGCATCAAGGGCCAGTGCTCCCTGTGGGACAAAGGAAGAAGCTGCAGGGCTGGGCAGATGGGGTGGGGTGAGGGGAGGGTGTTAAAGGGACTTCGTGGGAGTACTCCCTTGTATCAATTGCCTGGGAGGTGGGGCCAAGCTTAGAAAAAAGTACTGAATACGAAATGATGGTTGCAGATCGGGAGTTTGTTTGAAGGTCAGCTCCTTTGAGAATCAGATGACTTTTCTCCCTGGACAAAGGGCTTGAGATTTTGTACAACACTTGGAGAGAGGGGCAGGCCTTAAAACTGTTAGTTCAGAATCTGTTGCCCAGCACGTGCACTGAGGCCAGTAAGTCAGTGCGTTTGGGTGCCATAGTCCCTCTGTGAAGACCCAGCTCTCGCTGCCCATGGCCAAGCCCAGGGGAGTGCTGAGTGTGCCCACTCCCATGTGGCACTTTTCTGGTGGAAGTAAAAACTGGGCCCAGAGACTCAGCTCAGGTGAGCAGAGGGTGGGCCTGAAGTGGCCCATCACCAGCAGCCCTGTCTTCCCACCACAGGAGGAAGAGCCACTCCTCCTCTCCACAGAGCATGCTCTGGAACCGGCCACAGCCCTCCGAGGACCGCCTGCCTCCCCACCAGGGACTGGTGGAAGCAAAGTCCTCCAGCTCCTCGTCCTCGAACCATTCTGACAACTTTTTCAGGATGGGTAGCAGTCCCCTGGAGGTCCCCAAGCCCAGGTGAGGAGCTCCAAAGTCCTTCCCTCTTGATAAGGCTGGAGCATGGGATTCCAGGGCACACAGCCTGGTAGGTGGTATATCCAGGAGACCAGAGGGGATCGACAGACTTGCAGGCTTACCCACTGTTTGGAGGATGGATTCATGTTTGGGTACAGAGTGAAAGCAGGTTCACAGAGCAGTCTGAGACCCCTCCTTCCTGGAGCCCTGGCTGATGGGGAGTCGGGAAGGTGGAGCAGTTGTAATGTGATGGGCAGGGAGTCAGGGCTGCCACCACCTGCTGCCTTTGCCAGGTCTCAGCGCCTGTGAATGCCACATTCTGATGAAAGAGATGGAGCTGGATCCTCTTGAGTTGCTTCTGGCTCTCCCATTCCTTGTCTGTATTGGTAGGGCATGGAAGAGAATGGACAGTAGGGAGTCAGGCTAGATGTGTGTGGCTGGGGCAAACCTCAGACTATACACCTGGCAGGAGAGCAGCTCAGCCAGGACAGACGGGTGGACCTGGAATGTGCTGCAGAAATGATGTTTCTCTGGTGAGATTAAAGCTGAGCACCGGGAAGGCTTAGGATTGAGGGATGGCCTGGCATTTGGGGAAAGGATTTCCTCACTGACCTCATACCTCCCATCTCATACAGCCAGGGAAGAAATCCTGTGATTTATTTTGTTTTCTAAAGCCTTGAGGATGTCTGGTCCTTCTGGAAAGAACCAAGCAGTGTGTGACTTAAGAGGTCCTTAACAAATGCCAGGGAGGAAAGACCTTTAGCAGAAAGATCATAAATGTTAAAGTCCACTCCAGATTCAAGCCCAGCTCTGTCAAATTTTCCAGAATTTCAGGTCTTTCCTTGTAGCAGACATGTTACCAGAAAGGAAACTGAGCCCAAAGGTGGCAAACTTATTATATAAGGAAAGACCTGAAACTTTGGAAAATCTCCTTCCTTCGCCATCCTCTGGTTTTTCCTTTCTGGACAAAGACAGGCAATGGAGAAAGGTGGGGAAGAGCACCTTCCCCTCGCAGGCTGAGCGGGTCAGCTCTAGGCAAGTAGGAGCTGCACTGTCCAGAGGGGTCATCTCTGAAGGTGAGCCCTTCAACTCCAAGCACTGCCATGTCTGCCAGTGCTGTAGTTGAATCTGATAAGCAAAGGCCACAACCCCTCTGTCCCCACGGGTTGGTGGAGGCAGCTGAGCAGAGGCGGCACCCAGCAGAGAAGCCCCCTAGCTGGCTCGCTCACATCCTTGGTGCCACCCCATGTCCACATGTCAGCTTTCCTCCGGGCTGCTGTGGAGCTGCTGCGGCACCACATGACCCTCACTCTTGCGGGCTGGAGCTCTTGTTCACTGTCCCACTTTTCTGCCTGTGCAACATTGCTGGACAACTGGGAAGGAAACCAGGAGATTCTCCTAGTCTCCTGGGTCCTCCTGGTCTTAATTGTCCAATTGTTAGGGCTCCCCTACTGAGGCAGCACCCCACCACACACTTTACCTCTTTATCATTTTCTTCTTCCTGACATTCATTCCAATTTTGTGATCATTTCCCTCTGTCTTCCCAGTGGTTATCCGCCTGCACTGGGCTCAAATGCTTATGGCTGGTCCAGAATGGTCCAGAAGGCTGAGGAGGATTGGGGGTGTCCTGAACTTGGGACCCTGTGAGCTGGGGCCCGGTGGAGGAGGCTGGAATAACTGGACCAAAATGGGGCACAAGGCCTTGGAGAGGCATGGGGTGGACTGCTGTGTGGTTTCTGATGGCTCTGCTGGGCTGTTCTGGCAGTGCTTGCTTGTAGCCAAGCTGGACTGGCTACAGGCTGGACTAGGAGACAGGGTTCCAGATTGGATGCTTGTTTGCCAGGGGTTTTGAAAGACTAGATTCTGATTTGGAGCATTCTAATTATGATTATGTATCTCCATTAACATTAAAATTAATTTAGTCTTTCTTATCTTAAAGTGCCTGAGGGATCCTGTCATTAGCTTTCCTGCTACTCTTAGGTAACAATAACCAATCAGCTTTTTAATGCAGCAGGAGGAACTGTGTGGAAAGCTATGTGTGACAGCCAAAATTCCCCTAATAATATAAATTCTCTGGGTTTCTTATGCTGCAGAGTCCTAAATTCTACCAATGTATCTTTTTTTTTTTAATTAAATTTTTTGTTTTTAATTGGAGGATAATTACTTTACAGTGTTGTGTTGGTTTCTCCCATACTACCACGTGTGAATCAGCCATAAGTGTACACTGGGCTGAGCTCCCTGTGCTATACAGCAACTTGCCACTAGCTACCTATTTTACATATGGTAATGTATATGTTTCAGTGTTACTGTCTCAATTCATCCCACCCTCTCCCCCCCCCCCCACCATGTCCATATTAGCATATCTCGTTTAAGGTAGGACTTGCTGGGAAAGAAATTGGGGGACCTTTGTCCAGAGTTAAGAAATAGGTGTCGGGTTAGGAAGAAGGTTCTGTGGGGTGCTGATTCTTACCCAGTCCCAACCCCATACCCCTCACTGGCAAGACTGGTGGCCCTTTTGTGTCCTTTGTTGTCACTATGGTAGCTTCTGAGTTGTGTTTCTGGACCACTGTTAAATCTCTTATCATCTGCAGGGCTGGGCTGGGAAGAGGCAGGATGCCTCCCTGAGGCCTGGTCAGTAAGGTGCCCCTCTCCGTATGGTCTTGGTCTCCGCTCCGGGGTCAGACATCTTGGGGGTTGGGGATTGCTAGCATTGTACCGTCCATGCCTGGGGTGGGAGGATGCTATCGCTGAGCCCAACTGGAGGCCAGGCTGCCTGAAGAGCAGATGAACTTGCCTGAGGGACATCCAGCAGCCTGGTTGAATAGCTGATTGACAACATAGGCACCAACTCTGCTTCCCAGATAGCCGCTCCCCCCTCATCCTTCCCCACCTACTGACCGCTTGTTACAAGCAATGGGCTGTGTCCCTGGTTGTGTTTAATGAGGTGGGGAAACCAGGTTGTTTTCTGTGACACATAGGGTTCCTGTCCCATGTTTGATGGGTTCTCGCTTGGGGCTACAGCTCCAGACCAGGGATGAGTGGTGAGGAGTGTTAAGGCATTGCCAGCCTGAGACTGAGATGGATAAGAGAAAATTTGGAGCCTCAAAAGACTTCTCCATGGGCTGCTGCAGGAATGCAGAGGTCCCTGGTACACACGCACACACACACATACTTACTTGACGATCTTTCAACTCTGATAAATCTTGTCCTAGCTGTTGCTGAGGTCGAACACTTCCCTTCTGAGCTCATTTTTTTCATCCCATCATTAAAGTAGGAATAGTGATCTTTGTCTTCATAAGTTTGGGTTTAAGTGAGGTGACCTTGGAAGCACTGTCAGCTCTACCATTTTTCAGTTTGAGGATGGCATGGCCCCATGTCCCCTCCAGTCCTGTAGGTAGATGGGTGGAGGTGGATGCTGTGTGTGTACTTGAGTTAAGGTGTAGGGTAGAGGGGCACGGGGGTCTTATTAAAGCTGCTTGCGTTACCTGTGCACTGGGGCTAACTTGAAGGTTTTCCCTCCTTCTTTCACTTGGCAGGTGCGGTTGCTTCCTTCTGGTGACTGTTTCCTGTCATCTTTAGAGTGTCCCCTCTCGCTAGCTAATTTAAATTGGCACTTACGAGTACCTCTGTGCTTCGTACAGCTCCTTGCTCTCAAACCCAGGAACTCAGTGGTTATATTACTTTGCATCCCTTTCTTTGACAAAAGCCTCAAATAGAAAGGTTCATTTGGAGCCTGTGTACTCAACTCTTGAAAAAGATGCAGAAGATGGTTGGCTGCTTGCTGAGATTACTTTGTGACCCCTGGGATCATGCGTCCTATTGCTATTTATGCTGCCTACTCCTTGCCACAGCTGTCCCCTGGCTGCTTCAAGCATGGCTCTTTCCTGGTGCTGTTGCCTGCTAGACAGGGGAAGTACAGGGAAGGTAGCCTAGAAGACCAGGAGCCCTTGCTGGGAACCTGTCTGTAACCACATTCTACCTGGCTGTCTTTTTCCCATTGGAAGTGTGAGTCTCTGATAGCCCTGGGGAGTGGGGTTAGGAACATGGAAACCCCCATGTTCCCTGTTCTAGAAGTCCCTCATCTTCCCCAGCCTCCTCTACTTCACATTACTTTCGTTCCCTCAACACTTTGCTGTTTAACAATTGTTTTCCCCAAAACTGGAAAAGAATGTCTATCTTAAACGTGGAGCAATAGATGAGGTTTGTGGAGCCAGGTTGACCTCAAGAGGGGTTGCACCGACATGAGACCCCGGCATGACCCAGAGAAAGCACAGGACCAGCCCCAGACTGTGGCCTGCAGCTTGCTGTTACGTGTAGTCAGCTGTTTGATTTATAAACAGTTAAGGATCGCCAAAGATAAGCATCTGGCCACCAAGCTTCTCCACCTAGGAAGAAGGAAGCCCTGCTCTGTCATCACCAGGGCTTCCACCAGGTAGCAGCCTACATCCTGTCCTCATCCACATCCTGTTGTCACACACCTCCCAGGATAGACCAGGAGCAAGGAATATGGCAAGCTCTATGTTGCAGGAGATTCCAATTCATGGCAGCTTTAATGTGGACAGCCATCTGTTTTCCCTGGTCTCAAGGTGATTCTGTTGTATGACAAAACAGTAATCAAACTTGGCTCTAAAAAATAAAAATCTTCTTGCACTCCCTCACTGTGGTGGAAACTTGGGCAAGTGTCTTCTGCTGTCTGGGCTGCCATTTCCCTGCCTCTAAGATGGAGATGGTTTAGGATCAGCAGAGATGTAGCGCTGGCCACAGCTACACTCAGTTTGGCCACTGCTTGCGGATAAAGCTGTCCCGGGGACCCAGGGGGACTGTCACCTCAGTCTAGGAGCCCTTGACACCAGCCAGCTGGGTGGGCCAAGGTCAATTCATTTTTCAGTTCCCCACCCCCTATACCACGATTCATGCTTCTGCTCTGTTTCTGGGTCCCTACAGGAACACCTTCTGCTATTCTTGAATTAAAGGATAAAGGGTCAAGCATCAAAGATGATGCACCTCTGGGGACAGGGACCTGGTGTAGCTGATGGAAGGGCCTTGTTTGATGTTTCCCTATCTCCTCCCCTCCTCCCCCACCCCCACCGGCTGGGCCACTGTCCAGACACAGCAGAGAAGGCTTGGCTGTGAGTGGGGAGCTGGTGGCAGTGGTATATTCCCAGTGCAGCTTTCCTTTCCCCACATCCCGCAAACCTCTATTTGAAAAAGGTCTGATGAAGCTGTCAGGTTGGCTGCCTGATTCATCACTCCCCTCTGGGCATAGCCAGTGAGTTTGCTGGGTTGATGCTTGTGAATACAAACTTTGGCTCCTGGAAGGCACTGCAGAGGAAGAGGGTGGGGCTCAGGGCACCCGTCACCCTCCTTTTCAATCTAGGTCACCATGTCCACCATCCCCAGGAGACTCGTTCTCTCATCTCTCCGATAGGACCTCAGTGACCCTGGGCTCTGCATTGCCCACCCTGCCAGTCTCCATGCCAGGAGTGTGAGGTGACCCTGCCTCGCTGGTCCCGGAGCATTCAATCTTTCTCCCCTCCTTGTGGTGCTGTTGAGATTTTGCTTGTTTTGTCAGGCAGAGCAGGCACGCCCTGATCCCCGGCTTTGGTTGCTGGCTCATCTTTGTCACCATGCTTTGCTCTTGTTCTTTTGCTTCTGTAAATCTTTGCATGAGGTATTGTCCTCACAGCTAAGCCTGCCTTATGGTCTTGACTCTTCTTTCTTGGTCATAAGCTATGCAGCAGTTTTTGCACTTTGGGAGAAAGCGGTTGACTACAGATGCTCTTCCAGTAGGCCCCTGTGGCTGGGTCCCAGGGCCACCATAGCCACACCCCCACCCCGACTCTTCCAGGGCCTCCCTGTCAGGCATATGACTGACTACATCATCTCCCCTCTCTCTCCTCTTTGCCCCAGATCAGTGGACCATCCCCTGCCCGGATCCTCTCTCTCCACAGACTTTGGCAGCTGGCAGATGGTAACAGGCTGTGGCAGTATTCAGGAACGGGCTGTCCTGCACACAGACTCCTCTCTCCCTTTCAGCTTCCCGGATGAGCTCCCTAACAATTGTCTGTAAGTGTCTTGCTTGAGAAGACAGGATGCCCCTTCCCCTACCTGTGTCAGAAGCTGGCAAGCAGTCCAGTGCTGGCCAGGAATGAGGTGGCAGCTGGCCCCAGGGAGCTGGCCTGGGCTCCCTGCCCCTCCTGAATGTCTCCACTAAGTATCCCTCACTGGTCCTGCACCCTGAGGTGTGAAGAGGGCTGATGGGCTGCTCAGGAAGGGCACTGGAGTGTTTTCACTCTCCCCGGCTTCTGAAACCCATCCATGGGTGTCTTGGGGCACACCCTTAGGGAAAGCTGGCTGTACTCTAACTATAGAGGATGCTATTTCAGTCCAAGGCTTTGCCTGACATGAGAATCCTTTGAAAGCGGAACAGTGGGGTAGTGAAGGTAGGTGTATGGTGGAGACAGAGCCAGAACGGAGCTGGGTTAGCCCAAGGGCTGTGCTCCTAAGCAGAACCGAGGGTTCCTTGCTGTTCCCTGCCCCCTTTTGTCATCTGCTTTTGCCTCTGGTCAGGAAAGAAAATTGGATGGGAATACTAAAGCCCACGCCTGTAAACTCCTCTCTCTCCAAGGCTCCAGTACTGGGCCTCCAACTCAAGCAGTGCATCTACTTGAGCAGCTGCCTCGTGCGCTGTCCTGCCCCCTGCCTGCTCTGCCTGCTCTGCCGTTTCACAGATGTCAGGTAGCAGGGAGCCTCTGGTGGCCTGGAGAGCAGGATCTGCTTCTCCGCTGTGGCTGCCTGAGGGCCTTCAGCTCCCCGCCCACCACTGCCCCCATCATGGGCTGAATGAACTTCAGGTGCTGGGTGGTCGTCACCACCTTCAGGATCAGCTCATACCCTCCAGTGCTGACAGGTTGGAGGCAGGTTGCCCTTGGGAGCTGAGACGGATTCTGCCTAGGGCAGGCAGGGGCCAGACCTTGGGATTCCTGGATGGTCCTCACAAGCCCTGGCCCTGCAGCTCAGGAGTAGCCCAAGGACTTCAAAGGCCTCTAGGGCTTGGCACAGCCTTCTCTATAGCCACTCCCTTAAGCCAGAAAGATCTCTTAGAAAAATTAAAGACATAGTTCTCTTCTTGTTTCCGTAGGCTCTTGCTATTGCAGCCAAACAGCCTGGGAGCTGGAGGAGGCTGACATCTCTGCCCCGGCATAATAGCACCCTCACTTACCTGGCACTAGCCACTGAAATGGGCAGCTTCAGCCCTGGATCCTGTAATTAATGCCTTAGGTAGTTCTCTGTGCTCCCAGCCATTCCTCAGGTTCTGGGTGGTTCCCAGAGGAGGGCTAGGTTCTCCATAATCCCATGGCCTCTGAGATTGCAGGGTGGGCATGGGCTCAGGGTGGATAACTGGTGAGGTCACATAGTATGTGGGTTCAGTGCTTTGGCTTTGGTGTCAGAAATTGAATCCAAATCCCAGCTGTTAGGTTTACAAGTTCTGTCTTGGGGTTGAACCCTTGACTGCTGTGAGCCTCCTGGCTCATGTCTTGAGATGGAATGGCACTGTAGTAGCTCTGCCCACCTTGTGTCCTCAAAACAGATCACATATCCTCTCTGGGCTCCAGGTATCTTCTTTCTAAAAGAGGTTGTGATCTTTCCTCTTTCTGCCTCACAAAATAGGGGGCAGTGAGAATGCACACATATGGACCTTCAGATAGTCCCTGTGAATATGAACTACTAATCTGAATTTCTCCTGGTTATATGCTCTAAGGGAAAGCTAAAGAGGCACACATGGTCTCCAGCCTATGTGAAAACTAATTAGGAAGTAAAGAAGATATAGGGCCATGAATCTCCCCCACATGCCAAGAGAGACTTGGGAGTTGTTCATGGTATTGCAGGAGTCCAGGATCAGCCTCACTTCTTTGTGCTGCTGCTATAGTTACTTGACTTTCCTTCACCCTAGAACCTGCTGCTACTTCTGCTATTGCTGGTGTTTCTCTGTCTCACACACACACCCCAGTCCCACCAGTCTACTTTTCCTGGGTCTGTTGTCTCCATACTTAAGCCCTGGACTGTCATTTACCCTCATACCTCCATGTGCTCCCCAGGCCCCAGGTACAAGTCATTTGGGCTTGGGAATTGGGGGTATTGCTGCTGCTTCTGAGGGATTCAAAGGAGGAATTACCCAGGCGTTGGTCTCTTAGGGGAAATTTTGGAGGGAGTTGGTGTTCAGGGCTGGTCTTGGTGCTTAGATGGATAGGAACATGAGGGCTCATCTCATGTAGGTCTGTGACCTTTTCCCTAATTCCATCCCTCCTGCCCCTAGACTTCATAACTTTGAGTCCAGAGGTTGTGTGGGTTGGTACCTCAGCCCTTTTCTATGAATGACCCTTCAGGTTATCAGATAGCCTCATGTGGAATTCACACTTTTTGTTACCTTTCTTGACTTGTGATAAGTGCCTGTAGAGGCCAGGAAAGGAAAAGCAGGTAGAATCAGAACAGAAATCCTGCTGGAAAAGCCAGCCCCATCCTAGAGGTTTCCCTGGGGACTGCAGTGACTAAAAGTGAGGGCTCTGGCCTCTCCAGGTAGCAACAGCAGCCTGAGGGAGAGTTTAAGATGGGAACAGGACCGAACGTTTGGGGCCTGAACGACAAGGGCAGCATGGCCAGGGGCAGATGCTGGCCTTGTACTGGCGAATGCGAAGGACAGGCAGTGGGGCGTAAGGATGAGGAGGATGGATCCTGCCCCGGGATAATGCATTAATTCTCTCTTTCCCTCCCTCCCCACAGACTTACGGCCCTGAGTGAACGGGAGACCCGGCTGCAGGAGGTGCGCTCAGCCTTCTTGGCTACATATAGCAGCACAGTGGGGCTTCGCGCAGCAGCCCCCAGCCCCTCCGGTGCCATCGGTGGCCTGCTGGAGCAATTTGTCCGTGGCGTTGGACTCCGGGGCACCAGCAGCAGCACCTTATGAAGCAGCCAGCCCACGACAGCTTCCTGATCCTCTCTCACCTGAGCGGAATCAAAGCCATGTCCAACCAGGGGGTGCTTCAAGGTCGGGAGGAAAACTTCCCTTCACCATCACGCACGCGGCAGCCCTGAAGCTGAGCAGGACCGAGGACGGGGTTCTCCCACCCCCAGCTTCCTGACTGGTGTCTGCCGACCCACTTGTCACTGCCTCCCACCCACCTTAGTCTTTGCCAGGATTCTTGTCAACTCTCAGAACTGTGTAGCGTTTCCCTGGGGCCTTGGGGGAGGCTGAGACTTCACAAAAGACCTCCACTTTCCATTCTTGTCTCCTGGGGAGGAGGGGTCACCTGCACTGAAAATGAGGCAGTTTAACACAGATCACAAAATGAAATCAAAGTCTTTTTGAACAGCTACTTTCTTGCATCATCATTTGGTTGCTGTCTTTGTGGAGTTAATTAGAAGGTTCTCACTTTCCTTCCTTTTGCTAGAAGAAGGGGTTTTTATAGGGGGGATGCAGGAACATAGGAAACAGGAAGAGATTGGAGACTTGATGTGCCTCTTAATTCATGAGCCATGAGTCTCCAGTGAGATGGCAACACATAGCAACAGGCTGTTAGGTGGGAACAGTGGTTCTCAGGCCTGAATGGGCCCCAGTCACTTGGGGACCCTGTTTATGCATGAAGATTTCCAGGGCTGCCTGAAATTTAGACTTGAAGTTGCTGAGATCTTCATTAAGCTGGCAAAAGGGGTGAGGGGGATTTTTTTTTTTTTTTTTTTTGGCCATGCCCAGGAATCTTAGTTCCCTGGCTGGGGATTGAACCTGCACCCTCCGCAATGAAAGCATGGGGATTCCTAACCATTGGCCCACCAGGGAATTCCCAAGTAATCTTACTATTAA
Source organism: Giraffa tippelskirchi (assembly GCF_054371585.1). NCBI lineage: Eukaryota > Metazoa > Chordata > Mammalia > Artiodactyla > Giraffidae > Giraffa > Giraffa tippelskirchi. The sequence continues at coordinate 16,419,810 of NC_137283.1, read as the reverse complement.
CAAGTTCAGCAAACAATCTGCTCCTGGTACAAGTGACCTGCAGGCCCTGCATTCAGTGAGGGATTGGCTTCCAGGGCCTCGAAGGCAGTAGGTGATAAGGGGAGGGTGAACCTGGCTGACCACCACCCTCATTTACTGTGTGATCTGCAGTGAGTTGCATCCTCACAGAGTGTCTTCAGTGCACCACTTACTGACCTGTAACTATAAACACAGAAGAGGGAAATAATACCAATGAACATTTCTTGAGTATTTACTGTGTATAATCCCCTATGCTAAATCCTTTTTATAGGTTATCGATGAAATTTTACAACACCCCAAGTATGTGCTATTATGGCCATTCTTACAGTGAACTGACTGAGCCAATGAAATGTTGAGTAACTTGCCCAAGGTCACACAGCTAATGAGAACAAATGTGTAACTCTTCCTATTCAGAGACTGAGGAAGGGCAGGAGTGGCAAGGGGAAGAAGCAGATTGTTGAGGGAGCAGCTCAGGAAGAGCAATCTACCCCAGTGCCCACTAGGTATCCGGGGCCAGTCAGCATCCTGAACAGCTCTCGTGGGGGCAGGCCCGGCTCTCTCCTCGGGGAGATGCACTGGGAGGACTCTCCCACCTAGTGAGTTGAAGTTCGGATCTGTGTAAGGTTCCTGGCCTACTGGAGGCTGCTCCAGTGGGGTGGGGGCCCCCCACGGGGCCGGGCGGGGCTGCATTGCCATCTGGAGCCGCTGCGCGGCCGGCCACAGGGAAGGCGCGAGCAGTCAGAGCGCACGCAGGGCTGGAGGGACCACAGCCACCGCCGCCACCGCCGCGGCGGCACATGGGCCGGCCCCGCAGCCGCCGCCGCCGCCGCCGCCGCCGCCCCTAGCAGACCCGGTCTCGCAGCCTCTCACAGCTCCAGCCACCCGACCAGCCATGTCTTTCAGCGGAGCCTCCGAGCGCAGCGTCCCGGCTACCAAGATTGAAATTACCGTGTCCTGCCGGTGAGCGGGCCATGCCGGGGAGGGCTTAGGCACTGCCCCAGCACCACCCAGCTCAGGGGCTCAGCGCGAGCAGGGGGTAGACCTCAGGAGAAGAAGCATCCGGGCCGGGAAAAATTGCGGATGCAGACTCAGGGGAGTTGCTAGCGGACGCGGGGAGGGGGTTTCCTTGAATAGCCCCAACCACAAACGAGGGCTCAGCCTGCGGCTTGAAGTGATGGGTCGCGGGGATCCAGTAGGATCTGCGCCCCAGGAGGGTAAAGTTCTGGGGGCTAACCCTCTTTCCTGGGCCCTTGGAGGCAGTCTGGACGCGTCCAGTCCGCAGAGAAACGGCTCTTGGGCTGAGATTTCCGGTGTTGTCCAGGGTGCTGATAACGCGGGCCCCGGCAGGGTGTAGTTACGGGGGATGGAGGTGTGATTTGAACCCCGTGCCTCCCTAGGTGCCCACCTCTGGGTAGGGTACCGGCAGTGGGCTCCAGAATGATCCACTCGCTGTCCGTCTGTTTGTCTCTTTCTCTAGAAACCTGCTGGACCTCGACACCTTCTCCAAGTCCGACCCCAGTAGGCGGCACCAGGGTCGGGAGGGAGGGAACTTGGGTCCGAGAGCACCTGAGGGGCTGGCGGGGGGGGGCGGGGGCGGGCCGACCTGACGTCCTTCCCTCCCCGCCCCCGCTCCCGCTCCCGCCTGCAGTGGTGGTGCTTTACACGCAGAGCCGGGCCAGCCAGGAGTGGCGGGAGGTAAGTCCTAGAACCCTCATCCAGTCCACGGCCGCGCCTGGGAAGCACCCGCCCCCTTTAGCAGGCCCCGTGCTGATTGTCCACTCCCCATTCAGTTCGGACGGACCGAGGTGATCGACAACACACTGAACCCAGACTTCGTGCGCAAATTCGTCCTCGACTACTTCTTTGAGGAAAAGCAAAACCTGCGCTTCGATGTGTGAGCCCCGCCCAGAAACCTGGCTTGGACCTCCCCCAACCTGGATCCGCCCCTCAGCGGGCCCCCGACCTGGCTCCACCCCCAGGCCCAGTTCGGGAGCACTTTGAAGGACTCCTCTCTAGACTTAGCACCGCCCCCAAGTCTAGGTTGGCCACTCTCCAGGCCTAGTCCTGCTGACGCCCCTTCTCCTTAATTGGCTCCGCCCCTTTCCAAGCCCCATCTCTGAGGTGACCTCGCCCAGGTCTGACTCCCGCCGACCCCGACTCCTGCCCAAAGGAGGTCCAGGTTGAATTCCTGTACAAGACTGCCCCACCCTCCACCCACAGTTTTAACCTGGACACGAAATCGGACCCCTTTTCCAGGCTCTCTCCCACAACCCCCGCCCCATGTTGGTCCCACTCTCTTGCCAGGTACAACGTCGACTCCAAAACCAACATCTCCAAACCGGTGAGCGACCGTTCCCTCACGGGCAGCCTGGGCACACAGGCGGCGCTCACTGTGTGTTAAACGACCCTCCTTAGAGCCCTCTTACCCCTCAAACCCGTCTCGACCTTCTTCGGCCCCGAACCTGCCCTCCCTGCCCTCCTCTCCTGTTCCCGCCTCGGTTGCCTGTGCCTCTTACTCACTGCTACTCTTCCTTCTCGACTGCTGCTGGGACCCTCAGAAGGTGAGGCTGAATGGGGCTGAGCGGGGTCAGCGTGTGTGCTGTGTGAAAGGTGGGGGGTGGGATGGTATCTTGGCAGGGTAGAGGCAGTGGGCTCCAGATGTCAGGACCAAGAAGGGCGGCTTGTCTGGGGACCCCGTCCCTCCTCTAAAGCCCTGGCTGGGTGGTCCCACTGCCTCCAGTCGCAGTGGTCAATGCAGCACCAGGGCTGGGCTGGGACTCTGCACCACCAGTCGCTCCTGTCCTCGCTGACTCTGTATCCCCGTGCAGGATTTCCTGGGCCAAGCGTTCCTGGCCCTGGGAGAGGTGATCGGAGGCCAGGGCAGCCGAGTTGAGCGACCTCTCACGTGAGCTGAACCGGAAGGGGAATGCGGGAGGGGCGGGCCTCCGAATTCTAAAGATGCAGTTGACTCTATCGTTGGAGGCTGGGATTCCCCTGGTCAGGTGCCTTCAATGGCTCCCATCACCTCCTGGGAAAATCCAATCTTCAGGGCTTTGCTCAAGTCACTCTCAGCCCTTACATATCTCCTCTCTCTCTCACTCTTTCTCCTCACTCTTTTCTGAATCTGATTCAACCTTTAAGGTCCACTTCCAAGTCTTCCTCACTAAGTCAAGTTCTCTGGAATTTACATTACATTCACGCACTAAATATTTATTAGCACACTTTGTATGCTATACCCTGGGCTGGGTACCAAGGATTTATCCATTCCACAAACACTACTGGGCATAAACTCTATGTGAGCCACTGTTCAAGTGGCTTGGGTTGCAGTGGTGAACGAAACAAAGGCTCCTGCCCTCAGGGAGCTTATGTAACAGAAGAGGGAGAGAAATAGTACAGAACTGAAATAATAAATAAGTAAATTACATAATGTGCTAGAAGACAAGTGCTGTGGAATGAAAGTAGAACAGAATTAGAGTGACCAGAAATGCAGGGTGATGGGTGTTGCAGTATTCTACAGAAGGGTTGAGGAGGCCTCGCGGAGAGGTAACTTCGGAGCAATAATCTGAAGAAAGTAAGGGAGGGAGCTGTGCTGATATCTGGAGGAGGAATGTTCCAGGAGAGGAAACTGCCTGTGCAGAAGTCTGATGTGTTCAAAGAGCAGCACGGAGGCCAGTGTGGGTGGAACTGGGTGAGCAGTGGGGAGAAAGGAGGAAGTGAGCTTGGTGAATTCACAGTTAGGGCCTGGGAGCCACTGTGAGGACTTTAGTTTTTCCTCTGCGTTGGGACTCAGTGGAGGGTTCTGAGCAGAAGAATGCTCTAATTTGCTTTCAAAGCATGCTGCTGGGTTGAGACTACATCTTGGGTGGGCAAAAGTGGAAGTAATCCACGGTGCCAGCAGTGAAGGAGGGGAGAATTAGCTAGATTCTGGATATAAATTGAAGACGGAGCAGCAGATCCCTGACAGACTGAATATGGACGTGAGAGAATAAGAGGAGTCGAGGATGACACCAAGGCCTTTGGCCTGAACAAGTGGAAAGATTGAGTTGCCATAAATAGAGATGATTTTTTTTAGGTGAGGGAGGAGTAAGTTGTGGGAGGAAGTCAATGAGGAGTTCAGTATGACGTATTGAATTTCATAAATTTTTATTAGACAAGTAGATGTGTCAGATAGGCAATAAGAAACATAAATCTTACATGCTCTTTAAGGACATGAGATTAGATGAGATCACTAAGGGAATGAGGAGAGAGAGAGAAGACCAAAGACCAAAACTCCATGAGCTGGAGCTAGGAAGGGAGACTGAGAAGGAGCATTAATGAAATGGGGGGATAACGGAGAGCCGGTAGTGCTGTCCTGGAAGCAAAGGATGTGCATCAATGACAAGAGAGTGGCTGATCATGTCAAATGCTGCTGCAGTCGAGAAAGTGAGGATTGGGAACTGGATATTGGGTTTAGCAAGATGGCAGTCACTTGTGACTGCTTGTCAGAGTTTTGAAGAAGAGGTTTGGATAACAGCCTGGTTAGAGAGGTTTAGAGGAGAATGGAAGAGAGAAATGGGAATTAGGAATCTTTCAAGGAATTTTACTGCAAAGAGGAGAAAAGAAAAGGAGGGGTGGCTGGAGAGAGAAGTGAGATCAAGAAGAGGTTTGTAATATTTTAACCTGAAAAAAATTATATCACATTTGTATGCTAATGGGAATGATCTAGTAGAATCTGAAAATCTGACATAATACAAAGAAGGAAAGAACTTCTCTGGTGGTCCAGTGGTTAAGACTCTGTGTTTCTACCGCAGAGGGTGTGGGTTCGATCCCTGATTGGGAAACTAAGATCCCACATGCCTCATGGCATGATCAAAAGAAAAGGGGGACAGTTGCTGGAGTGATGTCTCTGTACAGGCAAGAGGGAGGGTGTGGAATGTAGCACACAGGGGAGGGATAAATAGGCACATGGTAGTCATTTATAGCAACGGTAGGAAGGCCTCGTGTGGGAGAAGACACTGGAGGCAGGGTAGGTGTGTGGTGGGTCTGTGGACACTGTCTTCTGGTTGCTTCAGCTTTGTCAGTGAAGCAGGAAACAAGGTCATTGGCTGAGAGTGAGGACGGAGGAGGAGGCTTTTTGGGCTGAGGACAGAGGAGGAGGAGTGCAAGTCCCATCTCCCAGCACTGGAGAGTGAAGGGACTCGGAATGCACAGTCTGATTAAGGACCTTCTTGAGGTTTGTGGTCACACATCTCAAGTGAAACCAATTAGCATGAGTGTAGGTTTTCCTCTGGCCATATCCAGTTGCACAAGTGTGGTATGGGTTAGGCAGATATTGGATTTCACTCAGGCTGTGGTTCTGCCAAATAATTAGACAGAAGTGAGAGAAGGGCTAGGGGAAAGGAGTAGGATGCAAGGGAGTGATTATTATAGTCCAGAGTGACTGGAATTCACACTGGGTGAGGAGATGAGGGAGAACATTAGGAGAGAAAGAACAGGGAGAAGGCAGTAGCATCAGTGACTCACTTCTGGGTGTGCAGGTAGAGAGTCCCTGCACTCATTACACGCTATCTTTTTAAAGCACAGAGAGTCAGAGATCAAAAGAGCAATGAAATGCTTCAAATTCTCACATTAAAGATGATGAAAATCACATGGCAAGTTGGAATCAAAACTTGAACTGAGAATACTCCCAACCTAGCTTCCTCTCTGTCATACTTCGGCTCTCCCGGAGTTAAGTGTTGGCAGGCCCATATCCACAAGGCCTCTGCTTGGAGACCCAAAGCATGTTGGGAATGGGTGTCCAGGCACATGCAAGTGTCCCTTCTTGGATCAGAAGAGGATAAGGCTGCCCTGGTCTTTTAGATCTCACTCTTCACAATCTTCTGAAAGCACAGCATCTTTGACCTAACCAACCAGTCCTTCTGCCCCAGATCTGGATAGAAATTGCTCTCCCTCATTCAGGATTGTTGCATCACATCAAGCTCTACTTGCCTATTTGCCTTGACATCCCACCTGCCCCTGGAAACTCCCTGAAGGCAGGGTCTAGCAGAGCTGGAAGGTGCCAACTGGCCAAATTGTACTTAGAACAATGCCTGGCATATAGCAGAGTCTGCTTTGAGAAACAGAACCACCTTCATATCTACCAGGCTTACCAACTGCTTTTTATTCCATGCATTCATTCTGATCTTTTCACAACCCTAAGAGGTAGACAAGATTCCCATTACATAAAGAGAAAACCAAGGGCCCAAGGAAAGGGAAAACAACTTGCCCAGAACTCTAAATCCTGTCTTTCCCATGCTACCATTATGAGATGTCCACACAGGCTAAATTAACCCCTTCCTTCCAGACCAGAGACCCTCCCCAGTCCAAGTCAGGTCCTACCCCACCAGAGATGGAAACACTCGGGACAGTCAGTAAATGACAAATTGAATCCCCTGGCCTACCCAATCCCAGATCGGCCACCCCAATCCTTGTTTCCTACTCTCCCCCCTCACAAAGAGGCTTTTTCTGCTTCCAGGGGTGTACCAGGCAAGAAGTGTGGGACCATATTGCTGACTGCAGAGGAGCTTAGCAATTGTCGGGTCAGTAAGGGCCACATGCTAGACCCAGGAGGTTCTCTTCTCTCCCCAAACTCCCTTTAGTGGGCTGTCTGAGTCTGGGAGCAATTCGAGTGTCAATAATCCAACTTCATCCACAGGATATTGCCACCATGCAGCTGTGTGCAAACAAGCTAGACAAGAAGGACTTCTTTGGGAAATCAGACCCCTTCCTCGTGTTCTACAGGAGCAATGAGGATGGCACGTGAGTCACTGCTCCCACTATTGCCGTGGGCCCAATTGGGCTCTTAGGCTGGGACATCTTAGACTCCATTAGGACCTGAGCCCAGAATTCACTTAAGGCAACACCCAATATGTGCTTAAACTAAGCATATCAGGCCCTCTCTCTGGGCTCAGTCCTACCCCAAAGGCAGGTTCCAGTCCTCTTGTCCTCTCCAGGTTCACCATCTGCCACAAGACAGAGGTTGTGAAAAACACACTGAATCCTGTATGGCAGCCCTTCAGCATCCCTGTCCGGGCCTTGTGCAATGGAGACTATGACAGGTCTGCATCAGTATAAGCTAAGGAGTAAGGGGACAAGGGTGTGAGAGTGGGGTTCTTGGGCCGAAGAATGAAGGTAGAAGTGCCATAACAGCATTGGAGGATCCTGGTCAGTGAGACAGAGTTTTGGACATGGATATGGGTGCATGGGAAGGCAGATGGATAGCCACATGGATGAATAGGTAGATGGACAGATGGATGGGTGGATGGATGAATGGATGAAAGGGCAAATGAGTAAGTGAATGAGCAGATACATGGATAGATAATCAGACAAATGGATAAACTAGTGAATGAATAGATGGGTATGTGGATGGGTGTATAAGAGGACTGGTGGGTGGGATGGATAAATGGATAGCAGATGAATGAGTGAGTGGACTGCTGGGTGGATTAGTGGATGGATAGATGATGGGTGGATTAATGGATGGACGGCTAAATGCATGAGAGGCTGGATGGGTATATGAGAGATTGGTGGTTGTTTGGAGAGGCAGAGGGGTGACTGCAAAAGCAGGAGGATAAACAGGTGGAATGACAGGTACATTAATGGATAGACAGGTGAACGGATAGTAGAGGGAATGGATAGGTGAGTGTAAAGAAGATGGACAGTCTGACCATATGAATTCACAAATGGACAGTATGAAGATAGGTGAGTGGGCACATAAGTAGATGGTTATGTAGACAAATGGATGATTAGATGGACAAATATCAGATGGCTGAGTGTTTGGTTGGGTAGATGCATGGAGAGACAGATGGACACTTAGATGTATCAGTGAGTCATTGAAGGGCTGGATGTATAGTTATATGGGTGATAGAGTTTAATAAGTAATTGATTGGTAAATTTCTATGGGTAAAAGGGTGACTAGGTGGTAGGATGTATGGTTGAATGAACTGCCACATAGGTCAGTGGCCATATGAGATGAACTTAGGCATAGCTGTTAAGAACATGGTCTTTGGAACCAAGATGTCAGAGTTTAAATCTCATCTCAGCAATTTACTTGTTATGGTCCTTAGTGAAGTTACTGTCTTTTGGGCCTCAGTTTCCTTATTCAAAAGTAATAATAGTATTAGTACTTGCTTTATAGAGTGCTTGTTAAATTAGTCAGTGAAAGTGCTGAGAACAATGCCTGGAATATGTGTGTGTGTGTACTCAGTTGTGTCTCTTTGCGACCCTCTGGACTATAGCCAACCAGGCTCCTCTGTCCATGGGATTTTTCAGACAAGAAAACTGGAATGGGTTGCCATCTCCTACTCCAGGGGGTCTTCCTGACCCAGGGATCAAATCCACATCTCCTGCATTACAGGTGGATTCTTTACCTTTTGAGCCATCGGGGAAGCAAAGGAATTCCCTGGTGGTACAGTGGTTAGGACTCTGCATTTTCACTGCTGAGGTCCTGGGTTCAGTTCCTGGTCAGGGAAATAAGATCCCACAAGCTATGCAGCATGGCCAAAATATTTTTTAAAAATCAGTAGTAAAGAATAGTAATAGTAGTACAAATAGCAGCAGCAGTAGTCATAGTGATAGTGTCAGTAGATAGTTGGGTACATTCGTGGACTGATGAATGGATAAGACAGATGGGAGGAAGGTTGATAGAAGGACAAATGGATGGATGGAAGGATGATTTGTGTATAGGCAAGATCATTTTGACTATGATGGGTGCGAGTGTCTCAGATTTATGCTACAAACCTAGCCTATGTTTATCTCCTACATTTCAGAACGGTGAAGATTGACGTGTACGACTGGGACCGGGATGGAAGGTAGCACTGCCCTCTCCTATAATTAAACCAAACAGTTCCCTGAAATATGTAGCACACTCACTAGGAACCCCAGAGTAGCCTTGGGAGCCAGAGAGGGCGACGACAGATATCAGGACTTTGAACACAACTGGTCCCCTCAGTTGTCTCTCTGGGACACTGTCTCTTCCCTTCTCTTCTCTTACGTTGGTCTCTCTTCTGACCCAAGACCCAGTGCCTGGCAGACCAAGTAGAGGCAGGGGACAGTGAGGATAAAAGACTGGTTTCAGGGGTGGCTCCAACCCAGCAGCAGTCGCTTACCTGCCCCTGGCCTCATTGCAGCCATGACTTCATCGGTGAGTTCACCACCAGCTACAGAGAGCTAAGCAAGGCCCAGAACCAGTTCACAGTGTATGAGGTGAGAGCCCAGCCCCGCCCAGGTCCCCAGGCCTCCACCCAAGGCATGCTCAGTTTGTGCTTCCCTTCCTCTGTGTCCCACCATCACCGTTACCTCACTTCTCTCAGGTACTTAACCCCCGGAAGAAATGTAAGAAGAAGAAATACGTCAACTCGGGAACCGTGAGTACTCCCTAGAGCTCTGGCCCTCTGTGGAGCCTTCCATTTCTGTCCCCGGAATAGGGACACACAGCATGACCACTCGGCGAGGGTATGGGAGAGCTATTGGTGCAGACTGCTTGCACGCAGTGATGTTGGATACAAGGTGGCACCATTTCAGTTTTCCTTTTGTTTTTATTCTTTTTTTCCCCTCTCATCTAAGGAAATTTTTTTGATCTTTAATCTTTTGCAGGTTTTTCTTGAGGGGGACCCTAAGTTTTATTTCATGATTTAATATACTTTTGGAAATCCAAGTATGTTTCTGATGGCTTCCCCCTTTTGCCCTTTCAGAAATCGGACAGGGTGGGTCAGGGGCTGGAGTCAAGTGCCTCTTTCCCTTTCTCTAGCCCAAGCCCCTTTCCAAGTAGCAGGGCTGCCTCTTCTGTCCCACAGGTGACGCTGCTCTCCTTTTCTGTGGACTCCGAATTCACTTTTGTCGATTATATCAAGGGAGGGTGAGTCACAGCCAAGCTCCAGACTGAAAGTCCAGCAATGAGTTTCTCCCTGTTCTGAGCCTCAGTTTTACTCCTCATTAATGGTCAGGATCCAATGAGATCATGAAAACAAACTTGAAAACACTTGGCAGACTATAAATTGCAGAGTGCTGTCCATCGTAGTACTCTCCATAGGGCTGCCTTTCAGCCCTAGCTTCCAGCCCCCCTGGGAGGATGACAGACCAGTGGTCTTCCGTAGCCTTCCTGGAGCCCAGACAGAAGATATGGCTAGGCAAGAGGGAGAGGCCAAGAGAGAAGGAAAAGACAAGCAGGCTGTAGGGGACATTCTCCTTGGTTTAGTGGATGCAAGCAGACCTCAGAAAGGTACTTTTCTTCTCTAAACCTGATTTTAATGTAAAATGGAAATGTTAATTACTACTTCAGGACTATAGTAAGGGTTAAATTAAATTATGCATATTATGTCATGAGGTAGGCATTTAGGAATGAATGGGGGGTGTGGGAACACACTCCCCAAAGTGTGTTCCATAGGCCAGCAGCATCTGCCTCACTTGGGATTTTGTTAGAAATGTAGAATCTCAGGCTCCACCCAGACCATCCAGATCATAATTTGCCTTTTAACATGATTCCCAGGTGATTCAGAGGCATACAAGTGTTTGAGAAATACTGGTATAGTAAGTATTAGTCCCTCATTTCTCAATCCATCTATTTCCCCAACAGGACACAGTTGAACTTCACAGTAGCCATTGACTTCACAGCTTCCAATGGTGAGGCATGGATGGGGGAACAGGGTGTAGGGGGATTCTAAAGAAGTCATTAGGGATAGGCCTGAATTAAAACCTGGGAATAAGAGTTAACCTATCCAGGAAGCCCAGGCTTGAGGCAAGGCCCAGTCAGGCTAATACTGGGACAGGAGTGTTGTGGGGGTAATGGTGGGCGAGAGTACAGAAAGGTAAGTGGGTAAATGGATCAAAGAAAATTGAAAGGATAAATAGCTCTAGATAGCTTGAGAAGTGGACAAGTAAATGAATGGATGGGAGGGAATAGAAGTGTACTAACAGATGAATAGGTAAATGGGTAGATAACTGTGTGGGTAGATAGATGAATAGAGTGGGCAAGTGGGTCTGAGTGAGTACAATAGGCTGAAAAGGTGGATGCATGAACTGGCATGTGGGTGTACAAATGGACAGGTGTTTAAATTCGGGAAATAGATGAGTGGAGAGGTGGCTGGTGGATGGATCCATATGAGGACAGACAGGCAGGTGAATGAATGGGATGGGTAGAGATGGATGAATGAATGAGTAGATGGACAAAAGAATATGGTTATATGGATGGATGGGAAAGAAAGAGAAATGGCAGGTGAGCAAGTGGATAGATGGCAGGCTGGCTGGATGGATACACAGGTGGGTGGCTAACTGGATAAGAGGATGGAGACGCAGATGTATAGAGATGAATAGGTAGATGGCTTTATGGCCAGTGGATGGGTGAATAGATGTATGAGCAGGTGGATGAACTGATGGATAGATATAGGGGTTGGTACATGGATAGTTTGAAAATGAACATTTGGATGACTGAGTAAAATAATGAAGGAGTACATGGGTAAAGAGGCTTCTCTGGTGGCTCGGTGGTAAAGAATCTTCCTGCCAATACAGGTGACATGGGTTCGATCCCTGGGTTGGGAAGATACCCTGGAGAAGAGAATGGGAACCCACTCCAGTATTCTTGCCTGGAGAATTCCATGGACAGAAGAGCCTGGCAGGCTATAGTCCATAGGGTCATGAAAGAGTCGGACACGACTTAGAGACAAAACACCAACAACAGCATGGGTTAAGAGTGGATGAATGGACAGGCAGCGCATAGATGCATACAAAGACAGGCAGGTGAATAGACAGATCATCAAGATGACCATGAGGTGGGGCTCCTGTTTCCCTACAGGGAATCCCCTGCAGCCCACCTCCTTGCACTACATGAGTCCTTATCAGCTCAGCGCCTATGCCATGGCCCTCAAGGCGGTGGGAGAAATCATCCAGGACTATGACAGTGACAAGCTCTTCCCAGCTTATGGCTTTGGCGCCAAGCTCCCTCCAGAGGGACGGATCTCCCACCAGTTCCCCCTGGTACGGTATAGGCCAGAGCCTAGACTCCACGCTCTGGAATCTGGCCCACCCAAGTTGACAAAATTCTTCTACTTAGGTTTTCTTCTAAGGGTCAAGGATATACAGAAGAGCAGGATCTAGGGGAGGGTGGCAGAGCAAGGAGGGGAGCTGGGTTGGAGTCTGGAGGGGAGTATGAAAGAGAGCGGTGGAGAAAGGCAAGAGTGAGCTGGGATCAGTCCAGCAGGGCATCTTCCCTGACAGAACAACAATGATGAGGACCCCAACTGCGCGGGCATCGAGGGCGTGTTGGAGAGCTACTTCCAGAGCCTGCGCACAGTGCAGCTCTACGGGCCTACCTACTTCGCCCCTGTCATCAACCAGGTGGCCAGGTAAGGAAACTGGATGGATCTAAGGGAAATTAAGGGGACCAGACAGAGGATTGACTTCCCAAGGATAGTGAATTTAGGCTTTGGGGAGAGGGTGAAAGTTTCAGTGATGGCCAAGCTCTGGTATAAAGAGGTTACATCAGGCCTTATTTTGAGGTAGAAAGAGTGTCAGTGAACTGGCCCAACCCCACTTCCTGGGAACAACAAACCAGGCCTCAAGTTTGGGGAAGAGAGAAGGACCTATAGAACAGTGGATAAGGCACAAGCTTTGGCCATGAAACCTGGGAGTGACCCCAGGTCTACCACTCACTAACCTCATCTGACCTGAAACAACTTAATTTCTTTCTAAGCCTCCACTTCATCCATGTAAATGTGTATAATAATGGATGATGAGAGCATCTTCTTTTTATAGGGTTATTGGGGATTTAAAATTTGATAACAATATAAGAATAATTAGCAAGTGTCTGGCCCATAGTCAGTGCTCATGGTAGATTAAAATGAGCTCAAGTTGTAGATTAACGATGGAAGAGTAACTTCTAAAAATGGGAGAGTAACTCCAAATTTTCAGAATAAAAACACAAAGCAAAGAAAATCCAACTTACATATCAAATGATTTTTAATGCAAATAAAATAAAATAACTGAACTAAAACTGAACGTATGTCAATGAACTTAAGTTGGATAGATACACCTATTAAAAGAAAAAGTTTCTCTGATTGAATAACAAATAATAATTCTACTATATGCTAAGGGCTTCCCTGATAGCTCAGTTGGTAAACAATCTGCTTGAGACCTCAGTTCAATTCTTGGGTCAGGAAGATCCTCTGGAGAAGGGATAGGCTACCCACTCCAGTATTCCTGGGCTTCCCTTGTGGCTCAGCTGGTAAAGAATCTACCTGCAATGTGGGAGACCTGGGTTCGATCCCTGGGTTGGGAAGATCCCCTGGAGAAGGGAAAGGCTACCCACTCCGGTATTCTGGCTTGGAGAATTCCATGGACTACAGAGTCCATGGGGTTGCAAAGAGTTGGACACAACTGAGTGACTTTCACATACATACTATATGCTAAATAGAAGAGACCCATGTAAAACAAAATACCTCAGGAAACTTGAAAGTAAAAAGATGAAACAAACAAAAAAAATAATAAAAGTGGAAGAATTTCAGGGAGATATATATATCCAGAGACTCCCTTTTCCTCTAATAAAGATTAGTTTATCTTCTAATTCATCATGAGATAATAGTTTCTTTAATTACAAAAGTAATGTAACATTGCTGTTGAAATTTTAAGGATGGAGAAATTAAATAAGACATGACCCAGAAAATGGCCCATGAGAATGTGGATATATATATATAGTTAATGATAGTCTTTTCCTTATGTAGCCATAATGGCAGTCAAATTTGATGTAACATTTCACTACTGATCTTTTCACTTAATAATGGAACCTGAGCACATTTTCTTTTGTTATTGTTATTAAACAGACTTAAATATTATCTTGGGCAAATTCACTGATTCACTCATTCATTTACTGATTCAATGAACATTCCATGAAGAAAAATGTAGCATGAATGTGGGCTGTAGAGCTAGACTAAGTTAATACACCCACTCTAATACACATACTCTACTTACTAGCTGTGTCACTTTGAGCAAGACTCTCAACCTCTCTGTGTCTGTTTCCTCAACTATAAATGACGATAATAATAGCTACATCATAGGGCTGTTGTGAGGACTAACTTAATATTCGTCAAGCACATAAAACAGTGCCTGCCACATGGTAAGTGCTATAGGTGTGAGCTATTACTGTTACTATTATTATCATTATTACTATTCAAAGGGCATCTGCGTGTGCTCAGATATCTACTGGGGCACTGGAGACTCAGATGAATCAGATCTAGTCTCTGCCCTTGAGATCTCCCGCCTTGGCGCAAGAGATAGAAATATAAATAAATCATTACCTTCTACAGGCCAGAGCTTCCCAGACTTTTCCAGCAGGTCGCCTGTTGGCAAAGGCAAACAACTGCTTCCCCTAGGGGAAACTGGGGGCCCAGTTGAAAGCAGCCAACCTGAAAATGTCTTTGAAATCCCCATATTTTATCTTAACAATTCATGCAAATTTTACATGCTTCTGACATTGTGTCCATATTTGCTATAATTTAAGGCGTGGGGAGGTGTGTTTTAAGTATACTTAGAGTCATCTAGCATTATCCACCTGATCATATAGTGTAATGGGTGCTTCAGGTATCCTGTGACCTTGGGTTTCCCTTGGCATACATGTTGGTACACTCATGGGTGTAAGAACCCATGAAGGGCAGACAGCCCATTTTGGTGGGTGGCATCCAAGAGACCCAAGGCAGCCTAGTCGTGGAGGGACCTGACTGCTTGGCTGGGTGCAGAGGGCGAACAGGATTTTATCAGAGGAAGATGTGCAGAGCAGGCCTGGCGGCAGGAACTGCATGTGAAGAGCACAGAGGCATGAAGGGGCAAGCTCGGTAGACAGTGAACAGTACACCTAGATCAGAATATGCAGTGTGCGTGGAGGAGTAGCCAAAGAGCAGGCGGGAATGAAGCCTAGAGGCATCAAGAGATCAGGCTTTAGGCTTAGTCAGTCAAGTGTGGTCTGGTGCCCCGGCTTCACCACCCCTTTGGGATGTTATTACTCATGCCTATACACTTCACTTTAGAATAACAAATGCGCCCACCTCATAGAATGGTGGTGAGGATTCAATCTGATCACATATGTCAAGTGTGCAGCCATGATTCTGATGATAACAGATGACTCTTCGTTGTCTTCCACCCCACAGCCAAGTGGGGCGCAGACTGCCTTTCCCCAGCCCGTCACCCAGCTCCAGGTCTAAACGGCCTTGGGAGTGCCAGGCTTCTGCAGGGAGCCACGGATGTGCCTCCCAAGTCCCCAGACCCTTCCACACCATCCCTCAATGCTCCTGCTCACAAATCCCTTTGTGAGGGGGCCCTTACCCATTGCTCTTACCTCCTCTCTCTAGTCCTACCTGCATCTCCTAGAACACACTCTCTCTTGGTTTGCACATGCCATTCCTTCTCTCTGGAACATCTTCCCTTTACCCTCCCATCCTCCCCCCACCCCACCTCTACCTCCACCTCCTCCTGGCTAACTCCTACTCACTTTTCAGGTCTTAGGTTAGATGTCATGTCCTCAAAGCCCTCGCCTCACTGCATCATCGTGCTGTAAGCATCCATCTCCCCCCAGGACAACATCCGATTCTCTGCTGCAGGCTCAGCACCAAACTTGGTGCCTGACACACAGCAGGTGTGCAGTGATTATTTGCAGAATGAGTGAGTGACAGGAAACGGTGGCAGCCCAAGCCTATGAAGAGGCTGCAGCCAGAATTCAGGAAAAGAGCAAAGGCTGCTAGGGAGGCTCATGGCCCACTCCCACCCTGGGCCCTGGGCAAAATGAACTGTAGCTGTTTGAATTCTCCACTATCACTATGCTTTCCTCTGGATTTTTTATATCAAGCTTAGATATCAGCATCGTCCGATAGAACTCTCTGCAGTGCTGGATGCAATAATGGAGATGTTCTGCATCTTATGATGTCCGGTATGGTAGCTTCCAGCCACATACAGATAGTGAGCACCTGGAGTGTTGCTAGGGTGAACAAGGAACTGAGATAATTTTATTTAACTTAATTTATAAAAATTTCCATAGGAGCTGGGGACTGCCTTACTGGATAGTGCAGCTCCATCCTTTCCAATCCTCACAGGGTTTGAGACTGGAAGTCAAGAGACCAAGTCTGCCATGGCCTTTGTGCTGTCTGAGGTCTTGTTTCTCTTATGTATAAAATAAGGGGACCAGACTAAATGATTTCTGAACTCATTTCAGATCAAAAAATCTTGGGAGTCAAAGACTGATAGTGAGAGAAGGAAAAAGACTCTGGGAGCAGCTGTTAGACTGGCTGAGGACCCAGAGCCTAGGCAATGGGATGTGATGAGCAGAAGGGAGAAGGGAGGAAGAGAAATGGGTGAGAGAGGGGAAAAGAAGGCCTTCAGTCTTTGGTCTTGTTCTCATATAAACACCAGGATCATTCCAGGGCCAACAAAGTCCTGTTGTTGGGCCCCACCCCATTTCAATCATGTGGTCCCTGATGCTCCCCTCACTTTCTGGGCTCCAGACAGGGTAGACTTCCTCCAGTCTCATTGCAGGGACTTTGTCCATGCTGTTCCTTCTATCTGGAATGGCCTCCCCCTCCCCTTCACTTAGCCTCCTCTCCCTCCTCTTCTCCTTCATCCTATAACATCGTTTCCTTAAAGAAGTCTTCATTGACCTGGGTCATGTCAAGATCCCTTACAGGACACTGTCATAGCAGTAGCTTTTCCTCTCCCAACTCTCCTCACAAATGCGATTCTATAGCTATTTCTGTGATTCTTGGTTCAGTGTCCACTCTCAAGAGGACTGGGGGGACTGTTTCTTTCTCATAATGCCTGACATGGTAGCTACCATAGTAAATGCTCTGTGAGTGTCACTGGTGGGATGGTAGGAGGGGGCAGGCAGCCAGCTCTGGGGAAGGAGCATGAGCTTCCGAAGCCCCAGTACTTGTCCTCTGCTTACAGGGCCGGCTGTGGAAGTTTTAGGGATAGACATTCCTTTGGACTCTCTGGGCTTTCAGCTGAATCCTGATCTTAGTCTCTCCCCCAGGGCTGCAGCCAAGATCTCTGATGGTTCCCAGTACTACGTTCTGCTCATCATCACTGATGGGGTCATCTCTGACATGACACAGACAAAGGAGGCCATTGTCAGTGTAAGTCTGAGGAGGGTTTGGCAGGAAGAGGTCACTGTTAATAACTGTCCATGGGTTGAGATTTTGCCCTACATGCAAGCTAACAAGTCAGGCTGCCAATTTCATGGATGCTTGCAGTGGACACAAGACTTCTGGATCAAAAGCAAAGGTGTGTGGGACTTTCTTGGCAGTCCAATGGTTAAGACTCAACACTTCCACTGCAGGGGGCATGAGTTCAATCCCTGGTTGAGGAATTGAGATTCCAGATGCCACTATTCCCAGCAATAGCAACAGCTCAACTATCAGCATTGGCTTTGATTCACTGAGTCCCACTTCCCAGAAGATAATGTACCAAGGGCCAGATGACCAGTGGGTTGTATTATAGAACAGAAACCCTGAGTGTAGAAAACCTGAGCCTTTTATCACGGGTAGTAAGCATGCCTGCCCTTTGTTTCAGCATGAGACATTTTATTATATTGGACAGTAAACAAACCTGCCCTTTGCTGTATAGGAAGACCCTGTATCTTTCAAGGCTGTTACATATGCAGACATACTTGAAAAGATAGTCTGGCACAAAGAGAAATCAGTGCCTCTGCTTGTAAGATGTGCCAAAATATCACACACAGAATTGTCCGCCAACAGTCAGTTCCCTTGTTATGGCTGCTCACCCCAACCAGTTACCCTCTTTCCCCTCACAGGCCTCATCACTGCCCATGTCTATCATTATTGTCGGTGTGGGACCAGCCATGTTTGAAGGTGAGTAAGATGGGTTTTCATGAGTGGGACCAAGAACTGGGGAAAATAAAGGAGGATCTGGGAACCCAGGCCTGTCTCATAGAGAAGATAGGATGGATGCCTGTATCGGACCTTGGCCAAGTCAGACCTTCTCTGAACCCATTTCCTCATTATAACCGAGGTTGTTGATACAAATACTTCCCTCCTGGGGTTCCTAGGATGATGGAATGCGTGGGAGGGAATAATAAGAACTCCATTACAATGCCTAATATTTGTAGGACTTTGAAACAACCATTAGGTGGTCTCTTGAGGACTCCAAAGGGGAGCTAAGAAGCAGAGGGCAACATGGGTAGTTGTGGGAAAGGCCAGCCAGCTGAGGGGTGTCTTTTCTGCAGCGATGGAAGAGCTGGACGGGGATGATGTGCGCGTGTCCTCTCGGGGACGCTATGCCGAGCGCGACATTGTTCAGGTAGACCTCATGTCATGGGGTCAAAAGGAAGTCATGGTGTCAAAAGGCATGGTGGGAAGGAGGGGATAAGTTAGCAGCCATTTCCCTTTACTGCTTTCCTTTTTTTTTTTTTTTTCAATTTTTATTTATTGGCTCTGCTGGGTCTTCATTGCTGCATGTGGGGCTTTCTCAAATTTATGGGAGCAGAGGCTACTCTCTAGTTGAGGTGTGTGAGCTTCTCTTGTTGTGGAGGTTGGGCTCTGTGACCCGTGGCCTCTAGACCGTGGGCTCAATAGTTGTGACGCAAGGTCTTAGGTGCCTCAAGGCATGTGGGATCTTCCTGGACCAGGGATTGAAACTGTGTCCCCTAGATTGGCAGGTGGATTCTTAACCACTGGACCACCAGGGAAGTCCCTTTACTGCCTTCTTAATCACTTACCTTTCTTCCCTTCACTCTTTCAGCCTTCCTACATTCATTCAACAAATTCTTTTTGAGAAACAGGCAGGTTGCTGCAGCCATGGTGGATTCATAGTGTAAGAGATCCCTAAGGCACCTGCCCTCTAGTGGAGGCAGCCAATAATAATGGCACAGTTCATTAGATTGTGCTAAGTGCTCCAGAGGGACAGCAAATGCCACAGTGAGAGTCTGTAACCAGGATCTGATTAGGCAGGATTGTCAGGGAAGGCTACTACGAGGAAATGACATTGAAACTGAAATCTAAAGCAAGGTATAAGCATAACAGGCAGAGAAGCAGCAGGTGAGAAGGCCATTAGGTTCAAAATAACTGGCCCAATCATGGAGAAGGCAAGATGCCCGGGTGGCAGGATCACAGCAGTGAGTGCAAGAGGAAGGCAAGGTCCTGCCAGTTATGGTGAAGTTTGGGGCTTTGTTCTAAAATAATTAGAAAGCTCTTGAAGGATTTTAGATAGAGAAGTGAGATGGTCAGTCTTGCATTTTGAGACATGCAGAGAGGCTGCAGGAGTGTGGACTGCAGCAGGACGAGGGAGAAGGCAGGGAGATCTGTTAGTGAGGAAGCCTTTGAAGTAGTCCAGGGATTTGGATGGGAATAGGAGCAGTGAGGATGGAGAGGAGAAACAGGTTCAAAAGATGATTTAAGAGAAAATGTATGATAATTGAATATTTGATTAAATGGTGACAGGGAGTCAGGGAGGCTTCAAGAATGATTCTTAGTTTCCTAGACTGAGCCCCTGGGTGAGTGATAGTCTCACTTACCACGAAAGGAAAGGCTAGAAGAGGGGCAGATTTGGCAGAAAAGCCTAGAATTCAGCTGTAAACACAGTGGGCTTGAGTTATCTAAGACAAACGAAAGGAGATGTGATACGGGCAACCAAGTTGTGACTCTGGGCCTTAAAGAAAAGAAGGTAGGAATGGATGTATAAATGTAGGAGTTATCAGGAAACAGGGTTGTTGTTTTTTTAATTGAAGTACAGTTGATTTACAATACTGTGTTAATTTCAGGTATGCAGAATAGTGATTCAGTGCTTTTAGCTTATACTCCATTAAAAGTTATTACAAGATAAAAGCTACAATACCCTGTTATATAATTTATCCTTGTTGCTTATTTATTTTATCTATATTAAGTAGTTTGTACCTCTTAATCCAGGGAACAGTTTGTAAATGTGTTGAAAGTGTATGAAATCACTCAGGAAGAGAATTAAGAAAGAAAAGGCATCAGATTTAGAGATTAGGCAGACCTAGAGCATTGGGGTTGTGCAGGCAGGCATCCAGAAAAGTAGAGAAAACTTAGGAGAATGTAATGTGTCAAGAGTGGGAAGTGTTCAGGAAGATTATGATGAAATGTAATGGAAAGTTCAAGGGGAGTCAGCAAGATGCGTGACAATCATTGCCTGCTGGACTGTTTGGGGAACATAGTGCTGTTGACTTCGTTAGGAAGAACAGTTTCAGTAGACTGCATGAAGCCAAATTAGAGTGGTTTAAGGGTGAATCTTCCCTGGTGGCTCAGACTGTAAAGCGTCCGCCTACAATGCGGGAGACCTGGGTTCGATCCTGGGGTTGGGAAGATCCCCTGGAGAAGGAAATGGCAACCCACTCCAGTACTCTTGCCTGGAAAATTCCGTGGACAGAGGAGCCTGGTAGGCTACAGTCCACGGAGTCACAAAGAGTCGGACACGACTGACCAACTTCACTTCAGAAGGTGGAAAAAAAAGTGGGTGGGGAGAAAGCAAATGTAGAAAGTTCCTCTAGATAAGGTGTGAAAGAGAGTGATACTTAGAGATGTTAGGGGTCAAAGAGGAAGCCTCCCTCCTGCCACCTTCCCCAATCCTCTCTTTCCTGGCCACCCGTATCTGATCATGCCTGTTGCAGTTCGTCCCATTCCGAGACTATGTCGACCGGTCGGGGAACCAGGTGCTGAGCATGGCCCGACTTGCCAAGGATGTGCTGGCAGAGATCCCAGAGCAGCTACTGTCCTATATGCGCACCAGGGACATCCAGCCTCGCCCGCCACCCCCTGCCACCCCCAGCTCGACGCCAGCTCCCGAGCATCCCTGAATAGCCCACCTAACCAATGCCCAGCAGTCTGCCCGCCTGCCCACCCATTGCTTCTGCTCAAAATCAGAGGCATCTGGAACCTTGGACCTCATTGGGAGGGCAGCTTAGAGGATTGGTATTGGCTGGTTGAGCCCTCTGCCCCATCACCCACGGAAGGGCCAGGCACTGTCACCACCTCCCTGCCTTCTCGCCAATAATAAAGCTGATCTTTACTCCACTTCTGTCTCATGGGTCTTGGGGAGGGAGGCTGGGACACCCAGGGCCTGGGACACACCAAGAGAAGGAAGTGAACCTTTATGTGTGTACATTTTTCCTGAGGGGAGAGGCCCATAGCTTTATCAGATCCTAAAAGGGATTCTTGACCTCAAAAGGGGTCAGCTTTAAGATGATTCTGTATAAATCTGCTCTTATCCATCTAGTTCAAGTTTTTTGAGTGAGGATAATTTAAAAAGCTGATATTTTCTTTGAGTATTCACTACATATCAGAAATTGATAAGTAATTTACATGCATCATCTTATTTAATCCTCACAGCAATCCTGTGAGATAAGCACTGTTTTATCTTTTGCACCTGAAGAATCTGAGGCTCAGAGAGGTTAAGTCACTTATTGAACAGAACCCAACAGTTTGACTCCAGATGCCAAGATGTTAACCAGCAAACCTCTTCCTGGAGTGTCAATTTTATCAGGATGTTTAGGGGAAGATATTGTATATGAAAACATATAATTTATAGAGGGTCGAATGCAAGGTTTATACTAAAATAAATTAGAAGCTTCCAGATGTTTTGGGCTTTGCCCCAGAACCCTGGCAGACCTTTTCATGCTCCCCGTTGATGGCAAAACTGGACAGGCTAAGCAACAAGTACTGTTTTACAAGTAGACTCTTCCTGGCACCCAAGTTCTCAAAAGCTCCCCAAAACTGACAATAGAGTTGTCGAGCTCAGCTTTACAAATAAGTAATATCAGGTAGGAAGAATTTAACAAACTGCCCAAGTTCACATGGCTACTAAGTGACCCAGTCACATTAAAAGCAGCTGTTTTGACATCATGAAGCGTTTCCCCGCCTACCTACAAGGTTCCAACATCTGAATCTTATTTTATTTACACAGTCCCGTTTTACACCCAACCAGCATTTTGCACCGCCTCCAATCAGGCCGCTACTTTCAGATCCACACCTTTTCTCCAGCCCTGCCCTTTTACCTTTTGCAAGCCCCGCCCTTTCCCTTTAGCCTCGCGTGGCTTTTCCCAGCTCTATCCTCTCCCCAGCCCAGCTCCAAGTTCCAGGCCCATCCAAAGCCCCGCCCTTTCTTTTCCGAGGCCCCCTCTTCTGTTAAGTCCCACCCCTCACCCCCGGTTCAGTCCCTATTCTCCTTACCAGGGCCTGCTTTCCAGATGGCCCCGCCCACTCTCCCCAAACCCCGCCCCATAGATTGGTTTATTCTCTTCCAGCCCCGCCCCGCCCCTACCCATAACTCCCGGTGCCCCTTAGGCTGCAGTCCGCATCCCTCTTGCTCCTGGCCCTGCCCCCAGCCCCGCCCCGAGGCTCCGGCCCCGCCTCGCCGCCTTCCTCGGAGACCAAGGCCAGGTCCCTACCGCAGCCGCGGCGCCAGCAGGAGGGAGGGAGGAGGGGGGAGAGGCAGAGGGGGAAGGGAGAAGGGCGGGCTCCTTACGCCCAGTCCCGCGCTCACCGTCCGTGCCGGCAGATTCGCTACAAACGGCCCGACCACTTCTGATCCCTAGTAGCGCAACTTCTGTCTCCAGAAACTCAACTCTAAGATGGAGGCGCTTGAAAAGCCCTGTAAGGTGTCCAGGGGCCTTTCCGAATCCCAGAGAATGGCCTCTCGAGCTTCAGCGGGCGGGCGGGGATCTGTGGCGAAAGTGCAGCTAGGCAGCGCCGCGGCGCTGAGTTTACCCTGCGCAGACGCCGTCGCCGCTGCTGCTGCCGCCGCCGCTGCCACTACCTTTGCCGCCACCGTCTCCGCCGCCGCCGTCCCCGCGCTGCCTCCGGGAGCCTCCATTGTTCCGGCGGCGCCGGGTCCCGAGACCCGGCAACCTAGGGGCCTTCGAAAGGGGCGGCGGCCGCCGGAGTTGAGACGCTCAGGCGCCGGCGGGACTGGGAGCGGCAGGGGTCAGCGCGGGAATCCCAGGGAGCCGGGCCAGAGCGTGGGGCGGCAGGGGTTCGGGGTGGCGTGGTCTGCAGTCTCTGGAATTGGGGCTCTCCCTCTCCGGCCCGTCTTTCCCCGCCGGCCTCCCTAAGTGGGGTCGGAGCCCCGGCGGGCGTCCCCGGCGATGAGCCCGGACTCGAGGTGGCCGGTGAGTGCGGGCCAGGGACCAGGGCGGGAGTGGCAAGCTGGGAAGGGGTAGGCTAGTTTCATGGGGCATGCACTGAAACTGCCCGGCCCGAGGGTCGGGCCACTCCAGCCGGAAGAAGTGACAGTGCATTCGCCCCCAGCCCGCATCCCTGGGCAACAGTGTATCCTTTCGGCGCTGCCTGGGTCAATGGCAGGAGGAGAGCCTTGTTCAACTTGTACACTTTGATCAAGGGGAAACGTCGCCGCATCCGGGAGAGGGCTGCGGGCACCGCCTGGGCCTGGCCTGATCCCTCTGGCCTCCGCCCCTTACTTCCTCCAGCCCCCTGAGAGCCTTGGGCAGATGCGGTCGTCATACCCCAGGGCCTGGGGCCCTCCCCACGGACTTTCGGGTCTAAGTTTCCGTGTCTCTTCCCTGTGCGTCTGCTGCGGAGTCCCAGCGGAACATTTGCCGGGGACTCTGTGCTGCTTAGGGAGCTAGGGCAGCAGAGCTGCAGCCTTCACCAGGGACTCATTGAAACAGTAGAGTTTGTTTGTGCTTCTGATTGGTTTGTTTAAAGATAGCCACAGGTAGGAAGTAAGGGCAGTTTAGGTAGTTTTAATGAAATGGCAATCAGGGGCTTGGACAGAGAGGCTGGAGCAGTTCACTGGCTGGGTTAAGTCACAGGAGAAGAACTCTTGTTAGTCAGGGAGCTCAGGGTGGCTTTGCTTGGAATGGTGCCCAGCCCATAGTTAAATTGTTGAATTCAGCTAGGCCTGGAGAAATTGGGGCAGTCTCTGACCAAGCTGGGCTTCCTGGGGGCTGGTGCCATCTGCTGTCTCCACTCACCCAGGAACACTGGAGAGAAGGAAGGGAGGGCTCTAAGGACCAGCATGGAGCTGAGTGTGCCTGGACTGCCACGTTCCTGTTTGTACTCTTAAGGCCTGGTGTCATCTCCAGGGCCAGGGCATAGGCTTACCCCAGAGGCCTCAGAAAGTCACCAGTTCTTTCTGTCATCCATTTATTTCTGCTGGAGTCCAGGACCAAATCATTTTGGCCACTGATTCAAACTTCTGCATGGGCTGACACTAGCCTTCATCCATCTCAGTCCCTAATCTGGTGATCCCCTCATTTAGCTATTCATTCAACAAATTATTTATTCATTTGCCAAAACAATATTGCACGCCAGGTTCTGGGGCTGTGGAAGTGGGTAGGCTCTGGTGTCTGCACTGTACAGCTCCCGGTCTAGTGGAAGGAGACAGAGAACGTTCAGTGTGGTGAGTGCTGTGGTGGAGGTGAGGATGAAATGCTGTGGAAACACAGCTCTCTGTGAGATAGACAAAGAAATCATAACAGAAGTGACATTTGAGCCATGTTTTGAAGAATGAGTAGGAGCTCACTAATCAGGGAGGGTGGAAGTCATTCTAAATAGAGATCATTTTGCGGGAATGAGAGCTGGTAACATTCAAGGAATGGCAAGTTGCCCTGGTTAGACAGAAATACAGCTATAACTGGTGAAAAGAAGGATCTAGAAAGGAAGACTAAGGTCACGGAATGAAAGGAACACCCTGACTGTCATCATAAGGAATGTGGATATTATCCTGAAATCAGTGGGGAGCATCAGGAGGCTTCTAATCAAGACACTGATGTGATTAATGCTACTTGGTAGAAAGATCATTCTGGACACATTTATGTGAAATAAATCTAGAACTGAGACATAGGGCAGGATGATCAGACAAGAGGTAGTAAGACCATGGCCATGGTGTGGGAGATGGCATTTGGATCTGCTGTAGAGGTTGGCTGGCCAGGACCCTTGGGGAGAGGGAGGGCTGGAGAGAGTGGAGTGGGTGGCCCAGGCCTACGCTAACTGATCTGTACATTCTAGATGTGACAGCATGGGGGTGGACTTTGACGTGAAGACTTTCTGCCACAACTTGCGGGCAACTAAGCCACCCTATGAGTGCCCTGTGGAGACCTGCCGCAAGGTCTACAAGAGTTACAGTGGTATTGAATACCATTTGTACCACTATGACCATGACAACCCACCACCTCCACAGCAGACTCCACTCCGAAAGCACAAGAAGAAGGGGCGCCAGTCACGCCCAGCCAACAAGCAGTCACCCAGCCCCTCGGAGGTATCCCAGTCACCCAGCCGTGAGGTGATGAGTTACGCACAGGCCCAGCGCATGGTGGAAGTGGACTTGCACGGCCGCGTGCATCGCATCAGCATCTTTGACAACCTGGATGTGGTGTCTGAGGATGAGGAGGCCCCCGAGGAGGCCCCTGAGAATGGCAGCAATAAGGAGAACACTGAGACGCCGGCCGCTACTCCCAAGTCAGGCAAGCATAAGAACAAGGAGAAACGCAAGGACTCCAACCATCACCACCACCACAATGCTTCTGCCAGCACCACTCCCAAGCTGCCAGAGGTGGTCTACCGGGAGTTGGAGCAGGATACCCCTGATGCCCCGCCCCGGCCGACTTCCTATTACCGGTAAGGCCACCTTCACCTCCCAACTCTGGAAAACTGGTCAAGCAGGGCTTAGGAGCCAAAGATAGGTGACAAGCAACAGATAGCAGGTGGCAGAGTTAAAGCATAGCAGCACCACACTGGCCCTGCCAAGGCAGAAGTGCCCCAGCTAGCGGTGATGGCACTTCCTGTACATGGCCACATGCCGGACCCTGCCCTGGGTGCTTTATAGCCATTCCCTTGTCTTATTCTCACAACTCGCTCAGGAAGGTATTGTTCACAGGTGAGGAAACCCCAGTTCAGGAGAAGGACCAGACTTATGAGCAGTCACATGCCAGTAGATAGCTGAACTGGGATTCAAACCCATATTCCTCTGATTCCAAAGCAGCACTATTTCTACAGTATCAAAGGGTCCCATTTGTTGTTCTTGACCCTTTCTACTCCATCACCGTGACCTTGGGAAAGGCATCTGTCTGGCTTTTGGTGTTCCAGTGACCCCATCTGCAGTGCAGATATAATATTCCTCTGCTAGCCTCAATGTAGAAGACTAGGGACACTGACTTCATAGAGTCCTAAAAGTTATTTGTAAATCTGCATAAGTAATTTCCCGATTACTTGTCCGATTATTGTCACCCATCCTTCAGCATGCAGAAGCAGTGTTTTCATCACCTATGTTTCATACTCCTCTAAGAACCCTTTTATTTCATTTAACTGTTTCTTGGTATCCCACTTCCTTCCAAAAATTTGTCACAGTGGCTCCTAATAAAAATCACAGTCGAAAGGCTAAATTCCTTCAACATGAGGTAAAAAAATGGAGTGGGGAAAGTATGGTGGTGAAACTACATTCAGAAACTCTAGCTAAAGGATGGAATAAACACCAAGTGTGAAACTTCTTTCTGAGAGTCTTGGCATCCAAGTCAAAGAGGGCACTTGCGTGAGTTAGTTAAGGAGCTGTCTTTGGTATCACCTAATCAGAAGGCCTGATCTCTGACGAGGACTTCTTAGGTTTTTATGTGAAAGGTAGTTTTTACCAAAAGTGCAATAATAAGTACTAAATCGCAGTTCTTCACAAGCAAATTTTGGGGAACTCAAATGATTTTCTTTCCTCACCCCTGTTGACATGCCAGCCTGCCTTTTCCTCCTCTCTTGCATCCTTCAATCTATCCAGCCCAGCTCCATGTCCTTCTGGCTTTTCACTGTCTCTCTTATCTGTTAGTGCTCACTGCCATGCCCACCTCCCAACACACAGACCCCTCTCCGGGCCTGCCCTCTCCTCTCATGATTCTTCAGCACTCTCTGCTCCCTTAGGCAGCACAGCTTAGCTCCTGCTCATTTTCTTCATCCTTCCACTCAGAGTCACTCTTTCTTCCTGTAGATCAGATCTGTTCTCCAGGCAGCAGCTCTCAGCTGGTCCCCTGCAATCAGTTGGGAGGTGTGTTGCATGTAATTTGTTACTACTGTTAAGCAGAACTGCCTGTTTTAGAAATTATTTACTTTTTATGTAAATGTGAGAAGATTCGAGGTCATCTTTCTAACAACACCACTGGCTCTTGCTCGCATCTGATAAACTTTCTTGAGGGGGAGAGGGAGGGTGGAGTGTCAGCTGGTGTGTCAGGAATCGCACATGACACGCAGCCTACCTTATCTGCGCCACAGCCTGTAATCTGAGTGTACTGTGGGAGTGTGCTGTGCACCATCACATAATGTTACGCGTGTCATGGCAGAGAAAAAGTTGAGAGCTGGTGCCAAGGCCTGGAATGGGACAGATGGTTCACACTAGCCCTGAGCCACACCCTTTTTCAAGGATGAAGATGTTGCAGTCACCTTGGGGACGAGGTGCAGGGCTAAGCAAGAAGCTGCTTCTGACAGACACAGCACTTTAGTCTCTCCTCCCTTCCACTCTCAACATGTCCTTCAGATGAACAACACTGACTGCCTCTTTCTGTATGGTTAATCAGACATGGTCCTTGCCTCTATCCAGTAGTGGAGGGGTTAAGACACAAAAACAGTTACAATGCAAGACAGGGTCAGGCAGAGCTATACCAAAGCTAATAATCAAGCTAACATTTGTTGAGTACTTGCTCCAGGTACTGTTCTGAACACTTTACCTATATTAACTCATCTAATGTTCCCAACAGCTATGTGAAAGAGGTTCAAGTTAGTATCGCCACTTTACAGATGTGGAAACCAAGGCCCTGAGAGGTTAGCTCACTTGCGTGCTGTCACCCAGAGCACAGCTCCGGATCCTGTGCTTGCCTGGCCTGCTCCAGCCCGCAGAGTCGCATTTTCCTTATGGAGAGCAGAGTGGAGGCCCGAGAACTAACATTTATCTAGGGCCTGCTGTGTACCACTTGATTTAGCCCATTGTTTTTGTAATTGCATTTAATCCTGACGTCTTAGGAAATGAGGGGTATTATCCTCATTCATCAATAAAACTGAGGTTTAGAAAAGAGCAGGGATGTCCTGGATGTCCCACAGTAACAGAGCCAGGACCTAACTCCGAGTGTGTTAGAGGCCAAAGCTGTGTTCTTTTCCATTGTTGCTCCCTGTAGCTTTACAATAGCAGAGTCAGGCTACCTGGAGTGCGCATGGCAGGGGAGTGGGGAGCCTGCTCTGTACCCCAGGCGCCTGGAGCCGCCCCTGGCTGCAGTCCCGCGGGCCCAGTGAGTGCTGTGGAGTGTTGTTTGAATCCTAGCTCTGCCACTTCCTGGTTGTGTGAACCACCTGTGTGGGACACTTAACTTCCCAAAGCTTCCGGTTTCTTTCTCTATAAAGTGAGGGCAAGAAGAACATTGACCCAAGGACTGTAGGGAAGATAACTGTGATAACTTAGCACAATGCCCGGTCATAGTAAATACTCAGTAAACATCAGCTATCCTGACTTATCTCTCAAGGCTTTCCAGAGAGCAAAGAGTACCTAGATTCTGAGGGAGCCCTGAGCTGCTGCTGCCCAGCTGACAGAAGACCTACAGCAGCTCCATTCAGGATACAGCCAGCTGGTGCTCAAACAACTTAAATGTAAATTGGCAAGTGAAAACTGAGGACCTTCCTGC
The DNA here is from genome assembly GCF_054371585.1 of Giraffa tippelskirchi. NCBI lineage: Eukaryota > Metazoa > Chordata > Mammalia > Artiodactyla > Giraffidae > Giraffa > Giraffa tippelskirchi. The sequence goes on along the minus strand of NC_137283.1, from coordinate 16,391,168 downwards.
CCCCGACTCTTTGTACCATCACCCAGACCACTGAAATCACGGGTCCTAGCCACCCCATCCTTCTCCCTTCAGGACCTTGTTGAGCCTCTGCATCTCAAAGGAGGCAGTGAGGCAGCTAGGACGTGAGCTTTGAGTTCAGCATGCCTGGGTTCATATCCCAGCTCTTCCACTTTCTTTTTTTTTTTTTCCACTTTCTCACATGAGAGCCAGGCCAGGTGAATTCACTGCTCCAAATGTTAGGTTTCCTTTTCGGCACAACAAGAATGTTGACAGGCCTTACGGTGCCTGGAGTAAAGATGAGGCTAGAATGAGCCAACATATACATCAAGTCACGGGCCTGGAACAGGGTGAGTGCTCAGCAGATGTAACCCACATTCTTTACGGGAGGGAAATCTCAACCTTCTGATGCCGAGCTGCCTGTGTGCACTGCAGGTATATTGAGAAGTCGGCGGAGGAACTGGATGAGGAGGTTGAGTACGACATGGATGAGGAGGACTACATCTGGCTAGATATCATGAATGAGCGGCGGAAGACGGAGGGTGTGAGTCCCATTCCGCAGGAGATCTTTGAGTACTTAATGGACCGGCTGGAGAAGGAGTCGTACTTTGAGAGCCACAATAAAGGCGACCCCAGTGCACTCGTGGATGAGGACGCCGTGTGCTGCATCTGCAACGACGGCGAGTGTCAGAACAGCAATGTCATCCTTTTCTGTGACATGTGCAACCTGGCCGTGCACCAGGAGTGCTACGGGGTCCCCTACATCCCTGAGGGCCAGTGGCTGTGCCGCCGCTGCCTGCAGTCCCCCTCCCGTGCTGTGGACTGCGCCCTGTGCCCCAACAAGGGTGGTGCCTTCAAGCAGACAGATGATGGGCGCTGGGCCCATGTGGTGTGTGCCCTCTGGATCCCCGAAGTCTGCTTTGCCAACACGGTCTTCCTGGAGCCCATTGACAGCATTGAGCACATCCCGCCCGCACGCTGGAAGCTGACCTGCTACATTTGCAAACAGCGGGGCTCAGGGGCCTGCATCCAGTGCCACAAGGCCAACTGCTACACAGCCTTCCACGTGACATGTGCCCAACAGGCTGGCCTTTACATGAAGATGGAGCCTGTGCGGGAGACAGGTGCCAATGGCACCTCCTTCAGCGTCCGCAAGACCGCCTACTGCGACATCCACACGCCCCCAGGCTCAGCACGCCGCCTGCCTGCCCTGTCCCACAGTGAAGGGGAGGAGGAGGAGGAGGAGGAGGAAGATGAGGGTAAGAGTTGGAGCTCAGAGAAGGTCAAGAAGGCCAAGGCCAAGTCCCGGATCAAGATGAAGAAAGCGCGGAAGATCCTGGCAGAGAAACGGGCAGCGGCCCCTGTGGTGTCTGTGCCTTGCATTCCACCACACAGGTATGGGGGAAGCAAATGGGCGGGCCAGGGAGGGAAGAAGCCCTGTTGGAGGCTGACAGTCCCCTAATTGGAGTGACAGGCTTGGGTTTTCTTCTTCCTGTCAGGAGCTACCTAGAGGTGGTGGTTGTTTTTAATATCAAAAGAGATTAGCTCTAGCAGGTCACCTGACTTTCTACGTTAGAGACTTCAGCTCTTCTCTGGCCTACTTGGCAAGTGTATTTGAAACTGCCCTCCATATTGCTGGGATGGTGTAAGTTAGGAAGTAAGACGATGGAGTAGCCACCAGCCACAGTGGAAGAAATAGTCTGACTCTGAAGGGAGAACAGGATGGAAAAGAGGGAAGGAAATGCTCAAGGAATTGTGTTATGGCCATAACTGAGGGCTGTGAGCATCAGTTACTTTTTACCCTCTCTTGTGCTACCTAGACAATTTCCTGTAGTTGACTGCTGTGTTGTAGTACTTCATCTTAAAACCTTCACAGGCTCAGTCCAAGTTGGGTGTCCCAGGGTCAGTTAGTACTCACGGCTGCAGTGACAATAAGCAGTCTTAGGGGCCAGGCTCGCTCACCCCCCAGTAAACAGGGTGAGTGCTGGGAGCTTGGCTTCGTGTCTCTTGAGGTGCCCTTGACAGCCAGCTGTGTTTGCTCTTCTTTGCCCTAGCCCAGTGTAACAGGCCTTCTTGACAATAGATTTATTCCCTATTCAGCCCCACTCAGAAACTCTCATGGGCCAAAGACCCCTGTTCTCTGTGAGAAAATCAAGGCCCAAGAGGTTTTTCTTCTCTTTGGTCTCCTGTTTCCCAGGCTCAGTAAAATCACTAACCGCCTGACCATCCAAAGGAAGAGCCAATTCATGCAGAGGCTGCACAGCTACTGGACGCTGAAGAGGCAGTCACGGAATGGGGTCCCGCTGCTACGTCGCCTGCAGACCCACCTGCAGTCTCAGAGGAACTGTGACCAAGTCGGGGTACTATGTCAGATTCCCTGTGGGCTCTGGGAACTAATGCCAGGGGGACGAGGAGAGAGACTTATCATTGGCTTGTTTTTCTGTACCACCCAGCATTTGGGATCTTAGTTTCCCAACCAGGGATCAAACCCGTGCTCCCTGCATTGGAAGCACGGAGTATTAACCCCTGGACCACCAGGGAAGTCCCCAGAACAGAGATTTGTGACCGCAGTTTCCAATGCCTGAGGGCTTGGGCTGTTTGTTCCTTTAAACTAGATCTCAAATCAGGCTAAGGATGAAATCTTTATACGTTATCCTTCATGCATTATTCCTTGTGTTCATCCTTTCATTCACAATAAGCATATACCAAGCACCAACTCTACAGGGCTCAACAGACACAGTGGGTTGCAGAGTTTCCACTTTAGCTGGCAGGCCTACCCAGAGATCACTGTGCTCCCAGCTTTGGCTTTTCCTGCCCTTGACCCAAGTTTCCTGGGCTCTCGTCGCCTCTGGCTCTCTCATCATCTGATCCCCCTTTTGCCTCTTCAGAGAGATTCCGAGGATAAGAACTGGGCCCTCAAAGAACAGCTTAAGTCCTGGCAGCGGCTTCGGCATGACCTAGAGCGAGCACGGCTGCTGGTGGAGCTGATTCGCAAGCGGGAGAAACTCAAAAGGGAGACGGTGAGTGCTCCCAGACCATCTCTTTTTCACAGTGGAGAAAACAGACCCAGGAAAACAGAAAACACAGAAAAGTATGTGTCCCCTGGCCAGGAAGCGACAAAGCTAATGAGAGAGTCAGGTAACCTGGAGCTCAGTTTGCTCTCAGGCTCATCAGAAGCAGAATGTCACAGGAGAGTTTTATGGATGGAATCCTAAATGATGTGATGCAGGTAGATGGTGCTGGGCGTTCCAGGAAGGGGAAGTCCACAGTAGTGAAGCGCACCCAGCAGTGTGGGGTGGGAAGGAAGGCGAGTTCCCACACCAGCTAGAGCCACCTCCCCAGACCTCTCCGCCAAGGGACCAGCCCAGGCTTGGCTGATGGGGCCTTTATGTGTGTCAGATCAAGGTCCAGCAGATTGCCATGGAGATGCAGCTGACCCCCTTCCTCATCCTCCTTCGAAAAACCTTGGAGCAGCTCCAAGAGAAGGACACGGGCAACATCTTCAGCGAGCCGGTCCCTCTGTCTGAGGTAACCGAATTGGACGAAGTAAGAATCCCTTCCCCTCACTCCACCTTCTTTCTGTTCCTCTCCCAGATGGACCCTTGCCGCAGGTCTGGGCCAGGGGCTAGGAGGGGACCGTGAAGAGAGGGGCTGGTGGCTCTGGGGCTCCGGGATGAACTGGAACCACAGGCATCACCTGGACTCTGTCTTGTCCCTGTCGTACCTCAAGGGCCCAGAATGGGAGGCAGTCTGCACTCCTTCCCCAGAGGCAGGGACTGAGTCTGCCAAGTGAATAAGCCCAGGGCAGGAAGACACATTCCGGGTGCTGAACCCTAGAACGGAGAATTTAGAAGGCTCAGCACCTAAAGAACCATCTCTGAAGCCCTAGGTCCTGACTGGCAGACTCTTCTCTCTAAAAGGTATAAAATGAGAGACCTGAGGTAGCAGCCTCCTTACATGGCTTACTGATAAGTAAAAAGAGCTATAGGAATGCAGGGTGGTGTTACTTCCAGAGGATCCCCCTAGCTGTTTTCTTATTAAAACCTCATGTGGCTCTAGGAGGTAGATCTGGCTGTAATTTCATTACTGTTTTCCAAGCAAGGAAAAGAAGGCCCAGAGAGGCTAAGAGGCTTGCCAAGGTCACACAGCTTGTGACTAGAAAAGTCCAGACTAGAATCCAGCCTTCTTTTCCCCTGTGCTGTATGCCTGCCTCTGACTGTAGTAGGAGGAGGTTGCTGGATGCATTTCAAGGGAGGTTGTTAGGAACAGGGGTTCAGGGGGAATGAGGAACATACCTCCACTTAGCTCCACCTCCCGTGTTCTCCCAGGTACCTGACTACCTCGACCACATCAAAAAGCCTATGGACTTTTTCACCATGAAGCAGAACTTGGAGGCTTACCGCTACCTGAACTTTGATGATTTTGAGGAGGACTTCAACCTCATCGTCAGCAACTGCCTCAAGTATAATGCCAAGGATACCATCTTCTACCGGGCAGCAGTGCGGCTCCGTGAGCAGGGTGGCGCGGTGCTCCGCCAGGCCCGGCGCCAGGCAGAAAAAATGGGCATTGACTTTGAGACGGGCATGCATATCCCCCACAGCCTGACTGGAGACGAGGCCCCACACCACACCGAAGATGGTGGGTGATAAATCACACATACACGTAGAGGCCAATGCCAGGGATGAACAGTTTTCCAAAAGTCCCCTCCTGGGAGCAGGCAGTGTAGGCAGGAAGCAGCTAGTCTGAGCAGTGGCAAGCTAGCCCCAGGAATGCTCTCGAAGCCAGACTGGGTGAATGGAGAGCAATCCCCGCCTTTCTACATCTTGGTGCTACTATTTTACAGCCGTTCCCGGTGAGAAGCGGAGGGGAGAAGAGTGACTTTCTGGTTGCCTGCCCAGGTTCACGGGGCCCAGAGGGCTGCCCTGAGACTGACCTCTCATCCCCTGTTCCCATCCCCCTGCAGCAGAGGAAGAGCGGCTGGTCCTGCTAGAGAACCAGAAGCACCTGCCAGTGGAAGAGCAGCTAAAGTTGCTGCTTGAACGGCTGGATGAGGTGAACGCCGGCAAGCAGAGCGTGGGCCGCTCTCGACGCGCCAAGATGATCAAGAAAGAGATGACGGCGCTGCGGAGGAAGCTTGCCCACCAGCGGGAGACTGGACGGGATGGGCCTGAGCGACACGGCCCCTCCAGCCGGGGCAGCCTGACACCCCACCCAGCGGCCTGTGACAAGGACGGGCAGACAGACAGTGCCGCCGAGGAGAGCAGCAGCCAGGAGACAAGCAAAGGTCTGAACCCCATGGCATGATGGACCCCAAGGCCAGCCAGACTTGGACTCTCAGCCCCTGCCGCCCCCCGGGCAGAGGCCCCTCCTGCTCAGCCAGCTGCACTTTCTCCCTCATTCCCCCTTCAGGGGCTTCTTAGCTGCCTCTCTCTGGCTGTTTGTATGAGAGACAGTGTTCCCAGCTCCCTGGCCCCCAAACCATCTCCCCTACTCTAGCTGAAGTTACGTCCTATATCCCCAGGGCCTACTGTAGACAGATGCCCTTCCCACTTCAGGCCCCTCACCGACTCTCCTTCTCTCTTTCTCTGCTCCAGGCCTGGGTCCCAACATGTCCTCAACCCCCGCACTTGAGGTGGGCAGGAGAACCTCAGTTCTGTTCTCCAAAAAGAACCCGAAGACAGCTGGACCGCCCAAGAGGCCGGGCCGGCCCCCCAAAAACCGGGAGAGCCAGATGACCCCCAGCCACGGAGGCAGTCCTGTGGGGCCCCCCCAGCTCCCCATCATGGGCTCCCTACGTCAGCGCAAGCGGGGTAGGAGCCCTCGGCCCAGTTCGAGTTCAGACAGCGACAGTGATAAATCCACAGAAGACCCCCCAATGGGTGAGCCTCACCATCACCCAGCCCCTCCAATAGAGTGAGCGAAGCTGCCATCCTTCCCAGTATAACTCCCACCTAGCCCTTCATTTGCCCCTAATATATCAGAGCTAGAAGGGCCCTTAGGAAGCCTGTCAATTCAACCCCCTCACTTTATAGATGGGAAAACTGAAGCCCAGAGACACTAACCCAACCAGATTCCCATCCAGGGTGCCCTCCATTTTATCACTTCACCTTTTCTCTTCTCATTCTCCTTGGGGAATCTCCTTTAAGCCATTTGTGTCCTAAGGCTAGTAACTGCCAAGGGAACTGCAAGGGGTGGGGCAGGGCTGTGGCCAGCTGTGGTGGACACTGCCCAGAGCTGGCTCTGCTGGCCAGGGTTGGAGGAATTTTCCAGCACAGAATGGAAAGCCAAGCTCTGAGTCCCTCTTACCCCTGGTAGATCTCTGATCTGCATCTTACTGATTCCTTCCCTCCCCCCCACCCTCAACCAAGACTTACCAGCCAATGGCTTCAGCAGTGGAAACCAGCCAGTAAAGAAGAGTTTCTTGGTGTATCGTAACGACTGCAGCCTTCCTCGGAGCAGCTCAGACTCGGAATCCAGCAGCAGTAGCAGCAGCAGTGCTGCCTCCGACCGGACCAGGTACCAGCCGTCTGGGTTTAAACCTGCCTCCAGGACGGCCTTCCAAATGTCCCTGTGGGGAGTGTGGTAGCAGCCATCTCCACCTAGATTAAGATGGCTCAGACCAAAGGTTCTCTGCAAAATAAATAGAACAGATGAGACTGTCACCATAATGAAATAGAGGGGACCATCCTTGGTTAAGTTCATGCTTTAAAACAGAGGGCTTCCCTGGTAGCTCAGACAGTAAAGAATCCACCTGCAATGTGAGAGACCTGGGTTTGATCCCTGGGTCAGAAAGATCCCCTGGAGAAGGGAATGGCAACCCATTCCAGTATTCTTGCCTAGGAAATCCCATCGACAGGGAAGCATGGCAGGCTACAGTCCATGGGGTTGCAAAGAACTGGACATGATTGAGCAACTAACACTTTCACTTTTCACTTAGAACAGAGTGCATAAACTGATTCATGGTGACCTGGATTTGGCCTACAGACATGTTTTGTTTGGCCAGCATGATATTTAAAACAAACAAACCCAGAAGTGCCACATAAAATGCCCAGTTTCTGTATTCCTTTTAAAAATCAGACCTAGCAGTTCTGGCCACTGTTGCCTTAAGATGGGGCATACACTCATCACTACTGCTGTATCCAGCCCACTTCAGTCAGATCACCCCCAAATCCTTGAGGGCACTTGAGTCTGAAATTATTCAGGTAGCCTCTGCTTTCCAAAAAGCCTCTGCTTTTCTAAAAGTCTTAGACCTGAGGTGCCAGGGGAAGACACCCACCATGCCATTCCCCACTCTCGCCCTCCTCTTGAGTTGAGCATCCCTTTTGTCCACAGTACAACGCCTTCAAAACAAGGCCGGGGCAAGCCCTCCTTCTCCCGGGGCACATTCCCAGAGGACAGCAGCGAAGATACCTCAGGCACTGAGAATGAGGCCTACTCCGTGGGCACTGGCCGCGGCGTGGGCCACAGCAGTAAGTATGCCCGCCCAAAGCCAGGGATGCTGGGGGCCTGGTGTCAGGGCCTTGCCAGACCCCTGGCTGCTGATCCGTCCCCTCTCCCCCATTCCTGTGAAGTTGTAAGGAAGAGTCTGGGCCGGGGAGCTGGCTGGCTATCAGAGGATGAGGACTCCCCCCTGGACGCTCTGGACCTGGTGTGGGCCAAATGCCGAGGGTATCCATCATACCCAGCTCTGGTAGGCTTCTGCTTTTCTCGTCATACCCTTTGTCTTCCAGCCCCAAGACATACACTCAAAAGCAGCAGACCTCCTACTCTCTGCCGAGCTGCAGAGCACACGAGTCTTTAGCAGATAGTCACTTAGAGGTCCCGCGTTAGTTTCTCCATCTGTCCCTTTCTCTTCCCTTTACCACTTGGGCTTTGAAATAGTTCAGCATAAGAAGAAGCTGAGGGTCGGGATTGCAACCCTAGTTAGATGATTACATTTTCCTGTCCCTTCTTCAGAGGTAGTCTCCAGATTCTTGGATAGGGGAAGCCTGGGGGAAGGAGGAGACTGAACTAACCAAGGTCTTATTACACCCTTAGATCATTGATCCAAAGATGCCCCGGGAAGGTATGTTCCACCATGGGGTTCCCATCCCTGTGCCCCCATTGGAGGTGCTGAAACTTGGGGAACAGATGACCCAAGAAGCCCGAGAGCATCTCTACCTCGTCCTCTTCTTTGACAACAAGAGAACCTGGTAAGGGAGGAGGGGAGCAGTTGATGTGACTCACAGCCACAGATGCAACCCCGGCTATGGGGGCAGGCTGCCAGGAAACTCCAGCATTGACAGCCTGGGCGATCATAAATCAGTGGGGGAGGGACTTAGATTGCTGAGCAAAAGGGTTGTGTTGACCAAGAGTCTGAGAGACTGAGTGGGCAGCAGCTGACAAACAGCTGTAGCTAGAAAACAGAGGACCACGAGTGACTGAAAAATGTAGGGGTGGCTCCGCACCCAGACTAAGGTGGCTTCTAGATTTAGTTTTCCCACCTCTGCCTCCTTGGTGACAAGATGTGGGGGATAAAGCAGACATAATCATTGGGTCTCTGAATCCCTGTTCTGTCACATTTACAAGTGTAGTCGTTTGCTGTTGTTGTTAATTGTCTGCGGAAGATATCTAATGTCAGTTAAGTCTGCCTGGAACCCATGGGACAAGGTATCTATTTCAAGCTAGGTCAGGGCTCCTTTTTGCACTCATAAATACCCTGTGGTTATCTCCCGGTGTGACTGTCAACTGGGCTATTTTCATCACTAGCCTGTGAGCAGTTCCTGGAGGGCAGGGACTGCATCTCTCGGTTTCTGTAACTCCCACCAGAGCCTGGCCCAGAATGGGCACTTAGGAGTTTCTGAAGGAAGCAACAAGTGAGGGAGGCTGGTGCTTGTTGCCCTCCCAGAGATAAGGGATGACTTACTTGATCCTCGTCTCATCCTACAGGCAGTGGCTGCCCAGGACTAAACTGGTTCCTCTGGGCGTGAACCAGGACCTTGACAAGGAGAAGATGCTGGAGGGCCGGAAATCTAATATCCGCAAGTCAGTACAGATAGCCTACCACAGGGCCCTGCAGCACCGCAGCAAGGTGCAGGGCGAGCAGAGCAGCGAGACCAGCGACAGTGACTGACACTGCCCAGCACAGCCCAGCCTTCAGTGCCCTGCCACCTCTCTCCTCCCCTTGGCTCACTGTCCTGGAGTGGCACCGGCCTCTGCACTGACTCATTCCTGGTCTTGGGGCCAGTCTCAGGGGAAGCTGGGTGGGGGAGGTCCCTCCCGCCCTGAGTGCAGCTGGACTGTACAGAACACTCCAAGGGCCCCTGGGGGCTCTGCGCAATGAGAGGGGAGGTCCCACAGGCCAGAAAGCTCCGGAGACCTCGCGGCATTGTAGCTCAGAGTGGTGGGCCAAGGTTAGGACACTGTGTAAAACGGGCCATCCCACCACCTCTGCTTACTCGTGCCGGGAGAATCCCTAACTGCCTAGTGGCCTGAGGCCCCTGAGGTGGTGTGGTGAGCGGGCATCCGCCCAGCCTAGCAGTGGGACTGATGTCTGTCCAGCCCGGAAGAGGGGCACTAGGTGACCCCCTCCCCTGCTGTTGTAAATACTGTAATTAGTGGAGAATTTAAATTATTCTCATTTGTAACTGCGTTTCCGGGTCGCGCCAGAGTCATTTGGTACTAAAAAAAAAAAGACTGGGGCCTGTCCCCACATCCCTTCTTCCCATAGATTCCCCCACCTTTCAAACTGGTTTGTATTTATTTCAAAGGAAGAAAATATATTGATTCTTAGAAAATAAATGGTCTGTTTGGAATTCTTGGTTCTTGCCTTCTGCCAGGGCAAAGGGATGAAAAGGGAGGCTCTGTCCCTCAGGGATGGGAAATAATTGGGCTCAAGTGGTTGCTGGCTGTTGGATTTGTAAGACAAAGAATATGACAGCTCCCATTCCCCATGTATTTCACTGAGTGGTAGACTCTGTGCTGAAGCACCTTTGGATCCACACTTTTGTATAATCCTTGCAATAACTATGGGGAAAGTTAATAGGCTAGTTAATTCCATAAAGACACCAAGGTTTAGAAAAATTAAGTAACTTGCCTAAGTTCCCACAACTAGGAAGTTGCAGAGCTAGGATTTGAATAAAAGCCTGTCTGTGAAGCAGGTTCTGTAACCAGTATGCCAAACTGCTGGAAGGGAAGAGTTTAGTGCCCATGCCTTCTTGAACTGCAGATGCTTCAAGTCCTTTGCCAGCTGGATGGTCCAAGTACTTCTTCAGAGTCACTATAGCTGTGACCTTTCCCTGTTTAGCTTGGGACTGAGCAGGAAAGCAGAGTGACTCTTCATTCATTCCCCACCTTGACACCTTCTCTTCCGATTGAAACATTTACTGGAGGAATGCCCTCTAAGTGCTAGGCATCTGAGGGCTGGTGCCCTACAGAAGAGACAAGCACAGGAAGCAGCCCCAGGGTCTTGGGGCTACCGAGCAGTGGGCTGAGATGCTACCAGGTTACTGTGGGAGAGATACGGATAACTCAGCTGTCAGTCTCTCCGTTAAGAAATCTGCAGGCTGATCATTCAGATACAGTAACCAAGAATCACTATGCTAGAAGGGGAGAAACCGTCCAAATACAGTTCTCGTCTCTGTGGTTTTTGTGTCTTTCTCCAGGAGGGAAGAAGTTACATGCTGTATCTTCCCTGGACTAGGCAGCCGGCCCTGGCAACGGGGCTGCCCTGGGGCCACAGGGTTGGTGGTCCTGGGGCCTCTCTGGGTCGCTGGGTCCTGGAGGGGGCCTACAGAGGCCCCTTTCGGTAGGGCTTTCAGGTGGCGGGTGACGCCAGATGGGACAGTCGTGCAGAATCCTAGGAGGCAGGCCTCTCATGAGGAAGTCAGTGAGGCCTAAGGTTGCTCGGTGTCGAGGTTCTGGGACAAGCCCTTGGAGGACAGAAACTCAGAGAGCGAGGGAGTTGCCAGATTCCTCGGGATCCAGACGCTGTAGAGACATCTCGGGCTCGGCTGGCCCGGAGCTGCGATCCGGGCACGATTCTCGGTGAGGGGGATTCAGGGTAGGCAGACTGATGAAGGCGAGGATCAGCCGGAAGAGTCTCGTTGAGAAAGGCTTTAAGGATGCCGGGGGATAGCACTTGGTTCCGCGGGCTGGCAGGCCCTGAGGAATCGCAGGGCTCTGAGGAAATTAGGCGGTGAGGACTGTGGCTTGAGGGCGCACTGTGCGTTTTGGCCGCGGAGAGCGGGGATGGGACGCGCCGGCGTGCCGAGTGCAGACAAATCCCACAGAGGAAAAGCCAACAGCGGGCAGCGAGCCCAGCGCCCGCCAACCGCTGCGGCGCCTAGAAAGGCCCGCCCACTCGCCGCCACGTCCGATTCTCATTGGCGCCTCCTAACTCTCCGCGGATTGGTTACCTCTGGGTCCAATTAGCCAGGCCTGAGCCCTCCTTCCGGTGAGAGAGAGGTCGGTCCCCAGAGAAAGCGGAAGAGCGGGTTAGCGCGCGCTTCACAAAGTCCCGGCAGATTGAGGGACTGGGTTGCGTGTCCAAAGGCTGTGAAGGGCGGCAGGGTTGAGATTGAGTGAAAGGGAAGAAGCGTTGAGGGAGCAGGGCCTGCGGGGGGTGGAGAAATTGAATAAAATTGCGGGCCTTAAAATAAGAGCCTAGGATTTGGTGGGTGAGGCCTTGAGGGGCGTGGTCTTCGGGCCGAGGTCTTTTGACAGGTAGAGCCCCTTCCGAGTGGGCAGGACCATCGCGGGGCGGGGTCTGACTGGAAATGTCAGTCGTCTCACTTCTGCCGGGTAGCATGGGGCATCGCACTCTAGCCTCCTTCCCGGCCCTATGGGCCTCCATCCCCTGTCCACGCTCTGAGCTGCGCCTGGACCTGGTTCTGGCTTCTGGACAGTCTTTCCGGTGAGTGACCCTGGCTCTTGGCTCCTCAGCACCGCAGGCCCTGGGTGCAAAGGAACGCTGAGGGTGAAGGAGGGTACAAAAGAGACCGAAGCACGAGTGGTGACCCTGTTAACTCCTTTATAAGGTGGAAAAGCCCGCGCGGTGCTGTTGCGAGGATTACATAATATAATTGATGTAAAAGAAAGCACTTGTGTTTTGCATTTCGTGAGTCAGTTTTGTATATGAAGCAGTTATAGGATAGGAGGGCCCCAAAGGGTGCAGAAAGGGGCACTGAGTGCTAGGGCTGCCGTATGCCTGGGGGCGCAGGTGGAGGGAGCAAAGCCCTGCGCACTGGAGTGGCGTGCTGGCCGACCAGGTATGGACCCTGACCCAGACTGAGGAGCATCTTTACTGCACTGTGTACCGAGGGGACAAGGGCAGGGTTGGCAGGCCCACACTGGAAGAGCTAAAGGCCGTGCAACAGTACTTCCAGCTAGATGTCAGCCTTGCTCCACTGTATCACCATTGGAGTTCCGTGGACCCCCACTTTCAAGAGGTGGCTCAGAAATTCAAGGGTGAGTACAGAGTCTGAGGCAGAGGTTGGGTTGCTTGTGATTTGGTTAAGTTACTCGGTTTTACCATCTGTAAAATGGGGATTATATCTACCTCAGAATTTTATGAGGATTAAAGAAGCTAATACATATAAAGTGCCTAGAATAGTGCCTGACACACAGTAATTATTATTACTACTATTAATGTCCTGCTGACCACCATAGTGGAGTGACAGGGATATTGAGCCAAATCCTGGCTGTGTGGTCTGGGGCTGGTGACATCGTTCATTCTGTAAATGTTACAGAGCATCACCTATGTGACTGGGAATACCACAGTGAACAAAACAAATCCCCAACCTCATAGTGCTTAAATTGTGTGTTCTTTGTCCGTGGAATGCGATGATAACACGGACCTCACAAGATGCTATAAAGAATGAGAGCTCCAGTGTTACTGTCTTTAACAACGCTGTCCCTCATTCCCCTAGGATCCCATTGGAGCCTAGGATCTGAGGGTAAGAAGAGGTCACTAGCAACAGCAGGTGATTTCTCATTTCCCTACCTTTCTGGTCCCCAGGTGTGCGACTCCTGCAACTGGACCCCATCGAATGCCTTTTCTCCTTCATCTGTTCCTCCAACAACAACATTGCCCGCATCACTGGTATGGTGGAACGGCTCTGCCAGACCTTTGGACCTCGGCTCATCCAGCTTGATGATGTCACCTACCATGGCTTCCCCAGCTTGCAGGCCCTGGCTGGTGAGTTGCTGGGTCCCTGCCTGCAGGCCTTACAACAGGTTTCAGGGTCTGTTGAGTTCTCCCCTGATGCCTTTCTTCCATCTCAAAGCTTCCTGCCTTTTTAAATACTGCCCTCATGCAGAACCACCCTGCCTGGTCTGGTCGGCCCCAGTTATACCTCATCTTCCCTGTCCCTGAAATGTCAGCACTTCAGTGGTCTGTGCTTTTTGCCCATGAGTTCAATGGCTCATCAGAAGACATCTGTATACAGTGTACGGTAGTTTGGGCTTAAGATACATGTTCTAGAATTAGCCTGCCTGGGTCTGAATTTCAACTCTGGCACTTGACTTCTGTCTATGTAATCTTGAGCTCATTATGTAGCCTCTCTGTGCCTCAGGTTCTTAATCCATTGTATAGGATAACAGTAGCTCCAACCATCAGAGTTTCAAGAGGGTTGAGTAAAGGAATGCAGACAGTGCACCTAGCATAGTGTTTGGCATATAGGAAGTAAGCAGAAAATTCAAATTGTTATCTCTGCTGTGAACTCAACAATTCTGCATCCAAAAACACACATGTTCTTCGTGGGAGCGCTGTGAGGGAAGTATTTTACAGAGGCAAGTACATCAGTTGGCAGATGTGAGAACCAAGCTGGAGGAAGTGCTTAGTGCCTGCATAGCAAAGACACAGCCCCCGCTGGAGAAAATAGAATGTTTTGGGTGCTTAGAAAACCCATCTTGCGTCTCAGCTCCCAGCTTAGTAGTCATAATACCTCTGGGAATTCATTCACTTCTACAAGCTTCTCTTGTTTGTGGAATGGGAATAACAGTTTCTATCCAGAAGGGTTTGAGGCATGAATAAGGCAGTCATGAGGTAGGGCGGTGCAGTGGGTTAAGAGCACCGGCTTGGTGTCCTAGACCTCAGTGCAAGGTCCCATCTCTGTCCTGTCCTTTCTTGAGCAAGTTACTTAACCTCCTCTAAGCACTCATTTTCTTCATCTGTAAAGTGGGAAGAACAGTAGTATTGTCATCAAGGTCCTTGAGAAAAGCAAGGTCCTTGATGAAGCTGCTACTGTTATTATGACTATTATTTTATTTATTTTTTAGATTATTTATCTTTGTCTGCTCTGGGTCTTCATTGCTGTACATGGGCTTTCTCTAGTTGTGGCAAGCAGGGCCTACTCTTCATTGGGGTAGTTGGGCTTCTCATTGCGGTGGCTTCTCTTAATGCGGAGCACAGGCTCTAGGACTCATGGGCTTCAGTAGCTGCGGCTCTAGAGCACAGGCTCAGTATTGTGGCACACAGGTTTAGTTGCTCTGAGGCATGTGGGATCTTTCAGGACCAGGGATCGAACCATGTCCCCTGCATTGGCAGGTAGACTCTCAACTACTAGACCACCAGGGAAGCCCTGTGTATTATTTTAGATCATGCATGTGAATTCATGAATTCACACCCTTTGGAAAGGTTAAAGAACTCAACCAAGGAGTTCCTCCATGACAGCAAGTGCTTCTCAATCCCTGCTCCAGTGCACGGCACATAGTGCTCAGAAAACATTTGTAGCGGGGCAGAACCCAGGCTTAACCCTTTCCTTTGTATGTGCAAGTGTCCTGGGGTCTCCCAGAGGATGGCAAGGTAGGAGAAGGGTACTTAGGAAAAGCATACCTGTCGTTTGCAGGGCTCACACACTAGCCTGATGACAGGAAGGATTTGAGAATATCTGACCCCTGTTCTCCTCCCCACTCCCCCACAGGGCCAGAGGTGGAAGCTCAGCTCAGGAATCTGGGCCTGGGGTACCGTGCCCGCTTTGTGAGTGCCAGTGCCCGAGCCATCCTGGAAGAACGGGGTGGACTTCTCTGGCTGCAGCAGCTGCGCAAGGCCCCCTATGAGGAGGCGCACAAGGCCCTCTGCACCCTGCCTGGAGTAGGCACCAAGGTGAGGCCCGGGGTTGGGGAGGGGCGGGTAGGAGCTACTCTCACTACCCATGCAGAGTAGCAGAGGAGGAGACAAGGCAGTCCTGATAGCTGGGTGTGGGTTTGGCTTCTGGAGGCAGAGTGGGAGGGAGAAAGGATACCAGCAGATGTTTTTATTGGAGAAAATGTAGAATGCAGAAAGGGTATAAAAGACATTGCTCTTTGAATGCATTTTTAGAAAAACCGTTTGTTCAGGTACATACATACACTGCCATATGTGTGCACAAATTTCTGGAAGGAATCATAGGAAACTTAATAGTGGTTACCTTTGGGAAGACAAATAAGATGTTTTCACTTTTTTGTTGTTGTTAAACACCATACCGTGTGACATGCAAGATCTTAGTTCCCTGACCAGGGATTGAACCCATTCCCCCTGCATCAGGAGCTCAGAGTCTTAACCACTGGATCACCAGGGAAGCCTTCCACTTTTCATTTTGTTCTTCTCTTAAAATTATATGTACTTACAGAACTTTTTTAAAAAATTTTTTTATTAAAGGATAATTGCTTTACAGAATTTTTTAATTTTTTTTATTAAAGGATAATAGACCTTGTTTAATATCAAGAACAGGTATCAGAAAGATGATTGGAAATTTGGTATTTATTGTTTTCTTTTTTATATTTCTCTGTACTTTAAAAATGAATTTTTATTTAAATTACTCTTTTTAATGGGCTCTGAACTCCAGCCTAACATTAAATCTGGTTCTGAGTTTCCTTATCTGTATAACTTTGTCCAAATCACTTCACCTTTCAGGACCTGTTTTCTTGTCTACAATAAACCTTTTCAGGTTATGATGAAACTGGCACACATAAGATGATCACCCAGTAGCACTCTCGTCACAGCTGTTTTTTAAATTTTTAATAGAAAATACAGTAAGATTGTCTTCAGAGTGGAGAAGGAAGCATCTGGCTTAGGGACTAGAAGCAGGTTGCTGACTGGACCCTGCCATTCCTCTGTGGCTTACTCTCTGTCTGTCAAAGGTAGCCGACTGCATCTGCCTGATGGCGCTAGACAAACCCCAGGCTGTGCCCGTGGACGTCCACGTGTGGCAGATTGCCCAACGTGACTACAACTGGCACCCCACCACCTCCCAGGCCAAGGGCCCAAGCCCCCAGGCCAACAAGGAACTGGGTAAGGAGAGAGAGTGGGATGTCAGGGCTGGGATGTGTGGGCTGAGGTGGTAGAAATACACCTCTCCCTAAAACCCCACCCTTGTGGATAGGGAGCACAAGGGGCCATTTAACGTCACCTCACCACTTCTGGTTTAGGTAACTTTTTTTTTTTTTGGTTTAGGTAACTTTTTCCGGAACCTGTGGGGACCTTATGCTGGCTGGGCCCAAGCAGTGAGTGTACCTAGGCTTCCCCTCCATCTCCAGACAAGACCCCATAGGACTTTTCTCTTCTACCTCCATTGCTATCCCAGTTGACCTTAAAGGACTCTCTACCCATCCCAGCCCTGCCACCCATGAACCTTTCCAGCTCCCCACACTGCCCCACCAGTCCTGACCCCAGTGTACCCTCTCCCCACTCAGACTCCCACCCCTCTTGCCCCAGGTGCTGTTCAGTGCTGACTTGCGCCAACTCCACCGAGCTCAGGAGCCACCAGCAAAGCGCAGAAAGAGGTGCACAGGGCTGGAAGGCTAGGTGGGGGCATGGAGAAAGGGATTCCCCACTGCTCTCTACTGCTCCCTTCTACTCTCCCCCATCCAGTCTCATGTTGGAAAGGGGGCTTCCTGCAACTACCTCAGGGGCCAAGCACCCTCAAATCAAGCAGTTTGCACAACCATGTGGGGTATAGGTTGTCTGAGGAGACAGCTGCCTGTGGTTTTAATCTCTTCCTTTATTATAAGAAGGAACAATAAAATAGAAATATTTGTATGGAAAATGCAGTGGAGGGGTGATACGGAAAGGGGTGTGGAGGGGGTGGGGCAGGGCACCTCCCCAGTTCAGGGAGGGAGGGGGAGCAGGCCATCCCCAACCCTTCCTGCATAGCAGATCCTGACCCTGGATCCAGGCCCCTAGAGCTGGGGGTGCAGAGAGTGGGACAGTTCCGGGCTGGGCTCCACACAGCAGTCGCAACAGCAGCAGCCAGCCACTGGCCCTACATGGGAAGAGAGAGCAGAGCTGATCACAGGAGCAGACCCTCCGTTCTAGCCTGGCCGCTCTCCACAGACCTCCATGCCCTTGCACAGAGCCCTGTTCTCACCCCCGGCTGCTGGTGCCAGGAGCTCCCCACGACTCGCTGTCTGTCCCTGCCCCTCCTGGCTGGTGCCCAGCTGTAGCTTCCTCATGTGCCGCACCACGGCTGTGGCATTGAAGGCTTGCTGTGGAGAAAGGCAGAAGAAGGGACTTTTGAGAGAGTAGGAGATTATGGGGCAGGGTCTGGCGGTAGAATTCTTAATAGCAGTTCTGTTATCTTCATTCAAGTGATATTGGTTGATCCCCAAAACCCCCTGAAACCTCTACAAGACTTCATTAAATTATATTCAGTCATATTATATAATTACACACACATACACACACATGTATAAAATGTATATATGTAGACATGTATGATTTTTCATATAATTCACACTCACATAATAGTAAATGCTTTGTGTAGCATTGTGTGTCAGGTACTGTTCTAAACACTTTACATAATAGATCATTTAATCTTCCCGAAAGTCTTTGAGATGGGCATTATTAGTGTCAGCATTGTCAAAGGAGGAAAACAGGCACAGAAAGGTTAAATGACTTGCCCAGGTGTGTGTGTATCATTCTCTATTCAACCTGACCACTGAAATGTCCCTTGAATTTATCATGTCCTAAATCAAAATCTCCCCAAAAATAAGTTTCTGGCCCCAGGATCTCCATCTAAGTGATGGTACCATCATCCACCTTGTCCCCAACCAAAACCTTGGGCCAGCCCTGGACATCTCCTCTCTCTTCCAGTATCCCTTCTAACATCACTTCTTGTCAGTTCTGCATCCCAAACGACTCCTGGTCAGTGTTCTTTGTTCCCACTGTCGCTGCTCTGATTCAAGCCCTCACTGTCTGCTGACCACATCTCTGCCACAGTCCCCTAAAGGGTCTCCCAGCCTTCACTCTGCCTTTCAGCATCTTGAGAGCCCCTCGTAAAGGTCAAGTTTCAGCTGAAAATCCTTCTGGAGCTCAGCGTCCTCAACATCAAGTCAGCGCTCAACTGTGGGACCCGAGCCCCCAGGCAGCCTGGTCCCGACCTGTCTTCAGCCTGGTTTCCTGCCTGCAGCCCCTTCAGTCCCACTAGGCTTAGGACTTGACTGCCCAAATGGCTGTACTCTCTTCTGGCCGTTTGCACCCTGGTTCCCTCTGCCTCAGACCTTATTCTGCTGTGCTAGGCTAATTCCTACTCGGCTCTCAGGCCTGACCAGTCTGTCAGGCCATGACCACTTTATGCCCCTTCCAGGACCCCATAACTTAGATTATGTCTCCTTGAGAAGCATACACTGTTCTCCTTCTAGTCTTGAAGATCAGGGACCATTACTGGAATAAAGTAGGTGTCACAGCGTTGCATGAATGAATGAGACCCTTCAGTAAGCATCCCTGAGCATTTACTGTGTGCCCCACTTGGTGTGAGCTGGAGGCTAGATGAGGGTCGTGGGCTCACCTTCCACTTGCTTTTGGCAAAGTTCTTCTTGATCTGCTCGCTCACAGACTGGTGAATATTCTTATCTAGGGCAGTATCTCCTGCAATCCTAGGATAGGTGTGTGTAGAGAGCTGTCAGTGAAGGGAGAGGCAGGCCTAGGGTCCCCAGACCCCATCCTAGCCCGAGGCTTGTGGGAGCTCTCACCAGGGATGCTGCAAGGCCTGCTCACAGGTGAACCTCTTCTCTGGATCCTTCTCCATCAAGTGCCGGATGAAGTCTTTGGCTGAGCCCCCCAGACAAGAGCAAAGACAGCATGGCGGTGCCTGAGAACACCCCCAAGATAGAACCCACCCCCTCAGGTCTGGCCTGGCATCAAAGCCAGATCTGTCCATGCACTGCCCCACCCCACCTGTACTCTTTCTCTAAGCCCCCCAACCCAACTCAGCTCTCCAGCTTTCTCTCTTAAGAATAACTTGTTCTTAGAGAAGATTCACAATGATGTGTAAATGATCAATAATGGCTTCACAGCTTTGCCACCTAACTGGAAGCACAAAAGGACAGATGAAAACATTAATGGTGTTGTTTTAGGTACTAGGAAGTCAGTGTGGGGAGGTATTCTGAAAAATACTATGTCTGACCAGGGGCCAGGCAGAGAAAAGCACCCAGGGTGAGGTGTCTGGTCTTAAAGACAGTCCTTAATCTGGAGCTGGGGAATCTGGTGAAGTGAGGAGACCTTCCCCTACCTTCATTCTCCAACCCCCCCCACCCCCACCCTCCAACCCCCCTACCCCCCACCCAAGCAGATGAAGCAGGGACTGGAGGTAGGATCAGGGGAAGAAAGCAAAGCCCCAAATACCAGAGTCAGAGATGTCGTCCCAGTAAGGAGAGTCAAACTCGTACTCGGCCTTCAAAATCTGTTCAAAGAGTTTGGCATCATTCTCGTCATAGAAGGGAGGATAACCACAGAGCCTGGGCAGGGAGAAACTCATTTCACTGTCAGTGTACACACTGGCTCCCAGATGAAGCTTTGGTGCAATGTTGAAGTTCAGACAGGACCCCCAGGAAGGAGTTCCCCTTCTACAAAGTGGGGAAATCTAGCTCTCTGCCTTGCTCACTCCTGTCCGGCTCCACTGGCTTTCTATTCCATATTGTGCCACCATCTGTCCTTCCTCAGGGCCTTTGCACTTGCTCCGTGCTCTCTCTAAGCCACTCTCCCCGAACACTTGGAGTATCTGGCTCCCTCACTTCATTCTGGATGCCACTCATGCCACCTCCTCAGAGAGACTCCCTGACCTCCTTATCTAAAACAGCATCCATCCCATCTCCCTACCCTGCTGGATTTTCCTTCATACGTGTCTCACCACCTGCCATTATTTTACATATTTATTTGTTTATTTTCTGTCTCCCCTACTACTAGCATGTCTACTCCCTGAGGGCAAGCACTTTGTTGCTTTTGTTCTCTGCTAAATCCCCAGTGCTTGGCCACAGTGGCCAGAAACATTGTCTCTATTGAGTGGAATAATATAGTCATTAACTGGTAGCGATAAATATGGATGGCAGGAAGGAAAAAATGGCACAGAGGAAAAAGAGAGCAAAGTAGGGGAGAGGAGAAGTCCATAGTCACATCCGTAACAGCCAGGCCCCCACTCACAGGATATAGGCGATGACCCCAATGGACCAGCAATCCACGGCCTTGCTGTAGGGCTTCTGGGCCAGCACTTCAGGGGCTGTGGAGGGAAGGGGACGTGGTGTTGACAAATCTCTGCCCTGTGGCTCCCGCTTCTTCCCTGCCCACAGCCCCAGACCAGGGCCCTCCGCACCCACGTATCCTGGGGTCCCGCAGGCTGTGGAGAGCACACTGCCGGGGTCTTCCATCTTGGAGAGGCCAAAGTCAGAGATCATGATCTTGGAGTCTTCATCCAGGCTGTAGTACAGCAGATTCTCTGGCTTGGAGGGTGGGAGGGAGGGAAAGGAGAGTTGGAAATGGCCAGAGGTTAGCAGAAGCTTCTGCCTCTGCAAACACCCCAATGAGCGCCCCCCCAAAAGCCACTGTAGTTTTACAGCTGCCATCTTGGAGGCACAAGAAACTCAAGGAAGTTAGAAGTTCCAAAAGGGATAAGGACCTCGGGGATATGGGCGGGGGGGAATCTCCTATAAACCTCAGGTGTGTATTGTGAAGCCCTGAAGAGTTTTTAAGCACCTACTGTGTGCCAGATCCTGTGCTGTGCTTGATTTCAGTTCATCCTTACCACATCCCTGCCAGGCCACTGTGAATAATCCCTCTTTACAGATGAGGAAACAGATGCCTTGAGAGGCAAAATGACTTGCAGTTAGGGATCTATAGTTAGGCAGTGGCTGGGCCTGAATTCAAAATCAGCTCTATTTCACCCCAGTGCTCTCCTCCTAGAGCAGAGTGCGATGTACCACCAAACATGCACCTCATCATCATCTCTGAGGTGTAGGGCTTTGGGGATTTCTGGCTTGCTTCTTTGAGTTTTGCTGTCATCCAAGTTTTCTACAAAGAGCAAGTGGGAGTTTTATAATCAGAAAAAACCTAATATGTTACTGGGATAATCACCTTTGTGTTCATTTGAGTGTCGGAACTGGAGTGGGGAGGAAGCAGTTTAGGGCTTACAAGGTCAGCCTTGCAAGGCTAGCAAGGGGGTGAGAGGTACCCAGGGTCACAGTGGGGAGTTTGCGGAGGCCTCACCCTTGGGTGCCCTAGCTCCCCACACATCCTCACACCCACCTTGAGGTCTCGGTGTACGATGCCCAGGTCATGCAGGTACTTGACGGCATCCAGTACCTGGAAGATGAGGCGGCTGGCATCCCGCTCCGTGTAGAAGCCTTTTTCCACGATTCGGTCAAACAGCTCACCGCCTGACACCCTGCAGCCAGGGACAGGGCAGTCTGGCCAAGAGAGCAATGGATGCAGAGAGAACAGGGAGGGGGCACCAGGGACAGGTGTGAGAAAGCGGTTGACACAGGGCCACTCACAGCTGCATGATGAGATAGAGGTGCCCCCCACTCTCGTAGATGTCATCCAAGGCTACAATGTTGGGGTGCTTGATCCTGAAAGGAGAAATGAGGTGGTTCAGACCCGAGGACAGTTCAACAACCTCCGTACCCTCATCTTAAGGAATCACTGCCTGCAAACATGGGCAGGATGAGCCAAAGATCTGGGTCCCAAAGGGAAAAGCTGCTTTACCATGATGTTATAGTGTCACGGTAGGCAGCCGAGCACAGAGGTTAACGCTGGGCTCTGGCATCACACAGACCTAAGTCCTCATCTGCCTCTGCCACGTGCTATTGAGGGCAAGTCTTCTTACCTCACAGTGGTGACTACTATAGGATTTTAACACTTGTCTGGGTTTATAAATTTGCTAGTCTCTCCCACCAGCATATCTCTACAAGACCAGCAGCTTTATCTTGCTGACCACTGTTCCTCCACACCTAGTGCAGACTGAGTGCTCACTAGTATTCACTGAATTGAGTATAACCTCTCCGGGCCTCAGTTTATTTTAGTCTGTAATATGAAGCCAGTGATAGTACTTCCTTCCAAGTATTGAGGTGAGGATCACATGAAGAAATGCAGGGAAGAATCTTGGCACAGTGCCTGGCACACAGTAAACACTCCAGAAATGAACCAGTGATGGTGAGTGAGTTTGATGGAAGGCTTGGCTCTGCCACAGACTTGCTGAGTGAACTTAGGCAAGTCCTTTGCCCTCTCTGGGCCTCCGTCTTCCCAACCCAGTGGTGGAAATGATTATTTTGTCCCTGCTCAGGGTGGTGGAAAAGCTCAGGTGGGAGGCTGGAAGTGGAGATTCTATATGAGCTTTCCAGTGAGAACAGCAGGGTCCCATCAGCATGAGCAGTTCAGAGACCATCTGGTTGTTATCAGGGCATCAGCAGAAGGGTGTTTTTAAACTTGTGAGGTGGTGTAATACATGGGGCAACTTGAAGTAGGTCTAGAGCCAGCATCAGCAGAGATACATGGGTTCAAGACATGTCCAAGGATTGACCTTTAGATCTGACTGGACATTAAACCATTGTAAAGAAGCAGTGGCATCTTAATCACATCTGTCATGTTTGCTCTCATGCCAGGCACTTGAAGTAAAGGACCTCTAATGCTCCCCACATCCTACCAAGTGGAGATAATTACCCCCATTTACAAATGAGCAGTTTGAGGCTCAGAGAGGTTAGGTGATTTGCCCAAAGCAGAGAGAGGAGGGAAGTGGGACAGGTCAAGGCAGGGTTGACCCAGGGCAGGGACAGAATGTGCTCCACGCACTTGTGTAGGACAGCAATCTCGTTCTCCATGCTGCCCTCCTTGCCCTCCAGAGCCTTCTTGGCGATACATTTGATGGCCACCAGCTTCTGAGTCCTCTTATCTTCTGCCAGGATGACCTCAGAGAAGGCTCCTCTGCAGGGAGAGGGGATTCATGAGATGGAGAACCAGAAGCTCAGCTTCCCTCCAGCCTCTCCTCCATACCCCTATGGGTTATGTGACCACACCCAGGACAAGGAGGTGGAATGAGCCTCCCTCTATCACCCATTCACCTCTCTGGTGCCAGAGGTGCTCCAGCCTAGCCAATGAGAGTTGTCTATCCCCTGGCCACAGTAACTGGGTCCTGTGATGTAAGCTAGGTTACTGGCACTTGGAGGTGTTCTTTCCTACTAAGTTGGTAGGATGTAAGCCTGGAGCTAATGGTGGTCATCTTTGCCACCACTTGGGGAGAGCCTGCTGAGAACGAAGCCAACACAAAGGAAATCAGAGCTAAGAAACAGTCAAAGACATTTTCCTGATAACATCATGTGAGCCCCTATATCCCATATCTGAAGTTTACCCCCTAGGCTTTTTGATTATGTGCATGACTGATTCATTCCTTTTTCTGCGAAAGCAAATTTGAGTCATGGCTTATTTTAACACCCTTTAGAACCATGAAGAACATCAGCATCACCTGGTAGCTTTTCAGAACTGTGGAATCTTGGGCCCCACCTTAGACCTACTAAAATCAGAAGCTGTATTTTAACCAGATCCAATACTGATGCGAAGAGTCAACTCACTGGAAAAGACCCTGATGCTGGGAAGGATTGAAGGCAAAAGGAGAAGGGGGCAGCGGAGGATGAGATGGTTCGACAACATCACCAACTCAATGGAGATGAATCTGAGCAAATTCCAGGAGATGGTGGAGGACAGAGGAGCCCGGCAGGCTACATACAGTCCATAGGGTCACAAAGAATCAGACATGACTTAGAGACTGAACAACAGGTGATGTGTATGCTCACTGAAGTTTGAGAAGCAATGCTTTCGAACAGACTTAGCAAGGAGCATACTCATTTTCACTAAAGTTCACTGGATAAGGAATGAGTGTTGACTAGTGCTCTCTGGAACTATTTGCTTTTCCTGGAATAATAAATCATAGTCAGTGAACAGCATCTCATGATGACAACGCAATCATCAAACTAGTGACTGATAGCCTCCTTGCTGGCTTCAGTCTTGTCCCTCTTCAGTGTACCCTCTATACTGTGGCCAGAATGACCATCCTGAATTGCAAATTTGCCACAAAGTATTAAATGTTATCCTGTGGCTCATGAGATTAATTCCAGCCTCTATAGCTTGGCTTTGAGGCCTTACCTGACCTGTTCCTCTCTTTCCTCAGTGTCTTCCACTCTTTCCCCCAGCCTCTGATTATAAGCTCCACCAGACTCTGTCTCTTTCCACACATAATATACCTCTGAGCCTTTGTTTATGCTATTCCTCCTGCCTGGAATGCCTTCTCCCTGTCTGACAAGTACTCTCCTACCCATCCTTCAATCCCTAGCTCTAATGCCCCCTTCTCCAGAAAGTTATTCCCCACACAGAAGCCACTGCTCTCTGGGCTCAACAAAGTCCTCATTTGCGAACTTAGCTAGAACACAGCACACACCCGGTTGTCATTTTCCGTGGGTCTGTCTCCCTCACATGTTTGGGATCAACTTGAGGGGCAAAGATCAGGTTTAACTTATTTCTGGATTCTCACTGTGGAGAACAGAGCCATGCCCAGCTTCAGTTCCAAAACCTAGGCCAGAACCCCCAGTTCTTGGCAGTCAGTTTAAAAAACTGGCTCCTTCATTCTCGCCTAGTTTCTTCTTGTCACAGGAACCCAGAGCAAAAGCAGCTCTGTTCCACCCCTGTCAGCCAGAAGTGAAAACCCCGGGCCACTGGGGCCATACAAGGCCACCACAGGGCCTGGGCTGTAGGAAACAGGAAGCAGTGATCAGCTGGCCAGAAGAAGCACCACCCTGGACCCAGCCTCCCCAACCAGCCAGGCCCACGAGTGAGGACCTTCCCCACCCTACCCCCCAGCTCAGGGACAGCTTCCCCTTCTCTCCTGCCATGGAGACTCACGTTCCCAGAACATCACGGAAGTCGTAAATGTCTCTAATGTCTTCCGCCTGCTTCCAGCTGGGGCCTTCCACTGCCCCCGGCATGGCCCACTGCCCCCCGGCCACAGCCAGGGCTCCTGGGAAAGGGAATGGAAGACTCAGCAGGGCTCAGACTTCCTTGTGGGAACTTAGTGAGGGCCCCACTGAGCACGCCTTTATTCATTGCTTGATTCATTCATTTGACAAAATCATCCAACATTCATTCACAGGCCATTTGTTCATTCAGCAACATCCATTCATTATATCCTTAAGCCTAGAGGAAAATTCTTCAGGTGGCAGCAAAATTCTTTATTCAATAAAGTCACTCATTCATTCATTCAGCTCACCTCCCAATTTCTCCCTCTCTAAATCCAAACACACGAGGGGACACTGAACTCTAGGACAGCAAAGAAGACCCCAGAACAATTTGTAGAAACACACAGCCCCGGAGGATCCCCCTGTTCCCAGAACCAGCAATGTCACTGCCCCACCCTGGGAATCGCTGGAGTGTCTCCTCTCCCTCCTCCTCCTCCCTTGCCAAGCCTCTCGGAAATCAGGTTTCCGGCAGCCTGGGCTTCCAGCAATATCTCAGCCACGTTTTTAAATAGCTCCTTCTGCACTGTTACCACAGCAACAGCAGGCACAGCTGGAGCTACCCAGGCCTCCTGTTACCCCTCTCAGTCCTGACTCCCCACCTGGGTCCCAGCAGCCTGAGAAAGGGTCCCCACCCCCCGACCTGTCTCCTACTGGCTTCATCTCACCCTGATCCAGCCTATACTTTTACTCTGTTGAGACCTCTGTCACAACCAGCAGTAGCGGGTGAGCACTCTCGCCCCAGTTATCAGATGGAGAATGGGGAGCTGAAGTTGGAGATGGATAGCTGCCCAATGAGGCCCCAGCTAAGCTCGCTGAAAGCAAAGGCCTTGGAGGGCACTGCAGCCAGACGAGGACCCATCCAGAAAACACAGCTTCTCAATCCCATCATAAGCCCACGGAAAGGGAGGTCAAAACACAGCCCAGTGTGTTGTGTGACCTCAGGGAGGGCACTTTCCTTCTCTGTTTCTTCTGCTGGAAAAAGAGGGGAAGGTGCCCTAACTAGAGCCCATGGTGTGAGATTCCACTCTTTGGATGGGACTTCGTTTCCGGGGGGCCTGACCACCCATCCCAGCGGCAGAAACTTCTAGGAAAGGAGACTTGATGGTAAGCTCCAGAGGGCAGAATTTTAAAATCCATCTGGAGGCCTGGCAAAAAAAAAAAAAAAAAACTTCACAGTTACACACATATCCTTGTACCAAGACCCACCCACTACCCTGAAACCAGACGCCTGCCCCCAGATCCGCACACTCCATCTCCAGATGAGTCTCTGATCACGCATGTACACCCAGACATCAGCCCACATCAACTCACTCCCCCAGACACCCTCACACTCAGACATCTCTCCCATACCCCAAAACACATCCACACACACAAGGACAAGATGACACCCAGACAGAACAGATACACACACACATACCTACATCACCTATATACCAGACATCCTGGATTCCTCACACCTGTCACCCTGCAGCTCCTATACACCCTGTTCAGTGGCTCAAATCATGTCTGACTTTTGTGACCCCATGGGACTGTAGCCCACCAGGCTCCTCTCTCCATGGGATTTCCCAGGCAAGAATACTTGAGTGGGTTGCCATTTCCTTCTCCAGGGGATCTTTCCCACCCAGGGATTGATCCTGTGTCTCCTACTTGGCAGGGGAATTCTTTACCACTAAGCCTCCACAGAAGCCCTCCTATACACCCTATAAGCTCTTAACTCCAAATCGTTATACATCTAACTCCAAACATCCTCAGGACACAACCATATACCCCCCAACTCTGACTTACTACCCTTTGAGCCAGACCCCAGCACACACAACACTTGGATACAGTCTGCAACAAAAACACGGATTCCCAGACATCCCCACCCAGACGGATACCCTTACACACCAACATGCCTGCAACTTCACATTTGATCCACTTGCCTATGCTAAGACATTCGCACATCCCAATACGGCCGCCACACATCTATACCTCCAAATGCCCAGTCCTTCCACACTCGGGCCCAGCTGAAGGCAGACACATACACATCCCTCTTCACCTTCCTCTTTTACCCGCTCAGTTTCCCACTGGCCACTTGACACCTGCTGCTGGGCCTGGGACAGAGTTGGGGGAGAAAGGCCCTAGCCTGCCCAAGTAGAGTCCAGCAAGCCCAGGCACCCCCTCCCATCCTTGGGAGAGGGTACTCAGCGGATGGGCGGTCTCGCCGCCCTCCAGCGCCCAGGGTCGTGGGCGGGGCGGCTCCCGGGCCGTACCTGCGGTTGCCCCGCCACGGGGCTGGCTGGGAGGCCCCATTTGGCTGGGGCCGAGCTCCGGCCGCCGCCCGCCGCTGCTGCGCGCCCGGCCCGCCAGCCCGCTCTCTCGCTGGGGCTCGGTTCGGGCTCCGCTGGCTCCCTGCGCCCGCCTGCGGCTCTGATGTCAGTGGAGGAGGAGCCTGCGGCGGAGGGACTGGGGAGGTGAGGCCCCGCTCCGGGGGCTGGGGAAGGGGCGCCCGGGGCGGGGTGCGCGGAGGAACCCCTCAGTTCAGTCAGAGCATCCGCTGGACTCGTTCTATCTTTCGTCTCCCGGCAGGGTTCCCGTTTCGCAAAAGGAAGCACTGAGGCATAGAGAGATGAAGGGTTCAGAATCAGCAATTGGTCAGAAGCAGAGTTGAATTCGAACCCGAGTCTGTCTGATGCCGGAAGCTGACCGTTTTCACCCTGTCTCTAGAAGTTTCTTTCAGACCAGTTCTGTGAGCTTCCTTAGGGTTGATCTCTGTCCCCCGTCCCCTCCCCGCCCCTCCCCTCCCCTCCCCTCCCCTCCCCACCCCGCCCCGGGCATTGGTCCCTGGGAAGGGCTTGGGAGACTGATGGGGGTGGAGGAATGGGGCCGTAGGGAAAGGCCAAGGCAAAAGTAAGCAATGAAGAGAATAGCGGCAGTCGTAGGGTGGGGGCCGCTTTCTACTGGCGGGAAAACTAAAAGGTCCTTCTCTGAGGCAGAGCTGATGCTCTAATTCCCTACACCTGCCAGGCAGAACAGGTGTGGTGCCCGGAGGGCCTGGGGCGGGGAGGGAAGGGGGAGGAGGGAGAGTTAAATCAGGATCCTGGGGGGAAGTCGACCAAAGAGGATCACGTGACGGGGCCGGCGCCTGGGGCCAGTGGCTCAGGGCCAGGTTGGGGAGGGGAAGCCCGAAACCGCTCCGGGCCGGCAGGCAACGGGGCCAAAGGACCTGGCTGACGTCATCTTGTGTAAGGCCTTCCTTGGGAAGATGGTGGGGCGGGGAGGAGCAGCTCCCAGGAAGTAGGGGTGGGCCTGGACTGGAGCCATCCCGAGGAGCCAGCCCGGGGGCCGCCGACTCCACCTCCATCACGACCGAGTGCTGCCCTCAACTTTTGAATTCCCGGTTTTTCTATCTGGAAGTGGGGAGTTGTGCGTTAGTCGCTTAGTCAGTCGTGTCCGACTCTTTGACCCCATGATTTGTAGCCCGACAGGCGCCTCTGTCCATGGAATTCTCCAAACAATACTGAAGTTGGTAGCCATTCCCTTCTTCAGGGGATCTTCCCCACCCAGGGATGGAAGCCAGGTCTCCTGCATTGCAGGCAGATTCTACTGTCTCAGCCATGGGGAGAGGAGGAGGCTTACCCGCAAGTCAGTTTCAACTGGCTTTTCCCTCTCTTATCCTCAAGACTGTTCTAGGGTAGTCAGTTTTTTATGCCTATTTTACAGGTGAGAGAGGAAGATAGCTGAGGTTTCTAGGACGACTTACCTGGGTCACACTTTGTCTCCCTGAGTCTCAGTTTCTTCATTGGAATATGGGAATATTGATGACTGACTCAGAGTTCCCCGGAGAATTCTATGAGCTGATGAATGTGAAGTGCCTGGAATACCATTGGGATTTAAAATATGACAGCTAAAATTTACTTTTACTTTAGTATAAACAGAGGCTCAGAGAAGGGACCTGATTTGTCTGGGAATAGGGGGCTAAGGGGCAATTACCTTCCCCCACATCTCCTTTCCACTGGTTAGATTCTTTAACTTGTCAAGTGACAGAATACCCAATTAAGCCAGCTTCACCAGAGAGAAACCTAAGGCTTAACATAGCTGAGGCAAGACTGAAGGAAGAACACCATGGCTCAGCGTCTGAGACTGGAACTGGAGACACAGTACTTGCAGGATTTGCTTCCTCTCATCTCTCCTTCTCTTGATTTTTCTTTACACTTTGGTTTCCTTTCCTCTGCAGAGTGATCTCCTCTACCTGGCAGCAAGCAGGGTGTGAGAGCCCCAGCTTCCCAACTGAACCCAGCAAAAGAGGAGATACACCCACTTTTGTGTATCAGTCTCAGGGAAGGACTGTGATGGACTCTGATGAGCTGACACGCCTATGCCTTTACCCCTGAACCTGTTGGCAGAGGAATAAGGTACTATACAGGGTAAATGCACTGTCATGGGCAGCCCCACTAGAGTCACAAGGAGTGAAGACGGCTATCTTGCCCAAAGGAATAGAAGTGCTGGGCAGGCACAACCAAAATCCATCCCAGCCCTGCTCCCATCAGTCAGAAAAAAAAAATCAGTTAATATGTTTTGTTACGTACTCTTCCAGACTTTTTACAATGTGTATACATATACCCATTTCCTCCTATAGCCCCCATCTCCAATGAGCCTCCATCTTCAATGAGCATATTTCAAGGTACTAAAAAAGTAAGTCAAGGAAAATCAAAATATATGGAAACAAGAAAAGAAAAAAGTAAAGGAAGTAATTCCTTTCTCTCCTTTGTAATTAAAAAATGACAAAACAGCTCAGACACCGCCATCAGTTCTTGAATCCAACAGAAAATTAGCCATTAGATGTGTGAATGGTCTTCTGAGATTGGAGAAAAATGAAAGAAATCACAAGGAAAAGATAGACAGGTTTATGTACAAACATAAAAACCTTTTTTATTGAGGTATAGTTGATTTACAGTGTGTTCATTTCTGCTGTACAGCAAAGAGATTCAGTTCAGTTCAGCTGCTCAGTCATGTCCAACTCTTTGTGACCCCATGGACTGCAGCACGCCAGGCTTCCCTGTCCATCACCAACTCCTAGAGCTTACTCAAACTCATGTCCATCGAGTCGGTGATGCCATCCAACACAGCATCAGAGTCTTTTCCAATGAGTCAGTTCTTTGCATCAGGTAGCCAAAGTATCGGAGTTTCAGCTTCAGTGTCAGTCCTTCCAATAAATATTCAGGACTGATTTTTCCTTTAGGATGGACTGGTTGGATCTCCTTGCAGTCCAAGGGACTCTCAAGAGTCTTCTCCAGCACCACAGTTCAAAAGCATCAATTCTTCAGCACTCAGCTTTCTTTGTAGTCCAACTCTCACATCCACACATGACGACTGGGAAAACCTTACACACACACACACACACACACACACACACACACACACATATTCTTTTTTATATCCTTTTCCATCATTCTTTTTATATTCTTACCCATTTTATCATAGGATACTAAATACAGTTCTCTGTTCTATACAGTAGGCCTTGCTGTTTATCCGTTCCATGTTATAATAAGTACATCTGCTAACCCAGCCTCCACTCCACCCTTCCCCTCCCTGCCTTCTCCTTGGCAACCACCTCTGTACCCTGTGCCGTGAATCTGTTTCTGTTTCATAGATAGGTTCATTTGTGTCATATTTTATTTATTGATTGATTGGCTGTGCTGTGGCACAGTTTGCATGATTTTAGTCCCTGATCAGGGTTTGAACCTGAGCCACAGCAGTGAAAGTGCCAGTTCCTAACCACTGGACCAGAGAATGATCAGGAAATTCCCTGTGTCATATTTTAGATTCTACATATAAGTGATACCATATCGTATTTGTCTTTCTCAGTCTTAATTAACTGTAACAATCTCTAGTTGCATCCATGTTGCTGCAAATGGCATAATTTTGTTCTCTTTTGTGACTGAGTAGTATTCCATTGTATATAGGTACCATGTCTTCTTTATCCATTCATCTGTAGTTGGACATTTAGATTGTTTGCATGTCTTGGCTATTGTGAATGGTGACATAGGGGTGCCAGTATCTTTTTGGATTAGCTTTTCATCTGGATATATGCTCAGGAGTGGGATTTCTGCATCTTACAGTAATTCTATTTTTAGTTTTCTGATGAATCTCCATATTTTTTTCCATAGTGGCTGTATCAACTTATTTTGGAGGTTCACTTTTGTCTACATCCTCTCCAAAATTTGTTATTTGTAGAGTTTTAATGATGGCCATTCTGACCGGAGTGAGGTGGTACTTTGTAGTTTTGATTGTATTTCTCTAATAATAAGAGATGTTGAGCATCTTTTCATGTGCCTTTTGACCATTTGTATTTCTTTTTTGGGAAAATGTCTACTTAGGTCTTCTGCTCATTTTTCGATTGGATTGTTTTTTGTTGTTGAGTTGTATGAGCTGTTTGTATGTTTTGGAAATTAAGCCCTTGTCAGTTGCATCACAATTATAAAAACATTCTTAACTTCTGTTGTTGTAAACAAACCCAAAACTCTACCTTATTCCAAGATCATAGCTAACAGTAAAAGGCAAACTTCAGACTGAGAAAATCTTTTAGTGACAATGGGTTAATATTTCTATTATGTAAAGAATACACAAAATTGATAACTAAGAACCCAATAAATGGTCAAAGGAGACAGATGAAACACAATGAACATGGAATATTCTCTACCTTGAAAATAGTCAGTTCAGTCGCTCAGTCGTGTCCGAGTCTTCGTGACCCCATGAACCGCAGCACACCAGGCCTCTCTGTCCATCACCAACTCCCAGAGTCCACCCAAACCCATGTCCATTGAGTCGGTGATGCCATCCAACCATCTCATCCTCTGTCGTTCCCTTCTTCTCCTGCCCTCAATCTTTCCCAGCATCAGGGTCTTTTCCAATGAGTCAGCTCTTCGCATCAGGTGGCCAAAGTATTGGAGGTTCAGCTTCAACATCAGTCCTTCCAATGAACACCCAGGACAGATTTCCTTTAGGATGGACTGGTTGGATCTCCTTGCAGTCCAAGGGACTCTCAAGAGTCTTCTCCAACACCACATTTCAAAAGCATCAATTCTTTGGCGCTCAGCTTTCTTTATAGTCCAACTCTCACATCCACACATGACCACTGGAAAAACCATAGCCTTGACTAGACGGACCTTTGTTGGCAAAGTAATGTCTCTGCTTTTTAATATGCTATCTAGGTTGGTCATAACTTTCCTTCCAAGGATTAAGCGTCTTTTAATTTCATGGCTGCAATCACCATCTGCAGTGATTTTGGAGCCCAGAAAAATAAAGTCAGTCACTGTTTCCACTGTTTCCCCATCTATTTGCCATGAAGTGATGGGACCGGATGCCATGATCTTCGTTTTCTGAATGTTGAGCTATAAGCCAACTTTTTCACTCTCTTCTTTCACTTTCATCAAGAAGCTCTTTAGTTCTTCTTCACTTTCTGCCATAAGAGTGGTGTCATCTGCATATCTGAAGTTATTGATATTTCTCCTGGCAATCTTGATTCCAGCTTGTACTTCCTCCAGCCCAGTGTTCCTCATGATGTACTCTGCATATAAGTTAAATAAGCAGGGTGACAATATACAGCCTTGACGTACTCCTTTTCCTATTTGGAACCAGTCTGTTGTTCCATGTCCAGTTCTAACTGTTGCTTCCTGACCTGCATACATATTTCTCAAGAGGCAGGTCAGGTGGTCTGGTATTCCCATCTCTTTCAGAATTTTCCACAGTTTATTGTGATCCACACAGTCAAAGGCTTTGGCATAGTCAATAAAGCAGAAATAGATGTTTTTCTGGAAAGTACAAATTAAAAGAAGAAACCATTTATAGCTGATGTTAGTGTGAGCAATGAGTACTTTAGTATTTCTGGTGGAAAAATGACTTGCTAAAAATCTTTCTTTTGGAAAGTAATTTAGCAGTTCACATCAAAAGCTTAAATAATGTCCAGACTTTTGACCCAGGAATTTCTCTTCTGGGAATCAGTTTCAGGGAAATAATCCTAAATTAGGGCAAAGCTATATGCTCCAAGATGTTTGAAGAAATATTTTTATAACAACAAAATTTAGAAGAAATTACCAAGAAGAGAATGTCTAAAAAACATAAGGTACATCTACCAGATGTACTTTTTTACATTTACCAATGTAAATTGATGTTAATTGCAGCCTACTAAAAAACAGGGGGGAAAAAGTACTTATGATGTTAAACACATGTGCAGTTTGATAACCTCAGTGTAAAATGCAAACTACAAATTATTCATAGCTAGGAGTGGAGAGAGTGGGCAAGAATTATCTGATTCAGTTTTGTTCCTTTTACTTCTCTCTATATGTCTATATGCGCCAAAACATTTTTAAAAATATTTATTTCTTTGGCTGTGCTAGATCTTAGTTGTGGCATGCAGGATCTTCCATTTTCGTTGCAGCAAGTGGGGTCTTTTAGTTGTGGCGTGCAAATGCTTAGTTGTAGCATATGAGATCTGGTTCCCTGACCAGGGATTGAACCCAGGCCCCCTGCACTGGAGGTACAGAGTCTTAGCCAGGGAAGTCCTTCCATACATTTTTTTGTTGAGTAATATTAACTTTACAATCAAAAAGTCACTTTTTAACAAATTATGCCAAAAGATGGTGGCCGTGTACCAATTTGGTTTTCAGTTATTTAAATTCCATTTGAACAACAAAGAAATAGAATGGATTTAAATGTTGAATTCATCATGTTTTTCTCTCCCTGATAATGAAACAGTGCTGGTGCATTAAAAGATTTTGAGTCAGACAGACCTGGGTTCAGACTTCACCCCACACCTTACAGCTGTGGGAACTTGAGCATATCATTTAACACCTCTGAGCTTGTTTCCTCATCTAGAACATGGCATAATCACAGCAATAATCACACCTCCTTTGTAGGATTATTTTGAGAATGAGACAACTTAGAAGATGCCTTTCCCTTGTTGTCCCTTGGGTTCCTAGCACATAATTGGTACTTGCTGAGTAGGTGCTCAGTAAGAAATGAGACAGATGAAGAGAGTTTTCCTCTCCTTTTCTGGACATTAGGTCCCCAAGGAGAGCACTTTCAATATTATTTCTCCTTCCATTCTTGAAGGCCCACAAGTTCTAGTCAAGCCCCACATTTGGGGTTTTCCCTCTGCCTCCGTGGTGCCTACCCCTACTTTCTCACCCAGGAACAGCCTATTTTTAGAGGTTCAGAGGTCCCTCTACTGTTTACCATATCTCACTAATTTCTCTTGGCTAACACAGGCATATTCTAGGGCACATGTTCTTGGCTTTTCGCTGATTCTCATCCCACAGTACCTACAATTTTGTATGTGATGGTGCTGGCCAGCCCAGAGAGGGACGTTTAGAATAAGGCCTCTAAGGTCTAAGACCTGGCTTACAACATTGGCTCAGCACCAGCTATCTGATCTGGCCCTTCCCCTTTCTATATCCTAGTTTCCTCATCTGTAAAATAAGGGTGATAGTATTGCCTGCTCTGACATAGGGTTGTTGAGAGGAGCAAATCCATGTACAGTGCTTGGCGCCACCCTGGCTTAGGGGTCCCTTGCATAACCATTCTCCCAGAGTTGTTTTAACAATATGTCCTGAGCTTTCATCAGAGATTGTGATAAGAAATCACCATGTGAAACTCAGTCTCCTTTTCCTGTCAGATTTATGGAGAGTATTATCAACATATGACTCCAGTTGAGAAATTTCACCAGCATGACAAATCATTAGAATTTTTGTCAGTAAAACTGGGAGATGCCCTTTACTCTGATATCAAATGTTCTGAGACTGATTCATCATATTTCCATTCTGCCCCTTAGCTTCCAGGAAGCTTAGAGCTAAATCTAATGGTTAATGACCGTGACTCCGTTAAACCATATGGGCTTAACTTTATGAAACTCATTAGGCACACCCTCAGTTAAGTTTTCCCAAATTCTTTTGGAAAAGAAAGAGACGAAGGGAAGAGAAGGAAGCAGGTATAGTTTGAAAAGAGGGCTTGGCATGCCACTTACTTTATCAACTAGAACATAGGTTTGGTTTCTCTAGGAGACACCCAAAATAATTGTGACTTTAAGTAGAAATGTATAACAATCTGGTTATAGCATTCTCAGGCTGGTACAATGACTACAACGTAAGAGGAACCCTAGCTTTTTGTCTTTTTACTCACCTGTTTCAATGGTGTCTTGGACTACATGTTTTGAGAAGCATGGCCACCATGCCTCATCCCAGCCATGGGGAGAAGGGAACATGGAGGGCACACCCCTTGGGACTCAAGACCTCATAGTAACACACATCTCTTCCACTCACATCTGTCAGCCAAAACTTGATCACATGATCATACCTAATTGCAAAGGAAGCTAGGATATTTAGTCTTTCAGAGGCACATGTCCAGCTAAAAATCAGGAGTTCTATTACTATAGAAGAAAGGGAGAATATATTTGGGAGGACATCTGCCAGTTTCTGCCACGTCCT
This sequence comes from Giraffa tippelskirchi, assembly GCF_054371585.1. Lineage (NCBI taxonomy): Eukaryota > Metazoa > Chordata > Mammalia > Artiodactyla > Giraffidae > Giraffa > Giraffa tippelskirchi. The sequence goes on along the minus strand of NC_137283.1, from coordinate 16,355,478 downwards.
CCATCTCAGATGTGTTTCTTTGCACATGATTGCACTCCTGTCTGCTGCAGTTTCACCCTCACCCCCCCTTTTCAGTGCAGCCTCCCTGCTGCTATCAGAGTACTTCCCATTTTAGAGTGCTGTTGTGGCACACCCCTGTTCACAAACCACCCCTGACTCCCTAATGCCTAGAAGAGTGATGCCCAGACTGTAAGCTGCATCAGGAACCGCCTCAGGCCCTGCTGAAACAGACCTCTGGGCCCCCCCTGGAGCCCTGCTGATTGGGTAGATCTGGCCCCTGAGAATTAGCATCTTTATTAAGTTTCCAGATGATGCTGATGTTGCTGATTCAGGAACCACACTTTGAGAACAACCACTGACCTTAGGAATAAAACCAGTGAACCTTAACCTGCCATTCAAAACCTGTCCCAGCCTGGTCTCAACCTACTCTCTGCCTCATCTCTCATCCTTCCCTCCTCCTCCACACATCCAGGGTTCCAGTCACACTGAAGTTCTCACCTCTCTCTAAGCAAGCCAGCTGTTCGCACCTCTGTGCCTTGCTGTTCCTTTTGTCTGGAATGTTCTGACCCGCAGCTTCCTTTCTACATTCTCCCTGAAGTCTTTCCTGACCGTCTAAATGAAATGAAAGTGTTAATTGCTCAATTGTGTCCAACTCTTTGTGCCCTCTTGGACTGTAGCCTGCCAGGCTCCTCTGTCCATGGAATTTTCCAGGCAAGAATACTGGAGAGGGTAGCTGTTACCTTTTCCAGGGGATCTTCCCTGACCCAGGGATCAAACTTGGGTCTCCCAACATGGCAGGCAGATTCTTTATCATCTGAGCCACCAGGGAAGCTCTCTGACCCTCTGAGCTGTTATTACACCAGTCTCTGTCCCAAGTCCATGCAGATTTTATACATTCTTCTATCTGCTTTTATTGTCTTGTGTTTTGGTTGTCTCCTCAGCTGCCTCCCACTGTCACCCACATAGCTTTTAGCCAGGGTAACAGGATCACTGAGTAAGGAGACAAAAGTATGAATGAGGAAATGGAGGTAAGTAGATAGAGCAATAAATGTTTTTATGAAGTGAATAAAGAGAAAAAGCAATGAGTGAATTAATATGTGAACAAGTGAATTATGGTCTGTTTATGCTTAATTCTCTCCTTTGAGTCCTAAGCCACTCATCAGGAAAGGAATTTACTCTCTGACCATTTTTCCACAAACTTCCAGCCATTGCTTCCTTCTTTTTTTCTTTGACTACACCCTGTGGCTTGTAAGATCTCATTTCCCCCCACCAGCAATTGAACCCAGCTCACAACTGTGAAAGCCTAGAATCCTAACCACTAGGCCACCAGGGAATTCCTCATTGCTTCCTTCTTAGCAGAAGTCATGTGTGACCTTGCATCCCCCAGTTAGTTCCCCAGAGTGCTCAGGAGCTAAGAAGACCTGGGGACCCACGCTAGGTCATGTTCCCTACACCAGGGCTTAACCTCTACCCAATCCTGTTCTCACTCACCCTGGTGTTTATGAAAGTTAGTTGTAAGGCACTGGGGACTCAGGCTAAACAATGTTAGCGGATGATTTTCAGGGCCAACACACAAAAGGCTTTTTTTTTTACCAAATTGGTGATAAGGGGTCACTATCATTTCCAATTAAAACTGTAGCCTAGGGAATTCCCTGGTGGTCCAGTGGTTAGAATTCCACACTTTCACTTCTGGGGCCTGGGTTCAGTTCCTAGTTAGGGAACTAAGATCCCACAAAAAATAAAAAAATACTGGAGCCTTGAGGTGCCGAAACTAATCTCCCCCTCCTCAAAGGGAACCCAGCTTTCCCCAAACCCCATAAAGGAGGCCTTCTTTGGCTCTAATGGACATGGGTGGGCCATAAGAAGGGACTTCCTGTCCAGTTGCGGTTGTCACCTCTGTCAGGGATGGTACTAGCAGGGCTGTAACTGTTCTTGCACTGAGGCTGTGTAGCCTCAGAAGGCAGTGAACCTTTTTGAGCCTGGATGTCCTTTTCAAGGTAAATGTTACTCCTCACCTTGTAGGTGTGTAATGAGCATCAAATAAGACATGGGAGCAAAGGGCCAGCACAGTACCAGGCAGAAAGTAGATGTGCAATAGAGAATAACTAGAATTCTCACTGAAAGTTGTTTTTTCCCTAATGAACTAGGCCCAGTCAGTCTTCTAGGGTTTTTCCTTCTATTTATAATGTCTACCTTCCTCTCTCACAATCCTACCTAATCTTGGAACCTTGGCTGCCATCCTTCCTCCTCCACAAAACCATCTCTGTTCCTGGAACACTGTGCTAACAATGCCTACTATACTTATGGTCTGGTCTAATGGACATGGAAATGAGTAGTAACTAAGAACAGGGGGTCTGTAGGCAGGGCTTCCATGTATTGCTGTACAGGTTGTGCACTACCTAAACCTAGAAGTACCATACGCAGACTCTACGGAAGTGGGGCCCTAATGTGTTGTGTCATAAAGAGACTCTGTGCAAGTCAAATTGACTGAGCTTAAAACCATGCTCAACCACTACTACACTACATGAGCAGGCAAGGTATATCAACTCCTAAGACTTAAGTTTCCTCATCTGTGACTGGGATATTATTAGTACCTACATGAAGGATGTTTGAGAAGATTCAATAGCTTAAAAAGTTTAGCAGTGCCTTGTACAAGGCCGAATTTATTGAGCATGTAATTTTAGAAATTATGTGTGGGTGTTTCTCTCTGAGAAGGCTGTACAGAACCTCGGGGCAGTGAATCACTGAAAATCTGCAGCAGCACCAACCCCCTGCCGCCCCCCACCCCGCCACTCCCCACTGCCATCGCCACAGAGCAGGAGGCAGAGCCTCCCGCACACTGTCTCAGGACTGCACGCCACCTTTCTTTTTGCTAAAACCCACTTTTATTAGTCACATCTTTTCTAGTTGACAAATGACAAAGCTCCAAAGTAGACTAGCTGAAGCAGAAAGAAACACTGGTGGGCGAATATAACTGAACTCCAGTGGAGGACCCAGGGCATCAGCTGTATCGTTTGAGAGCCCTGTCTTCCATCTCCTGGCTCTGCTTCATGAATTGGCTGTATTCTCAGCAGACTTTTCCATGTGGCAGGAAAGTGAGTACTGGTTAGTTCAAGCTTATATTCTGTGGTTTTTCACTCAAAAGAGAAGTCCTCCTTTCTTTCAGCATCCCCACAGCAGTCTTACGGAAGGCCTCTGATTGGCCCAGCTTGGGTCACTTGCTCACCCTTTGGACCAATCGCTGCGGCTAGAGGGATGGCAGACCGAGATTGGCCATGCTGGTGTCATGTGTCCACCCTCATCTGACAGCCCCACAGAGCTACGTGGAATGGGAAAATGGTAGTTCTCTAACAGGAGAGGTGTTGGCTGTATAAGAATGTTGGCCGTCCTGGCCATCCTCCTTTAAGGTTCAGTTCATAGGTCACTTCCTCAGGGAATCTCCACCCCCCTCCCACCCCGCCACTCCCCATGTAGACCTCAACCTTCCCACAGTAAATTGCAAATTATTCTCTGACTCTCTGACACCATAGTTTAGGAACAGTTGGAGACAGAGACAAGAGTCTGTTTATTCCTGTGTTCTACCCTGCCTTAGGCAGTGGGGAAGCTGACTCCTTTCACATGGAGAGTGGTTTAAACCCACTAGAGTCATCCCTTGATAGTGGCTGGTTCAAGAATGGGCATGTAGGACCGAGATTGGGCTGGTGAGACCTAAGGGTGTCTGGGAAAGGCTTCTTGCTCTTTGGAGTGGGCCATGGAAGCCAGCTGGTGCCTTCCTGCCCTCGTGTGCTGGACAGAAATAAGGAAGCATTTGGCCTCCATCAGCTGCTACTGGCTGCCACTGCACAGCAGGAAGGGAACCTGCTTTATGCAAAAGCTGACACCATGGGAGTGTGGAGATACCTGGCCCTTTGGTCAACCCTGGTGGATGCCACCCTGCCCCAGGAGCACCAAACCCCTAGCTAACACGTGTCCTTATTGTCAAACCACCCTGAGCTGCGATGTTACCTGTGGCCACAAATAGCTTCAGAAAGTTCTCCCTGAATGAATGACCTGGGCGAGTGGCCACAGGCTGAGAGCCATCGAGCATGCCCTCGTCAACTCTGCCACTCACACCAGTTCCATTCTTCCCCACAGTAACAGACATGCAGAGAATCTGGATGCTTTTTAAAAAAAAACATGTTTCAGTCGCTTTATTCTTAAGTCTGCACTTTACAAAACCACAAGGGAGAAGTCCTTGAGGGTGAAAGGGGTGGGGAGGGTGGGGGTGAGGATGACCCAGCAATGAAGCCCCCCCTCATCTGGGGGACCAAGCAGAGACTGGGCCCCAGGCCAGCCCAGCAGGGCCTCTCATGTCCTGGCTGTACAGAGTTAGGCCAGAAGATGTTAGGGAAGGGCCCAGCCTCTAGAGACTGCTGCCATTTGACATTAGCTAGGGAGCCACAGGCCAAACTTCTGGAAGCCCGAAGGAAGTGGGCCTCCCCGTCCCAGGCCAGGGGAAGGCAGCCTGAGCAGGGGTGAGCGCTACCCGTCCAGCAGCTTCAGGATGCTCTCACGCTCCTTCAGAGTCTTCCAAGCCTGGTCTTTCTCTTTCTTGGTGGGGGTCCGTTTCTTCTGCCGGGCAGCCATGATCTTGCGGAAGGCATCCATGACCTCATTGTCGGCCATGCGGACCCGCTGCCTCAGCTCCTGCCGGCTCACCTCCTCCTTCGCCAGCCTATGGGGACCAGCCAACCAGATGCTGTGGGAAGCCCACTAGGACAGGGGCTCCTCCCTCTTCCAGACTGAGCCCATCTGCTACCCAAGGACCCATGGACCTTTTCATACCAAAAAGCAAAGTTACCGAGCCACACTTACGTGGTGCCCTGTGCCAAGTACTGCCTCTTCAAAAATAGTTCAATTAATCCTCATAACAACCTTGTGAGGTAGGTACTACTATTATTCTTGTTACCAGTGAGGAAACTGAGGCTCAAGGAGGGTAAGAAATGCCCCAGGATCCCACAACTAGCGAGCAGGAGATCTGAATCGAGGCAGGCTGGCTCCCAACTATCTTTAAAAGGTGTCCTGGTGCCAGCAAAAAACCTGCTTGCTTCGGCATCCAAATTCCAGAGCCACCTAAGGGTCCAGGCAGCCTGACAGGAGGCAAGTGAGATGCCAAATTGATGCCTCTGAACAGAACCTGACCTATCAATTCAATTGATGGTGGAGCTGGAAGGTCACTAAAGAGATCCACGCAGTCTAACCTGTTGATTTTTCAGAAGGGTAACCTGCTGCTCAGGGCAGGAGATGCTTTGCAGCCTGTCCATGCGGAGCTGAGGGGTACACGCAGGCCTTCTGACAGCCAAGCTAGTTCCTTCACTGACCCTGACTTCCACATCTGCACAGCCCCACTTCTCTCTCTCTCCCCCTGCCCTCGCCCTCCCTTCCTCTGTACTCTTTCATCTGTATTTTCCTCTTCTTGCCCTTGAGAGGGAACTAGAAAGAGGCTTTGGAGTCAGCCTTGGGCTTGAGTAACAGCTTGGCTGTTTGCTGGCTGTGTGGCCTTCAGCAGTGCACTCATTTCGCTGGGCCTTTATTTCCTCATTTGGCAGCTACTCTCTGGGCTGTAGTGGAGATTAAGTAAGAGGGCAGACATACAACCCCTGGTACATGGTAGACATTCAATACACCCTCATCCTTAAATACCCCAGCAGCGTGTCAGCAACTTTCTCTCCTAATGGTGCATGTCTTTGCCAACCACTCATGCAATGACTGTAAGTCCTTTGCCCTGCCTCTCCTCCTAACCCACAGCACCAGGTCTATGAGATAGGCAGTATGGCCAAATGGATGCGTGTGCCCTGCTCTGTTGGGGCTCTGTGAGGTGAAGACACAGCACCTGCCTATAAGAAGCAAGGGGACTTAGTTGGGCTGTTTGTCTAACTCCCCAATAAAATGGCAGCGCCTCCCATGACCCTCTGGTTACCGCCTGCATCCTTGTTGTGACCAATGCAGGGCAAGATGGATGGGAATGAATACAAAATGAGTGACATTGTACTTCAACACTGGTCAACTCCTGGTGAGAGGCTGATAATCACAGATGCCCAACTAAATTTTAACAGTTGACAATCTGAGGTAGAGAGTATATTGGTATTTACTGTGCTAGTCTGTCAGATTTTCTGCGTGTATGAAATTTTTCACTATAAAACTTGGGGGGAACGAAAGGTCCCTGGTTCAATCCTGAGTTTTGGCACCAAAAACAAAGAACAAGAATCAAAAAAAAGCACACTTTGGGAGAAAAAGAAAATCAGCATGGAGAGACTGAAAAAATAAGCCACACAACAATGTGAGTATAATTAACACCACTAAACTATACACTTAAAAATGGTTTAGAGAGTAAAATTTTGTATTATTTTTTTTTACCACAGTTTGAGGTAAATAAATAACTCACAGATGCCTCAGCTCTAGTCAGCGGAATTAGAATGTTTGAGATATAACCAGTGGGGTGGTGCCCAGCAATGACTTTTTTTTTCAAAGCTCCTCAGGTCTTCAGAAGCCCTGCCAGGTTTGGAAAGCCTGTCGTCAAGCTCCCAGAAGGTGACCATTATGGCCGAGGCCTCACTGGCCACCTTCTGGCCCAGTCCTCCTGTCCACACTCACCTCAGCAGGTCGTGCTTCTTGGTGCGGTTGTGGGCACTGAGCGCCTTCAGCTCAGCCTGCCGCTTGCGCAGCTCTGCCAGAACCTCGTCCTCTGAGTCCTCTGCAGGGCGGTCCTCAGATTCCAGCAAGCCCTGGGCGATCAGCTCCTCTTTAATGCGGCTCTCCAGGGACTTAGTATGCGGCACACTGCAGGGGAAGGCAGTGCTCAGCTCAAGGGCCAGTCTGCAGGGGGGCCCCTCTGAGGTGCCCAAGTTAGCAAACACCTTTCCTTCTCTTTGGGGCAACCTCTCTGTCTATCTACATATCAAAATATAGAGACAGACACATTTAATCTTGTTTCAGACACAAGCAACAGATATCAATATATGATGTAATATAAAATACAAGAAAACCTATAATGCTAACAATCTAGAGAGAATTATTATTATTTTGTTATCTATTATTACTACATACCATTTTCTTTCCATATGGTATATACATAAAAATATGTATTTTATGTTACTATCTTATAAACACTATGCACATTTCAGATTGTGTTACATATTAGTCTCACTTTTTTTTTTTTGATCTTTTGGCTACACCTCATGGCACTGTGGGATCTTAGTTCTCTGACCAGGGATCGAACCTGCACCCCCTGCGTTGGCAGTGCAGTCTTAACCACTGGACAACCTGGGAAATCCCTCTTCCCACTTTTATTATGTATTATTCTAGCTTCTTACTCCCTATGTACACACATTTAAATATATCTTAAGTAAAAATAGGGTCATATTAAGTAAAAATAGGGTCATATTGTTCATATTGTGCTACAACTGGTGTTTTCTATTTATCACTCTACTGATCCCATCTTTACATGTCAGTTAACTATATTTCTCTAATATGATTGATAGTTGTAAGTTATTTCATCATATGGAGTCACAACAAGTTAGCCAGCCAGTCCCCTCCAGTTGGACATTTAGGTTTACAGTGAGAACAGGGCCATAATGAAAACCCTGAACTAAGTCTGTGTATCTGGAAATGCTGGGCCAGCATGCACATCTGACTTCTACTGGACTTTATCAAAATGTCCTCAGTCTCTCTATGAATATAAAGACCACCCCATGTTGGGACTGACAGAAATCAACAGAAGCAGAGGCCAGACTGTGGAGTGTGGACAGGATGTCACTCACCTGAAGGGCTTGTTCTGATTGCGGGGAGAGGTGCTTGCCCCATCCGCCCCCGATTCTTTCCCAGACATGTCTGGAATAGGAGAGTCCTCCATGGGGGAAATAATATTTTCCTAAAGAGCACAGAGATGGTCATAGGAAGAAAGAGCTGTAGTATTACCATTTTCCTGCTCTCTTCTGACCTACATGGACAGTCTTCACATACCAGAAATAATCTTTTCTTCTTTGCATTCCACCCACTCTGGGAAGTCTTCCCAAACTGGCTCCAAAAAGCTTTGATCATTCTATAAATTCTTGTTTTTGTACTGATACAAAAGGGAGCACAGAAGAGTGATGGTAACATTCAACAGCAGTAATGAGAAGAACCAGGGCTCGATAAGCATTTGCAGTGCACCAGGGGTTATGCCGAGCATACCGTGGCAGAGGCTGCTGGCTGTCCAAAAGCCATTCTCGCCTTTCTTCCACAGGAGCTGGGCTAATGGCTGCCCAGATACACCCCACTTCCCAGCCTCTCCTGCGGTTGGGGTGGTCGTGTGATAAATTCTCTCCAGTGGAAAGTGATTAGAAGAGGTAAGAGCCACAGCCAGTGGGACCTTCACACACTCCTCCTTGCTCTTTTTCTGTGGGCTGGAGTGCCAGTCACATTTGGAGTGACCCTGTGCAGAGCGCATGTTTATGACAGCAAAGTGGGCTTCCCTGGTGGCTCAGTGGAATGCAGGAGACATAGGTTTGATCCCTGCACCAGGAAGATCCCACATGCTGCAGAGCAACTAAGCCCGGGCACCATAACTGCTGAGCCTGTGCTCTAGAGCCCGGGAGCTGCAACTACTGAGCCTGTGCACCCCAGAGCCTGTGCTCCACAACAAAAGAAGCCACTACAATTACAAGCCCAAGCACCCCAAGTAGAGAGTAGCCCCTGATCGCCACAACTAGAGAAAAGCCTAAGCAGCAATGAAGACCCAGCACAGCCAAATATATATATATCGGAGAAGGCAATGGCACCCTACTCCAGTACTCTTGCCTGGAAAATCCCTGGACGGAGGAGCCTGGTAGGCTACAGTCCATGGGGTCGCTAAGAGTCGGACACGACTGAGCGACTTCACTTTCACTTTTCCCTTTCATGCACTGGAAAAGGAAATGGCAACCCACTCCAGTATTCTTGCCTGGAGAATCCTAGGGACGGCGGAGTCTGGTGGACTGCCGTCTATAGGGTCGCACAGAGTCGGACACGACTGAAGCGACTTAGCAGCAGTAGCAGCATATATATATATATATATACATTTTTTAAACAATTAAAAAGCCAGCAAACCTGGGGTCCCTGTCTGATGGTGTGGAACGGAGATCTCCCCCAACCTCAACTGACCTGGAACATGTGCCCAGAATGCTATATGGGAGAGAAAGATGCTACTGTGTTTGAGCCAGAGGGAAAACTGAGGCTCATGGTGAAGAGACATGCCTTGGGGTAGCCAGTGGGCATAAAGAAAAGAACGCTGAACCTGGGGTTTGAATCCTGCTTCCGCTTATTAGCTGTGTGATGTCAAGCAAACAGTTCCCTTTTTTGAGCCTCAACCTTGTTCAGTGTAATGTGGGGTTAACCACTATCTGCCTCTAACAAGAGGATGTGTAGAAAGCCCTTTGCATAGGGCCTTTCACTAATGCTCCACAAAAGTAACTGTGGAATAGTGGCTACCTTGGAGGTGGGGGAGGTTAAACACTGGGAGGGACATGAGAGGGCCTTCAAGGATACTGAGGATGTTTTATTTTGTGACCTTGGGACTAGTTGTGCAAGGGTGCTCATTTGTGAAAATCAATCAAGCTGTACATTTATGACCTATGTACCTTTCTAAATATATAATATACTTCAATCAACAATTAAACATTGAAATAGAGTGACAGTGGTTCCTGTTTTGGGTTGGGGGTACTCACCTCTACCAAGGCCTGCAGCAGGCGCTGTGTCAGAGCACCAAAGGGACACCCGTCTTCTGGCTGCTCATGCTGGGCCTCGGATTTCTTCAGCAGGGCATCCACATCTGAATTGGGCAGAGTAGACTGGTGGGCTGAAGTTCTGGGAACTCAAGTCCTAGCCTGGGGTGGGCAGGGAGGTGAGGGGCTTACCTTTAGTGTCCAGTTCGGTCAGGGGCCCCATGAGGCCTTTCTTCTTGTCAGCCACAGCTGCTGCCCGGGCCCCGTCCTTCTGCTCCTCCAGCAGGTCCTCCTGTGCCCAGCGCTGGGAGTAGTGCTTCCCCAGGGGCGGGATCTGTGGGAGACATCCCACCCAGCCCGAAGAGATAAATACAGGCCAGCGATGCCTGGGGTGTGGCAGGGTCTCTCTGTGCACTTGGAACTGCCAATAGGCTCTTCGTTCACCCTCATTCCTTCATTTATCTGTCTCCCAAGTATCTAGCCCAGGGCTGAGGCCTGAGCCTCAGGTGAGAAGATACAGGAGATAAAAATCTCTACACTCACAGTTTAGTAAAGAAGCCAGGTACATAAACAACTAAAACACACAGAAGGCAATACAGGAAAATTTCCACGATGTAAGGTGCAGAATGGTGTGTGTACACAGAAAATTTCAGTTGACACCTATTATCTCTAGAGAGAACTACAGACCTTAAGGTCAGAAGTGAGAGAGAAATATCTTATGCACTGCTTAAACTTGTGACTGCCTGTATAAGATTACCTTTTCAAATAAGTTTTTTAAAAATTCAGACAAGTGGAGTGACAGAGTAGGTTAAGCTGTTGTGGCAGCGCAAAAGACAGACCAACCTTCTGCTGGGAAACCTGCAAAACCACTTTGGTGCAGGTAATGGGCAATAAGGGGCTTGAAGGGTGTTAAGGTTGCCAAGGGGAGATGGGCATGTGCAGAGGCCCAGAGACCAGAAAGGACCCTGTGTGAGCCTGGAGTGAGGGTAAGGTGCTTGGTGAGGCTGGCAAATAACAGCAGTGAAGAGGTGGTGTGGCCAAAGAAATTGGAGAGGGGCACATGGGCTGTGCCACCAAGGACTGAGGCTTGGACTTGAGTCTGTGGGTAATGGGAGCCACAAGAGGCTGTGTTATAAGCACTTCTGATCATGATAGCGGACCTATGGGAGAATTGCCCTCCAACATTTTTCTGTATTTTCTACATTTTCTTTAACGGAACCTCTTTTATTTTTATCATAAAAACTAAAAATAAAAAACTTCTATACATTAAAAAAAAGAGAGAGAGAGCAACTTCCGTGGCGGTTCAGTGGTAAAGACTGCTCACTTCTACTGCTCGGGGTGCAGGATCGATCCCTGGTCAGGGAACTAAGATCCCAGATGCCATGTTGTGCATCCAATAAAAAAGGGAGAGAGAATCCCTCTAGAGGGAAGCAAGTGTTAAAGAGGCTGTAAAGGTAAAAGCTGATGAATTTTTGAGCCAAAGCAAAGGGGATGACAGAGACAAAGGGAGGACCTCACTGAAGAAGATGCTTCAGGATGTAGCAGGGTAGAAGGGAGGAAGCTGAGAGCTAGAACCTGGGTATCTGTGTGGGTTAATGGAACTGTCAGGAGGCTGGGGAGAGAAAAAGGAAGATGATATATAGCTCTGTGATCTTTGATTCTGAGGTATCTCTGAGCCCTCTTGTTCTCCATCATGTCTATCTAGGCCTGGGGTCTTTACCTTGTAATGTTCAGCCTCATCTTCTGGGGGTTTCAGTAGCTCCTCTAGTGTGCGTACTTCCTCACTGGTGATATCAGCGCAGTAAGGCTCCACTGAAGCCCAGAATCTGCAGGGAGAAGCAGAGCCTGAGGGGGTGCCCCCTGCCCCACCAGCCTCAGCCCCGGGCCCCTCCACAGCCTCCAGTGCCCAAATCCCAAGGCCCATCTATGTTCCCGGGCCCAGAACCTGTTGGGGGCGTCATTCTTGGGGATACGTGGCACATCAATTGGGTCATCAGTGAATTCATATTCCTGGATCTTGGGCTGAAGGTTTTTGGATTTGGGTCGCCCAGGGCCAGGGCCGGGCCCATGTCCCGCCTTCCCTTCCAGTTTCTGCTTCTTGGGCTTCCCATGTTTTGGGGGAGCTCCAAGCTCATGGTCTCGACCCAGCTTCAGGAATCGTCGGTCACCTTTCTTATCCTGCCAGTCAGTGAGGATCTGAAATTCAAAGACTGTCACTGAGGGTGAGAAGGGAAGACACAGGACAACTCCATCTCCCCATGAAGAATTAGGATCTGGAACTCAAGAGGCTCTAAGTCTCTCCCTTTCCTCTTTTTATCTAGCAAACTCCTACTCATACTGCAAAACTCAGCTCCTTTTCTGTGCCCATCTCACAAGATTTTTTCATATACTTGTCATCATTCCATTCACTTGTCTGTATTGATTCACCTCTGCGGCACCCAACCTGGTCACACAGTGTTTAGCAGGTCAAACAAGTAGATCACATCACAGTGCATGTTAGCCCGAGGAAAATATGCCAGCAGTAACTTTCTATTGAAGGCACTCATGCCTCCCAGCAAACCTTCATTTCAAATGTCACCGTGACTAGGAAGCCTTTTCTGTATCAGCTGTCTAGCTTCTTACATGCTAAAAGACAACCGACTGTGCCACAGCCCCACTCGAAAAGCTTCCATGGCTTCCCAGGGACCACAAGTTAATTTTATTCACCTTCTGAGGTTCAGTTAAAATGGCATCTTCTTTCTATAGGAGTCTCTGGTACCTCACACCCCTAGGCCCAATCATGTCATCTGGTCATAACTAGAATAAACAATACCTTGTCTCTTCAACAGGATTATAAGCTATTGGGGACCAGGAAGTTCATCTCAGCCATCTCTGTTCCCCAGGTTCTGGCAGAGCACCTGGCACACAGGGCTCAGAGGATGTTTATGCCATAAATAGAAATAATGAGAGTCAGACCAATAAATAAATTTGACATGCTTACTTAGTGTCAGACGTTGGGCTGAGCCTTTGCAAAAAGTCTCTCTTAATCCTCACAAAAGCTCTGAGGTAGGTCCTATTATCCAGCCCACTTTGCAGATGGAAGACTGATCTGCAGAAGCAGGCGGTAAGTTTTACAACGTCACACAGCTCAGAAACCGCAGAATTCAAATCTAGGCCTCCCATTCTGGTTTCCCCAGTACTCCTAACCAGAACAGCAGTTCACCTGATACGTGTCTGACCTCCCCTTCCCTTCAGTTGGCACACTCCCCAAAGGCCGGAATTGTCCTAATTAACTCTACAGACCCAGAACATTGTGAGGAGTGGGGGTCCCTAGATGCTTAGTGAATAAGAAATCTCACAATTTAAAAGGATCATGCACATTCTTGCATATTTTATGTGTCACACAAGCAATGTTTGGGTCTTTCTCTTCACCCCTGAGATCCCGTAACCCAGGCCTCAGCAGCTGAGGCTAACTCAGTGACACATCCCATAACTTGTCATAGTCCACCCCTGTAGTGGACTGTAGTGATGTCCCTGTAGTGACATCCCTGTAGTGATGTCCCCTCTGTAGGGTATCACCTGGGTTTCAGCCTCAAGCACCCGCAGGCGTCGGCTGGCAGAGGAAAGCAGGGTCTCAAGCTCCAGCTGCAGAGTGTCCAGCTCCTCGATACCGATGCCGTCATCCTCAGAGCGGGCTAACACTGCTGTGTAGCGGGGACAGACCTTCAGGTGGTCCACAGACTTGAAGTCGTGGAACTGCAACGGGCAGTCCTTCAGCTCACTCATGGCTCAGGATAGGGGACCCTGTGGAGCTGGAGAGGAAAGGACCATTGATGGGGGGAAAAGTGGCACTAGAAAAGTCCAAGGGCTCCTTCCATCCAGGGACAGCTTCAGGAAGAGTCAGGCTTCAGCACCCTACTGACAAGGATGATGGCTTAGTTCCTATTCTCACAGCACCTATTGTGTGCCAAGTGAGGCACAGACATTTTACTGGCTGCTCACTTAATTCCTCACTCAACCCCAAGAGCAGGGACCATGCTCATCTTCATTTTACAAATGAGGAAACAGACTTTGTAAGGATGGGGCAGGTCCAAGCTTACCAACATGAAATTTGAATCCAGGTAGTTTTGAATTTGTTCACCTAACTGCCATGATATACTATACTACTATGCTTGTCTTTCTGATGCTCTTCCCTTCACTTCTACTCTTCCTGGGTTCTGCTGAGCCCAGAGTTCCAAGCATCCGGTACTTATGCTAATGTTCTTCGTGCCTCCCAGCCTCTTCTTGTCTCACCCCTCCCCACTTCTGCCCCTTCTCTTTGCCCCAGATAGTAAAGAGATAACCTGGATCTCTGGACAGCCAGATATACCCGGATTCAAGCTCAGGCTTGACCAATGTCTATGTAGCCCTGAACATGTTAATTAACTCGGAGTCGGTTTTTCCACGCGTAAAATGGGGACAAAAGAAGCCTGAGTCTGTTTTCCCTTAAGTCTGAATCTGTAAAATGGGGTAATAATGGTACCTACCTCCCTGGGATGTTCTGAGGATTTAGAGTTGATGCCAGTCAAGAGCTCAGTTCAGTGCCTGGCACAGGAAAAGTGGGGCTGGTTAATGGCTGGCCTCACCCATGGATCGCCCCAATGTCCCGCCTTCAGGGTCCCAGTCCTCTAAGGACACCCTACCGCGGCCCCCGCCCCCTCTACGTCCTCCTTGCTGCCTCCGGCGGCCCCGGGGCCGCGGGAGGGGCGGAGAGTTCCGGTCGGTGAGAGCAACCGCCCCGGAACTGGCTATGTGAGGGCCCCCTGCAGTTGACAAGGGGGCGGGAAGACGCGAGTACCAACCCCAGTCTTTTGCGCGGGGGAGGGTTGCGGGCAGCGAGCTAGCCCGCTGCAGGCGGGGTGCAGAAGGTATGCCGTGGGCGTACCCTAGGGAACAGCCCGCCGTTGGAGGGCGGGACTCAGCAGCCAGGTTTTCGGCCCGGCAGTTAGTCTCGCCGAGCCCCAAAGGCTGCAGGTAGGAGGGGCCTGAAGATAGGATGGGGGCGCAGAACCGGAAGGATCGGAAGGCTCCTCCGCCTAGCCTTGCCCTAATATGGTGCCCAACCTGAGGTCGGGCTGCACCATTGCATGACTATAAGGGAAGACGGCGGAAAAAAAGACGAGAAAGCCAAAGTCACAAGCAAGTGTTCCATGGGGAACGGGAGCAGCTTGAGTAGTGATTTTAAGCTTCGGGAGCCTAAAGCTACTAAGACAGTCCTAACGGGAAAACTTCCGAGGGACCAAATGTTCTTAGCCTCCCCCTCCCCCGCTCGGAACACAGATGGTACGGTCCGGACGTCCGGGCGGAGACTGCGGCTGCGCTTCTGGAGAAAGGGCAGGCGTCGCGGGGCTGGCCACTTCCGCACTTCCGCTTTCCGGCCCAGCCAGCTCCCGCGATGGTGAGAGCCGGGCCTCGGGCCAGGGACCCCCGCTGTTCTGCCTCTAGGCTCTGGGTCTGGGGGAGATGCGACTTTGCAGCGGAGAGGCCCTGGGCTGAGGGATGCTAGGGGTTCGGGGGTACCCTGAGGCTGGGAGAAAGAGGGCGGGGCAGGGGCTGAGGTGAGGAAGGGGCGAGCGGGGGACGCCTTCATAAGAAGCAGGCTTTGAGGCTTCCTCTTCTATCCTTTGAAGCTGGTGGGGGATACTGAGGCAAGAAGGAAGCCGGAAGTGGCTCCTCCTTGGTTTGTGGTAGCGCCTCGAAAGCACGTAGTAGGGCCACTGAGACATGTAGTAGGGATACTTCCCTACCCAGAGTGCTGCTGCCAAGTCGCTTCAGTCGTGTCCGACTCTGTGCGACCCCATAGGCGGCAGCCCACCAGGCTCCCCCGTCCCTGGGATTCTCCAGGCAAGAATACTGGAGTGGGTTGCCATTTCCTTCTCCAGAGTAGACCTTCACTAAATACACTCTTTTCTTTCTTGCTCGCTTGATCCCACAGTTCTGTGAGGGAATCCTCCATACTTCCTTATCGCACTCCTCATGTTGCCACCAGCTCTTACTTTTACCTCACTGAAGGATCTCTCTTTTGCTGCCTCCACGCAAACCCCTTCCTGGTCAGAATTCAACCGTATCAGCCTTAATATGGAATGTTAAGCTCTGATGCCGCTGACCTTTCCCTTTCAGGAAGTCGTCCCTTTTGATAATTGTGGGTGTTTCTAAACGTTAATTGAGAGTTTGGCTCACTGCCTTCCCCTTCTTTATCCTCTTCCTGTCGATACCTATTTAATGTACTGGTCTTCGTGACCGTATAATTTATGATGACTCCTTCCTAGCTGTCTTTCAAGGTTCACCTGGATATCTTGAAGACACCTTGAAATTAGACGTCTGGATTAAAACTCATCTTTCCCTAAATTTGCCTGTTCTCTAGTATTCTTTATTCTTGCTCTGTGTTTTACCTCAGCTAGAAACCTGGGATATTCTTTTTTTTTTTTTTTTTAACTGAGGGGATGCCTCTTGATTTTTTTTAAACATCATACTTGAAGTATTACACAAGAAGGTGCTTACTCCATTTGTGAAAGGGCAGACGTCATAGGGTTGACCACTTAAAATGTACCTTTTTCAGATTTGCTATGAACTTTGACAGATACAGTCTTGCTTGTCCCTCATTTCCCCAGGCCAGCCTCTCATTATCCTACTTAAATAACCCTCTCTGCTGGCTCTGTCACTTCCCTCTCCTCCAATCCGTTCTCCACAAAGTCTCCATGTAGCTGTAGTTGTGTAACTTCCTCCTCAGAAAGCCCCAGAAGTTCCTTACCACTTTTAAGAGAAGAACTAAACTCAGTAGCCTGGCATTTGAGATTCCTCATGAATCTCTGGGCTGCCATTTGCAACCTCATCCATTGAATCTAAAATGCTTCCTGGCAACATTGTACTCATTACTACTTTAATGCCCCTATTTGTTACTCTAATCTTGTTATTTTTTCATTCATTCACTTATTGTGCAGAAACTGAGTAAGACAGTGTATAGGAAAAGTACTGACTGAGCAAGTTGCAGGGTATGTAAATTTGAATAGAATAGATACAGTCTGTTAACCATGGAGCTTTCAGTTTAGTAAAGGAGAAAATTACTATTCTTGGAGCTATTTGAAGGGTGTATCATTGTAAATTATAATATAAGTGCTATGAAAAGGGAAGTCAAGAAGGACCTCTTAGGAAAGAAGAGGCCTGTGAATAAGCCAAGATCTAAAGGATGACTTAGGCAAAGAAGGGGGAGAAAAGCCTGCAAGATAGATGGTTCGGCATGTGTGAAGGCCTGGAGTGAGAAAGAACTTAGCTAATATAAGGAATTGAAGATAGTCCATTGTTGCTAGATGCCATTTCCTCTACCAGGAATAGCATTTTTGTTTTTATCATTGTAAAATCCTCCTAATCCTATTTCTATCTTTAAATCAAAACCAGTTTCTTCTGCAAATGTGATTTGTAAATCTTAACTATTTCACATTTTACCCATTGTATCATAGTTTCTGTCTCCCTGACCTGGTTGAACTGTTTAAGGGTAGAAATGGTCTTAGTCATTGAATTCTCAACCGCTTGTGTGCCTGGCACACTATAGATTTATACATTTGTTGACTCAAAGGGCAGATTGAAGACAGTCATTCACCTGTGTGCCTCTAGACCAGAGTTTCTCAACTTCAGCACTATTTGGGGCTGAATAATTCTGTTGTACATTGTAAGCTATGTAGCAGTATCCCTGACTTCTGTCTATTGAATGCCAGTAACTCCTACCCAACCTCAGTTGTGAAAATGAAAAATGTCTTGCCATTGCCATATGTCCCCTGGTAGGCAAAACGGTCCCCTTTTGAGAACCACTGTTCTAGACTTAAAATGAAAGACATCTTGAAGGCCTAGTCTGTTCTGTTCACTGTAGTGTCTGAGAGCCAAGGACCTCAATACTGCCTGGTTCCTGTGTAGCTGGACTATGGGGTCAGTGGATTTTGTGAGACAGATTCTGATTGTCCCTTGGGGTTTTCCTCCAGACTGCCACTCTCCGCCCCTACCTGAGTGCCGTGCGGGCCACACTGCAGGCTGCCCTCTGCCTGGAGAATTTCTCCTCCCAGGTCGTGGAACGACACAACAAGCCGGAAGTAGAAGTCAGGTATGGGAGGAAAAGGGGAAGGGAGTGATGGGTGCAGCACCCAGAGATGACTGTTGTCAGAGGGTGCCATGAACTTCCATGTTGGAGTTGTCAGAACAACTACAATTCACAATTTTTGTTTTGCTGCCAGGTAAAGGATGGTTCCCAGTTTGAAGTTCAGCAAATTGGGTCTCAGTGGGTTGACAGGACAAAACTCAGGGGAGAAGCTGCTCTGGAGCCAAGATTTGCTTGACACAAGTTGTGACTTCTTAACACAGGGCCATTTGGGAAATATCTCCAAAGGAGTTACTGAACCCTCTAGCGGTTTAAGGAGAAGACTTGAGAATTGAGTTATCTCAGATGCCATCTCTCTTCTTCTCAAATTTGAAGATCAAGGATCCCTCCCCTCAAAAACAAACAAACAAACAACTGGACTCTCATCCCCTACTACAAATATTCCATACTTTGGATTATTTTATCTGATTTATGTTTTGTAAATAAATTTTTCTTTTTCTCCTCTGACGTTTAATCTGGTACATATACAACTGAGGTAAGGATTGTTACCACAGTAAATTGATATGATTTGAATGTAAGAAAACTAACATGATGTTAAAATATGCCCTGTTATGCTACTTAACATATATGGTTTCCACTAGGCATTTTTAAAGGATAATAGCTCACAGACACCACCAGTATAGTTAACTACCGTCAGAGGGATCCAGAGGCATCAAAATGGGAACTGAGTTAAGAGGGGTCATAATTTTGAATACATGAATTATTCTGGATTGATTATTAAAGGAGGCCAAACTGTTTGATTTTAGCTTGTCCTTATCTCTAAGGCAGGCTCTTTCATTCCCTAAACAGCATATGGATTTGCCTATAGTTATGAAAATAGGAGCTGTCATTTGTAAAGCTCCTACAATGTGCCAGGCCCACTGTTAGACACTTGACCCTTTTTGATCTGTCTCCAAATGAGGAAGTTGAGATTCCAACAGGGTAACTTGCCCAACAGAAGTGACAAAGGAGGCTGAATTTTAGAACCTTTTCACCCTGACTCCAGAGCCTGTGCTCTTTCTGCTGGAGAATATGCTCTCTGGCCCCCATCTTGGAACACCCCTGCTTGACTCTCTTATTCCTTGGACTCTGTGGTCCTAGATAGTGATTCTAGAACCTGCCATGGAGTCTCCCTGACCATTCTGTTCTTTTATAGTACAGAGACCTCTGTCATTTTGTGTTCTCAGGAGTAGCAAAGAGCTCCTGCTGCAACCCGTGACCATCAGCAGGAATGAAAAGGAAAAGGTTCTGATTGAAGGCTCCATCAACTCTGTCAGGGTCAGCATTGCTGTGAAACAGGTGAGCTCACCCCAGATCCCTTGCCTCCCTGGGAAGGCCAGGTACCCCCATGTAAGAGGTCAACATGCCAGATTCAGGGTGCAAAGAAACACAGGTTCTCTTTCCAGGAAATGATTTGCTAAACTTATTAGATCAGTAGAATATAGGGAAATCAATCTTATCTTCTAGGCCTTGCTCTGGAGTAGACAGCAGGTAATGTAGCAGCCAAGGCTATGGGCCAGTTTGGTGTCAGGTCATAAAACTCTTCCTAATGAATGAAGAATAAGTTCAGTTCAGAAAAGTAAGTAGTAATAGTATCAAGATTTAGGGTAAGAAAATAAAGTGTAGTTTCATGTTTCTTCAGTGTTTCACAAATGTCTGACATTCCCACTACCCCTATTATTTCTTCCATGTTTATGGACCACTTGGATACTTCTTTACTTAATAGATTTCTTTCAATTAACTTATTTTCTTTTACTTAAATTTACCATAAAAAGAAAAACAATATGCCTTGCCAAATTGAGGACAACACTAAAATACAAGCACATTGAAAATAAAGCAGTTACACTTTTGCCTCCAGAAAGCTCTATCCCTAGGGCCTGCTCTTTGTTAAAAGGGGAGATTAATAAATGTTGGGGGCTGTTAAGGTCTTGCCAGCCCATGATACAAAAATCTTTCATCAGAAATACTGGGAGTTCATCAGGGAGAGACTTTGGGGATTGTTTGATGTTCACTGTTACTAAAGTGGAGACTATCCAAGGTTATCTGATAGTCTTCATAGTGTGTATCACTGGCTGGAAAATGCAGCACTAGTGAAATGAAACTGGAAAGGACAGATTTGAATATAGATGCAGATTCTGGAAGGATTGGATAAAAGGCTGGGGCTTGCCAGGACTTTCCTGGTGGTTCAGTGGTTAAGACTCGGGGCTTCTACTACAGGGGACTTGGGTTCAATCCCTGATCTGGGAACTAAGATCCTGCATGCCACATAGTGTGGCCAAAATGTGTTTTTAAGTTAAAAAAAAATAAGATTTGGGTTTGTCCGAGTTACCTTTCTGGAATGGGTAAAGGCAAGATCATGATAATGCCCCATTAAGTTGGAGGGCTGTAATGTAGTGGACCCTTCCTTTTAGCTGGCAACCAGTCACTGCATGATTCAGACTTCAATACCCAACCCCAGTGTCTCCAGCGAACGTGGGGGAAATTGGGGTCAGAAGACCAGGCTACAAATTTCCGTTGACCTACTGTTGACTTTAGGGAAACACGTTTCTTCTTTGCTCTCACCAGGCTGATGAAATCGAGAAGATTCTGTGTCACAAGTTCATGCGCTTCATGATGATGCGAGCAGAGAACTTCTTTATCCTCCGAAGGAAACCAGTGGAGGTCTGTGATCCATGTGTTGGTAATAGCCAGAATTCCACTACTGAGTCCATTGTCAGTAGCCTAGGATTGTTTCTAAAACTGGGATTGCTTGCTCCCCCAGCTGTAGGGCACCCACAGCCTGAGTTGAGAATTGGTCTTCATTTCAGCTGGAGTAAGAATAAGGGGAATCAGCTTAGGGGGTTGGGTCTGTCTCAGCTATGGAAAAGGCAAAAACAGATGAGGCGCATTGCTCACCTTCCCAGAGCCTGTAGTGTAGTGGCAGAAAGGGCATGATGAATCAGAATTCTAAACTCTGCCACCAACTGAGTCAGTCTCTCAAGGCCACAGTTGACATGGGGTCAGTTGTTGCCTGACTTTGTATTTGAGTGCTCACTAACAGATTCTCTGCCTACTCAACTCCCTGCCAGTCAGTGACTAAGCAACTGCCACGCAGAGCAGCAGACACCATTGTCAGACACATTAGTTTTTGGCCAAACTCGCCCTCATCCTGAGCTAAAATCTCTCCTGTTCCTAGATCTAACCTCCAGGGCCACCAAGAATGAATAAAATTGCTGTTCTACACAGTCTGACCCATAGTTAAAAACCTCAATCCCTACTTCTCCCACAGCATCTTCTTTTCTCTCTGGACTAAATGGTCCTGTTGTTTGAAATTCTTCTGTAACAAGATTTTAAGTCCTTTCACTCTCCCTTGATTCATTCTGAACACAACTATTTATACCACAGATAGTCTGCCAGAGATGTCCGACAAACAGAATTCTCAGTTGGGATCAGTTGATCCACCTGTTAGTTCCTTGGATCCAGCATACACATCCCCACCAGAGCAGATGGGCTGCTGCCTGAAGGATGTGTAGCTTGGGAGAAGGTCAGCTGGAAGCATGTGGCTGAGTGACATAGAGGGCCTGGCCAGTAAAGTGCCCCAGGATGCTGATTCTCCCCCTCCTCCACTGTTTTCCTCCCCTAGGGGTATGACATCAGCTTTCTGATCACCAACTTCCACACAGAGCAGATGTATAAGCACAAATTGGTGGACTTTGTGATCCACTTCATGGAGGAAATTGACAAAGAAATCAGTGAGATGAAGCTGTCTGTCAATGCCCGTGCGCGCATTGTGGCTGAGGAGTTCCTCAAGAATGTAAGTGGAGTGGCCCTCCTGGTTTTCTTTCAGAAGTAGAAAGACCTAAAAGGTTGTGCTGAGGACTTAGCATCCGGGGGGGTAGTGGTGCCAACTGTGCATAAATATTTTCTGAGGCCTCTAGGAACTCTGGTGGGCAGCAGGTCAGCCCCATGCCTTGGTGTGGGAGGGCCCCGAGGTTCATCTTGGAGAGCTATAGGGCATCTCCCATCTGCAGGGCCCTGGGCAGTGCCTCTCTTAATTGTTCATTTCTACGTCTCAGAATGTATAGAGCCCTTCCATGTATCTAGTTCTGTCCCCGAGTGAGTCAAGTTAAAGCCACATGTGAATTTTCTGGGAATATAGGGCAGTTAATCATAGTGTAATTCCACTTCTCAGACTCGAATAGTTTCCTTCAGCGTCTGTTTCTCATGCTTAAAGTCATGATTTCTTCACTCTGTTTTCCATCATTTTCATGGCTTAAGTCCTGCAGATCCCTCTTCAGTTGTTTGTGCCTTCCTGACAGAAAGGACTGCAGCCCTCTGAGGAGGACAGATTGTTTACATTGATGAACTGATGACACAGTTCTTTTTTAGACATTCACAGCGTGCCACCTTTTTTTTTTCTTCTTTTTCCAAACAGTCTTTGGTTTGTTGATATGTTCCACTCAGAGTTGACTATTATCCCTAGATGGTAGAATTAGTGTTTACTCCTACCAGTGCATACTGGTCCAGCCCAGAAGGAGCTCAGGCTCCTAAAAATGGAAGTTACACCCACTTCCCCTGGGCTTTAATTATACTGAGGGCAGCCAGTGTACGGAGTAGCTGTGCTGTGCACCCAGGGGAGCACGCTTGTTCAGGTCACACAGGTGGTGGAGTCAGACCACCTTTGTGTGTATCCAGGTCCACTGCCTCCTCAGGCATCTTACAGAACTTCTTGACTAAGCCTCAGTTTCCTCGACCCTGAAATGAGACTGTCAATTAATGTATACCTTTTCAGTGTAGTTGAGTATTAAATGAGGAAATGTGTATAAAGCCTATCACTTGGTACATAGTAAACTCTCTCTGTATTATAGCACAAAGGTTATATGGCCAGGGCATGGGGAGGCCTCTAAATTCAACTGAAGAAAATGAAAAATAGTTTTTGTCCCAATTTAATATTTGGCTCATTCCTTCAGTAGTCATTTAGTTGTTACAGTAATTGCATTTCTATAGTAATACAGCTGAAAAAGCACATATGAGTATCTCAGGGGGAAAAAAAAGACTTCCCATGTGGTCCACTGGTTAAGACCCTGTACTTCCAGTGCAGGGGGCACAGGTTCCATCCCTGTTCAGGGAAGCAAGATTCCACATACCACATGGCACAGCCCAGAGAAACATCCAAAAAGCCAAGTATCGGCAATATCTCATTTTAACACCTAAAACAATCTTTGAATCAGATGTTATCCTCATTTCATGGATGAATCAGCTGGGCTCTCGAAGTTGTCACATATTTAAAGTGCCTCAGCCAGTAAGTGAAGGAGCCAGGACTCCGAGTTAGATTTTCTGACTCAAAGATCTGAGATAGTATCATGGCATCTGGCAGGGGTGACACACTTGGGTGCATGAAAGGCTCAGGCCATTATGTGCATGAGTGAGGTGGGTTGTGTGGGGACCTAGGGAGCACATGCCTCACCCTAGGAGGGTCACCACCACACAGCTCCAGCCCTCTGGCTTCATCAAAAGAATCTCAGAATCTGGATTTGTGTGCAGTGTCTTCGTATTTTCAAGGTTGGCTAATTCATATTCATAGCAACTAGTTCATAATCTTTTAAACACTGTGAGCCAGACAGTGCTCATCTTTGGGCTGAGTTCAGCAAGTGGGCCAGTAGTCCACAACGTCTGGTCTATAAAATGTCCAGGGCAGGTCTGGGCACTATGGGGGATATTTGAGGGCACAAAGCATGTCCAGAGCCTATCGTGCTTGGCGGACCCCTCAGAGCTTGACACAAAGCACCAGCTCCTGGGTCCCTTTCTGAATCCCCAGGCATTTGCACATGAGCCCCCTTTTCTACAGAAGGCAACCTCAGTTCAGCAAGCAAGGCACTGTGACAAGGCTTTTTGGCTGTCTCCATGGCATAGCCAAGGGGAGCTGTGGAAGAGCCCACGTCACCCGTAATTTTTCTGCCTTGTATACTGCTAAGTTTTAGGGCCAGTGCCTGCTGATTTGTGACCATCTAGCACATGCCCACAGGGTGTCCTGAGACCCAGTCCTGCCCCACAGAAATGTGAATATAGCTGCAGCTCACAGATCAGCCCCGCTCCCCAGAACAGGCCTGCCAGGATACAGTAATAACCATCATTCATCGCCTCTTGGTTCTCTTGACAGTTTTAAACCACCTGGCTGGATCTCGTGGCCTTCCCCCTCAGGCTCCCCTGTGTCTCTGTGAAGTCGTCCTGGAGTTAGCTTCCCAGAGCAGCAGCGGCGGCGGCAGCAGCGGCGGCAGCAGCGGAGGGGAGCTGGGTCAGGGTGGGCATTAGATGCGGGAGGGGGGGGTGGTGTGCTTGCTCGCTGGGCCACAAAGCAGCAGTGGACCTGCCCCGAGGCCACATGTGCCTGGTCAGGCTGGCTTCTGATGTTCAGTCCCCTGGGCCGGGACAGATTTTTTTTTTAACGTCTTGAAACTTAAAACTCTGTGCTTGTAGGAGACTGTAACCTTTTTGTCTTTTTTTTTAAACAAACAATCTCCACCTCCAGTGGCTGTGACTGGTCCCAGTGATTGTACCTTATTGGTCGCTGTGGGTCTGGGCGGGCCTGGAGCCAAAAGGCGACTACTGTTCCTCCCCGGAGCCATCCCGGGTGGGGAGCGAGGGAGGTTTCAGACTTGTGTTCCTCTCCCTCGTCCTCCTGTCTCCTTAGGCTCAGTAGAAGTGGTGGGGACCCTCTACCAACTTCCTGAGCCCTGCCTGCAGTTGGCCACCCAGCACTGGCTGGGGACAAGGGCTGAACTGGTGGCCACCAGCCACGCCTAGGAGCTGGGGCCTGGAAGCTAGACAGCCTTTGGCCTCAGGGGCCACTTTGTGCCCTCCCAGCTGAGAGGGGTCGCTGTTTCGCCTTGTCTGTCAGTGCAGTGCCTGTGCTTGAGGTGAAGAGGTGAGTCCTCCAGAGCGTCCCTGCCAGGGCCTCCTGCCTGCTCTGGCTCCTCTGCTCCCATGCTCTGCTCGCTGTACCTTTTCTTATTCTGGTGGATCCTCCCTCCCCTAATTAAAGTCTCTTTTTGCCCCTCTGGGGCTGCATGAGGTCTATGCTCTGTGTGTGTATGTGATGAAAGGAGGTGGAGCTCTTCCTTAAGACCATGTGGCAGGCACTTGGGCCTGGGGGTCCCCACCAGAGACAGCTTTGTGATTGGCCCTGCTTGAGGGCCCTAACCCAAGAGACCCATTGCGGTCCAGGTTCCACCCATTTTCTGAAACTGCTCTCTACCTGTATAGCTTTGACCCTTTTCACATAGTGAGCTCATTTGTGCTAGAATGTAACATCAGAGAAATAATCCCATTTCATGGCTAAGGAACCTGAGGTATCATGAGATGTGGCAGTTTGCCCCAAATCTCCCAGCTAGTGAGCAAGAGGGTGGAATTCAGATGCAAGGCATCTGCCTCTACCTATGCTATGATACTGATCACTAGCCACATGTGGCTATTTAAATGATTACAGTTAAAAAATTTAAAGTTTATTGCCTCAGTCCCACCCATGCTCAACACTTACAAGCTACTAATGCCTACCACATCACACGTCGTAGATAGAACATTTCCATCATTGCAGAAAGTTCAGTTGGATAGGATTAAACCCTCTTAGTGACACCTTGAAGTGAAGTAAAAAAAACACAACACATGTTTGAGTCCTAGTCTTACAAATTTGAGCAAGTTATTTATATTCAGTGCCTCCGTTTCTTAATCTATAAAGTGGAGATAATGTCAGTCTGATACAGTACCTGCCATTACAAGTAGTGAATAAACAATGACTGATCTTTCCACCAGCCGAGTATCCAAGCTGTTGGTAACTTCCATTGTGCTGGTTGTGGAGGGTGACATTATCCCTGTCTCAGAGAGACTTGGGGGCCAGTGGAATTGTTGAGTATGTAAAGAGGTGCATTGAAGTGTTTCTTGTTCACTAATGGAAGTCAGTGGGAGCCCACAGGTGGGTCTTTATGGAAGAAGATGCCAAGAAAAGTTAGAAAGGTTGGGCTTGCTGAGTTTTGAAAAGGAGTCTCCATATGGCCAAAAGGAGTCTCTTGAAACAGGACAAGGTACTGTTTAAAGGAAGGAGGGGTTGGGGTGGGGACAACTTGGACTGCTATCATCCCCTTTATGACATTACCTCTGTGACCTCCCCCTCCTGTCTTGCACAATTAGGTGTGCCCTTCTGTGGGGCACATGGCCATAGCCTAGCTTTGCAGTGATTGTTGCTCACGTGAAGGTACTCATGGTGAAGCTGGACATCCACTATAGAGTATGGCAGCTGCTCACTCGACCCTCACAGGACAGCAATACCTGGGTGAGCCAGCCAGAATTCTAATTTGTCACGGATCCATCTCCCAGGGTTCAGAGCTAAAACCATATTTGCCGGCTGATCAGAACAGACTGGATGGTCTCCAATCAGCCAGTCCTCTCCTGAAGGCATACCTTTTGGGAAGCCCAGTCACCAGCCGCAGGGTTTAGAAGGGTGATCTTAGTGGTTGGGGTTGACTAGAGAGGTCTGTGGAGGACCCACCTTCACTTGTGTGAGCCAATCTACCAGTGACCAACAGAGCTGGGTTCCTGGACTCTGCTTGAGAGGGCATTGCTAGAGTTTACCTCTCACACTGTCCATTTGGTACTTGCATGACTGATAGGCAACACTTACGGGTGATGATATGGACTTGTGTTTAATAGTGTTTCTGTTTAAGAGTGGGGCTTTGGAGTCAGACCTGGGTTCCAGGGCTGCCTCTGCTACGCAATTTAAGGCAAATTTAACATCTTGTACCTTATTTACCTCACCTGCGA
The DNA here is from genome assembly GCF_054371585.1 of Giraffa tippelskirchi. Taxonomy (NCBI): domain Eukaryota; kingdom Metazoa; phylum Chordata; class Mammalia; order Artiodactyla; family Giraffidae; genus Giraffa; species Giraffa tippelskirchi. Next base: position 16,328,823 of record NC_137283.1, on the reverse strand, counting down.
CATTTGAGGGTGTAACAGTTTTTGTAATATCTCCAAAAAGGTGCTTACAGTCTTGTCTTGAGGGCTGTTGCATAACTTGTTTTTTTGGTAGATTGAAACAATGATACTTATTTTCTATTGCCAAGTGCTGTCTTTTATTTGGAGGGGGGCGGTCTGGGGGTTCTGCCCTTTTATTTTCCCCATAATACTGCCCTGGCTTTCAAATCTACCCCCAAGGACCTTACCCAAGCTCCATCTGCCAGGAGCTGCAGATCTGGTCAGCTTCCTTTTAGTTCCCCCAGAAAAGTTCTTATCATCTCATGGCTGTTGCAGAGACTCCTTTCCCTGGAATGCTATTCCTGCCTTGGCCAACTCCCCACCAATTTGCATTCAGTAGGTTTCAGTTTCCGAGAAGGCAGTGGCACCCCACTCCAGTACTCTTGCCTGGAGAATCCCATGGACGGAGGAGCCTGGTGGGCTGCCGTCTATGGGGTCGCACAGAGTCGGACACGACTGAAGCGACTAAGCAGCAGCAGCAGCAGCAGGTTTCAGTTTAAATGTCACCCCTTGAGAGAGGACATCATTGACCACTTTATCTAAAGTAAAAAACACCTGTGTTATTCCTCTGTTGCTTGCTTTTTGTTTCCCCTCCACTGGGCAGTAAGCGCCATGAAATCAGGGACAATCTGTAGCTTGCTCTTCTGATCCCCAGCACCTAGCCCACTACCTAGCACGTGGTCTTCTCTTAATACTGTGGAATAACTGAAGCCCCAGGAAGCGCTGGATAAGGAATCAGGACGCTATTAGAAACTGGCAAGGCAGCCAGTGCTCTATGCTTCCAGCATCAGTGCCCCCTTCATGAAGGGTCTGGGGCAGGTAAGGCCCCGAGTTTGGCCCCGCTGGAAGTAGCCCCCCAAACTGCCACCCGAGGCCTGATTGTGCCAGGGGAATCGTTTCTAAGGCGACAAAAAACAGGGCGGGGCCTCAGAACGGAGGGTTTAGCTCGGGCCCCCGCAGGGCGCTTCCCGCGGCTGCGCGCGGAGGGGAGGCGGGCTCTGGAGCCCGGGGAATGCGCGCGCGCGCGCCGCAGCGAAGGTCTTATGCAGGGGCCCACCGCGGCGCTGCTCCTGAGGGCGGGGGAGCTGGGGGCCGCACAGCCGGACTCCACCGCCTGGTACCGCCAGGAGGAGGGCCCCGTGTGCAGCTGGCCACGGAAGCCGCAGCCGCTCGAGCGCCGCGCCACTTCCCCCGCCCCATGGCCCTGGGCGCGCCACTCCGAGTTCCGGCTTCCAGAGGAGGATCCGGCGCACCGCCAAGACTGCGCCCTCCAGCCCGCGGCCCACGACAGTCACGCCCAGGGCGCCGAGGATCCCCGCCCCCCTGGGCCCTCGCCTACCCTGGCCCAGGAGGACGCCCATCCACAGGACGGTGAGGCCACTTGCGGCCCGCCCCTCCTGGCCCAAGGCGAAGTCTTGGGGCGGATGTGAGACTCCGAGGAATCAGAGAAGAGCGGTAGAGGATAGGCATCGGGATGAAGGGTGGAGAGAGAAGGGGTGCCTAAGAGCGGTAGAGGATAGGCATCGGGATGAAGGGTGGAGAGAGAAGGGGTGCCTAAGAGCGGTAGAGGATAGGCATCGGGATGAAGGGTGGAGAGAGAAGGGGTGCCTACTCCACCCCCACTCCGCATCTTTCTGCAGGTTCTCTTGTCCTTTGGCGAGGATTCTCCAAGGCGTCACAACACATGGGCCGGCTCAGAAACGCCAAGATCCACGTGGAGAGAGCTGTCAAGGTCGGAGGGGGTTGGGGGAGGAGGCTAGAAAAGGCATGGAGGGTGGCTCACCCTGCCTCCTTACACTATATTCTCCCCTCCTTAGAAAATAAAGAAGAAAAAACCTTGATCCCACGCCTGTCTCCAAATACTTCTCCAGTTTTCAACACCCCGTCCACAACCAAAATTCTTGGCAGAATTAAACTTCTTTATCTGGGTTTCAGTCCTCAGCCCCCACCACTCTGGGTCCCTGTCCATCACCACTCTCATCAGGAACCTCGCTAGTTAAGTCACTGGTGACCTCTAAGGAGCCAGATCCACCAGTCAGTCCCTTTTCTGTCCTGACCTTGGTTTGGCACCTTGTGTCATTCTGCACCAACACACCTTTTTCCTCTTGGCTGTCTGCACACTCCTGCTTTTCTTTTCTCCCTCCCAGGCAGCTACTTTTCAGTTGCCTTTGAAGACTTCTCAGGACATTCCTGTTTCCCTGGATCCCTCTCTACACTTGACTCCTTGCCTGTGAGTTCAATCCATCCTGTGCCCTTTTCATTCCCTCTCCAGCCCAGCCTGGCCTCTAACTGCACCACTCCGTGGATCCAGTCCCCCACTTGATATCTCCATCCAAGGAACATGACAGTGTTTCGAACCCATGTCTTAAACCATACTCTTCATTTTCTTGCCCAGACCTGTTCTTCTCCCTGCTCTTTGGTCTTTTCCATCTCCCAGTTGCTCGAGCCAGGAAATTTGATCTTTCTGTTCCCTCACCCACACATCTAATCCTAATAGCAAAACTAGTCTCTATTTCCAAAAGGAATCTCAACTCCCACCTTGTTCCCATCTTTGCTGGAGGCACCTAGAGAAACCACAATAGCCTTCTCACTAGTCTCCTTGCTTCCATCCTTGCCATCTGTTTTCCATAGGACAGCAAGCCACACTTAACAGCTTCCAACCATGTCACTCCCTCCCTTCACCTTATTGCTTCACACTGCTCTTAATATAAAATCCAACTTCATTCCAAGGCCTTCAGTCCCTTCCACACACCTCTTAGGAGGTCTCCCCTCATTTTCCACACTCCATATACCCTGGCTCCGTTCCAGTTCCTTCTGACCCCTCCAGCCTCAAGACCTTTGCACATGCTTTCCCTCTGCCTTAACTGCCATTTGCCCAGCTCTATACATTTCTGGCTCCTTCTCAGCTTCACCTGACTGATTCTCTGGATCCCCATTAAAATCCTGTTTCTTGAGCTTCCCAGCCTGGATGTTAATTCCTGCTCTTTCACTTAACCACTGTGTGGCCAAGCTACTCAGTGTCTCTGTGCCTCTGTTTCGTAACCAGTTAAGTAGAGATTGGTTGCATGCAGGTGCTCAGTCGTGTCTGACTCTTTGTGACCCTATGGACTGTAGCCAGCCAGGCTCCTCTGTCCATTGGATTCCCAGGCAAGAATACTGGGAGTGGGTTGCCATTTCTTCCTCCAGGAGGTCTTCTCAACCCAAGGTTTGAACCCATGTCTCCAGCGTCTCTTGCATTGGCAGGCGGATTCTTTACCACTGCACCACCTTGGAATCCCCAAGTGGAGAAAATAGGATCTATTAAAAATCCACATTGTTGTTAGTAATGTATTTAAGTGCTTAAAGAAAGAAAGTGAAGTCGCTCAGTTGTGTTCAACTCTTTGCCACCCCCTGGACTGTAGCCCGCGAGTCTCCTCTGTCCATGGGATTCTCCAGGAAAGAATACCGGAGTGGGTCGCCATTTCCTTCTCCGGGGATCTTCCTGACCCAGGGATCGAACCCAGGTCTCCCGCATTGCAGGCAGACGCTTTAACCTCTGAGCCACCTCACACATAGTAAATGCTCAATAAATATTAGAAAATATAGTTGCTATTACTGTGCAGAAAACATAGTTGCTATTACTATGCAGATTATTTTTCTACTTGTTTACAGTCTGTCTCTCCTACTGGAATATATAAATGTTGTGAAGGCAGAGACCATAGCTGCCTGGCTCACTCTGTCTTATCTCCCCTGTGACCAGCACTTAGGCTATACTTACTGAAAAAGTGTTCTTCTGTCACCTTATAGCAGAAGAAGATCTTTATGATCCAAGGTCGCTACCCTGTGATCCGGTGCCTCTTGCGCCAAAGGGGCTGGGTGGAGAAGAAGATGGTCCATCACTTGGGTACCACTTTGCCACAACCGCATAAGGATCTGGACAGCTCAGTAATGGGTGACAGTGACACAGCTGAGGATGGTGAGATAGCCCTCCCTTCCCGCAAGCTGCCTGAGTCCTTTTTCTTTGGTTCCCACTGTCCCAAGGTTGAGGCTTTGACGTGGGGCTGAGGGGCAGGGACCGGGGCCTTCCCACACCTGGACTCTACATCTACAGAGGATGAAGATGAGGAGGAGGCATTCCGGCCACCGCAGCTGTTTGACTTCGATGAGTTATTGGAATTTGATGACCTACATGGGACACACGCTCTGATGGTAAGGACCCAGCAGGCTGGATAGGGGTCTGCTTTTTTCAAGATAAAGCACTAGAGTCCAGCTTGGTGACCCCAGACAAGCCGTTTTCTAAATCTCAGTTTCCCTATCTGCGGTAAAAACGATTGGTTCTCTAAAGCCTAGGTAGGCCAGTGGAGTGTGGTGAGTGACACAGATGAGGCTGGCCTGGGATCAGGACTCTTTGCCAGGTTGTATCAGAAGCTGGCACAATCTCCACACCTGGTAGTTCCCCGTTCCAAATAAAACCCCATAGTTCATCTTCCGCTGTCCTTGCCAAGTGAAGGTTAGAAGGAAGGACTTAAAAAACTTGGAAAGAGGCTGATATGATGATGGGGAGGATATGTGTGTTGAGATCAAGACACTTGGCTTTGAATCTCTGTACCACCACTTTCTGAGTTGAACTATGCCAAACTGCCATTTTTGTCTGTCAGGTGAGGTTGAGGGCTGGCAGTTCCACATGGCCCAACATTGTGAACCCTGGGACAAGTCCCTGAGCCTCAGTTCCCTCATCTGTGAAATGGGGATAATGGTATACCTTCCACATAGGGTTATGGTGAGGATTAAATGAATTGACATGGAAAGCTTAAGCACAGGGCCTGGCACATGGTGTTACTGGTTATCAGTAATCCTTCCTCCCAGAGTTGTAGGAAGGATGGGAGAAGTGGAGCTCATGAGAAAACCTTTGTCACATGCTCTGTGACCATTAGCTTAGAGTCACTGCCCTGCCACTGAGTAAGTCACTCATGGCCAAGACCCAGAGCAAGGTGTGACATTCAGTTGTGGGGTTTAGTCACAGCCTAGGGGCACCTGGTTGAAAAAGCTGCAAGCCTGCCTGCTCTCTGCTCACCAGTGTGTGCCCCAAAGGAAAGAGATGTGTTTTCTTAACTTACAAAAAGATGACATGTGGGCTAGAGGCCCCCTTTGGAGGATCTTCTCCCTCCATTCACACACTTTGCTCAGCACAGCGGGGAGAAGCTTCTTCAGGCCTCGTGGTGCCCACATCAACCTTCCCTGTCTCCTCCCCTCTCCCCAGTCACGTATGGTTCGGAACGAGATCCCCTACTTCATCTGGACTACTCGTCGGGACGTCCTGGACTGTCGCTTCCTCTCCAAGGATCAGATGATAAACCACTATGCTCGGGCAGGCTCCTTTACCACCAAGGTGGGCTCTTCAGAGCGCAGACATGGCAGCTGCCAACCCCCCAGCTCTTGGGCTGGCAGTCCCTTTTTCTGCTCTCCTTGTCAGTAAGAGTTCTCAGGAGGTGGGGAGGTACGTGATTCAGTGGGATTTGGACACACCTGGATTCAAATCCAACCTGTGCAGCATGTCTGGCACATATAGACATGGTGACTAAAATAGACTCCAGGAGCCAAATGGGGTCTGGAGTCAGAACAAACACCATGGCCAATGATTGTGAGCAGGAGGACCCTTCTCTCCTAAGCAGAGACTGTCTGCTGATGGATCTATTATATCTTGTCTTGGTTAAGTGACTTCACCTCTCTGGGCCTCAGGCTCCTCTTCTTTAAATGAGAATTCCAGTAAGACCTATCCTCTAGGGTTATGGCAAGAATGATAGGCTTTATAATTGGGACCTGCTGGTCTGTTATTAGTGTGGACTAGGAAGGATTCCTCAAAGAGGCAGGTATTTAAGGATGCAAAAGGGTGGCTAAGAAGGATGCAGGGCATTCTGGGCAGAGGGAACCACATGGGCAGCATGTGGAGGTGGATATGAGCCTAGCAAGTGGGGCAGAGGCTCTGAGCCTGTCCACGCAGCGTCCCCTTGAGCTCTCTGGGTGGGTGCCCAGTGTGAAGAGTCCCTTGGAGGCCCCCTGGGCAAGTCCCACCCCGCCCCCTCAGCGGCTGACTCCATAGGTGGGTCTGTGTCTCAATCTCCGGAATTTGCCCTGGTTCGATGAGGCTGATGCGGACTCCTTCTTCCCGCGCTGCTACCGCCTGGGGGCTGAGGATGACAAAAAGGCCTTCATAGGTAAGGAGATACCAGCCCCATGCCTGGCTCCTCAAGCCGAAGGAGGAGGGCTAAAGCCCTGGCTGGTGTTGGAGAGCAAAGGGGCTCTCTCATGCCCTTATCTACCCTAGCAGATTTCCTTCTCCATCCCCAACCCTCATCTTTCCCTTATGTGCCTCCCTTAATGAGCCCCCTACCTTGGTCACCCCAGACCTCCAGAAGAGCTGACATAGTTTATCTTATTTTCTAGAGCAGGTGCTAAAAGTTGGTCACTTAGTTGAGTTTGGAATCCAGAATAAGTTCCAACCCCCTGTCAGATTCCACTGACTAGATTGGGTATCAAGTCTAGTTCCAAGAAAAGTTTCTAGACTTTGGGGCTCACGGACAGAGTAGGCTCCAACTCCAGCACACACTCTAAATTCAGGTCAGAATTTGGATCCACATTAGATGCTAGGTTTAAATTAGTGTCCAAATCCTATATAGATTTGGGGCCAAGGTCTTGTTCTCAGGTTACAATAAGTATCAAAAGTGGATCAGGGCATTGTAAATCAACTAAAAATAAAAAAAAAAAATAAAAAATCACACACATGCACAATAAAAAAAAAAAAAGTGGATCAGAAACAGAGGAGGAGAAATCAGACAGCAGAACCAAGCAAGATTCTGAAGGTGGAATATGAGCCAAGTCAGGTCAGATTCTGAGGCTCATTCCACAGTTGAAACAGAAGCCAGGATCTAAGTGGGGTTCTAGAGTCAGAAATGGTAGTCAGGTTCCGGATCCAGAGTGGGGCAGGTCATGATCAGGTTCCGGAACCAGAACAGGCCTGGAGCCTAGGGGCTGAGGAGGGTATCCCCTGCCCTGGGAGCAGAGGACTTCTGGCTGACAGCTGCCCGCAGCGTTCTCAAGCTGGTGGTAAAGTGCGAGTGGAAGTCAAACTCTGTCGAAGAAGAAGAGCCCCCAAGTAAGTACTGTGGTCACCTCTGCTCCCCTAACAATTTATCCTCCCACCCAGCACACCTCACCCGTCTGTCATGGTATTTTCTCATCCATATGCCCATCCACCACCCCTTCCTACCCACTCTTCCATACATCTCCCCTTCTTTCTGTCCACAGTCTGGTCATCCATCTGCTTACCTACTTACCCATCCATCTCACATTCACCTACCCATCCACCCATCCATCCATCCATCCTTCCCCCCACTGTTGATCTGTTCATTCCCCTACTTCTGTCAGCTCGACACTGCCTATCCATCCTCTCCACCTTCCTGCCTATCTACCTACTGATGCTTCCACAGACCCACCTCCCCATCCATGTACTTCTTTTCCATCCTGCCGTCCACCATTCGTCTATCCTCTGGCCCATCCACTCATCATTCTTCTGTCCCACCCACCCACTTACCCACATGTCTTCGTATTTGTTTGTTAATTGACCCACTGCCTTGCTTGGTCCTCTGATGGGCCTGGCCTGTGGCAGAGTGCTCTAGAGAGGACAGACCAAGAGGACATGGTCCATCCCTGCCTGTGGGGAGCTCAGATCTGTGAGGAGAGGCAGCAGTAAAACCATGTAGTTTCATGTGGTCTGAGGACCCCTCGTGCCTTGTGAAGGGGGACCCAGAGAGTCTCTGCCTACTTGCCAGCTCAACCAGTTGCTGGTCCTTTCCCTTTCTGTACTTAGCTCCTACCTCACAGCTTCCATCCTGTAGCCCAGAGGCCCATCAGCCAGAGCTCCCAGAATTCCTCAGGGATTTGGTGAAATGAGAGGCAGCTCTGCTGTGAGAAGAAAGTCCCTGGCTCTTCCAGAGGGAGACCTCCCCATGGCTGTCTCCTGGGTGTGTCAGGAGCAGGGGTTCAAGGGGCCTCAGGGGTGTCAGAGCTCCCAAGCACAGAGAGGCTGCAGGTGTGTCTGCTGGGGCTCTAGGTGCTGAGATGCTTTGGGGACATTTAAGGTGGAGCCTCAAATGAATGACAGGTCCTGGGCAGTGAGGGGCAAAGGCGAGTGCTGAGGCCACATGTGAGTGACAGGTCCCACAGCAGTAGGGGATGCAGGTGTATTTCAGGTGAAGTCACAGGTAAGTGACAGGCCTTGGGGCAGTGGGAGCCGTGGAGTGTGGGATAGTGACAGCCCCCACCTCTACCCCATCTCTACAGCAGACAAGCAGCCGAAGAAACAGGAGAAAAAGCCGGTGTCGGTGTCCCCAGAGTTTGTGGATGAGGCTCTGTGTGCCTGCGAGGAGCACCTTAACACCCTGGCGCACATGGACATCGACAAGGACGTGGAGACCCCGCTCTACCTGAGCCCTGAGGGCTGGTCCCTCTTTCTCCAGCGCTACTACCAAGTGGTCCAGTGAGTGCCTCTGCAGCCCAAGCCATGGGACGTGCTCTCGGGCAACTTTCATGTTCCTAGCCAATGGCCAGGGACAGAACCTCTCTGTCGAATGCCCACTGCCCCCAGCTCCTCCCCAAGTCTCCCTGTTTTCATTCACCCTACTATTCTCCTCCAGAACCCTCAGGAGTTCTCACTGCCTTCATATTAGGGTCCAAACTACTCCTCCTCAGATCTCGGTGTAGCATAGTGACTAAAATCATGGCCTGTGCTGTCAGACAGATCTGAGTTCAAGTTCTGCCTTGGCTATTTCCAAGCTCTGTGACCTTGGGAACCTCACTAACCTATCTGATCTTTGCTTTTCTCAAATGCAGAATAGGTTTAAAAATAATGTCTGCCTCAAAGGTAGGATTAGACAGGGTAATTTTTATGATGTGCTCAGCACTGACTCATAGTATTCATTCACAAAGTAAGACTCTGTTAAGTCATTTAGATTTTATCCTGGAAACCAGCATTTCACAAAGCCTATTATATAGCATGCTAGTTCTACATGCTGAAATGGAGTTTATGAAAAAAGGGTTTTGTGGTCAGTCACATTTGGGAAACAGTGGGTTGAACAAAGTTAAAATAGGTTTCCTTGATGCAGGACTTTTCAGAAGATGGTGTAAACTCCCAAGAGGGACAAGAGTGTGTAGTGTATCCTGTACTTATGTGACTCCAGCCCCCTGCCCCAAGAATCCTTAATGGTTGTATTTGCAGGACACATTTTGGGGAAAGGTTCTTGGGCAGAGGAAAGGAATACTGAGATGGGCCTGGGCCTGTTGTAGGGAGATGCTGTTCAGCACATTGTGCAGGAAAAACTGGCAGGAAGAGGGCCTGAAGGCAAGAAAACACTCAGTGTTTACTGAGCCCTTCCTATGTGCCAGGCATTGTGCCAGACCCCAGAAATGAAGCAAAATCCGTGCCCTCAGGAGCAGACAGCTCAAGCGGGGAGACTTGCAGCAAGTCAGGGGGAGGGCTAAAGGCCTCAGGTGGCGTGGTGTTAGAATAGAAGGGAACAGACAGATTTAATGATTGATAGGGGAGACTGAAGAACTAGTAAATGAACTTTGAATGAATAACTTAGCCAGCAAACCCACATCATTGATGAGTAATTCATTTGTATCTTTTTTTAAACATTAGAGAATGAAAACTAGGTGATCCCAAACTTTCCCCTTAGCTGCCAGAAAATATAAAGCTGCCCTTCTGAAATTAAGAATCACTAGGTGACTTCCCTGGTGGTCTAGTGGCTAAGACTCCAAGCTCCAGATACAGGGGGCCATGGTTCAATCCCTGGTTAGGGAACTAGGTTCCACATGCTGCCACTAAAAGAGCCTACATGCCACAATGAAAGCAACTAAAACCAAGTACAGCCAAATAAATTAAAAATATTAAAAAAAAAAAGAATCGTGAGGACTGAGTTATAAAAGTCGGTGGAAAGAATGTCAGTCCTTTGCATTTCTGGATGCGGAGCAAGTTGAGGGCTGAAGGAACCTCTCAAAAGCAGGATTAGGAAATTTCCCTGGTCGTGCAGTGGTTAAAACTCTGCTTCCAATGCATGGGGTGCAGGTTCAGTCCTTGCTCGAGGAACTAAGATCCCACATGCTACATGAAGCAGTCAAAAAAAAAATTTTTTTTTAAATCAGGATTACATAAAATATTACCTCATGTAACATTGCTTTGAACTGTTAGATCATTAGCATTAATTAAGCCCATATTTATTGCTGTTTCTCAGCTTTTAAAAACAAATCCACACCTCACCAGCCAGGCTTTTTTTTTTCCCCCTCCCCTGACCACCAGGTCCACTTTCCACAGAACTACTGGGTTTTTTCACTAAATATAAAATCATATTGTCATGTTGAATATGCTTTTTCAAATTGTATGTGTCCCTGCCACTGCCATGTGACACTTCCCTGGGCCAGGTCACAGATTTGCTCAGTATATTCTTTATGCCATGGCCACAGAAACATTTCCAGCAAACCTTGTGGAAATAGAAGAGCCAGGATTCATGTGTGAAAAAGAGGCCTTGCCAAAACCCCTCCATCTGATTGTCCCCGTTCCCAGCACTGCCCAGCTGCCACTGCTATGCCTGCCTTAGTAACAGAGATAAGTTCTCTGTGGCTGGAGACATCCAAGAGGCTCCAGCCTCTTTAACATCTGAGAGATGTTGAAAGAGAGGTTACCATCTAGAGGAGGCTTCCTTGCTATTCAGTCAAAAGAAAAGAAATGGGAGAGTTTGGCTGAGGCTGCCATCTGGGATATTTTGTGACTTGGTTTAGTTGAGGACATTTTTTGTCCTGTAAGGAACAGGTTCCTCTTTGTCCCTGAACTCTTATCCATACAGCCCAGTCTCTGCCAGAGACTTCCTTATCCAACCATTCATTCATTTAACAAGCTTCTAGGGAGTACCTAATAAGTGCTAGGGTACTACTTGGGGACAGGAGTATAACAGAGAATAACAACTACAGAAAGTATTCCTGGTCTCACAGAGCTTACATTACAGTGAGCAGAGACAGGCAGTGACCAAATAAGTGTAGGTGTCAGGTGGTAAGTGATGGGAAGAGAAATAAATCTAGGAGACGTATGATATAGTTGTGCAAGAAAAGAATTAGATGAGGAAGGGGCCCGCCTATCCATCAGTGTTAGGTTAAAGATTAGGAGAGGAGTGAACCGCCAAAAACACTTGTGGATGAAAGATACGGGCAGGCTAGAGTTTGCATCCTGGCTCAGCCTCTTAACTCAGTGTGTGGCTTTGGGCACATCCTTAACCCTGCAAGCTTCAGTTGATACTTCTCTAAGATGGGACCAGTAACATCTCCCTGAAGATGGATTAGTGATAATATATGTAAAGCCCTTGGCACAGTGCCTGGCATGTAGAGGTGCCTCATCATTTGATGCTGGTATGATTAAATTCTGTCAAAGAGCAGTTTTAATATAATAGAGAGAGAGGTGGCAGAAGGTGGAGTATTGAAGTGGGAGTGGGTACGGTAGGTAGAACATCCCATTCCAGCAGTCGGGGATGGTGCCCTGGGCAGGGTGGATCTGGAGCACAGCCTGAGGGTGGGGGTGGAGGATTGGGAGAGCCCTATCTGGATCTCGAGGGAAAGGGTGTGACCAAAGCTGGTGGGACCATGGCCAGGGGGCTTGTGTCTCCCCTTGCCTTATTCACCAGGATGCCCCCAGGCCCAGCCCTGCCCAAGTCCCATCATCTCCCCACAGCGAGGGGGCAGAACTCAGGTACCTCGACACTCAGGTCCAGCGTTGTGAGGACACCCTGCAGCAGCTGCGGGCTGCGGTGCCCCAGATGGACATGGAAGGAGATCGCAACATCTGGATCGTGAAGCCGGGAGCCAAGTCCCGTGGACGAGGTGGGGGTGTGCCCCTGCTTCCTGTACCAGCACCCTACACCCTCCCCAACCAGAGGCTAGAGAGGTTCATAGTACAGCCTCTGTTTGAGCCAAACTGCCTAGGTTAGAATCCCACCTCTGCTACTGATATGCCTTGTGACCTTGAGGAAGTTATATCACCTCTTGGAACCTCAGTTCCCGCATCTGTGAGGGTTAATGATAATACCTCCTATGAGGCCGGGATTAAATGAGGTAGTGCATGTACCGCTCAGCACGGTCGGTGCCAGGCACAGTAGCCACCCCATGATTGTTGGCTGCTGTGATGACGATAGGGCTTCCCTGGCAGCTCAGGAGTAAAGAATCCGCCTGTGGATTCAGGAGATATGGGTTCAATCCTTGGGTCAGGGAAATCTGCTGGAGAAGGAAATGGCAACCCACTCCAGTATTCTTGCCTGGGAAATCCCATGGACAGAGGAGCCTGGTGGGCTACAGTCCATGGCTTCGCCAAAGAGTTCGGACACGACTTAGCGACTAAACAACATGATGATGATGCCAGCGCCTGCTCTCCTGCCCTGATTTAGGTTAATGCTTTAGGCAGGTACTCACTGCAGTTACTTGTCGTCTAAGGGCTCTCTGATTTGACTTATGCATCCTTGGGAGGTGTAGAACAGTGGTTAAGGGTGTGGATGCTGAGAGTCAGACTTCCTTGGTTCAAACCAAGCTCTGTTCCCTAATATTCGAAAGACCTGGGGCAGCTTAGTTAACCTCTTCTGTGCCTCATTTTCATCCTTGGTAAAATGAAGCCAATAATACCTACCCAAGAGGATTACATGAGTATAATATGGAAAGTGCGTCGATCCTATACTTTTAGAGTAACTGCTATGTAAGTGCTATTATTTTTAGCCACTATTTTGACTGCTCAGCATGAATGGAATTTGAACAGGGCACCCAGCAGGCTGGGATGGTGCGTTAGCCCAGCCTTTAAAAGACCATTAAGGACTTCTGAGATGTAAAAAATAGACTTTTGGCAGCGGATTGCTCCACATACTGCCTTTGGGAGAATTTATTCGTGTCCTAGTGAAGCTGTCAGCAGCTCCACACACTGTGGGACACTCTCATGTCTCTCTAAAACTAGCATCATAGTCTTTTCTTCTTCTGCCTTGGAAATTGTTCTGTTGGTTTCTTCCAGGTTTGAAAATACATATTTGTTATTTAAAAAAAAAAAGATTAGACAGTACAGAAAAGCGGAAGAAACTAAGGGCACCTTTGCTTTCAGTGAGATAACTACTGTTTACCTTGTGGTGTGTTTCTATACTTTGGTCTATGCATGTTGGGTGTATGAGTGTTTTATTCTAAATAAGAGCATACTACTCTGTAGCTTCCTGTTTTCATTTATCTTTCCATATCACTGAGTATTACTTACTTTTTTTCACCGTTATTTTTTCTTAATAAATCTTAGAGATCACTCTGTTTCAGTACATCTAGATCTTCTTCCCCCTCGCCCCCATTTTTAGTTTATTGTTACAGTCACTTTCAAACATACACAAAAGCAAAGAGAACAATACAGTGAATTCCAGTGTATTTCAACATTTTCTCTCCATTTTTAGTAAAACTTAATTGAAATATGTATACAGTCCACTTCATTGACAAGGGTATACATTGTGAATAGAGAACTCAGTGAATTGTCACGTAGGGAGCACACTCATGGAAACAGCACCCAGATTATGAAAGAAAACATGACCTTTACTGTAGAGGGCCCCGTGCTACCTCCTGGTCTCTACCTCCCTGCAGTGGAAACCCTTATTCTGACTTATAATACCATAGATTAGTGTTGCCTGTTTTTGAATTTTATATAAAAGTACAGTATATACTTTCCTACCTCATTCTGTCTTACAGCTGCACAGTCTAATCTTGTTTATATGTACTCTCATGGTTTTACTTAATCCTTTTCTGATGGATATTTAGATGGCCATCAGTTTTTTCCCTATTTATTTGATTATTGATTGGTTAATTGCTGTTAGCAACACTGATGAATATCTTGTGCAGATATCTTTCCATTTATAGTAGCTTTCCACTTGTTTCTTTAGGATAAATTCCTAAAAATAAAATTGCTGGGTCAGAGGTCATGAACAGTCTCAATCTGTGGCTATACAAGTCATCATGATATTGGGAATCTTAGTAATCAGTCTGGGCTTTTGAGAAAGAATCTGGCCTGGGAACCAAGCACAAGTTGTTCTGTGCCATTGGCAGGCAATCAGACTGTTTGGAGGACCAAGCACTAAAGAAATAAGATTGATTTGTGAGTGTATGTGTTTGTTTGCAGTGTGATTCTTACTGTAGACCCTTGAACAACATTAATGAACTGCATGGGTCCACATATATGCAGATTCTTTCACTTTGTACCTACTTTAGTACTACATGATCTATGGTTGACTCTGAGGATGCAGAACCATGGATATAGAAGACCTACTGTAAAGTTGTACAATAATTTTCAACTGTTCAGAGGGTTGGCACTCCTAATCCCTGCGTTGGTCAATGGTCAGCTGTAGTTTATCAGCATTAAAACACCTTATTAGCATAAGATGCTTAACTTCACTTGTTATAAAACAGATAAAATAAGATAGCATTCTACCTAGAAGAATGGCAAAAATAAATCATCAACAGTGTTGGTAGTATGTGGGCAAACACACAGTCTCATACACTTACTCAGAGTGCAAATTGGTAGAACATCTTTGTTCTGTAAAGTGAAAAAATGCACATACCTTTTGAGCCAGCAAATCGATAACTAAAGATGTTTTTCACAGGTAAGTGATAATTATGATGAGTTAACATTTACTGAATGCTCACCAAGTGCCAGGCACTGTTCCAGTTCCTTAGGATGTTTAAATGCATAGAATGCTGTGCAACTGAGGCACACAGAGACTCTCCCATAACTTGGGTGCCCATCCATAGGACCTGGAAGCAGCACCTGGCTTCTTTGGAACAAGAAATGTGCTTTGTTTTTTAATTGTGTACCCTTTTGTACTACCTACTTTTTGCTTCTGCTCTTTTATATTCTGTTAGTTATTATGAAAAACTAATCAAAGTCATATATGTATATGGTTTTAAAAAGACCCAATACTGTTTAAATTTTTATATGTACATATATTCCTTTCCATCATCAAAATTGGTTAATTTTAAAAAAAAAATCCTTGGCAGATTCTCAGCTTTTCCAAAGGGAACATGGAGAAAGGCAGGGTTACCCACTCAGGCCTGTCGGTCTTTAGGGGGTGAGAGCTTAGGATGAACTGTTCATAGTCCCCTAGCCCATCTCCCAGCCGAAGCCTGGCCTGATCCCTAACCAGCCCTGTTTCCCCCTTAGGTATCGTGTGCATGGACCACCTGGAGGAAATGCTGAAGCTGGTGGACGGCAACCCCATGATGATGAAGGACGGCAAGTGGGTGGTGCAGAAGTATATCGAGCGGCCCTTGCTCATCTTTGGCACCAAATTTGATCTGAGACAGTGGTTCCTGGTGACCGACTGGAACCCGCTTACTGTGTGGTTCTACCGTGACAGCTACATCCGCTTCTCCACACAGCCCTTCTCCCTGAAGAACCTGGACAAGTGAGCCCCCCACCCTCAGCCCCCTCAGTCCCATGAGGTCCTAATCTAGTCGGGGAACTGGCAAGGAACAGTGCTTCCAGTGCAGTGCTGGGCTCCAAACACAGACTCTGCAGGCAGGCAGACCCGTCATCCTTCCACCCAGCAGATGCCTACGGCACATGTACCCTGAGCCATTCACCGTTCTAGGCACTTGGGACACAGTAGTGAATGAAACGAACCCAGCCCTCAAGAATTCACATTCCAGCAGGGAGAAACAGACAAGCCATGAACATAATCGGTAAAATCATCAGTGGGTTAAAAAGTGATACGTGTTATGGGAGAAAAGATGTAGAGCCGGGTAAAGGGGGATCAGGAGAAACAGAGAGGCAGCATTCACTTGGGGGTGAGAGGAAGCCTGTTGAGCCCTGGATTCAAATTCCTTTTTTGCAGCTTCCAAGCTCTATGACTTGGGTCGAGTGGAACCCTGTTTAAGCTTCAGTCACCACCATCTGTAGAATGGAGCTCATAGCTGTCAGTTAACTGAGTGCTTGCATGTGAGGAATGCTAAGCACTTCCTGTATATTATCTCAGACATTCATGAAAACCTGGCCAAGTGGGTACTGTTACTACCCCCATCTTTTACATGTTGAAAGGAGCACACAGGTTAAATGAGTTATATGAGATTTTACCAGTCAGCAATGAAGATAGGACTTGAGCACATATCTTGGTGACTACAGGCCCCGTACTCGGAGCTACCTTCTTCTAGGCACTGGGAGAGTTAACTGTGACACTGTCACAAAGCACTTCACACTGTGGCCCCATACTTAGTACCCTCAGAGAGGTCCTGAGCACAGACTGATAGCGGCCCTAGAAGATGGTGATGAGGACTTTGTCAACTCCAGCTGCATAGTTCAGTGTGCGCAGGGCTGGTTCCGGGGTTTGCCTGCCCTCAGCTTCCTGCTCTCTGTCCCAGCTCTGTGCACCTGTGCAACAACTCCATCCAGAAGCACCTGGAGAATTCATGCCACCGGCACCCGTTGCTGCCCACAGACAACATGTGGTCAAGCCAGAAATTCCAGGCCCACCTGCAGGAGACGGGGGCCCCGAACGCCTGGTCCACTGTCATCGTGCCCGGCATGAAGGCCGCAGTGATCCACGCCCTGCAGACCTCCCAGGACACCGTGCAGTGTCGGAAGGCCAGCTTCGAGCTCTACGGTGCTGACTTTGTGTTCGGTGAGGACTTCCAGCCCTGGCTGATCGAGATCAACGCCAGCCCCACCATGGCACCCTCCACGGCTGTCACCGCCAGGCTCTGTGCCGGTGTGCAGGCCGACACCCTGCGTGTGGTCATCGACTGGCGACTGGACCGCAACTGTGACACGGGGGCCTTTGAGCTCATCTACAAGCAGGTAAGGTGGCCAGGCCCAGGCAGGACCCAGGGAGGCCTCCCCATAGTAAAGCTCAGGGCTCTGCAGTCACACATACCCAGTTTGGGTCCTGGTCTTGCCACAGTGACTGGGTACAGTCACTCCACCACCCTCTTGAGCCTCCATTTCCCTGTCTGTAAGATGGACATGCTGTTACCATCTTTCTCCTGGGGTTTTGGGGATGAATTGAGTTAGTGTGTTGGATAATATCTCTAGAGGCTGGTAGCGTACTGTTACAAGCATAGACTCTGAAACCTCCCTGGGTTCAAATCCCTGCTCAAATAAATAACTCCTCTTCCATGAGGTTCCAGTAAAACAGCAGCCCTCAAAATTATAGACTCCCTACTGTTAACCAAGAGGCTGTGCAGCTCTGTCTTTTTACTCAAAATGTGTTCAAGACTGAATCTTGAGACCTATAGGTATACTCTTGGAATGCTTAAAAGATGTGTAGCTGCCTTAAAGGGCCTAATAGGCATGGCTTGGATTTCTCTGAAGTTTTCTGTTTGTTTTTGTCTTTTTAGATATCATTGACATACAACATTGTTAGTTTCAGAAGTACAACATAACAGTATTTGTATATATTGTGAAAAGATCACCACCATAGGTCTAGTTAACGTATGTCATCAAACAGTTACAAAAACTTTTTTTCTTGCATGAGAACTTTTAAGATCTACTTTCTCAGCAACTTTCAAATATACAACATTAACTATAGTCATGATTCTATATATGACTTATATATCTGTAACTGAAAGCTTGTAATTTTTTATTCCCTTCACCCATTTTGCCCACCCATCAGCTATCTGTTCTCTGTATCAGTGAGTTCAGTTTGTTTTTGATTTTAGATTCTGCATATAATTGAGATCATACAGTATTTGTCTTCCTCTGACTTATTTAACTTAGCATAATACACCTGTGGTCTGTCGATGTTGTCACAAATGTCAAGATTTCATTATTTTTATTTATTTTATTGGCTGCACCACATGGGATCTTAGTTCCCCAACTAGGGACCAAACCGGTGCCCCTGCAGTTCCCCAACCAGGGGCCAAATCTGTGCTCGCTCCCTGCAGTGGAAGCGTGGAGTTCAGACACTGGACTGCCAAGGAAGTCCTGAGATTTTCTTCTTTTTAATGGCAGAGTAATATTCCATCATATATTTATATATACACATTTTCTCTGTTCATCTGTCAGTGGATGCTTAGGTCACTTCCGTGTGTTGGTTATTATAAATAGAGCTGCCATGAACACGGGCTTACAGATATCTTTTCAAATGGTTTTTCATTTCCTTTGGGTAAATACCCAGAAGTGGAATTGCTGGATCATATGGTAGCTCTGTCATTAACTCCTTGAGGAACATCCATACTGTTTTCCATAGTGGGCACACTAATTTACCTTCCTATCAACCTGCACAAAAGTTCCCTTTTCTTTATATCCTTGCCAACCCTTTTAATTTTTTGTCTTTTGAATGATAGCCATTCTGACAGGTGTGAGGTGATATCTCATTGTGGTTTTGATCTGCATTTCCCTGATGATGAGTGATGTTGAGTACCTTTTCATGCACCTGTTTCATGTATCTGTATGTCTTCTTTTGAAAAATGTGTATTCAGATCCTCTGCCCATTTTTTAATCAGATTGTCTTTATATATTTTGGGGACTTCCCTGGCAATCCAGTGGTTAAGACTTCACACTTCACTTCAGGGTGTGTGGGTTCAATCCCTAATTGGGACAACTAAGATCCTACATGCTTCATGGCATGGGGGGAAAAAAAAGATTATATGTTATTAACCTCTTACAAGTGATTTGCATTTTCCCCCATTTGGTAGGTTGTCTTTTGATTTTGTTGATTTCCTTCACTGTTCAGAAGATTTTTAGTTTCTTTATTTTTGCTTTTGTTGCCAAATCCAAAAAATCATTGCCAAGACTGAGTTAAGGAACTTCCTGGCTGTTTTCTTCTAGGAGTTTTATGGTTTAAGGTCTTATATTCAAGTCGTCACTCCATTTGAGTTGATTTTTCTATATGGTATAAGATAGTGGTTCAGGTTCTTTCTTTGCATGTGGCTGTCCAGTTTTCCCAACACCACTTATTAAGAGACTGTATATTCATGCCTCCTTTATCATGACTTAATTGACCACAAGTGTGTGGGTTTGTTTCTGGGGTTTTAATTTTGTTCCATTGATCTGTGTGTCTGTTTTTATGCCAGTATCATACCGTTTTGATCACTGTAACTGTGTAATACATTGGTTTGGCCAAAAAGTTCATTTGAGTTTCCATATGTCCTTGCAGGAAAAAAGTCCAAATGAACTTTTGGGCTAACTCAATAGTTTGAAATCAGGAAGTGTGATGCCCCCAGCTTTGTTCTTTCTCAAGATTTCTTCAGCTATTCAGAAGTCTTAAGTGATTCCGTACATCTTTGGGGATTGATTTTTCTATTTTTGTGAAAAATGTCATTGGAATTTTGATAGGGATTGCATTGAGTCTAGAGATTCCTTTGGGTGTTATAGACGTTTTAATAATAATTCTTCCATTCCATGAGTACAGAATATCTTTCTATTTATTTGTGTCATCTTCAGTTTCTTTCATCAGTAGTGTACAGGTCTTTCACCTCCTTGGTTAAATTTATTCCTGGTATTTTATTTTCTTTGATGTTCTTTAATCTCTTTAAGTTAGAACAGCCCCACTTCTTTTTTTCCCACCCATATTTAGATCTTTTGAAGGCACCAGACTGGTTGTTTTATGGAACTGTCCCACATTCTGGATTTATCTGATTGTTTCCTCATGGTGGTGTTTAACTTCTGTTATCTGAATGTCCTATAAACTAGAAGTTAGGTCACATAGCTTGATGAGGTTCAGATTACACATTTTTGTCAAGAACACTCGAGAGGTGATACTGGGTGCCTCATACAGCATCACAAGGCACCCATTGTCAGAGTGTCTCATGATTGGTGATGCTAAGTCTGACCATGCGGTTAAGGTCATGCTGCGAGATCTCTGCATGGTAAGTTGCATCCTTCCCTTTGCAGTGATCATTTTCTTTGTAAGGTGATTCTTTGGCAGTGTGAAGATGACACATTTTCCTGTCATTCTTTTCACCTACTTGTTCTGATATCCAGTTTTGATTCTTGCCTATTCTGTTAGAGTCGCAGAATGGTACATTGCTATTTCTATCATTCTTTCTGCATTTATGAGCTGAGATTCTTCCATAAAGATGAGCTTTTTTGTATCATCTGGGCTTCCCATGAGCTCTGATATCTGTAATTTTTTTTATTGAAGTATAGCTGATTTACAGTGTTGTATTAATTTTTCTATACAGCAGAGTGATTCAGTTATACATACACATACATTCTTTTTCATATTCTTTTCCTGTATGATTTATCCAAGGATATTGAATGTAGTTCCCTGTGCTATATAGTAGGACGTTAATATCTGTAAATTTTTTTAATATTTATTTATTAGGCTGCATCATGTCTTAGTTGTGGCATGTGGGATCTTCATTATCTTCGTTATGTCTTGTGGATCTTTTGCTGCAGGGCACGGATTCTCTAGTTGTGGTGTGCAGGCTCAGTAGTTGCGGTGCAGGGGCTTAGTTGTTCCATGGCATGTGGAATCTTAATTCCTTGACCAGGGATTGGACCTGCGTCCCCTGTATTGCAAAGCAGATTCTTAACCACTGGACCACCAGGGAAGTCTCTTGATATCTGTATTTTTAACAAGCTCCAAATGACACTGATGTTTAGATAGGTTCTAATCAGGATCTGTTGATGACATGGAAAACCCCTCAGCCTAGCTCTAGGTTAACAGGAGTGTTCCTAGCAAGAGGCAGGGGCGCTTCTGTGTCCAGTGCAGGAAGTACAGCTTGGCTTAATAGGAACTGAACATGGTCCAGGAGCTCCTTTCTTGGATCTTTCTCTCTGCCTCCCTCTGTATATTTGCAACTTCATTCTTTCCACAGAATGCCTTCTTTAAGATTCTGCTTCCCTTGGTTCAGATAAGAATTTAGGCAGGCTCCAGGCCTTTTATCCATCTGAGTGTCATAATTCCCATGCTCTCAGCAGAGAATCTGGCTCATCTCAGGAAGCTGTCCATTGACAGCAGCCAGTGGAGGAGAACACATACGTTCCCAGCCAGGGAGTTGAGGTGGTCGGGGGGTGGAGGGGTGGAGGTGGGGGCCTGGCTAAGACCCCCCACACACACTCCGCTGGTTTATTCATCTCAGGGGCTTTGTGACCCTCTAGGTACTGATTCAGACTCCTTAGAGGACAGAGACAGGCTTTGCATTTCTCAGCCCAGAAATGTCTCCTGACCAGGTGCCCCGGAAGTTAATTTCATCTACCCCTGCCCCAAGTCTTTGTAGACCTAGGATTCTAGCACCATGGTCTGAGAAGGCCTTGTCTCCCCTTCTTCCCCACAGCCTGCCGTGGAGGTGCCCCAGTATGTGGGTATCCGGCTTCTAGTAGAGGGCTCCACCATCAAGAAGCCCCTGGCGATGTGTCACCGGCGGATGGCGGTCCGCCCAGCCCTCCCTCACCTGCTGGCCCCGAGAGGCTCTGGGGAAAGCAAGGACTCAGGAAGCCCCATCCACAGGTCAGCTTCTAGGAAAGTTGCTGGGGCCAGAAGCCTGGGGCACACTGAGAAGCCAGATTCCACTGCCACCACCTCAGCCCCTGGAAAGGGGAAGAAAGGCAAGGCAAAAAGTGCCACAGCCCAGGTCCGCCCCAATCTCCGGAAGTGGGACACCCCCAGCACGAGGATGGGCTGCATTTTTACCATGACCTTAGCTAGCAGGGACAGGCATCCCCACTCTTTGAACAGAGTGCCATTGAGTCTGAAGAACCCCCAGGCCCTGGGTAAGACCCTTCCCCCCAAACACCCCAGGGTCTCAAGACAACTTCTTCCTGCTCTCCAAGCCCCTCCTAACCACCTGGGTTTGCCCCCACCCACAGCCCCACCAGAGAGTCACCGGTAGTAAGTAAAAGCCACCACTTACAAAGTATTTTTAAAAACTGCACAACTGAATGACTGTGATCCCTCCCGCAAAGTAGTCACGTGGCGAGGCAGTTGTACTCATTTTGAAGATGCCAGGACTCAGTCCCAGGTTGATCTCACTCCAGAGCCCCAACTTTTCCTGCTGTAGTATTCTGTTTTTGCTGCCGTGCAAAGTTGCCTCTGGGGGAAAGGAACTAATATCTGTATAGCACGTAACAGTTTAAACTGTGTCACTATCTGACCAGCTCCTTTAGTCCTCACAGCCTAGCGAGGGAGGTGCTATGATCCCCGTTTTCCAGCCGAGGTATCAGGAAGTGTAAGGAAGTTGCCCAAGGTTGCACAGCTCAGAAGGGGCAGAGCTGGGATGCAGACCCAGGTCTGTTGGACTTCAAACCCTGTGTCCTTCCCATGGCCTCTGGAGAAGGAACTGGGTGGGCTCCATCTGCCCTCGTCTCCCCCTGCCTCCCCACCCTCCACACACACCTTGAGGGGCAGCTGGTCAGCCTTAGCCCCTCCCCAGCCCCTCATGGCCCCTCTTGCTCCCACAGCCCCTTACCACTTCCCAAGCCTCCACAGCAAGGCCCAGCTGCCTTCTCCCCATGTGCCCTGGCCCCAGGGGCAGGTCCTCAGACTACAGCACAGCAAGCTGGCGGGCACTAAGGCCCTGTCGACCACAGGCAAGGCCTTGATGACTCTACCAACCGCCAAGGTTTTGATTTCCCTCCCACCTAACCCTGAGCTCAAGCTGGCACCCAACACCCTGAAACCAAAAAAGGTGGGCCTCAAACTGACCAGTACCCCACTGGGCAGTGCTGACTGCTGGGTCAGGGCTGGAGGGCACAGGTAGAGGGTAGCCCCCAGGCTGGCCTGTGCCCCAAGGGAAGGGCTTGCATCCCTCAGGACCCCCTTCCCGAACAGATTCCTGATCATCTCTCCTCCTTCTCCCCTCCTTTCACACGGAGGCTCTTGCTCCCCAGCGCCTTCATGGTCCCCACATTGGAAGTAACTTGTGGGCTCAACCCTTTGAAGACGGAAATCTTCCTAGCATCTATAGGAAGAGCAAGACCAAAGGCAAATGCAAGGCCAGACTCTGTGACAGACCAAAGGCCGAGACGCGCCTCATGACGACACTGAGCCTTCCAGGACCCCTGACCCTTATCACAGACGAGGGTTTGGAGGGCACAAGGGACATGTGGCCACAGAAGCCTTTGCTTCCATCATCACCACCCTTACCCTGGATGCAGCGCCAAATAAAAAAGAGCAAATGAGGTCTTCAAGGCTTGGCTCCTTTTCTGTTGGAGGGTGAAGTATAGTGTGACCCTGTGCTCCAAGGCCCAGGACGAGAGCCAGAGGCTGTCAGCAACTCCTCCCCAAAGCACAGCCCCAGTGACAACAGGAGACTCAGCGGAGAAGAGTGGACCTTGCTAAACCCCAGCCCCTCTCCTGAGGGGATGGGCCTGTCCCTTCCTCTGCAAGGGGCCAAGGTCACCTCAAAAGGAAATATCCAACAAGCCCCTCTCATCTGAAAAATGCTCAATATTCCTTAGTTATAATGGGTTGAATGTTGGTATGTCTTCCTAGAACCTGTGGATATATCTGTTTGGAAAAAAAGGTGTTTGCAGATGTAAGTTACAGATTTTGAGATGAGATCGTCCAGATGGGGCCTCAATCCAATAACAAGTGTCCTTACAAGAGACTGAAGAGAAGACAGTCGAGGAGGAGGCCGTGTGGAGACAGAGGCAGAGGTTGATGTGATGCGGCCACAAGTCAGAGGGTGCTTGAGCCACCAGAAGCTGGAAGAGGTAAGGAAAGATTCTCCCATAGAGCCTTTGGGTAGTGCACAGCCCTGTCAACACCTTGGTTTTGGACTTCTGGCCTCCAAATGGAAAGAATCCATTTTGTGCTATTTTAAACCATTCGGGTTATGGTAAAAAATTTTTTTTCCTATTTTTTGGCCGTGCCGTGTGGCACATGGGATCTTAGTTCCCCAACCAAGAATCGAACCCATCCCCTGTGCCATGGAAGTGTGGTGTCTTAACCACTGGACCTCCAGGGAAGTCCCCAGGTTGTGGTAATTCATTGCAGTGGCCCTAGGAAACTAACACACTAATCAAATCAAGATAAATACACTCTGAGCCAGAAATTATGACACAGCTGAATGAGAAAACGCAGACAGGCGGACCCACAGCAGCACTATGGTCACAACCAACGACCTAAGTGTCCATTAACGTTGGGTGAATAGACTGCAAGCCCCAGCATTCCAACTCCTGCCACACAATGGATGCACTTCCCAGAGTGTAGCGAGAACAAGCCACAAAAGGATATATACAGCACAGTTCCATTCCACAGGAGTTTGAGAAACAAGCAAAACAAAATACATTGTTTAGGGATGCATGTATATGTGGTAACACTTTAAAAAAACAGACAAGTAAAGATTTCTCTCAAGTCGGGGGAGTAATTTCCAACTGTGACTATACAATAGTGCCCATTCTGGAGCTTTTAAAAAAGATGTCTCCATCCCAGACTGGTAAAAGTATCTTAGAGGTGTAGTCAGGGGAGGTATGGGGATTTTTTTTAAAGCTTTCTGAGGGGGCAGGGTAGGGGGTTCTAATATGGGACCAGAGTTGAGAACGGCTATGTTCTAAGGAGAAGGATGCTTCTGTTTTGTGCCAAGTGGTGGTTATGAGTGTCACCTTACAGTTATTCTTTAAATCAGAGATGTTTTATGCACTCTGTATGTTTGATATGTTACATGGTTTTTTAAAGTAAAAGATCTAACATCTAAATGAGTACTCAGATTCCTGGAGACAGAGAACAGTGGCTACTGGGGCTGAGATGGGTAGGGAATGGGCAGTTGGTGTTTAATGAGAACAGAATTTCAGTTTGGGTGGATGAGAAAGTTCTGGAGTTAGATGCAGAAGATGGTTGCACCACTGTGTGAATGTACTTAATGCCACTGAACTATACACTTAAAAATAGTGAAGATGGTAAAGTCTACCAAGTGTATTTTAGCACAAATTAAAAAAAAAACTCTAACATTTTCTCTCAGCTAGAATTGGGCCAGAAACAGCCAAACATAAAGACCACACATTGAACTCGGCAGAAAGCACAGTCCATGATAAACATTTTCTTTCTCAGCAAATCCTGAAAACGATCCTGTGAGGTAGGTACTTTTATTATTTCAAGCCCAGAGAGGTGAGGTCATTTGCCTAATACCACACAGCAAATGGCCTTAGGATGCAATCTCAGGTCTATCCCACTAGAGCACCCAGCATCTTACACGGTGGCCTGACTGCATGCTGAGCACTGACCACACTCTTCTTGGGCCTGACCGCAGCCCATTTGCCTCCCACCCCAACCGCTTTCCAGCAGGACTACTGGTAGTGGAGCCCCAGGCACTGCAGGGTCCTGGAGAAATAAGAGGGCAGAGGAGCCAGAAGCTCAACGGGTGGGTCCCTGGGCCTGGCGCCTGGGAGGTGAAGACAGTGCAAATGGAGGTGCAGGGGCAACTGGGCAGCCTGGGAGGGGGTCAGGCAGAGGTGGCCGAGGAGGGCTTCATCCAGGACCTGGGGGCGGAGAGACGTGTCAGCAGCCAGGTGAGTTCCAAGCAGCGCTCAGCGAAACAGGAGCGAGGCAAATACTTTGTGCTGCCTCTGCATCCGTGTTCTGCATGCCTCTGCACACGTCAATACCTTCACACTCACACACACACTCACACTACAGCATAGACCAGCTAGGGGTCACCAAATCAGCTTCCTAGGCATTTCGCTAAACTGCATTCCCCAGCCCCTCCTGCAGGTTGGGGAGGCCGTGACTGAGCCCCACTCAGTGCAACAGGAGTGTTGAGTATGCGTCCCACTTCCTGACCTGGCCAGAGAAACCACCCCCCATGAACCTGCCCTGTCTCCTCTGCTGACCAGATAGCAGCAGCCAGGGGCCCCCCAAGGGACTGTTTGGAGCAAAGCCTGCCCCTACCCCATCCCATTAACTGGACTTCACGCAGAAGGAAATTGTGTTAATACTCTGGTACTTGAGGTTTTTCTGTTAAAGCAGATAGTGTTACCAGAATACACACACACAACCTCTTACACCCGTTACAGAATGGCACACTTAGAAGGACCTTTAGAAATTGGCTGGCTTGATTTCCTTATTGAACAGAAGAGACCCATAAGAGATGTCACTTAGGGCCACACAGCAAGACAGGGCTACTGGTAGCTTTGGAAGCCCAAGTTGCATAGCTGATGTCTGGAGATGCTATCCATCCCTCCACCCCCACAAGCCCCAGCCCACCCCAGAAGGCCGCAGGCAGGTGGCCTTGGGTACCTGTCTTTGGGGCTTGGTGCTCTTGACTGGCAGAAGAAAGCGCTGGCCAAGGACAGTGCCCACGCGGGCAGAGTATGTGTGATCCCCAAGCACAGGGCAGAGCTGCAGTGCCATGTGTGCCTGTAGCTGGCTGGGAAACACTAGAAGACAGGAGAGATGGGACAGATGGCAGGCAAGCAGTTCATTCTGTGCCACCCAGTACTGCCGCGCCCCACCCCTCTTGCTCTGGGGCAGTGCCACCCCCATTCTCAGATGGTGTGGTTTCAGTGAGGTGGAGACTACTACCCCAGCCTCTGGAGCGAGGTCGGGGCAGGCAGAGCTGTCAAGCCACCAGCCTTGCAGGACTCATCCATGAAGAGATGCAACCCTGAATTTTTTGTGATGCTTCTAGGATTGAAGAGAGCACTCTTTCCTGCTGTGGAGTGAGCCTGGAGCTGCTAGAGCACCTGCTTCTCTGCCTCCATGGGGGACAGCTGCTGCTCGTACGGGAGGAAGAAGCCAGCACGCAGGAGGTGGAAAAAGAGGGAGAAACGGCTTTCTGATGACGTCCTCCAAGCCTGGATGCAGCCAAGCCCGAACTATTTTGTTTTGGCTGCACTGGCTCTTCATTGCAGCACGTGGGCTTTCTCTAGTTGTGGAGAGTGGGGGCTACTCTCTAGCTGCGGTGTATGGGCTTCTCATTGCAGTGGCTTCTGTTGTGGAGCACGGGCTCTAGGGTGTGCAGGCTTTCAGGAGCTGCAGCACGCAGGCTTGGTAGTTGTGACTTGCTGGCTTGAAGGGGCGAGGGCTTCAATAGTTGCAGCACAGGGGCTCATTAGTTGTGGCTGGTGGGCCCCAGAGCGTGCACAAGTGTGAACTTCTAAGTTACATGAGTCATTAAACTGCTCTTTTGGGTGACACCAACTTGAACTTGTTTTGGGGAAACTTAATGGGTATGAAATGGTTCACATATGTAAACTTATTAATACTCCTGAAAACTCTATAATGTGAGACGTAGCATCATTCCACCTTATAGACAGGAAAACCACAGCTCAAGAAGTAACCAGCCCACCATAGACTGGGATTCAAACCCAGGAGCTGTACCGTCTACTTTCATGTCTGGCAATATGGTGGGGTGGATAATCTAAAAACCCATCTTTTATTAACCACCTAGAAACACTGGAAAACTGTAACAATCATCCTTTTAAGTACACAGCTGGACTCTGGGGAAAGTAAAGTCCCCTGGATGAAAATACAAAAAGAAAACAAATCCAGAGCACAAGAGAGTCAACATTTCACCTCTTCTAGGGGTATTTCCAATCTTGGGGCCAAAAGGCTTGAGTTTAAGTAGTGACAAGGGGCCAAGGATGAGGTTGTGGTGCCCAAATGAAGTCGTGCAAGGGTGGACTAGGAGAAAAAGCCAGCCACCAAGGAAGGCAGATGAGCCCTGTAGGTATGGATGAGGGGAATGAAGATGATAAGCTGCTCTCACACAGGCTTGGGGTTCTAATACCACTTGAGTGATCTGTGAACTTCCAACTGAGGTGTTAATCTCTAGGTCCTAAAGCAGTGATGTGAGCTCACTCAGCAGAAGCAAGGCAGAACCTCTCAAGTCCCCACCGCCAATGAGGCAGTAAAGGATTTCCACAGATGAAGACCCAGCACAACCCAAACCACAGAGCAATAAGGAGACATTCCACCAAGGGGAGCAAGTCTGCAGAATTCACAACAGAATTAGACCCTTAGGATCTCAAGACAAAAGAATTATAGAAACACCATATAGGTGTGCTTTAAATGAGTAAAGACAAACAAGAACAAGTAATGAGAGAAAAAAACAGATGCTATCGCTAATTGGGTTCAAGGCTAGGAGAATGGATGGACAAGCACAGGGAAGGAGCTGATCAACCAAGAGGCTTGCCCAGAGCGTGGACCTTCAGTGGATGTGTGTTCTTGGCCATTTGGGATTTATAGGTAAAGAAAAAGCTGACAGATCAGCAAGAGAAGGCACAAAACAATCTGAAGACTGACCAGGTCATTTAATTCTTGGAAAAACTTGAGTCAGTGACTGTTGGTCACCTTTACTTACTGGTGTGAAAAATAAAACCACAGGATGAACCACAGCAATCAGTGAGCAGACAAAACTTTAAATCAGAAAGGCAGGGTGGTGGTCCACAGTATGCGCAGTAAAGGTGGTTAGATATGTAATAACTTGAATATCCTTTGAGATCTGAGATTTTAGCATCATGCTTTATTGGGTTTGAATACTGTTCTCATTAGTTTTATTGCAGTCTAGACAAAAATGTTAGGACTTTGGGAGTTCCCTGGTGATCCAGTGGTTAGGACTCTGCTCTTCCATTTCTGTGGGCCCAGGTTTAATCCCTGGTCAGGGAACTATCCCTCAAGCCATGCCATACAGCCAAAAAAAAAAAAAAAAGCTGATTTAAAAAGAATGAGCAAAACATTGGTTAAAAAATGCAGGCAAGGGCTTCCCTGGTGGTCCAGTGGTTAAAAATCTGTCTTGCAATGCAATGGACACAGGTTCCTGGTCAGGGAAGATCCCACACGCGGCAGAGCAACTAAGCCCATGTGCCACAACTACTGAGCTGCAACTAGAGCCCGTGCCCTGCAACGAGAAGCCACTGTAATGAGAAATTCGACCACCACAACAAAGAGAAGGCCTCACTCTGTGCAACAGGAGAAGCCCACGTGCAGCAACAAAGACCCACCACAGCCAAAAACTAAAAATAAATAAATCTTAAAAAAAATGCAGGCAATAAGTCTAGAAGTATTCTAAGAGTTCATTTACCTTGCAGTTGGCAGGACTGAGTCACGATTTTCAGGCTGACTTGTGCCTTTGTGTGGACTGGAGGAAGGCACTGCTCCCTTGCTGGGTGCAGTCCTGCCAGGGCCCACACCTCAGCAGAGAGAATATGGGCTGGTCTGTAACAGAGCTACCTGCTTATGGACAGCCCTGGCTGCTTGACTGTTAGATAGGAACACTCACAACTTTTGAAGACCAAAGATTGTAAATAAATGTTTTAAAATTTGGGGGGGAGGCAATTTTTGTTAAAAGCATTATGCAAATTAAAAGACAAAAAAATGCCTTATTTTTTTAAAAGCCATCTGTGTTTGTAAAACAACCAACTTGAATTTGTAGACGTAAACAATACAATCAATGGGTAGGTTAAACTGGCAGGTTAGATCCAACTGAAGAGAAAATTACTCAGCTGGAAGGTATGTCTGAAGATTACCCAGAATGCAGCAAAGATAAAGACGTGAAAAATGTGGAAGAAAAGTTGAGACATAGTAAGTGAACGAGAAACTCAGACGCTATCAGGCATTCAAAAGGGAGGATGCAAGAAACACAACATTTGAAGAACTTTTCAGGATGGATTAAACAGGTTAATCTTCAGATTCAGAGAACACTGAAGCCTGAGAAATAAAACTAAACCCACACACCTGGATTCATCACAGTGAAACTAGAGAACATCAAAGGTAAAGAGAAGATTGCTGAGAGCAGTAAAAAAAAAAAAATAGGTGAGTTGCAAAGGGGTGACCGTCAGACTGACAGGAGAAGCACTGCTCTCTCCAGGTGGAGCTGGTCACATACATCCTACAGTCCATCAAAGACTCCCCAGGCTGGCACTGAAACTACCACCTTCCTCCCATTCCCTGCCTCCCCAACCAAATACAGTTTGTTAAGTCTGGCTGGGGCTCCAGACCCACCTGTCAGTGGCTGCAGCTGGACCAGGGCACAGCCAGAGCCCGTGGCAACCACACGGAAGTAGCTAAGGGTCCTCTTGACACCTTCCATGATGTCCTTTCGGGATGGGGACTGCACTGGAACAACCTGTGGTGTCAGCCCCCAAGAGTGAACAAGCTTCACACACACCTGGGAGCTGCCCCCAAACCCTCCCTGTTCCCACCAGACCCAGGACAAGGGCCACAGTATAGGCAGTGGTCACTCACCTGTTTTAGGAGACTGAAGGGCCAGCCACCCCATATCTATACCCTTGACTCTTCTTCAGGGGTAATACGTCTGAGGGTCCCCTCTTCCCCACCCAGGCCCTGACTCACGAGATTGACCCCATCAATGTGTTCCAGTTTCAGAGCTGCTTGGATCTTCCCTTCAGAAGTAACTGGGATCCCATCAGTGACAGCACTGAGAAAGAGGCAGGAGGAGGTCACAGAGTTGTTTGCTGGGACCTCCCTGCTGCCCTGGAGCCTCCCAGCCCTTCTCACCAGTAGGTGGCTGTGGGTCTCCTGGATCTCTGTGAGTGAATGAAGAACTTCTGGAGGCGGCTTGCTGTCTGGGGACAACTGGAGAGGAGCACAAGCCCAGAGGCCTCCCTGGAGAAAGGAGACAAATCACAGAAATTAAAATCCCCTGGGATCACCCGCAAAAAAAGGAGACCTTGAGGAAGAAACACAGACCTGCTTAAGGCCAAAGAGTAACATCTTGACTACAACACAGACCTCCTCCTGAGAAACAATAAGTCTTCCCCATGTTTGATAATAAGAGTACACAGCTTAAACATGTTTCTCATTTTGCTCTGGCTCCCAGGGAGCTCAGAGCCAAACATCATAACAATTACCACCAACTGCTGACTGTCTACCAGTAGGCACTCTATTAGGAATTTCATATATGCTGCTGCTGCTGCGAAGTCGCTTCAGTCATGTCCGACTCTGTGTGACCCCACCGATGGCAGCCCACCAGGCTCCTCTGTCCACGGGATTCTCTAGGCAAGAATACTGGAGTGAGTTGCCATTTCCTTTCCAATGCATGCATGCATGCTGAGTCACTTCAGTCATGTCCGACTCTGTGCGACCCCATGGACAGCAGCCCACCAGGCTCCTCTGTCCACGGGATTCTCTAGGCAAGAATACTAGAGTGGGTTGCCATGTCCTTCTCCGAATTTCATATATATTAGCATTAAATGGGCTTCCCTGGTGGCTCAGATGGTAAAGAATCTGTCCGCAATGTCAGAGATCCGGGTTCGATTTCTGGGTTGGGAAGATCCCTTGGAGTTTGTGGAATTGCAGAAACATCTCATCTCAAGCACCATCTCTAGCGATGGCTATTAGAAGAAAGAATATCACAGATCAGTTAACAATGCTGGCTATGAATACTGGACTGGAGAAGTGACTATACACTGAGCACAGATGTTATGAGTTCTGTTTTATGATTAAAGAAACTAAGGCTCAGTGACACCTAAGATCAGTTTGTGCATAAGGATTTGAACCCAGATCTGTCTACTTCCTCCTCTTTTTCATTGTTTCCTATCTCTGTGATCCCAAAGTAGCCAGTGGAAAATGTCTGTTTATTCCTAAGTAGCTCTGCCGCCATCCCAAATAGATGCTTATCTTCCTACCTTCCTATCGCCTCCACCACTTACTTCCCAGACGCTCGGACAACCTGGAGCTCCTGCTCCCCGAGCCCCAGGGACCGGCTCAGTTCTGGCAGCACTGACAGCAACGTCAGCTCTCCTGGTTTTCCTAGGGGAAAAAAAAAGGAAGGGTACAAGTTGCTCTCAGAGGCAACCTTCCTTCTCTTCGATATTTTCTGCTCTCAGACACATCAAAACCCCTTTGACTACATCTCTTTTCCCTGCCCATACCTGTCACTGGCAGACCCTGTGGCTTGTTCAATGTCACCAGAGGTCCTGAAACATATAATACATAAACGTCAGCAACAGCAAAAGCAGTTTACAAAGACTTTCTCAGTTCGTATTATCATGTGGTCCCAGTACAACTCTCATACAGGAGTTATCAACCACACCCAGAAATGAACTTCTTTCTGAACCTTGCATATGCTCAGTTTGCTGCCTCAACCTCAGGACCTTTGCACTTGTTGCTTTCCATGTCTCAGATTTTCATGTGGCTTGCTCCTTATATCATCATGGCTCAAATGTGATCATCACAAAAAGGCCCGAGTCTCCAATCTGATGTCTGCTCCCTTCTTGCAGATCCTTACCATCGCTGTTTTATTAACAGTACTGATCACTAGTAAGTACTTTTTTTCATTTATTTTCTGGTTAATCATTTCTTCCACTGAAATGTTGGCTCCCTGAAGGCAAGAACCATATTTATATTGTTCAGCACTAGACAGCCATGTTCTAGAGCAGTGCCTGGAACACAGCCTATGCTCAAAAAATAGCTGAGAAAATTCGTAAGTCCCTGGCACAGAGACATTGTTATTTTCCTAAACCCACACAGCAAGCTGATTACAGAGCTAGATATGACTCCAAAGCCCATTTTGTCCCTCAATATATTAACACTTTTCTGAGAGCCTACTAGTGCAAAACTCTCTGGTTATTTACACTCTCCCTCCCCACAGCTGTATCCCATGATGCTGAGGCAGAGAGAGTATGTGGCTGGTCCCAGCTAGTGAGGTTCGTGAGAAGGAGAACCAGGATTTGACCCCATAGGTTTTAGTAGGGTACCGAACCAGATCCTCAGAAGGTTCGGGTGAAGACTCCTCCCCTTCCGGGTCTCTCGGCTCCTGTCCCTCCCACCCCTCACCTTTCCAGTCCACCACAGCCGTCCTCAATACATCGACCAGCTCTTCCCGACTGAAGGTCTCTGGTCTCAGCAGTCCTGGGAAAGGCTGGTTAGTCAGGGGCTCCGACCGTTTGCTGGCACTTCGACGTTGCAGCTGATGCCTGGAAAAGGTTAGGTAAACAAAAGGGGAATCACTGCTTTCGGAGGTGCCGCCCATTCTTATCTCTACACACATCTTCCCAAACCTCTGCGGTTTTTTTTATCAATGCTTCAGGAAGCCTGGGTTGAGCTTCCCGAAATCTCAGGTTCGATTGGCCCCAATGTACAGAAGAGAGAACTGAGGCTCAGAGAGGTCGGCGACTAGTTTACGGTCACACAGCAGAGATGGATTAGAACCCATATTTACCTAACTCCAGATCCCGCACACACCCTCCCCCCAGCCCCAGTCTCCCTTCTACACAAAGCGGGGCGGAGGTTGTGTAATCACCGGGCCTTGGTGCCAAAGCCTGCGGCTGTGGGCGTTGCTCGGATCCCCAGACCGCGCTGCCAGCCACCCCAGGCCTGACCCAAAACCCGACAGCCACCCATCTCCGGAGCGAAGACAGTGCGCTTGTGTCCGGAAGGGCTGCCCCGGGATCTCCTGCAGCACGCTGATTGGTCAGATTGACTGTCAATCGGAGTACCGAGGCTTCGAGTGGTGAGAAGGGGGAGCTTTGCTTTTACCCAGGAAGGAGATGCAGAAGTTCACAGTCTGTGATTTTCAGGAAACCGAAGCACAGAGCCGAGGAGGTATTTACTGCAGGTCAGAGGACCGGTTTAGGACAAAGCCAGATTTTCTGCTCATTATTGCAATTCTTTGGAGTCTTCTGACTTAAAAACAAACAAACAAACAAACACCACTGTGCACAATTTTGTAAGGCAAATTGGAAAAAACAAACTCTGTATTCGTTTATCCAGAGAACCTGCTTCAAAGAATACAGCCTGGTGCATAATCCAAAAGGGAGAAAAAAACGCCAAAGGCAGAAACAGGTTCACTACAGCATTATTTATAAAGGTAAAAATAAATCTCAAAACTGTAAACAAATTGTCCTGTGATTAGATGCATAAGGACATAAATTCATCCATTCAACATTTTTTGAATGCTAACTCTATGCTATGACTTGGCATCTGTGAACTGGAAACATATTAACAAAGAGGCAACTAAGATTCCTCATGCCATGGCACGCAGCCAAAACAACAACAAAAAAACTAAGCCAAAATATAAAAGACTGAATTTAAATAATAAAAATAAATAGAAGTAAAAGATTTTAAAAGACTGATTTTAGTTACATGACCTTTTGAAAAAGTCAGTGGTCGACAATGACAAAGGCTGGAGTGGGTGAGGGAATGAGAACCTACTAAAAATGGGCATAAGGGAACTTTTTGGTGTACAGTGATTACATATCTGTATAAATCTGCCAAAAACTTACTGAACTAAATACCTTAAAAGGGTAGGTTTTATTGTATGTAAATTATACCTCAAGAAACTTAATTTTTTTAATTCAAAGATTTAAGTAGTCAATTTTTAAAAATAATTTTTAAGTTGATGTGTTGTTTTGTTTTTATTCAGTTCAAGAAGTTTTCTTTTTTCTTTTTCCTTTAGCACTACAGCATAAAGGATCTTAGTTCCCTGAGCAGGGATCAAACACACCCCACTGCAGTGGAAATGTGGAGTCTTTTAACCACTGGACTGCTGGGGAAGTTCCTAAATAGTCAATTTTTAAATAAATCTGCACAAATTCAGACAGGACTGGCAAGAAATTTGGCAAGGATGCAAGTGATTTTATCTTGTTTGGGGCTCAGACATAAGTGTGCTGTGTCAAAAGGCCCCAT
This sequence comes from Giraffa tippelskirchi, assembly GCF_054371585.1. Classification (NCBI taxonomy): domain Eukaryota; kingdom Metazoa; phylum Chordata; class Mammalia; order Artiodactyla; family Giraffidae; genus Giraffa; species Giraffa tippelskirchi. The sequence goes on along the minus strand of NC_137283.1, from coordinate 16,294,240 downwards.
GGTATTTTAGAACCTCTCTTCTGAAAGATCTCCGACGGAGGGACAGGACACAACCTACTTTGCCGCCAGCAGACCTCTCCGCCACTGGCCCAGCTTGGCCCCAGGAAGGGCCATTCCCCGACTTGGACTGGCCTCTGGCCCTGCTTGAGGCTTAAGCTCCCTTGCTCTTCGGAATTTTCCCTCCACACGCCCCAGCCTCATCAAAGTCTGCCCTCTACTGTTCACTGCCTAAAACTGACGTGACTCCGTTAATCTCCAAGCTTCCAGAAGGAAAGAAAGAAACCTAATTTTCCCTAAGCTGAGAGGGCTCAGTGCAAAGAAACAGCGATCAGCCATTTAAGACTCACATGTGAAACTCAGATTGTCAGGAGGAAGGTAAGTTGGGACAAATTCCAAACTTTAGCCACCTCCAGCCCAACTCAGTTTATGACTCACAAGAGCAGGGAGGCCACAGCCTCAGCAAGAGTCAAAAGGGAATAGTTTCTGTGCTGGTGTAAACATCATACCTCATGCCAAAGGCCCATCCCATGGACCCAGGACAGCACTGAGCCAGCCCTCCAACCATAAATGCAAAAGCGGGAAAGCCCAGAATAGAAATGTTCTTTGCTAGCTCTGGCAGCTTCTCCTACACATGCCTGCAAGGTATGGGTCGGCTGCAGGGTATGGGTCAGCTGCCAGAAATAACCCTTTACGCTTTAACTTTGGTAACATAGGCCTTTGTCTTAGTATTTAATAAACCCAGGTAGGCCTTATAGCCCACTCCAGTACTCTTGCCTGGAAAATCCCATGGACGGAGGAGCCTGGTAGGCTGCAGTCCATGGGGTCGCTAAGAGTCGGACACGACTGAGCGACTTCACTTTCACTTTTCACTTTCATGCACTGGAGAAGGAAATGGCAGCCCACTCCAGTATTCTTGCCTGGAGAATCCCAGGGACGGGGGAGCCTGTGCCGTCTATGGGGTCACACAGAGTCGGACACGACTGAAGCAACTTAGCAGCAACAGCAGCAGGCCTTATAGTTAGTCAGAAGTGACACGTATTTGAATCTGAGAGATACAGACTAAAGCACATTCACCTACAAACCCAGCCTTTCATGCTTGTCTTGTTCGAGTGCCTGATACTGAAAAATGCCAGCTTACACTGAGAAACTAATACTTTGTGGCTACCCAAGAGTGCCTTTTGAAATCCTAAGATTGAGAGTTCTGAACATGAAAGAAAAACTGTCTAACAAGGTAGGGGTGGCTTCAATGGAGAGTTACATTGCAGCTTGACTAGTCCTGTCCCACTTACACACTTAAAAGATTGTAATAAAATGTAACATTGAGAAATTAGAAGAGTGCCTTCATCCCACCCTCCCAATCAAAGCCCTTCTTCTTTTTTTTATTTTTTTTTTTAAAATTGAAGTATAGTTGATTTCCAGGTGACTCAGTAGTAAAGAATCTGGTTGCCAATGCAGGAGACATGGGTTCTATCCCTGAGTGGGAAAGATCTCCTGGAGCAGGAAATGGCCAGCCACTCCAGTATTCACGCCTGGAAAATTCCATGGACAGAGGAGCCTGGGGGCCCTCTTAGGCCCATGAGATCAAAAAGATTTGGAAACGATTGAGCACAAGCACATAGTTGATTTAGTGTTGTGCTAGATTCTGGTGTACAGCAAAGTTATTCAATTATATATATTTTCAAGAATACATATCTAATACATATATATATCAGATTCTTTTCCATTGTATGTTATTACAAGATACTGAATATAGTTCCCTGTGCAGTAGGACGTTGTCATTTATCTATTTTATATATATGTATATATGTATCTGTTAATCCCAAACTTTGCATTTATCCCTTTCCACCTTTACCCTAACCATAAATGTGTTTTTTCTTTTTTAAAATTTCATTTATTTATTTTTGGCTACACTGGGTCTTTGTTGCTGTGTGCCGTCTTTCTCTAGTTGTGGTGCAAGGTATTCTAACTGCGATGGCTTCTCTTGTTGCAGGGCACAGGCTGTAGGGTACCCTGTCTCAGTAGTTTCAGCTTTTGGTCTCTAGAGGGCTAGCTCAGTAGTTGTGGCACAGGGGCTTAGTTGCCCCTCGCCTGTGGAATCTTCCTGAGCCAGATTCCAGCCCATGTCCCCTGCATTGACAAGCGAGTTCTTAACCACTGGATCACCAGGAAAGTCTATAAGTGTGTTTTCCATGCCTGTAGATCTGTTTCTGTTTTGTAAATAAGTTCATTTATATCATGTTTTCAGATTTCACATATAAGTGATATCATAACATTTGTTTTTCTCTGTCTGACTTACTTCACTTAGTATGGTAATCTCTAGATCCTTCCATGTTGCTACAAATGGCATTATTTCATTCTTTTTTATGGCCGAGTAGTATTCCATTTTATGTATATATCACATCTTTATCCATTCATCTACTGATGGTTACTTAGGTTGCTTCCATCCCTTGGCTATAGTAAACAGTGCTGTTATGAACATAGGGGTACATGTATCTTTTCAAATTTTCTATCTTTTCCAGATGTATGCCCAAGTGGGATTGCTGGATGATATGGTAACTTTATTTTTAGTTTTTTAAAGTGAACTGAAAGTCGCTCAGTTGGGTCCAACTCTTTGTGACCCCATGGACTATACAGTCTATGGAATTCTCCAGGCCAGAATACTGGAGTCAGTAGCCTTTCCCTTCTCCAGGGGATCTTCCCAACCTAGGGATCGAACCCAGGTCTCTCACATTGCAGGCAGATTCTTTATCAGCTGAGCCACAAGGGAAGCCCAAGAATACTGGAGTGGGTAGCCTATTCCTTCTCCAGCGGATCTTCCTAACCCAGGAATTGACGCAGGGTCTCCTGCATTGCAGGTGGATTCTTTACCAACTGAGCTATCAGGGAAGCCCTTAGTAAGGAAACTTCCATACTGTTCTCCATAGTGGCTGAACAATTTACATTCCCACCAACAGTGTAGGAGGCTTCCCTTTTCTCCATATTCTCTCCAGCATTTATAGTTGTTAACTTTTTGATGATGGCTATTCTGACTGGTGTGAGGTGATACCTCATTGTAGTTTTGATCTGCATTTCTCTAATAGTTAGCGATGTTGAGCATCTTTTCATGTGTGTATTTGTCATATGTATGTCTTCTTTGGAGAAATGTCTGTTTAGATCTTCTCAATTTTTGATTTTTTTTTATGTTGAGGTGTATGAACTGTTTGTATATTTTGGAGATTAAGCCCTTGTTGGCCTCATTGTTTGCAAATATTTTCTCCCATTCCAGAGGTTGTCTTTTCATTTGTTTATTGTTTCCTTTGCTGTGCAAAGCTTTTGAGTTTAATTAGGTCCCATTTGTTTATTTTTGCTTTTATTTCTGTTACTCTAGGAGATGGATCCAAAGAAAATATTGCTGTGATTTATGTCAAGGAGTGTTCTGCCTATGTTCTCCTCCAGAAGTTTTATAATGTCCAGTATTACATTTAGGTCTTTAATCTAGTTTGAATTTACTTTTGGGTATAGTATTAGAGAATGCTCTAATTTCATTCTTTTACATGGAGCTGTCTAGTTTTCCTAGCACCATTTAGTGAAGACACTGTCTTTTCTCCATTGTATATTCTTACTTCCTTTGTTGAAGATTAATTGACTGTAGGTGTGCAGGTTTATTTCTGGGCTTTTCATTCTGTTCCATTGATCCCTATGTCTGTTTTTGTGTCAGTGCTATGCTGTTTTGATTACTGTAGCTTTGTGGCATCGTCTGAAATCTGGGACGATGCCTCCAGCTTTATTCTTTTATTACTTTGGCAATTCTAGGTCTTTTGTTGTTCCCAATCAACGCCCTTCTGGTAGGCAAATTTATTTGGAAACTGTCACTTACCATATTGGTTACACAGTCTAGTTAAGTCTAGTACTAGTTTCAGAATTAACTGCAATTTTGTTTTTGTTTTTTTTGTGTAAAAAGTGCTATTTCCTAAAACCCCACATTATGGAGAATGGTTTGACAACAGAGTTCTCTCTTCCCTTAGACCTTTCCAGATAGAACCCTACTCTCACCTTGCAAAGCACAGAAGCACATAAAATGTTTCAGCGTATATAGTTTATTGTGACCTCTCTAATATCTTACACAAGTGGGTTGACGGTTCACTCAGGAGCATTTGGGATGGGAGGCCAGGAGGCAGGCAGTATAATGAAAGTGTTGCACGTGAAGACAGCTTGCTGAGGGGCAGGCTTCCTGCCATTGCCTGCTGGTGACTAGTCTTAGTCCTCCACTAAGCTACCTGGGGCAGGAAGGAGCCAGGCCAGGCCAAGAGCCCTCCATTCTCCTTTGGCTGGCCCAGCCCAGGTTTCAGGCCCTTCCCCTCACTTCCTCATTCATGGTCCCGTAGAGCTGAGGGAGATGTGTGAAGGTAAGAAGCTCTCTAGCTGCCAGGCTTGTGGGTGCTACCGGCTGAGCATGGGGTCCCCAGTCTGGTCCTTGGCTGGGCTTTCACTGCAGCATCTTCAGACTGGTTGGGATGAGGGATGTGGCTTTGCTCTTGGGGGGCTGTTCCCGCTCTGTGGCATCCAGGAGCTGCTGCAGGTAACAGGAGGTGCCAAGCAGCATGTGGCCTGTGGCCCGCATGCTGAAGAGGGCCCAGCGGAGAGCTTCCCTGGGTGGAATGTGAAGGCATTAGGGTTGAAACACCAAGAAAACCCCTTCCTGCCTCCTCTAAATGCCTGCTGCCCCAGGCTCCGTTTCATAAACTGTAGAGTGAGGTGCAAATAGAACAGATGTTGCCTTCCCTCAGCAGATGGGACAGGGTCTGCCTTACCTGAGATGTCTGCGTATTCTCCTGCAAAATTCAAGCTCCTTTAATCTTTCTAACACTGTTGATAACTTTGGATCAGCCAGATGGATCTACGTCACATGACTCTGCCCATTCACCACCTCTGTTCTAGACAGAAGTGGTCTACCCAGTGTCTTCTGTCTAGTCTACCCAGACATTTGTATCCTAGCTCATTTTCAGAGTGCTGGATGTGAAGCTCTCCCTGCCTGGTGCTGCAGTGCGCTGAGAGCAGAACTCCAGTCAGACAGGATTGAGTTCTCATCCAGTCTCATTAGCTGTGGCAACCTTGGCAAACTGCTATAGCTCTGAGCTGCAGCACCCTCATCTGTGTCACACCGCTTTGATCCCACACAGGGTTAAGGAGGTTAAAATAACATAAATCATTTAATACAGGGCCTGATGTGTAGAAGAACAGGGGAGATGTGGGATCAAGACTAGGTGGTTGAATGCTTGACTACTTTCACCAAATTCTTATCCAAATCTGTTTGAAAGAGGGTCATACGGGTGTCTAGTCCTAGTGGGGAGAAGAAAACAAAAGGAAAATGAATTCTTCTTGGCTGATATTAAAATTTGTCTTCTGTTAACCTTCATTTGACTCATTGGAAAAGACCCTAATGCTGGGTAGGATTGAGGGCGGGAGGAGAAGGGGACGACAGAGGATGAGATGGTTGGATGGCATCACCGACTCGATGAACATGGGTTTGGGTAGACTCCGGGAGTTGGTGATGGACAGAGAGGCCTGGCGTGCTGCAATTCATGGGGTCGCAGAGAGTCGGACACGACTGAGCGACTGAACTGAACTGAACCTTCATTCAATAAATGAACTTATGATTGAGGTGGAGGGGGACAGACAGTTCGAACCATGAACGTCTGTACGTGAAAATCCTTCAGAAATTTAAAGGCTGTACCTGAGAAGAATACCCATTTCTCACATTAGAGATCTGAGGCTTCAAACTAGCTGTCTGGACATAGATAGGAATGAAATTCTGACACATGCTACAATATGGATGAACTTTGAAAACATGATGCTAAGTCAGAGTCCCACTTCCCCTAGATGGACCAAGTCTAAAGACTGAAACTTCTTGCTCTAGATTTTGTAACCTGCAGACTGTTGGCAGCAAGCCCAGATCAAGAGGGGACATGATATGGGGCAGAAGGAAAATGGAACTTCTTGCCACAGAACCAGGCCTGAGCCTGCCGCTGACTGTCATCTGTGGCAGGCAGAACCCCGCAGCCTCAGGTCCCTCATGTGCAGACTGGAAATGCAGAGAATAAACTCGGAAAGCCAAGAAGATCTGGTATGCTCTAGCCTCATACCTTCTGGCAGAACTCTGGAGACCCAGAGTAGGGTTTCTCAGAAGCCCACTGTGAATGACAATTCATATGTATCTTCATTCCTTCTCCCATTATTTGAATTATTGCTGTGTTACCAGCTGACACAGCATTCGCCAAGGAGCGGGAGGCTACAAAAATTCTTGCCCTCTGGGAGCTTGCTCTGACATCTTGTTTATCCCTGTGTCTCTAGCTCACAGCATAGGGTCAGGCACATAGAGAGTGCTCGGTAAACACTAAATGAAGCAACTGGGGAGAAGTGGCATCTGTCAGAAGTAACTAGCAAGAGGCCAGCTTTGTGGTTTTGAATTAGTTGGCTACATTTGCTTAATGGGGTAAGAGTTCTCTAGAGCACCACTTGGAGCAACTGAATTTGGGAACCACCACAATAACTGTACTTTAATAACATGTTCCTATGCTTCCTTCAATACTTGATTAGACTTTCAAAAGTAAAGTAAAAAGATTTTTTTTGAAGTTTATTAGACATAAATGACTATTACCTACAAACTGCAGATTAATTCTGATCTATGGAAGGACAGTTATTTCATCCCTTCCACACCCATGGAAAAATCCAGGTTTGTATTTATAAATTTAGCTCAGCATTCTTGATAAATCTATGCATGGGTGGGATTTTGAACTGATTGTAACTTCTTGCTGGTTCTCTCCTTAATTGGGTTCAGTAAAAATTTTGACATGTTCACTTTTTAAGAGTTGATTAGAAGATTACTTAGGAAAAGTTACTACTTTAGCTGAAAAATAATTAGTTGTTATAGTGGAAGGTGATTAGAAAAGCTAAATGTTTCCAGCTTCCACCAGCAGGAGTGTATGAATCCCTTTGGTATACACTACTATAAACTAAAACATGAGTGCAGGCATGAAGTCCTAGACAAATGCTAACTGTCATGGTTTGTCAGCATCAACACCAGTCCCAGGCTCCCAGAAGGCTGAGGGTGCATGGGAGAAGATAGGGCCGCTCCCATTGCTGGGTACCCACCCCAGCCCCAGCTAATCCCAATCCACTCACTTCATGATGCGCTTGGCCCCGGAGCAGTGCAGATCATAGGAGAGGGAGTATGTGCCGTACAGAGTTGCCTTCACGTTCAGGCAGCCAATGAAGTCCTGTGGGTTCACCTTGTATAGGTCGAAGGTTACTCGGGCCACATCGATCTTGGCAGGCTTGCGGGAGAGGGCGAGCTGGTACCCAGTGCTCTGTATCAAGACAAGCATGTGGTTGGCATCCCTCAAGGATTTCTCCTAAGCTCCCAATATTCTCCCACACAGGTGGGATATCACCTGTTCTGATGGGGGCTGCCATTTCTGCCCCTTGTGGAGGACCATGAATACAGTGTCATCTGCCAGGGACTGGAAATACTCTTCTGTCTCTACAGTTGTGCCGTCTTCCTCCAGCACCAGGAAGAAAGGCTTGTCTGCCAGCATCAGCGTATCCCGGACCTGGAGAATAAGGTAAGTGATGTTCTTGCCGTCATATGTAGCCACAGAGCTGGTTTGGGGAAAACCCAAACCAGCTGCCAGGGACAGAATGAGTGGGCTGGGTTTTATGGGATGGGACTGAAACCCAGGGTTCTTGCTGTGGGGTCACCATCCAAAGAACCTATGTCATGGTATTCCTTATCTGACTTCATGGCTAATATTCTAGAATAGTGCTGTTCAATAAAAATATAATGGGAGTCATATATATAACTTAATTGATATATAATTCACATGTCATAAAACTCACTCTTTGAAAAGTACACAATCCAGTGGTCTTTATCGTATTCACAAGGTTCTGCAGCTATCATCACTATCTAATTTCAAAACATTTTCAATCCCATTTTTACTCAAAGAGAAACCTAGTACCCATTAACTGTTACTCCTCATTTCCTCACCCTTGACAACCTCTCCTCTTCTTTCTGTCTCTATGGATCTGTCTGTTCTGGACATTTCATATAAATGGCTTCTTTCACTTAGCAAGTTTTCAAAGTTAATCTGTGTTTCAGCATGATTATTTACTTCTTAATGGCTGAATAATATTCCATTAAATAGATATGCTACATTTTTAATCCATTCTTCAATTGATGAACATATAGGTTGTTTCTACTTTTTGAGTATCATAAATAATGGTGCTTTGCACTTCCATGTACACATTTTTGTGTGACATATCTTCTCAGTTTTCCTGGGTGTGTACCTAGGATTGGAATTTCTGGGTCATGTAATAACTCTATGTTTACTCTTAGAGAACTACCAACCTGATTTTCAAAGCAGTTGCATGATTTAATATTCCCACTAGCAACTTCTCCACATCCTTACCAACACTTGTTATTGTCTGTCTTCATTTTAGCCATTCTAATGTTATGAAGTGTTTTTTTTTTGCATTTTCCTAATGACTAAGGATGTTGAGCATTTTTTCATGTGTTATTAGCCATTTGTACATCTTCTTTGGAAAAACATCTATTCTGATTTTTTGCCATTTTCAAGTAGATCCTCTTTTAAGAGTTCTTTATATATTCTTGATACTGGACCCTTATCAGATATGTGATTTGCAAATATTTTCACCTATTCTGTGGATTGTCTTTTCATTTTTTTGTTAGTGTTGTTTGATGCACAAAAGTTCTTAATGTTGATAAAGTCCAACTTTTTCCCTTTGGTTGCTTCAAGGTTTGGTGCCATACCCAAGAAACCAAGGTTATGTACTCTTCTTCCTATGTTTTCTTCTAAGGATTTTATAGTTTTAGCTCTGCATTTACGTGTTTGATCCACTTTGAATTAATTTTATACATAATACGAGGGAAGGATCCAACCTGATTCTTTGGCGTTTGCATAGCCCATTGACTCGGCACCATTTGTTGAAAAGACTACCCTTTCTCCGTTGAATAACCTTGGCATTTTGTCAAAAATCAATTGACCACAGATACATGGATTTATTTCTGGACCTTCAGTTATATTCACTTAATTTGTATGTATTATGGGCTAAATGGTATCCCCGTGAAATTCATATATTGAAGTCCTAATCCCAATACCTCAGAATGTGACTATACTTGGAGATAGAGTCTTTACAGAAGTAATTGCATTAAAGTGAGGCATTAGAGTGGGCCCTAATCCTAATGTGACTTTAAGAAGGAAAGGTGTCTTTATAAGAAGGAACGATTAGGGGCTTCTCTGGTGACTCTGGTAAAGAATCCGCCTGCCAGTGCAGAAGGCACAAGTTTGATCCCTGGTCCGGGAAGATCCCACATGCTGTGGAGCAACTAAGCCCATGCACCACAACTATCAAGCCTCAGCTCTTGAGCCTGGAAACTGCAACTACTGAGCCTATGTGCCGCAACTACTGAGCCTATGTGCCGCAACTACTGAAGCCCAAGCACCCTAGAGCCCACACTCTGCAACAAGCGAAGGCATCATAATGAGAAGCCCGCACATCACAGCTAGTGAGTAACTCCTGCTTGCCTCAGTTACAAAAACGCCTGCATAGCAACGAAAACCCAGCACAGCCAAAAGTGAATAAATACATTTTTTTTTTTTTTAAAGAAGGAATGACTAGGACAAGTTACTCCCAACCAAGTGGAGGGGGAGCATGGAAATGGGGAAGGGTGTCATTCTTGCCCACTGTTACTCCCACCCACAAGTATTATGTGTCCTTGGTTTCCTCTCTGAAACCTTACTGATCAATAGTTTTTTTTTTTTTTAATTTAAAAAAGGTTTTTTTCTCCACACCAAGGGGCATGTGGGATCTTTCCCCTCCAGGGATTGAACCCAGGCCCCCTGCATTGGAAGCACAGTCTTAACCACTGGACCACCAGGGAAGTCCAAGATTTCCTTTCTGATGGCAACTTCAATAGGCTGGTGGTGCCTTTCTGGCGTCTGTCTGTCTGTCTGTCTGGTGACAGGAGGATGGCAGTACATTACCATCTGATACTAACAATAGGCCAGTGGTATTTTTCAGAGCATATTTTTCTTACGAACTCCATCCCTACTGAAGTCCTACCTCATGACACCAAGGCCAGAGGCAGCTGTCAGGGCCAGCTCTCAACCAAGGTCCCCATAGTGAGCTGTGCGAAGGCAGGCCTGTCCCTACCTTGACATGGAGGTCCTCAAGACTGTGTGCCATGATGCCCTTCCTCACACTCCGGTCAGCAATGGTTACTCTGCAGGGCCGAGCCCTGGGGGCCTCTGCACTGGGCTCCGACAGCTGCTGCTGGGTCACCACCGAAGTGCTCACTGCTGCGTACCTGGGAGCCATATGGAGCATCAGCATGAGCTGTCTGCTGCCTTCCAGCCCTCACCCCACCACAGAGTAACTCACTCCCTAGTTTTCTAGGCTCAGCTCAGCATGCTCCTCTTCCCCTACCACCCACCCAGTCTGCTCTGCATAGTCTTCCTTAAAAGCCTGCTGGATCAGTGCATCTTAAACTTTAGTGGACATATATGTCCCCTGGGGATCTTGTTAAAATATGCAGGCTCTGATTCAGTAGGTCTGGGTGAGGTCTGAGATTTTACATATGTAATGAGTTCCCAAGTCACATTGATGCTGCCAAGTCTCAGACTGTGACAAGTAGCCAGTGACAGAAGACGGCCCAACCTCTGCCCAATTACCACTTTCCTCTCTCGGCTTCCTTGTCATCTATAATATATGATGAAATGGCAAAGCTGAGGTCAGTATAAGAGAGTTTTGAACTCAGATACACAATGGAGAACCAAAGGACTGCAGGGAACCTAAGTTTTGGAGTCAGGCAGACCCAAGTTCAAATCTAGGCTTCACTACGCATTTGCTCCAAGAGAGCGCCCACCCTGTGCCTCGGTTTCCCTGCCTATTAATCTGGCATAATAATCCCCGCTTCTCAAAGTTGTGGTGAACTTTAAGTGAGATCAAGAATCAAAACTTCAAGCAGTGTCTCCCTATTTCTACTCAGGGTGTGATATGGGGATTGGGAGGAGGCAGCAGCCTTAATATCTCCCGGGGAATTGTGGAAGGATCCCACTCCAGACCTCCTGAATCAGCATCCACATTTGAACAAGATGCCCAGGTGACTTACGTGGCCATCGAGGTTGGAGAAGGTCTGCCCTACAGAGCACGTTAGCTCCCCTTCCCTTCCCCACTTGGCTTTCCTCACCTGGAGAGGGACTTAGGGTAGAGAAGGATGAGGGACTTCATGGCGTATTCCATGCTCGTCAGCTGGATAGTGTTGGACCTGGAAAGGAAGCAGAGGTAGCCCATTGCAGGGGATGAGAGGCTTCTTTCTCATCTTTTTTTTTTTTTAATGTTATCTTGGCCACCCCACTGGGCATGTGGGATCTTAGTTCCCTAATTAGGGATCAAACCCCACCCCCTCCGCAGTGGAAGTTGGGAGTCTTAAACAATGGATGCCAGGGAAGTCCTCTCTTGTTTTTTGAAACAGTGCAACCCCACCTCCATCCATCAAGCCTCCACTCTGGTTTCCCCTCGCAACTCATACATACCTCCCCCAGCCCTTCTCCTGTCCAACCCCAGTAGACCGCCGTGACCAAGTTGGAGACCCCCTCAGTGCCCAGGCTCAGCCCCCCTCAGCAGCACTCACTCCATGTTTCTCTGACCCCTGGTTCCAGCCACACTGATCAGGGATCCCAAGTTGGAGTAAAGAGGCCCTGCTCAGTTAGTTTCTGTCCTTGGGGACAGAGTCCACTTTACGCTGGCAGGAGGCTAGTCATACCACCTCACAGTTCTGGGGACCTTCCCCTACCTGTCATCCAGAGACCTCCCAGGCCAGGCACCCCGCAGACTAAGCCTGCTCTTTCCAGTGGGTCCTTGAGCAATCCAAACCCCTCCTGAGGCTTCCCCCTGGCCAAAGCGACTTTCTACCGTGGTGGGTTCTATATCCATTCTAATACTGGAGCTGCTACCCTAACATGGCTATTGAGCACTTGAAGTGTAGCTAGTATGACTGAGAAGCTGGATTTTTAATCTTATTGAATGTTAACTGATTTAGATGTACACAACCACCAGGGCTGCGGGCTGCTGGCAGCCATCCTGAGCAGTACAGCTCCAGCCAACAGCCCTGGGCTGACCTGCCATCCCTTCTCTCCTGAGCCTGCCCGAGCCAGGCCTTCCCGCAGCTAGTTCCTCTACCAGCAGTGCCTCCCTCCAGCCCAGGGCTAAAGCTTTGCAGCCTTGAAGACTGAGTTTCGCTGCATTCTGTGATCTCTCACAGAATTTCCCCTCCATCCTGCACTTCCTTCTTCCCAGCCAGGTGAGCCTCAGGGTCCGCTTCTGCCACACTCCTTCCAACCTCTCCCTGGGTGCCTCACCCTGAAATGTTCTCCTGTTCCCACCGGACCTGGTACAGAGCGAGGGGCTCAAGGAGTATCTGGAGCACAGGCCCCTCCCTAGTCTTTCCTTTTGACAATGTGGAGGCCTCCCCAGGCCAGCCTGACTGTGAAAGCCCTCTGCCCCAACTTAGCACTTTCCCCTTCAGCTTGCTCCAGCCTCACTCCTCACCCCCAATCACAAAACTGCCAAGCCCCACCTCACCTGTTCTCTAGGAGCCAAAACCAAACCCAGACAAAAAAACCCGGAATATAAAGTTCCTTACCTCTGGCTCACAGCCTCCTAACCTTCCAGTCCTGCCCTGCTCAGCCCAACCCTCCCTCCACTTTATTTCCAGCTCCCAGGGCAGCCCCTCCCCTGGCCTTCAGCCCTAGCTGGAAGAAAGCATGGGCACTGAGTGTGCGGCTCTTTCCCTTGGGATGGCAGGCTAGCCTCACTTCCAGAAAAAGCCAGAAAGGAAGGGTGTAGGCATGTTTCAAAAGCTTTGGGGCAGGGTATGGCCCGGAACATGGCACTGGGCACAGAGGGCACGGGAAACAGGCCAATGTGAACTGTGATCCCCGCTCTACTCATGGTAGCTGTTTGAGTGAAGACAAGTTGCCTTAACCTCCCAGAGCCCCAGTCTCTCTCACCCATTCAACAGGGATGATGATTCCTGTCTTAAAGGGTTAAAGTAAGGATTTGTATTAATACAAGTAAAGGGCTTTGCAACAGAGATTCTTACTAGATATAAACAAATATTGGTGTTACTGATGACATAATTATTTAATAATAGCAGAGAATTTAATGGTAATAATTAACACCAGCTGAAATATGTAGTGCTTAAGAATAAGATCTGTGACTCAGCAATTCTACATACACATAATGTTTGGAGTTTTATTTGAAGTTCCAAGGGAAATGAAAATCTATATCCACACAAAAACTTATACATGAATGTTCATAGTGTTACTCATAACAGGCAAAATGTAGAAACAACCCAAATGTTTGTCATAAAAAAGTGTTCATAAAAAATGTGATGTTTCCATAAATGGAATATTATTTGTCAATCAAAAGGATATATGCTGCTACAGTACATGGATGAACATTGAACACATTGTGCAAAGTGGAAGAAGCCAATCACAAAAGATCACATAGTAATATATGTTTGTATCATCTCATTTGTATGAAATGTCCAGAATAGGCAAAATCATAGGACAAAAAATTAATCAGTGGTTGTTTAGAGCTGTGGCTGGGGAATACAGAGGGAGTGGGCATTGTTAGTGGGTATGGGGTTTCTCTTAGGGGAGACAAAAAATGTTTTAATTTATTAATCTAATCCCAGTCTATTTTGGTGATTGCACCAAATTTATTTGGAGGTTACACAGCCCTGCAAATATAATAAAAACCAATGGATTGTACTCACCTAAGTGTGTATGGTATATGAATTCTCTCTCAATAAAGCTATTTTAAAAAAGGGGGTTCAACCTCATCTTTCTTTTAACAATAGAATTTTCACACTAATGAGTCAGAATCACACGGAATGTTTGTTAAAAATCAGATTGCTGGGCTTCATCGCAGAGTTTCTGACTCAGTATGTCTGGGGTGGGGCCTAAGAACGTATATCTCTGATTACACGGTGATGTTCCAAGGTGATGCTGAAGCTGTGGCTACTTAGGGACCCTGTTTTGAAAACCAGCAGCCAGCACTAGCTGTGTGATATAACTCATCTAAGCTTCAGTTGGATCTGACCAATAGGGATTAAAAATAGCTCCTACCCCACTGGGTTGTCATGAAGAATAATCATGAAAAGTACTTGATACAAAGGTTAGTTCACCCTTCAGGCTCAAAAAATAGCTATCATCATCATCGTCTTATTACTTACATCTAAATCCTTCCACAGAGAAGCTTGCAGTCAACCATTATTCATTCGCTCAGCAAATACTTATTAGGCATTTACTGTATAATACCCCTCCTAGGGGCTGAGAATACAGCAGGAAACAAGACAACCTTGTCACATACTTAAAGGAGCTGACATTCTTGGAGGAAAGGGGAACTCAGACCATGAACAAATAAGCAGATAATCAAGATAATTTCAGAGAATGATGTTCTTGGAAGAAAACAACACAAAGTGATGTGACAGCAACTGGCTGGAGAGCTAGATTGGCCTATGGGCTCAGGAAAGACCTCAGAGGTGAGCTTTCAGCTAAATGATGACTGGAGAGAAGTCAGTCTTTTGAAGATCTGAAGTGTCTTGGTCTGATTGGGCTGCTATTCAGAAAACCATAAATTGGTGACTTATAAACACCAGGAGTTTACTTCTTGTAGTTCTGGAGGCTGACAAGTCCAAGATCAAGGTGTTGATAGATTCGGTGTCTGGTGAGGACCCTCTTCCTGGTTCCCGGACACCTGCCTTCTCTCAGTGTCCTCACCTGGTAGAAGGAGCAAGGGAATCTCTTTCATAAGGACACTAATCCCACTTCCCAAGGTTTCCTGGTGGCTAGTGGTAAAGAATCTGCCTGCCAGATTCCAGAACCTACAGGAGATGCAGGTTCGAGCCTTGGGTTGGGAAGATCCCCCGGAGAAGGGAATGGCAACCCAGTCCAGTATTCTTGCCTGGGAAATCCCATGGACAGAGAGCCTGGTGGGCTGCAGTCCATGTGGTCACAAAAGAGTTGGATACAACTTAGCAACTAAACGGCAATCCCTCCTCCCCAAAATCCCACCTCCAAATACCGTCACATTGGGGATTAGGTTTCAACATACAAACGGGTGTGGAGCAGGGGGACACAAACATTCAGTCTATTGTGTTCCACCTGGGACTGGAAGCCAGTCTTTTGAAGTGCTGGGGTGGGGTGGGGGCATTCAAGGCAAAGGAAACATCATTGCAAAGGATTTGAGAAGGGAATGGGCAGGGTGAGAGGACAGGAACACAAATCACTAAACTTTAAGGCAGACTAAGAGCAGAAGAAAAGTACTGATACTTCAGGGAAGAAGTTCTGGGGAAACTGTTAGGGCCCCTCCCTAGAACATTCATGCCTCAGATATTTATTGAACATCCAGCATGTGCTTAGTGTCTCATGATAAGCCAATGGATGACTCAGAAGCAGTCTGACGAACATTGTGGAAATCACACACAGAAAAGACAAAGATAAGCACAAGCTAAAGCCAGAGGGGTGGGGGTGGGGGTGGTGAAGGATTGCTGAGTGACCCTGAGGATTCTTCATGGTGCTTAGAAGAGGATGATTTTGGATCATTTGGAATTTATGTACTCAGCAAGTATTTCTTGAGTTTTATTCTTTGCCAAACACCTGGGTTGATGACTTGGTTCATATCTATCTCTTTAGAGCTCACCTCTAGTTTCGGAGGCAGATTTCTGAGCATGGTTCTCAAATGCTGAAATGCATAAAATTATTTGAACACCTTGGAGGATTCTAGTTATGACTCAAAATTGAGAAGCAGAAAAAAAGAAAAGGTTATATATTTAACCATATTAAAAAACTATTCTGCATCTTAAACTGTAACACCATGAGTAAAGTCAAAAGACATACAATACATAGGAAAAATATATGGCAACTAATATTAAAGATAAGAGATTCTCTCTCTCTCTCTGCTATCTATATAAATCAACAAGACCAACACTGCAGTAGAAAAAACGGACAAAGAATATGAACACAGTTCAGGGAAATGAAATGCCAATGATTCAACATATGAAAAGATGCTTCAGTTTTTTTCAGTAAATGTAATTTTGAAATTCTTATTTTATGTATTTTTCCTTGTAGTAAAATGTACATAATATAAAATTAACAATTTTTAAGTATATAGTTCAGTGGCATGAAGTTTATTTACGCAGTTGTGCAACCATCACCACATTCACCTCCAGAACTTTTTTCATCTTCTTTCTCATGTCTGTACACATGAAGCAAGTCCCCATTCCTTCTCCCCGACCCCCCAGTCCTTGGCTACCACCGCTCTGCTTTCTGCCTTTACCTAATTTCTTTCATGGCCTTGACATTTTTAAAAACTATAGTCCAGTTACTTTGTAGAATGTCCCTCAATTTGAATTTATCTGTCCGTCTCTTCATGATTAGATTCTGGCCAAGTATTTTGGGCAGAAATAGCAAATAAGCTATAAGCTTCCCAGATAGCTCAGTTGATAAAGAATCCTCCTGCAATGCAGGAGACCCCTGTTCGATTCCTGAGTTGGGAAGATATGCTGGAGAAGGGATAGGGTACACTGCAGTATTCGTGGGCTTCCCTTGTGGCTCAGCTGGTAAAGAATCCTCCCGCGATGCGGGAGACCTGGGTTTGATCCCTGGGTTGGGAAGATCCTCTGGAGAAGAGAAAGGCTACCCACTGCAGTGTTCTGGCCTGGAGAATTCCATGGACTGTATAGTCCATGGGGTGGCAAAGAGTCGGACTCGACTGAGCGACTTTCACTATCATCACATAAGTGATGCTGGTCCTCAGTTGTATCAGGAGGCATAAGGAGTCTGTCTCCTTAGGAGTCGTGGGCAAGTATTTAGTTAACGGGGTGCCTGCCAGGTTTCTCCACTGTAAAGTTACCATTTCTTCTTGCAGAGATTAATCTGTGGGGAGATACTTTGAAACAATGTGGAAGATGCATGCTCTTGAGAAAGTCACAGATCCCTTCCAGGCATCAGTTTCCCCATCTGAGAAGTGGGGACAGAGACGTCTGAAACTTGAATTCGAGTTTAAGGAAGTGAACGTGCTCGAGAGACTGGAGAATCAGCTCCAGCCCTTGGCAAAATCCGCAAACGCTAGGAGTTAATTTTCTGAGCGCTCCAAAGGCAGGAGAGAGACGGCCAGGGCGGAGCCGAGACGGGAAACACTCGCGTACGCGTGCGCAGGGACATGACCACAGAGTTGGTCCTCCAGTGACAGAGAGGCCGGAAGTTGTCTTCAAAGAAGCGCTGGACTGTTGGGTTGGCTGAGCTGAAGCTATACGAACAGGGTCTGCAGGCAGTTGGGAGCAGTAGTCGCGGCAGTTAGTCGGCTTGAGGGGCTCCCGGAGTCTGGGCGGGGAAGATGGCGTCTCGGGCAGGCCCGCGAGCGGCTGGAACTGACGGGAGCGACTTTCAGCATCGGGAGCGCGTCGCCATGCACTACCAGATGAGGTATGAAGTGAGGCGAAGAGCCCGCAGGGCCAGAGACGCAACGCCGGCCTGGTCTCAGGGTTTTGCTCCCTAGCCCGCCCTCGGGCACCTCCCAAGTCCCCTCCTCCTGGCACGGTCCAGGACCCGCCCCCAATCCCGGGAAGCCCCGTCACTCCTGTGAGTTCCACCCCTTGATCCCCCTGTACCTTGAGGGAGTATGGGCCCTGGGTCGCGGTTATGTTGGCCTGGCTCTCCGACCTCGGGAACCTAATTCCTGATTGAGCCTCAGTTTAATCTACCTTTCTGGTCTTGAAGAAGAATTGGCGAGCCAATAATCTCGTGAGAATGTAACATAAAATCTAGCACAGAAGTCTGCCCAGTACGCGGTAGCTGTTAAATTTTGGGTCATTTTGGGGTGTGGACCCTAAAGTCGAGACTTTGTCTGCTTCAAATGAATTTTATGGAACACCCCTCCCCGCCCCCATCATGTAAGGGATAATTCTGCTTTCGTTTATTCGTTCAACAAATATTTACCTTCTACCCATCATGCATTGTGTTAGGCACTGAGGACATAATAGCGAAAGCAGCCCTGGTCTTCGTATTCATGTTATACCTTCAGTAAAAATTTATTGACAAACAACAAATCTGGTCCCTGCCTTCATGGAGCTTGAAGTCTACAGGTGACTGACCGCCCCGCCCCCCCCGCCCACCACACACACCTTTCTGCACTTACTATTATATGATTTTTTTTTTTTAATTTGGAGGTTTTCATTCCTTAAATCCACTGAAGTTTCTCAGAATCTTTTCCACATCTTTTTTTGCCAGAGTTTTAAAGAATGATAAGCTCTTTGGAACCTCACTTTATTCTTATACTTAGACCCTTGTTCAAGGGAACCTCACAACCCAAGCTAGCATTTTATGCCTGTCTAGAGCAGAAACTCTGCCCTCTGGAGATGTGAAGGGGATATATTTAGAACCTAAGAAAATTCAAATAAGAGAAAATTTGCTTACTTTAGAAGAAAAATGTTTACTTTACCTGAAGAAGTATGGACAGCCCGACTTGGTTTCTTTGCTGCCAGTACCTCATTCCATAGGTTATAGTCCTATGCTATAGTCAGAGTTCTCTTTCTTTTTTTAATGGCCGCGCATTGCAGATTGCAGGATCTTAGTTCCCTGACCAGGGATTGAACCTGGGTCCTTGCCACTGAAAGCACAGAGTTCTAACCACTGGATCGCCAGGAAATTCCCCAGAGTTTTCTTTCTGAACACAGCCCTGAGTTACTCTTCTGTCTTTAAAATGACTGAGTCAGAGTCTTTGCAACTTCGTATCCCGCTACTGCCCTCCCTGCCACAGTGTAGTCCTTCCACACCCAGCCATTTGCTGTCCTGGAACACAAATGTTTATGCCTTTTTGCCTGCATGATACTACCTCTGCTCAGAGTATCTATCTCCACCTACCTCTCAGAGCCTAGCTCAAATATCACCCTTGTCTAGAGGGCCTTCCCAGTCAACTCATTTCAATCGGAATTGATTACTCCTTTCTGTGATCCTATATATTTTGCAACATAGATTTACAAGAGTTTCTCCAGTTCGTCTGTAATTACTTTTTTCTTCCTCTACCTTCCCAGCCTCCAGGCAGGAACTATACCTTATTTATATCTGTATCCCTGTGCCCAGTACAATTGCTTGACATACAGCTGGTGTCAGAAAACTTTGAATGAAAGATACTTCTCCCTCTGCTCTGCCCCACAGTGTGACCCTGAAGTATGAAATCAAGAAGCTGATCTACGTACATCTGGTCATATGGCTGCTGCTGGTTGCCAAGATGAGCGTGGGACACCTGAGGCTCTTGTCTCATGATCAGGTGGCCATGCCCTATCAGTGGGAGTACCCCTATTTGCTAAGCATTGTACCCTCCCTCCTGGGCCTCCTCTCCTTCCCCCGCAACAACATTAGCTACCTGGTGCTCTCCATGATCAGCATGGGGCTCTTCTCCATTGCTCCCCTCATTTATGGCAGCATGGAGATGTTCCCTGCTGCACAGCAGCTCTACCGCCATGGCAAGGCCTACCGCTTCCTCTTTGGTTTTTCCGCCGTCTCCGTCATGTATCTGGTGTTGGTGCTGGCGGTCCAAGTCCACGCCTGGCAGTTATACTACAGCAAGAAGCTCCTAGACTCTTGGTTCACGAGCACACAGGAGAAGAAGCGTAAATGAAGCCTGCTTGATGGACTGCTGTGTGAGGTGAAGCCTGGGCCTCCCACCCAGTGAACTGAGAGGTAAAGGAGCTGCTCTAAAATCTCCTTTGGTGATTTCGGCGGCTGCGATGTTGGCAACTAGTGCAAACTAAGCCTGAGTTCTGCAGAGCCCCTTCTGTTGCCATCAGCTGGTGGTGGAACTGTTTAATGTATTCCTGGTTGGTGGAACTGGGTGATCAACAGCTGTGAAACAAACTTTGGCTGGTTGAAGTTGAGGTCCTTCTGAGTTTTTCATCCTGATGTCTTCTTGGTCATCCTCTCCACTTCCATCCATCACCCCTTCCCATCACAACTGAAGGAGATAGGAAATCAGTCAAATTCTCCTTCAATCAATGGGTCATGGAGCAGGAAACATCTGGGAGGCTGCTCCCCCTGCAGGCATTGGTCTCTACTGTGAAACCTTTTAATTAAAAAGAACCTCAATAAAGTTACAACTGCCTAGTCCCCCCGTGCCTTGTGTTGGGGATTTGATAGAATGTGAAAAGTATGTTGTTTGATGGCCTTAGACACTCGGAGGTAGGTAGAGGCTCCTGAGAAACCTGGCAGTGGCCGCAGGGAAGTGAACTGGGCACAGGGAACCTAAGTCATAGTTGAAACCCTACAACTGATGGGCAGGAGCTACCATGGGCCATAAGGTTAACCTCCACCTATAAAATGGTTCATTCTCATTTATGCAGCTTGGGTTATGGGCTTGTCTTTTGACTGGATATTCATGTTTATCATTCAGTGTTAACAGTGTCAGTTACATGTGTAATACTGTTTTATGGTGTCCAAATGAATTTTAAAGTATCCTACATGTAGGGAATTTGCAATCTCCATGAAGCGTAACATCCTTGTGAAACATCCAGTATGTAATGGTGTGGAGCAGATAAGTGTAAAATGGATGTGGGAAAGAGATCTGTGAACTAAACCCCCTAAAGTCTGACACATAGTAAATGTTTATTGCTTGAAGGATGAGTGTCCCTTTGCTCTTACCCACTTGACCTTATCATGTCTGGATGATGCCCAGATTCTAACTGGATCTCTGCCCTCCAGAGTCATTCTGTTCTATAAACATTATATGTACTCAATCTCTATTAGGTACTGGCAGTACTTCTATGTATGTAAGTTTTAGATGTCCTGATTATCTTTTCAAACTCAGTGTGTCCTGAACTTAACTCTTTGCCTTCTACCTCATATCCATTTCTCTTTCTGCCTCCCTGTGTGCAGAAGAGTATACCAAGAGCACAGCTCTGAATCATCAAGTGCCTACTATGTGCCCTTGTTTTCTGAACAACCAAAATTCCTTAATCCCCTTCAGACATGTCCAGAGTGTGGTCCCAGTGCATCACTCCTGTTTTATCTCCTGATACCCTCACACACTATCTCAGTCAGGAGAACCTCTTATGAATCCCCATATCAGTTCCATGTTTTCCCAATTTCCTTCAAAATTTTCCTTTCAAAAAACAAAAGTTTTCCTTTTCTGCTTCTTTACTACTTACTTCTCTTTTGAGACCTAGTTTATATGATAATTCTGGAGCCTTCTGGTTACTTCAGTTCAAGGAGTAAGGGTTCTTTCTTTGAATTCACATGTCACTTTAATTTTATCTTTTCTATTGACAGAACTACTAACATTTTTTCTCACCCTTTGCTCAGTAGCTAATGTATAGTGTGCTTTCTGAATTTATTGAGTGAAATAACTTGTCCTACTGTAGACTAAAGTCATAGCAAAGAACTAGACTGATGCATGGGTAGGATTTGGAGAGCAGAGAGGTGCAGATGTAAATGAGTGGATAATGCAGTTATGTGCACAGGCAATGATTGCTAATCTTCAAAGAACCGGGATATAAATAATTTATTAGTTTTTAAAAGTTTAAAATTTATTTGATTAGTAGAATGGTACTTTACAGTCTTGGAGCACTTCTCAAGACTCATGAAAATTAGTGTCAACAACCAAAAAAAAAACAAAACCATTTGTTAATTTTAGTTTTCTGCTTGTTGGGTTGTTGGGATTCTAACTTTTCTGGCCTTTCCAATCACTTTATCCCCCTTGCCGCATAGTTGTAGTATTCCCTGAAGTAAACAAGATTCCCTTTGAAAAGGATCTTGATTTAGTGGGAAGAGGACTGTATTGGGGTCAAAAGGCAGGTTCACATACCAAGATCAGCCCTGCCTAATTCATAAGAATG
This sequence comes from Giraffa tippelskirchi, assembly GCF_054371585.1. Classification (NCBI taxonomy): domain Eukaryota; kingdom Metazoa; phylum Chordata; class Mammalia; order Artiodactyla; family Giraffidae; genus Giraffa; species Giraffa tippelskirchi. The sequence continues at coordinate 16,272,288 of NC_137283.1, read as the reverse complement.
TTTTGAAGATCAAATAAAGTCTTGTGAAAGTGCTTAAAGAACTCTCTGTGACACTATATAAATGTGAGGAATGGTTATTAATCCCTGATCTTACAGAGCTAGAGGATGTAGGCATTGGAAGAACCCTTGTGTGTGTGTGTGTGTGTTAGTTGCTTAGTCGTGTCCGACTCTTTGCAACCCCACAGACTGTAGCCCACCAGGCCCCTCTGTCCATGGGATTCTCCAGGCAAGAACACTGGAGTGGGTTGCCATTTCCTTCTCCAAAAGGAACTATAGAAAGAAAGAAAGTGAAGTCGCTCAGTCGTGCCCGACTCTTTGCGACCCCATGGACTATAGCCTCCCAGGCTTCTCCATCCATGGAATTCGCCAGGCAGAAGTACTGGAATGGGTTGCCATTTCCTTCTCCAGGAAGAACCCTTAGTGAGCATCTAGTCTGTGGGAAAGGCAGTGTGGTATAGTGGAGAAACAGTTTCTGATACTACATTGACAAATCTAACCAGACGTTTTGCTTCCTTTTGCCTTGATTTGAGCCTCGGTGTTTGATCTAACATATGGGGGATCATAGTATCTACCACACACGGTTGTTATGTGGGTTCAATAATGTATGTAAGTTGTGCTTGTGCTTAGTTGCTGAGTCATGTCTGACTCGCTGACCCCATGGACTGTAGCTGCCAGGCTCCTCCTGTCCATAGGATTCTCCAGGCAACAGTACTGGAGTAGGTTGCTCTGTTCCCCTCCAGGGGATTATCCTGACCCAGGGATTGAACTTACGTTTCTTGTGTCTCCTACATCGCAGGTAGATTCTTCACTGCTGAGTGTTTGGGGAAACTCCGTGTAAGCCATAGTATATGCTTAGCTTAATAAATACAAAATCCCTTCCAGTGATGAGCAGTGTTGGTGCTTCCCTCTCACGGTGGGAGTCCCAGCCCCTTCTCTTAAGCATAATTTCTTGCCTCCACATTCTGGAGTTTGATTCCTTCTGGAAGAGCAGGAGTAAGAAAGGGACACTTGTGTACTCTTGCTTTTTATTGGTCTAATTTGTTGGACCTTCTTGCCCAGGGTGCCCTGATAGTCGGCACAGTTGCCTCAACAGAGCTTAGGAATCTGCCATTACAGGAAAAGCCTAGAGACCCTGCTGCAGTTGTCTGACCAGAGTCCACACATGGATAAGGCTTTGTCAGGAAAAATGGCTGTCCAAGGCCCCCACAGTGCACTCTACCTGAGCATGCGTCAAGGCCTGCCATGATCTCCTGAGCGCCTGGCTTGGTCCCCAAGTAAAGGTTATTGCAGCATGAAGTCTGGATCAGCTCATTCAGACACAAACCACAGGTGAGACAGGCCTTGGCTACTTTCCAAAAGGATAGGACCTAGTGCTGCAGGCCTACCACACACCACTGTTGCCATTACTCCAGTTGGCCACCTCCTTTTCCAGCCACAGAAGTATTCCGGCTCCTCCCTTGTTGACACTTGCCAGACAATCCCTACTCCCCTAGAAATCTGATCACTGATAACTCACTCTCATAAAACATACGTATCCTTTATTCTTTCTACCTATTATGATTTCTTCCCCTACATTGTTAACCCTACCAACTCATCACATTGTTCAGTCTGGTACTTCTGTGGACTACGGGGCCCAGAAACCACAGATCTCCCTAAAGCAGTGTGTTGTGACAGAAAGAGGTAGAAAGACATGGGGGTGAGTCTCCTCTCTCCGTTTTGTGTTTGGTTAAGTTACTTAATCTTCCCGGTGTTCCCAAGTCTGTAAGATGATTTGATAAGAGTGACCTCAAGGGTTATAGACCAGTAATATGAGTTAATGTAGGCCAAGCACACAGCCCAGAATCTGATGGTAGGAGTTCAGCAAAGTGTTGGTCTTCCCCAGGGTGTGCTGGAATTCACCCACTGTACTTTTTACTTTAAACTCCTTTTTGGGAAAGGCTCCACAATAAATGAACTAGCAAAATTAAAAAATATAGACCTCCTTTTCTCTCTCCTTTCCCCTATTCTTCTGTCTTCTGCCTTTTATACATGCTCTTTTTCTTCCCTTTCTTTCTTATGTATGTGTATGTGTCTCTGTTATTTCTTTTCCACTTCTCCTCCCATACCTTAGCCAGAGTCAGGGAAGAGTTAACCAAATGTTAAATGTTTTCATTGTGAGAATCAGAAGGTGAAAGTGAAAGTGTTAGTCTCTCAGTTGTGTCCAACCCTTTGTGACCCCATGGATTGTAGCCTGCCAGGCTCCTGTTCATGGAATTCTTCAGGCAAGAACACTGGAGTGGGTAGCCATTCCCTTCTCCAGGGAATCTTCCCGACCGAGGGATCAAACCCTGGTCTCCTGCATTGCAGGCGGACTCTTTACCATCTGAGCCAACAGGAAAGCCCAGAAGATAAAAGGAGTCAAAAGAAAAGTGAGAACGGAGCCAACTTTCTCACTTGGTGTCCCTGGCATTAGAAAACACATTATCAGTATAGATCTAAACCATTGTGGGGTAAGTGAAAAATTAGAGGGAAGACTCCATAATCTATCTGAGCCACCAGGGAAGCCCAAGAATACTGGAGTGAGTAGCCTATCCCTTCTCTAGGGGATCTTCCCAACCCAGGAATCGAACCGGGGTGTCCTGCATTGCAGGCAGATTCTTTACCAACTGAGCTATCAGGGAAGCCTTAGTATGGCCAGACCACCCTTTTCTCCCTTCACATCTTACCAGTTTGTTTGCAGTGATGGGCTCCAAGGCCAAAAGAACTTAGGTAGGCCCTTAGAAGTTCTCAGGAGCAGAGGAGCATGAGGCAGTGGGAGGAGAGGCCATAAGGATGGTAGAAAACAGAAAGGAACCATAAGAGGCTGGCAGAATTGGAGTTCCTTGGGCTTAGAGACCTTGACCAAATGATTCTCCTTTCTGCTTCTTATTTCTCTCCTTAATTCTCACTTACCTGTCTTGTAAGGTAGTTAAGAGAATCAACTCTGAAAATGCTTATGAAATGTGAAGTAAGCTGCTTAGATGAAACATCATAGTTTACATTTACTCAATTACAAAGCACCTATTTCATGACATCCACTTCTAGGCACTGGAGAAACATAAAGAATAAAAAAAGATCTTTCTAAGGAACTCAAGAGTTAGTATTTTTAGGATAATGGGTACAATGGGGTCTTCAGACAGTGGACCTGAAGACTTAGAAACTGTTGATAGAATTGGCCTCAAGATGGCTACATTGCACTCATCTCACACACTAGTAAAGTAATGCTCAAAATTCTCCAAGCCAGGCTTCAGCAATACGTGAACTGTGAACTTCCAGATGTTCAAGCTGGTTTTAGAAGAGGCAGAGGAACCAGAGATCAAATTGCCAACATCTGCTGGATCATCGAAAAAGCAAGAGAGTTCCAGAAAAACATCTATTTCTGCTTTATTGATTCTGCCAAAGCCTTTGTGTGGATCACAATAAACTGTGGAAAATTCTGAAAGAGATGGGCATACCAGACCACCTGACCTGCCTCTTGAGAAACCTGTATGCAGTCAGGAAGCAACAGTTAGAACTGGACATGGAACAACAGACTGATTCCAAATAGGAAAAGGAGTATGTCAAGGCTGTATATTGTCACCCTGCTTATTTAACTTATATGCAGAGTACATCATGAGAAACGCTGTGCTGGAAGAAACACAAACTGGAATCAAGATTGCCGGGAGAAATATCAGTAACCTCAGATATGCAGATGATACCACCCTTATGGCAGAAAGTGAAGAGGAACTAAAAAGCCTCTTGATGAAAGTGAAAGAGGAGAGTGAAAAAGTTGGCTTAAAGCTCAACATTCAGAAAACTAAGATCATGGCATCCGGTCCCATCACTTCATGGGACATAGATGGGGAAACGGTGGAAACAGTGTCAGACTTTATTTTTTTGGGCTCCAAAATCACTGCAGATGGTGATTGCAGCCATTAAATTAAAAGACGCTTACTCCTTGGAAGGAAAGTTATGACCAACCTAGATAACATATTAAAAAGCAGAGACATTTCTTTGTCAACAAAGGTCCATCTAGTCAAGGCTATGGTTTTTCCAGTAGTCATGTATGGATGTGAGAGTTGGACTGTAAAGAAAGCTGAGCACTGAAGAATTGATGCTTTTGAACTGTGGTGTTGGAGAAGACTCTTGAGAGTCCCTTGGACTGCAAGGAGATCCAACCAGTCCATCCTAGAGGAGATCGGTCCTGGGTGTTCATTGGAAGGACTGATGTTGAAGTTGAAACTCCAGTACTTGGGCCACCTCATGCGAAGAGTTGACTCATTGGAAAAGACCCTGATGCTGGGAAGGATTGGGGGCAGGAGGAGAAGGGGATGACAGAGGATGAGATGGCTGGATGGCATCACCGACTCGATGGACATGAGTTTGGGTGGACTTCGGGAGTTGGTGATGGACAGGGAGGCCTGGCGTGCTGCGATTCATGGGGTCACTAAGAGTCGAAGACGACTGAGCGACTGAACTGAACTGAACTGGACTGAAAGATAGCTATGGTCAAGCTACTGAAAGGTACAGAGGGCTAATGACAGTCTCGAGGTACCTTCACCCAGTAGGTGTGCCCCCAACTTTTTTTCCGCTGTGTGTGTCACCAAGGTGAGAGCTGAAGCAGCTCAAATGCTCCATGAGCAGGAGGAAGCCGTGGGATGACGGGGAGGGTCCCCACAGAGAACAGAGCCTCGTCAGCATCGGAAACCACAGGAAACCAGGTCAGTGCATGGGGCCCGCTCCCTCTGCTCCAGCATTCAGCTCTGAACTCTAGGGCCTCCTGAGCAGACTATACTGATTAGTGGATCCTTGAAGCTGGAGGCCCTTTGGCAGAAGAGCTAGAAGAACTGGCCAGTGGGTCGTCAGAAAGCTACTCTATAATTCTGAGAGTCAGCCAGGTAGGGGCCAGGGTGCGTTGGGGGACACGTGAGCTTTATGTGCCTCCTATAGTGCTTTCTTGTTCCACTCTAAATAGTGCTCAGTCACCTCTGTCTCCAGCACCCAATGCACAGAAGTGCTTGATAGCTCTGTCAGCCCTCTAAGTGAGAGGATGAAGCGTGTGTCCAGGGGAGATCCAAGTCCAGGAGCTGCTAAGGGGCAGGTCCCATCTACAGGGTGTTGCAGGAGTAGGAGGGGTTAAGTAGATGCAACCTGCCATCCATCCCCCTAGCCCTGTACCCGCCTCTTTCCTGTTATTTCTTTGCCAGAGCAAGAGCCCCCTTGCCTTTTAAGTAGGGAAGCAGGGTTTTCTGAGGGGCAGATGTCCCCCAGTCCCTGCGCTTGGGGAAGGAATGTGGCCTGGCTGGCTGGTTGGGATCGAGGAGGAGCTCTGGGGCAGGGCGGGGCAGGGGCAGGCTGAGGCAAGGGCTGCTGCTGGCACCGCACTCCCGGCTGCTGCGCAGCAAGCCGGCCCAGGCCCTGCCACCCACCTTCGGGCCGTGCAGCCATGAACTGGGCGCCTTGACCCCACGGAAGCCCATGGGGAGTGCTAGACTGGCAGCCCTGCTCCTGCCTCTTCTCCAGCTGCTCACTGGTTTGTCTGCCTCTGCTGGGATTGGCTGCCCCTTCCTTCCCCGCTGGAGCACCCGCTGTCTACTGGCCTCCCGCATGGTAAGGTGCGCCTGACACTGCTGGGGGGACACCTGGCTCGCACAGGCTCATAAAACTCCCCAGTCTCCTGCCTGTCCTTTCCTACCACCCAGGTCCCTAAGCTCTGATGGCAGCATCAGCGTGTCCTCTACACCATCTTGAAGGGATAGCTGTAGTACCAGGGCACCGAGGGCCTGGGCAGGGTGGAGCTGGGAAGAAGAGAACCGGAGTGGATGGGCTATTCATTTACGGGTCTCAAAATTAGGTGATCCGAGGCCAAGGCCGCAGGGAGAACACCCCTGTGAGGACCTCTACTAATTATACTTCTGTCCTTTCTTTTCAACACTGGGCCCTGTGCGTTCAGGATGGCAGTTTCACTGGTGAGTCTCATTCCCTGCCCTGCTCCCCTTCCCTGTTTCCTCCATTCTAATTTTTTGTTCTCTACCTAAGAAGTGGCATAGTTTCAAGGGAAAAGCACAGGGTTTAGAGTGAGGACAAGCCTGGATTTGCATTGCAATACTGCCACATACTCCACACATGGCTTCAGGCAGTGCATGGTGTCTGAGGGGTACAGCAGCGCAGTAGAAATGATTGTACAATGAAAACTGTTGTCCCTGAGCTGTGGGGAGGATTAAATGAGAGCCAGGTAAATCTCCAGGTACTCTGCTTTGACTAGTCCCTCACCAGTCAGTCGTACAACAATGATCCTTCCTATTTTATGGTACCTTCTAATTTACAAGTTATTTTCCCATGCATTATCTTACTTGAGCTTGACAGCAGCCCCACTCTATGAATGAGGAAGCTGAGGCTTAGAGGAGTCTATAACTTGCCTCACATCACTTCACCAGAGTGTAAGTGGCAGTGCTCAGCCTCAAGTCCAGCTTGTCTAAGGCAGAAGGGACCTCCTGGGACCTTACCGTCTGATTTCCTTTTCCTTTTCTTCTGTCACAGGAATGCCTGCCCAGATTCCTCACCATACCCAGTCGGCCCCTCCCCTCCCTCCAAAGCCTTGGCGTGCTTGGTGCTTCCACTGTCCCCACTGCTGGTGCCTGCATCTGGTGTTAGGTCCCTCGGGTATGAGAAACAGCCCTTTGGGCCATTCTTAGTGGAGATGGGAATTGGGGGAATTTGGGGTGAGGCAAGTAAAATGTATCATACTAGAAGAGATGTTGGTCCTGTTGTCAACCTCAGCAGAGACTTTGGCCGTCCTGAAATAAGTAGCACACTGTGACTGATACTGATGAGTTCTGTTGTATCATTTTGTGAAGGTGTTTCTCCTTTCAGCTGATACCAATTCTTGGGATTAAAATATCTCACTTCTATGGATTCACTATTATTAGTTCTAGTTGTAAGGCAAGATCTGTCTTATAAGAAAGAACAGACAGATCTTATTCAACTCTACATTTTTCTTGCCTACCTCAGTGCCTGGGTCATACTAAATTCCCACACACTGTTTAAGAATCGACAGTTTATAATTTTTCACTCTTATAAATAATGCTACTATGAACCTTTGTATACACATAGATTTTTCTCTTCTTAAGAAATTAATTCTCTTTGACTGTATCATAACTTTCAGGACTATAGAAGTTTGGGATCATTAGCCTCCCTGATGTAAAATGATTGACTGTCCAACACTAGGTCACATCTCCAGATAGGGGAGGGACTGTGAAGGGCTGGATAGTAAATCTATTTTTCCCTGTGCAGGTCTTCAGTGGGGTTGGCTCCACCTCCTAGTGCAGAAATACAAAAAGTCTTACAAGTTCTGGTTCTGTAGGAGACACAGGATGCCAGCGTCTGCTCAGGTACTCTCCCTACCAGTGCCAGCCCTGCCCTACGCCCCACAGCCCTTCCCTTTCTGACCTCTCTTTCTGCTCTCCAGTCACCCAAGAGAGAGGGAAAGCGTGGAGCTGAAGTAGACTGTTCTGTCCATTACACAGTTAGGGACACGAAAGCTTAAATGTGAACAGCTTGCCCGTGATGCCCCGGGACTCCATAGACAGAAATAGAAGCCACAGTTCCTGATTCCTGCCCTGAGGCCAACCTTGCTTTCTGCCTGCAGAGGAAGTTGCTGAGTAGCTGCTGCCTGTCTGAGAAGGGCCATCACAACTCCACCCCCTCCCCAGATACCTCCCACAAGGGGCCGCGCTCCAAAAGAACCCAGCCTGTGGATCCAGAGGCAGGGGAAGGTCTCTCCAGATCCGGCTCACAAAAGCTTGGAGGTAGGCACATCATGTGACTGGAGGTGGTGGAGCCAAGTAGTGGTGCCTGTGCTAAGGCCAAGAGACAAGGCCACCAAGTCCCCCTTCTCCCCAGGACCCGAGTTCTCCTTTGACTTGCTGCCTGAGACAAGGGCTATTCAAGTGACCATTCCTCCAGGCCCAGAGGTCAGTGTGCGTCTTTGCCACCAGTGGGCACTGGAGTGTGAGGACCTGAGCCATCGCTTCAATGCCCAGGTATGGAGTGCCATCTGCCCATAAAGCCAAATCACACAGGGCTGGAGCCAAAGGACCTACCCATAGTACAGATGAGGAAACTGAGGCCCATAGAGGAATGGTAATTGTCCAAGACTTCTTACAAGTCTGAAGTGCCTATCATGAAGACTTCTTTGAATTGGAGAGAGAATGCAGGGGGCCATGTCTCCTGGCAGGAGAGGAGGGAAAGGGGATAGAGACCTGGGACAACCTTGAATGCCTAGCAAGGAAAGGAATATAGCATTTAACCTCAGTGCAGTGATCCTCAGTGAGATTCAGGGTGCCTTTTCAGTTCCACCAAGAAGTTGTTTTCCCTGAGAAAGTAATAAATTGGTCACATCTGTCTTGATACCCTTCAATCTCCCTCTCTTTTGTCACTGCTCTTCAGAGAATGAGATGTCCCCTGTTCTCCCAGTCTATGGCCTGACATCCCACCTCAACCTCCAGTTGTCATGGATACTCTTGTATACAGTTGGAGCCATTTGCAGGGACTGATGCTGTACCCAAGTCCCTCAGCTCTCCACATTTAAAATGATGATGATGCCTCCCGAGATCATCATGATGCTAGCATTTAATGCATTGATTTGGTGCTTCTAGCACCTAGCACCCTCCCTGGCATACAGTAGGGGCTCAATAAATGTATATTCCTTTCCCCAACTCTTCCCTCCCCTATTCCATGTATTGAGACACTTAGAGCAGATGGTCAGACTACAGGACAGAGACCCCCTGAGAAGAAATTTGTCAGTGAAAGAAATAAGCCTCAGATAAGAGGAAAAGCAGGATGTATGGTGGGTAAGTTTCCAGCTTCTTCCTGCCCTTGTCCAGGGTGCCTCTGCTCTTTCTCAGGCCCCTCTTCATCTCTCCCTTTGCTGAATTTTCCACAGAAAATTGTGCCTGGGGGCCGCACTGTAGACCTGCTTTATGAATTCCTTCTGCCCTGTCTGTGCATCGAGGTAAGCAGAGGAAAAGGTGTGGGTGGTCCATGGCTCCACTCCTAGGCCACCCAGACAGCACAGTTGGTCAAGTGTATCTCCACTGAGTCCAGTTTTAAAAGGGTTGGTGTTAATGAGATGCTGGGGGAGACTGGTGCCAGCCTAACAGTGAGCCTCACATTGGGTCAGGGGTGGAGGTGTCCTGCTGATCATGGGATATTTCTAGGGGTGATTCCAACCTCAGCCCCACCCAAACTCAGCTTGCCTTTGTTGAGACCCAGCTTCAGTCTACCCACAGAGCAGAATAGATAGTTGCCTTCACTGGGTGTCTTGAGCCGTTAGGATGAGGGCTCGTGGCTACTTCAAGGTTGCATATGGTTCTAGAAGTGCCATTCCCACTAGCTCTACATGGCAGTCCTCCTCTGCCTGTAGAGCTGAGGGGGCCTAGCATTAAGACTTCTTTTAAGGGACTCCCCTGGTGGTCCAGTGGCTAAGACTTCACACTCCCAATGCAGGGGGGCCAGGGTTTGATCCATTGTCAGGGAACTAGATCCCACATGCTGCAACTGAAGATCTCACACACTGAAACTAAGGCCCAGCACAGCCAAATAAATAAATATATTTTTGAAAAAAGGGTCCTTTGGGATAGACAGAAAAGTCTGGGGGCCTTGTTACCGGGAAGGAGATGAAAGGGAAGGTACAGGCAGAGACATGTAATGAGGAGCACCTGCCAGGGGTACAACCACTGGATGTTGGAGGGAGAGGCCTGACAGGGCACTTGGCAGCTTGGGAATCTCTGAGAATGGACACCTGGGAAGGCAGAAGTTGAGGAACGTGGACCTCATGATTTGCCTCTTTCTGGGGCTAGGTTCTCTTCTCCCAGAGAAGAGAACTCAACCCCTCCCTCACTGATCTCACTCCTGTAGTCTGGAGTTCCTCCCCAAGCACATCCGCCCTGGCCCACATCCCACACGGCTCCCACTCCTTGGCGCCCAGCCAGCTCAGGCAGCTTGTGTCCAGGCAAAGTCAAGCCAGAATGAGTTTCAAGTCTGAGTGATGTTGGGAAAGCCAGTCCTTTGACTTCCATCCCTGTTCCCTTCTCCCACAGGCATCCTACCTGCAAGAGGACACCGTGAGGCGCAAAAAGTGTCCCTTCCAGGTCCAGCCTGAAGCCTGTGAGTGCTGCTCATGTGACTCCTGTGCATGCACACCTTCTCTCTGTCTCTCTCCCACACACATGCACATACACACACACGCACGCACATGCGCACCGTCTATACTGGTATGGGAGGAAGTCCGCAGAAAGCATGAGGCGCTTTCTCTGGAATCAGTGCAGAGGCAAGTCATGGACTATCATGTCTGCTAAATCAGACTGTTGAACATTGTCCTAGGTACTGTGGGAGGTTCAGAAATATCCACCCTAGGAGCCAGTGTCCTAAGAGGGCAGATCAGAAGACCTGGGCTCACATCCCAGCTCTGCTACTCATTCTTCCCTGAGCCTCAGTTTCCTCATCTGTGAAATAATAATACTTGCCCTGCCTCACTTTCCAACTCCTTATGAGACTGGAATTCAATATTGTATGTGAAAGTGGTTGGTGACATCTATGCATATCGTTGAGCCCAAATTGCAGAGACAGGATGCTCAAACATGACAAATAAGTAGCACCAAGCAGCCTATGGTCCAGGGCAGGATTGTAACTAAGGAATAGGCTATAGAGCATGACCTGTGGGGACAGAGAAGCCCATGATGGTTGTCTCAGGGGAGGGAGAAGCCCGTGGTGGTTGAATAGAAAAGGTCTCCTAAAGGAGGTGACACCTGAGTTGGGCTCATAAAAAGGGTAGGATTTAGAAAGAAGAGAAGGGAGGATAAAGCATTCCTAATTCTGAGAGGAGTGTAAGAAAAGATACGAAGATTTTGAGTTTGGGGAGCAGAAAGGAGTTGGCCAGAAAGGAGGCGCAAGAAGGAGAGGAGATAGCTAAATATAAAAGGTAACAGGAGGGGCTGGAAGCGGCATGCTCCTTTATCACCTGGGCAGACCATGGCTGTGCCAAGCTCCTTCAGAAATATCATCTCCTGATGCCCTGGGGATCGGGATCAGTCTCAGGCCTCCTGGGCCTCACTCTCTGCCTCCGGTGCCTGCCCAGATGGCTCAGACTTCTGGGAGTCAATGAACTTCACTGACCACAGCCAGCACAATCAGATGGTCATGGCCGTGACACTCCGCTGTCCACTGAAGCTGGAGGCCTCCCTGTGCCAGAGGCGGGGCTGGCCCACCCTCTGCGAAGTCCTCCCCAATGCCACGGCTCGAGAGTCAGAGGGGGTGAGTCAGGCCTTCCTGGGGCCTGGGCGAGCAGGGCTAGGGCCTGGGGCCCTGCTCTCAACTCCCTTCTCCCGCCACAGTGGTACATCGTGGAGAAAGTGGACTTGCATCCCCAGCTCTGCTTCAAGGTACCAGCATGGGCAACAGGGGCCGGGAAGGGTGTGCATGGTGCCTGGAGCTTGCTGACTTGCCATTCTTGGATTTCTCAGTTCTCTTTTGGAAACAGCAGCCACGTTGAATGCCCCCACCGGACATTCGGTGAGCCAACAAGTGACCCTGGCTGGGACCCCTCTCCCACCATTTCACCCTCACACAACTGTGGTGAAGCCAAACTCTATCCCTGCCCTAGACTTCTCTGTCAACTGCAGCCCAGCTCCTATCACCTCCCACAAAACATCATCTCTCACCTGACACTCTCCCCCACCTCCCCGCCCCTCCCCAGCAGCCCCATCCTGGAATGTGAGCATGGATACCCAGGCCCAGCAGGTGGTCCTTCACTTCTCTTCAAGGACACATGTCACCTTCAGTGCTGCCTGGAACAACCCAGGCTTGGGGCAGGACAGCGTGGTGCCCCCCGTGTACAGCGTCAGCCAGGTACGGCCTAGCAGGGTTTGGCTCCCACCGGGACCTATTGATTAGAGCACATCAGGGAGAGGCAAGCAAATATCTGACTTACAGCATCTGCTGATTTAATGACTTGATAAGCCTGTATTCAGCTGCCTCCTCTGCCAGTCAGCAGAGTCTTCAATGGAGCAGTTTGTAGGCCTTTCCATTTCTGACCCAACAGGGATAAACAGGCAAGAGGCTGGCCCTCCCACTCCGAGCTGCTCTCTGACTCACTCCAACTGCCACCACATTTTGTACTGATGCCCTCTCCTCAACCAGCTGTCCTCCACACACCCCTGCCTGCCTCCACAAGGCATCTGGCAAGAGTTCTCTGTCTCTGGGAGACAGAGCCGTAGGAAGCTGAAGTGCTCTTTGCAGAATACTGTGAACCACTGACAGATTTAACTCTTATCATGTGAACTAAAGACAGCTAACTAGCAGACTCTCTTCTGTGTATCTGACATAAAAACCACCATCAAATGTATCCGCAAAACCACAGCACCAAGCTGACTAAGTGTGGCTTGCTCTTTTCAGTTCTTTCTCACTCACATGCAGCTTGTTTGTTTTATATTCTTTGAGGGCTCCCAAGCAGACAGATGGTAGCAAATGCTATAGATTTAAGACAGAATCATGTGGGATGACCTAAAATAGGGAGCTGTATCCAGGGCCTCCCTTATTGCTGTGAGCTGGGAACATCATTGAGTTTAACCATGGTTTGAGAGCCACTGTATCATACCCGCTCACAGCTGGCTGGAGAATGGGGGCTGATGAAGGGCTGGGGCAGGGGGTGGATGGTGTTCCCAAAGAATAGAGATTGATCCACCCTAACCAACGCCCAGAACACAGGGTGAAGCCACATCCTGCCTGTAGACGGAGGGCCTTCAGTTCAGCATGCATTTATTCAGTGCCTGCTCTGTTCCCACTCTGTAATAGGCCCTGGAAGATATAAGAAAAGTATGTAACACAGCCTCTGCCCATAAGGAACCTATCGTGTAATAAATAAGCACTACTACTAAATGAATACACACTGCACTGTGTATTATAAATGGCATCCACCTGCATATTCCCATGTGAGACTTTCAGTAACCCAGTAAAATAATGATTATTATCCATTATACACAGATGAAGAAACTGAGGCTCAAGGAGGAAGGTAGTCTATCTCAATGCAAAGATCCTACTGCTAGGAACCACACAGCCAGTAGTTAAGCCTGACTTTGTTAGCTGTGGTCTCCTGACTCTACAGCTTACATTCTTTCCAATGGACAAGCTGCCTTCCAGGTTTGCAGGGCAGAGATTAGCCTCCTGGTTTGTGAGCTACTAGAGGACAGAACCAATGTCTGTGCCCACCTTGTTTCCTCAGGTATAGAGTCAGTACCCAGAGTATGTTTGTTGATGAGTGCCTGATTAACATGTATCTGTGCCACAGTTCAGATCTGGGAATGATCAGCAGGATCTGGGAATGAAGTCTGGGAAGGCTTCTTGTTGGGGTGGCACTTGGCCCTAAGCCTGGTAGGATTTGGGTGGGGGTGGCATGGAGAAGGGAAGAACACCACATGGGCAAAGGCTCAGGAGCTGCATGGAGCCAGATTTGCCTCTATGGGGACAGTCATTCCACTCTTTGTTCCCACAGACTCAGGGCTCAACCCCAGTGACCCTAGACCTTATCGTTCCCTTCCTGAGGCCAGGAGGCTGTGTCCTGGTAAGGAATTCCGCCCTCACTCTGCATACACACCCCTGGCATCTATGCCACAAGTGGCACGTGGGGCAAATCCAGTCAGTAAAAATGTTTGATTTGGCCAGCACAGTGTTCAAAATTGGAATTAGTTGCCACCATTTAATTAGTGGGAGATGTCATATTTTAAAAAGTTGATTTCCGGCGTTTCTTGAAAACTCAGAAAACCTGGTGCTTCGTGTCCACATTTAAACATGGTAATAGGGGTGGGAGCTGAGTGGTGTCTGATTACTTCAGTCAGGACTTGTGCTCCTCCAGCTCCTCGTGGATGCCCTGGTCCACTTTGGGTTTACTTTCTGAGTTTGCCAAAGCTGGCCCAGACGCAAACCCTGTGCTAGAGGAATGCCCTCTCCAGGGTCCCCCTCTCCATCCTCCCACCTCATTCAGCTTCCCCCGGGAGGAGGGTTTACCCTGGCTCACAAGGGTGGGGGGCTCTGTGCCCTCAGGTTTGGAGGTCAGATGTCCAGTTTGCCTGGAAGCGCCTCTTGTGTCCAGATGGTGAGTTCTTGGGAGGGGACGGGGAGTGAGAAGGCGGCTGGGCACTGAGGAGCTGGGCTTCGCCTCACCCTGCTTGACTCAGTCTCTCACAGACGCCTGGGGCTCTTGATCCTGGCACTGCTGGCCTTCACCACCCTCCTGGGAGTTGTTTTGGTTCTCACGTGCCGGCGCCCACTGTCAGGTAAGCTCACTGGGAGGTAACCTGGGGACTTTTTTGGCTCCTAGGCCAGTTGCCTTCCCATTCCTCTCCTGCCCAGGATGCCTTCCCAAAGAGCCTCCTCCCTGTGGTGGGCACCCGCCCCGTGTTACCAAGGCTGTTAGCCTTAGGCCCCCTAGTGGGCAGAGATGGTTAAAGCAGGACAAAGGTCCCTCTGCAGGTAGTTCTCTGTGGCGTCTCTAGGCAAGAGGCAAGTGGGGTGGAAATGCAGCCTGCGCTGCACCTGTCGCCTTGGCCCTTGCCTCTTCCGGGGCGCCTTTATCTAAATTAGCCCAAAGGTGCCCTATAGACTAAAGCTGCCTTGGGTACCCAACCCTGGCGCAGATGAGGAACAGGGAAGGTGGGGGTGTGTGTGTGACATTCAACTCTTTCAGGTAGCCTCGAGGCCTGGGAGGAGAGGGCTGGGTTTTCCTTTAGCCCCCCACCCTGCTCATCTGTTGCTCCCTCCCCCAGGCCCGGGCCGAGCGCGGCCGGTGCTGCTGTTGCACGTGGCGGAGTCTGAGGCGCAGCGGCGCCTGGTGGGAGCACTTGCTGAACTGCTGCGGGCCGCGCTGGGCGGCGGGCGCGACGTGATTGTGGACCTTTGGGAGGGCACGCGGGTGGCGCGCGTGGGCCCCCTGCCGTGGTTCTGGGAGGCGCAGGCGCGCGTGGCGCGGGAGCGGGGCACCGTGGTTCTTCTATGGAGCAGCGCCGGCCCCAGCCCCACCGGCGGCCCGGATCCTCGCACTGCGCCCCTGCGTGCCCTGCTTCGCGCCGCCCCGCGCCCGCTGCTGCTGCTGGTTTACTTTAGTCGTCTCTGCGCCAAGGGCGACATTCCCCCGCCCCTGCGCGCCCTGCCCCGCTACCGCCTGCTGCACGACCTGCCGCGCCTGCTGCGCGCCCTGGACGCTCGGGCTTCTACTGAAGCCACCACCCGGGGCCGCTTCGTCGCCTGGCCACGCCTGCGGGGTCGCGTGGAGCTGTGCCGCAGGCTGGAACTGGAGGCCGCCAAACTTGCCGACCAAGGCTGAACAGAGCTCAGCGCAGTCAGGATGTCTGTGGCTGCAGGCCTAGGGGCACGGGCTGGAACCCCGGATTGAGGCTTTTGCTGTGGAAACCTTGGGGTGTCTTCTCGGGACTGCTGGCCAAAAAGCCTTACTCTGCCTCCCAGCCCAGGAGCGGAGCACCTCACTCAGCATCCCCGCCTGCTCCCCACGTTCCCCTAGTGTCCAGCCTCTGCCTCGTGCTCATGCTTCCTCAGAACCCTCAGCGAGAGTCTCTCTTTACTGAGAACTCCCTTGACCTCAGTCCTGTGGTGGGTGGGGATCATCACACTTCCTCTCCAAAACTTCCAGAGAATAGTGTACACACGCTCCAGTCCACACCAGAGAGGTTGGAACAGGGCTTGGGGAGGCAGCAGACATGGAAGTTCTGACTGGGAGGTGCCTCCAGACGGAGTGCAGGGCGGAGCGGGGGGTGGGGGTGGGGGCGCGTGGGAGGTGGAGAGGGCAGAACACCCGTTTCGGGCTATGGATCCGCCTTTCCCAGACAGGGGCCCTGCCCACAGTTGGAGGGAGGGAGGGCTCTGGACCCAGGGAAAGAGTCTTTGGCCCTGTGTAGTGGGGGCAGAGGTGGGACAGTAGAGACTGAGAGAAAGATGAATAAAAGAAAACATGATGGGTAAACTAAGAAACACAAGGTGCCTCTTCAGTGTGCCCAGGGTGCTGAGCTGGGGGAAGGGTCAGCAATACCATACTCAGGGGTGGTTATACATGATTCTGTGGGCCCAGATCCTCTGTGTCCATCCACATCCACATCCACGTTTGTCACGTTCTCACAAGCAGTGCCTTTGAAAAGGCAAAGAGGGATCTGCAGATCTTGATCCTCACTGTTATTCTTCAGAGAGAAAAAAGGAAAACAGGTGGTGTGGGTCCATGGTCGCGCAGCTAGCCTGTGGCAACAGTACAATTAGGACCCTGTCTTCCTGTCTCTGGGTCCTGGGTTCCTTTCCCCTGACCCCACACTTCAGCATAAGCCAAGCAGTGATGAGAAGCCCACTTTCTAGTGCCTTTAGAGCTCCTGTCCCACAGTGAGGCCCAAGGAGAATGTGGGAAGGGACCTGGAGTCCCAGAGTCATATGGGAAGTGAAAATGCCCCAGGATTGCCCGGAACCCTCCTCCTTAGGGACTCCCAGAGTGAGTAAGAGCTCCCTTACTCACCCATTAGGCCACCACCCTCTCCAGGGGCCCCTCCCAGCCAGGTGTCAGCAGAGGAGGAGGAGGGGAAGAGGAGGAGGGACTGAGGCCACCACTCCAGTCCAGGGCTGCTGGCTCCCAAGTCTGGTGTTGGTGGGAGGGACCAGGCGGGGCGGGAACAGACGGCTGCCTGCCGGGAGCCAAAACGAAAGCACTCTGGCTGGGACTGGCCCGGAGTCAGGACTCCCGGGAGAGGCGAGCGCGAGCGGGCCAGCGCCGGGACCCCAAGACTGAGGAGCGATTCCAGCCTCTCCTGCCCCGAGGCCCGCGGCTGAGTGGGAGAAGAGGTGTGGTGTCTGCCCCCCCTCTGGGGGGGGGCAGGATAGGGCCTCAGGCCTGGGTGCTGCCTGGCACCTGGAAGATGCCTGTGCCCTGGTTCCTTCTGTCCTTGGCACTGGGCCGGAACCCCGTGGTCCTCTCTCTGGAGAGGGTTGTGGGGCCTCAGGACACTGCTCGCTGCTCTCCGGTGAGTCTGGGGCCCCGGGAGGGCTGAGGAAGGTTCAGGGTTCGGTCCGGGGCCGTTGAGGCCCTAGCCTGGCTCCTGTCACTGCCATCCTGGTCAGAACTGCCCTGGCTGGTCTGTCGGGTCCTGATGGGGTAAGAGAAGAATGGGGAGGGGGCAAGAGCTAGATTTGAGTTCTTCTGGGAGGGACTCGAAAAAGGGAGAAAGAGTCAGGGCAGGGGGGTAGGGGAATGTTAGATTTGGAAGCATAAATTCTGACTTGTCTTTACCTCTTTCCCAGGGCCTATCCTGCCACCTCTGGGGTGAGTAGCTCTACTTTTAGAGAGGAAAGATCTTCCTGGGTTGGCAGCAGGGAAGAGGGATGGGAGCTGTTCAGCCTAGGGAGAGCCCAAAGCTCCTTGGCCCTCTGGGGGTGTCAGGTGCAACCAGACTCTGGGTCTGAGCAGCTTCAGCACCCACCCCATCCTTCACACACAGATGGTGACGTGCTCTGCCTGCCCGGGAGCCTCGTGTCCATCCCAGGCCCCGTGCTGGTGCCCACACGCCTGCAGACAGAGCTGGTGCTGAGGTGCCACGAGGAGACTGACTGTGACCTCTGTGTGCGTGTGGCCATCCACTTGGCCGTGCACGGTGAGCCTGTCATCCTGTGATTGGGCATTGGGTGTGCGTGAATGGTCTGATGTGGACACAAGGACAGGGTGGGGGGAGTCTGCCAGGTAGCCCGGAGCATCCTCAGATTCTCCTGGAGGACACTGGCCAGTGCACACTCCCCAAGGCAGCCTGGTCTCACTGCCCACCCCCCAGGCCCCAGGCCTGGCCTCTGCTTCCAAGCACCGAGCTTCCTGGAAGGAAGCCAAACCCAGAGCCGAGGCTGGACCTGTGCCTTGCTCTCGGGCCCTTCCAGGGTACTGGGAAGATCCTGAAGATGAAGAGAAGTTTAGAGGAGCAGCTGGCCCAGAGCTTGAGGAGCCTAGGAACGGTGAGGAGAAACTGGCTGACCCAGCTGTCCCTGCCCAGAGCCTTGCCCTGGCGTCCTGGGCCTGACCGCCTTCTTGCCCTGTTGTTCACAGCCTCTCTCCAGGCCCACGTTGTGCTCTCCTTCCAGGCCTACCCTACTGCCCACTGCGTCCTGCTGGAGGTGCAAGTCCCCGCTGCCCTCGTGCAGCCTGGTCAGTCTGTGGTATGCAAAATAATAATAATGCTAACCACTTCCTAAAGATGAAATTCATGAAGTACTTTCACGTCCATTATCTCTTTAAGTCCTGATTTCGGCAGGGCTGTGGGCAAGTCATTTCAGTCCTTTATGCTTCAGTTTTCTTGTCTGTAAAGCGGGTATAAGAATAGTCCCACCTCGGGAATTCCCTGGCAGTCCAGTGGTTGGGACTTCCAGCTTTCACTGCTGAGGTTTGATCCCCGATCAGGGATCTAAGAGCCCACAAGCCATGAGATGTGCCTCCCTCACCAAAAAAAAAAAAAAGAAGAAGAAGAATAGTCCTGTCTCATATGGCTGTTGTGAGAATTAAATGAGTTGATATATGTAAAATACCTGGTATAATGCCCAGCTCGGAAGTCTCAGAAAGTTTAATTTTTCTTTTGTAATCCCTTAACTGAGTGGGAGGGTGTAATCCCTTAACTGGCCCTGCTGCCACTCCTCCTGAGGGCGTGTGCTTTAGAGCTAGAGTCCTTGAGGACACGTTCATGATGGAATTTGGGGCCATACAGTATAGTCATTTGTTGGGAATAGGGCAGAGGGCGAGTGGAGAGGGTCCATGGAGAGGATTCTGAGCCTTATACCACCAGCCTTCTGCCACCCTCTCCTCACAGGGCTCTGTAGTATTTGACTGCTTCGAGGCTGCCCTGGGGGCTGAGGTGCAAATCTGGTCCTACACTCAGCCCAGGTACCAGAAGGAACTCAATCTCACGCAGCAGCTCCCTGGTAAGTGACCCCAGAGCCTGAGGGACCCCAAGTCTGGCCCCTTGTCTCTCTCCCCACTGGCCACTGCCCCTCTGCATTCACCCCCTTCCTTATCCCAACTTCACTCAGGCACTCTCACCCTCAGCCTCCCCAGATGACATTGCTCCCCAGTGGGCACTGAAGTAGATATGGGTGATATTGAGGGGACCCGGAGTCTTCCCAGGGGTTGGTTTGCCCTCCTTTCTTTGGCCCCTAACCCCACTGGAGGCTTTTCTGTGATCTCTCCCCAGACTGCAGGGGTCTGGAAGTCCAGGACAACATTCAGAGCTGCTGGGGTAGGAGCTAGGTCCAGCGAGGCTGGGAGGAGGGAGGGGCTTGTTCTGGAGTGGGAGGGACCCTGGGAGTCAACTTCAGGTCTGGCTGCCACACCCCACAGGCTCACAGAGCTCATTCATTCATTTATCACACATGATGTACAGTAGCTCCTACTCAGTGCCAGGCATTCAAAGATGAATTCTCACTCCTTAGAACAAATATTCATACCAGGGACATCCAGAGGCCCAAAGGATGGTCAGGATTATGGTGTAACTGCCCCCCCCCATATATCAAAATAAAAAATAGCTTTAAACCATAAAATAAGGGCTAAGGATCTCAAGGTTCTGATGATGTTTTTCACATGCACTATTTGGACTTTTGTTTCATTCCTTTTTAAAAAATACTTTATTTATCATGGTGTACCATACATACAGAAAACTGTAAAGTGCACTAATTTTAATTCCAGTTCAGTAAATTTTTACGTATGTGTACACTTGTAGAACTACCAGCCACATCAAGATAGAAACACCGTGGTGCTTCTGAACTCTTAAATTATTTCAACTTCATTTTCTACTTAGTTTCTTAAACTTAAGCTTGATGCCTCTTTGGTAATTCATTTAAGACTGCTCAGCACCAGGGCTCTGATATACAGATACACATCATGGATTTCATGTCTGTATTCATTTAGTAGACCTTGATTCACTTAGTCATCAGATACTTATTGAGTAATTATTCTGCCCAAGGAATATCCCTAGGCACTGGAGATAAACCAATTAAAAAAACAAACAAACTGACAAAATCCCTGTCCTCACGGAGCTGACATTCTAGCTGGGAGTCAGGGTCACGGTAGAGGTGACAGAGGACAAAATAAACACATGGAAGTGTGAAATATACAATAAGTTAGATGGTAATTAATGCTACAGAGAAAATTCAAGGAAGAGGGATATGGAGGTTGGGAGTTGCAGTGGTCAGTCAGCAAAAGACCTGAAAGAGGTGAGGGAGGAGCCGTATGCGTATCTGAGGGGAGAGGGTTCCATATGGAGGGAAGAGCCAGTGCCAAGAGCCTGAGGCAAGAGTGTGTCTGGTATGTTTAAATATTAGTAAGAAGGACAGTGTGTCTGCAGCAGGTTAATTAAGGAGTACTAGGAAATGAGATTAGAGGGGTCACAGCAGCCAGACGGGAGGGACTTGCAGGCATTGTAAGGACCCTGACTTTTACTGTGGGAGTGAGGTGGTGGGGGCGGGCATCAGAAGGTTCTGAGCAGAGGAGAATGCTTTATTTTAGTGGCTTTCTGGCTGCAGAGGGAGAAGCAAAGAGAAGAGCCATCTCCAGACCCCATAGTGGGGTCTACACGGGCTCCATCCTGGGGTGCGGCCAAAGTCTGCTTCGAGATGGACATGGGCTCTGCCCTCCAGGGGCCCTCTAGTCTAAGGGGTTTGAAGGAAACTCCAAAGGGCACTGGGTGGGTATGACCCAGGCTTGGGTGTGCAGAAGAAGTGAGGGAAGACTGTCTGTCTCTGCATCCCCCCACAGCCCTGCCCTGGCTCAACGTGTCTGCAGATGGCGAGGATGTGCGCCTGGTGCTGGACGTCTCTGAGGAGCAGCACTTCGGCCTCTCCCTGTACTGGAACCAGGTCCAGGGCCCTGTAAAACCCTGGTACCACAGGAACCTGGTGAGGCCTCCCCCTCCCCAAGTCCATTCTCGCCATAGGCTGATACCCATGCTAAAGTTGCAAGTGCCTTATCACAGGGGGCCCTTGAAAAGGACACAGCCACCCACAGTCAAAGCAAAGATCATCGGTGGGAGAATAGCTGCTTGCCTAGTGTCCTTAACTTTGGCCTGCAGTCTTCCTCCTACTCGTCTTCTCCAGCTTCTCCCTTTCTACTTGTCCCACAGACTGGGCCACAGAACATTACCTTGAACCACACAGACCTGGTCCCCTGCCTCTGTATTCAGGTAGGAGCAGAGTCCGGCTGGGAGCCTGGGGAAGGGGATCAGGGAATTGGTGAGAGGGTTTGTCCTCACCTTCCTGGTGGAATCTATGGGCTCCTAGAGGGGCTGGCCCCCCTTGACCTTTGTTGTCCTGTGTCTTCTGCTTGTGCATGCCCTGAACACTCTTCCTGCTCTTTGAAGGCTTCTGCTACTCCTCCAGTTCCCTCTCTGGGCTTCCCTGGAGAGTAGAGCCTGTGTTGTGAACTCAGACTCATTTGAATCCTGATTCTTGCCATTTCCTAGCTCTGTGATGTTGAGCAATTCACTTCACCTCTCTGAGCTTGTTTCCTATATATAAAATGGGAATAACAGTACCAGCATAAGAGGGCTGTTACAAGGAAGTGTGCCACTTCCAGCTTATATATGCTATAATAATACATTCTCCCTCTGATTGTACATTTAATTGGTCATCAGGTCCCATGTTTTACCTCTGACATTAACATCTCTGACATTCTCACTACCTGAAATGCCCTCACTTCTTTTTCATATATCCTAATCCTTCCAGTTCAAATGTTACCTCTTTCCCAAAGCTTTTGTTCAAACTCCTGGCCTCTCTCATCTCCAAATCTTCTTGCATTTCCATCTTTTCTGTTCATTATTTATAATTTCTTTTGTTATTTGGGCATCTGTCTCTCCTTGCACATCACAAATCCTCAGTAAATTGAGTGCTTGATTTATTAATTTGTATATATGTTTTATTCTTACTAGAACTGTGAATCTGTAATTTCCCTGAAGGCAAGGAAATAATATCTATTCAAATTTAGTAAATTCCCTGGAGCTTTGCATAATGCTTGGCAGGTAGTGGGTGCTAATCAAGTTTGTTAAGTTAATGAATGAATGAATGCGTGAAACTCTACTGCTTAGCACAGTGTTAGGATATATAACAGACACTCATGAAATGTTTGCTGTGACATAAATGTTCTCATTGCCAAGCACAATGCCTGCTACATAGTAGGTGCTCTTAAATGTTTGTTGAATAAATTATTATATTTCTCCTGTGCTTAGAACAAGGCTAAGCCAAGAATGGGTGCACTTAAAAAGTCTATTGGAAGAATTAATGGAGAATAAATGGATGTGTGCTTCACACTTAGCACAGTGCCTGGCAAGTAGTATGTTCTCACAAAGTGATTATGGATTTAATTTTTGAATGTCCCTATGCCTACCATAGTGCTAAGACACATATTAGGTACTCATTAAAAATTTGTTGAGTGAAGATATTGCCAGATGTTGGCATGGGGATTGCTGAAAGAATAAATGTGTGCAATTCTAGGACTTTGCAGAGAACAAGAAGATCATGTGTTTGTGAAATACGTCCTCCCTCTATATTCAGTATCCTAGAGGGATTAGTTCCAGGACTTCTGTGGATACCAAAGTCTGCGATCCTCAAGTCTTTTATATGATATAAAATGGTGCAGTATTTACATATAACTTACTCAGATACTCCCATATACTTTAAATCATTTCCATATTGTTTATAATACCGAATACAACCTAAATGCTATGTAAACAGTTTCCTGTAGACAAATTCAAGTTTTGCTTTTTGCAACTTTCTGGAATTTTCTCCCCAAATATTTCTGATCTGAGGATGAAGGAAAATGGATAAAGCGGGCCAAGGAGGGCTGACTGTTTGGGGCTGAATGAATGCATCCCCAGGGCTTTAAGCATAGGGTTGGCTGGGTTGAACTGACCTGTGGAGCTCTCTTTCCTCTCTAGGTGTGGCCTCTGGAGCCTGACTCTGTCAGGACCAGCATCTGCCCCTTTAGGGAGGGTGAGTGAACGGGTCTGGCCAGGGCAGGAGCAGTGTGGGAGGGACCTGCTGGTGAGCAGTGCAGTGACCTGGTCCTCTGCCTGCAGACCCCCGCGCACACCGAAACCTCTGGCGTGCTGCCCAGTTGCAGCTGCTTCCCCCGCGGGGCTGGCGGCTGGACGCGCCGTGCTCGCTGCCCGCCGAGGCCACTCTATGCTGGCAAGCACGGGATGGGGGCCCCTGCCTGCCGCTGGTCCCGCCGCTGCCCCGAGAAAATGTTACTCTGAATGTAAGTGAGGGGGCAGGAGGTTCCTGGGGTTGAGGAAGGAAGGGGAGCCCAGGAGCCCACTTTCATGACCTAATGCATTACCCTCTTTCCACAGAAGGTTCTTGAGTTCCCCTTGCTGAAAGGCCACCCCAACGTCTGTGTCCAGGCAAGAAGGGGGCGCCAGAGAGCTGAGCTGGGGACAGGACCTGCATGGACCCCCAGTCTTCTGGATCCACTTTATCCTTGGGTCCCTGGAGCAAAGTGGTTACCAGCTTCCTCTTTAGGAGTTCCACTATTTACTTTAGCAGTGCATGGCATGGGAGCCTGGGCACTTCACCTGTCTGAATGTCAGTCTCCTCACGTATTTAATGGGGATGATAATAGTAACTACTTCATAGAGTGGTTATGAAGATTAAATAAGTGCTTCACCTTGGTGCCTGGCACAAACTAAATGTTCAGCAAACCTTAGCTGCTTTGATAATTGCTATAATGGTCCCATTTCCCTACCTGGAGAAATGGGTTGCTTTACAACTTAAAAGAGTGGTTATAAAAATATTAATTCAAGATTTATTGAGCAACTACTGTATGCCAAGCACTGTTTTCGGCTCTTGGGACAGCTATGTCAGTGAATAAAAACAATAAGTATTCCCACCTTTAGAGAGCTTATGTTCTAATGGAAAAAGGCAGACAATAGACATAATGAGTAAATTACATAGTCTGTTATAATTGTGTATAATTGCTATAGAAAAAGATGAGGAAGGAGAAAAGAGGGTTGTAGTTGCAATTTCAAGAGGGACAGTCAGATGAGGCTTCTTTGAAAAGGTGGTTAGATGAGAAGGGAGTATATAAAGTGCTATCAGAAATGAAGAGAGTAGGGACTTGCCTGGCAGTCCAGTAGTTCAGACTTTGCCTTCCAGTGGAGGGGGTGCAAGTTTGATCCCTGGTTGGGGAGCTAAGATTCCACATGCCTTGCAGCTGAAAAACCAAAACATAAAACAGAAGCAATACTGTAACATTCAATAAAGGCGTTTAAAATAGGCCACATCAAAAACAATTTTTTTTTTTTTTAAAGAAATGAAAAGAGCTAATTTAGAGCTGAGCTTCCCAGGTGGCTCAGTGGTAAAGAATCTGCCTGCCAATGCAGGAGACACAGGTTTGATCCCTGGGTTAGGAAGATCCCCTGGAGAAGGAAATAGCCACGCACTCCACTATTCTTGCCTGGGAAATCCCATGGACAGAGGAGCCTGGTGGGCTACAGTCCATGGGGTCACAAAAAAGTTCAGACACAGTTTAGAGATTAAACAGGGAAGCAATTTAGGGCCGTCAGGCCCTTTAGCACAGATAACCTCACAAGGCTGAGGCTGAGAAAGATGGAGTGATTCCTCATTAACCAGCCTTGAACCTAGATCTGCCTAAGCTCAGGTCCAGAGTCCAGACCGCCTCCTCCCCCAACCTGACAGGCCTCCCCCTTGTCTCTCCTTCCTTCTCTTCTGATTTTTCTGGCCTCAGCTTCTCTTTTCCTCATGTCTCTAACTCTGGGCTCTTCTTAGCAGGTGAGCACCTGGGAGAAGGTACAGCTGCAAGAGTGCTTGTGGGCTGGTGAGTGGGACCTCGGGGGAGGCTGGGGCAAGGCCACTGCAATGGGGTGAACCCAGGAAGTGCCAGCTCCTGGGGTGAAGGTCAGGCATGGAGCAGGGTTGGGTTAGGTCTAACTCAGAGTGGGTCTCACCCTTTCCAGACTCTCTGGGGCCCCTCAAGGATGACATGCTGCTGGTGGAGACACGAGGCCCCCAGGACAATGGTTCCCTCTGTGCCTTGGAACCCAGTGGCTGCACCCCACTGCTCAGCAGGGCATCCACGGTGAGGGATGGCAGACCCTCTTCCATGTCCCTTTCCAGCTCCATCTCACACCTGACCTCAAATTTTCACTCTCTTCACATTCCCCTCCTTCGAGCCAACCCCTGTGCTGGTCTCTGGGAATGTGGGGGTGACTTAGACTTGGGCCTTGTTCTCATTGGCCTCTCAAAAGTCTCCCAGCACCCCCTCCCAACTATTCTGCACACCTGTAGCCTGGTCTCCTAGGTATAGTGCCTCTAGGTGACAGCCCCCCCCCTCCTTGGCTTGGCAGAGGGCAGCTCGCCTTGGAGAGCAGTTACTACAAGATGTGCAGTCGGGCCAGTGTCTACAGGTAAGTAGGTGGCAGGAGGGCCCTTCCCAATGCCAAAAGGCAACAGGCTTCAAACCCTGTCTTAAACCTCTTTTACCTCTTCCTGTGCCTAGCAGGAAAGAGTGAGAAACCTTCTGGGGCAGGGTCCTCCTCACTGTCCTCTAGCACCCACCCATCCATGTGCTTATTTTGTGTCCAGCCCGGGGGAAGCTAAGGGTTGAGCCACTGTCCCCAAGTTGCTCACTGGTGGGTAAGAAACCAGCAAATAGATAACCACTGGGTTAAGACAGTCGATAACCAATGTGTTAAGCTTTGGTTTCCAGAGGACATTCAAGGAAGGGTCTCTTGCTGTGGGCCAGTTCTGGTACCAGGAGGAAGGCACAATCCAGAAAACAGGCACAGCATGAGCAAAGCAGAGCAGCTTGTGGCAACCTGCTGTGTGTAGGGGGAAATATGCATGGTCGAGGCTGCAAATTTGGGACCTGAACTTGGTGGATGTGGAACACCAAGCTGGATTTGCTTTTGTTTGTATCTTACAGCTGTGGGACAATGACCTGGGAGCACTCTGGGCCTGCCCCATGGACAAGTGTGAGTATTACAAGAACTGCCCTTATCTGTACCAGGAGCTGGAATCTTGACAGGGACCATCCCCAAGGAAGCAAACACAATGGCCTTGTCCTTCCCTGGCTAAGATCAACCAGAGGGTAATTCCTTCATTAATTCACAAACTTATCTGGTGATCCCAGCATCACCAGAGACACAATCCTTGTCTTCATGCCAGTGTCCAAAGCCATGAATGCTTATAGAAGGGAGCTAACCTAGGTCAGGCGAGTTCAGGGGAAAGGTTGGAAGTGAACTCTGAAGGCTGAGCTAGATGAAGGGGATGGGTAAAGATGCATTTTTGTGAAGACCCTGGATGATTTTTTGAGGAACTCCAAGGTGGCCAGTGTGATTGTGTTTTGAGAGGTAGACCTCTGTCATGAGATGAGGACATGAGGGCCATTGTAGAGCCTTGGGAACCAATGTAACCAATTTGGATTTTATATTAAGAATAGCAGGAACTTCCTGAAAGGCTATAATCAAATTTGCATTTAAAAAGATCTCGGGCTGCCATGTGGTAATGAAAGGGAAAGTGGATCAGTTGTGTCTGACTCTTTGGGACCCCATGGACTGTATAGTCCATGGAATTCTCCAGCCAGAATACTGGAGTGGGTAGCCTTTCCCTTCTCCAGGGGATCCTCCCAACCCAGGAATCAAACCAGAGTCTCCTGCATCCAGGTGGATTCTTTACCAACTGAGCTATGTGGTAATGCTGCTGCTGCTGCTAAGTCGCTTCAGTCGTGTCCGACTCTGTGCGACCCCATAGACGGCAGCTCACCAGGCTCCTCTGTCTCTGGGATCCTCCAGGCAAGAATACTGGAGTGGGTTGCCATTTCCTTCTCCAATGTGGTAATGAGTTAGAGGCAAAAAAGAAAAAGGTCAGGGACACCAGATAGAAGGCTGCTGCAGTCATCCAAGAGAATGAGGTCAAGAGTCCAGAGGCAGAAGGTGAAGTCACTTGAAGTCACTTGAAGTCACACAAGTAGACTGATCTGTGTTCATACCCTGTACTCTGACCCTATGAGCTCTGACTTTGGGCAACTCCATTTCTCTGAGCCTCAGTTGTTCTCCTTCGTGAAGTGGGGGTCTCTTAACAAGCCCATCTTCTCCCTTTATTCTCTAGACATCCACCAGCGCTGGGCCCTGGTTTGGCTGGCCTGCTTACTCTTGGCCGCTGTGGTTTTCCTTCTCCTTCTTCTCAAAATGAACCACGTGAAAGGTGAGCGCTTCCCAGCTCCCTATTCCCCAGGGGCAGATTAGAAGTTGGCCAGGAGAAAGCGGGGACCGGGCTGAACGGCTGCCTCCGCTCCTCTCCCCTCGCAGGGTGGCTGAGGCTCTTGAAGGAGGACATCCGCGCGGGGGGTGAGTGTGAGCAAGAGCGGGGCGGGGGGCCGCCCCCAGCGGGCCGGGCCTCGGGCCAGCTCACGTCTCCCTCCCGCCCTGTTCTCTCCCGCAGCGGCCGGCCGGAGCCGCGCGGCTCTGCTCCTCTACTCCGCCGACGACGCGAGTTTCGAGCGCCTGGTGGGCGCCCTGGCCTCGGCGCTGTGCCAGCTGCCGCTGCGCGTGGCCGTGGACCTGTGGAGTCGCCGCGATCTGAGCGCGCAGGGAGCGCTGGCCTGGTTCCACGCGCAGCGGCGCCAGACCCTGCAGGAGGGCGGCGTGGTGGTCCTGCTCTTCTCGCCCGGGGCCGTGGCGCTGTGCCGCGAGTGGCTGCAGGATGCCGCTTCGGCGCCCAGGGCAAACGGCCCGCACGATGGCTTCGCCGCCTCGCTCAGCTGCGTGCTGCCAGACTTCTTGCAGGGCCGCGCGCCCGGCCGCTACGTCGGGGCCTACTTTGACAAACTGCTGCCCGCGGACGCCGTGCCCGATCTGTTCCGCAGCGTGCCAGTCTTCTCTTTGCCCTCACAGCTGCCCGACTTTCTGGGGACTTTGCAGGGGCCCGCCGCCCCACGCCCCCGGCGGCTCGCGGAGAGAGCGGACCAAGTGTCCCGGGCCCTGCAGCCCGCCCTGGATAGCTGTCTCCGGCCCCCGGGAGCCCCGGGGACAGGACGCGGGATGGGGTCTGAGGCAGGAGACAGGACTTGAATAAAGTCAGACGCTATTTTTCTACCCGTGTCTCCAGTGTGTCGCCTCAGCTACTGTCTACCAAACTACCTCCAGCATCCGGTATCCCCGCGCCCCTTTAACTCCCGGACAGGTGCAGTCCAGAGACGACTCTGGTTGGCTGGCATGTGGTGACGCAATGGCACATGGCCCGCTGCCATTGGCTGTGGCGTGGGTTCCGCCCCTCGGCTGCGGAATCGGCGGCGAGTGCACGTCTTACGCATCCGCGGCTTTGGGAAGACTGAGCTGCTGGCGACCGCGGGCTGGGTGGGTTGTCTCTTCCTCCTCCACGGCCTATTTGGATCTGGATCCTTCCTTGTTCGCTAGTGGGCCCTGCCTTTGCCGTCTGCAGGCCCTGGACCTGACCTCTTCATATCCGGATCCAGGCTCCTCCCCCCTCCCCCACACCGGGGTTCTGGACTCCTCCCCGCAAAACCGTCCGTCCGGAGGCTTCTCCCGCAGTATTTAGGAATCTGACCAGTTCTCCATAATTCCGCTGATTCAGCCTTTTAGAACCATATTCCGACACTAAAACGATGGGCTGACTCCTACCTCCTTGCCGAGGATCCTGGCCATCTCCCCCCGCAGCGACGAGGATAACTTATTACCGTTCTGGAATTTTAGAATAGCTTCCTTTCCCTAACTGTCTGCCCTCCCTCGGACTTAACCCAGTCTAGCCTTCTTTTCTTATAACACAGATCTGGGCCCCCAGACCCGCAGCACCGCAGAACCCACCTTTTTCTTTCCCACTTGGCTTCCCTAGTGAACCCTCCCCACATCCTCTGTCTACAGGTCCCCAGCCTGGGAAAAGATGGCCCCAAGATCCTCAAGGGGCATAGCCCCAGCTTTGCTCTGTGGTCTGAACCTCTTCCTTGGCTTCCCAGGCCTGGTCTGGGTCCAACTTTCTGTGCCTCCCCAATCTTCTCCCCACACTGAGCCCCATCCATGTCACACCTGCCGGGGACTGGTTGACAGCTTCAACAAGGTGGGTGCATCAGCAGTGTAAGAGGAGGGGGCCAGCTACTGTAACACAGGGGTTGAGAATTGGGAGCTCTGGGATACAAGTCTGTATGGACTCATGTCCCAGCTTGGTTACTTTCTGTTTGAATAGACTTGGGCAGGTTGCCTCTCTGCCTCAGTTTCCTGGTTTGTGAAATACAAGTGCTAGAATGTGCCAGGCAGTGTACTTAGCTATTAATATTACTAATTTTCTCCATTTCCAGGGCCTGGAGAGAACCATCCGGGACAACTTTGGAGGTGGAAACACTGCTTGGGAGGAAGAGAAGTTGTCCAAATACAAAGACAGGTAAGAAAGAGGCTGGAGGGGTGAGTTTGTATACCTAACATCCCAGCCTCCGCTGTGCTGGTGGAGGCCTAGAGACACGTGGAAGGGACTTATTCAACCAGTGTCACTGAATATAGGACAGCACTAAACAAGCCAATCAGAATCCCCCCTTCAAGGAGCTTACATTCTAGTAGAGGAGACAGTGAATAGATAAGGTGCTATTGTTTAATCACTAAGTCACGTCTGACCCTTTTGCAACCCCATGGACTATAGCCCGCCAGGCTCCTCTGCCCATGGGATTTCCCAGGCAAGAATACTGGAGTGGGTTGCCATTTCTTCTCCAGGGGATCTTCCTGACCCAGGGATCAAATCCACATCTCCTGTATTAGCAAGCGGATTCTTTACCACTGACTCACCAGGGAAGCCCAAATAAATGAATAATGTCATATCAGGTGAAGAACGGTAAAGGAGGACGGACTGCAGATTGGTGGGAGACATGGCATTCAGCATATGACATTTGAACAGAGACCTGAGGTGCAGAAGCAGACAGTGCAACAGTTCAGGAAAGGGCTTGGACAGAGCGGAACTGAGCTTGATGTATTTGAGAAGTGGTTGAATTTGGAGTGAACCGAAGGGAGAGTGGCAGAAGATAAAGGCAGAGGGCCCGGAAAGTCACAGAAAGACATATAGATTTTGTTCTGATTATATCAGGAAGTCATCAGAAGGTTTGGAGCCAGGAAGTGATAACAGTTTTATTTATACCTACAAAAGATCTGTCACACGGAGAGACTATAGGGGGCAGTGGTGGAGGAGCAGGAAGACCAGTTGGGAGACTAGGTCATAGTCTAGGCATGTTGGCAGTGGTGGATGTGGTGAGGAAGGCTCAGATTCTGGGTTTATTTTGCAGATATAATAGAACGTGATGATGGAATCATTATGAGGTGTAAGAGGAAAAGAATAAAAGGTGCTCACTCGGTTTGGGGCCTGAGCAACTGGGTGAATAGTAGGACTGTTTTCTGAGATGAGATAAATGAGTCTAGGAGAGGCATGGAATCAGGTGTTCTCACTGAACATGTTGGGCTGAAATATCCATCAAATAGTCAAGTAGAGTTAGATGTAGGAGTCAGGAGTTCAGGGGAGAAATAGGGCTGGAAACATGAATTTGACAGTCATCAACATATAGTCAGCTTATAAAGCCAGGTAACAAGATGAGATTATATTGAGAGGAGAGGCCTGAGCCCTAGACCCGTTAGCTTTTCAAAGTCTAATTGGGGAAAGGAATTGCCATGCTTGAAATTAGACCATGTTGTCAGTTTTGATCCTTTGTACCCACGGGACGGTCACTTCACCTTTGATCCTCTATTTCCTTATCCGTAAAATTGGGAGTATTAATGTCAATCCAATTTTATATGATTGTGGTAAAGATTAAACTGTGATTAAACCACTAGAAAGAAAAGTTTTGTTATTATGTAACATTGGTCATTTTCCTTTCCCTCAATGGGCTTCAGCTTCCTCATTTGGGAATGAAGGGATTGACCAAGGTAACCCTAAGGGCAATTCTAGCTCAATAATGGTTCCTGTTTTTTGGTTTTATTTTAAATCACCACCTCCTATATGCCAGGCACTGTGCCAGACCCTTTAAGCATAATGTAATACATTTTTTGTATCGTATATACATTAAATTTTTTTTTTATTGTTGTAGAATGCAATCACATAAAATTTACCATTAGAAACATTTAGTACATTCAGTTTTTTGCAACTATTACCATCATCTAGTTCCCAAACAATTTCATCCCCCAGAAAAGAAACTCCATTCCCATGGAGCATCATTCTCTCTTCCCCCAGCTGCTGGAAACCACTAATCTGCTATCTGTTTCCGTGGATTTGCTGATTCTGTTGGAATCATACAATATGGCCTTTTATGTCCGGCTTCTTCCACTCAGCATAATGTTTTCAGGGTTCATCCACTTTGTAGCAAATATCAGTACCTTATTACTTTTTAAGGCTTAATTATATTCCGTTGCATTAATAGACCACATTTGTTTATCCATTTATCCATTGATGGATATTTTGGTTGTTTCTGCCTTTTGGCTACTGTGTATAGTATTGCTGTGAACGTTTGTTTGAACACCTGTTTTGCATTCTTTTGGTGAACTATCCAGGAGTGGAATTACTGAGTCATATGGTGATTCCATGTTTAACTTATGGAGAAACTGCTGAACAGTTTCCACAGTGGCTGTACCATTTTTCATTCCCACCTGCTATATAGGAGGGTTCCAGTTTCTCCACATCCTTGCCAACACTTGTTATATGATATGTTTTTAACCACATCTACCGAGCAAGGCTATTATATTCTGTTGTGCAGAGGCAGGGACTGAGCCATCTTCCAGCAAACCTGCAAGGGAGCCATTGTCCTCATTTTACAGATGAGAAAACATATTCAGGAGAGGTTAAATGACCTGCTCAAGGTCACACCACTAGATTGGAACCCAGATCTGTCTGACTTCCCAAACTAGTACCCCTTGGCCTGTGGCCTTTGACATTGTCTGGCACCAGGTGGGGGAAGGGATTATAAGGAGGGTAGTAGGTGGGCTGGAATGTGTTCCTACCACCCCCCCTGTCCCGTCAGTGAGACCCGCCTGGTAGAGGTGCTTGAAGGCGTGTGCAGCAAGTCGGACTTCGAGTGCCACCGCCTGCTGGAGCTGAGTGAGGAGCTGGTGGAGAGCTGGTGGTTCCACAAGTGAGTGATAGGGGCCTTCCTGGGAGGGGCTCAGGCCAGGATGGCTGGTAAAGCAGGGGGTGGTGAGCTAGGGGCTATGTCCTCCCTTGGCTCCTTCCTCCAAACCCAGGTGTGCCAAGAACTGCTGGGGAACCCAAGCTCCCACTCTGAGCTGCAGTCTACAACTCTGCCAGACAAGAAGAGGGTGGCCTTATGGGTCCTGTGCCCAAAATGGCTGTATCACAGATGCTGTTGGAGGTTGGGGGGTGGGGTGGGCAGCACCTCTGACACTGTCTCAGCCCCTTCACTGTCCCCCCACCTCAGGCAGCAGGAAGCCCCCGACCTCTTCCAGTGGCTCTGCTCAGATTCCCTGAAGCTCTGCTGCCCCTCAGGCACCTTCGGGCCCTCCTGCCTTCGTGAGTTTTTCCAGGTCCTCTTGGGGGCTGGAAGGGAACTGCTGGGGTCAGGGGTCCAGTCCTGACCCTGCCCCTGGCTGGCTCTTTGAGCTCAGCCTCCTCAGATCACTTCTCTGGACCTCTGTTTTCACCTACCTCACAGAGCTGGTTGGTAAGATGAGCAAATCAATGGGGAATGACTCTGAAAAGAGATACGGAGCTAGACTGAGTCAGATGGGACCATGGTTTCTATCATGTATTTGAGAAATCCCCCCCCACCCCCAGCCCCACATTTCCCATGCCTGGACTAAGGGACTAAGGTATGACCTTCTTAGGGACAGGCAGGTGTTGCCTTGAAGCCCCTGCTGTCACCAGTTTTTTTTCCCACACAGTTCTGAGACAGGAGCTGAACTTACTACCAGCCCCTTTTAGAAAAATCTTTCTTGCAGCTGCACATATAAAGAGTTAGCAACAAAGATGGTCAATTCAGTCTTCCTAAAAGAAAAGATTTGTAAATAACCTAACCATTCCACAATGGAATGGTCAAGTAAATTTCATAAAGTTTTATGACAGAATATTATGGCATTGTTAAAATGGTTTCCTCTCCAAAAATGTTTACTGATATTGGGGGAAATATTCTGTACATACAAAGTTGTATTTATGATCCTACCTGGTTCGGTGTCTGCCCACAGCCTGTCCTGGGGGTGCGGAGCGGCCCTGCGGTGGCTATGGCCGTTGTGAAGGGGAAGGGACTCGAGGGGGCAGCGGGCACTGTGACTGCCAAGCTGGCTACGGGGGTGAGGCCTGTGGCCAGTGCGGCCTCGGCTTCTTTGAGGCGGAGCGCAACGCCAGCCATCTGGTATGTTCGGGTAGGTAGCCCAGAGGTGCGGGGCCAGGCAGGGGTGTGTGGGATACCTGTCTGCCCACCCTCATACTTCCCCCTTTCCGCCCAGCTTGTTTTGGCCCCTGTGCACGCTGCTCAGGACCTGAGGAATCACATTGTTTACAGTGCAAGAAGGGCTGGGCCCTGCATCACCTCAAGTGTGTAGGTGAGTGGCACCCTGTCTGGGAAGGCGGGCAAGGTCTCGGGCTTGGTGCCCCGTCAACACACATATCTCTAGGCTCGACCAGTCCAGTTTCCATCTTCATAGAGAAATATCATCCTGGTTGGAAAAGCGGAAAAGTAACCAGACACTTTCAGTACAGACCAATTGTTGTACAGTGGGAAATGTGGCTCATCCAATTTGGTGGTGGTGGGGAATCAGGAAAGGCCTCTTGGAGGAGGTGTCACTTGGGTCTGGTCTTGAAGATTAGAGAAGGGTTAGCCAGGGGAATGAGGATACTGAACTTGGGGTCAGGAAACCTGTGTTTGAGACTTAGTTTCGTCCCTGTCTAGTCATTTAGATAGACGAGGGTAAAGGCTAAGCTGCTGTAACAGAAAGATCCCCAAAGGCTGGCTTAGTGAATATAGAGGTTTATTTTCATCTCATATCAGTCTTGAAGCCAGTGGTCCAGGCTAGCAGAAAAGCTCTGCTTATCACGGTCATTAGGACCTGGATTCCTTCTGTCTTACTGTGCAGTCCTCCCCTTGGGTGTTGTCTTCCTGGTTGAGGCTGGATCATGGGCACCTCCATGTTTCACGACCTGGCACTGAGGAGGTGAGATAGAGAAGAAAGGGCACAGAGGATCTAAGTTCGTTGTTTTAAGGCCAAGCGAAAAGTGCATCACGTCACTTTTGTTTGCATCCCGTTGGCCAAAACTCAGTCCCAAGGCCACAGTTAGCCGCAAAGTTGAAAAACCGTAGTCTCCAGTTGGCCAGCCCGAGTCTAGCTGCACCCCTGTATCTGTGGTGGCGGACAGCCTGCCGTCTCAGCCATACTCTTTGAGCCTGGGCAAGTCCTTTCCCAGCAACCCTGGCCTCAGCTTCCCTGTGAGTGAAATGGGGATTAAAGTCCCCACCCTGCCGGCCTCTTTGCAGACATTGATGAATGCGGCACGGAGCGAGCCAGCTGTGGAGCCGACCAGTTTTGTGTGAACACAGAGGGCTCCTACGAGTGCCGGGGTAAGTGTCTGCTCCTGTCTTCTGGGGACAGCTATGGGGAGGCTGGGAGGCTCTGCTCCATGCCTTTCCCCACAAACTGCCGCCTTCCCAGGTGCCCCAACCCCTCCACCCTAGGTCTCTTCTGGAGCAGGGCTCCTCCAGGCCTAAGGGCAGCTCACCCTTGTCTCTCTCCCTGCTCCAGACTGTGCCAAGGCCTGCCTGGGCTGTATGGGGGCAGGACCCGGCCGCTGTAAGAAGTGTAGCCCTGGCTACCAGCAGGTGGGCTCCAAGTGTCTCGGTGAGTGTCCTCCCACCCAGGAGTGCCTCGCCCACCACGAATCGACAGGGGCTGGGCTGTGGACAGGGTGTGGGAAGGAAGGGCGGAATATTGCCTGGGCCAGGGCAGATGGGTGTCAGGATGTGAGTGAGATGGGACCCTGGCGGTCAGGGCTCTGACCCCTTCTTGCCCTCCCTCAAGATGTGGACGAATGTGAGACAGCGGTGTGTCCGGGAGAGAACCAACAATGTGAGAACACCGAGGGCAGTTACCGCTGCGTCTGTGCCGACGGCTACAAACAGATGGAGGGCATCTGTGTGAAGGAGCAGATCCCAGGTGAGCCCCAGGAACCTGGGGAGGGGAGTTCCTCATACAGGGGGAGGGCCGGCAAGCCCCTCGTCTGGGCAGCTGCAGACCTTCCCTTCCCCACCCCTTCATGAGGCTGCCCTGGCACAAGAACCCCACCTCCCAGGCTGGCTTTGGGTGGCCTCACCCTTCCTAGGGTAGGGAGGAATCCTGACTTGGCGTCAAATCATTCTGCCTCCCCAAGCCCCTTTCCCCATCTGTCCTTGCCCCGCTGCTGAGGGCCGTTGTAGGCCGTGGGTGTGATGAGACGAAGGACAGTCACAGTGATGGTGATAGTGACCACTTCCATGGTTTCGAACTACATGTCACATGCTGTTCCAGGCATGTTGTACATATTGACTGATTTCACCCCTAAAACAAATCCCTTGTAATAGCTCTTATTCTCATCCCCACTCTGCACAGTGGAAACAGGGACACAGAGAGATGAAACAGCTTGCCCAGGGCCCCATGGCAAGCCGGTGGCAGAGTTGGGTGTCAAATCCAGGTGCTCTGACTCTGGAGCTGGGTTTGTACACATGCTCTGACATGACTGTCTCACATGGCCTTGAGCAAACCTCTCTGCACCTCAGTTTAGTGAAACATGGATAATAACTGCCCATCTGGGAGTTGTTCTCAGCGGTGAATGATGCCGTGTGCTGGTGTGCCCAGCGGGCATGTATGTGGCAGCGATGATCAGGCGTGTAGGAGGCTCCAGAAAGAGGAAATGAGTGCCAGGTGCTTCTCTTGCTCAGAGTCAACGGGCTTCTTCTCGGAGATGACGGAGGACGAGCTGGTGGTGCTGCAGCAGATGTTCTTTGGTGTCATCATCTGCGCACTGGCCACGCTGGCTGCCAAGGGCGACTTGGTCTTTACCGCCATCTTCATTGGAGCTGTGGCAGCCATGACCGGCTACTGGTTGTCAGAGCGCAGTGACCGTGTGCTGGAGGGCTTCATCAAGGGCAGATAATCGCTGCCACACCTGCATCATCTCCTCCCGCCCCGGCTGCCCCCAAGGTTGGGACTCTCCCATCTGGACACTTGAGGCACTTGCTTTATTTTTGAGAGTGGGGTAAGCACCCCCTCCCCACTTTATAGAGCAGCCCAGACACCAGGCCCTTGGGGGAAAAAGTAGCCCCAAGGGTAGGTGCCTTGAGATCTTGACCTTGGGGCACTGGGCTGGTTTCACAATGTGTGAATTTTTTTTAAACAGTGTCTCCTCGTTGTGGCTGCTGGTGAGCTTTGGCCCTTGCCCAGGGTGTGGTTGGGGGAAGGTGTCCCTGCAGTGGTGGGCCCTTCACAGCCCCCTTCTGCCAGCTGCATGCTGCCAGCTCCTGTTCTGTACTCACCCCCCTGCCCCTCAGCCACTGATTTATTTATTCATCTCAGGAAATAAAGAAAGGTCTTAGAAAATGGAGAAGCTTGTCTTCCTACCTGTTCCCATCTGCCATGGGTTGGCTTAAGCTACTGAGAGCCCTCCACCCTTGGGGAAGTTTCCTAAAACCCTGGGAAACTGAGGTCTCTCTTGATGGGAGGAGTAGAGGGAAGGCAAAGGAGAGCTTTGGCCCTGAAGTATGTTAAGAGAAGGGGGATGGTGGAACCAAGCTTAGGAATGGAACTTTCTCAGTTCAGTACCTATCATTTGCCAAAGGACCCTGACAAATGACTCTTCTATAAAATGGGCATGATAATGCTTCCCATTCAGGCTTAATGTGAGAATTAAGGTGATGGATATAAAGAGCTGAAAAGTGTACAGCAGATAGATATTCCATGAAATATTGGTAGCCGTTATTTCTAAAGCCTCCAAGGGGAATTCCCTGGTTGTCCAGTGGTTAAGAATTTGCCTGCCAGTGCAGGGGACACGGGCTCAATCCCTGGTCCGGGAAGATTTCCATGTGCCAACAGGCAACTAAGCCCATTCGCCACAACTACTGAAGCTCCCATGACCTTGAGCCCATGCTCCGCAACCAGAGTAGCCCTCCCTGGCCACTGGCCAAGACTAGAGAAAACCCACACACAGCAATGAAGACCCGGTTCAGACCAAAAAAACAAAAAAGCCTCGGAGAGTTGAGTGCCCTTTCCTTTGGAATTCCTCCCTTCCACAGTACACGCAGGACTTGGAATCACGAGGTGGGTGGGTGAAGGGGGCTATCTCCTCTAAACAGGATCCTGGCAGAAGAAGGCGTGAGCCAAGTCCTAAGGGTTTATTTCTTTGGCACAAAGAGGACAGTCTGGACAAGCAAGACTCATCTCCACCCTGGGGAATCTGGAGGGGATGTTTTGGGAACCTGTACCCTGTTCCCCATTCTCAAATCCGTGCATGTCCACCCTGTATTCCGTATAAGTCTCAGCCTCTGTGCAAAATACCCGCTGAAAAAAATAGAGATATTTTAAAAAACAAAAATCCTGGGCTGGGGGTGGGTTCATGTCTGGCTGTCTCCGGAGGTTGCATTCAGTTGGAGGCCCAGGAATACTCCTGGAATGTCTATCAAATGCTCAAAGTCCCAGAAAGTATGCTGTGCTAGGGCCCTGAGGGAAGGGCCCTGGTCCTGAGTTTCTGGACCCCTCAGAGCTCGATGGTGTCACTGGAGGCGCTGCGCGAGTCTCCCGTCTTGCATCGAGGCTGGACCCCATCCTGGGGCTCCCCAGGCCGCGCGGGAGCCGGGGCAGGAGCTGGGGTAGACAGTAGCTGCACTGTGCTGGGCAGCTCATCCAGGGGCAGACTGTCCACTGACGACAGCCCGTGGCGCCACGGGTTCCAGCTGATCTTGAGCGAGCCCCGGGAGAAGCTGTCCACAGAGCTGCCGGAAGCCGCCGCGTCAACTTCGTCCACCACGTGTGGCGGGACCGGGCCGCGCACGCGCACGTCGCTGAGCGACCGGCAGCGGCCTCGGAGGAGCGAAGAACCCAAGCCGTCGAGCTCGGCGTCGGGGTGGCTGCCCCGGCGCGACCGCAGCGCGCCCCCGGGGGGCGGGGAGGCCAGGCAGCGGAGGCCGCAGCGTCGGAAGACGCTGTCTTGGACCAAGTGCTCTCGGAAGAGCGCGGCATCGATGCTGCGGCTCAGGTTGATGGGTGATGGCGGCCGCAGGTCCAGCTCGCTTATCGACGGCGCCGGCCCCATGCTGCTGCGGGACAGTCCGGGGCCACCCTGGGGGCCGCGGCTCAGCGACGCAGCCGAACCCCAGGCGCCAGAGCTGGGCGTGGCTGGAGGCCCACCCTCCGCTGGATTGCGGATGAGGCTCTTGCTGATGTCCAGGGTACCTGCGTTGACGCCACTGGGCCCCGCATAGCAGTTGTTGGGCCGCTCCGGCACCTCGGTCTTGCTAGAGGGCGTGGGGCACGCCAGGCGCAGCAGCTTAGCCCAGCAAGCGTGCTCTGTGGGCGGCCTGGGCCGCGCGGCGGCCAGAGCGGCCAGCGCCAGGGTGAGTGCCCATGTCAGCTCCAGCAGGCGCAGCC
This sequence comes from Giraffa tippelskirchi, assembly GCF_054371585.1. Taxonomy (NCBI): domain Eukaryota; kingdom Metazoa; phylum Chordata; class Mammalia; order Artiodactyla; family Giraffidae; genus Giraffa; species Giraffa tippelskirchi. The sequence continues at coordinate 16,233,604 of NC_137283.1, read as the reverse complement.
AGAAGTGGACGCCCCACCAAGCCCACGAGAAGCGGCCCACCCGGCCCGGGCCCGGGTACAACCAGAGCGCCGCCGCCAGCTGCAAGCCGCTGGCCAGCAGCCCCAGCGCTCCGGCCACAGCCAGCAGCCTCGGGCCCGGGCTGGCATCCCAGCCCCTCGGCCCGTCCAACAGGCGGCGACGGCACAGGCAGAGAGTGCCCAGAGCCACGGTCGCGCCCCAGGCGCACGATAAGCCCTGGGCCAGGAGGTTGAGCGCAGGCCTCGCCGACAGCAGGTCTGTGGCGAGCAGCCCCAAGCCGTGCGCCAACGCCAGCACTCCCAGGAGGAGCGGGTTCTGCAGCTGCTGTGGCAGCCCCACGCCCAGGCCCAGCAAGGTCAGGGCCGCCAGCGCGGTGAGTAGCAAGGGGAAGGGCAGATTGTAGAGCACCAGGCCGGCGCGTAAACCCAGCCGTGCCTGCGAGCCATACGGGTCGGTGAGCATGTAGGCGGATCGCAGCCCCGCCGCTACCAGCACCAGCACCGCCGCTACCAGCGCCAGCCGGGGCCCAGCAGGGGCGGCTGCCAGCGAGGCCAGTGCCAACAACGCGGGCAGCAGGAAGAGCACCCCCACCCCGTAAACGTGCAGCTCCCAGGAAAAGCTCAGCACCCGTCGCAGGGGACCCCAGCGCAGAGGGGGTGCCGTGGCGTTGGCTGGGGGGCTGGAGGCAGGGACTGATGCCATGGAGCTGGCTGAGGGCTCCGGAGGGGGTGGCTGGCCCAGGGCGCGCTGCGTGGTGACCCGAATGAGGCCCCGGCGAGACGTCGAGGGGGCCTGTACAGGGGGTGCTGGGGGATGGCTTTGGGGGCGCCCCGGCCACTCCTCGGCTTCATCTGCAATAATAACAGTATTAAAATAGCCCTTTGAAAAGTGCTTTTGATTTCCCATCATGCTCCGCTGTGGCGAATAAGTTATATAACTTTGCCAAGCACATCTGTAAAATGGGGACGGTAACAGAACTGCCCACCCACCTTGGGTTGCAGTGAGGATTAAACGTTTAGCATAGTCCCCAACACCCACTAAGGGTTAAATGGAGGTGTCCTGTCATTCTTATTGACTTATAAGCAGTTCCCAATAGGGGCTGTATATTAGAATCACCTGGAGATCAACTCAATCAGAATTCCTCTCGCTGGGGCCTGGGCTTTGGAATTTTTTCAAAGCTCCTCCAGTGAATCGTGGGGGTTGGAGAATCTCTTGCACTAAATAAACCCATGTTAATTTAATTGAAGACTTTTCTAGTCCCCAGAGTGCAAATGACTTCTCCCAGAGTACCCAGTGAGTAGTAGTTTATTATCCTAAGTTGTTTGAAGTTGTTGGTCAGTTCCTTTAAGGAGGCATTCATCCCCATTCATTTCCCACCCCTCCCTTATATACTTCACACAGGTTCCTTTATTCCAGAGTACCTGCTCTCACCAACCCCCCAGCCATGCCCTCACCTGGCTTCAGGGATCCCACAGGGCTCTCTGTTCGGTTTGCAGTTGGGCCAAGGTCCGAGGGGCCAGGGATGAGGGACTTGGGGGTACCTGGGGCCTCCACTGCACCTCTCACCCGCTGAGGGGAGATGGGATCTGCTCCATTCATTGCTGCCAACTCTGAAATAAAAAAAGCAGTCATCGCTTTGCCTGACCCTCCAGCGTTCCCCCAAATCTAATCCTCCAGGAGAGAGACATGATCACCCTCATTTGCCAGAATGAGGTAAATGGGACCCAGAGGGACCAGAGGTCACACAGAAATGGGGACATCCAGCCACCCTGGAACACTGCCCCTCCCAGCCCTGATCAGCACCCTCACTTTGATACCCACCTGGCTTGGGCCGCCCGTCGGAAGTCTCTGAGGCTGGGGGACCTGACGGCTGGGGTCCTGGTGAGCCCCTGACATCAGGGAGGTGAGCCTGTTTGGGGGAGGGACTTGAAAAACTGTCTTCCCAGGCCTCCCCACCTCCAGCCGTCTTGGGCAGCTCCATGGGCTGCTCCTCAGCAGGAGGAAGGCTTCTGGCCAGTGCCAGGTCTGGCTGGGACTCAGGCTCCTGAGAGGATGCCCCCTCAGCTGGTGATACTGTGCCAGTATCAGGAGCTGCTGGACCCTGCTGGGTGGAGAAGGGGCCTTGAGCTGCCTCCTGGAAGTCCTCCTCACCCCCACCCCGTTCTTCTAGCCCTGGCCTCACCACAATACCCGGGTGGGGCGCAAGAGTTGGGGAAGGACTCTTGTGGTCCCAGGGAAATGTCTCCGAGACCCTGGTCTTGCCTTTGGCCAATAGACCCTCATCTCTAGGTGGTAGCTGTCCCACTTGGCCTCCAGGTTCCCCCGACGTGGGAGGAACTGTGGCTAGCCCGAGGTGGAGTCTGGGAGTCGTGGGGAAGAAAGGGAGGTGGGGGGCGCCCACTGGATAGGGGACTGGTGCTTCTTGCTCCATAGGCTCCTGTGAGTCGGGAGGTCCTGTCCAGCCCTGAGAAATTGGCCCTCGAGCCACCTGGAGGTCATCGGTCACTGGGAGTCCTTCTCTCTGAGCCTCATGGGCCGCTTTAGGTCCATGCAGGGCTGGGCCAAGGGCGTCTTCGGGCCTCTCTGGCATCTCCTCAGCAGGGACCTGGAGGACAGTGGTGTTCCAGGGGCTCTCGTCTCTGGGCTTCTCCCAGAAGAAGTCGAAGGCCCGACGCTCCATGTCAAGAGGGCCCTTGTCGTGGGCTCCAGGGGTCAAGTGTGGTTCTGAGTCCTCAAGGGGTCTGGGAAGGCCCCGGCCCAGGGCGGGGCTGGTCCCCAGGGACAGCAGGGGCAACAGCAGCAGGAGCCCATCCACACAGCCCCAGGGGCTGGGGGCCATGCTCCACGCTGATGCCTGGGCCTCGAGCCCTCCGCTTCCAGTCCTCACCAGATGAGCCTGAAAAAGGAGAGGGGGATGGCGCATGAGGGTGGGGTCTCCCATAGCTACCCCACGGGGGCTGGTGGGAAAGAAAGAAGCAGCTTCCTCCTCTACCCGTTCCTTCCTGTTCAGCCTCTGCATGCTACCCAGAGTCCCTTTGACACTACCTCTCTGGTCATGCCACTTGCCAAAATTCAGAACCTTCAGTGGTTCCCCACCGCCCTCAGGAGAGAATATAAGGTCCTCTCCTGACCTCCCAAGGCCACACCGGGCTGCTCACCTATCCCTCAGCACCCACAGAACTGCCTGACACTCCACGCCTTTGATACGGCTCTTTGCTCAGGCTGGAATGCCGTCTCCCTTCTCCTTCACTTGCTGAAATCCTTTATGCATAAATAAATATTTTTAAAATCCTATTCTTGAAGGCCCAGCTCAAAAATTACAGAAGTGGAGAGGGAGAGGAATATGCCCCGGCCTTTGAGGAGGGACCTGGGTTTGAATCCCAGCTTCACCAATTTCTGGGTGACTTACTTTTCCCCTCCGCATCATGGTTTTCCCATCCATAAAATGGGTATAATGATAGTACCTAACTCCAAGGGCCTCTTATAAGACATAACAAAACACATGATGAGCCAGGCCCATAAATGGAGCTGAATAAGCATTAGAGCCCTCTGACTTTTCCTTTTGTCCAGGAAGCTTTCTTTCTCACTAGCCCTCTAACCATGTCAACAAATAATTAGAGCACATACTGTGCGCCAAGCCTGGGGGATAAAGCAGTGAACAAGACTGGCAAGATCCCTGCCCTCATGGAGCTGGTGTTCTGGGTAAAAGACAGACAATGAATCCTTTTAAATAAGGTGGGCTATGGAGAACATAAAACAGGGGTAAGAAATAGAAGAATGGGGGACGGCTTTACACAGGAGTGCAAGAAAGGCCACTCAGGTGACATTTGAGCTAAATACAGAATGGGAAGAAGGAGTCATCCATTAGATGATATCCAGAAAAAGCATTTGCTGGAGGAAACAGAAAGTGCAAAGGCCCTTCGGCAGGCGCAAGGAGCACAGCAGACACAGGAGAAAGGAGCAGAGGGAGATGAAATCAGGGAGGCAGGGCTTTCTCAAAAGCCACAAAAAGGCACCTGGATTTTATTCTCAGTGTCCCACCCAGGGAGCCAAGGGAGATGACAAGCATAGAAGTTACAAGGGAAATCTGAGAAGTGTTTTAAAAGGGGGAGAGAGGCCAGTGCAGAAACCAAGGTAGGATATGATGGTGGCTTGTTTCAGCTTGAGTATTTCTTTCCCCGACACCTTCTCCACCCCTTCCCGTCACACTGGTCACATAGTATAGTAATCTGTCTCCCCACCCACCTGGGGCTTCTCAAAGGCTGTGTCTTTTATTTCTTGTCTCCAGTCACTGCATATACGTAGCCCAAGTATATTCCCTTACAGTTCCCCTTCTTGAGAGTCCCTAATGTAGGCGGGAGGCAGGAAGGGACCCCACGGCCAGGAGAGGGGGACAGTGGCTGTGAGAGCCAGTGCCTGGGTGAGTTTAAGGGCAGAGACCCTGTTCGATTCCTCTCTGGGGACCAGTTGTGCTCAAAGCTCCCTGGTTCCTAATCCTTGGTGGCTCACAGACACCTTGAGAAGCTGAAGAAAATGCCAGGTGGTCTCCCCAGGGAAATGTCCCGGTTCACCAAAGCTTGTGGGTAATTTTAGGGGGAATCAAAGACCCCTTAAACCCATCCCCCAAACTGAGTTTAGTCTCTGCCTCGTTAGTTCATTTCTCAAACATGCACCGAGCCTATGCTCTGCTCCTGGCCCAGGCTAGGTGCAGAGGACCCGAGGAGAAGGCTCAGTTCCAGTGTCTGGAGTGGGGTTGAGCTGAGGGGGAAGAACTGGAAGGCCAGGAACACAGGCACTGGTTAGTAACAGTTGTCCTTTGTCAAGCTCGTCCATACTTAGGCTCCTGTGCTAAGCTTAGCTGCATGTCCTCGATTTCATCCACCCCTCCCAACACAAGCAGGTGTGGGTATATCCATTTCATAGGGGAAAAAAGCAAGGTTCAGAGAGGCTGAGCAACTCAGCCAAGGTCACACAGGCTGCCAATGGCTATAGTAGGGGCTGTGAAACCCGCACTGGCTCAGTTTACACAGGAGGTCCGAGAAGATTTGCAGAGGAGGAGGCAGTAGAGTTAGGCCTTCCACGATAAACATATGCCATCTGCTCACCACCCCCAATCCAAGAGATGTAGTCATCTCCGGATGAGCAGGGGGCTGCCCAGCTCTGGGTTCCAGCTGCTGAAGAGATTTTTTTTTTAGTGGGGAGGGTGTTCTCCCTACCTCAGGGACTGAGGAGAGGCCATCCTGGGCGCAGGATGAGGGCCACCGCAGGGCAGCCTCAGGAGCCGGTCCATCTCGGGTTACCTCTCCTTTTCCTTCATCTCCTCTCCCCTGGCTCCGCGCCTTCCCGCAGTGTCCTGGGTGGGGGTAGGCGCTAGGGCAGACCCTGCCGCTCGCACCGGAGACGGGGGCTGCAGGCCATGCTCCCTGCCGGGGCCCCTCCCCTGCCCCCTCCCTAGTCCAGCTCCTCACCTGGGCGCCAAGCTGGCAGCCCCCGTGTTCACCTTGCGCGCGTCCCTGAAGCTGCTCTCCACGCCGCATCCTCCGAGATGCTCAGACTTGGCTAACAGAGCCCGGCGCTGCCGATCGGGGAGCCCGCCCACAGGAGTGCTGTCTCAGCTTAACCCTTTCCCCTTAGGGGTGGATTCTTCTCCCAGTCCTAACCTCCCCTCTCTGAGAGATTCTCAGGGCTAAGAAGGGAAGCGAGGTCACCTCGGAGGGATGTGGAAGTCACTCCCGCACATCCCTGAAAATGGGGCAGTCAGTCTCTGTTTGCATACCTCCTGGGACGGGGAGCTCACTCCCTTTGTATCTCTAGATCTATATCCTTATAGGGATACATACATACTAGGGACCTACAGGTAAATCCTACCTACAGCTTGATGTATATCCTATTTGAAGGCACAACCACATACACATTTTAAATAGAAATGAGATCATACTGTACATATTGTTCTGTAACTCGCCTTCTCCTTCACTTCCCAATATATCCTGGCATATTTAGCATGTACATTTCTACAGATCCATCTCATTTCTTGTATTCAGCATGGAGAATTGCAACATATGATCAGCCTGTCGTTTTTACTTAGCCACTTTGTGAAGTCGGACATGTAGGTTGTTGCTAGCTATTTGTTAGCAAGAATAACAAGGCACTGGCATTCCTGTACAGACATCTTTGTGCACATGCATTGGTGTACCTATCAGATAATTTGCTACATGAGGCGTGGGTAGGTCATTGTCTCTGCACATTTTCAGGCTGCTCTGTCAGAATCCTCCAGGTCCCTCTTTGGACAGTTCCTGTTGTATTAAATGGCCACCATAAGGCTCAGCACATTAAGGAAGATCCACACAGGGAATACTTGTGGTCATTAAATATGATATGGGATCCTTAATGGCATGGAGACATGTCGAGAGTAGACTGTTGTTTCTTTATTTAAATTGCAGTCATTTGAGTTATAACATATGCTGAAATTGTCCCAATTCAAGCAACATAGAAATGTTCAAAGAATACAAGCACTGTCTTACCCTTGGTCTCTCCAGCTCTGCCCCCTGCAGATGTTCCCACCGTTAACATCATACTATTTTCTTTGCATCATATAAAAATATATATGCACATGCATTTTTTTTTAAATGGGATCATACTATGCATATTATTCCATAACCTTGCTTTGTTTTAAGCAGATATGTGTTGGAAATATGTTGAAGGCAATACATACTAGCTCTGCCCTTTCTTTTAATTAGCTGTACGGTTTTGCATAGTTCTGTTAGTTTGTCAGACAGTCCCAGTATTCCCCTACTGATGAGTAATCAGGTGATTAACAGCTTTTTTTTTCCCTAGAAACAATACTGCAATGAGCATCCTTACATATTAATATATACATATTATATGCTGATACTCTCATTTCTCTCAGATAATTATTTGCATGATCCCATTTTTGTTAATATCCATCAATCATTCCATCAACTATCCTATCCCTAAACATTAGAAGGTAAATAGTGATCGATGTTGTGTGTGTGTGCTCAGTCGTGTCCGACTCATTGCGACCCCATGGACTGTAGCCCGCCAGGCTCCTCTGTCCATGGGATTTCCCAGGCAAGAATACTGGAGTGGGTTGCCATTTCCTTCTCCGGAGGATCTTCCCAACCTGGGAATTGAACCTGCATCACCACTGTGACAACTGGGTTACCAGGACATGACTGAGCGACTGAGCACTCATGCAGATAGTGGTTGATATAATTTTTATCTAATTTTGCTTTTCTATTTACCAATGTTTTATACAACCATATATTTCTTTTGTAATCAGAGGTAAGAATGTTAATATCATTTTAAAAAGAAAGAAAAAAAATCCTTCCTAGGATTGAGCTGAAGTATCTCTGCCAGTGTTTTCCTATCTTTAGCTCTCACAGAAAACCAATACTCAGTCCTTAGTTGTGTCTGACATGCTATAGTGTGGAGAGTGGTCAGTCTCTAGTAGCTGGTAAATGGTGGAGCCTGAATCTAGCTTTTCTGACTCTGGGGAAGAGTTCAGGCTTTTCCCATTTTACCATGTCATCTGACCAGCTTTACTATTTTTGCTTGTGGGAACCCCTTCAGGATTGTAAAGTCATCTGTTATTTCTCTAGGATTTTATTCCAGGCCAAACCCTTCCAGTTCTCTTAGCCTTTCCTTGAAGGACAGGGTTCTGAGATCTCACCATGGTGACATCTCTCCTCTGTTTGCTTCTTACCAGGTCAACAATATTCTCTTTAAAGTATAACTCTTGGAACTGAGAGAATAAAGCTGAATGTTCACCTCCCCTTTCCTAGAGTCTACTCCTCTATTAATATGACCCCACCTATTAATATGCTGAAGTAATGTTTCTGGCAGCTGCATCACTTTATTCTCAATATTGACCAAGTCTTCCCCTTCTCATTGTGTGCAGTTGGTTTCATTTTTCTTCTCTTGGACATATCCCATGGCATGTGGGGTCTTTTCTCCCCGCCCGGGGATGGAACCTGTGCCCAGTAGAAGTGCAGAGTCTTAACCACTGGACCACCAGGGAAATCCCCAGTTAATGTCTTGATCCTCACTAGAGGATTCTACATTTGTTTGTTGTTTATCTTATCTTGTTAGATCTAGCCAGTTGTTCTGATGTTGTGGGAAATTATCTAGATCCTGATTCTACATATAACAGATAGTTGGCATTTTTTGGCATTGTCCAAGATCTCTCTTCTGACAGTACCCTAATTTCCTTTGAGAGACCTCTGTCTTTTCCCCTGTGGGCAGTCTTGGTGGGAGGGCAGTTCTAGGGGCCCATTATGGAAGCTGTGGGATCCAGGTCTCTCCTTTCAGTGCCTTCTGGGAAAACTCACTGATGAATCTCCTTTGGAAATGTCAAGATTCCCTCAGCAGGTTCGGGGCTGCCTTGGTTCCTTTCCTCAGTTTCCTCCAAGGAGGGCAGGGTTTGTGTGCTTGGACCCCAATTCATGCCCCTGCAGAGTCTCACTGGCTTGACGGCGCCCAAACCCCCAATTCCCTCTGAATCATCAGGCTGCTGCTCCCCGGCTGCCTCTCTGGAGCCCCAATCCCATTGTGTTTCCAAATTGTGGATTGGTAGGGGCTTTGAGATTCCAGACAAAAGCAAGGAGATTATGATCCCTTTGGCCAGAACCCATGATGAAAGCTGATCCAAAGGAAAGAGGAGACTGGCTAGGGGTGGAGGTGAATGTTAAGTGGGGAGCATGGGGTGCCAGTTATAGGTGGAGAGTATTCTGGCTCTAAAAGGAGCTCCTAGCCTCATCCTGGAGAGTCTGGGACAGCAAGGATGGGTGGGGGATGATTCCAAGCATAGCATACAGGGTATGGTCAGTAGCTTTTTTTATCAAGCTCTTCGTCTGCCAGGAGCTGTGCTACACACCTTCAATGCATTATTCTTTCTAAGTTCTGACAACAACCCTATATATTATTTGTTCTTCCAGTTAGGTTTTGTAAAAAATATGTGTTTATTTCTGGCTGTGCTGGGTCTTTGTTGCTGCACAGTCTTATTCTAGTTGCAGTGAGTGGGGGCTACTCTCGAGTTGTGACGCACAGGCTGCTCAGTGCAACGCCTTCTTTTGTTGCAGAGCACAGGCTCCAGGGTGCATGAGCTTCAGCAGTTGCAGCACGTGGGCTCAGTAGCTGTGGCACACAGGCTCTGTTGCCTTGCAGCGTGTGGAATCTTCCCACATCAGGGATCAAACCTGTGTCCCCTGCATTGGCAGGTAAATTCTTAACCCTGGACCACTAGGGAAGTCCCCATAACCCTATATTATTATTATTTTATGTATTTTTAATTGGAGGACAATTGCTTTATACTATTGTGTTGGTTTCTGTCATATATCAACATGAATCAGTCATAGGCTTACATATGTCCCCTCTCTCTTGAACCTCCCTCCCACCCTTTCCCACCCCTCTAGGTTGTCACAGAGCACCGGTTTGAGCTCCCTGAGTCACACAGCAAGTTCCCACTGGCGATTTATTTTATATATGGCAATACATGTGTTTCCATGCTACCCTCTCAATTTGTCCCAGCTTCTCCTTCCCCCACTGTGTCCACGAGTTTGTTCTCTGCCAACAACTTGATATATGATTATGCTTTCCATTTTACAGCCAGCAAGCTCAGGCTCAGGGAGGTTATGTAATTTGTCCAAGGTCACACAGCAGATAAAAAGCCAAACCGCAAGAGCCAGTGATCTCAAGAGTGATGACACTATCTTGCCCCTCTGGAAGAATCGCAGAGAGAGGAGATGAAAACCCCAGGCTTTCCCAGTGGCACTTACTGTGCTAGGAGTTTGAATCTGAAAATAGGCCTCCAGTGCTCACTTTGGCAGCACATATACTAAAATCAAAAATAGGCCTCCGACTGGGATCTCCGGTGAACGGAGAACCAACCACCAGCTTTGGGAATTTTTGAGAGCTCCTACCCCAGAGTACCTTGAAAGCTCCCAGGGAAGGGGAGAGAGAATGAAAAGGGAAAGGTGAGTGACAGCCATGATGAAATCTCCTGCTTGGACAGGACACTTGGCTGGCATTTCTGTTCTGGCGAGTCACTATGGTAGGAAAGAGCAGAGAAACAAAAGGCAGCTTGGGAGTGGGGCTGGGGGAGATGGTGCCATCTGGCAGACTTTGTCTGTTCTCAGCCACTGTCTTAGCTCTGAGGGCAGGAACAGTCACACTCCCACATTGAGCCTCAAGGGTTCCTGGAATCATCATTCATTCTTTCTCAGATTTTAGCCTCCATGGATACCAGCTAAATGAACCCTATTTAAATAAATATATATATATATTTTATTAATAAGTCTGATGATCCAGTACACACTGTAAAAATCAACTGCCCTTTATTTTATTCCCACTCACTCCCAATTCTTTTCAACTCTTTCTGGTAGTTCTGATTATTTCTTTGGTTTTTATATGTATTTTCTCATTGTCAGACTTATATTGCTAATTTTTTTTTTCAGCTTTAGGTTTTACCTCTTTACTACTACAAAGGAATGTGAAGATTTAGCTCTTATATTGCCTTCCACATTTTCCTGTGCTGCTTTTGTTTATATCATCAATCTGCATTTACAACAGTCCAACCGCGAAACAAATTATCCAAGCTGAATCAGGAGTGTGCTATGATTATAATTCCTCTGCTAGATGTTCTGCTTTTCCTGGGGTAAGTGTGGCTTGGGTTTTTATTTACGTAATTGTCTATACATCTGTCACTAATTCATTCCCCATAATCTTTCCCTAAAGCAAAAAACAATCAAAAGATTTGGTCTCCCATTGCAGGTAAGAATACTTTAAAAGGGCTTACAGACTTCTATAACAAATATGTAGTTTCTTCAACAAATTAACAGCTTGAAAAAAGCAGGGGGAAGGGAAAATGTTATAAAAGAGACTTGAGTCATAGCAGTCAAATGCCATGTGCGGGGTCCTTGTTGGGATCCTCATCCAGACAAAGCAAGGACGCAAAGGTGTTGGAAGATAACTGGGTAATTTGAACATTGATTGGGCCTTAGCATGGACTAAACAATAAACCTGTTTGGACTCGGTGAATAATGGTATTATGGGTTATGTTTTATCATTTCCTCATCTGTTAGAGCTACTTACTAAAATATTTTGTGTGAGATGGTATCGTATCTGACATTTACTGTTGAAACACTCCAGGAAAAAAAAAATGGGTTTGGAAGATACATGAAAGATTGACAAAATATTGATTATTATTCATTATCAGTGAAGGGAGATGGGTATGTCCTTATACTATCCTCTCTGCTCTTGCATATGGTTGAAATTTTTCATAGTAGAAAGTTTAAAACAAAAAAGAAATTGACAAAGAAATGGAAGAAAGGAAAAGATTGCACAGGGCTGGCTGTGCAATTGGTGAGCTGGTTGTAGAAATAAAACCTTTTACGTATTGAGTACTAGCCCGTTTTGTGTCTAGTACGTGTTTTGGGTCTAGTAAGCGTTTTGGGTCTAGTACACAGATATAGAACTCGGGTTTCTGAAGCCTGCTGACCTTCCCAGGCTCCTACAGAGCTCGGGAGATGGGGATGGTGGGACCAGGGTGAGCACAGGGTCAGGAGGAGGGCTGCCAGGGCTGATGTTAAAGCACAGGAGAGGCTCAGGGACATGCTGGCAGGCCCCTGACACCCCTCTGCACCCAGCATTCACAGATGTCTCCTCCATGCCCTCCTCATACATCCTGGATAGTCTCCAAGAGCCCCTTGTAGCCATGACCTTGAGAAATCTTGATGTCAACAGCCAAGGGCTTACCGTCACTTAATAGGATGTAATTCACCTATTTAAGGTGTTCTATTCAGTGGTTTTTATTATAGTCACAAGGTTGTGTAACTATCACAAGTACAAAACATTTTATCATTATCTTTTATTATTGAAGTACGGTTGATTTACAATGTGGTATTAGTTTCAGGTGTGAAGTACAGTGATTCAGTTATATACACAATTATACATTCGGTTGATGGCTATTTGGGTTGTTTCCACTTTGTGGCGGTTATGAATAATGCTACTGTGTTTGTGTACAAGTTTTTGTGTGGACATACATGTTCTCATTTCTCTTGGGCTATCTATCTAGGAGTGGAATTGCTGGATCATATGGAAACTTTCTTTGAGCTTTAGAGGAACTGCCAGACTGTTTTCCACAGTGGCTGCAGATCTGGGCTGGGAAAGGAATGGATGGGGTAGAAGCAGAGAGTGACAGGGTGGTGAGGTCACCGTGGGGAGACTAAGGCCCAGAGAGGGGACGTGCCTTATGCACAGCCATACACTGAGGCAGGGCAAGGGGGGCTAATCATCTTGACAGCCTCAACTCCACCCCAGCAGCAAATCCCTTCCTACCAGTCCCTCCCAAAGGTTCCTGAAGTAACATCAGGATCGAGTACGTGTCTGAGGGGTGACTTAGAAGCTCTCTGCCATCTGGCCTTGCCTCTGCCTCATCGCATCATGTATTTTTTGTGTATTTTTTTATTTGGCTGCATTGGGTCTTACTTGCAGCACACGGGATCTTTAGTTGAGGCGTGTACTGTGGCATGTGGGATCTAGTTCCCTGACCTGACCAGGGACTGAAACTGGGCCCCCCTGCATTGGGAGCGTAGAGTCTTAGCCACTGGACCACCAGGGAATTCCCAGGGGGCTTTTCACTGTGGTTACGAAGCTGGTGTCTCCATGAGAAGACAAACTGCCTGAGAATAGAAAAAAGCAGACTTGAGAAAGCAACCAAGTCTGCATGATATCATTTGAGTCCCCGGCTCCAGCTACACTGAAGTAACTGACCACTGGGCATTTTAGTTATTGAACCAATTTACATTCATTAAGAAAAAAAAGAAAACTGCTTAAGCCAGATTGAGTTCTGTTTCTGTCAGTTGCCACTGCAATATTCCTTACACAATAATCCCCCATGTCTCCCACATATACCCATGCCCATCAGGTTCCACAGACCATACAAGGGAACCACACTGGCTTTTGCCTCTAAGAACAGATTTACCTGCTGTCCTCCAATCTAAGTCATCATTGTTTTTCTGAGTTGTGTTTTGCCACTGACTGTCAATCTTTAGTCTTCCATGTAAGGTGCCTTTCATACCACCATTATCAGTAAGTGGACATTTCAGGCTGCCCTAAATGGTTTCGGGTGCTAAGTCCAGGTTGATGGTAAAGGTGGAATGCTCACCTAGCAGTCTGATCCAAATTAAACTCCAAGAAGCAGACATAATAAGCAGTGCTCCCTGAACTTGTGTGCTGGTTCTGAGAACAGCCTGCCAAGACAAACTTGGCTTTTCCCTTTGACTTGCTGGTGCCAAGGACATACACATTTACCACCATGATGGGTGAGAACAGTCTCACACATTTTACCCACCCAACTTCACTACAGGGAAAAGGACAGACTGTGTGGGTCAAGAGGCAGACCGAGGACATGCTGTAGGAAAGAGGGTCCTACACTCAGTCCCTGTACTGTCTCCATTCCTGCCTGATTTGGACCTTTCTGTATATACCATACCACTCCTCACTTCGTCAGCAAGCAGTGAATTGTAGACATTTTCATCTGTGGACCTTGGCTGGTTCTCTTCCCTCTGCTTGGGATGCCTTTCTACACTGCAGAACTCTTTCAAGACCCAGATCAAAGGTTATCTCCCCTGGGAATCTTTGCTGCTTTAATATTTTAACAACTCTATGCGTCACTATGAATAGGCTTTAAAGGGTCTATCAGTGCTCCTGGGGTTACCCTAGAGGTCTGTGCCCATTTGTTACTCTGGAGGGCAGGATCAGAGCTTCCATCAGATTCTCAAAGAGGTATTGTGACCCAACGAATGATTAAGAACCAGCAATTTCTCATGTGTCTCTCTTATGAGTTCCTGAGGACAAGAGTCCCATCTTTTCCATTTTAGACTCTCCAGCACTGGTCCACAATAGATACTCGTAACGTTGCCAGAAGGCTGTGAGTGACCCACAGAGGTAATGTTTTTACAGGCAAAGACAAGAAAACAGGATGATTTAATTTGTACAGTCGAGTTGTTTGTTCTTGATTACAATGTTCAACATGTAGATTACATTCACCTCTTGGTACCAATAAGACCCTCTGCTACCTCCCTGGGACAGTTAATCCAGACAGAATTATTCCTGGGCAACCCTTACCTCTGTGTCTGCCAGCAATCACCCTCTCTCCCTTCTTACAACCATATGTAAGCTCTCTCTCAACCAGAATAACTTGGACATGAGGTCTTTGGTTCAGTGGAGTAGCCATGTATAGTACAGGTCTGCTGATTTAACAATGGATTTAATATAGTATGAATTCCAGATCAAGACCTCACATTACTTAACCACTGAAGTCTTTGAGGATCCCAAAGGCATTTGAGAATCTGGCAGTGTCTCAGGGTCACCAATTTACTTGATAGTATTAAGACAGAGAGAAAGTTTGCTAAGTCTGTCCTGGCCCTGGGTATTTACTCTGAAAAAGAGCTTGAGTAAGGTTTTGACACATTTGCTTCTCATGTCATTTGCAGGTGCAAAATGAACAACACAGAGAGTGTCATTTTGTTTATCCATTGGTCCTAAATTTTCAACAATGAAAATGTATTATTTGTGAAAGGGAAGTTATACAAATACTAACAAAAAATTAAAGGTGAAATGCAGGGTGTTTGGATTCCAAGAAAACAGGAGTTTACTGAGGTTTAAATGTCAGAATGACTGCATGTAATAATTAGGTTTAATTGACAATGCTTTTTCCAGAGACTGAATTTTTGCTGTTTTTTAATATTATCACTAGCTTGAGTGTCCCCCCTTTCTCTTACTTTTATTACTAAAGTCACCAGAAGGAACATTTAAAATATTTAAAAAATAGCTGTTTCTGGGCAAGTCACCCAGCATACACTTCTCATGTTTCCTCTGAGTTCAAATATGAAGGGGAGCCCGCCTCAGACAAGAACAATCCTTGCTGCACCCCCGCCAGCTCACGCACCCCCCTTTTCATTCCAAGAGGCTCCAGCTCAAATGAAAGTTATAAGGTTAAGCGCTACTCCAAGTTCCAGACACAGCTAACCCCTGCTTGGTCTTCAAAAAATAGAGGTCTGTAATTCCTTTTTGAACATGCCTTCAAAATGGAGGTCTTTGGCCATGAGCTCCTCTTCGACGTCATCCAGTGCCCACTGGTGATCCGTTAGTTCCAGGGCTTCCCACTCTGTCTGCAAAGGAAGAGAAATATGGGGGCAGGGAGAGAAGGGCTGTTACAGGAGCAGTGCTGATGTGCTCAGGCCTGGAGCGGGACACTCACTCAGTCCTATGAGGGAAGTGCTGCTGTCCCCTCACCCACCCCTGCCCCTAAGTTACAGACAGGAGACTAGGCTAAGAAAGAAACCATCTGTTCAGGTCCCTGGAGCTGGCAACTAATTACACTTCTCAAGTATTCTACTAATGCTGATTATTTTTGCCTTTAATTAGTAGGTCTCTAAAAAATGCTCTACAAAACTTAATGTGCAATATAAATGTTAGCTCACAGGTATGGGTTTTTAAAAATAATAATTTACACAATCCATCCCTTCAATGTGTGCAATTCAGTGTCTTTTAGTATATTCCTAAAGATGTGCAACCATCACTACTATGTAGTTCCAACACTACTGTCATGGCAAACATATTCTATATCAAACAGCAGACACTCCCATTATCCCCTCCCCCAACCCTTGGCAACTACTACTTCATTTTCTGAATCTTGTCATCTTTTCTGGATGCAGTATGTGGCCTTTTGTCACTGGTTTCTTTCACTTAACATTTTTTAAAAAAATTTATTTTGTTGAAGTATACTTGATCTACAATGTTGTCTTGGTTTCTGCCATACTGCAAAGTGATTCAGTTATACGTATACATTTAGTTTTTTTTCATCCTTTTCCATTATGATTTACTACAGGATATTGGTTATAGTTCCATTCTCATACCATGTTTTTAAGGTTCCTCTCTGTTGTGGCATGATTCAGCACTTCATTCTTTTTTATGGCTAATATTCCACTGCATACATTCCATTGTCTAGACATTGCATTATCTGTTCATCAGACAATGAACATTTGGATTGTTTCTAGTTTTGACTATTATCAGTAGTATTCTGAACATTCCTGTACTCAGTTTTTGTGTGAAAGTATGTTTTCAGTTCTCTTGAGTGTTTAGCTGAGAGTAGAATTGCTGGGTCATATGCTAAGTGTGTTTAATTTTTTGAGGAAAGGGTAAGAACTGCGTTCCAAAGCAGCTGCCCAAGCACCAGCACGTACAAGGGTTCCAATGTCTCTACATCCTTGTCAATACTCGTTATTGTCCATCTTTTTTATTATAACCATACAAGTGAGTGTGAAGTGGTATCGCACCAAAGTTTTGATTTGCAAAAACCGCCAATGACTAATGATGTTGGGCATCTTTTCATGTGCTTAGCTTATTGGGTATCTGTGCGTCTTCTTTGGAGAGATGAGTATTCATATCCTTTGCCAACTTTTTACTGGATCATCTTTTTATTGTTGAGTTCTAAGAGTTCTTTATTCTGAATCCTGGACCCTTACCAGATATATGATTTGCAGACACTTTCTCCGATTCTATGGGATGGCTTTCTACTTTGTTAATAGTGTCTTTTGAAGCACAGAAATTTTCATTTTGACAAAGTTCCACTTATCTATTTTTCCTTTTGTTGCTTACACTTTTGAGGTCATATCTAAGAAATCATTGCCTAATCTAAGGTCACAAACATTTACACCTGTTTTCTTTTATAAGCTTTCTAGTTTTAACTCTTGTATTTAGGTCTTTGACCCATTTAAAAACTTTTATTCAAAATATTTTTCATTGTGGTAAATATTAATATACATATGACACAAAATTTGCCATTTTAACTACTGTTAAGTATACAATTTAGTGGCATTTTTTAGGTTCACAATGTTGTGCAACCATCACCACTAACTATTTCTAAATTTTTCATCCCCTGAAACAGAAACGCTGTACACAATAAACAGCAAAACTATTCTTTCTCTCACTGAATCATTTTGGCACCTTTCTCAAAAATCATTTGATCTACATGTATGAGTTTATTTCTGAACTCTCAATTCTTTAAAAAATTTTTTTTTTTTTTTAATTTATTGGCTGCACTGCACAGCATGTGGGATCTTAGTTCCCTGGTCAGGGATTGAACCTGTGCCTCCTCCACTGGAAGCACACAGTGTTAACCACTGGAC
The DNA here is from genome assembly GCF_054371585.1 of Giraffa tippelskirchi. Classification (NCBI taxonomy): domain Eukaryota; kingdom Metazoa; phylum Chordata; class Mammalia; order Artiodactyla; family Giraffidae; genus Giraffa; species Giraffa tippelskirchi. The sequence goes on along the minus strand of NC_137283.1, from coordinate 16,216,375 downwards.
CATCAGGAAAGTCCCTATTGAATGGAACATCAGTTCTAGTCCATTGATGTGCATGTCTGTCCATACGGCAGTCCCACACAGTCTTGATTACTATAGCTCAGAAAGTTTTCAGATCAGAAAGTCTTGAGTCTTCCAATTCTGTTCTTATTCAACATTGTTTCACCTATTCCAAAGCCCTTTCACTTCCATATTATCTTCTGGATCAGACTGCCAATCTGCGCAAGAAAAGCTGGTGGGATTTTGAGTCTGTAGATCAGTAGATCAAGGAGTACTGCCATCTTGATAACAGTAAGTCAAGATAATATGTACATGGATATATTTGCATTTATTTAGGGCTTCTTTAGTTTCTTTCAGCAATATTTTGCAGTTTTCATGGTACAAGTCTTGCTGTTTTGTTAAATTTATTCTTATCCTTTTTGATACTATTATAAATGGAATGATTTTCTTAATTTCTATTTTTCAGATTCTTTATTACCAGTGTGTAGAACTATGATTGATTTCTGAAAACCTTGCTGAATGTATTACATGTAATAGCTTTTTTGTGGATTCCTTTTAGGATATTCTATATAAAAGACCACATTACTTGCAAACAAAGAGTTTTACTTCTAAAACTGTATTTTTTTTTAAAATTTTGGCTGCACTGTGTCTTCACGGTGATTCATGGGCCTCTCTAGTTGCAGCATCTGGGCTTAGCTGCCCTGTGGTATGTGGGATTCTAGCTCCCTAACCAGGGATCCAACCCGAGTCCCCTGCATTGGAAGGCAGATTCTTAACCACTGGACCACCAGGGAAGTCCCTACTTCTTCCTTTCTAATCTAGATGCTTTTTGTTTCTTTTTCTCGCCTAACTGCCCTGGCTAGAACATCTAGAATAATGTTGAATAGAAGTGGTCATAGTGGACATCTTTTGTCTTGTTCCTATCCTTAGGGGCAAAGCTTCCAGTATAAGTATGTTAACTGTGGGTCTTTCATAAGTATCTTTCATCAAGATGAGCAAATTCCTCTCTATTTCTGGTTTTCATCATGAAAAATTAGTGAGATTTTACTGTGTAAAATTATATTGGATTTTACAAATTCAAGAATCATTGTATGAAAGGCTCAAATAATTTAGATTTTTTTGGGGGGGAAGCCACATGGCCTGTGGGATCTTAGTTCCTCCACCAGAGATTGAACCTGGGCCCTTGGCAGTTAAAAGAGTGTGGAGTTCTAATCACTAGACTGCCAAGGTATTCCCAATTTAGATTTTACTGAATGAAATTTATATTCGGGTCCAAAAAAGTTCAAAATATTCCAAATGTCTACCTGGCATCTCTGATTGGGCTATTTTTATAACTTCATTTACACTGTGGATTAAATTGGGTGAGCATTTAAAAACCATTGAAAGTACCAAGAATCTCTAACTAACTTATCAGATGATTCTGTCTCTGGAATAAGAGACATGTAAATGCAAATACATTTTCGCTAAACTTAAAATGATGGAACCATATATATATATACCACACTCACTTCAGGGAATTCATCTTTAAAAGTAACTCTGGTAACACCTTTGAGCTTCAGTGAAGCTGGGAAGAGAAGTGAGTGTACCTTAAAAGCTTTGTTGGTGTCTGCGGGCATGGCCATGGCGGCTCCAGTCATCTGCTCCTGCATCATTCGTGACTGGTCAGCAGCTGCAGTGTAAGACACACCCCAGTCAGTGCCAGGGCACAGCAAGCACCCGGGAGCCTCAGGGAAGAATGGTTCTCACACAGCACTTACAGATGCTTGGCAGTGGGTTAGAGAACCATGGGACAGTTCACCAACTGGCCTTGTCACACACTTTGTGAAAGTCACTTTACCTCTTGCAAAAAATGGACGTGATAACAGCAGGAGAAAGAAGATTAACTAAAGGAAGCTCTAAACTTTATTTCAAATTTAAATAACATGAGCAATACCTTTGAGTTACTGAGCAACACCAATATGCCAGGTACTTGACTACGTGCTCCAGGTATCCACCTTATCTACTCCTCACAGCAAACCCAGAAGTCAGTTATTAAGGTCCCTCTTTTACAGGTAGGCAAACAGAGGACTGGTGTGGTTAAGTAACTTGCCCAGGGTCTGAGCTATTTAAGTAAGAGAGCCAGGACTGGTACTGGTCTCTAGTCAATGGGCGAACTGATCAAACTGGCCTTCTCTCAGCTTCAGATTTACATTTACAGGCTTACATTGCTGGTGCTGGATCCCTCATAGGAGGGTATCAGACTCCGCGTAACTAAATACTGTCCCTGCGATTAATGAGGAGAATTCAGACCTTCAGTCTGACCTTGGGATGTTTAAGACTCTTTCAGAATACCTCAGAAACTTAGGAATAAGTTTAGGGAATGAAGTACCATATTTCACTCTGTTCAATACAACACAGCCGACATAATCACTCTGGCCCTGGAATGAAGGACTCAGCTATTGAAGTAATTGCCTCTTACCATTATCTTGGCCCAAAATCAGAGAGTAGATGCTCCGAAGCCCAAAGACGTTGAGGAAATACCAGGATGCAGAACTCACCCTAGGAAGCAAAAGTGAAACAGTGTAGGTAGTTATTTCAGAATAAACTAGTTCATACATTTCTACCACCCAAAGTTGTTCAGAGTCCGTAAAGGAACCACCTGGGGTCAGCCAATAGTCATCCAGAGAACAACCAAAGTAGACATACACATTGTGAAGGCCATGTTACAAACATTAATAGTTATAGCTCTCTGCAGGCAAACAGCTGAGCCTTGCGGACAGACTTGGCTCGAGGCTTGTCAAACCTCGATTCTTCCACTCACTTCAGACAGTTGCCATGAGGGTAAAATGAGGTAATATATGGAGAATAACGGCTCCTTTGGCATTCAGTAGCAGGAACTGAAATCACAACTGGTGGGCTTCATTTAATCAGGGAATACAAATTTTGTTTTAATTATCCTGCCCACATAGTGGGTTTTCAAACCATTTATTATTTGTAATCATGATAACAACACACACTTGTTAATGATATATATAATAAATGCAAATAATACTGAAGTACGTAAGATATAAATTGAAAGAGGCCTCCTGTCCTGAATCCCATTCTCTAAAGAAACCACTAGTGTTAGTAGGCTTCATATTGAAGACTGTAGTGATTGGAAAAGCCATTTCAAGTTTTGAACTATATCCCCAAGCTCTCCTTAGGTTAGGTTTCCTGCCTTGCCTCAGTGAAGTTAATATGCTTGCATATAATGAAAAACTAAAACGAGTGTAAGAAATGATACAGAGGGAAAGGACCCACATTTCATTCCAATACTTGGGTCACACTTATCTGTACATAATCTTTCAGACTGGTAAGCTAGTTCAGTGTGGTTCCAGGCTCCTTTGTCCACACAAGCATGTCAGAAACATACTTGTCCAGGTGCTGAGAAAAGATAAAACAGCTTTTCTCCCCTCCGTGAAGTTCGTGTTTAGCCTACAGGAGACTAGAAGGTCAAAGTGTAACAGCTGTGCTACTTGTAGTGAGTATAGCTTTTCTCCTCTGGGGGAAGTGTGCACAGCCAAGACTCTCCCAGCGCCCAGTCTATCCTGTCCCTCCCAAACCACCACAGACTGCTCTAACTGGGGAGTGAGTCAGATCAGCAATGGTGACCCCCATTGCCCATTCTCCTCCTCCTATTGTCTGGCTATTTTATTTTATCCTAGTCTATTCAGTTTTATTTTGGCTATGCTGGGTCTTCGTTGTGGTGTGCAGGCTTCACTAGTTATGGTGTGCTGGCCTAGTTGTCCTGCCGCACGTGGGATCCTAGTTCCCTGACAAGGGACTGAACCCGTGACCCCTGCATTGGAAGGTGGACTCTTAACCACTGGACCACTAAGGAAGTCCCTGTCTGGTTTCCATTAGATGCTAGTCTCTGGGAAGCCACAGACAAAATAATCTTGGAGAGACCACATGAAGAAGCACTACTGTGTTCCAGAGGCTATAGCACTGTCCTAAGAGCGCTTTATATTTGGGGTTTTATTACTCTGATATAAAAAACAGAATGGTAAATAAGACACAAGTGCTGGATTTGGACAGACTTGTGGTCAAATCTCAATGGCTCCACTTCATAGGGTTGCTATGAGAATAAAATAATATATGGAATGTATCTAGCACAGTGACTAGTACCAGTGAAAAGGATTAACATTGTTATTGGAAGTAATGTATTTTGAAACAAATAATACCAACATCCACTTCCAAAAGCTCCAGGGCATTTACTGTTAAAAAGTTTGCTTTGGCCAGAGTTCCAGCCTTTAACTTTTTTAGGGGGGACACATCTACTTTTTTGAGCTCCTAAGACCCAAGAAGCTAGGGGAAAGAGCTTTATACATTCTCTCCTTTTGCAAGAAAACTCATGTAAAACTTACCATAATCTGTGGCATTCTGAGTGGAGTTTCAATGAGGAAAACTCCAAAAACCTATTACAGTGAAGCAGGCAAACTGAAAATCCTGCTGCTTAAGAGATCCCCGTTTTAGCTTTTGGTTGGTGTTTTTACTCAATAGAAGAAAGTCCTTACCAGGAGGCATCTAATGTAAGTAGTTCAATTCCTTGCTGTAGCATAGGCTTAAAACGGAGGGTCAGTGGAAACGGGACCTTGGCTGCAGAAAAGAAAGAAAAAGTTCAGAATCACGCCCAGCTTCCTCTGTAGAACAGTTTAATAAGTGTGATGCACATATTTCCCTGAGGAGGTGGGAACTCTGTACCATACAGTGTTTAGAAACTTATTTCCACAAAGAGACTTATGTCACTTTCTGAAGAATTCACACTCAAAGTCACTCTATTTTAGTTCTTTGAACAACATTAGATTCTCTAGTGCTTAAGAAGTAGGGGCTCAAACTGAACTGTGCCCTAAAATCTGGAAAAGAAACCAGCACTAGTCTGTTAAACCCAAAGTGGAATACATACGCACAAAGAACTACATTATCGAGACACCAAGTTCATTTAAATCAAAGCAGCTCACAAACAAATCGACAAACAACTGACCCCAACACCTCAAAAATGAAGTCAAGAAAGAAACAGGCTTCCCTTCCTCCTACTCACTAGGACACCAAACTAGTTTTGGACACAAATTAGTAAGCCACTCGTTTGAGTCCCTTAGTGAAAAAAGCATCCATGCCATGAATGTATGAACGCTTTGGGATAAGAGCCATGAAATCAGAGCATCATAAATTTTTTTGTTCAAGGACTGTTGTCCGTTTCCCCTCGAGAACATAGGACCCGGGACAGTAGTATGTCAGCAGCGCCTGGATTTCTGAGTAGGGTCGGGAAAGGATCAAAGATGAAGTAAACCCGAAGTCTTCTGAGTCTGTATCTTACTTGTGACAAAACCTGAAAACGTCATGTTGATCCATCCACCAATAAGAATCATAGGCAGGACATTGGTGACATTGCCTTTCATCATGTCTGTGAGCATGGTGGGGTCTAAAACAGAAAAACAAGCAACCAATAGCTGTTACCATTGTTGGTAGGGATTTACTCCTTGTTTTCTGTAACTTTTTAATTTACTTGATAAAATTAGTATAAGTAATACAAGTTCATTGTACAAAGTTCAGACAACAAAGAAACATAGAATGTGGACAGTTCCTCTGCCTACTGTCTAAACACTTTTAACTGTTGTATATTCTTCTATCTTTATATGTCAATATAAACATGCATATGTAGCTATACATGTATATATGTATATACACACAATAGTTTCTTTCTGTATATAGATACATGAAGGGATACTATGCTTACTACTCTGCTTCTTAATTTAAAGAATTAACATATTGTGACATTTTATGTTTCCATATCGGTGTAATATGGCTCATTATTTTTAATGTCTGCATAGGCGTCCACTGTGGTCACACTCATCACTTCTGGGGTTAGACCTATAGATTGTTTATTGGCAAAAAAAAAAAAAAAAAAATGTTGCCAACAACTTCCTTGTACATAAATCTGCAAAGTTGTGTAAGTGTTTCTGTGAGAGAAACTCTTAGAAGAATTTCTGGGCCAAGGGATTTGACCATTTAAAACTGACTTTCAGCAACAGTAAGAGGACTTCACTTTCCATGACCTTGACAGTAGCAGCTTTGGTCAAGCTTTTCAATCTTTTCTAATTTAATGGGTTAAAAGGGACACCGTGTTTTAATTTGCATTCCACTGATTTTAGTCATGTCAAGTATCTTTCCATATACTTATTGGTCTTTTGTTTCTTGTAGGTTTGCTAAAAGACTTATTATTGAAATCAATTCCAGTACCTTCTGTCTGGGTTTATGATACTGGTTATCTAACCTAAAGAAATAGGTACTGAAATAAATGGATAAGTAAAACCAAATAATATGTTATTTTTGTTTTACTTTAAAGATGTTGTATTTTTCACATGACTGGGATCAGAGGAAGTAAGAAATCTGTTAGAGGAAAAACTATAGGGGGAGAGCAAGCAATCATGTCTGACAAAGAAATGAATCACCGAGGGAAGCATTTAGGCAGAATCTGGGAGTCATCTGCCAGCAACAGGATTGTACTGCATGGGACCTGGGACTGGAATGCTTTCCAGCCGTGCCCCTCAGAGCCCTAGGTCCTGAGGAACAGCAAAGGGGAGAGGCCTAGGGACAGTGGCCCTACTCACTGCCCCCTTAGCCGAGAGCTCTTGCTTTTAATCCACTTTATACATTGGAGTTCCCAATGTATAAGATTTATCTGAAAAAGAGAATGCCCCCTTTTGTAGATCCCAGTATCCGATGATCCCTAAGTTCCCTCAGATTACTGTCTTATACCATTTAAATGTCAAATAAAAGGACATCCTCCCTGCTCATCCCCCTATCATGTTTAAAATCTTCCTTAAATATGAGAGAGGGGAATAAACATACCAGTCATAGGAGAAGGTGGCACAACCTTCCTTTTAGTTTTTTTGAAAAATCCATCCTCTGGGTTGTTGAAGTAATATTTTCGTGTCAGGAAAGACTAGTAGAAAAAAGAACTTTTTAAGTCTTAAAACTGTGACATAGAACATTGTCAAATTATTCCCCCGAGGTTTAGTCAGAAGGCCCTTGGAATATGCTATTACACTCGGAGCTGGCAGCCTACTTGGCAGCCGACCTGACATTTTAGCTGAGTCACATTTGAAAACGATTTCCCAAGAAGAGCAAGTCACAATGACAGCAAACACCACTAGGCCACAGCTTAATTACTGACTTGCCTGCCTTCAGCTTTCCCCGAAGAGTCCCCTTATAAAACATTCAGATATCTACTGTCCTCAACAGTGAATCGTGGAGCTTGTAATAAAAGATAAATGAGTACCTGTTTGGGAATGTATTTTCCATTTTCCCTGAGGACTCTGCTTCGAATTAGGACTTGACTGAAGGGGGAAAAAAAAAAAAAACCAAACCAAGACAATGAGATTTTTAAAAGTGAAACTCTAGAAGAAAATGAGAGAATAAAGTAGAAAACCTATTTAAACACAAGAGAAGGCCTATTTGGCAATAGCTCTGTGCGGAAACTTTTCAAAATACAAGTGTCCTTACAACCAACAGGACATATTTAACCCAACACTCAACTTTCCACAAGAGGTTTTCAGAAGTGACTCTTTCTGAACAAAGATTTCTGAGGAAGGCACATTTGGGACATTACACTTTTTCTTACTTTATAATGAGCTAAGAAAGAACTTTTCTCGAGTAAAAAGAGTAGCAGTTGGATGCTACTCAAAGGACCTGGGGGCAGAAGGGAGGAAGGGTGAGGATAAAAGAAGGAAGTTTAAAAAAAACACAAACAAAAAACCAGAGAAAGGATTACAGGGCTTGACAGGGTTGTTACCTGACAGACAACAAATACAAATTCTACTCAGGGTGCAGATGTTAATAAGCTCTCAGTAAATACTTACTGAATTAATAAATGAAATTATCTGGTGATATGTGAACACAGTTGATCCTTACAGATAACAAAGTGTACCAAGTGGGCAGTGTGAGAACAAACATCAAACAGAAGAGATCAAAATGCTAATTTTTCTAGGTTTTCAAAAGTCATTAAGAGGGGAGGAAAAAACCTCCTTAATGGAAATCCTTCTTGAAAAGTGAAACAAAACAAAACAAAAGACGGTAGACACAAGCCTAAAGAGTTGAGAGGTGATATGTTCCATTCCCTGGGAGCTAGACTAAAGCTATTCATAATGTGGCCTGTGTCACAATGTCGGTCTGTGGTGAGGTGAGAACACTGAGACTAAAGGTTTAGAAACTTTTATAGTAATCTGACATTGTCCAAACATCCAAATATGTGGTCAAAAAATTTTTACCAAAGCACCAGCCCGTGACAGACTGAAAATTAAAAAACCAAAACTGGTCCTTTACCACGGACAGTTTAAGTAGCACTGGGTCTAGAATAATAAGTAAAAATTTAAGCTCTGCATTTGCACAGATGGGTTCGAATATTGGCTCTGCCACTTGTTAACTATGTGATCCTGGGTGAGTCCTTTCAATTTCCTACGCTTCCATTCATATTGTACATAATAACAGGCTTATTCTCATTGAACAAATACTTCTCGAGCTTCTGGGTGCCATGTTATGTGACATGAATAACAGCGATCAAAAAGCAAGTATCTTGGACTTCCCTGGAGGTCTGGTGGTTAAGAATTTGCTCTTCTACTGCAGGAGGCATGGGCTGGATCCCTAGTCAGGGATCCTGCATGCTGCAGCCAAGAAAAAAAAAAAAAAAAAGGTAGGTATCTCAAGAAGGTTAAAGTCTAGTAGGGGAGAAAAACAGTAATCAAATAACCACAGGAATAAATGTCAAATCCATCTGTTATATACCAGGAAAGAGAGACAGATAATCTGAGTGTGTTAACAGGGGGATGTGACTGAGTCTAAGAAGTCAAGGTCTTGGAGAAAGCTTTCCTGAAGGGGTATGATGAAGCTGAAATCTTAAAGACTAGTAGAGACAACCTTGGCAAAGAGTTGGAGCATGGGCAAAAGCCCTGAGGCAGGAGTAAGCACTGCTGTTTCTGAGGACCAGGGAAAACACCATAGGGCTGGAAGAAAGAGGACTACAGAAAGAAACATGGTGAGATAAGGCTTGAGAGGTTGGCAAGAGCTAGACGATGTAAGTGAGTCTCAGTGGTACTTTTAAAAAATTGTGGTGAAAAACATTAACATAAAATTTACCACATTTAAGTGCACAGTTCAGTAGTGTTAAGCATATTCACGCTGTTGTGAAACAGATCTCCGGAACTTTTTCATCCTGCAAACCTGCAACTCTATTCTCATTGCACAATAATGTCCCCATTCCCCATCTCCCAGCCCCTAGTAACTGCCATTCTCCTTTATGTTGCTGTGAATTTCACTATTTTAGATACTTCATGTAAGTGGAATCATATAGATATTACCTTTTTGTATCTGGTCTGTTTTGTTTAGCCTCATGTTCTTAAGGTTCATCTGTGTTGTAACCATGTGACACAATTCCTTTCTTTTTAAGGGTTCCACTGTATTTTAATCTTTATCTTAAAAGCAAAAGGGGGGAGGAAAGGGAACTCCTGTTGGTGGGACTGTAAATTGGTACAACCTTTATGAAAAACAATATGGAGGTTCTTCAAAAAAATAAAAATAGAATCACATTACATATACATACTTGTATATATATATATGCAACCCTGTGTTCACTGCAGTATTAGTCACAATAGCTCAGATATAGAAACAGCCCCGAGGACTTCCCTAGTGGTCCAGCAGTTAAGAATCTGCCTGCCAATGCAGGGGACATGTGTTCGACCCCTGGTCCAGGAAGATTCCACGTGCCATGGGGAACTAAGCCTGTGCACCACAACTACTGAAGCCCATGAGCTCTAGAGCCCAAGTGCTGCAACTCCTGAAGCCTGAATGCCCTGGAGCCTGTGCCCTGCAACAAGAGAAGCCCGAGCAAGGAGAAGCCCATGCACCACAACTGGACAGCAGCCTTCACTCTCTGCACACAGAGAAAGTCTGCACACAGCAAAGAAAACCCAGCACAACCCCAAATAAATAATAATTTTTTTAAAATCCTGAAAGGATAAAGACAACATGATATATGTATAGACACACACACCGGAATATTAATTCAGCCATGAAAAAGAAGGAAATCCATTCACTTGCAACGACATGGACAAACCATGAATACATTATACAAAATGAAATGAGCCAGACCCAAAAAGACAAATACTGTATGATTTCACTTATATGAAGTACCTAGAGATAAAGTAGAATGGTGGGTCTCAGGAGTTGGGAGAGAAGGAAATGAATTATTATTTAATAGGCTCAGAGTTTATGTTAGGGGTCAGGAAAATATTGTGGCAGTGTATGGTGGTGGCAGTTGCACAACAAGGTGAATGTACCTAATGGCACTGAATTGTATACTTAAAAACAGTCAAAGTGGGGCTTCCCTGGTGTCTCAGTGGTAAAGAACCTGCCTGCCAATGCAGGAGACACGGGTTCAGTCTGGTTAGGGAAAATCCCACATGCTGCAGAGCAACTAAACCTGTGTGCCACAACTACTGGGCCCACACACTTAGAGCCAGTCTTCTGCAACGAGAGAGGCTACCGCAATGAGAGGCCTGTGGACCCCAAGTAGAGTAGCTCCTGTTCACTGCAACTAGAGAAAAGCCTGTGCAATAATGAAGACTCAGCACAGCCAAAATAAATAAAATTAAATTTAAAAAAAAAGAAAGCAGAAAATTTATATGTATTTTACCACAGTTTTTTAAAGAGCAAAAAGCAAATATTAAAGGATTTTAAGCTCAATTCTTCACATATGTCACTTAAGGTGATTACCACTGTACTTAGCGTACCCTGAGCACTAAAATAATAGTATTTCCTATTTTCCCGTTGCATGTTTTATCACTTGGACTAAAACTCCCTGAGAGTAGGGTCTTGTCATATTTTGCACCCCCTAGCATACAGCACAGTGCAGGGCACGTGGTAAGTTGTCAAGAAAACCTTGTTCACTATAGAGAATTCAGGACTTCCACAGGCTGAACAGAAATTCAGATAGATCTCTCTTTATACTGCTGAGCAATTTTGCATAAGTGGGGTTAAGAATCATGAGAGGCATTTAAACCTTGAAATAAGGCCAACTTAAATTATCCTATATATTTTAAATCCTCAGTTTCTCTTAAGGTCTGCAAATTCTACAAGAATTTTTGAATTTTGCATTTTTAATTTCCATTAGTATCTAAAAATAAGTCCCTGCTAGACTAAGCACAACAACACAACAACTGGTGATAAAGGTAAAGCTTATCGTCTGCAGTCGTAATTTGCAAGTGAAAAACATTTTCTCGATCCTTTTGTAGTTCATGAGTGTGATGATTGGGTGTTCACGCTGGTGCATGACATGTGCCTCCCTGCAAACCTTGTTACGACACCGGCACATTACCCGTCTGACGTGAAAAAAAAAAAATTTTTTTTTCTTAAAATAAAACTCTAGTTTTCAAAGTCAGTATTTTTCAAACTGGAGTTTCACATTCTTAAAGATCTGTTTGTTTTTCCTTTCCAAAAAGTAACTATATTCTACACGCTTGAGAGTCCCTTTTTACATACATTCTATTCCCAAATATGGTCTAATGTTTTTTCATTTATATATTTCTCAATTTTGGTTTAACACATTTTAAAAAAATTTTAGTAACCTCTGAGGCAGCAAAACCTTAACTTATGAAACCAAATGTCCCATTTGTGATCATTCAGGCTCATGGAAACTCATACGGTATCTAGAGGAATGTTTTACAGACATCATCTAAAATTTAGTCCCCACTCCTGCTCTGTGAGGCATGTCCTGTTATCATCTCCATTTCGCAGATGAACAAGTGAAACACAGGGGTAACTCAGCCAAGGAAACTCAGCTAGTGGGGGCCTGATGAAGCCGGGCAAGCTGACATGACCCCTGTACTTTCTTGCCCAAGGTCATAAGAGAGTGAGATTGCCGGAGAGGGGAGGGCGCTGACCTGTCGGAGACTTGTTCCTGGGTGAGCTTCTTGTCGCTTTGCAGCAGGATGGACACGTAGTGGCGGATCATGCCCACGAAGAAGGTGATGATAACGATAGGCAGGACCACCCAGAGGCGGATGTTGGAGTCAAGCAACAGCTCCGGCCCTGCCATCTTCAGAGAGTAGGCTCCCGGCCGAGTGTAACCGAGGTTCTTTCCTTCGGGGCACCGGGTCCTAGTTGAGGCCGCCTCTGGGCCTTCTCACGCCCCTCAGCCAGGCGAGCCCGGGACCCTACAGCCGCGTTGTCCCTTGAGTCCTGCCCCCAAACCGGGCCGCCGGGCCGCCCACTTCCGGCGCGGACGTTTCATGTCACGGCGAGGGCGCGATGCAGTGGCGTCAGTGTGGCGTCGTACCGGGCGGGAAAGTCGAAGAGGAAGGCTGGCGACCCCTTCTCCGCGGGTGAGTGGGGCCTCGGTCGTCGTCTGTCGAGGCCTCGCGTCTTTACGGCCAGGTTTCTTGGTCCCAACAGAGCTTGGCCTTTCCCTCTGAGCCTCCGTGCCCTCAACCTCAGCTTCTTCAGCTGTGTAGTCGCGGGATAATATCTCCAGGTACCTCTCTGCGTCCTCAGAGACTTGACTCCCATCCCCGCCCCCCGCCCCTCCCAGGAGGACCGAGTCCAGGCGGCCCTCCGGGTTTCCCCGGGTTTGAGGCTGCTGGACAGGTTAGCACGTGTTAAGGGCGTGTTCCCTGAAGTCCTGAGGCCATGACTTGCCTTAGTTTTTCCTTCTGTAGAATGGTTGATAATGCTTGTAAATAGTAAACGAGGCAAAGGATAAAGAAAATGCTTAGCATGATGCTTGGTAAGTAGTAAATGGTAAATATTGTTGGAAGCCACTATTATGGGTGGTAGTTAAGAGGCAGATAGATCCTGCAGCCGGATTGCTAAGTTGGAATCCCAGCTTTGCCACTGAATGTGAGAATAATGGTGTGTGTGTGTGTGTATGTGTGTGTGTGTGCGGGCGCACATGTGCGCCCGTGCGCTCAGTGGGTCAGTCGTGACCCACTATTTGCAACTGCATGGACTGTGGCCCGCCAGGCTCCTCTGTTCATGGAATTTTCCAGGCAGAAATACTGGAGTGGGTTGCCATTTCCTACTGCAGGGGATCTTCCCGACCCAGGGATCGAACTCAGGTGTCTTGAAAGTAATGGTGCCTACCTCAAGAAGTTTTGTGAGAAATAAACGAAGTATTAGATATAAAAGACTTAATAGTTTTTGTTGGATATTAGTATTTACCTTCCTGCCAGCCATTCTCATTTAGGGAATATTCTCAGAATTTTTTTTTTAATGCTAGGTACCACATTGGGCCCTAGGGATACCTGAGATAAACAACACTGGATTCTTGCTCTCAAGGAGCCCCTCAGTCTAGGGTGTCCTAAGGTTTCTTACATATACTCTGGAGCAGGAAAGCTGGAAGAGTAATCTCCTTTGGGGATAGGAGTCCAGTTTTCAAGGAAGAAGACATTTGATTGAGACTTTAAGGAGAAGGAGTAATTTCCAGGCAGATAACAACATCTCAGTTGCAGTAGGAATCATTTTTGGTTCACAGATGTAACCCCAACACCTAGCCCTGTCCCCAACATTGGAGTTTTGGATTAATGAGTTGAAGGAGTAGTAGACTGGGGCTAAATGGTGAGTGATCTTCAATGTCAGAGAACTGTGGATTTTATTCTTCAGCAAGAGAAAAGTGATCTGGCTAAAGAAGCAACTAGGTAAACAAGTCGTGAAAATAAGCAAGTATTGACCAGAAAGAGGAGTTGAAATTTTCTCAAGTTCTGGCTTTAGATGGCATTTTGTAAAGTCTTTGGTTTTAGATAGAGCATTAATAGTTTTCTTTGAGCTAATATTTTTAACTTCTCAAAATTTGTCTAGCTTCTACAGAGTAACTTATGTTCTCTGATTTGTTCTACAAAGTAATTTAACTGAAGAAGACTTTGGTCAGAATGATTTCCAAAAGAAGACTATCAGTGTCAGAGAATAAAGAGAGCCTGACAGAAGATGCCTCTGGTAAGTGTCTAATCATTTGTTGCTTTATTTTTTGTAGGAAATGTGTGAGGCACTAAAAGGGATATAAAGTTCCTCCTTTCAAGTGTTGGAGTCATCAAGGCTTAATAGATAGGACACACAGAATCCAGTGCAGGAGATTTGAAATTTCTACCTCTAATTGCATGTATGAAACTTTGGGCATGCCCATAGTCTGTGAGTTTCAGTCTCCACATAAGAGGAATCTACATACGTAAGAACTTATCTATCGTACGTCCTTTAGGTGCTGGGACACAAAGATAACTACATAGTCTGTGCTTAGTTGCTCAGTCGTGTCCAACTTTTTGCAACCCCATGGACTGCAACCCACCAGGCTCCTCTGTCCTTGGGGATTCTCCAGGCAAGAAAACTGGAATGAGTTGTCATGCCTTCCTTCAGGGGATCTTCCCAACTCAGGGATTGAACTCAGATCTCCTGCATTGCAGGCGGATTGTTTACCCACTGAGCCACCAGGGAAGTCCATAACATCCTATTGTTGTTGTGTTAGTCGCTCAGTCGTGTCCGACTCTTGGGGACCCTCATGGACTGTAGCCCACCAGGCTCCTTTCTCCATGGAGTTCTTCAGGCAAGAATACTGGAGTGGGTAGCCATTCCCTTCTCCGGGGGATCTTCCTGACCCTGGGGTTGAACCTGAGTCTCCTGTGTTGCAGGCAGCTTCTTTACCATCTGAACCACCAGGGAACCCCCTAAGCCTTTAAAAATCTTATGGTCATCTTTCCTCCCTTAAAAAATTTATGATCTCGATAAATGCTGTGATGGTGATATATAAAGGAATAGCATGATATCAAAGCAAACACCCCAGAGGCAAAGAGGGCAAACTCTGTCTGTAATGAGAATGCAGTTGACAGAAGCCCTAAGTATTCCTATGAGAAGTGGTTGATAGTCTTTTGTTTATTATACTCATCTACTCTATTAAGGCAGTTCTAACATTGCTTCGTTAAGGGAGAAGAGTAGATAATCATACTGAACCACAGGTACCTTTTTGTTTATGTTTGCTTATTTTTTTAAGTTACTTCTCATGGGTTGAAAGCCTTGGGATGAAATCAGAGTATGATATAGGATATGACGTAGGAGAATCTGCCACATTCTTTCTACCTCTGCATCCTGATCATTGGTTCTCAAGCTTTGGAGCGAGTAAGGATTATTACCTGCAGAATATAAATTATTAAAAATTTAGATTCCTAGGCTCCAGCCTTGAAATTTTGATTCTGTACGTCTGGAATGTGACCTAAGAATACGCGTCCAATAAGCTTCTCAGAAGCTGGTTTGTAGAGTGCATGAGAGACCCTGACTGCTTTAAACTTTGGGTGGAAAACATTTCTATGGTTATTTTTGTTAGAGGTGGCATATTTTGAATTCTTCAAAAGAAAACTCGATAGGTAAAAATAATTCTGTTTGTTAATTGTTTTGTTTGTCTGCAAGTCATTATTGCTGACCCTTGTTAGAGGTAAAGTCTCACTGTAGTATCAGTTCCAGTATAGTCTCTCAGGAACCCATCAACTATCCTAGGGTTATTGTTCTAGGGTTTACATTTTAAGCTTTGCTCTATTCTTTGTCGCGTTCTTGAAATTTTTTTTTAATTTCAGAAGCCAGGAAGCAACCACTTTCCAAAAAGACAAAGAAATCTCATGTTCACAATGAAGTTGAAGAAAATGACAATGTCTTTATAAAGTTTCTTAAGACATCAGGAATTACTCTTAAAACAGGAGAGAGTCAGAACCAACTAGGTAATATTTTAATGAAAATCTTTTCTCTGGTTATAGTGAAAGGGCTCAGAACTGAATAAGGGATTTTCTAGAGAGGCAGTGAAGATTAGAAATGGGAGCACCATCTGTCTTGAGACAAGGATGAAACTGAAATTACATTTTAGTTAATGCATGTTAAGTAAAGTATGTCTAATTCTTTTTTTTTAAAGAAAGAATGTTATATATAGTATTACTTTGTTTTCTTGTGAAAAAATAAATACCCAGAGAGTATTTATCTGCGTCAGAATAATTTCAGTGGAAAATTTCTAAATAAAGCCATATAAGGCCCTACTTTGGGAGCATAGATTTTTCCATTCAGCTAAGGGTATGGGATCTTGTTTGTTTTTAATATTTAGTAGCTATCCTTTACTAATGCTAATTCTGTTTTGCTCCGGGTTTATTAGATTGGGAATACCTTTATTGGTTTCAGACAGGAACGTAGGTCTTAAGAAAGGGAGACTATAGTCAGAAGTGTTCAAGACACTGGGGACCAACTAGTCTTCTTTTCTCATAGCTGTGGATCAAATTGTTTTCCAAAAGAAACTCTTTCAGACTCTGAGGAAACATCCTTCTTATCCCACAGTATGTATTTTCTCCCTAGTACTTTTTTTTTGCCAGGAGTACTCTTCAACTGGGAATTTAAAGTCATTGGCATAAAGTTGAATGTGCTAGAATGATTTTAGCTAACCCATAGCAAATGTTAAACTAAAATTTTTATTCTTGTTTTTTTCTGAATGTTACCAAGATAATAGAAGAGTTCGTTAGTGGCCTGGAGTCTTACATTGAGGACCAGGACAGTTTCAGGAACTGCCTTTTGTCTTGTGAACGTCTGCAGGATGAGGAAACCAGGTGTGGAGATGAGTCATGGAGTCTTGCTGAAATTTTACACTAGTTGGATTGGGGGTTGTGGGGAGGTTGGATAGAATGCAATTTTTTTTGGAATTTTGATTTTGATTTATAGCTCTCTTTTTCTCAGAGTTTTAGCCTAACCTTAGAATTATTAAGTTCAAGATACTGAGACTAGGAATCCAGAATATTTTCTAGAATGTATCTCATCTCTGTTGTTCAACTCTTTACTTCTCTGTGACTTAAGAGCTGTCTTCTTATGTGCTGTATTTCTTCTCTAACAGGATAGTTTCTCCTAAAAAATTACATATTTAACCAATTTTATGGACAAAGGATAGTAAAAACAGTAACACAAAACAGAAAATAAATTTGTCTTTTTTTTTAACAGCATGGACACATCTTACTGTAAGAGCCTCATTAAATTGCTTCTGGGGATTGACATATTACAGGTGAGGCTGTGCCACTTTTTGTGTGAACATCTCATGGATGTGATTTGTGGTGTATGCCCAAGTATAAATGGCTGGAGCACAGGGTAGAGCAGGGTTAATAGGAGCATTTGAGTTTGTAGCAGTTTCCCACAGCCCTGTTGCTGAGATGAATCTGAAGAGCAATATCTGTGGTTTGGACTGAGCTGATTAATTAGCCTATTATATCCTAAAGTCTCGTTTGTCCGGTCAGCCTCTGCTTCCTGTTTCGTAAAGCTTCATGCTGTGTGCTCTGTATACCACGTATGTCTCTGCTGTATTCACATCTGCATCATCTCCCATTTAGCTTTTTATTTGCTTATTAACTAGATTTTGCCATTTTCCTCCTCTCTGTCTCTCTATTTAGTAGACAATCTCTCCCACTGTTAATCTTAGCATTCTCTTTTCCTTTTCATTGGAAATCTTAAATATCATTTAGTTTACTTAAATCTGTAAGAGCTCTCTTGTTCCTCTGAAGAGAAATCTTCTTTCTTGCAAACTATTTGATAATCTGTTAAAATTTGCATGTCATGGGTTAACAGTTGTCATTATAATTAATCATACTATTGATTATCTGATTATTTTAGTATTGCCTTGATAGTCATTTTTCAATTTTTCAGAGGGTGGATTATTGATAAATTTTTGTATTCCAACAGGTTCTGTTCAAAATATAGGCAGCATTATGTGGACATTCTTAAAATGCGGATTTCAATTATAGCAGGGTTTTGCCTCCAAGAATCTTCATGGAGAGAATTACCACTAATTGTGCATTTCTTTGATACATTTCGAGACCATCTCCTAACTCCCTATGTCTTCTTTTTTAGCCTGCCATTATTAAAGTCTTATTTGAAAAGTTGCCAGAATTTCTTTTTGAAAAGTAAGTGATATACCCCAGATATACCCTGGTGTACTTATGTTTCTCTGAAAAGATTGCTCTGAAACATCATTGGTACCTCTGAAGCTCATATTTATCATGACTCCATATTTTTAAGTGACTACTCAAGTTTAACTGTGGTGACTTTCTTTGAAATTTTAGTAGCATGTCTATGTATTCCTAGAAGGATGCACGATAAACTGGTGGTAGTGATTGTTTCCCAGGAGGGGAGCCAGTTGGCTTGAGTCAGATATTGTCTGAATACTAGTCTTTACCTTTCCAGTTTTATACTGTATGTGTGCTACCATGTTTCAGAAATGTACTTTAATGGTTAAGATTCCAGGCTTTCACTATCAGGGGCGCAGGTTTGATCCCTGGATGGGGAATAAGTTAGGAAAAAAAGAGCAGCCTAATAGAAAAGTAGATAAAGATCATGAATAGATAATTCACAGAGAAGAAATATAAGAGCATTAAATATTTTTTTAATGCTCAAGTTCATTAATAATCAAAGGCAACAATTTCAAATAATATGTTTTTTTTTAATCTCAAAGGATCTCCCTTGTTGAGTTTAATGAACAAGCCAGTTCATAGGTCACTGGTAAACATATATAAAGCAGTGTAATCACTCTGAAGATCAGGAGGTTGTGTGTATCAAAACCTTAGATTTTGCTTTATGTTCAGCTATATATACCTCCTAATTTACCCTAAGGTAATAGCTCTGAATGAAAGCAGTAACGAATATTATTGCTGTTTAAAATAAAAATTGTAAACAGATTTTCAAGTATAAGGGATTAGGTAAGTAAATTAGTATAGGGATATCATGTGGATATTAAAAATTGTAAAAAGGATTATATAATACCATCTAATTAAAAAAATTCAGGTTGCAAGTCATATTTGCAGTTCACTCAATATTTTGCTACAAAAAATCATACATATACATTTACATAGACATATGTATGTCAGTGATAGACATCTCTGGATGAGAGGATTCAGGTCATTTTTCTCCTTTTTAAAATGTGCTTTTTCAGTGTCTTATATGTAATAATAGTAAACTTGAAGGTTTATCTTTAAAAATTCATGCTTTGCCTGAATGGATTGCACTGGATGATTTGTGTCCGGCTAGTCTATTTTAGTAGTTAAACTTTTCTATTATAAACAAAGATTGAGAGTGTTGTCAAGACGAGGAGCTGGAAGTAATCCAAAACTTAGACATAGGAGGCTGGGAAGAAGGCAAAGACTGTCATCTTAGGGGAAATAATACTGAGCCAACTTTTTTTCATCCACATATAGGTGATTTTTAGTACTTTCACGGACATAATCTCATCTGACCTTCTAGATTTCCATACTAGTAAAAAATATTCTGCTGTTTCAGTACTTATCACATCTAGGTAATTAGTTTTTACCTTTTAAAAATAATTTCTCTTACCCAATTTATTAATAATCTTTATTTAAAATTGTTTATGTATTTTAAAAGATACTCTCCAGACCTTTCTTCCCCTCTCAACCCTACCCAGATGTAGTCACTAACAGTTGTATCACCTGTGTGTCTAGTGCAGCGTGCAACCCGTTGTTAGTGTTTAGTAAATGTTAATTGAATGGCTTAGATGTTATATGCAGTATTAATGTTTGCTGCTGTGTGAGCCAGACAGGCTACGTTCCTGATTTCTCATCCACCCTAACATTTCAGAGTGAACAGTGATGGAATCAGCATGCCTCGACTCATCATCAATCAGCTGAAGTGGCTGGACAGAGTTGTAGATAGTAAGGTAGGTTTGGGGACTTTTTTGGTCTCTTGTCGTTAGAGACTGTGTTTTCCACACTTAACACCAAACCTTTGAAATTTTCAGGGTTTTTTGCTTTTCTAGACAGGAAATTCATATTTTTCTATCCATTAGCTTTTTTAGCTTTCGTAGTTTGAAAATCATGGTTATTTCATCCTTTAAATGTCTTCAAAAAAAGAAATATATTTCACTGTGATGAAAGTGAAGAGTCATGTGCGACTCTTTGAACCCCATGGATAGTCCATAGAATTCTCCAGGCCGGAATACTAGAGTGGGTAGCCTTTCCTTTCTCCAAGGGATCTTCCCAACCCAGGGATCGAACTCAGGTCTCCTGCATTGCAGGCAGATTCTTTACCAGCTGAGCCACTAGGGAAGCCCATAACTATGATGACTGGATGTGATTTATTAAATTAATTATTTGGAAAGAATTAATGAATTTCTCAAAATACAGAGATTATTATGTTTTATTTCTCAAAAAAGGTGAGATCTGAAACCATCCTACTTACTGCAGATGTGTTGATTTAATTACATATTGAGGAAAATTTGGGAGTTTTGTTATCAAGTACCCTGGTAAAGGTGAATCTGTTTTGAGCCTTATGCTTATTCTTCAGAGTTCTTAAAATCATTCTACTAAGTTTTGTCACATTCAAAGGCTAAATCTTTAATTGGAAGAACATGAGTTTTGGAGTCTCATCTGGGCTGGAATTTGGGTCTGGCGCTTATTAATTATGTATCCTTGAGCAACACAGATCCCTACCTTTTAACAAAGGAAATAGAGGTGTAAATAATAAGTGAAATAAAGATATTAGATAATATGCCATCCAGCCTACTTTTTTTTTTTTTTGATATAGATACCATCTCATTTGTGAAAAATCTCTAAGTGATTTACTTCTGATTTTAGATTTTGAGCTTGGGTGTATGTGCAGTTGTCATATTGTACACAAAGTAATTCCAGCTCTATATTTTGTGAGTAGGAAGTCTTTCTCTATTCTGGATACTGTGTTACAGTTCTTATAATAGTGTCCCCCACTGCAGGATCTCACCACCAAGATCATGCAGCTGATCAGTGTTGCTCCACTGTACCTACAACATGACTTTGTCATCAGCCTACCTGAGATCCTAGGGGATTCCCAGCATGCTGATGTGGGGAAAGAGCTCAGGTGGGTAAGCACCTTGTTGCCATCTTGAGCAAGACTTCACTCTGTGAGCCTATTGCCGCAGTATAAAAAGCGTAATAATATTGTGTTTCTTTCTGTATAAAAGAGAATGATACTTACTGGGATATTGAATTTGACTTGTTTTTCTAATAATGAATATATATTTAAGTAGATATATGTAGCTGTTGTGAATATGAAGTCTGGCTTAGGATTAGGTATATAAATTTGATCTGTGGAGACTTAAACTTTCCTTTGTTTATTAGCATTTTTTTTGTTTCGTCAGCATTTCCTCTACCCACGGGTGTCCTCAATCATGACTGCATATCCAAATGGTTTGTGGAACCTATTAAACATGAATGTTCTTTGGTCCCTAAATGATTCATTCTAATGCACATTGTTGTGTCAGATCCATTACATAGATCCATTGCTTTCTAACATTTATGTCAAAAATTCTAATTGATAGAGCAGTAATGAAGAAGGGGTAATGCAACTGTGTATTTATCCTAGAAGTAATTAAAAACTTCAATTTGTAATACTTCCTTTTCTGTAGTTATCTGTAAAGCTATCTCCAAAAAGGTCTAGTGACTTCTTGCCTTTGTACTTTTGGGCAGACTGCTCCTTATGGGTATAGCACTATACCCCCCACTTTGCCTGCCTGTCCTTTTGTATAACTTTCTCTTAGAATCCATTGCTGTCCTTCTCTACTCTGTGCTACTATAGCACCCTGCACATATAGGTATCATATTTATCACACTTCATTGTAATTGTGGCTTTTCCTTTTCTGAGGAAGGATATGTACCAAACTCAACAGTGGTTTCCCCTGAGTAGTGGGGATGATGAGATAAGGTTTCTTGTTGTTTTAATTTTTCAAAATGTGCATGTATTTGTTTTACTCAAGAGAATTTTAATGAAACTTACTACAAATAGAATTTAATGGGAGCTAAGTATGTCCTCTCTTCCCATACCTTGGATGATTTTCCCAAGTCATTACTTGTTCAGTTCTGTTAAAAGTTGCATAATTTCTTTTCCACTGTTCACAGTGACCTTCTAACAGAGAATACTCTGCTCACCGTCCCGATCCTGGATGTCCTTTCTAGCCTCCAACTTGAGTCAAAACTCCTGACTAAGGTAGGGAGGACTCTGCTCTCCAGAAACAGAACTAGTTTTCTCGCCTCCCAGAACCAGTGTCAGTCGTTCACTGCCCTGGACCAATTGTATATAGTGAAAATTTCATTTTGAAACAGTGCTGAATGACATCTACTCTCTTTTTTTTTATTTTGATGAATTTTGTATGCTATACTGTAATAGATGAACTGTTTGTTTTTAAGGAATAAGTTTTAGTGGAAATCTTCTGTGTTGCCTGCATATTTACAAACTGTTCCCATAGGAATAACAAATTTTTATGCCTTTCTGTAGCCAGTGGAAAATTCAGGCTCCAAAATGTAAGATAATAACACTTTCATATTTATCACCTGTCTGTTTTTGAAGAAGCTGTAGCATTAACAGTTGAGAGCTTGTAATTTGGAAGAAAATAAAATGTGTTTTTCTTCTGAAATTGCAAATGAGAAGCTGAGGGAGAGAAATTTTCTAATTTTACGTAATGAGTCGTTACTAGATTGAGATATTAACATGGAAATATGTAAGATTTTTGTGGTTTTTGTGTTTAGGTGCGCCAGTTAGTGATGGGTAAACTGTCATCTGTCAGTTTGGACGACTTACCTGTGATCATCAAATTCATTCTTCATTCCATAACCCCCACAGATGCGCTTGAGGTACTCTGCTGTTTCCCAACAAACACTAGGGTGTTAGATCCTGGAGAGTACAGAGAATAGCTGTGGCGCTCTTGTGAAACTCAGCAGTCAAAAGAAGCCTAACCTAGAGGAAGATATATCAAGATAAATTATTTAAAAGGTTCCGATTGGTCTTCTCTGTCCTGAAACTAATTGATAATGCTAATTAGTCCAGATAGTATTCAGGGGAGAGAATGGATCTACTAGTCAGACTTATTGTTCTATATAAGCTGCTACAAGTTATATTTGCTATTTTAGTGTAATGCCTCAAGGAATTCTGGCATTTTAAGGAACATAACGTACTGTAGTCGCATTAGTTATTTTCATCAACTGTCTTTTTCAAACTGCCTTGTTTAATAATTCATTTAATTTAATAATTCTTCCTCAGTCTTTCAGGAGACTGTGACGGTTCTTCTGTTGGGAAAATAGATTGTGCCTAGCTGCTATGAATGATCAGAACACACAGCTAACACATTTATTTGCTGTAGGTAATTTCTGAGCTTCGAGAGAAGTTGGATCTGCAGCACTGTATTTTGCCTTCACAGTTCCAGGTTTCTCTAAACAAGTTGAGAAATAAAGGACAAGCAAGGTATAAACTCATGAACAGTTATCACCCTTTTTCTCACATGAGCAAGGAAAGTTTTCTGACATTTATTGTGGAGCCAAGACAGAAGATCTTAATATTTACAGCAACAAATTATGTAGTGATATCACAATAATGTACTACTGTTGTTTTTCAAATAATATTTATATGTATAAGTATGTATATGTACATGAATGTGTGTGTTTGTGTATTCCCTTTGCTAGTCACATCAATCCCTGATAGACTGCATTACATTTTTATTAGCCACTTTACTCATGAAGTTGTAACTAGTTTTAAGGCACATGCCTAGTAAGCAGGAATCCAGATCTTATAGGTTCTCTGGTAAGAATGATTTCCTTTCCCTCTGCTACTTGTAGTTTTTCCGGAAACCAAGAAAACAGTGGTCAAGACTGTGTTACTCTTCTCTTCGATGTAATAAAGTCAGCTATTAGATATGAGAAAATCATTTCAGAAGCCTGGATTAAGGTGAGTGAGATCTTTGAACATTGAGGAGGAAGTGGGTGGCAATCAGTGATGGATGTGTAAGTAAAGGTAGTTGAAATAAAAGTCTTGAAAGTCAATCAAGTAGAAATAATAGATGATGGTTTGCCAGATGAACAGATTGGTTCAAACGTGTCCTTATGTGTTGTAATATTTTTGTGACCCTTGTTTTTCCAGGCAATTGAAAGGACCCCCTCGGAGACTGAGCACAAGGTAATGTTCATCTTCTATGAATTTTAAATTTTATAAATGTAAAATTAGTGATATTGCCTGGCTTTCCTCCCTGCTCTTTGCTCTGGCATCTTCCAGTCATCCTTTTGTAGCTGCTCTAGTAAACATTAACTGCTTCAGGAAGATAATCTGAAAGGATGGCTTGCCAGATGGTCTTTATTCTGGCAATACAATGAAATAAAATATCCACAAGGGGAAATAGTAATATTCCAAACAGTCACAGTGAATTGCAGTCAAAGAAGCTGAGTCCCCTCCCATGAGGAGATGAGCACTGAAGTCACCTGGGTCGTGAGTCAGGTATTCAGGTTCCTCTGTCTGACTGCCCTTCCTCCAATTTCACATGGAATTGTCAAGATAGTAGCATTTCATGTTTTACTTTCTTTTACCTGACGAGTGAATGAAACAGTCCATCTGCTATCGGGGTGATGATACTGAATCTGTCTTAACTCTGGAGATGTTTTCTTCAGTCAAGAAGCCAGATGATTGAGTTCCTTATGTGCTGATTGGTTCCCTTTAAGGATTTTCTTTAGTTGAAATCTCTTGTTTTGGGGGGTTTTGTTAGTTGGATTATCCAGTTGTTGGATGACTATTTTAAAAGCTGTGGTGATATTGAATAAAATAATGAAAAACTCAGTTTTTTTTTGTAGTGGCAGGATAGGAGGGGGATCAAAATATCCAAGACAACTATTTTATTATTGCATAACCCTTGGCCTCCTGCATAGCTATTTTTACAGATTTCTATTCATTGTATAAATATAATTTTGTGTTCTGACTTTTTTTCTCTTCACATTGTGTCATAAACATTTTATGTGCTTCTACATTGTCTTTATTTTCATTTTTAATAGCTGTATTTTCTGCTATAATCTATCCTAGTTTTGGTGTCTGAGTTGGGCCATCAGTGAAATGATGTCCCAAGTAATTTGTTGTTTTTTGTTTTTATTAATTAGAACATCTAACCTTTTTAAAAATATATTTTACTGTTAATTGAGATTAAATTGATAATATTATATTAGACATACAGTGCAAGGATTTGTTATTTGTATAAGTCATTTGCAAAATGATCACTACAGTAGTCGGTAATGTGCGTCACCGTACGTTGCTAGTACAAGTTTTTTCACTTGTGGTAAGAACTTACAAGATCTACTCTCTTAGCAGCTTTCAGATGTGCAATGCAGTATCATTAACCATATTTACCATGCTGTACATTACATCCCTGTGACTTATTTATTTTATAACTGAAATTTGTACCTTTGCTCATTTTACCGATTCCCTCCTACCGCCTCTGGCAACCACCAATCTATTCTTTGTATCTGTAAATTCATTTTTGTTTTATTTTTTAGATTCCACATATAATTGAGATCATACAGTATTTGTCTTTCTCTGTCTGATGTGTATCAGAATGATACCCTCAGGGATCATCCATGTTATTGAAAATAGCAAGATTTCATTCTTTTTTTGTGGCTGAATAATAGTCTCTCTGTGTATCACATTTTCTTTATCCATTCCATCAGTGGACTCTTGAGTTGTTTCCTAATGAACATGGAGGTACAGATATTTTTGCAAATTAGTGTTTATTTTCTTTGAATGCATAATCAGAAGTGGGATTGCTGGATCTATAGTAGTTCAATTTTTATTTTTTTGAGGCCCCTCCACACTGTTCTCCATAGTGGTTGAATCAATTTACATTCCCACCAACAGTGGGCACAGGTTCCCTTTGCTGTCCCTCCTTTGTTATTTTTGTGCAACATTTGTTATTCTTTGTCCTTTTGGTTATAGCCATTTTAACAGATGTGAAGTGATACTTCATTGTGGTTTTGATTTCCTTTCCCTGATGATTAGTGATGTTTTACATCTTTTCATGTTGGTTGGCTGTCTGTATGTCTTTGGAAAAATGACTGTTCAGATTCTCTGCCCATCTTTTAATTGGATTGTATTTTTGCTGTTGAGTTGTGCAAGTTCCAAGTAGTTTGTTCTTTTCTTTTTTGTCCTGCTTGGCTTTTTAAACTCTCTCCCTCTCCTTTGTTTTTTTTTTTTTAAATTAAACATAGGTAATACAAGCTAATTGGGGAGGGAAAAACACCACAAATATCAGATATCTGTAAAATAAAGTATACCTCCAATCTCTGTGCCACTCTTCTGGATTATCATTCTTCCAGATTTTTCTTATTCATATCCGAGTTGTATATGTGTGCAAGCACAAGCATGCTCACTCTTATACTTAACACATATTTGTACTTGTATATTGTTTTTATAAAAATGGAATCTTACTGTGATTATTGCAGATTGCTTTTCTTTTGCTTCACAATATATTGTGAATGTCCTTGTCAAAAAATTTAGTATATCTCATTTTTAATGGCCATATAATATGTTGAAAATGACCATCATAATTTATATAACCATGTTCAGATTGACAGACATTTTCAGTCTCTAACTTTTCACAAAGTAATTTTCTTAATAATAATGAAAATATATACTGAATTTGGCAAGTGATTTTTTTTTCCTTAATAAATGTGAACCTATTCAAAGTTGTTTCTGTAATAATACCACTTTTACTTGTATTCCAGTATTTTTAAGATAATTTTATTTATTTATTTATTTTTGGCTGTACTGGCTTTTCGTTGCTCCACATGCTTTTCTCTAGTTGCAGCGAGTGGAGGCTACTCTCTAGTTGCCCTGCTCAAACTTCTTATTGCAATGGTTTCTCTTGTTGCAGAGCATGGACTCTTGGGCTTTTGGGGTTCAGTAGTCACGACTCTGGAACCCTAGAGCACGGGCTAAGTAATTGTGGCACATGGGTTTAGTTGCTCTGTTGCATGTGAGATCTTCCCTCATCAGGAACTGAACCTGTGTCTTTTGCATTGGCAGGCAGATTCTTTACTACTAAGCCACCAGGGAGGCCCTTCAATATTTTCTTAAAGGATACTCGTGGTTAATAGTTGTGACACTTCATTTCTCTGAAAAATCTTCTAGGTTTTATGAAAAAAATGTAGGTACTCCCATGGGATTATGTTGAGCAAATGAGTAGTCTTTGTCTTAATGGAAAAAACTGAGAGCTGCTGTTTTGTTGTAGTAAATGTACCGATTTAGTAAACTATTTTCTATTGGTGCATATTTATTGACAACAGATTTTTGACCTGGCAATGCTTCTCATCATCTATAGCACCAACACTCAGACAAAGAAGTACATTGAGAGGGTGCTAAGAAATAAGATTCGATCAGGCTGCTTTGAAGAAGATCTGCTACAGGGTACATTCTATATTCATCACTTGGTAAGTGTCACAGAAATCAGGCAGCATTAGTCCGAAAGTAATAGAGATTGTTTTAACATTTCCTACCCTGTTTGGAAATCATGACACTGCCATCTTTGCTGGGTAATAATCTTTTTTTTTTTTTTTTTTGTATTTATTTTAATCGGAGGCGAATTACTTTACAACATTGTAGTGGTTTTGCCATACATTGACATGGATCCGCCATGGGTGTACATGTGTTCCCCATCCTGAACCCTCCTCCCACCTCCCTCCCCATCCCATCCCTCTGGGTCATCCCAGTTCCCCAGCCCCGAGCACCCTGTCTCATGCATAGAACCTGGACTGGCAATTTGTTTCTCATATGATAACATACATGTTTCAATACCATTCTCCCAATTCATCCCACCCTGAGTAATAATCTTTTACAGGGAGCTTAGTATATTTCAAAACATAATGGGATTATAATACCTTGATTGTGACACTATTAATATTGATACAATCAAACTAAGATTGGTTTTCATCTTTTTAGCAAAAAAAGCACAAAATTGGTTCAACAATTTGTTGAACACTAGACTCAAACCCTGTATTCTCTTTTATAGGAAATATTGTGAATCAGGTCTTCTATAATTTCATTTTTGACCTAAAATGGAGAACTTCACATCTCCCTTAGAAATTATCATACTATTTTCAACCCATTGTTCAAGTCCATTGAGACTTTTGAATCTCAATTTTATATTAATCATTTTGATTATCTAGCTCTTTGTGATCTGTAACTTTTGACAAACTTGCCTTCTGTATCCTGTTTTAAGTAGTTTCTAAAAACTCCTGAGCCTTGTGTAAGTCAGTGAAACTAAGCCATGCTGTGTGGGGCCACCCAAGACAGACAGGTCATGGTGGAGAGGTCTGACAGATTGTGGTCCACTGGAGAAGGAAATGGCAAACCACTTCAGTATTCTTGCCTTGAGAACCCCATGAACAGTATGAAAAGGCAAAAAGATAGGACCCTGAAAGATGAACTCCCCAGGTCGGTAGGTGCCCAATATGCTACTGGAAATCAGTGGAGAAATAACTCCAGAAAGAATGATGGGATGGAGCCAAAGCAAAAACAATACCCAGCTGTGGATGTGACTGGTGATAGAAGCAAAGTCCGATGCTGTAAAGAGCAATATTACATAGGAACCTGGAACGTTAAGTCCATGAATCAAGGCAAATTGGAAGTAGTCAAACAGGAGATGGCAAGAGTGAACGTTGACATTCTAGGAATCAGCGAACTAAGATGGACTGGAATGGGTGAATTTAACTCAGATGACCCTTATATCTACTACTGTGGGCAGGAATCCCTTAGAAGAAATGGAGTAGCCCTCATGGTCAACAAAAGAGTCCGAAATGCAGTACTTGGATGCAATCTCAAAAATGACAGAATGATCTCTGTTCATTTCCAAGGCAAACCATTCAATATCATGGTAATCCAAGTCTATGCCCCGACCAGTAATGCTGAAGAAGCTGAAGTTGAATGGTTCTATGAACACCTACAAGACCTTTTAGAACTAACACCCCAAAAAGATGTCTTTTTCATTATAGGGGACTGGAATGCAAAAGTAGGAAGTCAGGAAACACCTGGCGTAGCAGGCAAATTTGGCCTTGGAGTACAGAATGAAGCAGGGCAAAGGCTAATAAAGTTTTGCCAAGAGAATGCACTGGTCATAGCAAACACCCTCTTCCAACAATACAAAGAGACAACTCTACACATGGACATCACCAGATGGTCAACACCAAATCAGATTGGATATATTCTTTGCAGCCAAAGATGGAGAAGCTCTATACGGTCAGCAAAAACAAGACCGGGAGCGGACTATGGCTCAGATCATGAACTCCTTATTGCCAAATTCAGGCTTAAATTGAAGAATGGCACCCCACTCCAGTACTCTTGCCTGGAAAATCCCGTGGATGGAGGAGCCTGGTAGGCTAAAGTAAATGGGGTCGCTAAGAGTCGGACACCACTGAGCGACTTCACTTTCACTTTTCCCTTTCATGCGCTGGAGAAGGAAATGGCAACTCACTCCAGTATTCTTGCCTGGAGAATCCCAGGGACGGCGGAGCCTGGTGGGCTGCCGTCTATGGGGTCGCACAGAGTCGGACACGACTGAAGTGACCCAGCAGCAGTAGCAGCAAGGAAAACCACTAGACTATTGGGTATGACCTAAATCAAATCCCTTATGATTATACAGTGGAAGTGAGAAATAGATTTAAGGGACTAGATCTGATAGAGTGCCTGATGAGCTATGGACAGAGGTTCGTGACATTGTACGGGAGACAGGGATCAAGACCATCCCCAAGAAAAAGAAATGCAAAAAAGCAAAATGGCTGGCTGAGGAGGCCTTACAAATAGCTGTGAAAAGAAGAGAAGCGAAAAGCAAAGGAGAAAAGGAAAGATATACTCATCTGAATGCAGAGTTCCAAAGAATAGCAAGGAGAGATAAGAAAGCCTTCCTCAGCGATCAGTGCAAAGAAATAGAGGAAAACAATAGAATGGGAAAGACTAGAGGTCTCTTCAAGAAAACCAGAGATACCAAGGGAACATTTCATGCAAAGGTGGGCTTGATAAAGGACAGAAATGGTATGGACCTAACAGAAGCAGAAGATATTAAGAAGAGGTGGCAAGAATACACAGAAGAACTGTACAAAAAAGATCTTCACAACCCAGATAACCACGATGGTATGATCACTCACCTAGAGCCGGACATCTTGGAATGTGAAGTCAAGTGGGCCTTAGAAAGCATCACTACGAACAAAGCTAGTGGAGGTGATGGAATTCCAGTTGAGCTATTTCAAATCCTCAAAGATGATGCTGTGAAAGTGCTGCACTCGATATGCCAGCAAATTTGGAAAACTCAGCAGTGGCCACAGGACTGGAAAAGGTCAGTTTTCATTCCAATCCCAAAGAAAGGCAATGCCAAAGAATGCTCAAACTACCGCACAATTGCACTCATCTCACATGCTAGTAAAGTGATGCTCAAAATTCTCCAAGCCAGGCTTCAGCAATACGTGAACCGTGAACTTCCAGATGTTCAAGCTGGTTTTAGAAAAGGCAGAGGAACCAGAGATCAAATTGCCAATATCCGCTGGATCATCGAAAAAGCAAGAGAGTTCCAGAAAAACATCTATTTCTGCTTTATTGACTATGCCAAAGCCTTTGACTGTGTGGATCACAATAAACTGTGGAAAATTCTCAAAGAGATGGGAATACCAGACCCTCTGACCTGTCTCTTGAGAAACCTGTATGCAGGTCAGGAAGCAACAGTTAGAACTGGACATGGAACAACAGACTGGTTCCGAATAGGAAAAGGAGTACGTCAAAGCTGTATATTGTCACCCTGCTTATTTAACTTATATGCAGAGTGCATCATGAGAAACGTTGTGCTGGAAGAAGCACAAGCTGGAATCAAGATTGCTGGGAGAAATACCAATAACCTCAGATATGCAGATGACACCACCCTTATGGCAGAAATGAAGAACTAAAAGCCTCTTGATGAAAGGGAAAGAGGAGAGTGAAAAAGTTGGCTTAAAGCTCAACATTCAGAAAACTAAGATCATGGTATCTGGTCCCATCACTTCATGGGAAATAGATGGGGAATCAGTGAAAACAGTGAGATACTTTATTTTTCTGGGCTCCAAAATCACTGCAGATGTTGATTGCAGCCATGAAATTAAGACGCTTACTCCTTGGAAGGAAAGTAATGACCAACCTAGATAGCATATTTAAAAGCAGAGACATTACTTTGCCAACAAAGGTCCGCCTAGTCAAGGCTATGGTTTTTCCAGTAGTCATGTATGGATGTGAGAGTTGGACTGTGAAGAAAGCTGAGTGCCGAAGAATTGATGCTTTTGAACTGTGGTGTTGAAGAAGACTCTTGAGAGTCCCTTTGACTGCAAGGAGATCCAACCAGTCCATCCTAAAGCAGATCAGTCCTGGGTGTTCATTGGAGGGACTGATGTTGAAGCGGAAACTCCAGTACTTTGGCCACCTCATGTGAAGAGTTGACTCATTGGAAAAGACCCTGATGCTAGGAAGTATTGGGGGCAGGAGGAGAAGGGGACGACAGAGGATGAGATGGCTGGATGACATCACCGACTCGATGGACATGGGTTTGGGTAGACTCTGGGAGTTGGTGATGGACAGGGAGGCCTGGCGTGCTGCGATTCATGGGGTTGCAAAGAGTCGGACACGACTGAACGACTGAACTGAACTGATAACATTATCAGAGGAATGCTAGTAGAGACATCATTTTATATCTATTGAATTATCACTATTTTAGCCATTCAGCATGTGACCCTTAGGTGATCATTCTTGTTGAAGTAAAAACCATTTGATAGGGAATTTTATAATCTAGAAATGGTATTTTCCAGGTGAATATTCAGGATATTAACAGTGTACACCTTAGAAAACTGGGTGAACCAGAGGTTTGGGACTTGGCTTAGGAACTAATGAGAATATGTAGTTGAATCTTAAGACTTTATTATTTAGGAATGGATTTAACGTTTGTATTATTTTATCTTACAGTCTTTTCTGTGCTTATTTGTGCTCTGATATGTGTTTTGGTGTATAATTTTGCACAGGGCAGAAACCATATATTATTTTTTATTGCATCTTCCTCAGTAAAACATGATAGCCATTTAAAGAAACTGGACTTAATAACTGATTGTTTATTCTGGTTCCATTCATGTCCACCTACTGCCTTCTTGTTAGGACATAATCAGTACTCCTCTTGATGTACTTTAAAAGAAATCAGTTTAATTGAACCTTATAGAATGATTTAAAATCATAACCAGGGAAGAGCAGGCCCACTGTATCCCCAGGGAGGCAATATGATTAAGTGAGGAAATTTGAATTTAGACGATTTGGGTTCTTGTCCCAAGCTGGGCAGATTACAAGCTATTAGGCTTGTGATTTAACTTGTTTGAGTTTAAAGGTCAATTGTTATCCATATATTGAACTTCATTGATTCTAAGAGAAGCTCAGAATGAAGGATTATTCTTAGTAAAACAAAGATTAAGATTCCTTAAATTAAAATAAGAATTAGGGAGAACTCTGACATCTTAAAAGGGTTAGCAATAGCAGTTCTAGGTGCTGTGATAATGAAGTCTCTCCCACAGCTTCATCTTTCTCTACTCTTCTCTCCTCAAGGTTCTTAAGGATGTTTGTCCATCCATTTTGTCGCTGGCTCAGAGTTTGTTGAACTCTCTAGACCAGAGCATAATTTTGTTTGGCAGTCTTCTATACAGATATGCATTTATGTTTTTTGACACTTACTGCCAGCAGGTATGTTGAAATATTTATCTTGGGAAGGAGGGAACAGGGAAAAGGAAAGAAATGCCATCCCAAATGACTTGCATGTGATTTAGTATTTATTTATTATTGGTTGAAAGGCATTGAAGGAGGAAGAACTCTGAACTGGAAGTTGGGAAAACTTAGTTCTAGTCCTAGTCTCTAAATGACGGGATTGGACTTGAGGATCTAACTCTGTGTTTTGAGCTTTAAGATTCTCTCAGTCTAAAATGAAGGTCCAGCTCCAGTCTACTTGAAACAAACATTTGCCTTGGGGTTATCATGTGGTTTTCACAGTACAGGAATGGCAGTTTTAAACTTACCTGCTAATAATCTACTGCCAGTTGATCCTGAAATTGTTCTCTAGTAAAAGGTGTCATGAGAAAGAAATGAGAGAGAAATGCCTGAGGGCCTAACCCTGTTTCCATGAATACCAGACACCACATTTATTAGCACACATCCAGAGAGGGAAGGCTGTACTTGTGGAAAGTGATTATGAAAACAAAGAACAAAGTGTCTTGTTTTGTATTGGTCATTTATGTTATACCTTTATTAACAACATTAAAGCACATTTGAATGGAACTTTTAAAAATGAATCCTGGGATTTCTTTGGTGGTCCAGTGGTTAAGACTTTGCATTTCTAATGCCAGGGGAGTGGGTTTGATCCCTGGTCAAGAAACTGAGATCTCACGGTGTGGCCAAAAAAAGAGAGAATTTCAAAATGAATAATATAAAATTTTTAAAATTTAAAGCAGAAAAAAAACCACATTTAAAGCAGAGTAATAGACATTTGGCATGAGATAGCTACTGCGTTTGAGAAAAACCATGTGACTTGGTGTGAAATAGCAGTATAAAGGAAGGGAAGAGTGCCATCTAAAACATTTGTGGAGAACCATCTTAATGTCTTAGAGCCACCATCATGACCCACATTTACTTGAAACAATAAGTCTAACTTTAAAACCTTTAGCTTCTTGAGTGCCACCTTTTCAGTAAATTTTAATAGATTAAGTACAACTACAATTTAATGGGTAATATTTGACACTTATGAGAAAAAAGAAAGATTATACCAGGAAGCAAAATCCAGAGGGCTTTAGATAGTGCTCGCTAGTAAAATATGGGGGGTAAATCAAGACTGGATGGTAGTGTAGTTAGAGACATAATCCTAAACCTCCTAAATCTAATGTTAATGAAACGAGTTTATAGAAGTAGGTGATAGAATGAGGTGGGTTGGGATTTTAACCAGGTTGAGATTGGAATGGCCTCAGGCACAAACCAAAAGAGGTTCATCATCATCTAAAAGAAGATGACCATACTGTATTTTAGCTTCACACAGTCCTGTTGACTTTTCTCTGCATAGGAAGTGATTGGTGCCCTAGTGACCCATGTCTGTAGTGGAAATGAAGTCGAAGTTGATGCTGCATTGGATGTCCTCCTTGAGTTGGTAGTTTCAAGCCCATCTGCTATGAGGCTCAATGCTGTCTTTGTGAAGGTATCTAGTCCTACCATTGACATATATTGAATCATTTTTCTTTCTTATATCTATCTGAGAGACACCTGATAACTTGTTAGCAATTTATTTTTCATGCTAGATACTGAACACTATAATTTGTAGAAGTGGAGGGGATGAAGGTGGGGTGATGGGGCAAATAATAGAAAAAATAACTCATCTGTCTATATATTTATTAATTCAGCAAATACTTCTTTATACCTAATGATATGCCAGGCTCTATTCTGGGTGCTGTGGATATAAAAGGTAGTCTTTGCCTTTGATGATAGAAGGTAAGACATATAAGTAAGTCACTATATATACAACATGACAAATTCTCTAATAAAGTGCGCAGAAATAATTAATTTGCCCTGGGAAACTGGAGAAATCTTCAAACAAGAGATAATATTAGAGTGATTCTTAGAAGGTAGGAGAGATTTGTCAAGAAAAAATAAAGGAAGTATATCTAGGCAGAAAACAGTTTGAACAGAAGCAAACTGGCACCCATGTCCATGGTGTGCTTGAGAGATGACAAGATCAGCATGATTGGTAGATAGGGTAAGGTGGAAGGCGAAGACCAGATTATGAAGGATCTTAAATACCGAGCCGAAGAGTTGCAACTTTATTTTATAGACAAGAGGGAGCTAGTAAAGGGTTTTTAATGGGGTTTGACTTAAGTCCTTCCATATCTGTAAAGAAAGAATAAGTAATTCATGGAGTACAACCTGAGAAATAAGGTCAGAGACATAACTTTTGGCAGAATATTGTTTTCACTAAGCAAAAGGGAAGCGTGGAGAAAAAGTATAGGGAGAACTAGGAGCTATGTTGGGATGACTAAGTAGAATATCGACCCTTTGGGCTCTGAGGCATAGTTTTAGGAAACTTGAGCTTTTGTGAAACATGCCTGGCTATCTGTGTGTGTGCCTTTTATGAGAATTTTAATTTTTTTATTTAAAGGAAAAAAGTTAGTTGCTAATCTCATCATTGACATTTTTTTCTTGCAGGGCATTCTGGATTATCTGGATAATATGTCCCCTCAGCAAATACGAAAACTCTTTTGTATTCTCAGCACACTGGCATTTAGTAAAGAGCATGAAGCCAGTAGTCACATCCAGGTAAGTGGCAGTGTGTTGAGAGAGAATCTTTTAAACCTCTTCAGCTGAAATTTGTTGAACAAAATTGCCACAGCCTGTGTAGTAGTATAACTAAAATACATAGCCATAATCCTCGTATTTGTTTATTCTTTTCCTACCACAAACATTAAATGCCTACTGTATGCCAAGAACCGAGACAGTAGATATATATTAGACCTGCCCTTTAGGAGCTCAGTCTGTTAGTATGGAAATGAGCCTGTAATCTGCTCATTATGAAACTGAGTAAGAAAAGCCATACCAGGCGCCATGGAAAAACAGGGAATACTCTTGTTCCATAAGGAACATCTCCATCTAACGTGAACTCCGTCTGGGCCTTCTCTGATTTGTGAACACCATTCACTGAAAAAGCCAAAGCCAAACAAAGTGTCTCAAGTAAGATTGGGTTGGAATCAACTCATAGCCCTTTTGCCTCTTCAGTGCCACCTTGTGGCAGTAATCCATACTGGTCTTTGAACAACTTTTTTTTTTTTTTTTTTTACTAAGTTTAAAGAATTGGCAAGGTAGTATACACCATGGTACAAAATTCAGAAGATATGGAAAGGTAGTGAAGAATGTATCCTCCCTCTCAGTCCTCTAGGCTGAGATTCTCTAAAGGCAATCACTGTTACTAGCTTATAGCTTTCTGAGATGTGCTGAGCGTTGACAAATGTGTATTTACCCATATACCAGTTTTCCACACCTTATCCTCTTGTTTTGTGTCTTGCTTGATTCATCTAGCAGTATAGTCTGAAGATTTCATCATATCAGTAATAATAGAGCTACATCATTATGTTTAATTGTGGTAAAACATACATAAGATAAATTTTACTGTTTTAACCAGTTTTAATTATACAGTTCAGTGGCATTGAGCACATTCACAGTGTTGTGCAACCATCACCATTATCTGTCTCCAGAACTTTTTCATCATCTCAAATAGAAATTCTATCCCCATTAAGCAATAACGCCCCATTTCGCTTTCTCTATACCCTGGTAACCTCTTACCTACTTTCTGTGAATTTGTGTGATCTAGGTACTTCATTTAAATAGTCATACAATATTTGTCCTTTTGTGTCTGGCTTATTTCACTTAGCATAATGTGTTCACAGTTCCTCCATGTTGTAGGATATATCAGAACTTCATTGCTTTTTATGGCTGAATATTCCACTGTATATAGAGACTGTAACTAGTTTATCCATTGATGGATATTGGATTTTCCCCACCTTTTGTTATTTTGAAGAATGCTGCTATGAATATTCAGAGAAGGCAATGTCACCCCACTCCAGTACTCTTGCCTGGAAAATCCCATGGACGAAGGAGCCTGGTAGGCTACAGTCCATGGGGTCGCTAAGAGTCAGGCATGACTGAGCGACTTCACTTTCACTTTTCCCTTTCATGCACTGGAGAAGGAAATGGCAACCCACTCCAGTATTCTTGCCTGGAGAATCCCAGGGACGGCGGAGCCTGGTGGGCTGCCGTCTATGGAGTCGCACAGAGTCGGACACGACTGAAGTGACTTAGCAGCAGCAGCAGCAGCTATGAATATTGATGTGAAAGTATTTCTTTTGAGTCCCTGTTTTCAGTTGGGTATATACTTGGTATATACCTAGGTACGCATGCATGCATGCTAAGTCGCTTCAGTCGTGTCCGACTCTGTGCTACCCTATAGACAGCAGCCCACCAGGCTCCTCCGTCCCTGGAATTCTCCAGGCAAGAATACTGGAGTGGGTTGCCATTTCCTTCTCCAATACCTAGGTATATACGGTATATACCTAGGAGTGAGATTTCTGAATCATATGAAGATTCTATGTTTAGCATTTTGAGGAGCCACAAAACTGTTTTCCACAGTGGCTATACCATTTTGCATTCTAATGAGCAATAGAGGGTTCCAGTTTTTCTATATCCTTATCAACACTTGTTTGATAAGTGTGTGTGTAAAGTCTATTCAAGTCCTTTTGCTCACTTCTTAAATGGGTTATTTTTTGTTGTTGTTGACATGTAGGAATTCTTTATATATTCTGGATATTAGTCCCTTATCAGATAAATGATGTGCAAATATTTTCTCCCTTTCTATGATTATCTTTTCAGTCTTGATAGTGTCCTTTGGTGCAGTTTTGATGAAGTCCACTCAATCTTTTTTTTCTTTTGTTGCTGGTGGTTTTGGTGTCATGCTTATTTTTAAAAAAGTTGCAAACTTTGAAGTCATGAAAAATTTCCCCTAAGTTTTCTTGTCAGAATTTTATAGTTTTAGCTCTTAAATTTAAATCATTGATTCACTTTGAGTTAATTTTTATATATGGTATAAGGTAAGGGTTCTACTTCATTTTTGTGTGTGTGGGTATCCAGTTTTCTCTAGCACATTTTGTTGAACAGTTTGTCTTTTTCTTTTGAGTGGGCTTGGCACCTTTGTGGAAAATCAGTTGACCATATGTGTGAGGGTTTATTTCTAGGATCTATTCTATCTATTGGTCTGAATGTGCTTATGCTGGTAGCACATTTTGATTACTATAGCTTTGTAATTTTGAAATTGGAAAGTGTGGGCCCTCCAAACGTGTTCTTTTTCAAAATTATTTTGGCTGTTTGGGGTCCCTTGAAATTCCATATGAATTTTAGTATGGGTTGTTCAATTTTTGTAAAAAATACTGTTAGAGATACTTGCCTGGTGGACCACTGAGTAGGACTCTGAGCTCCCAACGCAGGGGGCCTAGGATCGATCCCTGGTTGGGGAACCAAATCCCACATGCTGCAACTAAGAAGCCCTAATGCTGCTGTGAAGATTCCACAAGCCACAACTAAGACCCAGTGCAGCCTAAAAAAATAAATATTTTAAAATACTGTTGGAATTTTAAAAATCATTACATTGAATGAGCATATCATCATCTTAACAGTGTTCAGACTTCAGTTCTGTGAACATGGAATACCTTTCCTTTTATTTAGGTCTTCTTTAATTTCTTTCAGTAATGTTTTGCAGTTTTTTCAATATGCAAGTCTTTTGCCTCCTTTGTTAAATTTGTTCCTAAGCACTTTTTTTTCTGTTTGATTACTTCTGCCTGAGCGGCCAACAACATGATAATTCACATTATCCATATCAAGCAACTATCCCAGCAGTAACAGTAACAGTAATAGCTATTATTATTGAATGTCTACCATATGACAGATGCTGTTCTTGGAATTTTTTGTAATTTGGTCTCTGATCCTTGCAAAACTTTCCCATTCTATAGATGAAAAAAATTGAGACTCAAAAAGATTGAGTGACTCATCAAAGACCACACAGTGAGTAAAGGATAGAAAGCCAGCTGTTCTAGGTTGTTTGGTTCTAGTGTTTGACCCTTGCTGCACCATTGCAGCATCCTTACCACTATCCAGCATCCTCACCACTATCCAGCGTCCTCACCACTCCAGCATCCTCACCACTCGCATCCTCACCACCGTTTCCTCGCAGGACGACATGCACCTGGTGATACGGAAGCAGCTCTCCAGCACCGTATTCAGGTACAAGCTTATCGGCATTATCGGCGCTGTCACCATGGCTGGCATCATGGCAGCAGATAGGTATGTATGGAAACTCTGATTTTCATGGCTCATGGTCAGTTAATCGAGTTGCTGTCTTACAAAATAAAGGGTTATATTGTTTAGACATCATGATAACAGAAGAATGAAAACCATAATCAGAGAAGTTAGCAAATGTTTGTTGTTACTTTTCCATGTTCTTTTTAATCTTGACTGTACATGCTACCTATAATGTTTGTAGAATTGTGATCATAGTCATTACATTCTCATTCTTTAAAACTAGGGATTGCTAAGAAATTAAGTTTTAGAAAATGTTTCCACGAAAGGGGAACCCTGATCTTCCTGGGATGCTTTTTTTCTGCATCTGCTCCAATCTTAAGCATTAGACAATACAGGTTTCTCCATTACTGTGTTATTCTTGTCTGGAACACCTCGTTTGATATAAATAAAGTCTTTTTTTTTTCTAAAGTAATTTATTTATTTTAATTGTGATATAAATAAAGTCTTGTGGATTTTCCCTCCTAGTACTAGTTGTTTGATTCCACAGTTGTAACATCTAATAGAAGCTTGGGGCTTGATAAGTTGTTAC
This sequence comes from Giraffa tippelskirchi, assembly GCF_054371585.1. NCBI lineage: Eukaryota > Metazoa > Chordata > Mammalia > Artiodactyla > Giraffidae > Giraffa > Giraffa tippelskirchi. The sequence goes on along the minus strand of NC_137283.1, from coordinate 16,177,080 downwards.
CATTGTGAAGTCATGAAATTTAGTTCATGCTTCTTGGAAATGATTTGTCATGAATTCCTCAGAGCTCAAGAAACATCCTTAGAGTTAGCATTAGTAATCTGTAGAGGCTGCATAGTATACTGGTTAAAAGTTCATTCTCTGGAACCATACTGCTTGCCTGGGGTCAAATTCTGGCTCCATTGTTCTTAGCTGAATGATCACTTTGGATAAGTCACTTTACCTTTCTGTGCCTTTATATTTTCACATGTGTGAAGTAAAGATATTAATAGTATTTACTTTATAGAGTTGTTGAGAGCATTAAATAGAACAATGCCAAATGCTTGCTTTTGCGGTTTTTACTAGTTTAGTTAGTGTACACTTAAAAAAAACTAAGGTAGCCATCATTTGCTCTAGTCCACCTTTTGTAAGGCCTTAATAAATACTTGGCTGTGCTTTCATGCAGTTTCATCTCCACCCTAATCTTAGGGAAGGCAATTTTTAAAAATTTATTGCTGGTTGCAAAATATTACAAATGTGAATCTAAAATAACTTGTTTTTAAAAGTAGATCTTCCAGTTTGACCCCAGGGAGTGGAGACCTGAGCAGTGAACAGTGCACCCAGGTGAGTTCTTGTCTTGGGGTTAGATACGTTTACGAGTAACTGAGAAATTGCTTCTGGTCACTGTTGGCTGAGTGCCAAAGAATTGATGCTTCCAAACTGTGGTGTTGGAGAAGACTCTTGAGAGTCCCTTGGACTATAAGGAGAGCACACTAATTAATCCTAAAGCAAATCAGTCCTGAATATTTATTGAAAGGACTGATGCTGAAGCCAAAGCTCTGGTACTTTGGCCACCTTATGCAAAGAGCCAACTCATTGGAAAAGACCTTGATGCTGAGAAAGATTGAAGGCAGGAGGAGAAGAGGACGACAGAAGAGAAGATGGTTGGATGGCATCACCAACTCAATGGACATGAATTTGAGCAAGCTCTAGGAAATGGTGAAGGACAGGGAAGCCTGGCATGCTGTGGTCCATGGGGTTGTAAAGAGCTGGACACGACTAAGCAACCGAACAACAGCTGTCACCTTACCAAAGAGTGCTGCTTTCTTCAAAATATGTTTTCCTGAACTCATAGCTTTTGTAATTTGTACTACTCTTTTGGCCTTTAGAATCCCCTGGCTTGGGTTGTATTTTAATTCTATATCTGATCTCCTAATTAAATTGTAAATTCCTAGAGAGCAAAATAGGTGGGCCATGTTTGAAGAGTAACAGGGTGACTAGAGCATAGGGACAAGTAAGTGTATAATTGGAGAGTCGGAGATACAGCTAGTTTGGAGATAGAAAACAGAGTGCTCTGAATGTGAATCAAGACATTTTGATTTAATTTACACAGAGGTAGTCCTTAAGGGTTTTAGCATAGAAATGGCACAATCCAAGCTTTGCTTTAGAAAAGTTAATCTGGTTCATGTGTCTGATGGATTGGAAAAGAGGTAAGATTGAAAAGAAATGGATTGGTCAGGAGGCTTAGGAGAAACCTCAATTGAGAGGTGGTGATGAGAGCTTTGCCAATGAAATTGGAAAAGGAAAAACTTATTTTTGAATGAGGTGAATAGTTTCTAATTAGAAAGCATCAGCAACTCAAGGACTGGACCATTCTTTCTCTTCGACTGTTTCAGGTGACCTCCTTGCTACAGTTGGTTCATTCCTGCAGCGAGCAATCTCCTCAGGCCTCTGGACTTTATTATGATGAATTTGCCAACCTGATCCATGGAAAGAGGCTGGCTCCAGAAGCCCTGGTGAGGCCAAGTATCTTTTCTTAAAACAGTAAAGCTCAAGGGCTGCTTTACTATACATTCTTCAAATCCTTCTGTCTGTTGTATTGCAAAAATAGATCTGCCTGTGAGCTCTCCCACATTCTAATTGGGAAGGCTGTTCTGACTCATTCTGCCTCAGGCCTCTCCTCTGAGGCCTCCTTCACATACTAAGAGTGAGAATCATGATCATTTGGTTAATTATGCTGTTAAAAGCCACCATCTATTCTGTGCCAGGCACTGTATCAAGCATTTTTCATGTATTATGTCTATTCCACATCAGAATAATGCAGTTTGTATTACTGTTATTTTCTTTTCAGAAATGAGGAAACAGGCTTCAGAAAGGTTAATAGTTTATTTAGGGCTTTATAGGATGTACACTCTGGGCTACACAGACCTTTTTGTTTGCTTCCTGAAGGAATGGCTTGGGCAGACCATCTTTAATGATTTCCAAGATGCGTTTGTGGTGGATGCCTGTGTTGTTCCAGAAGGGTAAGTGCTGTTTACCCACTGACATGGTTGTATTGGTAAAGAAATTTTGTTAGTTATGTCGATAGCTGGTACCAATCTCAGAATGTCTTTGACTTCAGCCAAGTCTATCCTACTCCTCCAACTTCCGTCCTCCCAACCCCAACACCCCAGCAGTCCCAGCTCCAGGATTGCTAGAAGATTCCCCACTTGTTCTTTCTCATTTCCCCTCATAATAGAGAAGATTGGTTTGTGCTAGTGGTTTTTCCCATAGAGTTGCCATACCCTGATGCTTGGACCTCAGATCCTGGGTTCTCTTCGCAGTGATTATCCATTTCCTGTGAAAGCGCTCTATGGACTAGAAGACTACGATAGTTGTGATGGGATTGTCATCAACCTCTTGCCACTGTTGTTCTCTCAGGACTTTGTGAAAGATGGGAGTACACTGACGTCGCAGGAATCAGACCAAAAGTCAGTATACTTTTTCTTCTCTAAAACCTCTGTTGGTATGTTGAATGTTACAGGGAACGCCACGGTTCTTGTAATCTGTTGGCAACTTCATTGAAAAGGATTTCTCCCAAGACAGGTGGTATTTGGATGCAGTACCAAAAGTGGATCAGACTCCTTGTTTTCTCCCAGATCCTGGGATTGGGATTTGCGATGGCTCATGACAGCCAATAGATACTTTGTGAGACTGCTTTTGTTTCTGTTCCTTTTTCCCACCTGGTAATGTGTTTGTCTACCTTTGCCAGTCATGTGCCTTCCTTCATCTTACCTGTACTTTATCTTAATGAGTGGGCATTTCACTCTTACCTGTGTCTTCTTCTCATTCAGTTCAGTATTTATTTGCTGAGCATCCACTATGTTCTTTGTCATATGTTTTTAAAAGTAGACATTTATTTTGGGTAAAACTTGTTAATTACAAGATCGGACTCTCTATAAACATGGACTAATATGTCTATAAACTGTGATCTAGAAATGGATTTTCCTTCCCAGATTGATTTCTCCATTATGCCTGGCTCCCTATTTCCGGTTACTGAGACTTTGTGTGGACAGACAACATAATGGAAACTTGGAGGAGATTGATGGTTTATTAGGTATAGAATGAAGTTATCAGATTCTTTCTTCTTTGTAACCTTTCTTTGGTAAACTTAGGGAAGTGGTACATTGGTACCTGTGGGGGGAGAGGAGGGAATTTTCTAACTTCACAGAGACTTTTAAATTATATTTGTTGATGCTGCATGGTATGAGGGTATTTTTGAGACTAACTGAAACTTGACCTTCAAATACTAATTAAAGGGGGAAATAAGTAGAAGGGGACCTAGCTCTGGGGGCAGCATCCAGGTTCTTTTGACTTCAACTAAAAGAGATTAGAAATGTTTGTTCTTCTCTTTCAGATTGTCCTATATTCCTCACTGACTTGGAGCCTGGAGAGAGACTCCAGTCCATGTCTGTTAAAGAGCGTTCGTTCCTGTGTTCACTCATATTTCTTACTCTCAACTGGTTCCGAGAGGTGAGCAGAGTTACTGAGACGTTTCACCTACTGTCTGTGATTTCTCTAGAAAGGAAAACTATTTTCTTGGTTCCCATGAGACTCCTTAAAAATTGTCCACCAACCTCTAACCCCTGTGTGTCTCTTCAGCAATTGTGTCCCACCCTTCCCTAATCACATGCACCTCTTGATGTAGCCAAATCAAAATGCTTGGAATTCACTTAATGTTGCCCATGCTTTACTGCTTCCAAGGCTTTTGACACAATTCTGCTTCCTGCATGGAATAACTTCACCTTCTCCACTGTGAAAATACTGTTCCTCCCTACAGGTATGCACTTAATATTTCGATTTAGTGAAATCAAGTGAAGATAGTTTTCACCATCCTTTAGAATATATTTGTACTTAATGAAATGCACAATAATAATGAAATATATTGAAAATGACAATAACATCTTATATCTATATCACATTTCCTTTCTCATGCATATTGTTTCTAAGAATATTTATTCATTTGAATGATCTCTTCTTATCCTGACAACTGTATTATGATATAAGCAGGGTAGGTATTACTGTCCTTGTTTTATACATATGAAATTGCAGGTACAGAAAGTTCAGAGTCATTATAATTTATCAAACACATGTGCCAAATGCTGGGCTAGTTTCTTTATTCACACTTAATCCACACAACTGCATTCCCATTTTATAGTTAAAGAGATAAAAGCTCAGAAAGGTTCAAGACTTGACCAAGGTCACACAACTAGTAAGTAGCAGACCTTGGACTTGTTTCACCAAAGGTTGTGCTCTCTAGCTGCAGAGCTGTTCTGCATTGTTACTTAACTAGGAATAAGTAGAACTGGTATTAAAAGTTAGGTCCTTTTGTATTGGCCCAGGGCTTTTTTTCTCCACAGCATCTTGCTCAGAAGACTTTGACATTGCTCACTAGGCTCACAGATCCTTTCACCGAATGGCTCTTTTAGCCCTTGCTGAATAATGCAAATGAGGTTAAAATCTGAACAGTTCACAGATATGATTTGTACTTCTACAGATTGTAAATGCCTTCTGTCGGCAAAAGTTGCCCGAGATGAAGGGGAAGGTCCTCACCCGACTAAAGCACATTGTAGAACTGCAGCAACTCCTGGAAAAGCACTTGGCAGGTGAGGCAAGGGTCCCGACTGGGTGCCCTGCTGGACAATAGTGAGGAGATAGAGGACTTACCTTTAAGCCAGACTCAATGATAGCTACCCCTAACTTATGTGGGACAAGAAAATGTTTACTCAACAGAAATTTTAAAAAATGAATACAGCCATTTTCTTCCCATTGTTTTCTCCAGGAGACCTTGGTGTTTGAGAAAAAATAAGATACAAAACATTGGTTGGGCTTTTGTAAATTACTTTGCTTCTTCAGACGTCAAACTTCCAGTGCCCTTTACCGTCCTGAACATCATCAGCAGTAAAGCTGAGAGGCCTCTTGATACCCTCTGACCATTAAGAAAACTTGTCTTACAGTTCTAGCTTGATTTTCTGGGGAAAACACAGAGCCTCCCTCAGGCTCTCATCTAAAGAATTGTGTGTAAAGCAAACTACTCTGGGACCAAATATTGCTAATATCTTTAGATTTTAACTGTAAGTTTATTTTTAGTTTTTAGCTGTTTGGATGCTTTATATCTTTATTTAGAATGATTTTATGTTAATTGACCATAATCAATGAATGCAACATTTCTATAAGTTATCTTTGGCCATTTTTCTGTGCCGAAATGGTTAGTGTCAAATGACCTGAAAGCATCTGATAGACAGTCAGCCATGCTTGGTAGTTCTGGAAACTAGTCTTTAGCTACTTGGGTGATTATCATTCGGGTTTAACAGTGGTGTATGGTTGGTATATATTGAGCTTCCTGCTCTCTGTTTCAGTCACCCCAGACTATGTTCCTCCCCTTGCAAACTTTGACTTGGAAACTTTAGAGGTAACACCTCATACCAGTACTGCCGTTTCAGCAAAAATCCGAATACAAGGAAAGACAGGTATTTTCTTTTCCTCTTGTTCTATGTCCTCCTATGTGTTGTGTTGAATTGTCTTAGAGGTTGTGTGCATTAAGGCATCAGTAATTGGAAAGATTATGTAACTGAACCCTTTCTTTAGCATGGTTATCAATGAACTGTAACTTAGGGTTATAAAATTAACCTCCTTCATCTCTAGGTAGTCTTTAGCAGGTTGTTTCTTAAAGGCAGTGATATTTCGCAAACAAGATTACAGATTATTTCAGTTACTTTTCTCATCTTGAAACGTAAGGAGGAAAGAAACGAAAAGCAGATGGCAGCGAAACATCCTTCCCTGATGTGATTTCAAAGGAGGATAATTCAGAATGTGACCCTACAACAGCTGAGAGGAGCCAGCAGGAAAAGGTATTGGAATGATGGGTCTCCATGAAGATGTGTAACAACCCAGTGAAATTAACAAAGGGCCAGCATTATCCTATGCATTTTACAGAGAGAAAAGTTATGGAAAGGAGAGGTGAACAAACTCTCCTAGGCCTTGGAGTGACCCTCTCAGTAGCAGAGGTTGCGTGAGACTTGAAATATTTATCACTACCACACACTGGTTTTTGTCATTATTTTCCTGATTATATTACTCCCTTTTTTGCACCCCAGGAGTACTTTGAATTATCTCGTAGCAATTACCAAATTCTGTCTTTGGATGTATTCTAAATATACTTCTTTTAGCCTTTTTTCCTCTTCTGATCCCAGATTATTCCCTTCTCAGTGAATTGAGATAACATGAAATGCTTAGTAGTTTCTTAATACAGTTACTTAACAATTTCCTATAATGGTACCACTCACAGAGTTGGTTTGTGAAATTGCTTAAACCACATGGATCCCAATTATTTCTGTTCTTTAACTGTAGTTTAGTGAGTATTTGTTATGTATAACTCCTCTAATCTTCCCAAAATCAAGTTTAGTATTAATACCTATATATAATAGATGAGAAAACTTAAGACCCAGAGAGAGTAGGTGACTTATTCAAAGTTAAACAGTTAATAAGTGCTTGAGCAAGGGTTTGAAGCCAGATTTTTTGGTCCCTAAGCTCACAGTTTTCTGGTCTACACCATAGTGCCTTGATTTGCCTAATAGTTCATCCCTAAGTGGAAGCCAACGAAAAGTCTCAATGTGCGACCTGTATCCCAGTGTTACGTTAGCTACTCTGTCTCAGGAATGTTTTGAGACCTTGGTAAAAGAAAGTTGGTAAAAGAATGTAATGAAGTGTAACTTTTTGTATAAAGTAAATGCTTAACTGCACTTTGAAACCTTCATTTAAAATTAGATTAATATAGAAGCCTTGTTCTGTTGGTTACTCGTACTTCTTAGGAATTCACAGGGAAAGAAGAAAAGACATCAGTGTCATTACAGACTTACCACGCTTTTTTCCGAGAGCTGGACATCGAGGTCTTCTCTATTCTGCGTTGTGGACTTGTGACCAAGTTCATCTTAGATACTGAAATGCACACTGAAGTAAGTGACAGAACTGAGATCCCAGAACTTAATCTTTTTTCAGGAATTTCCTCAGCTCTCTTCCTGTTTCACAAAAAACACCATGGCACTGGGAGAAGTTAGACTCTGGCTTCCAAAGCCTTTATATGAGAAAGTGTAGATGAATAATTATCCTCATCATCTTGATGTTTATAAATCTGAGTTTTTGGTTTTTTTTTTTTATAGTACATTAGTCACTACAGAAGATCATGCTAATGGTGTGATCCTTTAGGTTACTAATAACCAGCTGTTTGAATTACTTTTATAAAGCAGCACTATTTTGGTTTATTAGTTACTCAGTGTTCTTTTCATTTTTTCATGATATTTGTTCAGTGTCCATGAGATACTTGTTGAGTCATTTTTTTGTATTTGCCACTCACCTAGACATTGGCAATTCAGTAGTACGTACAGCATGTTGCTCGCCTTCAAATAGCTCATAATCTAACAAAGGAAGTAGACAACCAGTAGTACATGCTATGTGGATGATCTGAACTAAGTACCAGTGAAACTCTGAGGACAGGATGGTATTTATAATGAACTTGAAAGTGGAGGACATTTACACAGAGAAGGTACCTTTTAATACGGGATTTCACCAAGAGGGTAGAGGTTTTCCAGGTTAAAAATTTTTTTTTATAAGAAATGGTGTGGATTTTTGCCATAGATTTTTACAAGAATGTTTATTTTTATAAGAATGTATTGTATTTTCAGTATTTCTACATCAACCTGTACTTGAAGATTCTCCATAAATGTACGATTAAGTGAAAAATTTGAAGTGAGACTGCATCGGACCCATTCTATTTCTGGTAGTGCAATGTACTTACAATGATTCTGCCAGTCCTACCTTAATAGTAATGAAACATTTCAGGGAGAGAAAATGCGAAAGAATTATTTAATGGACAGAGAAAAGCAAAATTTCCTTGAATTAGTCAATTTTTTTTTTAATCCCAAGGTATTTAGGGAAGGCATCGCTAGTCCATAGCTGGAAGGAGATACCAGAGGCATTTATTTCTAGAGAAAAAATGTGTCTTCTAAAGCTATACTGCCTCATTCCTATTTAATAATTTTAAATTTTGTTTTACTTAGGAAATGCATGACATTGATTTGTTGACAGAGCACAGCAGCCATTTATGTGAGGTGGGGGAAATTTCCCCCCTTTCTTTTGGTAATGATCAGATTCTTTACACGTTGTAGACAGTAAAAACATGAACTGTGTCCCCAAAAGATGGCTAGGGCATGTTGGGAATTATTCTTTCCTTCTTCCTTGTAACAGGCTGCAGAGGTTGTGCAACTTCAGCCCCCTGAACTGCTTTTCTTGCTGGAAGATCTCGCCCAGAAGCTGGACAACATGCTAACACCTGTGGCCAGGAGAATCCCCTTCCTCAAGGTTAATAGAGACAGGAGCACAGGGCCTGTCCTGTGGATTTGGAAACAAAGAGGTCTTAGTAGTGAATAAGTTGTCAGTTTCTCTGATATCGTTTTCGGGTAGCATAGTGGTAGCCCTGTTGCCAGCCCACAGTCAAGCCACCCAAAACAGAAGATGTATTTCCAAATGCCCTGAGAATTCCTGAATCCTGTTCTTTGCTTGGGTTTGGTTTTAATACCCTTCCAAACAGCCCTTGTCCAAGGCTCAGCATAGTAGTTGGCTGTCTAGAACAGTCCACAAGCTCAAGTGTGTAGCTAATGGACAAATGCGTGTAGCATCTGGGGAAGCAGATGGATGATAGAAACAGCAAAATGTGAAAGTTTTAGGTGTAAATGTTTAAAATACCAAGTTACTTGATTCTTCTTGAATTTAATATGTGGTCTACATTCTTATTAGACTAAATGATTTCTATTTTTGTGTGAGCTTTATCTCATTAGTAATTTGGGGTTTGTACTTCTCAAACACTGTGCTGTGCTTAGTTGCTCAATTGTGTCTGACTTTGAGACCTAATGGACTGTAGCCCGCCATGCTTCTCTGTCCATAGGGATTCTTCAGGCAAGAAAACTGGAGTGGGTTGCCATGCCCTCCTCCAGGGTATCTTCCCAAACCAGAGATTGAACCCAGGTCTCCTTCATTGCAGGTGGATTCTTTACCATCTGAGCCATCAGGGAAGCCCAACAATATTGGAGTGGGTAACCTATCCTTTTCCAGGGGATCTTCCCAATCCAGGAGTTGAACCTGGGTCTCCGCATTGCAGGCAGATTCTTTACCAGCTGAGCTACCAGAGAAGTCCCCTCTCAAACACTGTGTACTCTATAAAAGCCAATCTCTTGGTTATTTGAAGATTGAGTTGAGTTTCCTCTGTCAAAATATATCCCTAGTTTCTTCTTTGCACTCTACCTGCTGGCACAAGTTTTGATTAAACCCCATAACAGACTCTTAGTTTCAAAAAAGTTATCCAACAGTTTCTTCTCTAGTAACTGAATTTATTATAGAGCAAAGGAAACCGGAATATTGGATTCTCACATCTCCACCAGAGATCTGCCTCAGAAATCACGTTTAGGGTTGTTCAACTGCTGAACCCCATGTGTAACCATCTGGAGAACATTCACAACTATTTTCAGGTCAGAAGCCTATCTTATCATTATAGAGACTTAGAAATTGCTAAATGAACAAGAGATTTCATTTTTGGCTAAAAAATCTTGAAGGAAAATGAGGGCAATTGCTAAAGCAACAGTCTTAAAAGTACCTTTCCCTTGTAGTGCTTAACTGCTGAGAATCATGGTGTAGTTGATGGACCCGGAATTAAAGGTCAAGAGTACCACATAATGTCTTCCTGCTATCTGAGGCTACTGCAGATTTTTCATGGGCTTTTTGCTTGGTGAGTATGTGGCAAGTACAGTAGGTAGAGATAATCAAGAATGTCCTTGCTTCTACCTGACAGTCACCAAGGCACTGAGGTGTAGAAAAGAAGAAAAGGACTCCAAAAGGTTATGTCAATATGACACTTACTCTTTCTGGAGTGTTTTTGTCTGCATCATTTCATTTGGTTTGGCACGCTTTATCTGTTATTAACTCATTTGAAAATCAGATGATTTTCTCTTTTCTAACCTGTAACAAATCTAGCCATCTGATTCTTGGCTAGTTCGCTGTGGCACCCTTTCCCTAATAGCACCAGAGAGAGTGTTATAAGAAATTGTTACTCAACAAGTTGTAGATAAATTCCAGATTGTGTGATAAAGAGCTGCAGGCAGTGTAAGCCAGGGTGTCTCGGGATGCCTTCATGAAATCGTGGGACTTCATGGGGCCCTTGGAGGGTAGATGGTTTGGGGGATGTAAAGGAAGAAACGGTAAGGCACGGCATGGACAAGAGTAGAAATGAGGGAGGGGTGTCCCTTACATGCTTTTGTTTCTCGGGGCTGGGTCTTGGCCTCTCTGTTCTCATACAGGTTTCCTGGGCAATCTCAGCCAAGGTTAAATCCGGGCTAAAATTTAACTTCTGAGCTACAGGCATTTAACTCCCAACTGCCTACTCAGCTCCTCCTCATAGCTGTGTCACTGACAGCTCAGATTCATCACATCCACAGCGTGTTTCATCCTCCCCACCACTCCTTCAGCTTTCCCTGGAGAGACAGATGGCACCACCAGTTGCCTGAGCTAGAAGCCAGGAGTTGTTCTTTGTCCCTTTCCTTCTCTCTACCCTTTCTCTGTTCCACATCTGAACACTAAATCCTGTTGAGTTTATCTTCTAGATAACATCTAGATGGCCACCTGTCCTCTCTTTCTCCACTGCTTCCAGAATCCTGTTATCTTTCACCAGACCTAGAACAGCTTTACAGTTGGTCTTTCTGCCTCCACTTTTCCTCTTTTGGTCCCTTCTTCACACAGCAATTAAAGTGATCTTCCCAACATAAATCTGATTGTATCCTAGCCCACCTTTGTTCTGATTGCCATTAGATTTCTCTTGAATTCAATCTCTTCTACTTAGCTTCTAAGGACTTTTATTGTCTGACTCCTGCTGTTCTACTCACTGTGGTGCACTCTGCCCTCCAGTTAAACTGAAATAATTTCAGCAGCCTATGTAGCATTTACCTGGAAGGCTCCACACATACTCTTCCTTATGCCAGGATCTTCACCTTCCTTGATCCCCAGTCTTTTGTAACTCATCCTTGAGATCTGGATTTAAACTTCAGTGCCTCAGGGCCATCTTCCCTGACCCCTAGACTGGGTAAATCTTTCTGCCTCTCTCATCCCCACTTCTTTTCTAATACTCTTAGGATAAAACTTTGCACATTTTATTATAATTATTTGTTCATCTGTCTTCCCTACTGGACTGTGAGCTCTATGAAGGCCTAGACCAGCCGTTATCATATCCTCAGTACTTAAAAACAGTGCCAGACAAAGGGTTTGAACAGATGCTTAATCAAGGAGATATGTGAGTGGCAAATAAACACATGCAAAGATATGCAGCAGTGTTAGTTATCAAGAAAATACAAATTAAAATTACAGCACGTATGCAGTAAAAAGATTTGTCTTGCCAAGTGCTGGTGAGGATATAGAGTAATTGGAGCTCTCACATGCTGCTGGTGTGACTGTAAAATGGTATACTCACTTTTGAAAACCGTTTGGCAGTTCATCAGAAAGTTAGATATACACCTACCATACCACCCAACCATTTTACTGCTAGTAAAAGTAGTAATTTATCCAAGAGAAATGAAAGCATATTTCTGTACAGAGTCTTGTATATGAATATTTATTGGAGCTTCAATTGTAATATCCTCAAATTGGAACCAATTCAAATGTCATAAGATGGTGAATGGATAACAAATTGTAGTGTCTCTATGTGGTAGAATACTAAATGCAACAACATAGATGAAAAAAGAATTATACTAAATAAAAACCAAGACTAAGAGTATGTAGTACTTGATTCTAGTTATATTAAGTTTTAGAAAAAGCATGTAATCTTGTAGTGACAGAAAACAGTTCAGTGGTTGCCTCTCATTGGGTGGAAGGATGGAAGGAGGGCAGGATTACAAAAGAATACAAGGAAACTATCGGGAGGAATAGATATGTTTATTATTTTCATTGGGGTGATGGTTTCTTGGGTTTCTATATAAGTCACAGATCAAATTCAGCATTTTAAATGCATGCAGTTTAGTGTATGTCCATTACACTTTAATAAAGCTATTCAAGAAAAAAAAATATTATAGGCCCTCAGAATTAATTTGTGGAAAGGAAGAGAGACTACCACTGGTGATGCGGAGATGTTTCTAGAGGAGTAAAAGTTCTAGGGGGTCAGGTTGTGCTGGGCCTTGAAGGTAAGGCAAAAGAATTTGAATGTTGTCCAGGGAAGCAATTTTGCAGTTTTATGATCACATCCATGGTGTAGTGAAAGCAGTGTTTTAGAACAGTCCTTTTGGCAGCATCATGCTGGCCTAAATGGATTGGAAAGGCAGCCAAAAAGACCAGTGAAAAGATGTTGGCATGATCCATGCATGGGATGATGATAAGAGCCAGCCTAGAGTGATGGTCTTGGCTTGGAAAGGAAGAGATAGTAGGAAAGATAATCAGAAGACAGAATTGTCAAGATTTGACTAACCTGGTATGGACTAGACATTGATTTAAGCAGTTTCACAAAATTATTCCTGGGTTTTTTTTTTTTTTTTTTGAGAAGACGAACAGTTATCTCTAAAATGTAGAGAATAAAGGAGAGGGTTTTTTTTTTCCCCCTTGGAAATAAACCTAGGAGGAGGATTGTTAGACCCTTAAGAAAAGACTGTTTTGGGTGCCCTTCAGCTTCTAGTCTGGTATTCAGAGCTGTGACTGGATTTAGTGCTTAAGTACCTTCAGTACTTTAGTTCTTTTTCTTCTGTTGATTTATTGATGGTACAGAATAGTGGCCAGGATCCTTAAATGCTGTCCACATAATCTTCCTGAAACTGAGCTCAGCTACCTTTCCTTGACTTTCCTTTAGGAGTGGATTCTGTCAACTTCAAAATAATAATTTACTATACTCAGCCCTTGGGATCCTTACTAGCCGACTGAAGCCAGGAGACCGTGACCAATCCATGGAGGAGCTGCACAGGTGGGCTGGACCGCATGTCCCTGAGAGTTATCTAAAGAAATTCCTAGGAATAAAACTGGCAAGATTTCTTGGAGATAACTTGGTATTTTCAGTGCCTTTTCCTCATTTATGTGAGTTTTCTCATCTGTGTATTCAGATATATCCTGAAGCTTTAGACACTGCTGAATAAATCAAACTAAATACTCACGCATCCTTCATCCTGTAAAGTTTGCGTTTTCAGGTAACGGTGATGAAAGTGCTAGCCATCTGTAGTTAGCTCTTGATTATCCAGGTACCTACTCTGTCTCCTAATTGGGTTGGATAATTAGGTAGCAGTCAGTTATCACTTCCCTCATCTTGAAAGAAGAGGAGCCTATACTGAGAGAACAGGAGATAAGAAGGAACTCTAAGGAGCATGGCTTCAGCCTCTACCCCAGCTTCACCCAGAGCAGTTTTGTCTGTCACCTACCTCCCCTGAGAGCCTAGGCCATCACTGAGTCCACAGTCTGCCTTTAGAACCTTCTTTCATTTTCAATACAGTTCTTTTAAATTTATTTGACTTACTTCCCACCAGTCAATCTGTAGTTGACTCTGGTTTTATTTTAACTACGATTTTAGATTAATTGTGTTTCTTCATCTGCCATTACTTCAGAACACGCAAAGCTAACCACATATAATACATTTATCAGAAGCTCTGCCTTATCATTTCCTTTCACCTTGTCCCTATGAACCCATAATTTAAACATTATACTCAGTGTGTTGCACATTGCCTTAAAGAGCAAATAATTTACCCGGGGTTGCACATGTCAGCATGGCCTAGGCTAGCACTTGGCATACATGACCCTCTTCAATGCCAGCACCCCATACACTGGGTCAGGCCTCTATACCCTGAGTTTCTCCATACAAAGTTACATTTCTCTATAAGATCTTGAAAAACGGTTCTACTAAAGCACCCTGCAAATGAGGAGGATTCTGCTGAGACCATCAAGCATTTCAGTGGACTTGTATAACTCATGGATTTAGACACATCTGTAATACTTGTGGTGTTTTGGGTTTTTTTTCCATTGTCTCTTTATAGGCAGAGCTTCCATTACTTGCAGAATTTCCATGCCAGCATTCCAAGTTTCCAGTGTGCTCTTTATCTCATTAGACTTTTGATGGTCATTTTGGAGAAATCTACAGCTTCTACTGAGAACAAAAGACAAATTGGTGATGGATCCTCTTTTTTTCCTTCATGAATAGACTAGTAAACTTGGGGCTTCCTAGAACCTTATAAATCTTACAAGCAAGTCTCTGCATCACTATGGATATGCCCTCTTGCTATACCAAAAAAGACATAGTCCCAGTAGGAGCTATGTCTGATCTCTGCTGACATGGCTTAAACTGAATGTGGTTAGTTTACTTGGCTGGATTTGCTGTTTAACTTTTATTTATTCATATCCTTCCCCCTTTTTTTTTGTTGTTAAGTATCTGAGACATTTGACAGAAAAACATAAGCCATTAAGTTAATAAAATGGGGCAGAAAGGAGAAATCAGGATTAAGTATAAAGAAAAGTCTGGTCCCATCCCTGATCTTTTTCTTTAACTATCTTTGACATCGCTCTTAGAATGCATTTCACTGATAAATCTTAATTGGCAGCACAGACAGAAAGCAAGAAGAAAATGCAAAACCTTTATTATTCCTGTTGCTTAAAGGGGGAGGGTTTTATATGAATCTTGGATGTCCATACTATTTATTGTTTATTGGCCTGCCAAGGAGTACCCGAGATGGACTTCCCACTGCCCAGCAGCATTCCTTTACTCTGTGTGTCTGTATGGTTCATGTTTGTGTCAAGACAGGATAAGAGGGTGGGTCATGTTAGGTCTTAGAGAAATGGATTTATTTCTGGTAGAAGGACTAATAGAGCAGGAACTCATGAAAGCTTTTTTTTCCCCCAAATTGTGTTAGCCTAGGAACTTCATAGTAAATATAAAAGAATGACCTTTTTGATCAATTATCATCCCCCAAAGACTGCAAAACAAGAATGAAGTTCATTTTCCATGAATGAAATTTGTCTTGTTTCACCAACAGCTTCCCTGGCCAAAAAGTTCCTCTGTCGAGTGTGGCCTAGTGGAGAGAAAGAGAGGAGCAGCATTCCTAGTGACCAACTCCAGGCTTTGCTTGGGTAAGAGGATCAGCTTCTGTCCACAAGCCAAATAGCCTTCCATTTGCCCCTGTTCGGATCCCTTGTCTGGTCAAAAACTGAGAAATTTATCTTGGTTGACGATAACTTTGGAAGCAGTGAAATAGGTGTGAAATTAATGTAATTTAGAATATGTGGATTTTCAGACCCTCTAGTTCTGTTTTATACTGTCGATTCTTTTAGTAAATTGAATCATAGAGGAAGTGGAGGAGTCTGCTGTTGTATCCTGCCTTGTTAACCCATGAGTCAGATATTTATTATTGCCTACCATATCTAAGACTCAGCCATCACTTCCAAGATGTCTAACTGTATTTCTAATGGAGACATCATTTCCTTTACTCCTGACAAGTAATTGGAATCTTTATTTTATTAAAAAATAAATGCTGGGAATTCCTTGGTGAGCCACTGGTTAGCACTCAGCACTTTCACTTCTGTGGCCCTGGGTTCAATTCCTGGCCGGGGAACTGAGATTCTGCAAGTTGTATGGCGTAGCGAAAAATAAATTAATAAAATAATTGGTAATAGTTGGTTTAAAGTTTAGTACCTGGATATATCTCAAGAAAGAAATCTTGATTTAGAAATTCTGTAACGTGTGTTCATACTCCTATGGCTATCAATGCAGCATCTACCTGGAGCACACAGACAGTGTACTGAAGGCCATAGAGGAGATTGCTGGTGTTGGTGTCCCAGAACTGATCAACTCTCCTAAAGAAGCCTCTTCTTCCACATTCCCTACACTGACCAAGTAAGGGAGTACTCTCCTCTAGTCCTGTCCCTAAGTTAGAATCATACTAATGTATGTAGGTTCCAAATAACTACCTTACTCATCATCTAGTTCTGATACAGAAGGTATGTGCAGTCATTTGTTCAACATACAGAATGTCTCCTGTGAATTCTCTTCGAGCAGCCCTCACCCAGCCCGTATGAAAGGATGTTGTTGAGGAATGACTTTTCAGTAGTTACAGTTTTTAGAGACATTGGATATTT
This sequence comes from Giraffa tippelskirchi, assembly GCF_054371585.1. Classification (NCBI taxonomy): domain Eukaryota; kingdom Metazoa; phylum Chordata; class Mammalia; order Artiodactyla; family Giraffidae; genus Giraffa; species Giraffa tippelskirchi. The sequence goes on along the minus strand of NC_137283.1, from coordinate 16,160,655 downwards.
AATCACCAAACTTTTTTCAGTGCTTTCACCCTTTATATGTGAAATTATTTTTCTAATATTTTAACCATCTGTAGAAGGATACTGTGATTATTATGTCTAACCATATATGTCTCACTTAATGGGTTTTGTGTCTCATAGTATCAGTGGTTATCTGAAATTCATATGGTCTTTATAGTTTATAATGCACTCTTATATTCCTTATCTCATTTGATCCTTTTGATGAATCTGTGAGGTAGATATCATTACCCCTAGTTTACTGATGAGGAAATTGAGCTTTAGAGAGGGAGCTTGCTTGGAACTAGAAACTTAAAGATGGATCTTCTGATCACTACTTTCCTGCTCTTTCTCTGCCACCACACTCTCCCTTTGTGAAATTAATCCCATGGTTTCACAGGCCGTCTTCTTGGCTCATTTCTAAATCCTTCCTGCTCTCATATCCTCCTAGAGTGGACCCTAGTGAAAGCATGTTTTGAGAGGTGGGGAGGGAAATCACTTTGGGTTCCCTGGTTTCTTCCCAGGACTTTTCTTTGTGATGAGTGCATCATTGTATGAGTGGCATACTTTTCTCTTCTAGGACCACGTTCGTCATTTTCTTCCGAGTAATGATGGCTGAACTAGAGAAGACAGTAAAAGGTCTTCAGGCTGGAACAGCAGCAGATTCACAGCAGGTGAGTCAAATTGTCCCACCTCAGGAAGCAGACTCTGGATTATTCGGAAGATGCTGGTGGTTCTTCTCCTTGGGCCTAGAATTTTCTCCTAAGCTATTTTCTTTGACTTACTGAGATCTAGAACTTTTTTCGAAGAGTTCTTGATTTCCTTTCCTCTAGTTGGAAGTGCGGAGAAGGCAATGGCACCCTACTCCAGTACTCTTGCCTGGAAAACCTCATGGACGGAGGAGCCTGGTAGGCGGCAGTCCATGGGGTCGCACAGAGTCGGACACGACTGAAGCGACTTAGCAGCAGCAGCAGCAGTTGGAAGTGAGAATTAAGCTGTTTTCCCTGGCTACTTCCTGGGGGTAACCTTGGACTCCATAGACCTAGTCTGGAAGAAAATATCTTTGGTTGCAGCCTCATGTACCCAGCTGCAACTTGTGAGCTGGCATGAGGTGAACAAGCCTGTTTCAGATCCTGTGGTCCTAGGCCTTGGCAACCTGCTAACCAAAACAGAGCCTTCTGGGAGCAAGAGCTTGCTTAGAGAATCAGAGAAACTACAGGGATATGTTGCAGAGGCTTTTTCCTACTTGTAAATTATTGAAGAGGAGTTGTCTTCTTAGAAAGTTTCAGTAAGGTACCCTAGTGATACCATATATATGCAGGCCTCAGAACCAGTTTGTGGGTTCACTGGTTGCCACGTCTCTTTAGAAGGATAATTGGTTTAAATCTCTGCATAGCTCTGTAGTTCAAGAACCATATATTAGTGGGAACATGGTAAAAGAAGTATTTGGCTGCAATTCGAAGATGCCTGTATATTTGGCTGCCCCCAGATTCATGAAGAGAAGCTCCTCTACTGGAACATGGCTGTTCGAGACTTCAGTATCCTCATCAACCTGATAAAGGTGAGTATGGAGAGGCTGCCTGTTCCATCTCACTGGCTAACTGCAGAAACTGCCAAGGGGCCTGACTTACAAAATGGACCCTCTCAGCTCCTCTCCCCACCCTTTGTTGGGCACCTGCTTCCCCCATCTTCCTCCCTGTGCCCTGCCCATCCTGGATAACACCTTCCCTGCTTCCTGTGCAGTGTCTTTTCCTTCTCTGCCTTCCTCCTTCCAGTCTGTGCCATAGTATTTACTATTTAATGACTCCTTCCCCCTGTCATTCCCCCATGCTCGCTCACCACACCATGAATCTGAGCACATTCCCCGTTGTCTCCATCTTCCAACTTGAATGCCTTCTTTATCCCTCATGTACACTCTGCTCTCCCCAACTCCATGATTTTGCCCAGACTATTCCCCCAGCTTAAGAATGTTTTTCTTTCCTTTCTGCCTCTTTCTTCAGGCTTCCCATCAAGGTTTGGGATCTCTACAATGCCATCTTCTTAACATTCCCTGTTGGTTCCTCTATGCTCCCCTCTTCCTTTTCTTGAACTTCAGTTACAGTGATTACTTTATTCTCCTTTGTGATTGATTTGTTGACATGTTGATATGCCTCCTTCATTTTAGATATCTGTACAACACTCAGAGCTGTGCTTTGCACGGTGGGGAAGAGGCTGGGGTGCTCAGAGGAGCAGATCTCAGCTCTGGTTTCTTGTCCTTCATCTTTCCAGGTGTTTGATAGTCGTCCTGTTCTGTATGCGTGTTTGAAGGTGAGCAATAGACTGGGCCCTCTTTAGTGTTTATTCTTCCTTTGGATCAGCTGAGTGGAATTGCTTAATACCTTGCCCACAAGCCAGTCTCCAGAATCTCTGCTGATAGGTAGTCTAGAAAAGACCATGGATATGTTTTCCTATATTAATTGAATAACCAGAGAAGCCAATTTTCCTATGAGTTTGAAAACTTAGTCTTAGGATGAGTGGCTTAAGTAGCCTCTCCCTGCCATTCCTTCCCAGTCAACAGGAAGGAAGGAGGAGTGGGTGATTCCTCTTTTTAAAGCCCGTGGGTGGCCTCATCAATGTGGGAGCTGGCCTTCTGGTATCCTCCAGGGGAATATCCTGGATTAGCCCTAGATTTGGTGATAAACACATTGGATTAAGAGCTAAGGAAGGCAGTAGGGAGAAAGTTTCTCCCCTTTCCCAGCAGTTCCTTCCAGTAGATGGTGCCCCATACGGTTGTCTCCTGGCTTCTCTCTTCCTCTTTCCTCATACCCCCCACTGGTGCCAGTGTGAGGGATGGTTGAGAAGGGGGAGTCCTTTGCCTGATGGGTAAATTGGGCAGTTGGTCATGTGCGTCCTCAGCTCTACCCAGTTTTTTCCTTTTGAGAGTAAGTTGTCCTCTGAGAGCTGGGGTTCCCCTCAATTCCTCTGTGCCCTCATTCTCAAGCTGAGCAATACCCTTGCACATTGACTGTGTGTGTGGTAGGTAAGTCTGCTTAATTCAGGACGTAACAGGCCTGTTTAGCCTTTGCATTAAGCTATATTCTCTGAATTAACCTTTTGAGCCCTTTCCGATTTATTTTTTACGTATAAAAGAAACACTCTGGTCTGGGAAATGCTATGCTGCCTCAGGCAAGGGCATTTTCCACGAAAGACCTCAGCTAGAGGTCCTCACCAGCTTATCTCTTCTCTTCCTCAGTATGGGCGTCTCTTTGTGGAAGCATTTCTGAAGCAGTGTATGCCGCTCCTAGACTTCAGTTTTAGAAAACACCGGGTAAGAACCAAGAGCAGAGAGCAAAGGCATGCTCTGTGTAGTTGTTCAGAAAATATGTCCACTGCAACTCCTGGGCAGCCATGAGGATAGCCCCCTTACCCCGGTTCTGGGCCACAGGTTGATGTAGGTACCTCAGGTCACTTCAGCTCTCCCAGAGATGCCCATGGGGGACTGAATATTCCATAGTGGACCCACTTTCTGACTTCTCCAGATCTGAGGATGGTTGTCTCTTTTAGCCTGATTTTATTATTCTACTGCAGCCCCAGGACCTCACGTGTTAGTGTGTCATTTGTTTCTGTGTACTTCTCTGGGTCTGGTCTCAGGAATTACAAAAAAAAGGAAAGAAGACTCATTTGTGTCATAAACTGCTCTGTAAGCCTGGAGTCCTAACCACTAGACTGCCAGGCAAGTCCAGGAGATGATTTCTGGCATATATTTAGCAAGTTGAACTTTGCAGAACACTCTCAAAATATTCGGTTGGTTCTTCATAGCTCAGAAAGAGAAAGGGGGAGGACAGCCAGTGAGCACTCCTCCTTCTGTTTGAGGGCCAAATCCATATAATCGTGAAAAATTATGAATCACTGTGTTGTACACCTGAAACTTGAAAAATTTTGTAAATAAACACTACCTCAGTTTGAAAAAGAGGTGATTATCCATCTATGGCTGGAACCTGAGGCTTGATCCTCTTTGGTACTCTTGGTTGCAAGGATATCTTGCACGTAAAATGAAATTAAAACGTTTCATATGGCATTTGTGCATGTTGTTGATTGTAGGAAGATGTTCTGAGCTTACTGGAAACCTTCCAGTTGAGCACGAGACTGCTTCATCACCTGTGTGGGCATTCCAAGGTAAGAGGGAAAGCAGGTCATAATTGTTGGTTTAATCTGTGATTGCTCTTTGGAGATCCATGGGCTCCAATGCCTTCTTCCTTTTTTACCCTTCTTAAGTCTTTATTTCTGAGACTGTGTCTGTCCAATGGCAGTTTATCAGAGTGGTCAAAGCCTCAGTTGCTGCCTGAGATTGGGTAATCATCTCGAGGGAAATTTCTGCATCTGAAATTTCACTCAAACCTCCATAGCCCTGTTTCCTCTAGGACCTCTTCTTTGGTGAGAGAATGTTGGTGAGTCTGTAACTACATACCATACTCTGGGCGGGAGGAATATTATGGAAGTGATGACTCTACTGGAGATGAGAAGTAGTTCTAAAAGCAGTTGTTTTTAGAGCTTTTCTGCTGTATTACTTCCTAGTCAAGGAACACATCTGTCTCTTCTGAGAATATTTTAGCATTCAAGGACTTCTCCACTTAAAGTGGACAGTTGAGCCCTTGTCACTTTTTGTCTGAAGGGGCACAGAAATGTGGAATTGTGAAGTCACTGGCAAACCCATGATTCTTCCACCCAGTTCCTGTCATTCACTTGCTCCTCTGCTTCTAAATTTTTAAGGTGCTGAACAGTGGAATTTTAAGGACTCCGTCCACTAAACAGGGGTACTTTCTATTGTTTAATGTCAGTATAATATGTGTTCAAGAATATTTTAGGTAAATTCGTTGATAATTGATCAATGAAAGATTATGATGTGGAACAGAGAGGTATGGGTGATATGTCTTCTAGGCTGCTTTAGCTTAAAGGACAGCTACCGTTCTCTTCAGAGCACTCTCAGTTCAGTTCAGTTCAGTCGCTCAGTCGTGTCCGACTGTTTGTGACCCCATGGACTGCAGCACACCAGGCTTCCCTGTCCATCACCATCTGCCAGAGTTTACTCAAACTCATGTCCATTGAGTCGGTGATGCCATCCAACCATCTCATCCTGTGTCATCCCCTTCTGCTGCCTCCCTCAATCTTTCCCAGCATCAGAGTCTTTTCCAATGAGTCAGCTCTTCACATCAGTTGGCCAAAGTATTGGAGTTTCAGCTTCAACATCAGTCCTTCCAATGAAGATTCAGGATTGATCTCCTTTAGGATGGACTGGTTGGATCTCCTTGCAGTCAAAGGGACTCTCAAGAGTCTTCTCCAACACCACAATTCAGAAGCATCAATTCTTCTGTGCTCAGCTTTCTTTATAGTCCAACTCTCACATCCATACATGACTACTGGAAAAACCATAGCCTTAACTAGACAGACCTTTGTTGGCAAAGTAATGTCTCTGCTTTTTAATATGCTGTCTAGGTTGGTCATAGCTTTCCTTCCAAGGAGTAAGCATCTTTAATTTCATGGCTTCAGCCACCATCTGCAGTGATTTTGGAGCCCCCCAAAATAAAGTCTGCCACTGTTTCCACTGTTTCTCCATGTATTTGCCTTGAAGTGATGGGACCGGATGCCATGATCTTAGTTTTCTGAACGTTGAGCTTTAAGCCAACTTTTTCACTCTCCTCTTTCACTTTCATCAAGAGGCTCTTTAGTACTTCGCTTTCTGCCATAAGGGTGGTGTCATCTGCATATCTGAGGTTATTGATATTTCTCCCAGCAATCTTGATTCCAGCTTGTGCTTCATCCAGCCCAGCGTTTCTCATGATGTACTCTGCATATAAGTTAAATAAGCATGGTGACAATATACAGCCTTGACGTACTCCTTTTCCTATTCGGAACTAGTCTGTTGTTCCATGTCCAGTTCTAACTGTTGCTTCCTGACCTGCATACAGGTTTCTCAAGAGGCAAGTCAGGTGGTCTGGTATTCCCATCTCTTTCAGATTTTTCCACAGTTTATTGTGATCCACACAGTCAAAGGCTTTGGCATAGTCAATAAAGCAGAAATAGATGTTTTTCTGAAACTCTCTTGCTTTTTTGATGATCCAGCAGATGTTGGCAATTTGATCTCTGGTTCCTCTGCCTTTTCTAAAACCAGCTTGAACATCTGGAAGTTCATGGTTCATGTATTGTTGAAGCCTGGCTTGGAGAATTTTCAGAGTACTCTACCAGACTACCATTTGATGGAATGTGTCTCTGGTCTATACTGGCAGGGCTTACGCTCTTGTTCAGTGTTCAAGATGTTAGGGATTCAAAAGTTTCTGTATAGGAAACGTGAAAGCACGATGATAAATGCAGATGAATTGGTTGCATTTGTTTCCATTCAGATTCACCAGGACACAAAACTCATGAAACATGTGCCTTTGCTCAAAAAGACCCTGGAACTGTTAGTTTGCCGAGTGAAAGCCATGCTCATCGTCAACAATTGCAGAGAGGCTTTCTGGCTGGGCAATCTTAAAAATCGGGACTTGCAGGTAAGCCTTGGACCCTACCAATGGTAATCTCCTACTCTCCTCTTCTGTTCTTTGTGAGAGCATTGGAAAGTATCTAAGGAAGGTGACCTAAGCTCCACTCTCAATACTCAAAACTGCTTTTCTCTTAAGTGGCTGTTTAGCTCTTAAAGTTAAGGTACATTGCTCTTGCGCCCTGGTTGCAGGTTGCGCCCCTCAGCAGCAGCAGCAGAGGCACCAAAATATACCATTGATGTATTAATAAAAGAGGCCTCAGACACAGAGGAGCAGATCAGGAAAACCTTCTTCTACAACTATGGAGAAACTTTTTTTTGTTGTTTAGTTTTGTTTTTTTCACTCTAAAACCAGTCTGTTCTATTCCTGAAATTATTCTCTGGCTGATTTTTTTTTTTTTTTTTTTTTTCTGGCTGATTTTAACAAGTAAGCATTTCTTAGTTCTTTCAACTGTCTGACTGATGGACTGAAATCTTGTGTTGTTTATACTATTTCTTTGGTGTAACACCATTTTTCAAATATAGTCCAAGCCCTTCTCATTCATGTTTATAATATCTGAGTCTCATAATTTATGCATGAAAATAATAAATCCCCAGAGAATTAGCTTCCTTTCTTCACATCAGTGTTATTATGAGAATTGAAGCTCAGAGAGGTTAAGTAACTTGCTTTCAGCAATATGAGTGGAGAAAGGGTTTGAGTCCAAACTGTCCTCATCCAGATTTGGTATTCCTAAACCACTTTAGTATACTATCTTTCAGTCTCTAAATGGCCATTTGTGATTGGTGTGGGTTTTTTTTTTTTTTAATTCAAGTTTTTAAAATTATTTCTTTGTTTTTTTGTTGGGTATGCTGTGTCTTCATTGCTGCTTGGGCTTCCTCTCACTGCAGCAAACAGGGGCTGCTCTGTAGTTGCCATGCACAGGCTTCTCACCGCAGTGGCTTCTTATTGTGGAGCTTTGGCTCCAGGGCTCTTGGCTTCAGAAATTGCTGCACATGGGCTCAATAGTTGTGGTGCACGATGCTTGAGGCCTATGGGATATGCCCAGACCAGGGACTGAACCAGTGTCCCATGCATTGGCAGGCAGATTTTTAACCACTGGACCACCAGGGAAGCCCTGTATATAGTTGATGTGTTGATGTTCACATTCACATACTTTATGGTAGTTGAGAAAGTTTAGAATCATATTGAGCATTACCTGAAAGAGTCACCAATACAGTCTGGCCTTGTAAAACTAGTACGATACTAGAATAGAAAGATGAATCTTTTGTAAAACTACATATTGTGTGAGAGCCATAAGCATCTCAGACGCCTTGGGTTGATTATCACTTCTCTAGCTGCTGGATCACAGGTTGGTGTCTGTGTTTGATCATGTTTGAATGACTTTCTTTGTCTTATAAACTTAAGCCTTTCTCTCCTTGAGACCCATGTGTGATCATTATAACCCACTGTTTGTCTTGGCCCATTCACATTCAGGGTGAAGAGATTATATCCCAGAATTCCCAGGAGAGCACTGCAAATGAGAGTGAGGGTGATGCATCATTCCAGGTCTCTGAGAGCACAGCAGCAGAGGTATGTGCAGGACTTTTCCTGCCTGAGTTTATGATAAATTACTTCTGTGGCCATCTCTAGTCCCTCTAAAAAAGGCTTCTGCACTTAGGTGAATTCTGTGAGGGCCAGAAAAAACACACACACACAATATTATAATCACTCTTGAGTATCTCAAGTTGTGCCATATGTTATACGGTTGAAAATTCCCTTCCATTATAGGCTCTTATTTTCCCTGAATTCGTATCTGAAACCATTTTAGAGGGAGATAGGAAGAGGTCAAAGTGTTTTGTGAGTGTTGAAAAGAATGAGTTAAACCATTTAAACATGTTGTTTGAATATACAAAATAGAAATGTAAAAGCCAAAGCACAGAATGAAAAGCTGTCACCACTGAGGACTAAAATAATAGTAGGAGTCCTTATGCTCTTCAGAGCTACTACTGATGCTGTTGAGATTTTAAAGCAAATAAAAATATACTTATAAAAATTTCTTACAATTTGGGTGGGTTATAGATACCGAGAATCTCAGATTTAAGAACCCTGCTGTAGATACAATTTGTAATGCCATTTCAGGCTGCAAAAATATCGCTTAGTATGAAAAATTCTTTTATTACATGGTTCTCTGTTTTATTTGTATGGAATACCTCCACCTTGTTCTCATAAAAAAGTTTGAGGCAGACAATATCTTATTACTTTGATGCTTTGTCCTAAGCAAACCTCTCAGTTAGATTTTGCAGATCGGAGAGAATCTTATGCTGGATTCCTGTTGTATTTTGAATTTAACCAACATTTCATTCTATACTCGATGCCCATTTTATTCCTATGTCACATACATGCTGTAGTGCTGGAGGGCTGTGGGCTTATTTAAAAATCACACATGGTTGGGTTGCTGAATGGCCTAAGTCAGTATCAAAATGGCTCCCTCTATCATCTTGACTTCAAGGCCATGATCCGAGAATGGGGCAGCCTCTGATTCTTTTCTCAAAAGAATGGTTTAAACCTATCATTGGTTTTAACAGTGAAACAGTACAGTCGTACATGCTGTGGGAGCAGTGTTGCAAGTCATGGGATTGCTCAGATGACCTGAAATAATTATCCTTTGCTTCTTAGGATGGCGAAGAAGATAATGCAAGTGATAGAGAAAAGGAGCAAGAGAGTGATGATGATGAGAGTGATGATGACTCTGATTAAACTACAGAAAGATGCTCCTTCCTCATCTTTGCCAACCACTTACCAATTTGTGTTCAGGGTTACAGATCTGCTGCCTGTCTGCCTTTCTAACTGGAAGCATCCTATTTTGTCCTTAAAAGGGGGGTTCTGTTGAATCAACTCAATTGTGGATTTCACAGGTTGTCTACTAACATAAAGACGGTGGCTTAATGTCTACTATATTAAAGACGAATGTAGCATTACTTACCTATTTGGGTGAACATGGCAGTGCTGTGCTTCAGAACAGTCATGATTCTAGGCTTTGGGAGCTAGTTTTGAAACTCTGGATTTATTCTACAATTTAAGCTTATACCAGTTTTCAAATAAATTCTAAGTTCTGCCTCAGCTACCTTTTGGAATTTCCTTCGTAGGTGAAAATAATGGAGAATTAAAATCGTTATGTTCCCTATTAAAAGGACCATCTTACTTGAGATGAAAACACATTTGTGATCTTTTTGAGGAGTGACAGATTTCTTTTAGTGCTCAAAGAAAGTCAAATATTTGGCTGCATTTTAAATTTTTTGGTGGTTATGTAGACATATAAGACAAAGGTGAAAAAGGCAGCATCCAACTCATGTTAACTTTGGATAAATAATTTTTTTCCCACATTATTCTGAGTTATAATCTAGTTACAAGAATACTACAAAATTATTTGTAGTTGATTAAAAATAGAACATTAAGCATACACTTCAGCTAAAATGGAGAACTCTTCATGTCTTCTGCTCTTATTTCAATGCCAGACTGTTAATATTTGTTAATATTTCTACCCACTTTCATATTCTCTGGTAATGTTAGGGTGTGGCTGGTTAGGTTTTTATGTTGTTTTTTGGTGGGGGAGGTTATTTAATCATTGACCTACATACACATTTTTGACCCCCTTCATCCTCATGTATATAGGAATCCATAATCTCCTTCCTTGACATTCTTCATTTCCCCACCTTACTGTGTTTTTTAGTGTTGAAATGAGTTCACAGTAGGCTCCTTGGTATATATGGTTTAATGGTTCTTTATTACATGTACATGTCAGTGCTGGTTTGACTCTCTTTCAAATGGTTGTTCAGCTTTACAGTGGAAATGTTCTCCTCCCTTGCTCTGTCACTGGCCCATTTTTGGAGGGAAAGGGAGGAGAGGGGCTCCTGAATTGTCACCGCCTGGCTGAAAAGCAAGATAGCTGGGGCAAACACAGTTTCCTTTACAGGGACAGCTCTATGTAAGCTTCAGACACATAGCGAAAGACATGGTGTGAGGAACAGGGATCAGATGGGACTCTTTACTTGGAATGTTGCAAGGCAAAGGTGCACTTCTTGTATGTTGCATACAGCAAGAGGATGGAGCGTAACATCTGTTTGCACATGGTCACTGTCATCTGAATCTGAGGTTCCTTAAGGCCAGTGGGCCACTGGTGCTCCCGGCTAATGATTTTGCAAAAGGCTGACTTGTCTGAAACTCTGAAGGTCCCAGTCCACTTTGGTGGCTGAGCCGTGATGACCCTGCCAAAGACAGAATCCACTCCACTGAGGCGGACAGGCTGGGGCTTCCTGACCAGCCCTTTCTTGTTGTTCATGGTTTGGAGCTCTGATGTGTGACAAGGCAACTTGGGACTCACCCCAGGCTCCAGGAATGGGCTGTCTAGGACTAGAGTGACCTCTTGAAAGCACAGCTGCACTTCAAGGTCAGAAGGGGTATGTGGGAAGCAGGGGGAAGCCCTAAAGGGGTGCTTGGAAGAAGGGGTAGGTGTTGTATGCCGCAACCATTGGAAGCTCTCATCCAGTGGGGTCCATGGTGACCAGAGCTGGTATCCTGCCATTGACAGTCCTAGAGGAGAGGAATCAGAACATGGAATTTCCCTAGCATGCTTTTGGCGAGGGTAGGGCTGTTCAAATTCACATCTCTGTCTCAGTATTAACTTTACCTTATCTCTAGTTCTCATGAACAGATTCCAGTACTTGTTAGGATACAAGTAATTCTATAAAGGGCAGTAGTGGATAGTGACAAGTATTGAGTCTGGTACTCAATACTGTGTGTACTTTATTAAACCTAATCACAAGCCTCTGAAGGTAGGTTCTTACCCATGGTACAGATGGGGAAATGGATTTGTCCAAAAGAGTAGTCCTGTTTGGTGTTAGGATCTGTGCTGTGTTGATAACTGCTAAAGACAGAATCTGTGCCTCTCAGGTGGCACAGAAATGGAAGAAATGCAGATTCTTGGGTCCCCTGCATTCTGCACTTAAACAAACCCTCCAGGGGAGTCTGATGCACCTTACAGTTTGAGAACTTACGCTGTTCCTTTAAGGAACCTCAGCTTTTACTATTCTTAATTATGGACAGTCAGAAGATCATTACCTCTTTTGACACAAGTAACCAGCTCTCTCAGAGCCCTGAGGTACTTATACACCACCTCAGAGGAATTACACCAGGCAGGAGGGGAAAAAGTTCCCAAGGCCAGTCCTTTTTTAAAGGTTTTTCTGGTTCTCCTACGTATGTGTTTTTTGGGCTTCCCTGGTAACTCAGCTGGTAAAGAATCCACCTATAATGCAGGAGACCCTGGTTCAATTCCTGGGTCGGGAAGATCCGCTGGAGAATGAATAGGCTACCTATTCCAGTATTCTTGGGCTTCCCTGGTGGCTCAGCTTGTTAACGATCCATCTGCAATGCAGGAGACCTGGGTTTGAAGCCTGGGTTGGGAAGATCCACTGGAGAAGGAAATGGCTACCCACTCCAGTGTTCTGGCCAGGAGAATTCCATGGACTATACAGAATTATAGAGTCACAAAGAGTCGAATGTGACTAAGCGACTTTCACTTCACTGGGTATGTTTTGTTTTTGTTTTTTTCTTATCTGTGAAAGACCCACTGGTTGAGATTTTTTCCTTTCTTCTTTGAAAATAAAGGAAAAGACGTGGAGGATATGTTGCTAACTCAAAATTTACCCAAGTAGAATTTAGACTTTCCATCTTTCTACTTTAAAATTGTCGGTATATAAAGGATTTCACTGAATTCAAGAGAAACGTAACATTTATTCAGCACCTACCTACTATGACAAGGGGCATGGCAGATCCTTTTCTTTCTAGTCAGGTGTATTTCTCTGCACCTTCACTATTCTCCCACAAAGGTAGCAGCAAATGGGATCCCATCCCACCCAGTAATGGCCCAGGAGAAGTTTGACACCCTCACCATAGTTTGTGAGACAGTGAAATTTGTTTTGAAAAGAGAGTTGTTGGTGACATTTGAAACAGAAGACCTGCCCCTGACAGTGGTTAGTAGAAAGATTTGTTGATTTTCCTCCAGCTGGGGATGTTTTTCCTGAGTTATGCAAGCTATTGTGTGTACTGTGTTCAAATATCTGGACTGCCTTAGGATGAGAAAGTGACAACCAAGGGATAGTTACCTGTTCAAAACAGCCTATGAAAGGCTTCTGGTGCTTGATATTCTGACCCTAAGAGCACACATCCAGGATCAGGGCTGCTCTGGTACCCCATCAAGGCAAGGTGGTGGGTGGAGAGTGTTAACTCTGAATATATAATACGGAGAAAAAAAAAAAGAAAATCCAGGAGCCTTTCTTCATGTCTCTTGAGAGGAAATCGGCCAGAGGGAAAAGACTATCAAGTGTCCAGCTGAAATACTCAGCAGAACCAACATGGAATGAAAGAGGGTGTCCGACCCCAGGTCCCTTCCACCACTTTTACAAAAGGATCAAATAAGGCTAGTTCACTGCTCACCCCTACCAGCCATGAGTCTCCATCATCCACTTCAGGAGGAGTTGAACCTAGTAAGTCTGTTCAAGCTGCTCTAAGAACTCCCAGGTAGGGAACACCTGCTTCTAGCCCCAAAGGTTTCCCCTTCATACCCTTCCTCCTACGTCAAGAAACCCAGTCCCTTCATTTCCCCACCTGGGAACGGGGAAGACAGGGTCAAAGTGCAGCTGAGGTCCTTGTGAACTGTGATCCCGAGGTGCTGGAGCTGCCCTGAGAGGGGCAGGCTCCCCCTCCCAGTGAGAAGAGGGGCTTGTACCCCGGGGATCCCTACCCCGGGGCAGGGGCCCGACGGATGTGGCCGAGGCGGAGGTGGTGGTGGGAGCCCGGGCCCGGTCCCACCATCCGGGCCGTAGTCTCACCTGCTGAACTCCGCGGGCCTCACGCTCCAGAGTGGCGGCGGCTGTTCCCTGGCCGCATCTTTTCTTCACCGGGTGCTTGGCAACAACCTTTGTGACCCAGGACGTGGCGGCGGGGTGGGAGGGGTGGGGGGGGGGCGGGGAGAGCCCGAACCGTGGAAGGGGCGCGGTGAGGGGCGGGAATCGAAGCGCCCAGCTCGCTCGGAGCCCCCATCTCACTGGTCCGGGATTCAGCCTTCAGGAGTGCTGAACCGAATTCTGTTCCCTCTGTTCCCCTCCACCTCTTCCCCACCTCGCCACGGCGATGTGCTTTTGATCTATCTGGTCAAAGAGGACTGCTGCTGCTGCTGCTAAGTCGCTTCAGTCGTGTCCGACTCTTTCCGACCCCATAGACGGCAGCCTACCAGGCTCTCCCGTCCCTGGGATTCTCCAGGCAAGAACACTGGAGTGGGTTGCCATTTCCTTCTCCAATGCATGAAAGTGAAAAGTGAAAGTGAAGTCGCTCAGTCGTGTCCGACTCTTAGCGACCCCCTGGACTGCAGCCTACCAGGCCCCTCGGTCCATGGGATTTACCAGGCTAGAGTACCCGAGTGGGGTGCCATTGCCTTCTCCGCAAAGAGGACTACGGAGCCCATTTCAAAGACTGGCCAGAAACCTGCCTGCATAAACGTCATGGGAGGGGGGAGCTGTGGTTATTATTAAAAGGTAAGCTCTACCCTTTAAACCCTGCTCTGAGTTACCCAGAGTTCTGAAGGCTTTTGTGGCTGCACTGAATAATCCCAGTGCAAGGACCGAGAATTTACAGGTGTTCCCCTGTCAAGATGGAGAAAGATACATCTCTCCTTGACTTCCCAACCAAAAACTGCTTTCTATCAAACTTCAAAAAGGAAGATTCTGGAAAAAAAAAAAAAAAAAAGGAAGATTCTCATTCTCAGAAAGCTGAAAAACTGACACTTTCACCTTAGTAAAAGAGTGATTTGGCTACTTTTAAACTTCATTGCAAACAATTACTCTGGAAGACTCGGGGAAGGGAGGTCTACCCAGTTGACTCCTATATCCACAGTGCCTGACTATCACAGTGCCTGGCAGGGTGCAGTATTTGTAGGAAGAATTGACGAATGGCCCACCTGCCCTTCCCTTACCCAGAAACCGCCCATGCACTTTGTGAACCCATGGAACACAGCGCAAACAGCTGTCACTTCTGTGTGACTCTGGGTGAAGCTGAAGGGGGTTGACTGGGCATCTCCCGGATGGGGTCAGGCTGAGATCCTGGTTTGGAAGACCAGATAGTCTTGAGGGACTTGTCAAGGATTATCAGATGCCCACTGTGGGTATGTGTGTCCCCTATGGAAGGAGAGATAAGTGGAGAGAGTTGGAGGAGGTTGGAGGCAGAGAGGGGAGAGGGACAGAGAATGATGAAACTTCGAAGAGACTAAAATGGTTTTAACTTACCACTTTTTAACCCAGTAAGTTTATTTTGATTTTCGTCTTGAATGATTTTGCATAGTTGCAATTTTTTTAAAAGTGTATTTTGTTTTCCCCTTCAATTCATCATCTGTGTTATGCTGCCGTAGTATTTTTCCTGATTAGCATTTAAATGACTGCATAATACTGCCGAATGGTTATACCAGTGTTTAGCCATTCCCCAACTGTTGAGATTTTTAAAAAACAGATTATCTTAAAGAACATATCTGCGCTGAAAGTGTTTTCTTTCTCAATAATTTTGTTAAATAATTCAAAAAGTTTGAAAATGTATACAGCTCTTGCCATCAATTTACAAATTTCCTTCTGAAGAGACTGTCAGTTTACAGTGTGATCAGCTAATCGCGACTTTACCAATTTCCCCTCAGCCTCTTAATAACTGAAAAAAATAACGTTTTGTTCATTTGATAATTGCAAAGTGGCACATCATGTTCTGTTGTTTAAAAGGCATTTAAAAAATGATTTGTATTTAATGTGGTTTAATTAGCTATGCCCAGCTTAGTTGGACATAGATCGCAAGCTTACTTTGGAGCACTTGAGAGACGTGGTGAATGCGGCCCCATGCGCCGCCCCCTGTTCCCCGCCAACCCGGCAACGACCATAACTGCCAGAGACAGAGGTGGGTAATTGAGGGGGATCTTTGCGCCTGCGCAGCCTATTTTCCTCATCGGCGTGAGGCGGGTCTGCTCAGGAGCGTGGGAGCAAAGCGAAGACGCCATCGAGGCCTTGACAATGCGCAGGCGCATCACAAGGCCCTGGGATTGGTGGGTACCCAGGCACGGTGTGGGAGAGCGGCGCAGGCGCCCTGGCGGCCTGGAGGGTCGAGGCTGCTGCGCAGTCGCTCTTCCTCAGGCAGCAGCCATGGCGGGACAGGAGGATCCGGTGCAGCGAGAGATTCACCAGGACTGGGCGAACCGGGAGTACATTGAGGTCATCACCAGCAGCATCAAGAAAATCGCAGACTTTCTCAACTCATTCGGTCAGCGGGCGAGCAGGGGGAGGCTGGGAAGAGGGAAGCCCGCTGAGGGAGGGCGCTGAGAAGCTTCGAAGGGGAGTCTGAGTGCCCTAGGCTCCTGCTGATTTTCGCTTCCTCCTTCAGGCCGCACCTTCCCCTTCTCGCCCTGACCCCGGGTTCCACTGGACAGTCCTTGTGGGGTTATCCTGCCCCAGACTGAGCTCTTCGGCAGCTTTGCCTTTACCCCGGTTCCATTATCGAGTCTTTCCTTTTCCCGGACACGTCCTGGCAACCCCGTCCATCGTCTGCGCCTTTTCTTCTCTTCAGTCGCCTCCCTTCCTCCTCTGTGCTTCGTTTCCAGTTCCCACTTGGCTCTCAGAACGCAGCATGATCTTGTCACTGCCCTGTAAAGACTCTAGAGGTTTCCCATCTCCTTTCGAATCGAGCCTTCTAGTCGTGCCTCCGGCCCCTCCTGTCAGTCCCTTCTTGTCCTGTGCTGAGCGGGAGCAGATGAGGGCAAAGGTCCACGTCTTGTCACGCCATGGACATCTGCATTGCTAGTATGAAACCGACAGTGGGTGTTCTGCTTCGAGCAAAATCTTCCCTAGGCATTCGCCTACTCATGACAGCCTTCAGTTCTTTCCGCTTTGTCCCACATCCTTCTGGACAGCAAGCCGGTAGCAGATACCCCTACCTCCTGTTCTCCAAGTGTTTCTTTGACAGAACTGAACACTCGGTAGACTTTCTGTGTCATCACAAGGAGTGGGAATGACATTTTTCCAACTGGTGTGCCTCTGGTCCATTCTTTCAGCAATGTTAAATGGTTAAGATTAAGTAGGGGTCAATGATGTATAAGAAAAGATTTGAAAAGGAATTATTTTCTAGCTAGAGAACCTGATACATCCTAAGGAGTATAAGGACAGAGCAAAAGTTTGGTTAGAAGGCAGAGGCAAGAGAAACTAAGTCTTGATTACAAGGCTATCTCTTAGGCTCCGTGGGGGAAAAAGCATCATTTCCTGCCTTTAAAGAATTTCTGTCTTGAAGATGAAATAATGATAGCTTTAGAACAAAGCAGAATATTGTTTATGTTTTAATGTATTTACATATAAGGTGTCTTGGTGTGGTGGATTACCTCACTCAGGGAATAGGAGTGATGTTAGTATTAATGAGAGACAATAGGATAAATTTTATGTCAGTGATACAAATTCTCACATATAACTTGCTGTAGTGGTTGTAATAGGAAATGGTAGTCAAGAAATCATAGAGCTCATGTATCCTGAAATTATTTTTTAAAGTTCTTTGCAAACTCTTTCAGTGTTACTTCTCCTGATTGTCTCTTCTGCTTCCCTAGAGAGCTGAACTATTATGGGGGTTCTTTAGGGCACTTTATACTCATAACTTTTCCTCAGAGGAAGGACCAGATAAAACAAAATATTCCATGTGCAGGGAGGGATAGAGTGATGACAGGATGGCAGCTTTGAAACTTTGGCTTAGACTAGAGAGGCAGTGGAATGTGGTTGGACAAATAACTGACAAAGAATTTTTACTTTTTAAAAGATATTAATTTATTTATTTGGCTGAGCCATTTGGCCTTTGTTACGGCAAGTGGGATCTTTAGTTGTGGCATGTGGGATCTTTAGTTGTGGCATGTGGGGTCTAGTTCCCTGACCAGGGATTGAACCTGGGCTACTTGCATTGGGAGTACAGAGTCTTGACCACTGGACCACGACGGAAGTCCTGAGAGCTTTTACTTTTAAAACCAGAAGTAAAAGAGTTCATTTATATGGTAGGAGTTAATATCTGATACGTAGACATAGAATATCCTAACAGAGTATTAAGAATGTTCAATTCAGTAAATAAAGCATCTAAGTTAAACTGGGGCTGTTTTTCATAATTCAAAGTGACCTTGTGTCTGAATCTCCCTAGTTGGTATCTAGGTAATATAATAACTTCATTTCTGAGCATTTAATCATATTAATCCACCCGCAATGCAGTAGACCCCAGTTTGATTCCTGGGTTGGGACGATCCCCTGGAGACGGGATAGGCTACCCACTCCAGTATTCTTGGGCTTCCCTAGTGGCACAGTTGGTAAAGAATTCACCTGCAGTGCGGGAGACCCCAGTTTGATTCTTGGGTTGGGAAGATCCTCTGGAGAAGGGAATGGTTACACCCACTCCAGTATTCTTGCCTGGAGAATTCCATGGACAGAAGAGCCTGGCGAGCTACATACAGTCCATGGGGTCGCAAAGAGTTGGACATGACTGAGTGACTTTCACTTTCAGTCATATTAATAAACATGCATTCATCTCTGACATAAAACTTTTTGGCACAAAAAAAAAAAATTAAAACTTTTTGGCATGTTACTGTAGTCTTAGTTGGTGAGTCTTGGAATTAACCAAAAATTGAAGCATTTGAGCTTAGAATTTGTGGAGGAGAAATATCTCTTCTCTTGCTATATAAGCAAGGAAATATATGCTGCTGTGAAATTTTATCAAATATGTGTGTTACATTTTACCAGATAGAAAACAAAGGCTTTTCTCTCTCTCTTTTTTTAATTTCCAGCAAGTCCTGGACTAAGGAAATAGACACACAGGATTCCAATCTTTCAGGAGCTGGAAGAAATGGCTTCCCTTGGCTTCGGCCATTATTTTCCTTTAAAGTGGGGGTAATGGCCTAACGTTAGAAATTACTAGGTGATTTTTGAAGATTTTAGAAAGTGGATTTAGCCCTTTTAAAGAAGAGCAGTTAATTACAAATAGGAATAATTAGGAAGCACAATTAAAGGTTAAAGCAATTTGACTTAGCAGTTAGATATACCTGAGGCAAGGTCCCGAAGTTTGATGATATCACGATATGAGAGTTTAGGCAAAGACCAAAAGGCTGAGAAACTCGATAAATCATAAAGATAGACAAGGACATTGTCTTGGCATTGGATGACTCAGGATGAATGAGTGTGGGATGCATTTTCCCATTCTAAGTCATTAGCATGACTCCTCCATTTTGATGTGTGGCTGGGGGGCTTGTATCGTGTGTGTAATGTAATTTGGTGGCACAGAGGTTTAGCAGGTGTTTCCTTTGAGGGGCATCTGTAGCTCTTTGAAAATGGCAGCAAACCTACAGTACTCACCCTGAGCGTAATAGGCTGTGTAGGCCATGTGCTTTGGAGAGGGAACTGTTTTTCCAGAATACCTAATGACTCTGAACAGCTTTACCTGTGATTCTGGCTGGTGGGAGTAGGGTTTTGATCCATTTGTGGTTTTCTCTTTGAGCATTGGTGGACCACTGGGGCCTAAGGACACAACCATCATGATGTACCACAAGCATCCTAACACTAGGCCTATTCTGTACTTTGAATGGATGAAGTTTCTAAAAATAGATTGTTACAAATGATAGCTTTTTATTTTTATACCTTTTTTTCCTGACTCTGAAGCTAATACATGCAGAGACATGTAACCAAAAAAATAGAGTGTGTAGCTATTTTTAAATCTAGATTTTCTTAATACTTAGCCAACAAATATTACTTGCCTGTTGTGACTCCAGCTGTGTGTCAGATGCTGTGAGAAAGGAATAAATAAGAATAAATGGACAGAGCCACTTCCAAGAGGTTTAGAATTTTGTTGGAGAAATAAAGTCTTCCCTTGTGGCTCAGTCCGTAAAGAGTTGCCTGCAATGCGGGACACCTGGATTTGATCCCTGGGTTGGGGAGATCCCCTGGCAAAGGAAATGGCAAGCCACTCCAGTATTCTTGCCTGGAGAATCCAAAGGACAGAGGAGCCTGGCAGGCTACCATCAATAGGGTTGCAAAGAATCAGACACGACTGAGCGACTAACACTTTCACTGTCACTTTGGAGAAGTAAGGTCTTATGAGAAAGACAGTGTTGATTTTTGTAGGCTAAAATTATGTGCAGTAAGCGTTCAGAGAAATTGTTTGATAACTGGCATTTGTTAGAGGTGGTCATGTATGGATACCGTTAAACACCCTGATGAGGACAGATGGCATTTTCAGTTACAGTCTGATAATGTACATATAAATGCCTTGTGGTTTCAAATTTGTGCAGCTGCCAGGTGCTTTCCCAGTATTTTGTTTGAACCAGTGTGTATTTAATGGAATCTGGAATATGACTGAAGTTTCTAGAGTTCAACATATTAAATTTTCAGTAGTGCTTATCAGTGCAGGCCAGTAACACAGTGTTGTTCTTGGATTCTGACTCATCACCAGATTGACAGAGCTGGAACAGAACAGCCACCCAGGAAGGAACCCTCCCTCTCACCACCCCACCCCTTCATTTTGGCCGTGACTTTTTTTATGGGAGATGACAGGTTGTCAGTGATAACATGCGTGCTCATTCTGAATAGCCTTTGAGCTTCTGAAAACCAGGCTGAAAAGAGATCAGGTCCTGTGGGCCCTGGGAATTAGAAGCAGCAGCACTTGCAGATTAAACACACACACACACACACCCACCCCCTACCCCCCAACCCCCTGCCAAGAACATGTATATGTTTGGCTCAGTCCCTTCACTGTTCACCTGAAACTGTCACAACATTGTTAATTGGCTATACCCCAGTACAAACTGGTTTTGGTGTTTAAAAAAAAACAAACTCAATATTTAAAAGAAGAAGGAACAGCGTCCAGGATAGGCAAATCCTTACAGAAGAGGGAAGATTATGTCCACTTGCAAAGACCTCTCAGAGGTCCACTTTGAACTGACTTGAAGGAGAATGCTTAGACAGGCAAGATGAATTAAGATTTGGACTTGATGAAATGAAAGTCGAGGCAAGAATCAGAGTGTGGGAGATTTGTTAAATTGGGTGCTGAAGTACTTTTGCATAACATCCAGGGAAGAGTTGAAAAGGAGGATTGTGAGCTAAGTGTTAAATCACTGGGTGGGAGACTCCTCAGGGTCTCCTTGGCCTCTGAGATTATTTTCTTCCTCTTGTCATTTCCCCTCTCGTGGAAAGTCTTGGTTTGCCATTAATTATCAAGTGGCCATCTGTACAGCCTTGGTGTATCAGTTTTTTATTTCTATGGCTGCCATAACAGATTACCACAAATGTAGTGGCACAAACCACATACATTTATTATCTTAAGTCATGTACATCTGAAGTCCAGCTGTGGTTTGCTGGGCTGAAACCAGTGTCAGCCCAGAGCCTCCCTCCTCAGCTGGAGGCTCTAGGAGAGGAGCTGTTTCCTTGCCCATAACTTGTGGGCAGAACTCAGTCTCTTGCAGCTGTAAGAATAAGATCCGTATTTCCTTGCTGGTTGTCAGCTAAGGACCACGCCCAGCTCCTAAAGGTCATTTGCATCCCTTGGTTCATGGCCTCCTCCTTCCATCTTCGGAACCTGCAATGACAGGTTGAGTCCCTTTCACATCCCTTGTCCTTCTGCCTTTTTCTTGCCTTTCATGTCTATATTTATGGACTTGTGATTACATGGGGTCCATCTGGGTAATCCAGAATCTCAAGGTCCTTCACCTCAGCCACATATGCAAAGTCCCTTTGCCTGTGAGATATGTATTTGTGGGTTCTGGGAATTAAAGCCTGGACATCTTGGCGGGGGGGCAGTATTCTCTGCCTGTCACATTTGGTAGGAGGTTAAGCAGATCCTCCCTAAGCAGCTGTGTTCCTAAGATACTTCTAACCTTATCCTCCCACTGCCTTGCTTTGCCTACTCGCTCACATTTGTGCCTTGCATGATACAGCATTCCTCCTTGTCATCTTAGGGGCTGGCGTGTGTCTGTGTCTGGAATGGCATTAATCCTGAATGTCCGTCTTCTTTTACCAGATATGTCTTGTCGCTCAAGACTTGCAACGCTAAACGAGAAATTGACAGCTCTTGAACGGAGAATAGAGTACATAGAAGCCAGGGTGAGTATGCCGGGCACGGGGCTTCCTCATGAGGCACGCGTGGCTCTGTGAGAGAGAATGCACATTCTCACTTATTGCTGCAAAAACTTGGAAGCAGAAACAGGCTTAGAGAAGTTAAGTACCTTGCCCTAATTTAAACCTCCTTTCTGGGACTCCGAAGCTGTCACCTTTTTCTACCACTCCCCAGCTACCTAGGATATAAAAATTTAATAAAATTTTAGACCCTGCTAATGCTTTTAAATTTATCTAATTGTCAGTTTTCCTTTGACAGGTGACAAAAGGTGAAACCCTCACCTAGGACTGTGCCATGCTGCTGCTGGGAAGTTTGCTCTTACAACACGCAGCCTCTCGTGGGAAAGGCCCCAGCAGCCTTCAACTCCTTCCTCTCTCCTTAAAGAACAACAGGGCTTATTCTTGTTTTTCTTTTTTTCAAAAGTGTGGCCTTTGGGCTCTGCCATGCACACCCAGAAGTGTGATGTGGCATGTGGGGAGGAATCCAGGGGACCTCTCGGGAACATTGTTAGGCATTTTACCTCTTCAGTAACGTTCTGTAGAACTGCTTGTCAACACATTTGAGGCACTGAGAGCCAAAAGCCTGGGACTCTGTCAAGGTCCTCCCCACCTCTCTCTCTCTCTCTCTCTCTCTCTCTCAGTCTTTCCTTCTAGCTCTCGTTGCCTGTGCATTGATTCTATAAACAGTCCTTGTCTTCTTCCCACCTTTGGCTTGGGGTGAGAAGCAGTCCTGGCTGAGATGCCCTGGCGAGGTGGCTGCCAGAGAATGTTGTTGCTAACCCATCAGTTTCTTGTCCTTTTGGGGAGGTCAAGGCCAGGCCCCCACTTGGCTTGAAAAGGGACATTTTCAGAGTTTTCTGTCACTCGGGGTGTCTTTACCTCTCATATTTCCCTAATAAACTCCTCAACTTTATCTGACTGCTGTGATTGTGGTGGGGAGAGGAGCTAGAGATGGGGTGCACCTCTTCCACAGAGATCTGATGTGTGGGATTCTTAATCTAACAAAACTTTCAGATGTAGCCGTTTGATCAAAGCCTAGGTGGCTTGCAAGCTGGAGCCCCCATATTTGGACTTTGAGCTCATTCATCCTGGGAATCCTTTGGTCATTCAGCAGACATTTACCAAGTACTTACTATGTAGGGACTTTATGCTCCAATAAAATATACAGTGTTGAATCAGGTGTGATGCTTACCGTCTATTGAAATACCAGCATCTACACAGTTTAACTGCAATCCATGGCAGACTATGAGTTTTATTAGCTACAAGCTAAATGTCTACTTTTAAAAAGGAAATCGTTTAAACAGAAATGTCTAAAACTTTTCATTCTAGCGTCAATGCTTACTATAAACTTGTGCCAACCCGCTAGGCTTAACCCCCATTTAGAATTTTCATTTTAGTCACATAGAAGTCATTTCTCCCTTTTCAGATCTTATTTGCCACTGAAGGTCTAGCTTAAGGCAAACCTCCTCCATAAAGTTTTCCTGACTACCTTTTCACTGAGTGCTGCACTGTTGGTTTTCGCAGTCCCTCCCATCCTGCCGTGCTAACACCACTTCAGCCCTGACTTTGATCTCGTTCTCTGACTTAGCGTCTGCATCTTACAGTATATATGAGCACCTTAGTCTTGTATTGTCCAGCTGGGTACTTTGCAGAAAGCAGGCAGTCAGTAAATAGCGATTGAAATGACTTGCAGAGCTCAAGCTGCAAGCACACATCTGTGCTTAGGTCCTTGTTTAGACCTTTGGAAGACCATCTGAAGTAGTACCTTCATTTAAAAAGGTGATGTTACAATGGAGGCAAAACTGTCATCCTTTACTTTGGTAATGGCTGTTTTTGAACATTATTGAGCTCATCTGATATGCTTTTTTAACAATTTTTTTGCTTGAGATTATTATTCATAATATCTTCCCTGTCCTTTCTGGGATAAAAAAGTTACTATTCCTGAAGTTCAGGTTTTAGATTATCTGGTGCTCTGCAGTCAGTTTAACAGATACTTATCAAATTTCTACTATATTCAGTGACTATAATGAGATAGTAATAGAGGCAAAAATGATGGTAATCTTCCTTAGATGACATGTGAAAATGATAATTTTTTATGGTTCTATAGACACTCTTTATTGATATTAAAGTAATATTTCTAAAAGAAAAATAATGCCCTAAATAATATGATGTTGCTAATGGTAAGCTACTGGTTGTAGGGAAAACAACTGGTATGGGAACCAGTGAGCCCAGCCTCCTCTAGTAGAGGTAGCTGCTCCATCTTACCTGATACTTTGAGGTGTCAGAGTGCTTTCCTGTGTAATCACCCCCTTTATATACTGAGCCTCAGCTCACTCAGGGATATTTAACTAGCATTATCTATGATTTATTGAGTGCTACCATGTGTTAGATGTGCTAAGTGCTACGTGTACTTTATGTCATTTAATCCTCAAGCCCTAACAAGTAGGCTTTCTTCATGAAATTTTTTTTTAAGATGTTTTTTTGATGTGGACCATTTTTTGAGTCTCTATTGAATTTTATGTTTTTGGTTTTTTGGCTGCAGGGCTTGTGGGATCTTAGCTTCCCTACCAGGGACCAAACCTGCAACCCCTGCACTAGAAGGTAAAGTCTTAACCCCTGGACCACCAGGGAAGTCCCTCCATGCACTTCTTTAGAGAGGCTAAAACTTGTGCCAAGTCATACAGAGTAAGTAAAGTTGCTAGATATGAACCTAGACGTATCTGACTCAGATTCTACTTCTGAATATGGTATAACCAGATCTAAAACTTACTTTCTTGTTCCTAGTTCAGTGCTATTAAATAATTTTTAAGCTACTACATACCCATGTTAGTTTTACCTGCCTCTTCACTGTCCTTCCTTTGGTCAAGAAGGCTTCATGGGTTTTCCTGGCTGTCTAGCAAATGCTGTTCACATTGATGTCTATGTTGTCAAGTTTCACTTCTTCCAGCTTCCTTTCTCTGAAGGCTTGTGTCTTGTCTTTTCTGGAAGTCTTGCCTAAGGAATTTTATCAACTCGGGCACTTTCCCTAGCTATCTGTGGGTTTCCTTCTTCTGAAAGACCGTATTTGGTCAGGCTCCAGAAATTGAGATTTTATTCTCAGGTTATACACATCTTTGCACATAGGTTATTTCAGCCCATAAATAGTGTTATGCTAAACCACCATTTATTTTGTCCCCAATGTCTCCCTTCAACTTATGTAGAGTTCTGATACATTTCACTCTCACTGATGATGATAAAGTTATGGTTTGCATTTTAATCCATACTAAGTCACTGAGGTTTTTAAATTTAAACATGAAATGTTTTATCCTTTTATAACAAAATTAAGGAGTTGATAGGGTAGCTGCTTTGATTTGACCCATATGGAGACTAGGAGTTCAGAGAGGTTAAATGTTAATATTGTACCCAGCTTTTCTGAATCAAGATTGTTCTCAGTCATCTCATCATAGTGAACAAAGTTGTTCTGGATAAAAGAACTATCAAAACTCAACAGCTAAGAAAACAAGCTGATAAAGAAATGGACAAAAGATTTGAACTGATACTTCAAAGACAAAAGGATGACAAACAAGGTCATGAAAGATCTTCAACATTGTTAGTCATTGGGAAAATATAATTTGAAGCCTCAGCCAGATACCACCATATGCACTCTTATCAGAATGGCTAAAATTTTTCAAAATGCACAAAATCCTAATACTAAGTGCAGGCAAGGATGTGGAGTGACTGGAACACTCATACATTGCTGGTAGGAATGCAAAATGATATAACCTACTCTGGGAAAACAGTTGAGCAATTTCTCACGAAGTTAAACATGCACTGACTGTGTCTCAGCAGTCTCATCTGTAGATGATTCTCACCTAAGAGAAGTGAAAACTTAATGGACAGACACATAAAACCTGTATGCAAATGCTTATAGCTTTATTCATGATTGCTCAGTGTTCCTTAGCTGGTGAGTGTATTGTGGAGTACCACTTGGCGATGGAAAGGAATAAACTTGATACATTCTACAATATCGATGAATCTCAAGCACACTAAGTGAAAAGCCAGAGTCAGAATTCTGCATGCTGTGTGGTCCCATTATATGACAATCTGGAAAACTATAGAGATGGAAGAAAGGTGTATCCATAGTTGCCAAGACTTAAGCCTGGGGGTAGGGTTTGATTACACTCATTTTTGGGAGGTGGGAGAGGGTGAATTGTTCTGTACTTTGATTGTCCTGATGGTTACATGACTATGCATTTTATCAAAACACAGCTCTATACACCAAAAAGAGTGAACTCTATCATATGGAAATTTAAAATAAATTTAGGGGGGAAAAACAGTCTGTTCAGACACACCAGATTCATGGTAGTTATTTCCTCTGAAGAAGGAGGGAAACAGAGGGTGGAAGTTAAAGGAATTTTGGCCTCATCATTTATGTTGTCTTAACTTTAAAAAGTAAATATGACAATGTATTGTTAATTCTATATGGTGAGATTATCAATGTTTGCTTTCTCTACTTTATACTTTTTAATTGTTCAAAATATTGTTGTTGAGTTGCTAAGTTGTATCCAACTTTTTTGGGACCCCCATGGACTGTTGCCCAACAGGCTCCTCTGTCCATGGAATTTCCCAGGCAAGAATACTGGAATGGGTTGCCATTTCCATCTCCAAGGGATCTTCCTAACCCAGGGATCAAACCTGCATCTACTGCTTGGCAGGTGGATTCTTTATCATTCTGCCACCAGGGAAGCATAAACAAGGCAAAATATGTATTAAAATTTTGAAAAGGCAGAGAAGTAGAAGAAAAAAAAATCACTAGTTGTTTTGAAAGACGGGTACGTTTTTTTTTTCTCTCTACTTGTTTGGTTTGGCATAGTGTAAAATGCACTCTAAGAACAACATAGCCTGTAGCTTGGACTTAGAATACCCAAAATACATTTTCCTTCCTCTTAAATGGGTAAACGTTTGCAATGATACAATATCAGTGTTAAGGTCTGTGTTTGTTTAATAACTTGTTTTAACTTATTTCCTCTGTATTTTATGGCAAATGATAAAGAATTTCCATTGATGGTGACATAAAATTTCTTCTCAGATGTGTTCAATTGGGTATGCCTAGAAAAACTTTGAAAGGAAGTACAAAAAACTGATGATACTTACTGCCTCCAGGGATTTTTTTGAGGTGGTTGAGGGAACTAGGATGAAAGGGAAAATTTCACTTCATCCTACTTTTCTGTACAAAACTCAAATTTTGTGACCCAAAATGGAGAGAAAACAACTTGATTAATAAAATTAATAATAGCGCAGATGGTAGGGAGAATATGGCAAAAACCATGACGGTCTTAAGACAATGAATGAAGCTAAAGAAATGTTGTGTGAAAAACCTACGGGAGGCGCAAGAACCCAATGTTCAGAGGAAACCCTGGGGCAAGATGGCCTAGCGCCACCCTCCGCCTCAGAGAAGGCTAGTCGCCTAAGGCTAGGAGATACATCTGCGCATGCGCGCCGCCTCTACCCTGCCATCTTCAGGGTGTATTCCATCCTCTACCGAGAGCGCGCGAAAGCCGCACGCACGCCTGCTCGGGGACGCGCACGCACCCCCCGCCCCGCCCCGCGCGGCCGGCGAATCCCGCGAGGCCCGAGTAGTCTAGGCTCTCAGAGGTAATGCCCCGGAAGGCGGGGAACGCGGAAGAGGCTGAGGCCGGCGCTGAGGAAGCGAGTGCTGAGGCACCCGGCGCCGAGCGGGAGATGGAGGCCGGGCGGCTGCCGCCGGTGCTGCGCTCCGTGAACACGCGCGAGCCGTCCCAGGTCATCTTCTGCAACCGCAGCCCTCGCGTGGTGCTGCCCGTATGGCTCAACTTCGATGGCGAGCCGCAGCCCTACCCGACGCTGCCCCCCGGCACGGGCCGCCGCATCCACAGCTACCGAGGTAGGCGGGCCGGGGTCGCCCTGTCGCGCCCGGCCGCGCCGCCCCCTTGACCTGAGCGCAGCGAGCCGCGCTCTAGGCCTGAGAACCACGGTGACGGTGGCTCGGTCTCACCGAATCCCCGCCCCATTCGGGGGAGGCAGCTGCTGTTGTCATTTTTATTCCCATTTTACACTCGAGGAACTGAGGCCCCAAGAGAGGTTGTGACAGATTCAAGTTGACGCAACTAGTAAGTGACAGAGTATCTTTCTAAGACTGAGTAATTTGCATTTAAAGATCAACCCCACGTGTATTCCATCCCTCACGCCCTTTTGTTCAGTTTGTGATTAGGAGAATCCCACATTCTTCGGTGTGCCCAGTGAGCTGGTCCGCGTCGGGTCCCTGCCTTCATGGAGAAGTGTCTCTTCTGTCCAGTGGGGAAGAAGAGACAAATGCATAAATAGATAAGAACAAGCCAGTGTCATAATTGCTGCAGTAAGAACGGAGCACAGCATTGCACCTGCTCAGTGAAAGGGAAGGGTGTGTGCTTTCAGTTAGGGGATCTTCCTGAAGGTGCCTGGAATCTGACCACCCCAAGGCAGGAGTTGAGAGCTGTAGACAGAGGGAACCGCATGGCCTGACACCTGGAACCTGGGAGAGGGGAGAGGGTATGGAATGGTGGAAGAGCAAGTTTGAAAGATGATTTTACCCCTAGGAAAATGGGGGCCACTGGAAATTATTAAACAGAGAAATGGCATTGCCTGATTTAATACTGAAAAGCTTCCCCAGGATGCAAGGTGATTTGGAAGGGGAAGACTACTGGTAAGAGTTAGAAAACTTGTAATAACCCAGGCTGGAGATGTCTAGGCCTTACTGCCTAAGGAGGCAGTAATCTTCCTTTGGTTTTCAAAAAGAAGTTAACGCTTGCTAAAATTTCACTGTCTTTTTCAGAGGATCTTGATGAATCATTTTTCCTTGAGGGTAGCATAGTCAGTTGGAGAAGGCAATGGCACCCCACTCCAGTACTCTTGCCTGGAAAATCCCATGGACGGAGGAGCCTGGTAGGCTGCAGTCCATGGGGTCGCTAGGAGTCGGACACGACTGAGCGACTTCACTTTCACTTTTCACTTTCATGCATTGGAGAAGGAAATGGCAACCCACTCCAGTATTCTTGCCTGGAGAATCCCAGGGACAGGGGAGCCTGGTGGGCTTCCACCTATGCGGTCGCAGAGTTGGACACGACTGAAGCGACTTAGCAGCAGCAGCAGCATAGTCAGTGATGCTCTTCAAACTTTTACACCAAATTTCTCCTAATAGTAAATGAGGAATGGGAATTCTTTGGGGTTCCCCGTGGCTCAGAAGGTAAAGAATCAGTCTGCAATGCAGGAGACCTGGGTTTGATCCCTGGGTTGGGGAGATCCCCTGGAGGAGGGTAGGGCAACCCACTCCAGTATTCTTGCCTGGAGAATCCCCATGGACAGAGGAGCCTGGCAGGCTGCAGTCCATGGGGTGACAGAGTCAGACATGACTGAGCGACTAAGCACGCACCAGTGTTTTAGGACTCAGTGCTTTCTCTGCTGGCCCTGGTTGGATCCCCGGTGGGGGAACTAAGATCCTTGCAGACCACATAGTATCCTAGGAAAAAAAATAATTTTTTTTTTAAATAAGGAAGAATTCAGTTCTTCCAGGGATCCACATTTCTGCAGTCTTTTATCTGGGAAACTGTGTGACTTTTGTATTCTCCAAAATTTATCTGTGCCTGATTTAATACAAACATTAAAAAAATTACTTACCTCCTGAATGTACTTAATGTTCCTAAATTATACACTTAAAAATGGTTAAAATAACCAATTTTATTTATGTTATGTATATTTTACCACAATAAAAAAACATTACTTCTCACTTGACACTTCTTAAATTTTGCCTCCAAATCGTCAAGTAAACATATGCCCAGGATCTCATGCGGTTTTTCTTCTCAGGCAGCCTCCTTCCTTCCTTGAACAGAATCTTAGGCCTGGGATTTTTTGTCTCCTTCCAACTGCCCCCCCCCTTTTTATTTGCATAAGATATATTTATTTCTTAAATCCATTTTTCTAATTTGCATGCAGTAAAATACACAGATCCTAGCATTTAATAGGTTTTGACAATATCTAGATCAAGTTATGGATTAGAATATTTCCGTTATCCCAGAAAGTTCTCTCTTGCCCCTTTCCACTCTTCTGATTTTTCACATCCTTGATTAGTTTCATCTCTTTATACAGAATGTACCCTTCTCTGTCTGGCTTTTTTCTCTCAGTGTGATGTTTTTGTATCTTACTGTTTTTGAGAAGTACAGATCTGAGGAGTTGGTGACCTCTCTGCTTTTAGTTTGCACCATTGGATGTGATTTGCAGTTCAAATACTTGGCTTTTGCACCAAGGTAGCAGAAAGGGCCTTCATTTTGGAACCTGATATACTTACTTGCTCTTCTGTCTACTGTCTCCATTGCCTTTTGTGAGGATTGAATAGAATAACATTATTGGGAGGGCTTTGTATGGTATTTGAGCACAGTGAGAGGCAAGTATTTCAGTCTGGGGAGATGAAGGCAGTAGATATGTGACTACTTAACCTCTGCTTGTCTTAACAGGTCACCTTTGGCTCTTCCGAGATGCTGGGACATCTGATGGGCTTCTAGTTAACCAAACTGAGCTATTTGTGCCATCTCTCAATGTTGACGGGCAGCCTATTTTTGCCAACATCACACTGCCAGGTATACCGATGTTCCATCTTAGTTTTTAAAACGATAGGCTGTTGTGCTAAGTAGAGGATAGGCCCTTGAAGGAGCTCAGTCCTTAGTGATTTTTGCCTGATGCTGGGCAAGGTATCCAACTTTTCTTTGTCCTATTCTCCACCATAAATAAAAGGTAAGCAATTTACTGGTATTCTCTATGTTGAACAAAGATGTTGTGGTGTCTCAGAAGCTCTTTGGGCTTGTCAGGAGTGGGCTAAATAAAATAACTGATTGTAGAATTATGAGTGCATTTTGTTTCCCTGGCCTTGGAGTAGAATTATGCCCTGGAGTCTCAGGAGAAAAAAACATGTAGAGAATGAGATACCATGGCTTATTTATGACTTCTGGTGTTGTATCTTTTAATGTAATTTAATCCAGTCAAGCTTACTGTGCCAGTCAGGGGTTTATAAAAAAAAACAGACTCACCAAATTGAACATTAGCTTCATAGCTTACCACTTGTTTAAAACTCAAGTGATTTGGTTAGGTTGAACCCTAAGAAACTGATCTTTTGGGTTAAAAAAAAAAACAACCAAATACCTGTGGCTTCATAAGGTTCAAACTAGTATGTGTATATAGATTTTGTTTTAAGGCACTGGATATACAGAAGTAAACACTGGTAAGGAAATGTAGGAAATTTTGCCTTATAGGAGACCTTTAAAGAGTAAGTTCCCCAGTGAGTTAAAAATAGGATTTGAGGAAATCAATGACAGTCAGCTGGAATCCCCAAAAGGCTATAGACAGAAGGAGGTTTCAATTAGGAAAGGTTGAGACCTGCCTCAGGAGGAACACAGTAGTCAGCAGCTGGGCTGACTTCCTAATATGTGGGACCCAGTGCAAAATGAAGATGTGGGACCTTTTGTCCAAAAACCAGGAAAACTACTATTTAAAATACTAAAATATTTTCCCTTCTGTGTCTCTCTCACAACTTGTTATGGTGTTTTTTTCTGTTTGCTACTTAATGCTATTCCAGGAAAAGTTAAAATTTTTTAATTACTAAAAAAATAGGATTTGAGGGACTTCCCTGGTGGTCCAGTGATTAGGACT
This sequence comes from Giraffa tippelskirchi, assembly GCF_054371585.1. NCBI lineage: Eukaryota > Metazoa > Chordata > Mammalia > Artiodactyla > Giraffidae > Giraffa > Giraffa tippelskirchi. Next base: position 16,129,274 of record NC_137283.1, on the reverse strand, counting down.
CTGTGCTTCCACTGCAGAGAGCACAGGTTCGATCCCTGATCAGGGAAACTTAAGATCCTGCAAGCTGTGAGGTGCGACAAAAAAAAGCAAAAACAGGATTTGAGTTCCCCCCAAATCCAGTTATATGTTGTTTTGGTTATCTTTTGCTGTGTGACAGCTACCCCTAACCCAACAACAGCCATTTTATTTGTTCATAATTCTGCAAGCAGGGCTGAGTTCAACTCAGGGGTTATTCTACTCTCTGGTGGTCACTGGTGTGGCTGCTTTCCGCTGGCAGGTTGGCTGAGGGCTGGGCCTCTCTCCCGTGTCGTCTCAGGGCCTGGCCCTCTTCGTGTGGTCTCTCTTGCTGCATAACTCAGGGCTCCTGAGGGCGTAAAAGCGATGGTTGCCAGAGCTTCTTAAGGCTGAAGCCCAGAATCACCACAGCGTCACTTTGCCCACACTCAGTTAATTAAAGCACATCATAGGCTCAGCCCACTCTCAAGGGAAGTTCCTCCACAGGGTCATGAATGCTATGAGATGTCTGTTGGAGCCATCACGTTACACTCTGGCAGAACCCACGTACTCACTTTTTTTTGTCCAACGTGAGGTCCAGCTGTCGAAAATGTAATGGCCTCGGTTGGCCAAGCCTCGTGAGCGCTCACTCCCCAGGCCTGAGTCTGCTGCTGAGAGTCGGTTTTCTGCCCTTACAGTGTACACCCTGAAAGAGCGGTGCCTCCAGGTTGTGCGAAGCCTAGTCAAGCCTGAGGATTACAGGAGACTGGACATTGCGCGATCCCTCTACGAAGATCTGGAAGACCACCCCAATGTGCAGAAGGACCTGGTGCGGCTGACACAGGAGCATATTGAAAATCAGCGGATGGCAGGGGAGACTGAAGATTTTTAATTGAAAGTTACACTCCTGGGTCTCAGCTTTTGATGGTCCTGACAAGTCTTGATCTAGAACTAGGACTGGTCACCTTTTCTCGGCTTAAAGGTGTCTCATTCTTGGAGTGAAAATGCTCCATTGCTTAAAACAAAGTTAACTGACCTCACTACTAGACATTGTGATGTCTGAGGGCAGATATCACAAAATGTAATAATTATGCCTGCCTCGTGTAGAAATATTTTTCAAGGGAAAGTAGTTGCATCTTTGCTTCCTAGTGAGTCAGGAAAGTTTCTCTGTAAGTACTTTTGTGGAAGTAATTACAGCCAGAATTGTAGATTATTCTTGAGTTGTAAGGAAGCAGTGGCGCCTGCTTTTCACTGTTGTGTTGTGGTTGTTGATGTGCCCGCCTCCCGCTCTAAGAGACTGAAATGTCCTTGGGGCAAGGGAAAATCTGCTCTTTGAGACCCTAGTGCCTCGCACATTATGAGCCTTCCATCTGTGTTAGTTGAATGAACAAACCGGTGCGTCCTTTGGTAGAAAGTGTTTAGAGGTTTTGACCCTTTTTTTTGAGGGGGAGTGATAGTGGGGACCTTAAAGTACATACAGTAAACAGATGTTTAAAAGGGAATCATTTTTATAGAAAGCAGTGTTTTTATAATTTTCTAAATTTTGACTTTTCTTAGTCCACTGTTGTCACAGGGCTGTTTTACTTCTGTGTCTAAGCCAGAATTAGCTTTCTACAGTTCTTGTGGTGATAGCTTTTTGAAACTTGCCATCTGCACAGGAGATAGGAGAAAATAGCCATTGCCTTGTTTGATCATGGTATTAAAGAGCTACTCCTGTACTATAAATAGGTTTTTGCCAAGTGTGGGTATTTCTGTTCCTTTTTGTAAATCCATGACATTTCTGTTTAATTCAGCAATTTTTCATCAGGCAGGATCTGGTGACACTTTGCACCTGGCTAGAGGAGAGGACGAAGCCCTCTAGCCTCTGGGAAGTTACAGCCAACACACTGTGGATTTAGAGAGTAGCCTGGAATGTTTTCATAGTTTTGTACATGCCCAGATCCTTTCCTATCGGCTGGACTTAAATTCATTAATTTGAATTCAGTACTTCTATCAGGCATCCTTTTTTGGTAGCTAATTGTTAAAAAAAAAAAAAAAAAGGATCCTCCCCAGTAGAGAAAGTTTTGGAAGAGACAGAAAAATAAAAGGAAGAAAAGATCCAGGTAGATACATTGCTTAAATACAACCACTAACTTAACATTTTGAACTTTCAGCCTTTTTTTGGCTTGGTTTTACATAGTTGAGATCATACTGAATATACAGTTTTATATTCTACTTTCTCATTTAACTTTATAACTTAAAATATTTTTCCATGGTATTATAAGCTCTTCATACTCGTGAGTGCAGCCTTCCTTTTATAAATAATGTGGGCTTATTTCTTGCCATCCTTATTAAATCCTTCTGCTAACCTTTGGGCGTATTTCCTGTGCTCTGTTATCAGAGTGAAGTGAATGAATCAAATGCCTTACAGTTTTCCCACCTAATCATTTTCTCCTCTTTCAACATTCAACAAATAAGAGGCTTTTTTAAAAAAAAATCTGTTGTGTTATTCATTCAGTGACACACCTCTAATTTTTTATCTAATTTTTGTTGTTGTTGAATTGTCGCGTAGAGAAGGAAATATGCTGGTGTAGAAGGCAGCCATACGATTTCAAAAGTAGGATAGTATGAGAGATTTAAGGAACTCTGTTGGTGCTGGATTAGTTCAGTGTTGGTTTTATTATTTTTTTAACCTGCCGTTGTGTCAAAACGTCCCTGTTAAAACTTACAATTTGAGTACTGTGTTTTTGTGTTGTCCAAAGAAAATCGAAAACCTGTAGCATGTATGTACTCATTTGAAATCTTATGAATGTATTAAATGTATTGCTCTTGAGAGACTGTGATCTTACCTGTTTTCAGTTTTTTGGTTTTGTTTTTTTTTTAAGCTTCTTTTGGATATAGTAAATGGTGCTAGTAGCAGCATTTGCCAGGTTCTTCTGTCTTAGAGAGGTGTAAAGACTGTTTAATGGCCTTGGGCAGAGGAAACACAAGCAACCTGGTTCTCTGTTCCTTTTCTTTCCAACCCTGGATTTTGTTTAGAACTTTGATTCTTTTAGCTTTTCTTTTCTTGTAAAGATGAAATACCACTAAAAATTTTAAGCACTACAGAAAAGGATGATGAAGAAAAGCATTCACATTGGGAACAAAGGCTTTTTTTTTTTTTTTTTTTTTTTCATGAAAATAGAACTAGCCTTAACAAACACCTTCCTAAAAAAGATACACAGCAACTAAGCATATGAAAGGATGCTCCAGGAACTTCCCTGGTGGTCCAGTGCTTAAGACTCCATGCATCCAATGCAAGGGGCGTGAATTTGACCCCTGGTCGGGTAACTAAGATCCCATGTGCCAAGCAGTGTGACTGAAAAAGTATTTAAAAAAAAAGAAAAGATGGTCCACGTAGTATGTCATCAGAGAATTGCAAATTAAACAGCAATGAGATACTACTACACACCTATTAGAATGCTCCCTCTCACACACAAAAAAAGGCTCACATCCAGAGCACTGACCACACCAAATGCTGGTGAGGATGTAGAACAACAGGAACTCTGATTCATTGCTAATGCGAACGCCAAATCATATGGCCACTTTGTAAGACAGTTTGGTGGCTTCCTACAAAATTAAACTCTTATCATATATCCACTAATTATGCTCCTTGGGTATTTACTCAAAGGAGTTGAAAACATATGTCCAAAAACCTGCACATGGATGTTTATGGCAGTTTTGTTCATAACTGCCAAAATTTGGAAACAAGGTGTCCTTCAGTAGGTGAATAGATGCATATATGATATATCCAAATAACGGAATATTGTTCAGCACAAGAATGAAGGGAGCTGTCCACCAAGAAAAGACACAGATAAAACTTAAATGCGTATTACTAAGTGAAAGAAGACAGCTTGAAAAGGTCACATACTCGATTCCAACTCTACAACATTCTGGAAAAGGCAGAATTGGATTAAAAAGAGATTGGGGGGACTTCCTTGGCTGTCCAGTGGTTAAAACTGCAGCTTCCAATGCAGGGGTCATGGTTTTGATCCCTGGATGAGGAACTAAGATCCCGTGTGCAGTTGGCATGGCCAAAAATAAATAATTTTTTAAAAGGTTGCAGGGCAGAGAGGGTTGGAGGAGGTGGAGGGATGAATAGGTAGACCACAGAGAATTTTTTGAGGTAATAAATTTATTCTGTCTGATTATAATAGTGGATATGTTATTATACATCTGTCCAAACCCACAGAATGTACAATGCCGAGTGAACCCTAAGGTAAACTGTAGACTTGGGGTAATAATGATGTGTCAGTGTAGGTCCATCAATTGTAACAAATATACCACTTTATGGGGGATGTTGATAATGGGAGAGACTTTGTGTGGGAGCAGGAGGTATATAGGAAATCCTGTACCTTCCTCTTAATTATGCTGTGAACCTAAAACTTCTCTAGAAAATAGTCTATTAAAAAAAGTGGTTAATATCTCACTAGGACTTACTGTATATTGAGAAGATGAAAACAGGGCACTCAGCTCACTAAGGACATGAAATAAAGACCAGTGTTTTACAGTCCTGAAATAGGAACACCAATATGAACTTTTCAGATATTTCACGTTAGGTTTCTGTATCCTGCCTGTTCTTAGCACCTCAGCCCCACTCTATACTAGTCCCTGGGCTGCCTGATACCCCTTCACCATTTCCCCTTTCTGTCAGCTAAGCTCCCTGCCTCAACAGAACATTTTCCTGGAGACTTCCCCTGTCACCACACATACCCAGTAATCCATAGGCAGATCACACTAGTTGGCTCTTGGTGTTGTATATTCTGTGAGTTTGGACAAATTTATAATGACATCTATCCACTTTTATAATATCAGACAGAATAGATTCATAGATATGCTTGTGATGGTAACCAAAAATGGTGGGCAACAGCACTGGACACTTGAATGAGAGAAAAACCTGCAAAACTTGTTTCAGAATTTGGAACATGAAACCTCAGGAAAGTACAAGTCAATATACAAATAAATAGCAATATGCTCTCTCCCTATTCAGGTAGAAAACACAAAAGATTGTTTTGTTCTAGTTGGGAAGAGTTGAGTCCCTGATAACTAGACTGGACCTACAAATGTTAACAACAGACCTAAGATTACTGAAAGACTCAGAGGAAATCATTTTATCAAATTATTTTATCTTCAGATAAATTGAAGGAGAATTAATTGGGTGAAGGTTAGCCTAGCAGCAGTTTGCTAGGGACGACATAAGATGACATTCTTCACCTGAAAGAGCCGGGTCAGATACCCTGGTCCAACTTGGAAATACTAAGAACTTGTGCTTCTGTTATCCAGTGCTCAGAAACAATCAGATGGAAACTAGAGTGGAGAGTTATTCTAGCAGGTCTGGATTACCCTTGTCCTGCAGCAAATGCAGAGAGTGAAGGGAATTTGGAGAAGGGTCTACTATGTCCTCAGGGCATCAGTTTTCCAAAAACTGGTTTATGGTTTTCCTTGATAGACTTTAGAACTCCCCTACCCTTTCTGTAGATGAGAAAGGAGACACCTCTGGAACAGAGTCCAATACTGGAAATAAATGTATGTTAAATAGGAGATGGGCCAAATCACGTATGGTGCTCCTAAATAAACCATTAGAAAGGAAAAGGTAGATTCTTATGTATGGACATGAAAAACTATTCATTATTAGTTGAAAAACATTTATAGAAAATTAAATGTGTTTAAAATTTTTATATTAAAAAGTTAATTTTATAGAGGTCTAAAAATACATGCAAGTATATACACCAAACTATTAATAATGGTTGTCCCTCCAGGATGAGACCATGGGAAGGTGTTCATATCTCTGTCTCTGTCTCTCTGACATAACAGGAAAAAAAATTATATATATATGTATATATATAGATCTCTGCCTGAACTCCTGGTACACAGCTCCTAAAACCATTGAATTCAAATTCCTAAGTGATAAGATCACTAGGAACATCTTTTATTCTAATCAGAGGACTCTGGGCTGGCTCTTGTATGACTCCTGGAAGAAAGCATGGAATTTTCAGCCCTTGCCACCCTTCTCCAGCCTAGGACACAGGATCTAACAGATCTAACTCCATATTTCTCTTCATCTGGATGTTCATCTGTATTCTTTATCATATCCTTTAATAAAGTGGTAAGTGTATTTCCGTAAGTTTTTTTGGCCATTAGCAAAGTAATGGAACTTAAGGAGGGGTCCTGGGGACCTCTGATTTGTAGCCATGTTGGACAGAAACAATGAATAACCTGGGGTATATAATGAGTAGTACAACTACTTGGAGTGGCATCTGAAGCAGGTGGGGACGGTTTCATGGAACTGAGCCCTTAACCTCTGGGATCTGACACTATCTTCCAGTAGATAGTGTTAGGATTGAGTTAAATTGTAGGACATCCAGCTAGTGTCCTAGAGGATTGCTTGTTGTGGGGAAACTACCCCCTCTCCCTCACTGGGTGACTAGTAGTGTCACAAGTGTAGTGTTGAATGTAATAGTGTCATTGAAAGTAACTTGGGTCCACTTGCTGCATGCAGTAAAGCCAACCTACTGACACTGAGTTGTGGTGAAGGAATCTCCTATGTTTATTGCAGGGCACCAAACAAGGAGTCCAGGTAGCTAGTGCTCAAAAAACCTGAACTTCCTGAAGCCGTTCAGGAAAAGATTTTTATTTTTTTTAAAAACCTTTTATTTTATATAAGAGTATAGTTGATTACAATGTTTTGTTAGTTTCAGGTATACAGCAAAGTGATACAGTTATGCCCATTTGTGTATCTATTCATTTTCAAATGGAGAAAGGTTTTCAAGATAGGGTGAGGAAGTGGGGGTTGTGGGATGTGTGATCCAGTCATGGATATTCTTCTGATTGGTTGGTGATGAGATAATGAGGAATTAACATCATCAGCCTTCTGATTCCGACTGGTCTGGGGTCTACATGCTTGTGCGCAGCATACGGTTAACTTCTTCCATCTGGTGGGGGTTTCAGTATCTACAAAATAGTTCAAAGAATTTGGCTCAGAATATTATGTATAGCCCTTGATTAATGGCTAAACAGTTTAATGGCTAAACTGTTATTATTTTGTCTCACTTGACTGTTTTCCTTTCTTCATTTTCTCACTTCTCTGATTAAATTTACTATTTGGAACTCATGGAGGGTCTAAGAGGCTAAATGTTTTCTACAGACAAGATGGAGGACGTGGCAGGGGAGTGGGATCTGTTCTGAGAAGGCACCCCATGGGGTCCTTCTCAGTTATGAAAGTAAAGAAACACAGAAGGGAGAACTGGGTTTTCCCCTACACAGGTGGGAACAAAGTCCAGGACTGGCTTTTTTTTCTTAATTTCACCCCTTTGTTTAGGACAATGATCATATACTATCAGAAAAACCAATAAAGTTATTTTTATTAAAGAAAAATATGTGCAAAGTACACAGAAGAGCATTATTTTGGTTATTTCCTTTTTATCAGCCTTCTTTCACTTCCATCTTCCTGATGTCCCATGGGTTCTCAACTTTGCCTGCACGTAAGTAGAACTACTTGGGAAGCTTTTGAAATGCCAGTGCTTGAGTTCCAACGCAGAACAATTGCACCTGGATCTCTGGACAGAGGTAGGGTTAGGCCTGTAGGTTCTTTTTTAAAGTTGGTGTAGCAGGGATTGCAAACCTCTGTATTTTCAAGGGAATTAAACATGAACATGGAGAAGGCACTGCAACCCACCGCAGTACTCTTGCCTGGAAAATCCCATGGACAGAGGAGTCTGGTAGGCTGCAGTCCATGGAGTTGCTAAGAGTCTGACACAACTGAAGCGACAGCAGCAGCAGCAGCAAACAGAAACAGGTCAAAATGGCACAACTATATCACTAATTACATTTAGCTTTAGTAACTGTTTTTAACTGACTCTGGTACGGAGGGTGTTGGTCATGGAAAAGCTAATTAGGAGAAACTATGTATTGTTCAGGATCACAGGAAATTTTTTGGAGAACAAAATAGGGAACAAAGAGCCCTTCCTTGGGATCAGACTTGGGTTGAATCTTGTTACTTGACCAGTTTGGCTTGGACAAGTTACAAGTGACTCAAGCCTAAGTTTCTTCATCTGTAGAAGGGAAATGATAAATGTGTCCTGTAGGATCATTGTAGGGATCTCCACACAGATAATATGTGTTAGATGCCTAGTACTTGATAGGTGAGTGGCAACTCTATTAATTAATGATAACAAAGCCCTTACTTTGAAGAACTTATTCTAAAGAATGGGGACAAAGTCATGTCCATAAGATGGCCTGCTTAGGCCCCGCACTACTCAAGCCTCTCTGGAGGAAAGCATCCAGCACCTAGAGCAGTGTCTGGCACATAGTAGTTGCTCAATAAGTATTGGCCCTTAAAATCACAGTCTATCCTGAGTCTCCTATTTAATACAGAGTCCTACCCCTGCTTCCTCTGGACTCCTGATTCCTCTTCAAGTACTCCCCCCCAACAATAGCACCTTTTAGCATTTCATGTAACTCTTTTATTCATTGCTAGTTTCTTCCACCCACTCCTACCCCCATCTAGACTGTAAGTCCCATGAAAACAGGGACTTTTTTAAGTTTTCTGCACTTGTGCGTCTCCAACACCTAGAATAGTGCCCAACGTATAGCAGGTTATTAATAGACTATCTCTCGAATGAATCGGATGTGGCTGAGGGGCTAAAGCCCTGGAGGTGGAGTCAGAAGGTCTCTTGGGATCACCACTGAATTCCGGTGTGGTCTTAAAGGTGTTTCCTCTCTCCTCTGGGCCTGTTTTCTCCTCCTGGCTCTGACCGACTTGGTTTCTCAGTCACCGGTCAAGCCGGCCGGGAGGCGTCGCGCCCCCAGTGTCCGCCAGGGGGCAGTCGCACACAGGGCCGGCCCCGCCCACTTCCTGGCGGCCCGCGGTGGGTGGCCCCACCGGCCCGCGGGTACAGAAGCGGAGTCCTCCCTGCGTCGGACTCAGTTGTCAGCCCGCCTGCCCACCAGCCCTCAGAGCCTGGCCATGTCCTGCTACATCTACCAGCTGCCCTCCTGGGTGCTGGACGACCTGTGCCGCAACATGGACACGCTGAGCGAGTGGGACTGGATGCAGTTCGGTGAGTGGTCCTTCCTGCCACCCCACTAAGCCCCCTCCCCACGTGTCTACCTTGGTCCTTGATGTCAAGGGCTCTCTGTGCTGCTTTCCCGGGCCCGAGCCTCCCTGTGTATCCTCGGGCAGGCGCTGCCCCCTCTCTGTTGGTGATCTGGAAGGTGTGAGGTGATCTCGGACGATTTCTGCTGTTACTCAGTCTGTCGCTAAGTAATAACCAGCTGCACTTCGCTGTTCACGGTAAAGCTGAAAATTATTGATGTCAGCAATGACTGTTGCTTACTGTGTGCCCGGCCCTGACGCAAGCACCTGACACGGATTATCTCATTTCATTCCCACAACAACCTGTAAAGTGCATATTCCTCTTACCCCATCTTACAGACCAGGAAAAGGATTTAGAGGTAGAATCACTTGTGAGGGCAGCCACTTGTGAGAGTCACCTGTGCCACGTAGTTCCTAAGTGGCGGAGTTGGCTTTAAACCCCGGCGTTTGGCTCCGCCAGGATATCCTTAACTCCTTGGTGTATTTTGTTTGTGCCTGGTGATTGACTGAGGGCTTGGCATTTTGGGGCATATGCTGAGCATGTGGTCCTCAGGCGCCAAAACAGAGATCTGTACTCCAGGCTCCACCACATCCAACTGGTGACTTTGGGCAAGTTGCTTAACCTTAATCTGAGTCTCAGTTTCTTAATCTGTAAACTGGAGGTTTACGTAAGAGACTCTCTAGTTTTTTCCATGTTGGCCTCAGTTATGAAGGCCAGAACACCTTCTGTTTCTAGGATATTAATTTAGAAGGCACTCCTGTGAAGTTCTTCCTCTTTTTTTTTAAACTAAAAATTTTAAAAATTGAAGTATAGTTGATTTACAGTGTTGTAACTTCCTCTGTACAGCAAACTGATTCAGTTATATATATTTATATACTAAAAAAAAACCTTTTCCATTGTGGTTTATTATAGGATATAGGATATAGTTCTCTGTGCTATAAAGTGGGACGTTGTTGTTTATCCATTCAATATATAACATTTTACATCTGCTAATTCTAAACTCCCAATCCATCCTTCCCCTATCCCCCTCCCTCTTGGCAAGAAGTCTGTTCTCCATATATGACAATTAAAAAAAAAAAACCCAGCACAGCTTCAATGAAGTTTAATTCACCTACCAGGCAGTTCACACATTTAAAGTGTACAATCCAATGGCATCTAGTATATGCAAAGTTGTATATCCATCTCCATATCAATCTTAGAACATTTTAATTATCCCAGAAACAAGCCCTGGACCCCTCAACCATCTCTCCCAACATTCCCAAACACATCTCCTGTTTCCCCCCAGCTTTAGGCGTTGCCTATTTTGGACATTTCATATAAATGGAATAAATCATAAAATATGTACTCCCTTGCGACTGACTTATTTAGCACCTTTCCACAGTTCATCCATGTTTTAGTGTGTATAAGTGCTTAATTTCTTTTTATTCATTACTGAATAATATTACATTGTATGGAGATACTTCATTTTATTTATTCATCTGACAGCTGATGGATATTTGGGGTTCTTTCCACTGTTTGGCTATTATGAATAATCCTTCTGTGTACATTTGTGTCCATCTTTGTGTGTTTTCATTTCCCTTGGGTAGATACCTAGGAGTGGAATTACTGAGTCACAGCGTAACTGTGTTTAACACTTTGAGGAAGTGTTACACTGTTTTCGGAAATGCATTTACCATTTTACATTCCCACCAGCTCTGTATGAGGATCCCAATTTCTCCATGTCCTCCTCCATCCAAGCACTTGTTACTGTCTGTCTTTCTGAGTTTCTAGCCATCTGAGGAGCCATTCGAGGAGGTATGAAGTGATTTCTTGCTGTGGTTTTGGTTTGCATTTCCATGATGACTAATGATATTGGGTGTCTCTTCATGTGCATTTGTACATCCTCTGTGGAGAATACCTCTTACCCCTTAAACTCTGGAGACACCAGAATTGCTCAAGGTCCTCAGAGGCTTCCCATTGTGATTTAGGTTATAATCCAAATTCCTCAACAGGCCCACCCCATCTGGCACAACGTGAGCCCCACTGACTTTTGTGTGACTCTCCTCCCACATCCAGCTCTTGCTCACCCTGCTCCAGCTCTGCTAGCCTCCTTGGTCCAGACTCAGGGCCTTAGTACTTGCTGTTCCCTCTGTCTGGGACATTCTTCCCCCATCTTCCCCAGGGCTGGTTTTCTAGTCTCTATTAGACTTCTATTGCTGCTATAACAAATTACCGCAATTTAATGGTTTAAAAACAGCCTTTATTGTGTTACAGTTCTGCAGGTCAGAAGGCCTAAAATCAGGGTGCTGGCAGGGCAGCTGTCCTTGCAGAGGCTCTAGAAGAGAATCTATTTCCTTGCTTTTACCGGCTTCTAGAGGCTGTCTGCATCCCTTGACCTGTGGCCCCGCTTCCACTGTCAAAAACAACTGAGTAGCACCTTCAACTCTCCCTGACCTCTGCTTCTGTAGTCTTCTTCTCTGAATCGGACACTCCTGCCTCCCTCATATAAGGGCTCTCGGGCTCACTCAGATAATCCAGGATAATCTTATCTCAAAGCCCTTAACTTAATGCCATCTGCAAAGTCCCTTTTGTCATGTAAGGTGCCATATTCACAGGTTTTGGGGTTTAGGACACTGACATCTTTGGGGGGCATAGTCTTTCAGTTCTCAATTCATATGACACCTTGTTTGAGAAGCTGACCCTGTCCCCCTTTCTTTTTTTTTTTTTTAATCTCATCTCTATGTTTTATTTTCTTCATTTCTCTTAACATGCTATGGCCCTGTTCCTTATTTGTTTATGTTTGTCTCTCCCCAGAGAATGTAAGCACCATAAGGGCAGGGACATCACCTGTCTAGTTTGCTTCTGTATTCTCAGTGCCCGGCCAGTGCATAGACACTCAGTACCACTTGAGTGAATGATGGGCTGAAGGATGTGGGAATGGTGAGGACATAAGATGGCCTGGAGCCCCGTGGTCAGCCAGCTGTCTGTGCTGAGTCAGAGGTCACTTGGCTGGGAGCCAGCCATGCCCCCCAGGTAGCAGCTCCTTGCCAAGGCAGCACTTCATGGTTTTCTGTTCAGCACAAGTAATTGTGATTGTCCTTCCAGCCCTAAAGAGTCTCGGCTTCTGCGAGTCTCTTTTTTTGTTGTTAAGGCTGAAAGACCTTACTGCAAATTCCACAATTTATTCTTTTTTTTTCTTTAATGGCATTCTAGGGTTTTACTATTACAGATAATGCCAGTCATTTTAGAAGCGATCATCCCTTAGGGCAGATTGTGATACTGGGGAGTGGAGGTGGAAAAATCCATAAAGTGATTCAAAAATCATACAGTCACAAGTATGCAAACTCTTTGGATTTGACAATTTTGGCAGATAACATGTTTGCCTCCTGTTTGTTTCCCTGTGAATGTGATTGCATTGATGTTTCCCCTTGGGGGAAAACAGGCTTCTCACAGTTTCACTCATCCCAGGTGTATTTCGAGGGGTCCTGGGGCAGGGATTCCTTTGTTAGATGGCTTTCCTTCTTCCTCTCTCTTGCACATGCCAGCCCTGCTTTGTCCCTGCCCAGCTGTGTGACTTCAGGCAAGTGACTGCCTCTCTCTGAGCCTTTAGTTTCCTCATCTGTAAAATGGGGATGAGTTGCTGAGAGGCTTAGGGGGCAAAACACTCTCCCTTTCCCTCAACCAGGAAGGAGTCTGGTTAGTCCAGACAAGGAGCACTTCATCCAAGGGTGGATCATTTCAGGAGACTGTTCCCTGTCTGCTCCAGAGAGCTTTGAAGATGGGCAAAGTTTTCTCCTGTATCCTGCAGGACTCAGGATCCCAGACCGGGAGAGATGGTCATCATGTAGTGTTAACTGTCGGGGATGAAAGCAGGTTTTCATAGAGTATAGATGGTTTAACAATTACAGCGAGCATTTATATCATAGGTATGTTATCCTATACGTATAACTAATCTAATCCTTGCAACAACCGCTGAGGCAGGTTCTGTTGTTTTCCTCGTTTGAAAATGAGGAAACTGGGGCACAGGGAGAGGTGAGGGGGCGCCTTCCCTAAACACACTGCAAATAAGTAGCACAGAGAAGATCTGAACCCAGACCTCAGAACCCAAAGTCTGGGGACTTCCTTGGTGGTCCAGTGACTCTGCACTCCCAGTGTGGGGGACCTGGGTTCAAACCCTGATCAGGAAACTATATCCCACATGCCACAGCTAAAGATCCTGAGAGCCGCAACTAAGATCTGGTGCAACCAAATAAATATTAAAAAAAAAAAAAGAATCCAAAGTCTGGTCGCTGAGCCTGCGATTGTAACATCCATCTTTCTGACATAACATATATTTTTATTTCTGATAGAAGAGCCTACAAGAATATAACCAGTGCTTTCCTTGGGGTCTTCCAAGTGGGATGATCATGGGGGCTTTGATTTTCTCCCAGTTTCCAAATGTTCCACATGTGATGACCAGGTACTGCTTGTGAGTGTTGGGCAAAGAGCCGAGGACTCACAGGGCACTCAGCAGTGACTCATCCCGCTAAGATCTCTATCTTGTCTTGACCCTGATTTCAGGGTCTTGTTAAATGCTGACAGGTCAGTGCTGTGAGAGATGCCACTTTCACAGAGCTGCAGTGTCCACACGGCAGGGCAACTCCGGGTTTAATTTCTCTTCCTCCCACGTTGCCCGTGAGGAAAGTGCAGCCCACAGGAGTGAGGGCTGCCGCAACGGAGCTCTGGGGGCAGCTTCTGTTCTTCCCATGACATCACGCTGTCTCCAGAGAGTGGGAGGTGAACCTGTGGACAGAGCTTGTGTGCACGGAGGGCTGGGAAGAAGGGGTTTCTTCCTCTTCCCTCCCCTCTTTTCTCTCTGCCACTGGAAGCAGCCCCTGACCCTGCTGACATCACATCCCACGGACCAGGAATCTGCCCTGGGGTTTCCAGTGACTAAGGTTGCAACTCAAGAACTTTCCATCTCTAACCCTAAACACACTGCACTTTTCCCAGAGGCTTTCTCTCTGTGGGAGGCTGTCACAACCTTTCCCATTCCTCCAGAGGAACAGGGACTGTACAATAGGATCATGTCCCTCCCTGACTCTGAGGTGTTTCATAGTGTCCTGGTGTCCGTGGCTCTTAGGGTCAGGTTCAGACTGTAGCCTGGCATTCAAACTCCATCGTTATATAATCCCGGTCTCTTGTCTTGCTCTTCCCTACTCAGTTCACTTATGTTTGCATATTTTCAAACAGAAAAGCTCTGTGGATTTCAGGTTGACTCATCCGAAGGCTCTCACCTGAGGCTGTGGAGGCACCCAGGGGGCAAACCTTAAGGCAGTGCTCACTCTCAGGGCTGGTCCTGTACCTGAAGCAGCCAGAGAGTAGATGCCTCCTATAGTTTCACCCTGGGCATCTCCTTCTCCTCACCTCTAAGTCCCAGCCCTGGCAGGGGGGACTGAATGAATGAATCAATGAATGCACAGCCTGCCATCCTCACAGAACTGTTATAAGGAGCAAGAGAGCCGTGGATCTAAAAGCACTCTGCCAACTCTGAAGCACTGTACAATTTACAGGGGGCTACTGTCTACAGTGGGCTTCCCTGATGGCTCAGCAGAAAGAATTCACCTGCAATTCACAGGCTCTCTGGAGCTTATCACAGGCCTGGAGCTCAATAATATTTTGTTGAATAAATGTATGACTTGATGTTCACATGGATATCTGCTGATTTCTGAAATCCTGAAACTGAAGTCTGATTGTTTTTGTCCTAGTTTAAAAATAAATAAATAAATGCCTCCCTTTAGGAAACTCAGCAGAATACTATGTGACCATTCAAAACTGCTAAATATGAAGAGCTTGTAACCAACTTGAAAAATACTTACAGTATAATGTAAATAAGGTCTAGATACACTTTCTTTCTTAGAGTCTGGCAACAACTGCATCCAGAAGCACACCTGTATGTTTTGAGGGGGAGAGTCTTAGAAATGGAAAGTATCCTAGTGGGATGCTGTGTCATTTATTAGCTTTTTTGCCCCTGCATTTTCCAAGTTTTCTTTAGCAAACAACCATTAACTTTATAATAAAAAATGAAAAGAAGAAATGCACTGGTTTTAGTATTGTAGACAGTGCACGGGTGCTCCATCACTTCAGTCATGTCCAACTCTTTGCTGCCCTGTGGACTGTAGCCCACCAGGCTCCTCCATCGATAGGATTTCCCAGGCAAGAATACTGGAGTTGGTCGCCACACCCTCCTGCAGGGGATCTTCCCGACCCAGGGATCTAACCCAAGTCTCCTGCATCTCCTGCATTGCAGGTTAATTCTTTACTGCTGAGCCATCAGGGAAGCCCACTGTAGACAGTAGCCCCCTGTAAATTGTACAGTGCTTCAGAGTTGGCAGAGTGCTTTTAGATCCACGGCTCTCTTGCTCCTTATAACAGTTCTGTGAGGATGGCAGGCTGTGCATTCATTGATTCATTCATTCAGTTCCCCCTGCCAGGGCTGGGACTTAGAGGTGAGGAGAAGGAGATGCCCAGGGTGAAACTATAGGAGGCATCTACTCTCTGGCTGCTTCAGGTACAGGACCAGCCCTGAGAGTGAGCACTTCCTTAAAGTTTGCCCCCTGGGTGCCTCCACAGCCTCACTTTGGTCCTGGCCCTGCCCCCACTCTGTACCAGGCATTCTTCTCTGTTCTGAGGCTCTAACAGTGCCTACACGGGGCTTCTGTTTGGAAGGGAAGACAGGCAAAGTTCTTTCACCTTCTGTTACACTTGAGGAAACCGAGGCTCCCATCCCCCTGGGGAAGTGTCTTGCCCATAGCGAATAAGCAGCTAAAGCTCAAGGCCCCTGACCCTGTTGTCCAGTGGTCTCTCTCCTGAGTCTTGTGTGGCCGCCCAGGCTGACATTTACATTCAAATGTGAGCATCCTGGTCCTGGCAGTATTGAATGACTTGGGCTGCTGGTGGAACCCAACTCATGGTGGAATTTCAGATAGAGTGAGGGGCAGGAGGCTTTGTGATGGACGGAGCCGGGCCAGCGTGGGGACCCTCTGGTGGAGGGACTGCCCTTCTGACTCTTACGTATTTTTTCGTGCTCACCTTCCAGCCTCCTACGTGATCACAGACCTGACCCAGCTGCGGAAGATCAAGTCCATGGAGCGGGCCCAGGGTGTGAGCATCACACGAGAGCTACTGTGGTGGTGGGGCATGCGGCAGGCCACCGTCCAGCAGCTGTTGGACCTCCTGTGCCACCTGGAGCTCTACCGTGCCGCCCAGATCATCCTCAACTGTGAGTCCCCAAGGTCCCCTCGCGGCCAGCAGGAGCTGCGCTTCCTGGCTTTAAAAGCTTTCCTGATCTTAAAAATATTTCTTACCACCCAAGTAAGAAATTAATAACAGTGGTCACCCCCAGGGAGAGGAATGGTGCAGCCAGGGAAGCAGGTGTTGGAGAGAGATTTTATTTTATTGATTTTTTTTATTGTCAGTCTCTTTGCATCTTTTAAATGTTGGTTCTCTGTTCCAAAAATAAATAGAAATTTAAAAATAGCTATAACATAACAATTCAATAAAGTCGGCAGTAAAAATTATTTATGTCCTCATCCTGTTTCCCAATTTGTCATCCCAAGAAGTAACCACTAGTTACAATTTCTTGTCTATTTTCCTAGAAATTTTCTAAGCAAATGTTTATATGTATCTGCAACATTTTTAATACAGATGGTAGAGAGAACACCAAGCATTCAGATGTCCCCTTTGTTTTCACCTGGCAGTTGATCTTCGAGGTTGTTTCATATTGAGATCTTCTGTCAGCAGTGACATTGTATTCCTGTGACATATGTATGGTGATTTATTGATAGGTGTTCAGGTCGCTTCTAGCAGTTGCCTATTGTGTACAGTGTTGGGACACACACCTCACTTGCACACATGTGAATCTAGTTTTGGGATGATTTTCCCAACAGTGGAAAGGCTGCATTGAAAGTTTGTATATTTTAAGTTTTGATGAATTCAGTACCAGTGTTACAAACTGCCCTGCTACAGATATGGCCATGGTGGGAATGTATTAACAGGTAATAAATAATAACCTCCCTACCTTGAAGGGTGTCAGTGAAACTGAAGAAATAGAATATGTCAAGGGCCTGGTGTTCAGCCAGTGCTCAACAGAGGCAGAGGGATGAGGGGGCCTGATTATCTACACCTGGGCCCCCCAGCTCCGTGTTCCCAAAGAGACCCTTTCGGTATGGGGCAGTGAGCCAGACCTCTCACAGGCACTGAGCCCCTGCCCAGTGCCTCGTGCTGTCCGAGGTCCTGGAATACAGGTGGGAGAGCAACAGGTCCTCTGCTCTCATGGAGAGCATAGTGATAGGCAGACAGCAGATAGGAAAACAAGTAAAATTAATGGGAGGGAGTGACTGAGTAGGGGAGCCTTCTAGAACATGGTGGTCATGAAAGGCCCATCTGAGGAGGTGAAGTTGGAGGAGTGAAAAGAAGGCACCCACGAGAAGAGTTGGAGTAAGAGAGCCCAGGGGAGAGGGAACAGCCTGTGTGAAGGCCCGGGGGTGTTGAAGGAACTAGCATAAAGCTGGTGTGAGAGGTAGACAGCAGGGCATTCAGAGCCCTACTGGCCTGTGGAAGACCCTGTGGGCCCTGGAGTTGTCCTGTCTGGGGTTCCTGAGCTGGGAATAACCTGACTGAACCAACAGATCTCAGTTCAGCACCTGCCTTCTGAAATCAGGGAGGGCTTGCAGGAGGAGGAGTGGGAGCTTAGAGACCTCTGCCCTCAGAGATAAATCAGGAGCTATCAGGGTGGCCTATAGGTGGAGACACACAGTGGTTGGTGTGACCAACAACTGTCCTGTGTAGCTGCTTGCAGATCCCTCTCTGGCTTGTCTGCAGCCCCAGAACCTGACATGTGGTACACTCTGAGTTGAGTAGGTATGCTTTCAAACATTTTTCATGTTTTGATAGAATTAGTGATAAACTCTAAATGGGTTCAAAAAGAGGTGAGGAAATTTGTGCCTGTCCAAGGATGCTAAAAAGAGAGAGGGGGAAAAAAAGAGAGAGAGTTGTGGAGAGTGGGGACTGCAGAGAGGAGCGGGAAAGCTGTTGTTGGGTCAGGTCAGCCAGAATGGAGGGACCTCCCGCTCAGGCCACTTTGGGGAGGACACCGGTTTAGGGTACTGGGATGCTGCAGGGGTGTCTGGAGACCTAGGGGCAGACACGTACCAGGAATTGAGACACATCTCTCATTGGACACACCAGCTTGCCATTGATGTCAGAACCTGACTGTTGAC
Source organism: Giraffa tippelskirchi (assembly GCF_054371585.1). Lineage (NCBI taxonomy): Eukaryota > Metazoa > Chordata > Mammalia > Artiodactyla > Giraffidae > Giraffa > Giraffa tippelskirchi. The sequence goes on along the minus strand of NC_137283.1, from coordinate 16,110,928 downwards.
TAATCTTGAACATATGCTTAACAATTTGAGGTCAACACACAGCAGAATGCCAGATTCAGAGAAACACACTCATTGCATTGTGGCACTCTGAAGCTGACACTGACTAGGTGCTTTTGAAGTGCCAGGCGCTGAGCTTGACTCCTCCCAGAACCCCCACCCACCCACCCCCGAGGTGGGTGCTCTAAGGAGCCCCTTCTCCCTCTATGAGGACACGGAGGTCAGGAATGGCTCAGAGCCTCCCCCAAGGGCACAGGTCTGGTCATACCCAGGCGCGGCTGGATCCGAGTCCTCATTCTTAGCTTTTCTCATAGGAACTTCACTGCACGCAGTGTTTGGTCTTCCAGGAAACAGTAATATGTATCTGTCAGCTTTTCTTCCTAGAACTTTACTCAGTTCCCTACTTTCCCGTTCCAACTGCCTGTAACCTCTCAGGACTGTGAGAGTCTGCCTCTGTTCCCCAATCCTCCTTAGCTCTGCTGATTAAAATTGCCTGAGGAAGAGAGATTTGTTTTGGGATTTCGGTTGTGTTTTCACTATTGCTTTCAGTCCTCAGGCAATACACTTCCCCTTTCTGTATCTTGGGGGTTTTTGGGGGTTTTGTTTTTCCTTTTTTTTTTTAATTAGGAAAAAAAAAAGGTGCTGTAAATCTTGGTCACTTTTTGAAATTGAATACAAAAGGCATGAGAGAGGCATATTAAATTTCTGTTATTCCCGCCAATTAGATCAGTTTTCCCTTCCCTAATTGTAACATTGTTTTTGTTTAGTACCTAAGTCCAGTGGGACTCTGTGTGATCCCATGGACTGTAGCCCACCAGGCTCCTCTGTCTGTGGGATTTCCAAGGCCAGAATACTGGTTGTCATTTCCTTCTCCAGGGAATCTTCTTGACCCAGGGATTGAACCTGCATCTCTTGCATTGGCAGGTGGATTCTTTACCATTGTGCCACCTGGGAAGCCCTAATTGTAGCATTAGTTAAACTTTGCTTTGCATTTACTTGCTGAAGATTGTTTATGAGCTTGCTCAGCTGCCCGTAGCAGTTTGAGAGCCTGACTTCTGCCCACCACTTTTCAGAGAACTTTAAGACTAGGTTTGAGTAAAACAGAACTTGAAAACCAGACACCAAAAGTCCCACATATAAAGCTTCAGAGACTTAAGACCCTAGGTAATATATTTGTACTTAGCAGAGACCTTCTGAAGGTTGTACCTGAACCAAAAGGCTGAGTGTGGGGTTCACTGGGGGCCACACATGAGTCCTGTCTCTTGGAATCACATCCTTCAAGGGGCTACTGGTCCCATCGTGTAAAGAGCTGAGTGTGTGGGTCTCTGTTCCTTGATATTTTCTCAGCCTTAATTGCCAAGACCATTAATATTCAATTGTCAGACATTAAATGTTATAAGACTTAGAATAAACTAGTGCAGAAGCCTTACCATTCCTTTTTCTGGCAAATATGCTTGCCAGTGTCAACCTTTTTTACTCCTTTAGCTGTTTCTTGGTAGTTTCCTATATTAGCATCCCAGGTTCATTGCTGTTACTAAGGGCAAACTACAGTGACTTAAATAAGACTTAAAAAAGACTCTGTGCCTCCACACATGCCTTCCGGACGACAAGAAAGGCACAGTCCCCTGGGAACTGCAGTGTAACCTCCCTTCACAGGCCATTGGCCAGGGTTGGTCACATGATCACACGCAATTGCAAGGGAAGCTGGGAAATGTGATCTGTAGCTGGGAGCTTGTGTGCACAACTAAAGTGCCTATTACTCTAGAAGACATATTGGAGGGACAGCTGTCTTCCTTTGGCCCTTTGCTTTGGGCCACCCAAATATCTGTATGTATCCTTCCCACAAACACAACGTGCTCACCCTTTCCCCAAGGGAGTCTCTTTCGGCAAGGGGAGTAAGTCCTTTGCTTGGTCCCTCTGTCAGTCCCTTGTTCTTCTTAGTTGACCAGTGATTCTTAAAGTGTATTCCTTAGACTTCTAAGGCTCAGCATCTCCTGGGAACTTGTTAGAAATGCAGGTTCTTGGGCTTTACCTCAACTGTCGGTGTAGATAAAGGTTTAAGAACTGCTGTTCCAGCACCTGGTTCTCTGATTTCTGACCCTGTTTTGAGGGGTGGAGTAGGTATTGGCGAAGCTTCCCTGCTCCCTGTTCTTTGTGGTCTCATCAGAAGTGGGAACTGGAGAGGCTGCCCTTATAGGGGGCTACATGGCTTTTACAGCTCCCTTCCTGTTGGGGAGAAGTGGTTTGGGGGCCTCAGAGAAGCTGTGGGGTCAAATAACGGCCTGCTTTAGTCACACCAGACTTGTGGTTTCTTTGGCGATACATTTCCCTCAAAATGCTAGAAATTTCTGGTCTCTTGGCTTCTAATCAGTTCTGTATGTGATAACCACAGCTAATGATCCAGCCTAGATAGCTTAGTTCTTAGCCCTTAAAGGTTTGATCTTTTACTTAGTGGCCTATGTAGTCAGCCTGCACCCCCCCCACCTCCTCCTAATTTAAGGTCCGTATCTGGAGCCTCCCCTGAGGACACTTGAAACAATAACTTGGATGCGATGGAAGTGTTCTTCTTTTGACTCTTGCTTCTGGACTCTGTGTCTGGCAGATAGCGGTGGACTGAGAATTGTGGAGTGTGGATTAGAAGGGTTGGGGCCATGCTGTCACCTCCTGCTGGGACTTTCCCTTTGGGACCTCTGACAGGGCACGTGGTTCTTGGTCAACTTGGATTTTCTACTACAGGCCACATCATCGTTTTCATCTCCGCTTTAACATGGAGTTAAAGGGAGTTAAAGGGAGTTCTTCTCCCTTTGTTGGAGGTCTCTTGAAAAAGAAGCCACGTACACCAACCCTCAGAACATTTTCAGCTTCTCCATTTAGAGTTACGGGATTTCTTAGCACATGGACTGCCTTCTGAGGGTCACAGGTGGCAGTGTTGCTTTGGTATGAGGAGAGTAATCAGCTTTCCAGCCTGCCGTATCTGGGTCCTCGCCACCTCTAACATTATTATATTGATCTGACTCCTATGTGTTGTGCTTAGTCATTCAGTCGTTTCCGATTCTTTGTGACCCTATGGACCTTAGCCCGCCAGGCTTCTCTGTCCATGGGGATTCTCCAGGCAAGAATACTGGACTGAATTGCCATGCCCTCCTCCAGGGGATCTTCCCAAACCAGGGGTTGAACCCAGGTCTCCTACATTGCAGGCGGAAAATATACCAGATGAGGTACCAGGGAAGCCCTGGCTTCTATAAGAAAGGCCAAAATAACAACGGGCTAAACTAAAAGGTTTCTCTCCATTAGTAGTGTGTGAGTGTTGGCAAAAAGGCTGATAGGGTGGATCCACAGTGTCAGGGATTCAAGCTTTTGTTCTACCTTATCTTGCTATCCTGAACATGTGGTTTCCAGCTTGTGGTTTGAGATACTCACTTCAGCTCCTCTTCGCTTTTCCATATTCCAGGCAGCAGAAAGGGGTGGGGACTTTTCTTTCCTTCTAAGGGTACAAGCTGAAAGATGTACTTTTATCACTTCATTCAGTTCAGTTCAGTTCAGTTGCTCAGTCGTGTCCGACTCTTTGTGACCCCATGGACTGCAGCACACCAGGCCTCCCTGTCCATCACCAACTCCCGGAGTTTACCCAAACTCATGTCCATTGAGTCGGTGATGCCATCCAACCATCTCATCCTCTGTTATCCTCTTCTTCTCCCACCTTCAATCTTTCCCAGCATCAGGGTCTTTTCCAATGAGTCAGTTCTTCACATCAGGTGACCAAAGTATTGGAGTTTCAGCTTCAGCATCAGTCCTTCCAATGAACACTCAGGACTGATCTCCTTTAGGATGGACTGGTTGGATCTCCTTGCAGTCCAAGGGACTTTCAAGAGTCTTCTCCAACACCACAGTTCAAAAGCATCAATTCTTCAGTGCTCAATTTTCTTTATAGTTCAACTCTCACATCCATACATGACTACTGGAAAAAGCATACCCTTGAATAGACGGACCTTTGTTGGCAAAGTAGTGTCTCTGCTTTTTAATATGCTGTCTAGGTTGATCATAACTTTCCTTCCAAGGAGTAAGCGTCTTTTAATTTCATGGCTGCAGCCACCATCTGCAGTGATTTTGGAGCCCAGAAAAATAAAGTCAACCACTGTTTCTACTGTTTCCCCATCTATCTGCCATGAAGTGATGGGACCGGATGCCATGATCTTAGTTTTCTGAATGTTGAGCTTTAAGCCAACTTTTTCACTCTCCTCTTTCACTTTCATCAAGAGGCTTTTTAGTTCTTCAGTTTCTGCCATAAGGGTGGTGTCATCTGCATATCTGAGGTTATTGATATTTCTCCCAGCAATCTTGATTCTAGCTTGTGCTTCATCCAGCCCAGCATTTCTCATGATGTACTCTGCATATAAGTTAAATAAGCAGGGTGACAGTATACAGCCTTGATGTACTCCTTTTTCTATTTGGAACCAGTCTATTGTTCCATGTCCAGTTCTAACTGTTGCTTCCTGACCTGCATACAGATTTCTCAAGAGGCAGGTCGGGTGGTCTGGTATTCCCATCTCTTCATTAAGTTGTATTGACTACAACCTAGTCACATGACCATAATTAGCTGCAAGGGAAGTCTGAAGGTAGCTTAAAAGTGTGGTTTTTATCCAGGCAGTTGTCTGTCTAGCTAAAACTTCTAGAATGTAGGAAGACAAGAGGAATGGATATTCTCACCACATTTGCACTATCTCTAAATAATGTGCTTATCCTGTTTTTTCCATATATATCAATTTAAATATTATCCATTAACTTCCTAGAAGAGAATTTGGCTCTACATGTTGCAGTAAAAAGGAAAAAAGAGGTATGAGTTTTTCTTTTTCCCTTTTCTGAGAACAAAGAAGATAAAGATAAAAATCAGTGAGCAGGCCTGAACATTCCTTGTTTTTTTTCAGTCTAACTGCTCTTAATTTTGCATGTCCGTAAGGAAGTTTGCTTTTCTGTCCCCTAACTCTGCAGGAACTACAGTGCACATTTTTTCCTTTGACTCTATGCTAAATACATCCCCTATTTGGTGTCTACCCTTACAACACCCTTCCCCTTGTAGTTACACATCAAAAAGAGGGCTGCAGAGCCACCTAACTATCAGACTCAAGTTTTGGATTACCGATGCCAGTTTATGACTGTCTTTGAAACAATGCAAGAGGAAGAAATCAAGATCCTATCACCCTTGTTCCTCATCACCATCTCATGACTGCAAGCCCTTGCCTTAGAGAAGTCCCTAGACTCTTCATGGAGGAGGGATGCAGTTCTGGAGGCATGAGCCTACTATGTTCCCCTGTCTACCGGCTGAGAATAAAAGCCACCTTTCCATTTCCTCCAAACCCTGTCTCCGCATTTTTTATTTGACTTTGGTGTGCAGAAAAGGCCAAGATTTTGGCCAGCAACGTACACACCTCCTCTCCCCCTTCCTCCTAATACGTTTATAGCAATACATTTATATCCTCTGTAATCTGTAGATGGGTTTTTAGTTCCTCTATAGGTTGTTGTTCTAACTTTTAACGAATATCATTACATATTTAATGAATTTTCCATCAGCTCTAGACAGTGCCCTTTTTTTTTTTAAGATTTCTTTTGATGTGGACCATTTTTAAAGTCTTTATTGAATTTGTTACAACTTAGTTTCTGTTTTCTGTTTTGGTTTTTTGGCCAAGAGGGATCTTAGCTCCCTTACCAGGAATCGAACCTGCATCCCCTACACTGGAAGGCAAATTCTTAACCACTGGATCACCAGGGAAGTGCCTAGGCAGTACCTCTTGATGCTTCACTTTGTAAGATGAAGTAACTTTACCCTGCCCTTTATTATTCTCCCCTCTCCACTTTCACCTCCCGACTTCTGGCAGAGACCAGACATAAAGTGACTTTCCATGGATGTCTTCACATCCCGGCTCTTCTGAGCCCACAGGGAAGAGCAGAGTCTTAAGTGAAGCCCCAGTCTCTGAGTCAGGATAGGAAGAGGAATGGGGCCTTTGTATTGGATTGAAAAATGTCTTTTTGTGAGGGGGAAAGTACCGTATGCATAGGATGTCCACAGGGTGACTCATGGTTTAGAGTAGCATTTCCCAAATCACGTGCCCATGTGCTCCAGCAAGTTACCCCCTGCAAACAAAGTGTTCATGAAGAAATAACCCTGGGCAGTCTGTATGCTTTATCAGTGCCCCCTAAGATACACACCGATGTTTTAAGGCTCTGATAAGTTCTATAGCAAAGGAACCTATTTAGGCCAGTATTTTCCATTTACATTTGACTACGGAGCCCTCTTTTCATTTGATACTTATTAATATTCCCATGGAACCAGTACACTGTGGGAGTCACTGCTCTAGTAAATGGTGGCCATGGTGCAGTTGTTGGGCATCCCAGGGGAGCCTCATGATGGAGAATCTGGGACATCAGGGGTGGCATTCACATGGTCAGGCCAGCATCAGAAGAGCCTGACCCTGGGACCTAGGCTCAACCATCACCCTGGGGCTTAAAACCTTAGAGCCCTTCTCCTGATGGGAGCTATTCCTGACCACCAGGCTTAGGGAGAGGGCTGTGTGCTGGCATCTGGGGGTCTCAGGAGCTGGAATCAAGGCAGAGGCCAAAGTATCAGAGCTGTGGCTTCCAGCCAGAGGTAGGTTGGCCATCATCACAGCTGAGCTTCAGAGCTGATGAAATGCCACTAAGGTGGGCACAGGAGCTGAACTTGCCAACAGTAGTGGTCTGGTGGCTCTAGCTCTGAGCATGAAGGCGTGAAACCAGCTGTGCCTTACCTGTGAGGTGAAACTCTCCCTTGTTCTTCCCCATAGGGAGTTAGATACACAGAATCTGGAGAAGAGAGTCAGCAGTGAATTGAGACATGTTATCAAGTGCCCACCATGTGCTAGGTGCCGAGGACACAGCAGTGAAAATACAGACTAGATCTCCGACCTGAAGGAGTTTGCAGTTTAGTTGAGAGCTGGATATGAATGGGATGATGGCACAGAGATGGGTACCCAGCTGTAGCAGGAGTGCTCAAAGGAGAAGTGTAGGTCCGGTGGGTAGGTAGGTAGGAGGGTGGGAGAGGGGAAAGTTTGATCTCATCTGGGGAAGCTTCCCTGAGGAACTGAAACTTGAGTCTCCAATCAAAGGATGGGTGGGCCAACCACACAGGCATTTGCAGGCAGAGGGAACAGCGTGTGCAAAGGCCCAGTAGTGGAAAGGAGCGATGCTTGGCCGTGGTCAGGTCTGCTTTCATTAGGAGTGAAGGGAAGGTTTAGAAGGGGGTATCCCCACTGCTCTGGCCGTGGTGGGGAACAGGGGCCTCTGAAGTTCCAGATGTCAGCTGAATAGGAGAGCAAGAAGCTTCTGGAACCTGAAGAGACTCCATGGAAGGTGGAGTCCCATCTGCTGCTGTCATCTTCCTGGGAGTTTGTTCTTTCAAGTTTCCCAACTTTCACACAGTCTCTTCTTAGTTGAGCAACCTTCATAGTTTCTAACTGTTGTTTGGTGGCTCAGCCAAAGTCATTTCCTTCCTGGAGGTGGGCTCTTGCTGGGTGGGGAGTTTCTGTCTGTTGTCCAGTTTCCTAAAGTGAAATGGAAGAGAACAAACCCTTTCTCTCTCAAAGAGGCTGAGCAGTTGCAAGGACCAGACAGGGCTGGTGTGTGTGTTCTCCTGGAGATTTCCCCAACATCCGCTCCTTTCCTACCACTAGAGAACAACAAAGTGTGGGAAGGACTCAGGTCCTAGGACCCCAGGAGACCTGCCCCTGGTGGTGGCACTGCACTGGACCAGGAGTCCCCCCCCCACCACATCCCAGCCAGGAGTCATGTTACCTGAGTGCTAGTCATAACTTGTAATTAGCACCTAATATGCTGGCAAGTATCTTATCTCACAAATCTCACTATTCTCCTTTCATGGTTGAGGAAACTGAGACGCAGGGATTAAGTAAGTCACCCAAAGCCACACAGCGAATAAGCAATGGACTGGGAAGGGATTCAGGTCTGCTTGATCTTAACCCCTGCTGGGGGACATCACCAGATGGCATCAACAGGCATAGACATTGTCCTGTCTGATTGTCTCATAAACGGGGAAGCTTCAGAACATAAGCGGCGCTAGGCTTTTCGAACATCCTTGCTGTGTGACTCAGCATGGTCTCCTGACCCTCCTTCCACGCATCAGTGATTCCGCTGGAAACGAACGAGGCTTTGATCACTGTGGGTTTCTTGGAAGTCTGTGTGAGCATGGACAGAGGGGCACATGCGGCACCTTTCAACCAGTCCCCAGTTTTTCAGAGAGGACGGGTTTGGAGCCAGAGGGAGAGGAGCTGCGGTTTACTGAGCTCCTGCTCTATGCCACGCTGTGGAAAGCAGCTTCTCTGGGTTACGAGCATTGGACACATGTTGAGGTGGCCCATTAATCAGGATGGGCTGTGGTACATTGCAGTCACAGATAAACCTGGAAATCTTAGTTGTTCAATGTAGTAAAGATCGATTTCTCAGAGTCTAGGGCTGCCTCCTGCCTTCTGGCACTTGGTAGGCCATCAGGAATGCATGGTTTCCACAGTCACTGTGGAGGGGAAGAGACAGATGCTTGCTTTGTCCGGGAAGTGACAATGGCACTTCCACTTAAAACCTATTGGCCAGAACCAGTCACGTGGCCCCAGCCTAATTGCTAGGGAGGCTGGGGTCTGAGGGAAGCAAATGACTATTTGGTAAGCACTGTCTCAGCTCTAGGGTACCTCAGTTCAAGGGGGTTTATTACAAGATTCTACCTCACCATGGCCCACGAGGTCTCACAGGGTCTAACCCTTGCCCAGTTCTCTCAGCTCATCTTGGCTACTCCCCCCACCCTCCCATTCATTCAGTTCAGCCACTAGGGTCGTCTTTCGTCTTAGGAGATACACCGAGCTATCTTCTGCCTCAGGATTTTTGCATATGCTGTTCCTTCTCTTTACAATGCTGGTCCCTGCCCACCCCACCACCCCCCAGCTCCCTTGCATTCTTTCCCTGGTTCATCCCTCTCATCTTCTGAGCCTCGACTTAAATGGCACCTGTCCGCAGAAGCCTGCCCTGGACACCCCATGTATAAGTGTCAGGCACCCCCTCCCTTCCTCCAGCTTGTTTTCAGTGCAGAACTCCTCCCAGTTTATAATTAGATATCTTTGAACTATCATGTAGGTTTTGATAATGGTCGGCATCCCCTGTCCCTAACACAATGAGTAAGTGAATGAGGATGGATATGTCATTTTAGCAGCTGGGGAACAGTTCCAGTGGAGGATCCTAGATAGGGTGATTGGAAAGACAGGTCATGCTCTCTGACTTGCCTAACTTCATGTCTAGCTTGATCTGGGAGTTTCTAGGGGTGTGTGTGTGTGTGTGTGTGTGTGTGTGTTCCAGTGGAGGATCCTAGATAGGGTGATTGGAAAGACAGGTCATGCTCTCTGACTTGCCTAACTTCATGTCTAGCTTGATCTGGGAGTTTCTAGGGGTGTGTGTGTGTGTGTGTGTGTGTGTGTGTGTGTGTGTGTGTGTGTGTGTGTGTGTGTGTGTGTGTTCCAGTGGAGGATCCTAGATAGGGTGATTGGAAAGACAGGTCATGCTCTCTGACTTGCCTAACTTCATGTCTAGCTTGATCTGGGAGTTTCTAGGGGTGTGGGTGTGTGTGTGTGTGTGTGTGTGTGTGTGTGTGTGTGTGTGTGTGTGTGTGGACTTTGGATGCCCAGGAAGGAAAAGAGAGGGTCCAGAAAGTTCTGTTTGTCCTGCCATGGCCAGCCGGCACCCAGCACCTGGGTTCCTCACTTAGGGGCTGAATCACTTTTATTTGCTCTCAAAAGGATCCATTTAAGCCACATGAGTCAGAATAAACACAAAAAATAAAGACAAATATATAAATACTACATCACTGTTTACCTCGAGGTAACACCCCTCAGCCGAGGGCTGTGAAGAGTGGGGGAAATTCCAGACTTGCTCACTGGGGAAATACCTTGCCAGCAGCTGGAGTGCCCTTTGCTCAAGTGTGTGTATCAAATGTTCCCGAGTTGCCGGCCCTGGCAAGGAGACCCCAGGGCCCTCTGCCAAGGGCCCAGCACGCATAAGCCTTTTGACCAAAGGAAGTGGGGCCTCCATAAACAAAATATAAGTAAGAGAACTATGTCAGGTTTCACTTTACTAAAGTATTACCTAGAGATAGCAACTGGCCCTTCCCCCCAGAGTTGTCATCTGAATTCAATAGGCTACACATATGGGAAAACACTTAGGAGAAAAAAAATGCCTGACCTAAGGGGGTGATGATCATAACACTAGTAAATTACAATAGTAGCTTATAACTTTTGAGCACTTACTTATTTCATCATCTCTGGAGGCGGAGGGCACAGTTCCTCATCCCACTTGTCAGATGAAACTTGGAGAATTTTCTTTGTCCATGAGCCTGACTGCAGTGTGCATGAGTGGGCTGGAAGCCCTGAGTTCACTACTGGCCTCCATAGCACATGTGATCTGTGGCTCATTAGAGAGAGTGGGACATCCTGAAAATACAAAGCAGAGAAAAAAAGGAATCAGACCCACTGTCCCCTGGGAACTATGGAGAGAGAGGAGAGAAATGCTTCTGACTCCCTTCCTCTGCCCCTTGGAGCTGGAAGCTCAATCCTCATCATTCTCGGTTAAACCAGCAGTTCTGAGGCTTATCTAGGGAGCTTTCAAAAACATCCAGACTCTGATTTAATTGATCTGAGAACCAACACCTCAACTTCTTGGCACCCACAGCCACCAAAGATGTTACTTTGAGCTTTGGCATCTCCTCCCATTGCTACGGGTCTCGACAGGAAAACCCCAAATTGCCTGTCCTCCTAGGTGTGAGCAGGCCAGCTGCCAACAACACAGCGGACGGAAGCAGGGCACAGCTCTCCTCTATGTGAGCTTCTGTAATACTCAGTGCCACAGCCACTGCACCTTCAAGGCCCTGCCACTGCCCACTGAGACTCACATGTCCATTGGAGGGTTTAAACTGTTGGAACTAGCTGTCCACCCCAGATGCTTCCTTCAGAGAACCTAAATTGAGATCAGAGATTCTTCCTCTGTGTCTTTTGAGCAGCAAGAGAGGACAGAGAATGACTGAGTCACAGTTTGTGCCCTCTCCCGTCACTGGCCCAGCTGTGTATCGGGTTTTTGTATCTGGTTTTGTATCTGGTTCCACTGAGTCCTGGGATTGTCCTGGGATAGAAGGGTTATAATTATTCTGACTCCATAGAAGTTGCAAATGAAGCTCAGAAGGTTAAGAAATCCAGCCTAAGAGGGGCTGGCTTTGGATGCTTCCCCACACTTACTCTCGCTTCTACTCGGTGATCACAATTCCTATTTTTGGTTCTCATGATCCAGCAAAATCAACTTTCTGTGTGGACTCTTTTGTGTGTATGTGTGTGTGTGTGTGTGTACTCTTTATGAACATGTAATTGCAGCGGAGAAATTGTCTCCTGGAAGCATGAGACTGCTCCCGTACATCAGTCATAGGAATAAATGATGTCACTGACTTGCTTTTTGGTCTTGGCAGACAGGAAACTCACAGGAAACTCGTGAGATTTAAAGATCATCATGACCCTTTTGTGTGAACATTATGTCCTCCTTTGCCTCATCCTGCCTTCGATGTTCTATTTTTATTTCAACGACACTCTGCTGTATGTACTGGCCCAAAGGAGTGGGCGTTGTATGCGCTCAGCTATCACGGATAAGTTTCCAGGCAGTAATAGGGGAAAAGCCACAGTTTCTCCCACTCCTGGGTTTGATGGTAGGAAAAGAGACAAGCAAAAGCGTGCCCTGCACCTTTCAATTCAGATCGGGCACCAGCAACCCAAGAGTCAAACTGAAGATATGCCATGTTTATTTATTGTCTGCATCTCAAAACCATCTGAAAACCCAGAGTGCTGAGACGGGGGTTTCATAGGAAACGGAAGCTTCTCAATTTGATTTGCTACCGTAGGCCTGAAGCTGGGCTCCATCAGCTGTCCTCTGTGTCCTTGTGTTGTGGCTAGGTGGGACTGGGGTGGACTTCAGCTGAAATGCTCTGACAGTTCAGTTTCAGGCTGGAGCCCCCGCTGGGTGCCACAGGACTGTTCCCTCCCCGGGCAGGTGTGTGCTCCAGTCCCACATGTTTGCACAGACCACAGTGCCCACTGTAGGCTCCCGCATGTCACTGCACACTCTCCTTAGGGTGAGAATGTAACAAATCCATTTCTGTTCCTGAGGGTGGAGGCCAGAGAGGTCAGCCACAGATGGGTGGGTGGCCTTGGTGTTCCTACCAAACAGATCTTGACTGAGAGGCAAAGGTCTGTGCAGGAAAGGGGAAAGGGATAGGTCACTGAAGTGAGGTCAGGCCGGGATAGTCACCTTCACTCCCATTTGACTGATGACGAAACAGGCTCAGCCAGGCCTCGGATGGGGGGAGGTGCCAGTTGGGGTGCAGGTGGGACCTTTAGAAGCTGATCTATCTGGGAGCATCTCCTGCTGTGGTGGGCTGTCTGGGATCCCCTTCACCAGCAGGTCCCACTGGCCCAGTGCAAGGGGAACTGGAGCCACAGAAGAGCCACCTCTGGCCCTGTGCCTCATACACAGATGTTGTCACGAGGACGGCTTGGACGTGGCCCTTTGAGAAATATGAGACCCACCGGAGGCAGTTGGTGGAGAGTGGGGTGTGTCAAGGGGCCATCTACTCAGGCCAGAGAGAGGAGAAGAGGGTTCTGAGAGGCCCGGGGGCCCCTTCCCCCTAGGGTGTTCGTTTCTGCTCCATATCTTCCCAGGAATCAGTCTTCACAACTGGTGACTGTCCCTGTTGTCAGTCTCTACAAGAAACTGTGTCACCTGGCACCTGAGGAAGGCAGTCTGTGACGCAAGGAAAGACGTGGGAGTCCGTGAATCCTGCTGGCAGGGCTGCCCTTGGGGAGGAACCTCGCTTCTGGGATCACAGTTTGGGCCAGAAGAGCCTTTCCCTGATGGGGTTGGCGTGGGGGCAGTGTGGTGCCTGAGGACCCCAGGTGGGGAGAAATGAAGTGTGTGACCTCTGGGGCCCCCATACGGGTGGCGTGAATTTCATTTTGGGAAGAGGGCAGATTTCAGTTTGGGAAGATAAACAACTTTTGAATGGATGATGGTGATGGTTGGACAATAGTGTAAATGCACTTTTCTTTTTTAAAATAATATGTATGTATTTATTTGGCTGTGTCGAGTCTTAATTGCGGCATGTGGGCTCTTCATCGCAGGCATGCTGGCTTCTCTCTAGCTGTGTCTAGTGTAAATGCAGTTAATGCTACTGAACTGTAAAATTATTAAGATGATAAATTTTATGTTTTATGTATTTTACCACAACTTAAAAAAACAAATGCAGTAAAACAACAACGAAAAATTGTAAATGATTCAGTTATGTTAAATGGTTTTTCCAGTGGTCATGTATGGATGTGAGAGTTGGACTATAAAGAAAGCTGAGCGCCGAAGAATTGATGCTTTTGAACTGTGGTGTTGGAGAAGACTCGTGAGAGTCCCTTGGATTGCAAGGAGATCCAACCAGTCCATCCTAAAGGAGATCAGTCCTGGGTGTTCATTGGAAGGACTGATGTTGAAGCTGAAACTCCAATACTTTGGTCACCTGATGCGAAGAGCTGACTCATTGGAAAAGACCCTGATGCTGGGAAAGATTGAGGGCGGGAGGAGAAGGGGACGACAGAGGATGAGATGGTTGGATGGCATCATCGACTCGATGGACATGGGTTTGGGTGGACTCAGGGAGTTGGTGATGGACAGGGAGGCCTGGCGTGCTGTGATTCATGGGGTCGCAAAGAGTCAGACACGACTGAGCAACTGAACTAAACTGAACTAAATGAAAATGGAAAGACTCCAGCCCTACATTCTTTACACCCAATATGTGGGCTGCCTAAGAGATAACCCATGGGACTTCCCTGGTGGTCCAGTGGCTGGGACTCCATGCTCCCAATGCAGAGGGCCCGGGTTTGACCCCTGGTCACGGAGCTGGATCCCATGTGCTGCAACTAAAATCCCGCATGCCACAACGAAAATCGAAGATCCCACATGACGCAACTGAGCCCCAGCGCTGCTAAATAAGTATTTTTTTTTAAGAAAAGAGATAACCCACTATTTTAAAAATATGATAACACCACCACCAATGAAGTTCCCATGTTTTGAGCTAATCAGTTAACCTGTGCTGACTCCTCTTAGTCTCGTGGAAGTTGTCCAAAGCCAACACAGCGGGGAGGTGATGAAACTGGTGTCCATGCCAGAGCCTGGACTCGGAGCAGCTAAGCTCTGCTACTTCTTTATAAGATAAAAGATATCTTATAAGATGCTGTGCTGTGCTTAGTTTCTCAGTCGTGTTCGACTCTTTGTGACCCCAAGACACAGTTGGAATAAATGCTCCTGCAGACCCAAAGGCTGGAGGTGTTTTGTTGAAGCCCCACCTGCTGCCCTTGTGAGGATGAGCGAGTGGCCAGTCTTCCCCACACTTCGGGGCACTCTGTTTTTTGGTTCTCAAAAAATATGGGTCTACCTCCCACCACCAGGAGGTGAAGGGCCTTGAATGCAGGGCTGTAGAATTTGGATTTGGTCTGGGAGGCAGTAGGGGGATGGTCAGAGGGTTCATGTGAGGAGTGTGTGTTTTATCCTGGAAGTGGGGAGTCAGAAGGGCTCTAAGCAGGGAAGTGGCGGGGCCAGGAAGGTATCTCAGTAAGATGAGGCCTGGGGAGGGCTCTGGAGGCCACTGGAGCTTGACGCTAGGACCAACCTGAGAGGACGGCAGTGCTGGGGGAGGGGAGAGGAAGCCGGTTCTTAGGAGCAGGCTCTGTGGAAGCTGGTGGAAACACACCCTCTGGCACCTTTGGGGTTTCCCAAATCACTGCAAAGAGGAAGTGATTACTCTCAAAAGGCAGCTGACCTCCACCCAGGCTCCTTTAGCTGGTCCTGCCTACTTAGACTGTGTGATCTCGGACAAGCCACTTAACCTGCTCAGGCCTCTGAGTCTTCATCTCCGGCAGGATTCACTGAAGGACCTTGGGAGGATTTCATGCTTGCAGAACTGGGGCTGACTAGACGTCATGGCTTGCAGTTGACGTGGCTGCTATTTTCAGGCTTCCCATCTCTAAAACAGGGAAGGATGCACATGTCTGTACTGCTCATGGAAGGGGAAGCTGGAAGACTGGCAGTACTTTTATACTTAGGGGCTCAACTAGGGACTCAGTGGGGTGGAGGTCTTTGAGTTCCCCCATGTGTTCAGGGAACCTCATGGTCTACAGAGCCCTTTCATGTCTGCACTCATTCCCTCCTCCCAACAGCCTTGTGAGGGAAGCAAGCAGATGTTATCATGACTATCGCTTTTGTCTCATAGGTGAAGAAACAAGCTCAGAGAAGGAAAGTGACTTATCTAAGGTCACAGAGCTGGTAGGATTGGAAGTCAGGTGTGTCTGACTCAGAGTGCCTGAGCTGGACGGTCGCAGAGATTGTTGGGTCCAAACGCTATACTTTACACGTGGGGAGGCCAAGGCCCAGAGAAGGAAACAACTTTTGGGGGCGCATGGATTTGAAGCCGAGCCCAGACTGAACCAAGTCTCTTGACTTCTCCATCCAACCTCTCGATGGCTAACCCACTTCACTAATGATAATAGCTTTCTTTCTTCCTACCTCATTTCAGGGAAACCAGTTCTTGAAATCAAGTCTTCCATCCCAGACTTCTTGGACACTGTGAAGCCAGGAAAGCCTTTGGCAGCTTCTGTAAGAAACACTGAGGATAAGCAAGAAACGGGGCATCCTGTGAGGCCACCCACCTTTCCAGGCTCAGGTAGTTTTAATTAAACTTAATGTTTTAATTTAAAGGAGATTTATTTAAGGAACTGTTTTATCTATAAGGATATTTAGCTCAGAGTATAATAGCAAAAAATTGGAAACATCAAGTGTGGGTGGCAAAATTAATCACAGATGGTGGTAACAATAAAATCCTGTTAACAATGATGTAGGTATATATATACATGGGCTTCCCTGATGACTCAGATGGTAAAGAATCTGCTTGCAACATGGGAGACTTGGGTTCAATCCCTGAGTTGGGAAGCTCCCCTGGAGGAGGGCATGGCAACCCACTCCAATATTCTTGCCTAGAGAATCCCCATGGACAGAGGAGCCTGGCGGGCCACAGTCCATGGGGTTGCAAAGAATTGGACATGACTGAGCAACTAAGCACACCAGAGCACGTGTATATCCACATGGAACTATGCTCGTGATACATTGAGGTTAAAAATGTCAGATGACAAAAGGATATATGCCATCTATTACCTTTTTTTGTTTGGCCTCACTGCACAACATGTGGGATCTTAGTTCCCCAACCAGGAGTTGAAGTCTGAATTGGCAGAGCAGAGTCTTAACCATTGGACCACCTGGGAAGTCCCCCATTTTTGTAAAAAGGAAAAAGAAACTCAATAACAGAGGGCTTGTGTGTGTTACACACTGTTCTAAATTTACCCTTCAAAGATGTTGACCTTTTTAACCTTCAGTTAACTGTAGGAGTTTGGTATTATTTTTCTCCCCATTTCACAGATGAGGAAACTGAAGCATAGAGAGGTTATCATCATGTGTGGTAAGGAATCATACACCTTGGAGTTGCCACCATGTAAATGCTTATTAAACGTTAGCTGATCTTAGGAACATTCCAAACACCCCAGCTAGGTTGAGTCTGGAAAGTTAATTCTAGGCCAAGTAGTCTAGAATTATTTCCTATAGACTATCAAGTTCATATGCTATGGGCCCAGGTATTTTACCTTTGGTTCCCCAAGACCCAGCACAGGCCCTGGGCAGGGAGCCTAGTGACCTCTTCATCTACCCTCCCCAGGGCCCTGGCTCTTGCAGCCATGTTGGGGGTTGCCAAGGGGTGCCGCCTGCCCCACAGCCTTCCTCCTCTCTGCCTGGCACAGATCTGCTGCTTTGTTCTGTGGAGTTGAGTATGGAGCGTGAAAGTGACTTGCTCAAAGTCATGTGGGTAGGAAGTAGCATCTGAGCCATGTGATTTGAATGCTCATGTCCCTGACCACTGCACACACCACTGCCCCAAAGCTTCTCAGCCCACTTCAGTTGTCTCCACCTCCTTGTGCCCAGGGAAGGACTCAGCCAGCAGGTGATTTCCCCAGGGGACCTGTTCTTCATGCCATCCTTCCCATGTCTCCCCTGGAGTCCCACCCACCTTCTGTTCTCCTGCAGTCTGCTGAGAAGAGAGCCAGAGACCCCAAATCCATGAAACCTCCCAAATTCATTGATGTGGCCCCTGAAGCCAGGGTCAGTGTCAGCTGAGAGGAGGGGCCTGGGCTTTTGCATCTGGCAGACCTATATTTGAATCCCAGCTCTGTCCTCACCAGCAGGAGACTGACTACCTTAGCCTCTCTGTACCTCATTTTCTTCATCTAAGAAATGGGCATAATGATAGAAACCACATCATCCTGTGTGGAAAGTAATCATACACTTTGGGGTTGCCACCATGTAGATGCTCATTAAGCATTAGCTGATCTTAGGAAATGTTCCAGACACCCCAGCTAGGTTGAGTCTGAAAAGTTAATTTTAGTCCAAATAGTCTGAATTATTTCCTATAGCTAAAGAGTTTTTTTGTTAAGGGCAGAACTCTGATCAGTGATTAAAGATAAGGGGATGTGGTCCTAAAGCTCATATGACAGTGGTTGATGGCCAAAGGGAAGGAAAATAATAAAATAGGGAAATTCTAGGGGAGTGCGGGTGAGGCTGGAGAAGATTACTGATATAGCAGCTTCTTTGGAGGTTCCTAAGCTCGGCTGCTGTGAAAACAAGCACCGTATGTCTCTGCCAGCCTTTGCACCCTTCGCTTTCTTGAATGGCACTTGGGAGGACATGTTCCCAGACAAGTCAGGACAGTAACTATCTGTCGACAGAGACAAGAAGTCTATTGTCTGTCTTTGCTCAAGCTGAAAATATGGGTGTGATCATTAATTTCCTCAAATAACCCAAAGCCAGTCTTCTCTTGGGAAAACCCCAAGGTTCTATTGGGCCCCAAAGTTCCAGCTATTTCTGTCATAGGAGTGGAGAATGTGAAGGCAAAGGTAGCTGAGGAGGAGGACTGACAGGTGGGACCGGTGCCTCCTGGCAGTCACTGAATCAGCTTGACAACCTAGGGCAGAGGGCTCTTGGTAGCTAGGGAAGGAGACATAACCTGTCAAAACTCCATGACTGACCAAGCGGTGGGAGTGGAATTCAGCTCATGTGAGTTGTTCCAGACTCCACATCTTAACCTCTGTATCTCCTGATCCCCTGGCAGTAGGTGGGGAGGAAGTAGGGAGAGACATGGAAAAGGAAAATACACAAGCAGATGAGCCATGGACAAGTTCTCAGTACCTCCTTAAACAGATGCTCAAAGCTAGATTTCAGATAAAAGGGCACTGAGTGGCTGAAATAACTGTCACAAAGCCTTACCTATAGGAGAGGCATCGGCTGTTCATCAGAATTGATTTGCTCTCATTCTATATGTGGTTTTACCAGCCTTGGTACCCCATATATACCAGAGGCTGATCTTTGTGCTTTATGCCATCTTTTAATCTGGAAAAGAGCTCTACAAAGAATGGACTATTACTGTTTTCTTTTGTTGTTGTTGTTGTTTCTTCATTTTTACATCTGAGAAAGCTAAAATGAGGCACAATTCACCCAAGTTCAAATCTTTAGTAATGACAGAGCCAGGACTGGAGCTCAGTTCTGTCTGCTACCAAGAAAGAGATGGGGAAGCTGTAGAGGCTGACGCACTGCCTGCCACAGGGCAGGATCCAGAAAACTCCAAAATGAGATACAGCACCCTGCCTACAGTGACGCAACTCAGCAGGACAAGATTTCGGTGCATTCTGCTTGAGAAAGCAAACATTCTAGAAAGATTTCTGTGGGAAATGGCACACGAAAGATGAACTCTTAGTGTTTTGGAAATGACATTTGTGTAGACCAGTGTCTTCCATGAATGTTTCCAAAGAAAGCAAAGGCTTATTCTTACCTGATTTCTCAGCCTTGCAGTACTGGCCCAAATTCCACTCCCTTTTCCCCCACTCTCCAAACCAGAGAGATAAACAAACTGAACTACCCCCAGTAGCTCTCCTGTGTCAGAAGAGCAGACCTCAGCGATCCGCCTGCACTGAGAGGACTGGTGCAGCCCCCAGAGCAAACCCCAGGTATCAGACCAGAGAATCATGGCTATGTGAGGCCAGTGCTGACCTTGGTATTGCTGGGCAGTGGGAGAGGGTGAGGGACCATGTGTGCAGCCTAGTGCGGCCACCCTGGGGTGGGGAGAGCGGATTGTGCAGAAATGCAGGAAAGAAGCAGGGGGGGAGTCGAGTTGGCCTGGAGCAGCTGTTCCCAAAGTGTAGAGCCTCTGCCCGCCAGTGTACATGGAACACAGGTGTTAGAGCATGTGTTACATGCACAAAAGACTAGGGATTCAATGCTGAATACTTAAGATGTGAATTAGAGCAGAGTGAAAGAAAACACTGTGGAACAGCACGGACGCATGACCCACACCTAGGAGGTGGACGACTGTGACCACTGTGACTCAGGCCAAGGGTACTGAGCCGAGCCCAAGAGATGGCAGGGCAACAGTGGAGGCCTCTGAAGATGGAGCAGCTGTGGGTGGAGCACCCACCCAGGGAGCCTCCCCTCTGCACCCAGTCACCAGGGGTGAGGGTGGGGGTGGGAGCCGCTGTGAGAAGCTCAGCCTGGGGGCAGATGCACAGAGGGATTTGAATGAGCAGCTAGTCTTTGGTCAGTTATACTGCCAGCAGCTGGTCTGCAATGTGTTGCTGGTTTTACTTACTTTGTTTTACCTTTTTATTTTTTTAAATTGAAGTGTAGTTGATTTACAGTGTTGTGTTGGTTTCAGGTATACCACAGAGTTATTTTGTTATACAAATATATATTTCTATTATTTTTTTTCAGGTTATTTTCCCTTATAGGTTATTACAGAATATTGAGTATAGTTCCCTGTGCTATTATATAGTAGGTCCTTGTTGGTTATCTATTCTGTATATAGTAGTGTGTATCTGTTAAACCAAGCTCCTAATTATCTCTCCCTCAACCTTTTCCCTTTGGTAACCTTAAGTTTGTTTTCTATGTCTGTGGGTCTATTTCTATTCTGTATATATGTTCATTTGTATTAATTTTTTTTAGAGTCCACAGGTAAGTGATATCATATGATATTTGTCTGTCTGACTTATTTCACTTAGTATGATAATCTCTAGGTCCCCTCATGTTGGTGCACATGGCATTATTTCATTTTTTTTAATGGCTGAGGAAAAATACCCCATCTTCTTTATTCATTTATTCTGGTTTTATTTTTTTCCTTTTTATTGGCCAAAAGTTTAATATCCATGTCTGAGCTACAGCTCTTATTCCGAAGCTCAGTTTAAGTTGCAGTGCACTGAGGGACAGAGAGGGTATGTGTGACTGTGTGTACACCTGTGCATTTTGGGGAGGGGTGTTTATTGTTACTACCCCCATTCTGGGGGTCTCTGGTGCAGTGTGGGTGTACCAACACAGTACCTTCTCAAGTGTAGTCCTTCCAAATATAGCCAATGCTGGAAAAAATGAAAGAAAATATGAAAGAAAACAAAAACAAAAAACTCTAGAAGCAGCAGAAAACTCAGGGAGAGAGGCTTAGGGTGGCCCCTCTTCTCAGAGAATGAAAGAGCCTTAGACTTTGTATCAGGTGAGTTTTGTTTTATTAGCTGCCTGGGTAAATAGTTTTGAAAAGCAGATTCTAGTTTCACCATGGTGCTGTTTTCAGTCTTCTGAATTAATTTTTATGGCCAAAGTTCCACATTAATCACTCCTTTCCTGATGATGTAAGCCAGACATACTTTGAAGCAGGTGGATTTGGTGTGCAACCCTGGGGCCAAAGTCAGGTTGCCTTGGAAGGGCCGGCCCCCTGTTACATAGAGGCCAGCTCTGTGGTAAGACCACTTGGGTATTTCCAGACGTTGACACCTGAAGCTCTGGCTTCTGGCCAAGGTCCACTTTCATGTGTCTCTTGTGAATCTTCTCCATTCACTAAAGGAGTGAAAGCACAAACTCTGGAGCCACTGACTGGGTGTCTTTGGAAAGGTGGTGGGGTCACCTCTCTGTGCCTTAGTTTCACCACCTGTAAAGAGTAGATGTTGTCTGTCTCCTGGAACTGTTGTAAGGGTGAAATGAATTAGGTCAGGGAAGCGTTGGGAACAGAGCCCGGCATACTCTGAATGTGTGCTAACTGAGCATGCCTGGAATGTTTACCGCAGCCTGGGCTTTCCTGCTGCCATACCTCCTCATGGGCTGGTTCCATGGCCTTGGTGCCCTCCCTCCCTCACAGCTACTTGTTGCAAACGTTTCCCCCTCTTGAAGGTCCAGGTCAAGTGTTCCTTCCTCTGTGAAGCCTTCCTTGATCTCACAGCTCACTGAGGCAGATCTCTTTCGCCTCTCCCCTGGGAGGCCGGTTATTGCCATTCCTGCCACATGGAGGTTTCTAGAAGTCAGGCTCTGTAGCTGATTCACTTGTGTCCTTCTCAGCTGCTTTCGAGGGAGGTGTGTTAGGGCTACGAGTCAGAAGGCACAAGGAGCTCCCTTTGAAGGCTGACTTTGCCTCTTGCCGTAGCCTCCTCCAGTGCCTCCTTTCCTCCTCCTGTCACAGGGGGACTTTGTATAGGACCAACCCCCAGGGCTGTCAGATGTCTTCCACAGGGTAACATGTGAGCAGCCTGGGTGTCAGGAAATGGCTGCCGTCATGATCGACAGTAAGTGTCAGTGGCGTGAATGAGACACTGGCTGGGTCTAGGGACCAGTCAGGGACCCCTCCCACCTTCCTGCAGCAGCCGAGGCCTGATCCACTGTCTCTCCTTTCCAGGACCTGCTGCAGCCAGAGTCAACCTCCCAGCCCCTCCTGAACATGCCTCTCCTTCCTCAAAAACCGACCAGCCTGCCTCAGCTGATTCAAAGGTAAACCCCCGACCCTGAGTGTAACCCCCGGCTTTGACTGTCTTTCAAAAATGCAACGTGTTTATTCCCTGAGACCAGTTTGGGGGCTAGGGGTCAGAATGAAGGGGAGAACTCCATTGAATTACTCTGAGCTTCTAAGAGTCTTAAGTGCTGACCCTCAATAAAATAGGAAAGAGGCTCAGGGAGAGGGTGCACTTTAGTTTTTAATGAGCTTTTCCATTATTTGTATTTAAATGAGAGCTGATAATTGGCATCCTCCTCACCTCCCGAAATATCTTGGCAGCAGTAGTCATTTACTTAGAACATACCTTCCCTCCAACTTTTTTTCAACACAAAATATATCTGATTTATCCTGAATTTTTAATGATTTGGGTCCAGGGTCACAAGTGACTTCTGTGAATCGTAAGCACTTTTTGCCTTTCTAGGCTCTTTCTTTCATTTAAAAATGTTTTTTAAAATCATATTTTATGACTGCAGTGGTATAAAGATGAACATAATCCAAGTTGGATTAAAAATTTCAACATTTTCTTCGAGGTGAAAAGTACATTTTTATTCTTTAGACTTTGAAAGAAATTATGTTAAAATGTTTTCGTGGACCCCTAAAAGTGTCTTGGTGCCTGGCAGGGAAGCCAGTGCTACACGGATCTGGTCAGTGGAGCTCTTCCATAAGTGGGACTGTCACCTAAGCAAGGTGATTTATATTTTAATAATTAATCACTTGCAAAGACAACTGAATAATTGGGAGAATAATCATGAAGTAATGTTAAGAGAAAACACCAGAAATCAAAACAATATGTGTGACATGATCTCAGTTTTTATTCATTTATCCTTTATTTTTCTTCTTTTTTTGACTGAACTGCAGCTTCTGGGATCTTTAGTTCCCAGACCAGAGATCAAACCCATGAACCCTGAAGTCGAACTGCACAGTCCTAGCCGCTGGACTTCTAAGGAATTCCCACAATCCCAATTTAAAAAAGAAATCCTCATATATCTAACTGGCAAGAATTACACCAAACTTTAATAACAGTTAAGAGGATAATAGGATCATGCATAATTAGCCCCCGACTCTAATTCTTTAAAACTATTTTTAAGAGCATGCTATGCTGTGCTGTGTGTGCGTGCTCAGTCGTGTCTGACTCTTTTATGACCCTGTGGACTGTAGCCCACCAGGCTCCTCTGTGCATGGGATTTCCCAGGCAAGAATACTGGAGTGGGTTGCCATTTCCTACTCCAGGGGATCTATCCGACCCAGGGATTGAACCACATCTCCTGCATTGGTTAGTGAGTTCCTTACCACTGTGCCACCTGGGAGTTCCTTATAAAAGCATATATAACTTTAAAAAATAGAAATTTATGTTTACGTATTTTAAGGAAGACTGCTTTTCTTAGACTTACATAGGTTATGTGGACCTGTATCCTGCTTCTCAGGATGTATACCATGTGTAGGACCAGGGGCACCAGCCCAGCCACTGACCTGGAGTGGAATCTGACTTCAGTTGTTTGACCCTCTGATGTTCACCTTTGTAAACTGAAAATAAAAAATAAAAGAATCATTGACCATGGGTTGGGGATACTGATATTGTAGTTATCTATAGGTAGGAAGGTAATTTTACCTTTCAGGGTACTATGATAATTTTCATTTTTGCTGATGAGGCAGTGAAGGCTCAGAAAGGTTAAGTAACTTGTCCAAGGTCGCAGAGCAAGTTAGAAGTGGAGCTGGGATCTGTCCTTTTTGTATTCCTCCTCACTGGATGAGATGATCCCATTCACCCCTCAGTTCTGCTGTTATGAGTTTCCCTGAGGTAGTAGGGAAAATAGTATTTTCCATATTAATTCTATATTAATCTCTGTCTCTTCTCTCTGAATTTCCAGGATTTCAGTGCCTCCATTCCTAAGCAAGAGACACTTTCAAGCCTGGCTGGAGATAACCTTTTCTGGAGTGAGGTAGATGTGATCCAGGCAACTGATAACTTCAACCCAAGCCACAGAATCAGTGAGGGGACCTTTGCTGACGTCTACAGAGGGCAAAAGCATGGCACACTGTTTATCTTCAAGAAGCTCAGAAAGGTAGGCACTTATTGGTTTCCAGTAAGGGGTGGAGGCTGCATGGTGAGGCTAGATTTTCATATTTCATTGTCTTTTCCTACAGATGGCCTGTTCAGGTCCAGGGTCATTTGAAAAATTGTTCCAGGCAGAGGTACAAATTTGTCGTAGGTAAGCCTCCCCTTTGGAAAATACTTTGATGGTGATGACAGCTAACCTGTATATAGTGCTTCCTATGTGGCAACATGTTTTAAGCATTTTCTTCATGTAATCCTTACAAGAACCCTGTAACATGGCTACTATTATCACATTATTTTACACATGGACAAATTGTGGCACAGAGATGTTAAGTGTCTTGTCCAAGATCACACAGCTAGTATGTGGCAGAGCTGGAATTTGGTTGGTTGATATGACTCCTTCCATGCTTTTTCTCTGTAGCCACTATATGCGTGGATTAGAATTATAAAAGAACCTTGGCTCACTTGGCTCAACGCCTTCCTTCCAGCGGGGGAAGAATCTGTTTCTGTCCCATTTTTTGAGATGGACAGAGATGTACTGATTCCAACTCTAAAAGCAAATGATGACCCACAGGCTCAGCCTGGCCTAGCTCTGTTTTAATGGCCTGAGAGCTAGGAATAGTTTTTATGTTCTTAAAGGGTTAAACAAATAAAAAGAAGATAATTTCATGACACATGAAAAGTACGTGAAATTCAAATATCAGCATCTATAATGAAGTTTATTGGAACCCATCTGTGCTCATTTATTTCTGTGTCATCTGTGGCTGCTCTTTCATGATCATGCACAGTGGAGGAACTGCACCAGAGGCCAGATGGCCTACAATGGCTAAAATATTTACTGTCTAGTTTTTTATAGAGAAATTTTGCTTATCTCTGGTCTTGAGCAATAAGGGCCTTCAAAAGTCATCCTCAAACCTGCATTTTACAGATGACGAAACTGAGGCTGGAGAACTAAAGTGAACCTCCCATTACAGAGCTTAGTGGGGGGGCAGGGGGGTGGGAAGGAGAGGGGGAGGACATTTGCAGACCTGGACACTTGTCCTATCTCTGCTGTCATTGCCTGATGGATTTAACACACGCGTACTAGGCCTCTGCAGTGTGCTGGACACCAGCTGTCATTCAAGCTGGCAAGTCACTCTCTGAGTTTCTCTGCCAAATATGCAGTCTCAGGCAAGCAGTGTGTGATGATTGTGGTGTATTTTAAGAAATAAAGAAAGTTTTAAAGAGGAAAATAGAAATCACTGATTTTCCTTAACATCTGTAAATTACTACTACAGTATTCAAATTTTTATATATTTTCTTCAGTCCTTTTTCTCTTCATTTATATGTATGACTACACCCAAACACACACACGTATACATATATACACATCCTTATCTACACACACACATGCACGCACACACACACACTCCAAACGGAAGCTAGAAATCTGATTCCCTTTCCATCTTGGTATAGTGCCTTCCTGGAGTAAAGCAGTCATTGCTTCATTCATTCATTTGGCAAATGTGAGTCATCAAAGCCTTTCTTGGTTCTTGGGAGTGCAGACATGAAGAAAACACAGGCTCTGCCTTGGGGAAGTTTATGGTGCTGTGGGGAGAGCAAAATGTAAATAACTAATGAGGATGAAAAGTGTGCAGTAGTACAGTAGGATGGCCTAGTGGGAAGTAGAGAGGGGCTGAGGGATCAGGCAGGAGGTCCTTGAAACAGTATTTGGGAGAGTCCATCAAGATCTGCCTCGAGGTGGAGGAGGGGAGAATGAAGGCGGTGTTTTGAAAGCTATTTATGACAATGAAAGGTGACTAATTAGATGGGGCAGGTAAGGAGGTTTCTAGGAAATTGGATGGTTGGTGGTGCCCTTGGTTGAGCAAATAACTGAGGCTGGAGAATCAGGTTCGGAACTTGTTGAGTCTAGGTTGTTCACCTGGAACATTGGGATGCAATTTGACATTCAGGTCTGGACTGTGGGTTGGACCTGGAGGGATTTAGGGGTGGTCCTCATAGAGAGGGTGCACTTTGTAGAGGTGAGAGATCCCTGATGGAGAAGCTTATAAAATGAGATGATAAGCCCATCCAGGGAGACTCAGGTTTCAGAGAAAGGCAAAGGAAGAGAGTCTTAGTGGAAAAGGCCAAGGAACAGCTGTCAGAGAGGTAGGAGAGTTGGGAGGGAACAGTGACTTTGAATCCACCAGAAGAGGATTTTCTGCAGACTCACAGGTGGTTGGGGTATCATGTATTTCGAGTTCTTTGATTTCAAGCTCCTTGAAGTCATCCAGTTATCATCTCTCTACCCTCAGGATTAAGAGCATTTCGTACCTGGGAGCTTCCTGGTGGCCTCAGGGGGTGGAGAGGGCAGAAGAGGTGGAGGAGGTAGGAAATGGAGCAGTCTTTGATCATTCTTTCTGTCTGACTCCTCATGCCTGCACTGATGCCTAATTTCAGATGCTGCCACCCCAACGTCTTACCTCTGCTGGGCTGCTGCACTGGAGAACAGTTTTACAGCTTGATTTACCCATACATGGCAAATGGTTCTTTACAAGACAGACTCCAGGGTCAGGTAAGGGGCTGGGTCATGGTCAAAGAACAGGACCAGGCAATACTCACTTACAGAATCAAGGATTAAGGACTTAAAGGAATCCAGAGGGGAAGGGGGCCATCGAGAGGCCCTTCAGGGAGAGGAGTTGGGCCAAGATAGATAATAATATCTGGCTAAACATCTTCAGGAAAAACCTATTTAAAAAGTTTTGTGACACGGAGAAGGCAATGGCAACCCACTCCGGTACTCTTGCCTGGAGAATCCCATGGACGGAGGAGCCTGGTAGGCTGCAGTCCATGGGGTCGCGAAGAGTCGGACACTACTGAAGCGACTTAGCAGCAGCAGCAGTCCTCCCTCTTCGATGTACCATCTTTATTACCTTGGCCAAGTTATTTGGTCTTTTAAAGCTTTGGTTTGCTCATGTGTCATGTTTGCCCTCTGTGAAGTTGTTGAAATAATTAAATAGCTTGTGTTCATGGAACTTTCCTGGCGGTCCAGTGGTTCAGCTCCACGCTTCTAATACAAAGGGTGCAGGTTCAATCCCTGGTCCTATGTGCCATGCAGCCAAAAAGTAAAAATAAATAAATAGATACTTTAAAACAGACAAATAAATAAATAAGTAAATAAGCTTGGAAGGTTATATAGCCAGCCCCGATAGGCCATTAGGAATACTTGGAACTTTAATATTACAAAATCCTTAATTTTAAAAAAACTGATTGAATAGGTAATTAAAGATTTTAGAGACCATCAGTGTAGGTAGCAAGTGACATTAATGGTTTTAAAGCAAGGGCATTATTCCAGGAGCCTCACATAAATCACTTCTTATATATACAGTGTAAACTACGATAGAGCAAGTTTACTTAATGGTGTTCTTGATGAAGTAATAAAAATGACTAATTTTATAAAAAAAAAAAAAGTTTTATGACAAAGCGGCATTTAAGTCAAGAGTAAGACAAAGGTAACCCATAGTGCTATATTATCCAGTATTGTTCTGAAGGTGCAAGCCAATGCACTAGGACAAGAAAAAGAATGAACTGATACCGAGTATGGAAAGTGGAGGTAAATTTTTCTTAAAAATGATATTCTAATAAATTCCTATTTGTTTGTGAATGTATGGAATATTTATGGAGAGATACAGGAAACTGGTGCCCTGACTGCCTCTGGGGAGAACTATGTAGACGGGGTTCAGGTTGGGAGACAAACTTTTACTGCATACTCATTTGATCTTTTGCATATCATACCATATGAGTGTTATATCTATTAATGTTTTAATTTTTAAGACAAACAAGCCTTCCTTCTCATAAAGTCCTCAAACAGAGTGATAAAAGTTATTCCACAACAGAATTATTGCTTCCCTTGGGAGGGATCAGACAAAGTAGTTATTCATGGTATAATAATGATTGTTAGCTTTGCTGAGCTCTCACTGTGGGCAGGACACCGTGACAATGGCTTTGTACATCTCCTTCAGTCCTTGCCACAATCCCAGAGGTTCCCCCATTTTCAAAAAGAGGAGTCTCTGCCACAGAGAGGCAAAGTAACTTACCCAAAGAAATACAGCTGATGTGTAACAGGGCAAGAGTTTCAACAAGGTTCATGTGGCTCCAGATTCCAGAGTTTTTAAGAAGAAATCTATTAGCAAGGCCAGTTCTTAGAGGATGTAGAATCTAAGAGGTCACCTAAAAAATAAGAAGGGATTGTCTTGGACATTCAGTCTTAGAACAACAGTGGAAGTATAGAGGGCTTTAGACCACCCATAATCTCTATCAGCTCTTGTGAAATCTCTCCAAATACTTAAAATCAGCTCATGTGCTTGATGTGCCAACACAAGGTCCCTAGCTCCTCTCCCACACAGCCTCTCTTAGAGAAGAATTCCAGAACTCCTGCATGATAGTCATGATAAAAATGGTTGCTATTTATTGAGCACCCACTGTGTGGCAGGCACTATGCTAGGGGCATACTATTCACTCCTTTGAATCCTTACTACAACCTTAAAGCATAGGGATTAACGTTTCTATTTTATATCAGAGAAAACTGAGGCTCAGAGACGTTGAGTGTCTTTTCCAAAGTCACACAGCTAGTATGTGTCTGGGCTGGGATTTATACCTAGATCTGTCTGATGTCAAAACTAGTTCCCCGCCAGTAAACCATGCTGGCTGAGCCCTGTTGTAGAGGACATGAGGGCTGGAAGAGAGACAGGAGCCCGGGACTCTGCCACTTTAAAGTCCACTGAGACTTTAAAAAGGCACAGATGTCACTATTTTCTCCTTTTCTTTCTCTTAGGGTGGCTCAGACCCTCTCCCGTGGCCCCAGCGCATCAGCATCTGCTCAGGATTGCTTCATGCCGTGGAGCATCTGCACAGCTTGGAGATCATCCACGGCAATGTCAAGAGGTGAGAGAGGAGGGCTGGGCCCCGCCTCGGGCTGGGGTGACGGGGATGAGACCACGCACACTGCTGGGTCCCATTCCTCTCCCTTTGTCTCTCTTTTCTTTGACTTTCTCTCCCCTCCTTGCCTCTCTCGGATCTCTTTTTCTTTGCTATACCCTGAAACATCAGTGTTTCTAGGTTGTACTCTGTCTCTGGTTGCTGTCAGCATGACTGCCTATCTCCACGTTTGTCTTTCCGTAACAAAGGTATTTCCCCAGCAAGTTTGTTGGTATTTCCCCACAAGCCTTCCATTCCCCTGCCATATTTCACTTCCCCTCCAGCAGCTGATCTGGACTGGGTCCTCGAGCTGTGGGCTGTGACTGCCAGGCTCCCTGGGCTTTTGAGACCTGCTCTCATTCATGCATCTGTTGTCACAGATACCGTGACACAGGTTAGATGTGCGCCCCAGCATCTCAGTACCGTGCTCCCAAGACTAGAAACACGGAGAGGGATTCCAGAAGACACCAGAAGATCTGGAAACAGTGACCTCAAGACCATAGAATTCACACTTCCCCAGAGTTGTCTCCTCTTTTGGCCAGTGGAAGCTCTTTCCTCTTTTCTCCCCCCTGATTTTTATTGACTTGTGCAAACAATTGTAATAGCAAGAAAGGAAGTGAAGAGCAAGAGGTCATCCTGACCCTGTCACCCTGACTCACCACATGGCCTCCATTTCTCTGCTGTTTTTTTTTTCCCCCAGCCCCTGCCCACACAGATATCTCAGCCCTAAGATAGCACCATTACCTGATTACCAACTCATAGTCTCTTTTCCCCCATGATTTAAACATTTCCTCACGTTGCATGTCATCAATTTTTTGGTACTTTTTTTGACGTGGGTCATTTTTAAAGACTTTATTGAATTTGTTACGATATTGCTTCTGTTTTATGTTTTGGGTTTTTTGGCCATGAAGCATGTGGGGTCTTAGCTGCCTACCCAGGGATTGAACCTACACACCCTGTATTGGAAGGTGAAGTCTTTTTTTTTTAACTTTTTGTTTTGTATCGGTGTATAGCCGATTAACAATGTTGTGATAGTTTCAGGTGAACAGTGAAGGGACTCAGCCATACATATACATATCCATTCTCCCCCAAAACCCCCTCATATTGGAAAGTGAAGTCAATCACTGGACCCTGAGAGAAGTCCCCAGTTTGAATATTTTTATACATGCAGGTTAGTTTTTAAAAATTAAATTTTTTTCCTTTAGAGTACTTTCTGAGAGTATTCATTCCTGTAGATTAGATGCTTAAGTCTAAGAATATTTTTTACTGTTCGTCTTATTCCCCATGATCTGAGTAGGTTCAGTCCCAAAGAATGCTGACGTTTAGACTTGAGTCAGCAAGGCCATAGCTGGGGGTTGGAACAGCTTCAGAAGAGAAGGAGCCAGTACAGCCTCTGGGCTCAGGGCTGACATCCGTGGGGATCAGGATGGCTGCACCTCTCTGGCCACCAAACACCATTTCTGGGGCAGCAGGACTGATCTTAGCTTCATCCCCATTTGCTGGTGGAGGTGGGCTCCCAATCCCCACCCCCCATCAGGACTGGCTCATAAACTTGTTGAGGGTCTTCAGTGACCCTTGCTTTCTGGCACTGCTCACTACTAAGTTGCTTTCCAAAAGGGTCTCCATGGCAACCTCTTCTTGTCCACCTCCAAACAAGAAGGTTCTCTCTGCCTTCTTTCCCACAGCTCCAATGTTTTGCTAGACCAAAACTTCACCCCCAAGCTGGCTCATTCGATGGCTCACCCATGTCCTGTCAACAGAACATCAAAGTACACCATGATGAAGACCCACCTTTTCCAGGCCTCCACTGCATATCTTCCGGAAGATTTCATCAGAGTGGGGCAGCTAACAAAGCGAGTGGACATATTCAGCTGTGGAATAGTAAGAGCTTCCTTCTGTGCTCAAATCAAGGCCTGCACACATCTGTCCTTCCAATGGCTCCTCTGTAAGCACAAACTAGAAATGTTCCACGAGGTACAGCAGGAGTTGGCAAACTATGGCCCACAGGTCAGAACTGGCCTACGGCCTATTTTCTATGGCCTCTAATTAAGAATAGTTTTTATGTTCATAAAAGACTGAATAATAACAACAGCAATAGTAAAAGAGTGTGTGACAGAAATTGTTTGTGGCTCACAAAACCTAAAATGTTTACTAGGTAGCCTAGAAAGTAAATCTCTCTAGAAATATTTACTTTCTAGAGAAAGTTTGCCAACCCTTGAAGTAAAGCTCCTTCTCCCCATGAGTGTGCAGATTCTAACAGAGCTTCTGACTTCCCTGATGTGCATTCAGCCACCATCTAATCATCCATCCACTTGTCTGTTTCTTCTTGTTTGTTATCTGTCTGTTTAGTCCATCTGTCCATCCATCAGTCCAGTTATTATTCAACCATTCATGCAATAGCCACCCATCCATTCAGAAGCTATCCAGCCATCCAACCCGTGTCCTAATCACCACTGCTGTCCATCATTACTGTGTGCCAGGCACTTGGAATATAAATGTAACTAAAACACAGTCCCTCCGCCAAGAGTTCATGGTCTGAGTCTAGCAATCTCCAAAGCACATTTCTATAAAACACCAGTTCCCTGCGATCTCAATAGGTTTGATGTGTTTAAAGGGTTTCGATGTGTTCAAATAAGTTTGAGAAACGCTGCGTTGAACAAGGTTACGCAGAAAAAAAAGTTACCACAAAAAATATACCAGGGCCTTTCATATGGTAATGGTCTTTAATCTGGTAATGGTGAGGCAAGGGTATGCAGCATGTCTCAAATTCCCTTGACTATGAAACATTGTTTTCTTAGCATCTCTAAACATCAGAGACCTGGGGATCCCAGTCTGGGAAGTTGGGGTGGAGAAAAGTGACAGTTTGTGGCTGACCTCTGCCTAGAGCCAACAGCTGCATCTTGGCCCTTGCCTTCTCTCTTCGTCTGCAGCCTCAAACTCTGAACTTCCTCTCTTTGACCATAGTCTGTCTGGTTCTTCCACTAATGTCCTTCCTCTGAGCCACCTTCTGCCCTCAGCCCAGCTTCCACATACCAGGTTCTGCTTCCCTCTGTCTCCTGGCCCATCAGCCCTTCTGGTTTACTTGTCCCCCAGTTCTTTCCTGCCTCACCCTCTCCCCACCCCCACCAGCCCCACTGTGAGGGGTGCTCAGTGAAGCTCAGCAGGGTCAGCCCAGGATCCTCCTCCCTTAAGAACTAGTGAAACTAAACCCCAAGGCTGCCAGGCACATACAATGTAGAGCTGAAGAGCATGAGTTTGAGTCCCAGCTCAGCTGCTTTCAGCTGTGTGACTTAGGGTATCACTGATAACTCTGGACCTCAGTTTTATACTCTGTAAATTGGAGGTAATGATGCATATAGAGATTAATGAGATTCATAAGATAACATATATAAACTGGTTAGCAGAGTATGTTGCATTGATCAATATGATTATTATTACAGGGGTTATTGTTTATTATAATTATCCCTGCCTTCCCACACTCACTCCTGATTTCTGTTTATGCTTGACTTTTTAACTCAGTTCTTGATGTAACAGTTGACTTTCCCTTTCATTCATTCAGTGAGTGCCTACTGGCTCCCTTCAATCTTTTTCTCAGCCCTGCTGCTGACGGATGGTATGATATTCAACTTTGGTTCTTGTTGTAGGGAACACTGCCTTTCTCTGTTGTTGTTGTTGTTTATCTTTTTATTGAATATAGTTGGTTTACAACATTGTGTTAATTTCTGCTATACAGCATAATGACTCAGTGATACACATATATACATTCTTTTTTATATTCTTTTCCATTGTGATTTATCCAAGAATATTGAATGTAGTTCCCTGTGCTATACAGTAGCAAGTCACTGGGTTTTTTTGATGAGCGCTAAGTAACTTTTGTAAAAGGCCTGGCACAGGGTCTGCCCTGTGGAAGAGGCAGAGGAACTGTGTCTGTTCATTTCCTCTTGTTCTTCTCTCCAGTCTTGGCAGGACCTCGCCAAGTCCCTTTTCTCTTGGCTTCCCTCCTCTATGCAGGGGTGCCTTCTGCTGCCCCCTCCTGGCCACTGCTGCTGCTGCTGCTAAGTCGCTTCAGTCGTGTCCGACTCTGTGCGACCCCACAGATGGCAGCCCACCCGGCTCCCCCATCCCTGGGATTCTCCAGGCAAGAATACTGGAGTGGGTTGCCATTTCCTTCTCCAATGCATGAAAGTGAAAAGTGAAAGTGAAGTCGCTCAGTCATGTCCGACTCTTAGCGACCCCGTGGACTGCAGCCTATCAGGCTCCTCCATCCATGGGATTCTCCAGGCAAGAGTACTGGAGTGGGGTGCCA
Source organism: Giraffa tippelskirchi (assembly GCF_054371585.1). Taxonomy (NCBI): domain Eukaryota; kingdom Metazoa; phylum Chordata; class Mammalia; order Artiodactyla; family Giraffidae; genus Giraffa; species Giraffa tippelskirchi. Next base: position 16,077,619 of record NC_137283.1, on the reverse strand, counting down.
TCGCCTTCTGGCCACTGTAGTCTGTTAGTAATGCTTCAGGCCCTTTCAGGGTGGAGGAGGAGTTCTTGGCAGTTGTTCAGTAGCTCAGTCGTGTCAGACTCTGCGACCCCATGGACTGCAGCACGCCAGGCCTCCCTGTCCTTCACCATCTCCCAGAGCTTGCTCAAACTCATGTCCATCGAGTTGGTGATGCCATCCAACCATCTCGTCCTCTGTCCCCTTCTCCTCCTGCCTTCAATCTTTCCCAGCATCAGGGTCTTTTCTAATGAGTTGGCTCTTCACATCAGGTGGCCAAAGTATTGGAGTTTCAGCTTCAGACACCACTCAGTCTGAAAGGACTAATCTCCTTTCAGATTGACTGGTTTGATCTCCTTGCAGTCCAAGGGACTCTTAAGAGTCTTCTCCAGCACCAGAGTTCAGTCAGTTCTTTGGCGCTTATCCTTCTTTATGGTCCAACTCTCACGTCCATACATGACTACTGGAAAAACCATAGCTTTGACTAGATGGACCTTTGTTGGTAAAATAATGTCTCTGCTTTTTAATATGCCGTCTAGGCTTGTCATAGCTTTTCTTCCAAGGAACAAGCATGTTTTAATTTCATGGCTGCAGTCACCATCTGCAGTGATTTTGGAGCTCAGGAAAATAAAATCTGTCACTCTTTCCATTGTTTCCCCATCTATTTGCTATGAAGTGATGGGACTGGATGCCATGATCTTCATTTTTTGAATGTTGAATTTTAAGTCAGCTTTTTCACTCTCCTCTTTCACCTTCATCAAGAGGCTCTTTAGTTCCTCTTCACTTTCTGCCATGAGGGTGGTGTCATCTGCATATCTGAGGTTATTGATATTTCTCCCGGCAATCTTGATTCCAGCTTGTACTTCTTGGCAATAATTGGACCTTATTCTGTCTTTGAGAGAAGTTGTTGGAGGGAGATTTAACACTAAGCTGGAGTACCCACTCCCTCATCTATACAGTCATTAGATCACCATGTACCAAATAAGGATACAGGCTCAGATTTTAGTTTCTTGCCCACAGATCACCCAAGCATGTAAAGAACAGAGTCAGAATATGAACCCAGGCCTATGTGACTGTGGACTCCTTAGCCAGTGTGCTCTTACCTCTGCTGAGAATTTCTGTTCAAAGCAGGTCTCCCATTTGCTAAGATACAAATCACAGTTTGTCAGTTTGGTGGTGGCTTATACCAGCTCAGGACTGTGCTCTTTTCATGAATGGATGAATTAATGAGCAAATAATGTTAATAAAAGCCTGTGGATGAAAATGTTATGGATATTGCCAAGATTTTCTGTCTGGAATAGATATCTGCATGTGGATTCCTCCTTTTCTTGAGATTAACATAGCAGTGCCTGCTTACCATTTCTGATGGGTTTTAAATGAAAATATCTTTAGTATATAGTGTGTATGTATCCATATGTATGTGTATATACAGATAGATGTTTATATATATATATAGACAGAGAGAGAGAGAGAAGTGTGTGTGTGTGTTTGTGTGTGTATCTATCTGATGGTAATACACACATATTTGGTTTTCATCCTCCTTGCTTTGCTATCAATTTAAACCTCTTCTAACAGCTGGGTGATGTGTTTAGCTAAAGGAGGTGTTTAGTGATGTTTACACATTCCAGATTTGGGGCAAGTGTCTATGCTGGCAAATGACAGAGCCAGGCCTGAGGCTCAGACTTGAGAAGAAGCTTGTCTCTTGGCCAGAATCTCCTGTGTGAACTTGTGCATGTGTGTCCGAACCGTGCTAACTCCGTATTCTCTCCAGGTGTTAGCTGAGGTCCTCACAGGCATCCCTGCAATGGATAACAACCGGAACCCAGTTTACTTGGTAAGGGAACCAGCCCCTTCTGGCTCACAGCTATGAGGGGTCGAGGGGTGGGGAGGGCAGGAACCTCCACTGTACCCATCTGTACCCATTTTTATTGCTAATGAGGCCTAAATCCAGGGTTTGATTTGTACCTGCGCAAAGAAGCTGTAACCTTCCCCCTTCACCAGCCAGACAACAACTACTTTTGCATGAAATAGAGTTTAGAATGTTTGGGGGAAGTCCATTTCTTCTGTCTACATGTCAGGCAATCAAATAGGGTTTGTTTGGGTTTTTTTTGGCCACACCATGCAGCATGTGGGCTCAGTTCCCCAAGCAGGGATCAAACCCACGCCCACTGCAAGGGAAACACAGTATTAATCTCTGGACCACCAGGGAAGTCCTAGCGTTTGTCTTTAAATTGGTGAAAGTAAATTTCAGCCCTTTTAGGTTTCTATAATAATTTCTAAATAATTTCTATTTTTTAGGTTTACGACAACTGTCATTCGGATACACGTGTATGTGTATAGTGTCAATTTCAAAAATATAATGACATAGCCCAACTCTGTGTTTGACTCTTTATATATGCATGTGTGAGTGCTCAGTCATGGACTATAGCCTGCCAGGCTCCTCTGTCTGTAGTATTTTCCAGGCAAAAATACTGTAACGAGTTGCCATTTCCTCCTCCAAGGGATCTTCCCAACCCAGGGATTGAACCCAAGTCTCCTGTGTCTCCTGCACTGGCAAGTGGATTCAGTTGGGAGTTGGTTAAAAAAGTGACAATAGTGGTCACTTCCCTGGTGGTCCAGTGGTTAAGAATCCTCCAGGGAACACAGATTTGATCCCTGGTCCATGAGCTAGGATCCCACATACCACAAGGGAGCTAAAGGCATATGCTACAACTTCTGTAGCCTGTGAGCCCTAGAGCCTGTACAAGAGAAGTCATCAAAATGAAAAGCCCTTGCGCACCCTGATTAGAGAGTAGTCCCCACTCACCCCAACTATGGAAAGCCCGCATGCAGCAATGAAGGCCCAGTACAGCCAAAAATAAATAAAGAATGACAATAGGGACTTGCCTGGTGGTTAAGACTTGACACTTCCACGGGATGAGATCCATGATTTCATTGGCAGTAGCCAACTGGGGAGCATCTCCTTACACCGTTCCTTCAGGGCAGTCACTCTGTACAGGTTCTCATTTGTTTCAGATGGTGTATTAATTTCCTATATTTAATCTATTTAATCAATATAAATAATATATTTATAACCTATTTATATAAGTAAATGCATACATGTAAAATGTATCATGTAACATATAATTTATGCTATACAAATATATCTATGTATTTATATAGTAATATATCTATTGTTATTTATATAGCATATCTTCTGTTTTATGCATAGTTCAGATTTCTGCTTTCTAAGTAGCATAAAATAGTCGGGCTCTGTAGCGCAATGGATAGCGCATTGGACTTCTAAGTAGCATAAAATATAACATGTAGTATAAAATTTATAAAATATAAAAATATACATAGTATTATTTATATAGTACATCTCCTATTAAATATACATGGGCCAGAATCCTACATCCTAACATTTTCCTGTAAATGTTAATAAGGTGAGTTATTAGTATAATTATACTATATTGTATTATATTGGTATAATTATGCTATACTGTACTATATAAATGGTAGCTATTATTACTATTAATTACAATCACTAATAGAACATTGAATGTTGATTCTGTGTCAAGTACCACACTTTATGCACCATGTCTTTTAATTTGTGTTAATCCTATTCCCATTTTCCTGATGAAGCAACCCAGGCCTAGAAAGGTTAAGCCCCTGCATGATGATATGAGTGTGCTATGAAATGCCCTGTACATGTGGGGAATTTAGCCGTTCTCCAGTTCTTGGCTGTTTTACTTGTTTCTGGGATCCTGGCAATTATTTTCTTAAAACCATGTTGGTGCCATCCTGGAGGTGGGTGGGCCACATATGTTTGGACCCCATACCCCTGGACCTCACATGGGGGTGTTTCTGCTCTTTCCCACAGAAGGATTTACTGCTCCATGAAATTCCCAGCAGCACCACATCACTCTGCTCCAGGAAGATGGGTGTGGAGAAAGAGATGGCCAAGGAAATCTGCCAGAAATACCTGGAGAAGAGAGCAGGGACGCTACCGGAGGCCTACGCTGAGACCTTGGTTGTGGCCGCCTGCCTCTGTCTGCGGAGGCGCAATGCCAGCCTGGCCGAGGTGAGCCTGAAGCTCAGCCCTTCCCTAACAATGAGCCCTGTCTATGAGTTGGCTTTACCAGGGGCTCATTACGATCCCTTTACCAGTCCCTTCACCAAGAAGTGATTTCATACTCCAGAGCCATATTTAGTTGCAAACAGCAGTGTCTGCTGGAGCTGACAGCAGCTACGCTGGAGTCAGAGGTCCTGAGGGTGCCTCAGACCATACTCTCAGATGTAACAGAAGTCCATCTGCTTTCTCTGAACCTACTTTATTCCTCGCCCTCTCTGTGGGCTCCTTTTCCTTCCCTCCATCCTCTTGGTCAGGGGATACAGCCATATTCATTTACATGTCATAGTTCTGTTTTCACTAAGTGGTCAAGTCTCCAGGCCCCAATTTCAACCTCTTAGTGAGATAAACTCATTGGCTTAGCTAAAGTCAGGTGTCCACCTGTTAGCCAAGCAGGTAAGTTAGGAGTTCAGTTTATAAACCTCCTGGCCAGGGGGTCAGGCCTGGCAGGTGGCAGGGCCAAGTCCCAGAGAAAGGGATCATGTCTTAGCCCATGGACTAGACAGACACACCAGAAATCAATCACCACAGCAGATAAAACATTTAACTATGTCTAGGATATGCAGCGGAGAAGGCAATGGCACCCCACTCCAGTACTCTTGCCTGGGAAACCCCATGGACAGAGGAGCCTGGTAGGCTGCAGCCCATGGGGTCGCAGAGAGTCGGACACGACTGAGCGACTTCACTTTCACTTTTCACTGTCATGCACTGGAGGAGGAAATGGCAACCCACTCCAGTATTCTTGCCTGGAGAATCCCAGGGACGGGGGAGCCTGGAGGGCTGCCGTCTATGGAGTCGCACAGAGTCGGACACGACTGAAGCGACTAAGCAGCAGCAGCAGCAGCAGCAGGATATGCAGAGGTGGTTTCCATGGTAGTAGGTGTAAATTTGGGGACCAAATTTGCTAGGTCTTTTTAAGACAAAATAACTGCCTGAGAGGGCTCTTAGAGGTTATCCCACTGAGGGATTTTTAAGTGGTGTCTGGCAGAGAGGGGCTCCTTGGGAGTACCATTTAGCAGAAAGAGAGCTTCAGGCCCTACCCATGACTCCAACCAGACATCCATTGTCACTTCTCATATCTGTATTGGGTTCTTAGTATTTTATTTGAGGAAAGGGTTTGGTAGCTGGAAAAAAAAACAAAAACCTTCAAACACCAAGCCTCCCATTTTACAGATGAAGTCGAGACCCGGAGAAGTGGGGATGAGGCCAGAGGGATTTTCGGTCAGAGCCCTCTGGACTCCTGGCTCAGCCTCAGGTTCACCATCTTTTGCACCGGGACACAGCAGGAGCCAGAGACCAAGTCCTGACTCTCAGCCTGGGCTAGCTCCAGCTACCTGAGTGCATTTGCTTATTCAGCAGTGGCGTGCTGGACCCTGGGGATAAATGGGGAACAACACAAGCCCAGTTCCGCTTTCCTGGAGTTCACAGACATTGTGCAGTAACTGTCTGGTGAATGGTGTATGATGACAGGGGAGCCCCACCCAGGACTTTCCCAAAGAAGTAATGTGTAAGCAAATGAAGAGCAATCCAAGCAGAAGGAGCAATGCATGCAAATAGCCTGAGTCAAGAGACAGCCTGGCAAGGTCAGGGGCCTGGTAGAAGGTCAGAGTGGCTAGAACACAGAGTACATGGGGCAGAGTGGCTTGTGATGAGGCTGCTGGGGAAAAAAACCTGACAATAGAGGGCTTTGCATGCACAGTCAGGATTTTGAGAAAGTCATTGGGGGTATTAAGCAGGAGCAGAACATAATCAGACTTATGCTTTAAAAAGATCTCTTTCCCTCAACCTTCATTTGTTTTATTTTTTTGTTCAGTGTATCAGTTAAAGTACATTCAAAGAAGCTGCTATGATGAGGAGACTCCAAAATAAGGGAGATAGAAGTTTATTCTTTTTAGTTCTAGAGTTTGAATGTTGGCAGTCCAGAGCCGATGTGGCAGTGCTGCAGTATTAGGGATTCAGGCTCGTATATTACTGCTCTGCTATTATCATGTGGCTTCCATTTCAGAGTCCAAGAAGGCTGCTGTAGCTCAGGCCATCACATTTACATTCCAACTGTTATAGCCACGCGTTCCGGGAAACAAGCTCACTCAGAAGGACGATGCAGATAGTGAAGTGCAGTTTATTACACCAGTGGGCCCAAGGCAGAGTATCCTCTTAGCCAAGGACCCCAACCAGCATTTGTGAAAATCTTTTATACCCCATGTGTACGTGTCTGAACCCACCACCCAACTTCCTTGTGACTTACATAAACAAAGGAAAGGTAAATACAATCACAATAACTCCATCATTCATGTGTTATGTGTTCAAACAGTCAATAATCAATAAGCCTGAGGTTACAGATAAGAATTTATGACCTGTCCAGAGGGGGTCTTATCCTTCTATTGTCATTTCCACAGGCACTAAGCACAGAGTTCAGAGTCCATTAGAGAGGTGGCCAAGCATAATCAGCACAAACAGGCCTAAGATGGAGTCCAGGCCCTTTGAATTCCTTATTCATTCCCCCCTCTTGATGCTCCTAGTTTCCATAACGAGCATCATTCATTGAGATATATTGTACTTTAGCCCTCTGGCCACCCACATGAGAGAAGGCTATCAACCTCTGGGTTACAAAGTTCACAAGACATTGTAAGAAGCAGGGCCCACAAAGCAGTATGATTAGAACTATTATGACAACAGTAACAATAGTTTTCCACCAATCTCCCTTTACCCAGGACAGGACCGAAGTCCAAAAGGGAATATTTTCATCAGACATGGCTTTCACTTGATTTTGCATATCTTCCAAGGCAGTAGATACATTTTTAGACAGGTCAGGGATGTATACACAACATCCGACTTTAATTATGGCGCAAGTCCCTCCCTGGGCTGCTGTGAGTATGTCTAATGCCATCCTATTTTGAATTACTGCCCTCCTCATCTGAATTTGTTCTTCGTTCAAGGGTTGAATGGCTTTTGTACTGTCTAAGAGGGCCTATTTAGTGAAATTAGTTAAGGCCTCCACCTTAATCATGATATCCGATATCCGTTGTCCCTACAGAGGGTACAAACAAGGCAGCAAGATAGTCATACCATTGGAACACAGATCTTGTCCATCTTGCATGCAGATAGGGCAGGTTTACCGGAGGTTGATGTAGGCTAGGCTTAATACTGCCATGGGCGAAAGTAAATCCCAGTGTGCAATGCCCTACGCAGCCAACTGGTAACCATGGCCATAAGTTAAGCCCACAGAGCCACTGGGTCCCGTTGGGGGCTACCCAATAGATTCCGGGATTATATTTCCAGTCGGAACTGGGCCACTGAACCGACTGATTGGGGTGATAGGTAACTTATATAATTTGTTTACATTGTTCAGGAGACAAATAACCCATATATTTTAATTCTTTTGGGTCTAGGTGGCGGTCTCCAAATCCAACTTTGTGGTTTTTTTTTGTTGTTGTTCCCAGCAAATAGTAGCGGGAGCAATCAACTGTCCTTTCTCAGTAGTCATCCAGAAATATTCATCCCAGACCTGGTAGTATTGCTCAAGGTACCGGGAGGCCTGTCCCCCTTGCAAGGGAGCCCTTCTCTTTTTTTTTTCATATATGAGGTATAAGCTCTTGTTATCTCCATAAGACTAATGTTCATATTAAATGTAACCCCATGTCCCTGGCCCATTGATGGCTTTTTTTTTTTACACCAGGAGAGCAAAGAAAGGTTATGATTGGTGAGAGAAAGGAAAGTTCCCTTTTGTTGTTCCAAGAAGGAGCACAGTGGTATAAAGTCTCCACAACGAAGTGGCGACACCCACCAGGGGAGTCCATCCATAGCCCCACATACCCAACAGTCGGAGGAGTTGTGGAAGTCCGCATAGGAATGTGCCCATGAGATGAAGACGTTGTCCTATGCAGGAACAGTGGTCAGGTTCAGAACTGCGTTGGTGAGGCCAAGTAGCAGGAGTCGTTTACCCAGCTCCATCCTAGAGAGGGCTCGTCTGGGACCTCGTTTTCTTCTTCCTCTTCAGAATGATCTTGGTTTCCCGTGGGCGGTGGGGTCTTTCTGGGTGGTCAACTCGGCGTCTTCTGGGTCAGCGTGGTATGCCTTCTTCGCTCTGGTGTGATGGATCCAAGGGACAATGCCTGCAACTTTAACTGCAGTAGGGGTGGTTAAAACAACAGCTTAAGGACCTTTCCATCGGGGGGCCAGTGAGTCATGTTTCCAGTCTTTCACCCATACCTGGTCCCCTGGTATAAACTCATGCATCTGCTCCCCCAAGGGGAATGATATTCTTTCTTGCACAAACTTAGTTACTTGATTAATTACCTTACCTAGTTGTTCCATCTGCTGTGATATCCTGTCTTCCCTTACCTGAAGTATATCAGTTGTTACCTGTCTTATTAGGGGAGGAGGCCTCCCATACACAATTTCATAGGGAGAGTAGCCGTGGGACCGTGGGGTCATCCTGAGCTTGAGCAAGGCCATGGGAAGTAAATCTACCCAGGAATAGTCAGTTTCTATAATCCATTTTGAAAGTGTCTCCTTTAGTGTCCGGTTAGTTCGTTCTACCATTCCGGAGCTCTGAGGCCGGTAGGCGATGTGTAACTTCCATTTTATATTCATGGCTTTTACTTACTTGTTGTATCAGATCTGATATGAAGGCTGGGCCGTTATCTGATCCTATGCTGGTGGGGAATCCAAATCGGGGAACTATTTCCCTAAGCAGGCTCCGAGCTACTTCTGATGCTCTCTCAGTTCGGGTGGGGAAGGCCTCCACCCATCCCGAGAATGTACATACCAGGACCAACAGGTAGCGAAAATGGCGATATGGTTTCATCTCAGTGAAGTCCACTTCTAGATGTTCAAAAGGAAGAGTACCTTTTAATTGGATACCTGGAGGTTTTGGTCTGCACCCTGGAGCGGCGTTAATCTGAGAGCAGGCGTTGCAATTTTGGGATTCTGTTCTACATAGAGAGGAGAGGTGAGGAACCAGAAAATACCTTCGGATCAATTCCTCTAATTTGTCAAGTCCCAGGTACGTCATGCGATGAGCTTGGCTCACCAGAGAGGGGGCCATCTTTTCAGGCACTAGTAGCTTACCATCCGGTAGTTCCCACCATCCTTTTTCTGTCTTGGTGGCTCCCTCCACTTCAGCTAGTTGGTTTCGAGCCTCAGTGTATGTTGGGGAGCCTAGGGCCAGCTCGGGTAGCTCAGCTAGGACAAAAGTTCTCATGGGGATTTCCCCGGATTCTTTTTTGTCCTCAGCTGCTCGTCTGGTGGTCTCGTCAGCCAGCCTATTCCCTCGAGCCTGTGGGGTGTCTTCCTTCTGGTGCCCACGGCAGTGCATGACTGCTACCTCCGTGGGACTCCAGACAGCGTCTAGCAGAGTCAGGATCTCCGCCTTATTCTTAATGTCCTTTCCATTGGCTGTTAGAAGGCCTCTCTCCCGGTATAGCGCCCCATGTACGCAGAGCGTAGCAAAAGCATGCCAGGAGTCGGTGTAGACGTTCACCTTCTTACCCTTTGACAATTGCAGTGCCCAGACTAAGGCCCATAATTCAGCTCGTTGGGCTGACTGGTGTTGTGGTAAGGAGCCGGCCTCGATAACAGTCCTCTCTGTGACTACAGCATAGCCTGACATTCGCTGTCCTAGCTTTACCAGGCTGGTGCCATCAGTATACAGAGTCCAGTCAGGATTTGAAATTGGCCTGTCTTGGAGATCTGGATGGCTAGCATAGACCTCCTCTAAGACTTCCTTGCAGTCGTGAGTGGGTCCACCTTCTCCTGTTGGGAGAAGCGTTGCCGGGTTTAAACCCTGGCAAGGCTCGATACGGAGGTTGGGGTTTTCACATAGCAGTCCCTGGTATTGAATAATCCGGGAATTGGACAGCCATTTGTGGGGATCTCCTCGAAGGAGGGTGTTGACTTCATGTGGGACCTTTATGATCGGGTCCTGACCGAAAGTTAATTTTGTGGCTTCATGTACCAGTAAGGCAACCGCGGCTACTGCCCGCAGACAGCTAGGCCAGCCGGTGGCAACATTATCAAGTCGCTTTGAAAGGTAAGCTATCGGCCTGTCCCACATTCCCAAGGTTTGAGTCAAAACCCCCATGGCTGTTTTATCTTTCTCGGTCACATATAAGGTGAATGGTTTGGTGAAGTCTGGCAGTCCCAAGGCGGGGACAGAGGTGATTGCTAGTCTTAGCTCCTTAAAAGCTTTTTGCTGTTTCTCAGTCCAACTTACTGGATTTTCTTCAGGCCCTGTCAGGAGCTCAAATAGGGGTTGGGCTATTTGAGAATACCTTGGAATCCAAACCCTGCAGAATCCAGTGGCTCCTAGGAACTCCCTGACTTGTTGCCGAGTCTTAGGCGTGGGGAGCCTCAGAATTACCTCTTTTCTAGATTGATCCAGCAATCTTATGCCTTATTCTTCCCTCTGGCTCTTTGGCAGAACGGAGCCTTTGTTTAATTCCAGTGGTTACTCCCCCTTGTCCCGGAGTACTTACCGGGGAGTGGAGGGTAGAGTTTATAGAGGCAGCATCCGGGGTGGTAGAGTCCGGTGGGCTCATTGTCCCTCCAGCTGAGGCTGGAGCCTGCCGAGTGGGCGGCTCTACAACCTGTGGAGCTGTTGGGACCGCTGAGGAGTCCGGGAGGCTTACCGGTCTCGGGCTGGTTCCTCCGGTTGGGCCTCCGGCAGCCGCGGTGATACTAGCTGGCAGGACCATCATCCAATACGGTGGTGGGGGAAATTCATCTCTTTCAGGGTCCTGTAAAATTTCCTCCTCATCCTTGGTTATCTTTTGGGCCATCAAGATTTTTCCTTCCCCGCCATGAGCATAAAAACGGGCCCATTTGGGGGGGTCTTGGGCTATTCCCAGCCAAGAGTCTATGTACGGGAACTGATCGGGGTGTCCAGGCTTTCCCGTAACTATAGCATAGACTGCCTTTATGAGATTTAAGTCCATAGTTCCCTCTGGTGTCCAGCCAACTCCCATGGAAGGCCATTCGACTTCACAAAGGGTACGGAGCCGGCCTGGTGTCATTTTCTTTTCATAGTCTCCATCGAACCCTTTCTTAAAATTCTTAATCATATTCTCCAATACAGTGGCCTTAGATCCGCTTCCTCCCATTTTCTTACCTCTGGATTTCCCTGTCCCAGGGCCTTCCCGAGAAGCCAATCTACCTGTTTCCACTGGTAGGGGAGATGATAGGTCACACAGCAGATGGGTACCTCCTGGGGGAGGGCAGAATACGAGCACACGGAATTCAATATCTCCTTTTTAAAACCCTGTGGCGACCGTTCGGCATGTTCCCTAAGACGGCGTGGACACACCTCCTAACTGGCTTTCTTAAACCCTAAGTTCCCTTTCTTTATCCCTGGCACGGCCGTCGACCCGAGTGCCGAGTAGCTATTGTCGCCAACCTAAACCAGTTTCCTATGTGTCTCCCTTCTGGTCCCTCCCAGAGGGGTGATCAGGCCCCCTCTTCCACCCTACCGGGTGGGTTCCTCCCTACCTGAGCGCTCAGTTCCCTTGCTGCCATTCACTACCTGCCAAAGCAAAGAAACCGGGCGTTGAAAGGCCGAGTTCTTCCAGAGGGGCGAGGCGCCTTCCCCCCTCTAGGAGATTCAAACTACAAAGCCTCGGGGTGGCCTCAAACGAGACCTGTCTCCTCAAAGTGAGGAGTTTCCGGGCCAACGCACCAAATGTTATAGCCGCGCGTTCCGGGAAACAAGCTCACTCAGAAGGACGATGCAGATAGTGAAGTGCAGTTTATTACACCGGCGGGCCCAAGGCAGAGTATCCTCTTAGCCAAGGACCAGCATTTGTGAAAATCTTTTATACCCCATGTGTACGTGTCTGAACCCACCACCCAACTTCCTTGTGACTTACATAAACAAAGGAAAGGTAAATACAATCACAATAACTCCATCATTCATGTGTTATGTGTTCAAACAGTCAATAATCAATAAGCCTGAGGTTACAGATAAGAATTTATGACCTGTCCAGAGGGGGTCTTATCCTTCTATTGTCATTTCCACAGGCACTAAGCACAGAGTTCAGAGTCCATTAGAGAGGTGACCAAGCATAATCAGCACGAACAGGCCTAAGATGGAGTCCAGGCCCTTTGAATTCCTTCTTCACAACCACTGAAAGGGAGTTTAAGAGGAGAACATATCCTCTTCTTTTTAAGGGTGTGACTTGGAAATGCACACATCACTTTTTCTCACACCCCATAGGCCAAAACTGAGTTATGTAGTTTTATAGTTTTTAGCTTGACAAATATTTATTTGGCATATCCTGTGAAGATTTATCTCAAAAGGTAACATTTGAACTGGGCCTTGAAGCATGAGGAAGCATTTGCTATGTAGAATAAAAGGGACAGGGCACTATACATATACACAGAGGAATGAGAAATGGTCCTTGTCCCCAGTATTTCACAGCCAAGCTAGGAAGATGAGAGATCAGTAAGGCCTGGACTTGAAGATGAGCAGACTTGGGTTTAGTGGTCAGCTCTGCCACTCACTGACTGGGTGACCTTAGGCAAGGAACTTAACCTCTCTGATCTTTTAAATTTTTATTTATAAAAACTCATTGTACATCGTGTGTCAAAGGTGCTCTGTAAATTGCAAGGCACTGAGCAACTGAGATTTGTTATTTTTACTAAGGGTAGGTTTGTGTGCCATTTGTATGAGAGAGAATATGTGTGTAAGGAAGAAATATTTCTTCCCTGCCCGCCTTTAATCTTCCTAACCTCCCTAACCAGAAAATCCCTCAGGTGCAGTATCTATATTACTTAGGGCATTTCTAGTTGAAAGCGGTAGAAACTCAATTCAAATTCTTAGATACAGACACACAGACATGTAAACAGAATGAGAAAGAGAAGGAAGCAGGGAGCCTGTGAATGAGCGATTTATTGGCTCATTTAACCACACCACAAGCAGGATAGGCATTGCTGGGGCAGCTAGGCCCAGGGTCTCAACCAGCAAAAGTACAACAGTTTGAATCTCCTGTGCCTGTGGCTCTTGTGCTCACTCTCTCTACCCCCACACAACCACCCCCATCTCTAACCCCTGCTTTACTCTGTGTGGGAGCTTCATTTTCTCCTACTGTAAACACGTTTTCTTTGTGATGCGGGGAATCTGGCTGTGCCACTGGGAAGGAAAAGACAGTGCTTCCTCAATAAATATTAGGTGCAAGAGTCCCAGAGAAGGATTCTGATTGGCCTACTTGGGTCACATGCTCAAATCTGGACCAATCATTAAGGTCACAGGGATGGGATTCTGTGATTGACCCATCTGGGTCATGTGCTGAGGTGGATGGTGGTGAGGTCAGCTCTTTTCAAAGGAAGGATGCTGTTCTTCCAGGCAAAGCAACAGTCATTTAGTTCTTCAGTGTCTCTCTCTCTCTCTCTCCCCCTGCCTCGGAGATCTGTTAGATTTTTAATTTCAGGAAGAATTCTTGATGAGTGCTCTTGTCTCTCTTCCCCAAGATATGTAGCTCTGTGGCCGCTGTGGAAGAGCAGCTGAGAGGTCAGGAGACCTCGCTCCCTTGTAGTGGGCTTTCTGAGGTCACAAGCTCTTCCTCCAACACCCCAGAAGAAACAGATGACGTGGACAATTCAAGCTTCAACACCTCCTACTCCATGAGGGCTGCACCCTGGGCTGGGGCTACCTCCTCGCCTCCCCCGACAGCGGATGAAGAAGGCATGCTGCTGGCTGGTGGAGCAGTGGAAGCTGACTCCTCCGCTGAGGCCTGTGCCTCTCCAGAGCCTCCCCAGGATGGTAAGCGTGGTGTCTCAGTGCTTATACATGGTCATTTATGTCCCTTAACTCAGCATATCATTTATTCCTTTTCTCCCTCATTCATGTATTAATTTGGTTATTCAGCTGTCCACCTGCCAGCTGACTGAATAAAGACAGTCATCCTCCTTTTCCCCCCAGCCCCAATGTCCAGTCCCTCACTCAGGCCTCTCTATTGTCCTAAATATCCTTCACCTCCATCTGCTTCTCTGCATTGACTGTCCCCGTAAACCCTCCCCCTCATCTAAGCGACTCTCCTCTTGCTGGATGACTGTACAGCCTCCCTGTGGCCTCCCTGATCTGCTCTGGTCCCTCACCAGTTCTTCCAGGGACCAGCCACTGTGGTTTTTTAAATCAACTCCTGTCACCCCTCGTTTAAAGCCCTTCTGTGGTTCCCCACTGCACTTAGAGACCAAGTAAAAACTCTTCCTTGGGACTAGCAAAGCTCCCTGTGGTCTGTCGCCACCTGCCTTTTCATCCTCACTTCACACCTTGCCAGCTGCTTCCAAAGATATTTCTATTTCTGCTTCCTGGGTCCAAATTCACCAGGTTCCTTCTGAAATAAACATTCAGAAGGCCTTTACAATTCAGCATCCTCTTCCCCTAGTAAACGTGGCTCCGTGAGTGTCTCAGACTCTGACCTTTCCTGTTGTTCCTCTTCCTACATGGAGGTGAGAGGAAAAAGAGAGAGTGTAAGCTTCATTCTAACACTGTCCCCCACTTCCAGGGGTGAAACATGGAAGCCCTTCCTCTCTGAAAGGTAGGGGTAGGTGGCAGGTTTTCCCTGCAAAGGCAGAAGCAGTGGCAACGCTCATTCCACTTAGGCCTGATTCAGAACCCCGATTTAAGTTGAAAAACTCTGACCAAGTCTGACTTCCTTAGAATTACAATAATAGTAACTATTTCCAACTGTCAATAGTCGCAAAAGGTCTTTATGATTTGTTCAAGTTGCTTTTCTTTACATTGAATGTCAGCTACAGAGACTTCGTGGAAAATCGAGATCAATGAGGCCAAAAGGAAACTCATGGAGAATATCCTGCTTTACAAAGAAGAGAAACTGGATAGCATTGAGCTTTTTGGCCCCTGATGACTTGAACACAGCTGAGGACCCTTGTCCTCCATTGGAAAGATGAACATCAAATCAAGAAAAAGATCTAAGGAAGAATCGAGATCTTCCAGGAAACACCAAACATCAGCTTCCCTTGGGTCAGGTGGAGAGACACTTCCATTTTTCCAGAGTGAGTCAGGGGACATAGGACTCAGCTTTCCAAGACACAAAAATCCACGAAGTCCTGTTCCTTTCTGGGATTTGTCAATCAGAGCTATGGGTTATCAGGACACTGAAGTGGAAACCCTGGTACATGAGCCCAGGATGTGGGCAATTTTATGGTTCTGGGGAGTATGTGATGATCACCACCCCCGCAGATGCCGTTGCCTGGCTCTCACCCTCGACAACCACCGTAGCACTCTGAGTGCTGATGGCACTTTCCGAAGCTAAGATCTCTAGGTCATATTTGCCACCAGCCGCCTGCAAACTTCCATGACCTCAAAGACTTTCAACTTGTGTCCCAATTCGGTTCTTCACTCCTTCCTCAAGGTCTCAAGATTTATACATGCCAGACACTTGGCAGAAGGCACTGGAGATTTCTCTGCTTTCTCTTTTGGAAATCTTGCAACTCACAGATATTTATTTAATGCTTCCTCTGCACCTTTATTTTCCCACCCCGCTAACGCTAATACTTTAAATGGAGCTCTTATTTAGAGAGTGTGTGTTATTTATGGCTGGATGAAGAACCAGGGGAACTAGTTTCATGATTGATTCTGCTGCTAATTAAGTCAAGCATTTAATTTCTGGGACCTCAGTTTCCTTGTAAGTAACATGCATTCATTCATTCTCCCTCCCTGGGCTGTTTGGGAGGAAGAGGTAGAGACATGGCTACAGAAATACTTGGAAAATGCACATCTTGTTTTATTAAATAAATTTTTAAAAAGGACAGTAAGTGTCTACTTTTGTCATTCAACTAACATTTATGCAATGGGTTTATTTCTGAAAAGTCATGTTGCAAGTCTTTTTGTTAAAATGCTAGACTAAATTCAGTGTGTCCTATTTTAAATAAGCCTAATTTAGTGATTTTTTTTTATTTTGTAAGACAAAAATACATTGGTAAAGCTAATGTGTATCATGATTAGTTGTGTCCAGATGATATGGAGAAGTTTCTCTGCATCCACGAGTGGTATAGTGGGTAGCTAAGAGGTTGGGTGCTGGCTCTAAAATGTTGGCTGTTAATAATTGGATGATCTTGGGCCAAATTAGGGAGTTACTTTGAGCCTCTGTTTCCTCATCTATACAATGCGGGAGAATAAAAAGTACCAGTTTCATAGGTTTGATGGTAAAAGGGCATTCAACAGCCCCTCAGCAAGGTCAGCTTTGTACTAGTACATAAGAAATCTGAGTGGGCTCCAGCCCAGGTGGACAGTGATTTCTACTGACACCTTTGTCTTAATCTCTGGTGGCTGTGAGGATTCAACTAGAGTCTGTGTTATGTACCCCAAAAAGGACCTGAGATGTGGTAAGCACCTTCAGATTATGAGCAGTATGTTTCCAAAGCATTTTGAGCAATAGAGGACAGTTGCCAATTGGGTAATATTTCCATATGACCCAGCAATTCCACTCCTATGTATGTAAGAAATAAAAACATGTTCATACAAAAACTTGCACACCAGTTTTTATAACAGCAATATCCATGATAGTCCAAAGGTAGAAACAACCCAAATGCCCCAGCAACAGAATGTGTGGCATATGCATACAACGGAATTGTATTCAACCATAAAACGTGAAGTACTGATACAACATGGGTGAACTTGAAAAGATAATGCTAAGAGAAGCCAAACATACATAATTCCATTTTTGTGAAACGTCCAGAACAGGCAAATCCATAGAAACAAATTAGGAGTGTGTGTTTGGGGGGGAGCAGAGAGTGGTTTGGGGAGGAAAGTGGTAATGATCACAAGATTTTAGAGTGATGAAATGTTCCAAAATTAGATTATGGTGATGGTTGCACAACTCTAAATATACTAAAAGATAATAGAATTCTATATTGGTCAACTTTATGGTATGTAAATTATATCTCAATAAAATTATTAGAAGCACACAGAGTGGTTAGTCACAGACATAAAAAATTTTGTTATCTTGAGGCTCCACTTCGCATTTTTTGCTACATTCAGGGTATTTTCATTTATTCTGGATCCTCTGTTTTTTCTTGTCTTTCTTGGCTATTCCTCCTCAACAGTACATTTGGAGCACTTCTTTCTTTTTGCCTGCTATTCCATTGTATGGTGTTTCTGTAATTTACTCAACTAACTTCACTTGCTGGATACTGAGATTGTTTTCATCCTTCCTGCAACCAAACCTTCCAAACAGGTTACATCAGTATAAGATCAGTTGGTGATGTATGGGAGTGCATTTCTGCACATTCTCAACTACAGAGAATATCATCATGCTTTTTGATCACTGCTAATGGGTGAAAACATAATTTTATTTGTACTCATTAAATGATTGACAATGGAGCCATTTTTTCATACAGCAACATGAAAATTAACCAATTTTGTGATTTGTTACGTTCATCAGTTCCTTTGCCCACTTAATTATCTTACTGCCAAAGTTTTTACATAGTAAGGACATGATCGATCCCCTGCTATATGTTGCAAACAGCTTTCCAAGTTTGTACCTTGTTTTTTAACTTTGATGTTTCTTTGCCAGAGGGTAGTTCACATTTTTGTAAATGTAAAGTCTTTTTTTCCCCCGTCACCCCCCCGTGGTTTCTAATTTCTAATTCCAAATCTGTCAGTTTCTGGGTTTGTCACTGGGTCTCTCAACCACAGTTTCCTGCTCTGCAAATGGAGTGATGACGCCAGTGTGGGTATGATCAGCGCATCTGAATCTGAAGGCGTCCTGCTAAAGGGGACAGCGCTGAGCAGCAAGGAACAGCCCCGGGAGCACGGATCAGTCGGCGCCCCCTTCCTCCACTATCCGCAGGCCTGAGGAACTGCAACCCGACCTCTGCTTTGAGCTCTACGAGCTAACGTGTGTGGCTCTGCCCGTCTAGCTTCCGACCAATGGACGAGTGTCGTAAGGCGAAGGGTTCCGCCTCCAGACTTACTGACCAACAGAGGAGCTCCATCTTGCTCGGAGCCCCGCCCCTTGTTGATCTGAGCAATGGGCGCCCTCTTTTCAGCGCAGGACCCGCCCTCGCCGCACACCGGGCTGCGGGCCGCAGAGCTCGTTCCGGTAGGCGGGTCCAGCAGAGGCCGGTGTGGTCCCAACTCTGGCGGAGGCAGGGCCGGCCTCGCAGGAGTGGGGCGGACGGCAAGCGGGCGGCCAGAGCAGGGCATCAGGGCGGTGCAGGTTGTGGAGCTGACGTCCGGGCTGCGAGAGCAGGGACAGGGTACGGGGCAGACCCGGGGATATTCTGAGCAGGCGGACCCGGGCGCCGCCGGCTGAGCGGCGGCTCGCCCCCTTCCGGCCCGGGGCTGGTCGGCTGGGCCGCGGGGGCAGGGCGGGCTGCGTGTGCTGGTCTGGCCCTGCTCTGCGGCCCGCGCTCGGCGTTCCGGGCCTCCCGGCCGCGGGCCCGCCCAGGGGCTGTAGGATTGGCCTCCAGGTGTGGACCTAACAGCGCCCTGTAGCCGTTTGAAGCGCTGACATCTGTGAAGGGCTTTGTATTGCAAACTCAATCAGAGCGCGTCGTAGTTCCGGAAGCGCTTTGACATCCCCGAAGTAGCGCTTTGCAAACTGAAGCTCTTGGTAATCGCGGAAGCACGTTGTGGGCTCGGAAACCTAATCGAAGGAAACCTTTAGTAAATCCTGGGACCTTCTGGACTTCTCCGAAGCGCTTTAGCCTCTCTGATACCTTGAGAACTGTGATGGGCAGTGGAAAAGGGGAAAGGTCAGTGAAGTCATCCCCTGGCTGTGACCTAGTGGCCTGCCCTCCCCCAAGGGTTCCAGGGAAGGCGAGAGGCTGAGGAAGGGGCAGCCAGCAGGGGTGGTGGTGGACTCCCGGCTGCCTGTTTACCTTGCAGGTGCCCATGGCGTCGGAACGGCGCAAGGTCAAGTACCACTGGAGCAGCACTTCGGATCGGAGTTCCCGCAAGCGCAGCTGCCTCCGGGAGCCCAGTGATGTGGCCCCCTCCAGCCGCCCAGCTCACAGCTCTGTGTCGCGTTCAGGAGGGGCCAGCAGCCCCAAGCGCCTGAAAGCCCAGAAGGAGGACGATGTGTCCTGGGGCTCATCCCGCCGCAAAAGTTCCACCTCCTCCTCGCATTCCCGCCGCAGAAGTTCCACCTCCTCCTCCTCCTCCCATTCCTCTGGCCCAGGTGTGGGTGGGGCCGCCTGCAAACGAGGCCTGATTCCGAGCTCACAGGGGTTCCTTTCGTCAGGGGGATCCCCTCTGCGCTCTGTCAGACCTTCTCTAGAAGAAATGGCTTCTCTCGAGGAGGAAGCCTGCAGCCTTAAGGTAAGTGGCCCCAGCGCCTTGCAAACGGCGAATCCCTTTCCACTTGGATTGAGATGTTAGCGGTGGAGTTTTGGTGAAAGGACGCTAAGAAAAAGATGTCTGTTAAGATCTTTGGGGTCTTCCAGGGGTCTAAGCGCAAACTAGATAGACCCCAGGGGATGGCCTGAAGTTCCGTGGAGAGGTAGTTTGCAAACTTGGTAGCACTTTGAAACTAATTTAAAATTCTTGAGGTTCTGCACGGGTGTGGGCGCAGCTTCCTGGTACTGAAGTATTTCTCAGGTGCCTGTAACTGGCAATCAGTTATGGTGGAGATTCGCTGTGCCAGGTGGCTGGCATGCCCCAGAGACATAGGTGTATGTAATTTAGTAGTAAATTTACGAAGTTGTGCCATGTACCTCGAAGCACAGAACCAAGAAAAAGGATTTGGTTTTTGGTGTGGCTTTTCACCAAGGTTATGTTTTCCAGCACGTTGGGGTTTTGCATGGTGGGGTAGGGTTATTTTAGAGGTTCAACATTTAGTTCCCCAGTGGGAACACACAGGAGGGTTTCATAATGTTGGGGAGCAGACTGAGGAGTGCTTCACAGTGGAGGTGCATTTCATCCATTTATTTAACTTTTTTTAAAGGATTAATTAAATTTTCTCAGCACCTGCACTGTGAGAGAGAGAAAGTTGAACGTGAATTTGGAAATGTTCAGTCTCTTCCAGTCGGGTTAGAGGGAGGAGAGGAGCCCTAGTTTTTGTTGCCGGCTACTGTGTGAGCGTCAGCCACCTCTTTAATTAGGTTCTGAGCAAATATTTATCGAGGTCCTGGTTTGTGCCAGGCAGTGTTTCTAGTTGCTTGGGATTTGCTTTCTAGGTTTTGGAGGTGTGGGCCTTTAGATGTGCGGAGTTCTGGACGTAGAGGAGCAAAGAAAGGCAAAGTCTTACTTGGGTAAGATGGGCTGCCCCTAAATAAAGTTATCATTAAAAACCCAGAACCAGCCAGAAGGAAAACAGTTTGTCCTAAAGCGTCTGCTGAGTGGTTTCTGATATGGAACTGAAAAGTGAGGCTGTAATTAGCTCTGTGTCCTTGCTGGCAGGCTGTTTGCCTTAGGAGAAGTGTTCCACGTGTTTTCAATGTGGCCCTCACAGTCAGAACCCTTATATGGGCACGTTGATTTTTTTTAAATTTAATGATGAGTTGAAAGGCTTTGCCTTTGACATAAGTATAGGTAATATGAAGTATATGTAATATGACGCATGTAAATAAGGTAAATACGAGGCTAGTTTGATCTTTTCATTTATCCTTGATGCAGTTTCAGTGGTTTCGGGTACAGGGTAAAATGATCAGTTGATTAAATTGAGTCTCAATAACCAGATCGTGAGGCGAGGAAGAATCTAGGTAGTCTTTCAGGTGTGCTGCATGCTGGGCTTGGGTTCTCTTTGGCCGGAACTGGAGAGTTGAGGGTGTGGCCCTTGCTGGGGCGTGGTCTCATCTAATGGCAGACACGGCTCTCTCTCCTCCAGGCCTCAAGGGCCTGCTTTACCACAGTCACTGTCACGGTTAACCTTGGAGAGATGAGCAGTCGGTCCTGTCTCAGAAGTCTTGAGGTTCTTCCCTTGGCTTGCTGTCAGTCATAAGCACTTTAGTGAGGACTGTGTGTCAAGCACTCTGTTGGATGGTGGCCCCACGAGGTGGCTTCTCAGGAGCATGATATCTGGAGGGAGGCCTGAAGAAGTCAGGAGACTGCCTCAGGATATGGTTTGGTGGAATGGGCTGAGGAGCTAGGTAGGGGGCAGCTTACAGTGGGTGTTACAAGCCAAGGGAATTTGGATTTATTCTAAGCCATTAGGTAGCTGTGTACAGAGGGAAGGCAGATTTGCGCTTTTGGAAGATCATTCATGTCAGTATACTATGGGACTTGATAGGATCAATCCCAACTATCCTTCTCTAGCACTGCTAAGCGCTCTCCCTAGAGAGAGTTTGTTAGTTTGAAAACAAGGTGCAGTACTTGACTCATTTTGATGAATTTGAAAATGTCTCTTTGACCTTCCCCTCTCTCTGCCCCTCTTCCCCCGCTTTTTCCTGCAGTCATTTGCAGACTTGTTTGTCTAATAAGTCAAAGCCCCCTCACCACTCACCTGTCGTCTTCCCACCCATCCACCTGCCCTTCTGCATTTGCTCTGTGGACTTGGAGAGGCACACACTTAGCTTTGTGTGTCCCCCTCAGCACAGAAGTCTCTGTGCCAGGTCATGGAATATTCTGAAGGGAAGATGTTTATCTTAGTTCATTCTGGCTGCTGTAACAAAATGCCATAGACTGAGTAGCTTATAAACCACAGAAGTTTCTCATAATTCTAGAGACTGGAAGTCTGAGATCAGGGTGCCAGCTTGGTGAGGACCCTCTTCTGGGTCACAGACTTCTCTTTATGTACTCACATGACAGAAGGGGACAAGGAAGCTGTCTTGGGGCCCCTTCACTAGGGTACTAATCCTGTCAATAAGAATTAGTCACTTTCATGACCTAATCACTTCCCAAAGAACACACAGAATACCACCACCATGGGGTCAGATTTCAGCATCTCAATTTTGTGGGGAACACATTTAGACCATAGCTAGACTGGCATTTTGGAATCATTAGAGATTCCTGCTGGCCAGCATCTCCACCTTTGTGCCTTATTACCTCCAGGATAATTGTTGGTGAGATTTTCTCAGATTTTTTTTTTTTTTTAATTTATTTTGGTCTGTGCTGGGTCTTTGTTGTGGCAGATGGGCTTAGTTGCCCCATGGATCTTATTTCCAGGACCAGGAATCTAACCCATGTCCCTTGCATTGGCAGGTGGATTCTTAACCACTGGACCACCAGGGAAGTCTGTCAGATTCTAATGGTAGTGGATGATTTTCATTTACTTTATAGAGAAGGTTAAATGTCTCTAATATGAGCACCTTCACCTACCTCACGTTGAGCCTTTGGTATGACATATCCGAAGTTTTTTAAATTTTTTTTTTTAATTGAAGGATAATTGCTTTACAGGCTTTTGTTGTTTTCTGTCAAATATCAACATGAATCAGCCATAGGTATACATATGTCCCCTTCCTCCTGAACCTCCCTTCCATCTCCCTTTCCATCCCACCCCTCTAGGTTGATGCAGAGCCCGTTTGAGTTCCCTGAGTTATACAGCAGATTCCCAGTAGCTCTCTATTTTACATATGGTAGTGTAAGTCTCCATGTTACTCTCTCTTCTTTCCATACATCTCACCCTCTGGCTGCTGCCCCCCTGCCCCCCCTTGTATCCATAATTCTGTTCTCTGTCTGTTGCTCCATTGCTGTCCTGCGGATAAATTTATCGGTACCGTCTTTCTAGAGTCATTATATATAATATATATACATTAGTATATGATGTTTATCTTTCTTTTTCTGGCTTACTTCATTCTGTATAATAGGCTCTAGGTTCATCCACCTCATTAGAACTGACTCAGATGCATTCCTTTTTATGGCTGAGTCATATTCCATGGGATATATGTACCACAGCTTCTTTATCCATTCATCTGTTGATGGACATCTAGGTTGCTTCCGTGTTCTAGCTATTGTAAATAGTGCTGCAATGAACAGTGGGATACATGCGTCTTTTTAATTTTGGTTTCCTCAGATATATGCCTAGGAGTGAGTTTTCTGGGTCATATGGTGGTTTTATTCCTAGTTTTTTTAAGGAATCTCCCTACCATCTTCTATAGTGGCTGTATCAATTTACATTCCCACCAACAGTGCAAGAGCGTTCCCTTTTCCCCACACCCTCTCCAGCATTTATTGTTTGTAGACTTTTTGTGATGGCTATTCTGACTGGTGTGAGGTGATATCTCATTGTAGTTTTGATTTGCATTTCTCTAATAATGAGTGATGTTGAGCATCTTTTCATGTGTTTGTTAGCCATCTGAATGTCTTCTTTGGAGAAAGGTCTGTTTAGGTCTTTTCCCCACTTTTTGATTGGGTCGTTTGTTTTTCTGATACTGAGTTGTGTGAGCTGCTTGTATATTTTGGAAATTAATCCTTTGTCAGTTGTTTCATTTGCTATTATTTTCTCCCATTCTGAGGGTTGTTTTTTCACCTTGTTTATAGTTTCCTTGCTGTGCAAAAACTTTTAAGTTTAATTAGGTCCCACTTGTTTATTTTTGTTTTTATTTCCATTACTCTAGGGGGTGGGTCATAGATGATCTTGCTTTGATTTACATCATCATTTGATTTATGTTCTGCCTATGTTTTCCTCTAAGAGTTTTATAGTTTCTGGTCTTACATTTATGTCTTTAATCCATTTTGACTTTATCTTTGTGTATGGTGTTAGGAAGTGTTCTAATTTCATTCTTTTACATGTAGCTGTCCAGTTTTCCCAGCACCACTTATTGAAGAGGCGAGGCTGTCTTTGCCCCATTGTATATTCTTGCCTCCTTTGTCAAAAATAAGTTACCCATAGGTGCATGGGTTTATTTCTGGGCTTTCTATCTTGTTCCATTGGTCTATATTTCTGCTTTTGTGCCAGTACCATATTCTCTTGATGACTGTAGCTTTGTAGTATAATCTGAAGTCAGGAAGGTTGATTCCTCCAGCTCCATTCTTCTTTCTCAAGACTGCTTTGGCTATTCAGGGTCTTGTGTGTTTCCATATGAATTGTGAAGTTTTTTGTTCTAGTTCTTCGAAAAATGCCATTGGTATTTTGACAGGGATCGCATTAAATCTGTAGCTTGCATTTGGTAGTATAGTCATTTTCACAATATTGTTTCTTCCAAGCCGGGAACATGAAATTTCTCTCCATCTGTTGATGACATGTCCAAATTTTTAATTCAGTTTGGGGAAGGAAGAGTGAAAGGAAAGTTTGAACTTTATGATGTGCTGGAGAAGGAAGTTTAGTAGGTAAGTCAGGTCCGACTCTTTGCGACCCCATGGACTGTAGCCTGTCAAGTTCCTCTTTCCCTGGGATTTCCCCAGCAAGAATACTGGAGTGGGTTGCCATTTCCTTTTCCAGAGAATCTTTCTCAGCCAAGGATTGAACCCGTGTCTCTTAACGTCTCCTGCACTGACAGGTGGGTTCTTTACCACTAACATCACCTGGGAAGCTAAAGCTTGTCAAATGTGAACCTCAATATTTGACCTCTGTTCAGTTCAGTTCAGTCGCTCAGTCGTGTCTGACTCTCCGCGACTCCATGGGCTGCAGCATGTCAGGCCTTCCTGTCCATCACCAATTCCGGGAGCTTGCTCAAACTTATGTCCATCAAGTTGGTGATGCCATCCAACCATCTCATCCTCTGTCATCCTCTTCTCCTCCTGCCTTCACTCTTTCCCAGCATCAGGGTCTTTTCCAGTGAGTCACTTTGCATCAGATGCATTCACATAATTCTCAGTCTTGTGAGGTGTGGGCAGTGTTATCTGTTTTATTATTATTATTTTTTTTGAGAAGTAAAGCCATAGTTATGCTTAACCCTTAAGATTTTAAGCTTGTTTGTTTGTTTTTAGTTGAAGTATAGTTGATGGCAGTGTTATCTTTCTGTCTTACTTAACAAATGCTGAGATATCAGTGAACAAATATTTGAGCACCTGCTATGTATGTAGGCCCTGGGACAGTGAGATGCAAAAAGGTTAAATGCCTGGACCAAAGCCACACAGCTTGTACAGGTCAGAGCTACAGTATAATCCCAGGTCAGTCTGACTTCAAAGCCAGTGTTCTTGAGGCTGCTGCCCTCCTGTGAGCACCTGCTCATCCTGGCCCAGCATTAGACTGGAGGAGCAGGGAGATGAAGAGGGCAGCATCCTTCCTTTGAGGGGCCCTTTTAGAGGGTCACGCAACCCAGACACGAGAAAGCATTGTGCATCTTGGCTCTTGAGTGATGAGACTTTCACAGGGGATCCTGTCTCCTGCTTCACTCAGTGGACGTCCAGTGCTTGGGGGAGGCTGTGCTGGGGTTGGTGGTGCAGACAATGAGACAGTTCATCACAGTGCGATGCGTGGAGTGTGGTAACAGGGATATTTGAAGTGCGAGGGGTCAGAGGAGTGAGTGACTAACCATCGGGAAAGTCCTCATGGAAGAGGTGTCATTTGAGTTCTCTTGACGGACAAGGACATTTCAGGAAACAAGAACGGTGTGTGTCCAAAAAGGATTATGAAATGCTGTTCTGATGCTTGGGGCACTGCTTATTCCAGGGCCCTCCTTTCCCCCTTCTCCAGTGTTTCCCTCATTCCCACGACACCTGGGTGAGTGGAGAAAGGCAGGAGATGATGCTGGAAGCAAGGCTGGGGGCCAGCTGGGGAGGAGAGCTTCCAGGGTCACACTCAGGAGTCAGGCAGATACAGAGCTGTTGACATGTTAAGCGGAGGTGTCACATTGCCAGATTGTAGAACTTCTCGTGGCAGCTGTAGAGAATGGATGGGCAGAGGCATTCCTCTGTGGTACCCATCTCTGCCCATCCTTCATGACTGCTGCTCAGAGATAGCCTCTTTCATCTCTTAGCTCTTTCTTCTAGTCCAGTTTCTACTGAAATTGTTAACAGTGGCTGACTGTGCTGAGGGCTGGCACGACATCTCCACTAATGTCTCATTTGCTAAGTGCTTCGTATATGAAATCACCTTTCATAATTTCTCATTTTTTTCCTCCAGGTTGATTCCAAAGATAGCCCTCGTAGCTCCGTGGATTCTGAATTGGCAGCGGAAGCTGAGGGTCAAAATGGTACAACGGAGGAACCACACAAGGTCCAGAAAAGGCAAAGGGATAGACTTCGAGACCAGGGCTCTGCCATGATCTACCTAAAGGCCATCCAGGGCATCCTGGGAAAGTCGATGCCAAAGAGGAAGGGAGAGGCAGCCCCAAGGGCAAAACCCCACATAGCAGAGCGCCCCCGCCGCGGAGAGGGACCAGCCGGGAGTGTCAGCGTGGCTGCTCCTCAGAAAGAGAAAGAGTCCACCCCAGAGGTCAGAGCGGAGGAGGAGAAAGCTGTGCTGGAGAAGAGCAGCTTCTGTGACAGGAGGGTGGTGATAGACCCTCAAGAGAGACCCACCGAGGAGCCCCTGGGTTGCCGAAGGATGGTCACTGAAGACTGCTCTCCACCCCTGGAGTTTTTGGATGACTCTGACTCGCATTTGAATGGCCAAAAGGTGAGTCAAGCTCAGGCTGAGCAGGGGTTTTGAGTTTTGTTAAATGTCCTTGGTCTTTTTAGTTTGATCATAAGTATTACTCATTCAGCGCAGTCCTTGACTTACCCAGGGCTTCAGGAAACAAACTGATAGTTCTCTTGTATCATGCCTTTCAGATTTATTAAGAAGCCTCAATTCAGTGCTAGCTTTGTTTTAGGATTTATATGTTAAGATACAGATTTTCCTGTGTAACAACGGCTAAAATAACATTGACTTAAGAAGTTTGCCTTATAGAGGATGGTTCCACGGTGTGGGGGACCTGGGTGTGTTCTACTTGATTCTCTGTTGCCCCTCGGCGGTTTCCATCTTGTGTTTTGAGCGGCTATGACCAGGCTCTGCACATTACCTTGACATTCCAGCCAGGAGGAAGGGGAGAAAAGCAAAGTACATTCCCTCCCTTTTAAGAGTTTGGCTCAGTAGTCCCCATTGTATCTGTTCATAGCTGTTGAGAAGAATCTGGCCAACACTTGCATGAAAGTCTGGAAAATTCCAGACTGACTTCCATCTGGGAAACACTACACTCAGATAAACTTCTATTGCTATAGAGGAAGGAGAGAATGAGACTGAATAACAGTGAAGGGAAACATGCAGTTTTTAACATTGCTTCTGATTCAGAGGGAAAAAACATTGCTCTGTGGTACCCATCTCTGCCCATCCTCCATGACTGCTGCTCAGAGGTAGCCCTTTTCATCTCTTTCTTCTAGTCTGTGTTGCTAAGTAATTTCACATTGTTTATTTTTTAAAAATTTAGACATCTTTGGACTTTCTACACAGGAGACGAGAATTTAGTTCTCTACACTTCAACGGTACCCACACGTGTAAATGTATCCTCTCTGCCTTCCTGTAGCTCCTTGGTTCATAATACAATTTTTAGTCAAATCTATTTACAATTATTATGACCGTATTCATAGCTGACTGACTTAGTATACTCTGATTACGTTTCCGTTCTTATAAAAGTTGATCTACCTTGGAGTTCATCTTACTTTGTTTCTTTCCTGTAGTTTTCTCTGTTCTTATGACTGTTTCATTGCCAAACTGCTAGTACTGTTGCAGGACGGGGGACCCCTTCCAGGGCCTGAAACTGGGCTCTTGTCTAACACTCGGAAAATGAATTGTCCGAGGAGACACACGTGCTGACAAAGCAAGAGATTTTATTGGGAAAGGGCACCCGGGCGGAGAGCAGTAGGGTAAGGGAACCCAGGAGAACAGCTCTCGGGTTTTATGGTGATGGGGTTAGTTTCTGGGTTGTCTTTAGCCAATCATTCTGACTCAGAGCCCTTCCTGGTGGTGCACGCCTTGTTCAGCCAAGATGGGTGCCAGAGAGGAGGATTCTGGGACGTGGTTGGACTGGGGTGTCTCCTTTGGACCTTTCCTGAACTCTTCCGGTTGGTGGTGGCTTATTAGTTCCAGTGTTCCTTACCAGGACCTCATGTCATATATGGTGCCTGGCCAGGGTGGGCGGTTTCAGTCAGTATGTTTTCCCTGACAGTACCATAAAATTCTTCACAATGTTGTCAGAATAAGTAGTCTGCTCCCCACTTTTTTTTTTTTTTGAGGTATATTCCTTTTGATTCCTTACGATTCCTTTTTTCCTCTCTTTTCATCTCTGCTTTCTTTGTGAATAATTAAGGAGAGTGCATATGATGATTGCTGCTGCTGCTAAGTCGCTTCAGTCGTGTCCGACTCTGTGTGACCCTATGGACTGTAGCCTACCAGGCTCCTCTGTCCATGGGATTTTCCAGGCAAGAGTACTGGAGTGGGGTGCCACTGCCTTCTCCAATATGATGATTACATGTGCTTTTAAAATTTTTGGCATACTTAAATTATAAAACACTGGCTCAATTTTTTGAGTCTTCCTTTTTTAGACATTGTTTCATTTTGAGGTTATAATACCTTCTCTTGTTTCTCTGAGAATATAAATTAAAAGTTTGTGTTGAAGTTTTCTTTCCGGATTACTTTTTCAGAGTTTTCTTGTTTTTTTGTTTTTTTCCCATAAATATTTTGGTGTCGTCTTTTGTGTTAGGTTTTTCCTCAGATGTTTCGGTTATCTGTTCATATTTTAATGATGGAGCATTAAAAGCCATTTGGAAGTCTTGGTGCCTGGGTGGGCTTATCAACTGCTGCCTTTAACATCAGGTGATCACCTGTAGTTTTATCCTCAGAGGCTGCTGGGCGGTGAGGGGTGGTGTCCTGGGACAAATCCTCCAGTGCTCTGCTTAGGAGCGCGCATCCAGCTGCTAGTGTCTTAGGAGTCAGGTAGAGGGAGGTGCCTGTGTTCCTCAGTGTCTAACGTGATGACCCTCAGCTGTGTGTCTGTTGTCCCTGATTCTTCCACAGGCTCCTTGGCTTAACTTTTCCAAGCGCAAACCTTATCATTTGCTGGCCGGGGAAGGGGCAGACCCATCTGTATAGGATGGGAGCAAGGATCTGGGGCTCTAACCTCAGAAATCCTCTTACTTTCATCTCCAGCCTCACCTTCATTTTGAGAGCTCTGATACCTCCAATTCCTGAGTCTCCTGGGGGCCTGTAGTATGATTCAGCATGTTTCGGGGTTTTTCTCACTGCAGGCCTAGGTTTTGGCCATCTGTGATCTGCTTATCCAGTGACCGTACCTCTATCTGCTTTCTAGTATCTGATTATTTTTTTAGTTTGCTTTGCTCTTTTTTCTATATGCTTTCTCATCATAGGTTTATGCTTTTTCAAGGCCATTTCCTATAACTTTAATAAGAGTTTTTTGGCAGGAAGGACAAAACACACATGTGCTGTATTTAATTGGAAACCCCAAGAGCAGTAGGTTTTGTAAACTACTTTTCCCACCAAATGTTGAGTTGGCCAAACCATTCATTGGGATTTTCTGTAACATCTTACACAAAACCCGAATGAATGGTTTGGCCAACCCATTATATAATGCCTGTGTTTCCTGTCTAATTTAGATCATTGTTTTGCTGCCTGGAGTTCCCTGGTATGGGTGAACTTTCCAGACTTCTATACCCAAGCTCCCGTTTGTCAGACTGGACACTTAGATTGCCTGTTGAGTATATATTTGGGTAGGTTGGCAGGTGAGTGTTGAAATCAGACATTTTGAGTTCATGTCCTGGCCCTGCTGGTGTACTACAGTCTTGAGAAAGTCACTTAACCTCTTTGAGCCCAGTTTCTTCCTCTCTATAAGAAGGCATGATTCTTTAAAGGTTATCACAGACTAATACGGGGATCAGCAGACTCAGTCTGTGAAAGGCCAGATAGTAAATATTTTAGGTTTTTTGAGCTTTTAAGGCCTCCATTGCAACTATTCAGCTCTTCTGTAATAGCATGAACACAGCCATAGACAATACTTAAGTGAATGAGCCTGGCTATATTCCAATAAAACTTTACTTAAACCAACAGGCAGTGTATTGGACTTGGCTTGTGGGTCAAAGTTTGCTGAATCCTAAATTAATACACGAAAATACTTTGCTCAGTGCCTCGGGTATAGTAGGCTCTCAATAAATGCAGCTTTAAATTTCACCCTATGCACTTGGACCTTAGGCAGTCTTGAGTATAGGGAATTATCGATTTTCCCAAAAAGGAACTCCAAAACCTTTTCCTGGCCAACTTGACTATGTATAAAGTCTTTCAGGGTCTTAGGTGATAGCATCAAAGTCTGTATTTCTAGGTACATGAGCATTTTTTGAAGTTTTTCTTCCCCCATTCTGCCATTTCCCACCCCCTCATATTTGATTAATTTTATTGACTCTTTTCACATATTTCTCTGACATGGTCTTTGTTGTCACTGGAGTTACTTTTTGAGTCATGTAATGTGATTTCCTGAACTTCCCTGATGAGAAGAATGAAAATCTGACTCAAGAGGTCTGAGATGGAACTGCGGAATTGGTTTTTTGTTTTAACTAGTACCCTCAGATGATAGTTTGTGAAGCAGCCAGAGGACATCTCTACCCTTTCATCTGAGTTGGAATTTTAATTGTTATTATTTCCATTTAAAGTTTTTATTATAAGATATTCAAAACATTTGTGAAAATTACCCACCTACCCATTAGTTCAGTTCACTTGCTCAGTCGTGTCTGACTCTTTATGACCCCATGAACCACAGCACGCCAGGCCTCCCTGTCCGTCACCAACTCCCGGAGTCCACCCAAACCTATGTCCATAGAGTCGGTGATGCCATCCAACCATCTCATCTTCTGTCGTCCCCTTCTCCTCCTGCCCTCAATCATTCCAGTCCCCTATAATGAAAAGGACATCTTTTTTGGGTGTTAGTTCTGGAAGGTCTTGTAGGTCTTCATAGAACTGTTCAACTTCAGATTCTTCAGTGTTACTGGTCAGGGCATAGACTTGGATTACCATGATATTGAATGGTTTGCCTTGGAAACGAACAGAGATCATTCTGTTATTTTTGAGCTTGCATCCAAGTACTGCATTTCAGACTCTTTTGTTGACCATGGTGGCTACTCCATTTCTTCTAAGGGATTCCTGCCCACAGTAGTAGATATAATGGTCATCTTAGTTAAATTCACCCATTCCAGTCCATCTTAGTTCACTGATTCCTAGAATGTTGATGTTCACTCTTGCCATCTCCTGTTTGACCACTTGCAATTTGCCTTGATTCATGGACCTAAGATTCCAGGTTCCTATGCAATATTGCTCTTTACAGCATCGAACCTTGCTTCTATCACCAGTCCCATCCACAACTGGGTATCGTTTTTGCTTTGGCTCCATCCCTTCATTCTTTCTGGAGTTACTTCTCCACTGATCTCCAGTAGCATATTGGGCACTTACTGACCTGGGGAGTTCATCTGTCAGTGTCCTATCTTTTTGCCTTTTCATACTGTTCATGGGGTTCTCAAGGCAAGAATACTGAAGTGGTTTGCCATGCCCTTCTCCAGTGGACCCCATTCTATCAGACCTCTCCACCATGACCCGTCCGTCTTGGGTGGCCCCACATGGCTTGGCTTAGTTTCTTTGAGTTAGACAAGGCTGTGGTCCATGTGATCAGATTGGCTAGTTGTCAAGCTACCCATCACTCATCGTCAGTAAGTGTTAACTCACTGCCAGTCTTGTCTTATTTGAGCTCTGTATCCCTTTTCTCCCCATAAATTATTTGGAAGAAAATTGCACCTACCATAACATTTCCCCCATATTTTACTGTTTATCTCTCAAATTAGGATCTTGAGGGAAAAAACAAACTACAGTTCTAATCTCTCCCTCTGCCCTGTCACCCCAGTCCTTACTAGTGTCAACTATCCAGTCAGTCTGGAGAAGGGACTGGCAGCCCACTCCGTTATTCTTGCCTGGAGAATCCCATGGACACAGGAGCCTGGTGGGCTACAGTCCATGGGCTCGCAAAGAGTCAGACGTGACTGAGCACACATATCTAGTCAGTGATTAAATTTCCCTATTTCATGATTTTTCAGTTTGTTTGAAGCAGGATGTAAGAGTCATATGTGTCATTTTCTAAACTGTTAAATCTATTAGTCTCTGTAGATTCCTTCTCCCCTCTCCCATCCCATGTTACTTATTTGTTGTTACATATATTAAAGGGACAAAAAAAAGATATCATTTGACTTGTAGAATTTCCTGTAGCTCAGATACAATTGATACATTGATACGATGTAGCCCTTTTTGGTCTGTATTATTCTGTCCCTGCAAATTCTGTCCCACATTGCAAACAGTGGTTCTCTTTGGATTCAGTTTGTTCAGTCTTTGGAGGTAAATTTTGGGGCATTCCACAGTGTAACCCTGTCTAATTATTCTTTCAGTTAGTATTTTAGGAAATGTATTTCCACTGTTTAAAACTAAAAAATGTATTTAGATAAAGTAGCTTTCCAACTGGCCCTGTGTTGCCCTATTCCTCCACCTACATATTTTATGTTTTTTAAGTTTCCAGTGTAATTTTATGCATAACCACTTACCTTATTGCTTTTTAAAAAGTTATGTTTATAAAAAAACTAAAAACTATCTTTAAAACCTTTGTTAAAAATGATGTCTAGCACAGAATTGTGAGGTCATACCCCCAGGAATAATTATTAAATCTGTTACCTATTTTTTGCTTCCCATCTCCCCTTTTTTAAAAAAAATGAATTCAGGGAGCCTCTTTAAATTCTCAAATTAGCTTGGCTGAGTTTGGTTTAGGGTCGTTTATCTTCTTCAAATAAAAGAGTATATCTTGTACTACAAGAGACTGTGACGACTTGGATATGAAATGAACCCTCAGAAAAGGGAAGCATCATTTTGAGGAGAAACCCTTACCTTCCATGTGGACACTTTTTATAATTTTAATCAGATTAACTTGTGTTGTTGGGGGAAAAGAAAATAGTGAAATATATTTTGAAGAGCTAAATTGCAAAGATGTTAATTACCTGTTAGTGTATGTGAGAGGTATTTTATTGACATGCTCACGTGTGAACATGTCCAGCAGCTGGTGCTTGGCACCTACCTGTGACCTGTCTAGCATGTGGTTGTGGATGCTCAGAAGTCATACAGTAGTCAACCTCCCCCAGAGGAGCAAGACAGTCCCTTCTGGCTCTATCAGTTACCATACAAGTTGGCCCAGGTTCAAGGGGAGGGGTCACAGACCTCACCTCTCAATGGAGAGTAACGTCAAAGAATCTGCAGGCGCACACTCAAACCACTCCAGCTGCATGGTGGTACATTTTGAATGTACAACAGACCTGTTGTTATTGATGAGATGGTGCTTTTCTCTGAAAACCGCCCCCCCGCACTCCCCCTGCCCCATACCCTGTATGTTCTAGAGAGCAGTTCTTTTCCAAGAGAGGTTCTTCAGAAAGGGAATGCAGGCACAGCCTCTCTTCCAGGGATGGCACCTGACACCATGATCCCAAGTTTATTCTGTGGTAACCCGGCTCACTTTCTGGGAAGTAATCAGAAAGCCAGATGACAAAACGCACTAAGGAGTCAATGCCATGCCATCCCCGTGGCCAGGGCTTCTATTTGGCAGGTGACCGAGCACAGGAGGCTGTCCTCACACAGGACAAAGGCGAACCTTCCGTCTCTTTTCTTCTCTGCAGCCTAAGGACCGGGAGGTGGTGATGGAGCGCACCTCTTCAGGAAGTGACTGGTCCGATGTGGACGAGATTTCCACGGCCAGGTTCTCTCAGGAGGAGCCCATCTCCCTGAAACCCTCTGCAGTTCCAGAGGCTTCTGTCTTCCCCACGGACTACGTCATGTACCCGGCTCACTTGTACAGCAGTCCCTGGTGTGACTACGCCAGCTACTGGGCCAGCGGTCTCAAGACCCCCGGGTACCCCTCCGTGGGCAGTGGCGGCAGCGACACCACGCAGGCGGGCAGGAGCGGCCGGGGCTCTTCCCCTGCCTCGACGGTGAGCCCCCCGCTCACCTCCAGGGAGCCTGAGGCTGCCAAGGAAGGCAGATCCCGGAAGTCTCGTTCATCTCGTTTCAACAAAAGCTCGGAAGAAGGAGACATGAAGGAGAAAAGAACATTCCAGGAGGACGTGCTTCCCCGTCTGGGTGAGGAACCTGCATCCAGCTCCCTGCACAGGAGCCGTCGGGAGTCCAGGCTGGAGGGTTTCATCGACACCCACTGTCACTTGGACATGCTCTATTCCAAGCTGTCATTCAAAGGGACCTTCACCAAGTTCAGGAAGATTTACAGCAGCTCCTTCCCTAAGGAGTTTCAGGGCTGCATCTCTGACTTCTGTGATCCTCGCACCCTGACGGATGGCCTCTGGGAGGACCTGTTGCAGGAGGATCTGGTGTGGGGCGCCTTTGGCTGTCACCCGCATTTTGCACGTTACTACAGTGAGAGTCAAGAAAGAAATCTTCTTCAGGCCTTGAGGCACCCCAAGGCCGTGGCATTCGGGGAGATGGGCTTGGATTACTCTCACAAGTGCACCACACCTGTCCCAGAGCAGCACAAGGTAACGTCATCCTTCGTTTGCTCAGTGTTAGTTCCTCTCTTAGGTGTTACATACGGGTTTCTCCACTTTGGGAACTAAAGCATTTAGAATCTCTAAAAACGTGATTGCTCTTATCCAGACCCCCTCTCCCCAACCCCAGATGTCATTGGTCAAGTGCTTTTGCAAGCTGTTTCTTTCCTGTCAGTTTTATTTGAAAGAGGAGGAGGGTAGGGGCTGAATGACCTTTATAGCTAATGATATAAATGTCAAAGCTTCCATTCCTTCTTGGGGAGCGACACATTTTGTTTGTTTAATTAAACAATGTGTTTTTCTTCTGATTTTAAAGTTAGTGTGCCCATTGCAGAATATTTTGCAAAACGCACAGATGAGCAAAGATAATCATTTCCGAATCCAGGAGAGAGAGTGACTGTGACTTCTCCCTTGCAGTCAGCTTCATTTCCTCTTGTTCTTTTTCAGCTGGCTCCTGGGGAGGACACATCCTCCACTGCAGCCGCTGTTCCTGTCCCCTAACAATTCTTTCTTCTTAATAGTTTTGAAATGCAGATGTGTTTTGGAATTCATATTTTTATTGTCGCTAGCCCTTGGAGAGTTGCAAGGGACAGTTGGTGGCGTGTCTTATGAGCACCTGTCACAGAATCAAGGAAATGAGTGCTGTATGTATGTACCTTTTAAAAAAGAATTTAGGAGATTTATAGAGAGAAAGTAGTAGTTTGAATGTTTTCTCCACCGTGAAAATGTTCCCGCTTCATTAACTATTCTTTGAAAAATAGGCTTTTTTAATAGCCATGTAATGTTCCACCCCAAGTCTATAACAGTTTGATTATGCAAGTAGTAGCTTTTTAGAAGCAAAAATTAAGTGTTGAAATTAGATTCTCATGCGGACTTCTGCCTCTGGAGGAGTTTAAGGAGGGCAGATATGTTAACGAGGGCTCCATAGGGCTGTCAGTACTGGGAATAGCTCATCGTTAAAGTCCTTGAAAGCATTCCATGTTGTTGGTTTCCAGGCTCACTTTCCTTTAGTTTAACACAGGTTAAACCTGAGTTATGTCAGAATTGGTACTGGCTCACTGCCGCTCTCTTGAGAAGAGGTAGTACGAGTGTTGGACTTGAAAATGTCATTCTCAAGTGAATCACCTGACTCAAAAGCATCTTCTAATTTGATGGTAGAAATTCAAACATGAATTATATTCCACAATTGAAAAAACTACTTATGGAAATATTAAGATGAGGTAATTTGTTTATAATGAATTACTATTTTTGTTCTTTTTTTCTAAACCTGAACTTGTTAGAGGAAAGTAGAAGTTCTAGCCCAATTTTTTTCATTAAAATTGTTAGCAACATGTGTATTTTACCACTAAAGATTTTTAAAGTGGCTAGAGCGTTTTTTTGTGTGTTTTTAATGTATCTGTAGGTATTCACCTAGCAGGAGATCTGATTTTGGTTAAGAAAGCAAGTTGCAGGAAATATCTTTAGTATTTATTCTTTCCACAAATAGTTGAGCACCTCTGAGAGTCAGGCATCGTGCAAATGTACCTATGGCAACTTTTCACGTAGGAAAAGGTGTGCAAGGTCATGGATTCCCCCTTGGGAGTGGGAGGAGGGGCAGGGACAGTGAAGCAGAGGACATTTATCTTGGAGTGATGCTCATAGCCCTAGCCCACTCCTGGAGCCCCAAATAAGCATTGCCTAGTGGTCGCTCCATGCAGAGCCTAGGTTCAGGTTTGAATCGGGTTGCTCCAGCTAATCAACTGCAAGTTATCTGACCTCATCTGGAGCCTCCGTTTCTTTACATGATGGGCTGAGCACCCTATCTTAGGGTGTTTTTGAGGATTACAGGTTATAACACACCTAAATAATACTATTACCTAGTAAGCAATCAGTAAGTGTTAGCTATTATTATGCATCGTAGAGTTTAAAAACAAAGAATGGGAGATGGTGGGGCTTGCCCACTGGACTGGCTGCTCTGGAGGTTAACAGACATACAGAATGGCCTTCACCCACAGGTTTTGTTGCTACCTTCTCCCAGGTGTTTGAGAGGCAGCTACAGCTGGCCGTATCTCTAAGGAAGCCCTTGGTGATCCACTGCCGAGAAGCTGATGAAGATCTGCTGAAAATCATGAAAAAATTTGTGCCTCCAGACTACAAGATTCACAGGTGAGAGCCTAGAACTTCAGTGGGCAAATGAAGTGAACATGTCCCTCTGTCTAGGATGTTACTGGGAAAAACAAATGCAGTGAGAAGAGCATTGAGAATGTTAGGTCTTTTCATAGAATCTTTTCAAAACATTAACTATCGTTTTGACCCATATGAAAGTTCTGATACTTGACCACTTTTTACCTAAAAAATGACAGCTTCGTATGGTTTGAGCTAATACCCTGAATCACTGTGACCCCCATCCCATGAAGCAGGTTGTAACGGAGGCTGGGTTCTCAGAAATGAGAGCTGTTGTTCTGGGGAGAGGCTGCTGTGGGTGACTGGGCACACAGAGAACATTCCAGGCCGCCTGAAAAGACATTTTCTCTCCTGCTTGCAGTTTGAAAGCTCATCCCTCCCCATCCCTCCCCACCTTAAAGTCCAGGAGGTATCTTCTCTAAATGTTATCTAGGGGTTCTTTAGTTGGGTAAACTCACCAACCTCCTGCCGTGTGCCTGTTCTGGGCATGGGCTTGGCTTGAGGGAGCCCTGGAGGAGCTGTGAGAGACAGTCAGCTGGTGACTCCCCAGAGGGTGTGGGGCTGAGGTGGGCACAGGGTGCCCTGGGAGCCAGACCATGGGCCCTTAGCTACCTCTGGTTACAAAGGGGCCAGGAGGTGATGCCCAGCTGGCTCTTTCAAGACAGGTGAGATGGGTTAACTGAAGAAACACAGTCTAGATCACAAGCCCGGTCGTGACAGGTGACTGAAGAGAGTGGCGCTGTCAGGCCTCTAGACCACTGCCTTCCAGGCACCCAGGCAGAGAGTCACGCCTCTGAGTGGAGCAGCCACCAGAGATGAGACGAGGCACAGTCACTCGGCCCTTCTGGGCTGATGTATATGGTACTAAGAACATGGACAGGTATCAGGTTAAGAGAAGAAAATTCACCTGTAGGCCCCTTGCGGTTTATTCGATTACATGGACATAATTTCTGCCCACAGTCGTTGTGATCCAGAGGGGCTGCAGTTGTCAGTTCTGCTTCTGACTGTGTTGATTGTGAGTCCTTCCCTTGGATGCAGTCTTTGCATTTCTGAGAATTTGTCCACCAAAATTAACTCAGAAGAGGTGAAATATCTAGAGGGAGTTGGGGCTTCGGCAGAGTGGGTAATGAGAGAATCCCGATGTGGGCTTCTCTTTCTCGCAGGCACTGCTTCACTGGCAGCTACCCGGTCATTGAGCCCCTGTTGGAGCACTTTCCCAACATGTCCGTGGGCTTCACAGCCGTCCTGACCTACTCCTCCGCCTGGGAGGCCCGGGAAGCTCTGAAACAGATCCCGCTGGAGAGGATCATCGTAGAGACGGACGCTCCCTATTTCCTGCCTCGACAGGTAGGGCCGTCTTCAAGCTAAGTTGAGGTGCTGAGGAGAGAGGGTGGGAGGCGGGGCGGTCACCCATGCAAGGTTGGCAGGACCAGAGCCCCCAGTACCTTTCCAGGTCCCACCCTTGGCTGTGTAGATGTGTCCTCTCTGTTGCTTTGGAGAACCAAAGTCTAGGGGGCTGAGAAGCTGAAGGGTAACCACTCTCTTCCAGGCAGTGCAAAGCCCTACCCTGTAGA
Organism: Giraffa tippelskirchi; assembly: GCF_054371585.1. NCBI lineage: Eukaryota > Metazoa > Chordata > Mammalia > Artiodactyla > Giraffidae > Giraffa > Giraffa tippelskirchi. The sequence goes on along the minus strand of NC_137283.1, from coordinate 16,039,416 downwards.
GGGTTGTCCAAGGAAACGTGGGACCCTGCTCACCCAGAGCCCCCATGACTGGGACTCTCCCTGCACCTGCAGGTAAAGGGGTCTCTACACAGCTCCAAAGAGGCCCTGCTCGGGAAGGGCCGGGGAGGGACATGTGCCTGACGGCTGTGCACAGAAAACACAGCGATGTCCTGAATGCTTGGTGTCTTCCAGGTTCCCAAGAGCCTTTGCCAGTACGCCCACCCGGGCCTGGCCTTGCACACGGTTCGAGAGATCGCCAGGGTCAAAGACCTGCCGCTCGCCAGCACCTTGGTCACCCTGCGTGAGAACACCTGCCGCCTCTACAGTCTTTAAGCAGGGAGGGTGCCGCCAGGAGTCTCCTAGAAAAGGTGGGAAGAATCACATTGCCTATGTAGTTTTGCAAAACCAAGACAAACAGTGACTTGGTCTCTATAAACATGGAGCAGGTAAACACGGGGTGAGCAATGAGCCTGGTCTGTCTGGGTAGCTTGTGTGCTAACTCAGTTGTGTTTGACTCTTTTGCAACTCCGTTGACTGGAGCCCTCCAGGCTCCTCTGTCCATGGGATTCTCCAGGCAAGAACACTAGAGTGGGTTGCCTTCTCCAGGGGATCTTCCCAACCCATGGATCAAACCTGCATCTCCTGGGTTGGCAGGCAGATTATTTACTGCTGAGCCACCAGGGACGCCCCTGAAGTTGAGTTTAACCTTCATCCTTTTCTCTTCCCCACACCCTGCAGGATGACCAGCGGCCTTACAGGAGAAAGGCTGTGTGAGCTCTGCCTGTGAGTCCCCGCTCGACGATGCTGGTGAGCCGGCTAGGACGGAGGAAACCCAGACCGGGTGTTGCCCGAGACCTCGGAGGCCTCTGCTTCAGGCTGGTGTGGGTGGGGGAGGGTGGGCTGGGGTGCAGTGGGTGGGCGAGGGGCTCGGGCTGGCCTCCCGGCCGCGGTGCTCCAGGGAGACCCGGGCAGAAGAGGAGCAGGGTGTGAGGGCACAGCGAACTCACCCAGCCAGTGCCTGTCTCTGCCGCTTACGGCACAAGCAGTCTCTGTGTGAAGTCACACTGCTCCTCATTTAGTGCGCGTGAGCCAGTGGTGTGGTTCCTGGTTCTCCACTCTAAACACAACTCCCAAGTGGGAAATCTCTGGGCGACGTTGGCCAGAGACCTGTCTTGGAGGCTGATGCTCTTGTGGCCAGTGCAGGAGCCCCTCGCTCTCCTGGATAACTCTTCAGTCTGGCCTGCACCATCGCCAACGTCAGTTCCGCGTCAGCACTGGCTGAAGGACCTCAGCTGTGGTCTCACTGGTTCCACTGCTGTTGACACAGAGAGGGCCGAGGGGTGTTCATTGCCCAGGGCAAGTCCTGGCTGAGGGAAACCTGGATCGATTGGGGAACCTGAGGAGGAAGCCTGTTTGAGGACAAGGACCACAGGGAAGGTGTTCTTCCCCCTTCCTGAGGCCCCCCCAGGGCTGCAGCTCAGTTGTGTTGAACTGGTCAGGGTCCAGTCGGCCGCAGAAGCTGTCTGCTAGCCTGCTGCCGGGAGTCTCAGCCCTGCTGGCTTCCACTTTGCCCCCTTCTCCTGCAGCGTTGGACCAAAAATACTCCTTCTGTTCCATCTCTCGTAATGGCCCCTTGTGCACCCCACCCAGGTCGAGAGGTAAACCAGTTTAATTCTCCAAAGCTCTGCTGGCGCCGCCCAGCCCTGTTCCATTGCCTATGCAGAACAAGAGGCCTGGTACCCATGTACCTCCCATTTCCCGTCGCGGGGCTCTCCCTCACCTTGGCCTCCACTGTGTTCTTTCCCCGTGGTGGACGTCCGAGCCCCTCCTTGGACTCTGAGCAGCCGGGCCATCTCAGATTCTGAGCTGTGCGCTCTGCGCTCTGCGCCCTGCTGGTGCCTTGTGAAGGTATGTTCATTACAGACCCTGGAAGGTTAGGACAGTCAAAGGTTAAGAGTGAGGACGCTCTGCACTTGGCACAAAAGGATCCTTTATTCCAGCTTCTTCAGTGAGGCAGGCCACCCTGAGTCCTTTGTCTGTTTCTTGGAGACCAGCAGCCGAAATCGTAAGATCCATCACTCGTGCTGGATCCCTCTAGGTGTTTGTGGAAGGTGCTTTGGAACCTCATGAGCTGCAAGGAAAAGGACTTGGCGTTTTGTGTGTGGTATTTCCTCCTTGCCCTCGTACCTAAGTTGCTGGCCTGGGAAGTGGGCCTTGATTCACTGTCGACCTTCCATGGATCAGCTGTGCATCATCTGTGCCTCAGATCTGGGCAGTCCAGAGCCTTGTTCTCCTCCTTGGACGATTTGGAGGACTAAGTGTTTCAGAGTGCTTCATTGTTCCCCAAATGAACTGCCGCTTAGCCACCTCCTTCACAATAAGGCCTGGAAATCACGACACCAACGAGGGAAACCAGCCGGGCCTGCGTGCAGTGATTAAGGGTGACAACTCAGTGGGTGTCTCTGAGCCATCGCAGCCTCCTTGCCAAGGTGAAGCACCAGGTGCTATCTACTTTTATCTCCAGGATTAAGGATTTTCATGTCTGTTACACAGTGAAACGTGACCTGTGGCAGGTGGGGTGGGGGTGGGGTGAAAGACAGTTGGCACGGTTTTTCATTTACAGTTTTTGGATGGCCAGCTGGATTGTTTCTGCTGTGTTGCTGGAATGCCTCTGGATCTCTGCCCCCTCATCCCCTTTGGCCATCTCTTTCTGAAAATAAAGTGATGGATCTTCAGCCAGCTCCCATGGTCTCCATGTGTGTTTGTATCTCTCAGAGTGTTAGCAGTGGTTTGGTTGTTTCCTAGCTTTGTACCCTAAGGATCCAGAGGTCTGGAGACCTTCTCGAATATGTCTGTGCTTCAGCAGAATTCAGCTGGAAGCAAGCAGCTTGGGTACCTTCTCCAGATCTCTGCTGCCTCTGAGCATTTACTCTCATCTTACTGCCCAGGAACACCCAGATACACTTCTGCTTCTTAGCCTTGAAAAATAGACATGTTCTTTGTTCCCAACCAATGAAACAGGAGGGGAAAAAATGGAATAAACGAGGGTGTTGGTTGATGACTCCGTTGCACTGTGGGCTCTGGACGGTGAACTCTGGTGCCACTGGGCAAACTCTGCACGCAGTGAAACAGAACTTCCTCCTGTCTTCCAGCTCTGTCTTAAGGCATCCTTGGACACAAGTGCTCAAGCCAAAAGTAAGCCTGTCCAAAGGGAGGCTCTGTTCCAAGAACAGTTGATGAATTTGGAATCTGTTGATGCCTCATCTGGGACACACAGTCATTGGTTTGTGTATTTCCAGCACACTCCTCACTCTGTCTCAGCTCCGTCCCAGCTGAGCGCATGGCAGCTGTGTCTGCTTGACACAGGGATAGTCTCTTTGCAGCTGGAAATCTGCTCTTGGCCTTGCTGGTGTTTGACATCTCTCTCTGTGTATTAAGTTCGGGACCAATAGTAATGATTTACTGCGAGCACTTTCATTTTTATGTCACTCATTTCTGTAAAATCCAGGCAAATGTCCACTGTATGGTGCTTGAACAAATGCCCACGACGGCAGCAGAACTGTTGGTCAGTGGCCAGGCAGCCCTCTTGCTTGCTGTAAATGCTCCTTTGTCAACAGTGTTTGGAAGTGAATTCAGACCAAAGTGCGGTTGCTAAGCGTGGGTCTCTACTCTGTGTACACCGTCCTAAGGGAATTTCTTACACCCCCATAAGTGTGTAAGGAGTTAAAATACACGTGCTATCATTCTCATGTACTAGGCATATTATTTATAAAACAATTCTTTCATAAGGACATTTTTGTTGTTTTTGTTTTTCCTGTGCAAATACCTTGCTCAGCCCAGGGAGTAGATTATACCTGCTTCGGAGAACCATAAGCTAGTGTTGTCGGGAAGTGACGTGGGCAGGAGAAGGTCCGAGAAGGCTGATGTGGGACCAGGTTTGAAATGCTGTGTTTTGTCAAGTGTGTCCCCTGTTTTCCCTGTGATCAGTTTTATTTCTTCCAGTTGTTAACTTGAAATTGTCCTTGGCCTACTCCAAGTTGACCCCATGTCTTATGAATGAAAATGAAAAATGGAAACAAAAGGCTACCTCAGGTAGCAGGGCAAGAGGGTGACGTTTGTTGAGAAGCAGTGCAACGTGGGGGAGCCTAAGCCCAAGTCCACAGCTCTGGGTAAGTCGGATACGTGTTTGCTCTGTGGCCTCAGGAAGTCACCTAATTCCTCTGAACTTCAGTCTTCTTCCTAAGTGGGTCTGTTGTGGAAATTAACTGAAATTACATTAAATTCATGTGAGACGTGTTTAGAACAGTGCCTGGTGCACAGCAGGAATGCAGTAAAATGTGGCTCTGAGGATAATTGAACGCCCACTGTGTGCAGATGTCCACCAGGGAGATACCGCGTTCAGTCTTGACAGTGACCCGGGGAGGTGGGTGTTTCACATGGGAGGAGCCTGAGACATTCAGTGTCATGGCTGGATCAGACAGCTGGTGTTCACATTTGGGTCTGAGTCTGAGGCCCATAGCGTTCCACCCAACCATGCTACCTGGGCCAGCTGAGAGAGCCCCATCCAGAGTGGGTGCTTAACATCTGTTTCTGGAATGAATGACCTGGGCAAGTGGGAGAGAAGGCTTGTGTGTGTCCCTTGAGAAAGGTGTAAAGCCTCGTCTTTGTGAGGGAGCAACAGGTGACCAGCATTCCTCGGAGCCTGGCACCCATCCTCCCCTGAACCCAGAGTGGCTGCTTCTCCGCCAGGTCAGGAGGTGGTTTCTTGGGCTGTTTGATGATGGTTGGGCCTTGGCTCCTCCTCTGGATGTTGAGAAAAGGGCTCTGGGCATTGCCAGCAACGATCAGGGTGGTGCCCCTGCTAAGTTTTAGAGCTGGGATGTGCGTCAGCTGCAGGCTCACGTGTGGGTCTCTGCATTAGAAAAGCTGGCTCAATGGAGGTGGACTTCGCTTCCTCTCTCCCTCCACCCAAATAATTCGCCTGCTTTCCAGTACCTTAGATCCCTCTAATGGGGATGTGTGTGTGCTGAGTTGTGTCCAACTCTTTGCCACCGAATGGACTGAAGCCCGCCAGGCTCCTCTGTCTGTGGGATTTCCCAGGTAAGAATACTGGAGTGGGTTGTCATATCCTCCTCTAGGGATATTCCCAATCCAGGGACCGAACCCACATCTCCTGTGTCTTCTGCATTGGCAGGTGGATTCGCTACCGCTGAACCACCTGGGAAGCCCCTCTAATGGGGATAATGCCTTTCAAACTGGGGTCATCCCTTAGAGGCAGATGCTTTCAGAGGCAAGAGCTCGGTGAGCTAAGTCACTACACAGCCAAATAGGTGTGTGTGGTTTCCGGAGATGGAAGAGGTGTGTGTGTGGGGTCTGCCCAATGGACAGGCATGGAGTTGATGGCAGAGCTGCAGCTTAGAGAGTTGGGGGCAGAGAGGTAAGTGAAAGAGGAAACAGGACAGCCCCTTTTCATTCAATCTCACTTTCATTGAGTGTCCCCTGCATTTTCCTGAGTCATATGAGAGTTGACACCTGTTCTAAGTCAGGTGGAGCCACCTGGCTCTGCTGCCTGAATAGGAGGACCCTGTGGGCAGTAAGCCACTATATATGCTCCTGGGGTCTTGTTAAAAAGCAGCTCCTCACCATTCCATGTTCGATGCATGTGACAAGGGCTCGGGGCCGGGGCAGTGGGATGATCCAGAGGGATGGGAGGGGGAGGGAGGTGGGTGGGGGGTTCGGGAAGGGGAACACATGTAAACCCATGGCTGATTCTTGTCAATGTATGGCAAAAACTATTACAATATTGTAAAGTAATTAGCCCCCAAGTAAAATAAATAAATTTATAAAAAATAAAAAATAAATAAAAAAAAAATAAAAGTTTAAAAAAAAAAAAAAAAAAAAAAGCAGCTCCTGATCTTCTAGGGCAAGGATGGGGCCCAAGATCCTGCACTTGTAAGAGGTTCCCTGGTCATGGTGACATTCCACAGGCCACACATGGCGCCTCGCTGAGGGATGGTGGTGGGATATCGGGGTGCTCACTGAGTGTGATGAGTGGTTTGCACTACAGGGCTGTGTCTTAAGTGCTTGGTGGCTAGAATTTCCCTGGAGAAGATACTTGGCTCCTACAGGAAGCCCTCTGTGACCAAGGTTTCTCCAGAGTGTGGACGTTACCCCAGCTCCACAGAGGGGTGTCCCGTGTGTTTCTAATGGGTGCACACGTTGAGGCGGGCAGTGCTTCTCCCCTCATGATCACCCATCCTTTGTCACTAGCTCGAGAGTCAGTTTACACCAAAGAGCACGTGACTGATAAGGGACATTCCCCCTAGGAAGACTGGGTCTTTACTGGAGCTCAGCGGTGGAACTTAAGGATCAAGGCTCACTTCAGCCGTGAGCTGGGGTTGGAAGGCTTTTGGGTCGTCACCCTAGTGTCCCAGAGCAGTGAAGGAGCCAAGGGTGGGGAAGAAAACTTCTGTTTTGCTATCCATAGGCGGACTCACACTGGGACTCCAACAAAAACTTGGAGTTGACCTGACCTGGGGAAGGACTTACCACGGGCTTCTTCCCAAAGGACATCCCCGAAGAAACTTCCCCAGGGTCTAGCCATGCTGGTGGGACTGAGCCCCTGACAGCTTTGATCCCGGTGTCAAAGGGGGCATTGAACTATAGGAGGAGGGCCCAGGAATTGTCAGAGGTCTCACCCTCCCACCCCATCCCCTCACCTCCCACCCCCATCTCAGTGGAGGCCCTGGGCTCTCAGGAGGGGGAGAAAGAAGGGCCTGGGGTCCAGCAGGCACCCCTCAGGCAGGTTACCCTCCTTCCTGGGCCTGGTCTTATTACCTCCACCATCTTTATTTTACATTGGAGGATAACTGCTTGACGATGTTGCGTTGGTTCCTGCAGTACAATAGCATGAATCAGCCATAAGTATACGTATCTCCCCTCCCTCTGAAGCCCCCCGCCTTCCCCTCTGGGTCATCACAGAGCACCGGGCTGAGTTCCCTGTGTTATATAGCAAATTCCCACTAGCTACCTATTTTACACATGATGGTGAGGACAGCATTGAAGCATATACACCATCTTTAAGGGCTTACCTTATACCCTCTGTCCTCACCACTGAGAAGGTTACTGATAAAAGCTGTGGGGTCCCCTAGAATGAGTTACTCCCATCCTTGCAGCTTTGGAAGGCAGAAGGTTGAATGGCCAGTGGTAGAGTTTCAGAGGCCGGCAGGGTGATCTGGGGACAGGGCTCTCCCTGGTGGACACAGCACTAGCTTGGGGAACGGTGTCTGCCCCCCGCCTTCTTCCCTTCCCAGGTGGTCTTCCTCTCAACTGCCCAGGCCTTCCCTTGTTCTGTGGAAAAGCAGACAGGAAGCTGACGTTTTCCTAGAAGGATGCTCTGAGCCAAGTGTGTTCTTCCTGTGCTCCGTCTCTTCCTTTTTACAGGGAGGGTACCCCATGAGCCCTACTTTCTCAGCAGCCTATGAGATGACTTCTTGATGCTCAAAGCTGTGGGCAAAGGAGGAGGACCTCTGTAGCCACGTCATCGTTTCTCTCCTGAGGAGTGGAGACTGTTTTACCTTCACGTTACCCCAGTAACCACGTGGGATCCTGGCCGAGTTGGGCACTGAGATTCTGGATGAGTAGACAAAGGGATCTTGGGGCTGAAAAGGAGCCCGTGGTCCTTCTGCCCCCTGCCCTCCACTCAGGATGTCAGCCCCATTTTCAGGTGAAGCAGCCATGGCCCTAAGAGGTTGTATGACGTGCCCAGGGCTGCAGAGGGAGGTGGTGGCAAGGGCCAGATGGCAGACTGGAGCCCACCAGCCCTGGAGCCCCTCTGAGCCCCAGTGCCGCCGCCACCGCGCCTGGCGTGCAGCCCTCGTCCTGGTCAGGCTCAGGCCGAGCCTGTACCCTCCAGGTGGGAGCCACTGTGGCTCCCATTTCACAGATGAGCAGACGCGCTCAGAGAAGTTAATAAAACAACAGATACGTGTTGGTTCCCTATTTAAAACATACCTCTGTCCCCCTCTTGGCTCCACCATGAAGATGAAGCGAGTGATGACATCATTGACCTGGGGGGGACCTAAAGCCCCTCTGTTCCCGCCCTTCAGAGCATACTCATTTTCCCTCCACCCCCGCGGCTGATGCGAGTGGTTGGATGGCCCCAGCGCAGCTTGCACAGCACTAGGAGCACCGAACTGGAGACCTGCCAGACTAGACTCACCCTGGAGCCGGACAGGAGGAGGAGCAGCTGACAGGAGGCGCAGCAGCTGCTGGATGGGAGAGCGGCTTCAAGTGGCTTGAAAAGACCCCTTTGGCCTCAGTGTCTCATCTGGTGAGTGGGGTTGGGTGCACTGGGAGTGGGACTTGGTCTTGAAAGCTTCTAGGTCTGAAACTCCATTTGGGGAAACAACTTCGGAGGGTGTGGAGGGGCCTGCGATGATCGAGACGGGACCCCAGGACTGGAGGGGTTTGCAGAGCAGAACCAGAGTCGTGGCCTGTGTCACGGCCCCCTCCACCTCTGGTGCCCCCTACCTCTGGACTCGAGGACTCCCAGTTCTAGCTGAAGCAGTGCCTGCCGTTCCATCTGTGGAAACTAGAAACAACTTCTGCATCTGAGCTGGCTTAGGGCTTCTCTTGCCCTGCTGGGGAAAGTTCATGTAGTCTAAGGACTGGCAGACTGGTGTCGAGGGGGAATGTGACAGGTGGGCTCTCACAAGGGTCAGAGGGTGTGGACTGGGGACTTCACCCCTGACTCACAGGGGTTGGGGGAGAGGCTGGGGGTCGGTGGAGGGAGGCTGAGGAGACTTCCTGGGCCACCTGCTCACTCTCTGCCAGACCGGTGATGGGGATACAGGGCTTGGGGACCAGAGTGCCCCCAGACCATGGGTCCTACCTCTGCCCCACACAGGCTGTGGCCCCTCAGGCCAGTGAACTCTCTCAGCTGAACCTCTGTCCTTTGTCTCTAAATGAGGGCCCAAGACCTGCCTTAATGACCTCACGGGCTATTGTAGAGGTTAAATGCTAAGCAGGAGGGTGAAGCAGCGGAGAGATAGAGCTATGGGCAGCAGCACAGTAGTTACCAGGCACCCCGCGGGGATTCTGATTTCCCTGTACAGAGGTGTCTTTCTCTACCTTAACTCTTGTCGGGACCATTCGCTGGTTTTCTAAGCACGCACACCTCCTTGCACCCACCTTCCCCACACAGGTGGGGAACCCTTATAAAACGCCTTCACGCCCTCTCTCTCCTAGCCCTCCTTGCCCCTCCGCGCACAATTCATCAAAGCCTAAGCAAGCGTGGTGGGCTCCATCCTCATCTATAGGTGGGATTCGGTGAGAGCTGCCCCCCATAAGATAAAGTCAGATAAAGTCTGAGAGGTCCCTGAGTCCATCAGAAAGTTTTCTCTAAGGAAACGTCTCCAGTCTATGAGCAGCGCTTTCTTCCTGGTGTCTGTTTGCTGGCTCCCATTTGCAATCGCCTGGTGTCTGCTGGCACCTCCCTTCCCCCCTGCTTGGGGCTTATCCTGCTGCAGCAATGTTACTTAGGTATTTGCCTGCTGATGGGCAAAGACCTCCCAGACCCAAGTGGTACAGAGTCCACTATCCCCTCCACTGCTGGAGGCATAAAACTGCACAGACCCACCTGGATTTCCAGTTCATCTTCTGCACTTTCTACCTGACTTCCGGGCCAAGCCAGCCTCCCAGGGCTTCAAGGCTTCGGCGTGACTGCTGGCTTCTTGGATTCCTTTCTCTGCTGGAAAGAGGTGTTCTCCTTAGGGCCCTAAGCACCCCCATCCGTCCAGAAGCATAGTGAAGTACAGGCCCACGTTTAGACCCAGAGGCCTCCTTTGTGCTCTGGGGGAAGGCTGAAGCCCAGAGCAGGTGAGCCACTGCCCAGGCCACACAGCTCAGGGCAGGGCTGGAAGGAGTGTCCCCATTCAGAATGTGGGGCTCGTGGGGAGATGTCTCAGCTGCACTTTCTGATGTTTGAGGCTCAGGGAGCCGGAACCCACCATGGCCAAGTCCACCCAGAGTGCACTGAGGAGCAGCAGGCTGCAGACGGTCCCTGGGGCAGGCATGGCCTCAGCTGGCTGGGGACACACGTGTCTAGAGGAGAGACTTTGGACCTTGTGCCTCCCCTCCCCTCCTTCCATCCCCTCTTCCCCACCTTCCATCCCTGTGCCCTGAGCCCTGCAGTCAGCCCCAGGGCTCCTACCTAGACCTGGGGCTGCAATTGCTGAGTAGACAGCTTAGCCCCCTGTGTGCCTGCCTCCCCTAGGTAGGAGCGGTGGAAGGACGTGGGTGCTCTTTGACAAGAACGTTCATTCAGAGGCGGAATGTTTGACAGTGGGGCTCCCCATGGCCTCTGTCCCAGGCCCCGAGGAGGGATGAGGAAGCTGAACCAGCAAGGTCCCAGGAGACTGTGTCCAGATGGCCCTGCAGACGTTCAGTTGTCAGGGCGCGATAAACCCATAAAAACAGGCCCCTACAGACAAGAGCCGCCAGAGTGCCTGCCTGGGATTCATTTACTCGGCTGTGCTGGGTCTTCATTGCTGCATGGCTTTTTCTCTAGTTGCGGCGAGTGGGGGCTCTCATGTTGAGCAGCACAGGCTGAGCAGTCATGGCGCATGGGTCCGCTGCTCCTCGGCATGTGGCATCTCCTCAGACCAGGGATCAAACCCATGTCTCCTTCATTGGCAGGAGGATTCTTTACCACTGAGCCACCAGGGAAGCCCCTGTTTGTTTTAAACAGCAGTCTCATCTCAGGGCAGCCCAGCGTCCGGGTGCTGATTAACATTCCTTGGGAACTAAAAACGCTCATGATGTCCTCTGGGTAGAAATCAGCAGCGGAGGTCAGATGCCCTGAGAGATTGCTGGGGTGGCCTGGGGCAGCCCCATGGGGTGGCCGTCTGCTCCTCCTGTCCCCAGGCGTGCCCAGCCCTGAGTTTAGGCGAGAGGGAGAGGGGCGGCCCTGAGTCCTGCCGGGTGATGCTGCTCTGCGGCCTTGGCCTGTCAGCTCTTCCCTTCCTCAGGGGATAGGATCACTCGATCTCAGGAGCGTGTCCTGCTCTGGCCTTCGCAGCTCTCCGTGCGGGATTCTGCTCTGGCTCTCACAGCCTCAAGCCTACAGGACTCCAGCAGGTGGAACTTTCGGGCCTCTCCAAGGGAGGCCCATTTTTCAGATGAAGAAACTGCAGGAGAGCAGGGCAGGACCATCTCCATGGATCGGGCTTGATACATAAGTGAAATTACATCCATCTGTTCTCAGTTTTTAGGGGTTTTTCCCTCTTTAATTGTTATTTACTAAATATCACATGCTTCCAAGGACAAGGTACACGTGTGCATGCATATGTGCTATGTCAGCCGTGTCCAACTCTTTGTGATCCCACGACTGTAGCCCACCAGGCTCATCTGTCCATGGGATTCTCCAGGCAAGAATACTGGGGTGGGTAGCCATTTCCTTCTTCAGGGGATTTTCCCGACCCAGGGATTGAACCTGCTTCTCCTGGGGCTCCTGCATTGCAGAGCAGAGACTATTACCTTCCATTTCTGTCCCCTTTACTCTGTTTCTTATTTCCTCTATAGGTAACTATTTTTAATGTGATTTTTTTTTCTTTGACCCCTGAGTTATTTAGATGTGTACATATTGCTTACATTTCCAAATGCTTGAAGATTTTTCCAAATATTCTATTATTGATGTCTAGGTTATTTCCATTATAGCCCAAGAATATGTTCTTGATGATTTTAATTCTTTTAAATTTGTTAAAGAATGTTTGAGGGTCCAGAAATGAGTCCGTCTTGATGAGTGTTCCAGATGTACTAGAATGCATTTAAGTGTTGTCAGGTGAAATATTCTATGAATGTTAAGTCAAACTGATTGATAGGTTTGTGTATATATTCCATAACCTTACTTTTTTTTTTTTTTTTTTTTAGGGATCTACTTGTTCTGTTGCTAAAAGAGGAGTGTTAAGATCTCTAGCTGGAATTGGAAATGACTTCTTTTCAGTTCTGTGAGTTTTTGTTTCACATATTTTGAAGCTCTGTTATAGGTGCTTGCGTATTTAGGATTGTTGCCTTCTTGATGAATTGATCATTTTATTATTATGTCCTTTTTTAAAATCCTTTATAAGTATTTGTTGTCCCAAAGTCTACTTTACTGAGTATTTCTTGTTCTAGAATCAGTTTTATGTCATTATAATATAGATACTTCATCTTTCTTTTGATTAGTGTGTATATAGGATATCTTATAAATCATTTCCATTGTTCTAATCTGTGTGTTCATGTTTAAAGTAGGTTTTGTATAAACAGCATGTAGTGGGTTTTTTTTTTTTTTTTAATCTATTCTGATAATCTCTTTTGACCAGGGCCTTTTCCTTGGCAGTGTTTAGCCTATTTATTGTAATCCCCTGAATAGTTTGGTGTAAACCTACTAGTCAGTAAACATATTTGACTCTTCTGTTCTTTGTTCCTTTTTTTTCTCTTTTCATGCCCATTTTTGGACCCTTTTTTTGTGGTATTATGTTAATCACGGGTGACTTATTAGCTATATTCTTTGCTTTATTCTTTCAGTGGTTGACCTAGGATTTAAAACACAGCTTCACCACAACATACCTTGAACAGATGAGATATTCCTTTTACTAAAAGATCCTTCAAACAGAATACTTTGATTCCCCTATTGCCATTATTTGTGCTATTTCACACATTTTATTTGTATATGCTATAACCTCCACAGTGTACTTTGGATAGTATTTTTAGAGATCCACAGTGTACTTTGGATAGTATTTTTAGAGATATTAAAGAAATGAAAGAAAATCTTCTATTCACTCAGATGTTTACTATTTCTGGTGTTCCTTATTCCTTTGTATTGATTCAGATTTTCATCTGGTATTATTTTCCTTCTACCTGAAGAAATTACTTTCCCATTTCTTGTATTTCAGCTCTGCTGGTAATTCATCATTTCAGTTGTTACTTGAGAGCTTGTTTGGAGGTTCTAGCAGGGGAGCGCAGCTACTCGTATACCCTTGACCGAAGACCGGTCCTCCTCTATCGGGGATGGTCGTCCTCTTCGACCGAGCGCGCAGCTTCGGGAGGGACGCACATGGAGCGGTGAGGGAGGAAGGGGACACCCGCCTAGCCAGCCAGATCAGCCAAATCAACCCTGGCGATCAATGGGGTGACAGATGTCGCAACCAGATCACCCTCACATCCTCAGTTGTTACTTGAAAGAGTTCATTTCACCCTCACATCCTCAGTTGTTACTTGAAAGAGTTCATTTCACCTTTAAAAAAAGATATTTTCACTAGGTGTAGAATTCAAAGCTAACAGGTTTTTTTTCTTTCAGCACATCTGACATTAATCTTCTAATGTCAAAAAGTCATCTGGCCTCACATGTCCTCTGAGTTCCCACTTCCTGATAGGCACCCCACTTACAAATGACAGCCCCTCAGCATAGCAGCTTGTCTGGGATTCCAATATATCTGGAGGCGAAGGGTGACGAAGGAGAGGTAATGGGACACAAGCCTTTGGGTATTTGTACTAGCACACTGCACTCTTAACTGACAACCCAGGAACAAGACTTTCCCTAGGGCTCTGGTGCCCCTGTAACCAGAGGTAGCATGAAAAAATCCTACCTTCTAGTGGCGATTGCTCGCAACTCCAGCTTGCACATTGGTGCTTACCATTCATTCACAAGGGCTGTGGGGATGTAAATAAATAATTCCTACTCTAATAAGACCGGCTACCTAGGCCACCCAATCCAGTATTCTTGGGCTTCCCTTGTGGCTCAGCTGGTAAAGAATCAGCCTGCAATGCAGGAGGCCTGGTTCAATCTCTGGGTTGGGAAGATCCCCTGGAGAAGGGAAAGGCTACCCACTCCAGTATTCTCTTCTGAAAAAAGCCATGAATGGAGGAGCCTGGTGGGCTACTATCCATGGGGCTGCAAAGAGTCAGATATAACTGAGCAACTAAGCACGCACACACAAAGCATGAGGATATCGACAGATGAGCAGATAAAGATATGCTACATGTACTGAATGGACTACGACTCAGCCAGAAAACAGAAGGAAATAATGCCATTTGCATCAAAATGGATGGACTGGGAGATGGCCACACTATGTCCAGTAAGTGAGACAGAGAAAGGCATATATGATATCACTTACAGGTAGAATACAAAAATTGATAGAATTGGACTAATTTACAAAAGAAAAACAGACTCACAGATGATACAGTTAGGGTTACCAAAAGGGAAAGTTAGGGGGCTGCTAAATGAGGAGGCTGGGTTTGAGCAACACCCATTAATATTTATGGGCTTTCCCATAAATGGCTCAGACAGTAAACAAGTCTGCAATGCAGGAGACCCAGGTTCAATCTCTGGGTTGGGAAGATCCCCGGGCGAAGGGCATGGCAACCCACTCCAGTATTCTTGCCTTGAGAATTCCATTGACAGAGGAGCCTGGTGGGCTACAGTCCAGGGACTCACAAAGAGTTGGACACAACTGAACAACTAACACTTTCAGTAACATTTATAAAATAGATAATCAACAAGGGCCTACTATACAGGACAGGCAACTCTATTCAACATTCTGTCATAACCTATATGCAAAAAATAATGATATTAAAAAAATATTTGATGATAACATAAAATGGAAAAAAAAAGTGAAACTACTTTGGCCTAAGTGAGGATACAGCGGCCTGGCCCACTCAGTCTGCAAAATCCAAGCCTTTAGCGAACAGTAGGACAATAGTTGCTTCTTTCCTTCCATTGTTCAGATATGAAAAGAAAGGCCAAGAAGGCAACTTTTGCTCAGGCTTCTCAGTGGACACAGACTACACTGAATTCTAGTGAGCTCTACATTTCTGCTTTCCCTCACACTCTTTGTGCTCCCAAGGGGAGGCCTGGTCCTCCGTACAGTGCCTGCTGCCATCAATGAATGAATGAGAGGGGACTGGCCCCAGTCACACAGTGCGTTTAGTGATAGGTCATGGGGCTCCGGGCCATAGGCTCTGTTTGTACCTTAGACCACCAGGATCAATGACAATAAGCTGCAAGATTTATGAAATTATTGACCTCAACCGTTTATGCTTAGGGGAGTAACATGTTAGCCATTCCTAAAGGAAATAGTTCAAATTTGTTACAGCAAAATAAGCCAATGGCGTGAAATACAGGGTTGCCTCCATCTTCCAGGGCAGTTGCCAAACCCAGATGAGACGAATGGAAGGGTAATGGAAAAGATACAGAGAGCTCTGCTGAGGACAAGGTGGCAGAACAGCCACACAGGTTTTCAATCCTTTCACAAAAACAAAGCCACTAGGAGAGCAAAAGAAACCCCAGATGACATTAAGGTAGTTCGTCAAACTAGAACGTGAAGGAGTAGGGCCGAACCATCCATAGCCATAACACCAGTGGGGTTTCAGCACGGGGAGGAGAAAGGCAAGTTTTTAAGGCCCTTTGAGTCAAGTAACCCGAGAATTATGATCAAATACACATCCCTTCTAGATAGAAAACTCAACAAGCCAATGTGAGAACTGTCACAACTAGCAGAGTCCCATGCTTTCGTTTAAAAGTGAAAAATGGGGGATGCAAGAAAGTTGCAAATGGAGTCTCTAGCAATGAACAATTCACTATCTAAAGTAAAAAATACACAGGATGGGAGTACACAGACATTAGACACTGCTGAAGGAAAGATCAGTAAGTCTGAATTCAGCAATAAAAATTACACAAACTGAAGCACAGAAAGAAAAAGAGACAAGACCCCTCCAAAAAAATAACAACAGTTAAGTTACTACAATATTAAGTAGTTTAAGATACGTGTAAGTCCAAAAATGTTTGAACAAACAGCCAAAATCTTTTTCAAACTGGATTAGAATTATAACCCTACAGATTCTAGGAAGTCACCTCACACACACTATAATAAAACTGAAGTTAAAAAAGCAGCCAGAGAAAAAAGATATATTACGGATAAAAGAACAAATATAACAATGGCAGCCAACTTCTCATCAGAAATTTTGCAAACCCCGATAAGGGTTTAAGCGTCATTGCTTCTGAAAGAGCTTTGCGAAGTCACCCCGTCTCCGTGTCCGCCCGGGCTTCTGCTTCCCAGTTTCAGCCTTCTCCTTTGCACTCAATTCAGCTTCCTGAGACATGGGCCTCAGCATAGCCTCTGAGAGGACTGGGACTGGGGGCCTGAAAGGTCACGGAGAGGAAGCAAGAACCCTCCAGCCCTTATCGGAGCTTTGTCATGGCACTGGGCAAAGTACAGTACAATCCAGAAACACAAGTTTTCTTCAGCCTTGGCTTTTCCCCGTTCCTACATCGGTCATGAAGAAGTGCTGCCGCCTTGTGGACGTTTCTGGGAACAACAACTTTCCAACCTGCCGCTTAAGGCTATAGATATTCACCAGGCCTGCGGGGCCCTAGATGGTCCCTGGCCTGGAGGCACCTCCTGGGGTTGGTAATACTAGAAGAAGGCAAAAGTGTGCCTAACTGCAGAGCCTATTTCAGGGCGAAAATTCTCCTCACTGCTACAACATGTCAGCGAGCCTGGAGAGCTGTTCAGCCTCTCAACCACGAAGACAACTGCCATGCAAAAGGACAACCGAGGTTGCATCAGGCCCTGGTCCTCCGCTAACCCTACAAACAACAAATGTGCGAGGCCACGTGGCGAAAACAGAACCCCACCTCCACCCCCAACCCCCAACCCCCAACCCCGAGGTGCTGCACAGAATGGAGACTGTTAGCAGGCTCTCTACTGACACAGCCTGCAGGTTTGTTCAGAGGCGAAAAATACACCCACCAGGAGATCACTACATCACACTCCCTGGCTGCTATCGACAGAAAACCATTCTCCGTCACACCTGAACCCCAATGACTCCTGCAGCTCTCCACAAAAGAGCCAAGCACTGGAAAACACCCAAATGTCCAGTCACAGGTGAGCGGATACGGAAGACGGCCTACACGCGTGCACTGGATGATGACTCAGCCACAAACACCAAGAAAATCATGCTAGTTCTTCCGTATCGACAGTCCATCTGATGATCACCCTGACTCAAGGAAATCACACAGAGAAAATGAATACTATACACACTACAGCGTTCAGGCGGAATCGAAAAGCATCACAAAAGCACTCGATTCCCCAGCAGAGAGAGATTCCCAGTGGCAGACGTCAAACTGACACTTGGCAAAGGGACGTCTGGAATGAGAGGAAGGGCAACTGAGGAGTTTGGGATGAAAACATACCAGCTTTTGAGTGACACAGGGAAGTGGATAGATATGCAGACCAAAAGGGAGCTGGAGAGCTGGAAAGACAGCGGAGGAGTTAGATATAGCTGTAAATACATCAATAAATACATGTTGATGTAGATACGTGGATAGATATAAATAAAAATGTATAGAAAGACCTAGAGATTCAGAGGTACGAAATCCAGAGATAATGTGATGGACAGGTAGCCGGATATAAGAACACTGGATGCCTCGAGATATGGATAAAATATAAACAAACACACAGAGGATGAAAGGACACAGAAATGTAGATAAATAGAGAGATCTACTGACAGCTGCAGAGAGAAAGAGGTGAATATAGACAGCCAGGTAGATCAACAGCGGGACTCCCGGCTACCTTGGTACCTGGAGAGAAAAACAGAGACAGACACAAAGACACATTCTTAGCGAGACAGACAGAGAGACAGACAGACTTAGATGCATATAAGGTTAGCTGGATTCATGGACTTCAAAGATGAATACACACACAGAGGAACATGGACAGTGAGACTGATGAATGTATAGACAGTGAATGAGTGGACAGAGATATAAATATAGGTAGAGAAATGTAGTGATAGCCAGATAGAGAAATAGAGACAGAAGTATAGATAGGGATGTATACCGCGAGTTTGGTGGAGGCCTAGAAAGATAGACAGGTGGAGAGATACAGGATAATGAACAACAACTGCCTGTGTACCACACGGAACTCTACTCAAACGTATATTAAGTCACTCACGGAGAGAATGGGTAAAAGAAGACCTACGTCTGTATGGACAGACGGATCGAGAGGCTGTGCACCTGCCAACAAGCTAAGCTTGCAGGGAAACTCTACTCCGATTGAAAAGACAACTTACACGACAGGAACAATCGACACCCAAAGGCCTGTGCTCCACCCCCCTTCCCGGCGGGCCACGCTGCTGTCCCAGCCGATGGGCCCGGGCAGGCACGGCTCCCAAGGGTGGACTGTCTGCTGGCTGAGGGAGCTGGGGAGCTGGGGAGGAGGGCGATGCAAACGAGCCCTTCCTTGGATCTGGAGGGCCTAGTCCTCTGGGCGTGCCACCTCAACCTTCTGATCCATGCTGGCCCTCCTCCAGCCACACTAAGCCTACTGTCCCCCACAAATGCCGGACGGCTCTGTGCTGAAAGAGCTTTGCAAAGTCACCCCGTCTCCATGTCCGCTCGGGCTTCTGCTTCCCAATCTCAGCCTTCTCCTTTGCACTCAATTCAGCTTCCTGAGACATGGGCCTCAGCATAGCCTCTCGGCAGGGGTTCTGAGAGGACTGGGACTGGGGGCCTGAAAGGTCAAGGGGAGGAAGCAAGAACCCTCCAGCCCTCATCGGAGCTTTGTCATGGCACTGGGCAAAGTACAGTACAATCCAGAAACACAAGTTTTCTTCAGCCTTGGCTTTTCCCGTTCCTAAACCCATCATGAAGACTTGCTGCTGCCTTGTGGACGTTTCTGGGAACAACAACTTTCCAACCTGCCGCTTAAGGCTAGAGATATTCACAAGGCCTGAGGGGCCCTAAATGTTCCTGGCCTCGAGGCACTTCCTGTGGTTGGTAATAATAGAAGAATTCAAATGTGTGCCTAATTTCAGAGCGAAAATTCTCCTCACTATTAAGACATGTCAAGGTGCCTAGAGAGCTTTTTAGCCTCTCAACCACGAAGACAACTGCCGTGCAAAAGGACAACCGAGGTTGCAGCTGGTGCTCGTCCTCTGCTAACTCTACAAACAACAAATGTGCGAGGCCACGTGACGAAAACAGAACCCCACCCCTACCCCCAAGCCTCAGCCCCATGTTGCCGCACTGACAGCCTGCAGGTTTGTTCAGAGGCATAAAATACACACACCAGGAGATCACTACATCACACTCCCTGGCTGCTATCGACAGAAAACCATTCTCCGTCACACCTGAACCCCAATGACTCCTGCAGCTCTCCACAAAAGAGCCAAGCACTGGAAAACACCCAAATGTCCAGTCACAGGTGAGCGGATACGGAAGACGGCCTACACGCGTGCACTGGATGATGACTCAGCCACAAACACCAAGAAAGTCATGCCAGTTCTTTTGCATCGACAGTCCATCTGATGATCACCCTGACTCAAGGAAATCACACAGAGAAAATGAATACTATACACACTACAGCGTTCAGGCGGAATCGAAAAGCATCACAAAAGCACTCGATTCCCCAGCAGAAAGAGATTCCCAGTGGCAGACGTCAAACTGACACTTGGCAAAGGGACGTCTGGAATGAGAGGAAGGGCAACTGAGGAGTTTGGGATGAAAACATACCAGCTTTTGAGTGACACAGGGAAGTGGATAGATATGCAGACCAAAAGGGAGCTGGAGAGCTGGAAAGACAGCGGAGGAGTTAGATATAGCTGTAAATACATCAATAAATACATGTTGATGTAGATACGTGGATAGATATAAATAAAAATGTATAGAAAGACCTAGAGATTCAGAGGTACGAAATCCAGAGATAATGTGATGGACAGGTAGCCGGATATAGGAACACTGGATGCCTCAAGATATGGATAAAATATAAACAAACACACAGAGGATGAAAGGACACAGAAATGTAGATAAATAGAGAGATCTACTGACAGCTGCAGAGAGAAAGAGGTGAATATAGACAGCCAGGTAAATCAACAGCGGGACTCCCGGCTACCTTGGTACCTGGAGAGAAAAACAGAGACAGACACAAAGACACATTCTTAGCGAGACAGACAGACTTAGATGCATATAAGGTTAGCTGGATTCATGGACTTCAAAGATGAATACACACACAGAGGAACATGGACAGTGAGACTGATGAATGTATAGACAGTGAATGAGTGGACAGAGATATAAATATAGGTAGAGAAATGTAGTGATAGCCAGATAGAGAAATAGAGACAGAAGTATAGATAGGGATGTATACCGCGAGTTTGGTGGAGGCCTAGAAAGATAGACAGGTGGAGAGATACAGGATAATGAACAACAACTGCCTGTGTACCACACGAAACTCTACTCAAACGTATATTAAGCCACTCACGGAGAGAACGGGTAAAAGAAGACCTACGTCTGTATGGACAGATGGATCGAGAGGCTGTGCACCTGCCAACAAGCTAAGCTTGCAGGGAAACTCTACTCCGATTGAAAAGACAACTTACACGACAGGAACAATCGACACCCAAAGGCCTGTGCTCCACCCCCCTTCCCGGCGGGCCACGCTGCTGTCCCAGCCGATGGGCCCGGGCAGGCACGGCTCCCAAGGGTGGACTGTCTGCTGGCTGAGGGAGCTGGGGAGGAGGGCGATGCAAACGAGCCCTTCCTTGGATCTGGAGGGCCTAGTCCTCTGGGCGTGCCACCTCAACCTTCTGATCCATGCTGGCCCTCCTCCAGCCACACTAAGCCTACTGTCCCCCACAAATGCCGGACGGCTCTGTGCTGAAAGAGCTTTGCAAAGTCACCCCGTCTCCATGTCCGCTCGGGCTTCTGCTTCCCAATCTCAGCCTTCTCCTTTGCACTCAATTCAGCTTCCTGAGACATGGGCCTCAGCATAGCCTCTCGGCAGGGGTTCTGAGAGGACTGGGACTGGGGGCCTGAAAGGTCAAGGGGAGGAAGCAAGAACCCTCCAGCCCTCATCGGAGCTTTGTCATGGCACTGGGCAAAGTACAGTACAATCCAGAAACACAAGTTTTCTTCAGCCTTGGCTTTTCCCCGTTCCTACATCGGTCATGAAGAAGTGCTGCCGCCTTGTGGACGTTTCTGGGAACAACAACTTTCCAACCTGCCGCTTAAGGCTAGAGATATTCACAAGGCCTGAGGGGCCCTAAATGTTCCTGGCCTCGAGGCACTTCCTGTGGTTGGTAATAATAGAAGAATTCAAATGTGTGCCTAATTTCAGAGCGAAAATTCTCCTCACTATTAAGACATGTCAAGGTGCCTAGAGAGCTTTTTAGCCTCTCAACCACGAAGACAACTGCCGTGCAAAAGGACAACCGAGGTTGCAGCTGGTGCTGGTCCTCTGCTAACTCTACAAACAACAAATGTGCGAGGCCACGTGGCGAAAACAGAACCCCACCCCTACCCCCAAGCCTCAGCCCCATGTTGCCGCACTGACAGCCTGCAGGTTTGTTCAGAGGCATAAAATACACACACCAGGAGATCACTAAATCACAGTCCCTGGCTGCTATCCACAGAAAACCATCCTCCATCACACCTGAACCCCAGTGTCTCCTGAAGCTCTCCACAGATGAGCCAAGCACTGGAAAACACCAAAATGTCCATTCACAAATGAGCGTACACGGAAGACGCCCTACATAGGTGCAGTCGATGATGAGTCAGCCAGAAACACAAAGAAAATCATGCCAGGTCTTCCGCATTGACAGTCCCTCTGATGATCACACTGACTCAAGGAAATCAGATCGAGAAAGATGAATAGTATACATAGTAGAGCGTTGAGGTGCAATCCAAAAGCATCACAAAAGAACTAGTTTCCCCTGCAGAAACAGATTCCCAGTGGCAGATATCAAACTGACACTTGGCAAAGGGATGTCTGGAATGAGAGGAAGGGTAACTGAGGAGTTGGGGATGAAAACATACCACCGTTTGAGTGACACAGGGAAGTGGATAGATATGCAAATAAAAAGGGAGCTGGAGAGCTGGAAAGACAGTGGAGGATTTAGATATAGCTGTAAATATATCAAGAAATACATGTTGGTGTATGACACACCCTCTGATCTGGATCACAAACTTTACCTGAAAACCTGCCGTTTCTTCCTCTTCCTGCTCCATTGCTAGGTGTGTTTCTCCGGCCATATTATGCAGAGAGATCCCACCTGTGCGTCTTTGAAGGCATCAGCACTGCACTTTCACCTGTTCCCAAGCTCTAAGGCAGGTGGCCCTTGAAACGCAGAAAGGCCACAGCTCCCCATCCTTTGTCATGTGACAGATTCTGGAAAAAAAACGAGCTCCTGCATCTCCTTCCCCATTTTCCTAAGCCCTCCAGTCTCAGAGTCAGCCACTAAAGCTGTGACAGCAGTGGGGAAGGTGCGTGGCACCCACACAGACTATTATCTTTCCTCAAACCAAAGGCTGACTCAACTCTCAGTGCCTCTAACTCAACACAGTTGGTATTTCAAAACCAATGACAAGCAAAGCAAATTAAAAAGAAATGGATGAAGAAGAAAATGGCAACCCACTCCAGTATTTTTGCCTGGGAAATCCCATGGACAGGGGAGCCTGGCAGGCTACAGTCCATGGGGTCACAGAAGAGTTGGACACAATTTGGCAACTAAACAACATTTCGATGTATAATAAAAACAAAACGTCTGCTCAAAAAAAAAAACCCAAAAAACGGTATTTCTACATTAACTGAAATGGGTTTATGCACACCCTTCACAAAGTATTTCTAAGACCCTTACTAAGGATAAATGGAAAAAACACAAACTTCTCAAGTGCTGGAATCTCAAAGCATCTGAACCAGTAAAGATCAGAAGTCAGAGGATAAATGCATAGCAGATGACTAAAGCACAAACAAGGACACAGTATCACTGCCTGGGCATTTTTGGCAAAATAAAGAAATCTTAACCTGAAACAATCATGAAAATGTCACTTTTTGCAAATTTCAATCCATACAAACTTACCAAATTCTGTGTTCCTAACAGTTCATTTAAGTAGCAAGCCTTTCCTAACTATAGAAAATAGACTCTCCGATTTTTTTACAACATTATGAGGGATTCAAGATTACTAAGGTCATCCTATTTATACATGCATTTTCTTTTTTTAAACTTTCTATCTTATATTGGAGTACATATAGTTGATTAACAATGTTGTATTATTTTCAGGTGTACGGTAAGTCAGTTATATGTGCATTTTCTCAATCCTGTTCCAAATAAAAAATGTATCCAGACATAATCACTACATTTTCTCCCACTTACCTAAAATCCGAACACCTAAACCCAACTCAACGGGAATCAGTACATTCCCTAGTTGATGTCTCACTAAGGGAATATTTCTAATACTTGAAAGTTATAAGCTCATGGTGGTAATTCTTTATCCTCTGTAACTAGGCTGGATTCACACAAAGGAGAAAAGGTTCTGGGACAAAAGAGAGTATTTTAAAGAGCTGGCCATGACTATCACAAGAATAAAAGGGAAAAAAAATCAGGTTGAAAACAACCTCACTAGGCAAGAAATCAGGAGAGAATTAATGATTTGTACATTCTCAATCCATGGCATTTCAGGAGGAAAAGGGGACACAGCCTCTAAACCACGACAACGTATTTACCTGGTGCTGATGGTTTAGTCACTGTGTCCGACTCTTGCTACCTCATAGACTGTAGCCCCCCAGGCTCCTCTGTCCATGGGGTTTCCCAGGCAAGAATCCCGGAGTGGGTTGCCATTTCCTCCTCCAGGGCATCTTCCCGACCCAGGGATCAAACCCAGGTCTCCTGCATATTTACCTGAGACGCTGCCATTCTCTCCTCTTCTTCCTCCTGCTCCGGGTTGTTTTCTCATCAATATTGTGTTGAGGGGGGCTTCCCTGATGGTCCAGTAGTTAAGATTCCACGCTTCCAATGCAAGGGGTATGGGTTCTGGTCGGGGAACTAGGATCCCGCATGCTGTGGGGTTTGGCCAGAAAGTAAAAAAAAGAAAAAATATATATGTTGAGGAATGACATCAGCATCTTGAGATTACCCCTTGAATGGCGTCAGCACCGCTCCTTCACCGCTTTCCACCACACCCACACGCCAAACTTTAAAAGCCCAACTTG
This sequence comes from Giraffa tippelskirchi, assembly GCF_054371585.1. Lineage (NCBI taxonomy): Eukaryota > Metazoa > Chordata > Mammalia > Artiodactyla > Giraffidae > Giraffa > Giraffa tippelskirchi. The sequence goes on along the minus strand of NC_137283.1, from coordinate 16,015,396 downwards.
AAAAGGTGAAAAGGCTCGTCTCTGCACTCCTTTGTCTCAGGAGAGATTCAGGAAAAAACAGGTCCGACATGGAGACCAAGCTGTGAGTTTGTCCTTTGTTGTCTACACATCTTCTCTCTTCATAAACGTCCCAAAACACTGCAGGCAGGGTATGCGGGCTGCACTGGCGTTCCCCTTCCAAGCCTGCGTAGAGCAGCCTGCTGCCTCTTTCTGAAGTCGGCCTCACCTCTCACAGATGTACTCAGAAGACCACGTGCTTAACCCTGGCCTCACCTCAGGATCACCTGGAGCACCTAGTTAAAGCAACACTGACTCTCCCACAGGACCAACAGACAGTCTCTGGGAAGCACACAGGTGATGCTCCTTCTTAATATTGGTCATGTGATCCTAACAGGCAGTCAGTTATACACTGAATACGGATATGTGTAATCCCTACGTATTTTGAATGGCCATCTCACATGCTGTTTCATTTTGTGCAGTTTTTCCCACAATTTCCAGGCTGAGTTTGTTTCTAGGAAAATGCATTATTTCAGATACATAATTGCACACTTGGGGCTCCCTTTCATCCCTGAATTATTTAACAGGCTTCTCCTTAATACTGCTGAGTAAGATTATATTTACACATGTATTTATATGATAAGCACACAAGCATGCGTTTACAGTTGTATTATGATTTACTGCTCCTTCAGGAGCATAAAACTGTATTAATTATATGCCATTCTCTTATAAATGACTGTTTAATAATTATACTCAGGAATTACACAGGAAAGAATAGACTAAAAACTGACCAATGTGCAAATACAATTTATATATACACATATCTCAAAAGATTAGGAAATCCTCTAATAATTATCAAAGAAAAACAAAAGGGGGATTTCCCTGGCAGTCCAATGGTTAAGACTTCACCTTCCAATGTAAGGGCTGCAGGTTCAATCCCTGGTCAGGGAGCTAAGGTCACAGGTGCCTCATGGCCAAAAATCCAAAACGTAAAAACGACAGAAGTAATACTGTAACAAATTCAAGAGGCTTTAAAAAAAAAAATGGCCCATGTTAAAAAAAATACTTTTAAAAATAAAAATAAATAAAGGGAGTTCCCTGGTGATCTAGTGGTTAGGATCCAGCATTTTCACTGCCATGGCCTGGGTTCAGTCCCTGGTCAGGGAACTGAGATCCAGAAAGCTGTGTAGTGCAGCCCCCCACAAAAAACCCTGGGGACATCCCTGGTGGTCCAGCGGTTGAAACTGGGAGCTTCCACTGCAGGGGGCTCGGGTTTCATCCCTGGTGGGGGAACCAGGATCCCTACTGCCACTCAACCAACCAAGCAAACTTCAACAGTTCCTCGCTGCAAATTGAATCAAGTTCAAGTTAAAAAACAAACAAACAAAAACCTGGATACTCTGCAGTTATGAAACAAGAAAATGAAGAGGATTAGAATTAAAGAAACAGTAATCAAAGAGACTGGTCTTCTGTTTTAACATGAAAGTTATACAAACATGGAATTTCTCATGTATAAAATCTTGTGCATTTTAATAAATTGGAATCGGACATTTTTATTCATAGATTATTTTTTAAAAAGAGTGAATATCACAAGATACATTGGAGCCTGACCTCTATTCTCTGAAATTCAATTATATCTCCTTAAGAATTGATTTATTTTCTTCAAGAGGGAAGGCCATCTCATCAAAATGACAGACCACTGACATCTGCAGTAGGAAAAAATTTACTGTCTCCATTAAGCACTTCATACATCCCGATTTAGAGAACACAGTTCTAGTCCAGCAACTGCCATTTGGATACACCGTTTCTGCCTAGGACATAATGATTTCTGTACATTCACCTTACTCCTTTTATTATAAACATGTGGTGTTACAGGCACATACCTACATAATCCTGAGAATTTAGTGTCTGATTCTAGTCATTAATATGAACAACAAATTGGTTTCAGCCCTTAAGTGTATATTAAAAGTCAGGCTGAAGTATTACTTGGATTCAACACCAAGAATCAAGGTCATTGTGAATTACCCTAAATTGATAGAAATTATAATCCCAATCTCTTTTTGCTAATTCAGCTCAAGCTTCAGAATTATTTCATCTTCCTGCGTGGCTTTGACACTAGACCAGAATCAAACCCTGAAGAAGCACTTTCTCTGACATGAACATGTACCTAAATTCCTGACACCCCTTCTTCCATTGAGAAAGGAGACTCATGGAGAGTATCCTTTCACATTGAAAGAAGAAAATTATCACCTGACTCCTTTCTATGCAAGGATGGTGGGTTCAGTGTGATGGTCAGGACGGCCAGTACTGATGCTGGAGGGAGGTCATAAACCTAGGTATGGGCGTGTGGAACGTCCCTGGTGGTCCAGTGGTTAGGACACCACCCTTTCAGTGCTGGGGGCATTGGTTCACTCCCTGACTGCACAACTAAAATCACGCATACTACATGTGGCCCAGCCAAAAAAATAGAAAGGAAAAAAAAAATCTAGGTATGGGTTTGTTATTGTGTGACTTCATCTTTCCTCAGAACCACAAATATCTTTTCACATGTAATAAGACACCAGTTTTGGAAAATGGAAGATATTTGTGAAAAACTTCATCCCAGTCATTAATTACTAAAAAACAACTACAATCTACTAGTTATTTCCAAAGAGATAATGGAAGAGTTTTGAGAGACTTTTTTTTTTTTTCACTTTATCCCAAAAGTAAAAGTCAGAAAGTCTCAAGTGAAGGAAAGAGGAACTACCGAGTTGACCATGGAAACTGGAAATACACAGGAGACTGAAAGATCTTCCAGAGGCAATAAATAATGCTCAAATCTAAAGTCTGGTGGCCCATCAAGGGGAAGAGAGCCAACCTGAAAACGTTCCCAATGGCCAAATGGAGATCACCTTGAACAACAAAATAAAGATTACAGCAGGAATGATAATATAAAACATTCAATAAATACATAGGGCTCCAAATCAGTCTTAGAAAAATAACTACAGGAATAAGTGAAGAATTCCTCATACAAAAATGATGAATAAAATAGGGAGTTGTTCCTCTTTTCTAATATGGAGAAGCTTACTTCAGTCTCCTTGCCCCAGCCCCTCCTTGAGTATGAGATGCACTTAGTGAATTTCTCTAAAGAACAGAGTATGGAAAAGGGAACCAGGACTGTCGTGGCATTATGGAAAAAATTCTTTCAGGTCACAGTATAATGAGGATCTTCCATTTGAAATATCACTTTTCTTTAAACTGATGTTGTACATGTGTGCAGAGAACACGTCCTAGGGGTCATTAACTTACTGAGCTCACCGGGCAGGATGTGGGTCTCGTGCCACCATTGGTTTTTTGTTTGGGGGCAGGCCCTGATGCGTGGTTCTGCTGCTGATGAAGCCTGCTTGGTTTTGTGGATAAGCAAACCTGCTTTCTTGAGTCATCATTAACGTACAGGGGTCTCCTGTACATTTTTTCCTATAATCCCCTAGTGGGGTTAACAATTTAATCACCTACTTTGTTCCATTATTCTGCGCTATCACAAGTATGACCAAATAAAAAATAAGGGCTGGATATTTAATTTTAAGATGTGGGCAATGATATTTTATGTCATTTTATATTTTTAAGTATTTATTTATTTGGCTGTTGTGGCAGGCAGAATTTTCGATCTTCATGGCGGAATGTGGGATCTTTAGCTGTGGTATGCTGGGGAATTTTTCCTTTGTGGTGATAAGAGGGTCTGGAATTAGACAGTGGTGATAGTTGATAACTATGTAAATATAATAACAAACTACTGAATTATACACATTAAATGAGAAATAAGTAAAATTCTAAAACCAGAAAAATAAAAAAAGTAGTACTGATCTATCAGGCTGCGAGCTGTTGTCATTGGACATCTAATTGTCAGTTCCAGGGCAAAGTTCTATTGATCATCCAGGGTGCACAGCAGAAAGACAAATACAGATAAACAGTTCATCCTCTTATCAAGATAACATACCTCTGAAATAAGGAGAGCCAGTTAACAGTTTCCCATCTTCTTAGATGGAGACATGTATCTCTCTGAGCTTTGAAAAATGACTAATCTTCATCTTAGAGAAATATCTCATTGTATCCTATGGTCTTCTGCAGGCACACCTGTTGAATTGAGAGTGAGAGGGTCTGGGTCAGCACCAACCATCCTTAAGTATCCAGCAGGTGTCTGGATAGGAGGTAGGGTCTCCTCAGGACAACACTCTGAGATCGATTTTTTGCCCTTTCCACAAACTGCTCAGTGAGGCCAACTCTCAGCACTCTTCACGTCTGGCCTTGGTTGGGTGCCTGACCCACACGTGTGAACACACGCTGCAGAGCTCTGCATGGCCTTCATCTTCTTCACTGGTACAATAATGGGGTCAGGTGAGATCAGGGAGACCTGAAGATTATTCCTGGGAGCATCAGGGACCCTCAAAGGGTTAGGAGGTGACTGGTGAAAGAAGAGTTCTGAGACCTGAAGAATGCTAGTAGACAATGTAGAACAGGCTCCTCTACCACAGGACCTCTCCAGGGCTTTACCGTGCTGATAAGGGAAGCAGGATAGTTATATCGATTAAGAGTGCCACACCCTGGAGCCACACAGCCTTGGGCTGACCTAGTGATTCGGGCATTCATTATCTGTGTGACCTTGGGCAAATGACTCAACCTCTCTGAGACAGAGTTTCCTCATCCCTAAAATGAGAATGTCCTTTTCATTATAGGGGACTGGAATGCAAAAGTAGGAAGTCAAGAGATACCTGGAATAACAGGCAAATTAGGCCTTGGAGAACAGAATGAAGCAGGGCAAAGGCTAATAGAGTTTTGTCAAGAGAATGCACTGGTCATAGCAAACACTCTCTTCCAACAACACAAGAGACGACTCTACACGTGGACATCACTAGATGGTCAATACCGAAATCAGACTGATTCTATTCTTTGGAACCAAAGATGGAGAAGCTCTATACAGTCAGCAAAAACGAGACCAGGTGCTGATTGCGGCTCAGAGCATGAACTCCTTATTGCAAAATTCAGACTTAAATTGAAGAAAGTAGGGAAAACCACTAGACCATTCAGGTATGACCTAAATCAAATCCCTTACGATTATACAGTGGAAGTGACAAATAGATTCAAGGGATTAAATCTGATAGACAGAATGCCTGAAGAACTATGGATGGAGGTACGTGACATTGTACAGGAGGCAGGGATCTAGACTATCCCCAAGAAAAAGAAATGCGAAAAGGCAAAATGGTTGTCTGAGGAGGCCTTACAAATAGCTGTGAAAAGAAGAGAAGTGAAACGCAAAGGAGAAAAGGAAAGATATACCCATTTAAATGCAGAGTTCCAAAGAATAGCAAGGAGAGATAAGAAAGCCTTCCTCAGTGAGTCCAAAGAAATAGAGGAAAACAACAGAATGGGAAAGACTAGACATCTCTTCAAGAAAATGAGATACCAAGGGAACATTTCATGCAAAGATGGGCACAATAAAGGACAGAAATGGTATGGACCTAACAGAAGCAGAAGATATTAAGAAGAGGTGGCAAGAATACTCAGAAGAACTGTACAAAAAAGATTTTCATGACCCAGATAATCATGATGGTGTGATCACTCACTTAGAGCCAGACATCCTGGAATGCGAAGTCAAGTGGGCCTTAGGAAGCATCACTATGAAGGAAGCTAGAGGAGGTGATGGAATTCCAGTTGAGCTATTTCAAATCCTAAAAGATGATGCTGAGTGCTGCACTCAATATGCCAGCAAATTTGGAAAATTCAGCAGTGGCCACAGGACTGGAAAAGGTCAGTTTTCATTCCACTCCTAAAGAAAGGCAATGCCAAAGAATGCTCAAACTACCGCACAACTGCACTCATCTCACATGCTAGCAAAGTGATGCTCAAAATTCTCCAAGCCAGGCTTCAGCAATACGTGAACTGTGAACTTCCAGATGTTCAAGGTGGATTTAGAAAAGGCAGAGGAACCAGTGATCAAATTGCCAACATCCATTGGATCATCGAAAAAGCAAGAGAGTTCCAGAAAAACATCTACTTCTGCTTTATTGACTATGCCAAAGCCTTTGACTGTGTGGATCACAATAAACTGTGGAAAATTCTGAAAGAGATGGGAGTACCAGACCACCTAACCTGCCTCCTGAGAAATCTGTATGCAGGTCAAGAAGCAACAGTTAGAACTGGACATGGGACAACAGACTGGTTCCAAATAGGAAAAGGAGTACGTCAAGGTTGTATATTGTCACCCTGCTTATTTAACTTATATGCATCATGAGAAATGCTGGACTGGATGAAGCACAAGCTAGAATCAAGATTGCTGGGAGAAATACCAATAACCTCAGGTATGCAGATGATATCACACTTATGGCAGAAAGCAAAAAAGAACTAAAGAGCCTCTGGATGGAAGTGAAAGAGGGGAGTGAAAAAGTTAGCTTAAAACTCAATATTCAGAAAGCCAAGATTTTGGCATCCAGTCCCATCACTTCATGGCAAATAGATGGAGAAACAGTGGAAACAGTGGCAGACTTTATTTTGGGGGGCTCCAAAATCACTGCAGATGGTGACTGCAGCCATGAAATTAAAAGATGCTTGCTCCCTGGAAGAAAAGCTATGACCAACCTAGAGAGCATATTAAAAAGCAAAGAGATTACTTTGTCCATCTAGTCAAAGCTATGGTTTTTCCAGTAGTCATGTATGGATGTGAGAGCTGGACTATAAAGAAAGCTGAGCAGCAAAGAATTGATGCTTTTAAACTGTGGTGTTGGATAAAACTCTTGAGAGTCCCTTGGACTGCAAGGAGATTCAACCTGGAGGATACAATGTGTCAAAGTGGTGTTAATCAAGTCTGTATATCACAGCTTGGCCTTGGCCTCTGTGGGAGCTTAGAAAGAGCAGCACATTGTGCCCTGGGGGTTTGGAAGGATGAAGAGGTGGTTTCCAGGGAGAGGGGAAGGGGAAGGGAATCTAAGGCAAAAGAAAAAGCACAAAAGCATGGAGGCGGGATGACAGGAGTGGACTTGACAACTGCTGAGATGCAGACGTGGGGGTAACTCAAGTATGGGGAGCAGGAGTGTGAGGGAGGCAGCAAGGGAGAAGCTGGAGACGTGGGCTGGACCAGAGCCCAGTCACTAGGAGCCACAAAAGAGCCCTAGAAAGCTCATCTGTCAACTGCAGCCAGCAATGGAGGAGAGCAATGATGTGCTACATGCATGGGGAGGAGGGGCAGCCTGGGGACGACCCTTCTCATCCCCAGCCTAATGGCTAAGATGGTCCTCTCTCTTGCAGGGAACATGGAAGGAGAGCCAAGACCAGCAGTCAGGCTCAGGAGAGCTAAGAGGGCTCTCAGAAAACCAGGGATGCCCCGAGGGATTGGAGTTGGGTGATCATCACACTTGAAGCTACTCACGGGATGAGGGTGCAGGCAACAGACGATTTTGACTGACATTCACATGATACAAGATACAAACCACTGAACATCACAGTGATCTAAGTCTATGCCCCAACCACTAACACCGAAGAAACTGAAGTCTAATGATACTATGAAGACCTACAAGACCTTCTAGAAGTAACACCAAAAAAGAGATGTCCTCTTCATTATAGGAGACTGTAATGCAACAGTAGGAAGTCAAGAGATAACTGGAGCAACAGGCAAGTTGTCCATGGAGTACAAAATGAAGCAGGGCAAACGCTAACACAGTTTTACCAAGAGAACGCACCGGTCACAGCAAACACTCTCTTCCAGCAATGCCACAGATGACTTTACACATGGACATCACCAGATGGTCAATACCAAAATCAGATCGAATATATTCTTGCAGCAAAAACGAGATCTGGACCTTACTGTGGCTCAGATCATGAGCTCCTTATTGCAAAATTCAGACTTAAATTGAAGAAAGTAGGGAAAACTACTAGGCTATAAAGGTATGACCTAAATCAAATCCCTTATGATTATACAGTGGAGGTGACACATAGTCGCAGGATTAGATCTGATAGGGTACCTAAAGAACTATGGATGAAGGTCCATAACATTGTACAGGAGGCAGTGACTAAAATCATCCCAACAAAAAAGAAATGCAAGAAGGCAAAGTGGTTGTCTGAGGAAGCTTTACCAATAGCTGAGGAAAGAAGAGAAGTGAAAGACAAAGGAGAAAGGGAAAAATAGTCCCACCTGAAAGCAGAGTTCCAGAGAATAGCAAGAAGAGATAAGAAAGCCTTCCTAAGTGAACAATGCAAAGAAATAGAGGGAAACAACAGAATGGGAAAGACTAGCGATCTCTTCAAGAAAATTAGAGATACCAAGGGAACATTTCATCCAAAGATGACCACAATAAAGGACAGAAATGGTAAGGACCTAACAGAAGCAGAAGATATTAAGAAGAGGTGGCAAAAATACACAGAAGAACTATACAAAAAAGGTCTTAATAACCCAGATAACCACGATGGTATGATCACTCACCTAGAGTCAGATATCCTGGACAGTGAAGTCCAGTGGGCCTTAGGAAGCATTACTATGAACAAAGTTAGGGGAGGTGTTGGAATTTCAGCTGAGCTATTTAAAATCCTAAAAAATGATGCTGTTAAAGTGCTGCACGCAGGAAGTCAGCAAATTTGGAAAGCTCAGCAGTAGCCACAGGACTGGGAAAGGTCAGTTTTCATTCCAATCCCAAAGAAGGGCAATGCCAAAGAATGTTCAAACTAGTATACAATTGTGCTCATTTTACATGCAAGTAAGGTTATGCTCAAAATCCTTCAAGCTAAGCTTTGGCAGTACCTGAACTAAGAACTTCCAGATGTACAAATTGCCAACACTGGTTGTATCATAGAGAAAGCAAAGGAATTCTAGAAAAACATCTACTTCTGCTTCACAGACCAAACTAAAGCCTTTATGTGGTTCACAACAAATTGTGGAAAATTCTTAAAGAGATGGGAATACCAGACCACCTTACCTGTCTTCTGAGAAACCTGTATGTGGGTCAAGAAGCAACAGAACTGGACAAGGTACAAGGACTGGTTCAAAATTGGGAAGGTAGTATAACAGGTTGTATTTTGTCACCCTGCTTATTGTATGTGCCAGTGGCAGCCTGTTCATACACAGGTCAATGAAGGCCTGGTGCACAACTGAGAAGACAAGAAAACCTCATGGCTCATCATGGTCACTCGCTCACTCCATGGATTCCACCCAACAGGATACTAACTTCAAGGAGGATACTAACCTCAACAGGATATTAAGGTCAACCTCAAGCAGCTCCCACTGGATTAGCCCAAAATAAGCTTTAAATCTAAAGAATTAGACTGCCTACTGTCTAGGTCACAGCCTAACCCCGGGTATGCAGATACAATGAAACAAGCAGAAGCTGGCCTATGACTCCTGATGGGAGAGGTAAAAAGTTACACCTTTGCAGACGTGGGGAGCCAGTTTCGGAATTCTCAGCTTTGGAGGAATGTCCAAAACGTTTCGCTCAGTCTTCCCTTCTACTAAGGATATCTCAAATTCCCAAGTTTTTTTTTTTTTTTTTTCCTTTTAGCAGCTGCATGAGGGATCAGCCTAAGTGAAGACCAAAGGTCCCCGTGCCGCAACTAAGAGCTGGAGCAAAGAAAGAAAGATTTTTACGAGAGAAAGAGAGATGGGCAACAGGCTTCTCACCTTGAGTCACATGGAAAGTAGTGTTCAGGCAAAAGGGCTTAAAATGAGAGAGAGTGCAGGTAGGTGTGGGTCTTCCTCGAAAGGGGACTATCCCAATCAGAGAGCAGATTTTACGTTCCTGCTAAGAGAACAAGCCTCAGTCCCCGACATCTCTTACCACCTACAATGGATGAAAATTGGGCGACTTTGAGTCGACATATACTCTCCTGCTCCTGCTATCTCTAGCGCCACGCTGCGGATGAGGCGATCCCCGGCGTCCCCAACCCCACTCCACCCCCGCACCCTCACACCCCGAGCCCCGCAGCGCCCCTCCTCCGCCTTCCCCACTAGCCAGACCACCGCAGCAGCGTCCCAGGCTCCACCTTGTTTCCAAAGGCCAGCTTCAGCGAATCGAATGTGCCCCGGGTTCACAGGAACTTGAATACTTGCCAGAAGCAGCGCCGCATCGCTCCACGCACAGGAGGTGCTGAGAGAATCCGGGGGAGGCATCGGGGAAGGCGGCCGCGCACACCTTATCCCAAGCGGCTTCGGCCTTCCTGCCACGTGTACGCCCGCCGCGACAGACACCAGGCTGGATCGAGGGCGCTCAGCGATTGGACGGCAGCCTCACGTGACGGGACGCTCACGTGGGTTGGGTGGCCAATAGAGGCTTCGCGAGGGGCGGCCGCCGGCAGAGACCCCGGGAGCCTTACCTCCACGGTATGCTGCTTTCCGCCTTAGGTTTAACTGCGGGGAACACTCCTGGCCGGATGTATGAGATCGGCTGTGGTACTGTGGTTGGTGTTGTGGAATAACTCTTCGTGGCCTAGCAGTTTGAATCCTTGTCACTCGGTGTCAACACGGGCTTCCCCTCCCAGGTGTCGCCCCCCATCTGTTCAATCAGACTGTGTTTTAACAAGACTCCCAGGAGATCTACATGCGCCTTAGCTATGCTTGGGCACAGAGTGCCACAGACCTGCAGGCTCAGCAAGAAAGCAGGCTTGGCTTAAGGCTTCTGACAATTCAAAAGGCCCAGATGTCCCAGGGCCCAATATTGTGAGCAGCCCATTACCGTTGCTGCAAATGTTTGAGTAAGCATATTATGATTTGATGATAAAAGATAAAATTAAGAAACTTACTAACACCATGATGTTACCTGCTGCTACTGCTGCTAAGTCGCTTCAGTCGTGTCCGACTCTGTGCAACCCCATAGACGGCAGCCTACCAGGCTTCGCCATCCCTGGGATTCTCCAGGCAAGAACACTGGAGTGGGTTGCCATTTCCTTCTCCAATGCATGAAAGTGAAAAGTGAAAAGTGAAGTCGTCTCCGACTCTTAGCGACCCCATGGACTACAGCCCAACAGGCTCCTCTGTCCATGGGATTTTCCAGGCAAGAGTACTGGAGTGGGGTGCCATTGATGTTACCTAGAGCACCCTGAACTGGGACTATGGAGGGCAAGGAATACCTTATCCCACATTTATTTAAAAAGCAATGAAAACAAGCCTCAGAGATGGCTTATGGACCAAAGATGACCCATTGAGTTCTGGGAGACCCACTCGAACTCTCCCTCAACTTCAGGGGCCAAAGTCACAAATTTAAGAGGCTTCAGGGGCCAGGGAGGGAATATGAATGTGCAAAATTCCCCATACAGGTTACAGTGAGACAGGACGGATGGGTGTGGCCTGTGATGACCTAGGGAGTGAATGTCTTGTGTCCTATGCCTTCTCTCCAACCTTCCCTCGGTCTGTTCCTCTCTTCACTCTGTCCATTTCTCAGTTAAACAAATGAGCTAATAATAATTAATACATACTCTGGGCCAGGCCCATTCCAGGCAGCAGTGTTGCCAGGATGACAAGGTCCCGGCATTCCTCCAGTTTTGGCTTTTTGCAAAACTCCTCAGTTCTAACTCCGTCCTGAGCTGGCCTAAGGCTTTATCTTCTTTTCCTTGATCTGAGTGACTTTATGTATTGAATTGTAGCCCCTAAAAACACGTTTTGAAGTCCTAATCCCCAGTACTTGTGAATGTGACCTTATTTGGAAACAGTTGTCTCATCCTGCAGCGGATTGAAGCAGGATTTCAGTTGCCAGCCAGTGCCACAGTTCCAGGCTGCAGCAGTAACCTTCATGGTAGTTTGAATCACCTTTATGGGGCAATTCTTCTGGCTTTTATGTGGCCAATCATCTTGCTTTGTCTGTAATGAGCATATACCAGGCAGAGGCAAAGTATATACCTGGTATATCTCAGGGGCCTCCCATGTGTGAGCACACATCTCTTAGCCAAAATGGGTTCTAGTGAAGAGGCCTATGGGTAGGTTGATATCACTTACATGAGGTGATGCCCCCCTCCCTTTTGACCTCCGAGGAACCTCTCTGTGCCTGTATAGTTGGGAAGGTCTCACTGACCTTGAGAATGAGAAATACGAGGTCTCTTATCTGGGCAGGGCTCAACTCTTCTCTCAATCCTGCTCTTTGGAGTATCTGTCCACAGGGAACAATTCCAGCTGCTCAGCTTGGGGCCCATCTATCTCTTGCCCCAGAGTCATTGCAAATGTAGTCAAATTAAGGTCATTCGAGTGAGTCCTACTCTGACTAGTGTTCTTAGAAGGACATCTGTACACCTATGGCTCATTCATGTTGATGTTTGACAGAAAACAAAGTTCTATAAAGCAATTGCTGCTGCTAAGTCACGTCAGTCGTGTCCGACTCTGTGCGACCCCATAGACGGCAGCCCACCAGGCTCTCCCGTCCCTGGGATTCTCCAGGCAAGAATACTGGAGTGGGTTGCCATTTCCTCCTCCAGTGCATGAAAGCAAAAATTGAAAGTGAAGTCGCTCAGTCGTGTCCGACTCTGTGCGACCCCATGGACTGCATCCCATCAGGCTCCTCCATCCATGGGATTTTCCAGGCAAGAGTATTGGAGTGGGTTGCCATAGCTGTCCTGAACTCCTTACTTGGTGACCTGCAGTGAACCCTGCACCTTCCTTCACTACAACCCACTGTCAATGGATTGGCTTTACTGCGTGCACAGATGTGGGTGAGCTAACCCAAGTTTGGTTTGGTAACAAAATGTCCGCTGAGAGGTAAGTAAATAAAATGTGGCATGTCTATAAAATGGAATATTACCTCCAATAAATAAAAAGTGCTGATACACAGAAGTTCTTTAAGGGTGTTACAGAGTCGAAGCTTGTTCTGCTCGCTGCATGACAGGCCAGTTAACCAAGAGAGAATGTGTTGAGGCAAGGAATATGACTTTATTTGGAAAGCCAGCAGACTGAGATGATGGTAGACTAATGTCTCAAAGCAACCATCTTATTGGGGTCTGGATGCCAGGTTCTTTTATAGAACAGAGAGTAAGGGAGGTGAAGAAGTAAAGTAAAAAGGCCATTATTCTGGCAAATATCTCCTGGAATGGCCAGGCCAGGAGGGGATGTGTTAATTCCTTCCTTTCTGTAGCCATCTACAGGTAGACAGGATCCTGAACAAAGGCATTTTGGTTTAACATTCAGGCCAGAGAGGCAGGGTTCCCTGAGGCAGGCTATTATGTATGCACAATACCCTTTCAGTGAACAAAACTAATAGGAAGCAAAGGTTAAAGTGAAAGATCCAACATGGAGTCAATTCTTCTCTGTAACAAGGGCAGGGTTTCTGTTGGCTTTGATCACTGATGACCAGCACCTGGCATATAGTAGCTGCTCAATAAGTATATGATGAATGAACACTATAAATTACATTATTAAAATGTATATTTTTAAAGTATTTTATTATATTTACAATCATAAAAAAGGCTCCTGAGAACACTTCAAGGAATATAAAAATAATCTATATTAACAAGTTTGCTATCCATACACAATGCAGAGTCACTAACTTCACTGGAAGTTCTGAAACCCCTGTATATTGTTGGGAGTTTCTGATGCAACACTCAAAGGAGATTATGGCAGTATAGAAGGAAAACATCCCTGCTTCCCTGTAAAGCCTCAGTTACAGGCTTTTATTTTAAAAAGGAAAAGGTTTTTCCAATATTTACAGGTGACTTTAAAAGCTTTGAAATGGCAGCTTCTAACTGCAGACTGCCAGTTGCCACAGGTATGTACAGATGCAGCGTTCAGAAACTTGAGGGTCAGCCCCCCGCCCCTGCCCCCACATACACCATTAATAGTCATGGCTCTTAATTCAGCTCTACTAAGTAGGCATGAGTAGCTCTTACTTTTATAGGAGGGGGAAAAAAGTCTCCCAACGAGGTAGGCAATTGATCAGGATCTTTATGGCTCATTCTTTTTCCTTTCCTTTAAAAATAAATTTTCAGCACGCAACTTTTCTGACTCCTGGTAATTTTTAAGAAAAAGAAAAGAAAAAATATTTAGGCTCTAATTCTTACAGGAAGAAGTATTCTCAGCATTCATTAAGTTTAAGTTTCCATTGATAAACTACTTAACAGTAAACAAGAGTCTCATGGGTATGATAATTGAATTGCACTTGGACTAGAAATGGCCAAATTTTTTTTTTTGAAGCAGTTAAGTGATTCAATAATTAAATTTTAATCAAAAAATCATTTAAAAAACAGACTGAGCTTATTCAGAACAATCAGGAGTTTACCTCAGTAAGCTTGACATTTTCCTTCTTCAACCGCACTACGTACTGGATCTTCTGATGCAAATTTTGGTGACCCACCAACTTTCCATTCTCCTCAGCCAGACGCTCCACCTGTTTCCTTAACATTTCCATCTCCTGCAGGGAAATTAATCCAGGGAAGGTAAAAATGAGCTGCTTTGAATTTTTCATTTAAAATAACACTATTGCACGCCTTCCAGGAGGAGAGAGAGGGAGAGACAGAACCCAGGCTCCCAGCTTTCCTGACCACACATCTCTCCATGCTCTGAGCAACTGTCAACTACAGGGTGCCCAATCGCAGCCAGCAGTCTTCTGCTGATCAGCTCTGTTCATAAAAACCAACACATAAATGCACCTGGCATTTTCTCTCTTTTTCTTCATACATTTCTTCCAACTTTGATCTCACTTGTCGCTTTTCTTGGAATGCTTTAGACTCCAACATTCTGACTCGTTCAACTTCCTCAGTCATCCTCAGGTACTCAGTCTCTTTGTTCTGAAGGGTGCTCTGGAGCTGCTCCAGGCTGTAATGGTAACTATCGAGTTATAATATTCCAAAGGGACACAAGTATAAGACAGTACTCAAATCAGACATTCGTCACCCAAGCCCAGGGTTTTGATTTGAAAGTATCACTAATATTCAGTCCTCCCCTTCTGACAGAACAGGAAGATAGCAAGAGTTGCATATAAGCTTTTTTTTTTTTAATGCTTGCTTACCCCAAACTTACATTTTGGGAACTTCCATAATCCATTTTTTTATACAACAAAAAGTTAGAATGCAGATTTTTAGATGTAGCCCTTGGAGGAAACTGCTACTTAAGTATTATTAGAGTCTGCAAGATTTATTCAGCGCCCCTTAGAGTAATCATTTCTAGTCTCAAAAACTGGTTCTCAGACGACGGGAAAGTAGTCATTTCTTCAAGGATGTGCACTTGATGCAACTATCACTTGAAAATAAACATTAAAAAGAAGGGTTACCCATGGACAGATCTAGAGATTGTCATACTGAGTGAAATAAGCCAGACAGAGAAAGACCAATAACCTATGATATTGCTTCTATGTGGAATCTAAAAAAAAAAAAAATTATACAAATGAACTTACTTACAAAACAGAAACAGACTGATAGACTTGAAGAATGAACTTATGGTTACCAGGGGGAAAGGGTAGCAGAGAGAAATAGACAGGGAGTGTGGGATGGACCTGTATACACCACTGTATTTAAAATAGATAACCAAGAAGAACCTACTGTATGTAATAATCTAAATGGGACAAGAATTTGAAAAAGAATAGAAACATGTATAACTGAATCACTTTACTGTACACTTGAAACTAACATAACATTGTTAATCAACTATACTCCAATATAAAATAAAAAGTTGAAGAAAAAGTGTTCAAAAACAAGTAAGTGTTCAAAAGGTAAAGAAAAAAAATTACCAAAAACTTATACAGAATTTCACAAAACTAACTTAATCCTATAACCTTCCCAAAGAAACAAATACTGTTATATTTTACAATGCATATGGAATACAATGCTGATAATTTAAATGACATAATACACAGAATATATCATTTAAAGCCAATAATTCATAGGGCAGTGCTTTCAGACTACATTCCATGGAACCTCAGGAGGACAGTGTTGGGGTGGCAGTGATGTTTTCCTAATTCACCTGGAGCTGTTCTGCATTTATCCTGTGCTTTTGTTTGATGAAAAGGCTTTGTGGCATGGCAGACACTACAGTTTCCTACCCATTTAATTTTTATAAAAAGTCAGTTTATTTGGAGGAGAAGAAAGGGAGAGGAGAAGCACACCCAATTCCCCCAAATTAGTAAATAATAACTGGTCTGAGCTGAGCATGGTTATCTCTATGCCACTGCCAGATAGTGGTTTTCTCAATTTGCCCTACAAGCTTGCTAATTTTGGCTAAGGAGACACAATCTTGAGCATTCTTGGGAGTATTTGTCCCCCGATAAAGTCCTTTTGAACCCACTACATTGCAAACTATGATCCTCCTGTGTATGTTGTTTGGAGCTGCAGCAGCCATCTTGCAGCCAGGAGGTCACAAGCAAGGGTACCAAATGCAGAAGAACGGAAAGAATCAACGATGGCATCACTGAGTCAGTGAAACTCCAGAAACACTGCCCACACCACTGTTGGCTTGGTATTCAGTTCTTTGTTGCTTTTTAAAAACATCCTCACATACACATACGGATAACATAATGTTTAAAATTACTGCTGTCAGTTGGGACTGGTAAAACTGTGTGTGCCATTTTCTGAAGACTGCGTCACTTGCCACAATTTGGGCTCCTGTAGTTCCAGGGACAGTGTATCACTGGAGACTCTTGGTTACTAGATCATGAAATAAATTACACATCAGCTTAGATGCTTTTATTCTTTTTAGCTAGAAGGTCTCAACTGGGTATTATTTCTAAAATAGCTACACTTCTACGAACTATACAGCTGGATTATCATAGAGCCAGTAAGTGATCCAGATTTCTGTCCTAGCCCTGCAACTAACTGGCTGGGAACCAGTTGCCAAACTGCTCATATGTAGATAAAAGTGTTTAACAAAGCTCCATTCCAAATCTATACTCCGTTAAGTATATGATTCTATGAAGCAAATGACTCAACAACTGAGTAACAAATCTTTAACAAGTTAAGTGGTCTTTGTCAGCTGATCATTAAAAAGCATTTTTGATAAGAAATCACTATGTAATTTTTGGTGTATTAACTTGAACTAGTTCAAATAATTGAATAAAAATATTCTAACAAAACTTCTTCCATTGCCATTTAGTTACTATGTGAATAAGATTTCTCAACGTTTCTATCAATAGATACAAAAAATAGCACTAAAACTGATAGTGAATACTGTCCGATTCCAAAATTAAGTGTTAAGAGAATGAGCTAAATAAAGAAAAAACATTAAGATAAAATCCATTCAGCGATGAAGTTCCAACAAAATTTTACTAGTATAATAATTACTTATAAAAATTTACAATAAACTCAGGATACTTTAATATTATAATGAAAACCCAGTCCATAAAAAATATAACACTTGGAACCATATGAATATGATCCACTTTTACAAATTACTTATAATTTCCATACATATTTTCATTGCTAAGTTATATGATTCGGCCGTCAACAAAAAGTTTTCCAAACAATATATTAAATTAGCATATAATTCTGCATGGGAACAGAATGGAAATAATTTCAAAGGAAAAAGGAACAATGTAAAATTTTAGATTCAAGAATTTCTTCATGTATTTTTTAAATGGAGAGAAAGTATCAAATCATTTGGATAACTTTTAAAAGAAATCAACAAGAGCTTTATTTCTAAATATCATTCATTTTCTATGCTGAAACTTTTATCCTTTGCAATAATTTAAACTTACAATGAAAAATTTTAAAGTCAACTCCAAAAATGTGCAAGAGGGTACATGCTATTTCAAATGTTTGAGAACCTCTGTTCCTGATGAGATTTATTCTATTCAGAGCACACAGTATCTTTCTAATGTTTTATCACTTTGTTAGTACCAACTGGTTTACTTATTTTGAACTTGATTAAAAAAAAACCCTTTATCATGTTTAGCAAAGAATGAGGCAGTATCTTATAAGATTACATAAGTTAAAACATGAAATTATATGAATAAAATAAAATTATGTCCATAGAGAACATATAAAGAGACCCAAAGTGAAGACCAGAAGAATTCAGAGTATTGATCTATGGGTCTGAGAGGGCCTCAAGGTTTTAAATCAAGTGAGAAGGAAATCTGGTGGGTTCTCATTGTTCGCACTGTCCAAGAAGCAAAAACTCATCAAGTGCCCCAGGGACACTAAGGTTTTCCTGGCACTTACTTCTTTAAGATATATATATATTTTTAATGGCTTCACATGAGGAACCCCTTTAGCAAGAGGCATTTAAGGCAAGAATTTTGTAACCATCTACTGTGTTCACATACTATGTTCACTATTACAGAAAGGAAAGAATTTTCTTACCTTGTGGTTATAATAATTATTTCTTCCTTTAGAGGAATACTGCTTGGTGTTAATAAAGAAAAGGTCAACAACAACTTGAATTACAAGAGTGTACTTACTCTCGTTTCATTTTCAGCATTTCTTCCATCAATTTATTCTATAAGAGGATTAAAGAAAGAAAAAGAGAAAATGGCTTAAGTCCTTAACATTGCTAAACAAAACACTGAAAGTAACCAGTCCACTTGCCCTCATGGTAATAAAACCATGATAATAACCAAATATTATTTTATAATAATATAAAATACTGACAAATAATAAAATAATAATAAAAGCAACATCCTTTTTAATACAATCATACCTCACTGTTCATAGAAGCACCATTTACAATAGCTAAGACATGGAAGCAACCAAATGTCCATCAACAGAGAAATAGATACAGAAGATATGGTGCATGTAGACAATGGAATATTACTCAGTCATAAAAAAAGAATGAAATAATGCCATTTGCAGCAACATGGATGGACCTCGGGATTATCATATTAAGTGAAGTAAGTCAAACAAAGACAAATATCTTATGGTATCACTTATAGATAGAATCTAAAAAACTGATACAAATGAGCTTATTTATGAAACAGAAACAGACTTACAGACATAGAAAACAAATTTATGGTTACCAAAAAGCAAAGGGGGAGAGGGATAAATTAGGAATTTGGGATTAGCAGATATAGACTACTATATGTAAAGTAGATAAACAACAAAGTCCTACTGGATAGTACAGGAACTATATTCAATATCTTATAATAAAAAACATTGGAAAAGAATATGAAAAAGAATACACGTATAGATATAACAATCACTTTGCTGTATACCAGCAACTAACACAATACTGTAAATCAACTATACTTCAAATAAAACAAAATGGGGGGGATATCCCTTTCCATAATCCCAAATACACACACAAACTGTGCCCTTTAATGCTTCAAACAGGATACTTGCTTCTAAATGGAGAACTCTATGTGAACAATAGGCTTACTATTTAGGCATGAAGACTACTTCACTCTCAATTTTCAACTATAGCCAAATAATGATGGTAAATATCAAACTTAACAGTGGGAATACAAAAAAGACAAAATTTCAATAATAAAATGATTTCTAAAATATATAACCATGAATGCTAACTATAAAAGCATGTCTCAGACAAGGAAAACAACTATTATGTAAAAAAAAAAAATCATACTTTAGCAAGTCTTTCTTTGATCACTTCTTCTTGTTCATTCTTCTGCTGTTGACTGTCTGAATGATTCTGTTTGCTGCATAGATTAGGAAGGGAGGATGGGAAAACACTGTCAGATTTATTCAAGTATCAATTTCACACCTACTACACATACAGCAATGCTAAGGTGTGTGGTATTTGAATGAAGGAATCTGACTGCTCCAATGAAACATCAGTTACCAAATAGGCTGACCCCTGGGCTACAACGTTCTTCTAATCTTTCACGAAGAAGGTTCTGTATCGCTCCTCATATAAGGAACACAAGTCTATGAAGTATTTTAAACTGTGGTTTTATAAATGATCTGAAAATGTTCTACGTTCCATGCTTAAACTAACTCTTGATAAAAGACAGTATACGATGTACAATGCTTTTCTTTAATATGCCTGGACATGGGGGTGGAGCATATGGAAATTAGGTGAGCAGACTATGAGCTACCTGCGTCAGAATCACTCAGGAGGGGAAGGTAAATCCCTAGAAGAGGATGCTTAATAAAATGACCATCTCCTTTGCTCACTAAAACTTGAAAGAACCATCTAGGAGGAACTCCCTGGTGGGTCAGTAGTTAGGACTCTGTGCTTTCAGTGCTAAAGACTCAAGTTTAGTCCAATATCACAGGACTTTCAAGCAACAGAGAGGACATAGCCTGGCTGTGGCTGCCCCTGACAAGATGCTGGGCCAGTAGCAGGTACAACTAGAAAACTGCCTGAGTCAAAGCCAACACACACACACACACTCACCTACCCAGACCTAAGAGAACACCCCTCCATAAAGTTCTTCCCAGAAGCTTTCTCTCCACCGGAAGCCATGAAGCAAAAAGGAAATTCTTTTTCTGCAGGTAGAACCTTGAGCCTTGTCTTGTTGACATATCTGCTCCCTGAGCTCCAACCCCTCTTTCAGATACAAGTAGACAGTTTGGTTCAAGTATTTATTTCACACATTTGAAATTCATTTCAACAGCTCTGCAGCAATAAAAAGGTCATCAGGGTAGGCAAGATCATGATGACCTTATTCTCTATCTCTGGAAAACCCCCTCATTAGACCTGATGGAGAAACAACTGATGGAGCAGCTCCTGGATCATCGAGAAACATCACACACGGTGTGAAACCTATCCCTACCTCATTCACTCAGCGGTACCCAGGCAGGCCAAGATTCAGCCCACAGAGTTCTTGAGACTCTTTCTTACCTGCTGTCCTTCTGTCTTTCGATATCATCCAGCTGACTTTGCAGGAGCCAGTTTTTCTCTCTTAACTGCTCAGCCTCCAGGCGTAGGTTTTCCATTTCACACAACTGCTCCTAAAAACATCAAATCAGGTCTTTTCAGAAAACACATGATAGTAGACATTATTTTGCTCCCCAGGCCATATTAAGACAGGTATTCTAAGTTCCCTCCACACACTGAACACTCTTCTGCATATCACTGGATTAAAAACTAGACGATGAGAAGCTCTTGGGGGCTCGGAATGTGATTGATTTTCATACCCCTACTGTCTTAAACATAGTCCTTTACCAATATCACATAAATCAGATTTCCCTAGTGGTCCAATGGTTAAGACTCTGCGCTTCCACTGCAGGGGGCATGGGTTTGATCCCTGATCGAGGAACAAAGATCCCACATTCCAAGGGGCAACTAAGCCCGTGAGCCACAGCAACTAAACATGAGGACTCTGGAGCCTGCATGACACAACAAAAGGACACCTCAAGAGATCGTGCATGCTGCAAGGAAGATCTTGTGTGTGGCACCAAAAAAAAAAAAAATCATCACACTAAAATTCATTAAAATTCCTTTATGAGAAAAGATGAATAAAAGTTATCTATTTTGGTAAATGTTCTATTTGATTCTATTTCATAGATTCTAATTTTTTAAAAAATTGACGTGCCACAGACTCAAGATACTTAACTGGATTCTAACTTGAAAATCATGAGCACAACCATCCAGAAGAAATAAATATTTGTCTGTAAGGAGTGTTCTTTTTTATTTGATTTATCTATTTTTGGCTGCACTGGGTCTTCATTGCTAAGCAAGGGCTTCCTCTAGTTGCAGGAAACAGAAGCTACTCCCTAGTTGCGGTGCCTGGGCTTTTCATGGTGGAAGTTTCTCTTGTTGCAGAGCATGGGCTCGAGGTAGCATGGTCTCAGCAGTTATGGTGCATGGGCTTAGTTGCTCCGCAGTATGTGGGATCTTCCCAGGCCAGGGATCCAACTTGTGTCCCCTGCATTGGCAGGGGGATTCTTAACCACTGGACTACCAAGTTAAATCCTGGAGCAACCATTTCGATTTACTTCTGCTTATCTATTTTTTGATTTCTTTTAACCTGATCCAATTTCTTCTAAGTACCAAGACTGTATCAATCTGGGGAATAAGCCACATTCCTGAGAGAGCAGCCTACTAAGAGCTGCCCTGAATAAAAAGGCCAGAAATGATCCCCTCTATCCTATACATATAGTAAGGTAATTTTGTCCTAAAACAAATACTCACTTGCAGCGTGATGAGCTCAGATGATCCTCTATGGAGCATCACACCCTCCCTACCCAGCCACCCTCACACCCACACTACACTTACCCAAGGACTCATTCACACACCTGCTAGCCCTAACATCACCCTAAACACACTCTCCCACACACAAAAACCATACAAGTGAGGTGAAAAACCTTAAAAGGAAGTTTAAAGAAATGGAAAACAAGAGAAAGCACTTTTTCACTATCACAGACAAAAGCAAATCTCTCTAATATATAAAGAACGCCTATAGCTCATTAAGAAAAAGTTCAACAACAGAAAAATGGGTGAAGGATATAGCTCATAGAAACAAAAAACCAAAAGATAATCAATCTGACTCCTAATAATAAAACCACAAATTAAAAAATATGAGATAATGTGTTCCAGCTATTAAACTGGCAAAGATCTAAAAGTCTCACAGCACTGTCATGAGAGTAGCTGGTGCAGCCTATATGATATGACACAATCACAAGGAAAAAAAAAAAAAAAGGGACAGGGAGACTGTGCTTACACCCCTGGCTACAGATGCACTGAAAAGCTCTCAGAACGGACTACACCCAGAGCTTTCAGGGACAGCAAGCCAGGTAGCTTGGAGTTGGGCTGAGAGGAAAACTTTTCTGCATCTTACACTTCAGTTTTGTTCCTTTTGAATTGTGGATCCTCAGTCACCATTAAAGATACTGCTTCTTTTGCAACATTAAATTCATTGAAAAAAAATTACCCATTTACCTTTATCCTGAGAATCTCAGCATTTTTGACTTCTCTCTCTTCATTGAGTTTTGTTATAAGGTGTTGCAAAGAAATCTTAGAGGCTCTCCCATCTTCTATCTCTTGTTCTTGTGTTTCCAGGAGTTTTGCCAAATGTGTTTGAAAATGTGGTGGTGTTTTAGGGCTCTAAAATAAAATCAAATTCATCCAAATACCTGATGAAGTAGTTACAAAGATTTCATGGTAAATGTATATGCCAACCATGAAGAAAATACACAGGCCACATATAGTTTGTTATCTTAATTCTTGTCCAAGTAAAACAAATAAAACACTGGTACCTTTTCATCAAAAACAAAAAAGCAGAGAAGGTGTTAGTGACAATCTTTTTCTGTAAAGACAAAGCTAGTCTTAGCAATTCCCACCTTTCATCATTCACAAGATCGCTTATTCCTCCTGAAATGCACTCTTGTTTATGAAAAGTACCTGGGGATAATTGGCAGCGGAATCCATCACATGTTCTAGTTGCCTCATTTTGAAATTATATTCGTTCTTCTTCTGTTCTACTTCCTCTTTCTTTTGGTTTAGCTGGGGAAAATTGAACAGGAGGTTGCAAATTAGACAATAACATGGGGACATGACCCAATTAGAACAGACAATCTTCCCTGGGCATGTAGAAATGGACTTCTTATGTTATTTTCATGATCTGTTTGATAATTTGAAATTTCTCTCACAAATTTATTTCCACTTTAAAAGAAACTTTCTTTTTAAGCTTCACAAGTAATCACAGGGTCATCTGAGGAAAATTACAAAATATAAAACCACAATAGCCAAAAAGAGGATGGAAGTCAGCCATAACCTGCCACAGTGGTCAGAACTTGCTGGCATGTGTCAAGGGTCGAGGGTGGGTAGCAGGACAGCCATGCAAGTCTGAACACAAAGAAGCAACCTATTAAGAGCCCACCTATGCACCCTGCTTTTCTGAATGTGGAGAATTAGCCAAGGCGAGGACCTCATGAGCTCAACCACCATGCAGCCCTGCTTCCCCCACCCCCATGCCCATCCTGAGTAATGCTCCCCCTGCATCTCACCTCGTGCTGAAGTTCCTGGATGAGGGCATCTTTCCTGGTCAGCTCCTCCTGGGCCGACTGCAGAAGCCCCGAGTGCTTTTTCGAGGCCTCAGTGAGCATGTTCAGCTGCTCAGTGGCATGAGCCAGGTCCTCGCAAAGCATGTCCTTCTGTTAGGGGACAAGGCCCACGGAATAAGACTCTCTTAATTGTGCTGCTTCAATATCAATTTATAAATCATTACTATGCAGGATTTTTAAAGTGCTAGGAAAGTTTTAAATGAGAGCTTTTGTTTTGGCTTGTATGCTAATCCATTAGGAGACAAACCAAGCACTTAATATTTAAGTCATCAGCTACAGAGATAAATATTACAGTAAATTCATTTAAGTACCCAGATTGAAGTCTCACTGCTCTCTGCTCCTCTCTCCCCTCACCTCCATGTAATCAAAGCTGATCTCTCCTGCCTTGGGAGGACTCCAGGCGTTGGTCTCTAGTTTACCTGTTTTCTCTCCAATAGATTCTATACATGGCAAGGTAAAGAGTTATAAAGACAAGTACCCCTCAGCTAACTGTGATAGAGTGTCATAGGCCATCAAAATTTCAGGGGAGCAGCTTGACAGAAAATGGCAGAGAGAATTAGAAGTCATTGCATGCACAATTCCTACGTCCACAGTGTATGTAATCTCTAACAAATTAGAGCAGAATCTGTTCCACCTAACTTTCCAAATGTGCATGTATGAAAGTGAAAGTGGTACTTGCTCAGTTGTGTCCAACTCTTTGCGACCCCATGGACTGTAGTCTGCTAGACTCCTCTGTCCATGGGATTCTCCAGGCAAGACTACTGGAGTGGTTAACCATTCCCTTCTCCAGGGGATCTTCCGAACCCAGAGATCAAACCTGGGTCTCCCACATTGCAGGTGGATTCTTTACCGTCTGAGCCACCAGGGAAGCCCTGTGCATGTATATGTGTGTGTGTGTATAATAGTGTATATTACATATACATTAAACATACAATATTACATATACATCACAGTATACACACATACACTTGATAGATCACAATATCTCCCCATATACTAATTTTTATGATAGTAAGTTCCCTACATATGAACTTATTTTTATGATAGTAGTTCCCTACATATGAACCTTCAAGTTGTGAACATTCAAAGGTGTAAATGTATATTTGCATGTCCAATCATGGAAGTTAGTTCAGGTGTCTGGCATACACTGTCACACGTGTGCACCCTCTGCAAGTGGTTGTGCTTTTGTGTACTTCAGTGTTTACTACTGTATATAGTAGTAGTAGTACAGTATCTTTATTTCAAGCCCAGGATGTCCAGAAGCAAGTGTAAAAGCAGGAGTGATGCCCATGTGCAGCAATTATTGAAGCCCGAGCACCCTAGAGCTCGGGCTCTGCAACAAGAGAAGCCACTGCAATGAGAAGCCCAAGCATTGCAACTAGAGAGTAGCCACCTTTTGCCGCAACTACAGAAAGCCACATGCAGCAATAAAGACACAGCAGAGCCAAGAAATCGTTGTTGGACTTCCAAACAAACTGGACTTAAAAACGCACTCTTGAAACGGAACTTGTTCATATGTAGGTAACTTACTGTATATCATTTTCATTGAGTGGGCTCTATTTCACCTGTAGCCCACCAGGCTCCTCTGTCCATGGTGATTCTCCAGGCAAGAATACTGGAGTGGGGTGCCATGTCCCCCTCCAGATCTAGATTATTACTTTAGGCTAAATTTCTAACTGTGCAAATTTGGAGCATATGCAAAAAATTTAAGGCTACATGTTATTACCAGATCACTTCCCAAAAGGCTGAACGTAAACTTCACCAAAAGTTCAAGTAATCCTCTTTCTCTGCACATCTTCAAGTCTTAATATTCACCAGTTATAACATCAAAAACTAATTCTCATTTCAATTTGCATTTTGCTGACTTCAGAGTGGTTCCTGGGTCACTAAAATTCTCCTTCGGGAAACTACTCCGCCTAAGCTCTTGCATCTCTAGCCACTCACAACTAACTATTCCCCTTGATGGGGATCCTGCACAAACATTCACAACTGCCACGCTTCCCTCCCTAGCAAAGTCCTGTACAAATACTATCTCCCTCTGGAAGCCCTTAGGAATTCTCCAGGCATAACTGCTTCCTTTTCTGGGCTCCCAAGTCTTTTATTACCTCATAACACATCTACCTCTTAAGCTAGATTGCATGCTTCATGGTAAATAACTGTGTTTCAATCATTCTTCTATTCCCAAATGCAAAACAAGTACAGGTTGTATGACAGGAGGGTTCAATAAATACTCGTTGAATTTGTTTCACGGGTAGCAAGAAAACTATTTGTAAAGCAAGTGCAAAGCAGTATACATAGTGGGCTCCCATAAAGGTATATAGGACTAGCCAAAAATATTTCTGGAAGGATACACAAGGATATTGCTTTATATATTTTGAAGTTTGAACCACATAACAGTACTGCTTAATTTTTTAACAAATACATTTATATCAACAAAACAAAATCTGTTTTAACTAAAACACAAGAAGCCATTCTGAGGTTAATCAGCCCTTTCTTTGCTCCCTGTTGCGGCCACTACATCCAAGTAAGTGTAATTTCCACTCTGCTTCCTTTTCAGAAGAGGGTCAGTTATAAGAACTTAGCATGGTGTTAGCACAAATGAATGAAGATAAGTCAACTAAACAAAATATAACAAGCTTAGTGTTATCTACCAATTGTGTAACTACCTTAGGGAAAATGGTCCTAATTATGACTTATTCCTTTTAAAAAGTCTTATATTTATTCATGAATATACACATATTGACAACCAAAAAAGCAAAAAGAGTCATGATGTGTTAACATCTACCTCTATGTCCTCAGAGAGTATTCTCAGTTTCAGGGATTCTTTGAGTTCCAGAATGTCCGCTTCCTGTCTCTTAATCAATGATTTGCTCTCTTCTTTGTCAGCCAAAGCAGAGTTGTATTTGCCCTACAGAAGAGAAAATTATGATACAAGATCTGTCTGCCTTATTATCAGTTTATTTTTAGAGTAATAATACTCTAGTAACTGAAGAATGAGTCTGAGTTCTAAGATATTGACCAGATTAACACAAATTAGTTTAATAACTACTTGTTGAATGAAGGAATGGAACAGTAAATGTATGAATTGCAAAAGAGAAGTGGAAAAGTCTTGCAGGTATCAATGAAAATATATCTGGTTTTGTCATCTTTATCAGAAATCAGTATGGAGTGCAACAAGCTCCCTTTGGAGCAGAGGAGTGAGGAACATTAACAAAAAAACTTTACCTTGACTCAAGGCATGGAGGAATCATCATCATTTATATGCAGAAAGACTAAGTATTTACTTTAGGAAATGATAAAGTCCAATAACAGAAAAGCAAACTCATTTTTTAAATCACTGACATTTCTGAACATCACTAAAATATGCTATTTTTTTTTAAAGCAATTAAGGAACACCACATACCCTTAACCATCAGAGACAACAGCCAATCTGTTTCTGATCTGGTCTGGATCAGCAATTCCCTAATGTGCAGAGAGTGCATTCTCTCCAGGTCAATGAGGTCTGAGAAACACTACAGGTGACTTTGCCTTCCTGAGAAGCACACAGCATGTCAGCATACTAAAGGCTCTGCAGGTTCTGCAGATACCCAAGCACACTGAGGTTTCACCAGTACATATTTCCAAACCTGGGTGAACATAGAACCTTGCTTTTGTGTGAAGCATCTGTTAACCTTTTGAGCCTGTGAACTGTGTCTTGTGCTCAATTTTAATATCTTGTTGGCGAAAGAACTTACATTGATGTCCTCCAGTTCTTGCCTCAGGGTGTCTATGGTTTCTGTTTTCTCAGAGACTGAGGTTCTTAGTTCCTGGATCTGACTCATGAGGTCAGCTACAACTTCCTGACAAGGACAGAAAGTTATCTTCATACCGAGTTGACAGCCAAGAGATCATTATTTAATGATAAATAGTTTACCTTTCCAAAGGACAACAGAAGTCAATTTTATTTTAGCAGAATATCATGTATCATATTACATTATTATCATCATATTATCAATTTATATTTTAATGATTTTCTAATATTTTCATCATTTGCATTGGTTTTATGAATGAGTAAGAGCTAAACATAAAAGGAATGTATATCTAATTATATGTCCAGCCATGCATATTCTAGTTAAAGCCAACACCAGGGATTTGAGTACTCATATCAGGGGACTGACAATCAATGAGAAAAGGCTGCATTAATGGCATCTTAGTTAAAGGGGGTAGGGATGTGTTTTAGAAACACTGCAGTTGTGACATAACAGTTGGCACTTTAAGTTATGACGAAAGTTAACTTAGAAGACCTCATTCTCCAGGAACTTTGGAAGATGAGCACAGCCCAAATGCATACAGAAATGCTGGCTACCCATCACCTTGGGAGCAGGAAACCAGAATGTGAAGGCAGCATTTACAAGGAATACACAGGGGGCTATAACCTCAGTCTCTACATACCTTGTCAGCATCTCTCGACTTCTCCAGAGAACTGATTACTTTTTCAGTAGCACACAAACTTTCTTTTAGTTTCTGTACTTTTGCCATCTATGGGGGGAAAATTAATATTTTTAGAAAGAAAACTAAATCACAAAGTTAACTATGCACATATATCAAAAAAAACAAACCGAAAAAAAGGAGTTGAAATCTGCTTTTCGTATTAAACAGTGCACACTAAGGTGTAATATTTGAAAATAAAAAGTTGAGCCAAAAGACAATGATTTTGTCGTCTCCATCAGGAAACCACCAACAAATTAATATTACAGCCATCTGGGGGTTAGAAAAACAAGAGCTGAAAATAATACAGCCAACTCCATCTTTTTATTACCAATATTCAATATCTGAAATCTGGAACAGTTTTTATAACAAACCTATTTAGATACCAGGAATAAAAGTTACATACTTCAAATTTCATAGTTAAAAGTATAGGATATTTACCTGCTGCTCACACTTGGCCATCTCTTTCTGTTTCTCCTGACGTACAGCTTCAAGTACTTCTAATATTTCTCTGGAAAAGAAGAATTATCTTTTAGTCATGACTCATTCAATGGAAATGGGAACTGAGTCCATTCATGAAAAAGACATTCAATGCAACTGAACTTCCTACACAGTGTTAGGTTCGCTAGGATCAGAAATTTGAACTAGTTTCATCAGTAGTTATTTAACAAGAACCCTGTTTTGTGCCAGGAGAGTTTATTTTTCTCCAGAGTACTTAGGACTCCCTAACATAATATGAAGCATTTATTTATCACCTATCTCTCATTTAAACCTAAGGGTGGGGGTATTTGGTTCATTGTCTTACCTCTAACTGTCCTGGCATTTACTAGAATAGTGCCTGGCTTGCTGGCTATCACTAAGTGTCTGAATGAATGACTAAATGTTAACTGTCTTTCCCAAATAGATAAGAGTCACTACTGTATACCAGGAACTAGAAAAGAATCAGTCTCATAGTAAGAACTCTACAAGTATCTGCTGAATAAACTAACACAAATTCTTCTTACTAGAGTAATTATCCTACTGTTGGCTGAAATGAAGAGACTGAGAGAGATCACCAAGGAGAAGGACTCTGAGAGAGGGAAGAAAGACAACGGCATTCATATTAAGGACTAGAATAATAAAGGAACAGAGACAGAAAGAATAGTAGAAAAGAATAGAAATCATTTCTACTGGTTTATAGTAGAAATAAACCAGTTCCCATCTTCCAATAATAAATACCGTGATTTATTTACAGAAGGTCCCGAGTTCTGATCACCACCAATTGCTTTTCATTTAAAAAATACTGTCGACAATTATTAAATGTTTTGAAAAATTAAGTTTCTCTACATAGCTATTTATACAAAAGAATCTGATATTCATTTTGATTTTTTTTAAAAAAATAATATAACAGCCTATAGCAATTTAAAAAAAGGCCCCACAAGATAAAGAATGTAGTAGTAAATGATATTCTAGTCAACCATGCGAAAGATAAATAGCACTCACTTAGAACTGTTTTCTTTATCTTCTTCAAACTGTAATAATAATTTGTTATTGCGTTCTTTTTCTGCCTCAAAAAGCTCCATCAAATTCTAAAAGACAATGTTATATTAGATTTTAACATGTAGTCAACAAACACACAGAATACCTTTCACGTGGTAGCCACAATGGACCACTACACAAGTCAGGAAGAGGACAAATAGTCACACATCCAGGACAAATTCATCAATAACCAGTACCTTTCTTAACTTACATTCAGATCAGATTTCAGAGTTTCATTTTCTTTTTTGCAGTTTTGGAGGCTTTTTGAAAGTTGGTCAATTTCAAACTTCATTACTTCTTCTAAGTTGTCATAGGAATCCTGTAGGCAGGTTTTGCTCTCAAGCAGCTTTTCATTTTCTAATCTTTATCAGGAAAACATTTTTACAAACGTAAATAGAGACATTAAATGTAGTTCTGCTCGCCAGACTTATCTGCAGTTCACCGATCCCATTTACAGACCATTCTCAACTTACAGAAGCCTGACTGATGTAAAGCTTCTCACAGACTTGTGTGAAATGGTCATGATGCACAAACATTAGTGTGAGGGGGATGGAGAAGCCAGGGTGAATGTGTCAGCCTGCAGCCACCTATTTCCTCATTCTTTCTCCCATGGAGTCAACCAGACATGCTTAATTGATTGGTAATTTCGGGTGATGAGACTCATTTAGGGAGGTCCAGACCTAACCCCTTTGTAAGCCAAAGACTGGCCACGGACTTAATTTTGTTGCTAGGCTCTACTCTATTCACTCAGCACATATTGTCCAACTCCAGGAAGACTTTTCAAGATGGCAAATGTTGGTTGGACCTGAACAAGAGAATAAATTCCTTCAGAATAGAACTATGTTTTTAAGTCACATGATTATTATTTCCTGCTTTTTAGGTTTTTACCCTCTTATTCTGTTTCGCAACATACCGTGACACGCTCAAACATCAAGAGTTCATCCAAGAACTAGTAAACAATGAACTGATCTCTGGACCACTCAAAACAGATGTCCCAGCTTATATACAGAAGGCTAACAGACCTGGAACTATCCGGTTCCACAAACTCTGAGCAGAGCAGAAGCAGCAAATTATAAATTGCTAAAGACCATACATGGCAGGGAAGGGGAATATATATGTTTACGATACAAATTGTATACATAAAACAGGTAAAATAATTCAAGAAACATGTGGCAGTTGTGCTGTTTCACTTTGAGGTCTCAACAACCTGTGAGAGCTATGATGGTATTTAAGCAGCTCAGTAAGTGACATACTCAATGTACAACACACTGAGTGCAAAAAGATCACACAAAATTCACTGACGACAGTGCCAAGATAAGATTTTGTGATTTAGATGTTCAAAACAAATACCAGGTCTAAGAAAAAGGAACAGTGCACCAGTGTGGATAAATGGCCACTGATCACCAGCCTTGGTGCTGGAGGATGGTGCAGGGGAGTGGAGGTTGCACTAACTCAGCACAGGGTCCCCCTCCACTAAAGGATGGCTGCCAGGCAAGAATGTGGGCCCAGCGCCACCCACTTGTCAGATTTTTAAGAGGATGCTGAAATATGCATCTTTATAGGAAAGATCTCAATTTTTAAAATGTTATGCTTTTTTTTTTTAAAGTCACACTGGAAAACTCTCCTGGTGGCCCAGTGGTTTGGAGTCCAGGCTGCAATCCTTGGTTGAGAAACTAAGATCCCACATGCCGTGCAGCGTGACCAAAAAATTTAAAAGAAAAAAGAAATTAAAAATTTGAAAAAAAAGACCTGACCACCACACTGGTCAGGTCCAACAAAAACATGTCTATGGATGATTTGGCCTGCAGGCCTCAAGCTTTTGTCCTCTATTTTTAATTCCTTATTGTATATTCAGAAACCACTCAAGCATTACAGATTTTAGGCTTTGCAAAGTCTATAAAAATTCAACTCAAGGTTGTCTCTTAGTAGCCTTTCTAGAGTGAGGAGTCACACTCATTTCACACTCAGAGTATCATGATCAAAATGTCCACTATTAAATTATTGCCATCAGGAAGTAGCATCAAAACAATAGGATAGCTTTTACAAAAGGGTGAAAATAGTAAGAAAAAAAAAAAAAAAAAACAGTGGAAACAAGCAGTTTACATCTTTCAGATTACTTTGTTTCAAGATGACCAGCACTTGACTAACCAGCCAGCCTCTGGCGTTCCAGTGGACAAGGCGGACTACTACTGATCTGGTCTACCTTGTACTGTCCAGTAAGAGCACACCCTTCCCTCTGGAGAGGGAACAGGCACATCACCCAGGTTGGGCCAACCCTTGGTAAATGACTGGTCCATAAGTAAGCAGATGACTCCAGCAAGAATAATCGCAATTTTCTCTGGGATTGATATATGGCAATTGGGGGACACTGTTTCTTTGCAGGGATTGTTACACCAGAAGACAGAAGATGGAGCTGTCTGAGGCAGTCTGTTTCCTGTCAAAAAGAGGAAGGTTCTCAACAGCAGAAGAGAATGAGGACAATACACAGAGGGAAACAGAGCACCGAAGGATGGAGGAAGAGAGGAAGAAAAGCTTGGCAGGGGTGGTGGGGAGAGAAGGGAGTGCACACTGACAATATTGTTTGAGACTCAATCTAGTCTGTCCCTGAAACCAAAATCACCTCTGGGGCTTCCCAGTATCAATAAATTACCATTTTTCCCCCTGTGGCCCCACATGCTGGGCCCCACCTGGAACAGATTGCTGGATCTTAGTTCCCTGACCAGGTGTCAATCCTGGGCCCTTGGCAGTGAAAGCACAGAGTCCTAACCACTGGACAGCCAGGGAAGTCCCAATAAATTACCCCTGAAGTTTTTAAACAAGCCTGAGTTGGGTAAACAGCACTTGTGCTTTAAGTAGTCCTAGATGACAAGCCAATCAGGCAACTTGAAAGCAGAACACAACAACTTTACCTGACATTATCCAGTTGAAGCTGGACCTGCATGTGTCTTTCAGAAAGGCTGTTGAGTTCTTTCTCCTGACTCTCTCGGAATAAACTGTACTCCAGTTTCACTGAAGAGAGCTCCTTGTCTGCAGAATGAAGAACGACTCGCAGGTCATGTACCTCACTTTTCAAAACTAAAATAAAGAAACACAAAATAAATCTTAACAGGCTTTTAGTCACATGTGTTTTTACAAAATAGGCAAATAAATTTGATAGGTACCCTTTACACAATCAGCAAAAACAAGCTGAAGAGACCATTTTGAGTGTAAAAATGTTGAACTACTAAGTGACAGGTATCCAGGAACACTGAGATTCTGTTTTCTTCCTCTCCCTCACCCATGGACTTTGGTATGTTGTTGTTTTAGTCACTACGTTGTGTCCGACTCATTTGCGACCCCATGGACTACAGGCCCGCCAGGCTCCTCTGTCCATGGAATTTCCCAGGCAAGAATACTGGAGTGGGTTGCCATTTCCTTCTCCAGGGGATCTTCCTGACCCAGGGATCAAACCTGCATCGCCTGCATTGGCAGGTGGACTCTTTACCACTGAGCAACCAGGGAAGCCCGAATTTTGATATAGTCCTACCCCCAAAAAAGTTAATATGTGACCCTCACATGTAGGTCATTTGATTTTTCTACATTTCTCCTGTAGAATGTGCATCAAAATTCTTAATATAAGAAAAAAATCAAGAGATTTTAACATATTTTAGGTGACCTAATCTTTACTTATTGAAAACCCTTTGGAGATGCACCAGAACTTTCCAACATAGGTTAAACACTCTGGTCTTCTAAAGAAACTCCAACTGGAATTAAAACTGGGCAACTTTTTAACAGATCAAACAAAAGAGAATGGCTCTCTTTTTTGTCTTAGTAAACTATTGTAAATACTTTGATAAAAGGAGACATAAACTGGAAAAGCTGGGAATTAAATGACATTCCCACATCTACAAATATATACGAATACGTAATTTATGATTTTTTTGTCACTACTAAAACTCTTAAAACATTCATCATATGCATTTATTTATTTATTTTTTTAATAAATTTATTTATTTTAGTTGGGGGCTAATTACTTTACAATATTGTAATAGTTTTTGCCATACATTGACATGAATCAGCCATGGGTTTACATGTGTTCCCCTTCCTGGACCCCCCACCCACCTCCCTCCCCATCCCATCCCTCTGGGTCATCCCATTGCCCCAGCCCTGAGCCCTTGTCTCATGCATCGAACATGGAATGGTGTTCTGTTTCACATATGATAATATACATGTTTCAATGCTATTCTCCCAGAACGTCCCACCCTCACCTTCTCCCTCAGAGTCCATAAAATTGTTCTATGCATCTGTGTCTCTTATTCTGTCTCGCATATAGGGTTATTGTTACCATCTTTCGCATTTAAGACACTGCATTTTCAAAGTGATCTTAAAACTTCAAGCAAACATTTGTATCATATTTTTGAGAGCAGTCTTGGAGAAAATGACCCTTTATATTACTATTACTCATCTATTCTAATTTAAAACAAACAGGACCAACCAACTAAAAACACAGACACAAAACTGAGCCATATCAGTAAAAAGTTACTGAGTTACAACATTCAGATTAGGAAGCTCCCAGTGTTCAGACTCACAGTCATTCTTGGTCTGTGTGTCTTGAAGCTGCTTCTCAAGGACGTTCAACTGAGAGAGATGCTCCAGCTGCTGTTTGGTCCAATCAGTTCTTTCTGATGAGAAAAGCTTTGGGAAAGAGATCAATTTACTGGAAGAGGAATATTGACAAGCTAAAACATACACCAAATAATCACTTTGTTTCTGTTTTTCAAATGCAGTTTTAAATTCAGACAAGGGGTGTGTGTCTCCTTATCAGAGGAGTTGCTGAAATAACAAAGTAAGGGAATATAACTCAAATAGACCTTGACCCAAGCTTCCTAAAGTCACTTCCTTCCCGGCAGGTTCTTACTTTGAGGTTCAGACATTTTCTGAGGTCATGCTTGCAATCTCACCTCCTGCATCTGAGTAGAATGATGTTCCAGTTTGTCAATCTGCTGCTGAAGCTTTATATTTTTATGCTCTTCTTCATCCAACTTGACTTGAAGGGCATTCATTTGTTCCTGCAACACAAGAACTTCAGGGGTCAAAAATTCTTTTAATGAACATCTCAAACATTCCACCATTTCTCCTGCATTAAAAAATACACAACGCAAAACCTCATACAGACAAAGGTATCAAAAGCCAGTATGGAGCCAAAAAACAGACTATACTGATGATTTCTCATGGTTCAGAATTATACACGTGGCCTGTCAAAGTCAGTAATTTGAAGCACAAAGGAAAGAAGCGATTAAAATTAAAATCAAAGACTAAACCAGAGCCATCTTAAGACTTTTTTGATGCTTCCTCAGGCCTATATCAAGTGACCTCAACAGAAAGGCCTCCATGTTCGTGAAAGGTAAACTTTCAGAATTTGGGCTAATGTAGCTTCAAGTTTTACTAGACAGTAGAAAAACTTGTACAAAAAATAAATTACTGAATTCTGAGGTAAACAAACTTCATGCGTTATTTCAAATATACGGAAAGCTGTCTAAAATTTGAACTATCATAAGATTCTTTCAAACTATTTCATCTTCTTTAGCATATAAAACAGTGTGTCTTATAAGTCAGTTCTGGAACTAGAAGCTAGAGGCAAACTGGTCTTTTTATACACAAGAGAACCAAACCCCAAGGAGAGCAGAAGGTGACTTTAAATGCTGCAAAGTGGATTAAAAGAATAAGAGTAGGCTGATTTCTAACCCAAGGACCTTACATCCTTAAAAAGATATGATTTTGATACTAAACAGGTTCAAACACTGCAGATTACCAAGAGTTAAAATGATAAAGAAAATTTACTGAAGTGAAAGTCTATTTCTTTCTAAAACTGAACATTACCTGCACCATTCTCAGCTCTTCGGAAATGGCTTCAAAAGCTTGTTCATTCATCTCAGGAGGCACTGGCTCATTTAAGATATCACTATCCAAGTTGCTAGAATTCTGGGTTTGCGCAGAGCCAAAGCTCTCTGGTTCAAGGCTGAACTTCGGTAGTGGTCGAGACCAAAGTTGATAAGCCTTCGTTGGTGTTGTTATGATCTGCAGCAAAAAATTATTAGGAAAACAACATTAGCACACATGAAAAGAATAACTTATTTAGTAATTGTGTGAACTGAGGATAAAATTACAATTCTATTCATCAAGAGAAAAGAATAAGTATCCTTGAGAGCCAGCACAGAAGAAAGGCCCATGTGGAAACAAATTTATCAATTCAAACCACTCTCAAGCAAAACTGTGTTAAGATTTTTAAAAATAAAACTTGATAAGTTAACACAAAAAATTCATACAAAAAAATAAATGTGCAATAAGCCACCATTAAAAAGAACAATTTAGGAAGACTTCCCTGGTCAATATATAAATAAACAGGTATGGTCATTAAAACAATGCATCATTATCAGGTGAACAGTCAGAACACTGGAAGAAAATACAAAGTCCAGAAGTAGAACAATTAATATATGGAAAGTTCAAATTAGTGAGGAAAGTTAGTTCAGTTCAGTCGCTCAGTCGTGTCCGACTCTTTGCAACCCCATGAATCGCACCATGCCAGGCCTCCCTTTCCATCGCCAACTCCCGGAGTCCACCCAAACCCAAGTCCATCGAGTCAGTGATGCCATCCAACCATCTCATCCTCTGTCGTCCCCTTCTCCTCCCGCCCCCAATCCTACCCAGCATTAGGGTCTTCTCCAATGAGTCAACCCTTCGCATGAGGTGCCCAAGGTATTGGAATTTCAGCTTCAACATCAGACCTTCCAATGAACACCCAGGATTGATCTTTTTTAGGATGGATTGATTGGATCTCCTTGCAGTCCAAGGGACTCTCAAGAGTCTTCTCCAACACCACAGTTCAAAAGCATCAATTCTGCGGCGCTCAGCTTTCTTCACCGTCCAACTCTCACATCCATACATGACCACTGGAAAAACCGTATCCTTGACTAGACGTACTTTTGTAGGCAAAGTAATGTCTCTGCTTTTAAATATGCTATCTAGGTTGGCCATAACCTTCCTTCCAAGGAGTAAGCGTCTTTTAATTTCATGGCTGCAATCACCATCAGCAGTGATTTTGGAGCCCAAAAAAATAAAGTCTGACACTCTTTCTACTGTTTCCCCATCTATTTCCCATGAAGTGATGGGACCAGATGCCATGATCTTAGTTTTCTGAACGTTGAGCTTTAAGCCGACTTTTTCACTCTCCTCTTTCACCTTCATCAAGAGGCTCTTTAGTTCTTCTTCACTTTCTGCCATAAGGGTGGTGTCATCCGCATATCTGAGGTTATTGATATTTCTCCTGGCAATCTTGATTCCAGCTTGTGTTTCTTCCAGCCCAGCGTTTCTCATGATATACTCTGCATATAAGTTAAATAACCAGGGTGACAGTATACAGCCTTGACGTACTCCTTTTCCTATTTGGAACCAGTCTGTTGTTCCGTGTCCAGTTCTAACTGTTGCTTCCTGACCTGCATACAGGTTTCTCAAGAGACAGGTCAGATGGTCTGGTATTCCCATCTCTTTGAGAATTTTCCACAGTTTATTGTGATCCACACAGTCAAAGGCTTTGGCATAGTCAATAAAGCAGAAATAGATGTTTTTTTGGAACTCTCTTGCTTTTTCGATGATCCAGCGGATATTGGCAATTTGATCTCTGGTTCCTCTGCCTTTTCTAAAACCAGCTTGAACATCTGGAAGTTCACGGTTCACGTATTGCTGAAGCCTGGCTTGGAGAATTTTTAGCATTACTTTACTAGCATGTGAGATGAGTGCAATTGTGCGGTAGTTTGAGCATTCTTTGGCATTGCCTTTCTTTGGGATTGGAACGAAGACTGACCTCTTCCACTCCTGTGGCCACTGCTGAGTTTTCCAAATTTGCTGGCATATCGAGTGCAGCACTTTCACAGCATCACCTTTAAGGATTTGAAATAGCTCAACTGAATTCCATCACCTCCTCTAGCTTTGTTTGTAGTGATGCTTTCTAAGGCCCACTTGACTTCACATTCCAGGATGTCTGGCTCTAGGTGAGTGATCACACCATCGTGATTATCTGGGTCGTGAAGATCTTTTTTGTACAGTTCTTCTGTGTATTCTTGCCACCTCTTCTTAATATCTTCTGCTTCTGTTAGGACCATACCATTTCTGTCCTTTATCGAGCCCATCTTTGCATGAAATGTTCCTTTGGTATCTCTAATTTTCTTGACGAGATCTCTAGTCTTTCCCAATCTGTTGTTTTCCTCTATTTCTTTGCACTGATTGCTGAGGAAGGCTTTCTTATCTCTCCTTGCTATTCTTTGGAACTCTGCATTCAGATGGGAATATCTTTCCTTTTCTCCTTTGCTTTTCGCTTCTCTTCTCTTCCAAGCTATCTGTAAGGCCTCCTCAGACAGCCATTTTGCTTTTTTGCATTTCTTTTCCATGGGGATTTTCTTGATCCCTGTCTCCTGTACAATGTCACGAACCTCTGTCCATGGTTCATCAGGCACTCTGTCTATCAGGTCTAGACCCTTAAATCTATTTGTCACTTCCACGGTATACTCATAAGGGATTTGTTCTAGGTCATACCTGAATGGTCTAGTGGTTTTCCCTACTTTCTTCAATTTAAGTCTGAATTTGGCAATAAGCAGTTCATGATCCGAGCCACAGTCTGTTCCCGGTCTTGTTTTTGCTGACTGTATACAGCTTCTCCATCTTTGGCTGCAAAGAATATAATCAATCTGATTTCGGTGTTGACCATCTGGTGATGTCCACGTGTAGAGTCTTCTCTTGTGTTGTTGGAATAGGGTGTTTGCTATTACCAGTGCGTTCTCGTGGCAAAACTCTATTAGCCTTTGCCCTGCTTCATTCTGTACTCCAAGGCCACACTTGCCTGTTACGCCAGGTGTTTCTTGACTTCCTACTTTTGCATTCCAGTCCCCTATAATGAAAAGGACATCTTTTTTGGGTGTTAGTTCTAAAAGGTCTTGTAGGTCTTCATAGAATCGTTTAACTTCAGCTTCTTCGGCATTACTGGTTGGGGCATAGACTTGGATTACCGTGATATTGAATGGTTTGCCTTGGAAACGAACAGAGATCATTCTATCGTTTTTGAGATTGCATCCAGGTACTGCATTTCGGACTCTTTTGTTGACCATGATGGCTACTCCATTTCTTCTAAGGGATTCTTGCCCACAGTAGTAGATATAATGGTCATCTGAGTTAAATTCACCCATTCCAGTCCATCTTAGTTCGCTGATTCCTAGAATGTCGACATTCACTCTTGCCATCTCCTGTTTGACCACTTCCAATTTGCCTTGATTCATGGACCTAACATTCCAGGTTCCTATGCAATATTGCTCTTTACAGCATCGGACTTTGCGTCTGTCACCAGTCACGTCCACAGTTGGGTATCGTTTTTGCTTTGGCTCCATCCCATCATTCTTTCTGGAGTTATTTCTCCACTGATCTCCATTAGTATATTGGGCACCTACTGACCTGGGGAGTTCATCTTTCAGTGTCCTATATTTTTGCCTTTTCATACTGTTCATGGGGTTCTCAAGGCAAGAATACTGAAGTGGTTTGCCATGCCCTTCTCCAGTGGACCACAATCTGTCAGACCTCTCCACCATGACCCATCCGTCTTGGGTGGCCCCACAGGGCATGGCTTAGTTTCATTGAGATAGACAAGGCTGTGGTCTGTGTGATCAGATTAGCTAGTTTTCCCTGTCGGCCGCCACCCCTGGCCCCTGGCCCCTGGCCCCCGGCCCCGCCTAGCCCCTGTCGGCCACCGCCCCCGGCTCCCGGCCCACCCTATCCCCTGTCGGCCGCCGCCCCCAGCCCCCCGGCCCGGCCTAGGCCCTGTCCGTCGCCGCCAGGTTGATTTGAAAAAAGGTAAACCCAGAGGTCACGCCACTTAAAAATAAAATAGCAGGGACATCCCTGGTGCTCCAGTGGCTAAGAGTCAGCGCTCTCAATGCAAGGGGCCCAGGTTCATTCCCTGCTCGGGGAACTAGATCCCACATGCCGCAACTAAGAGTTTGAATGCTGCAGCTAACACCCGGCACAGCAAATAAAAAAATATTAAAAAAAAACAATCAGACACCACTGATTTAAGCTTCGGATTACCTACCTTCAGTGTTTCAGCATGAATTTTACTCAGTTGAGAAACTTCTTGCCGCTTGCAGACTTTTGTTGCTTCCAAAAGGTTTTCAAGATTAAGGTTCGCTTTTTGCAAAGACTGAATCTCTGATTCTAATTCCACCTGCCTTTTTCTAATAGATAAGATAAAATGGAGTATTTCAGGTAATAAGTAGTGTCATACAT
This sequence comes from Giraffa tippelskirchi, assembly GCF_054371585.1. Classification (NCBI taxonomy): domain Eukaryota; kingdom Metazoa; phylum Chordata; class Mammalia; order Artiodactyla; family Giraffidae; genus Giraffa; species Giraffa tippelskirchi. Next base: position 15,975,289 of record NC_137283.1, on the reverse strand, counting down.
TTGTAAAGTAGTTTATATTTTCACATAACTTTATAATTACCCCTTTAATCAGAGACTTTGGCAGATCATTACCCTCATTTCCAATTAGGTTAGGTACAGTTCAGAGATTGATGACAGTTTAAAGTATTCAACTAGCAAATGGTATGCTACAACTCAAAAGCCCAAATAATTCAACAACAATTCCATGTGATAAATTTAAAACAAATATTTCTTTATCTTTCAGAATAGGATTAATCTTAGTTACATATAATATGAAGGTGGTTTACCTGTTTTCTTTTACACAGTATATCAAGAATAATAACAAAACTGTAATTTCTAAAAATACCAATATAATTCATAACAGTAATGATTTAAATTTTGTGATTAGATAAAGAATTCACAAATAAGTTTAAAAGATACTCATCTCAATAGGTATATCCCTCACAAGATTTGTATCATCTAGTTTACTAAATATATTATCAAAGACTAGAAATTTAGGTCAGTTGTACCTCAGTTTTTAAAGAATGAGTGAAGAAAAAGAAAAGAGCAAGATGCAAGCCCTTTTGCTTCATGTCAAAACAAGTTAGCTGCTATATTTGAATATTTAAGGTAAATTCTCAACTAAAATCCTAACCATGCTCAACACTAGACAAACCAACATTAAAGGATATTGAAACAGTAAGTATGAATGTGTATTTATACTTTACCTAGTTAGTTCTTTGAATTCTTCATACTCTTGCTTTGAATTATTCAGCTCTGTGTGCACTTGCAGGAGTTGTGCTTTTAACTTCTCAGTGTTTGCTAACGAACACGGCTCTTTCAGAGCTTTAGGGGAGAATCCTTGCTGACCTGATAATAAGGAAACAACCCAGCCTTTGAAAGACAGAAAATCACAGAATACAATTTCTAAGTTCTCTGCCAAGTATCAATTTTGTAGCACAAGGACAAAAAACGAGAAATGATTGGAAAATGAACCCTAAAATACAAGAGCCTGTAATTCAAGAGGAGACATAAGACACAACAGAGTGTGTTGAAGAGTATTATAAGTTGTTTTTGTGAAGTTGTGAAGCAACAGGATGAAGGGGCACATTTAAAGCAACACTTTTTCCATTAAGAAAAAAGAACAAATAACGACTGAAGTATAACACCCACACTGCTGGATAAAGAAGTATCACCAGTTGAATTTTGCATGAATTAGTGTCAATAGTCAATGAATTTTTAGCAAAGGAGATAAACAGCAAAGGCAGCCAGTTCAAAGAACTTGGTATCATCTACCAGGAAGAAAGCACTACTTTTTAGGAATTCCTTAGATGACTGAATTTGTTGAAGAGAGTGCCACTGAGTTTCAGTATGGTAAAATAGTTCAGAGAATGATGTTTAGGAGATAGTGAGGTCCAGAAATTACCATTAGTATCTTTGGAAGGTAGTAAGTTAAGGTACTATTGAGGCCAAAATCGCTAACGAAATATAGAGCACTGTAGGATATATAGTACAAAAAACCTGATTTTAACTTTGCATCTAAAATCATGGTCTCTCTACAAGCCATATTCCAAGAATTTTATTCTTTTGTTAATTCATAACAGAATGGAAAAAGGCTTGAAAAAGGAAATTAAAAAAAAACATTTTTTTCTTTATCATTGCAGTATGAAAAGATTAGAAGTATCTTCATTTCAACTTAAAAAGGAACAAGGACTGAAACAAAGTATGATAAAAGGCCAGGAAAATACTCAAAGAATGGAGCAAACACAGACTGTCACCAAATGCCATAGCATTAACACCAATAGCTGCCAAGCCTGTAAGTTAGATTAGTACTAACTAAACCACTTTTCTGACACTGTTTGCACTGTTTCCCCATCTATTTCCCATGAAGTGATGGGACCAGATGCCATGATCTTAGTTTTCTGAATGTTGAGCTTTAAGCCAACTTTTTCACTCTCCTCTTTCACCTTCATCAAGAGGCTCTTTAGTTCTTCTTCACTTTCTGCCATGAGGGTGGTGTCATCTGCATATCTGAGGTTATTGATATTTCTCCGGGCAATCTTGATTCCAGCTTGTGTTTCTTCCAGCCCAGCGTTTCTCATGATGTACTCCGCATATAAGTTAAATAAGCAGGGTGACAATATACAGCCTTGACATACTCCTTTTCCTATTTGGAACCAGTCTGTTGTTCCATGTCCAGTTCTAACTGTTGCTTCTTGATCTGCATACAGGTTTCTCAAGAGACAGGTCAGGTGGTCTGGTATTCCCATCTCTTTCAGAATTTTCCACAGTTTACTGTGATCCACACAGTGAAAGGCTTTGGCATAGTCAATAAAGCAGAAATAGATGTTTTTCTGGAACTCTCTTGCTTTTTCGATGATCCAGCGGATGTTGGCAATTTGATCTCTGGTTCCTCTGCCTTTTCTAAAACCAGCTTGAACATCTGAAAGTTCACAGTTCACGTATTGTTGAAGCCTGGCTTGGAGAATTTTTAGCATTACTTTACTAGCGTGTGAGATGAGTGCAATTGTGCAGTAGTTTGAGCATTCTTTGGCATTGCCTTTCTTTGGGATTGGAATGAAAACTGACCTTTTCCAGTCCTGTGGCCACTGCTGAGTTTTCCAGATTTGCTGGCATATCGAGTTCAACACTTTCACAGCATCATCTTTCAGGATTTGAAATAGCTCCACTGGAATTCCATCACCTCCACTAGCTTTGTTCGTAGCCGTGAAATTAAAAGATGCTTACTCCGTGGAAGGAAGGTTATGACCAACCTAGATAGCATATTGAAAAGCAGAGACATTACATTGCCAACAAAGGTCCGTCTAGTCAAGGTTATGGTTTTTCCAGTAGTCACGTATGGATGCGAGAGTTGAACGGTGAAGAAAGCTGAGCGCCGAAGAATTGATGCTTTTGAACTGTGGTGTTGGAGAAGACTCTTGAGAATCCCTTGGACTGCAAGGAGATCCAACCAGTCCATCCTAAAGGAGATCAGTCCTGGTGTTCATTGGAAGGTCTGATGTTGAAGCTGAAACTCCAATACTTTGGCCACCTCGTGCGAAGAGTTGACTCATTGGAAAAGACCTTAATGCTGGGTAGGATTGGGGGCGGGAGGAGAAGGGGACGACAGAAGGTGAGATGGCTGGATGGCATCACCGACTCGATGGACATGGGTTTGGGTGGACTCTGGCAGTTGGTGATGGACAGGGAGGCCTGGTGTACGGCGATTCATGGGGTCGCAGAGTCGGACACGACTGAGTGACTGAATTGAACTGAACTGAAACCACTTTTCAGAGAGTAACAGTAAACTACAGAATTAATGTATAACTAACAGAACAGACAGTGGCAAGATGACCTGCAAATAAGACATCAGGATCAAAAACTGTGCTGGCTAGACTGTGAGTCTGACAGCTCTGACCAATCTCTCACACTGTATAGTTGTTCATCAGGGGGATAAACATCTCAGCTCTACAGTCATTCAGACTGTCATTAGTTAAGCACTTTTCAAATACTTAACACAGGAAAATTCCACTCACACAGGAAAATTCCATTTAATAATAATGTAAAGTATCAAGATCTGCAAGACAGAGATATATGAGTATTCCTTTGCTCATGGATATCTATTAGCCTACATGAGGAATAAGCATATACATAGGAAATTTGCACACCAGGTCTGGAGGCTGAAGTGAAAACCCTCAGGGCAAGGCAATATCAAGGTCCTTATAAACAATTTCCCTGCCCCTAGAAGACATGTTTACAACAATCATGTCTTACTTTTGTCATTTTTCTCTGTTCCAGATACTTCAAAGAAGGCTTTTTCCAGGATTGCAATGGTCTGGGCGTCCATTTCGTGGGCTCTTTTCACAGGCTCTAACAGTCTCAGTCTTCTGTTCTCCTCCCTGAGGGAATGATTTTCCATAGCATATTTTGCCACTCTGGGGTGGTGCTCTACCTGGGACATGGAAGAATTAGACATATATTTACAAACATGACCATTTTAGAGAACAAGTTTTTCTGAAAACCAACAGAAAATACTGTGGACACCACAGGCACTGTGGAGAGCACCTCAGTGTTTATGATCACACTGAATATGTGCATATCCTACAACTCTCAAGTCTACATTTGGGCCTGAAAATTTGAAACTTCTCCATCTACTCTTGAAACTCACCCAGGCACCTTCAATAATAAGCATACGGGGTGTACCCTGTGGCAGACTCTTCACGCAAAGGAGACTGCTTCAATTAACACACTGAAAATAATAAGAAAATTCTCTACTGACTACAGTGGAATGCCCCTCAAGATATATTAAATGAAAAGGGCGAGGCACAGAAAAGTGTATATGGTCAGCTGTCTTTTGTGCACAAAAAGAATAAAAGCCAAAATATCTGTATTGGTTTGAAAATGCATAAAAACCTCTTGAAAAATGTACACTCTGATAAGAGATTATCTTTGTTTCTTAATGATGTGCCTGGTGTCAACTATCCATCCTCCCAGGGAAAAGGAAAAACAGCAAAACTTCGATGAGGTCAACTGCAAACTGACTCTGATAACCCCAACTGCCCCCTGGAAGGAACTGTACCTGGCCTGCCAGGGCTGAGTGCCATGGCAGCAACATCACAACTTCCTCCCTTTTCCCTTCAGGTTTTACTATTTTAGAAAAATGGGGTGTGCACGCACATGTGGTAGGGTGGGGGTGGGGGTGGGGGTGGGGGTGTTTGAATTATGTAATGATACTGTCAGTTCAACTCATTTAAAACACTTTCTCTTGCATTACGTTACAAGAATTTGCTGACCAGTCTGGTGACTGATTTATACTTGTCCTGAATCTCTTTTATTTTTAGAATTACTGTGAATGTCATGTACTCACTTGTTCTCGCAGAGTTTGAATCTCATCCCTCAATTCCGACAGCAAACGGTCCTGCTCCTCAGGCAGAAAATTTCCCCGGGATTCCTTGTGGAGCTTTTCCAGGCGCATTATTTGATCCTCTCGGAATTTCACGATCATTTTATTCGACTGAATGAATTTTTCTTTTTTGAGTGTGAGATCTTCCAATTGCATAACTTTTTCTACCAGAGACTTAAGAAGTTCAAAATTTGATTAGACATAAAAAATAACTGGGCTTCCCTAAATTTTCACAAACCAAGCAACAAACACTAACTTCACATTTAATCTCAAAGTCAAAATAAAGTGTTTCAGTCTTCCTCTGTTTTATTGACTTTTGCCATTTATTTCACTCAGAAAAGTTCCATACAGTGAAAGCCTAAAATATCTTCAATCCCCTTTATAGTAAACTTTCCTACCTTCTTTTCCTGTTCAGATTTCTTAAAGAATAACATTGCCTCTTGGAAATACTTGATGTAGTTAGTCTCATCTTTGTCTGTAATGGGTCCAGTAAAAGAGAAAAGGAAACAGGAAAAATGTTTTATCTCTCACATTTTAAGAATCAGCAATGAGCTGGAATAGCCTTTGATGGACTGCTCTCTACTACTCTAAAAGAATCAGACTCTCATCACCAAATGATGAATTTCAAATTAACTAGGGTCTGCAAATTAGCTATTCTTTAAAGAAAAGTAAGTCTCTTATATCCAATTTGGTAAACATATAAAGATTACATATGACAGAATCTGGAAGTGGATCTGAGTGATTTACTAGTATCTCTTTTTTTTAGCACTTATTAGGGATGCATTTTCAAAATTACTTCTACACCCCTCTCCTACCACATCTCACAGAACTCAGCACCTGCGGTAACTGTGAATTCAGTATCTGTGGTAACCACGTCTGGTTTGTCTGTGGGTGAAATAAACAGGAACAGATAGTTGCAGGAAATTTGGATAGCCATACAGTGCTGCGCCGGTCATCAAAGGGCTCCCATACTACATCCACACCTAGATCTCCTCAGCTTAAAGGACACTGAGCTCATCTTACCTACGGTGCGCAAGCTTTCTGATAGTATCTGCCCTGCAGTAAGCTGGGCCAGTTGCTCTTTGAGTCTCTTCACTTCAGCTTGGAGCTGGGTCACGTTTCCTTGTGTGTCTTCATTTACCACTGCCTGGTCAAGAATTTTTTTTTTAACCATTAAAAGAATGCTTTTTGAGTCATATAGTCTTGTGTTTATATTTATATGGTTTGGAGTGATGAAGACAAAACAAAGTGACACTTGCATCTCACCAACAGTCCGAAGGCTTCCAGAATTGGTGTGCTGGAGGGGAAGGGAGGCTTCTTTTCCCTGTGCCATCATGCCTAGCACCAGAGACTCTTTCCCTCCCCTCCCTATGCCCCACTTAGGTCTCTAATCTGTTTACTAGCCCTAGGCCCTGCTGGGCTGGTTCACTCTTGAAGTGAAGTGAAGTGAAAGTCGCTCAGACTCTCTGCAACCCCATGGACTATACAGTCCATGGAATTCTCTAGGCCAGAATACTGGAGTGGGTAGTCTTTCCCTTCTCCCAGGGATCTTCCCAACCCAGGGATTGAACCCAGATCTCCTGCATTGCAGGCAGATTCTTCACCAGCTGAGCCACAAGGGAAGCCCAAGAATACTGGAGTGGGTAGCCTATCCCTTCTCCAGGGGATCTTCCCAACCCAGGGATCAAACCAGGGTCTCCTGCATTGCAGGCGGATTCTTTACCAACTGAGCTATCAGGGAATCCCGGTTCACACCTGGGGTCAGTGTATATTCACCTAACACTGCTTCTTCCTGCAACTGACAGCCTCACCCCATGAAGAAGGGCAAACACCTCCCTGAGTGTCACCTTCCCCTGTCTTTGCTCACTGAAGAGGGCTGAGGAACTGCAGGGCTGGCCTGAGCTCCCCTGGCTCCACCCTCTCCAGAGAAATTCAACCCTGTGTCTTCCTAACAGTCCTCATTGAAGGAGGAGGTGGTTTGACAACTCCATCTGTGTTTTACTATCACAGTAAATGCTCTTTCAAAGAAATGTCTTCTATTAGACGACTTCTAAGGAGTTCAAAGTCTCACAAAACTCACACGGTGTTAACAAGACTCAAGAGCTAATGCGGACTTCGCTGGTGGTCCAGTGACTAAGACTCAGTGCTCCCAGTGCAGCAGGCCTGGGTTCTATCCCTGATTAGGGAACTAGATCCCACATGCCACTACTAAGACTTGGCAGAGCCAAACAAAATTTAAAAATAATAATAAATAAAAAAAAGCCAACAGCTGAGTACCAACCAAATCAAATACCTAATACTCCAGAGTGAGGGGGAAATCTCTGACAGCCCCAAGCTTCCCATGTTCCTCTCTTAGGCTGGGTCTGCCCACTGGGAAGGAGCGTTCACTCTTAAGTCCCCGAAATCTGAGCCACTTTACCCTGGGAGGCTGCAGCAGAGGACTTACCATTGATAGTGACTAGTATAAGGTTCCTAGTTTTCTCCTTTCATATGTTAAGAAGTCATTTCCAGTTGCTTCTGCTTCTTAAGGACAGTCCCATCACAAGACACTGCTATACACTATGACATCACAATCTCACATTGGTGATGTCATAATTCGAATTATCCCTGCAGCTTTCCATTCTCCAAAAACTTCTAATAAGTCCCAAGAGATAGGATCAGGAAATGCTAATGATTTCTCCTGCTTGTATTACAGATATCCTACAGAGGTCATAATCCAATAAAATGAATGAATAACCAGACCCATACTCTTCTGACTTCTCCAACAGAAGAGGCATCATGAACCTCTTTGCTTTTACCATGATGAGATGATCAGGGAGTCTGTTTTGGGGCTAAGAATGACCACTGTCTCCTTTGAAAGAAAGAGGAAATTAATTGCCAATATATGCATTTTGATTCTTCTGTTTAGAACCAAAGAGGCCTCCAACCAACCTCTCCAAAACAAGTGGGCAACTCCTTGGTCTTTTGACAGTCTTCACCAGGGGTTAGCCAAGCGCTCGACCACAGCCGTGCACATGTGTTTACACAGCATCTACAGCTGCTTTCTTATTAAAAAAGCAGAGATGAGTAGTTGGGGCAGAGATCATACAATCCACAGTTCAAGAAGCCAGAATTATTTACCACTTGGACCCTTTACATGAGAACTTTTTGGACCACTGATGTACAAGAATTTCAAATAAACTTTTTTTTCTCTCTCTCTTTTTGGCCATGCTGTGCAGCATGTGGGATCTTAGTTCCCAGACCAGGTATCAAACCCACACCTCCTGCAGTGGAAGCAGAGTCTTAACCACTGGACTGCCAGGCAAGTCCCAGAAACTTCTGGTATAGAAAGAAAAAAAAGGAATCCCTGGAGTTACAGACAACTTGAAAGACAAAGTTTGTCAAGGTCATCAAAATTATTTTCATAGTGGATCCTCTCACCCTCAGCACCCAGCTCTGCTAGCATGGTTTAGGTACATAAATTTAGTCTCCAAACCAACTACAAAGGAAAAACTTTCCCTTCCCTTAAGAAAAAATAGGCCAAACAATAATGACCATAAGACCTAATCTAGATCTCAAATTACATGATATATACAGAAGGCTAGGAAAGATGAAAACAGAAACCTTGCTTACAGCTAGGCTTTCACAACAGAGAAATAAATAAAAGCTAATGTTAATTTCAGGGCAATTACAAAAGCGAGATACTGCAAGCTTCAATCTTTTTTTAATTTACTTCAATATACTCAGTATTTTACCTTATTTTTAATCATCTTGGCTCTTTGAGCAAAATTAAGCGTCGATAGGGTTTCACCAAAACACCTAGATCCAGGATGAACATTTGCAATTATGACTGTTTTGGCATTACCTCCAAGGGAATCCTGTTTAATGATATAAATGGTATACATTTCAGGGGAAAAACCAAAAGATATGGCATAAACGAACCTATCTATGAAACATAAAAAGACTCTCAGACATAGAGAACAGACTTGTGATTGCCAAAGGGGAGGGGGATAGGGGCGGGAAGGCCTGGGAGTTTGGGATTAGCAGATGTAAACTATTATACATAGGATGGGTAAACAACAAGGTTCTACTATATAATACAGGCAACTATATTCAATACCCTGTGATAAACCATAAAGCAAAAGAACATAAAAAAAAGAATGTCACAGTGAGCATAACCAAAAGAGGGGCTCAGGAACCCAGTGATCTACTTTACCCGGAGTAAGAAGGTAAGTTTGGAGTCTCTGTAGCAAATATGTCTCTGTTTTCCATTACCCACATCGACAAGCGCGGTAATCACCTGGCCCAGGCAGCTCAATGATCGGTTTATGCTACCTGCTTCCTAGAGTGTCAGGGGAAAAGAACAAAAATTGAGGTGCACTGATTTATTTTTAGTATTTTGAATTAAAATATACCTAGCAGGGTGGTAAGTTTGAATGGAAAGGCAAGACAGGGACAACACTAGTTAAGGGTAAGTAACTTTTCAGCAAAAAGATGTCCTCAACTGTCCCCTAACCTTTTCCTATTGAGGCACACGCTGCAATTCTAATACTATTCAAATTCAAACACAAAAATCATTGAAAGAAAAAAATACTGTTATCAACTCATGACCGTAATAGTTTTTAACCGACCTATAGGTAGGGATAAAATCAAGAAGAGAATAGAGGAAAACACGTTAAAGTAGTGAATTATAGGCATATTTTTCAAGCCTTTTATGTTAAAATGTTTGCTACAATTATAAAGGTATGGTAACTAACGTCCCACTCCCATGAACCACGAAGCTATTAATGAACATATTATAGACAAGAGAACATTCATTCTAATTCTGTAAATTAGAATTTACATTTATCAAATGTAAATTAGAATTTACATTTATTATATGTAAACATAAAATTTCTTAAAAAGAGTGGTTTTGGGGAGGAAAATGTTTGGGTTAAACCTTTTACTTTAGGCAGCGTATTTTCGATAACTGAGTCTACAGAGATGGGAGTATAGAAAAAAGAGAGGAGAAATGGAAATTATTAAGCAAGATGCACTGAGTTCAGAGCTGCCACTGTTACCATCCTTAAAAGTGGTCTAGGGCCACAGTTGCGAGCACCGTCTGTGGAGCTGGACTACTGCCTGAATCTCAGCTCAACTCAATCACGTGCCCCTGGAAAATTTACTTCTGTTTCTTCAAAATAGAAAGGATAATAGTATCATGTCCTAGAATTCTTAGGAAGGTTAAATAGTTTTATATGAAGCATTTAGAATAGACCTAGCATATATCCTATTATGAACATATGCTATTTTTCTTGCTTTATGTCACCATAGAAACACAAATGTGAGACAGCCTGAAGCTGTCTGAGAGCTCAGGAGGCTCAAATCCTCGCTTTCAAGGCAAACAGCACACTCTCCTCTACCATTTCTGACTCTTCGCTATCTGCACCCATACATCTTAGCTTGCGGAATCCACACATTTTGTTGACAGTACATGTTATAATAGATATGCATGTGTGCTCAGTCGCTTCAGTTGTGTCTGACTCTTTACGACTATATGGACTGTAGCCTGCCAGGCTCCTCAATCCACGGAATTCTCTAAGCAAGAATACTAGAGTGGGTTGCTGTACCCTCCTCCAGGGGATCTTCCCTGACCCAGGGAATGAACCCACGTCTGCATTGCAGGCAGATTCTTTAACCACTGAGCCACCTAGGAAGACCACAATATGTATATACATTAGTAGTTCATATTACTGAGCATCTCTGGTAATGCCTTAGCCTAGAATGAAGTCCTTAACCCTTAACTCAAGAACTACTTCTTTCCCACGCTTCCCTGAAGTAACGGGCATGTCATATCCTTCTTCCTCTGAACCTTGCTACCACTCATACCATTGGTCCTTTTGGGTGACAGTGAATTCAAATACGTGCTCCTGACACTTGTCATATCCCCTGTATATTTACTGTCCCTACATTACAACAAAATTTTCTATACCTTTAGGATAGAACCAATTTCTTAATGCTCTGTAGCCATCAAAATACTGAGCTTGGTAGTGACTTCTAATTCTCAGTCAAATTGAATTGAAGACTGTAATTCCAATCTTACCTTTAATCTCATGCCTTCTGCATGGGTGTCCTTTTGTCTTTCAGATCCTGCCAAATCCACCAGATTGAGAAGGGAGGTCCGTATATTCACAGTTTCATGGCTTTTCTCCATTGACTCTATTGTAATTGTAAAGACTGCATGAGACCTCGAGGATTCTCTATTCATTGATGTCGATGCGACACGTCTGTTTCTCCACCCTCCAGACAACACCTAAGCAAAAGGAAAATACACGATCACAACTTCCATGTTCTCACAACAGCTACAAACATCAGCAGGAAATCTGTAAAGGGTGGTGCGAGACTACTGGTCTACTGAGGAACATATGCAAGCACGCAAGCTAATTTTCCTTTCCGTTTCCTTTTTTGTTTCTTCTCTAGGTCATGAGACCGAACAATCAGGAAATCAGAAGGCCTAGGATCTAGAATGGGTTTTGCCATTTCTCTATTTGTATTAATGCAAGTCGTAAAATCTCTCTAAACCCTTTTCTTAAGCAAAACTATGAGAAGTCAGATAAAGTAAATCTCAAAATTACCTTCAAGCCCAAAGCTTTGTCAGTCCTTTTGGTCTACAGAGTATTTGTTTTCACTTCCTATTCCCTGTGGCAGGCAGGCTACATGAAGGTTCAGATAGCAGGCTCTAAAATCAGATGAATACCAGTTCAACCCTTGTCTCCACTATCTACCAGTTGTGTGTGGTCTGGGGCCAAGTGACCTTTTCAAGGCTCAGTCCCATATGTGTAAAATGGGAATATGGGTATCTCCCTCACAGTGCAGAACATCTCAAACTGTAATATGCACGCTAACCACCTAGTCGCAATAAAATTCAGATTCTGATTCAGTAGACGTGAAGTAGAGGCTGAGATCCTGCATTTCTAACAAACTCCCAGGTGACACTGATAGTATGAGAACTACATTTTTGAGTGACAAGGTCATGATAAGTATTGGATAAATAAAGAAATTAGTAGCTTACCTCAAAAATCAGATAAAAAATTAATGAAATAATGTATACAAAGAAGCTAGTATAGGCTTCAGCACATATACTCAATGAATAGCTGTTATAACCCTATTAACCAGTCACAGCATAAAAATGAAATTGCTTATATCTTTTATTTTTTGGTTAATAATTCATGCTTCCTTTTTATAACACCAAATACTGTATATATTAGATAAATAATGACATTTACACAGCTGCAAAGAGACAGAGCAATCCTCATTCAAACATGAGATAAATTTCAAAATACTATTAGCTTAAAAAAAGTGTGGGACTTCCTCGGTGGTCCAGTGGTTAAGACTCTGCACTCCCAATGCAAGGGGCCCAGGTTCGATCCTTGGTCAGGGAACTAGATTCTGCATGCCACAACTAAGACCCGATGCAGACAGATAGATAGTGAATGAATGGAATGAACACTACCAAACTAACCCAAAATCAAGGGGTCAAACGTCTATTTTAACAAAGGGGAAATTTATAAAATATGGCCATACTCTTTTTTTCTTTCCTTCTCAAGAACATCCTGGCTAGGGCTTTACAAAATATCTTTAGTAACACAATTCTTTCTTTTTTTGAGGTCAAGGCACTTTCCACAGCATGTTGTGTTGTCTACGGATCAAATTATTCAAAGCAGGTACCTGATAGGCTTCAGCCGCTGAGGTCACCACCTGTTCTACCGCCCCAACAACAAAGACCCCCTTCTTAATATGCTCCCTTATGTACAGTCCAGCTGATGCAGCGTCCAGTAGGTCATAGATCTGCTCGTTGTAGATCTCAATAAATGAGCACTTACAAAGAAAACTCTTTCCAACTCCAGCCTGTAAAAGAGGAGCCTGGTTTAGTGATATTGTTTTCATGAGTTCATCCCTACCTTTCATGAGCACTCATCTTTCACTCACGTCACAACATATAAATTTCCTACAGTATTATCCTTTACACAATACAAGATACTTAAAAGTCAATTTAAAAACGTAAGTTACTAGTTTCAACACATCGTAACAGTTTTAAGCAGCATCAAACCATGGTCCCAGGAGGCCTGACGTTTCCAACAGTACCTCAGAACCAAGATAGGGAAGTAGGACTTGAGCATGCCAAATGGGCAATTCCATTTTTTGCTTAATTGAAGTATCACTGATAAAGAGCATTACACTAGTTTTAGACATACAACATAATGATTTGATATTTGTATTATTGCAAAATGATCATAAGTCTAGTTAACATCCATCACCATACATAGTTATATAAATTTTTTCCCCCTTGTGATGAAAATAGCGATTCCATTTTCACCTGTCATATACTGGACTTCTTAATCAAGGGTTTTATTTTTTAAATGACAGAAAATAAGGCATTTTAAAAGCCTCTCTTACAAAAAATAAATAAAAAGCCTTGCTATAGGATTTTTAACCACAGAAATGCATGTCACTAAATCTATTTCACTAGCACGTAATATGCTTGTCTATCTGTAATGGTAAGACATAGTTTCTGCAAAGGAGTTAAGTGGTAACCCAATGTTATATATCAGTCTCCCTGGCACATATGTAATAGAATACAGAACACTAATGGCGCTTAAGCCTGGAATTCACTAAGGTAACGATGCACAATAAAGACAATGGCCCAATCTGGGAGCCAATGCAAAATGGAAGTCCACGTAGCCAGGACAACAGAGCCACACCAAGTGTGAAGCAAGATCATGGTCAGATGGTAGTGGGTAAAGGAAGTAAAGATGGCCCGTTACTACTGTCAGCCTAGGTGCAGGGAGGTGATACGGCTTCATGAATCTGTTTTCCTCACTTAAGATTTTCTTTACACTTCCTCTTTTGTAAAATCTGAGCGTCTAAGAAGCACTACTTTCTACTTTCTTTTAATGTCAAGTCATGGGTGATGCATGTTTTATAGACTAAAAACCTTTAGAAATAGAAAACTCAGAATCCTTAAATTTTATCTTGAGAACTGAAGGATTTTTTTATACCACTCTAGCCTATCCACGTGTAGATGACCAATTATACCTCTCCATGTATCATGAACTATTAGTAGTTAACTACTCAAAAGTAGATATTGCATAGAATCCCCTTTATTTTTACAATAAGTTTTACCTTCTCTTTTTCACGTTCAATTAAGGAAAACAAATATTCAAAACTTCGAGGGATTACTCCTCTCAGATTATGAGAAAAATTATCAGATTCAGATGGTCCTAAAGAAAAATATAAAAAACACAGATATGTAACTGCTCATTTTTATTCTGTAACAGGGGTCCCTCAAAATGGCAACAGTGAAAGACAATTTAACAGAAAAGACACATTGTATAATCAGTTTCTTCTGGGCTCCCAAACAAGTTAATTTGTGGTAAGAGATGGCATAAGAGAATCTGTCTATGAACAGGTGCACCATAGTCACTAAGCAATTTGAAAAAGCAGCTGTTGTTTGATAAATTTAAAAATCCACTGAAGTCCCAAGCTTGAAATGTCTCCTTCTGCAGATATTAAAATTAGCAGAAATAACAAGCAATTATACTTTATTGTTGCATAAGACATTCAGTCATCAAGGATGACCTTTATATACTGGCAGTGTGGCCATGGGCTAATTAAATACTTACTCTCTTTGAGTTTTTCACTATAAAATGGAGATAATAATGGAAATAACTATCTCACAGGGTATAAAAGTTAACATTAGCTAGCATTTTCTTAACTGGGCAATGAAAGCCAGGGTGGTAACAAAGATACTATAGGAATATTTCACAAGATTTCTACACAGAAGGAAAACTGAAGAGGAATCCTACCCTTATTTTGTTAACACTGGGGAAAGGGGGAAATGTAGTAGATAAGTAAGCAGCAGGAGTTTTTGGAATATTAATTCAAACTAGCTATATTTACCAGAAAAAATTATATAGCTAGAAAAGATCTAAAAGTTACTATACATATTAGTAAATTACACCTTAGAGAACAAAGGAACTAAGAAAATGCTGGTGTATGCAAGAAAGCTACAGAAAATGAATTTTAAAATATTATCATCATTTTGATGTGCTATATCTAAAATATATTAAATGGACCTTGTAAACTGTACCTTAAATATATATATATATATATATACACAAACAGGGTAGAAAAATGGAAATAAAGAACACAGAAGACAGAATATTAGAGTATGTGTAGATAATTTTTTTAACATTTTCCTGCTAAATCCTATACAAAGATATTCAGCACACTCATTACAGTTACTTTATCATCTCTTGCCTAGTCTCCTGACTCAGCTCGCAATCCTGCTTCTGCTCTAACCCCTTCTTATAGTCTCTACTCCATTCAACTGCCTGAGTAGTACTTTTAATTTAATATCACTTCATGCAATGCTTCTTCAAACAAACAAACAAACAACAAACCTTCCCATGACTTCACACCCCCTCACAAAAAAATCCACAATCCATGACTTGCCCTCTGGCTACAATTCCAACTTGCCCCTAATTCTGGAAAATTCCACTCTAGCCCCGTGTGTCTTCTTGCTGTTCCTTGAATGCTTTTCAGCATACTCCCAAATCGGGGCTTGCTGTGAATTTTCAGGGACAGCCCCTCTGTCTAGAAGGTTCTTCTCCTACAGTGTCAAGGTTCCTTCTCATTTCATTCAGTAAGACTCTTCAAGTGTCACCCCAAGAGGCCTCTCTGACTCACCAACCTAAAACAGTACCCCTTGCTCCTTTTTATCCCCTTATTTTTCTTCACAGCATTTATCACTGCTGCTGTTTAGTCACTTAGTTGTGTCCAACATTGCAACTCCATGGGCTGTAGCCCACAGGATCCTGTGTCCGTGGGATTTCCCAGACAAGAATATTGCAGTGGGTTGCATTTCCTCTTCCAGGGGATCTTCCTGACCCAAGGACTGATCCCGAATCTCCTGCTCAGAAGGCAGATTCTTTACCAATGAGCCACTAGGGAAGCCCAAAGTATTTACTACCTCTGGCATAAGAACGAGATATTTATTTGCTTTTAATTGTACACCCCCTGCCATGAGAATTATAAACTCCAAGAGAGCCTTGCTGCTGCTGTTGCTAAGTCGCTTCAGTCGTATCCGACTCTGTTTGACTCCATAGACAGCAGCCCACTGGGCTCCCCCGTCCCTGGGATTCTCCAGGCAAGAATACTGGAGTGGGTTGCCATTTTCTTCTCCAATGCATGAAAGTGAAAAGTGAAAGTGAAGCCGCTCAGTCGTGTCCGACTCCTAGCGACCCCATGGACTGCAGCCTACCAGGCTCCTCCGTCCATGGGATTTTCCAGGCAAGAGTACTGGAGTGGGGTGCCATTGCCTTCTCCGACATTGCCTTTTATTTGAATAGACCACTAGAGCCTTGAAGAGTACCTGGCATATTTTAAGTACTCACTTATATGCTGCTGTAATTTCAGAGAAAGGAAGACCTTTCTTACTAAAACTCACAATTCAGAAACCATTAAAAAAAAAAAAACCCTGAAATTCATCCATATAAAAATAAACAACTTTGGCATAAGAAATACTTAAGTAAGCCAACAGAAAAAACCTAGAGAAAAATCTATCATCTATATCATAGACAAAGAGCTAATCTATTTTACGAATCCCCACAAATGAGTAAGAAAATGATATGCTAATTTTTAAATAACAAAAAAAGCTTGAATGGGCATTTAACAGAGAGGCTATTTAAATGTTCAATAAATGTATAAAAGGTGGTTAATGGAAATCAAGGAAGTGCAAATAAAAACACAATGAGACAGTACTACACACACTCCAGAACAACTAAAATTTTTAAAAAGGACAGTCTGAAGTGTGGACATGTACATGGAGCACTGGGAAATTCCACATCTACACATCTCTATTATGGCCCTATCTACAAAAGCTGAATGTGCAAATACTATGACCCAGCAAGTTCACTCCCAGAAGTTTCAAGTTCAATAGAAATGAATTTTAAAAGACACATACAAGAAAAAAATGTCCACAACACCATTATTATTCATGGGGTCTAAAACTCGCTAGCAACAGCAGAATGGAAAATGTGGTCTATTCATACAATAATATATTATACAGTAATGGAAATAAACTATTACTATATGCAATAACATGAGTGAATCTCAGAAACTTCATGCTGACAGAAAGACTCTAGACATAAAAGAGTAAACACAGTAAAATGTCATTCATAGAAGTGCAAAAACAAGCGAAAACTAGTGATGACAGAAGTCAGGGTAACACACACCTCATGGGGTGGAGTGGGAGTAGTTACTGATTAAGAATCTTGGTCAGAAGAGTGGTTATACGGGTATATAAATATGTAAAAATTCATTAAACCCTCTTCAAATGTTGCTCGTTAAGCACTTATTCTGTGCCAAGCTTTGAACTGGAAACAGCCGAAAACACAGATTTCACTGTTTTATAATGGAAGTCACAATCTGAAAAGAACGTGGGAAATGACCTTAATTTCATGAGTTCAACATCATACACAGAAGGTATGACTTTCAAAAACCATGCTAAGTTCTATTATCACAAAAGAATAGACTAAGCCAGGAAATGTAAATCTCTAGTTTACTTACCCATCATGGTAAATGTTTTCCCTGAACCAGTCTGTCCACTGTAAAAAAGAATGTTTTATATATTATTTTCACACATGAAATTTAGAAGACTACCTAATTTTAATACAGTCTACTAGTATATAAATTTTCCCCACAAAGAACTAATTTTCTTTCTTTCTTAAAATTTATACCAGGTAAAAAGCAAATGATCCATTTTCTTTCTCTCCTACTCTACTACTAAGAGCTAACTACTCTTAATTGCCTGATAAGT
Source organism: Giraffa tippelskirchi (assembly GCF_054371585.1). Lineage (NCBI taxonomy): Eukaryota > Metazoa > Chordata > Mammalia > Artiodactyla > Giraffidae > Giraffa > Giraffa tippelskirchi. The sequence goes on along the minus strand of NC_137283.1, from coordinate 15,957,590 downwards.
CCTTCCAGAGTATACAAACACAGCCATCAGAGTTTTCATTTAACTTTTATTTATAAAATTGGAATGATGTTATTCATACTTCTCTGCAACCTGTTTTTTTTTTCCCCTTAATTTTATTTCAGACATTTTTCTACACGGGTAAATAGAAATCTACCTCTTTATGTTTAATGGCTATGTAGTACTCCATGAATGTATCATAATTAATTGAACCAGAACCAACTGGATTTTTTTCCTAATTTTTGCTGTTCTAAATAATGCAGCAATTCTCCTCCTAAATTCTGCCTTTAAAAGATACTAAGATATCGTCATACTAAAAATAAAACAATTGGGGAGGGAGGTGGGTGGGGGGTCCAGGAAAGGGAACACATGTAAACCCATGGCTGATTCATGTCAATGTATGGCAAAAACTATTACAATATTGTAAAGTAATTAGCCCCCAACTAAAATAAATAAATTTATAAAAAAAAATAAAAAAATAAAAATAAAACAATTAAAAACATCCTTATGCTATAGGCTTATTTTGTGTAGTGTCATAATTTCTCAGGTACCCTGAGAAACAGGAGTAACAAAAAAATACAAAAATAAAAATTTAAGTTGAATATAGTTGTCGGTTAGGATGATAAATGTGTTTAGCTTGGATTCACAGCACAAACATAAAATTTTGAGTTTGCTTTTTGGTTCAATGCCCCAAGAGCTAGAAAACAGCATAATCTACTTGTTTACCTATTTCTTTTGGAAGCAGGTTGAAAATAAGTTCTTTAGTTAATTCAGAATGAGAAACGGATATTGCTGAGTGCCCTACTTGAGAGTGAAGGGGACACTATTAACAATAACTTTAGGGACTTCCGTGGCAGTCCAGTGGCTAAGACTCCATGCTTTCAATTCTGGGAGCTCACGTTCGATCCCTGGTCAGGAAACAAGATCCCACATGTCACAACTAACAACTGGTGCTGCCAAATATATTAAACAAATAAATATTTTAAAAAATAGCTCGCACACCAGAAAGTATGCTCATTCAACCAATAAATCAATGCTCACTTCTCTCCTTGTGCTTCTCCTTTCTACCCTCAATTACCAAAAGTAATTTTCAAAGTAAATACTATGATTAGTATGCCTACCGGAGAAGGCAATGGCACCCCACTCCAGTACTCTTGCCTGGAAAATCCCATGGATGGAGGAGCCTGGTAGGCTGCAGTCCATGGGGTCGCTAAGAGTTGGACATGACTGAGCGACTTCACTTTCACATTTCACTTTCATGCATTGGAGAAGGAAATGGCAACCCACTCCAGTATTCTTGCCTGGAGAATCCCAGGGATGGGGGAGCCTGGTGGGCTGCCATCTATGGAGTCACACAGAGTCGGACACGACTGAAGCAACTTAGCAGCAGCAGCAGGAGTAGGCCTACAGGATCTTCAAAGAAAACACTTTGAAGATATATAATCTCTGGTTACTAGGATTACATTGTCGAGCTTTACCACTCAAAATATTCTGCAAGAAAAAATCCTTTCTTCTCTTGAGAAGAAATATGAGAAAATGGTTAAGTGCTTCACTGATGAATAGAAAACATTTGGTTCTGCTGACCACAACTGAAAAGCCAGCATGAAAGGCAAAGGGAAATTTTCAAGGAAGAAAGTGTGTGCAAGATGAATCCAAGCTTCAGACTTCTGGATTTTTATTTTCTTTTATTATGAGGCTACTATTAGATCTGATAGACAGAGTGCCTGATGAACTATGGACAGAGGTTCATGACATTGTACAGGAGACAGGGATCAAGACCATCCCCATGGAAAAGAAATGCAAAAAAGCAAAATGGCTGTCTGAGGAGGCCTTACAAATAGCTGGGAAAAGAAGAGAAGCAAAAAGCAAAGGAGAAAAGGAAAGATAAACCCATTTGAATGCAGAGTTCCAAAGAATAGCAAGGAGAGATAAGAAAGTCTTCCTCAGCGATCAATGCAAAGAAATAGAGGAAAACAACAGATTGGGAAAGACTAGAGATCTCTTCAAGAAAATTAGAGATACCAAAGGAACATTTCATGCAAAGATGGGCTCGATAAAGGACAGAAATGGTATGGACCTAACAGAAGCAGAAGATATTAAGAAGAGGTGGCAAGAATACACAGAAGAACTGTACAAAAAAGATCTTCACGACGCAGATAATCACAATGGTGTGATCGCTCACCTAGAGCCAGATATCCTAGAATGTGAAGTCAAGTGGGCCTTAGAAAGCATCACTACGAATAAAACTAGTGGAAGTGATGGAATTCCAGTTGAGCTATTTCAAATCCTCAAAGATGATGCTGTGAAAGTGCTGCACTCAATATGCCAGCAAATCTGGAAAACTCAGCAGTGGCCACAGGACTGGAAAACATCAGTTTTCATTCCAATCCCAAAGAAAGGCAATGCCAAAGAATGCTCAAACTACCGCACAATTGCATTCATCTCACATGCTAGTAAAGTAATGCTAAAAATTCTCCAAGCCAGGCTTCAGCAATACGTGAACCGTGAACTTCCAGATGTTCAAGCTGGTTTTAGAAAAGGCAGGGGAACCAGAGATCAAATTGCCAACATCCGCTGGATCATCGAAAAAGCAAGAGAGTTCCAGAAAAACATCTATTTCTGCTTTATTGACTATGCCAAAGCCTTTCACTGTGTGGATCACAATAAACTGTGGAAAATTCTCAAAGAGATGGGAATACCAGACCATCTGATCTGTCTCTTGAGAAACCTGTATGCAGGTCAGGAAGCAACAGTTAGAACTGGACTTGGAACAACAGACTGGTTCCAAATAGGAAAAGGAGTATGTCAAGGCTGTATATTGTCACCCTGCTTATTTAACTTATATGCGGAGTACATCATGAGAAACGCTGGGCTGGAAGAAACACAAGCTGGAATCAAGATTGCCCGGAGAAATATCAATAACCTCAGATATGCGGATGACACCACCCTTATGGCAGAAAGTGAAGAAGAACTAAAGAGCCTCTTGATGAAAGTGAAAGAGGAGAGTGAAAAAGTTGGCTTAAAGCTCAACGTTCAGAAAACTAAGATCATGGCATCTGGTCCCATTACTTCATGGCAAATAGATGGGGAAACAGTGGAAACAGTATCAGCCTTTATTTTTTGGGCTCCAAAATCACTGCTGATGGTGATCGCAGCCATGAAATTAAAAGACGCTTATTCCTTGGAAGGAAGGTTATGACCAACCTAGATAGCATATTTAAAAGCAGAGACGTTACTTTGCCAACAAAGGTCTGTCTAGTCAAGGCTATGGTTTTTCCAGTGGTCATGTACGGATGTGAGAGTTGGACGGTGAAGAAAGCTGAGTGCCGAACAATTGATGCTTTTGAACTGTAGTGTTGGAGAAGACTCTTGAGAATCCCTTGGATTGCAAGGAGATCCAACCAGTCCATCCTAAAGGAGATCAGTTCTGGGTGTTCATTGGAAGGTCTGATGTTGAAGCTGAAACTCCAATACTTTGGCCACCTCATGCGAAGAATTGACTTATTGGAAAAAACCCTAATGCTGGGAAGGATTGGGGGCAGGAGGAGAAGAGGACGACAGAGGATGAGATGGTTGGATGGCATTACTGACTCGATGGACATGGGTTTGGGTAAACTCTGGGAGTTGGTGATGGACAGGGAGGCCTGGCATGGTGCGATTCATGGGGTTGCAAAGAGTCGGACACGACTGAGCGACTGAACTAACTGAACTAACTACAGATAAACCAAGGGTACATATACACACACAAAAATCAGCTATTCAAAATGAACTATATAATTCACTAGATTCACTACATTCTATTAAAAACTTCTGGTTCTAAATAAAATTAGGAAGTCTGTTGCTAGAAGAAAAGAAAAAAAGTAACTATACTATAAAATTCACCTTGTATACTGCCAAGATTGTCAGCTTACATTCTAATATTAAATCTAGAACAATATTTGAAGGCTGCCAATATTTAGAAATTCACAATCATTGTGTACTTTATTTATTTTGGTCGCACTGAGGGGCTTACAGGATCTTAGTTCCCTTTTCCAAGCCACTGCAGTGAAAGCACCAAGTCCAAATCACAAGCCCACCAGGGAATTCCCATCATCATGCACTTTCAATATATATCTTGAAGACAGTTTGATAGTTTCTTCTACTATAGGACCCAGCAACTGTATTTCTAGGTGTTTACTCAAATGATTTGAAAACTTACATTCACATAAAACCCAATATTCTAATGTTTGTACTAACCTATTCATAATCACTAAAAACTGGAAGTAATCAGAGAAAGAGAGAAAAAAAGAAAAAGCTATTGATGCATGCAACAACACAGAAAAATCCCAAATACACTTTACTAAGCAAAAAAGCCAGATGCAAAAGGCTATATATTGTGTGATTTCTTTCGAAAAGGCAAAACTACAGGAATGAAAACTATATTAGTGTATCCAGGGGTTGGGAGAAAAGGAAGTGGTTGACTATGAACGCAACAAGAGGAACTTCGAAGGTGAAGGGACTGTTCCCTTCAGTAGACGTGCCAAAAACGTGACTCTGCAACTGTCAATACACTATGCAACCGTACATCACAAAGGGTGAAACTTAAAGTATGCAAACTGAATAAACAAGCAAAACACATCAAACTAGGATGTCAGAGGCCCCAGTATGAAATGCATCTAACTGAATTACAAGTTCATGACACACTGCACTGAAGGCGGTAGGCAGAAAAGGAGCTGACCTAAGTTGACAAAATGAAGTTTTGATTAGAAATTGTAGGACTTAAGAGCGAAAAAAAGGATCTGTGCATCAACAATGTACTAAGTAAATTTGTTTCTCACAGGGATCCAGGCTAACAATTTGGAAACTGCTTTACATGTATACTGGGGCTGAACAAATAAATACATGGATGATAGCAGTAGGAATCCAGGTTTCTGTCAGTCAGTAAGTTACAGATAAAAAAGAAAGGAAGGTTAGAATGAACCCACTTGGATTCTCAACCCTTGAATTAGTCAGACATTAGCATGAACTCCAGTTTAGTTTACTGTATATATTCAAAAGAAACAGATAGGAACAGAAACAATTGTAGACATATCACCACATGTGACTTAATATATGTGCATATATTACCAAGCTCTGTCTGCTGAGATGGCCTAGAAGCAAAACACAGTCCTGCTGACACCTTGTCAGACTTCTGACTTACAAAACTAAAAGATAATAAATTTGTGTTGTTTCAAGCCACTAAGTATGTGGTCATTTGTTACAGCAACCATAAGAAACAAATTGAAGCACTTACTATTGTAACCTTGTATAAGAACACAGGGAACAACTTACTATGCAAAGATGGTACCGTTGTAACCGCTCATGCAAGACTCCACAATGCCTTTGGCCACCGTTGAGAACATAGACTCCTATAAATGTAAGCACCAAATATGTTAACATTTCACTAAATTGAAAACTTTTTTCCTAAACTACATTCTGAAATATAATAAAATTTGTGTGTAAATTTTCATTTGTAATGTGAAAATTATATCCACTATTCAAAAAAAGGCTAAAATATCTAAGATGATAAAACTATAAACATAATTATATCCATTAATCTGCTATGCAATTATAGATTTAAACCCCACACATCTAGACTTTATATAGAAATTAGCATGTTGCACACAATATTATACTGGTATTAGCATAAAATACATACCCCTGTATATTCTTCAGTACTTTCCCCACAAACTTTTATCTGATTTTTACTTTCATTTTTATATACAAGTAGATGTATCATTAGAAAAGACCTTGATGCTGGGAAAGATTGAAGGTCGGAGAAGGGGGCAACAGAAGATGAGATGGTTGGATGACATCACTGACTCAATGGACATGAGTTTGAGCAAACTCCGGGAGATGGTGAAGGACAGGGAAGCCTGGTGGGCTGCAGTTCATGGGGTCGCAAAGAGCTGGACACAACTGAGTGACTGTACGACAACAGATGCACTTGATTTAACAAAGCAAGAATTCAGATACCTGCACTGTCCAGCATTAGTAGCCATGAGGCACATATGGCTACAGAGCACCTGAAATGTGTCTAGTTCAATTTGAAATGTGTTGTAAATATAAAACCATCATCAGTTTTGAAAGGTTGAACATGAAAAAAAGAATGGAAAATAACTTGTTTTATGTTCATTACAAGTTGAAGTGTATTTTAGATATACAAGGTCAAATAAGATATAGAATTAAAATTAGTTTTACCCATTTCTTTTAAATTTTTTAAAGATGTAGTAGTTACTAGGGAATTCCTTGGCGGTCCCGTGGTTAGGACTCGGTGTTCTCACTTCTGAGGGCCCATGTTCGATCCCTAGTCAGGGAACTAAGATCCTGCAAGGTGTACAGAACAGCCAAAAACGTGGCTATTAAAAAATTTTAAATTATTAATACATATGTGACTCACTTTCTATTTCCATTTTTCAGACATATCCTACATGAAAAAAAGATCTAAAAATCTATGTCTTACCAAAAACGTGAATCATGTGTATTACGAGGGAAAAATCAATATGTGTGATGTCCAATGCAATAAACATTAGCAATATGTGGCTATTAAAGTCAGGTCCTCATACACACTATTCGTATTTCACATGTGACTAGCCACATGTGGCTAGGACATCTGAGAAACTAATAATCTGAAAAGGTGAGTTTTAAATTTTAGTTAATCTTAATTAATTTAAACTTAAATAACCATGTGTGGCTAGAGGCTAATGCAATGGACAGCACAGATATAGAACACTTCCATCACCACAGAAAGTTCCAGTGAACAGTGCTGACTAGATTTTAACCAAATTGTTCTTAATTAGCAAAAGTTATTGAAAGCATAGTAATTATTTTTTGGCTGTGCCCTGCAGCATGTGGGATCTTAGTTCCCCCATGAGGGATCAAACCCATGCACCCTGCAATGGAAGCGCAGAGTCTTAACCACTGGACCATCAAAGAAGTCCCAACACCATAGTAATCTTACATCGATCACTCTCTAAGTGGTTTTAGTCACTAAGTCATGTCCAATTCATTTGCAACCCCATGAACTGTAGCCCACGAGGCTCCTCTGTCCGTGAGATTTCCCAGGCAAGAATACTGGAGTAGGTTGCCACTTCCTTCTTCAGGGGATCTTCCCAACCCAGGGATCGAAACCACATCTCCCGCTTGGCAGGCAGATTCTTTACCAGTGAGCCACGTGGGAAGCCCTTGAATGTATGTATCCTCCCTAAAATTCCCACATTGAAATACTAAGCCCCAGTGTGATGGCATTTGGAGACAGGATCCTTGGGAAGTAATTCATCATGAGAGTGGAGGCCTCATGATGGCAGTATGGACACACCTTAGAGATACTGTAGGTTCATTTCCAGACAAGCTCAATAAAGTGAATATAGAAGCAAATCAAGTCACATGAACTTTTTGGTTTTCCAGTCCATATCAAAGTTAAATTTATACTATACTATAGTCTATTAAGTGTGGGACAGATTATTTCTAAGAAAACAATGTGTATGTCTTAACATAAAAATACTTTATTGCTAAAAAATGCCAAGAGTTACAACAGTAACATCAAAGATTTCTGATCACAGATCACCATAACAAATATATAGTCCATGGGGTCACAAAGGAAAACATACGAACTATTTCAAGAAATATTGACCTTAGTGTGACACAGAGACATGAAGTGAGCAATGCTTTTGGAAAATGACGGTAATGGAGCTGCTCAATGCAGACCTGCCACAAACCTTCAATTGTGTATAAATAAACCCAGGATCTGCAAAGAGCAGTAAAGCAAGGAATGCCTGAGTTCCCTTACAACAAGAGACACACAGAATTCTCTCTTTCCACCACGTGAGGACACAGGAGAAGGAAGCTGTCTACAATCTAGGGAGTCCTCACCAGACACTGGATCTCAGGAACTTGCTCTTGGATTTCCCAACCTCCAGAACTCTGAGAAATAAATGTTTATTGTTTAAACCACCCAGCCTCCTATTTGTGTAACAGCAGCCAGAACTAAGATATTCTTCTTAAAGTAGGCAGTTCAACTTTACTTATCAATCATCCAGGGGCTCCCAAAAGTATTCCTTCAATAACCTCCATCACCGGTTGGAGAGGGAAAGTAAAACAGGCTTGTCATTCTGTTGCAAACTTTGAGGGAGGCAGAAAAATATTTACTGAAATTAAATCTAAAATACTAATGGAATATTTGAGCTTCCTTACTTATTTTTTTTTAAAGGCATTTAGTTTATTTTTCAAAAAATATTTTTCCTAGAAGGTTTGAGTAATTTTACATGATCACAATCTGTAAATTTTTTCTGACCAAAAGGTACCATTTAAGTGGACAGCTTGTCTAGATCTGCTTTTGTTAACACCCAAATACAATTAGCACATCTGATGGTATTCCCTAGGAATTAAATTATCTACAGGCCAGGAGGCAGACCCTAGTACATGACAAAGTATGTGCTTTATAACTGCTGATTAGTTCAGTTTCATAACAATTAAGCAGAGCAGATAGTCAGCATATCTAATTCACACTATTAACACACTGGTTCTTGCCTTGAAGGGTCTGATCATTGCAGAGCTCCCAGTTATTCCTTCCAACCCAGGAGGGCAGCTCTACTTAGGCCAGTGCTGGCGAAGTCTCAGGTCTGTTCCTTTGTTCCAACTATGAATTCAAGGTGACCAGTGTTGATTATAAATTCAATGATGATACGTAGAAACTAAAATGCAAAGTCAAAAAAAAGATTTGGGGACTGCTGGCAGCAAGCAGCTGATGCTTCTCCCTTTCTTAAGAGAAGATTGGTTTTCTATGATTGAGAGAACTAAAAGTGAAAGTGAAGTCGCTCAGTCGTGTCCAACCCTTTGCCACCCCATGGACAGTAGCCAACCAGGCTTCTCCGTCCACGGGATTTTCCAGGCAGGAGTACTGGAGTGGGCTGCCATTTCCTTCTCCTGAGCTTCCTTACTTATTTGAGATCTATCGAACTGATGAAATCAGAAATGAAATTCTCCCAAGTAACAGAATCTTGCATGTTCCAAATGAAAAGTAGAGCTCCCCAAATTATCATTACCTGAGTGGTGTCCATGTTGGCCACATGATCAAACACGAAGGTCTTCGGCTCAGGGTTGGAGTGCAGCCGCAGAGTCGTAGAAGAGAGCACAGATAAGCATAAATTTTGCTCTCCATCAGCTGAGCCAGAACCCTCTGTAGGTGGGCGGATTCGTATGAAAACTTTGATGGCATCACCTTCATTACTAAAGACAAAAGACGAAGCAGCTGAATTCATAGGAGAAAAAGAATCTGAGCGTCCTATTGCCTCTAGTGTTCCTATATCAAATTTCCCCAACAAGCCCAAAATCTGTCAATTGACAGTGACCTCTTTTCAAGAGTCACACATGACCCAAACCCTTTACTGATCTATAACTTCCTCTGATCTCTTCACAATTGCCATTTTCAAGACTTTACTACTTGAAACTAACTGAAAAGGAGTTCCAAACTCTGCTTATCTCTGGTTTCCCTCTTAAAAGCAAAATAAAATAAGTCATTCCAAAGGAGAATTATGTTATTGATTCCATCTTTTAACCTGGAAAGTGAGAAGACAGGGCTAGAGAGGAGACGTGATTTTTCTGTATTTCCAAGTAGCTGAGGACGAAGGTTAACACTGAAACAAGGATCCCTTACTTACTATGCTAAATGGTTGTTTTCGGAATACGACATCCTTAATTCTTTTGGCCATATTCACAATATTTTTTTCCTTACCTTGGCTGGTTAGACTGATAGTTTGTCACATTGCGTAACTCAGCTAGAAAAAAAGATAAGAAGTCATTAAAGATTTTTTATTTTTATTTTTTTTTGCTTATAGGACATTCATAGATTTCTTTTTTTTTTTAATAAATTTATTTATTTTAGTTGGGGGCTAATTACTTTACAATATTGTAGTAGTTTTTGCCATACATTGACATGAATCAGCCATGCGTTTACATCATTAAAGATTTTTTTAGAGTGCAACATAAAAACCCCATTCTTATAGCCTATTCTTCAGTTGCTCACACTCATCGGTCTCCAGGCTTCCTGGCCTGGGCATGACAGGGGACAGGCCTCAGTCTTCCTACCTATTCTAACTATGAGCAGACTGCTTAAGGGGTCCCTGGAGAAAGTGAACCAAGAATGGCTTTCTCAACATAAGAGAACTCATTGTGGCTTAATCCATTTTGTGATCTAAGCCTGGCCCAATGTTTGCCCTTCAACAGGTCTCAGTAACTAATGACCTTAAAGGAGGGAATGTAGAAACAAGGAAGGATCAGTCAAGAAACAACAGTACAGCCTTGGGGCACCCTCCTGGCTACTCAAGGGATACACATAATACAAATTTGAGCTCTTGAGGAACTAAGGCCCCTACCCAGGGAGAGGATGGAATGATGATGTTGATCCTCCAGACTTCAGTCAACTAAAGCTTGGATTTTGTTGACATCTGCCCCAACTCTATGCTAAATTTCATCTGTTCAATCAAGTGCTTTCATGAATATACATATACCTTTAGCTTAAAAGCTCCCCAATTTTGCTGTTTAGAGAGACTACTTTGGAAAGATTCTGGTGTTCTCCTTATTTGCTGTACATAATAAATCCTAGAGGATGCAGAGACCACTGCCCAGAGTTGCTACAACATATTATCCAAGATGTTTAGTTTCTAATGTTAGGTAGTTAGAATAGGAAACAGGAGTCCAAAATGGCAGTGGCTAAAAGACAAGGAAAGGAAAAGCCCGCGAAAATAGAACAAAGGAAGGTCAAAGGAAGGTCTGAGGACCAGAGTGAGGACCTCAGGTAGAACAAACAGAACTCCTGGCTAGCCCAATTTACATAGGGTAGGCCCAGGGGGAGGAAAAGAACATATAAAAAGAGGAGCCAAAGGGCTCCCCCAACCCACCCACCACACGCTGGCACGCTCCCCCACTCTCTTCTCCTCACCCTCACGCCTCAAGGATGGATTTCCCTGCTATTTTCTAAATAAAATTGAGCTGTAACACGGAGCTGTTAACACTGATTTGTCTAAGAGCTATAACACGGTCTGTCTAAGACCAGAGAGCTGTGACACGCCGAGGGCTTTAATGTCCGTCACTCCAAATCTCTGTTGTGATGAGACAGAACTGAGGAGAATACATTCGCCTGACACTAACAAAAAAACTGCAAGGAATTCAAAGAAACAAGAAAGTATAACCCATAAACCAGAATAAAAAGCCCGTGAGAGTGCTTATATGTTGGTATCAGGAAAAAGACTTCAAAGTAGCCATTACAAAGATGCCCAGAACTAAAGGAAATCATAATTTCATTAACTTTGAACTGAAAGAAAAAAAGACCAAGCTCTAAGACAGATCAATAGAGATTATGAAGGCCAAAGAAAGAGAGAAAAAAGAATGAAAAGTGAAGTGAACCTTGCAGAAACGTAGGCCAACATTAAGCATAGCAACATGCATAAATGGGGAGAAGAGAGAAAGAACAGAAAAAAGTCTAACAAATAATGGCCCAAACTTCCCAAAATCCATTAAAAAATGATCTCTATATCCAGGAAGTTAAACAAATCCCAAACAGGATAAACACAAACAGACCAACTGACGCATCACAGTAGAAGTGTTTTGGAAGTCATTACTTAAGAGAGAACCTAATTTAGATTAACAGCTGACTTCTCAGTCAAACAGGAGGGAAGGGGGCAGGGCACAACCTTTAAAAGAGTGACACAGGCACTGGACACGACAAAAACTGGTTAGAACAAACTCAGTCAAAGATGGTGGAAGATCTGACTTCCAGGGGACCTTGACCCTCATTATATGCTTATTGTAATATACTAGCATAAGCTAAGTGACATACCAACCAGCACTATGGTCTTTGAGGCCAATCATCAAAGAACAAAGAGGGCAAAGTGCTTATCTGAGGCCTTACAAGTAGCTGAGGAAAGAAGAAAAGCAAAGGCAAGGGAGAAAGGGAAAGAACACTCAACTGAATGCAGAGTTCCAGGGAACAACGAGGAGATAAGAACTGGGGCAATGGGATGACCCAGAGGGATGGGATGGGGAGGGAGGTGGGAGGGGGGTCCAGGAAGGGGAACACATGTAAACCCATGGCTGATTCATGTCAATGTATGGCAAAAACTACTACAATATTGTAAAGTAATTAGCCCCCAACTAAAATAAATAAATTTATCTAAAAAAAAAAAAAGAAGGCCTTCTTCAATGAACCATTCAAAGAAATAGAGGAAAACAATACAATGGGAAAGATTAGAGATCTCTTCAAGAAAACTGAACATATCAAGGGAATATTTCATTGCTTGCAATGAATTTCACACTCATTGCAAGGATGGGCAGCATAAAGGACAGGAATGGTATGGACCTAATAGAAGCAGAAGAGATTAAGAAGAGGTGGCAAGAATACACAGAAAAACTGTACAAAAAAGGTCTTAATGACCCGATAACCACAATGGTGTGGTCACTCACCTATAGCCTGATATCCTGGAGTCTGAAGTCAAGTGGGCCTTAGGAAGCATTACTAGGAACAAAGTTAGGGGAGGTGATGGAATTCCATATGAGCTATTTCAAATCCTAAAAGATGATGCTGTCAAAGTGCTGAACACAATATGTCAGCAAATTTGGAAAATTCACCAGTGGCCACAGGACTGGAAAAGGTCAGTTTTCATTCCAATCCCAAAGAAGGGCAATGCCAGAGAATAGTCAAACTACCACACAATTGTGCTCATTTCACATGCAAGCAATGTTACGTTCAAAATCCTTCAAGCTAGGCTTCAGCAGTACATGAAACGAGAACTTCCAGATGTAAACTCCGGGTTTCGGAGAGGCAGAGGAACCAGAGATCAAATTGCCAACATTTGTTGGATCACAGAAAAAGCAAGAATTCTAGAAAAACACCTGCTTCATTGACTACAAGGAAGACTTTGTGTGGATCACAACCAACTGTGAATAATTCTTAAAGGGATGGAATACCAGATCACCTCACCTATCTCCTGAGAAATCTGTATGCAGGTTAAGAAGCAACAATTAGAACCTTACACAGAACTACTGACTGATTGAAAATTGGGAAAGGAGTATGTCAAGGCTGCATATTGTCACCCTGCTTATTTAACTTCTATGCAGCACAAGCTGGAATCGAGACTGCTGGGAGAAATATCAACAACCTCAGATATGCAGATGATACCAACTCTAATGGTGGAAAGTGAAGAGGAATTAAAGACTCTTAATGAGGGTGAAAGAGGAGAGTGAAAAGGCTGGGTTGAAACACAACCTTCAAAATAATAAGATCATGGCACCTGGTCCCATCACTTCATGGCAAATAGAAGAAGTAAAAGTGGAGACAGTGACAGATTTTATTTTCTTGGGCTCCAAAATCACTGCAGATGGTGACTACAGCAATGCAATTAAAAAGACACCTGCTCCTTGGAAGAAAAGCTATGACAAACCTAGACAGTATATTAAAAAGCAAAGACATCTCTTTGCCCATAAAGGTCCATATAGTCAGTTTTTCCAATAGTCATGTATGGATGTGAGAGTTGGACCATAAAGAAGACTGAGAGCCGAAGAACTGATGCTTTTGAATTGTGGTGCTGGAGAAGACTCTTGAGAGTCCCTTGGACTACAAGAATATCAAATCAATCATACAGGAAATCAACCCTGAATATTCATTGGAAGGACTGATGCTGAAGCTCCAATACTGTGACCACTTGATGCAACTTGATGAGAAGAGCTGACTCACTGGAAAACGCCCTGATGCTGGGAAAGATTGAAGGCAAAAGGAGAAGGGGGCAGCAGAGGATGAGATGGTTGGATAGCATCACCGACTCAATGGACATGAATTTTAGCAGACTTTGGGAGATAGTGAAGGACAGGGAAGCCTGGCATGCTACAGTCCATGAGATGGCAAAGTGTCTTAGCAGACTTACCAACTGAACAACAGCAATAATCAAAGAACAGACAGTGGCAGTGGCCCAATTCCTGGAAATCTCCACCCTTTCTGGGAAGTAACTGAAATAATCCTCCCACTCAATAGAATATGAAATTACCCTGCCCGTAAAAACAACCACATGCCACATTTCGAGGCCCCTCAGCTTCTGAGATGGTCCACACTCCATTTGTGGAGTGTGCTTATATTTAAATAAATTCAATTCTTACCTAACACTTTGTCATCTCTCACTGAATTCTTTCTGTGACAAGACATCAAGAACCTGAGCTTCATTACGTCCTAAGACCAGGTAAGTGATCACAGACAGTAAAATTCAAATTCACGTGGAAAAAAAATCAAAGAGCATCAAGTTACAGCAATCATATAACTATGAAAAAAGAAAAAAAGTAGAAATGCCTGTTTTCTTCTCTTTATTTTTAAAAATTGTAAACAAAAATGTATAAAATAATATGTATAAAAGCTATCAGGCTTCCCAAGTGGCGCCAGTGATAAAGAACCTGCCTGCCAATGCAGGAGATGTAAAAGAAGTGGGTTCGATCCCTATCAGGAAGGTCCCCTGGAGAAGTATTCTTCACTTTACTCCAGATCCCCACTGGATCCCATGCGGATCCCTAAGATCCCCACTCCAGTATTCTTGCCTGGGAAATCCCATGGACAGAGGAGCCTCGCAGGCTACAGTTGGTAGGTTGCAAAGAGTCAGACACTACTGAAGCAATTTAGCATAGCATGTAAAGTATCACAAGCCTTTGACTGTGTGGAACACAAACTGTGGAAAATTCTTAAAGAGATGGGAATACCAAATGACCTGACCTGCCTCCTGAGAAATCTGTATGCAGGTCAAGAAGCAACAGTTAGAACTGGACATGGAACAACAGATTGGCTCCAAATCAGGAAAGGAGTACGTCAAGGCTGTATACTGTCACCCTGCTTATTTAACTTATATGCAGAGTACATCATGCGAAATGCTGGACTGGAAGCACAAGCTAGAATTGAGATTGCCAGGAGAAATATCAATAACCTCAGATATGCAGATGACACCACCCTTATGGCAGAAAGCACACAAGCTGGAATTGAGACTGCTGGGAGAAATATAACCTCACATACGCAGATGACACCACCGTTAAGGCAGAAAGTGAAGAACTAAAGAGCCTCTTGATGAAAGGGAAAGAAGAGAGTGAAAAAGTTAGCTTAAAACCCAACATTCAGAAAACAAAGATCATGGCATCTGGTCCCATCACTTCATGCCAAGCAGATGGGGAAACAATGGAAACAGTGACAGACTTTATTTTTTGGGCTCCAAAATCACTGCAGATGGTGACTGCAGCCATGAAATTAAAAGATGCTTGATCCTTGGAAGAAAAGTTATGACCAACCTAGACAGCATATTAAAAAGCAGACATTACTTTGCCAACTAGTCAAAGCTAGTCTGCCTAGTCAAAGCTATGGTTTTTCCAGTAGTCATGTATGGATGTGAGAGCTGGACTATAAAGCAAGCTGAGCGCTGAAGAATTGATGCTTTTGAACTATGGCATTGGATAAGACTCGAGAGTCCCTTGGACTGCAAGGAGATCTAACCAGCCAATCCTAAAGGAGATCAGTCCTGAATATTCGTTGGAAGGGCTGATGCTAAAGCTGAAACTCCAATACTTTGGCCACCTGATGAGAAGAACTGACTCATTGGAAAAGACCCTGATGCTGGGAAAGATTGAAGTTGGGAGGAGAAAGGGACGACAGAGGATGAGATAGTTGGATGGGGAGGAGAAAGGGACAACAGAGGATGAGATAGTTGGATGGCATCACCAACTCAATGGACATGAGTTTGAGTAAGCTCTGGGAGCTGGCCATGGACAGAGAAGCCTGGCGTACTGCAGTCCATGAGGTCACAGAGAGTCAGACAAGACTGAGCGACTGAACTCATAAGGTATCATTGGATGTATAACATATAGAAATGTAATATATGTATATTTTAAGGTATCATTGGATGTATAACATATAGAAATGTAATATATGTATATTTGCCAAAATATCACAAAGAAGGTTAAGTAGGAACAAACCTGTGATAGACCAACGAAATGAATAAGATGTAAAGGAACATACTGGGGAGTTTGCAACAATTACATGTTAATGTGTTTAACAATAATACCAGCAATTCCCTGGCAGTCCAGTGGTTAGGACTCTGCGCTCTCACTACAGTGGCTGGGGTTCTATCCCTGGTCAGGGAACTAACTTCCCACAAGACATTACAGCCAGATAATAACAATAATAACACCACCAAAAAAGAGGATAAAAGGGAATAGATCTACACAGGAGTAATGTTTATATCACTGGAATTAAGCTAGTATAAATGTGAAGCTGACGCTTTTAAGATGGATATGTTAAACCCTAGAGCAACCATTCGGAGAAGGCAATGGCACCCCACTCCAGTACTCTTGCCGGGAAAACCCCATGGACGGAGGAGCCTGGTAGGCTGCAGTCCATGGGGTCTCTAAGAGTCGGACACGACTGAGCGACCTCACTTTCACTTTTCACTTTCATGCACTGGAGAAGGAAATGGCAACCCACTCCAGTGTTCTTGCCTGGAGAATCCCAGGGACGGGGGAGCCCAGTGGGCTGCCGTCTATGGGGTCGCACAGAGTCGGACACGACTGAAGCGACTCAGCAGCAGCAGCAGAGCAGCAACCATTAAACAGAAACGCAGTGAATGAAGAACAGAGGAACATAAAAGACATGAGACACACAGAAAATGCAAAGTAAAATGGCAGATGTGAATCCAACCAAATCAATAACAACACATGAGTACATTAAACAACCCAATCAAAAGGCAGAGATTGTCAGACACTATACTGTCTTCAGGAAACACCCTTTAGATTCAAAGATACACTTTCACTTTGAGAGTGAAAGGATGAAAAAAAGATTATCTCACGCAAACAGCCATCATAAGAAAGTGGGAGTGGCCACACAGGTTTCAGACAAAATCGACTTTAAAACAAAGATACTAGAGATAAAGAGGAACATTTTATAATGATAAAAGGGTCAAACTACCAGGAAAATAATACAGATAAAAACATATCTACCTAATAACAAAGCACCAAAATACAAGAAGAACCGACAAGAAATGAACAGAAAACAGACAATTTTAGTTGGAGACTATTAATAGTTGGAGACTTCAACAATAGTCAACATGCCACTTTGAATAATGACTACAACTAGACAAGATAGCAAGCCAATTAGTCTTTGCTTAGGGCAGGTGGGGACTTCCCTGGTGGCTCAGAGGTTAAAGCGTCTGCCTCCAATGCGGGAGACCTGGGTTCGATCCCTGGGTCGGGAGCAAACCACTCCAGTATTCTTGCCTGGAGAATCCCATGGACGGAGGAGCCTGGTAGGCTACAGTCCACGGGGTCGCAAAGAGTCGGACACGACTGAGCGACTTCCGTTTCCCTTTTCCCTTTAGGGCAGGTGGGGGATGGGGAGGCAGAGGGTGAGAGCTCAAGGATATGAGATTTCTTTTTGAGGTGATGAAAAGATTCTAAAATTGACTACAATGATAATTGTACATATCTAAATATATTAACAACCACTGAATTTCACATTTTATATGAGAAACTGTATAAGATATATGTGACCTATCTCAATTAAGTAGCTAAAAAAATTCTTTTAAAGAGGTCAGAGAGGAGTACTAAATGCAGTGAAACTGCAATGAGAAATCTGGTATCAGATCTGGTTCTGGGGAAAAACAACTATAAAAATACATCACTGGGACATCTAACAAATGTAAAATATGGGCTGTGGATTCGACAACAATATACTTTCCATTAAAGAAACAGATGCTCTAATTATAGCACAGGCACCAATTCTCTTGCTTGAGTCCAGATTTATTGAACAAACACTGTGATTGTGCAGAAAGCACGATGAACATTTTGGTCCAATAATGTACCAATTTGTGTGCTAATATCCCCTGAATGCTGAAAATATTGGAGGAAAACGAACATTTTAGATGGAAAAAGAGAGCATAGTGATGTTTTAATGGTATGAGCGACCTAAAAAGTAAGTGAAACAACATATTAGAAAAGAATTACAATTGACAGCTAAAAGCATTAATGTTATTGGAAGGCTCAAACACCAAAAATCCACCGCTTCTTTCATCTTCTAACGTAGGCATCGCCTCCTTACCATTCATACCATTCACTTAGACCCATCAAATTAGTCCAAAATCCAGTCCTTGGCTTTAAAAACCAAGATTTCTTAAAGGGTTAGGCAATGTAAGAGGTGGGGCACGTAGACAGGAACAGCAAAGGACAATGGAAGGGTTTATCAAGAGCAAAACTGACAGGCTCCCCTCCGTGAGAAAAAGGAAGAACTCGGAGGGGTCTCCTTGAGAAGAAAAACCGGGATTGTGAGAATGTAAAGACACCACTGAATTCTATGCTTTAAAAGTCTCTTATCTAAAAAGAGTCCACAGAGGACCCTCCAAAAGAGTACGAGATGCATAGAACAATATAGTAGGTTCTCTGCTTCAGAAAAGTCAGTAATGTAGAAATAGGCATAAAGTGGAGAGAGTGTGAGCCCACCGTCAAGTGAGGATACTAAAGAGGCAGCCCCGACTGGGACTCGGGAAGGGACCAGCGACGAATGGAAAGTCCGAGAACGGGAGGGAAGAATCAGCACGTCGCTTAGGAGCGCCTGGATGACAGCTCTCCGTTTCGGCTTGCTGCTTAGCCCCAGTGCCTAGAACTGCGCCAGGCTCTTAGCGTGCGCCCAATACACAGATGGGAAGGCAGCTATTCCATTAATGTATTGTCTTGGAGAGACAGAGACGCCAAACCCCCTCCCTCGCCGTTCTGTGCGCTCCTGCCCTTCACGGCCAGCAGGAAAGCTTGTACTTGTGGGAAGGAACGGGGTCACGAAGCTGGGGCTCCTCACTTACTTTTGCAGCCGGGCGCCATCATGCCCTCAGCCCTCGATCCAGAGACCGACGGAGCGACAGTTCTCACTTCCAGCCGCGAACCACGCGAGGATTCCGCCCACTCAAGATGGCCGCGAATTTAAATTTGGCGCTCAGGTCGGACGTTGACGCCGGCGTGAAGGCCGCCATGTTGCCCGGTCTTGGATCAGGGGGCGGGGCCTATGTGACGTCACGAGTAGGCGCCGTCGCCTCTGTACATCCTTCAGGTGCTCGGGAAGGCCTGTTTTCTCCCAGAGCTGCTATGAGCAAGCGGAACCAGGTGTCGTATGTGCGGCCAGCCGAGCCGGCCTTCCTGGCCCGCTTCAAGGAACGGGTCGGCTACAAGGAAGGGCCCACCGTAGAAACCAAGGTGAGCCCGGGCCTGTCGGGTTACCACAGAAACGCGGCCGGCTCCGCTACTTTCGGCTTCTGCCTTGAAGGCCACATACTGACGGGTCCCACTTCGCACCCACGCTGGGCCCTCAGTCCGAGTGTCATCGGACCCCAAGCTAGTCCTCTTCAAACAACTACAGCCTCTTGCGCCCGGAAAGCTGTTTGTCGTTTTCACAGTGTTGCTGTGTTATGAAAATGACTTGACGCAGGTAAAGCGCCCCATCCTTGGTAGATAGTAATTTAGGAAAGATCATTTTTCTGTCTCTTCATTTTCACTTGCTCATTCCAAAACCTGTAGTTAACAGTGTAGATGATAGTGTCGTCGCACCTTCCAGGTAAAGAAACTGAGCACTTAATCAGATGACCTAATATCCTAAGCCTCGAATCTAGAACATCTTTAAGAATGTCTTAGATCTACTTCTGTCCTTTGTTCTTACCAAAAAAAAAAAAAGATGGAAAGCAAATACTTTTCATATCCTAGACCTAATAGGATCATGAGAGTCAGTTTCTATGCCCTCCCAAGCTCCTTCCTGAACTGATTCACATCAAAACCTACCCTATCTCTTCTAATAGAAAGAGACATGCCCTTATGCTTAGGACATGTGTGGAGAAATAACTTATTTAGCACTTTATCTACCATTTGCAGTAAGACCCACTCCCCATGTCACCTAGTAGGACCCAAGATTGACTTAAATGCAGTTAGTCCAGTGAGTATGTGTTAACCCCAGGCACTGGGCCAGGCTCTGAAAGGACAAAGAGATAGATTTCCAAAATGCTATGGTCTTTAATTCTTAAATATTTATTTGACTGCTGCTGCTGCTGCTAAGTCGCTTTAGTCGTGTCCGACTCTGTGCGACCCCATAGACGGCAGCCCACCAGGCTCCGCCGTCCCTGGGATTCTCCAGGCAAGAATACTGGAGTGGGTTGCCATTTCCTTCTCCAGTGCATGAAAGGGAAAAGTGAAAGTGAAGTCGCTCAGTCGTGTCCGACTCTTAGCGACCCCATGGACTGTGGCCTACCAGGCTCCTCCGTCCATGGGATTTTCCAGGCAAGAGTACTGGAGTGGGGTGCCATTGCCTTCTCCTATTTGACTGCATTGGGTCTTAATTGTGGGACGTGGAATCTTTGTTGTGGCATGCTAGCTTCTCTCTAGTTGTGGTGCTGCAGCTCCAGGTTGCACAGGCTCAGTAGTTGCCTCTAGTGGGCTTAGTTGTCCCCCATGGCATGTGGGATCTTAGTTCCCAGACTAGGGATTGAACCCACATCCCCTCTGTTGGAATGCAGATTCTTAACCACTGGACCACCAGGGAAGTCCCTGCCATGTACTTTAAACACCTTCCTGCCACCCTTATCGCAACCTTCACAGGTCACCACCTCAGTGAAGCCCTTTGAATCTCCCCCTCAGCAGTTATTCCTCTGCTCTTCTCTTCACTCTATCCATATCTTATCTGTAGTACTTACCATTCTGCATTGCAACTGCTTGCTCTCCTGTATATCTCCATCACTAAATCTAACTCTTTAAGTATCTTAATCCATTTATATTTTCCTAGTACAATGTCTGTGACCTCAACTAGTGTGTGACAAGTTACAACGGTTAGATGACTGTGCTTATCATCAGGCAACGCTTCACGGGGGAAGGGATATTTAGCCTGAATCTTGACCATGGGTAGGTCAGCAGGTAGAGATGGAAGGAACAGCATGGGTAAAGGTGTAGAGGTGGTGAGTCGTGGACTGTGTGTATAAGTGATTGAGGGATTGATAGAGGTGAGGCCATATGAACTATTCAGTAGGCAACAAGGAGCCATGTTTGGTTAGTGATAACATGATCAAGGAGTGACTGGCCCCCAGGACCAAAACCAGAGACAATGGGAAAGAGGATAAGGTTTGAGAAAAGGGACATGGATGAAGCAATGAGGAGAATATGAGACCTAATATTATAGTTTGCTTCAGGTTCTAGTGATGATCATGTGTGTGCATAGTTAATACCTTGAAGATTACAGCTTGGAATCCTGTCTTAGGAGAACTTGGGGAAAAGCTTTCCAATTAGTATCAGTGATTTGGGCTAACAGTTTTGATCAAGAGACTTTTCTGTAGATAGATGCAATATATACCTATATTTGTGAAACCAACTTCATTCTTAATCATTTTGGCAGTATAATCATTCTAGTAATCTGCTAACAAAAAGAAAGGAGTTTCATAGGAAATCACTATTTAATTCAGCTAAATATTCTTATCTTAAGAATTAATTCAGGAGTGATTTTGAACAAAGAGAAGAGAGTTAGAATGAATTAATCTCAATATAATAAACACCAGGAATAATTTTATTTCACTTTCCCATTTCCTTGGCTAAAAATACTTACTACTTACTTGTTTGTGGTCATTTACTGGAAACTTTCAGGGAAAAACAGACAAAACTAATGAATAATCAGTGAACTAACATGGATATTATTAAAGAGAATGCAATTATTCTTCAATTAAAAACCAAAGAAAAGAAGAATGTACTTTTCAGGTGATTAAACAGAGTTGGGATATAGACAAAATGATTGAATGTGCCTGTGACTTGCCAGGACTGCAAGTTCATCATTTTTCTTCCTGTTGGTCATTCATGAGTAGATTGACAGATGTTTCTTGTCCCTGCTGTTTGCCAGACTCTGTGCCTCTAGATACAGAGAAGAAACTCATACTGCGTTGCCTAGTAGAGTCAGGAAAACATTGATGACACAGTGTGGCACATGCCACCTATGAGCTACAGACAATATGAAAAGAACAGGTGAGATCTCGAAAGCACTGCTGAAGGATCTGAGTCTGGAAGGCAGATTGATTAGGAGTTGCCCAGGGTCAGTGGGGCCTTCTAGGCAGTGACAGGGGAGGCAGAGGAGCTAATATGTTCCTGGATCTGCAAAACTCAAACCTGTCTGGAGCCCAGAGATCATGAGCATGGCAAGAAGATAAGACTGTGCTTATAGCTGTGGTTATTGACTCAGGCCAGATCCTGCAGGGCTTTGTTGCCCTGTTTGGGGGACAAGGAAGGCTCTGTGAGAGGTGGACTAACCAGCTGTTTGAATACTTTGTGGTGAGTGTGCAAACCTTGAAACGTAGCATTTCCATTCAGGGAATTCCATGTGTAAGTTTGGAAAAGTGAACAAAACATGCAAAAATTTTATCATAGTAGAAAAAACTAGAAACAACCAAAATTCTTGCTTACAAAGAACTGATCAAATAAATCATGAGATAACCATATATAGAATTAAATAATAGTAATTTTTAAAAATAGATGATGCCATATGTATCTCAGGGTATTGTGCAAAGCGTTTTGCTTTGTTTTTCTTTGAGTAAAAAAGTTGGGCAAGTGGAGCTTTTATGGTGTCTGATATTTTCCTTAAAAATCTCAATTAACCAAATATTACCATGTGTTACGTGTGTAAAGTGAGTACATGGTTTCTGTTACATTATTCTCTGTACTTTTTTATGTTTGGGAAATTTAATAATTTAAAAAGAAGAAAGCAAGTCATATAGTAGTATGTTTAGGGTCCTGTTTGTATACAAAATGTATTCTGTACCTCCACATTTTTATACACTTAGAACAGCTGATGGGATACCCACCAAACAAGCTGCTGGGAGGGAAGAAAGATGAGCAGAGAAGGAGGAACTTTTACTTGCTGTTTTCTGTACTTTGGTGGCGGTTTGTTGTTGTTGTTGTTATGCTTTGAGAAGAGATGGAAGTGAAAAGGTTGATGAAGAGCAGCGAGAACTGGCGCAGCCCAGCACTTCCCTGAGTAGACTGGACATGGAACAGAGGGCCCCTGACATCAGGAACTGCAAGTTGGGGTCCTGCTGGGATGGAAACTGGTTCCCTTGGACAGGCACCCCAGAATAAGTGGCAGGTGGACCTCTTCCCTATTCTGGCGAGGTTAGATTCTTAAGAGTTAACTTGAAAATTCACTGCCAAACACATTTAGTCAATAAGGTTACTCTTCTCACTCTACCGATTACAGTTTCTCACAGAGACAGTGGTTGTATTTAGTTCCGGGTCAGAACTTCAAGGTTGTGTTTGTGTTTTTTCCTAGAAAATCCAGCCTCAGCTCCCAGAAGAAGATGGTGATCACAGTGACAAAGAAGATGAACAGCCCCAAGTGGTGGTTTTAAAAAAGGGAGATCTGTCAGCTGAAGAAGTCATGAAAATTAAGGCAGAAATAAAGGCTGCCAAAGCAGGTATGTCTGAAAGTAAGCTGGTTTCCCACCAATTTAACATTAGGTATGAAATCATTTTATATAATGGTATGGTATGTTTGAAGGAGATAGTCCTAGTTCAAACTTCACTTAGCAGATTTGTGACTCTGAACAAGTTATTTCACCTCTCAGTCTCAGTTACCTCATCAGTAAAATGGGGACAATAATTATGCCCACCTTACTGGGTTGTTATAAGGATTAAATGCAAATTTAAGTAAAAACATCCTGTTTTTTAAAAAATAGCTGGCTAGGTTTACAAACTAGTCTGCAGAGGTCTATTTAGTGTCTGAAGTGTGGTATGCTATATAACATTTTATTCATTATTTGTAAGTTGTTATTACATTGCTTTAGGAGGAAATGCTGGAGTTTCAAACAGTCACTTTTCAAAATGCTTAGAAATACAGCATGATTATGGATAACCAACAAGGACCTACTGTATAGCACAGTAGTGTCTGCCCAGTGGTATGTGACAGCCTGGATGAGAGGGGAGTTTCAGCCTGGATGAGAGGGGAGTTTGGTGGAGAATGGAAACATGTATATGTATGCATGAGTCATTCTGCTGTCCACCTGAAACTGTCACAATATTGTTAATCAGCTGTACTCCAATATAAAATAAAAAGTTAAAATTGTGTGTGTGTGTGGGGGGGGGTATCTCCTGATTGTTTTGAATTGAGGACTGCCAATATTTCAGTATACTTCAGTAAATGAGTTTTTATTAGGTTTTATATTAAGTGACTGCATGTCTTGTGGGTACGTAGCTAGAGGGAGCAGAGAAGAACAGGCTGAATTGACTCAAGGACATCGATAAATACAGTATGAGATTTTCTTGCCATCTGACTCTCCAATAAAGTCAAAATAATGAGAGAAAGAAAGTGTTTTAACTTTGTTTTTTGGTGCAGATGAAGAGCCAGCTTCAGCTGATGGAAGAATTATGTATCGAAAACCAGTCAAGCGTTCCTCAGATGAAAAATATCTGGGTTTATCAGCAAGCTCAAAAAAGAAAAAGACAAAAGAAGAAGATGAAATAAATAAGCAGGACTCAGTTAAAAAGAACTCACAAAAGCAAATCAAAAACAGTAGCCTCCTTTCTTTTGACAATGAAGATGAAAATGAATAAATACATATTTTGGACTTCTTTAAGAATATATGGGATTTTTAAAAAATAACATCTTTTTTCCTATTATAAAGTAATATAAGTTCATTGAAGAAAATTTAGAAAATTCAGAAAACATTCAGCACGATAAAAACTGTATCAATCCATCAAATACCCTTTTGACCTGAACTGCTAATTCTCTAACATTAACTACCACTAACATTTTATTTCCTGATGTGGGATGTGTGTGTATGTAAATTATATTTTTGTAACCAAATTTTTACTGTATTCTGTATGTTCTCTTTACTGCTTCTTACTTGACGTTGTATCATGAGCATTTTTCCAGGTCAGTAAAATTCAAAATCCTGACACTAATAACTACAGAGGATTTTGTAATTAAACAGGTCCTATGTTTTATCTTCCTCTTCAGCAGAACCTGACTTTGCATGAGGGAAATGATCATGGGCCTAGGTACCAATACTTCCCCAGCTCCTGCTAAGGACAGCCTTGTGACAGCTCCTATAAATTAAGAGATACAAGTAGATCTTGAACAAGGATCTAATGCAGGGGATCATGATACAAGTTCAGATCTACTGTATCACATGGTGACTGTAGTTGTTTAAAAAAAAAAAGATACAAGTGGAAATCTTCCTGTGTATCTGATACAAAAGGACAGATTTTGGCAAGCATGAACGGTTGTCCTCTCTCCATCCTGCCTGGAGCACAAACATGCAACCAAGAAGTTCCAGAGCCATTTGGGGGCATGAAAAAGACAGCCACTTGTTCCAGATGGTACACTGGACAGACTCCAGGAACTTGGATCGTGATGCATGCCTGGAGGATTTGTTGTACCAGCCTTGGACTGCCTGATCCATGAGGATAAACACCTCCATAGTTAAACTTCAGTCAGGTTTCTGTGACATGCAGCCTAATGACACAGTGGTAGAATGTGTGTGTATAGAAACCTCCAAGTGTATTTCTGATGATTTCCTTAGAATGAGTTGCTAGAAACACAATTACTGGGTCAAAGTATTTGAATATTTCTAAAGCTTTTGATGCTTTCTTTCAAATTGCTTTCTAGGTAGGTTTTACCATTTTATTCATACCACCTACAAAAACCCACATCACCTCATCTCTATAACAGTGTACCACCATTGGACTGGCACCTTTACATTTTTGTCAATTTGATGTATTGAAAATGGTGTTTAATAGTTATATTTAACCAGCATTTTCTTTGACTGACCAGGGAAGCTAAACTGTTTTTCATGTTACCTAAAAATTTTCCTCATTACAGCAAGTCCACCACAACTGGAGACTTATCAAGATCCCATTCTTCACCAGCCAGAAATTAGAAATTTCAGAGCTTCCATGTTAAGGAATTTGGTGCTACATCTGTTAAGACCTAATGTAAAGAGTCTCAAAAGTGATTCATGTGAGTGGGCTTGCAAGTCCTGAAATAGGCTAAGTTACACAGACTAGTCCCAAAGCCATTCTGGCAGTGCTATCTTTAATGTGTACCCAACTTGTTATATAAACCAGGGTTTTTCTAGTCTGTATCATTGCTATATCTATTCATGTACCAACACCCCACTGCTTTAATTACTGTAAATTTTAATATGTCTTAAGATCTACAGGTGGGAGTCTTGAGGACAGGGACTTTGTCTTACTTATCTCTATCTTCAGTACCCAGAACAGTACCCAACATATTAAGAGCAAAATAAATACAGTGAGAAATACTTTCTCTAATTTTTTAATAGGCCAGTGATTCTCAAAGTATAGATCCTGGACAAGCAGCATCAGCACCTCTGGGAACCTAAAGATGCAAATTTGTATGCCTTGCCTGAGAACCAGAAATTTAAGATGTAGTGCCCAGCATTCTCTGTAAGAAGCCCACTAGAAGGTTCTGATGTTCACTCAAATTTGAGAAATACTGATAAAGCCTATAGTAACGGAGATGAAGCCAAAAATTTAAACAAGTAACATGGAAGACTGTTTAAAAGATCTTAAATTTTAAAATTTATCATACTGATGAATTCCTGACTGTAGGTGATACTTCTGACAATTTAAGTGGTACCAGCCAGGAAGCACATCTGACGAAAGCCCAAGATCAAGGTAGAGTGGCAGGTGAGATCTGCTGAGCAGCCTTCACAACACTGTTTCACCTCCATAAACTGCTTTCTAAGAACAATGGGTCTTGTTAACTGCAGAATCGAGTTTAACTAAGAGTTTGCATGCTGCAACTAAGACTCAGTGCATCCAAGTTAGTTAACAAAAGACAAGCCTGGGACATCTTGTGCCCCAAAGTAAGGAGGTCCTCAGGGAATAATGGGGGTATGTCAAAAGGACATAAGGGGAAGAGAAGGGATAGGTCTTCCTTGCAAAAGAATCCTAATTAATCAGTGTAGAAGGAATGATGGAAATAGAAAAATCACAGGTCTTCCTGGTGGTCCAGTGGTTAAGACTCCAGTTTCAGTGCAGGGGACACTGGTTTGATCCCTGGTTGGGGAACTGAAATCCTATGTGCCATGTGGTGTGGCCACCAAAAAAAAATTTGGCAAATTCCACAGTAATATGTTCCAGTGGGCTGAATGGCAGCCTCCAAAGAGTTTGGTCCTAATTCCTCGGAACCTGGGAACGTTACCTTATGTGCTAAAGTTTTTCCAGGTATGATTAAGGCTCTCAAGATAGAGAACCCTGGATTATCTGGATAGGCTCTAAAAACCATCACACATCTCTTTACAAGAGAGAGGCAGCCAGATTTAGACATAGACAAGACACTACAAAGAGAGGCTGAGAAAGCTCAGAGCCACCAGGAGCTGTAAGAAGAAGCTGTAAGAAGACAACTCCCCCTGAAGTCTTCAGAGAGAGAGCAGACCTGCCAACACTGTGACTTCAGCCTAACGAAACTGATTTCAAACTTCTGCCTTCTAGAACTCTAAGAAAATACATTTCTGTTCTTTTAAGCCGAGTTTGTGACAGTTTGTTACAGTGGCCATGGGAAACTAACACGTGGTATTGGCAAGATTCATCAAAACATATCAAAATTAGGGACTTCCCTGGTGGTCTGGTAGTTAAGACTCTATGCTTCTACTGCAGGGGACTCAGGTTCGATTCCTGGTCAGGGAACTAAGATCCCACATGCTGCATGTCATAGCCAAGAAAAAAAAGGAAATTAGTGGCCAGAAATATGCTGAAAAACAATATTTGCATAGTATCAAAGTATAGTTCCACCAGAGACTGATTAATTACAGAAGGAAAACTAGTCACAGTGGAGAACCAGGCAGATGCCACATTATCTAAATGATCAAAGTAACATCACCAGTATACTGACATCATGACCTCCTGACATGATAAACTGAGAAGGGCATATCACTTTCCAAAACCCAGGAAGATCCCCCTACGGCCTTCCTGATGCCCGTTTCAAAATCAGAGCTCAAGTCTAATAAAGAAGAGACCCAAATCCTAGCAGCTGACAAAGCACAGGAATGTCAATACAGACACCAGAGCTTCTCTGCCAATGTCAGTGCAAAGATGCCAGCTTATACTGTCTTCTTGGAGAAGGAAATGGCAACCCACTCCAGTACTCTTGCCTAGAAAATTCCATGGATGGAGGAGCCTGGCAGGCTACAGTCCATGGGGTCACAAAGAGTCGGACACGACTGAGCAACTTCACTTTCTTTCTTTCTATAGTTTCTTTTGGAGAAGGAAATGGCAACCCACTCCAGTGTTCTTGCCTGGAGAATCCCACGGATGGAGGGGTCTGGTGGGCTGCGGTCTATGGGGTTGCAAAGAGTCGGACACGACTAAGCAACTAACACACACACACATACTTTCTTCTGAAGAAGTCCTTTATTCTGAGATTATAGATTTCTTATCTCTGGTGTTTCTTCTATGAAACAATGTTTATAATAAATGGTAGGTTAATTTAATATGCTTACTCTTCAAATTAAAAGGCCAATAAATCTGTATGAGCTTCCAAAAAATATTTTGAACTTTATGGCCAAGGAAAGCCAAACATCAAGGCCAGCTGTTTGATAGAATATTCCACAGTAATGGAAATGTTTAATATAATAGCTTTGCTACCCTTAGCTACAGGTCCATTGAGCAGTTGGAATATGGCTAGAGTGAGAAACTTAACTTTTCCTTCTGTTAATTTTAATTAGTTTAAATAGTCACATATAGGAAATTCCCTGGTGGTCCAGTGGTTAGGACTCAGCACTTTCACTACCAAGGGCTGGGGTTCAATCCCTGATCAGGGAACTAAAATCCCATCAGCCAAAGTATTCACATGTAATTAGCGGCCACTGTATTGGACAGTGCAGTTTTAGGTATTACTGGGGTAGACAGGAATTTTTTTAACTCATTAGAAATCCTGCAGTTCATAAGGAAGTCTTTCCCACTTTGTAAAGGTCAGAGATGTTTTTACATTTAACATGAAACAGTGCAAAATGCAATCATATCTGACTGCATGGCTCAACATAACCAGGCCTATACAGTCAAATCAGTCAGGAGGCTCCCGTTTCTGTGACCCTTTCCCGAGTCCTGGGGCCTGTCTCTCCAGAAGTTGTTGCTTTCAGAGCCTCACACTGCTGTGGAAACAGTCTCTTCACCAACCACAGTAGTTGGTATCTACTATCACCAACCTACAGCTTCTCCTGAGACATACATGAGGTCTTTCAGACAGGAGAAAGGCTAGACGGAAGGCATCTGTCCAAGTCTCAGGTTAGGAACTCTCCACTGCCCCACAATCATTCTAGGCTAATGGCAGCCCCAAGTTTAACGTGATTTAGGCATATGAGGTCCCAGAAACTAGCACAGAAGGACCATTTAGTTATCAACATTGATTTGAATGTTTCCTTAGAGACTGGCAACAGTGACAGCACAGTCCTGGTCTAGGGGAGAGCTGAACAACTTTGTCAACTGCAGGATGGGACCCTGAAGTTTGTATCCATGTAGCTGATCCCCCATATTCTCCAAGTCTAGTCTACCTTCCTGTGCTACTCATCCCATCACAGCCTCCATTCTCTCCAGAGCCTGGATCCTTCTGAACCTTCAGTGTCGGGTCTGAGAACACAAATTCTATGTCCTACCACCTTGACACTTAGTCCTTCCCAGCCTTCTCCTCCCTACACCAATCCAGCTGTGCACCACTACACTCTTCCCCTCCTACCTGGTACCCTGAGGAGATGGTAGCACAGAGTCAGTTTTCCCATTGCCCCTACCTCTCCCTGGGTCAACAAGTCAAGCCAGGTCTCTGGTGCAACTTCGGCGGTATTGTCTACCTCTTGGAGATAGTTCTCTATAAACCTGTATGCAACAGAAGCTGGACATCCAATTAAAAATGAGGAAACATCCTGAACAGATACCTCACCAAAGAAGCTATACAGACGGCAAACCTATTTGCCCCACCTCGTATGTTATCAAGGAAACACAAAACAATGAGCTACCACTACACACATATTAAAATTACTAAAATCCAGAGCACTGACAACACCAAGTGCTAACAAGAATGTGGAGCAATAGGAACTCTCATTCATTACTGGTGGGAAATGCAAAATGGTATAGCCACTTTGGAAGACAGTTTGGCCCTTTCTTAAAAACTAAATGTGATCCAGCAATTACACCCCAGGGTATGTACCCAAAGAACTTGAAAACTTATGTCCACACACACACCTGAACACAGGTGTTCATTGCAGCTATAACCGCCAAACTCTGAAAACAACCAACATATACTTGAGTAGGTGAATGGATAAACTGTGGTACATCCAGACAATGGAATGTTATTCAGCACTAAAAAGAAATGAGCCTTCAAGCGCTAAAGAGATCCAACCAGTCCATCCTAAAGGAGATCAGTCCTGGGTGTTCATTGAAAGGACTGATGTTGAAGCTGAAACTCCAATACTTTGGCCACCTGATGCGAAGAGCTGACTCATTTGAAAAGATCCTGATGCTGGGAAAGATTGAGGGCAGGAGGAGAAGGGGATGACAGAGGATGAGATGGTAGGTGGCATCACCAACTCGATGGACATGGGTTTGGGTGGACTCCAGGAGTTGGTGATGGACAGGGAGTGCTGGCGTGCAGCAGTTCATGGGGTCGCAAAGAGTTGGACACGACTGAGCGACTGAACTGTACTGAACTGTCAAGCCATGAAAAGACACGGTGAAAACTAAATGCCTATTACTAAGTGAAAATAATTCAAAAATTACAAAACTGTACAATTCCAACTACATGACATTCTGGAAAAAGCAAAACTATAAAGACAATAAAAAGATAAGTGGTTGCCAGGGGTTGGGAAGACATGGGGATAAACAGGTGGAACACAGAGGATTTCTAGGGCAGTGAAACTATTCTGTATGAAACAATAATGGTGCATACATGTCATTATATTTATCCAAACCCTTAAGATGCATGACTCTTAAGAACCTTTATGTGCAGAGAAAAGAGAACCCTCCTATACTGTTGGTGGGAATGTAAATTGGTACAGCCACTACGGAGAACAGTATGGAGGTTTCCCAAAACTCTAAAAATAGAGTTGCCATATGATACAGCAATTCCACTCCAGACAAAACTATAATTCGAAAAGATACACACATCCCTATGTTCATAGAAAAACCGTAATAGCCAAGACAAGGAAACAACCTAAATGTCCAAAAAGAGATGAATGGATAAAGAAGATGTGGTACATATATACAAGGGAAGTTTACTCATTCATAAAAGAGAACAAAGTAATGCCATTTGCAGCAACATGGATGAACCTAGAGATTGTTATACTGAGTGAAGTAAGAAAGACAAATATCATATGACATCACATATGTGGGATCCAATAAAAAATGATACAAATGAACTTATTTACAAAACAGAAACAAATAGAGAACAGACTTGGGGTTGTGGCAGCGGGGGGATGGGGCGAGAAGGAGAGGGTTGGACTGGGAGTTTGGGGCTATCAGATTCAAACTATTATATACAGAATGAATAAACAAGATCCTACTGCACAACACAGGGAAATATATTCAATATCTTGCAATAAGCCATAATGGAAAAGAATATGTATATACATATGTTTTGTTTTTGTTATTTAGTCACTCAGTCATGTCCGACTCTTCTGTGTCCCCTGGACTGTAACCCACCAGACTCCTCTGTCCATGTGATTTCCCAGGCAAGAATACTGAAGTGGGTTACCATTTCCCTCTCCAGGGGTTCTTCCCAACCCAGGGATCGAACCCAAGTCTCCTTCACTTGCAGGTGGATTCTTTACCACTGAGCTACCTGGGAAGCCCATACATATATGTATATACGTTTACACACACACACACACACACACACACACACACACACACACACGTGGGCTTCCCAGGTGGAAATGGTAACACACACACACACACACACACACACACACATATATGTGGGCTTCCCAGGTGGAAATGGTAACCCACTCCAATATTCTTTCCTGGGAAATCACATGGACAGAGGAGCCTGGTGGGTCACAGTCCAGGGGACAGAGGAGAGTCGGACATGACTGAGTGACTGAGCACATATGTACATATGTATCTGAATTATTTTGCTGTACACCAGAAACTAACACAACATTGTAAATCAACAATACTTCAATTTTTGTTTTAAAGAGTCAACCCTAACTTGAACTATGAACTTTTAGTTCATGGTATGTAGGTTCATGACTGTAACAACTGTATCACCCAGATGCAGGACACTGAGAGTGGGGAGATTTTATGTGTGTGGGAATTCATGTATTTTCTATTCAGTCTTGCTGTGAACCCAAAACTGTTCTTTAAAGGTCTATTTTCAGGGACTTCCCTGGTAGTCTAATGGGTAAGACTCCATGGTTGGGAATCCATGCCTCCACTGCAGGGGGCATGGGTTTGATCTTTTTTTGGGGAACTAAGAATCTTCATGCAGCATGGTACAGCCAAAACAAAAAAGAAAGGTCTGTTTCCAAAAAAGGAAGAAAACATATTTCCCTGCTTATAATCATCTATCTCTGGAAGGAAAACAAGAAACTGATAATATTGGTTATCTGGAGTGACAGCCAAAAAGGTTTTTCACTATTTACTTTTGTACTTTTAGAACTTTAAACCATAAGCTTGTGTCATCCAGTCAAAAACATTAATGAAATTTTTTAAATAAAATTAAAGGTCATACCTTCTGAAAATCCTAAGGCAATAATTTAAAATGATGAAAAAGCTTTATATACAAACATGTTTCACCAGTGAATTAATAATATTACTAACAAGAAAACATACCATGCACTAACAGGCATGCACTAAGTGGACTAGCGGATTTATAAGAAACAAATGGCATTAACTTAAATATCAAACAGAAGGGAAACAAGTCAGTAAATTATGAATAGTTCAATAAAATGTTAGGCAGCCATTGAAACAAGGTTTATAGGAAGTCTTTAATAATATGGCTAAATCCTTATGTTAAATCAATAGCAAGATATAACACAATGATCCTAGTTCCTTTTTTTTTTCTTGGCATGCAGCTTGTGGGATCCTAGTTCCCTGACCAGGAATTGAACCTGGGCCCACAGCAGTGGACACGCAGAGACCTAGCCACTGGACACTAGGGAATCCCCCAGTTACTTTTTTTAAATGAAAGAAAGAAAAACTAAGCAGAGAAGAAAGGCTAGAATAAATATACTAAAGTAACTATTTTAGTATATTTATTTGATAAAAGCATGTAATTTTAATTTTCCACTCTTATAATTGTGTTTCAATGAATACACACTACTGTAACTTGAAAAAAATAACCCCCCTTTTTTTTCTTTAATGGTTTTCACAATTTTGGCATCTCACATAATGGAAAGGTTCACTGATGGAAAATTACCTAAGAGTTTGGTACTATAAAAACCAGGATCTAGACTGAAATTCAACTCTGACATTACCTGTCTGACTTCGAGGAAATCAAGTTCCTTTCTCTTTTTTCTTGAATCTGGAATTTGGAAAACAGCTTCTACCTTTCTTGCAAGGGTACATTTTAGTGTCAGATATGCTTGTTTACATAGAACAGCTTATTAGCATTGCATGAAACACAATCAAAAGTATCCTTTGATTTCTTTGCTTCTTTTGAGCTTTAAGAAGCCATTCTTTGTTGTGAGGCACCTCTATCCACATATCTCTGTATCTCCAGTATTCTTGCCTGGAAAATCCCACAGACAGAGCAGACTGGCGGGCTACAGTCCATAGAATTGCAAAGTCGGACATGACTGAAGTGACTTAGCACAGCACACAATGGATCTAAAAATCTACATAAAGCTCTTTAGAGTACCCAAAATGTTCATTCAAATCCCAGTAATTTCTTCCTTCTCTGATTAAATTTGAATTTTTTTCAAGAAGAAACTGGTCTTAAATGTGTTCTCCTATTTAAATCTTCACATCATAGCTTAAACAGCCTTCTGTAGATTAAGTATGAAATCACAGTACAATTACAGAAATATTCTTTAGAAAAAAATACATTATGAGAACTAAAAGAAAAAAAGATGTTGAACTTTGTTTTCAATAACAAGATTTAGATTTATTAACTTCTGGAACATCTATCACTCAAAATCAACTAACGGCAGTTAGTTTTTATATACGATTCATTTTATTCTCAAGATAACCCTAGTAAGTATCATCATTATTTTTTAGGGAGGATGGGAAAAACTGAGGCTCAGACAGGTAAGGTCAGACACCCATTAAGTGGCAGAGAAGCCATCAAACTCAAGACTGTCTAGTTCTATTTTCTTTTAGGACACAATTTCCTCTTGCACAACACAGGAAATATTCATCCTAGCCAAAGACTGAATCCTAATCTCCTAAGAATTTTGAAAAAAAAAAAGTTTTCATATTTCACCCTCGTTGTATCTTGAGTTTATTCTCCAGCATGGAGCCTCTGATGTCATGCAAGTGCTGAGCTGTGCCTGAAGGATTTCCCACAGTCAGCACACTCATAAGGTTTCTCTCCAGTGTGAATTCTGTAATGTTCACTAAGGTGTGCTTGGTTGCGCAAGGTTTTTTCACACTCACTACACTTATAAAGTTTCTCTCCAGTGTGAGTCCTCTCGTGTTCAACAAGGGAAGAGTTCTGAGCAAAAGCTTTACCACATTTGGTGCATGTATAGGGCTTCTCTCCAGAGTGGATCCTCCAATGCTGCATGAGGCATGCACTCTGATTAAAGGCTTTCCCACAGTCATTACACTTATAAGGTCTATCTCCAGAATGACTTCTCTGATGACAAGTAAGGCATATGTTTTGACTGAAGGCTTTGCCACACTCACTACATTTATAGGGTTTCTCTCCAGTGTAAACTCACAGGTGTTTAATAAGGGATGGACTCTGACAAAAGGCTTTGCCACATTCACTGCATTTATATGGTTTTTCCCCAGTATGAATTCTCAGATGCTGGATGAGGACTGCTTTTGTTTGAAAAGCTTTCTCACATTCATTACATTATAAGGTTTCTCTCTTGTATGAATCTTAAGATGTTGAGTAAGATTTGACTGTTTACGGAAACAAGTTCCACATTCAGTACATACATAGGGCTTCTCCCTTGTGTGAATCCTCTGATGCTGAGTAAGAGATGATCTCTGAGTAAAACACTTTCCACATTCACTACATTCTAAAGGTTTCTTCTGCCTGTTAAATCTCTGATGTTTCATTTGCAGTGAAATATGGCTGGAACTCATGCTGTCTGTAACAATAAAAGGACATCTGTCTGATAGGCTCCAGTTTACAAGAAATTTTCTATTAAATTCACAATATTTACAAGGAACTTTCTCAAAGATGATTATCTTTACAGTAACACTGCTCTCCTGTAAAAGGTCTGTGTGCATGTGGTGTCTTCCCAGTCATTCCTCACAATTTCCCCTCCTAGTCCTTGTTCAGCATGCATCTTCAGCTTCTAATGCAAACCTCTGATGACCAGGCTCTCTGATCTTCCACATCTTTTCAAGTCATTTAACACTGTGCCATCAGGCTTGGTTTTCTCACCTGAAAAAAATCCACAAAGGAAAATATCCTTCATGCAGAACAGACGACCTGCATTGTAGAGCCCTGATTTTTATCCTCTTGTCAATAACAGAGGAAGATCACAATGATGTGGGGAAAAGATTAGAATAGGTGATTGGCAGAAAGAGATTAAGTAATGACAGGTCTTGGGAAATCTATAAACTTCCCTATTGTGATTTATTCTGAAACACACAAATACTAAAACCTGATCCAGTAATTTAGGATTATCCAGACCAAAATCACTGCTGATGGTGATTGCAGCCATGAAATTAAAAGACGCTTACTCCTTGGAAGGAAGGTTATGGCCAACCTAGATAGCATATTTAAAAGCAGAGACATTACTTTGCCAACAAAAGTCCATCTAGTCAAGGCTATGGTTTTTCCAGTGGTCATGTATGGATGTGAGAGTTGGATGGTGAAGAAAGCTGAGCGCCGCAGAACTGATGCTCTTGAACTGTAGTGTTGGAGAAGACTCTCGAGAGTCCCTTGGACTGCAAGGAGATCCAATCAATCCATCCTAAAAGAGATCAATCCTGGGTGTTCATTGGAAGGACTGATGTTGAAGCTGAAACTCCAATACTTTGGCCACCTCATGCGAAGAGTTGACTCATTGGAAAAGACCCTAATGCTGGGTAGGATTGGGGGCAGGAGGAGAAGAGGATGACAGAGGATGAGATGGTTGGATGGCATCACCGACTCGGTGGACATGGGTTTGGGTAGACTCCGGGAGTTGGCGATGGACAGAGAGGCCTGGTGTGCTGCAGTTCATGGGGTCGCGAAGAGTCGGACACGACTGAGTGACTGAACTGAACTGAGACTGATAAATAGGGGAAGAATAATAAGATACTAATCTCGGGTAACTTAAGTATTGGGGAAAATTACTACTCACCTACAGTCTCTAGTCCTCAAAAACATGGGTGAAAAGTAATGATGTTTCCCTCGGTTGCCTATAAGTAGTATCTTCACAGACTAGTGATAACTGAAGAGTGTCAAGATTTCAAAGGTGAGCCAGGCTGTAACGTTTGCTAGGTCCATCTCACCAATCCTTCCCTATTCACTCACCTTGATAGTGTCTCTTTGGACCTCTCTCTCTCCAAAATATTCAGCATCCATTGCTCTCTCCCTACATACAACTGGGAAATCTCCAGGTTTGGAAACTAGAGCTCTGCTCAGTGAAAGAAACTAATATACCATTGTTTACAGAAAAATAAGATAGAGGTGGTCCTTAGGGAAGAAGCCCCTACTGGATAGTAACTTCACTACAGCCAGGATCTGGCCCTCACCTTTGAAGCCAAAAAAATTCTTCATTATCTGACATGTACTAATCAAATTCATAAGGAGAATGACGTAGCAAACACAAAGTCATTTTACTAGTTTACAGTGAAAATTTTTATGCTTAACATCCAGCTGGTTAATACAGTCTCCCCACTATAGAAAAACTATGTGACAACCAAATTGTTGTCATCAGGACACGCCTCAGGAAGCACAGAAGTGGAGAAAGAGTGGACTACTTAGACAATCTTAACAGCATCAAATTTTGAATCTGATACACTCATAAAGCTGCACAGAATCAGAGAACAAATATTCAGGCACCCCACCATCAGAGCAATCTCTCCTCTAGATGGTCTGGAGACACAAACACATTCCCTGAGGCCACCTTCTATTTTAATTATACAAGTTACACATGAATATATCCTCACTTTAAAATACTATAATAACATGAAAGTATATAGGATAAAACTGTAATTTGTATAACCATCACCACCCCACTCTACCAGAACAAACCCATCTCCTTCCCAGAGATAATTTGGAGTATATACTTTCAGTCTTTTTTCTATATATTTTTTACACATATATAGCATTTGATTCTTTTTACATAAATAAAATTGTTCTAAAGATGCTGCTATGCAATTTGATGCTTTTTTTCACTAAGGAATATGTCTTTGAGATAATTTCATGTTGATACATACAGATCTACTGGAGCTGAGAGTCAACTGGTATACATTGGTATATCTGCACAAATGGTTTACAGTCATAATCTCCAATATATACAAATAGATCATGCAGTTCTATGTCAAAAAAAATTAAAAAATAGGCAGAAGATCTAAACAGACATTTCTTCAAAGAAGAATTACAGATGGACAAAAAGTATATGAAAAGATCTCAACATCACTAATTATCAGAGAAACGCAAATCAAAACTACAATGAGGTATAGCCTCACATAGGTCAGAATGGTCATCATCATTGAAATACAAACAATAAATGCTGGAGAGAGTGTGGAGAAAAGGGTGCCCTCCTATACTGTTGGTGAGAATGGAAATTGGTAACAGCCACTATGAAGAACAGTATGGAAGTTTCTTAGAAAACTAAAAGTAGAACTATCATATGATCCAGCAATCTCACTCTTGGGTATATCCAGAGAAAGCCATAATCGGAAAAGGTACATACACTCCAATGTTCACTACAGCACAACTTACAATAGCCAAGACATGGAAGCAACCTAAATGTCCATCAACAGAGGAATGGATAAAGAAGATATGATACACATATACAATGGAATATTACTGTCCTAAAAGAGAACAAAATAATTCTTTTTGCAGTAACATGTTTGGACGTAAAGATGAACTAAGTGAAGTAAGGTAGAGAAAGACAAATACCATATGATATCACTCATATGTGGACTCTATTTTTAAAAATGATACAAATGAACTTATTTACAAAACAGAAACAGACTTAACATATTTTGAAAACAAACATAAGGTTACCAAAAAGAAAACATGGGCAGAAAGGATAAATCAGGAGCTTGGAATTACATACACACACTAATATTTATAAGATCGATAACCAACCAAGACCTACTCTACAGCACAAGGAACTATATTCAGTATTCTTTGATAACCTATATGAGAAAAGAATCTGAAAAAGACTGAATATATGTATAACTGAATCACTTTGCTGTACACCTGAAATTAACATAATATTGTAAGTCAACTATAATACAATAAATTTTTTTAATGGTTTATGGTCAGAGACTGATTGGGCAGTCTTTTACCAAATGGTTGTTAATAAAGCAACTATTTTGTGTGAATTTATCTTTATCTGCTGTATAAACTTCCATACACAAAAATAAACTCTAAGTGGTTCACACAGCTAAATAGAAAAACAAAACTCTAAGCACATCTTTATTTCCTCTAATTTTATTGTCCCAAAATAAAAATGGTTTTCTTTTCTTAATTATATAAGAAACATATCATATCATAAAAAATGATTAGGCCAAAAATGAAATTACTTGAAATCCTACCACCCAGAAGAAACTGTTGGTATTTTTCTTTTAGGATCTCTCAGTGCACACATAGACACATATGTGTATATGCATTATGTGTACATATTAGACTAGATTGAATTCTTCAGGAAATAAATAGTCATATCTATTCACAGTTCCCACTACCTAAAAATCCAGTTCACCTAGTACTATTCTTACTGAGTTTAACAGATACCCAGGCTCCACATTGCCTTGTGATGGCCAATAACAATGGTCGTGATTACTCTAGCTCTTATTCCAAACGAGGCCAGGAACCCATTGCATACCCTCTCGGAAAACATCTAATTCACCTTTACAATGGGTCTTCCAATAATTTACTACCAGTTTCTTTTTATTTACTTATTTGGCTACGCCAGATCTTAGCTTTGGCATGTGGGATCTTGAGCTGTGTCATGGATACTCTTAGTTGCACTATGTAGGATCTATTTCCTTGACCAGGGATGGAACCTGGGCCCTCTGCATTGGGAACAAAGCATCTTAGCCACTGGACCAACCAGGGACGTCCTTACTATCAGTTTCTGACCACTACACGATTAAACCATCATACTTAGCAATTCAGTGAGTGGTTTCAGGGTGTTCCACCTGACTTCAGTTTAAGTATACATGATAAGAAATTACTGCACACTCTGATCTATCCTGTAACCAGTTACTCCAGAGCCTTCTTTCACAACAAGCCACTCTCACTCTCATTTCAGTAAGATGGTCCCATTTCTGGATAGTTCTGTGTTTTCAGTATGCAAGGTCTAGGTTTAGTGGTCACTGGTGGTTGCTTCAGTCTGCCTAAAGAGCACTCCCATAACAACCCATCCTGGGCTCTATAGTTAGATTTCACTTACCCAGAGACAATTTGTTAGGAACACAAGCAACACTGGTTTGCCTCCTAGACACACTTCCCATGAGGAAGAGCAGGAATCTGAGGTGCAGAGGGAGGAGAAAGACCACCCATAAACTGTTAGCTTACTTTACTTCTTTCATACTCTAGATTCAGGGGAATCCAGGAATAGTCCATCCATACCCAAACGACTATTTTAAGTCTAAATGAAAGCATGTCGTTCTCCTGGGAGAGTATCACTAATGTCAAAAAGTCAGGGAGTGGTGACAATGCACAAAAAAAGAGGGCTGGTGCTCTTAAGGACCAAGCATCTTGGGGTAAAATTTCTTCACCAGGAATAAGATTGGAGCCCACCAACCCTCCTACCCCATACACATACTCCAAACCTAATGGAGAAGCCACTGATTTAAAAAATCAAAGACTGTGGCGCAATAGTGAAAGGCAATGAGACAAGCACTGCTGCTGCTGCTGCTGCTGCCGCTGCTAAGTCGCATCAGTCGTGTCCGACTCTGTGCGACCCCATAGATGGCAACCCACCAGGCTCCTCTGTCCCTGGGATTCTCCAGGCAAGAATACTGGAGTGGGTTTCCATTTCCTTCTCCAGTGCATGCATGCATGCTAAGTCACTTCAGTCGTGTCTGACTCTGTGCGACCCCATGGACAGCAGCCCACCAGGCTCTGTCCACGGGACTCTTCAGGCAAGAGTGGGTTGCCATTTCCCTCTCCGAGATAAGCACTAGAGTGGGTTGCCATTCAGGAGTGGGTTGCCATTCAGGAGTGGGTTGCCATTTCCCTCTCCGAGACAA
This sequence comes from Giraffa tippelskirchi, assembly GCF_054371585.1. Classification (NCBI taxonomy): domain Eukaryota; kingdom Metazoa; phylum Chordata; class Mammalia; order Artiodactyla; family Giraffidae; genus Giraffa; species Giraffa tippelskirchi. The sequence goes on along the minus strand of NC_137283.1, from coordinate 15,917,015 downwards.
GCACTAGACTGAGTCAAAATGTCTGGGTTCTAGTCTCTGCTCTTCCACTATCTCGTTCAGTAACCTGAAGCAAGTCACTCAACTTCAACTGTGATTTCATTTTTTTTTAACCTGTGAATCAAAAAATTAGATGATATTTAAAGCTTACTCTAGTACCAACATTTTGTGATCCTTTGACTCCAAAGATAAATGGGGAAAAAAGCAAAAATCTCAAATCAAGCCCTTTCAGTCCCTCTTTGATTGAAGCTGGTTATTCATCTATATGAAAAGTACTAAGTGAGCAGCCACTATTTGTCAAGTAGTGAGATAGCCTCTTGTTAAAAATAAGCTGAGGGACTTCCCTGGTAGTCCAGTGGTTAAAACTCTGGGCTTTCACAGTAGGGAGCATGGGTCTGATCCCTGCTCAAGGAACTAAGATCCTGCGTGCTGCCTGGCATGGCCAAAATAAATAAACAAATAGGCTAAGTGTGATAGGGCCCACATGGGGTCTCATTGATAAGATGGCTCGTTATGTTGACCTTGAAAACAAAGGATAAATCAGGTGATCTGTGAGACTGACCAAACTGCCCAAATGGCATCCTGTTATCTCACTGGCGCCTATCTTCTCAAAGCTGTGAGACCACCAGATTCCAGACCTCTGGCTCCATGACCATCCCTTCAGAGAATTTTTCATTGGTGAGGTACAAGAAGGACTCCATCAGAAAGGGAGAACGCTGGTTCTCCTTGAGAGCCAGTCACCCTCTCTTTTCCCTGTAATAAATTTCCTTTTCTTGCCTGACTGCCCGGCTTGCTTTTTTTCTCTGCACTTGCCTTACAAAGTGAACAACAGGCAACACCCCAGCACTTAAGTCTCCCACAGTCAGAGGCTGATGAATTTCAGGAAAATAAAAAGTGTGAAGCAGAATCTCCAACAAAAGACAGGGAGAGTCTACTGGAAGATGTTAGGGACCTCTCCTAAGAGGAAAGATTTCAGTTTCCCCTGTGAATAAAAAGGAAAGAATACTGTATCAAAAGACAGTGACAGAGTTTCCAGTCTAATCTGTCCCAACACCTCTTGACACCAAACAAATTAATTACCTTCAAATTTCTAATTAGATTCACACCTCTAAACAATTTTAATATTCAGGTCAAGTATGAACCACATTTCTTCCTCATAGAAAAGTTTTCTTCACCTTTCCAAGGCACTTTCTCAACATTCTAAAAGAATCTCACACATATCTACTGTAGTACTTTCCATTCTGTTTAACACTCTGATTACATTCCATCTTCCTCCACTAAACTTTGAAGACAAGTAAATAACATGAGCTAGAAGCTGGCAGTCTCTTGGGTTTGAATCCACGTTCCATCAGTTATTAGCCAATAAGTGGTATTGGGTAAGTTACCTTTCCCGTGTTCCATTCTTTTTTTTAAAAAAAAGATATGGAACGCTTCACGAATTTGCGTGTCATCCTTGCGCAGGGGCCATGCTAATCTTCTCTGTATCGTTCCAATTTTAGTATATGTGCTCCCGAAGCGAGCACTCCATTCTTAACAAATGTTAAATGGAGCTGATAATTACCTTCATAGGGTTGTGATGATGAATAAATGAATTAATACATGGAACCTACTTAGAACAACACCGGCTGATAAGCATACAATACATAGTACTTGCTGTTAAACTGTTGAGTCGGGATGTCTTCACACAGCACCTACCCTATTGCTATTAGGAATAAAAACTTAGAGAAAGGAAAGAGATAACTTGCACATTTACTTATTCAACCCGCACAACTTTGTGAAGTAGCAAAACGAGGGTTTTGGAAAACCGAAGTAACCCACGAGTTCGCTCACTCAAGTACAAATAAATGGAACCCGGCTTCCCAGACCAGGGCTCTGGTACAGCCTTCCTCCCTCCCTCTCCAAAGGATCCGGTCCCAGCCCCCCGGCCTGTGCTCCAAAGGCCTGGCTCGCCCGGAAAGAAGAAGCTTTGAGGCCAGCTCGACTCCTGGGACTAGCCGCAGCCGGGACGGCCAAGTGTGCTCACCAAGCGAACCGCGAGGAACCGCCAGCCGCCCTTCTCCGCCCTCGCGCGGCTGAGGGTTCCCAGGCCGCTAGCAGCTCCTCCCCGGCGCTCCGGCCCAGCCTGACGCCAACAATACGCGCCGGACCAGCAAATGCAGCTGTCTCCTCCCTGGCAAGCCGCCGGGCTTCCTCCCCCGCTCCCAAACAGTCGCAAACCCACCTCAGTATACCTCTTCCAGAAATAAGGAAGCTGAATTCAAGTGAGAGTCGGGGCCTGCCCCCGGGAACTCTTACCCCAGGTTAATTCACCCGGCAATCGGACCACATTTATCTTCCCCAAAATTCTGTTGCAGGTCACCGTCCTTTGAAGGTTTTCTGAAAGTTTCCTTAAACCTGGCTTCAACCTTCCTGCTACACGTTCTCAACTGTCAGATTATTGGTCTCCTCACAGGAACCCCAAAACACCCTACTGCTTCCGGCTGTTTGGTCAACAATTGGCCAAAAGACAAGATCTCTGCATGCAGGCTCAGCATGTGAACCTGGGCAAGTTACCCTCTGTGCCACTTCCCTCACTTATAAAGATATTAATTTCAAAGATACCAAATTTCATAGTGTTGCTGTCAGGATTAAATGAAGTTAATCCATGTAACTTGCCAAGAATTTCTGGTACTTAAAAATGGTCAATAATGTTTGCGGAATATTACCATGCTCCCCAAAACCCAGCTCCAAGCCCCACTGACTGCAACGACTTACAGGACTTTCCTGCCTTCGAGGTAGCACCCCTGCCCCCCTTCTGAGAAACTTTAGATCTTGCTGATCTTCATTCAGGCAGTATTTGCATATTCCAGAAATGAAGCCTTCAGCAGCAGGGCACCTGACCCACTTCCAGGCATTTCCAATGATCTGCAAGCTCAGGAAAACAGGGCTGTCACCCAGGTTCGATTCCTGGGTCGGGAAGATTTCCTGGAAGGGGAATGGCAACCCACTCCAGTATTCTTGCCTGGAGAGTACCATTGACAGAGGAGACTGGCAGGCTCCAGTTCATGGGGTCACAAAGAATCCGACACGACTGAGTGACTAACACTTCTTACCATCCTATCCCTAGTGTGCAGTAGTAGGCTTTCAGGAAGCACTTAAGTGAATGAGATGCAACAAAGTTATCTGCTCAAATTTCCAGATGGACAATATTGTAAAGTAATTAGCCTCCAATTAAAATAAGTAAATTTTAAAAAATTTTCCAGATGGACCATTTTCACAAAATGGAGTCCATTTATGATGCTGAAAACAGGAGTGGAAATGCCAGACTGAAATCATCACTATCTTCAGCTAAAAGGGAACCCTTTGTAGAACTGTTAGCTGACAGGCCAGAGAACAACGTTGGGCTTGCCTTTCTTTTTACCCAGTGTCTCAGCCTCAGCAATTTTTTTGAATCAGATAGCACCTTCTTCTTCCATAGCCCTAACACTCCACATGCTAGAGATCCTAAGTCTACACATATTTCCCCCTTTAGACTTCAAAGAATCTCTATCAAGAGGCTCTGCTGGGTGGAAACTAACCCTGCAGTGAGGTGCCCTAGGTAGAGCAGGTTACTAGAAACAGGAATCTGGGGCTTAACTACAATTTGTGATGAGCTTCTTCAATGAGAGGTGGAAAACGGATTGGAGGAATGGACACCAAAAAATCCCACTGAACTAAGATGACCTTAGCCCTGCTCTAGCCAGCAGCTGCAAGAAAGTGAAACTAGAGCTATCGGGGGTCAAGACTAGATTTCTGCATTATGTAGGGAAAAAGGTGGGGTTAAAATGCAGAATCAACTTATTTCTCCCCCTCACTTACATGCAATAAGGTCTTATTCTACAGGCCAAAAAGCTTCTTGATCTAAAGTGAGCTTCTCCCAGTCTCAGAATTAGGGCATAACAGACACAATGAAAGAGGCATCATGGAGCAGAGGTACAACCAATAAAGAGAAATCAGAGGGAAAAGCAAGGACACTGGAATTTAAATTTCACCTGAGAATAGCTGTGTGACCTCAAGCAAGTTCAACCATCCTTCTGACTTCCCTTCTCTCATTTTGTGGATCTCATGTGGCCTCATCTCACGTTCTTCTGAAGTCACTAATTACATCTCGACGCACTGAATATAAGCAACACATTCTAATTCTTCATCATTCCACAGCCCCAAGGAAAGCCATGAGTTCAGGAAGGGCTTCCAAATTCGGGTTTTCAAGCTCAACTACTCTCCTGCCAAGCCAACATCACTGCTCAGCTTGTCTCTCTTACTGCAAGGATATTCCAGTTGACATAGCTGCGCTTCTACACCTGCATGCATTTTCCTCTTCCTGTTGACCACGACATCAATATATCTGAAAACACTTTGTTAAATATGATGGGACATTTAAATGTCTAATTTGTAACAGAACCCACCCCCCCCAAATTTTTTTTTGCTACATATTACTTTTGCTTAGGAGATCCTCTCTGTATCAGAGTGGACCACACACTCTGTACATTGGGGGAAGGTTCAGAATTCTTACTTCATGACATACTCTCCATGACATACTCCTGTATTCACTGTACCTTTCTGCTAGTAACTGTGGACTTAATTCACAACCTGCATTTGGGCATGGAGAATTGTCTGACTCAATTTTAGTTGAGCTCAACAGGTATTTACTGAGCACCTACTAGAGGCCAGAGACTGTGGATACAAAGATGAATAAATTTCACATGGTTCCTGCTCTGATGGAGCTGACAGTGGGAAGAGAAAATTTTGTAAACTAGCCATTATGAAGTGAAGTGAAAGTAGCTCAGTCGTGTCCGGCTCTTTGCAACCCCATGGACTATAAGTCCATGGAATTCTCTAGGCCAGAATATTGAAGTGGGTAGCCATTTCCTTCTCCAGGGGATCTTCCCAACCCAGGGATCGAACCTAGGTCTCCTGCATTGCAGGCAGATTCTTTGCCAGCTGAGCCGCAAAGGAAGCCCAAGAATACTGGAATGGGTAGCCTATCCCTTCTCCAGCGGATCTTCCTGACCCAGGAATTGAACCGGGGTCTCCTGCATTGCAGGTGGATTCTTTACCAACTGAGCTATCAGGGAAGTCCTCTAAATAGCATTTCTATATTTTCCTTAGATTGGAAGGGTTGCCTTTGGACTTTTTCTATACCTAAGAAACTCTAGTTGATCAACCAGGCCACCAGGAACGTGTTTGTGCAATGATACAGGAGTTGAGTAGAAAGAAAATTTGAGGACTGTTGGGCCAGGTAAACAGCCAGGCTTGGGTAGGACATAGGCTGCCCCATGGCTTCCCTGCCCGACTCTTTGTGAGCCCATGGACTATACGGTCCGTGGAATTCTCCAGGCCAGAATACTGGAGTGGGACTTTCCCTTCTCCAGCCTTTCCTAACCCAGGGATCGGACCAGGTCTCCCGCATTGCAGGCGGATTCTTTACCAGCTGAGCCACAAGGGAAGTCCAAGAATACTGGAATGGATAGCCTATCCCTTCTCCAGCAGATCTTCCCAACCCAGGAATTGAACCAGGGTCTCCTGCATTGCAGGCGGATTCTTCACCAACTGAGCTATCAGCGAAGCCATTATAACCTGATACATAGAATGATGAGGTCAAAAAATACAGAAATACAGAACATGTGACATCAGACACAGCTTTGAAGAGCTGTTGCCTGAGCACATTCACAAGTGACAAATGAGAGTCTCCCAAGCAAGCAGAAGCAGGGAAGGGAAGCAGGCGATAGGAAGAGAATGTGCAAAGGTGCCAAAGTAGAGTCCAATGATGATGAGTCACAGGAATTTGCACTATGGACTAAGACATGCAAGGAATGCCCTCTGAAATGGCGAAGCAGGCACGGGCTAGATGAGGAGACTCAGGTACCCCTGGAGGCTAACACTTAATTCAGAGAGAGAACCACAGAGCTGCCACAGTTGTGTCTTGCAAAGACCATCCAGAAGACATGTGAAAGATGGCCCAGTGGTACAAGAAACTGCAAGACTGGTTGGGAAAATGGGGAAAACGACTAGGAAATAAATCAGGGAGCTTGGATAAAGCACTATCAGTGGCAGTGGCTTCCTAGTTTAGGAGTTATAAGTCAACTGGATATAGTGGTTGACTGGATATGATGAGGGAAGGCTGAGGAAGCTAGACTTGAGGCCAAGCTTGTGACTTGACACATGGTGGGCCAGCAACTGAGACAAAGTCACAAGTAAATATCTGCATGTGTGAGAATATGGGATGAGGGTAAAGATGATGAGTTTTTCTTTCTGCTTCTCCAGAAGTAAAAACAGTACTAGACTCTCTTGGCCTGAGGATTAAAATCTCGGTTTGTCCATTCCATTTTAGAAAATCTTTCTAACAACTGAGGCATCTTTCAGCCTTAAGGTTTTCTGACTTCCTCCTCAAGAAAACTCTCCCTTTCCTCTCTAACCTCCAGTCAAGACTCCAAAGACAGTAGCATATAAGTATCACTCTAAATGTCAAGAAGTTCCTAAAGTTTCTGGTAGGCAGAGTTTGATTAAAATATATTAACTCAGGTGGAAGTGGGTGGCAAAATAAAATAAAATAAAATATATTAACTCAACAAATAAACATTTACTGAGCATTTACTATGTGCTAGCAATGAACTCTTTAGTATTTGAAAAAATACAGACATTTGCTTTCTGTAGACTTTTTTTCCATGAGCATAAAATACAGTTTTCATAGGGTTATTTTTTTCCCATAAGACATTAATTTACTCAATTATAAACTGCCCTATAGCAGGTTTGAGAACATCATCTTTACAGCTGGAGAGGGAAAAGTACGTTATTTCTGTCACATTCCCATTATTGGTAGTTAATAGCTCAAACTAATGCTTGTAAGACAGTTGCTCTGGAAAAAAATATCAATGCTGAGTTCCAAATAACCATTCCAGAATTAACTTACTTTAGTTGTGTTTAATGGTCATATTTTAAAAAACTATATAAACTTCAGAGCATAGGAAACTATTTCAAATACCAGTCAAAGGCTAGCCTCATATAATCTTCCACAGCTGACTCTCTGGGTAGCAGTTAAGAACAATAGAGAGAATGGAGAAGGGGAAACATGCCCTTCTTTTCACTCAAAAAATAAAATGCCATCAGTCATGGCAAACCATGCTATCTTGATTTTCAGAGTTGAAAAAGAGGTAATTCTCTTTTGAATTCTTTCCAAATGCATCCCATGAGAAGTGTTTCCCTAGATAGCTCTAGTTTGCAAAGAATGATAAACATCCTGGAATAAGAAAGTCCCAGTAAAAACAAACATCCAACTCTCATGAATCTATGGTTATAATCTCCAGTGCCAGGACTTCCCTGGTGGTCCAGTGGTTAAGACTCCACGCTTCCATTGCAACGGGCACAGGTTCAATCTTGGTCAGGAAACTCAGATTCCTTGTGCCAAGTGGCACAGTCAAAACAAACCAAAAAACAAACCTCCAATGCCGCGATTACACAAAACCTAGCCTTCTCCAATACAGTGACTTCATCACTGAAGCTTTCTCTCTTAAGGACTGGTCCACCAATGCCCAAGTCCAGCCAACCTGAAAGGGGCTGCCTTCCTTTATCATTAATGCTTTCTCACCCTAAGGGCTAACAAACCAAGTCCCAAGCTGATCCTAGCGGGCTCCTACCCCCTGGTCCCTGTGTACTAGTTGCCCAGCCAAACTGATAAGGGACAGGAATATGCCCTAGTCCAGGTCAGGAATATGTGCGAGGCTTGCTCAGTCACAGGCAGGCTTCCTGCTCTGAGGCCTCTTACCACTGGTAACCCAGCAAAAACCATTTCCTTTCTGGATAAGCTAATAATTCCACAGGGACAGAACATAGGTCTTCCTCTCTGTGACCCTCTAAGCAGATCTGACTTCCTTCCCACAAACTGACAGCATTTGTGAAAAGCTTTGACTTATTTCCTTCTTAGCCCCAAGTGACCCTCCAGCTTTAAAGGATTGGGAAAGCTCTCCCTCACCCTGATAAAAAGCCTTCTTCACCATTCCTGTAGCAATCAGCCCAGTTCCTGCCATATATCCCAATATTTGTTAAATAAATAAATGAATAAGGATTTTGTTTTCATTCGTTTCTGTCTCCCCTTCATAGGACCACGTCCACAGATGGGAAGCCTTCCCACAGTAGCCACCTCAGTCATTTGGAGGCTACTCAGCACCACCTCAGAACAGCTGCCACTTTCACATTGAACATCAGTTTGGAAACGCAACCCAGCCTAGTGAGCAGTGAACACAGGTGACAAGTTGGGGAGTTAAGGCAGAAGTGTAATAAGGGAAACACAGTGTTAACTTAATAAATTACATCTCCAGCTATTAGAGTGCCCTAGGGAGAGGAATGGCAAGGAGCCAAGATTTCTCTGGAAAGTAGGAACTTCCTTCCTATCCTGTATTCCCAGATGCCCACCTGGAGTAGGCTCTGCATTCTCCAAACTCCCACCTCCATTTCTGAAAATATTCTCCTGAGTGTGGTGTCTTAAGACTCCTTTATCCTTCCCTCTAGGAACTCTTCCTGTGCCTCTCCCCTGGGCCAGATTCCTAGCACTCTCCCTAAAGAAACCATCACATGAATGCCAGATTTATTCAACAGTGTGAAGTTTCTGATGTCTGAAAAGGACTGAACTATGTCTGAAGAATTTTCCACATTCGACACACTCGTAAGGCTTCTCACCAGTGTGAATCCTGTAATGTTCACTAAGGTGTGCATACTTGCGGAAGGTTTTCTCACACTCACTGCATTTATAGAGCTTCTCACCAGTGTGAGTTCTGTGATGTTCAGTAAGAGATGCGTTGTGAGCAAAGGCTTTCCCACATTCTTGACATTTATAGGGCTTCTCTCCAGTATGAATTCTCATATGCTGAGTGAGGCAGGTATTCTGGTTAAAGCCCTTTCCACATTCATTGCATTTATAGGGTTTTTCTCCAGTGTGACTTCTCTGATGCCGAATAAGGCAAATGCTCTGAATGAAAGCTTTACCACATTCACTGCATTTGTAGGGTCTTTCTCCTGTATGAATTCTCTGATGTTTAGTGAGTGGGGTGCTCTGAGCAAAAGCTTTGCCACATTCCTTACATTTATATGGTTTTTCTCCAGTATGAATTCGCTGGTGTTTAATAAGGGATGGGCTCTGACAAAAGGCTTTCCCACATTCTTTACATTTATAGGGTTTCTCTCCAGTATGAATTCTCTGATGCTGAGAGAGGTTTGCCTTTGTATGGAAAGTTTTCCCACACTCATCACATTTATACGGTTTTTCCCCAGTGTGAATTCTCTGATGTTGTGTAAGATTTGAGTGTTTGCGAAAAGAAGAGCCACATTCATTGCATAAATAAGGTTTCTCACCAGTGTGAATTCTCTGATGATGAATGAGGTGTGTGTTCTGACTGAAGGCCTTGCCACATCTATTACATTTGTAAGGTTTCTCTCCAGTATGAGTTCTCTGGTGTTCAGTGAGATGTGAATGATTGCGGAAGGAATTCCCACATTCATTACATTTATACGGTTTCTCTCCAGTGTGTATTCTCTGATGCTGAGTAAGAAATGATCGACATCGAAATGTTTTCCCACACTGCTCACACTCATATGGCTTCACTCCAGTGTGAATTCTTTGATGTCGAATAAGGAATGAGCTACGACTAAAAGTTTTCCCACATTCCTCACATGTGTAGGGTCTTGTATGAGTTCTCTGATGCTGGGTAAAGGATGAGCGCTGAGTAAAGGTTTTTCCACATTCACATTTCCAAGATTTTTTCTGTGTAGAGAGGGTCAAACATTTACTTTGGCCTGAAATCTCACTGGTGTGTATGCTACTTGTCTCCCATTTATGTAGGCTCTCTTCTGTAGAAACCCTGAGATGTGTAACAAGACTTGAGGTCAAAAGCAAGCTTCTCTCAAAATGATATTCTTGGCTAATCATTTCTGGAGGTGCTTCTTTATGGATAAAAGTTATTGTTCCAAAACCTTCTCGGAAAAAGTGTGGTCCAGGAGCCTCTCTGGGAGGGTTTTCCTTCATGTTCTCACATACATGTTTTTCTTCAAATGTAGAATCCTGGTATTCATCCTCTCGGGATCTCTTTGATGCTACCCCTGGCAACTCAATATCAGTGCCATCCTGCTCTGGAGCAGGCTTGTTCATCCAACCTGAAAAAAACCACCACAGTGAATGTCTCTTGTGTAGGGCAGAGTGGAAGTCCTTTAACTTAGAAGGACTTCATTTTGACAGGTCTCAATACTGGCATATGAGTAAGGGTCAATAAGAGCAAGTGAGCACATAATTCAGAGTTATACGTGGTGAAAGAGACCTGCACCAGGGTAAGGTGATCTTCATTAATGAGAAATGGGCAGCTGCAGACACCAAGGAAGTGAGGCAAACAGAGACAAGGGAGATAAAAGGAAAAAGACAAACAAATAACAGACTAAGATTAGGACAAAATGGTGGGAGAATGTAAACAAGCCAAATACTGGAAATGAGATCAAATGAGTACCAGGGAAAAGCTGGCCCCAAAAGATGCTCACTCACAATTCATCCCAACATCCCAAAAGGGAGGGCAATTTTCTCTTCTGAGCTTCATTCAGTTTCTCTTGTAAAATTTCCAAAGCCCTCCTATTTCTTCCACTGAGAACACTTGCTCACTCACCTGGACAAATCTCTCTTCCAATCTCTCTCTCTTCAGCTCCTTGCATATTCAACATCCACAAATCTTCTCTTTGGTTTGATTGTAAAAGACTTCAAGGCTGGAAAAGTGGAGCCCTGCTCATAGAGGAAAAAAAGGTGGGGGAGGGGATATCACTGTCCCAGTAAACAGAAAAATGAGAAAGAGCTGTTGCCTGAGGATACTATCTGCTAACTCACACAAAACCTGTCAGGAAAGCAATGTGCCTGCATCACCAAGTGTTAGGGATTGCTTCCAGCTTTCTGGATTCATAAACTCCATCTGTCAGCTGTTCAAGTGACAGCCAGACAGACTAACATATTAGGAAATACTCAAGCACTTGATAAATACATCAGAATGTTATTTATAAAAATAAAAATAACTATGAATGGGAATATTCATGTCAATGAGTCCACTCTTTTCATTATACAATAATCTAAAGAAAAGGCAATTAATATAATCAAAAGTTACATGGGGGAAATGGCCTCATAGCAAGGCTAATGCATTATGTCTGATCCACCCACCTCCCCTATATGTCAAGGAGCTGGATAGTAGTTACAGATTTCTCTCTATTTGATACAACCTAGAGATGCACTGATTGTCCTTTCTTCAAGGTCTCTTATCAGTGAAAAATTTTTTCTTCGGGCACAGCTCAATATAAGACTGCAGGCTGCAGTTAAAAAAAAAACACTCTGTGAAATAATTTTTGACTTACAAAGAGGTGCAAAAATAGTAGAGAGTTTCTGGTTTTGGGAAAGTCAAAATTATAACTGTTCATCAAAAAATGTCTCTCCATATAAGCCTGAAGTGAGAAGTAAAACTGGAAACACCTCAAGAAAAACAGAAGGCAGAGAGATGGGTTATCATAATCAAGACCTCAGAAAACATGAAAGAATAGGATGTCTGGTTAATTAATTAATAAGACCAGCTCTATGGCCTTCTCATCTAGGTCTGTGCCTCAGTGTTGAGTTTTAGAGGTTTAGGAAGATTTTAGGTGGGATTTCCTGATCCTCTTCCATAACAGGGACATAAAGTGGACCCACTGCAGAATCCTACAGATATTCATGAGGTAGAGTGGGGTCTGGGTATAATCAGAGCTAGACAGTGGAAAGTCAGACATGACCCTGCCCACTCAGAGCTTACATCACAGCTCAACAAAGAAATTACACCAGTAGTTACAAATAAGGGAATTAAAAAAGCAGAAATATTGAACACTGTGGAATGTAGAGCAGAGGGGACCTAATCTAACCTGGGAAAGAAAGCCTCGCTGAAGAAGAGGTAAGGATTAGATGGGCAAAGAGGGAAAAGAAGATATCAAGAGAAATGAAATGGAATATATAAAAGGAATCAAGCCCCATGCTTCAGAAGAATGAATGAGATCTAATAAGGCCAAAGTATGAAACACTAGAAATAAGCCATGAAGCCTGAGGCAAGCAAATACAATCCTGCAAGTCATTTTAAGGAATTAACCCTAAACTGGGCAGAAAGCCACAAAAAGGACCGGAAAAGTTTTGAAAAAAAGATGTGACATGATTAGATCTGCTATTACACACACACACAGCCTTTTGTCCATAGTACAAGAGAAGAAGTGTGTACAGGGGTGAAAGGTAGGAGGCAAGGTGAAGGCTGGAGGACCCCTGAGAGGTTGTTTCAGCAGTCCAATAAGGGGACTGGGCTGACTAAGAGAAACAACAACAGGACAAGATGAATATTGGAGGGAGATGTAAGGAGAAAAAGTTAATGATAATTTGCTGGTGTGAAGCTTGAGTGATGACAGTAACCTTCAATGAGAGTGGGAACACTGGTTTGGGAGGAAAAAGATACATTCAGTTTGAAATATCAGGCATATATATATGGAATAGAGGAGAGAGGTATGGGCTGAAAACTTGTATTTAGAATTTTCTGTCATAAAGAGAGTAATTGAAATTCTGAGGGTAACAGATAAAATCACCAAAAGAGTATATAGCTAGGGGATCTCCCCAGCAGTTCAGTGGTTAACACTCTGTCCTTCCAATGAAGGGAGTGGGGGTTTGATCCCTAGTGGGGGAACTAAGATTCTGCGTACTGTGTGGCACAGCTTAAAAAAAGAAAAAAAAAAGGAGTGTAACTAGGAAACCTTAACAGTGAGTTTACACATTTACAAGGAAGTTAAACTCTGGCTTTTGACTTTATAGACTCTTAATCCCCTAAGAGAAATATGTAAAATAATTTAATATATGATAAAAATCGGCATTTCTAATCATAAACAATTGATTTCTCCCAAATTATGCTGAGATTGTTTAACTATCTGGAAAAAACACTTAGTGAGATTCCTATTTCATACCACATACCAAAATAAATCTAAACTGAGTAAAGGGTTAAAAAATGTATTTTTTTAATTTACACATCAAAAAGGCAGATGATTATATAAATAAAAAGCTTCTTATTAATGAGTAAAGAAAAAAGATGAACTGATAGAAAAATGGGCAGTTTAACAAATACTCCAAGAATTACAAAAAGCCAATAAACATATCAAAACAAAGCTCCACCTCCATGGTAATCAAACAAATGAGAAATGAAAGAATGAAGAATTAATTTTTATATCAAATTGGAAATTTTCTCTTTAATGCTAAAACTCAAAAACTGGCAAAGGTCAGGGAAAGCGCCTCTCACACATGACTGGTGGGAGTGTAACCTGATACCATCTTTCTAGAGATAGTCTAGTTATATATATTAGGTCTTAAAGTTGTATGCTGAGTGGCAATTGGGACACCATGATTACCATTTTGTAGGTACAAGAACTCAGAACAAAATTCTCAGTCTATACTATATACACCTGCAATGTATCTCAGAAGATCCTCAAATTTATCAGTATGTCATAATTTCAGATATGATGCTACATTTGTAGCATCATATATGTATGTTAAAATATGCATATGAATAAGACCAAAAAGGAAAATTAATCACCATGGGGATATGAATGAGGAATGATTTTTCTCCTCTATTTCCCATATTTCCTCAATTATTTATATTCTGCCTTATTTTTAAAAAACTAACTTAAGGAATTCTCTGGTGGTCCAGTGGTTAGGACTCTGTACTTTCACTGCTGAGGGTCTGGCTCAATCTCTGGCTGGGGAACTAAGGTCGCACAAGCTGCACAGCATGGCCTAAATAAATAAATAACTTAAATCTCTCAGAATATCTATCAATTTGTTAGCCACAATCATCTCTGAGGAATAAGATTATGGTACACTTTTTTCTTTTTTTCTGGCTGCACCACGTGGCATGCAGGATCTTCTCCAACAAGGGATTGAATCTTTGGCCCCTGGGTTGGGAGCACAGAGTCTTAACCACTGGACCACCAGAGAAGTCTGAAACTTTTGTTGTCTTAAGGCCTTTCTTTTTGTAATGCTTGAAAGTTTTCCTGTAGAAATAAATAAATAACTCTGTAATCACAGAAAAAAGTGAAAAAATATAATCAGAGATGAGCACAGAGACTTATGTGCAAGGATCACATTGTTACTGTAATTTTAGAAAATACAGGCAAGTAAAAATTGATGGTATATCAATATGACAGATTATGAAATTATTAAGACTCATGTTTTCAAAGAATACTCATGAGAATACAGTATGTTAAAACAGGAGACTACAAAATACTAAAAACAAAAAATATGCACATATATACCAGTACTAAAGTAAGCATTCTATAAACAGAAACTATTATCAACTACACAGATATACACAATACACACACATAAAAAAGGACAGTGGAAGACCCTCCAAAATGTCAACAACTGATCTCTAGGCCATTTAATTGGTTACTTTATTTTGTCCTTTATTTCTATGTATTTCATTTTTCCTGAAATAAACATGAATTACTTTTATAATCAGAAAAATATCTTAAAGTGAAAGATCTGGCTCAGAGTTTTAAAAACTATCCCCCCCAAAAAAATACCACTTTTTTTTAAAATGCCACATCTAATGGATATGGTATAGGTTTCCCATTCAGAATAAGATCAAAATGGCAAAGTGAGCTGTACTGAAACTCAAGAAATTTTGCTCTGCCATAGCCCATGTGAACAGGATATTTATCTGAAAAAGGTGACAAATCAGGTAATATTCCAAGTCCTTCCAGCTCCAATGCTCTGTGAAACCCTTAACTAAATGAGTTAACTCACATAAAGCACTTATAAAGATATATGCCACACAGCAAGCACTCAACAGGAGTCCGGTAATATCACGTTTGAGAAGGACAAGCCTGTCACAACCACTCTCTAGCTGTGGATCATCTGAGCTGTTTGTCTACATCAAAAGTTAGCAAGCACTGCCTTTGTAGTTTGAAAACAGAACTAGACAATATGTAAACAAGTGAGCTTGTTTGCTTCAACAATTTTTTTTTTTTTTAACAAAAACAGGTGGTATACCAAAATTTAGCCCATGGGTCACAGTTTGCTGACACCTGGCTTCTAAGTCCACCAGAATGGGATGCTTACACAAATAAGATAATGTGAAATAATCTGTTCATGATTTTAAGATGTTTTAAAAGGATCAAACTTAATCCAGATTTGGGGGAAACAGGTACACACACACACACACACACACATCCAACTTCATCTTGCTAAAATTTACAGGGACCTAGCATCCTCCTCATGTCTTGTAAGGTTTCTCCCTGCTGCCACTTTGCTACTCCTCTAGAAGCGGTTGAAGGATTCTGGGAAGCCAAGTGTTTCTCAAGAACTGAAACCACAATTCCTTACATAAGACCACAGTTAAATGTACCGTCTTGTGTTCCTGATTTGCTTGTTGGCCCCAAGTAAAGTATTCCTCCAGGCTGCAGCAGCACACTGGACATATATTTTCTGCAGCGTTGGGTCACTTAGTAGCAGTGCGTCCTTGGATAAGTCATCTATTCTCTACGGACCTCGATTTCCTCATTAAAAATCAGATGTTGTTGTGAAGGCTAAGTAAATGCACAACTGTTTCAAACAGTGCGTGGTACCCGTTAAGTGCCAAATAAACGCGGTTTAAAATATTATCACAGATCTGCTCACATATATATCTTCCAGTACTACACTGTGAAGCGACTTCCCACTTGGCAAGGCTCCGAGATCACTCACTCTTGTAGTCCCGCCTCTAAATTCTACGTAATATTCGGCAAGTAATGAATAGTAAACTTTTGTTGCTAGACATAAACGTTTCCGTACGTGCTAACGCGTACATACTATCACCCGAGTTTTGTAGAGAAAAGAAGGCAGCGACAGTTCAACATTAGAGATGAAGAAACCGGCTCGGTATCCCAGGGAATTACAGCTCAGGTCTCCAAACTCCCTCGCTAGTGCGTTTCACACTATTTGCTTTCTCCTCTTAAGTCCCTTGGAATTTTTTAAGTTTGAGCTGCAGGACTGTTGGGGGAAACCGCTGGTACCCAAACGGAGAACTCTGGCCCTCAGGATTTCGTTTCCGAACTCGGGTACTAGGTCTCGGTCATTTATCTGTTACTCAATCATCATTCACTCATTCACGCCATCATCTTCTTAGGCGTGTTCTGTGGGCTAGGCCCTGGTGAGTGCAGTGCTGAAGCTGCAAGCGGGGATGGGCCGGCCGCCAGGAGCTCACAGCCGCCCCGGTACGCAATAATTCGGGGAGAACGAGGCCCGGGCGGGTTTCCCACATAAACCAGGGTCGCCGCCACTGCCGAGAGGCGTGCGGTGTCTGTCTTTCCCTTCCCCTGGGTCCCGCCCGCTCACCGTGATGTCCGGGGGCCCCCACAGGGCAGCGACCACTGTCCGTGGGGTACACGGAGACCCAGGGGTTAGAGTCACCTGCCGAGGCCGGAAGAACAGCGGCGCGGCCGGTAGTGCGTCATCAGAGGCCGGGCGGCTCTTGTCCGGCGCAGCCCTCGGCTAGGAATTGAGAGGAGCCTCTCGATAGCGGCCTCATATAAGGCGATCCCCGTCGGTTTCCCTCCAAGCCCAGTGGCATGCCTGATGTCCCATGAAAGACTGCCTTGCCTGGAATACAGTGACCACCTCATGCCTCAGGAAAACTGTAGATGGGGGCGTTAGGGTTGGAAAAAGTACTAGGTGGGTGTCAGAACAGGCCATCTCAGCAAGGGTGTAATACATTGCATCTGCTACGAAATAGCTCCTGGCACTTCCCTACTGGTCCAGTGGCTAAGACTCCGTCCTCCCATTGCAGGAGGCCCAAGTTCCATCCCTGGTCAGGGAACCAGATCCCACATGCTGCAACTGACCCTGTGCTCAACTAACACCTGTGGCAGCCAAATAAGTAACCACTTTTTTAAAAAGTGCTGGCCCTACCTTCTCCCCTTCCCTTGGTTTATAGGCAGTGGGGACCGCCCATAAATGCTGGCTCCTTCCTCAGCATAATGGTTCCTTAGACTCTCATCTAAACAGATACCACCTTTTGGGAACTGAGTTATAACTTCACATCGCCCCTCTCTGACCTGTTTCCTCTCAACAGCCAAGACCTCTGTGCTTCTTACTCTCAAGCTTTAAGTAGATTTGGTGTAACTCCCAGCAGCGGTGATGGGAAATCCAGACCAGCTCCAAGGGGCAGGACTGAGCCTGACTAAGGGCTTTGCTGGCTCCAGTCTGCCCAGTTGAGGGCTCACCACCACCAGGGGACAAAAAAGAACAGTGGCTCAGCAGCTCCTGCCATTGACGTCTATGTGTGAGGCAGTCAGCTGGCACTGTACTCCATGTTGAACTGTGAAAGTAAAAATGTTTTCCCAGTCAAGTTAGGGTTGGTTTCTCTCATCCACACCTATCCACAAGAATGGGCTTCCCTGGTGGTTCAGTGGTAAAGAACTCGCCTGCCAGTGCAGGAAACACAGGAGACTCCGGTTTGATTCCTGGGTCCGGAAGATCCCCTGGAGAAGGAAATGGCAACCCACTCCAGTATTCTTGCCTGGGAAATCCCATGGATAGAGGAGCCTAGAAGGCTACAGCCCAAGGGTTGCAAGAGTTGGACACAACTTAGCGACTAAACAACATCCACAGGACTATGGCAGGCTTCTGCAACCAGGCAGCCTTTAAATAAAGGGTTACAAATCCCTTTCAATCGCCTCATTTGATCCCAACCGCCTAACCCTGAGTGGAAGAGAGGATTTACGTTCAGAGAAGTTAGTGATTTGTCCTGGGTTGGAGGTAAGTGAGCAGCAGGGCCAGAGTAGAATACTCTCAAAAACTTTGGGAAAATAATCTTGTCCACAGCGGCACGTCTGACTTGTGTCCAGCGGCCCGAGGAGAGAGAAGTCAGCTCGGCAGGACCGGAGTCCCAGGGTCTGGAGGAAGCTGTCCTTGCGTTGGTATGAGCCCCTCCTTCTCCAACCCATTCCCCTCACCCTCACACTGCCGATTCCTTCCGCCGCCCCGCCCCCTTCGCTTCTAAGTCTCTGCTCTTCCCCACCCTCATACCTATTCTTTCCCCATCCTCAGCTCCCAGCACAGCGCCCACTCTACAGTGGCAGCCTCCTCCGCTCCGTAGCTGACCTCAGGCCGCAGCCTCTTCTCCGCTTTACTTCCCAGCACACCTCTCCCACACCCCCAGCGCCTGACTATAGCCAGATCCTCCCTTGGCCAAACTGCCGATCCCTCCTTCCCCTCCATCCTCTGCACTCCTAGTTCACCCCGCCCCTTCCCGCTCTTCCCTCTTCCCCGTGCAACTGCCCCTCCCCAGGACCCTCCCCCCCCGGGTCTCCCAGGCGCCAGCCAGTCCAACCCAGATCCAGGACCCTCAGTCAGCGCGCGAGCGCGGCTCAGTGAGCCGGCTGGGGAGAGCGCGCCAGGCTGCAGGCTCTTGCCCCGCAGCTCCAGGAAGCGAGGAAGGGTCTCCATCTTTGCGGTTCTCCCGCTCGAACCTGGGGAAGAGCGGCCGGCTGTGGGGCCAGAAGCCAGCTCGGTCCCTAGTATAAAATGGATTTCCAATGAAAAGAAAGAAAGTGAAGTCACTCAGTTGTGCCTGACTCTTTGTGACCCTGTGGGGTGTAGCCTACCAAGCTCCTCTGTCCATGGGATTTTCCAGGTAAGAGTACTGGAATGGGTTACCATTTCTTTCTCCAGGGGATCTTCCCGACCCAGGGGTCGAACCCGGCTCTCCCGCATTGTAGGTAGACGCTTTACCGTCTGAGCCACCAGGGATTTCCAATGAATCTGTCTCAAAGGACTAGGTGAAATCATGGGAGAAGGAATCATCTTGAAGAGAGCAAGTCTTTGACAGTAAATGGTAAATATCCAAACAGCAAAGATCACAGTAAAGGGATTGACTGTAAACTGGGGGAAATACTTGCAGCACACATGGCAGACGAGAAGAGTCATTTCTTTACTACAGAATTGGTAGAAATAAATTCTTAGGGCTTTCCTTGTGGCTCAGCTGGTAAAGAATAGGGCTGCATTGCAGGAGACCTGGGTTTGATCCCTGGGTTGGGAAGATCCCCTGGAGAAGGGAAAGACTACCCATTCCAGTATTCTGGCCTGGAGAATTCCATGGACTGTATAGTCTTATGGGGTCGCAAAGAGTCGAACACGACTGAGCGACTTTCGCTTTCACTTTTCACTTCAGAAATAAATTCTTAAGAGGATCAACCCAACAGAAAAAAAAAATGCTTAAAGAACATGTATAAGCAATTCACACACAAAAAGAAATACACATGGCTTTTAAACACAAGACATGATATTCAGGTTCACTCATAACTGAATGCAAACTAAAATATGAGAGCATTTTTCATTTATCAGAGCAGAAAAGACAAACAATAGTATTATAGAAGATTCAGGGAAGTGGGCATTTTCACACACATACTGGGAACTGCTTTTGCAATTTCTATCTAAATACCAAATGCACATACCCTTTATCAATTTATCCTGCAGACAAAATTGTATGCATACAACTTTGTCTGCCGGATAAATTGATAAAGGACAGTATGCTAGGATATTCATCATGGCATTGTTTGTAAAAGCAAAAGACAGAAAAGAACCTACATGGCCACCAGTAGGGCACTTGCTCCATGAATCATGGTGCATCCATACAACAGAATATCACACAGTAGTGAAAAAAAGAATGAGATAGATCTTACAGGCAAAGAAACCATCTCCAAGACACACTGAGTTAAAAAAAAAAGTATCCTAAGCTCGTGTGTGTGCATGTGTGTGTGAGGATATATAAAACTATAAATGCACGTCTGGGAGGATCCCCAAGAAATTGACAACAGTTATCTCTGTGATGCACATACTGGGGTACTCTGGGCAGGGAGGGACACAACTTCTTTGTTGTCTGCTCTTAAACCACCGAACTTCTTACCACAGGCAAACACTGTTGTTCCAATTAAACAAAGCACTTTTAGATGAGGAGAGGGGTTCTTGGAGGCACACTGAGAAGATAGCTTGGGCGAGGGGATAATGGTCTTTAGCCTCAGTTATCTTAATCCTGACTGACTACTGACTATGAAAATGTAGATAATCCAAAAATGTGGGGGCATATGTATACCTATCCTTCATTCATTTTGCTGTACAGTAGAAACTAACACAACATTGTAAAGCAACCATGCTCCAATAAAAACTTATTTCAAAAAAAAAGAATAAAGAGAATGTAGATAATAAAAGAACTTCCCTTCTCAGATGAAGTCTAAATGAGATAAAAAACATTTGGCATTTAGCAGAGTGCCTAGCACACAGGAACCCCCTCCAACTAACAGAGCAGTTACAACCTTGCTATTGGCCCAGCATAGGGACCTGGGTAGCCAAGTAGCCCGCTAGGACTTAGGTTGCGTCCTCATACCCAGGGTGACACAGGGCAGCCCCAGAGAGGGACAAAGAAACCAGGACTGGGGTCCTGGGGTCTGGGGTAGGCCCCATTTGTCAGAGATCATGTGTCACAGGGTGTGGAGGACTGGATTGATCCTCCATGCCCCGAAGGCCCGCTCATTCCATCTGTCTCTTCTCCTCTGGCCCCTGCTGCTGCCTGGGTCAGAATCCAGGGTCTCTCCTGGACTCGGACAGAAGTGGTCTGTATGGTCTCCAGAGTCCTTTCTCCCCTCACCAGCCCAACCTCCACTCTCCACAGCTATAACTGCATGTCACAAACACTGGGGTTACATATATTCTCCAGCTGAATCCCTTCGCCTAAGTCCTTGTTAACTGACCACTGTATTTCCCCTGACTCTTATTCTGCTGTTCCCTACTACCCATTCCACACCCCACAAGAAAATCTTACCACTCCAAACAAGCCATGATCTTTTTCTTAATTTTTCCCTTCTGATCATGAAAGTAATTTAGGCTCACTGTAGAAAATGTAGACAATGCAGGAAAATTTAACCACTGTTAATACCTCAGGTATTTATTTCCTTCCAGTCTTTTCTAGGCATGTATTAATACATTTAAGAAAACTGAAGTGTCTATACACACCACTGAATTTTATACTTTGCATGTTTCATTTAATATTATTGCAAATATTTTATGGTATCACTAAAGATTCCTTAAATTATGATATTTAGCGGTTGCAGAACATTCCACCACATATAATCATTCTACTATTGTCACTTGGATTGTTTTCATTTTTTGTAAAATATTAACACTGACAAGTGTATAAACCATTGTCAAAATAATTGGTTTTAGTTTTCTAAAAGTGGTACTACTGTATCAAAGGATTATCAACATTCTTTTTTAAATCATTTAGCTTCCAATAAAACAATAATGGGTTAAAATGGTTTAAAATATATGAACAACAATGATGGCACAGGGAAACAAATTTCTAGAGGATAGAAAATGGAGGAAATGGTGGTTTCATTCACAATAAAATTAGATGGAGGGATTGACAGCTTGAAATACTTGTTGAGGGCAATGCAGTGAAAGGAGGCAGCTGTCTACCTCCACACCACACAAATATATGTATGTTTGTATCTGAGTGTGTAAGAATCACAACATATTTGAGGAAATCCTCCAAAGAGAGTCAACAAGATAAACAAAAGGAAAAAAGGGCCTAGAGCAGGGGAATGAAGGTGGTGAGGCAATTCAGTGACAGAAGAGACTTTAAGGAAAACCTTCTAATTAGAATACTCAGATTTAAGAGCCATCTGTAAAATGAGAATAGTATGCTACACAAAAGGAACAAACTGAGAACAAGAAAAGGCTCTTAGAAATTAATTACTGCCAAAACTCTCACTAGAAAGGTTGAAAAATAATCAAGGTACTCTCCCAGAAAATGGTATAAGACAAGGAAATGAAAGTAATATAGTAAGTAGTTGAGGATCAATCCAGAAGTTACCTTTGATTGACAGGAATTGCAAAAGCAGTGAAAATAGAAAAAAAAATATGGAAAGGGAAAACTTTCACATAAATAACATGAGAAAACTTCCTAGAAGTACTTGAGTCGCTAGATTGAAAAATTTCACTGAGTCCATTAGGGAACTGAGTATATCAAGGATAAACAGGAGACTTTAAGAGCTTGAAAAGGGTGGGGAAAGAGATCACAAAAATGTGAGTTCTATTTATTGTCAAAGAAATAAGAATCAGACTGCCATCAGGCATCTAATTAACAATGTCAGACGCTATACGTCAGTGAAGCAATGCCTACAAGCTCTGGGGGTAAATTTTCAACCTAGAATTCCAGAGCCAGTCAAACTACCAAGCAAATGTGAGGGCAGAGGAAGTTGTTTTACATACATAGGCAGCCAACAATTTTGCCTTCCACATACTCTTTTTGGTAAGTGACTTGATGCTCTGCAGTGAAACAAGAGTGGAAACAAAAGGTAGATGTGGAATTTATGATGCTGTGTACCACTGTAACAACTGGACAGTAGGCATAAAGAATACCAAGGACTGGGCCTTCTCTGGTGGTCCAGTGGTTAAGACTCTGCATTTCCACTGCATGGAGGATGGGTTTGATCCCTGGTCGGGGAGCTGAGATCTCCCGGGCTGCGTAGTATGGCCAAAAAAATTTTTTTAATTAAAAACAAACAAACATCATGGACAGACTAAAGCAGGAGGCTGGAGGTCTCTGGAAGGGATATATACAGGAGAAAGGGGGACTCAAAGAGTGTCTAACTGGATGCAGAATTTGGAAATAACCAAGGACGTGTTAAAAGCAACCAGCACAAGCGAAAAAGAAAGACAACTAGAAACTTCAGTAAAAACAAAATGCTGCTCCAAAAAGGAAATAGAAATCACAATAAATTACTTACATCTGCAGTGAACATGCATACAATCATAATAACATTCATGCTGTTTATTTCAACTTTCAGAACAAATCAATAAACAAAGCATAAAAGACTATGGTTACAGAACAGAATTTAAGAATTGTCAGACTTGACACTTTCAGAGGCAGAGAGGCGGACATGGGGAGGAGACAGAGCAGGGTGCATCCCACATTCTACCAAATGGAGAATTAGAGATACTATTTATAGTTAATACAATAAAACTAAGTTTGTGATTATAATAAATATTTTTCCTGATTATAAAATTTTTGTTCCTTATAAAAAATATGAAAATTACTTTAAAAAATTTTAATCACCTATAATTCCATTATCCCTAGGACCTGGGCTTGAGCCCAAGCTCTGCAATTTACCATTTGTATGGCTCCGAAAAAGTCACTTAAACATTTATAACTTTTTTTTAATATTTCCTTCATGTATTTTATCTATATACTTTTAAAGAGTATACAGTGTATGTAACAACATTTTACGAGAACTGCACTATATACACAATTTTGAATCCAGGTGTTTTTCACTTATTTAAAGCCCAAAGTAAAACTCTGGATACAAGTATCATGCTCTTCTATACCTGTAAATATACTACTTCTTAGCCATGGGGAGGTCAGAGGTTTCCCAGAGATGGGCCTGAGCCAAATATTAAAAGAAACCAAATATTAGGCAAAGCAGAAGGGGGCTATGGGGCGTGGTAATGAGAGATCACAGGTACCACGAGAGCAAGCTGCCTCCAGGCCGCAGTAAAGTTGCATGAGAAACGAAACAAATAGGCTGGAAAGAGATGATGAAGAGCTTGGTAAATAAATCATATTAAGAGATCCAGCTTTCCAGTGAGAGACATGAAAAGAGGCAAATGCAGGCCTTGCTTGGTTTGGTACCCCAGGACCTAGCACCATGTCTGCCACAAAGAGAGTGCATAATAACTATTTTTGTCATCAATGCCTGATACACTCGAAGTCAGAAATGGCTCCTGGGATTCCAGTATGGGTGCTGGATGATGCTACCATTTGCTGAGGGGGGCAGGGGGGGAATCCAGGAGGAGCAAGATTGAAAAGGTTATGTGTCTGGGCAACATCCCTAGAGATTCTGTAGTCTGATGTTGATTTTGAAAAATGTCACTGGGAATTCTCTGGCAGTCTAGTGGTTAGGATCCAGCACTTTCACTGCAGGGGCTGGTGTTCAATCCCTGGTCAGGGAACTAAGACCCCACAAGTCACACACAGCCAAAAAAATAGTCACCATTCTGTAGCAGGTGTGGGTGATTACATAGTACATCCCCAGGTGTGATTTGAGACCCCAAAGGATCCTCAGATTGGTCTCAGGGAGTTTATATGCCTCCACTGCTGCTGCTGCTAAGTTGCTTCAGTCGTGTCCGACTCTGTGCGACTCCACAGATGGAAGCCCACCAGGCTCCCCCGTCCCTGGGATTCTCCAGGCAAGAACACTGGAGTAGGTTGCCATTTCCTTCTCCAGTGTATGAAAATGAAAAGGGAAAGTGAAGTCGCTCCGTAGTGTCCAACTCTTAGTGACCCCATGGACGGAAAATCCTCCGTCCATGGGATTTTCCAGGCAAGAGTACTGGAGTGGGGTGCCATTGCCTTCTCCGATATGCCTCCACAAATGAACACAAAACTGAGCATGCAATCTGAGTTTCTTCTAAAGAGAATCCACAACCTCCACCAGATTCTCAAAGGGACCGCGACCCCAGAAAGGTGAGGCACACAGGTGGGAAGTGACAGAAGTGGGAGGACAGCCACCTAGAGGGGAGAGGGGTGGAAGGACTAGCTTCCTGAGCCTGGAGGATTCACAGCCAATTGTGTTTGAGAGGGGGGTGTGTGCTTATGTGCATGTATGCTGATGAGGAATCTCTCCCCCAGGCCCTTAAAGCACCCGTACCTGATTCACTTTTGCATCCCTTTGCTCCACGTAACATACATCTGTTGGTCTCACTTAAGGGGAAAACAGACTTCTGCATTCTACCCTTAATGCTCATCATTAGGCCTAGCTCTCTGTCTGAGAGCTGAAAGACTGATAGTTCTCAGCAACTTAAGAAAATGGGGCTTCAGAGTTCCCATCCACTTCTGGCAAGACCAGCCTAGGAAGAAGGGAGATGAAGGGACTTCCCTGGTGGTGCAGTGGTTAAGACTGTGAGCTTCCACTGCAGGGAGGATTCGATTCCTGGTGGGGGATCTAAGTTTGCATTAAAAAAAAAAAAAGAAAGGCAATGACCCCAAGGAAAAGGAAAACCTAAGCCACATTTGATAACAAAGGGTAGTCACTCCTCTCCTACCAGAAACCCTACTGGAAAAAGTAGGTGGTAATTTATTTTGAGGGTTGGAATTTAATTGGGAGGGAAAGTTGTTATGAGGTGGGGAAGGATCTGATCTGTTTAGCAACTTACTAGGCTCACATGATTTGTGTAGGATCAGCGGTCCTGAACCTGGGTGTGATTTGTGGAAACCCAGATCTGGAGATGAAATACAAACAAAAAAGTAACAAGTCATTTTGTAGAATGGGGAACAAAAAAGTATGTTATATAGAACTTGTTTTGCTTATATAAATAAAATGTTTAGTATATTTACTTGAAACACAAATACAGTGAGTCAGGTCATAGTTTCAGCAGCCAAGGG
The DNA here is from genome assembly GCF_054371585.1 of Giraffa tippelskirchi. Classification (NCBI taxonomy): domain Eukaryota; kingdom Metazoa; phylum Chordata; class Mammalia; order Artiodactyla; family Giraffidae; genus Giraffa; species Giraffa tippelskirchi. The sequence goes on along the minus strand of NC_137283.1, from coordinate 15,891,516 downwards.
TCGTTAGAGGCACAGAAGCCAATGCAATCAGTGTCCTTTTCTGCTGAAGCAGAACACTGCCTTATACTAGAGTTCTCCTCCACCTCTGATCACACACATCTGTGACCTGCAGGTTTTACTTGCCTGCAGTGGTTCACTCCTTTCCAAAGTTTTAAAAAATACTGAGGCCTAAAACAGAAAAATTTTCAAGTGTCTCAGATAATTCAAACATGCAAATGAGGTTAAAAAACCACTGTTGTAAAACACTGGGTCCGTGATTCCCAAACAGCTTCATATGATAATCATCTGGATAGCTTTTCTGAACTCCCTACGAATAGAGGAGATCACAATCAGCCATGACTCAGTGTTCAGTTAGTTACAAGGATAAAAACACAACGTGAGGCTGTTTAACTATTTTAATGGTCACAAATCTTGGCTATCTTTCAGGAAAGCACACTTTCGGCCTCTTAGTGTATTAGTGTCACCAATTTACCCTGAATCTTCAGACCTGCTTGCCCTCTCTGAGCCTCCTGATCACCCAGGGAGGAAAATACCTAACTTGTTCCTAATCTCAGCAGAGACATGTAGTGTTATTTTTGGGTCTTTCCACTTCCAGACTGGGAACAGAAAGAGTCATTATCAGGGTCTGTGAGGGCATGAGCACTTTTGGTTCTTTCTTGTGACTTGTATTGATTTTTTGTGTCTATATGATTCAGAGTGAAACTGGGAAGAGAAGTCACGCATGCTTTGATGAAAGACTATGGTTAAAGGGGAAAACAAGTTAAAAAATTAATAAGCTTTTTGTGTATGCCTTTTGTATGGCAAAGTACTCTGTAAAGTACAAAATGCTATGTAACTAATATTTAGTCCTGTAGAAATGAGACAATAAATGCATGGACTTATCCACAAGAGCTGCCCCCAAGTGCTTTCACCAGGTATAGCATTTACAATAATGTTTACACACTGAGAGTTGGATGGAGATAGACCCAGAAATCAAGAGAAGAGACTCAAATCCTATTTTAAATTTGCTGTTTGCTGGTCACTCTAAGGCACACCCCCAAATCTGTCAGCTCTGCTTCTTCACCTAAAAATGAGACTATCTACCCCTTTCTCAGACTCTCCCAGATTCAGGTGGGGTTACATGTGTAAGACATGGAATGAACATGGCAGAACAAAGGGAACCTGGATTTAGGACATGGGTCTGAACTTGTTACTTAGTCTTGGTTAAATGACCTCTCTCAGGTAAAGGGGACAAACAGCTCTTTCAGTGTAACAGAGATTAAGGTAATGATCTCTGTGAAAACACGATATAAGTGCCAGGTATTATGACTCTACACAAGAAGGTACACAAGGAATCAGGTTCTATATAAATACAAGGCAATATTATTACATGACTCTACCTATTGCATAGTTGTAGAAATTGTTTTTCCAGGAATAAAGGCTCAAATGGTAACAAAGGTATCTTACCTTAGCCAGTTTCTTCCTCCTCCTACAAGTTTTCATATGCCAATACCTCTGAATTTCTAAAAAAAACAAATTAAGACCATAGGAATCCCACTCTGCCCCTCCCTCTCTGTTCATTTCCCTCGAGGGTCCTCTCAGAATTACAAGGGCTCCATTATTTCTTCTAATGACCAGATCATTCAGAAAGTGACAATGACGCCCAAACTGAGCCCTCTGGCTGGCCTGGGTGGAAGGAGAGCAGACAAAGTGGGCATGCCTCCAGCTTTATTCTGTGACTCCTCTATCTGTGAAGGGGTCTGTTAGCAGCGTCTCACTCAAATGGAATGCAGTGGTAACCAGGGTTGTTATTAGAAGACTTTGCTGATCTTCTCAAAGGAACACAGCCCAGCAGTGTCGGTGGCTCTGCTGTGCAGTCTCCATCTGTCCTCAAGTGACTGCCCATGTAGGCTGGGAAATGATCCGAAGAGACTCATTAGCAGTCCCCAGAGCTTTACCATTCCAACTGTCATGAGGTGCAGACCATGAGGGAAACAACCGGTTCCTACTTCCATCCATTTAAGGAGTGGCAGACAGTTGGTTTCTTTTTTTTAATTTTCAAAAAAAATTACCCAGGGAATGGAAAGCCTATCATGTTCATAGGTGAGAGTTGTTGATGAATTGCTACCCCAAGTGGTTTCCTTCATGAGTCACTGCTTAAACCCAAAATATTAGAACACAAAGTTTAAAGCTCCCGAATTCCATCAGTCAGACACACCAGTAACCTGCATGTTGCCCAGGAAAATTACCAGAGTTTTCAAAAACAAAATTAAGTGAAAAATCCTTTTCCCCAGAAGGATCTTTATCACGGAGCTCTGTATGACCCATTTCTAAGAAGGCCACATCCCACTTCAGACAATATGATCACTTGGAGTACCGTTAAAAACAAAATCTTTGCCTTGAGGCCTTCGTTTTCATTTTCTTTAAACTAGCCTCTGAAATGCCTGCCTTGTGTTTTGTGCTACACTCCTGAAAACTGTTGCTTTTTTTTTGTTTTTGGCCGCAGAGCATATGGAACTTCCCCAACCAGGGATCAAACCCATGCTCCCTGCATTGGAAGCTGAGTCTTAACCACTGGACCACCAGGAAAGTCCAAAACCGTAACTTTGTAGGACAGAGCAGGCTTCATTTTTGCCGAGGAGGAAACAGCCAAGAGGTGTCTATCCGACTTGGGGAGCGGGAGGTTTTTATCGGCACCTGGAGGTCTCCCTTGTCCTCTATGTGCTCTCCACGAGGTGGGTTCTGTGGTGGCGCATGAGGTGTGAGTTGGAGATGAAGGCTGCACCACACTTGGCGCACTCGTAGGGCTTCTCCCCAGTGTGGGTTCTCTGGTGCACTGTGAGGCTCGACCTCTGCCGGAAGGACTTGCCACACTCATTGCATGTGTATGGCTTCTCCCCATTATGGATCCTCTGATGAATAAGCAGGTACGAGCTGCACGTGAAGGCCTTCCCACACTCATTGCACACGTATGGAAGATCCCCGCTGTGAATCCTCTGGTGTACGATAAGGCAAGAGAGCTGACTGAAGGCCTTACCACACTCGCTGCAGTCATAAGGTTTCTCTGCGGTGTGAATTCTCTGGTGCACGATGAGGTGTGAAAAACAACTGAAGGCTTTTCCACACTCTTTGCACTCATATGGCTTCTCCCCAGTATGGCTTCGCTGATGCACGATAAGATTGGCGCTCTGGGTGAAGGCTTTGCCACAGTCATTACAGGCGAACGGCTTCTCCCCAGTGTGGATTCTCTGGTGAACGATGAGGTTGGAGCTCCGAGTAAACGTTTTCCCACACTCGTTACATTCATAGCATTTTTCTGTGATGTGGACTTTCTGGTGCCGGGCAAGCTGTGAGCTGTAACTAAAGGCTTTCTCACATTCGTTGCACTTAAAGGTTTTCTCTAAGGAGTGGATTTTTTGATGTACAGTCAGGTTTGAACTCTGGGTGAAGGCTTTCCCACACTTTGAACAAACATAGGGTTTTTGTCCAGTGTGGATTCGCTGATGCACAACAAGGTTTGCACTCTGAATGAAGGCCTTCCCGCACTGGTGACATTCGAAGGGTTTCTCCCCAGTGTGGATTCGCTGATGCACCACGAGGTTTGCGCTCTGGCTAAAGCCTTTCCCACACACACTGCATGTGAAAGGTTTCTGCCCAGGCTGGCTTTTCTGATTTTTAACAGAGCCAGAACTGAGGGTGTATCGCTCCTCAGATTTGGGACACTTGTGGTCTTCCTCTTCTTTGAGGTTTTCAGGGAGGTGACAGTCCTTCACTGTCACCTGTCCAAAATCTTTCTGCTCCCTCTTTATTCTTTGCCTCTTTAACATGTTCCTATTTTCACAGGCTTCTCCTAACTTGGGTCCTTGAGAGTCAACTTTCTGGATTCTTCTTGAAACGATGAAGGGTTTTTTTGCTTCATCACATATTTCAGTTTTTGGAACCAATAACTGTGGATTTTCGGTTTCAGCACCTGAAACAAACATACAAAAAGAGAAAATGTAAGTTTCATATCTTTATGACCTAGAAAAAGAATAGGATGGTCAATTCATAAAGATGGGGAAGCTTGTTGAGTTCAGTCAGCTGTGAGCTGCAGGTCATGAACAACTGCACAGGGGAATCGAGCATCCAGACACCCTACTGGCACAGACTAGGGCAACTCTCCAACCAAGAAGGGAGTGGGTGGCATGGGGACATTTAAGGCACAGAGCAACACTGGGCAAGGAGGACAGTCCAGTTTGGTTGCTGGCTAAGACCATAGTAATGCAACCATGGTAATGAAACTCCAGCACAGTTACTCAGGAAGGGCAGTGTCAGAGAAAGAGAATGGCTGAGCCCTGGATACAACAAAAACCCGACTTCAACAACAACAGAAAACCCTGAAAAGCTAATCTTTTTTTGGTTATTATCTATTTCTACTGTTCTGATTTTTTTTTTTTAACTCTACTCCATTTTTCTCCCTGTAGTTTAAAACTGCTCTTATATCTTGTTTCTTACCTTACTTTCTCCTTGTTACCCCTTTCCCCTACTACCTCTTCACTCTTCCTTGCCTGGTTTTTTGTTTTCTGGCCACATCACATGGCTTTTGAGATCTTAGTTCCTTGACCAGTGATCGAACCTGAGCCTTCAGCAGTGGAAGCGAGGAGTTCTAACCACTGGACCACCAGAGAATTCCCCCCCTTTTTTTTCTTTTTTTTAAAAAATAGATTTATTTATTTATTTTTGGCTGTGCTGGGTCTTTGTTCCTGTTTGGGCTTTTCTCTAGTTCTAGTGAGTGGGGGCTACTCTCCAGTTGTGATGCTCAGGTTTCTCACTGCCATGGCTTGTCTTGTTTCAGAGCATGGGCTCTCGAGTTCACAGGCTCAATAGTTATAGTGCATATGGTCTTAGTTGCTCTGTGGCATATGAGATCTTTCCAGATCAGAGATCAAACCTGTGTCTCCTGCATTGGCAGGTGGATTCTTTACCAGTGAGCCATCATGGAAGCCCCATCTTCTGAATTTTTCCAGATGTACAAAGGAAATAAAAACAAGTTATACTGAAAAGTTTAAAAACTTGTTTTAAATATATAAACTTTAAGTACTTCCCTGGCAGTCCAGGGGTTAAGACTCTGCACTTCCAATGCAGGGGGAGAGGGTTTGATCCCTGGTCAGGGAACTAAGATCCCACATGCTGTGTGGTATGGCTAACAATTTAAAAAAAAATTTTTTTTTTTAATTTTAATGTATCAACCTTAATAAATTCAATATTAATGAGTACACACCAAACTATAAATAAAACTCTCAGACATTAACATCAAAATTTCCAAAGTACTTTCATGTATACTAGACAATTTTATTATCAAGATGAAAGTATTTCCCTTCACTTTATGGGAGCTAAAAAAGTGTAAGGCTGTTCTCACTCACTGCTCTATGTCCAGCACCTGTTATACAGCTGGGGACATACGAAGCAGGTCCTCAACAAATCTTGTATTTACTGAATGAACAGACCCAAGTTCACAGAACAGAAAATGGAGGTTCAGAAAAAGAATGGACTTGCTCAAGGTTAAAGAGTTCTCACAGATAGGGCAGCAACTACACTGGGGTTCCCCTCTCAATTGCTAGAGGTCAGTGTTCTTGCCATTACCTGTAACGGCAGAAATGGCTGGCAGAAAGGTGAGTCCTGGCTGGGAAAAGCAGGGAAAGAAAATCGTCATCTGGTCTTCCCTGGTGGTCCAGTGGTTAAGAATCAGTCTTCCAATGCAAAGGACACAAGTTCAATCCCTAGTTGGGGAACTAAGATCCCACATGCCACAGGGAAATTAAGACTGTGCACCCCAACTAGAGAGCCCGAATGCTGCAACTAGAGAAGCCCTCGAGGCAACCAGTGAGCCCATGCTCTGCAACAAAAGCCCCTGCACTACAGTGAGAAGCTGGTGCACCACAACTAGTGAAAGCCCACAGCCCACTTGCTACAACAAAGACCAGCACAGCCAAAAAAAGAAAAATAGGAAACAGTGGCCATTCCTAGTGGATGGGTGCACCTGTTGGAGTTCAGACCATGAATGTCTGATAAAGCAGGGAAACAGAAAAGAAGTGATACACAGGGGAATGTGCCAGCAGGCTTGGAACAGAAAGCAAAAGATGGGAAAGAGAAGTTACTGAGAGTTTGGGGAATTAAAGAAGACATAGAAATATGAAAGGTGGCCATCCTAACCTTCCCCACAACACTGGTTTAAGAAAGGGACTTGGTTTGCAAATGCTTGAGGAACTGGCTAGGGAGGAGAGAGGGTCCAGAATGTTCAGGCACAGCCCTGGCCAGGCAGACTCATAGCATGTCAGTGCCAGAGGGGCCTTGGCAGGCATGCAGGTACTGCTTCCACAATACAGGACTTATGGTGACCACACACGTGACCCAGTGACAGGTCCCTACTTCACAAGCTTCCACCACTGCTAGCCAGGCATATCCTGAGTCCCAGCCTGGAGAACCAGGTGGTGAGTCAGCCATCATGACCAACTTTGGACATCATCATGGCTGACACAAGTGCTCAAAATCCTCTAGAAAGTCCACAAAGACCTATGAAAACAGAACACCTCAAAAAATCACCACAAAAGGTGACCCTTCTTATCTTAGTTAGCTTCTCTTGTAGGCTCACCAAGCTACAACAAACACGAAGCGTAGGGAGAGGACATGTGTCTGCATGTGTGCATAGATATGAAATTTGCTGAACAATAAATGTGATCAAAAGTTAAATTTGGAGAACTTCCCTGATGGCTCAGTGGTAAAGGATCTGCCTGCCAAGTAGGAGACACGTTTGGTCCCTGATCCGGGAAGATCCCATTTGCCGAGGACCAACTAAGCCTGTGTGCCACAACTACTGAGTCAGCGCTCTAGAGCCCAGGAACTGCAACTATTGAAGCCCATGCTCCCTCGTCTGTGATCTGCAACAGAGAAGCCACTGCCTTCGCAGCAACAAAGACCCAGCACAGCCAAAAATAAATAAATAAGTAAAATTATTTTTTTTAAAAAAGCTAAATTTGGAGTTTGCCTGTGTTTGCCTGGTGTCTTGAAACTGTATGCAAAATAAGCCATTTCCTGTGACAAATTCATAGGCATCTTTCAGTATTCCTCTGCCCAGCTCTCCCTGACACCTTCAATACCTCAGTACTCTCTGTTGCTCAGGCTAGGAGACCAGACCAGCAGCCTCTAAAAAGATTTTGAGAAACCTCAACAGACAGATTCTGAATCAGAGGATTGACCTCACCTAAACAGGCCATGTTCCCATGAGTGTCCAGTAGCTCGCTCTTGGCCAGAGTCCCTGGTAATGAAGAGCTGCCTGGAGTTGAAGCAGCAGGTGCCTCTTGTGTTGGTTTCAGGACTACAGCCATGTCCCAGAACACGTTCTGACCCTAGAAACAAGCAGGCACAGGTGGGTTTATGAGGAGACTGTCAGTGGGAGGTGGTATGATCATAACTTTGAGGATGAGAACATAAGCACCTATTCTTGGAAGCCATAAAAAAAAAAGAGAGAAAAACACCAACTATTAAAAAAAAAGGGAAAAGGAAGCCAGAGAGTCTTCCCTAATCCCCAAGGTGAGTTAGGCAGAGAAGCAAGCCTGTTACCTTTTCCTCTGTCACTTTGACTTCATTTTACTACCCAAACCTAACTTGTCAGTGAGTGCATGACAAGACAAGAAAGCACATGGGGAGATTTTTCAGAGTAGATCTTCCTAAGGCCTAAAGATCAAAGAAGCAAGGTTCTGGTCATATTATTACAGAGGCTTTGGGGTACCTCTGCCCTCATAGGGATAGTCATGGTGAGGTGTGGGTTTGAAAACATACAGCCTCATGACTCAAATCACGGTCTGTGGCCAAGCAGAATCACCATCACTGGGAGCGTGTGACAACTGCAGAGTCTCTGACCAATACCCCAGACCTCCTGAATCAGAATTTGCATTTTGACAAGACCTCATATCCCCTGATCCCAACTCCTGGTGATTCCTAGGCATATTAGTTTGAGAAGTACATGTAAGAGTTATCAAATCATGCCTGGAATCACTGGAAGAACTTTTTTTTTTTTTAAATACAGAGCTCTGGGGCCCACTTCCCCAAAGATTCTGATTTCACTTACATGAGATATGACATAGGTATCATGATTTTATAAAAAGCTCCCCAGGTAATTGTAAACTGTAGCACAGTTTGAGAAGCACTGGTTTATAGAAAGTACTGAATGTCAACATCAATAGAATAGTATGTTTCAATTAAATTGCAAAAGACTAAAGGCCAGAGCCCTCGCCAGGAAACAAGACTCCAGGTGTGGAAGCAGAAGGACAGGGTCCCTCCTGAAATCATGTGCAATCATTAGGACCATCCTCCCTCCCTCCTCCCCGACCACTGCTTACCTTTTCCTCCTGTTCTGACACAGGGAGGCATGTCTGAGGAGCCTCCCCAGGAGCCCAGACTTTGATGTTTTCAGAGTACACTTGCTGGCTGGATGCCTGGCCCACAAAGCCTTCCTCCTCTTCCTCCTCTTTTTTCACTGTCACTGGGCCCCAGTGGGCCAGGGTCACAGCCTCTCTCAATTCTGCAGTCATCGTCTCTGCTCAGCAGAATTTTTATGGCTGGGGGTTGCCCAGCAGAAGTCAAGCCCCATCTAATCTTCAAGTTTCAAAAGCTTCTTCCCGAGTTTCCTCCCAGGGCCATGATGAGTAGTATCTACTGGGAAATCAGAAAACACTGTTAGTAGAGCAGAGGTTTGTCTGAATGCCACTAAAACCACAGGTCACCACTGTCCAGGCAGCAGCCACTACAGCACAGGGTCTGCTCTATTCCTCAACAGGACGGAAGGAGTTGGACTGTAAATAAGCAATTTATCCCCATAATGATCACGTTACAAACACTTTTGTGTAATGTTTATTGATTTCCCCTGATTATAACAGTTAATATAATTTAATTGTAAAAACTTAAAAAATACAGAAAATGATTAAAAAAAATTACCCCTAGCTCATCTCCAGAGAGATAATCACTGTATGTTGAAGAATTTAGGATACTTGTTTTAAGGGAAAACCTCCAACCATACTGACAATTATGACTTGAACTTTTTAATTTAGGGGATGCATGTTTTCACAATTATCACCATGGTTTTTTTTAAGAAGGGTCATTACAATGCAAAGTTTTTTGTTTTTTGTTTGTTTGTTTTAAGCACCAAGAACAACAGTATGGACAAAAGACTCTCAAGAAAAAGACTGGCAGTCTAGACACCAACTGTGCTTCCTAGGTAGCACTAGTGGTAAAGAACCCGCCTGGCAATGCAGGAGACATAAAAGATGCAGGTTCAATCCCTGGGTCAGGAAGATCCCCTGGAGGAGGGCACAACAATCCACTCCAGTATTCTTGCCTGGAGAATCCCATGGACAGAGGAGCCTGGTGGGCTACAGTCCATGGGGTCATAAAGAGTTGAACATGACTGAAGCAACTTAGCACTAGACACCAACATGTTAGGAGTGGTTATCTCTGGGTGATATAATCACAAGTGGTTTTAAGGGCCTCTTCCTTTGATTTTTATATTTTTCTATTTCTTTCAACTTTTCTGTAAGATAAAGCAGCACTCTTAAGATGGTAGATGTTTCAATGTTAAGTACATACAACACCACCTCCTTCTGGCATGGTACTCTAAATATTACAATATACATAATTTAAATACAATATAAATATTATATATTATATAATACCTATAATATTATAATTTACTAAACCAGCCCCTATTTGTTAATCATTGCCTTAGTAAAAGAACCTTGTTTCCAGTTTATTTCTTAAAATAATTCTTAAGATTCTTTTCATGCAAATAGTTTTTTCTGCTGCTTAATTATTCCTTTAGAATAGAGGGATTACTAACCAAAGGATTTTATAGGTGACACATATTGTCCAACTGCTTTCTAAAAGGACTGAAACAAATCATATTACCACCAACTAACAGTTCCCCAGTATCACAGCCAAGCCAACAGATTTTTTTGTTTTTAATCTGTGAGTAAAATAATCTACCATTATAGCTGATAATGGAGAAACTGAAATTTTCCTATTTCCCTTTAGAAGTCTTATTAGGGGAGAAGTGCTAAATTTCATTAAGTTCTCTTTTGCTACTATTGAAGTGATCATATACTTTATTCTGCATTAACTTACTGGCAACTTATTCCATACACTGCATCTCTTGACTAGTGCAATATTTCAGTCCTGCAACAAATCCTAATTCTGAAGAATCCTTCTTTCCATGACTAGTAGAATTTTATCAGGGAGGAAGGTCCTTAATACTCGTTTCACCCGTGTATACACAAGATTGCCTACTTTGGGTATTGTCATCAGACTGTTGATACTCTAACTGGCCTCCAGCCCTGGACAGCACTGTCTCCTATCATGGGCTTCCTTTCAACGTCCTTTCCCTATTTCCAATCGTGGCAACCCATCTCCTCCACCTTCAGACGCCACACAGCCCTGTTCCTGGGATAAGCTGGACCCCTGGGGCGGTTCGTATCCAACCTACACCCGGGCTAGGCCCCCGATAGGTAGCCAGCAGCAGGTTTCCGAAGTGGCGGGGCGCAGAGCCGCCCCGGGACAGACAGTGCTGGGGTCCCCGAAGGGAGGACGAGGCGGGCATACCCCTGGAATGGACCCTCCCGCGCCCCCGACGTTCGCGCCCAGGCCACACCACCCCCGCTCACCGCGCGCGGAGCAGAAGCACGGCCGGAGCTCGCGAGCTCTGGAGCAGAAGGCGGGTGGCCTGGACACCGGCGCCTACCGGCACGAGAACAATGACCGGACAGGAAGTGCCTGGGGATGGGCTTCCGGCTCCCCAAGTCGCCAGACCAGCCTCTCTAGGAATCTCGGAGGTACTGTCTTCTCGTTGCGTGTCCAATTTCGCTACCGATCAGGGATGGAAGAACAAGCTTAGAGGAAGAGTGCAGGTGGACTGGGGACTCTGAACCTCAGGGCAAGGGGCATTCCTATGCCTGGCAAGAGCACTGAAGTGAGGCGCGCAGCCGGCAGCCTGAAGCTACAGAGGATCCATCTGTAGAAGGCCCTAATCATTTTGACCCAAATGTTTTATTTTGGAAGTATCAAACGTACAGAGAATGGTACAATGAATGCCTGTACTCAACAACTAACACTTCACTCTCTTTGCGTTGGGCTTTCTTGGTGGCTTAGTGGTAAAGAATCTGCCTGCCATTGCGGGGGACAGGATTAGATCCGAGTTCAAAATATCCCCTGGAGAAGGAAATGGCAATCCGCTCTAGTATTCTTGCCTGGAGAATTCCACGGACAGAGGATCCAGGTGGGCTTCTACAGCCCATGAGTTACGAGTCCGACATTACTGAGCAACTAAACAACGTTTGCCTTATCTCTCTATACATACTGAAAAACATATTTTTAAAGTTGTAATCATCAAAACACGCATTCCAAATACTTCTATATGTATCTTTTAATAATAATAATAATAATCTGGACACTAACAATACCATCATTACAGGTAGGAAAATTAACAAAAATTTCCTAATATCTATTATCAGTCATCTTCAAATTTCCAACTGTCCGAAAATATAGACTTCATTGTTTTTCCAAGTCAGTTTCACACACTGTATTTGGTACGGCTGTTTAGTTTTCATTTGCTTTTTAGTATGAATTTACAGATTCACAGGAAGTTGCAAAGATAATAATAACCTTCAACTAGTTTCCACCAATGGGTACATCTTACATAATTATAATTTAAGATAAAAATCAGGAAACTGACACTGGTACAATGTGTGTGTACTTGTCATTTTATCACGTGTAGATTTGGGGAACCACCATCACAATTCAGATACATAATGCTTCCAACACAAAGACCTCCCTAAGTGCAAGCCCTCCCTCTTCCACTGCTCTGTCTCTCCATCCCCAACCTCTGGCAACCACTAATCTGGTTTTTCATTCCTATACTTTTGTTATTTTAGAGTATTATATAAATGTGACCATACAGTATACAACCTTTCGAGATAGGATTTTTTACTCAGCATAATTCTCTTGGAATACACTTGAGTCACTGCAGATGTCAATAGGTCATTCAATTTTACTGCAAAGTAGTAAGTATTCCATGGTATATATTGCAGCTTCTTTTAACTACCTGTTGAAGGATATTTGATGAGTTATTACAAATTACTATTACAAATAAAACTGCTTTTAACAATCACATACAGGCTTTTGTGTGTGTGTAAACAGGAGTTTTCATTTTTTTGAGATGAATGCTCACAGTGCAAATACTGGGTCATATGGTAAATTCATGTTCGGTTTTATAAGAAACTGCCAAATTATTCCCCACAGTGGCTGTACTATTTCTCATTCCTGGCAATGTAATAGATTCAGTTCCTTTGCATCCTTGCCAGCATTTGGCGTTAAAATATTTAAATCTCTTCTGATAGCTGTACAGATTTTTATCTTGCAATTTTTTGTAGTGGCTAATGATGTTGAGTATCTTTTCACTTGCCGATCTGTACTTTGGTAAAATACCTGTTCTTGTCCTTTGCCCATTTTCTAATTGGATCTATTTATTATTGCTGAGTTTTGAGAATTATCTAGCCTAAATTCTGTGTTGGATATATGATTTGCAAACCTTTTCTCCCAGCGTGTAATGCCTTTTCATCCTCTTTAGAGAGTCTTTTGCAGAGAAAATTATTTTAATTTTGATGAGGTTCAATTTATCACTTTTTTCCTTTTATGCAGCATGCTTTTGATATGTCTAAGATTTCTTTGCTTAGTCTTACTGAATTTTTATTTTTGCAGATGGCTATGCAATTGTTGCAGCAGCGTTTGTTGAAAAGCTATCCCTCCTCTCCTGAATTGCTTTTGCACCTGTCAAAAATCATTTGGGCATTTGTGAGTCTATTCCTGGCTCAGTATCTTGTGGCTCTTTAGTATCTTTTAAACCCCTCTCCCCTCCACTTGTTGAATCTTTCATTATGGAAAATTTCATACATATACAAAAGTAGTACAATAAACTCTCAATACTCACCCAGCATCAACAATTATTATCACCCCTTTCTCTTTTTCATCATCTTTGAAGAATCCAGTGCAGTGGTTTTTTTTTGGCTGCACCACCCAGCTTGTAGGATCTTAGTTCCCCAGCTGAACTAAGGATTGAATGTTTGCCCTCTGCAGTGAAAGCAGAGGCCTCACCACTGGGCCGCCAGATTCCCATAGTGCAGTTTTCCTAGACAATATCCCACATTCTGAACTTGTTTCTTATGATGTCTTTTATCTTGTTGCTTTGCCTCCTGTATTTCCTGTAAACTAGCAATCAGGTCTAAGAAGCTTGATAAATTCAGGTCATACTTTTGGCTTATCACATTACATGTGGAGGGAGGTACATTATGTGAGTTACATTTTGTTAAACTGATTAAAAGGTAAATGCCAGATCTCTCCACTGTTAAAGTACATGTGATTATTACATAATTGGGGTAATTTTTCTTCAGTATGGACAAAAAGCATCTTCATATTCACTACCCCATAACAACTTAGGGAGGTAGATATTCTTCCTTCTGTTTAACAAATGAAGAAACCAAGGCTCCAAGAGATGAAACCATTTGTCCAAGGAAAAGTGGCAGAATCTGACTCAGGGCCTTCAGACTTTTAACTCAGGCCCCTTCCAGTTTTCACTCTTGGTCCTTTCGGTCTAAAAAGGAACCAGCCCTCAAAGAACTTCGGGGTTAAATTCATAACACTTACTTTAATCAGCACACCACTGCAATGTTGCTAAGTATCAGAAAACAAAATCCCAATATTAAGGTATTTATACTTCAGTGACAGAACTGGTGTTCTGAGAATTACAACATAAAATTACCAAACCAAGAGTACAAGAAGAATTAAGTTTACAAATGTACAAAAGCATACAGAATGAATGAATGATTGGTTCATTGGGAGTAAATAGGCCTGACCACTCAGAGATGGATTCTGAATTGGTATAATCAGAGATTTGAAGCGCTTGGCTGTGTAAAAAGACTTATGTGGTAAGTTGAGTGCTGCGATAGAATGTTGTTTCTTGAGTAACCAGCCATTTGTATGTCACCAATGAAATATTGATTAGAAGTGAGAATGACAGTAGCAGAAATAATCAGCTCTGGGGTTGAGGTTAAGGATTTTTCCCTGTCAGCAAGGAAAGTGACATAGGACTGTCCTTCTATTTTGACATTCTACATCTGCTAGGTTTAAAATTCAAAGATTGAAAAATAAACTTTTTCTTGGCATCAAATTAATGGCCAGACATTATTTAGTAAGCCAATTTTTTTTTCCACAAAAACAAACTAGGTATATTATGTATTATCTCCCTTAAACATTTAAAAAGCTGTTTTTAAAGTTTTTTTAGAGTACTAAATTCCAAAGCTAACCATCCACCATACTTCCTCTTACTATAAAAATTAAACTTTTGAGGTTCATGAAGTCCTAATATTAACTTGACGAACAAACACTACATTATGCCATTTTCTAGATTTTGACCATGTCTCTTTTATCCAACTTTATTGACGATTAAATTATTTCATAAAGTACTTTCACATGATCCTTTTACTAAATGCTCACAACAATTCTATGAAGTAGGGGTTATGCCAGTATTTGACTGACAGAGAAACTGAGACTTAGAGACTGACTTAATAACATCACAGAGCTCGTTAAGTGAAAGAGCCAGGATCCAAACCTAGGTTTTCAGATTCCAAATCCAGTGTACTTAAATTGTCCTCAAAGAGCAGTCCTGCCCACCCAACTTCATGTTTTGTATGTCTTAATCACACTGGCTGTACAGACGTTCTCTAGCAGTGATACTATCTTTAAGATGTACCATACATATGTATCTTTTCAAAACATACTTTTAATACAAAGATATTTTTGCTATCCTTTACAACATCATCATTATATCTTATAAATCATAATTCAGTTTCTTCAGAATCTTTAAGTGCTTCAAGGTCCTTTTCTAGGTTCATAAGAAATGATTTGGAACAGAGTATCTTTTAACTAGAATTTGGCTTATGTTTTCGTAGTCTTGAAGGTCTAGATTTAACTTTGTGCCTCATGCAACATACTTGTCTACAAAAGGGTCAATCATGACTTTTTTTCCTTATAAAAACCATATGCTGCCATTTATCCAACAGCCACTTACAGAGGCAGGGATGCTATTCCATTTTACACAATACTAGATTTTATGAATCTTGATTTTGGACTCATTGGCATTTTGGACCCAAGAGAATTTGGACCCAAGAGAATAGGACCCAAAATCCTCCAAAGAATGGATTTTTTGTTGAAGATGAATGTTGGAAGTCTGAGAAAATTCTTTTTCAGACTCATCACATTCACAGTTTTTTTCATCTGTATGAATTTTCTGATGTACAGTCAGGTTTTTTCTTTGCCTAAAAACTTTACTACAGTCATTACACCCATATGGTTTCTCTCCTGTGTGGATTCTCTGGTGGCCAACTAAATTCCTCTTAGAAGTAAAAGATTTTCTACACTTTTCACATTCATATGGTTTTTCCCCAGTGTGCATTCTCTGATGTACAACAAGGTTTTTGTTCTGACTAAAGTCTTTTCCACACTCACTACATTTATAAGGTTTTTCTCCAGTATGGATTCTTTGATGTACCATAAGATTTCTACTAGAGGTAAGCACTTTTCTACATATATGACATTCATAGGTTTTTTCTCCACTGTGAATTCTTTGATGCTCAATAAGATTTCTATTGTAAGTAAAGCCCTTCCCACACTCATTACATGCATAGGGCTTCTCACCAGTGTGGATTCTCTGATGGGCTATAAGGTTTGAGCGGTAACTGAAGACTTTCCCACAGTCATTACATTTGTAAGATTTTTCCCTTGTGTGAATCCTCTGATGTCCAATGAGGCTTTTCTTCAGAATGAAGCACTTGCCACACTCATTACACTCATACGGTTTCTCACCACTGTGGATTCTCTTATGTTCAATGAGGTTTCTGTTAGAACTGAAAGCTCTTCCACATTCACTGCATTCAAAGGGCTTTTCCCCAGTGTGGATTCTCCGATGTACGAGCAGGCTTGAATTGTAACTGAAAGCCTTCCCACAATCCTCACATTTGTAGGCCTTCTCTTGTGTATGGAGCTTCTGATGGACCATGAAACTTTTGCTCATAATGAAGGTTTTCCCGCACTCTCGACATTCATAGGGCTTCTCCCCATTGTGGAGTCTCTCGTGGTCAATGAGGTTTCTGTTAGAACCAAAGACTTTGCCACAGTCTTTACATTCATAGAGATTCTCTCCAGTGTGGAACCTCTGATGTAAAATGAGGCTCTTTTTCAGAATGAAAACTTTCCCACATTCATTACATTCGTAGGGTTTCTCTCCATTGTGGAGTCTCTGATGGTCAAAAAGGTAAGCACTCTGAGTGAAGGCTTTCCCACATTCAGTACATTTATAAGGCTTCTCTCTGCTATGCATCCTCTTATGGTCAATGAGACTTGACTTAGAAGTGAAAATCTTCCCACATTTTTTACAACCAAAAGTCTTCTTTTCTGTGTGAACTCTCTGGTGTAGGAGGAGGCTTTTGCTTCGAATGAAAACTTTTCCACATTCTTTACATTTATATGGGTTCTCTGTACTGTGGAGCCGCTGATGGTCAACCAGGTAAGTGGTCTGGGCAAAAGTTTTTCCACATTCATCACACTTATAGGGTTTTTCCCCAGAGTGGATTCGCTGGTGCAGAATGAGGCTCTTCTTCAGAATGAAAGCTTTCTGACACTTGTTACATTTATAAGGTTCTTCTCCTTTGTGGAGCCTCTGGTGGTCAATGAGGTAAGCATTCTGAGAAAAAACTTTGCCACACTCATTACATTTATAAGGTCTCTCCCCAGAATGGCGTCTTAGATGTATAATAAGGCCTGAGTGCCTATAGAAGCCCTTTCCACACTCCTTACATTTATAAGGTTTCTCCCCAGTGTGGATTCTCTGATGGTTTAGAAGGTAAGCACTCTGAGAGAAGGCTTTCCCACATTCATTACATTTATAAGGTTTCTCGCCAGAATGGTTTCGTAAATGCATTAGAAGGCTTGAGCGCTGAATAAAGCCTTTTCCACACTCCTTACATTTATGAGGTTTCTCCCCAGTGTGGATCCTTCGATGATTTATAAGATGGGAGATTTTATTGAAATGTTTACAACATATATCACATTTATAAAGCTTCTTTCCTTCAGCACCTATTAAACTTTCAGAAAAAGCTGAATCTGAAGCCAAGCTTTCTTCAAATTCCTGCCACTTTTGGCCTCGTTTTTCTGGTGGAGTCCTTTTTTTCTTGTCTCGTTCACACAGGAAACCTTTCTTCAGTTTATCTCTTTCCCTTGCTTCATTTCCCCACTGATTTGAAAAAACTTGCCATTCACACTCTTCCTCAAAGTCAAGAAGCTGGGGAACACCTCCTTGAAATCTTTTTGATATTCCTCTCTGAGAATCTGCTCTTTGAGATATGCTCAACTTGGATGTCACCTCCTCATTCTCAGTCATAGTCTCCCATTCTGGTAAAAGAAATTAAAAATGTAAATATTACCATATCCCTGTGTCAGCAACAACAAGATCTTCCAAAGACTTTAAAACAACTAGTAGGATACTTTTACAAGTACACAAAAAGGAAAAGCTTTTCATTAAATGGGAGTACAAAGCACAGTGCTACACTGACAGAATGTTGTAAATGGATTAACACAGAATTCATTCATTCCCAGATACTTCTAAGCTCTTTGCCTTCAAGGAGCAGATGGAAACATAGAAAGGATGCTGAATAAACAGATGCAAGAAGAACTAGAGAAGGATCTTAATACAGGTGGTTCATATATAACTTCATGAAGCTGGATAACACTTGTAAAGAACTGTCTTTTTTTTCCTTCTTCATGCTAAGAAGACAGGAACTCTCAAAGAAAGAAAATATACCTAAAAACTCTGAAGGCCATCTTTAACTTTTGAAGAGTCAAGTGCATCAACATTTTTTTAATTACTTGAAAGTAATTAATCTACAGAAAAAAACCTATTAAAAAGCAACTTAACACCTCGAATTCTTCTTTTAAAATTGAGAAATGGAAATTTGTAAATGTCTACACAAAGGTCTACATTAGACTCCATCATGTAGTTATATATAAAAAATACTGAATAAAAAAAAATACTGAATGAAAAGAAAAAATATAGAGACATTAAAAACTATGAAAATATCTATAAAATAATGAGGCTAAACTAGTTAGCCTCTTTATGACTCCAATATTCTCAAATATTTTAAAATATGAAACGACGTATATTTTAAATGTTTTAGAAACTCATTTTCACCATCTAAATGTGAGAAAAATTATGAACTAGTTCCCCAAATTATCTAATAAATAAAATTATATAAATAATAATAACATTATCTTCTATTTGCGTATAAAAACAGTATTCTTCTACCTAAATAGAGAGAAAATACATAGGAAAAGAGTGTAACAGACTGGTTTTACAATTTAAGCAGAATGCTGGTTAAAGGAAAGTTTTCTTTCTTCAAGGAAGTAGAAGCATTTTAAGAAATAGAAGTGTTACAAGTGGTTAAACAGAAATAGAAAATGGTTAAGAAATGAAGGACTCATATATACACTAGCTAATTAGCTGGAAAATGAAATTTTAGTATAGAAATCAGACTATGTGTGGGCCTAATGAACTTTAAGGGACTTGGGAAAAAATATCAGAATGACAGAGGGAACTGATTATTTTCTGCAATCTTTGGTTAAGCAGGCAAGAAAAAGACAGGCTTCCCTACCTGCAATCCTCCCCAGTCCTCTAATCCATGTCCACTCCATTTCTAATTATCTTTCCAATATGTATATTTGATAATATCACTCACCTGCTCAAAACAAACAATGCTTCATTGACTATAGGATAATGCACAAATGACAAGAACAGCCCAAGAGACGCTATCCTCCACTATCTGCTATTTTTCTGGCTTCACTTCTTATTAGTACCCTTTATGCCTCCAGACTCTAGGCACAGAAAACTATGTACAGATGCCCAAACATGTCATGTTTTAGCTTGCTTCCCTATCACTGCTCATGCCCCTTTCTCTTCCTGAATTTGCTCTTCCTCTTCCCAATTTTCTACCTGCCCAAACTTACAGGCTTAAAAACTAAGTACAAAAGTCACCCCCATTGGAATTACCACTGATCTTACAGGAAAAAAAAAAGTCTAAGGGAATATCATGAATGATTCTGTGCTGACTGAATAACTTAAGATAGAATGGTCAAAAAAAAAAAAAAAGATGAAATGGCCAAATTTCTAGAAAGACACAATGTACTAAAATTGCCTCAGGATGACAGAGAAAATCTGAATAGTTCCATAATAAGCAATGAAATACAATCAGTAGTCAAAACACTACACACAAAGAAAAGCCCAGATCCAAAATGTTTCACTGGTGAATTCTACCAAACATTATAAGAATGAATACCAATTCTTCACACACTCTTCTAATAAACAAAAAAGGTGGGAACACTTCCCAGCTAATTCCATGAGGCCAGTATTACCTACATACTAAAAGCAGACAGAGATATTACAAAAAAAGACAAAACTACAAACAATCATATCTTTATGAATAGAGACATAAGAATCCTCAACAGGGGTTTCCTGGTGGTTCAGTAGTAAAGAATCTGCCTGCCAATACAACAGACATGGGTTCAATCCCTGGTCTGGGAAGATCCCGCATGCCACAGAAAAACTAAGCCATATCTACTGAGCCTGTGTTCTAGAGTCCAGGAGCCTCAACAACTGAAGCCTGCACACCCGAGAGCCTGTGCTTTGCAACAAGAGAAGCCACCACCATGAGAAGCCCATGCACTGTAACTGGAGAGTAGTTCCTGCTTGCCACAACTAGAAAAGAGCACATGCAGCAATGAGGAACCAGCACAGCTAAATAAGTAAAATAAAAGCAAAAAAAAAAAAGAATCTCAACAAAATATTAGCTGACTCCAGCAACACATAAAAAGAATTCCACACCATGACCAAGTGGGATTTATCACAGGAAGCCAAATATTGGTATAACATCAGATAGTCAATTAATGTAATATACATCATTGTGCTTAGCACCAAAGAATTGATGCTTTTGAACTGTGGTGTTGGAGAAGACTTTTGAGAATTCCTTGAACTGCAAAGAGATCCAACCAGTCCATCCTAAGGGAGATCAGTCCTGAATATTCATTGGAAGAGCTGATGCTAAAGCTGAAACTCCAATACTTTGGCCACCTGATGCGAAGAACTAACTCATCTGAAAAGACCCGGATGCTGGGAAAGATTGAAGACAGGAGGAGAAGGGGACGACAGAGGATGAGATGGTTGGATGGCATCACTGACTCAATGGACATGAGTCTGGGTAAACTCCGGGAGTTGGTGATGGACAGGGAGGCCTGGCATGCCACAGTCTATGGGGTCGCAATGAGTCGGACATGACTGAGCGACTGAACTGAACTGAACTGAAAGCAGCAACCAAAAAACTACCCGAACTAAGTAGGTTCACCAAGGTTGTAGGATAAATATTAATATACAAAAATCAGTGTATTTCTGTACCATAGCACTGAACAATCAAAAAAAAAAGAAAATTAAGAAATCATATTAATAGCATCTGGGATTTCCTTGGCAGTCCAGTGGTTAGGATTTGGTGTTTTCACTGCTGGGGCTCAGGTTCAATCTCTGGTTGGGAAACTAAGATCCCACAAGCGGTATAACCCCTTCCCCACAAAAAAGTCACTTCCCTCTGTAAATCTTTCTCTAAACCACCCACCTCTCCTCCTACTCTCCCAGTTCTTTCATTGTACCAAGCTCCTATGTGCTCCCACACTCATGCATACTTTTATTATATAGCATTTGTTACACTGTATTGTACTTATTTTTGTAAATGTCTGTCACTTCAACTTGAATGTACTTTAAGGCAGGAGTTAAGCTTGATGTGCGAGACATTTAATATTTCTTGAATAACTGCCTTTAAATTATATTCCAATCTCTTAAATGAACATTTACAATTCTTTTACATATTGAAGAAGTTATGTGCAAGGTATCTGGGAATTAGCTCTTTTTTTAAAAAGTTATTTTTTGGCTTTGCTGGGTCTTCACTGCTGCTTGGGCTTCTCTCTAGTTGTAGCAAGCAGGGACTACTCTCTAGTTGCAGGGTATGGGCTTCTCATGGTGGTGGCTTCTCTTGTTGCAGAGCACAGGAGCACACGCCCCTAGAGGGCGTGTGGGCTTCAGTAGTTGTGGCTCCCAGGCTCCAGAGCACAGGTTCAATAGTGATGGCGCACTGGCTTAGTTGCTCTGCAGTATATAAGATCTTCCCAGACCAGGGATTGAACCCATGTCTCCTGCATTGGCAGACGGACCCTTTACCATAGAGCCAACAGGGAAGCCCTGAAGTCTGCTTTTCTACCATCTTATCAATGCACAGAAACTGAGTACATAAAACTGTCAAATTTGATAGTGTCACAGTCTACTCGCAGGTCAGAATACCATGGGCTACATAGTACTTTATCTGGGAAAATCTGGTTCTTCCCAAATTTTAATCATTGTCAATTCTTTCCTGGGACTGTCTTTAGACATATTACTTATTTTCCCTCTTTCTGAACCATTTTCTTAAGGTATCCTCCTCAAATCAGAACTACCAGGTCAAAGAACATAAGTACCTTGGTATCTGCTTGCCCAAAGCCCCAACAACACGCAGTTAGAGCATATCTTACTTATTAAAGTTGATTCAAACTTCTTTTTCCTCAAAGAGCTAGAATAAACAAGGAATTCTATTTTCTTCTTATTTTTTAAGTTTAACCTTTATTTAGACCCATCTGGAAATTTATTTTGGCTTAAAGCATAAGCTATGGATCCATGGTGAGTGTTTTTCATAAAATTAATGAACCCATAAAACATGTTTTAAAATTTCTAAAAAGAAAGATGGGTTATATAGTAAATCACATTAGAACTACTGAAAATCTCTTGGATTAAAAAAAAAGCAAGCAAACAAACAAATTGGATTCCTAGGTCATTCTGCATAAATATAAAAATGAAACAATGAAAATGTCTGAATAAAATACATGTGACTTAAAAAATAGTATTTTTACAGAGAAATACACCATCTAAAGGAAAATATTGCAGTTTGAAAGATTTTCTAAGACTTAAACTCACAACCAGCACAGAAAGGCAAACAAATGGGAAAATGTACAACATGTGACAAAAGGTTACCAGTTCTAATAAACAAAAGAAATATGTAGAAAGGATATGAATAAACATAAAATAACAATAAACATAATAATACTAATAATCAAAGAAATGGAAAAAAAAAAACAACACACACCAAAGGACAGGATTCTTCATCTAGCTAGCAAAGATTTAAAAGTGACCAAATCACAAGCACATACAGGTGAAATAGGTCCTCTTGGGCTCTTTGTGTGGATGTGTAAATTGGTATGTCACTGATAGAAAGTTTAGGAATATAGAAAGTTTAGGAATATATATCAAAATATCAAATCTACAAAATATTTGACCATCACACCACAGCTGAGATACTAAAAGACATATCCTCATAAATGTAAAAATATATAGTATAAATTACTATGAACAATAAAAAAATTTACTAAGGTTGCTAAGTACAAAATTAACATACAAAAATTAAATATTTTCATGTATGCAAACTGATCAATTAGAAAATATCAGAAAAGATTACTATTCCAAAGAGTCAGTGTAACCAGAATTACGTAAGATCTACCTGAAGACACTTTTAAAACAGGCCTGAAACAGACAAAGGCAGCATGAACAAATGTAATGATATATAATGTTCTTGAATAAAAATTCAGTAACATAAAGCTGCCAATGTAAAGAATGATACTCAGACAATGAAATGTAAAGCCACCTCCTTCATGGCCTTTTCTAACTCCCAGGAATAGTACTGGTTGCTTTGTCCTCTCCATTTCCATCTCAAGAGGCTTATGCCACTCTAATTCCAATTATTTCACTCTGCCTTATTTATTCTTTCTGTATTCATCTCCCAAATCATGCTACTTAAGAGAAGAATCACATCATTCCCATAGTTGCCGTTACATAGCAGGTGTTTAATGTTTATCAGAAACATAAATGGCTAACAGGTTTTTAAAAAATACTCCTGTTACTAATCAAAGAAATGCACTTCAGAATAGATATTATAGCTCAAAAAATTATATTAACAACAATTTACAAGAGTGGGACTCCTAGGCATCAATGAAGGCAGAGCCAAACGAGTGGTTCTTGTGTACAGCTGGTAAGAGCAGAGAGGACTGATATCAATATGGAAAGCAATTTGGCAGCAGGAAGCAAGAGCCTTAAAATAATTAATTTAGGCCTAGTGATTCTATTTCGAAAAAATAATGAGAAATTAAAAAGAAACATTAGGCATAGAAAAAGATTATTATTACAGTAATTATCTAAAATACAGAAATGGCTAACTAAATTATGACACAAATTATGCAGCCAATACAGATAATGTTTGCAAAGAATATGTGATAATACGAGTGAGGTAAATGCAAAGAAAGCAAGCTATAAAACTGTACATATTCACAGACACACACACACAAAACAATGCAAAAAAAAAAAAAAAACCTCTCTCAAATACCTAAAAAAGCCAGTAAGGTAAAATATCAAAATTTTGAGGGTATTTGTTTGTAAAGAGTAGGTGTAAAAAATTTTTTCCTTCGAGTATTTTTCAAAATAAGTATGCTATGCTATGTTCATGATTAGCGTAGCAGAAAGTCCCACAAAAGCTGGGACTTCCCTGGTGGTCCAGTGGTTAAGAATCTCCACTGACACTGCAGGGAGTCATGGGGGTGTAAAAAGGAAAGAAAAAAGGAAGAAAAATAAACAAAAGCTGAGGAAGTCAAGGTACAAATTATGGGAAGAAAGGGTTCTTACCTAAGGAAGTCACATTTCCGTAATTCTCCAGCATCACATCCCAGTACAAGGCCCTCTGAACTGGGCTCAAACATGCCCATTCTTCTGAAGTGAAGCATACTGACACCTCCTCAAACATCACCAATTCCTGAAATGACATGTATGTATGAGATGATCCATGCCCAGGAAGCTCCCCTACTGAAGAGTTCCTTTCATTTTTGGGGAAGAGACATGTTACGAGGGCATGAGGTGGGATATCAGAGAGACACAGGAGACCCCACATGAACTCTGCCCTCCAATAGCAGGGACCTTGATTCAAAGATGGGAGCTGACTGGACACCCAAGCACTAGGATGAGCGAGTGTATGTTTGAGCCACAATTAGGTAGTGCAGATAGGGCCTTAGGAAGAAAAGAGGTGGCAAATCTTACCTGGGGCTGGGCTGTCAAGAGCATGAGAGCCATTAATTGGTTTCTAGGGTTCTCTTCCTGGGAAAGAGCAGAAGCTTCAGGGGCAGAAGAATCTGAAGAAGGAGGAAAAGCTGCATATGAGATAACTGTCATTCCTGTCCAAATCCAGTAAGTTTATCTTCTATAAAATAGGAGTTCAGAAAGACACATAACTACCAGAACTACGCAATAATGGCTAGAAAATGACACACAAATCTTTTCTGACCACCATGGGCAGGGCTGGAAAAGTGCAAAAATTAGTAATAAGAATGGATAAAGGGTCAGAGGGACCCAAGAAATGACACGAGGGAGAAAAGAAAAGAGTTTGGTATCCTAAGGGACTCATAGAACAGCAGAAGAGGAAGTAGCTATCTGGGAGTAGGGAGGTGAGACCTAGCAAGAGTCCTAAGGATGTCCAAAGCCAGACCCACAGAGTAAGTTACCATGTTGAGGATCCTGGAGCAAGCCGAACACCACTGGGTCAGTAAGAGAATTTGAGCGAATTTCAGCTGATATGTGGCTGCCAGTGGGTGCATGAGGAAGTGCTATTCCTGGAGTACTCAGACCCTCTTGGAGAGTGTCCTGGTTCTGGACAAAGGCTGGAACCTGTGAACAAGCAGAACGCAATAAGCTGACTCTTCTGTACCTCCAGCAAATGAACTCACCTAACCACCATGGACCTCTTTCTGCCCATATAGTCTAGAACTGTGAGATGAGAGTGACCCACCTCAAGTATGGAGCATCAAAACAGCAGGAAAGCTTTGCCTTGAGAACAATGGAGCTGCCCTCTAGCCCCACTCACGGTACTGGTGACCTTTCCCAGAGGAGACTGAACAGAACAGTAGAAACAGAAGCCAGACCTGGGTGTGGGTTAAGGAGGGAATGGGAAGTAACAAGCAATTAAGAGCTTCAGACTTAATCTAGAAGTCTCCAGCTTCAGGTTTAATGTAAAACACTGGGTTCTACTTATTCACACCTTTTCTCATCCCTTCCTGCTCCAATAGAAGGAACACTAGAAGTCTAGACATCTGGTTTTGCTGCTAACTAGATGTCTCACAAAGGCAATGCAGTGAACCTTTTCCTGCCTCCATTTTTTATCTCTTGAATGAGAACAATGGATTAGTGATTAGTAATGAAAAACACATCCTAAAATTCTTCACTTTTACGACTAATACAAACAAGCCCATCCTTGATATCCCTCCCAAATTATACTTCAGACTTTACATATAGAAATGTTTCTAGTGGGCTCCAGATCGACAAAAAGAGATCTGACACATACTAGAAACCATGTTAAGATTACAATTTAATAGCCAAGGATATAAAATCTTATCAGAGGCAAATATCTCAACCCAATCTCTTGTCTCACACAGCTCCCCCAGTAGGGAATACATGGAGTGGTCTTTTCAGATCGAGAAAGCTTCATTCTTGCTCTCCCACAACTTTTCATACTCCAGGTTTACAACACTAATCCAAATAGACTTTACAAACAATATACTTGCTTCTGTTTAGAGGAGCTCTTAGGAACATTATGCTCTTCAGATTCTTGAATCAAACTCAGAATTAGCAAGCATCACCCAGGGAGACAAAGCAGAGTCAATGCTCTGTGTTGATTTTGAATTGGTCCAAAGATCCCAACCATAAATCCATTTCTCCAGACAGATATTCTATGGTCTGAAGAGCTCATGAACCTGTTTTAATTAGCATAAGGGTTGCTGCTGTGTTACTGTTAATGAAAATCACAGGATCATCTTCTATCCCAGCCTATCCTGGGCCTACTCCCCACTTCCCCTTTCTCACTTTTAATGTTGGTCCATCAAGGTCTTTCTGCAGCTCTTCTACCAGGGCCACGGCCTCCTCACCACTCCCAGGGCGATGGATCTGCACCCAGGTCCGTATCTCTCCAGGCAGGATGCTCAGGAATTGCTCCAGCACCAGCAGCTCCAGGATCTGGGCCTTGGTGCGTGCTTCCGGCCTCAGCCACCGGCGGCAGAGCTCCCGGAGCCGGCTCAGTGCCTCCTGGGGTCCAGATGTCTCGTGATAACGCAACTGTCTAAAGTGCAGGTGGGAGGTCTCCCAAACAGTGGAGCTACTCCCTTGGAAGCTGGTTCCCCACTTCCAGGTATCATCCTTCCCTTTAACGAGGCCCTCTTGTCGCAGAGCATTGTGGGCCCAATTTTCTCTTGTCATTGTTGCCATTTAAGACAGGCTCCTCTCCAGGGTCCCTCAATCCTTGCTTGACTTCTTCCTTAGAGCTTGAAGAACATCATCTATAAGACCTAAAGAAATCATTGTTAAAGTTAACCCAGAGACACAATCAGATTTTCCGGACCCCAGTGAGCCCCCGGTAATGAAGAAACCTTGATGAATGCAGAGTTCTAGATTCTGGGCAGTTTCTCCTTTGACAAAAGCCCCAGCCCAAGGCTCTAGGGACATTAATATTCATGTTATCCAGACCACTGCTGATATCAAAAACATGAAATTCTTTTTTTTTCCCTTACCACAAGGCATGTGGGATCAGAGTTCTGCAACAAGGGATTGAACTTGTACCCCCTGAATTGGAAGCCCAAAGTCTTAACAATTGGACCACCACGGAAGTCCAATATCAAGTATCCTTTAATTATTATTTTTAAGAGTGTATCAGTCCATTCATACTTAAGTAATCCATTGCTGTTGGACATTTAATTATTTATAATTTTCTCCTATTACAAATTCAGCTACAATGACCATCTTTGCTAAAGAATTTTTGGTTACATTTCTGCTTATTTCTTCAGGAAAAATTCCCAGAAAAGAAACTGTTTAGCAGAAAGGTAGGAATAGTCTAAACTTTTAAGGCTGTAACAGTTACATCACTATCAGTGACATATCTGAATGCCCCATTAATTTTATTTAACATGTGGACCCTTAAAGTTCATGCTTATAATGGAGCAGCGGAGAGCAAAATAAAATATAATCTCAATACAAAGTGCAACTACAATTAACAGGAGGACAAACAAGCACAGCAAGAATTCATGGAGGTAATTTTGGGTTGGGCTTTAAAGAAAAAATAAAAAGATCACTGGAATATTAGGAAAGCCATTCCAGAAGAAACTGTAATTTCTAAAGCAAGGGAGTGACAACACATATAGCTCTGTTAGAAATGTTCTGTGCAAATCAGAGAAAGGAAGAAAACTTTGAGGTAAGGTTGTAGAACTACAGCAAAGAGGTAAGTAAACAGAAGCAAATTCTAAAGGCTACTAAGAGGTAGCCAGAGGTACCCCAAGTAGCCAGAGTGGCACTGCCAAGCCCGTTCCATAGGAACTACACTCAATATCTCAGCATCAAGCCACCACAGACTTAAACCTGTGTCTGTCAGCATCTGTGCTTTATCCAGTTTTACTTTGTGCATCTGTTAGCAAGATGTGTCCTAAGGGAACTGCTCCTTTGCTTTACACCATTTGAGCTTATGAAGGCTTCATAAGAATACTATTTTCAGATATTAGAGGACACCTGCAGTCTAAGCAAATAAAGTTCTAAAGTATTAGTAGGGATAGAACACTTGAAAAAAGAAACTGAGCAGTTCTTTGGTCACTGATCTGGGGGTGATGGAAAGGAATTTTAAAAAACTATTTCTATCCCATGCTCACAGCTAGAAAGAGTACTGTCAAAATTCCAGTTCTTCTCAACTTTATTTACAGAGTCAATGCGACTCCAATAACTCACCAAGCTATTTTGTAGATATCGACAAACTGATTCTAAAGTTCACATGGAGAGGCTACAGACCCAGAATAACTAACACAGAACTGAAGGCCTTCTCCCTCAGGATCGTGAAGTTGAGGGACTGACACTACCTAACATCAAGATTTTCTAAAAAGTTACAGTTATGAAGACAGTGCAGTGTTGGCAAAGTGCAGACAAACCAATGAAACAGAATAGAAAGTCCAGAAATACTCCTTCATGAAGAGAGTCAACTGATCTTTGATAGAATAAAGGTAATACGACGGAACAAAGATAGTCTTTTTGGCAAATGGTGCTGGTACAACCAGATATGCACATGCAAAAAAAATCAATCTAGACACAAACTTTACGTATTTCACAAAATGGATCACAGACCTAAATATAAAATATAGAACTATAAAAGTCCTGGAAGATAACCTAGGAGAAAACCTAGAAGACTTTGGGTATGGTGACAGCTTTTTAGGCACATTCAAAAGGCATGATCCTTGAAAGAAATAATAAGTAGACTTCATTAAAATTCAAAAATTCTGCTCTGGAAAAAGCAATGTCAAGAATGAGAAGACAATCCATAGACTGAAAGAAAATACTTGCAAAAGACACACATACTTGATAAAAGACTAATATCCTTCCTTTGTCTATTTCATACAAAGAACTCTTAAAACTCAACAATTAAGAAAACAAACAACTCAATTAAAATATGCCCATGGGGGCTTCTCTGGTGATTTAGTGGTTAAGAATCCACCTGCCAGTGCAGGGGACACAGGTTCGATTCCTGGTCCAGGAAGATACCATATGCTGAGGAGCAACTTAAGCCCCCTTGCACCACAACTACAGAGCCCCTCCTCCACAAGAGAAGCAACCAAAATGAGAAGTCTGCATACCACAATGAAGAGTAGCTCTGACTTGCCTCAATTAGAGAAAGCCTGAGCACAGCAACAATGACCCAGCACAGTTAAAAGTAAATCTTTTTTTTTAATGACCCAAAGAGGAATTCCCTGGCAATACAGTGATGAGGACTTGGAGCTTCCACTGTTGGGTGCCCAGGTTTAATCCCTGGCCAGGGAACAAAGAGCCATAAGCTCCATCATGGCCAAAATAAGAAGATAAAAAATGGCCCAAAAACCTAAACAAACACCTCATCAAAAAAGATATACAGATTTCAAATAACTGCATGAAAATATGCTCTGCATCATATATGTCATCAGGAAAATACAAGTTAAAACGATGAAATACCATTACATACCTATTAGAATGGCCAAATTCTAGAACACTGGCAACACCAAACACTGGTGAAGATGTGGGACAACAGAAATTGTCATTCGTTGGTAGGAGTGCAAAATAGTACAGCCACTATGGAAGACAGTTTGGCCCTTTCTTAGCAAAACTAAACATACTCTTACCATAAATTCTAGCAATTGAGCTCTTCAGTATTCATCCAAACTAACTGAAGACATATGTCCACAAAAAAAACCTGCACGTGGATGTTTTAGCAGCTTTATTCATAACTGTCAACACCAAGAATCAACCAAGATATCCTTCAATGGGTAAACAGATAAACTGTGGTACATCCAGATAACAGAATATTATTCAGTGTTAAAAAGAAGCTATCAAGCTATGAAGAGATACAAAGGAAATGTAAATGCATGTTACTCAGTGAAAGAAGCTAACCTCAAAGTCCAATATACTTTACAATTCCAACTACATGGCTTCTGGAAAAAGCAAAACTATGGGGGATTTTTTTTTTAATTGACCTACAGTTGGTATACAATGTTAATTTCTGCTGTACAGCAAAGTGATTCAATTACACATATACATTCTTTTTTATATTCTTTTCCATTAACGTTTATCACAGGATATTGAATACAGTTCCCTGAGTTATACAGTAGAACCTTGTTGTTTATCCATTCTATAAATACTAGTTTGCATCTGCTAGCCCCAAACTCCCACTCTATCCCTCCAGTGGTGGGGGATGTTGATACTGGAGGAGGCTATGCAAGTGTGGGGCAGGGAACATATGAGAAATTTCTGTATTTTCTGCTTAATTTTCCTATGAACCTAAAACTGTTCTAAAAAAAATAGGGTCTACAAATAAAACTTGGGGGGAAAAGAGACTTCTAAATAATTTTCTACAGTAAATTATCAGAATTTTATTTACTCTATACTTTGCAGAGATACAAATAAGAAATCCTTAAGCATACATTATGCTTGTTTCTCACAAAAGATTTGTAAGCACAGGTTAAAAAGAACAAAAGAAGTCTCAGAGGAGCTAAGCAATTCACTGAAGGCCACTCAACTAGTTCAGTTATGGGAGCAAATTCTGATCTCAGGGATTCTAACCCCAAAAGTACAAAATAACTGCACCTAAGAAAAGACTTCTGAAACCGGAACAACTATTCTAAAGCAATGGTTTCCAAACAACAGTTCATTAAAACAATTAACCATACACAGTCACTCACAGGTTGATAAAGACCTTTCTTGCAAGACAGCATTTACTCACATTTGTACTTAATGTGAAAATACATTCTCTGAGGCAGTGGTGATATGGGTGGTCTAAGTTTGCTTCTTAAATACCATTACATTACAAAATTTAAAACGGGACTTGGTGTGTGGGGGGATAAACTGGAAGTTTGAGAATGACATATACACACTGCTGCTGCTGCTGCTAAGTCACTTCAGTCGTGTCCGACTCTGTGCGACCCCAGAGACGGCAGCTCACCAGGCTCCCCCGTCCTTGGGATTATCCAGGCAAGAATACTGGAGTGGGTTGCCATTTCCTTCTCCAATGCATGAAAGTGAAAAGTGAAAGTGAAGTCGCTCAGTCGTGTCTGACTCTTAGCGACCCCATGGACTGCAGCCTACCAGGCTCCTCCGTCCATGGGGTTCTCCAGGCAAGAGTACTGGAGTGGGGTGCCATTGCCTTCTCCGATACACACTACCATATATAAAAAAGATAACTACTAAAGACATACTGTATGGCAGAAGTAACTCTAATCAATACTCTGTAACGGCCTATACAGTAAAAGAATCAAGAGTGGATATATGTATAACAGACTCACTTGGCTGTACACCTAAACTAACATAAAGTTGAAAACCAAGTATACTCCAATAAAATTACAAAGAAAAATGGGAATCAATCCATCCTTCAAGGGGAAGAAAAAAAAAAGAATTCTTGGAGCCCCTGCTCCAGGGAAGTCTCAAGCTGTTTCTCAGCATCAGCCTCAGAGAAAACTGAAAAAAGCAGAAAGACGTGAGCTGAGATCTGGCTACTGAGGTCGCTCTTCTCAAAGGGGCAGCACATTCATTGACTCGACAGCCAATCCACAAACACACAGAGACACAGAGGAGTTGTCTTGCATATATTCCCCAAGGCGTAGCCTAGGCGTCCATCTCAACCAAGCGGTGAGGGACCGCCCTGGGGGTGAGGAGCAGAGAGGGGCCGGCGAGGGCTGAGCTGCTCCAGAGAGCTCAAGCCGCAACCCGGGCCGCCCTTCGCGCTTGCCAACCCCACCCGAGCCCACTCCGCTCACCGGGGTCTCCCGCGGCGGCTCCGGCCTTGGGGACCACCACTTTGGCGCCGGGACGCCAGGAGATGACACGAAAACTGGACGCGACGGCACCTGAAGCCTAGGATAATGGCTGACCCGCGGGTATCGCGACATCCGGTGGCTCACCCCATCTCCCAGTTTCGGCTCTCTAGGAAGCCACATCTCTATGGTTCCTAGCTTTCCCAGTGGTGGCAGGAAAGGCGGAGCCTCCCGGGCTCTTAGGTCTTCATTCCTCTCAACCAAAGAACAGGTGTGAATGTTTTCCAGAACCCAAGGATGCAGAGATGAATCACATGGCCCAGGCCCCCAGGACTCGTGTTGCCTCCTGAAAGAATTGGACCTGTTTTAATTTGAATTGCAACTGAGTTTAATAGAGTAATTTCTCGAACGTCTGAATGTCTTCGTGAGTGACATATCCAATCTATCTGTGAACCAGAGCAGTTCTCACCATAAATAACATATGTTACAAATGACTTCCTTGTGAATTGGCTTGCTGTTGTTCAGTCGCTAAGTCGGGTCCGACTCTTTGTGACCGCATGAACTTCCCTGTCCTTCACTATCTCCAGGAGTTTGCTCAAATTCATGTCCATTGAGTCGGTGATGCCATCCAAGTATCTCATCCTTTGTTGTCCCCTTCTCCTCATGTCATCAGTCTTTCCCAGCATTAGTCTTTTCCAGTGAGTTGGCTCTTCACATCGGGTGGCCAAATATTGGAGCTCTTGCCCAAATGATGAGATAATGGAGCTCTGGTGTTAAATATAAATCAATATGAAATGAGGATGGAGGGACACAGCCTCCCTGGAATGAGGAGGTCTTTGCAATTGTCCACCACCCTGAGTAAAGTTAGGTCTGTGTAAAGGGTACTGGAACTCCGCTTCTCTCTTTGATACTTAAATCTTTTAAGTTTGGACTCCTGGGATTGTCACCCTCTATACAAGATGACAGAAAGAGGCTCCAAAAGGGTATTGCAAAAGAGAGAAATGTCACATCCTTGGACCCACAGGAGTCTTTAGGATGGATCACCAAGTGAGGGTCCTTACCTTTGTGCAGGAAAGAATTCAATAGCAAGTCAAAGAAAAGTGAAAGTGTTTTTAGAGGAATTCACACTGCACAGGCCTAAATGTGAACTATCTCAGAAAGTGAGAGCAGCACCAGGGCATGAGATTGTAGTTTTCATGGGCTAAGTAATTTAATATGCTAACATATGGGAGGAACATTACCATTTCCAGGAATATTGCTATTTCAGGAAGAGGGGGTATTTCCAAGGAGTTGGACCACTGTCCACTTTTTGGCCTTTGATGGTCCGTCTCAGAACTGTCGTGGCCAAGGAGTGATTTTGGTATTACCAAAAAGATAAAATAAACTAAAGATCCATAACCAAACTTCTCAAAACAACCTTGGTTTCAGCTGGTTCCAGTCAGTCTTTATCAAATCCCAGCAACTGCACCCCATCTTCATTTATCCAACATTTGTTTCCTGCCTCTTTCTCTCCTGTCTCAAGGGCAAGGGCCATGACTACATGGACCCCACATGCACTTAGCACCTAGCACAAAGCCACAGTAGGTGCTAGACTAATGCTTGTTGAATGAGCAAGGTGTTATTCTATTGATATGTTTTCATCTAGCTTTCACTGAACACTTGCTTAAACATCTCAGTCTCTACTCCACAACAACAATTTACTGAGTACTAATCATGTGCTAGACACTGTTCTAGGCACTAGGGATATAAATAAAGAGGTGAAGTCCCTAGAAACTTACATTTCTAGGGAGGATAGACAGAAAACAAATACAAAATGTATCAGAGAGTGATAAATACTAAGCAGAAAGAGGGTAAGGACCCAACACCCAACCAAGTAGGAGGAGAACCAGGAGATAGTACTTTATAGGTCTCAAAGCATGAATGGGAGGACCTCCCTGGTGGTCCACGGCTTAAGACTCCATGCTTCCACTGCAGGGGGCGCAGGTTCAGGCCTGGTCAGGGAGCTAAGATCCCACGTGCTGTGAGGTGCAGGGACTCAAATCCCTACCCTTGCGGTTGATAAAATCTATGTCCTTTGGTGACAAGGATCAGCAAACTGCCACATGGCACACAAGCACTCACTTATCTGACTTCCACTTCTTTATCCTAGGCTCTGAGGATTATTTTACTCTCTGAAAGACCTTTAAAAGGGTGTTTAAGTTTTATCCAACATTTCTATGCTGTGTCATAGCCAAAGGACTTTATTTTTATCTTGTATGCCATTTTGTTCTACTACAATTTTTTATTCATTTTTATTTTTAAAAAACTTAATTTGGGGCTGTGCTGGGTCTTCCTTGCAGTGTCCAGACTTTTCTCTAGTTGCAGCGAGCTGGGGCTACCCTCTAGTTGTGGTTGTGGTACATGGGCTTCTCATTGCGGTGGCTTCCCCATGTGAATCACAGGCTCTAGGGCCTAACAGGCTTCAAGAGTTGTGGTGCATGGGCTCACTAGCTATGGTGCAAGGGCTTAGTTGCTCCATGGCATGTGATCTTACTGGACAAGGGAATTGAATCCATGTTTCCTGCATCAGCAGGCAGATTCTTAACCACTGGGCCACCACGTAAGTCCTGTAATTTTCCAAAACATGAATCTGCTCAACTCTGTGGTTAAACCAACATTGCCAATGTGACAGCATTTTCTTTCACTCAGTAAACTGGTTGCTAATTTGTTATGATTACACAAACTCTGGTATATGTCTCAGTAATTTTGTGATTTGTAGATTTTTCTGAGGGAAAATAGATAGTTATCACAAAAATAGCCATGTAGAGTCAAGGCTCCTCATGGAGATCTTCCTTAAGTCCCTGCTTCAAAAGTTCTGTTTTACATAGATTCCTAGTGCACGTGTGCTTAGTTGCTCAGTTTGGTCCAACTCCTGGGGACCCTCTGGAATGTAGCCTGCAGGCTCCATGGGATTTTTCATGCAAGAATACTTGAGTAAGTTGCCATTTCCTTCTCCAACAGATTCCTACACCCTGACCCAAATATGCTAATTTTGTGGGCTTGGGAAATATAACTGTATATGTGAAATTACTTCTTGTGATTCCTAGATTTGGGAACCACTGAACTTAAAAAGAATGGTTACAGCTTTGTTATGGCTACAGTCCTTATACATCAAATTCTGCTGTGTGGATTTAAAATGGTCAGTGGAAGGAGTGAGAACTAGTGAAGTCCTGTATCCATATTGCCCAGAAAGGAATTAGCCATTTCCTTTGGACCCCCTCACAAATCTGCCTTCTGGAGTAGAAATGGACCTCAGGAAACATGCTGGTTTTATACAGCCAAAGGACGTCTATACAATAGTATAGGTTTGAACAGAGATGAGACCAGAGAGGGGATGGGACAATAACTAGCTATACAAGTTCTCCAACGAAATAACAGAAGAGGACATTTTCTTTTTGTGGCCACACAGCATGTGGAATTTTAGTTCCCCTACCAGGGATTAAACCTGCATCTCTCGCATTGGAAGTGTGGAGTCTTAACCATCGGACTGCCAGGGAAATCCCAGAAGGACAATTTCTAACGGCTAGAGCTCTACTTTTTGTAGAGTTGGCCCTTCATATCTATGGGTTCTGCATCATGTATTTAACCCAATACAGATAAAAAAATATTAAAAATGAAAAAATTTCAGAAAGTTCCAAAAAGCAAATCCTGAATTTGCCATACTGGCAACTATTTATATGTATTATTTTCATTGCATTTACAACTATATACAAAGCATTTACATTGTATTAGATTTCATAAGTAATCTAAAGATGATTTAAAGTATACTGGAGGATGTGCCTAGGTTATATGTAATAGTTCACCATTTTATAGAAGGGACTTGAGCATCCTTTGATTTTGGTATGGTGGTGGGGGTCCTGGACCCAATCCCCTGCAGTTACTGAGGAAAACTCTATTAAGAGTATGAAAATAACAAGCTTCATGTTGTGTTTGAATCTGAAACAAGCCAGAATCACATCTTCATTCCAAAAGCATCTCCTTAAAGAAAAGCAAATTGAACTGTTTTCTTCCCAATCTGAATAAAGGAAGGAAGCAAAAGAAAAAAAATTTAGTGATATTTATAACAAGGAAATAACAACAGATATTTATTGGAGGAATTATAACCATTTTTGGCAAAAGTTTTATGACTCCAGTTTTATAACATCAGAGGTGAAGACAGACAGTCTAGTTTCTAAAAACAACCTAATAATATGAACATACTGTTTTATTTATATTGAATGGAAAAAAATTTTTAAAGTAATTCTGTCACTCAGGATACAGACCTGAAGATGAAATATAGTCTTATGGGATTCATGGTCAATGAAAATGCTCAGGTACTATTTAAAGCTCTTTTTGGTTTAAATTTTCTTCTGAGTTCCTAATAAGATCTAATATAGTACACACCATCACATTCACCTCTCTATGCAAGATTCTTTGTCTTTCAGATTTCCCTTTAATTAAGGCTACATAACATTTTAATTTCACACTTTTTCTCACAACTTAAAAGAGATGTACATATTTCTAGCCCACACCAAAGCAATTCTACATACAAGGTATCTGTGGTCAAAAAATACTGACTTTTCATATTCCTTGGGAATATTCAGGGTACTAAAAACAAGTGAATAAATGTGAGTGCACAGGAAACCAGCAGATGACAGAAAGAGGGATGGACAATACACAGTAGTTTAGTGACGCACATTTCAAGAGAGCTCGGGTTTTGACAGAATAGAGAAGAAATGGCATACAGAGAGGTAAATGGGTTGGGGGAGACAAAAACTAGCAATTGAGGGACTGCAGAGGAAGCACTGTTGTTAGGGAACAACCAGCCTTCCATTAGAACAGGAAGTTGGAAAAAAAAAACACATTTAAAGAGACAGACCTTGAATTTCAGAGTGTATCATGAAAGGGCTTGAAAGAATGGTAAGAACTGCAAAATTAAACGCTGACTGAAACAGGCAGCTGGTAGTCTTCAAAAACTTCTGCAGGAAGGTGAATGGTCAGTTCAAATTACATTGCAGAATGGGTATATGAAAGGGTATAGAGCACACTTACTAACATTTACTCCTGCAGCTTAAGACAGGCATCAGCCTACAAGATTAGAAGCTGCTGAGGGCCTCCTCCAGGGTCCATTATCTTGGCTTGCCTGGGTAAGAAATGTCAATTTATTCAGATCTCTGGCTTCCTTCCTAGAAGTTATTTACTCTTGGAGACCACAGAGTCTTCTAAGATGAAAAAGAAAGCCTACCTGAAGAAAGAATTTCAGACACTATGACACAGTGGTGGAAAAATGTTTTGCTCAGCAGTATCAGAAGCATTAAAAACTCTGCTCAGCAATAATAAATGCTTAAAAAATACCCCCAACAGGCACACAGGAAGTTAGTTGCCTGTTTTCTTATAAAGCAGTTTTAGCAGGGCCAGGAGACATTAGTCATGGGAGTTGCCATATAGGTAATCAGCAGCTGAGAATGGCTGGCATGACAAAAGGCATGAAATATTAATTACAACCTCCCTGTAGAATTTTGAAAAGGACACATGATAGGGAAAAATGATGCAACCCCCTTCCTGCTGAAGTTCTGTCTAGCCATAGTCACAGGTGAGTGACCTTCCCTCATGTCCACCCAGACTCTTGGGGAAGTGCCTACCCAAGGGTGACCAATGATACAACAGTCCTACCCCCTGAACACAGCAACAGAGCCTAGAAACCATGCTTTGAATAACTATGCAAAGAGGGACTATTATACCACAAAATTATATATAAGCCATTATCCTATCAAACAAATAGGACAAAAACTAAACAATCACTTTCCACCCAAATATACGCTTCATACCATCCACTTCTTTTTAGCATCTTCCTTATGAAACCATGATCAACCTATAATTGTCCACATATCATCAACCACCTTTCACAGAAGTGGCTACTCAGGAGAATCCCAACTTCTCAGTCTCCCACTCACAGAACCATCATGATGGGCAGAGGCACTTTGGTAAAACACAGAAAGCATGGACTTGAAAGTCTGATCTGAGTTCAAATTCTGGCTTAAACCATTTATTAGCCAGTCACCTAACCTCACTTGAGACTCCATTTTCTTGTACAAATGAGGTATCAAATTCTCAGTAGTTCCTGAAAGAATGTATCACTACATGCAGAAGACAAATGGTGTCAGGCTTAGGCATTCATTGTATACAAAGGAGGAGGAATGACTGAGTTAAGAATGGGGCAGTTCTAAGGGTTCCCAGATTCTGAGCTGTCTTAAAAGTTTAAAATACTTAATTGAAAACAGATTAAGGCCTTCTCAGAGGGCTGGACATAAAGGCTGGTCACACACTTATAGCCATTATCTCATTTAATCCTCACAACAATCCAGTGAGGTAGGGAGTTACTCCCATTTTACAGATAAACCTACAGCTCAGAGCAGTTCAGGGACTTGTCCAAAACTGGCAAGCTAGTGCATAGTAGATCTGGAATTAGAACTTATATATCTCTGACCCAAAAGCCTACAATTTTAGCTACTAAAGTCTACAAAACATGTGAAGGCAGTATTCCCCTTGTTTTAGATTATGCTGACTCTCTTTAAAGGTTATGAAACTGCAATTGTTTCAATTTCATAAGGGGGTATTTTTTTCTGGTTCTGTAGACATATATTGAAAAGATCGAGTCTAGGTGGTTCTTTATTCTCTCTGGATCCTTCTACAGCAGTGGGAAACAATATGGTAAATTTTTACTGTTTTCTTTTAACCTAAAAGTGATTAAGAAAGTGGATTAGATATCTTATTGACAACTGTAAAGTCGGTTTATCTTAAAACTGCAAAAGCCAACAACTGGTATTTATGACGTAATATATAGGAAACAGGCTCTAAAAGGAAGTGACTTGCTGAGGGTTCCCCTTCTACTAAGGTCAGTATTAGGGTACAATCCCAGGACTTTAGAGTCTGTGACTTTCATAACACTGTTGAATGAAAATGATTATGTGCTCATTGCATTTAAAAAATACTCTACTTTTTTCCTGAATATAAAAGTGATACACTCTCACTGTAGAAAATCTAAAAAGCATACAAAAGTATAAAGAAGAAAATAGAAGTTACCTATAATCCTATTACCCAGAGATAATCCCTGTTAATATTTTGGTTTGGTATTATTTCATTTCCATTTTTCCCTTTGCATAAATTTTTAATTTGGATATTTCATTGTTTTTATCTTTCAGTTATCTTCCATTTTATTCAAATCATTTCTTCCATGGCACTAAATATTTTTAAAAAATGTTTACAATGGATGCAAAGCCATCATATGGATAGACCATAATTCACTTAAACCCAATTCTGTCGAAAATCTAGTTTTCTTCCTCCAGTTTTACATGATGCGGGCATGAATACCCCCTTCTGTTAATCTTAGTCTACTTCTGATTACTTTCCCTGTGTGGATTCTTAAAGAATTAAGGTTGATGATACTGAAAAACTGCTTTTCCCAAAAGCAGCAATTAGCTCCACTTTGTAACAATATATGTTATTTATGACATTTCTTTCTCCTCATTATGCTTTCTCTGATGTTGAATAAGCTGTGAGCTGTAACGATAGGCCTTCCCACACTCACTGCACTTATAGGGTTTCTCCTTCGTGTGGGTTCTCAAATGTAGAATCACTTGAGAAGTCTGCCTGAAGGTTTTTCCACATTCATTACATTTATAGGGTTTCTCTCCAGTGTGAACTCTCTGATGATCAATAAGATTTCGATTAGAAGTAAAAGCTTTCCCACACTCATTACATTTGTAAGGTTTCTCTCTACGATGAAGTCGCTGATGTTCATTAAGGGTCTTCTTTAAGATGAAAGCTTTCCCACATTCATCACATTCATAAGGCTTCTCCCCAGTGTGAATTCTCTGATGGTCCATAATCTTTGTATTAGAAACACATGTTTTCCCACACTCCTTACACTTGTAAACTTTTTTTCCTTTGTGCATTCTCTGATGTTGAGTAAGGTTTGAACTACGGCTAAAGGCTTTCCCACATTCAATACATGTGTAGGGCTTCTCACCAGTGTGAACTCTGTGATGTGAAATCAGGCCAGAACTCCGACTAAAGGCTTTCCCACACTCCTTACATTCATAGGTTTTCTCCCCACTGTGGATTCCCTGGTGCCGAATAAGGTGGGACTTACCACTGAAAGATTTCCCACATTCACTGCATGTGTAAGGCTTCAATCCTGTGTGGATTCTCCGATGAACAACCAGGTTGGAGCTATGACTGAAGGCTTTTCCACACTCCTTACACTTATAGGGTTTCTCTCCTGTGTGGATTCGTTCATGTACTGTGAGGTTTGCACTCTGACTAAAGGCTTTCCCACACTCAGTACACACATACTGTCTCTTTACAGCCTGAATTCTCTCATTTATTGTAGGGCCATCTTTTTCAGATTCTTGGTCACTCACTTCTGTGACTGTTTTATTGTCTTGAACTGTCTTCTGTTTGAAGTTTCTTGTTTTTCTCCTCATTTTCTCTTGCTTGGAGCATCCCAGTGGCCCCTCGAGTCTTTTCTTTCCCTTCAAAGGTGCTTTCAAAATTTTGACTTCCTTGGCAATACCTCTGTGGTGCTCTCTTGAAAGTTGAGACTCTGATTTTTCAGGAATGATATTTTGGAATCAATACTTCCTCCGTCCTCGTTTCACCATCTGACAGAAGAAACAGAAGTTGCACATGTCACCTGCTCTCTACACTAAAGGAAGGAGAATTATTCAAGGATAACAAGATGTGGTGGACCACAGGATCTCACATGGAAAAGTAAGGTGGGGAGGACTGATCAAAAAGATGAGAAAAATGAGGTTAGACATACAGGCTAAGGTAAAGGTAAGGAAAGTTATGGAAAGAGGAAGCTTATGGAAAGCGAGGGACTGACAGGAGCCTGACAGGTGCAGTATCAGAATGAATAATGTGTAGTATAAAGCCCACCCAGGTTTCTTCCTATCTTATGCTCTGCTCTCAGAATTGGAGCCATCTAACTCATAATATGGTCCCTAGAAAAAAATGCACTGAAAGATCTTTAGTTCAGTAGCTCAAATGTCTAATCTTCAGATCAGTTTGCCATTTAGTTCATGGTGACCTATTCCCATAGCACCAGTGATACAGTGGCTGGAACAAAATAGGTGCTCAAAAATTGTTTTATAAAATAGCAACGAGGATTCCGTCTAGAGTGTGACTAAGATTTCACTTTTTGCTCTAGTATAGGTACTAGGTTCCTGTCTACATCACTCTTCTTAAGCTCTGTTGTGATGGGGTAACACTTTTCTTCCAATATTGAAGTCTAGTCACATCATAGCCTACTGTGCAGGGGCTGGTCTGTAACTGGATCCAGGTACATTGTACAAGTTCAGCCTGTCTGCTTTTTACCAATCAGAGTCTAAGGGGTGAACCTGAGAGGCTGAACTGGGGAACAGGGTTAATTAAAGCATAGCAGGGGAAACTCTGATAAGACCTTGTATGGCACAATGGTAAACTATCTAAAGATGGCAAGAGAGGGACTTCTCTGGCAGTCCAGTGGTTAAGACTCCACAAATTCCAACACAAGAGGCATGGGTTTGATCCCTAGTCAGGGAACTAAGATCCCACACACCACAAGCCTCCCTCCCCAACCAGCAAAAAAATAAATAAATAAAGATAGCAAGAGGGTGAGAGTGGAGGGCAGCACAACCGAAAGGGGCTTACATCATGAAACCAATGTCAAGAGAAGCAGGAATTTCCCAACTGGTTTGGCATCAAACTCTGAACATACAGGTAACTCTGTGTGTGTATGTGTGTGTGTGTGTGTGTGTGTGTGTTAGTCGCTCAGTCATTTTCAACTCTTTGCAACCCCATGGACTGTAACCCGTCAGGCTCCTCTGTCCATGGAATTCTCCCAGCAAGAATACTGGAGTGGGTTGCCATTTCCTTCTCCAGGGGAATCTTCCCAACCCAGGGATCGAACGCAGGTTTCTGGCATTGCAGGCAGATGCTTTACCGTCTGAGTTACTAGGGAAACCAATGTATAGATAACTCTAGCAGACCTCAAATCTAGAGAAGGTTGAGTCATAAGAGAAAAGTGAAAGATGACTCCATGATACTAACACATCACTAATTCTCCTTTTACTATATTCCTTCTCAGACTTGTCCATATTCATAATGATAGTTGTAAATATACAATAGATACAATTTTGCATTCTACTTCTTCTACTTAGTTTTTTATAAGTATTTTTCATATTGCTATTAACTCCCTGGTGGCTCAGATAGTAAAGAATCTGCCCACAATGCAGGACTCGGGTTTGATCCCTGGGTCAGGAAGATCCCCTGGAGAAAGGAATGGCTACCCACTTCAGCATTCTTGCCTGGAGAATTCCATGGACAGAGGAGTCTAGCAGGCTATAATCCATGGGTTCACAAAGAATTGGACACAACTGAGTGACTAACACTTTCACTTCCACTTCAGTATCATTTTTTGACTACATAATGCACCAACAATTAAACTCATTACAATTTACCTACAACTTTGCTAGTGTCAGATGTTTCTGTTGTTCCCTGAGGTTTAACTACTATCAATAATGCTATCATGATCACTCTAGACACAAAGTTGTCTTCTCATTGAAATATATTCCTAGGATAAAAGTTTCATAAGTGAGTTACTGGGTTGGAAGGAATGACATTGTTTTGGAGTACTGCCTACTGATTTTCAAAAAATTTGACTGGGTGCTTCACTGGCAGTTCAGTGCTTAAAACTTTGCCTTCCACTGAACTGGGTGCAGGTTTGATCCTTTGTCAGGGAGTTAAGATCCCACATGCCTTGCAGACAAAAAACCAAAACATAAAACAGAAGCAATATTGTAACAAATTCAATAAAGACTTAAAAGTTTGACTAATTTTCGTTATCTCATAGTTTTGTGATAAACAGAGTCAGGCTCTCTGCAGGAGGGACATATCCAGTGGTGAGTGCTCAAGGCCAGCAAGAAAAGAACTGTGAAGGCTGGAGTTCACACCTCAGAAGTGTACTGGTGCCAGTGATATTATACACAGGCACATGTACACAGACTTGTGCCCAAGACAAGAAGGGCAGGCACAGAAAATGGTGGGAGACAAGGATACTTGGCAGGAGCCTGAGCACACTCACACCCAGCTGCTTACACGCTCCTAATCAAACAGGAGTCAGCAGGTGGAGGAAGCCAGTGAGAAGTAGTCAGGGGACTGCAGAGCAGAACAGGACAGCTAGTGAAGCTACCTCCAAAGTTCTGAGAAAGCTGATGGCTTTTTCTCAGCTTCTTTTCCATTTTTCATGTTCTCGGGAAACTTTCTCTTTTCTTCATACATTTCTTAAACTAGTAATTATTGAACACTCTACCATTAAATATCTCTGTTCTGGATCTCACACAGCTTTTTAAAAAGCACCGTTGCAGAAAAGTGAAACTGTTTGTATGAATGAATGGATGGATGGATGACTAGGTGGATAACTTTATGTATTTGCTGTTATGAAGGCCTCCCATTTTGCTGGATAATTGTCCTCTGCTAAACTGTATTACTCTTTAATTATTTTCCTTCCTACTGTATTATTATGAAAAGTTAGGAAATGACTTTAGAGGAATGGGACTTCCCTGATAGCTCAGTTGGTAAAGAACCCACCTGTAATGCAGAAGATCCTGGTTCGATTCCTGGGTCAAGAAGATCCACTAGAGAAAGGATAGGCTACCCACTCCACTATTCTTGGGCTTCCCTTGTGGCTCAGCTGGTAAAGAACCCACCTGCAATGCAGGAGACCTGGGTTCAATCCCTGGGTTGTGAAGATCCCCTGGAAAAGGAAAAGGCTACCCACTCCAGTATTCTGGCCTGGAAAATTCCATGGACTGACTAGTACATGGGGTCACAAAGAGTCGGACACGACTAAGTGACTTTCACTTAGAGGAATAGATTTTCATAATTACTAGAATAAAGTAATTTAGAAATTCAGAATAAGACAGTGCCTTGAAGCCAGCCCCTGGGCATCCCACTTCTAGGCATGGCTGATCCAATGCTTCCCAGTTAGCTAGTGCAGTATCTATTTTATCTTTAAAGGCTATTATGGAAATATGTCTTGCAGCCTTCCAGAAAGGTGTGCTCAGGAAAAACATTAATAGCCAGGTATTTACACAACTCCATACTGAATGCAAAAAGAAAAAAAAAAAAAAAGACTGTTACACACTGACTGTATCCCTCCAAAATTCACATGTATAATCCCAAGCCCCCAGTGTGTCTATATTTGGAGATGTGACTTCTAAGGGGGTAACTAAGACTAAAGCAAGTTATAAGGGTGGGGCCCTGATCCAACAGGATTGTGTCCATACAAGAAGACCTACCACTGGCACTTGCACTCCTGCCCCCTCCCTACTACATGCACCAACGGAGGGAAGCCATGTGAGCACACAACAAGAAGGTAGCCATCTACAAGCCAGGAAAAGAGTCCTCATGAGAAACCAAAAATTGTCAGTCACCTTGATCTTGGACTTCTATCCTCCAGAGCTTTGAGAAGATAAATGTCTATTGCTTAAGCCACCCAGTCTGTGGAATTTTGTTATGGCTGCCCAAGAAGACTAATATAAGCATGCAATATCATACCTACATTTAAGGAACTTACAATGGCATAATGGTAATACACTAATAGAACAAATTACAAATTTACAATGTACTCA
This sequence comes from Giraffa tippelskirchi, assembly GCF_054371585.1. NCBI lineage: Eukaryota > Metazoa > Chordata > Mammalia > Artiodactyla > Giraffidae > Giraffa > Giraffa tippelskirchi. The sequence goes on along the minus strand of NC_137283.1, from coordinate 15,847,252 downwards.
ATCAGGAGATGAAGGGGTGTAGGAGATGGAGTGAATACTGGGGCTTGGGATGCCTCGGTAAGGGTGCCTTAAAAATGCAGAAATGGGATGTCCCTGGTGGTCCAGTGATTAAGAATCTGCACTTCCATTGCAGAGCGTATGGGTTTGATCCCTGGTCAGGGAACTAAGATCCCATATGGCACACAGCACAGCCAAAATAAATAAATAAAAATAAAATTTAAAAAGAAAGGTAGAAATTTGGCTGAACCTGAGGATAAGCAAGAACTGTTGTCTCAAAAGGAATCTGGCACAGGGTTGATGTACTGAAAATAACTGGGTAGTTACACCATCCCATAACTTCATGAAGGCAGGGATTTTTGTACATTGTGTTCATTATCGTACTCCTAGAACAGTCCCAGGCACATACCAAGCACTCTAAATTTCTGTTGTTCTTGAATGAACAAATGAAGGAATGAAACAATCAAGTTGCCTGAAGTGATACCAGCCAGAACATTGAAATTATAGGGCAAAATATATGGTTACACTCTGACAATCAATGGGAAAAAAGTTCTAAACAGAAGAGTGAAATCTACCCTTAGCTTCCTTTCTATTTTCTACGTTCCTTTTTCTACCTTGCTATTCTCTCTTGTTACTGTCCTTCTCAGTCTCACTTATCAAGAATATAGTTTTTCAAGCAATGCCATTTATTTCCCCTAGTCTCAGGCCTCCCTCCACCCCCAGCACATTCATGTTTCTCTATTTCATGAAGTGGAAAACAGAAGAAAGAGGCAGTGGGGTATCCCATGATAAGTAAATTGAGGAAATTAAAAAGAAAGACTCCAAAACTTGCCATCTAGACGTAGGGTAATCATATACCCTGGTTTTCCCAGAACAGTCGTGGTTTATACCCTGTATTCCAGCATCATTATTCTTTATTTTTTATATTAAAATTTTTTACATCATTATTAATAGTGCCCCCATTCATTTACAAAAGTATCCCAATTTAGACAATAAATTTTATATCACCCTATCCAAAAGTGAAATTAGGAAAGAAATGCTTTAGGAAGATTAGCCCAGATGGATTAGAGTAGAAACAAATAATGGAGGAAGGGAAATGAGTTGGGAATTTAGGGATGCAGTATGGGTGACCATGAGAGGGCCTGCCACTTTCTCAGTGCTGAATGAAAGTTTGCTAAATGAATACACAGATGTCTGAGATAGCAAGACCCTGGCCTAGAATAATGACAGGAGAGAAAATAAGTCCAGCTATTTCCAGGAAAGCATATGTATATATCAGACTGGATACAGAGGATGACTAAAGGAAAGAATTCTAGATCATGAGATCCAGATCTGAATATTGAGAATGATAATATCACTAAGAAAGATGGGAAGGACTTTCCTGGCAGTCCAGTGGTGAAGATTTCACCTTTCAATGTAGGGGGTGTGGATTCTAACTCTGGTTTGGGGAACTAAGATCCCAAATGCTTTGGGGCTAAAAACCAGAACATAAACAACAGAAGCAATACTGTAACAAATTCAACAAAGACTTTAAAAATGGTCCAAGTCAAAAATGGGGGAAAAAAAGGAAGATGAGAATGTGGGGAAACACTTTAGACAAGAGGAAGAGTATGTCAGGAATACACACTTGAGAATAAGATACAGAGGACATTATCAGGAAGTGGTGAGAATATATAAGCTTGCTAAAATAGAGGTTTTGGTTAAAAGGGAGGGAGGGAGAAAGAGAAATGTACAAGGTCATGCAGTAAGGAAACTCAGGGTGGTTCTAGAGGACCTAAGAAAAAGGCAAGACTTATCAGTAGAGCAGGGAGCACTAGTTCAAGGAGAGTTTTGCCGGGAGCCAGCTCACGAGATCCCACCCATGACAGGGTCATGAGGAAAAGGACTGATTTGAGCAAGGCTTCTCAGGCCTCAGGGATTCTCGGAAGGCTGCCTCAGCGCTCACCTTAAAGATGATATCTGTCTTTCTGATGTTTACTATAATAAACCTCTTCTTATTTTCTATGACTTAGGCAAAAGGCCTTTCCTGGTTTCCCTTCTAAAATACATCATTCTGAAACCTCAAATCAACAAGGCCCCTGAACAGTAGCACCCTAAATAAAATTATCTGGGATATAGAGTATGCTGATCTAAATTCCTTTTGCTAACATATTGGTTTGTTTAATAAATGTACCTGTGCCTTTGGAGCTAATGCGCATGACTGCTCCCTAGTAATAAAACAGCATTGAGAGCCTCCGCACAGAAAGCCCCTATGGGCACAAAATCCTTCGCAGGAAAAAAGGCTTGTTAGGAAATATTAAAAATATTGCTTTGTGGAACTGTTACTTAATCTATATTTACTCACTATGTTTTTACTCTTAACGTATTTAGCCTGTATAATGAAAGCATAATAGAGATTTATATAAATAAAAGTTTAGCTTTAATACAAATAATAAGACAATTGTTGATTTAACTGATGATTCTTACTTAGAGCTGAACTTCAGCTTGCTGTTCTACGACTTTATGGAATCACATTCTTTTCTGTTAAGCTCAAGGCGTAGAGTAAATTACCAAAAACAGGTTTTACCTTAAAACTTCCTGTTGATGAATTCTTTCCTGATGTGCCTGATACAAAAGTGTTCTGACTGATCAACCCTTATCAATGGAGAGTCACAAGGTGTTAGCAGACCACCAGGCCAGAAGATGATGTAAACAAAATGAGGCTTTTTATAACTAAAGACATGTAAACGGCTTCGATGAGGGTCAAAACTGCTGGCCCATTAAGCTAAATTGATAGGCCCATTAAGATATACCCATTAAGCTGAATCGGTATGTCCCTTAAGCTGAATTGGTATGACTCTATACTTTACATTTGCTTCTATGTACCACTAAAAATATAAAAGCTGTCTTAAAAAAACAATAAAGTAGGAGACACTTGGAAACGCTAAGACTCGCTGTCTTCTCATTCGCATCGCCAACGCCGTCCTTCCTGAGGGAACCCCTGGACCTGCTGGAGCTATACTCCAGCAGAGTTTGATCAAAAGAAAACCAAACTATTTTTCCTCTGCCCAAATAGATGGGAAATTTGCTCAGAAATTCTGGAAGAATTCCCTGACAGTACAGAGATGGGGTGTTGGCTAAAGGAGGACAAGGGACAGATAAGAAGGCGAGGACAGCACATCACTAGGGGTATCCAGGCAACTGGGCACAAAACTACAACCTCAGGCAACCAGCAAGTGGAACAGGACCAAAGAGGCCCCACAGGTCTCTGACCCACAATGCCTGAGTCTGACTGATGAGTGTCTTAATCTCAGGAGTACCATTCATTTTAGGCTGTGAGGAATCCACAAAGAGCAGAGTTCTATTCCAAGAGAGACAGAGATTTTACCTAGGGAGATTGCATTCCTCTAATTCACCAGGATAATCAGCCTTTCAGGTCCTTTTGAGTCACATGGTCTTTGGTTACTGAATAGCTGCAGTGGAGTGATGAATAAGAGGCAATAGGCAATACCTGAAAATAAATTCAAGAGAAACAGATGAGTGTAACGTAAAAATTTTAAGAAAAAAAAAAAAAAAGAACTAGAAGGAAATACCTTGATCTCAGGGAGAGAAAGGCCTTGGCCTTACGCATAAAACAAAGACTGAAAAAAAGCTAATAGATTTGACCATATAAAAATTTCTGCACTTAAAAAAATGCTATAATAAATCTGTAATATCGAGCTGCCTTATACTGTAATTCCTTGTGTGTATGTCTGCATCCCTCCTCTTCACATGTACACTTTAAGCTCTAAGCCTCCAGAGAACAGGGCCCATGATATTCATATGTGTATCCCACACAGTGCCTGGCACAGAGGGCTCAATAAATGTTTGATTTGAAATTGATTCAATAAGTTCAGGATGCTAGCCAATTTTATCTGGGTGTACGATGGTGAGAAGTGCACCCTCTACACATGACCACCTCCATCCCTCCTCCACCAAGTCATCCCTTTCGTACTTCATATTGTCTAAACACCATGACAATATTGACATTCTTGGCAGTTCTGTCTCAACAGGGCCATCCAAGGGCTTAAATTCCCTAAGAGACTGCCTTAGTCTAACTGTTCAGAGATTCTCAGAATGTCAGATTTGGGAGGAACCTTGCAAACCACCTAGTCTCATAAAAATTTTGAGATAGGGAAATTGGAACTTAGAGGAGAGCTAAGACTCAAGTTAAAGTCTCCTGACACCCAAATTGGAGTTCCACTACATCACTGTTCCTCCCATCTCAAAATTCTACTCCTCAGGATCTAGACGGCCTCCTCTCACTTCTGTTTTTCTTCAGAAACGCTCCCTTTCAGCCCCGATCCCCACATTTTCTGGCAGTAGGATGCCCATCCCCAAACTAATTAATATCACAATAAAGATCTCACCTGCCGAAGAGAAGAAAATGGCACACTTTCAAGCTTGTGTACAGTAGCCTCACTCCAAAGGATCTCTGCCCAGCACAGATCTTGCCTCATCTCTTCTTTGGGTTTGGTGAAAAAGTTCCTAGTGGGGTCTTGGATCACTGTAAACACATAGAAATGACTGAGTATTCTAAGACCTCAATTGCAAGCAGACACTCAGGGCAATGTCCCATCCCTGGGTCACTTCCCTTCCTACTGAACTGCGAGCAGTAAGGATGATCATTCCCATTTTAAAGATGAGGAAATGAAGTTCCCAGAGATTGAATGACTTGCTGAAGGCTGTATGTATAGTATGAGATAAGTTTTCTGTGTCCGAAGGAAATTCTCCTTCCATCATATCACAGTCGCTCCTTGTCAACTGTTCTGTTGATATCATAAGTCTCCATATTCTCCTCTAACTGAAAAATGCATTCGAACTGAGAAATTCTCTGAAATCCAACTTTCCAACAAAAGTTTGCAGAAAAGGGATAAGGGAAACTTTGCTCAGTCAAATGTCTTTAAAGACAGGAAGAAATAAGGCTAAAGCTAGATGGGATGCTAGGAGAATTTTTATGATTACCTATCTCTCAGAATCGATAGGACTCAAAAAATGGTTTTGTCTTTCCCCCTTCAGATTCCCAGACCGTGCGTCTAACCCTTAAAGCTTGTTCCATTTCTTCCATACCAGAATATAGCTCTGCCTTGTACACAACTATAATCCCCGGATCTAATACACTACTAGTTGGTGCTAAGTATTTGCTGAATGAATGAACGAATAAGTAACCTTGGGCAAGACTCTGCCCTCCTCTCTGGGTCCGTTTTCTCCTAAGGAACACATCAGGGATTATACTGGTGATCTGAACCAAATACGTAGTGTTGGGGAGGCCTTTGAGAGCCTGGGCGGGACTCGGACCGCTTTTACCAGACTGGTCCCATGGCTAGCAGCGGGGATGATACAGTTCAGTCACTACTGTTAGCCCAGTCCGAAGCGAGCAGAGTGGGAGAAGACTCAAGACAAAGGGCCAGCGCCGAACGAGGGGAGGGGGGTCCCCACAACGACCCCTTGAACTGCCGCGCCTCCATCTCCAGAGCTGGCAGCGGTGAAGGAGGCCTGGCCCCGGGCCTGTGTGCCCCTCCCGCTCCCAGAACCGGCCCAAACCCGACACCGGGCTGCCACATACCCCTCACCAAAAGCGCCCGACCCACGTCTCGGAACAAAGCGGAGAAGGAACTACGTCACTGACTCCCCACTAACTCCCACCCTAAACCTCCGGTCTTTCTAGCATCGGGAGGTTTCTGCATCTCTGTGCCCGGCAGGCTGGAGTCCTCCAGACCCCTCGCCAGCCCACTGATCTGTGGGAGCTCTGGCCCCGCCTCCCGCCCAGTTTTGTCCTATCATTGGTTGGCAGGGCGAAAGGGCGGAGAGATCCGCCAATATGAGGATAGCCCTAGAAGAGACGGAGGCTGAGCAAGAGACTTGGTTAGGGCGGGAAGAGGAACCAATCAACTGGGCGGTCAGGCTGCCTTTCTCCAAGTGAGTCTCCCTGAAGTCATAGCCCGAGCTCTGGCTGCTGGGCAGAAAAGTCATGTTTTCCACACATCCTTCTCCTTTCAGCCTCAAAGCTACCGTGTACCCGCAACATGTAATAGTGTTGAGTGCCTATTATGTCATTGTTCTAGGGTCCACAGATACTGTAGTGAAGAAAATGAACTTGCTGCCCCATGAAGCTTAACTTCAAGTCAGAGGAGACAATAAATACATAGAACATAGCAGTGAGTCAGGAGAAAGAAAAGGAGAGAGAGAGAAGGGGATAGGTGGCAGTGGAACTATGACAGGAAGTAATCAGTTAAGGCATGTGGCTACCCTGATAGATTAAACATCAGGAATCAGAGGCCTTAAAAAAGGAGGGGGTGCACATTTTGGGCCATAAGGGCTTTGGCTATCACAAACAACACAGGAGGGTTTGGGGACTGAAAAGTGACATGATCTTACCTTTTTTCCCTCTTGCCACATGTTCAAAGGTTTGTTAGCTATCAGGTATGAAAGCAACCAAGAAACCTGTTTCTGTAAGTTCTCTGTTTCACTTCATAACATAATGCTTTAAAAGTTTGCTCTGGCTGCTCTGTTGAGAACAGTCTAAGGGAGGACTAGAGTAGAAGTAGAGAGATGAAGAAGCTACTGAAGTATTCCAGATAAGAAATGATGGTGGCTTAGACTAGTTTAGAAGTGACGGAGGTGATAAGATACATATATTTTGAAGATATGTTCAACATGATTTGCTAATGAATTGGATGTTGGTTAAGGACAACTCCATGGTTATTGATCTGAGCAACTAAAATAAGATTGTCTTCTAGAAATAGACTGTAAGAGGAACAGGTTTAGGTAGAGGGATAAAATTATAGTATGGCCTAAATTGTGTTCCCTGCAAATCTGTGTGTTGAAGTCCTCCTAAATCCCAGGACTTCACAATGAGATTTTAGAGACAGAGCCTTTAAACTGGTAATAAACGTTAAAAGAGGTCATTAGGGGCTCATCATACTTCAATGCCACTGTATAAGAAGAAGAAATTAGGACATGAACTAAATGTAAAGATAGGAGGACATACCCATCTATAAGGCCAGGAGAGAGGCTTGAGAAGAAATCAACTCTGCTGACACCTTGATCTCAAACTTTCTACTCCTTAACTGAAAAATCATATTTCTGTTGGTTAAGCTACCCAGTCTGTGGTACTTTGCTATGGCAGTCCAAGCAGACTGATACACCTGACTTCCTTGAGAAGCAACATACTTAGTGATGACCCACTCATGACTCAAGAGGGAAAAGGGTGTTCCAGAATTTGGAGATTCATACCAGGTGGCTTGTCGAAGATGGCTTTGCCCTTGGTATTAATTACGGGCCAGGACATGATAACTTCTTGTATGGGGTAGGGAGGTGGAGCATATCTTTAGCTCTGCCCCAATATAAGATATTTTTAACTCTTATTTTATACAGAGTATTGCTCAGAGGCCCTCAACAAGATGTGCAACTTCTCTTATTCTTGTAGATTTGGGGTAATTGTCCAGCTGTTGCTGATTCTACAGTTCAAATATCCCATATATACACTCTCAATGGAAACCTCAGGGAACCCCAAGAAGAGGTGAATTTAGAGTTCCTCTAATGGTTCTCTTTTGAAAGTATTTTAAATGTTTCCATCTCATTATTTCAGTGCCCCTTGCTACGACAAATGTTGACAATAGATACCATGCACAGCTTAGAGAATACACATCAGTGGCTTTAATTTTAGCACTACAGCAGCTGCCACGATCATCTTCTTTATAAATGGCCCCTGTACTAGGGTGCACATCCCTTGAATCATAGGGGCACCAGCAATGTGGCTCCCCATTGAGAGCTTGGATGTCATCAATTTTTGCTCGTCGCAAAGGCAGCCTGAATACTGACTAGAGGTTTCACTAATATCCTTTTTTTGAAATCAGGGTCACTACAGGTATAGTGTAATTGCATTGTTCTGTCTCCTCCTTCCCTGGGCAGCCACACAGTCTCAAAGATGGGATATAGCATTTTTCAATCTTCCCCAACTGGGAATCAAAGTATAATGCACACATCCTGGTGGATGAGTATTTACCTAGGCACCTTGTAGCCTTGAACATGCAGCCACTCCTTATTTAGTCTTAGGAGAATGCATGTTGTTCTGTGGTTACTCTATCCATTCATCTCATTGTACTGAAACTTGTGAGACTGTTGGCTCTGTGCCTCTCCATCCACAATCCATATGGCACAAAGTTGGAAAACTGAATATCTTGTAAATACATCATCTATTTACAAGACAATGCAACTGGGACTTGAGGGAGAAGCCTGATATCATAAAATGCCAACTGTACGTACATCTTGAGAAATATATGTCACTGAACTCGGTGACCTGACAAACATTCCATTTTCAGTCAGCTAGAAATGCCTAACCAAGAGTCACTGATCTGAAAAGCGTTAGGTATGCCAAATATTTACTGTTTTCATGTAAGGTGTTTATATGTCTTAAAAGGGAAAGTGAACACATCCTACAGGGCATCCAACTGGGCAAAGTGCATCCCATTGGCCTCATGCGTATATTAGTGGGAAGACTGTGTGTATATCACTGCTTCTAAAAATAAGAATAGAAGGAAACTTCCTAAACCCAATAGAAAATTTATCAGAAACCAACAATGAAGTAGCAGTAATGAGACTTCTCGAAGTATATGTAGAAGATATCGATGAGGGCTTTGTACGTGATATTCTATGAAGATATAAGATCTATATTTAGAAGCCTCTAGTCTGGTGGGAGGCCAGGGGGAGGGGAAGATTGTGTCCAACTTAAGAATGGTTCAGTTAGAAAGCTGAGTTTTAAAAAGGTATTTATTAAACTACCACCATATGAAAATCATTATCTATATACTTAAAGAAATACTATATCCAACCTCAAAGAGCCTATAATATGTTGGCATGAACGTACACACATATACAGTAGATTGAGAATAATTTACAAGGTGATTTAACAACAGTTGTACATACACCACCAGCTAACTCAAAGTACTGAAGTCCAATGAATAGAAGTTTAACATGAATGGAGAAGTATTTGAAGAAGAGACTCTTTCAAGATGAGTTGGATCTGGCAGGTTCTGAGGGACACAGATTAGCAAAGGAAATGAAAAAAAAAAGACTTTTCAGACAGGGAGCATAAGTGGTGAGGGACCATATTAGAGTAGGAGTTTAAAAAGTAGATAAGAGGTAAAAAATAGTACATAAAGAGGGCCACAGCCAAGAGAAAGAGTGAATTATTATCTTGGAGAATGACTTCATGTAAATGGTAAAAAGGAGGAAATGAAACAGAAAAAGGAAATATCTGTCCCAGAGAAACGCACATTCTGACTTTGGGATGAATAACTAAGAAATGAGACAGATTTTTAAACAGTAGTTGGGAAGGACTGCAGTTATTCCCACTCCCACCTCCGTGATTGGCAGAGAACCTTTAGGGATGATCCACTTTGATTAGTGGTTGAAAGCAGAGAACAGAGTGAACATACTCCTTATATAGAAACCTTAACCAAAGTTCCCTGCAGTCTTAAGAGAATTATGTCTTAAGAAACAGATCGAGCCAGACCTGAGTGCTTCTCTCCAGTATGAGTTCGCTGGTGGTGATTGAAAGTAGAACGCTGACTGAAGGCTTTCCCACACTCAATACATCCGTAGGGTTTCTCTCCAGTATGAACTCTTTGGTGTACAATGAGCTGTGAACTGTCACTAAAAGCTTTCTCACAATCTTTGCATTTATAGGGTTTTTCCCCAGTATGGGTTCTCTGATGTACCATAAGACTGGAGCTGTAACTGAAAACCTTTCCACATTCACTACATTCATAAGGTTTTTCACCAGTGTGTATTCTCTGATGAATAATAAGGTGTGAATTTTGATTAAAGGATTTTCCACACTCTTTGCATTTATAAGGCTTTTCACCGGTGTGAAGTCGCTGATGTCGAATGAGACATTTACTTAGACTGAATGCCTTACCACACACATTACATTCAAAAGGTTTTTCTCCAGTATGAATTCGCTCATGGTCAACAAGTTGAGAGTTCTGATTGAAAGCTTTCCCACACTCACTGCATTTGTATGGTTTTTCCCCAGTGTGGAGGCTCTGATGTCGAATAAGACATTTACTCCGACTGAAGGCCTTGCCACATTCATTACATTCATAAGGCTTCTCCCCAGTGTGGATTCTCTGATGGTCAATAAGATTTCTGTTAGAACAGAAAGCTTTCCCACACTCATCACACTTGTAAGGTTTCTTACCAGTATGAAGTACCTGATGGCGGATAAGGCTTTTATTCCGAATGAAGGCCTCCCCACACTCGTTGCATTCATATGGCTTCTCCCCAGTATGAGTTCTCTGGTGGTCAATGAGTTGGGAACTCTGGGTGAAAGCTTTTGCACATTCATTACATTTATATGGTTTCTCCCCATAATGGAGTCTCTGGTGTTGAATGAGATGAGAGCTGTGGCGATAGGTCTTTCCACAATCACTGCATTCATAAGGTTTTTCCCCTGTATGGATTCTGAGGTGGACAATGAGCTGAGAGGTCTGCCTGAAGGTCTTGCCACACTCAGAACACTCAAATGGTTTCACTCCAGTGTGGATTCTCTGATGACCAATGAGGTGTGAACTCCGATTAAAAGCTTTACCACATTCATCACAGTGATGTAATTTCTGCCCCTTCAGAACTCCCTGATGTTCTGAAAGACTAGAGGACAGATCTAGATATCCCCCAAGTTCCATATATTCATCATATTGGTTCTCTGTGGATTTTTTATCCTCCTTTGTTATCTCTAAGAAATCACTTTCCAGTCTGGTTCCTTCTTCATCTGAGGGTTGAACTTCTAGATTCTCTAAAGCCTCTTTACTGGCAGTCCCAGCTTCTGGTCCTGCAGGAATCACTCCACAGAACACCCCTAAGGTCCTGTCAGATGACTTCAATTCTTCAGAAATGTCCTGCTTTGGAGGCAACTGTGAACTCACCATCCTGTTCTCATCTGCTGTCAAAAGTCAGAAGAAAACAGCTGTCATTCACTTCTTGTCCTATTGGGGAAACGGAACTATCAGGAGCCTACATAGCTAACAAAAAATTCACACTGAGGGTAAGGAATGAGGAGACACATTGAGGACAGGAGAAAAATGGAAAATGGCTCAGATTTTTCTTCATGGACAGAAAAACAAAGAGGGGAAGCTAGTCCATAGAGGAGGGAGGAAGCAGAGCTTTGGGAACAGAAGCATGTGGAGCCAGCACAGCCAGGGGGGCAGGCCAATTGAAAGGCAAGAGATCAGACTGTAAAGCACAGTGTGATCTCCCAGAAGTCATTTAGATGTGATGTCTCCTTAGTAAAACGATGAACCCTCAGGTCTGCTCCAACCATGACACTGTATGGCTCCACAGTTCACAGTAAAGATGTTGAGGAGAGTGGTGGCAAATACTTTAAACCAAATACGAGAAATGATGTGGGCAAACATGAGAGTTGAAGGGAAATGTATATTACGAGGGTATGATTAGGAAAAAGTGCACAAAAAAGGAGTGATTCTGGAGTAACAGGACAGGGCCAAGGTGTGGAGAAGCCACAAGTAGAGAAACACTGAGGAAAAGTGTTAAGGGGAGAGCAGAGCTCTATAACTGGGGACCTCCTAGTCCCTGGAACACTGGACTGGTAGGTGCAGTACTACACATAAAATTAAGAATGGCATCAATAACTTGAAATATAAATCAAACATGTCTTTGGTATCTTGATAATCAAGAATCATGGGAAAATAAGCAATAAATATTTGCTTTTAAATTCTAGGAATTTTTAATATAATAGCTGGGAGAAGGCAGAGCAATCATGGTTATAGTTTAATACAAAAAAATGTTGGTTCCTTTCAGTCACATCGACATCAGGGATATAAATCTTCAAGTTCTTTAGTGTGTACAAGTTACAGATGTCTGAATCCCTGACTTCTAAGTCCACTTTCTTCAGAGTAGGCTACTGTCTTAGACCTGTCAACCCCAGAACCTCCTCTGACAACAGCCACTTCCTGGAAACAGCTGTGCCCCATTATTTCTGAAGGGGAACCCGAGGCAAACATGCTTTGTGCCAAGCAACTCAGCTCATCTCAGCATGGACAACAGGTGACTGGACCAGGACCAAACACCAGACCCAAGTACAGCTTATCTGTAGAGTAGTCACCAGCTCCACATAGCCTGGAACAAAGTTCTGCTCAAACAAAGATGATATTTAATTATGAACTGAAAGTAGGAAACGAAGGAAATTAAGAAATAGGAGCTCAAGTTGATATGATCTATGGAGAAAAAAATCCATCAGGAGCCACAGCAACCAGAACATATAAGGAAACGGAAAGGCTAATTAAGGAGCTCAGAGAAAGAAAAAACATTCAAAGTGAAGAGAATGGATCTCAGTGACAACTGGAAACAGATACGTGGGGTGATGCTATCTGAAGACAATGCCATGAAAACCCTTTCACTTCTGCTGCAAGGCTCCTAGGCTCCCACAAGGCTTTCTTTCCCAAAGTCTGGTCTAGTTGGTCAGTCTGCTCAGGGTTTCCATTCCTTCAGCCTTATTGTAAGTAATTTAGCTCATGACTAACAGTAATTGAGTGGCTCTCTATTCCATCCAACTACAAATTCTAATTAAACCAGCCCAGCTTAATTAATAAGGAAGTAAAGATAAAGTTAATTAATAGTGGGTGATGATGTAGAGAAATTCATTTCATTATTCTCCCCACTTTGTCTCTTTATATTTTTGTAATTTAAAAGGATAAGAACACAGCAAAGAGGGCCGACTCTAAATTACTGGGGAGCAGAGTCATTATCCGATGGGGCCAGGCTGTGGCAGTTTTCCAGCATGATGTTCTGGTACAGGGCTCTCTGGTTGAGTGCTGCACCTTTCCACTTCTGAGTATAGTTCACAGACAGGAACTCCAACTTTGCAGCCTCCTGGAATGACAAGCTTTTACTGCTCAGGGACATTTCCAGCCTAAGGGGCCAAGTCATCAGGGTTACCAAGAGCACAGGATTGGGTACCTGGTGGCCAAAGGGGTAGGGAGACAGAGGGAAGCTAGGAGGACACAGTAATAAAAGGACAAGTTCAAGGTAAGATACAGTCCATGAACTCAGTGGACAGGACCAGCTCCAGGGGAAGCAACTAGGCAGGGAAGCCACAGGAGCAGGCTCAGAATGGGTCAGACCCCCAGAGATGAGGCCCTGCTACTCCTGGGTCACAGACTTGGAACTCAGGAAGCTCACCTGGGGCCTGACCATCCGAAGCACAGTTGCTGCTGCTTGGTCTCCTAAGTTCCCCACTTGGGGAAGGGCGAGCACTGGGGAAACACCCTGAGCTGAGGGAGGAAAGAAATCTCTGAGTGGGACCAGCCCTGCTCGTCTCCAAAGAGGAGGTCTGTATCCCAGTAAATGGATTCAAGAGAACCCAAGCAGCTCTGCATACACTGACCCTCACACCTAGTCCATAAAGGTGTTATCCATGTAAGCTGTGAACTTTCCCTGGAGATGCAGAAGGCCCCTGGTCAAACAGAGCTGCCAGCTCCTTCCAGTCCTCTCTCTGTGACCCTAGGTAGGAAGCTACACTTCTGACCACCTTCTCGCCTCCGTGGCTTCCCCAGCAGCAGCCTGCTTGCCCTCCCCCTACCTCTCTGCCCCTTACGCTGTGGGGCCTCTTTCTTCATTTGCCCATTCATCAAGGATGCTGCAGGAACTTAGGCCTCAGAGTGCCCCTCTTCCCTCTGTCAGAGATCTCATGGCTCCCATTCTCTAATGCTGCTCTGAAGTTCTCAGTTCTCTGAGACCCCTACCACAAGCCTCCAGCTGCCTATTTGGACATTTCATTTCGGTGTCCCACAAGACCTTAAGTTCACTGTTTAAAATGCATGTTTCCATCTTCCTTTTCTGACTTCCCAAGTTTCCTCAGTGATTCTAAACATCATCCAAAACCCACTAATTCCCCCTCCCCTCCATTGTCTCATGAATTCTTCCTTCAAATGTGTGTCACATCTATCACTTTTCATTCCACCCAAGCCCGCTCAGGCAATTACTTCTGTTCTCTGACACTAGCCTCCTCCTAAGGCTCCTGGCCACTGGGCTCCTCAGTCTATCCACAGTGCTCATGTGCCACATAATCCTTCTGGCATACTGTTTTCTAACACTTCACCTACCCCACAAATTTTCCCGGGCTCCACCCAAAGGCCCTACACAAGTAGAACCCAGGCTCCCAGATAAGTCCTTCCTGACCGTACCTCAATGCAGTCCAAGGAACTCCCAACTTAGCGAGCCTTTGCTTTACACTCTGCTCTGGCACCGACCACCTCTCTCCCCCCTTCTAATCCCTTCCCCGTTTTTCACTGTTCAATCCCTCTGCCACGAAACATCCTCCAGCCACTCCAACCCACAATGATTTTGCTCACTGTTTACAATGCCCACATGGCTCATCTGTGATGGCCTCAAATGCCTGGGGACTGATATCACTCAGACGTTATCTTATGAGGTTGCCTCTTCTTGCACTTAGGACTGACCCTCTGGCAACTAGAGAACAAGCTCTTTATAAGTATTGATGGTGTAGTACATCTCTCTGGTCCTCAACAGTGTCTTTGCATGAGACGTGCTTGATAAAAACGCACTAAATACATAAATGACTGGAAAATAAGCAAAAGGAATGAAGTCACCAGGGAAGAAAGACACAGGGAAGGGTGATAAGGGGCCAGTGGGGTGGGAGATGGGAGAGGAAGGAAAGGAAGACTTCAAAGGAAAGAAAAGAAGAATGACTGAAGGCCAGAGCCAGGGAGGTGAGTACCAGAGTGCCCACTGGAGAGGTGGTGGTGTGCCCCAGGATCACAAGGAGGCTCCAGGTGGGCTCCCAGGGCTGAATCCTCACTGTGGGGTGAGGCAGAAGGAGATTCCTGTGTTGCACTCAAGGCTGTCTTCTCTTCAGAATGTATCTCCTGCTCCCACCCTGGAGCTGAAACCTAGAGACAAGGAAATAAAATTGTGTCCAAAACAGCATTCATGAAGGTACAGAACCCAAGACCTCTAGGAAGCACCCCCAAGAGAGGAAGCCAGGAAAAGAAGAGCCAGAGGGTCCTTCTAGCCCTACCAGGTTAGCCAAGTGGGAGAATACTGTCCAAGCAGGATCTACAGCTTGCAGTCCTACTTGCCATCCCTCTGTTGCCCCTCTTGGCAGGAGCTTCAAGACCAGATTATAGAACTATTTCCACTCTGGGCCAGTGCTTCAGACACACATGTGCTCATGAAGAACCACCTAGAAAAAGGAGTCAAGACAGTAACTCTGTACACTCCCAAGGGCATTATCCTACAGAACAGATCAATCAGAAGTACCAAGGAAGTAAAAAGTGATAGGTGTGTGTACCTGTATGTGCATGAATTATGCTCCCAAGGCTGACACCTGGAGCAATATCCCAATACAGCAGCTGATAAACCTTAGCTTTTCTAACTTCTCTCAGCAAAAGTACCTTGTCTTCAGAGAGACCATCCCTCACCATGCTGACAAAGCAAGGATAGTCATTCTCTCTCCCAAATTACTTGATAATATTTTCTATGGCACGTATTAATTTTTAATTGCCTTATTTATTATTACTTTATTGTCTATTTCTCTGCCAGTGAAATATAAGCTTTCTAGGGGTGAGAACTCTGTCTTGATCATGTGTTCCTAGAACAATACTTAGCCCAATGGTGGCATTATGTTGAATGCCTTCCTCTTGATATTTTGCCGTCGTCCCCTTCTCCTCCCACCTTCAATCTTTCCCAACATCAGGATCTTTTCTAGTGAGTCAGTTCTTCGCATCAGGTGGCCAAAGTATTGGGAATTTCATCTTCGGCATCAGTCCTTCCAAAGAATATTCAGAACTGATCTCCTTTAGGATGGACTGGTTGGATCTCCTTGCAGTCCAAGGGACTCTCAAGAGTCTTCTCCAACACCAAAATTCAAAATCATCAATTCTTCAGTGCTCAGCTTTCTTTACAGTCCAACTCTCACATCCATACATGACTACTGGAAAAGCCATAGCTTTGACTAGACGGACCTTTGTTGGCAAAGTAATGTCTCTGCTTTTTAATATGCTGTCTAGGGAAAACTCAACATTCAGAAAACTAAGATCATGGTATCCGGTCCCACCACGTCATGGCAAATAGATGGGAAAACAATGGAAACAGTGAGAGACTTTATTTTGGGGGGCTCCAAAATCACTGCAGATGG
The DNA here is from genome assembly GCF_054371585.1 of Giraffa tippelskirchi. Lineage (NCBI taxonomy): Eukaryota > Metazoa > Chordata > Mammalia > Artiodactyla > Giraffidae > Giraffa > Giraffa tippelskirchi. The sequence continues at coordinate 15,831,060 of NC_137283.1, read as the reverse complement.
TGACTGCAGCCATGAAATTAAAAGACACTTGCTCCTTGGAAGGAAAGTTATGACCAACCTAGACAGCATATTAAAAAGTAGAGACATTACTTTGCCAACAAAGGTCCGTCTAGTCAAAGCTTTGGTTTTTCCAGTAGTCATGTATCGATGTGAGAGTTGGACTATAAAGAAAGCTGAGCACTGAAGAATTGATGCTTTTGAACTGTGGTGCTGGAGAAGACTCTTGAGAGTCCCTTGGACTGCAAGGAGATCAAACCAGTCCATCCTAAAGGAAATCAGTCCTGAATATTCCTTGGAAGGACTGATGCCGAAGCTGAAACTCCCAATACTCTGGCCACCTGATGCAAAGAACTGACTCACTAGAAAAAACCCTGATGCTGGGAAAGAATGATGGCAGGAGGAGAAGGGGACAACAGAGGATGAGAAGAGATGGTTGGATGGCATCACTGACTCAATGGACATGAGTTTGAGCAAGCTCCGGGAGTTGCTGATGGACAGAGAAGCCTGGCGTGCTGCAGTCCATGGGGTCGCAAAGAGTCGGACACGACTGAGCGACTGAACTGACTGACTGACCTGCAAATTTGGTTTTCAGGAACTTCTGTGGCGGTCCAGTGGTAAAGAATCTGTCTTGCAATGCAGGGAACACGGGTTTGATCCTTGCTCTGGGAAGATTCCACATGCCTTGGAGCAAGTAAGCCTCCGTGCCACAACTATTGAGCCTGTATGCCTAGAGCCCATGCTCTGCAACAAAAGAAGTCACTGCAATGAAAAGCCCATGCACTGCAAGTAGAGAGTGGCCTCTGCTCACTGCAACTAGAGAAAGCCTGCAAGCAGCAACAAAGATCCAGCGCAGTCAAAATAAATTAAAAAAAGAAAACTTGGTTTTTTTTAGTATGTACTACCTCTCTCCAAAAATTTATGTAAGAAGTCAAACAGGAAACAAAAGAATTAAAAAAAAAAAAAGTCAAATAGGATCAGTTAACACCAATCTTTAGAGACCTTGAGATTATCTCAGTACAGACCTTTTATTTCTAACCCTTGCTTGTTGTCATCAAATCAGTTCCTCATAATCTCATGGTTACTACTTTTACCAGCATTCGGAGCAGAAAACCTAAAATATCTAAATAAATCACATTTAAAAAAAACTGAAATATAGTTGATTTACAATGCCATGTTAGTTTCAGGTGTATAGCAAAGTAATTCAGTTATACATATTACACACATTCACTCTTTCTCAAATTGTTTTCTCATTTAGATTATAACAGAATATTGAGTAGAGTTCCTTGTGCTATATAGTAGGTCCTTGTTGGTTATCTTAAATAAGTCATATTTATAAGCTCACTCATTCTGGCAGATACACCATAAGGTGAGAATAACTTCTTCAACAAAGTACACTGGATTTGCCCTCTTGGGTTACATCTCCTGAGAAGTGAGAGGGCTCTCTCCTTTAGCGTGTATCCCTCCAATGAAATGGTAGGTCCAAGAGGGTCCTTGGGGCCTGTGGTTCCCCATCTCTCCACTGGATGGTTCTTATCGATAGGACTTAGCACTCTTAAACACAGCAGCTGTGGATACTGGCAGAGGACAGAACTTAACCACACTGTGATAACACAACCTTGTAAACCACTGGTAATTAAATCCTGATAAAGTTCCTATTCATTCCCTAGGACTCATAGGGATCCTTTTCTCGCAGGCCATGAAAACCCCATTCCAATTTTCATCCCGATAGCATTCCACAGCAACACATTAGGGGAAAGGTAGTGGCTTCAAATATAGGAAGCTGAAAATCCTGGTCCCATACACAGGGACAAAGGGAATGTTTAAAGAGTCAGACACGACTAAGCGATTAACACAAACACACACACTAGCTCTGTCATCTTACACACACTAGCTCTGTCATCTTAGATAACCCAATTAACCTCTCTGTACTTGCATCGCTTGTCAAATGGAGATGATCACTATTTGCGCTACTATTTGGAAGCTTGCTAGGAACACAAATTAAAACAGATATAAAGCATTTTGTAAACTGCGTGGTTCTGCAACCCAGCAGGGATGTCCCTACAACCCTCTCTGGCCCCAGTGTACACAAACGCACATGCTCACTCACTCCTGCTGATCAAAATGACATCCTGTCATCTCCTCCTGGCAAACTTTCATGAAAAAGCCTCTGGTTTTTTTGTTTTGTTTTTTTTTCATTTAGTCATAAAAACACTTTCTGAGTTCAGGCTAGGTGAGATAGCCGTGTTCACATGTTTTCATGTCGAAAAACTTAAACTGACAACAGCAGCAGAGTAAGAAATGGAGTCCATAGATCTCACTTCTAGGTTAGAGCCCCATGAGTGTTCACTGGCCCTGACTGTCAACTGTTAAGTCATTCTCTTGGGTTTGTGACTCAGTCACCTTTTTTCTGAGGCTCCCAGGATAAAAGACAGTATTTCTTTTTAATTAAAAAAATTATTATTTATTTATCTGGCTATATGAGGCATCTTTTAGTCGTGACATGCAAATTCTTAGTTATGGCATGTGGGATCTAGTTCCCTGTCCAGAGGTCAAACCTGGCCCCCCTGCATTGGAAGCACGGCATCTAAACCTCTAGATGACCAGTGAAGTCCCAAGAGACAGTTTTAACGCAGGGGATATTCTCTTATGCTTAAGCAAAAGGCAGAAGATAGGGAAATCTTTCTACACTCCTCACTAAATGGCACGCTAAACATTTCCACAACCACTTGTCCTTGACTATGGTTGAGCCAAGTTGCCCTCTAGACTCTGCTGATAATTAACTTATTCCTGTGTTTACTTGTTTATGGGCTTCCCTGGTGGCTCAGACAGTAAAGAATCCACCTGCAATGCAGGAGACCTGAGTTCGATCCCTGGGTCGGGGAGATCCCCTGGAGAAGAGAATGGAAACCCACTTCAGTATTCTTGCCTGGATAATTCCAAGGACAGAGAAGCCTGGTGGGCTACAGTCCATGGGGACGCAAAGAGATGAACATAATGGAGCGATTTTCACTTACTTGCATACCCAAGAAAATAATGATCGAACAATGGATTTGATACTGTCAAAGCATTTAGACTTTTGGAAAAAGGTCTAACCCTAGGACTCCAATCAACTGGAACTGATTTCCTAGGCCCAGACATATAATCATTTTTGAAAAAGCACTTAATAGAATGCTGTACTGGGTACCTGGGAAATTTCACATACTGGTTTTCCCTGGTGAAGCACAAAGGAAGCAATGTAGAGGGGACCCTAATCCATCCTGCTCAGTTACAAGAGAAGCAATTGAGGACTCATCAGAAAGAACTGATTATCCACAGTGTGATCTTCTTTTGATGTCAATTTAGCTCTAATCTAGGTGTTGCTGTGATGATACTTTATACAAGTGATGAAAATTCATAATCAGTTCTCTTACATAGTCTGGATGAGCTTGATTTAAACAGTAGCAAGGTCTTAAAATCAGAACTGAAGGTTCCATGAAGAAGGAATTCTTGCTGTGGACAGCTGCTTCAGCCTGTGAGTGACAGTTCTAGCCTAACTTTCTGACAACCTGCCTTGCAAATTCCTGACTAGACTCACAAGGTCCCATAGTGACACAAGTCACTTTCTAGCAACAGACATACACTGGGTTGACTGAAAAGTTCATTTGGGTTTTTCCATAACATCTTATGGTAAAACGCAAACAAACTTTTTTGGCCAGCCCAATATATAATTTCCTACTGGTTTTGTTTCTCTGGCTGAATTCTGACTGATACACATGGTCACTGAGCTAGTTAGCTCTGTGATCCTAGAAGTCAGTGTTCACACTGTTATGACACTGGTGACTTCTCCAAGCTTCCCTTTCATTTGCATTACCTTGACTTAAAACTTGAAAGAATTCTAGAAAATAGGGAAACATCAAAATTAGAATTAAAGAAGCAGAAAGATATCAGTTGGGTTTGGAAAGCTACAAAGGAAAAAAATGATGCTGAAGCCCAGACCTGTCACATCTCATAAGGAACCTGAAAGGCAGGAAAAGAGCCCATTAACTCTGAGAAGTCCAAGGAAGTAATGAGAAACTTCTCAAATGAGGGATCATGTTACCAGCACATCTTCAGGGCTACTTCTCCCTGATATGCTTCCCTATTCTAACCAGTGTGCAGATCCTCTGTGTGTCAGCAGCACTGTGTGGCACTCCAGGCTTAAGCCAGGTTTACAACACAGTATTTCACAAAGCAATTCATAGAACTTGGCTGGGCCCTGCATTTTTAAGGCTGGGAGCACAAAACTCTTTGTAAAAAAAAAAAGTGGCACTGGCTCAGGAATCCTAAAGGGAAACCAGTTTAGAGACTATGGAATGGAGAATGCCTATTCCTAGGCTACCCCAAGCAGTAGAGAACAGTTCCAGATGCCAACCTAGATTCAGTTGCTCACCTCTCCTGGTCCACTGATGTGTCTCTGGAAGTCCTCCACCACAGCCACAGCCTCCTCACCACTCTCAGGGTGATGCATCTGCACCCAGGTCTGGAGCTCCCCAGGCAGGATGCTCAGGAATTGCTCCAGCACCAGCAGCTCCAGGATCTGCTCCTTGGTGTGCACCTCTGGCATCAACCACCAGTGGCACAGCTCCCGGAGCCGGCTCAGTGCCTCCTGTGGCCCAGACATCTCGTGATAACATAACTGCCTAAAGTGGAGCCGGAAAATTTCACAGACGGGAGGGTGATTCTTTTGGAGACTGCAGCCATGCCCCCAGGTCTGGCTCCCTGGCTCCTGTTTCACGGTCAGGCAGCCCTCCTGTCTCTGGAGAACAGCACCCCTGGGGATGAGGCTTGAAGTTCCCCTGCCTTGGGTAGCCATTGTGACACCAAAGAGAGGTTTGTTGCAGTTGCAGTTTATGTTCAATTAAAATGATGGTCTGTAATTCGGGTCTCAGAAGCTATTGTCAGAATTGAGGATATAGGGTGATGGACGTGTCACCTACAGAAACATCAAGAGAGAAATCAGATTCCCCAGAGTGTTCAGCCTTAAGCTGATGACAGACCCTCCAGTTAAAAGGTAAACCTTCATGGGGGGAAAAAGAGCACAATCAAGGCAGACTCTCTAAGCATCTCTCCAAGTGACTTCCTTTTTAAAAGTTTCAGTGGTTTCTATCACCTAACTACAGGAAAGATTGAGGGAAGAAGAAGGGGACGACAGAGGATGAGATGGTTGGATAGCATCACTGACTTAATGGACATGGGTTTGGGTGGACTTCGGGAGTTGGTGATGGACAGGAAGGACTGGCATGCTGCGGTTCATGAGGTAGCAAAGAGTCGGACACGACTGAGCGACTGAACTGAACTACAGGATAAAACCTACCAATTCTATGCCCAGCATTCACAACCTAGTCTGAGGCCTCTATTCTGGCCACCCACCCTACCACTTTCCCCAGGTACCCAAATTGAAATACTGCAATGATCTCCAAATATGGGATGTGCACGATAATCCAAAAAGTGTATTTAAAAAATAGTAAGTTGTTATTTAACTATTTAGTAGCTGTTACAATGTGCATTGTAGAACAGTACATTTTTTTGATTTACAAATAAACCTATGTTGGAAATGCTTGCTCAAAAGTCTTCTACTCTTCTCTTTTGTGATAGAGATAACCATAAAGAAAGGGAGGGACTAAAGCTCTAGAAACACAGCTATAAGCCACACATACTGTCTCTTTGGATTTTTTTTCTTCTGAAACTTTTGACAAACATCTATTCATCTGGCATGATCCATATCAAATGCCATTTTCTCCTAAAGGCATTCCTGATTGCCTCATCCAGGAAGAGGAGCTGGAAGCCTCCCTCTCTGTACTACTAACACACTGTATTTTAACTATTTTATCCATAACTCACCACTCACACCCCCCAAACTGCTGGATGGCCACAAAAGGAAACGAACACAATGAAGTCAGAAATACCAAACCCTTTTCCACTCATCCCACCTCCCCTAGCAAGCTTTGCTGATCTCTCCAGGCATTAAGTTTGATGACTGCCTCAGTGAAGCCACAGTACCTTTTTCATTCACACCTCTGCTAGAACACTTTTTACACTGTGTTTATGACTTACACCGCTGCCTCCTCCACTTTCTGGGAGGATTCAAAGGGCAGAGCTGGTTCCCTGTCATCTTTGTACATGTGCGTGTATTTGGGATACTGAGGCACATATCTGGGAAACGAATGAATGATACTGAAGTTGGGGGTGGGGTGACTTTTATCAGTTTACATATTATAAAATTCTGAAAATCAGAACCGTGGTGTTAATTAGGGCATCTGTGCTACACTTCCAAAGTCACCATGCATCTTGGTAACCTGAGTAAACTAACTCTCTCCAGGCCTCGACTTCTTTAAAAAGAAAAGACCGACGTAAAAATCGGTGACTCTGCTCTGAGATCCCACACACAAAGAAAGTTAAGGCCATTTTCCTACTTCCCTTACAGCTCCGAACGTTCAACCTCTCATCTGGACTTTTATGTCTCCTTCATAAAAGTCATACTTCACGTTTAAAATTCCGACTAGGTCTGACCCACTTCTGATGCTTCGTACTGTTGTTTCCCGGCGCAAGGCTGGGAAAACGTCTAACTACATGCGCGTTCAACCAGGCTTATGCTGCGCCGCTCACCTGGCCACGTCTGCCCTGCTCATCGCTGTGCCCGCAGGTGCCGGGCTCTGTACCAGGCACAGCTGGTCAGCGCACTGGGACAAAGAGGCGCCTCTACATCTGGCGCCTTCTGAGCGTCACCGGGACCGCGCTGCCGACCACGGGGGAGAAGAGTGGGTAGGGCCGCCTTCGCCAACCTGGGTAGTGGGCGGCCACAGTTCCGGCCAAGCAGCCTTAACCCAGCGGCCCTGGCCCTGGTAACACTTCCCTCCCCGTCCCAGGCCCGCTCACCGGGGCACCGCGGCGGCGACCCCCAAGCGCCAGACACCGCAGTGGCCAGCAGAAGCGAAAACAATGGCCGAGCCGGAAACAAGAGAAGCCCCACTTCCGCCCCTCCCCGCCCCGGCAGGATCCCGGAAGTCTCGATCGAGAAGGTGGGCTCGCGCGCCCCCGCAGCCAGAGAGCTGGTTGCACCTTGGTGCAGGAACCACGCACAGTGACGGGGGCGGGGGGTCTCAACTGAGGCTTTAGTAGGCTCACGTGTTTTGAGTCTGGGCCACCCTGACGCACACCAGGTTTGCCCCTTTGTCCAGCACAGAACCTGGGCTAACCTCTAAGAAATGTGTCCTTCATCCAGACTGCTGCGGAAAGGTTTTTAAGCAGGGAAGGAATCTACTCAGTCTGGACTTTGTCATTTATACTAAGGGATTTGGAGGGAAAGAGATTTGGACATCAATTACATCTTCATATCTGCTCTGTAGGAAAGAATCCGTTTGCAGATCAGGATTCTGAGCCTCGGCAAATGTCCTACTACCTGGGTTACATTTTACTGGCTGAAAAGGGCACGAAAGACTTTGAATTCAGGTCCATAGACCCCCTTTTCTCCTCTTTTTTCTGTTTTAAGATCCTGTCTCTCTTTCTCTCACCCTCATTCATTCCTCATTCTTTAATTACTCTCAGATTTCTTACTGCTAGTGGTATTAGGCCCTGTTCTGAGGAGGGTCATTGATGGTCACAAAACAGCTTCAGGGTAGATTCTGGGAAGACCAGGGTTCTTCTGGTCTTCTGGACTCAGGGATACAGTGATATATTAAAGCTTTTGGAGGTGGTGTTTCTTCTAAAGAAGAATTGTAGCACTTACCATATCAGCCCTGAGTATTCATTGTAAGGACTGATCCTGAAGCTGAAGCTTGAATACTTTCGCCACCTGATGTGAAGAGCCCACTCATTGGAAAAGACCCTGATGCTGGGAAAACTTGAAGGCAAGAGGAAGAGGAGACGACAGAGGATGAGATGGTTGCCTGGCATCACCGACTCAATGGACATGAGTTTGAGCAAGCTCTGGAGTTGGTGGTGGACAGGAAAGCCTAGCATGCTGCAGTCCATGGAGTTGCAAAGAGTTGGACGTGACAGAGCAACTGAACTGAACTGATCATAGTCCAAGAAGCAAAGTGTAAACAAGGTATTACAATACACAACTTATGTTTTCACATTGAGACATTTTCACTATAGTTTTGCTATCCAAACTTTATTGTGCATCTATATGAGTAAATTTAATGCCAGTGACTGAAAAACAAGCCCTTTGTAACTCTAAAAGATACTTAGAGAAGTATCAGACTTTTCTTCCTTGTTATCACTGGTGGCTCAGATGGTAGAGCGTCTGCCTGCAATGTGGGAGACCCGAGTTCGATCCCTGGGTCAGGAAGATCCCCTGGAGAAGAAAATGGCAAATCCCCTGGAGAAGAAGAAGTATATTTGTCTGGAAAATTCCATGGACAGAGGAGCCTGGTAGGCTACAGTGCGTGGGGTCGCAAAAAGTCAGGGACACGACTGAGCGACCTAATTTGCACTTATACTCTTCCCAGACTCCATCAGTTTCTGGGTAATAGAAGGAAGCCAGAAATGACAGGGAATTAGGACATTTCAGGTGAGCAGCCGGTGGGGACAACCTTGGTCCAGACACTAACAGAAAAGACAGAGAAAACAATACTCCTCCCACCTCCTGGGAGAGCCAGCCTGGCTCTGCAGAAAGCCTCTCCTGAGGAATTAGGAAACATCCACTCACTAATGAAGTTCTGCATGCTTACTCTTTGGATACATCAGTGTATGGAACACTGGTGTTATTGGAGCACAGAATAATCTGCTAGATCGTCTCAGGAAAGACTAGGCTTAACCGTGGCAAACTTCCAATAACAGATGGAGACATCGTGGAGGCCTCATATGTGAAGAGAACTTACAAGCTCCTTGGAGTATCAGGGCTCAGCTCCTTTTTGGCTCTCTCCCTATTGTCCAACTAGCCCTAAGGAATTTAAGTATCCCCAGTCCTCAAAAGTGGGCGAACTTATGGGTCTTCGTTGATGCTCAAGGGCTTTCTCTAGTTGTGGTGGGAAGGCGTGTTACTGTGGGACGAACAGAAGGCAGGCGTCCAGGGGGTTAGGTGGGGGGTGTGGGGACAAACCTCTGGGCTGGGCTAAAGAGGGCACTTGGCCAGCAGGGCACTGGGGCCCGGGAGAAGCCGAGAAGTTGGCCCTCCCAACTTCCTAGAGAGGCCCGGAGCGGCGATGCGCATGCGCAATACAGGGCAGTGGGGAGCCGGGCTAGAAGAGTGTGGAGTGGGATGGGTCGAGTAGTCAGAGCACTGAGAGTTTTGCGGCCTCTGGAGTTGGTGAGCGGGGCGACGGTGGAGGCGGTGGGGGTTACTGTGCGGGTGCGGAGTTCCCCGGGAGTGGCGGGTGAGGATCGGCCTGGAGGCTGCGCCCTGGCAAGGATCTGGCTTTGAAGATCAACCAGCCCGGGTAAGGGGATATCTGCCTGTCCTTCGGTGCTCCAGGCGTCCGGGGCGCGAATTTGAAGTAATGATTTCTGAATTTTATCTCCTCTGCCAGTTATGCAAAGAAAGCATATTCATCACAGATAATTAGGTGAGTCGGGTGACCGTAAGAAAAGGAAAAGTAATCACAATCCGTTAATTAAAGAGTCTCCCTGACTCTTTAAAATTTGTGCATTATTTAGCAAACTCTTATACGAGTATATATTTTTTCTTAGAAAACAGGCTTCTACTATTGTTTTAATTTTTTTGGTATTATAGCAAAACAGTTGTAGTAAATTTTCTTGTATTATGGTAAATATTGCCATTTTAACCATTTAAAGTGTATAATTAAGTGGTATTAAGCACATTCATGCTATTGCTTTCTGAAAATGATGTCTTCAATTTCTGGAATGCATTTAATATATTGGTTAAAATTGTTGCGAGCATTTTGACGCCACTGAGTCATATATTTGCAGCTATAATTAAACATTTTGTTTGCAGTTTCCTATAGTAGACATTGTATGAAGCTGTAAATTGAGCAAATGACATTTGTGCAGAAAAATACCAAAAGCTTCATTAGGGTGATTATCTCTGTTTTCAAAATAGAGAGTAGTATGTATAAAATGCAGTTTTTAAACACAAGTAACAGCACTAACCTAAAACCACTCTTACTGGCTTCTGACTTACATAGACCTAAGAAATAAGAAAATGTTCTCCTTACTAAGTTAAGAGTAGTGGCAAGGAAAAGAACACTGTTCTTTTTCAAATTGGCTGGACTTTTGTTATGAACTGGAGTTCTTGGTCTCCTTAATAAAAGTTGAAATTCAGTCAAGGCTTTACTGGAATTTATACGGCAGCAGGAGGGAGTGAAAACAAGTTAACAGGTTCCTTTGTTTGTTTCCTAGGGGGTGAGGGGGGTTCCTTACACAGAATAAGGGTCTTTACCTGGTTTACCTAAAGGCAGGGATCTGGCTGGAGGGGTGACTTAGGTGGTCTACCCACCTCCTTGGTGATGATGTGTGCAGGGTGCTTGGGCAATACTTTGCTTTTGCTCCCAGCTCCTCAGAAGTGGCAGTTGGGTTTTTGGTCTTTTTGTAGCTTTTCGTTCATAACATGCCCCAACTGCAGATGTGCGCAGTTATTTTTAGACCCTTATAGTTTCTTTGTATTTCGTTGCTGGAGGAAACGTTTGTTCAGGTGCAAGCACTGAACAAAGGGTCCCAGGTCCCAGCCTGCCTCAGTTCCAAACTAAAAACTCCTTAATGTTAGGTCTCTTATTTTGCAAGGAAGTAATTTGCTCAAGGATTTCACGGAATTTCCCTTTGTTACACACATGAATATCTGTGTGCATATTCAGAAACTGACAAATGAGACTGTTTTGACATGTGGTTCTTAATGCTGAAGAAAGGCAGACAGCTTTTGGTTCAAAAAGTAAGCCAAAAAGACTGTGGGACTGTTTTGAAGGGAAACTGACAAAAACTGAAAAATGGTAACTGTGCCACAGTTCTGTGACTCCTGGTATCCAGGAATGTTAGTATGTGAGCATTCTGTGATGTCATGCTCCAGAGCAAAAATACAGACGATATAATAAAATATAACTCATTGCTTTATAATCCTCAGTGTTTTTAATATTAGAAACAGTCTGAAAAAGGTCCCTCAAATGAGTCATTATGTGCTCTAGATTGAATTTTTTTTTTTTGGTCCCTTTGTGCAGCTTGCAGGATCTTAGTTCCCCAACGAGGGATTGAAGCTGTGCCCTCAGGAGTGAAAGTGCTGAATCCTAACCACTGAACCCCCCAAGGAGTTCCCTAGATGGAATTTTTGAGCTTATACTTTCCCTTGCCTGATTTTAGGCCTCTTAGCCTCCTTCCTTGTTTTATTTTACTACATAACACCTGTCACTGTCTTTATCTTATTGTCTGTCTTCTTATAAGATACTCAAGTTAGTGCATTTTGTCTGCTTTATTCACTGCAGAGACCATAGTGTCTAAGAAGGTAGTAGGTGCTCAGTAAATATTTGTGTGTGTGTATGTGCATGCGCATGCTGAGTCATGTCCTACTCTAGCCTGCCAGACGCCTCTGTCCGTGGAATTTTCCAGGCAAGAATACTGGAGTAGGTTGCCATTTCCTCCTCCAGGGGATCTTCCTGACCCAGGGATCACCCACATCAACTGCATTGGCAGGAGGATTCTTTACCACTGCGCCACCTGGATAGCCCCTATTCAATACCCTTATTGCCAAGTTAATCCTTAGTATCTAGACATTACTATTTCTAGATAGAAATAAACACAGTAACAACTCAAACTTCAGTTTGAAAACCTTTTTATTTTGAATAATTGTAGACTCACAGAGACTGTCAGAATTTTGTAGAGTTCCCTTGTATCTTTACCTGGTTTACCTAACGGCAATATCATGCATAACCATAGGACAGTCATCAAACTTGAGACATTTCCAGTGGTCCAGTACTAGTAATTAAACTACTGATTTATCTAGAGCTCCTCACTGACTAGCTAATGTTCTTTTCCTGTTTCAGAATCCAGTCTAGAATCCCTCATTCCATTTAATTGTCATGTCTCCTAGCTCCCCTTCAGTCTGTGACAGCTCCTCAGTTTTACTTGTTTTTCACACTCTTGACACTTTTGAAGTATTTTATATTTGTAATTTTAGACTGACCCTCTCGATTTGGTTTTGTCAGATGTTCTCCTGCTTAGATTGAGGTTGACGTCCATATGTCTTCTTAGTGGTGATGTTACTCTTCATCCAGTATTTCTGCCAAGACTTAATGATTGTAAAGTTACTGTCTTTCCTTTGTAATTAGCAGTTATTTTGAGGTAGACACTTTGAGACTTTGCGTAGAAATATGCTTTTCCTACTAATTAGCATTTCTTGGTGGATCTTGCCTACAGCAGTTGTTATTGTGATGTTCTCCTAGGAGCTTTTCATTTTTTTTCTTCTACATTTATTAACTGGAATCCTTTGTGAGGAAGAGTTGTGTCTTCTCTCCCACTTGTTTATTTACTTAATTATATCAGTTACATCAGTGTGTGATGTTGGGTGTTTATTTGGGGAGTTTATCGAGGTGTGTTGTTATTTATTTTGTGGCATAAATTATTCTAGCATCAGCCGTTGGGCATCTTTCAAGTTGGCTCCTGTTTCCCCTTACATGTTCCCATCCTTTTTTGTGTCTTTCTCTGATTTTCAGGCACCACAAGATACTTGTCTTTTATTTTCACCTCCCCAGCCCCGGAATGAATCATTTCTGCAAGGATCCTTGATTTCATTTTTTGTAGAAGTGGTATTGAAAAATCAAATTTGGGGCACTAGATTGAGTTCATTTCTAAATTGGTATAAATAAGATTTTAACATTTAAGTGTGTACTAGAAGCAGTCTTACTTTAGTTTCTAATTGTGTTAGAAACTAGTTTGCATATTATCAGTGTATAAAATAAACCTTATTTACCCTCTCACTGGGGGCTTCCCTGATGGCTGAGTTGGTAAAGAATCTGCCTGTAATGCAGGAGACCTGAGTTTGATCCTTGGGTTGGTAAGAGCCCCTGGAGAAGGGAATGGCAACCCACTCCAGTATTCTTGCCTGGAGAATGCCCATGGACAGAGGAACCTGGCAGGCTGCAGTCCATGGGATCACAAAGAGTTGGACACGACTGAGCAACTAAGCACAGCACATATCCTCTCACTGGCAGGAAAAACATAAGAATAAGAGACTACTTATTTAAGAGGATTTTAAAAGGAAATAAGAATTACTTGGTATTAAAGCAAAGTGAGAGAAGAAAATATTCCTGAAAAATGCCCAGGGATTTCCTGGTTCTTTTCCAGGAAACTGAGTGAAGGGATGAAGCTGGGGAGAAGAGGCCTGATCCATCTCAGGTTGCTCCCCAGCCTGGGGGCTTACATTTATAGTGTCATCTTAACAAGTTGATATTTTCTTCTGTCCTCAAAAGCTGGTTGGGACCTGGGAGGAACCCAGAGGCATTAGGATACCTGAATTTAAGTTTCAGCTCACTGGCCTCCATCTTTATTTACGGTGCTGTGAGGCTTTCATTCAGACTTTGAAAGGCCCAGGAGGTCATTAGCTTTTTTTTTTTTTTTTTAATGCTGCTCTTTCCTTCACCACAACCCAATGTCAGTACGTTGGCTTTACTGCATCCAGCAAGTGGACCCAAGTTGGTTTGGTAGCAATGTCTATTTTCTTTCTGTCTGTCTGGCACACAGGCCCCTTTCTTTTGATTATAGCACCTCAACTTGGAGAGAACTACTGTCCCCACTGTCAGTCCATGTGCTTCTGAGGTTTTGATGTACTCAGTTCCCATTCCAGGATATTCCAGTGACAGATAGTGACTCAGATGTGACCCATCAGAGCATTTTATCACCTTGTCACAGTGATTGGTTCACAGAGAGATGTGTTAGCCAGGCCAGGCTTAACTCTGGGACTTTGATAAATAGAAATTTAAAGAAAGCTCTCTCAAAGTCTTAATCTGGTTGGGCTACTGTAACAGAATGCCATAGCCTGGATGCCTTATGAACAACAGAAATTTATTTCTCATATTTCTAGAGACTGGAAAGTCCACTGTCGAGGTGCTGGCAGATTAGGTGTCCAGTGAGAACCTGGTTCATAGATGGCCTTCCTGCTTTGTCCTCTCATGGCAGAAGCGGTCATTAGTTTTTATCCATGTTCATGGTTGCAGAGGCTGGACTCAAAGGACTGTATTCTTTTGCCATATTCACGGGCAGTTGCCATCATTTTTCTGCTGGTCCTTCGCATCATCTCTTTACAAATACTTCACTGACCTCCTTGGACATTTCTGTAGCAGCTGCTTCACAACAGGTCAGCTTGGAGGCTTATGTTTGGTGCTTATTTCACTAAGATATGTCAGTGCTTTATATTTCCTGCTGGTACATTTCTTCAAAATACTTCTCTCTGGTCTCCAGTTCATTGTCTTGAATCTTACTCCTGGATTTCTCTTCACCTGAGCATCTTTCTCTTCCCCAGTCTGTTCTGCAAATTTATCTGGCAAAGGCCCTGCCTTTTTCTTTCACAGCAAAGCTTCATTTCTCTGCCAAAACTTCAATTTCCTCATCATGCGCAATCCTAAAGTAGTTCTTCACTTGACTCTCCATGACCCTGTAACAGCACTGCAGTTTCTTTTATCTGGGTGGTGACAAGCATTCCGGTATGAGCCTTCTTCCCGTCTCAGTTGACAGTCATCTCTTATCAGTCCTCCCAGCGCTCACTGAGTCCAGGAGACATTGACTAGGTATTGATTTGTAGCAAATGTAGGAGATGATGGTCTCTGTTTTAATCATGGATGAAGATAGTGATTTTTTAAAAATTTGCTTGAAAGTGGTGGGAGTTGGAGGGTTCCATGCTCTCAGGGGAAGCTATCTGTCATGTATGATTTGGTACACAGAGCAGTGGGGCCAATTTGCAACAGGTGCCAAAGCCTACTGTCCATATAATTTTCATATATGGACTGAGGTAGAGGTGTAACCTCATTTTTTTGTATGTGTATATCCAGTTGCCCCAGCACCATTTTTTGAAAAGTGTCTTCTTTCCCCTTCGAGTGGTCTTGGGACTTCCATAAAAAATAAGTTGATGGGGATTTTGCTGGTGGTCCAGTGTCTGGGACTCCATGCCCCCAATACAGGGGACCCAGGTTTGATCCCTAGTCAGGGAACTGGATCCTACATGCTGCAACTAAGACCCAGTGCAGCCAAATAAAATACATACATAAATTTAAATATATTTAAAAAGTAAGTTGACCTTAGGAGACTTCCTAGTGGTCTAGTGGTTAAGACTCTGTCCTTCCAATGCAGGGGACACAGGTTCAATCCCTGTTGGGGAACTAAGATCCCACATGCTACGCAGTGCAGCCGGAGAAAAAAAAAATTAGCTGTAGATGTACAGGTTTACTTCTGGACTCTTACCTATTTCAGTGATCTGTGTGTGTATCACACAGTCCTGATCAGTGCTGTTTTGTCAAATAAGCTTTGAAATTGTGAAGTGTGAGTTCTTCAACTTAATTTTATTTTTCAAGGTTTTTTTTTTTTTTTTTCATTTTGCTGGAATCTTTGAATTTCCAGTGAATTTTTCAGATGATCAGCCCCCAGGTGAGCTTCCTGGGTTCCGAGTCTGTGGCCCAGGAATAGCACGACCTCATCTCCAGGGCTCTGGCCCATTCAGAGTCTGCTTCCGTGACTTCTTTTCTTAACTGCCTCCCCTGGACTTGGTCCCATCCACTGATTTCATGGACTGTTATCTTACCCTGAACTTGTCCTTTTATTAATGTGTCCTCCCAGCTTCTTTCTGTCCCCCCACCCCTTTGGCCACCAGGGTCTCAACCCTGTCTTGGTACCCTTGTTGACCCTGTCCCTCAGGCTGCGAATGTCCCTGAGCAGTAGAAGCTTGTCATTCCAGGAGACTGCAGAGTTGGAGTTTCTGTCCGTGGACTGTACTCTGAAGAAGTGGAAAGGTACGGCACTCAGCCAGAGAGCCCTATACTGGAACATCATGCTGGAAAATTGCTGCAGCCTGGCCCCATTGGGTAATGACTCTGCTCCCTAATAACTTAGAGTCTGCTTTCTTTACATTTTCTTTGCTATGTTCTTATTCTTTTAATTATGAAAATATAAAGAGAATGGAGAGAATAGTATAATGAATCTCTACATCATCACTCACTTTGGTAGTTGTTAACATTCCATTAATGTTAATGGAAGTGAGCTGGTTTAGTTAAGAGTTTGTAGTTGGAAGGAATAGAGAGCCATTCAGTTACTATAAGTCATGAGCTAAGTCACTTAGAATAAGACTGAAGGATTGGAAACCCTGAACAGACTCACCAGCTAGACCAGGCTTTGGGAATCAAAGCTTTGTGGGGACCTGGGAGACTCAGCAGCAGAAAAGTGACAGTGAAAGTCGCTCAGTCGTGTCCAACTCTTTGTGAACCCCATGGACTGTACAGTCCATGGAATTTTCTAGGCCAGAATACTGGAGTGGGTAGTCTTTCCCTTCTCCAGGGGATCTTCCCAACCCAGCAGCAGAAGTGAAGGGATTTTTACAGCAGTGTTGTAAGACAGCTGTGTCCTGTGTATCTGTTTTTCTGTTCCCACTGATAGCCATTTTCTTTACTCTGAATCTTTTGTCCCCCTCCAAGCTCTTTCTTAATTAGACTTCCTATTTCCTCATATATTCTGTTTGCTGTGGTTCCTGATGGATTTCTTCTCTCCATGCATCATTTCAACTTGAGCTCCTACTTGTAATTTCCTTCATTTTATCCTACTTTCAGTTCAGAATTTATGTGGAAAGGGACTCCACTGGTGGTTCAGCCATTAAATATCATGTTTCTTTGGGCAGAACTTTGTCCCAGGTCACCCAGAGCTGATGACTACTCTATAAATAAGGTGCACTTGAGTCTGGTGCTTGGCCCTGGTCCAGTCACCTAGTCCTGGTCCTCATCCATCCTGGGATTATCTGAGTTGCTTTGCACAAAACATGGTTTTCTCAGCTTCCCCTTCAGAAAGACTAGGGCAGGGCTGCTTCCTGAAAGGGGCTGTTGTCAGAGGAGGTTCTGGGGTTGACTGGTCTAGGACAGTAGCGGTATTTGGAGAAGCTATGGGTTCAAAAAGGCTGGGCAAAGTACTGAAGGAGAGAGTAGAGCTCTAAAATTGGTGACATCCTAGTCTCTGGAGCACTGGACTAGGAGGTACCAGTAGGCACCCTCCTACTGGAGGGTGGGCTTAGAATCAAGGGACCAGATACCTTTCATTTTCCATATGCCAAAATGGTATGATGGCTTGTGGCCTGGTTAAGATGTGATTGAAAGGAACCAATATTTTTGTGTTTACCTATGACCATGGATGCTCTGCCTTTCCCAGCTTTTATATTAAATTCTAGAATTCAAAAGCAAACTCAGCTGTTCAGTCTCACTATGATTCCAGGTTATCAAGCTACAAAACATGTACTTTGATATGTATTTCAAATTATTGCCTTTGTTAATTTTCATAGGAGTGCCTACTGGCACCTCCTAGTCCAGTGCTCCAGAGACTAGGATGTCACCAATTTTAGAGCTCTACTCTCTCCTTCAGTACTTTTGCCCAGCCTTTTTGAACCCATAGCTTCTCCAAATACCGTTACTATTCTTTCATACCAGAATCACTCCTTTTTGTGCACTTTTTCCTGATCATGCCTTCGTAATACACATTTCCCTTCAACTCTCATGTTTGCCTACATGTTTCTCATATTTAGTTTAAAGTATTTTCCACCACTCTCCTCAGCATCTTTGCTGTGAACTGTGGAGCCATACAGTGTCATGGTTGGAGTGGACCCGAGAGTTCATCATTTTACTAAGGAAACATGACATCTAAGTGACTTCTGGAGATCACACTGTGCTTTACAGTCTGGTCTCTTGCCTTTCAATTGGCCCGTTCACCTAGCTGCGCTGGCTTGACATCCCTCTGTCCTGATAGCTCTGCTTTTTCCCTCCTGTTCTCAATGTGTCTCCTTATTCCTTACCCTCAATATGAATTTTTTTTTTTAAGCTACATAGACTCCTGACAGTTCATTTCCTCAATAGGACAAGAAGTGAGTGACAGTTGTTTTCTTATGTCTTTTGGCAGCAGGTGAAAACAGGATGGCAAGTTCACAGTTGTCTCCGAAGCAGGACATTTCTGAAGAGTCTAAGTCAGCTGAGAGGACCTCAGGCATACTCTGTGGACTGATTCTTGGAGGACCAGAAGCTGGGGCTGCCTGTGAAGAAGCTTTAGAGAAACTAAAAGTTCAACCCTCAGATGAAGAAGGAAGCAGACTGGTAAGTGATTTCTTAGAGATAACACAGGAGGATAACAAGAAATCTACAAAGAATCGATGTAATGAATATAAGGAACTTGGGAGACATCTAGATCTGTCCTCTGGTCTCTCAGAACATCAGGGAGTTCTGAAGGGACAGAAATTATATCGATGTGATGAATGTGGCAAAGTTTTTAATTGGAGTTCACACCTCATTGGGCATCAGAGAATCCACACTGGAGAGAAACCATTTGAGTGTTCTGAGTGTGGCAAGACCTTCAGGCAGACCTCTCAGCTCATTGTCCACCTCAGAATCCATACAGGGGAAAAACCTTATGAATGCAGTGATTGTGGAAAGACCTATCGCCACAGCTCCCATCTCATTCAGCACCAGAGACTTCATACTGGGGAGAAACCATATAAATGTAATGAATGTGGAAAAGCTTTCAACGAAAGTTCCAAACTCTTTGACCACCAGAGAACTCATACTGGGGAGAAACCATATGGATGCAATGAGTGTGGAGCACTCTTTAGTCGGAATAAAAGCCTTATCCGCCATCAGGTACTTCACACTGGTAAGAAACCTTACAAGTGTGATGAGTGTGGGAAAGCTTTCTGTTCTAACAGAAATCTTATTGACCATCAGAGAATCCACACTGGGGAGAAACCTTATGAGTGTAATGAATGTGGCAAGGCCTTCAGTCGGAGTAAATGTCTTACTCGACATCAGAGTCTTCACACCGGGAAAAAACCATACAAGTGTAGCAAATGTGTGAAAGCCTTCAATCAGATCTCTCAACTTGCTGACCATGAGCGAATTCATACTGGAGAAAAACCTTTTGAATGTAATGTGTGTGGTAAGGCATTCAGTCTGAGTAAATGTCTCACTCGACATCAGCGACTTCACACCGGTGAAAAGCCCTATAAATGCAATGATTGTGGAAAATCCTTCAATCAAAACTCGTACCTCATTATTCATCAGCGAATTCACACTGGTGAGAAGCCTTATGAATGTAATGAATGTGGAAAGGTCTTCACTCATAATTCTAGCCTTATGGTACATCAGAGAACCCATACTGGGGAGAAGCCCTATAAATGCAAAGATTGTGAGAAAGCCTTTCGTGATAGCTCACAACTTACCGTCCACCAAAGAGTTCACACTGGAGAGAAACCCTATGAATGTATCGAGTGTGGGAAAGCCTTCAGTCAGCGTTCTACTTTCAATCACCACCAGCGAACTCACACTGGAGAGAAGCACTCAGGTCTGGCTCAGTCTGTTTCTTAAGACATGATTCTCTAAGACAGCAAGAAACTTTAGGTTAAGGTTTCTATATAAGTATGTTCATCCTGATCTCTACTTGGAACCACCTGTTCCATGTGTACCATCCCAGAACTTTCCTGGTGGTCCAGTGGTAAGGCTCTGAGCTCCCAAAATGGGGGGCATGAGTTTTGATTCCTGGTTTGGGAATGAAGATTCCACATGCCACACAGTGTGGCTACCATAAAGAAAAAAAATTAGAAAAAAAAAATAGGGACGATCTCCAAATTCTCGCTGCTGGTCATAAAGGTGGGATTTTTAGAGTAACAGTGCAGTCCTCCTCCTCCTCTTGGGGAAATAAGGACTACATGTTTCATGTGCTTATAGGTTTCCTTTTTCTGTTTTTGGCCGCATCAGGCAGCTTGCAGGATCTTGGTTCCCCAACCAGGGATAGAACCTGTGCCCTCAGAAATGAAGGCATGAAGTCCTGGACTTCTTGAACCACTGGACTGCTGGGGAATTCCCTTTCACTTTTTAAAAGAATTAATATCTAACTCAGTTATGCATGCCACAATCATATTCTCAAGGATAGAGATATTTCCTTATTCTATTCCACCGCCTCCATTTTAGTGTTTATATAAAGTCATCCTCTAAGACTGAGTCATTCTTCCTACCTCTTGAGTGTGGCCCTTTTAAAACTTGCTTTAATCTAGACCTTCACCACTTGTGTTCTCTGCAAAGAAAAGCTTTTCTTCCTGTTTGCCAGTCTGAACCTTTAAGATCCAGGACTTGCTTTTTTTTAAGTTTTTTACTTTGGAAACTCCCAGGTTCCAGGGGAGACCCCATATGAACACAGGGGTCCCGCTGTCAACTCTGATTTGAATGTGGCTGGTCATATCTTAAGTAGAAACTCTTGTCTGTTGAATGTTTTAATTTAATATCTTCTGGTTCTGCTCAAACTCTACCACACTGAGTCTCTGATGGGATAGATCCAGCACTGCTCATAACTCTGTGAGCTGACCAGCAGCACCAGTAGGTTCTCAATAGAAATGAATATCCTTGCTTCCTAGGAAAGCAACTCAGGCTCTTGGTTGAAGAAAAGAAGCTACATTTGAAAGCTACACCTCAATTTCTATTGGCTATTGCTAGTATTTTAAAAGTTAACTGATTTAAAAAAAATTTTACCTGGATCCAGTTACCTCGTTTAATTAATTTTGGTTTGAAGAATTTTTTAGTTTCATTTCCTAGCTTTTCTAGGTATACAATAAAACAGTAACGATTAGTGTTCTGTTAATTTCCAATCTGTATGCCACTTATGTTGAACATCAGCACGAATATTAAAAAAAATAAAAAAAATTGAACAGTGAATAACAGGCATATTCCGTCTTGTTCCTAATTTTCAGAAAGATTTTTCAGCATGTCACAGTTATATATGTGGTTCATCCTCATTGTTTCTGATAAATACTGTGTTAAGAAAGTTTTCTTGTATTCTTGTTTTTAGAAGCAGCAATGTGTTATAGTGGTAAAGAGCACAGATTTTGTGCCTGGAAACCTAGGTTCAAATCCTGCCTCCATCACTCTCCTTAGGTGTGTAATCTTGGGCAAGCCACTGGACCACCAGGGAAGTCCCTTCTAATAAGAACATAAACTCCATCATGAGTGCCCTTCCTTTTGTCTTCCATGTGTAAAATGGAGCTACCTCATAGGGCCTTGAGGATAAAATTCGTGTATAAGTGTAAGGCACTCGAAGCAGTACTTGACATGTAGTGTGCACGTACTGTAAGAAGTTGTCATACTTAAGTTTTCATTAGGAATGGATGCTAAGTTCTGTCAAAAACTTTAACAATCTGTTGGTAAAATTTAATGGGTCTTATCCTTTACTCTTTTTGTATCGATTTTGTTGGCAGGTTTCCAAATAATTGAAATTTTCTTGCATTCCTGGAATAAAATCTGTTTTCTCATGGTGATTGTATCTTTTATTTTTGAAATACAGAACTAGATTCAATTTGCTTCACAAAATTAATTTGGGAGTTTTGTTTCTTTTTTATTACCTGGAAGAGTTTGCATAATAAGGGAGATGTTCTTTGAAGAGTAAAGATGACTAGGCCTGATCCCTTTTTGGGAGGAAGGGGATTGGGAGGGACATACCTTTAGCAGCTGTCTGAGTTGGAATTGCTGTAACAAAATGCCAGAGTGGTGGCTTAACAAACATTTATTCCTCAGAGGCTGGGAAATCCACAATCAAGTTGCCAGCATGGTCAGGTTCTGATACGAATCCTTTTGAGTCCTGGCTGCAGCCAGCTGCTTCCTTGCTATATCCTCATATTGTAGAGAAAGAGAGCAGCTGTCTCTTCCTCTTCTTTTTTTTTTTTTTTCCCAGTATTTGTTTTTATTTATTTGGCTTTACCGGGTCTCAGTTGCAGCATGTGGGATCTTTGATCTTTGTTGTTGTGTGCAGGATCTTTAGTTGCAGCCCGTGGATGTAGTTCCCTGACCCAGGATGGAACCTGGGCCCTCTGCATTGGGAGCATAGAGTCTTAGCCACTGGATCATCAGCGAAGTCCTTTCCTCTTCTAATAAGAGCATTAACTCCATCATGAGTGCCCTACCCACATAAACTAATCTAGTTACTTCCCCAAAGTCCGGCTCTACATAGGATCACTCTTAGGTGGATTATGGTGATTAGGGCTTTAACACATGAATTTCAAAAACACGGACATTCAGTCCATACATTCTCCCTCTGGCTTCCCGAAATTCAGGTCCTTTTCATTTGCAAAATAAGTTAATTCCATCCTAGCAGCCCCAAAGTCTTAATTCAGCATTAGGTTTAAAGTCTGAAGTCCAAAGTCACATCTAAACATTATCTAGGTCAGATATGGGTCAAATTCAAGCTGAGGCAATTCTTCAGCTGTGAACCTGTAAAACCAGACAGGTTATATGCTTCCCAAATACAGTTCTGGGTGTTTATAGGGTAGACATTGGATGTCGATAAAAACCCACAGTCCTTCCCTGTTGTGTTTCTCTCCTGTGTCTTCTTTACTATTCACACAGAACATTTCCCTTCTGACATTTGGGGTCACCAAGTGTGGGTAATTTCCCCCACATTAATTCTCTGCAACACCAGCTGGGTGTCCCACAATTTAGCCCAGTTCTGACACTGGAGGCAGTGTCAAACTGTACAAGTTAAGGGATTGGTCTCACAAGATACACACCTACCAACTTTAGACACTAGTTCCAAGCCCAGGTTATCACCTGGGCTATTGACCAACCAGCTGTAGATCAGAGGTTCCAACAACCCCTTTTTGGGTTTAATTTGCTAGAGTGGCTCACAGAACTCAGGAAAATAGTTAACTTATATTTACTGTTGTTGTTTTTTTTTATAAAAGGGTATGAGGAGGGTCCCGAGCACAAGAGCTGCTGTCTCTGTGGAGTTAGGATGTGTCACCCTCTGAGGATCTCTCTGAACCTGGTATTACTGGTTTATGGAGGCTTCATCATGAAGGCGTCTCCATTATCAAGAGAACGGGGTGGGAGCAGGGGGAGCTGAAAATCTCAAGCTTTAACCATGGTTTTGTCTTTGCTGTGACCAGCCCTCATCTGGGAGCCTACACAGAGTTGCTTTATTAGGATGAAAGATGAGACTTCCTTGGCGGTCCAGTGGTTAAGACTCGGTGCTCCCAATGCAGGAGGCATGGGTCAGGTTCAATCCTTGGTTGGGGAACTAAGATCCCACAAGCCACACAGTGCGACCAAAAAATAAATAAAGCAATATTCCTATCACTTAGTAAATTACAAAGATTTTAGGAAACCTGTGTCAGGAACAAAAGGTGCTCCTGGTGCTCTTACTACTTAGAAAATTACAAGGACTTAAGGGGCTCTGTGCTAGGAACTAGGGGCAGAGACCAATGTATATTATCTCACATTTCAATTCCAAAAAGGAGAAATCTGAAGGGAAGAAGTGTGCTTGGTCCTGAGAAAGTTCAAAACTTAGTTAAGTGAGATTTTAAGGCTTGAGAATAATTCTTTTTGGCTCAGTTCCCTGCTCTCCAGGATAAGGGGTGATAGTCCCACCTTCAGGATCCACCAGCTTATCAGAGCTCTAGGGGAGTCTTGCTCCCAAACCTCTGAGTGGCACTGCCCCTGTGAATTCTGTGGGAGTTGTCTGGTCTGTCTGAAACTAAAGTGGTAACCCTGATGATCTCAGTCATTTTTAGAGTTATTCTTCCTTTGTCTTGAAGAAGAAGCACACTTTCACACTCTTTGTCTTCATTTCTCATTTTACAACTCGGATGCAGTCATATTGGAGGTTAGGGCTTCAGCCTGTTAATTTAGGGGGGACGCAATTCAGTCTTAGCAATACCTCCATTCTCCTGCAATATGCCACCAGTGGTAGGCTTCGATCTGCAATAACCCAGTTATCCTCAGAATTACCTGTTTTAAAAAAGTGTTTTGAGAGCTCAATAGTTCTGTCGTGCAGGCTTAGTAGATGCAGCGTGTAAGCTTAGTTGTCCCTCAGCATGTGGGATCCTAGTTCTCTGACCAGGGCTTGAACTTGCGTCCCCTGTATTGTAAGGAGGACTCCCAACCACTGGACCAGCAGGGAAGTCCCTCTCAAGAATTACTTTTCATCCACTGTGTTGACATCCTCATTACTGATCTGAGCAACAAGCTGGCCTTGACCAGTCCCTACATGAGGTCATAGATCTTATGACACGCAAGAAGGGTTGACAGCCCTGATGAGATGCAGGACCTGCTCAAAAGTGCAGTTTCTGTGAGCTACCTGGGCGAGTCATCAGAGGAGTCAGAAAATTACTGATAAAGTCAACCAAAAGCCGCTGTCCTTGGCAGCTTCCACCAACAAGAAAGAAACTAACTGTTAGGGCTGTTTGACTATCAGAAGCAACAGGTATCAAATGTCCTTTATGTCAAGGTTACCTGCAAGGCAGCCATCTATGAATGGGGCTCCTAGAAGCAGCAGACTCTAGAGGTTGTGCTAGATGGGTTGGCATGGGCCCTGTCATTGGAACCGATGATGCTTGCCAGCTCTGGAGCTATGTATCGTAGAGACTTACTGTGAGCATTGGAGTCTACAGCAAAAAGAGACTGCTATTTGGATACATAGGCCCCTTGAGTTTGGGACATGTGAATACCAAAGGCAGCTGCCAGAAACACCCCCTTCAAATGGCAACTCCTAGCTGGCTTTTGACCCTAATGAAAACAGAGCTCCTGACTACCAAAGCCCTGTATGTGACCTTAAGACCTGAGTTGCCCATCCTCACCTGAGTACTCACTTACCTTACTAATAAAGTAGGACAGGCTTAACAAAGTGCTGTCATCAATATTACATCCAATATCAAACCTCAATGGGATTCCAGGGGTGGGCCAACTCCATGAAGCAGCTGCCTTGCCAGAAAGGGCTGAACAGCCTGCAGAGAGTGCTCTCACCACTCCCTTAGTGAAGTGCAGCGCACGGCTCAGAGATGTTCCAGTTGATGGTATGGTTTGTGTTTGCACTTTTTCTTTAGTGTTTACACCTATTGAGCCAAAGCGTCCTGGGTTCAATCAATCAACCAATTCAGTGATACTTGGAATCCTCCTTACCTCTTTCAGCAATGCTGAGTATAGCTGCTGATGCCACTGGGTGGTCCCTTGCCTGATCCTTCCTGTAGGCAAATTACCCACAACATATTTCATAATTGCTCTCTACGGAGTTGCCTGCTTCGTTTTTTGGGTCTCAAACATCCTTCTCAGTCCAGAGGTTATTGTGGAACTTAACAATAGAACAGTCATCTTAGGCTCGGGAAGTCATTTCAAGATAAGACAGTCGTACCCTCCCCCAAGGAAAAATCACCAGCAGTCACAAGCAGTTAGCGGTCCAGGAAGATTGAGCAGTGACACACCCAGCCCTAACCATGATACAGGTGAAACATTAATCCAAGGGTGACCAGAATGGACCATAAAAGAAGCCCAGTTTCTCTCCCCCCACCGGAGGCAGACACTTCTGGGTCTCTCCTGCTGCTCCCTTGCAGTGTACTCAATAAATCTCACTTGGTACCCTCACTTCTGACTCAGTAAATCCTTTTACCACCGAGTTGCTGGGCCATCACCACACCCCTCGACAGTTATCATTCAGTATCCCTGCCATCCAACAACACTTGGTATGCAGCAATAAATAAAAACAGATTCCATAATCTCTTGTTCCCATTCCTATGACCTGACCCAAAGATGGATCCCCTACCCATTACCAATAGAGATTAAGCTCTCCAGGAGAGCCTTCCTGATCTTGTCTTTATCCCTGGATCCAAAGGCATACCATCATCTTTTTGGAGGAAGACAGAGGAGGGCTTTTAGAGGGTTAAGGATGGAGGAAGGATGTGTGTAAATTCCTGGCAAGGGAGGAGAGACTGAATTCCACTTTAAAACCTTTTTTAGTACTACTTAAAGTATCAGTATTTCTTTGCTATGTTAGAAAGTACTTTAAAAATTCAAACATTATCTTTGTAAAAGAGAACTTTTCCCCCATGAAGTGGGGCTGAGTTTGAGTGGAAAATCCCATTGTAGGGTAAGGGAGTCAGAGATGGCAAGGTTCGAAAGAAGAATGAGACCAGCACTTTACAGGAACAGATCACCTTTAATGAGGCGAGAAGGGGCAGCAGTCAGATTAGTGAGCTGCTGCACTAACCCAAGAAAAGAGTAAGTATATATATAGGCATATATGTGGAAAACTACTGTCTTAAGGGGGCCTGTTCTTCTCCAAGGTTATTCGGAGTTGCTGCTGCTGCTGCTGCTGCTAAGTCGCTTCGGTCGTGTCTGACTCTGTGCGACCCCATAAATGGCAGCCCACCAGGCTCTGCCATCCATCCCTGGGATTCTCCAGGCAAGAATACTGGAGTGGATTGCCATTTCCTTCTCCAATGCATGAAAAGTGAAAGTGAAGTTGCTCTCTTAGCGACCCCATGGACTGCCGCCCACCAGGCTCCTACGTCCACGGGATTTTCCAGGCAAGAGTACTGGAGTGGGGTGCCATTGCCTTCTCCATGTTCGGAGTAGTTATCTCTTAAACGGCTGGGGCAAGGAATTTTGGAGATTAGCCAGAGGATGGACCGGCTGGGAGCTGGGCGTAATCAGCCTTAATGTCCTTTTCTTTTTGGGTGAGAGAGTTCTTTGTTTTGCATAGAATGGTGGGGAGGATCTGGAGGGGAGTTTTAACTCCAGGCTATTTTGAGCCATGTAACTTTCTTGCACACATCAGGACAGTTTTCTTTCTGTCACTTGGCCACAGCTGATTCTCAGTTGTACACTCTGATCTTTCTTTGACCACAGTCCAGAGCCCCGCCCCCCCAACTCCCACCCCCACCTCGATATACCAAGACTTATCTCTTCACATTTCAAAACAAGAGGTAAAGGAAATTCCCTGGTGGTCCAGTGGTTAGGACTCCACGCTTCCACTGCTGGGACCTGGGTGCTGTCCCAGGTCAGAGAACTAAGAGCTCCAAAAACCCTGTGGCAAGGCCAAATCAAACAAACAAAATAGGAGGTAAAAAACTGAGGTAAAACTTTTCTCCTTTTTCAAAGTCAAAAGCTAATGGGTTTTAAATTTGAAAACAAGCAAATGAATAAAACCCTTCAGCAACGCTGCAGGGAATCTGTGTAAAAGGAAGGATCCTTCATCCTCACGTTGTCAACCCTGGCTATACTTTGTGACCATCTGGGTAGTTAAAGAAGTAGGAACACCTAGGTCCCACCCACAGTTTTGCACTTAATTGAGACACTCCCCAGGGGATTATGCATGCATGCCCAGCCCCTCAGCCTTGTCCAACTCTTGGCGACCCCATTGACTGTAGCCTGCCAGGATCAACTGTCCATGGGATTTTCCAGGCAAGAATACTGGTTGTTGTTGTCTAGTTGCTTAGTCATGTCTGACTCGTTGCAACCCCACGGACTGCAGCATGCCAGGTTGCCCTGTCCTTCACAGAATACTGGAGTGGGTTGCCATTTTCTCCTCCAGGGGATCTTCCTGATCCAGGGATCAAACCTGTGTCTCCTGAGTCTCCTGCATTAGCAGACGGATTCTTTACCATCTGGAAAGCCACCACAGGGGATTATCAGTTTAGTTCAGTCGCTCAGTCATGTCCAACTCTTTGCGACCCCATGGACTGCAGCACACCAGGCTTCCCTATCCATCACCAACTCCTGGAGCTTGCTCAAACTCATGTTCATGGAGTCGGTCATGCCATCCAGCCATCTCATCCTCTGTCGTCCTCTTCTCCTCCTGCCTTCAATTCTTTCCAGCATCAGGGTCTTTTCTAATGAGTCAGTTCCTTGCATCATGTGGCCAAAGTGTTGGAGTTTCAGCTTCAACATCAGTCCTTCCAATGAATATTCAGGACTGATTTCCTTTAGGATTGACTAGTTGGATCTCCTTGCAGTCCAAGGGACACTCAAGAGTCCTCCAACACCACAGTTCAAAAGCATCAGTTCTTCGGTGCTCAGCTTTCTTTATAGTCCAACTCTCACATCCATACATGACAACTGGAAAAACCATAGCCTTGACTAGACAGACCTTTGTTGGCAAAGTAATGTCTCTGCTTTTTAATATGCTGTCTAGGTTGGTCATAGCTTTTCTTCCCAGGATCAAGCATCTTTTAATTTCATGGCTGCAGTCACCATCTGCAGTGATTCTGTAGCCCAAGAAAATAAAGTCTCTCACTGTTTCCATTGTTTCTCCATCTATTTGCCATGAAGTGATGGAACTGGATTCCATGATCTTTGTTTCTTGAATGTTGAGGTTTAAGCCAGTTTTTTCACTCTCCTCTTTCATTTTCATCAAGAGGCTCTTTAGTTCTCGCTTTCTGCCATAAGGGTGGTGTCATCTGTGTATCTGAGGTTATTGATATTTCTCCCAGCAGTCTTGATTTCAGCTTGTACTTCATCCGGCCTAGCATTTCTCATGATGTACTCTGCATACAAGTTAAAAAAGCAGGGTGACAATATACAGCCTTGACGTACTCCTTTCCCAGTTTGGAACCAGTCTGTTGTTCCATGTCTAGCTCTAGCTTTGCTTCTTGACCTGCACATAGATTTCTCAGGAGGCAGATAAGGTGCTCTGGAGGCAGATAAGGTGCTCTGGTATTACCGTCTCTTCAAGAATTTGCCACAACTTGTTGTGATCCACACAGTCAAAGGCTTTGGCATAGTCAATGAAGCAGAAGTAGAATGTTTTTCTGAAACTCTCTTGCTTTTTCTATGATCCAATGGATGTTGGCAATTTGGTCTCTGGTACCTCTGCCTTTTCTAAATCCAGCTTGAACATCTGGAAGTTCTTGGTTCACATACTGTTGAAGCCTGGCTTGGAGAATTGTGAGCATTACTTTGCTAGTGTGAGATGAGTGCAATTGTATGGTAGTTTAAACATTCTTTGGCATTGCCTTTCTTTGGGATTGGAATGCAAACTGATCTTTTCCAGGCCAGGAGATTATGCTGAGCAGCAAAAATTAAAAGTCAGTGATTTACAGTAACAGTTCTTTCCTACTCAAAGCCTGGTATAGGAACCCAACGTGGGCACACCTGTGAGTTTCACAACAAATAGTCTTGTTGCAGAAGTCAGACTGTTGAGAAGCTAAGCACCACACTCTCTGAGTGTTGGAGAACTCAGGTTTATTAAGCCAGCGGTCCCAGACGAGCTAACTCCCTGAAGTTCTGGGAGCATCTGAGCTCAGGGTGAGCTTTATTCTTACAGGGTCAGTACAGACAATTACAGTTGGCACTGGTTGATTGGTTACCTGGTTGCTATGGGCTACAGGCAGTTACAGAATGTGGGAGTTGTTATGGGTTATGTGCAGGGAATTTCCAAACAGAAACTGGTAGAAGCAGAAACAGAATCTTCCATACTTATCAGAACATCTTATAGTTAATTGCTAGGTCATCTTGTTCCTATCTCTGTGCAGGAAGCATCTTTCAGAAGCAGAATGAGCATGAAGTTATTTCTAGCTGAGTGTAAAATTTACATTTTCCTCTTCAGTCTTTGCCATCTTCCAGAGAGCTCCCAAAGTGGAATCTGCAGTTTAACAACCAGTTAAACCAGCGTAACCCCAAGTGATTTGTATTCATATGCACATTCAAGTTGGAGAAGCTCTGCCCCGGCTCCTGCCAAGTCAAGCGACCCAACATGAAAGGAAGTAAAGCTCTCAGGAACCAGAGTTCCAAGGACAGGCTCCCAGCAGAGGAGGGGAGAGATCGCCTTGCTGCAGGCTCTGTACTGTGACTCTCAAGAGAAATTAGGTAGCAGCAGAGGTGGGCTGAGCTTCAGGAAGCTGGGCAGGACTTCAGAACAGAGAGGCTGTCTGAACAGAGCAGAAGGAGGAGTCTGCTCCTGAGCTCTGTAAACGCTGCAGGGCTGATCTGCTGGACCTGTTGGACCACAGCAATCCGGGTGCTGTCCATGTTAGCTGCTGTCCTGCTGAGTAGTGCTAAGTCGTTTCAGTTGTGTCCAACTCTTTGCAACCCTATGGACTGTAGCCCACCAGACTCCTCCATCCATGGGATTTCTCCAGGCAAGAATACTGGAGTGGGTTGCCGTTTCCTGCTCCAGGGGATCTTCCGAACCCAAGAATTGAACCTGCATCTCCTGCATTGGTTCTTTACCACTAGCCCCACCTGGGAAGTCCACCCCAAACACAGGACCTGCTCAAGCTCCTCTTTGATGGGAATATTTTGTTCTCAGACAAAACAAAAAGCTTTTTTCTGTGGATGGTTATGAGTGTTCAGCACTCCCAACCTCACTCCAGCTGTCCCAGCCACCTTCAGTTCCACCCCTGTGGAGACCAGTTATCAGGAACATTATTTGTCCTACAGTAATCAGTACCGAGGTTGCAAAGAACTATTGACTTAGAGAAAGACACATGATGAAAGAGTTTTGAGTTGGAGTTTCATTTGGGGGTCTTTCTGAAGACTAAGGCCCAGGAAAGAGCCCCTCAGTTGGCTCTGAGGAACTGCTCTGAAGAAAGAGGGGAGAAACCAGTTTATATGTGATTTTGGCAAGGAAATACATGTAGTCAAGCCTATGTCTTGGTGGGTGTGTGTTAGTCTCTCAACCTTTGCAACCCTGTGACTCTTTGCACCCCTGTGAACTGTAGCCCACTTCTGTCCATGGAATTCTTCAGGCAAGAATACTGGAGTGGATAGCCATTCCCTTCTCCAGCGGATCTTCCTGACCTAGGGATTGAACCTGTGTCTCCTACATTGCGGACGGATTCTTTACCGTCCGAGCCACCTGAGGATGGGTTCTTTACCGTCTGAGCCACCTGGGAAGCCCATATGTCTTGGAACATGATTTCAAATGCATATATCAAAAGAAGAAAATATTGCAGATCATACAGAACAGATGTCTCAAGTTAATGGTTTTAGTGTGTTTCTATGTATGGGAAGATTAAAAAAAATCCAGGGCCATTAAAATTCTTCCTGAGATATACATCTAACTATCAATGGGGTCGGGCTTCCCTTGTGGCTCAGCTGGTAAAGAATCTGCCTGCAATGTGGGAGACCTGGGTTCGATCCCTGGGTTGGGAAGATCCCCTGGAGAAGGGAAAGGCTATCCACTCCAGTATTCTGGCCTAGAGAATTCCATGGACTGCATAGTCTATAGGGTCATAAAGAGTCAGACACGACTAAGCCACTTTTGCTATCTATGGGGTCTGCCTGTTTTTAACTGTCAGGTCAGCAACTGCAGTGGGTTACAACTTAAAACTTGCAGAACTGGGAGGTGAGCCATGCTCTTTGGCTTAGCGATCCTCATTTTTCTGAGTCCACAGAACAAAGAGCTTTATTTGGGATATGGGGAATTGCAATTTGGGAGACACAGTCTTGGGTAAAACCAAAAGAATGTTCCAAGGAAGAGGAAGAATCAGGGACTTATAAAGGCAGAAACCATGAGATTGTTAAAGTTGTCTTGTAAGAATTATGATTGAGTCTAACGTAAAAAGGGAATATTTGCCCTTAAAGGATAGACTGTCATAAGTTATTTAGGGAAAGGTTCTGATAAGTATCTTGGGTTTCTGGAATATTGTGTAGATGTTCTGTGTGCCTGCTTTAAGTCAATAACCGGTCAAAAGTTCAGATTCCATCCTGGCTGAGATGTGTATAAGTCCTTCTTCCTCAATGCCCTCTTGTCTCCATGTGAGTGAGTGCTCTTAGCAATACTGACTTCATTTTTATTTTCCTTTCACATATTTCAAAAGGAAATTAATGGACATATTGGCATAGATGAACAGTTTCTATTTTCCTTTCAGGTGTGTTGGATATTTTACAGTTGCATCCTGTCCCCCACTGCTGCCCCACAACCACCATATTCACTTTTGGTTCTTCTCAACCCTGCCTTAAGACTTGGGAAGCTGATCATCTTGGACTGCCCTCCAACTTCCAGTTGGGTTATGCCAGTAGCAGGCCCTGACAGATCAGAAGGAAGCT
This sequence comes from Giraffa tippelskirchi, assembly GCF_054371585.1. Taxonomy (NCBI): domain Eukaryota; kingdom Metazoa; phylum Chordata; class Mammalia; order Artiodactyla; family Giraffidae; genus Giraffa; species Giraffa tippelskirchi. Next base: position 15,799,129 of record NC_137283.1, on the reverse strand, counting down.
CAAGTTTAGGAACTTGCTCCCTCAGATCACTGTATGCTGGACTATGGATGTCCCTAAGCTGAAGGCTACAGCTTCTGTCAGGCAGTCTGCTTCTAGAGGTGGTAGTTGCTGCTGCTGCTTCCTGTTAAAAAACAAAATTCAATGGAGTAAATTTTAAAGAGCTTGTTGGCTTTCTTCAACAATTCATGAATCAGCCAGCCTAGCAGATAAAAAGGAGCTCTGAGGAGCTTTACAAAACAAGACTTTTATAGGCAGAAGGGAGCAGGAATGAGGAAGTTATATAAGGCAAAAAAAGTGGGTTGATTATAAGGTTACTTTCCTTTATAAGGGAATGGCAGGGGTCTATCAGGCAGATTACTAACTAATGCTGATCAGAAAATTCCTGATGGACTGGGACTAGTTTTAAAATATCAATTCTGGCAGAGTCAAAACTTTTAGTTAAGTTTTATTTTGGTGGCTTGGCACTTAGCATGAGGTACTCCATTTTGGGCCTGTTGCTTTGTTTTTACCATTTCAAATATCGCTAGCCTTGAGGTTTTGTACCACGTCCTTAACAATTATACTTTTTATATATCACCCCTTGAACCCTCCTTAGTTACACTGTGCCTTTGGTTTCTCTTCCATCTCATCAATAGCTCTCTGGTGCCAGGATCCACTCTCTGTTTCCATCCTTGGTGGCTGGGACATTGAAAAAGAAAGAAACTAGGGTGGTTCAGACAGGTGGAGCAGAGCCTCAGGTCACAGATGGAACATCCCTGCTACTGAAAAATCAGTTTGGGAACATGCTGAGGCCTGGCACTAGGATGCATCTACCAGAAGACAGCCAGGACAGCTCCCTGGCCCCTTGGCACAGCAGCTTGCATATGTGCTCCAATGGGAGCAGGTGGTTTTTGTTGCATTGGCTCCACCCCCTCCAGGTTCTCTGGTGTTGTTGACCGAGGACATTTGCTCTTACAGGCGCTGGGCAGTCTCCTGATGTGGCTTTACTCCTTCTTCAAGCAGCCTCTGTACCCCCAAACCTACTCCTCCAGGATTCCACATATTGGCAAATAACACCACTTGCTCAACCACTAGTTGAGCTTTGTTAAAGCTCACTGATGGGGCTTTTAAAAGACCAGACAGCAGGCCCAAAATGGAGTAACTCATGCTAAGCTCCAAAATAAAGCTTAAAGTTTTGGTTTTGCCAGAAATGGAACTTTAAAACAGTCCCAGTCTATCAGGAACTTCCTGATCAGCACTAGTTAGGTAATCTATCTGATAACCCCCTGTCATCCTTCATAAGGAAATCAACCTTGCAACAACCCATATCTTTTTGCCTCGTATAATTTCCTTGTTCCTGCTCCCTTCTGTCTATAAACTGTCTTGCCTTGCATAACTCTTTGGAGCTCATTTCTGTCTCCTAGACTGTATGCTGTCTGACTCATGAGTTGCCCATTTAAGGCCAATAAGAGCTTTAAAATTTTCTTCACTGAATTTGTTCTTTAACAGTTTTAGTGATGAGAATAGGATCCAAGGGAGTCTACTAACATCTTCAAGGACAATAAAAGACACAGGCATTGGCACCAATGAAACCTTTTTGGGGCATGCAGGGTCTTATTTCCTGGACCAGTTCCTTTTTTTTTTTTAGTGTTTATATGTATTTATTTGGATGTGCCAGGTCTTAGTTCGACGTGTGGGATCTTTTAGTTGTGGCATGTGAACTCTCAGTTGAGGCATGTGAGATCTAGTTCCCTGCTGCTGCTAAGTCACTTCAGTCGTGTCCGACTCTGTGCGACCCCATAGACGGCAGCCCACCAGGCTTCTTCGCCCCTGGGATTCTCCAGGCAAGAACACTGGAGTGGGTTGCCATTTCCTTCTCCGATACATGAAAGTGAAAAGTGAAAGTGAAGTTGCTCAGTCGAGTCCAACTCTTCGCAACCCCATGGACTGCAGCCTACCAGGCTCCTCCATCCATGGGATTTTCCAGGCAAAAGTACTGGAGTGGGGTGACCAGGGATCAAACCTGGGCCCCTGCCTTGGGAGCTCAGAGTCTTAGCCACTGGACCACCAAGGAAGTCCCCGAAGTTACCTTTGAAAATGAGACTACCCAAGGCTGCTGGCGATCTCCTTTCGTTATCTTCCATTCCTTGGTCAAAGAGGATGGGCCACAGTTAGAGAATCTCCTAAATCCAGGGAGGATCCCCAAAGAATCAAAGGACTCCAAAGAACTTAGAGTCCTCATCTAGACTGTCAGATCTTGACCAGCTTGTGCTCATGTTGCTGCTGCTGCTGCTGCTAAGTCGCTTCAGTCGTGTCCGACTCTGTGCGCAGTACCTGGCAAAGCCCCAAGATGGAGGCAGAATGGCGTAACCTTGAGAAGGATACTCAAGGTCTTCGATCTCCAACATAGTCCCCTTATAGATCAGAAAGAGCTGGCAAAATAGCAATGGATCTTTTAAAAACTATTCTTAACCAAGACTCAACACAGCCAAATCAATAAGTATTTTTTTTAAGTGCGGAACCTATAAGTATTCAGATAGATACAACTAACCTCTTCCCAAATTAATCAATATCCACCACACAAGGCCTCCCATTAATAGCAGAAGATCTAATCACCCAGGAGCTAACCTTTCCCTGTGATATCAGAGAGGCAGCAGTGAGTGATTCAGAAGAGAGATCTTAGTTCTCTGCCCAAGGAATTGAGCCTGGATATCTGAGCTTCCCTCATGGCTCAGATAGTAAAAAATCTGCCTGCAATGCAGGAGACCTGGGTTGGATCCCTGGGTCAGGAAGAACTCCTGGAGAAGGCTACCCACTCCCGTATTCTTGCCTGGAGAATTCCATGAACAGAGGAGCCTAGCAGGCTACAGTCCATGGCGTCCCAAGGAATCGGACACAATTGGACTAACACTTTCAGTTTCAGCCTAGATGAAAACCAGGAATGGTTAGCCACCAGACCACCAGGGGCTAGAGTCTAGAAGCAAAGTGGCCCTGGATCCTTCCCCCATTTGGAATCAACAATGCCTCAAAGAGGCAAAAACTGTAAAAACAGATACAAAGTTTATTATTAGAGACACAGCAAAATGTATGGAAGAGTACACAGAGAAATGGTTTAAGACTGAAGCAAGGCAGGACTATGCAGGAATACACTCCTGGAGAGAAAAGGGTATGGGCATTTTCTGTAATGGCGAGGAGCCTAGTAAGTCAGAAACACACACCCTGAGAGGAGTGTGGGTGTCCTGAATGAGGAACAGGGATGCAGTAAAGAAGTGATTTAAATGCCTGAGATAGGACAGCCCTTCTGGGTCTTTGCTTACATTTGGCCAATTACTTTTGTTTCTTTTTTCACACTTGACTGGTCCTTGGACCCTTCCCAAGATACGTGGGCAAATTTTTGCCAAGAAGAATACCACCATGGAGGCTTGGGGGTGCAGATCCACACTTGTTATAGGTTGGGGCCCCTCCCTTTTTGGCCCCCTCCCTCTTTGACCCACAAGAAGCCTTCCTGCGTGTGTGCAGACAGGGAGGTCTTCCTTGACCTGGGGAGTGGGCACCTTATTTCTATACTTTAGCAGAACTCAGCTTTTGCCACTAGTTTTGTCCTTGGAGTGTCTGGGTGAGAAGAAGGCATCAATTTTACTCCACTTGACAAACACCATCTGTCTGACCCAGAGACCCATTGATGTCCTAGCTCACCTGTACCAGACTCTGTGTGTGGCTGTTAGCATAACTGATGTCATCTTGGCCCGTACAGTTTCTCCTGTTTTTTGCTGACCCTACCCAGGACTGTACTGTGCAGTAAGTCACTTCTCTATCATCAAGAACTTTGTAGTTACCGTTAATAGATATTGCTTAATAATCATTAGGTCCAGGTTCTATGCTCTATTAGTCCCCAGACAATGATGAAAACCTTCCCTGGTGTATTCCCAGTCTCACAAGACTAGTTACACATCCATAAATCTTAACTTATGAATGCATCTACCCCCATATCGTAGGTTAACTATAATAAATTGTCCCAGGAAGTCCCTGGCAGTCCAGTGGTTGGGACTTTGGGTCTCACTGCTGAGGGCCAAGGTTCAATCCCTGTTCAGGAAACTGGGATCCTGCAGTCAGTGCAGGATGGCCAAAAAATAAATAAGTAATAAATATATATTAAAAAATTGTCCCTATGGTCCCTCATTTCTACTGCCTTCTCAGGATAAAACTTTTTGCTTTTCATACTCTTCAGAGCTGTTCTCTATCTGCTAAATGGAATGCAGTTTGACTTATAAATTGCTGATTAAAGCCCAAAGATCTTTAAATTTACTTAAATTTCGTTACCAGGAGGAAACATTGGAAGCTGTGGTCAGGAAGTTTGTGTGCCTGTGGACTGGGAATGAGCAACTACTCCTGGTTGTGGTGGTGAGGAGGAAAGGGTCTGCTGTGAACTCCCTTAGGTTTTGATTCCTCACCTTGAAGGGGGCACCAGAGAGTAATGAGTGGCTCCTTTACAGCTCCTCCTGGCCAGCCTGGTCAACTAAATCTTGCTGGTCCCTGATTGGACTCCCGGTTTTGATCCCGTTCTTCCCTGGGGGGAGGGAGCCCTGGAGGGAAGCCCTGCACACACACTGGGAGTGGTGGTAGGAAAACAGGACAAACTGATAGAGCTCTGTGGCACGAACAGAAGACAGGCGTCCAGTGCCTTAGGTGGGGGTGTGTGGGGCCAAGCCCCTTGAGCTGCGCTCAGAGGCCTCCCAGCAAGGCACGGGGGCCCGGGAGGAACCGAGACGCTGGCCCTCCCAGCTTCCTAGAGAGGCTGAGAGGCCTGGGGCGGTGACGCGCGTGCGCGATACGGGCCAGCGAAGAAGTAGACGTTGGGGCGACTGTTGCGGACCAGGGCGTGCGGTCAGGGGACTGAGCTTTTCGCGGCCGCGCGAGTCGGTGAGTCGGGTGCCTGCGCTGGCGTCGGGGGCAGCGGTGCGGGCGCAGGGTTCCTGGGTTGAAGGCAGCGAGTGAGGCTCGGCCTGGAGGCTGCGACCCGAGGGGGTCTGGCCTGGGAGCCTGACCCGCCGCGGTGAGTATCTGCCTGCTCTTCGTCGCCTGGGGCGCGAATTTGGAGCTGTGGTTTCGGTGTTTTATCACTTCTCTCAATTATGCAAACAAAGCGTACTGATTACAGGTAATTAGATGACTTGGGTGACTGTTAGGAAAAGTAGAAGTACTCGCAATTCGTTAATGTTTTCGTCTGGAGGCTTCTTGACCTTTTAAAATGTGTGCATAATTATACAGACGCTAATACATGTACAAGTATATATTTTTTTAAGTGGGGTTATTTTACTGCTTTTTAAAAATATATAGTCCACATATTTTATTTTTAATTAATTTAAAAAATTTGAGGTGTAATCCACAGAGAGCATCATGTTGGTTTTAGGGGTACAGCATGTTTCCATATTTGTATAGTGCTACTTTCAAAAAGCTTTTTTTAGCATTATTGTGATAAAATACAGATGACATTTACCGTTTGCAATCATTGATCATTTAAGTCATTTTAAAGTGTGTAATTCAGTGGCATTAAGTACATTCATCCTATTTTTGAAAACTGTGATGTCTTCAACTTGTGGAATGCATTTGTTCATAAATTGGTTAAAATTGGAGCCAGCATTATGACACCACTGAGACATAATTTTGCAAGTATAATTAAAACATTTTTGTTTGCAGTTTATTTTCCGTAGTATGCATTACATGATGCTGTAAATGCTTAACAAGTGATAGGTGTTAGGTTGATTGTTTCTGGTTTCCAAATGAAAGAGTAATATATAAAATACAGTTTTTAAACACAAGGTACAGCTGTAACCCAAAGCCACTCTTCTGTCTTCTCACTTACCTTGGCCTAAAAAATCAGAGAATGTTCACCTTCCTAAGTAAAAGTAGTGCCAGGAAAGAACTCCATTCTGTTTCAAACTGTTTGCATTTCATAACTGAAAACTCATTAGGTGGGTTAGTTTGCACAGAAGTGTCAGAGAGCAGTTTGAGCTGTAATTTGATTTCAGGGATCTTTCCATTATACCCGTGTGTGTAGTTGTGTGTGTTTTCAGGGGCCAATGAATGAGGCTGCTTTACATGTTCTTAAGACGGAGGAAAGACTGACAATTTTTGATGAGCAAAGCCAAAAAGATGGGAATGATAAAACCCTGTGTATACTTATAAGGAAGGGAAACTGATAAAATCATGAAAAATAGTAACTGTGCCACTGTTAAGTTTTCTGTGGCTCCTGGTATCTCCAATTATTAATGCATGGGCAGTCTGATGTTATGCTCCTGAGCAGAAACACTGAAAGTGTGGTAAAATGTAACTCGTGTTACTTTGTAGTCTTCAGTATTTTTAACATCTGAAAGGAGGTTTCCCTGGTGAGTCATCCTGTGCTTCCCAAGATTGAATTTTTGAGCTTATACTTTCCTTTCCCTGATCTTAGATCTCTTACCCTCCTTCCTTGTTTTATTTTACTACGTAGCACCTGATACTGTTTCTGTCTCATTGTCTATCTTCTCATAAGCTGCTCAAAGCAGTGTGTTTTGTCTGCTTTCTTCACTACAGAGACCATTGGGCCTGGGACATAATAGGTGCTTAGTAAATGTTTGTTGAATTAATGAAAGAGTGAGTTCAAATTTTAGATAACAATTGTCAGTATTCAGTATCCTTGCTGCTGCTGCTGCTAAGTCGCTTCAGTCGTGTCCGACTCTGTGCGACCCCATAGACGGCAGCCCACCAGGCTCCGCCATTCCTGGGATTCTCCAGGCAAGAATACTGGAGTGGGTTGCCATTTCCTTCTTCAGTGCATGAACGGGAAAAGTGAAAGTGAAGTCGCTCAGTCGTGTCCGACTCTTAGCGACCCCATGGACTGTAGCCTACCAGGCTCCTCCGTCCATGGGATTTTCCAGGCAAGAGTACTGGAGTGGGGTGCCATCGCCTTCTCCGAACCAGAAGGCGCCCGAACAGTATCCTTGATCACCAAGTTAATCCTTAATAGCTAAGATAGAAAAAAAATTAACAGCAAAAGAAACAACTCGTCTTCAATTTAAAAACCTTATCATTTTGAGTAATTGTAGACTCACAGAGGGTGTCAGAACTCTATCGAGTTCCCTTATATCTTTACCTGGTTTGCCTAAAGGTAGAATCTTGCATAAACATAGTGCAGTCACCAAACGAGACATTTACAGTGGTCCAGTACTAGTCATTAAAGTTCTGATTCATCAAGAGCTCCTCACTGTCTTGCTGATGTTCTTTTTCTGTTCCAGGATCCAGTCTAGAATCTCTCATTCCATTTAATTGTCATGCCTTCTAGCTCCCCTTCAGTCTGTGACAGCTCCTCAGTTTTTCACAGTCTTGACAATTTTGAAGTATTTTGTATTTGTAATTTTAGGGTGATCCTCTCAGTTTGGTTTTGTCAGATGTTCTCCTTAGATTGAGGATCATGTCGATATGTCTTTTAACTGGTGATATTACACTTAAAAAAATATTATTGAAGTATAATTGCTTTACAATGTTGTTCTAGTTTCTGCTGTACAGCAGAGTGAATCAGGTCTATGTATACATATATCCCCTTCCTCTTGAGCCTCCCTCCCACCCTTGTGGTATCCAGTAGCTTCCCACTAGCTATTTTACCCATGGAGTGTATATACGTCAGTGCTACTTTCTCAATTCATCCTGTCCTCCCCTTCCCCTGCTGTGTCCACATGTCCATTCAGTGCTATTACTCTTGATCCAGTATTTCTGCCAAGTATCAACCCTCTAAAGTTAGTGTCATTCCTTTGTAATTAGCAATTATTTTGAGATAGACACCTTGAGACTGCATAGAAATATTCTTTCTTCTCAACTTTCACCTGCTAATTAGCATTTCTTGGTGGATCTTGCCTGAAGCAGTTATTATTGTGATGTTCTTCTCGGCGACTTTCATATCTGTTTCTTCTGCATCTATGAACTGGAATTCTTTGTGAGGAAGAGTTGTGCCTTTTCTCCCATTTGTTTATTTACTTAATTATATCAGTTACATCAGTGTGTGATGTTGGGTGTTTCATTTTGGGGGTTTATTGAGATGTGTTATTTATTTTGTGGCTTAAATTATTCTAGCTTTGGCTATTGGGAGCTCTTTCAAGTCACAGTGCCTATTTCCCCTTACATGTTCCCATCCTTTTTTGCATCTTTCTCTGATTTTTTAAGGCACCACAAGATACATCTTGTATTTTCATTTACCCCCACCCTGGAACCAACCATTTCTGCAAGGATTCCTGGTTTCATTCATTATAGAACGGTATTGAGAAACCAAATTTTGGGCACTAGGTTGCGCTCATTTCTTAATTAGCAAGTTGGTGCAAATATTATTTTAACACTGAAGTGTTTTTTTAAAAATACTTTTTTTTTTTTCTTTTCTGGTCACACCACGCTGTGTTGTATGTGGGGTGCCCTGATCAAGGGTCACACATCTGCCCCTTACATTGTAAGTATGGGATCTTAACCACTGGATCACCTGGGGAGTCCTTGTTTTAACATTTTAAATGTGTACCGGAAGCAGTCTTTCTTTAGTTTTTGATTGTCTTAGAAACTTGCTTGCTTATTATCAGTGTGTAAAAATAAACCTTATGTACCCTCTCACTGGCAGGAAAAACATGAGAATAAGAGACTATGCAATGGGGATTTTAAGAGGAAATCAAAATTACTTTGTATTAAAACAAAATGACAGAAGAAAATGTCCCTGAAAAAGGCCCATGTGAAACTGAGTGAAGGGGTGAGGTTCTAGGGGAGAAGAAGCCTGATCCAGCTCAGGTGCCTCCCCAGCTTGGGGGCTCACATTTGTGGTGTCATCTTAAGTCAATGAATGAAGCTTTTCTTCTGTCCTCAAAAGCTGGTTGGGACCTGGGAGGAACCCTGAGGCATTAGGATACCTGAATTTAATTGGGCAGTTTCAGCTCACTGACCTCCATCTTTACTTACTGTGCTGTGGGTCTTTCATTCAGACTTTGAAAGGCCCAGGAAGTCATTAGCTTTTATCCATGTTCATGGCTGCAGAGGCTGGGCTCAAAGGACTGTATTTTTTTTGCCATATTCACAGCCAGTTGTCCTCATTTTGCTGCTGTTCCTTCTCATCATCTCTTTACAAATACTTCACTGACCTCTTTGGACATTTCTACAACAGCTACTTCATAACAGGTCAGCTTGGAGGCTTATGTTTGGTGCTAATTTGACTGTACGCCCCAGTTTCCGGAGATAGGTCAATTCTTTATATTTCCCACTGGGTGCATTTCTTCAGAATCTTTCTGTCCAGCCTCCAGTTCATTCTGTTGAGCCTCACTGCTGGATTTCTCTTCACTTGAGCGTCATTCTCTTCTCCAGTCTATTCTGCACATTTGGCTGGGAAAGTCTCTGCCCCTTTCTCTGACTCGCAGCTTCCTCCTGAGCAGTTGTTTCTATTCCTGTTGGTGCTGCTGGGGCTCTGCAAGCCTGGAGCTGCCCCTGCCCCTCCGGAAGCACCTTTCCTCTTGAGCCTCCTCTTGTTGTGTCTTCAGGTCCCTTTTTGTAGGCCTGCAGTTCTGTACCTTATCACTTCTCAGTTTGTCTTTGCTTTTGTTTTCTCTGTATATTTATTTTCCTTATCCTCCCCCTCCTTTCACTGCAAATCTTCATCTCTCTGCCAGAGCTTTAGCCAGCTTCCTCACCATGTGTGATCCCAAAGTAGTTCTTCATTTGACTGCCCATGTCCTTGTAGCAGCAGCGCCATTTGTTTTATCTGGATGATGGTGTTGGACAAAGGGAATATTGAATAATAGCCTCTGGACGAGAAGGAACTTTGAGACTGAAAACTGAAGCTGGCAACTCCTTGAAATGTAATTATGATGTTTACTATAGGTACTTACATCAGGCAGTAGTTGTGGGTGCACAACCATCAAGAGGCATTTGAAGCTGAACTCATTGTGGCCAGAAGAGGCAGGGGGGAATTTAAAGGGACGAGGGTAAAGATAGAATCTGACTACTAAATGAGAAGCACATTTGCACAGGTGGAAACTGGGTTTCTCTTCCCCTCTGAGGTCTCATGAGCATTATTCCTCATGGACCATTAACCATCTGGGACAGCACAATGCTTTCTTCCAGTTTTCATATCAGATGAAGGCAAGAGTAAGAGCTGACAGGAAGTTATTTGGCTTGGGTGCATTCCTTATGAGTTGGGTTAAAGCTCAGAAAGGGAGCTGCTGCGGGTCTAAGATGGTGCTGACAAAATCAAGTCAGTGTGGTCCAGCTGCATAGATGGCATGCTTTCTTTGTCCCGTCTCTGTCACTGGTCATCTTTTTTGACAGTCCTAGAAATGCTTGCTGAGTCTGTGTTTGGCTTTTGGTTGAAGTAACGATTTCTTCAGATTTTCTTAGCTTGGTGAGAGGTGGAGGGTGCCAACCTTTCCGGGGAAGATGACCATCATCTGTGACTTGTGCACTGAGTAATGGGGCCACTTTACAACAGGTGCTAAGGCCTTCTGACTGCCTCTGACTTCTGTTGGAGGACGGAGGGAATGAAGAATGCCCATTGAACTGAGAAGGGAACTTGAGACTGAAAACCTAGGCAGGCAACTCCATGTAATCAATGGATCAGTTGATTAGAGGGTTGTTAACTCACATGGTGAGATCAGGTGGATGAACTGGAAGCAGTTGCAGCTGCCTTTTGTGCTGCTGAGGAGCCACTGGGACAGTTTTATAGTTAACCTATAGGGTGTGGGAGCATGTGCTTGGAAACAGGAAGTGCATTGCTAAATTTGGTTTTATGAATGGCTAACTAGTCTCGTAGGCAATGGAAGTATGTCAGTGAAGGTCTTCATCATTGTTTGGAGACTAACAGAGCATTGCGGCTGCCTGGAACTGATGATCCAAAAAAAAAAAGTATCTTAACTTCAGAGCCCTTGACAGAAAAGTGATTTACCTTGTAGTGCAGTCATAGGTAGGGTCAGTGGAGGGACGGGAGGAATTGAATGGGCCTGTGATGGTGTCAGTTATGCTAATAGCCATGCATACTTCTTCTTCTTTTTATATTCCTTTTCATTAATCGTTTATCACAGGATATTTGAATATAGTTCTTTGTGCTATACACTAGGACCTTGTTTATCCCTTCTAAATGTAATGGTTTGCATCTACCAACCCCAAACTCCCTGTCCATCCCTCTCCCTCCCTCCTTCTCCCTTAGCAAGCCGAAGTGGTCTTTTTTCTATGTCTGTGAGTCAGTTTCTGTTTTGTAGGTAGACTTGTTTGTGTCGTGTTCTATTTTATTGTTTATTTTTGACTGTTCTGGGTCTTTGTGGCCGTACAGGCTTTTCTCTAGTTGTGGAGAGCAGGGGTCGCTCTCTAGTTGTGGCGTTTGGGCTTCTCATTGTAGTGGCTTCTCTTGCTGTGGAGCCCAGGGTTGAGGACTCGAGATCTTCAGTAGCTGTGGCGTGTGGGCTCAGCAGCTGTGGCTCCCAGGCTCTAGAGCACAGGCTCAGTAGCTGTGGTGTTCAAGCTTAGTTGCTCTGCGGCAAGTGGAATCTTCCCGGACAAGGAATCAAAGCTGTGTTCCCTGCGTTGGCAGGTGGATTCTTTATAAACACTGAGCCACCTGGGAAGTCCACTGGGTCATACTTTAGATTCCACATATAAGTGATTCCGTGTGGTATTTGTCTTTGTCTGTCTGACTTAGTTCACTTAGTATGATCACGTCTAGTTGTATCCATGTTGCTGCAAATGGCATTAATTCATTGGTTTTTTTTTTATGGCCGAGTAGTATTCCATTGTGTATATGTACCACATCTTCTTTATCCATTCATCTGTCGATGGACATTTAGGTTGTTTGCATGTTTTGGCTATTATGAGCAGTGCCGCTTTGGACGTAGGAGTACATTATGGATACCTCTTTATAGACTTTTTTTGGCTTTGTTTAGTTTTAACACGCTCTTTCTTGTTTTCTTTTGCATGTTGTGGTTTTGGGCAGCATGTTACTCTCTTTTGTTCTGTGCCTCAGTTGTCAGTTTTTGCCTGATGTGTTCTCAGTTCAGCTTGCCTTCTTTGGTTTGGTTGTTGACTGAGTGGCTTAAATAGAACTAGGGTCAACTAGATTTCTTTTTCCTTTTACAGTTGCTTAAGATCTACTTACAAGTCCCCTTCAAGGATGTGTAGCCTCTTCTGCTTAGTGGCCACCTTTCAGTCCAGGGTGCTAATACTCAGTTGCTTTCTTTGTTTCTTTTTTTTTTAGCTGCACTCCTTGTGAGATCTTAGTTTCCTGACCAGGGATTGAACCTGGGCCCAGCAGTGAAAGCACTGAGTCCTAACCACTGGACCGCCAGGGAATTCCAGTTGCTTTGTTTTTTAAACAGAATTATTGATCACCTTGCTGATTATAGAAATAATGGTGAACAGTTTAGGAAATATAGAAAAATAGGAAGAGAAAACCCTTTAGTCATACTTGCCAGAGGGGATAACTGTGAAAAACACTTTGGTGGCCAAGGGTTGGGAACTTTTTTGTGTATAAGCAAGTTGTGTTTTATTTTTAAGACATAAAAGAGTTCATAACTATAATTTCTAAAACTTAATTTATTTGGGGAAATTGGGAAAAGACAAAAATTATAAAGAAGAAAATAACTGGCAGGCAGTACACAGGAATAAACCTCTTCTTACATTTTGGGATATTTGCATTCATCATTTTTGATGCACAGTCTTAGAAAAGAGACCTCGTACATAAATTAAAAAAATCAGATCACTGCAAATAAAGTATCCTTTAACTGTTATTCCCAACCTCTCCACCTCCACTGTCAGTAAGAGTTTTTGTAAATCCTGTTTTGGCCCTTTAAAAATCTTTCGAGTGCTTATATGTACATTGTACCTAGACATACTTACTTGTAAATAGAATTTTAGGTTTTTTTCTCCAGCTACATCTAGGGTGTTCTTTTTAACTTAGCTTATGTTTTTTATGTTTGTTGGGAAAAACAGCAAATTTAGGTGCAACTTCTTCTCTCTTGCATAACACTGTAGTACTAGCCTCTGGCTGAGGACATTTTCTTGCAAAGAAATTGAATCCTCACAGCCTGTGCTGTACTTCCAGCCTTTTGAGGGACTATCTTTCCTGGTTCGGTATTTATACCCCTTTTTTCTTCTTAAGTGCCTGTGTCAGTGGTCCCCCATGCCCACTCCGCTTTCTGTATTTCAGAACGGGGGCCAAGGTCCTACTCTATCATGAAGTGAAGTGAAGTGAAAGTCGCTCAGTCGTGTCCAACTCTTTGTGACCCCATGGACTGTCCATGGAATTCTCCAGGCCAGAATACTGGAGTGGGTAGCCTTTCCCTTCTCCAGGGGATCTTCCCAACCCAGGGATCGAACCCAGGTCTCCCATATTGCAGGTGGAATCTTTACCAGCTGAGCCACAAGGGAAGCCCAAGAATACTTGAGTGGGTAGCCTATGCTTTCTCCAGGGGATCTTCCTGATCCAGGAATCTAACCAGGGTCTCCCTCATTGCAGGAGGATTCTTTACCAACTGAGCTATCAGGGAAGCCCATATTTTCTTCTCTTGCTGTAAGTAAACTGTGTCACTGGAGCCTAGTGTGTGTTTTGTCTGTTCTCAGCAACTTAAGATTATGCTCTGGTCTCTTCTGTGGTTGGCACTTACCTGCTTTTTAACCTTAGCTGCACAGCCTGACCACCCAGTCAACAGTGAAACAATTATATTGTTGCTTAAGGGTCTAGTACAGTCTTTTAAATTATTGTATGGTGTTTCAGTCTATAAATTGCTACACTTTCATTTAGTTGTATTGATGGACAAATAGGTCATTTCCAATACTATGTTATTACAAAGAGTACTTTAGTAAACACCTGTGTAAATGCCTGAATACGTGTACAGGTGCTTTTCCAGGGAGCTACCTAGAAGTGAAGTTTCAAGGGCATAAGTAACATGACATTTTAGGTCTACTGCAGACTTTCAAACTACGTTTCCTGGTGGCAGTTTACCTTTACACGTCTATCCATTGGTTTGTGCTTTTGTTCTTTTTTCTTTTTTTTTGAGCAGGAGGTGTTAAAATATAGAGACCTAGTCATATGTCACCTGTTTCCTTTGATTTTATTAAGAAGTCCTTGCTTACCCTAGGATTCTTATTACTTTTTAAAATTTGTTTTTGAAGTTAAGTCTTTAGTTAGAATTTTGTTTTTTGTGTGTGAATCCCCTGTGAATACTGAAGGACAGCTGTATCTGTCTATTTAGGAATGGAGTTGCAAGTATTAATAGTAACTGGATGTTTAACTTAATGATGAGACTATTTTCCAGTGTAGTTGCACAGTTTATGTTCCCACCAGCAGTGTATGAGTGTTCCAGTATCTGTCTTCACATCCATACCGGCATATATTGTGTTCTGACTTCTTGATTCTAGCCATCCTAGTGGATGTGAAGTGGTGTTTTATTGTGGTGTTGATTTGTTTTTCTCTGATGACTATTGTTGTTGAGTATCCTTTGTGTTTTTCAGCCATCTTTATATTTTCTTTGGAGAAATGTCTATTAAGATGCTTTGTCCAATTTTAATTATATTGTCTTTTTATTATTGAATTATAAGTTGTTTATATTTTCTAGTGACAAGTCCCTTATGAGATACATGATTTGCAAATTTTTTTCCCTCTCTTTGGATTGTCCTTTCACTTTCTTCATGTGCCCTTTGAAGCACAAGAATTTTAAATTTAGATAAAGTCCAATTTATCTATTTTTTTCTTTTCTTCTTTTGCATGTGGTATGCATTTGGTAGAATCTATTGACTAATCCGTTGTCACAAAATATTGCACTTAGAGTTTATGATAAGAATATTATAGTTTAAGCATCTGATGTTTAGGTCTTTGATCCATTTTGAGTTAACTTTCATATACCATCTTATCCAACTTTATTCCATTCATGTAGCTATATAGTTGTCCAAGTACCATTTATTGAGAAGACTATTCTTACCCCATTTGAGTGGTCTTGGTACACTTGTTAAAACCAAATAGACCATAGATATATGGGTTAGTTTTGGACTCTTAGTTCTTTTTCATTGATCTATATGTCTGTCATTATACCAGTACCACAGTGTCTTGATGCTTTTTTATAAAGTGCGTGCTCAGTTGCTAAGTCGTGTCTGACTCTCTGTAACCCCATGGACTATAGCCTGCCAAGTTCGTCTGTTCATGGGATTTTTGAGGCAAGAATACTGGAGTAAGTTGGTATTACCTCCTCCAGGGGGTCTTCCCAACCCAGGGATAAAACCCATGTCTCCTATGTCTCTTGCTTTGGCAGGCGGATTCTTCACCACTGAGCCACTTGGGAAGCCCTTTTTTATAAAGAAGGTAGTGAAATTTGTCATGTGAATCTTCCAACTTCCTCTCTTCAGTGAGTCGATTTTTTAAATAGATTATTCTCACTCAAAGTTATAAAATATTGCTGTAGTCCCTGTGCTGGGCAATATATGCTTGTAGCTTATTTTATATATAGTAGTTATATCTCTTAATCCTCTACCTTTATCTTGCCCCTCCACCCCTCCCTCTCCCAGTTGGTAACCACTAGTTTGTTCTGTTTCTGTTTTGTTACATTCATTTGTTTGTTTCATTTTTTAGATTCTATATTATATTTTCATTTTCTAGAGCCCACATTTTTTAGACTCCATATTTAAGTGATAACATACGGTATTTTTTTTCTGATTTATTTCACTAAGCATAATGCCCTCCAGGTCCAACCATGTTGCAGATGGCAAAATTTCATTCTTTTTTATGGTTTAATAATACTCTACATCTTCTTTATTCATTCATCTGTTAATGGACACTTAGATTGCTTCCATGCCTTGGCTATTTTTATAATGCTGTTATGAGGATTGGCATGTATTTATCTTTTCAAATTAGTGTTTTTGTTTTCTTTTTTAAAATTTTATTTATTTATGGCTGTGTTGGGTCTTCATTGCTTCACACAGGCTTTCTCTAGTTGTGGCGAGTGGGGGCTACTTTCTAGTTGCAGTGCTCGGGTTTCTCATTTGCAGTGGCTTCTGTTGTTGCAGAACATGGGCTCTAGGCTGTGCTGGCTTCAGTAGTTGTGATACATGAGCTCAGTAGTTGTGGTACATGGGCTTAGTTGCCCCGAGGCATTTGGGATCTTTCCAGACCAGAGATGGAACCCGTGTCCTCTGCATTGGCAGGCCAATTCTTAACCACTGGACTACCAGGGAAGTTCCCAACTTAATCTTTTTCAAGACTGTGTTTTGTATTATGTGGGTCTCTTGAGTTTCCATATGTTAGGATCAGCTTTTCAATTTCTATAAAGAAGCCAGCTGGGATTCTGATAGGGATGTTTTGGAATCTATAGATTAATTTGGACAGTTCAGTTCAGTCGCTCAGTCGTGTCCGACTCTTTGCGACCCCATGGACTGCAGCACGCCAGGCTTCTGTGTACATCACCAACTGACTCAAACTCAAGTCCACTGAGCTGGTGATGCTGTCATCTTAATAGTGTTTTGTGTTCTGATCCATGAACACAGAATGTCTTTCCATTTATTCAAACCTTTAATTTCTTCTAACAATGTTTTGTTGTTTCAGAGTATAAGTTTTGTTCTTTTGTTAAATTTATTCCTAAGTATTTTATTCTTTTTCATGTGATTGTAAATGGAATTATTTTCTTAATTTTGTTTTTGGTTTGTTCATTTCTATTATGTAGAAACACTTTTTTTTTAATTCAAAAAATTTTTTCTTCCTGTTTTATTGGAATATAATTGACATAAAGCGCTGTATAAGTTTAACGTGGACAACATAATGATTTGACAGAGGTACATCATGAAATGATTGTCACAATGAGTTTAGTGCACATTCATCATCTCATTTCAATACAAAATTAAAGAAATAGAAAAGTTGTTTTCTTGTGATGAAAATTCTTAGGATTTTCATCTTCCTAGCAATTTTTATATATAATGTACAACAGGGTTAATTATATTTATCATGTTGTACATTATATCCCTAGTACTTATTTATCTCATAAGTGAAAGTTTGTACCTTTGATTGCCTTCATCCAGTCGCCCCCACCGCTGCCTCTGGTAACTACAAATATCCCTTTTCCTGGTGTGCTTGATCTTGACAGGCTCCACTGTGCAAATGTTCATAGGCTCTTTTCTCATAAATCCAAAGGTGATCTAACAGTATCTGCTTGCGCCCTCCTTCTCACATCCTTCCTGAATGGTAACATTGATTATTTCAGTCTCTCACCAGTGACTTCTGATGTCCCAGCAAATGGCCTTGTCCCCAGAGGTGCTGAAAAGATACTCCCAAGGGCCCAGCGGTGATAGCCACAACTAACGCAGACTTGGTAGCACTCTGCTGGGAAGACCTCCAACAGGAGTGATGCCTCCAGGCAGGTGGTACGCTGTCCATCCAGCTCAGGCCAAGGCTTCCAGGGAGCGAGGACGCCTTCAGATGGTAAAGAAGGAAGAAGAGGATGAAAGCTACACTTCAGTGCCGGCTGCCAGACCACAGACACTCAACCGTCCTGGCCAGGAGCTGTTCCGCCAGCTCTTCAGGCAGCTTCGTTACCATGAGTCTTCTGGGCCTCTGGAGACCCTGAGCCGGCTCCGGGAGCTATGCCGCTGGTGGCTGAGGCCAGATGTTCTCTCAAAGGCCCAGATCCTGGAGCTGCTGGTGCTGGAGCAGTTCCTGAGCATCCTGCCAGAGGAGCTCCGGACCTGGGTGCAGCTGCATCACCCTGAGAGTGGTGGGGAGGCTGTGGCCTTGCTGGAAGAGCTTCAGAGGGACTTTGATGAGACTCCATGGAGGGTGAGTGTGAGACAGTGTGCAGTGCCTCTGTCTGCCAGTGAGTCCACTTGTAGGGGAGGGGGTGGACCTCTGAACCCTCACTGGGGAAGAGTTCACAGGAAGCCTTCCCTTTTCATTCCATGACACCTGAACAGAGAAGAACTGGACCCTAAGCCAAGGACTGGTTAGCAGGCAGCTCCTCCCTCCTTCGCAGGGGAATATAAGCTCCAGGAAGAAGAGGGTCTGCAAGTATCCAAAAATAACAGTAGTGAGGTTTTGGACACATGGACTTATACAAAATGTAGCTCCACATACCTAACTTGACTTGCTACCCACATGTAAAGTGCAGGTTATCTCTTGCTCAGAAGTAGGAACATTAGTGTCAGGATCCTTGGTTTCTAAATACATACTGATGAGACCTAGAAGAGCAGTCTACACGTGTCATGTTATCTCTTTCTCAGTAAACTTTTGAAGATTTGTTCTGTGCGGGGGAGATGGGATGGATGGGATGAATGGTGAGGGGCAGCCTGGGGCTAGGAACATGCTTGAGTGCCTGCCGCGGGCCCATCCTGGGCTTGGTGCTGGGAGACAGAGCTGACAGTCCCGGTGCCGGCAGTGGAGCAGCAGGTTGGTTCAGGTGCACCGCGTGTGCTCCTCTGCCCCACACAGGCCGGCCTCTCGGTGCTTCTCCTACCTTTGAGGTTTTCGTGTTTAAAGAGTATTTTATCATTTTTGCAGGCTATTAAAAGTTTTTATATAATGTGTGTAATTCTTCATATATGATTCATGCATAAATGAAAGTTATGATTAAGATTTCTGAAACAAAAGTTTAAGACACTTTTCCCCTAAATGTAAAGTAAAAATTAGATCAGTAAATCATCTGAACGTGGTCTACCAGCAGTAAATGGTAACATGTTAAAAGAGAAAACCTCTTTGCTCAGTACGGGGTACTATTTTTTAAAATCTAAAAGAACATTTATAATTTTTACCAAAAACAATGAGATGTTCAAAATGACCTAAAGATAACTTTTAAAGCAAACAAGGTACACAGTAGGTACAAAGTTGTGGCTCGAGTATATTCAAATCAGTTAGAACAAGTTGTGTGGTTTAAAGATCCATGAAAACATAACCAGATGAGCAGAAAGGGTTATCTGGTTGAAAGTTAGGAATTTGAAAACAGAAATCAGAGGCTGGTGAAAAGCCTACCAAATTCTAAAAAATGAGCAGAAATACTCACGAGGCATATAAAATTACAGAATCCCCCTGTAGTTTATCAGACTTAACAAAATGTGAGAAACTGGTGCCTGAGAAAGTTTGTCCTTAAAGTCACTTGTCTGTGCTTCCCTGTTGTTGCTTTATTCTCCCTTTGGTGGGATTTGGGAGGAATAGGAGATAAACTGCTGTGATGACTGTATCATCTTCAGTCTGTAGCTGTGTCTTAGATATTTAATGGCCTCAGGCTAAGATCCATCCACATCAGTGCAGAGAATGTTTTGGCCACAGGAGCAGAAAAACCTGAAGTTCATTGACTGCAGCTTCCTATGCTCATTTCTGTGTCAGGAGTAGCCTTACCTCCAGAGACCAGGACTTTTGAAGTCCCAGCACAAAGCCTGCATCTCCGGGTCTCGGCTTGCATGGGCACTGCCCTTTTTTTTTTGCTTGCTCCTGAGACCTTTTCTTCTGTGCTTGCATAGCTGGCACCCAGAGTTAGCACTGCCGCTCCAGTGATATTATTCTTTCACTCAGGTTTACAGTCTGGGAGTCTTGCTGTCTTTTTGAGGTCACTTGGCACGGTGTTACATAGAGCAGGGTCTGACACTTGGTAGATATTATCTGGCTGTATCTCTGCTGTGAACTATTATCAGTTTACCTCTCAGGGAGAAATCTCTTCTCTCATTTCTAAGTTCCAGGCTGGGGGTGGGGGCTGAGGGCTAGGGGGCAGGTATCACTGTAGCACCCAAGGTTGGAACAGCAGTACTGTCACTGACTGACCAGGTGCTTTCCTATGTCGAGCGAGAAGCCGGCTCTACCTATCTCTGCGTGGCCCTTATTAGAGCCCAGGGAGGTGGAGGGGCGAGGGGGATCCTCCCTGGGCTTTCTGGTCCTCCTTTCTGTTCTGCCTGTAGGTAATAAAGGGCCCGGCTCACCGTTTCCTGGGCCTCTGTCTTTTAGAGATCAGCTGGGTGGCCTGTTCTCCGCGTGTGCTTTCTGATTCCTACAGGGGTCCTCTCACAACATTTTCTTCTTGCCAGGACCCAGCCCCTGCCCAGAGCCCAGATGTGCATTGGATGGGCACAGGAGCCCTGCGAGCCGCACAGATATGGCCCCCTGCTTCACCTCTCAGCAGCGGCTCGGCTCTGGGGGACCACCTGCAGCCTCCCTATGAAATAGGAGTGCGTGACTTCCTGGCTGGGCAACCCGGTACTTGCTGCCCGGCTCTAAGATCCCAGCCTGTGCCACACTTCCCGAACCTCCTATGATACCGTCTTTCCACCCTTTGTCCTCTCACTAGAATCCCTTCTGTCCTGGCCTTGAGCTCTGTGTCCTTTCTATCCTTCTGTGACCCACGTCTACCTGACTTCTCCTCCCATTGCTCCCCCCTGCTCCCTGACCCCAGCAGACATGGGGGAAATTTGAAATGGGTGTTTAAAACAGCCCATACCTGCTTGCGGGGCCCAGGAGTCCTATGTGGGGGGAAGAGTGGGCTTCTTAGTGGGATGCTGGAACCAGGCTGCGCTTTCTCACAGCTCTTTCTTCTTCAGATCCTCCTGCTGCACAGGTGCCTGCCCTTTGCCCGAAGGAGGGATGCCCAGGCAACCAGGTGACAGCCCAGCCTCAGGTGAGCCACAGGACCTTCGATCCTTCCTGCTGTCCCACCATTGCTGCCTAATGGGGTAGCTGCAGCTCTCCCTTGTCCTGGGTCTTTCTGTCCAGTGACCCCACATCCCAGAGAGCAGATTGTCCCCCTGGAGCCCAGAGCTCATGTGCTGGGTGATTACCTTCCCTTTCACCTTGACCAGATCCATCCTGTACTCAGAGCCAGCCCCACTTCCCCACCCTAAAAGCTGGGAACTGTGGAGTGGTTCTCAGGCACTGAACTGTGTTTTTTCCAGGGGGCTATGACTTTCAAGGATGTGGAGGTGACCTTCTCCCAGGATGAGTGGGGATTGCTGGATGCTTCTCAGAGGAACCTGTACAGGGATGTGATGCTAGAGAATTATGGGAACATGGCTTCTGTGGGTAAGGCGTCGCTGTCGCCATCTTCTACCTGCCTCTACTTCTGCCTCCTTAGTTCTCATTGTGGTGCCAGGAAAGGGTCCTGTCCTGGGTCTGGGTCTTGTCTGTCTCACTACTAACCAAAACAGTTAATCCATTACTTCAGTCTTCTTTCTAAAAAATGGGGATATAATGCCTGTCGTGTTGAGATACTATAAAAATTAAAAGTCATATGTGTCAAGTTCCTGGTTTATTCAGGCCTCAAAAAACGGTTAGCTGATTTAACTGATTGAGTTGTCACTTGGTTCTGGAGAATCCTAGCAGTCCTTTTGTCTGTGGCTTATCTTGTCTCAAGCTTGTTTTAGAAAAGGCAGAGGAACCAGAGATGAAATTGCCAACATCCTCTGGATCATCGAAAAAGCAAGAAAGTTCCAGAAAAACATCTATTTCTGCTTTATTGACTACGCCAAAGCCGTTAACTGTGTGGATCACAATAAACTGTGGAAAATTCTGAAAGAGATGGGAATACCAGACCACCTGACCTGCCTCTTGAGAAACCTGTATGCAGGTCAGGAAGCAACAGTTAGAACTGGACTTGGAACAACAGACTGGTACCAAATAGGAAACGCAGTACGTCAAGGCTGTATATTGTCACCCTGCTTATTTAACTTATATGCAGAGTACATCATGAGAAACGCTGGGCTGGAAGAAGCACAAGCTGGAATCAAGATTGCCGGGAGAAATATCAATAACCTCAGATATGCAGATGACCCCACCCTTATGGCAGAAAGTGAAGAAGAACTAAAGAGCCTCTTGATGAAAGTGAAGGAGGAGAGTGAAAAAGTTGGCTTAAAGCTCAACATTCAGAAAACTAAGATCATGGCATCCGGTCCCATTACTTCATGGCAAATAGATGGGGAAACAGTGGAAACAGTGTCAGACTTTATTTTTGGGGGCTCCAAAATCACTGCAGATGGTGATTGAAGCCATGAAATTAAAAGATGCTTGATCCTGGGAAGGAAAGTTATGACCAACCTAGACAGCATGTTAAAAAGCAGAGACATTACTTTGCCAACAAAGGTCCATCTAGTCAAGGCTGTGGCTTTTCCAGTGGTCATGTATGGATGTGAGAGTTGGACTGTAAAGCTGAGCACAGAAGAATTGATGCTTTTGAACTGTGGTGTTGGAGAAGACTCTTGAGAGTCCCTTGGACTGCAAGGAGATCCAACCAGCCCATCCTAAAGGAGATCAGTCCTGGGTGTTCATTGGAAGGACTGATGTTGAAGCTGAAACTCCAATACTTTGGCGAAGAGCTCCAATACCTGATGTGCAGAGCTGACTCATTTGAAAAGACCCTGATGCTGGGAAAGATTGAGGGCGGGAGGAGAGGGGGATGACAGGGGATGAGATGGTTGGATGGCATCACCGACTCAATGGACATGAGTTTGGGTAAACTCCAGGAGTTGGTGATGCACAGGGAGGCCTGGCATGCTGCGGTTCATGGGGTCGCAGAGTCAGGCACGACTGAGTGACTGAACTAAACTATCTCATCTCTGCTGAGAGCTGTCAGAAAGAAATCTCTGTCTGGGCATGCTGCCCTGACTTCTCCACCGGCCTCCTGGGCTTCCCCTCCTCCCCACCAGGAGCTCAGGTCTGAGAGGGTCCTGGAGAGTAGTTCTGCCTGATTCATCTACTGTCCAGTCACATCCCATTCTTTTCTCTTCTGCAGTGGGGCCATTCACCAAACCTGCTCTCATCTCGTGGTTGGAGGCAAGGGAGCCCTGGGGCCTGAATGTCCAGGGAGTTCAGCTTAAGGAGAATCCAGGTGCTGCCCCTGCAGGTGAGTTCCAGAGACCTGACCAGGTCTTGTTCCTTTCACATCTGCTCTTCTGTTTCTTAAGGTCTTTTACACTACGAAAATCATGGGTAACTCTCTCTGTTGTTTGCTAGAAGGAGGAGCCTTAGCAGTGTTGCTAATAAGTGTTGGGTGCCTGGGCTTCTCCCTTCTGGAGTGGCCTCTTAGATGTTGGTTTTCAGCCTTACTCCTTGCCCAGCAGCCCTCTCAGGAGCAGCTTTTGCCCACGGGACAGCATCACTGTCCTCTTGTCCATTCACTGATGCTCCTCCTCAGCCCTGTACTGCTGTGCCCTTCCTGCTCCTGGCAACCCTCATCCCACTTTTGCTGCCGTTCTTTGCTTGATCCTTCCCCCGTGGACAGCTTGCAGCCCTTGTAGCCAGCCCTCCTCAAGCCCTTCCTCTCAGCTTTTGAAGACCTTCCTGTCATGTGTGCGTGTCATGCTTCCTCTCCCCTCTCTTGCTGTTTAACACTCCCTTCTGAACCCTGTGGGTTTTCCCCTGGATTTGATCCCTGCATGTGGCCAACTGCCGTATGCATCTTGCTTCTGCTTTCCCCTTTCTGTCATCTGGAATACCCCTCCGTGTTTTGCCTTATCCGTGACTGTTTTTGTAAAGCTACTGGCAGCCAGGCAAAAGCCTCACCACCTAAGTTCATGACATTTTTTGGTCCCTTGGTGCTTTTTGTATTTCCAAGTATGGAAAAAGAGAACATTCTTTACTACCCACCCCCCCGCCTTTTTTTAAACCACACCTAGTGACTTATGGGATCTCTGTCCCCTTACCAGGGATTGAACGTGGGCCATGGCAGTGAAAGCCTAGAATTCTAACTGCTAGGCAACCAGTGTGTTCCCAAGAGTAGTATATTCTCTTATGTTTTGTTTGTGTCAGGAGATGAGCTCCATGTGAAAACAGACAAGTTCATCTTAAAACCTGAACCTTTGGAAGAAGTGGTAACCTTAGCCATGCCATCAGGATGTCATGGTACAGCAACTGTTTCTGAGGGACCAGGGCTCAGAGAATCCACTACACAGAAGAGCAGGTTAAAGGAACGATGCGGAAACCCCACACAAGTGAGAGTTAAGAAAGAAGAGACCATTTCCAGCCATGGGTCAGGGAAAGACTGCGAAGATTCGGGAAGAAGTAATAGTCTTCATCTAAGACATATTACATATTTGAGAGGACCCAGAAGAAAGCAGTCCCTTAAACACGGCTATGGCAAACACTTCAGGGGAAGTTCCTACCACTATGACTATAAGGAGTACGGAAAAGGGTTCAGACGCATGATGGGTGGGTTCAGCCTACATCAGAGAATTCATGCTGGACTGAAAGGCAAGGCCAGTGATGCGCATGGGAAGGACTTTAGCCTTAGTTCCCATCACCAGCACGGGCAGAATCTTCACATGGTGGGGACATTGTATAAGTGCAGCGACTGCGGGAGGACCTTCAGTCGTAGCTCCCACCTTGTGTGTCATCAGAGACTCCACACTCAAGAGAAGCCATTTAAGTGCAGGGCATGTGGGAAAGCCTTTAGGTGGAGCTCAAACCGGGTGCGGCATGAGAAAATTCACACCAGACTGAAACCGTACAAGTGCAGTTTATGTGACAAAGCTTTCCGTCGCATGTCTGTCTACCGCCTGCACCAGGAAACCCATGCTAAGCAGAAATATCTTGAATCTACTCAGGAAGAAGAAGCTCTTACCTGTGACTCAGACTTTGATCATCATTTGAGAGACCAAAGTGGGGAGAGACTCTTTGACTGCAGCCAGTGTAGGAAATCCTTCCACTGTAAATCATACATTCTTGAACATCAAAGGATTCACACCCAGGAGAAACCCTACAAATGTCCCAAATGCAGGAAAACATTTAGGTGGAGGTCCAACTTCACTCGTCACATGAGACTGCACCGGGAAGAGAAGTTTTATGACCTGGACAAATGCAGAGAAGAGCGGAAGCAGACCTCCAACTCCAGCCAGCCCCAGAGCGCCCCCACCATGGAAAAAGCTCTCACGTGTCAGCAGTGTGGGAAAACTTTCATTCGAAAGAAGACTCTCATCAATCATCAGAGAATTCACATAGGCAAGAAACCATACCGATGCCACGAATGCGCAGAAGAGTTTCCTCAGAGGTCAGCCTACATTGTTCATAAGAGGCAGCATGCCGCCAAAAGAAAACCTGAGGACGCACCGTCGTTTAGTCATGACAGAGCATTCCAAGTTCCTCAGACCAGTCCCACCACAGAGGAGCCCTACAAATGCAGCCAGTGTGGCAAAGTCTTCCGCAATCATTCGTTCCTCCTCATCCATCAGAGAGTTCACACCAGAGAGAAGCCCTATAAGTGCAAGGAGTGTGGGAAATCTTTCAGATGGAGTTCTAACCTCTCCCGACATCAGAGGACTCACTCTTTGGGAAAACAGGATGAGTACTCTGAAAGCGAAGATGCTCTAAATCTTCAGTCACAAGTCCTCACCGGTGCAAAACCTTTTCGGTGCCAAGAATGTGGGAAAAACTTTACACGTAAAAGAAGTCTTTTAGATCATGAGGGAATACACAGTGGAGAGAAGCGCTATAAATGTAACCTGTGTGGGAAATCTTATGACAGAAATTATCGCCTTGTGAATCATCAGAGAATCCACACTAAAGAGAGACCGTTTAAATGTCAGTGCTGTGGGAAAGATTTCATTGGAAAACATACCCTCTCCATTCATCAGAGAAAACACACCAGAGCGGCCCAGTCTGAAAGTGGCGTGGCTGGGCTGTCTTCCCACCAGGAGACTGGGGGGAAGTTACATGAATTAAAATCAGGTGAGGAGAATCCTCTGGAAGATGATGAGAAAACTTGTGATCAGAAATCTGAACTCCCTGGACTCCAGGACATACCCACTCGGGGAAAGTGCCACAAATGTAGCACATGTGGGAAAGCTTTTAGCAAGAGCTCACAACTCGTCAGCCACAAGAGATTTCATACTCGGGAGAGGCCCTTCAAATGCAGAGAGTGTGGGAAGACCTTCAGGTGGTCTTCAAACTTGGCTCGGCATATGAAAAACCATATTAGAGATTAACTTGGGGTCTAACAGTTGGGGAGAGGGGGTCCTGGTTACCCTACTGGAGAACCCCCGATGGTAGGGGGTGTGGGGCAGACCTTCACAGAGGGCCCAATCCTTTTTTTGGAAGCTTGTGGCAGAGAATCCTGAGCATTCAAAAATGTAGGGCACCTCCATCCTACTGTTGGAAAATGAGATGCTAGGGAAGAGCCTCATTGGGTTCCAGAAGGAGGTTTGGGCCCCTTGGAGTGGGCTTCGCACTATGGCCTGGAGTTTCCCCCCAGCCAGATTTTCTTCTGTAACTCTGAAGGGAGAGACCATACACTTCGTGGTGGTTCAGCAGAATGTCCATGGCATGGTCGGCTGTGGCTGCTGGGAAGGGTCCAGTTGGATCCTTAGTTTGCCTTTGAGTGTGGCCTATGATGATGTCTAGTCCATTTGACCTGAAAAGCACCAGCAGCAAGAACTAGTGTCTCCAGATACCTCCAGGGGAGTTCCGGCTGTGCCTTCAGTCTTCACAGCTGACTTTGGGTATTTGCTGTGGGCATAACAGTTGTCTCAGCTGCAGGTGGAGGAGAACAGGGTCCTGGGCTTAATCATCTGGAGAATGAAGCTCTCCCATCGCCAGCTCCATCCCGCAGGTCTGAATGGACAGCAGCGGTCCATCTGCTAAACAGAAATGCATCGGGCATCTTCCATATGCCAGGCCCTGTCGTGTGGGCCATAGACCCAGCAGGGGACTGGAGCAGAAAAGTCTGCCATCTTGGATCTTTACAGACAGTAAGCAAATGAGATATATGTAGTATTTTGGGTGATGGTATGTGTTGTGGACAAAATGAATCAGCAGAGTGAGAGGGAATGCTGGGTTGGAAGGTGGATTGGGATTTTATAAATAGGCTGGTCAGGAAGGGTGTCAACTGAGAAGGTCAGATTTGAACGAGAACCGAAGGAGGTCATGGAGGAAGCCATGTAGGTCCCTTGTTCCTATCAGGAGCCTTCACAGGAGGTAGTCTGCTTAGGGAATGGCCTGTAGGCCCCTGAACCAGAGTGAAGTGAGCCATCTGGAAGCGAGAAGCCCGGAAAGGTAGACGGCCAAGCCATGTGAGCATCATGGGTCCTTGCTGGGCCTTGGCTTCCTCAGAGGGGAGCTTTTGGACAGTTTTGAGGATTATGGTCTGAATCTGAACCATTATAGAACGTAGTTCAGATTCAGAGTCTCACGTGTTGAGGGCCCAAGGTGATGGGAAGGGTCTCAGAGTCATCAGATGTGTGTTCCTGGCTTGCTGTACCTTTTCTTGGCAGGATGATCTTGGGTGAATCACTGAACATTGGCATCTAAAATAGTGGCTGACTCGGCTACCCAACTCTTGGGACTGGTGAAAAGGAGGCTTGACTTACTAAGATTCTGGGTTAGGAGTCTGATCTGTATACCAGAGCTTCACTGAGCTGCAGATCCCATGTCAGTTGACACTGCAAACACAGAAATACCCCTTTTCTGTCCATCTTTTCATCCCCCTACTCCTTGTGCCACCTGGTACCTCATAGAGTTCCTGCCCCAGAAGAGGTGTTTCTACTGCCATTTTTTTTTTTTTTTCGGTTAAAAGGCTAACTCAGAATCTCTGAGTGTTTTCTGTTTATTAGACAGAGACATATTATAACGACAAACCAGGACTTCTGATTAAATATATGAGATGACTAGTGTCACTTTGGTGAGTTAGAACTTCACATTTTAATTAGCCTTGAAGCCTTGCGACATAAATATACAAGTCTCTCGTGTGTGTTGTGTGAAATAATAAAGATACATGCAGACTCTTTAGAATTTGGAGAGCCCAGATGTGGAACCACTACTGTAAGAACTCACAGGAAAAAACTTCAAACTAGACTTTATAAAAATGCCCCCTCTGTCCTGCCCCCATCTTTATGGCTAACCTTCAAACTCAACAGTAAAGAAGCCTTTCACCATTTCAGTGATATTCTTCAAAGTTTCACTTTTGGAAGGGAATATAAACTAATTGAAATCTCCTTTTCAGAGGAAATTGATTGAAGAATTCTGGCAGAGAAGTGATGTCAATTACATTGTAGTCTACAGGAGGTCTCTTTCTTGGCAAACTACCAAAACGAAGCTATATTACAACTGCACAAAACAGTAACGGCATCAAGATTTCAAGGACTGTTATCAGAGTCTTTCGTTTCTTTAAAACAAAATTCAAGTTTTAAGTTCCTGAACATCATCATTTTTTGAGCTGAAGAGGAGCGATCGCCGCTAGCTTTGCACCTGCTGTCTCCTCTGCCCAGAACACACTTCCCTCTCATGTTGACATGGCCAGCTCTTCTACTTTTTTCAGATCTTTATTTAAAAGTCACTTTCTCAGCCTTTCTTGATCATCCTATTAGAATGGCCAGGATTTCCCTAGTGGTCCAGTGGTTAAGAATCTGCCTGCCAATGCAGGGGACATGGATTCCATTCCCTGTCAGGGAAGATTCCACATGCCGTGGGCAACTAAGCCTGTGTGCCACAACTACTGAGCCTGCACACTCTAGAGCCTGCGCGCCGTAACCAGAGAGCCACTGCAGTGAGAGCCCTGCGCACCGCAGCTAGAGAGCAGTCTTCACTCTGTGCAGCTAGAGAAAGCCGTCACCCAGCCACGAAGACCCTGCGCAGCCAGAGAAAGAGAAGTGAATGAATGAATAAGTAAACAAAATTATTTTTTAAAAAGGCAATATGGTATTAGCTGAAGCACAAGCAGGCAAACTATGGCCCATGGACCAAATCCAGCCCATGACCCATTTTTCTACAGCCTGTAAACTAAGAATGGTTTTGACACCTTTTAATGGTTAGAAAAGCTGCCCTCAACTACTTCTGCTGCTGCTGCTAAGTCGCTTCAGTCGTGTCCGACTCTGTGTGATCCCATAGATGGCAGCCCACCAGGCTTCCCCGTCCCTGGGATTCTCCAGGCAAGAACACTGGAGTGGGTTGCCATTGCCTTCTCTGATGCATGAAAGTGAAAAGTGAAAGTGAAGTCTCTCAGTCGTGGCTGACTCTTCACGACCCCATGGACTGCAGCCCGCCAGGCTCCTCCGTCCATGGGATTTTCCAGGCAAAGTACTGGAGTGGGGTGCCATCGCCTTCTCCGTCTACTGCCATTTTTATAAAATGATAAATATTTATTTTTAAACATTCAAGTCAGATTTTTTAAAATGTAAAGAGTGAAGTAAAAGTCAACAGAAATCCCTCTGTACTGAGGTAAACCTTTAATATTTTGGGATTGTACTGATGCAGTCTGTTTGGTAACCTGAGTTTTAAAATAATTATGTAAGTAGTATATGATTATGATAGAAATATTAGTATGTACAGATTCACTAAAAGGAAAAAAAGTCTGACTATTTGGAGCTAACTACTAAACATTTTGGCGTACTCAGTGTTGGATTTAACATCATTACTCTTCCCTGAATGCCCCTGGGCTGACCTGACTCGCGCTGTTTCCTTTCACGTGGAGTGCCACGCTCCTGTCTAATCTGGCCCAGGTCTTTACTCTTTAAGTCCCAGCCTTCCCTGACCCTTGTCCCTCGAAGCTTTCTCCCCTGGTCCCACCTCTCCTCCTGCCTGTATGTTGCTCTGTTGGGTGTTGTCTGGGTTTCCGAAAGTTACTCCCATTATTGCAGCCAGACGGAGTACTCCGGAAGCCAGGTTTGGGTGTTTTTTTCTGGGCAGAGTAGATTTTGCACAAAGTTGCCTCTTTTAAGGAATGTAGAACTGAATTCATTATTTTAGCTAAGTCAGGGTTGGAACTTTTTGAAGGTGTTTGCGAGTGAAATGTTGACTGGAGACTGCCCACAAGCGTGCCTGCTACTTGGGAGCCCAGCCACTGGTGTCTCCGAGCCAGAGGGGACCCAGTTGACTACCTTGGCCATCCTTGCTCACCTCACACACTGTCCTGGCCTGGAGAACATACCCCTTCTTCCAAACCTGCCCCTCATTCTCCCACCCCCTGGGAGGAACTGAAATTAGGGTTCGTGGGAGCCAGATGGGCTGGGACTCCACAGAGGGGTAGATATCAGGAGATGTTTCAGGCAAGTGTTCAGTGTGGTTGGCCTCACCCTTGCTGACAGAACCCGTCAGTCCAGACAGAAGCAAGTGTAGAGAAGAACATGCAGGAAATGTAAATTGATGTGGACCATCTTCTACTCATGAAGTTGGCTAATTTTTAGAAGCCCTTGTGTGGGTAAGTGTATGGTACATGGGAACTCTCTGCTGTGGAAATGGAAATTGTGACAACTGCTGTGCCAAGCAATATGTAAAATCTGGTAAAATTGTGTATATTCTGCCACCCAGAATTCTACTCTTGGATAAACCCTAAAGTAACTCCATTTGAAGAAGGAACTGTGTCTATGACTGTTCATTGCAGTACTGTGTAGATAGCAAGATTAGGAGAAGCCTAAATTTCCATCAGCAGAAGAACAGGTGGTTTTTGGTAAGTGAATATGAAAGAACTAGAGTTACATCTTTCAACATAGATGAATCAAAAATGATGCAGAGAAAGTTGCAGAAGCTACATATACCACTTATGTAAAGTTAAACATACTGTGTATCTGTGGGCACATTATTTAAACTTACTCGTGTTTCACTTTTTCTGTAAAATGAGATAGTAGTGCCAGCCTCACAGGGTGGTGGGGGAGGGGGACAGTTAATGAATTAATGCATGTAAACTGCTTAGAATAGTGGCGGGCATGTAAGCATTGTTGGCATAAGGTAACCAGTGTTACTGTTTTACACAATAATATATTTCCTGTGATTCAAGTTATATGAAATGAAGAGTGGAAAATCCTGTGTTAGAATGATGTGTGAAAGCCATGCTCTGCCTTCCCAGAGCAGGAGTTGCTGATGGAATCAGGGAGGGTACATGGAGGTTTCAGTTGTGTTTTCTTTCTCTTAAAATGTTGATGTAGTTGGTTCAGCATGTTGCTTTAATGGGATATGTGATGGGTTCTTTT
Source organism: Giraffa tippelskirchi (assembly GCF_054371585.1). Lineage (NCBI taxonomy): Eukaryota > Metazoa > Chordata > Mammalia > Artiodactyla > Giraffidae > Giraffa > Giraffa tippelskirchi. The sequence goes on along the minus strand of NC_137283.1, from coordinate 15,768,265 downwards.
CTAACTGTGTGTTTAAAATATCTCAAAATAAAAGTATTTTTAAGCATGGGCTCTGCCATTTCATGATTTTTTACAAATCCTGGCTCTGCCATTTATGTGGTGTTTCCTAGAGCAGGCCATTCCTTCTCTCAAGGCTTCAGGTTCCTAGCCTGCAGAAATGGAGAGCAGCACAAATGGCTCTTCTCAAGGAGTGGTAGTGGTTCAGCAGGTCTGAAACATCCACAATGGTAAACCCAGCAGCAGCTAAAAAGAATGGGGATGGTCTCCATGTACTGACACGTAATCTTCAAGACCTGTAGTTTAAAAGGATATTATAAGCTACGCCTCCTTTAATTCCTCCTTGCCTAAAAATAACAAGTGATGTCAGAAGCTGTAGCCTGGGATCCTGTGAATGGAAGATGGTTCGTCATCCACTGGGGTAGTGAGTAGGTTTTAGGGTAGTGAGTAGGTTTACACACCAACCACCCTTCTTTTTAAGTTAATGCTAAGGCAGCTAAGAAGAGCAAAGGTTCTGTATCAGCCAGGTTCTAGTCAGGAGCCAGAAACCATGTCAGTTATTTTAACAAAAAATTTGCAGAGAATTTTTCGCTAGATCTATCTAAGTAAAAAGGCGAAAAGAGAAAGCTAAGGTATCATGGAGGTAGTGACTGTGAGGAGGAGCTACCACCACCCACAACTGGAGGAGCTGAGATAGAATCTGGCCTCACTGTGGATGTTTGACCACTGACGGGTTTCAAGCCCTGCCCACATTTTGCCTCACATCTGGACAAGCTGAACAGAAATCCCAAGCACACCCTCTCAGCTTTCAAGATGACGTTTATGCAAACCCTGACTTTTTAGTTGTACTGGAATCCTCACCCCTAACCACAATAAAAACCAGAGCCACTCACACCTCCTTTTAGCAAGGCAAACCAACTGGCTTTGGTACCTGTCCTGCTGTCCCCACAGACCCTCATTATGTGAATAATAAACTTTTTCATAACCTTTTGATATGTTGTGATGTCATTAGTTTCAACATCTGAACCAGTTTGAGCTGGTATTGTATTGATTCTACCTCCACAGGGCACGCTACAAAGCAGGAACCAAGAGGAGTGGTTTGAATTGTTAACAGGTTAGGTAGCCATTGCAAGTGAACTCCTGTGGGACGGAGTTCAGACCTATGAGAAGGAGAGCACGGCTGGGCCGGACTCAACTGCTGCTACCAGGAGGAGTTGCTGCAGAAGAAAGAAGCATTGGGAACAGAAAGCAGTGCCCACAAAAAGTAAGAAGGGACAAGTCTCCTCTTCCTCCTATGTTAGGATTCTCCAGAGAATCAGAATCAATAGGATATGTGTGTGTGTGTGTGTGTGTGTGTGTGTGTGTGTATAGAGAGAGAATAAAATTGGCTCATGTGGTCCAAGATTTGCTGAGTGGGCCAACAGGTTGGAGATCCAGGAGAGCCCATATTCCAGTTCCGCCCAAAAGCTGTTTGTGGTGGAACCTAAAAGATCTGATGTTGCGAGTAAAGTCAGTAGACAGTCTGCTAGAGTATTCTTTGTTGCCTGGGAAGGCCAGTCTTTGTTTTATTCCAGCATTCAACTGATTAGAACAGGCCTGTCCACATTATGGAGAGTAATCTGCTTTACTCACACAGCCCACCAATTTAAATGTTAGTCGCATCCAAAAAAACACCCTTACAGAATAACATCTGACTAAATGTTTGTGGCCCAGACGACCTGGCACACAAAATTAATCATCACATCCTCCAGTATTGCAGCTTCTCTCATATTCATTGATTGCAGAACCTAGTGAAACTAGCAGCCAAAGCAGAGATGTAGATTGCAGAATTCCAATCCCATCATCACAAATCATCTCTAGAAGGGCAGGTTTGAAACACAAAGATAATAAGCTAATAAATGATGCAACTTTCCTGAATTATTTTTAAAATTCCTAGGATATTTGACTTAAAATTTTGAGACTGATAATAATTGTTGAGGAAATTTTGTGTTAAATTGTAGACAGTTGGTCACTTAAAGGTGTGAATTACGTCATCAGTGGGTTTTGCCAACTGACCTTGTAATAGCTGTTGACTGACCTTATCTTGCTGTAATGAACTCATTGAAAGTCTCAGGAAGAGTTTCTCAAAATTAAGAACACAGTTAAGAGTATTCCTCTTCATGAACATTTATTTTACAAGGTTCAATAATAAATTTAATAAGGCAAATCTGTGACTTTAACAAAACAGCACAGAATCCAGATTTGCCTCAAGTGGAGCAGTGACCTGGATAAGACCCCAGCAGAGCATAGGGGAAACCAGACAGTGGAGTCCTAGAGCCAATTAAAAAGGCAAAAAGGCAAGGATGCCTCCATTTACATTTATGGTTGAGCTATCTGTTGCCCAAACGACCTGGGAGCACATCAGTTCATGCCTTTCACTATTAAATCTGTATAAGATAGCTAAGGCAAGGAGAACGTGTGCATCTAGGTGTACTGGTTAAGATTCATAGGATATTAATGTGGCTTCAATAGATGGTTCCTATTGGTGTGAATTAAAGAATCTGATAAATATATTGAATAGAGGTAGAAAAAATTGGTCTAAGTATGGATGTTTTCCCTCTGCAACTTAAGATTTGAATGAGAGCAGAAAACAGACTACCTTCAGATACATCATTGTGGCTTATTTAAAATGGCCATGGAAGATTCTCCCTTGGTGAGAGAGAGTCCAAGGAGTCATGTATATAGAACAATACTAAATACTGACATCAGCAACCCAAGGGAAATACGCTTTTAGATTCATGCAGATCCTTCCACATAATAGTTGGACACATGAATCTTATTCATATAGAAGTATGAAGTTGTTGGGAAAATCCACAGGTTTTCCTTCTTCTTGGTCCATTTACAACTAATTATATACATTTAAATGTTCTATCATCAGATCCACAGCTGAGAAGCTTATTCTATCAAGGTTCAGTCTAATGTGAACATAAGCAGGAACTTTTATGTCTTAAGGCTGATTCATGTGAATGTATGGCAAAAACCACCACAATATTGTGATTAGCCGCCAATTAAAAAAGTCATGGGAGGAAAAAAAAAGAAATAGAAGTTATATATAAAAAGAAAGTCTAGCCTGTGTGCAGGAGTCCATGTGGGCGCCGGCACAGCCAGGAACCACGCGGGTCGCCATGGTGGAGCTGCAGCAGCTCCGGGTGCAGGAGGCAATGGGCTCCATGGTGAAGAGCCTGGAGAGGGAAAATATCTGGAAGATGCAGGGCCTCATGTTCCAGCGCAACGCCAGCTATTGCGAAGACAGCCAGGCGTCCATGCAGCAAGTGCACCAGTGCATTGAGCCCTGCCATGCATCTCTGGCTCGAGCCCAGGCCCTGGTGACCAGTGAGCTGGAGAAATTCCAGGACCGCCTGGCCTGGTGCATTCTATGTATTGCAGTGACAAGGCCAAAGATTGAATAGATGTGGGGAGTAAGGAGCTTCAGGGGAAGCGGTGGCTGGAGACCTGTGTGACCAAGTGTGTGGATGACAACGTGAACCTTATCCCAACCATGACCAGGAAGATGAAGGAGTCTCATCCATTGGGAAATAGCTGTCTGCTAGTGGCCATCAGGGGTGAGGGCAGGAATCGATTTAAAAAGAGGAATGGGGATTTGGGTCTTTTCAGGGAAAGTTGATGAATGAGGAAATTAAGGATGGCAGCAAGTCTAAGGCCTGTGTTTCTTTGCTCTGAACGCTGGTTCCTTTGTGTTTCAATCCTAGAAAGTAAAATGGAAAAAAAACGGTGCTAAAATTTGGGTCACAGATAGCTCAGGAGGTTTTTTGTGAGCCTCAATTTCATGTGGCAAGTGCTTCTCTTGGCAATAGGGAGTCTCCCTTGTACCAAACCAGGGCCCTCCAAGGTACTCGATTCTCTTACTGCACAGATGCCAAGAGGCTGGCAGTTTCCTCTAACCTGCTTATGGTCTAGTGGAGTATGAGGAGAGGTGTTTCTATTTGTTGCCCACCTGCTGTTTACCAGAAGGATCACTACAACATTTCCCACAAATTAATAAAATCCATGTAATCACTAATTTAGAAAGGAACAGGGGGCTTCTAGGGATTTTGTTTTGCTTGGTTTTATTTTATAGACAAGGGCATGACGTTAATTTAAGATGTAAAGTTGGGAGCGGCAGTTTGGATAAAAACTTTGAAAGGGTCCCTGCAGATACTCATTTCTGACCATCAAGATGTGGCTGTGTATTTCTTAAAAATTTCACACTACATCTTTCAGCCTGGAGACCTGCAAAAATATAAGAAGTGGTATCACACTGGTAAGGGAAGCAAGTGTTCCCTTTCACTGGCAGCCATGGTGAGCCCCGAGGCTGCCTGCAGCAGAGTCAGCCAAGCGACAAGACAGTCTTACAGTGACACTCACCCTTGAAGGGAAACAGAATTTTGACAGTGTTATATGCTCATATTCAGGAATGAACAGTGAAAGAGGAACTGTTGGCTGCTTAATTAAGAGGGTTGTGAAGTACGGGCTTTGGAAAAATCTGGTTTTCATGAACCAATGAAAGCCTAAACCCAGTGTTGCTTACTTTGCCCCCTGAAATAACAGAGCTTTACTGAGACAATCCCCAGGCAACACAAAGTCAACGGAGGAAAAGTAAGCAATTTAGGGGTGAGCTGTAGCTCCTTTAGAGCAGTAAAGGGACTGCCCTCCGTTACCAAATACCACTGTTTGCCAGAGCCTTCACTACATGCATCATACTTGCCCCAGTTCTGGCACCTTATGATTTTGATAAGGACCTTGTCTTTTTCTCAACTTATTACTTGATAATATTGTCTGTTTGCTGTTTCAAGACTGTGATATATTTTCCTAGTGGTTTGGTTTTAAAAATAAGACTTAATTTTCTTCCAAAAAAAAAAGGAAGAACGTCTACTCGGAGTCCTGAGAGCAAGCTCGGTGGCTGCAATATCATCAGAAGGAGCTATTTCAGGTAAGTAGAAAGTCTTATTACTATGGTTTTACCTGTATGAGGTGGATTGTAGAATGTTCCAACTGGTAAGCCTTGGTCGGTAGTACTAGAGTAATCCATGTCCAGTAACAGTTGGTGTTTTCCTGTCTTCAAATGTCTTGTTCACACACTATGAAGCTTCAGTCCTAGGATGACTTTTTACTTATCATTGGTCACAGTAGTTGGAGTAATCATTCATTTGTTCATTCGTTCATTCATTCATGGAAACATTTTTTTTGAATCAAGTCAACACTGGTTTATAGCACAAGTTTCATGTGTACAGGACTGAAATTCTACTTTTGTATACACTACAGTGTGCTCACCACCAAAAGTCTAGTTTTGATCCACCACACAATTGATCCCTTTTACCCTTTTCACCCTTACCCTCTGATAACCACCAACTTGTTCTTTGTATCTGTTTTTATTCTTGTTTTTTATATTCCGTGTATGAATAAAATTGTATTTTGTTTTTCTCCATCTGACTTATTTCACTTAGTGTAATACCCTTAAAGTCCATTCTGTCACAGATGACAAGATTTCATCTTTTTGTGACTGAATAATATTTCCATTGTATATATACACCACATCTTTATCCTTCATCCACATCTTTATATATATAGAACACATCCTTGTGTTGATGGGTACTTCACTTGTTTCCACATCTTGCTTATTGTATATGCTGTGGCAATGAACATAGGGTGCATTTTATCTTTTCAAAATTATATTTCCATATTCTTTGGATAAGTCCTCAGAAGCAGAAGAACTGGATCATATGGTAATTCTAATAATATACTGAGGAATTGCCATATTGTTTTCCATAGTGGCTGCACCAACTTACTTTCCCATGAACAATATATGAGATTCTTTCTTTCCTACATTCTCTCCAACACATTTCTTTTTCTTTTTGACTGCACCTCGCAGTGTGCAGAACTTCCCTGACCAGAGAGCAAGCCTGCACTCCTTGCAGTGGAAGCAAAGAGTCTTAAGCATCTATTTTTCTGCCAATACCATGCTGTTTTGATTACTAGCCTTGTAGTGAAATCTGACATCAGCGACTGTGACGCCTGCATCTTTGTTCTTTTTTCTCAGGACTGCTTTGACTATCTGGATCTTTTGTGGTTTCATACAGATTTGGGGATTTTTTTATTCTACCTCTGTGAAAAATATCATTGGGATTTTGATAGAGATTGCACTGAATCTGTAGATTTCCTTAGGTAATATGGACATTTTAACAATGTTACGTCTTCCAATCAATGAGCATGAAATATTTTTCCATTTCTTTGTGTCTTCAATTTCTTTCAACAGTATCTTATAGTTTTCAGTTTTTTACTCCTTGGTTAAATTCATTCCTAGGGATATTTTATTTTTTTTGTTGTGATTGTAAATGAAATTGCTTGCTTTAATGTGTCTTTTTGCTGGTTCATTGTTACTGTACAAAAATGCAACAGGTTTTTATATGCTAATTTGTACCTTGCAACTTTACTGTATTTTTTAAAATGCCTTATTTATTTATTTATGGCTACGCTGGGTCTCTCAGAGAAGGCAATGGCACCCCACTCCAGTACTCTTGCCTGGAAAAGCCCATGGACGGAGGAGCCTGGTAGGCTGCAGTCCATGGGGTCGGGAAGAGTCGGACACGACTGAGCGACTTCACTTTCACTTTTCACTTTCACGCATTGGAGAAGGAAATGGCAACCCACTCCAGTGTTCTTGCCTGGAGAATCCCAGGGACGGCGTAACCTGGTCGGCTGCCGTCTATGGGGTCGCACAGAGTTGGACACGACTGAAGCGACTTAGCAGCAGCAGCAGCAGCAGCAGGAGCAGCGCTGGGTCTCTGTTGCTGCGCGTAGGCTTTTTCTAGTTGTGGCCAGTGGGCGTTCCTCTCTCTTGTGGGCTTTGCACTGTGGCGGCTTCCCTTGTTGCAAATCAGGGTCTCTAGAGCTAGCAGGCTTCAGTAGTTGTGGCGCACGGGCTTAGTTGCCCCTTGGCATGTACAATCTTCCCAGACCAGGGATTGAACCCGTGTTCCTTGCATTGGCAGGTGGATTCTTAACCACTGGACTACCGGGGAAGTCCTTGTATTTGTTTATTTTTTTAGTAGTTTTTTTGTGTGTGTATGGAGTCTACAGTGTTTTCTATATACAAAATCATGGTATCAGCAAATAGTGAAAGTTTTACTTGTTTCTTTTCAATGTGAGTGCCTTTTCCTTCTTTTCCTTGCCTAATTGCCCTGGCTAGGACTTCCAATGCCATGTTAAATAAGAATGGTGAGAGTAGGCCCTTGTCTTATTCCTGATCTTAGAGGGATAATTCTCAGTTTTTCACCACTGAATATGATATTTGATGTGATTTAAGTTTTCTGAATAACTTTTTGTGTCCTAACACATGGTCTATTCTTGAGAATGTTCCATATGCACTTGAGAAGAATGTATTCTGCAGCTTTTGGATGGAATGTTTTATATATATAGTTTTAGGTCTGTTTGGTTCTGTGTTTCACTTAAGGCCAATGTTTCCCTGTTGATTTTCTGTCTGAAGTATCTACCCATTGATGTAAGTGAGGTGTATAAGTCCCTTACAATTACTGTGTTGCTGTTAATTTCTCTTTTCCTCCCTTTAAATGATTATATTATTAATTGTTTCATATTCTCTGGTGTTTCCCTGTTATGTGCCTATATATTAATACATGTCGTGCCTTTTTGATGAATCATCCCTTTTATCATCGTATTTGTCTCTTGTTAACCTTTTGTGGTTTGAAGTCTATTTTGCCTGATATGAGTATGGCCACACTCTTTCTTTTGGCTGCCATTTGCTCGGAGTATCCCATTCTTTCACACTGAGCCTACATCTGTCTCTAGAGCTGAGTTTCTTGGGAGCACCATATAATGGGATCTTGTTTTTTAATCCATCTAGCCACCCTGTCTTTTGGTTGGTGAATTTAATCCACCTAAAATTTAGGATAAGTACTGATATATGAAGACTTGAGTGCCATTTTATCATTTGGTTTTTGGTTGCTTTATATTTCTGTTATTTCTTCTCCCTTGTGTTTCTGTTTCGAACTCTCTGATTCCATCTGCAGCTGGTGTGGCAGAGACCACTGACTGTTCCCTATGTTTTGAATTCCTCTCATTTTGAATAGTAGAAGGCTTAGCTCTTTATGGGACCACTGAAAGGAAGGACTCTAGGCCACAGCCTTTTTTTCAGTGTATATCTTCATCATTTTCCCAATAATCATACCTATTGTTTGAAATGGAAAAGACATGGTAGCACAAAGACTGACATGCTGGATGTTATTTTTTTAATTCCCTAAAATAATTCTATGTATATATAACGATGAAAAGAAGAAAGCCTTCAAAATTAGATTTTGAGAAATTTTAAAGATCAAACCAGGTCATGATTTGTGTCAGGCTGGAGGCCTCTGAGGACCCTGTGTAGCATCCTGTGAGTAAGGCTAACAACCTGGAAGATGATTTTCTCGGGGCTGAAGGATGTCAGCTTCAGGGACAAATCATGAAAGTAGGAAAACCCCTGCCCTGGGAGACTGCCTTGTGGGGAGGGGAACGTAGCGGGCAGTGGCTGAGGGGGTGGTACGGATGGCCTGCAAAGCGGAGGAGGGCCTGTATCTGGCAGTGGAGGAGGTGTGTTGAGTGTAACAGGCACCTGGCCAGCACCCTGAGAGTAGCCAGGGCTCGCTGGGCCACTTTTTCTTGGAGAGGCAGCAGCAGGGGGTGCCACTGGACCCCATGTCTGTGTAGGGACAATAGGTGGGCCTCTGGGACAGGGGGGAACCACATCCCCAGCCCCACATCCAGATGGGGGTTCACATGTCAGGTTCAGCAGAGAAGCAGGAGACAGTGCCGGAGGATCTGTCTTCCACGCGGGGTAGGTGACTTGTGCTGTGACTTCATTTACCCACATAAATGTGGGTAGAGGCCTGTTCTTTGACCCCACCTGACTTCTAGACATCTACAGGAGGGGAGAGAAAACCTCGGTGAGTTCCCCATCAGTGGGCAGTGGATCCCTCAACACAGCAAGGAACCCCATGGTCTGTGGGCTTCAGTGAACTAACCCCATACTCCATGGGGGTATAGCTTTTCAGAAGCTTTTCCAGAAACAAGAGAGGTATACTAAACTGTCCAAAGTTCATTTTTAGGTTTGATCAGACCTTCAGTCCAATGTATCCACGTCCACTCCTGGTCTAAATAACTGACACCCTTGTTTGCCAAAGGCTGTTCCCTATGCATTTGTAAGTTCTATTTCTTTGAGGAGGTATGAAGTGACCATCCTTCCTGGTGAAATCTGAAAGCCCTTACCTTCTAGGTTGGAGTAGGTTTCAGGATCTGAGCAGCTATTCAGCTGTTAGATGCTGGGTGAAAAGGTGGGTCCGATTGAGGGGCAGTGAGAAGACTTCGGGCCTGGGACAGGAATGCTGCGTGGGTTCCAAGGCCATGTTCAGTGGGTTTGAGGGAAGGAGGACTTCAAAGGAAAGGACCAGGAGGAGGAGTGGCGGAAGCCTGGCCATCCCCTCCCTGCCCCATGGCCATCTCCTTTTATTCTCTGGCGCCAGCACCTGGCCTTTATGACATCAAGGTCTTCAGTCAATCACAGTGCTCACCCTGTATTGGCACTATGGACCCTCCAAGGCAATTTGTGGAGGAAAGCACCTTTGCTACCAGTGTAAATATGTACCTCTCTGCTTTTGCCAGTTAACGTGCCCGGGCAAGGGCAATTGTTTTTGTCCTGTGAACTTTAATTTCTGGGAAATTTTATTTTGAGGAGTTGTCTTTATTTGTTTATTTTTTAAATAAATTTATTTATTTTAGTTGGGGGCTAATTACTTTACAATATTATAGTGGTTGTTGCCATACATTGACATGAATCAGCCATGGGTTTACATGTGTTCCCCTTCCTGGACCCCCCTCCCACCTCCCTCCCCATCCCATCCCTCTGGGTCGTCCCATTGCCCCAGTCCTGAGCATTTGTCTCATGCATCGAACATGGAATGGTGTTCTGTTTCACATATGATAATATACATGTTTCAATGCTATTCTCCCAGAACGTCCCACCCTCACCTTCTCCCTCAGAGTCCATAAGACTGTTGTATGCATCTGTGTCTCTTATTCTGTCTCGCATATAGGGTTATCGTTACCATCTTTCAAATTCCATATATATGCGTTAGTATACCGTATTGGTGTTTTTCTTTCTGGCTTACTTCACCCTGTATAATGGGCTCCAGTTTCATCCATCTCAATAGAACTGATTCAAATGTATTCTTTTTAATGGCTGAGTAATATTCCATTATGTATATGTACCACAGCTTCCTTATCCATTCATCTGCTGATGGACATCTAGGTTGAATTTATTTCTGCAACCTTTAAAGATATGAACATTTTGTAAATATGTCTTTTTGAAAAAAAAAAGAAAAAAGAAAACTAGATCTATGCAAAGGAATTGCTAACAACAGGATTTAAGTGTATGCTGAAAGGACTGAGAGTTAGCAGAATAGTTTGGTGACAAAAAAGGAACCTCTACTAATGTAGTCATTTAAAAAGACTATATTAGGGTTGTCCAGAGAAACGGAGCCAACGTATGTGTATATGTGTGTGTGTGTGTGTGTATAGAGAGAGAATCGGCTTACATTATTATGAAGGCTTAGAAGTCCAGACTCAGGAGAGCTGGTACTGTAGTTCCAGTCTAAGTTGGAGGCCAAAGGCATGAGAAGACTGATATTACAGGCTGAAGACAGTCATGAGAGCTTTTTTGTTTTCCTTCAGATCTTCAATGGATTGGATGAGGCCTACTTTCCACTAAGTTATAAAATGGAATATAATGGAAACATATTTAACTAATGAAACCAGTATAAGAAATATAGGAAGTTTGAATCATGAGAAATTTAATTTTGGTCTTAGACAAACCAAAATATTGTGTTAACATATTTTTAAATGATTAATTAACGAAGACTCAATCATACCAGATTTTCTTTTAAATTGATGTCTTATTATCTCATAAAAGTTACAAAGGCTATTAGCTAAATATACTTTTCCCCCCCTAGATTACTGGTTTATTATAGAAGGATATAACCCAGGAACAGCCAGATGGAAGAGACACACAGGGTAGCATCCATGCCCCGTCTGAGTGACCAATGTGCCAGCATTTCCACCAGCCCGGAAACTCCCAAGTATATTTTCTAATGTTCATAAATAGAAATACTTTAGTAACATTCCTTTCCTTTTTCTTATTTAGACAGTTTTGGCTTGATCCAACCTAAATGTTCATAGAGTGTATATATATATATGTATATATAACATCCAAATGCATTTTTTGATGAGTAAATCCTTCACATATTCAGGAGACGGAAAAGAGATAAAGTGTGACAGGAAAAAATAAGAGGGAATTGACTTTAGACAGCTAATTATTCTTCTCTGTAAGGAAAGAGGAAAAGTTTAGACATGCACATACACAAAAAAGAGTGTCTGATTCTGACATAATTTGGTCCTTGAAATTTTTTTTTCTCCATCATAGGGCATGTGGGATCTTTGTTTCCTGACCAGGGATCGAACCCATGCCCCCGATATTGGAGGCTCAGCGTCTTAACCACTGGACTGCCAGGAAGTCCCTGGTCCTTGAAAATTATATTCAGCCAAAAGATATTTAAAGCCAGCACTTACTAATTCCTGATGTACAGAAAGGAAGGAAGTGATGCGTCCTGCTTGAAACAAAATGATGTGTTGCTCCGGCAAACAAGACACCATGGGGAACAGGTCTAGTTCTCAGGGAGCTGAGGCCGTGGAGAGAGTTTGGGTCCAAGGATGAGCCAGACCCAGCTGAGTAGGGAATAGATCTGTGAGAAATTTCTAGCCTCGCATCCACTATGCTAAACATGAACTAACCCTGCCAGGGGAGGACATGCCCCCTTGTCTAAAGGCTTATATCCTAGAGAAAACAGATGCTGCTTTGTGGAGCCATGCAGTGGAACTGGCACAAGTTGGCAGCTATGGGAAAGGGAAGGGCAGGTGTCAGGGACACCTCTAGGTTGGGATCTCAGGTGCTATGACAGAGGGGACCGGAGGAGGGGTGAGGTGTGTGTATGGCTTTCCTGGAAAGAGTTGAGGTCACTAGGTAGAATCTGGGCTGGGATAGGGTGGGAAGCACTTTACACAATAATCAGGTTGCTAGGAGCCCCCAGTCTTCTACGGCCCTTTCTCTCTGAAGCTCCTTCCATAGACTCCTCCCTCCAGCTCCTTCTGACAGGTGAGCTTCAAATCCTTCACACCTTTTTAGTCCCCTAGCTCCTGGCCAGCCCCTACCTGTTCAACCCACTGTGCCCTTGCTACAAGCAACCCTGATTCTGGGAATCCTGCCCAGTATGCTGACTTCTCCATGGCCTTGTGGACCACTGGGGAATGTGGAGAAACCCTCTCTGCCTGAGGGCAAATCAGAGCTTCATATAGGATGTAGGTGTCAGAATCTTGAAAGCTCGTTGACGTTCTAGGTAGTGTAACTTGAGAGAAACTTGTAAGTTTCTCAGGACAGTCCCTGTCCATTCTAACGAAAGTGAAGCAATTATCGATCTCGACAGAAGAAAAGTGAGAGGAGTCCCCAGACTGGCCAAGAGGCCCACACCAAGGCAGGCTTACCCCGAGCTCAGAAAGAATCAGCTCTGAAGCCTCTCTCTTGCAGTGTTCCTGGAAAAGAGTTCCCATGGTGTGTGAGTTTGTTGCTGCAGTCACAAATGACCACAAATTTAGCTGCTTGGAACAAGAGCCATTTACTATCTCACAGAGCCTGAGACTGGCAAGTGTTGCTTCTTCCTCTGCTTAGGGTCTCACAAGACTGCCATCGGGGTTTTGTCTATCCTTGGCTCTTACCTGGAGACTCTGAGGAAAATCCACTTCTAGGCTCATTCATTTTGTTGACAGAGTTGATTTCCTTCTCATGGTCTTCACTTGGTCCCTGCCATCACCAAGCCAGCAATGGCAGTAGGATCCTTCTCATACTTGGTCTGTCTTCTACTTCTCCTTCTGTTCTATCTCTCTGACCCCAGTGAGAAAAAGGTCTCTATTTTTCAGAGCCCAAGTGATTAGGTTGGGGCACCCAGGTGATACAGGGTAGTATGCCCTAGATTTAGGTCCATAATGTTAATTACATCTGCAAAGTTTCCTTGGCCATATAATAAAACATTCACAGGTTCCGAGGATTAGGGCAAGGACATCTTTAGGGGGCATTTCCACTGACTACACATGGTCATGTGTTTGTTAAATTTGTAAGAGTGATTTTTGGGGGGGCGTCTTTTGTAGAAGGTCCAGCATTCTCCATTCTCCTATTAATCTAAGGCAGCATTTTTGAAGCTGTCATTCTTTAATCATTGTTGCTTCCTTTATAAAATGAGTTTCAAGAGTGGCAATGAGCATTTTCTTAAAGGGAGAACTCTTTCTTATGGGAGAACTCAATTGCATAGAAAATATCAGAGACCATGGCACACAACCATTGACATTTCATGAAACTGTTAGTATTCATTCACACACAAGCACATGCATTCACACAAACACATACACACACAAGTATATCTCAACTAGATAAAGATGTAAAGTATACTTTTTTAAAAAAAGATTTATTTTTACTTATTTATTTTTGACTGCACTGGGTCTGCATTGCTGTGGGCTTTCTCTAGTGGTGACTGGGGGCTACTCTTCATTGCAGTGCATGGGCTTCTCATTGCCGGGACTTCAGGTTTAGTTGCTCCGCAGCATATGGGATCTTCCAGGACCAAGGATTGAACCTGTGTCCCCTGAATTGGCAGGCAGATTCTTAACCACTAGACCAGGAAAGCCCCTAAAGTATACTTTTTAGTATACTTGGCTAAAATTTTGAAATTTGAAAAGATAATTAAGAAACGAAAGACCCTAGGAAAGTCCCTGTGGTCCAGTGGTTAGGACTCTGCTTTCATTGCTAGGCAGGAGTTCAATCCTTGGTCTGGGGATTAAGATCCCACAAGACCCACGGGTACTACCAAAAAAAACAAAGGCCCTAGAATTCACTGGAGCCGCCAGGTAGGTCTGTTCTTGGTGCTGGGAAGATTTCTGGAGCGTCTTGGATGACAGAGGGCTAGCACAGGTGGTTTATAGAAGCCCAGTGGCTGATGGTTCCCTTTGATGCTGTAGGTGGAGCCCTCCGTCCTCAGTATGGAAGATTGAGGACGCTCCTGTGTTGTCTCCATTTTCTCCTTTGTAGCTATGTCAAACAGTCAGTTTGGACACGGGAAGAAAACTCTAGATACAGTTTTCTGGATAAACGAGCTAACTGGAGAAATCACCTACCCCCAGCAGAAGACAGACGCACCCGCAGCGTCGCCAGCTCCTCTCCAGAAGCCGGGAGAAGGACCCAGATCTCAGCACGGGGCCGTGCAGGGTGCTCCTCCCAGCACCCAGGGTGTGGCCAGCACACTTGCGCAGAAGGCCGCCCCTCCACCCCCTCCTAAAGCTGCACTGAAAGACGTTGGCTCCCGAAACTCCTTCCCAGCTCCGCTGACCTATCTCCTGGCCAAAGATGGAGCCCCGAGCCCCTCGCCGTTCTCTGCAGTTCCTGTCACCATCTCACCGCCAGGAGGCGCTCGGCCACCGTTCAGCCCCCTTGGGCCAGCCTTTCTGCCGCAAGCCTCTGCCTTTCCTCCCAGCCCTTCTGCCCTCTGGGGCTTCACCTGCAAGCTGAAAAACATCCTTAGTGGGAATAATCGATTTTCCTTCTGAGCCTGAGCAAATACGCCTGACCACGCCCTTTAAGCACCATGCTGAGCCACTGTCGCCTGGCACCAGTACGCCTTCACGCCATAAAAGACCTGCCTGCCTCCCCTAGAAGCACTAAGGACCCTTGGCAGAGTTCTTATAAGAATATGCCCAGTGCTTTCAACCCCCATATAAATTTGACTTAGATTTTGACATATAATTTTTTTTTTTAAACTTCCTTTACCTCTCAAGACATTTTGGTATTTTTAACTCTTTGGGATTCAAGAATTTGGTTCTACTGTCAGCAGCAGAGTAATATGCTTAGTTCCCAGCCAGAGGCTGAAGGATCCCCACCTTGGCTGAGATAGGAACAAGCCGGGCTGAGTGGGACTTGAAGGCCTGGTGTCTTTGGGCACAATCTAGGGCCACCAGGGCTTCAGGGCTGCATTGAGGACCAGCCTGGGCTCTAATCAGAAAGGGGTTAGAACTGGACCTGAGCGGGGAGGGGGGCAGCCTGGGGCCAGGGAGACTTTGGGCAAAGAGCCTCCCCAGTTGGAATAGGGGCTGGGCGATGCTCTGGTGGGACAGTAGGCAGTCTCTTGGCCCTCCCTGGAGTGGAGTGACTCCTGCCTACTGATGTGGTCATGCTGGGCAGGAGGTGTTAAGTGAAGGCTCTGAAACACCTTGTCCCAGCCTGAGGACCCCAGGAAACCCCAGTTCTCTGGGCTGGAAAATAAAGGCCTGGCATCCAGCCTCAATCCCTCTGACCAATGTCTGGCCAGTGTCCCTCTGACGCTGCCAGGACCCCACCTCTCTTGCCCTCAGTTTCCCTCCCTGCATGGTGTGGGAGTGAGCAAGCCTGTCTGCAGGTCTGCTCAACTGCACAGTCTGTGACTGTGTCCCCAGAAACCAAGACTGGGTGAGGCCCCCAGGACACAGAGGGCCTGGAGGTTAGGCCTCAGGTGGGGTCAGCTGGTGCCAAGGGCATGGCCGAGCATGGCAGAGGGCAGGGGCCATGAGCTCCACAGGGTTGGGGGGGATGACCAGTGTACACTCTCCAGGATCCCTGATGGATGGCCTTGACAAAGACCTCATTGTCGTGGTTAAGAGTGCTGGCCTCTCAGGCAGAGTTGTTGTGGCCAGGCCCCTAGTCCTGACTTTGCAGGAGCTCCTTAGCCTCACTCTGTCTAGCCCCCAAGAGTCCCAGCAAGTGTCCCAGGGATGCCCAGAGAGGTTCAAGCTCAGCCTGGGGCAGGGACCAGGGCTCTGTCTACATCAGCAGAGTCCCCAGGGGAACAGTGACTGTTACACATCCTGTGGACAAACCACCCAGAGCCCTTGGAGCATAGCATGGTTTGGTCTTTTGCCTCATGACCTGGCAGGGCCTCTTCTGCTGACCGTGTTCATGTGACAAAAGCTTGGCAGAAATTTCCTGTCCAGGTTGGCCTGACTGTCCATAGGGTCTTTAATCTGGAAAGTTAGCCAGCAGTGACTGTAACCCTTATCCCCACACTTCTCCAAGCAAGTGGCTAACTACAAGGGCCCTGCAGTTAACAAGACCACACACTTCACCCAAGGTCTGCACTATAGGCTAGTGTGTGTGTGTGTGTGTGTGTGTGTGCGCGTGCACGTGCACACACATGTACATTAGGGGACATGAAATGGGGGAAGGGAAGATAGAGATCTGTGGGTGGAGCAGTTCACTGGTGGTCCAGTGGTTAGGACTCCACACTTCCACAGCAGGGGGTAGAGGTTCGATCCCTGGTCAAGAAACTAAGATTCAGCAACATGACCAAAAAAAAAAAAAAAGATCTGTGGGTGGTTCTCAACTCAGAGTGGAGTGACGATCACACAGCTGTGAAGGCAGGGGCTTCTAGTTTCTGTTTCCTTGTTACAGTGATCTGCATTCCTACTGATGGCTTTTCTTAATTCCTTCAGTATTTTTTATGACCTCTATGACCTCCTTTTTGATCTTGGGGTCTCTGAGATCGAGAGGTCTCTTTCATCATTTGTTCTTTCAGGGAGATTCTCTTGTTCTTTTAATCAGTTTAGTTCTTCGTTTCTCCCTTTTCCTTACTTCTTGTCTCTGTGAATTTAGGAGTAACAGTTATCTACTCTAGTCTTGAAGGGCTGTTTTTATGTGGACCCGTCCCTGCGTAGCCTGCGTGAGTCTAATATTTTTGGTGTGAGCGCTGTTTTTAGTATGTCTGCCTGTCGCATCTTTCCTCAGTGTGTGCGAGCCATTATCCCCTGGATAGGGGGTGTGGTTGTGGTTGGTGGTACAATGACCAGAGCCTGCCCTGGATGTGGAGTGAAGTGAAGTGAAGTCACTCAGTCGTGTCCGACTCTTTGCGATCCCATGGAGCCTACCAGGCTCCTTGGTCCATGGGATTTTCCAGGCAAGAGTACTGGAGTGGGTTGCCATTTCCTTCTCCAGGGGATCTTCCCAACCCAGGGATCAAACCTGGATCTCCCGCATTGTAGGCAGATGCTTACCTGGGGAGCTACCAGGGAAGCCCCCGGATGTGGAGTGGGGCCTCCTTTTTTGCTTTGTGGTTGTCACGGCCCTGTCCGGGAGCAGGATCTGCTTCCTACTTGTTAGGACAGAAGCCTCCAGGTCTGGTTCTAAGCTGTGGTGTGAAGGAGGTGAGGCTGGAATGCTCCTGCTGGGGAGTGAGTGAGTGAGTCGGTTGCTCAGTCATGTCCGACTCTTTGTGACGCCATGGACTGTAGCCCACCAAGCTCCTCCGTCCATGGAATTTCCCAGGCAAGAATACTGGAGTGGGTTGCCATTTCCTTCTCCAAGGGATCTATGTTCCTGACCCAGGGATTGAACCCCGGTCTCCCACACTGCAGGCAGACTCTTTAACCATCTGAGCCTGCTGAGAAAGGAGCTGCTGAATATTCCTCTGTGGGATGTGTCCACTGGAAGTGTCTCCACAGTGTCGCCCATCACCCGTTGTGCACGCTCACAAAGTACACTGTTGTTGGCACTGCCCTCAGCCCTGCCTTGTTCGTGGGACTGCCCATTCTCACTCATGGGAACACTGACAGTCGGCCCAGGTGTTTCTCAGGCACTGTGCTCACAAAGCTGCAGGGGCAGATGTGCTCAAGTCTGGCACCGGACCTGCTGGAGTCAGACACCTGGACCTGCTGTGGGAGCTATGGAATAAGCCCAGAGCCTGCTCGCCTCTGGTTATGCGCCCGCAAAGCCCGCTGTTGCTAGTGTGGGACCCGCCCCAGCATGGGAGCACCAGGAATGCACTCAGATGTCCCACAGCCGCTGTGCTTACAAGGACAAACAGCCCCTGGGAACTGGCTCAGATTTCAGCCCCACTTCCATGTGCAGGCCTCCTGCTGGCTCTAGTGCTCCCAGAGCTCCTGGCAGCAGAGCCAGGGAGCATGAGGCTGATCGCATGTGTTAACAGTGAGGCTTCTGCTGGCGGACTTGAGCTCTGTCCTGTGCACCCCGAACTGTGGCCCAGACCACGTTCTAGTGTCAGCAGGCAGCAAACCCCAGTCGTCTCCCCCGGCCTGTCTGCTGAAGCTGGAGTTTCTGCACCTCAGCCCCCATGTGCACCAGCAGATGCGTGACTTGGGTTGGGGAGTGCAGCGAGGTGGCCAGGACCATCTGCTGATCGGTCTGTCTGTCCTGCCTGCCACAAGCTGGCTGTTCTGCTCTCCTCTAAGCCTCTGAAACTCCTTTGCTGTCCCAGCTGGTCTCCCTGCCAGTGAAGGGGCTTCCCAGAGTGAGGGAACCTTTCCTCATCCACGGCTTCCTCCTAGTGGTGGGAAGTCCTGTCCTTTCTTCCCTCTTTGTTCATCCTATTTGCCCTTTGAGGTGCAGATAAAGTGAGTTCCCATAGCCACTGGTGGGGCCCAGTGCACACCCTGGCCCAGCTAGAGCAGGGACAGTGAGGGCTGCCTGAGCAGTCTGGACTGAGGGGCAAGGCCAAGGCCATTGCCAGGTCACTCAGGACGAGTAGAGGGGCACCACCTCTCCCGGTTCTCACAACGGTCGCCCAGGGCCGGGTGAAGTCAGCCCTGCCCCCTGCTGACCTGTGTGGCCAGGACTGACATGATTGACCCCAAGGCTGTCCACCCTCACAGGACCATCGTATTGCTGGACTTGGGGGTCCTGCCAACGCCTGGTGCTGGCTGACCTGGGGGTGGACGCTCCCATAGCTGGGGGTGCTCCCACCCGCGCAGACGCCTCACAGCCCTTGGGGTGCCTGGGTTCTAATCCCACCTCTCCTGCCTGCTGTAGACAGAAGGGCCTGGGGCCAAGTCTTTACCCTATAGTTTCCCCGTATGAAACATGTCAGCTTAGAGAAAAAAGTCCCTAAAGTGCTCTGTAACAGGGAAGGGTTTGGAGTGACCAGTAGAACCAGGTGGCAGTAGCTGGGATGTAGGGGGGAAGAGGGTCCCCTGGTGTCAACTCAGGTCTGCTGTCTGGCCACTGGCAGCTCCACTTCCTCCTCCTCTTCCAACTGCTAAGGAGCAAGAGGCACCTGGGCTGGTGGTCAAGGACCATGCAAGGGAGGGCTCTTTTCCAGGGTCAGACTCACTCAGGGTGAGGAGGAGCTACAAAAACATGCCCTGGGCCTCCCTTCACAGATGGGGAGACTGAGGCCAAGGGTTAGCAGTTTCCAAAGGTGAGCTGGCTCCTGAGGCAGCCATGGTTCCTCTTGCCCAACTGTTCACGCCTCAAGGCCCACAGCCCTCTTGTGACTCAGGGAGGCTACCGGGAGGAGGAGGATTTGAGGGGAGAGAGGAAGAAGCAGGGTCTCGGGAGACCTGTCCTGTGGACAGTCATGCTTCTGGATGAACACTTCCCTGACGGGACAGCCCGGGGCAAGGGTGCACCCCTGGATGAGCTCAGGGATAGGAGCTGAGGCTTCAAGGTTAGAGGGGTCTGTTCCTGTCCTAGCTTTCGGTGGTGGGAGAGAATTTTCCAGAACTTTTATGTTAGATTGGGAGAGGAAGTCAAACAGGCATAAACAGGTAACGACTTTTTTGTAAATTCCTTTATGTTGAAATAGTTGTAAATCATTAAGGCAATGGCAACCCACTCCAGTATTCTTGCTTGGAAAATCCCATGGATGGAGGAGCCTGGTAGGCTGCAGTCCATGGGGTCACTAAGAGTCGGACACGACTGAGCAACTTTACTTTCCCTTTTCACTTCATGCATTGGAGAAGGAAATGGCAACCCACTCCAGTATTTTTGCCAGGAGAATCCCAGGGACGGGGGAGCCTTGTGGGCTGCCGTTTCTGGGGTCGCACAGAGTCGGACACGACTGAAGCGACTTAGCAGCAAGCAGCATTAATGAATAATGAGAGAGTGATGATCTGGTTAACGTATTATTTATTATGTAACAGTTCTGAGACAAAGTGCAATTCAAAACATATTACTGAGGATTCTGTATTAGTTGATCTTAGAAATGGCATAATCCAAACTTATTTTTCCAATTTTTTTTTTGGGGGGCCATGCAGTTTGCTAGATCTTAGCTCCCCAACCAGGGATCAAACCTGTGCCCTCAGTGGTGAAAGCACTGAATCCTAACCACTGCACCACCACTGAAGTCCCTCAGTAAATCTTACTGTGTAACCTCTGAAGAATGTTTCACTTCCATTATTTGGTTCTGGAAAACTTTCATAGGCAGCAACATTTTTGCATCAGGAAAAAAAAATAAGTACAGTTGTTAGGCACAGGTTAAAAAGGGTGGTATGCACAAACTATACTAAATACAAATCAATACTTATTCAAACACACATTTGTACTTTAACCATTCAAATAATCAATTTCAGATAAATTTAAAGCATGCTTCTAGAATCGATTTTAACATCTCTTTGCCTTTCTAATACTCTATGGAAAATTTCCTTGATTTCTTCAGCAGTAAGAGCCTCAAAAATGGCGTTACAGACCTGGATTCACCTTGTCCTTTTGAGAAATAAGCTGAAGAGGTTTAGGATATGGTAAAAAATATTATCCTAAGGGAAATATCTGCAGAGGAGCCCTGTGTCTACAGAGCTTGGGGCTGGGTTATGGGTTCAGCGAAGTCCACTCAACTGTGGACAGGAGGTGATTCAGGCATTTCAATCTGTGTTCCAATCACTGGAAGACCAGGGTTGAGAGGGGTGACTGATCCTGAGTGGTCTGAATCATTTTAAACTGGACCCTACTTGGTGGAACTCTTTGAGAAACAAGGATTTTTCTGGATAGTGTTTGTCCATGAAAACAAATCAATCACCTCATTCAATGATTCAAAAAAAATTCACTGTCTCTTGGTTACAGGCTACCGACAGAGTATCTTAACGGGTTGGAAAACTTTGTTTTTAACAAACTTTTTATTTTGTATTGGGGTATAGCCGATTAACAAACAATGTTGTGATAGTTTCAGGTGAACAGTGAAGGGACTCAGTCATACATATACATGTACCTACTGAAAACTTTAAATCCTCTGTCATCAGATATGCTTTAACAAACTGTTGCAGATGGCTTATGATAACGTCAATATCATATATTCATTCAATGGCTTTTTCCCATCTACTCTGTCTTTAGGCAAAATTTGGTTCATGAATTTGTGCTACCCATGTCACCTGTTTTGGACTCAGACGGTGCATAATGGCTGCAAAATACAGGTATGTGTATTGATACATGTGATATAACCATGAAGTTGCATCTTGAATTGCTGCATGTAGAAATGAGTTCCAAGACTTCAGAGCTATACTGAATGAGACCTGTTTATACTTACCAGTGTTCACTCATATAAAAAAAAAGTATATATATATATATCTTTCACCTTGTAGAATCCTCCATTTTCATACCACTACAAATACGTTCTTTCTACCTTCTTTTCTGCCAGTCCTGCCAATCAGATAAACACTATCTGGAGGGGGCAGAATAAGAAACCACTGGCAGGTAAAACCTTTTACAAACAAGTTTCCTAATAGAAATTAATTTAAAAAGTCTACTTCCAAAGCAGCAATTAGAAACTCTGTTCCTGTAACATGTAAATGATACTGTTACATCAAGTTGTGGATTTTAAATAAGTATAACAGTTTCTTATCTCTTTAAAAAATAATATAGATTTCTGTGTTATTTAATGGCTTCTCCATTCTTCCAATTCCAAGGAATACAAAGGTCTCCATCCTGCATGACAGAGTAGAAATGTGAAACGCAAAGGTGCATCCCTTGTAGGTAAGGCAGCGATTGTTCTAGAAGTCTCTTACAGCAATCCACCATTTGTACACTAGAAACGCTGGGCTCCTTATAAAACTTTTCCAGAGAGAATTTCTTCGTGGAAGCCTGCATCAATTCGTTTTCAATGACCTTCAACCTGTTATGTCAAAAACAAAACATATGATTGCCATAAGCTATAACCAAATAAAACAACATAAAATGTAAAACCCATTTTTTGTATATTGGGCTTAGTTTTTACTCTCAACACTGAAAATGGTCCTCCCATTTCTGTTTTAATATTTACTTATTTGACTGCACTGGGTCTCAGCTGCGGCATGTGGGATCTTGTTCCCCAACCAGGGATCGAACCTGGACCCCCTGCATTGAGGGCACACAGTCTCAGCCAGTGGACCACCAGGGAATTCCCATTTCTTAAAAAAAAATTCTTGGAGTATACTTGATTTACAACGTTGTGTTTGCAGTAGCTATAGGGCAACTAAACTGAGTTATACATACACTTATATCTACTCTTTTCTGGATTATTTCCCCATATAGCTTATGACAAAGAGTCTTGAGTAGAGCATTGTGCTCTACACTAGGTCCTTGTTGATTATATAAATTAGTGTGTATATCTTAATCCTAACCACCTAATTTATCCTCTCCCTTTCCCCTTTTACCATAACTTTTATTTTCTAGGTCTATGAGTCTGTTTTGTAAATTAGTTTATTTGTATCAATTTTTAGATTCTACCTCTAAGTGACAGCCTATGATACTTGTCTTCGTCTCTCTGACTTACTTCACTTTCTCTGATCGTCTCTAGGTCATCCGTGTTGCTGCAGATGGCACTATTTCATTGTCTCTTACGCCTGAGTAATATTCCTTTGCTACCTGTACTGTAGCTTCTTTATCCATTCCTCTATTGATGGGACATTTTGGTGGCTTCCATTATTGTAAACAGTGCTCCAATGAACGCTGGGGTGCATTCATTCCTTTTCGAAGGTTGGTTTTCTCTGGATACATAGGTTTCTTCTGGGTGATTCCAGGAGTGGCACTGCTGGATCATATGCTAGCTCTAGTTTTACTTTTTAAAGAACCTCCATACTGTTCTCCGCAGTGGCTGTTACCAATTTCCATTCCCACCAATGGTGGAGGAGGTTTCCCTTTACTCCACATTCTCTCCAGCGTTTATGGTTTGTAGATTTTTTGACGATGGCCATTCTGACAGGTGCAAGGAGATACCTTGTTGTCGTTTTGATTTGGTTTTCTCTAGTATTTCGTGATGTTCAGCATCTTTTCATGTACCTTTTTTCTTCAACAGTTTGAGACTGGCTTCTTGAAAGTCTGCCCTGTTTTGACATCTCTTTCAACTACCTACTACAGGACATTTCTTGAAGGCAGGTGTCATTTACAGCCCTGCAGGCCTTGTGAATATTAAGTGGCCATCAGCACTGGTTGGAAGTTGTTGTTATAAGAAGTGGCCACACGAGGCAGCAGCATTTTTTCAGGCCCAATTCTGCTTCTTCGGGCAAACAGAGCTCTAGAAGTTGTGTTCCTAGGTTCTAAGTTGGAGTGGAAAGTGCCTGACCCAACATGGAAGGGCTTGTGTCCCATTACTTTTTTTCCCCTTACGTATCGCTCTCTCCAAACAAATCTTAACCCCAGCAAATCGCTGATGCTGAGGCTGCTCTCATGTGTAGGTGGAGCGACTCTAAGCAAGGAGCTTGGAAGTGGAAACCCTACCGCCAGGCGACAAGGAGACAGGGTGACTTTGCAAAGCTCTCCCAGAACAGAGCCATCCAGCATTTGTGGGAGACAGTAGGCTTAGTGTGGGTGGAGGAGGGCCAGCCTGGATCTGAAGATTGCGGTCCCACACACTAAGGACTAGGCCCTCCAGATCCAGGGAAGGGCTTATTTGCTTCCACATCCTCCCACCTCCCTCAGCCAGGAGACAGTCCACTCTTGGGACCCATGCCTGCTCAGGCCCCTCAGATGTGACACCAGCATAGCCCATCGGGATAGAGGGGTCGAGAACAGGCATTTGTATTTTCTCTTATCATGGAATTCGTATTTTCTACTGGAGTATAGTTTATTTACAATGTGTTTCTTTTATGTCACACAAGTTGATTCACTTTTACATACACATACATCTTATTCTTTTTTGGGTTCTTTTCCCATATACGTTATTACTGAGTGTTGAGTAAAGTTTCCAGTGCTGTTAATGATCTATTTTATATGTATACTAATGTATATGTTAACTCCAGCCTCCTAATTTATCCCTCTGCCCCACCTTTATGAATACCTGAATATTTTTAAGTATTAGACTAGATTAGAATGGTAAGACAGGAAGAGGGCTAATAGTACTCACTCTTCTTTTCTCTTCATGTTCTCTCTTGCCTGTTGGGCTTTGGTGAGAATAAACCACTGGAGGTTTGCTGGATCACAAAGGATTGGGATGTTAAAATGCCCGAGTTCATGCAAGCTTGGGGCATATCTGTCACTGTAATAAAGTATACATAAAAGGAAATATCAGCCATCTCTCTATCCCCTGTTCCATCCCTGAAGGAATGGTTTTATTAGTCTGATTAACAGAAAAGGAATTCATTAAGAAAATCCACCTTAAAGGTAGACCAAAACTGACTTGAAGTTTTGCTGTCCCCAAAGAGACACATTTTCTCAGGATGACCATATCCTTCCTGTGACCTTCCTCATCTATAAGATGGGGGCAGAAACACATTCCACGGTGAGGTTCTGAGAGCTAAAGAGAGATAATGCATTTAAGTTTCAAGCACAGTGCCTGAAATGCACACTGTTGATTTCACATTAGTTTACCTATAGAGTTTTCCCCAGGACTGATTTGCCCTGTAAGTGGCAATGTATTTACAGAATGTTCGAGAAACTCCATTTTTCTAATCCTCTCATGTTGACTTTTCTCATGTGTAAAGAGTGTTGCCAATGGAGGCAGTAACATTCCTTTCTTTAACTCCTAAGCATCACACACGGAAATACAAAACAATTTCATGCAGTACATATACAACCAGTGTGAGTAAATGAATGAAAGTAATTGTTTTAGATACTTACCTGTTAAGGATCATTTGTAAACCACGCAGACTTCGAGGGTGAAAAGGTATTCGACTTTTCAAGAGTCTATTATAGAACACATCAAGAAGAGAGTAATATTCTTCAAGTGTCAACACTGGCTGTAATTCTTCAATATAAACAACTTGGATGCCACCAAGAAGATAGCTTATTTGGTCCTCCAAATGTGTCAGCTTCCTCTGCAGGTCAAAATAACTTGGTAATCTTTCAAAAAGCTACAGTATTTAAAAAAAGGAAAAGGAAGGAATATTTAGTTTTGTTACTTTAAGAGTCCAAATTAAGGACTCCAATCAATGGTATGAGAAATTCTAACAAGAAAATTTTTTTCCTATAGGGAAAGTTCAAGTAAGTGATTAAGAAAAAGACTATGGGATGCTGGAAATATTAATATTCAAAACAAACCACTGTAAACCTTAGGGACTTTTAGATAGGAACTGAAGGGATTGCAAAAGAAAAATGTTCCAAATAAAAATGAGTCCTAAGTACTAATATGTAAATATTCAGGTAGAAATCTTAGTTTAGACAAATTAAATGGTATAATGAAGGTATAATGAAATAAAGTCTATGTATTTCAACTCCAAGTCTATTTCTTCAGAATTTACTTTAGTTCAACTAAATTCACTTATGAAGCATCTGTAAGTGAATTAAATCATTAAAATGGCCCTTGGAGTGTAGAGATTAAGAGTTTGTGCCCCCTCTGCCAGGGGCTCATGGTCAGGGTGCAGGAAAACAAAACAGGAATCAGAATTCAGCATAACAAATGCCACATCAGGGTGAAGGGACTGGAGAGTCAAGCAAAGGCTCCTAAGGACATCTGACATGACCAATAAAAGATAAAGAGGATTTAGAGAAGGTTAGATGCATTGCTAATTATTGGAGAAATGCAAATCTTAACTATTACAATGAGGTATCAACTCACACCGGTCAGAATGGCCACCATCAGAAAGTCTACAAATAACAAGTGCTGGAGAGGGTGTGCAGAAAAGGGATCCTTCCTACACTGTTAGTGGGAATGGAACTTGGTGCAGCCACTATGGAAAACATCATGGAAATTCCTTCAAAAACTATAAAAAAGATACATGTACCCCAATGTTCATAGCAGCACTATTTACGACAGCCAAGATATAGCAACAACCTAAATGTCTATATTGACAGATGAATGGATAAAGAAGAGTGGTGTATATATATATACACAATGGGATATTACTTGGCCACAGTAAAGAATGAAATAATGCCATTTGCAGCAACAAGGATGGAGCTAGAGATGATTATACTAAGTGAAGTAAGTCAGACAAAGACAAATACCACAAATACCATATGATATCACTTATATGTGGGATCAATAATATGATGGAAATAAACTTATTTATGAAGCAGAAACAGACTCTCAGACATAGAAGACAAACGTAAGAGTTTGTCTAAGGAAAAGAAGGCAGGGGAGGATAAATTAGCAGTTTGGGGTTAGTATGATAAACTGTTGTATAAAATATCAGCAAAGGCCTACTGTTTAGCACAGGGAACTATATTCAGTATCCTGTAATAAACCATAATGAGAAAGAATATGAAAAAGAATACATACATGTATATATAACTGAATCACTTTCCTGTATGCCAGAAACTAACACAATGTTGTAAATCAACTGTATTTCAATTAAAAAAAAAGAGCAGAGAAGGTCAGTTGCACATGGGAAAGTTTCAGGAAAAGAAAAAAGCATCTGCAAACTCGGAAGCATCACGAGGATCCCCTCTGCTACACTTCCATAGCCACCAACACCTCTGCTCCCCCCAACTCCTGACCCCTGGCAACCGCTGATCTGTTCTTTAATTTTATTGTTTGAAGAATGTTATATAAATGGAATCATACAGCATGTAATCTTGTGAGATTGACTTTTTTCATATTGCACAATGCCCTTGAGATCCACCCAAGATCTTGACTGTATCGGCAGTTCATTCCTTATTGGTGAATGACGTTCTATTGCATGGATGTGCTGTAGTTTGTGTTTGCTATCATAAACATTTATGTACAGTTTTTGTGTGAACATACTTTTTCATTTCTCTAGTATAAATGCCTAAAAGGAAGAGGGCAGCTGCCAAACCAAATGGTAAGCATGTGTTTATTAGTATTGTAAGAAACTGCCAGACTCTTCCAGAGTGCCCGTGCCATTTCACATTCTTAACAGGAATGGATGAGGGATCCAGTTTCTCTGCATCCTTGCCAGCATGTGGTGGTCATTATTTTTCATTTTGGCCATTCTGACAGGTGTGCAGTGGTATCTCACTGTAGTTTAAATTTGCATTTCCCTATGGCTTTTCATGAGCTTATTTGTCATCTGTATGTCCTCTTCTGTGACATATGTGTTCATTTCTTCTGCCCATTTTCTAACTGAATTATTTTTAACTGTTGAGTTTTGAGAGTTCTTTATATATTTAGATACAAAGGGTTAGGGTTAGGGTTAGACTTTGTCAGATAGGTGGACAGAAATATCATCTGTCAGGTATTCAATATGAATAGATATTTCACAGAAGACATATGGATGGCAAATACATACATGAAAAGATGCTCACTGCCCTTCATCATTAGTGAAATGTAAAAACCCACAATGAAATAAAACCACACACCTCTTAGAATGGCTAAAAATAAAAAGATGACCATAGCAGGGACTTCCCTGCTGGTCCAGGGACTGGGACTCCATGCTTCTAATGTAGGGGGCATGGGTTCAATCCCTGGTCGGAGAACTAAGATTCAACGTGCCACACGGTGAGTCTAAAATAAATCAATAAAAAGATCACCAAAGGAAGTATTGGCAGTCTCTTGAAAAGTTAAAATACCCTAACACATCTGGCCATTCCACTTTTAGGTATTTACCCAATAGAAAAGGAAATACATGTTCATTTAAACTTTGTAGATAAATGTTTATAGCAGCTTTATTTTTAAGTGGTCAAAAGCTGACATAACCCAATATCCATCAATAAGTGAATGGAAAAACAAACTGGTATATATCCACAGGACAGCATACTTAGGGGAAATAAAAAAATTAATTCTTGATACATGCAATAGCATGAATGAATCTACAAATAATTATGCCGACTGAATGAAATCAGATCCTCTCCAACATACTCTGTGATTCTATTCAGATACAAGTCTAGAAATATAAACTAATCTATAGTGACAGAAAGCAGACCAGGGGCTGCTTTGGGAGGGGGTGGTGGGATGGAGGAGAGGGTTTACACAGAGACATGCACATAATTTTGTGGGTAATGGATGTGTTCACTCTCTTGATTATGGTAATGGTTTCACAGGTATTTACATATGTCATATCTCATCAAACTATATCCACCAAATATGCACAGTCTATTGTGTCAATTAAACACAATAAATCTGTTAAAAAGAAAACCAAAAAACCCAACAGAATGCAGGCCTTTAGGCTGTGCTTTAGAAAAGACTGTAAAATTTTTCGAATAAAAATGGACTTAAAAATCAGTCATCTAAGAACTTAAACTACTCAATATAAAGCATCTGCTCTGCAAACAGCTGAAACTATGATTCAAAGTTTTTTTTTTAGTTTGCTGTCATATTAGCAATTTTCTGAAACAAAAGTATGTTGAAGACAAATCTTTTTTTTTGTTTTTTTTGCTTTCAAGCTTTTTCTTACTTTTGTCCAGTGGTGATGGACATCCATTGTTCCTAGCATCACATGGCCCACTGCACTCATCCCGGACCGGTCTGTAAATATTATTGTACATCCTGATGATAAAACACAAACCCTTTGGTCACTGTCCAGAGAGGCTTCATTTTTTTAGCACTGTGCAAATAATTACTTACATTTCATGTGTCAATTCAGGAGTAAACTTGGTAGAAGTTACTGTTTCATTCAAAGGAACAGACTTAACAATTCAGCTGAGATCAAGTCATATCTACAAAGACTTTCAACAGTTTTCCTCTAGAATTTACAGATTTGTATAGCTGTTAAGGGATATGGATTTTGGAAGTGAATGGAAATTGTTTACCTTTTGCATTTTTAAGGGTTTCCAAGTTCTGCTGGGCTAAGCGGCCTAAACTGTGTAGCTGGCTGCAGCGGTGGGCGATGCCCCAGCTCCTCTGCCACCTGGTCCAACAGAGCACACAGGCCCGTTATCACCCATGTCCCCCCAGAGGGAGGCGCATACTCACCCCCCACCTGCCTGACTCCTGTGAAAGCTCGAAGTGTAAACACTTTCCTTATAAATCTGAATTATCTTCAACAATTATAATTTAAATATAGAAGAACATATAAATACTATGTGATTCTGCAAGCACAGGATAAAGGTGCTGTTCCTGTATCCAAATAGTCATTTGGTTTAATATAAGAAAACAGTCCTCATAAAGAAGTTTGGAAGAAAAACAGGCTGCAGCAAAATGGTCACAGAAGTTTAAGTACCAGGCCAGATGACAATACCTCAGGGAGTCCCATGAATGAATCACATCACCCACTCCTTAGGGCTGTAGCTGTTAAATCTATTTTATAATAAACTTCAGCAAATGATTTCTAAGTTTATGAAAACTTTTTAAAAAGTCATATGGTGATTATAGTTAATAATAATGCTGTATTGCATTTTGAAAGTTGCTTAAAGAGTAGATCTTAAAAGTTCTCATCACAAGAAAAAAATTTTCCTAGCTATGTATGATGACAGATGTCAATTTTAGACTTATTGTGGTGATCATTTTATAATGAATACGAATAATGAATTATTATGTAAAACACTTGGAACTAGTATAATGCTACATATCAACTATATCTCAATTAAAAAAATTTTAAAAGTCATGCTATATAACATAGAACCAAAGAATACAACATTTTTTTTTCTTTCCCTTTCTCTTTTTTATTTTAAGTCGTTCAGTCAGATGTGTCCAACTCTTTGCGACCCTATAGACTGTAGCCCGCCAGGCCCCTCTGTCCATGGAATTCTCCAGGCAAAAATACTGAAGTGGGTTGCCATTTCCTTCTCCAGGGGATCTCCCCTCCCCAGGGATCAAACCTGCATCTCCTGTGTCTCCTGCGTTGCAGGTGGATTCCTTACCTGCTGAGCCATCAAGGAAGTCCTCCTTTCCTCTTTTTAAACTCAAATACCAATCTTATATGATGGAGAAATACCGATTTTTTATACATTATATGCATATGGAAGAGTATATTTTTCTTATAAGCCCATTATGTTATTATGCTAAAAAAATTATTATGCTAAAAATGTCAGTATCTAAACCTTACTTCACTTTTTTAAGTAAGAAATTTGTAATGGTTTTCTTAGATAAACAATTGATTAGTTTCATAAAAAGATAATTGAGTATTTAGTGAACAGAATAATTAAAGATGCAAACATTTAACTGTTAGAAACCGTTACCAATAGGTAACACATGTTTATTTTAATCTATAAATCAGGTTTTCTCTTCTTCATTACCTGATATCTGACAGCTGCAATTGATGAGACAGTTCATCTTTTAAACGATCTAGTTCTTTTCTTAGTGGCAAACTATTCTTCAGCTTTTTAACAGCACTTTTCCCATTGTTATCTAACCAGGATCTAGAAAGAAAAAAAAAATAGAGATGTACACTTTGCAGTACTAACTATAATGCAAACATTTCTACTATTGAAAGACGTGTTCATTACCTTAAAGTAGCCCCAATGTTAAAGTGAGTTTCCCATCAAACCTTTACCAAGTTATAAGTACTCCTGCCAAGTCTACTTTTAGAGTAAACTCCTACTTCTAAAACAGGCTTCTTGGAGAACTGCCAGCACCTGTTAATCATATTTTAGTTATGACAACTTCTTTAGCCTATCAAAAATATTAAACTTTCATTACACCAAGCTTGTTACTAGATTTCTAAAAATCAAAGATGCTTCAAGGACTTCTCTGGTGGTCCAGGGGTTAAGACTTCATGCTTTCAAAGCAGGGGGTGCAGGTTTGATCCCTTGCTGGGGAACCAAGATCCTGCATGTCCCAGCCCCCTTGCCCCCAAAAGGCTGAATATTTAGGAATTCCCTGGTGATCCAGTGGTTAGGACTCTGTGCTTCTGCTGTAGGGGGCATGGGTTTGATCTCAGGTTTGGGGATTAAGATACTGCATGCCCTGCAGTGTGGCCAAAAAATAAAGAATAATAAAAAAAATAAAAGCGTTAAAAAATAAATAAGTTAAAAAAAATTAAACCTCCATTATGTTTATTGCACTTTTCAGAAGGCTCTACTAGGCCGTCACTTACATCAGTCATCTCCACACGAGGGCAGGGCTACCCCTTCTCCAACTAGAGCATATGATGTGGTGTGCAGCCAGACGGTGAAAAAGTCAACTCAGAAGATGTACCGAATGGTACTGGTGACATTTAAAAGGCACTATTTCCTGATAAAGGAACTTGGGAAGGTAACTCTATGGATTCTAACTGGGCAGATCCAGTTTCTTCCTTGGTCTTCATCTTGTCTATTAGCACCCTGAGTTCTCTCTGCTCGCTGCAAACCCTGCCCCTCCACCACCTCTCTTTCCAAAGGCTCCCACTGCTCAGACCTTACCAGTCAGTGCCCACCTCCTCCTCCCAAGTGGGTCTGTTTGCCCCTTAGTTTCTTTCCACCCAACTAAGTGGCCCGCTCTGGTCTCACCTCTCCCCTCCTTTATCTTTCTCCTATAACTACATCATGGGCTCAGCAGAAACATGTTCTCTTAAATCTGCATTTCTGAGAACGTTTACCTCAGTGAAGTCTTAAAAGAGAAAATGAACATCAAAGTCTGCCTAGGGATTAGAAGGGGACAGCTTTCAGAACAGAGCTGAAGGCAGCCGAGGTGGCCTTTACAGAACAGCACGCTCCACCCGCTCCCCACTCTGAGGCTGTCTCTCCCTCAGTGTTCTAACGGTCACGGCACAGGCATGCTGGCTCTGGCGCAGGGTCTCTCTTTCCCGAGGGAAGTCTGCACAAACAAAGCCTGGGTCGTGCCTGGGAGGCAGAAAGGCTGATGCAGGAGTGGCCGTGGTAGAATAGCAAGCAGACTCCAGGATCAGAGGAACATTTTGGGTGTAGCTGGAGTGGGCCCTGGGTACAGCTGAGAAAGAGAAAGCTCCAGGGAGGCTGGGGGAAGATGGTCTAAAGTGCCCCACCCTCAGGACATCTGACACCCCACTGGACACCTGTCAGTGACAGTCAGGTGTTATGATAATGGTGCAGAAAGGCTCATTTGTCCATCTCAAAAGTGCCTGTCAAGTAAACCTTCTTAGGGTTCCTTTTAATAGTTACTTTAAAGGTTTTAGATGTTGTGATCTACAATATTTAAAAACTAGTCAAGTTGAGGGAATTCCCTGGTGGTCCAGTGGTTAGGACTCCACACAGGGCATGGGTTCGATCCCTAGTTGGGGAACTAAGATCCTGAAAGACATGTGGTGTGGCCAAAAAAAGAAAATCAAGTTGAAACTCTCAGAACCAATCAAATATTTATCCTGAAGGCCTAACAGTATAAGGAAGACACATCTAGCAAGGAGTAGGGAGATAAGCAACTGGAAGAGAATATATGAGCTTCTATGAGAACAAAGCAAGAATGAATTAGTTCTGCCTGGAAGGTTCTACAGAGCAGGTGATAAGTGACCTGGAACCTGAGAGATGGATCAGGTTTTCCCAGGCGGATTAGTGAGAGGGAAGGGCATGCCCACCAGGCTAGTACACAGGAACTGTGAGATGAACCAGATCACACAATGCCCGGGGGTGGGGTGGGGCGTGAGATGAGACTGGAGAGGGGTGTGCGTGCGTGCGTGTGTGTGTGTGTGTGTGTGTGTGTGAGAGTGTGTGACAGAGAGAGATCATAAAAATGTCTTGCACATTGGGATAAGGAATTGGGACCTTGCACTCTTACATAAAAGTGTCCTGCATTCTTTATTTTTTTTGGCCGCTGCGGGGATCTTAGTTCCTGGACAAAGATGAACTTAGCCCCCAGCAGTAGAGGTGCAGTCTTCATCACTGGCTGCCAGGGGAATCCCTACATTCCACATTTTTTTGATTCACTAATTGTGTGCAGTTTTTAACAATTCTTCCTACTCCCCCTTTAAGAATATTGGTAAAGACTTTGTCATTTCTGCATGATGTGTGAGAAATAAGAAAAGTAAAAAGTATGGCATTATTAGCTATTACAATTTTTCCATTTTCCCTCATTTATTAAGTAATACATACAAATTTACTTTAAATTAAGTAAGAAAAAGGATGATTTGTAGACAAATGAATTATCAAGCAAATACCATGTTTCCTTTTGGGACCAAATGTCTTACAATGTGGACAGAAATAGAATCTTATGATTATATATTCATGACCTGATTTTTTGAATTCTTACATTTAATGTATAAAATTTAAGTGGCCTAGTTTAACAATTTTTGTGTTTCGCTTGTAAACCGTGAGACAAAAATGAAGGTTCTACAGTTGGCATTTATCTATCTATCTATGTAGATATTAGATCTATCTATGTGATAGTTTCAGGTGAACAGTGAAGGGACTCAGCCATACATATACATGTAGTCATTCTTCCCCATTAAATCAGTTTTCAGGGAACTGCAAGATCTGTTACAAACAAGGCTAAAAACATGTTAAAACATGTAATGCTGTATCATTAATTTCATTTGCCAAAACTAAGAAAAGCTATGTAGCTAATAATGGGGTTTACTTCATTGTCTGACAAGATACATAGCAGCAGACACTGCATTTTGTCAATAAATTAGAATGTTAAATTTCCACCGACTTCAATTTCTAAAACAATGGTTTACTCAATTTATGTTATCTTCTTTGAGAGGAGATAAGTCAAAACGACATGATTTGAGCTAGTCCTGGTAATTACTGGGCTTTCCTAGTGGCTCAAATGGTAAAGAATCCATGAGAGCATCAATTTAAAAAAAAAGTACACCTATGGAGAAACTCAAGAATTCATAGTAGCACAACTCATCTACACTCAGGAATTTTCCTTAAGACAATATATCTCTTACTAAAACACCAGATACTAAGTCAACACTAGTGAAATTAACAGAGGCACTGTTCCCACCCCCCCACCCCCGCCAAAGCCCTCTACATTCATTGCTGAGTCACTTCTACTGCTATCATCTGTATTAAGCTACTTTACATTTCCATATTAAACCTTGAGTTCTCCATACTGAGCCTATAGCACTTCACAGTCACACTTATTTAATGGTTCTTTAATTCAGTGTTAATAAAAATACTGGACAGGTTTTATGAATCTGTGAAGCAGATTAGTATTAGAAAGAGAGATGATTAAAACATAGTCCCTACTCTTAAAAACTCATTATCTATTAATAGTATAATATAATATAATATAATGTAAGAGAGTCTTTTATTAAAGACTCAAGAATTTTACTGGATGAACTACATACAAGTAAGGAAATTATACTTGGCTTGGACAAGGAAACAGTGAAATAGCAGTTATCTTGGGGAACTGGCTTTTCCCAGTTCCAATCTTTTTTCATTAGTTTGCCAGCTGACTAACTCTGAGTTCAGGGTCCCTGGAACAGTCTTTTCACAATGGTTACACATTTAGCACCAGACCAAAACTGTACCCCATGAAACACTCAACTGAACCACAGGCTAATTGCTTCTCTGAATTTCTTTAATAGGTTATTCTTAAGCTTCTTGAGAAGGCAATGGCACCCCACTCCAGTACTCTTGCCTGGAAAATCCCATAGACGGAGGAGCCTGGTGGGCTGCGGTCCATGGGGTCGCTGGGAGTCGGACACGACTGAGCGACTTCACTTTCACTTTTCCCTTTCATGCACTGGAGAAGGAAATGGCAACCCACTCCAGTGTTCTTGCCTGGAGAATCCTAGGGATGGCAGAGCCTGGTGGGCTGCCGTCTATGGGGTCGCACAGAGTCGGACACGACTGAAGCGACTTAGCATAGCATAGCTTAAGCTTCTTGACTTAACGGTGCAACAAATCTTATTCTTGCTCTTTTGCCCTGACTTATCCAATCCCACTTTTTTCTATACTGAAAGGTATAGGTAACACATTCCCAGGCTTTGGTTCATCTGGACACACTGTGAGGAATACCCTCTTAAGGGTGTAAGCAGAGCAATACCCTCTCAACAGTGTAAGCAGAAGCCTCAAGGGCTGGAATCCAGTGCATGTAAGGCTGAGACACTCTCTTTTAGCTCATACTCAAAACCAAACAATTTTCTGCGTTTGCTATCAAAAGGCCAAAAAAAAAAAAAAAACCAAAAATCAAATACCATTAGAAGTATTCTGGCCACTTTGAGTAGGAAGCATGAAATATCTTTTTTGTAATGGTTACTGGGTTAACTACATTGATAGCATTACTTTTCCTGGAAAATTTAAACTTTTACTTTTTCAATTAAAATTTTTTTCTTTTGGATGCACTGCACAGCATGCAGGATCTTAGTTCCCCAACCAGGGATTGAATCTGTGCCTCCTGCAGTGAAAGCTCAGAGCCCTAACCACTGGATCACCAGGATCTTAGACTATAATTTTAAACATAAACAACAGGTAAGTAAAAACTCTTACATACGTTAGGGTTGTTTCCGTTCTCCAGACTTGCTCGAGATCTTCATCAGGGTCCTTGAATCCAGTAAAGGAGTAGTAAGACTTGTCCCATTTGATGGGCCTGTCAGATGTCCTTTTGGCCTCTTTGAGAGGCTGGGAATGCACATTAGTATTCAAGCTTTGGACATGTTCAACAGATAAACTGCAGGAGTTGAGAATATATAATACTGTGCTTAGCAGATCTCTGGTGTGCAAAGTAAATTTGACTGCTCGAAATCCTAGAGAATATAATTCCCCCAAACAGTTAATACAGATGATTATTTGCTTTACTTTAAAAACATTTTTTTATACATTTATAGAATCAAAATCTTTTAAAACACTCTATTACCAATTAAAATTCATCCTATTGAAAAATCATCTGTAGATGGAAAATGATGTCCCTTCTCCAGAACTGTACCATACTATCTTGATCTTTATGAAGTTCTCTGTCAGCTCCCTTTTCTAGTTTGGCACCAGTGACCCCAGCCCGAGAAGAGGATTGAGAATATTTTTCAATGCTGTTCATAAATTGTACCTCTACAGTCTAAGGACTGGGAGAGTTCTCCTACAAGCAAGTGCCCACCAAAGCAAGTCTCCAGGGCTAAGGCCCAGGGGAAGGGTAGAGGCAGGGGAGGCTGCCCGGGGACAGTGGTTTGTGGAGGGGGCCAGTCCAGTCTCAGTGGTCACAGAAACTCATCTCAGATTTTCTCTATGATTAAAAGTGACTGTGCTTATACTCCCCTACCCTTATCTTGTGACTCAGTATTTTCAGAAGTGACTCAAAATTCCCTAATTTTTTAAAAGTCAGAACTTCACAACCTGATTTTAATACAGGTAGTCACTGTGCTCAGACTATCTAACTTGTTAAGTCAACAACAGGAAATCTACTGGGTTCCCTCGCTACTTGTTGGTTATTAAACTTGGCAGAAGTTGAACGTGTATCACTTTTCAATCAACATTCCCATCCGGTGCCATTATTATCCCCTTTGAAATGTGAAGAAGCACAGGCTCAAGGGGTTAAGAATAGTGAGTGAGGGTTTACATCTGAGCCAACACCACGTCAAGCATTTTCCCCACTATAAATAACATGCTGACCCCTTTTTCTTTAAAATTTTTTAAAAATTGGTTTTAAAAATTATATACGTACATCCTTATTGTAAAATGATACGTATGAAGTAAAAGTCTCCTGTTGACAGGCACACAATTTCACTAGACACAATCCTATTGGCAGTCAAGTACACACTGACTGCCTTATATGGTAGCTACTAGGCATGTGTGGCTATTTAAAATTAAATTGATTAAAATTAAGTTAAATTTACAATTTAGTTCCTCGTCACACTAGCTCCAGTTCAAGTGCTCAGGAGCCATACTGGGCCAGCGCTGGCTGTACCAGACATGCACACACACATACGAGTGACATCAGTGCAGAAGGTTCTCTGAAATAGCACTGCTCTAGACCTTTTCTATGTGCTTTGTATGCATGTTACACATGACACACACACTTATGTCTTTGCGCACACACACACCCCCATGGTGTGAACTGCTCCATTTAAGCATATAAACTCAGCTGTGTCTGACTCTTTGCGACCCCATAGATGGTAGCCTGGAGGTTCCTCTGTCCATGGAATTCTCTAGGCAAGAATACTGCAGTGGGTTGCTATTCCCTTCTCCAGGAGATCTTCCTGATACAGGGATCGAACCCAGATCTGCTGAATTGCAGGCAGATTCTTGACTGTCTAATCTACCAGGCAAGCCCCATATAACTACACCAATCTGCATGTATTACTTTGAACCTGCTTTTGTTATTTAACCTGGGGGACTCCTCCATATCTGTATGTATATGTCAACCTCTTTCGTGTTTAGTAGTGCTATGCTAATCCACATAATGAATGTAGCATAATTTATTTTACACTTCTGAAACTGATGGGCATAACAACTGTTCTTAATTTTTCACTGTTTCATTCAAGGCTGAAATGTGCTTTTATTGCGTCTTTGCCACTGATGACAGTCATCACAATCTAGACTGTTCTCAGAGATACCTATTCTGCGGGCCACACAGATTTTACAGAGTCTAAGAACATGTAAACCAAGAAGGAGTTTTTAGTTGAATCATTGATGGTAATGTGAGAGAAATACTGGTAGAATTATTCTAGGCAGTGAAAGAGGAAAGGAAAATCCAAATTCCTGCAGTCGAGGTTCAGAAGAAATAGTTTATCCTCAGAAGAGATGAGTCAAGGAATAAATCTCAATTTCTCTCTTAACTTACCAACTCCATTAATCACTTAATTCAATGTAAGAGCTGCTACATAGTTTGGAATGCTTGTGCCAGACTGCACGCATCCTTGATTGGGAATATTATCTAATTAACTTAGTTTGCATTGATTACTAAGGCTAAACATTTTTATATGCTTATTGGCTACTTGTTTAGTCACTTAGTTGTGTCCAACTCTTTGCAACCCCATGGACTACTGTAGCCCACAAGGCTCCTCTATCCATGGGATTTCCCACGCAAGAATACTGGAGTGGGTTGCTGTTTCCTTCTCCAGGGGATCTTCCCGACCCAGGGATGGAACCCTCATCTCCTGCTTGGCAGGTGGATTCTTTGCCACTGAGCCACCTGGGAAGACCCATTGGCTATTTATGGGTATTATTTCTTGAAGTGCCTAGACACTGTTTGCCAATCTTTGTAACTGAGCTACTCTTTTCTTTCTGACACCTAAAAACTCCTTATATACTAACATTATCTTTTTGTCCCTTATGCTATATTTTCTCTCACCTCTTAATTATTTTTCACTATCTATTTTTATTTAGTAAATGGTTCAAAGTTAACCATTAACTGCAAGTAGAGGATTTTTCTCTTTACTCAGCCAAAGCTGACTACAGCTGTTTGTTTTAGCATTAATTCACAGAAAACTCTTAGCAAATCTTTAAATTGTTTTAAAGTTCATTCTAAAAGTTATTTCCTCAAGAATGACAAAAAGGATGGATGTTTAGAGAATAATGGACCCGCATTTACCCCTAGTTTTAAGTATTACTGGGACTTCCTTGGTGGTTCAGAAGGTAAAGATTCTGCCTGCAGTGCAGGAGACCTGGGTTCAATCCCTGGGTGGGGAAGATCCCCTGGAGCAGGAAATGGCAAACCACTCCAGTATTGTTTCCTGGAGAATTCCATGGACAGAGGAGCCTGGTGGGCTAGAGTCCATGGGGTTGCAAAGAGTTGGACATGCAAAGCAGTGACAAAGGACCAAACAGAAAGCTATATATTAAGACTGATCAGATTTTAGAAACAGTATGAGGCTGGGGTTAGAGAGTTCAAAGACCCTTATTCTGTCTCCATGGTCCTGGGACATTACTAAGTTACAACTGGGCAAATACTAGGTACCTCACAGGTTACTTTGAGGACTAGATAAGAAAAGGTAAGCTATACTTTTAAAAACATATAAATTGTCATATGCACGTTTAATACTTAAAATAGCACTGAAATAGGAAGGGGACAAACAGAAACATTTTAGTTTTCTAGTCAAAAAAGTTTAAACATAAAACGTGGCTCATCCATATATACACTGCCATATATAAAACAGCTAGTGGGAAGCTGCATACAGCACAGGGAGCTCAGCTCTCTCTCAGTGATGATCTAGAGGGGTGGGATGGGGATGGGGGAGGGGGAGTTCAAGGGGGAGGGGATGTATGTGTATATATAACTTATTCACTCTGTTGTACAGCAGAAACTAAAACAACATTGTAAAGCAATTATCCCTGAGTGAAAAAAAAAGAGGCTCATCAAACAGAAGTAGCCAGGAATAAAATCTAACTCCAGGAAAACACTTGATTAAATGATATTACTTTCTACGACAAGGCTTCACTCCAAAGGTCTTCTAGCAACTTTTAGACAGACTGAACTCATACCAAATGAAGCCTGCAAGAGTGCAAGGGACATATGAGAAATAGGAAATGTACCAGAAGTGCTGAAATGTTCCTGGCCATCAGAGGGATTCTGATCTGTTTCTCTTACATAAAACACAAGCTGGGTTGGTTTCAAAGACTTGAAGCCTGGTTTCTGAAGGTTTTCTAAGTAGGCACTTAATCTCTTAAGGGAATTTTCATTGACTTCCTGGAAAAAAAATATTGAGACATTTATGTACAAAACAGAACAAGGAAATATCAGAAATTATATCGCAACCTTTAAAACACACTATTGAGTGTATTAAAGAATTTAATATTAAAAAATGTTGGGATTTCATAGCTCCTCGGTACAGGATAAAATTGAATCCATACCTCACAACATGTAACTCCACAGAGAAGAGATGTTAAAAAAAAAAAATGTAGCTACAAAAGTATTAGAAGAAAACATGGCTGAGTTCCTTTATAAATGAGATATAGAAAAAGCCTAACTATGACTAAATATCTCAAGAAATAAATGACTGATAAGTCCAATTACATAATAAAAACTTAATATAGTACAACGGAGAAGGCAATGGCACCCCACTCCAGTACTCTTGCCTGGAAAATCCCACGGACGGAGGAGCCTGGTAGGCTGCAGTCCTTGGGGTCGCCAAGAGTCAGACACGACTGAGCGACTTCACTTTCACTTTTCCCTTTCATGCACTGGAGAAGGAAATGGCAACCCACTCCAGTATTCTTGCCTGGAGAATCCCAGGGACGGCGGAGCCTGGTGGGCTGCCGTTTATGGGGTCACACAGAGTCAGACATGACTGAAGCGACTTAGCAGCAGCAGCAGCAATATAGTACAAGGAACTATATTCAATATCTTGTGATAAACCATAATGAAAAAGAAAATACATATATATGTATAACTGAATCATTGTGCTATGTAGCAGAAATCAACACACTGCAAATCAACTATACTTCAATTTTAAAACAAACTTAAAAAAAGAACACATAAAAAACCACACACACACACACACACAAACAATTCTATAGACAAAAACCGACTCTCAGCTATATTGTGTTGGGGGTTTGATGATTTACTAACTAGAAGGATTTACAGAACTCAGAAAAGCTATTATACTCATGGTTACACTTTATTACAGCAAAAGGATACAGATTAAAATCAGCAAAGGGAAAATGTGTGTAGGGTGGAGTCCAGGAGGGACCAAGCGCAAGGTTCCAGTTGTTCTCTCCCAGGGACGTTGTACAGACAGTGCTTAAGCTCCCAGCAAGGACATGTGACATCAGAAGTGCTGCCAACCACAAAAGCTCATTCAAGCTTGGGGGCCAGGGCTTTTACTGGGGCACTATGTGCCCATGTGACCGACTTTAGTTATCTGTCTCCAGTTTCCCCAGAGGGTCTCAGACATGAGAAATTAGGCATTTTACCATAACTCACATTGTTAGGATAAACTGTCTGGTACGGCCCAAGGCTTTGGGCACACAGAAACATTCTTATCAGGCAAGGATATCCCGGGGCTCAGAGCTCATCTCCCGGGAGGCAATGAAGGGCCAGGACTGAAGCCAGGCATTTCTTTGTAACAAAGCAACCCAAGCCTGCCGAGTTCATGTTTTATAGCACATAAAAGTTTTAGTTAAAAAAAAAAAAGGTATTTTGGTAGAGGAGGGAAATCATCACCTAGTACTAAGCTTAATTTTTCCACACACATTGGATTTAAAAACTGTAAATTGTGAAACATTAAGCTGTATTCATGTATGACATTCCCAATAATTTATATTAATTTATTACATGTCCAAGGTAGTGGATATTTTGCTATTGATTCAATTCACTAATTAGTTAAAAAGGATCTAATTTCTAACAACCAATATAACAACCATCATAATCAGAGGATTTTCCTAAAGCAAAGAAGTAAAACTGATTTATTTTCCACGGTAAGTAGAAAAAGGCAATACAGTAATGTTCTAATTTTCAAGAGTTTTGTATTCCTTTTCGTGTTAAACCAGTTATCAGTATTAAGGCAGATAAAAGGAACCAATGAGATAATTTCAAAGCATTTGGTTTTGTAATATATTATCTAATGTTAAAAAATACTAGTGTTCCTAATTAAGTTTATCATGAGTTATTTTCCATATCAGTTTGTATTCCTTGAGCACACATGAACTAATGGTGTAGGGAAGTGGACCAACAGCAGGCAACTATTCAGCCCCTGAAAAACCTTCCGTGTATCAACCTTAAAAAAGGGACTGATTATAGTAACAGCGGCCATAAGTGGTCTTTCTGACCCTCAATTTTACTTTCAAAACTGGTACAGAAAACATGATTACTCACATACAGAGAATATACAGTATCTTTTTTTTTTATTTTTTTTTTATGTGGACCATATTTAAAGTCTTTATTAAATCTGTTACAATATTGTTTGTATTTTATGTTTTGGTTTCTCGGTTGTGAGGCATGTGGGATCTAAGATCCCCCACCAGGGATCAAACCCACAGCCTCTGCATTGGAAGGTGAAGTCTTAACCGCCGGACCACCAGGGAAGTTCCTAAACGATATCTTTATTGCCTGCCAAAAATATGACAGCTTTCATAAAAAAACAATAGTGTTAGTTTCAATTTCCAGTGTCTACAGTTCAAAGCATTGATTATACCACTATGACAAAACAAACCCAATTTATAGAACTCTCTGTATTACACTGTAGCAAAGGTAAATAAACAAACGTAGACTGAACATTAAACATAAAGAAAAATAAATATTTACCCTTTCCCTGGGGTGCTGTCCAAAGAAATCTGGATGTACAGCAAAATAAAAAGGCCTCAAGGCATTGACTGCTTCAGCTCCCGATAAAGCTCTTGATAACAGAAAGCGGTATGGAAATATCTTTCCTGGACGTAACCTTTTTAAAAGATATGGGTTTATTACTTACTGGATCACTGACACAGACACAAATCCCCCATGAACAAAGTAACAGTAACATTTAGATTACTACGTATGGAAAATATCATAGAAACAATATAGAAACCAGAGTGTAAAACTTTGTAGTTTTCTGAAATCTACCGAAGAGTAGATTTCAGTGAGTGCTACATGATTTCTATAAACAGAGGTTATAAATTCCTCTGATGTAACATCATAAGATAATATTTAATAATAATAATAAAACTTCCTCTCAAAAGCCTACCTTGAAATGTAAACTGGCTTCACTGCAAATGATGACAATTTTCTATATCATTTTTCTTTTTCAGATTAAAAAAAACCCCCGATATTCAAAAGAATAATCTTTATTTTAAAGTGAAAAACAGTTTGAGAATTGTAATGCTTCATAAAATACATAAAATGTCTTTTAGTTCATTTCATCATTACCAGCATGCTAAAATTTTCCAGTTAGATACCTTGACATCGCATTCTCAAATTTTGGCATAACTCACCTGGGAGTGTTTTTTTTAAAAAGTAGTTTTAAATCCAAATGAGATTATTTGAAATTTCTGGGAAGCACTTTCATGACTTCTATTTTTGAAAGTAATAATTTACCTTTTTCACTCTATAATGGGCTGTGAAGTGAAGTGAAAGTCAGTCAGTCGTGTCTGACTCTGCGACCCCAGGGACTGTAGCCTGCCAGGCTCCTCTGTCCATGGGATTCTCCAGGCAACAATACTGGAGTGGGTTGCCATTCCCTTCTCCAGGGGATCTTCCCAACCCAGGGATCGAACTCAGGTCTCCCGCACTGCAGACGGATTCTTTACCATCTGAGTCACTAGGGAAGTCCCAATGGGCTGTGAAGAAGTCTCTAAATACTGTGCCCATTTTGGTCTCCTACATTAGGTGTACTGAGTCTTTGGGGAAGTTTTCTACTTTTACACTGATTGAGGGACTTCCCTGGTGGTCCAGTGGCTAGAACTTAGTGCTCCCAATGTAAGGGGTCTGGGTTTGTTCCCTGATCAGGGAAGTAGATCCCACATGCACAACTAAAAGATTCTGTGTGCAGCAAGGAAGACCTGGCACAGCCAAATAAATATATATCTTCAAAAAATAAAACACGATTACGGAATCATTTCTGGAGATTTAAAAAAATCTGAGCACCACCATTGTATTTTCAGATTACCTTTCTTTTTTTTAACCTGTACTTGGACCTTCTATAAAATCAACATACAGGCTGTGTATTAAAGATTATATAACAGGAGTTTGGACTGTAAAGGAAATGCCGAAAGTCCTCAATAGGAGGCAGGATAAGCAAATGTTAGTGACAGCTCCATTTCCTCTCTATCTGAGTTTAAGCCCCTATTTCCAAATGTGTGATGGACACTTTAGCTATCCTGCCAGTCTCTCAAATTTTGCATGTCTAAAAAAAAGGAGCCGAGATCATTGTTTTCCTTCTAAACTCAGCTTGGATACAAAAGGCAAGGAAGCAGTTAGACAGTGCAT
Organism: Giraffa tippelskirchi; assembly: GCF_054371585.1. Classification (NCBI taxonomy): domain Eukaryota; kingdom Metazoa; phylum Chordata; class Mammalia; order Artiodactyla; family Giraffidae; genus Giraffa; species Giraffa tippelskirchi. Next base: position 15,724,415 of record NC_137283.1, on the reverse strand, counting down.
CCAGGATTACATTCTTTATTTCTGTTACTGAGGTACCTCTTTTCTTCCTGTTGCCAGTGCTGAACCCCTCAGATCTACTCATCAGCCCCACCTCATTTTCAGTCCTGAAGTCTTAATTCTCACTTTACAGCATTCTTTGAAATCATCCCTTCTTCCCAGCAATGATCACCACAAAACTGGACTGCACTGCCTCCTAATCAGTATTCTCCTGTTTCTTTCCCCTAACCATGCTGTATACAGGTTAATTTTCCTAAAATCCCACTATCCTTGGATTCCTTACTGAAACACCTTTGATAGTGTTTCAACTCTTGCAGAGTAAAATCTACTCCTTAGTCTGGTATTTATAGCTTCCAATCTATCTTTCCAACTTGATCTTCAAGCACTCCTGACAGAAACCCTCAGCTTCAGCCCCACTGGCGATCTGCCTTGTCCTTCCCTTTCTTCTCATGATTTCTAAGCTCTCAGACATCCTCTCTGTTCCCCACTTCTGTCTGTCCAAATTGTACTTACTCATTCACTAATTACTGCAGTCCTAGTGATGTGCCAGGAGGCAATGTGCCCAGTCCCCCAGAACCTTCCCTCTTGTATCCTCATTATAAACAGTCTTTCCCTCTTCTAAGCTTTAATAAAACAAACCTTGTGCCCCACATACGTGGAACAGAATACCATAATGTAGAAATGATATGTATTCATCCTCCTCAACTACCATGGCATCCTTGAGGGCAGGAAAAACATTTCACAGGTATTTACTGTTGTTCATTATGCTAGTTTGGGTCTGCTGAAAAGCAGAGGTCAAGACAGAATTAGATGTGCAAGAGAATGACTGGGAAAGAGAGGAAGTAGGGAGACTTTTCAGACCATGGTTCAGGCCAGATACCTACAGGAGAAAGAGAAGGGAGGAGCTTTGGGGAGGATGTCTGGGGCTGCTGTCCGGTCCAAAGAAGGGTTCGGTCCTGCCAGTGGGGAGTCTTCCAGCCGAAGTCACCCACTGGGGGCATCCTGTGTTCTGCTGGAGTGAGCCTGACTTGGTATTCCTCTTCCCCTCAGCCACTGATGGGCTCAAGGGCAAACCCTGAGGTACACCCAGAGGGGCGGGAGAGCTCAGAGGCTCCCACCACAGGGTCTGGCTAACAGATAGTAAATGACTGTGCAGCAGGTATTTAACGCAAGGAAATAAGAGCAAGAAAAACCAGAGAAACGCTGGGCTGAATGAAGTACAAGCTGGAATCAAGATTGCCAGGAGAAATATCAATAACTTCAGAGATGCAGATGACACCACAATTATGGCAGAAAGTGAAGAACTAAAGAGCCTCTTGATGAAAGTGAAAGAGGAGAATGAAAAAGTTGGCTTAAAACTGAACATTCAGAAAACTAAGATAATGGCATCCGGTCCCATCACTTCATGGCAAATAGATGGGGAAACAGTGGAAACAGTGGCTGATTTTATTTTTTGGGGCTTCAAAATCACTGCAGATGGTGACTGCAGCCATGAAATTAAATGACGCTTATTCCTTGGAAGGAAAGTTATGACCAACCTAGACAACATATTAAAAAGCAGAGACATTACTTTGTCAACAAAGGTCCGTCTAGTCAAGGCTATGGTTTTTCCAGTAGTCATGTATGGATGTGAGAGTTGGACTATAAAGAAAGCTGAGCACCGAAGAATTGATGCTTTTGAACTGTGGTGTTGGAGAAGACTCTTGAGAGTCCCTTGGACTGCAAAGAGATCCAACCAGTCCATCCTAAAGGAGATCAGTCCTGAGTGTTCATTGGAAGGCCTGATGTTGGAGCTGAAACGCCAATACTTTGGCCACCTGATGTGAAGAGCTGACTCATTTGAAAAGACCCTGATGCTGGGAAAGATTGAAGGCAGGAGGAGAAGGGGATGACAGAAGAGAAGATGGTTGGATGGCATCACCGACTCAATGGACATGAGTTTTGGTAAACTCCAGGAGTTGGTGATGGACAGGGAGGCCTGGCATGCTGTGGTCCATGGGGTCACAAAGAGTGGGACACGACTGAGCGACTGAACTGAACTGAAAGCAATATTGTGTTGCTTTATTTTGTGTGTGTGTGTTGCTTTAGATTGAGCAAAACTGGCACATGAAACTTCTTTCGTAAAGGGCCAGAGAGGAAATATTTTAGGCTTTCAGGGCCATCCGGTTTGTGATGCAACTGTGGGAAAGGAGCCATAGGCAAGAAATAAAGGAAGGAGGTGGCTTGGGGCGAATCCAGCTTCATTTACACACACACAGACTGTACAGTCAACTTAGTTGTGAAATCAATTCAGTAATCCATGACCAACATGAAAAACACACAAAAAAACAACCGAGAAAATACATCTCAGAACAGAAAATATTCTGGGATATTATATGTGGCAAGGTTAACTACTGTTATGAAACTTTTATTTATTTATTTTTTTGAAACTTTTATTTTTATGGGTTAGAGTTAAAATATAGTCTTCTAAAGACTGAGATCTAAAAAGCTAGAAAACTGTGTCTCTATCCACAACAACTAGTACTCACTGCCATCAGTGGCATGGGGGTGAAGGAGCGGGTATCACTGAAGGAAACAGCCCAGGAAGTGTTATAAATCCCATCCTTCCAAGCTCCTACAGCCTCTCTTTCTATCAGAGCAAGAGGACACAGCACTTTAGCCTGGTTTTCTACAGCTTAACACTATCATAAGATACCACAACATACAGAATGTCTCAACATCTGCCCAACAACTTTTAGCAATGCTGTCCAGTATCTCACAGCTTCTTTTGTTTCTTTTTTCTTCTTCTTTTAAACAATTTATGTCATAAATTCAGTGAGAGAAAGTCTCCCTTTATTGGATAATCCTCATCATAAACTGAACTGGTGGAAACAGTCTGTTCCCCCTAAAGACACTCCTTTTAACAGTGATTATTTACTGAGATAGTCACGTATCGATGCACAATTATTTAAAAGTACTAATTAGTGCCAAGTGTGTTTGAGTAATCTAAAACTTGACATGTCATTTTTTGGGGGGAGATTGTGCCCTGAGGCATGTGGGACCAGGGATTGAACCCGTGTCTCCTGCATTCAAAGTGTGGAGTCTTAACCACTGGACCACCAGAGAAGTCCCTGACATTATTTTTATGGAAAAGATCAAATTTTATTTTGGTTATATACTTTGAGCCAAATAAATTTGCCTTTTTTGACTTGGCTACCAAGAAGCCAGAAATCTGATATTTGAATAATTGTCTAATCAGTTCTACTTTTTAAACAAATGATCTTTTTTCTCTAGAGGGCATCTGGTTTTCATTTTGATTAACTGTATATGTGCCTATTACTATGCCAATTAAATTTTACTAAGCTCCTTAAATCCTTTCCTGAAGTAGGTAGCATTTAGACTATACATATACAAATAGCAAATGTAACGATCAAATGATCTTATTATACAATTTCAATGTAAAGTGGTTTTCTATATGACAGCAACAGACTTGAGGGCAACATGGTAAGATCTGTGCTAAGGACAAACTATCTTTTTTTCCTCTTAAACTTTTCATACTGAACTATTTTGAAAGATGGTATTTATTCTTTTCACCTTTTACTCTGGATAGATACTTGGGAGAAAGACATGGATGTTTACATGAATTTTCTTTTTCTTACTCCTTCCCTCCACCATAATACTGTTAGAATTTGATAAATTATAATAAATTGAAATTAAACACCTAACAGCTTCCACATACTCCCTCCACCTCCCAAATACTAATAACATATTGAACCACAAAGCTTACCTCCTCACAGGTCTCAGGTGGCAAAACATTTCTGAATATATATGTAGGTCAAGTTCCAGGCATCCATTAATCACTTAAAAAGTTAAGCAGATACCAGTAATGAACAAATGGAATTTGAAATTAGAAGCACATTACCATTTACATTAGCAACCCCCAAAATGAAATACCTAAATTATAAATCTACCAAAATATGTAGAAGATCTATGAGGAAAACCATAAAACTTGGATTAAAAAAAATCAAAGAAGAATGAAATGGAGAGATATTCCATGTTCATGGACAGCAAGACTCAATTTTGTCAAGATGTCAGTTCTCTCCAACTTGATTTACAGATTCAGTGCAATCCCAATCAAAATCTCAGCAAATTATTATTTGGAAATAACATATAATAGTTTATATGTAGAATAAATAGAATAGCCAGCTCAACACCGAAGAAGAATAAAGTTGGAAGACTGACACTAGTGGACTTCAGGACTTACTGTAAAGTTACAGTGAGTAACTGGAGAAAGAACACAAACAGATTAATGGGACAGTAAGAAAGCCTAGGAACAGACCTCAAAAATACAGCCAACTGATCTTTGACAAAGGCACTACTATGGAGCAATGATAATCTTTCCAACAAATGGTACCAGAACAACTGGACATCTACATGCAAAAATATTAACCCAGTCATACAACTTACACACTTCACAAAAATTAACTCAAACTGGATCAAAGACCTAAATATAAAACAAAACTACAAAATTCATAGACGAGTACCTAGGAGAAAACCCAGATGACCTTAGGTATGTCAGTGACTCTTCAGAAACAACACCAAAGGTTCAGTCTGTGAAGGAAAGAACTAATATGCTGAATTTCATTAAAATTAAAAATTTTGCTCTGTGAAAGACAATGTAGAGGGAAAGATAAAACAAACCACAGACTGGGAGAAAATATTTGCAAAGGATATACATATCTGACAAAGGATCGCTATTCAACATACACCAAAAATATCTTTAAAACTCAACAACAGGAAAATGGACAATCTGATTAAAACATGGGCCAAAGATGTGAACAGATACCTCATGGAAGAAAATATACAGATGCAAATAAGCATATAAAAATATGTTTCACATCATAGGTCATCAGGGAAATGCAAATTAAAACAACGATATACTACAACACACCTATTAGAATGGCCATATCCAAAACACTGACAAGAAATGCTGGTGAGGATGTAGAGCAACAGAAACTCATTCATTGCTGGTGGGAATGCAAAATGATACAGCCACTTTGGAAGGCAGTTTGGAGACTTCTTACAAAACTAAACAGACTCTTACCATATGATTCAGTAACCACACTCCTTAGTATTTATTCAAATGAACTGAAAACATGTCTACACACAAACCTGCACGCGGATGTTTATTGCAGTTTTATTCGTAATTGCCAGACCCTGGAAGCAACCAAGATATCCTTCAGTAGGTGGGCGGATAAACTATAGTACATCCAGCTAATTGAATATTACTCAGTACTAAAACAAATGAGCTCTCAAGCTATGAGGAGACATGGGAGAAATTTAAATGCATATAACTAAGTGAAAGAAGCAACCTGGAAAGATTATATACTGTATGATTCCAACTATATGCCATTTTGGAAAAGGCAAAACTATGCTGATAGTAAAAAGATCAGTGGTTGGCAGGGAGGGAGGGATGAATAGGTGAAACACACAGGATTTTGGGGGCAGTGGAAGTCCTCTGTATAATACTACTACAATGGTAGATACATATCATTATACATTTGCCCAAACCTATGAAATGTACAACACTAAGAGTGAACCCTAATGTAAACTATGGACTTTGGGTGATAATCTTGTGTCAATATAGGTTCATCAATTGTAACAAATGTACAACTCAGGTGTGGGAGGCTATGTGTGTGTAGGGAGGAAGTGGGAATCTGTACTTTGCTCACTTTTGTTGTGAACCTAATATTGCTCTAAAAAACAAGGCATTTTTTTTTTAAAGTTTAAGCAGATAAAGGGGAAACATGATTTTAATCACATGAACTTTTCCAATACTTCAGAGCTTCAGCAAGAATTTCAACTATACTATAGTTCCCATGTCAACTGATCGAGTGACTTTAAAAAGATTGACCAATCTCTTATTAAAGTCTTGAAATGACTTATTATTCACACGATATTCACCAGGTGAAAAAATCCTTTCTCCTTTCGCCCCCTGGGTTATGAAGCTCGGAGCTTTCTACACTATTCCATTCTTAATAGCCATGTGGAGCAGCATATTCCCTCAAAACAAACCACCACATGGCTCAAGTCCCATTCTGTCAAAATCTTAAGCACTAAAAATGGTTTAAAAATTTTTCAGTTGATGTTTGGTAGAAACCAACACAATTCTGTAAAGCAATTACCCTTCAATTAAAAAATAATAAATTAACTTAAAATAAAAAATGTTTTTATAATGCAGTTAATATATCTGAACCAAGGCAATGTAATGAAGCATAACTGCCAGTAACAGAAAATGTATTTTAAAGAAAAGTCAAGAATTACCTACTTAAATGGAGAAGGCAATGGAACCCCACTCCAGAACTCTTGCCTGGAAAATCCCATGGACGGAGGAGCCTGGTGGGCTGCAGTCCATGGGGTTGCTAAGAGTCGGACATGACTGAGCGACTTCACTTTCACTTTCATGCATTGGAGAAGGAAATGGCAACCCACTCCAGTTCTCTTGCCTGGAGAATCCCAGGGACGGGGGAGCCTGGTGGGCTGCCGTCTATGGGGTCGCACAGAGTCAGACACGACTGAAGCGACTTAGCAGCAGCAGCAACCTACTTAAAAAGTGCATTTGCAAACAACAGTGGATGCTTCCATTTACTTTCTGGTTGACACTCGATGGACATGGGTTTGGGTGGACTCCGGGAGTTGGTGATGGACAGAGAGGCCTGGCGTGCTGCAATTCATGGGGTCGCAAAGAGTCGGACACGACTGAGCGACTGAACTGAACTGAACTGAACTGACTGGTGTGGCAAGACCCTCTTGGATACAGAATGTGTTTATAGGCATTCATTTAAATGTTTAAAAAGGTTTTACTTAACCATTCACCTTGCTATTTTGTTTGTAATAAATTCAGATACCAGAAATATTCCTACCATCTGGAAGATTTCTGAGATTAAATGGAGACATAATGAGAGAAGAAGAATCATTTTTATTCAAGTTTCAGTGCTGTCCATGATGGACTGAATTCTTACCAAACGTCGTCACAAAATTAACTGAACAGGACTTTCCTGATGGTACAGTGGATAAGAATCTGCCTGCCAATGCAGGGGACATAGGTTCAGTCCCTGGTCTGGGAAGATGCCACAAGCCTTGGAGCAACTAAGCCCGTGTGCCACAACTACTCAGCCTGTGCTGCAACTACTGAAGTCTATGCAGCTAGAGCTCACAGTCCACAACAAGAGAAGCCACTGAAATGAGAAGCCTGTGTACAGCAAAGAAGAGTAGCCCCCGCTGACCACAACTAGAAAGAGCCCGTGCGCAGCAATGACGACCCAGTGCAACCAAAAATAAATAAATCAATCAAAGCAACTGAACCATCACGACTTAGTTAAGAGAGAACAGGTACAAGGCTTAAAGTTTGCAAAGAAGAGATCAGAAGATTATACATATCCAACCCCAAACTGGCTCTCTGTATGTGTAGGCTAGGAAGCCATTTACTTTTCATATTTCCTAGTTTATTTACCATGAACATGCAAAGTATGTTCTTAAAATTAAAACCAAAAACAATGCTGCTGGCATACAAAACTAAACAACAAAAATGACATGCGTGTTGTTTACTGAGTATTTAAGACAGGCCCCTGGCCCTGGGAAACCTGTCCAGTGACAGCTCTGGACTGTGGTCCCAATGGAGTTCAAGAGGAAAAGAGTCCTTCACATTCACACATGATGTTATTTCATTTTTTATATTAAGAACATTTATGCCACTTAACTGCAAAGATGATAAAATGAGCTAAAACTGTGGATAAGAAATGAGGAATAATATTCTAGAGCCACATGGTCACCCAAGAACACAAATGAGAAACAGATGAAAATAATAAGCAGCCACACTCTAACCACTATGCTTTTTTCCTCAGGCTTCTAAAAGAAGCCTTGAAAAGTCCTAAGTACTGAACAATAGAAAGCACATAGGCCTCCCATTGCAACAACAATGTGCCTGTCTTAGCGGTTTCGGGCAGCAGTATCTTAGAAGTTCAAGAAATCACAATGCCTCCACCTGATGTGCAACATAGGTGATCCAAGTTATGCTCCGCAGCCCACTTTCCAAAGCAAGACATCAAAACAAACAAAACAGGGACTTCCCTGGGGTCCAGTGGTTATGAATATGATTTCTGGAGGAAGGCGGGGCCACAGAGAGAAATGCAAAGTATCACATTAAGAATTTTAGATTCTGATGAGATGCTGAAACGATAATTTATTGATTCCACTTGTTCCTATTTTAAAAGCAAAACACAATCTGGTTTTAACTGTGTTTTGTGATTACATCTGGGGCTCATACTGTATTTTTATTGGACAGCGCTGATGTAGGCCAACTCAAGGCAAATTTAAGTGAACATGACGCTGCTGGGGAAGGCAGTCGGCATGATCCTTAGGGAGGCTGGAGTCTCTGAGCACGCATGCTCAGTTGTGTCCCCCTCTTTGCAGCCCCATGGACTGCAGGCAGCCTGCCAGGTTCCGTCCATGGAATTTTCCAGGCAAGAATACTGGACTGGGGTGCCCACCTAGGGATTGAACCTGTGTCTCTTGCATTTCCTGCACTGGCAGGTGGATTCTTAACCACTAGCGCCACCTGGGAAGCCTGGAGTCTCTGAACTCCATATTCAAATCCTGACTTCATCACTGACTAGTTGTGTGAGAACAGACAAGTTGTTTCACATCCCTGAGTCTGCTCCTCATCTAATAAATGAGACAGATAATCCAAAAGCAGTCTGTTCTGCTACCAAAAAAAAAGTTTCTTTAATGTGAACTAACATAGCTTATGTGCATCTGGTCAGCAGGGGAGAGATGTTATATCACAAGCATTTTCCCCACCATGTTAATGATTTGAGATTATCAGTGGTGGGCTTTCTACTATTACAAAGAAAGTTTTAGCTATAAACAAAACCTTGAAAAAAAAAACCCTGAAAATCCTCCAGTAGTTCCTTCCTTTGGTTTAAGAAGCAGATGGTTAGTCGCTTCAAGTACCTTTGCATTTTCCACTTCATCGAGCAACCTGTGGAGCTGCAATAGCACAAATGAAACAGCTAGAGATTCCCACATGTTTTGTTTTGAGAGGTGTATATTTTTTTCGATGAACCTTGATCAGTATATTATCTTACAGAATGTCTAGGTTTCCAGGAATGCGTGTATGTCATAGCAGAAACACCTGCATAACATGTACTGTCATGTCAAACTGAAATAGAAAAATTTTTTATTAACTGAGAGAATAGTGTGAGCTAACACCATACTATAGTCTGCTAGGGAGGAGTACTTAAGTCAGAAACTTTATCTTCATTGTAGCAAATGTCAATTCACAGAGAAAGACAAATACCATATAATATCACTTATATGTAGAATCTAAAAAAAAGACAAATGAACTTATTTACAAAACCGAAAAGACGCACAGACATAGACAACAAACTTACAGTTAACAAGGGAGAAGAGGGGGTAGAGATAAATTAGGAGTTTGGGATTAACATATACACACTACCATGTATAAAACAGATAATCAACAGAGACCTACTGTATGGCACAGGGAACCACACTTAGTATTTTTTAACAACTTGTAAATGAAAAGAATCTGAAAAATAATCACTTTTCTGTACATCTGAAACACAACACTGTAAATCAACTATAGTTCAATTAAAAAAAGTCTATTCAAGGACTAAATATTTTACTGAAATTTGTCTCTCTTTTATAAAAAGAAAAAATTACAATTCTAATAATAATCAATAAAAAATAATTGTCATAAATTACAATTTTAATACTACCAGTAATAACAAGTTTAACACAAATGAAACAGCAACAGATGTATGTAGCATTGTTGAGCTTTACCTGATGCTCACTAGGCTGAAGTTATCTGTGTTGTGTATTTAAGAAAAAATGTTGAAACACACATTTAAAATGCTGGAAAGCACTTGCATAGTATAAAAATATAGGTTTTCATGTTAGTAGCATTTCTCTCTTCAAAATGCAAAGGAACCGAAATGGGTAAAATCAAGTGTATTGTGCTGTGGCAACTGCCTTTTCAATGAATGAACATGGCTTTTTATTTATTATTATTATTATTTTTTTACTTGTATTTGTGTGCTTTCTTTTTAACTTTACAACATTGTATTTGTTCTGCCATACATTGACATGAATCCGCCATGGGTATAAATGCTTTCCCCCTCCAGAACCCCCCTTCCACCTCCCTCCCCATCCCATCCCTCCAGGCCATCCCTGCATCAGCCTGGAGCACCCTGTATCACGAACATGGCTTTTTAAAGACAGTGTTTTGCAACTGGGAGGTGGAGAGGCATTATAAGAGAGAATGTGACTTCTTTTCCTTTTGCCAACAATCCTTCCCTTCCCCAAAGGTGGCCATTCATATTTCTACAGGAAAATGCCAATGTACATAAAAAATATTTTTACTTATAATTCTGACAGACATTCAACCAAACTACAATTCTAAGATGTTCATTTCCTATTTAAATCACTGGAAAAAATTATTTCCCATTAGCCCTCCTTTAAAAGCAAGCTCTGACAACTAAGTGATAGGGAAGGTGTGATCAGATCAGGACTCATTTTTTGAAAAAAAAACAGAAGGGATAAGAAGGGAAGAAGAGCCCTTCCTGGTGGCTCAGATGGTAAAGCATCTGCCCGCCATGCAGGAGACCTGGTTCTATCCCTGGGTCAGGAAGATCCCCTGGAGAAGAGAATGGCAACCCACTCCAGTATTCTTGCCTGGAAAATCCCATGGACAGAGGAGTTCATGGGGTCTCAAAGAGTCGGACATGACTGAGTGGCTAACACACACAAGCAAAGAAAGAGAAGAAAAAGAAAATAGGGAATATCCTTTAGGGCAGTGGTTCTCCAAATTCAGGTTCGAGAATCACTGCCTTAAGGCATTCTATCATCTTACAGGATTGAGGGGTCTGTTAGGAAACTTTTAAGCTTTAATTCTTTAAATATACCTGTTGAGTACAATTTGAGGGGAAGATTTTTATATAGTCAATTGTATGCTAAAAATCAAATGAAGATTCTAAGTTTTGCTTGACCTTGTTCTTTGTTTCCTGTATGGTTAACCTACTTATTGACATAAAAAAAACCAAACAACTAAGTGGAAATAAGGTTATAGGCCAGCGGGTTGGTACACAGGGCTGCTTGCCTTTTCACGTGGCATAGATCTTGGGTCAGTTCTCATCTTTTCAAGACCAAGCACCCAATTTTATCACTTCAGCGAGAAATAAACAGGCCCTGGGAAAATGAGACATAAGGGGCTGAAAACTCCCATGATCAACTTTTAAATTTATTATGAGAAATATAATTGCTAAGAAGACCAGAAGATTCAGATCTACAGAACCAGCTACCCAGAAAATCAAATCACTATCAGCTGACTGAAGGGCAGAGCTGGGTGCTCCCGTTTGCAAGTGAGAAATAAGTCGAAAAGGCGGAGGCACCCAGGTCAGCGGCAGGATTCTGGTCTTCAAATTCATACCTGGGCCAATCTTGGCCTCATTTCACCTGGCCCACTAGTCCTTCATTTGGAAAAGGCCTCAGGCATGCTACAAAATGACTAAAACATCCCTCTGTCTTACCACACTTGGGAGAAACTCAGGGCCTTAATTACCTAGCTCATCAACAGGTATTTACCCAAACACTTACGTACCAGGCTCTATCTAAACACCGGGAATAGAAAAATACCAAGATAACTCCACCATTCCAAAAATTTACAGTCTAGGAGAGAGGGAGGAATTGGAAAAACAGACACAAGCAGATGATTATAAAACACTGCAGTAAATGAAATGACATAGCAATGCACAAAGTACTACAGGCAACTCCCAGGGGCTACACTTAGAATGGCGGGGCTCTGGAAGGCTTTTCCACTGAGCCTGTATCCTCTGCATGGTGGGAGGAAGACCAGGAAAGATGCAATTCAATTACAAACCATAGTAAATGGCTGCCGTAATACACTTAATAGTGACAACACTAGCTTCTATTTCATAAAACGAAAATTTCTGATTTTAACCCAAATTCTGTGCTCTTTAAAGTGAGTCATTAAATCTGGGCAGTTTCAAATCAAATTGGGTAAAAATAGATATCTAAATAGGTGGAAAAGCCAAATTACGGGTAGTTTAAAACTTTTGTTTAAATTACTTTTGACAGAAACCATGTTTGCCACATAGAGGTCTTAGTACTGATCTTTAGTTAGGTGGCATAATTTTTATTTGAAAGTCATTTACTTTAACAGGGTTAATATCCTTAGGTTTACTCTCACTTAAACTGTGGCTTTCCTTAGTAACTATCTTCTACGGTTTAAAAAAGTAGTATGTCCTACGGTTTAAAAAAGTAGTATGTTCTATCAAGGAGAGATAAAAGCAGGCAATTTTTCATTGCTATTCAGTTTAATACTTCTTAGGGAAAGGGAAAAGCAAAGAAAAAGCAAAAGCAGGAAGCCTTTTAGATAAATAAATAAATTGTAGCAAAATATCTAGGTTTTTAAAGCTTTCCTTTCGTATATCTTATGCTCTGAGATTTGAATCATAACATTTTTCTATAAGTCAAACACTTCGGGGAAATACGATAGCGGAAACAAAATTGAAATTGTCTCAAGTTTCTCATTTCAAACAAGTTAAAACAGATGCGACGCGAGTACGCCGGCCCCTGCACTGTCTGAGTTCAAAAGTTAGCACGTCGAGCTAAGGTGACTCTGACTGCTGCTCGGCCCGCACTCCCCTTCCGCCGCCCCGCCCCCCCCCCACCCCGCACTTCTGCCCCGAGCAGCCTGAAAGTACAAACGGAGTCCCTTCGGTCCTGCAGCTTCCAGTTCTAGCAAGTCTCCTCCGCGAGGGCTTGCTCTGACCTGCTCCACTTCCTACTAGGTACCAGGTGGAAGGACGGTCGCTCCTCCCGCAGGACTGTGCGGGACGCTCTGGGCCACGCGGGGGCGCATGCGCACCGGGGCGCCAGCCCGGCCAACGAGCTCGCGCCGCTCCCGCCTGCTCTTGCCGCACCTGACGACCGGCTCTGACAGGCTCCTACCCCCGGGGCTCTGTGAGCTCCCACCCCTGAAATCTCATCTGGGCGTGTACTGCTCTGCCAGTCCGTCAACACCCGGCTCCGAGGCTCGGTCTAGAGGAGCCCGGGCTCGGGGACAGGCCGCAGGTCGCGCTCTCATTGGCTGAAGCGCGCCAGGCCTTCCTCTCTGGGGCGCCTGCGCGCAGCCCGGGACGCAGGTTAAAACCCTAGCGGTTCTCAGCCCCGCGGTGACGTCGGCGACCCGGTGATCGCTTGCCTTCCCGCAGCGTAGAAGCCCCCGTCCCTCCGTTTTCTTACCTCCTGGCCTGGAGGGGGCTCTGTGCACTCACCGGAAAGCTTTAGGAGGCGCGAATGAGCGCTAACGGATATGAAGGACTAGGTGGTAGGGAGTCGGAAGGTGACTGGGCGGCAGGTAGCCAGGCTTGGCCCGAGGGTCGCCGGAGAGGGCAAGGAGGGAAGGACGACCGAGCGCGCGCATGCGCTGGCTCTGCTCTCCGCCCCGGCCCAGGTCCCCTCTCCCTGGGAGGGGAGGAGGCTGGCTTGGCGGATCAGTCCGCAGAGTGCGCGGGTCTGTCGCCTTCGGACGACTCTCACTTGACAGCTCCAGATTTAAAGGTCTTACCGAGTGTCCTGTGACTTCCTTTACACAAATGCCAATGAAAACAATTTATTTTCTCCGATTTGCATTTTTGACTTTGGCCCCTTCGGTATCTAGGCGTTTTGAAACCTTGAGCATTCTCCACCATCAGTTTGGGGTTTTTACTGTTACCTGTATTTCGCTTCTATGGCTTTGGTTATTCCCATAAACTGCCACAGGTGAAATAAAGCAAATACTATAACCGCTCTCCTCTTTCCCCTATCTTTTGGTACTGTTGACCGATGTAGGGGGAAAAAAAACCAAAAACCCAAGACCTCCCTTTGTTTCAGCCCTAAGGCTTCTGGACTACTCATTCGTTAGAAACAATCTGGTCAACTTGTGGTCCGTATCATCCAATCCCCTTTTCCCTAAAAGCTTAATTTACCATCTTCTGCATCTTCATCCTTTCAAATCCAGCCTTGCCACCAGCATCGAAATGGCTTCATATTTCTTTCTTTTCTTTGGGCTTTAGTTACCAGCTATAGAAAAAACAAGTTTCTAACTGTTCACTTACTGTTCTTCACTTGTCCTCAAAAGCACTTCAAACTGATGGTAGTAATCTCCAAACCCAATTTATTTCCTAGGTGCTGAATTTCAGTGATGGCAGTTAGTCACCCAGTTTGTTCATATTGGAAAACTGGGCCTCTTTCTGGACATCTTCTGCCTCACTTCCCATCTACCATTCACGAGGGTATTCATTCTACATTTTATCATAGTAAGGCATTTTGCTAAGTGCTAGGTTTTAGGTTTTTTATTCTTGTGAGGTTACACACTTATTCCAGTAATGCTGCCATTACATATTCTGGGAACTCCTTTAAGTAATACTTTCAGTCCCCCTAGTCACCACTTGCTCTTTTTAAATTGGTACCCTTACTCAGACATTTCTCTAAATGATTTAAATTATGGTTTGAAGTATCAGATCAAGGCTTGAGGATGACTACCGTGGAGAATGACTGCTGCAGATTCTGCAGATGGCTTCAGAAAAGGAGTTTACACTTCCTAAGGTAGTTTGAAAGGTACAATTCTTGTTTGGATATTTAAGTTCTGGCATATTTGTTTAAAATACTGTTGTCTTTAGTCATACCTAATGTACATAAATTACAAATCTTCAAGAAACAGTATTTTAAGAAACACTGAAGGAAAATTTAAGAGAAAAAAAGTTTTGGTATAACTCAGAAGGTATTCTGGAATTTTAGTGTTTGAGTCATTTTCCAGTATTATTTTACTACTCTAGAGTACAAATGTAGAACAGGCTTTAGACACTTTACTGAGTGTTCACCAGATTTACTTCAGACCCCTAATGGTTGTTCTGAAAGCTCCAGACACCTGCTTGCATCCTTTCTCCTTTATGTCTCCCTCTTATTAAATGCTGCACAATACTCAGTTTGTAATTTTTCATTTCTTAGATTTTAGAACAAATTGGGATTCACCATTCTTGAGATTACCTAAAGAGAAGTCAAGAAGTAATGTCAAAAATCATTTGCAGTATGGGAAAACCTCTAAGTTGCATACATCAATCAAAATTTTTAATGTTTGAAAACTATTGACATACTATATATCGATAAAGAGCAAAAGCTGAATATAGTGAAAACTATCTATTTTTATTGCCTTTTATTTTCAACAATGATTACTTGAACTTAAAAAAAAACTTTATAACTAATGGTTATTGAAAAGCCAAACCTTTCCGGCCCACTTCATATTCTCTTTCAACCATTTCAGGGCAGAACAATGTTCCAAACTATAAACCTGTTCCTTATTAACATTGACGGTCATGTGCTTAATGAAAAGCTTTGGATCTGATATACGAGCAGCCATAATTAATCTTTCCACTGCAGCTTGGTAATCATCCTTGCTCCGAGATTTGTTTTCTTCACATCTACAAAGTGAACACCTCACAAAGTCAGAAATTCTAAAAGGAAGCTATATAGTTTCTTTAAAAGATAGTAATTTACATGTATTAGTTCTAAGCTATGACAGTCTTTTACTATATTCTATCAGTGGCTTTCATACTTGTTTGACTATGATGCACAGTAATAAAGACACTTTATACTGTGACCCAGTATATACCTGCTACATAAACACTGAAAGAAAAGTTTCACAGAACAAGACTCACCCTTATGACCCTATGTTCTATTCTGGTTTATTTTTTAAAATAAAATGGTTGCAACCCCCTAAATTGATTTCACTACCCAAACAAGCTACAACCCACAGTCTGGAAACAATGATCTAGAACACAACTTATTACCTCTCTCTTTGTCATTAATAATTGTATAATTATTATAATACATAAAGTAATATTAAATTTAATCAAGTTTGGAGATACTAACATTCCATGTTTTACCTTGATACAACTATTTTTAATTGTAATATATACTTAATATGAAGCTCACATCTGGTAACAGAAATAGTTGCTGTATGCCTTTACTCAATTTCCAGTTATTTTCTTCAGTCATGATTTAAGGTATTTCACTGAAGTGCTACAATTCACTTTTTTTTTTTAAATTTACTTTTAAACTAAGTTTTCTACCAGTCTCAAAATTTCAAAAAACTCATACATTATAGCTATTTCTCCTGTGGGATAGGGAGAAAGAAGTATATAAAATAGAGATGTAGCTGTTATTAGGCATCACTTTTTCCCCTGTGTTCACTGCATCCTGCCCCCGGGCACACAGGGGGCCCAGCAGCAAAGCCCGAGTGTAAGTGTACCTGCATTAGCACCAAGCATGATCCACAGAGTGGGGGGAGTGAGGAACAGGAACCAGTGATCACAGGGAGTAAAGATTGGTCAGGCCGCTTCTAGTACATTCTAGCTTAGGATTGGTGTCTGAAATCTGGGCATATGCCAACTACATGCAGTTTTTGACAGTCTGAAGATGAATTAAATTCTCTCTCAGAAGTTAATGTAACAAAGCAGGGCTTAGTATGATAATAATAATAGAGAAAACAATATTGGTTTGGACAAAAGAGGCTCTAGGCATGTCACTAGCTATGGACTGGTGTCAAAAATACTGCCCCCACCACATCCAATAATGAATACAGACTGCATATGTGTGGGGAATGGAAAGTTATGAGAAAACCAAACCCTCATTAGGATAATGGGGAATGCAAATAACTCACGCTACTGTAGTGCACAGTCATAAATATAAGGCCCTCAGAAAAGAGCTCTAGCAAAAAAACTAATTTTTGTGAGTTTAAAATGTTTCAGGTCTCTTGCATTTCTGGAAATTTTGACAGCAGAGACACTGATTATTCCCTTGTTCCAGATTTTAAGGATGTTTACTATTTACTACAGTCAACAACTCTGAAAGACAAAGATAGCTTCTCCTTTGGGAGCCAAAGGCAGGTTTGCTTACAGCCTTTCTACCTGAAGAGCAAAGGGGCAGGCATGCTGACAATCCAGTATAAAAGATCTGGGATCTTAAGTTCAGAATGCCTCTCCTGTAATGGGACTCACTTCATGCACAGGTATATCCATCAGGGTCTGCGTGTGGGACTGGGAGCCAGAGGAAGAGATGCAAATGTGCAGATAATCCTGCTGCTTGCTGTGCCATGAGTGATCAAGTCCTGTCTCCAACCCACAAGTCTTGTGTCTTATGCCAGGACCTGTGACTGCGGCAGGCTCACTGATAGCCTGCAAATAGGTGAAATGTCAGAGTCTTCACAGATCTGGTCACAAAGGTCAAAAAGGGCACTGTAGCTTCCTCCTTGTTTTCTCCTGGACCACTCACTCTGAAAGAAGTTAGCTGTCGTGCCATGAAGACACTTGAGGAACTTATGGAGGGGCCCGTGTGGTGAGGAGCTGAGGCTTCCTGCTGACAGGCATGAGTGAGCCAGCTGTGAGATGGATCCTCCCGCCCCAGTGAAGCCATCAGGTGGGAGACTGCAGGTCCTGACCACATCCTGACTCCAATGATGTGAGAGACTCTGAGCCAGAACCACCTGGCTAAGGTCCCCCAACATTCCCGACCCACAGGAACTAAGATAATTTTTTCCGTTTTAAGCCACTAAGTTTTGGGATAACATGCACTGTTAAGAGATAGCTAACAGAATATTCAGTCTGAAGATCTGGTTTCTAACACCAGTAAACTGAAGTAAAATTCTTGTTAAGATACTCTCAAACAGGAGCCCTGTGAGACCCTTATCTTACAAGTTTCCTGGATAAAGCTGACAAGAAATTGGAATGGTGCACAACTACATCCTGGGACTCTGAACAAAAGGATCGGAAAGGATGCCACTCTGGTCCAACAGCCACACAGAGTAATATTTATGCACTTCTTACAACATTTTAAAATATCAAAACTAGTGCTGATGGCTTTATTTTCAACAGGATTCTTGGCTGAATCTAATAAATGATCATGTATTTCCCTTTTAGACTTGGTTTTTACATCTTCTGTGTTGACCAAAAAAAAAAATAAATCACTTTCAGGTACCTATCTGAAAACCACCAGTAAATGAGAAAGGTCCATATCTAAAGAAGACCCATCTCTTTGGATATCTAACAAGATCTTTGAAACTGTTACTTCCCTGGTGGCTCTGATGGTAAACCATCTGCCTACAATGTGGGAGACCCGGGTTCGATCCCTGGGTTGGGAAGATCCTCTGGAGAAGGAAATGGCAACCCACTCTAGTACTCTTGCCTCGGAAAATCCCATGGACGGAGGAGCGTGGTGGGCTACAGTCCATGGGGTTGCAAAGAGTCGGACACGACTGAGTGACTTCACTAACTTGTTTAGTTTTAAATCTCAAATAGGTCAAATCCTTTCTCAACGTTTACCTAAGTTTGCCAATACACACATGCACAAATATATATATATGTGCAAATGCTTTATATATATATATATATATATGTAAATGCTTTATATATATACACAAATAGATAAAACATTTACATCCTAGGGCAGGTGTAGGGAGTCAGGACCTACTGTCAGGATTCAGTTAGAAATATTTCAACCAACCTTTTTAAAACTATCTGCAGCATCTGTGTAGAAGTTCCAGGACTCTGAATACTACTAGCATTAGATACCAGGAAGACTTCAATGGCTAAAAGCATTTCAATTTCAGACAAATAGCATGGAATCAGTAGAAGTTTTCGGTACAAATTTCCTTCCAATGGTGGGTAGCAACCCAGTGAAAGAGCACCTGAAAATCAAGTAATAGAACAAACTTTACTAAAACTCCGACAGGTGAAAACATAGGCTTCCAAAATCTCTATAGGTGATAATTATTTTTGTTTCAGAATAATTCTTCACATTAGAGGCAGATTTACTGCATTAAATTATATGGTAGTGAGCTTATCCTAGTACATTTGAGATCATTCTTTGTAAAATGTTTTTGAAACATTAACTATGAAGCGAGAAATTTTCAAAACTGCCCACTTACTTTAAGCCATAGAACATGATAAAATATTTCCACTAGATGTGATTATAAGGCACTGAAAATCTTTTCAAGTGTTTGTTAACCTGTGTGTGAAGATAAATCCAAAGAGAGTTCCATCGATATTTTAAATGTCAACAGCGTTGGGTAATGTGATGTTCTGAAGACTGATCAGTGACTATAAATTACTCATTTCATTTTATAACTCAGGTACATTAGAAAAAAAACAACAAAAATACTCTTTATAACCTCACTTGTATAAGTCCCTAAAGCCTCACTGCATATGAAAATCAGGCATAGATGTGTTTACATAAGAGGAAAAGTACTAATAAGGAAGGTACTGAATTGTACTCAGGCATTAATTGCTTTAACACATTGCTTAAAAAAATGTCTTTAAAAATAAATTATTACCAGGGTTGAAAGAATCTGGGGGGTGGGGGGTGAATCAATGCATATGGGGTTTCTCTTTGGCTTGATAAAAATGTCCTAAAATTGATAGTGGTGATGGTTGTACAACTCTGTAAATACACTAAAATCACTGAATTGTACATGTTTAAATGGGTGAACTGTGTGGTATTTGAATTTTATCTTAATAAAGCTATTAATTAAAATTTTTAAATGGTTAAGTTTAGCTGTTTTAATACAAAATTTCATCTTCAGCTAAAAAACATAAAGATCATAGAAATCTCAGTTAAATGTTTCCAAGTTAATAATTTGTTTCTGTGGCATATATAAATGCCTTCTGATGGCATTTCCCCCAAATCGAACAGTTATTTGGAAAAAAATAATCTCATTAACATCAATTCTAAAAACTAAAATCAAGTTATAGCAAATAGTTACTTATATACTTTGTGGTGTGATTTCTAGCAGTCTGCAGAGAGAGTATGAGGAGTTGAAACATAACCATAAAATTGAAATGAGGTGTTATGAACAAACAATTCTACCTTGTCTCTAGATTTCTGATCATCCTTTTAAAAAAATTCAGTTTTCAAAACTTTTTATTGTAACTGGCAATAAGAAATACATTTTACATAATGACCTAGCACACATATAAGAATATCAAATAATATATAATCTTACTATCCGCAATGCATACTAATATTTTCTTTCACATCTCATTGGGGAAATAAAAGTTACCACTTGCTAAACTGATCCCAGCTGGCAACATGAGAAATACTCCCAGTTCCGAGAGGTTTCTGTTGGCGCCGATGGGGTGGCTGGGATGTTTGACACATACGGCACAATGGTGACAGAGTAGGTACTCAAATGTTTGTTATACAGAAGGTAGTGGTAGAATTGGAAATTTATGACAAATCACTGCATGAAGGCAGAAAAGAATTCCTTTGTAGATTACAGAATTGTTTTCTAATTAAAATACCTGCGAGGAGGTTGGGACTAGAGGAAATATTCCTTTTCTAGGCTTACTTGTCAGAAAAGAACAACTGCTAACAGATGAACAAAGCTCTGTTACTGAGAGCCATGTGAAAACCCATTACATATCATGTGGCACAGTAATGACAGCCTCTGTACCTCCTGTGTGCCTGTTATAAAATACTCTAACCAAAAAGGTCAGGGATAAGTACACATTCCTTAAACTTCATTTTACCAAGTGTTTTACTCCCATATATTTATAAAATATGCCAAACTGGTTCAAATTCTGTCATTTATTTCCTTTTCATATTCTCCAGTGGACATGCCAATATGCAAAGAAATAAAAATATAGTAATTAGAAATAAGAGACATAACAGGCTTTAAAAGAGCACACATCTGTGTAGACCACTGTTTTTAAACATGTATAAACTGATCTTTTTATATATTTAATGTCACATTGTGAATATTATACATAGATGTCAGGTTAGAAAATCAAATTCAAAACCAATATATTAAAATTAAAGTTTAAAATGTAACTTACTTTTGTAGTGGGCTCTGGCTTTGAGCCATAAACAACTCCTTCCTAAAGAAGTAATTAATCTTCTAAGAAAGGAAAAATCAATAGGGATGCTCTTTGAAATCATGAATTCTGCTACAGAGGATGACATACCAAGGCTGTTGCTTTCTATACAGGCATCTAGAAGTTTATTAAAAAGTAGGCTATACTGTGAGACCTCCACAGTTTCTGAAAAGAAAAAATAATTGATAAAGTCAAACTGATCTACTTTCATTTCTCAGACTTCTCTCTTACTCCTTTTGTTTCCCCTCTACTCTCCTTGGCCCAGTCCTACCCACTACAGGGGACACAGTCACCATACACTAAGTTAACAAAAAAAACATTCAACAAAAGCAAAACGGTGTGTCCACTATGTAATGGAGAATGTGAAAGGAATGTGACCGTAGAGGCTGCATTAACACCCCTGTCCATGGTTTCCCATGTGACTGCATCTGCACGGTTCTGTCTGCATTCTATCTATGGCATGGACCTCAGACTGATATCTCCTGTTACTAAAAATAAAACAACCACTCACAAATATTCACTCTCAAAATAAAAAAACCCCAAACCCTCCTTTCTTGGGTATGTCTACTCCTTTCTGCCTTAGAAGAAAGTGAAGTCACCTTGGAGACTTCCAACTCTTTTATTCGCTATATTCAATTGGGTGGGACTATGACCCAGACTCTAGGTCTTTAATGGGCTTCCCTTGTGGCTTAGCTGGTAAAGAATCTGCCTGCAATGCAGGAGACCTGGGTTCAATCCCTGGGTTGGAAGATCCCCTGGAGAAGGGTAAGGCTACCCACTCCAGTATTCTGGCCTAGAGAATTCCATGGACTGTATAGTGCAACGGATCACAAAGAGTTGGACATGACTGAGTGACTTTCACTTTCTAGGTCTTTATCACTTTAGGATTTTTCAGTGGTCCAGGTCTTATCAGGAAACTTATCTTCTTACCTTACACCAGAGGAACTTTCCTAAAATACCAACTTCATTATGTCACTCCCTGACCCCAAAACTAGGGTGATCCCCAACTACACATAGAAAAGTAAATTCTTTTAGCCTGCCATTTCCAAAATCTAGCACAACTATCTGATCAATCTCACTATTATTACTTTGTTTCATTATTAAGATAACTGTATATCAAAAGCTAGTTCTACAGCAACCATTGTACCAGAGATACTAAAATAAAGAAAACCTCATTGACTTTAAGAAACTTACTATCTAGGGGGAGAAAAGGATAAGAATGTTAATGACAATACAGAATCTCAGTGGAATACATGGGAAAATGGAGACTGACACAGCACTGAGGGGAGGCCTTCAAGTCAACGTTTTCATTAAACATGAACCCGTGCCCTGAACCCACTGCTCAGCTCATTTCTGACCCAAAGCTTCTGCTGTTTCCCTTGACATGGACTCTCTCCTGCTACTGACCTATGACCAGCAAGCATTCAGCACTACCTGCCACTGCCCACATGGGCATCTCTTTCTTTGAACTTGTCATCTGCTGAATTTCCTCCATTTAGTCCATGTTTTCCTATGTTCCAATGGAGACTAAGTTCCATTTTTTTTATGTGATTAATTTACTTGTTTGCTGATGACTTGACAGAGGAAGGAAAAGGGGAATGATGAAATGCTGCTTTCAGGAACTGCTGACAGACAACCCAAAGATAAGTATTTCTGGTTTTTTTTTTTCAAACCATCAGAAAAGTATATTCAATTTGCAGAGAACACATTTTACAAAAACCAACATCATTAAAAATACATGCTGGAATATAAAATTCAACCAAGACAGGTGGAGAACTGTTTCTTATTAAATACCAGATGGGCCAGAGATAATTAAGCTAGACTTCGAAAAAACATACCTTGAGAATTTTGAAAACCTGGTAGATTTTGCAAAACTTCAAATGTCTGTCTGTAAAGACTCTTCGCTAAGATTTCATGTGCGATTGTACAGAGCAGATTATGCCGATTGAGCACATCCAATCGATCGCAAGGCCATACTGGTGTATTGATGATCCACTCAGACTCTTACAAGAAGGAAAAGTATAAGTATTTTACACCATGAAAATTACACTTAACAGTATAATCACAACTAATGTTTTTAGATATCTTTTGGAGAAAGTGGCAAAACTTAAATATGTGTACTCAGAAAGATAACCACAGCTCAGATTTATTAGAAACAACGTATATAGTGATGATTAGCATCCTAAGAAGATGCAAACTAATGACCATTGTTATTTTAATCTTTTTACTAATTCTTCATTTTTCTAAATGTACTAATCAGTTATTGATTCTGAAGTTAATGATTATTTTTATATGATGTTTAAGATTATAATGTGTATATGTTATACTGTAAATATTATTTGTGTGGACAAATTGAACAATTTTACAGTAAAGAATACATAATTAAATTAGTTTTGGTATTCTCGGGGAACAGCTTTTCCCCACAATATCTGCCTATTTAAAATTTTTTAAAGAAAATATTTGCTATGTACAAGTTAACATCTAACATATATAAATAATAAAAGCATAATAATAAAAAGAACACTTAGGTACCCAACACATAGCTTAAAAAAAAAAGAGAGTATTACCTATACTGAAGTTCCTTAATTTCTGCCAATTTTCACACTGAGGAAAACAATGGCAGACTGCAGTACAGAACACCAAGGTGCTAACACGGTAGAAATGTCAGTATTTTACTAGTTACCTATTTCCCTAATAGTTTCCCTAAATAGTTACCTATTTACCTAATCATTATACACATGATGGGACTCAAAATGAAATGCTGTTATGTAACATTCAAATCACATTTCTGCATTCTTTTTCAACTGGACTAAGAGCAGGAGTTATGCTTTTGTGGCCTTTTCAGCACAGTAAATACAGAAAGTATTACAGAAAGATTTGGTAATTCAAGTATACAGTGCTGAAATAAAGCCTTAAGTATGGAGAAGAAAACTTTTAAAACAGGAGCTTGTTTTAAAATTACTAGAGCCCACTTGACTGGCAGACTTGATTTATACTACCTACAAGGCAACATTTTACAAATATTAGTGCTCTACAATTACTAACTCATTTACACAGATACCTTCATTAACCTACTCCTAAAGTGATTAAATCAATAATGAAGGGAAATACTGAAGAGGCTAAGAACATGAACTAATAATTCACAAAAGAGTAAGTACAAATGGAAACAAAAATAGTTAAATTCTGTAACAAGCAATTAAATGCAAAACAAACCAGTGAATATCACTTTTATTCTATCAAACTAGCAAAGAGATAGGAAAAATAATAATATTCAAAGGTGGCAAGGTTGTTTCATAATAAACAACTTCAAATGCTGGTAAGATGACTATAATTAGCACATTTCTAAAGGTGTAGAGTGCTTCTGAATTCCACTCACAGATTTAAAACCTAGAATGGAATATTCAGAACAGCCAGATTAGGGTTTACTTAAACTAAAGTGCACTAGTTTGTCTGATAACTAAAAACCATGAAATTGGGCAGTAACATCTGTATTGTTAATGTATACCCATGGCCCTAACAGGACAGGCTGTATAGATGGTACCTATGCAATAGTTTTCCAAGGATTTTCTCACAAAGGGAAGCTTTCTAATACACTCAAAATAATTTGCTGCAAATCTGAATGGCACCAAGGGCAAATATGCCAACATTTACCAAAAAGCTTTAAACTGCCCTTACCTTCTTGCCTAGCAATTCCATCAGAATTTATCCTAAGGGCATAATAAAGATTTAGCAGGGATGTTTAGAAGGGATTATTGTTTATTATAGCAATTTAAAAACCAGCTAGTTCAAGAAAAGTGGATGCATGGACATAGATATGTATCTGTGTTTATCTGTATTTGTTTATAAGGTGGAAAACTATGCAGCCCATTAAATGATGTTGGAGAGAAAAATTTCCTTTCACAGAAAAATGTCCAAGGAAAGACTGCTGCCTAAACAAAATGCAAGGTATAAAAGAGTCTGTATAGCAACACTATGGTGTTATTTATAATACTGGATGAGTGGCTGAATAAGAATTTTATCATCAGTTTTGCTTATTCATCTCTTATTATTTCTCTACAATGACTATTACTTACATAAAGGCAATAAAAGTTACTTTAAAATTTAAGAGCAGTTTCTCAACAAATAGCATAACTTTTTTTTTAAACAAAAATCTGTATTCTAGAATGTTAAGATACTTATTTTTCAGCCTCCAAACCTTGATTATAAAATTGTGGTTTTAAGGCTTTTTTTTCCTTTTTTAAAATGCTGGTAAGTGTATAAGGCAAGGTTGGAATTTGTTGCTCATTTGCCAGGAAACAAGGTGCTGAGCAACAGTTTAAAATGTGAGAGTGAACACATGAAAAGTCAAACAATGGAGTACTTCTCACCAAAAAGTCTGCTGCACATTAAATAAAACGTGTAAAATACTCTACAGTTCCCAAATGTAAGTGTATATAAACCTCTTCTTTAAAAAGTTTAGTAGGTAATAACTGCACATGTTTTTAAAAGGAAAAAATATAGGAAAAATATGTAAGCTAATCTGCCTCTCATCCCTGTCCTCCAAACACTCAATTCCTCTTCCCAGAAGCAACCACCATCAACAGTTTCTTATGCATCCTTCTGCAACTATTTTAAGGGTATAAAGCAAATATGTATGTATCTGTTAAAAAAGTTTTTTTTTACACAAATGGTAGCATACTGTGTGCACCATTCAGGACATTCCTTTTTTTTATTTGGTAATAAATCCTAGAGATCATTCCAATGAGTATTTGTGGCTCTAACTCATTCTACTCCATCAAATGGCTGTAACACAGCTTCACTGTTACATCCTTAACGGATACTTAAGTTATTTGGAATTCTTTGTTATCACTGTTGATGGTAAAAAAAAAGAGATTTCATATAACTTACAGTGCATACTTTCGAATATAGAAATAAATGTGTTTGTAGGACAAATTCCTAGAAATGGAGTTAATAGATTAAAGGAAATATGCATTACTAAATTTTGACAGATATTTTTGCCAAAAAGTCCCTAAAGACAATCCGTGTGAAGGTTCATTCCTCTATACCCTCACAAAAAGCATATCATTAAACTTTAATCTTTGCTGGTCTGACAGGTGCTTAGGATTTTAATGTTTATTTCTCAGTTATTACAAGTGAGATCAAGCCACTTGTATTTCCTTTCCTGACAACCGCCTGTTCACTGCAGAACCCTCTGAAGAACAAAAAAGTTCTGGCGACAACTTAACATACTTCTGTGGATCCTTTTTTAGAAGAAATAAAATCTTACTTATGAAAAATGACTTTCAATTGAAAAGGTCACTGCAAAAGAAATCTTGTGTTGATAATTGACAGAATTTAAAAAGATAATCTCAAAATTGAAACATCAAAATTGTAAAAAATCTAAATCTCCATGGCCCACTCCATACCCCTCCCACAAACTCTCCCAGAATGTCCAGTTAGAGAAAGACTGGTTTTGCCAGAAACGTTTAAGCAGATGATCACTTATACTTTTTTTATCAACTATTTTACCTTTCACATTTCTTGCCACATTTTTTCTTTTCATGGCGTTTGTGAACTCTGGCTTGCATTTTGCTACTTCCTCTTAGTATAAACATTCTATTTTGTATTTGTATATTTGCATTTTGTGTTGTACCTTTCTATTTTGGTTAATCTTTCTCCCAGGAAACTCCACTGGCTACATCTATTAAGCTGAAGAAAACCTTTTCCAACAAGCTTTTGATCACGAAGTCTAATCACAACCTCTATATTCCATAAACTCTCAGCATTCGATAAATGCAGGTGTTTTATGTATCGATAAATATATATGCATGCTAGTTTTGTGTGTTAGTGCAAAAGCTTCCAATTTTATTTACTTATGTGTTTATTCTGTCTTCCATCTCAACTCTGAGATTCTTGAGGTTTCTTCTTTTTTTTTTTTTAAACAGAGGGTTTATTTCTCTCTCGTGTATAAGAAGTTCAAAAGCTGGTACCACCTCTGGTGTGCACAGCACTGAGTGGTTCATCAAGGACTTCATCTGCTTCATCTCATTCAGTTCAGTTCAGTTCAGTCGCTCAGTCGTGTTCGACTCTCTGCGACCCCATGAATTGCAGCACGCCAGGCCTCTCTGTCCAAAACCAACTCCCGGAGTCTACCCAAACCCATGTTCATCGAGTCGGTGATGCCATCCAACCATCTCATCCTCTGTCGTCCCCTTCTCCTCCCGCCCCCAATCCTACCCAGCATTAGGGTCTTTTCCAATGAGTCAACCCTTCGCATGAGGTGGCCAAAGTATTGGAGCTTCAGCTTCAACATCAGACCTTCCAATGAACACCCAGGATTGATCTCTTTTAGGATGGATTGATTGGATCTCCTTGCAGTCCAAGGGACTCTCAAGAGTCTTCTTCAACACCACAGTTCAAAAGCATCAATTCTGCGGCGCTCAGCTTTCTTCACCGTCCAACTCTCACATCCATACATGACCACTGGAAAAACCATAGCCTTGACTAGATGGACTTTTGTTGGCAAAGTAATGTCTCTGCTTTTAAACATGCTATCTAGGTTGGCCATAACCTTCCTTCCAAGGAGTAAGCGTCTTTTAATTTCATGGCTGCAGTCACCATCAGCAGTGATTCTGGAGCCCAAAAAAGTAAAGTCTGGCACTGTTTCCACTGTTTCCCCATCTATTTCCCATGGAGTGATGGGACCAGATGCCATAATCTTAGTTTTCTGAACGTTGAGCTTTAAGCCAACTTTTTCACTCTCCTCCTTCACCTTCATCAAGAGGCTCTTTAGTTCTTCTTCACTTTCTGCCATAAGGGTGGTGTCATCTGCATATCTGAGGTTATTGATATTTCTCCCGGCAATCTTGATTCCAGCTTGTGTTTCTTCCAGCCCAGCGTTTCTCATCTCATTAGATCCTTGTAAAAACTTTGCTTGCTTGTGACACTCATCCCAGCTGCTCTTCCTTCAGAAGCAACAACTTCTTTGTAGTAACTGTTTCCATTCGATGTTGCTGTTTCTGGTCACCAAATGGGCTTCTCTCCCCTTGTACTGTACCTTTTCTTAATGATCCAGACCCTTATCGGCTTCATTTACATATATAGCAACTCCAAACACTGGGGAAAATATATCACAGACACAGGGTTAATATCCATAATACATTGAAAGTCCTGTGAACAAGAGCCAGGGATATCACTCTGGGACCCAGTGGGCTGTGATGAATTGGAAATTACCTCCAGTTGTCAGTTATGTTGTTATAGACTTGTGAATGGTGGTTTCCACGTTCCTGGGCCAAGAGCAGCCGTGCGCAGCAGTCACGGGTCCTTGTCATCATCAGGCCGGACGTCATCCCTCACTGGTCCTATGTTGCCACTGAATCACACACCAGCCGCTCTCGCTTTCCTTCAGGTGGTTGCTCGCTCAGTCGCTCAGTCATGTCCGACTCTGCGGCCTCATGGACTGTGTAGCCCACCAGGCTCCTCTGTCCATGGAATTTTCCAGGCAAGAGTACTTGAGTGGGCTGTCATTTCCTTCTCCATCTTCATTCTTATTTATCCCATTTTATCGATGGTCTAAGTAGCCAAAGCTATGTTAGATGCTGTGCTTCTACATTGCTCTCTAAATTATATTTACCTCATGCCCAGCTGACCTTAGTTGCTTCTGATGGCTTAACTGCATTGTAATTTCTGTTAGATGAATTGACTTACTAGGGAAAACAAGCTTTATTTTCTTGGTTTGGAGCCAGCTTGTCGGCACATGCAAAGATAGGGTTCATACAGATTGCAATCAGGATTTCCCTGTCTCAGCAGCTGAAGCTTGGGCTCTGAAGCTGGGCTGTCGGGGATTAAATCTGGCCTCCACTTCTTACTTGTTATGTCATTTTGGGCAAGCTGCTTATTGTCTCTAATAAGATTTTCTTATCAGTAATATGGGGATTGTAATAATTTCAAACTCATAGGGTTTCCATGAAGATTAACTGAGATACTCAGGTAAAGCATTTCTATGGTGCTGAGGCCAAAGTAACAACTAACTTTTCAACAAAGGTTCATACAGTTTCTTCTTTAAAGCTAGGTTAACATCCTCCTTTCATTTTACACAACAACCTTTCCTACCCACATGAACACTAGAGGCTTAGGCCAAATTATCAGCCACCATTTAATATCAACTTGAGGTAATTACAAATCCAAGAATTTATAATAAGCTTACAAAATATTTCATGCTGGTATGTATCAGAACTTACCCCTTAATACCCAAATGGCACCATCTAGACTTCCACTTTTTAGAAAAATTTCTGCTGCAATATTCACAATTTGACATCTTGGTGCTAACTTCTCAGGCCCTATAAGTCCTTTTAAACTTGTAAAACGTATTTTTAATTCATATAGTTTATCTAAGACCTTCCTTCCCTAGAGTAAAAAAAAAAAAAAAAGAACACTGTCAATCATTTAGAATATTATAGAGATACAAAGTCACTGAAGATTATATAGAAGGCAATTATGCAATTTGAATTATTATTCGAGACTGATGGCTATCAAACTGCTTCAAGACGCTCTCCTTAAAGCCCCTTCCAGCTCAGCCATGAAAACGGAAAGGTAAGGGGAGCAAGCAGGGCTTTGCCTCATTAACCACTGGGCCTCCTTTCAGTGGATTTCCCTTCATCTGTTTTAGTCAGTGAGCTTCCTCTAAAGACTTCATTTGGCAAAAAGATTTCATGCCTTAAAGTGGAAAACTACCCATTATATGTTCTTGCTCTTCTTATGTTGATCATCCTGAGACCCAGGAGGGAGAGTCAATGAAAAGAAGATAATTTAATATAAAATTGAGATAAAGAATGATAGTGGGAAGAAAAGGGGATAAAATTGTTGGCTGAAAATTGTTTTTCTGAGTCAACAGGCTAATAGTTTCACATAGTCTACATAAAGACTGTCTCTAGGGTAGAGATTAGAAATTGGACATATGTTATTATTTCTATTAGGGTCAGCAAAATTTTTCTATAAAAAGCCAGACAGTAAATGCTTTGGGCTTTGCAAGTCACATTTGGCCAGTTGCATATTCTCTGATTGTTTTAAAATTTCTAAGTCTTTAAAAATGTAAGAAACATTCTTAGCTCATGAATAGTATAAAAATAGGCTGTGGGCCAGATCTGGCTTTTAGTTTACAGACTCTTATTTCATATTACATTATATGCTATTTTGAGTCAGAGGCATATTATGATGTCAAAGTACTTTCAATCTGACTGCATTATTGAGTGCATTTTTCAAGGGATACCTTAAGTTTAATTCCAACAGTTTTACTTTTATGTTCAAAAAGGAAGCTTTATCAAAAATTTTCATTTACATTTCATTAAAAATTCAGCTAAGTAAGATAACAAATAAAATACTCATTCTGAACAAGATAGTGAACATTTAAAATTAAAATATAGGCACTAATTCACCAACCGCTTATATCTTAAATAAAAACAATCAAATAAAATTAAAATATACTCTGAAATTAAAGCAAAGTCAGTCTGAGTTTTAAAAAGAACTTTCCTACTAGGTACTCCTCAAATTCTCAAGCATTAAATACCCAAGAAATTAATGCTATGATAGACCTTAAGTTAGATTGTGAGTAGGGGGACAAAGTACATTTTGTCCAGTCCAGGTCTATCAGATAATAAGTGCTCTTGAAGAGCTTGGAAACTGGAGATCTTCTGTACAATGATTATTTTAAAATGTTTTTCTTTAAAAATTTTTGAATTTTGTATGTGTACATGAGTAACCATGTACATATTTAATGTCCTTAAATATTATTTCAATTGTGAAACAACCTCTTTATAAAAAGAAAGGAAGTGGGGAGGGAGATAGGAGGGAGGTTCAAAGGGGAGGGGATATATGTATACCTATGGCTGATTCATGTTGAGGTTTGACAGAAAACAACAAAATTCTGTTAAAGCAATTATCCTTCATTAAAAAAAATAAATTAAAAAAAAGAAATGTAAAAACTAGAGAATCGCGAGGGAGGAAACCACCTGCATTTGACTGCATAGAAATAAAGTATAAGAATTTAAAAACAAAATGAAGGAATAAATGTTATGTTTTAATAATTGATTCAATAGCAACCTCACTCTCAACTATCCTACTCCCCGTATCTCAGCACTTCTCTCCCTACATTGGATTTTCCTATTCTTTACTTGACTTTATTGAATGTATCACTCCACCCACACCTCAGGGAAGTATACTTTAGGTAGCATAATATGGTCTAGAGTTGCTACACAGCTTTTATGATGAGCTAAATCTCAAAGGTAGACATGAAGATACCAACAGTGTTCCAGGGAATCCTAAGAAGTAATTTTAAAGGAGTTCTATTAATTGTATTTTGGGCTCATCTTAAGAGAGGTCTTCCAAAACTGTAATACTACCAATACTCAGGAGTTGGCAAAATATACTGAATTGACAGGTGCTTCAAGTAAAAATGATATTTAGCACAGCTTCCTAAGTATTCCCTATACTGAGATTCTTCATAGTAGTCCGTCTCATGCCACCTCCTTTCACATGTTCCTAATATACCACCTCAGTGAAGTGAAGTGAAAGTTGCTCAGTCGTGTCTGACTCTTTGCGACCCCATTGACTATACAGTCCATGGAATTCTCCAGGCCAGAATACTGGAGTGGGTAGCCTTTCCCTTCTCCAGAGGATCTTCCCAACCCAGGGATCGAACCCAGGTCTCCCACATTGCAGGTGGATTCTTTACCAGCTGAGCCACAAGGGAAGCCCAAGAATACTGGAGAGGGTTAGCCTATCCCTTCTCCAGGGGATCTTCCTGACCCAGGAGTCGAACTGGGGTCTCCTGTATTGCGGGTGGACTCTTTACCAACTGAGCTAT
This sequence comes from Giraffa tippelskirchi, assembly GCF_054371585.1. Lineage (NCBI taxonomy): Eukaryota > Metazoa > Chordata > Mammalia > Artiodactyla > Giraffidae > Giraffa > Giraffa tippelskirchi. Next base: position 15,692,591 of record NC_137283.1, on the reverse strand, counting down.
CAGGAAAGCCCAAATATACCACCTAATAATTCACTTACTGTCTGAGGCTCAATTTGCCCCCTGTAGTGATAATGAGCAAAATTTTAACTTTCAGGGTTAACTTATATTCTATACAAAAATGTAAAACGAACACTCTACAGACCAAGCCAAAACAAAAATTTAGTGAAGTACCTTGGACCACTGCAACAGCTTGTGATAGAAGTACATAGCACTGATTCCGATTCTTCCCAGCAAAGTTTTATCTACTTCACTATTCTGTGGATCTTTGCTAACTGAAACACAAAGCAGATACACAGAAGAAAATGAAATAGTCACTTTGAATGATGGAAAAGGCAAATTTAATATGGAATTAGTGATACTACCACAAAGACCAGGTGTCTGCAAACTACAGCCCATGGGCCGAATCTGGCCTGTGGCCTGTTTCTGTATTGCCTGTGAGCTTCGAAGAATGGTTTTTATTTTTTAAGGGTTGTTTGAAAAGAAAACTATGTGACACAGATCATATGCTGTGTGTGCAACACCTAAAATATTTACTATCTGCTCCTTTACAGAGTTTGCCAACCCTGATAGAGAATATAGCAGTGAAGGGCTCACACACACAGACAGACACACACACACACAGAGAAAGGTCTCAAAAACACATGAATTTTATTGACTTGCAACAGTGAAGACAGTAACAATGATCCCAAAATTCAGATTCTCCACTATAATTTGCTAGCAATAGTTTTACCAATATGAATGAAAAGAAAAACAAGAACATGAAACATCTGATATACTCACCTTTTATCACTTTTTTATCATCATAATCTGCTACTGCTAAGTCGCTTCAGTCATGTCCGACTCTGTGCGACCCCATAGACGGCAGCCCACCAGGCTCCGCCATCCCTGGGATTCTCCAGGCAAGAATACTGGAGTGGGTTGCCATTTCCTTCTCCAGTGCATGAAAGGGAAAAGTAAAAGTGAAGTTGCTCAGTCGTGTCCGACTCTTGGCGACCCCATGGACTGTAGCCTACCAGGCTCCTCCGTCCATGGGATTTTCCAGGCAAGAGTACTGGAGTGGGGTGCCATTGCCTTCTCCCATTATAATCTAAATTAATAATAAATAGATGGAAAAATTTATAAAGAGAAGAAATAGTATCTAAAACCTGCAATATTAATTTATCTTCAACATGGAGACTATTAGGAGCTTTATATGTTTTGAACACTGTGCCAGTCAATCTATCAATCAGTAAGAAAGAACACCATATCATCCTAACATGCAGTACTCTGAGCACAACAGCATTATTTACCTGTTTCAGCAAATTCACAAAATGGAACACCTGGTCGCTCTTCTTTACAGTCTTTTGTTAGTGTTTCAGCAATACAGGCACAAAACCTCTGGAAATCTGCAAATTTTTCACAGCTCATTTTTATGTTAATGTACACATTTCCCAATTTGGTCCAGTCACCTTTTTCTTTACAATGCTATGAGAATTATTAAAAACAAAACAAAAAATGTAAGCTGTCATTTATGCAAACATATTATGGGGTAGGCACATGCAGGCATTACAGAAAATTACAGAAATTAATAAGACGTGATCTCTGCAAATCTTATATAAGCTTCCTGGCAAGTGTTATAACAGCAGTAACATGTTACTGTACAATTTGCTTTTCTGACCATGGCAAAGCCTATATAAGTTCCAGATGTCAACGTACACTTGTTTTAATTATTTAGTTCCTAATGTACTTAATGACATCATCCCCAAACCTGGAATACACGGTGGAGATAGATTTTCGGAGAAGAGATGACTAGCAGCACAATTTGAGCTGTCTCCACAGTAATACATTATTTCATTACTGTTAGAGATTGCATTTTATGATTATTTGGCCATTTGTGATTTGGGGCCCACACACAATTTTGGGCATTACATTTCTTCTACAAAAGGACCTACAAAGTAAATTTCAGTAAACTTACTACTATCTTTCTATTATTTTCCATTTTCTATTCTAAAGTACAAGTTTTCTAAACCAACAAAATACATAGTTTCAAGGACATAAATATTAATTTAGACTAGATCAACAATTATTTAGAATGAGTATAAAAATGATCTTAAATTAAAAAGTCATGTCATCCTGTATTTCTTACTCAGACTTTAAATGCCTGGAGAGCACAGAGTGACCATGGCTTTATCCTCTCAGGTTACATACTGTCCACTTAGTATGGACGGTATGGATCACCCATGGATCATGACAAGAAAGCCAGCTCACTCACGCACTGAAGGAGTCCAGCTAGTTACAAGAATTAAAAGCCAAGCTATAGATTACTATAGCTTAATATACGTTAATTTAAAACTGAACAACTATGTCTAGAATGATTTTTAGAATAGTTCAAACTCTAGAAATTATGTTTGCATTTGAGAGCATTAACTTGTAAAAAATTAAACTTCTTTTCCTTCTTTTTTCTGTGTAACAGCTGCATTTGTAAACCTTTTTCTAAAATTGGGTTACCATTCAAAGTTTCTTTGTTGTTACTGGTTTTCAGAGTTCCCAGCTATGTATTTAAAAGATAAGCATCATACCTCTATTTCTTTCAAGGCTGCCTCTAAGTCGCATTTCCAGTTCTTTTTAAATTGCCTCATGCGTAACCTTTAACAATAGAAAAGGGTTAATTATGTTCACTCCCCCAAAGTCAATATTGCTTCTAATTCACTCGTTAACTTATACCTAAAAGACTGGAGAGAGAGTAATATGCTATAAAAATTCTTTACTGCTGAATAAAATGGTAATTGCACAGTTACCTTACTTAAACTATTTCCTCCTGAATCACAGGCAATGAGGAGGAAAAACAATTCCGTATGAAACCATACTTTCATCCCAACTTGAAGACAGAGAATGTCAAAGCTTCAAAATAATTGTGAATACACAGAGAAAAAAAAAAAAACCACAAAAGAAATCCTAGCACTTGCTCTCTACTGCTCTCACTCCACCCTCATTGGTCCAGAAGGACATGAGGCAAGCAAACACTAACCACAACAAACCAAAGCAAGCAAACAAAAAGTATCTGTAAGGGGAGAACCATAGAAGGAAACTAGCAGAAGGACCTAAGAGTGACTAAAAATTACCATAACAAAGTCCACAGGAAGTTTCAAAATGCTAAGTAAAAAAAGTGGGTAGATGAGAACATAAACCACAGAGAAGGAATTTAGAAGTTTGTATGATTTGAACAAAGCAAATGTAAAATGCATGGATAGCTTCAAGGACAGGAGAAAAACAAAAAGAATAATGAAAGGAGAAGTATGCTTTGGCAACTGGGAAGAGCAGAAGAAAAGGTGCAAAGAAGAGGGTGCCAATAAACTAATAATATTGTAGAAGAGCCAACTATGGGGTCAATTTTAGTAATTAGTCCCAATGTTTTATAAATTATTCCAGGGCATTAAAAAGGAAGGACAAGTTCCTAATTTTTATCCATTCATCTGTTGATGGTCACTTAGGTTGTTTCCATTGTCTTGGCTATTATAAATGGTGTTGCTATGAACACTGTGGTGCACACATCTTTTCAAACTAGAGGTTTCATCTTTTCTGGATTAATGCCCAGGGATGGGACTGCTGGATCATATGGCAACTCTATTTTTTGGCTTCTTAAGGAATCTCTGTACTGTACTCCACAGTGGCTGCAACAATTTCCATTCTCTCCAACAGCGTAGGAGGGCACCCTGTTCTTCACGCCCTCTCCAGCATTTATTGTTTGTAGACTTTTTGATGATGGCCACTGTGACTGGTGTGAGGTGGTACCTCACTGTAGATTTACATTTCTCTAATAATCAGCAATGTCGGACATCTTTTCATGTGGGCCATCTATATGTCTTCTTCGGAGAAAAGGCTAATTAGGTCTTCTGTCATTTATTGACTGGGTGTGTTTTTTTTTTTGGTGTTTTTCTATTTTGATATTGAGTTGTATGACCTGTTTATATATTTTGGAAATTAAGCTCTTGTTGGATGCATCATTCTACAAATATTTTCCCCCAGTCTGTAAGCTGTCTTTCATTTTGTTCACGGTTTTCTTTGTTGTACAAAAGTTTTTAAGTTTGATTAGGTCTCATTTGTTTAGTTTTGCTTTTATTTCTTTTGCCTTGGGAGACTGGTCTAAGAAAACATTGCTACATTTTATGTGAGAAAATGTTTTGCCTATGTTCTCTTCTAGGATTTCTACAGTGTCATGTCTTATATTTAGGTCTTTGAATCATTTTGAGTTTATTTTTTTACATTTTGTGAGGTAATGTTCTAACTTCACTGATTTACATGAAGCTGTCCAACTTTCCCAACACCACTTGCTGAAGAGACTGTCTTTTCTCCATTGAATATTCTTGACTCCTTCACTGAAGATTCTTTTGTGATTCTATATAAATTTTAGGATTATTTGTTCTAGTTCTGTGAAAAATGTCATGGTTAATTTGGTTGAGAACACATTAAATCTAGATTGCTTTGGGTAGTATGGCTATTTTAACAATATTAATTTTTCCAATCCAAGATTAGTAGCATTATTTTAAATTGCAAAATATTGGGGACAACTTAAATACCCACACATTGACTGAATAATCTGAAGTACATTCAAACAATGGAGTACTTTGCCTTTATTAAAAAATGACAAATTTCTCTCTAGATTGATCTCCAGGATATCCTGTTTGAGTGAAAAAAGCAAATTTGAAAAGAGCAGATTTGAAATTCATTATATGCTACACTATGTGTAACAAAGAAGTTGGTATAAGAAAATATATAAATATCTGCTCATTATAAGAGGATAACCTCAGAAACTGAAAGATTGGTTACCTCTAGTACGTAGATGGAAAAGGGGCAAAAAGGAGGAAACAGAAATGGTAGAGTAGGGATAAGGGGGAGCAACATTTCTCTTTGCATCTGTTTATACTGATGGTTACAACCAACAGTAGTATTTCACATACTTTCCCAAATCAAACAGACTACGATGTGGGATAACTGAAAATATAATACAAACAGTAACAAATAAATCTAAATGATCTATAAATGAATAATCACACTGAATGGGTATGGGAAAAAAAAGGGAACTAATAAAATGGCACTAGAGCAAATTCACAGGGGCTCCTCAGGTAATTTAAATATTTTCACGACATCTGTCAGACACTGTCAAACTACTATTAATTTGTCTGGATCTAACCTCTTAATAAATGCTACTGTTAGTGTAATGTATTTCTTTCGGCCTCTGGATACTAATGCGGAAACCTCTGTATTAGAGGATCATGAGAAATGAAATAAATGTGGAAGTGCCTCTGAAGGAGCTTTCTCAAGGACTTTTCTGGTTGGCATCATTTGTACTTTATCAAATCTGACTTTGTTAAAAAGTTATGGTTCATTTAAACACCTAACATTTGTATACTTTTCTCTATGTATGTGACAGTTTAATAAAATTTTTATCAAAGTCATGGCTTTCCTTTTTCTCAATACAGGTATGTTATGGTACTACTCTTGTAATTATTATAGGTTTTTTTTTTTTTTTAAGGCCTTTTGAGGCTCATAAGCTAAACAGAGAAAGCAAACAAGTGAGAGAAAAAATGAAGGAGAGACCTTAAAATATTTTATCTAGTTAACATGACAAGAAGTGAGTGAAAGAGAAAGAAGGATTAAAGTAATTTGAATACACATAAGAGAGTGCATTAAGCAGAATTAAGTAAGTTGTGAAACAGAGCAAGAGAGTCTTTACATTTGATCTGCCAGGTAGCGAGATGAAGTTAGGTGATGAAAAAGATTTGGTGAGGCTGGCCAGGAGGGCTAGCTAGAGGCAGCTGATGACAATGTGACCAGGCCATAGCCAAGAGGGGGAGAAGGGCTTATAGTGGGCATATGAAGAATGATAAGTGCTTTGTCTTCATCCTTTTTAAGTCCCCACCAAAATACATATATTTTAGTCCTAATTATAATGATATTCTTACCTGGACTTCATTTCCAGAACTGCAGTTATTTCTTGCTTGGAAGCCTGTACTTGGTATAAAAGCTTAACAACATAGTTAAAGTGTTCTGGGTCAAGTACCATCCCAGCTTCAATGAGCTGTGGAAGAGGGTAAAGAGTAGCCATTCTTTTAAAAATGTGAAACCAATGTGTGTGGGAAAAACTAAGAGACTGATGGAAGAAGTGAAACATGGAGAAAGAATTAAAATTCATTAAAAAATCTGAAGCATATTTTTCTTCAAATATTTGAGAACCACCATAAGACACCTTACATCAAGAATTTAAAGCAAAAATGAAAATAATACTTTTGAATTTAAACTTGAACATGAGTCCTTTTCTCCAAGTTATGTCTACTACTTTACCAATTGAACCTCTTGCTTGGTACTAATTCTGTCTTTTAGTAAATATAGCACTGTGGTTATACTGTATGCCTGATGATAAAATCCCTGAGATATATCAAGCTGAGGTTTCCTACAATGACTCTAGGTGATCAGTAATTTTTTTTTTTAATTTAAATTTATCTATCTTCAATTTTACTGAGCTATATCAATAACTGACGTATAGCAACTGTATAAGTTTAAGATATACAACATAATGATCTGACTTACATATATCATGAAAAGATTATAGTAATTTTAGTGAACATCTATCACCTTATATACACACAAAATAAAAGAAAAAGGAAAACATTTTTCCTTGTGTTAAAAACTCTTAGGATTTACTCTCTTACCAACTTTCATACATAATATACAGCAGTGTTAATTATATTCATCATGTCGTATAATACATAGGGATTCCCTGGTGGCTCAGTCAGCAAAGAATCTGCTTGCCATGCAGGAGACCATGGTTTGATCCCTGGGTTGGGAAGATCCCCTGGAGAAGGGAATGGCAACCCTCTCCAAAATTTGTGCCTTGAGAATTCCATGGACAGAGGAACCAAGTGGGCTAAAGTCCATGGGGTCACAAAGGGTCAGACACGACTGACTGACACACACACAGTTCTTATTTCTCTTATAACTGGAAGTTTGCACCTTTTACCACCTTCATCCAGTTTCCAATTCCCTTACCCTCTGCTTCTGGTAACCAGAAATCTTATTTCCTTTTTTGCAAGTTTGTTTTTTGAAGTATAATTAACCTATAACACCATGTTAGTTACTGGTGCACAATATGGTGATTTGACATTTCTATACATTACAAAATGATAACCATGGTAAGTTTAGTTACCATCTGTCACCATACAAAGATATTACATTATTACTAACTATACCATGCCATACACTTCATCCCTGTTACTCAATTCTTATGTAACTGGAAATTTGAGTAATTTCTGATTAATAAAATTTACAGGCAAGTAATTTTGTCAAGTTTTGTAATGTGAAACTAGAGGTATTCACTGAAATATTTGTTCACCTGCTAAAATGGTTCCAAAGGTGCTTCCTAAAGAGAATGGGTGGGAAGTGAGGTGTTTTCCTGCTATAGGCCTACTCTGAAATGAAATGCTGAGTAGTACCAAATATTAAGAAATATTCAACAGCAAAAATTTTAATACACTTTAAAAAATGTAAAAATCTTTTCCTTTTTGCTATATGCCAAATATAAAGTTAACTCCTTGCCACCATATTCTTTGGCTTCCCTGGTGGCTCAGTTGTAAAAAATCCTCCAGCAACGACGGAAATGTGGGTTCGATCCCTGGGTTGGGAAGATCCCCTGACGCAGGAAATGGCCACCCTCTCTGGTCTTCTTGCCTGGAGAATTCCATGGACAGAGGAGCCTGGTGGGCTACAGTCCATGGGGTCACAAAGAGTTGGACATGACTTAGTGACTAAACAACCACCATCACCATATTCTTATCTACCTTGTTTGGTAACAATGTCCTATTTATACATTGATTTGTGTATTTATTTTTGTTATATATGACCTCAAATCTTTTCGAAAAAGAAAACTTTCTTCAATCATTCTTAAGAAGTAGAGATGAGGATGGTTCATGAATTTGTAAGAAGTCACCTGGCATGCTTAGAACTATTTAGTTAAGGCCAAGGCCTGTTAGCACTGGAGTCTGTTTATAAACCTACTTCAGGAGAAAAAGAACATTTCTGAAAATATAATTCTTTGGTATGAAAAATGTGAGTAAAAGGCAATTTAAGAGTAAGCAGAAATCACTATTTTCTTGGTTATTCACTATTAGAGAATAAAATGGATAAAACAAAAAATCATACCTTGCAAAAGATATCAATTAAAGTAGGTACAGCATTCCTTAATTTCATAGCTGCCACATACTCAAATATTTTTAGTAATATTTTCAGAGCAGGCTGGATAAAACAAAAAAATTACACTCATTTTCATGTCTTAGTTCAGTATACTTTAAGTTTCTCAAATATGTTTATGCTGAAAAAACACAAGTGTTGTGTAGGAAGTATTTAACAAACAGAAATTTAACTGCTGAATTATACATATAAGAAATGTATCAGAGAAATTAACTTAAAATATTAGGAAAATGTATTTTCAGGTTACTTACCAGCATCTTAATCATTATGCAGAGGTTCGTGACCTGAAATACTTCTTTCAACAAACAGTGTTTGAGTAAAGAATTTAGAAGGTCATTTAATACTTGTAAATCAAAGTGTATACCTGGAAGAAACTTTCTGTAGTATTCCATAAACATGTTTGCTGAAAATGATGAAATGCATAGCAAAGTCATTTGTTGCTTTTAAGATATTCATCTTTCCTAAATTAGACAATTTTTCTGTATTTAAAGATCAAGTAGCATTAACTTAATTTCTTAAAAGGTACACTTCCAGTATCAGAAATATTTGATGAAAATACATTAAAGCAAAAGTTAAATGGCAACAACATGTCAACCAGGATGTTAGGTACTAGACTGGGATCTAACTCATGCTATCCACAAAAAACAGGACCAAATTGCCTCATACATCATGGTTTCAACATGAACTCTGAGGGAGCCACACTCTCAGAGGGACTTCAGGCAGTGGCCTGTTTAAGAGTGGAAGCAAACTATTTTGACATATACCCCTTCTTTCTGTTTTAACCCCATCAACATGTTGACCGTGGGGATATTTTTATTCTAGTTTATGACAGGAACATTCTCCTAAAAATCATAACACTGATCAGTTTCCACTGAAAAAGAGTTTCTTTAAAATTTATTTTTAAGAAATTATTTATTTTGGCTGTGCTGGTGCTGGGTCTTTGTTGCTGCATGGGCTTTTCTCTAGTTATGGAAAGTGGAGGTTACTGTCTAGTTGTGGTGCGTGGGCTTCTCATTGCGGTGGCTTTTCTTATTGTGGAGCACAGGCTCTAGGTACGGAGGCTGCAGTAGTTGCGGCGCATGAGCTCAGAAGTTGCAGTTCCTGGGCTCTAGAGTACAGACTCAATAGTTTGGCTCATGTGCTTAGCTACTCTGCGGCGTGTGGGATCTTCCCAGACCACGGATCCAACCTGTGTCTCCTGCATTGGCAAGTGGATTCTTTACCACTGGGCCACCAGGGAAGCTCCAAAAAGTCATTTCTTAATGGACTCTTGCGTTGCCTCACATTTTAGCTACTGAGAATAATGCTGCTATAAACATGGGTGTACAAATATCTTTCAGGACCCTGCTGTCAATTCTTTCGTGTATATATCAGGAGAAGAATTGCTGGATCATATGGTAATTCTATTTTTAATTTTTTGGGCAACTGTCATACTGTTTTTCCACAGTGCGGTACAATTTTACATTCCTTCCCATAGTGCATGAGGGTTTCAATTTCTCCACATCCTAACACTTTTTTTTTTTTTGATAGCAGTCATTCTAATGGGTGTGAGGTGGTATCTCAACGTAGTTTTGATATGCATTTCCCATAGGTCTGGTGATGTTGAGCATCATTTTACATGCTTATTGGCCATTTGGGTATCTTCTTTGGAGAAATGTCTCTTCAAATACTTTGCCAGGTTGTTGTTTGCCTATTTTTGAATCAGGTTCTCTGTATTTCAGTGTATAGAAATGCAAATGATTTTTGCATGTTGACTTGGTCACTTATTAACCCTAACAGCTGTTTTTCCCTCAGAATCTTAAGTATTTTCTACATATAAGGTCATATCATCTGCACACAGGCCACTGACTTCTTCCTTTCTGAAATGGATGCCTTGTCTAATTGCTCTGGCGAGAACTTCCATCTCTATGTTGAACTGAAGTGGTGAAAGCAGGCATCCTTGCCTTGTTCCTAATCTTAGGGGAAAAGCTTTTTTGCCACCGAGTATGGTGTTTACTATGAGGTTTTCAGATGTGGCTTTTTAAATGTTGAGGTAGTTTCCTTTTATTCCTAGTCTTTTGAGTGTTTTTTTTAATCAATGAAAGGGTACTGAATTTTGTCAAATGCTTTTTCTGCATCAACTGAGATGATCATGTGTTTTTTTCCCTTCATTCTGTTAATGCGGTTACTTGGATTGATTTTTGTACGTTGAACTACACTGTATTCTAAGAACAAATTCCACTTGGTCATGGTCTATGATCCTTCCAATTCAGTTTGCTAGTTTTTGTTGAGGAATTTTGTATCAATGTGTTCCCTCCTCTTCAATTTCTGGGAAAAGTCTGAGAATTGATATTAGTTCTTTAAATGTTTGGCAGAACTCAACAGTGAAGAGTTCCTTCTGGTATACGCCAAGTAGCAGTCGTTTTACACAATGGTTTTAATCAGACAAGTTCTGGAAGGAAAAAGGATTTTATGTGGAAATTCAAATAGCAAACAGATAAAAATGAACCTATGGTTAAATAGGGTAATGGGGAGTTCCACCTTCTCAGTACTTCCCCCTTGTGAACTTGTCAACTTGACAAATATTAAAGCTTGGTCCCTTCCTTTTGGGACTCACAATGTAGTAGGGGAGATGGGAGCAGAGAATGGGATGAGGCTGTGGAGTCAGATAAGGGTGTAATGGAGGAGATAATCCTATTTTCTATGACTAGGCTTTGAAAGATGAATAGGTCTTTGCTATGGGGAAGTAGGATAAAAGAAAGGCATCCCGGGTAGAAGAGCAGTGCCTTTTCTATTATAGCAGAGCTTGGCCTGTTTACCATCTGAGCCACCAGGGAAGCTTCCCTGATAGCTCAGTTGGTAAAGAATTTGTCTGCAATGCAGGAGACCCCGGTTTGATTCCTGGGTAGGGAAGATCCGCTGGAGAAGGGACAGGCTACCTACTCCAGTATTCTTGGGCTTCCCTCGTGGCTCACCTGGTAAAGAATCCACCTGCAATGTGGAAGACCTGGGTTTGATCCCTGGGTTGGGAAAATGCCCTGGAGAAGGGAAAGGCTACCCACTCCAGTATTCCGGCCTGGAGAGATTCCATGGACTGTACAGTCCATGGGGTCACAAAGAGTCAGACACGACTGAGCGACTTTCACTTTGGCCTGTTTAGGGAACTGCACAGAATGATTGATATGCATCACTACAAGCTGCTACTGCTGCTCCTGCTGCTAAGTCACTTCAGTCATGTCCGACTCTGTGCGACCCCATATACGGCAGCCCTCCAGGCTCCTCTGTCCACAGGATTCTCCAGGCAAGAATACTGGAGTGGGTTGCCATTTCCTTCTCCAATGTGTGCATGCATGCTAAGTCGCTTCAGTCATGTCCAACTCTGTGCAACCCTATGGACAGCAGCCCACCAGGCTCCTCTGTCCACAGGGATCTCTAAGCAAGAATACTGGAGTGGGTTGCCATTTCCTTTTCCTCAGCTACAAGGGACATGTGTGAAAGGATGAAGATGTAGGGAAGACCCAGTTTCTGACAGATCCCTTCAGAAAGATTTTAAGCTAATTAATGACATCCTTTTTTCTATCTTACATCTGTAAATAAAATTTCTACATCATGAAAATATTAGTATGTAAGTGAATTACAATGTTACATGGATTAAAATTTATTAACCAAAATGCCATCCTTATTATTAATAGTTTCTAAGACCAACAGAACTACTCTAAGACACTCAAGTTTTCCTACTGAAAAGTATTGAATTTACTTTTAAACTATGAGGATAAAAGCACATTGTTTGAAACACCTGCATTAATGATTTTATAGTAATCATTTTACTATCTCATACCTGCACGTTGTAGCAAACACAGCTCATTGATACTTATATATTTCTTAAACACATCCATACAAACCTGTAAAAGTCATGAAAAATGTAAAATTACCTTTTCATATTTCACAAAAACTATACAAATTTCAGTCCTATCTTTTTGCTTATTCTATTTTTTTTAAAGTCAATTTAAGGCAATGGAATAAAGAAGCTGATGTTAGGTTAACTAAGATTGGAAATGCATACTGAATTTATTACAAAACCCTTATTCAGAGAAGCTGTTCAGAGAAAGAGTCAAGGAAACAATGTCAAGATTAGGAATCAACTGGAGAAGGGAGGGATTCTTTTACTGGTATAAGGAAAAACACATTGACTAATGATTAGAAAATAGATCCTATAAAGAGACTCACTCATACACAATTAGCAGATTTATGACACAGTGATACTGTAACACAGTGGGGGAAAGGATGGTGTTGGGTCGGCTGGAGATCCACATGGGAAAAAATATATATCTAGACCTTCTTCTCACATCTTAAACAAAAATTAATTCTAGATAGCTTAGATTTATAAATGTGAAAGATAAGACAACAAAATTTTTAAAGGAAAAACATAAAAGACCATCTTCATGGTCATATTGTTGTTTATTTGTTAAGTTGTATCTGACTCTTTTGTGACCCCATGAACTGTAGCCTGCCAGGCTGTGTCCACTGGATTTCGCAAGCAAGAATACTGGAGTGGGTTACCATTTCCTTTTCCAGGGGATCTTCCCAACCCAGGGACAGAACCTGTGTCTCCTGCATTGCAGGCAGATTCTTCACTACTGAGCCACCAGGGAAGCCACTTCATGATCTTAGAAAAATTTTTTTCAACAGTGTGTAAAAAGTCTTGAGTTTGAGCAAGCTCTAGGAGTTGGTGATGGACGGGGAAGTCTGGTGTGCTGCAGTCCATGGGGTCACAAAGAGTCAAACATGACTGAGTGACTGAATTGAACTGATGTAAAAAGTCAACACCATAAAAGGAAAAAAAAAATGGATAAGATTGGACTAAATAAAGATTACTAATTTTATTTGCCAAAAGACACTTTTAAAAGGGTAAAAAGGCTTATTGGTGGGAATGTAAATTGGTACAATCATTATGGAGAAAAATATGGAGGTTCTTAAAAAACTAAACCCAGAACTACCATATGCTCCAGCAACCCACTCCTGGGCATATATCTAGAGAAAACCATCATTCCAAAAGATGCATGAATCCCAGCATTCACTTCAGCTTTATTTACAATAGCTAACACATGGAAACAACCTAAATGTAGACTGACAGAGGACTGGATAAAGAAGATGTGGTACATATATACAATAGAATATTACACAGCCATAAAAAGAATTAAATAATGTCATCTGCAGCAGGATGGATGCACTAATGATCATATTAAGTGAAGTAATTCAGACACAGAATGACAAATATTATATAGCTTACATGTGGAATCTGAAAAAATGGTACAAGTGAACTTATTTACAAAACAGAAAGAGGCTCCCAGATGTAGAAAACAAATTTGTGGTTATAAGAGAGGAAACAGGAAGGGGAGGAGATTGGGATTGACATATATTCACTAACTAACAAGGACCTCCTGTATAGCATAGGGAACTCTACTCAGTACTCTGTAATGACTTATATGTGAATAGAATCTAAAAAAGAGTGGTTATAAATATATATTACTGATTTACTTTTCTGTACACCTGAAACTAACACAACATTGCAAATCAACTATATTCCAATAAAAATTTAAAAACTAAAAAGTATAAGTGTGAAAAGGCAACTTGCAAAGTAGAAAAAATTATTTGCAATACACATATTCAACAAAGAGTTTGTATCCAGAATACGTAAAGAATTCTTGAGATGGATAAGAAAAAGACATCCTCTAGAATACAGACAAAGTATTTACATATTTACAGAAAGGGGATATTCAAATACCCAACAAACATTCTGAAAAATGTTCAACTTCATCAATCGTGAGGGAAAGCATCACTGCCCACCCACTAGAATGGCTTAAAATGGCTGATAACACCAAGAGCTGGTGAAAATGTAAAGCAACCAGAACTCTCAGACCAAATTAAAAATGTAATTTGGTAAACCACTTTGGAAATTTATCTGGCAGTATCTAACTAAAGTTGAACATATGCAAACCCTTTGACACAATAATTCCAGTTTCAAGTGTAACCCATAAGAACAGCTATATATGTTCACCAAAAGACATGCACAACACTGATGGCATTACTACTATATTTACCAAATTTAGAAGCTATCCATCAAAAGTAGTATTTATCAACAAAATAAATTTTTCTATACTCTACAATGGAATAGTCAACATTATATAGCAATGAGAAAGAAACATCTACAATTAAGTAAAAAAATACAGATGAATCTCAAACATGTTGAGCAAAAGTAGCTAGAAACAAAAGCATACAGAGTGTATGATTCCATTTATATACAGCTCAAAATCAGGCAAGGCTCTTATATCAGGATTTGATGCAAATCTGAATTAAAACCATATGACTGAAATGGTTATTAAAACAATCTCTACTTCAAAGACTTAACGTATTTTACCTTTTCATCCCCTTGCTCAAGCACGTGAGCAAACTTGCATTGTGATCGCTCACAGCCACGTAACGTATTAAAATGAAATTTGCAATATCTGTGGGGTATTATCAACCCTAGTGGCTTCTGGAACACCTAGAAAATTAGGCAAATTCCCTTTCTGTGTTAATTGTAAAACACTTATGGCAATTAAGTGAGAAAGCATTTGAAACAATCAGAAATAATATATGTCCAAAAAAAGTATCAAGATAAACTGTTTGCTAACTTGATTAAAAAAATAACTCCAAACAATTTATATTTTAAAAAATTATGATACAATCAATTTAAAGTTATTTGTCTGAATTTCTGCAATTTCATTTAGTGTAAAACTTGTAGTCCACCAGTTACTACTGTTTCACAGCACATGGCTTTAAATGTTTACACTTTCCTTCCTTGTCATGTGCTTGCCCCTTTTTACGTTTATAAAAAGTTACTTCTACTTTTATATATGCTTATTTCAGATGCATTTGTTAGAACTGAAAATTTCCTTAGCTTTTCTAATTAACAGAAAAAAGGTAATGAGTGAAAGTTATTTACAACAAGCTTTTCCTATCAACTGGTTTTTATTACTAGCTTTCTACTCCACCATAGAAAACTATTCATCCTATTATTTCCTATTTTGGATATCCCATCCCTCCCCTGCTCCCCCAGCCTTGAACATCTTATACTGTTTGTGAACATCCTCTGAATTGCTACTTATTTTCTGTCCCTTTTCACCAACCCCATTTAAAATCAATAAAATGTCCAGAACGGCTTAAATGATAATAAGGAAATAAAACCAGAAAGCCCCAAAGTATATGCTTATAAGATCATCATTATTTTTTAAATAACGCACTTACCCCTACATTTTTTTCCCTCTTAAATATTTCACAAATTTCAGGATTCTGCAGCTTTAGGAGAGAATGTTTCCCTGGAAATCTGAAATCTAGAAATGATTAAGAATGACATTACATTCCAATATGTGATAACTTTTGCCTTTCATAACAATGGAATAGACTACTATTATCTGTTTTAATATTTCACTTTGGACTTCTTGTGTTCAATTCACAGGCTGTTGCCAGTGGTATAGTTCTGTCAAATATACAATAATTTACACCTTAAGTGTTCCTTAAGGATGTCTAGATCTGAATTTAACATTTTAAATTCATTATAAGCTAAAAATACTTTCTTAAAAGCCTGACATGGCAGCATTGAGTACTACATTCAAATGATCGTTAAGTTAAACAAATATTACATTACACACAATGAACTTTTCATAGGGATGAAAACTACTGACAAACCTAGGTGTTAAGGACTCAGTTGTGTCTCTTCCAATTCATATGTTGAAGCCTTAACCCCCAATGTGCCTTTGTGGAAGTAATTAAAATTAAATGGGGTTATAAAAATGAGGCTGTGATCTGACAGAATCAGTGTCCTTACAGAGACATCAAGAGTGAGCTTTCCCTCTCTTTCCAAGCACATGCACTGAGTAAAGGCCATGTGAGGACTTAGTGAAAAGGCTGCCGTCTGTAAGCCAGGAAGAGAGCCAGAAACTGAACCCTACCAGAAACTTGATCTCAGACTTCTAGCCTCAAGAACTGTGTGAAATGAGTATCTGTTGTTTAAGCCACCCAGTCTGTGGAATTTTGTTATGGCAGCCGAGGCTGACTACTATACCAGGCATCATTATTCCTTAATGCTACTCTTTTAAAATGAGAATTATGACATTTAGAAATTATTTTTTCTAAAGACAACATAGAAATGTTTTTTATCTTAAGTCATTTTAGTTTTTACTTTGGCTGCATCCAGATATAATTTGGGACAAGTTGAAAGTTTTTGCTGCATAGCTTTGCAGTACGTTTTACTGTGACACCTGTAAAGCTTTTAAAAACATGTGATAGTGCTCGCTTCGGCAGCACATATACTAAAATTGGAACGATACAGGGGAGATTAGCATGGCCCCTGCGCAAGGATGACACGCAAATTCGTTAAGCGTTCCATATTAAAAAAAATAAAATAAAATAAAAAAATGTGATAATCATGGGCTTGCTGCTATAGGACACAAAAGCAGGCAGCATGAGGTCAGAGATGGGAGGTATGGAAGAGTCACGTATGAGCTACATACACAAGAGGATTTCACTGTTTCTAAATTAGTTCTTCATTCTAGCTTATTTTGTTCACACACATCACTATGAATTATTAAAAATGACACAAATTATAAAGTACATTCTAAATTTCTAAAACACTCAACTAAATGATGAATATTTTAGGTATAAACTGTAATCTACCTGTACTGCCACTATTGTGTAAATAGAGATATCCCAGAAGTTGTTTAATCAAAAGTACTAACTAAAGGTACACAAACCTTCTAATCTTAACATATCCTATGCTTGTTTCCATTTTCTTTTTTTGGCCCCACCCTGCAGCTTGCAGGATCTTACTTCCCTGATCAGGGATCAAATCTGTGCCCCCTGCAGTGGAAGCACAGAGTCCTAACCACTGGACCACCAGGGAGTTCCCTCAATTATTTTCCTTAACTTTTTTGTTTTGGGTGGAAAAATCTCCTGTACCATTTCTATATTGTCAAAAGTCAATAGAGTTTTATTAAGAAAACTGTACCATTCATCCAGGGATTCAGTAATGTGTCTTCCTGATGAGCACTTAGATTCAAAGGCGGCAATGGCACTGGTAAGCACAGAGGTTTGGAGACCAGTGCTGCTAAGTGACATTCACCAACCATAATCTCCGTATTTCTACAATCGCTGTTGTGTGAGCAGAAAAACCAAAATCAGAATTTAAATTTATTCTCAAAACTTTAAAGTAATGAGAAGCAAATAAGTAGAAACACATCCTAATGATATATACGTTCTACACACTATGCTATATACTACTATTATATACTATAATTCTTCAGTATTTTCAATAGGTTGTTCCTGCCTTAACTAGAAAACCAATACTTGTTAAATGGCTAGGGTATGGGGAGAAGTAGGGTGGTGGGGTTGAAACTGGAGCAAAATATTTTTGATCACGCCAGCCAAAAGGTTAGAGGAAGAACTAGATCAATGTCCAGATCCAGAAAAGACGATTCAATGATTCTATTGATAGTGCAATGAAACAAATGAATTAAAAGTTATTCTTGACAAGTATATATAATAAATTTATACATGTACTTGAGATCTTCCTTTGAGAAGAAGGTGTAAGAAATGTATAGTTTGAGGCTTCTGATTTAAACAGCTTTGATTATATTCTAATTAGTGAGATCCTATATAGCCAATTAAAAAAACACATTTTAATCTTGAGGTCACTTACCTAAAAAATAAGTAACTTAAGCAGGCAGAAGGGTGGGAAGTACCTCAGAGCTAACATATAAATGAATTTACTTTCTCAGAGAAAGATTCATGTCCTTATTCAGATACTAAAACATTTTACCTTAAATACAATTCTAGTAAGAGGAGAGTAAAAATAGTAAGAGGGGACAATGCTTATAACAGTTGAAACCCAGTAGCATTGATGGAGTTTAATCATTTCACACAAAATAAAAATTTCTGCTTTTCTCCCCAACTAGGGATATCCCTGATATGTGCCATCATCATAACTCTCCTCTAAATAAAACAAAGTAAACCAGGTAACATAAAACAAAGAAATATGAATTATGGAATTTTATAGATGGAAAGGATTTTCTAGTAAACTTCTTTTATTTTGATTAGATGATGAAATCCAGGGTAAGGTGGTGACTTGCCCAATATCACACTCCTGGTCATTATGGCAGAGCCAAGGTGATAACAAAACTCTGCAGGTTGCAACTATTTAGCTTGTAAACTTAATGTTTTTAATAGGAAAAAAAGTTAACCTTGTCACATTGTCTTTTTGAGATCTTCAAGCGGTAATGAATCATACTGTGCCAATCTAATTCTTACCTAGGCTTTTCTTTAACATAAAGGTTCTCAAACTTGAGCATGTGTCAGGGTTAGCTGGTGATCTTGTTGAAACACAGACTGATGGGTCCTATTTCTGGAGTTTCTGATTTGGTAGGTCAGGGATGGGAACAAATAATTTACATTTCTGACAAGTTCCCACACAATGCTGGTACTCTAAGGCTCACACTTCAAAAACACTGTCTTAACATAAAAGAACTTGAACAGATTTGTCACCTGACCTGACTGTGCCTTGCCTCACAGCAAACTGGGTGTGGGAGGTGAATCAAAAAATCTCCTAGGTACCCTCCAAACCTAAATTTGGTATCTGTAATATGTCCCAGTGAGTGTACTGCACCTCTCAGTACTGATCACTGCAGACACGGAAGATACCCGCAAACTGCGATGCTCATCTGATTTCAGCTATTCTTACCTTCATAACAGTCACAGTCACATTTTTTTTTCTTTTATTGTATCACCATTCCTCATTCCTTTCTCAAAAAATAATTTATGGCTGAAAACAGTTACTGACAGCTTTAAAGTAATTTATAATATCTTTGACTCTGTATATACCTGACACGTTAAATAATACCCACGTACTGTTTATGACATAGTAGCCCAACTACATACAGGAGAGAATGAAAAACACGCTCAAGACACAAATTACATGGATGACTATTTTAACATTACGTAATTAAAAATTATGTTACAGACCTTCTGCAAACTTCAGAAATAGTTTCTTTTTCTTCTTGAACAGCTACCTTGTCTGAAAATCTACACTGTGGAGAGATTATGGTTAAAAAGTGTAAGTGAATATCTCTACTTTCCATATTAGGCTACAAGGCTTATCAGATCAGAATGTATTAGATAGTAATTAAACAACTAGCTTATGACCAAGCCAGGAAGCAATTCTACTCTACATTATTTAAAACACTGAATACTGACTTCAAAATCTCCAGTGTTCAGAAAAATATAAATCAACACATTTTCCCTAGTTTTTGATATCACCTTTAATTATCCAAACTACCATTTCAAATTATTTTGAACAATTATAGCCATGTTTCCTTTTATTCAGAAAGAACAGCTTTGAGTGATTTTTATTTATAGGTGGTATTTATGAACATAAATGTATTTTTCATTAGGAATATTTATATCTATTTAAAATGTTGCTATACTTAAAGCTCTTTACAATTACTGTTTTGGGAATTGTGATTCTCTAATTATGAGAAAGTTATACATGCTCAAATATTAGGCTTTTGAAAAACAGGCACCAAAATAGACCCCCCGAATCACCCATCATTTGGGTAGCCAGAGTTAACCACTTAATATCTTACTTTATATCTTTCTAGTCTTTCTAAAATTACACAAGAATATTTTATAATAACAGTACATATTATATATACTATTATAACCTTTAGGAAGACCACTATAAAAATCAACTGAGAAACATGAAATATTAGGATATACCATGTTCCTGGATGAAAATGTTAAATGTAAAAATGCTAATTCCCTCCAAATTAATTTATACATTAAAAAAATTACAACATGAGTTTAAAAGAAAGGAAAAGAATATATATTTCTTTCTTAGAAAAAAAGAGTATAAGAACAGCCAAAAATATTTTAGACTTATAAAACATCTTGGTATCTTGTAAAGCGAGCCTTCCTTACTGTTTTTATTTTTCAAGGAAATGACAGTATGGAATTGATACAAGACCTGAGCAATTAATGAAATAAAAGAGAAGGAATCATTCTATACATAAAAACTGAAAATATTAAAGATGGCACTTCAAATTTGTGAGGAAATGATTCAATAAATAGTAACGGAACACTAACGGGTAGTTAGTTGGATGGAAAATAAGCTTGGCACCAACTCACCATATTCCAAAACACATTCAATAAATGTTTAAATATAAAAAATAATGAAAGTATCAAAAATAAAAGTTGAGTAGTTATGTAATTTGGAGGGTAGAGAAAGCCTAAGATAACACCAAAGGCAGAAACCATGGATTACGGATCAATAGGTCTGAATACAAACATTTAAAGTAGTTTCAAAATCAACTGTCAAAATAAGAATAGAGAAAGGTTACATTGTTTCTACATTCTTTCTTCCAAGATAAAATTTAGATTTATACTGATAAATTTAAATATAATAAATAACACCAAAAAATACTAGAAAAAGATACAGGTGAAAATTTTTAACTCCAAAATGGGGAAGTCTTTCTCTAAATACAACTCATAAGTCAAATATCATAAAATATAACTGATACATTGGACTAAATAAAAATAAAAAGCTCCTTCAAGGTAAAAAGTTCAAATACTAAGTCGAATAGAAATGAAAAATAGGAAAAAGTAGGGCAACATATGACAGAGAACCAATATGTTTAATATATGAAAAGTTCTTACAAATAAAAAAAGATCAAAATCCCAAAAGAAAAACGGGCAAAGGACATAAAAAAGAAGTTCACAGAAGAAAATGTAAATGGCTTTTACACATACTAAAAGATGCTTAACTAGACTCATAAGAGGAAAGCAAATGAAAAGTCATTTGTAAAAATACACAGATGGACAAAAATAAAAAAATTTTAATACTGAGTTGGTGAGTGTATGGGGGAGAAAACTGTCATTCCCATACAATGTTGATGGAAGCATAAATCAAAGCAATCTTTATGTAGGGCAATCTGAAAATTCTACTTCTAAGAATCAATCCAAAAATGCTTGCACATATGCAAAATGCCTTATGCTCAAGGATGCATAATGCAACAATGTTAAAATAGCAAAAAAATGGGAACAAACCAAGTGCCCATCAATAGTGGAACTTGTTGAACAGAGTATATCCATATAGTGGATAATTATATAATTGTAAAAAGAAAGCATCCATACACATATGGAAGGGAAACACTCCCTATTATACAGTAAGTTTAAAAAAGATAAAGAATGGCATGCTATCGTTTGTATAAAATTAAAAAGAATACACAATAGGTCCAGTTCGAGAAATGGCAAGTATCTCTTACTGGGCTAATCCTTCGTCAGGTAACAACTATAAACTCTGGACAAGATACTAAAAAAAAAACTGGATGCAGCCTGGATGGGATTGGGGGAGAATGGATACATGTATATGTATGGCTGAGTCCCTTAGCTGTTCACCTGAAACTACCACAACATTGTTAATGGGCTATACCCCAAAATAAAATAAAAAGTTTAAAGTTTGAAACAAAAAATAAAAAGAATACACAATAGGACCAGTTTAAGAAATGGCAAGTAAGTATCTCTTATTGGGCTAAGAGTTGTTACTTCTTTAAGTAACAACTATAAACCCTAGACAAAAGACAAAAACAAACAAACAAACAAACTGCCTGAAGACACAGGAGAGATAGGAAAAGCAGGCACAGTTTGGAGGGAAAAAGGGAATCAAATGACACCAGGTAGCATTCCTGTTTTTATGACACTGGGTAACAGTCTTGTTTTTATGAATTTATTCTTAAAGGGAGAACTTAGTTGATGGTAACCACTTGGGAAAGCTAAAAATTTGCCCTACTGAATGAAACAAAGAACCAGAAGACAGGTTGAGGGCAAAGTCAGAAACTGGGATGTGAGGTTGGGGACCCTGGAAAGGAGAGAGCCTAAGAGAGGAAGTCCCTAAATGTGCTTTAAATTTAGTCCACATCTCCAGCTGACCCTTGAGCTATACCTTTGTAAGGCAGACTCCAAACAACCCAGGTGACACTAAAAGAACTGAACAAACATTTCAACTGCCTACTACCACAGGAGAATAGCCTGGAGGATGAGTCCACCCAAGTTACTGATGAAACCTAAGCATGACATTAGCAGATAGCCCAGCAATTGCAAACCTGGGCACTTCTTCCAAAACACCAAATTATATAGACGGAAAACGCATTAATGGTTGCTAAGGTTATAGATGTTAGGGGTAGGGAGGGAGATGTGACAAAGAGGTAGCATAAGGAGGGTCTTTGTAATGATGTAATTATCATCTTGATTGCACTAGAGGGTACAAAAATCTGCACACTTGATAAAATACACAGAACTGTACATCCTCACTATACTAATATCAAATTTCTGCTTCTGATACTGGGTGTTAAGATGAAATCATGGGGGAAAACTACTTTTGCAACTTCTTGTGAATTTACAATTGTTTCCAAATAAAAATTAAAGACACTGGCATCTTGACTATCTGGGGCTCAAAACTAGAATCACTAAGCAATTACCATCATGGTAAACCTAAAAATTGTTGTATATGGATTCTGAGTATAATTGAAACACAAAAGTAAGAAAACACAAGGCCTTTTCTGGGTGGAAAAAGACAGAAATATATACATATATGTAAGATCAATAAGGAAGCATTTCTAAAAACCCACAGAAAACCATATATAAAAGCAGAAAAAATTTATGTCCTATAAATCAACTAATTTACCCTCTAAAATTCCTAAAATGTAAGGTGAGAGATAGTTAAAGTTTGTTAATTCCCAAATCTGGGGGCCAGATATCCTAAAGACAAATATTATTGACAGGGTCATGTAATTTCTAAGGAGTTGATACTTTGAAGCTTACCACGGTATTAGAAGGATGAAAGCATCACTTCTCTTCTCTTAAACAAATCCAAAAAATAGCATTACTCTAGGAAGCAGCTAAATGATTTTGTGGATTGTTTTTAAAAGAGCTAATACTGAAAACAGTCTACATCTTTAAAATATTTAGCATTAAGAACTCAGTGAATTCTGGCAAACATCTCTTAAAATCTATCCTTGCAGAAGAGAATGCATTAAGTCTTCTCTCTGTTTTAAGTAGAACAGGATACAAACTGTTTATTTTTTAATGTTTTAGAGCAAAGGTTGGCAAGCAATAGCCTGCAGGCTGCCTGTTGTTGTAAATAAAGATTTATTTGAATGTAGCATTGACATTTGTTTTCATACTGTCTATGCCTTCTTTCACATTACAGCGACAGAGTTAAGTAGCTATGACAGCAACCATAGGGATCACAAAGCCAGAGAAGTGTTATTATCTAGTCTTTTAAAGTAAAGGTTTGCTGACCCCTGCTACAGAGTCAAGGGACTCTACTGTGTGACCCGGGATAAGATACTAAGTCTCAGTATTTTCATCTGTGAAGGGAAATAACAGTACTCATTTCATGTACAGTAAGGTATTAACTCAGTAAATCTGGGTTGTCCATATGTTATCTGTTAAAGGCTTGGCCCATGACCTGCCATGCAAGGTGGCCAAAACAAACAAAAACACATACAAAAACAAAAACCTACAATCATTTGTATTATTATTCTCTATCAGCCACTGCTCTAGGTGTGGAAGATTCATTTGTGAGCAAAATGAACAAAAATCTTTGCCTTCATGGAGTTTCATTTTAGCAGGGGGAGACAGAGATAAACATAAATAAGTAAATGTAAAGGATGTTATACTATGATAAGTATAAGAAAGGGGGATATGAAATGTTGACAGCAAGGAGAATACTGGAATTTTAAATTGGATGGCCAGGGGAGGTCTCTCTGAGAACATGAAATCTGAGTAAAGATGTGAAGGAAATAAGAAAGTCAGCTATATAGTTTTTTTTTTTTTAGGAGATAAAATGCCAAAATCAAAGGCCCTAAAGAGGGAGAAAGCCTGGTTTGTTTCAAGAACAGCAGGAGGCTAAGGTGGTCAGAGTGCAAGAGCTAAGGAGAGTAGTCAGATCAGAGAGGTCCCAAGGATGGGGAGGAGGAGAGGGGACAGATACAGGGTCAAGTAGGTCATAGTAAGGACTGTGGCTTTGAGTCTGAATATTAAAAGCCACTGAGGAATTTGAAGTGGAAGAATAACATGATCTAACCTATGCTGTGTTGACAATAAACCATAAGATAACAATATTAGAAGCTGGAGAAATGTTAGGAGGCCTCTGCAGTAATTCAGGCAGGAGATGATACAAGGCTGGGCCTGAGTGTGATGTGGTGTGGGTGGGAGTGAAGAAAAGAGGACAATTTCCAGACATCATCTGAAGCTGAGGCCAGCAGGATTTCCTACAGTCTGCATATGGAGTGAGAGAAAAAGAAAGGAAGGAAATCCAAGGTTTCGAGCCTAAGTGATTTAGCAAGGATGGGTTGCCATTAATAGAAAAGGGGAAAAATGACAGGAAAGGCTGGTGTGTGGCAGGGGAGGGGACATATAACAGGAGTTCAGTTTGGAACATGTTAAGTTTGAGAAGCCCAATTGGACATCCCAGTGGAAAAGTCAAGCAGGCAACTAGATACAAAGCTCTGCAGCTCAGAGAAGAAGTTCAAGTTGGAGATTTGAATTTGAGAGTCTTAGCACACAGGTGGCATTCAGTACAATAAGGCGGCATGAGATCATCTAAGGAGCAAATCTAGACAGAAAAAAGAACAGATTCCTGGTCTAGGTGCTGGGTTGTTCCAACACATAGAGGTCAGGGAGACCAGAAGAGACCAGCAATACCAGTTGGGAAGTTGCAGATAGAAATGACACCAGGCAGGTTATATTTATCCTGAAAGTCATGTGAAAAAAATGTTTCAACAAAAGTGTAATTAACTGCTAAATACTAGTGACAGTTTCAGTAAGATTAAGACTGAACTATGTCCATTAGATTCAGCAACGAGGAGGTGGCTGGGGATTGTAAGAAGGGTAGTTTTGGTGGAGGTGAAGGTGAGCATCTTTGGAACTGGAGGAAAAAGACTGGAGATGGTGGGTCTAGACAAGCCTTTGGAGAAACAGGATGACTGCTGAAAAGGAAAATGGAACCATGAAAGCGCTTTTTTTGTGGTTTTGTTTGAAGATGGGCGAAAAGAATGCTTATGTCGAACAGAATGACCCAGTAATGAGAGGAGAATTGCTGCAGTCATATTTTAAGAGAGAGAAGAGGTGGATTTTAGCACACAGGTGGAAGGAATAGCCTTGGCCTGTTCATCCACGGTAACAGAGGAAAAACCGGAGTTTTGAGAACAGATGCAGGTAGGTGGTCTAACGTATTGGTCGGAACTTAAGTTCCCTTCCAATTATTTCAATTTTGTTGGTGAAGCAAGAAACAAAGTCACCAGCTGTGAGGACAAATCAGGAAGAATAAGGAGAAAGAAGAAACCATGAAATAGTTGTTAGGGTGTCAATTAAATTATTCAACAGGTTAAGACAATCATACACTTTATCTGGCAGATAAATGATACCCTGTTTTCCCCATATCATACACCAGTGGTGTGTTTCAACATCAAATTAGATTTATATTCAATTCCTAGGCCTTCTGCATCTGTGGTTGAATAACTGATGCTTGCATTCATAGCACTCAGGCACTGTGATATTCTAAAATTTCAAAGAATATCAAATGATATTCAGTACTTTGTGTTTAATGAGGCAGGAAGATATTTAACAATTTTGAAAGATTCATATAGGTTTGAGAAGAACCTTAAAAGCTAAATATGTAATTAAACAGCACACCTCATTTTCTCAGACAAGTGAGACTCTGCTAATACTGTGCTTATGCCAAGTGCCAAACTATATATTCCATGGCCAGAATGATGTGACTCTTTTATTCAACAAAAAGGCATTATCCTTGTTGCGTGAGTGCACGGCTAAGATGAACTTCTATATTTACCACCATCTGGACCAAGAAATAAGGAAATGCAAAAGATTCTCTAGTACCTTTTCATCCAAGTTTGAACTTTTTGTCTGTTTACTTAGGTCTCCTTGTTTTTCATTTGAAGAAGTTTCATGAGTAACTTCTAAGGAAATGTTTGCATCTTTGGAATCATGTTGTATCTCACTTGCTGAAAAGAAATAATATTCAACTGTAGAAACTTTAAATGGCAAAATAACCAAGTCATTTAAAGACTGTTCTAAAAATGAGCTAGAATTCAGAGACTCTTTTAAAGTCCAATGTGACAAATATGAAGTAGCATTTTCAGAAAATTATACATTTATTCCTCCCTCTCTATCAAAATAACTCCATTACATGGTATAAAAAGATATGGCAGTAACACAAAATTAAGACATAAAGATAAATTTAAGAATCTTTCTTGATCATGTCCAGTTATTTTCAATGTATTTTTAAAACTTGAAAGTTTCTGAAATTAACTTTCCAATTAAATTATTTCCTGCAAAGATTTGGTTATTTAAACTTATGATTAACTGTTAATTATAAAAAATATTAAAAAGGATTCATTTAAAATATGGTTAAGTTACATATTTCGGTTTCAAAATAAGACTACAAAAATTGCTGAGGTCAATTACCTTCTGTAGATAAAGCCTAACAAAGTTATTTATTAAATAATCAAATGGAAAATTTCTCAAAATCTGATCTGCCACCCAGGCAGCTAAAACTGAGAAAAATTGACAAACTGTGTACAACAAGGTTGACAGACTCTGAAATGAAAAGCTTCCTTTTTAAATGAATTCATTCTGACTGTGGCTAAACAGAGATACAAAAACACTTCAATGTTATACATTATGAAAATGTCAAGTTTTACCTGCTGACAAGGAAGCACAGATCTCTGACTTCATTGATCCAGGATCTGGTACAGGCAGTTCTCTATTATAAAGCAAATAGAGCTTAAACATTATCACATATTCTTGCAGAACTATCCACTTCTCTAAACATTACAGAACACCAGCTTTAGCAGCTGGTGAACATCAGCTCAAGTCCTCCAAGGTCAGAGTACTATTCGGGGACACACACCTAAGTCAATTCTGAATTTGATTCTTTAATCACATTCGCCACAATGGTTAGGAAGTGCTGCCATTCAAACTTTGTTACTCAGAGAGAATTGAGAACATACATCAAGCATTTGAAACATTTTTTTTTAGGTATTACACCAATGCAAGATAATGACTAACTCCTACTCTCAAGCATGCATATATGTGTCTTACTGTCAATGTAAAAGGATGAGTTTGAGAGCAGTTTGAGTCTCTTTTTTGGTAGTCTCTGAAGACAACCTAAGGTCTAATAGTAACAGCTATGGAGATGAGAGTTAAGGTAACCTGGGTTCGAATACTGTTCTGCCACTTACTATGTCAATTGCGGTAAAATTATTAAACTTCGAGTCTAACCACATCTGTAAAATGAGAATACCACCCACCCATGAAGTTACTGTGAGGATTAAATGAGATAAAATGTTCTTAAAGCCAATGGCATAGGCTCAACAAATGAAAACTACATCTACAGGAGTCGCTCAAAAAATGGCTTAATATTATTCCACTTTTAAAAACCTAAGACAAAAAATAAATAAAAGTACACCAAATACAATATAATAAACACCCATGACCTCACTATTTATTCCTTTAATAAATGAGTTTTATTAAACTTATCCTACAGTTCTAGGACTGCCCATTGGTTCAGGGATACTTCCTAGCTAAGAAAGAAGAAAACAAAACATTTTATTATATACACCATTCTTTGAAGGCTTTGGAAAACATGAAGTAATTTTCCCCCAACATAAATACTAGAAACAGTCAGAAGTTGTTAGAGGAGGTAACTGAGAGGAGGTAACTGCTGGCTGACCTGTGAGCTGGACCCAGGCAATCTGGGACTCCTCATTCCTTCATGTGTCCTTGGAATGGGTGTTCTGCCTGCCTTCCCCACACTGGAAGGTGCCCAAGGACACTGCCTTGAGCTGGTAGGTGGGGTTGAGACCATCTGGATGCTATATATGACTGAACTTGGTTAAGGTTTCTATGTAATCTTAAAATATTCTGGGAGGGTCTTCCCTGGTGGCTCAGTGGTAAAGAATCTCCTGCCAATGCAGGAGACAGGGGTTTGATCCCTGATCCAGGAAGATCCCACATGTCGTGGAGCAATTAAGCCCATGCACCACAACTACTGAGCCTGCGCTCTAGAGCCTGAGAACTGCAACTAATGAGCCCACGAGGCATGACTACTGAAACCGGTGTGCTCGAGAGCCTGTGTTCCACAAAAAGAGAAGCCATTGCTACAAGAGGCCCACGCACCACGGCTAGTGAGTAGCCCCTGCTCACCGCAACTAGAGAAAAGCCCACACAGCAACGAAGACCCAGCACGGTTCAAAGAAAAAAAGGTTCTGGTGGACTGGAGTGGAGATCTGCTCATCATGCGGCTGCCCAAGACAAGCCTTGAATGTAAGCTCCCTTGCTTATTAAACCTGTTACCTACTAAGGGAGGGATTTGCCTCTTTCTCTGGTTTCCCTCTGCCGTGTGTGTGTGTGTGTGTGTGTGTGTGTGTGTGTGTGTGTGTGTGTGTGTGTGTGTGTGTGTGTGTGTGTGTGTGTGTGTGTGTGTGTGTGTGTGTTGGGGACAGTTTCAGATTACACCTAGAAAATTCATGAGGCTGCAAATTATAAGTATACAGTTTAAAGAAAGGAAAAATAAAATTACAAACAAGTCAGAAACATATACAAATCTCCCCCACCCCATCTTCACTCATGTCTATCTACTAGAGTATCTCCATTTCAGTATTTCAAAGGTCTCTTCAACTCATCATGTCTAAATTTGAGCTCATAACCAGCACTGTTTCGCAGTCCTGACTGTTCTGATCAGGGAATTGTTATGCCCTTCTTTGAAACAAGAGAAACCAGGTATCATCCTTAACTCCTACCTTGGATCTTGTCACCATTTGATGAATAGACCTGCACTTCCTCAAACCTCTCTTAAATCCACTCCCACTTCTGGCTGAAGTCACCATGTGCTTTGATCTAGTTAATACAACAGCTCCTTGCCAATTTATTCTCCACACCAGTTATGATTTTTAAACTGTAAATTTGATCAAATTTTCTACTTAAAAAGTCCTTCAGTGAACCCTGATATGGTCTTAGGATAAAGTTCAAACTTACCATGGATTCTAGTTTATCTAGGATGATTTGTGTATGCCTCTTAGCCTGGTATATTAATTATTAATACCTCCCCATGTCCCTCTCAAAATTTTTGCAATTCAAAAGGTCAATTCTAATGTCATCCTATTTACAAAACCCCACACAACTGAGCTTTCTGCATATTCTGTAGCTTCATTTCCTATCACCTGAACACTAAGCCATGGCATGTTATTTCTGTCTCTCAGTTGTAACATGCTCTTCCCTGTGGGCCTCTCTACAGACTCTTCCTTCTCTCTCATTTTTGTACTCACTTTTCTTTGCCTATTGCTTAGTTCCTACTTATTCTTTAGTGTTCATCTTAAATGTCACGAGGACCAGGAAGCCTTCAACATCTTGTATTTTTCCTATCATATTTTATTGTATTTGTTTAATCATTTGCAGCCCTTGATAGACTAAACACTCTGTGAGAATAAGGTCCATAGGCATCTAGTTGCTCTCTGTACACTTAGACCCTAACATCTTCCTGGCCAGACACGAGGGAGACTCAAATGAAGATTCCTGTTTAGGAACTTTCCATATAGGAGGAGGCACACATACATAATATCCTGAGATATGGGCCAAGAGAACTATTGGAACAAATCCCTAGAATAACATCTCAGATATGATTTAAAGGACAACTGAATGAAAAGAAAGGAATGTGCAGATAAAGAAACATATGTAAAAGGATTCAAATATGTGACATTGTGGAAACAGTGAGCTGCCTGCTCTGCTCATCTTTTATTAGCCTCTCCTTGCACTTTCCCCCTCAACAGCTCCATAGCTGCCAAAGAGAGAATGGATGCAGATCCACCAAAGAGCCATAAAAAGCCATGCCAAGCAATTTAGACTCTGACCTTAGGTGGCTAAAAGCCACTGGAGCATTGCCAGCAGTCACTGGAAGATCAATTTCTATTTCTGAAAATTACTGAAGAGGAGGATATACTAAGAGAGCTCAGGAAGATTAACTAGGAGCTAATTGCAATATAGAAAAAATATGAATAAGATAACAGCAGTGAGAATTGAGAGAAAGGAAAAATCATGAGAGATATTTAAGGTAATAGCATGAAAAAGATGAATTGACTCAATAAATATGAGAGTTGAGGGATGTTTCAAATTATCCTGAAAGTTATAATCACAAAGCGGTATGGATCCAGACACATAAGAGATTACTCCTTAAAAAAAATATCCAAACCCAGAAAACTAAATAGGCATAGCAAGTGTACTGTTTTAATATCAAAGTATTGCAAGAGTACTTTTAATACTGCTAGTATAGTTCATAAGGGTGAGAAACTTTTCACTGTGAGTAACTAACTTACAAGGAAGGTAGAATTGCACATGCCAGTCTTGTTAAAAGTAATTTTGTTTTGAATTTGTGAGACACAAAGACACATAAAATTTTTAAATTTACCTAGAGTAGAAAAAATAAAACTGTAACTCCCATAAATATATTACAACTTTGTGTCAGTGGAGCAGAAAGGGAGAAAAATGAAGGGCAGGAGGAGGAAAGGAGAGAAGCAGACTTGCTTGAGGCTACAGAACACAGGGAAGCAAAAGAGAAGATCTGAGTAAAAAGGAGAGGCGACTTAGGGAAGCTTCTGAAGAACGACACAGATTACGTGAAGTTTATCCTCTAACAGAGCATTTTTCAAGGGGGTGATGAAATTTAATGGGTTCCAACCAGGATTTTTAAGTAAAACAGAATAAAATAAAAATATGATACTACACTACTTGTAGTAAGGAAAATATTATTTTTATAAATCTACTGTCTTACATATTCATAAGTATGTGCCAGATTGTAATGTAAAATGTATCTTTAGCATGGGTAACTGACAAAAAGGTTTGAAGATGACAGCTCTAGAATAATTATTAACAGAAAAAACTTGAAAACTATTGCCCAAGAAAAATTCAGAATGTTATTGCTTCCTTTTGAGATGCTAACTAGCTGAATGCAGTCGATGTTCACTTATTTATATATTCACATACTGATTGTGAAAAAGACTACCCTAAACTTACTGGTGCATTTATTCTGTAGATAGTAGTGGCCAAAAGCAGAGAAATAGTACAGTATCCAATTCATTGGGCCAGAGGTTCCCAAGCCTGATGCCATGATGTGCAGTGCTCGGTTTCCTGACATTACAAGTAATAACTCCATCAAGTACAATACTATTTATTCTAGCAAAAACAAACAATGGTTTATGTGGTCCAAAAGACAAAAAAGTAAAAATCAGAATGATGCTTCTTCATATCTGATAATTTAAAGGGGAAGATGAGATGAGAGAGGAAAGGGGCCAAAAGAAAACAATGTTTGCTGGCAGTCTATAGAGTAATGGATTTGAAGCCATAGAAAGAGCCAAAATGCCACTCTTCCAGCATGCTGTTTGGGGGAGGGGAGACAGATTTTGGAGCAGGTGGGCCTGGGTCCAGATCTCAGCTCTGATACTGACTTAGCTAAGTGTTCTTTGGGAAGTTAGTGACTTTGACTCAGTTTTCAAGATAGGGCCAGTTTCAATCTCTGAATGTTCCACTTGCTGAAATAATAAATGTAGCTAGCATAGGACAGACACGAAATGTCAGTTCTTACAATTAAGCGTAAAATTGTGTATTAGAATTAGATGCCTCAGATACTCAGTGAAAAGAGAGAATGGACCAAGGTGAACTTCTTGAAAGACAGGCCAAGGAGTCTAAATACAATATATGAGGGAGAAAAAGAGAATGACCATTACTTTTGCTGGAAACTGGTTTTTCTTTTGTTTTTTTTTGGAATTTGGCATGGTAAATCTGGTGACAGAAGGCCAATCTCTTAGGGAAAAAAACTAATTTTCTAAGATTCTGGGGAAGTAAGTGGGGTGGGTTTCTTGAGATGATATAGTTTACCCAGGGTACCTTCATGCTAGGCATGGGTCTAATGGGATTCAAACTTTTTTCCCTTTGTTAATCTAAATCAATCCAATCGCTAAGGAGGAATACAAATTTTATTTTTTGTCAACCCTCTTTTCTGGGCTTCTCAGATGGTAAAGAATCCACCTGCCAATGCAGGAGACGTAAGAGATGTGGGTTCAACTCAGCATCGAACATACAAGAGTATACACAATCCTCTTTTCTAAACTACTAGTGTTCTTGTACCTCAGTTTACATATTTTCATTTCAAACACATTAGTACATATTTTCATTTCAAACACGTTAGTTCCCAATTCCCTCATTATACAGTTGTTGTGTAGTCACTAATTCGTGTCTGACCCTTTGTGATCTAATGGACTGCAGCCCGCCAGGCTCCTCTGTTCATGGGATTTCCCAGGCAAGAATACTGGAGTGACTTGCCATTTCCTTCTCCAGGGGATCTTCCTGACCCATGGATCAAACTCATGTCTCCTGCATTGGCAGGCGGATTCTTCACCACTGAGTCACCAGGGAAGCCCCAGCTATACATTAATAGTAATTCCCTTGAATATTTGGGAGATTTTTTAAATCTCAATGATCCACTGTATAATATCACTCAACTGAAATTTTAGTATATAATTAAATTGTGACAGAAGATAATGCTGTATCCTAGTACAGATTAACAGCATTGACTATTACAGACATTTTCAGATCTCTAACGATACTTACAAGCTAACTCAAAAGTTTTACTAATTTTACTCATTATCCATTTCTAAGTTCATCAGTTCAAGTCTGCAGGAATTAGTTCTAACATGCTTCTAATGCTTTGAAATTTAATATGGACTTCCAACACTGTGGAGATCGAAAATGAATATGTATTCTAACATAACTGAAATATCTTACAAATTCTCCTTAACAAGGTCTCTGAGAATACTTCCCCCAACCATTAAATTAACTCAAGTTTGTCTATCTGTTTTACCAAGAAGAGATAGTCTAGAGCTTTTGAAAATTTCTGGGCTAAGCCATCTTCAATTTCTATTTCTGTAAAACAGGAACTCGTCACTTTCTGCCATTAGAGTGGTATCATCCGCTATCTGAAGTTGTTGATGTTTCTCCCGCCACTCTAATGGCAGAAAGTGAAGAGGAATTAAAGAGCCTCTTGATGAGGGTGAAGGAGGAGAGTGAAAGAGCTGGCTTAAAACTAAAATATTAAAAAAACTAAGATCATGGCATCTGGCCCCATTCAGTTCAGTTCAGTTCAGTTCAGTCGCTCGGTCATGTTCGACTCATGGACTGCCGCATGCCAGGCCTCCCTGTCCATCACCCAACTCGCGGAGGTTACTCGAACTCATGTCCACTGAGTCAGTGCCCCATTACTTCATGGCAAATGGAGGGGGAAAAGGTGGAAGCAGTGACAGAGCTCCTCTTCTTGGGCTCTAAAATCACTGCGGATGGTGACTGAAGCCATGAAATCAGAAGATGCTTGCTTCTTGGCAGGAAAGCTATGACAAATCTAGACAGGGTGCTGAAAAGCAGCGACATTACTCTGCTGACAAAGGTCTGTACAGTCGAAGCTATGATCCTCCCAGTGGTCATATGTGGTTGTGAGATCTAGACTGTAAAAAAGACAGAGTGTGGAAGAATTGATGCCTTCAAACTATGGTGCTGG
Organism: Giraffa tippelskirchi; assembly: GCF_054371585.1. Classification (NCBI taxonomy): domain Eukaryota; kingdom Metazoa; phylum Chordata; class Mammalia; order Artiodactyla; family Giraffidae; genus Giraffa; species Giraffa tippelskirchi. The sequence continues at coordinate 15,658,678 of NC_137283.1, read as the reverse complement.
AGAAGACTCCTGAGTGTCCTGTGGACAGCAAGGAGATCCAACCAGTCAATCTTATGGGAAATCAACCCTGAATACTCGCTGGAAGGACTGATGCTAAAGCTGAAGCTCCAATACTTTGGCCACCTGATGAGAAGAGCTGACTCATTAGAAAAGACCCTGAAAGACTGAAGGCAGGAGGAGGGGGGGAGACAGAGGATAAGATGGCTGGATGGCATCACCGATGCAATGGACATGAACTTGGGTAAACTTCAGGAGATGGTGAGGGACAGAGAGGCCTGGCGTGCTCCAGCCCATGGGGTCACAAAGAATCGGACAGGACTGGGAAATTGAACAACAACAAAACACTCATTCTAATGGGTTTCAAACTCTTAGTGTCACAGAGTGAGGAAAAAAGAATGTATTAATTAGCAACCAGCTGGTAAAAGGGAGAGAGCTGACTTTAGAAATTATATTTAAAGCTTCATCTAGTTCTAGAACCATTCTTTAACAGTTTTCTGTACAACTATTAGCAGACCCTCTGGTGATAAGGCCTTCATTTTTCCTGTTAAGGTTTATTCTAGCACTGTGGATAACTGTAAAACTGGTGTTTCCAATGTAGAAAAAGGAAAATACTAAAATAACTACTAAGGAAATTTTCAAGTTTATTTAAAAACCCAAACTCCAGAAGCAGAAATGAAAGGAAAAGAAGAGCCAATACAAGTATCATTGGTGTTTCTGCCATGAAGGAAAATGAAGTTACAATAACAGAATAACTGAAGTAAATTTGATACTGCAAACCAAAGTGGTTCAGCTTGGGCAGGAAAATCTGATACATAATTTGATACAATATATAATCCTAAAACAGAAAGCAAGAAGTAAAAAAAAAAAAAAAGGCAGTTTAGAGAGGGGCAATGGAGAATTAGTTTGGCCTCAAACTTTTCCACTATAGCACTCAAAGCCAGAAAGCTGGGATGAATAACTATATAGTTGTGAAAAGAAAAAATATAAACTAAGAATTTTACACCCAATTTGTTTGTAGACAATAGGCACTCTTATGTGCCCAAGACCTTAGGAAACACAGTAATCAAGAACCATTGAAAAAAAACTGCTCTGAAATCTAGTCAACTAAGAAATGAATCAAAATAGTCAAGATTAAAGGAGAGTAAAAAGAATTGATGGTAAAGACCAAATCAGCTTAAATATAGAATGAAGAGTCTTTGGAAATTCAGATTATTGATGAGAATGTAAACAGCACAAGCCTTAACAAGAAAAAACAAAAAATTTTAAGGAAAATGTAAGGGGCAAGACTGGGAGAAAAAGCGAATATGTACTGATATGTTCATCTTTTATCTGGAAAGCAAATGTTACTGTCTGAAGTTAGAACACAATTTTTAAAAGTCATGATAACAAAACTCAAGCTTTAAAATAATCTTTCTTATTAGCTTGGGAGAGACTTATAGGAACTAATTTCTTGTGGTAAAGAGGTTTTTGATTCAGCAATTTCTTTAGTTTCACTTCAGTCTCTCCTTCCCCAAGTTATGTGTAAGTAAAATTAAATGATTTTACTAAAAAGTGGCATGATCCAATTTTTCTGAAATTATATCCACATACATGCCTAGAAAGATGTCTGGAATGATGCACACAAATTTTGAGTAATTAATTTGTTATTTTGGGTGGTAGGATTCCCTCCCTTTTACACATCTATTGCAATGAACATGTGTCATTTTAATGCAATCAGCCATTATTCTAAGAAAGGAAAAAAAAGTATAAACAACAAACTTTATGCCCACTTCATAACACTTCTCTCTTTGTCCCTTCAATTGCAGTTCATTGTCAACATCCTGTTAACTAACAGATGTTTGCTTTTGAATGCTGGATTTGCTCTGATTTCTCTTTGCATTCCTCAAAAGAAGCATGGTAGAGGAAGAGTTAAAAGCATCTATAATAACTACCCTTTATTGAGCTCTCACTATTCACCCAATGTCAAACCAATACCTGTCCCATCCATTCACTGATTTAATTCTTACAACCTTGAGGCAAGTACCTCCCTTTCTAACAGATAAGGTAAAATAATTTGCCTAAAAGGTCATGGAGCTATTAGGGCAAGGAGAAGACTCAGAAACCTAGGTCAGGCTATAAAGGTTAAGTCCTTGACCATTAATTTTAAAATAAGATAGTTCAAGTTCAGATTCTGTTACTAGTAGCGTCAACCTGGACAAGTGACAACTTGTGACCCTCATTTTTTCCACCTCAAAATGGCAGATTACCATCCTCATTACATGGTTTTAAAAAATAATAGATAGAGCTCTTGATTGTTCCTTTGGGATATAGAAAGTACTCTATCAGGTGATAGGTTATAAGTTCCTGTAATGGTAAGAACATTAAGAAGAATGTAGTATCACTAAATTTATAAATACTAGAGAAATTTAAGTCATGTACCATTGAATCTTAGTGGAATGTGTTTTCTTATTTTGAGTCTGTTCACAAAACATTCCAATATTCAAGTATATAACATACAAATACAAATTAGAGCTTCAAAATTATGAAACTTGGTAAAATATAATACTAAATAAAATTCAGCCAATCAGATAGATCAAGTTCCTGAACATGAAGGTTATTACTTGGCTCTGTTTAAAGTTGATTCAGGCAAACTCACCCTCTTTGGGGACTAAGCTATCATTTAAAACCATCTCCCTAAAAATAAAACCATGAAAAAAAATTTTAAGCTTTTTCCCTCTGAAAATTAGTTTAACTTTTGGTTTAAAGTTTTAATTCAAATAACTTTTCCAAGGCTTCTCTGACAACTGAAAAATAAATTTTTTACCTAACAAGGAAGCCACAGAAAATGGGTTAAAATATATATAAAGCACTTAACAAGTAACTTGACTGAAATGAAAGTATATCTGTATATTTACAATGATTAAAAAACAGGGAGATCAATTTAAGTGACTTTGGAAAGAAGCAATCTCAGTAATTTAAAAAGCCACTTTATAAACCACCATTTAAAATTCCGAACAGCTGATCTGTTCCATTATAATTTCAGATATAATAATCAGTTTATTTCAATTCTAAGTTTCAAGATAATGACACTTCCAGGTCTCAGCAATAATACACTATATTACATTAAATAAATAACCGGGTTGAAAAAATAATGGAATGTCAATATGATCACTGAATAAATTAGTGACACCTAAGAGAAGAAAGTGCTTTTGAAACCTGCAACAATAATCTGCACCAAAACGCATACTTGAACATGCATACCTCAAGTCACCGCTTGGTTCTTTTTTTTCTGGAAGTTCCATGTGCTTGGAGTCTGTCGATTGATGCTCTTCAGCAACATTGGGCTCCTGGCTTATCATGGGAACCTCTGAAGGAAATGAGAGTTCCCCTTCATTGGAGACTCCAAAGAGGTCTGGGTCATCTTGAATTACATCAATTAAGAGGACATCATCTTCATATGCTTTTAGAATATCTGGAAACCCCACTTTAATTTCTGAAAAGTTCTTAGTCATTTTTCTACCACTAACTTCAGAGGAAACTGCTTTGAATGGTTCTTGTTCATCGGAATAGAAGGTGGGATTTTTCTCTGAACATCCAGGATCATAAGAAAATGTATTATTTTCAACTGTGAGAGAACCAGCTGCCTTATTAGAAATGATATGGCCTGATGCAGAGATGTGGTTAGATGGTTTATTATTATTACCTTGCTTTAAAAAGCTCGGAGCAATAATACAGGAATTCTTACTGCAGAATGAGTCAGAACTAGCTTGCACTGGAATTATACTATGTTGTATACTCAAAGATTGAGGTCCTGAAGTTACTGTGACAGCATTTTCTTTAGACCTATTCTGCCTTACCTCTGCTCCAGATACATTGTCAAGAAGTTCTAGGGGACTATATACTTCTCTCTCTGATGACTTGGCATTAATTTCTTTTCTTTTTTCTGTTTTGTTCTTAAGTAAAGGAATTTTAAAATTAGTCAGCCGTCCTGTGTTCAGTATCTTAACTAGGTCTGGAACAACCTGTGCTTGCTTAGTAATGCATGCTTTTCGATGAATAGTTTTGCCTGCAGACTTACTTGCTTCCTGGCCATCCTGGGAAGCCACTGTCAAATTCAGTTTTGTTAAATTCCCTCTATCTTTTTTTTTACTTCCTGTTAAGTTGTGAGTCACATTAGTCAATGGGGTATTTTCAGTAGTATTAGAAACTACCTCTGATGCACTTCTGCTTAGTTTCGCTGACTTCATTTTTTCGTCATCATTGACTGCAGGTTCCTTTATAACCACTGAAGTAGGTTCCACTGTAGAGACTGAAGGTAAACAATTTAAATTGGAATCCAATTTTTCCATACTTGAAGATGCACTGTTTGTTTCTGTTACAGAACTTTGTAGCATTAATTCGGAGTCAGTTAAGTGAGTTTGATTCGTTTGATGTTTAAGGAAATCATCTTGCCTAGAACTTTGTGGCAAGGAAGCTTTTTTCCAACACTGGGCAGATATTCTAGCACATGAATAACAAGGCCAAGTTCTTTTGCCAGTCATTGGTATTGTTCTGCGACAGCTATATTTAGATTCTTCAGCTTCATTCTTCAAGCCTTCCCTAGAAGACCTCTTTTCAATAGGAAAGCAATCACTAAGTGACTTCACTAATGAGTTTTCCATTGACTTAAAATAATCTTCTGGTGGATTCATGCTGGTACATCCTAAAGGCTGTGAAACATTCTTTGTTTCTTCTTTTGAAAGTTGCTCAAGGGCTTTCTGAAACACAGCATTTACATAATGTTCAGGACTTGTTTTTTTCCCTGTTTCTGGAAGACTTAATAAAGGATCCATCGGTGACAGCATATTATTATTTACTTTTCTCAAAACTTTCAAAGAACTTTTTTTAGCTTCTAAAGTCTCTGTTTCTTTACCTTCAGCACCTGTTTGGTTTCTTTGTAACATCAGCTCAGATTTGTTACACATATTAGAAAACTTCATCTCAATAACCATTCCATTTCCTTTTTCAGACACCTTCATCCTTTTTCTGGATTTTCTCCCAATACTGCTCTCCTCTACTGAATGTTTATTTTTTTCACTTGGAAGGCAGGAAAGCATGCCATTATTTTTACTTAGGTATGAATCATTTTCTTCAAGCAATAACTGACTTACTTGCATTAAGTTTTCTTCAGTTTGTAAAAGCTGAGGAATATTACTTGGATCAGTCTTATCTATAAGACTCCTTGGGTTTTCTTTCTTTGACTTTGAGGAATCTTCTGGTACATGCATACATCCTCCATCAGGTTTATATGCAAGGTTATTTTCATCATTACAATCCTCGGAATGGGAGAGACAACTGCAATCATGTAATTTTAAAATGGAATTATTTTCTACTCCAGGTGACAAGCTGTTACAAGAATATTTCAGAGTATTCTTGCACAGTTCATCTTGGAATTCAACCTTACTATTTTGTGTAGCCTTATTTTCAGTCATTTTGAGAGGTGGGCTTTCTAAGCTTTTAAATTTTTTAATCTGAATTCTTCTTTTAATACCTTCTACCAACCTTTCCTTACCCAAAGACTGCAAGAAAGCCATACTCTGAAATTCACTGCATTCCACTGTTGGGAAAGATTCCGAACTGGTTAATGATTCCTTCCTTACCAGGTCAATCCCTGGCTGTGGATCATCACTTGAGGCTTCAGTAACTTTTCTTTTTTCGTTGGCTGATCAAAACAACAAAATATACCAGAGAAGATTTTACATTGAGGAGGAAAAAGCAATACAAATTAAAATTTTAAAAAAAAAGTGAAGCCATCCATTTTTATTTTCCTGAATAGCTGTAGGAAAACATAGGTTTGTTTTTAAAATCAAAGATCTAATTTCTATTAAGGAACTACATACAAACCTGTATAAATTCTAAGGCAGCTGAATAACTTCTAGCATCATCATTCCACACTAGCCAAAGTGGCTCACCAGTAGGAGTCCCTTTTATACTGCTGTGCTGTGCTTAGTTGCTCAGCTGTATCTGACTCTTTGTGACCCTATGGACTGTAGCCCGCTAAGCTCCTCTATCCATGGGGATTCTCCAGGTAAGAATACTGGAGTGGGTTGCCATGCCCTTCTCCAGGGGATCCTCCCAACCCAGGGATCACACCCAGGTCTCCTGTATTGCAGGTGGATTCTTTACTGTCTGAGCCACCAGGGAAATCCAACAATACTGGAGTGGGTAGTCTATCCCTTCTCCAAGGGATCTTCCCCACCCAGGAACGGAACCGGGGTCTCGTGTATTGCAGCAGCATTCTTTACCGGGGGACCTACCAGGGAAGCCCTCCTTTTATAGTACTTCTAACTAAGGCATCCTAACGGGACAAATATCTTTTAAGTGAATTCCTGTGTTTTCCCCCTTTCTGATCAACTGTGCGCATCAGTAAAGCCCATGAAGATTCAACTGAAAAGCTACTGATAAAACACGGGTGAAGGGGAATGGGTGCAAAGGCTAAAAAGGGAGTGACTCTTAAAGTGCTTTCTTACGGCGTCCTCCCGCTTGCAATGGGAGCTCCACCTCCTTCGCTGCTTCTAAACTGGGCCTGTCAGATGGGGCTGAAAGGCCCCCATGTCCCCCCCAGCCCCTCCACTCGCCGCCTCTCTAAGGCCTTCCCAGTCCCGGACGCCTCACCTGTCTTGTCATTTTCCACCTCTTCTCTCTCAGACGCCCGGGCCACCATCCTCTTTTGCCTGCTTTCCTCGCGCCCCCTCGCCTCAGGGCCGCAGCCTCCCGCCTCGCCTGGCCCTGGCCGCTGGCTTCTCTTCCTCAGGCCTCGAGCGTCGACTTCACGCCCTGGTGCCGTCGTGGGTCCCGAGGGTGGAAGCCGCCGCATCCGCCCAGGGCTGCCAGTCTGCCCGCTGAGGCAGGCCGCGCCCGCTAGCAGGAGCCGACCAGCCACGAGAAGGCTGCTCCTTCCGCCAAGTACCCGAGGCCCCGCCCCGTGCCGCTCGCCGCCAAGACCACGGGACCGGAAGCGGAAGTGGGGCCCGCGCGGCCTGGCCGTGGCAAATGTGACGAGGCTCAAGGGGCGGAAAGACCGCGAGGCTCTGTGGCTGTCGCCTCTGGAGTTCGCTGCGCGACTGTGAAGCCTCCACGTCGGTCAGGTCGAACCTTCCACTAGGCTGGACTCTCCTGGGACCATTCGGGGTCCCTCTCTCACCTGCCGCCTCTCAAGCCTGGTTGCTTTGAAAGACCGAGTGGCTTCTAACTCTACCCCTGGCCTCTTGGGGTCCCGTTCCATCTGCCTTCTCGACGTTGTGTAGGCACCTCAGCCTCCGGTTATGCAAAACTGAACTTATTTTTCCTCACAGAGTTGCTCCTTTTGTGCTGGTGGATGCGCCACTGTCTACCCAGCTGTCTGAGTAAGGAACCTGGAAGCTGTCGGAAATACCCTTCTTTCGACTTGATCCCTCACATCCGCATTCAGGACATCTGCTGGATTCGACTTTCTGTGTTTGCCAGCCACTCACCTTGGCTCCAGCGTGCAGACTCTGACTGACCTGCTGCATCAGCCTACTGGATGTTACTCGTGCTTCCATCCTTGTGCTTTTTCAGTCAGTTTCCACCTTCCGCCAGGCCATGCCCTTCCAGTGAAAGGGTTTCTTGGCATTTCCCACCTTGGCCTTTCTTGAACCTCCTTTGCTCAAAGACTGACTAACAGAAAGTGTGTTATTTGCTCTTTCAGGTATGGCCCCTGAATATTTGATTTTTATCTCTAACTGCCACTGTAGGGGAGAAGGTGTGCTTCACTGAAAATCTATGCATAGGGGTTATCTTTCTGCATTACCTGATTCTAATTCTGTGGGAGCTATTTTACAACTGTGTAAGTTGTAAATAAGTGGTAGCAGTGCAAAATGATGGTCTGTGGAAACGCAAATTCTCTCCTACTGAAGTTCAGTCGACTTTTGCACTCCCTGTGAAAGAAGACGGTTTTGCCTCCATTTATTTCAATATTTCTGGTCTATAAATGTGTCTATTCTTTGGTCTTGTCCTTTGAGCAGATGGTTATAAAATCTGCCTGATATGAGAAACAAAATCTTTAACATGTTCATTTTTATATCTATATGACAGTCATAATTTTGAAACTGAGCAGGATTCAGAGAGTTTGGGTCTTTTGAGTATGAACTGCCAATACTCCTTGCTTGGTGCCCTGCAGATGATTACTGTGCCTTCCTTCACAACTGGTGATAGTAAATTGGCTTTCTTGTGCTGTGGGCAAAAGGACCCAAGTTCAGTTGGGTAAGAATTTTATCTTTTTTGAGGGGTGGAGGGTGGCTGTTTGTTAACACCACACATACCCTTGCCTGCATTTTCCTCACGTTGGACTACTACTGAAGTTCCCTAGATTCCATATGATCCAGCATGCTGATAGAAATAGAGTAGGGCAGTTACACAGATAATTTTAGAAATCCCACTAGGGGATTATGTATAGAGAATTAACTTTGGGAGACCATTGTACATTAATGATTGCTCAAGAAAGGAATCAGAACATCATGAAACAAAACTGGCCTGCTTAACAATGTACCCATGCAATAAAAGCACAAGATATGCTCCAGGTCATTAGGTCAAAAAATGAGGCCTGCATGCCTCATGCTGGCCGAGGTCAGCAAGATAATGATCCTTAGGATAAGGACCTCTGCACGCCAAGTACAGGACGTAAGGCAAAGATGACATTCCAAAGTAGAAGATCCTCAAACTGAAATCTGAGATGATTTAACATAGCGTATGTTACCAGTTCTCTGCTGATTTGAATAGCTCTATGACATTCCTGGTTTAACCATGTAGGGTCAATAAGCTGCCATGAAGGAGGAGCTAATGATATAAGCCTACTCTCTACTCAAAAAATGAGGAGGAAGATGGTCTTTTCCTCCTCCCCACTTTTCCGTTGACTACAAAAATGAAGCCCTCTTAGTTCTCAGGGAAAAGCTATCTTGCCTGCCCTCTTATATCCTTCACAAGCGTCTTATACTAATAAACCCACTTTTTACTTACCACTTTGTCTCTCAATGATTTCTTTCTGTGCTGAGACACAAAGAACCTGAGCTTCATTAATTCCTGAGAAGAGTTGTTCAATACCTGTGCTGGTTCAATATGTGCTGGTCCTGGAAATTCTTTTGCTTGTCTGCTTGATGAAGTACAGATTTCCCTTCAAGATTCAGTAAGGATCACCCCTTAAGGATGCTTCCCAGCTGCCTTTCTCCTTATACTTGAAGGAGTGAGATGTTCTTGCCTGCCAACACATCATTTTCAACTGTTTACTTGTACAGTAAGTCCCCTACATACAAACCTTCAAGTTGTGAACTTTCAAAGATAAGACTACATGTTTGCCTGTCCATTTACGTAAGTTAGTTCACATGTCTGGTGTACATTGTCACGTGTGTGCATCCTTTACAGGTGGTTGTGCTTTTGTGTACTTTACAGTACAGCACTATTTTTTGTGGTTGTTTTTTATGTGTTATTTGTGTGAAAAGTATTATAAACCTGTAGAGTGCTATATACTAATCAGCTACATATAGTACTATGTAGCTGATTGTGTTAGTTGGGTACCTAGGCTAACTTTGTTGGACTTGTAAACAAACTGGGCTTATGGATATGCTTGTAGAATGGAACTCATTCATATATAGGGGACTTACTGTATGTTCCCCTCAGGGCAGGTACTTTCTTTTTTTAGAGTTAATTTTTACTGGAGTATAGTTGATTTACAGTGTTGTGTTTCTGCTGTACAACAAAGTGAATCAGCTATACATTGTCATGTATCCACTCTTGTTTAGATTTTTTTCCAGGTACCTTCTTTTAATCTTTGCATGTTTGTTTGTTTAATCTTTGTATGTTAAAAGAGGAGATTGATGATTTTGAACACAATGTATATTATGCATTACAAAATAGTAGGTTTGGTGTAGAGTACTGTGGCAGTTTGGATGAGTGAAATATCCTTAGGAGCTTCTAGAAAATAGAACTTAGGTAAAGGAGATGTAAAGGACCTAGAAATTTTTTTTTTTCCTCTTGGAAATATCCCCAGTAAAAGGAAAACCAGTTGAAGAATAGCAGAATTTAGAAAAAGTAATTTTAGGGATTTCAGGCTACACACTTCTTCCAAGTTCACTTTGTGCACCAGTTTCCTTATCTGTGAAATGAAATAAGAGCACATCCTGAAGGAAACCAGAATCTGTCATCCCAAAATATGTCTCTTTGACATAAACATTTTTTTGAGCTGAAGGCAATTAAACAGCAGGAAATGCAGGGAAAACTCTCTACCTTCCCCCATTTCTGCCTGGAGGCAAGATATGAATTCTCCTTTACTGGAGATGACTCTCAACTCTCTGCAGCCTAGAAATGGTACTAGAGGAATCTGCAAATAAAATTTCCTCGATTAGGGTCTTCCCATATATTTAACTTCCTGTAGTTTGCCACTCTTAGCAACCTAAAGATACTTGCCCTTGTCCTGTAATTTCTATGTGGGTTTACTGTTCCTTGTTGAAGATGCTAGAGAAGGTGAGTTTCTAAAGAGTTCTCATGAGAATGAAATTTGCTAATATTTGTAAAGCACTTAGAACAATGCCTAGCAGATTGTAAACACTAAGATTTGTTAAATAAAAGCCTCTGTATTGAAAGATAAATCCTATATAATTCTAATATTTACTACCTTCAAAATAAACATTGCTACCAAGATCTTAATAACATAAAGATAAAAATTCAAGAATCCAGCTTCCTTGGTCTGAATAAAAACAGATGGTCGTAAACTTGGCTATAGGCCCAGGAATTTAAAGACGTATGCTCATAATTGTTGAAATGCATGAAAGAGAAATGGGAAGAGCTTAGTAGCATAGGAAATTGCAAAATCAAGCTCACTGAATGTTCTGCATAAAAACAAAATTATAATCTTTATTACAGGTTTTAAATTCCTCATACCAAACTGCTTTTATGGAAAACTTGAGGAGATTAGGTGTGTTTATACAAGTTTTCTTCTGTTCTCTTCTGTGAAATGATTATCATAATCCTACTACTGTGCTTTGCAGTATCTGGAAAGGGCAGGCACAGCTGTTTACCAGAGAACCAGAGAACTCAATTTTCCTGGTGGCAGATCTCACATACTTGGTAGTTCAGAAGATTGAGCAGAATGTTTACCCAATATTTACCCTTACCTATTGAACCACATCTCGGTCCACAGACTCAGCCCTTTGTGGGTACCTGGGGGGCTCTTCTCTTCTAGTTCTTTTGTGGAATCCAGAGTCGCAAAACATACCTCGGAGGACCCTTAAGACGGAGTACAGTGTATTATGCCAGCGGGTCCAAGGGGAATCAGTTCCCAATAAGAACCTTGATGTTTCTGAGAGGCCCAGTTTTATACCCCACCACTACGTGACTGGTTACATGTTAGCACCCTCTTTGTTGTATATGATTGAGTTTTACAACAAGTAGGTGCTCGGAGAATAAACAATTAAGGTTAAAGGAGGGGAACAATGATTATACATCAAGGGGGGATGTCACCATGGTTAATCTAACAGGGGCAGCCTGACCTCAACTACAATCTCTGTTTATCATCTGTAGGAAGGGAAGTCTGCAGGAGACCTGGTTTTCACTAGTAATGGTTTCCTCACTCTTGGGCAGGGTTCAGGCTCAGTTCACATCCTGTCTTTAAGACAGATGACCGGCTTCAAGATGGAGTCTCTCCTGCTTTCCTCACACTGGCCCCAACATTGCCCCCTCTTGATGCTCATCTTATCTTTTAACGATGGGCATCAGTCATGGTTAAGTACTGCACACGGGGACTATGTAACTGCAGCAGCACTGTCAGTCTGGACATGACACATTGAGTTACACACTGGAGAATACAAGGCCCAAAAATTAATAATATAATGATTAACAAAATAATTACAAAAAGATTTTCCACCAATCACCTTTGATTCAAGGAAATACCGACATCTAAAAAGGAGGATTATCATTAGACATAGCTTTTACCTGGTTTTTCATGTTTTCTAGAGTGGCTGATATATTGCCAGATAAATCAGGGATATATACACAACATTCAATTTTAATTATAGCACAGGCCCCTCCTTGGGCAGCTGCAAGTATGTCTAAAGTCATTTGATTTTGAATCACTGCCTTTCTCATTTGTGTTTGTTCTTTATTTAAAGCTTGGATTGCCTTTGCGTTGTCCAGGAGAGCCTGTTTTGTGAAGTTAGTTAGAGCTTTTATTTTAATCATCACAGACCTTGCCCACTGTGCATGTAAATAAGGCAAATTTACTGGGGCTTGTTGTAAGGATGGCTTAATAACTTACTTCAGTGAGCAAAGGCAAATCCTAATGTACAGCAGCCGACCCAACCAACTAGAAGGCAAGGCCGTAAATTCAATCTACACAGCCATTGGGTGCCATTAGGGACCACCCATTGGATCCCAGGGTTGTACTTCAATCTGAGCCAGGCCAGCGAGCTGGTAAATCTGGATGATAAGTGACCTCCAGTATTTGTTCACATTGCTTAGAGGACAAGGATCCCACATGTTTTAATTCTTTTGGAGCTATAGGATGGTCACCAAATCCAACTTCTTGTTCTCTTTGTTCCCAACAGATAGGGGCAGGGACAGTAGGTTGGCCTTTTTCTGGAGTCATCCAAAAATATTCCTCCCATATCTGGTAAAATTGCTCAAATTACCTAATGGATTAGCCCTTCTTACTGGCCATTGAGTTCTCATTCCTTTTATTTTTTAAGTAAAAGGTATAGGCTTTGGTCACTTTTGTAAGGCTTGCATTTACCTCAAATGTTACCCTATTCCTTGATCAACTTGATTAAAGTCCAGGTTACAGCAAGTAAGAAGCGGCAGTTTGTGAGTTACTGAGGAAGCAAAAGCCTCTCGTTGCTATCTCAAAAATGAGCAGAGGGAGCTGAAGTCTCCTCTGTATAGGGGAGACACCCACCAAGCAAGTCCATCCGTCACTGACAAAGGCATGGTCCCACAAACCTAACAGAAGTATTATGGAAGTTTGTATATGAGTGGGCCCAGGACAGGAACACATCCCGAGTTTGCAGTCCTGGTAGGGTCATTGTGTTGATCAGGAACAGAAGAATTATTCGCAGTGGCTCCATCCTCAATCTGTGGTCACTGATGGAAGATGAGTCAGGTCTTCAATGGTTCCTCTGGGTTAGGATGGGCGGTCCAAGGTCCCTTTTCCTCTACTGCTCTCTTGAGCTGGATGTGGGGAATCTAGGGAGTAATACTTGCAACTTTACCTGCAGTGGGAGTGGTTAGTACAATTGTGTATGGCCCTTTCCAGGCTGAGGGGGATAGCTTCTGTTGCTTCCAATCCTTTACCCATACTAAATCTCCCAGTGAGTATGGGTGTACAGTAGTGTCTAGAGAAAATGGAATTTGTTTGAACATAAGGGGTAATGTCATGGATCACCTTTCCCAACTGTTCCAGTTGCTGCGATACCTCCATCCCTCCTCTTTGTAATAAATTTCCCTTTACTTCCCAAATAAGTGGGGGAGGCCTCCGGAACATTATCTCGTAGGGGGAATACCCATGCGACCAGGGGGTCATTCTGATCCTCATTAACACTAATGGCAGCATGCCCATCCAGGGGGGTGCCAGTTTCTTGTGCCCATTTTGCCAAAGTCACCTTGATGGTCTGGTTCATTCTCTCAACCATCCTTGCCCTTTGTGGCCTATACACTGTATATAGTTTCCATTTAATATTTACTGCTTTGCAGATCAGTTGGAGTAATTCAGCCACAAATGCGGGCCCGTTATCTGATTCTATACTCAGAGGGAACCCAAACCTAGGAATAATGTCTCTCAGCAAGAATCAGGCCACTTCCTTCGCTTTTTCAGTCTTGGTGGGGTAAGCTTCTACCCATCTCATAAAAGCACATACCATCACCAGCAAATATTTGTATCCTTGGCATGGCTTTACCTCAGTGAAGTCCACTTCTAGATGTTTAAATGGAGCGGTCCCCTTTAATTGTATTCCGGGAGGCATGGTCCCCTTGGGTTATTCTTGGCACAGGTTACGCATCAGTGGCTTGCATCTGCACACAAGGCTATGAGACATGGTATGACAAAATAATGAGCTAAAATCTCGCTCAGTTCGTTCCCAGGTGTTTTTTCTCCTTGTCATAGACTGGGGCTGCTTGGGCGGTTAGTAGGCTAGACACCACAGGCGTCACCTTAAGTTTGGTTGCTTTATTGTCCTGGGTAGGTGCTTGCTTTGCCGCTCAGTCGGCCAGATGGTTCCCTTTTGCCTGAGGTGTGCCTGACCACTGGTGGCCCCTACAGTGCATTACTGCCACTGCAGCGGGTTCCCACACTGCTTCCAACAGCAGCAGACTTTTCTCTTTATTTTTATCTGTTTGTCAATTGCAATCAATAGACCCCTTTCCTTATAAATGGAGAACAGCTGGTAGTAAAGAGTAGTGGGGCCAGGATGAATATACCCGTCTGACTCCACCTCCAGTGCCACCTGGACTTGCCTAAGAGGCATCTGCAAAACCTCCCTTTCTTGAGGTTTCTTTGTAGACCTCAGCTGCCTCTGAATACTCGGTTCTCCCTTTTTCCCTTCCTCTGAACCAGGGAGGCGGGGGTGTATAATGCTGGCACAGTCACTCCCATCACACTCGGTGGTGCAGTAGAAGTGAAAGGAGCCTCCTCCACTAGGGGAGGTGGGGGAGCAAAATCTCCCTCTTTTCTTATTTCCTTCTCCTGCTCTGGGAGTCCCCATCGTGTTTCCCAGTATGGGGAGGAAGTGGAAGCTCCTCTTCCTCTGGATCATGATTTTTTTTTTTTTCCAGCTTTTCTTGCCTGGGTTCTGCCTGAGCCAGCAAAATCTTGCTTTCTTCTTTTTTAAGGTAACATACCTGGGCCCAAGGGGGTGGGTTTTGTGCAGTTAGTAGCCATGAGTCAATGTACGGGAACTGATCTGGGTGGCCTGCCTGCCTGGTTACCACAGAGTACACAGCCCAAACTTTGTCCAGTTTTAGGGTTCCCTCTAAGCGCCATCCTACCCCAAAGGATGGCCAGTCTATCTCACAAAAGTTTTTAAGCCTGTTTGGGGTTAAATTTACACCATAATCTCCTCCAAAGCCCTTTCTGAAGTTTAATCACACATTCAGGAATGGTCGGCTTGGATTCTCTGCCACCCATCCTGCTTTTACTTTCCTTTTATCACTTATGCCAAGTCCAACTTCTATTTCATCGCTCCTTTGCCAGGGTCTTATATCCCAGCCACCGCCAATGTCTCCACTCAAAGAAGCAACACAACTGCCACTTTACCTCAGCTATGACCGGGCTGAAAAGGGCCTTATCTGCTAAGTCTTTCAATGGTGATACCTCTCATGCTTCTCTTGCTCTTTCGGCAGCCGGCCAGATCCAATCAAGGCTTCCACATACTCGTCTCTGTACAAGTCTGATCCTTGTGAAATCCAAGACAGTCTTATCACTGGTTGGTGTCAGCAAATATGCGTCCAAAGCCACAGTTCCCAGTCTGACCCTAAGCAATGCTCGGGAGGTCCCTGAGTGCCTAAGGAGAATGGGAGGGTATCGTGGCAAAGGGGACAGTCCCTTGAAAACCAAAAGATACGTTGACAATCAGTACAGGCTTAGTTAACAGAGTACCACTTATTTCAGTAAACAGTTTCCCACTGAGCCTACAGCTGCTGTAGACTTATCCAGCCCCAAGGGGTTGATCAGGCCCTTTCTTCCACTATTACAGTGGGACCTACCTGCGTACTTCCCTTCTGTTGTCCACAGTCTTGTGAAGTCCGCCTGGAAGGATGAGTCACTAAAACAAGAGCCAATCCAGAGGGAGAGGTGCCTTCCCCTCCCAGAGCCTCTTGTCCCAGCAAGCTGCAGGCAGGGGCTCAATGGGCCTGTCTCTCTGAGGGCTTCCCGGCCAATGCACCAGAAATGTTGTGGAATCCAGTCACAAAACACACCTCGGAGGACCCTCAAGACAGTGGAGTACAGTTTATTATGCCAGCGGGTCCAAGGGGAATCAGTTATCAAAAAGAACCCTGATATTTCTGAGAGGCCCAGTTTTATACCCCCTACTACGTGACTGGTTACATGTTAGCAACCTCTTTGTTGTATATGATTGAGTTTTACAACAAGTAGGTGCTCGTAGAATAAACAATTAAGGTTAAAGGAGGGGAACAATGATTATACATCAAGGGGGGATGTCTCCATGGTTAATCTAACAGGGGCAGCCTGACCTCAACTACAATCTCCGTTTGTCATATGTAGGGAGGGAAGTCTCCAGGAGACCTGGTTTTCACTAGCAACGGTTTCCTCACTCTTGGGCAGGGTTCAGGCTCAGTTCACATCCTGTCTTTAAGATGGATGACAGGCTTCAAGATGGAGTCTCTCCTGCTTTCCTCACACTGGCCCCAACAGTTCCCCTTCCCAGTTTTTATTTTCTACACTTTCCCCCTTGTCTCTGAATCCTGGTGGACACTACTGCTTAGCCCTTGAAGTCAACTTTCAGATCACCGCTTCACCCATGTCCTTTGTGCATGGCAAGTCCTAGGTTTATGCTGGAAAGATGATAGCAGAGTCACATTCTCTGTATTCTCCAACTAAAGTTGTAGATGACTTACACACAGGACTGGCTACACAATTTGTGGGGCTCAGTACAAACTGAAAATGTACTTTTTGGAGATCTTCTGATGAAGATTAAGGATTTTGAGACACAGCAGAGTGTTAAACCAAGTGTGGGGCCCTGTGTAACTACACAGATTGTGTGCCCATGAAGCTGGCCCTATAGAAACATGATCTGACCCTTTAAATGTTAAAAAAAAAAAAAAAGGTCAATGAACCTATTATACCTCTAGGGAGAAAAAAAAAATCAAAGATTTCAAAATCGGCCTGTGGTCCCAAATATTTTGCTTCCGATATTAAAGTGCAGACTTGGAAACTCAGTTAACTTTTTTTTTTAATTTAAATTAATTTATTTATTTTAATCAGAGGCTAATTACTTTATAATATTGTAGTCATTTTTGCTATACACTGACATGAATCAGCCATAGGTGTACATGTGTCCCCCATCCTGAACCCCCCTTCCACCTCCCTCCCCGTCCCATCCCTCAGGGTTGTCCCAGTGCACCGGCCCTGAGCGCCCTGACTCATACATTGAACCTGGACTGGCAATCTATTTCACATATGGTAATATACATGTTTTAATTCTATTCTCTCAAATCATCCCACCCTCACCTTTTCCCACAGAGTCCAAAAGTTTGTTTTTTACATCTGTGTCTCTTTTGCTGTCTCACATATAGGGTCATCGTTACCATATTTCTGAATTCCATATATATGCGTTAATATACTTATTGGTTTTTTTTCTTTCTGACTTACTTCACTCTGTATAATAGTCTCCAGTTTCACCCACCTCATTAGAATTGATTCAAATGCATTCTTTTTAATAGCTGAGTAATGTTCCATTGTGTATATGTACCATAGCTTCCTTATCCATTCATCGGCCAATGAACATCTAGGTTGCTTCCATCTCCTGCTGCTGCTGCTGCTGCTAAGTTGCTTCAGTCGTGTCCGACTCTGTGCGACCCCATAGACGGCAACCCACCAGGCTCCCCCGTCCCTGGGATTCTCTGGGCAAGAACACTGGAGTGGGTTGCCATTTCCTTCTCCAATGCATGAAAGTAAAAAGTGAAAATGAAGTCACTCAGTCATGTCCAACTCTTAGCAACCCCATAGACTGCAGCCTACCAGGCTCCCCCGTCCATGGGATTTTCCAGGCAAGAGTACTGGAGTGGGTTGCCATTGCCTTCTCCATGTCCTAGCTATTGTAAACAGTGCTGCGATGAACATTGGGGTACAGGTGTCTCTTTCAATTTGAAACTAGGTTAACTTTTTATCCACTAGGGGGCCCCAGATCCAGAGCAGCCCAGGATGAGGCACCATTCTTTTATCTGGCTTCAGGAACTCTCTGCTCTTTAACCTAAGAGCCTTTGATTGTGTCATTGAATCAGATGAAGTCTATTATACAGTATAGTAAGTTCAAAATGAAGCACAATGGGAATTTGTCAGCAGAACAGGACCTCAGAAATCATCCAGTCTAACCTCTTCATTTTACTACTGTGAGGCACAAGAAGCTAAGTAATTTAAAAGTGCTGTGAATCAGTCATTTCCTAAGTGTTTCCTCCGTTTGCCGCTGTCGCCCACACTTCCAAGTAGCCATTCTTCCGGAGACAATCACCTCTGGTCTGAGAAAGTGAAGCAAGCACAAATTTATTCTCCTGCTTCTGCATGTGGCTGCACATCTGTCTAAGGATGTCTGTGGTGCATATACCCATGTTCTAGCATCTCTGTAAAGGATCTTGTATTTATGCCTCTCAAATTTTCCAGCTGAATTAGCATCAACATTGTAGTCTATTATATCCTTGGTGGAGGAGGGAGTTCCCTTTTCACTTTCCAATGTGGGAAAACCTCACAGAGGAGGGGGCTATGCCTGTGCTATGGTGTCAAGATCAAGTTTACCAAAGGATAGAGTGGGTGGTTGTCTAAATGGTTTGATTTGAAATGTGACAGGAAAAATTTCCTCCTATTTAGTCTTTTTACCCACTCAAGAGAATATGTTATGTTGGTATATACACCGATGACTTTGTATCTCCAGCCCAGTGTCCTGCTTGGTAGTCCCTCGTCCACGCCTTTGATCCAAATGGCCGGGATAAACAGTTCCTTGAAGACTTTGACTCATTTAGCAGAGAGCAGTCACCAAGAGTTTTGCTTTCCTGCTTCAGGGATTCCTCCAGTGCCCCAAGCAGACATCTGGCTTCATCCAGGGAGTGGGCAGCTAGATAGTGCAGTGTTGTCAGCATGCCTGGAGAAACCCTCAGCCAGCAGGGGTAGGGAGCTAGTGGATAAATCCTCCTGCCTCCTGCCTTTCAGACAGACAATCCTGGAGGCCTTTGGTATATTTTCTTAGGCATCTCTGAAGATTTGAACCCTCATTGCTCATGGCAGTAACCTTAATATCACGCTTTTTTTTTTAGATTAATTTTTGTTGGCATATAGTTGACTTACAATACTGTGTTAGTGTCTGATGTATAGCAAAGTGAATCAATTATACATATACGTGTATCAACTCTGTTTCAGATTCTTTTCCCATATAGGTCATTACAGAGTATTGAGTAGTGTTCCCTGTGCTCTACAGTAGATTCTTATTCGTTGTCTATTTTATGTATAGTATTGTATAGCATACCTTTTTATTGGTCTCACTGTCCCCATCCTTACCACCGGCCCCTCTAAGTGACTTACACATTGGTGCTTGCCTTGGGCTCTGTCCCAGCTGAGATAGTATCTATTTGACATTTTAAATTCCCATGCCCCAAATATGACTGTTGATTCCCCCATTTCTCCCATAGCTTCATCAGCTCAGCTCAGTAAACAATAACTCTATAATTCTGGTTACTTAGATTCATTCTGGAATCCTCTCTCTCACTAGCCCACATTTCTGCACCCATCCAATCATCAGTGAACTTGGCCTGCTTTCCTTATAAACATCCCAAATCTCCGCATTTCTTATCATCTCCACCACTTATGTCCACTAGTCACGCTACCATCTTTCTTATCAAACTACTCATCCCCCTATTTCTAATTTTGTCCCACTATTCTTCACCTAATAGTCAAACTGATTCAGTAAAATCCAAGTTGTCTCTATCTCTGAACCCTCCAGTGGGTACCCACCCTATTTAAAATAAAATCCCAAGGCCTTCTGATGTTTCACAGGCTCTACATAATGATGTCGCTGGCATCCCTTTGCCCTAATTTGATCACCTTCTTCTTCCTTGTGATGCTTTAACCCAGTAGTCTTCTCATTATCACTTGAATATGCTAAGTGTGTTCTCTTCTTGGGGCTTTTGCATTTGTTCCTCCCCTGTCTAGAATGTCTCTTCTCATCAGAATCTATTAATATATGCTCCATGCCCTGACTTCCTTCAGGTTTTGCTGAAATGTTCCTGTAGAAAGAGACTCTCCCTGACCAAGCCAAAGGAAAAACAAATCTGAACTTAGCAAGGGGAGACTTCGCTTCAAAAGGATTATTGCAAGGGGGGAAAAAGACAACTGCAGGGGAGAAAACACTGTGACCATAAGATCTACAAGTGCCTCCAGAGTTAGGCAAGAAGTTTTTTTTTTAAGTTTATTTTTTAAGATCAAAGTATAGCAGGGCAAAAGCTCATAGAGTTTTGCCAAGAGAACACACGGGTCATAGCAAACACCCTCTTCCAACAACACAAGAGAAGACTGTACACATGGACATCACCAGATGGTCAATACCAAAATCAGATTGATTATATTCTTTGCAGCCAAAGATGGAAAAGCTCTATACAGTCAGCAAAAACAACACCGGGAGCTGACTATGGCTCAGAGCATGAACTTCTTATTGCCAAATTCAGACTTAAATTGAAGAAAGTGGGGAAAACCACTAGACCATTCAGGTATGACCTAAATCAAATCTCTTATGATCATACAGTGGAAGTGACAAATAGATTCAAGGGATTAGATCTGATAGAGTGCCTGAGGAACTGTGGACGGAGGTTCAGGACATTGTTACAGGAGACAGGAATCAAGACCATCCCCAAGAAAAGGAAATGCAAAACAGCAAAATGGCTGTCTGAGGAGGCCTTACAAATAGCTGTGAAAAGATGGGAAGCTAAAAGCAAAAGAGAAAAGGAAAGCTATACCCATTTGAATGCAGACTTCCAAAGAATAGCAAGGAGAGATAAGAAAGCCTTCCTCAGTGATCAGTGCAAAGAAATAGGGGAAAACAATAGAATGGGAAAGACTAGAGATCTCTTCAAGAAAATTAGAGATACCAAGGGAACTTTTCATGCAAAGACGGGCACAATAAAGGACAGAAATGGTATGGACCTAACAGAAGCAGAAGATATTAAGAAGAGGTGGCAAGAATACACAGAAGAACTGTACAAAGAAGATCTTCACGACCCAGATAGGCACGATGGCATGTTCATTCACCTAGAGCCAGACATCTTGGAATGTGAAGTCAAGTGGGATTTAGGAAGCATCACTACGAACAAAGCTAGTGGAGGTGATGGAATTCCAGTTGAGCTATTTCAAATCCTGAAAGATGATGCTGTGAAAGTGCTGCACTCAATATGCCAGCAAATTTGGAAAACTCAGCAGTGGCCACAGGACTGGAAAAGGTCAGTTTTCATCCCAATCTCAAAGAAAGGCAGTGCCAAAGAATGCTCAAACTACTGCACAATTGCACTCATCTCACATGCTAGTAAAGTAATGCTCAAAATTCTCAAGGCCAGGCTTCCACAGTACATGAACCATGAACTTCCAGGTGTTCAAGCTGGATTTAGAAAAGGCAGAGGAACCAGAGATCAAATTGCCAACGTCCACTGGATCATCGAAAAAGCAAGAGAGTTCCAGAAAAACATCTATTTCTGCTTTATTGACTATGCCAAAGCCTTTGACTGTGTGGATCACAACAAACTGTGGAAAATTCTGAAAGAGATGGGAATACCAGACCACCTGACCTGCCTCTTGAGAAATCTTTATGCAGTTCAGGAAGCAACAGTTAGAACTGGACATGGAACAACAGACTGGTTCCAAATAGGAAAAGGAGTACGTCAAGGCTGTGTATTGTCACCCTGCTTATTTAACTTATATGCAGAGTATATCTTGAGAAACGCTGGGCTGAATGAAGCACAAGCTGGAATCAAGATTGCCAGGAGAAATATCAATAACCTCAGATATGCAGATGACACCACCCTTATGGCAGAAAGTGAAGAAGAACTAAAAGCCTCTTGATGAAAGTGAAAGAGGAGAGTGAAAAAGTTGGCTTAAAGCTCAACATTCAGAAAACTAAGATCATGGCATCTGGTCCCATCACTTCGTGGGAAATAGATGGGGAAACAGTGGAAACTGTGGCAGACTTTATTTTTGGGGGCTCCAAAATCACTGCAGATGGTGACTGCAGCTATGAAATTCAAAGACGCTTGCTCCTTGGAAGGCAAGTTATGACCAACCTAGACAGCATATTAAAAAGCAGAGGCATTACTTTGTCAACAAAGTAATGTCTAGTCCGTCTAGTCAAGGCTATGGTTTTTCCAGTAGTCATGTATGGATGTGAGAGTTGGACTACAAAGAAAGCTAAGCACTGAAGAATTGATGCTTTTGAACCATGGTGGAGAACACTCCTGAGAGTCACTTGGACTGCAAGGAAATCCAACCAGTCCATCCTAAAGGAGACCAGTCCTGAGTGTTCATTGGAAGGACGGATGGTGAAGCTGAAACTCCAATACTTTGGCCACCTGATGCGAAGAGCTGACTCATTTGAAAAGACCCTGATGCTGAGAAAGATTGAAGGCAGGAGGAGAAGGGGATGACAGAGGATGAGATGGTTGGATGGCATCACAGACTCAATGGACATGAGTTTGGGTAAACTCAGGAATTGGTGATGGACTGGGAGGCCTGGTGTGCTACAGTCCATGGGGTCGCAAAGAGTCAGATAGGACTGAGCGACTGAACTGAACTGAACTGAATAGTTGATATACCGTAATTTGAACATACATAATATTTATTGAGTATTTTCTTTATTTCAAGTACTGTCCTAGGTGGTTTATATTCACTACATCATTTAACTCTATGAGATAGTTAACAGTATTGTTATTTCTGTCAACTACAAATTGGCAGTTAAGAAGAGCAATGCCAACGACTGAATAACAAAGGCGTTTGCCATCTGCCTCTACGGACACTGAACCCTGTGCTGCTATAACTGTTGACCTTCAACAACTCCTGAGGGAGTTCAGGGTGGAATGAGCACTCTATGCTCCAGGGAGTCTCGGTGGGACAGGTCTTTACATAGTTGGATGTTTTTAGGAACAGATTTTATGATCTCAATCCTTGTATCTCCTCATATCTAGAGAAGCAGTACTTCCCTTCATGGTGACATCAGATCCTCATGACTAACAAAAAACCTTTTGTAAAATGAGTGCTTAATGATATTGAACTCCCCCTTCACCAAAACCTTATAGTTTGACCTTCCCCCACTGCCACTTTGGAGCAGTCTGTCAGAGCTATCTGAGATGCTGCTTTCTGAGCTACAGTCCTCATTTTGCCCCAAATAAAACTTAACTCGCAGCTCTCAAGTTGTGCATCTTATTTAGTCGACATCTCCTTTTCACAGATGAGAAAATAATACTAAAAGCAGATGAATGCCAAAACGCAGTGAACATCAAAGGGTGAGGAGACCACAGTATGTACAATGTATAGACACAGTACCATGATTTATATACACAGTTCAAAGATGAATTATCTGAATCACCAAAAGTGCTTAATATGGGCAGATGCTATGCTGTATATTTAAATATTTCAATCTAAATGATCTCATTCAATATTTAAAGGAATAAAATTCAGTTTTTCTAAAAAATGCTCTTGTCTCAAAAATGTACTTCTGGCCACATGTAACTGTTGAGCAGTTGAAAGGTAAGGTGTACAACTGAGAAAATGAACTTTTAATTTTATTTATTTTTGAAGAAGGAATTCATAGGGCCTGGACTCCATCTTAGGCCTGTTCGTGCTTATCATGTTCGGCCACCTCTCTAATGGAGTCTGAACTCTGTGCTTAGTGCCTGTGGAAACGACAATAGAAGGATAAGACCCCCTCCGGACAGGGGAATCTTGAAGATTGTATCCAGGTTACTCATCACCTAAGAGAAAACATACACTGATCCCCCTACCTCCGAACAGGTCATAAATTTTTTCTGTAACCTCGGGCTTATTGATTATTGACTGTTTGGAATGTAACCTCGGGCTTATTGATTATTGACTGTTTGAACACATAACACAAGAATGATGGGGTTGGCGGCGGCAGGGAGCGGCCGGGAGAGGAGCGGGCGCCGGAGCCGAGCCCAGCCGGAGCGGACGGCACAGGCCGGCGCGGCTAGCAACAACCATGTCGGTGTTCGGGAAGCTGTTCGGGGCTGGAGGGGGTAAGGCCGGCAAGGGCGGCCCGACCCCCCAGGAGGCCATCCAGAGGCTTCGGGACACGGAGGAGATGCTAAGTAAGAAGCAGGAATTCCTGGAGAAGAAGATTGAGCAGGAGCTGACGGCCGCCAAGAAGCACGGCACTAAAAACAAGCGCGCGGCACTCCAGGCCCTGAAGTGCAAGAAGAGGTATGAAAAGCAGCTGGCGCAGATTGACGGCACGCTGTCAACGATCGAGTTCCAGCGAGAGGCCCTGGAGAATGCCAACACCAACACCGAAGTGCTCAAGAACATGGGCTATGCCGCCAAAGCCATGAAGGCTGCACACGACAACATGGACATTGATAAAGTTGATGAGTTAATGCAGGACATTGCTGACCAGCAGGAACTTGCAGAAGAGATTTCAACAGCTATTTCAAAACCTGTAGGGTTTGGAGAAGAGTTTGACGAGGATGAGCTCATGGCAGAATTAGAAGAACTAGAACAGGAGGAACTAGACAAGAACTTGCTGGAAATCAGTGGACCGGAAACAGTCCCTCTACCGAATGTTCCCTCTATATCCCTACCATCAAAACCTGCCAAGAAGAAGGAAGAGGAAGATGACGACGTGAAGGAATTGGAGACCTGGGCTGGAACCATTTAACCGGTCCAGTGCGGGCTGGGCCCAGAGAGACTCTGGTGGCCTGCGTGGCGGGCAGGCGCGTGCGTGTGCGGGGCAGGCCAGACGTGGTGCAGGCAGGTTCCATCGCTCTTGAATCTCCCTCCAAAGCAGTAGGGCCGCATCACTGCTCACTCCGCACAGCATGGTCTGTACCCAGCGGGACAAGCGGGGGGGTGGGGTGGGGTGGGAGGTGCCTGCTGTTTATAATGTTGAATTTCTGTAAAATAAACTGTATTTGCAAATCCAAAAAAAAAGAATGATGGGGTTATTGTGATTGTATTTACCTTTCCTTTGTTTATGTAAGTCACAGGGAAATTAGGGTGGTGGGTTCAGACACATACACATGGGGTATAAAAGATTTTCACAAATGCTGGTCGGGGTCCTTGGCTAAGAGGAGACTCTGCCTTGGGCCTGCCGGTGTAATAAACTGCACTTCACTATCTGCATCGTCCTTCTGAGTGAGCTTGTTACATTTTAATTATAGTTTACTATTTTTTTATTGAAGTATAGTTGGTTTACAATGTTGTGTCAGTTTTAGGTGGACAGCAAAGTGATTCAGTTATATATTTATCTATATTCTTTTTCAGGTTCTTTTCCATTATAGATTATTACAAAATATTGAGTCTAGTTCCCTGTGGTATGTATTATGACATTGTTGATTATCTAGTTTATGTATATTAGTGTGTATATGTTTATCTCAAACTCCTAATTTACCCCTCCTCTCTTTCCCCTTTGGTAACCTTAAGTTTGTTTTCTATGTCTATGGGTCTATTTTGAACTTTTAGTTTCTTTTTTTTTTTTTTTTTTAATAAATTTATTTATTTTAGTTGGGGGCTAATTACTTTACAATATTGTAATAGTTTTTGCCATACATTGACATGAATCAGCCATGGGTTTACATGTGTTCCCCTTCCCGGACCCCCCACCCACCTCCCTCCCCATCCCATCCTTCTGGATCATCCCATTGCCCCGGCCCTGAGCCCTTGTCACATGCATCGAACATGGAATGGTGCTCTGTTTCACATATGACAATACACATGTCTCAATGCCATTCTCCCAGAACGTCCCACCCTCACCTTCTCCCTCAGAGTCCATAAAATTGTTCCATGCATCTGTGTCTCTTATTCTGTCTCGCATATAGGGTTATCGTTACCATCTTTCAAATTCCATATATATGCATTAGTATACTGTATTGTTGTTTTTCTTTCTGGCTTACTTCACTCTGTATAATGGGCTCCAGTTTCATCCATCTCAGTAGAACCGATTCAAATGTATTTTTTTTAATGGCTGAGTAATATTCCATTGTGTATATGTACCACAGCTTCCTTATCCATTCGTCTGCTGATGGACATCTAGGTTGCTTCCATGTCCTGGCTATTGTAAACAGTGCTGCGATGAACATTGGGGTACACGCGTCTCTTTCAATTCTGGTCTCCTCGGTGTATATGCCCAGCAGTGGGATTGCTGGGTCATATGGCAGTTCTATTCCCAGTTTTTTAAGGAATCTCCACACTGTTCTCCATAGTGGCTGTACTAGTTTGCATTCCCACCAACAGTGTAAGAGGGTTCCCTTTTCTCCACACCCTCTCCAGCATTTATTGCTTGTAGACTTTTGGATAGCAGCCATTCTGACTGGTGTGAAATGATACCTCATTGAGGTTTTGATTTGCATTTCTCTAATAATGAGTGATGTTGAGCATCTTTTCATGTGTTTGTTAGCCATCTGTATGTCTTCTTTGGAGAAATGTCTGTTTAGTTCTTTGGCCCATTTTTTGATTGGGTCGTTTATTTTTTGGGAATTCAGCTGCAGAAGTTGCTTGTATATTTTTGAGATTAATTGTTTGTCTGTTGCTTCATTTGCTATTATTTTCTCCCATTCTGAAGGCTGTCTTTTCACCTTGTTTATAGTTTCCTTTGTTGTGCAAAAGCTTTTAATTTTAATTAGGTCCCATTTGTTTATTTTTGCTTTTATTTCCAATATTCTGGGAGGTGGGTCATGGAGGATCCTGCTGTGATTTATGTCGGAGAGTGTTTTGCCTATGTTTTCCTCTAGGAGTTTTATTGTTTCTGGTCTTACGTTTAGATCTTTAATCCATTTTGAGTTTATTTTTGTGTACGGTGTTAGGAAGTGTTCTAGTTTCATTCTTTTACAAGTGGTTGACCAGTTTTCCCAGCACCACTTGTTAAAGAGATTGTCTTTTCTCCATTGTATATTCTTGCCTCCTTTGTCGAAGATAAGGTGTCCATATGTGCGTGGGTTTATCTCTGGGCTTTCTATTTTGTTCCATTGATCTATATTTCTATCTTTGTGCCAATACCATACTGTCTTGATGACTGTGGCTTTGTAGTAGAGCCTGAAGTCAGGCAGGTTGATTCCTCCAGTTCCATTCTTCTTCCTCAAGATTGCTTTGGCTATTCGAGGTTTCTTATATTTCCATACAAATTGTGAGATGATTTGTTCTAGTTCTGTGAAAAATACCATTGGTAGCTTGATAGGGATTGCATTGAATCTGTAGATTGCTTTGGGTAGAATACTCATTTTCACTATATTAATTCTTCCAATCCATGAACACGGTATATTTCTCCATCTGCTTGTGTCCTCTTTGATTTCTTTCAACAGTGTTTTATAGTTTTCTATATATAAGTCTTTTGTTTCTTTAGGTAGATATATTCCTAAGTATTTTATTCTTTTTGATGCAATGGTGAATGGTATTGTTTCCTTAATTTCTCTTTCTGTTTTCTCATTATTGGAGTATAGGAATGCAAGGGATTTCTGTGTGTTAATTTTATATCCTGCAACTTTACTATATTCATTGATCAACTCTAGTAATTTTCTAGTAGAGTCTTTAGGGTTTTCTATGTAGAGGATCATGTCATCTGCAAACAGTGAGAGTTTTACTTCTTCTTTTCCTATCTGTATTCCTTTTATTTCTTTTTCAGCTCTGATTGCTGTGGCCAAAACTTCCAAAACTATGTTGAATAGTAGTGGTGAAAGTGGGCATCCTTGCCTTGTTCCTGACTTTAGGGGAAATGCTTTCAATTTTTCACCATTGAGGATAATGTTTGCTGTGGGTTTGTCATATATAGCTTTTATTATGTTGAGATATGTTCCTTCTATTCCTGCTTTCTGGAGGGTTTTAATCATAAATGGATGCTGAATTTTGTCAAAGGCTTTTTCTGCATCTATTGAGATAACCATATGGTTTTTTTCTTTCAATTTGTTAATGTGGTGTATTACATTGATTGATTTGCGGATGTTAAAAAATAAGTTCCAGAGCAAGACATACCACGCAAATTCTCCAGCAACGCAGGAACATAGACCTGAGCATCAATATACAGGCTGCCCAGAGGCACACCAAATCCATAGACATCTCAAAAATTAATACTGGTCACTCCATTACACTCTAGAGAGCAGAAATCCAGCTCCACCTACCAGAACACCGACACAAGCTCCCCCAACCAGGAAACCTTGACAAGCCACCTGTCCAACCCCAACCGTAGTGAGGAACCTCCACAACAAAGAGGAACTTCATACTACCAGAATACAGAAGGGCCACGCCTAACACAGCAATCTAAACAAGATGAAAAGGCAGAGAAATACTCAGCAAGTAAAGGAAAATGAGAAATGCCCACAAAGCCAAACAAAAGAGGAGGAGATAGGGACTCTATCTGAAAAAGAATTTAGAATAAGGATAATAAAAATGATCCAAAATCTTGAAAGCAAAATGGAGTTACAGATAAATAGCCTGGAGACAAAGATTGAGAAGATGCAAGAAATGTTTATCAAGGACTTAGAAGAAATAAAAAGGAATCAATATAGAATGAATAATGAAATAAAGGAGATAAAAGACACTCTGGAGGGAACCAACAGTAGAATAACGGAGGCAGAAGATAGGATAAGTGAGGTAGAAGATAGAATGATGGAAATAAACGAAGCAGAGAGGAAAAAAGAAAAAAGAATCAAAAGAAATGAGGAAAACCTCCGGGACCTCTGGGACAATATGAAACGCCCCAACATTCGAATCATAGGAGTCCCAGAAGAAGAAGATAAAAGGAAAGGCCATGAAAAAATACTCGAGGAGATAATAGTTGAGAATTTCCCTAAATTGAGGAAAGAAATAGTCACAGAAGTCCAAGAAACCCAGAGAGTTCCAAACAGGATAAACCCAAGGCGAAACACCCCAAGACACATATTAATCAAATTAACAAAGATCAAACACAAAGAACAAATATTAAAAGCAGCAAGGGAAAAACAACAAATAACACACAAGGGGATCCCCATAAGGATAACAGCTGATCTTTCAATAGAAACCCTTCAGGCTAGAAGGGAATGGCAGGACATACTTAAAGTAATGAAAGAGAATAATCTACAACCCAGATTACTGTACCCAGCAAGGATCTCATTCAGATATGAAGGAGAATTCAAAAGCTTTACAGACAAGCAAGAGCTGAGGGAATTCAGCACCACCAAACCAGCTCTCCAGCAAATGCTAAAGGATCTTCTCTAAACAGGAAACACAGAAAGGATGTTTCAACACGAACTCAAAACAACAAAGTAAATGGCAACGGGATCATACTTATCAATAATTACCTTAAATGTAAATGGGTTGAATGCCCCAACCAAAAGACAAAGGGTTGCTGAATGGATACAAAAACAAGACCCCTATATATGCTGTCTACAAGAGACCCACCTCAAAACTAGGGACACACACAGGCTGAAAGTGAAAGGATGGAAAAACATATTCCATGCAAACGGAGACCAAAAGAAAGCAGGAGTCGCAATACTCATTTCAGATAAAATAGACTTTAAAATAAAGGATGTGAAAAGGGACAAAGAAGGACACTACATAAAGATCAAAGGATCAATTCAAGAAGAAGACGTAACAATCATAAATATATATGCACCCAACATAGGAGCACCACAATATATAAGGCAAATACTAACAAGTATGAAAGGGGAAATTAACAATAACACAATAATAGTGGGAGACTTTAATACTCCACTCACGCATATGGATAGATCAACTAAACAGAAAATTAACAAGGAAACACAAACTTTAAATGATACAATAGACAAATTAGATTTAATTGATATTTACAGGAGTTTCCACCCCAAAACAATCAATTTTACCTTTTTCTCAAGTGCACATGGAACTTTCTCCAGGATAGATCACATCCTGGGCCATAAATCTAGCCTTGGTAAATTCAAAAAAATTGAAATCATCCCAGCCATCTTCTCTGAACTTTTAGTTTCATATTAGCTTCATTAATATCATTTAAATTTTAAAACTGGAAACTGTCTTTATAGGACACCATCTCACTTTAACCTTTGTGTAGAATAAAGTAGGAGTGTAGTTCACAAATTGGGAAAGTACATCTTTTCACCTATACACATAAACACATCACTGATCTAGTTGGTGTCAAAGGGTTGATTCAGAGAGTTTATTTATAGAGAAGAGTAAATAAAGCTAGAAGGAAGTAGGTTTTGAGTAGTGGAATGACAGGGTGGCGTGATGGATAGTAGATCAAAGGATGTGTGACCCTGAGGCCAGCCTGTTTTCTGGAGGTGGGAGTGTGGTATGCTGGCTCAGGGTGATTTGAAAGTAGGCCAAAGTTCAGGAACCTGGCGGGAGGAGAGAAGCTTAACCAAAGTCTGATAAACAAGCATTTTGTTTCAGTTGATCAGTGGGGACAAGCTTCAGCTAATCATTTACAGGGCAAAGAAAGGGAATTTTGAGGGTAGATAAGAGGCACCCAGGAGTCTTATCTGAGTTATGGGAGAGAAGGTAGCTCTTTGCAATAGCAGTTGTCTAGAACACAAAGGATGGGGGCTGGGGGGTGGGGTGGGGGTGGGGCCATTCCTTAACCTTCTCTGTTTTGTAAGATCACAGGGCCCAGGTAGCTTTAACATGGACAGCACTGGAAGATGGGATAATCCTCCACTGCACTTTCCTGGTCTTGTTAGGGGAAGCACACTGATTGAAATCCAACCTGGCCAGGCACCATAGTAAACATTTGCATGAGTTGTTTTACGACAGGAGGTCCTGGTAAGGAACACGGAACTAATAAGCCACCACCAACCAGAAGAGTTCGGGAAAGGTCCAAAGGAGACACCACATGTCCGACCACCTCCCAGAATCCTTCTCGCTGGCATTCATCTTGGCTGAACAAGGCGTGTACCACCAGGAAGGACTCTGAGTCAGAATGATTGGGTAAAGACAGTCTGGAAACCAATCCCATCACCATTTTGTACATCATGCAAAATGCTGGGCTGGATTAAGAACAAGCTGGAATCAAGATTGCTGGGGGAAATATCAATAACCTCATTTATGCAGATGATACCACCCTTATGGCAGAAAGCGAAGAAGAACTAAAGAGCCTCTTGATGATAGTGAAAGAGAAGAGTGGAAAAGTTGGCTTAAAACTCAACGTTCAGAAAACTAAGATCATGGCATCCGGTCCCATCACTTCATGACAGATAGATGGGGAAACAATGTAAACAGTGACAGACTGAATTTTCTTGGGCTCCAGAATCACTGCAGATGGTGACTGCAGCCATGAAATTAAAAGACTCTTGCTCCTTGGAAGGAAAGCTATGACTAATCTAGACAGCATATTAAAAAGACATTACTTTGCCAACAAAAGTCCATCTAATCAAGGCTATGGTTTTTCCAGTAGTCTTGTATGGATGTGAGAGTTGGACTATGAAGAAAGCTGAACGCCGAAGAATTGATGCTTTTGAACTGTGGTGTTGGAGAAGACTCTTGAGAGTCCCTTGGACTGCAAGGAGATCAAACCAGTCAATCCTAAAGGAAATTAATCCTGAATATTCTTTGGAAGGACTGATGCTGAAGCTGAAACTCCAATACTTTGGCCACCTGATGCAAGAACTGACTCATTAGAAAAGACCCTGATGCTGGGAAAGATTGAAGGCAGGAGGAGAAGGGGATGACAGAAAATAAGACGGTTGAATGGCATCACTGATCTGATGGACATGAGCTTGAGCAAACTCTGGGAGCTGGTGATGGACAGGGAAGCCTGGCGTGCTGCAGTCCTTGGGGTCACAGAGAGTCGGACACAACTGAGTGACTGAACTGAATTGAAGTAGGTGGGACATGGCATTTAAGATCCCCCTACCAGCCCTCAAGGAAGGGCTGGTTGCCACTGCAGGGTCCTTGATCAGGCACTGAGACTCAGAGGTGTGTCCTCTCAGTGGGCTGGAGCAGAGCAGAGCTTCACGCCTGCATTGCCCAGTAAATTTATCCTTGAACCACAAAGCCTCCCTTGAATGTATTTCTCTAGTGCTTCCTGAGGCTTAAACCAACAGCAACATTTTATCTTTATGGTCATGCCATGAAGTGGGTCAGTAGGTGGTGAGAGGCCCAGTTTCACAATAGGGAAATAATTTGGAGAGAATCAGGCTTGCTCCATGGCCAGGTTGTGGATTCTTGCTCTCTGCTAGGCCTTCTGCATCTCTCAAGGATGCCTTTCAGAGACTAACTTTGCTATACCTTCAAAGTTAGGCTTTGAGACAATTTTATACTCACTTGAACTTTTAAAAAATTGGGAAATGCAGCACACATACAGAAAAATATTTAGAAATGCAACATATGAAACCGTCTTAGTGGTCCAGTGGTTAAGACTCTGTCTTTCAAAGCAGGGGACGTAGATTTGATTCCTGGTTGAGAAACTAAGGTCCTACATGCCATGGGGTGTGGCCAAAAATTAAAGAAAATTTTAATTATATAAACTTGCAATTAATTATATTTCTCAAAAAGACTCATCACTAGTTTTTACACACATGGAAATCAGCAGACTCTACAAATCAGGGTTTTCCTTCCAAAGAGCTGACTGACTGTTAAACATTTAGCAGCCCTCACTGGATGTGTGTCCTCAAACTTATCAAATAATTCCAAACTATTTTCAAAGCGGTTGTACCAATTTACATTCCCATCAGCAATTTCAGAGTCCCTGTACATCTCTGTCAGCAATTAAAATATATTCTTGTGTGCATGCAGCGATATCTAATTATTGTAATTTGTATTTCGCTTTAGCACTTTTACTTATTGGCTGTTTGGATTTTCTTTTTCTGTGAAGTGCTTCTTCAAGTCTTCTACTAATTTTTCTATTATGTTGACTGTCTTTTTTTTACTAGAAGACTTTTTCTCCAACAAATGATATGAACCCCATTAGTCACATGTATCTCTTTCTCCCACTACTTTTTTTTTTTTTTGTAAAACAGGAGCAGAAAACCCACATAAAATATAACTTCATAAATTATAAAACAAATAACCTTGCAATCATTACCCAGGTCAAGATATAGACCTTTGCCATCTATTTTGGCAGCACCTTTGTGCCCTGTGCAACCACAGCTCTTCCTTGCTTTTCCTTACAGTTTTTTTTTTTTAATTTTAAAATTTCATTTGGCAACATGCAGCAGCACGCAGGATCTTAGTTCCCCGACCAGAGATTGTACCTGTGTCTCCTGCTTTGGGAGCACAGTGTCCCAAACATTGGACCCCCCAAGGAAGTCCCTTCTTTATAGTTTTAACCCCCAAATGTGCATCCTTATATGCAATAATTTAGCTTTGCTTCTAAAAATATAAATGTCTTTGAAATCTTTTAATCTACAGGTTTCCCCCACCTCCCTTTTTCCTTTTGTATGATAGTTTGAAGAAATTGAATTATTTGTCTTCTAAACTTTCCCATAGACTGGATTTTGATGATTGCATCCTTGTAATGTAACTTGTTACTTTCTTCTGTCCTCTGAATTTTGAGACTTGATCCTATTCAGATTTCTTTTTTCCCAAGATAATTTCATAGGTGGCAGTGTGTTTTTGCATGGGGAAGCACATAATGTCTGGTCATTTCTCCCTCTATGGTATTATTAGCCTTCAATGCTACTTGCATTAATTTACTGGAGAGTGTAAAATGGTAGCATTCTAAATATGTTATTCTTTTATGTATTATCTGGGTAGCTACTTTCATAGAGAGAAAATTCTTCGCATCAATTTGTTGGTTACCCGATAACCCTATATGCGAGACAGAATAAGAGACACAGATGCATGGAACAATTTTATGGACTCTGAGGGAGAAGGTGAGGGTGGGACGTTCTGGGAGAATAGCATTGAAACATGTATATTATCATATGTGAAACAGAACACCATTCCATGTTTGATGCATGTGACAAGGGCTCAGGGCCGGGGCAATGGGATGATCCAGAAGGATAGGATGGGGAGGGAGGTGGATGGGGGGTCCAGGAAGGGGATCACATGTAAACCCATGGCTGATTCATGTCAATGTATGGCAAAAACTATTACAATATTGTAAAGTAATTAGCCCCCAACTAAAATAAATAAATTTATTAAAAAAAAAAAATTTGTTGGTTACCTAGTGATTCTGTCTATATAGAATAAGCAGGAAAGTATTTGGTTCAATTGATTACTTTTTAAAAAGAGTTTGTTCTTTATCATGCTCCAGAAGTGACTTTTTTCCTTTTAGTAAAATTTCATAATGGATTTACTGATGACTTAAATATTTGAATATTTTTATTACCATTATATTTTTTATTACCATGTAAATTCTCTCATGTCTGGCTTTTGCCTCATCCTTAGAAACACAGTTCTGTTAAACTTTGATAGCTTTGATAGCTTCCTTAACATTCTGATATGGCAAGATGTTCCAGGCTCGTCTAGTGCATTTTCTATACTGTCCTGGAATCATCCATTTTTTTAAGAAGCCCTGGTTTCTTTGAACAGAAAACGGTGTGTTTCAAGGCCATAGTCTAGGTGTTAGGGGTGTTCATTGCTATCAGGTTGGTCATGATTTCTAGATCTACTCAGCAGAATTAAGCAGCTAAATGAAAATACCCTGAGTTCATGCTAATACTTTTATTTCAAATGCATGACTGTGGGATTAAAAAAAACTTTTAATTTTATATTATTTTATATTTATATTTGTTATTGATTAACAATGTTGTGACAGTTTCAGATGGACAGCAAAGTGATTCAATTATACATATACATGTAACTATTCTTTTTCAAATTCTTTTCTCATTTACTTTGTTACAGAATATTGAGCAGCATTCCCTCTGCTACACAGAAAGTCCTTCTTAGTTATCCATTTTAAATATAGCAGTGTATACATGTTGATCCCAAACTCCCTAACTATCCCTTCTTCCCACCCTTACCCCCTGGTAACCATAAGTTCCTTCTCAAAGTCTGTGAGTCTGTTTCTGTTTTATAAATAAGCATCATTTTTTTTGATTATGCATATAAGTGATATCATATGATATTTCTCTTTCTCTGACTTCACTCAGTACTACAATCTCTAGGTCCATGGATGTTGCTGTAATGGGATTATTTTATTGTTTTTAATGGTTGAGTAATATTCCATTGGGGAAGGCAATGGCACCCCACTCCAGTACTCTTGCCTGGAAAATCCCATGGACAGAGGAGCCTGGTAGGCTATAGTCCATGGGGTCGCTAAGAGTCGGACACGACTGAGCGACTTCACTTTCACTTTTCCCTTTCATGCACTGGAGAAGGAAATGGCAACCCACTCCACTATTCTTGCCTGGAGAATCCCAGGGATGGCGGAGCCTGGTGGGCTGCCGTCTATGGGGTTGCACAGAGTCGGGCACGACTGAAGCGACTTAGCAGCAGCAGCAATATTCCATTATATTTGTGTACCACATCTTCTTCATCCATTCCTCTGTTGGTTGGTGTTTTAAAGATTGCTTCCATGTCTTGTCTGTTGTAAACAGTGCTGCAGTGTATTCTTTCAGACCACATTTTTCTCCAGATATATGCCCAGTAGTGGGATTTCAGGATCATATAATAGCTCTGTTTTTAGCTTTTAAAGGACCCTCTATGCTGTTCTCCATAGTGGCTATACCAATTTACATTCCCACCAAAGTGTAGAAAGGGTTCCCTTCTCTTCACACCCTTTCCAGCATTCATTGTTTTTTGGATTTTTGATAATAGCCATTTTGACTGGTGTGAGGTGATATTTCATTGTAGTTTTGATTTGCATTTGTCTGATAATTAGTGATGTTGAACATCTTTTCATATGCCTCTTGGCCATCTGTATGTCTTCTTTGGAGAAATGCATGACTATGGGATTTTTTCTTAACTTCCTTCATATTATCTCTGTCATCTCTTATTTCTTCCACATAGAGAATCCTGGTTCTCAAGGGTACAGAAGATTATAGATTAGAATATTTCAAAAGTACACATTTACTCTCCTGCGTCGCACATGCTATAACTCTCAGAGCTACAAAACCAATGCTGCTACCACCACCAAAGTGAATGCTGAAGACGGCTAAATTTTCATTGTGCTTTCTCCATTCTTTCTGCTTTTAATGGTGTGCTCCATCTATACTCCCAGAGCAAATGAGTATTACATTTTCTATTCTCTCCCTTATAGCCCTAATTCCCCATAAGCAGGAGCTTACCCAGGAATATTTAGGCTAAAACTGATGCTTCAGCATCTCCTATGTACAAGAACTTTATGTATTTAAAAGAGCAGATTTCAAAGAAAAAGGAGGTGCACTCAACCAAAGTCATGTTTACAGAGCTATTTTCATCTTTGTGAACATGTACACTCTTCCCTCCCTTCACCTGACATCTTGGGTTATACAATTCTAATAATCTCACCAGATGGTGTGTTAGCATAAAGGATGTAAAAGGAAGGTCACAGTCATGGCTACTTCCAGGTTCTTAAGCAAAGAAATAACAGAAAACTTCTAGAGTTTGGAGGATTACAAAAGGAAGGGCAATTCTTAGAGGAAGTACTCAAAGTTTTATTATCAAAGTTTGTATCTGTGTCTCCTTTGGGGGAAAAAAAAACCCACATGCCTTTTGTTAAGCATTCCAACAATATAGAAATATATTTTTAGAAAATTATTCAAACTCACATCACCCAGAGGGACTCCTAAAGTTGGAATTCCATATTGTCAATTAAAACTTCAGTTCGGATTCTGTTACTTTTTCTCAAAACTTCCACCAGAACTTCCAACATTCTCAAAGTCACTTCAGATAAAGAGAAGAAACAAACAAGCTATAGTTGGAATCATGAAAATGCAACTCAGATGTCTTGATAAAGATAGTAGTACAGTTCCGTAAGTGGAAGCTGTCAGGATATTACTGGTATATTGTAAGTTGGACAATGTGGTCATCAAATGCAAGCTCTACCTGTAGAAAAGCAAAGTAGCAATTTAATACCTGCAACAATGTACTTGGTGATGCAGGTGTAAGTGACAGGAAAACAGGCAATCAGTTTCAGGAAATGAAATCAATCACACAAAACTCCCCTATTTATCTAAGTTGTTTTTGGCTCTGTGGTGCTGACATGGGCACTTCACTCCTATCATTATCCCATCAGACAAAGTAAACAGCTCAGTGATTCTCATTTGTACACACTTTCCAGAGCCTTTGATACCAGGTGTGACTTTATCAAAAACCATTTACCCAAAAGGTTGGCACTTCCGGTTGAGAGTTAATAGCAAACTTCTGACTTCAGGAAGGTACAACCCCAACTTTCATTTAGTGTATTCACAATGCAGGGCACACAGTTTATCTCAGAGAGCTAGGTCTTTGTTGAAATTGAAATCCTTTGCCCTTCATGAAATCAGTGGCTTCAGCCAATGTAACCACCTTTGTATATACTAAAATTTAGGAAGACACTATTTGCTTGCAGTTCTACTTAAGTCACTACTTAAACTACTGCCCATTCCTATGCACAATATTCTTGTCAGTGAGAAATATCCTTAACCAACAGCTTCACCTGGGGGCTTGCTAGAAATACAGGTTCCTGGGACCTACCCTGGACTGCCTGAGTCAGAAACTCAAGCCTGGGACCCTGCAATGTGTGTTTTAGCAAACCCTACAGGGGATTCTCATGCACGTTCATATATGAGAATTGCCATCTAAGATTTGGGTGAGAAGTTGCTTCCTACATGCCTTGTGAGACTAAATGAGGTAAGAGTCTATAGGATGCTTGGCTTAAATATGTTCCAGAAGTGTTT
Source organism: Giraffa tippelskirchi (assembly GCF_054371585.1). Lineage (NCBI taxonomy): Eukaryota > Metazoa > Chordata > Mammalia > Artiodactyla > Giraffidae > Giraffa > Giraffa tippelskirchi. The sequence goes on along the minus strand of NC_137283.1, from coordinate 15,621,022 downwards.
TTTTCCCCCGGGGTAGAATTCAGACTTTAAAAATTCTGCCTGTCACTGTGGTAAGCCACGTTCACATTTTATGTGTTTTTCCCTGAGCTTGGTTTGGTCCCCCAGTTACTGCTGACTACTTCCCTTTGATTTAGCTTGAATTCAATTTGGGGGGAATCTTGGCCCCATCAGTTATTGCCAGAGAGGCCAGTGGAACAGGAAAAAAGGGGCACTAGGCCTTAATGCTCTTCAAGCCCCATTCAGTGAGCTGCACTAGATACTACTGTCCATGAGCTCACCAGGGGTGCCTTCTTCCTGACCAATTTTTCTTTTGGGTCCCTTTATTTATTTATTTATTTTTTAATAAATTTATTTATTTTAGTTGGGGGCTAATTACTTTACAATATTGTAATAGTTTTTGCCATACATTGACATGAATCAGCCATGAGTTTACATGTGTTCCCCTTCCTGGACCCCCCACCCACCTCCCTCACCATCCCATCCCTCTGGGTCATCCCATTGCCCCGGCCCTGAGCCTTTGTCTCATGCATCGAACATGGAATGGTGTTCTGTTCCACATATGATAATATACATGTTTCAATGCTATTCTCCCAGAACATCCCACCCTCACCTTCTCCCTCAGAGTCCATAAAATTGTTCTATGCATCTGTGTCTCTTATTCTGTCTCGCATATAGGGTTATCATTACCATCTTTCAAATTCCATATATATGCATTAGTATACTGTATTGGTGTTTTTCTTTCTGGCTTACTTCACTCTGTATAATGGGCTCCAGTTTCATCCATCTCAGTAGAACCGATTCAAATGTATTTTTTTTAATGGCTGAGTAATATTCCATTGTGTATATGTACCACAGCTTCCTTATCCATTCGTCTGCTGATGGACATCTAGGTTGCTTCCATGTCCTGGCTATTGTAAACAGTGCTGCGATGAACGTTGGGGTACACGCGTCTCTTTCAATTCTGGTTTCTTCGGTGTGTATGCCCAGCAGTGGGATTGCTGGATCATATGGCAGTTCTATTCCCAGTTTTTTAAGGAATCTCCACACTGTTCTCCATAGAGGCTGTACTAGTTTGCATTCCCACCAACAGTGTAAGAGGGTTCCCTTTTCTCCACACCCTCTCCAGCATTTATTGCCTGTAGACTTTCAGATAGCAGCCATTCTGACTGGTGTGAAATGATTCCTCATTGTGGTTTTGATTTGCATTTCTCTAATAATGAGTGATTTTGAGCATCTTTTCATGTGTTTGTTAGCCATCTGTATGCCTTCTTTGGAGAAATGTCTGTTTAGTTCTTTGGCTTTTGGGTCCCTTTAAGTGGGAAGCAGAGCCAACAGGAAAAGCAACTCCAAAGGGCTGTCATAAAATGCATCCTTCCTGTCTCCAGAAATTCCTATGTGGTTATCACCTGAAGTTACTTTTATAGTCCCATGGATCTTCCTAATGAGAGAATGGTAGGAATTTGGGAGAGGCAGAGACACAGGCAGTTGGGAAGTAGTGACGTGAACACACCAGGCTTTAAGCACATGTTCCTATAAGTCAACCTCAGCTTCTACGCCCCAACCTTCCTGCCTATCCCTGCTCTTTGTCCTTTCCTTGAAGTTCTGCCTTCTCCTAGTCACCCAGCTCTTTATTAGAACCTTCAAAGGAGTGAGGAGTTTGGGGTACAAACTGGAATAACTTTGAGATGCTCAATTGTTTGTATCTCCCCTTCATCTTAGAAAGCCTGAGAGGTGTGTCTTTTCTGGACGGATTTTGCTGCCTAGCGGACTTAGAGTTCACAGCACAGCTGGCTCAAGGGAGGAGTCTTAGTTTACTGTCTCCACCTGGCAGATTGACTCCTCCACTCCCTGCCACTCCACCCCGCCACCCCAGGTCGCAAACAGCTAGATTCTTAAGTTAACCTCCAATTCAGCATAGCTCAGACAGTTGACTATTTCAGACAGCCCTTTGTTTTCTTCTTTGTGGAAATCCCAAACCAAAATAGACATCTCTTAAGAATCTCCTTTTCTCTCTCAGAAAAAGGAGGGATAGAAAGAGCTCTGGCCTCTGATTCTTTTTGAGCAGGAATTTATGAAGGACAACTTTCTGAAAAGAAATCTAGTTTTCAGTATCAGATGCTATGATTTTTTGTAAATGTGGCAAGTCTTGCCTCCAAAAATTTGATGAGACGTTAGAATTCCCATAACTCCCTCCCGACCTCATTCTGTATCACTTCTGAGTGTGTGGCCACTTGCAGCCTGTTCATGATCTGGTGCTGGGTGAATTCTGAGCTCATCTTTCTTCCGCTTTCTCCTTCCTTTAGTGTTGAGACCCATAAAATTGAATTGTGTTCACTAGTTTAATACTGAAATTCTCATAAAGGTAGAAGGACTGATTACCACTTGTTACAAAGTATTTTGTGTAAATACCTAAAAACAAATCTTACGAAATAGTTTAGGACAAAAAGGAGATCCAAATCTGTATTTTAAAAAAGTTTTAAAATTATGGTTTTAATTGTGAACTATAGCATTCATCAATGAATATTTTAACCCATAATTGTAAAGCGCACACCCATATGACCACCATTTGGGGCCAACAAAGGAAACATTTCCTAATTATGGGAAGTTACCTCCACTCCAATTCTTTCGTGCCTCTTGTGGTAACCATTTCTTGTTTCTGTTATAGTTTTAATCCCTACGTACCTGCTCTTTTTTAAAAAAAGTATAGTTGATTAATGATTTCAGAAATTAAGACATAGTCTTTTTCAAAAATGATTTTTTTAAAATTTATTTTATAAAAAAATTTATTGTATTGACATTTAGTTGATTTACAATGTTGTGTCAATCTCTGCTGCACAGCAAAGTGACTCGATTATATACATATATACATTATTTTTAAAAAAACATTTTTTTCTACTATGGTTTATCACAGGATACTGGGTATAGTTCCCTGTGCTATACAGCAGGACCTTGTTTATCCATTCTAAATGTGATAGTTTGCATCTACCAACCTCAAACTCCCAGTCTATCCCTTTCCCTCCCCGCCACCTTGGCAACCCCAAATCTGTTCCATGTGTTTACCTAAGCATCTGTTCTTAAATGATGCTGGTAAAATTTTGGCTCTTTTTCAACTTTATCTGAATAGGCCATCTTCTACCTGACAGTCTCACCACTAGTCACTTTGCTGCCATGTTCACACCAGTCTCAATGTTCATAGGCTTCCATGTGACCTTCCTTCTGTGATTTCACTTTTCTCTTTCTTATTCTTTTTTTTTTTAAAAAACGCTGACTGAATATTCTCCCTCCTCCTTCTGCCTGTGTTATTTCAGCTCAATATTACAGGTTCTGCTCAAATGATAACCTTTCTTGAGGGCATCTCCCACTGGGAATTTTCTGACCTTCCGAATCTCTCATGTAGGTAGCTTCTTCACTCTGTCTTGTATATTGTTGGTTGCTTGGATGTTGGTCTCTCTCCCTCTCTCCCTAGACTATAGTTTCCTTGTAGGTATCTTTTCATTTGTTTTAGTAACTACTGCATCGTCTAGCACTGTCATTGGCTTTAGAAGCATCCAGTCAATACTGGTTGAATAAATGAAGTTAATCATAAAGAGATGTTAAAAGTCTCTTTATTTTAACGAAGATGGAAATTACAATAGAAAATTCTATTCGTAGTGTTATTGTTGATATTTTTTACCTTGTGATTAGCAAAAAAGGCATATTCTATTTCTAACTTGAACTTCGTTGAGTATTATTGAGGTTCAACATATTTCATGTATTTATTACTATTGTTTCTCCTGTGAATTTGTCTTCCTGTCCTTTGCCATTTTGGGGATTTTGTTATTTTTTTTCTTTCCTGGTTATGTATATTACCAGTATTTTTCTCTCATGGGTAGCTTGTCTCTTAATTCTGTCTGCAATATCTTTTGTTAAACAAAGCATTTGGATTTTTTATGTTTCAATCTGTCAATGTTTTCCTTTCCACAGTTGGTTTTAATAAGAAGAGAAATGTGGAGGAAGAGGCCCCCTTCCTGAGAGATATTTATTTTATGGCTAGTAAAGAGATTTTTAAGTAGGATAGTGATGAATCTTCCCATATATTCAATTTTGGGGGTCCAAATTCTCATATACATGCTACAGACACATAATAGTATGTCAGGATTAATATTTTTTATATTTCCTTCATTTTCTTCATCATTAGCTGACATTAGTATTCATCACTTGGTTTTGTGATTCACTGTATATTTTAAATGGTTAAATAATTTCTGTGTGAATCAGTAAGAAATTCTTCAGAAGTAACCCGTTGAGGGTACCTATTGTGTTGAATTTCCTCTGATCCTTTGACTTCTAATCTAACCAAAGCTAATCAGTATTTACAGGAGAATATTGCCTATTTCTAGGATCTAAAGTCCAGGATTCATGACCATACTCTGGTAGCACTGGGGTCCAACACTGACTTGGGCTTTAGTATGGACTATTGTTATTCTTTTTTTTTTTTTTTAAACAGTCAGAAGTCATTATTCCCAGGACTCATTGAAAGACTCTGATGGTGAGAAAGATTGAGGGCAGGAGGAGAAGGGGACGACAGAGGATGAGACGGTTGGATGGCATCACCGACTCAAGGGACATGAGTTTGACTAAAGTCCAGGAAATAGAGAAAGACAGGGAAGCCTGGCATGCTGCAGTCCATGGGGTTGCAGAGTGGGACATGACTTAGCGACTGAGCAAACAAAGTCAGCATAATAACATGAAGATTTAAAAAAAAATAGTATTGCTTTCACGTATATGCTTTCAGTTTTCTCCCTGGTGGTATACCAGGTCAGAACCAGTCCAGTGGTAGTTGCTGTTACAGTTCTAGACCTTACGGCCTTGCATCAAGGTGATGTTCATCTTAACCACTGTGAGACTGGGGCCTTGGAAAGTGCAAATGGGAAAAATGACAGTCATTGAGCAATTCTAAAGTGTGATGAATTGTTCTGTCACAACTGTAGCACTCCCTACGTATTGTTAACAAACTTATTGCCCTATTGTGATGGGTACAAATTGTATTTGCTCTCCTTTGAAGGCATGAGCCATATGTGTGTTTCTGAAATCTGAATTTGGATGAAGAAATAATCACCTTGAATGGTTCCTACTAGTTGTTTTCCTTTGTGTTTAACTCAATTAAATGTTTAAACTGATGTAAATTCTGGGCTTTAAACTCAGGATGGATATGTTGGGATTCTTCTCCAGTAGTGAGGTCTATCTTACCTTGGCCTGAGAGGGTGGACCTAGTTTGTACCTGATTATCATTGGAGATCCTTTTTTTTTTTTTTTTACTTTAGCAGCAGCCTGGAGGAGTGAGGAATACTGATCATAAAACCATCAGTAATATTTTTATACTTTGAACCTAATAATAATAATAATGACAAACATTTACACAGTGCTTACTATTTACCAGTCTCTCTTCATTTAATCTTCACAACAACTCTATAGAGTTGGTAATACTGTTATCTCCATTTAGCAGATGGTGAGACTGAGGCTTAGAGAGATTATAGGGAAATGACAGAATCAGGTTTAAAATGCAGATGATCAGCTCCAGAATCAACTTCTTAACCACTGAATTATGTTGCTTAATTTATTTATGTAGAAAAATTAGAGCCAGGGTAAGAAGAAACCCATAAATTGGTGGTCAATACATTGGAGCAAATCCCACCAAAATTTGTTCAAAGGGAAATTGGGAATGTACAATGAAACAGCAAACACCATAGTAAGAGCAAAGTAGCAACTACATATTTTTCTAAAGTTCTTTATATGTATTAATTCATTTGGTACTCACAACAACTTTATGGGAAGGTTATTACCATTTTGCCTACTTTACAAATGGATAAACTGAGGCCCAGGGAAGTAAAATAATTAACCTGATGACACATACCTTCAACTGTTTTACTGTAGACTCCCTAATTATTTCTATCAAATCATTGGTTCTCTATAAACCTTAAAGGTTTTTTCACATGTGTCAACTCATTTTATTCTCAAAATAATAGCAAGCTGTTCATTTTTCTTTAGCGGTTAAAGTGTGTTTTCTGTTACGCCACTAGGAGATAATGAAGGATTCTTAAACACCCAAAGTAAAAATTCAGATCATTGTTGTTGAAATGGAATCATGGCAATCAATTGTTAGCAAGAATCATAATCCAGAGATGCAGGGCCTAGGAGGAGACAGATGGAGTCCTCAGACGGTCAGTACAGACTCAAGAAGTAGATAGGAAAGTTTCAAATCCAACCAGTTGGAAGGCTAAGGTTTCAAACCCATTCTGTTCCTGGCTCTGGCCTTCTTTTGTGTGCCATGCATTTCAAGGGAATTGTTTGGAGGATTTAGGTGAATTGGGCCATGTGAAATAAGAAATAATGAATGAAAATGAAGAATAATTACTGTTTGATTGTTGACACAAAGAAGGGTCAAAGGCACAGGTCAGCTGTACTCTCCCACGCTAGAAAGCACACAGTCTGAGATGGAGTTCCCCTTGGGCATGATTGCTCCATACTGCCAAGTATTAATATTAATACTTTGTTAAGTGTACAACCTGCCCAACCATTCCCAGTGGCCCTGCTTGTATGACATGCACTTGGAAGAATATCTTATTGTGTAGATCTAATTGTCAACAAATTCACCCAAAAAGATTTTTGAAATATAGAACAACTTTGTTCCCTTAGACTTTTTAGTTTTATTGTAATGGGTTTAAAAAAAATAATAGCTTTATTTTAATGTTAGTGGTGTTAATTTGCACACCACACAATTAACCCATTAAAAACACAGAGTTGTTTTTTAGTATATTCAGACTTATGCACTATCACCACAATTGATTTTAGAACATTTCATTATGCCCAAAAGAAGCCCCAATGTCATTAGGAGTTATTCCTTATTTCTTCCAACCACCGCAGCCCTTGGCAACCACCAATCCACTTTCTGTCTCTACGGATATGCCTATTTTGGACATTTCATAAAAATGGAGTTGTACAATAGGTGATCTTTTGTGTCTGGCTTCTTTCATTTAGCATGTCTTCAAGATTCGTCCATGTCATACAGTACATTAGTACTTTATTCCTTTTTATTGCTGAATAATAGTCTATTGTATGGCTATACCACATTTGGTTTGTTGATAGACGTTTGGGTTGGGTCCATTTCTTGGCTATGATGCATAATGCTGCTTTGAACATTTGTGCACAAGTTTCTGTGTAGACATATGTTTTCATGTCACCAGGGTATATAGCTAGGAGTGGGGTTGATGAGTTATATGGCAACCTTGTATTTAACCTTTTGAGGAACTGCCAGACTGTTTTACAAGGCAGCTAAACCATTTTGCATTTCCACTAGCAGTGTGTGAGGGCTCCAGTTTTTCTACACCCTTGCCATCATTTCTCTGCCTTTTGATTCTAATCATACTGAGGATGTGAAGTCATATCTCACTGTGATTTTGATTTCTTTTCCCTAATGACTGATCATGCTGAACATTTATTCATGACTATTGTCCATTTGCATATTTTGAAAGGATTTTTTTTTATGTGGACCATTTTAAAAGTCATTATTGAATTTGTTACAATATTGCTTTTGTTTTATATTTTGTTTTTGTTTTTTTTTTTTTGGCTGTGAGGCATATGGGATCTTAGCTCTCCAACCAGGGATCGAACCCATACCCCCTGCATTGGAAGGCAACCACCTGGGGAAGTCCCTGCATATCTTCTTTGGATAAATGTCTATCAGATACTTTTCCCTTTTCTGTTCAGATATTGGGTTAACCAAAATGTTCAGGTTTTCCATAACATCTTACAGAAAAAACTGAACGAACATTTTAGCCAGCCTAGTACTTTAATGGCTTCAGAGTAAATGGGAGCCTCTTACATGTGGTATCTCTTTGCTGTGCACACCCTTGTGTGGCAGCTCTGATTCAGGGGGACCTAGCATGGCATCTGGTCCCATCACTTCATGGCAGATAGATGGGGAAACAGCAGAAACAGTGGTTGACTTTATTTTTGGGGCTCCAAAATCACTGCAGATGGTGACAGAAGCCATGAAATTAAAAGACGCTTGCTCCCTGGAAGGAAAGTTATGACCAACCTAGACAGCATATTAAAAAGCAGAGACATTACTTTGCCAACAAAGGTCCCTCTAGTCAATGCTATGGTTTTTCCAGTAGTCACATATGGATGTGAGAGTTGGACTGTGAAGAAAGCTGAGCGCCGAAGAATTGATGCTTTTGAACTGTGGTGTTAGACAAGACTCTTGAGAGTCCCTTGGACTGCAAGGAGATCTAACCAGTCCATCCTAAAGGAGATCAGTCCTGGTTGTTCATTGGAAGGACTGATATTGAAGCTGAAACTCCAATACTTTGGCCACCTGATGCAAAGAGCTGACTCATTTGAAAAGACCCTGATGCTGGGAAATATTGAAGGCAGGAGGAGAAGGGGATGACAGAGGAGAAGATGGTTGGAGGGCATCACCAACTCAATGGACATGAGTTTGGGTAAACTCCGGGAGTTGGTGATGGACAGGGAGGCCTGGCGTGCTGTGGTCCATGGGATCGCAGAGTTGGACAGGACTGAGTGACTGGACTGAACTGAACTGAAGCATTAAATCAGATCTGTAAATGCTTGGGGTGTGCTTTCTAACGTTCAAGGCACTGCACTTGGCTCTAGGCTTCAGGGCAAGATTTATGGGATGTGTGAAGGTACAGCCATTAATTTCACCAACTAGTTATTGAGCACCTACTGTATGGAAGGCTCTCCCAGGGCAACTAAGAGAAGTAGCACACAATCATTATCCTCAGTGAGCTTAGAATCTCACACTGGATTCTAGAGTCACAAGCTACGCAGATAACCTTGTGTAATAAGCTCCAGGTGTGACCCATGAAGGATGTGGCCTGAGAACCGCCTACTTAACCCCTGCTTGCAAGTGCTATTGAGCAGTAGTTTTTCCCCATGGTATGTAAGACTCTAGGTAATGGCCCTGTATTTCATGAGAAGTATAGCCACTCCAAGTTTTCTTAAGAACCCACCTAGCGTATTCTTTATAGTCAACGAAGTAAAACAGTGCGTTGTTGCTCAAATGAAGCCTTCCTCGTGAGGTGAGGGGCAGGGGAGTGGAATTATGGGTGCCCCTCCCTCTCAGGTTTCCTCAAGCAGCCAATCCAGCCGTAGGTTATAAAAGCTTCTCTCTGGGCAGCTCCAGCCTCTGCCTTCATGGGTGGTGGGGGAATCCAGTCTGCGGCCTAGAGTCCATTTTGAAAATTGCTGTTGATGCAAGCTTTATGGCCTCCAGAAGGTAAGTCTGGGATGAACAAATGGATTTGTAGGAAAAGCTCCAGGAGTGAAGAGGAGCTTAGGTCATTTCTGTGACTCCCTGTCTCCGGAGAGATGAATTACACTGTGCTTTTAATCTGCTCCCTGGAGTACGGCCTCCAACCACAGCCCCATCCATCCAAACTTGCTCTGAAGCAACATGTTTTTTTTTTCATGCAGTTGGAAAGGGCAACAGCAGGGTCCTAAGCCAGTTGTTGTTGTTTTTGAGGGGTGTCTGAAGAGCCCCACCTGAGGGGCTGGTAATTTACAGTTGCTTCAGGAGAGTAAGTTTTGATTTCAAGCTGTTTTTTTCTATTTTAGATTCAGGGCTTTTCTAAAATTACTAAGAGGTTGAATTGTAGCTTTGTTTTTAAGTCCTAAGTAGAGGGAAAGCCTGCATCCAACATTAAGGTCTTCCCTAGACGGGTGTAGGACGTGAAGTTATTTAAGCCGTGCAGCCTCTGCCCAGAATAATGGCGCCTGAAGGGAGGTTGTGCTATTATGGGCTTTAGAGCTTTGGTTAGAAACAGAAGTTTGAAATTGAATCACAGTGGTCAGAAAAAAGAAGTCAAGTGCAGGACCATGTGGGCCTCATGGAGACCTAGTTGGTACCCAAGGGACAGGCCAGTCTGCGCTGGTGACAACTGAATCACCATGGAAACACCACCCAGTTGCTTTAATTTTGGTTGTGGCTATGAAGAGGCCAGATGGATGCTATTTTGGTTGATAGTAAATCCCTGAGTTTGTTTTCAACTCAGTTCAGGTGTTAGGTCTTGATTCTATTTCACGGCTGTAATGTATCTGGAGATAAACCAGGGTTGAATCCTGTCAAGACTGAGCGTTATTAAGTAAAAGATAGTGCTTCCTTGGGTATCTGCACTGGTTCGTTGCTGCTGCTAAGTCGCTTCAGTGCGACCCCATAGACAGCAGCCCACCAGGCTCCTCCATCCCTGGGATTCTCCAGGCAAGAATACTGGAGTGGGTTGCCATTTCCTTCTTCAGTGCGTGAACGGGAAAAGTGAAAGTGAAGTCGCTCAGTCATGTCCGACTCTTAGCGACCCCATGGACTGCAGACTACCAGGCTCCTCCGTCCATGGGATTTTCCAGGCAAGAGTACTAGAGTGGGGTGCCATCGCCTTCTCCGGCACTGGTTCGTTAGCCCTTGTTTTAAGTCACTGATTAACCTAGAATACCTCTCTCCTCGGCTACCCAGCCTGGGTCAGCAATGCAGCCTACCCCAATACCCAAACTGGAATGACACTGTGCCTTGCGAAAGCTCTGCCTCACAGCTCTGTCTGCTCATCAGGACCTCATGTGTTGTCTCTCATTCCCTTCCATGGTAGGCCACTGCTGCTCTGAAGAAAATGTTCAGTGAGACTTGGAGCCCAGAGATATTCTTGTCTTTCTTCCCCAGCTTTGGGTTGGCTTAGGAGGCTATACCCAAATTAGAAAAAAGAGGAGGGGTGCGGGGGTGGGGTGGGGGTGGGGATTGAAGCAGCCAAGGAACTTGGCTTTTCTCATGTCTGTTTGGGATATGGATCAAAAGTGTTTAATGCTGTTTGATTTTTGATAAAGGAAATTCTTTTTTCCTAGTGTTTAAGCCACAGCTAATTCCTTGCCTTCAGATGGCCAAACACATTGACAGTAGGGAACAGGTCGTACATTCTCATGACTTGCACTGAAATAACTCCGTGCTTAGAGTGATAAAGCTACTCGAAGTGTTGGTTAACATGAGATACAGGTTCTCTGGCACTTGAAGGTCTTCGGAAAATTCCAGGTAGGCTTGTGAGAGGACCCTAAGTGCTGATGAGTACTGCAGCAAACACATACACCATGCATGATACTGGCTGAAAGGGTGCTAAAAATAGACCTAAAGGGACCAGGTGCTTTGCTATTGGGGAAATTGAGCCAAAAGGGGTTTGGTGATGATCTAGTCTATCTGCCACTCTTATGCTTTCACGAAATGACAAGAACACTTGTTTCCCCTCAGACTCTACTTTTGAAACCCAGATGTCAGACTTTTCCGTAAGTAGTCAGTGGTAGAGTAGCATTGGGGTTCTGGCCTGATACTGACCACTATTGTCCATCCCTTCTCATCCATTTTCCTTTGGCAGAGAGAGATACGCTGAGTTCACCACACTGTTGGGCTTATCTATGTGATGCCTTCCTTCAGAAGAAGGTTGCCAGCTTGCACTGGAGGAACATTTCTTCTTGGATTTTATTTCCAGTTCTTAGGGCATGTGCTCCTAGGCTCTTTAATAGTCACAGATAGAGCTGGTAGGGGGCACAACTGGTTGATTTATTTCTCCACATGGTCAGCTTCCCTTTCAGAGGGAGTCCTTTCCTTTTGGCCACCCTTCAGCTGTGGCTCCATCTCTCTCTTGTCTCTACCTGGCACAGGTTCAGAAAACTGTTAAAGAACCCCTCGTGATCCTAAAGGCTGTGTTGGTCTGTCTTTTTATGTTGACTAAATTATCATTGCTTTTGACAAAGCATTCGACTACATTCTTGGCATTGGTCCCCAAGAGCCAGTTGGCACATTTAAAGCCAGACCTTTGAGTGGCACCTCTGTGGGGAGCTTCAATCTACCTCCATCACCTTTTAATTATAATCTTATGAATAATGCACCCATGGAGATGGCAAATGCTATGTGTGAGATGTACAAGTTTTCTCCATTGAGTTCTCTGTAACAGAACAGCTAATGACAGGGTCATTACTCTTAATTTTATTATTGGTTTGATTTGCTGGTATTTTTTCTAGACATTTGAAGGCCGTTCTGAATAGCAGGATAAGAAGACTGATGCAGTGTGGAAGGGAGGTCCCTGTTTAGTACCTGTTCTCTTCCAGAACTGCTAGACTAGATACATGTTTTACACCTATTACAACTCTGCCTGAAATGTCTTCTCAATTAAGGCTAATGGAGGTTGAAACCATCCTGAGTCTTCATTGTATCCCTCTGGGAACAGTGTTTTGAAAATGGTTTTATACACACACACACACACACACACACATTACATGTATATATAATCTACACGCAGTTATTACATTTCTAAAACTGGTTATGGGAAAGTGTCGTATTATTATAATAGCACATAAAATAGAAACCAAATCATTTATTTCCTTTCTCTTTATTCAAGAAGTATGTTGTTAGGGTTGCTGGTTTTAAACTTGCATTTACTAGAGACCAGTCCACTAAGACCTGGACTTGGAACATAGCTCAGGTTCATCTTGAAATGGAGTTTCAGAATCGCTGTTTCGTGAAGATCAAGATTGTAAATGGAGTAAACTTTGAGTCTTTTCAACTGGTGAAGACTAGAATCCTCCATCTAGGCAGTTAGCTAGGATTTGTAATAACTATTGAGTTGCTGATGTAATTCATTAGGCACTGGTTGGCTCCTATACTCAAGCACATACTGAGCATATATTTTGCAGCGGAGTTTGGAGCTTAAAATGAAGAGCATCTTGGCCCTAAGGCTCTCAAAGCCTGATGGGAGATGGATTTGTAATCAAGCACACCAGAAGTGGTTTTCATATTCACTCTTCCCTTCCTTTGTTCTTCATCCTCTCTCCCTACTGTTTCTTCCTCTTCTGCCAATAGCCTCCACACCATTTATTTGGTACCCTGGTAAATGCCCAGCATAAAGAAACTTGCTGTGTGGAAGTAGTCACATACTGGCAGTCACTGCATCTTGGAGGAAAGAGTCAGTGGAATCAGAAAGCTGTTGCCAGGACACAGGAAGTCACATTCCTTCTATCCATGCAGTGGACAGGCTGAGAATTACAGCTAGCCAGTCATCCTGTCACCTTTTCAGCAGTTTGCCTATGATTTCCTTAAATCTTATCAGATGTTTTAGAAAATGAAACTCCATTTTTGGAGAATCCAAAAGATATTTGGGAATATATCAGTGACTGAAATTTTACTTCAAAGACATCAGATTGTTCCTGTGTACTTGGGATTTGGAGATCATCTTAATGTTCTTAAAGCAAAATACGAATCACTTCTTCAGCAAGTAGGATATATGTAGATACTTATTTCCTGCATTCTGACCATGTAGGCCTTCAGTTTCTCCAAAAATATAGAGACTAACCTAAGGCTATTACAATAGCCTGCTTGTATCTTATCACCTTTCTCTGTTCAATTCTATTTAAAATCTTAGGAGAAGAACACTGGGGTCATGGTGGGATGGTGATGATCTCATTTCTCTAGATGAAAAATCATATTTTCACTACATTTAGGAAACAATGGTGCTTATTTTTCCTCAATTCTTGCTAAAGCCTTTTATTCCTGATACTGCTTAGTCATCAAGAGCAAAGTCTATAGGAGTTAAACGCATGGCAAATGTGGGAAGGAGGCTTGCCCACAGAATAAGTAAGTGGAGCACTTCCTTATTGATCCTGTGGCTAAGACTCCACGCTCCTAGTGCAGGGGACCCAGTTTCAATCCGATCCCTTGTCAGGGTGCTAGATCCCACATGCCACAACAAAGACCCAGCATAGCCAAATACATGCATACATACATAAATATTTTAAAAACAAGAATAAGTAGATGATTCCTGTGAAATCCAAATGTAAACAAAGGGGGCAGTTGGGCTCTCAAGATAAATCCACCTTAGAGGAGTAAGAAAGAAGAGTAGCATCTAGGAACCTACAAAACAGACCAGATCATAGATCTCCAAAATTACTAAACTTTGTAAACTACACCACGTGACATCCCTAAAATCACAGTGAGCCATGCACAACTTTTGAATTTGGACGAGATATTGTATGATCCAACAAGCAGCCATGGCCCAGGAGTGATTGGTGATGGGTGGGGAGAGCCCTGTGGTTGCCAGTGGGCTACAGCTCTGGTCACCTTACTCAGATAGTTCTTTAGTAGAAGGTGTGGTTTTCAGGCAGATATGGGTGGCCAGGCCTGCTGGCAAGCCTGGGCTGCTGTTCATTCTATTGTTTAAAATTCTAAATTACCTGACAGATGGCTGGGGTCTTAATGTCAGTGTATTTCATAAACCCTTCATCCTCTGCATAGAGCTATCACACTGCCCAAGGGCAATCTTGAAGCACATTTTCCTGGTTGGGAGGAAGGAGAGGGGACATTTTCCCCCTCCAACCCTTTTGTGACCCCCTTGCTTCTGGCAATGAGCTCAAAAGGGGGCTGGAGGGGGAAAAATGCTCCCTCATCTGTTTCCAGGTGACCCTACAGTCTCTATAATGAGGCAGTGTTAACCTTGGGGTTCATGGAAATAAGCTTTGGGGGTCAGTGAACTACCCTCTAACCCACAAAGTCAACTGTAAGATGTTGTGTGTGTTTTTATTTATCTATTTGTTTGGTGAGCCAGAAACACTGGATTCCCAGAGGTGTTTTTAAAACCAAAAATGGCTAAAATCATCCTTTTGTTTGGGGATACTGGAAAGAGTAACAGTCCTGGGATTCCCCTGGTGGTCCAGTGGCTGAGGCTCCATGCTCCTAATGCAGGGGGCCTGGGTTCGATCCCTAGTCAGGGAATGAAATCCCAGATACTGTAACTAAAAAGATCCTGCATGCTGCAACTAAGACCTGGCACAGCCAAAAACAAAACAAAACAAACTTGTAATGATCCTGAAAATAAAGGAAAGAATGGAAGCTTTTTTCATCTACTTTTTGCTCTTGCTCCATGGAAGTACTGCTGCCTCCAACAGTGTTCTTAGCCATTTGCATTTGTGGATGGTTGTGGGACTGCCACCTGATAAGCCTAGATCGCTTGGTTGAGCTCTAATGCATGGTGAGTTGAGTTTTTCAGTGTGGGAACATCATTGACTCTAACATTGCTTGCTGGCAAAGACATCTGAGTGCTTGTTTTATACCAGACATGGACACGAGCACTGCATGTATGGGCACTTTTAGCCTCACAACAAACTTGGGGATAAATGCTATTATCCTCACCTGAGATGATGAAAAGTGGGAAGATTCATTCAAGTGAGGGCAGTCTGCACTGCCATCATGGAAGTCCAGTGGAGGGTTCCCCCTTCAGGGAGGGGCTAGAATGCAAAGAAAATAGGTTCCCAGGATGCATAAACTCGCCTTCCTCCCCTCCGAGTTTGAAGAAAAAAATAAAGAGCTTTCAGTTCTTCTGGACACCACTAGATGGTGCTGTGCCAAAGGCTATTTCCTACCAGGATGCTAGGCACCAGTTTTGCTCTGGCGTTTACAAGTCTTAACAGTTTGAAAAAAGAGTTTTAGGAGGGAGCTAGGAATCTTTCCTAACCTGTTCCCCCTCCCCACCCACTTTGTCCCAGAACAATTCAAAGGGAAGATTTCACATTTTGGCTTAAATAGTGCTCCCTGCCTGCCTCTGCCCTGTGGCCTAATTCTGGGTTTTCATCTGCAGAGCATTTGCCATGGGTGTCGATCAACCACTGTGTCCTCAGCAAGTCGCAAGGGTTTTACAGGTAAGGCATTTTATCTTCACATCTTTACAAAGTTCCCATGGTGCACAGATGCTGATGCATTGAAGTCTTGAGATTCACTGTAGTGCAGAGCCGGCAAGTGTGTGTTGAAACATTTTATTGCGAAAGTCAGTAATGATCCAAAAACTTTAAGACTATCTTTTCCTGGATCATTCATTTTGTCCTCTTACATGAAATCCTGGTGTGAGCACTGCAGTCTCATTCAATTACCAGTTTTTCTTTAAGTAGTCGTACAACTTTAATGGCTGTTGCTTTTTCCACTGGATCTTAAGTGTATTTTTACAGCACCCTTTCCAGCAGTTAGACATGGAGATGAGTCTCTAGTCTAAAAGCCTCATCTAAAATCATATGTAATTCATGGACTAAATGGCCAAACTGGTACTGTGCCTCTTTTCTCTTACATGGGAATTTGAAACAGGAGGATTATTAAGGGGTTGGATCTTCTCACATACACCACTTGAAAATGTCCTCAGTCTTGAGCAGTTTGTTCCCAGAAGAGGATTAAAGGCCAGCTGTGAATCACTGCATGTGATGTGTATTCTGGGTTCTTTGCAGTTCCTTTACAGATCCAGAGCAGAGGTTTTGGTTAAGGGGAAGATGGTCTCGATCCTAACAAAACTGTTTTGAGGCGCCCCTTAATGGTACCTGGGTTATCTTATTACTGTTGGTAACTTTTTTGGAAAAGCATAGACAAGCACTATTATGACATATGAGTTTTTTGCATCTACCAGAAAATACACACATTTTGTAAATGTGACAATGAATATCAAAGTGCTTTCCTTAACTGAGTATATTTTATTTGTTGTTTCTGCAAAAACAGACTGTGCCATTATTAAACAATCACTATTATTGCTTAATAATATAAACACATTATTAAACAGACCTCTATTAAACAATCCTTAACATTTTTAAACAATCCATGACTTTGTATGCTCACCACATACAACCTCTTTTTAAAGTTTTTATTAATTTTTGTATTGAAATATAGTTGATTTACAATGTTTTAGATATACAGCAAAGCGATTGAGTTATATGTATGTGTGTTTGTGTTTGTTTTCAGATTCTTTTCCATTACAGGTTATTGTTAGATATTGAATGTAGTTCCCTGTTCACATTGCCTCTTAATATAAGCATGTACTTTCACACTCCCCATCTCCAACCTGTTGTCTTTTTGTGTTGTCTCCTTGCAGTGGCTGAGTTGAGTATCGTTTCATGGTTATTTGTTCTCCCCCTTGTTCCTAAAATCCACCCCCATTCCACCCTAGCCTTTCTAATGCACTCAATAATATGTTCCTATATATGCGTGACTCTTTCAACATACAGTGGAATGTATTCCAAATTACGTAAGTGGTGCCACATTCTGGATCTCAGTCTTTCCACTCAGTGCTTGTTTAAGATGTATGCGCAGCTGCGTGGATACATCTTATTCCTGGCATATAACTGCAGCCTGGTGTTCTAGAGTATTTTCTTATCTGATCCCCAAGTGATTTCTCACTGTATCAGTTAAGGTAATATGAGTTAATGGACCAAACACGATGAATTTATTATTAGTAACAAAACAATTTCTCCTGAGAGCAGGCACCTCTCTCCTAAGGCAGGGCTCTGAGGATCCAGGCAACGATCTTTGTAGCTCTGTTATCTTCAGACCAAGGCTGCCAAGGTTTCAGGTAATGAGGAAGGGGAGAGAGGACTAAGGATTCCACTGGGAGGATTATCTGGGTCATGCCTGGAGCAGTGCAGTCACCTCTGTTAAGTCTCATTGGCCAAGCTTGATCAAAGACCACACCTAATGCCAAAGAGGTTGGAAAGCTGTTGTAAATGGTACCATCATTTACATTTTAGTTCTTCATTTGATATGTAGATATACAATTATTGTTTCAATGTTGACTTTATATTTTGTGACCTATCTAAATTTACTTGTTCTAGTAATTGATTATAGACTGTTGAAAATTTTCTACATAGTCTTCTTTGAAAAGAAAATACTTGACCTTTTTCTTATGATCACGATGGCTTTTCTTTGTTTTGAGTACAATGTTGAATAGAAATGGTAAGAGTGGATATCCTTGCTCTGTTGCTGACTACAGGGAGGAAACATTCAGCATTTCATTCCTGAGTGTGATGTTGGCTATAGGTGTTACGTTGATACATTTTCAGACAGAGGAAATTTCCTTCTACTCCTAGTATGCTGAGTGTTTGCTTCTTCATGAATTGATGTAGGATTTTATTGAATTTTTTTGTGTATATTTGATAATCGTGATTTTCCCCTTTGTTATGTAAATATGGCATATTTTATTGAATGATTTTCAATCTTAAACCAACTTTGCATTCTGGGCATAAACTCCATTTATGCATGATATATTGATTTATTAATATTTTGCTAAGGATATTTACATGTATGTTCATTAGAGATACTTATCTATAGTACCCTTTCCCTGTATTATCTTTGTTTAGTGTTGGTATTGGAGAAATGTTGGCTCCATAAAATAAGTTGAAATGTTTCTACTCCATTTTCTGAAAGAAATTGTGTAAGACTGCTGTTATTTTTTTTCTTAAATGTTTGATAGAATATGCTAATAAAACCATCTGGACCTGGAGACTTGTTTTTGAGAAACTTTAATAGTTAATTTCTTTTATAGATATTGGCATTCACATTTCATATTTCTTCTTGTATCAGCTTTAATAAGTTATGTTATTTATAGACTTGGTTCATTATATCTAAATTGTTTAATTTATCATAAAGTTTATGTTATTTATAGACTTGATTCATTATATCTAAATTATTTAATTTATCATCAAGTTCATAGTATTTGCTTATCCTTTTAATGTTTTTCATTCCTGATATTGGTAATTTGTGTTTTTATTTTCTTGATTAGTATAGCTAGGAGTTTATCAATTTTTAAATCTTTTATTAGAACCAAGTTTTCATCTTCATTTTGTTTTTGTACTTTCTCTATTAGTCTTTATTAATTTCCTCAATTTCATAAAATTATTCTCTTATAGTCTACTTGCTTTGGGTTGACTTTGTTCTTTAATAGCTATTTAAATGGAACTTTAGAGTATTGATTTAAGAGGTTTCCTCCTTTCTAAGGTAAACATTTATAGCTATAATTTGCCTTTGAGCCACTAAACCCTGTTATAGGTGCATCATACATGTTTGAATATGCTTGACTGATTAATTGGCCTCCCTGGTGGTTCAGTGGTAAAGAATTCACCTGCAATGCAGAAGATGTAGGTTTGATCCCTGGGTCAGGAAGATTCCCTGGAGAAGGAAATGGCAACCCATTCCAGTATTCTTGTGTGGAAAATCCCATGGATAGGGGAGCCTGGTGGGCTACAGTCCATGGGGTCTCAAGGAGTTGGACATGACTTAGTGACTAAACAACAACAAGAAAATTGATTGACTGGTAGCAGGTTTCATAAGCAAGGGGACTTACTTATGAGTCTTGTCTTGGGCAGCTGAAAGATGCATAGATCTTCACATCTGCCTTACAGAGTCTTAAAAGTTTATATAGACGCTTTAACTGGGTTCAGTCATGTGTACTGTTCAGATGATCCAAACAGCACATTACTTCCTCAAGGCTGTGTCTTCCTTGGGCAGCTTCTAGCTTGGGGAATGCAAGTGGAATGTAAAGTCCAAGGACAGGGGAGTGGGTTGGAGGCTCCCCTTTGCTTGGGTCCAGCTCAGGGGTCAGAGTTCGTGTCATCCCATAACCTCCTTCAGTGGCTTAAGAATCATGTTAGAGTTTCACACACTCAAAGGTAATTAATTAAAAAGATTCAAGTATTGATAGTTTGAGTAAAAACCCAGCCTCAGCTGAGTTTTATTTAGAAAATGGAGGGCCTTGATACCTAATCTGCTTTATTTTATTCACTTCAAAATATTTAATAATTTCCTTGATTTCTTCTTTGACTCATTTAGACGTATGCTATTTAGCTCCCAGATTTTTGTTCCTTCTAGATATTTTTAATTTCATGTGGGCAGAGACATAGGATATATGTATGATTTTCATCTTTTGAATTTACTGAGACTCAGTTTATGGTCCAGCACATGATCAATGTTGATCACTATATCTCATGTATTCTACAATTGTTGGTGAACTGTTTCACACATGTCACTGTGGTCAAATTGGCCAAACAGTTCAGTTGCTCAGTCGTGTCTGACTCTTTGTGACCCCATGAACCGCAGCACGCCAGGCCTCCCTGTCCATCACCAACTCCCTGAGTCCACGCAAACCCATGTCCATCGAGTCAGTGATGCCATCCAACCATCTCATCCTCTGTCGTCCCCTTCTCCTCCTGCCCTCAATCTTTCCCAGCATCAGGGTCTTTTCAAATGAGTTAGCTCTTCGCATCAGGTGGCCAAAGTATTGGAGTTTCAGCTTCAACATCAGTCCTTCCAATGAACAACCAGGACTGATCTCCTTTAGGATGGACTGGTTGGATCTCCTTGCAGTCTAAGGGACTCTCAACACAACAGTTCAAAAGCGTCAATTCTTTGGCGCTCAGCTTTCTTTATAGTCCAACTCTCACATCCATACATGACCACTGGAAAAACCATAGCCTTGACTAGACGGACCTTTGTTGTCAAAGTAATGTCTCTGCTTTTTAATACGCTGTCTAGGTTGGTCATAACTTTCCTTCCAAGGAGTAAGCATCTTTTAATTTCATAGCTGCGGTCACCATCTGCAGTGATTTTGGAGCCCAGAAAAATAAAGTCAGCCACTGTTTCCACTGTTTCCCATCTATCTGCCATGAAGTGATGGGACCAGATGCCATGATCTTAGTTTTCTGAATGTTGAGCTTTAAGCCAACTTTTTGATTCTCCTCTTTCACTTTCATCAAGAGTCTCTTTAGTTCTTCTTCACTTTCTACCATAAGGGTGGTGTCATCTGCATATCTGAGGTTATTGATATTTCTCCCGGCAATCTTGATTCCAGCTTGTGCTTCTTCCAGCCCAGCGTTTCTCATGATGTACTCTGCATATAAGTTAAATAAGCAGGGTGACAATATACAGCCTTGACGTACTCCTTTTCCTATTTGGAGCCAGTCTGTTGTTCCATGTGCAGTTCTAACTGTTGTTTCCTGTCCTGCATACAGGTTTCTCAAGAGGCAGGTCAGGTGGTCTGGTATTCCCATCTCTTTCAGAATTTTCCACAGTTTATTGTGATCCACACAGTCAAAGGCTTTGGCATAGTCAATAAAGCAGAAGTAGATGTTTTTCTGGAACTCTCTTGCTTTTTCAATGATCCATTGGATGTTGGCAATTTGATCTCTGGTTCCTCTGCCTTTTCTAAAACCAACTTGAACATCTGCAGGTTCATGGTTCACGTATTGCTGAAGCCTGGCTTGGAGAATTTTAAGCATTACTTTACTAGCGTGTGAGTGGTGTCATCTGCATATCTGAGGTTATTGATATTTCTCCCAGCAATCTTGATTCCAGCTTGTGCTTCATTCAGCCTGGCATTTCTCATGATGTACTCTGCATATAAGTTAAATAAGCAAGGTGACAGTATACAGCCTTGATGTACTCCTTTCCTGACTTGGAACTAGTTTGTTGTTCTGTGTCCAGTTCTAACTGTTAACTTCTTGACCGGCATACAGATTTCTCAGGAGGCAGGTCAGGTGGTCTGGTATTCCCATCTCTTTAAGAATTTTCCACAGTTTTGTGATCCACACAGGCCAAGGCTTTGGGGTAGTCAATAAAGCAGAAGTAGATGTTTTTCTGGAACTTCCTGCTTTTTTGATGATCCAACAGATGTTGGCAATCTGATCTCTGGTCCCTCCTCTGCCTTTTCTAAATCCAGTTTGAACATCTGGAAGTTCACGTACTGTTGAAGCCTGGCTTGGAGAATTTTGAGCATTACTTTGCTAGTGTGTGAGATGAGTGCAATTGTGTGGTAGTTTGACCATTCTTTGGCATTGCCAAAGACTAGAATACAATAGTATTAGAATAAAATAGTAGTATATCTAAAAAATGCACACACTTTAATTAAAAAATTCAAAAGCATAGAATATACAACTCCAAGAGTGAACACTAGTATTAGTTATGGACTTTGGGTTGATAATGTGTCAACACAAGCTCCGGCTCAAATATACCACTGTGTTGGGAGAAGATGATAATGGGAGAAAATATACTTTGGTGAGGGGAGGTGTATGGGAAATCTCTTCCTCTTTTTTTTTTTTTTTGCTGTGAACCTAAAACTTTTCTAAAAAAAATAAGCTCTATTAAAATTTTTTTCTACCAGATAGAAAAAAATAATGGTGTTGGACAAAAGGTACTGATAGACTTGCTCAACACAAGGTTGCCACAAACCTTCAATTTGTGTAAAACAATAAACCGTAGTATCTGCAAAGTGCAATAAAGTGAGATATGCTGTACTTGCAAATTCTATTATTTGGTTTATGCATGGTTATGACATTTTTTTCCCCTGAGTTGACCTGTTTGTAATTTGAAATATTCTTCTTTACTGATGGCATTTCTCCTCATCTTAAAGGCATTTCTCTTTGTCATAAAGAGTACCTTATCTGATGTGTAACCATTCTAATTTTGTTACCCTCACTGTTTCCGTTAAAGCGTCTGCCTCCAATGCAGGAGACCCGGGTTCGATCCCTGGGTCGGGAAGAATCCCTGGAGAAGGAAATGGCAACCCACTCCAGTATTCTTGCCTGGAGAATCCCATGGATGGAGGAGCCTGGTAGGCTACAGTCCATGGGGTCACAAAGAGTTGGACACGACTGAGCGACTTCACTTTCACTTTCTGTTTCCAGGGTATATGCTCTTCTATAGGTTTACTTTAAACCTGCATGCGTGTGTGTGTGTGTGTGTGTATGAAATGTCTCCTACAGATAGTATGCTAGGTATATCTTACTTTTCTCAATTTCTGCCTTTTAATTAGAGTGTTTAGTCCACTTACATCTAATTATTGATAGGATTAGATTGAGGTTTGCCATTTTGCTATTTGTATTCTGCTTGTCTTAGTTATATTTTATTCCTCTGTTCTTCCCTTCTTATCATCTAGGTTTAAATAATTTTTTGAATTCTGTTTTTATATGCTGGTTTTTATTTTAGTGGTTGCCCTGCTGCTGCAGCAGCAGCAACTGCAGGTGGATTCTTTACCAGCTGAGCCACCAGGGAAGCCCAAGAGTATTGGAGTGGGTAGCCTATTGTTTCTCCAGCAGATCTTCCTGACCCAGGAATCGAACTGTGGTCTCTTGCATTGTGGGCAGATTCTTTACCAGCTGAGCTACCAGGGAAGCCCTTTCACAATCTAATTTGAGTTAATATCATACCATCTCACCTAAACTGTGCCTTATAGTCATGTACTTCCATTTACCTATCTTATCTTTTATATGATAGTTGTGTGTGTGTGTATGCCTATATATATATATGTATGTATATGTGTGTATACCTATCTGTGTATATATGTATACACATATATGTACATACGTCACATCCACATGTTTTATAAGCCCCAATTCAGTGTAACACTGATGCTTTATACATATTGTCGTATGTATCTTTTTAAAGTAAGACAAAATACTGTTTCATGTTTGCCCATGTATTTTGTATTTTTGTTGTTGTTTATTCCTTCTTGGAGATCTGTGTTTCTATCTGGTATTATTTTTCTTCAGTATGAAGAACATTATTTAACATTTCCTGTGGAACAGGTCTGCTGGTGATGAATTTGAATTTTTTTTGGTTTTGTTTATTTAAAGATGTCTTTATTTTGCCTTTATTCTTGAAGGATTTATTTTGACTGGATATAGAATTCTGGGTTTGACCATTTTCTTTGACTTTTAGAGATGTTATTATATTGACTTTTGGCCTCCATTATTTTTGATGAGACATAAACCATAATTTTTAATTTTGCTTTTCTGTGTGTAAAATATCCTTTTTGTCAGGCTTATTTCAAAATTTGCTTATTCTTTGGTTTTCAGCAGTGCCTAGTGCTATGTGCCTAGTGTGGTTTGTTTGTACTTATCCCACTTAAAACTAACTAAACTTCTTCAATCTGTAAATTCACATTTCTTATAAAGTTGGAAATTTGGACTTTTATTTCTTCAAATATTTTGTGCCCTCTGTCTTCTTTCTTTCTGGGACTCTAATTACACCTATGTTAGACATTTTGAGTTAGTGATGGACAGGGAGGCCTGGTGTGCTGCAGTCCATGGGGTTGTAAAGAGTTGGACATGACTGAACGACTGGACTGAACTGAACTGAGACATTTTGATTTTTACCACACGCCATATTCTTTTTTCTGGGTCATTTCAAATATGCTATTAAGCCTACTCAGTAAAATTCTAAACCCTTCTGATAGCCAGATCATCTGCAAACATGATTCTCGCTGTGTCAGTCTTTTAAAAACTACACTGTGCATTTTATATTTAAATTATACTTCAATGAAAGTAATACTACACTGTTTCCCTATTGCCAACTAAATGCAGACCAAGTATGTTGTCTTGGCATTCAAAGCTTTCTAGAATAGTTATGTATATTGCTTATGTATGCAAAAAATTGCTCTGTGATATGAGACTGATAATTATGATTTCCTCTAGGAAGGGAAACTGAGTGGTTGTGAAACAGGTGTGAGAGGGGAACTTTTCAGCCTTTACTGTAAAAATCTGAATCAATTTAGAATGCATTTATTCCAACAATACCATAAAGTATACCATCCAGTATACAGTTTGTGATCAAGTATTTCTCCCATTCCTGGACAGCACACCTGCCTCTTTTTATTTATTCATTTATTTTTTTAAAAATAATTTTTAACAGAGCATAGTTGTTTTACACACCTGCCTCTTTGGTCTGATCATTGTTCTCTTCATGTCCCCTCATGCTCCTTTTTCTTAATACGCATCCAGGGCCTTAACCTGCCCTCCATACCCAACTTGTATTAATATATCTATTTATGAAGCATTCTGTTCTAGGACTCTGTCAGTTCCAAATTCCAGCCTTTTCCCAAGAAGAGGTGGGGTGCAGGTGATGCTGATCCAAGGGTAACTAGACTGAGAGACTTGGATGTCATTGATATTCCCCTGCTTTTGTATCCACCTCTTTTTGCATGCTGATTTTTTTTCTCCCAGGCTTCCTGTGCTTAGGAAAATGGAACCAAAGCTTTAGGCAGCTCCAGACAGATTTTTCATAGCCATCTGATCAGAGAGGAAAAAGAGTGTTTCCTTGACAAATTCATTAAGTAGAATCCCAAGAATGGACTCAGATTGGTCTGAATGGAGTCAGGGCAGGGACATGTGACAAATCACTGATCAGCTCAATCTAGGATTGGCAGGCCGACTGAATTGTGTGTCTGGAGGGGTGTGGGGAAGCAGTCTTCTAAAAGGAGAGGAGAGAGGTGTTACTCTCTATGACAAAACATCAGTACACATTCATTGTTCCTTCCCTGGAAACTGCTATGCCCACTGACCTGTTTCCCATAGCACTCTTTTTTTTTTTTTTAAGGGGGAGGGGGTATAGTTGCTTTACAGCGTTGTGTTATTTCTACTGTATAGCGAAGTAAATCAGCTATATGTATACATATCCTTCCCCTGCCCTCCCCATCCCACCCATCTAGGTCACCACAGAGCACCAATCTGAGCTCCCTGCAGCTTCCCACTAGCTATCGATTCTACACACAGTAGTGTATACATGTCAATCCCAATCTCCCAATTCATTCCACCCCCTTTTCTTCCAAACTCTGTGTCCACATGTGTCTGTTCTCCTCATCTGTGTCTCTGTTCTGCCCCGCAAATTGGTTCATCTGTACCATTTTTCTAGATCCCACATAGCACTCTTTTATATCATATGTTGGTCTGTTGCACGCATCATGCCCATGTTCTTTAAAGTCAGATATGGGATAACCTTATTTCTCCCAAGTTATTTTGTTGTTCAGTTGTTCAGTCATGTCTGACTCTTTGTGACCCCATGGGCAGCAGCACACCAGGCTTCCCTGCTCATCACCAACTCCTGGAGCTCACTCAAACTCATGTTCATTGAGTCAGTGATGCCATCCAACCATCTCATCCTCTGTTGTCCCCTTCTCTTCCTGTCTTCAGTCTTTCCCCGCATCAGGGTCTTTTCTAATGAGTTGGCTCTTCGCATCAAGTGGCCAAAGTATTGGAGCTTCAGCTTCAGCATGAGTCCTTCCAGTGAATATTTCGGGTTTATTTCCTTTCAGATGGGCTGGTTTGATCTCCTTGCTGTCCAAGGGACTCGCAAGAGTCTTCTACAGCACCACGATTTGAAAGCATCAATTCTTTGGCTACTCTGAGAAAACAAAGTGTTTAGACACCAGTATATACTGGCACAAGTGTGAAGTTGGAGCTGTGTTAACACATCAGTGCTAAAGTCCAATGCAAGGTGCTTTGATGTGTTTAGTGTGACTTTGTGGAGAGCTGTCTCTGGGCAAAAGAATAATTGGAAGCACAGAGAATGGTCAGGTGAGCAGGGTAACCACTATGGGCAGTTTCTGACTTGAGCACTAGATTCAGTCAGTTCAGTCACTCAGTCGTGTCTGACTCGTTGTGACCCCATGGACTGCAGCACGCCGGGCACTAGATTAGGCCGCTTCTTCCCTGAGTCAGCACCACTACTTTTGAGTGACAGTTCAGCCTGTATTGAGACCACCTTTTAATTTCTACGTGGGGAGTAGATCTATGACATAGATGTTACAGTCTACTAGCTACCGTATTTAACGTCCAGATCTGTGTGTGCTATTTGAATCACTCTCCTTGTAGGAAGAAAATTGTAACAGCTCACCTTCACTTAATGGACTTGAGCAAAACTGGTTAACTGAGTGAGGCTTGTTTTAGATGTATGGAGAGGTTTTTTGCTGACACAAAAAAGTGTTTAGTGACTGTTTGAGTATTATAATATCACTAGGAATGAAGAATGGAATTAATATATACTTGTTTATAAGAAAAGAAATGTACAAACCTCAAGCTCTTTCATTCATAATTTACTTCTATACTTTGCTAAGGGTAATAAATTCGGAGATATTATTACATAAGTATGGTCCAAGGTCACAGTTGCCACCTCCTTGCCCCCAGACTTTGCTTTATTATTACTTTCATGCTGGCAATTTTTTTTTTCAGTGTTACAGCTCTATTTTATTTAGATGATAGCAGGAGAATTCATCCTTGAAGCGTGAGGGCATGCCGACCCACAAGCGCAAAGAGAAGAGAGTGGAGGAGCACAGCAGCGCGCGCACGCGAGAGAGCGAGAGCGCGAGCGAGAGCGAGAGCGAGAGAAAGAGTGCCTCGGTGGGGGGAGAGAGAGAGAGGGAGTGCTTTGGCTCCTCCTTTTATATGTTTTTTCCTCCTCCTGCGCCTGCCCTATGCAAATTGGGCTTAGCCAGGAGTGCTGTTTGTTCTACCTGAGGTCTTCACTCCGGTCTTCGGTCTTCGGACCTTCCTTTGTTCTATTTTCACAGGCTTTTCCCTTCCTTGTCTTTTAGCCACCACCATTTTGGACTCCTTTTCCCTATTCTAACTACCTAACATTCCCCCCTTAAGAGATGGGAGGCCCAATTCTTTGGGAATAGGGGCGTCGAGGTCTTTCTGGCTACTTCTGCTGAACTGGGACTGCGAGGGGTGTTGGGCCTCCCCCTATTGCTAGTCTCAGGCCTCAGCATGCTGGCAATTTTGATAAAGGGCTTTCCCTAGGAGAAGATGAGACAACTCTCAAATCTAGCTGGAAAAGACTTAAGGCAAACAGTTCTGATAATTGGGAAAATTTGAAACATAACTCAGAGCTTCAAGTTATCAGTGGAATATTAGCATGGAGTCTTAGCTACTGGACTTCCAGGGAAGTGCCAGGCAGCTATTCTTCTTAACGGACATGTACATGGTATAACCTTCTGGAATGCATGGAGTGCCACGAGAGAAGCAGTGGAGGGATACTGGATATCTTACTCACCTCACAGCCCATTGGGGGGCCTCTGATTCCAGCCACTGCTGGTGTGTTCTGTTCCCAGGAGTCAGCACCTTCTACTGGCAGGGCTGTGCCTACACTGGGGCTGCTCATACAGCCTGGGGGGCCTGTGGGAGCCCCCACCATGTGGCCATATGTGCAATCCAATGTGTAGGGGTTAGGTCCCAGTGGGGCACCCGTGCCCACAGTGTGACCAGTCAGTGATGAGGACACATCTGGGGATGGCTTTTCATCCTCCTCCCCTCACGCTTCCCTTCCCCTCACTGCCCATCCCTAGGAGCCTTGTCAATTGCACAACCAGCAGGCAAGTTCTATCTCAGCTCTGCTTCAGGGAGCAGCACTCAAGCAGGGGATCATCCGAGGCACTTGGTGCAGAAAGTGCTTTATGTGGTGGAAAAATGGCTCTTTTGGACCATTCTTTATATTTTACTAATTAGCGGTAGGGCCTCTCCCTCCACCTTTCAGCTAGCCCCTCAGGACCACAGCTCTTCTGTCTCTGCCAGAGCACCCCCTCTAGGCATGTGCCCCACCCTTGAGATAGTGGTCACGGCTCAAACTGAAAGAACCATGCACCAAGCAGGGACCCCAACCCACTGGAAGTGGAGGGTTCCCTCCAGCGGAAAAGGGTGCCTCAAGCAAATTTCTGTCTGGGGAGACATTGGAGTCTTTTTCTTCTGCAGTAACTTCTCTTCCTTTGTCTTTCTCTTGGAGGTCATTGAAAGGCAGGGTTTGGGTTCTTTGGGTTGCATGTACTGATTCTGGTTAACCTCAGCAGAAAATAAAGTAATTTGCAGGAAAGATGAAAAGTCAGATTTGGAGGCTTCACAGCCAGGAGCAATACCCCCAAATAGCATCACAGAACTGGTCCCCTGAAAGACTCACAAGTGGCAACGTAGGCAGTACTGCACCAGACCCTGAAACTTGTAGCAGCTTAAACTGCTGCTATGTTGCCATCACAGGCAGCAGAACGTATTTGACTGCGTCCCTAGGGTCATCTCCCCATGGTGCTTTCGCTGGACCTGGAGACTGTACTTGTCTTAGAGCTATAGCACACCCTGTAATTGAATATCACTCTAAAAAAACAAAATAGACATCAGCGTGGGTAACAAAACAAAGGGGACCTATTTGGCCACATTTAAAGATACCATCTAATGTCACTGTGTGGTTTCTAACTTGGTTTGGTGGGACTCTGGATGCCATGGCCCCTCATTTAATCAAAATTTCAACTCGCAGCTCTTCTATACATTGGGACTCTTATAATTTTGGTTTGAGAATCAGGTTAGAAACCACTATCCTGTGGGAATATGCATCTTATAATGTCAAGAGGCCTTGGGTTGATAACCTACAAGAGGCTCCTAAAATTGTCTTGCCAGGTGTGTAGTCTGACCATGAAGGTAAGAGGAACCTCTGGAAAAGCCCCTGATACATTATTACTGAAAATGAGGCTCTGGCAGCATGACTAAGCCTCGTGCCAACCAAGTGCCAGCTCCCACTCTCTGAAGTGCTTGCAACTTTGAATGGGCTACAGGCACCACATTAGGGGACTGAAGGAAATAGATGAGCTGTTATAGAGAATCAAAATTCCAAAGCCTCACAACCCTAGGCTTACTCTAGGGACATGAAATGTATTTGTTCTCAAGCACAAGCCAGAAATTAATTTTTTTGCAGGCTTTTGGGAAATAAGTGGAACAAGGTTCTGACAAGGCCAGTGTATATGTCACAGATTAGATGCAATGGGAAGGTGATGGCCCCTATGTCCCTACCCACAGGTGTTCAGATCCATCAAGGGGCCAGGAGAAGGCTTGTTTCCACACCACCTCTGGTTCCTGTCTTGGTTGGCTTTCTCTCATACCCTCCCTGGCCCACCCAAACCTCTTTCTCTTCCTATAGTCGAGAAGCAAGAGCTCCTACATGCCAGTGGACACAAACAGAGATTGATGCTAATAAAGAAGCTTTGCATTGGCTGTCAGCTCAACTCAGCCCATGTAAACACCCAGTGATAAAAGGTCACTGGTCATTGACTTTGATCTTTCTTAACACTTGGCAAAGACAACTCATCATGAATTGCCCTTGCCCTGATTCCACAAGCTCACTTTCAGTACTTCTCAGCTTGCCAGCTTCCAGATAAGTGCTTAAAACTCAGTCCTTTTTGAGTAGATGCCTTGTCACAAGGTTACAAAGAAGAACCATCAGAGTGAAGATGAAGGGGAGAGGAAGCCCTGTGAATTTGGAGGAGCCCCTTTAAGTTTCGGGATCCAAAGTGAGTTTGTTGAGGTTTGTATGCTTTTCTAGTGGAAACAGCTGTGGTGGTGTTGCCCACACCCCATGATTTAGGGAGGTCACTGGCAGTGTTCTGGAAATATCCACCTATGAGATGTCTGCCAAAACAGAAGGGTACCCCTGGGCACTGGAAGATACTGAAAGGGAGGCCATGGAAGATCTCTCCAGAGAGGGTTGGGTTCCAGGTTTCCCACCTCAGCTTAGGTCCTAGGGGCTTCATAGACTGTGGAGAACAAATGTTAGGCACATCAGGAGATGAAGTATTGAGTTAACCCTTCAGTGATCACAGCTGATGATCATTTCTGATGTGTCATTTAAGTAAGTATAGAGCTAAGGGATTAATGGCTACTTCAAAAATCATCGAGTGCCATAATCCTCAATTCCCAATGACATGAGGGCAGATGCTAAGGCTCTAGGCAATTGGGGAAAAAAAAACAGCAAATGTTCTCCTTCTGTGTTAAAAAAAAAAAAAAAAAAAAAGAGTGGGAGGAAAGAAGTGACTAGCAAAGATTTGCTGCTCTTGAAAATCAGTCTTTACCTTAAATCACCCAGTGTGGAGTGAGTTCCTGTGCTGCCCAGCTTATGGGGCTTTCTTTGGCTGAAAGCTTGCCTGGGAACTCTTGGTTCCTCAACTGGTGTAAGCCACGAAGGCACACTTCCTTCTGCTGACACACTGACCAAATCCTGTACAGACACTGTAATACCCTGGAGCACCAAGCACAGAGCGTGGCTCAGCATCCCGCTCTGACTATCTGCCTCACCCACTTCTCTCTCCTGAATCAGCTTCTCTGGCAGAGGGTTTATGGCACCTTCTGGGCAGAAAAAAAGCAATACTTTGTTGTGGGCCAATCATCTAATTCACCAGGTTCAGCACCCAGTTTATCGACTGAGGTTGGGCTAAATACGTTATCTACTCTCGTGTTACAAATCGCCCCCAGACTTAACAAGTTAAAATGCCAAACATTTATTATCTCACAGTTGTCAAAAAAATTTATGTATATATTTATTTATTTATTTAGATGGGTCTGATCTTAGTTGGGGCACGCGGGAACTTCTTTGCGACACTCGGAATCTTTCATTGTTTGTTGCTGCACAGGCTTCCTGGGCTTCTCTCATACTTGTGATGCAGGCTCTCTAGTTGTGGCTTAGTTGCCCTGAGGCATGTGGGATCTTAGTTCCCTGACCAGAGATTGAACCCATGTCCCCTGCATTGAAAGGTGAATTCTTAACCTCTGGACCACCAGGGAG
The DNA here is from genome assembly GCF_054371585.1 of Giraffa tippelskirchi. Lineage (NCBI taxonomy): Eukaryota > Metazoa > Chordata > Mammalia > Artiodactyla > Giraffidae > Giraffa > Giraffa tippelskirchi. The sequence goes on along the minus strand of NC_137283.1, from coordinate 15,589,830 downwards.
GTTCCTATCTCACAGTTTTAAAGGGTCAGTTATCTGGGAGCAGCTTAGCTAGGGGATTCTGGTTCAGAGTCTCTCATTGCTGTCAAGATGCCCCTGGGGCTGCAGTAATCTCGGGGATTGACCGAGGCTGGAGAATCTGCCTCCAAGTTCACTCACATGGTCAGGGGCAGCCCCAGTTATTTGTAGTCTTTTGGATTGAGGGCCTCAGTTCTTTACTAGCTGTTGTCCAGGGACTTCTACTCTTTACAATTCGGGCCGCTCCTAGAACTGTTCACCATGTGGCAGCTTCCTTCTCCCATACAGAGTGATCCCAGGGGGAGGAGAGAGAGAGAGGAGGGAGGGGTCCCAAGACTGCCCCAGTCTTTTTATAACCTGATCCCAGCAGTGGTACGTCATCTCTTCTGCCATATGCTCTTGGTCTCACAGAGACCAGTGCTGGTAGAGTTGTGAGGGGACCACTCTGGCTGTGAATACCATGGGTAGGGGGTGGGCGGGAGGGGTGAGGATCATTAGGAGCCATCCTAAGAGACTGCCTACCTATGAACATCTGCAGAGGAGCTTGGACTCAAGTTCAGAAACTGCTTCACACCTCTCCACCTTCACCTTTAGCCCCTCTGTAAGGAGATTGGTATGATTCTATCCACAAATCCAGGTGTATGAAAATAAACTTTTATTTTGAGCCTCCATTTTACTGAGTTTTAGGAACTTTAACCTCACGTTTTCTCAGTCGAGTCAAAGTGTTGGAAGGAATTCTCCCTGGTTATGAAGCCTCTTCCTGGAGGTCTCTGCTGCTTCCATACTGTAGCAGGGACTCCTGGGCAGTCATGTAGAATCTCATGTGCTTTGATGTACTACATGTGTGCATGCTAAATCGCTTCAGTCCTTTGTGACTCTTTGTGACCCTATGGACTGTAGCCTGCCAGGCTCCTCTGTCCATGGAATTCTCCAGGCAAGAATACTGGAATGGGTTGCCCTGCCCTCCCCCAGGGGATCTTTCTGATCCAGGGATTGAACCTGCGTCTCTTACATCTCCTGCATTGGCAGGTAGGTTCTTTACCACTGGGGCCACCTAGGAAGCCCCTGATGTACAGTCCTTTCCTTTCTAGAATCTGGCTGCTTCCCAAATGGTCCTTCCTACTGTATTACAAGTAGCCTCTGTCAGGGAAACCCTGGACACCTCTGCCTTTTTTCACCTCACAGCCCAGGGAGAGCTCATTTTAGGCTATTCTCTTTTGGTCCAAATACCTTTCTTGAGAATTCTATCCTAGATCCAAGATGTTCAGGCTTTGGAAATGGGACCCATGGAGTCTCAAGTTGCTTGTGACTTCTGCCTTGAGGCAAGGACTTCAGGGCTGCCTATACTTTTAAAAATATTTTTTGGCTGTACCACTCGGCATACAGGATCCCAGTTCCCCAACCAGTGAAAATGCAGAGTCCCAACCACTTGACCACCAGGGAGGTCCCAGGCTGCCTATATTTTTGAAAGGTAGAAACACAGGAAGGAAAAGGAAAGATGGAATACCCTGATACCCTAGCACCCTCTCTGGGCTTTCAGTTGGCCAGACTGCATTGTCCATCTCACCTCCAGCCAGCAACATTAATTTTGCTTGCTGTGCTGAAGCTTGGCAGATTTATTATATAATGAATACCTGCCTGCCACTCCTCCTGAGCCATGTTCTCCAGTCTAAGACTTGTCTCCTTTCTGATACCTTTCCTGACCTCAGGCTTGGGAGTCATCACTCTTCATTTTGCATTTATAGAGCTGCCTTCATCTCTTTTGTTATTCATTGTAACCTTCTCTGTGTCAATTCAGAGACCACACATGAGCAGTCTTTTGGCTGATTCTGTCCCAAAGATGTAGTTTGACCCACGTCACATTTTGTTTTTAATTTGAATGAGTTACCAGTATTTAAAAATGGAGGGGATTTCCCTGGCGGTCCAGTGGTTAAGACTGCATGCTCCCAGTGCAGGGGGCATGGGTTCAATCCCTGGTAGGATCCCGCATGCCACACAGCATGGCCTAAAAAAAAAAGAGAAAGGATTTCACAGAAATTTGGCTTCTGGCTTGCATTGGAAAGTCATATCTAGTAGCCCCCAACTCCCTTTCCCATGGGTTAATAATTAGTGCTGTGTATCAGCTGTCCATTTAGGTGGGACAGCTTCCTCTTGTCGGCTTCTGCCCTCTTCCCTTTTGCTCATCACCCGCTAGACCTCTGTTTGTGATTCCTGCTTTGGTTTCTGATGTAGTTACCTCACCTCTCACAGGCTGATCGTTCTGGATGTTCCTTTTTTGCATTTAATGATTGCCCAGCACATCAGGCTGAGCTGGGTATCAGTGGAAGAAAGTTCAAACTATGTCATCTATGAACTGAAAATTAGGAAGAGCCTTGCTATGGAATGGGTTTTCCTGGTGGCTCAGACGGTAAAGAATCCACCTGCAACGCAGGAGACCTGGGTTCGACCCCTGGGTCAGGAATATCCCCTGGAGAAGGGAATGGCTACCCATTCCAGTTATTCTTGCCTGGAGAACTCCATGGACAAAGGAGCCTGGCAGGCTACATACAGTCTGTGGGGTTGCAAAGAGTTGGACACAACTGAGTGACTAACACTTGCGCTTTGCTGTCAGCTAATTTTGCCCAGAATCCAAGGGCTGCTGAATAAGCAAAGTGTTCTGGGTGGTAAACAATTCCCAATTTATAATTGATTTATAACTAATAATCCCAGTCAGCAATTCCCTTATTGATATATCTCCTTGTGTTAATATATACATTTTGTAATTTGTTTGCCTTAGGTCTGAAGAGATCTTTAGTAGATGGAAATGTTTATTCTTTCTTCCAGAAGTTCAGTTTACTCAATATGGATTTAATCTAGGGAAGTCAGTGCAAAGGCCCTAGGGCAAGAGTGTGGGAGTAGGGCAAAGTAAGCGAAGGTGGGGAGTAGTAGGAGATGAGGCCAGAAGTTTCATACAAGGAGGGTGTGTGGCCACAGGTGGTAGCAGATCGTCAGGTTCTGGGTTTGCCAAAGAACTGGCATTTGCATTTGATTCCATTTCAATGAGGTCCCCAATCCATCCTCCATGTTGGGGCTGAACAAGGCTCAAAGCTCACCTTTGAGAGCACTCCTGGGAGGTGAAAAACAATCTTTGATTTCCTGTCACCCTTGTGCAGAGCCTGTGATCTAAGGCTTCGGGAAGCTCAGCACCTCGCCCAAGGTCATAGTCAGCCAGGGCCCACTCTGACCCTTAGCATCTAAAATGCAGAACTTCTGGGACTTCCCTGGTGGTCCAGTGGGGGAACTAAGATCCAGCATGCTGTGTGTCGTGGTGAAAATAATAATAATAATAAATGCAAAAGGCCCTTTTTGCACACATACTCGGATAGGACCTTTGTACATAAGCCTTCCTTTTCATAAGCCAAATAAATTCTTCTTAAAAGATACAGAACTTTTGGATTCTCTTGGGATGATCTTTGCCCCGGAATTTGCCCCAGAGCATTGTTAGAGAAGTATGGGACCTCTGGGAGTGAAGGGGGTCCTTCCCTCTCCTTTGCTGGCTTTTGGAAGCGATCTGTCATACATGCAAAGTCTCTTCAGTCATGTCCGACTCATTTTGACCCTATGGACTGTATAGCCCACCAGGCTCCTCTGTCCATGGAATTCTCCAGGCAAGAATGCTGGAGCGGGTAGCCATTTTCTGATCCAGGGATTGAATTTGCATTTCCTCTGGCTCCTGCATTGCAGGCGGATTCGTTACCTATTATTGTGTAATTGCCAGCGAGCTAGCAATTATACAGTAACCCATTTTTTGGATTCCTTCTGCCTGGTTCTTTCTAAGCCTTCTGGCTTCTGCTTGTGACATCTCTCTGACTCGAATGGCTCCAGTACAGAAGCAGTTTGAGTTTAGAGGCTGTTTTGCAAAATTAAGAGGCTGCTTTGACATGGCTTTAAGGAACACACCGTGAGTTTCCGCCGCAGCGGTTGCCTCATTCAACCCTGGGAGACAACAAATGCTCCAAATCTGGCCATGCACGCCCAGTGTCACACAGCCACCCAGCAAGTGGCCATTTAATCTCAATCGCTCCCCACAGTGTGGGCCAATTAAAGAGGAAGCCAGCAGGGCAAGGAGCACTGGCAAATCTTTTGAGGGGAGGAGACCCCAGGGTTGCCTTGCCAAAGGCTCTCCCACTCCATTCACACACTGTGCAAGAATGCAAACCATGGCGCTGCGAGTGGGCTGGAGGGCTGCCCCAGAAATGGGAGCTGAGATACAGTACAGATGGCAGCAAGAGTGGCGGTGACACAGAATAGTATCCCTGGGCTCGAAACTTCCAAAATGAGATTTACAGTTCTGGCCCGCCCTCTTTCGGGAGGAGACACCTGCTCCAGCAGCTTTGGAAATGGCCTCTGATTATCAGCTTCTGTTCAGGGATCAGATTTTTGCAGCTCACTAGTGCCTGGTGTGAAATAAAAGCTATTTTGAGGTGGGAGGAGTTCTCAACCTTTTCCTCGATGCATTTTGTGTCCTGATTAATTTCTCTCAAATCCTTTATTTCCGAGTTTCCTTTCTTCCACATTTCCTCCTTCTTTACCTACCTTCTGCTGTGCTCTCCTCTCTAGATGTTCGCAACCTCTGCATGGGAGACCAAGCCAGGGTTTACCGCTTATTTCCAGCCCCACCTTCCCATCAGGATCACCTGGGACCCCAAATATTGGATTGGCCAAAAAAATTCATCTGGTGGTTTTTCCATACCATGTTTTGGAAAAACACAGGCTAACATTTTATAGCCCAATAGTTATACTTGGGTCACTTTCCAAACCACTGATATCAGAATCTCTCTCAGCGTGGGGCCCTGGCATAGACATGGAAATTCCTCAGCTGATTCTAGCATACAGCCAGGAATCAGAAATGCTGGCCACGGTAATGATGCTAAGAAATAAGATAGATTTGACTATCCTGATCCATGCAGGCTAGCTTAAGGCCCACACTGGAGTTTCTAGAAGCAGGATTTAGTCCCAGAGGTAGCTGTGAAGAATTAGATTAAGTTTTCATAGCAGTTCTCTTGTTATACAAATGATACATGTTCATTGAAGAGGATTTAGAAAATAGCAAGAAAAAAAATCTTTCGTACCACCATAAATATTTTTATGTATTTTGGTAGATATTTTCTTACTCTTAGCTTTATGCACAAGTACAGAGAATTTCCTGAATAAAAGCCAGGTTATACTACTTATAGCCTCATAACTCTTTTCTCTTAATATCATGAACCTCTTTCCATGTGAGCTAATACATTCTAGAACACAATTTCTGTTGATGGCATGGTATTGTTTAACCAGTCTCCTCTTAAAGGGTTTGAGGCTACTGTTTTGTTCTCTTATGATAAACACCATGATGGCCACTCTTGCAGGTAAATCTTTGCCCTCATCCATGCCCTCACCGATAGGTCTGATTTTTCTCTATTTTCATTCACTGGGTCGTCATGTCTAGTCTCATGCTGTTAATTATACCATAGACACTAACACTCCAAAATTTGTGTTTTTGTAAATAAAAGCTGAAAGGAACATTAAAAAATTAAGTGGATTTCAAGTCACTTTTGTTCAAAGCTCTCTATTGATGCCCCTCGAGTTCCCCAAATCTTGTTTCCTATATACTTACCCCTAGTATGTTCTTTCTTTAAGTCAAAGACCTAGGCATCACCCTCAGTCCTTCCTGTACCCCCAAGCACACAACCTATCCCCACTAATCCACACACAAGCTCCATGTTGTTAATTCAAGCTCCATATTGTCTTGTCTTAAAAAAAGTATTTGTCTATTTGGCTGTGCCAGGTCTTAGTTCCAGCATGCGAGATCTTCAATCTTCTTTGTGGCATATGGATTTTTTAGTTGCAGCATGCTGAATTTTTTTTTTTTTTTTAAGCTGTGGCATGCAGAATCTTTAGTTGCAGCATGTGAACTCTTAGATGTGGCAGGTGGGATCTAGTTCCCTGACCGGGAATGGAACCTGGGCCCCCTGCATTGGAAGCATGGAGTCTTAGCCACTGGACCATCAGGGAAGTCCCTCCATATTGTTTTGAATCAATCTCTACTTTTCCATCTCACTAGCACCTCCTAATCAAACCATCTTCACTGTTCATTTGGACTGCACTTTTGACTCTTGATCCGCTCCTATCTTTTCTCCACATGGCAGCCAAAATGATCTCCCTTTGGCATGAATCAGATGATGGCATTTCCTACCTTGAAGAGTTACATGGCTCCCTATCTTCTAGAATCAAATTCAGGATTTGTTACCATGATCAACAGAACCTGCAAAGCTGGCTCTTGTTGACCTTGCTAATCTTTTCCTTCTACTTCTTCACCTGATGACCAGGCTCCAGGCACACTTGCATTATTTCTCTTCTTAAATGTGCTAATGCCTTGCCCATCTTGAGACTTTTATACCTGCAGTGCAGCATCCACCTGGTGTTGAGAAGAACTATGTAGACATGTGGCTTATGCTTTTGTTTCATGAGAAATAAAGTCCTGTGATCTAAAAGTCTCCTATCTTTTACCATGAAACTATGGTAGGCTAATTTGTTAGCTTGCAAGTAGGGTAAAATCTCAGGCCCTTCATGTATTACCACTCACCATTCCAGCATCCTTGGGAAGAAAACCTACCCTGGAGGAGATCAAATGTATGCAGTTCACTTCCCATATACTATAGTTTCTTCTCCCTCTTCCCATCACACACGCTTTAAGTGTAGTGACTGAATATTAAATAATACCATCCGTGGCTGATGCATGTCAATGTATGGCAAAAACCACCACAATATTGTAAAGTAATTAGCCTCCAATTAAAATAAATTAATTTAAAAAATAAATTTCAGCTTTTTTTTTTTTTTAATCTTTTGGAGGTGAGGCATGTGGTATCCTGATTCCTTGACCAGAGATTGAACCCGCATCTCTTGCTTTAGAAGTGCAGAGTCTTCACCATGGGACCACCAGGGAAGTCTCCCCAAATTTCAGCTTTAATAAGTGAAAGAAGCAGGAGTGATCATCTATCCATCCTTGTAATAGTCCTGTTTAGCTTAAGAGTAAAGCAGGTGGCTCTGGAAGACTAAATATTGGCTATCATGGCTTTTCACCAAATTAGACACAGTGAAAACTATTAGAAATTCCAGCAGGCTAAAATTAGACAGATTTAACTAATGCTTGTTTTTCTATATGAATTTTGGAAGGAAGCCAGGCACAACTCATTTTCTTATGGAAGGAATGCAGAATCTATTCACTGTCTTCCTGCAAGGGTATCTGAAGTCTCCAGTATATGGTCACAACTTGCTAAGAAGAGATTTGATATTGTTGTTCAGTCACTAAGTCATGTCTGACTCTTTGCAACCCCGTGGACTGTAGCATGCCAGGCTTCCTTGTCCTTCACTGTCTCCCAGAGTTTGCTCAAACTCATGTCAATTGAGTCAGTGATGCCATCCAACCATCTCATCCTCTGTTGTCCCCTTCTCCTCCTAACCTCAATCTTTCCCAGCATCAAGGTCTTTTGCAATGAGTTGGCTCTTTGAGTCAGGTAGCCAAAGTATTGGAGCTTTAGCATCAGTCCTCCCAGTGAATATTCAGATTTAGATTTTAGGTTTTTTAATGAAAATATTTTATTTTGGCTGCATGGCATGTGGGATCTTAGCCCTCTGACCAGATATGGAACCCACGCCCTCTGCAATGGAAGAACAAATTTTAACCATTGGCCTGCCGTGGTAGTTCCAAGATTAAGATTTGATTGCCATCAAAAGTAAGTTGTTTTTCACACTGGTGATGTTGTGATGGTCTCCTTTCAGAAGAAGCGGTGAGGAAATATTGGAGAACTTGGATAGTACCAACAGCTAGCTAAAAGATGGTTAATTCACCTGGGTAAAATACTGGGGCCAATCAGTTCAAATCTTTGGAATAACTTGGGTCAAGACCAAAGAGATGAACAACAGTGCTGCTTTAGGAAACAAAGTTTCAATTTCTTGGAATTTTTTTTTTCTTCCAAAGGCAACAGGGCTAGCTAATGACATCTTATATGTCCAAACTAGGATGACTCTAAATGCTGCCCAGCTGCCTGTTAGTACAGTTCCATCATCCTTTACTTTTTTTTCTTTTTTGGGGGGGATGGCGGGGGCTGCACCTCAAGGCTTGTGGGATGTTAGTTCCCTGGCCAGGCATCAAACCTGCACCCCTTGCATTGGAAGCACAGAGTCTTAACCACTGGACCACCAGGGAAGTCCCATCATCCTTTGCTTTTCTAACCCTATTCCCCCTCCTTCCTTGGAATGAATAAAAGGGAAAGTTATGGTGAGTTCAGTCCTGCTCTCTGTCCTCTGGGTGGATAGTATGGCTGAATCAGAGCAGGTTCATGATCTGATTTGAGATAGATAATGAATGGACAAAGGGAAAATTGTGGCAGATGGAAATAGAGACCACAAATGGATAATGGTACTAGAAAAGGATAATGTCATATTTTCCCAACATTGAATTTGATAGAGTGTATGTTTGTGGTGCCAAACCATGGCAGATTCTGGGAGACACCTTTGGATTTCTTTTCCCTTGGGAAGGAGATTTGGACTGAAGTCAGAATACAAGATATACTTTAGAATTCTACTTGGTTAATTAGAGACATGACATCACTCAGTACCCCCTGAACAACAATAAGCTAGCTTGGAGTGGTTTTTGTTTTGTTTTGGTTACATTTGTGATACAGGTGCTTTTTTGGCCTTGAGAGAAATCCTGTCTTTGCACAGGGATGGACGCATTGTCTCATTGTGCCTGGCAGCTGACACCCTGTATTGCTGTGAGCCAGAATGACATCATGTTAAGCGTATAAGAAGAGCCACATCTTGCTTTTTATGCAGTATCTCAGAATCTGCTTTGTCTTTTGACTACATAATTGTGAATGTGGATAAAAACTATGGAAAGCCTTCATGGAATGAGAATAGTGTCCAAGAGTATGAGTATCTGTGTGGTATGGCATGCACACCCCATCAAATGCCCTAGAACTTTGGCAAGGCAGGTGGGTGGGGCTGTGCAGTGAAACCTGGATGTTTGGGTTAGTGAAAACTTGTTTCTTCAGGGCTGGGATATTACTGTGTCCCAGACCAGATGGGACCCAGAGTTCACTGAGCAGTGGCCTCTAGGGGAAATAAATGGTATATGAGAAAAAGGGTGTTTTTGCTTGGAAAGTTAGAAAAATGTCACCATAGTATTAACTGGTGTATGATGAAGTTAAGCATGACTTTAATTTCTGCCATAGTTGCAGGGCATAATAAAAGATTTTTGCTTTACATACAGAGCTAAAGGAAAATCAAGTCAATGGAGAAGATGATTTCCAGGATGAAGAGATGTTTTGGGAAACTTGACTTAAGACACCCAATTAATGTAGTTTCCATGGAAACTTGCTAGAGGACATTATGGAGTTGAATGCATGTTTCTATTAACATCTATTAAAAAGGGCAAACACTGGAGTGAAGAGGGGAGAATGGGAGATGGAGGAAGGAAGAATCTGGAAAAGGCATATTGTGTGTCAGAAAACTGGTAAGTGAAACTAGAACAGAGTCTTGTAAACTTGTTTCATGGAGAGAATTCCAACTCCTCAGTGGAGGATACAGGTCTTGGTGGTTGTCTGTATTTTAGTAGATTTATTTTTTGTGTGTACACCAAATACTGTAGAAGTTGCTATGCTAAAAATAAGAAAATGCCTCAAATATGTATCAGGGATCAAGGAGGTTTTCACAGAGTTCAGGTGAACTAGAAAAAGGGGTTAACAGCTGCTTCTGTGGTCTTTCCTCTAGCCTCAGGTTATCTGAGGATTTGACTCTAGGACTTTTCTCTTTGGAATATTAACTCAAGGAATTGTTGGGATGGTAGGCTACTGATCAAATAGAATCTGGTTGAGAATTATACTCTGTACATGCACATTGTCAAAACTGGTTATTGAGTAATGAGTAATTGACAGTGATGAGATGCAGCTGCCTTGAAGAATGGGCAAGGGACAGTCACATGCCTGAGGGGCTACACAACCAGCTGGCATAAAGCTGAAAGGGGCACAGAACTGATGGCTCCTCTGAACTGAGATCACGTACACTGTCTTGTCTCTTGTGGGAAAACATGTCCCAGGTTCAGAATGATGGTGCCTGGGAGTCACAGGATATCTGCTGTGTTGTTGCTATGCATACCACAGTATAGCATGTCCTGTATTCTTTAGTAAAGCTAAGTCAACCTGGTGGTGTGTGGGGTCTATTGGGTCTTGTGAATTTGTCTGTCTGAACCCAAGTCCATTGTGGCTGGTAGAACAGAGTGGACGTTGCAATTACCTTAACCATTTTGTGTTTTATTTAATTTTTTTGGAGTATAATTGCTTTACAGTGTTATGTTAGTTTCTGCTGTATAAGGAGGTGAATCAGCTATATGTATACATATACCCCCTCCCTCTTGTACCATCCTCACCCCCTCATTCTACCCATCTACATCATCACAGAACACAGAGTTGTGTTATACAGCAAGTTCCCACTGGCTATCTAGTGGTACATGGTAGTGTATATATGTCAGTGCTTCTTTCTCAATTCATCCTACCTTCCCCTTCCCCCACTATGTCCACATGAGTTCTCTACATCTGCATCTCTATTGCTGCCCTGCAAAAAGGTTCATCTGTACCATTTTTCTACATTCCACATGTATGTGTTAATATACAATATTTGTTTTTCTCTGACTACCTCACTCTATATGACAGACTCTAGATCCATCCGTGTTTCTACAAGTTTGTTCCTTTTTTATGACCAAGTAATACTCCATTTCCTATATATATCACATCTTTATCCATTCCTCTGTTGATGGACATAGTTAGGTTGCTTCCGTGTCCTTGATAGAGTAAATAGTATTGAAATGAACATTGGGGTACATGTGTCTTTGCAGTATGGTTTTCTCAGGCTTTTGACCAAACTAGACAGCATATTAAAAAGCAGAGACATTACTTTGCCAACAAAGGTCCATCTAGTCGAGGCTATGGTTGTTCCAGTAGTCATGTGTGGATGTGAGAGTTGGACTATAAAGAAAACTGAGCGCCAAAGAATTGATGCTTTTGAACTGTGGTGTTGGAGAAGACTCTCCCGAGTCCCTTGGACTGCAAGGAGATCCAACCAATCCATCCTAAAGGATATCAGTCCTGAGTGTTCATTGGAAAGACTGATGTTGAAGCTGAAACTCCAATACTTTGACCACCTGATGCGAAAAACTGACTCATTTGAAAAGACCCTGATGCTGGGAAAGATTGAAGGCAGGAGGAGAAGGGAACGACAGAGGATGAGATGGTTGGATGGCATCACCGACTCAATGGACGTGAGTTTCGGTGAACTCCGGGAGTTGGTGATGGACAGGGAGGCCTGGTGTGCTGCGGTTCATGGGGTCTCAAAGAGTCGGACACGACTGAGCGACTGAACTGAACTGAACTTTCTCAGGGTTTATGCCTAGGAGTGGGATTGCTGAGTCATATAGTAGTTCTGTTTTTAGTTTTTTAAGAAACCTCCCTATTGTTCTCTATAGTGGCTGTATCAATTTACAACCTAACCAAGGTTACAAAGGGATCCCTTTTCAACACACCCTCTCCTGCACTTATTGTTTGTAATTTTTTTGACGATGGCCATTCTGACCAGTGTGAGGGTGAAACCTCACTGTAGTTTTGACTTGCATTTTCTAATAATTAGTGATGTTGAGCATCTTTTCTTGTGCCTCTTGGCCATCTGTATGTCTTTTTTGGAGAAGTGTCTATTTTGATCTTCTGCCCATTTTTTGATTGGGTTGTGTTTTTGATACTGAGTTACATGAGCTGTTTGTAAACTTTAGAGTTTAATCCATTGTCAGTTGCTTCTTTTCAAGTATTTTCTTCAATTCTGAAGGTTTTCTTTTGTCTTGGTTATGGTTTCCCTTGCTGTGCAAAAGCTTTTAAGTTTAGCTATGTCCCATTTGTTTATCTTTGTTTTTAATTCATCACTTTAGGAGGTGGGGCAAAAAAGATCTTGCTGTGATTTATGCCGAGGAGTGTGCTTCCTATGTTTTCCTATAAGAGTTTTATAGTATCTGGCCTTCCATTTAGGTCTTTAATCCATTTTGACTTTATTTTTGTGTGTGGTGTTAGGGAGTGTTCTAGTTTCATTCTTTTACATGTAGCTGTCCAATTTTCCCAGCACCATGTATTGAAGAAATTCTCTTTTCTCCATTGTATATTCTTGCCTCCTTTGTCATAGAATAAGTGACCATAGGTGCATGGGTGTATCTCTGGACTTTCTATGCTGTACCATTGATCTGTATTTCTGTCTTTGTGCCAGTACCATACTGTCTTGATGACTGTAGCTTTGTAGTAAAGTCTGAAGTCAGGATGCCTGATTCTTCCAACTCTGTTTTTCTTTCAAGATTGCTTTGAGTATTTGGGGTCTTTTATGTTTCCATACAAATTGTAATTTTTTTGTTCTAGTTCTGTGAAAAATGCCATTGGTAGTTTGATAGGGATTGCATTGAGTCTGTGGACTGCTCTGGATCAATTTTCACAATATGGATTCTTCCAGTCCAAGAACATGGTATATCTCTCCATCTGTTTGTGTCATCTTTGATTTCTTTCATCAATGTTTTATAGTTTTCTGAGTACAGGTCTTTTGCCTCCTTAGGAAAATTTATTTCTAGGTGTTTTATTCTTTTTTCTGCAATGGCAAATGGTATTTACTTGATTTCTCTTATTGATCTTTTGTTGCTAGTGTATAGGAATGCAAGAGATTTCTGTGCATTAATTTTGCAGCCTACAACTTTAGTAAATTCATTGATTAGTACCAGTAGTTTTCTGGTGGCATCTGTAGGTTTGTTGTAGTAGTAGTTTTGTAGTCGTTTTCTGTAGGTGTTTCTATGTATAGTATCATGTTATTTGCAAACAGTGACAGTTTTACTTCTTCTTTTCCAATTTGTATTCCCTTTATTTCTTCTCTGATTGCTGTGGCTAGGAATTCCAAAACTATGTTGAATAATAGTAGTGAGAATGGATATCCTGTATTTTTCCTAATCTTAAAGGGAAATACTTTCAGTTTTTCACCATTGAGAATAATATTTGCTGTGCGTTTGTCATGTGTGGCCTTTATTATGTTGAGGTAGTTTCCCTCAATTCCCACTTTCTGGAGAGTTTTTATCAAAAATGTGTGTTGAATTTTGTTGAAAGCCTTTTCTGCATCTGCAAATGTTTAATAGAATTCCCTGTGAAGCCATATTGTCTTGGACTTTTGTTTCAAGATTTTTTTTAAAGTATTTATATCTTTATTTGGCTGCATCAGGTCTTAGTTGCAGCATGTGGGGTCTGTGTTGCATCATGTGGGATCTTTTCATTGCAGCACATGTATTTTCTAGTTGTATTGCATGGGCTCAGGAGTTGCGGTACCTGGGCTCCAGAGCTTGTGGGCTTCAGTAGTTGTTGCATGAAAGCTGTCTAGTTGTGGCACATGAGCTCTGGAGTGCACAAGCCCAGTAGTTGTGGCACATGGGCTTAGTTGCTCTGCAGCATGTGGGATCTTAGTTCCCCAACCAGGGACTGAACCCACATCTCCTGCATTGCAAGGCAGACTCTTAACCATTGGACCCCCAGTCAAGTCCCTGTTGGAAAATTTTTAATTACTTGTGACTGATCTGTTCACATTTTCTACTTCTTCCTGTTTCAGTCTTGGAAGGTGGTACTTTTCTAAGAATTTGAACATTTCTTCCAGGTGGTCCATTTTATTGGCATATGTAGTTGCTTGCAGTAATCCCTTATGATCCTTTTTATTTCAGTGATGTCAGTTGTAATTTCTCTTTTTTCATTTCTAATTTTATTGATTTGAATCTTCTCCCCCCTTTTTTCTTGATGAGTCTGGCTAAAGGTTTATCAATTTTATTTACCTTCTCAAACAACCAACTTTTAGTCTTATTCATCTTTGCTATTTTTTCTTCATTTATTTCTGCTCTGACGTTTATGATTTTTTCCTTCCATTAATTTTGTTTTTTTTTTTCTTCTTTTTTCTCTAGTTGCTTAAGGTATAAAGTTAAATTGTTTATTTGAGATTTTTTCTTGTTTCTTGAGGTGAGATTGAATTGCTAAAAACTTCCCTCTTAGAATTGCTTTTTCTGCATCCTATGGGTTTGGGGTCAGTATGTTTTTGTTGTCGTTTGTTTCCATGTATTTTCTGATTTCCTCTTTGATTTCTTTAGTTATCTCTTGGTTATTTAGTAGTATATTGTTTAGCCTCCATGTGTTTGTGTTTTTTATATTTTTTTCTCTCTAGTTTCTAATCTAACAGCATTGTGATCAGAAAAGATACTCAATGTGATTTCAGTTTTCTCAAATTTACTGAGGCTTGATTTGTGACCCAGGATGTGATCTCTCCTGGAGAACGTTCTGTGTGTACTTGAGAAGAAAGTGTATTCTGCTGCTTTTGGGTGGAATGTCCTATAAGTATCAATTAATCCTATCTGATCAATTGTATCATTTAAAGCTTGTGTTTCCATATTTGTTTTCTGTCTGGATTATCTGTTCATTGGTGTAAGTGGGGTGTTAAAATACTTACTGTTATATTTCTCCTTTTCTGACTCTTATCATTTGCATTATGTATTGAGGTGCTCTTATATTGGGTGCATAAATATTTGTAATTGTTATATTTTCTTCTTAGATTGATCCCTTAATCATTATGTATTGACCTTCCTTGTCTCTTGTAACAGTTTTTATTTTAAAGTCTATTTTATCTGATATGAATATTGGCTATTCTAGTTTTCTTTGTATTTCCGTTTGTGTGGAGTATCTTTGTCTGTCCACTCACTTTCAGTCTGCTTGTGTCCCTGGGTCTGAAGTGGCTCTCCTGTGGACAGCATATATACAAGTATTATTTTTGTATCCATTCATCCAGTCTGTGTCTTTTGGTTGGAGTATTTAATCCATTTATATTCAAGGTAATTATCAGTATGTATCTTCCTATTACAATTTTTTAAATTGCTCTGGGTCTTGTTCTTTCTTGTGTTTCCCAGCTAGAGAAGTTCCTTTAGCATTTGTTGTAAAGCTGGTTTGCATGCATGTGTGCTAAGTTGCTTCAGTCATATCCTACTCTTTGCAACCCTATGGATCATAGCCCTCCAGACTTCTCTGTCCATGGGGTTCTCCAGGTAAGAATACTGGGGTGGGTTGCTGTGCCCTCCTCCAGGGGATTGTCCCAACTCAAAGATTGAACCAGCATCTCTTAAATCTCCTGCATTG
Source organism: Giraffa tippelskirchi (assembly GCF_054371585.1). Lineage (NCBI taxonomy): Eukaryota > Metazoa > Chordata > Mammalia > Artiodactyla > Giraffidae > Giraffa > Giraffa tippelskirchi. The sequence continues at coordinate 15,574,564 of NC_137283.1, read as the reverse complement.
GTAGGCAAGTTCTTTACCACTAGTGCCACCTGGGAAGCCCTAAAGCTGGTTGGGAGGTGCTCAATTCTTTTTAGCTTTTGCTTATCTGTAAAGCTTTTGATTTCTCCATTGAATCTGAATTATATTATTGGCTGCATAGAGTAATCTTGGTTGTAGGTTTTTCCCTTTCATCACTTGAAATAAATCCTGCCACTTCCTTCTGGGATGTAGAGTTTCTGCTGAAAACTCAACTTATGGGGATAACCTTATGGGGATTCCCTTATATGTTATTTGTTGCTTTTCCCTTGCTGCTTTTAGTAATTCTCTTCGATTTTAATTTTCATTAGTTTGATTAACATATGTCTCAGCCTGTTTCTCCTTGGCTTTATCCTGTATAGGATACCCTGTGCTTCCTGGACTTTGGTGGTTATTTCCTTCCCATTGTTTGGGAAGTTTTCAACTGTAATCTCTTCAAATATTTTCTCAGACCCTTTCTGTTTCTCTTCTTCTTCTGTTGTTGTTCAGTCACGAAGTCATGTCCAGCTCTTTGCAACCACATTGACTACAGCATGCCAGGCCTCCTTGTCTTTCACTATCTCCTGGAGTTTGCTCAAACTCATGTCCATTGAATTGGTGGTGCCATCCAACCATCTCATTCTCTGTGTCCCTCTTCTCCTCCTGCCTTCAATCTTTCCCAGAATCAGAGTCTTTTGATCCTTTATAGGGGTCAAATTATATATTATATTATATTATATTATATTAGAATGTTGGTGCATTTAATTTGTCCAAGAAGTCGGTGAGACTGTCCTCATTTCTTTTCTTTATTCTGCTCCTCTGCAGTTATTTCCACCATTCTATCTTCCAGCTCACTTACTTGTTCTTCTCTTCAGTTTTTCTGCTTTTGATTCCTTTTAGTATATTTTTGATTTTCAGTTATTGTGTTGCTTATCACTGCTTGTTCTTTAGTTTGTCTAGATTCTTGTTAAAATTTCTTATATTTTCTAGATCTTTACCTCCATTCTCTTTGCAAGATTTAGGATCATCTTTGCTATCATTTACTATCAGGCTTTCCTCATGGCTCAGATGGTAAAGAATCTTCCTGCAATGTAGGAAACCCAGCTTTGAACCCTGGATTGGGAAGATCCCCTGGAGAAGGGAATGGCAATCCACTTCAGTGTTCTTGCCTGAAAAATCCTATGGACAGAGGAGCCTGGTGGGCTACCATTCATGGGGTCACAAAGAGTTGGACACAACTGAGTGACTAACACTTCACTTCACTTTACTATCACTACTCTGAATTCTTTTTCAGGTAGGTTGCCTATTTCCTCTTTGTTTCTTTAGTCTTGTAGGTTTTTACCTTGTTCCTTTGTATGTACCATATTTTTTTGTTATCTCCTTCATTTTCTTTTTGATGGGTGGAATTGCATTCTTTTCTTGCTGGTTGTTTGGCCTGAGACATCAAACACAGAAATTTGCAAGAAGTTGGGTGGAAATGGGTCTTCGTGCAGAGATGAGGACCTCTGGGAGAGCTCACACTGATAACCCCTGTGGTCTGAGGTTTTCTGTTAGTCCAGTAGTTTGGACTTGGCACTCCTACCACAGGAGCTCAGGTCCAACCCTCTGCCTGGGAACTAAGACCCTGCAAGCTGTGTCACCAACAAAGAAAAAAGGCAACAAAGAAGAAAGAGAACAATAATGAAGAATAAAAAGATAAAATGAAGTTAGAAGAATGAAATGTATAAGAAAAAATGAAAATGACATAGCAAGCAGGCTCGCTGGGGCCTGAGCAGGCAGGGGAGTCAATAGCTCTGTTCCTTTCCAATCCCCCAAATGTTTCTCCCCATCCCTGCTAATTGCTGTTCCATGAATGGGCCCCTCTGAACATGGGAACCCCTCTCCTTTCCCCAACACCCCTCAGGGGGGCCATTCCCATCTCGCATCCACTTTTTCTCCCCCACTCCCTCACTCCTATGCCCCCGTGGTCCCTATGGCCAGAGGGGGCCCCCCAGAGGACTGTTGTTTAGTCTTGGGACCCCAGCAGGCTCACCAGGGCCCAAGTACATGGGAGAGATGCTAGCCACATTCCCATCTGATTCTCTGAAAGTCTCTTCCTGTCCCCACTGATTCCCACACTGTGAGTGGCCCCCTCTGATCATGGGAACCCTTCCCCTCCCCCAGCCGTGCCTCGGGGGTGCTGGTCCTGTCCCACCTCGACTTTTCCTCCCCACCTTCCCTCCATATCCTGCTTGTTCTCGCAGGAATTTGTACTGTCCATTTAGATGTCTGAGGCTCCCCATCAGCTCCTTGTAGGTGCCCTAGTTGTAAGGAAATAGCAAATTCTGCCATCGTGACTCCCCCTCCATAGTGTTTATTTCACAACCTTGATAAACACTTAATGGAAGCCAGGGAATTTGAGAAACACTGATGTTGAAATACATGTTTATATACCTATGGCTGATTCATGTTGATATATGACAGAAACTAACACTATTATAAAGCAATTATCCTTCAACTAAAAATAAAAAATAAATGTAAAAAAGAAGAAATACATGTTTAAGCAGATAAATGAGAGTTCCTCAGATTTGCCTTAATATGGTCTTCCCAGATCTGTAAGTTGCATATTTATCTGATAAAGATCTTTACATAGCAGAGCAATACATCTCTCTTACTCAAGAAACCAGTGCTAAAGGGAAAATATGGTGAAAATTACTCCAATTTAACTTTCTATTTATTGGGAATAAATACTACTGACATCTGTAATGTGTTATTTGTAGAGCAGTGCTTGTAAATAGCAGCCTCAAACTTTCTTTCTAAATGAGTCATTTTAAAAAATCATGATGATTATGAAAAGAAGCTAGTTGATTTTTCTCTCAAAAGAAGCCTATACCGCTAATATATTGACTTCTGTTTGTCACTAAGCAAGACTATCCAAAAGCACTTGAAGGATTGAGGATAAGGTATGAAACATTTTGAGAAGTAATTTCATCCAAGTCCTGGCTCAATTGTCACCTCTTCATGGGCCTGCCTGAACTGTTCCACCTAACATGGAGGTTCCCAAGCTCCAGGATCTAATGCCTGATGATCTGAGGTGGAGCTGATGTAATAACAATAGAAATCAAGTGTACAATAATATAACGCAATTGGATCCTCCCGAAACCATTCCCCCATCCCACCCTGTCTGTGGAAAAATGATCTTCCACGAAACCTGTCCGTGGCCCCAAAAAAGCACCGAAAAAGGACCACTGACCTAACATCTTTCCCTGGCTCCTTCCATTTGGGTACTTGTCATGCTACAAATCAGGGTTCTTCATCTTATCACCCTCTTTTATTTCATACCCTGCCACTTTCCCCTCTAGAATGTAAACTCAGGTGGAAACAATTTGTCTTATTTTATCACTGTGTCCTCCCAATGCCTAAGAACATTGCTTGGAACATGATAAATGTTCAGTTTGAACATATCAAATATATTTTGATTTGATTTCAGGTATAAAATGTAGTTATTTTAAAACAGTTCACATAAATGGAGTATGGTGTGCATTTTTCCTGTAACATAGTAACTTGACAAATGCATGATGCCAAGTACTTACCTAGTCAGAGAATATATACTATACTTTGCATTCAGAGACCACCAGTGATGCCATTCTAGTGATTTTAATATAGATTGAGTTTTAAAACCAAAGGTGGTGACTGTGGAAACATGTTGCTCATCTCTTGCCAAGGGGAATGGGGAATGTGGTTGACTGGCAGCTCCAGATGCTGCTCCTCTGGATTTAACATGGTGTTTGCACTAAAATCATGCTTCCCCTAGCCTACTCCCAGCCATTGACCAAGCATGGTAGGCATCCTAGTTGCGTGTGGGACTCCTCTCTTTTGTGTATGTATAGGAATCCTCTTACTGAGGAGTCCTCTAAGCTTTTGCTTGAAAACTCCCTATTGGCTGGGTTGAAACTTCCTTGAAACTGCACTGCAGTCCTAGACTCTTTCTCCCCAGTTCTCCCTTCTTTCCTTCTGGGAATTCCAGCAATAGGGAGCATTGAAAGAAATTGGGAGAATTGGAGGAAAGAAAGGACAAGGGTCTTTCTCCTTCATACTTCTGCTTCCTGTGATACCGCCAGCAACATTTGTTTGTGTCTTCTTCATTTCTCCATCTCCCTCCATATAGTATATCTCTTCCTGCTGTGGCCCAGTCCCCTCTTGGCTGCTCCCACTGAACCTCTAACCTCATCCAATTACCACTGCAATCAAACAATTTATGTTGGTTTGGGGATAGACAAATGCTAGTTCCAGGAGAAAATTCAAGAGTTTGTAATTTCTAAAAATTTAATATTCCAAGGAGCTAATAGACTCTTAATAGATTACATAAAAATACTGCTCACATTGGGAAAAGTATGTGGACTTGTTTTACCCCACATTAAAAAAATAAATCCGGTAGATTCAAGACTTCAAATGTATTAAGACCTTGCAAGATTGACAGATGAACAAATAAAGATGATGTAAAGATGTAAAGTACATATATACAATGGAATATTGCTCAACCATGTAAAGGATTGAAATTGAGTCATTTGTAGTGATGTGGATGAACCTACAGTCTGTCATGCAGAATGAAGTAAGTCAGAAAGAGAAAAAGATCATATCAGTTCAGTTCAGTCACTCAGTCATGTCCGACTCTTTGCGACCCCATGAATTGCAGCACACCAGGCCTCTCTGTCCATCGCCAACTCCCGGAGTCTACTCAAACCCATGTCCATCGAGTCAGTGATGCCATCCAACCATCTCATCCTCTGTCATCCCCTTCTCCTCCTTCCCCCAATCCCTCCCAGCATTAGGGTCTTTTCCAGTGAGTCAACTCTTCGCATGAGGTGGCCAAAGTATTGGAGTTTCAGCTTCAACATCAGTCCTTCCAATGAACACCCAGGATTGATCTCTTTTAGGATGGATTGATTGGATCTCCTTGCAGGCCAAGGGACTCTCAAGAGTCTTCTCCAACACCACAGTTCAAAAGCATCAGTTCTGTGGTGCTCAGCTTTCTTCACCGTCCAACTCTCACATCCATACATGACCACTGGAAAAACCATAGCCTTGACTAGACGGACTTTTGTTGACAAAGTAATGTCTCTGCTTTTAAATATGCTATCTAGGTTGGCCATAACCTTCCTTCCAAGGAGTAAGCGTCTTTTAATTTCATGGCTGCAATCACCATCAGCAGTGATTTTGGAGCCCCAAAAAATAAAGTCTGACACTGTTTCCACTGTTTCCCCATCTATTTCCCATGGAGTGATGGGACCAGATGCCATGATCTTAGTTTTCTGAACGTTGAGCTTTAAGCTAACTTTTTGACTCTCCTCTTTCACTTTCATCAAGAGGCTCTTTAGTTCTTCTTCATTTTCTGCCATAAGGGTGGTGTCATCTGCATATCTGAGGTTATTGATATTTCTCCCGGCAGTCTTGATTCCAGCTTGTGTTTCTTCCAGCCCAGCGCTTCTCATGATGTACTCTGCATATAAGTTAAATAAGCAGAGTGACAATACACAGCCTTGACATACTCCTTTTCCTATTTGGAACCAGTCCGTTGTTCCATGTCCATTTCTAACTGTTGCTTCCTGACCTGCATACAGGTTTCTCAAGAGACAGATCAGGTGGTCTGGTATTCCCATCTCTTTCAGAATTTTCCAGTTTATTGTGATCCACACAGTCAAAGGCTTTGGCATAGTCAATAAAGCAGAAATAGATGTTTTTCTGGAACTCTCTTGCTTTTTCGATGATCCAGCGGATATTGGCAATTTGATCTCTGGTTCCTCTACCTTTTCTAAAACCAGCTTGAACATCTGGAAGTTCATGGTTCACGTATTGCTGAAGCCTGGCTTGGAGAATTTTTAGCATTACTTTACTAGCATGTGAGATGAGTGCAATTGTGCGGTACTTTGAGCATTCTTTGGCATTGCCTTTCTTTGGGATTGGAACGAAAACTGACCTTTTCCAGTCCTGTGGCCACTGCTGAATTTTATTAACATGTATATCTGGAATCTAAAAAAGAGGTATTGATGAACTTATTTGCAGGGCAGGAATAGAGACACAGACATAGAGAATGGACTTGTGGACACAGTGAGAGAAAGAGAGGATGGGATGAATTGAGAGATTAGGATTGACATATATACACTTTGTTGTTGTTGTTGTACAGTCACCAAGTCGTGTCCAACTCTATGTGACTCCATGAATTGCAGCATGCCAGGCTTTCCTATCCTTCACTATCTTCCTGAGTCTGCTCCAACTCATGTCCATTGAGTCAGTGATGCCATCCAACCATCTCATTCTCTGTTATCCCCTTCTCCTCTTGCCCTTAATCTTTCCCAGCATCAGGGTCTTTTCCAGTGAGTCAGCTTTTCACATCAGGTGGCCAAAGTATTGGAGCTTCAGCTTTAGCACCAGTCCTTCCAATGAATATTCAGGGTTGGTTTCCTTTAGGATTGATTGGTTTGATCTCCTTTAAATAGCTAGTGCTGCTGCTGCTGCTGCTAAAGCTGCTATATAGCACAGGGAGCTCAGCTCGGTGTGATGACCTAGTGGGGTGGGATAGGTGGTCGGAGGCAGGTACAAGAGGGCGGGGATATTTGTATACATAAGGCTGATTCACATTGTTGTACGATAGAAACTAGTAAAACATTGTAAAGCAATTATACTCTAAGTTAAGAATGAAAACCCTTGGTGGAAGAAATTATAGGAGGGTTCAGAAATAATTTAGGATCTTGGATATGGTTTGCCATTGAATTACTTATCTGTTTCTGTGTAACAAATTGCCCCAACACTTTGCAGCTTAAAACACCAAGCATTTATTATCTCACCAACTTTCTAAGGATCAGGAATATCAGAGAGGTTTGGCTGGATGGTTCTGGCTCAGAATCTCCTGGAAGATTGCAATCAGTCAGCAAGGGCTTCAGTCATCTGAAGGCTCAACTGGGGCTGGAGAATCTGCTTCCGAGTGTCCTCATGTGGTTCTTGGCAGGTTTCAGTTCCTCACTGGTCATTGGCAGGAGATCTCTGTTTCTCCCCCTTGTGAACCTCTCCATAGGACTGCTCACATCATGGAAGCTTGCTTCCCCAAGAGTGAGAGATCCAGTGTAGTGAGAATGAGAATCAGAATGAATGCACCTAAGGTGGAAGTCTCAGTCTTTTTCTAACCTAATTTTAGAAGTGACTTCTCGTCAATTCTGCCATATTCTATGCACTAGAAGTAGATCATGAAGTTCAGCAAACACTCAATGGAAAGGGAATGAAACTCTACCTCTTGATGAGAGGAGTATCCCTGAATTTGTGGGCACATCTCTGACACCAGCTCAGTAACCAAGAGGAAAATAAGTGACCAAAAAAATCTAATTATATGAAAATATGGAACATTTGCATGGCAAAATAGTGTAAAAGTGAATAGACAAGAGACAGCTTGGGAAAGTGTTCGTAGTGCAGATAAGAGTAAACATCTCCAATATATAAAGAATTCATAAAATTTGACAAGAAACAGACAGCCTGCTAGACAAATATGCAAAGGATATTGAATCACTTAAGGACTTTTGTTTGATTGCTTGTGACAGAGACCTTCCTGTAGTGGCTTCAAGACTGGAGGATTTGTTTATTTTTGTAATAGGTCCAGAGGGAGGAGATGGCTGGTCCTGGTTCAGGGCTGAAGTGCCTTCATTTGCTTGACCTTTCTCATATAGTAAATGACTTCTAGAACTTCAGACAAGGTATCCACATTCCCGGTCTTAGGAAAAAGATGGCAGGAAAAGGACCAAAAGGATTTTGCCATTGGCTTTAACGAATGACTTCTCTTTTTACCCTATCCAAAAATCTACTAGAAACAAAGTTACTTACTGTATCAGGTGGCATGCTTTTTGGTGCAAACAACAGAAAACCCAATTGAAAGGAAAAAATCTTTAAATGAGGAAAATTCTCTACATACAACTTCTGAGGCAGGAAATTCCAGCATTGATTCAGTGGCTCAGTGTTACCAGATACCCAGATTATTTCCATTTGGGGGCTTTGTGTTCCCTAGACTATTTGCTTTTTGCTCCTAGGCTGTTACCTGATGGTTGCAAGATGGTACAACTATTAACACTTGGATCACTTATCCATACCACAATGACCAAAGGCTAGAAAAGACTAGTTTGTCTTCCATACAAAACACAGTCATAGCAGGGGGAATGGCATTAGCATGATGGAATGCTTGACTGGTGGGCAGTGTTGAAAGTGGGTGACAATCCTGAGACTTTGATCTTTGAATTTCTTAGGGCAGCCTGGGTGACACCTGGGGTACCCAGCCTAGTCTTTTCCCAGGATAAATGGAAGCACTTAAAAGATGTCATATAAAAAGCATATTCTGTGTGGGCCTTGATATCTAAAAGGATGGGAAGCAATGGGTTAAGAGTATTTGACTTCACCCGCAGGGCTGGACAGAAGATCGTGCACACTGGCCGTCAGCAACCTGAACAACACTCTGCTTCTGTGAGAAGGAAAAGCAGGAGGCAACAGAACGTTTGCCACAGCTCTAAAAGAGCTAGAATGAGATCGAATTAAAATTCAAATCAGTAGCTCTAGAAAGACAATAGGACTACTGCTTTAAAGTGGTGAAGGAAAAGAACTTTGAACTAGAGCTTTGTATCTAGTGAAACTGCTCCAGGTTGGGCTCAGAAGGAAGCAGAGGCTGAGATGGAGATTAGATGGAGTTGCATAAAGAATGAACACTTGTACTGGTAGGGAGGGAAGCAAGATCAAACAAAAAGGAAAGTTGGACTGCAAAAGAGCCCTGGCAGAGGCTACAGCAGAACCCCAGGGGAACTCTGAGATGGCAAGGCCTTCAGAGTTGTCTGGTATTGCATGAGGTCTTTTTGCTCCCATATGGACCACTTCTGGTGGCTCAGATGGTTAAGAATCTGCAATGTAGGAGACTTAGGTTTGATCCCTGGATTGGAAAGATCCCCTGGAGAGGGGAATGGCAACCCACTCCAGTATTCTTGCCTGGAGAATTCCATGGACAGAGGAACGCCATGGGCTACAGTCCATAGATTCACTTAGAGTCGGACACGACTAAGCCACTAACACACTGTGGACCAGTACTGGGTTCAGGATGCTCCCAGGAATGGGGTGCAACATTGGATGAGGCAGCTCTTGCTAGCTGAGAGCCATTTCTGGAGAAGGCTAAAAGCTAAAATATGTCTGCCAACAGAACAGCACTGTTAGCTGCCGGAGGAAGGATAAGTTCTTCTGTCTTGAGGGAGGGATCTGGGGGTCACATCCCAGCGTCAAGCACAGAGATGAACATTTATTCAACAAATGTTTATTCAGCACCTTCTATGTAACAAGCACCACTCTAGGTAATTGCTCTATATCAGTTAGAAAAAGAAACAATATCCCCACCCTCGTGGAGTTTATGGGCAGGCAAATTGTAAAAGTTAGAAATAGGGAAATTATATAGTTGGGTGTCTCTCAGTGTCCAGCCAAGAAAACCAGACCACTCTGTGATTTTCATATGGAAGGAGTTTTATACAGAGGATTAATATAAGCATTAAAAAAGAGAGTGCAAGCCAAATGAGATCTGCTGTAGCCCTGGGGACAGAAGGAAGGGGCACTTTTACCGGAACCTAGGAGTTGAGGCTACCGGTGGGGGCTGGAGGCTGGATGGCACTGGATCACAGAGGAAGGAAGGAGTCAGATGGAAGGAGATGGAAGCATGGAGAGGGCAGAGATGCTGTTGGAGGTGCCCTAGGAACAGAGACGGGAGAAAGGCCTCAAAATTTTTCCTCTTTCCCATCCTTCAACCTCCTGCTGCTGCTGCTAAGTCGCGTCAGTCTTATCCAACTCTGTGCGACCCCATAGACGGCAGCCCACCAGGCTCCTCCGTCCCTGGGATTCTCCAGGCAAGAATACTGGAGTGGGTTGCCATTTCCTCCTCCAGTGCATGAAAGTGAAAAGTGAAAGTGAAGTCGCTCAGCCGTGTCCGACTCTTCGCGATCTCATGGGCTGCAGCCTACCAGGCTCCTCCGTCCATGGGGTTTCCTAGGCAAGAGTACTGGAGTTGAGTGCCATTGCCTTCTCCGCAACCTCCTGCTAGTACCTCCCTTTGGCTGAATCTCCCAGAAGCCAGAGGACAACCAAAACTGGGAAACTTAGATCCCTGTGATACAGAGCAGGGCAGGAGAATGGCAGGGATTGGTCTGAGAGCAAACTGTGATTGAACAGCAGAGTGTGTTTATTTTATTTATTTATTCATTTTAATGTATTTAAAATTTTTTTAACTTTTTGACCACACCATGCAGCATGTGGGATCTTAGTTCCTTGATTAGGAATTGAATCTGTGCCCCCTGCTTTGGAAACATGGAGTCTTAACCACTGGGTCACCAGAGGAAGTCCCCAGCAGAGTGTGTTTAGAAGGTGGTAAATTTAAGGGGTTTTAATTTGGGGAAAAAAATTATAGAGCAAAATAAAGGGAACCAGTGATTTTAAAGTGGAAGGGAGGCAGTGATGGGGAAGATTGCACCAAGAGGGTGGCATTGAAGCGAAGAATTGAGATGAGGGAGTTGGCTGAATGATTGTTTGGGGGAAGAAGGCAGTATTACAGTGAGGAAGGAGCTAAAACCAAGGCATAAGGTGAGATGTCACCTTTCTAGTTCTATTAGAGAAACTGTGAGGAAGGTGGCTAGAACAGGACAAATGCAGTGTCAGGGGTCAGAGATGTGGCTGAGAGGAATGGGAGCCAGGTCATGTGGGCACTTAGGAAGTGTGACTTTTACTGAGTAAAATCAGGAGCCGTTGTATGGTTTTCATCACCCACTCAAATATCCCAGTGGCTCAGATGGGACATTCTAAGTGCTCAGACAGTAAAGAATCTGCCTGCAATGCAGGAAACCTGGGTTCGATCCCTGGGTCGGGACGATCCCCTGGAGAAGGGAATGGCAACTCACTCTAGCATTCTTGCTTGGAGAGTTCCATGGACAGAGGAACCTAGTGGGCTACCGTCCATGGGGTTGCAAAGAGTTGGACACAACTGAGTGACTAACACTTTTCACTAAACATGTGAATTTAAAGCCTACTGGCCTGGGAGGCGGGTGGGGGGGGGATACCCAGGACTGTTTCACCCCAGGACTGTTTCTGAAACTACTAGAGGCTGTATTTCAGCAAGAAGAAAAATTAGTTTGGGAGGAAGTGGAGAGATGCAGTGGTGAGTAAAATCTAGAGCTCTCTAAATAAGTACTAATTGAGGAAATGTTTTAGAAGAGTGATCTGGAATTAGAATTCTAAATGATTTCAGCATCTGAAGTAGGGCAGCAGGTGGTGGGGGAGAGTAGTATAAAAACACATTATGCCTCTTTTTTAATTGAAGTGTAGTTGATTTACAATGTTGTGTTAGTTTCTGCTATATAGCAATAGTTATGCATATATACATTCTTTTTCGTATTCTTTCCATTATGGTTTATTACAGGATGTTGAATATAGTTCCCTGTGCTATACAGTAGGGCCTGGTTGTTGGTCCAACATTCTGCTTCTTGCCTTGTCTTGGGGGGGAAGATACAAAGAGAGACCTTATTAGGAAAGTATGTGAATTAAACATTTACAGCTTAAAATTAAAGGTTTGAAGTGTAAAGGTAAATCACTAAAGGAATAACTATAGAATATACAACTTTCCAACTAGTGAAAGAAAAAAATTGGAGCTAAAGAGATTTAATTCAACAAAAGGCAAGATAAAGGTCTGTGGGTGGTAGGTAGTACTGATACAGGAAAGAAAGAGCTTAAAAAAAAAAAAACAACGAAATTAGGTAGCAGGAATCTGTTAAATATAGAGTTACCATTTGACCCAGCAATTCTACTTCTGGCTGTTATTTGAGAAATGAAAACATGTCCACACCAAGTTGTGCACAAAAGGCTGTAGCAGTATTATTTGTAACAGCCAAACAGTGGAAACCACCTAAATGTCCATCAGCAGATGAATGGATAAACCAAATCCATATAGTGGAATATTTTTCAGCCACAGAAATGAATGGTGCTTGTACATGCTATGTCATGGATGAGCCTTGAAAACATTATGGGAAGTGAAAGAAGGCAGTCACAAAGGACCACGTATTACTTGATTCCATTTGTATAATATGTTCAGAAGAGACAAATCTATAGATACAGAAAGTAGACTAGAGGTTTCATGGTAGGGAACAATGAGGATGAAATGGGGATGAGAGCTAAATGGTAGAAGTACAGAGAGAAATTGACAGACACATAATAGTGACAGAATGGTTCGTTTCTCCACGAGTACTCTATCTTTTTAAAAAAGAAGTTGTTTATTTGGTTACTCTGGGTCTTAGTTGTGGCAGGTGGGATCTTTGATCTTTAGCTGTGGCATATGCAGAATCTAGTTCCTGGATCAGGGATGGAACCCAGGCCCCTGCATTGAGAGCACAGTTTTAGCCACTGGGCCGCCAGGGTCCCTCCTTGAGCTCTTTGGCTGTCAGGTGTGGTAAGTTTCCCTGCATCTTTCAAAGAGTTTTTATAATCTTGGGTATTTTTCTAATTCATTTATCAAATGTCGATGGGCATTTGTGATACCACAGAGAATTTCACAGACCCAAGCCTGACCTCCCAAAGCACAGGATGGTCACGGTCACTTTTGGGAAATGTTCACCAACTAAAAACCCTGGTGAAACATGCTAAATTAGAAAGAACTTCCCATGAGCAGGGTGTGGGGAATGACCTTGAGCAGAGAGAAAACCAGGCTGCCATTTTAATTATGCATTCAATGTTGGTGCAACGGAATTAATTATCTTTATCATCTTTGGAAATGCTGCAGTGCACTTCCTATCTTTTGTTTCACGCTCCTTGAGATACAGGCATCCTCACAATTAATTGCAAAATGCTTAAAAGCAAAATCTGCAGTGTAGTCAGTGAAGAGGCAAAGCTGGTGAGTTTTTGAGTTTGATTAGAGCTATACTTGACCAACCTGTGGTATATATATGTATACTTTTTTTCTTTTACTACATTGCTTTTTATTTATTTTTCCAGCTTTTAGCCTTTATTGACAAGTAACATATATAAGTTTAAAGTGGAAAATGTGATGATTTGATACATGTATACATTGTGAAATGATTATAGGTTTGGTATAGTCGGAGTTCTGCCTTTACATACAAATTTAGCTGTGTGTAGGCTCAGTCCCTGGAGAAGGCAATGGCAACCCACTCCAGAACTCTTGCCTGGAAAATCCCATGGACGGAGGAGCCTGGTAGGCTGCAGTCTGTGGGGTTGCGAAGAGTCGGACATGAATGAGTAGCTTCACTTTCACTTTTCACTTTTCTGCATTGGAGAAGGACATGGCAACCTACCCCATATTCTCAGCTATGGGTAATTTCATAGCTGTATTAAGTTTTTCTCCCTATGGAATTGACCTGATTCATCCTCGCGGCAAGTGAGCTAAGATCCACGGGGTGAGACCAATAGAACAGTGACTTGCTTGGCTCTGGATGGATATTTGCTAACAGGCACAGTGAAGGAGGACAACTTGAAGGAATTCCACTTTTTTTCCTGGACACAATTAGCGTTTGTGCAAAATGAATGTCAGAAAAATCCTCAGTACCGCTGATAATGCAAACCGCTATCCTGCAGGATAGCATAGCTGATGTCAAATAACAATTGTAAAATAAAATCAAATATACAAACTGTTTGAAAAGCTTTTGAAAATAGTGGGTTGTTTTTTTTTTAATTTTTGATGGAGAGATTTATTTTAATATATTATGGACAGAAATTCCCAATTGGGAATTCAATGTAGACAAAGACAAGTTGGCTGGAAATTAATGCTCTTGGAATATTGATGGAAATATTTATTCTCCTACTACGTATCTTAGATAGCTGAGGTTGCATCATAACCTGTGTTTAGGCTGCAATAATTTAAGTAGTAATAACACAAATTATCCACGCCATTGACAGTGTTCAATCTTGATGGTGCTCGGTGTTGCTGCTCATACCACTTTGCATTTTGTAAATGCCTCCAGATATATTGGAAAATGTCATGACTCCTCATCCACAGGAAAATCAAATGCCAGGCAAGCATTTCATTGCTTCCCTGAATTACGGATTGTCTTCTGACTCTAGCCATGTGTGCAATGAAGCCCCACTCTCTACAGTATAATTCCTAAAAGCCAATCAACTTATTTTGTGTTATTCTGGTTCAATTCAAAGGGCGTTTAAGCCAAGTGTTGAAAATTACAAAGGAGAAGATCTGCCTGTGTATTGGTTAACCACTTATGTGGTCTGAATACTCCTTGTGCAAACTTCTCTAGGAAAATGAAGAGAGGAAAGGTCAGTAGTCATTTAATCAGGCCAACAGACCTCAGGGTGGGTAGCAGTATTTTCATTTTATCATGGGAAAGTAGTTTCTGAGAGGTTTGATATCTTGCTTAAAACCAGTCAGCAATTAACTAACAAAGTCAGGAATCAAACCTAGGTATTTCAGACAAAAACCCATGATTTTTTCATCCCATCCCTGTGCTGTCTCACTGTAATCCAAGTCCAACTGTATGAACACTTCTGCTCTTGAAAGCCAGAATGTAGGTTTTTATTTCCTGGGAGATGTTGCTGTGGTTTAACTGAGGAAATGACAAACTTGGCAATCTATAGCCTTGTTCAGTGAACTAAAAAGTGTTGAGGCAGTCTGAGCACAGGTTGGAAAAGAATTTTGACACAGAGCATTTCAGAAGGGAGTGTTTATTAAGAACAGGGAGCAGAGATAATGAAGGCATTGCAAATGCAGCGGGTCAGCCTCCTGACAAACCAGGGAGAATTGACGCTTTTCATGGGTTAGAAGCCAATTTTTATATCCTCAAAACAAAGAAAATGCCTGCTGGAAGGTTGGCATTAGGTGATTGGTTAGGTCACTATAGGATGATTACTGGTGAGTGAGCATTTTTGCCTAATTTGAGGTCAGGAAGGCTGCTGGTGATGATGATCAGGGGGAGGTTTTGGCTACAAAGGGGCTCAGTCAGCTTTGGAGGTGACCTTGGTCCTAGGTTCCATTTCTGTGGCGTTGGTGCAAGGCCTTGCACTTGCACTTGTGGCCTTGGGGCAGGACCCCATATTCCTCTTTCTTTTTATCTATGGGTCAAATCTTTGGTCCCTTAACACCCTGCACATTTCTAACCACCTGCCTATCCCCATCTTGGGTCATGGGGACCCAGGTTCTTGGGGAAAGGGGTGAAGACCTCTCTGGCTTCTTCAGGCTGGATAGGGATGTCATGAGGTCCTGGGTCCTAATGCCTGCTCTCTGTCAGGGTGCATTTATGGAGGGAGATGAGAGTCCACGGAATAACAAGGTAGCTTGTTCCAGCATTGTCTGGGTGTTGCCTGGCTGGTATCCTTGTTATAGTACTATCTGGAGATTTACTTGTTGTATTCTAGAAGAAGCAAACTAAACAAGAAGGTTAAAGAGACATGGCCCAAAGATAAATAGAAGTAGAAAATCTGCCAAGGGGCCTAAAAGAGGGGCTACCCAGGAAAACCAGGACCAGGCACTGGTCTGGGATGTTAGTGTTTGTTTAGGTATGAGAAGATGTAAGAATTGGGGCTCATGAAAATCTTTACCTGAAAACATCTCATTATCTGAAGGCCTATTCTGCTAGTTTTTCCAGAGCAGGGAGTGCCTTTTTTCTGGCTTCCACCCTGAACTCCTTTTAGGGGTGTTGAAGGTCAGCAGCCTCAGTGGCACGGCACCTTCATGGCTATATTTTAACCATGTTTAGGGGGTCATTTCATGACCATTTTGTCCCACAGTGCTAGGAATGCTCATTCCCAGGCCTGGCAAAGATTTTTTTTTTTTTTTTTTCTGATAGACCCCTCAGTGTGCTATTCTTGAACTAGGCTATGAAAATAGCAAAAGTCCTGGACTGTATCTGCCTTACTAGTAGTCCAGGAAAATATTTCCTATTGTTACATCCTCCCATATCTAGAGTTACATTATTACAATCATTGATCTCATATGAAACTACATATGATCATTTTATTAGAGGCTCATTAACATGTTTTGTAATGTAAGAGACAACAATTTTGTAAAATAGGCAATAAAAAAATAATATAGCTAGCAGTATTTGTAGATATATCCATTTGAATGCAGAGTTCCGAAGAATAGCAAGGAGAGATAACAAAGCCTTCCTAAGTGATCAACGCAAAGAAATAGAGGAAAACAATAGAATGGGAAAGACTAGAGATCTCTTCAAGAAAATTAGAGATACCAGGGAATATTTCATGAAAAGATGGGTTCAATAAAGGACAGAAATGGTATGGACCTAACAGAAGCAGAAGATATCAGGAAGAGGTGGCAAGAATACACAGAAGAACTATACAAAAAAGATGTTAATGACCCAGACGACCATGATAGTGTGATCACTCACCTAAAGCCAGACATCCTGGAATGCAAAGTCAAGTGGGCCTTAGGAAGCATCACTATGAACAAAGCTAGTGGAGGTGATGGAATTCCAGCTGAGCTACTTCAAATCCTAAAAGAATATGCTGTGAAAGTGCTGCACTCAATATGCCAGCAAATATGGAAAACTCAGCAGTGGTCACAGAACTGGAAGAGGTCAGTTTTCATTCTAATACCAATGAAGGGCAATGCCAAAGAATGTTCAGCCTACTGCACAATTTTTCTCATTTCACATGCTAGAAAGATAATGCTTAAGATCGTCCGAGCTAGGCTTCAGAAGTATGTGAACCAAGAAATTCCAGATGTACAAGCTGGATTTAGCAAAGGCAGAGGAACCAGAGATCAAATTGTGAACATCCACTGGATCACAGAAAAAGCAAGGGAATTCCAAAAAAATGTCTACTTCTGCTTCATTGACTACACTAAAGCCCTGGACTGTGTGGATCACAACAAACTGGAAAATTCTTAAAGAGATGAGAATATCAGATCACATGACCTGCATCATGAAAAACCTGTATGCAGGTCAAGAAGCAACAGTTAGAATCGGACATGGAATAACGGACCGGTTTCAAATTGGGAAAGGAGTACTTCAAGGCTGTATATTGTCACCCTGCTTATTTAACTTATATGCAGAGTACATCATGCAAAATACTGGGCCGGATGAGGCACAAGCTAGAATTAAGATTGCCAGGAGAAATATCAATAACCTCAGATATGCAGATGACACCACCCTTATGGCAGAAAGCAAAGAGGAACTAAAGAGTCTCTTGATGAAAGTGGAAGAGGAGAGTGAAAAAGCTGGCTTAAAACTCAACATTCAAAAAATGAAGATCATGGCATCCGGTCCCATAACTTCATGGTAAATAGATGGGGAAACAGTGGAAACAGTGACAGACTTAATATTTTTGGGCTCCAAAATCACTGCAGATGGTGACTGCAACCATGAAATTAAAACACACTTGCTCCTTGGAAGAAAAGGAGCATATTACCAACCTGGACCATATTACCATATGACCAACCTAGACAGCATATTAAAAAGCAGAGACATTACTTTGCCGACAAAGGTCTGTCTAGTCAAAGCTGTGGTTTTTCCAGTAGTCATGTATGGATGTGAGAGTTGGACTATAAAGAAAGCTGAGCGTCGAAAAATTGATGCTTTTGAGCTGTGGTGTTGGAGAAGACTCTTGAGAGTCCCTTGGACTGCAAGGAGATCAAATCAGTCAATCCTAAATGAAATCAACCCTGAATATTCATTGGAAGGACTGATTCTGAAGCTGAAGTTCCAATACTTCGGCCACCTGATGGGAAGAACTGACTCACTGGAAAAGAGTCGACTCACTTGATGCTGGGAAAGATTGAGGGCAGAAGAAGGGAGTGACAGAGGGTGAGATGGTTGGATGGCATCACCAACTCAATGGACATGAGTTTGAGCAATCTCTGGGTGTTGGTGATGGAGAGGGAAGCCTGGCTTGCTGCAGTCTATGGGTCTCAAAGAGTCAGACACAACTGAGCGACTGAACTGATACACCATATTAACAAACTCAAGAATAAAAAATCGTGATAATTTCAACGGATGCAGAGTAAACTTTTGACAAAATTGAACAGCCTTTTATGATAAAATCTCTCCAGAAAGTTGGCACAGAGGGAGCCTACTTCAACTTAATAAAGGTCATATATGACAAACCCACAGCAAACATCGTTATCAAGGGTGCAAAACTGAAAGCATGAAAGTTCAGCACTTTCCTCTGAGATCAAGAACAAGACAAGGATAAACACTCCGGCTACGTTTGTTCAACATAGTTTTGGAAGTCCTAGCCATGGCAATCAGAGAAGAAAAAGAAAAAGAATCCACATTGAAAGGAAGTAAACTGTCACTGTTTGCAGTGGATGAGATGGTTGGATGGCATCACTGACTCGATGAAGATGAGTTTGAGCAATCTCCAGATTTGGTGATGGGCCAGGAAGTGCTGCAGTCCATGGGGTCACAGAGTCAGACAGGACTGAGTGGCTGAACTGACTGATTAGCAAGGTCACAAGTAAGAATTTAAGAACTTTCATGAGGTATAGCCCAGTATATCCCATGTCATCTGACTTAGTCCATTAAATGACTATCAGTTCAGTTCAGTCGCTCAGTCGTGTCCGACTCTTTGTGACCCCATGAATTGCAGCACGCCAGGCCTTTCTGTCCATCACCAACTCCCGGAGTCTACCCAAACCCATGTCCATCGAGTCGGTGATGCCGTCCAACCATCTCATCCTCTGTCGTCCCCTTCTCCTCCTGCCCCCAATCCCTCCCAGCATTAGGGTCTTTTCCAGTGAGTCAACTCTTTGCATGAGGTGGCCAAAGTATTGGAGTTTCAGCTTCAACATCAGTCCTTCCAATGAACACCCAGGATTGATCTCCTTGCAGTCCAAGGGACTCTCAAGAGTCTTCTCCAACACCACAGTTCAAAAGCATCAATTCTTTGGCGCTCAGCTTTCTTCACCGTCCAACTCTCACATCCATACATGACCACTGGAAAAACCATAGCCTTGACTAGACGGACTTTTGCTGGCAAAGTAATGTCTCTGCTTTTAAATATGCTATCTAGGTTGGCCATAACCTTCCTTCCAAGGAGTAAGCGTCTTTTAATTTCATGGCCACAGTCACCATCAGCAGTGATCTTGGAGCCCCCAAAAATAAAGTCTGACACTGTTTCCACTGTTTCCCCATCTATTTCCCATGAAGTGATGACTATAGCCTGGTGTTAATCTCCTGGTTGTAGATCATGGAGCATCTGATATTTATCCAAAGATTGATTATGAAGTTAGGCTTCAGAAACAAACTTAGAATATCCTTTTAACACTTTAAATTAAATTTTGTAACACAATGACATAATAACAAGGAATTATCTGGCAAGTGAGTCTTAGTAGACACATTAATTGACAAAATTAGAATTTAATATTTAGTGAAACATAATTTTTTTCTAAAGTTACCTCCACTTTTAAAAAAAAATACAGCCAAGACTAGTTTGTTTTGAGAATAAGTTTAGCCCATTAACTACATAGGCTTTTACATTGACTGGTGTATTTCCTTAGAAGAAGCCTTGGACTGAATTCCCAAAGGCCTCTCAAGGCCAAGAAAGCCACGCTAAAGGCCTGCCATCAGATTTTGCCTAAATGGATTTTTCTTCTAGAGGTTCTCAAAATATTTTGAGATTCTTGTGTATTTCAGGAGACAGTCTTTTATTTACCTGTTAAGGCTGTTCAGAACCAAAATGTCTCAAATTTCTGGAGGGACAAGGCAGAGAGGAAAGAAAAATGTTTTAATTTTATCTAGTTGCTTAAATTACCAAATTGCTTTAAACCATAAGTAGTTTGAGAAAAGTTTCTTTATGTCTCAAAACAAAGATTAGAAACCAGTAATATGTCAGGTAAAAAGTCATGAAAATTATAATCATGTTTAGCAGTTTATTTAACCCAATGTAATTAATCTTTGTTCTGTTTGACCTTGTCTGATAATTGAGGATGATAGTGACAGTGTTAGTTTTAAGATGTTTGATAAGTTTTGGTTAAGGCTTGTATGATTTGTCCAGTAAAGTGGGTGCCTTGAGCACTGGAGATTGTAGAAAGTATACCCTAGGTGGGAAACACATTTTTAATCATTCTTTTTTCCACTGTGAGGACATTAACCCTGCAACTAGAGAAGGCTTTATTCCATCAAATAAAAATGAGTTTTTGTTCAGGGAGCCGGGAAAAGCCAAGTGGCCGTCTTGGATTTCCCATAGCCCTGACTGTTTGATTTACAGTCATTGCTTATCTATTTTATTTTTTTTTTAATTAGTTTATTTATCTATTTTTCATTATTTTTTAAAATTAGTTTATTTTCTATTTTTTAACTTTCCAACATTGTATTTGTTTTGCCATACATTGACATGAATCCACTATGGATGTACATGTGTTCCCCTTCCAGAACCCCGCTCCCACCTCCCTCACCATCCCATCCCCCCGGGTCATCCTGGTGCACCAGCCCCGAGCACCCTGTATCATGCATCGAACCTGGGCTGGCGATTCATTTCACATATGTTAATTTACATGCTTCCATGCCATTCTCCCATATCATCCCTCCCTCGCCCTCTCCCATAGAGTCCATAATACTGTTCTATATATCTGTGTCTCTTTTGCTGTCTTGCATACAGGGTTATCTTTACCGATTTACTAAATTCCATATATATGTGTTAGTATACTGTATTGGTGTTTTTCTTTCTGGCTTACTTCACTGTGTATAACAGGCTCCAGTTTCATCCACCTCATTAGAACTGATTCGAATGTATTCTTTTTAATGGCCGAGTAATATTCCATTGTGTATATATACCACAGCTTCCTTTACTTATCTATTTTAAATTCCCTGATTTAGAAGTAGATAAGGGGTTAATTTTTGTAGAAGCAGAATGAGCTTTATCTGTGTGTGCTATAAATTTCATAGATCATTGTGAAGTAATGCTTAGTCATCTTATCAAAGTAACAAATGATTTTAAAAATTAAATCACTTAAAGCAAAGAAATTCATACAGTCTATTATCAAAAGCAACATTTCAAGAAAATTTTATTCTGTTAATAGAGAGAGGAAATCAAATTCTAATGTGGTATCTGTTTATATTTGCTGTGAAACACTAGTTAATCACTTAGCCAAAGTAAAAGTAAAAGACTTCAAAGGCAGCTCAATGTCTTAAGAAAACTTGTCTTATATATAAAACTCTTTTCTCGGGGTTCATTTTCCACAAACCTTTTTTTTTCCCCAAAAACTTTCTGTATTCATCACTTTATTTGTCCATTCAGAGAATAGCCAACTGTAAGTCAGACTTATTTCCTTTCCCCTTAATAAAATGTAATTCCATTCCTCATACCTTTTTATTAAAAACACACATCCTACTTTCCTTAAGCAACCATGAACTGTCCTTTATATCAGCACTCTGTAGACTGATAAACATAAATCACAAAAAACTCTTACTTCATTTGCATTTTCTTTCCTTAAAAGTTTCTTCACGTTGCTGATAGATTTGCAGTGGATATAATAAGATCTTATTAAACCTAGGCACAGTAAAAGTGTTACACTTAATGTTGATGAACCTTAAGATATATCTATATTAGTTAGATTAACAAATAAACATTAATACCAGGTATTAATTTAATATTGAATATTTCCCAATTCATGTGAACCTGAAATTCATTTGATTTCTCTTGTATTTAGAATTGTTTGATTTCTAAGCACTTACTTTTATTTAGCCCAATTAAATAAGAGCTTATTTACAAAGTAACTCCAGCAATATTATCCAAATACAAAGACACATATTAAGACACACATAAAGCCAGACAGACGAAGATCTTATAGTTTTCCACTTGAGATTTAAAATGTCTCTTTGCCCCCCTTTTTTCCTTGGCTTGAAGTTCTGTTAATTTGCCCAAGGCTGAAGTCTCAGGCAGAGTGGGAGATTTCAAGGACTTGATAAGAGTTAACTTCAGTTTTTTTCCTAGGCATGTTTCTGTTTTCTCAGGGTTGGTGCTCCAAAAAAAAAAAAAAAAAGAGAGAGAAAGTAGTTTAAGAAGCCAGCTTTTTCTAATGGTACATGCAAAAGAACTGGTTTCATAATTTCAAAAAGATTTCATTTTAATCAGTTTTCTCTGGAGTCTAAAGAATACCATGGCCATCCTGTGTCAAAAATGTCCTCTCTCTTTTATGTGGTCATAGTTTCATCGCTAAAATATAGACCAAATAGTGCCCAAATTGGCTCTGATGACAGGGGCTGATAAGATTGTCCCAGCAAGGATTATCCCTCTGGAGACGTAGGGTCTTAGTTTGATCAGAAGAACTTGAAGGAGTAAGAAAACTTTGCAGGAGTTGGGGAAGCTTTATTTTCTTCCCCCCATCCCTGTACCCCTTCCAGCCCCCAAACTGAGAGATAGGAGGAATTAGAAGGGGATTCTTTAGAATGTTAGGAGAGTTTTTTTTTTCTTTCTTTCTTTCAGGATTTTGATTATAGGAGAAAGTCCTGGGCTAGGAGATTTGATGGAGAGAGACGAGGGAGATGGGGGGATAGTGGAAACGGAAAGATATATGTGGTATGAGTCCCTTAGATCCAGATTCTGACTGACTGCCGTAAAGCCTTGAGCATAAGGAACTGCAGAATAGATCAAGTTGAAGGATTGTGTTATAATTTAGTGTGCCATTAAGAGGCCATTTTTCTTGGTTCCCTAATTTGTACCAGCTCCAAGTTTTGTTGCAAAAGAATCTCAGTCTCTGCTTTTTAAGATTTTCAGGGTCAATTTTTTTTTCCAGTTCCTGAGAATATAGCCTAAAAGTGAGTCTGAGGGAGTGTCTTGAGACGTACCCAAGCCCATTCTTAGGCAATAGGCCATAGAATAGAGGTCCTGAGAGTTCACCAGCCCCAACCACCCCAGTGAACTCTCTGAGTCCAACTGAAGCACTGTGTGGCTAATGGCACAAATGTCCAACTGTCCTAACAATCATATCTGACAGTGAGAGGTGATCCCTGCTGTGTGACAGAGAGTGGCATAAACTGTGCAACTTGGCACAAACCTAGGCACAAACCATGTGAAAATGTACCTGGCAGCTAGGGTAGGAAAGACGTTCTGAAAAGAGGTTCTCAGAACCAGCCGAATGACTCACCTTTTCAGATTCCCTGCGATGTGGAAGGCATACTTTGGAATGACTCAGAGGTGGCTCCTGTAAATTAATCTGGATTGAGGAAGGAAACGAAATGCAAAAAGGCATTGTCTGAGGAGGCCTTACAAATAGCTGAGAAAAGAAAAGACATGAAAGGCAAAGGAGAAAAGGAAAGATGTACCCATTTGAATGCAGAGTTCCAAAGAATAGCAAAGAGAGATAAGAAAGCCTTCCTCAGTGATCAATGCAAAGAGATAGAGGAAAACAATAGAATGGGAAAGACTAGAGATCTCTTCAAGAAAATTAGAGATACCAAGGGAACATTTCATGAAAAGATGGGCATAATAAAGGACAGAAATGGTATGGACCTAACAGAAGCAGAAGATATTAAGAAGAGGTGGCAAGAATACACAGAAGAACTGTACAAAAAAGATCTTCACAACCCAGATAACCACAATGATGTGATCACTCACTTAGAGCCAGACATCTTGGAGTTCAAAGTCAAGTGGGCCTTAGGAAGCATCACTATGAACAAAGCTAATGGAGATGATGGAATTCCAGTTGAGCTATTTCAAATCCTCAAAGATGATGCTGTGAAAATGCGGCACTCAATATGCCAGCAAATCTGGAAAACACAGCAGTGGCCACAGGACTGGAAGAGGTCAGTTTTCATCCCAGTCCCAAAGAAAGGCAATGCCAAAGAATGCTCAAACTACCACACAATCGCACTCATCTCACATGCTAGCAAAGTAATGCTCAAAATTCTCCAAGTGAGGCTTCAGCAATACATGAACCATGAACTTCAAGGTATTCAAGATGGATTTAGAAGAGGCAGAGGAACCAGATATCAAATTGCCAACATCCACTGGATCATGGAAAAAGCAAGAGAGTTCCAGAAAAACATCTACTTCTGCTTCAGTGGGGAGTTCCCGTGTGGCTCAGCTGGTAAAGAATCCACCTGCAATGTGGGAGACCTGGGTTTGATCCCTGGTTTGGGAAGATCCTTTGGAGAAGGGAAAGGCTACCCACTCCAGTATTCCGGCCTGGAGAATTCCATGGACTGTATAATCCATGGGGTCGCAAAGAGTCGGACACAACTGAGCGACTTTCACTCTCACTTTCTGCTTCATTGACTATGCCAAAGACTTGGCCTGTGTGGATCACAGCATACTGTGGAAAATTCTTCAAGAGATGAGAATACCAGACCAGTTTAACCTGCCTCCTGAGAGATCTGTATGCAGGTCAAGAAGCAACAGATAGAACTGGACATGGAACAATAGCCTGGTTCCAAATCGGGAAAGGAGTATGTCAAGGCTGTATATTGTCACCCTGCTTATTTAACTTATATGCAGAATACAGCATGCAAAATGCTAGTCTGGATGAAGCACAAGCTGGAAACAAGATTTCCGGGAGAAATATCAATAACCTCAGATAAGCAGATGACACCACCCTTATGGCAGAAAGCAAAGAGGAACTAAAGAGCCTCTTGATGAAAGTGGAAGAGGAGAGTGAAAATGTTGGCTTAAAACTCAACATTCAGAAAACTAAGATCATGGCATCTGGTCCCATCACTTCATGGCAAATAGATGGGGAAACAATGGAAACAGTAAGAGACTTTTTTGGGCTCCAAAATCACTGCAGCTGGTGACTGCAGCCATGAAATTAAAAGACACTTGCTCCTTGGAAGAAGAACTATGACCAACCTAGACAGCATATTAAAAAGCAGAGACATTACTTTGCCAACAAAGGTTCATCTAGTCAAAGCTACGGTTTTTCCAGTAGTCATGTATGGATGTGAGAGTTGGACTGTGAAGAAAGCTGAGCACCAAAGAATTGATGCTTTTGAACTGTGGTGTTGGGGAAGACTCTTGAGAGTCCGTTGGACTGCAAGGAGATCCAACCAGTCCATCCTAAAGGAAATCAGTTCTGAATATTCATTGGAAGGACTGATGCTGAAGCTGAAACTCCAATACTTTGGCCACTTGATGCGAAGAATTGACTCATTTGAAAAGACCCTGATGCTGGGAAAGATTTAAGGCAGGAGGAAAAGGGGATGACAGAGGATGAGATGCTTGGATGGCATTACTGACTCAATGGACACGAGTTTGAGTAAGCTTCAGGAGTTGGTGATGGACAGGGAAGCCTAGTTTGCTGCAGTCAATGGGGTCACAAAGAGTCGGACACAACTGAGCAACTAAACTGACTGACTAGCTTCTGTACTCTGACACCAAATTAATTTTCCAAGACAGTTCTGGGTGAAGTAGAAAAGAATAGCTTTATTGTTTTGCCAGGCACAAGGTGCCACAGTGGGCTTATGCCCTCAAAACTGTGTGTCTCTACCTGGAGTGGGTTATGAGGAGTTTTATAGGAACGGTTCAAAGAGGGTGTGTTCAGTGTGTGGACATTCTTCTGATTCGTTGGTGGTGAGGCAAGTGGGAGTCAGCATCAGATCCCATCTGGGATCTACTTATGGGCACTATACCATTACCTTCAGCATGGTGAGGGTTTCAGTATCTTCAAAACAGCTCAAAGATGGTTGTTTGTATCACTTGAGGGGAAAAGAAGGCCTTGCCCTAAAGTTGCACTATTGTTTCTTTTGACTGTTCCTCCCTTGTCTCCCCATCCCCTCTCTTCCCTGATTAGCAACTGTTTCAGCCTACTCATTTGAACTCAGGGAAAGTCATGAAGGCTGAATGAAGCCAAGAAGTGGGGGACACAGAAAAGCTTTTGTGCCCATGAGCCCTGCACGGTCCTGTTCCGTATCAATCCCTGGGAAGGCCTCGTGTTTGAGGCAAAGCTGTTCCAAAGAGAACTGCACATTGCTTCCTTCAGTTTGGAATAACACAGCCTGTTGACTGGTAGGGAGAATCCAGTAGCTACAGCAGATGCTGTCGGCTGCCAGCCTGACATCCACCCCCAGCATCTCCCACACATTCTTCTGGTGTTCCCAAATATGTACCTCCTAATGTTCATACATTCTGGGTTTCAGAGGAGGCTAGCCCACTTGTCTCCAGGGGTGGGTTTGATTGGTATAATCAGAAAACTCATTTTTCCTTGAAGGTAATAGGTTTAGGCAAAGGTAGAGTGACACAGTGAAGGTGAGAAATTGGAGGCTGGAGTCTTTCTTAAAAATTCCTTCTTTCTTTGTTTTGTATAGAAGTATAGTTGACTTACAATGTTGTGTTAATTTCTGCTGTACAACAAAGTGACTCAGTTATACAAATTATATATACACATTCTTTTTTATATTCTTTTCCATTATGATTTATCATAGAATATTGAGTATGCTTCTCCGTGCTATACAGTAGGACCTTGTTGTTCATCCATTCTTTCTCTCTCTATATAGCTTACATATGCTAACCCCAACCTCCTATTTTCCCATCCCCAACCCCCTTCCCCTTGGCAACCAGTCAATGTCCATGGTTCTCTTACTGCCAAAATCTTGGGTTTCTCTGCACACTGAAGCCAAATAAAAAAATATGGAGATAGAGTTTGGAGGAGATAGAAAGATAACTTTAATCCTCAGACAGCTGAGGGGAGAACACAGCAGACTAGTGCCCCAAGAACTGTGCCCTCCTCTTGCATGGGGAACTGAGAGACTTGATAGATGAGGTTCACAGTCTGGGGTATGTAATAAGAAAAAAGAACCTTGCATTCTTCTATTTTCTTGCAATGTTTCGAAACAGTCACATCTGGGGTCAGGTGATCCGGTGATTGGGTCTTACAGTCTGATAGTCCAGTAATTGGGTCCATTTGTCACCGGCTTATTGTACTGCGGCCTTCTTCCTGAAATGTGAAAAGCTACAGGAGTGGTCTGTAAAGGGAGTGTGGTGAAGATAAGTACGTGTACAGGATGTAATTAGCATAGAGTTAAAGTGTAATAGCAGGATAGAGCTCATGCAGAGTAAGGGGGTGATAGATACAGGATACAAATTAGATAGTGTTAGGTTAGTTTTGGGAAAAGAAAATTTATAGACTATAGATTAGGAACAGTTAAAGTAAAACTAAGAGTGACTAGCTCTTTCAGACCCATTCATGTTTCTTCTCTGGCCTATTCACTGTTCTCTTTATTTTTTTGGTGTTCTCAGGAAAGGGGGAAAAAAAAGAGAAACTTATTCCTCTTTTTTCCTTTTCACTGCAACAATTCTATTTCACAGATTGGTTCATTTGTCATATTTTAGATTCCACATAGAAGTGATTATATGGTATTTATCTATCTCTTTCTGACTTACTTCACTTACTATGATCATCTCTAGTTGCATCCAGATTGCTGCAAATGGTATTATTTCATTCTTGGACTGAGTAATGTTATATATCTGGACCACATCTTCTTTATCCATTTATCACTTGATGGACATTTAGGTTGTTTCCTTGTCTTGGCTATTGTGAATAGCTAAAGACTCATTCTTCAGTTATGAGAAAGAGGCAAAACCTCTTCTGACTGTGGCTGTTTACCAGCTTGTGATCCCTGGAATGGTGATAGCAACTGTAGGATGATAATTAGAGTTAAATTGAATGAGTTGGAGTCATCAAAAGGGTAGACTATGATCCCATCATTTTGAACCTATCCAGGAGTTCCCCTGCCCATTTTAAATTTTTTTATGTAAAATAATTTTCTTATAGTTGCAGCCAGTTGGTTTTCTGTTACCGATAGCTTAGGTATTCTACTTGGGAGTATGGCTGAAAGTGAATCTCTGGTCTTTTGGAAGGGCTTTGGGGCAACCTCAAAGTTTTAAAATGCCTAGTCTAATTGAAAAACACTCCTGGACAAAACTGATACATTTCCATAGCTGGTGGCTCCTCCTTTATTTCACAACTGATTTCCAAGAGGCCTTAGGACCTCTCAGATCAGTTCAGTGGTGCTGTCTTTCTTGTTTCTAAAAGTGCTTTCAATTCTGAGAGAACGCTATCTTCCAAGCACTCTCCATTTATTTGTAGTTTGTGTTTTCTGATTGCACAAGTTTTAGGTGTTAATGGTAGAAAACAACAAAAAGGATACAGAAAAAAATCACTTGTAATCTTAGTATTTAACTATTTGGCCTATATGTTGTGTATGTGTGTGTGCTTCTGATTCATTTTTTCCCCCTTTCAAAAATGTGCTCATTATATTATGTATATAGTTTTATATTCCAACACAAAACTGTTCATGAGGTTATTTTTCATACATCGTTAAATGTATTTTAGACCTTGCTTAATGAGTACACATTAATTTATTGCATGAATATGTAATAAATTATAAACTGGTTATAGTTTACATGAAGGATGCATTCATGACAGTCTTACATAATTTAAGCTCTGCATAATTCAGGACTCTTTTTCACAAATAGGAATACTCAAGCAGTTTTTCCATGTATTAATAACAAACACCACTGACATTTAGCTTTGGACCTTGATTCCTGAAGCACTCAAAATCTGAAGGTCATTTACATTATTTCTGAAGACATCAACAAATGTTGGAACACTTATTGTGATCTGGCCACCTGTCTAGGCTTGGGGGTTGAATAGGAGTTTACATTATAGTGGGAGACAAAAAAGAAATATCATCAGATTTACCTATTTATCATGTTCATTACATTAAAAGGTATGGTAATAGGCAAGGGGAAAAAGAAAAATCTTGCGCAGGGCAGGCAAGATCAAAATTGCCAGAGTCTAAGCAGTGGTGTGGTCATGAGTCGCTGGCTTTACAGACCATTGAGAACCTACTTAGTCTTTCCTGTCAGCAAAATGCTTTTCTTCATGACTAATGAAGCCGTTGACTTATGAGGATTAACTTATCATAGTGGTTGGTCATAGAGTCTGGCAGGAGATACTCAAATGATGGCTCCTTAGCTGGGATCAGTGCTGCCTGTCCCAGGAAATACTATGCTTCATCACTCCCAACATGCCAAATCTCACCACATGAGTAAATGAGGAAATGGCTTCATTGTCTGACCTTCTCCCATCTAGCACTTTGCTAAAGAAGAGGTATACTAGCACTTTCATCACCCCCCCCCTTTTTTTTCCCAGTGAGTTAACTGAAGTATGAAGAAATGCAATGATTTGTCTGAAGTCCTTGGATACCCTTCCTGGTCTTCTTTGTGGGCTTTTCCTTCTACACACAGTCTATAAATAACTGCAGTCTCAAGGGCTCAGCCCTTAAGATGGGTCCTTTTCTGGCCTCCATCTGCTCTCTTCCCTGGATTTCAATGCAATCTAATTGCAGACTGTTCCCAGCACCTCTACCTTTGACTTCTTCTCTCAAGCTGTGTCCTCAAATCTCTAATCACCCACTCAACAGCAGGCAGAACCCCTCCTGCTTTAGTCTTCTCCTGTAGTCTTTCCAATTTCAACAAATGGCTCCACTCTCCGCCCACTTCCTATATCCAAAAATCAGTTGTCCCCAAAATCCATTTATTAAGAAGTGGAAATTTTTAAAAAAGATTTAAAAGGCACACAGATAGGAAATGAAGAAATAAAACTGTCCCTGTCTGCAGATGAAATGCTTTACTATGTTTAAAAAATAATCTCAAGGTATAGGTGATTTCAGCAAGGCTTCATGGTACAAGAGAAACATACAAAAATCAATTACAATTTTATTTACTGACCACAAATATGTGCCAACTAAAATTTAAAACAATACCATTTCTTTTTTTTTTTTAAATACAATACCATTTATAATCACTCCAAAGAAAATGAAATACTTTGATATTAGTCTGACAAAACACACAGCATCTGTATGCTGAAAATTATAAAATGATGATGCAAGGAATCAGAAGATGTAAATAAATGGAGAGACATACTGTGCTTTTGGATTAAAAGACTCAACATAATAAAGATATCACTTTTGCCCAAATTGATCTACAGGTTTAATGCAATTCCAATCAAAGTCCCAGGCAAGATCAAAATTGCCAGAGTCTAAGCAGTGGTGTGGTCATGAGTGGTGTGGTCATGGTGTGGTCATAATATTTCTTGTTAATATTTGTAGTCATACATAGTGTAGTAGTGGTAGTGTGTGTGCTCAGTCATGTTTGACTCGCTGTGACCCTTTGCACTGTAGGCCAAGGCTCCTCTGTCTATGGGATTTTTCAGGCAAGAATACTGGTGTGGATTGCCATTTCCTCCTCCAGGGGACCTTGCCAACATGGGGATCAAACCCACACTCCCCTTTGTCTCCTACATTGCCAGTGGATTCTTTACCAGTGAGCCATCTGGGAAGCCTGTAGTCATGCATTTGTTGTTCAGTCGCTCAGTCATGTCTGACTGTGAACCCATGGACTGCAGCACACAAGGCCTCCCTGTCCTTCACCATCTCCTGGAGCCTGCTCAAACTCATGTCCATTGAGTTGGTGATGCCATCCAACCATATCATCCTCTATCATCCTCTTCTCCTCCTCCCTTCAATCTTTCCCAGCATCAGGGTCTTTTCTAATGAGTCACCTCTTTGCATTAGGTGACCAAAGTACTGGAGCTTCAGTCCTTCCAATAAATATTCAGGATTGATTTCCTTCAGGATGGACTGGTTTGACCTCTTTGCAGTCCAAGGGACTCTCAGGAGTCTTCTCCAACACCACAGTTCAAAAGCATCAGTTCTTCGGCACCCAGCCTTCTTTATGATCCAACTCTCACATCCATACATGACTACTGGAAAAACCATAGCTTTTACTATATGGACCATTGTCAGCAAAGTAATGTCTCTAACTTTTTAATATGCTCTCTAGATTTGTCATAGTTTTTCTTCCAAGGAGCAGGCATCTTTTAATTTCATGGCTGTGTCACCATCTGCAGTGATTTTGGAGCCTAAGAAAATTAAGTCTGTCACTGTTTCCATTGTTTCCCCATCTGTTTGCCATGAAGTGATGGGACCAGATGCCATGATCTTAGCTTTTTGAATGTTGAATTTTAAGCCAGCTTTTTCACTCTCTTCTTCCACTTTCATCAAGAGGCTCTTTAGTTCCTCTTTGCTTTCTGCCATAAGGGTGGTGTCATCTACATATCTGAGGTTATTGATATTTCTCCCAGCAATCTTGATTCCAGCTTGTGCTTCATCCAGCCGAGCACTTTGCATGATGTACTCTGCGTATAAGTTAAATAAGCACGGTGACAGTATACAGCCTTGACGTACTCCTTTCCCAATTTGAAATCAGTTTGTTGTTCCGTGTCCTGTTCTAACTGTTGCTTCTTGACCTGCATACAAGTTTCTTAGGGGGCAGGTGAGGTGGTCTGGCATTCCCAACTCTTGAAGAATTTTCCATAGTTTGTCGTGATCCACACAGTCCAAGGCTTTAGCATAGTCAATGAAGCAGAAATAGATGTTTTTCTGGAATTCTCCTGCTTTTTCTATGATCCAACGGGTGTTGGCAATTTGATCTCTGGTTCCTTTGCCTTTTCTAAATCCAGCTTGAACATCTGGAAGTTCTTAGTTCACATACTGTTGAAGCCTCACTCGGAGAATTTTGAGCATTACTTTTCTAGCTTGTGAAATGAGTGCAATTGTGCAGTAGCTTGAACATTCTTTGGCATTGCCTTTCTTTGGGATTGGAATGAACTTTTCCAGTCCTGTGGCCGCTGCAGCATTTTCCAAATTTGCTGGCATACTGAGTAGAGCACTTTAACAGCATCCTCTTTTAGGATTTGAAATAGCTCAACTGGAATTCCATCACCTCCACTAGGTTTGTTTGTAGTAATGCTTCCTAAGGCCTACTTTGACTTCAAACTCTAGGATGTCTGGCTCTAGATGAGTGATCACACAATCATGGAAATCCGGGTCATTTGGACCTTTTTTTGTATAATTCTTTCGTGTATTCTTGCCACCTCTTCTTAATATCTTCTGCTTCTGTTAGATCCTTACCATTTCTGTCCTTTGTTGTGCCCTTCTTTGCATGAAGTATTCCCTTGGTATGTCTAATTTTCTTGAAGAGATCTCTAGTCTTTCCCATTCTGTTGTTTTCTTCTATTTCTTTGCATTATTCACTTAAGAAGGCTTTCTTATCTCTCCTTGCTATTCTTTAGAACTCTGCATTCAGTTGGGCATATCTTTCCTTTTCTCCTTTGCCTTTCACTTCTCTTCTTTTCTCAGCTCTTTGTAAGGGCTCCTCAGACAACAATTTTGCCTTTTTGTGTTTTTTTTTTTCTTTTTCTTCGGGATGGTTTTGATCACCACCTCCTGTGCAACGTTACGAACCTCTGCCCATAGTTCTTCACATACTCTATCAGATCTAATCCCTTGAATCTATTTGTCATTTCATCACTTCCACTGTAGTCATGTATACATGAGCTTATTCTAAAAGTTTACATGGAAAGATGAAGGAACTAAGCTAAAACAGCTATGAAAAAGAAGAGTAAAGAGGGAAGAATCAGTCTAAAGACTTACAGACTTATTATATAACTATAGTAATTCTATAATACAGTATGTTGCAGAGTGATGGACAGACAGATCAGTGGAACAGAATATTGAACACAGAAAGAGACCCACAAAATTATGCCTAACTGATTTTTGACAGAGGTGCAAAAGGAATTTACTGTAGGGGTGGAGTGAGCACCAACAGACGGTGCTGGAACAAATGGACTTCTTAAAGTAAAAAAAAAAAAAAATCCTCAAACCCTAGATCAACCTTGATCTGTCAGCTTACTCGAAAAATTATTCAAAATGTATCACAAACATAGATGTAAAACATAAAATTAGAAAACTTTTAGAAAAAAATAGAATATCTTTTAGAAAAAAGTAGACCACCAAGGGCTAAAGAATTGATTTCACACCAGAAACCCAACTTACATAACACTGATAAATCAGACCTCATAAAAATTAAAAACGTTTGCTCTGTGAAAGACTTGAAGGGGGTGAAAATACAAACCACAGAGTAGAAGAAAACATTTTCAAAGCATAAAGCTAATGAAAGGTTTGTTGATGGAATATGTAAAGCACTTTCAAAAGTTGCATAAGAAAACAATCGAGGGACTTCCCTGATGTTAAGACTTCGATTTCCAATGCAGGGGGTATGAGTTAGATCTCTGGTGAAGGAGCTAAGATGCCACGTCTTGTGGCTAAAAAACCAAAACTGAAAAAAGAAACAATATGGTAACAAATTCAATTAAGACTTTAAAAATGGTCCACATTAAAAAAAATCTTAAAAGGAAATAATCCAATTAGAGAATGGGCTTTAATGACAGGAACGGACATTTCACCAAAGAGGGTAAGTGAGTGGCCAATAAGCCCATGAGAGGTCTTCATCACTAGCCCTTCAGTTCAGTTCAGTCGTTCAGTCCTGTCTGACTCTTTTTGACCCCATGGACTGAAGCACGCCAGGCTTCCCTGTCCATCACTGACTCCCAGAGCTTGCTCAAACTCATGTCCATCGAGTTGGTGATGCCATCCAACCGTCTCATCCTCTGTTGTCCCCTTCTCTTTCTGCCTTAAAACTTTCCTAGCATTGGGGTCTTTTCCAATGAGTCAGTTCTTCACAACAGGTGGCCAAAGTATTGGAGCTTCAGCTTCAGCATCAGTCCTTCCAATGATCAGGACTGATTTCCTTTAGGATGGACTGGTTGGATCTCCTTGCTGTCCAAAGAACTCTCAAGAGTCTTCTCCAACACCACAGTTCAAAAGCATCAATTCTTCGGTGCTCAGTTTTCTTTATGATCCAACTCACATCTGTACATGACTAATGGAAAAACCATAGCCTTGACTAGACAGATCTTTGCTGGTGAAGTAATGTCTCTGCTTTTCAATAGCCCTTTAGGGAAATGCAAATTAAATCCACAATGATCCACCTATCAGAATAACTAAAATAAAAATTGTCATAATACTAAATGCTGGCAAAGATATGGAGACACTGGATCCATTTATACATTGCTGGTAGGAATATAAAATGGTACAGCCACTCTGGAAAAGAGTTTATTATAAAACTACTTCTTCTAAAATGAAACAAATGGCTACATTACAGCCCAGCAGTTGCACTTTTGATTGTTTATCCCAGAGAAATGAAGACTTATATTCATATACTAACTTGTTTGCAAATGTTCATAGTAGCTTTATTTGTGAGAGCTAAAAACTAGGAATGACCCAGATGTCATTAAATAAGTGAATGGTTAATCAAATTGTACCATGGGATACTATTTGGCAATAAAAGGGAACATACTATTTGATACCAGCAACAACTTGGATGGCTTTTAATGGTGTTATGCTAAGTGAAAAATGTCAGTCTCAAAAGTTGCTTATTGTATGTTTCCATTTATATAGTGTTCTTTTTAAAAATTTTATTTTGTTGAAGTATAATTGATTTACAATGTGTTTATTTCTGCTCTACAGCATAATAATTCAGTAATACATGTATATGCATTCTTTTTCATGTTCTTTCCCATAATGGTTTATCTTAGGAAACTGAATATAGTTCCCTGTGCTATACAATAGGACTTGTTGCCGATCCATTCTATATATACTAGTTTGCATTTTGCATCTGCTAATCTCAAACTGCCAATCCATCCTTCCCTACCCTTCCCTCTTGGCAACCGCAAGTCTGTTCTCTATGTCTGTGAGTCTGTTTCTATCTCACAGATAGGTTCATTTGTGTCATATTTTAGATTCCACATAGAAATGATATCATATGCTATTTGTCCTCTTTCTGACTCACTTCACTTAGTATGATAATCTCTAGGTCCATCCATGTTGCTGCAGATGGCATTGTTTCATTCTGTTTTATGGCTGAGTAGTATTCCATTGTATATATGTACCACCTCTTTATCCATTCATCTATCGATGGACATTTAGGTTGTTTCCATTTCTTGGCTGTTGTACATGGTGCTGCAAGGAACATAGGGGTGCGTGTGTCTTTTTGAATTATAGTTTTGACTGGATAGATACCCAGGAGTGGGACTGCTAGATCATATGGCAACTCTATTTTTAGTTTTTTGAGGAACCTCCATACTGTTCTCCATAGTAGCTGCACCTGTTAATATTCCCACCAACTTTGTAGGAGGGTTCCCTTTTTTAGATACCTTCTCCAGCATTTGTTATTTGTAGATTTTTTAAATGATGGCTATTCTGACCAGTGGGAGGTGGTGCCTCATTGTATATATAACATTTTTGAAATAATAATAATATAAAGATGGAAAAGAGATTGATTATAGGTTGCCAGAGGTTAGGTGGGAAAGGAAGATATAGTTATATATAGTTATAAGGAGAGTATAATGGAGCCTTGTGGCAATGGAGCAGTTTTGTCTATTGGTTGTTGCTGTGGTTACATGAATTTATCTATGTGGCAAAAACTTATAAAATGGTACACACACACAAATAAGTACATCTAAACTGGTGAAATCTGAATAAATTCTGTAGCTTGTACTAATATCAATATCCTAGTTTCAAATTGTGCTATGTTTATGTCATATTTTTCTATTGGAAGAAACTGAATGAAGGGTACATCAGACTTCTGGTATGTTTTTCTGCAACTTTCTAGGAATCTGTGATTGTTTCAAAATAAAAAGGTAAACAGTAATGTGAAATATTATAGATGGTCATGACATGCTTTTGTTTATAACTCCTAGTGTTTGTACATTACTCCCAAGAAAAATTTCTCACCTGTGACTTGTAATGCCTTTATAATCTAGCCCAGGACTACCCCCTCCCTGTTGCTTACCGTTCTCTTGTCGTACAAATCATTTGTCAAATCCTAGACCATGCCAACCACTTTTTCCAGGCACATGACCTTGTTTTTTCTGTCCGCTTTGCATATATCCTTCACATGATTTTCTTTCTCTTTTTGTAGGTTGCAACTTAAATATTATCTTCTCAGAGACCCCTTCCCTGATCATTATGTTTCTTACCGCACCATGTTAATTTCATTCCAAAGAATTTGGATTATCTATCTTTTATTGACTTTTTATTGGCTTTTTAATTATACTGCAAGTTCCCCAAGACCCTGAAACTTCTTTGTCTTACTCTCTGTTACATTTCAGTATGTGACACTCTGCCCCACACATAGTTCCCGGTGAATGAATGAGTAGATCCATGAATTAATTGCAGAGTTGGCACAAACACACTGGTCTGCTGTCTCTTACTACAACACAGCTTCTGCAGTCCCCTCTACCTGACTCCTCCCCAGTGAGAAACACTGGCAGCAATTCCCATAAACTTCGTGACTTAAAACAACACGAATTTATTATTTTATGGTTGTTGAGGTCAGCAATCCCAAGTGAATGTCACTGGGCTAAAACCAAGGTATCAGCATGGCTGAGTCCCTTCCTCAAGGCTCTAGGGGTGAATCCATGTTATCATCTTTTTCAGCTTCTAGAGGCTGCCTGCATTACTTGCTCATGGCCTCTGGTATCCTCCAAGTCAGCAATGACTGGTCAAGTCTTTCTCACCTCAATCACGTGGACACTCATTCTTTTGCCTTGCTCTTCCACATTTAGGGACCCTTGTGATTACATTGGTTTAGGATAAATTCCCTATTTTAAGGTCATCCTTCTGCTCCCTTAATTCCTCTTTGCCACATAAAGTATTCACAGGTTCTATGGATGAGGATGTAGACACAGGGGGAGGCCATTATTTCTGTCTATCAAGCCTCAAGACTTCAACTTCCATAAAGAGACTTCTCTGTTCATAGTTGGATCTCCAGGGTCTGGTGTCTGGTATCACTCAATGAATTGTTGAAACACAGTTAACTAAAATAACCCAAAGGCAGCATCAGTGTCTAGCATGAGGCAGACACTCTTACCTATTAAAGACATTTCTTCCCAGCTCAACTCCACCCAGCTAAGTCAGTACATTCTTTAAGGCTTTGCACAAAGCCACTTCTTAACATGAAGCCTCCACTAAGTGTGAAGCAAAGTCTTCCTCCTTCTGAGGGCAAATTATAGGTCAACATTTTTTTTTTCATAATTAATTAATTTTTTTGTTGAAGGATAATTGCTTCACAGAATTTTGTTGTTTTCTGTCAAACCTCAACATGAATCAGCTATAGGTATACATATATCCCCTCCCTTTTGAACCTCCCTCCCATCTCCCTCCCCATCCCACCCTTCTAGGCTCTGATACAGAGCCCCTGTTTGAGTTTCCTGAGCCATAAAGCACATTCCCATTGGCTATCTATTTTACATATGGTTATATAAGTTTCCATGTTACTCTTTTCATACATCTCACCCTCTGTTCCCCTCTCGCCATGTCAGTAAGTCTATTCTCTATGTCTATTTCTCCATTGCTGCCCTGTAAATAAATTCTTCAGTACCATTTTTCTAGATTCTGTGTATATGTGTTAGAATATGATATTTATCTTTCTCTTTCCGACTTACTTCACTCTGTATAATAGGTTCTAGGTTCATCCATCTCATTAGAACTGACTCAAATGCATTCCTTTTTATGGCTGAGTAATATTCCATTGTGTATATGTACCACAATTTCTTTATCCATTCATCTGTTGATGGACATCTAAGTTGCTTCCATGTCCTAGCTATTGTAAATAGTGTTGCAGTGAACAATGGGATACATGTGTCTTTTTCAATTTTGGTTTCCTCAGGGTATATGCATAGGGGTGGAATTGCTGGGTCCATATGGTGGTTTTGTTCTTAGTGTTTTAAGGAATCTCCATATCG
Organism: Giraffa tippelskirchi; assembly: GCF_054371585.1. Taxonomy (NCBI): domain Eukaryota; kingdom Metazoa; phylum Chordata; class Mammalia; order Artiodactyla; family Giraffidae; genus Giraffa; species Giraffa tippelskirchi. The sequence continues at coordinate 15,536,922 of NC_137283.1, read as the reverse complement.
TCTTCCATAGTGGCTGTATCAATTTACATTCCCACCAACAGTGCAAGAGCATTCCCTTTTCTCCACACCCTCTCCAGCATTTATTGTTTGTAGACTTTTGATGATGGCCATTCTGACCCATGTGAAGTGATATCTCATTGTAGTTTTGACTTGCATGTCTCTAATAATGAGTGACATTGAGCATTTTTTCATGTGTTTGTTAGCCACCTGTATGTCTTCTTTGGAGAAATGTTTGTGGAAGTCTTTTCCCCACTTTTTGATTAGGTTGTTTGTTTTTCTGGTATTGAGTTGTATGAGTTGCTTGTGTATTTTGGAAATTGATCCTTTGTCTGCTGTTTCATTTGCTATTATTTTCTCCCATTCTGAGGGTTGTCTTTTCACTTTGCTTATAGTTAAAAGCTTTTGCACAGCAAAGGAAACTAAGTTTAATCTGGCCCCATTTGTTTACTTTTGTTTTTATTTCTGTTACTCTGCTGCTGCTGCTGCTAAGTCGCTTCAGTCGTGTCCGACTCTGTGCGACCCCGTAGACGGCAGCCCACCAGGCTCCCCCATCCCTGGGATTCTCCAGGTAAGAACACTGGAGTGGGTTGCCATTTCCTTCTCCAGTGCATGAAAGTGGAAAGTGAAAGTGAAGTCGCTCAATCGTGTCCGACTCGTAGCGACCCCATGGACTGCAGCCTACCAGGCTCCTCCGTCCATGGGATTAGGAGGTGGGTAATAGAGGATCTGTTGGTTGGATGGCATCACCGACTCTATGGACATGGGTTTGGGTAGACTCCGGGAGTTGGTGATGGACAGAGAGGCCTGGCGTGCTGCAGTTCATGGGGTTGCAAAGAGTCGGACACGACTGAGCGACTGAACTGAACTGAATAGAGGATCTTGCTTTGATTTATGTCATCTACTGTTCTGCCTATGTTTTCCTCTAAGAGTTTTATAGTTCCTGGTCTTACATTTAGGTCTTTAATCCATTTTGAGTTTATCTTTGTGTGTGGTGTTAGGAAATGGTCTAATTTCATTCTTTTACATGTAGCTGTCCAGTTTTCCCAGCACCATTTATTGAAGAGGCTGTCTTTGCCCCATTGTATATTCTTGCCTCCTTTGTCAACAATAAAGTACCCAGAGGTACATGAGTTTATTTCTGGGCTTTCTATCTTGTTCCATTGGTCTATGTTTCTGTTTTTGTGCCAGTACATTACTGTCTTGGTGACTGAAGCTTTGTAGTATAATCTGAAGTCAGGAAGGTTGATTCCTCCAGCTCCATTCTTCTTTCTCAAGACTGCTTTGGCTATTTTGGGTCTTTTGTGTTTCCACATGAATTGTGAAATTTTTTGTTCTAGTTCTGTGAAAAATGCCATTGGTAATTTGATAGGGATCACACTGAATCTGTAGATTGTGTTTGGAAGTATAGTCATTTTCACAATATTGATTCTTCCTACCCAGGAATATGGAACATCTCTCTGTTTATGTCATCTTTGATTTCTTTCATGAGGGTCTTACAATTTTCTCTGTACCATCCTTTTGTCTCCTTAGGTAAGTATACTCCTAGATATTTAATTCTTCTTGTTGCAATGGTGAATGGGATTGATTCCTTAATTGCTCTTTCTGAATTTTCATTGTTGGTATATAAAAATGCAAGTGATTTCTGTGTATTGATTTTGTATCCTGCAACTTTGCTAAATTCACTGATTAGCTCTAGCAATTTTCTGATACTAGCTTTAGAGTTTTCTATGTACAGTATCATGTCATCTGCAAACAGTGAGGGCTTCTTCTTTTCCAATCTGGATTCCTTTTATTTCTTTTTCTTCTCTGATTGCTGTAGCTAGGACTTCCAGAACTGTGTTGAGTAATAGTGGTGAAAGTGGACACCCTAGTCTTGTTCCTGATCTTAGGGGGAATGCTTTCAGTTTTTCACCATTGAGAATAATGTTTGCTGTAGGCTTATCATATATAGCTTTTACTATGTTGAGGTAGGTTTCTTCTATGCCCATTTTCTGAAGAGTTTTAATCATAAATGGGTGCTAAATTTTGTCAAAGGCTTTTTCTGCATCTATTGAGATTATCATATGGTTTTTATCTTTCAGTTTGTTAATTCGGTGTATCACATTGATTGATTTGTGTATATTGTAGAATCCTTACATCCTTGGAATAAACTCAACTTGATCATGATGTATGAGCTTTTTGATGTGCTGCTGAATTCTGTTGAGGATTTTTGCATCTATGTTTAGCAGCGATATTGGCCTGTAGTTTTCTTTTTTTTTTTTGGTATCAGGTTGATGGTGGCCTCGTAGAATGAGTTTGGAAGTGTTCCTTCCTCTGCAATTTTTTGAAAGAGTTTTAGAAGGATGGCATTAGCTCTTCTCTAAATGATAGAATTCTCCTGTGGAACCATCTGGTCCTGGGCTTTTGTCTTTTGGGAGATTTTTGATCACAGCTTCGATTTCAGTGCTTGTAATGGGTTGTTCATAATTTCTGTTTCTTCCTGGTTCAATCTTGGAAGATTGAAATTTTCTAAGAATCTGACCATTTCTTCTGGTTTATCCATTTTATCGCCATGTAGTTGTTCATAATAGTCTCTTATAATCCTTTGTGTTTCTTCATTGTCTGTTGTAACCTCTCCTTTTTCATTTTTAATTTTGTTGATTTGATCCTTCTCTCTTTTTCCCTTGATGAGTCTGGCTAAAGGTTTGCCAATTTTGTTTATCTTCTCAAAGAACCAGCTTTTGGTTTTATTACTCTTTACTATTGTTTCTTTCCTTTCTTTTTCATTCATTTCTGCTCAGATCTTTATGATTTCTTTCCTTCTACTAACTTTGGGTTTTTTTTGTTCTTTTTCCAGTTGTTTTAGGTGTAAAGTTAGGTTGTCTATTAGATGTTTTTCTTGTTTCTTGAGGAAGGATTGTATTGCTATAAACTTCCCTCTTAGAACTGCTTTTGCTGCATCCCATAGGTGTTGAGTTGTCGTGTTCTCGTTGTCATCTGTTTCTAGAAATTTTTTGATTTCCCTTTTGATTTCTTCAGTAACCTGTTGGTTATGTAGAAGTGTGTTGTTTCATCTCCATGTGTTTGTGTTTCTTATAGTTTTTTTCTTGTAATTGATATCTAGTCTCATAGCATTTGTAGTCAGAGAAGATGCTTGATATGATTTCAATTTTCTTAAATTTATTGAGGTTTGATTTGTGACCCAAGATGTGGTCTATCCTGGAGAATGTTCCATGTGCACTTGAGAAGAAGGTGTATTCTGCATTTGGATGGAATGCCCTGAAGATATCAGTGAGATCCATCTCACCTACTGTATCATTTAAGACTTGTGTTTCCTTATTAATTTTCTGTTTTGATGATTTGTCCATTGGTGTGAGTGGGATGTTAAAGTCTCCTACTATTGTTGTGTTACTGTCAATTTCTCCTTTTATGTGTGTTAGTGTTTGTCTTATGTATTGAGGTGCTCCTATGTTGGTTCATAGATATTTACAATTGTTATGTCTTCCTCTTGAATTGATTCTTTGATCATTATGTAGTGTCCTTCCTTATCTCTTGTAATCTTCTTTATTTTAAGGTCTACTTTGTCTGATATGAGGATTGCTACTTCAGCTTTCTTTTGCTTCCCATTTGCATGGAAAATATTTTTCCATCCTCTCACTTTCAGTCTATATGTGTCTTTAGGTCTGAAGTGGGTTTCTTGTAGATAGCATATATATGGGTCTTGTCTTTGTATCCATTCAGCCAGTCTGTGTTTTTTGGTTGGAGCATTTAGTTCATTTACATTTAAAGTAATTATTGATATGTATGTTACTATTGCCATTTTCTTAATTATTTGGGGTTGATTTTGTAGATATTTTTCTTCTCTTGTATTTCTTTAACATTTGTTGTAAAACTGGTGTGGTGGTACTGAATTCTCTTAACTTTTGCTTGTCTGAAAAGCTTTTTTTTTTCTCCATCAATTTTGAATGAGATCCTTGCCAGGTACAGTAATCTTGGTTGTAGATTTTCCCCTTTCAGTACTTTAAATACGTCCTGCCATTCCCTTCTGGCCTGCAGAGTTTCTGCTAAAAGATCAGCTGTTAAGCATATGGGATTTCCCTTGTATGTTACTTGCTTCTCCCTTGTGGCTTTTAATATTCTTTCTTTATGTTTAGTCTTTGTTAGTTTGATTAGTATGTGTCTTGGCATATTTCTCCTTGGGTTTATTCTGTATGGGACTCTTTGTGCCTCTTGGACTTGATTGACTATTTCCGTTTCCATGTTGGGGAAATTTTCAACTATAATCTTTTCAAAAATTTTCTCATACCCTTTCTTTTTTTGTTCTTCTTCTGGGACCCCTATAATTCAAATGTTTGTATGTTTGATATTGTCCCAGAGGTCTCTGAGACTATCCTCAGTTCTTTTCATTCTTTTTACTTTATTCTGCCTTCAGAAGTTATTCCCACCATTTTATCTCCCAGCTCACTGATTGATTCTTCTGCTTCAGATATTCTGCTATTGATTCCTTCTAGAGTATTTTTAATTTCAGAAATTGTGTTGTTTGTATGTTTATTCATTAATTCTTCTAGGTCTTTGTTGATTGATTCTTGTATTTTCTCCATTTTATTTTCAAGGTTTTTTTTTTTTTATCATGTTTGCTATCATTATTCTGAATCCTTTTTCAGGTAATTTGCCGATTTCCTCTTCATTTATTTGGACTTCTGTGCTTCTAGTTTGTTCCTTCATTTGTGTAGTATTTCTCTGCCTTTTCATTACTTTTGTTTTTTTAACTTATGTGTTTGAGGTCTCCTTTTCCCATGCTTCAAGGCTGAATTCTTTCTACCGTTCGGTTTCTGCCCTCCCAAGGTTGGTCCAGTGGTTTGTGTAAGCTTTGTATAGGGTGAGATTTGTGCTAAGTTTTTTTTTTGTTGTTGTTGTTTGTTTGTTTTTCCTTTGATGGGCAAGGCTGGGTGAGGTGGTAATCCTGTCTGGTGATGATTGGGTTTGTATTTTTGTTTTGTTTGTTGTTTAGATGAGGTGTCCTGCACAAGGTGCTACTGGTGGTTGGGTGATGCTGGATCTTGTATTCAAGTGGTTTCTTTTGTGTGGGTTCTCACAATTTGATAAAAAACAAAAACAAAAAACCAAGAAGATGAGAAGTCACCTATGCCACAAGGCAGCGTGCTAACCCTAGTGCAACGCTTCCGGGGAGGTAAAGGGTTCTAGGAACGCCTTCCTTCCTAAGTGGCCCAGAGCATTCAGTTTGTTAACCACAGAGGCTCAACATGATGTTTGCATGCCATTTTGCTCTTGGTTTGTATATCTCACATATTTTTTTTTTTAATATTGTTTTTTTTTTGGCTGCACCAGATCTTAGTTGCAGCATGTGGGATATACTTCCCTGACCAGGGATGGAACCTGGCCCTCCTGCATTGAAAGTGCAGAGTCTTAGCCACTGGACCACCAGGGAAGTATCTCATCTCACAATTTTTTTGCTCTTTACTTCCTTTATGTTAAGTGGCTCTTTTCTAAAACACTGTTAATTCCTTTAATGATTTAAAACTAATTTTTTTCAGTTTATATTCTTAGCAGCTGCATTTAGGGATTGTGTGTTAGTTGCTCAGTCGTGTCCAACTGTCTGTGACCTCATTGACTGTAGCCCACCACTCCTCTGTCTGTGGAATTCTCTAGGCAAGGATGTTGTAGGGGGTAGCCATTCCCTTCTCCAGGGGAGCTTCCTGACCTAGAAATCAAACCTGAGTCTCCCCCATTGCAGGCAGATTCTTTACCATCTGAGCCACCAAGGAAGCCCTTCAGAGATTACAGTATACATTTTTTCTGAATCTACTTCAGATTTATACTAACTTAATTCCAATAAGATATGGAAACTGCTCCAATATAGCTCCATTTCCTCCTCCCATTTTTATGCTAGTATTGCTAATCTACTACAAACCTAGTAATACAGTGTTATGTTATTGTTTTATATAATATTGTTGGAAGAAGCTGAGAAAATTTTAAAAAATGCATTTCTAGTTTTTTGAAAAGATGTTAGCTTTATTTACCATTTCTAGTTCTCTTGATTTGTTTAGATCTGAGTTAACACGGTATATTGCAATGGCAACCCACTCCAGTACTCTTGCCTGGAGAATCCCATGGACGGAGGAGCCTAGTGGGCTGCAGTCCATGGGGTTGCTAAGAGTCGAGCACAACTGAGCGACTTCACTTTCACTTTTCACTTTCATGCATTGAAGAAGGAAATGGCAACCCACTCCAGTGTTCTTGCCTGGAGAATCCCAGGGACAGGGGAGCCTGGTGGGCTGCCGTCTATGGGGTTGCAGAGAGTCGGACACGACTGAAGCGACTCAGCAGCAGCAGGGTTAGTTCTCTGGTAGTCTCGGGTCTTGGAGTCAGTGTTCTCACTCCCAAGGCTCAGGGCTTGATCCCTGATCAGCAACAAAGATTCCACAAGTGGTTTGTTACAGCATTAAGTGAGATTAAAACAAATACCCCAAAATGCAAAACCAAAGAGGAACCCCAAACAAATGGCAGTTACAAAATCAGGCAAATACTAATTAAAATAATGGAATATCACATATACATATACACACATGAGCAAAGTCAAAACAGTCCAACAAACATAAAGTACAATAGATTGACCCGACGAACAAAGGAAGTCAAAAATTATATTTACCAGTTAAGAACAAAACTAAAGCACAAACTGGAAAACAAAACTAAAGCAAGGTGTCAAGCGGGGAATAAAGCAATGAAAACAAAACTAACACATATGTTGAGAGGAAAAAAAAGAAAGAATAGGTATGCAAAGTTAAATAGAGGTATATGAAGAAGATTTATGTATATTGAAGATAAACTGCAAGGGGAAAAGCACAGTAGGAAAAGCAAACAAAGGAATAAATGTATAAAAAATAATCATAGCCTTAAAAATTGAAAATTAAAATTAAAAAAAGAGAATTAAAAAAATGGAAAACTCCACAGAACTGCAAAAGCCCAACGTAGAGACAGAGGTTTATAACAACAATAAAAAATGTGACTGAGGAGAAAAAAAAAGCTCAAAAGTTTAATTAGATTTCACAGTGCCAATAAAATTGATAACTACAACAGAGAGGGAAAGAAAAAAGAAAAGAAATCCGAAAGCATCTACAGAACAAGTCAAACCATAAGAATAATAAATGTTTTTCTTGAGTCACTGCTGTCAGAGTCCTTTCCCTCTCTGAGAGTCGCAGTCCACTTCACCTCCCTAGGATGCCCTCCAACACTGTGCTGATCTCTGGACCTGCTGTGGGGATAGCTCAGACTCTAATCTGGTTCTACTACTGAGTGTTCTTGCCTCCAACATCCACAGCTATCAGAACTAGTGTGTTTTCTTTTGTGGGAACTCTCGATGTCCTTTTGTATATTCCATAGACACAGAGTCTGCCTAGTTGATTTTAATCTGCAGCTTGTACAGCTGGTGGGAAGGTTTTGGGTCTTCTTCTTTAGCCACACTGCCCCTGGGTTTCAATTGTAGTTTTATTTCCACCTCTGCATGTGGGTTGTCTACAGGGGTTTGCTCCTGAGGCTGCCCTGTAGGACTTTGGTTTGCCCCTATGAGGGCCAGGTGTGGAGCTGGTACAGCTGCTTGGGTCATAGGGGTTCTGGTAGCACCAGGTACTCAGGGGAGTTGGCGGCCAGGGCAGCAGGAAATATAGTGCTCTAGAAGGGTATGGCAACCAGTATTGGCCAATACGCTCCAGTATTCTTGCCTGGAGAACCCCCCTGACAGAGAAGCCTAGCAGGCCACAGTCTACAGGGTCGCAAAGAGTCGGACACGACTGAAGCAACCCTGTGGGCATAGATGGAAGACTTTTTGGCTGTGGCAGCTCTGCCCTGGTGAGACTTGAGTGTGAAGGTGGTGCAGCTGCTTGGCTTGCGGGACCCTTGGCAGCGTCAAGTGTGTAGGGACATGGACTGCCTCCACTGCAGGAGTTACGGCCCTATTAGAGTCATTTTTTGAGCCTCTTGTAGCTGGCGATCAGAAGGCCTCTTCGGCCAGTTTTTGCCCGTAGCTCAGCCGGTTCAGGCACTTCAAGAGCTCCCTTGCTTGGGGTCTTTCTCTGTTGTTTGGTGTATCAGGCACATAGAGGGGCCCCCTTGGCTTGGTCCTGCTCTGTAGATTGATGCATCAGGTACTTAAAGGGGCACTCTGGGTAGGGTCCTACTCTGTAGTTCAGTGAGTCAAGGTGTTTGATGGGCCATCCTCTCTGTTGTTCAGCTGCCAATGCTGGTGTGTAGGGGAGAAATAGGCTATGGTGATGGCTTCACCCCCTACATGTGACTCAGAAGTATCGCCTTGCTTCCATGGCTGCCTGGTTTTCCTCCACAGGCATTTCCCACCACAGTCTCCTTCCTCACATCCCCTCGGTCCGTCTCTCCACAGTCAACAGCAGCCCTCACCCTGGGATTGCTCCACAATCCCTAAAATCCAGCTCCCAGTCGCTGCACCTTCTAGGGGACCTGTGACCCTGTCCAGGGTATGTATGGCTGTGGCAAGGAATGTCTGATTCTCATTCCATTTAGGCTGCCACAGATCAGCTGTTTCACTCTCAGCCTTAAATGTTTCTCCTCTGACTCACACAGTTGCCCTGGTGTGGGGATCAGACCCCTGCTTCCATTCCCTCACCTGCCAAGGGCAGGTCCAGTCCTACTAACACACCTGTTTTACCCCCTAGTTCCTTCATCCTACCTAGTTTTGCAGGGTTCTATATGTTCTTTTCCACTGGTCAGCTACTCCTTTTTGCCCTCAGCTGGTGTTCTGTGTGCACTTCTGTGTCTGAAGTTGTATTCCTGATGTATCCATGGAGAGAGATGTATTCCACGTCCACCTAATCCTCCACCATCTTGTTCCTCCCAACATATGTTTTATTAGCCCATTTCCTTGACTAGGTTCTGAATTGCTTGGATAGTGATGGTCTCATGCCTGTCTGAGCTCTTCATAGTTTCTAGCATTTGGGGAGGCCTTAACTCATTCAGAACAAGGGGCGAAACCCAAGGTAATGATCAGAGGAAGAAAGCAGTTGGGGAGTGTGAGAGCCAAGGAGAAACCTCTCTCAGAGTCTTCCATTTCCTCTCACTAAAGAAGACTCTTCATCACAAGATGGCTAGAGAGCTGCTATGGGTGAACACACTTGTAGTAAGGTGTTGTGATGGGATTCTTCCTCCATTATTCCCTTCTGGGAACAATTAGTTCCCACAAATGTCATCCATTCCAGAACCTGCAGCCCATCTGACTTCTATTTCTTTGCTGATGGTGAATGCTGACCTTCATTAGATTTGATCCCATGATGATATCTCTGCCTCCTGATCTGTTCATTGACTTTGTGATCTCTCCAGTGCTTGGGCTATCTAAGATTCTCTCTTGCTGTCCTGTTGCCTCTACCATTGACTTGGTATATGGAGTGCTGTCCCTTGCCTATTTTGAAGGTCGTGCCTATCTGTCAGAGTAAACTGGTTGAATAGCTTTTCCTTTCCAGAAAGTGCAGAAGGTGACTTCTGTGCAGTTTTAAAAAGTGGGTGTGCTTTTCTTTTTTCTTCAAAGACACTTTAAACTCTTTGGTCAACATTTTTCATCCTTTTCCTTTCAGATACCCAAGGTCAAGTACTATTTTTAGCCATTGTTCTCCCCAATGGGGTTCTTCTCAGAGCATCCTGGCTACTGGGGCTATACTTTTATTAGCTTCTTCAAGGGATAACACATAGGTAGCCACATCTCATTTCTTCCCCTTTTAAGTAGGTTAAATTTTCCACAGATCATTTGCTTGTTGCATGTCTAATTATTCTTAAGAACAACTGGAAAAGAATAGCTGATTGTCAGGATAAGATGGAAAACACATAATTATGGTTGCTTTTAAAGAACCCATGATTTGCCAAATGTTCTTCTGCAGAAAGTACTGGATGTGTTTTAAAGAATTGTTTTTTAAAGTCATTGGGAAGCAGGTGAGACCCTGAGGGGCCTGGGTGAGAATAGAATAGTCTGTGAAAGAAAAAGGATTTGTGAGTTGATTTGGGTTTGCAAGAAGTGGAGATGAATGGTAGAGAGTGAGAAAGAGGGAATAGCCAGCAGGGTGGCTGAAGGCCATGTGTTCCAACATGTGACCCTGTCACACCGCCCTTCAAATCCTTGGTGAAGTGCAGCTAAATCCCCAAATACTTGACATGAGTAGATTTATTGTGTGCACCAGTGAAGCCAGGTTGATGTAATTGCAAACTTGGAAAAATGTGTGCTGCCAGGTTGAAAACTTTCAGAAAGGTGAGGATGTAAACCACAGGAATTTAGAGAAATTGTGGAGAGGGTGAAATTAAAATCAGAAGCAGAACTCCCCCACTTGGCTTTAAGTCCATGACTGTGTACTCAGTTGCTCAGTTCAGTTCAGTCACTTAGCCGTGTCCGACTCTTTGCGACCCCATGAACCACAGCACGCCAGGCCTCCCTGTCCATCGCCAACTCCCTGAGTCCACCCAAACCCATGTCCATCGAGTCGGTGATGCCATCCAGCCATCTCATCCTCTGTTGTCCCCTTCTTCTGCCCTCAATCTTTCCCAGCATCAGGGTCTTTTCCAATGAGTCAGCTCTTCGCATCAAGTGGCCAAAGTATTGGAGTTTCAGCTTCAACATCAGTCCTTCCAATGAACACCCAGGACTGATCTCCTTGGTTGGATCTCCCTGCAGTCCAAGGGACTCTCAAGAGTCTTCTCCAATACCACAGTTCAAAAGCATCAATTCTTCGGTGCTCAGCTTTCTTTATAGTCCAACTCTCACATCCATACATGACCTCTTTATGACCCAGTGGTCTGTAGCCCACCAGGCTCTTCTGTCCATGGGATTATGCTGGCAGGAACATGGGAATGAGTTGCCACTTCCTCCTCTAGGGGATCTTTCTGACCCAGGGATTGAACTTTGTCTCCTGTGGCGCCTACATTGGCAGGCAGATTCTTTACCACCAAGACACCTGGGAAGCCCTATAAGTCTGTGAGAGAAAAATATTATTCAAGGATGCTTTGTTGATGCTCAGTTGAGTTGTGCAGCAGTAGTTGACTGATACAGCCTTCTTTCTGAGGTCTTACTCGAAGACCCAGCTCTGCCCATACCTTCTATAAAAAGCCTCTCTCCTACAACTCATGTTCTCCAGAGTGTCCCTCTCCTCTAAGTTCCTACTGCCTCTATCACCTTTGTTACATACTTCAGTGCCCAACTATCTTGTGTTAGTAAAAAGAAATTTAAAAACACAAAGCCTCAGTGGCCTTGTGGGAGTTTTATAGCAAAGGGACACTATGAATGAGTCAGAGGGGTGCAAACAAGTAGCAATAGCAGAGAATTTGAAACCAATTGGTATCATTTCAGGGGGCCTCTGAAGAGTTCCAGGACTATAGTTCTTTATGTCTCAGTGCAAATAAGAATTCAGTGACAGCAAAGTGGCAGGTAAGAAGTGATTCATTAAAATAGGGTGCTTGTGAGGCTACAGGAAGGTAGGTAAGAAATACTGTGCCCTGAGAACTTAGTGGGCTCCAGTTTTTTATTCAAAGGAAAAGTGGGTAGGGGGAGAAGACCTTCTTTGTCTTTCTTGAGTAGATGTCATGTTTTCATCATCAGCTCCTCCTCTAGGTTGAGCAAGGGAGTTTTCTTTTCCCTGCATGGTCAAGCTAGGTCCACAAATTACTGTTTTTCATGTGTGCAGAGAGTATGTCCTAGAGATCGCTAACTTAGTAAGCTCACTGGGTAGGATGTGAGTCTCATGCTACCATTGTTTTATTGTTTTGGGGCATGTCTTGTACTTCTGTTTCATGGTTTTGTGGTTAAGCAAACCTGCTTTCTTGAGTAATCATTAACTTACAGAGGGTCTCCCATATATTTTTTTACTTACAATGCCCTAGTGAGATTATTTAATCACCTATTTTTTCCCTTCATTCTGTCCGTATCAAATTGTCCTTGGTGATTGTGGCAGAGGCAGAAAGATCAGGTTTCAGGTTGCTAGGACTATTAATGGAAACAATATGATTAGTAGTGATTAGGACCAGTGTACAATAGTGCTAGGAGCCAGTCATCACTGGCTTGAATTTGTTCATTGTTCTGTACTCCACACCCTCTTAGGCTAGTTTCTCGTCCTCCTTGGCATTTTTTAAAGCCACTAAATATCCCTTTAAAAATGTGTTTTCTGATTAAGTCAGTCAGATTTAAGTAAAACAACCAGATTCTGTTGCATGCAAAGATCAACAGAGTATATAACTATTGTAAGCACTGCTGTGTTGAAAATCCTTGAGTATACATTTTCAGCATATATCTTTCATTATTTCCCTAGGATAACTTCCTAAACCTGGTTTTTAGTTTCTGAGTAAGATGGACTGACTTGCAACACATCACTCCCAATTGATCTTAAGTGGCCTTGGCCTGCAGCAGCTTGGAACAGTGTTTCAGTTCTCAGCTAGAGATTGAAGTCAGGTCATGGCAGCAAGAGTGTTGAATTCTAGCTACTAGACCAGTGGCCAGTGACAAGGCCCCGGCCCTTTGACTTTGCAGAGAACAAATTCCCACAAAGATAAAAGTAGTGATACAAATGAAGTGTTTATTAGGAGGAAAAGTGTAGAGTACGTGTGTACAGACACATGGGCAGACTCAGTGAGACTTATGCTCCGGTGATAGTTTAAATCACTTATATGAGGCATTTATTCTGGATTTTCATTTTGATTTGTCTCACTCTGAGTCTGTATTTAATATATCTCAAGATCCTCCCAAGTGTGCACACAGCCTCTTAGCCAAGATGCATTCCACCAAAGAGGACTATGGGTGGCTTAACATCACTCCCCTTTTGACCTCTGAGGAGCTTTCTAGTCTGGAAGGTCTCTTTGACATCAATAAATGAGGAAAATGTAGTCTCTTATCTGGGCAGGGCCCAGTCTCCTCTCTCGATTGTCCTGATATTGATATTTTGGAATTTCTGTGTGCAGGTAACCAACTCAAATTGCTTACCCTGTGTAGGGGGGTGGGTACCCATCTATCTCCTGCCTCAAATTCCTCCTGAGATATGTAGACCCTAAGAAATCTTTATTGGGAATATGAAGTGCAATAGTATGTCTTTGGTAGCTTCTTCAGGTTAGCAAGGGGCTCATAGACTCTATCTTGTTGGGGTCACAGAGCTCTTGTCCTATCTCATTAAGGGGCCCCTGGGTGACTTTTCTTGCTATTTCTGCAGGATCTGCTGTGGAGAGTGGCAGGAGTCCCTGCATCACCATTATCCTGTGATGCCCTGGAGAAAACAAACTAAATAATTAGAGAAGTGGGGATTAAAGACTAGTAAAAGACTATTATAATCAGAGACTTAAACAAAGGTAGAAATCTGGTTACACAAGGTCAGCACATTTTTGTTAATCTCAGGCTTAAAATTTAGTATATTTCTCTTTTCCTAAAATGGAGTTTGAACCTTTTGGTCCCAGGCCTCCTCCTTGGACTGCAAGGTCTTAGATTTGCAACAGTATGGAAGACAAGAAAGCATTAGGTGAAATATAACATAAATCAGTATGGCTGAAATGAAGATGGTTGTAAGAAAATGGAAACCTCCTGTCAGAAAGTTTTTAATACCTTGTGGGATCCAGGAGAACAAGTTAGAGAACCGGTTTTCAATTTCCCTGCCCATACTGAATATCAAGGGTTGGTGGTTAATTGTCTGCTGATGCAAGGTGGCTTGTTGTCAAGTTTTCTCACTGTCTACCTGGCAAGAGGTGCTAATGTACATGCAACAAGGTGGGACTTCCCTGGTGGTCCAGTGGTTAAGACTCTGTGCTCCCAATGCATGGGGCCTAGGTTTGATCCCTGATCAGGGAACTAGATCCCACATGTCGCAACTAAAGATACCACATGCCACAACTAAGACCCAGTGAAGCCAAATAAGAAAAAGTATTGGTAACTGCACATACCCCTCTTTGTTTTACCAACAGATAATCCAGGGCCAGTTGGTTGTCATATACCCAACTTGGCCAGTGAATCTAGAGACTTCGGTAAATTAGTAAGAGAGTTAGCAGTACTGGTGTCATCCCAGACAAGTTTCATAGACATGTTGGTGGGCAGCTCCTCCCCACCATGGTAACAAGGCGTACCCAAAGAAATAGGCATCTCTGTCTGGGATGCCACCAGGTAAATGTTGAGTTAACTGAGTGTACAGTTTTAATGAACTTGCTCAGTGCTTGGATTCATTTAAGGAGTGGGTTGAGAAAGGAGTAATCAGGGTTCCCAGCATGCACTGTGTGGGCATGGAGTTTTTGGGTAGGCAATTAGTGGCTCATGGTTTTTTGTCTACCTGACACAAAAATGTAACCTGGCGGGGCACAATTGACTAACTTGCCCAAGGTTTTAAAGCCTAGCCAACCAGTTTTGTGGTTATAGAAATATTCTCCAGCTACAAGCTCAAGTTCTTCCATTCAGTTCCATCCTGGTGTCTGCTTCTCCTACGTGGATCCTTCTTCCATCAGGTAGTGAGCTTGAGTTTGAGCACAAATAGGTCACTGGAGTTCTGACTTGCAGGAGGGGGGACGTGCCATTATAAAGTGCTGGGGTACGTTAATGCCAGTTCCTCATCCTCCCAGTTTGACTTAAAATCCTTCTGTTGCTAAGGGGAGGGTTAGGCAAGAGACATTAGAATTTTCTTCAACGGGAAAATAAAAAATTCTGACTCTGTAGGTTACCATTTTGAACCTTGAGTCTCTGGTAGAAGACCATTATCCCTCAGGAACTTGGCTAAAATTCCTTACAGAATGGACAAGTGGGTCACTATGGTCTATGACGGATCCAGCATTCTGAGTGGAGGACACAGGAGTTTGGGCAATGTGAACCAGGGAGTTGTCTATCCATCCTGTGGATAAGGGAAAGAACTGTAGAAAAGCCAAGGCAATTAGTAACTTCATAGTAGGGTCATATTTGACTCACTCAGCATGGACAGACAAGTTTAGTAAATTCTGAAAGCAAAGATGAGAGCAAAGAAGACAATAGTTATCTAAATTTACCAGAGCATATCAGTTATTTTGTTAAGTGGGTTGGAGTACTGGGAGGCAGAAAGGAAGACAAGTGGCTATGGGTAGTTAGCCTAGGGTCTAAGAAGTCTTTTTGTTCTTTCTGAAGAAGAGCTTCAGTTCTTGGCGAGGTTCACTCATCCATCTGGAAGTTTCAGGCTGTCCTGTGTCCTCTAGATCCCAGGGAGACTCGGAGGGAGGGGCAAACTCACAGAGGTGGTTAGAAAGTGTGTCTTCAGGTTCCTGTAACATATCAGTGGAGACAGGTTTAATCCTGGACATATGAACCCAGCTGGTGATTCCCTGGAGTTCAACTGCTGTAAGGGTGCTCCCCAAAACTTGGTAAGGATTCTTCCATTTCCGGAGTAGCTGGTCGCCAGGTGACTCATTTTTCCAGGTCTTTAAAAGTAAATGAGTCACTCACTTTACACCAGAGTGACTGGGACTGTCGTCTGGAGAGGGCTGTACTCTGTTGCCATATTCTTATGTAGCCCTCTGGACCTGGCCTAGGTTTATAATGTATTTAGGATGAGCCTGGTTTTCTGGGTCAGTTAGCACACCCAGAGTAAGGAATGATCTTCTATTTGTCATTTCGAAAGGGCTTAACTTAGTGGTTGTTTGACAGGCTGCCCTGACCCTTAAAAGGACAATTGGCAGCAGATAATACCACAACTCTGATGTTTCCTAACAGAGTTTGTCCAAGGTTTTCTTTAGAGTATCATTAGTCCATTCCACTTTTCCTGAGGTCTTCAAAATGAATGGAGATTGAAGGATAATTGCCATACAGAATTTTGTTGTTTTCTGTCAAACAACACGAATCAGCCATAGGTATACATGTGTCCCCTCCCTCTTAAACCTCCCTCCCATTGGAGATGGTTTTTAGTTCCTAAAGCCTGAGAAAACTGGGTCATCTTTGCTACCCACGAAGGTCCATTATCATTCTGAAGGTGAGGCAATCCAAATCTAGGAATAATTTCCTTTAGGAGCACCTTAGCCATTTCAGTTGCCTTCTCATTTCTAGTGAGGAAGGCTTCCGTCTGTCCAGTAAAAGTACTTAAAGCCTAGTAAGTATTGGGCTGGCCAAAAAAATTCATTTAGGTTTTTCTATAACACTTTAGGAAAAAATCTGAACAATTTTTTTCTGCCAATCGAGTATCTGAAGCCCTGGAAGAAGGGCATCTGAGTGAAATCTATTTGCCAGTCATCTTCTTATCCTCATGGGATAGGTCTCCCATGTCACTGTACTGGGCTAACAAGAAGGGGAGTCTTGGGGTAGCCTTCTGGGTTATGGGAGGCACATGCTTGAGTAACTCTCTTAATTGTCTCTGGGAGCCCTTTCCCTGTGAAAAGTCAGAAAACAATTGTAGACGTTGCTTCTCTCCCCAGATGGAGAGAATCATGTAGCCCTTTAATAATTTCTCATTGGTCACAGGGAGTTATGAGCATTTTCTGACCTATATGGCCCAGCCATCCGTCTGTCCCCTTAGTTCCCCCTCTGTCTCGTGCCCAGGTGTCTTCGGAAGTCGAGTACCTGGGTATAATGTTAGAAGGGATAAGGGATGGAATTAAACCCATTACAGTTAGGGACATCAGGGCTGCTTTCTTTGTTTCCTGATCTGCCCTGTTGTTTTTTTGGGACATTAGAGAAGTTCCCTTTTGGTGCCCATGGCAGTGGATGACTGCTATCTGTTCTGGTTTTGAACCACTTCTATGAGATATAAACTGTTAGCTGCATATTTTATAGGAAAATTTCTTGGGTTTAGAAATCCTCTCTTTCTCCAGACAGATGCGTGGGCATGTAAGACAGGTAAGGCATATTTTGAGTCTGTGTATATATTTACAATCTTTCCTTCCCCTGGGGTTGAGGCTTGGGTTAGAGCTATCGATTCAGCCTTTTGGGCTGAAGTGTTAGGTGACAAGGTTTTTCTTCTATGATCCTGTGAGTGATCACAGTAGCATACCCTGGCCTCCTGACTCCATCTTTAATGAAACTACTGCCATCAGTAAACAGTTCTTCCTCAGGGTTTTCTATGCCCTAGTCTGTTGAGTCTAGTCTTCCCTGGTGGCTCAGTGGTAAAGAATCTGCCTGCCAATTCAGGAGATATAGATTCAATCCCTGAGTCAGGAAGATCCCCTGGAGAAGGAAATGGCTACCCACTATAGTATTCTTGCCTGGAGAATCCCATGGACGGAGGAGCCTAGTGGGCTACAGTGCATGGGGTCGCTAAGAGTCAGACACGACTGAGCGACTTCACTTTCACTTTTCACTTTCATGCACTGGAGAAGGAAATGGCAACCCACTCCAGTGTTCTTGCCTGGAGAATCCCAGGGACGGGGGAGCCTGGTGGGCTGCCGCCTGTGGGGTCACACAGAGTCGGACACAACCGAAGCGACTCAGCAGCAGCAGCAGCGTAGTATTCTTGCCTGGAGAATCCCACGGACAGAGGAGCCTGGTGGGCTACAGTCCATTGGGTCACAAAGAGTTGGACATGACTTAGCAACTAAACAACAACAACAAGTCTGTTAGGTCAGACCTACAGACATAGATCTGGTCCAGGGTTTCAAGGCAAGAAGGTGTTAGCAATGGGCTTTTGGTGGGCATTAATGTAGTAGGATCAAGAGTGTGGCAAGTTTTGAGGGTTAGCTATGGGGGGTCGAGGAGCAGAGCCTGGTACTTAATAAGGCGGCCTCCAGTTAGCCAGTGGTGATCACCTTTTTTTTTTTTTTTTTTTTTGTAGATTTAATGACAACGTTTTAAAAAATATTTATTTTTGGCTGCACTGGGTCTTCATTGCTATGCATGGGCTGTCTCTAGTTGCAGACAGCATGGGGATGGCTACTCTCTAGTTGCAGCATGCTGGCTTCTGTTTGCGGTGGCTTCTCTTGTTGCAGTGCATGGGTTTAGTTGCTCCGAGGCATGTAGGATCTTCCTGGACTAGGGATCAAACCTGTGTCCCCTGCTTTGGCAGGCAGATTCTTAACCAGTGGACTACCAGGGAAGTTTTATCTCTAGAATCCCTTGTGCTTGATGAAAGGTCTGTACTTCCTGTGGCTGTCCAAAGGTGAGCTTGTTAGTTTCTTCCACTAATAAAGTGGTGACAGCTCCTGCCTGGAGGCAGCCAAGCCAACCTAGGGCCACAGAGTCGAGTTGCTTGGGAAAGTAGCCTATAGGCTGAGGAACTTCCCTGAGCTTCTGTATAAGGATCCCAAAAGCTGTCTTCTGCTTTTCAGCCATAGACAAGATGCATGGTTTTTGCCGTTTCCTATTACCTGTTCCAGAGTAATGGTTCTGTATCTGAAGCTTTAGTGGTTTCATATAGGGGCTTAGCCATTAGCCCAAATCCTGGAATCCAAATTCTACAAAATCCTGCCATGCTTCAGAAGATATGGTTATGTTTTTTTGTATTTGGAATGCTTAGGCCTAATACAGCTTGTTTTTCTACCTTGAGTTAATTGTCTACTTCGGAGGTTTATAATATATCCCAGATAGTTAACTTGTTGCTTTGAGGTTTGTGCCTTTGTCTTAGAGACTGAGATGCTAACCACGGGCCTCAAGGAAATAAGGACTTGAGTGGTATTTTGATCTGTGGCCTCCATAGAGGGACTGCATATTAATATATTGTCTACATACAGTAGAATGGCACCTTCTTTTAGGTGTATTTCCTTTAGTTCCTTTCCTAGGGCTTGGGTGAACAAGTGTGGGCTGACCTAAAACCCCTGAGGCAATACTGTCCAGGTGTATTATTGCATTTGGCTTGAGTCAGGGGTTAGTCCACTCAAAGGTAAACAGATACGGTATTGAGCGATAAACTGGATGCAAAAGAAAGCATCCTTGAGATTGAGCACATGAAACCATTTAGTGTTCTCAGAAATTTTGATTAATATTGTCATAAGGATTGGCCACGTGGGGATATATTGGGACCACTGTCGTTTATAGCTCTAAGGCCTTGTACCATACTATATTCCCCATTTGGCTTAATAATTGGAAAAATAGGAGTGTTGCATGGAGACTGGTAGGGTACCAAGAGGCATGTCTTAAGAATTTATCTATGAGGGGTTGTAAACCCTTCTTTGCTTCCAACTTTATGGGATATTATCTCTTGTTAGGGTAAGCACCTTCTGATCTAAGGCTAATTCTTATAGAGAATATGGCTTGGAACAGGCTGGTCTTAGAGTCAAGATAAGGGGCTACTCGGGGCCTCCTAACTGGAGTAGGGCCCTGAGGGAGCTCAGAAGGTGGTGGGGTGGGATACTCAGGTATAACTAAAAAGGCATGTGAAGTCAACCACTGGTCAAATTGGCAAGTGAGAGCCCCAGTGAAGAAATGGGTGCGAGCTTTTCCATCAACACTAGTCACAGTACAGCTTTTGGAGGAGAGAGGCTCAGCATGAGAAATCAGGACAGGGTAAGTGTCTCCCCTATCAATTAAAAAATTTATTTTCTTACTTGTCATGTCAAGGACCACCCAGAGCTCCTCGATAGAGATAGACTTCTCATTGGAGAGAACTGCCAGGGTCCCCCCACTGCCTCTGTCATCCATCATGGCATCTTGGGAGCGGAAGCCCCCTTTTTCCTCTGGGACAGTCCTTCTTCTAATGACCTATTTGTTTGCAGGCTTGGCATGGCCCCAGGAACTCTTTCTGGCAATCTTGGGCCCAGTGGCCAGTTGACTTGCATTTGTAGCATTCCTCCTTGTTGGCCTTCCCTCCAGACAGAAAGTTGGACTTTCTTGGCCCTCTTGGGTTGTCTTGAAGTCAAAAATCAAGGCTGACAGCAATGGTTATCAGTTTTGTATGAGCCCTGGCCTGTCTTTTCTCACGTTGGTTTCTTTCTTCCTCCTCAGCTTGGTCTCCATTATTAAATAGTCCAAAGTGTATTCTATTTCATTTCACTCAGTTGTGTCTGACTCTTTGTGACCTCGTGACTATAGCCCACCAGGCTCTTCTGTCCATGGAATTTTCCAAGCAAGAATTCTGGAGCAGAGTAGGTTGCCATTTCCTCTTCTGGGGGATCTTCCCAACACAGGGATCGAACCCATGCCTCTTATGTCTCTTGCATTGGCAGGTGAATTCTTTACGTGTCACCTGGGAAGCCCAAATACCCCAAAGGCCACGTCCAGCTCAGAGGAATTGAGGCATGGGGGTTTGTGGGCCTAATTGCAACTTTTGAAGTTTCTGCCTAATATCAGGGGTAGACAAGCTAATAAAATGCTGTCCTGACAGTGACTGACCTTCACAAGTGGAGGGATCTATGTTGGTATACATCCTAAAAGCCTCTACATGCTGCCTGTGGAAGAAGGCTGGATTTTCTTTTTCTTCTTGAGTCACTCTTTTAACCTTTCATAGTTAACTGACTTTTTGATATACTTTCTCATCCCTTCTAATACATATTGGATCATGGGTTTCCTGACTTCTGTACCTACCCAGAAATTAATATGCTAAGAGGGTTTCTGATTTGGGACTGCATCTCCACTCATAGCATAATGTTCGGGCTGGTCTCTAGCAAGCTGGTCAGCATGCCCCTGCACTGCTGTTGAAATTCTCTATTTTTCTCAAGAGTACAACAAGTAGGTAGCGCTACTTGGACATCCTTCCAGTTAAATCATAGACCAGAGTGAGGGCACAAAACTCTTCAACAAACTTACTAGAGTTTTTGGAAAATTGGCCCAGTTTCTGTTTACATTGCACTAAGTCAGTTAAAGAGAAGGGCATTATGCACTCCAATTGTTCCCTTCACCTTTGCCACTTCCCTGAGAAGGCCTAATTTTGCTGATCCTGTGTTATAGGAAGCTCCATTGTGAGTTACCCTAGAGGGACTAGTCTCTCTTCGGATAATGGAGGGTATGGAAGGACATAGGGAGGTGGAGTCTGGGACAGATCAATGGGACTGGAAGAAATAGCAATACTGTCAGGAGTAGGGAGGGCTAAGTTTCCCCCCTGAGAGATGGGAAAGCTTAGAAGGGGATCATCTAAAATGTTGGGAGAGTTTTCTGGTTCCATAGGTTTTGAATTACAAGAGCCATATAGGGCAAGATTTGGGTAAATGACCATGAAAGCCTGAATAGAAGGAACCTCAGTCCACTTTCTCATCCCATGGCAATAATGATCCAATTGCAGAATGGTATAATTTAAAGACCATTTTCAGGCCATTGTTCTCCATTCCCCAACCAAAGGCCAGGCACTGCTACAATAGCACTCAAGTTTTTCCTTTCTTAGTGCTTCTATTTAAAATATTTTCAGTTCTTAAGGATACACTCCAGAGGTGTTTCTTCTGGCTTGGAGGGGTACCCTTCCAAGTTGAGTAACCTGCAACCAAGAATAAGACAGTTCTATTAGAAATGGAATCTGACATCCCAGAAACATTTACCAGGAGGCTTTAACCTGAAGGGGTTCAGGGCATTCCCTAGTTTTCCTTTGAACCTGATAGGGTTTCAAGCGTCCTCTACTTTCCATTGATTCCTGACCAGGTGTCCCTGATCTTTCTTGGTAACTTGTGCAAGGTGTCTGTCTCCCCATGTGCCCAACAGAGGATATTTAAACCAGTGGCAGACCAATTGGTTGCCAGGACTTTCCTTAGGAGGGATTCCTTGTCTATAGGGCTTACGTACTATGATAAGTCTTCCTCAGTTCAGTTCAGTCACTCAGTTGTGCTCAACTCTTTGCGACCCCATGGACAGCAGCATGCCAGGCTTCCTTGTCCTTCATCAACTCCCGAAACTTGCTCAAACTCATGTCCATTGAGTTGGTGATGCCATCCAACCATCTCGTCCTCTGTCATCCCCTTCTCCTGGCTTCAGTCTTTCCCAGCATCAGGGTCTTTTCCAATGAGTCAGTTCTTTGCATCAGGTAGCCAAGTATTGGAGTTTCAGCTTCAGCATCAGTCCTTCCAATGAATATTCAGAACTGATTTCTCTTAAGATTGACTGGTTTGATCTCCTTGCAGTCCAAGGGACTCTCAAGAGCCTTCTCCAACACCACAGTTCAAAAGCATCAGTTCTTCGGCACTCAGCTTTTCTCATAGTCCAACTCTCACATCCATACATGACGACTGGAAAAACCATAGCTTTGACTAGACAGACCTTTGCTGGCAAAGTAATGTCTCTGCTTTTTAATATGCTGTCTAGATTAGTCATAGCTTTTCTTCCAAGGAGCAAACATCTTTTAATTTCTACTCTCTTGGGTATATTTATCATGACTGAGCATCTACAAAGTTTATAATTTGAGTTTCTGGGTAGCTGCTAGCTCAATAGGCTGTCTGTAGCAGTGTGTAGGCTGCTGAGGCCTGGAGTGGAGGGGGTTCAACAGATACAAAGAGGAACCCTTGGAATCTAAATTGGTGTTGGGCGCTATGAAAGACGGCGAGGGGTTCAAGCCTTGAGGGCCAGCAGGCAGAGAAATTATCATGATAGATTTTTAGGCTTTGAGGGAGGTGAGAGACTAGAGAGCAGAAGAACACTAAAGCCTTTGCCCTATCTGCCTGGCAACTAAGATAGAATTGGGAATTATCTGATGATTTTGTCTGACACAGGCAACACAGTTTGACAGTGGTAGAGACACATTTTGGGAAACGTGTCCAGGAAATCCTTCCCT
Source organism: Giraffa tippelskirchi (assembly GCF_054371585.1). Lineage (NCBI taxonomy): Eukaryota > Metazoa > Chordata > Mammalia > Artiodactyla > Giraffidae > Giraffa > Giraffa tippelskirchi. Next base: position 15,514,324 of record NC_137283.1, on the reverse strand, counting down.
AAAAGGGCGCAGAGATAGGAAGTGAGAAAGAGATCTTGTTGTGCAAGTAAGGTAAGAAAGAAAAGCATAGTGGAGGGTTCTATATGGGACAGTGAGAGAGACCCCTTGGGCTCCTTCACAGTTGAAAATCGTGTTTCCACCATGTCCCAAAGGACCACGTCAGTTGTCACCCAAGCCTTATTTGAATCTGCACAACCTAGGGGAATGCCCTGGCACCCCCAATGTTAGGGAGAGCCATAAGGTTGTGGACAGACAGAGATTATGCCCTGTGGGTCCTGAAAAGAAAGCAAAGCAGAAAGCAACAGAAAGAAAGTAAAAGTGAAAGTCAGAGGCCTCAAGCTGCAGCTGGGCAAAGCCCATGGTTCACCTTGACTTCCCAGGTTTCAGCAACAAATGTGATCTAAGGTGGCCTCAGCAGCTTGAAGCAGGGTTTTGGTTCCTGGCAAGAGATTGAAGTTGGGTTGCAGTGGTGAGAGTGCTGCATCCTAGCCACTAGACCACTGGCTGATGACAAGGCCCTGGCCCTTTGGCTTTGCAGAAGAGAATTCCCACAAAGATGAAAATTAGTGAAACAAGTAAAGTGTTTATCAGGAGGGAAAAAAGAGTACAGTACGTGTGGATAGCCACCTGGGCAGACTCAGAGAGTTGTACCCTCATGGTAGTTTAAATCACTTACGTGGGCATTTCTTCTGGGTTTTCTCTAGCCAGTCGTTTTGATTTGCCTGATTCTTAGTCTGTGTTTGGTGTATCACAGGATCCTCCCATGTGTGCTTGTGCCAAGAAGGATTCCAGTGCAAAGGCCTGTGGGTATGCTTTTTTGACCTCCAAGGAGCTTTCTAGTCAGGAATGTCTCCCTGACTTAGAGAATGAGGAAAATGTGGTCTCTTATCTGGGCAGGGCCTCATCTCTCTCTCGATTGTCTTTCTATTGATATTTTGGAGTTTCTGTCCGTAGGGAATGAACTCCAGTTGCTCACCCAGTGGGGATGGGCACATCTACCTCCTCCCTTGATCTGACATTGGAAACATGCCTCCAGGTTGAAGCTTTTTCGCTCTGAACCCCACCAGGCCCATTGCCTGCTAAAACAAAGATATCGGCATTCTCTGTGGATTTAAACAAGATCCAGAATCTTGTAGCGTAATTCTTAGATTGTCATGATACAACCAAAATTATTCAGCACATGAAGGACCACAAACATTTCAACTTGCCCAGGAAAAGGTGATCAATAGATGCCAAAACAGAGAGAACACACATGACAGAATTATCCCACAGAGATTTTAAGTCAACCATTATACAAACGCTCAGTCAGTCAATCAAGAACACTCTTAAATGCTAAAAACAGTCTCTTAAGAAATCGAAAACATAAAGAAGAAGTAAATGCAAATTTTAGAACTGAAAATCACAACAACCAAAATTAGAAACTCACTGGCTGGACTCAGTAGCAGACAGAGGAAAGTCGGTGAACTTTGACTTTTGTTGTTGTTGTTGTTTAGTTGCTCTCTTGTGACCCCGTGGACTGTAGCCCACCAGGCTCCTCTTTCCGTGGAATTTTCCAGGCAAAAATACTGAAGTGGGTTGCCATTTCTTTCTCCAGGGGATCTTCTTGACCCAGGGATTAAACCCACATTCTCCTGTAAATCTCCTGCATTGCAGGCAGATTCTTTACTGCTCAGCCACTGCTGGAAGCACGAATTTTGACTTACTTCAATAGAATTTATCCAATCAGACAACTCAGAAAAAAGGTTGGAATAAAGTGAACAAAATCCCAGGAACTTGTGAGATAACAACATAAAGTCCAATAGAAAGATCAGAAATTAATAAAATGGATACAGAAAAACGGTAGATAAAATCATTGAAACAAAAGACTGATATTTTGAAGAGATCAATAAAAGTAAACCTTTAGGTTGACTGAGATAGTACAAAGGAGAGAAGACACAAATTACCAATGTTAGGAATGAGCGAAAAAGAGGATATTACTACAGACTTCACAGGCTTTTGTTAAGCCTACACTACAAACTACATATAACTTAGATGAAATGGACTAATTTCTCAAAATCCAAAAGCTATCAAACCTCAGCTAAAACAGAAAACCTGTATTGACCTGTAAGTATTAAAGAAATTGAATTTTTTAGTTAAAATGCTTCCAAAAAAGAAATCTTCAGGCCCAGATGGTTTCATGGGCAAGTTATACCAAATATCAATTCTGAACACAGTCTTCCAGAGAATAAAGAGAAGGAAATATTTCCCAACTTATTTTATGAGTCTGGCCCTGATAACAAAATCAGACAAAATTAGTACGCACAAAAAAGTACATATCACTATTGTTCACGAATATAAATATGAAAATGCTCAAGCAAATATTAGCAAATTATAGAAAGAAATATATAAAAAGCACAATATACAGTGACCAAAAGCAGTTTATTTAGCTTGGGAATGCAGCTGATTCAATATTCAGAAATCAACCCATGTAACTCATTATATATTAATTGTCTAAAGAAAAAAACAACCCCACATGATTATATCAATAGATGCAGGAAAATAATTTGACAAATTTCAACATCCGTCCCCAATAAAAATTCTCAAGAAACCAAGAATAGAAGGTATGAAATGGTGAATTACAATAAAAAAATATGTATTCATTTGGTCTTCATTCTCTTTCCTGGCACAAAGCTAAAAACCCTTGGAATTTCCTGTGATGAGCGCTATGAAGGTTTCTTTTGTTATGTTAATGAGATGACTTGTGGAAAGCACCTAGGGAAGGGAAAGGGGCTGGTTGCCAGGAGAACCAACCATGTGATTAGAAGGCTGGAACTTTCAATCCCACCCCAAGATTTCTGGGAAGGCGGGCGAGAGGGGCCTCCAGGTTGGCTACAGTTGTTGATGGCCAGTGATTTAATTAATCATGCCTGTGTAATGAAGTTTTCATAAAAATCCAAAAGGAAGAGTTCAGAGAGCTTCCTGCTTGATGAGCACGTGGATATTCAGGGAGAGGGTACAGCCCTGTCTACATACTTTGCCCTATGCAATCTTCCTTTTGGCTGGTCCTGAGTTACAGCTTTTTATATATAAATTGGTAATCTAGTAAGTAAAACGTTTCTTTGAATTCCATGAGCTGCTCCAGCAAATTAATCAAACCAAGGAGGAGGGTGTCGGAACCTCTAACCTATAGCTAGCCAATCAGAAGCAAAGGTGACAACCTTGTAATTGACACCTGAAAAGGGTGAGTGGGCGGGCAGTCCTGTTAGGCTGAGCAACCTGTGGCATCTGACAGTCTTCAGGTAGATTAGACTTGAGATGACTCATAGGACACCCAGCTAGAGTCAGAACTACTTGGTGGTGTAGAAAAAAATACACACATTGGAATTGGGTGTAGAATTGTAGAAGGAAATCTCCTCAACTTTATATAGGACGTTTACCAAAAAAACCTAGAGCTAACATCATACTTACTGGTAAAAAGACTGATTTCCCTCTAATAACAGGAACAAAGCAAGAATGTGCATACTTGTCACCTCTATTCAGCATCACACTGGAAGTCTTAGCTAGTGCAATCAGGAAAAAAGGAAATAAAAATAAGAAACTGTAGAGATTGCAAAGAATCTCCTTTCACAGACAACATGATTTTCTATGTTGAAAATCCCAGGGAATCACTAAAAAAAAATCTCTAGAACTAATAAAGATAAGCAACTTTGCAGGATGGAGACACAAAAGTCAGTCATATTTCTGTATACTAACCATGTACAGTTGAAAAGAAGAATTAAAAAAAAATACAAGGCAGTCCAGTAGTTAGGACTCGGCCCTTGTACTGTTAAGTGCACCGGTCAGTCCTTGGTCAGGGAACTAAGATACAGCAAGATGTGTGGTGCAGCCAGAAAAAAAATTATTTTTTAGATAACCCCTCTCAGTTTTGATTCCTGGGTCAGGAAGATCCCCTGGAGAAGGGAATGGCAACCCATTCCAGTCTTCTTGCCTGGAGAATTCCATGGATAGAGAAGCCTCTCAGGCTACAGTCCATGGGGTCACAAAGGGTACTCCCTTCGCGCAAATGGCACAACCGAATGACTAACGCTTTCACTTTTTCAAAAAGTACTCATGTATAAACCTGAAAAAATTACATACAGAGTCTGTGTGTTGGAAAACTATAAAAAGTTGATGAAGTCAAAGAAGACCCAGTGAATAGAGAGAGATACTGTTTTTATGGGTTGGAAGACCCAAAAAAGTAAATATGTCAATTTTGCTCAAATTAATGTGGAGGTTTAATGTATTATCAATCAAAATCCTCAAAAAGTTTTAATAGATATAGACCAAGCTATTCTAAATTTTATGGAAAACAGATGAATTGAAATAGGTAAAATAATTTTAAAAAAGAATATAGTTGGGAGGATTGTACTACCTGATTTTAATACTTTCAGTTATTGAAAGATAGACACATAGATCAGTAAGCATTGATTAGAGAGTACAGAAATAGATCCCCATAAATATGCCCAACTGATTTTATTTTTTTTATTTTATATTAGAGTATAGTTGATTTACAATGTAGTGTTAGTTTCAGACGTACAGCAAAACGATTCAGTTATACATATATCCATTCTTTTTCAGATTCTTTTCCTATATAGGTTATTACAGAGTATTGAGTAGAGTTCCCTGTACTGTAGGGTCCTTGTTGATAATCTATTTTATATGTATTATGTTATATATGTGTATATATGTTAATCTCAAGCTCCTAATTTATCCCTCTCTCTACCTTTTCCGTTTGGTAACCATAAGTTAGTTTTCTAAGTCTGTGAGTCTGTTTCTATTTGTAAATTAGTTCATTTGTATCAATTTTCAGATTCCACTTATAAGTAATATATGTCTTTCTCTGTCTGACCTACTTAGTACCACAATCTCTAGGTCCATCCATGTTGCTGCAAATGGTATTACTTTTATTCTTTTTCATCACTGAGTAATATTCCATGGTGTGTATATATATATATATATAATATCACATCATCTTGATCCTTTCATTTGTCTGTGAACATTTTTGTTGCTTCCCTGTCTTGGCTGTTACAAACAGTGCTGCAGTAAACATTGGAGTGCATGTGTCTTTTCGAATTATGGTTTTCTCTGATTATATGTACAGGAGTGGGATTGCTGGATTATATGGTAGTTCTACTTTCAGCTTTTTCAAGAACCTCCATACCTTTTCCCATAGTGGCTATGTCAATCTACATTGCTACCAACAATGTAGGAAGGTTCACTTTTCTCCACACCTTCTCCTGCGTTTATTGATTGTAGACTTTTTAATGATGGTCATTCTGAGTGGTATGAGATCATACCTTGTGGTAGTTTTGATTTGCATTTCTCCAATAATTATTGATGTTGAGCATCTTTTCATGTGCTTTTTGGTCATTGGTATGTCTTCTTTGGAGAAGTGTCAATTTAGATCTTCTGCACATTTTTTGGTTGAGTTTTTTAAAAAAATTGGTATGTTTATCCCTAGACATTTTATTCTTTTTTGTTGCAGTGGTAAATGGGATTGCTTCTTTAATTTCTCTTTCTGAACTTTCACTGCTAGTGTTTAGGAATGGAAGTGATTTCTGTGCATTAATTTTGTATCCTGCAATTTTACCAAATTCAGTGATAAGCACTACTAGTTTTCTGATGGCATCTTTAGGATTTTCTAAGTATAATATCATGTCATCTGCAAACAGTTTTTTACTCCTTCCCAATTTGGATTCTTTTTATTTCTTTTTCTTTTCTGATTGCTGTGGCTAGGACTTCCAAAACTGTATTGAATAATAGTGACAACGGTGAAATATTTGTCTTGTTCCTTACCTTAGAGGAAATGCTCTCAGTTTTTCATTACTGAGGTGATCTTTTCTTTGGGCTTGTCATATATGGCCTTTACTATGTTGAAGTAGGTTCCCTGTATGTTCCCTCTAGTTTTTATCATTGATGTTTGTTGAATTATTTCAAAAGCCTTTTCTGCATCTGTTGAGATGATCATATGGTTTTTATTCTTCACTTTGTTAATATGTTGTGTCACATGATTGATTTGCATATGTTGAAGAATACTTGCATCCCTGGAATAAATCATACTTGATTGTGGTGTATGATCCATTTAAAATATTGTTGGATTCAACTTTGTTTGATTGACCTTTTTTTTTGTTTCCTCCATCTCTATTTCATTCATTTCTGCTCTTATCTTTATGATTTCTTTCTTGTAGTTGATTTCTAATCTCACAGCACTTAAGACCCACTGGCCTTTAAAGCCAATTGCTCTGGGGGCTCCTCCCCCCAGTGCCAGACTCCCAGGTTGGGGTACCTGATATGGGCTCAGAATTCTCACCTCTGTGGGAGAACTTCTATGATATAATTTTTTTTCAGTTTGTGGGTCATCCACCTGGTGGATATGGGATTTGATTGTATTTTAAGAGCACCCCTTCTACCATCTAGTGGTGGCCTCTTTGGGTGTAGACTGACTTTTTTGGTAGGTTTGATACTTTTTGTCAATGGTTGTTGAACAGCTAGTTGTGATTTTGGTGTTTTCACAACAGGAGGTGAACTCAATCCTTCTACTCCACCTTCTTGTCTCTCCCTTTCTACCACAATTTGGAGATCCTAGAGAGAGCCACCAAATGCCAGGCAGGGTCACAGGGCAAAACACAAGGTGGTCAGAAGGCAGAAGACAAACATCCCAAATGATTTTTGACGAGATCTCAAAGTAATTCATGGGTGAAATATTTTTTTTCAACAAATGATGTTGGGACAATTGGAAATCCTTAGGCAAAAAAATAAGCTTGGACCTAAATCTCATACGTTATAGAAAAATTAACTGAAAAAATAAATCTAAATAGAAATATTGCTGCATAAAAATTTTAGAATAAACCATAGAACAGCCTCTTCATGACTTGAGGTTAGGTGAAGAGCTTTTATACATGACACCAAAAGCACAATCCATAAAAGGACATATAATAAATTGGACTCCACTAAAATGTAAAACTCATAGTCTGCAAATAACACCATCAAAATGAATGAAAACACAAGCTACAGACTGGTAGAAAATATTTACAAACCACAAATCTTACAAAGGACTTTTATCTAAAATATATAAAAAGTTCTTAAAACCAAAATTTAAAAAAATTTTTAAAAAGGCATGGGCATTTTATTAACAGTAATTTATAGTCTGCTACAGATGAGGTTGACTAGTGAGCCAACTAGTTGGTAGGAAGTCCTACAGAAACCGCTCTTATGGGACCACCCCCCGGGAGAGGTGGCCTTCCAGCTCCATAAGAATGGGGCTCAAGCTTGGTGGCAGCTCCTAGATAGTCATTTTAACTCCAAATCAGGATCTTCCCTCTGGACTCCTCTTGCTCATTTGGGAGGGAGGAGTAAGTTGGCATGGATACTTGAAAACCAGAGCCCTGCACATTATAGGGAATGGCTGACCTCATTCTCTACTCATAGGGATGAGGCAAATGTCATGACATTGGGGCTTACAACCCCGGTAGATCCCATCAAACGAAGCGGGTGGTTGATACAGCCTAAGTGATTCTTCCATGTGGCTGTTTCTAGGTACATCTTTTAAAATAAATTGTGCTTAAATTAGCAACGCTTTACTTTTAATATTCCTCTCTTGAAGCAGCAAGCATAGTTTCAATCAGGAGCCTGATTAATATGCAAAAAATGATTTGTTTTGATTTCAGTCTAGTGGTCTTTTTTTTCCCTTCACCAGGCAACTCCTTTATCAAATTCCTCTGCTTTTAAAGGATGAGAAGAAATGTATGTCCTTAAAGTCAGAGGGCATGGTTTCCTTGAAATTGTAAATAGAAGGCTCTCTGGAGGCTGGTCTGAAATCTTAACAGCCTAACTTTGCCAATGGCAAAACATCTCTTCATGATTTTCAGTCTACCTTCAGGTATCAGCCCCATGATGATGCCATGCAAAACCTTGTTGGATTTTGCAAAAAAACTGCAGCTGTTGGAAGTTGCAGTTGACATAGTTGTTCCATCAAAGTGTATTATATTTTGTTGTTTATTGTATGACCTTGGGCAAATTACTTAACGTCTCTGTTTATTATCCTTAAAGTGAAGATAACATCTACCTGTTGGGATTTTGTGCAATGTAAGTTTATAATCCCTTATTCAAAAAGTTTATAAACTTCCGAATTCATAATTTTTTGGATTTTTTTAGGAAGGCAATTCAGCATGTGAATCATATTACTTAACAGTCCCAGTGGAGCCTTGGGAAGCACCCCGTCATCAAACATATTAATATTTCTGCAGCCAAACCCGTGAATATTCATATAGAGTAGCATAAAGACTAAAAATAGCTTCTCATTAGTCCAGGGCAAGGTTTGTAACCAAGTGAGTTACAAACCAATCTCTCTCTTTTCAGAGCCCTTTGGACTGGGGGACTGGGAATCAGAGGCTATGGTCCTGTGATGAGATGGTATCTGTGTCTATCCACTCATTTCAGCTGGCTCCAGTAATGACTCAGTGTGGTACAGTGATGAACGTGGAAAGGTCTCTTCCTAGGGTGGTTCGGTTTCCCTCCCTGCTTGTGATGTGAGTGGGCTCTTGTGAATTTTCCTTTCTTCTTAGACATTTTAAATTCTGATTTGCTTCTCCCAGGGATCTGATTTCAAACACAACTGTTTTGACACAAATAGGCTTGACCAAAGGTTCTAGAGTGGGAAAAATGATAATGTCAGTACTTAATTGGTACTTCATTAAGAAATTGAATTGTCTAAAAGTTGGTAAGAAGTCCTAAGAAATTCCCCAGGTGGCAAGTTTCAGGATGTTCAGAAGGAAACACACAGCAAGAATTTGTCAGTGTACACAAAAGGCTGAAAGCCCATGGCAGATCCTGAAAACTACCATGGTACCATCTCTGCTCCCCCAGCTTCAGCAAGCCCTGCTTAACTGTGCCATGACTCTGTTTAACTTTTACGTAGTATGTCAAAGCATATAATATATAATACTTATGATAATAAACATAACAAGATAAATCTTCTACAGGATTTATTTTCAGGACTTCCCTGGTGGTCCATTGATTGAGGCTCCACATTCCCAATGCAGGGTGTACAGGTTCTATCCCTGATGGGGAACTGGGATCCCACATACCACATGGTATGGTCTAAAAAAAGAATTTAACTTTTACCATATATACTCCTGGAATTTGATTGTGAAAATTTAAATTGGGATAAAATTTTGCCAAACGGATATTAAATCAGTGGCCTTGACCACTTTGGTGGTGTATTCTTCCTTTACTACTTTTGTATTTGAGGAGAAAATATTAAAGTTTGCACTTAATGAGCAGTTATTATATGCTAGGGGCTGTTACTAGTACCTGTTAATCCATTTACAGCTCACAATGTCTTGTCCAAGTCCCTCAGGGCCAGGTGCATTTTTGAGTTTAGAAAGGCAAAGTGTGGTAGGTGCTCACTGTACCATTATAGCCCCAGGGCGGGGTGGGCGGGGGTGGGGGGCGGGTTGTGGCACTGTCCACCAGATCACACACAGTGATAGTTCGGTAGGAAAATGTGTGACGATTCCCACTAGCTGCAGTGTAAGTTTCCCTCTAAATGATATTTGTTAACATTTCAGTTTTCAGAGCATTTGGGATTTTGGAATTGCATACATGGGGTGGTTGACTCATGTTTTATCAATCAGTCCTCATGATGACCCCATGAAATAGGAAGTGTTTGAAAACATGTACACCCATGGTGGATTCATGTCAATGTATGGTGAAACAAATAAAAAATATATATATAATAAATAAATTAAAAAAAAAACAATAAAAAAGAAATAGGAAGTGTTATCTTGTGTAGACAAGAATCAACCTTTCCCACCAAGTGGTCTGGGCTTTGCCTTGGCTCACAGAAGCTGGTCTCTCAAGCCCTGGAATGTCCTGTCTGCAGGATTGTCTTTGTTTGCCTGGAGGCTCTGGTTACCGGATAGTCTAACAGTGTGATTTAATTTTTTTGACACATACACACTGCTGTATTTGTTTAGTTTTGGCTACTCTGAGTCTTCATTGCCGCACACTGGCTTTCTCTAGTGGTGGAGAGCAGGGGCTACTTTTTTAGTTGTGGTGCCTGGGCTTCTCATTGTGGTGGCTTCCCTTGTTGCAGAGCACAGGCTCTAGATGTGTGGGCTTCAGTGGTTGCAACATTGCAGGCTCAGTAGTTGCAGCTCGTGGGTTCTAGAATGTGGGCTCAGTAGTTGTGGCACTTGGGCTTAGCTGCTCCATGGCATGTAGAATCTTCCCAGACCAGGGATTGAACCCATGTCCCCTGCATTGGCAGGCAGATTCTTATCCTCTGCACCACCCAGAAAGTCCCTAACAGTGTGATTTATGATGGAGGCTTTGGGCTATGCATTATGAGTTCTGATTTCTAGAGAAACTGGAGACTAAAGTATTAGACTCTTGAGAGGGGCTGGGGACTACAGATCAGCCACCTGGGCAGTAGTGATCAGCTCCAAATATTGCCTTGGACACCAAAGCCTTGGGTGACCTTCCCTGACTGGCAGTGATCCGTGTGCATCGTTACACGTTGTGGGTGCAAAGAGGTAACAGAATTCAGGAGTCCATGAAGAGAGGACACTCAGAAGCTCCACAGTTAGACTCCCTTCCAGACTCTGCCCTGAGTCTCTTCCTTGGGCTAATTTTAACCTGTATCTTTTCCCTGTAATAAACTGAGAGTATAATATTTTTCAGTGAGTTCTGCGAGTTCTCTCAATGAATTACCGAACTTGTGGGTGGTTTTATGAACTCTTCCAACTTGCAACTGATATCAGAAGTGAGGGAGGTCTCTTTTTAAGATTTTTTTTTTTTTGATATGGATCATTTTTTGAAAGGCTTTTATTGAACTTGTTACAGTATGGCTTCTGTTCTGGTTTTTTGGCCATGGGACCTGTGAGACTTTGTTCCCCAACCAGGGATGGAACCCACAGTGCCTGGGTTGGAAAGGGGAGTCTTAACCACTGGACCACCAGGGAAATCCTGAGGGAGGTCTTGTATGAAGACTTCTTCCCTCAAACTGTACTGCTAGTTAAACACATTTCATCCCCATTTTCCCTATGAACAAACCAAGGCAAAGAAGATAACTTACTTTTAGGCCACAAAACCTGTAAATGGAGGAGCTAATTCAGACCCACTCGTGACAGAATTTGCAATCCTTGTCCAGCATTTGTTCTGGAATCAGTTCCTGCACTACTCCTGACCCACTGGGCCCTGCCCCCCCACTTCCACCCCTGGCCATGGTAGCTCTCCTTGTATAAGCATCGCACTGTGGTTAAGGACAGCTTCAGCTGTGGGGTTAGATAACCTTCCCTAGGAAAAGGGGTTTAGGTTTGCTAATGCAAAAGTAACTCTGATTCTGAAACCAAATTATAATTCTTTATGGTTGCATCATGATTTGCATTTTTGTAAAACGTTTTGCATTTATAGTTTCATTTCTTCTTCATACCACTCTAAAACAGGCGGACAACAGAGCAGAGACAATACGAATATTGGAGCCTGATATATATAAAGCCATTTGCCAGATGAGTAATACAGTGTGTTGCTCAGCCTCTCTGAGCCTCAGTTTCCTTGGCTATAAAGTAGGGGTATTGATGTTGTGTCTCTTAGAGGGATGGGTATGAAGTTAGGGATGTGTGCAAATCACCTGACACATCACAGATAACCAGTAAGTGATGAGGTGTGTTACAGATGAGAAGAGAGTAAGAAATGTTAGGTAGCTTCCCAAGGTCACATACCTCTGTGAAGCAGGACCTAGGCTTTGATTCAAGCCCCATAGACTTACAAAAGATAGGGGTAGAAAAGGGCCTTAAAGATCCTTGAGGTGTGAGATTTTCAAACTTTTATTTTTAAGCTTCAGAGAAAATCCCGGAACACCTTCAAATGGGAATCAGATAAAGGTTGGATTACTCTTAATTCAGGCGGCCCTGGTTTCCGCTTCTCTCCCTAATTGCTAGTAACCCCTGATGGGGTTGTGGTACCGTAGGGTTCCTTGGAACACTACTTGAAAATCTCTGGTCTAGTCCCACTTGGGCTTTACATATGAGGTTGCTGAGGCTCAGAGAGGTCAGCTTACTTGCCCAAGGTCACAGGGTTGTTCTCTGGCAGGGGTGGGACTTCAGCCTTGTTGACAGAACCAAGCTTAGTGTCCTTCCTCTTTACCTCATCACCTCTGTGAGGGAAAGACATCTGACGCCAGTGAGAGAGAGCCTTCTGATGACACCAACAGGTAGGTTGCTCTCCAGCCCAGGAAGTGTTCTGTGGGTCCTCGGCCTCACCGACCTTCTCCAGTGCTGGACTGTGAAGGGTGAATGTGTGGAGCTGCGTTTTTAGTTAATCTTGCCAACTGGGTTCCTGCCCGTCTTTCCTGATGCAAACCATTTGCAGAAGGCTAGACAGCCGGAAGCATAGAAACCACTCTGCTCCTGGTTGTAGAGCTGTGAATGGTTGAGGGTGACTTGGCAGATTTTAGCAGCATTTGTGTTTCTAGGAGCAGCACCCTTGAAAACTACCTGTTTGTGTAGTCTCATGGCAGGTTCCCAATTTCCCCCTGTGGCATTTAAAAAAAAATGTGCTTTACTAAAAAATGTGGTAAAAGTCACAGAATATAAAACATACTATTTTAACCATATTTAACCGTGTATTTTAGCACTAAGTACATTCATGGGCTTCCCAGGTGGCTCAGTGAATCTGCCTGCCATGGCAGGAGACACAGATTCGACCCCTGGGTTGGGAACATCTCCTGGAGGAGGACATGGCAACCCACTCCAGTATTCTTGCCTAGAAAATCCCATGGACAGAGGAGCCTGGCAGGCTATAGTCCATGGGGTCGCAAAGAGTCAGACACAACTGAGCAACTAAGCACAGCTCTCACCATCATCCATCTCCCAAATTTTTCACCTTCCTAAGCTGAAACTCTGTCCCTATTACATACCAACCTCCTGTTCCTCGTCTCCATTCCACCCACCAGTCACCAGCATCTACCAGTGTTCTTTCTGACTATGAATCTGACTATTCAGGTACCTCATATAAGTGGAATCAAACAGTATTTGTCTGCACCTAGTGTGTATTGGAATGCATCTTAAAGGTTGAATTTATATATGTCCTACAAACAGATTGTACCTTCTTCCCCCTCTGCCCCATGCTTTACAATAGATTCTCGTTAGTTATCTGTTTAATACATAGCAGTGTGTATATATATGTAAATCCCAATCTCCCAGCTCATCCCCCGTCTTCCCCGCTTGGTGTCCATACATTTGTTCTCTGTGTTTGTCTCTGTTTCTGTTTTGCAGATAGGTTCATCTGTGCCATTTTTCTAGATTCCACATATATGTGTTAGTATATGATACTAGTTTTCTCTTTCTGACATACTTCATTCTGTATGACAGTCTCTACGTCTATCTATATCTCTGCAAGTGGCACAATTTCATTCTTTTTTATGGCTGAGTAATATTCCATCATCTATATGTACCACATCTTCTTTATCCATTCCTATGTTGATGAACATTTAGACTGCTTCCTTGTCCTGGCTAGTGTAAATAGTGCTTCAGTGAATATTGGGGTCCATGTGTCATTTTGAATTATGGTTTTCTCAGAGTCATATAATAATTCTATTTTTAGTGTTCTATAGTGTTCTCCATAGTGGCTTTATCAATTTACACTCCCACTAACAGTGTAGGAAGGTTCCCTTTTCTCCACACCTTCTCCAGCATTTATTGTTTGTAGATTTTTTTTGATGATCTCCATTCTGACTGGTGTGAGTTGATATTACATTGTAGTTTTGATTTGCAGTTTTCTAATAATTTGTGACGTTGAGCATCTTTTCATGTGCCTCTTGGCCATCTGTATGTTCTCTTTGGAGAAAAGTCTATTTAGGTCTTCCACTCATCTTTTTTATTGGGTTGTTTGTTGTTTTGATATTGAACTGCATGAGCAGTTTGTTTATTTTGGAGATTAATCCCTTGTCAGTTGCTTCGTTTGCAAATATTTTCTCCCATCTGAGGGTTGTCTTTTTGTCTTGTTTATGGTTTCCTTTGCTATGCAAAAGCTTTTAAGTTTCACTGGGTCTCATTTGTTTATTTCTGTTTTTATTTTCATTAGGAGGCAGGTAAAAAAAGATTGTGCTGTGATTTATGTCAAAGAGTCTTCTGCTTCTGTTTTCCTCTAGGAGTTTTATGAAGTCCAGCCTTACAATTAGGTCTTTAAGCCGTTTTGAGTTTATTTTTGTGTGTAGTGTTAGGGAGTGTTCCAATTTCATTCTTTTACATGTAGCTGCCCAGTTTTCTTAGCACCACGTATTGAAGAGACTGTCTTTTCTCCATTGTATATTCTTGCCTCCTTTGTCATAGATTACTGTCATTACCATAGATGCATGAGTTTATTTCTGGGCTTTTTCTCCTGTTTAGATTATCTATATTTCTGTTTTTGTGCCATTATCACACTGTCTGATGACTGTAGTTTGTAGTATAGTCTGAAGTCAGGGAGCCTGATTGCTCCAACTCCATTATTCTTTCTCAGGATTACTTTGGCTATTTGGGCTCTTTTGTGTTTGCAGACAAATTGTAAAATTTTTTGTCTTAATTCTTTGAAAAATGCCATTGGTAATTTGATAGGGATTGTATTGAATCTGTAGATTGTTTTGGGGAGTATAGTCATTTTGACAATATTGGTTCATCTAATCCAAGAACATTGTATATTTCTCCATCTGTTTGTGTTGTCTTTGATTTCTTTTCTCAATATCTTATAGTTTTCTGAGTACAAGTCTTTTGTTTCCTTAGGTCAGTTTATTCCTAGGTATTTTATTATTTTTGTTGCAGTGATAAATAGGGTTGTTTTCTTAATATCTCTTTCTTATCTTTTGTTGCTTGTGTATTGGACTGCAAGAGATTTCTATGCACTAATTTTCTATCCTGTAACTTTACCAAATTCTTTCATTAGCACTAGTTTACTGGTGGCAGAGTATCATGTCATCTGCAAACAGTTACAGTTTTACTTCTTCTTTTCAATTTGGATTCTTTTTCTTCTCTGATTGCTGTGGCTAGGACTTCCAAAACAATGTTGAATAAACCTGGCAGGAGTGGACATCCTTCTCTTGTTCTCGATGTAAGAGGAAATGCTTTCAGTTTTTCACCTTTGAGAATAATGTTTGCTGTGGGTTTGTTTTATATGACCTTTATTATGTTGAAGTAGGCTCCCTCTGTGACTTCTTTCTGGAGAGATTGTATCATAAAAGGCTGTTCAATTTTGTCAAAAGCTTACTCCGCATCCGTTGAAATTATCATATGAATTTTATTCTTCAGTTTGTTAATGTGGTGTATCAGTTTAGTTCAGTTGCTCAGTTGTGTCTGACTCTTTGCGACCCCATGAGCTGTAGCATGCCAGGCTTCCCTGTCCATCACCAACTCCTGGAGCTTGCTCAAACTCATGTCCACTGAGTCGGTGATGCCATCCAACAATCTCATCCTCTGTTGTCCCCTTCTCCCGCCTTCAGTCTTTCCCAGCATCAGCGTCTTTTCCAATGAGTCAGTTCTTTGTATCAGGTGGCCAAAGTACTGAAACTTCAGCTTCAGCATCAGTCTTTCCAATGAATATTCAGGGTTGATTTCCTTAGGATTGACAGGTTTGATCTCTTTGCTGTCCAAGGGACTCTCAAGAGTCTTCTCCAATACCACAGTTCAAAACCATCAATTGTCTGGTGCTTAGCTTTCTTTATGGTCCAACTCTCACATAAATACATGACTACTGGAAAAACCGTAGCTTGACTAGATGTACCTTTGTTGGCAAAGTAATGTCTCTGCTTTTTAATATGCTTTCTAGGTTTGTCATAGCTTTTCTTCCAAGGAGCAAATGTCTTTTAATTTCATGGCTGCAGTCACTATCTGTAGTGATTTTGGAGCCCAAGAAAATGGGGTCTGTCACTGTTTCTATTGTTTCCCCATCTATTTGCCATGAAGTGATGGAACCAGATGCCATGATCTTAGCTTTTTGAATATTGAGTTTTAAGCCAGCTTTTTCACTCTTCTCTTTCACTTTGATCAAGAGGCTGTTTAGTTTCTCTTCACTTTCTGCCATAAGTGTGGTGTCATCTGCATGTTTGAGGTTATTGATATTTCCCCTGACAGTCTTGATTCCAGCTTGTGCTTCATCCAGTCCGGGATTTCACATGATGTACTCTGTATAGAAGTTAAATAAGCAGGGTGAAAATATATAGCCTTGACGTATTCCTTTCCCAATTTAGACACAGTCTGTCCATATTTGGTTCTAACTGTTGCTTTTTGACCTGTACACAGATTTCTGTAGTGTAAGTAAGGTGATCTGAAATTCCCATCTCTTTAAGAATTTTCCACAGTTTGTTGTGATCCACACAGTCAAAGAGTTTAGCATAGTCAATGAAGCAGAAGTAGATGTTTTTCTGGAACTCTCTTGCTTTTTCGATGATCCAGTGGATGTTGGTAATTTAATCTCTGGTTCCTCTGCCTTTTCTAAATCCAGCTTGAACATCTGGAAGTTCTCAGTTCACATACTGTTGAAGCCTCGCTTGGAGAACTTTGAGCATTACTTTGCTAGCGTGTGAGATGAATGCAATTGTGCGCTAGTTTGAACATTCTTTGACATTGCCTTTCTTTGGGATTGGAATGAAAACTGACCTTTTCCAGTCCTGTGGCCACTGCTGAGTTTTCCAGACTTGCTGGCATATGGAGTGCAGCATTTTCACAGCATCATCTTTTAGAATTTGAAATAGCTCAGCTGGAATTCCATTACCTCCCCTAGCTTTGTTCGTAGTGATGCTTCCTAAGGTCCAGTTGACTTCACATTCCAGGATGTCTGGCTCTAGGTGAGTGATTTCATCATTGTGGTTATCTCGTGTAAGGTTAGGTTGTTTATTTGAGATTTTTATTGTTTCTTTTTTAAAAAATTATTTATTTGTTTGGCTACTCTGGGTCTTAGTTGTGGTATATGGTATCTTTAGTTGTGGCATGTGGGATCTAGTTCCCTGGCCAGGAATCAAACCCGGGCCCCCTGCATTGGGAAGGTGAAGTCTTAGCCACTGGACCACCAGGGAAGTCCTTTTCTTGTTTCCTGAGGTGGGATTGTATTGCTGTCAACTTCCCTCTCAGAACTGCTTTTGCTGCATCCCATAGGTTTTGGATCATCGTGTTTTCATTGTCATTTGTTTCTGTGTACTTTTTGATTTCCTCTTTGATTTCTTCAGTGTTCTCTTGGTTATTTAGTAGCATATTGTTTAGCTTCCATGTGTTTGTGTTTTTTACTAATTTTTTTTTTTTTTTACTGTAATTGATTTCTAATCTCATAGTGCTTGGTTGGAAATGATGCTTTACAATTTCAGTTTTCTTAAGTTTACTGAGACTTGATTTGTGAACCAAGATGTGATCTATCCTGGAGAATATTCTGTGTGCACTTGAGAGGAAAGCATATTGTATTTTTGGATGGAATTTCCTATAAGTATCAATTAAGTCCATCTCATCTAGTATGTCATTTAAAACTGTGTTCCTTATTACATTTCTGTGTGGATGATCTGTCCATTAGTGTAAGTTGGGTGTTAAAGTCCCCCACTATTATTGTGTTACTGTTGATTTCCCCTTTGATGGCTGTTAGCCTTTGCCTTATGTATTGAGGTGCTCCCATGTTGGGTGCATAAATATTTATAATTGTTATATCTTCTTCTTGGTTTGATCCTTTGATCGTTATGTAGTGTCCTTCCTTGTCTCTTGTAATAGTCTTTTAAGTCTATTTTTTCTTACTAGAGTATTGGTACTCCAGCTTTCTTTTGATTTCCATTTGCATTTTTTTCTACCCCCTCACTTTCAGACTATATGTGTCCCTGGGTCTGAAGTGGGTCTCTTGTAAATAGCATATATGCAGGTCTTGTGTTTGTATTAATTCAGCAGTCTATGTCTCTTGTTGGAGCATTTAATCCATTTACATTTAAGGTAATTATCAATATGTATGTTCCTGTTACCTTTTTCTTTTTTTTGGATTTGTTTTTGTATGTCTATTTTTTTCCCTCTTGTGTTTCCCACCTAGATAAGTTCCTTTAGTATTTGTTGTAAAGGTGGTTTGGTGGTGCTGAATTCTCTTAGCTTTTGCTTGTCTGTAAAGCTTTTGATTTCTCTGTTGAATCAGGATATAATTGACTGGATAGAGTAATCTTGGCTGTAGGTGCTTCCCTTTAATCACTTTAAATGTATCCTGCCACTCTCTTCTGGCCTGCAGAGTTTCTGCTAAGGAAAAAAAAAAAAACAAAACACCTCAGCTGATAACCTTATGGGATTTCCTTGCATATAATTTGTTGTTTTTCCATTGCTGCTTTTAATATTTTTTCTTTGAATTTAATTTTTCTCAGTTTGAATAATATGTGTCTTGGTATATTTCTCCTTGAGTTTATTCTGTATGGGACCCTCTCTGCTTCCTGGGCTTGGGTGACTATTTCTCCTCCCATGTTAGGGAAGTTTTCAACTATAATCTCTTTAAATATTTTTTCAGACACTTTCTTTTCTTCTTCTGGGACCCCTATAATTTGAATGTTGTTGCATTTAATGTTGTCCCAGAGGTCTCTGAGACTGTCCTCTTTTCTTTTCATTCTTTTTTCTTTGTTCTGTTCCCCTGCAATTATTTTCACCATTCTATGTTATAGCTCACTTTTTCATTCTTCTGCCTCAGTTATTCTGTTATTGATTCCTTCTACTGTATATTTAATTTCAGTTATTGTTCACTCTTTGTTCTTTAGTTCTTCTGCATCCTTGTTAAACATTTATTTTCTTTATCCATGCCTCTCTTGTATTTCCAAGATTTGGGGTCATCTTTACTCTTATTACTCTGAGTTCTTTTTCAGATAAATTGCCTATTTCCTCTTCATTTCTTTGATCTTGTAGGTTTTTACCTTGCTTCTTCATCTGGAACATATTTCTCTGTTGTCTTATTTTTGTTGATGAGTTGGGATGTGTTCCTGTCTTGCTGGTTGTTTTGCCTGAGGCATCTAGCACAGGAGCTTTCAGGAAGTTGGGTCTTGGTGCCAAGATGAGGACCTCTGGGAGAGCTCACACTTATTAATATTTCCTGAGGCCTGAAGTTCTCTCTTAGTCCAGCAGCTTGGATTCAGTGCTCCTGCTACAGGGGCTCAGGCCCAGCCCCCAGCCTATGAGGAGATGTGAACTCTATGTCCTTCTACTCTGCCATCTTTGCCCCACCCATCCCTCCCATGGCATTTTTTTTTAAGTACCAGCTACTTCCCCTGGCTAGGAAGGACCAAGGGAATATGCTGTACTCTTTAATGGCTACCCATTCAGGGAGGAATAACACAGATATTGATAAATTTTGTTTCTGCATCACATCTCTCTTGGACTACTTCTGATTTCAGCACCACAGTGGTGGACAGTTCCAAATTAACTGATGGTGTCCTGCAAACTTTCTGTCACTTCAGTGACAGAGGCAAATGCTTAAGAAGAGCTAGATGAACAAGAGGTTTACTAGGGGAGATGTCTGTGAAGGCTGAAGGGGCTGGGAGTGATGGTAGGGGAAGTGAACGTAGGCAGGGAGAACCTCAGACCACAGTGTAGTTCTGAGACAGTCTTGGCTAGGCCATTGGGTCATCTGTGAACAGAGTGCCCTTAAGAGCAGTCCTTCACTGGGCAGGAATGGCCTGAGTCTAGTGCCCCTGTTGTGTTCTTGTTTGCTGGGGACAACCATAGAAAGTGTGACCTTAGGGTGAACGCTGAGGGAGATTCAAGGGTACAGCATCAGGAGAAGCCTTGTAGTAGGCTCCGCTGAAGGTGATTTGAGTGGTAAACCTCCATGGCTGTCATGAGTGGTCCCTATAACTTCTCTCTAATTTTCTGCCTCATGGCTTTCTCCAAAGTTGATAAAGATCCCTAGACTTTTACACATACTTAGCCCAGTTAAGTGTGTGTAAGGGGAGAGGGGACCCAGTTAAGGGGAGAGGGGGACCTATGAAGAGTGTGCAGCTTCTTGTCTGGGACAGATTCTGTATGGTTCCTCTGATGGTCCCCAACAGGACTGAGACTCATTGCCCACAATACGAATTTGCTCATTAATCCACCCTTTGCTGTAATTTTTTTTTTCCTATTCCCACAACTTCCCTTCTGCTTCATGAGACCACTCTACAAAGAAACCATCCTCATACAAGCCCTTAGATGAGAATTTGCTTTGGGGGAACTCAGAGTAACACATCTGAAAAGCTGACCATTCCTGGGGATCAGTGGCACTGCTTCAGAGTGAGAACTCCCCAAAGTGGGTGACATTCCAGGGTACAGGGCTGAAGTTCCCTCCAGGGGAACCAGGGTGAACTGGTTCCCACCAGTTCCTTCCAGGTGGTGCCGGACATGTTTTTACGAGGGAGGCTAGGTGGCCCAACACACTCTGTTTTAAAGTGTCTCATCTTTTTAAACCATGAGATGGCTCTCATCCACTTCCCCATGCCCCTGGTCACATAGTGTTTAGCCTCTTGACCTTGCTTATGCTGACAGTGTTCCCCAACTATTGTTAAAAAAAAAGAAAAGATGTATTTATTTGGTTGCCTTAGTTGTGGCACTTGGGGTCTTTCGTTACAGCCCAAGGGCTCCTCATTGAGGCATCCAGGCTTCTCTAGTTATGGCTCCAGAGAGCACAGGCGCAGTAGCTGTGGTGTGCACAGGCTTAGTCGCCCCACGGCATTAGGATCTTAGTTCCTGACCAGGGATCAAACCTGTGTTCCCTGCATTGGAAGGTGGATTCTTAACCACTGGACCACCAGGAAGTCTACTGTTTCCCAACTTTTTAAAACCCAGATTGCTCCTTGGTAACCGCTAAACTTCTCAGGATCTGCTACCTGCCCCAAGAGAGTATTACATGAGACTCACCAGCTTGGGGATCACCCCTCTGTTTGTTGTGTATAGCAGATGGTGAAATTTCCCTGAACTTGTCTTTCTATACTGGTATTCTAAAAAAGCAGGACACTCCAGCCCCATGTAGAATTATATTAAAATATTTTCATACCAGTTTCCTTTCCCTGGAGATCACCCTGCCTTTTTCATAATCTTGAGACTTGTTACATTAGAAGTACTGTGATGAGAGTGGATTTTCTCTCTTTCCCTTCCTTCTTCCTTTCCCTGAGTCTCACTGCAGATAGGAAGTAGTATTAGATAAGAGAGTAAAGGAGCAGAAAATGCTACTAACCTAAGAATCTGTAACTCCCTTTGCTGGTGTCCACAATCCCTTGACCTTATCATCCCGCCATCAGACTTTTCCGGCTGTCCACACCTGCATTTTGTTGCCTGAGGACTTGTTCTGACAGCAGAGGACATTTTTCCTAACCATGGGCAGGCCGAAAGCCCCAGGGAATTAACAGCCCCTGGGAGTGGGCTTCAACTAACAAACAACCGTAGTTTTGTTTTGGTTTTTTTTTAATGTATTTGTTTATTTTAGTTGGAGGCTAATTACTTTACAGTATTGTAGTGGTTTTTGCCATACATTGATATGAATCAGCCATGGGTTTATATGTGTTCGTAGTTGTTTTATTGTTTATTTTTTAAATTTAAAACCTTTAAATTGGAATTTAATTGCTTTACAATGTTGTGTTTCTGCTGTACAACAAAGTGAATCAGCTCTATGTATACGTATATCCCCTCCCTCTTCAACCTCCCTCCCAACCCACCCCCCACACTAGATCATCACAGAGCACTGTGCTGAGCTCTCTGTGCTATACAGTGGCTTCCCACTAGCTATCTGTTTTACACATGGTAGTATATGTAAAAGATCTTCACGACCCAGATAATCATGATGGTGTAATCACTCACCTAGAGCCAGACATCCTGGAATGTGAAGTCAAGTGGGCCTTAGAAAGTATCACTATGAACAAAGCTAGTGGAGGTGATGGAATTCCAGTTGAGCTATTTCAAATCCTGAAAGATGAGGCTGTGAAAGTGCTGTACTCAATATGCCAGCAAATTTGGAAAACTCAGCAGTGGCCACAGGACTAGAAAAGATAAGTTTTCATCCCAATCCCAAAGAAAGGCAATGCCAAAGAATGCTCAAACTCACTTGCACTCATCTCATATGCTAGTAAAGTAATGCTCAAAATTCTCCAAGCCAGGCTTCAGCAATACGTGAACCGTGAACTTCCAGATGTTCAAGCTGGTTTTAGAAAAGGCAGAGGAACCAGAGATCAAATTGCCAATATCCGCTGGATCATCGAAAAAGCAAGAGAGTTCCAGAAAAACATCTATTTCTGCTTTATTGACTATGTCAAAGCCTTTGACTGTGTGGATCACAATAAACTGTGGAAAATTCTGAAAGAGATGGGAATACCGGACCACCTGACCTGCCTCTTGAGAAATCTGTATGCAGGTCAGGAAGCAACAGTTAGAACTGGACATGGAACAACAGACTGGTTCCGTGTAGGAAAAGAAGTACATCAAGGCTGTATATTGTCACCGTGCTTATTTAACTTATATGCAAAGTACATCATGAGAAACCCTGGGCTGGAGGAAGCACAAGCTGGAATCAAGATTGCCGGGAGAAATATCAATAACCTCAGATATGCAGATGACACCACCCTTATGGCAGAAAGTGAAGAAGTACTAAAGAGCCTCTTGATGAAAGTGAAAGAGGAGAGTGAAAAAGTTGGCTTAAAGCTCAACATTTAGAAAACTAAGATCATGGCATCTGGTCCCATCACTTCAAGGCAAATAGATGGAGAAACAGTGGAAACAGTGTCAGACTTTATTTTTTGGGGTTCCAAAATCACTGCAGATGGTGATCGCAGCCATGAAATTAAAAGACGCTTACTCCTTGGAAGGAAAGTTATGACCAACCTAGACAGCATATTAAAAAGCAGAGGCATTGCTTTGCCAACAAAGGTCCATCTAGTTAAGGCTGTGGTTTTTCCAGTAGTCATGTATGGATGTGAGAATTGGACTATAAAGAAAGCTGAGCACAGAAGAATTGATGCTTTTGAACTGTGGTATTGGAGAAGACTCTTGAGAGTCCCTTGGACTGCAAGGAGATCCAACCAGTCCATCCTAAAGGAGATCAATCCTGAATGTTCATTGGAAGGACTGATGTTGAACCTGAAACTCCAATACTTTGGCCACCTCATGCAAAGAGCTGACTCATTTGAAAAGATCCTGATGCTGGGAAAGATTGAGGGCAGGAGGAGAAGGGGACGACAGAGGGTGAGATGGTTGGATGGCATCACTGACTCAATGGACATGAGTTTGAATAGACTCCTGGAGCTGGTGATGGACAGGGAGGCCTGCCGCGCTGCAGGCCATGGGGTCACAAAGAGTCAGACAAGACTGAGAGACTGAACTGAATTTGGATCTGGTAGTTTTAATTTTTCTGACTCTTGACCTTTGCAAATTGAGATGATTGTGTGTCAAACTAGAAGCCTGGGAAGTATGAGGCAGAATATTTCTGAGCAGAATTAACCAAGAATATGGGATAGAGGTGCAGATGTTCACTTCTGCTGTCAGGAAGCTCCCAAGGAGTTCTATCTGCACAACATATACCTGCTGTGTCCATGCCAACACCTCCAAGGGGCAGCCTGTGTGTTTCTTCTGTTACTATCTAATGTATATATTTTCTCTTTAGTGGGTGTGCATTATAGCTAGCCGGAGAAGGCAACGGCACCCCACTCCAGTACTCTTGCCTGGAAAATCCCATGGACGGAGGAGCCTGGTAGGCTACAGTCCATGGGGTCGCTAAGAGTCGGACGACTGAGCGACTTCACTTTCACTTTTCCCTTTCATGCACTGGAGAAGGAAATGGCAACCCACTCCAGTATTCTTGTGTAGAGAATCCCAGGGACGGGGGAGCCTGGTGGGCTGCCGTCTATAGGGTTGCACAGAGTCGAACACAACTGAAGCAACTTAGCACATTATAGCTAGCTCATAGACCCAGAATATCTATATATAATTATGAATTAAAAAATCATGTTCACGGGATAAAGTAGCAATGAACAAACTGGTTCATTTGTCGGCTTTTAAGCTTCGAGGTACATGAGTCTCTGTGAAGCATCAGATTTTGCCTTTGACAGGCAAAGCAGCAGCATTCTCTGATCTACTTGAATGTCTCTGTGAGCTTAGGGCAGATGTGGGCATTGGGGTGTCCTCAGGACACCTCTCTTTGAGAACCAGTGATTTAGAGGAACAAAGTGAGAGTGCAAAAGATAGCCTTTATTAGAATGACCAGCATCCCAGCTTTAAAAAGAATCTCAAAGCCTAAAATCAGCCTCCTGGTGTGGGGCTGAGGAGCTGCCTTTTAAAAAGCCCCTCTCTTCCCCACAGCTCTCATCTCTCCTAAGATTTGAGGCTCTCTGCTCTACATAGGAGAGGGTGCTGTGGGTGGAGGAGGCAAACCTCTCTTTAATTTTCTGATTCAAATACTCTATCACACGTGTCCTGATTTCTTTGTCTCTCTTCTGAAAACACAAAGCAGTCCATGGAACAGAAGGACACAAAAGCCAATAGCTTAAGCAAAACCAGGGTGTTTCATATTAGGGGGTCAGAGAATGGGACTCAGATGCAACATGTTGGCAGGTGTGTGGCCCCATTTCTATTTGTCTAAGCGATGGTTGCATTATGGAGTGGAACATGAATGTTGCTGCTGAAACAGGATCTTAAAAAGTAACAGTCAGCCTGTGGAGGAGAAGGAATGCCCTGCTCCCAGCTTCCCCTTAGACAGCCAAGGTGCATTCTCACCCTGCTCCTCAGACTGAAGTCCCTACTTCAACGGAAAACATCAGTCACGCCTTAATGCATCTGACCACAGTGTGGTTTTGTTTTCGGTAGCTGAGTTAGATTTAGAGGGGTGCTGGGGCTCTCCTGTGCAGAAGTGGGTCTCTCTTTGGGCAGTCGGAAGGACCAAGAGCCTGAAGGACAAGGGGAAGATAACACTGCATAATTTTGTCTGATGCCTGACCTGCTCCACACAACCTCTCTTTGGGCCTGGAGGGGCATTTTATTAGAGAAACTGATCTAGAAGGTAGAGTCTTGAGTCATTGAGAATGACCCATGTGAAGATCCAGCATTTGGTGGATGATCATCCATCCCAGGGACAGAGGAGCCTAGAGGCTACAGTTCATAGGATCACAAAGAGGCAGACACGACTGAAGTGACTTAGCACGCATGCACACGTGCAACCACAGTCAAATTTAATCCTAGGTTAGAGGTCTTCTGGCTCTGGGAATGTAGATTCCCCCACATGTCCAAAGTAAACCAACAGCCAAACTCCACTCCACCTCCAAATGTGCATCAGATACAACAGGAGGTATTAGAGGTTATGAAAGTGTACATTGTGATGAGAGCTTGACCTTCAACCTCATTCAGTCTTCCCTGAATCATGAGGTGGTGTCTTAGGTTGGGTTCTCTTCAAAGCAAACCCTGAGACAAGGCCCTGGCGGTTTATTTGGGAGGTGATCCCAGGAAGCATGGCGATGGTATGGGGACGTGAGTCAGTGAAGGGAGGAAAATGATACCTGTGCATGAAAGTTCAGTTTATGTAGTGGGCACCCAGTTTTCCACCCTGATGGAGACCCACAAGAAAAAAACTTGTGAAACGAACCTCACAGTCACCTCACCAGAGGCAAGAAAGCTGCCACCAACCCCCATCCTCACTGGTTGAGGCTGTGGGCACATGTGGACAGGCCTGCACATTCAGCTGTGCTCACTGCTGTGGGTGGAGAACATTGTCAGGTAGGAAGTCATGGGCTTCCTTAAACTGTCCCTTGCAACCTCCTGAGGAAGCCGAGTGGCTGTGAGCGAGATCCCAGCAGCTTCTGCAGCAGGTGCATATCACTTTCATGTGAGAGATGAGAGACCTGAAGGAACTCCCAAAGTCAGACAGCTTGGCCCTGCTCAGATCTGCTGGACTAAGACATTGCTCAATGTCTTTCTGTTCGCACGTGATGCAAGATGAAGTGAGAGTGGGACCCAGGGCCCATTGAAACTTCATCACCACCTTCAAGGTGATGCCAGCGGCAGCCAGAGCGAGGAAGAGCTGACTGCAACTGTGACATGACCCTGCTGTGGTTCCGGAAGCTCTGGCATCTCTGTGGCACCCCTGGTGGCATCACACCCAGGCAGGAGCTGTCTCACAGAGCCTGGAGCCTAGAAGGGCAGTCACTTCAGGGGAATCCCCACTGTTGACCCAGGGCAGCAGCAGCATCTTCTCAGCTGTACCTCCTGGGTCATGGCTACCTCCTCCAGATCTTGTAACAGAGTGGTAGACACTGATAGTCTCGAGGGCTTGTGATGGCTGCCAGACCAGACCTGGGGGACGAAGAGCAGACAGAGATCTGAGACTAACAGACAAGCAGCCATCCCAAACACCTTCCAGCCCAACCGTCACCCACCCCATCAGAGCTGGCCCTTCCCTGCCACCCCACACACCTCATCTGCACTGTGGTCACTCTCAGCTTGGACAAGGTGGACCCACATAATCACAGTCATAGCACGATGCCTAGTAGTACATATTCAGGAGTCAGACAGCTCTGGCTTCAATTTCCTGCTCCATGGCCTGCCAGCTGCAGGTCACCTAACTTCAGTGATGGGGAAACTGGAGTCTCTCATCTGTTGACTGTATGTGACAATGTCCCCTGGCAGAGCCAGGATCAAGTGAGTCAGGCCCTCACATATATTAAGTGTTCAATCAATGTGAACTGTTAGCATTGTAATAATTGAATTACCTGAGGGAAGGGAGAGGCATGATATGATTTGTCCAGCTGGTGTTCCTCAAAGATGGTCCATAATATAACATTAACCATGAATAATTACTAATCATTAGTTAAGTCGCTCAGTCGTGTCTGCCTCTTTGCGACCCCATGAATTGCAGCACACCAGGCCTCCGTATCCATCACCAAATCCCGGAGTTCACCCAAATTCATGTCCATCGAGTTGGTGATGCCATCCAGCCATCTCATCCTCTGTCGTCCCCTTCTCCTCCTGCCCCCAATCCTTCCCAGCATCAGGGTCTTTTCCAGTGAGTCAGCTCTTCACATGAGGTGGCCAAAGTATTGTTACTAATTACACTGAGCCACCATAGCACCATACACGTGTGCATGCTAAGTTTCTCAGTCATGTCTGAGTGTTCGCTACTCTATGGACTGTAGCTCGCCAGGCTCCTCTGTCCACAGAATTTCTAGGCAACAATACTGGAGTGGATTGCCATTTCCTCCTCCAGGCGATCTTCCCAACCCAGGGATCAAACCCATGTCTTCTGCACTGCAGGCGGATTCTTTACTGCTGAACCACCAGTGAAGTTCTTACAGCCCCACAATTTCTGTCCAAACCCCTGCAAGTCTTGTGGGGACACTCAGGGGTCCTCGGAGGACCTCAGATGTTAACATCACCAACTCTGGGCTCTATGCTAATAGGGGATAAAGCAAGCATGGACCGTCTGAGGAAACTGAATCTGACCCAGGCTCAGGGAGGGTCACGGTGGAGGTGGCTGCGAATGAGTTCTCCCTCTCCTTCTGAAAAGACAATTCCTTTCCATGTGTTCCTTTGCTCCTGGGGGTTGCTTTCCAGGCAGTGTGGTCTTCCCAGCCTTCCTGAAGCTCTGCCTCCTCTGCACCAGGGCTGGGGGGGGGCCATGACAGGCCCCCACAAACTCTCTTTGTCCCGACCACAGCCATGGAAAGCTGAGTTGGGTAGGAGCAGGTCCTCCTATGGCATCACCACCCGGTGGCAGGGCCGTGTTCTTAGCTCCCCATCTTGACCCATGGAACAGATCACACCTAGGGAAACTTCTGGCCTCCCTGGAGGAATTATGGCTCACAAGCCCACCTTGGCAGATTGCAGTCTTCCCCAGAGTCCCCTTTAAACCTTTTCAGTGACTGCAAATCGAAAGCCCTGGAAGACTCAGGCAGGTGTTGGAGGAGCGCCCGGACCCCTGGGCTGGCGTGGCTTTCTCTTTTCCAGGAACTGCCGCTCGCTGGCTGATTCCAGGGGCAGCACAGGCCTTCTCTTCTCGCTTTCTCCCCTCCCAAGGGTATTTTCTATGTGACTTAGAATAAGTATTCGGTCATGTGGATGTTACTATGGCAACCGATGTTTTAAATAAAAATAGTCCTCCACCCCCGGTAGCCTGTCAGTGTGAAATGAGCCGATAGGCAGTGAAAGGCTGTTGGCATCTGCATCCCTTCCATTCCCAGCAGCAGCCTCCTGGCACCCCCGGCCTCGAGGGCAGAGCCTGCAGCTGTGTGCAGGGGGCGGGGCTCCTGGGTCATCTAGGGAGAAGGCAGGTAACTTAGCGCAGACAGTTACCCCACCTGGCGGAGGGCTCTGCCTGGTCCTTCCTACCCCGGACCTCTGCCAGCGGCGGATGGATGCTGCTGTTCTCAGAGTCTTTCTGGCGAGAAACTTTAACTGATTCAAAGTGGGCTTTGTCTTGAGGTCTCCATCTGGGAGAACAAAAACGGAGGCAAGGATTTATGCGCAAGTAGTTTCACTGGGAGGCGATCCAAAGAAACTCCAGTGGAGCGGGAAGGGGAGGCAGCTGGTGAAGGTGCATTATCAAAAGTTGACTGCTCTGCATATGGGGAGCTCAGCCCTCCAGGAAGTTTGGGAGCCACGTTATCCCCCCACGGAGCAAAGAAACTGGTGGATTTATCTCGCAAACTCCATGGGTGCTTGAATGAATGCTCCTCCCAGGGGCCATAATTCTATGTTCCCAGATTTACCTGTGAGAAATCAGAATGAAAACAAACAAAACGCCAGCAAAGTCATCAGGCAGAGTCACAGGCGTTGGCAGGCAGCAGCCTGCAGCATTTGAAGGTGAATTCTTACCTAGAGGATATGCCCAGGGTAGCACATCACCTGTCCTGGGCCTCCTGGCTGAGCTGTCTGCCTGTCCATGAATTTCCCCAACTATCCAAAGTGCTACAGAGTTGGGCTAAGGAGCTTCAACTGAAAAGTGAAAGGAATGTAAAAATAAAGATGTTAATAAAAAAACAGACCTTTGAAAGGTTGCCAAAATTCCAGAGATCCAAGTGGTGAAACTTGTATTTTCAGGGGCAAGGCTGATGGCCCTCCATCACGGTGGAGCGTGGAGAAAGGGTTGTTTTGTTGTTGTTTAGTCAATTAGTTGTGTCCCACTCTTTTCATTCCTTTGTCCTTGGTATTGTCCTGGCAAGAATCCTGGAGTGGGTTGCTGTTTCCTTCTCCAGGGAATCTTCCCAACCCAGGGATCGAACTTGTGTCTCTTGCATTGGCAGGTGGATTCTTTACTGCTGAGCAATCTGGGAAGCCCCAGGAGGCAGCCTATTAAATCCCAAATGAGTGGTTTTGGAAAAGTTTGAGTACATTCTTCTTGACTCCCATATCTGATCCTTCGGGGAGTTAACAAATGTTAAGATTAGGCACAATGATATTGAACCTAAGAAACTCAAACACTGAGGGGGATAATGGATGGTGGTTTAGGCAAGAGCAAACAGGAAGAAATGCATTGGAGGTGCATTGCTTTGAGCTCTTGGTGTGAATTGGGACAAGGCGGGCATTTTGCCTTCTCTTATTAGGTTCCATTGAACCTAACAACCATCTGGCAGATACATTCACCTTGAAGTGATGGGCACCTTGGTCTTGCTTTGGATGCAGAGTTGGTGGGTCTCTCCATCAGTGGAAGGCAAGTTGCTTCTGGAAGTTGCCCCACCACCTCCTGGACCAATTAGATATCTTCTCCTTGGAATCTGAATCCTGAGTGGGATGTAACAAGGACAAAATTTGACTGGAGTTTATTGATGTCAATGGTAGTGTCCTGAAGAAACAGAGCTTGCTAATTCCAGGAGACTGTGAGCTCTTGGGGCCCTAAAATTCTCTGGGTATCCCATTGTTGTTCAGTTGATAAGTCATGTTCAACTCTTTGCAACCGTATGGACTGCGGCACGCCAGGCTTCCCTGGCCTTCACTATCTCCTGGAGTTTGCTTAAACTCATGTCCATTGAGTCGGTGATGCCATCCAACCATCTCATCCTCTGTCACCCCCTTCTCTTCCTGCCCTCAATCTTTCCCAGCATGAGGGCCTTTTCTAATGAGTCAACTTTTTGCATCAGGTGGCCACAGTATTGGAACTTCAGCTTTCAGCATCAGTCTTTCCAGTGAATATTTAGGGTTGTTTTTCTTTAGGATCCACTGATTTGATCTCCTTGCTGTCTTAAGGGACTCTACAGAGTCTTATCCAGTGCCACAGTTTGGAAGCATCAATTCTTCAATGTTCAGCCTTCTTTATGGTCCAGCTCTCACATCCATACGTGACTACTGGAAAATCAATAGCTTTGACTATGTGGACCTTTGTTGGCAAAATGATGTCTTTGCTTTCTAATATGCTGTCTAGGTTGGTCATAGCTTTTCTTCCAAGAGGCAAGTGTCTTTTAATTTCATGGCTGAAGTCAACATCTGCAGTGATTTTGGAGCCCAAGAAAATTAAGTCTGTCACTGTTTCCATTTTTTCTCCATCTATTTGCAATGAAGTGATGGGACTGGATGCCATGATTTTAGTTTTTTGAATGTTGAATTTTAAGTCAGCTTTTTCACTCTCCTTTTTCACCCTCATCAACAAGGTCTTTCATTATTGTTTGCTTTCTGCCATTAGGGTAGTTTCATCTGCATATCTGAGATTATTGATGTTTCTCCTGGCAATCTTGATTCTAGCTTGCAATTCATCCAGCCTGACATTTCGCATGGTGTACTCTGCACAGAAGTTAAATAAGCAGGGTCACAATATATAGCTTTGATCTACTCTTTTCCCAATTTGGAACCAGTCCATTGTTCCATGTCTAGTTCTAAGTGTTGCTTCTTGACCTGCAAACTGGTTTCTTAGGAAGCAGGTAAAGTGGTCTGGTATTCTCATCTCTAAGAATTTTCCACAGTATGTTGTGATCCACACAGTCAAAGAGTTTAGCACAGTCAATGAAGCAAAAGTAGATTTTTTTTGGAATTCCCTTGCTTTTTCTATGATCCATAGCATTTCAATAAATTCTTGTTCCTTTTTCTATGGAATTAACAAGAATCTGTCTCTATGCTTACCATGGGAAGAGACCTGATAGATTCTAATTCCTTTGGAGGGATCCCACTGATTAATATCCTAGAGGCTCTCAGATGAAGCCCTGTGAAAACCTTTCTGTTATTTCGTGCGGGAGATCTATTCAGGAGTGAGAGAGGAATGGAAAGATGTCTCGGTCTCATTTTCACAGAGGACTCAACTGACAGGGAAATAGGAGTGAAAGAGGATTGTTTTGAGGGCAGGGAATGGGGGAGTGGGTTGGGCAGGAAGAACTTCCAGCTGCCAAGCAGGTCTGATGATGTCTCAGCCAGGTCATCAGGGCACTCCTGAGCAAAAACTTCCCCTCCGAGGAGTTCTGCATTGGCAGGAAGTGGCTGGGAAGGGCATGCCCTTTGTTCTGAGACTGGGGTACATCTGAAGGCTCCGTGTCTGAAGGCTGTCAGCTCACTGCACTCCTGGCAGTTGAATTGCAGGTTCTTTCTTGAAGGGAGATCACAGCCTCACAGCTCCATGGCTGTATAGGAAAGAAAGGGCAGCCGCCTTCTGCTGAACACACACGAGTCGGGCACTTTCTCCCTTCGCCGTCCTCAGGTCCCCCACTGGCCCTGGGAAGTCAGTGGCGTTTCCACTCCCACAGCTGATGGAGATGTTGCAGAAAGGGGACTCATTCCAGGGCCCGAGGCGGAACTCTTGTCTAAGGCTCAGAAAAGAATTATCCAAGGGGACACATGTGCTGACAAAGGAAGAAAGTTTTTGGAAAGGGGCACCTGGGTGGGTGTGGGAGAAGAGCAGCAGGGGAAGGGAACCCAGGAAAACTCCTCTGTCACATGGCTCACAGTCTCAGGTTTTATGGAAATAGGATTCGTTTCTGCATTGTCTCTGGTCAATCATTCTGACTCAGAGTCTTTCCTGGTGGTGCACACATCACTCCGCTAAGGATGGATTCCAGCAAGGAAGGTTCTGGGAGGTTGGCAGGGCATATGGATTGTGGTCTCCTCTCTCCTTTTGACCTTTCCCGAATTCTTGTGGTAGGTGGTAATTCGTTAGTTCTGTGTTCCTTGCCCGGACTTCCTGTTGTAAGATAACTTATGCACGTCATTACTATTGGGCCTGGCCAGGGCGGATGTTTAGGCAGTGGTCCCCCTAACCTAGCAAGTTGTTTACCTGAGGCTGCTCTGCTAGTGACTGGCAGAACTGGGATTTGAACCTGTGTCTATCTGGCTTGAACATTCCTGCTTCTATGTTGTGCAGCAGTGGCCACTGGCTCCAGCTGCC
The DNA here is from genome assembly GCF_054371585.1 of Giraffa tippelskirchi. Taxonomy (NCBI): domain Eukaryota; kingdom Metazoa; phylum Chordata; class Mammalia; order Artiodactyla; family Giraffidae; genus Giraffa; species Giraffa tippelskirchi. Next base: position 15,482,032 of record NC_137283.1, on the reverse strand, counting down.
ATCATCCCTGAGGGACGTGAGCTCTGCAGCTGCGGTGCCTGCCCGTTGTCCCCAAAGCCTGTTTCCTCTCCGGGGTGGTGTAGGTACAGCCGGCCCTCTGTATCTACCGGTTCTGCATCCTATCAAAAATATTTGGGGGGAAAGAATTGCAGAAAGTTCCAAAAAACCAAAACTGGAATTTGCCGTGCACCCTGGCAACTCTTTACATAGCATTTATATCGTATTTACAACTCTTTACATAGCATTTACATTGATTCAGTATAATAATCTGATTTAGAGGAGATGGGAGGATATGCCTAGATTATATATTGATATGATTTTATATATGGGACTTAAGCATCCTTGGATTTTGGTATCTGGCTGGGGTGGGGGGTCCTGGAGTCAATCCCCTGGACCCTGGACCCTGGATCCTGAGGGAGGACCGTGTGCACACATGGGTCTGTCTTGGGTTCAAAACACAGCTCTCTTCCCCATGTGCCTTAGGCAGATGCTGAGAAGAGCAGTTTAATAGAGAGGGGAGGCAGATGTTGAGAAGAGCAGTTTAATAGAGAGGGGATCACAGGAGACAGGCGTTGAGGGGAGGACTCTGAGGAGCTGTGCAGAATGTTTGGACAATTTTTAAAAATTAACTTTTTTTGCAGTATAATTGCTTTCCAGTGTTGTGTTGGTTTCTACTGTAGAGCAAAGTGTCAGCCATACACATACACATACCGCCTCCCTTTGGGACTTCCTTCCCATTCGGTCCCCACATGTGGGGACGGGTTGGACTCTCAGTCCTCATGGTGGCACTGACTTCCCCCTGCACCTCCTGAAGCATGTGGCCTGCACAGGGGCCCAGTGACGCCAGGGTAGCAGGGAGAGCCTCAGGTCCAGAGCTTGAGAAAAGATGTGGTCAGCCTGCAGGCACCTGTCCGTCACAGCCCCAGGGAGCCCGAGGACGCCCAGGTACAGGGCGGGCATCCACACCAGCTACCACACTGAGTCCCCAAGGCTTGTGGAAAGAACCTGCCTCCAGTTTGGGGGTATCCAAGTCTTGCAGCTCAGGATGCAGGAGAAGCAGTGATGCTCACATTTATTGGGACATCTTTAGTCACGTCACACTGCCATCACAAAATATGACTGACTGGGTGTTTTAAACAACAGAAATTGCCTTTTTTTTTTTTTTTTTAATTGTTTTGGAGGCTGGAAGTCCAGGATCAAAGTGATGACCAGTTTAGTTTTTTCGGAGGCCTTGTTCCTTGGCTTGCAGGCAGCTGCCTTCTTGTTGTAGCCTCACGTGGCCCTGCCTGTGTGTGCGCCTTCTGCACGCGTCTTCCTCCTCTCTTTTTTTGGCTGTGCCACATGGCTTAGGGGACCTTAGCTCCCCAACCAAGAATGGAACCCAGAGCCTCTGCCGTGGAAGCGTGTGTGGAGTTTTAACAACTAGGCCACCAGGGAGGTCCCTCTCTTCCTCTTTAAGGACACCAGTCCTATCTGATTAGAACCCCACCTTTATAACCTCATTTAAGGTTCATTACCTCCCTGAAGGGCCTATCTCCAAATACCGTCAGATTCTAAGGCATTAGGGCATTAACATGTGAATTTCAGGGGGACACAGTCCAATTCATATCAGGCACGAATAGCTGGCAAGTGGACCTGGGTCTCGGCCATCTTGCCTCGTTGTACCAGCCCCAGAGACAGGAAAGGGGACAGCTGAGGGCCCCACAGCTTGAGTGGCAGTCAGTGCTGAGTCAGGAGCAGATCTATCTGCCCAGGGTGACCCTAGCCCGAGGACTGCTCATGCCCACAGCCTGCAGGGCATCATGCATCTGAGGTCTCCTGGCCTTGGTCCTCTCTCCTTGGGGCCCTCTGGCCCCTGTTCCTGGCTCCTCAGATTCTCCTGCATCTAGTGCTTCTCTTTCCCTGATGGATGCTCCGGGAGGTGGCAGGATGCAGTGCCAAGGGGCCTGGCCTGCAGCGTCAAGGCCCCGGTTCCCAGGCTGGCTGGGCTGGGTGACCTTGTGCAGGAGCTTCTTCCCTCTATCCTCTCGTCTGGGAACTGAGTGGGCAGAGTTAGGCTGTCATTCATGTTTCTCTCTCTCTCTCTCTCTCTCTCTCTTTTTTAGTGTTGTTGAAAATTTGTGGGGAGAAATGTGGGCACTTACATCTGCTGGAGGGATAATACATTGGAATAATCCATCTGGGAAGGCAATTTGGTAGTATTTCAAATGCTCCAGGGAGAAGGAAATGGCAACCGACTCCAGTGTTCTTGCCTGGAGAATCCTGTGGACAGAGGAGCCTGGAGGGCTGCCATCTATGGGGTCGCACAGAGTCGGACATGACTGAAGCGACTTAGCAGCAGCAGCAGATGCTCCAAAGAAACAACATATCCAAGATGATTTCTTGTGACACGTTCTTAGAAGCGGACCTGCTGGGCCGCATCTTAGCTACAAGGGGAGACCTTAGTGTTGGTTTCTATTTTTATGTCAAAATGCCCAACTCCAAGGGATCAAATGAACAATGGTACTCTATCCAATGGCACACACAGACATGGTTCTGCAAAGATCATTTAATGATTTGGTAAGATTTTTCATCATATCAAATGAAAAGGGTAATTAAAGAACACCACATAGTATGATTTCGTCCATGTTAAAAAAAAAAATAAAGATCTGAAAGGATAATAACAAAGGTTAATAATAATGGAATACACAGTGATTACTTCTGTATGATGGGATGGGAGAGATGTTTTAAAACCTTCATTTTCTAAAGTAATATATAATTCATTGCTTTTATTATAAGAAAAGCCACAAAAACAGTTCTATTAAAATAATTTACATAGTTTTGACAGATACTTCCGGCTGGCTAACTCTATAGCTATTACTGACTCACTCTTCCCTTGTTGTCTCAGCTTTCCCACTCTTTATCTGAATCCTCATCTTTCTAGGGTGGGTAGGGAGGCCAGCTGATAGAGTTCTGGCCATTGAGATGTAAGTGGAAGTCTGCTTGGTGATGGTAGAGGTTTCTAGAGAGGTTATGTCTCTTGATGAAAGGGATAGTATTGGCTCTTCTACTTCCCTTTTCCTCTTCCCAGAAGGTGGAGGTAATGCCTTGAACAGCAGCAGCCCTCTTGTGACCGTGAAGTGATAAGGGTGATAAAGCAGAAGGGGCTCCAATAGCCTGGGCTTTTGATGACATCGTTGAATTATTTCATTCTCCTGGATTCACCTTCAGGCTTCGTGTTATGGGTGATAATTCTGATATAACAGTTCTGGTTAGACAGGTTATGAATGCTGTTAGCTGCAAGTAACAAAGTTTAGGTCTCTCCTTTAGGTCCTAAGTCACTCCTACCACACCACACTGATTCCATGGAAACAGGGGTGTCTTCACCAAGACACTTTCTTCCAAAGCTGGTGGTGCCATCTGTTTGGCATTAGTGTCTTAATTTGTTTGGTGACTCTGGGAGGAGAGGGGCACTGACTGTCTCCTGAAGGATCAGAAATGCAGTAAGCATGCCCACCAGCCAGAACAAAGCAGGGCACTGCATAAGCAAGTGGGTCAGCTATCCCTCAAAATACCTACTATGTGCCGAGTCCTGGGTTTCTGAAGCTTGTTGTCTAATAGAGAAGTAGGATATGGCAAAGTCATATTAATTCTTTGCTGAATTGTTTTGAAGTACAGGGTGCCGTGTGAGAAATGGGGGAGCCTGACCTAGTCTGGAGCTCAGGGAAGGCAGCCTAGAGGCTGTTTTGTGTGTCCTTCAGCTCCACAAGGATAAATGCCTCCTAAATGCCTGGGCTTGTTTCTGATGGCTTCTGGTCACAGTGCCCCAGGCAAGGCCTTCTTCTCTGGGACAAGAGCCCTCACCTGTGGGCTTTCCTGTCCGTATCTGAGCTTTCAGCTTTCCTGAGCTGGAGTGATGTGAACACACCTTAGAGGTGGCCACCCCCCCAGAACCATACACATGCAGGATGGGCTGGTGAAGCTGGGCTGAGAAGGGTCTGTTTACATCCCAGCTTCGGCAAAGATGGGGTCCATGGTCTCTCTTTCAACAAACATGTATTGACACTGACTGTGTGCCAAGTTCTGTTGGATATATCAGTGATCAAAGGAGTCAGTTATGCCAGCCCTTGGGTCTGGAGGGAGCTCAGATCACAGGTAAATCACATAAGAGTCTAAAGGTGACCTGTGCTGTGTGTGATGACAAGTCAGGGCAGGGTCCGGAGATGGGAGGGAGGGGTGTGCTGTAGATGGCAGCATGCGGTCAGCGGGACGGTCAGGGGGCTCTCACTGGGGGGAGGAGGGGCCATGGTGACACCTGAGGGGACGGCACGTGAAGGCCTTAGGGGGAGACAGTGTGGGGAAGAGCAGGCGAGCGGGTGGGTCCCACGTGGCCACGGGCAGTGGAGGCCAGAGCCCTGTGACCTGACTGGTGTTTCAAAAGGATTGCAGGTCAGCCTTTGCCTCTTCAATTGATGGAGTCAGACAGCGAGAGGGAAAAGGGTGGGGGCCCTGGAAACCTTCCAGGTGGTGAGCTGCATCAGTGGCTGTGGTCTCGGCCCCTGTGCCCGCCAAGGAAGCCCGAACAGTGAAGCGTTTACTTTCATTTTGCTGTATCTTTTAATGTGTATGGCTTTTGTAATCATAAAAAAATATTCAAATTACTTCTAAAGAAGTGGTTATCTCTAGGGACAGAATGATAAGGGACTTTCAGTCTATCATGTATGTCTGTACTCCTTTTGATTTTTGAGCGGTTTGGTCCTGCAACAGTGTTTTTTTTTTCCCTCCCATTTTGTTTTGTGGCTGTAAACATTGAGGGGCATTCCTGGAAGCACTGTACAGAAAGAAATGGTAAAAAAAAAAAAAAAGAAAAAAGTGAATGGATTGGTTTCACAGTTGTAAAGTCACACACCCACACACCCCTCTTCCTCCACTAAAGTCAGGCCTCAAGGGAACAGCCTTGGAGGTTCACTCCAGGAGGGCATGGCTTTCCCCCGACATTTCTAGTGCTTTCTCTGCCCGAGCTCCAGAGTTTCAAGCAGAGGACAGGTAAGAAGTCTTGAAAGCAGTCAGTCACACAGCGGTAGGCTGCTGGCAAGTGTGTGTGTGTGTGGGGGGCGCTGCCCAGGAAGGAAGGATGAAGCCCCTCAGCAGGGTTGGCAGCAGACATTTGGGGGCCTGACACCCACTCACCAGTTGTGAGGCCTTGAGCAAGTGTCTTGGCCTTTCTGAGCCGGTTCCTCACCTGAGAAATGGGCATGATGACACTGCTTCCCTCCCCGGGGATGCTCTGAGCCTCAGTGAGATGACACTGTCCAAGGGCCAGGATGCAGTAAATAGCAGCAGGGGCATGGGGTCACTGTGTTGGTTCTGAAGCATAGAGACCTGTGGCTCTGGAAACTGAGCTCCACGCTGTGTGGCCTAAGCCAGGTTACTTGACCTGTCTGGGCCTCTGCTTCGTCAATTGGAAAATTGAGTTGCAATGGGACAAGGCCAGTTGGAGGTCTTTCCACAGTCACAGGTACCCCCTGAAGCCATGACAACAGCCCCTCTGCTCCTCTCGATGTCCACCCCCAACCCGATTTCATTCACCGAGATGTGACTGATGGGCTGCTTGGAGGCGCCCACCTGCTCTGCTAAGATGGCAGAGTGTCCCAGACCTGAAGCAGCTCCCAGCTGTCACCTTCCTTAGCTCTCCTTGCTTCTGGACTCTGTGCTACCCATTAGAAATCAGCAGCAGTGGTCCAGGTCCCCCAAAGTGACCCAGTATACCAGAAGCTGGAGAGAATTAGGCTTTCTTACTTATTTTGATCCATTTTTCTACCAAAACTCTTTTCTGCTATGCCTTTTTAAAAAATTAATCTTTATTGGAGTGTAGTTGATTTACAGTGTGTTAGTTTCTGCTGTACAGCAAAGTACATCAGTTATACACATATTCACTCTTTAGATTCTTTTCCCAGATAGGTCATTACCGAGAATTGAGTCGAGTTCCCTGTGCTCTACAGCAGGTTCTTATTAGTTACCTATTTTTTGTATGGTAGTGTGATGTCAGTCCCAATCTCCCAATTTATCCCTCTTCCACTTATCCTCTGGTAACCATGTTTGTTTTCTATACCCGTGACTCTGTTTCTGTTTTATAGAAGTTTATTTATATTCCTCTTTTAAAAAAAAGATTCCACATATATGTGATAATATTTATCTGTCTCACATCTCTCAGTATGACAAACTTTCGGTCCATCCATGTTGCTCCAAATGGCATTTGTTCATTTATTTTATGTATGCACTACATCTTCTTTATCCATTCCTCTGTTGATGGACATTTAGGTGGTTTCCACGTCCTTGCTACTTGTAAACAGTACTGTTATAAACATTGGGGTGGACTGCTGTGCCTTTTAAAATAGCAATTTCAAACTCTCTCTTTGGTCTCTGTGAGGTGCTTTGAGTTTAGGGGACAGAGGGAATGAGGGAATGAATGTTTATTGCCTCTCCTCTCTTTAAAAACCCATCAACCATCACTATGGTGAAAGCTTTCCACTTCACCTCTGTGAGGCCCTGAGCTCTTCCTAAAATTTCAGCAACATCTGTATATACAGTTTTCCCTGCAGCCTCACTGCTGTAGGTAAGATATGATACATGGGAATTCTTGCTTTGTGGCAGCACAGCGAATACATTACTATTAATATATGTGTGTGTGTATATATATATATATATATATATATATATAGTGAGGAAAAGCCACTTCCCTGGGGTATCATTTTCAACAAAGGGCTGAATGTCCTTGGCTGTGGCTTACACAAGGAATGCATAAACCACCACCCATGGGACCTAAGTAAACGTCTAGTGATGACTACAAGCAAAGTAAACCAGGAAAATCTCCCCTCCCTCCACCATCAAAAAAGAAACCCACCTCAAGATAAATACCAAAATTTTTCAAGTTCAAATGAAATGACTGTCCAGTGGTCATCTTTATGGTGTTATGTTTTAGAGTCAGAGTTTCCCCAAGTTAGCCGCCAAATCCTAAAGGGCTTCTGATTACTCAGACAGATCCCGGGTGCTCTGAGCTGGTGCCCAGGTATTCATTACAGAGGTGGTCAATCAAAGGTGGGTCTGCATGTGGGTCTGGGGGAAGGTTTCTTAACCTCGCTTTGCCTGTGGTTCCTCTTCATAAATGGCTTGTTGTGAGCTCTGATGAAAGGCATCTAAAGCCCTGAAAATGTGCCTTGTACTCTGTTAATAATTCAGTCACTAAGAAATGAACATCTAAGCCTTTAAATTGGTGGAAACTTTCACCTTCCAGTGTCCCTGCTGTGAGGGATAAAAGGATGTTCTGGGGATGTTTGTTCAGGTGAGGAAATGAAGGGTCAGGTTTCCACAGTGTAGAACACCAGGAAATTTACTTTAAAAATTCAAAAAAGTAGGCTTAAGAAAAATTATTATTCATCATACAGTGTGGACTTAAAAAAATATTCACAACCCTAAAGTTGCGAGTTATGTTTTATTTGGTGGGAATTTTTAGGGTTTCAAGCCCAGGAGATAGCATCTAAAGTAACCGTGAGAGAACTGCTCTAAGCAGGCAATGAGGGGGAGCTACATTATACAGAATTTTTCAACAAAGGGCAAGTAGTCAGAACATGATAATTGTTAATTAAAGAAAACCAGATATCCCAAGATCAGGAATTTAGCACTTTTCTCTGTATGGGAAGATGCAAGAAATTCAGGGCTCAGGGAAGTCATTCCTTTGATATGTACCTCACCTATCTGGGGCAAGTATGCAGTGTTCCCCATTCTGAGTCTCCTCAGGGCTCACTGTAGGGAGTGGCTGCAGGCTGGTTGCTGGGTGGCAGGTATTCTTTTCTTTCCTGAGTTTCCTCAGGCTCGTGTTGCAGGACTGGAATCACCGATGACTGTGACATCCTTGTTTACTGATAGGGCTGGAATATTCTATTTCTCAGATCCTTCTCTTGAACCAGAATTTGACCAATATCTGGGAGACATTTCATGACCAATTATTATCCCAGGGCACAGGGAGGCTCATCCCAGATCCCCCTGAAACCAAGGGGGAAAAAAAAATGACAAATTGGCAGTTTTAAAATTCAAACCTCTGGGAATGCTCCCTCAGCCAGACTTCACAAATAGTAAAGCTTTAGTCATCTGAGCAAGCAGTTCTAATGTATTCCAACTGTTCTTTATAAATTAGTAAATTTATATTGTAATACCAGATTCATAATTTTTTTTTAAGTGAATCTGTTGCAGGAAGGGGGACCCCTTCCAGGGCCCAAAACTAGGCTCTTGTCTAACACTCGGAAATGAATTGTCCGAGGAGACACACGTGCTGACAAAGCAAGAGATTTTATTGGGAAAGGGCACCCGGGTGGAGAGCAGTAGGGTACTCTGCCACGTGGCTCACAGTCTCGGGTTTTATGGTGATGGGATTAGTTTCCCGGTTGTCTTTAGCCAATCATTCTGACTCAGAGCCCTTCCTGGTGGTGCACGCCTTGTTCAGCCAAGATGGATGCCAGCCAGAAGGATTCTGGGAGGCGGTCGTACATGTGGTGTCTCGTTTTGACCTTTCCCGAACTCTTCCGCTTGGTGGTGGCTTATTACTTCCGTGTTCCTTAAAACAACTCATGCAAATGGTTACAGTGGTGCCTAGCCAGGGTGGGTGGTTTCAGTCAGTGTGCTTCTCCTAACAAATCCATGAGATGTCTAGTTTTGCCTGTTTATGTCTGTGAACACATTATACATATGAGATATTTCTCCCTGTGGATAGTATTATCAAAATTAAATTTTTAAAGAGTGCTTACAAATTAAAGAAACTGGCCAAAATGACCTTCAGGTTCACATGAACTAGGAAGTATTCAATGTTAAGTTGAAACCTGGTATTAAAATTTCAGTTTATTAATCTAGATAATATAGACATTTCTTTAGAGTCATTAGTATTAAGTATAATAATGTATTGTCCTTAGATTTGAAAAGTAAAAGTGTTAGTTGTTCAATTGTGTCTGACTCGGTGATCCAGTGGATTGTAGCCTGCCAGGCTCCTCTGTCCATGGAATTGAATTCTCCAGGCAAAAATACTGGAGTGGGTTGCCATTCCCTTCTCCAAGGGATGTTCCTGACCCAGGGATCAAACCCACATCTTCTATTTTAGCAGGTGGTTTCTTTACCATCTGAGCCACCAAGGAAGCCTAGGTTTAACAGAAGTTAAATAAAACCCTATTCTATCTGTTGCAAGGAAAATAACTTGATACTATGAGACTTGATGAGCTTTTGGGTAAACTCTTTAAAAATATTTTAGAAATGCCTACTTAAAATGATCTTTACAGATATTGGTAACTTACAATTCTAAAGCTGTGGTAATTTAAGTGATGGAAGTTTATTGACTAGCTAGATAATTTCCTGGTTTCAGGTCTTAACTGATTGAGCTAATTAGGCTCAGACTCAGGTCTTTGTGGCTGTACTTAGTGATCCATTCTGGTTTGTAGAGATCTGCAAGAGAAAGACAGTTGCTTTTAATTCCCTCAAAGAATAAGTCTGTTAGTTAAATAATACTAAAAGATTGATTTGTCCAACTATATGTTATGTATCAGTGAGAAGATTTCTAACTAAACTGAAATTTGAGTTCTATGTCTTAGAACTTGAGCATTTATCTTGCCTTCAAAGGTTTTCATAAGGCACTCAGCAGAAACCTTCTTTTCTGAGTTTACATATTAAACCCGGGGCAGAAATCACTATTTTTAGTATTATATTGTTTCCAGTTTTTACTCACCTGTATGGCTCAGGTTGGTTTCCTTTAGTATGTTCAGTTATGATTTCCTGAGGCGCAGCTTTATATACCTGGTTTTACAGTATGACACGGGAAGTATTTCCCAGTGGAAACTTGCCTATCCCACAATAATTAAGAGATTTAACCATCTTATATAAAGTCCATTTAAATATACCAGCTTTATATACTTTCATCTCAATTCTGGCAACTTATACCTTTAACTTTAGTTTTCATTAGGATCCAATCAACAAGTTTTGATCTTATAGGAGGAGTTTTAAGAAATTACTTTGTTTTTTACCTATCCATTTAATCTGTTTTTATATAAAAGGCTCTGGGATCCCTAGAAGGGACTGAGCCTCAGAAGTCAGGCCCTTTGGCCCAACTGCTGCCCCAAATAGTTGCTGGTCAGGTATCTTCAGTGAAAAATTTTCTAGCTCCTTAAATATATATTTTAAAACTGGGGTAAACAGATTTGACTTTTAATGTTGGGGACCAGAGGGAGGTACTTTTTGGCCCATTTAACCTTAGGTAGTGCTGTAATATAAAAACCTTGTGTTTTAATCACATTAATGTTCATTCTATTTATCCCATTTTAAATAACCATCTAACCATTTTATTCACTTGAGGTAATTCCTTTAAAAATTTCTACCTTGCTGGAAATAGTATCCAGACTTTTCTTATGTGTTTTTCCTATTAACATTACTTATTCTAATGCCATCTGTAAGACTCATTGCTGCTGCTGCTAAGTCGCTTCAGTCGTGTCCGACTCTGTGCAACCCCATAGATGGCAGCCCACCAGGCTCCGCCGTCCCTGGGGTTCTCCAGGCAAGAACACTGGAGTGGGTTGCCGTTTCCTTCTCCAGTGCATGAAAGGGAAAAGTGAAAGTGAAGTCGCTCGGTCCTCCGACTCTTAGCGACCCCATGGACTGTAGCCTACCAGGCTCCTCCGTCCATGGGATTTTCCAGGCAAGAGTACTGGAGTGGGGTGCCATTAGGGGGAAGCAAAAACCACAAACGGAGCTTCCCAAACCAGTTTTTCTTGTTTTAAACTGAAGTACTTGGGTTCACCATTAAATATATATTTTCCACGTCTGGTTTGTTTTTATAAGTACCAATAAAACAGCTATTTATAATGGGAGCCCTCTAGATTCACCAATTTGCTAGTTTCTCCAATTTTAAAAGGATCTATCATTTGGCCATTAATCAAATGTATATTAATAGTGACTCTAACCTGCAGGAGACTTCTCCATAAGAGTAGGGGAGGATGTAAGTAAAGCCTGGAGAGTTTACTTTCAAAAATAGTATAGCAGGGGGCAAGTTTTCAAAACACACACACACACTGACATGCATAGAATGTCCTAGGACGATCAGGCAGAAGAAAAGACACAGAGAAATGCAAGTTCCCCACTACGCCTTTGTTTAAAGTCAGAATTTGAAAAGATATTTTTATCAAGCCAGCTTTTTAACCTTAATTTAACTGTGTATGCAATAAAAGAGCCCCCCCCCCCTCATTTTTAGGGCAAGATTTCCTTTAATTTCCAATTAAGTAAGTACTTGTAAATTCTGTACATACATAAACCTGGCTAAGTTCAGGCGAAGGAGAAGAATCTGCTCCGGTCACTTCATCAGTTGCCGTAACTGTGGACTTAAAAATATTCACAACCTAAAAGTTGAGTTATGTCTTATTTGGTGGGAATTTTTAGGACTTTAAGCACAGGAGACAGCATCTCAAGTAATACTGAGAGAACTGCACTCAGGTGGGCAGTGGGGGAAGCCAGGTTAGATAGAAGTTACGCAAAAAACATCAAAAGCTGATTGATTGTTATTTAAAGAAAACCAGATATCCTAGGTTAAGAAATTTAGCACTTTTCTATGTATGGGAAGATTCAAGAGTCTGGGCTCACTGAAATCATTCCTTTGATATGTACCTCATCTATCTGGGGCCAATATCCTCCATTTTAACATCCTGAGTTTCCTCAGGCTCACTAGCTCACACGGAGGGCTGAAGTCGTTGATGACTGTGACATCCCTGTTGTTAACTGATATGTCAAGAAATATTCCATTTCTCACAGTAAATGCCCTATATTTTTCACACTGCTTTGAATGGACTACGTGGGCATTCCACAACCTTGCCCTTTTCACATTTGGTAATGAAAGGGTCCCCCCCCTTTTACGGATTTCAGTGGTTCTCAAACTTGAGGCACTTCAGGATCTCCTGGAGGGCTTATAAACACATAGGTTGCAGGATCTCCCTTCAGGGTTTCTGATTCAGCAGGGCTGTGGGGAGGTGGAGAGGATGTGTGTGTCTAGCAAGTTCCCAGGTGCTGCTGACCTCTAAAGGTAAACCCCACTTTGAGAACCATGGCTTTATCTGACATTAAATATTTACTCAGGAAACTTCCTTTCCAAACCCTGCTGTTCCCAGAAGCGCTGACCTCTGAAGGTAACTGTGCAAACCTCGAATGAATTCACCAGCTTAACAACAAAATTAAGTAGAGTTTCCTCGGGTTTTTAAACAGTGTTCTCTCTCTGGACTTGACCCTATTTTATATTTCATTAGGTTTTTAATCAGGTTTCATTATGAAGTACTTTAAACAAGGTTGGAATTTAACCTTTTAGAAATGTACGAGTAGGAAGAATACTTGCCTGGTCTGCCAGGTTTCAGAGACCAGAGAGAATGGAGTGGGCTTCACTGGGTACCTGGGAGCAAGCCCTGGGGACCTTCATGTCCAGCCTTGTCCTCCTGTTTTTAAAGTATAGGTGATTTACAATATTGTGTTAATTTCTGCTGTACAGCAGACTGATTCAGTTATACACACACACACACATATATACACATTCTTTTTCATATTCTTTTCCATAATGGTTTATCACAGGATATTGAGTTCCCTGTGCCATACAGTAGGACCTTGTTGTTTATCCATTCTATAGATACTTGCTTGCATCTGCTAACCCCAGACTCCCACCCATCTCCCCTTTGGCAACCACAAGTCTGTTCTCTATGTCTATGAGTCTGTTTCATAGATAGGTTCGGTTCTGTCCAATTTTAGATTCTACATACAAGTGACAGCATATATTTGTCTTTGTCTGACTTCACTTAGTATGATAATCTCTAGGTCCATCCACGTTGCTACAAATGGCATTGTTTCCTTCTTGGCTGAGTGATATTCCATTATATGTATGTACCACATCTTTTTACATTTGTTGATGGACATTTAGGTTGCCTCCATGTCTTGGCTCTTGTAAATAGTGCTGCAGTGAACACTGGGGTGCATGTTATCTTTTCATCATTTCATCTAGATATATGCCCAGGAGTGGGATTGCTGAATCATACAGAAACTCTATTTTTAGCTTTTTGGGAGGAACCTCCATACCGTTTTCCATAGTGGCTTCACCAATTTACATTCCCACCAACAGTGGAGGAGGGTTCCAGCTTTGTCCCCTTTGGCTTCTCAGCAGCAGAGTAGTAGGTCAGGGTGGCGCCAACTACCAACAGTAGGGATGGCGTGGTCTCACTTCTTACCTGACAGGTGGCTACAAGACCTGCCACTTGGAGACAACTGATGATGCAAAGGGCTCAGAGCAGTGCGTGCCCCCGTTTCTATTAAGTGCTTGCTGTTGTTACTATAGTGTCACTGGAAGGAAACAAAGACCCAAAGCTCCAATGAGCAAGAGAGAGCCATTTGACTTTGAAGGACACTCAGAGCACAGACTGTGAAGAAATTCATTATTGAGTCACTACTCAGGGGCAGACACTGACCTCAGCTGAGGGTCCCTACCCACAAGAAGCATCCGGCCAGCAGGGAGGACTACATTCAGCAAAGATTCCCACCAGTGAAGGCATGACAAAATGGGACGAGTGCTCTGCAGGGGCAGAATTCAGCTTGCTCTGAATATCAGCTGTCTTACCAGGCCTTCCGGCTTGGGGAGTCAATGCTGGCTGAAATCTGGAGGACAGGTAGTCGCCAATCAGGGGAGTACACTGGGGGCATTCAGACAGGGCTGAGCTGCACAAAGGCCCTGCGGCAGGAGGGAGCTTGGAGGGTGTGAGGGTCTGGAAAGGGGTCTTGTGGCAGGGGTGCTGGAGGGAGGAAGGGCATGAATGGAGAGGTGGTTGGGGTGGGGGGTGTGTCACTTGGGGGGCCAGTGCTGTTAGGGTGAGGCCATCTCCCTAAGCAGTTTTAAGGCAGGGAGTGGAGGGGTTCCCATGATATAGGCACGTGTTTGGAAGACTGTTCTGGCTGGAACAAGCAGGAGAGATGAGGTTGGAATGGAATGGAGGCAGGAGAGGATGTGGGGAGACCAACAGGGGTTGGTCCTGTTAACACCCAGTCCCCGAGCCGAGGCTGGGCCCCAGGCCCCAAGACTGTGATGCAGCAGCTGTGTGGGGTGGGGGCCACCTTCCCAACGTGCTGATGCCACCACTGTGGGCCACACCCTGAATGGTGCCTACTTGGACACTGGTGGTAGAAAGAGAACAGGTTAGCAGATGGATTCTTAGAGACGTGCTGTTTATATGCTGTAAGAAAAGGGGGGGGGGAGGCCTTTCTGGCAAAAACTGGGACTCTTAACTAAAGATACTTGTCCCCAAGCATAACACAGTACAAACTTCAGAGATGCCTGAGCGGTTTGGGGTCAAGGACAGAACTTCACTTCCCAGCACTTCAAGGGCCGTGGTGATTAACCCAGGCTCTGTGTAACCTCGTTCTGCACCGGATGTGTTTTTATTCCTCCCTCTGGCTTCCTTGGGGACAGCAGCACAGCACCGAGGTGACACAGACGGAGTCTGGGTTCATCGCAGCAGCCCTGGATTTCGCTCTGCCCCATAGAATACCAGAGAGGTGGATATCCTCCTTTTTGCTTAGTGCTTCAGAAAGTATGCTAGCCAACCCAGCCACTCTGCTTTAAACTCCTCCCTTGGCTCTAAAAGACAGTGTCATACGGAAGATTTCACTTAGGTACTCAAACGTAACAACACTCCAACTCAGGAGGCCTCTGTCAGTTTCCCACCCTGCCAGGTCCCTGGCTGGGGAAAGAAAGCCCACCTGTCAGCACAGCTGACTGACCTCGATGCCCTGGAAGGGCCCTCATAAGGTTCGTCCAGTGGGGGACATGTTCTGACGGCAGGCATGTGTTCTCAAGGGCACCCGGGACCATCTAGGAAATAGATGTGTCCCTGGTCTGTGTGGCCACAAAAGGCCCTCCTCTCTCTCCAGGACTGTCCCCAGAGCCACCATCCTGTCACTAGGGCCTCCCTTCCCTCCACTCTGCCCTGGTCAGAGTGGTCACCATCATGTAGCAAAATCTTGGCCTGGCTCACAGCTGTGTTCTTAGCACCAGGAGGAACGGGGCAGGTTAGTGGTGCTCAACCCTCCTGAGGTCATAACTCCGTCCTCACCATGGGGAGCTGGTGGCTCCATTTTCTCTGCAGGAAGCCGATGCTGTCGGGAGTGCCTTTCAATTCAAAGTGGAGCTGTCTGTGTTGGAGGAGAAACAGTCTCAGGGCTCCTGTGTTTGCAGTGGTGTTGGCACAGCATGAGAAGTCAACCGGAAAGCCGCCTGCTGGGGTTCTGGGGGGCTTGGCAGTGGAGGCTTGATGGGGGCTGGAGCTGGGAGCGCTGCCTGTGGTGGGGTGTGACCCTGGTGTTGTGAAGTAGCCGTTCTCTGATTGGCGACGGCCTGATTCACAACACCAGCTGCCCCACCGCACCGTGCCAGCCGACGGTCCTCTGTGCTGCCTCTGGAGTGCGGAGGGGACAGAGAGAAGCCAGGGGTTAGCAGCAGAATGCCAGCAGAGTCGACCTTTCATCTCCCCCTCTATCTACACCCTGTTGACTTGTTTTATATTTTGAATTCTGTTAAAAAAATGTATTTATTGGAGTATAACTGCTTTATGATGTTGTCAGTTTCTGCTGTACAACGTGAATCAGCTTTATGTCTGTCTACATGTATCTCCTCCCTCTTGAGCCTCCCTTTCTCAGGCCCCCACCCCTCTAGGTCATCACAGAGCACGGAGCCGAGCTCCCTGTGTTATACGGCAGCTTCCCACTAGCGAGCAGTTTTACATGTGGTGGTGTATATACGTCAATGCTACTCTCTCAATTTGTCCCACTGTCCCCCTCCATCCCGTGTCCACATGTCTGTTCTCTACATGTCTCTGTTCCTGCCCTGCAAATAGGTTCGTCTGTACCATTTTTCTGGATTCCATATATATACGTTAATATGCTATGCTTGTTTTCCTCTTTGACTTCCTTCACTCTGTATGACAGACTCTAGGTCCATCCATTTATCTGCTGTTCTGACTTCTCAAATATGCCATACTCCTTTCCACCACAAGCGGCTTCCTCCTCCTGGAATGCCTCATTCTCTATTTCACATAGTTTAAATACCAACTCCAATTTCAGATTTCCAATCCAAAATGACTTCCTGGACACCATCCCCCAGACCCGACTCCTCTGTCGTGTACTTGCCAGGCCTCTGGTCCTTTTTCTGAAGGTTCTTCCTGTACAGTGTGCGGGGAGCTGCTGCCACACGACTCCAACCTCCCTCTCAGGTCCCCAGCCTTGGCCACGTAGGGGATGCTTGATAAATACTGGTTGAGTGAATGTATCACTTAAACTAAGACTTGGGTGGTCCAACTCGTCTGTTCTAAGCGTTTGGAAAAGGAAAAAGAAAGCTGGCCCCAAGTGTCCTCAGGACACACACACACACCTGTTCTGTGTGAACAGCTGACTGCCAGACTTCCTCACTCACCTCCCCGCCTCTAGGTTCTCGTGCCCTGATGCACAGGGACACCCGGGGCTTCCTCCAGAGGGCCAGTCGGGTCTGGATTAATCTCTCCAAAGCTCCCCATCATGGCCGCAAGTCCCAGATCCCATGGCTCCTCACTTCCACACCTGCCCCTCCTCCCTTGTGGAACTGGCGTCCCCCCAGTACACCCCGCAAGCCTGCCTCTGTGGCTCTGAACAGCCTCCCCCACTTCCTGCCCACTACACTAGTGTTCACGCAGGGGGGCTCCAGGGCCAGCCACTCCTCAGCCTGATCGCGGGGTCCCCCGCCGCCCAGAGCCGCACAGCAGCTGGGACAGCAGGACCTGCAGCTTGGCTGTGCTCTTCCTGTGAAGGAAGTCCTCACAAACTCAGACGTATAGACACAGGTTTGTCCTTAGCGTCTTCTCTGAGTCATCAGAATGGCCAACATTTTGCCACTGAAGGACATTTTCTCACCTCCACGGCCACCCTACACGGCCAGTCCAGCCCTCTACCCCTGCCGGCACCCCACCTCTCACCTGGCCAGTGCTCTGTGCATCTAACTTGTCCCTCTGTGGTTCTCTTTACTGCAGCCTGAGTGACGCTTCTAAAACATGACTCGGAGCCTGTCACCCTCCTGTTTGTACCCTCCTTCCCTCCCCCTTCCATCCAGAGTAAAATACAAAGTCCAGCAGAAGCACAGAGGTCTGGGTGGCCCTGCCCCACCCACCTGTCCCCCCTCACCTCCCTCTTCTTGTCTGCTCATCGACACACCGTCTTTCCTTCAGATCTTGACACACACAGCTAGACCACACAGCACCTTCTGCAAGGTAAACAATCAGGCCTTTCCTGGGGACGGAGCCTTTTGTGAGCTCAAGCAAGTCCCTCTTTCCCTGGGCAGATGTAGCCCTAGAACGGAGTATGTGGGTGGCCACCTGCTGGGTGGCCTGGGGCTGGACCCCAGCCCCTACGTGGCCCAGAACAGGGGGCTCGTGCATCACAGCCGCTCCTCCCTCTCCGCTCAGGGCCCGTTTACCTGCTGTTGCCTCCGAAGTCCCTCAGCTATGCCAGGGGCATTTGAAGAGCATGTTAACATTTCTGGTGTTCCAGAATTCTGCACCCATTTTAACCAAAGCCTTTTATCTCTTTATTTCCCACTCTGGCCTGTTTACATTACTTTTGCTTCTTCACTATTTGCTTGGTAAGGTCAAGCTAGCTAATTCTGGTGTGTGTGTGTTTTTAACGTCACGTAATGATCACTTGGTGAAGGCAATTGGAAGGACATGACATTTATCTAAGCTTTATAACATCAGAGGTCTCAAATCAACAAACCATTTTGCTGCCTGTTCCTTCTGGAAAAAGATGATGGCAATAGAAATAGGGTGTGTTTCCTCATCAACCAGCTCCTGGGGTGTCCATGGGTCAATGCAGATTTTCTCCAGCAGGTGACATGCCCCCAGCCTGGCTGACTGGCTCAGGATGGGGAGGTGGGATTCAGGGCTCCTTCCCTACCCACTCCCAGCTTCTGCTGCAGTAGGTTTGAAAGCAAAGCCCAGGAATCCACCCCCCATCCCCAGGGATTCTGATAATCCAGATTTGGGAACTGCTGCTCTAAATCTAGGGCTCTGGACCTTTGTATGAACCCTGGTGTGGTGTGGTAAGAGTCTGATAGAGAGTCTGCATGAAAATGATGAAAATGAAATCTCACTCACGTGCTGGCTGTACGGAGCCCCACTGGCCCTGTGCACAGGCCACCCTCAGCTGGCAGGGCCTCCCCTGGTCAGGAACAGGAGCAGGAATGTGGTAGGCCTGCGGGGTACAAGGAGTTAACATCCCTCATCAGTGATGCTTGGAAGCTGGTGGAAAAATTCCTGCTATCTCGTCCCACCCAGGCTGGCAGAGGTCCCCAGCTGCCCACAGCAGTAACCTGGAGGGTAATTCCATCTTTTTTGGTCCCTTCCCCTCTCACCTGTCCAGCCTCTTCCTGGCGCCGCCTCCCAACACTCAGCTATGCATTAGCGACAGTTTGAGTGTCTAAGCGCGCCTGCATCTTGAATGCCTGTATCTTCCTTGTTCCCACCGTTGCTTTCAGCAGGACTAGGATGAGAGGCACGAGGCACTTGTTCTCAGGTGCTGACACTGCCCTTGTATGGGCGGGACCACGAGCACCTTCTGAAAATTTATGCCTTGGCCTGTCTTGCTTGCTCACCCTGCTCTCGCCCTGACTTCCACACAATGAGAATACACACATCAGGCACAACCAACCATTCCAAGTAGGTATTTTGTCAAGTGTGTTGTACTTAATGATTGTTCATTGTTTTTCAGAGACAATCACCCTTTGAACGGAGGACCCTTTGACATTCAAACCCCGGGGTACGAGGATCATTCTGCAGAGTCAGTGGGTGCCCATGCTGCCATGGGTATGTAAGAATGTGCGGTTGTCTATTCTAGGATGACAGCAAACATGAGCCTAAAGGCAGCCTGGGAAGCCTGCCTGCGTTAGCCGGTCTTGGTTGGAAGACTCCAGGTGGGCTTTAAAATAACAAGTCCTGTTTCTGAGAGGACCGACAGGGCTGCCGAACCCAGCCCAGAGTTTATTAGCACAGTTAATATCGCATGCAAATAGATTTCCCCGCCTCGGTCATGCCAGTCCATTAATTCAGCCTCTTGTCTGCTACATCTTTATCCCTGGCAGGTTAATCCTGCCAAATGCCTTTGCTGTAGCACGTGTCATGCCGCGCCCACGGCCAACAATGCAGTTTTGCTAATCCTGTTGTATCAGCTTTGTGGCCCTGTCTGGTCAATCCAATGGTGCAAACAGCGCACAGAAGGGTTTTATTTTGTTTTTTGCCAAGATCTTTCTCCTGCTCTGGCACCCCACACCCCTTCCTTCTCTTTTTTTTCCCCTTAAATATGGTTTCAATTATATAGTTTGAAAGTCAACCACAGTGTTTGGACAGCTGCCAATGCCAATGCCTTTCAGACAAGGATGTCAAGGCTCTCAGCGGGTCTCCAAACTCTTTCCAGAAGCCTCACCCAGCTGGCAGCTGAATATGCTAAGTGGGAAGGGTTCAAACAGGAAAATCTGATAAAGATCCGCCTTTTCCAAGGCCTTGAAGATGACTGAATGTAGGGTGTTGGTATCATACTCTTCCTCTCTGGTGCCACCACTTCAGTGTCCAGTGGAATCATTCACGTGAATTATTACAAAAGGTGCATCCTTACCTGCAAACACCTATGCCAGGTGTGCACCTGCCACAGGGAAGAGAAGCAACTCCAGGCCCCACAGCACACTGCTCTTCTAGTCTGTGTCGTTGGAGCCAGGATCACCCAAGTTCCAACCCCGGCTGGACCACTTCTACCTCTGTGACCTCAGGTAAGTCCTTTCCTCTTCCACAGGATGGGCAACACCTACTGCATGGGATCACCACGAGGGTTCAGGGCCTTCACACACGCTAATCACCGAGGCTGGTGCTGCCACACACAGAGCAGACACTGTAAAGGTAAGTGAGTATTCACAGAGACTGTAAAATCCATCACCACACTCATTTGCAGCTTATTGTAGCACACAGGCTGAGTGCATGGTCACATTCCACCTGACCCTGTCTTTTAGGGTCTTCAGACCCTAAATGTAAACCTCACTCTCTTGCTGGTGAGTTACAGAAACCTGGCTGTGAGAAGCCCTTTCCTGTCTCCCTACCACCACTAGTCTCTTGAGTTATTCCTGGCAGCTTTGGTGGGCAGGAAGAGGAGTTCTAGGTGGATAAGCACAGGATATGTGATTAGATTTCCAGGGATTGAGTTCTGGCCTGTTATTATATGACTCAGTACAAGGTACTCAAACTTTGAGACTCTTACCATCCTGATGCTGTGAGGTTTGGGGAGGACAAGGTGAATGAGCAGGCGGGAACTGTGTGGCACACTGCTAGAACACAGTCATCGCCCCATAAGTAACGGCTCTTATGAGTTATGGAGTCTTCTGCAAGGTAACAGGCTTCCCTCTCCATCCTCCATCCATCTACCATCTCATCTCCCCTTAGCCTGCATGGAGATGTTGTGAGAATCATGTAGGGAAAGTAGCACAGAGTCTGGCTTACAATACAAGGTCAGAAGATGAAGCCACACTCACTGCCGTTAAACCATAATTTATCCCAAATCCTCAGCTCCACCATCCCTTTTACATTAGCCTGTGCATCAGCCTTTAGTCTGAGCCCTAAGGTGTGTGAGTGGTCTGTAAATGATAGTGCATGCGCAGGTTTAAAACTGCCCTGGTGTTTGGATGGAGCTAAATGTATGTGAGCACTTAGACATTTTTGTGATAACCTTGAGGGTGGAGAACTAAACCTATCTGATACCAAGTAGATCAGGACAGGCTTCCTGCCCCGGTTGTGAAAGGGGAATTTGCTACTGGGAAGCGCTGTTATTACATGCTCCCCTTGGCAGCTCAGCCACTGAACACACTCCTACTTCTCCTGGGTCCCGCTAGACCTGCTGATCAAGTCTAACAATATAGTAAGTTGAGAATTTATGTTGCCCTTGTTACTGGGCTTGATCCTCCACAGTTATCATCTTGTTGAATTCTAGCTGAGGTGAGAGTACTGTTATATCGATTTCCTACTTTGAAGAAATGGAGAAATGTGAGTATTAAACTACTATTTAAATAAAAAGAAAATAGAGGCTCAGAAACAACAATGAACTTACCCAAAGCTGCAGCTCGAAAGTGGCTGCAGAGCTGTGGTTTGAGCCCAGGGCCGTGGGCACTCTGGGCCACTAGGCGACCTAATCCATCTGTGATGTGGCGCTGTTTCTTCTACTGAGCATCTGAGTCAAGGGTCCTCCCAAATTATCAGCTCCCTTTAGCATTTATTTGTTCCAAGTTACGTCCACAGCAAATGCAGTTATTTTCCCTTTCCCTTTAATTTTTGGGTGAATCGTGTACTTAAGGCTTTTTTTTAGGGGGAAGGGGAGGATATGGCAAAAAAAAAAAAATACTCAAGATTCCTTTCTGCAAAAATTAGGATATCCTAGCCTCTAGCTGGGATTAGGAAAAACCCCACATAGCCTAAGTTTATAGGTCAGATCTTAATCCGATTTTCATTTGCCGACCTCTTGAACAGAATGGGTTTGCAATACTTCATGCTAATTAAAACCTGATGAAGTCAGGCTATTTGCAAAAATGAGCAGTTCTGAGCCTCTAGCCTCCATGGCTCAGGTGCGTCCACCGAGGCACACCTGTGTGTGGCCAGGGCGAGCATTCCTGCTGAGAGGACAGCCTACCGGCTTGAGTCTTCAGAGTCCTGCTTACCTAGCGGAACTTAAACAGCTCTGAACTTTGCTTACTGCAGAAAAGACAGCCTCAGCTTCCCCCTGCTTTGCGGATGGCAGGATCAATCACACATCCCCACTCATGATTAACCTCTCAGAGGCGAAGCTCCTCCTCGGGATGGATTGCTATAGCTGAGTGCAGCCTTCTTGGGGGGAAGAGGTGGGAGGAAAATAAAGGCCGAGAGCAGAATAATAAGCACCCGGTGTCTGAGAAGAGGCTGTTCCATGCCACAGCTGTAGGAAGCTTCTTTGAGGTGTTGATTCACTGTCAAAAAATTCATTTTGCCGTAAAGACTTAGCATCAGAGAGGGAGTTTATGATTTCTCCTTTCCTACCACTGTGTGAATTGGGTGCTTAGGTGTGTGTGTGTTTCCTGTTCTTTTTTAGCCAAATCCAAGTTGGCTCATTCCTGCCTCTTGGGTGGTTCTAGGGTTCCCCTCAGCACTCATGTCCTTTCGGAAGGATAGAGGAACGTACTTGGGTTTCTTTACTCAAAAGGTTTTCACCGTGATGGTTTCAGACAACTGACAGAAACCTGCTTTTGACTTTGAGAAAAGCAGAGTCCTGAGAGCATTCTTCACTGAATTTGAAAACAGTTTAGGGTTAATTAAAAAAAAAAAATTGTCAGGACTTCCCTGGTGGTCCAGTGGTTAGGACTCCACACTTCTGCTGCGGGAGCCTGGGTTCAATTCCTGGGGAATTAAGATCCCATGAGCTGCACAGCATGGCCAAAAAGAAAGAAAGAAATACTGTGGTCATCTCAGTTGCTAGGTTTGGTTGAAGGGCTGTGTTTGGGGAGGGGGTGATAATCGGGTGACAGTCTCATAGGCCTTCTTCAGAGCAGGCTAAGCCTTCTTCCCCTCCCCTGAATAATGCTGTTTGTTTCTATTTTAGGAACCAACCAAAATGCAGGGAACAAAACCCTTGCTTTAAAGAAACCCAGTTCGTAGAAGCCTCTACTTATGCAAAAACCACCTAAGGGGTGACTTCAAGAGATCTAGGACTTCATTCATTACAAAGCAGGTTTCCTCAATGCCTTGAATATCGCGCATGAGACACACAGACCTCCTGGCGGGGACAGGCCCATGGTGAGAGAGGTACATCTGCCTTTCCCTCTGAAAAGGGATTTCTTCTGAGAAAGGGCCCCCCTCCCCGCGAGGTCCCGGAAGACATATTGACAACGGCAGGATTAAGCCAGGCTGACAATGGGAGGATTATTTCCTAACCTGGTGTGTGACAAACGCCTATTAATAAATGAACCAGACAGACCCATCTCCATTTTCTTGCAAAGCCCCTTCCCCCCACTGACCGGAGCTGGGGCATCCATGGGGTGACTGACGTCTCCTGTCCTGTCATCTGCCCAGGCCCTGGGGAGCGTCCCTCTGGGCTCAGCTGAGACCCCCGGGCAGAGGTACCAGCAGAGGGGGTCGGGGCTCCAGCACCTGGCTCCCGCCAGTGCCCCTCGTGCTTTATTCTTGGCGTTTCTACTGACAAGAGGACAAAAGGGTTTCTTGTCAGACAAAACGCACACCGGGGAAGCTTGCCCAAGCCATTTTTCTCAGGGAAGAAAAGAAGTTGTTGTTTGAAAACCTTAACTGGCATTGAGACCTCAGAGGCCTGGCTGGCCAGCTCTGGTTCTCAGCAGACCTACTTTTTCTGCTTTGAAAGTCCTGTTTCCTCCCGCACTTCCTGGCCACGGAGCTCCAAGGATGTCCCCCTGCGAGGTTTTAAGTCCTCTGTCACCACAGGTCTGAAGTAGAAAAGAAGGAAATCACGCCATTTGCAGCAACATGGACAGACCCAGAGATGATCATACTAAGTGAAGTAAGAAAGGGAAAGACAAGTACCATAGGGATATCACTTATCCTGCCAGTTACCCTGCCAGGGAAAGTCATTCAGTCATGTCCGACTCTTTGTGACCCCATGGACTATACAGTTCATAGAATTCTCCAGGCCAGAACACTGAAGTGGGTAGCCTTTTTCTTTTCCAGGGGATCTTCCCAACCCAGGGATCACTTACAGGTGGAATCTAATTTTAAAAACATGACAATTTTTTTTTTTTTTAACAAAATAGAAACAAACAGATCTCAAAATCAAACTTACGGTTACCAAAGGGGAAATGTGGGAGGAAGTGATTAGGTTGTGATCGACACACACACACTACTATATTTAAAATAATCAACAAGGACTACTGGAGAGCACAGGGAACTCTACTCAATATTCTGTAATAATGTATATGAGATAAGAATCTGAAAAAGAATGGATATATGTATATGTGTAACTGAATCACTTCACTGTACACTGAAAACTAACACAACGTTGTAACAACTACACTCCAACAAAAATTAAAAAAAAAACAGCAACTAATGTAGTCTTGGAGGAAGGAAACTTTTGAGTGCAAGGTGATTTAACACAGCAGCTAAGGGAGGTTCTGCTTCTGAACAGAGTTATCTCTTTGCACCAGAAAATACTCAAGAGAAGATAATGAGGAATAGGCTTATGAGAATGTATGAATTATCCTTACTTCACTTACCTGCGTAGCCCAGGGTTTGCAGAGATGCTGGTTCTCACACACACTCACACCTAGGCTTGCACAGCCACATGACACCCCGCCACCCCTATTCATGGTCTGTTAGGAGATCGCCTGAACATTATTCGGGAAGATCACTAGCAAAATTGAGGGACAAATCACAAATTTCCTGTGGTTATTAAGCAGTTTTGGGGGGCTGGGCACAGTCACCTCTTGGAGGAACCACTCCCCAGATTCTAGAGCTAGGCTCATCGCTGACTTGAGTCTGGCAGAACATTATTACTGGAGCAGCTCACAGTCCACCTGTGTTATAGCCCCTAAAGAGGACCCAGGTCAGCTAGTGAAGTCCTCTAGACTCCGGCCCCATGGACCACACCTCAAAGGTGCCTTCTAGTCCTGGGGGCCATGGCAGCTTTCCTGCCGGTGGAGGGGCTTGCATGCCTGGGGTAGGTCGCTGTTCAGAGGAGCAGGAAGGTGGTGTGGACCAAGGCAGAGGATAGAATTTGGGGCTGGGGTGGGGAGGTCCATGCAGTTTTTCTTTGGCAATACTATTTAAAAAATGTCTCTGTGTAATTTTTCACCGATCAAATTAAACGAGGACTACTTAGACAAATAGGGCTTCCCTGATGGCTCAGTGTAAAGAATCTGCCTGCAATGCAGGAGACGCGAGTTTGATCCCTGGGTCAGGAAGATCCCCTGGAGGGCTACAGTCCATGACTTAGCACCTAAACAACAACCTAGACAAACATTCCTGAGATTTTGCTCAAAGCAAAGCACTTTTGAAACCCTAGATATTGTACCTTAAGCATTTAAAGGTAGTGTGATGAGAAGGGGTCCACAGCAGAGAGAAGATCAAGGACCCATTCCCACCAAGGATATAGATGCCCTGGGAGGGTGGCCATCCACATGGGTGTAAAGACTCACCCCAGCATCAGACCTGTCACCCTATCGAGCTTGCTGCATTCACGTAGCCTGCTACTGCTGTCCACGTGCTCTGGCTTCACTCTGCGCCTCAGTTTCCTTCCTGCTAAAACAAGAACAACAATACCCTTGCACCTCAAAATCAGATATGTGTCTTGCCCTCAGCCATGGCTACAGTTAACTCAGAGCCCCAATCCTGAGGCCCAGAAAAAACCCTACTGACCTGGAGGCGCTGCTGAGCCTCTGTCCTCGTTTTCTGGACACAAACCGGGATATCCAGCCTCCTTCATTCCGCAAGAAATTTCCAGGAAACAGTCACCCTTATCGTCACATTAACTTCAGACTCAGCAAAGGCAACCTTGGGGTTCAGCTGAATTTCACAGAGACTGTGTGGCTCAAAATGCCCGTTTACTGGATTGGTCATTAATGGGCTCAGAGATCTTCATCATGTATGTGTCTTACATTTGCATTGTTGGGTTTTTAACTTTATGAAAATAATGCTTTGATGTAGAGATTGGGAATATCTGGTAGGTGTACACCTAACATTGTCTAATAAATGTGCTCAGGTTGATTGTTGCTTTACAAAAGAAAAAAGAAAGGATGATCCACCTTTACCACCGACCTGCTCTCCTAACTCCGGGCTGAACAACTGCGGGTGTGTGTGCAGGGGACTGCTGGAGGACCGGCACACGCGTCTTTTTTAAGACAGAGATAACAGGCACAGCTAACATTACCGCAGCACCCTTAAGTGCCTCTTAGCCCTTGTTTGACTCAATGCGTCTAGTGACATGCTTTAAGCACAGGTGGCAAGTAGATGAGTTTCCCGTTTAGGGCCCGGGCACTCTCATCCACCCCACCTCCCCTCACCCCTATTCCATATTATTAGGGAGAAAAGACAGGACGATGACGCGGTACTCTTTAGACCAAGTACCAAGCCTGCAACCTAGCTGATGCCACTCCTCTGCCCCCTCACTCCCAGAGACAAAAGCTGTAGACCTGGGGTCTCTGGCGAAGGGGGGGACTTTGAAGGCAGGGTGGAGAGAAATGGGGGAATATGAGAAGACCGTTTGCAAAGCTTGTCTTTTCAGCTGAAGATACACCTGACCTCCATTCCCCTCATCCTCGACAGGTACTAAAAGTGGAGAGGGGACTGGATCATGGTTTGTGTCCATTTTGCAGATGGGAAAAGCTGAAGCAACGGGGCCCAAAGCAAACTTTTCTTGGGGGCAGCCTGTTAACCCTGATGAAAATCACAGGTTGGTGGGGGCCACACATATTTTGTAAATGTTTTCTAACTTTTCTTTGAAGCAAATTTTAATAGCTAATGCTTTCTATTTCCTTTACTCCTATAATGGGTGCAGACTAGCCAAGTGAAAAGGAGATAAAGAATGAGGCAGCTTGTCTGGGCCACACACAGCACTTATCCAGACTGAGTCAGCAGGAAGTTCAGGGCAGAGGGCTGCCCTTCAGGACTTGGAAGGAAGGCTTATCACGGTAACAGCAAGAATGTGGACCTTTTCCGACATTACTTACTGCCTTTTCCACTTGAATCCTTTGTTAATAGGACTATGGTGAGCTTACAGAAGGACATGGGATCATGACTTTGCTTCTTTAGAGGGAGCCTTGGAGAATTGTGGTCACTTCCCCCCATGTGACCCTGGCCACTTACTCATCTACCCCAAGCTTCAGCTGCATCACGTATAACAGGAAATTGGGTTACTATAACTGAAGAAGACCATATGTCTAAGGAAGGCTGTGCCATTTGCAAAATGTTCCCCCCAACCTCTGCCAAGAACCTGTAGATATGTAACACTGCCCACCTTTCGTGGCTGGTTCTGAGTGTCTGGCCACCTCGTGCTCATCAAATAGAGGGCAGTGTGGCTGGAGGTCTGGGGGGACTCTCACAGAGACACCCTGGTTGCCTGGGGTGGAAGGGTTAAGGTCAGTGAGAGAGATTTTCAATGATTACCTGACAGTTTCCTCATCTGTAAAATGAAGACAACAGCAGCACTTATCCTCCTTGGCCACTAGAGGGAGTAAAAGCGCGAATCCTGGGGCTTGACACACACACATAGCCATGACCATGAAAGGCATCGGCAGCTCACCAGCCAAGGCACTGGGGTGTTCCAGCCCTCTTTGGGGAACCCTGGAGGAGTGCTGAACACTTGGAACATTCCTTCTCAATCACACTTCTTGCACTCAGTTCAGTATGCCAGAGATGACATGTTGGTAGAACCCATTATGTCGTGGGACGTGGTTTTTGCCAACGTCAAAGATGAGGGAGATAGAGAAAAAGGGATCAAAGTAGAAGCGCTCAGTTGATTTATAGCTAGGACAGGCTACAGAATATTTAGGTATCAACAGTAAAAGCAAAGAAAAATAATGGCGTAAGGAAACATTTTACAAATGATGTTGGTAGGAGAGCTGGTCAGCAATAGTGAACAAACGTTTTGATGGCCACTATGTAATGGTGCCACCTGTGCCTGTAACCGAGCAGGACCCTCTGGGACCTTCCTGGGACATACCCCTCCCCCATATCCTCTGCTGTAGCTCCTCTGTGAGGTACCTAGATAACAGCACCTGATACACGTTTCCTGAGTTGTTTTGCAGACGCTAAAAAAACCTCATCAAATGAAAGAAATTGACACATCCCCTCTGGAGTCTGGCCGAACCAGGCAATATTTGCAACAACTTACTGCCTTTTTCCTTTAACTTACCATCCACCAATCCCAGAATTGTGCATGAGCTAATCATATACCCTGGGACTCCCCTCCCTTGCCTGGCCTTTAGAAACGCTTTGCTGAAACCTATTGGGGACGTTGGGCTTTTGGAGCATTAACTGTCCAAGACTCCCTGTCTGGTGCCTTACAGTAAACAGTGCTCTTTCCTTCACAGACCACATGTCTGTAGATACAGTTTACCGCACATGGCTGAGTGGACCCCAGTTTGGGTTCTGGTAACACTGCTGTCTGTGTCTCTGCCACACAGTGACCCCTATCATCCATATCGGAATCAGTATCTCAATGGCTGCCTCGCCCCAGCATGCCCAGTCTGCAGAATTCAGCCACCCCAGAGCTGAATGGCGAGCCACTCCTCAGAGTGACTAGTGCCCCTCACCCCACCATTAGCGTGCTTCTCAGGGCCTGAGCAGGGAGTGTCCTCTGAGTCTGGTCTGGGGACAAGGTGAGAAGTGGGTGTGCAGGGCACACGTGATAGACGCACTCCAACCTGCCAACCTTGCTAAGCCTCTAATGCCTTCCTTCTGTGATATGCCAGGGACACACCAGAACTTCACTCAGCGTAGAACCATTGAGGCCAACGTTCAGCCAACCAACAAAGCCATCTCTGAGAGCCACCTCCAGCTGTTTGAGTGAACGTATCACATTTAGACTATTTCATCTTAGTTTAATTTGCTTAGAATCCATTCCAACCTGCATTCCTCAGGTTTTCCCCAACATGCGTGCTCAGTCACTTAAGTCATGTCCGACTCTTTGTGACCTCATAAACTGTAGCCTGCCAGGCTCCTCTGTCCACGGGATTCTCCAGGCAAGAATACTGGAGTGGGTTGCCATGTCCTTCTCCAGGGGATCTTCCCGACCCAGGGATTGAACCTGTGACTCTTGCATCTCCTGCGCTGGCAGGTGGATTCTTTATCATTGAGCCACCTGGCAAGTCCCCACACTTTCCCAATATAAATGAGCAAAATCTTGAAGTTCCTTTGGAGGAACGCCCCTTCTGACCTCTCCCTACACCTGTACTCTGGGGACCAGACCCCATCCTGTCCACCTCCCAATGGAGGTCTAAGCCGAAGCAGGACTCCTGGGCCCCACATCTTTTGGCTCCTACTTACTACCAGTGTTTCTGCCTGTGGAGATGGTTCGTAGGGAAGTGAAATTTGCTGACAGAGATGCTCAACTCTATTTTGGCGTTTTGCCAGAGATTTTACTTTGATTTTTGAAATTGAAGAATCCTTTTGATCAGGAACAAGTCCCAGAAGACTGAGTCTTAGGAAATGCCCAGGAGCCCTCTGACCTGACAGCTCTGCTTTTTACAATTGCCTCTGAAACCACCTTTGCAGGCAGGGACTCCACATTGACCACCCCAGCAGTGTAAATGCTCACTTTGGCACTCCCTCCAAATGCCAGAAGATCTGGAATTCTTATCAAAGACAGACTGTGAGCTCCGGTCTACGGAGGAGGAGAGCCACGTCTGGGGGCTTTGGCAGTGCTTCTGCTGCAGTAACCACCTCTCACCAAGCCTGGCTGTGCTGGCTGGCCCAGGTGCCCCACGGGTTTTCTGTGGAAGACTCACAGCAACCCGGGGAGGGAGGTGTCACTCCGTCTTATGGGTGAGGAAATGCAGACTCGGCCTCACCCACATTCTTCCCCAACATCCATACGTGCTCCCAATGGTAGTGCTATCAAGACAGGGAGGTTGGTTCTTACCCAGATGGTGAGACAACAAAGCTAGATGGTGGAGGAGGATTTGGGGAAGTAAGACGGGACAGTGGGCTTCTGAGACAGTCACAAAGGCCATGACTTATGTTCTGGCCACAGTCGTCCAGCCTCCAGACGCTGGCAGGAAGCGTCACCCTTCCTCTCATAGATTGGCAGGCTGCCCACTTCCTACTGCTTCCCCAAATTCCCTGGATGCAGAAGGGAGAGACTCAAGCCATTTCATTTCACTCTTGTTATAGAAGTACCTCCTTAAATGTTGGCTATGAAAAGCCCAGAATTGGCAGCAACACAAACTTTTCAGACTAAGAACTGAAAAACTAGTGCCACTTCTGAAATGTACCTGAGACATGAATAAACTTCTGTATGCAAAGCAATCCTCTGAGGAACAGACTTGGTTGTCAGCCACCATGTTTGATGTTTTCAGACAAATTACTGACCAAAAGGATACCAAGTTAAAATTTTTTAAACAGTTCAATGCCAGGGTATAAATGTATGAGAATGACTTCTTTCCCCAAGCATCTTTTATCAAGTCAGTTCAATCCTGAGTTACTTGGAAAGAGCGGGCAACAGTTCCAAATAGTTGGAAAATGTCTCAAAGATAAGGCTTTGGTGAGAGAGCTGGGACTTTGGGTCAGACAGACCTGTAAACTTGATTCTTTGCTCTGTGATATCTTGGGGAAACCACGAGAGTTCAGTCTCTTCATTATAAAACGAGGATGGTAACCCTTTCACAGGAGGCTGTTGTGGGGATCAAACCAGATAAACAGAGGGTCCAAACGCTATTAACTAACAGTGAGAACAACTGAGCCCAACACAACTCAGCCTCTTCTCTTTGCCCTTGGGACTCTCACCTGCTGGTCACAGGAAGAGAATTTTCACACATCCTAAGCATTCCTGCAAGAATTTCTTTCTGATTCGATGTCTTTAAAAAAAATCAGCTTGGACACTAAAAAATTTGCTAGCCAAATGATTCAAAAAGCAAGTCAGCACCAAAGTCCAGTTAACAGCTTGGTCCCTGGTATTGGAAGAGAAAACCAATTTAATCTACTAGACTTTGAACATGGCAACTTCCTTCACAATGACTCCTGGACAGAAGTGTTAATTGTTACCTACACAACCGTAAAATAACTCAGCAACTTTCCATTACAGCTCCTATGCTGAACAATAAGAGAATTACTGGAAACCAAATCCTCCCAATCAAGCTGAAGAACAGGCTAAGAAATAAGAACACAGCACACACCAGTCACGAGGAAGGAAAGTGAAAGTGTTAAGTCGCTCAGTCGTGTCCGACTCTGCGACTCTGTGGACTGTAGCCTGCCAGGCTCCTCTGTCCGTGGAATTCTCCAGGCAAGAATACTGGAGTGAGTAGCCATTCCCTTCTCCAGGGGATTTTCCCAACCCAGGGATCGAACCCCCATCTCCCACATTGCAGCCACCCGGGAAGCTCCACTAGTCACAAGGAAGATGAGAATTTAAATCCTTGGGGGACAGAGTCTGCTGGCGCTTCCGTCTTTATCCTGCTCTTCTGATTATCCCACACTGGGAGTTAACAATGCAAAGTTGCAAAGGCAGGGATATACGGGAAATGAGGAATCATAGTTTAACCTGTGGGTTGGCAAGGTCTGATTTCTGTGGGGATAGGACCCAACCGGAAGTAGACAGACTCAAAAAGTACAACTACTGAGGCTTGGTTTCAATATCCTAGCTGAACCGCAGCCTTAGATGCAGCAATGCAGCTGCCCACTTTCCTTCCACGGAAACTGCATCCGCCCCACAATGCCACCTACATGCAAACAAATCCTACTCCGGGTGGAGGCAGCTCTTGGCAGTCGTCTTTTCTGCTTTGAGCCTAATTAACAACAGGTCATCTCATCTTGGCATCCCGATTTTGTTGTGGGTTCACTTTCAATTTGGGTTGTCACGAACCGCCTCAGTCAGGAGGAGATTAGGGAGCAATGTTCCCCAACCCTCCTCTACACACACACACACACACACACACACACACACACACACACACAGCCTCCCACCCTTCCCCCCACCCCTAGTCCTTGCTGCTGGGACTAAATCTACAAGCATGCAAGTGCCATTAACTGACATTCATCAAAACACTCTCCATTGTTCGCAGACATCAGCGGCCGAGAGGTGGAAATTACTTGGCATTTCATTTTAATCTGTATTGAAGACTTGCCTGACAAAACATATTAAGTGTAAGAATTGCCGGCTTGGGAGTGAAGCTCTGTTTATGGCCTGCCCCCCTATTTTCCTTCGCTAAAGGAAAGGTAACAACACTCCGCCATCCTTCCCTACCTTCTGCTGCTTACCCACCCCCACCCCACCACCATCATCCACGAAACCCTAACACTGAATTTTCCTCTGTGAGTGCGGCTTTTGTTAGCTGGGTCTACAAAACTGTCATAAACATTCTGTGCCTCTGCACCAGCACCTGAGGTTTTAAAACAAGAACAGAAACCCAGCACACTCTGCCTTGAAGACGGTGTTATCAGTAGCATCTCCCTCGGGGTGGTATCTGGTGGTCACGTCGCTGCAGACCACAAGGCTATGTGCTTCTCTGGAGAGAGACTGTCACCAAACGCTTGTGACAAAGAACGGATGCCATGCTAATGGATGCGCATAATTACCAAGGGACCCTGATTCCCGCTGCTGCAGCTGACGGTCGGTTGCCGAGTGCAATAGCCTATGTACAGCGCTCGCTGGTCTAGTTCATCTTCTGGGGCTCTTCAAGTTCACACTTTTATCTTTCAGGGTAATTCTGCATTGTCTTGACAATTAGAAGTAATTAAAGCTTCTCAGAGAGGGAAGCCTGTTTATTTTTCCTGCTTTTTCCAGTCTCTTTCTAGATTATGGGGCTGCGCTCTTGGGGTAAGGCACAAGGTGAATGGTCCCCACTTTCTAGGCTGTAGCTGGCCGAGTGCAGGCCCAGGGACCCCAAGGCGAGAAGTGATGGCCGACCTCTGGCACAGGGGGTTGGGGACTGGACAGGTTAGCAGGGAACTACAAGAACACCTGAGCTTTGTCCATTTTATGCTTTCTCTGCTCAGGGACCTTCTGATGGCATGTCGGAGTGTGGGTGGGGTAGGGATACCCTTTGTCTTGTGTTTGGCTGCGACAAAATCTGTGCACCGGGCATTTCCAGAGTTCCTCTTCTTGATGAACTTTCTATTTCTAAGCTTTGAAGCGCCACAACCCCTCCCTCTACCACCACCCCAGGCAGGAAGTCTGGCCTTCCGGGCTTGGCTTTACTGACCTTGGGGAGGGTTATGTAGGCAACAGTGGACTCTGTTGTCCCCCACTGTGACTGGAAATACACAAGAGGTGTGCATTTCAGCCCTTCCATTGGGCCTTTTGCCATTCCCAGGGTTTGTGGAATCAGCTGATCAGAGCAGAGGGGAGGCCAGGGCTGCCTGAGATAACGTGCAGTATCAAGGCCTCAGCCAGTTCTTCCCAGCAGGGAACTCTCCCTTTCCCTTCAAACTGTGAGCCCTGGGGGGTTCTGGTCAGGGGGTGTGGGGGGGGAGGCGAAACTAGGAGAGTTGACTTCAAAGTGGTGGAGAAGCCGCCCACCCAAGGGAAAGCTTGTGGGCTGGGTGCCATGTTCTGCCCCGCCACAGGCATCAGGCCTGCCTTGCTATCTCACCCTGCAGTAAGTATCTTTTGGTCAAGTTTTGGTGAAAGCATATACGTGTTTTTGGAGGGTGTGCATTCTCCATAATGCACAAGAGAAAGCCCGTTGCTGATAAATTTATAATGCAACTATCTCAGGCGGACACCCAGAGACTCGAATCCATTTGTGATGAGGGCTTGCAGGCTTGTTACCCGTCATGCCCTGAATAGAGCCAGCCCTGCCTTCTTCTTGTGCCCCATCCAGGCTACCCTGTGTGCATGCTCAGTCACGTCCAACTCTTCGCGATCCCACGGATGGTAGCCTGCCAGGCTCCTCTGTCCATGGGGATTCTGTAGGTAAGAATACTGGAGTGGGTTGCCATGCCCTCCTCCAGGGGATCTTCCCGACCCAGGGATCAAACCCACGCGCCTTATGTCTCCTGCACTGGCAGGCGGATTCTTTACCACTGAGCCACCTGGGAAGCCTGATGCACTGCAAAAGCTCAAAGATGTGACCTTTTGAAAAGATCCGAGAAGAATAACATCTACTCAGTTTTAAGTCATCATTTCAGTCTGTTACCTTTTGATTTGGAAGATAACTACTATGAGAGAGACTTGCATATGGCCCGTTTTCAAGGGCAGATGTGAAAGGAATGGTAATTACTTTGCTAAAAGTCATAGAGATTCACTGGAATGAACTGCGTGGTACAGTCACATCATGTCTAGAAACTGTAAGTGAGACAACGCCTATTCTAAAGTTGTGGTCCATAACTCGATTCTCCGTCATATAAACATTAAACAAATCATAATGCTCTATTAGCTTCCCCTGGTATAAACAGTCTTTTTCTTCAGGAAGTAGGTAATTTCTCAGTTTATCAAATGGTGTCTTGTTCAATTCCTTGACTCCAAGTTCTCCCTGTAAGGTGGGGACATCTGGCTGAGACAGTGCCTGGGGAAGCCAGGTGAGCATCCTCACCCTTTCCCACTGCCTTTCAAGCTAGCCTGTTTGATTGTCATCACGGCGCTTGTCACCACTGGGAAGTATGTCTTCCTGGCTTTACTTACTAGTATATCACATGACTCTTCACTGTTGCATGAGCTCCATGAAGGTAGGAATCTCATCTGATCCATCATCTGTGTATCTCCAGCTCCAAGAGCAGCGCCTGGCATACAGGAGATGCTCAAGGCGTGCTTGATGAATGAATGAATGAGAAGCAGCAGCATCAGTCCACAGAGATGCCCGTGCTCCTCTGATCTTTGCCACCCCTGCACCCTGGCTTTGCACAGAGCAGGACTGTAGTTTTGCTACAGAAAGGAGTTCAGGAGAGTCTCATGGAAGCTGAAGGAGAAATTTAGCTTGAATTAACTAAGCTGAGAACCATAAATCAGGAGGAGGTACGAAGCATTCGGTTGGCCAGAAAGTTCATGTGAGTGTTTTCCCACACCATGTTATAGAAAAACTCGAGCCAACTTTTGGGCCAACACAATACCATGGTTAAAACCCTCAAGATTCTGGTATCACAGCCCAGGGGCAGTTGCTATGACGTTTCCAGTCTGCATCTTTAAGACTGGAAATAAGTGCAGAAAAACAGGAAGGGGAGGAGGAAAAGGAAAAAAGTTATAGACATCGATGAAGGTGAGCACCAAGCAGAGTCATAAAGCAAAGCCCAGAAGACTGTGCGATACTGTTCAGAACTTAGAACGCGCGCGTGCCTGCAGGCACGAGGGAAACCGGCCCAGACCAGTGGCCCTGAGGACTAAGACGTGAACCTCTTCAGTTCCAAGGACAAGAAACAGCTCTTTGACTATTTCTTCTTCTAGATCCAACCACAGGTAAACATTAACGCTCACACACATGTCACATATTTCCTGCAAAAACTTCTCTCAACCGAACCCACTATTCAAAACCTGGGTGTGGGGTGAGTCTCGACTTGAAGACAAGAAGGCTATAGATCTCACTTACTGGCCTGAATGTGAACATCCCTTGTCAGTCTTGTTCACTGGTTTCTTGGCCTTGCCAATGATGTTTACTCATAGTTCCCAGCCCTTCCAGGCATCAGCCAACATTTCTTTAGGTTAGCAGCTAATGTCAGTATCAGTTTAAAAACTTAACTTGCTAATAACTATTAGTAATAGAAGAACATTTATACGGCTGAAATATTTTTGATAATATATGTGGCCTTTTCTTTCATGAGCTTTTTACATCTCTAAAACACTTAGAGGGATTTCCCTGGTGGTCCGGTGGCTAAGACTCCGAATTCCCAATGCAGGGAGCTCACGTTCAATCCCTGGTCAGGGAAGTAGACCCCATATGCCACACTTTTACGCTGGTGCAGCCAGACATAAAAATATATTAAAAAATAAAACAGAAAAGGGCAGGAAAAAATAGGTTTTGGGCTGAAATGGTTGCTTTCCTATTTTGGAAAGAGTCCCTGGATACTTTGTTAGAAAACGCCTCCCGGGTAGGACAGGCCAGAGGGCTGAGGTCGGAGCCCTTGGCACATGCCAGCCACGCCCAACCATGAGCCACGGCCGACCCAGACACAAGTTGGCGTGACAGGGCTCTGAGGCTTGCTAACCATCTGCCATTTCATGATTCGCTTATGAATTTAGATTATTTAAAAGAATATTGCCATTAATAATGGAAAAATAGGTCCTCATCTAACGATGAGGAAATATCAGAAAAGCCCCAAATGAAGGACATTCTCTGTTCTCTTCACGTGTCAACACTGCAGAAGACGAGGAAGGCTGAGGAGCCAGATTACAGAAGGTCAAAGAGACACGACACCCAATGTAACAAGCACTACTGAACTGGATCCTGGATGCATGGAAAATGAAATTATTTTAAAGAATATTATTGAGGCAGATGGCAAAATCTGAATATGGATTGCGATAGAGCCTCAACACAACACAGTACTAATACAGTTGCATCCATATAATACTATTATACCAATGTTAAATATCCTGAATTGAATATTGTATTTGATTATGTTTTCAGGAAATACAAGCTGAAATATTTTAAGATAAACTAACGTGAAGAACTGACTCATTGGAAAAGACCCTGATGCTGGGAAAGATTGAAGGCAGGAGAAGGAGATGACAGAGGATGAGATGGTTGGATGGCATCACCAACTTGATGGACATGAGTTTGAGCAAGCTCTGGGAGTTGGTGATGGGCAGGGAAGCCTGGCATGCTGCAGTCCATGGGGTCGCAAAGAGTCGGACACGACTGAGCGACTGAACTGAACTCTCAAATGGTTTAGGAAAAATGTATGTGTATACGTGTGCACGTATAAATGTATATGTGTGTGTGTATAAGACAAAGGGAGAGAGAAATATGATAAAGCAATTACTAATCTGGGAATTTCTCTGGTGGTCCAGTGGTTAAGACTCTGAATTTCCATTGCAGGGGTTGTGGGTTTGATCCCTGGTCAGGGAACTAAGATCCTACATGCCTTGTGGCCAAAAAACCAAAACATAAAACAGAAGCAATATTGTAATAAATTCAATAAAGACTTTAAAAATGGTCCACATCAAGAAATTGTTAATCTGGGTCCAGAGTACATAGAATTAATTTCACTATTCTCACGACCCTTTTTTAAGTTTTAAATTATTTTGGAGAGGACCATTTAAAAATTTTTTTTCTTTCTCTTTTGAAATCTGTCATCCATAAATACAGGCAACTGTGGTTAAGTTTTTTCTCAATTTTTTCAAAGAAGCAGGAAAAAGTAATACCTGATATAACTGACATCACACTGAATGTCAATTTATTTATCATGGTATTTCTTTAAACTCCAATATTATATGACCCAAGTCATTACTTGATGTACTACCCAATCATAAACTGTTCCTTAATTTTCTGCCTTGATGAAAAGCCACTTTAGGAAGAAATATATTTTATTTTTATATGGAAATAGATACAATAGACGGTTTATACTCCCTCTCCCCAATTGCATCAGGTGGCTTAAATCACACAATGCCCTTTGGCTTTTTAATTAGTCTGAAAAATAAATTTCTAGTAGTCCCCCTCAAAGCTTCTTCCTGCTCCCACCCCTACTTGGCAATCTCGGAGGCTCATGGAGCTGGAAGTCCTTGAGAAACCTGCCTACCTCTCATATATGTCTAGTCATCAAAGGGGATTCACTTTTAGCAAGCAAGGTCAACACAAATATTGCTGATTTGACACTAAAACATCCTTCCTTCCATTCAAATGGCAGATGATCCAAAGGATTCAAGCAAGAATATCTTGCTTGGCACATGGCCTAAAAGTTCTAAATTTATGTATTCTATTTTTGCTTCTTTCTCAGATCAGATTAGTTACTAGGCAACTGAAGTATTTAATTTCATTTGCTAATAGTTACATTTTAATAGAGGCTGCTAGTGTACATGACCGATGCTGCCAATACAAACACAATCCCAACTCCAGTCTCTGTCGGGCAGTAGTAAGCGCCCCTTCATTCTGGTTGTAGACAAACACGACTCTATTCTTGCCTTATTTATTTGATTTTCAGGAAGAGGGATGTCTCTTTCGGAATTCTTTACAGAATGAAAATTTTAAGTGATTTGTTTTCCTCACTCAAAAAGCTACCTGTTTGACTCACAGGCATAGGAGACAAACTTGTGGTTGCCAAGTGGGGCGGGGGGCGGGATGGAGCGGGAGTCTGGGATTAGCAGATGCAAACTATTATATTGAGGATGGATAAATAACCATGTCCTGCTGTATAGCTCAGGGAACTATATTCAATACCCTATGATAAACCATAATGGAAGAGAAAAGGAAAAAAAGTACATGCGTGTGTAACTGAGTCACTGCTGCACAGCAGGAATTAACAGCATTATAAATAAATCAACTATACTTCAATAAAATTAAAGACAAAGAAGCCATTACAAAAAAGCCACCTGTCTGTGTCATCCTACACCTTCTTTTAGATTTCTGCTTCAAGATGGCAGACCAAGCACATACGCTGTCTTTCCCTCACCAAGAAGGAAAAGAAATCCTTATGAGCACTGAAAGGGCATCATCAGTGCCCCAGATATATTGACAGGAAGGGCAGGTTGATAGAAAAACCAGAATGGGGAAAACTGCTACCCCAAACAAGCCCAGCACAACAGCCGGTTCAGCAGAGTCTTCTCACTGGTGTGCTGAAAACCTCCAAATTTGGACACAGGGCAGACCACGGGGCCCTTATGAGGGCAATGAGTTACAAGATGGGCTCCAAAGAACCTGGACCGACCTTTCCTGCCCCTTCCCCCAGCATGTAGAAGGTTGCATGCTATCAACTTACAGCTTTAAGAAGGCTGGGAGTTGCATGGGGTTGGGGGTGTCCTCTTGGAAGCTGAGTCTAGAAACACAGGTGGAGAGTACTCAGCAGACAGAGTCGAGGGGAAGGAGGGGAAGAGAGAAACACAACTCAGCGTGGAGGTCAGCTGTGGGAAACTGCTTTGTCTCCGGGCGAAGCTGCCCTCGGGCACCCCACGAGGGTCCCCATCTGGCTCCTTCCCAGATGCCCAGAAGGGAAATCGGCTGTCATACCACTGCCCCACCACTAACCAACACGTGGTTCTTAGCCATCCCTCCCATTCAGAAGAGGGATCTGCAGTGGAAACCAAGCATGTGATGCTGGGGAAACACACGGCAGTGACCAACACCGATCCACAGCTTTCTGCATTTTAATATATGAATAGACCAGCAAGAAATAGGAGACATTTGGGGAAATACTTTACACCATAGAGAAAGATGAAAATAACCTAAATGGGATTCCATTGCAGAGAACAGACCTTACACTTACACACACACACACACACACACACACAATTGCTATCTTCAGAGGAATACTGCATTGAGAAAACCGCAACAGGCTGTTGTGAATGCAGCATCATCAGAGAGCAAGAAAGAGTCCTTGGAAGTTAAAAACAGGTAAAAATTCACTCAAGATCTTGTATCGTGGCAAGGGTAGGTTACAAATTCTGATTAAAATGATATTTTCCTCCCAGTGATGAGAGTTAGATGCTCTGTCTGAAACAACTGAAGAACAGAATGTAGAAATTCCAAAGCACCAAAAGAAAAAAAAGATAAGAAAGACATTATAAGTACAGCAATAAAGAAAAGGGAGGTATGTTAAATAGAAAGTGAAAATAAATGACAGGGGTAAGGTCAAACATAATGATATTTATAATAAATACAAACAGCTTAACTTTCCTATTAAAAGACAGACTTTATGATGAGAAATATTTAGAACTGAGCTGTATGTTATTTGAAAAGACTTAGAATGGCACAAAACAGGACTGGAGATAAACCTAATTGTTGTTGTTTAGTTGCTAAGTCATGTCTAACTCTTTGCAACACCATGGACTGACTGTAGCCTGCCAGGCTCCTCTGTCCATGGGATTTCCCAGGAAAGAATACTGGAGTGGGTTGTCATTTCTGTCTCCAAGGGATCTTCCTGACCCAGGGACTGAACCCACATCTCCTGCATTGGCAGGCAGATTCTTTACCACTGCGCCACCTGGGAAGCCTGATAAACCTAGTACATGTTATCAAAAAGAAAGGCAAAATATGAAGTATTAATATTAGACAAAAAATAGAACTCAAGGTCAAAAGCAAAGGACTATTTTCCATGGATTAAAGATACAATCTAGAAGACAATAGTCACAAAGCTTTTTCACTGAACGCCACAGCATGGAATTATGTAACAATGTTTGAAATGCAAGCAGAAACTATTAAATCCATGATCATAGTGGAAAACTTTAGCATGTCTTCCTCAGAAATTGACAGATCAGGTAGACAGACAAAGAGGTAAGGATAGAGATGATTTCAATACACAATCATCAAACTAAATACATTTCATTTTTGAATTCAGTTCTCAACTAACAGAAAATTTAGTTCCCAGCTATGTTTCAATTTTCATGAAACAGTTAAAAAACCTGACCAATTATTTGACCACAAATAAAATCTCACTATAACTCCTGGAAGATAAATAGCACAGTCCTCCTGGAGCTCTAACCCAAGAGTTAACTTACAAAAGAAAATCAAAAGAAATTGGAACCCCCGTAGCAGTGAATGATGCTAAGAGCACTCAGCTCAAAATTGACAGGATGCATCAAAGAGGGACTCCACGCTTCAAGTGCATTTGGGAAACAAGGAAGATTAAAATTGCACTAAACATTCACCTCAAGAAATATCTCAAAAAGAGCTCAACAAAGTGGAAGGAAGGGAATCAATAAAGAGAAAAACAGGAACTGATAAAACAAAAAACAAACAAGTCGGCTGCATCATTAAAACCAAGAGATTATTTGAAGACCAACAAAAGAGATCAGCCTGTGGGAAAAAAAAAAGAAGGAAACAAAACAAAATTAGGACTAACAAAGGGGACAGAACTGTAGACATGAAAGGGAAGGTGGGATGAACTGGGAGATTGGGATTGACTATTACCCCAACAGTATTGGGATACTACTGATACTATGTATACAATAGATAACCAACCAGCACCTACTGGACCCCACAAGGAGCCCTACTCAATCTCTGAGGTGGCCTAACTGGGAAGGAAAATCAAAATAGAGGGGATATATGGCCGATTCACTCTGCTGTACAACAGAAACTAACACAACACTGTAAAGCAACCATACTCCAACAAATATTTAAAAAGAAAAACACTACAGGCATTGATTTCATTTCAAAATTATTAGAGAATACATATGCAAATTTCAATAGATTTGAAAAAACTAAATTTGCAAAGAGAAAATGACTTTCCAGGAACATGTACATGACCAGAATGACTCTGTAAGAGACAGGAAACCTGAAAAGACCAGTAACCCTAAGAAAAGAAAATAGAAAAGGTAGTTAGATACACCCCTCTTCCACCTCCAACCCCCACTAACCAGGACCCAGGACCAGATGGTTTTACTACTCACTCTTCCTTTTTTCTCACTTTCAACACCTTTAAAGTTTAAAGTACATATTAATTCCTGTGCTAGACTGCTGTGGGATGTAGAAAATATGTGAAGATTCTCCATTCATTCTACTAACCTAATATAACCTAGATACCAAAAATGGATAGGATGGTGCTAACACAGCGAAGTACAGACCAATAGCTCAAAACGCCTATGAAAGCCAGACAGGACACTTCATAAAAAGAAACTCAGTATGTAATAGGAAATGTAGTATTCATTTAATAGAGTGATTTTAGGGAGTGGTCCGAGGCAGTATGCAGAACAGAGGCCCCACCTGAAATAGGTCATCCCATTAGTGTATAGCAGGGCTTTGAAACACAGTCTTATGAATGCATACATAAGCAAAAGCCCTAAATAAAGTAATCCATCAAAATTCGTAGTGTCTTAAAAGAGTAACACACTGGAACCTAGGAGGGTTTGTCCTACAAATACAAGGAAGACTCAACATTAGAAAAACGTATTACTAGGATTCTATTATGAATAGACTGGAGGAGAAAAAACACATGATTTTTGATGATACCAATTGATCATCTTGGTAAATTCAGTAAAGGTATTCATAAAACTGCACATCCATTCTTAATAAAAATTCTTAATA
This sequence comes from Giraffa tippelskirchi, assembly GCF_054371585.1. Classification (NCBI taxonomy): domain Eukaryota; kingdom Metazoa; phylum Chordata; class Mammalia; order Artiodactyla; family Giraffidae; genus Giraffa; species Giraffa tippelskirchi. Next base: position 15,440,142 of record NC_137283.1, on the reverse strand, counting down.
AGCTATGTTTGGAGAAAACACTGATAAAGGATATAAACAGAAACCTACAAAACAATCTATTGGACACTGAAAAATTAGGCGCAAGAGAAGGACAAGTGGCTGCTATTGGCACTACTCTGCCACGTTACACCGGTGACCCTGGGTAAGGCAGTGATAAGACAGGAAGTGAGGTATAAATATTGCACAGGAAGAGAACAAGATAGTTCTTTTCCAAGTATGTGACTGTCATTCTCCAAAAGCCAAGATCATCATTGGAAAATGATCAGAACCACTACAATTGTTCGGTAAGGTGCGTAGATAGAGGCTCCCTTTACTTGCATACCTGTATCTCTACATCACGGGGACAGAGAGATGAAGCGTGGAGAGAAGGCAAGACTGGCCAGGGGCCCGGGGTGCCAAAGAATGACATGATGACTGTCCTGGGTTGTCTTTTTGCCTCGTATATTCCAGACTTGGAGGTGAAGAACCCAACAACTTGGAAATGCCACAGTGTCAGAGTGAGTTGCCGTTTCCTGCTCCAGGGGATCTTCCTGACCCAGGAATCAAACCTATGTCTCTTGTGTCTCCTGCATTGGCAGGCAGATTCTTTACCACTGTGCCACCTGGGAAGCCCACAGACAAAAACACCCCCAAACAAGCTGCTCTTTACAGCCAAAGGACCAGAAAGAGGCATCCTAGCAAGACAGAAAACTTTTAGTCAATAACTGATCCATTCCAGCCAAACAATGCAGGAAAAAAATTGTGACCCCACTCCCAAAAGCAAAGACCAAGTGGAAAACCTAAACTCTCAACCTTGCCAGCCTGCGCTAGGTACCCCCAATGTACTCCACCCTGACTCCTGCCAGTGGTTTCAGAGTAGTCTAAGTAGGAAGCCTGAACTTTCATTACCACCCCAAGCTGGGATGGGGTCTGGGAGGCCTTATGAATGTAAAGACTTTCAACAGTGGTAATGAGGCAAGCCACTCCCCTCAAACTGAGTTACCAGTGCAGACTGTATGAAGAGCAGTAGAAGGCACCTATATTCTTCCCAACCAGGTGGTACCAGGCTTAGTGGGGAGCTGAAATCTCCACCCCTTTTTAGCAGTAATAAAGAGCTCCTTCTTGCCTTGGGTATCAACAGCAGCTGAACTGGGAACCTGGACTTCCACACTCATTTGGAAGTAGCAAGGTGAGGCTATCCCTTCCCCTGCTGGAACAGTGTTAAAAGCAGCCACCCAAAACAGAAAAAGCTTTGAGTAAGATTCTAAGTCTCATAAAACCCAAAGTGTCCTGGACTCAATCTAAACTCGCTCAGACCAATCAGCAGGAAAATCTCAACTTGAATGAATTGAATGAATGAATGAAAAAACAAACAGATGCCAATGCTGAGATGACAGAGATGCTACAGTTATCTAACAAAGGTTTTAAAGCAGGCATCATAAAAATACTTCAACGAACAATTAGGAACACTCTTGAAACAAATGGAAAAAGAAGAGTCTCAGCAAAGATGTAGACCTATAAAAGAAAAACCAAATGAACATTTTAGAACTACAAAATACATTAAATGAAAGAGAATGCTCAGTGGATGGGCTCAACATCAAATGGAGGGGAAAGAGGAAAGAATTTCTCATCCAAAACCAGGGAGGCCAAGTAGAAAGTGGAACAACACTCTTCAGGTGCTTTTCAAAGAACTGTCAACCCAAAATGCTATACCAGTGAAAATATCTTTCAGGAATTAAGGGTAATTCAAAGCATTCCTAGATGAAGGAAAATTAAGAGAATGTGTTATCAATCTCATAATAATGGATAAAGGAAGTTCTCTAAACAAACAGGAAATGAACATGAAGGGACCTTGGGATGTTAGGATGAACAAGAAAGTATCAATGGATGTGAGTTTGAGCAAGCTCCGGGAGATGGTGAAGGACAGGGAAGCCTGGCGTGCTGCAGTCCATGGAGTTACAAAGAGTCAGACAAGACTGAAAGACTGAACAACAAATAATATGTCATCCTTCTCTTCTTGAATGTTCTAAAGTGTTTTTGATGGTTGAAAACAAAACTGTCTGATGGGTTCTAAATGTTCTAAGGTAGAGGAAATGTTTATATAAACAGGAGAGAGTGAAAGAATATAAAGGGAAGTAAGGTTTTTATATGTCACTCAGACTGGTAAAATGTTGATACCAGCAGAATGATAGATTACATATGCACACAAGCACACACATATACATATATACATACATGTTTGTAATACCTAGATAATCCACTAAAAAAAGTCGATACAAAGCACACTCACAAACACTATATATAAATCAAATGGAATTATAAAATATGTTCAAGCAACCCAGAGGAAGACAAGAAAAAACAGAGATAAAAAAAGAGAGGGGGAAAGTACAACTAGAAAGGAAATATAAAATGGTCAACTTAAGCCCTAACGTATCAATAATCACATTAAATGTAAATGATCTAACTATACCAACTGAAAGTCAAAGAGGGGCTGACTGGATAAAATCACATGACCCAACTATGTGCCGTCTACAAGAAACTCACTTCAAACATAATGTTAAAGACAGATTAAAAGTAAAAGAATGTAAAAAGATGTATCATGTAATCATTAATCAAAAACTAGTAGGAGTAGAATTTTGATATTAGGTAAAATAGGCTTCAGAGCAAAGAAGATTACCAGAGACAGAGATGAATGTTACATAAGGTTAGAAGGATCAAAAAAACCCAAAAAACCAAAACAGCAAATCCTAAATGTGTATGCACCAAAAAACAGAGCTGCAAATATGACAACCAAAACCTGATAGAACTGAAGGGAGAAACAGAGAATCCACTATCAAAGTCGGAAACTTCAACATCCCCTTCCCAAAAGTTAGTAGAAATAAGCAAGGGTACAGAAGAACTCAACATCACTGACCAACAGGAACTAATCAACACTGGTATCAACAGAACACTCCACTTAATAACTGCAGAATACACATTCTTTTCAAATGCTCATGGAAGTAATCGAAGAAAAACAATATCTAGAGCCAAACTCAACAAATTAAAAAAAAATAAATACCCGTGAAACTGTACAGAGTATGTCTCTGACAATGGAATCAAACTAGAAATAAATAACAAAAAGATAACTGAAAATTTTCCAAACAGAAACTAAAGAGTTCTAAGCTATCCATGGTTGAATGAGGAAGCCTCAGGGGAAATAAAATAAAACACATAGAACTTAATTAAAATGGAAATACAACATATTAAAATCTGTGAGACACAGCTAAAGCAGTGCCAAAAGAAAATTTTTTAGCACTAAACGCTTATTTTAGACAAGAGAAAAAGCCTCAAATAATAATCTAAGCTTTTACCTCAAGAACCTAGAAAAAGAGCAAAATAAGCCCAAAGCAGGTAGAATAAAGGACGTAATAAACAGCAGAAACCAGTAAAATTGAAAATAGAAAAATAAATGAGAAACAAAAGTCTGCTTCTTTAATACAACACTGATCAAGCAAAAAAAAAAGAAAACACAAACCACAAATATCATGAATTAAAACAGACGCTATTACTATGTGCCCTGAAGACACCAAAAGAATATGGAATTACTATGAATAACTCGACACATATAAATTTCACAATTTAGATAAAATGAACCAATTCCTACAAAAAATACAAACTATCACAAACTCACCCCATATAAAATAGATAATTTGAATGGCCGTATAAGTATTAAAGAAATTGAATTTGTAATTTAAAGTCTGCCAAAGGAGAAATCTCCTGCCCCACATGGTTTCCTAGGAAAAGTCTACCAAGGAAGAATTAAGGACGACTGTATACATTCTCTTTCAGTGACTAGAAGAGGAGGAAGCTTTTCTCATCTTATGAAATCAATACTATCCTCATATCTAAACCAGGCAGGGACACTATGAAAAAGAAAACTCGCGATCAATAGCTTTCATTGAAATGGATGTAAAACTCCTTAAAAACATTAGCACATGTAATTCAGCAAAATATAAAAGGAATTATACACCATGACCAAGTGGGCCTTATTCTAGGGATTCAAGCTAGTTCAACGTTCAAAAATATCAGTCAGCGTAATCCACCATATTAATAGGCTGAAGAAAAAAATTACAAGATAGTTATCAATTAATGCATAAAAACTAGCTGACAGAATTTAACACCCATTCATGATAGAATCACTTGGAAAAATAAAAACAGAGAGGAACTTTCTTAACTTGAAAAAGGCATCTACAAATTGCTGTATAGTTAACATACTTCATGGTGAAAGACTGAATGCCTTCCACATAAAATTCAACTAGGCAAGGATGTGTGCTTTCAAAACTCCTGTTCAACACAGCACTGGAAGTTCTCAGTCAGTGCACTAAGACGAGAAAAAAAGAAATTTATAAAGAACAAAAGATAAAACTCTCTATTTCTATATAACATGTGGTTACACAGAAAATTCCAAGGAGCCTAAAAAGAAACCAAAAGAAAAATGAACAAATGACTCCTAGAACTCATAAGAAAGTTTAGCAAGGTTGCAGAATACTAGATAAATATAATATTAAAAAATCAATTTTATTTTATAAGCTAGCAATGAACATATGAACACCAAATAAAAATGTAATATCACTTACAATGGCTAAAAAAAAAAAAGAGAAATACTTACATGTAAATTTAACAAAACTTGTACAGAACTTGGACGCTGAAAACCACAAAATGCTAATGAAAGAAATCAAAGATCTAAATAAATGGAGAGACATACTGTGTTTATGGATTTGAAAATTCAACATAGTAAAGATGTCAATTCTGCCTAAGTTGATATAGGTTTTAATGCAATGCTTTACAAAATCCCTCTATTTTGTAGCTATAGACAAGATGATTCTAAATTTTTTTTTAAGTAAAAGCAAAGGTACTAGAATAGCTAAAACAATTTTGAGGAAGAAGAAAGTAAGACTCACTCTGCCTGATTTCAAGACTTACTGTAGAGCTATTGTGTGGTATTGGCAGAAGGAGAGACAGAGATCAATGAGAAGAATAGAGAACCCAGAAATAACTCCACTTTACTGCCTAACTGATTTTTGACAAAGGTGCAAAAGTAATTCTGTGGCAGAAGGATGATTTTTTCAACAAATGATACTGGGACAGTTGGATACCCATAGATAAAAAAGAAAACCACCCCCCTCAATTCAAACCTCATACCTTATACAAAAATTAACTCAAAGGGGATGATAGACAAATATAAAATGTAAAACTATCAAACTTAGAGGAAAAAAAAGATGAGAGAAGATCTTTAGGATCTAGGGCTAGGCAAAAAATCCTTAGACAGGACATGACACCATAAAAGAAAAAGAAACTGATGACTGGTGTTAATAAAATAAAAACCTTGTGCTATATGGGCTGGAAGGATCCACAAAGGATTTTTATCCAGACTATATAAGGAACTCGAAACTCAATATTAAAATCTCAAACAGGACTTCCCTAGTGGCTTAAGACTCCACACTTCCAACACAGGGGACGTGGGTTCAACTAGGGGAACGAAGATCCCACATGCTGCATGGCACAGCCAAAAAAGAAAGAGTAAATCAAAAAAACAAAAAACTCAATCCAATCAGAAGGTGGGCAAGATACAAGATGACACGTAACAGACAGACATTTCACTAACGAGGATACGTGGACAGCAAATAAGCCCAACACTACTATCCATCTGGGAATTGCAAACTGAGATATGATGAGCTATCACTACACACTTATTAGTCCAGATGAAATTAAAACTTGTGGCAGCACAAGATGCTGGAGAGATGTGGCAATATTGTTCATACATTGCCTTTGGGAACATGAATTGGTACAGCCACTCTGGAAAATGTCTGGCAGTTGCTTCAAAAAATAAACACAGATTTGCTATATGACCCAGCAATGGTATTCCTGGGCACTTGTCCTGGAAAAATGAAAATTTACATTCATGCGGAAACCTATATACATAACTGTTCATAAAAGATTTACTCAAAAAAATCTAGAACTGCAAACAACCAAAATGTTGCTGCATAGGTAAATGACTAGACAAATTATGGTCCACGCATATCGTGGAACAGTACTCCGCAGGAGAAAGGAACAAGCTAAGGATACAGCAGCTTGGGTAGACCTCAAGGGCATTATGCTGAATGGAAAAAAAGAAGCCAATTAGAAAAGCTCACATAGTATGAGTCCGTTTATATAATATGCTTAAAACAGCAAAATTGTAGAGTTAGAGAACAGGTGAGTGGTTGCCAGGGTTAGAGAGGGTGAGCGGGTGAGGGCTGACTGTGACTATAAACCGGTAACATGAAGATCTTCATGGTGATGAACAGTTCTTCATCTCGATTGTAATGATGGTTACACAAATCCACAAATGCAATTCTATTATATAAGACTGGTTTACACGATGTCCTATGATAGTGGGGAAACGTGAAAAAGGATGCATAGAACCTTTCTATACTATCTTTAAATTTTCTGTGAATCTATTATTCTGGGGAAAAAAGGTTTTAAAAAAGCTACTAAAGGTTAAACTGTAAGCTATCTGAAACCAGGGACCGCAACAATGCTTGGGTGTTGTATCCTTAGCACCTAAACAGTGCCTTGCCTGTAGCAGCTGCTCAGTTAACATCGGGGAACTGGCTGAATGCTCATGTATGAGAGTCCCACTTTAGGCTTTTGTTTGCAAAGGCATATGATTATCAATGGCAAATGGTGAATCTTCCCAGAGATGGGGAGAGATGAAGCTGGCAGGAGGTGAGGAAAGGGAGGTCTTATAAACAAGGCAGAAATACAGAGAGTAGAAGTATGTTTTCCACACATTTCTACCTCCATCATTCTAAAAGAGGATCTTTCTCACCTTAATAATTTTTGAAAAACTGTAATATGTGCTTATCCTTAAAAAAAAAAAGCAGATAAATACATGTATAAGGAAATAACCCCATTGACTTCCTTCTACTGTCCTGACAGATGACAAGTGGTCTGTGTTAGTTGCTCAGTTGTCTCTGATTCTTTGCAACCCCATGGGCTGTAGCCCGCCAGGCTCCTCTGTCCATGGTATTTTCCAGGTAAGAACACTGGAATGGGCTGCTATTCCCTTCTCCCGGAGATCTTCCCAACCCAGGGATTGAACTGGGTCTCCTGCATGGTAGGCGGATTCTTTACCGTCTGAGCCACCAGGTTACCCAAGTGGGGAATCTTTATTTTTTTTAGTTAAAATTTTTTTTGGCTGTGTGACACGTGGGATCTTAGCTCCCCAACCAGGGATGGAACCAGTGCTCCTTGCAGTGGAAGTGTGGAGTCTTAACCACTGAACCACCAGAGAAGCCTCAAGTGGAAGAGTCTTGTGGCATAAACACAGGACAGTGAGTGAGTCTACGACAGCAACCAGGCCAGGGGGCACAGCAGAAGCTTCCCACTCTAGCATCTCCCTGCCTTTCAGGCTGTCTCTGAAAATACATACTGGCCAACCTCAGGGTGGAAAATGCACCTTACATATGAAACAAGTCCAAGTAACTTAAAACATTCATAAATTCTTAAAAAACTAGAATAGAAAAATTACTTTCTGTAAATAAAATCTACCTATTTGAGACTCCTTCTCTCTTCCCAACACTCCTTGCTTTTCTGTCTTGATGCACAGTGCAAGGCATTTTTAAGGCAGTGACTTGAGTGATAGTGGTCTTTCAACCAATTAATTGCCCTCTGCAGGTGGTGATGTAAATTCCCCTTGCCCTCAGGGAAGAAGCACCAAAACATTATTCGTGGTATGATTCATTTCTCTTTTAACTTCAGTTCTTTTGGCTATATCATGGCTTAAATGTGCCTATTTTAGGGCAGCCTTATACCCAAGTACAAAAAGGCCAAGGCAGACAGTGAACCCTTAATTAATAACATTTTAATTTTACATTATATCATATCATGCTTTAGGCTTTTCAGTGTGTGTTCACCTACATCTCTTTGAAAAGACATAATAGGCCCATGAGGTAGGCAGTATAAAACATTTTCAAGAAATGAAATATTATACCTAACATTTCACATTCAGACAGTGGATGAGTCAGAAACCGAACCAGAGATTTCTGCCTCCCATTATCCCAAGCTTTTATGTGTTCTGGAAGGCGTGCTGGTGGGGAAATAAACACATTATTTGTTACAGTCTTATAAAAAAGGAACGCTTAATTGCAATGACGGCTGTTTCACTTTGTTCTTCCTGTTTCACATAATACTTCAACTTCACACCAATTCTCTCCTTAGATGTAAATTGTAAAAATTGGCAGATATTTAGCAAAGGTCTACTCTTAACAGTTTAGAGACCCAATATTCTAGTGGTAGAAGAGCTTAACTCACTTTCTATAGAAATAATGCTAAGAAAAGTCTAGAATGAAAGACTCTTCTTCCTTCCCCGAGCATCTTTAATTTTAAAAAATTATAATCTTTTCAAAGCAAAGCCAAAACACATCTTTACTTTAGGAAAAAATGGTGAAGTAAAACAAAGTAACTCCAATGGAACTGTGAAGTCTTAGCAATGGCTCTCACAAGTCAGCAGATTTACTAAGCTGGACAAAGGCTGTACGGTCACATCCTGCTGAAAGCTTTAAACCATCTTCTTGGTGAGAAACATGACTATTAAATGTTGTGTCGGCCATGGAGGGATAACGGAATTACAGAATGAAATGTGTCAAAAAGAAAGAAAGAAAGAAACCCACAGTGCGGGGGTGGGGGGGTACTTCCCTGGTGGTCCAGTAGTTAAGGCTCTGTGCTCCCAATGCAGGTAACCTGGGTTCAATCCCTGGCTAGGAAACTAGATTCTGCATGCCACAACTAAGACCTGGCACAGTCAAATAAATAAAGATTTTTTAACAAACACAGTAGGAAAAGTATGGTAAACCTGGAGATTCTACTAAGTAAGAGGGACTAGGATGCAGGCAGGCATTATTCCGAATGAAAGTGAAAGTATTAGTTGCTCAGTCGTGCCTGACTCTTTGTGACCCCGTGGACTGACTGTAGCCTGCCAGGCTCCTCTGTCCATGGGATTCTCCAGGCAAGAATACTGGAGTGGGTTGCCATTTCCTTTTCCAGGGGATCTTCCTGACCCAGGGATTGAACCTGGGTCTCCTTCATTGCAGGCAGATTCTTTACCATCTGAGCCGCCAGGGAAGCCTCATCCTAAATGAAACCTTCCCCAAAGTTCTCTCAGGAGGTGCCCTGAGATCAGTGACTCTCAAACTTGGCTGCACAGAGGATTCTAGTGGGCTGTTTGGAAAAAAAGCACTGTTGCCTCTGTCCCAAGATTGCCCAGAAATTCCGTTTAATTAGTGTGGGGCTGGTCAGAGGGTTTCTAAAAGCACCCATATACCTTCCCTTGGTACCTGACCCTGAGGTGACTGCAAACCAGGGGCCCCTGGAGAGTTGATCACATGGGAGCCAAAGGGCCAGGTTTCCCAGGAGGGACAAAATGCTCTGTGAAGCAGCTTGGGCAGCCCTGCACACTCTCTAGGGCTCACTATGCCTCTCATCTCTCTGGGCTTTAATTCAGTGATCTTAAAGCAAAGTGGAAGACAGGCGGTGTCCACTGTGTCACGTGGGGGGCTGGCTACAGGGTAAAAAATGTGCTCAAAGTAGGGCCCTTATGATCTCTCTTAAATTTTTAGAGATCCTCTTTCATTTTCAAGAAACAAACAAAAAAATAGAATGTGAGAGTTGACAACAGTTAGTAATTAATCACTACCCAATATGGATATGGGAAAATCAGCCTTATCATTAATTGGTTAAGAATCACATTTTCCCATGGTGACTGGCAAGCACATTTCCAGTGTCACAGCTTAGACACTTTTTTTTTTTTTTTTTTTTACAGTGGATCAAGATTAAGGGAGGAACCATCCCTTTCTCCTGCTACCACTGCGAGTGAATTCTGACACTGTTGGTCAAAGAAATAAAACGCTGCATACCACCCCCTAGTCTAAATGAGGTACAGTTTGCTGAACAGAAAGACCCGTGGAGGGAGGCAGTAAAACCATCACAGCTATTCATCCAAGGCTGCTGGAAGAAGCTGCCTCATGGGGCAAGAAACCTCACACTTTTTAGGTCTCGCCCAAGGGGAGCAGGAGATGAAGGCCAAGGACCCAACTGAAGCAAGAGCTGGGTGAGTCATCTGACACCAGCATCATCTGACTTCACTACGGAAGACGGAGAAATTAAGTGTGTGATTCGGACCTTCAAAAACAAAGGCAGAAATGACCAAAGCTTTGATCTCACGGTTTTCCCCGTCGCCTCTTCTTGAGCCATTATTAAGAAACAAATAAGCAGAAAAGAGCAGCAGCAGCAGCCTGCAGTCCTGAGTGGTACCATTTCTGGCTGGCGACTCAACTCGGGAGCCGCCTTCCCATCTGTCTCGTGGGCTGAAGACCCTCCAAAACTTGCTCGGCATCTACAAGGTGAAGTGAGCACTTCACCGCAGTTGATTTTACCTCTTTCAATTAAGTATTACTGTTGTAGCTCTTTCCCAAATGCATTATTCATTGAGCACTAATCCCCTTAAAATTGTGGTCTTTGCAGGGAAACTTTGCTTTTTAAAAATCAGTATGTGTTTAATCAAGGGAGTGGGTCCCGGCTTTGCTGATGGGCAAGCGGCTCCACCAGGGTGAGCCGTTGGGCCTCCCTGGTTCTCTCCACGTGCACTGCCAGGCCCCCATCTCTGCCACTCGGTGAAATACGTTTCCTCTCTCTCTTGGCTAATAGACTCTCTTCAGAAATGGAAGTTAATCCTTGGGTGAAGCAATGTTAAACCGCTCGAGGAAGAATTAAATATTTCAGAAGAGAACACGGGGTGGGGAGGGAGTGACAACTGCTATTTTAGATTCTTTGAAAATTTTAGTAGAAGAGCAAAAAATAGAAAGCAGCCCGTCTGCAGTACAATGGATCGAAGTTCACTTCTGTGAGATTCTTAATAAAGTGGAAGGAGACCAGGAAAACGGCCACATGCTTGGACACTACGAGGGGACCCGGCCTCTCCAGTCAGAGGGGGCCCCCGCACATGACCGACAATCTCACAGAAGTGATCCTGGATCCACTATACCAAGTAGGAGACTGTTCCAATCCCTTGGCTGTGAAAAGAACATGCAATTGACAGATGGAAACTGACCTATTTCCCTTTCCCTGGCAGTAAGGGAATGAAAAGCAAAACCTTTCACCCTCAGGAGGCACAGGCTCCCGTGTCAGATATCTTGGGGTGGGGTCCTGGTCTACCAGTCACCAGCCCCTGGGCTGGGAACACTGCTTGACTTCTCCGAGCCTCGGCTGACTCCCCCAAAAAGGAGTAGTGCCAGGAGGGCCCTCGGGTGGAGTAGCTGTGAAGGTGACAAGCAGCAGTGCCCTGTGAGTGGGTGGGTGAGTGGGGAGCAATCAATACAGGCTGGATGATGATGGTGTAATAATGAAACGGACTTAACCTGGATACATTTTTTAACCGCCGAAGTACAGCGAGAAAGCACTCTCACCCTGCTGGACCGAGGAACACCAGGTAATTGTAAAAATGCTGCAATCATTTTTCTATCCTGCACTTTTACAATCCAATTTATTGCTCTGCTCCTCACAGCTGCTTTCCAGAGCCCACAGACTATGGTTGCAACATATTAGCTGGAATCAGAATAGCGGGCTCGAGTATTTATGTATTTATGGGTGGCTCAAAGAGGCACAAGTGATGTGACTTCGATTGTTTTAATTTGCTGGCCCTTCTCTCCTTCTGCCTTGGTGGGGGGAGGGTGGTCTGAAGAGACAGGAGCTCCCTGGTGCGTGGGGGCTCTGCACACCCTTGTGCAAGCAGCCGGCTGCGGGGGAAACATAACCCTGCAGTGACTGTGCTTCTGGCCACCTGGGGATGTTCCACTCTGGAGGGTTGTGTCACCCAGGTAGGTCCCCAAAGTGCCTCCACCTCCAATACCACGCAGGATGTGACCCAGAAACACCTCCGTTCACACATGGTGAGGGCTGCTCTCACTGCCTGCAGCCTCTGTGGCTTTGCGACCAGATCGGGTCCCCAGGATAGGGGTCGACAACAGCGTGGCAGGAAGCCCAGGTGAGGAGCAGGGCCTCTCGAGGGTGCCAGCTGGGGTTCTGCTCCTCACTTAGCCTTGAGCAAGTGCCTTAGCCTCCCTGGGCTTCCGTTTCTCCATCTGTGAAATGGAGGCAATAAAACCTACCTCTGAGGGGGAGGAGAGAAACTGAACTGATGCCTCCAAAGTGTGCAGTGGTTTAAGACTCTAGATGTTGGCTCTGATGTTAGAGCATTCGGATGTCCAGTCCTATCCAAGGCTACATGGCCACACAGCCGCAGGCCCTCAGACACACCCAGACTGACCGACACTCTTCGAAGTCCCACAGGGGGACTCCCTGCTTCTACAGGCAACACCCCGCCCCCTGGAGGCTTTGCCCATCTGAGTGCTACTGCCTCATTCCAGTCTCGCCTCAAATGCCACCTCCTCCTTGAGGCCTCCCAGGTTACCTGCCGGCCAGCTCCCTCCCCTTCCTTCCTTGGCCTCCCCTCACAGGTTATGAAGTCACATGGTGTGTGTTACGGACTGACATGGGTCATCATGAGGCCCAGACACAGGGGTTGTGTCTTATTTATCCCTCTGGCTTTTCCACCTCACCCCATCCTTGGCTTGTACTCAACAGATATACCCCATGCTCTGGCTGAACTGTTACTTTCCTCACATGACCTTAGTAACCCAGCTTTCTGAGATCCCCGAATGAGAGTCGGACAGTTTAGGTAGTGTTAGGTGCCCAGCTCACTCAGACATAAACAAATGTAACAGATCTAGCCCCTCCCAGAACCTGACATGAGCCCTCTTGCCCAGGGCATTGGGAAAGATGTCTGACCAAGAATCCCTTGTGGTCTCTGCCAAGGTGTGTGGTGGCCTGGGGCTGGAATGGGACTTTTCACCGTAGGTCTGTAACAGAGAAGAACAAACCTGCCTCCATATTGAATCTACTCTTTTAGACTCAACCTTTGTGCTCTGTTGACAGCCTGTGCTGAGTCATGCTGACTCTGCACCTCTTGTAAAAGAATGCCTGCAGCCGGAAATACAAAGGGTAGCCTATTCTCAAGGCTCTGACCTTAAAGAGTCCATCCACATAGCGATAAAAAGTTAGAGAACAAAGAATAACATTTGTCTTGTTGGAGGTTTATAGGAAGGTTGTGATTGAACCTATGCGGGCAGCTGCAAGAACAAAGGATTCCAGCACCAAGTCTGCACCCCTACTTTTAGTATAAAAGCCTGAAGATGGTTCTTTGGGACACGAGTCTGTCCTTTTCTCAGTCTGCTGGTTTTTAAATAAAGTTGCCCTTCCTTGCCCCCAATTACTCAACTCTCAATTTACTGACCTGTCATGAGGCAATCAGTATGAGCGTGGACCCCATAACAGCTGGATGAAAGCCCTGGAGGTAGACGCTTGGGAACGATGCACAAGTCTACCTCTAGGTCAGCACACAACAGACACCGTTAGTGTGCAATGTTCTAATTAAGGGGCTGTTCAAATTTGCATCCCCTCAACTTCCAAGAGCACCTCCTGAATTTCCCCCGAGCATATGTGATGAGGGTGGAAGCCCCTCAAGCTGCCTTTAACACTAGACGGCAGTGTTAGGAACTGGGGTACTCTTTCCGAGCAGGCCTAATACTGCTATTCCCAACTGAGTGCCCCCGATCAAAGGTATTGATCCATGGTATATCCTGGTCTCCTTCCTGTGAAGTTGGGAAAGTGATTCACCTCAACCCCATAGAGGCATCTGGCACAGCAATGCACCATTGTATGGAAAGCCTTGGTACAACCCCTGGCATACAGTAAGCACTCAGTAATAATCACTGTTACTGGAATACTGCTGTAGTGAGGGGATGATTCCACTTGAAGTGAATTAATTCTCTATAATCTAGTGTGAGCACTTCACAGGTAGGGCTAGTGATAAATAACCTGCGTGCCAATACAGGAGACACAAGATGCGGGTTCAATCCCTGGATTGGGAAGATCCCCTGGAGAAGGGCATGGCAACCCACTCCAGTATTCTCGCCTGGAGAATCCCATGGACAGATGAACCTGGTGGGCTACACTCCACAGGGTTGTAAAAAGTTGGACACTAGTGAAGTGACTTAGTGTGCAAGCAATCTAGTGTGACCCAGAGATTATGGGTGAATCTGTTTTGCTTGATGAGTCTGAGTGGGTATGAAGACATCAAGAAAGAGTGAAGAAAATGATGACTGGACCCAGGTACATTCAGATCCCAAATGCTGGCAAATTCTGCATTCTGCTTTTTAAGAAAAAAGTTCAAGAGGAGGCAGTGCAATGGGGAAGGGGTGGGCATAGTGCCTGAGGGAGAAATCTGAATGGATTTTTCTATCTCACTGGCCTTAATTTTCAAAATACACAGTCTCATGACAATAAGTACACCCTAGCTCTCAACGCATCACCCAAACATTAGAACTAAATAATAATGGATAACAAATGAAACGTGGGCCCAGTTTATAACCCTTGGGCTCTGAGAGGCCAGAAGGACACCAGCTGCCCTTGGGTGGGCTTGTTCTCAGCCAAGGAGGGCCTTCAGTGAGAGTGTGAGAAACTGCCATCCTCAAACGCCCTGTGCTTTTCAAATCCAGTAGACCTGTGACAGCCCTCTTCAGTTAATGAGTGAAACGAGTGCTTGGGAGCTGCCTTTTCTGAAATTTACTGCTACAGTCAGAAGGCCAGTTTTGCAGACAGTGGTGATAAGGAGGTGTTTACAGAAGCTCCTGAACTATCTGCCTCCATCCATGGGTACAAATCATCTCAAGAAGTTGCAGAAAACCACTTCTAGTGTGTGCAGGGGACCAGGGAGAGAGGGGTGGTGGTGAAAAGTCATCTAACGTGTGGGCTAGAGAACCATTTCAAGTAGAAGGAAATCAGCAAACCACCCTGGCCAATCTATTTAAGGTGCCTCTGCAATTAACAATTAATTTACAATGTGCAGGAGCCGTTCTGCCTGCAGAAGCATTTGCTTTTAAGCTGTGTGTACCAGTGGAATACATCTGCTGAACATGCAGAGCTTTAATTGTTCAGGAAGGTGGGGGGGGGATGCTTTGGGGGTACAGGTGAGCTCATTCCTTTGAAAAGCAGTTTTTTGGTATGGATGTTTACTATCTGGTTCTCATATCTGTGATGAACTCATGGCTGCTGCTCCCCACTCCTCCACTAATCACTGAAAAGGCCTCCCAGGACCTCAGGACCCAGAGTGGCTCCAGAGACCACGAGCATCTCACCGAGGAGTTGGTGCAAAAGAGGACCCCTGGGCTCACCCCTGGCCTGCTGGATTGGAATGTGCACTTAACAAGATCCCTGGGTGAGCACAAGAAAGCTGGAGGAACCCCGCTCAAGGGCAGAGTCTGATGAAGTGAAAAGTGGGAGACAGGCGGCTTCCTATCAGGCTGTTTGTTCAAGAATGTTTTTCTCACGCACCAGGTGGGTCCAACTTTCAGGGAAAAGAAATCAAGAGCAGGTACGGTTTGGAAATTCTGGTTTCTGTCAATTTCATAAGAGTGCCTCCCAGGATAGAAAGGCTCATCAGTTGCTGGGAGCTCACTTTGCATTTTTCATCACTATTACTCAGTCTTTGTGGGTTACTAATCTGTTTCTTTCTTTTCCCTTTAATGATGCTTTTTCTAGAGGGAGGACTGACCAGGGACATTTCCCAGTGCCTGGTTATTGGACCCCAACGCACTCCTTTCCCAATTTGGTTGCTCTCCTGTCATCTTTCACCCCTCCCCTGCCCACGAGTGAACACAGCTCCACTCCCAGCCAACAACCATCATCTGCACATGCTGCCCAGTACCACCCTACCCCAACTTCAGCTCTTACCATTGCCATTAACCTGCCACTGTGTCTGCATCATCCTGTCTCCCCGATCCTTGGCTGTGGGCAACCATGTCTTCTGCTTGCCCCCTGGGTCCCCTCTCCTCCTTTTGTCGCCCAGCTCTGGGATCCAGAAGGCTGACGCGTGGTGAGGATGCCGTCGGTGGCTCCTTTCCCTCCTGATGGGGGAGGACAAGATACTGATGCCCTGGCTCAGCCTCTGCTGGTCCCTCGCCACCAAGACTGCTCTCTGTCTCAGGTTTTGGGAGCAGCACCCTACTCTGGTCCTAGGTCTGCAACTTGTCTATGATTCTCTTACATCCTACCCACACTTCTGCACACCATCCCTTGATTAAATTCTCCTCAAATGACCCAACCTGAGTGGGCCATCTGTCTCCTCTCGGGGCCCCTGACCACTGACACACAGCTCTGCTATCCGACACACCCTGCATTCTTAAAAAAACCCCCACGGACTCCTGCAAAACAGCCAACGGTGGTTTCTTTCACCTTCATCCTTTCTGCTTCATCTGAGAGACGGCTCCTCTTGGATCCAGCCCCACCCATAACGTCACATTCAGGATGTCTGAAATAACTCATTCTGCTCCCCAAATGTGTTCCACCCCCTTCTGAGGGCGTCACCACTTGCCTGATCCAGGCTTCTACCCTGCCATCACCTTCACCACCCCTCCCTGTCAGAGAGTTTCAGAATCATTAAGCTGGAGGAGCCCCGAGACTTCCTGGTCTGCCCCAATGGGACACTGAGGCTTGGTGAGCAAGCTATCTAAGGGTCTGGCCTTGGCTGTTTGGGGATGTGGTCCTCGGATGAAAAGTTCAGGCTTTTTCAATCTCCCCCCTCTCCCCTTTCCTGACATGGCTGCTTCAGAGTGATAGGCACCTCTGTTCCTGACCCTCTCGAGTTCTTGATTCTCCCAAAACACCCTTTATCAGCTCCTTGAGAGTTTCTCCATTCCAGCTTCTCTAAGTCCTTCCACCCACTGGGACAATGAAGTCATCCAAAAAATACCATTTTGAACATGCTACCCACCAGCTCCACATGGCTCCCGGCTTCCCAGTTTGCACAAGCCCCTTGCCCGAGCACACAATCTGGTGTCCTGCCACCTTCCCGGCCACAGGGCAGCCTGCAGCCTCCTCTCACCTGTGGACATCAGTCCTCCATGCAGGCTCCTGGGTGTGCCCACCACAGCCCAGCCCAGCACACCCACCCTGCCAGCTGGTCCCGTTCATGCTCTTGTCCCAAGCCCGGTATCCTTCTAGCGTTCAGATCTGGCTTGGAAAACCCTAGGGGGCTCTCCCTCTCTCTCATTTCCTACAGTCCCTTATTTTCTGTCCCATTTATCATTAAACAATTAGTCATGTCCTACTTCTGGCTGCCTTGATCGGCTATGAAAGACACACACTTAACTCTTCAGCTGCCCCTGCCTAACGATTCCAGCTAGACCTGCGGTGCTCTTATCGTGTGCGTCTCTCCATCTCGCCCAGCATCGAGCAGAGTGGGATCCACACAGAAGATGCCAGAAAGGCGGCATGCCACCCTCCTCCACTTTACAACAGGAGCATATATGAATAAAAGATGGCAAAGGCCTCTGGGAGAGTTTTGAGTGCCCTGGGAACCAGAAGAGGCACAGGGACAGTCATTCAACCTCTGCTGTCCTCCAAACCATCTAAAATGAGGTCTCCAGTTTGTGGCTTCTGTGTTTTATATAAATCTGGCCTCATTACAGCTGATTAAATATATTGCCAATTCTATTTAAATAGAGGTTATGACATCCAGATGTTCTTCTCATCCAAAGACACTGAAGTGTTTCTATATCCTGACCGTCATTCGAGACCCTCACGCGAGACCAGCAATGTGGCTGCTGTTGAGATGCCAGCGCCCTGCCCATTGGCCGCCTCTCCTTAACCACCACCCAGTCTAACCTGCTCTACTCTGCAGCAAGGTTTTATGACAGCCAAGTTGATCGTGTCATTCTCCTCTATGACCTTGACCCTTCAGTTCCTCAAGGCCACTCCCATGCCCCCCACTGTTCCCCATCTGGATGGCTCACCCTTCCCCCAATTCCAGCTCAGCCCCCTCCCTGTAGCAGCCTGGTAAATCCATCCTCCAGGTTTCTGGCCTAAATGTCACTTACTCCCTGTCTACAGGCCCTCCTGACCCCAAGACACAAACTAAGGGGCAGAGGTTCTGGTGCGATTTTCTCAGCATCTGGAACTTCCTGCACATAGTAGGTCCCCAATGTGTGTGTTTCAGTTTCCTCAAGAGAAAACTGGAGCACGGGGAACTCAGAGAGAGGTGAGCCATCATCCTTGTCTCAAAGTGACCAGAGCTCTGACAGCAGGGCACCCTGTTCTGTCTGTGCCATGGAGCTCTCAGCGGGCGAGGAGGTGACAGGCCGAGTGAGGGCTCCTGACACCTGCGGTGGCAGCAGACACCTCGGGCTCTTTACTGGCCCCACCGGGGACGGCCAGCCACCGAGCAGCCTTGGGGACGCTACCCAGATGTTGGGCCTTGGTTTTCCTCCTTTTTTAATAGGAGTAAAGTATGTGTAACTGAAAATTAACCATTTCTAAATGCACAGTTTTGTGCATTCACCATCACCAACACCCACCTCCAGAACTTTTTCATCTGCCCACACTGAAACTCCAAACCCATGAAACCCTACCTTCCTCCTCCCCCTCTGGCTCCTGGCAAGCACCATTCTACTTTCTGTTTCTATGATTTTTCTGTTACTTCACAGAGGAGGAATCACAGTATTTGTCCTTTCATGACAGGCTTATTGCACTTCGCAGAAGGATCTCAACGCTCATCCATGTTGTAGCATGTTCCTTCTTTAAGGTTGAAATATATTCCACTGTATCCAGAGACCCCATTGTGTTTTATCTATTCATCTGTCCATTGACCCTTGGGTGGCTCCAACCCTTCCCCCAGCCAAACGGAGCAGGTACTGCTAACATGCTGCTCACATACCCTTGGCACCCAAGTCTTCTTGTCCTGGATTCTCTGTCTGAGGCTGCAGAGGGCAGGCTGGACATGCTGGTATGTACCAGCCCCAGGAGCAGCCCTTATGGCCTGGGAGCTGGGGGGTGAATGCCCCACTGACACCCTCACCCTCGTGGCTGTACCCACCTGCCCTTCCCTCCCCATGTGCCCTCTCCTCCCCGCTCTGCAGCGCAGCCTGCGTTCGCCTCCCAGATAAACCAATTGCTCTTGAATCTGCCCTCAATGTCCGCCTCGGGGAATCCAAATTAAGGTCTGCACCCGGCTCACTCGCACACAGAGGCCACAAGGGGGGAGAAGCCGGGCGGCCACAACAGGGTGCGTTCTGTGGATGGAGAACCCCTCTGTCACCCATAGGAGCATGGTCATGCCGCCCAGCAGCATCTCAGCAGAGGGATCTTGTCCGAAGTCACCAGGGAAAGCCTCTTGGGAAACCGGCGAGAGGGCCCTTTCTGCCGGCCCCAGGCTCACGACAGCAGCTGCTCTCCGCAGGTTCCGTGCCTCCTCACCCAGCAAGCTGAGCAGTGTCTCCCCGACACAGGGAGAGACTCGAGTGCAGTCAGGCCCCAAGCACACCTCACTCCTGTAGCCGGGAGCCCACCTTTCTTCAGGGGCTTATCATGCCCTCTGTGCCAATGCTCAGATGTCTAGGCACCTATGGCAGGGGCTGGCCAGCAGAGGGGTGGGTCCAGACCAGACACCAAGCCTCCACCCACCATGGGAGCCGAGGACTGGAAACCTCCCGGCTGCCTTCCTGTCTCTTTTCAAGGCTTGTTCAGCCATGCTAACCCTTTCCTGCCTACAGCAGAAGATTCAGTGACACAGCCATTGTGCTCTGTTGATGCCAAAAAGGCAAGAGCCGGAATGTAGGGCTTCTAAAGCAGCAGCTGGCTCCCACGCCTGTCTGCAGGTGCCAATACAATTTTAAGTGGACATCCTGTCGTTACTAAGGTCACGGATCTTGTGCCCTTCTTTCCTGATTCAGTGTCTGGCACTGGGAGCATGACAGCTTTTCACAGATTCAGCTGGAATGGACCTGCATGGCCGCAGGGCTCTGGGCTGTTTCGTTTAAGAAATCAACACTGGAACTTCCCTGGTGGTCCAGCGGCTAACACTCTGTACTCCCAATGCTGGGGGCCCGGATTCGATTCCTGGTCAGGGAACTAGATCCTAAATGCCTCAGTTAAGAGTTTGCATGCCACAACTAAAGATCCCACATGCAGCAACTAAGCCCTAACACAGCCAAATAATTTTTTTTCTTAAAAAAAAAAAACAGTGACTATAAAAATGATGTGTTCCTCTACTTCTTTATCCACTGTCAGCTTAGTCCAACCTGCCCACCGAGGCCAGGAGCAATCCTTTTATTCTATAGGTACTTACTGAATACCCTCTCTGATAAATGACGCTGTGTGGGGGAATGCACAGAGAAGCCTGAGTGAGAAGGGACCTGCCCTCCCAAGCCTCCCGTCTAGTGAGGGGCAGACTAGTCAGAAGCCATAGCAACAAGTGCTGAAAATGTGCCACAGCTTTCCAAAAGCTTCCATCTGCTCTATCCTCCAGCAGCCCTTTAGGAAGGACCTACTATGCTCTGCTCATCACGGGGTGAGGAAGCAACGGGACCCCAGTGCCTCAATTCACCCAGGGTCAGCAGGCCGTCAAGGGTACGGTCGGGGTCCCACCCAGACAGCAGGTCCCAGCACCACGCTCTTAACCCCTGGGCCACGTGGCTCACCAAAGCCCAGCCCTCGGCATTTCACACGGTCACCGTCTCTGGATAGAGCCATCTCACTTCCACGGGGAATCCACGTGCGAAAATGAAGTCTGCTCACCTTTTGAAATGTCCTAGGCTCTTCTGAGCCCCGTTCAGAGCAGCTCTTTGTGACTAATGGCTAAAGTCAGGGTTCTGATGGAGAGAAACAAGCCAGAGATGTCTGATGAAATGTTCATCAGGATGTCAGGGCTCTGACTTTCGGCAGAGGCCTTCCCACCACTGAGGGCAGCCGCTTGACAAGGTCTTGCCACCTTGCTTTCATGAGTCACTGAAATAGCCTCACCCCATCTCCTTTGCCAAGTTAAAAATGTTTTAAAGTACGAAGATCACAATAGACTATGACACAACAGAATAAGCATAGAGAAATACCCATGCACGTATGCCAACCCCCCCGTGCCCACATCTTGCACTTGGGTTGTTTCAACACAAACAAGCCACCCAGGCCTCACTGATGGCGGAAAAGACACAGACATTCATGCCAGGCAGTGTGGCGGGTACCTGCAAGGATGCAATCATCTCTGACCTGAGGTTCTCAGAGTCTAATGAGAAAGACCACCAGGCAATTCACTTTAAAATGCTATGATAGGGACCTTTCCTGGCAGTCCAGTGGTTAAGATTCCACACTTCCAATTCACGGGGGTCACGGGTTTGATCCCTGGTTGGGGAACTAAGATCCCATGTGATAAACGGTGAGGCCAAAAATAAATAAATAAATAAAACCGAAGATAAACGAAATCAGTCCTGAATATTCATTGGAAGGACTGATGCTGAAGCTGAAGCTCCAATACTTTGGCCACCTGACATGAAGAACTGACTCATTGGGAAAGATCCTGACGCTGGGAAAGATTGAAGGCGGGAGGAGAAGGTGACGACAGAGGATGAGATGGTTGGATGGCATCACTGACTCGATGGATATGAGTGTGAGCAAGCTCCAGGAGTTGGTGATGGGCAGGGAAGCCTGGCATGCTGCAGTCTGTGGGGTTGCAAAGAGTCGGACACGATTGAGTGACTGAACTGAACTGAAGCCCTGGGTTGGGAATGAGGAGCCCTACTTTCTAGAACTATTTCTGCCCAAGTCTTGAGGTTTAAAAAAGGAAAATTAAAAAAGGATGCTATGATAACAGCGCTGGTAACACAAGAAGAGAGGCCATTGATCTTGCCAGGAGGCAGGTAGGGGTGACAGGGAGTCAGGGAGAGCCCCCAAGAAGGAAACTGATGGTGGAGTCTTGAACATCAAGTAGCAGCAATTTACAGTTAATAAAAAAAACAAGAGGATGCAAGACAGAAGGCTAAGGAGGAAGGGCATTTCCTAGTCAGGGATGTGGAGGCGGGAGCTTGGGAGCTTGGAGGCCGACATCCGGACCCTCGGCCCCATCTACTGGGCCTGGACCTTGACCAAAGATTCCACGTGTCTCCTTACTGGTAGGAGGCTGACTGCACACACCATCTCATTTACTCCTCACCATTATCCTTAGCCCACCCAGCACCTGGTCAATCACCTGCTTATTCAAACAGCGCATGAAGAAGTCACTTTATTTTCTACCACAAATGTGTATGTCACTTTGGTCTAGCAAAGTTACGATGTGCCCCTCATCCAGTGTCTCAGAGTTTGGCAGCGCCCCTGGCTCCTGAACCAGGTCTTGAAACATGAATAAAAGTTGACCCTTTAGTTTTTGTGTACCATGCTTCTTGGCAGAATCATGGCTTCCCTGATGGCTCAGTTGGCAAAGAATCCGCCTGCAATGCAGGAGACCCTGGTTCGATTCCTGGGTCGGGAAGATCCACTGGAGAAGGGATAGGCTACCCACTCCAGTACTCTTGGGCAGAATCATATAGGAGAGCACATAATAGCTGACACACTACCATGAAGATGAGGGAAAATTCAGCAGGATCCAACAGAGCACAGGACAAAAAAGCTTCCATCAGCTTTCAGGGCCTGTTTTCTTTTTTTTAACTTTTTATTTTATATTGGAGTATAGCCGATTAACAACGCTGTGATAGTTTCAGGTGCACAGCAGAGTGACTCAGCCATACATATACATGTATCCATTCTCCCCCCAACCCCCCTTCCATCCAGGCTGGCACATAGCATTGAGCAGAGTTCCCTGTAGGTCCTTGTTGGTTATTCATTTTAAATATAGCTGTGTTGTGTACATACATGTCTATCCCCAGCTCCCTAACTATCCCTTCCCCCTATCCTGCTATTTAAATGGTCATAGTCTCTGCAGGTGGTACTGTGCAGCGGAATGGGATGTACAACTTGGCTATAGGCGAAAGGAAATTTCCACCAAACCGCCGGTTAATTGTAGTGAACTGCAGAAAGCCCAGAAGAGAGGCCTCTGTTGCAGAAAACAATCCACAAATAAATTGCCAATCAACACAGCTCCAAGTCTACGGCAAAGTCCTCTTCAAAACAGTGCAGGAAAGCAGTGAGGGAAATTTATAATCTTTCTGCCTGGGCATATATCAGCCTATATTTCTGACAAGCGGTAATGGAAAATAGGCTTCCTGCATGCTCCTACTCTCCTGGCTGTTGGTTCTCTAACCTGCTTTCTGCCTCTCTCTGCTCTTTCAACATTCAATCTATTTTGTGATGCTGACTTGTCCAGTGACCCAGACATGCGTGAGGCTCGCTTAGAATTTTAACCACAGTTCATTTCTTGACTGGTCCTAGCTTATCCATTTCTCCTGTGTTCTTGGCTTCTGGTCCTTGGTACGAAAAAACCCAGAGGTATGAATGAGCAGTGGCCTTGCCTCTGGTGGCACCAGGAACCAGAATGGTCTTTGAGACAGGCTTTCACAAAAGGAACTGGGGGGAGAACAACAGGGAAGGTACAGTAGAATAAAAGCGGTTTCCAAGGCACAGAATTTGAGGCTTCTAGAAAGTACCTTACACTGAAGCCTACAGAAAAACAGTAATGGAGGAAGACCCAGTTTCTCTGTCTCTGACGAGATCAACTATGCGACAGCTGGTCATGAACAGAACAGCTCTGGGAGAGTCCAGAGTTCATATAAGAAATTTCAGCAACACAGTGCAACAAAAGCCCTGAGAATAACCACACAAGAAGTCAAGGAAGAGAGTTTCATTCTGCCTGCATCATCCCATCCCTTAAGCCAGCACCAAGAAAGACCATCCCAGCTAGAAGGAGCTCCCTCACCCACCAGGAAACCCAGGGTGCAGTGAGCAGCTGGCCTCTCTAGCTTTTGGGGGCAGCATGCAAAGGTCTTGCTTTGGTCTCACCTGATGTAGGTACCTTAAGAACCACGCTTCTCAAAATTTATGGCACACGTGAGTTACCTGCTGACTCTGATGAGGCAGGTCTGAAGTGGAGTGTGTTTCTAACCAGCCCCCTTGGACCACACTTTGCAAGATTCTAGGTAACCTAATTCAGTCTTTGCCTATTTAGATGAGGACACTGAGGTTCAGAGTAGGGCAATGACTTTGGGAAAGATGGTTAGAGTAAGAAATGAGCTGAATCTTTCTGGGTCTGTGATTTCTGGCCCAGTGTCCCTTCAAAGGAATCACTTAGCTAACCATGGAAACAACAGGGGTGAGGGGCCTGCCCTGCCCCTCGTATTCAGTCTTAGACAGCATTTTACTTGGCTATGCCGCCGAGTTTTGAACTCCAAGTGAAAGCCCAAAGTGAGAAATATAAAGTTCAGAGTAATGACCTCTCAGTGCCAAATCTATTTCATTTTCTTTTTTCAAAAAAATTATTTACCTTGTTTTATTTTTGGCTGCATTGCACAGCATGTGGGATCTTAGTTCCCTGGCCAAGAATGGAACCCACACCCCCCGCAATGGAAGTGCAGAATCTTAACTACTGGTCCACCAGGGATGTCTCTGAACCTATTTCTTTGTTGGGGCTCCTGAAGGAACAAGAGGACTGATTTCGTCAAGTACAGCACTCTTAGGGTCACAGAAAGAGAGCTGCCCCCTGCCCCCTGAGGTCACACAAGGACAAGAAATTACCGATTCTGTGGGAATGCAAGGCTTCTGCCTTAATAAGAAGACATCTGATAACACTGCACATCCTTTAATGCAACCATGTCTTCCTGATCTGGGTCACAAACAATCAGGGGGCTTCCTTGGTGGCTCAGTGGTAAAGAATCCACTTGCCAGTGCAGGAGACTTGGGTTTGATCTCTGGGGTGGGAAAATTCCCTCGGAGGAGGAAAGGGTAATCTGCTGCAGTATACTTGCCTGGAAAATCCCATGGAGAGAGGAGCCTGGGGTCTCAAAGCGTCAGACATGACTGCGTGACCGAGCACACACGCATGTGGCAAGATTCGGAATAGTCTGAGTGTTACCTGAGTGGAGGCACTGAGCTCGCTGGTTCCCAAATGAACGGGCCTCCCTCTCTGCCCTCCTGGGCATCCAGGAAACTGAACATGTAGACAGTTCCCCAGCTGATTCTAACGCCCAACCAGTTTGGGGGACCAGCTAACCCCTCAAACCGCCTTTTCAGTCTGGGATGGTGCAACTGCCTGAGACAAGGGGCAAGACCAGATGGCTCACGGGTCACCTGGGGATGGAGGGATTAAGGGCTCATGGTGGGCGGGTGAAGCTGAGGCCCCGTCTCATTATTAACAGAGGGGAACGGGGGTCTCTGTGAACAGAACCAAAGTCGCCCCCAATGAGGAAGGGCCACAGATGAGCCACCATCGTGCTGAGAAGGGCAATCTGGATAATTCCGAATTTATCAGAAAGGAAAAGGAACAAAACGAGTGTGCAGGAAGGCATTTCTAGAAAAAAAAAGAAAAGAAAAGAAAACGTTCCTTTGAAAAGCTTTTGAGAATCAAATGGAAAACAGCTGAGGTGGGACAGATTTTTCTCTGAAAATGGGAGCAGCTCTCTGGGTGAATTCTGTGCTGTGTGAGAGCACATCTATGGGGATATTATCGAGGAAGGGGTCCTCCAGGCTTCCTCACTGCCTGTGAGTGGGAGGGCAGTGGAAGAAGGTTCCGCCAGATGAGCCTCCAGCGAGGGGTAGGGGGCATTATGGGCTTGGTTCTGACCCTCCACCCCTGCTCTCTGCCACGTGAATTTGCCGACTCCTTCCGCTAAAGAGGGGTGGGGGCGGGGAACATGGCCCTGTGACTCGCTTTGGCCAGCAGACCGAGGTGCAGTGACGGCATGCGGTCCGGAACTTGGATCACAAGTGGTCTGGTGTGTTTCCGCTTGCCCTCTCACTCCTCTACCTTTGCCGTGAGCAGAGCTGCCTGGCTTCCTCACGGGTCCATGGAGAATGAGAGACAAGCACAGCACAGCTTCCCAGCTGCCACATCCTGAAGCACCGGGACCCCGCAGAGCCAACCCTGCATCAGCTGAGTCCCAGCAGTCCGGCAGACAGGGGATAACGCGAGTGCTTCTAAAGCCACCTGGTTCTGAGGTGGTTCCTTGTGCAGCCCTGGATAACCAAGCAGACACTCAACAGCCATCAGACACTCCACCTGCCAAGTCAGCGCTCTGCGGGGCAACCTCTGACTCTAGAGGGGACAAAGCACCAAGCCGCTAATCAAGGGGACAGGACAAAGCCACCAACAGTCATCGCTGACTCCAATTTCCTGATCCCTTCTGCTTACATCCCTACACAAAATAAAAGAGAAACTGGACTTTTAATCATGGTGGTTGGCTGGACAGTGTGACGCTTTTGCTAATAATAAACATGCGATGCTTAATGCTCTATTGTGTCACATGCCTTCTGCCGGGCCCCTGGGTGCGCCATAAACACTTACTCATTCAGCGTTTGGAGGCCTGAGGTTTCTGATAGCTCCCACAGCAAGGACAGCAGTGAACTCCTGGCCTGGAGCACTGTTCCCAGGCTTCTGAGTTAATAGGTTTCTCAGAGGGAAGAAGAAGGATGAGGTATGACCCATGGCCTTGCTGGAGAAGCAAAGTACTGACTGTAAATAATTTCTTATCCATCCAACTGCTTGCCTTGTCAGAGCCTGGCTCAGGTCTTAATCTGGCTTTCCTTTTTTCTGACTGTGTCAACTGAGAAAGATCAAATTTTCTGAAACTCAGTTTCCTCAGCATAAAACCTTTAGAGTTGCTGTCAGGGTTCTAGATAAAAACAAGGTAATAAAAAAATGCCTGGCCTTATGATTACACAAGTAGGTCCTCAACGGTAGCTATTTTCTCTGTCAGAGCACAGAGTCAGAAGGGTTGCCATGTGCAGTTGTGTAGGTTGTTAACTGCACAAAAACTCTTGGCCAAGGAGGGACTTGGGGCTGAAGCTCTGCAGGCCAGGCCACGTCTCCTGTGTGGCCTGTGGCTGTCAGGAAAAATGGGTCCCTGCTCATCATTTGCGCAAAGGCTCTACAGCAACCCTGAGGGCAAGCCCCGCATCCTTAAAGCTAAAGCTGTGTCTATGCTGAAAGTTTTCTGAAAGAATGTGAAAACAAAATAGATCACTTAACTGGGTAACTTGCAAATAATTATACAACTCAAAGGGCTTCCCTAGTGGCTCAGACTGTAAAGAACCTGCCTGCAATGCGAGAGACTGGGTTCGATCACGGGGTTGGGAAGATCCCCTGGAGAAGGGCATGACAACCCACTCCAGTATTCTTGCCTGGAGAATCCCCATGACAGAGCAGCCTGGTGGGGCCACAGAGAGTTGGACATGACTAAGTGACTAAGCATAGCGCACAACTCAAAAAAGAAAAAAGTCAATGGTTTTTCCCTTCACCCTGGAGACTTTGATTCAGTAGGTCTGGGGACAGGCCGGAGAAGAGGGGTCCACAACCTCCAGAATCTAATGCCTGATGATGTGAGGTGTAGCTGATGTCACAGATATAATAACAATACAAATCAAGTGTGAAATAAATGTGATGTGCTTGAATCATCCCAAAACCATCCCCCCCTCACATCCTGTTCTGGGGAAAAATCATCTTCCACGAAACGGGCCCCTGGTGCCACAAAGACTGGGGAGGGCTGCCTTAGAAGTTGTATTTTAAATCAAGTTCCAGGTATCGGCACATACCAAGGTTCACTGTGAGGTCTCTGGTCCCCTTGGTCCAGGCCTGGGCTCCTGGGAGCCAAGAGCAGATCCAACAAACAGGAAAGAATCTCCAGCAGTCCAAGTTTAAATCCCAGAGTTCAAAATCCAGAAATAACCCCTGTGTCTGGTTAACAAGAGTTTCGGTCAGCCAGGACCTCCCAGAGACTGGAGCAGAAGGGCTGGGGCCCGGGAGGGGCTACACAGAGGAGGGGGCGGCTTGGGAGGTGTCTGGGTCTCTGACAGGTAGCCTCTGATGCACATGAACAACAGGACAGAGTTTGGCCACCAAAGGCAATTACAGAGGATGAGACGTGGCGCAAGCCAGCGAGTCGGGGGAGGGCAGGGGGATCTTATTATCTCTCTGTCTCGCTTAATAGGAGTTAATAGTTGGAAGGGAATAAAAGGAGGCTGTGTGAAGTTTAGTGCCAATCCAGTCTAATATGCATGCTATGTTTTTATTTCAAAGAGGATAAAGGCCCAAATTTTATACTGAAAACAAATGTTAAAAATTAATTATAAAGAAGACACCAGAGAGCCCCGAGCCTGTTCCCTGGGTGACTGATTAAATGCCTGCCTCATTTAGACTGGTATAAACCCAATCTCTTGGAAGAAGGCCAAAACTATTTGCCAACGTCCACAGAGACTCTCCAAGAAAATGATCCTGGTGCCAAGGAAAGAGACAAACACGCTCGCCAAACGATCTTGCAAGGTCAGTGTGGGTGAAGACCGTCCTCATCACCTGAAACTGACCAGTGAGGAACGAAACCAATCATGCTGCTCGGGCCTGTGAGAAAGAGGCCTGAAGAGGCTTTGAGGGGACAGGGGCTTTTTTTTTTCTCCTCATCCCTGGATTTTGTTGGGTTTCAGAGACTATCTTCCCAATTCTTGGAATATGCAACCTCCAATTGAAAATTTCCGAGCTAGGAAGTAAGCCAATGACTCCATTATCTTTTGAATTTTAAAATTACATTTTAATGGCAAGATAACATTTTCCTTGTGAAAATAAAACTGAAAGATTACCAAATAATGCAGACGTCACCCTTCAGCATTCCCTGCCCTTAAACTTGAGTTCCTTCTTTTCGCCCCAAAGGCAACCACTATTAGAAGACCAGTGTGGTCCTCAGACCCACAAAGAATACCAACACACAAGAGCTGTTTTGCATGGGATTTCTCCACTGGTGATATCACGCTGAGCATATTTTTCTGCAACTTGCATTTTTCATTAAACGACTGGCCTTGGAAGTCAATTGATGTTGGTGCATATGGTAAACGCAGCATAATACTCCAAAATATGGATCCAGTAATTTCATGCTCAACAGAAGGAAAAAAAAAACACCATGTTTCTTGGGCTGATATTTAGGGCTGTTCATAATAAGGTCCCAAACTACATTTTCTACTGTTTCCCTCAGGTCTCCCCACCACCTCCAATGGAAACTACACTCAAACCAGAGAAATTATCTGCAGTTTCCGACAAGGGAGGGGCGGTGTTTCAATGGAGTATTATCCACATCATCCACACCATCCACACCCAGTGGGCAGTCACTACACCTCCTCTATGTGCCCTTTACACAGGGCCCTCATCACTTCCTCTGGGCATTCAAGTCATTACAGCTGTGTTCACTGTCCTTTCTTAGGAGTGAGCTCTATGGGGATAGGAGTATGGACCAGGGATAGTAGGAGCCTAATTTTTTTTTTTTTTTTTTAATGAAAACAACGTCTTACTGATTCTTTGTATTGCTATGTGAGGAAGATCAAAAGGTCAAATAGAGGTTGGACTGTGGATACATTTTCCTTCCCTCTTTCCATCTGTCCATCCATCCATTCACCTATCATCATCCATTCTCCATCCATCAACCTAACCTCTATCCAGCCAACCAGCCGTCATCCATTCACCCACCATCTATCCTTACAACTTTCCTTCTGTGCATCTTTCCACTTCTTCCATCCTTCTTCCTTGGTGGCAGTTATACAAATGTACCTTTCAGATCTCTGATTATAGGGAGTGTGTTGATAACTTGCAATATGAAGCTGGGCTGGGTTAATTCACGCGAAGCATGAGATCGTGCCTGCCACGTGGGTGTGTGGCACCCCCATGGCCACTGCTGAGGTGTGACAGTG
This sequence comes from Giraffa tippelskirchi, assembly GCF_054371585.1. Classification (NCBI taxonomy): domain Eukaryota; kingdom Metazoa; phylum Chordata; class Mammalia; order Artiodactyla; family Giraffidae; genus Giraffa; species Giraffa tippelskirchi. The sequence goes on along the minus strand of NC_137283.1, from coordinate 15,410,394 downwards.
TGGCCACAGTGGCTAACATCTGCTGGGGCTCCTCTCTGAGCCATATCCCAAGAGTGCACCATTCCTGTGTTCCCCAAACGATGGTAAAGGGCCTTCCGCTTTTGTTTTATCCTACTGTGATCCGGGATGTGGCCATTCATATTTTAGAGTTAAAGGAAGTGACCATGTGGAGAGACCTGTAGTTTGCCTGAGGGGCCACCTTTGGTGCCACATGAGCCCAGATGCTCAGACCTCTCTGAGCTCCTCCAGCCTGATGTCGTGGCGGCCAGACAACCACTGGGGAGTCACTGGAACCACACTGGTTTCCCGATTCTTCTCACCTCTGTCTGGTTGCTGCTTGTCTAGGAACATACAGTACGCCCAGCACATACTGAAAAACTAGGATTAAAAAAAACCCAAAAAACAGACTGTTCCACCCGGCAAAGATGGGATTGTACTCTCCTTAAAATTTTCTAGATTCTGAGACTCCAAAGCCTGCTTCACACATCCTCTTTCCAGACACGTGTTGACGGCCTCAGGTTCTTTTACCCAGTCTAGGAGCTCCCCCTTTCCAGGTATTGGCTTCAACAGCAGTTCCTCAACTTTGGAGGCTGAGGTGAAGCCTCTGTCTACTTACTAAGTTCCCATCACTGACACAGCGACACTGCCCTCGCCTTCCTGACTGTGTCTCTGGAGGAAAGTTAGACCCTGGAGCGCTAGAGACAGCTGATGACACTGTCACAAAGGGGGCTGGGGACAGTGTGCAGGGTGACTCCTCAGAGGTCGGGCTGCAGGCACTTGATCGGTCAGCTACAAAAAGCAGATCCTGTGTGTGTGTGTGTGTGTGTGTACAATGGAATCCTACTCAGACATAAAAAGAATGAAATAATGCCATTTGCAGCAACATGGATGGACCTAGAGATGATCATACTAAGTGAAATGAAGTCAGAAAGGGCAAGACATATACTCACATGTCATCACTTATGTGTGAAATCTAAAATATGACATAAAGGAACTTACTGACAAAACAGTAACAGATTCACAGACTTAGAAAACAAACATATGGTACCAAAGGGAAAAGGGAGGGATAAATTAGGAGTTTGGAATTAGTGGATACACACTACTACGTATACAGCAGATGACCAACGAAGATCTGTTAGATAGCACCGGGAACTATATTCAATATCTTGTAATAACCTATAACCTATAATGGAAAAGAATCTGAAAAATACATAATATATATAATATATAACTGAATCACTTTGCTGTACACCAGAAACTAACAAAACATTGTAAATCAGCTATACTTCAATAAATTTTTAAAAAAATTTTAACACCTGGAATCCAAAAATATATTAAAAGGATAACACATCATTAAAAAAGCAGCTCCATAATAAGGAACAGCCAGCCCTCTCTGGGCGGTCACCACGAAGTCTATCCTGCTCACCCCTTCCCTCTCAGCTTCCCAAACCTTCCAGGACTGACTCCCCGCGTCTCAGCAGTGGCTGCCCGCCGTGTCTGCCAACACGTCCAGGCCTCTGCAGGTGGATCATGCCTGGTGTTCCCATTTCTCGGCGTCTCCCACATCCACGTTTGGGAAATAGCCTTTTGAAAGCATGCCTGCTTGTCAGCAACCTATCAGCTGTTTTCCTGGCTGGCTGCTTCTTTTTCCCACATTTCTACTCACACTCTGTCAGAGACCCTGTCCCTACTGCTCGCACACCCCCAGAGTCTCCCACCTCTGCTCCTTCTAATTCTCTCCCTGACTCTTCAGCACACTTGCCCTGTCTCAGACCTCTGTTCCCATCCTTTATTTTTGCTTTATTAACACATTAAAAATATATTAAAAATTTTTTTACAATGTTGTGTTGATTTCTGCCATACAACAATGCAAATGAGCCATAATTATACATACACCCCCCTGCCCCCTGGATCCTCCCGTTCCCCCAGGTCATCACGGCACCAAACTGGGCCCCCTGTGCTACACAGCAACCTCTCACCAGCAGTCCATCTTACACCTGAGTGTATACAGGTTGATGCTACTTTCTCCATTTGTCCTACTCTCTCCTTCTCCCACTGTGTCCATGAGTCCATTCTCCACATCTGCTTTCTCCTTTCCTTTCCTGCAAATAGGTCCATCAGTACCATTTTTCCAGATTCCATACACATGTGTGAATACACTTTATTTGATGAACCTAGAGCCGCCCCGGTTCCCATCTTGATTCAGTGGACAGTCCCCTGTGTTTGGTGCTGCCTGTCCAGGGGTCAGCCCTACCGTGATCCTGTGATAACCTGGCCCCAGATCCTGCTGAGCCCCTCAGCAGCTCTTAACACACCACCCATTATCAGGGAGGCAGTCAGCATATTTTGGCAGACAAGTGCCTAAGAGCCAGCCTGGGAGTTATTGGGTAGGAATCAGTCATTTGAAAGGACTCAGACATAAACAAGACCTATTCAAACTGTTTTTAGCTGACGGACCTGGTGAACAGAGAGGGTAGGTCTACACTGGGGGAGAAGAACTAAAAGATCGATTTTGTTTTTCAAACCCCAATAAATGAGCCATGGGTACTGGTGATAATAATAGTAATAGAAAAATAATAAAGGTTAAAAGAGTAAATTTCATTTTTAAAAGTCAGGTGAATATCAACTATTTCTGTTCTAATGCTTAGAAGATAAATCAGAATCTAGGAGAGAACTGAAAGCAAATAGTCACTTGTGGTGCTTTCCAAAGAAAAAAGTAAACGAAGTATGTTTTTAAACAATCTTTTCTTTAAAGTCCTATTTCTTTATGTTTTTGGCCACACCATGTGGCATGAGGTATCTTACTTCCCTGACCAGTGATCTAACCTGAGCCCCTGCATTGGAAGGTGGAGTCTGAACCACTGGGCCTCTGGAGAAGTTCCACAAAGTATTTTTTTAAGAAACAGAAGAATTAAAATTCCCCAAAAGGGTTAACTTATTAACTCTTCTGTTTTTTACTTGACGTATACAAAACCAAAAAAGCTACTCTGACTTTGATGCTGAAAAGACACATGATTTCAAGTTCGTGTTGCCTTTCAAGATCGTTGCATGAGCCCGTAAACAATTTGTAGGGTGTAAGGGGAGGCATCTACCATCACCCTAACACCCAGGAAAAGTCTTATCAAAGGACTTCCTTGGGGTCCAGTGGTTAAGACTCCATATGCAGGGGGTGTGGACTAGATCCCCAGTCAGGGAACTAAGATCCTGCATGCCATGTGGCCAAAAAATTTTATATATATATATATATAAGGAAAGTCCTACCCACCTTATATTTTATTCATCTTTGAAGAGACTAAGACATCACAAATCCCCAAGAGCACCAGGTGACAGCTCCATTTTGCCCTTGCCCCGCCATCATTAGCGTTCCAGAATGACTACATGTTAAACATGGGTTTTCCTTGTCAGCTGAATAAGAGCTTCGATTCTCCCTGCTAGAGATGAGGCTAGCCAAAGCATCACCCACATGTGTTCCAGAAGCCTCTGCTGGCACCACAAATGAGCAGCCCTCAGCCCGGCTCCGGGGTGGAGTGGGATCCGACAGGAACCAGAGCCTTTGCTTCACAGGCAAAACCAAACTGGCCATCCTTTACCAATGTCAAGTAGCACGATCATTGATTCAGGCTGGTTTAGGCCCCTCGTCTTCCCAGGCTACTGATGTCTGCTGTTCTTTTCTTTCCATTAACTCTTCTCACAGTGACCCTCCACAAAAGGGCTGGCATTTCTACTCATGTTTCTCAGGGAAAGCATCCCTCCCTTTTCTGAAACAGCATGTTTAGAAGCTGCAGGCAACGGGTTTCTAGGCTTGCTTGCTCCTGCCAGGGAAGTGGGGAGTTTAAGCAATCTCAGACATTCACGGGTATGGACTCGCATCCTTCAACCTGCACGCGTTTTCACACATGAAATGCGAGTCACCGCTGTCCTCACAAAGGGGCGTCGATGTTATCCCTATTGTCCCATTAATCATATTTAATGCACACCTCTAACAGTATTATCTTTGCTCCCAGTTCCAGGAGCCTGTAATTTAACCAGAGCACTTCTTCCCAAAGTGTGAATCAGGTTCAAACACTATCTCTCCCAACTTCCTTTGTGCTTCTAAATGAGAAAACCAAAATGTCACTTTTCTCAGATATGAAATCCTCTCAAGGTCAATGGAAAAGAATAAGGCAATTAACTTCCTGGGTAAATCGCAGTATGGGGGGGGGGGAGTGGGGGAAAACACCGTACCTGAAAAAGTGGTTAAAAAAGAAAACCCTTTCTACCAATGACATCCCTTGTTTAAGCCCCAAATGATGAATGCAGGTCCCAGGGCTCCTGTCAGATGAATAAGGCAGAAGGAGTCTACACCGCCATCTCTTGCCAGCTGGCTACAGCAATGCCCTGCTTCTACGCCGCTGCACACAGTGGCTGGGGTGTTTGCTGAGGCAGATCTGTGGCTGGTTTCTTTGTTTTTCTTCCTTTCCTCCCCTTTTGATTCTTGTTGTTTTAGTCACTAAGTCATGTCCAACTCTTTGTGACCTCACGGACTGTAGCCTGCCAGGCTTTTCTGTCCACGGGCTTCTCCAGGCAAGAGTTCTTGAGTGGGTTGCCATTTCCTCCTCCAGAGGATCTTCCCCACTCAGGGATCGAGTCTGGGTCTCCTGCATTGGTAGGTGGATTCTTTATCACTGAGCCACCTGGGAAGCCCCTCTTTTTGATACCTTCTTTCAAACTTTCTAATAAAACAAGTCCCATTTCTGAATTTCCAGTGGGGCTACTGTGGTCTCACAAATAATGGGAACTCTATACCCTGGCCAAATACACTGCGTTCTGTTAGTGAGACCAGCAATTATGAAGAAACAGACCTACACAGAAACAAAAAGACAGAGGCAAGGCTCCAATGAGTTGTTCAACTCTTGTGAGCTTTCTTCCAGGTTTGATTGTAATTAGGGTTTAAAATTTGCCATCTCCTGCTTTTGCATAAATAAAAATGAAAACACATTTTCTTGGCGCATTTCCTTACAAGAGTCACACTGGGACTCCGAGGGTGAAAAGCTAGGCTTCCCATATTTGACTGAATTTCCGAGCCACAGGCTGGGGCACGGAGGGCTGGCCCAGAGCCCCGGAGTTCTCATAACCACAGAAGTCAACAGTCCGCCCGTGACTGAATTTCCCAAAACCTAGCCAAAGGCATCGGTGGTTCTGCAGAAGAGCTTGACCTCAGAAAACAAAATGGTCTTTGGAGCATGGCTGCGCCTGGTGTATCCCCAGCACAGGCAGGAGGCACCCCCAAGCAGTATTATATCAAAGCATGGGCTAATCCTACAGCCCCAACTCACTTCAGTAATAGGAAGGGGGCATGCTGAACTGAATGCCAGCATCATCTCGTCCCAGGTCCCTAGCTGTGTGCACAGGTACTCCTGTGAGGCTGTGACCGCAGGTTCTCACTAGCCTCTGGGGAAAGGCAAGCCTGTGGCTCTGAGCCCCCCTTTTGTGAAGGCCCCTGAAGCACTGGCCACAGGTTCTAGAGATATGTGGATACACACAAACAACAGGCTTCAGGGGGGAGGCTCTTCCAGGAACATTTAGGGGTTTCAAGAACTCTCCCCAGCTGCTCCAATCCCGTTCCCCATCAAGTCAGTCATTTTCATTGCTCCCCAAGCCCATCTCCCACCAAGTGTCTAGGCATCCTCCCCCGCTCCCATCATGACGGTCTCCCCCGCTCATTCCAGTCTTCCTGGTGAACCCCACAGTTTCCAGAGAAGCTCTGAGCATGACTGAGCAGACCTCAAAATGCAGCAGGCTCTGTTGAAGTCCCCGGCCCCACCGAGGACTGGGTGCCAGTCTCCGCCCTGTCCCTGGGGGTACAAGACAACCAGCAATGCTGAGAGCAGGCAGGTGCGGCCAGGGTGCATGAGAACCTTAAAGAGAACACACTGCGTGCCCAGGGACGCTGGAAACCCACTTTTCCTGTGATGGCCAGTTGTAAATCTTCTCAGCTCTTCGGCAGGCAGGCAACTTTTCTAATCTCTCCAGCCTCCTTGGCAGGGCCACGCCCCCCCGCTGCTTTCCCAGGGTGGTGATAAAAGATGCAGAGTGACAAACAACCACTCATGGTTCGGTCTCACGTGTCTGGGGCAAAAGCAGCCCACAGCTGGCAAATAAAGCCTTCAGGATTCAGATGAGCCCAGCAGGGCATGCAGGGAGCCAGGGCGTCCTGGGTCTGCTGGGAGGTGGTGGTGGGGGGGACCTTGAAGGAGGGAGACTGTTACACCCACCCCTGGATCTCCCCCAGCCCCCGCTTCGCATGAGGTGTGAGCAAAATTTTGCAACCCGCTGCTCCACGCGGCGCTGGCAAGGCTTGCTTTCCCCGTGACTCATCCCGCTTCACTCTTAGGACTTCTTAATGCCTTTTATCTGCCACGAATGTTCCCGTCAGGGAGCTGGTAGGTGTTAGATGTTCAAGCCGACTCAGGGGGTGCGAACGCACATACACGCTGTCTTTTGAAAAGCACGTTTGTCTCACTTACAAACAAACAAAAAACAATACACCTAGTGTGCCTGGAAGTACTCCTCCGGGGATGGACAGCCTGCCTCTGCCTTCTGAGCTCCCGTTTCACTGCCTCCACAGGGATGAGCAACTCTCTCCTCAAAAGGAAAAGCAAGATCTTAGGCCTGGACCCACATGCCGCTGGAGCAGGCACAGGGGCAGCAGGAGGAGAGAAGGCGGGGAGCACAAGAAATGAGGACAGCGTAGCAGACGTGCGGGGCTGAGTGGATGCAATGATGCTGCCTGACATAAAGCTGGGGCATCAGTGCGGGCCCAATGCAGGACCATGGGATGTTGGGAGAGGGATAACTGGAATTCCTTGCAAAAAAGGTGAGGCAAGAGAGAGAATGTTAGTGTGATTATTAATAAACAGTGCGTTCTAAGCTGCTTTAGTCGTGTCTGACTCTTTGCAACCCCATGGACTCTAGCCCTCCAGGCTACTCTGTCCATGGGATTTTCCAGGTGAGAACACTGGAATGGGTTGCCATGACCTCCTCCAGGGGATCTTCCTGACCCAGGGGTTGAACCCATGTCTCTTATGTCTCCTGCATTGGCAGGTGGATTCTTTGCCTCTAGAGCCACCTGGGAAGCCCAATTAATAGTAATAACTATTATTAATAATGGACATCCTCTATTCTGTCCCTCACCTTTAAAAACTGATAACGAAGGTGGTTTCCCTAATTTTCAAGTCACGCTTAAGATACTCTGAGAAACCACTTTCATCTAAAATTCCTGAGGTCATTCAGCTTCTAGGGCTGCAACCAACTGAACAGACTCAAATTCACTCCACAAACCTTCCAAGAAGCATAAGGAACAGCCCTTGGGAAGCTGATGGTTTGGTGGGGGCCGGCGGGGGCAGGCAGGCAAGTACAGATCTTCCCCAACTTACGATTGGGTTATCTCCCTATAAACCCATCATAAGTTGTAAATATTGGAAGGTGAAAATCTGTTTAATCTACCTAACCTACCAAACATCCTTGCTTAGCCTAGTGTGCCTTACACGTGCTCAGAACACTTTCATTAGCCTCCAGTTGAGGAAAATCTAACACAAAGCCTGGTTGCTTGTTTTAAATTATTATTTATTTTTGGTTGTGCTGGGTCTTCATTGCTGCCTGGGCTTTTCTCTAATTGCAGCGTGTGGGCTTCTCATTGCAGTGGCTTCCCTTGTTGCGGAGCACGGGCTCTAGTGTGCGGGCTTCAGTAGTTGCAGTACACGCGTGCAGGGGTTGTGGTGCTCCAGCTTAGTTGTTCCATGGCTATGGGATCTTCCCAGAATAGAGATCGAACCCATGTCTCCTGCATTGGCAGGCGGATTACTTACCACTGAGCCACCAGGGAAGCCCCAAACACTGTTTTATAATCAAGTGTTGAGTCTCTCATGTAACTGATTGAATACTGCACTTAGAGTGAAGACCAGATAGGTGGTCTGGGTACAGAATGGTTGTGAGTGTGCTGGCTGCCTAGACCTCATGACCAAGAGGCTGACTGGGAGCTGTGGCTGGAGGCCCTTGTGAGCATCATGAGAGAAGATCGTACGATCTATCACTAGCTCTGAAAAGATTCAAATTCAAAATCTAAACTCCGGTTCCTACTGAGTGTGTTTACTTCCAAACTGACACAAAGTTACAAAACCATTAAGTCTAACCCTTATAAGTTGGGGACCACCTGTATACGAAACTGCAGAATAAGATAACAGATGCAACAGTTGTGTCCAGAAAACATGATGAAACACAGAGGATGGCAGGGGGACCAGGGAGAGCCTTTGGCAGAGATGGCATTTGGGCCTCGCAGGATGGCCCAGCAGGGGAAGGCAGAGGGGAGTGCTGGGGGGACCACCAGGCAGCTCATGACAGGCAGGCATGGGGCAGTCACCTGAGACGGGCACCGGGGCTGGCATGCCTGAGACCCCCATGGGAGGAGACGGTCGTCAGATGCTGATGACGGCTCCAGTGTGGGAGGTGACTGTCAGGGTGCGGAGTGGGGACTCGGGTGAGGACAGTGGGGGTGGAAGGGAAAGGTCAGAGCTGAGACACAAGCTGAAGGCAGAACTCACAAGACAGGGGCTCGCAGGACAAAGTAGAGAGACGTGTCTGCCAGTGAGAAGTAGACGTAGGTGGCTGGGGTTCGGGATTTTGAGGGCAGGGGAGGAACCAGAATGGGAAATACACAGAGAAAAGGAGCATCTCGGTGCAGAACTGTCTTCTCGTTTAAGGGGCCCCAGGCAGCTGCCTTCGTCGCTGTACCCTGCACACCTCATAGGGTCAAGTACAGTGAGAGGCCAATGTCAGCCGTCACAAACGACACAGCATCATCCAACGTGATGGGGCTGAAAGATACAGGCTAAATGTGAGCCTGGAACAGGGACCTATGTGGGGTCGCAAAATGAAATGGGGGCACAAGAGACCACTGTAAAAGCCAAAGAAAACTGAGCACCCGGTCAGCCTCCTGACTCAGAAGGCTGGCGCTTCGGCAGTGCCGAAACAAGCAAGGACAGTTTCCAGGTCTTGGAAGGCTGGTTCTCCCTCAGCAGGCAGCAGCTCTGCCATGCTGCTCTGGTCCCGGAATGACCAGGGAGGATCAAGAAAACAGGGTCTGTCTCCAGGAAGGAACAAGCACTTCACAAGCCTTATTTTTAGCTGAATGTGTGGAGATTTACTAGCACTGATGCTCACAGTGTGACGGGGCTGTCCTCTCTCCCTCCTGCATATTAAAGCCACAGCCCCAGGAGGCATCCCGCGGGGGTCCCGAGCGGAAGCCCTGGGTCTCCTGCACACCCCCCCATTCATCCACAGAACCCGCACAGAGGACGCCGAGGCACACAACCTTCTCAACAGTGTTAGACAATGATACAAAATAAAATGACCAACCTTTGGGGGAAATGCAAGACATCTTCCCAACGTGCTTTTCCTGGCACCGGCTGACTCCCTCTGCCTGTCTCCTTCGCCAGAGGGAAAGGAGGGAAAGTGAGCAGAGACCACAGTTGCACTTCAGAAAGAGACTTGGTTTTCTTACATAAACTTCTGAGTGGAATATTTCATCAATTCCCCGACTGCAGGGTATTCTATCTTAGGTTACTGCAATTAGGTAAATCCCGCTTGTCTTCAGAAATGAAATGAGGAGCTGAAAGAGTGCAGAGAGAGTCTCTCCCCAAGGTTACCTTGCACAGAATCCTGAAATCACAAAAGCACGAATGGTTTCATGGAAAACAACCCACATATCCTATGGGTCTATCTGAAAGCTCTGCCAAAGATCTTTGTGTTTAGCTTCATCTGGTGACCCATCCGGGACTTTTCCCTATCCTCTTCCTTCACCCCCCCCAAACATTACTTTTTGTGCTTTTTGAGGGAAAGCATTTAACTGCTGACAGAACACACACACGAGAAAACAAACAATACTTATAAACTGCTCATCAGGTACTGAACAACCATCACCTATCACACTGAGCATCTTTTATTTTAGGGTGTCTTATAGTATAACTGGGGCTTCCCCAGTGGCTCAGGGGTAAAGACTCCACCTGCAATGCAGGAGACACCACAGGAGACATGGGCTCGATCCCTGGGTTGGGAAGATCCCCTGGAGGAGGGCGTGACAACCCACTCCAGTATTCTTGCCTGGAGAATCCTATGGACAGAGGAGCCTGGCAGGCTACAGTCAGTCCATGGGGTTGCAAAGAGTCGGACAGGACTCAATCGACTGAGCTTGCACTGAAGCACATAGTATAACTAGCGATTGCTTGTGCTGTAATCAGTTATATTTCATGTTCTATCTCTGAAATTAGATGCAAAGGGATTTGAAGCAGCAAGTCTTTGCTTTCCGCCTTCTCCAATATACTGGCCTTTTGTACCATGGAGAGACTTTTTGAATGAACAATGCACAACTGAATGAATGGCTGAGTCAGTTTACTGCAGCATAGTTAGGTCCAGCTACACTTTCCCTGTTTTACCTTCATCATAATCTTCTCAGGTTGAGGGCAGGAGGACGGATGGCGGATGTGGAAAAGCCTGGTCAGGAAAGATGGCAAATGCATGACACTTGAGCCAGTCCTCCTCCTCCTCATGCCCTTGATAGACATTAATAATCAATTACAGGACTCTCTGCTGAGCACTGATTAGATCTCAGATTTCATCTGGGATGCCAAACTCAATCAATGGCAGTAGCTACCCTAAGTCTTAGGAAGAGAAGGATCTATTTGTCTTCTCTTTGTTAGATCCAGATATTTTAAAGCATCACTTAAAAAAAAAAAGCAGGATCATCTCTCTTTTAATGTCACCTCTTTTATTTTTAAACCCCTTCTTCCTTCCTGTGATTTTTTTTTTCCCCTCGATATTCTACCTCATTCTGTTTAAACAGAACTGTGTGTGATAATACAACTGACTTTCCTCGAGATGCTCTTTGTTCCTGTTCTCCTAGATCAAATGGTCAAACATCCTGGGCTCAGGAGATGCACTGGCCACCTGAGACCTAGGTCATCCTTACAAGGGGAGGGTTGCAAAGTGACAGTCAATGAGGTTGATGGGAGAGTCTCAGGCTAAAAGGTCTTTCCTACAGAAATATGCTATGTGCTAGTGGCACTGTCCCGGGGAGGTGATGGAGAGAGGACGAGGCCAGGGTGGTGTAAGTAACTTCCGAGTTTCCTGGAGTGGACCACGATCCCACACCTCCAGCGTGGGGGCAGGGTGAAGACTCGAAGGGTGGACCCTCAGGGTGGAGGTGGGGTTTGTGTCTCTACAGGTTGGTCTCTGCAGATGGGGAATAAAGGAAGACAGACCTCCTCCACCTTGAGGGAGCAGGAGCTGGCAGGGTGTCTGTGGAGTGATGGTGCCTGGTGCCTCTCTGGGGTCCCCCTTTCCTTTCCTTTGTTCCACGTCTTTGAACTGCTGACTGGGGTTGAGACGTGGCAGGCTGACCGCAGCCGTGCTCAGGGAGACGGATGTGAATGAAAGGATGAACAAGGCCACTCGGTGGCAGCCTCACTGCCGGGGAGGTGGTGGCCTGGGCCATGCAGGGAGATGTGCTGGGGACAGATAGGGACGCTCAGGAAGGCAGGAGTCAGCACACAGAATCAGCACCGGACTCAGGCAGAATGGAACTGTAAAATCCTCAGTGTGGTCCCAGTCTCGCTACTGGGGAAGCTGGCTGAGTGGCCTGAGGTGGGTGGGGCTAGAAAGGATGGGCCTTGCTTTCTCCTGAAAGCATCCGTCTCTAGAGCCCTAGAGGGTGAGAGGACGGGTCCTTGCTGGGCAAACGCTGCTCTGGGCGTGGGAATGGTAGCCCAAGGGGACGGCCGGGAGGGAGGTGGGCTGCTGCTCGGAGCCCACCCTAGACCCTGCACTCGGCCTGGGCGCCAGGCACCTTGGACCACAAATGCAAATGTTCTGGCCTGAGGGCGTTTAATCGTAGACTGAACTCATTTGGATAAACAGAAGTCTCCAGTTTCTCCCTCTGTGGGTGTCCTGTGGTCACTGCTTCCTTGCTTTCCTTGGGGGGATTAGGAACCCACTGATAAATCAACCCCAAAGGTTCCCATCAGTGGAACTTGGAGCGAAGTCTTGGGGGAGGGGAGCCTGTACCAGTCTCCTGTGTGGGCTTCCCTGCAGCTCCTGCCCCTCCTGCCTTCACTCCACTCGGCCTCTTCTGGGCCCAAGACCCCCAGCTTCCCCCTCCTCCACCTCCTCTTAGACCTGAAGCCTCTCCCTCCTCCTCTGATTCCCCAAAGCAAGGCAGAGCCCGATAAACAGTTTGAGAACGTGTTATCTAGGAAACCAGGTTGTGTTTGCTTGCTTGCTTTGCAACTCAGAAAACACACAGTCTCTACCCTGTAAAGAAAGATCTAATTTCATTTTGGATCACGCTTCTGTTTGCTTCTCTGGAAAGTAAGATCCAGGCAAGTCTGTAAGAAACCCTATAGGCCTAAAATTGATTTCATACCCTCACACGCTACAGAAGCTCATCAAAGGAAAACATATATAAAACTGACCCAAAGCTGGCGACTAAACACGCTTCCGCACCCACAGATGGACGGGCCTTCTTGTGCCAACAGCATCACACAGACAGACAGTGGGGGTTTGTTGGCGAAGTTATATCGGACTTCAGTCGAGGCCCCCTGCCCCCTACCCAGCTCTGTCCTTTGTACCAGCGACACGACAGATGTGCTGACTGGTAAAGGGTGGGGAGATCCACCGCGTCAATGTCAGAGATGTTAGGGGGGCAGGGGAGGCGGTGTGCTAAGGACCAATTCAGAGCCGTCAATGGCTCCATGGAAAGCCCTTTGTTATGGGTCCCCCCCCCCAGGTGCTGGGATATAAGGACCAGGCATGAAGGACCCATTTCAATTCAACAAGACTGTATTGAGGTCCCACCAGGTGCAAGGCACTGCACTCAGCTTGGGGAGAGGCTGGCGGGAGGGACAGAAGACAAGACGGTGGTGTCAGGGCTGCAGTCAGCCGAGCCCCTGGCATCGAGCTGCACCGATTGAGAAGCGGAGATGTTTGCACTCATTGTCTCCGCATGTTGAACCGCTCACCCGAATCAAGGGAGCTGGGGACTTTGAGAGTCACTGAGGAATAAATAGGCACACTCTTGCTTTCTGGTCAGGATGGTCCATTCTGCAGCATCTCAAGGGCCCCACTGCTCCTCTGCAGGTGGTACCCAGAGCGTGCCAACATCTCTGCCCAAGGCCCTCTCCCCTACACTCCTGTAACCACCCTCAGCACGGTCCCCAGGGCACCCCATGCCACTCGCCCACCCACCCCTGTATTCTCACACGTGAATCTCAGCAGTTTAATGACATGTTGATTTCTGAGCAGAACCGAAGTTGATTTTTGAAACTGGATTAAGCATTTTGACACTTGAAAGTGAAATCATCCTTGAAACATGAAGACTAAAAAATGATATCCATTGAGTTCGTTGATAAAATTCCCTTAAAAGCAGGGGAAAAAAAAATCTGTCTGCCATGAGCCAAAAGGGTCTTTGTCCCATGATGTATAAAAATACCCATGGCAAAAGAAGTCAGTAAGAGCACCTAACTATTTACCCTAGTTTTTCAGAATTTTATGCAAAGGCACGAGTGGGTCAAAAATCATAAATGAAATTTTATCCCCAAATCAAATCCTCTTATAAAAACTATTACCAGAAGATTTCTGTTTAGCAGCATACATCCCAGTCAATATTGTGAAGCCTTCATGTTCTAGCATAAGCGATGAACCCAGTCTTTGCAAGTTTGGCGCTGTGGGGTTTAATCTGTATTAAAAGTTCTTATCTCTAGTGGAGAGATTTGTGGGGGAGGTCCTGTCTGCCTACGGAACAGCCATCAGCTCAGATGCCAGTATCTGGAAGATCCTTCACAGAACCAAAGTCTATGCTACCGGAAAAACTTTAAAAATGCAGGATGAACACTATATATAGCAGAAAAGGTACTTTTCACTGGGGAGAGAGGGAATTCTAGCCTCAGACATTGTTGAATTCAGAGGCTAATTCCTGATGTTCCTCAGGCGACTCTTTCATTAATAGGACACCTCACTCAGGTGCTGGGAAACCCCCAATATCTAGCTTCAGGTATTGGTGGGGAATGACCTTAGGGCGGTAGCTACAGGGTAACAGACTGACAGCAGGTTATCACCCATGGAAGACATTACTAGTCCACTCCTCGTCTGTGTCCATCGAAGACATTGCTAGTCAATCTCCTGCAACCTCATACCTCCTAATACTGACTCAGGCAGCAATGTATTAACACCTCAGTAAGGTCCCCCTTCTGTGACAAGGAAAATCCCCTAGTCCAAACCCGGAAAGCAATTTTCTCATCTAGAGCTTTTGGACCACAAACTCAGGGTGGAGCTGCTAAGAAAACAGATGACAAAAGCTTTAGGCTTAAAGACAGCATTCAGATGGCTCCCAGCAGTCATGTCTAGAATTCCAAGAATGGACTGGTATGAAGAAGGCCAGCTCAACAAACTTGTTAAAAATACCAACTAAACCCAATACACTGGACCCTTTGTTTATCTGGGCTGTTCATAGAGAAATGTCCCAATTCAGAAGTATTTACAAAGAGCTGAAATGACCATTCACCAAAAGACCTCTTAGGTTGCTCCGAATTGATTAGCACTGGAGGGCGGGCCACGAGAAGGACCGATAAAACATGAATTATTTGGAAGCCAGAACCTTCCTGTCAAACTGCATTCCAAAGATAACCAAGGAAGTCACAGAGGCTGTAACAATGCTTACGTGCCCGCTGGATCACCTGTTCAACCTCCATCACAAGCCTCTGTCAGTTCATCAAGGGGGAGCCCAGAGACTGCTCTGAAGATGGAAGAATATCCTGCTGCCTCTTTAATCCTGGGAACTGGATGCTCAACAGAGGGCTCAGACTCCATGGCTTTCCACAAACATGTTTACACTATTAACTAGCGCACAAGAAACGAGGACGCTGAGCGCACTTATGGACCCTGATTGGAATACAAATATCCAACCAGGTCCCTACAGTTCTTAAGCCCTCCCTGCAGAGATGGAGGAGGTTTCACTAGTTAATCGGCAGAGAAGATGGATGATCAGAAAGGGATGATCCACAGCTCAACTTCCAAGGCAGTGCCTTGAAACTAGTAAGAGTTTGTCAGGTGTTAACATTGTAAGAATCAGACTTGCTTTTATAAACAGCATTGTCAGGTCTATCCATACAATCACATCCCTTGCATTCCGACGAGATGCTGGAGTGGGAGAGAGGGGTGACTTTGGTGACTGCCAGGGAACTTCTCGGAGCTGGCAGCCTGCTTGTCTCTGCCATAGTGCTCAGTGAGTACCCACGAACCTTGTCCTGTTAATAGTGATGGCAATTATTAAGTGCCTCTGTGCTTTACTCCCCTGCCGGAGATTTTACTGTTAGTTCTGCTGGAATCTAAGGATACCCACAGATGTATACTTCACTTGTGAATGTTACCATGCCTATGATTGGGGTGGGGTGACAACAATTCCTTCTGAAGCAGGACTTCCCTGGTGGTCCAATGGTTAAGACTCCATGCTTCCACTGCAGGGAGCACAAGTGTGATCCCTGATCAGGGATCTAAGATCCCATTTAGCCAAGCCATGCAGCTCGAAAAAAAAAAAAAACCCAAAATACTTCATCTGAAGCAGTCAGAAAGATATTGACAGACAACGTGGAACTGAACAGAGGCTGTCGCTCGGAGCAGCTGGTTACGGCTCAGCCCTGGGGAGTCCAACATCTCACCTGGCTGGGGAGGACTTCCAGGTGTACCCAAGTCGATGCATCTTCCAAAGGCTTCCCCATCTCAATACGGTTTTCTAAGGTGTTTCTAGCGCTGGAAAGAGAAGGCTTTCTCTGGTCTATCATGGTGTGTGTGGAGGTTGTATTTCTTACTGCAAAGCATCTGATGGCTTTTTTAATTTACCAAGAAATGTAAACAACAAGGGTGTGGTTTCCAGGGTCTAAGTCTCAGAACCAAGAAGCCAAACCACCACCACTGACCTTCATGATTATTATCTGGCCTGGCTGTCTTATTCTTACTTTTTCGACAAGGGAAAAAAAATACAAACGTAGGAGAAACATGGGGGTTATAAAACACTGTTCAGCATATCCATAACTTGGTAACCCCAAAATGAAGCATACACTTAAAGAAAAATTTCTGAAACAAGCAACACCATATTAATGGTGGTCCCCCTTACCACCTGCCTCTGAAGTTTTATATCATATACAATCACAGCACTGACTGTGTCTACTCCCCCTAGAAAGTTCTTCGTTCTATTATGCATACACAGAGGCTAACAATAGAGTATGTAAAATGTGACAGCTCACACTCTTAGATTTTTGCAGGAAATAACACAAGTGTTCCGAAGGGCACACCAATACACCGTACAATGCTGTGAGGGAAATTACCATACTTGACTTATACAACTGATGCTTAAATTTCTTATTTTTATACACTCATGTGAAAACCGACCCTCTTTGTTCTAGATTAATGATAACTAGCTAACACAGGCCTCCAATCTGTGCTGAGCACACCATCCCACTAGTATAAGAAAAACCGTGGTGACAGCACTGATAGACGCATGCTTGTTTTTAAAGCAGGTACACGCACTGCTCTGCTAACATACCTATCCTTGTCCTCTGTCGTCCTCTTCTCCTTCTGCTCTCAATCTTTCCCATCATCAGGGTCTTTTCCAAGGAGTTGTCTCTTTGCATCAGGTGGCCAAAGTATTGCAACTTCAGAGGATGAGATGGTTAGACAGCTTCTCCACCTCAACGGACATGAGTTTGAGCAAACTTCAGGAGCTACTGAAGGACAAGGAAGGCTCCATGGGGTCACCAAGAGTCGGACGTGACTGAGAGGGTGAACGACAACTAACATACTGGACCCATGATCCAGCGCGTTTTTGGTGTACCACGGTGGGTTATCGTGCATGTACTCACTTTGCAGATCTCAAGTTTAGCCAAGTGAGAAAAAAGTGGTCAGCAAGACTTGGCTGATGTTAGTTTGCCACCTGAGAGGCTCCATAAAAGCCCACCACTCAGGTCTCTCATGTGTAGCAGGGCCGCACACTGGAAATCTCCAACCAGATGAGTGGCATGGCCTCAACAACCTGTACCTGGTAGGTCACCAGCAGGAACTCATTTTTTCCTGGGCTCAAAGTCCCTTCCCACAGCGACATTCAGAGCGGTTCTGCCTGGGGACCTCAGCACAGCTGGCTGAGGCTCCAAGAACTTCTGAGAGAGAAGCATTCCCCTATTTATTTATATGGCTTTTCTACAAGATGATAAAACAGAAAACCTTCAGTGATTCTTTTTCTGCTCAGAAAGCCTTAAATACAAATAGATGGCGGTCAGCGTAGTCATATCAAAGGTTTCTGAATGGTTTTTACAAAAATCTTATGTTAGGACATTACAAAAAGTCAAAACACCCTGGTGCAAGGCTGCATCCAGATCTGTCTTTAAAAAAGTCAATAAGAAATGCTGAGAGACTTCCCCAGTGGTCCAGTGGCTAAGACTCTGTGTTTCCAATGCAAGGGGCCCAGGTTCCAACCCTGGTCAGGGAACTAGATCTTGCAAGCTGCAACTAAAGATCCTGTATGCTGCAATGAAGACCCGGCCCAGTTAAATAGATAAATAAATAAAAATAAATAGTAAAAAAAGAAATTCTGAGAATATGTGTGCTTCTCTATTTTCTCCAAACAAGTTCTGAGTGACATGGGAGAGCTCTTTCAAGTTCAAATCTGGAGGATGATGGAGACTAGAAGTTAAACAAACAAAAAAACCCCTAAACTCTGTGAATCCAAAACAAAATCTCATAAAATGTCTGCTAACTTCAATTCCATCTTTGCTAGGTGGAGGCTCTGAAGAGTCTCCAGGATTTGGAGTACCGCATCTAACATCCAAGAATTAGCAGAAAGCAGGAGTGCAATACCTCTGCAGAATGAATGAATGAACCAACAAACCATGAATGAATAAATAACCCCCTGACATTCTGAAGTACATCACTGAGGTGTGGGTCTCGGCCTGTGTACTCCAGTGATTTTACAGACATGCAGAGCCTTCCAGAGGCTATTTTTTTTTTAAACTAAATACATACTGGGAAAACAGGTGAGATAAAGACTCCTGGCCGCCAAGAGCTAACAGAACAGTGCGGAAGAGAGTCAGCACAGAAGGTCCATTTAGTGTGCTCTCACAAGAGTCAGAACAAACAGCAGGAGGTTGTGGGTGAGAAGAAAGGCCTGAAACTGCCCTTGGGCCAGTAGGGATGGGGGACAGGGAGCTGGTCAACAAGGAAGGTGGGGGGGACCCCCAGCACAGGAAGCAGCTCCCCGGGACGTGCCACTGGGGAACGTTGCCAAGTTCAAGATGCTCAGGCCTGGAGGAGGAGGCTGACTGCTTGGCAAGCACCTTGCAGGAGAAGGCATTTTCATTTTATCCTGCAGGCAACAAGGAAACGAGTTGATTTTAAGTAGGACACAGACTTTGGTAGTTTTTGAAAACATGACTGAATCTGAACCAAAAAAGAAAGACAGCTCTAACAGTGGGAAAACAGGAAATATCCAAAAATAATTCATGAGCTCAGATAGGTTAAAATATCACTTCTGTTCCATATTATGACCCCTCCCAACTCACAATCATTAATAATGGGGCAGAGTACCTTTTGACTAATCAGAAGGGGGTCTGCTTCATGGAGCAGAGCTGACCACAGCCATCTGTAGGTGGTACACACTTTGTGGTTGTCTGTTACGTTGAACAAGATGAACTTCAGATTTGGGTAGAACCAACTGAAAGAGACCCCACTTTTTATGTATATTATCCCTGAATCGCCCCTCAAGAAACTGACTATGGCTGCCCAGAAATGTGTGCTAGACAATGTTCCAATGGAAATAGTTGCATGCAAATAATGACTTAGCTTTCTCCAGAAGGATACAGTAAAGACTTAAGCTGACCCAGTCTTACTATGTTAAAAACCAAAAAAATAAGAAAGAAAATATGCATGTCCATGAGACACCACAGAAATGAAGTCTCTGGCTGCTTTAGTCCTTTACAATCACCCAGGAAAAGGCAGGAAGATGCTCAGGAGAGAGCGTGGTACAGGAATGCTCATGCCTACTGGCTGGAATAAACTGCCATCAGCCATTCTGAATGACATGATCTCATGACAGTAAGGAAGGAGGTTGGTGTGTTAGCTTTGGGGAGGGTGAGCCTCGCAGGTTGGGTGTGACTGCAATTTAGCACACGCTCCAGTCTGTAGAAGGGAGGAAGATAACAGGTAGGAACTTTGAAGATGGTGTTCTCCAAGCTATAGAAAGGGCCCAGCTCTGTGAAGTCACCATACCAAGAGGGGCACAGCATCCAGGGCTCGTGGGGAGGTCACAAGGAGGGGCTGCCAGGGACAAGGTCACCCTCATCATTTCATGTGCTGTGGGCGCAGAGCCACAGAGGTGCTTGTATAAGGGGTGATGGGTGCTGCTCTCTGCTGCCCCTCCTGGGTACCCAGGAGCATTGAACTTGGCTTTTGACTGGCCAGTTCCCCTCCTCATCCCTGTCCCCCACTGTTCCCGCGGCTCATGCCAGCCAGCTGTACCGACATTAATGAGGAAGATGCTAAGGGGATTTTTTTTATACTCTTCACACATTGATGGACTTCTTCCAAAATTTAGAAGTAAACATTAGAAGCAAGCTGATGAAAGTCTGTTGCTAAAACAAAATGAGGGCAGGTAAATTAGGAGTCACAAGGCCCCAGTGAAACCAGCACCATTTGGGGGGTTGCCTGACCCCCTTGGCCACGAGGACAGAAGTTTACGCTGATACACGCAAAGAGAGGTGCACGGTGGCCCATGCAGAGTTGAGCATGGGGCCTCTCTACAAAGCTGAGAAGCCAAAACAGGAAAGCCAGTCATCACATCCCTCTCTGGGTACACAGCAGCCTTTGCTCACCAGAGGAGCACCTTGGCATCCACATCCTCAGGGATGGGCAGCAGGACACATTCCCCCAGCACTGCACCCCACTCTTTCCCGCACACGTCTTGGGACCTGCCCTCTTCCACACCAAACGTGCTGAGGTAGACCAGCAATTGCAGGGCATCCCCAGCTTCTCTGTGAGGCTCAGATTGTTACCAGCGCCACTGTGATGGCAAGACGTGTTCATTAGTGAAAGGTGCTCTTCAGAGGAGCGATTTTGATCAGAATGAGCAGAGGCACACATGTCTCAGAACAACCTGCTCTGTTCCCTTCTTGGGTGATCTCTTCTGGCCTTCCTCAACCTGTCCTGCTTGTGAGATGTGTGACCGGTGCCTTGCTGCTTTGCCATCAAACGTTGGCCCTGAGGTCAGGCTTTGCTTTTACAGAGATGCTTTGTAAAGAAAGGTCTGATCTACCGCCAGAACCAAAGCTCCCACCTGTGCCCTGTAGGAAGCACCTCAGAGCAGCGACAGACAATTCAAACAGGCAAGGGCTTGCCCTCCGGCTGAGGAATCAGGATGAGACCAAGACCCAGCGGAGTGCCACAGACTGAATTGAGGATCCTGGTCTGCCTGGAAAGGTGGACGAGAGCCCCAGAGATCACTGTGTCCAGTGAGAGAGCACTGTGAGGTCGAATGGGTCAAGGGAGTACCAAGGTCTTCCAACCTGGCTAAAGCTGCAGCCAAGTACCACACCTGGAAAGCCCCTTACAAATAAACATGCAGCCCTTTCACTGTATTTATTTATTTTTATCTTCTCAGTAATTATGGCGCGCAGACTTAGCTGCTCTGAGGCATGTGGGGTCCCCATTTCCCCACCAGGGATCTAACCCACATCCCCTGCATTGCAAGGCGGATTCTTAACCACTGGACCACCAGGGAAGTCCCAGCCCTCTCACTGTATAGGTAGGTAATTGCCTTCTTCTCCAAGCCTCTGGCTCCCTAAAATGACACCGTAAGGAAGTGACTGGGGCAGAGGAATGGGGACAAGAATCTTGGGTGTCCTGTTTACTGGTTCTTATTACCAATGCACCAAGCTGCTTCTGGAAATGGATAATCATTTTCCACCTCCCAGCTCAAAGAATGCCTTAAAACACATTCAAATCGGATGCACTCCAAAAACTTGATGACAAGAGCTCTGATTTTGGCAAGCAATGTGAGTAGACAGTTCATGGAAGAGCTTATTCAAATAGCCAATAAACACAGGGAAAGATGCTAAACCTTAGCAGTTGTCAAGGAAATGTAAATCATAGCAACAATCAGCTGTCACTTATCACTCTTTAATTTACCAATCTGATAAGTGAGAAATTCTGGGGGTCAGGTGGGATATGGCTCAAAAAATCACTGGTGGAAATGCAAAGTATTTCAGTCTGCTTAGAAAGCAATCTGACAACACAGACTCCAACTTAAAGAATACATTCCCTTATACTTAAATTCAAATCTCACTCCTGGCAAACTTTTCTTTCGTAGATACTGTTGGGTTGGTTTCCTACTCAGCATTCATTTCTCCCTTCTTCTTTCTAATATTATAGAATACCAGGTTTCCCGGGTATCCACCTCTGCCTCCCACACAATTCACCCAATCCTCACCTACAGCTCCTTTCAAGGACCCATGATCCAAAAGTAATCCCAACAGTAACTTGCCTGTGACTGACTCTGTAACACAGGCCTAAGCCAATCAACTCCTGGCTTTCTCCTGGCCGGACCAATGGGACTGAAGCCAAAGTTTTCTAGGGGCTTCTGGGAAAGATGAGTCTTCACTCTAAGAAGACTCATCAGAAGCCTTTCTCCTCTTTTGGCTGTTGTCACATGCAGTGACCACGCCAGAAATGACTGTATCAATCTTGCTTTTAGTCTGAGAATAAATCACAAATATGGCAGAGGACAGAGGCTTCCCTGAACCTCATCTGCCACTGACCTTCCTTGCCAATGAATCTCTTTCATTGATTTTCTTTTTATTTATGAAGTATTTTAAACACACAGAGAGGTACAGAGGTTGTTGTAGTTGTTGTTGTTTAGTCATTAAGTCGTGACTGACTCTTTGCAACCCCATGGACTGTACACTGCCAGGCTCCTCTGTCCATGGGGTTTCCCAGGCTAGAATACTAGAGTGGGTTGCCATTTCCCTCTCCAGGGGATCTTCTTGATCCAGGGATTGAACCCACATCTTTTGCATTGGCAGATGGATTCTTTACCACTCAGCCACCAGGGAAGCCTGTACAGAGGATAAAGAAGAATATATCCAAGTGCCCACAACTCAGATTTCACAAATGTTCCCATTTTGCCATACGCTCCAGTCCTGCATGTTAAATCAAACTTTAGACATATTTGAAGCTCCCTTTGTAGGTTTTCCTGACTTGGTTCCTCTGTCTCCCTCTACAAAAGCAATCACTATCCTGCAGCTAGCCTTCCCTTTACCATTTAATCTTTATATTAAGTACATATTAGACTATACAAATTGGTCAATATCATTTTTGCCTATGCATTTTATCTTCATATACTTATTTTATATATTTCAACCTAATTTTTTTTTTTTTTTTTACAAATGGCATCACTGTATATATAATTTAGCAACTCTAGTAACTTTTGAAGTTTATCCATGTTGATCCCTGGCATTTTAACTGCCACTCAGAACTGCACTGATTGGATGAGTGATAAAAGTATTTTTCACATCTTTTATAGATAGGTGTTGACCTTGTTTTCCATCTTTTTTAAATCACAGGTGCTGCACCTCCTGGTGCTCGTGGGGAGTCTCTCCAGGGTAGAACACTGAAGTGGAGCCACTGCAGAGAGGCAGGATCTTGAGGTTTACTAGGTGCTATCTGCATTCACAGTCCTACCATCCAGTAAGACAGCTCCTACTTCTAAGCTTCCTCTCCAAAGTGTCCTCCTCTCTGCCAGCCTTCAACATGTGAGCTCATCTGTTGGCTGTGACAAGCCTGCAGCTAACGTCATACCCAATGGTGAAAAGGCGGAAGCTTTCCTCTAAGATCAGGAATAAGACAAGGATGCCCACTCTCACAACTTCTATTCAACACAGTATTGAAGTTCTAGCCAGGGCAATTAGGCAAGGAAAAGAACTGTTAATAAGAGGCATCCAAATTGGAAAGGATGAAGTAAAACTGTCATTATTTGCAGGTGACATACTATATATATAGAAAACACTGAGGACTCTGCTGCTGCTGCTGCTAAGTCGCTTCAGTCGTGTCTGACTCTGTGCGACCCCATGGATGGCAGCTCACCAGGCTCCGCCGTCCCTAGGATTCTCCAGGCAAGAACACCGGAGTGGGTTGCCATTTCCTTCTCCAGTGCATGAAAGGGAAAAGTGAAAGTGAAGTCATTCAGTCGTGTCCGACTCCCAGTGACCCCATGGACTGTAGCCTACCAGGCTCCTCCATCCATGGGATTTTTCAGGCAAGAGTACTGGAGTGGGGTGCCATTGCCTTCTCCGGAGGACTCTACCAGAAAACTAATAAATTAATTCAGTAAAGTTGCAGTACACAAAATCAATATATAAACATCTATTGCAGTTGTATATGCTAATAATGAACTATTAGAGAAATTAAGAAAACAATTCTATTTACAACTACATAAAAAGAATAAATACCTAGGAATAAATTAAAGAAAGGAGAAGAAAGACCTGTACATTGAAAATTGTAAGACATTAAACAAAGATATTAAAGAAGACACAAATAAATGGATATTCTATGCTCATAGGGGGCTTCCCAGGTGACATTAGTGGTAAAGAACCTGCCTACCAGTGCAGGAGATGTAAGAGATGCAAGTTCGATCCCATGGGTCAGGAAGATCTCCTGGAGGAGGGCATGCCAATCCACTCCAGTACACTTGCCTGGAGAATCCCCACGAGGAAGAGGAGCCTGGTGGGCTACAGTCCATAGGGTTGCAAAGAGTCAGACATAATTGAGCATGCATGCATGTCTGACATGCTCATAGACTTGAAGAATTAATACTGTTAAAATGTCCATACTACCCAAAGCAATCTACAGAAGCCATGCAATCCCTATCAAATCCAAATGGAATTTTCACAAAAATAGAACAATCACAAAATTTATATGTAACCACAAAAGACTGAATAGCCAAAGCAATCCTAAGAAAGAACAAAGTTGAAGGCATCACACTCACTAATTTCAAACTATATCACAAAACTATAGTAATCAAAACAATAAACACAGACACTGGATCAATGGAACAGAATAGAGTCCAGAAATTAACCCATTCACATACAGTTAATCAATTTACAGTAAAGGAGCCAAGACTATACAATTGGGAAAGGGTAGTGTTTTTGATAAATGGTGTTGGTAAAGCTGAACAGCCACTGGCAAAAGAATAAAACTGGACCACTATCTTTTACCAAACACAAAAATGAATTCAAAATAGATTAAAGGCTTGAAAGTATACTAAGACCTGAAACCATAAAACTTCTATTAGCAAATGTAGGTGGTAAACTTCTTGATATCTGTCTTAGCAGTGATCTTTTGAGCTTGACAGCAAAATCAAAGGCAACAAAAATAAAAATAAACCAGTGGGACTACATCAAACTAAAGCGCTTCTGCACAGCAACGGAAACCATCAACAAAGTGAAAAGGCAGCCCACTGAATGGGACAGAATATTTGCAAATCATTTATCTGATAAGAGGCTAACATCTAAGAAACAAAAAACTCATGTAACAGTAAAAAAATAAACAATATGATTTAAAGCATGAACAGAGGATCTGAATATACATTTTCCCAAACACAACATACAGGTAGCCAACAGGTATATGAAAAAGTGCTCAATATCACTAATCACTAATGGGTTTGATTTCAAATACAAATCAAAATCACAATGAGACATATCTTCCTCCTGTCAGAATGGCTATTATTTTATAAAAACAAGAAATAATAAGTATTGATGATAATGTGGAGAAAAGGGAACACTTGTGCACAGTTGTTCGGCATGTAATTGGCACAATCACTATGGAAAACAGTATAGAGGGTCTGCAATAAATTAAAAATAGAACTAATTAAAAATTAAATGTGCATTAATTTTTTTTAAACACCATCCTTGTAGAGAAGGGGGACAAAAAGAAGCAAATGCAGAAAAATATGGGAAACCTACTGAAAATGTGTTCACTTCCCCAGTACCAACAATTCACCTCTGGGAATTTATCTGAAGAAATGAGAACACTAACTTGAAAAGATATCTGCATGCCCATGTTCACTGCAGCATTACTTAAAATACGCAAGACATGAACACAACCTAAATGTCCACTGATGAATGAATGGATAAAGATAATACAGTATGTACACACACACACACGATGGAATATTATTCAGCCATAAAAAGAAGGAAATCTTGCTATGTGTGGCAACATGGAGGGACCTTAACAGCATTGTGCTAAGGGAAATGAGTCAAAGACAAATACCATATGATCTCTCTTTTACATAGAGTCTAAAAAACAAAACAAAAAATCACCCAGAATCCCAAAACCCAGCTCACAACTGCAGAGAACAGATTGATGGCTGCCACAGGTGGGAGGTGGGTGAAATGGGTGAAGGGAATCAAAGGGTACAATCTTTCAATTATAAAATGGAGAAGTCCTGGGCATGTAACGTATAGCATGGGGACTACAATTCGTAACATTGTATTGCATATTTGAAAGTTGCTAAGAGGGTAGATCTCAAAAGTACTCATCCAAAGGGAAAAAAATATAGCTATGTGTGGTATCAAATAACTAGATTTATTGTGGTGATCATTTCACAATATATCCAAATATTGAATCATTACCTTGTAACCTGAAACTAATGCAATGTTGTACCTCAATTATATCTCAATAATAAAAAAGTAATGTGAGTTGAGGTTGTTTCCAGCATCCCTCTGGCTTTTAAAGCCAAAGGTTCATGTCTTTCGGCTCAGTTCAATTCAGTCACTCAGTAGTGTCTGACTCTGTCACCCCATGGACTGCAGCACACCAGGCTTCCCTGTCCATCACCAACTCCCAGAGCTTGCTCAAACTCATGTCCATCGAGTCGGTGATGCCATCCAACCATCTCACCCTATGTTGTCCCGTTCTCTTCTTGCCTTCCATCTTTCCCAGCATCAGGGTCTTTTCTAACGAGTCAGTTCTTCGAATCAGGTGGCCAAAGTATTGGAGCTTCAGCATCAGCCCCTCCAATGAACACTGAAGACTGATTTCCTTTAGGATTGACTGGTTGGATCTCCTTGCAGTCCAAGGGACTCTCTAGAGTCTTCGCTAATAATACTTTGTTACATTATTACTAGTGCTGGTTCTCTGTTTTTTTTTTAGTGATGGAGGAAAATTTTTAAAAAGAAACAGAAGAAAGAAATCCTTCCCTCCCTGAGGTCATAAGGATAATTTGCCTGGTTTTCTTCTAAACACTGAAAAACTCTTTCATATTTAGGTCTTATATCCATCTGGAATTTATTTTTGTGTGAGATGTGAGAAAGCAATCTTGGTTTACATTTCCTTGTATGAGAAATCAGTCATCCTATACTGACTTGGCGTCCTTTCCCACTGATAAATAACGCCACCTCTGAACTGTAACTCTGATACACCCTTTGACCAAAGGGACAGACTACAGAATGCAAATGCAGCATCTCTGCAAATAACACGTTATTTTAATAACTATCTTTTTGAGAAAACCTCTCTCATTGCACAAGGCCACTTTCTCCATGCTTTGCCTTGGGTTTTGAAACACTTTACTCTTCCACGTAAATTTTCTAATCAGCTCATTAAATTCAGAGCAAAATTTTATCAAAGCTTTTATTGAAATGGTGCTGAATTAATTCATTAATTGGGGGAAACTAATATATTAATTAGTTTACGTCTATTTAGTCATCCTTTCTTGTTCTTCAATAAAGTTTTAAAATTATTTGCATACATATTTCATATGTCTGTTATCAGATTCATTTCTGAGTTTTTGCAGTTCACAGCATCTTCTAAATTTCACTCTCTACTTAGAAGTTCCAAGTGCTTAGGCATACTACTGAATTTGTATTCAGAAAACTGTCTGAATTCATGGAATACTTCTAATTGCATAGATTATCTTGGATTTTTGTAAACTGAGTACTATAAGGGTTTCCAAAAAATAATAAATTTGTTCACATTTCAATCCTTAACAGCTCTTACATATCTTCGGTTGCACCTTAGTGCCTAGGACTGCCAGTGGAGATTTTAAAGAGAAGTGGTCCGACTGGGCCTCTCTGCAGTATTTCTACATGTAACATTTCACCAGTAAGCAGGTGTTTACTGTACGTTTCTGGCAGATGCCCTTTACCAGGCCCTCTATTCACATGGGATAAAAAAATTTTCAAACACTGGGAATGAGAGTAAAATTTCTGCTTTTTACACATTAATTGAGGTACTTGAACTCTATTCTCTTTGGATCTGTGCTCAGTTCTAATAGATTTCCAAATATAAAGCCATTTTTCCATTTCCTTGTATTGATGTATTCTTTACTAATCAGTTGCCAGATCCATTTTACTTATATATTATCTAGGATTTGTGTATCACATTTATTGTGTTTATCAAGCTCTTACTTTTTAAGCCAGTTTGAGTCAGATCTTCTCAGAGCAAGGGCTCCAGCTGGCATGATCCCGCTGAAATAAAAGCAAGTGGGCCCTGCTGTAAGCACACGCACGTCTATCACAGCAGAGGCTGCTGAGGCAACATGCTGCCTGCACTGTGGTCCACGCATTCCCGAGGAACCTGCTGCCACCCACACAGAGGGGCGAGGGCTAGCTATCACCATTCACTGTAGGGAGCAGTCCCGTTTGGGAAGGGACAAAGGTAAAATGCAGAGAAGCACATGTAGGATGACTTTGCATGCCTCAAACAATGACCAAATCATGTTTCTCTATGGTATGCACACATGATTATACATCCGTGCAGAAAAGCATGGAAACAAACTACCAGACTCCTAATGCTGGTTATCCTGGAAGTGGTGGGGACAGGGGAAGGGAGAAGGGCTGCTTAAAAAGGAAATATGTCCACAGTGAAAAAAATCACACCGCATGTATGACATGATCCCCTTTGCATAACATTTTAAGAATGCTTTTTGAAGCATCAGACAATTTTTTAAAGCAAATTATATTTATGTAGTGAAAAAAGTTTACAGATTATTTTCAGAGAAGATTATTACCAAAGATATCCCAGAAAGACACATTTATTTGATTTTGTCTGAAAATGTTAATGTGCGTGTCAGAAATTACTGTCACTGAACTCTACAGCCAAACAGCTCAGCTCTGGTAACCATATCTGCCAGTCAGACACCTCACACCTGCAGGGCAAGGGCAGGGGCCATGGCAGGAGCTTAGGTGGGTTTGTCCACACCGACCCCACAGTGCCCCGGGGCCTGTATTCGTGTGTGTGTGTATGTGTGTACACGCACACGCACTCACTCATGTCTGACTTTTCAACCCCATGGACTGTAGCCTGCCAGGTTCCCCTGTCCATGGAATTTTCCAGGCAAGAATACTGGAGGAAGTTGGTAATCCCTTCTCCAGGGGACATTCCCGACCTAGGGATCGAACTCAAGTTTCTTGCGTCTCTTGCATTGGCAGGCGGATTCTTTACCACTAGTGCTACCTGGGAGGCCCCCCCCCCCGTATTCTAAGAGCCAGTTCAACAAATAAAAGATGTTGACATTCTACCCACTTCTCAGAGAGGCCACAAACCAAGAGGGAAAACCTCAAGCTGGTTGCTCACCACCTCCGAGCCCAGGCAGGAAACACAGAATAGATGTCCTCGGGGGACCCATTTGTTCCTGGCATCTTCTCCTCTCCTTGCTTTTACAGAGAAACAGAAGTGATGGAGAACTTATTTTTTTCCATCAGCTCCAGAGTAAAGTCACTTATTCTAAGCGAAGGGCTTAGAAGGATGGCGAGGCAGGTTGGCTGCTGGGCTGAGATCACGACACCACAAGCATCTCTGTGGATTACCCAAGGACGTCCCTTGGCCACAAGCGACCTTCTCTCTCTCCAGCTTCTCTGTAAGGAAAATGATGGACTCAGAAAACATGTGCTAGCATTTGCTCTAGGGCCAGGAGCTGGCTGTGCACCGGGGATTGGAAGGCCCTGCCTTCCAGGAGCACGGAGTCTCCCAGGAGACTCTCCCATTTAAACTGAGATTTTAAGCCCTAGAAAACTTCAGAGCAGGATGGAAAACCACACATCCTCCCTCCTCAAAAAAAGGAAAAGAAAAGGGAAGAGGCTTATCTCCAGATATAATGAATCTGAGTGAATTTCACAGAGCGGCATGGTTGCAGTCTTCTGTCAAGAATGTTGGCAAAGATGTCTAATAGTGTGGAAGGTGTCAGGGAGAGAGGAGAAAGGAAAAAAAATGGAAGGAAACAGAAGCAGGACGAGGAAAAGAAAACCCAACAGTTGTCACCCATGGTGCCGGGCGCCACTGTAAATGCTTTGCATCCACTCACTCATCTCCTCCTGACAGCCTCCCTGGGCTGGTATCATGATCCCTGTCAGCCCCAGAAAGGCCGTGGGAAGTGGCACAATGGGGTTCAGTGACCAGCTTTGGCTTGCTGGCCTCTTAGCCACCAGTTCTTGTTGCTGTTTAGTCGCTGAGCCGTGTCTGACTCTTTGCAACCCCACGCACTGGAGCCCGCCAGGCTCCTCTCTCCGTGGGATTCTCCAGGCAGGAATATGAGTGTGGGTTGCCATTTCCTTCTTCAGGGGATCTTCCTGACTCAGGGATTGAACCTGCGTCTCCTGCTTCGCAGGTGGATTCTTTACCGCTGAGCCACCAGGGAAGCCCAGCCACCACTTCCACTTCCCCAGAAAGAACCCGAGAAAAGTGATATCCTCCCGGAGATGCGTGGGTCCTTGGGCTGGAATGAGGGGGCTGGCCTAGAAAGAGGGTCTGTACATCCAGTTGCAGACTGAGGCGTATTGGTACATCGGGTGAGGTGATGAACTGCCACCTACCTAAATCAAAACTTTAAATATCGTTCAGCACGTCTGAGACGCAAGTTCTCTGCTGCTCTGAGGAGTTTTGCAGAGGGTGGCGGTGCCAGAGGGCAGCGTCTCCTCGAGGGTCCCCGGGAAGCAGTAGGTCATCATCACTGTCATCAGATCAGCAGTGAGCCCCACACAGACTGAGTCCTTTTGCTGTGCCAGGTGCTGCTCTAAGCGCTTAATATTTATGCTCGTCAAGCATGGAAGCGAGCATATACTGTTAACAGCCCCATTTTGCTCATGAGACCCTGGGAGGTGAAGCAACCAGATATACACAACCGAGGCTCAAATCCGGCCACTCTGTCTGAATTACCAGGAGTCAGAGGCCTCGCTGTCAGGCAGCTTTGGCCTCAAACTTGGCACTCCCACCCAGCCAACCAGAGCCCTGGGATTCACTGGCCTCATACACTTGGGCCAGCAGCTCGCTGGGTATCTGCCGCCTGCTCTTTGAAGGTCCTCAGGGCAATCACCTAGCCTACGCCAAATGGCAGGCCCCAGATATCCTTCTCACCATATCCACCGAGGAGTCCTGGGAAGACCACCTTTCCCATCTTGTTGAATTTCCCTACAGGGGGAATGCTCTTGGAGGACCATCCAAGCTGACTGCCCTTATGTGACTGTGTCTGGGGGTGGAGGCAGTGACTCCGGCCTCACCACAGGACTAAGCCATCCCCCCTGCCACCCCCCGCCTGGTGTGTCCACTGGTGCCATGAGCTGTAACTTGGTCTCGAGGCAGAGGTCCTTCATTCCAGTCTCACGCCTGCCCTTAACAGACCGTCTTCCCCAGGCAGAGGACACAGGGCTTACTTTCAGTTTCATAAACTGGGCAGGTTGGACAAGGTGGCCCAGAAGCTTCTCTCATCTCCCCCAATCAACTGTGCACCTTCACTGAGGCCTTCTCTTTCCACACTCGGACAGCCAAGCCTGAGACAACTCGTTCACTGCTTTCCTAAGCCTCTGTCTTCACAACCGCTCTCTTCTTAGGGGGATTGGCCTGGGCAAGGCAGTGGGGGGGTGGGGGTGGGCGAGTGGATTATGTCTTTTAATGGATGAAAGCCCACAGCCCTTTTCTAGCCAGGAGCAAAATGTACCTTGAAAGTGAGCAGCATTCAGTATTCGGGATCTTAGTTCCCCGACCCAGAGATGGAACCCCAGGCCCCCTGCAGCGGAAGTGCAGAGTCCTAATCACTGGATCACTAGGAAAGTCCCTCTGTGCTGCCTTTAAACACAAGCTATAACCGGGAGAGCCAGTGCGATCAGTTACTGACCCCCAACCTTAGTTTAAAAGGGAGGGATAGACAAAACCAACTCTGACAGCTTTGTGTTCTATCAAAAGATGCTGGCAGCTTTTCCTTTTAATTATCTAAGAGAAAACATCACAAAGAGCCAAAGCTCTGGGTTCAGGCAAGCCTGGGATCTGATCCTAACTCCACCTTTGTGAGACCGGGCAACCAACTCAGATGCTCAGAGTCTCATTTTTCTCTGCTATTAGTAGAAAATTCAAATAGCAGCATCTCTATCACAGGATTCCCATAAGCATTAAATGAAATCACAAACAAAAAGTTCCCAGTAAATGTCTGAATACTCACAAACAAACAATCTAAAGCACAACTAATTTTGAGAGAATTGCAAAAGGAGCCTTGAAACATGTAACAAATGGTGTCCATGTATAAAAATGTACACTACAGATCTGTGTGTTTTACTCTATGTAAAATATACCTCAATCTTAAAAGTTATAGGAGAGGAAGAATAGGACATGAAGGTTTATTAATCATGACATTTACAGAACTAGTCTGCATTCTAGTGAAAAACGGGGATAAACATCCAGCCATGGTCGAACAATGAAATAAATTCAGAGACTGCCACACAGTAGAATGCTGTTTGTCTACTAAAATTACGTTTTCAGAGAATGTTTAATGTCATGTGAACATGCTCAAAATAAAAAGTAGGAAGAAAACACAATAAGAAAACTGTGTGTAGAATACAATTTCAATTTATAGCTCATATCTGCACAGATCAAGACTAGACGAGCCAGATGAAGGTGTTATCAGTTGTCGTCCCCAGGGGTACAACTGTGGGTGGTATTTATTTTTCCTTTATCCTCTTCTGTATTTCCTCAATTGTCTAAAATGAACATGTAGTACTTTTAGAATCAGAGGGGGAGAAAAACACAGTAAGAGATAAATGTGTGCCACACAGCACTTATAAGAAGCGGTGGTGTTATGGAAATAAGGTTTTCTACTAAGGGACTATACTCCCAAACCTGTTTGGGGTTTTTCTGTAGAACAGAAAAACCTTGCGCATCTTGTCACTGGAAAAATATAGAGCCTTCGACTCCAACCCCAGCAGAAAAGCTGGAAACTGGGTTTCAAGATCACCAAAATGACGACCCAAAAGCCCAAAGCATTGCTTCAGCACTCTGGGAAATCGGGCACAACAGGGAAAAACAGGAAAAACCTTCAGGGTGACTTCAGAGTTCCAGTCACCAGAGACACAAGAGAAGTTTCTCAACGAGAAGGACTGCTTCTCAACAATTATATTTTGGTAACACAGAGACAGACTCACTCAGGGATCACCTTCTTTTATGATCATTAATGCTATTATCATAGGATTTCATAAAACAGTAAACTGTCTGCAATGTGAGGATGGCTTTTCATTTTTGAACTGAAAAGATGAGAAACTAGAGTTTATCTCCAAAGGAAAAGAATATGAAATCTCTGCAACAATGAAGACTTTGTGCAGGATTTTACACTTGCATTCTTCCTCTTTTCAAAAAGATGTAAAATAGAATATCGCCTTTGATTTTCGGTCTTTATCTCAATGTGTCTAATGTTCCTGAAAGGATAATATGAAAGAAGAAGGTGAATCCCCTCTTATCCCAGCAGATGCACCATATGACACCCGGGGAAGGGGGACTATTTAATGATCGAGGTGGAGACGTGCTGGGGAAGAGGATGGATTGAGGAGAACCACAGCCACTGCCAGGGGACAGGCATCTGGTCCTGAAAACCTCCTGAACCCTTGGAACAAAGCTCAGCGTGCAGTCCTCAGCCACTCCTGTCCCACCAGCTTGCCTTGAAGGTGCTGCCAATGATGCTGTGACTGCCCTTGTTTTCACCCAGACAACAAGCCAAACTGAGACCCGCCAGGAGCCATCAATCGTGAAAAGGCAAGGGGGACACCTCAAAACTCCAAGGACAGGGAGGCAAGAGACCCCAGTAAGAAGAGTCAGCTGAGTTTCTAGACACTCCCTGTCCAGGTAACAGAGTGTGGGTTTTAGCCAAAGGTTTTTTGATCTTTTCAGTTACCAAGTTGGACTGGGGTATTTATTTTCTGTCAATAAGATCACAATAAAGCTGGAGAAACAAGTCAAAAAAATACGTCTTTCAAGTTGAGGTGAGGTCTGAAGAATGAGAAAACAGAAGAGGGGGAGGATTTCAAGACAAGATCTCCAAGTTGGGGGGAAGAAGGGCTTACCCAAAGAAATGAAGGAAGGTGGGGAGGGGCCCAATGGCACGAGGCCCTGGGAGCAGGGATTTTGGTCTTCCTTTTAGAGACCATTGGCTCAATTCTGCCAAGAACAGTTTATCATCTGTACCAACCTAGATGCATCAGAGAGCAGTTAACTCACTACATCATACATGCCTTCAGGGCTAATACTTTCAAGGAATTGCCTGAGAAAGGCTGGTTCACACTGTATTTTGGTAACCTCCTTTTGGTGTTTTAGTAACCATACCCCTCATTCAGGGAAGTCTAAGGCTGAACTGCTTTACACAAAGTTCTACCACACCGGGGGAGGCAGAAGAGCCCAGTGGTCACATTTGGGTGGAAATTCCAGCTCTGTCACTCACAAGATGCACAATCCTAGGCAAGCCACTTAACCTTCCTGTCTCAGCTACTGCCCAATACTTACATCATTTCTTCCTTATATCTTCCAACCAACTCCAAGCCATTAATTCATATAAAGAGTCTGGCTCATGTTGAATCTGTTGACTGGGCATGTACTGTCATTACTGCATTATTATTATCACACAGTATTTGAGAAAGGACTTCCTGTATCACATGATGGAGAACTACCCTCCTGTCTGCCACAATGGCTGAGAAGTTACTTCATGAAAACATATACCATATTAAAGCGTTAGTTCTTGGTCTTTACTCTAGACTAAGTTACAGTCTCCAGTAAGTGAAAATAATTGAGGGTTTTTTTTCTCCAGAAACAGGTGTTGGTTCAAGTTTTCTGCGTGTTCTGGCTGAGGGAAGGCAAGATGAAGCCCCCAGTTTGGGGCTCAGCTATGGGCAGTACGTGGCAGGAGTATCTCTCAGGATTTCCTGGGTGACAGTGCTATAACGATGTGGCCCGGGAAAGCCCATCCTTGCTTCTTACTGGCTTAGAAGGGCTCTGAGTCACCTCTTACCAAGTGTTTTCGGGACTAACTACAGACATTTCTGACCAACACTATTTTAAGCGTTCTCTGCAAAGCAGCAGGAATCAGACAGACCTTATTCTCTCCATGGACCAAACCACAGTACATTTCTACCCACTCTGGTCAAGACAGACAGGAAAACCAGTCTCGGATGTGTCCCAAGCAGCTAGAACAGGGGATGCTCCATTTTATCAACATTTGTTACAGGAAGGAAAGAGTTAGTGGGTTAGAAAGCCGTTCCTGGCATTTTGATGTGGGAAGATGAAGACTGAGAAGAGGATTCTACCGGGAACACGGGTAATTTCCAGCATCCTGGGACGTGTGGGCAGGGCCCACCTCAATCTTTATACACTTTCAGCAGGAGGTGGAGAGTTGAACCCACTCATTCAACATCCTAGTCTGTCTCACTTCACGGTTCACAGGGACCTTTCCCACACATTCTTTCAGTTCCTGCCAACAACTCTGTGACACAGACGTTCTTACCCTCTTTTTAGGGATGTGGAAGCTGAAGCTGAGAGAAGTACTCAAACCAGTCTGCTAGTCCCAGCCCCTGGAGCTGTTGTGAAGATGTAGAATCCCACGCTCCGGCTTCAGACCTACTGAATCAGAACCTTAGGTTTGGGGCAGGGCTGGCCTGGGGATCTGAATTTATAATCATCACCCCTGGTGCTCACACTTCAGCTCCCCACTTACCTCCCGTGTCCTGTCCCTTGATCAACCATAAACTATTCTCATCTGGCAACTCTATTCAGGCCAGATTTTAAGCCACCATCCTGGGGCCCAAGCCAGTAGAAGAACTCATGGAGTCTGTACAGGGCAATCTTGTCTGGTCAAAGGGTCTACCTTTTCCAAAGGAAGGGTCTGAAAAGAAATACTAATTTTTAATATCTGCGATTTTGCTGGTTTTATTCCCTGGTTTTGTACATACCATCAACAGCATAAAATTTAAACCTTATCTATTTTGTTTCTCTCTGCACAGTGCTAATTTGCAAGGTACTTCATTGAATTACACTGATATCAATGTGAATTTTAAAATAACCAAGAGGACCTGATGGATTTCAGAATGGTACTGCGCATGGCCAAATAAGCAAACAGTAGAGGGATAAGGAAGTCAAGTAGTTCATACGCAAAAAGGTCCACAGCCAACCCACTTCCTCCCCCTGAAAGTGACCAAGAATAACTGAGAACACATTTGAATGATTAGTCAGGGTGGTGGTCATTCTGTGTATCTACACCCATGTGTTATGTTATTGGTAATTTCACACTTCCAGTTTGAGGACCAGTTAACAGTTCCATCTTGCCACATTCTTGCTCATTCTTCTCACTTCAAGGCTTTTAGAAAGGTGAAAATATGGTTAAGAAAACAAAGCAAAAGATGGAAACATTTGACATAGAAAACACAGGGATATTTCCTCAAAGAAAATGGAGGATGGAGTCACTAATAAACTGGGGCTATGAAGTCTAGAAAAGATGAGGAGTTGGACTGAACAATAAACGATCTTTAGCCTACATGCAGATTTTTCCTCTGAAGACGTTGATCGCGAGCTGTCGGCAGAAACACACAAAGCACTGTATGTGAAGAATGTGCTTTGGCAGAAGGAGAGAGAGATGAAAGACCTGCTTTTGCAAAATCTGACTTGATATGTTAATAAGCAAGAGGATAACAGAATTATGAGCAAGATCTTGCAGATGAGGTTAAAGAAAAAAACTCTCAGAACACAGTCGAGTTAAATTCCTCTAAAATACTGGGTAATGGGCTATTCAGGTCTATAGGATTGAACAAGGCCCAAAAGGAAAAAACTGAAGTTATTTCAGTTTTTAGAAATAATATTTCAGACTTTAGAGTACTCTCTTCTGAGCATGATGGTATGCCTACAAGAAAAGTGACAGTTCTGGTCACTTACATCCCATAAAGACCTTTGTACCTTCCATCAAAGCTGAGGACAAAGGTTGGGAGATTCATTTTTCAAAGTGTGACTTTGTTTTGCATTAAGAATCCAAAGTAAGAAGAGATACCAGGATGCTTTATCCCTTGTCGAGTCAAAGATTCTACATTTCCCAAAAGAAGGGCCTGGAAAGAAGATATTTTATTGTCAGTATCAGTTATTTTGCCTGGTGTTTTTATTCCCTGGTTTTGCAAATACTATGAACAGCATATAACTTAAAAGCCACCTTTGAAGTGTTCTTTTTTCCAATGCATCCGGACTCTGTGTGGACAGGAAAAGCATAATCTAGCAAGTTAGGAGTCCAAAGCACTGAAGGACACTGGCAGTCCCTCCAAGGTGAATGCTGAAATGGGAACTCTGAGGTGTGCCCACCTGTCAGAACCACTGGCTTCTTCACTGCTCACTGCCTACGTGGAGTGCCCAGGGCAGGAGAAGCCACTCAACACTGCTCCAAGCTAATCTTACCCTCCAGTTCCAGCTGTTTTGTAGCTATGCCATGGGCTTTAAGAAGAGATGGGCTGATGCTTACGGTTCTAGAAGCCCAGAACAAAAGGAAACCCATGGCAGGCTAAGGCAGGGCAGTGGGAGTTTAAGGAGGGAAGGAAAGGAGAGACAAAAGTGCCTCCATCATCTCTGACTTTACAGAGGAAGGCAGAAAACAACATGGCAACTTACTCTTCAAAGATGCAACAGAATAGCCAAGCCAGAAGCAACCTGAGTGTCCACTGACAGAGAAATGGCTAGAGAAGATGTGGTCCATATGTACAATGACATACTACTCAGTCATAAAAAAGAATGAAATAATATCATTTGCAGCAACATGGGTACAACTAGAGATGATTATAATAAGTAAGTCAGAGAAAGATAAATATCATATCACTTATATGTAGAATCTAATTTTTAAAAAATAACACAAATGAACTCATTTATAAAACAGAAACAGATTTACAGAAATTGAAAACAAACTTATGGTTACCAAAGTGGAAATGTGGCAGGGAGGGATAAATCAGGAGTTTGGAATTGACATACAGCATGACATATAGGTCTTCTTCCCTAGTGGCTCAGAGGTTAAAGCGTCTGCCTCCAATGCAGGAGACCTGGGTTCAATCCCTGGGTCGGGAAGATCCCCTGGAGAAGGAAATGGCAACCCACTCCAGTATTCTTGCCTGGAGAATCGCATGGACGGAGGAG
This sequence comes from Giraffa tippelskirchi, assembly GCF_054371585.1. Classification (NCBI taxonomy): domain Eukaryota; kingdom Metazoa; phylum Chordata; class Mammalia; order Artiodactyla; family Giraffidae; genus Giraffa; species Giraffa tippelskirchi. The sequence continues at coordinate 15,372,873 of NC_137283.1, read as the reverse complement.
CCTGGTAGGCTACAGTCCATGGGGTTGCAAAGAGTCGGACACGACTGAGCGACTTCACTCACTCATGACATATAAGATAAATAACCAACAAGAACCTACTGTACAGCACAGGGAACTCTACTCTGTGATAACCTATACGAGAAAAGAATCTGAAAAAAAAAATGAATATATGTATAACTGAATCACTTTGCTGTACACCTGAAACTAGCACAAAATTGTAAATCGACTAAAATACAATAAATTAAAAAAAAAAAGGTTCAGCAGAGAAGACAGCCCTCCCCTTGAACCACCCCACTGTGGGTCCTGTCCTCATCTCCTAACAACTACTATAAAAAGAATAATCACACTTGATATCCACTGAGCACTTACTGTGAGCCGGGATTTCTCAGCACTTTAAAAACGCTATCTTGTTTGATGCTTAGAATACCCCTGGGAGGCGGGCACTTTGAGGACAGAAGGGAAATGCAGCTGAGAGGGGCAAGAGAATGTGTTTGGCTCACAGGGCTGGAGAGAGTGGGGCAGAAGCTCCATCAACAAGCACGGGACCACAGAGGTGGATCCTGAGGACAGAAGTCCATGCAGCTAGCCTCAATACCAGGGCCAGTGTCACAGGGCAAAATGAATCAGTGACACCTTCTCATGGCCTCCTGGCACTCTGAGGTACCCAAGCCACTTTGGGGTGGGTGGTGTAAGAATTCAAGGAAAGGGAAAAAGGCAGGGACAGAGGGACTCAAAAAGAGGGACCGAGGCTGTGGGCCAAAAGCCTGAGTGAAGAGCCAGGGTGCTGTGGTTGGGAGAGGAGGTTAAGAGAGCCAGCCTGGCTGTGGTTCACCTGCACTCAGCTCTGCCGCTGACTGCCATGACCTTCAGTCAGCTATTCAATGTCACCATGCCTCAGTATCCTCATCCATTCAATGGGGACGATGCCTCATAGGGTTGCTGTAAGGGTTAAATGTTTATACTTAAAACCAAGTCCTAACTCACTGTTAGAGTGTGCATGCTCAGTTGTGTCTAACTCTTTGAGAGCCCATGGACTGTAGTTCACCAGGCTCCTCTGTCCGTTGGACTCTCCAGGCAAGAATGTTGGAGTGGGTTGCCATTTCCTTCTCCAGGGGCTCTTCCCAACCCAGGTAACAAACTCGTGTGTCCTGCATTTGCAAGTAACCACATTTGCCTAACCACATTCATTGTTAGCTATTACCAGATCACCCGGGTAGTACTGCAACTTACCGAACAAGATTTAATTTTAGAAAAACATCACAAAATCTACTGCACCTTCATCAGCCTGAGTTCCCCACAAGAGCACTGCCTGCAACAGGAGTTCAAGGGAGGATGGTTTAGCAGGAGCGGGACAGGAGGGTGAGACGAGGAAGGAGCTCAAGCAAGCAAGCAGGGGAAGCATCACAGGTTGGCTGCATCTTACAAGAACTGTCCAGGGAACCTTAAGCAATACTGGCAGAGGACAAATGGAGAAACAGACCTCCACCAGCCCTCACTCCCACTTCCTGGACGAGGTGTTAGCAGGGGGACAGTCAGCACAGGGTAAGGCGGAGGCTCCTCTGACTGGCAGCCCTGGCTGCTCGGGACCAGGCTCTGCAGTGGCTGGGGCTGAGAGGGTTCAGAGCTGTGAGCGGGGCGTCCACAATGTGTCCACTCAACAAATCCATACTAAGCCCCTCCCTGCTGTGTGGCCAGGCAGGGAGGACAGAGCGAAGAACAAGCCAGGCAGAGTGTCTGTTCTCTTCTCCACTGTCGTGAAGGAGATGACAATTAAGCAGCAAGGAAAGCCCAAGTCTGTTCTCTATGTCTAGGGTGGAGAGAGAGGGATGGACTGCAAGTCTGGGGGTGGTAGGTGCAAACTATTGCATTTAGAATGGATAAACAACAAGGTCCTACCATATAGCACAGGGAACTATAGTCAATATTCTGCAATAAATCATAATGGAAAAGAATATTAAAAAGAATGTGTGTTTGTGTATAACTGAGTCACTGCTGTACAGCAGAGTACTGTTGTGCCTATAAATCAACTATACTTCAATTTTTTAAAAAAGGGAAAAAGTAATTTTAGATAGGGATAAAGCACCTGGAAAAAAAAATTACAATGAGCTAATAGGGTTAGGAGGAAAACTTCCTTAAGACAGAAGGCCCAAAAAGACCTCTCTGAGGAGGTGGTATCTGAGTTGAGGTTCAAATTATCAGGAGCTAGACAGAATGCACAGAATACAAAGATCCTGACTTGAGCTCCAGGAACTTCTCCGAGGCTAGGATGCCAGTTCGGAGGAAGAGGGAGCTGGGAACCAGGACCAGGGCAGGGGAGGAAGGTAGGGGAAGAAAGGCAGGCAGGAGCCAGGTCCTGAAGGATCACAGAGGAGGCCAAGGTGAAGAGCCTGGATTTTATTCTGAGCCCATTGAGAAGCCAGTAGGACATTTTGCAGGCAGGGGAATTCTGTGATCTGGTTGTGTGAGAAGGAGAGCAAGGTGAGAAACTGGGAAATGAGCGGCTGCTGGTTTTGTAGGTCAGAAATGGCTGAATGCTAGTGGTTTCAACTGGTTCAACCTGATTCCTGTCCTGTTAAGACTGTCATTGAGAACAAGAGCAGCATCTTAATAAGGCTGCAGTGGCCGCCACCACCATGGAGTCTTCCCTGGGAGTAGCAGGGACGACGGCTCTGAACCAGGACAAGGATTTGAACCTCCCGGGGGTGTGGCGGTGGAAGCACAGCAGAGGGGTCTCGCTGAGTCCCTACAACCCACACAGCACACAGGAATTGATCCCTCAGTTATTGTTTCCGGTCTATCATCTTCCCGGGTATTGGGTTATTCATCTTCTGCCAACTTGCCACCAATGCCCTTGACCACCTGTGTTTATCTGCTCCATCACAGACAAGGGAGGGCCTCTGCCAAGGCTTTCCCCCCAGGCTCTTACATCTCCGAATACCTCTAGCTTTTTAAAAAAATTTTTTCACCGGAGTAGATTTACAATGTTGTGTTAAGTCTTAGGTGTATAGCAAAGTGAATCACTTACACATTACATATATCCATTTTTTTTCAGGTTCTTTTTCCATATAGGTTATTACAGAGCATTGAGGAGCGTTCTCGGTGCCATACAGTAGGTCCTTAATAGTTATCTATTTTATTTATAGTGCTGCTGCTGCTAAGTTGCTGTGCATATATTAATCCCAGTCTTCCAACTTATCACTTTCTTCCACATTTCCCCTTTTGTAACCAACACAATTCCACTCCTGGGCATATCCAGGGAACACCATAATTCGAAAAGACACAAGCACCCCCAATGTTCACTCTAGCTTCTGTGAAAGAAGGGAAAGTCTTCAGAACAGGAGAGAGGGTCTGTTTAAGAGGTGACCACAACCACTGACCAGCGTACCTGTCCCATACAGTGACCGGTATCCATTTGCATCCTGACGGGCCCTAGTTGTAAGGATTTTGTGGTTAAGCAAAATGCAGACTGCTGAACTGCCCAGCCTGATTTAGTCCCCGGCCCAGATGATGGCCCACACATTCCTAAGCTTCAACACATCCATGTTTTACTAAGGTGCATGTGACAATCAGTTCCACAGAGGTGTGAAGGTGATGCTTTAAATTCTGTGTGAGAATATGGCACCGAAGTTTATCTTGAGGCTGTGGAACTGATATCTAGTATCCAGTATTTGCCATGCAATTTAAGAAATTTCTTAAATTTCACTCTTCAGTTCAAAGACCATCAGCTGTCTAGTAAGTAAACAATACCTTGATGTTACGGAACACTTTGATTTTTCTGTGGTTATCCTTGAAGCATAGAGGGAAAGTGCTTATTTAACCCCTCAGCCATCCAGAGACCATTATGAGGAAATCCTCTGGGGCACAGACACGGAAACCTCACTGGAAATCAAATCCCACATGAATCATTAATGATTATCAGGCAGGAGGGCACTGAGTTTGGGATCAAGTTTGAAGAAAGGGTGAGAGCTTTCTCTTTGGATCTATTAGAAACTGGTAAAAAAAAAAAAAAAAGAAAGAAACTGGTTACTGATGGCCTCTGGGGCTGCCCACAGTCACTCTTCATTTATCCTAATATCCGCTGGGTTTGCTAACATTGGTCAACCATCCAGAGTAGCAAAATAGGCCACTGACCTGGAATAGAGAGCTTAAAATACGTAAATTATGTAAAAATAAAATCACTAAGGTATTTTACTGTCTCCCTGGAACTAAGCTCTGCAAAAGTACACCAAAATCAGGTCCTTTTCAAGCATACAGAAGATGTGGGGTTTTTTAGGGGGGATCATCATAACCCCCAAAATGCTAATGTTAAAGTGAGACCAGAGACAGCTTTGACTCAAAGGTGGTTAGAGGTCACATACCAGCTACTTCAGGAGCCTAACTCTACCAACACAAGAAGGTTTTTTTTTTTTTCCATTCCATCTAATTTTTAGGGGAATTCAAAACATCCTAGTGGGATAACTGACCCCAGTGCACAGAAAGTGCAAAGAATTTCATCCTATGTTGAGCTGCATTTAAAAAACAACATTTTTGTGTGTCAGTAAATAACTACACCCATAATCTCTAATACTCCCCGTAAATTCATTCTCAGCATCACCCTTGATAAAACAAGAGAGGACCAATGGTGGTCGCAAAGTGGAAATGACTTTCCCCTTGCCTCTGATTCAACCACGACAGATAGATAGAGTAGCATGTTGTCCAGGTACAGGCTTTTATATTAAACAGTTCCCTTTCAATTATTCACCGAAATGGGGGTGAAAATACATATGCGAATCCTTGAATCAATCAAATAGGAGGTTTGCGTCAAATATTTTTGATACTGAGGAATACTTCATTTGCTGTTCTTTCTTAGGACAGAAGTCTAACCAACTAATCAAACTAAACACCTCTCTTTTTAATAATTAAGAGTTTCTGGTAGGGAAGAGGGTCACTTTCTAGGCTAAAAAAAATCACAACTAGTAATCTGATGGTAATGGTCTTGAATGGAGCTTCAAGAAAAAATTCCCTGTAATTTTTTCAATGAACTGAAAAAAGACTGCACAAATGCTTGTTTGCATGGGTTACTGTCTAATAAACAAGCATTTGTGCGTATCTCGTAGGAGCACAAGAGGATTCAGACTCTCAGTAAAAGATGATATACACCTTTATCCTCCCCAGGGATTCAGTGCCAACTCCACGTACAGTGAACAAAAGACCACGCAGACAGTACCACGAAAGGCGGTGCTGGTGATTACTGTGTTCTCACTCAAAAACACACATTTCAAGGCAGAATATCTGTTTGCTTAGAGACAGTCAACCCAGCTCACCTTAATTCTTTCCTGCCTGACATTCTGTCCATGGTAAATTTCTGCTATTCCCAAGATCTCGGAAAGATCTATGTAACTGCTTACATGCTAAATGTATTACAGCCGTGTTAAGTCGTTACATATTCATTCTGTGTTCGATACGTCAGTACCAGAGCTCACAGACAAGGGTAATGTGCCTCCTATAAAGCAGGCACAAAGACACACCAAACACACCCTGTGCCTACATGCCAGAGTCGCTCATCTCTGCTGTTCCTGTTAAAAATCTAGCCTCGTGCCATCTTCAGAATATCAAGTTTATGGTTACTTTTCAGCAACTGAGGCATGTCAAAAATGTTTGTAGTAAATAACATAGAAACAATATATTGCCTAGGTAACGTTTGGTCCTCTCACTTTTACTTAACCCTTCCAACATGAATACGATACCATCAGGGAAAGCTTGTTTAATATTTGAAGAGAAAAGCTTTGGGGCCCCTTTTCATGCGGGTTCCCTGTAAGTTACTGATCTGGAGTGGTTTCCCTCTTGCTGTTTCTCATCCAGGCAGACGCTCCATTAGTCTCACCCTAATGGCTGTTGTTTCTACCCATGGATTAAATCCTACACGTATACATGCACTATACATTCATCTGTTTTATACAGAATACTAATTGGCAATAGACTGAAAATTTAGATTATTTTTAAAAAGTGACAGAGGCATATCAAATAGAATACACAATAAGTCTGCAGAAAAGATAAAACCCAAACAAATGTTCTATACTTGAGTGATTCATTCTTACATGACTTCTTCCCTTGAAAATACAAGAAATGTATACTTTTTTCTAGAGTTTAAAATCAGAATAATATTTCATGGAGTGAGAATTTTTTGTTAGATCAGTTAATTCCATAAAGGAAATGTGTAATGATTTAATCACTAACAATATAAAGATCTTTTGTTAGGAGCACATTTACATTGATTGGAACTGGTTGGGTTGAACAGGCTTTTGAAGTACTGAATCTAAAAATAGTTCTATCAGGATCTCTAGAGACATTTTTGCTAAGTGTTCACTGGCCTAAAAATATCTTTTAGAAACAATTTAGCTAATGTGACTGGGGGGAGGGGGGTGGTTCCCATGGACATACTGATCCATAGACTGTGATTTCTTGTATGACAGAATAACCTATCAAAATAGTAACATCACTCAGGTCAAATTTATAGGCATAATAGAGCTCCTGAAAAAATACAAGCAAGTCCGTGGAGGTAATATTTTGTTTAATGATGGGGTTATAGATGGATGTGAGAGGGCTGGGAGCCTGGAAAGATGAAAACCACAGTTGAAGAACAAAATAAGAAAATAGAATGTACAGTTGAAGTCCTGTCTCCCTTTCACTGCAGTTTCCTTTGTAATGAAAGGCAACATTTCTTTTCATGGACCTTGATGGGAACATGCCGTTGACTGTTTCACAGAAGTAAGAGCAATCTTGGAATGAACCCCAAACTGAAACCACACACCACACTGTCCACTCAGTGGACACAGAGCCCCGAAGAAGTTAGTTCTCAAATGCTGGGCTTTTAAAAATAACTGTATGCTTTATTTACCAACACTAATATTGAATTTAGTGATTCCTCTGGGGGGTGTGTGTGGGGGGAATCTGCCATTGCTAACGAGCTTTTCCTAAAACAACAGAAGTCAGTGGTCACTAGGTAGAAAATGAAGGGGTAGGGGGAGGTGGCAGGACCACCTTTTGTCTTTGATCTAGGACGCGCAGACGATTCCACGAATTCAGGATTGCTAATTACTCAAATAAAACACACTTTACACGCACATCGATAAATCAACCTGCAATGGCAAGTCGGGTAGCCGGCTACCAGACAAAATGAATATGCATAAGCACCACCTCCAGGGAGAGACTCCGGTGGGTGTCGGGGCGGATCACCAAATCTGAAAGGACGGTCCCAGGAAGGCGGCCGGCAGTGCCCCGGGAGAAAAGACAAGTAATTCACCCACCAGAGAAGATGCCCTGCCAAAAAGTCGCAGGAGGGGGGCGAGGTCAGCCACAGGAGCCCCGGCGAGGACCCCTTACCTTGGGCAGGGGTCGGAGCCGGCAGACAGCCGGCCTCGTCCAAGCCAGCCCCGGAGCGCATCCAGCTGGAGCGCAGGGCTGCCGATGCTCGATGCTCGAGCTCAGCGAGGACCGCACACCCGACTGGAGCCCCGAGCGCCACTCTGCTACTTACCCCATCGGCGTTACTAATAGATGTTAATGGCTCCCTCAGATCCAGGAGAAACCTCTTTCTTGTCATCTGGAAATTCCAAGTTAAAAAAAAAAAAATTCCTGGAGCAGCAGTGGGCTCCCTGCAGCCGGGGATGCCAGTCTGCACTCCGCCCCCAAGCCTCCTCCACCCTCCGAGCCAGCCCCCAACTTGCTGCCGCGGGGGCCAAAAATCAATCCGAAGCCGGAGCGGCCGGGCGCGCAGGCAGACAAAGACTTCACCTCGGGCAGGGCCGGAGTCTGGCTTTGCTTTGAAAGCGGTAACCTGCCAGTAGCATTGCAGAGAGGGGGTCCTACACGTTGTTTACCTCCAGAGGATTCTTTTAGGATATCCCAAAATACTCAAGTCCTGAGACCGCGCAGGAGGTTGTCCCATAGCTATGGACAATCACGTCCCATGATTTAAAAAAAAAAAAAAAAAAATCCCCATCCCCTTTGTGTGAGACCAGAAAGCACTTGGGAGGCTCCTGGCCCCCAGACTCCTGACACCCCATGTTCTTTCCTGACACACCTACCCTACTGGCATGGAGTCCCCAGGGACTCCCCTCTCCTGCCAGGAAAAGCCTTCTAGCCTCTCTTGGGTTTGGGGAGGGAAGGAGGAAGGGAGCAAAGGGGGAGGAAAAAAGGAGAGAAGGAAGGAAAAAAGGAAGGAAGGAAGGAGGAAGGGATTAGGTTTAATCTGTTCAGAGGTGCCATAGTTAATACCAATCAACTTTTGCTGCTTTTAGTTCCAAGATGAACTGTTTCACTGAATAGATGAAAAATTAAAAAGGAAAAAAAATCTCTGCTGAGGAGAGTTGGTCTGAATGCAGGTGAACAGGAGACATACATGGCACTATTGTACCGCCCCTTTAGTGGGGTTACTTAACTCCCAGATGGGTCAGACCATCTAGGTTTGTCACACCCACCCCCAACACCCAGCAAGGCCTGCCATGTTGGTGACCGAAGCAAGCCAGGTTACCAGTTCAGCTGGTATCTGCCAGAAAAGTCTGTAGGTCAACTCAGGGAAGGACTCACTAATTTTTCATCTATTCAGATAAACCGTTCTGTGGCGGTGGGCCAAGGGTGGGGGAGTGCCTGGCTTCCACCCTTCTTGACTTCAGAATCTTGTACGTTTGGAAAAGGAAGCCACCAAAACTAACAGCCTTTTGTTTCTTCATTGTGTCTTCCAGTTCTTGGTGCAGAAATCGTTAGAGGACCTTTGTAGTTAACATGGAACCATGTTAAACATGCCTGTTGTGCATTGTAACTATTCTTAATCATGTTACCTTTTCCCATTTCTTAGTATTCATTCTTATCTATATAGCTTCCTCCAAAGTAATAAAACTCCACTAGTATAATTACTATTTTTCAGCAAATCAGATTGCCCCTGTGACCATGATTCTCAATCAATGAGAATTAATGGTCTAATAAACCACAGAGGTTGCAACAGAAGACACAAATGAAAGAAAAATTGGGAATTTCACTAGAACCTTGGAATAACTGTATCAATTCCTTATTCTCTTCACACAGAAGGACAGGATAAAATGTGATAAATTTTCAGAATAGTGGCAATTTTTAGAGAAACATACATGCTCTATAACAGCCAATATTTCTTTTTTTTTTTAATTTGCCTTTTAATGAGCAGTCGCAAAAGTTCAACAACAACCTATTAACCACTTCAGGGTCTGCTTTATGAGAAATGTGATCCGACTGCATGACCCACAGCCCTGCAAATTCCAGTAAAGGAGGGGTAATATAGTTTTAAAAATAAATCAATATGCCAAAGTAATTGCACTGAGCATGCATGGCCTGGGAGGTGAGAGTGGTTAGGGAGAGGGAGGTAGACTGAGATTCACCTTCTTATGTGCAGTGATTTTCTTGTTTTCACCCAAAGAATGAAAAATGTCATTAATTCGTCCAAGACAAATGCAAGCAACCGGCTTTGTTGCTGTTCCTTCCTCCCTTCCTCCTCCCTCCCTCTTTCTCTGCATCTTTAGAGAAAGACAACAGTTAAGATTGTAGCAAGGATGGAATCCCAGGGTCTGGCTATACTAGCAGAATCACAGACAGCACTAGGGCGATGTCTTCGCTCTCCAGCCCTCTAATTATTTACCCAGATCAAGCCTGACTGCTGGAAAATCAGCTCTCTCCAGGAGGTAACCGAGCTGAAAGGTTCTTTTCACTGAGAAATGATGGGCTGGTGGCTGGCATCCAGCCTACAGGTCGGTGTGCCCTTGTGGGCAGTGTCACGAAATGAATACCCAGGACCACACCATTTTCCTCCTCTGTCCCCAGGGAAGCATTGGTCAGTTTCAGAGAATTAGAGGAGAGGAGCGTTGACTGTGGCACAGCAGACACACACAGACTTAGCCCCTACAGGACACTCTTCTCCTTCAGAATTAACTGGGTGACATGAGGAACTTGGGGGCAAGCTGAGGGTGTTGGTATTTTATAGCTGGAGCTCTTCTGCAAAGTCCCTCTATGCAAACAAAGCCGATCGCTTCATTGTTCCCACTGACGGGTGCTGTTTTCCTGTGCAGGTCTCCAGAAAACAAACTGTTCGGGCAACGTTTCTGTTCTAATTTGCTCAGGTTCTTCTAAAACAGAAAGCCACTAGCCCTCTGTCACCTCCCATATGCCTCCAAAGGCTTTGGGGTCACTCGACTCCACAGAAGAAAGGATTTTTTAAAAAATCAATTTAAGTCATTCTCATTTATGTTTGTCTGTTTCTAAAAGCTTTGTTAGAAGCGACAATTTCAATGCCTTGCACTCTCTTATGTGTTCCTCGGACTGCAAAACTACTGTCTCACACATGTAAATTTTTCATTTACCAGACCCACGATTGGACTGATCACCTTCAAATTCCTTTATTTTTTTCACTACTCACAGACAAACATGGCTGCCAGCGAGAATCTGTCTGAACGTGAACATGAGGGCCTGGCATGCATATCACCCCTGCTCGTCTACCTACACACTTCAGAAGGTACAGCATCAGGGTTCACCCACCAAATCTATCATAGGTTTGGGGGGACAATGTATGTATTATCGACTGGTATTTCAAATATATGCTGTGTTTATTCTAACATTATCATCAATTTGTATTCTCCCCATATACAGCCACTTCTTAATAGTACATTTGAGGATGTTTTTTCCCTGCTTCCCGGTCAGGACTGGAATTTCAAATCTGCTGTGGTTAGTTAGCCTGCCAATTTTTAAAAGTGAATCTCCTTTAAAAAAAAAAAAAATCCCTCTTTTGGGTAACTGACATTCTAACTTGAGTTCACAAAGCAGTGGAATTTTCTGCCTGCCTCCAACATCTAACCAAACTACTTCCTTTGAGTGCAGCTGGGATTTGTAATATATTCATCAAACTTCGATCATGAAACATTGGCATCCATATTACAGCTTCTACGTTCAGGAGAAGGGGTTCAATAAATTCATTATTTAGAAAGGAACTAAGTCTGGGTTTGCTAAAAGTCTGTATCGAGGTTCTTATCAGACTTTCCAGAAGCACTTATTAGACTCCACAGAACCAAGTATTAATAGAAGAATTAATAGAATTTTGAAGAGGGTATAAATTTAACCAGGTGGGATAATGGGATCATTCCTGTTTTCAGTATAGAAACCACTGCCCAACTGTCTTGTGATGCCACTGAAAACAGAGAAAACTTGTTAGCATGAGGGGAAAAAACCCTCATCCCGTCTCATTTTAACAAATTGCTTGATAGGAAAACAGAATAATTTATATCAAATTATTATTCATCAGGAGAATGCATATTAATTATAAACAATATCCTCTTTGGTATTAAAAAAAAAATCTCAGGTGGAATATAAAGGATTTTCCCCTCAATTCTAGGAAGAAAAAGAAATTGTCAGTATTCTCAGAGCCATCACAGAGTATAAGACTAGAGAGTGAAATTTAGAATTTTTTATCTTGTATAGAAAAATGTTTATTGTAGGGATTGAAGTTGTTTTTTTGTTTTTTTTTTTTTAAAGATGTTGGGGACATTTCCACTGCTCATAGGATCTGCAGCTATTGAAAACATCTTGTACTTTCTCTCTCATAACTGGATCTAACTCTGCTCGCACAAAGTCACTGTTCACCCGAGTGCAGGGCAGCCTCCATTTTCCTCCCTGGGACTACTTACTGATTCCCCTCTATTTTTCACCCAACAGTACCAGATATAAAGTTATTGGAGCGCTGGTCCATACTCCTAAAACAAATGGACTGAGGCAGGACCACCCCAGCCTGGAGAAGAGCCATTTGATTTGCTTCATGGCCAGATTATTTCAGGATGGAGAGTTAGCATAGTCGACTGCATGGGGGGTGGTGGGGGCTGTGACCGTCAACGGGGGCGTCCCTGGAGGAGGAGTGCGGACCACCTGCAACACCTCATCTCATGGCCAGTGTCCCGAGACTTCCTCCTGGTCTAGATTCTCTTGGCTATTCCTTTCCTCAGCCCTGGTGCTAATCGTTACTGGCTGTGTGTGATCCTCATGTTTTCATGGAGACAGTCCAGTTGGATCACAAGTGCTTTGTGAGTTGCTCATGAGGAATCACAAGACGGTAACTATAAAAAACCAACACTACCTTATCAAGTTATGGGGGCAGAGTGGACTAAGCCATTAAAGTATCAAGTGTTTGAAAGGAGAATACTGTAGACCTGAATGCGGGTGGTGTTTATACAAACGTGACATGGCAGCCCTGCAGCAGGTGAGGGTACATGGTGGTGCTCTTTTGCAGAAGAGGAAACGTGACAGCAATGAGGTGACGAGGTGACAGAGGAGGCTCGTGTCCCAGTCCAGGATTATGTTTACCAAATCAGCGTGTCTCCCTCGGGAGTCCCTGAAGCTCTGAATGCCCAGCTAATACTGGGATGGGACTGTCTCGTGGTTCCTCTTGGAAGCAAGGGCCTCTTGTTACTCTTCACCATTTTTCAACCTTAATCCCCCTTCACCTTCTCCCTCAAGGCCACTCTCATCCCCTGCTGGGCCCGCACTGTCAGCATCAGGAGTGCTGCAGCTGGAGCCTGGACTGGAAGCTCCTTTACTTACGCAAGTGCAGGCCTTCCCAGGTGGCTCAGCAGTAAGGAACCCACATGCAATGCAGGTAGACCCAGGTTTGATCCCTGGGTCAGGAAGATCCCCTGCAGAAGGAAATGGCAACCCAATGCAGTATTTTTGCCTGGGAAATGCCTGGACAGAGGAGCCTGGTGGGCTACAGTCCAAGGGTTGCAAAAGAGTCAGACACGACTGAGTGACTAAACAACAGCAAATAGGTAAAGGTAACCCCTGTGTGATGCCACCATCTGCCTGGGATTCCATCTGTGTGCAGCAGGGAACTTGAGTCTGTGTGACCAATACCAGCATCTAAAACTGTGGCCTGATCATGAGTGCAAAATGAGACACGAGGGTGTGACTGGTCTCCCCTCAAGGACAAGGTCAAGAAGCACCTCTATTTCTTGTTTTCTGAGTTCTTCGGTCTTTTCCCCTTTGACTACCACCTTAAAATCTTTCTATCATGGCCCGACTATTACAGCTGCTCTGACTAAAACTCCATTGTATCCCATTGTCATCATCTGTGAAGATCTTGTAACACAGAAGAACAAATCTGACTCCATATCTAATCTGCTTCTTTTACCCTTAATTTCTTTTGCTACAAGTTACTATGCTTGATCTTAGCCAAAAGGCTAACAAGTTATTTTTTTGCTACAAGTTAATCTAAAGGGATGCTGCCTATAGCTTAAGGCATATGTAATGGCCCATCTCCAGGAACCCTGCCCCTGCTGCCTGCGAGTTCAGCTACAATACCTTTGTTTAAACTCAGAGAAAAAACATCATGACCAGGCCTACCTGTGAATGGCTGCAGTCAAGAAGAAATTTATATATCCTCCCTGGACTCTGGTCAAAACCAGGAAATACTTGCAACAGTTTATCACCTTTTTTATTTTACCTCCTCATCTCCCTCTCTTTGCTCTATAATAGAGACTAGCACCCAGACCCAGACAAGATGGTTCTTTGGGACATTAGTCCACCATCTTCTCGGTCTGCTGGCTTTCTGAATAAAGTTGCTATTCCTTGCCCTGACAACTCATCTCTCAATCTGTCGCGTGGCAAGCAGTATAAGCTTGGACTCGGTGACAATCTCAACCCAAAGCCCTCACTGCTGATATGGATGTGGACAGGGCCAGGTCCTGTAGGTGGAGGTTTCTTTTCCTGCTGTTCTTTGCGCCTCCCCTGCTCTTTGTTTTCCTGCTGCTGTCAGTGCTCTGTCTGGAGACTGACCACACCTGACCTGTTGTCAGACCTCAAGAGCTCCAGACGAGGTGAGGGGCCATCCCACTGACATACTGATGAGACTGAACAGCTCTTCTCCTGGACAGACTTGGACAGTTCCTAGATTCTTTGCAGGGAAAACTGTCCACCTGGCTTCACAGACCATCACCATACCTGAGCTGTCCTCACTGAGGGACCTCATCTTGACCGTGACCTGGAGATAAAGTGGTTTGATCCCGTTATGGCAGAGAAGGTTTGCTTACTTGTTTCTAGCAGGTTAGTTCCTCGTAGGCTTGGCTGATAGACCAGGTCGGGTCCGGGGGCGGGGGCGGGCAGCAACAGCTTCTCTGAACCTCAATTTCCTTATCAGCCACATGGGAAATGTACAACCCACCCCCATAAAGTCCGGGTAGAGATGAATTGAGATATGGAGGAGAAAACGGCAACCCACTCCAGTATACTTGCCTGGAGAATCCCATGGATCGAAGAGCCTGGCAGGCTACAGTCCATGGGGCTGCAACGAGTCGGACATGACTGAGTGACTGAGCAAAGCAGGAACTGAGATAAGGTGTGAGAAATCTGGCACCAAAGGCAAATCTCTGTTCATCCTCTCTAACTTAGCCAGGATTTCAGCCACCAGGAGCTAGTCCAGCATCACCATCTTTTTCCTGGTGAGAAGAGACCCGTCCTACAAGCTCCCCAGAAGCATGTGCACCAGCTGCCTTGGGGAGCCCCTGGCTGGCTGTCAGAAGGAGAAATGGCAGATGGGTGGTAGGCTGGAGGGGGGCGGGGTGCTTCCTTCTCCACCTGCCTGCACCAGCCCTGTTACCTCCACTAGGTCCTCCTGGCTTCTTAGCAGACGGCTTCCCAGACATTCCTGTCTTTTGACTCTCTAGGGCTTCCCTCTCTGTCCACCCAGAGCCATGGCAGTAAGGCCACCCTAGAGATGAGCAACACAGACAGGGCCCTGAGCCAGGGCCCTTACCAGCTAGTGGGGGCAAGAAGAACAAAGCAGATTGCCAAAACTGCAGTGTGTTATGAAGAAATACAGGAAGCTGGAGCCCGAGGCCGGCAAGAGGGAAACAGGAAACATGATGTGATCAGATTTGTATTTCTCCAGCCCACCCTGGATGCTGTATGAATGGGGATGGAACAGAGGCTGGAGACAGGCAGACCTGGAGGCCAGGGCGGGGGCCCAAGAAGGGAGGTGATGGCCTCTGCTCCAGTAGCAATTCTGGAGATGGGGTGGGTACAAGCCTGAGGGAGACGAAGGTGCCAGAGATGACAGCAGGCTTGGGGCCTGTGCATTCAGCTCTCTGGGGTGCCTGGTGCCTGGCAACTACAAGAGAGATCTGTGGTCCCTTGAAAGGCACCCACCTCTTGGCCACGAGGCAAGGACATCCCAGAGGGAACATCTGAGGCAGGGAAGGTTGGGTGGGTCCCTGAACCACACCTCTTATTGTACATAATGGCCTGAACCCCCCAGGCCATCATCAGATGTCTGCTTCACCTGTGGGACTCAGATGGGGCAGAAGCACCCATGAGAAACCTAAGTTGGCCCACAGATCCCCAGCTGACCTAGAGAGGACCACGCCGCTGGATGAAACCCTAGGCTGGGATCACAAGAGGAGCTTTCTCCAATCGGACAGGAGTCAGGTTAGCAGGTGTCTTTCAAAGACAGAGCAAAGTACATAATGGCAGGTGACACTGTGACACTCCCCTCTTCCCCGACCTGTGGCCCAGGTAGCCACAGGCAAAAGCAATGAATCAAGTGCAAATACACAAAAAATGATGGCACTCTGATAGGACCAATCTAGCTTCCAGAACTGGGGCCAATCCCAGACCTAATCTCATTCACCAAGAAGCTACAGCACATCCAGAGAGAGGAAGACAGCCCAGATCCCTCATGGAGCTCGGTGTGGCAGAGATACGTTAAACAAACAGATCACATCAGCTCTCAGACGGCTGTGACATGAATCTTCTGATTTTGGGTGGGCCCTTTGCTAAAGCTGTCAACTGTCTCTGCCTATATAAAACAGGAATTACTCCTGCTTTTCATTGGATGGAAAACATCCCAATTGTTCTGAAAAGCCCTTTCCAGAAGCCAGTCTGTTCTCACTGCAACAAGGCTGAGCTCCTAATATGTGCCGGGCACAGTTCTCAGGGTGCTACACGTATGCACTCATTCCGTCCTTGTGTCCACCCTGGGAGGGAGTACCACTATTTTATAGATTTGGAAACTGATGCACAGAAAGTTTAAGCAACTTGCTCAAGGGCACACAGCACTGACCCACGACACAGGCAGGATTTGAACCCAGGATCTGAATTCAGCCCTGTACTCCAGGGCTCTCACCAACAGGCTCAGGAGCTCAGCACTGTGCTGAGGGCTACAGCCGCTTACCCTGCTTCTCTTCTCCTCCAGCCCTGAAGCCTGTGCCCATCTACTCTGGTTTCCCATCTTGCTTATGTGGGTACCCTGGGGGAATCATGGCTAACAGGTATTGCGTCCCTGCGCAGGAACCCATTCCCCATTCTTTCAGTCATTCTCCAGCTAAGGTTTAAATTGCCCTGAGACCAATGTGGGATCATTATCTGGGATTAAAAAAAAAAAATTGAGGATGGATACTGCATAGAAGCCAATATCCAGGGTTGAGAGCATATGGTTCTAAATTTTACAGAGATAGAAATCTAATATTCTGACAGAAAGTAATTCTGCAAGTCTTTGAAACACTTCAAAAACTGATCTGCAGAGGCAGACATAAATCATCATTGTGAAGGAAACTTTTTCTCCTAATACGAAAAAAAAAAAAAAAACTAAGGAAAAAGAAAGTTGAGGAAATGACTCACTGATAAGTACGGAGGCGAGAGAAAGTGGGCCCCGAGGAGCCACATGGGTGGTTTACAGAAGCCTCGAGGCCCAGCTGGGAGGAGGAGGCAGGGAAGTGAGGCCCCTGGAGCACCCATCTGAGCTTCTGACTTATTCTTTCTTTTCCTTCTTCCATAGTTCATGACTCAGGAGCACCTGGAGATGGGGGTGAGCTGGGCTTAGGAGCCTAGGCTCAGACTGCTCAGAGTCCAGGCCTTGGAGAGGTGGGACAGCAACTTGGTCCACCTCTACCTCTTCCTAGCTGTGTGACCTCCAGCCACCGGCCTGCCCTCTCTGAGCCAATTTCTTCATTGGAAAAAATGGTGAGAGCAGTATCTATTACATGGATGGTTATCAAGATGCAAGATAAAAAGAAATTCCCCATGCCAAAAGCCAAGGAAACACTACCAAGTAATAGCTAACAAGAAGGCTGGCAGATCCTTTTATGTCCTGGATCATGGTACCCAGGGACCAGGTGGCCAGTTCAGGTCCAGCCCCAAGAGATGCAGAGCACACACCTTGGGCATTCCCAGTTCAAATGATGGCCCTGGAGCTTGAGCCAACTGTGGGCTGTGGTCCTGGCCTGAACGGGAGCCCTGGACGCTGACCACCCTGGCAGGTCACTGGCCTCTCAGGGCAGGCAGGAATGGCAGGCCTGGGAGCTGGGAAGAAGGGGTCCGTGATGGTGGGGGCAGGGTGGAGGGGTAGATGCATCCAGGTAAAGAAGGGTTTCCAGGGTCTTTGGATCCTCCTGCATGTTGGACTATTTCCAAAACTGCACTGGGTCTTGGTCCAGACACCTCCTACAGGCCTACCTGTCGGTGGCAAGTTCAGAGGGTGTGTGTGGGTCTCCCTCACCAGCTGACGGAGCATTCACGCCAAAAACCAGGGTTGTAAGTAACTGTCGTCCTTCTCGGGTGGAGCTCTAGTGGGGACCTTTCATTGTACACCAGGCTGCTTCCTCTCTGGCTTGTCTGAGTGGGTGAGAACGACTCCCCACTGCCCACATGGGCCCCTGTGTCATTCTGCAGAGGGACCCTGGGCTGGCGGGCCCTGTCCCAGGCCTGCATCCACGAGGCAGCTCCCCCTGCCAAAGCCTACGAACCCCACAATAGAGGCTCTGCTGGCACCGCCCACACACTCAGCCAACTCGGATCCAACCCGGGGATGCTGGCTCCGGCCATTGCGCTGCCCGGGGACAATGAACCCTCTCAGTGTCCTTTACATCGAATGACCCAACACCCTGCTTAAAGCCACGCTGCTCGACCATTCTCAAGTACAGTAACTCCTATCAAGAAAGATATAAATGGTGCTGAAGTGAACGACGGGGCCATTCTTGCGCATAAAAGGGCTTCTCTGTGTAGGCTTGTTGTGAATTGTCCTTTTTCAGTGCCTTGATTGTCAAGCCAGTGACTGACAGCAGAGCCGAGAAGGCGCTGGCTGTGTTCGCAGGGAGGTGCCCCAGGGGGCCATCCAGAGTCACCCGCATCCTTTCAGGCTGTGGTCCTGGAGGGGCCTGGGAAGGTGGGTTGCCCATGTGCTCCTGGCCCTGTGGGGCCACAGCAGAGGAAACCTGAGGGGGAAGGGGAAATGGCCCATGCTCTTTCCCATAAAAGATGCCAAAGTGACTCTGGGCTGAGGGTTAAGTTTGGAACGCACGGCGGTTCATCCTTAGGCCACAGTGCCCTGGGGCTTGACTGTCATTTCCCCGCTGGGGGTAAGCGTGGGGATCCCCTGGCCTGACCACAGGGGCAGCCACTGCAGCAAAGGCCCGCCACCTGGCAAGGCTCTGGGGTGGGATGATAGCAGGGTGGCCACACCCAGGCCCAGCCGGTATGGGAAAGTCCCCAGTGAGGGTCTCCAGGGGCTCTGCAGGGCCCGCTGGCAGCCACTCCCTCTCCCCTGAGGATGGGCTCTAAGACCCGGAGCTCTTGTCTCTGCCTGTCCTACCCCTAAGTCCACCCCACACTGAAATACTTGACGTGTTTGTCGTTCCTCAAATAAGCCCGGCCTTCGCACCCTCCCTCAGGCCTCTGCAGGCATCTCTGGATACCTTCTGTCTCCTCCTCCTTCACCAGCATTGAGCTCTGGGAGCTTCTCCAGTTCGGCCTAGTTGGATGAAGCCCTCAGAGCCTTTGCTCAACCCCTGCCAGTGTTTCTCCCCCCTCCTGATGGGCTACTGGTCTTTCTCCGCCAGGGGAATGAGAGATGGAAAAGCACCCTTCATTTCTATGCATTTGTCCAGAACAGGGGGGCCTGGCTGTCCCCAGGAACTGTACGGGCTCTCCCCGAGAGATGGGAGACGCTTTCAAGGGTCTGGCTTAGTCATCTGAGGTTACCTTCAAAGCAGCTGCTCAAAAAGGGGGCTCAGGGTCCAGCCTGGTTGGCTAAGTCCGAGCCAGGAGTGGAGTAGGGACAGATGACACAGGGAGGGGACAACAGTGGCAGGGGTCCTGGCATCCTTCTCCCTCTACTACCAAGACTTGCCAACTGTGTCTCAAAATTCTCACTCCTTCAAAGAAGGCTGGTGGAGAAGTGTTTTCCAGAAGTACCACCAAGGTGCTAGGAGGCCGCTCTGAGAACACAGGGAGGGGCGAGCAGCTCTGCCAGGAGAGGAACAGAGATCACTGATGGGAGGATGATGCTGTGTGTACCTATCTGGTCAGCGGGCTTGGGGTCCAGCACCTCCACACGCAGGGAAAAACCAAAGGCCTGGTCCCTGCTGAGAACATCCAGTCAGGGCACTTTAAAACCATGCCACAGGGACTTCCCTGTGGCATTACGGGGGGGGCCAGTTCGATCCTTGGTCAGGGAACTACATCCCACATGCCACAACTAAGAGTTCGCATGCTGCAACTAAAGATCCCGCGTGCCACAACTAATGTATCTGGTGCAGCCAAATACATTAATTCTTAAAATATATATTTAAAAAAACCCATGCCACAGGCACCTGGGTAGGAGTGTGTGATGGTGACAGGGGTTTTGTAGAGCCCCTGTCCTGGGATACAGACACTGACTGTGGCTCCTGCCTACAGGATGGACTTGGGGCGGATGTGGGAGTGGGGGCCCTGTGAGTAGCTACATAAGAGCCCCGGAAGATGAGAAAAGTGAGCCCATAACTACAAGTGCAGGTGAAGGTGTGGGGCCTTGGGAATGAGGGGTTTGGAAGGAAGCTTGCAGCTGACCTGTGAACCAGGCCATGAGGGAGGTGTAGATCAGCAAACACAGAGGGGGGTGCAGAAGAACAGGAGGACCACACACGAAGGCCTGAGGGAGTAGCCCTTGGGGTCAGGGGTTGTGAAGGCAGGGTGGGGTGGGTGAGAGAGGTATGGATGGCCCTTGCTCATCAAGAAGTCCTAAGGAGCTTTGACGTGAGTTCTGTGAAATGGCCTATGGCTCCTCACTGAGGAAAGACGATTGGAGAGAAGAACCAGCTAAGGAGGTAGAGGCCAACTTGGGGCCTTGCTAATCAACCGGGGCATGAGACAGCACAGGCTGGAACTAGGTCAGCCTCAGAGTGACTAGAGAACAGGATTGCAAGGGGACCACAGCTGCGGGACTTGGGGACCACGCTGGGGGAGGAGGAGCAACCGAGGTTGGTACCCTGATGGCCAGGAAGCAGGGCGGCACGGGGGAGGGGACTTGGCCCAGTGTCACTGAAGGACACAGCTGGCAGGAGCTGGAAAATGGGATCTGGAAAGGTCACTGCAGAGACACCGGCCCAGAGGTCATATGCTCAGTGGGCGGAGCCAAAGAGATGAGACTGCGAAAAGCAGATGTAGCAAAGATGTTGAAACCCAGCATCAGAGGTGGGGGGGCTGGATGCATAGCAGGTACCCAACATGTCAACCTGCTCCAGTCTTCTTGCCTAGAAAATCCCATGGATAGAGGAGCCTGGCAGGCTACAGTCCTGTGGTCACAGAGTCGGACACCACTGAGCACACACAAACACGTGCATGTAAGCTAAGGGAGTCATCCTAGCCAAGACCCCTACTGCACATCCTGAGCCCCTCTGGGATGGAGTCAGATGCAGGCTGCATCAGCCATGCTGGGGTAGGGGTGGGGTGGTTTGAAATTCATCAATGTCCAGACCCCACCCCAGAGATTCTCAGTCGGGGGTAGAACCCTGGCGGCAGCATGTCTTAGAAACAAACCCCCAAACTCTGAAGACAGAGCTGAGAGTACTGAGAGAAATGGTCTAATTTACCAAATGAGGACGGCGGCCCAGGAATTTGCTTATGAATATGTTTTTCCTAAAGAAACTTAGGCGATCCTGAGGCAGGACCTGACAGGAGGATCTCGGGTCTGGGGGAGACAGTGGAGTGCATACTGGGGGCTTCCTAAGGACAGAGCAGCCCCGCCCACACAAGCCCACCTCACTCAGGCTCTCTCCCCGCCTCCTCTGTATGCCGGGATGCATGGGGTCTCCCTGGCGACACAAGATGGTCACACCTGCCAGGTACCCTCCATCCCCTTTCTCTCCCACTTGCCTTGTCTGTGACGACTTAAGAGTGGTGGGTGCCAAAGAAAGCTGAGCTCCACCAGGAGGAGTCCACTTACTCAAGGACAGGCTCTGACTGGCAATTCAGTTAGAAGACCCTCTCCATTTACAGAGGAAGTTTTCACACTGCCTTGAGGAAGAGGCCTGTGTCTGCAGAATGAGTGAGTTGCTGTAACTTCTTAATCAGTCTTGTCTGAGGGGGTCCGTACTGAAGAACAATGGAAGTGAAACCTTTTCAGACAGAGAGATTAATACACGGGTTGATAAACAGATGGTGAAGCTTTAAGTTGTGGGCAACAGGGTGCAGAGACAAAAAAAAAAGGAGGACAAAGTAGTGGAAGAAAGTTCTAGAAGGGCAAATCAAGACGTGTACCCCTAAACCTCGTATCCTAAAGGCAGAATTCTAAGAGTACCTCAGATGTACAGTCACAACCAAACTAGCCAGGACCCAGAGAGGTTCTGGGACAAGAACGAGACCACCCAGTTGGGGATGGGGTCTCTGAGCAACAATAGTCAAACTCACGAAAGCAAAGAATGGAGCGGTGGTTGCCCGGGGCCAGGGATAGGGGGCAATGGGAAGTTACTAACCAATGGGTATGAAATTTCAGTTATGCCCCAGGAATACATTCTAGAGATGTGCTGTACAGCACGGCGCCTATGGATAACAATACTACACTGTACGTGGAGAAAAATCTGTGAAGAGGCTAGATCTCATTTTAAGCGTTTTTTCCACAATTCAAAAAGAAAAAAAGCGGAGTAACAGTATCATCTTTTTTGGCGAGGGTGTCTTCCCTGATGGCTCAGTGATAAAGAATCTGCCTGCCAACCAGGAGATGTGGTTCAATCCATGGGTCAGGCAGATCCCTTGGAGGAGGGCATGGCAACCCACTCCAGTATTCTTGCTGGAGAATCCCACGGACAGAGGAGCCTGGCAGGCTACAGTCCATAGGGTCACAAAGAGTCAGACACGACTGAGCAACTAAACAACAACAACAAACAATATCATGCACTGGGTCTGTTCTGGCAGGATTCAGTTCTATTTGAAAATATGAGGAAAAGAATCTAAAAATAGAAGAGTAGATATAGCTGTATGTCTAACTGATTCGCTTTGCTGTACACCTGAAACTAACAACGTTGTAAATCAACCATACTCCAACAAAAATTTTAAATGAATAAATAAATAAAAATGTGAAAATATGACAGCAACAGCACAGCCATGACGTGCCCGGCAGCTCTGCGGAGTCCACCACACGGAGAGCGCACACATGGTGGTCAGCCCTGGGGTGGTCCCAAGCTTCTGGAATGTGTAGAGCCTTTTGCTCATATCGTCCATAAAGAGGACTCTGTGCGAAGCTGACTCAATTTTCGGACTGTCTGTGGTAACACTGTCCAATACATGCAGCCCCCAGCTACATGTGGCTTTTTAAATTTACATTTTAATTAAAATCAAATAAGGTTTTGAAGGTCAGTTTCTGAGTCACACTAGCCACCTTCAAGTGCTCAGTAGCTCCACATGGCAAGTGGCTCTGTACTGGCTGGTGCAGAAAGCAAACATTCCTATCATTGCAGAAAGTTCCATTGGACAATGTGCTCAAGAAGGCCGCTCTCTAAGGGATCAGTCAGCCTTGCGTTTAGAGCTAGAAAAATTAAGAATGATTAGTCATTGTGGTCACTGGCAATGACGTCCCTGGACTGTTACAAAATAGGAAAAGAAAAACTCGGGAATTTTGGCTGATTCTCCTGCATTCATTGACATCTCTGAAGAAAAAACAACATTTATCTCTATACATGTTCACCTTTGTGCTTTTTTTTTTTTAACAGTCCAGTTAAATCCTTGCCTGAGAGATTGTCTGTCTGTCTGCTTTAATCCAGCATCTCAGCTCTGCAAATCTTGGCTAAAATCTGTCTCCTAAGGAGCATTCATATAAAGTCCTGAGTTAGAGCTCTGCCCAGGCTGAAAATTCAAGCTCTCCAGGTTATTTCCAGAGACTATATGAGAGTGGAAGAGCCTGACATTGTGGGTCTACAGGAGGTTTCATATTTTTAAGTCTTATCTTGAACGCTTATCTTTTTAACAATAAGAGAGAAAAGGGATTTTGAAGAACTTTCGGAGAGGCACAGGTGTGTTTGTAGGAGTATACAAAGGGCACTGCAATGAAACAATGACTCTGAAGAGGGTGTGGCCGCTTGCTGGAGAATAACATCAGTTTCAAATGCTTGGCTTGGGGATGGAATTCATAGGCTGGCCACTCCCTCTGTTTGGCTGAGACAAAATCAAGTCCATCAGACGATGGGTTTGCAGGTCCACACTTGTCAGTGTGACCAAAGCACAGTCTTAAGGGAGGAAAGACCACAGCAAAGATGAAGAAGTTTAACCTGAATGTGGGATTAACTGGTTTCAATTTTTTTATTTTTAAAAATGAGACTATCATTCCTGAAAGCCATACCCCCTCCCCCAAAATATACACACGAAAACCAAAATGATCCAAGACATCACGAAGTACCTTTCACCAAATTCTTACATAACCATGGTGGATCAACCTGTCACTAAGAAAACAATTTTTGCGACAGCATATACCTCAAGTTAACACTAAGCTGGGGAAATAGTTGAGCCTATATTCTTTAATATTATAGGACACTTGGCTATGTCTATTTCTCAGGATTAGTTTTCCAATTAAACTGAAATGGTTCAGGCTTGTTTTAAATGGTATATAGCTTAACTGTTGATAATTATAGTATAACACTATATTTGTAATAAGTATATGATATATTTACACGATATATATAGAGAATATATTATTAACATATCAATAAATATAGTGAATCATCAGCTGATTGTGACCCCAAGTTATCCCCTTTTATATGGCAGAAAGGGATTTTTTTGGTGTACAGTATAGTGATTCACAATTTTTAAAGGTTATATCCCATTGACAGTTATTATAAAATGTTGGCTACATTCCCTGTGTTCTACCGTATATCCTTGTAGCTGATTTTATACTTAACAGTTTGTACCTCTTAGTCCCCTGACTCTACACTGCCCCGCTCCCTCCCCTCCCCTCACTGGTAAGCACTAGTTTGCTCTGTATATCTGTGAGTCTGCTGCTTTTCTGTTACAGTCACTAGTTTGCTGTATTTTTTAGATTCCACACACACAGTATTTGTCTTTCTCTGTCTGACTTATTTCACTGAGCATAATACTCTCCAAGTCCATCTGCAATGCTGCAAATAGCAAAATTTCATTCCTAAGAGGCTCAGGGGTTTAATAAACTGAATTCACACAAAGCTCAGCAGCAGTTCTATGCCCTAAGCAAATTTTATCTGTTGATTCTCTCTCAACATGAGCAATTAAACCTGAAAATAAACTTTGTATTAATTGTAAAGCGAGATTTATTAGCAGTAAATACAAACTACTACTTCACTGATAACTGAACTAATACACTGTAATTTGTCTTTATTTTGCCTCGGTGTGTTCTTTATTAAAGTGAAAAAAACCACCAATTTTTAAAAAAGTAATATTATCCTAATCCATTGCATCAGCCTAGTTATTATTTAAATCGTTGTTGGAAGGAAAAGTTGTCCCACTGCAATTCTTCTATTAAATGAGGATCACTTTAAATGAGCTGCTTCTAAGAGAAGAGAGCTCTGATTCTCACTGCTGAAAATGCTGTATTTGCAAGCAAGCAAAAATCCAGGAGTTTTAGTTACTTCCTGATGTTCACTAAGCGTATGTAGAAATCAAACCTCAGAAATTGTAACGTCCATTTCTCTGAAATGGCTGCCAATTCAACTCGATTTTAAAAATTTGTGTTAAATAAAGGTGTTAAAAAAACAACAAGAACAACAACATAAAAGCTTACCAAGCACCTGGTGAGTATATGGTATTGTTTTCAGTTCTACTGACAAGGTCTGTAAAAGATATATGCTTAAACTTGTCTTTAAATTTTCTCACTGTAAGATGGTACAAACTGGTAAGAAAGCTATGTATTAAAACTAGGTATTTATATTACCAACATGTAATCTTGAATATCTGTTAATCAGAAAATAGCTCACATAGCTTCTACTTCATTCCTATTCTTTTTCTCCCTTCACTTGATTATAATAAATCGGTTCAGTTCAGTTGCTCAGTCGTGTCCGACTCTTTGCGACCCCATGAATCGCAGCACACCAGGCCTCTCTGTCCATCACCAACTTCCGGAGTTTACCCAAACCCATGTCCATTGAGTCGGTGATGCCATCCAACCATCTCATCCTCTGTCGTCCCCTTCTCCTCCTGCCCCCAATCCTTCCCAGCATTAGGGTCTTTTCCAGTGAGTCAATGATCCAAAATTTAAGAGAACAGCAAGGACTGTAAATGGAGGTTTTAGACTTAAATTTCTCTGAGAAATTTTTTCCTTCCCATTCTCTCTGCCCTGCAATTTTATTTTTCCCTTTTACTAGTGACACCCAATACGTTCAAGTTTTAACATTTGTAGACATTCATTTCTCTGTAGGTTAAGTATTTTAAATAGCTAAATCCCAAGTTTAAAATCTCATATAAGGTAGTTTCTGCTAAAATCTCACCAGCATAATTCCCCAAGCTTTAACTATTGAATGTAATTGCCTTTCTTTGTGCAAAAAAGCACACATTATAAATTGTTTCTAACTTGTCACAAAACAGTATACATACATAAGGGACGATACAGACGAAATATTTTACTTACGAAGGGTATTATTAAAATCTATAGCTCCCCAACAATCATATACTGTTGAATCTCTGTAGCTGGCTAGCTCTCAGATAATCCTGTTTTCTCAGCAACCTTTGCATTTCTCTTTTACTGCTAATCACAAACCTTACCAAAAAAACAAAACAAAAACAACAAATCAGAAGCATTTTAATGAAGTAGATGAAAACAGGCAAAAGTGCTCGAAGCTCTACAGAAAAACAGCAGATATGACCAGGGCCTGATGTCACGTCTTTTATACTCTCATTTGTCCTATTACACACACTCTGTGATACGTAGGTTCTTCCGGTAGTTGGGACATGACCTGAGACTTAAGAAGTGAAAATTCTGCCATAATCCATTTTTAAAAATCTTGAATACCATAAAGAAACTGGAAGAGATGATTGTCAAGAGTATTACTTGATTTTTGCCATTAAAAAAAGCAAATTATAACCTGATAAGCAAAGAGCACGTCAGCTCCATTCACTTACACGAGACCAAGAATTCCTGACAGAAGCTATGCTGACCCCACCCAGTGGACTGGGACAGTGTAATATACCCCACATAGTTTTGGGGGAAAGCCGGATGACAACTCCTACAATACCCCACGTTTCCTCTGGGGCCAGATTCCACACAGACAACCAGCAACGGAGTCAGAGAAAAGTCAGCATCAGAAGGTAATCAAAAATACTACTTTCCCAGAAATACTTGCCATCATAATCATTGCTCTATCAAGAAAATAGATTTTGAAGAATTACATTTAATACTTTAAAGCTGAGATTCCTTTACTTAGCATTCAATAGGAAATTAAAAAAAAAAAAAAAGATTTCGCTTTCCTAACGCATGGCTACTCCTCTGCTCGGTTGTTCTTAAAAATAATTTATGTAAAGCAGGATTTTCTCTAAATATACCGTGCTCTCCCATGTACACATTGAAAATGATATTTGCATATAGCGAGTGTATGCACTGATACACACATGGTAAAAAGTTAAAAAATATGGACTGCATAAATCAGTATCTGATTTTAAATGTACACCAACTTCAACAGATTTGTTTGCAATTTCTGAATTCCTCAGGTAGAAAAGATCTTTCTTGCTGGCTGTGATTTGAGTCGATGTTTATACTCTATCGAGTGTGCAGAAATCCCTTCCCATATAAACAAAGAAAGAAGGGTTCCAGAATGTTGGTATTCTAACCTTGCCTTTGCTATTAAATAGCCACCCGAAGAACACGAGGAGACCGGCAGAATCAGTCTGTCATGCTACAGTAAACATGATATTTTGTGTGCTGCCTATTTTTTTTTCTCATGAATATAAGTCGCCTGCCATTTATTATGAGATTTTTTTCCCCGATTGACACCCCATTATGTATATTCAGTCAAGCTCAAACAAGATTTCAAGTGATCAATATACTATTTGTGTTGAAAGTCTATTACCTGCTCTAGCAATAAACTCCGCAGCAAAACCAAAAATGGAGAAATATTTAGTGAACTGAATTACACGGAAAGCCGTATTTGGGGCAAAGGGAACAGAGACAGAGAGACAGAAAAGCAAGGAGAAAAGAAGGCAGGGGAGATTTTTTTTCCTAATAAACACCAGCTTTCTAGAACCTGACCACTGATGAAGTATATAGGAAGTACCTAAGGATTTTCCAAAAATCTTAAATTACATGTTGAGGTCTCTACAGAAGCAGGGAAGGTCTTCCTGTAGCAGAAGAAGGACCCAGGTCTTCCTCTGGGTCCTTCTGAGAACAGACAGTAAAGAGGCATACTTATAAGTACTTGATATCCAGAAGTGGAGAAGCTGGACGCATCCCCGGGATATCTATACAGTCCCACACCACCCAATGTCTTTGTGTGAAAGAGCAACGGTCTCTTGCGTATTGTAATGCTTTCCATTTTATAACTGAAGCGGACCAGTCCTGAGAGTGTGACCTTTGTCAGCTGAGCTAAAGAAACATTTTGCTTAATGGATGCGGTAGGACAGCCAACTCGACAGCAGACTTAAGATTTCATCCGACATATCGGATGCTGCTCCTGTGTGTGTCTATGTATTGTGATCTGTCTGCTTGAGCCAGGAGAATATTAGAAGGGGCAGAGCCACACAGAAAGACGTGTTACCAGAAAAAGAATGCGACGGGGACAGGTAGAGAAAAACGCCAATGGACGGCTGTCACGGCAGTCACACTGCACTACAGTGAACAAAGTAACTTGGTCTAAGTTGGACATCCTTCGCCTACCCAACGGGATGACGTCACTTCCTTCTTGACTCTTACTTATGAGGCTAGAGTCTTGGGCAGAAGGAATGAAAATAGGAAGAATAGGTTCTGCAGAGAGCTCCAGAATTACTGATATTTGATTATTTTGGTTTGCTGAACTTACGGTTTGAACCACCACTCACAGGCAGGCAGAAGAGTCACCATCCACCATATCAAAGGACACCTGTAAGACCAATGTAGTTAGGTCATTAGCCATCCAGGTAGCTTCCAAATTTCATGAGTAGCAAAGATGCATGCACCAGGCAAGAATACTGGAGTGGGTTGCCATGCCCTCCTCCAGGGGATCTTCCCCACCCAGGGATCAAACCTATGTCCCTTATGTCTCCTGCACTGGCAGGCGGATTCTTTACCCACTGAGCCACCTGGGAAGCCCCAAGAAGCAAAGATGATTTATTGCAATTTGACCAAAGGAAATGTATCCTAGCTACATCTGGACAAAACCTGTTCCTTGTGATACTTTTATTTCTAAAACCTAGAGCATGACTACTTTTAAACTGGCAACCTAGAGGAAGACATATTGTAAAAAAAAAAAAAAAAACAAATTACTTTACTTATGATACGAACAACTGTATATGTTCACTGCACCTTCTTGAGGGTCACAGGCACTAAGATACCTAAGCACAGCAGAATCAGAGCCCAGCATCCACGAGGAAAAAAAGAAAAACTCTCCCCACTACTCCAAGTCGCTGCAAAATAAATAACTGAGTAATTCTAAAGGGCAATTCCAGTTTGTGTAGGATGTGTGCAATTGTGGCAAACTGTGAGTACTGAAGTGTATTCTTTCATATTACAGGGATGAATGTCCAAGTACTTAATGTCACATGATTTTTTAAAAAGCATCGATTTCCAAAGAGTTTTTTAAAGGCAACTCCCTACTAACACTCCCATGTCCACAAATATGTGAATTTTTAATTTTTACATGCTTACAGCCAATGATATTACTAATATGACTAACCTTCCAACTCCCTGTAGTAAGTGGCTTAGCAAAGTGTGTTTTTCTTCGATTTCCTTGAAAAACACACATAACCTGACATTCTCGAAGGGAAAAGGTAGATCCTTGGAGGCCAGTTCTAAAAGAAGTCAGACATCAGACGGCTCTCTCCATCCTACAAGGCTCTCTAGTGTCCTAAAAAAGCTCAGTGTACACTAAAACCATCTCTTATGATAAAAAAATGAGATTTGTTGGCGGGCCAAGGCAGCCCAGGTGTTTATTCAGGCAGCACATTCACTTCACGGGGAGGTGGGAGTTCTGGAATGCTCCTCATACAATGCTGTGTACACATTACTGTTGTAACTCAAGGAGGTAGTGTTCTGGAACCTTCTTGCTCTGCCATTAACGATGCAAGTGGGCAGAGCTAACTTCCACAAAATAATCACTGCAAATCTTAGGACAAGTCCCTCTTTGAAACCAGGCTACCGGGGCCACTGGTATCTGAGCAAAGCGCCAGAGACATCCTCCCAATGGGATGTTTAGACTGAAGCCGAAATCTGTTTTGATTTTAGAATGACCCGTCATCACCGGCAATTTACCTGATTGTGTGTTCCTGGTGAAACCGCAAAGCCTTCTAGGTGCTAGGATTAGGTAGGATTTAAGAGAGGGGAAAGATAGTATTAGAGGAAGAAGGAAAAAAGCAGAAGGTGGTCCCAGCAGCTTTGAACTTACATTCAATCTGAGCAGAACATACAGTTTTCACCTGGAGTCTCACCTCAGACTGGAATAACTACTGAGATACAGTTATCCTGTTACATAAATGGGCACCCCATCCAGATTCAGAAAGGTATTCATTCACTCCAGCCATCAGGGGAAAAGTAGAATTTTTTCTTATTTAAGTGATTTGCATTAATAAACGGTAACATCAAGTGGGCATCCTTTTGAAAAATTTTGTCCTTGTTTTTCGAAGTAAAGGAAAGAGGTCATCTTGCTATCTCTCTTCCTCATGGTCAGACCCGCTGTTGGCAGCAGACGACACGGCTTAGCAGGGCTATGACAATAAATGAACTAAATGACAATAAACAAATGAATGCTTCTTTCTTCAGAGCGGCGCAAAATATTTTCTTTCCCATAGATTGGCAGTATGGTTTGAAATCGCCTCATTCTGTTGCAGGAATGGCTTTCCTCTCACCTGACGTGACATGACTGGCTTCTGATGGAAGGACCAAGCAGCAAAACGTAAACTCATTCATCTGCTTCCTGCTTCCGTGGTGCATCTCTATTCTGAGATGCCTGATGCTTGTCTATTCCACAAGCAGGTTTATTGCCTGAAAAGGAAACCTCTCTAAAACACTTACTTTGATAAAGAAATACTATTAAGAATACCAGAGCACAAAGAACTCTTTGGGGCTTTACCAGATGCTTTGATATTTGTCCTTCCAAGAGTGTCTTGTAACCCCAGGATCTTAAAATGAGGAAGCAGCATTCACTTCAGACTCCTTTTCTTCCAAACCAACCTCTCAAAGTTAAATGGATATTTTCACACACTAACAAGCGACATGGAATAATACTGTGCTTTTCCAAGACCTACCTATAAATTGAAGCCTAGCCCCCAACCTTTTAGTGATTATTTAAATAAACGTTCACACCCAAGTCTAGCAACTGCCTCTCTGCACCACTGCAATTGTCGAATTCCTTTCCTGGCCTTTCATGCAGATGCTCGGAAACAGGGTGGGGCTCCCTGCCCCTGCATGCCATGTCAAGGGAGACTGTGCTGCAAAGAAAACTCAATTAATCGTTCATACTCCAGTGTTTCGGCATCCTTCACAAACACCTTTGAAATAACCCTATTGGTAGGAGTGCCACTATTTCTCATGTCAAGATTTAGATGAAAATCTCTGGTGTCAATCCAAATGTTCCGGGCACAAGTATGGACGACAGGGACTGGAATGAAGGTGACAAGTCAAGGAATTGGAAAAACCTCCCTCAAGAAGAGATGTGAGGAGGAAGCAAGCTTTCCTGTTTATGGATGTCTCTGTTAAAGATTTTCTTTTCCTTGAAAAAAAAATTTTTTTTTATAGGTATGGTTATTTAGAAGTCAAATCCAACCCTCCTGAAGCATGCTGGTTTCCTTATGAGTCAGCAGGCCATGAGCAGTTCAGACAGAGTAAATGGGCAAGAGCTGCCTTTGGACACACCCATTTTGCTCATTCTCACTGATTTTTTTTTTTTTTAAATCATCTTTATGCTACTTGGTGTCTGACTGCAGAACTTGCATCAAAAACGGCACCCTTCCATCTCCACCATCGTGGACTCAGGCTCCCAGGTGGAATCACTTCCCTTCAGCTCTTTTACTGAACACAATTGGATTAGAGCTCATTTCTTCCTTGATGGGCAACTCCTGTTTCTGTTTCTCTCCAGCCGGCATATTATCAGCTTGACATTCCCTTCAGAGGCATATGACAAATCAAATTGTCCATCATCGCATTTATCAACGAAGGAGTTTTTTATTTCCAAGGACTGGTTTCGTCCACTCCCTTTACAATCATGGACGCACCAAAAAAAAAAAAACAACCCATGTCTTGGGTTGGCTTTTTTTTTTTTGAGGCAGTCGAGTGGCATGAGATAAAGGAATAGATACGACTCACTCTAAAGACAGAAAAGCAACCGACAGCCAGAAAGCCAAGGTTACAGTCTTAAAACATGATTTTAAAATACCTGGTGCCTACACCCTAAACTTCTAGCATTTATTTAAAAAATGACTATTAGCCTTGAAAAACTTTACCAAAAAATGAAGTAAATTATTTTTCATTCAATTATTTCATTATTTTCCCGTTCCATGTCTTTTTGCATGATTCAGCACTTTTAATGCAAAATCCTGCCAAGAAGTTAAAAGGTAAATAGAATATCTTTTGGGTGTCTTAAAGCTTCATACACTCTTTATTGAAGCCACCTGCTTTTCTGTTACTACAGGAGCATATCAGAAATACAAGGGTCACCGGTTTGCTGCTGTAACATCCAGTGACCACCTCAGAGCAGCGCAATTTTCCTCTTGGGCATCTAAGTGGCTTTGGGGGACGGAATGACCCACCGCAGAGGCTTCACCCCATCTAGGGCTCACCCTACTCGCCCGGGAGCCACGCAAACGCAGGCAAACTCGAATGCACCTGTCTAACCCCCATCAGCTGTAGCTACAAGCTCCACCTGATGTGTCTTTTCAACCTTTGTCAAGTATCTCAAGGCAAGAATTTCCCGAAGCCCTTCCCCCCCCCCGCCCCCAAATCGAGGGAGCCGCAAGAGGAGGCTGAGATGGAGAGAGACCTCGGACTCGCTCTGCAAACTTAACCTGCGCACTGCACGGACCCGCGTCCGCAGCCGAGGACTCGCACGTCGCCCCTGCACTCTCCCCGCAGCATCCCACGCCCACACGGCACACTCACCTGCGGGAAGGCAAGCCGCGCGCCACCGCGGTCCAGGCTCCCGGCGCGACCTCCGCAGGCGAGCCTCCGCGCTAGGTGCTAGGAGCGCCCTCGGGGGTTAGCGGGGACCGTCGGCCAGCTCCGGGCAGGGCGGCGGGACGTCGGCGGCCGGCGGGAGGAGTGCTCCCGGGCGGGTCCGCGCCGAGCCCGAGCGAGCGGGCGAGCGGGGCGGGAGGGGCCATTTGTAACCGAGCAGACGCTACCACCGCCCCTTACTCGCGGGGGGCGGGGGCGGGCGGTCAGGTGACGGCGGCCCACCCTCCGCCGCCGAGCCGGGTGGTTCCTGCCCGGGAGGAGCCCCCTGGCGCGCTCTGATTGGAACTCCCGCCGCAGTGGCGGGGGGAGAGGGGGGCACGTGACAGCCCGGCCCCGCGGCCCGGCGCGCCCCACCCCCGCTGGGCACCCCATCTTCCTCCTGGAAAAGCCGGGGGACACAGGGAAGGTGGGGGAGCAAGCGGGGGTGCAGGAGAGCCTACCAGCCCTTTTGGCCGCAGCTCGGGGTTTGCTCCCGGCCCCTGAACCCGGAGAGGAAGGGTTCCCCTGTGGCCAGCCGGCCTTCACGGTCCTCCCAACCTGCCCTTGGCCGCAGTACCCTCCCCCACAACTCCAGGCACCAGCGCTCTGCATAGACCATCGCCACTCCATAGATGCTGGTGGCACTTAGAAGTGGTTCTTTTTTTTTTCCCCCTTCTCTCTGCACACCGGCACAATGTGCTAGAGAGAAGCCAAGACGATGCATTGTAGACAGCGTCCAACTCAGAGACCCGGGAGACCCCCCCGGGGATGTCTGATGGCCCCTGAGTTAGTCTCAGAGGAGCTGGGGCCTGCTTCCTCTGGAGGAGGAAAGAGTCACCACCGGAGAGCTGCAAGTCTCCGATCCTCTTCAGGAAGCAGGAGGGGGCGGGGGAGGGGATTAGAGGACGGTCTTGGGGTGCGAATCCAGTTTCCAGCCTGTGGGAACGCGTGGCTCATAATAAAGGTCAGATTAAACGGCTAAGCTAGTGGTGCTGGCGAGGACGCGCCGCACGGTCGTGGGAAGCCCGGCTATTAATCACCCATAACCACCACTGCTTTTCTCAAGTGGGGGAATGGGGCCGTGGGAAAGCCCCCGGAGTTGCGCGCTGTGCTGGAGCCCCCGTGCCTCTGCAGAGCGAATGGATTCCGCAGCCTCTTTCCCACCTCCCTGAGGCCCTCTCACCCGGCCGCACCGCCCTAGAAGGCAGGAATTCAGAGAAAATGCGGTGTCACGTTCCCCGCTGTGACCGCGGACGCGTCTGCGCCAACTCCAACAACAAGTGGGGGCGGCGAATCTGGGTGCCTGCTCCCCTCTTGCGTGGTTATGTGGGTAAACTTATGAGATTATTTGTTATAACGAGATTGGAAGAAGTCTGTCTCTACACTGGATTCTCTCAAACTTTTGTCCCTTAAAGGAGTTTCGTACTCGGTTAGGGCGGGGAATCGGTTTCTAGCCGAGGTCGCCGCGGCGCTCAGTTGAGTCCGGGAAACCACCGGGAGGAAGACCGAGGCTCTTATCCCTGGACGCTGTCGCCTCTGTTCGCCACTTCGACCTGCCCGGCAATCCGTCTTGCTCTCCCGAGGGCCTTTCTAATAGGAATGTGATAGTGTGGAACCTTGACCCCTTGGTACCTGGGTTTCGCTGGGCAGGGAAAATGTGGGCAGGTTGACCCTCACCCCCAAAAAGCTTTTGGCACAAACCTAGAGAGGGAACCTTTGAGGAAGCCGAGCATCTAACCCTCGTAAATTGGGTGGGGAGAGGGGAAGAAGTATCTGTTTTGAAAATAAAAGCCTTGCTACCATTACGTCCCCCACCACCCCGCTTCTCCAAACCGCAAAAGGTTGGGGGAAATCCCATCAGTAAAGTGTAAGTCCGTCGAGAGGAAAATGCTTGGTTAAAAATCAACGCCTTTTTAATAGGAAGATGGGTAAGCTTTCCAAGTGTTAATGATACCACTACATTAATGTTGGAGGTTGATGGGGACAGGAGAATCCCGACCCACAGGACGCAGACAGACAGAATCTTCACAATTGAAAATAAAATCTTCCTCCCTGCATTCACCCCCATCTGCCTATCCCAGTCAGCTACTCCATAAGGACTTGGGGGACTAAGAGGCTGTAACCCGGGGTAGGCGGCGGGGCCACTTGTTGCGGCATCGCCAGAGGAGGTGATTTCCAAGCGGATCTGGCGGAGATGGAGAATTAAAATCCCTTCTCCGGGATGCAGACGTTCTAGAAGCCTCCGCAGGCGGCCAGCCCTGACTCCGTGCCTCGAGACGTGGTGTTTGTGTGTGTGTGTGGGGGGTTGTTGTTGTGTTGTTGTTTATTTGTTTGTTTTACTAGAACTCTGGGCCATCTTTGCGTGAAATGCTTTGTCTTGCACGTCTGGAAATCTACTCTCTGCGGTTACAGGCGTACCGCGCGCGCACAAACACACATTCTCACACACACACACACACACACACAAACCATCAGAGGATCGCCCCACTTGGGCGGAGGTGAGAGCCACAGATGCTTCGGACTTTTATGGGCTCTGCCCTTGGGAATCAGAGCGAGGGGGACGGCCTCGAAGTGGCTGCTGCTTGAGTCAGGTAACTCGGAAAGGCCCTTCTCCCGCCGCTTGGGGAGAAGGGAGCTGGGAACCCCAGGTACCAGGGCGGTCCAGGTGCCCACACAGCGCCCGCCGCGATGAAGGGCAGAGATGTCGGGAGGCCGACCGGACGAGAGCGAGCGGGTTCTCAGGGAATCCGAGTTCATTGTCTACCAGGTCACGCTCTGTTAAGAAAATGCGCGATACCCGAGGGAGTGAAAGAGAGAGAGAGAGAGTGACCAAGTGTCCGTGCAGGGCCGACTCACTCACTTGGGGAGGGGGACGCGAGGCTCGCCACACTGGGCTCGCGCGGTAGTCTCACCGGCGCCGGGCGGCCACCGAGCCATTGCTTTCAGCATTCTCCGGTGGCACTCGAGCGAGTTTGTGGAGCAAAAGCCGAGCACAGGAGCCGCTCGCTGTGGGTTTGGAGTGACCACGTCTTAGGGCTATGGAGAGCTGCCTCTGGGGTCTTCGGCACGGAGAGGTTAATAGAGGGAAGAATTTGTCCTGGTTTTTCACATAAAATGAGGCTGGTAATACTGAGCGCTCAAAAGAGTAATAAGAATCTGAAGGTGTGTAGAGTGGGGGTGGGAAAGGGTTAATGCTAGGGTTAGGACTACGATGGGTAATGCCCGACTTCAAGATCTCCCCGTCTCAGGTCGCGCACTGGGAAGCTTAACCCAGGTGGAGGCACCCCCCCGCATTATGACACCTGGCGGTACCTTGCAACTCCCACCTCCCCACGGCCAACCTCTCTGCGCTGGCTGGAACCGGCAAAAGTCTTTGCCCGCCCACGCCCCTTTAATGGACTCTTTTCGCCTTTTGCTTTTTAATCCGAGGACGGGTTAACGCCGACTCGGACCGCAGTGCGGCCGGCAGGCACCTCGTCGCGCGCCGCAGCCTCCTCAGAGCCGGGCGGGGACTGCGGGGCTGCTGCGGCAGCAGGGCCAAAGCCTTGCGGTGCCTCCCGCCCCCTCCCCCGCGGCCACACCTCAGTCGCGAACCGCCCCCCTCTATCCGCCTCCCACCGCCCCCCACCCAACACGGCCGCCTGCCCTTCCCCGCGCGCTCCCGGCGCCAGCCTCTCCACTGGCGGGTGGCAGTCAGGGGCTATATGCCCGCGTTCGTGCGCTGGCGTAGGGGAGCGTAAGCGATGGCGACCCGCGACCCCACCACTGCGCCCAGCTCGGGGTCCACCCACGTGGAGCCCACCGGCTTCGCCGGTCCCCCCCGCGCCGGTCTCCGGACTGGGCTGAGGGTGCAGCTTTCGGAGCCCCTTGGTGCTCCCACCAGGCTCTGTCCATCCCAGTCTTTCCTCCATGCCAGGGTTTGGCAGGTAGGGAAGTCCCTCAGTCTCCCTCCCGCGCCCCCAGACATCCCCGGACAAAGCCGCCAGGCTTCCCGCACCGGCGCGGGAAGGAGGCCCTCCCCCCACCGTCCCCGCACTGGGTGAGAGACTCGCGCGGAGAGCGCCTCCAGGCGCCGGGCCTTGGTGCGGTCCCCGCCCCTGGCCTGCCAGCTGGGTGCTGGGCTGGGGCTGAGCGGGCCGCCTGCGCGGGGCGGGCACCCCACGGGCACCCCACCCTAGGTTCCGCCAGCGCCTGCAGCCGGCCGCCGCGGCGCTGCAGGAAGGAGGCCCAGCGGCTCCGGTTCCCCCACACCCACGTGCCCCGCGTGTGCGCGCGCCCCGGGCCTGCAGAAGCTACCCGGCTGGCGCCGCCGGGATTTCTGGGCGGCCCCACCCTCCCGGGCCACCACGCTTCGCTCGCAGCGTTCGGAGTCTCCTTGGCGCCTTTGCTGCAGCATCCAAGACCCGGCGCCGCGTCTGCCAGCTGGGCTGCAGAGCACGCCTGCGAGCCGCTGCCCAGAGGCCGCACCTCCCGCGCGCGTCCCGCACTCACCTTTTCCTATGGTCGGTGGGATTCAGTCATTGCACCCGGGATGTTCAGCCACCGCCCACGGCCTCCTGGAGAGAGCAGCAGGAGGGCGTTCCTGAGGCGACAGCACCTTCCAGAAACCCTTCCCTGGCTTTGAGCACAGCACCTTCATCAGCCGGCCACCTTCCCAGACAGTCTGGGAGGCGTAGCTCTCCCTTGGCTGTCTCTTTTTCACCACTACACCAGTGCCCACCTATAGACACACACACACACCTAACACACACACACCTGAGCACCGCAGGCCGCAGCCGGGATCGCTCTCCAACTCCTAATTCCAGCACTGTGCAGCGCACACCACGTCGCTGACAGCAAGGTGAGGGAGAGGCACTCGGGAGCTAGGTGGTTTCTTCAAAATTATGAAATAGCCTTCTGCCCCTAGTCATGGCATTTTTAAGAGGATTGTCCTTTATTTTAAAAAAAACAAAAAACGCAAAATAGTGTAAGGCAACTATAATCCAATAAAAAAAAAGCCCAGGAACATTTGCACTTTTAAGATAATATGAAAGTATTTTGAGCTGATCGCTGATGGTAGATTTATATGCAGTTTCAGAAACAATACAGAGAAACCTTGTGCACTCTTTACCCAATTTTCCACAGTGCTAGCAATTCCCAGAACTATGGTACAGTGTCATAACCAGGATATTGACATTGAGCAGATCCACTGATCATACTTAGATTTCTTTGCTTTTACTTGTATTCATGTGTGTATGTATTTAGTTTTATTATATGTGTGGGTCCATATCCACCACCACAGTCAAGGTAGGGAACTATTTCAACACACAGGATCCCTCTTGTTGCCTTTCTGAAATCACACCTGGGAGAGAGGCAGGCTGATCACCACTAATAGTTTTTCTTTAGCTTTGTCATTTCAGGAATGTCATGTGTTATAGTATTATGTACTAGTATCTTTTTGGACCAGTTATGCTTTTGGACTCAGCATAATTCCCTTAAAGTTCATTCAAGTCACTGTATCAGTAGGTCCTTCTTTTTATTTCGGGTCCTTTTTATCCATGCCATGGAGCTACCATAATGGTAAACAGTTTGTTTAACCATTCATGTATTGAAGGGCATCTGGGTTGTTTCCAGATTTGCACTATTATAAATGAAACTCCTGTAAACATTTGTGTCCAGGATTTTGTGTGACAGTAGCTTCATTTCTCTGGGATAAATGCCCCAGAGGACAAATTTCTGGGTCATATGATCAGCACATTTTTAGTTTTGTAAGAAACTGCCATACTCTTTTCCAGAGTGCCTGCACCAACAGCAGTATATGAATGATTCAGCTTCTCCTCATCTTCCACAGCATTTGGTGTTGTCACTGTTTTTTACTTTAGTGATTTTGATAAATGTAGTAATATTTCATTGTGGTTTTCACTTGCATTTCTTTGATGGCTAATGATACTTACTATTTTTCATAGGCTGATTTGTCATCTTCATACCCTTTTTTGGTGATGTTTGTTCACACTATTTGCCCATTTTCTTTTTTTTTTTTAAGTCTTTATTGAATTTCTTACAGTATTGGTTCTGTTTTATGTTTTGGTTTTTCAGTTGTGAGGCATGTGGGATTTTAGTTCCTCAACCAGGGATCGAACCCACACCCCCTGCATTGGAAGGCAAAATCGTAACTGGACCACCAGGGAAATCCCTGCCCATTTTCTAATTAGAGGTGGGGTTTTTTTTTCTGTTAATATTTCAGAGTTTTTTAAAACCATGTTATTGAGATATGATGGACATACAAAAAACTGTACATATTTAATGTATACAACTTGATGACTTTGGAGATAAGTATAGACCTGTGAAACTCTCAACCCCAATCTGTGCCATAAACACATCCATCACATCTAAAGGTTTCTTCCCACCTTCTTTATTATGATTAGTTTGTTGTAAGAACACAACATAAGATCTACCCTCTTAGCAAATTTTTAAATATATAACCCAGGCATATACTATTAACTATCGGCCCTATGCTATACAGTAGAGCTTTAGGGCTTATTCATCTTGCATAACTAAAACTTTATATCCATTGACTAATAACCCTCCATTTCCCTTCCTCCCAGGCCCTGGTAACCACCATTACACCCTCTACTTCTATGAGTTTGACTAGTTTAGATTCCACATGTAAGTTGAGTAGTCATGTAGTACTTGTCCTTCTGTCTGGCTTTTACTAAGGATAATATCCTTTAGGTTCATCCATGTTGTCACAAGTGCCAGGATTTCCTTCTTTTTTAAGGCTGAATAATATTCCATTATAAGCATGTACCATATATTCTTGATGCATTCATCCATTGGTGAACACTTGGCTTGTTTCCATGTGTTGGCTAAGTGGCTATGTGGCTATGTGAAAAATACTGCAGTGAACATAAGATTGCAGAATATTTCGGTTCCTGAAGATATACCCAAAAGTGAGATTGTTGAATAAGAAGGTAGTTCTACTTTTTTTTATTTTTGTAGGAACCACCATGCTATTTTCAACAGTAGATGCACCAATTTACATTCCAAACAACAGTATACAAGGTTTCCCTTTTATCCATATCCTGGTTAATACTTATCTTTTTTTTATAACAGTCATCCTTAAAGGTGTGAGGTGATAGCTCATTGTAGTTTCGATTTTCATTTTCCTGATACATTGAGCATCTTTTCATTTACCTGTTTCTTATTTTTATGCCTTATTTTCAGAACGTCTGTTCACTTCCTTTGCTCATTTAAAAAATGGGGTTATTTGGGTTTTTGTTTGTTTGTTTCTTGCTATTGAGTTGTAGGAATTTCATATATGATTTAGATACTAACCCTTTATCAGATACATGTTTTGCAAGGAATTTCTCCCATTCTTTAGGTTGTTTTTTCATTTTGTAGATTGTTTATGGTACAGATGCCCTTTAATCTGATGTCCTCCCACTTGTTTATTTTTGCTTTTATTACCTAGGCTTTTGGTGTTACATCCAAGAAGTCATTGCCAAGATCAATGTCAAGAAATTTTTCCCCTAGGTTTTCTTTTAGGAGTTTTATGGCTTCAGGTCTGCTGTTTAACTTTTTGATTTAAATTTTGTGTATGGTATAAGGATCCAATTTCATTCTTTGTGTGTGGATATCCAGTTTTCCCTACACCATTTATTAAAGAGACTATTCTTCCCCCATTGTGTATTCTTCCCACCTTTGTCAAAAATCAGGTGACCATTTACGTGTGTGTTTATTTCTGGTCTCTATTCTGTTCCATTGCTCTATATATCTGCTTTAATACAAGTACCAATACTATTTTTGTTACTGTAGTTTTGTAATATATTTTGAAATAAAGAAGTATGATGCCTCTGAATTGCTCAAAACTGCTTTGGTATCAGTGTGATGCTGCCCTCATAAAGTGAGTTTCCCTCCTTTTCTATTTTTGGGGAAGAGTTTTAAAAAGATTGGTATTTAATTCTGCTTTAAAAATTTGGTAGAACTGACCTGTGAAATCTAATCTGGACTGTTCTTTGTTGGGAGGCTTCCCAGATGGCTCAGTGGTAAAGAATCCACCTACCAATTCAGGTGATGAAGAAGATGTGAGTTTGATCCCTGGGTCAGGAGGATCCCCTGCAGGAGGAAATGGCAACCCACTCAAGCATTCTTGCCTGGGAAAATCCCATGAATAAGGAGACTGGTGGCCTACAGTCCATGGGGTCACAAACAGTCGGACACGACTGAGCATGCACATACACACACATGCACGCATTCTTTGTTGGGAGGTTTTTGATTACTGATTCAATCTCTTTCTTTATTATAGATCTGGTCAGGCTTTCTATTTCTTCTTGATTCAGGCTTGGTAGGTTGTATGTCTCTAGGAATTTATCTATTTCTTCTAGGTTGTCCAATTTATTGGTCTTTTACATCCTCTTCACACGAGCTTTTACAAGCAAAAGTTTCTCATTTTGAGAGATATAATTTATCATTCTTTCATTTTGTGGACCTTGCTTTTGTTATCAAGTCTAAGAACTTTTGCCTGGCCCTAATTTTCAGAAGATTTTTTTCTCCAACTTTTAAATACATTTTATAGTTTTACATTTAAATTTTAATTCTGTGATTCATTTTGAGTTAGCATTTCTATAAAGTGTGAAGTTTCAGTTGAGGTATCTGTTGTCTATGGTCCCAAGTTGTTCCAGCATCATTTGTTGAAAAAGCTATCATTCCTTCATTGAATTACTTTTGCACATTTATGAAAGGTTGGTTGGCATATATGTGTGGGTCTATTTTTATGTTCTCTATTCAGTTCGATTGACCTATGTAGCTATCACTTGACGAATACCACACTGTATTGATTTCTGTGCTGCTTTAGTCACTCAGTCATGTACGATTCTTTGCTTTGTGACCCCATGAACTATAGCCCGCCAGGCTCCTCTGTCCATGGGGATTCTCCAGGCAAGAATACTGGAGTGGGTTGCCATGCCCTCCTCCAGGGGATCTTCCCAACCCGGGGATCAAAGCCAGGTCTTTCTCATTGCAGGTGGATTCTTTACTGACTGAGCCACCAGGGAAGCCTGTTGATATGTGCAGCCATGTAATAAGCTTTAATATCAAGTAAAGTGATTCCTTTCACTTTATTATTCTTATTTATATATTTTTGGCTGTGCTAGGTCTTCATTGCTGCATGGGGGCTTTCTTGAGTTGTGGCAAGTGGAGGCCACCCTTTGTTGTGGTGTGTGAACGTCTCGTTTGTGGTGGCTTCTCCTGCTACCGAGCACGGGCTCTAGTGTGCGCTGGTCTCAGTACTTGCAGTGCACAGGCTTAGCTGCCCTGAGGCGTGTGGAATCTTTCTCCGCCAGGGGTAGAACGGGTTTTCTATATCTATCAAAAAAGAAAACAACAAACACCCTTGATGTGACTTTGATGGTAATTGCTTTAAGTCTGTAGATCCTTTTGGGGAGAATACTGACATCTTTCCTATGTTGAATCTTCTAATCCATGAACGTGGTGTATCTATTCCTTTATTTGGGTCTTCACTGATTTCTTTCATCAGCATTTTTCAATTTTCAGCATATAAATCCTGTTCATGTTTTATTAGATTTATACCTAAAGGTTTCATTGTTTTTGGATCAACTGTAAATGATATTGTACTTTTAAGTTTGGTTTCCACATGAGCATTTTTCTTTAATGGTTCTAGGACATTTCAGATGATCCATCTTATCTTTGCTGAGTTTTGGTGGCTTAGGGTTTTCAAGAATTTGATTCATTTCTTCTAAATTTTTGCATTTCTTCTAATAAGTTAAGCATGAAGTTGTTCATGGTATTTCCCATTTTCCTTTTAATGATTACAATATAGTGATATCCTTAGTCTCATTCCTGATAAAGGTGATTTGTTTCTTTTCTCTTTTTATTTTTGTAAATCTTGCTGGGTGTTATCAATTTTATTGATTTTGTTGAAGAACCAGCTTTTTGTTTCATTGATCATTCCCTATTGTGTACTTATTTTCAATTTCATTTATTTTTGTTTTTCTCTTTATTTTCCCTTCCTTGTTCTTGCTTTGGGTTTATTTTGCTTTCCTTTTCTAGCTTTTTGAGATAGGAAGTTATATTACTCATTTGAGATCTTCCCTGTTTTCTAGTGTAAGCACTTAGTGCTATTAATTTCTCTCTTGGAACTGCTTCAGTTGTGTCTCACAAAGTTTGACATGTATTTTCATTCTTACTCAGTTTTTAAATAAATATTTAAAGTTTATTTTGGAAATTCCTCTTTGATCCATGAGGGTTTTTTAGAAATGTGTTATTTAATTTCCAAGTATTTAAAGATTTTTCTGTTATCTTTTCTGTTATTGATTTCTAGTTTGATTTGATTTATGGTCAAAGAATACACTCTATATGCTTCAATGTTTTTAAGTTTGTTGAGGTTTGTATTATGAGGAAAGATATGGCCTATGTATCATGGGCTCTTGAAAAACGTGTAGTCTGCTGTTTGTTGGATGGAGTTTTTCATTAATGTCAATTAGATTCTCTACTATTCTATTCTATTCTATATCACTTTCCTGTCAGTTAGATGCAGTTGAGTTCTTCTATGTCCTTAATGATTTTCTGGCTAGTAGCTTTTATCATTTACTGAGAAGGCAATATTAAAAGTCCCCAACTTTAACTGTGGATTTGTCTATTTTTCCTATAAACTCGATCAGTTTTTGCTTCATATATTTTGAGGCTCTGTGGTTTGCTGCATATACATTTATGATTGTTATGTCTTCCTGGTAGATTGATCCTTTTCATTACATAATTTCCCTCTTTGACTCTAATAATTTTCTTTGTTCTGAAGCCTACTTTGTCTGGTATTAATATAGCCATTCTTGCTTTTTTTTTAAAAAAGTAATATTTGAATGATATATACTTTTTTCATTCTTTTAAATTTCAACCTTCCCTCTATCATATAATTTGAACATTCATGCACTTTTTTACAATTCTTTTTTTGGATGGCAGTTGGTGAAATTCTAAAAGTCATATTGTCCAATAAAAAGCTTATGGTTTCATGACATTGGATTTGGCAATGGTGTTTTGGTTATAATACCAAAAGCATGTGGAACAAAAGAGAAAATAGATAAATTTATCAAAATTTGAATTTTTATGCATCATGAGATACTATTAAGAGGGTGTAAAGACAACCCACAGAATGAGAGAATATATTTACAAATCATATATGTGATAAGGGATTATATAAAGAACTCCTACAACTGAACAACAAGAAAACAAATAACCCAATTCAAAAATGTGCAAAGAACTTGACTAGATATTTCTTTGAAGAAGACAAATGGCCAACAAGCACATGAAAAGACACTCAACATCCCTAGTTATTAGGAAAATGCAAATCAAAATCATAATGGGCTATCATTTCATACCCATTACAATGGGGATTATAAAAAACAAAACAAAACAGAAAATAACAAGTGTTTCTAAGGATATGAGGAAATTAGACCCTGTACATTGCTGGTGGGAATGCAAAATGGTACAGCTGCTATGGAACACAATTTGGTGGTTCCTAAAATGTTAAACTTAGAATTACCATACGATGTAGCAATTCTATTTCTAGATACATAACCAAAAGAATTGAAAGCAAGGGCTCAAACAGATATTGCACATCAGTATGCAGAGAAGTATTATTCACAATAGTCAAAATATGGAAACAACTCAAATGTCTATCAACAGATTGACTGATAAAGTGTGATATATACATAAGTGGAACATTATTCAGCCTTAAAAAGGAACACACTTCTGACACATGCTACAACATTCATGAACTTTGAAAATATTATGCCAAGTCAGAGAAGCCAGATACACAAAAACAAGTACTATGTTCAGTTCAGTCGCTCAGTTGTGTCTGACTCTTTGCGACCCCATGAATCGCAGCATGCCAGGCCTCCCTGTCCATCACCAACTCCCGGAGTCTACCCAAATTCACGTCCATCGAGTCGGTGATGCCTTCCAGCCATTTCATCCTCTGTCGTCCCCTTCTTCTCCTGCCCCCAATCCTTGTAATTCCACTCGGAATTACAAGGTAATTACAAGGTAATGAGATACCGAGAATAGGCAAATTTATGGAGACAGAAAGTAGAATAGAGATTATCATGGGCTGGAGCGAGAAGGGTGTAGGGAGTTATTGTTTCATAGGTAAGGAGTTTCTGTTTGAAGTGATAAAAGTGTTCTGGAGATGGATAGTGGTGACGCGTGCACAACACTGTGAATGTACTTAATGCCCCTGAACTGGACACCTAACAATGGCTAAAATGGTAAAACTTACATTGCGTATATTTTACTGCAATAAAAATGATCAAAAACACTAATGGTTTG
The DNA here is from genome assembly GCF_054371585.1 of Giraffa tippelskirchi. Lineage (NCBI taxonomy): Eukaryota > Metazoa > Chordata > Mammalia > Artiodactyla > Giraffidae > Giraffa > Giraffa tippelskirchi. The sequence goes on along the minus strand of NC_137283.1, from coordinate 15,327,977 downwards.
ATTTGTCAGAAGTATTTCCCTACACTACAAAGGTGTTTCTATACAACTTGCAAAGGCTCACTGTCAAGAGGTCCTCTCCATACCCCTCCCCACTCCAGTTTTGTTATTGTTTACTTAGTGACCTGAATCTGTTTCAGCCAGGTTTCCTGCTGCATCAATTTGAGAGGTTTTCTTTTTTTTCAATCCTACAGTGACAGGAATGAAAATAGCCAAGACATATTGATGCTGCTGGCTCAGGAAGTATCTTCTCCTCTGTCTCCCCACTTATGTGGTCACTGAAAACAACACTGACCTTGACCAACAGTCACCTTGCCCGTCCCATCGACTTGCCTCTTCAAAGACAAATATGAGGACTAAGTGAAAGCTTCCTCAACTCTTAATTTTCCTTCAAGTTTTTTTTTTCTTTCTGAGTCTATTTAGCTTTCATTATTATTATGGCTGTAGCATCACAAATATAAAATGCCTGTCTCACTCCTATCAAAAGGCTTAATGTTTTAGAGATTTAAAAAAAACAGGGATTGTTCTTTTTGCCCCCTAGGATTTGCTATATATTTGTAGGGTCCAGTGAAAAATGAACATGCAGGCTCCTTGATCAAAAATTAAGAATCTCAATCAGGAGAAACCAGTTACTTAAACCAAGTTCAGAGCCCTTTTGCGCATAGGTCATGGGCTGTCTGTCCATACATCAAAAGTCAACCCACCACCACTGGACTGCTGGGAAAATGTTTAAGTCAACAGAGCACCCTTAGCACACTGAGACCACATGTGTGGTTGCATTTTTATACACAAATAACACAAACAGGATACAAATCTTCCAATCGGCCATGTTGTTCAGTTCAGTTCAGTCGCTCAGTTGTGTCCGACTCTTTGCAACCCCATAAGCTGCAGCACGCCAGGCCTCCCTGTCCAACACCAACTCCCAGAGCCCACCCAAACTCATGTCCATTGAGTCGGTAATGCCATTCAACCATCTCATCCTCTGTTGTCCCCTTCTCCTCCTGCCTTCAATCAGGGTCTTTTCAAATGAGTCAGTTCTTTGCATGAGGTGGCCAAAGTATTGGAGTTTCAGCTTCAACATCAGTCCTTCCAATGAACACCCAGGACTAATCTCCTTTAGGATGGACTGGTTGGATCTCCTTGCAGTCCAAGGGACTCTCAAGAGTCTTCTCCAACACCACAGTTCAAAAGCATCAATTCTTTGGTGCTCAGCTTTCTTTATAGTCCAACTCTCACATCCATACATGACCACTGGAAAAACCATTGCCTTGACTAGACGGACCTTTGTTGTCAAAGTAATGTCTCTTCTTTTTAATATGCTGTCTAGGTTGGTCATAACTTTCCTTCCAAGGAGTAAGCGTCTTCTAATTTCATGGCTGCAATCACCATCTGCAGTGATTTTGGAGCCCAGAGAAATAAAGTCAGCCACTCTTTCCACTGTTTCCCCATCTATTTGCCATGAAGTGATGGGACCAGATGCCATGATCTTAGTTTTCTGAATGTCGAGCTTTAAGCCAATTTTTTGACTCTCCTCTTTCACTTTCATCAAGAGGCTCTTTAGTTCCTCTTCACTTTCTGCTATAAGGGTGGTGTCATCTGCATATGTGAGGTTATTGATATTTCTCCGAGCAATCTTGATTCCAGCTTGTGCTTCCTCCAGCCCAGCATTTCTCATGATGTACTCTGCATATAAGTTAAATAAGCAGGGTGACAATATACAGCCTTGACGTACTCCTTTTCCAAATAACACAAACAATATACGAATCTTCCAATCAGCCATGTTGTTAGTCCCTCAGAATTAGAGTGTGCTAATGAGTGGTCCCTGCTGAGCTGAGAGGTAGCACAGTAAAGTGAAAAGTCTACAAAAGTGGCCACAAAACAAACTGTTCTTCATTTAATGAATATTTATCAAGCACCAACTAATGAACTTGGCCCTGAGCTAAGTGTTCTGTAAGGGCAGATAGATCTGTCACCCTGGGCATTTCAGTCCATCTTTGATACCTTGGTTCCCTGGGTTGTTCAATGGGTACAAAAGTATTGTTCACCCAAGAATCTTCAGGAAGTAAGATGACTCCAGAGGTTTAAGTTGAAATAATAGTTATAGTTTTGTTTTGAAAAATTTTAATAATGATATCTGCTAAAAGGGACATTATCAAAAATAGGGAATGAAGCTAGATTATAGGGTCTCAGAGTAGACTATGATTTTTCTTTCTTAGCTTTCTTTCCTCTGAGCAACTCCATAGGAGATTCTATTCCCAGAAACCATACCCAGGTCCTCTAATATCTTCTATGAATTTATAGAATTTCATCCTTGAACTTCAAAGATCCAAAAACCAATAACAAGGAACTTTCTGACATACCTGGCTTTCCACAATTGATGCAGTCCTTAAAAAAAAAAGAGTCAACTGAATTGTTAGAAACTGAATTATATTTGAAATATACTAGAGAACTTGGATATTAAAAGAAAACATGCATTGGATCCTTTCATACAACAAAGAATAATTTTTATAAAGTAAAAAATTACCCCTAATTTGCTTGATGTGAACACTCAGGCTTAAGCACAGACAGTTTTGTGACTGTAGAAATAGGAGCCCATTTAGATTACACAATGGTTCCCTGTATTCCTTTTCAGCTCCATCCAAGGATGTGCAGGTGTAAGGAAGAGGTGGAAAGGGTGGGAGGATGTCAGCATACTTTATCAATGTTCATAAGCCATTTCCTACCTGGGAGAAAAGTGTATTCCTAAGCACTAGAAGACAATAGGACCCAGAGGCTTTGACGAGATCAACACTGATGTGACAATGGGAGAACTTTTCAAGAAATACCCTGCGAAGAATAGCAACAAATATCAATCAAACCCAGAATTTTAGTTAGTTGGGGTGAGGTGGTGGGGTGTTCGGGTTCACAGGTCATCAGGCCCTTGGCTTTCAAACTGGAGCAGCCAAGTAGCTATCAAGAGATATACAGATTCTGAGATTCTACCCTATTCCAGAAGGAACAGGGACTAAAGCCCTATTTCTCTGTGGTCAAAGGGATGCTCACTGGTGGTAATAAAGCCAAGCAACCTTTGGCCTAGAAGCTTTGGAAGGGTTGGAAGGAAAAGAAACCAGATTGAAGCCATAAAGAGAGAGAGTAGGCAAAGAAAACATGATTTCCCTCTTCCTTGAGGGGTACACACACTATATAGCCCTCTCCTCTTGACTGTGAACACAATTTATGAACATGATGGAATATCAGTCCCATGATTAGTTTCTGCAATATAGCAAGGATGTAATTTAGGTCCCTAAGCAGTTGATTTTGAGTTATCCAAAAAGGAGAGTCTCTTGGGTAGACGGATCTAGTCATGTAACTCCTTTAAATCTAGGGCTAGAATCGGAGAAAGAAGTCAGAAAGATTAAAGCTAACCAGCAGTGGGCTTTCTGCTGGCTTCAAAGAATATGGACGCCATCATGAATTCTGTCGCTGTATGAAACTGAATCCTGCCAACAAGCTCAGTGAGCGGGGAAGATGACACCAAGCTCCAGATGGGACTATAAGCCTGGCCAATTCCTTGATTCCACACTTGGAACACAAGATTCAGCAGAATGGTATCTGGGGGGTATAAGTTTATATTGCTTAAGCCACAAATTTGCTGTAATTCATTAAACAACAAGGGAAAACTAATACACTAAGACTCTTCTGTTTGGAATGAGGGAATTTTAGAACAAAAGAGAGGTATACAGGGTGTATACCGCCCATGGGGTATATACAAGTATAGACCAAGATGGAGCTGAATCTGCTGAGGCCGACAGTGTTTGGGAGCACATCAACCAATATCCTCTTTCAAAAGAGAATTAAGGCATGCCTGGGGCTGCCTTTGGAACAAATTACTTCCGTTGGAGCACATGGGTGCTACAATTTGGTGAGTCTGAAGGACAAGTGACGTCCAAAAAGAACACTACTCCTCCATCTTCAGGAATTTCAGGAATAATTATATATATTTCACCATCATTATTCAGTTAAGCCAGAGAGGCATGCTTGGAACAGAAAATGATTTGATTACTTGTTCTGATAACCTATTCACCGTGATGGTGAAGGAGTTTTCCTGCTCTAAGGAGTACAAGATCACTGAACACTAGTGTCTGACACTGATACATGAAACTGGCAACAGTTTATTAGTCAGGGAAACCCGGCGCAGGGAGAAGAACACCACACACCATGTAGGGCCACACAAAGGCAGCGTGGGGGGCAGGTGAACCAGGAGTGGAGGTGGGAGGCAGGCTCTGCAGTCACGGGAGGTTGCGGGTGCTGCCTGGTTCTTGCTGAAGGATGTGATTGGTTTGTTTGAATAATTCCATAAACTGACAGGGAAGTGAAGCCCGTGAGACTGAGGACTCCGTAGGGTGCAGCTGGTCTGGCTGATAGAAGAACTAACCCAGAGGGCAGCCTTTCCTGCTGGGTGAGGGTGCATATCCAGAGAGAACAGGGGAACTCACAGAACCCTCCGAAGCTCAGAGATGTCAGGCAGTATTTGAACTCTGACGTCTTACAATACATTACTAAAGCTTTCTAAACCTAGATTTAATTTAAAATGAGATCAGAAAAAATTAACCTAACAGATATGGAGAAGTGTGCATATCTTTCTACTCTAATCTAGTGAATACTGATGTCAGTTCCAAGGAAGTGAAATAAAATTGTTCGTTACTTTTCTATTTTTGCCACAAACAACTAAAATTATATATGAATATCAGAAGTTAGTTTTCCAGTTATTTTACTTACAATGTCTACTTTCAAAATTTATTCAATTTAATAAGAGGGAACAGCATTTTTTTTTTCTTTTTTTATGAATTGTGGTGCTAGAAAAGACTCTTGAGAGTCCCTTGGACTGCAAGGAGATTAAACCAGTCAGTTCTAAAGGAAATCAACCCTGAATATTCTTTGGAAGCACTGATGCTGAAGCTCCGATACTTTGGCCACCTGATGGGAAGAGCCAGCTTATTGGAAAAGACCCTGATGCTGGGAAAGATGGAGGGCAAGAGGAGAAAAGGGTGGCAGAGGATGAGATGATTGGATGGCATCACCAACTCAACGGACATGAGTTTGAGCAAACTCCAGAAGATAGTGGAGAACAGGGAAACCTGGCGTGCTGCAGTCCATGGGGTCACAGAGTCAGATATGACTTAGCAACTGAATAAGATTCGGACATGACTCAATGACTGACAGCAAATTCCCCAGATAGAATAGGAGCAAAAATTATCAATAGCTTTCCTTCAACCAGAAATAACAAATTAAACAACGAAACAGGAAAAAAACCCAGTTACAATAGCAATATAAAAAATAAAATGTTTTCGTTTGGGACAAAATATTCACAAATGATGTTACTGACAAGGGATTAGTCTCCAAATTTTACAAACAGCTCATGAGGCTTAATATCACCAAAACAAACAGTTCAATCAAAAATGGGCAGAAGATCTAAATAGACACTTCTCCGAATAAGACATACATATGGCTAAGAGGCACATGAAAAGATGTTCAATATCGTTAATTATTAGAGAAATGCAAATCAAAACTACAATGAGATAGTTTCACCTTACACTAGTGAAAATGACCATCATCAAAAAATCCACAAACAATAAATGCTGGAGAGGGTGTGGAGAGAAGGGAGCCCTTCTATACTGTTGGTGGGAGTGTAAATTGGTAACACCACTATGGAGAACAGTATGGAGGTTTCTTAAAAAACTAAAACAAGAGCTGCCGTATGACCCTGCAATCCCACTCCTGGGCAGATATCAAGAGAAAACCATGGTCCAAAAGGATATCTGCATCCCGATGTTCATTGCAGCACTGTTTACAAAAGCCAAGACATGGAAGCAACCAAAATGTCCATCGACAGAGGAGTGGATAAAGAAGATGTGGTACATATATACAATGGAATATTACTCAGTCACAAAAAGAATGAAATAATGCCATTTGCAGCAATATGGATGAACCTAGAGATTGTTAAGCTGAGTGAAGTAAAACAGATAAAGGTAAGTATCGTATGACACTGCCTATATGCAGAATCTAAAAAGAAATGATACAAATGAACTTATTTAAAAAACAGAAACAGACTCAGACTTAGACAATGAACTTGTTACCGGGGGAAAGGGTGGGGTGAAAGGATAGTTAGGGAGTTTGAGATCGACATGTACCCACTGCTATATTTCAAATGGATAACCAACAAGGACTTACTGTTTAGCACAAGGAACTCTGCTCAATGCTATGTGGCAGCCTGGATGGGAGAGGAGTTGGGGAAGAATGGATACATGTATATATATGGCTGAGTTACTCTGCTGCACACCTGAAACTATCACAACATTGTTAATTGGCTATATTCTAATACAAAATAAAAAGTTTAAAATGTAAAAATAAATAAAATGTTTTGAAGTAAATCTAAGAGATGTGTAAAATCAGTATGTAGACGATCATAAAACTTCATTGATATACTTAAAGGAGGTGAATTAATGAAGAAACATACTGTGCTCTTGAATAGGATACCTTAGTATAATGCAGATATTTGTTTCAATGAATTAGTCTGTAAGTTTTATATAGGCTCAAACAAAAGCCCAACAGGATTTGTCCTGGAATTTAACAAGCTGGTTCTAAAATTAATCTGGAATGGAAAATGAATAAAATAGTCAGACATATCTTTTAAAGACAAAAATAATGAAGGATCCCAAACACAAAAGATACTGTAAAGCTTTAGTAACTAAAATTGTGACACTGGCCTTGAAATAAACTAATTAATGAAACAGAAGAGTTCAGATACAAATGCATACACTTAATTTTGTATAAAGAAATCTAGCATGTTTAACTCAGCGAGGAAAGTATGGACTACTCATGGTTAAGAAAATGTTCTAGTCGTTTGAAGAGAAATAAACTTAGGTTTTATCTCTTGTCATAATGAAAATATTTCAGGTAAATTACAGAGTAATTCTTAGATAAATATGGAGCCATGAATTAGAAGGTTTACAGCTTTGGGAGTAAATTTAGCACTGTTAAACAAGATACAAAATACAAAATACTAAAAAATTGTCCATATTAAAAAAATCGCATACTATTTTCCTGAAAAAAAGTTGCAATATATATTTATAAATGAATTGATGTCTAAGTACATAAAAGTTATGAATCCAAGAAGAAAGTCAACACAGTCCAATTAAAAATGTGAATAAACAATTCACAGAAAAAGGAAAAACAAGTGGCCAGTAAATATGTAACAATGCTCCATTTCAGAAGTAATTTGGAAAATAAAAATTGAAACAATGAATTATAAGTTCTAACCCATCCAATCATTTATATGTTAATAAATATCCTGACTTGAAGAGGATAAGGGAGAATTGTACACTCTTGTACATTGGTTATTCCTTTGAAGGAAAGCTATGACCAACCTAGACAGCATATTAAAAAGAAGAGACATTACTTTGCCAACAAAGGTCCGTCTAGTCAAGGCTATGGTTTTTCCAGTGGTCATGTATGGATGTGAGAGTTGGACGGTGAAGAAAGCTGAGTGCTGAAGAATTGATGCTTTTGAACTGTGGTGTTGGAGAAGACTCTTGAGGGTCCCTTGGACTGCAAGGAGATCCAACCAGTCCATCCTAAAGGAAATCAGTCCTGAATACACATTGGAAGGACTGATGCTGAAGCTGAAACTCCAATACTTTGGGCACCTGATGCGAAGAGCTGACTCATTTGAAAAGACCCTGATGCTAGGAAAGATTGAAGGTGGGAGGAGAAGGGGACAACAGAGGATGAGATGATTGGATGGCATCACCGACTCAATGGACATGAGTTTAGGTAAACTCTGGGAGTTGGTGATGGACATGGATGCTTGGCATGCTGCAGTCCATGGGGTTGCAAAGAGTCAGACACGACTGAGTGACTGAACTGAAATGAACTGTACATTGCTGTTGGGAGTAAATATTGATAGTTTTCCTCTTTTTGGAAGTCCATAGGTATTATGCTTTAAAATTTAAAAGAGAAGAAATTAATGAAATAGAAACTGGCACAGAATAGAATAACTTAACATAGCTAATGACTTCCCTGGTGGCTCAGACAGTAAAGCATACATCTACAATGCAGGAGACTCAGGTTGGATCCCTGGGTTGGGAAGATCCTCTGGAGAAGGAAATGGCAATCCACTCCAGTGCTCTTGACTGGAAAACCCCATGGATGGAGGAGCCTGGTAGGCTACAGTCCATGGGGTCGCAAAGAGCCAGACATGGCTGAGCAACTTCATTTCCACCTTTCAACAGAAGGTGGAAAATATGGTTATCTTAAGAGATAAAAAAAAAAAAATGCAGCTAGACAGTTCAAGAAATAAAAAAAAAGAACACAAGTTACCAATATCATGAGTGAAAGAAAGGATATTGGTATAAGACCTAGAGGCATTAAAAGGATAATTTAAAAATAAAAACAATTTTATGCCAATATAGTTAATAAATTAGATAAAATGAATAAATTCCTTGAGAAATACAAGTTACAAAAATGGAGATAAGGTGATAGAGAATATTTGAATAGTCACATAATTAAAAATAAATTGAATTAATCATTAAAAATAAACCCTTCCAACACACGAAATTCTAGGCCTAGATGGCTTTACTGGGGCCCAGATGGTTTCATTGATGAGTTATATTAAATATGCAAGAAATAACACCATTTTATACAAACTCTTTCAAAAAATAGAGGAGATAATACTTTCCAATTGACTGTATGAGTCTAATAGAATCCTAACATCAAAATCTCACACAGTTATTACTGAAAAAATTACAGACCAATATCTTTCATGAATATAGATAGATATTTTTGATAAAAATGTAAGCAAATTAGACCCAATGTTTCATTAAAAGAATAACATGATCAAATAAATTTTAAGGAATGCAAGATTTGTTTAAAGAACATCAATCAATGTAATTCACTTCATTAATAAAATAAAAGAGAAAGCTCCTATGATCATCTGAATAGATACAGATAAAGCATTTTACAATAGTCAATACCTATCCATAATAACAACCCACAGCAAACTAGAATAGGAAGGTATCCCTTGATCTGATAAAATCAATCTATTGAAAACATATAGCTAACATCATGTTTAATAGAAAAATTTTGAACATTTTTCTTCAAGGCTAGGACTGAAACAAGGATGCCTACCTTCACCACCTCTATTCAACATTGTACTGGTGATGCTAGCCATTGCAGTAAGTAAAGAAAAAGAAATAGAAGACACAAAGATTGGAAAGAAGAAGTAAAACTATCTATATTCTCATGATTTTTTGGTAGATAATTCTATGAATTTCATAAACTAATGAGCAAACTCAGAAGTTAATTTAGTAAGGTCACAGGATACAAGGTTAATATACTAAAGTAAGTTGTATTTTTATGTATCAACAGCAAACAATTGAAAATAAAAAATAAAAAATTAATTCCATTGTTTTAAAAAAGTTAAAATAAAATATTTAGGATAAAATGTAGCAAAAGCTATACAAGAAATTTAGACTAAAAACTGTAAAACATTTGGAGCTAAATTAAAGAAAACTGAATAAATGGAAAAATATATCATGTTAATTAATTGGAAAATCCACTGGTTAAAAATATTAACTATTTCTAAATTAACCTAAAGATTTATATCCATCTCAATCTTAATCCTAGCAGACTTTATAAAAATAAATTGACAACTAGATTTTAAAATTTATGTAGTAATAAAATGATATTGAATATCCAAAGCAATCCTAAAAAGGAATAACGAAGTCAGGGAATTTAGACTATCTGACTCTAAGACTTCCTTTCATGCAGAATGGTGCTGGGATAAACATAAGCAAATAGATCAAAAGCACAGAACAGTGAACCCAGAAATACATCCTAGTAAATGCAAGCATTTAACTTATAACAGAGGTGATAAAATAATCCAATGTAGAAAGGAAACGTTTTTCAACAAATGGAGCAGGAATAAATGAATATTCACATGGAGAAAATTAAATAATGTTTCTACCTCACCCTATTGTGTGTTGTGTCATGTCGAACTCTTTGTAACCCCATGGACTGTAGCCTGCCAGACTCCTTTGTCCATGGAATTCTCCAGGCAAGAATACTGGAATGGGTTGCCATTCCCTTCTCCAGGGGATCTTCCCACCCCAGGGATCAAATCTGGGTCTCCCACATTGCAGGCAGATTCTTTACTCTCTGAGCCGCCAAGGAAGCCCACCTCACTCTGTGTTCCAAATTAATTTAAGATGGCTCTTAGAACTAAAAATAAAAGCTAAAACTATCATTTGTTACAAGAAAACTTAGAAGAATATCTTTGTGAATTGGGGTAAAAAAAGAGTTACTTAGGAAGGTCACAGAAAGCAATAATTATTTTAAAATTGATAAATTAGATTTCATCAAAATTGAAAACATCTGTTCATCAAAAAGCATCACTAAGGAAATAAACAGGGAAGCCATAGATGGAGAAAATATTCACAAAACATAAAACTGACCAAAGCCTGGTATTCAGCACATACAAAGGATTTTGACAACAATTAAATAAATACTTGAGAAAAACTGGTGAAAGTTTTGAACAAACACCTTCCAAAAGAAAATACTATATGATTCCCCAGTAAGGACGTGCAAATGCTTGATTACAGTACTTATCAGAGGCTTACAATTTAAAACCACAATAAGATACTACCACAGTACATGAACCATGAACTTCCAGATGTTCAAGCTGGATTTAGAAAAGGCAGAGGAACCAGAGATCAAATTGCCAACATCCTCTGGATCACTGAAAAAGCAAGAGAGTTCCAGAAAAACATCTGCTTTATTGAGTATGCCAAAGCCTTTGACTGTGTGGATCACAACAAACTGTGGAAAATTCTTAAACAGATGGGAATACCAGACCACCTGTCTTGCCTCCTGAGAATTCTGTATGCAGGTCAAGAAGCAACAGTTAGAACTGGACATGGAACAAGAGACTGGTTCCAAACAGGAAAAGGAGTATGTCAAGGCTGTATATTGTCACCCTGCTTGTTTAACTTATATGCAGAGTACATCATGAGAAATGCTGGGCTGGATGAAGCACAAGCTGGAATCAAGATTGCTGGGAGAAATATCAGTTACCTCAGATATGCAGATGACACCACCCTTATGGCAGAAAGTGAAGAACTGAAGAGCCTCTTGATGAAAGTGAAAGAGGAGAGTGAAAAAGTTGGCTTAAAACTCAACAATCAGAAAACTAAAATCATGGCATCTAGTCCCATCACTTCATGGCAAATAGATGGGCAAACAATGGAAACAGTGGCAGACTTTATATTTTTGGCCTCCAAAATCACTGCAGATGGTGACTGCAGCCTTGAAATTAAAAGACGCTTGCTCCTTGGAAGAAAAGCTATGACCATCTAGACAGCATATTAAAAAGAAGAGACATTACTTTGCCAACAAAGGTCCGTCTAGTCAAAGCTATGGTTTTTCCAGTAGTCATGTATGGATATGAGAGTTGGGCTATAAAGAAAGCTGAGCACTGAAGAATTGATGCTTTTGAACTACGGTGTTGGAGAAGACCCTTTAGAGTCTCTTGGACTGCAAGGAGATCCAACCAGTCCATCCTAAAGGAAATCAGTCCTGAATACTCATTGGAAGGACTGATGTTGAAGCTGAAACTCCAATACTTTGGGCACCTGATGCGAAGAGCTGACTCATTTGAAAAGACCCTGATGCTGGGAAAGATTGAAGGCAGGAGGAGAAGGGGACGACAGAGGATGAAATGGTTGGATGGCATCACTGACTCGATGGACATGAGTTTGAGTAAACTCCGGGAGTTGGTGATGGACAGGGAGGCCTGGCATGCTGCTGTCCACGGGGTTACAAAGAGTTGGACACAACTGAGCTACTGAACCGAACTGAAATGACACACCTCTGGAATGGGCTCAAATGCAAAAGGAACAATACTAAATGTTGGTGAGGCTATGGAACAATGAAAATCCTTACAAAAAATATATATACAGTATGATTTCATTTGAAGTTCTAAAACAGGCAAAATGATGGAAAAGTATCAGAAAAGTAGTTGATTCTGTGTGTGTACAGGTAAGAAAGGGCATGAGGAAAATTCCTTGGGTGATGTTTATCTTCTAATTTTGAAGGAGTTCAGTGAGACATGGGCATACAATTTGTCAAAACTCCATGAATGTTCGTTTAAGATCTGAACACTTTCTTGCACATAAATTCTACATCAAAAGTAATCAAAACTCTAAAAATATTTAACACTATATGCAAGTTGAAGTATTTAGGCGAAAGTGTACTGTATTTACTTGTAAAGGCATCAGAATATGAGATAGGTTAATAGATGGATAGAAGAATGGATAGATATATGATAAAACAAGTATACAAAAATGTTAATGGTAAAATGGTCGATAGTGACACACTGGTGCTCACTTAAATTTATTTAATCTTTGCTGTTTGTTGGGGAAAAGATAGGCATACCCTTTGACCCAATCCATTTATGTCTAGGTACTTATCCTAGAGAAATACACTTCAAATGTGTACCAAGAGGCATATAGGAGGGTAGTCATTGCAATATTGTTTTTAACAGCAGGAAATACCAAAAAAAAAAAAAAACAAGGTGGGTTGGGTGGTGGGGCATGGTAGAAAACTATGCAAAAGAGTTTTAAAAAAGAATGAGGTAGACCTATATGTACTGATATAGAAAGATCTCCAAGGTATATTTTAAAGTGGAAAAATAAATTATAGAGTAATATATATGATATGTTCCCTTTTATGTAAAATTTTAAAAATCAACAGTTACCATGTCATATTGATAAATATATATGTATATGAATGATTAGAAAATGGTCTAGAACAAGAGCTGGTATATTTCTGTAAAGGACCAGATAGTAAATACTTTAGGCACTACCACTTCTATTGCAACTACTTAACTCTGCCATTGTAGTGTGAAGGTAGCCATAGAGAGTACATAAAGGAATGAGCTTGGCTGTGTCCCGATAAAACTTGATTTACAAAATCAGGTGGGTTGGATTCAACTATGGTCCATAACTTGCCATTTAGTAATGGGACTGATTGCAAGGTTGCTCCCACTTCTTCACCCCATCCTGTATCTATACCCTTTGCTGTATATCTTTGTTTCACCCTCTCCTCCTGACTCTGAACTCAGCCATGTGATTTGCTTTGAATCAATGGGATGCTGTAAGTGAGACACAAATGTAAGCTTGAGAGACACTGGTACCCTGGGACTCCCTTGCTCTTGTGCCTTCTCCATCACTTAGAGAGGATGCCTGCGCTGGCCTGCTAGAAGAGAAGAGACACACAGAGGAGAGTCCAGTCTCCACGGTTGCCCAGCTGAGGCCACCCTAGATTGGTTGATAGTCGGTTGACTTCCCTGGTGGCTCAGATGGTAAAGTGTCTGCCTACAATGCAGGAGACTCAGGTTCGATCCCTAGGTTGGGAAGATCCTCTGGAGAAGGAAATGGCAACCCACTCCAGTACTCTTGCCTGGAAAATCCCATGGACGGAGGAGCGTGGTAGGCTACAGTCCATGGGGTCACAAAGAGTCGGACACGACTGAGCGACTTCAATTTCTTTTTCTTTCTTTGGACCCTCAGACTTGTGGGCAGACCCAGTCCAAATGAACAGAGCTGCCAAAAAGACCATACCAGACACGCAGTCAATAAATGCCTATTGTTGTATGTCACCCAATGTGATGTGTGTGGTTACGTAACTTTACCTAACTACTACAGAAACAAAACACATCCAACTGATAACACTGATTCTCTTTGAGAAAGGGAGAGGAATAGGGATGGCTTTTGGAACCGAAAAAAAATTTAATAAAGAAAAATTGGGTAGTGATATTCCAGAATTTATAAAAATCTAAGTTTTGGTGAAAGTTCTTTGGAAGGTCAGGCAGAGGGACAGACACAAGTAAAGGACCAAGGTCTATTGGCCATTAGAAATGGCCAATAGACATTTCTTTGCTTCTATCTTTAAAAATCTTTCTATTTTTTTTTTATCCTCTGCCTATAAATATGTTCAAGTGTTTTCTATCCTAAAAAGCCCTCTCCTGCCACTGTAACCTTGGTTAACTTTAATCTAGCTCTCTTCTTTCCTTTTCAAATTTAATTTTATAAATAACACACATACTAATAAAAATTCAGACAGTACAGAAAACCCAACATAAAAATAAAAGCCTTCTTTCCGGCCCAACACATTTCCACTAGTACTGCTCCTTGCGACCAATAGTTTTCAAATGATACTGCTTCTACTTTTTTTTTCTGGTAGTTATCCACATTTAAAAAAAAAATTACTGCTTATACCTCTATTTTTTGACATGTATATTTTGGTTTCTCTGTATGAAAGATATGGCTTTTAGCTGATGTATTTTATCTACCTCTCTGCCCTCACCCTGCCTTCACACAAATTGTGTTTCTTGAAATTTTTAGTTCTTCTGTTTTTATATGTGTTTAGCTTTAAATGATATGCTAAAACATCTAGCTTCTTTATTCATAGTGACTTTTACATTTTTATAAAAGTGATAGGATCACCTAGTTAAAAGCAATAGCCTAGTCCTTCCCACCTTCTAGTCTCCACCTTAATTCCTCCAAGAGGCAACCACTTCTAAATGTCAAATGTGTACACAAAGAACCTAGGGATCTACTGAAGTACAGATCCGAATTGGAGGTCTATAGGTGGGACCAAGTCTCTGCATTTATAACAAGCTCACAGGTGATGCTGATGTGCTAGACCATGGATCGTACTTTGAGTAAGGATGTGCAGATGCTGGCAAAGAATCCTCTTAGTCATATGGGCTTGGATTCTGAGGCAGAATTTTAATTCCTTTGGGGACCGAGTTTTCAGATGAGAAATTTGAGGCCCCCATCCTGCCTTTGGGAGGCGGCCAGCCTAACAGAGAAGCAGTGGGGCAACCTATGTCCTACCCAAGCCTGGCTCTTTACCGGGCCCAACAGTCCCAAAATCTTAACTCAACTCCTGTATCATTACACAAATAACTTCCTGGTGGCCTGGTTGACCAACTAGAATTTCCTAGGTAGAGAATAAGTTCCAAGGCAACCCTTGCAATCTAAGGAAAACATAGAAATGCTATTTAGAGGGCAGTGCTTCTAGTGCATCAACGAATTTCTTTCCTCTCCATTAATCTAATCCCCAGCTTCTACCATTAGTTGGTACATAATTACAGCACATCAAAAATTCAAATATCTGGCACTCTCCCTTATGGCCACCTGCCATAAAAATAAGTAAATAAGAGGCCTGAATAGGCCATACTGGAAGTCATACATTTGTCTCAGTTCGGTTTCCCCAGAAACAGACCCTAAGATAAGGACTCAAGTGACATGAAAAAAAAATGATAGTTTCAGTTGCTCAGTCATGTCAGACTCTTTGCCACCCCATGGACTGTAGCCTGCCAGCCTCCTCTATCCATGGGATTTTCTAGGCAAGAATACTGGAGTGGTTTGACATTCCCTTCTCCAGGGGACCTTCCTGACCTAGGGATCGAAACCCCGGTCTCCTGCATTGCAGGCAGCCTCTTTACCATCTAAGCCACCATGGAAGCCCAGGGACTCAAGTACAGATAGTCTGTTTGAAAGTTGGTCCCAAGAAACTCCAGGAGAGGAGCGGTGAAGGGAGACAGGAAAGGGAAGTCAGTCAGGAAAGGATGTGGAATCAGCAGGTTATCACCGTGGATACCTGGAACATAGTCCCTTCGAGAAACTCTAGAAATAAATGTAAAACACGCACCTTGGATCTGTCCCACCTGAGGGCAAAGGAGCTGTGTTTATGCAACAGCCTCTCTGGGTAAGCCTTGCTCCTGGGGGTAGGGGAGTCCCTGGCACTCAGGGTCTGCTGTGTAGAGAGAGAACCCCCAGGAAAAGTCATGTGGGGTAAGTGCAGGCAGCTGGAAGTCGGTCCACAACCTTCTACCATTTCAAACAGCTGCCTCCAGAGTGGAGGACCCCCCTAAGACCAGCATCTGAAGCCTGTCAACTCCTCCTTGACCCTATCTACACAGAAGTTGCTGCATAGTAACAACTCCAGGACTGGACTTCTGTTGAGTCTGCCCCTGATGGTTGATCAGCTGTCTCTCACTAGGACAAGGGCAGATGTGATCCAGGTGACCTGCAACCAGAGGCTGGAGAGCAACCCCAAATGGATTGCAGGGACCCCTGGCCCTGGCCCAGGATCCATGGAGTTTTACACTGTGGAACACTCATATCTGTTCCTCCTCCTGTACAATCTTCCCTGCACCCGATCATCGGCTTTGTTTCCCCAGGAATATATGTCAAGGAGATAGATCTGTGGAGAAAAGCCATCTGGAGGGGCTATTTTCAAAGGAACTATTTTAAAGCTGTCCTTCCCGTCCACCACATCCTGACATTTGGTATATTTAGCATTATCCATAGACAGGGCTAATGGATTTTTCGTTGCAAATCATTATGATTCAAACCACTGCAGTCTTTATTCTTTTTTAATTGCAACTAAGTCATGCACACACACACACATATACAACACACACATTAATAGCTATCTTATATTTATACATGAAAAATACTTCCAATCAAAGCAACTCTAGTTTAACTTACAAGCCTTTGCTACCGAACCCTTTTATAAGGGAGGGGGAGGGACAAATGCTGCAGGTTAGCGGGTATTGCCTTCACACTGCGCCTGAAATGCACATGTATTTGGTCAAAGAAAAGAATGCACAAAAGGTGTTTAAAATTGACAGCCCAAGACAGGAGTAATTTAACATGCCATTCTTTGCCTCCTGCTCCTGTAGGTGGAGAGCACTGCTGATTTGCCTCACTGAATACAAATTTATATCATCTCTGCCATTAATATGGTTTCCTTTCATCCCATGAATTAATCTCCTTCTGCCAGCAGAATAATGGCTGTGAAGGAACAAGTTCCAATGTCAGGAATCAAAACTGCAGTAGACTCACGCTTTCTGAGGCAGCTCCCACGGGCTGTGTTCATTATCTGCAGATAAAACAGGAATTACACAAGCAAGAGCAGGGTCCACAGTTCACCTCTGCCCTGGGGCCACCAGGCCAGGGCTTGACTTCCTACTTCCTCTGATGACTGATCTGGTGATTTTCTGAGATACTAATCCAGACATCAAACTTGTTACTGTTTTTATTTTGATTTAGAAACAAGTTTTTTTTTTTTTTTTTTTTGGCTGCACTGCATAGCCAGTGGGATTTTAGTTCCCCAACTAGGGATCAAACCTGAACCCCCTGCATTGGGAGAACAGAGTCTGAAGCACTGGACCGCCAGGTTAAGTCTCTCTACTGTGTTTAAAATCAGCTGCCTGATATCATGGTTTGGGGCTGGTCTCAAATATTGTACCCTAAGCTGGACCCATATTTTCCAAAAGCAGACGTTTGGTCTTATAGGTTTCCATACGCCTGCAGCCTCTTGTACAATACCTGACGCATGGATACTCAGAAAAGGCTGCAGTGGATAGACACTATATATGCATCCACTACACACCATAGCAGGCGGATATGTGAGTAGACTACAGAGCATAGTAGCCACACTGGGACTCAGCTCCCCTGGGGCAGGCAACCTGCCCTGGGACAGGCCCTACCATTTTGATAAGATGGATCCATTTGACAAACATGTTTAACAGGATCATGACAGGGACTCCAATTACTGAGCACTGACAAAGCATTATAGTTGTGGTTCCCATAGGCGGTGCTTGGACCAACCATAATGTTACAGGATTCTGGTTAGAGATGTCAGTTCCAGGGCCTCATCCAGACCCTAGAAGCTCTGAGAGGTGGAGTCCAGCAATCTGGGTTTAATCATTCTCTGGGTGATTCCAAGGCAACATTCAGGTAGAGAATGCTGTACTCAGATAAAGAACTCAGGCTCTGGAGGGACTTCCTTGGTGGTCCAGTGGTTAAGAACCCACCTTGGAATCCAGGGGATGTGGGATCAACCTCTGGTCAGAGAACTAAGATCCCACATGCCTCCTAGCAACTAGGCCCTTGAGCTGCAACTACTGAGCCTGCATGCCACAGCGAAAGATCCCGCATGCCGTGAGTACAACTAAGACCTGACACAGCTGAATAAATACATACTAAAATAAAAAAAGAACTCAAGCTCTGGAGCCAGAATGCCTGGGCTCCAATCACAGCTGTTTCTCCTTGAATACATCCTTCAAGGTCTCCGTGCCTCAGTTTCCTCATCTGGAAAATGGAGAAGTGCTAGTTTGTGTTTTTCCCAAAGCGGACCTATAGTCAACTATTTGGACAAAAGCAATCTGTTTGCAAGGCTTCCCAGGTGGTGCTAGTGATAAAGAACCTGCCTGCCGATGCAGGAGACATAAGAGATGGGGGTTCGATCCCTGGATAGAGAAGATCCCCTGGAGGAGCACATGGCAACCCACTCCAGTATTTTGCCTGGGAAATCCCATGGACAGGCGGAGCTTGGTGGGCTACAGTCTATAGGGTAGCAAAGAGTCAGACACGACTGAAGCAACCTAGCACGCACGCATGCAGTCTGTTTGCAAGGTGATCCTAGGAAGAGGGAGCAGGAAGAGTAAAATAGGAAAAGAGTACAAAACAGTTCCTGGGGGACAACTGGAGTAAATTTCACTGGGCTCTTCACAAAAGAGTGGGGGATCAAAGCCCAGTATTGATCACTATAACTAGCCCATCAGACTGTGACTTGTGTTCTACCAACTCCCCTCCTGCACTGATGAAGGGTCACTCCTGGGGTGTTAACATCCCGGCACCTCTAGGATGTAATAGAGTGAAACTGACAAATGTAAATGCCTCCTTTCAAACCTTACACAGAAGTGATGAGGCCTGGGTGAGCCGAGGAGCACATGGTCTAAGAGCTGGGTGATCTGCTTCTACTTAGCCTACTTTGGCAAGCACATCCACTTTGTGCAATGATCCACTTTGGTAGCAAAATGGCAAATGCATAGGCATTATCCTGAATTGGATTTCCCCAGAGGCAGACCTTGAGACAAAAATTCAAGTGCAAGTGGTTAATTTGGGAGAAAAGCTCAGGAAGCCCCTGGAGGGCAGTGGGGAAGGGAGGGAGGTCCAAGCAGGACACTTTTTTGAGCAGGTCTCCACTATGGGCAGCTGGGGCCAGTCTCACTGGGGTCTGGCACTCACCCCACAGCTGTCCCACCATGGCCGACAAGGAAGCGGGCATAGTTATCCACCAACTCCCCTTATCTTCAGCACAGGACTGCTTCCAGTACTACTGGCTCTTCCTAGCCTTTCCTGTGTGTGCACGACAAGCTCTTATTACCATGAAGTACACCCGGGCAGAGTTGTGAGTGTTTATCCAGCAACTTGCCTGTGGGGGTGAGTGCCCTGCCACAGCGGTGGGCACCAGTCAGGGACCCTGCTGGGACATCTGGTGCTGCATGCAAATAGGAAAAGCTGCAGGTGTTGCCAGGATCCTGGTGCAGTCGTGGGTGATTCTGTGAGAATGAACTTAAAGGGAGAGAAGCAGCACTGAAGCTGGAGTGGGGGCGCTTTGGCAAGTGGGGCGGTTCCCTTTCCTCTGCTCAGAATGGAGAAGCTGCGGGGGGCAGGGCGGGAGTATATACTCTCTTCTGTCTCTTATCTTGTTCTCTTAGCAGTGGAGGCACTGGGGAGACTCTGTACCCCACCCTCCACCAGCCCCTCAAGGAACCAGAAGCTTTTAGTTGCAAAGGACAAAAGGAATGGGCCACCTGCATGAGATGGATATGATCATTCCATAGGTGGAGAGTCTGAGGCCACGGACGGGGGGACACGGATCACTGCTACCACTAAAGTTCCTCTTAGGTCACCATGGGGCTTAGGCATATACAGCCAGGTTATTGTTGTTGTTCAGTCGCTAAGTCGTATCTGACTCTTTGTGTCCCCATGGACTGTCGCACAGCAGCATTCCCTGTTCCCCACCATCTCCCAGAGTTTGCTCAAACTCATGTCCATTGAGTTGATGATGCCATCCAACCATCTCCTCCTCTGTTATCTCCTTCTCCTTTTGCTTTCAATCTTTCCTAGCATCAGGGTCTTTTTCGGATGAGACACTCCTTGCATCAGGCCTGGCTCCTTAAAGGGAGGGAGGGGAGAAGGATGCAAAGAGGAGTCCCTTACTAAAAAATTATGAAGAATTTCAAGATGGTGGCAGCAGAGCATTACATCAAGTGCGAGACCCTTTTGCACGTGGGGTCTGGCACCTGTGAGGTGGGTCCTGAGTGCAATCCTTGTAGAAGCAGCTGCAGGGAGCAGGTGAGGCCCCCCCGGGCAGACAGAAGCATCTGAGCACCCCCAGGTCACTGTGCTCATCACACAGGGAGGGATTTGTTTTTGCTCTGAGGGCAGAGGAAGGTGCCTCCATGCTTGTGTCTTTGAGTGGGGTCTATTAAAACACTCAGCAACGGACAGAAATGGAGCCACTCGGAGGCATCCCCAGTGGCATGGAGGAAGTGGGACTCAGGCATCCATACAAATACCACAGGGGAGGGCTTGGGCCTTGCAAGGGACTGGGGGTGAAGCGTGTGCTCAGCTCTCTCGCACGAGGGGGGAGGTTGTGGGGCACCTGTCAGCGTGGCAGTGGGTGGGGCCATTAGGGTGCCCATCTCCTCTCCTCCTCCTTTAACCCAAACAGCTGTCTGATACGGGGTTCCACTTGGAACTCACGGGCTACAGGTTATGCCACTCAGACTCCAGGCAGTGGGTGGCTGTGGGTGGAGGAATGTCCCCTGCGCCCCATCCACAGGCATGGAGCAGTTGCCTGGGTGAGGGAGTGGGCAGAGTCCTGGCTCAGCCAAAGCTGGCTTCCTGAATCATCCTGGCCTCATGGAGAAACAGAGCCTCCGTGGCTGGCCTTGCTTCCTTTAGTTTGTACCCAGTAGCAGGTAGAACAAAAAGGGCCCCTGGCCCCTCTCTGGAGTGACATGGACCACTCCTTCCAAGGTCTGCAAAGTTCACTGAACCTTGGGACTTCCTGTGTGAAGCTTTTAATTCACTTAAGGGAATTATCTTAAAGGCTTTGGGCAAATCAGCTCATAACTGATGTGCTCTTTGGCCTAAACAGTTTTTTAAAAAATTTAGACACGGTATTTAAAAATCAGTGATTTCATATAAAATTTTGAATTTCTGGCTCCTCTTGAACAAAAGTGCCTTTTGGCAGCTCTGGCCATGATTCTACATGCAGCTATACTTACACAAACCAGTCAATCCTAAAGAAATCAGTCCTGAATATTCGTTGGAAGGACAGATGCTGAAACTCCAGTACTTTGGCCACCTGACATGAAGAGCCAACTCATTGGAAAAGCCCGTGATGCTGGGAAAGTTTGAAGGCAAGAGGAGAAGGGTATGACAGAGGATGAGATGGTTGGATGGCATCACTGACTTGATGGACATGAGTTTGAGCAAGCTCTGGGAGTTGGTGATGGACAGGGAAGCCTGACATGCTGCAGTCCACGAGGTCACAAAGAGTCCGACACGACTGAGTGACTGAAATGAACTGAACACTTACCTGGGGTAATTGGCAGGTGCCTTCTTTACCTGGCCCAGGTTCTTCACTCACCACGGTCCCCATTCAGCCCACAGCACTCACTTTATCACGTGCCTGGACCCTGTGAATATTTGCACTTGCGCTGGCATCATGCTGTGAACACACCTGGTGTCCCCAGATGTCTCCCATGGAGTTATTGGGCCTCAGATGTCATTTAGCACATGCCTCATCTCAGAGCATGAGTCTCTGGCCAGGGCTTAGAACTCTCTGAGTTTAATTTTAGAGTCCAATATTTAATCTTCTTTTTTTTTTTGGCCTGGGAGAGATTTTGGTGACTTAAATGTGTGCTGGGAGTGTAGGAAGTTCAGTCTGGTTTCCTGCTGGGTTAGAAGGCTTACACTTCACTCACACTTTTCACCAATCTTCCCAAGGGCTCTCTGCGCTCATTCCTGGAGTTTCGAATCTTTGGGTCCCATTCTCTCTCTCTCTGGCGCTCTCTGTCTCTCTCCACACTGCACCCCTCCCTTGCAAGATGAATACTGCACGAGACTTGTGTAGCCGATTGCCTCATTAGCAAAGCCCTCGCAGGAGAAGAGTGGATGGATGCTAGGCATGTCAGTAATTACGTCCTTGGTTTGAGGCCAGAGCCCCCTCAGCCTCCTCGGCCGTTTGCCAGCTCTAGGAAGAGACCACAGGCTTCCGCAGCCCCACCCGGAGAGCTTGGAGCCTGCCACTCTGGAGAAGTGAAGCTATTTCTGTGTGTGTATGTGGGAAGGGTGGGAAGACGGAAAGAAAAGTGAGAAAATGTATGTAAGCAAATATTTCAAAGAAAAGAGGGGGAAGCTCATTTTTAAACAGCATCATAAAAGAAGCGACAGGCTCCTGCCAGACCCCCAAATGAACAGCAGGCCCCGTGTCCCTTTGCCCCCCTGGGGAGGCGCTCATGATTGCCAGTTGCAGGCTGAGTGCAGCCCAGAAGTCCTCGGGAAAATGAAGCCAAGGTGGCCTTCCCGCCTGCCTGCAAATGATCAGCGGGCCCTGAAGCTGCACTTGGAACCAAGTCACAGAAGATGACTGTGCTCCATTCCACTGCAGCTTCCTGGACAATGCCTAGAATTGAACACGTTTGTGGCCAATGCCCACATGACTTCACTAGGATTTACTTATGGGAACAAAGGATGAAGAGAAGAGAGGCAGGCAGGGCAGTCATGAAGCTGAGTGAGTTTTGTTCTTTAATACGTGGGGGAAACAAGTAGGAAAGTTTGCAGCAGTTTGCAGCCGTTTCTTCCCAGGGACTCTTCCTGTCTACACCTTCAGCAGATTCTAAAATAGCTCCCTCCCCGCCCTTCCTCCTCCACCTCCAAGGGGAAAACTGTAAAAGGTAAAGGCGGAGATGGTGAGTGAATAGGACTGACGTGGGTCCATCATGACAGAGCCGGACCAACTGCTCACTTGGGGAACTAATGTCCGCAAGTGACTCAGACCCAATACAACTGCACCACAAATAACTTTCAGTTTTGAGGCAATTTTGACACCCAGGCTTCTCTTTGTTTCAGTTATTTCAGAAAGTATAGCTTCTGATTTCTCTTTCTGATTCATGTTCCAGTTCAAAGATTTGGATTTGGTTCTATTTGGATTTAGAAAAGTAGTGTTTTTTGGTTTTTTCCTGGGTGTGGTTCTCAGTGGGTTAAGTTTAAGGCCCAGGTGCACAGAAGCACTGACTGAGAAACATACATTTCAACATGGAGAGCTCGATGGAGTCAAATAGTCTAGTTATTGATTAGAATAATTAAAATATCAAAATCTAATGGATGGGAAGTACCTAGAAGAGTGTATATGTACCCACAGGGAACTGAGATCAGGCAGCGGAGAACTCATCTTTTATGACAAGCTGGGAACCGGTAGTGTTAATGCCAAGGACCACACAATAAATCTTACGAGATTAGATGTGTTTTTCGGTGGCAAATATTCATGTGAACACAGACAGGCTGAAGTTTGGTATTTCAGTGGTGGATGCTTCTGGCACCCCATGCAGAGCCCATCAGCACAAACACACCTGACCTCTGGCTGCAGTAAGCAGTAGATGCAAATCGCTTGCAGCTGCTTCCTCCCCATGCCAGCCTCAGCCTGAGGGCTATGAGCTCCTCCCCACTGCAGCCTCCCCCAAGGTTGCAAGTCACCCTGGCCCCCACAAACCTGAGCAATGACTAAATGACACGGCATGACAAAGGTACCCCCATGCCTCATGTTGGGACAGCTCTGGTACAATTTCTGCTCCAGAGCTCCCAGAGGGATCAGGCTAAGGGGGTGCCCAGAAGAAATCACATCCTCATTGGCTCCTCCCCTCACCCCCACTCCATCCTGCTTCCCTGAGAGCACCCCCAAAGAAGAAATCCTATCTCAGGCTCTCTTTCTTCCTCACACTATTTAGTTATGATGCCTGTGTCTTCCAAAGTCCTGTGCAGTTTAGATGTTGAGCTTCTGTCCAGCCTCTCAATACTAAGTTCCAGTGACCCGAGCATTTGTTTTCAGTTTAGAAAACCAACCCTGCTCTCTGAGATTGGCCCCTGTTCACCCACTGCAGGGTGATCTTCCCTGTCTAGGGCCTGCTAGGTGAATAGCTGTTTCCAGTTACTAACAAGAATAATACAGTCAAAGCAACACTAGATTTTCTTCTGAGAGCTAAAAAGAGTTCCTTTTCAAGTAACACTTGCAACCCCCTTCTCTTGCATGCTAAAATGCAAAAGACAAACAAAACAATAGAAGATGCCTCAACCCAGCAATTCTATTATCAGTTCCTAGACAGCTCTTTCTCCCTCCCTCCCCCACCCCAAATTGGTCTTTATCTCCCCCTTATGTATTCTCTACACAGCTGGAAAGACCATTGAATCTAGGAGGAAATTGGCAAAACCATCCAGCTTCGTTGCAACAAAATGGCACTTCCTCCCTGGACATCCATGTGTCAGCTCTTTTGCCATTTCTAAGAGATTGCTTAGGCTGTGACTCCCTGCTGGACCCTCCATCCCGTTCTTGGAATCTTGTTGTGGGTGGGAAGGACCTCGCGATCGTAGGGACCAGACTTTCAATCTGCTCAGCAGAACAGAATCCTATAATTTGGGAGCATGAAGCTACACCAGGAAAATATCACTGGCTTAGACCACCTGGGTCACAGTGAGAGATGCAATGATCCCTCGGGGGGAAAGGGGAGGATGACTCTACGCCCACCCACTCTAACCATGCAGTGGGCAAAGCGCATCGCTTCCGATAGCAAATAAGAGAATAGCTGTTGACCATCTCAATGAAAGCAATGTGTCTGGGTCAGAATGGGCTTGGTAAGATCTTTTCACTCTAAAGCCCAAGATTACTGATGACTCCGTCTTCCGATGAGTTTACATTTGTAGCAGATGTTGCTGAGGACCTGCCTAAGGGCTTTTTCCCACACCACAGGAAGTTGTTCAGCTGCAAGCAGGGGAAACCGGAAATGCAGGGGAATAGTACAGTCAAACCAACCGATGGGGCTGGGAAGAGATAAACAAAAGCCTTGTTCTCTAGTCTGCTGTGAGACCCCCTGATCCATGCTGAAGAAGTTCCCGCTAGGGAGTCCTCGTGGGTGGGATAAAGCTCCCAGGCTCCCCGCAAGGCAACATGCTCATCTGTGCGCCCTTTATTGACTCGTTTACTTTCCCAGATTATTACTGCTTCCCGAGATCACCTATAGAAAAACTGCTTGCACCCAAATCTTCACATTGGGTCTGAGCTGCGGGAACCTAAATGAATGATCTATCCATTTTATCCATCCATCCCCCTAATCCATCCACCCATGCTATTCCATCCCCTTTTAGGTTCCAGTTACTGTACTCGCATGGGTTGCAGAGGGGGCAATCAGGCAAGTACAAAGCTAAATAAGATACTCTTCCTCTCCCCAGGGATCTCTCAGTCTACCTGAAATAGACAATCATCCGATAGGGCAGTGCTAGAACAGAGACAAATTGCTATATGAACACAGGGGAGAGAACAGCTAACTAAGCTAGAGCATCAGGAGAAGCCTCAGTGGGGAGACAGAGTGTCTACCAGCTGTGTCGAATCAGTAGTACCCTGAAGATGCCTTACTGGAAGAGGGAGGGTCCATGGTTGGCCTAAAAGGTAAACGCTTAATACACAGTGGGAAGTACACATGTGATACTAGAATCTCTCAGCATCACTGGCAGTGTCTAAAATTTTCTCGCTTTCAGCAAGACAACTTTTATCGACTAAATTCTTACATGATATGAACTCCCTGATATTTATCCAGTGAACAAAGAAGAGGCAAAGATTTCCAGGTGGAGAGAAGAGATGGTGAAAGGCATGGAGGCACAGACTCATACGCCAGTTAGTTAGATTTCTGGGTGTAGAGTAAGTAAGTGGTGCTGATTAAGCAGGTGACGGCCAGATTGTGAGTCCCACTAAAAGCCATTCTCGGGAGCTTTCACTTTTTCCTACAGGCTTATGGCAGTCGCAGTGCTTGCTGAACACAGGAGTGATGGCTCTAGAGTGATCTTTCAAAACACTTACATTGGGCTTCTTGCACACAACATATACAATTGGATCTTCTTTTTATTTTATCCTCGCTGCCAGTGGAGAAAATTCTTGTTTCAATTGGTGTATTTAGACGAGTCACATTTAAAGTGATTATTGACATTAGTTGGAATAATGACCCTCATATTTATAACTTTTTCCTATCTGTTGTTCTTAATACTTCGTGCTTTAAAAAAAAAAAAATCTTCCCCTCTTTTTCTGCCTTCTCTGATTTTAATTCAGCATTTTGTATGACTCCATTTTATCTTGTCTCTTGGCATATTAATTACATTTCTTTTTGGTTTGTTTTTAATTTCATTTCTTAAAAAAAAATTTTTTTGTGATTGCTCTAGAGTTTACAATCTGCATTTACAACTAACTCAACGAAGACCCTTTTCCTAAAAGGCAACTCTTTTAAACAACACTATATTACTTCACAGATAGGATGGGTACCATATAACAGAGTATTCCCAATGCCTCACTCCCAGTCCATGGAACATGGCTGTCATTCAGTTCACTTAATCTTTCAAACTATGAGGCCGAACCAGTGTGGATAATGAACTTCAGTCAGACAGAAATAATCTGACAGAACTTTGAAATCTTGGAGGCAAGAGCTAGTAAGCAGGAGACAGTTTGCAAAAATGGCTAATATCATTCTACCTGTCCCAGCACAGAGACCCTTTTACAATGTGACTTTGCCACTTCGCGTCAAGAAAGGATTTACTTCTCCACTCTTGGAATATGGGCTCAGCCACATGGTGCTTTCACGGATGGGACACTGACCAATGTGCCCCAAGCAAGGACTTGCAAAATGCCCCTGCACTGAGACCGGGCCTCTTATGAAAGTGTTAGTTGCTCAGTTGTGTCTGACTCTTTGCCACCCCATAGGCTGCAGCCACCTGCCAGTCTTCTCTGTCCATGGGATTCTCCAGGCAAGAATATTGGAGTGGGTTGCCATTTCCTTCTCTGGGGGATCTTCCTGACCAGAGATCAAGCCTGGTTCTCCAGCACTGCAGGCAGATTCTTTACCATCTGAGCCACCAGGTGCTTAAAAGCTGAGTATCATTGTTATTTAAAGGCCAAGCTTAGTTCAGTAACAAACAAAGAAACAATCCCTTTTGTATGTTGTGGGTTGTGGTCTGATCTTCCCAGATGTCCAGCTGCCAGCACATCAGCCCCATCCATCACAGACTCTTTAGCTACTGTGTCCATTTTCTGGAGGCTGCCAGCAGACAGCCCAGCCCTCTGTCCACTGGCCTTTTTAATAACATTAGGAAAACCTTGGCTCCAGTCACCCTCTGGTTCTTGGTATTTGGGAACACTCACCAGCCTATCTATTTTATTAAG
Source organism: Giraffa tippelskirchi (assembly GCF_054371585.1). Taxonomy (NCBI): domain Eukaryota; kingdom Metazoa; phylum Chordata; class Mammalia; order Artiodactyla; family Giraffidae; genus Giraffa; species Giraffa tippelskirchi. The sequence goes on along the minus strand of NC_137283.1, from coordinate 15,300,593 downwards.
ACACAGTCGGGACACAGTGCACCCTACCCCCACCACATGCACACCTTAAATGGAAAGAGGGCAGGACCAGAAGATTTATGACTGGTGATTTGGCATGCAGCGAGCTCAAGGGAGCACAGTGATGTCCTTGGAGTTCAGGCTGGGCGGAAGTTGGCTCACTAGGTACCGCCTGCCTCCCTCTCGCCCCCTCCGTGGGACGCGCCTCCCGTCCGGCTTCCCGTAAGCCTTTAGCCCCAGGAACACTTCATCATCACATTGCCACAGATGAAAATTTAAGGAGTCTGCTGTCTCCAAGAAATGAATCCCAGATTACTTTTCAATACTTTTGCCCCTACTTTTGTTCTTTCTCCCTTCTCTGTCATCAAGCCTTATTTCACCAAGGAGACATTGCTGGAGCATGTTCTGAAGAAAGCTTCAGGTGGGGCATAGGTAGTGCTGAGCACTCCAGGGCTGGGACAGTTGTGGCTGCCCAGGTGTTGGGCTGGGCTTCCCTGATAGCTCAGTTGGTAAAGAATCTGCCTGCAATGCAGGAGACCTGGGTTCGATCCCTGGGTTGGGAAGGTCCCCTCGAAGGGAAAGGCTACCCACTTCAGTATTCTGGCCTGGAGAATTTCATGGACTGTATAGTCCATGAGGTCACAAAGAGTCAGACTGAGTGACTTTCACTTTCGGGTCCTGGGCCCACCTTGCCCTTTTGAGGAGCTGCGGGTTGCCTGCATGTAGGGACTCTGGCCCTTCAAAGGCACTCGTGATCCTGGGCAGGGCTTCCCAGAGTTTTGCCCAAGGTACCTGGGGAGCAGCAGGCAGGCTTCATGAGAAGGTTTGAAGGGTGAGGGGAGCTTGATACTCTCCTTACCCATCTCAGTACCCTGTTCTCAGCCAGGCCTGCTGCTGCATCGGAACCTGTCCAGCTCAGGGTCAAGGAAGGGGAGATGTTCTGAACCACCCCTCAGAGCAGCGAATCTCTGAGGGCACACGGGACTCAGTTTCCCTGGTTTTCATTGGTGAGAGTCAAAGCCAACATTTGTGCTGGGACCTTAGCACTGAAATAACTGATGGCCACATATGGCAGACCAGGAGGCGATGTGCAGGCATGGTGCTAGAAACTTGGCCTTGGGGGAAGACATGCTGGAACTGTTGGCTTTGTGGCCTTGGCCAAGTTACCTGGCCTTACTGAAGCCTAGTTTGCTCTTCTGTAAAATGGAGATCATTGTCAGGACGAAAAGGAATACTAAAAGTAAAGCAGTTGTCATATATAAAATAGATAATCAACAAGGACCTGCTGGATAGCACAGGGAACTCTACTCAGTATTATGTAATAACCTATATGGGAAAAGAATCTGACAAAGAATAGATATATGTACAACTGAATCACTTTGCTGTACACCTGAAACTAACACAACATTGAAAATCAGCAAACCAACTATAATCTTAAATTAAGTTAAAAAAAAGCAAAGTAACTGTCACATTAAACACTCATCCAAAGAAAGCAAAATCAGTTGATACTGTTGATATTATGCTTATAATAAAACTACTACTACTACTATTATTAATGCTGGAAACACCAGATCTGATGGGACAAATGTGTAAGCTTCAGTCCAACAGAGCAGGGCCAGGATACAGGAGCTAGGGAGGGACCCATCTGGACAGAGCAGGGCCAGGATCTCCATCTTGCCCCACCTGATTGTCACCCCCTTCTGTTCCTTTCCTATGCAGGAACCCCATCCCCAGATTCTCGGCAAGTTCTCAGTTATTTGCCTCAGTTTCCCTGCACATGTGTTTAACAGAGAATGCACCTGGCTGTGGGAGGCTGGCTGTGCTACAGGGTCCATGGATGACCCTGAGGTGGGATAACTCTTGTTGACTCTTCACAGTGTCTTTGTGTGTCTTGGTCTTAGAGTGTCCAGCCTCTCATGTCTACCAGGGTGGAGCTCTTAACCTCTGAGTGCAGTGGATCCCACCACTGTGTACAGCATCCTAATAAAGAAAGAAAAGAAAACAACCCAATAAACCAAATCTAACAGCCATTCCCAGAATTGCTGGGGCAGGACGAGGCACAGGCTCCATTCATTAGCAAAACCAGTCCTGGTGATTATCTTTAATACATGGGCTGTGTCTTTATTGCATTTTAATCTACTCCATTCACTCTTTGCTGGCCCATGATTTGATTCAGAAATCAGGTCAACAATTTCAGGATTGCAATTTGTTGAAAAAGTAACAGTTTTAAAAATGCTCCCATGTTCTTATTCTGGCACAGTGGAAAAAGTGTTCGGCGTCAAAGTCTACAGATCTGAGTTTGAATTCTGATGTAGCTACTAACTATCTGGGTGATCATAAGGAGGGCCTTCAAAGGTGACTTCATTTGGGCTCTCCAAAAAGTGACTCCGGGATGAGAACATGGGTGCAGAGAGTTGATCAGGGTAAGTGAAAGTCACTCAGTCGTGTCCGACTCTTTGCGACCCCACGGATTATACAGTCCATGGAATTCTCCAGGCCAGAATACTGGAGTGGGTAGCCTTTCCCTTCTCCAGGGGATCTTCCCAACCCAGGGATCGAACCCAGGTCTCCTGCATTGCAGGCGGATTCTTTGCCAGCTGAGCCACAAGGGAAGGGTGTGAGGAAAATGAGACAGGAGTGGAGAAAAGACAGCAGTGGGTGTGGCAAGGTGGGGCTCCATGCCACTGGGGTCTGTGGAGGAGTCACGCTGAATACCCTCAAAATTCTCCTTTGAGGGCTGGGACTCTGGGGCACAAGCCCATATTGCCTATTGGGTCCCCTCTTCTGAAAGTTGCTCCAGCAAATTAACCTGTGCTGCCTGTGCTGGAGGTCCTCACGGTGAAAGTCTGGAGAAAGTCTCAAGTGGAGAGAAGAAGGCATGTGATCACCAGAGGTAGTCGCTGTCACACAGGAACTGGCCCCTACAGCTGCAGGTGAACTCAGCAGGGTGGAGGGGATGGGCCCGCTGCAGGATGGGGGGACACAGGGGTGGGTTAACAACGGTTTATTGCCCAGAACACACGTGGGATCTATTTTACATTCTAAACCCAAGTAAGACGGTAGGTGTTGCGAGAGGGCATCAGAGGGCAGACACACTGAAACTATAACTACAGAAAACTAGCTAATCTGATCACACGGACCACAGCCTTGTCTATCTCAATGAAATTAAGCCATGCTGTGTGGGGCCACCCAAGACGGATGGGTCGTGGTGGAGAGGTTTGACAGAATGTGGTCCACTGGAGAAGGGCATGGCAAACCACTTCAGTATTCTTGCCTTGAGAACCCCATGAACACTATGAAAACACAAAAAGATAGGACACTGAAAGATGAACTCCCCAGGTCGGTAGGTGCCCAATATGCTGCTAGAGATCAGTAGAGAAATAACTCCAGAAAGAATGATGGGATGAAGCCAAAGCAAAAACTATACCCAGCTATGGATGTGACTGGTGATAGAAGCAAAGTCCAATGCTGTAAAGAGCAATATTGCATAGGAACCTGGAATGTTAGGTCCATGAATCAAGGCAAACTGGAAGTGGTCAAACAGGAGATGGCAATGGTGAACATCGACATTCTAGGAATCAGCGAACTAAGATGGCCTGGAATGGGTGAATTTAACTCAGATGACCTTTATATCTACTACTGTGGGCAGGAATCCCTTAGAAGAAATGGAGTAGCTATCATGGCCAACAAAAGAGTCCGAAATGCAGTACTTGGATGCAATCTCAAAAACGACAGAAGATCTCTGTTCGTTTCCAAGGCAAACCATTCAATCTCATGGTAATCCAAGTCTACGCCCCGACCAGTAATACTGAAGAAGCTGAACTTGAACGGTTCTATGAAGACCTACAAGACCTTTTAGAACTAACACCCAAAAAAGATGTCCTTTTCATCATAGGGGACTGGAACGCAAAAGTAGGAAGTCAGGAAACATCTGGCATAACAGGCAAATTTGGCCTTGGAGTACAGAATGAAGCAGGGCAAAGGCTAATAGAGTTTTGCCAAGAGAATGCACTGATCATAGCAAACACCCTCTTTCAACAACACAAGCAAAGACTCTACACATGGACATCACCAGATGGTCAATACCAAAATCAGATTGATTATATTCTTTGCAGCCAAAGGTGGAGAAGCTCTATACAGTCAGCAAAAACAAGACTGGGAGCAGACTATGGCTCAGATCATGAACTCCTTATTGCCAAATTCAGACTTAAATTGAAGAAAGTAGGGAAAACCATTAGACCATTCAGGTATGCCCTAAATCAAATCCCTTATGATTATACAGTGGAAGTGACAAGTAGATTTAAGGGACTAGATCTGATAGACAGAATTCCTGATGAACTATGGACAGAGGTTTGTGACATTGTACAGGAGACAGGGATCAAGACCATCCCCATAGAAAAGAAATGCAAAAAAGCAAAATGGCTGTCTGAGGAGGCCTTACAAATAGCTGGGAAAAGAAGAGAAGCGAAAAGCGAAGGAGAAAAGGAAGGATATTCTCATCTGAATGCAGAGTTCCAAAGAATAGTAAGGAGAGATAAGAAAGCCTTCCTCAGCGATCAATGCAAAGAAATAGAGGAAAACAACAGATTGGGAAAGACTAGAGACCTCTTCAAGAAAATTAGAGATACCAAGGGAACATTTCATGCAAAGATGGGCTCGATAAAGGACAGAAATGGTATGGACCTAACAGAAGCAGAAGATATTAAGAAGAGGTGGCAAGAATACACAGAAGAACTGTACAAAAAGATCTTCATGACCCAGATAATCACGATGGTGTGATCACTCACCTAGAGCCAGACATCCTGGAATGTGAAGTCAAGTGGGCCTTAGAAAGCATCACTACGAACAAAGCTGGTGGAGGTGATGGAATTCCAGTTGAGCTATTTCAAATCCTCAAAGATGATGCTGTGAAAGTGCTGCACTCGATATGCCAGCAAATCTGGAAAACTCAGCAGTGGTCACATGAATGGAAAAGGTCAGTTTTCGTTCCAATCCCAAAGAAAGGCAATGCCAAAGAATGCTCAAACTACTGCACAATTGCACTCATCTCACACGCTAGTAAAGTAATGCTCAAATACTCAAGCCAGGCTTCAGCAATACGTGAACCGTGAACTTCCAGATGTTCAAGCTGGTTTTAGAAAAGGCAGAGGAACCAGAGATCAAATTGCCAACGTCCGATGGATCATCAAAAAAGCAAGAGAGTTCCAGAAAAACATCTATTTCTGCTTTATTGACTATGCCAAAGCCTTTGACTGTGTGGATCACAATAAACTGTGGAAAATTCTCAAAGAGATGGGAATACCAGACCACCTGACCTGCCTCTTGAGAAACCTGTATGAAGGTCAGGAAGCAACAGTTAGAACTGGACATGGAACAACAGAATGGTTCCAAATAGGAAAAGAAATATTTCAAGGCCGTATATTGTTACACTGCTTATTTAACTTATATGCAGAGTACATCATGAGAAATGCTGGGCTGGAAGAAGCACAAGCTGGAATCAAGATTGCTGGGAGAAATATCAATAACTTCAGATATGCAGATGACACCACCCTTATGGCAGAAAGTGAAGAAGAACTAAAGAGCCTCTTGATGAAGGTGAAAGAGGAGAGTGAAAAAGTTGGCTTAAAGCTCAACATTCAGAAAACTAAGATCATGGCATCTGGTCCCATCACTTCATGGGGAATAGATGGGGAAACAGTGGAAACAGTGGCTGACTTTATTTTTTGGGGCTCCAAAATCACTGCTGATGGTGACTGCAGCCATGAAATTAAAAGACGCTTACTCCTTGGAAGGAAGGTTATGACCAACCTAGATAGCATATTTAAAAGCAGAGACATTACTTTGCCAACAAAGGTCCATCTAGTCAAGGCTATGGTTTTTCCAGTAGTCATGTATGGATGTGAGAGTTGGACGGTGAAGAAAGCTGAGCGTCAAAGAATTGACGCTTTTGAACTGTGGTGTTGGAGAAGACTCTTGTGAGTCCCTTGGACTGCAAGGAGATCCAACCAGTCCATCCTAAAGGAGATCAGTGCTGGGTGTTCATTGGAAGGACTGATGTTGAAGCTGAAACTCCAATACTTTGGCCACTTCATGCGAAGAGTTGACTCATTGGAAAAGACCCTAATGCTGGGAAGGACTGGGGGCAGGAGGAGAAGGGGACGACAGAGGGTGAGATGGTTGGATGGTATCACCGACTTGATGGACATGGGTTTGGGTAAACTCAGGGAGTTGGTGATGGACAGGGAGGCCTGGCGTGCTGCGATTCATGGGGTAGCAAAGAATCGGACATGACTGAGCGACTGAACTGAACTGAAGTACCTTTGGCTCAGCGTCCGCAATTGAAAGATGATCCCCAAGTTTGCCGCAGCCCAGGTGGCCGGTTGAAAAACATCCATTTCCCTTCTTCCTCAGTAATAGGATATCTAGCTGGGTATGTGGTCACACAGAAACCATACTACATTTCCCGCCTGCTCCTGAAGATGGGTGTGGCCACGAGATTCAGATCGGCCAATGGGATCGAAGTGGAGTTGTGGCAATTTCCAGGAATCTTCAATCAAAATAGCTGGTGGTGCCCTTTGTCCTTTTCCCTTTCCTCTTGGTCCCATCCTCCAGCCTACAGCTGGGCTGGAGATTGAGGGTCAACACCCTGGGTGGCACTGGGGGAGCTGAAAGGAGCCTGGGTCCCTGCACCCTTGGTCGGGGAGCTTGCCGCATGAGCCACCAACTGAAAAGCTCCAGCCTTTGGACAGAGGGATAACTTTTTATCTTGTCTAAGCCATGATGTTTTGAGTCTCCTGTTACTCACAGACTAAGGTCATCCTAGTGGATATAGTCCCTCACTGTTCTACTCTTTCCCCATGAATCCTAGGTTTCTTTTTATTTTTTAAAAAAGGAATAAGAATCCTTGCTCGTCTCCTCCGCCCCTGTTTGGGAGGCTGCAGCCCATTTCCCATGCATGGTCGGACTTACATGCAGGCCCTTCCCCCCCCCCAGACTTCTTAAACACCTGAACTTCTGGCCTCCACCTGGGCCTGTAACTTCGCCTGTCACTGAGGGCCACCAGCCTCCAGATATTTGCTGTTTGGAGGGATCGTGATCTTTATGTCGCATATGCTGTTGAGACTACCTTGCCCCCAGAGCTCTAGGTAGGTGTAATAGAACCTTCAAGTCCCCTTCCTCCCCCACCTTCCTTGGAGTTCACTTGCTGCAGTTGGCAGTCCCTACGTGTGACAGCTGCCACTCCTGGAGCCTGCATGCTCCACCCTGCCCAAAGCCTTCTCTGGCTGCACAAGAGTTTGTTCAGCCTGGGCACAGCAGCCTGCCATGCTTTGGGGCTCACACCCTACAGGCAGTTCTCATCTGAACTAGAGAGTTCTAGGTAAAGTCACTTTCTTTCCTCCTGGGACAGTCCTAAAGTGTGTTCTACCTACTTCATCATCTACATGCTTTGTCCCTGGGATCACCTCTGCAAGCAAACCACATGCACTCAAGTCCTTATCTCAGAGGGTGCTCTGGGGGAACTGGACTCCCCCAACTCCACAGCCTACAAAACTCTACTTCATGGCAAATAAAAGCAAAAAAATTGGAAACAGTGACAGACCATATTTTCTTGGACTCCAAAATCACTGTGGACAGTGCCTGTTGCCATGAAATTAAAAGACACGCTCTTTGGAAGGAAAGCTATGAGAAACCTAGATAGCATATTAAAAAGCAGAGACATCACTTTGCTGACAAAGGTCTATCTAGTCAAAGCTACAGTTTTTCCAGTAGTCATGTACAGATGTGAGAGTTGGACCATAAAGAAGGTTGAGCACTGAAAAATTGACGCTTTCCAACTGTGGTGCTGGAGAAGACTCCTGAGAGTCCCTTGGACTGCAAGGAGATCAAACCAGTCCATCCTAAAGGAAATAAACCCTGAATATTCATTGGAAGGATTGATGCTGAAGCTGAAGTTCCAATACTTAGGCCACCTGATACGAAGAGCCAATTTATTGGAACAGACCTTGACACTGGGAAAGATTGAAGGCAGGAGGAGAAGGGGGCGGCAGAGGATGAGATGGTTGGATGGCATCACCAACACAATGGACATGAGTTTGAGCAAACTCCACGAGATAGTGAAGGACAGGGAACCCAGGCATGCTGTAGTTCATGGGGTTGCAATGAGTAGGACACCACTTAGCGACTGAACAACAACAACAACAAGAACTCCACAGCCTAGAGAGATCCAAAACCCTACTCAGAATCACACTAAGCCCTAGAGCAACCAGGTGCCCCTTGCTCGTGGCTCACCATCCAGACCTGCCATCCTTATCTGTCCTCTCATCAGCCTGCACCCTCACAGACATCCACTCCTGCCGAGTTATGTGGACGTCACTGCAGACTCTGGGCTACAGGCTTCTCCTCTCTCTTCCAGTCACCCCTGCTTCCACCCCTCCACCCTGCCCCCCAGAATCACCCTAGGAGCGCTCAACTCTCCTCTATCCACTCTGTAGAGCAGTCCAGCCCAGACGCTGTGCTTCCATACCCGTGGAGCCAAACCAAGCCTTTGAAGTCGTTGGCAGAACAACTGAATAAAACTCACCTTCCTTAGAAGTGGGTTTCCCATACTTTACATGTCAGGAGACCTGACCCAGGGTCTCATGACTAGTAAGAAGGTATATGAGAGGCTATTGGAGCCCACCTGTGTCCCAACACTTATTTTTCCACAAAGCACCACCCTGAACTTTCTACCTAAGCACCGCGCCCCACCCCCCACCAACCCCACAAGGCACAGAGGACAAGTTGAAGTGCCAGAGAATTAATACCCTCAACTGATGATGAAAGGGTGTTGGTGGACATGTCCCTTGGCTCTCTCGCCTCTGGCTGGGAACAGCTCTGCAGCTCACTTCCCATGGTGCTAACTGCTGGATAAATCACTCAGTATCTTTGCCTTCCCTTGCTCCTCCACCCCAACTGGTGTGTCTTGGGGTTATCTCCCAAATTAACTACTTGCATCCAGCTCCCTGTCTTTAAGGCTATTTGTGGAGGGAGGAGGGTAGGTCTCAAAGGAAGACAGTAGCAGAGCTGGAATTTGAATCTGTGTCTTACTGACCCCCCAAATGATGCTCTTTCCAACACGCCATGGGTGGCCCTGACCCGCTCTCCCACTCATTTCTGCCTGTTGCCTGGTTCCCAGCATCTCCTGATATTCACGATGCTACTTAGTTCCTGATTCACTCTCCCCTTCTCCCAGGATCCTGTCTCGTTTCCAGTGGCCCCCTACCCTGACTTTCTGGCCTTGCTTGGGAACCACATGCTGAGCTGGGAGCTCTCATTCTAAGACCGTGGGAAATCTCCCCACTCTGAGACTGTGGGGGTGTAATTATTCGTGGCTGTGGTTTGCCTGTGGCCTGGAGTTTTCCAAGCTCTTTGCAATCATTTAGATGCAACCTGCCCAGTCCTTCTGTGATGTGGCCATAGGAAATTGCCTCTTTGTTTTCTTGGCTGCCTCGATGCCTTTGAAATGGGCCACCCTGGCCCAGTTTACAGCCTGTATGGCTCATCTGTCTGCGGTTACACAACCTTTTCCCCCTACTCTCCTCACGAGAAAAACTAATCAAAACTAGAACTTGGCATTCCTGAGGAGGGGAGTCAGTCATATTTTTGGCAGGTCCTGCAAGGGTCACCAGTGTAGCTGAATGGAGTATGGATCAGGGACACTGTGATGTCATGCATGGTGACTGAGGTTTGTCCCTGATTCACACACTGGCTGTGTGTGGTCCCTCGTGGGGGCTCTCTCTGCCACAGGACACTGTCTACACCCTCTCTGTCCCTTGCTGTTGCAGAAATCTGCTCCTGGGCCAGAGGAGGCAATAAGGTATCAGTGACGATGATGAAGAGACCCAAAAAGCTGGACACAGAGATGACTTTGTAGTGCACAGCCTTTGTAGGTCTTGCTCTGAAAACCCACTGAAGCTTTACCAAGAAGTTCTTTGAGCTTCTTCCGTTTGTCACCTCTTCCCACTGAGAAGGGTCCCGGTGAGAGACAGTGACCACATGGGCCAGCCTGGGGGCTCCTGGAGGACAGGGCATTAGCACTGGCACTTCTACAGGTGAGGAGCAAGGGGGAAGCCTGGAGAAGAGCTTGGATGTGTGTCAGGGGCTACGTGCTATTCAGGGAATGAGGTGCTTCCTAACTAGATACGAAAGTTTCACCAGGTGGCTTAGCTGGTAGGGAACAGAGTGCACAAAAAGAGGAATTTAGCTGGGATATGATCATTGGTTATACAAATACAATAAAAATACCAGGCAGTCTAGCCAGAGCACCTCTGTGTTTGGTGCTAAACACAGAGGTCTGACAAGAGAGTCTATTAGAAAGTGGATTCTGGGTGCCTATAAATTCATCCTCACTGAAAATTTAATGGATTTCTTAGTTTCTCTAAAGCTTTCTGAAACCTCAAATCCTATTTTCACTTCAAGGGCCACTTCTTGAATAATGGATATCCTGCATACAAAGGAGACTCAGCAGCTACCTTGGCTCCTGTCCCTTCTCCTGACCAGACAGATTGTCCCTTATTTTCTTGTTGAGTAGGTTACATTGGAGTAAATAACCTAGGCAGTTAAAAACATCATTCAACATTGCTGGTAGGAATGTAAAATGATGCAGCCACAGTGAAAAACTGTATGGAGGTTGCTCAAAAACTTAAAAATAGAGTTTCCATATGATGCAGTCACTTCGTTCCTAGACAGATATCTAACAAAATTGAAAGCAAGGACTTGAACAGATATTTGTGTACTGATGTTCATAGTAGCATTGTTCACAGTAGTCGAAAGGTGGAAATAACCCAAATGTCCACTGATGGATAAATGGATAAATGGAATGTGGTATATACATACAATTGGAGTATTATTCAGCCTTCAAAAGGGATGAGATATTCTAAAATGGTTGAAACGTGAAAGTATTATGCTGAGTAACATAAGTCAGACACAAAAGGATTCCACTTATAATATGATTCCACTTAAATGAAGTATCTAGAATAGTCAGATCCATTGACAGGATAGTGGTTACAGGGGCTAGGAGGGAAGAAGGGATTGAGGAGTTACTGTTTGATGCATACAGAATTTCAGTTTGGGAGGATGACGAACTTCTGGAGATGGATAGTAGTGATGGTTGCACAACAATGCGAATGTACTTAATGTCACTGAACTATGTACTTAAAAATGATTAAAGTGGTAAATCTTACGTATATTTTACCAAAACAAAAAAATGTTTAAAAAAGTCATTTAGAGAGAGTGTTTGTGATGTATCCTCTCATTATATATACAAAAATCCTTTTATGTACTCGTTCTAGTTTATCTGAATACATTGCTCCAAAGCACTAATAAGTCTCTGCTTTGTGTCCTGACAGGCCTCTTTGCCAAGTGGATGTATTCATTTGCACATGGTTTCTCCATTCTGACCTGATCATCAGCTTTTCTTGGGTGGTATGGTGGGGAGGGGATGAGAGTGCTGTGGGTTCCTGAAGCTTATTTCTTTATTCTGTCAATGATCTGCCCTCCCAGAAGGAAAAAAAAAAAGTTGAAAGATGCTGACAATGACTACAAAGATTGCCTAAGCATCTTGGGTAACAAATGGCTCATAAAAAGCTAGGGGAAAAAAGTGTACTTTGATGAGTAAGGTATACGTGAATCAGAAGCTCAAGAAATAGATACATCTGAAATCTAGGTAGGTTTAAAAATGAAGGGGAAATGATGCTTAGCAAAGTGATTTGTGGTTTTTCAAACTCAGATCAAGAAAAGTAGAAAATGGTTCCAGATGTTCGGTGCAACCTGGAACGGAGCCAGATCCTCCCAACCCAGTGGTGTCTGAGCAAGGGAGATGGAGAGAAACGAGGGAGGAAGAAGGAGGAAAGAAGGGTGGTGGGGTTGCTTCCCACGTTTACATTTAACCGTGAAATCAAATACAAATGATAAAAGATGCCAAGTTCTCTGTGCCGGCTACACAATGTATGCCAGGTCACCTGAGTTTCTGAATTTACAATTACAGGATAGAGGTTTAAATTGGCTCCCATGTTGGACACTTGGGAATCTTTCCTCTGAGGGAATTCAGGCTTAGAAAGACTCCAGTACGGGTGTATTGAATTCTTCCTCTTTAATGGCACTTGGATTACTTTCTGTTGTTCTTTATGTTTCGGTATTGTTCTCTGAATTGAAAGTCTTGTCATGTTAATTTATTTATAATCTAACAGAAGCTGAAGATGCACAGGCTGTTACTGATGAGCCACTGTAACTCATTCGCTGTCAAGGGCTGGGGCACACTTAAAAATGCTGTGGGTGAGTTCCTGGTAGTTTTCCGTAGGTGCCAGAAGACTGGGTTAAATCAGCTTGCTACTGTCCTATAGAACATATCCCCTTGCAAAATTAACATATTAGTTCACTGTAAGCCACTTGGATAAGTTTAAATAAAAAAAAAAAGAAACCCACTACCCAAGAATACAAAAAACTCCGCCAGCTCTCCAACACCGGGAGCTTGTTTTATGTGAGTGGTTTAATGTGGTTGGTTCATTCAACCCTTGCTATGTGCCAGCCTTGCGCTAGGTGCTAGCAAAGGAAGACTCCTGCTGTTACAGCACGGAGTCTAGTGGGGGCTACAGACTCAAATCAGTCATATAATTTCTTAAGTGTTGTGATAGAAGCTTGTACACAGTGCTATAGGAACCCAGGAGAACTAGCGAGCAGTTTTGTTTGTCTGTGTGTGTGAGAGAGATCAGAGGAGGCTCCACAGAGAGACACTTGTCCTCTGTGTTGAAGAGTGACTAGTAGGGGCAATTACAGATAGAGGGAACTGCATGAATAAAATAGATGGTGGGACTTTCCTGGTGGTCCAGTGGATAAGACTCTACCTTGCAATGCAGGGGATACAAGTCCGATCCCTGGTCAGGGAACTAAGGCCCCACATGCCACGCAGCAATTAAGCCTTCGATCTGCAACTACCAAGCCAGCGTGCCACAGCTAGAGTCCATGCCTTGCAATGAAAGACTTCGCATGATGTAACTAAGACCTGACACAGCTAAATAAATAAATATTAAAAAAAAAAAGATTGTGATTCAAGCCACAAAATACTTTTTGTGATGGAAACAGAATTGATTAAAAACCAAAAAATGACTTGTCCTATTCCTTTTTCTCCTTTCACTTCCCCCTTTTCTTCTCCTTTCTTCCTGTTTTTCCATTGCTTTCTAAACAATTTATTCTACAGCCTTTTGCTAGGGCAGAGCAAGTAGACACCAATACCTGGGAAAGTCATGACAGCCCAGAGGAGCATCACAGCCCTGTCGGGTCAGGGGAGGGCACATGGCGGGGGTGGGGGGGGCGATTTAAAGATTCCTATTTTTCCACATCATTGCCGACACTTACATTATCTGTCATTTGTATTATAGCCATCTTAGTGGGTATGAAATGTTATTTCACTGTGCTTTTGATTTGGTTTCATGCTCAAAAAGATGTTGAGTGTCTTTGTATATGTGTTTTTTATTGGCTATTTGTGTATCTTCTTTGTAGAAAAGTCTATTCAAATTTTTTGCTCACGTCTAAAGTGGGTTATTTATCTTTTGATTATTGAGTTGTAAGAATTCTTTGTGTATTGTGGGTGTGAGTCCCTTTTTGATATATAATTTGCAATAATATTGTCCCATTCTAGGGATGCCTTTTCAATTTCTTGAGGGTGTCCTCTGAAGCACAAACATTTTAAATTTTGATGAAGTCAAAGTAATCTAGTTTACTTTGGTTACTTGTGCTTTAAGTGTTACATCTAAGATATCCTGGCCTAATCCAAGGTGAAGATTTATACCTGTTTTCTTCCTGGAGTTTATGGTTTTAAGTCTTAGATTCATTTGGGGTTAATTTTTGTATGCAATATGAGATATGGGTATGCATTCACTCTTTTGCATGTAAATATCAAGTTGTCCTAGTACCATTTGTTGAAAAGACTATTTTTTCCCATGTTGAATTATCTTGGCATCTTTGTCTAAAATCAACTGACTAAAATATGAAAGCATTTTTTGGGGGGATGCTTCATTCTGTTCCATCGAGCTGTCTGTCCTTCAGTCAATACCACACCGTCTTGATTACTATGCTGCTGCGTCGCTTCAGTCGTGTCCGACTCTGTGCGACCCCATAGATGGAAGCCCACCAGGCTCCGCTGTCCCTGGGATTCTCCAGGCAAGAACACTGGAGTGGGTTGCCATTTCCTTCTCCAATGCATGAAAGTGAAAAGTGAAAGTGAAGTCGCTCAGTCGTGTCCGACTCTTCGTGACCCCATGGACTGCAGCCTACCAGGATCTTCTGTCCATGGGATTTTCCAGGCAAGAGTACTGGAGTAGGGTGCCATTGCCTTCTCCCTATCACATGAGAAATGGGTAAATAAAATGTGGTAGAGTCACATAATGGCAATCTACCTAACAATTACAAAGGATGAACTGCTTCTACATTTAGCAACATGCATAGATCTCAAAAATATAGCTAAGCAAAGAAAGAAAACCACAGAATGAGTCAATATATCATCTGCATAAAACACAATTACTATAGCTTTGTAGTAAGTTTTGAAATCAGAAAATACTTTACTAGCAACATCAGCAGCACTCTTGATCCCTCTTCTTCCTGGTGAAGCAAAGCAAAAGCACACAAGCTCCCTCCTGGAAAAGCCTCCCCACAAAGCCTTCCTTCCTGAAATTTAATTAAATCAATAGGCCATCCACTTACACTGTCTCATTTAACCCTGACAACATCCCGTTTTACAGATGAGAAAATGGAAAATCCAGATATGTTCCCATTGGCCCTCCAGACCTACACTCTGTGCTGGGGGGTCCTTGTCTCCATAGACCCCTCATCCTCTGGCTTCTGACTGAGTTTGGCAGGGGAGACCCAGCAGAAGGTCAGAGCGTGGAGTGTATGAATCTTAGGGCTTTTATTCCATGAGGGTGCTTGTGGCTGACCTTGACCCATCCTGAAGGTCATGGCTTCTCTCAGAGCAGTTTGCTGTACATGACTCTCTTCCTTCCTGGTTCTGGAGATTTCCCCCTACCCCAGGTCCCCACATGCATAGGAGTGGCCACAGCTTCTGGTAATTTTGGCTTCCCCCCAAGGGGACTGATGGTCTTAGAGCACTGGCTGAGTGAACCCCTTCTGCGTGGCACTGGTTCAGCAGGCTCAGGGAGGTGCACTCGAGAAAGGCCTATGGGAAGATCCTCCTGATGTGCTGGTTTCTAGAAGCATTGACTCTGAGGTTCTTTGTCAAGATATGTAATATTAATGGTAGTAGTAGGTGGAGCAACTCCTCGCGATAAAGCTTGGGAAAATCTAATGGAACTTTCAGATGCAAAGTGCAAGGCCATGAGCTCGATGCTGAAGACTGC
Organism: Giraffa tippelskirchi; assembly: GCF_054371585.1. Taxonomy (NCBI): domain Eukaryota; kingdom Metazoa; phylum Chordata; class Mammalia; order Artiodactyla; family Giraffidae; genus Giraffa; species Giraffa tippelskirchi. The sequence goes on along the minus strand of NC_137283.1, from coordinate 15,285,207 downwards.
CTTCAAAGGCCAACCGGACTCTGTCAAGTTTGGAAAAGCACTTAGTCTTTCAAAGTAAACTGAGAAGGAGGGAAAGTCATTAAGTCAAATGTCAAAGTCACTTCTAGCAGAGGAGCCCATTAGCAATACTTCTGGGCCATGCAGGTATTCAGAATCGTGTGGCTGATTTTGAAATGATCTGGGCAGGATCCAAGGATCTGCATAGAGCTATGCTTTCTGGAGAAGGGGAGGGAAGATCCATGGAGAACTTAACAAGGATGGCTACTGCTTCTTCCTATTACTACTGAGTACTCCACTATGCCTACTGCATGAAAACAGCATAGTTATTCAATGTAGTGCCTTTAAAAAATTAAAACTTTTATTGAAGGGGAAAAAAAACCCCTCAGACTTGCTGAGAAATTGCAAGAATATTGCCCTGGACTCTCATATTTTTAGTATAGATTCCCCTGTTGTTCACATTTTGCCATTTTTCACTTTATTACTCTTTTCTCCCTCTTTCAATTTATAAGGATGGGTGATATGAAATATATACACTATTTATTCCTTCCTTATTTTTGCTAAATATTTGAGAGTAAATCACAGAGACTCAAACTCTAAGCCCCTTAGTACTTTACATGTACCTCCTAAGAAAAAGGACATCCTCTTACATAACCACAACTCAAAAATAAAAATTTGAGCAATTAACATTGCTCTAACTGCCAAGTGCCCCAATACCACTTTTTTTGCTTTAGCAGTGTTGACCACCCCACTCCCCACCCCCAACAGTCCAGGATCCAAGCCATCACCACGCCTGGCACTTAGATGACAAGTTGAGAGACTTTTGTTGGGTGCCTGAGTTGTGTGGGATTTAGCATGAATTCAGGTCTCGGCTTGTTGGTTCCATAGAACAGAGGAGCAGTTACCTCTCTCAAGATAAAGAAGCTTCCAATGCTCCTGAGACGAGATACACCCTATAGTCCAGCACTCAGAGAAATCCCAGGGCTGGAAGGAAGAGTCTTGCTCTGGGTTACTAGCCAGTGGCCCGACGATTCATAGTGCACATACAGATGTGTGACAAGACTTCCCAGCATCTCCTCTCCCCTTGACTTGCTCAAGGAGAAGGTCACTGGACTAGGCAGCTGTACGGTGCCCACCCTAGCACTTTGCCCAGGGAAGGCTCATGTGGGAGCCAAGAAGCAAAGCCAACAGTATTTGGTCAGAACCTGAAGGTTTGTCTTGGGAGGATGAAGGATAGGCAGGAAAACCCACTGTCATGGAGCCTACCGGGGAACTAAACACAACCATGAGGACGTGGGTGACCCCAGAGAGAAGTTGTAGAAGCCCAGATGCTCCAAGTTGGGGAGTCTGAGCATATGGGCTGAGTGAGGGCTTTGATGACTCTGCCTGGGGCTCCCCCTATTCCCCACCTTAACAGAGAGCTCAATTCAGTGCTCAGTGGTTTAATCTTCACATTCTGTGAGTCTGTGCTCCCTCCTAACAGATGCTGGTGATGGGGTAGAGAAAGAATGAGAGAGTGAGGGAGGGGAGGAAAGGAAAGGCATGCAGGAGGAAGGGGGTGGTTATTTCTGGGGGTATCAGGACAGAAGAGAGACTCTGGCATTTGCTATCTTGTATAGCAAAGTGGCTGGCTGAGGAGGCCTTACAAATAGCTGTGAAAAGAAGAGAGGCCAAAAGCAAAGGAGAAAAGGAAAGATAGACCCATTTGAATGCAAAGTTCCAAAGAATAGCAAGGAGAGATAAGAAAGCCTTCCTCAGTGATCAGTGCAAAGAAATAGAGGAAAACAATAGAATGGGAAAGACTAGAGACCTCTTCAAGAAAATTAGAGATACCAAGGGAACATTTCATGCAAAGATGGGCTCAGTAAAGGACAGAAATGGTATGGACCTGACAGAAGCAGAAGATATTAAGAAGAGGTGGCAAGAATACACAGAACTGTACAAAAAAGATCTTCACGACCCAGATAATCACGATGATGTGATCACTCACCTAAAGCCAGACATCCTGGAATGTGAAGTCAAGTGGGCCTTAGGAAGCATCACTATGAACAAAGCTAGTGGAGGTGATGGAATTCCAGTTGAGCTATTTCAAATCCTAAAAGATATATTGTGAAAGTGCTGCACTCAATATGCCAGCAAATTTGGAAAACTCAGCAGTGGTCACAGGAATGGAAAAGGTCAGTTTTCATTCCAATCCCTAAAGGCAATGCCAAAGAATGCTCAAACTACCGCACAATTGCACTCATCTCACACACTAGCAAAGTAATGCTCAAAATTCTCCAAGCGAGGCTTCAACAATATGTGAACCGTGAACCTGCAGATGTTCAAGTTGGTTTTAGAAAAGGCAGAGGAACCAGAGATCAAATTGCCAACATCCGCTGGATCATCAAAAAAGCAAGAGAGTTCCAGAAAAACATCTATTTCTGCTTTATTGACTATGCCAAAGCCTTTGACTGTGTGGATCACAATAAACGGTGGAAAATTCTCAAAGAGATGGGAATACCAGACCACCTGACCTGCCTCTTGAGAAACCTGTATGCAGGTCAGGAAGCAACAGTTAGAACTGGACATGGAACAACAGACTGGTTCCAAATAGGAAAAGGAGTACATCAAGGCTATATATTGTCACCCTGCTTATTTAACTTATATGCAGAGTACATCATGAGAAATGCTGGGCTGCATGAAGCACAAGCTGGAATCAAGATTGCTGGGAGAAATATCAATAACCTCAGATATGCAGATGATACCACCCTTATGGCAGAAAGTGAAGAACTAAAGAGCCTCTTGATGAAAGTGAAAGAGGAGAGTGAAAAAGTTGGCTTAAAGCTCAACATTCAGAAAACTAAGATCATGGCATCTGGTCCCATCACTTCATGGCAAATAGATGGAGAAACAGTGGAAACAGTGGCAGACTTTATATTTTTGGCCTCCAAAATCACTGCAGATGGTGACTGCAGCCTTGAAATTAAAAGACGCTTACTCCTTGGAAGAAAAGTTATGAGCAACCTAAACAGCATATTAATAAGCAGAGACATTACTTTGCCAACAAAGGTCCATCTAGTCAAGGCTATGGTTTTTCCAGCAGTCATGTATGGATGTGAGGGTTGGACTATAAAGAAAGCTGAGCACTGAAGAATTGATGCTTTTGAACTGTGGTGTTGGAGAAGACTCTTGAGAGTCCCTTGGACTGCAAGGAGATCCAACCAGTCCATCCTAAAGGATATCAGTCCTGAAAGTTCCTTGGAAGGACTGATGGTGAAGCTGAAATTTCAATACTTTGGCCACCTGATGCGAAGAGCTGATTCATTTGAAAAGACCCTGATGCTGGGAAAGATTGAAGGCAGGAGGAGAAGGGGATGACAGAAGATGAGATGGTTGGATGGCATCAGTGAGTCAATGGATATGAGTTTGAGTAAACTCTGAGAGTTGGTGATGGACAGGGAGGCCTGGCATGCTGCAGTCCATGGTGTTAAAAAGAGTTGGACACGACTGAGCCACTGAACTGAACTGAACTGACACCAAGAGATGGGGCTTCCCAGGTGGCACTAGTGGTAAAGAACCTGCCTGCCAATGCAGGAGACATAGAGACAAGGGTTCAATCCTTGGGTTGGGAAGATCCCCTGGAGGAGGGCATGGCAACCCACTCTTGCCTGGAGAATCCCATGGACAGAGGAGCTTGGCGGGCTACAGTCCATGGGGTCGCAAAGAGTCAGACACAACTGAAGCAGTATGCATGCACGCACGCACATAGCAAGAGGTAAGTGATAAAATGTGACAACAGAGCTCCCGAAGAGGCAGGAGAATGGTCACTGGGGTGGTATTACTTCCATTACAGCCCATGTTAAAAGCCAAGAGGCTCATGTTTCTGCTTCCTGCTCAGCAGCCTCTGCCTGCTGATATAAAGCCTTGCATGGAGCTCTGCGTTTTGGCTTCCGTATTCTTATTTGGGTTTCCTCTTATTTGTTTTCCAGCTAGAGTGTCAATTCTGTGCTCCTTAACTCCCTCTCAGCCTCTAGGATGGAGCCTGGCACGCTGTGAGCTGTCAGCCTGTTCGCTGATTGCATTTGAGACGAGGAGATTTTGGTTGATTTCTCTGCCTGTTTATATCGTTGACACCTTGCCCTTGTTAAGGCGTGTGACAGCGCTACAGGAAGCAGGTGCCAACAGCCAGCGTGCCCTTGACATCCAAATATACACCTCCAGCCCATAGTGCCTCCACCTCTGGCTTCTAAATCCAATGGCTCCTCTGCACTCAACACCTCTGCTCTGATGGCTCAAGATATCTCACGCATGACACGTCAAGGATCAAATTCATGCTCTCCCTTCCCTCCCCCACAAACCTTCCCCCAGCTTCCCCAAACGGCACCAATACTTAACTCTGGACATCTCCCTCACCCTCACCCTTCCTTATGCACCTCTTCCTAGAGCACATTAATACTCACCCCCTAAATATCACTTCCCTCCATCTCCATCGCCAGTTTTGCCCACCCACTCACTGGCTTTCTCACTTGGACCACTCAACTGTTACTTCTCATTGGTGCTTGCTAGCTGCCAACCTTTCCTGTATTCAGAAACCCAAGATATTTTCACAAACCAACCAACAAACAAAAATGAGATCATATTTCTCCTTTGCTGAAAGCCATTTCATGATCTGCTATCACTTTCCAAAAAAAGATCAAAATCACAATTGTGGCCTCAAGGATCTTTCTGGCCCTGGAACATCAATTTGCCTCAAGTCATTCTTAAACAAGCTGGAAACTTTTGAAGAATAAGCCATGACTTTGCTTTGAGTTCTTCAAACACCCCCTCTTCCATCCCTCCCTCTAGACGGGGGTCTTTTCTCCTGTCTAGAACACTCTCTTCCACCGCCTATTCCCTGATTCCTCCAGGAGGTCCTACTCAAACATCACATCTCAGTTCAAAGTTACTTTCCCAAGGAAGCCTTCTCAATCCCCACAAAGCCCAAGTGGGCCCTCCTGTTACCGTGGTTTTCCTTGTTACTTATCACAGTTATACCGGCAGACCTGGAGATACTGTGGATTTGATTCCAGATCATCAAAATAAAGTGAATGTCACAATAAAGGGAGTCACATGAATTATTTGGCTTCCCATGCATATAAAAGTTATGTTAACACTATACTGCAGTCTACTAAATGTGCAGTAGCCTTAAGTCTAAAACAAAAACCAAAACCATGTGTATACCTTCATTAAAAAATAATTTGTTGCTAATAAAGGTTGCCCATCATCTGAGCCTTTAGAGAGACATGATCTTTTTGCTAGTGGAGGGTTTCATCTCAATTTTTAAAAAAATTCTATTTATTTATTTTTACTTTTGGCTGCACTGGATCTTTGTTGCTGTTATGCAGGCCTTCTTTAGTTACGGTGAGCCTGGGCTACTCTTTCTTGCAGTGCATAGGCTACTCATTGTGGTAGCTTCTTGTTGCAGAGCACAGACCCTAGGCGCATGGGCTTCAGTAGTTATGGCTTGCAGGCCCTAGAGCTTGTGGGCTTCAGTAACTGCAGCATGAGGGCTCAGTAGGTGCAGCTCCCCAGCTCCAGAACACAGGCTCAGTAGGTGCAGCTCCCCAGCTCCAGAACACAGGCTCAGTAGGTGTGGCGCACAGGCTTAGTTGCTCCATGGCATGTGGAATCTTCGCACACCAAGGACTGAACCCGTGCCCCCTGCACTGGCAAGTGGATTCTTGGATTCTTATCCACTGCACCACCAGGGAGGTCTCATCTCTATGTTGATGGCTGCTGACCGGTCAGGGTGGTGGTTCTGAAGGGTTACGTGGCTGTGGTAATTTCTTAAAACAAGCTAATGAAGTTTGCTGTATTGACTGACTGACTTTTCCTTTCACAAATGATTTTTTTTTTTTTTTTTAGCATGCATTGCTGTTTGATAGCACTTTTCCCATAGTAGAACTTTCTTTAAAATTGGGATCAGTCTTCTCAAATTCTGCAACTGCTTTATCAACTAAGTGTTTGTAGTATTTGAAATTGTTGCTTCGACAATCTTCACAATGATTTTACTGGAAGCAGTTTCCATCTCAAGAAACCATTTCTTTGCTCATTCATGAGAAGTAATTCCTCACTTATTCAAGTTTTATCAGGAGGTTACAGAGATTCAGTCCCATCTTCAGGCTCCACTTCTAATTCTCTTGCTATTTCCCCACATCTGCTGTTACTTCCCCCACTGAAGTCCCCTCCCCACCTCAAAGTTATCCAAGAGAGTGGAAGCCAACTTCTTCCAAACTCCTGTTCATATCGATATTATGACCTCTTCCCATGAATCACCAACGTTCTTAATGGCACCTAGAATGGTGAATCCTTTCCAGAGATTTTGAGTTGACTTTGCTCAGACCCATCAGAGGAAATAACTCTCTGTGGCAATTATAGACTTATGAAATGTACTTCTTAAATAGAAAGTTGAAATGACCTTTTGATGCATGGGCTGCAGAATGGATTTTGCATTTGCAGGCATGAAAACAACATTAATCTCATATGTCTCCATCAGAGTTTTTGGTGCATTGTCAACGAATAGCCATATTTTGAAAGAAATCTCTGTTTTTCTGAGCAATAGGTCTCAACAGTGGGCGTAATCAGTAAATGATGCTGTACACAGATGTGCTGTCATTCAGGCTTGTTTTTCCACTTACAGTACACAGGCAGAGTAGATTCAGCATAATTCTTAAGGGCTGTAAGGATTTTTAGGATAGATAGTGACATTGGCTTTAAGTCACCAGCTACAGTAGCCCCTAACAAGAATCAGCCTGTCCTTTGAAATTTTGAAGTCATGCAGTGACTTCTCTTGAGCTACAGAGGTTCTAAATAGCATCTTCTTCCACTAGAAGGCTGTTTGTCTATGTTGGAAATCTGTGGGTTAGTGTAGCTACCTTCAATTATCCAAGATAGACCTTCTGGATAACTTACTGCAGCTTCTACATCAGCATTTGCTCCTTCACCTTGCACTTTTATCTTATGGAGATGGTTCCTTTCCTTCAACCTCATGAAGTAACCTCTCTTAGCTTTATACTTTTCTTCTGCAGCCTCCTCACCTCTCTCAGCATTCATAGAATTGAAGAAAGTTTGGGCCTGGCTCTGGGTTAGGCTTTAGCTTAAGGGAATGTTGTGACTGGTTTGATCTTCTATCCAGACCATTAAAACTATCCTCTATATCAGCAATAAGGCTGTTTTGCTTTCTTATCATTCCTCTGTTCACTGGAGTAGCACTTTAATTTCCTTCAAGAACTCTTCCTTTGTCTTCACAACATTGTGATTTCCCTGGTGATCAGTGGCTAAGACTCCACATTCCCAATGCAGGGGGCCTGGATTCAATCCCTGATCAGGGAACTAGATCCCACATGCTGCAAGTAAGAGTGCATACCGAAACTAAAGATCCTACATGTCACAGCTGGAGAAAAAAAAAGATCCTGCTTGCTGCAACTAAGATGCGGCTCAGCCAAATATACATACATACATATGTATGATACATATATAATATAATACATATGTAATACATATATATGTATGTATTATATATACATATAACGTACAACATTTATCAACTAAGTTTACCATCTTTTTTTATCTTGGAATATGACAGTTATATCATTTTTTTTGAGATCATATGTATATGATATTTGTTATATCTATTCTTTTTCATTATAAACAATATAAACATCTAAATTTACCATCTTAGATGGATGTAATTTGTCACCCCCAAATAGGTACAATACTGATGTCACCCACAACAGATGAGAGATTTCTTTTCTAAAGAAAAAGATTCCCTTTAGGCATTTCAGATTCAGGGAATGTGGGCACAGTGGAGGTGGCCAAGAGGTATGGGCTCACAGTAAACATATGAAATAGAAGTCTGTGTCCTCAGTTGGTCCCTCTGTTGTTTTCTTAGCGTGTCCCCAAATACAGGCATCTGGGCACCTCTACTATGAGCAGAAGATGGAAAGATTCTTCTCTTGAGAATCCACAGAACCTCAAAAAAAAAAAAAAAATCCTGTTCCTGGCCACTGAGGGCAAGGCCAAGCCTGACCATTCAACCTGGACCCCTTCCCCTGACACGGACCAGTCTGCAAGCCCTGCCTGTGCTCCAAGTAGAGAAAGATGCCTGGATCCTTCCCCCAACCACATGAATGTATCTACTCACTAGCTTAATCCTCTTAGGGAGAGAGAAGAAAATACATTTCAGCCCTGCCAGAAACTAACAGACAAAGAAAACAAAAACAGAATACTATGAAAAAGGAGCAACAGAGAGTGTAAACCAGCCCTGAAATTTTTAAATGTAACTAAAATTTTAAAAAATTAAATAGCAGAAGTAGAAGATAAGGAACTCCCCCAGAGGACAGAACAAAAAGGTAAATATGTCAGTGACAGGGCAGAGAAGATAAAATTATCTAATCAGTCTGGAGTGACAGAAAGGAAAGGGGGAGTGGGGAAGGAAGTTATTAAAGAAACATTACAAGAAAATTTTCCTGAAGTTGAGATGGCATAAACATCATCCAGTTCAGGAATCTGAAGAGAGCTCGGTATCAAGGCGCATCAGCAACAAAAAAGAAAAGATTCTGAAAGCTTCCACAAAGGGGAATAAATAGGTCCCACACAAAAGGACTCGGCAACATAATGGCATTGGTTTTCTCAAAGTGTAATGGAAGCATTGAAAAATATTGAAAGATACAAGCAAGGACAGTTTTGAATCAAAGGGTTTATATTTTCAAGCTATCAATTACATTTTAAAGCAAATATTTTTATATGGGTACAGTTTCAAAAAGCTTGCTTCTCAAGCAAGCAATATTGGGAAGCTACTAGAGGATGTACTTCAGTAAAATAAAAGAAAAAATAGAAAGAAAAAAAAAAGAGGAAAACTTTAAATGCATCAAGCCAGAGAAAGAACCCAGAAGGATGAGGGGAAATGTGGGATACAGTCTGCAATAAGTCCAGAATAAAGGAGAAAGATAGAGAGCTGTGGAAGGCAAGTCTTTAGGAAATCATAAAGCATCTGATATGGTTGCTCATTTGGAAAATGTATCTGTAGACACTTGACAGACCCATTAGGAGATACAGGGAAGACATAGAAATTGAAACATAGAAAATGAAGTAAATGATAAAAACTGAGGCAAGGATAAACTCCAGGAAAACCAAAACTTGTACGAGAGACAAAAAGGTGAAAGTGTCTCTCTGCTTCAGCATGATCAATACTGACAAAGTTGTACTGATGTAAATATAGCTGCTGCTGCTGCTAAGTTGCTTCAGTCGTGTCCGACTCTGTGCGACCCCACAGACGGCAGCCCACCAGTCTCCACCGTCCCTGGGATTCTCCAGGCAAGAACAGTGGAGTGGGTTGCCATTTCCTTCTCCAAGGCATGGAAGTGGAAAGTGAAAGTGAAATCACTCAGTCGTGTCCGACTCTTCGAGACCCCATGGACTGCAGCCTATCAGGCTCCTCCGTCCATGGGATTTTCGAGGCAAGAGTACTGGAGTGGGGACTACTGGTTTAATTCTGGAAGAGTAATTTGTAAGAGTGCAAAATCTTTACTTAACCGAATATGAAGTCAATAGATCACTTCTAACACTAATAAATCAAGAAATTGCAGCATGGGCATGTTATTTAGAAACAGAAGAGTGAATTCCAGGAGAAACAACTGAACTCAGTGGTTGTCTCTGGTGAGTGGACCCCAAGATGGTACCATGCAAGAAAGGAACCCATGCTTTTTATTGCCGGACTTGCAGTATTATTTCACACACAAAAAAAATTGAAAATCAATTATAAAACCATAAGGAGTTTCCTTTAGAAACGTGTGCTGTGAAACCAAGAATTGAAAGTTTCCTCTCCTTTTCCCTTTCCTGGCCCCATAGGATTTTATCAACCTGGGATCAGGAAGTTCCCACCTAATCCCCTCCCCCAGTACACACACCTGCATTTGGGAAAACCTTTGTTGCTTTAGAGAAAAAAGAAGAAAACAAGCCATGTGGAACTCAAAAATTCATAGCAACTGGAAAATTCACAGCCCAAAGCATATATTTATTTGCATCTCAGACAAACCCTCAGATTTGGTGGGAAAAACTTAAAATCATTAGTGTCTATGTTAGTGTCAAATGTGTTACCCGCAGTGTTTTCCAGCAGAGCAGCACATGGTTCAGAAATAAGTGGGAGACCAAAAGGAAGGAGCCAGAAAGCCAGGAAGTGTGAGTCAGACATTTGCTTTTAACTTTAATTAGCGAGCCCTGCCAACTTACTTCTCAGAAGGGGAAGCGCATCTCCTACCTTCTTTCTTCTAAAGAGATTTCAAGTGAGTCTCACCCAAGAAGTGAGCCACTTCGTTGCTGTTACACGTCTGATGAGGCCTGCTCACATGGTACTAGTTAGCATCTGGGCTGCACACCAGTCAGCAAAAATACATTGATCACTGTTTTTCTTTATCCTTACACCCTTTAGTTGGACTCCCTATTGCTGGGGATTTCTCATAAAGAATCCAAGTCCCAGAAGTTTTCTCAAAGAAATGATGCTGTGTTTTTGGCTCAGAAACAGAATTGCAAAGCGCTTTCCAGTTGGTAGACTTGTAGAGAAGATGCAAAGAAGAGGACATGCACAGAAGGGTAGCGTGAATTTGATTCAATAAATCTTTATTGAGTGCTGACTGCATGCTGCTCTTCTGGGACACAGAAATGACTAAGACCCGGGACTGGCTCTCAGTTAACTCCATATATGACCACAACTCTTGTTCTAGGCCCATCCATTCAGTCCCATGGTTCTGGGTGAGCCCCATACTGCCCTCTGGGCGGGAGGGAAAAATGAAGGGAATCCAACAATGTCTCCAGTTTGGGATTTCTGTTGTTAGAGAAGTGGGGCAGAGTCCACCAGAAGTCAATAGTGTGTGTGTGTGTGTGTGTGTTGGGGGCAAGGGTGGTTGCCCCCCTTAAAACACCACATTTGGGGGCTTCTCTGGTGGCCCCATGGTAAAGAATCTGCCTTCCAAGGCAGGACACACGGGTTTGATCCCTGATCAGGGAAGATACCACATGCTGTAGAGCAACTAAGCCAGTACCCCACAACTACTGAGCCTGTGCTCTGGAGTCCAGGGGCCACAACTGTTGATGCCCCCGAGCCCTAAAGCCTGTGCTCACAGCAAGAGAAGCCACCACAATGAGAAGTCTGAGAACCACAACTAGAGAGTAGCTCCCACTTGTAGCAACTAGAGAAAAGCCCGCCCAATAGCAAAGATCTAGCACAGCCAAAAAGAAATAAATAAAATTTAAAATTATTTTTAAAAAATAATGAAATAACACTTTGGGGAGTTCCCTGGTGGTTAGGATTTGAAATTTTCACCGGGGGGCCCTGGGTTTGATCCCTGGCCAGGGAATCATCCCTCATGCCACATGGCATGGCCAAAATACTAAATAAATAAACAAACATCACATTAACTAACTAACTAAATAAAATACCACTTTGCTAGTTTTCTGTATTCTAAATACAAAGTGACTCCTGGTGGTGTTTTAACCAGGAGGAATTCTGGTCTAAGCCCCCCAAGTCATAGAGACCTGGAGGATTTGTTTAGCTAACTTTCCTTGTTAGGCATCTAGGCTAACAAGGAAACATAAAAAACATCTAGTGTCCCCCATGAGTGTTCTTTCATCTCTCATTCTCACTGCTCAAACCTCAGCTTCCACATTTTCTCAATAAGCCCTTGCTCTCCCCGGCCCCAGGACATACCTCCCCTCCCCGACCCCATAAAAAGTTCCTGTAGCAGCTCCCAGCTCTCTCTCAGGCATATTTTGTTTGGATGTCAATGTCATTTCTTCTGTGCTGGCTTTTTCTGGCTCTTGGGGAGGAGGTGGTGGTCTTCCTTACTACTGACAGCTGAAGCCTGGGCACAGTTACTCAGACCCTTAGCGCCTGTACACTCCTATGTTCCAGGCAGTTATCATAGCAAGGATTTCCCCTGTCTTAAAGAGCATCCAAAGCATGAGGGAGACAGGTTTCCAAACCCTCCAGTTAGGGTTTCCAGCTTTTTGGAAGGATGCTGAAGTGTCAGTTACCAGAATGTTTAAATATAAAATACACTGCATCTGGTCATCTGAACCATAATGGTACATCACTCATGGTGCAACCCAGACAATAGAAACCATATACGAATTTCAAAAAAAGATAGTTTGATATAGAAGTTTGCTTACAAGGCATTGGAAGGGTTGGAGGAGTAATGGGGGAAAAAGAGGGATCCTGAGAGATCAGAAAGTCCTCACACCACTAGGTTGGAAGTCATGAAACTGCAGCTGCTTCTGTGTCGGGAAGATGCTGAGCATTCCTGGACCAGGGCTGGGACCTGCCCTGGCAAAGCTGCTCTCCTTGCTGTCAAGGAGCAGAGTGGGACAGCATCACTCTGCAAGGCAGCAGGAATTTGGGGCCCTAAGGCCTGGGGGCTCTGCATTTTCGCTGGAAGATGCACATGGGTTTTCTAGATATTTATTAAGGTGGCTGAGAAGCCAGTCTAGACAGCTCCATTAACAAAGACAAATAGGAAAATCTATTTTTTCTCTCTAAAAAAATTCTTAAGAACAACAGTATAAAAGCATGATCTTACTACAAAATTGGCTGTTCATATGCCCCAAACATGTTTGTCCAGTTTGACTTTGTTACCCCAAACCAGCTCTCAGCCTCGGGGGAAATGTATTTCAGAAATACCTTTTTTCTGAAAGTCAGATGTAATATAAAAACATGAAAACACCACTGAAACTTTGCTTTTATATGAAAGTAAATATTAGGTTCATTGGGTGGGGGTAATTTTAAGTTTTTTATATTCACAATTAGAAAATATTAAAAAACATAAAGAAAAAACAAATTACTAGAAATACAGAGAGAAATTTTCTAGCATAAAAAGAAAATATACATAGCTCTCTTTTTTACAAACATTTTATAGATAAAACTAAATTATGTATGAATTACCTTGTAAATCTTTTTCTGATTAACAAGATGTCATTAAACCTACTTTTACAACATAATTTTTGAGTGGCTTTTTGTATTCTACCAAGAGATTTGTATGATAATTTACTTAACCTATTTATAGGCTGACTATTAAATTATTTCCCATTTTTTGTTAATGCTGTAATGAACATAGACAAATTTTTTTCATGACTTTGATTATCTCCATAGGAGCAATTCCCAGGGATAGAAGTGCTGAGTCAGAGGTTATGAATCATTTTAAGGCCTTTGATGTACAGTGTCAAATATCTTCCAGATACATTGAACCAAGTTCCAGCCCTACAATCAGCGCAGCAAAGTGGTTGCTTCCCTAAACTCTAGCCCATTCTGGGTTCTATCACTTAAGAAACAAATAAACAAACAAACAGAAACAATAGAATGCTCACAAAGACCATGTAAGGCATGTTTTTCACTTGTCCAAAAAGAATCTGAAAAGTTAAATGTCACATTTCACTGACTATAAGATGTATTCTTTTTTGTGTTCCTATTTTCACATCTCTGAAATCACTGGGGCTGGGCCCATGTTCTGGTTTCTGCTTGTTGTCTTTGTGTAATGCTTAACGGTGCTACCTCTACTTCTGAAGAGTTCTTGTTTAGATGATAGATGATCTGGTCATTCTAGTTATCCACTAACCACATAGGGTGGTTGGTTATGATTTTGGACAGAACCGGGCGGCATTGTGTGTGTGTGTGTGGGGGCTTTGGAAGAGACCCTAATCCTATCCTAGAGAACCAGGGGCAGCTAATCCAAGCCTGGAAGGGTGAGAAGGGGCTAATCTGATGGAGCTCATGGAAAGAAGAAAGGTGAGGTCCAGCAGTGAACCTCCCCAAGCCAAGGATTGGAGATGACTGTGGCACCAGAGGGAGTAGCTAAGTCAGTAGAACAGTATTTTTGGCTATGGGTCCGCCTTTCTGTGCCAACAATCACTGTGGATTTGATTTTGTGACTCTGACCTGAACTGGGATAAAGCTATTAATATATATATTATTATATATAATAATAGGCGAAGGAGAGACCGCAATGAACTCTTGTTGTTGTTTAGTCACTAAGTCGTGTTCAACTCTTTCTGACCCCCTAGACTAGCCCACCAGGCTCCTCTGTCCATGGGATTTCCCAGGCAAGAATACTGCAGTGGGTTGACACTTCCTTCTCCAGGGGATCTTCCTGATTCAGAGATCTAACCCGTACCTCCTGCATTGGCAGGCAGATTCTTTACCACCGAGCCACTTGCTGCTACTGCTAAGTCGCTTCAGTCGTGTCCGACTCTGTGCGACCCTATAGACGGCAGCCCACCAGGCTCCGCCGTCCCTAGGATTCTCCAGGCAAGAATACTGGAGTGGGTTGCCATTTCCTTCTCCAGTGCATGAAAGGGAAAAGTTAAAGTGAAGTCGCTCAGTCGTGTCCGACTCTTAGCGACCCCATGGACTATAGCCTAACCAGGCTCCTCCGTCCATGAGATTTTCCAGGCAAGAGTACTGGAATGGGGTGCCATTGCCTTCTCCGCAAGCCACCTGGAAATGCCCCAAAAGGATGGCAGCACCCTCACTTCAGCCCACAGGCTGTACCCAGGCCCTGAAGAAGGAACAAAGTCACACTCCAGTCCATTCTGCAGGGCAGCTCCCAGCTCTCTGGATAGTCAGACTCAGACCCAACAGCTCCCGAAAGTAATTTTTAATTCTTGAGTCAACCTCATTAGAGAAACATGGTAGAGATATTGTTTATTGACCCTGGAGGTGTCCCACTTCTTTGATTTTTCTAGGATTTCTTTCATGGAGGAGGGTCATGTCTCCAACAGAGCGGAGTGCTCATCCCCCTTCAAGTCATCAGAAGTCTGGCACTGTTCCCGTTCCCCCACTGACTAAGTAAACAGTTGGATTAAGTCACTTGGACTTTGTTCCCTGGGTAAAAGCACTAGTGAAGCACAAATTATATCCACATCACTGGCAAATAAACAAAAGAGATTACCCAGGAATGGACGCACACACACAGACACACACACACATAATTACACAGGAATAAATAAACGAATAAACAAACAGATCAACCATTCCTGCCATGTGTAATTCTGCTTTGTCTGTATCATGGTGGAGGAGGAATATCAACTAGGGTCTTTCGTGTTCCTCCTCACGGCATCACTGCTCACATGTCCAGCATAGATGAGGGTTCTGGAGGCAGTCTGGCTCTTTTTTTTTCTTTTTTTTTCTGGCTGCACTGTAGGCATGTGGGATCTCAGTTCCCTGACCAGGGATCTAATCTGATGGCTCTGAATTGGAAAGTGGATTCCCAAACACTGAACATCCAGGGAAGTCCTCAGACGTCTTTTACTGACCAGATGCATGGCCTTGAGTAAGCCTTGAAGCTTCTCTGAAGCTGTTTCCCCAGCAGTAAAATAGAAATAATAGTATAGAGGCAGATGCTGCTCCCCGCCTACTTTCAGTCCCCTTCATTTTTGCCAGTGGAACCCCAACCATGTCTGGGAGACATGCCCCAGATAAAGTGCTCCCCCTCCCCGGCTCGCTTGCACCCAGGGGTGATCATAGAGCTGGTTTCCTGCCAATAAGAGATGACCACAAGCCTGCTGGGGTGGCTTCAAGGAGATTCACTGCTTTCCTCATAAATATGAGCAGATTTAGCTGACCCATGCCTTTTTCTCTCTGCCCTTCTTTTTCTTCTTGCCTGGGACACAAATACTGTTGTTGGAGGAGGGGCAGCCATCTTGTGACCATGAGGGTGGAAGCCACATACTCAGGGGTAGTGGAGCAGGTCCTGGGGTTCCTGACGATGTCTCCAGCAGCTGAATCAGCTACTACTGGCTGCTACTTCTCTAGACTTTATGTTCCATGGGGGAAATAAGACCTTTATTTTGGTTAAACTGTCTCTGAGCCATATAGCTACCTACCTCACAAAATGGCTATGAGGAAGAAATATGAGACAAGGATAGAAATTGCCTGTTTCATGGTCAAGGGGACTACTTACAGGGAGATGCTCCAGTTTACATCTGAGACATTGGCAGATGAATGACTCAGATTTTACTGGAACCCAAAGGATGGGTCATTTCCAGCTCAGAATGAAATCTGCATCCAGAAACCCTATTCTGCTGTTCCGTAGCCCTCTGAGCCTCCACCTACCTCTCCCGGCTTTCCTATAGGTTGCACTGGCCCTACTGTGAGTGAAGATCTGTGGCCGGCCATTGTGCTCAGGTGCTCAGTCATGTCCGGAACTCTCTGAGAGCCCGTGGACTGTAATCCACCATGCTCCTCGGTCCATGGGATTGCCCAGGCAAGAATACTGGAGCGGGTTGCCAATCCCTTCTCCAAGGGATCTTCCCAATCCAGGGATCAAACCTGTGTCTCCTGTATTGGCAGGAGGATTCTTTACCACTGTAAACAAATGATGTTGCAGCCATTAAGCCATCACATTACAGTTGCCCTGATGGTGAGCCCTGAGGAGACTCAGAATGCTAAAGCACAGGGTGCTGGGCCCAGATGGCTGAGGTGCATGTCAAAGGAACGATTTCAGTGAACCCAAACCCTTGCATCTTCCTGTACATAGAAAAGCGCTAAATTCCTTCACTTGAGTTATCTGATTTTTAAAAATTAACAGTAATCTTTGATGTTCCAACTACTTGGCTTCTTCCTTACCTGTTCAGAGCAGTCTCTCTGAACTAGCGAAGAGGCTAGGTCCTGGGGCTTAAGTCCTCAGTTTTGTCTGCTAAATAGAACATAATTCTCAATTTTTAGGTTATGCATTTTTTTTTCAGCCGATACTATGTTGAAACAATTCGAAGGTTTTGGTTTTTGCAAAAATAGTAAGACTTAATTGGATGGAGAATTTGAAGACAGTGTTAATGAGGTAGGAGTTAATCTGGGGGTCTTTGAGGCTAAATTAAAGGGTGGACCATTAGGGTCACTAATTAGAAGTGCCAGCGGTAAGAAGTGCTTAAATACACCTCAGAAAATGTGTTGGCTGTTGACTCAAGTTTCCAAACATGGCATTGTGTGTAACTGGTAAAATGTAAATTAGGCTTAGTTCTGGAGAAAAAAAATAAAATAAAAAAGACTGTCCTCAAATAGAAATAAAATACCCTCAGTCCAATTTATCTCTCTTGTGATTTGTGACAACTGACAAAAAGTCATTGTCAAGGAAGGCACATCTGGACTAGAAATACATGACCAAGACTGGCTGCACTGTGTATGCTTGTGAGTTACTTGGGTAACTTGTGTGTTCTTGTGACAAGTGCTTGTCAGTTACTTGTGAGAGGTGACATGCCAAGATCACTGACTGTAAGTCAGCTGACCAAAGCTGAACTGACTGGCTGCTGTTGCTGAAATTTTGGAACAGAAAAACGTCTCATGGAAGGAACGTTTTATGATCCCAAGAGTTAAACCACTTAAAATGCTGCCAGGAGTTTTCTGGTCCAGAAGATTGCATGTAATGGATGTGTGAAATTACTTTTATTTCAGATAGAAGAAAATACACGTTTATTAGTAGAAAATTAGTTTCTCAGAGCCTTTCCAAATTAAATGTTGGACAGATATTTTTAAAAAATATTATCTGACATCATGCCAAAATAATAGTCAAAATGCCCGGAAAGAACTTACTGAAGAGAATCATGATCACAACTGGCAGGGACAGATGCACTGCACTGTTCCAAGCCCTTCACGGAGGTTAGCTCGTTTAAACCTTGAGACCATTGATGAGGTACAGTTATCATTCATTTATTACAGGAGGTATACAGCTGATAATAAAAAGTTTTTGCTCTTTCATCTTTAAATACAATCCTTAAAGGGACGTACACAGCAACAAAGTTAAAATGCCAACCTATGGTTCAAGTAACAAATGTTTCCACCGTCTCTATTTTCTTTTTATTGATTAGCCTCTCTTTAACCTAGAATATATTTCTTCTGCTTTAATACAACTCACACGTAGACTTAGAAAGAGCAAATTCACAACTTGGTGGCAGAGAAAATGAAGCAGGAAGCAGTGGCAACTTTCCTTGGCTCTGGAGGGATTAATTGTCATGGATATTTAATTTTGGATTAATAACTGTTTTAACGGAGCCATTTAAAAATGTGCCAAGCCAGCAAGGAAGAAGGGAAATGAATTCATGATCTGAAATTTGGGGAATAAAGCTTCTCTCATTAGCAAACAGCTTTCTCTTTGTAATGTGAATAAATCTAATGAGGGTCAATTATACGTTTTATTAAATTTTCCAAAATCCAGCATCACTGATCCTCCTCTGCTCTACGCTCCCCCTACCTCCTGAATTTTTATTCTAATTGCTTAGGTTTTCTTCTGTTGGACTACTGGTGCCTTTCACTTCTGATCTTTACTTCCCATTAACCTGTTACTTTGGAGAGCTCTTGGATATGATTATCTGGAAAATCCAAGCCTAAAGCAAATTTCAACAGTTGCTCATTTGATCTTGAGAAACAAGCCCCTGTGTTATTTGTGGGTAGGGAGTGGGGAGAAGATGGGGAAGAGGAGGAATTATGAAGGAACCTGTGCTTCCTTTTACCCAGTCAGCCATAAGATCCTGCGCGTGTGCCATATGCTAAGCACAGCTCAGGCACGCGAGAACAGGACTCACCCCTTGCCCTCCAGAAACTGCAGTCTCACAAGGACTTATGGCAGGTTAATTTCCTTCAAAGAACAAGGATGAGATAGTCATGGTATGGCTTGACTAATCCAGTCAAAGCCTCTGCCAGCTGGATAAACCAGAGACTAGATTGAAGGTAATCAGTGGTGACATGACAACCACATAATTTTGCCTATTTCTTGTGGATGATCTGGAGAATCCTCAATGACGCTTACTTTCCTTTAGCAGTGGGTCCTTGACATTGTCAAATCGCCCCCAAGCAGGGGACTTCCCCAAGTAGACTTCCCCAAGCAGGGTAGCATGCGGTGCCTACTTTCCAGCAGCTTTCACCACCAGTTTTTGCTGTAGGAAATTCTGAGTTTCACTTTTGCCAAGGTGGGGACTCAATGTGCAAAATCCCTTCTCCAAAATACTATTAGCTTGATTTTTGTTTGGAAGAGGGGAAAGAGGTTGAAAAGTCCACTCTGTTTGGCTCTATGCCGAACAAACAGATCTGAAAATGCTACTAGGTATTTTGCATGCCCCTCTGCAATTATTCACCTTTGTTGTCTTATTAAGAGACTGTCTGTTTCCCTAGATGTAATGAGAGCACCTCTGGATTCCCAGACCCTCATGCTTCATAAATATCCATTAGGAAGGAGCCACTGGCCCACAGTCAAGCAACTAAGTACCTTGAATGCAATTCAGTTATTCTGAAGGTCCTTCAGTATCTTCTTGGTCCAGTCAGCATTTCCCCTATCTTTGCAGCAATTATTTTCTTCATTATCATGATCTTTCCTTGTCTTTTCTTCTTAGCCAGGTAAGTAAAATAAAATTCCTCTATCCTTTATTAGAATTTTTAGGCTGCTTTTACGTCTCTTCTGGCTTGTCATCTATTATGGAAAACTCCTTTAAATGAATTACTGAATAACATGAAACAGTGATTAAAACAAAAGGAAACAAAATATGGAGCATCACGCACAGCAAAGACCTAGGTGAGCACACATGAGTTCAGTACCACTGTCCTTAGCCCTTCCTCCATGCCAAACTCTCAGTGTTGTATAATCTTCCTTCTGAGGCCACTTTGCATTCTCTGGTACGATTTCGTTGGCAGTACGGAGAAAAGAATTTTTGTTTCCTCTGACTATAGGCCTCAGCTTCTTGCAGGGACTTGGGAGAAAAAGAACTGGAAGCATGCCCTCCCTAGTGACGAGGCATTTTCCGTGCGGCACTTGGAAGACAGTGAGTGGAATGTTGAGGTTTTCTGGCTCTTACCAGCATCACTGCGGGAGACAGACCTGCAAGACTGAAGACACTACACCAGAAGTCAGCTGTTGGGCTTACAAAAGTCACAGGGCTTTTCTTTGGGGACAGGGGCGGGGTGTGGAGATCAGTGGCCAACATGTCCTTAGCCTATGTCTGTTCTCATTATGACTGTTTTTGATATCATAATTTTCCACTTTTCTTCCCCATTAACATCGTTTTTCCTGGGCACACAACGGTGCTCAGAAATAATGGCACTAGGTTATTATTGTCATTAAGTTTCAGTAGGGCAAGACCCAGATTTGTTTCATGATTTTGGAACCAACTCCAATTCATGTGGTATCAGAGGCCTCTTGAGCCCTGCCTTACACCCTGCCAGCCTTGACTGCGGTCTTAGCCATGGTGAGCAGTCCTGAGTGAGCTTCAAGTCCTCTTGCGCTTTGGGCTTTTAGCATGACTCCATGAGCTGTGTGTCCTCTACTTCCTTTTCTGCAGTTCTCTTGGTCTGGAGGAGAAGTATGCAGACAAGGCACCAACACAGGTTGTGGTAGGGCAGACTCCCCCAAGCAGGGTAGCATGCAGGATGCTTATTAGGAAGTACTCATCAGCTCCTGAGGGAAGGGAGGTTATGGAGGCAGATGTGGACAGAGGAAGAAGTCATCTGTGATCAGCTCCTCGGGATGCTCTGAAGCTGGGATGGCCCTGCAGAGTTGCCTGATTTAGGGGGATGCGTCAGGCTTCTATATTCCAGTGATGGGCTTCTATATTCCAGAGTCTGGGCTTCCCTGGAAGGAAGCGTGTCCATGGATGAGGCAATTTTCTTCTCCCAAGACATCTCCAGGAGGGCTGATAGCTGAGGACCATTTTTGGGCAGCACCTCCAGCAGCTGGAAGTATAACTCTTGTTTCTGCAGGGGAATCTGGGGGTCATCACATTGCAGCCACTATGCACAGCCCAAACGTACAGGAGAGGTCCAATCCATGGAGGGTGGGAGCTAATGGATAAATGTTTCTATCCATCAGGGACAATTGAGAGAAGCATCTTTTAAACTCCCAAGAGTGTCCCAGTGGGGTCTTTCGTTGCTCATAGTGATGACCTCAAGATGACAGTTTTCTAGTGGCTTTTCTTCTCCCCCCGTTTCACTCTCCCTCACTCCTGCTCCCTGGCATCACCCAGATAAACTACTGCACCCAAGTCTTCATCTCAGGGTCTCCTTTTGGAGTAGGGTGGACCCAGGCTGTAACATATGTGCAGATGGATGTTAATAAAGACTTAGTGATGACAGTAGTTCTGGTTCATGACCTTGTGAAAATGCCAAGCTGAGACTGACCATCAGAGAGACGATCACCAACTGTGTTATTTCTTGAGTGAAATTTTCCAACAAGCTGAAAAGGGAATGGTGGTGAGAAGTGGGCTGGAAGGAGTATTGTGAGTGAGAATTAAGACTTGAAGGCAAATTGGACTTCATGGAAATTTTAAAATTTTTCTCATGGAAAGCCAACAACAACAGAGTAAAAAGGCAATCCACAGAATGAGAGAGAATAGTTGCAAATCACAGCTGATAAGAGAGTAATATTCAGGCTATACAGAGAATGCCTATAACTCAACAACAACAAGCTTAATTTTTAAAAGGGACAAAGAAATTAAATAGACATTTTTCCAAAGAAGATATGTAAATGGTCACGAAGCACATGAAAAAATGCTCAATATCACTTATCAGTAGGCAAATGCAAATCAAAATTATGATGAAATTTACAGAGCTATCTCACATCTATTATGATGGCTACCATAAAAAAAAAACCCTTGAAACAACAAGTATTGGTGAAGATGTGGAAAAATTGGAACGCTTATGCTTTGTTGGTGGGAATGTAAAATGGTACAGCTGCTGTGGAAAACAGTATGTTGGTTCCTCAAAAAATTAAAAATAGAATCACCATATGATCCAGCAATTACACTGGGTATATATCCAAAAGAATTGAAAGCAAGATCTGGAAGAGCTATTTGTATACCCATGTTCATAGAAGCGTTATTTGCAATAGCTAAAACATGGAGACAACCCAAATGTCCATTGACAGATAAACGCATAAGCAAAATGTGGTGCATCCATACAGTGAAATAGATTTTGGCCTTAAAGGGAGGGAATTCTGCATTATGCTGCGACATGAATGAAACTTAGAACATTATGCTGAGTGAAATAAGCCAGTGAGTGAAAACAACAAATACTAGTTAAAAAGAATAACAATTATAAAGGTGTCTTTTTAAATTGGCTTGTAAAGTTAACATTTTCACAACTGTGTCTGGTACTCAGTAAGGCCTGGATAAGTGTCAGATAGATATATAGATAAAATCAAAATGGATTTTTATAGGTGTGGGAAGAAAGAGACAAGGTTCTTCATTTATATGAAAAAATAAACCAAGCAAATTATGAAAAACAGCTATAGTAATTGAAGGTTTGATGCCAGCATAGATTGAGTAAATAGGATGAAGAATTTAGAAAGAGACTCCAATGTCTATGGGAACTTAGTATATGATAAATGTGGCATTTCAAATCAGTGAGGAAATACTTATTAAGTCAAATACTGTATGATGCCACTTCTATGAGGTGCTGTTAGTAGTGCGAAATCATAGAGACATGGAGTAGAGTGGTATCTGTGGGGACCTGGGGAGGAGGAATTATTGTTAAACAGGTATAAAAGTTCACTGTTATCAGATGAAGAGAGTTATGGAGATGCATGGTGGTGATGGGAATGCAATGTCATTAAATACCACTCAACTGGACACTTAAAAATGATTAATATGGTAAATTTTGTGTGTATTTTACCACCATTTTTTTTAAATGGGGAAAAAAAAAGAGTTTAGAGTTTAGAAACTAGAGGTGGGGACAGAGAAAGAATCAGCCAGAAATGAAAATCCAAAACTGATCTAGGAGACGTCCTTGGTGGTCCAGTGATTAAGAATCTGCCTGCCAATGCAGAGGATGTGGGTTCGAACCTGGTCCAGGAAGATCTCACATGCTGTGGAGCAGCTAAGCCTGTGCACCACAACTACTGAGTGCACACTCTAGAGCCGGTGCTCCGGAACAAGAGGAGCCACCACAAAGAGAAGTCTGTGCACTGCAGCTACAGTAGCACCTCTCTGGTCACGAGAAAACTGGTGCACAGCAATGAGAGCCCAGCACAGCCACATGTAAATAAATAAAAATGTTAAAAAGCTACATCAAAACTGACCTGGTTTCAAATCTCATCCAGTTTCTTAAATCTTGGATGGGCAATTAATCTCTCAGCCTCAGTGGCGCCACATCTGTAGAATGGGACCAATGAGAGAAACGCCCTGATGGGGTTGCTGGAGCATTCCACACTCCAGGTAGAGTTGCAGGGACCCTGAGTGGGAGTGTCATGGGAACACTATTTCTTGGGCTATTAGCTGATGTATTTTCATTTTCTCCTTTATCATTTCCTTTGGCAGCCTCCCACCTGTAAGGCTAACATGAACCATGAAGTTTACTGCCCCCAAGGAAGGAGGAACAGATGTTATTGATCAGTATTGAGACTCAAAGCTTGTCCATGTTAAGGCAATAGTCTTGAAACTTGGACTTTAGGGAGAGAAATATCTTTTTACCACCTTTAAACCCCGAAGAGCAAGGGCCCCCTAAGGTGTTATTATAAGCTCAGAGTAGAAAGGCTCAGAATATGACAGAGGAAGTGGGTTGCTGCCCATCAGGACCCCAGTGGATCATGGGAATCAGGAAGCAGACTGGGGAGAAGAGAGCAAGGTGCATGGATCCTGGCCTGCCTCCTTCAGGCAAAAGTGTGGAAGGGGCTTGCTGTGCTGTATAGGAAGAGAGGAGGGGCTTTGTTTCCCTCTGGGAAGGGGGGTCATGCTGGCCCTGGGTCCTTTGCCCTCCTATCCACGTCACTCTTTGCCCTGCCCTGCATCTCAGAGGGGCAGCCCCTGGGGCTCTTTGTCTCCCAGGCTCCCAGCTAACCAGATGCTCTGGGTGGATATGGCTGGCAGCTGGGGGGAAGAGAGATGCCAGGGTGTTTCTCCCTTGCCTCTCTGCTTCAGGTCTCTGTGGGGTCCAATCTCTTGGGGGCCAGCAGGCCCTGGGCTCCGCTCACCTCCCCTCCTGAGGGCAGTGGTGGCTTAACGCAGCTGCTGATCTCTGAGTGCCTCACTCTGCCCTTTTTGGCTTTTTAATTCTTCCCTCATCTGTGTCACCACTGGCCAGTATTAAAATCCCTCTGTTTTATTTATTTATTTATTTATTTTGTTTTTTAAATAAATTTATTTATTTTAGTTGGGGGCTAATTACTTTACAATATTGTAGTAGTTTTTGCCATACATTGACATGAATCAGCCATGGGTTTACATGTGTTCCCCTTCCTGGACCCCCCTCCCACCTCCCTCCCCATCCCATCTCTCTGGGTCATCCCATTGCCCCAGCCCTGAGCATTTGTCTCATGCATCGAACATGGAATGGTGTTCTGTTTCACATATGATAATATACATGTTTCAATGCTATTGAATGAGAGACACAAATGCATAGAACAGTCCTATGGACTCTGAGGGAGAAGGTGAGGATGGGACGTTCTGGGCGAATAGCATTGAATCCCTCCGTTTTAAATCCCCAAGTACCTTCTGTCTTCTGGTTAAATGCTGACTGCTGCCGTAGGGACGTGGGAACAGAATGTTTCTCCCCTAGCACCCTAGGGGACATGCCACTGAAAAGGTGGTGGTGTCGCATGCTCTCTGCAGGGAAACCCTGTGCTTTTCTGAGCCCTTGGGTTGTCACATACCCTAGAAGGCCGAGATTTGGTCAGCCCATGGCTCTAGAAGGCTGGGCACTGGGGGCCAGCAACTAAGCCTCAGGGCTATAGCAAGACAGTGGGAGGACTACCAGGCTCTTAGAATCAGTGAAGAGAGAGAAGGTCCCGGGCTCCAGCAGCCATAGCACTGACCAGTGCCAAGAGGGCAGGC
Source organism: Giraffa tippelskirchi (assembly GCF_054371585.1). NCBI lineage: Eukaryota > Metazoa > Chordata > Mammalia > Artiodactyla > Giraffidae > Giraffa > Giraffa tippelskirchi. Next base: position 15,260,400 of record NC_137283.1, on the reverse strand, counting down.
AGTGACCAGTGGACAGGAGACACCAGGTCCCCAGAGGCTAAGGAGAAGCCACAGCTCAGCCCAAGGAAACCAGACAGGTCTCCATCGCCATCCTTCTCTGTTGCCCGGACAGAGTAAACGCTCAGTGCCTCCCTCGGCCTCCTTGGAGAGGAGGATTGAGGACAGCAGAAACTCAAAGGAGACTGGGGCCCTGAAATATTCCTTATTTTTTATATTCTTTTTCTTTTTTTCTTGGCCTTGCCATGCAGTGCATGGGATCTTAGTTTCCAGACCAGGAATCAAACCTGTGCCCCCTGCATAAGGGAGTGTGGAGTCTTAATCACTGGACTACCAGGGAAATTTTAAATATCCCTTATTGACAAGTGCAGTTTTCCTTGATGTCTCATAGAGAAAGGGTGCATGAGGAAGGATAGCTCAATGTAAAATTAAGTCCTTGCCAGGACTATTTTATTATTACAGGCCATTATTTATAACAGAGCTAGCACACAATCAGCCCTTCCTGCTACTCCTACCCCACTTCTTTATGTTTCTTGGAGCTCTTTGGATATGACCCATATGTCATGGTCTCTCTCCCATTGTGTTTCGTGGTTTGCCACTTTCAAGTCCTGAGATTTGGGGCAAGCCATTTAACTTCCTTAAGTCTCAGTTTTCATGTCTGCAAAGTGGGGACAGTCCAGAGCATCTCTGTAACCTGAGTTTTCTTTATCTGGATCCTCAGAGGAACAGGGTTGCATGGCAAGCAAAAGTGAATGTAATGATCAGATAATCACTTCTGAATGACTACTTATGAAATGGGTTCCCATTGAAATGTCCCTTTTGGAGCTTATGGTACAAATGCAATGCAGAACAGAGATGAATCTTTATACAAAACAGAAATGGAAAACAAACATGGTTACCAAAGTGGGAAGGAGAGGAGAAAGGGATAAATTAGGAGGTGGGGATTAACAAAGTACTATGCATAAAATTTTTTCCACAGTTTATTGTGATCCACACAGTCAAAGGCTTTGGCATAGTCAATAAAGCAGAAATAGATGTTTTTCTGGAACTCTCTTGCTTTTTCGATGATCCAGCGGATGTTGGCAATTTGATCTCTGGTTCCTCTGCCTTTTCTAAAACCAGCTTGAACATCTGGAAGTTCACGGTTCACATATTGCTGAAGCCTGGCTTGGAGAATTTTGAGCATTACTTTACTAGCATGTAAGATGAGTGCAATTGTGCGGTAGTTTGAGCATTCCTTGGCATTGCCCTTCTTTGGGATTGGAACGAAAACCGACCTTTTCCAGTCCTGTGGCCACTGCTGAGTTTTCCAAATTTGCTGGCATATCGAGTGCAGCACTTTCACAGCATCACCTTTGAGGATTTGAAATAGCTCAACTGGAATTCCATCACTTCCACTAGTTTTGTTCGTAGTGATGCTTTCTAAGGCCCACTTGACTTCACATTCCAGGATGTCTGGCTCTAGGTGAGTGATCACACCATCGTGATTATCTGGGTCGTGAAGATCTTTTTTGTACAGTTCTTCTGTGTATTCTTGCCACCTCTTCTTAATATCTTCTGCTTCTGTTAGGTCCATACCATTTCTGTCCTTTATCGAGCCTATCTTTGCATGAAATGTTCCTTTGGTATCTCTAATTTTCTTGAAGAGGTCTCTAGTCTTTCCCAATCTGTTGTTTTCCTCTATTTCTTTGCATTGATCGCTGAGGAAGGCTTTCTTATCTCTCCTTGCTATTCTTTGGAACTCTGCATTCAGATGAGAATATCTTTCCTTTTCTCCTTTGCTTTTTGCTTCTCTTCTCTTCCCAGCTATCTGTAAGGCCTCCTCAGACAGCCATTTTGCTTTTTTGCATTTCTTTACCATGGGGATTTTCTTGATCCCTGTCTCCTGTACAATGTCACGAACCTCTGTCCATAGTTCATCAGGCACTCTGTCTATCAGGTCTAGTCCCTTAAATCTATTTGTCACTTCCACTGTATACTCATAAGGGATTTGATCTAGGTCATACCTGAATGGTCTAGTGGTTTTCCCTACTTTCTTCAATTTAAGTCTGAATTTGGCAATAAGCAGTTCATTATCTGAGCCACAGTCTGCTCCTGGTCTTGTTTTTGCTGACTGTATAGAGCTTCTCCATCTTTGGCTGCAAAGAATATAATCAATCTGATTTCGGTGTTGACCATCTGGTGATGTCCACGTGTAGAGTCTTCTCTTGTGTTGTTGGAATAGGATGTTTGCTATTACCAGTGCGTTCTCGTGGCAAAACTCTATTAGCCTTTGCCCTGCTTCATTCTGTACTCCAAGGCCAAACTTGCCTGTTACACCAGGTGTTTCTTGACTTCCTACTTTTGCATTCCAGTCCCCTATAATGAAAAGGACATCTTTTTTGGGTGTTAGTTCTAGAAGGTCTTGTAGGTCTTCATAGAACCATTCAACTTCAGCTTCTTCGGCATTACTGGTCGGGGCATAGACTTGGATTACCGTGATATTGAATGGTTTGCCTTGGAAATGAACAGAGATCATTCTGTCATTTTTGAGATTGCATCCAAGTACTGCATTTTGGACTCTTTTGTTGACCATGATGGCTACTCCATTTCTTCTAAGGGATTCTTGCCCACAGTAGTAGATATAATGGTCATCTGAGTTAAATTCACCCATTCCAGTCCATCTTAGTTCGCTGATTCCTAGAATGTCAACGTTCACTCTTGCCATCTCCTGTTTGACCACTTCCAGTTTGCCTTGATTCATGGACCTAACATTCCAGGTTCCTATGCAATATTGCTCTTTACAGCATCGGACTTTGCGTCTATCACCAGTCACATCCACAGTTGGGTATCGTTTTTGCTTTGGCTCCATCCCATCATTCTTTCTGGAGTTATTTCTCCACTGATCTCTAGTAGCATATTGGGCACCTATTGACCTGGGGAGTTCATCTTTCAGTGTCCTATCCTTTTGCCTTTTCATAGTGTTCATGGGGTTCTCAAGGCAAGAATACTGAAGTGGTTTGCCATGCCCTTCTCCAGTGGACCACAATCTGTCAGACCTCTCCACCATGATGGTTGGATGGCATCACCGACTCGATGAACATGGGTTTGAGTAGACTCCGGGAGTTGGTGATGGACAGAGAGGCCTGGCGTGCTGCAATTCATGGGGTCGCAGAGAGTCGGACACGACTGAGTGACTGAACTGAACTGAACTGATGCATAAAATAGACAAGCAACAAAGATTTATTGTATAGCACAGGGAACCTTATTCAATATCTTATAATACCTATAATAGAAAATAATTTGAAAAAATATATATAATGGAATCTCTTTGCTGTACACCTGAAACAAACATAATATTATAAATCAGTTTTACTTAAAATAAAAAATTGAGAAAATTATGGAACGCTCTGAGGGGAAAGTAACAATTCATTCTTTGATGTTTCTAAGAGTTGATCATCATTTGTTCATTCATTCATTCAACAAATACTTATTGCATAGTGGCTGGTCCTAAATAGTAGTAATATAGCAGATCAGAGCTGCATTGAAAATATAATTTTATAAAACATGAGACAAAACACAACTTATTAAATTTTAGTTTTACTTTTCAAGCTTAAAAAGATGACAGTCTAGTGTTTTTCATTACTTGAAATGACAGTTTGGTTCTCATTTTAAGTGAGTTGACTTTAAGAGGGCTTTGCCAGATACGAGTTACCCTGTTTCCATTCTTCTTAACTCCAAGAGTGTTTTAGAGATTCAGAGATATTAGGTACCTGTCAACACTTCACATTTTCTAACCAACATGACAGGGAAAAGTGGTTCCCCTCTGGGATCAACTCCTGTAGTTTGGCGTGACTTATTGCAGAAAAATGTCCCTCCTCCCCAAAGAAAGCCTATTATTTCTATTATTTTAGGCGTGGAGAGAACTCAGGTTATAGCATACTGGCATCATTGCTCCGTAGGAGTTGTCACTCTTGTTCAATTGATGTATTTTCCTTTTTATCCACAATCTATTCCCTCCTTCCCACAGGCATCCACTTCAATGTGCTTGATAAAAGCCCTCTGTCTGGTAGAATGTTTCCTTGTAGAATATACAGTGTCATTTTGTGTTTTAATTGGTGTATATAGTATTGGGTAATGGAACTTGCTGTGTCTCTTTCTTTCTTCCCACTCAGTAGTGTGTTTTAAGACATACGCATGTTGTACAGCTAGTGCGTTGCTGCTGCTGCAGATTATGCTATGGTGTGTGTCCCAGTCACTTTACTCATGCCCCTGAGAATGGGCCCCTGGATTGCCTCCAGCTCACTGCGACTCGGTCAACACAGACATGACCACCTTATATGTGCCCCCTGACAGACTAAATAAAGATCCAGTAGGAGGGTCCCTGATCCTAGAGCATATACTAGATAGGCTTCCTGAATGACTGTCCTGCTTACCCTCCCACCAGCGGTGCATAAAAATGCCCATTTCCTCAAAACCTCATCAACTGTTATTGTTAATTACCTTTCTATTTTTCTTCTCTTCTGGTGGGTGTAATATATTTTTTCCATTGTTTTCATTGCATTCCTCTGATTATTAATGAGTTTGAGAATCTGGTCCGTGAATTCACTCTACATATTCTTTGCCTGTTCTTTTCTGGGTTTCCTGTCTTTTTCCTGTTAATTTTCAGGAATTCTTTAAAGAGCATGCAATTATGTTTTTATCTTTTTAAATCATTGCACAACTCTTTTCCCAGATTGAGACCTGTTTATCATATCTATCTATTGAACAGAAATCTTTTCACTTAATATAATTAAATCTATTGATTTGGTGGGGGAAGTCTTATGGTTGCCCAACTCTTGGCTACACAGATATTCTTGTGTATTTTTCTCTATTGGCTTTACTATTTTTCCTTTCAGATTTGAAACTTAAATCAATCAGGTATGAGATAGGGCTCCAGTTTTACTTTATTGCCCATACATTATTATGTTTTTAAAACTCCAGTTTCCTGAACATCATCAACCAAACAATCCATCCTTTTCCTGTGCCCTTGTAATAGCATGTTCATTAGTATACCAGCTTACCACATAAAGACAACCTGGTTCTATTGTGCCCTCTATTCTGTTCTTTTGCTCTATCATTTTTTTTAACAAGCAGAGAAGCAACAATATTTATTTCAAGAACACAGGATTATTTTTAGAACTCAAGAATAGCAATGTGGTGGAGTATCAAAAAGAGAACAAAGAGTTCTTGTACTTTAGTTTGAATATTGGTTTGTGTCTTTAATTAAAAATTAAATTTATGTGTTGCAGATTACATCAGAGCTATGAGTCCTAATTCCCAGAAAAGATAAACGGATTCTTTCAGTATTGGTGGGTTTTTTTTTTTTTTTTTTTGATATCTCATACTTTATCTTTAAAAAATCGTTTGGGTTTTATATTTTGTTTCTTAATATCACATTTGCTGTAATATGAAAACTGTATTTTAGAGGTCATCTATTTAAATTTCAAGGCCACTGAACCTATACATAAAGAGCATGGTCTGTGCAGCCACAGGGAGCAGGATCAAATCCTGCCTCCGCCACTCAGCATCTATATAACATGTAGCATTTTCCTACAGGGGCTGAAGGCTGCTATAATAAATCACCACAAACTTAAGAGACTTAAACCAACACAAATCTTATAGTTCTGGAGGTTGTAAGTCTACACCGGGTTGACAGGGCTATGTTCCTCCCGGAGGCTCTTGGGAAGAATCCATGTCCTTGCCTTTCCAGCTTCTTTAGGATGCTCATGTATTCCTTGACTTTCGGCCCCACATTCTGCCCTCTGCTTCCCTTGTCACATCTCCTTTTCTGATTCCACTGCCTACCTCTTTCCCTTCTAAGGTCTTTTGTGATTATTCTGGGTCTACTTTTAGATAATCCAAGATAATCTTTCCGTCTCAAAGTTCTTACCTTAATCACACCTGCACGTCCCTGTGCTTTGCAGAGTAATACTGTCAAAGGTTCTGGGGATTAGAACATACTTGGTTTTCTTTTTTTATGGGGGTCATTATTCTGCCTACCACACTTTGGGCAGGTAACTTAACCTCTCTGAGTGCCAATTTCCTTATCTCTAAATTGGGGATGGAACGATAAGTAGGTGGTATTCGTTGGCATGATGTTTGGAACACAGCGAGTCCTTAATAAATTGTATTAAATGTTTTTTTTAATCCTCACAGTGGTCCAGGAAGGTGCACCACATACTGCAGTTGGAGAAATTCAGAATAGATGAGTCAATTTGTAAGAGAAATGCCGAATTACTGAAGATAGTCATAACAGAATTGTATTAGTATTTCAATAATCAGTCTAATTAAAGCCCAGGTTTTGTCTGGTTGTCATTTTCTAATTGCTTTTCTGGTGAGTAAAGTCAGGGTGATTTACTCTGCATTTGAGTCACATAACCTCCGATGTTCCCTGAATTCCCCGAATTCATCGGAAACCAAGATTTGATCACCAGCTCTCTTCTGCTTGAGAGCTGGCCTTGCATGGTTTCAGTAAAGAAAATCACAGAGGACTGAAAGAGTCTGGTGTTCATAAATCAAGGTCTGTGTGTGAGATCTCCAGGGATTTAATTTGGCAAAAGGAAGTTCTCTGAATCAAGGCCTATTACAATTTGTGTCTAATCAGATTAAGGAGATCAAGGAAGAGGGGAGATCTTGTCATCCCTTGCAAGGCTGTATATTTCCAGAGCAGGAGTTGTCAGCGGGAGAAGGTTGTCCAGAGCAGGGTGGGAACACAGCTGGGGGATACAGAAACCACCAAGTCCAGGCGCCAAGAGCAGCACCAAGAGCATCGCAACCACAGAGAGATTGCCTTCTGGGGCGTATCTCAGCATTTTAGAACCCTGAGAATTTAGTTTCCGGCCCCGGAGTTAGATTGCCTATGTTTGAATATGAGATTTTCTAGCTGTAGCCTTGGGTAGTGTTTTCATTTCTCTGTGCCTGGTGTGTGCATGCTAAGTCATTTTAGTTGTGTCTGACTCTTTGCAATCCCATGGACTGTAGCCTACCAGGCTCCTCTGTCCAGGGATTCTCCAGGCAAGAATACTGGAATGGATTGCAATGCCCTCCTCCAGGTGATCTTCCCAATCCAGGGATGGAACCCTTGTCTCAGGCATCTCCGGCATTGGCAGGAGGGTTCCTTACCACTAGTGACACCTGGGAAGCCTCAGTTTCTCATATGTTCAAAATGCTGATAGTATCACCCACCTCCCTGAGTTAATCTGTTCAAGGTGCTTGGTCTCCACTCAGCCACAGCTAGTTATTAGCATTGTTGTGACTGTCTATCTCTAAAATGAACTGGATACTCTCTGAGGCTTGCAGGGTTACATCATCCTGCTAATAATTAGGAATAGATAATCCAGGCTCCCCATCTAGAGCTGCTTCCACTGAAGAAAGCTACCGTAAATTTGGAGGACGTTATAAGACTTCATAGGGAACATTAAGGGCAATATCTCCCTACTGTATAATGATTGCAGAAGAGGCCAGGTTGCAAGTCTTAAAAGGAGGAGCTCCATCCACTGCTCTCTGCAATTAAATTCACCTCAGACTAAATGGATCTAGCGCATAGTGACCAGGCCACTCTAGCAAGAGAAATGAAAAAGGTACTCATTGCAGTAAGCTTGCTGCTATAAAAAAACACACCTTTCTGAGGTTTAACACAATTATTTCTCTGCCAAATCAAGTCCAGCATGGGTGTTCCTGCTGAGTGGGCAACTCCCATCCAAGTGGTGATTAGGGATCAGGCTCCTTCCATTCTGAGTTCTGGAAATGGCACATTCAGACAGTAAAGAATCCGCCTGTGATACAGGAGACTAGGGTTTGATCCCTGAGTCAGGAAGATCCCCTGGAGAAGGGAACAGCAACCCACTCCAGTATTCTTACTTGGAGAATTCCATGGACAGAGGAGCCTGGCGTGCTACCAGGACCCTGGCAAGTCCATGGGATTGAAAAGAGTCGGACACGACTGAGTGACTAACTCAGATCCAGTGGACTGCAATTATCACCTGGACATGGCAGACTGCAAGGCAATCTGGGAAATGTGGTCCGGCTGTTGTTGCTAGGGGGCAGAGGAGCTAGATTTGATAACTAACTAGTTGGTTTGGCTGTAGGCAGTGACATTTTTTTTCAGAGGACTAACACAAACTCAGACCTGATTTCATCTGCCAACTTCCCCTCAAGAGAGACCCCACCACCATCTCTCCTTAGACTCAGTGAACTGCTCAGCCAGGAGAAACCAAGGCTTGCCATCTGCCCAAGATCATATGTCCTAATGAATCACCACAGATTTAGAGCTGATGGTACTTTTGGGGTTTTTTCAGGTGGCAGGGAGAAGGAAGGAAAGACAAGGAAATGGAGGATATTAAGCAAAAAAAGGTAGAAACGGTAAGGGTAACAATTGTTTTGAAATTTAAAACATGATTTTTATTATGGAAGTGTTTAAGCATAGAGAAAAGCAGAAAAATTGTTTTTTAATATAAACATTTAAAGAGGTAAAAAATCACATTTCATTATGGAAAATTGTCAAGAGGAATAAAAGAAAAATATCTATGATTCTACCACTTCAGTAGAGCCAGTTATTGCTATGGTATGTTTCCTTCTAGACTTTTCCCCCTTGATGTTTTCACACAGAGCTGTAAAGATGAGAGGTGGTTATAATCAGGGCCTTGGCAGTATGCCCTTGGGGTGGGGGAGGGGTAGATAGTTCTAGCTGGTTTTCCCCAGAATCCTCTGCTCTGTGTTTCTCACTCTGGGGCCATTTCACACTTCTCCATTCTCCAGCAGGTGAGGAGTGGGGGAGGCAGGAGAGGAGTGTGGAGAGAGAGGAAGCATAATCCCGATCACTTATATGTTCAGTTTGTTAGCAACTTCAGGGGCTTGAACCTGGGCTAGTTACTGTAAGCGTTTAGCTGCTGCAGTGAAGGCCAGCATCTCAGCAGCTTTGAGAGGACAGGAGTATATTTCCCACCTTCCATGCCTCTCAGGTGGAGAAGAGGGTTGTTCCCTAGTTTCCCAGATGGGGCCAGCAGGACTGTGCCTTTTCCCCACAGTGGTCAACTGCTCCCTGGAGCATCCTAATGCCTCCTTCCTGGCTGGCCTCAGTGATGGCCCGAGCATGCACCTAGCAGACTTGCCTCCAACTTGAGAGGTGCAGTGACCCAGGCTGACAGCTATACTTGAAGCTCATTGCTGTGTTTGTGCCAAGGCTGTGCTTTCTGTGGGCTGTCTGAGTCAATGACCAGGGAGAAAGGAACGCTAATACAGGTTCCTAGGAGATCTGGGATACCTCTGATGCTGGCCTGGCTCGAAGATTTCCAGATATGTCTCCCAGCCTCATCTGACATTTCCCCCAATAAAATCCTTGCATGTCAGTTCCACCTGGGCATCTACCTTCCCCTATTGTATAATCATTGCAGAAGAGGCCAGGTTGCCTCTGAGGGAGGCAGCCTATACCACAGGGCACTACAGAGAGAATGCATACATCACTCCCACTCATCACCCTGGAGCAAAATCTTGTCACAGCGCCACACTGAGCAAGGGAGGCTGGGACACTCAGTGTCTTCTGTAATGACTATACAGGGGAGAATGGATGGTGCGGGGCTTCTGGAACTGTGACCACCCCTCCTTACTCAGCCTTCAGAACCTGTTCTGATCCCTTCAAGGTCAAGGTTCTGGAGCAGGATGTTTAGAGGCAGAAACTGTGATAAATCTGTGTGGATATAAATTAATTAAAACTAATCCCAATCTTGGAAAAAAAGCTATGACAAACCTAGGCAGCATATTAAAAAGCAGAGACATTACTTTGCCAAAAAACGTCTGTATAATCAAAGCTATGGTTTTTCCAGTAGTCATGTATGGATGTGAAAGTTGGACCATGAGGAAGGCTGAGCGCTGAAGAATTGATGTTTTTCAACTATGGTGCCGGAGAAGACTCTTGAGAGTCCCTTGGACTGCAAGGAGACCAAAGCAGTCACGCCTAAAGGAGATCAATCCTGAATATTCATTGGAAGGACTGATGCTGAAGCTGAAGCTCCAATACTTTGGCACCTGATTCAAAGAGCCAACTCATTGGAAAAGACCCTGATGCTGGGAAAGACTGAAGGCAGGAGAAGGTGACGACTGAGAATGAGATGGTTGGATGGCATCACTGACTCAATGGACATGAGTTTGAGCAAGCTCCAGGAGATGGTGAAGGACAGAGAAGCCTAGCATGCTGCAGTCTATGGGATCGCAAAGAGTTGGACATGACTGAGCAACTGAACAACAACAAAATCCCAATCTAACTTGCTACTGTAATGACTACTATATACTATGTCTGCTCCAAGGCAAAACTGCAAAGTGAGTGAAGTTTCTGCCCTGAGCCTCACCCACCTCTTGAGCCATGGCCCCTTCTTTCCTTTTCAAATTCCCCCCAAAATCCCACTTGCCCAGTGTCCCTATTACAATGTCTACCCTGGGAATTGCTTCACCAGCCCAAGTTTCTCCTTCTTGCCTTAACATGTACCTGTTCCATTCTCTAAGGTTCTGCATGTTACTAGTTTGATAAGTCAATTTCATATAAAGACATTTAGGTTGGTTAAGGCTTGACTGTGACAGCAACCAGGAGAACACATCTGGCCTCTAACCAAAACCTTGTAATGCCTTACCCATAGGATGGAGTGACAGTTTACATAGTGACTGCCACTGAGTCCTAAATTCCATATGACAAGCAAATATTTAGGCTTTTCTTTCCAAGCAGAAAGGATAAAGCCCAAATAATTTACCCCACAGGAAGGATCTTGTAGCCCAGTTAGCATAAGTTCCGTGGCCTCATTTTATTAATACTTTGGGCTGTGTTCTTTGGTATATTTTCTTTTTGTGTCACATTTAGGAAAGAAGCACTAGTTCCCTTTGATTCAATACTAAGCTGTTCACAGTACCATCTATCCCTAGAGAGTAAGATTGTGTGTGTGTTGGGGGGGGGTGGTGAGAGGAAAAGGGCACTGCCACATTTTATAGCTCGAGACAGTTTGGATTTTTCATATAAGGCACACCAAGTTTTACAATTTACAAGCCATTAGCCTTGCCCTGTGGTATGGACAAGGCTCCTGGCCTTCCTGTTTCTGAGAAGGTCTCTGCATCTTTGGTAACTGATGACAAATCTGATCCTTACAGCCTCCTCTTGGGAATGCGTTTGCATCCTTCCTGCTGCCACCCTTCTCCAACATGAAAGGAAATGTCCCTCCAGCCTGGTTTTTGTCTGCTCCATGAGTCAGCTGTTCTGATTTATTTAAAACCTTAATTTTAAGTAAAATTAGAATGGAGACCATGTCTATGGATCTGCAGTGCCTCGGCTCAGTGCCTGGTATAAAGCTGACATGTTATAAATGTTTTTGAATAATGGCTGAGCCCTCAGGTTAGTCAAAGAACTCCTGCCAGGACCACTGATCTGTTTCAATATGGCAGGCGAGCGAGCCCTCAGCTCTTTAAAGGACTTTCCCTGGGTTGCTCACTCAGATGCCAGATGTTGTTGGGAAGAGGCTGTGGCCTCCTGAAGGATGGTGTAATACTAAAATTAGGAGTAGTATCTGTGAAAACAACTGCTTATACCCTATTTTCCTAGTCACTAAGCAAGGCATGTTAGGCCTCAAGGGGAAATTACAGGCCAGAATCTCACACTTTTACTGCAAGTTTTTGGATAATCAAAAATAAAAACAAAATCAGGGTTATCAGTTTTCTGTTTGATAATGGTATTTGATGGGCTGTGTGAGTGGAACTGGGGCTTCCCAGGTAGCGCTAGTGGTAAAGAACTCGCCTGTCAATGAGGCGGTTTGACCTCTGGGTTGGAAGATCCCTTGGAGGAGGGCACGGCAATCCATTCCAGTATTCTTGCCTGGAGAATCCCATGGACAGAGGAGCCTGGTGGGCTACAGTCCAAGGGTCGAAAAGAGCTGGACGCAACTGAGGCAACTTAGCACACACGCATGCATGCACATGAGCGGAATCGACACCCTCAGAGAAAAGTGTCTTTTTTGTTCAGCCACATCATTCTATTTAACTTTCTGAAGTGGTTTCTAAATGTCACGCCTCTGAGCCTCCAGCCACTTTTGCAAACGGTGTCATATGGGGCTGTCTCATGTCATGCTGTGTGCACTAGACTAACCCCTGGGGCTAAACAAACACAGTCACTCAATCGTGTCCAACTCTCTGTGACCACGTGGACTGTAGCCCACCAGTCTCCTCTGTCCGTGGGATTCTCCAGGCAAGAATCCTAGAATGGGTTGCCATTTCCTACCCCCCAGGTTATCTTCCCAACCCAGAGATCAAACCCACATCTCCAGTGTCTCCTGCATTTGCAGGCAGATTCTTTACCTGCTGAGCCATCAGGGAACCCCTAATTCACTGAGCCTTAGTTTTTCTCTTCTCTGAAATGGTATTGATAATGATAGCTGCCTCTAGGCTTGTTTTAGGGATTAAATGAAACAATTCATTTTTTTTTTTTGAAAGCACAGTAAACACTCAATAAATGGTAACCATTGTTATCAACATCATTATCTAAAGTTTATGAAAGAGGGCCAGAAGGATATGGGTTGTTTGTTTGTTTGTTCACTCAGTCCTGTCCAACTCTTTGGGACCCCGTGGACTGCAGCATGCCAGGCTTCCTTGTCCTTCACCATCTCCCAGAGCTTGCTCAAACTCATGTCCATTGAGTCGTGATTTTATCCAAACATCTCGTCCTCTTGTCATCCCCTTCTCCTGCCTTCAGTCTTTCCCAGGATCAGGGTCTTTTCTAATGAGTCAGCTCTTCACATCAGGTGGCTAAAGAATTGGAGCCTCAGTTTCAGCATCAGTCCTTCTAATGAATATTCAGGATCGATTTCCTTTAGGATTGACTAGTTTGATCTCCTGGGTTGTAGGCCCAGAAAATTTCTTTCAGGCCAGATAATAATAATAATGATAATACTCATAGAGTTCGGCTGTGTCATTTTTCTAGGACCTCAAGTTCTGTTCTTCACTGACTTGGGAAGTGGGCAGATTGGAGCATGGGACTGGGAAGCAAGGCTGAGAAGACAGGAAAAGTAAGGGTTGCTGATAGTAGGTTGGTGGTTAGGAGGCAACAATGCCAGCAGGAAGGAAATGGGAATTATCAGGCGCTGAGGAGTCCTAGTGCCAGTTCTCTGCTGACATAATTAATGAGGCTGCTGCGCCAAAACTGAGGCATGTTGTTAATATACAGACCTGTTGGGAGCACAAGAGAAATGCAAACAAAGAAGTTTTGCCAAAAGGGGAGTGGGGTCAAATCAGCTCTAAAGAGAGACCACATTATCTGTAAACTCTAATGTATGGATTTAAAAACACACCATAAACAAAACAAAAAACCACCAGGAAGAAGTAAAAGGCTAAAAAATTGATTTCAAACAGGAGACCGAGAGCTACAGAATACTTCGTGGGCTTCTGGCATTCTTATCTGATTATTTTACTTTTGTCTTTATTTTTTTCAAAGTTTGTTCAATATTCAATGTGAATATTCAGATTCATCTGATAATGACAAGTAAGAGTTCAACGGAATTTTAGCATTCAGGAGTTTAACACACATCGTACGGAATGTACGATGCCTAAAAGAAAACTTTTAAGACTGGCTTCATTGTAATTTTTTTTTTTTTTAACAGCTCTGGGTTGCTGAAAGAAAACAATAAGATTTTTGTGCCTGATGTTTTCATCATAAAAACAAAAACGATGTTCAATTTTTCATATAAGCGTTCTTAATGGCGAATTCAGTTTTCTTTTTAAAAGGCCGTTTTGAATCACCGGGTGAGATGGACCAAGGATGTGGTGCCTACGGCTGACTGGACGGTCCAGAAGAGGGCAGGAATTGGAGTACCGGTTCCCATCGGTCCCCTGAGGGTGTGTCTGCGGACCAGCGGGAAGCAAACGCCCTGGCAGCTGCTCTAGAAGGTCGCCAGCACGGTCTCGCCCCCAGCTCCCCAGGCACAAGCTCCAGCGCCTTGGCTAAGTGGCGGGACAGAGGTGGCTCTGCGCTTTGACCCCGCACGAACCCGGACCCGAGCTCGTGCGCCGGTCATCTTCGAGGGGCGGGGATGGCGAGGGGGCAATACAAGGAGGGGACTTTGGTCCCCTATCCCCCTTGGTTAACCCACTCCTCCCTCACTGCCCGCCCTGTCCTCTCCATCTCTTCTGGCTTTTTCAGCTGGGCAGTGACCCTGAAAAAGCGCTTGGAAAGCGAAGAGCGGTTGGAGGAGGCAGGATGTGGAAAAGTCTGTTTTATTTCGTTCATTCAGTTTTCCTTTCCATTCTGCCGCAGCTGGTGTTTGGAGAAGGCAAGAAATGTTTCATATCTGCCTGTTAAGCCCAAGCGGAGGCACCAGGCAGGGCTTGGTCCGCGCCGGGTCCACGGAGCGGCGTGTTCGCGCGTGGGCGGGGCACGCGGGCGTGCACGTGGGGCGCGGGGCAGACGTGCGCGCGCGCATTGTGTCTGCTTCACACAAGGTCTGCACTGCGCGCTGAGGTCAAAGCACGTTCGCTTTTCGCTGGGTCCTGATGCCTGGCGCCCAAGCGCGGCAGAGCAGAGCATGCAGGGGTCTGCTCTGCTAGGCAGACAGTGAGCCTGCAGTGTCTAGTGAGAGCCGACACTTGCTCTCCGTTAAGGCACCGTTCTGAGCACTTTACTCGGTGCTTTACTCCGTTCACTCAGGTCATCCTCAACAACCCGGGAAAGTAGTGTATTATTACCTCCCATTTCCGGATGAAGCGAGGCACAGAGAGGTTAAGTCGCCCAGCTATCGATCTCAGCCACTGTCTACATCTTAACCCACTCCTCCTAGTTTCTTAAACGTGACAGCCCCCAGACTCCTGTTTGAAAAGCATTGGTTAAGGAATCCTTTTCACCTCTATTTAAAGCACCGTCATTTCAGCTTATCTAAAACCCCGAGGCAGCTCACAACCGGCATCTAAAGCATCAAAGTCATTGACTCTGGTCTGGCAAATGAGTCTCTCAGATGGTGCTTGATCAAATGAAGAGCGCCTGCGTTTTAAACTGATTCGTAGCATCTTTTAGTTTAAATGTAACAATACATATACTTTGATAGCACAGTTGATTCTTTGTTTCTGATTTGTTATTTTCCTGAATGCAAATGATGTAATATATTGGGGAAATGCAGAACACAAAGAAGAAATTAAAAATCCTCCCCTTTCTCCACCCTCTATTTACCATGTGATGTTGAACACCGTTTTGCAACGTTTTCAGTCATTTTTTTCTAAGCATATTTATTTTCATGATAAAATTTACCTATAAAAAGAAAATTTAAAAACTATCATAATGTACATTCTATTTTCTTTTTTATTTAACATCAAGAACCTTACCTCATATCAGATATTCTACAATTTTTTTTAATGACCGCACAGTATTTTATTGTATGACTTTTCCATAACTTGACTAATCAGTAGTCTTATTTTTGACACTCAGATTGCTCCCCAATTTTTGCTATTATAAATGATAGACCCCAGAAGGCAGCAAGCTTTGACAAGCCTGTGACTATCCCTTAGAACAAATGGAAATGCTGGGTCAAAGTGCATCACACTTTTAAAGGGATCAAATGCCCTCCAGAAAGGTGGGCTCAGTCCACAAATCTCCAGGTAGAATGAACATGCCCACTTTCTTTCTCAAGTCTGGGTGTCACTGTAAGACAATCCTTATTAACAAACAAATTATACCCTTAAAGAAAAAAAATCTAGGTGATATCATTGGAATGTGCTGGGTTTCAAGAAAAAGACTATGTGATTGCAGATTTTTGAAATATTCAGGAAATTCAGTTGATTCAGATGCTCCTCTGGCTAAATGAGACTCTGCAAAGTGACGTGAATGAAAGTCGCTCAGTCATGTCAGACTCTATGAGATCCAATGGACTATACAGTCCATGGAATTCTCCAGGCCAGAATACCGGAGTGGGTAGCCATTACCTTCTCCAAGGGGTCTTCCCAACCCAGGGATCGAACCCAGGTCTCCCGCATTGCCGGCAGATTCTTTACCAGCTGAGCCACCAGGGAAGGCCAGGGAAACGCCAGGTAAAAAGGGACGTTTTGGAAAAAGAAACTAGGAAAGTTAATTCTCAAACCATTATTTTTTTCTAAGGCAGGAAGATAGATGCTGTCTATAAAGTGGGGGTGGAGGGAAGTATTAATTGCTTCTTTTGCTGGGTATTCATACATGGTCAGGTCAGAAAACACGGACAGTGCTGCCTGCCGCAGAGCTACTGCAGAAATATTCCAGGCAGCAAACCTAGGCAATTAGAGGTTTCTGTTAATTTTCTACCCCTTTCATTCTTCCAGCTTCCCCTCCCCGCCGAAATCAGCAAGTTGGAGTGACAAACATTTAAAGTCACCAGCCACGCTGAGCGGCGTGGCTGTGTGAATGAGGGGGTCCCCGACATTCTGAACAGCTTTGTGTGCTCCCTTAGAAATCTGGAGACCGTCAAACCCATCACCATCTGACTTAACAAGATGCCATTAGTTTGGTATTAGAGGCAATAGGGGGAGTCTGGACAGGTGGTGGTTTATGACCAGGAAATGCAAATACCCACAGTCTGCAGATGGTTTTGGAATATACATGTTTGTCGCAATGACCTCTAGGTGGATTTTTGCAGTAACAAAGGAAAGACTTTTAGGGTGTGATTGAAATTCCTTTCTTTGCAAAGCTTGCTCTAAGATCTCTTTTGCCACGATGTCCTTAGTGAATCCAAGAGATGCGTTTGGACCTGACTGGCCTTTTTTCTCTCCACTCAGCATTGCAGCAAGAGTAACGGATGCCTATTTAGGGAAGACTTGTTCCCTTTTCATATGCAAACCTTGTTGCTAAAAATTCTCTTTTAGATGAATTATTAAACCCAATTTATAAAATAAGGACAGTACAGACTTCCTCTTGAACTATTCTTTGCCTTTGATATGCGATACCCGTGTCTGCTGGTGGAGAAAAGTGGTGAGAATATGAGAGGCCGGGTGGGGGTGGGAGGAAGGTGGAATGAGTAAATAAAGGTCATTTTAGAGCCTCAGAAATTTCCTGGATGCTTGGACCCCTTAGGGTGCATTTGGAATGCTTTAATCAGCACATAGAAATGCACAAAAACATAATTACTTTTGTAAACCCAGATTTCTCCTCACGGTCTAATGAAGTAGGAATATTTAACGTATCAAAGTTCCTTTAAGAAACAGTGCTGTCTTTGTTTGGGAACAGGCATTGATCTGTGTTTGGAGCATTAAGGTAGGTGGTTTCAGGAGAGAGAGGGGGTTATTCTTTTTGATTCAAGGAGAGGGATTTTTGTGTTGCTTTTGAAGGAGCCTCAGCAGGAATAAGGCTAGAGTAGCTGAGTGGACATAAAGCCAAAGGAAGTGGTGGCCCCTGGATCTTCTGAGAGTGGGACACCTGGGGTGTTCTCATCTGGTTGTATGGGTTATAAACCTGACAGGTGGCATAAACATTCCCCCACCTGCCTTATGAAATCTTCAGTAACATATACACTTTCAAAAGGCATAAAATCTTTGCCCAATTAATATTCTTTTTGCATTGTTTAGAAGAAATTTGTTATAGAATTGAGATCCCTTCTCGAAATGCATACATTTTTATGGTAATTATGAAAGAGAAGGTAGCTGTGAAGTTGATGCATCTGTCTGAGAGCAGCAGCGTCCCTGCCCCACAGAGCCTGAGCCCATGCCTGCCCCAGCAGAAGCTGGAGTTTCAGCCTCTGGAGAAACTGATCAGGGCAGCTTCCAACTCAGGCCACAACTGGGGATGGAGGTGAGGCCCTGGACAGAAGTGAGGTTAAGTCTAATCGTGAGGCTTTGCCCCATTTCAGTCTTTCTCAAGTAGGTTCCCAGAATGCTGCTTGCCAGGCATACATCCCCCAGTGAGAAACCAGACAAAAAGCCAACATACTGAATTTTGGAGAATCTGCCCAAGGAACAGCAGGGCCTGAGCATCCTCAGCAAATCCCCAGTTGTCAAGCCCACCCCCACAGTTGTCAAACCACTGCCACTAACCTTGGATGCCACCTTCCTAGAATAAAGGGACAGGTGAAGATCACAAGAGAAACCTTCAACACAGAAAGCAAACATCAAAACAAACAAGAGAAGAAAAGGAGCTAAGCAAACAGGATAATGGTGTTCTACCCTTGAAGACAGAGAAGAAATTGCACCTGAAGAGTATTCAAAGGACAGTAGAGGTGTTGAAAATGAAAAAGAAAAAGCGATAAAAAGGATGGAGCTCAAGTCAAAGTAGTGTCTCAAAAGTGGAATAAAGAACACTAGGGCAATATAAGAGGTCCAACAGAAGATAAAAGATATTCCATGGGGAACAAAGAGAATAGGGAAGAAAAACTTATCAAAGAAAATAGTATTTAAAATATCCCAGAACTAAAAAATATTATTTTCCAGGCTGAACAGGCCCAGGAAGTACCCAGCGCAATGAATTTTTTTAAAGGGGAGGGAGACCCATCTAAAACACATTTTCATGAAATTTTGAAGGGATAAAGAGCAGATTTTAAAAACTCCTCTCAAATCAAAACTACAGTGAGCTATCACCTCACACTGGTCAGAATGGCCGTTATTTAAAAAGTCTACAAACAGTAAAAGCTGAAGAGGGTGTAGAGAAAAGCATTCACTCCTACACTGTTGGCAGGAATATAAATTGGTACAACCAATATGGAGAACAATATGGAGGTTCCTTTAAAAACTAAATATAGAATTACCATATGATCCAACAATCCCACTCCTGGGCATTTATCTGGAGAAAACCATAATTCAAAAAGATACAAGCATCTAATGTTCACTGCAGCACTGTTTACCATAGCCAAGACATGGAAGCAATATAAATTTCATCAGAGGAATGGATAAAGAAGATGCAGCACATATATACAGTGGAATATTACTCAACCATAAAAATTACAAAGTAATGCCGTTTGCAGCAACATGGATGGAGATTAGAGATTATCTAGAGATAATCACTAGAGATTATCATACTAAGTGAAGTCAGACAGATATTGTATGATATCATTTGTATGTGGAATGTAAAATATGAGACAAATGAACTTATTTACAAAACAGAAATAGGGTCACAGATGTAGAGAACAAACTTATGGTTGTTACCAAAGGGAAAAGGCAAGGGGATAAACTAGGAGATTGGGATTAACATATATACACTACTATATATAAAATAGATAACTAATAAGGACTGACTGTATAGCACAGGAAACTCTACTCAATGTTCTGTAATAACCTAGATGGGGAAAGACTTTAAAAAAGAGTGGATATATGTATATGTATAACTGACTCACTTTGCTATACACCTGGAACTGACAACATTGTAAATCAACTGTACACCAATAAAAAAAAAAAAACCCTCTGGGAGAGTAGGAACAGAAATAACAAAACAAGGGTCACATGCAAGACATTAGGGGTCAGAGTGACATCATCTCAGCAACATTGAAATCTAGAGGAAAAGGGAACACGACTTTCAAAATACCAAGGAAAATGTCCTTCCAGCCTAGAACACTATACCTAAGCAAGCAACCAAGGGCAGTCTCTGGATCCTAGTAAAGCTATACCAAAATGAAAGAATTAGCAAAGGAAGATGAAGCCATTGTTTCCAGAAACTGGATTTAACACAAAAGAGAGTCAAAGGGAATTCACCGTTTGGTGAGTGAAGCTCTAGAATGACCACTGGGCAGCAAGGATGGGGACCCACCAACCCAAACTGGGGCAGGGAGAAGGATAGCTCTGGGAAGGATATCTCCAAGAATACAGATGAAACTGATGTGTTTGAATATATGGAAGAGAATTTTACATCTCTTCTGGAGATTTAGTGATGTGTATATGGAATTATGCAAGTGAAAAAAAGTCAATGATTAACTCCAGGGAAAACAAAAAGTCATATATGAAAGGAAATGTAATACTTCCTTGAGCAGCTTGACCAATGTTTGCTTAGCAAAGATAATATATTCACTGCATATTGATTTAACAAAAATATGATATGATTCCATGGGGAGGATGTAGGAGAGAAAAGAGATAAGGTGAAGGTATATGTGCTCAAACCCTCATCATAGCAGGAATGCAGGAGATTATGTTTAAAATGGAAAAATCAATGCAACAGTATAATTCCTTTTGCTCAGGAAAATGGAGATACGTAAAAAGCTATTTGCTAAAGAGTTGGGACTTGGTATGGGAGGCATGGGAAGAGGAAAGCTATTTTTCTTACTGCCCTTAGAGTACAATTCAGCTTTTTTTAATGTGTATTATTACTTTGGTAGAAACTGAATTAAATTTTAAAATGATGCAGAGCACAGCACCTGGTCCATGTTAAGTTCTGGCCAGTGTGGGGAAGCTATGCTACTGACCTTGTCGCTAGCTCCCTTGGCTTTTCTCAGCAAGTTCTGAGAAGTGAGTTCTAAATGAGTTGGCCATTTAGAAAGGATATGTGTTTATGCATGGCTGAGTCACTTTGCTGTGTATCTGAAACTATCACAATGTTGTTAATCGGCTATACTCCAATATAAAATAAAAAGTTAAAAATAAATAAATCAATAAAAGTTGGCCATTTTGAATTTTTGTAATTTCACCTCTCACTCGTGCCCTCAAGAGATCTTGCTGTATCGTTCGTTTTTGTTGTTGTCTTAGCGCAGGCTGCTGTAACAAATGAGCATAAATTGGGTGGCTTAACAACAAACATTTCTTTCACACAATTCCAAAGGCTGAGAAATGCAAGATCAAGGTCTTGGCAGATTTGGTTCTTGGTGAGGGCTCTTTTCCTGGTTTGTACATGAATACCCTCTTCTTGTTATGTTCTCACATGACCAAGACAAAAGGGCTAGTTCTCTTCTTAGAAGGATGCTAATCCCACTAAGGGCCCCACCCTCATGACCTAATCACCTCCCGAATGCCTTACCTCCAAATACCATTAGGTCTTCAACCTGTAAATTCTGCGGACATAAACATTCAGTCCACAGCATTGTTGTGGTTTTGTGGTTTTTTTTTTTCTTTTGCATCTTTTACCCTCAAAGAGAAGGTACATTAATGCCATACTTCACTGGAGAAACTCACAATGCACTGGAAACTTTGAGAATGTTTTTGATGCTGCTTTGGTTATTGAAATAAATGACTGGTGTTTTAAATAAGGAATCTATATGTTTCACCTTGTCTATAACTGGAGATTTCTCTGATAAGGATTTTTATATGTGAAAAATCAGACTGTCTATTGGAGTGGTGGAAAGGATAGATTCAAGGTTTCCCCTTGAAATAGAGCTGGGACCCTTTGGCCAAACACCCCTTATGCCCTGTGGTGGGTGAAGTGAGGATGTTATACGGGGAGGGGGGGGGGGGAGTTGTTCGGGAAGTTGTACTTAGTAAGAGTGGATTATTATATGGAAATCAGGAAAAGGATTGATATTTTGCATCTGGGTTGCCGAGGGGTGTATGAGACAATACCCTGGATTCCAGAAGCAGAGGGGTCCAGAGGAGGGGACTTAGTGCTGGGAATTTGCAGACATCTGTGGAGGATGTGGGGCTTGACCCCTCACTGTGGACTTGGAGGTCTTCAGTCCTCTTACCTTCACGTAGCAGGGCCAGAGAATCCCAGCTGGCATTGGGTTCATAAGAGATTCTTGTGTTTCTCTATTGCACTAGCACAGTCTTCTGCAGAGCTGTGTTCACCTCTGTGGAGAAGAGGAGGGACTGGCATTTGGGTGCGAGACAGGCTTACTTTCAACAAAGGAAGGAGGGAAGTGATGGAGGGAGGGAGGAAGATTTCCAATGACCAAAGTGCACTTCTTCTTTTTTAATGAAATGTAGTCTTACCTTTATTATTTAGTCCCTAAATTATCCTCTGTGATTTTCAGAATGTTATTTTTTTAATTAATTTATTTTTTATTGAAGGATAATTGCTTTACAGAATTTCGCTGTTTTCTGTCAAACCTCAACATGAATCAGCCATAGCACTTCTTAAAGTCACCTTCCCTGTCTCCATTCCTATAACCAAGCTGAAGTTATAAGACACTCAACAGGGTAGCCCTTTGCACATCTCTGGTCAGCTCCTCATCTACTGTGACTTAAATAGCCAAAAAAAAGAACCCTTAAAAAAAAGTTTTGTCATCAGCCTTGCTTGATCCTGAGTAGCACTGCTCGGGCAGACGTGACAGAAGTCCTCTCGCAGGCCAGCTTGCTTTGTTCCGGAGGCAATTTGTGCAGGAAGCTGCCTGCTCCCTGATGCTAGAGGGCAGGGAGGTGGAACTGCCATCCTGCCACCGCGCCCGGGAGCGGTGTGCAGGTGTAAATGTGTGTGTGTATTCATACATGCTCGTGTATGAGCGTGCACGTGTGAGTTGGCAAGTGTGTGTGTGGCCAGAAGGTGTGGTGGGTGGAGCTGAAGAAACTCACAGTACACAGGAGGGGGCAGGAGGAAGGAGAAAAGATGCTTAAGAGATTGAATCCAGCTTTCTGGGCATATTCTATTTTTTAACAAAGAGTGATATATTCTGTCTTAACTATTCAGCTTCTCAGTCTGAAAATCCCAGCAAGATTCCACCAGATTTATTTTTTAAATCCTTGTCATTTGAAGGTAGACTTCAGAAAGACTCTGTTTGCACTGGGGGTGATTGCGGATAGTTTCTTTTTTTCAAAATGAACTCCTTGCCCTTTCTGCAGGAGAGGGAAGATGATTCTCGTATAGAGAACCGTCACAACAGGAGGCATGCAGACTTTATTAGCAACGGGACAATACTGTTATATTTTATGTGAATAGCAGAGGTAGTTTGAGGAGGAACACGGTCCTGCCTGGTGTGTGTTTGCCGTGTGTGACTATGTGGATTCTTATTTTCAGAACAACACTCACACAGAAAAGGGAGTGTCTCTGAGCTGAGCAGTTCCACGGAGTGACTCGATCCTTCCCAGAGGGGCCTCCAAAGGCTACCAGGGTAGTGCCAGAGCTGACTTTAGGTGGGACATGGTGAAGACATTTTTTTTTTTTGGCTGTGCCACACACCTTACAGGTATTAGGTCCCTGACCAGGGATCAAACCAGGGCCCTCCACAGTGAATGCGTGGAGTCCTAACCACTGGACTGCCAGGGAATTCCCTGAACCTGTTTATTTTTAAAGGTACGTGTTTATTTTAATGTGGTTAGAAAGGTTAAAGCCAGCATATCAAGTCCACAATGACTCGGGAGACATAAAATTCCTATTAAAAAATTATTTCGATTTTGTAAATGTGAGTTTGATAAGAAAACACCACATAAACAATAATCCAGGAGTCTATCACCCAGGGTTAGGTGGGAAAAAGAATTGTCTCCAGTCTCCATGGCAAAACTTGATGAAGAGAATCTGCACAATTCCTAGGACAGGGTACAAGGAACCCTAAAGAACGCTGAAGTCTCCGAGGGCATTCCTGGGGGTTGGCTATTACCACCCGAGGCCTGAAGAGTCGAGGAAGGGAACCGGGAACCTCCCCCCTCCCCGAGAGTTGGAACCACTGAGGGGGCTCAGCTGTGGGCAGAGCCAAGGCACTCAAGTTAGGAGGCCAGGAGAGGAATACCCCAGCGTCTCTCCCTCTGAGGTCTCATCTGTCAGCCCCTTCCAAGGGCTGAGCCACCTAAGGCCAGTGGGCTAGGAGCCTGGGGGGAGTCCACAGGGTATAGATTTCGGTGGAAACTGGATCTGGGTTGGGAAAGGGCTGAAGCAGAGAACAGTCAGCCTAAGTGGGATATGGATGTGGCACGAATTGTGAAGGTACGTGATGGCTGGAATTTGGATTCTCACAACAGACCAGTAAGTTTGGTATGATTATCCTCATTTTTCAGGTGAGAAAGCCATGCCAAACCCACTCCAGTATTCTTGCCTGGAGAACCCCATGGACAGCGGAGCTTAGTGGGCTGCAGTCTGTGGGGTTGCAAAGGGTCGGACACGACTGAGTGACTTTCACTTTCACTGTGATGGCACTCAAAAGCACCTTTCTGACTGAGTTCAGTTTTTACCCAAGTTTGTGTTGCTGGTGAGTGACAGGGCTGGGACCCAGGCCAGATCTGTCTGATGTTAGAGCCAGGGCTCTCAACCATGACTTTGTACACACCATGCACTCACACACACACACAGACACACACGCAAACCTTACACACACATCCCACTTACCCAACAACCAGCAAATGGTGAAATCTGGACGGTGACCACAATGAATTTGGACAGTAATGTGTGTTATGAAAATATACTTGATGTGCTGACATTTCATTCATCCCCACAATTCTCATGGCCAGGAGCACACAGCCGGCCTCTCGTGTAGACTCAGCCACTGCACAGCATGCTGATAGTTTACCCATGGCTTCATTATTCCAGCCACAGAAGCATAAACCCTATTTATCCAAGCGCTGGAGTCTGGTTGGCTCTCCTCAGAGTTCATAGTCAAGGACAGGGCTCTTGGCCAAATTAAAGTGGGCCCGGGAGAGTCCAACTGCACTTAAAAATAATAATAATTGCATGTACTTTCTTTAATGAGCTCTCATTCCCACTTGGCAGCAGAAACACTGAATTCAGTCCACTCAGGCAAAGGCCAGTCTAATCCAATAAAAATGTTAGTCTAATCAAGGAATTCAATCACGATCCAGTTCAAAGTTCCCTCTCTGCAAGGTGCTGCCCCTCTCCACCTGGTGGGAATGTTCCAGAGGCCTCCTACTAGCCCACAGCCTAGCAAGCAGGGGCAGGGCGAGCCAGAATCCAGGCATGGTGAAGCTGCAAGGCGCGCGTGCCTTCTGTGCTCACCTCGGCTTGCTCGTGCTCAGTTGCCATCTCTCTGCACATCTGATGACTCTGGGCTATATAGCTGGACCTTGTGCCCAAATGCTGAGTATCTACAGGAGCATGGTGGCTGCTTCTACCCCTTTACCCATGCAGGTGTTTCACTTCCCAGCTTCTTCCAGTGAGTCGCTTTGTTCCTCTGGACAGTCTTTTCAGGTAAGGGGAGTATCCCACTATCCTTTTGAAATTAACCTTTAAAGTTGCTAAGATGAGGATTCCCCTGATGGTCCAGTGGCTAAGACGCTGTGTTCCCAAGGCAGGGGGCCCAGGTTCAGTCCCTGGTCAGGGAACTAGATCCCACATGCTGCAGTTAAGACCCAGTGCCATTGAATAAATGAATAAACATTTTTTTTTTTTTTAAGAAGAAAGAGGTGGCATTTATTTCTCTACTTTGGAATATGGGTTCAGTCATGTGATGCTTTCACCAATGGGACACTGACCTGTGGTCCAGCGGCTAAGACTGCGTTCCCAATGTAGGGAGCCTGGGTTCAATTCCTGATCAGGGAATGGAACTAGATCTCACATGCCGCAGCTAAGACCCAGTGCAGACAAACAAACATATATATACATATATATATATGTGTATGTGTGTGTGTGTGTGTGTGTGTATACATATATATATATACATATATATATGTATATATATATATGTTTAAAAGTTGCTGTGGATGAGAATTGAAAAAAAATCCTACTTGGATTCACACAGCTCAGGTCACCTGAATAGACAGCATGAGGCAAGAGGTAAGTGCCAGTGCTTTATTGGAAAGTGCAATCCCATGGCAGCAAAAGTGAGGGGAGAGGAAGGCTCCATGAAGGGTGGGGAGAAAATACAAGGTGGTTCATTCCTGAGCAGGTCTTGCTTCAAGAAGAGACACAGCGAGTCACTTGATGATCTGTAGGGTGTCTCTGAACAGATGATATAGAAGCACCATGCCTAGAAATAGTCCATGAAGGAGAAATGGAGAAGGGATTTGCCTTCTGCTGCTCTGCCATCTCTTGTCCTTCACTGGCCAAGGCTGCCCCCATAGAGTTAATTTCCCTGGTGTTTTGGGTTGCGTCACCTGCCTACTTCAGGAGCCACTTGTGGAAGCACGGTCTCATACCCAACAGCATGGTGGGTCCTCAGAGTCTGGACGTCATTGGAGCAGCCGAAGACCTCAGGTGGCAGAATCAAGTTGCCTCCTAGAGCCCATCATGGCCAAAGCTGGCATGGTGATGGCCACTTACGAGAATCTGAGGTGGCACATAGGTGTCCGATACAGTGAGGCTGTTTTTAAAAATATATATATATATATATTTTTTTTCTAGAAGAAATCAGGCTGACGTTTAAAATGTGTGTGCTTAGTCTCATTAGATTCTTTGTGACCCCATGGACTGTAGCCCACCAGGTTCCTCTGTCCATGGGATTCTCCAGGCAAGAATACTGGAGTGGGTAGCCATTTTCTTCTCCAGGGGATCTTCCTGACCCTGGGATCAAACCCTGGTCTCCTACACTGCAGGTGGATTGTTTACCATCTGAGCCACCAGGGAAGCTCAACACCTAAAATACTTCAGTGCAAAAGACTATACTACAAAGCTGCAGTAATCAAAATACCATGGTGTTGTCATAAAAACAGACATACAGATCAATGGAACAGAATAGGATCCAGAAATAAACTCACATACCTACAGCTAATTAATCTCTGATGAAGGAGGCAAGATTATATGATGGAGAAAAGACAGTTTCTTCAACAAGTGGTCTTAGGAAAGCTGAACATATATGTGTAAATCAATGAAATTAGAATATCCACTCACAATATCTTAAAAAATAAACTCAAAATGGATTAAAGACCTAATTGTAAGATATGACACCATAAAACTCCCAGAAAAGAACATAGGCAAAACATTCTTTGATGTAAATTGTAGCCATATATTCTTAGGTTAGTCTCCCAAGGCAAAAAAAAATAAATAAATAAAAGCAAAAATAAACAGATGGGACCTAATCAAACTTACAATCTTTTGCACAGCAAAGGAAACCATAAACATTGACAACGTAGAAAGACAACCTACAGAATGGGAGAAAATATTTACAAACAATATATTTGATAAGGGGTTAATATCTAAAATATGCAAACAGCTCATACATCTCAATATCAAAAATAAACAACAAACAGCCCAATCAAAAAGGGCAGAAGATCTAAATAGGCATTTGTCTAAAGAAGACATACAGATGGCCAACAGGCACAGGAAAAGATGCTCCACATCGCTAATTATTAGAGAAATACAAATCAAAACAACAGTGAGGTGTCACCTCATACTGGTCAGAAGGGCCATCATCAAAATGTCTACAAATACTGGAGAGTATATGGAGAAAATGGAACCCTCCTATATTGTTGGTGGGAATATAAATTGGTGCAGCCACTATGGAAAACAGGATAGAAGGTCCTTAAAAAACTAAAAATAGAACTACCATACAATCCAGCAATTCCATTCCTGGGCATATAGCCAAAAAAAAAAAAAGAACAATGAAAACTCTAATTTGAAGAGATACATATACACCAATGTTCATGGGAGCACTATTTACAATAGCCAAGATATGGAAACAGCCCAAGTGCCCTTCGGCAGATGATTGGCTTAAGATGATGTGTGTATATACAGTGCAATATTACTCAGCCATAAAAGGAATGAAATATTGCCATTTGCCACAAACATGGATGGACCTAGAGAATATTATACTTAGTAAGAAAAGTCAGAGAAAGGCAAATGCTATATGATATTACTTATGTGGAATGTAAAAAATGATACAGATGTATCTATCTACAAAACAGAAGCAAACTCAGAGATGAGAAAAAAAAAAAAGGTTGCCAAAGAGGAGTCGGAGGTACAAATCAAGTATATTGGAATAACAGATACAAACTCCTTTACATAAAATAGATAACCAACAAGAATTTACTACATAGTTCAAGGAATTATATTCAGTATCTTGTAATAACCTCTAATGGAACATAATCTGCAAAAAAGTCACTCTGAATCACCTGCTGTACACCTGAAACTAATGTAATATTGTAAACCAATTATACTTCAAGAAAAATTAATTAATGTTTAAATATTCCCTGTGTTGGCTCCTTCAGTCCTGGCCCAGGCTGTGCCTGTACCTCCCAGGTGTGGGCTGCTCATTTTGTCTCCAGCTCTTCCATTTGGCTTTGCAGTCAGTGGCGTAGCAGCTGCCTCCTTCTGACTCCACAGCTGCTCATGGACACTTGTCTTCCATTCCCATGCAGACACCTCCTTCTTGAAGTTTCTGTCATCAGGCTCCACCTTCCTTTCCCCTCCCAGTCACCATCTTATACCAACCTCCTGCTCACTCCCTCTCTTTTCCTAAAAAAGTTTGGCATCTGCCACTTGTTTTTCTGCTCTACTCCAAACTCATCTGTATACCTTGTGGCTTCAGCTTTCATGCTGACATACATACAATATCTTGTCTCAAAGATCCTAGGCCTCTTCTGATAGCACCAGTGATGCTATTCTGCCTCCTTCTTCAGCAAACCACTGACACGACAACACTCTGTGGCACATCCTACCTCTCAGAACTGCACAATCTCAGATATCATTCAATCTCAGACTTCAGTCTCTACCCCTTCAATACTTTGTGACCTTATTCCCAGTGTTTTGGTTCTTCAACTTCATTTCCTCGATTGTCCCATTTCTTAACACTTTCTCATCCACATTCCCTACCCAGTTTAGGTCCCGCAAGGCACTGCTTAGCAACGTGGAAGTTTCTGCCCACTTTCTGTTTCCACCACACCCATCTCACCAACCACTAACTCTGAAACATCAGCCTACCTGCAGGCCAGTCCTAGACCTGGGAGGTGGGAGTGGCATGGGAGCTGAGCACTGTTGAAGAAAATCTGTTTTCATCCTTTCCTTTGAAGTTTGTTGTGTTCTTATTTCCCCATTTTTGGTTATGTTTCTGTTAGGTGTGGCTGCTGGACAGGCAAAAAAAAAAGGGGGGGGGGTATAAGTGTTCTGAAAACTATGAAGAGCTTTTTTAAAAAGCATTTTGTCCTTTTCATAAAAAGATCTGACAACTCCCCATTGAGGGACTCATAATCCATCCACTGTAAGAACAATTCCCCTATACTCATGTATCCTACACTTCTGTTTGGAATGCCCTTCCCCTTCTTACTCCAATTTCAAATTGCACTGGAATCATCTCTTATGGGAAACCTTGTCCGAAACCCCAGGTTTGGTTATGTGGCTCCCTCCCACTGTGTTCTCAGAGCAGTTATCATGGGATTCTGTAATGAAATGTTTATATGTTTGCCTCCCTCATTAGACTGGGATGCAGGGTGTTTTGTTGTTGTTTGTTTTGTTTTGTTTTTGAGAGGAAGGACCTTGTCTTATTTTCATTCCTCACAGTAGCCCCCTGTCTATTTCAGGAAGCTGAAATGAACTAAAGCCAGAAGTAGAACTCCAACCTCTTTTGGAGAACAAAAAAGAAAATTAATTGCCATAAGATGATGAGAAGCTGCAATAGCCAGTTAATGTCTTGTCTGCTTAGCATCCCACTTTCTGGAGGGAGCATCTGTTTTCCACTCCCACCACATGGAATGGAAGGTAATCATCATAGACTCTGCTCCTTGGCCACTGTTGGCTGGCCTCGGCTGGACCAATCAGAGTGCTTCGTGGGAACTTTTCAGCTGGAATTTTGGTGAAATGTGATGCTGGCAGCCATGTTCAGAGGAAGCCAGTGTTCAGTGAGAGAGAAGGTCCCCAGAAGGGGGAGGGGGTCAAGAGATAGAAATGAGTCCCTGGTTCCTATCACCCCTGGTGCCCAGGCTACCAGTCTGTGAGAGATACAGCCCTCTCAACAAATTCCTCTTGGACCCAAGCTAGATTGAGTTGAATTTCTGTCTTTTACACCTAAAAGAAGCCTAGCCAGCTCAGTGGTAAAGAATCCACCTGCCAATGCAGGAGACACAGGAGATATGGGTTTGATCCCTGGGTTGAGAAGATCCCCTGGAGAAGGGAATGGCAACTCACTCCAATATTCTTGCCTGGAGAATCCCATGGACAGGGGAGCCTGATATATTTTCTATCCTTACAGTTTTGCCTTTGCAGGAAGTCATGGAAATGGAATCCTATATTATGTATGAGTTAGCATAATGCACGTGACATTCATCCGAGTGATGCAATATTTCAGGGGTTTAGTCTTTTGTGTTGCTGTTTTGTATCCTGTTGTACAATGTGCCTGCGTGCTAAGTTGCTTTGATCATGTCCGACTCTTTGAGACCCCATGGACCGTAGCCCACCAAGCTCTCTGTCCACGGGAATCTCCAGACAAAAAGGTTTCCATGCCTTCCTCCAGGGTATCTTCCTGACCAGGGATCGAACCGCTGTCTCTTCTGTCTCCTGCATTGGGAGGTGAGTTCTTTACCACTAGCACCACCTGGGAAGCCCGTTGTACAATGTACTACAGTTTGTTTTATCAGTTCCCCAGGTGCAGGGCATTTCAATTGTTTCCAGAGGGTTTTCTCAATATCTGTCCAACCTCAGCTTCAGGATTTCCTTTGCACCTGCCCCTCAGAGAAGACGTCTCTCCTAGTAATAAGACGCTGTGACTTGTTACTTGACACTCGTTGTCCTCATCATAGCATGTGGGAGGGAGATGGACACTGCTCTGTTTTGACCTCAGTCTTGGGTAGGCATGGGGCATTGCGCCTGGGGAGTGAGGTCTTCCAGAGGATTCTGCAGTGCCCTGGCTGTAGGAGACCTTTCGCAATCTGGGTCCAGGATGGATCTCTGGCTCTTCCTTAGGAGTTTTGTTTTTTTATTTTTCTGTTTTCTTCCCCCTGCTGCCATGGGTGATCTGAAGGCAGGAGGGCTTGCTGTCCTTCCCACAACATAAAACGACTGCTGGCCTTTCCTGCAGCAGCTGCTGCTCCCTTGCCATGGGAACGCTTTACCAAGACTCTCTCTCTGCTCCTGTATCTTTTTTATAAGCACCTTCCAGGACAGAGGATAGGAGCCTGTGAGGGGGGCGGAGTCCCTGTGTCTATGGCTCCCAAGGAGGGGTTCCAAGATCTCACAATATCCACATGTAGCCTGTGGGAGTCACTGCAGAGTCAAGGTAGAGTCTTACTCCCCAGTGTGCCATCTGGTGACATCTTTTCTAGGCCGAGCAGGTGCTCCAATCCCATCTTTCCTTCGAGGTGCCTGTCTTTAGAATTTGAGTTAATTCTTTAACCAGAGCCCTCAGATTTCTTATGGGTTCAAGGGAAGTTGTGAATCTGCACAATGTTCTGCTTTTTTCTTGTTGTAAGGTGGGGAGTGAAGTTTTCCCAGCTTTCCATATCCTAAGTGGAAGTCAGAAGTCCATCTTTACTTTTTTCATTTTTAACTATAGTTGATTTTCAAAGTTGTTGGTGTACAGCAAAGTGATTAAGTTATATGTATGTATCAGTGCAGTTCAGTTCAGTCACTCAGTCGTGTCTGACTCTTTGTGACCTCATGGATCACAGCACGCCAGGCCGCCCTGTCCATCACCAATTCCCAGAGTTTACTCAAACTCATGTCCATTGAGTCGCTGATGCCATCCAACCATCTCATCCTCTGTCATCCCCTTCTCCTCCTGCCTTCAATCTTTCCCAGCATCAGGGTCTTTCCAATGAGTCAGTTCTTCCCATCAGGTGGCCAAAGTATTGGAGTTTCAGCTTCAACATCAGTCCTTCCAGTGAATATTCAGGACTGATTTCCTTTAGGATGGACTGATTGGATCTCCTTGCAGTCCAAGGGACTCTAAAGGGTCTTCTCCAACACCATAGTTCAAAACCATCAATTCTTCAGTGCTCAGCTTTCTTTATAGTCTAATTCTCACATCCATACATGACCACTGGAAAAACCATAGCCTTGACTAGACGGACCTTTGTCGGCAAAGTAACATCTCTGCTTTTTAATAAGCTGCCTAGGTTGGTCATAACTTTTCTTCCAAGGAGCAAGCGTCTTTTAATTTCATGGCTGCAGTCACCATCTGCAG
This sequence comes from Giraffa tippelskirchi, assembly GCF_054371585.1. Taxonomy (NCBI): domain Eukaryota; kingdom Metazoa; phylum Chordata; class Mammalia; order Artiodactyla; family Giraffidae; genus Giraffa; species Giraffa tippelskirchi. The sequence continues at coordinate 15,228,571 of NC_137283.1, read as the reverse complement.
TGATTTTAGAGCCCCCCAAAATAAAGTCTGTCACTGTTTCCACTGTTTCCCCATCTATTTCCCATGCAGTGATGGGACCAGATGCCATGATCTCAGTTTTCTGAATGCTGAGCTTTAAGTCAACTTTTCACTCTCCTTTCACTTTCCTCAAGAGGCTCTTTAGTTCTTCTTCGCTTTTTGCCATAAGGGTGGTGTCATCTGCATATCTGAGGTTATTGATATTTCTCTCGGCAATCTTGATTCCAGCTTGTTTCATCCAGCCCAGCATTTCTCATGATGTACTCTGCATATAAGTTAAATAAGCAGGGTGACAATATACAGCCTTGAACTACTCCTTTTCCTATTTGGAACCAGTCTGTTGTTCCATGTCCAGTTCTAACTGTTGCTTCCTGACCTGCATACAGATTTCTCAAGAGGCAGGTCAGATGGTCTGGTATTCCCATCTCTTTCAGAATTTTTCAGTTTGTTGTGATCCACACAGTCAAAGGCTTTGACATAGTCAGTAAAGCAGAAATAGATGTTTTTCTGGAACTCTCTTGCTTTTTTGATGATCCAACGGATGTTCGCAATTTGATCTCTGGTTCCTCTGCCTTTTCTAAAACCAGCTTGAACATCTGCAGGTTCATGGTTCATATACTGTTGAAGCCTGACTTGGAGAATTTTGAGCACTCCTTTGCTAGCGTGTGAGATAAGTGCAGTTGTGTGGTAGTTTGAGCATTCTTTGGCATTGCCTTTCTTTGGGATTGGAATGAAAACTGACCTTTTCCAGACCTGTAACCACTGCTGAGTTTTCCAAATTTGCTGGCATATCGAGTGCAGCACTTTCACAGCATCATCTTTCAGAATTTGAAATAGCTCAACTAGAGTTCCATCACCTCCACCAGCTTTGTTCATAGTGATGCTTCCTAAGGCCCACTTGACTTCACATTCCAGGATGTCTGGCTCTAGGTGAGTGATCACACCATCATGATTATCTGGGTTGTGAAGATATTTTTTGTACAGTTCTTCTGTGTATTCTTGCCACCTCTTCTTAGTATCTTCTGCTTCTGTTAGGTCTATACCATTTCTGTCCTTTATCGTGCCCATCTTTGCATGAAATGTTCCCTTGGTATCTCTAATTTTCTTGAAGAGATCTCTAGTCTTTCCCATTCTATTGTTTTCCTCTATTTCTTTGCACTGATCACTGAGGAAGGCTTTCTTATCTCTCCTTGCTATTCTTTGTAACTCTGCATTCAAATGGGTTTATCTTTCCTTTTCTCCTTTGTTTTTCGCTTCTCTTCTTTTCACAGCTATTTGTAAAGCCTCCCCAGACAGCCCATCACCAGCTAGTCAATACCAAAATCAGATTGATTATATTCTTTGCAGCCAAAGATGGAGAAGCTCTATACAGTCAGCAAAAACAAGACCAGGAGCTGACTGTGGCTCAGATCATGAGCTCCTTATTGCCAAATTCTGACTTAAATTGAAGAAAGTAGGGAAAACCACTGGACCATTCAGCTATGACCTAAATAAAATCCCTTACGATTATACAGTGGAAGTGAGAAATAGATTCAAGGGATTAGATCTGATAGACAGAGTGCCTGATGAAATATGGACGGAGGTTCATGACATTGTATAGGAGACAGTGATCGAGACCATCCCCAAGGAAAAGAAATGCAAAAATGCAAAACGGCTGTCTGGGGAGGCCTTACAAACAGCTGTGAAAAGAAGAGAAGTGAAAAACAAAGGAGAAAAGGAAAGATACACCCATTTGAATGTATGTATACACACACACACGTATATACACACATGCATGCATGCTAAGTCGCTTCAGTCGTGTCCGACTCTTTACAACCCTATGAACTATAGTCTGCCAGGCTCCTTTGTCCTTGGGATTCTCCAGGCAAGAATACTGGAGTGGGGGCTCTGTAACAACCTAGAGTTGGGGGATGGGGAGGGAGATGGGAGGGATGTTCAAGAGTGAGGGGACATATGTATACCGATGGCTGATTCATGTTGATGTTTGGCAGAAACCAAGAAAATTCTGTAAAGCAATTACCCTTCAATTAAAAAAATAAATAAATTTAATTTAAAAAAAAAGAATACTGGAGTCGGTTGCCATGCCCTCCTCCAGGGGATCTTCCCTACCCGGCGATCAAACCCACGTTTCTTTTGTCTCCTGCAATGGCAGGCGGTTTCTTTCCCACTAGCACCACCTGGGAAGCCCATACACACACACACACACACACACACACACACACACACACACACACATACACACACAAATATATGCATATGTATATTTTTTTTGATTTTTCTCCATTATAGGTTATAACAAAATGTTGAATATAGTTTTCTGTGCTACATAGTAGGACTTTGTGGTTCATCATCCACACTTTTAAACAGAAGATGGGAAAATAGAAGCCCCATGCAGGATGGAGTAGATGTGACTTCAAGTAGGGGATGGGGGCCACTCCTCAGTTACACACAGGTTGGCCCACAGGTATATGGAAAAAAAAAAGAGTTGGCTTCCCATGTTTTAAAATCTGAAATTTTCTCATAAAAACGTCTGAATTTGGTGGGTTCTCTTGAAAAGAAACTGCCCATCCTGGTCATCCCCAGGCTGTTTCCTGGATGCAGGGTGTGGTTCTGCAGGCCCATCCTCACCCCCAACCCCCACCACATGTGAGACCCTCCATCTCTTTCAGGCATATTCTAACCTGCCTGATCCTGTGGGCAGGGATGGGGCTGAGCCCAGATGCACTGGGAGAGTCATCTCAGTTGTGAAAAATGTTGCCTTTCTTCTGTGCCAGTGGGCAAATAGCCAGTGCCCTGAGGCCCCAGAGAATCCCCACCACAGCAGCCATGTTGGCACCTCCCCCAGGACCCTTCATTCCAAAGGATGAAGCTGGCAATCCCTGCAGCCCTGCAGCAGAGCCAGGAGCAGCGTCCATCTGGACCGGATGATGAGCGCCCCATTCTGGTGTTAGGTGCCCACAGGCAGGGAGACACTAAAAACATTGAGGTTAGCAACCCCTGTCTTAAAAGGATCACACACAAGCTCCTGGCTCTAAGAAGGTGGAGGTGGGCAGAGGAAGGCTGTTTAAGCTGATACTGTCAAGGAACAAGGCTTTGGAGGCCCTGTCTATAAAAATCAACACAAGCAGCAAGACGTGGCTTTGGATATTTGGTTTTGGGAGCATAAAGAAGAGACCAAGCACAAATAGGATGTGCTTAAGAAGCAGGAAAATTGAGAAGCAGGGCTGATACGTGTTGGAGATAAAGTAGAAAATGGCTCTGCCTGAGGGTGGCCCCTTACCAGGGATTTCTGGCCTCTTTCTACTTGAAAAAGACACATAATTACAATAAGGTAATTAACTGTTTTGTAATTAAATACCAAAATAATTAAATTTGAAATTAAACATGATAACATCAAGTTGTTCAGACAGGATTAATCTGTGTCTTAATCTGATAAATCACTTTCATTATTATTAGGATTAGGGATTTGAGAAAGAAACTGTAAGAGGAAGAGTTCCTACATTCCAGGGATAAGGACTGCCAGGGCTTTGGACTCCTCATATACAGAGTTCTCTCAAGGGTCAGAAGCTAGATGTACTTTTAAGGCATGAGTTGGAAGAAGAGAAAATATTCTTGAAAAGACTCTTCTTCTGATATTTGTACCTAAACTTGGTACGAATTTTTGGTACTTTGGTACCAAGTACAAACTTTGTACTTAGATTTTGAAAAGTAACCTATTTATTCCTAAGGCCCTACAAATTTTTGATCAAAAAAATTTTTGAGGCCAAAAAGAACTAGCCAAAGTAATAGTTATCCATCAAACAACAAAGCTGCTCTTTGCTGGCTCAGTGGTAAAGAATTTGCCTGCATTGTAGGAGCTGCAGGAGACGTGGGTCTGATCCCTGGGTTGGAAAGATTCCTTGGAGGAAGAAATAGTGACCCACTGCAGTATTCTTGCTGGGAAAATTCCAGGGGAAGAGGAGCCTGGTGGGCTATGGTCCATAGCGTTGCAAAGAGTTGAACATGACTGAGCAACTTAGCGCGCGCACACAGACACACACACACACACACACACACACACACACACACACACATCAAATAACAAATATACGATGTCTCCTTTGTACAAAGTACTATTCTAGAAAACATCAGAGCATGCAAAAAAACATAAAACATAGCCTCTTCTTTCAAATGCAGGACTCTCTTCCTTTGTTGTGGAGAAAAGGAATATGTTCCTGGAGCAAATAAAGTGCTAATCATGAATTCCATAATAATAGAAGGCATCTGAGATGGTTAATTTGGTGTCAATTTGGTTAGGCCGTGATACTCAGATATCTGAACAAACATTATTCAAGATGTAAATGAGATTAACATTCAAATGAGTAGACTGTGAGTAAAGTAGATAACCCTTCAGAATGTGGGTGGGCAACGCATCGAAGACCGAGTTCCCTGGGAGAAAAAGGAATTCTGCCAGCAGACCATCTTTGGACTAGAACTCCTTCCTAGGCCTCCAGCCTACAGCTTCCACTGTGGATTTTGAACTTGCCAAGTCTTCACAACGGTATGAGCCAGTCCCTTAAAAATCTCTTTCTCTCTCCCTACATATGTATGCAACCCATTCACTCTGTTCCCCTGCAGAATTCTGACTAATATAGCCCCAAAGTCAGGGGTGTCTCAGGGAAGTTCATTCTGTCTTTGGCAGACTCTGTTGTGACTGCAGCAAAGTACTGCATGATGGCTGAACCCACAGTGTCGTGTCTTAAGGAAACTGTACTCAGTAAAACAGGCAGATAGTCTGTGGCCCATACTTTGCTTATTGATTTTCTTTTAATAGTGCCTGAGTAGGTTATTTCCTGTGCTAACAGACTTTTTTGGTACCCTGTAAATTTGACCTCGCTTGCCTCAACCTAGTCTCAGCTGGGTTCCTTAGCAACGTGACCTGAATGATGTGTGCGAGGAGAGTTCCACCAGCAGGACCAGAATGTGTCGTGGAAGCGCTGACAAGACGGCGCTGCTGTCCTGTACAACTCTGAACGGCCTTGGAGTGGGCTCTGACCAAAGCCAGGCCAGTCAAAACCTATCCCTAGGGCATTCCCTGGGGGTCCAGTGGTTAGGACTTGGGGTTTCACTGCTGAGCGCCTGGGCTTAATCCCTGGTTGGGGAACTGAGATCCCACAATCCTCGCAGCCAAAATAAAACAAATTAAAACCTGTCCCTAGGACTTGCAATCTAGCAGTGAGACCAAAGACCTGTCCCTCCTTGGGGAGGAAGCTGTACCCTGGAGACCGGGGAGCGGTTTCCTGCAGGGAGCTGACTCAGGGAGCAGAGCCAGGGAGGAGCAGGGCAAGGCGTGCTTCCTTCCCTGCTCCCAGTGGTTTTCAAATCCCGGCCCGGGTCCCCATCCTCCCATGTGACCCACCTGCACCCCAGCTTCACTCCTGCTGTTGTATGATCCATCAAACAAATCCCCCTTGGGGCTGCAGCTAGTTCAAGGGGTGCATGAGTTCGCAAGGGCCTCCCTAACAAACAGCCACAGGCTGGGGGGTTGAGACAGCAGAACTGTACTTTCTGCCAGTTCCAGAGGCTGAAAGTCTGGTATCTCAGTGTCAGGGTTAGTTTCTCCTGAGGCTTCCTCCCTGGCTTCCTGCCATGGTTGTCTGGGTCCTAATCTCTTCTTTAAGGGACATCGGTCATATTGGATGAGGGCCCACTCCAAGGACCTGTTTTAACCTTAAAGACTTCTACAAAGGCCCTGTCTCCAAATACCTTACTCCTGGGATACTGGGAGTTAGAACTTCAACACATGAATGGGGGTCGGAGGGCAGGGCGGGGCAGAAAATATTGAGCCATAACATGGGTTTTGAGTTTCTGTCACATGCAACCAAGAGTCCTGAAAATATGCATGTATATTCATGGGAAATAAAACTTGGGAGAATACCCATCAAAACGTTAGCAGAGACTATTTCTACATGGTGGATTAAGATTGATTTTTATATTTGCTTATCTATATTTTCTATTTTCCTTCCACAATGAACATGCATTCTTACTGTAATAAAAATACCTTAAAATATCCCAGAGCCTTGCAGGTGATGGGGTAAAGCCTAGGGGCAGCCTGTGAAAACTTGAGGGCAGCAGGAGCGGGGGCATGGGTGCCGATGACCATGGATAAACTCTGCACCCCACGTCACCCCCCTCCCCCGTGCAGGGAAGCGGGGAGAGGTCACAGAGATGTGCCTGGGAGAATTCAGAAATCAGGAAATAAGCCGTCCCTCTGCCAGTTAAGCCATAAAGCCAGCAAAATGGATCCACCCAGAGAAATGCCAAGTCACCTTAAAGAGGCAGGAGGGCTCCAGCCCAGACTTGATTTGATTGGAGGAATTCAAAAGCCAGAGGAAGAAGAGTCAGGGTGTGTGTGTGTGTGTGTGTGTGTGTGTGTGTGTGTGTGTGTGTCAGGGTGTGTGTGTGTGTGTGTGTGTCTAGGGTGGGGCGAGCTTCAGGAGCTGAGGAAGAGGGGACCTCAGAGGCAAGTGGGAGTGGTGTGTGTGTGTGTGTGTGTGTGTGTGTGTGTGTGTGTGTGTGTGTGTGTGTGTGTGTGTGTGTGTGTGTGTGTGTGTGTGTGTGTGTGTGTGTGTGTGTCTAGGGTGGGGCGAGCTTCAGGAGCTGAGGAAGAGGGGACCTCAGAGGCAAGTGGGAGTGGTGTGTGTGTGTGTGTGTGTGTGTGTGTGTGTGTGTGTGTGTCTAGGGTGGGGTGAGCTTCAGGAGCTGGGGAAGAGGGGACCTCAGAGGCAGGTGTGAGTGGTGGCAGTGATCAGAGGATGGGAAAGGATGCTCTTGCTACAAACAAGCTGACATTTCTTGGAAAAAGGTCCCTCTTAGCCTCTTGGGTGTGCTGTATTTTTGTGAAAGAAAGGAAGAAAGAAAGGACATAAATAATCAGGGGAGGTGTTTTTGTTTATTTATGACTGAGAAAACTGTGGCTCCAGGGCCCGGACCAGGAGGAAAGGGGTTAAGACAGAGCCATGGTGGGGGGGTGCACGATGGAGTCACAGACCCTGAGACTTGCCCTGTGGAGGCCCAGTGTGGTGGGAGGTGGGGGTGTGCTCTGGGAAGGGGTGGGGGTGGAGTCTCGAAGGAGAGGGAATTAGCAGTGCTGAGGGACAGAGTCCTGGGGAGATGGAGGGCCCAGTGAAAGCTGCCGAGCTGGGGGAGAACTGACAGCTTTCAGGCCCAGGATCTCCAGGACCACACTGAAAGTTGTTTCCTGTGCTGTGTTCTGTCATGATCCCCGCATCGTTCCTCCTGAGCCTTGAGTGAAATTCCCTGGCACGCAGGAACATCCTGTTGGTGGCATTTGAGGGAACACAGGCAGAGGGCTGGTGGGTGCATGAAGGAGGGGGTGAGGACAGGAGGCAGCAGCCTGGCCTGGGGCAGCAAGGGATAGGCTTCAAGGAGGACTCACTTAGGAGTGGATTGAGATGAAGGAGAAGGTGAGCCTCAAAACTGGGGAGGCTAGACGTGAGGGCTTCCCTGGTGGCTTAGACAGTGAAGAATCTGCCTGCGATGCAGGAGACCTGGGTTCGATCCCAGGGTTGAGAAGATCCCCTGGAGGAGGGTATGGCAACCCACTCCAGTATTCTTGCCTGAAGAATCTCCATGGACAGAGGAGCCTGGTGGGCTAGTCCATGGGGTTGCAAAGAGTCGTACACAACTGAGTGACTAAGCACAGACATGAGGAGGGCTTCCCTGGTGGCCAAGAATCCACCTGCGATGCAGGAGATCAGGATTCAATTCCTGTGTCAGAAAGATCTGCTGGAGAAGGGCATGGCAACCCACTCTAATATTCTTTCCTGGAGAATCCCATGGACAGAGGAGCCTGAAGGGCTACAGTCCATGGGGTTGTAAAGAATCGGACACGACTCAGCAACCAACACACAAAGACGTGAGGAAGACACAGGCTGTAAGCACTTCTCTTTTCTGAGTGACGTCCCCTCAGATCAAGCAGTAATCCCTTGGCTCTGGAAGGAAGCGACCTAGGATGCTGGTTTTGAAACCACCCCCACAAAGAGTGGGAGGACAGTCATTTCAGCCAGATCTTAGGAGATGAGGCTCAGAGAGGCCAGTAACTTTGCCTTGGGTTACACAGCTGGTACAGGAAAGAGCAAGGGTTTGAATCTGGCTCCTTCTGACTTCCAAATGCAAAATGCCTCTTTTGACCCCATACTATTGCTGGCAACACCAGAAGTGTTAGCATACAGCCCCATCAGGGCAAGGTGGGATCCTGACCCATGCACACCCTCCATCCTTTTCTTATCACCACTGAAGCGCCAGGACTCAGCCATCATAAAGTCCAGCCCACCCTCCAGCTGAGTGCATCCTCAGTCTGCAGTCTGTTTTCAAGGCAGGAGTTCCTCCCTGGGGAACATGAGCTGATCCTTGGACATGAATACTGGGAGTGCCTGCTGCTTCTGCTTCTCCCTGGAGACATGGCCATCTGTTGGGACTTTGCTTCACATGAGCCAGTTCCCAGCACCCAGTCATCTTTGGGTGTTATACCAGCTGCTGTTCATGCTCTTCCCAAACCCCTCGGGTTCTCTTTCCATGTCTGTGTGCATTGGGACCCCTCCTGCTTTCTCTCCAACAGCCAGCACCTGAAGACACCCTGCAGGCTACCGAAACCCACTTTTTCTGTGTGTGTGGACTGCTGGAAATGCCTGGGAACTTGCACCCTCTTGGGGCCATCCCTGACCAATGACTGATGAACCCTCCCAGTTCCTTTGACCCTGATAGAGATCTCTGAAATATGATGTTCATGGTCCCCAGTGGGACCAAGCCAAACTACCCCCCAGACTTAGGGTCACACCCCTGCTTCTTGGTCCCACTTTCCCACTCCCCTACTAGTTTTTCTAGAAAAAAACACTAGCTAATAAATCATTCCCTAATCAGTTGCTTCTATATGAATCTTCATCTCAGGGTTGACTTTGGGAGATTCCAAACTAAGATAGACATATCAACTAATTGAAGTGCTGAGCCCCCAAAGCGGCGGGTCGGCAGACAGGTGCCACCTAGCTGAGTTTGGCCTGCAGGGATGTTTTCTTCCATGCACCTCCCATCCCTCCCTGCACCCCCTTAAAGCAAACACTGTTTACACATGGGAATAAAATTCTTGGCCTTGGAAATTCCCTGGTGGTCCAGTGGTTAATAATCCACCTACCAATGCAGGAGACACGGGTGCCATCTCTGGGTCAGGAAGATCCCACCTGCCACAGAGCAACTAAGCCCATGTGCCGCAACTACTAAAGCCCATGCGCCCTAGAGCCGTGGTCCACAACAAGAGAAGTCGCCACAATGAGAAGCCCGTGCACCACAACAAAGAGTAGCCCCCACTTGCTGCAACTTGGAGACGGCAATGGCAACCCACTCCAGTACTCTTGCCTGGGAAATCTCATGGACGGAGGAGCCTGGTAGGCTGCAGTCCATGGGGTCGCTAAGAGTTGGACACGACTGAGCGACTTCACTTTCACTTTTTACTTTCATGCATTGGAGAAGGCAATGGCAACCCACTCCAGTATTCTTGCCTGGAGAATCCCAGGGACGGCGGAGCCTGGTGGGCTGCCGTCTATGGGGTCGCACAGAGTCGGACATGATTGAGGTGACTTAGTAGCAGCAGCAGCAGCTGCAACTAAAGACCTCGCACAGCAACGAAGACCAGCACAGCCAAAAATTAATTTAGAAAATCTTTATAAAAACTATGCTTGACCTTGGCTAATGGAGTATCAACTGTGTTGAATATTCACAAAGAAAAGCAATGTGTGTTGCTACAGCCCAGCAAGTGCTTCAGGAGCTAGGGTATTTCATGCGAGTCTTGCAAGAACCTGTGTTAAGAACTATCACCACTGCTTTTAGCTGATATGGATTCTGAATCATCAGGGCTCCTTTACTCGGAGTCACATATCTGGGAAGCAAAGAGAGGGAATTTGCACTCAGGCGATCTGACTCCAAAAGCTGTGCCCCTCCACTGTGCCACTGGAGAGACCCACAGACCCACACCCACAAACCCACAACCACTCTCCTGCCACCTGGCAGAGGGCATCTCATGACCGCCAAGACTTGTGATCTGCTAGTTTGGTCTTGTTGGTCTCCGTATTATTTATTTTCCCCCTTTCAACAGCCTAGGGCTTAATCTGGGGAGACACAGGAATAAAAATTGATGTAGAACCATGCATTTGGGGAGGGGTTTGTGTCTTTCTTTAAAAGAAGAGATGAAGCAAATGCATATATTTACATTCTCAAATTGCAGGGTAGTTCCTGGGAACCAGCATTTCTACAAGCCAGCTGAGGTTGATCCAGGAATTGCACCTCTGTGTGCACCGGGCTGTGGGTGAGTGAATGGGAGAGGAAATCACCCCTCTCCCCTTTCCCCACTTACTGCCATCCCTTCTCCAACAAGCTGTCAACTCTGCAGTGGAGAACAGTGCCAGCCTGCAGGCTTTCTGTTTCCAGAGCTCCGTGGATGACTCAGTTACTGAGCAGTTTCCTTTTTGCATGCACCTCCCATGCAGAGATTCTCAAATTATTTCCCTGAAATGTTCCTCCCCTCATTTTGCTGCATGCCTTGTCCCCAGAAGGCACAATTTTCAATAGATTCTTTCCAACAGCATCCCAGCCAGCACCTATCAGGTTCTTACTAGATGCCAGCATGTCACATCTGCCTTCCCCACTCACCCTCACAACCACACTGGAGGGTCTGTTTCATTACTGCACATTACTGTTTCCATTTTCTGGATGAGGAAACTGAAGCCCGGAGAGGTTGCCCAGGGTCATTTGCCAAGATGTAGCAGAGTTGGAACTCAAACCCATATCAGTTTTATGTCTTTAACCACGATGCTATTTACTATCACCTCACTCTGAAAAGATTCTCATTATCTGAGGCAGGTTGTGTTATTTGCCCAGCAATTTCTCCTTCCTCCTTCCTTCCTTCCCTTGACATGACTTTTCCATGGACAGATTTTCTACCCTTGACTCTAGCTTTGGCCATGTGACTTGCCATGGCTGACATGATGAGGATGGAAGGGAAAGTGCCGTTCTGAGCTGAGGCCGCAGGTGCAGTGGTTATGTTTCTGCCAGTCTTCTTGCAACATCCACACTCTGCCACCAGGAAGGCTTGTTCATAAAGCCTTTGGTTTTCAGCTTGCACCTCAGTATGAAGACCTGTGGATGGGCTCTGACCCCAGCCTGAAGCCTTGAATTCAGCCTGATTCATCCAGATGCAGCTGAGCCCAGCCAAGATCAGTCAAACCACTCAGCCTAGCAGCACACTGTGGGCACGAAACCATCCTTCTCTGCCTCCTAAGGCAGCCCACTTCCTCTCAAAAGGCTTCCCTAGACTGAGTCCTCAAGATCCAAGCTCAGCTAACATTAACAGTTCTTTTTCTCTCTTTCTATGATCAGCATCCGAGTCCCCCATGACATCCATCACTCTGATAGGATGCCTCTATTTATTAATGTCCCCCCCCCCCTTTTTTAACCTTTTGGCTGAGCTGTGCAGCATGTGGGATCTTAGTTTCCCCGACCAGGGATGGAACCCGTACCGCCCTGCCCCCTGCGTTAACCACTGAACCGCCAGGGATGTCCCAAAGTCCCTCTTAAACAATGGTCAGGGCCATTTGCCTATTTGTTCTCCAATCCCTGTCCCGCCTTTTTTTCTCTGGACTGGGCAGGGGGATGAGTCCTACAAATAAGTGTCCCAGGAGCTCTTATGAGTTTCCAGTGAGATGTACTAACGGGAAGGGAGGCCCTGGGCAGAGACCAGAGGGGAAAGCCAGGGTACTGCTCCCCACCTCCCCTCCCTTCTTTAGGTGTTGTCCCAGATAATGGCTGTATTTCCTTCATTGTTCCAGCCCTGCCCCCATTTGGGCCCTCCCACTGTGTTCCTTGGTCCAGTCGGGTGGCCCCTAGACCCTGGTCTTGGAATATCCTTTCCTCCCTCTACCCCTTTGTCCCAAGGGGTGGGGGTGCCTTCCAGCTGCATTTAAACCCTGGGTTGCCTCACCCTCTCCAGTGTCCTTGGCAGCAAACTTTCCAGCCTTTGTGACTAGCCCCCTTTTTGCCGCCCCCTCCATCCATCTTCTCACTTCAACTGCGTGGCCTGGGGTCTGTTTCCCAAACAATGCATGCCTGCTCAGTCATGTCTGACTCTTTGTGACCCCATGGACTGTAGTCTGCCAGGCTCCTCTGTCCATGGAGTTCTCCAGGCAAAAATACTGGAGTGGGTTGCCATTTCCTCCTCCAGGAAATCTTCCCGATACAGAGATTGAACCTGCATCCTTAGCGTTTCCTGCATTGTCAGGCGGATTCTTTACCACTACGCCACGTGGGAAGCCGTTTCCCCAACAGACACAGTGTAGTACAGCCTCCTGACTTTCTTAGGGTCTCTTCCCACACAACCTGTCCACACCTCACACAGATGGACTTCACATGTGCCAATCCCACACGAGTTGAGTGGCAGTTGACTTGCCAACAAAATGCAAAATTTTGTAGCTGTTTAATTTTAATTTCAAATAAACTTTTTTTTCCCTTGTGTAGCCAACAGCCACCCGCTCCCCCATGCCCAGCCCTTGGAACACTTTTTGCAGCCCTTGGAAAGCTCACAGGCCCTGTGAAGAAAGTGGTGGTGACCATGGGAACCTGATGGGGGTAACCGAAGGGAACCAAGTGTCCCAAAGAGCCAACGCAAAGGACTGTGCTAAGGACAGTGGCTCGCTCAGCGAAAGCCAAGGGGAGAAGGAGCTTCAGGAAAGGTGCTCATCGTCAGAACCATTTCGCCCAGTGACCCTCCCCTTTCCCATCCAACGGGATGGAGTCTTTATCCTTCAAGAAGCCCAGAGCTCAGGAGGACCCTGTATCTATGAGATGCATTTTTTCCCACGGGCTGACAAGCGAGATGATTGTAAATGTGTCAGTGGAATTCAGATTTCCCAAGTTGCCCAACCACTGTAATAAAGTTAAAAGCAAAACTCTGCTGGAAGGCTGCCGAGACTTTAATGCAAGATGCTGCAGGGCAGCGAGAAGACAAATAGGGACTCTGACAGCCCCTCCTCTGCAAATGGATTTGGCTGCCCTGAGCCAGGCCCTTTCAGCATGAGCAACATTCAGGCCTGCACTGCGCTGTGTGTCCCGCTTGTGAGAGGGACGGTGTGCCCAGGAGGAGAACTCTGCTGAGTCCTGAGGGCAGCACCCAGACGCCGAGCACTGCTTCCTCACGAGGCCTGTGGGCAGTTCAAATTGTTGTCTTGATCCATAGAAAATAAACTTCTAGTTACCAAAGAGGAAAGGTGGTAGGGAAGAAATAAATTAGGAGTTTGGGATTAACAGATACACACGTGTATGTGTGCTTGCTGAGTTGCTTCAGTCGTGTCTGACTCTTTGTGATCCTATGGACTGTAGCCTCCCAGGCTCCTCTGTCCACGGGATTCCCCAGGCAAGAATACTGGAGTGAGTTGCCATGCCCTGCTACAGGGGATCTTCCTGACTCAGGGATTGAACCTGTGTCTGTCACGTCTCCTGCACTGGCAGGAGAGTTCTTTACCACTGGTGCCACCTGGGAAGCCCAGATACACACTACTATTTATGGAATAGATAAACAACAAGGTCCTACAGTCTAGCACAGGGAACTATATTTAATATCTTGCAGTAAACTATAATAGAAAGAATCTGAAAAAGAATATATACATATATGTATGGGCTTCCCAGGTGGCTCAGTGGTAAAGAATCTGCCTGCTAATTCAGGAGACCCAGGTTCAATCCCTGGATCAGGAAGAATCCCCTGGAAAGGGAAATGGCAATCCACTCTAGTATTATTGCCTGGAAAATCCCATGGACAGACGAGCCTGGCAGGCTACAGTCCATGAGGTTATAAAAGATTCGGACACGACTTAGCAACTGAACAACATCATCATATATGTTTAACTGAACCACTTTGCCACACCAGAAACTAACACAACATTGTAAATCAACTATACTCCAACATAAAATAAAAAATCCATCTTGGTCTTGTGACCAGCTCTGGGGTGGCTGGGCCCCACAGTCTACCTCATGAAGTCAGGCAAGGAGACACGTGGGGAAGTGGTCAGTATAGTGGACACAGCAGACCTGGGTGTGAAATGCCCACTAGTCTGAATGGTCACCCACCCACCCTCCTCTGGTCCCTAGAATCTGGGGGCGCTTGATCTGTGACACTGCTATCACCCCTACCCCCACTGTGAATGGAGACAGAAGCCTCTTGATTGGAGATGGACTGGCTGGGGGTTGTTTTGAAGAAAAGAACAAAGATAACACAAGACATTCCCTGAGGAAGAAGCAGGAGACAGGGTAAGCCTGGCTCCGAGGGGACGTGGGTCCAGTTGTTAGCCACCGTTGTGAGCAAAGAGGTTTTAGCTTTAGTGAGCAGCTATCAAGGGTCTACCTTGGTAATCAGCATACCCTAGGCCTGCTGACTTCAAGAATTTTCCAGAATGCATGGTATTGACCCAAGAATAGCCTGCTCAATCAAAGTGCCATTGTTTCATGTGCTTTTGCTTATATACCAGGGAGCTGCTGCCCTGGTGTGAAGCCGGGTAAAGGGGCAGATGATGGCAGCAGGGAGTCACGCTCTCAGAGGTGCCTGAGGTGGAACAGGAAGGGGTAAATTGTATTAGCAGGATTTTCTCAGAGACCCAGAGCAGCATGTGTTTGGAAGGAATCCTTTGATAAGCTGCTTGGGGGAAAGTACGCCCCTCGGGGACACGGTGCAGTGGCCTGGTGGCTGACAGGAGGTCACTCAGTAAGCATTTCCTGAAGAAATGCTTGAGAAACACTACAACGGTCTCTAGACTGCCTCCCGAGGCAGGTGGGTCTCCTTTAATGAAGGGCCCTGGTTTAGCTGAGTGGAAGGGGCAACGTGGGTTCCTGCTAATGAGCTTCTTTCCCCCCAGAGAGATCAGGCCCTTCTCTAAATCAATGTTGCATAAATACTTATAGAGTATCCTATTCATGGAGATCCCTCCTCTTTGCCATTCCAGATCACTTAAGTCAGGCACAGTCAGAAGTCAGAGTTCAGGAATGAGAAGAGTAAACTCTGCCTCTTGCCAGCTGTGTGACTTTGGGCAACTCACTTAGCCTCTCTGGACTTTAATTTCCTTCTCTATAAAATGAGGAGCTTAGTCTTGGACTCGAACCCTTATTGAAACCAGGCAAGTAGCTCCTGCCGAAGACAATGCTTTGGGATCCCAAGAGGTGGGTGTGGGGTGAAGTGGGCACCAATGTAAACAATAACTAACATTCATGGAGCATTTCCCATGGCCAGCGCCACAGGAGCCCTGAACACCTATTAACCTGCTTGCTTCTTACAATGACACCTGTATCTATCAAACACCTCTCCCATCCCAGAGATGTTGTTAACACCTGCCCTGGGGGAGTGATGCTAATGCCATAGCCCCATTTCATAGGCGGGAAAGTTGCAGGAAGAGAGGGAAGGGCATGCAGCTGAGGGGGCAGAGGGCATGCAACTGAGGCAGGGCCTGGCCTTTTTCAGCACCAGCCCCGGGGGCTGGTTCTCCCTAGAAGGCCTGTCTGTGTTCCCAGCTATCTGGCCACAGGGCCTCCGGGCTGGCTGCTTCCTTCCTGGGAACTGCCGCCCCTCAGATCCTCCCTGTGCTGGGAAAGGCCTTGAGATGGTGAAGCGCTTTGTGCCCTGGAGTCCGCCTAAGTCCTGTTTACCACTTCAGCGTAGCCAAATGGAGTAAGTGCAGTATTGATTAAACGCAATTTTTTTGGAATACATATTCGCCCTGATGTTTTATCATTAATGCATTAAGAAGCTGAATAAGCAATAAGACCAAATGGACTTCAAAACGCAGCAGAATTTCCATCCAGTGTGGTCTGATTTACAGCCATTACCTCCTGGCAGAAGACAGCTCCCACTCCAGCCCACACCTTGGCTGAAACTTGAGAGCTCTTTGTTCTTAACCTTATTTCTTTATTTTCTCAGAGAACCGGTGGACCTCAGGCTCTGGGCCGTAGGGCGGGCCCTGCTGGGTGATGGCGGACCGTGTAAAGTGGGGAGGCAGGCAGAGAGGGAGTAAGGTTTTCACTGAATGCTTATGGCGGGACCGCGGACCCTGACCTGGTTACTGGGGAGAGGGGACAGGAATGTGGAGACCTCACCTCATTCCTTCACCTGCAGAAAACTCCAGAGGGAGGGATGCACTTGAGGATCACGTGACTCTGCCCCGCCCCTGATCAGCCCATCCCAGGCATCTGGCTGCCTCCTGTGTCCCCATGACTGTGTCACTAGCTGACTGAGGAAAAACTGACCAGTTTTTTTTTTTTTTTTTTTTTCCTGTTGGGGCTTTCCTGGTGGCTCAGATGGTAAAGAATCCACCTGCAATACAGGAGACCCGGGTTCGATCCCTGGGTCAGGAAGATCCCCTGGAGAAGGGAATGGCACCCCACTCCAGTATTCTTGTCTGGAGAATTCCTTGGATAGAGGAGCCTGGTGGGCTACAGTCAATGGAGTTGCAAAGAGTCAGACACACCTGAGTGACTAACACTTTCACTTTCTTTCATTGTGGGGCTCAGTTATTCCTTTGCAAAAAGAAAAAAAAAGAATTGGAACAATTTCTTCAAGCCTTGAAGATCCAGCAGTTTATGACTCTTCCCCTCTCCCTCTCTTTCTCATTCTTCTTCTCCTCCTCCTTCTTTCTGAAACAATTTTATTCTTACAAAGTCTTGTCAACAACTCTCTAGATGAACTGACAGGGACAAAAAAATACCTTAAGAAAAAGCCCCACCCGATAACAAAAATCTCTTGGAAGAGCACTTCTGCAGACGTGAAAGCCTAGTAACAGCATCACTAGGAGAGCTGGTGTCTGCAAGATCTAACCTGAGACACTCTGCATAGCAGGGAGGGATCTTGAGTCAGGATAGGGGGGTGGGTCAGACGCGTTGCTCACAGAACTGACCATCCCGGAATAAGGATTCTCTCCCTTCTCTGCATTTTCTCCCAGACCTCTAGGGCCAGCCCTGTTATCAGCCAGTTAAACCCTCCCTCGGTTCTCAGCAGGCCCGTCCGAGGCAGGATGTGGCACCTTGAGCTCCTGGTTTCCCCCTGCTCTGCAGAGGCTGAGAAGCCCAACACTGAGACCAGTGATGGAGGGAAAGGGCTCAGAGGCTTGGCCTCTTATTCCTTTTTTCAGAGTTGTATGTGGGGTCTTACTGTATGCTGTCAACTTCCTGGTGGCAGGCCCCATGCTGGTCCCAAGGATGACATCCAGAGAACAGAAGGCCTTTCCATGGATGGGACAGTGCCTTATACAAATGGCCCAACTTCACCTCTCTCTCTGGAGTCTCTTTCCCCACCCCTTGAATCTGGGCAGGCCGTGTGATGTGCTCTGGGCACTAGAATGTGGCAGAAGCCACATTATGGGCAGCACCAGCAGGAGACCAGGGTGCAGGAGAAGAGAGGAGGGGGGTACCTGCTCCCCTCCCGCCCTGCCCTGGCTGCCCTTCCTCCAAGCTCCAAGCACTACCACACTCAGAAAAAGCGTTTCCTCTCTGGCGCATTAGCCCAGAAGGTGGTGTCTTAGGCAGGGTTCCCGGAAGCAGAAGGAGAGATGGGGATCCCAGTGAATGCGGTGTATTAGCAAGTGCTCCCTGGGAACTCCACGGAGGGAGGGGAAAATGAGACTAGGAAGGGAAGGAAGCCCAGCAGAAGCAGGAGGGCTGGGAAGGGACCCCCCCAACCCCATTGCCTGTCAGTCCTTGGCCAAGGGCCACCCCAAGGGACACTCCTGGCTCTCCCTACGCAGTGGCAAAGCTGGAAGGGCAGCTGGCCCTCTGGTAGAGAGACCCAGGTGCTGGAAGCAGGACTGAACTCATGGGACTCATGGGAATCCTCACGCAGGACACCCCTCATCCTCCTTTTGTTTTCCCAGTCTAAGCAGTCACAGAGGGGAGCAGGAAGGAAGCTTTCATGTAATGTCTCCAGAATAATGCAGCCTCACACAAGGAGCAGAAGGAATGGGGGTCCCTGAGCAGTTTCTCCCATCTGCACTGGAAAAGGCACAGGAGAGGAAACACAGAGTGCTCAGTTAACTTCTTGAGGTGTGGAGAGGGAGGAGCAAATGCATACCTCTAAGTCATTCTGCTAAAAATATGTGTTAGATTTGAACTGACCTATTACAGCAGGGGTCCTGGAGTAAAGTCCTACCTCTTCCACTTTCTAGCTGTGTGACCTTAGGTTGGTTATTTAACATCTCTGTGCCTCTCTTTTATCATCTGCAAAATGGGGATAACAACAATAATAATAATCACCACTTCATAGAGTAGTTGTATCAAGTGAATTAACATATGTAGAGCATTTAAACCACACTCTATCTGAAATAAGCAATCAATGCAATGTAAGTTCTAGCTGTCATTATTAACCATCAGAACAGTCCACCCTTAAAGGAAGGGAAATCCAAAACAGAGGGAATATATGTACAGTATAGCTGATTCACTTTGCTGTACAGCAGAAAATAACACAACATTGCAAAGCAAATATACTCCAATAAAAACTTAAACAAAAAGAACAGGGGAATTCCCTGGCAGTCCAGTGGTTAAGACTCCTTGCTTCCCATGCAGGGGGCACAGGTTCAGTCCCTGATTGGGGAACTAAGATATAACACGCTGCTTGGTGCAACCAAAAAAAAAAACACCCCAAAAGAATAGCCTCCTTTAATTTTGAATGTTCATGTAATAAATAGTTTTCTTCTTCTTTAAAATGGTTTTGGATGAGCAGACAAAACTTTCTGCCCTAAACAAACGAAAGTTTCTACCCTTCCCTGAACTGGTGAGGGAAAGACATGACATAGATGGATTGTGAGGTGGGCCTTTTAAGGTGACCTCTGGCTTGGGCTGAAGTTTCAAAGGCTGAGCACACAGCAAGACCTGTGCTTTCTTACAACTTAGCTCTGTCAGTGCTAAAACACAACGCCAAGAACAAAAGTGGAGGTGGGAGAGTGCTTATCCGTGGAATCGCAGGGGAGTGTGGCTGCCCCCTCCTTGGGCCTGTGAGTTATGCCCAGTAAGCTTATTCTGCTTCCTTCATATTCATTCAAGACGCTGCGGGGCTGCAGTGATCTCTGCAGAGAGGCAGTGTACGGAGAGGTTAGCAGTGCTTATTGATTTAGTAATTCGCACGCACATTTCCGGATAGATGATCTTCCCGGAGACTCTGACAGCAACAGCCAGCTGCTAATGTGATGCGGGGCTGCAGGCAGGGTTGTGGTGGTGCGGGCCGGGCGATGGCAGGGAAGGAGAGAGGCCAGGAGGCCAGGGGAGGGTGACACGAGGTGGGAGAGGCTTCTCCAGGGCCAAACTGCAGACACCTGGCACAGGCACCAGGAGGTGGAGGCAAGGTGGGCCAGCTGGTTTAGGATTCACATCTCTGGGTCATTTCTGTGTTCTAGTTTTCCTTCCTCTCCACCTTACCTCATTTCCTCGGTCATAAACTCACCCAAGATAAGTGACTATCGCATGTATCACTGGGCATCAAGAACACAAGAGGGAAGAGGCGACAGATGGCCCTGCTCCAGACTGCTTGTCTCTCAGTCTTAGGGGAGACGTCCATTCATTCATCCATTCACTCACTCAGTTATTACTTATCAAACATCTATGAGGAACCAATTAGATAGACAGATAGGTAGATAATAGGCAGGTAGATAGCTAGTCACTACTGGGTTTCTTTTCACACTGACACCTCATTGAGTGCAGAGAACAGTTCTATCCCTCTAGGACCTTTTCCGCAGGCCTCATGAGTAGTACTGACCATCAGTGCTGTAAGTGCAGAGACAAGAGAGATGCTTATGAGGTGTTTTATATATATATATGTATACATATATGTGTGTGTATATATATATACACATATAATGGGAGCCCCGTGAATGCAGTAGCACTTGAGCTTGGCCTGGGGTTGGTCCACAGTGGGCCACTCAGATCATGTACTCTGTCAAACCTTGGGACTGGAAGCAGACAGGACATTTTGAGGGCCATGGGAGACAGGTCCAACCAGAGCGCCTTAGAAAAGTCATCTCTTCTCTCTCCACAGGCCAGCCCACTGAGGACTCATTCATTTGCTCCCCTGCTTTCTCAGATAGACTGTGGTGGGGAGGGCTTCCTGGCTACCAAGCCCCTTTGGCCAAGTATGCCTGGACCTCTCAGCCTGTGGCTCCCAGGTTCGTGCTGTGCTTTCAAGACCCAGACTCCCTGCACATGTGCTTCTGTGGTCCCCAGAGGGCATCTTGGTCGTGGCTCACCCAGAGCTGACTGGTGCCACTGCTCTCCTACCCTGACCCATATCCTCTGCCCACATCCTCACGGGCTGTGCACTGCTTGCCCTGCTTCCCATTTCGGGATCAGTTAGGGTCCTGTGAGGAGTCAGGAAGCACCAGGTATCTGAACAGACAGAATTTACTATGAAGAATTCCTTTTTAATGACTTAATGGGAACCTTCATTTTCTTCCAGTTTTACTGAGCTATAACTCACATATAACATCGTATGGAAGAATTGTTCATTGTAACATTAAGAAGGTAGTGAGAGGTAGCAAGTGCAAGAAGCAGCTATTTCCCCTCTGGCTGGGGGCACGCACCAAGGCAAGAGATTAGAATTATTATAACATTTAGGAGTTTGGAGGGGGTACCTGGTGGAGCTGGGACCCCGGTATCTTGGGAGGAAGTGGAGGAGCAGCCAGTGGGTGTCCTGAGCTCAAAGGCTGCCTGCCCCTGGGGCTGAGACCTGGACTCTGAGAGGACACGACAGATAGCTTGTGCAGTGTCTCTGGCCTGGTAGTGAGCAACACAGCTAGATTTGGAAAATGGGAAAACTGCAGTGTGGATTTAGAGGCTGCTTTGGGAAAGAGCTGTTGGTGCTGAGGAGAAGAAGCAGGTTTGTGAGGCGCGGCTCATGGGAGCAGAAGACAGGGACAAGCATCCTCCTTCTACAACCTTCCGGTCTCTCCAGCGCCCCCTGGTGGCAGAGCCTATCGGGGATGCTGGCAAAGTAGAAAGGTGGTTTGCAAGTTTGTGGCAAAGGAGACAAAAAGTAGGGAAAGTGTTAGTCGCTCAGTCACCTCCGACTGTTTGCAACCCTGTGGACTGTAGCCTGACAGGCCCTTCTGTCCATGGAATTCTCCAGGCAAGAATACTGGAGTGTGTTGCCATTCCCTTCTTCAGGGGATCTTCCCGACCCAGGGATCTAACCTGCGTCTCCTGCAGGCAGAGCCACCAGGGCAAAGGAGAAGTGTGGGGCCCAGCATCACTGAGCCATATCTTCATGCTGGCGCCCTAGGTGTCCTCTTGCTGACAGTACCACACAGGACCCCCAAAGAGATCTATGATGGTGGGAAGTATGCTATCTCCTGTTTTGTGCAAAGAGCTATTGTACGGCTCTTCCATTTTTCACTGCTCTGACCAAGACACAGATGTGAATCCACAAGGGTGGATTTATGCAGATGAGAGACAGCAGGGATGGAAGTCATGTAATATGAAAAGCTTGTAATGAAATAAATAGGAATGCCGACTGGAGGGAAATCATCCTTCCAGGCAAACTGACTTCTGGAGAAACCTTCTACCAACTGGCAGAGACCACTGGAATCCCAGTAGTGGACACTGCTCAGGACCAAGGTGGACCCCACACCACCCCAATGACACCATAAGGCAAAGGTTGCCTTTCCCGTTCTAGAGCCAGAGAACCTGAGGCACAAAGGAATCAGCTCATCAGACAAGGGGAGGTGTTTAGCAGAACTCCTAAGCTCTTAGCAGGATGGTTACTTGACCTGCTGCTCCCAACAAAGGAGAGGGGGGAGCCTGCAGGGGTTCAATCGGGTTTCAAGTTCAGGCCAGCCCCACCCCTGCAGGAAAATCTATCTGGCTCCAGGCAGGGCTGGTTCTCCTTTCACACCACCCAGGCTGGGAAGCTGAGGGCATGAACAGGCTGGGTCCCGTAAGGGGCTGCTAATTGCTCTGATTGCAACTCCAGGGCAGAGTGTTTCTGGAACTGCCAAACTCTAACAGAGGAGGAAATACCATTGGAACATTTTTGATGAATAATTCAGTGAGCTGAAATGGGAAATGAGAAAGTTTTCTCTCCACTAAAGTGGAATTTGAAAAAAGAAAAGAAAAAGCAAAAACAATAATAGCAGCAAGGCTCATCATTCTGGTTTCCCCACAGTAAAACTTTCTCTTTGCATAACCATGAGGGATGGCTGACTATGATTTGCTCTCGACAATGTACAGGACCTGAGCCAAGGTAAGAAAATACTTGGGTCACTTGGGGTTGATGGTATGTTTGATATCATCACTGCCGCCTTCCCTTTCAAGCATTTATTCTACAAATATTAACTGGACAAGCACCCAAAACCAAGCACTATTCTGGGTGTTAGAGACCCTGTAGTGAAGATAACAGACATCGTTCTTTTTTTTCATAGAGTATGTGGGAGGGGGAGAGGGAGGTATTCAGATAGTAGATTAAAAACACACAGCAGTTGAGGGACTTGCCTGGTGGTCCAGCGGTTAAGACTCCATGCTCCCAATGCAGGGAGACTGGGTTCCATCCCTGATCAGGGATCTAGATCCCGCATGCTGCAACTGGAAAAACAAAAAAAGATACCACATGCTGCAACTAAGACCTGAAGCAAAGAAACAAAACAAAACAAAAACACAGCAGTCAATACATTTGTATCTACAATTTGAGATGCATGCTTTATCAGTCAGGGTCCAACCAGGAAAGAGAGAAGCCACTCAGTGTATACAGATCAGAGAGAACTGAATGCAGGGGATTTGTTACTCACGTGAGTGATGGAAATGCTGAGAAATCTAGGACAGTGAAGGAATCCAAAGATTATTAGCAGCAGGAAGCCGTTACAAAGGGTCAGAGAGAAGGTGGTGGTGGGGGGCGGGGGTGGGTGTTGTCAGAGTCCAGAACCTGGGGCCATTTGGGAGAGAGGAACCAAGATAGGAGCTGCTCAAGGAGGACTGGGACCATGGAATGAGTAGATGCCTAGTACTAATGGAAGACACAGGGAAACTTCAATCGTTGTGTATATAGAGAAATCAACGCCAAAAGAGAAGGGAGAAAATCCAACCTTGCCCCCTCCTCCTGCCTTTCTGACATCCATCAGTACCTCCCAAAGGCTGAGCCTCTGTAGAAATCAGGAAGCAAGGAAGTTTGGGAAATACAGTTCAAAGGAGTCAGTCCCCTAGAGGTAAGACTGGGGTCAGAGGAAGGATAGGGGAATGGATCTGAAAACAAACAGCCCAGGAAAAAACCAGCACTCATTTTCTGAAGGAAAAGAACAGGATCTCATGGGGAGAATTAAAGGGATAGTGTTATTAAAGTGGATGATGGTGGAAGGCCTCATTGAGGCAGTTAGGTTGAAACATAAAAGATGACAAGGAGGCAGTCAAGCAAAGTGGGGGTGGTCAGGAGAGGAGGAGCTTTCCAGACATGGGCAAAGGCCCTGAGGCCAGCTGTAGATGGTAGTAAAGGGGAGAGTATGGAGAGGTGAGAATGGAGATGTCATTGGGCCAGGTGATTTGGGGTTTTAGAGAAGGAAAAATTCACAAGCGATTGCTTTCAATAGAAAAGAGATTTTGACACCTCAGTGTTCATTAAGCACCATTTACAGTAACCAAATAAGGGAAGTAACCTAACTGTCCATCAACACAGGAATGGATAAAGATATAGTACCTGTATGCAATGGAATATTACTCAGCCATTAAAAAGAATGAAGTAATGCCATTCGCAGCAACATGGATGGACCTAGAGATTGTCATACTGAGTGAAGTCAGATATAGAAAGAGAAATATCATATGATATCCCTTATATGAGAAATCTAAAACAAAATGATACAAATGAACTTATTTAAAAAATAAAACTCACAGATTCAGAGAATGAAGTTATGGTTACCCAAGGGAAGAGATAGTTAGGGAACTGGGGATCAACATGTACACACTGCTATATTTAAAATGGATAGCCAACCAAGGCCTACTATACAGCACGGGGAACTCTGTTCAATGTTATGTGGCAGCCTGGATGGGAGGGGAGTTTGGGGGAGAAAGGATACATGTGTATGTATGGCTGAGTCGCTTTGCTGTCTACCTGAAACTATCACATTGTTAATTGGCTATACCCCAATATTTAAAAAAAGAAAAAAGAAAAGAGGTTTTGAAAGCTTTTGAAAAACTCACATAGTACGTGTTCACTTCCAGACAAAGCAAAAACTAAAAACTTTCCGAACATTCCAGGAATATGTAAACAGATTTTCTTTGTGAATGCTGTATTCATGGCAATTCTCTCAGAACAGATAAAGCTATGCCCTGACAGAATCTGTGAAGAAATATTTAATACAGTAGACTGATTTTTCTGGATTAGTTTTTCCCAGATCCCCTAGATGACAATCTATGAAAATGAGTAAAAATTCTTGACTCTGTTTCTGCCTCTGCTATCAACATGACTTGTTTCCATCCCCTTCTCTCACCTCTTATGGGACCCCATCAGACTTATTTAAATGCCTGAGAAAGTGTGACTTGTTTTAAATGCATTTAAAACCACACTTGTATGCACAGTTAATCTTATTTTGTGCTTCTCATGAATATATTTTAACCTATCGTGCATTTTAATGAGATGGAATTCTTAGGAATAGACTGTTCCATAAACTGCCACCTGCCTTGGGGCCTAGCACCATGTCATGAAGGTACATATGCATGCAATTTTTATGAGTAGTAATTCAGTAGATCGATGTTTGGTTCATTTTTTAATTCAACATTTTAAACTGTGTAGCCAGTTTAATGTTAATTGATATGGGTGTTAAAAGATATTAGGAAGTTCTATTTCTGGCCATGATGAAGTAACTGGGATTAGACTTATCTTCTCACTGTTAAGAACTATGAAACTGAACAAAATATTCAAGGCAACAGTTTTCAGACATTAGGCAACACTCATCTCTGAGAAAAAGATCAAACAAAATGAGCCTCTTATCACCCAGGCTTTCTGTCTGGAGGTGCTTTCTGCTGAGAAGGGAATCCAAGCAGAGCAGAGCTCTTTCTCAGTTGAAGAGACAGGGGTTGCCATTCAGAAAAGATGAAGGGGCTGGAAATTCAAGACATGGCACTGGACAGAGAGATTCTGCTTAAATAAATAGCTCCAGAAAAATGTACAGGGATCCCATATATCTGTTGCTGATTATTAAATCACATAAACAGAGAATGAAGACCCACAAAGCTATGGAAAGAAAAATCAGGGAGCTGTAAGCAAAACAGTTTACAGAGCTGAGAGACGATCAAATTCTGATCCACTTTTATAAAGAAGGTCTCAGGTTCTTGGGTCTTTGTGTGGAGACTTCAAGTGAGTCACATCTTAGCAGCAGCACTAATTAATCTTAGGATTAAACCTGTTTATGACTCACCCTAGGCTTTTCCTGGTGGCTCAGTAGTAAAGAATCCATTTGCCAATGTAGGAGACTCAGGTTCGATCCCTGGGTTGGGAAGATTCCCTGGAGAAGGAAATGGCAACTCACTCCAGTATTCTTGCCTGGAAAATCCCATGGACAGAGGAGTCTGATGCGCTACAGTCCATGGGGTAGCAAAACAGTCAGACACAACTTAGCAACTAAACAACAACAACATGACTCACTCTAAGAAAATTAAAAAGCTTGAAAACAAACTTCAGAAGGAAGTACTTACCTGCCTGCCCTAAAAAGGCTCATGCATGCTCAGTCACTTCAGTTGTGTCCAACTCTTTATGACCCTATGGACTGTAACCCGCCAGGCTCCTCTGTCCATGGGATTCTCCAGGCAGGAATACTGGAGTGGGTTGCCTTGCCCTCCTCCAGGGGATCTTCCTGACCCAGGAATTAAACCCACTTCTCCTGCATCTGCTGCATTGCAGGCAAATTCTTTATCCACTGAGCCACCTGGCAAGCCCAAACAGGTCCATCGGCTTTTAAACAAAATTCAGCATTCAAAAATGTAAAGTTCAAAATGTACAACATGACATCCAGCTGAAACTTACTAGATGAAGAAACAGGATAGTGTGACCCAAAGTCTGGGAAAAATTCATTGGAAATAGGCCTGGAGGGATAGTGATGGTGGAATTGACAGCAAGATCTTTAAAACAACCATCTCAAATGTTCTCAAGGATTCACGGGAAGGAAGCCTATGTCCCTGGTGACTCTGAGGCCACTGTGCCAGCTCTGATCTGGGGTCTTTAGACTTGATTTAAGTGACACAAATAAGTGAATCCTCTCTTTCATCTACGATGCTGTTCTTTGGACTCTATGTTATATAAGGCCAAATCTAATTTCATTGATAACCTTTATCTTTTCCATAGGTGTATCTCCAAGGCCTCAGAATAGCACCTGGCTCCTTGTGGAAGCTCCACTAATGTTTGTTGAGTGAAAGAGTGGGATCCAACCTCCCTGTATAACAGAGAAGGGCACTAAACCCAGGGAAAGGAAACAATGTGCCCTCTTCAAGTAGCTGGTAAGGGACAGGCATGGGATCACGTCCACACGCCTGCTTTTCCCTGTCTCCCACGGCACCATGGCTGGGACAGAAGAAAGCTGCCCACTCATCACTCCATGGCCCCACCTGCCCCTTCTCTACCCCCAGTGCATCTAGCTTAACGCTCTCTCCACACCTGTCATACCAACTTGGTTGAGGGGCACAGTCTTCTAAGGATGTTGTGGCAACAGCAGCATCCAGACCGCCCTGCTCACCTGCCTGCCAGGACCCACATTACTCTACCACGCTGGCCATGAAGCTCCCTCTTGGTCCTTGGTCCCCACCCTCCCTGGATTCTGCCTTTCTGGCAGGATGTGCTACAGGTACAGAATACCCCCACCATTTAGGGGGCCCAGCTATGGGCTCGGAAATGCCACCCTGCCCACACACCTGGAGCACCAGGGACATGATGGGGAATACCACCTTATCCTCATGTCCACTCCAGAGCTGCCCTCTAACTGAGTCGCCCTTAAGAAGTCCACTCTCTTGCTCCCTGCAGGACTGCATGACATGTTGGACAGAGGGATGCCATGATGTCCTTAGATAAGCTCTTCTTCTTAGGCCCCATACTTCTATACCCAGGCATGAGAGAGAGAATTTAGGTTCTTGCCTATCACCCATTCTTTTGTATACTCTTCCTTTCCTACAATTCCTAGGTCTAGGTTATTATGGGAACTACTTAAGACTCAAGGCGAACATGGGTCACATTGGAAATGTTAATGCCCAGACCAGCAGATTCTCTTCTATTTAATTCACAGCAACTCAGCTGATTTTCTCCCTGACTGGCAGACTACAAGATGGTAGCAGTAATAATACTACTGGTAATAACAGCTGCTAGCATTTACAATGTTTATGCAACTCCAGGCGTGGTGCTCAGTGTTTTACACAGATGATCTCAGTTAATGTTTGCAATAACCTGTTGAGGCAGGCAGCATCATTTCCATTTTATAGGAAAAAAAAAATGAGGCTCACAAAGGTTAAGTAACTTGCCAAGGCTACAGTCAATAAAAGGAAGAGAGGAAATTTACTCTCTAGGATGACCACTTACTTCTGGGTGATACTGTCTCTCTGTGAGGGGAATCTGTGAGCCCCAACATCCTTATTACCCCCAGGAAAGAGAACACAACCCTCTGCTTGTCTCCATTCATTCATTCAACCTTTACAGAATACCCTCCTATGGTGGGTCCCATGCTAAATACTCGAGATTTAAAGACACCTACTTCATGGCTCCTGTGATGAGTTAATTATTGTGCATTAATAGCTTGTACTCATTCTTCTCCTCCTCTACCTTGGGGCAAGATACCTCCTTGTCTCACTGAGTTGGGACATGCCAAGGTGACTTAACTTGGTCAGAAAAACATGAGTGGGTGTGATGTGAGCAGAAGTTTTGAGTGCCCTCATAGATGGTTTTCTCCTGAGCTCCCACCATTCACTATGAGAAAAGCATGCTCCAGGGATCTCAAGCCACTGGTTTCAAGGAGATGCAAGATACGTGGAGTAGACCTGGATTCAACCTGCAGCATGCAGCCAAAGCCAGCTGACCTGCAAAACTAAAAAAGAAAAAAACAAACGTGTTTTAAGAACTGACCTTTCAGGATGGTTTGTTACTCAGCATTACTGCAGCAATAGCTGATGGATGTAGTTCCTGCTATCAAGGAGCTCACAGATGAATGTGGAACATGAATAGCCAATTACAACCCAGTGTAATGACAAAATGGAGTGGAAGGACCTACAGAGCGCCCTGTTGCACAAAGGAGGGCTCCCACTCCAGCCCAAAATAACCCGAGAAGAGAGAAATGACCCAGGAGGAAACAGGCCCTGTTTGCCTGAAGGAGAATTCAGGGTGCTCAGAAAGCTTACAGCAAAGGACCATGAGCTGGCTTGGGGGTCAGGGAGGCTTTGATGAAGAAGCATCCCTTATCTCAGATTTGATTAATAAGTGAAAATAATTAGGAGAAGGTGTGTGGGCTGGAGAATAATTCAGGGAGAAGTCCAAGGGCACAGTGTTGAGTGTTGAGAGAAGGGAGAAGAAACTTATCTAGGACATTCAGTACTGGCCTCTGCAGTAAAGACAAAGACACGCACCCAGAAACCCAGCAAGGTGGCACCTTACAGAGAGAACAAGGCCAGATGCCCTGAATAAGGAGAAGTGTAGATGGATCAACGTAAAGACTGATATTGGACTCTTCAGAGTCTGTGCTGCTCCACAGACTCAACTTCCTCCACCATGGCAGGTTTCCTTTCTTGGCCCCTTCCCTCCCCTCCCAGGGGAAGTTCTCAGCTTGAAATCCAGCAGTGTCCACCCCTTCGCCATCTGAAATGCTGAGGAACCACCTCTTCAACAGGCAGAGACCAGTCCCTTAACCGGCTCCTGCTCGAGCAGGAGAAGTATGGGGATGGATGAGACTTACGATGCTTCCAGTTTACATCTGTCTCAAAACCAAAATCCAAGTTCACCTTGCTTCTTGCCACTCCCCATTATTGTTGTCCTCTCCCTGTCTGCACAGCCTCCTTGAGGGCAGGCTCTGTCTGAGGTTTGATGGGCTGTCTAACCATCCATTCACCGGGACTTCCTTGGTGGTTCAGTGGCTAAGGAAGAGTCCGTGCTCCCAATGCAAGGGGCCCAGGTTGGATCCCTGGTCAAGGAACTAGATCCCACATGCCACAACTGAAAAAAAAGAAAAGAAAAAAATCTCACCTGCTGCAATTGAAGATCCCACAACGCTGCAATGATAATCTAAGATTCTGCATGCTGCAACTAAGACCTGGCGCAGCCAAATAAATAATTAATTAATTTTAAAAAGTCATTTGGAAAAAAGAAAACATCCACTCACCACTTCTAATCTCACTCCACAAGGATGTGCACAAACACATGCCAACACGGAGCTCTGGGACTGTAACCACAAGTGTGGAGAGCTGGTAGTGGAGAGCACGGTAAAAATGAAGACTATTTCCCCCATAAGCCCTACCAACAGGTGGGTGGCAGTGCAAATGCTTTGGGCTATAACGGATAAACGGGTCCAGGTGCACAGCTTTCTGCTCCTCCAACATGTCCTGACATCTCTAGCCTTGTTTCTCTCCCAAAAGTCCCCCTGCCCTCTGTCTTGTCTTGACAAGGCACCTTCAAATGCTGCCTCAGCTCCCATTTTGAGTTGCATCATAATCAATCAGATTCTATCACGCACACATGCAAAGCACAACTCTGTGCTTAATCACATGATAATAACAACTAATGTTTCCTGAACATTTACTACATGCTAGTCACTGTGCTTTAGACATAGGTTATCTCATCAACCATCACAACAATCCTACGAGGTGGTCTTGTTATGATAGTCCTCATTTTACTGAAGAGGAAGCAGGCACAGGGAAGAGTACTTTAACTGTCGCACAGAAGTTAAGTGGTAGAGTCAGCACCCTAACCCAGGTGGCCCAACACAGAGTCCTACCCCTGATCCTCACCCGGTGCTATGGCATGGTTTTTATCCCCACAGAAGCAGGGACACCGAAATATTGATATGTACTCCTGGCTCCTGCAGAGAATCTCAAGTGTGCTGGAGACATAAGAAATACATCCCCCCACAGGGGGAGCAAAAACTCTGGGCACTGAGACAGGCCTCACCATGCATGTATGGAGGGCCTGACGGATTCAGGGAAGTCTCAGCTGCAGCTTGTTATCCACTTTGTCTCCCGATATATGGCCGATGGGGTGTGGATGGAAAACCAGCTCTTCCAAGAGTTTTCTGGATTGGGGTGAATATTTCCCATTTGCCACAAATGGCTCCTGCACTGAGTGACAGTAGCAACCACTGCCCATAAAGATAGGTTCCTCGGAACTTCCCTGGCAGTCCAGTGGTGAAGATTCTGTGCTTCTAATGCAGGGGGTAGGGGTTCGATCTCTAGTCAGGGAACTAGGTGCCACATGCTGCACAGTCAAAAAAAAAAAAAAGAGAGAGAGAGGCCTCTTTAGTCTTTTTACTTATTAAAGTGGAAAATGAAAGACCTGGACAATTGTCCCTTTATATCCTAGGATCCTTTATGCTCTAGACATATGGGGGTGATGGTTTCCCAACTGGCTGGGTGAAGAGCCCCTCGTTACCCCTGTCCTGGGAGGTGCCAAACTAAGCCATTTCCTCCTCACCGGGGAAAGGCTCCTTCACTGCAGGGCAGTGGATGTTTATAATGTGATTTCTACCTTTGGAGGGGGAGGGGCTAGAACCCAGGCCAGGAAGTTGGCTCACCAATGTTGCAGTGAGGGTAGGTCCGAGCCGAAGACCCTGCTGGGCAGAGACACTGCCTCATGGAGAGGCCAGAGTGGGACCAGGGTGAATCTTCCCTGACTGGAGAAAAGCCCTTTGTACCATCTGATATGAATGCCTATGCGAAAATAACTCAAAAGTTTTGAAAAGTCAAAGCCTGGTTTTAAAGAGTAAAACAATTCAGGACAACATGACCGTGACCTTGGGTTAGACTCAGGGGGAGGCCATAAATGAAACTGGGTTACTGCATTTCCCGTTCGTCTGTTGGTGTGTTAATGTACTTTGTGTGTGTGTTTGTGTCCATATGTATCTGTGAGTGTGAGAGAGAGAAGAATATATGCTTCTCAAAAGTAGTGATTTTGCGATGACCTGGATTTCTTATAAATGTTGCTTTCATGTACGCAGGGACTTCACAGAGACATCACTGGAGAGAAAGAAAACAATGCGGGCTGGTCCAAAGCATAGCAACCTGGAAAGCCAGGACTTGATTTGGTTCCTTATAGATAGAAAAATACAGATTAGATACAAGTAGGGGAAAGTTTTTTGAAAAAATAATAATTAATATATGGAGGCATCTGTGTGCCCACTCTCCTCTCTGAAACCACAGATAAAGAATGGGGAGAAAGAGGACAGACAAGAAAGCCACATCATTGATTTAAAAAAAAAAAGAATGACCCAAATTCCAAACCACATTCTTTAAAAATGGTAGCCCAGGGATTGGTGGTCCAGTGGTTAAGACTCTGAGCTCCCAATGCAGGGGGCCTGGGTTCGATCCTCGTTCAGAAAACTGGATCCTGCATCCTACAGTGAAGACCCAGCACAGCCAAATAAATATTTTTAAAAATGGGAGCCCAAGAGAATGAGTTTATATCAGATGATGTAGATGGAACAGGTATAGGAGGAAATGGGGCAGGAGGAATGTGCTTTAGAATTGGTGTGACTGTGGAATGGAAGAGAACAGTATTTATCCCCAGCATCTGCCCTCACTGGCCTGGGGTTGCCCCATAAAATGGACACCCTCTATCTCTGCAAAAACCAGGCTCTAAGCGGGACAGAAGGTGAAAACGTTAGTCACTCAGTCTTCTCCGACTCTTTGTGACTTCAGGGACTGTAGGGCAGAGGATTCAAAACAAACAGGCAGCCCTGAACTTGATCATGTCAGTTAGGTGAAGACAGGAACTTGGTCATTGTAAGAAAAGCATCACGTTTCCATCTGAAACAGGGAGGACTTCCTGTTAACCTGAAGCAAACCCACTTCCCTTGGGTGGAGAGTTGGTGAAAAAGTATTTAGAAATCACTCACTCCAACCCAAGTGTCTTCTGACCCAGTTTATTCCCCTGATCTCCTCTCCAAACGCTTCCTGCCTCCTACAACAAACCTTACCAAGAAAGCATTCACTCCATTAAAAAATGAATAATAATGCCCCCCTCCCTCCACTCCCACCTGAGAGAATTTCATTTGCAAAGACTACTAAACTAGACACGTTAAAGAGTTTTTAAATGTGTTGAAATCTTATGTTATAAAGGAAGTAATTCCCCATCAACAGATGAATGGATAAAGATGTAGTACATATATACAATGGAATAGTACTTAGCCACAAAAAAGAATGAAATAATGCCACTTGCAGCAATATAGATGGACTTAGAGATGACCATACTAAGTGAAGTATCAGACAAAGACAAATATCGGATGGTATCACTTATATGTGAAATCTAAAAAAAGATACAAACGAACTTACAAAGCAGAAATAGACACACAGAAAACAAACTATGATTACCAAAGGAAAGGGAGGGGGATAAATTAGGAGTTTGGGATTAACATATACATACTACTGGGTATAAAATAGATAAACAACAAGGACCTACTATACACCACAGACACAGAACTATATATTTTAATAACCTATAATGGAAAAGAATCTGAAAAAGAATATATATATGTATACATACATATATATAACTGAATATATATGCAACTGAATTTATTATATAACTGAATTCATATATATATATATATAAAACATATACATAAAACTGAATCACTTTGTTGTGCACCTGAAACTAATATTGTAAACTAACTATACTTCAATTCAAAAAAATGGTTTAAAAAGAAGTTCCAAGGGAAATCATAGTTCACATCTGTGATAGAGAAAAGCTGCCTACAAGTTATTTGACATCCCCCACAGCACGAGATGGGTCCCTTCCCCTTGAATCTGACTGGGCCCTCTGACTACTTAGCAAGAAAATATAGTGGAAGGGACACTGCTCTAATTTCCAGGCTCAAGTCTTGAGCAACAGCAGCCTTCAATGTCTCAAATAATCTCTTGGCATTCAGACACCATGCAGTTGGGAGCCTGAGGGACCAATAGAGAGACCCCCATCGAGGGAAGCAGAGGTCCTGGCTGACAGCCCTGTCTAGACTCTCCATCAACAGCCAGCACCAACTTGTCAGCCAGTTGAGTGACTGATCTTGGAAGTAGAACTTCCTGCCATAGTCAAGCTTCCCCAGCTGCTGCTACTTGGAGCAGAGAGGAACTACTGCCTCCAAGGTCTTCCTAGATTAAAATTTCCCATGCAAAATAAATGACTCTTGCTAATTTAAGACACTAAGCTTCAGTGTTTATTACCCAGTAATAAATAACTAGAATAATATTATGAATGGAACCCACCCTACATAGTCATGAAGTCTTATTGGGAGTATTTCTACCATATCTCTACTTCTTGTGCATTATTCTGCTTCTAAGAAGGTGAATTAAACTAGTGTTTAGTTTAGGGTATTGCGGTTTTTCCCTGTTTTGTTTGTTCTGTTTTTGAAGCTGGATGAATTCCATCAACCCATTCTTAGAATTAGGCTTTTTACTGCATGAAACAAAATGCACTGAATAAATAGAAATGTAGTTAACCAAAATACTAAAATGTTTAATGAAGGAATGTATGTGTGAGATAATAGAATCTAGTGGAAGGTCTAATAAATGCATTAAATTTGGAGTATGATGAACTCAGTTTTCCCAGATATCTGCAACACTAATTTACCTTTTTTCAAATTTTATTTTTGGCCATTCCATGTGGCATGTGGGATCTTAGTTCCCTGACCAGGGATTGAACCTGCACCCCCTGCATTGGAAGCACAAAGACTTAGCCACTGGACCACCAGGGAATTTCTTGAAATCTGCAGCATTTTAATGTGACATGGAAACATCTGTGATATTTTCCCCCTACATATTTAATGTTTAAAAATGAGAAAATATGAATATAATGTAATTATAATTCCATTTTAATTTTCTCTTGACTCACCTCCCCTATTACTTTGCTTTCCTTTATAGAAAAGATTTTATTTTTTTCTTCTAGTCTTATTGAGATATAATTGATATACAACACTGTATTCAGTTTAGTTCAGCACTCAGTCATGTCCAACTCTTTGCGACCCCATGGACTGCAGCATGCCAGGCCTCCCTGTCCATCACCAACTCCCAGGAGTTTACCCAAACTCATGTCCATCGAGTCGGTGATGCCATCCAACCATCTCATCCTCTGTCGTCCCCTTCTCCTCCCACCCTCAATCTTTCCCAGCATCAGGGTCTTTTCCAGTGAGTCAGTTCTTCGCATCAGGTAGCCACAGTATTGGAGTTTCAGCTTCAACATCAGTCCTTCCAATGAATATTCAGGACTGATTTCCTTTAGGATGGACTGGTTGGATCTCCTTGAAGTCCAGACACTGAGATAAATCAGATGTCCAGATGTTGGAATTATCTGATAAAGAGGTTAAAGCAGCCCTCATGAAAATACATCAACAAGTATTGAAACATCCTCGTGAAGCAAATTTAAAAAGTAGAAAAATCTCAGGAAAGAAAAAAGTTATTTAAAAAAGAAGAAGAGCTAAAAGGGGATTATAGAAGTGAAGAATACTAAGTGAAATAAAAAATAAAATTACAAAAATCCTAGAGAAAAATTTAGGTGACTATATTTCTAACTGTGAGGAGTCTGTTTTTAAAAAATATATTAATTTTCTTATTTTGGCTGCATTAGGTCTTAGCTGTGGCATGCGGGATTTCACTCCTTCATGCAGGATCTTTCATTGCAGCTTAGTTCCCCCCCAAAGCATGTAGGATCTTTGTGCCCTGACCAGGGATCTAACCTGTGTCCCCTGCATTAAATCTCCTTGCAGTCCAAGGGACTCTCAAGAGTCTTCTCCAACACCACAGTTCAAAAGCATCAATTCTTCAGCACTCAGCTTTCTTTATAGTCCCAACTCTCACATCCATACATGACTACCGGAAAAACCATAGCTTTGACTAGATGGACCTTTGTTATCAAAGTGATGTCTCTGCTTTTTAATATGCTGTCTAGGTTGGTCATAACTTTTCTTCCAAGGAGCAAGTGTCTTTTAATTTCATGGCTGCAGTCACCATCTGCAGTGATTTTGGAGCCCAAGAAAATAAGTCTGTCACTGTTTCTGCTGTTACCCCATCTATTTGCCATGAAGTGATGGGACCAGATGCCATGATCTTAGTTTTCTGAATGTTTGAGCTTTAAGCCAACTTTTTCACTCTCCTCTTTCACTTTCATCAAGAGGCTCTTCAGTTCTTCTTCGCTTTCTGCCATAAGTGTGATGTCATCTGCATATCTGAGGTTATTGATATTTCTCCCGGCAATCTTGATTCCAGCTTGGGCTTTATCCAGCCCAGCATTTCTCATGATGTACTCCGCATATAAGTTAAATAAGCAGGGTGACAGTATGCAGCCTTGACATACTCCTTTCCCAATTTTGAACCAGTCTCTTGTTCTATGTCCAGTTCTAACTGTCGCCCCTTGACCTGCACACAGATTTCTCAGGAGGCAGGTCAGATGGTCTGGTATTCCCATCTCTTTCAGAATTTTCCACAGTTTGTTGTGATTCACACAAAGGCTTTGGCATAGTCAATAAAGCAGAAGTAGATGTTTCTCTGGAACTCTCTTGTTTTTTTGATGGTCCAGCAGATGTTGGCAATTTGATCTCTGGTTCCTCTGCCTTTTCTAAAACCAGCTTGAACAACTGGAATTTCACGGTTCACGAACTGTTGAAGCCTGGCTTAGAGAATTTTGAGCATTACTTTGCTAGTGTGTGAGATGAGTGCAATTGTGTAGTAGTTTGAGCATTCTTTGGCATTGTCTTTCTTTGGAACTGGAATGAAAACTGACCTTTTCGAGTACTGTGGCCACTGCTGAGTTTTCCAAATTTGCTGGCATATTGAGTGCAGTACTCTCACAGCATCATCTTTTAAGATTTTAAATAGTTCAACTGAAATTCCATCACCTCCACTAGCTTTGTTCAAAGTGAAGCTTCCTAAGGCCCACTTGACTTTGTATTCCAACACTGTAGCAGTATAGCATAATGATCTGACTTGCATATATCATGAAATGATCATCACAGTAAGTTTAGTGAGTATCCATCATCTCATATAGACACAAAATTAAAGAAATAGAAAAATAATTTTTTCCTTGTGATGAGAACTCAGGATTTACTCTCTTAATAACTTAATATATAAACACACAGTAGTGTTAATTATATTTATTATGCTGTACATTATATCCCAAGTACTTATTTTATAGGTGGAATTTTATGCCTGAGAAATGGAGTATTTCTTGCCATATCAGTAAACAAGGATGTCACGGTCATCAGAGATTTCCGCCCTCCAAATGTGAATCTCTGAGCCCCAAGGGCAACCAGGAAGGAGAACAATACCTGTGATCCAGCAGCCATCTGGCTGCAGCCACTCCCTATGGGGAGCACAGAGGAACAATTCAGGATCCTGGCCCAGGACAGCTCAGGTGCATATGAAAAGAAAGATTTCAGTGAGCCCAGACTCTTGCATCCTCCCATACATAGAAAAGCGCTAAATTCCTTAACTTGAGAAAAATGGTTTCTTTAATTCACAATAGTCTTTTGATGTTCTGTCTACCTGCCCTTTGTTGTAAGACTTCTATATAACCCTGGCTCCTTCCCTCGCCTCCCTGGAGCAGTTCTCTCAAGGCTAATTGAGATGCTGCCTCCCGGGCTTAAGTCCTAAAAATTTCTGCTGAATAAAACATAACTCTCAACTTTCAGGTTGTGACTATTTTTTAAGTTGACATATCTTTTTACTGTCTTCATCTAATTCCTCCTTCCCCACCCTGCCTCTGGTAATCACAAATCTGATCTCCTTTACTATGAGTTTGTTTGTTTTTGAAGTATAATTGACCTGCAATACTATGTTACTTCATGTTACACATCAGTGATTCAGTATTCCTATACATTTCAAAGTGATCAGCAAAATAAGTCTAGTTATGATATGTCACCATATAAATGTATTACATGGTTACTGGTTATATATATTATACACTATACATTTCATACCCATGACTCATTTTAATTATTATAGGTGGATTTTGCTTAAATGGCTGTGGTTTGCTACCCACATGAATAATTGAAGAAGATGCTAATTTACAGTTAGAGATTAGTGAAAATGTAGAAGTAATTTTTTTCCCATTCATATCCAGATTCCTAAATTTTATTCTCATATCTCAGATGAAGAACTCTGAACCAGCCAGTTGCACAGTGATAGAATATCTCTCTGTGTTCCTCAGTAAAACCTCTGAGTTTGAAAATAATCTTTCTCTGAAAGCATAAAAAATGGTAGAAGTGTTCAGGACAACAAATCTTCGTCTACCCACTCATTAGCCAGAATTTATAAGAATAGGGAAACATATGACTCCTCTGAAAGTTCTAGGACAATTGCATTTTCCAGCTTCCAAGGACTTTACTGTGTGGAGTCAGGTAGCATCAACCTGGACCCAGACAAGCTCACACATGCCAGACAGTAGGTTCTGCTTAAACCCAAGGACAATTGATTTCCTGCCTCCATTGGATGCAAAGTTATCTGTCATCCATTTAGCACAGCAAATTATTGTTTCCTGAGTGTGTGCCATGCTGAGGCTACTAACAGAGTAGTCTCTGGTACTGATTAGCAACTCAGCCTTGCTTAAGCAAACAAAAGCTGGGGCTTGGGAGTGGTGGCGTGGGTGGTAGGTGACTCACAGGGATGTGGCTGGGTCTGAGGAAACACTGCAACTAGGCTAGGATGCAGAACATTACTCCTGCCATCTCTTGTCTTGACTTTTCCTTGAAAATCTTTTTCGTTCCCATCTTCTGCTCCTTGGTCCGTGGCAGCAAACATGGACAATAAAGTCTCTCAAGTTTTACGTACTATATCTTTACACAACTGGAATGAGGCTGATCTGACCCTCTGAATCCCATGTCCAAAAATCACAGAGATATACTTCAATTGGCCAAACAACTGTAGCCACAGGGGAAGGTCACAGTTTGCAAAGTGGCTGTTCCCATAGTAATCATGCACCTGGTGGAAGAGGCGGAAGTGGGGGCAGGGGGAGGAGCAGGTCACGAAGTTTGCCCAGCCTAAATATAACGAAGATGTGGATCGGAATGGCCACGTCGATATGTTATTTGAAGATGGACTCTTGAGCCCATGATGGCAGCTAAGGAAATTTACCTGCTACAAAACTGAATGGCTCCCCTGCCTTTGTGTGGCCTGAGAGGAACTCATGACAGGGCCCCCTTTATGGAGGACTTTATTGGAACCCTCAGTCTCAAGGAAAGTGCCTCAGCCTTACTTTGGAAAATGAAAGCAAGCAGGTGACTCTTTCCCTGAGAATAGAAGCTGTAGCCTGAGGTCACCATTAGAAATCCATTTTAGGAACTGGGAGAGAAATAATTAAAAAGACCTGAAATGTATCCTGTTTTCCATGGCAGCGGTTCTCAAACCTTTAGTGTCAGGAGCACTACACTCTTGAAATTTCCTAAGACCCAAATAGAGCATTTTTAATATGGGTTCTATCTACAAATCTTTACCATAATATAAATTAAAATATTTATTGTACTAGTTTCTTTTAAAATATCATAAAATCTTTCCATGTTAAAATGAAATCATATTTTTTCTTAAAAGATCATATTTCTGAAAACAAACAAAAATGTAGCGAGAAGAGTGGCATTGTTTTACGTTTCTCGAAGTTTCTTACTATCTGGCCCAGTAGGTACTGGACTCTCTGGTCTACTCCTGCATTCAGTCTACTGCAAAAATGTTGTTCTGGTTGAAGTACACATGTAGTTGAAAAAGGGAGGAGTATTAAAATAGCCTTTTCAGAAAGTTCTGGCTATTCTTTGACACTATACTAAAACTCGACAAGTAATTGTAAAATCATACATTTTCATTAAAATCTTCCATTTCCAATGGATCTTTCATATACTGTAGCAACATGCATTAGTCACTTGAGACATGATCGGTTTAATGAACTCACTGCAGATCTTTCAAACCTTGAAAGATTTCATTACATATGTTAAAACAGCATCACGAAAATGTTAAAGCATTGGGACGCTGCCAAGCTTAGAAAGGCAAATACAAATTTTCCAAAATTCTAGTTTATGCATGAAAGCTCAGATCTTGTCATTGATAAAAAAAAAAATACTGTCATTTATTTTTCTTGAAGTGACAGGTTCACTTCATTATCTTTGAGAAAACATCTGCCAAATACCTATGTCTGTTAAGTTGATCATTTATGTAAAAATGGTGTTGCATAAAAGAAGTGGCTAGTTCATCTCAAAACTCAAATAACTGTACACTTTTCCTCAGGATTAACTTCAGAATGTCCTTTAAGTGCTTTATGTGTAGTTTCCTTTTCATCACACAGAATATTAAAAAGGTGTGTATTCAAGATTGCAATTCAATAAAATTAATATTTTTACTGATTCATCAAAGATATTCTTGTTTTCATCAAAGATATTCTTAACTGCAACTGGCAACTGGCCTTTTTTTCTCTTTTAAGTTCAAGGGGTGAAGAATGTAATTACTGCTACCCTAGTTTGGTATACTTACTTGACTTACACCAAAGCGCCAGCATTTGACCTACTATTGCAAGTGTACCAACAGTAAAAAATGTCAACCCTAGTGAAAAAGGCGAATGAAGTCTCAGTGTGGTTATAAAGATTGTTTTGACCTCTGAGACACTCCGCAAGGGTTTCAGAGCCCACTGGTGTCCACAGACCATACACTGAGGTCCACTGATTTATGGTTAATAAAGTATTTTCTTATAAATATCATTTTTGGTTCTCTCAGAAGCCCTTTCTTACCAGATCACCATACCTGCCTCCTGTGAAACCTGTATGCAGGTCAAGAAGCAACAGTTGGAACCGAACATGGAACAACAGACTGGTTCAAAATTGGGAAAGGAGTATGTCAAGCCTGTATATTGTCACTCTGTTTATTTAACTTACATGCAGAGTATATCATGCGAAGTGCCAGGCTGAATGAAGCACAAATTGGAATCAAGATTGCTGGGAGAAATATCAATAACCTCAGATATGCAGATGATACCACCCTTATGGCAGAAAGTAAAGAATTAAAAAGCCTGTTGATGAAGGTGAAAGAGGAGAGTGCAAAAGCTGGCTTAAGGTTCAACATTCAAAAACTAAGATCATGGCATCTGGTCCCATCACTTCATGGCATATAGATGGGGAAACAATGGAAACAGTGACAGACTTTATTTTCTTGGGCTCCAAAATCACTGCAGATGGTGACTGCAGCCATAAAATTAAAAGGCTTGCTCCTTGGCAGCCATGAAATTAAAAGGCTTGCTCCTTGGAAGAAAAGCTATGACAAACCTAGATAGTGCATTAAAAAGCAGAGACATTACTTTGCTGACAAAGTCCATGTAGTCAAGACTATGGTTTTTCCAGTAGTCATGTATGGATTTGAGAGTTGGACTATAAAGAAAACTGAGCACTGAAGAATTGATGCTTTTGAACTGTGGTGCTAGAGAAGACTCTTGAGAGTCTCTGGGACTGCAAGGAGATCCAACCAGTCCATTCTAAAGGAAATCAGTCCTGAATATTCATTGGAAGGACTGATGCTGAAGCTGAAACTCCAGTACATTGGCCACCTGATGCAAAGAACTGACTCATTGGAAAGACTCTGATGCTGGGAAAGATTGAAGGCAGGAGGAGAAGGGGACAACAGAGGATGAGATGGTTGGGTAGCATCACCGACTCAATGGGCACTAGTTTGAGCAAGCTCCAGAAGTTTGCGATGGACAGGGAGGCCTGGCATGCTGTGATCCATGGGGTCTCAAAGAGTCGGACACGACTGAGAGACTGAACTGAACTGATACATACATATAACTTAATCACTTTGCTGAACACCAGCAACTTTGAAAATCAACTATACTTCAGTTAGAAATGAAAACAGTAAAGATGGACTTCTGACTTCCACTTAGGATGTGAAAAGCTAGGAAAACATCACTCCTCATCTTACAACAAGAAAAAACAGAACATTGTGCAAATTCATAACTTCCCTTGAACCCATAAGAAAACTGAGGACTCTGGTTAAAGAATTAACTCAAATTCTAAAGACAAGCACCTCGAAGGAAAGATGGGATTGGAGCACCTACTTGCCTAGAACTGACATCACCAGATGGCACACTGGGGAGTAAGACTCCACAAAGAGTCAGACACAACTGGGTGACTGAACAACTACAACAGAAGTCCTCTGAGATGGCCACTCCTGGGACACCCACCTTGTAAGGATGAGGTAAATGAGGTTCTAGGAGATTACCTGCCTTGTCCCTGGCCTCAGAGAGCCACGAACTTAAGAGGGGCCAGAAGGAAATTCTTGTCATCACTCCCACAGACCCTGGTAGAACATCACGATAGAAAAGGTGCTGTCTCCATCCAAGTTCCACCTACTGATTCCAGTGGGTTGCCTCTTGTCAGCCTTGGGAGGGAAGGAGGATGCTCAAATAAGTGGGTGTATGTGGGGCAACACAGTATCGGGGGATGAGCCAAGGCAGCCTGTGGGGTGGCTCCAGCATCAGGCCATCAGTGGAGTGGACCCCCCCTCCCCACTCTGGACCCCCGGTCTCTGATGATGACTCATCAAAGGCCAGCGTGGCTGCCTCCTCTCTCCATTCATCTCAGAGAGGAGGGATCTGTAGTGCAGACAACAGTGAGGAGGAGTGTGCTAGTAACTGTTTACCTTCACAGTTACATTTGTTATTTTTGTTTTCAACGTTGCCCAAGACTTGTCTATCCTGCCAATGTGAAAAACATAGCTCAAGGGAGGAGGGATAAGTTAGGAGTTTGAGATGAGCAGAAGCAAACTAACGTTTAAGAAATAGATAAATAAGGCCCTCGTGTATAGCACAGGGAACAATGTCTTGTTACAAACTAAAATGTCACATACACATTTTTTTCAGATTCTTTTCCATTTTAGTTTGTAACAAGATATTGTTCCCTGTGTGTATGTATGTATATATATATATGTAGCTGAATCAATGTGTTGTACACCTGAAACTAACATGACATTGTAAATCGACTGTAATCCAATTAAAAAAACATTTTAACTATAAACTATACTTATATAGTTATATAACTTATATAACTATATTTAACATTATATAATAAACTATAACAGAAAGAAAGGAAAAGAATATATATATATAGATGTATTACTTCGTTGTACATCAGAAACTAGCACAACATTGTAAATTAACTATACTTCAATTAAAACAAAAAGTAAAGGTG
Organism: Giraffa tippelskirchi; assembly: GCF_054371585.1. Lineage (NCBI taxonomy): Eukaryota > Metazoa > Chordata > Mammalia > Artiodactyla > Giraffidae > Giraffa > Giraffa tippelskirchi. The sequence goes on along the minus strand of NC_137283.1, from coordinate 15,186,137 downwards.
ACTCATTTAAGTCAGTTTTAATGAGGTGGATGAACCTAGAGGCTATTATACAGAGTGAAGTAAGCCAGAAAAAGAAAACCAAACATCATATAGTAACACATATATATGGAATGTAGAAAGATGGTACTGATGAACCTATTTGCTGGGCAGCAATGGAGATGCAGACATAGAGAACAGACTTATAGACATGGAAAGAGGGGAGGAAGGAGAGGGTGGGACAAATGAAGAGAATAGCATGGAAACATATACACTACTATATGTAAAATAGATAGCCAATGGGAATTTGCTGTATGACTCAGGGAACTCAAACTGGGGCTCTGTGACAACCTAGAGGGCTGGGAAGGGGTGGAAGATGGGAGGGAGGCTCCAGAGAGAGGGGACATATGTGTACCTATGACTGATGCATGTTAATGTATGGCAGAAACTAATGCAATATTGTTTGCTATGACCAGTGCGTTCTCTTGGCAAAACTCTATTAGCCTTTGCCCTGCTTCATTCTGTACTCCAAGGCAAAATTTGCCTGTTATGCCAGGTGTTTCCTGACTTCCTACTTTTGCATTCCAGTCCCCTATAATGAAAAGGACATCTTTTTGGGGTGTTAGTTCTAAAAAGTCTTGTAGGTCTTCATAGAACCGTTCAAGTTCAGCTTCTTCAGCATTACTGGTCGGGGCATAGACTTAGATTACTGTGATACTGAATGGTTTGCCTTGGAAACGAACAGAGATCATTCTGTTGTTTTTGAGATTGCATCCAAATACTGCATTTCGGACTCTTTTGTTGACTGTGATGGCTCCTCCATTTCTTCTAAGGGATTCCTGCCCACAGTAGTAGATATAATGGTCATCTGAGTTAAATTCACCCATTCCAGGCCATCTTAGTTCGCTGATTCCTAGAATGTCGATGTTCACTCTTGCCATCTCCTGTTTGACCACTTCCAGTTTGCCTTGATTCATGGACCTAACATTCCAGGTTCCTAAGCAATATTGCTCTTTACAGCATCAGACTTTGCTTCTATCACCAGTCACATCCACAGCTGGGTATTGTTTTTGCTTTGGCTCCATCCCATCATTCTTTCTGGAGTTATTTCTCCACTGATCTCCAGTAGCATATTGGGCACCTACCGACCTGGGGAGTTCCTCTTTCAGTGTCCTATCTTTTTGCCTTTTCATATTGTTTCATAGTGTTAATTATCCTTCAATTAAAAATACATAAATATAAAAAAAGTAAAGGTGAAAAAAGAAAAACAGAACAGAACCCAAGCCAGAAGCTATGCAGGCTCCCCGCTGGCTTTCCTATAGCTACATGGAGAAGGGTGGGGAGCAATGCTTGAAGACCCCTAATTCTGACTTCTGTGATCCTGCTCTGCTGGCACTCTCCTGGATGGCCTGGGAAGTCAAAGGAAGGAAAGAAAAGTAGGCCACCAAACATCCCTAGGGCTTCCTAGAGGGACCAGGCTACAGAGTAGCAAGGGGGAAACATGTCAGGCTGGAGAGCTCTGTGGAAGAGAAACACAGAATTGGAAGCACTTTCTTTAGGAAGAAGGGAAAAAGTGACAGAGACTGCGGGTAAGTGACACTTGCAGCACATTTCCTTTGGGTTGAACACCTTCGGTTTTCTCTATCTTGTGTGATCCATTGGTTCACAGGGGGAGGAAGTGGTCACCTAGACAAGCAGCAAATGAAGTGACAGTGAGACAGTGACCCAGGACGTGACTGAAAAATGTGAGAGACTTCCTACAGTCTGGTAAAGACAAGGTCCCTTTTCCAACTGGACTTCAGACCTATTTTCCAACTCAGGGAACCAGAGAGTGATGCAGGGAGACAGAGACAAGAGGCACAGAGAGGCCACAGCAGAGGCCACGGGAAGCTGGATCCAAACTCCCATCTTTGTCACTTGAGCTAAGTATGTTTCAGCTGATAGAGAAGAGAAGGCCAAGTGCTGAGGGCAAACCCCACAGAGACATGGCATCATTCATCCATCCCATCAACAAACACAGTTCTGACCACGTGCTGGTGGATTAACACTATCACAAAGGAGAAAAACAAGCAAAGCAACATCTGACAGAGTGCTGGCAGCTCTGATAGATGTACATGGAGGGCACAGAGGAAGATCACAGCAGGGACCAACCCCAGCCCTGAGAGGTCAGAGAAGGTTTTAGGCAATGAAAGGAACCAAATGCTCAAGGTCATGGATGGAAAGAGTTCTGTCTGGGTTCAGGGGACCTGCAGTTGGTTCCGTGTGGCCAAGTTCCAGGTAGAAATGCACAGAAATGCCAGTGTGGCCTTGATGCCATCAAGAAGCACTAAGCTCGCTCTCCCAGCCTGTACTTTCTGTTGCAGGGACATGAGACCCATCCAGGACATTCTGCAATCTCGAGGGAGGGAAGCAAAATCACACCACTAGGTTCAATGGAGAGTGACAAGGCAAGCAGTGGTCCCGGGACCAGCAGGGCAACAGGAGGGCTCAATGACTGTTTCCACCTCATCAGTTCCTGGCAACCGAAGGTGTAGTCTGACTCATAAGGCAGAGGCAGGACATGATCCAGAGGATGCATGAAGTCAGAGAGTGGCACACAGACAGGCTGACTTAATGGTGAGTCCCCAGAGCCACCGGTCATGTCTCTTCAAAGATCCTCTGACCAGGGATCCTAGGAGTCATCGCCCAAGAATGGAGGTGGTGAAGAGCCCGCAGCTTTGTGCTCATGTGTGAGCATCTATGTAGGATGGATCCCAAGAAGTGGAACTCCGTACAGCACTGTGCTCCACAGCGCCCCTAGAGGCTGTTCACCTTACATTCCTCCCAGGAACGACAGCCCATTTCCCTCCATTCTCACGGACACTGGACATTTTATTTCTTTACTAATAGAGAAAACCTCTTTGATAATCATTTAAGAAGTGTTCACAGGCCCAAATCACAGTACCCACTAGTCAAAGGACAGCCCCTCTGATAATAGGAGAGGAGCCAGAAACTGTCTCTTGCATGCTCAGAACAGCTTGGCAGTTAACAATGTGGTTTCTGGAGTCAAGCCAACCCAGGTTCATATCTCCCCCTCAGTGGGACCTTGAGCCAGTCACTTAATCTCTACATTCCTCAGTTTTCTCCTGTGAAATACGGAGAGCTAATAGCACCATCTTCATTGCACCAGGGGATTCAATGCAATAACACATGCTTGTCACATGGAAAACACTCAAGAAAGAGACCGTGTGTAATTATTTTTGCTTTCACAGAAAGCGGAAACAGAGGCAGCTTAACTTAGGGGGAAGGCAGGCTCTCCTACAAGAGACTCTTTGGAGTATTTGAACAGAGCCTTCCCTGCCTTTGTGTAGGGGGTGGCATGGAGTGTTGAGGGTGATCCCACTGCTTTGGACAAAAGCTGAACTTCCTTGTTAACCACATTCTATTAACGGCACACCATGGGGAGTGGTAATGATGATCCTATGTCAAGATAATATGATGCTCACATGGCACTTTGCCATTTGAAAAAGGTGTTCTTCTACATGAAATTTTAAAAATTCACAATACTCTAATATCTCAATTGTATTACAGAACAAGAATATATGTTAATAAATGATATTATATGATACAATAATGAGAATGTCTTTATTACTATTCCTAGTTACAGGTGAAGAAACGGGGAAAGAGAAGATCAATGGTACAGCTTATGAAAAATATTTCTTAATCTTTCATGGAAACCCTGTTGAAATAGTTTTCATTTGGCTTTCTAATGTCCCTCATATAAAATTCAGTGGCAGATAAATGCCCAGATAATTAAAATTCTATGACCTGGATTTATTTTTCCCTTTTGTCTTGGCAATCAGAAGACTATATAGTTCTTGATCTCACTGGTTACATATTTTGGCATTGTGCACTCTGCTAGGACCAGGGAAGACTATGAGACGCGGAAGGCAGAGTCTGTGCTCTGCTGCGGTTGCAATTCTGTGGCAGTGCAAGACCCACCCAGTGGATGCCACGTGGGGACCTCCCTAGGCTGGGCAGCATGGTTCATCTTAAGGCATCTCGACTGGGGCTTCTGATAACCCCTTGCCCTCATGCCCACTGTTTCCATAGACTTCCTAAAGTCCTGTAACCAGGACAGCAGTGCTCAGACCTCTGGCCTTTTGTGAATATGTTTCAAATAGGAACCAAAGAGAACAAAGCAAGCCAACACGACCCTGTGTGGTGGAGGGCCAGGAGCTCTACAGCCAACAAGAATTCCCTTCCACCAGCCTCCCAGGCAGCTTCTGGAATTGAGATCTACATGCTCAACATCTCACCAAAGCAGACCATGCCAGGAAGAATGAAATTTGGGCCCAAGAGTGGGCTGTGGATCACCTGAGAGGCCAGAAGCTCCTGATTTCCTCTCATCAGTCTCTGCTTGACTGGATTTGGAGGTTCTGAGATTTTGTTTGATTTCAGCTGAGCCGTATTTCCAGCACACCCAAGACCCCTGGCCTGCCTCTAGCGATGCTGTGCGCTCAGGACCCTCCCTCCAGGTCACCTGCCTCCCCAGGTGGGTAATAGCTGTAGGAGAGGCCCAGACCCCCTGAGCTCCTGAAATGTGCTCCCATCACCAGCTTTCTCACAGCAAAGCTGTTTCCTCCAGCAAGTGAGGCCTGCGGTTGATTTATGGCTCATTTTCAGGACACAATACTGTAATTTTGTGAAATGATAGTAGTATCGATTCCAGAAGATTTTCTCTCTGCTGAAACCCCGGGCTGAGGTGCTAAATGGAGACTCGGCGTGAGGAACAGCATTTCACACTTCATCGATTTCATCGGTCAGATCCTCCTCTTTGATGTGAATGCCAAGGGCCCCCACCCAGCTTGGGTCTTTGTTGCCCCATTCACAGGCGCTGCCTTCTGCAGAGGGCACTGACTGTTGTTACACAGCCAACTCAGCAATCATGCAGAGGGTCCAAACAGGGTCACAAGGAATGTATTCACTTTGGTTGTTGGGAGACTCAAAGCCACTGTGAGGAATGGCTTTGGATCCTCATTCTAAGTACATTTACTGCCTTCTAGCTCTGATCTCAAGACAGGAAAGGAAATACTCCATTCAGGATTGAAAACAAAACAATGAGTGAATCATTAACTGAATGAAAGAGAGAAAAGAATAAAGGGGAGAAGATAGGCAGGGAAGTAATGGAGGAAGACAGAAAGGGAGGGAGGGAAGGAGCAAGAAAACTCTAAATCCAGAAAATTTTCAAGGCAGCACGAGCCATGATTTTGAGCAAAATTGAATTATCTGTCAGTTCCAGCATTAGTTTGAGATTTTTATGGTGGAGTTTGACAAGGATGCTGCCTGTCAGAATCACGGGCTATCTTCCATGACTCTCAGCACTGACCAGAAATATTTTAAAACATAAGATGCCAGGCTGGGCTTCTCAGCTGAAAGGAGATTGGTGATTTTGTCAGGGGGAACTACAGCAGTCTGGGAGATTATTAAAGGGTTATAAATTAAGTGTTTCAGGCTAATAAGACTGGAAGAAGAAATTGTTAGGGTGCCTTGATGGGAAAAATCTGCTTTCCATGTCCAGGTAGAAGGAGACAGCACCTTGATCCCATTAATTTATTCCCTCAATATATATTCACTGGTCATCTATTATGAGCAGACACTGCTAGTTCTTCTGGAGCTTATAGACTAGAAGGGGAAGCAAATATTAAATGAATCAATTCAATTACACATGTAAATACAGTGTACCCTAATTTTTCAAGGAAGAAAGCTTAAGTTTTATGAGAGAGAAGCAGAGGGCCCTAATTAGTTGGGAGTGGGCCCAAGGTCAGAGAAATCTCCCCACATCTGAGGAATGAGGATAGTTTAGCAGGTGCTGCTGGGGAGGGCTGGTCCTTGTGTTTGTGAAGTCCCCAAGTTGGTTGTTTCAAGGGGTCACAACAAAGGTAGGAGTTGGGGGGAAGAAGGGAAGGACAAACTCGGCCAAGGGTAGGGGTGGATACTGGAGGGCAGAATGAGCAGTAATGAGGAGTCTGAAGGTTGTCCTGAGTATCATGGGATGGGACATCTTTGGTAGCTTTTAAACAGGGGATGTTATCCTTTGCTGTGCAAAAGCTTTTAAGGTTAATTAGGTCCCATTTGTTTATTTTTATTTTCATCACTCTAGGAGGTGGGTCAAAAAAGATATTGCTGCAATTTATGTCAGAGTTCTGCCTATGCTTGCTTCTGAGAGTTCATTTACATTTAGGTCTTACATTTAGGTCTTTAATCCATTTTGAGTTTATTTTTGTGTATGGTGTTAAATAATGTTCTAATTTCATTTTTTTTTATGTGTAGCTGTCCAGTTTTCCCAGCACCATTTATTGAAGAGACTGTCTCTTCTCCATTGTATATTCTTGCTTCTTTGTTGTAGATAGACTATAGGTGTGTGGATTTATTTCTGGGCTTTCTATTCTATTCCACTGATCTATAAGTCTGTCTTTGTGCCAGTACCATACTGGTTTGATTACGGTAGCTTTATAGTATAGTCTGAAGTAAGGGAGCCTGATTCCTCCAGCTGCTTTTCTTTCTCAAGATTGCTTTGATTATTCAGGATCTTTTGTGTTTCTGTACAAATTTTAAGATATTTTTGTTCTAGATCTGCAAAAAAATGCCACTGGTAATTTGAAAGAGATTGCACTGAATCTGCAGATTGCCTTGGGTTAACCCATAGAATGGGAGAAAATATTTGCAAACAATATGGCCGATAAGAGATTAAGCTCCAAAATACACAAACAGCTCATGCAGCTCAATATAAAAAAAAATAAATAAATAACCTAATCAAAAATTGGCAGAAGATCTAAACAGACATTTCTCCAAAGAAGACATACAGATAGCCAAAAAGCACATGAAAATATGCTTAACATGAGTAATTATTAGAGAAATGCAAATCAAAACTACAATGAGGGAGCTTTCCTCGTGGCTCAATGGTAAAGACTCTCTCTGCCAATGCAGGAGACATGGGTTCAATCCCTGATCTGGAAGGATCCCACATGCCTTGGAGCAACTAAACCCATGCACCACAACTATTGACCCTGTGCTCTAGAGCCTGTGAGCTGCAACTACTGAGCTCATGCACCACAACTACAAAAGCCCAAGGAGCCCATGCTCTGCAACAAGAGAATCCACCACAATGAGAAGCCAATGCACTGCAATGAAGAGTGGCCACTGCTTGTGGCAACTAAAGAAAAGCCCATATAGCAATGAAAACCCAACAGAGCCAAAAATAAATAAATAAAATTTTAAAAATAAAAACTACAGTGAGGTATACTACCTCACAACAGTCAGAATGGCCATCATCAAAAAGTCTATAAACAATAAATGCTAGAGAGACCATGGAGAAAAGTGGACCTTATTGTACTGTTGGTGGCAATATAAACAGATACAGCCACTATGGAGAACAGTATGGAGGTTCCTGAAAAAACTAAAAATAGAGCTACCATACAACCCAGCAATCCTACCCCTCAGCATATATCTGGAGAAAATTACGATTCAAAAAGATACATGCTTGGAAAAAGAAATGGCATCCCACTCCAGTATTCTTGCTTGGGAAATCCCATGGACAGAGGAGCCTGGTAGGCTGCAGTCCATGGGGTCAGAAGAGTTGGACAAGACTTGGCAGCTAAACAACAACAGAAAAAGTAAAAAAAAAAAAGCAAAACCTCCCTGAATGTTAAGAAAAAAAAAAAAAGACAAGAGATGAAAAGTAGCATCCAAGGTTCAACATTTATGACCCTTTGCCAAAAAAAACAGAAGCAACAACAACAACAAAAAACAGAGAAGACATTTTTTTTAAAAAAAAGGACAAAACATTGCTAAGAACTGAAGAGAGACATGAGCCTGTCTAACATGATGAATGAAGCAAGATTCATGTTTGAGACCATCATCATGAAGTTCAGAATACCACATATATAGAGATCATAAAAAGATTCAGAGCGGAAGGGTGATAAACAAGGGAACGAGAATCCAGTTGTCACAGGAGTTATCATCAGTAATATTAGGTGTCAGAAGACAACCAAGTGATTTCAAGACTCTCAGAATTCTAGATTTGAAAGAAGAATTCTACACTTGGCCAAATTAATGTGAAATTAAAATAAAAAATATCTTCAGACATTCAAAGATGTAAAAAATTTACCTTCATGAACTATTTCCGAGGAAGTTACCTGAGGATGAACGTCCTTAAAACAAAAGGAATGAACAAAAAAGAGAAAGATGTGGGATCCACCCAGGAATTATCAATCCCCAGATTACCTCTTGCAGTGAGTCTACATTGGGGGAGAAAGTGGAAGGCTCTAGAAGAGATGCCTCAGGGAGAAAAGACATTGTGATGTCAGTTTTGTAGAGAAGTTAATATAATTCTAGTGCACTATTTGGCTCCTGTAGTAAGAAACATGCACAAAACAGCATAATCATATTTGTTGTTTTCCAACTTTTAGAATCAAACCATAGTCAAGACAGACAAGATGATTATAAAATATGGTTAAAGACATATGAGATGATTACAGAATACGGTTACAGAATAAAATGAAAAATAAATCTAACAGTTTATAGCAAAATGTTGTCATAATGTCACAATAGCAAAACAAAAGAGCAAATGACCAAAATATGTATCAACTAAAATAGAAAAACAAAATGTGGTATATCTACACAATGAGGTATTATTCGGCAATAAAAAAGAATAAGGTACAGGCTTTCAAAGCATTTTGCAAAGTGAAAGAAGCTAGTCACAAAAGACACATATTGTATGATTTCATGTCCATGAAGTGTCCAGAACAGGTCAATCTGTGAAGACAGAAAGCAAGTTAGTGATGCTTAAGGTTGTACAGTAATAGGGAGGGATGGCTAATGGAAATGGGGTTTGTTTTGAGGGATCATGAAAATGTTCTAAAGTTAAGATTATGGTGACGGTTGCACAACTGTAAATCTACAAAAAACCATTGAGTTGTACACTTTAAACATTGTGTTGTACACTTTGAATGGGTAAACCCTATGGACTGTAAATTATATCTCAACCAAGCTTTTAAAACAAAAAGTAAAACAAAGAAAGCTGGGAGGTGGACAAGGAGGATGAAGAGAAGAGTTGAGATGGTAACACCCTTATCTAACATATCAGGAAGTTAAGAGTTGATGTTGAAACTGACAATAAGAACTGGAGCCTTAAATAAACAATTTAAAGTATAAAAGTAACCAACAGAAGAATTAAAAAATAATTTATCAAAAACTGGTAAGAAAAGAAGTGTGGGTAATATGAGTGAGTTAAGTCTATATAGGATGCACATACTATCTGAAGTTAGTAAAATAAAAGCCAGAGATACATGCATACTATTCAAAGTTTTGCATGTAACCCCAATTATAACTAAAGGTAGCTGCCTCTGGGGAATGAAAATGGGATGGAGAGGAAGACTTTGATGTTTCATTAAAAGTCTTTTGTACTAAAAAAGAAAAAAAAAGATACATGCACACCAATATTCATAGCAACACTATTTACAACAGTCAAGACATAAAAGCAACCCAAGTGTCCATGGACAGATGCATGGATAATGAAGATGTGGTATATATACATAATGGAATACTGCTCAGCCATGAAAATTAATGAAATAGTGCCATTTGCAGCAGCATGAATGGACTTAGAGATTATCATACTAAATGAAGAAAGTTAGACAAAGACAAATAAATGATATCATTTATATGTGAAATATTAAAAAATGATACAAATGAACTTATTTACAAAACAGAAACAGACTTACAGACTTAGAAAACAAACTTGTGGTTAACAAAGGGGAAAGATAGGGGGAGGGATAATTCAGGAGGTTGGGATTAACATATACACACTACTATATATAAAATAGATAATCCACAAGGACCTACTGTATAGCACAGGAATTCTACTCAGTAACCTAAATGGAAAAAATTCAGGAAAAGAGTAGATATATGTATAACTGAATCCCTTTGCTGTACACCTGAAACTAACCCAACATACTCTAATATAAAATTAAAAAATAAATTAACAGTATGGTATGTTGTGATTTGCTCTTCAAAAAATAACTCTCAGGCCATAGAGTGCAAACTGGGTTGGAGAGAAGCTAGAGAATTGGAAGAGCCAGTTAGAAGGTGATTTTGGTCATCCGGGCAAACTACGATGGTAGCTGTGCCCAAGGTGAGAATGAAAGACAGGGAGAGACTGGGGGTCTAGCTTGAAGCGTGTGGGCAGGACTTGGTGATGGGATGGCCGTGGGAAGGGAAGGGCCAAGGAGAAGGCTCTGGGATCTCTAGTGGAGGTGTCATTTCCTGAAAGTGGGAAGACTGAAGGGTTGAAGAAGAGAAAAAAGCTTCTTTCCCAACCCTGGAAGCCCACAAGTTCTCCTCTGTGCAGCCAAGACGCACTCTTTCAAAGAAGAGACTGACCCATTTCTGCAGACTCAGTGATTGGCTTGTCCACCAGCTCCCTGGCTCCCACATCGCCCTGCTAGAGTGGGTGGGCTGAGTGGTGTTGAGGGGACAGCCCTGCCAGTGCCAGGGCTTCAAACCCTGTCACAAATCAGTAAATGGAAGGAGAGGCTGGATGGGACTGAGCTTTGTAAAAATATATTCATATCCTCTGTGGTCACCCCCAAAACATTTGGTAGAATCCTGAATCACTGCCGGGCTCATTATGGGGCCATGATTTTGAACATTTATTTACATAGCCTGCTTTTAAAAACTTGTACAACCACATCCTACTGACCAAACTGTAATTCAAAAAGATAACGTGCACCCCCATTTTCATAGCAGCACTATTCACAATAGTCAAGACATGGGAGCAACCAAAATGTCTACTGACAGATGAATGGACAGGCTTCCCTGATGGCTCACTGAGTAAAGAATCAGCCTGCAATGCAGGAGACAGAGGAGATGTGGGTTTGATTCCTGGGTCAGGAAGATCCCCTGGCAGAGGAAATGGCAAACCAATTGAGTACTGCCTGAAAAATCCCAAGGAGAGAGGATCCTGGTGGGCTACAGTCCAAAGGGTTGAAAAGAGTCAGACACAACTTAGTAGTGACTGAGCAGCAGCAACATATATACAATGGAATATTACTCAGCCATTAAAAAGGAGGAAATAATGTCATTTGCAGAAACATGCATGAAATTAGAGATTATCATACTATACGAACTAAGTCAGACAGAGATAGACAAAGACCATATGTTATCACTTTTATGTGGAATCTAAAATATAACACAAATGAATTTATCTATGAAATAGAATTAGACTCACGGAGGTAGAAAACAGACTGGTAGTTGCCAAGGGGGAGGGGTTTGGGGGAAGAGATGGAGTGGGAGGCTGGGGTTAGTAGATATAACCTCATACAAATAGAAGAGAGAAGCAACAAGGTTCTGATGTATAGCACAGGGAACTATTTTTAACATCCTATGACAAATCATAATGGAAAAGAGGGGATGGTTAAATAAAGGTTTTTATTTAACGTAAAAAATAATTGGTCGGGTGATCTCCTGGTTTCCTAATTATTTTCATTCTCACAAAAAAAAATCTTTTGTGACTCTCTAAAGAGGGGGAAATGGTAAGAATATGGATTGGGGTTCAAAAACTATTTCAATCATTAGTTTAATAAAGAGTCATGTCCATCTCTTTTGAGATCCCATAGACTGTAGCCCACCAGGCTCCTCTGTCCATGGGATTTCCCAAATAAGAATACTGGAGTGGGTTGCCATTTCCTTCTCTAGGGGATCTTCCTAACCCAGGGATAGAACCTGAGAGTCCTACTTGGCAGGCAGATTCTTTACCACTGAGCCACCAGGAAAGCCTTTTAATAAATAGACATTTTAAAATTGGATCTGTTAAAGCAGATACTGGTTATCCTGAGCTGATGTCACCAATCTAAATACAGCAAAGTGCTGGGAGTCTAGAGGAGAGATGTGGAGAAATGGGAGTCTCCACAAAGGGGAACATTGCAGAGTTAGCTTATGTTTGGCATCAATCTGGCCCGACCTTTAGCCTCAGATACAACATACCTTATATTCTCTCCCAGTTTTGATTTGATTTTTAAAATAAAGCCTTTTGATTTCAAAAGTTGAGAGAGGCATAGCATAGAAAATGTATCCAATACCAACAAAGCATAAGAAAAAAGAAAGAGGAAGGAAGGCAGAAAGGATGGCAGGGAAGGAGGGAGGAAGGGAGAGAGGGAGACACTAAGGAAAAGAGAGAAAAAAGTAAAAGAAAACTAAACTCAACCAAAATCCTATCCCCTGGAAAACACCACTAATAACATTGTAGTATATATCTGTCAGTTAATTCCTCAAATTGCTTCTGATCTCACACACACAAGTATTTTCAGATTAGTTCTTGTTCTTTCAGTTCAATAAAATCCTCCTCCCCTTCTCTGACCTAAGGGCTTCACTTGCATTCTAGTTTTACAGTCTTGCAAATGGCCCTGAGCTCACAATTGCCTCACCAACCTTTCTTGAACATATATGTATACACACACACACGGATGGATACAAAACTTTTGACTCACATCAAACTCAGCCTTGGTCCAAAAATTTCTCTATAGAGTGGGGAGGGGAATTAAGTCACCACTAAATTGTTGGTTGTTGAAGAAGGAAATGGCAACCCACTCCATTCTTGCCTGGAAAATCCCACTGACAGAGGAGCCTGGAGGGCAATGGACCATGGGATCGCAAGAGTCAGACACGACTTAGTGACTAAACCACCAGCAAGTTGTTGGTCGTTGTTTTTCTACTGGAATTCCAAAACAAAGAGCTCCCCAAATCTTATTAATATTATACCCCTGAGATCTATCATAGGCTTCCCTTGTGGCTCATTGGTTAAGAATCCCGTGCCAGTACAGGAGACACAAGAGACCTGGGTGGGAAGATCCCCTGGAGAAGGCAATGACGGCGCACTCCAGTATTATTGCCTGGGAAATCCCATGGACAGAGGAGCCTGGCAGGCTGCAGTCCATGAGGTCGCAAAAGTGTCAGAGATGATTTAGTGACTAAACAACAATGACAAAGATCTATCACAATGCCAGGCACATAGTAGATGCTTAATAAACATTTGTGGAGTTGAATTCCAAAATCCTGAGTTCATTACTATGTCACTCTCAAGGGCAGACTGAGAATATTTATTTAGTCCAGGAAACTGGACTTTGAGAACACATGAGTCAGGCTAGAGTGATTAACAACAACAAAAAAACAGAAAATAAAAGAGGGTCCCATACTGTCTGTTGGACTGTCAAGAAAGCCATTATATTTCCTGATGGAAAATCTAAAAATCTCTGGTCTCAAGATGGCAGAAGACCTCCCAAGGCCTGATGCAGAAATACAGTGGAGACGTTCACCTTCGAGGGTGCTGGGGGCATCCACGCCTGAGCCCTCATGGAATCTGGGGCAGCAACTGGGAGTTGCAGCTCTCCCAGCAGCTGGGAGTTACACCTCTCTCCCACTCTTTTCTAGAAATGTTAGCTGAGAGTTAGGCCTCATTCTTATAACAAGGACAGGTCTAGCACATTTCTCATAGTTTGTGTCTTTCTCTTTAATCTCCTCCAATCTGCAATGGCCTTTACATCCTTGGCTCGGATTTTCAGACTTTATCATTTGTTCTGAGTTTCACGGGTCTATTTGCATTTGGGTCAACTGTCATGAACTTATAAGTACTTCCTAATGTACTGGCTGCCAAGATTAGCCATGAGGGAACCAGCTTCTAGTTACTAGTATTGCCGGCCGTATGACATTTTTTGTAAGTGATTTGGGGAAAGTCAATCCCTAGAGCTCACTCTTTTCAAGATCAGTTTCTTCCAAATTACTGCTGTGACCACAAGCCCAGGTATTTTCATGGGCAGAGGACGCTCCTTGAGTGGCTTCCTCAGTGACCCCCACACTGGTTCCTCTGGGTACTTTCACTCCCAACAGCCAGAACCTGCCAGTTTTTCTTGGAACACTGCCCTCAGGCTTCTAGAGTCTCATTGTCTGTGTGCAACGGAAAAAAGGAGGTCCCTGGATATTTGCCTTACCGCAGAGTCAGCCCTTAGCCAATGGCCCATGAGTATGGGAGTAGAGAGCATACAGCTATTTTGCCCACAGTTGGCAAGACCTGCCCTGAAGCAGAGTCTCCTGCAGGACAAGGCAAAGCTACCCTTGCCAGGATTCTGCTTGTTCCAGCACCTTTACCTGGGCCCCTTCCCTTCTCCATCCTGCTTCCTTACTCTCCCATCAAAATTTCCTGGGAACACTGCCTATAAATCCCTTGTGCAGAAATCCCCATTTCAAGGTGGGCTTCTGAGAATCCCAGGCTAATACATCCAGCAGTGTGGGATACCTGAAGTCTCAGTGGTGGCTCATAAGCTAGATCCAGCCACGTGCATTTTTTTTTTTAACATTTATCATGATGATATTTGCTTTTATTGGCCACAAGGAATGTGGGATCCTAGTTCCCTGATCAAGGATCACACCCAAGGCCCTCTTCAGTGGAAGCACAGAGTCTTAACCACTGGACTACCAAGGAAGTCCCCACATCCATGTTTTATTGGCCACTGGGGGCTAGCCGGTCTACTTTCTCAGTGGGTGTCAATTTTATTTAAATTATTTGTCAATATATGGTAAGTTGGGGAAAAAGAATCAAAACATGAAGGACAGCTTTGCGCAGTGGCAGTATCGTAGCCAATGAGGTTTATCCGAGGCGCGATTATTGCTAATTGAAAACAAAACATGAAGGACAGATATGAGAGGTTACATGAGGAAAACCAGTAAGTTTTCTTACCTCAAAACCCAATAGAGATCCTCAGGCACAGCCAGCACGACGGAGGCAGAGGGAGAGGGACTTCCCAACCCAGGGATCCAACCCACGTCTCCTGTTTGACCGGTAGATTCTTTATCACTGAGTCACCCAGGAAGCCCAAAGATACAAGTTCAACTGTTTTCACATTTTGGCTATTACAAAGAATACTGGTATGGACATTCATGTCTAACTTGTGTAGAAGTTTTCATTTCTCTAGGGTATATAACCTAGGAGTAGAATTGTTAGGCCATATGGTAACCCCATGTTTAATACTCTGAGGAACTGACAAACTATTTTTCAAAGCAGCTGCACCATTTTACCTTGCCAGGGTATGAGTTCCAATTTCTTCATAGCCTCAACAATACTTGTTATTAACTATCTTTTTTATTATAGCCATCCTGGGGGGCATGAAGTGGTATCTCACTGAAGTTTTGATTTACATTTCTGTCATGACTAATAAAGGAGAAGGCAATGGCACTCCACTCCAGTACTCTTGCCTGGGAAACCCCATGGACGGAGGAGCCTGGTAGACTGCAGCCCATGGGGTCGAGAAGAGTCGGACACGACTGAGCGACTTCACTTTCACTTTTCACTTTCATGCACTAGAGGAGGAAATGGCAACCCACTCCAGTATTCTTGCCTGGAGAATCCCAGGGACAGAGGAGCCTGGTGGGCTGCTGTCTATGGGGTCGCAGAGTCGGACACGACTGACGGGACTTAGCAGCAGCAGCAGCAGCAGCATGACTAATAATGGTGAACATCTTTTCATATGCTTTTTGTTCATTGCTACATCTTGTAGAAAAATCTCTGCCCACCTTTAAATTGGGTTGTCTTTTTATTGTTGAGTTGCATGAGTTTTTTTTTTTTTTTATTCATTATACAGGTCTCTTATCGGGTATATGATTTGCAAATATTTTCTCCCATTCTGTAGGCTTGTCTTTTCACTGTGTGTGTGTGTGTGTGTGTGTGTGTGTGTGTGGCTGTGCTGCAGCGTGTGGGTCCTTGGTTCCCTAAAAAGTGATAGTCATTCAGTCGTGTCTGACTCTTTGCAACCCCATGGACTGTTGCCCATGAGGCTCTTCAGTCCATGGAATTCTCCAGGCAAAAATACTGGAATGGTAGCCATTCCTTTCTCCAGGGTATCTTCCTGACCTAGGGATCAAACCCAGTTCTCCTGCATTGCAGGCAGATTCTTCACCATGAACCACCTGGCAAACCCTGACCAGGGATAAAATCCTCGCCCCTTGCAATGGAAGCTCAGAGTCTTAACCTCTGCACCACCAAGAAAGTCCCTCTTTTCACTTTCTTAATGGTGTCCTTGGAAGCACAAAATTTTTAATTTTGATGAAGTCCAATTTCCCCCCTTTTTTTGGTCACTTACATGGTTTAGTGTCATGTCTAAGAAATCATTGCATAATCCAAGGTCATGAAGATTTGCTCCTACTTTTTGTTTCTAAAAGGTTTATAGTTTTGCTCTTCTATGTAGCCTTATGATCTATTTTAAGTTTTGTAAATGGGATAAGTTAGATGCTCAAATTAATTCTTTGGCATGTGGATATTCAGTGGTCCCAGCTCCACTTGTTGAAAAGACGATCCTTTTTCGGTTTAATTGCCTTACATTTTTGCCTCATTGAGGCCAGGTAGGGAGAGGGGCTCAGTTTACCACTGGGCAGGAGAACTGGTTGAGGGAGGGAAGAGAGAGACTGAAGAGTGAAAAAAGTGAAAGTGTTAGTCACTCAGTGTATGACTCTTTGTGACTCCATGGACTGAATGAAGCCCGCCAAGCTCCTCTGTCCATGGGATTCTCCAGGCAAGAATACTGGAGTGGGTAGCCATTCCCTTCTCCAGAGGATCTTCCCAACGTAGGGATCAAACCCAAGTCTCCCACATTGCAGGTGGATTCTTTCTGAGCCACCATGGAAGCCCAAGATACTGGAGTGGGTAGCCTAACCCTCCTCCAGGGGATCTCCCCAACCCAGGGATTGAACCCAGGTCTCCCTCATTGCAGGCAGATTCTTTACAGTCTGAGCCACAAGGAAAGAGTAGTTATAAAGAGTAGTTATGTGGTAAATCAATTGACCATAAATGCAGGGACTTATTTCTCAAGTCTCGATTTGATTCTGTCGATCTGCATGTCTATCCTTATGTCAGTATTATGCTGTCTGGATTACTGCAACAAGGCAGGATGTTTTGAAACTGAGAACTTTGTTCTTTTTCAAGGTTGCATTGGCTATTTTGAGTGCTTTGTATTTCCATATGAATTTTAAGATCAGCTTGTCAATTTCTGCAAATAAAACACCATGAATTTTGATGAGGACTGTATTGAGTCTACATATCCACTAGGGCATTATTACCAGCCTTATTAAGTCTTCTGATCCATAACACGAGATTTTATCATTCACAGCATTTTTCGTTCATTATTTGCAACAATGTTTTGCAGTTTTTTTTAGTGTACAAGTCTTGTACTTCTGTTGTTAAATTTACTCCCAAGTATTTATTCTTGTTAATACTCATGTAAACTTGTTATTAAATTTTATTAAATTAATTTTATTTTTGGATTGTTCATTGCCAGTCCATTAGAAACACAATTGTTATATATTATTTTTGTATCTTGAAACCTTGTTGAACTCATGTATTAGTTCTAGTATTTTTTTTATTCTCTAGGATTTTCTACATATAAGATCATAACATCTGCAAATAGAGACAGCTTTACTTCTTTCCAATCTGAATGCCTTTTAATTATTTCACTTGCCTAATTGCCTTGTCTAGAATCTCCAGTATAGTGTCAAAAAGAAATGGTGAGATCAGACATCTTGTCTTGTTCCTGATCTTAGGGAGAAAGCTTTCCATCTTTCACCTTTAAATGTGATACTACCTGTGGGCACCAGGCAAACTTAACCAAAAGGCTTAGTTTCTCACCTTTCTGTCTAGTTAGAAGAGACTCCTGGGATTTCCCTGGTGGTCCAGTGGTTAAGAATCCACCTTGCAATGCAGGGGACACAGGTTAGACCCCTGGTCAGGGCACTAAGATCCTACATGCTTCGGGGGGAGCTAAGCCACAATGAAAGATCCTGCATGAAGCAGTGAAGATCCCACATGCCACAGCTATGACCCGACGCAGCCAAAATAAGAAAATTAATGTATTTTTAAAAACAGACTCCTCACAGTTAGAAATATAGTCACCTAATTTTTTCTCTAGGATTTTTATAATTTTATTTTTTATTTCACTTAGTATTCTTCACTTCTATAATCCTCTGTTAGCTCTTCTTTTTTTAATAACTTTTTTATTTCCCGAGATTTTCTATTTTAAATTTGCTTCACGAGAATGTTTCAGTACTTGTTGATGTATTTTCATGATGGCTGCTTTAACCTCTTTATCGGATAATTTCAACATCTGAACATCTGATTTATCTCAGTGTCTGGACTGCAAGGAGATCCAATCTGTTCATCCTAAAGGAAATCAGTCCTGACTATTCATTGGAAGGACTGATGTTGAAGCTGAAACTCCAATACTTTGACCATCTGATGTGAAGAGCTGACTCATTTGAAAAGATCCTGATTCTGGGAAAGATTGAGGGCCACAGGAAAAGGGGACAACAGAGGATGAGATGGTTGGATGGCATCACTGACTCAATGGGCATCAGTTTGAGTAAACTCCAGGAGTTGGTGACGGACAGGGAGGCCTGGTGTGCTGCAGTCCATGGGGTTGCAAAGAGTCAGACACGACTGAGCGACTGAACTGAAATGTCTTTTCTCATTCAAGTTGTCAATTTCCTGGTTCTTGGTGTGATGAGTGACTGTTCTATTGTGTTCTGGACATTCTGGGTATTATATTATGAGACTCTGGACCATAGTTGATCTTGTTTCTCAGTAGGCAGATCTGATGTGGAGGTGTGGCATGTGTGTCTCCCCTCTGGGCTCTAGGGAAATGACCCCAGCCAAAGGAGCACACCGATTCTTACTGCCTCCTTGCAGACAGATGTGGTGGGGGCTCAGCCGCCTCCTGGCCCCGGGGAGGGCTTCCTGGTCAGAACCGGGAGACTGACCTGCACCGCCTCTTTGCCTCCAATAAATGTGCAAGTCCAGCTCCCCACTGAGCCCTGCGGGGATGGGGGGGCGGGGGTGGCAGGCAGAGTGCCAATTCCCACCTCCCACTCATCGTTCACTCCATTTCATAATGCCAGGTGGGCGCAGTGGCCCAGCCTTCCTTGGGGCCTGCGGACACCCAGAGCAGAGGGTGAAGGGTGGAGGGACAAGCCTGGCACCACCGGGAAGCCCTGTACTGCGGGGTGGGTCTAGAGGATCAGGCACCCGGGACAGCCTGATACTGCCAAGGCAGAGGACTGGAGCACCGCCTCCCTCTACTGGCGGGGGATGGAAGTCGGCTCCCCACCGGCTCCCCGCAGTGCTCTCCCTGCAGGGGAAATGAACCATGTGGGGAACCCCTGCTTCCACACAGTGCGGGAAGGAACATTACTTCCCTGTCGGCCCCAGTCTCTGACACCACCAGAGCACGCAAAGGTGGAATCAGAGCACAGAGGTTCTTAGGCAGCCCTTCTTTTTTCCACCTTTCACAGTCTTCCTACACAAATGTGTTGTGATTTTTAGTTGTAAGAGGAAATGGGAGAAACAGAGTTATGCTATCTTGGCGGGAAATGGAAGGTTCGTTCACAATTTTATTTTATTTTATTTTTTTTTGTGGTGATATTATAGTGCATTTATTTATTTTTTTATATAAATTTATTTATTTTAGTTGGGGGCTAATTACTTTACAATATTGTAATAGCTTTTGCCATACATTGACATGAATCAGCCATGGGTTTACATGTGTTCCCCTTCCTGGACCCCCCACCCACCTCCCTCCCCATCCCATCCCTCTGGGTCATCCCATTGCCCCGGCCCTGAGCCCTTGTCTCATGCATCGAACATGGAATGGTGTTCTGTTTCACATATGATAATATACATGTTTCAATGCTATTCTCCCAGAACGTCCCACCCTCACCTTCTCCCTCAGAGTCCATAAGATTGTTCTATGCATCTGTGTCTCTTATTCTGTCTCGCATATAGGGTTATCGTTACCATCTCTCACAATTTGTATGGAAATATAAGAAACCTCGAATAGCCAAAGCAATCTTGAGGAAGAAGAATGGAACTGGAGGAATCAACCTGCCTGACTTCAGGCTCTACTACAAAGCCACAGTCATCAAGACAGTATGGTACTGGCACAAAGATAGAAATATAAATCAATGGAACAAAATAGAAAGCCCAGAGATAAACCCACGCACATATGGACACCTTATCTTCGACAAAGGAGGCAAGAATATACAATGGAGAAAAGACAACCTCTTTAACAAGTGGTGCTGGGAAAACTGGTCAACCACTTGTAAAAGAATGAAACTAGAACACTTCCTAACACCATACACAAAAATAAACTCAAAATGGATTAAAGATCTAAACGTAAGACCAGAAACTATAAAACTCCTAGAGGAAAACATAGGCAAAACACTCTCCGACATAAATCACAGCAGGATCCTCCATGACCCACCTCCCAGAATATTGGAAATAAAAGCAAAAATAAACAAATGGGACCTAATTAAAATTAAAAGCTTTTGCACAACAAAGGAAACTATAAGCAAGGTGAAAAGACAGCCTTAAGAATGGGAGAAAATAATAGCAAACGAAGCAACAGACAAACAATTAATCTCAAAAATATACAAGCAACTTCTGCAGCTGAATTCCCGAAAAATAAACGACCCAATCAAAAAATGGGCCAAAGAACTAAACACATTTCTCCAAAGAAGACATACAGATGGCTAACAAACACATGAAAAGATGCTCAACATCACTCATTATTAGAGAAATGCAAATCAAAACCACAATGAGGTATCATTTCACACCAGTCAGAATGGCTGCTATCCAAAAGTCTACAAGCAATAAATGCTGGAGAGGGTGTGGAGAAAAGGGAACCCTCTTACACTGTTGGTGGGAATGCAAACTAGTACAGCCACTATGGAGAACAGTGTGGAGATTCCTTAAAAAACTGCGAATAGAACTGCCATATGACCCAGCAATCCCACTGCTGGGCATATACACCGAGGAAACCAGAATTGAAAGAGACGCGTGTACCCCAATGTTCATCGCAGCACTGTTTACAATAGCCAGGACATGGAAGCAACCTAGATGTCCATCAGCAGACGAATGGATAAGGAAGCTGTGGTACATATACACAATGGAATATTACTCAGCCATTAAAAAAATACATTTGAATCGGTTCTACTGAGATGGATGAAACTGGAGCCCATTATACAGAGTGAAGTAAGCCAGAAAGAAAAACAACAATACAGTATACTAATGCATATATATGGAACAATTTTATTTTTTACGCTAAAGTCTTTAATACATCTGGAATTTATTTTTGTCTGAAGTGTAACATAAGAATCCAACTTTATCTCCTACTGATGGATAATCAGTGATGTCACTCTTATTTATCAAATAAAATATCATGATCTCGTTTCATGTAAATACCAGCTGTTCTGATTTTTGTGGGATTTTGTTTTGTTTTGTTTTTTTTACTTTTTTCTTTGTTTTGTCCTCACCTCAAGGCATGTGGCATGCTGAATCTTAGTTCCCTGACCAGGGATCAAACCCATGCCCCCTGCAGTGCAAACGCAGAGCCCTAACCACTGGACTACTAGGGAATTACTAGATAACAATTGTTTTATACATTAAAATATAAAAATACTGGATGTGGGATGTGGGCTTTCCAGGGGGTGCTAGTGGTAAAGAAACTGGCTGTCAATGCAGGAGACTTAAGAGACACAGGTTTGGTCCCTGAGATGGGAAGATCCCCTGGAGAAAGGCATGACAACCCACTCCAGTATTCTTGCCTGGAGAATTCCATGGACAGAGGAGCCTGGCAGGCTACAGTCCATAGCGTCACAAGAGTCAGACATGACTGAGGCGACCTAGCACATACGCACGCACACTGGGATATGTTTTTCGCTTCCTTATTCTGTTTCACCTATTTCCTTATTATTACTATAAGTTCGGACAACAGGAGTCATATTTTATCATCAACGGAGGCAAGTACACTGTTACTGTCTTTCATTTCCAAGTGATTCCTGGTTATCCTTGGGTATATATCCTCCTGTACACACTTTAAGGCCATTGTGTTATGAAGGTTGACTTCAGCAAGCTGGAGATGGCTTCAGCTGTTTTACTGAAATAAGAGTTGAGTCTTCACAGCATTGACACCAGTAAAAGTGCAAGATGTCCTGATTAATAATGTTCTATAACCACGGCTCACAGATGTTCCTCCTGCTCCTGCTTCATAGATCAAACCTCTGGTCATATCTAAGGTCAGAAGGGCTATGGGATACTGGTGAAGATTAATACATCTGTTGTACTAGTCTGCTTGGACTGCCATAACAAGATGCTACAGACTGGGTAGCTTAAACAACAGACATTTTTTTCTCGTATTTCTGAAGGTTAGATATCTAAGACTGATGTGCCAGGCTTGGTTTCTGGTGAGACCTCCCTTCCCGGCTGGCAGTCAGCCACTTTCTCTCTGGGTCCTCAAAACATGGCCTTTCCTCTGTGCTCTTGTGGAGAGCGAAAGGTATGGGTGTGGCTGTGGGGTTTGCTACATCCATGAACTAATGAGGCCTTGAAGCTAAAGCAAAGCAGAGAAAAAAGAAAAGAAAAACAAAAAACACCAGGGGCCTGAGAAGCAGAACATTACACCCCTAACATAGACCGCCATTCCCTATTTTTGCTTCAGATGATTCCACTTTATTTCTGGGCTTCCCTGGTAGCTCAGACAGTAAAGAATCCGCCTGCAATACGGGAGACCTGGGTTCAATCCCTAGGTTGGGAAGATCCCCTTGAGGAGGGCCTGGCAATCCACACCAGTAATCTTGCCTGGAGAATCCACATGGACAGAGGAGCCTGGCAGGCTACAGTCCATGGGGTTGCAAAGAGCTGGACATGGCTGAGCAACTAAGCATAGCACAGCACAGGCACCCAGAATGTGTCCTGTGTCTCTGACTCTAGAGGCAGAATCATGCTCTGGTCATCTGATAAATATACCCCTGTTTAGACCTTTCTTTCTTTTAGTTTACAGAGGATTTGGGTCTTTCTTGTGTCAAAGGAAAGAAAAAACAGAAAAAAAACCCACAAATAAACGGAATACTTATTCCAACATTAGAGGTTACTGTTGTGAGATATTACGCCATATCTTTTTATTCTGGTGAATTATTAATAAAGCCTGCTTTTGTTTAATGCCTGCTAATAATTTCTAAAAACAGATCTACAACTTCAGCTGTAAATTCAGTTCCATGAATCATTCTGCAGAAAACCCAATTGTATGGTTAGCAAAAATCTCTGACAAACAACTTCATCTTTTCAGCCTCCCTCTCAGGAATCTCTGTAGAATGGAAGACAAACCAAAGCAAGACTCAGGAAGGCAAGAGGGGGAAGTCGAAATAAAGCTTCCTGGGTGGGTCTTCAGCAACATTGTTCAAGGAATAACAAACAGGATGAAAAGGCATTGAAACAAGTTAACTTTCTGACTGTGAGTCAGGAAGGGAAGGGCAGTCAGTCTCACATGGCTTCTGTTCACTATCAGATACCCAGCATTTCCCCAGATCTCCCTAAGAAATAGATCTTCTGATCCCTAATTAACAAAGTAGAAAACTGAGACTCAAAGAAGTCTGTCTATCCACGACCCTAAAGATTATTATACAGACTGAAGGAAGTCAGAAAGAGAAAAACAAATATCATACATTAACACATATATACAGAATCTAGAAAGATAGTACTGATGAACCTATTTGCAGGGAAACATTGGAGACACAGACATAGAGGACAGACTTATGAACATGGGAGTGGGGTGGGGAGGATGCAGGGGGTGGGGAGGATGCAGAGGGTGGGACGAATGGAGAGAGTAGCATGGAAACATATACACTAACATGTGAAAAATAGACAACTAATGGCAATTTGCTGTATGATTCAAGGAACTCAAACCAGGGCTCTGTAACAATCTAGAGGGGTGGGAAGGGGTGGAAGCTTCAAGAGGGAGGGGAAATATATGTACCTATGACTGACTCATGTTCATCTATGGCAGAAACCAATGCAATATTGTAAAGCAATTATTCTTCAATTAAAAACAAAAAACAGGCCTGTGCAATGGCAAAACTAAAATGTGAACCCGTGGTGGTGTGATGCCAGAGCCTTCATCATCCAAGGACTCTTTACTGCCGACCAAATAGCCATAAAATTCATATAACTCATCTTCCTGTGAGAGAAAGGAATAAAATATTCACACATCACCCTTTTCCCCTCAAGAAGGAATCTTGAGGATGGAGATAAAACCATTGACAAGGTTCGCTTTAGAAATCCTCTCAAGGAGATTCTGACATCTGTTCCCATCTTCTCATTAAGAATCACTGCTTTTGTGCTCAGTGAACTGACCCAATCCCAATGCTATTGGGTTAGATATTTCTCACATGGAGTCCCTCATTCAATGGATATTGATTTAGTGTCCACAGTGAGCCAAATACTGAGCTGGGCAGGGGGGAGGCCCAGTGGGGATCCAAACCAGACACAGCCTCTGCTCCCAGTCTAAGTCCCAGGAGTAAGCAGAAATCAGATAGAAAATCATCTCTAGAGATTTCCCTGGTGGTTCAGTGGCTGACTCCACACTCCCAAAGCAGGGCCCCCACGTTCAATCCCCGGTCAGGGAACCAGATCACACATGCCACAGCTAAAGATCCCACATGTTGCAACTAAGACCTCACACAGCCAAATAAATAAATATTTAAAAAAGAAAGAAGGAAAATCACCTCCACGAAACCAAGGGAGTTCACCTCAGGGAAATAGGATCCTGCAAGCCACACGGCACAGTAAATAATTAATAAATAAAATTAAAGAAAAAAATGTAGGATGGAATCAGTCTGCCCTGTGGGGGAAGTTTCTGCGGTAGCTCTCAGCTTGCAGCAGGGAAAGAGGAAGTGGGTAGTTGGGCTTACCCAGAGGGGACCACAGAATGGGGATAATGGCAGAAAGAGGCATCAACATTGTGAACCTGGCCTGGATCAGGAAGGCAAGGAAGAAAGGAGAGAAATGTGGGCTGAAGGTATTAAGATGGATCAAGGTCCTTCCTGTAAAGGGCCACACAGTGAACATTTCAGGCTTCGTGGGCCATACAGTCTCAGTTATAACTATTGAACTCCACCCTGGTAACTTGAAAGCATCCACAGTAAGTACATGAATGGGGAGGGCTGTGTGCCAATAAAACTTTATTCACAAAAACAGTCAGTGGGCCACAGTGTGTGCCACACCCTGGATTAACATAAGAAGAAGGGTTTGATTTGGTAGCTTTGGAAGCCATGCAGTCACAGTGAGGATGAGGTCCAGGGTGCAGCTGGGAGGGGGCTGAGAAGAATGAAGGAGACAGTTGCTGAGGAGGTTGAGAGGCTGAGAGGCCTGGAAGCCAGAGGCTGACATCTCCTAGGACAAAGGCCAGAGGAAGAGAGCAATCCTGTTGCCCAAGTCTTGGATGAATGAGGGGAAGGTCTGAAAGTTCAGCAGATAATGGTGGAATGGGGTGACTGAGTGCCATGAGCTCCTCAAAGAAGCAGAGTGGGTAACCAGGGAAAGCTGGAATTGTCTGGAAGTTTCCAGAAGGGTGGAGAAACAGACACGGTGGAGGACATGTTGGCAGCAGGTAAGGTGACTGAGGGAATTGTCCCATTGAACATCAAAGCTGTGTGTTCTATAGTTTGGGATAAATTTCCCCCTCAGAGACTCAGTGATGCTGATAATTATCACAAATGCATTCGCCTTCTCTCCCCATTCCCAACCAGATTAGTCTTTGAGAGAAAAGTCAAAGTGTGACTCACTGAGTCATGTCCGACTCTTTACGACCCCATGCACTATAGCCTGCCAGGCTCCTCTGACCATGGGATTCTCCAGGCAAGAATAAATGGAGTGGATAGCCATTCCCTTCTCCAGGGCATCTTCCTGAGCCAGGGATCAAACCTGGGTCTCCCACATTGCAGGCAGATTCTTTGCCATCAGAGCCACTGGGGAAGTCTTTTGAGAAGCCGCTTTCTAACTCTGCCTCGCCCCTCCTCTCCCCTCCCTAGAGCCATCTATGGCTCACCATTGTCAAGCAACTAGATCCCAAACTTCTGAGCACGACACTGAAATTAACCACGGCTGTCTCTATTCTTCTCACTCACCATGATGCTTCAGCAAACCAAATGTTTGCTACTTTCCATATCTACGCCACAAATTCTCACTTCTTCCTGTGCACCGTTAGCAGAAAGGCCCTTTCTCTGCACCTCCAACTGTCAATGCCTGGCCCATTCTTCCTGGTCTGGCTGGAATGAAATGGCCAGGGTGAATCTTTCTCCAGCGACCTTGGCAGAAGGTGCTAGTAAACAGGGCTGGGGAGAGTTTCCAGGCTGCGCAGGCTAAGCATCCCTTTAAACCTCCCATTTTCAAGCAGTGTGTTCAATGCAGGGGGATGTCTCGGAAGGAGCAGAGAAGCAGAGGACAGGGGAAGGGTCAGCCTCTGTTCCCGACTCCACACACCACTTGCCAAGCAGATGCCCTTCAGCGCCGCTCTCTGTGACCTGGGCCACCCTTGGGCATTCTCCAACCCACATGCTCGCCATCTCGGACATTTCCTGTCAACCCTGCAAAATTTCTTAAAAGACATTCTGGTAAACACCATTTTTTCCAGCCCCAAGCTCCCTAGGCTTGGTCCTGGTCAAACCTGACACCCATAGGATGTTCGCCGGAAGTTCCGTAGCTAGCAGCCCTCAGAACAGTCTGTGGGCCTGTGGCCCAGGCTCCCTCCCAGAGGCCTCCCCTAAAGAGCTGAAAAGCACAGGATCCCAGAAGGGGCAGCAGCTCCCTGGAAAGGCAGCCCCTTCCACCAAGCGTCCCAGGCTGCTGCCTGTGGATTTTACCCTGGAGACCCACGACTTTGGTGGGCGTGGTCACAGCTCCGGGCAGGGTCCCCACTCCCTTCCCTGGAGCTGGAACAATCCGAGGCACCCACAGGGGCCAGCTCCCCTCATCAATTCTGCATCTTCCTGAAAATGTACTTTTAAGCCCCTTAATTGCATTTCAGAGATAACCCTGCAAGCAAAGTGGCAGGAAGAGAAACCGTAGAGAGAGGTTGGTGGTCAGGCTCTTTGTTTTAAATCAATCAAACATCTGCGACTAATGCAGCTCTGGGCTGCTCCTCAGGAAGCATTATCCCTATTAGTGGGGGCTGGCAGGAACACAAAATAAGATATTTATGGGCTGGGCATGTGTGCATGGCTGCGGGGATCGTGGGGCTGGGGAGGAGAACAGCGCAGGTCAGCAAGTCTGCTGCCTTCCCTCGCCTTGCTTGGGGGTCCACACCAAGCTGGGGACAGCAAGCCCAGGACTTCTGCCCTGGTGCCACCCCACTCCCACCCCCCACCCCCCACCCTGACACACACATACACACACACACACGCACACACACACAATTCACATGGTGTGGAGAGGCTTCTGCCTTCCAGGCCCTGATCTGATCACAGCTGGGGTCTCGGCAAGTCACCCCTTCTCCTTGGGCTCTGGGCCTCGGTCGTACAATGACAGATGTGGCGGGGATGTCCTCCAAAGTCTCTTCTCTGCAGATGTGTGTGGTGAGCTTGGGAGAGGGTGTGCTGCCTAGAGCCACAACTGTCTGCTAAGGAGGGAAGCTCCTGGGTAGTCAGAGAGCTGCCTTTGGGAGTCAGGAGTGAAGGGACAGCAAGAGAGAGAGAGGACTCTGGTGCTCTCCGGAGGAGGACGATGGGGAGGAGGCAGAGGAGAGCCGAAGGTGACACATGGCTGGTGCCAAGTGGGGCCAGGTAGCTGGTGAGCAGCCAAGGGTTAAGAACAGGGCGCCTGAGCCCTCAATTCTAACTTGTCTGGGAGCATGTTTGACAAGACTCTTCACAATCCCAGATCGTTAATAAAGATTCTGTTAGAAGTGACTGTCTTGTGCTTGTGGTTGCTTAGGGAGTAGAACCAAGAAAGAAGTGTGCTCTGTGATGGATAAAAATAAAAGTGAAGGTATCAGAAGAGTCACAGAGACAGAGCAGAGAAGACGGAGAAGAAATCCCCAGAATCTTAAACCAGGCCCTGATCACAGCAGAGCTGGGCCGCCCCAGCCGACATCGGGGTTTATCTAAGCAAGGTCAGGAAAGGCAGGCCTTGGGCTCTGAGTATCTGCCAGGCCCATGGCAGTGAGGCCAGGCTGGGATACTGTCACACACACCCCCATACTGTTCCAGTTGGTCCCAGCTCCACCCACACCCGCCTCTGAGGGTTTCTTCCTCCTCCTGAGCTTGGGATTTCATTTTGGGGCTTTCACACCTAATCCTCCCTCTCCCCTCAAAGCCTCTGCCTTCCCTCGGCCAACAGCCAATGTCTCTTCCTCTAGGTCTGAGAACAAAGGTCCCATCCTCAGAGAGCTCTCCCCTGTCGCCCACCCCTTGGAGCTGAAACTGATGGCCTGGAATCCTCTCCTGAAGTATTTGGGCTTTTCCTCTGTGGTGCACACAGATCTCAGCCTGCCCTGGTGGGTGGGTGCGTGTGTGTGCGCTAAGGTTGTTTCCACACTCCCAGTTCCCTCAGGGAGAGTGGGCATTGCCTCTGCGATGTTCCTCCCTCTACCCAAGCATTTAGAGGGTGCTGGAAATCCAGCTGGCACTTCATACATGTTTGACGAGTCAATTAACAGATATACATGGAGCTGGAGTATTGATCATATTGCCATTCATACTCTTGATGACAGCCCAGGAAGTGGTAAGGAGAGAACAGGATAAGATGAGGGGCAGGGTGGGACTTCCCTGGTGGTCCAGTGAGTAAGACTCCACGCCCCCAATGCAGGGGGCTCAGGTTCGATCCCTGGTCAGGGAACGAGATCTCACATGCTGTAACTTAAGATCCTGCATGCCACAATTAAGACCCAGGGCAGCCAAACGAATAAATAAATAAAAGATGTGGGTCAGGGAGCATGCAGTTGGGGCAGAGGTTGAGACTTGTTCAGTCGCTATGTGCCCTGCCCAGCATGGGGGTCTCAGCCACCAGCCTCTAGCTACAGCCTCGAGGTATTTTACGTGTTCCATTCCAGGTGGAAAGACTAGATATGTGTCCAGGTGCGGGATGGATCTTATTCTTCAGCAAGACTTGAAGTCTACTGTGAAGTCTTACTGGTCTACAGGATCTGAGGGGCCAAATCCCCCCACAAGCAGTTACGAAGAGGGTTGCTGCCATTCCCATCTGCTCAGCCTGTAGGCTGGGGGCTCCTGTGGAGAGTTCATGCATAAAGAAAAGCATCAAGTTCCATGGCAATATTGTGTGATGCACATGGCGCCCGCCTTTCTGGAGGACCTGCCAGGACCCATCTACCCCAATGATCTGTGACTCTTGCTGTTCAACATCATCTCAAATTTGCTGGGCAACAGGAGGCGAGGTCCTTGGCCCCTCTGGGCCACAGTTCCATCTGAGTACAAGAAGAAATAAAAGGTTGTTGTGAAATATTGGCTGTGTTTGAACTAAGAGAATATTTCTCTCCAAGAGATTTCTTCTCTTCTGGAAGGAGAGACCCATACAGGGACCACCTCCCCTCCCCCACCCCAGTCTGGCCAACTATCTGAGCAAAAGAAACAACTAGAAATCCATCTTCATCACGAAATTAATCACCCTAGAGCAAATTTCAACACTGTCATTTTGCTGCTCAAACAATTTCCGGGACTTCCAAGACCTGTTATATTCATCCCAAATTCCTCACCAGGGGTCCTATTTGCATCTGCCACATCCCCTCTCTCCAAACCCTTGGCCCAGGTCTGATTCTCCTGCCAGTGACTAAGCTTGACTTGCACTTCTGAGTATGTGTTCCTGGGGTCCTAAAATCTCACCTCCTGCCCTTCCTCCTCCTCCAGGAAGCCTCCTCAGATGGAAGCTCCCCATCATTCCAACCAGACCAGAGCTCTCTTTCCTCTGATGCCTCTGTCTGCACTCCCATATAGCCTAGGAAGGAAGCTGCTCCTCTTGCAGAGCCCAGCATAGCACAGAGCCTCCTCCACTTGACAGCGTGTCTCACACTTTCCACTAAAACATCTTTAACAGCAGAGGACAATGTTGAAGTCCCCAAGTCCACTCAGGAAGCAGCGCCATGCAGCCTCAACTTCCCATCTCTCTACAGGGACATTTCTTTGCTCTTTTTTTAACATTAAAATTCATGAACTTCTGCATTCCACACAATCATGTGTAAGTATTTAACAGAAAAGTCATGATCTCCCCCATCCCAGTCTTCTAGCCCACTTGATACTGAGAAGGTATGCCACTTCCAGTTAACCCAAAGGAGAAAGCTAAGGCTGAGATGCCAATTGTTGAGGAAATGAAATAGGACTGGACAGACAGTGCCCAGAGAAGGCCGGCTTCCCACACAGCCAGCTGGGCTTCGGATGATCATGATGAAGGATTTGGGTTTTAATCATGTACTTCATTTTTGGCAAAGCCCTGGATAGCTTGCAAAATATCTTCACAACATGAATGCTGTCATATTGAGGTCACAGTGAAATGGAAGGGCAGGGAGGGCAGGAGGTAGTCCGCCCATTTGACAGAGAGGTTCTGGGCTACTTGAAGCCCAGCAACTAGAAAAGGGTACAGGCAGAGCAAAAACAAAACAAACCCTTTCTTATTTTTCTAATACATGAAGCATCCTGTTATCAGGATAACTGGTCAACCAGCACTGCCCAAAGCATCTACCCTTCACTGAGGACACGTGACATCACTTGGAGCCCTTACAAGGGGACCCTATCCCCTGACACCCATACACAAACACACGTACACCGTACACCACCCCTTGGGCTTGCCAACTTGTGCTTCAAGATCACAGTCTTCAGTTCTGGGTATATATACATAAAACCCACAAAAACACTATTTCAAAAAGAGATGTGCACCCCAATTTTCATAGCAGCATTATTTACAACTGCCAAGATATGGAAGCTGTAAGGCAAGTGCAGAGAAAAAGAGAATGAACCGGCCAGTCAGGCAAGAAAAGGGAAATTTATTAGAGGGAAAAGAGAGGGTGACTGGCCCTTAAGGAGAACCAGCGTCCTCCCTTTCTGACCGAGTCCTTCTTATACCCCACCAATGAAAAATTCTCTGAAGGGATGGTCATGGAGCTGGAGGTCTGGAATCTGGTGGTCTCACAGCTTTGAGAAGATAGGCGCCAGTGAGTGAGATAACAGGATGCCATTTGGGCAGTTTGGTCAGTCTCACAGATCACCTGATTTATCCTGTTTTCGAGGTTGACGTAACTAGCCATCTTATTAATAAGACCCTATGTGGGCCCTTCAGAAGCAACCCAAGTGTCCATCAACAGATGAACAGATAAAGAAGATGTGATACACATACACAATGGAGTACATACTCAACCATATAAAAAGAATGAAATCTTTTCATTTGCAGCAACATGGATGGAACCAGAGGGTATTATGCTAAGTGAACTGAGTCAGACAGAGGAAGACAAATACTGTCTGATATCACTTATATGTGAAATCTAAAAAATATGACCAACTAATGAATATAATAGAAAAGAAGCTGACTCAGAGAGAGCAAATTGGTGGTTACCAGTGAAGAGAGGGAAGGAGGGAGGGGCAGTAAAGGATGAAGAGGTACAAACAATTAGGTATAAAATAAGGTGCAGGGATACACTGCACAACACAGGGACTCTAGAAAATATTTTATAATAATGATAAATGCAGTGTAAGCATAACTGACTGTGAATCACTGTACTGTATACTTGAAACATATAAAATTGTACATCAACTATATTTCAACAAAAAATAATAAAAATTTTAAAAATTAAAAAAAGAAAGATCACAGTCTTCAGGAGTTCTTCCATGACACCCTTTCAAAGCTGTCATCCACGTCAGCCCAGAGCCTCCACACCCACCCAGAGCTGCAGGGCCTGCCTTCTGGCCATGGGACATTGAGGATGCCCCTGAATAGACTGGAAAGGGAGTTGGAGAAAGAAAGAAGCTTTTTCTCACAGTCCTTCCCTCTCCTCTACCTACTCTGTCTTCCTGGCCCACTTCCCATCCTGCGGAGGAAGCGGCTCCTGGATGGTGGCCTTGAGCTGGAAATGAGGGTGAGTGTAACTGACTCCCTCTCCGGCTGAGTCCCGATCCAGTGCTCTGAACGTGGAGTGCTGAGAGAGCTGAATGTGGAGGCCAAGCAGGGCATGGGCTGACTGAGCTGCTCGCCACCAGGTTTTGGGGGCAGCCACCTGCACGGGAACCCTCTGGAAGGGCGATCTGGGGGTCGGGTGTGCCTGTGCTGTGCGTAAGATCAGCTCCCAGGGTCACTGTCCCTGCTGCTCCACCACCTGATTACCTGCCAGCAGGAGCTGCGGGGGCCATTCCCACGGGGGATGGTGCTCCGGAACGAGGCTGTGCCTGAAGGATCTCCCTGTGTGCCTGTGAGCTGTGTCACCCTGGGAGACCGTTCTGAGACCTGGCTTCTTCATCTCCAAAACAAGATAAATCACTGGGTCCACTCAGCCTTCCTTGGGTCACAGAAGAGGGGAATCATGTCTCAGTATGTGTCTCCAAAGAAGATCAAATCCTCTGAGCCCACACAAGAGGAAGGAGATTTAAACCAACACCCATAAATGATCACAATCTTTGTGGTGTGAACGGATCACTTCAACATAGGGTGGGAAGGGCCATGATGGCCTCAGGCTGGGATGCTGGAGGCAGAGGAGTCACCCCTCCCTGGGGAGGTGGTCCAGGAGGCAGAGGGCCACCCACTTGCCATCCACCTCTGCAGGTGCAAGCTGAGTGCTCGTGAACTCAGTGGCCCTGGACAGCCAGATATATACATGGTGTGTGGAAAATGGGAGAAGTAGGGACCGCGGTCCCTGGAGATGACACACTCTCTCCAAGACCATGCAGGGACTTGGCCCAGAGTCCCAGAGCTTCTCGCTTTCAAGAGAAGCAGGAAGACTGGGCTTATATGTGAAATTTCCTAACTCTTAGAGGTTTGCAACTAGCTTCATTAAAACAGTGAAATCTATCCAGCCATCATTTCATGGACCCAACCAAATGCATCCTCTCTAAGTGCTTGTGACTGCAGAAGAGTGAACCCTCTGGGTGGGAACAGAACGTCTGTGTGTCTGTGAGTGTGATGGCGAGAGAAAGTCAGCCTGTGGCTCAGACTGCACTGAAACCTTGCAGGGAGTTCTACGGGGAAACAAAAACGGATGAGATGCTCCCCTCCTCCCGCCCCCATAGCCCTACAGCTGCGCAGGATGACTTGCAGGTTTTGCTGGCAAAGCACACTCCCTCCTGCCTGGGGCACAGAGCAGCTCCTCCAGCCGCTGTCCGTCTGCCTGAGGCTGCTGGACCTGAGGGCAGGACTGTGAAGCAGGAGTGACATCTGCCGCCTGCTCATCCCGGCCCTCTGTGCCCCCTGTCTGCAAAGCCCAGTGTGGCCCAGCCGGTCCCGATCTCCCGGTCTTTGGA
This sequence comes from Giraffa tippelskirchi, assembly GCF_054371585.1. Lineage (NCBI taxonomy): Eukaryota > Metazoa > Chordata > Mammalia > Artiodactyla > Giraffidae > Giraffa > Giraffa tippelskirchi. The sequence continues at coordinate 15,152,810 of NC_137283.1, read as the reverse complement.
TTCATCTTCCCTTCCCTGCCAGATGGATCTCCTTTCAGGCTGTGCTTCCCCAGCCATTCCCACACCGAGACGCGATCCTCCTCAGTCGATGGATATTGGCTAATTAACTGGGGTTTTGTTGCTTCTGCTCCAAAGGCAGGTGGGAAAGTCCCCAGCTGTCTCTTTGGAGAGAAAAGATGACTCAAACGTTATAGTTTCTAGTTGTCCCAAATCATGCTCTTGTGAAACCGGAAGGGGCTTTCTAATGCACCCCCCACCCCTGCTTTTACCCAGGGGTCCCGTGAAAACATAGACAAGTGGAAATTGACCCGATTCCCCCAGCCTCGAGAGAAAGACCCTCTCCCTGTTTTCCTCCTCTAAAGGGGGGGGGGCGCGGTGGCGGGGCCAGATCATCCTCAGCGAGGTCTCTGCCCTTGCACACCATGAAGACAGCTCCCCTCTTCCTTCACTTAACTGAACAGAAATGTTTTCCTCCCTCTGAAAAGTAGGATTAAAAAAGCCATTTCGCAGCTAGAAAACAGACTTGCAAGCAGAGGATCAGTCCGCTCTTAAGAAGGCTTTGTTGATTCTCCAAAATACTCCAAAGTGTTGATGTAAATAATGGCTGCTAAATTAAATGTTGCAAAAATAAACGATTCAAGGACACGTTCCTTCCTGGAGCCGTTCTGATTTTGCAAACTTTAGACTTCACCCTGAAGTCTACCCTGCAAGTTTTTAACAAATTCTCCTTAAGACACTTCAACAGAAGTCTCATCCCCCAAATAAAGAGTTTGAATCCAGAAGAGTGCATGACTTACAGCGCCCAACTTCCTTCTCATGTAACCACTTGTGGTAATGAAGTTAGTAAGATAAAAGCATTGCTGTTTTCCATTAAATTGCATTGCTCTCCAAAGAAATCAAAATCAAAACTTTAAATATAAAAATCCATTCCAAGACAAACAAAACTATGCCATCTGTAGAGACGTGGATGGACCCGGAGCCTGTCATACAGAGTGAAATAAGTTAGAAAGAGAAAAACAAATATTGTATATTAATGCATATATGTGGGATCTAGAAAAATGGTACAGATGATCCTATTCACAAAGCAGAAATAGAGACACACGCATACAGAACAAACGCATGGACACCAAAGGTAGAAGGGGGGGAGGGGAGGGGATGAATTGAGATTGACATACAGCAATCCTATGGACTGTAGCCTGCTAGGCTTCTCTGTCCATGGGATTCTCCAGGCAGGAATACTGGAGTGGGTAGCCATTCCCTTTCATTCCCTTCTTCAGGGGATCTTCCTGACCCAGGGATCGAACCTGGGTCACCTACATTGCAGGCCGATTCTCTACCGTCTGAGGCCCCAGGGAAGCCTATATACATTACTATGTATAAAATAAATAACTAATGAGAACCTACTCTACAGCACAGGGAACTCTATTCAATGCTCTGTGGTGATGAAGAGAGGATATATGTATTCATATAGCTGATTCACTTTGCTGCATAGCAGAAACTAACACAACACTGTAAAGCAACTATACTCCAATAAAACTTTTTAAAAGAGAGATGTAGGCTGGAGTGCTGCCCCCACTGCTCAGTACATGAGCAGACTTGAGGATATCACCTAACTTCCCTCAGCTCTAGTTTTCTTTGGGCGAAATGAGGTTAAAATTGTAGTTCTTATGACTATTCAGAGGGCTTGTGCACTTACAATATGCACAGTTGTCTGTATGTTATGCTTTAATAAGGCATTCCGTCTGTGTGTGTGTGTGTGTGTGCGCGCGTGTGTGTGTGTGTGTGTAGTTGGTCCTTGTTCCGGCCTTTCTCCCAGGAGTGGGAGGAGACTCAAAGAGGGTGATGCACATGGCAATGCCCAGTGACCTCCAGACCACCATGGAGGACAGCCATCATCAGAGAGCAGGTGGCCAGCACCAGCTCTGCTGCTTAGTCAGTCATATATTAATAACTTTTCCGCCCTGAGTTTATCTGCCTGTAAAATGGACCCAATAGTCTTTGTTTCGCAGGTTAAATGCCAACAGGGGTACTAACTATGCAAATACCACTGCCCACACCTCTCTTCTCCTCTCCCCACCCTCTCCAATGTCCTGTCCACAGAAGTAGATCCCCCCCACCCCCATGATTTCCTTCCTTGCCTCTCAGTGGCCACTGCAGTCTGCCCAGCCACCCACCCCCTGCCTGCTCATGCTGCGTGAGGCCATCTTTAGGACCAGATGCCCGAGGAGGAGGTCAGGGGCTGACCTAGCAGAGCCTGTCCTGTGTCCCGATTCCCGGCCTTCTCAGCTCTCATCTCCCCTTCCCTCTTCACCAATCACTCTCTCACCCTCTTCCTGAAGGCGCTTCACCTCTCCCTAGTCTCAGTATCCTTGTGTGAAAAATACACAGGCTGAAGGTAACAGATTCTGATTCAAAGAACAGATTCAGGCCGCCAGGCGGAGGTGAGAGCCTTCACTGTTTGGAGCATTTTTTCTGACGCCCAGCAGTGAAGCGCTGCACCGGGTCACAGAGACAGAGAGTGGCAGAAAGCTGGGATGTGAGCAGGACTGAGGCAGCCTGACGTCCAGGCCTTATCCCACTCGCAGAGCAGCTGAAGGGGGCCTGCGTGGCAGGGGCTAGACTTCTATCATCCCATCTTCCCCCCAATAATGATCTTAAGATAATCGGAGGGCTTGCCTATGACCCAGCTGACAAGTTCTGCATGGGCAACTGTGCCCAGAGGCCACCAAGCCTGCCTCCTGCCCACACTTGAGTGCAGAGACAGGAGGACATGGAGGGTGGAGCTGACACCCGACTATTAGGACCTGCTTCCTGGGTCCCGGTATATAGGTCACCGTCACATCGCTGGTGTGGTGACTCACCGCTCCCCTCTGTCACAGCCTGATAAAGAACTCAAGCCATTAATACATGGAACAAATGACTAAATGGGAGACGTACGAGGAACCCAGGATTAAATGAGTTCATTATTCATGCATCAGAAATGACTCTCCCTCTCACCAGTTCTTGTCTCTTATCTCTGTCTGTCAGACTTGAAACTGCAACAGATTCTGATGGGCAGGAGAGCTGGGGCTTGGAGGCCCCCTTCCTCCTGAGCAGGGACCCCACCCAGGGTAGCAGCCACCTTCAGGCTGGGGCCCTAGAGCTGAGCTGCTCCAGGCCTCTGCTGTGGGCTGTCTGTCGGCTGCTCTCTGGACTGTGATCTTGGAACCGAGGAGCAGGGCTTGTGGGGCGGACACTGCGGGGCATGCTGGGTCACAGACGTGGTTCTGACGCCTGAAGTGGCAGGGGTGTGCTGAACTCCAGGGGCTGTATCTCCTCTGTGGGGTGAGAGGCATGTCACCTCTTCAGAGCATATTACATCTTCAGGGTGCGTGTCAGCCCTGGTCTCACACAGCCCTCAGAGGGCTGTCTCGTCTCTGATGGGGCTGTCTCATGACTGAGGGTCCCTTAAGGCCTTTCTGTCCCCGCTTGAGACAGGACCCGCCTGGGACTGGGTCTCTCACAGGGCTTGTCCTATGGGGAATGAACTGGGAAAGAGAGCAAGCAGTTTACCCAGTGCCAAGAATGCCAGGGCACCTGTTCCCCAGCCTGGGGGGCAGAGGCGGGGCAGATCCCAGCTCAGCTCTCAGCCACGGCCCCTCCCTGCAGTCTACCAGACACAGGAAGAAGGCACCAGGGTCCCATCTCAGAGGGGCTGGGAGGCGGGAAGCTGAGACTGGGAGGGAGTCAGATCTGGCTGGGAGGCAGGGAACCCTACCCAGAGGACTGTGCACATGGCCATGAGAGAGGTGCCGCCCCCTGCTGGTCACAACTGGGAAAGGCAGAGCAATACACAGGGCCCAGGACAGGGTGTCAGGCAGGAGGAGAAACTTGGCGTTGGTTTTAGGCAGACATTTGCTTGTGGCTTTCAGTGTCACCCCACCTGGAGCACTATTTTGGTGAAGCCTGGCTCCTAAGCTCCGGGTCAGGTGTTCTTCAATAAGCAGCAGTATTCTAGAACTATTTGTGAGAGTGTTTTCCCCCTCACCAGAGCTCACTGGGATCATTCAGTTAGAACTACTCCCCACGTCATCCTCAACATCTTTTCTGCCACTAAACGGCCAGCTGTGTTTTAATGGTGAGCAAGGGCTGGATGGGAGGAGCAGAAAGGTGAAAGGGGGATCAGACACTCGTCAGGGCACTGGGTCCTCCAGCAAGAAGTGAGCTCAGGTTCTTGCCTAATGGCAGCGAGTGCCGTTTGCTGTCGGCTGGCCAGGTGCCAGCAGCACCCAAGCTTCCTAGACCCAGGAGTGACCCCATGCTCATTTCAGGGATGGAGATACTGGGGACCAGTTAGTGACTTGTCCAAGCAAGGGGCTGAGCCAGGATTTTGACCCATGCTCCCAAGCCGCTGCTGTTTTCACATCACTACGCACCTTCTGAATTTGGGCCCCTTAGGGAGACCAACGTGCCCTTGTTCCTCTGCATCCAAAGTAGGTGTAGGCAGCACCCCTTCAGTCTTGCCACACTGTCCTGGCTCTGCTGATATTCTAATTGGGAGGAAGGTAGGGCTTTTCCACTTTCCCAGTATCCCAATTCATCTTGTCCACTTGGATTCTTGGATTTGATCACTTCCCATACCTCATCCCTCTTGCTTAACTGATCCCTGGGTGAAATTCCCATCTTAGCCAAAAGGGCACTGTTCCTACTGAAGCCAGAGGTCAGAACCTCCTCCCTGCAGTGTCCCCAGCTCCTCTGCAGCCAGCTCTCAAGATCCACCTGCCACTGACACCCGCCGACAGGGCCCAGGCCTGTCACTGAACCTTCCCCGGACCCCGCAAGCCACCGACTTGACACTGATTTTTTACAGCTTTGCAAAGAGTTGCCTTAGTTCCCTTTCTCTGAATGCATTAGAAAGTTAAAGAGAGAAAAAGAAATCTTTTAAAAATTCCCCAGCTATCTTAATTAACATGCAGAATGCTTTTCTGGCAGCACACAGACTGTGATAAAACGGGAAGCTGCTTCACACAACATATATTTAATCTGTGGCATTCGCTTCCACATGAAATTCAATCAGACATTTTAAGGGAGTTAACAAGGGCTCTCATCGAACTGTGAATAAATGCAGGTGTGATAAATACACTCCAGCTCCTGAGACGTTTCATTAAATGATGAAAGTGCACGGGAGGGTGGGACTGAAGGACAAACCTTAATTCTAATTCTGTATATTGTCAAAGAGGGTAAGAGAATTTACTGGACAACGCTGGTGCAATCTAATGACCCATTGCCTCTGAAAAATCAATTACGCTTGCTCATTTGTTCTGTTTTTCTGAGAACTCTAATTCAGGTCTGCTAAGTGTCAGGCACAGTGGAGGCAGTGACTGGCGAGTGATGCAGTTCCGGCCCCTGCCTGCTTGGAACTCACACTGTGATAGGGAGAGCCAGACAATAAACAGGTAAGCAAGTGAAAGTGGGAATTTCCAATTGGGTTAAACAGCAGAGCAGACGAGCTGGTATTCAGGTAAGACATCTGTGAGCTGTTATTTGACATAAGGTCTGAAGCATGAGGAAGGACCCTTTGTGCAGAAAGGGAGCAGCCCCGGCAAAGAAGGTTCGTTTTGAGAGACTCTCAGCAAGGCAGAACACTGAGATGCCAAGGTTTGCAGCAAAGAGATAGTTTATTCCCAAAGTAGCCAACTGAGGATCTGGGAAAAAAATCTCAGACCCCCCTCTCTAAAACCAAGAGGTTGGGGGTATTTATGGGATAACGAATGAAGACACAGGGCGGCCTGAGGCGTAGGGAGCCTGGGGATGGTGGGGAATATGGGGCCAGGTGATTGGAGAAAGGTGTGGTCATCCTTCTGCACAGGCATAACTAACCTATCGGTCTCTGCATGTTCAAAGGGTCATCGAGGACACTCGCACATGCCCAGTTAGAGGGTCGATGGTCCCATCCAGTCTTAACCAGTTCAAACTACACACAAGTGACTCCAAGGAAAACAACTCGGGCAAACATCTTATTGTTTAGGCTACAGCCACTCAGAGGACATGCAAGTTTTAAAATGATCTTGATTCATGAAGGTGAATGAAATGGATTTGACTGATAATTACACACAGTTTCAAAGGAACAGTCCATGCAAAGCTTGTCCAATGTTTACTGAGGCCAGAGGCCCTGAGTGTGAATGAGGAACAGAAAGAGGCCATTAGGCCTGGGCATGGTGAGCAGGGTAAGCGCTGAGGACCGGTATTTGGTTGGAGAGGAAGCCTTTCAGCTTCTCCTTTCTTCTTTCCAAGAAAAGGTGAGTGGGGAAAGGATGGATGGTTTGGCTATGTGTGTGAGGAGAGTAGTTCATCACAGGAAGAAAGATAAAGCTACACCCCACATCATACACAAAAGGAAATACCTGACATGTCCAAGGCTACACTCAGTGTGAAAGCTTGCAGAAATAAGGAGTTATTAGGAAAGAAAGGAACAGAATATCTTTGTGTTGTTGGGACAACAAGGATGGGTCTTTTAACATAATCCCAAAAGCACAACCTTCAGACGAAAATGGGAAGCATTAGACTACATCGAAATTAAGGATTTTGTTCAAAGAAAGAAAGAAAGAGAACATTTCAGACAAAGCTAGCAGCTGGGTGAAAACTTGGAGAAGATTTTGCATTGTCTAAAATGAAGGGATTAATCACGGAAATGCAAATCAGAACCACAATGATACATTTCTTCACACATGCTACAATGGATAGTCTCAAAAAGACAATAACAAGTGTTGGTGAGGATGCAGAAAAAAGGGAATCCTTGTGCACTGTTTGTAGGAATGTAAATTGGTGCAGCCAGTATGGAAAACAGTATGGAGGTTCCTAAAAATACTTAAAAAGAACTACCAAGTGTGTACGTGCTCAGTCATGTCTGACTCTGCAGTCATATGGACTACAGTCTGCCAGGCTCCACTGTCCATGGGATTTTCCCAGCAAGTATACTGGAGTGGGTTGCCATTTCCTCCTTCAGAGTATCTTCCCAGCCCAGGGATCAAACCTACATCTCCTGTATTACATGTGGATTCTTCACTGCTGAGCCACTGGGGGAAGAACTACCCTATGATCCAGCAATTCCATTTCTGGGTATTTATCCAAAGAAAATGAAAACATTAATTCAAAAAAGATATAGGCACTTCTATGTTCATTGCAGTATTATTTATAATCGCCAAGATATGGAAGCAACCTAAATGTCCATCGAAAATGAATGGATTAAGAAGATGTATATATATATGTGTGACATATATATATACACACACACACTCACACACAATGGAATATTACTCAACCATCAAAAATAAAACTTTGCTATTTGCAAAACACAGATAGACCTAGAATATATTATGCCAAGTGAATATGTCAGACAGAGAAATAAAAATACTGCATATTTCACATGCAGAATCTAAAAAACAAAACAAGTGAACAAACAAAAGAAAACAAACCAGAAGCTGACTCACATAGAGGGACTGGGGCTGGGAGCTGGGTGAAACGGGTGAAGGAGATTAAGTACAAACACTCAAAATGGCTTAAAAACTTTAATACATGACACCATAAAACTCCTAGAAGAAAACATAGGCAAAACATTCTCTGACATAAATCATACCAGTGTTTTCTTAGGTCAGTCTCCCAGGGCAATAGAAACAAATGCAAAAATAAACAAATGGGACCTAACCAAACTTAGAAGGTTTTCTACAGCAAAGGAAACCATAAACAAAATGAAAAGACAACCTACAAACTCAGAGAAAATATCTGCAAATGATATGACTGACAAGGGCCTAACTTCCAAAATATACAAAGAGCTGATACAACTTAATAACCAAAAAACAATCAAAAAATAAGAAGCTCTAAATAGACATTTCTCTCCAAAGAAAATATACAGATGGCAGACAGACACATGAAAAGATGCTCACCGTTGCTAATTATTAGAGAAACGCAAATCAAAACTACAATGAGGTACCACCTCATACTGGTCAGAATGGCCATTATCAAAAACTACAAATAACAAAAGTTGGAGAGGACCTGGAGAAAAGGGAACCCTCTTGTAATGTTGGTGGGAGTGTAAATTATGGAGAACAGTATGGAGGTTCCTTAAAAAAATGAAAAAATAGAGCTACCATAAGATCCGGCAATCCCACTCCTGGGCTTATACCCCCAGAGAAGCATAATTCAAAAAGACACATGCATCCCAGTATTCATTGCATCCCTATTTATGATAGCCAAGACATGGAAGCAACCTAAATCTCCATCGACAAATGAATGGATAAAGATGTGGTATACATACAGAATGGAATACTATTTGGCCATAAAAAGAATGAAATAATGCCACTTGCAGCAACATTGATGGAACTAGAGATGATCATACCAAGTGAAGTAAGTCGGACAGAGAAAGACAAATATATGATATCACTTGTATGCGGAATCTAAAATATGATACTCACAGACATAGATAACAAGCTTATGGTTGCCAAAGAGGGAAGGGGACAGGAAAGGGATAAATTAGCAGTTTGGAATGAGCAAAAACAAACTATTACATACAAAATAGATAAACAACAATGTCCTGCTGTAGAGCACAGGGAATTATATTCAGTATATGTTGCCTGTTTTTGTAAATGAGCTGTTATTGGAACACAGCTATGCCTGTTTTTTTCTGTGGCTGCTCTGTGCTGTATCATCAGAGCTGAGTAGTTGTGACAGACTGTGCAGCCCACAAAGTCTGACATATTTCACATCCAGCCCTTTACAGAGAAAGGTTGTTGACCCTGATCTAGGATATGTAGAGAATGGGCAAGAGATATACCAGGAAAATCTATAAATAGGTGATTTACTGCGGAAGAAATGAACTGTCTGCCCATACATGATAAAATGAGCCTTCTCTCCAGAATTCAAGAGAGTGAAAATTAAAGTAATAATGAGATTAGAAAGGGAGGTAATACTAAGTACCGGTGAAGATGTCAAAAAATGAGAACCCTCCAGCCATTCGTTCAGAATGTAAACTTGTGTAACCATTCACAGAGCATCTGACTGTTGTATCAGGTTGAGCAAGGTAAAATTGCTGATATTGAACCTGAGGAGTTCCCAGGAAAGCCCCCTGAGCCCTGTCCCCATCCCAACCACTGGATAGTAATACCATGTGTGAACATTACTGTCTGTCCACCCTGCATGAAGTCCCCCCTCCCTCATTTCTCAGGGAGGGGGGAGTGCCCTGATGTGTTATTCATGAATTCTCCTTTTACAAACAGCCTGAGTTGGGAGGGAAGCAGATCCCATCCTCAGCTCCAGGGCTGGGCTAGATGGGTTCAGAAATGAGCACATGGCCAAATTCAGACCACTGAGATTCCAAGCAAAGTTTGCCAGCAGGTTTGGGGGAAGTTTCCCTCACTCTGATGAAGAGACTTCCTGAATTGGTTCTGTATCACTCTCTTCCCTTGAATGTGAGCTGTAGATGGGTTGCCTGGGCTTTACCTGTCCTTAAACAGAAGATGATGCCAATACTTGGGGACTTGGGGCTTAGACTAAGTTAACCCTAAAGCCCACCCATCCCCTGGGCTTCTAGAAATCTTTTAAGCTGGTTTGTGTTAGGTTTTCTTACTTGTATCTCAAGGCATCCTAACCAATGGAAATGATCTGAGAGTTGTAGAGACTGGAGAGGCAAGGGAGTGTAAGAGCATCTTTGGTGACTAGGGGACTCTAGAGAGCTTCAGAATAGGAGTTGGTAGCCAAAAAGATTAAGCCATTGTCAGAGGGTTGGAATGTTTAACCCCACTCCCTGACCTCTGGAGAGGAGAGAAGAGCTTGAGATTAAATTCAAATGGCCAATGATTGACCAATGGCCAATGACTGACTCAATCATGCCATGTACCTCTACAAAACCCCCAAGTGATGGGGTGGAGAACTTCCAGGTGGGTAAACAGTGAGGTCCTAAGAGGGTGGTGGCCCAGAGAGGGCATGGGAACTACATTCTCCTTCACCTCCTTCTCCCTTTGCATCTTTTCTATTTGGCTATTCCTGAGATGTAGCCTTTACCATAAAGCAGTAATAGTAAGTTAAGCACTCTCCTGTGCATGATTCTAACACACTGGCAACCTGAGGGGATCAGGGCATCCCCTCTATTTGTAGGAGGCCAGGCAGAAGTGTGGGTGGCCGGGACACCCCACTTGAAGCTGGCCTCTGAAGTATGGGCAATCTTGTAGAACTGAACCCTTAAGCCTGGAGTCTGACTCTGGGGAGTTAACGTCATTATTGAATGAATTGCTGGACAACCAATTGTTGGTAAACTGTTGGTAAATTGCAGAATTGGTGTCGGAAAAAACAGTGTATTTGATGTCATGAAAAAGAAATCACACCATCTTCAACCAAGGGAGTGGGCTTTGCACACTCATCAATCAGTCGTGCTTGTGGGCTGCCCTGAGGAGAAAAACTAACTGTCCCCTCCCCAGGTGAGGTGTTCCCATCATCCGAGGACAATTCTGGAGGAGGTGACTGTGAAGTCTTAGCTTCCAGTGCACAAGCACCTGGGGATGAATGCACAGCCCCAGAGCAAAGGTTCTGAATGGGGCACTGGAACCGAGCAGGACCCTGTGGGGTTCCTGGACACAGAAGCCTTTCCGTGTCCCCCGTTTCTTGTTTGGAGGGAACAGACTGCAATCTCCCGGATGTTCCTTGAGTTCCAAAGGCCAAAATTCAAACAGCTGGTAATCAGGGAAGAGAGGGGACACAGAGACAAGGGAGGAGCAGCCAAGAAGCAACAGTGCAGGCTTCGGGCAGGGTCCTGGTCCCACCTCAACGGATACACATAACAGTATCTTTGAGCTCTTTACAGAACTAAAATCCCCAACAAATAGAAGATGTCAGCCTTCTTCATTCCAGAGAAGACTACCTGATGCCAGACTAAAGGAACCAGAGAGGCTCATTAAGGGATTACCCTGAAGAACTTCCCTGGTGGTCCTGTGGCTGAGACTCCACTCTCCCAATGCAGGGGGCCCGGGTTCAACCCCTGGTTGGGGAGCTGGATCCCACATGCTGCAACAAAGATCCTGTGTGCTGCCACTAAGACCTGGTGCAGCCAAATAAATAAATATTTAAAGAGAGACAGAGAGAACGAGATTACCTGAGCTCAGATTAAAGGAGGGCTGACCCTGCACACACCCTAATCCTTATTAGCAATCCTACCCTTAAACCATTGTATAAAATTCCTCACTAAATCCTCCCAGGTTGAGACACAGTTTTTGAGGCAGGAGCGTGCTTTGTCCCCCTTTGCCTGGCAAAGAAATAAAAGTATTCTTTTCTACTTCACTCCAAACTCTGCCTCCAAGATTCGATTCCGCATTGGTGCAGAGGCCGAGTTTTCCACCTCAGCACCAACAGCATCCAGTATAGTCAGTATTGCCAGTTCCCCCTCTGAGAAGGCCCTGAAGGAAGTGACAAGAGGAATTCGGCAAAGCCTGTGGCCAAGACAAGGAGAACACAGCAGTAGATCAGGAGTGAGGACAGCCCGCCATGGAGGGACAAGGATGTCATGGCAGAAGCCAGTGTGACAGAATGTCAGTGTGTGTTGTCATATCTGGAGTTTGTCATCCAGGGCTGCTGGGGTGGACACATGACAATCGGAACCAGAGGGCCCCCTCACCACCGCCAAGGCCTGGACACCATATACCGTCACCCCGGGACTCTCCCCCGGGGACAAGGGGAAGGGAAAAAGCCCTGAAGTGACTAAAAATGTCTCACCACCTGAATGGGACTCCAGGGTAGAAATCAGAAACAGTTAAAGAAAGTTACATTGGTTTGCCCACTGGCAGATCTGCCATCACCACATGTGGTCCTGCTAAAACATGAAAGAATGTCATTAATGCGACAATGCTATTAGCTAGTTCATTAATCATGATCATTTTCACACTTCCACGGTCAACTACAATCCTGGTGGTTTGAATGGAGGCCTCCCTACTTAATTATAGTGTTTATTAATTAACAGTTCATCCCTTTTCCTGGGCTTAACCTGGCTTTCAGTGAAAGATAAACTGCTTGTATTTCACAAGTGTTCTTTATAGGGGTCCTCCTCCTTTGGGCAAAGGGCCACATTCAGTGTTACCAGGGCAATCGTGTGTTACTGAGTGAACAGGACGATTTTCAGTGATGTTGCTAATGGCTTGGCCTTGTCTATGAATCCAAAGTCATTATAAACATCGGGGATTTCCATGTCCTTCACAGGACAGCTGGGAAGCCCTAGAAAATGACTTTCTTTCACCTCAGTTTTCTCATTTGTATAATGGGGATAATAATGGAAACTTCCTCAAAAACTGAAATGACAAAATACACAAAGTGGCTAGGAAAGGACCTGGCATGTAGCACTCAATTAATACTAGATATTAAAATAACTTAGTATTTTTTTTTGTTTTTTTAGAAATATAGCTGCTATACAATATTATATGTTATTGGTGTACAACATAGTCCCTCACAATTTTTACAGTTACACTCCATTTACAGTTATTATAAAATATTGGCTATAATCCCTGTGTAATTCAATATATTTTTGTAGCTTATTTATTTTATACGTAATAGTTTGTACCTCTTAATCCTCTACCCCCTTCTCTCTCCTCACAGGTAACCACTAGTTTGTTCTCTGTAACTGTGAGTCTGTTTCATTTTTATTATATTCACTAGTTTGTTCTCTATATCTGTTTGTTTCCTTTTTATTATATTCACTAGTTTGTTGTATTTTTTAGATTCCACTTATAACTGATACCAAACAGTATCTGCTTTTCTCTGTCTGACTTATTTTACTTAGCATAATGCCCTTCAAGTTCATATATTCAGTTTAGTCACTCAGTTGTGTCTGACTCTTTGTGACCCCATGGACTGCAGCACACCAGGCTTCCTTGTCCATCACCAACTCCCAGAGCTTGCTCAAACTCATGTCCATCAAGTCAGTGATGCCATCCAACCATCTCATCCTCTGTCGTCCCCTTCTCCTGCCTTCAACCTTTCCCAGCATCAGGGTTTTTCCAATGAGTCAGTTCTTTGCATCAGGTGGCTGAAGTATTGGAGCTTCAACATCAGTCCTTCCAATGAATATTTAGGACTGATTTCATAAGTTAAATATTTCTGAAACTTTTATTGATGTACCCGTATAGAGAAGCACACATATCATAAATGTATGATTTGATGAATCTCCCCAGACAGGACCCACTCATGTAACCAGCATGCAGATGACTGAGGGACCATTACCAGGACTGAGAGGACCCTTCGGGCATCCCTTCTGTTAGTACTGCTGCTGCTGCTGCTAAGTCGCTTCAGTCGTGTCCGACTCCGGGCGACCCCATCGACTGCAGCCTACCAGGCTCCTCCATCCATGGGATTTTCCAGGCAAGAGTACTGGAGTGGGCTGCCATTGCCTTCTCCTCTGTTAGTACAGCCAACCACAAAAGGAATACTCTCCTGACTTCTCATAATGTAGACTGGGTTTTGCCAGGGTTTTCATGTATATGAATGCCATTTCATTCATTCAGGACTCACGCTGTGTGTATTTTCTGTGCCTGGCTTCTTTCACTCCACATCATGTGCCACTCATTGGCATTCTGTATAGCTAGCTGTACTTTATGTTTATTGTTCTACACTGTCCCACTGGGTCAATCTAACTCAGGCTGGTTACCCGTACTTTGGTTTTATGTGCTTTGAGGTAGTTTTAAGTTGAAGGTGATTATGAATAAGGTTGCTATGGATATTCTTGCCTGAGGTTTTTTTTAAACTTTTTGAGATCATTGTATATCCACATGCAGTTGTATGAAATTATACAGAGAGACCTGATGTGCGTTTTACCCAGGGTCCCTCATGGGAACATCTCACAAAACCACACTGCATTATCACAACCAAGACATTGGCTTTGATATAACCCATTGTGGACCTGGTTCAGTTGTCCCCAGTTTTATTTGTACAAGTGTGTGTGTGCGTGCGCACGTGTGCACATGTGTACTGAGTTCTACATACTTTTTTTTTGGCCACGCCCCGTGACTTTTGGAATCTTAGTTCCCGGGCCAGGGATTGAACCCGGGCCACTGCAGTGAGAGTATCAAATCCTAACAATTGTACCACCAGGGAATTCCCAAGTTCTACGCACTTTTATCATGCATGTAGGTGTAGACACTGAACAGTTCCATCACCAATAGCCCACGAGGAACACATGAGCAAACTTGACAGTGAATCGCACGTTGACAGCAATTTTGTAAGAGACCCTGAGCCAGAACCCCCCAGCAGGCCACCCTGGATTTCCGACCCTCAGAAACTGAGGGAGAAAATGTTTTGTTGCTTTCAGCTAAGTATTGAGCTCATTTGTTTTACAAAACAATAACTAATACAAATTACCTACATCAGACCCTTGTTAAAAATGCAGATCTCTGAGCCTCACCCCAGGCCTAGAACTTGCCTTTTATAAACTCCTCAGTCAATTCTCTTTTTGAATCACTGCTCTGCCACTTACTCCATGCCGCTTACTTCACCCTTGGTGCCAATCTTTAAAAAAAAAGTCTATAATCATGCCTGCTTATGAGAGTTTCTGTTTTGGTTCTGTCTGATGTTTGGGTTAGGGATGCTATGACACAGCAGGGTGGCAGGCCCTCTGGTGCCCTGTCTACATACCCTCACCGTTTCAGCGCACACTTGGCAGGAGGTAGAGGATTCCAAGTCCCTGCACTGCTTTGTGGGAGACCTTTCTCTTGCTGCTAGAGCTCATTTGACTGCCTCGGCAGCAAGCCTGAAGTGCTGGGGACTTCACACTCTCCCCGCCCTCCACAATTAACAACTGACTGGTGTATAAACAACCTGGCTCCCTCGCCTCTCCAGGAGGGCGGCTCTAAGCCCCTGATGTCTCCTGCAGGATGAAGTCCCCCTCGCGTGACATGGTAACTTGCTGGATGACACACTGTTTACTGGCTGCCTCCCCTTCCCCCAGATCACACCCCTACAAGTGTTGTCTTCACAGCCCAAATGAACTACTTCCACCCACCTCCCAGTCTTGAGGTCTGCTCCAAGGAGAGGGAAACTAGGACAAGTACCTCACACAGGCTTGGCACATAGTACATGTTCAGTTAACACTTTTGACTAAACAGATGCATGACTGGCTGGTTAAAGGACATGAGAGAACATTTCCACACCAATGACAAACTGAAAAGGTATTTGCAGTGTCGAAAATCCAAAGACACGTATCCAAACTCTCAAATATATCTTCGGTTACAAATCAACAACTCTAATGCCACCAATTTTAGGAGGAAACAAAGGGTTAATCAAGCAACACACAGGTGGGGAGAACAGATGCCCAATGAATACGTGAAGAGTAGTTCTAGGGCAGCAGTGACCGGAGGAATTCAGATTCAAACAAGAGGTGTGCTCACACCCACTAGAAAGGCAAAGCTAGAAATGTGGGGACGTAGGAACCCTGCACAGCTGGGAGGGGAAAGATGCGACCACCTCTCTGGACAGCTTTCAGGCAGCAGTTAGTAAAATCTCCATCACCAGCAAGCCCCTTCCTGTGTACACAAGTCCTGTGGACATTCTCACAAAATACCAGGTGGTTTATGATGGTGTGTTATGTTGGGGAGCTGGAGGCAGGTGGGTAGACTGTGACCCCGGGAAATGGATAAATAACTAGGGCCCTTACTCCCAATGGGACACTGACCCCAGAGCTCCCAGGGAATGGAGCCAAGTGAGAGCCTTCCTTCTGTGGGATATTAGCTGATGCTGCATATTTCATCCCTGCCCAGCTCCCTCCCCGCAAGGTCCCACTTCCCCAGTCTCTCCTGGGTTTTTCTGGGAGTATTTACCAGTTAAACAATGCATGTAAGGCCTCTGCTTCTGAAGAACCAGTCTCGGGACATCCCTTGGTTGTAAGAGACAAAGTCCAAGTTCAAATTCAGGTTCAACTGTTCACTGTGTAAACTGTCTGTTCACTGTCTCAATCAAGGTACCACCCCAGCAGAAACAATGACAACAATATAACAGCAAACCCCCAGATTGATGGGAGATCTAAACTAGAATTCTCACCAACACTGGTTGCGACAGCCTCTGCCTAGGGGTGAGCTGGAGTTTTAATACCCCTCCCAGGGTCCTGCAGACAGACACTGGTGTGTCCTCTGAGAGTATTTCTGACATCATTACAGTAGAGAAAAGTTGCTAGAGTTTTTGGAAGCTGGGGTGGCTTTCCTTAGCCTGGAGATTTTTTTTTCTTTCAAATCTCTCTTGCAAAGAGTTAACTGATTAGCCTGAAGCGCTGTGCTAGCTTCCATTGCTCTCTCTTTGGCAGCCAAAGGAAAGTGTGCATTTTTGATGTGTGTGAATTAACATCTTCTGCAGCTCCTCCCACTCACAGAGAGAAGGAAAATGATACCCGCCAGGCGCTTACAGTTCACACCTTCTTATACCAAAGTGGTGTTGAAGCAAAGGCCAGAGTGAGAGAGAGAAGGCTTTTTCCCTGTCTCACCATTGTGGGGAAATTATACCAGAATAGAGAAAACAAAATAGCCTCCTTGTTAACATGACCTTATGAAAGAAAAGAAATGTGTCTGGTGACTGTCACCATGGACTTGAAAATCCACCCACCCAGGCTTCCTTAGAAATGTTGGATCTGAAACAACTGACAAAGGATTAATTTCCAAAATATACAAGTAGCTCATACAACTCAATACCAGAAAAGCAAACAACCCAATCAAAAAATGGGCAGAAGACCTAAATAGACACTTCTCCAAAGAAGACATACAGATGGCCAACAAACACATGAAAAGATGCTCAACATTGCTCATTATTAGAGAACTGCAAATCAAAACTACAATGAGGTATCACCACACACAGGTCAGAATGGCCAATACTAAAAAATCTACAAACAATAAATGCTGGAGAGGATATGGAGAAAACAGAACCATCTTGCATTGTTGGTGGGAATGTAAATTGAAACAGCCACTGTGGAGAACAGTATGGAGAATCCTTTAAAAACTAGGAATAGAACTACCATATGACCTGACAATCCCACTACTGGGCATATATCATGAGAAAACCATAAGTGAAAAAGAATGTGTACCCCAGTGTTCATTGCAGCACTTTTCACAATAGCTCGGACATGGAAGCCAGCTATATGTCCACTGACAGATGAGTGATATAGAAATTGTGGTATACATATACACAATTAATGTATATGGAATATTACTCAGCTATAAAAAAGAATGCAATCAAGTCAGTCCTAATGAGATGAATGAACCCAGAGCCTATTAAACAAAGTGAAGTAAGTCAGAAAGAGAAAGACAAATATTGTTTATAAATGTATACATGTAGAATCTAGAAAGATAGTACTGACAAACCTATTTGCAGGGCAGCAATGGAGACGCGGACATGGAGAACAGACTTGTGGACCATATGTAAAACAGGTAGTAAGTGAGAATTTGCTGTGTAAAAGAGGGAGGACAACCTAGAGGGGTGGGATGGGAGGGAAATGGGAGAGAGGCTCAGGAGAGAGGGGACATGTCTATACCTGTGGCTGATTTGTGGCAATGTGTGGCAGAGACGAACACAATTTTTTGTAAAGCAACTGTCCTCCAATAAATAATTTTGTTCTATACTTCTCAAAAAAAAAAAAGGAACATATTCAGTTGAATGAACATTTAAAACAATTAAAAAATGGAGAAAAAAAAAAAAAAAAGCAATCCCAGATCCATGAATTTCAGAAACAGCCCTCACTTTCTGGTGCCCTGCCCCCAGCAACCCCAGCCTACACCCCTCCCCACTGCACTCCTCAGGCTCAGCCAGATAACTCTGTGTGGAAAGTGTCTGAAAGTGGTTCCTGAGTGAGATGATACAGGGATTCTGTGAGGGAAGGGGACCTCAGAGACTGGCTGAAGTAAAGAACTTAGAACATTCTTTATTTTATTTGTGGGAGATTCTACTGTGCAGCGCTAAAGCCAGGCTCTAGGTTCCTCTTTGCTTGGCCCACTCAGAAGCAAGCATCTCTCAGAGGGACAGGGCTTCCTGCAAGAGCAGTTACTGGCACAGATCTGTTTCACTGGTGGAGGCTGCTGCACGAGTGATACAAGCGAACTTCGACTAGACACACTCCTGATGTCGCCTTGCTGCTCGTGTCCACAGAAACCTTCTCTACAGCTGCAGAGACATATGTGCACTTTAACAGAACCATGGGGCAAGTGCTCACACTCACAGAGCCAGAAAATCCCACTAATGGATGGACTTGGGAACCATGTTTCCACTGAGGGCCCCCAAGCCCAATTGCCCAGGGTGCCCACCTGGACAGGAGAGGGGCCTCAGGACTGCCTCAATCTGATATCAGCAAGACCAAAAATCCGGATTTCAGACCAATCCACCAGTCGCATTCCTGGAGGTGGAGGTGGCAGGGAAATCATCCCCCTTGCACACAATTCATTTCTCTGAGTCCCAGGGAGGAGGCAATCAGCAACTGTGATTTCTCACAGACATCGGGCTCCTGCCCTGTGGAGAACCAGGCAATTTATAGATCTCACTGAAGGCTCTGGAAAGAGATTTAGGCCAGTTACTAACTAGCCATAAACCCTAAGAAATCTAATGCTCTGTATAATAAATATCTAAGTTTCCCTGGAGACCCTCTGTACTGCCTATTGCTGTAGCCAGGAATTATAAAGTTTCTCTATGAAACCCCCACTTACGTAAGATACATAGATAGATAAAACTGAAAATAAACATGTTGACCACCATTTACAGAATTTTTGTGTGTGTGTGAAAATATCTACACACATTTCCTCATACATAACTCAAAATTTCTAAGCACTTCTCCTAACTTCTCACAATAGGAAGGGCTGGCTCCTCCCACCCACACACCAACACAATGCTCAGTGTGACCCCTGCCACCTCCAGGTGTGCGAGACAGTCACACACACCCATTCATTCTTTCATTTCTTCACTGCTCACTAACTTCCTACTCTGTGATGAACATTTTCCAGGTGTTGGAGGAAACCACTATGAACAAGAACACCAGAAAAACTAGCCCCATGGATCTTCAACCCCTCTCATGAAGAGAAAAAAATAAAGAACCTCAGAGTGGATGAGGGCTATAAAGGAAACAAGCAGGGGCAGGAGGAACTGTGGAGGGAGCGGGGAGAAGTGTCTCTCTGACCTTGAAGTGGATCTCTTCAAGATGCTGTCTCCTTCCCTCATTCCCTGAAGCAAGAAAGATTTCTGGAGCACAAAACCCTATGCTGGACGTTTGGCCTTGGGGCTACACGATGAATAAAAGAGACCAGAATACCTGACCTTGTGGTACTTGCATTCTGGTAGGAGAGGCAGGAAAATGAGTAAAATAACAACTTTGTGGCGACTGCAACCATGGAATTAAAAGATGTTTGCTCCTTGGAAGAAGGAGCTATCTATGACAAATCTAGACAACATATTAAAAAGTAGAGACATCACTTTGCCAACAAAGGTCCGTAGGTCAAAGATACAGAAGCAGAAGATATTAAGAAGAGGTGGCAAGAACACACAGAAGAACTATACAAAAAAGATCTTCACAACCCAGATAATTGCGATGGTGTGATCACTCACCTAGAGCCAGACATCCCGAAATGCGAAGTCAAGCGGGCCTTAGGAAGCATCATTATGAACAAAGCTAGTGAAGGTGATGGAATTTCAGTTGAACTACTTCAAATCCTAAAAGATGATGCTGTGAAAGTGCTGCACTCAATATGCCAGTAAATCTGGAATACTCAGCAGTGGCCACAGGACTGGAAAAGGTCAGTTTTCATTCCAATCCCAAAGAAAGGCAACACCAAAGAATGCTCGAACTACCCCACAATTGCATTCATCTCACATACTAGCGGCACCCCTCTCCAGTACTCTTGCCTGGAAAATCCCATGGACAGAGGAGCCTGGTAGGCTGCAGTCCATGGGGTCGCTAAGAGTCAGACATGACTGAGCGACTTCACTTTCCCTTTTCACTTTCATGCATTGGAAAAGGAAATGGCAACCGACTCCAGTGTTCTTGCCTGGAGAATCCCAGGGATGGGGGAGCCTGGCGGGCTGCTGTCTATGGGGTCGCACAGAGTTGGACACGACTGAAGCGACTTAGCAGCAGCAGAAGCACATACTAGCAAAATAATGCTCAAAATTCTCCAAGCCAGGCTTCAACAGTATATGAATTTCCAGATGTTCAAGCTGGATTTAGAAAAGGCCGAGGAACCAGAGATCAAATTGCTAACATCTGTTGGATCATCAAAAAAGCAAGAGAGTTCCAGAAAAACATCTACTTCTGCTTTATTGACTATGCCAAAGACTTTGACTGCGTGGATCACAACAAACTGAAAATTCTTCAAGAGATGGGAATACCAGATCACCTGACCTGTCTCCTGAGAAATTTGTATGCAGGTCAAGAAGCAACAGTTAGAACTGGACACTGAACAACAGACTGGTTCCAAATGGGGAAAGGAGTACATAAAGGTTGTATATCGTCACCCTGCTTATTTAACTTATATGCAGAGTACATCATGAGAAACACTGGACTGGATGAAGCACAAGCTGGAATCAAGATTGCTGGAAGAAACACAATAACCTCACATATGCAGATGACACCACCCTTATGGCAGAAAGTGAAGAAGAACTAAAGAGCCTCTTGATGAAAGTGAAAGAGGAGAGTAGAAAAGTTGGCTTAAAACTCAACATTCAGAAAACTAAGATTATGGCATCGGGTCCCAACACTTCATGGCAAATAGATGGGGAAACAGTGACAGACTTTATTTTCTTGGGCTCCAAAATCACTGCAGATGGTGACTGTAGCTATGAAATTAAAAGACACTTGCTCCTTGGAAGAAAAGCTATTGCTAACCTAGACAGCATATTAAAAAGCAGAGACATTAATTTGCCAAAAAAGGTCCGTCTAGTCAGTTCAGTTCAGTCGCTCAGTTGTGTCCGACTCTCTGCGACCCCATGAACCGCAGCACGCCAGGCCTCCCTGTAAATCACCAACTCCCTGAGTCCACCCAAACCCATGTCCATCGAGTCGGTGACGCCATCCAGCCATCTCATCCTGTCGTTCCCCTTTCCTTCTGCCCTCAATCTTTCCCAGCATCAGGGTCTTTTCCAATGAGTCAGCTCTTTGCATCAGGTGGCCAAAGTATTGGAGTTTCAGCTTCAACGTTAAGTCCTTCCAATGAACACCCAGGACTGATCTGCTTTAGGATGGACTGGTTGGATCTCCTTGCAGTCAAAAGGACTCTCAAGAGTCTTCTCCAGTAGTCATGTATGGATGTGAGAGTTGGACTATAAAGAAGGCTGAGGGCCAAAGAACTGATGCTTTTAAACTGTGGTGTTGGAGAAGACTCTTGAGAGTCCCTTGGACAGCAAGGAGATCCAACCAGTCCATCCTAAAGGAAATCAGTCCTGAATATTCATTGGAAGGACTGATGTTGAAGCTGAAACTCCAATACTGTAGCCACCTGATATGAAGAACTGACTCATCTGAAGAGACCCTGATGCTGGGAAAGATTGAAGGTGGGAGGAGAAGGGGACGACAGAGGATGAAATGGTTGGATGGCATCCAACTCAGTGGACATGAGTTTGAGTAAACTCTGGGAATTGGTGATGGACAGGGAAGCCTGGCGTGCTGTAGTCCATGGGGTCACAAAGAGTCAGACACAACTAAGCAACTGAACTGAACTGAACTGAATGGCTTTTCCAGTAGTCATATATGGATGTGAGTTTGGATCATAAAGAAGGCTAAGCACCAAACAACTGATGCTTTCGAACTGTGGTGCTGGCAAAGACTCTTGAGAGGAGATCAAACCAGTCAATCCTAAAGGAAATCAACCCTGAACATCCATTGGAAGGACTGATACTGAAGCTGAAGCTCCAATACTTTGGCCACCTGATGCAAAGAGCCATCTCATTGGAAAAGATCCTGATGCTGGGAAAGACTGAGGGCAGGAGGAGAAAGGGACAACAGCAAATGAGATGGTTGGGTGGCATCATCGACTCAACAGACATGAGTCTGAGAAAACTCAGTGAAGGACAGGGAAGTCTGGCATGCTGCAGTCCATGCGGTCACAAAGAATCGGACACAACTCAGTGACTGAACAACAACAACAATTTTGCGGGTGAAGTGTAGTGAAGGACAACGCAGGAAGGAATGGGAGCAGGTGTGCTGGGCCTGGCCAGAGACTTCACCAGGTAACAACTGAACAAAGTGTCCACTGGTGGATAAACAGATAAAGAAAACATGGTACCTACATAAAATGGCATGTTAATCATTCAGCCTTAAAAGAAAGGAAATCCTGCCACTGGCAACAACATGATGAATTTAGCAGATAGTGTGCTAAGTCTAGTAAGCCAGAAAGAGAAAGGCAAATACTACATGGTATGACTTATATGTTGAATCTAAAAAAAAAAAAAAGGAAGAAAGGAAGGTGAGTCATAGAAACCAAGAGTAGAAAAGTGGTTGCTGGGGGCTGGGGGTGGGGGAAATAGGGAGAGGCTGGTAAAAGTTAAAAAGGTATAGATTTTCAGCTATAGATGAATAAGGTTTGAGGATGTAATGTAAAACACGGTGACTCTGGTTAACAGCACTGTAGAGTAGAACTGAAATTTGCTAAGAGTAGAGCTCAAATGTTCTTCCATGAAAAATCAAACATTTGAGGTGATGGATGTTGTGATTAACTCACTGGGGGAATTATTTCACAACATGGATGTATATCAAATCAGTACGTTATATGCTTTAAATATCTTATGATTTTATTTATCAATTAGACTTCAATAAAGGCTAGAGGCGGGGCAGGGGACAGATGAAGAACCGACAAACAAACAGGAGGAGGGAGCACAGGTGAGTAGGAAAGAGGCCTTCTAGACAGAGTCCAAAGGTGCTCTAGGTAGAGGCCTACAGGGTTTTGAGATAAGATCTAAGGGATAAGGAATCAAGTCTTGCAAAGAGCTAGTAGGGCAGAGGGAACAAGGTGAGGTGTATTCAAGGAACTGAGAGGGTCTGAGCAGGAGAGCAGAGTTGGCAGTTCTTGTGGGACCTTCCTCTATGGCAAGCATGGCTGGCAGGCCAAGTACATCACATCTTGGAGCCTTGACAGATGCTGTTCCCTCCGTAGGAAAGCCTTTTCCACCTTCTTCAAAAAAAAAAAAGAGACCGCTTGTTTTTAAGGCCCCTTCCTGAGGCTGTCTGTCCTCTCCCTTTGGGCAGAAAGATAAGCTCCCTCTTCATCGCTGAATGAGTTCCAGCCACGTCAGCCTAGTAGGAAAGACAGTATAGTCAAAGCTATGGTTTTTCCAGTAGTTGTGTACGAATGTGAGAATTGAACCATAAAGAAGGTTGAGCTCCAAAGAATGGATGTTTTCAAATGGTAGTGCTGGATAAGACTCTTGAGAGTCCCCTGGACTGCAAGGAGATCAAACCAGTCAATCCTAAAGGAAATCAACTCTGAATATCCATTGGAAGGACTGATGCTAAAGCTGAAGCTTCAACACTTTGGCCACCCGATGCAAAGAGCTGACTCATTAGAAAACACCCTGGTTTCTGGGAAAGGCTGAAGGCAGGAGGAGAAGGGGATGACAGAGGATGAGATCGTTGGATGGCATCACTAATTCAATGGACACGAGTTTGAGCAAGCTCCAGGAAATGGTGAAGGGCAGGGAAGCCTGGTGTGCTGCAGTCCATGGGGTTACAAACAGTCGGACACAACTGAGCAACTGAACAACAACAACAAGGAAAGACCGTACTTTAATATCCTCAGCAACCGCTCAGGGTCTGCAGCTTAGTAGGTGCTTAGTAAATAAGATGAATGTTTGTTGACTGAGCACTGGATGGCAGGCAACTTTCATCTGACTGCAGATGGCATAAGAGCAATGTTTTCCGGTTCTAGCTTCACTCTTTGCTCTAGATATTTTCCCTTCTGATACGCTATTTCCACGACAGGGATGTCCCCTCCCGGCGTGCTGCAGTTCATGGGGTCTCACGTAGTGACTGAACAACAGAGAGAGCAGCCAAGACACCAGCGTGTTCCTCACTTTGAGGAACATGTGTTCCTCACCGTGCAGGGCGAGTGGCTGGAGGAAATGCAGCAGGTGCACGAATTCCCTGTGCCAAGCAGCAGCCCCGTCCCCACCTCAGGCCTGACTTTGTTCCAGGGCTTTCTGCCTTTTCTGGTTCTCCTGTCCCTCCAACCTCGGGCTCGAGTCCCTTCCCTGCCTCTGACCAGTTTCCTACTGCCCGGGGGAGGCAGAAGCCACTGAGGGAAACTCCCTCAGCGGCCCCTCCCCAACCCCTCCTCTGAGCTCTGCCTTGGTCCCCGTCCCTCTGGTACTAGAGCGGGACATACTGACTGGGTCCAACTTTCCTCTCTCAGTACTCAACACATCAGTAACTCTCCCTTCTCCATTCCTTTCGCCATCATACAAACACCATCTTACTTCTGTCTTTAAAAAACAATAACCCTCTTAGCCCCACTTCCCTCCCAAGTGTTGTCCAATTTCTCCTTCCCTTAAGCAGACTAGTCCTTGTAATTCTGTCATGGTATGTAATTCTGTCAGGGTACCGTTGACGGAAATCCTCCCACCTTGGCCAGACAGGAGGATAACCACTTGCCTGAGCTATCTCACAACAGGAAGTCCTGGAAAGGAACCCAACGCTGCCGTCCGGTCTCTCTCTCAGTCAAGATGGATTCCAGCGCAAAGGGTTCTGGGCGGTTGGTCGACTCCGCCCTCTTTTGGCCCCTCCCAGAAGTCTTCCGGCTGGAATCCACCTTAGGTGAGAGATGACGGGGCGTCCAGGAAGGACCCTGAGTCAGAATGACTGGCCAGAGACAACTCGAAAACGAACCCTACTACCATAAACCCTGAGACCAGAGCCATGTGGCAGAGCAGTTCTCCTGTGTTCCTTTCCCCTGCTGCTCCCCGCCCGAGCACCCCTTCCCAATAGTCTTTCGCTTTGTCACCACGTGTCTCCGGGACAATTCATTTCTGCGTGTTAGGAGCCCACTCTAGGGCCCTAAAAGTACACCCTCCTTCTTGCAACAGTTCCGGTCTCCTGCTTGCCTCCCAGCTGTCTGCTGTGAGCTGGTGCCAATCAGCCTCTCACTTCACCCACCACAGGTCACCAGAGCATCCCCACCCTTGCTGGCGTCAGAACAGCTCTGGGCTGAGCCTGACGGATTTGTCCCTCTTCTGCCCTATACACTTGCCTTCCAGGATCACACATTCTCTTGGCTTCCCCCTACCTCCCCAGGTCCTGCTCCTTCTTCTAACATCTACACACTGGTGAGCCCCTAGGGCTCAGTCTTTGGACTTCTTTTCTTTTCTATGCATGCTCATTCCCTTGCCAACCTTGTCTAATCCCAGAGATTTCAGTGCCACCTACGTGGAGCCCAACAGGATTTCCTTATGCAGTTACCTACCTGGCAGTTCCATCTGGAGGTTTGTCAGTCAGGATAAACTAGATTACAGTGCAGATCAACAGGCTACTCCGGTGGCTCAGCGGTAAAGAATCCACCTGCTATGCCAGAGACCCAGATTTGATCCTTAGGTCGGGAAGATCCCCTGGAGGAGGGCATGGCAACCCACTCCAGTCTTGCCTGGAGAATCCCATGGACAGAGGAGCCTGGCGGCCTACAGCCCATAGGGTTGCAAAGAGTCAGACATGACTGAAGCGACTGAGCACGTGTGCACTCAGTGCAGATCAAACACCTCCAATATCTTAGTGGCTTAAAACTACAGAGGTTTATTTCTTGCTTGTGGCATCTTTTCACCACAGATCAGCTGGGGCTTCTGTGCTTATCCATCAGGGACCTGGGTGCTGATGGAGGTTACACTCTCATTAACAGCCATCATAACACAAAGCCTCGGGTATGGCCCGACAGAGAAGAGAGCATGGAAAATCATGCATTTTCTTAGCTGCTAACTTCTGGCATGTCTAACTAGTGTCCTCTCTGCTGTTACCTTAAGCAGTTTTCAGAATGGATATGGGTACTTAGATGTACAAACAAATGTCCACATCATCTTCAAACACAACAATCCATACTCTTCAGTAATGGAGTTAACATTTCCACCTAAGAGGGGGTTATCATAAGGTATTGTGGGCAGTAAAGGACTGGGCCTCCATCTAGGGAGGGCTTTCCCCAGTGGGGGCTCACCAGTGTTGAACTAGTCAGTGTTCACCAACCAGCTCTCTCTGAAACCAAAAAGCGAGGACTTCCCTGGTCGTCCAGTGACTAAGACTCCGCCTCCCAGTGTAGGGGGCATGGATTCGATCCCAGGTCAAGGAATTAAAACCCACATGCAGCAACTAAGAGTTTGCATGCCGCAATTGAAAAGATCCTGCATGCCTCAACTAAGACAGTGCAGCTAAATAAATAAATATTTTTTTAAAAAGCCCTGATTTGTACAGTTCACCAGTTATCATGGTGTAAATGTTCCCACCATGAATGATTTCAGGTCACCAAGATTCTAAAATCAAGCTCACATTGGCTCTTGTGAGCTGACATGAGCCAACTATCACATACTGGTTTCAACCCAAATTGCTTCATCACATCCCGTGACCTGTTCTCTCTTGAAGAATGAGTAGGGACCATCTAGTCACTGGGACAATATTTTGTCCGCATTATTTAATTTCAGGCTGATATTAGTCATATTTGGCTCTACTGTTTTAACAAAGAGACCCAAAATAATTTGTACACTAATGTTCATAGTAGCATTATTCACTATAGCTAAAAGGTGGAAACAATCCAGACATCTATCAACAGATAAATAGATAAACAAAATATAGTATATATCTACAATGAAATGCTATTCAGCCTTAAAAAGGAACAAAATTCTGATATGTGCTGTAACACAAATGAACCTTGAAAACCTTATTCCAAAGTGAAATAAATGAAATAGAGAAGGCCAAGTTTAATATGATTTTACTTATATGAGGCACCTTGAACAGTCAAATTCAAAAAGGCAGAAAGTAGATTAGAGAATACTTGGGGGTGAGGGAGAGGGAAATTGAGAGTTATTGTTTAAGGGGTCAAGTTTCTGTTTGGGATGATGAAAAAGTTCTGGCAATCAATAGTGGTAGTAGTTGCACAACATTGTGAATGTACTTAATGCCATTGAATCATACACTTAAAATGATATATTTTATGTTACTTATATTTTACCACAATAAAAAAAATTTTAAAGAATATCGTAAAATAATAGAGGCTTAAATGCCATTTCTGTCACTCATAAAAGGCTAAATAGGTGGTCCAAGGCTGGAAAGGTGAACCCACAATTGCCAAGTGATACCAGGCTCCTTCTACCTGAGTTCTCTGCCACTCTTGACACAAGGTCTCTCCCTCATGGTCTGGATGGCTGCTTCTGCCCATACCATCACATCAGCATTCCAGCCAACAAGAAGCTAGAACATAGGAAAGGAGGTATGCTTCTTCCCTTTAGGAGTAGAGCCTGGATATCACACACATCACTTCCACCTTTATCCCATCAATCAGAACATATTCATCTAGGTGCAGTAGAGGCTGGGAGATGCAATTTTTCATCCAGACAGGTATATGTCTGGCTAAAAATTCAGTAACTCTGTAAAAGAGGAAAATGGATTATAATTAGTAACCACTATCAAAGCCATAATAACCTTGTGAAATAATCACTATGACCCGAATTTTAGAGAAGCAGAGACTGGGGCTCAAAGTGTTAACTAGCTCAGCCAAAGTCACATGACAATGAGTGCAGAACTGAACAATCCTGCTGTTTCTGACTCCAAAGCCTGTGCTCTCTCCACTATATGATGCTCTTTCCCTCCAAGAAGTGAAGTTCATCTGTCACCTCCAGATATTGCAAAAGAGAGCACAGGCTGAGGGTGGGGGAAAGCGGGGGCACGCAGATCATCTGATACCGTATTTGAACCCACAGACTTAATCCTAGTGGCATCTGGGGTGAGGGCTCTGAAGTGACTCTGAGTTGCTAAATGGCCACACATGTGGCACTGTGCCGAAGCCCGCTCTCCCCCGGTCCACAAGAGCTGGTTGGTAAATGTTCAGGAATTTTGTGAGCGGGTTGTCAAACACAACCATTATAAAATTAAATGATGTAAATTTACAATTAAATGATATTAAAAACAAAGATAAGACTCAAAATCATCTCTTCCCAATTATTCTGCTATGTTTCTCTATTCTCTGTGCTCTGAGGATATTTATGTTTATTGTGGCTGAGTGGTGGCAAGTCTATAAAACAGCGAGCTGCTGCCATTCTCCTGTGTTCAGTCATGTCACCTTGGTAGCTTGACATCAGCCATGAGCGGAATGTTTATAACATGTAAATCAGCAAAGGTTACAGATCAGAGCTGTGGTTTTTCTTAAATGGGGGAGAAACTGAATATGAGTGTGTTTTGACTGAAGTGGGAGTGTGATACACACTTATCCCTCAGAATCAGACATGAGTTTTTTTCCTTTAAGTGGTGATGGATGGTGTGCGTGCTCAGTCGTGTCTGACTCTTTGAGATCCCGTGGATTGTAGCCCACCAGGCTCCTCTGTCCATGGGATTCTCCAGGCAAGAATATTGGAGTGGGTTGCCATTTCTTACTCCAGGGGAATCTTCCTGAACCAGGGATCGAACCCGGGTCTCCTGCATTGCAGGCAAATTCTTTACCATCTGAGCCACCAGGGAAGTGGTGAAAGGAAGAGTTAAAACTATTTCCAGATGACATGATCCTCTATGACAAAGAACCTCCACATAAAAACTATTAGAACTAATAAATGAATTCAGCAAGGTAGCAGGATATAAGATTAATTAATATACAGAAATCTGTTGCATTTCTTTTCACTAATAAAATCATCCTGTTTCTCCCTCCATCTCTTGTTTCATTGCTGTCGCTTATTGCACTTATATATAAGCATACAAAAGCATATATATGTACATAAGACAATTATACATCAGCGAATACACGGTTGCTTTATTTTGAGCAAATTTATCTGTGAGATGAAGAAAAAGAAAATAAAAGTTTTAAATTTTACCTTTATTCTTTCTTTGATGCTTTTCCTTACTATATGTTGATCCAAGTTTCTGACCTCTATTATTTTCCTTCTTAGAAAAAAATGTCTTTTAGCATTTTCTTACAAGGCAGATCTACTGACAACACCTTCAGTTTTTGTTTGTCTGAGAAAGTCTTTATTTCTCCTTTACTTTTGAAAAAGAACTTCACAAGGTATAGAATTCCAGGTTGGTGACTTCTTTCTCTCAGCACTTTAAATACTTCACTATCTCCTTGCTTGCAAGGTGTTTGAGAAGTTGGGTATAATTTTTACCTTTGTTCTTCCATAGGTAAAGTTCTTTTCTTTTTTCTCCTTTGGCTTCTTTCAGGGTTTTGTTTTTTTTTTTAAATCTTTCTCTTTGTACTTTAAAAATGAGATGCCTAGATATAACTTTTTTTTTAAAGGGCAGGTGGATTTACTCTTGTTATTCTACAAGCTTCCTGGATCTGTGGTTTGATGTCTAAGATTATTTTGGAAAATTCCCAGCCATCATTTCTTCAAATATTTTTTGTTCTTTTCTCTTCTCCCCCTGGCATTCCCATTACCATATTACAATTTTGTATTGTGTCACAGTCCTCAGATACTGTTCTGCTTTTGTTCCTTTTGCTTTTTGGTTATTGAGATAACCTCAAGTTCTTTCTTTAGCCATGTCCAATCTAATAAAAAGCCCATCAAAGGCATTCTTTACTTCTGTTAGTATTTTTTAGCTCTAGCACTTCTCTTATGGTTCTTTCTCAGGCTTTCTCTCTCTGCTTCCATTGCTCATCTGCTCTTAGATGCTGTCTACCTCACCCATTAGAGCCCTTACCATATCAACCCTAGTTGTTTCAAACTTTTGCATCCCTGCCATGTCTGATGCTTGTTCTTTCTCTTCAAATTGTGTTGTCATTCGGTATGGCTTGTACCTTTTATTTCATAACCAGACACGATGTACTGGGTAAAAGGAATTGCTATATTCATTTTTTTAAGGAAAAAAAAAAAAAAGAACGGCTATAAATAGGTCTTTAGCAATGTGGTGCTGAGGTGGGAGGGAGGGGCAGTATTCTATAGTTCCTGCAATTAGGTCTCAGTCCTTTAGTGCTCCTGGTCTGTGGACTTCCCAAGAGTTTGTTTATTCTTTTCCCCTTAGGTTGGGCAGGATGGCTTGAGTGGACTGGAGCTGGGTATTTCTCTTCCCCTAGATCACTCAGGCTCTGATAACACCCCAGCAGGTTAGGCTCTGGTTAACTAGTTTCTCCTAGGGGCAGCCTTTTGAAGAAGCTTTGCAAAATGATTTTTCCCCCTCTACCTGCCAGCCTCCTGAGTAGATTTTTCTCAGATATTTACTGTGGGAATCTGACAGAGCTCCAAGAGGTAAATCTCAGTGCTGTGGGAACAACCCTGGAGTCTTCAGGTCCCCCTGGAGTTTTGAACTCTGAGTTGTCCACACTGAGCTCCAGTAATTTATCAATTATGTTGAGATTTTCCTACCCTGGCACTGGTTCCCATGCTGGCTTCCACTCCTGAGTCTCTGCTCCAGTGAGTAAGTACCTGTTATGTTCACTGGTCTGCCTCTCCAGTCTTGAGGGGCAGTGGTTTGACAGTGTCCTCCCCTCTTACGGATCCAGGAGGAGTTGATTTGAGACTATTTGGCTTTTTGTGTATTGTTAGGATGGAACGGTGACTTCCAACCTCCTTACATGTGAAACTGACACCCTAAAATTCCTGCATATTTAGCGAGAGAATTTCTGATAAACATAGTGTTCAGGGGCTTGCCTAAGAAAAATGATTTGCTGGTATCCGAATCCCTATTGTTTCCTAGTCCCTGTAGCTTGCTGAGTCTTTACTCATGGCTGCCTGAGCCCTGCCCCACCCGCTTCATCCTCACTGGCAGCTACCCTGCTGGTGTGCCTCCTTTTCCCCTACAAGTGGAGGCAGGATCTCGGAGGAAGGTGTGATGAGTGGGGACAAATGGCTACCCTTGTCCTTTGAATGGGTAAGGTCCGCTTCCCTCTCAGACTGTGGATCGGGTGATAACATGCTGCCCCTGCCCAGTGCTGAATTCATTCTGTTGCCTGCAGGCGGTTGGGGGCAGCAGGGACAGGAAGATGAGATGCACAGCCAGGCAGGCGCCTGAGCGCGACTGAGCCAGGGCAGGAGGCTGCTAGCTCCGCAGGAGTCCCTGGTCCAGAAGCTCTCCCTTATCAAGACACATGCGCAAGCCCCCACGCCTCACCTTCAAAAACCGAGACAATCATTAAAGATGGGAAGGCTCCGACTGCATCTTATTGTGCTGAAAAACAAAAGCAGCCTGGAAATATTGGAATACTGGAATGCAAAGCTGGCCTCCCCCAGCCCCCAGATGTGGCCTCCATCTCTCCAAGGACTGTCTTTGCTGTCCAAAGACTTATTTCGTCTTGCAAAGGACTCCATAGCAAGGATCACCTGGCAGCGTCCACGTGTGGCCCAAATGGCCAGGCTTTTATGCCTCTGGCTGGCTCAGGTGCCGCATGTGCTGGGGTCCCACCTGGGGCGAGGCAGATGTGAAGATGCTCACGGCTCACACCACAGCTGGACAAGCTCTACTCCAACAAGGCTCTGGACAGCTCAGCTCATAGAGGGGGAGGGATGGGGGTGGGGCTGAAGCTCTCAGCAGGGCTTTGCCTTTCCAGGCTGACAAGGGTGTGAACATTCCCCTCACCACTTCCAGCTGTGTGGCCCTGAGCACAATGACACAGCGATAATACACTGTCAGTATGATGCTGAGCAAATTTATCTGTTAGATCAATTAAGAAAATCCCAAGCTTTTTTTTTAACCTCTACTTATTCTTTGACACTCTTCCTTTATGTTGGTCTGAGTCTCTGATCTGTATTATTTTCCTTCTTAAAGAAGAAACGTCTTTTAGCTTTCTCTTGCGAGGCAGATCTGGCAACAAATACCCTCCATTTTTGTTTGTCTGAGAAAGTCTTGGTTTCTCTTTCACTTTTGAAAGAAAAGTTTCACGAAGCATAGAATTCTAGGTTAGTGGGTTCTTTCTCTCAACATTTTAAATACTTCACTCCACTCCAGGTCTTCCTGCTTCCGTGGTTTTTGAGAAGCTGGATGTAAATTCTTACCTCTGTTCTTCCATAGGTCAAGTGCTTTATCCCTCACTCTAAGCCTCTGGATTCCTTTTTCATAAAACCAAATGTCCAGTTCCCCAAATCCCAGGATCAAGGCCTTTTAAGAGAAAAATTGGTCGAGTGCCCTCCCTCAGTGGCTCCCTACTCCCCAAATTAACCCTTGATGACATCCTAGAACTTCCAAATGTGTTAGTTTCCTGTTGCTGCTGTGTAAACGACCACAAAGTTAGTGGCTTGAAACACACAAATTCACTATCTTCTAGGTTTGGAGTTCCCAAGTCCAAAACAAATCTCGCTGGATCAAGATCAAGGTTTCCACAAGGCCAAGCTCCTTTCTGGAGGTTCAAGGGGAGGATTCCTTTCCTCGCCTTTCCAGCGTCTTGGAGCTGCTGCTCTCTTTGGCTCGTGGTCCCCTCCTCCACCTTCAAAGTGAGCAACGCCCAGTTGAGTCTCCCTTAAGTCACTGTGATGCAGACTTGCTTGCCCCCTTCTTCCACATTTAAAGACCTCAGTAATGACACTGGGCCCACCTGGCTCATCCAGGCCACTCTCCCTCTGTTAAGGTCAGCTGATTAGCAACTTAATTCCATCTGCCACTCAATTCCCCCAACCTCATAACAGTACATCCACAGATTCCATAAATGACAACACAGCCTTTTTAATAATGATTTTTTTAAAAATTTACTTTATTGAAGTATAGTTGGTTTACAATGCTGTGTTAATTTCTGCCATATAGCAAGTGATTCAGGTATTCATATACATACATTCTTTTAACTTTTTATTTTATTTTGGAGTATAGTTGATTAACAATGTTGTGATAGTTCCAGGTGTACAACAGTATGATTCAGTTATACACTGTATCTATTCTCTTTCAAATTTCTTTCCCATATAGGTTGTTACAAAATATTCCCTGTGCTATACAGTAGGTCCTTGTTGGTTATCCATTTCATTTTTTTGTTTCATTTTTTTTTTTTTTTTGGTTATCCATTTTAAAATAGTACTGTGTACATGTTGATCCCAAACTCCCTAACTATCCCTCCTTCCCACCCTTCCCCCTTGGTAACCATAAGTTCCTTCTCCAAGTCTATGAGTCTGATTCTGCTTTGCAAATAAGTTTATTTTTATAATTCTTTTTGTTTTAGATTCTGCATATAAGTGATATCATATATTTGTCTTTCTCTGAGACATGACCATCTTCAGGGGAGTCACGGTTCTCTATCACACAGGCCAAGGTCAGAATGCCTTTCCCAGGGTCATCTCCACATGATGCATCCAGAGGGGACTTTCAAAAATAAGTCAGTTTGCATGAGTGCATGCTCAGTCACTTCAATCGTGTTGACTCTTTGCAACCCTATGGACCATAGCCCGCCAGGCTCCTCTGTCCATGAAATTCTCCAGGCAAGAATGTTGGAGCAGGTTGCCATGCCCTCCTCCAGGGATCTTCCCTATCCAGGGATTGAAACCAAATCTCTTATGTCTCCTGCGTTGGCAGGAGGGTTCTTTACCACCAGCGCCACCTAAGGTGCTAGTAAGTAAAGCGCCCAGCAGACCCAATAACACCCCCAGCTCCTCACTCTCCTCCCCATGTCCACTTCCTCAACCACTGCAGTTTCCAAAAGATGAAATGTGGGGGAACACTTCTCAGTCAGCATAGGAAAGATGAAAAAGGAAGGCTAGAAAAACAGGCTGCGATGGGGGGAGGGGCCCAGAGATGCTGCCCAGCCTCCTACTCTCCAGCCGGAAGGGACCACAGCTCACAGCCTGGATGCCTCTGCTACTGAGGAAGAGGCTGCTCTGCAGTGAAGGCTTTCTCATGTCACACAGCCCAGGGGGCTTAGAGAGAGAGCATCCAGGGGCCCTGAGTGGCTGGGGTGCCCTTTGAGGGACACAGTCCCAGGGTCATGGCAGGGACGCATCTGGCAGGCAGAGGCTGCCTAAAAAGGCTTAGGACAGGGGCAGTCCTGAGCCCCCTGCTGTGCCGGATGCACAAATAAGTGAAGTTCATAGCTAGGATTTTGACAGCTGCTTCTCTCATATGGTAGAAAAGCAGCGAACCAACAGACGTGAGTGTGGCAAGAGTGGGGTGCGGTGGAGAGAATAAACTGGAGGGGGTGGAGGTATAAGGAGGGAATTCAAATGTGTCTATCATGTTTATTTCTTTAGAAACAGAAGAATCTGAATGGGGCAAAATGCTAACATGTGTTGAATCTATTATTCTGTCATTCTTTCTGTGTTTAAAATATTTTTAAAGGGATAGAAAAATGGAGAAAGAATGGCTGATGCGAATTCATAAAGGAATCACATGAACCCTCCACCACACACACACACACTAGTTTCAGCATAGGCTAATAGTCCTTTCCTCGCTCCCTTTCCGCTCATCATTAAAATAATTTTCTCTGTATGTACAATTTATATAATCACGGTAAGTAGTCTCAGGGCTTTTTAAAAATTCAATGAGTTTTCTTATCAATTTAATTATTTCAGCACATTGTTCAAGTTAATTAACTTTCGTTGAGTTGATTGACTGTTATAGTCCAAAAAAGGTTTTTCAGCTCAACAAAAAAGACTTGTAGAAGTTCACATAAAATGGCTTGTTTATTACTAAAATTTAGTCTCTGGAATATTTATCTGTATTTTCCAATCTCCTTACCAGCTACTACCCAGAAATAAATTTTTTTTTATGTGGACCATTTTTAAAAATCTTTATTGAACTCATTATAATAAAACTCATCGCTTTTTTATGTTTTGGTTTTTTGACCATGAGACATGTGGGATCTTTGCTCCCCAATCAGGGATTGAGCCCGCACCCTCTGTATTGGAAAGCGGAGTCTTAACCACTGGACTGCTAGGGAAGCCCCTTCTAAAATTTTGTGTTTCCTTTTGACTGCTTTTTTTTAAAGTGCAGGTGAAAATGTGTGAATTACATAAGTTTGTGTTCTTTGTTCCCCTTAAGACTGCATCATATTGAAAGAGAAACCAACACAGTACTGTAAAGCAATTATCCTTCAATTTAAAATTAAAAAAAAATAATAATAAATAAAAATAAAATTTTTAAAAAGACTGCAGCATAAGCATTTTATCCTACAATCAAGAACTCAAAGTGTAATTTTAATGGATCCTCCACATTCTTTTTTACATTTTTTGGCCACACAGCAAGAGTGAGATCTTAGTTCCCTGAACAGGGATCAAACCCTTGCCTCCTGCGTTGGAAGTGTGGAGTCTTAGACACTGGACTGTCAGGGAAGTTCCTCCACATTCATTTTAATGGATACCGTGAATTGTTTAAACAACCATTCCTTGCTAGCATTTTGCATATTCTGGCACTTCCCTATTACTAGAGTGCGAGACAAACATGTTTGGATGTGAGCCTTTGACCCCAACTGTTTCTCTATGACCACTTCCTAGAACTGGAGGTACCAGGTGAAAGGGCAGACAAGTGTTTAAGGCAGACAAGTGTTTAAGTGTTTAAGGTTCTTGGCATCAGCTGCCAAATTGCTTTCCACAAAGGATGTAACAGTGTGATGTGGTCACCAGAGAGTCTTTGCTGCAGCCAGCTCGGCAAGAATTTAGGAAACCTATCTCAGGGGCTTACTCTGCTTTTCTTTCAAACTGTTAGTGAATTTGAAAATTTTTCAACAGCTGTTTTGAGCATTTTTATGTCTCCTCTTGCCTATTCACAGTCTTCGTCTGAGTTCTCTCTGAGGTCTGCGTGGTCTCCCCGTCATGGGTGTGAGTCCTTCACGCGTGTGTGCCTGTTCAGTTGCTCAGTCATATCTGACTCTTTGGGACCCCATGGACTGCAGTCCACCAGGCTCCTCTGCCCATGAGATTTCCCAGGCAAGTATACTGGGGTGGGTTGTCAGGTCCTCCTCCAGGGGGCGCAAGAGACAGCATCCCTTTGTTTAACTTGAAAGACCATCTACCCCAGTTCGCCATTTGCTTCTGCCCCAGGTAAGCAGATCTCAACTGTGAGTCTTGGATTTGTCTGTCTCTTCAGGTTTTGAAACAGCTGTTTGCCCTCAGACCTGTGATAAGTCCAAGAAAAGTCCTTGATTTGCAATTTTTTTAGCTTTTTCTTAAGAATGAGAGTAACGACTTTTAAGTTATGTGTCAGAGCTGAAACCAGAAGATTTTTCTGGAGCTTTTACATTCTGAATTCAACTTCTCTAGTGGTTCAAGGACTATTCAACCATTAAAGAAGTTGAATTTGTAATTTAAAAGCTCCCCCAAAAGCCAAAAGATCTCCAAGCCTCTGGGTTTCACTGGAGGAGTCCAGCAAAACTGAAGAGTCCTACAACTTTGATTTAACAAATTGCTCTGCCCGGATAATTTTCTAGATTGAATCCTTTTTCCATTAGCACAAATTTTCATCTTTAACTTATAATGTGTTTCTAGTTTGTGTGTCTAGTTATGTATTTATGTCTTCGGTATCGAACACTAGACTATGGGCAGTTATTCTGACTTTGTATACTTACTACCCATATTCACTCTGCGTATTTTAGCATATTTTCTTATTCTTCCATCAGAAGCTTTAATTCCCTTTCCTTTCTTTTTCTCTGTAGACACATGACTTTGCTGATGGAGTCTGAAACATGTTCAGATGGAAGTGAATGATCCCTGGTACCAACTGCCTTTACAGTGGCCTGACGTGGCTCCTTTGGATATTCCCCAGCATCAATTAAAAACAAAAGAAACCATCACTACCACCACCACTACCACCAAAGCAGGCAAATAGGATTTATTGGTGGGCACGAGTGAGGAATGGACAGAACCAAGGCTCTCAGGAGTGCAGGGCCCGCCAACTGCCCAGGCGGCCATGTTTAGGGATGTATTTGACCCCACAGCCATCCAAGATGAGCTGCTTTTCTCCATGTTTCCAAATTCATCCACATTAAACTGAGTAAATCCTCACTTGGAGAGGTGGATCTTCTGGCGGGCAGGGAACTTGAACTTGGCCCTGTGGAGGGCCTCAATCACATGCTCCTCGTTCTGCAGCTTGGTGTAGATGGACATTACAACTTGGCCAAGATGGACTCTGGCCACTGTGCCCTGGGGCTTTCTAAGGGCACCACACATACCTGTCTGGAGCATAGATAGAGGACAGCATGCCAGTCATGAGTGTCCAGTGGAAAGGGCTGTCTCCAACGTCCCTTAGGGCAACCTGTACGGGCAACAGGCTGCTGCTTGCACACTGAGAAGATAACTCTTAATTACTTTCCTGCTTTGCCATACTTACGTCATTCAAGGGCTGGTTTCCCTAACTTCCTGTCTGAGGCTATGGAGGAGGATGTAGCTGGTACCAGGGTTTAAACATTGCACTGGGGGCTCTTGGAAGCAGGAACCATGTCCTGACCAGGAGCTCCTGGTCTCCATCTTCTGGACGGTGGCACGGGCAGGCAAAAGGGCAGAAGTGGTGGGGGAATATGGGAAGTTTGGGGCAGTCATTTCAGCTCTGTTCTCAGGCCAGGAAGAATCCCCTAGGCCAGGTTTCCCAAACCAGGCTGGATGTCTAAAGCACCCAGGAAACTTGTCAAATATGGATTTTTGGCCTTCATGCCCAGAGGATCTGATTCAGTAGGCAGGGCCTTAGAATTTCTAACAAGACCCCAAGGTTGTTCTGCTATACTACCAGTATCAGAACCCTTCAGTCCAGTGTTTGTCTGTCTCCAGGAAGCAGCTCACCTGTGTGAGTCTCAGAACCTGTGTGGGGGCTTTTCTCTCTGGATATCTTTTTTCAGAAAACTACTTTCAATTACTCCTTCCTGGTGTTAGTCATACTTTTCCTGAGCAACCCATTCAGTCCCTGAGTAAATAACTAGCTCTGAAGCAGGACACTCATGGGGACTTGAGTCAAACCATGAGAAGTTTCTGTCAAATCTCTGGGTGGGTCTTATGAAGGCTGTTGTCACAGAATAGATTCCCAGCTCCACAGCTGAGATTAGAATTTTTAAAAGCAGCTGGTGGAGATGCTGCTCTTTTCACCAGAGTGAGGCCTGTGTGTGAGGTGATACCCACGGTCCTGCCAAGAAGGCAAGACCCTCCCTCAAAAAGCAGTGGCTGCCCTGTCTCCCACCAGGACGTCCCTTGCTCTAACATCTCCCTTTCTGGCTCCAACTTCATTTCTCCAGCTTTGCCTCATTTAGCTCCTGACTCCGGGCACAACACCCACATCCCAGCATTTGCTGGGCAAACTGCCCTGTCCACAGCAGAACTCCCAGTGAATGTCTTTGCCAACAGGTCAGAGCTTGTCAGACAAATGAGTTTTCCGTCTTTCTCATCCAGCCCTGATCAAACTCGCTCAAAGTGGCACCTGCTTCAATCTCTCCCTTGCACTTTGTCCTGCTCTTGACCTGCTGGAGCAGCTGCTGCCAAGAGTGGCCAAAGGTAACCTCGGCTTTACTGCACAACTGTGTGCCCAGCTGTCCCAGGAGGCCAGAGATGGGGTTCCAGGAAAGTGAGAAGAACTATGACCTTCTTGGTCCTTTCTGAGATGTGTGATTCTGCCTCAGGAGGGTTGGGTGGCTGCCCGTTTCCATAGTGTGGCAGAGCTGGACAGGCCCCACGAAGCAGGGAGGCCAAATTCCATGAGACCAGCTCACTGGGTGGGTCTGACTTCCTCATCCTCTGGGAAGTAAGACATTGTGTGATGCTGAAAACCTGGTATTTTTCGAAGTGCATTACCTTTCGGCAAGAGAGTATATACTCCTCTATCCCCACTTTCCTCTCCGAGGAAGAGGAAATCTGTCACTTCTACTCCACTGAGGAATAGGGTGCTGTCTAGGGCCCTAGCACTCAGACATTCTCAGGGTATGACAGTCTAGATTGGAAGGTTTGCTTTTTAAAAAATCTTACCCTCAAGTCTATCGTGTACAGTTGTGCAGTCTGTGCACTGCACAACTTCATGGGATGCTCTTTACACAATCTGAGGTGAATGAGGCAATGTCCTGCTAACCCTAATCCTTATATCCATCTCACCCTGACCTCTCCTGATCTATGTCATGTGCTTCTATATCAGGGGTTAGCAAACTATGGCCCACAGAGGCCTTATGAGTTTTACTAGGAGGGTATTTTGGTGTTTTAGTTGGTTTCCTCACTTTTTGTTTTGGCCACGCCACACAGCTCGCAGGATCTTAGTTCCCTAACCAGGGCCAGAACCTGGGGAGTGCTCCAAGTCTCAACCACTAGACCACCAGGGAATTCCCTCCTCACCCCTTCTTTAAATTAATTTTTCATTTTTCCAGAAAGGGCTCATAGGTGGTAAGTTTTTCTGAGTCCAGGGAATTGTCATGATCTTGCAAACCCAGGTAGTCACCTGGGACTCTGCATTCAGAAGAGCCCCACACTTGGTTTAATGGTCTGCTGCTGTCATCTTCAAAGTCTCAGTATTTTTTAACAAGGGGCCCCACGTTTACATTTTGCTCTGAGTCCCACAAATTATACATCCAGTCCAGTCCAGAGTTTTGCATGTTCAAGAACACCGTTACTTTGTTCTCAGTAAACTGGGCATAGAATTTTAGGTTCAGCATCCATTTCCTTCTGAATTGTGTAGACAGTTCCCATTTTGAAGATGAGCAACCAGATGCTATTCTGTTTGTTGAAACTTCACATGTTATGTCTCCTTGAGGAAACGTGTAGGATTTTCTCTTTATACTTAGCCAAGGATCCCTGGCATCTGTAAGAGGTTGAAATTTCACTAGGTGACGGCCACGTGTGTCTTTCCCCCCATTACTGCTTCTTACCACCTGAGGGCACCTCAAACCAATTAACTTTAAAAAAAAAACAGAAAGAAAGAAAAACAAACAAACAAACAATTTTCTATTCTCTACTTAAAAAAGTTTAAAGCTCCTCTTTCTGAAATGTTTATTAGATGGAAGATGAAAGTGAAAGTGTTAGTTGCTCAGTCGAGTCCAGCTCTTTGTGACCCCATGGACTGCAGCCCACCAGGCTCCTCTGTCCATGGGATTCTCCAGGCAAGAACACTGGAGTGGGTTGCCATCTCCTTCTTCAGGGGATCTTCCCCACTCAGGGATCGAACCTGGGTCTCCCATATTGCAGGCACCTTTACCAACTGAGCCACCAAGGAAGCTTAGATGGAAGACAGACCTGGGAAATTCAATACTCATAGCCCTCATCACTTGTTTTTTCCTATTTTCTATCTCTTTGTCGGAATTCCTTAACTTTGACCTCTAGATTACATCTCCAGGCAAGGGTTTTCCCATCAGCCAACAGTGGTCCTCAGGAGAAAGGTCAAGGTGAACCAGTTGATAGCCAATGCCAGTAGAAGCTAACCTTCCAAAAGCCATGTGTGCAGGGCACCAGGTGTGTCTGCTGTAACAAGTTAAATGTCTCAAAGCTCCTAGCACATTATTAGCATTCCATAAATGTTAGTTCTCATGAAGGATGAATAGTATTTAAACACCAGCTTCTTAGCACCAACTTCTGATTTTTTTTTTTTTTCACTTTATTTTATTTTGCATACCTCCTTCTTATTCCACCTCCTGCTTCAGCTTTCCTGACCCCCCAGGCCAGATGCAATCTCTCTCCCTTTGGAACAATGTAACATGTTTACCCTAAGGTATAGTTAACAAAAGTACACAAAAATAATGATGAGCAGAAACAGACTCCCAAAGAGCTTATGACCCAGTAGGCGAGAGTATACACCTTGCTCAATTTCCTGACTGGAGTCCCTCTTAGCGTTGAATTTGGCCTGAACTGTTACAACATTTGTTGGCGCACCTTCCAACACAGGGAAACTTGTAATCGTTCTGAAAATATCTCTGTACTTCTGGCTCATGGGAGATGGCAATTTCGTGAGATTTAGATCAAAACTTAGCTAGATGACCGAGTTACCTTTGTGGTGTCTGTACTTTTCTGTAAAGATCCTGCCCACTCAAACACACGGCAGGACAAATCTACACATTATTTGTAATAGTTGGCAACAATATGCAGAAGGAAGTCCAAATTAAAACAAAACAAAACCTCTAAAGGGAATGAGACTATGTTGGTACCAATGTCCTGGGTGACCACTCTTTAGCTATATGATCTTGGGCAAGTCACTTAACTTCTCGGAGCTTCATTTTACTCCTTGGTAAAATGGGGATGGTTTTTGGAGACACCTTTCAAATGTACCTGGTTCCATCCTCCACATTCTCCATATATACTTCCACATCCACCTGTTGTCCTTAGGGGGAAATCCAAAATTTTATGAGGTACCCAGAACAGATAGTTAGGAGGAAGATAAGGTATTTTTGATGACCATCTTTCCATTCCTCAAACCCACCAGATTCCTAATTGCATATCCTCTGCCAAGCTCATCACAAGGTCACCACCGTTGACTATTCTTTTAACTTCTCATTTACAGGGAGGGGACCTACTGCTTTTCTGTAAGAGTGGATCTCTTGGGAGCTCCATCCGAGGCCATGATGGTTCAAGTTGCAATAAAAAGGTAAAAAGCTTATGTTTTAAAATGAAGCTATTTTTTGCTGCTCCTTGCTGCTCAGTCTCTCTTCCAGCAAACAGATTAGAAACCAGGAAACCCTGGCTTTTACAAGGAATTCTGAGCCACACATCAGATTATAAAGAGCAGGTTGGAAGTGTGGTAGGAATGCCAGTTGCTTGAATGCTGAGGATGGGTCCAGCTTCGGACACCCAGGGCTTTACGTGCAAGTCTTGGTGATGCCCATTTTGAGCCCGTGGGCCTCATTCCTCTTCCTTGGGTCTCGTATCTCTGACAGTGGTGGTTGTTCAACAGCTGTGTGTGTGACACCTGCGCTAATAGCTGGCTCCTGTCCCCACAGGCCAAAGATGAAGGATGAGCTAGATGTCAGCTCCAATTCACAGGTCACAGGACTGTGAGTCACAGAATTCCATGTTACATTAATTTACAAATTCCATTATAATAGTAAACAAACCCCTTAGTAGAGCCAGCTTATTATTTTCAGATTCCTTCTTTATCAGCATTAGGGAGTGGAGCTATGGAGGGAATGTATCAAAAGCATCACTTCCTAGGGTTGTTATGGGTTAGGTTTAGGGAGTTGTGAATCGTGTTCATCAGCCATGCAGAAGTTTAAAAGCATTCATCCCTCAAGATTTGTGCTTTCAGACTAAAAAGATGTCACTAATCTTATTCTACAGTTGGTGCCATGGGGTTTTGAGCAACGCAGAATACTGGGGTACTTTACTATCTGAAGTTGTCAGAACCTTTCTGATTTCTGAGAATTTGGCATTTCTCAAAAATATAAGCATTTTGCTTTTCCTGGCTTGGTAGAAATGTATAGCCCTCTGGCTATTAGATGACAAGGAGTCAGCATGGCTCCAACCATAAGAATGAGAAATGTAATTCTAGGGAGGGCCAAGGCCTTGGAAATAATGGGCCAACACAACATTGCAAGCTCTGGAGCCACTGGTGGGCATGGTAAGCAAGGCGTGTGAGGCCCACAAAAGCTAAAGATAGGTTTAAAAGGAAGCTGCTTTAGGGAGATGATGTAGAAATGACAGTTTCCAGATGGGGTACTGACTGCAAACTATATTTGGTTTTCATCTCAGCTAGGTTTGGGGCCAAATTTTCTAAAAGCAGTGCAAATCTCACACCACTTTTCCTGCACTGGCTAATTCTTGTTGACCTTCTGCAGTAAAGTGAACTCTCCATAGAGTAAGTACGGAAACAAGATGCAAGTGTGTCTTGCAGTGATGGAAGCCTCTCCCTAGCCAGGTCCCAAGCTTGTACAAAAGGAATGCTAGACAACAGTGATCTCAAAGTCTGATCCAAGAGCTCTGCTTCTAGGACAGCTGGGGAAAATCTGACTGGAGACCAATCCACCCATCTGTAACCACTATAAACTGAACAAGACCAAGAAACAACTCCCTGAAGGCACCAGAGAAGAAACACAGGCAAGCAGAGTCAGGAAGGGACTTGATACTTGGAATGGAGAGAACAGCATGTCCACAACTCTTAGCTTGAGGAACTCTGCCACAACCCAGGGCTCTGGTAGACAACCAGCAGTCTTTCTGGCTTCAAGAGCCAGAGAGCAGAGTATAGGGCAAGCATTGTTGTTGCTCAATCACTAGGTTGTGTCCGACTCTTTGTGACCCCATGGAATGCAGCATGCCAGGCTTCCCTGTCCTTCACCAACTCCTGGAGTATGCTCAAATTCATGTCCATTGAGTTGGTGATGCCATTCAATCAGCTCATCCTCTGTCGTCCCCTTCTCCTCCTGCTTTCAATCTTTCCCAGCATCAGGGTCCTTTCTAATGAATTGGCTCTTCCCATTAGGTGGCCGAAGTATTGGAGCTTTAGCTTTAGCATCAGTCCTTCCAATGAATACTCATAGTTGATTTCCTTTAGGATTGACTGGTTTGATCCTCTTGCAATCAAGGGACTCTCAAGAGTCTTCTCTAATACCACAGTTTGAAAGCATCAATTCTACAGCACTCAGCCTTCCTTATGGTCCAACTCTCACATCTGTACATGACTACTGGAAAAACCATAGCTTTGACTAGACGAACCTTTGTTGGCAAGCATGGTCACTGCAAAATGATGGAGAATTCTATAAAGGGGAGAGCCAGAGAAGGGAGCCTTAAAGTTTGTATATAATCTCTGTCCAAACTTCCAGCTGGTTGCCAGGTCCAGATTATAGCTAAGGATATAACAACTGAACTGAGATTTCAGCTGTTGCCAGGAGGGAAGTGTTTGTAGTGGTTTGAATCCAATACAATTAAATGATTGATAAACCAAACAAAAAACTCAACCCTCCTATGTCAGATGTATTGGGGTGGGGGTGGGGTGTTAAAATGTAGATTCCCAGGCCCACCCACAGATCAACAGCATCAGAATCTCCTGGGCGGAGGGTCTCAACTCTGTGCTCGTAATAAGCAGCCTCAATGATTCAAGCATAGAGCTTCAGCCTCGCTGTTTCTAGAGCTGACGCAGTCCGCACCTCATGCTCAGATGTTTGCTGAAAAGACTGCACCTGAAGATGCAATGTCTGTCTGCCAAGAGAAATGTGTCAGCCACTCACATTTTTGGTGCTGGCCACGTGAAGCTGAGAAGTCATGTGGAGACACAGAGGAGATGCTTCCCTCCTTCAGATCATCACTGAAAACTTTCACGGTCTGTCCCATCACACAGAGACAGGACAGCTGCCCCTCAGTAGTCTCCTACAGGTCAGCAAGAGGCCTCCCGCCTCCACCATCTTTTCCTCTTTGGATCCCCCGAACCCCCCTGCCCCACCCACCCCATGGAAAGCAGCATGTTCAAGACTTGAATAGATGTAAGTTAAAGATGTGTTGGGGTTTCCATAAGTCAGCAGAGATATAGCAAGCTGGTTGGCACAGGAAGGCGAAATATCAGTCGTTTGTGTCTGGCGTCTTGGTCACAATATTTAATTGCTTCCACTGCTGTAACTTCCAGATATAAAAACATTCACAGGTAAAAACTAGCCTATAGCTCATAATGAACACAACAAACACAGCAGTAATGTTTGTAATGCACTTATCCCTTTGTCCTGATCATTGTGACTAATACATCTAATTTTACCAAGGAGGACATGGGCCAATCATTCAGCTTTTCATACCCGTCTCCACAAGTGTCCCAAGTCATACAATGCAACAAATCTGATTTAGAACTCTCAGCCCTCACATCTGTCAGCTAAGCAACACTTCTCTCAAAACAGATGCACTGTTCAATAAGGAAAAAGGCCTGGGTTAATCATCTAGATTTTCAAACAATTAATGGGCACTTCATGAAAACTGTCTATGCCTGA
Organism: Giraffa tippelskirchi; assembly: GCF_054371585.1. Taxonomy (NCBI): domain Eukaryota; kingdom Metazoa; phylum Chordata; class Mammalia; order Artiodactyla; family Giraffidae; genus Giraffa; species Giraffa tippelskirchi. The sequence continues at coordinate 15,107,925 of NC_137283.1, read as the reverse complement.
AGTGAGTATACAGAAATTTGTTTAAGGATTAAAATAGTTGGTGGAATAAAATTCTTTACCCATTTATTTAGTAAACTACTTTGATAAGAATGTTTTTCAGGGACTTCCCTGATGGTCCTGTGGCTAAAACTCTGTGCTCCCAATGCAAGGGGCCCAGGTTCAATCCCTTGTCAGGGAACTAGGTCACACACGCCACAACTAAAGACTGAAGATCCTGACTGCCATAACTGAGAACCAGAACAGCTAAAATAAATAAATAAATTAATTTATTTTGGAGTGTTTTTCAATTTTAAATCTGGGAGCTCATCAAGTAATCGTAAAAGCCATGCTCCAGCCAAAAAAGATATTCTAACCAGTTCTAAGTATAATGTTAAACATTTTTTCCTAAAGAGAGTTTTTAGAGGAAGTAACAGGAGAAATACGGGGTGCATGTGAGATGCGGAAGAGACAGAAATAGAGGGAGAGCTTCATATACAGGCAGACAGATATTTTAATTCAAGTCCCTCTTTCAACATGTTTATGCAAAAGACGGCAAAGAGGGCAGTTTCATGTTGGGGCTATGTTTCTATTAATACCTAAAGACCAACAAAGGCCTGTTACAACTTCACAGTCCAATTTTCCACAATTAAATGACTGAGACTTACAGCTTTTCATACTCTGAACACCTGGCCCTCTCCCTACACTCTGGGTCTCACATCCACATAGAACACTGAGCCAGTAAGCCCTTTCAGTTATTTTCCTACCTGCTTTGTATGTAAACAAGATGTCTTTCTATATTTTATGAGGTTTTTATTAAAACATAAGGAAGGCACAAGGATTCAAAACTTACAAAAACATGTATGACAAGGAATTGTCCTCTTCAAAGGTAACTATTATTAACAAACTCATCAAAAAGTCTATATATATATATGAGTACATGGTAAGTATATTCTGTATATATATATTTATGAGTGTATATGTACATGGGGGCTTCCCAAGTGGAGACAGTGGTAAAGAACCCTACCAATGCAGGAGACACAGGAGACATGGGTTCAGTCCCTGGATTGGGAAGATCCCCTGGAGAAGGGCATGGAAATCCACTCCAGTATTCTTGTCTGGAAAATTCCATGGACAGAGGAACCTGGCAGACTATAGTCCATATGATCACAAAGAGTCGGACACGACTGAAGCAACTTAGCATGCACGCATATGCATATGTATATATATACATGAAATGCTATTCTGAATTTTGGGGGGTTTTCCTTTGGGTTTTTTCATTAAAGATATTTTGGAAATTTTTCATATTGTCACTTTATAGATACACCTACCTCATATATTTCATTTATTCCAACTTACAGAACATGAGTAAGTTATTGCAACTTATAGAACATGAGTATGTTTTGATACATGTGTATATATTGAGATCTACCTCATTTTTAAGGCTGCATAAATACTCCAGTGTGGAACTTAATCAGTCATATATTGGGTTCCAGATTTTTCAAAATACAAAGTTGCAATGAACAGCTGATAGCTGTCTCTGCACATTGGTGTTGGTGTATTTGTGGGACTAGACACTGGAAACAGAACTGCTGCATCAAGTGGTATGGGGCACATATCATTTAATGGTATATTTGGTCGGCCAAAAAGTTTGTTCAGGGTTTTCTATGACATCCTACAGGAAAACCAAATGAACTTTTTGGCCCACCCAATATTGTAAGTTATTTTTCAAAGGAGTGATTACCTATTACAGTCTCCCCAATAGTATGTGAGAGTTCCTAGCTGCCCTGAGCTTTGCTAATACCTCACCCTAACCACCCTTTTCTGCATCATCATATCCTTCCTCTGTAGAGTTAATCATAAGGTTTCCTCCTCCGGCTGTTACTCACTTTTTTCTGCTCTTTCTTTACTCCTAAAAACAAAGTTGTCTATACTGGCAACTTCCAATCTACTCCATTCTTCCATTCTCTTTTGTTCTGTAAATTTCTATCATGGAAATTGTCAAGTATGCATAAAAGTAAAGGAAATAGAATAATAAACTCTTAAGTACATAAGCCCTTATGTATCTGTCACTCAGCTTCAACATAACATTCTGCTTATCTTCTCTACTTCCTGTTCCTTGCCTTTTTCTTTCTGGAATATTTTCAGGTAAATCCCAGTCATAAATGTAACCACAAATACTTAATATATACCTCTAACAAATAACAGCTTAAAAAAAAAAAAAAAAACAGCACATAGTCACTGTACCTATTTCACCCCATGAAATATCATCTGATATCCAATTGTCGTAAATTTTTCTTTGATTCCCAAAATGTCTTAAGTTGGTTCTGTGCAAATCAGGATCCAAACAAGACCTTTGTTTCTCCAAACTTTAAGTTCTACCACCACCATCTTTGTTTTTATGCCTTCAACGTGCTGAAGAAAGTGGATTATTTCCATATTCTGGATTAAGCCTGTTGTTTAACATGGTCCTCAATATCCTGTGCTTTCACAAATTGATCCTTAGATGTAAAAGGCTTGCTCAGATTGCGATTCAACTTTGTTTTGGACAATTCATCATGCCTGGTGTTGGGTTCTTGCTATTGCAATAGGTCAGAGGCATGCAACTTCTGACTGTTCCTTTTTTAGTAACACTAAATGTTGATCACTGGGTTCAGATGTTATCGACCTGAGCCATCTTTATTGGCGTTCCCCATAAATTTTTTACCTAATACGTTCAGCAGCATAGATCCATTATTTCACTACAGGTGACAAAAGGGTGATTTCCTGTCAAATCTCTGGCATTTCGTTATGATCCTTCAGTGAAAAACTTTCTCTTATCAAGTTAATCTGATACACAAAGAAATCAGGATAAATACTTCATTTTTCCAGTCAACAATTTTCAAAATACTAAGTTGGTGCACTAGTAGTCTCCAAAGATGACTATTAATTATGACCTCACAGATTTTTATAGATTCATGTCAACTGTTATTTTTTTTGATGCTCAAATTGTTCCATCTTTGGCCAATGGAAGCTCTTTATAGTTGGCTCCTGGGTCCTTTTGACATCACCTTACTCTTACTGCTTCCTTGCTTTCAGACACAAGATCGTCCAACCTTATCTTGAGTCTTCCCTGCCCCTTTTAATGGGACAGTTTTGGTGCTAGGGTATGCCTTGCTCCTGGATTCTGATTGCTTCCAGGCCTTTTCAATGGGTAAAGCTATGCAATATGCATTTCTTAGGAAGATAAAATAGATCACTGTATTTTGCTGGTATTTTCAGTGAAAAATACAATTACGGGGCTTTTACTTGATTTTATTCTTGTATCTCTTCCTCTTTTGTACAAAAACCTTGGCTCTTAATTCCTTTGACATAATATTTGCTTTATCACAAGTAAATACATAGTTTTAGAAGGACAATACCAATATCATTGCTGAAAATAAAAATACTAAGTGCAGTTCTGTAGTTCTTCAGTTTATAGGATATATTCCATTAGGAAAGTGCAAACAAAATGCTGGGCTTTGTAATTGCTTGAAGTAATTCTTCTATGTGTGGTTACACCACCAACTTCATAGATAGTTAAGTTTTAGCTGTTGTTTTTTTTTTTTTTTTGGTCCCCATGAGGCTTGCAGATCTTCATTCCCTGACCAGGGATCAAACCCAGGTCCACAGCAGTGAAAGCACCAGGTCCTAACCACTGGATCACCAGGAAATTCCCTAAGTTTTCCTTTTAAGAGTTGATTTTTTTAAATGACAGAAAACTGACTGGGTTCCAAAGTAAAAAGTATAAAACAAGATACAGATCTAGGTGCCACCTCTGGCCAGCTCCCTCCCCTTACCATCACACCCCCACACCCCCCCACACCCCGCCAAGAGAACTGATTTCTTGGTTACTAGTGTAACTAATCCTACCACTGCCTTTTTTTTTAAAAAAAGAAGCAAATACATGTTTTTTTTTTTTTAATTTTTTCATTTGTCTCCTCCTTTCTTACACAATCAGGTAACACAACCTCCTCCTCTTCTTTTTCACTTCCTCTCTGAAGACGACTCCAGGACAGCATTTCTGGGGGGGAGGGAAGGGGCAGAAGTTCAAGACTGTTTGTATTTTCAGAGCCTGCAACAGTTGGTTAGCAATGCTAGCAAAGTCAGTACAACCTGAAGGCCATCTCACCACCCTTTCCAGGCATTCAACAGCAGAGTCCTTAAAAATAAGACTAGAGACCAACTGAGATGAGTCTCCGTTGGGGGTGGGGGGAAGGGTGGGTGGTTCTGAAGCTGTCTCCCTCTTTCTCCTAGAGATGCTCCCTCATTTTTTTTTTTAAAACAGCTGTGCAGTATTCCACTGTACGAATCTGCCAGGTTTCTTCCATCGATTCCCTCTACATGGACATTTGGGTGGCTTCCACTCTTTAGCTGTTATAAATAGCACTGTCATGAAGATCTTTACTTGTACACAGACTCATATTTTTACCAGTACACCTCAGACAGATACTTAGAAGTGAGACTGTAAGGTTGAGGGATAAACTCATATTTAATTTTGAGAGTTTTTAACAAATTCCACCCACAGGAATCTGTACTGTTTGGAGTGCCTGTTTCCTCACTGTCTGACTAACAGAGTGCACCGTATAACTTGCACTTTTTGCAATTCAACAGGGAAGAAAGGTTATCTCGGTGGTTTTAATTTGCATTTCTCTTTTTATGTGTATCCTCATTTGTTTAAGAGCTATTTATTTGCATTTTATTTTCTGTGAACTGTCCATATCTTTTTGCCCATTCTTTCTGGTTCTTTTCAAAGTTTAGAAATTCTTTATGTATTAGGGTTATATCAGCCCTTTGTGATAAATGCTGCAAATATTTTTTGCCACTTTATTATTTACTTTTAACTTTGCTTTTTTTGGCCATCCAAAACTCATTCATTAAAGATATAAATTCCTCCTTTCATTGTTCCTGGATTTTCAGTCACAGGGATGTTTCCCCACTTTCAGGTCACAAAGGAGTTCAGGTATGTTTTCTTCCAGTTATTTAGAAGGTTTAATTTTTACAATTGGGTCTCTAATCCATTCGGATTTTATCCTTCTGTACAGTATGAGAGATGGATTCAATTTTATTATCTTCCATATGGTTAACGACATTTGTCTCAACATCGCTTTTTAAAGTCTTTTTCTCCACCAATAAGATGATTCCTTTATCATAGACTAAATTCCTGGACTTTTCCTCCATTGTCTATAGTGTGATATAATATCTAGTAGAGTTATCCCTTCTTCTGCATTGTTCTTTTCTTGAGTTCTTCTGGCTATTACTGTTTATTCTTTACAATACCTTTATGTAGGAAAAAGCTTCTTGTTTAACTGGAATCTAGTATGCCCTTTAAATATAAATATACGATCTATATGAATGGAGAAATTTCAAAAGTACTTCTAGATAATATTCTAAAACCAACTCCAGATAAACTAAAGTTTATTTGTTTTAAATTAGTTTTAGAAGAAAACAAAAATCATACTAGTGGACACACACAGTGGTGAAGTGAAAGTCGCTCAGTCGTGTCCAATTCATTGCAACCCTATGGACTATATGGTCCACGGAATTCTCCAGGCCAGAATACTAGAGTGGGCATCCGTTCCCTTCTCCAGAGGATCTTCCCAACCCAGGGATCGAACCCAGGTTTCTAGCATCGCCGGCGGATTCTTTACCAGCAGAGCCACAAGGAAAGTCCCACAAGGGAAGAGTGTAGACAAGTGTTCCTCAACACTCATTGCATCTATGGTCCTATGATAACTAGTATAAACCAACAGGGCCATAACAAAGACTCAAGAAAACACACACAGGTCCTACTGTGACTACCACAGTCACATTTTTTTCTGTAAAAATAAGGTACCTTGTACATGATGTAGCAAAGGTCAAATGCTGAGATAGATTCTTTTAGGAAAAGAAAACATTTAGGACCCACTGTATTTTCAGGAACTCAAGGATTTGAACTTCTGTACTAGTTCAATCTTCACAAAATGACATACACAACAGCCCAATGTAAAATTCACCTTTAAAAAAAGAATTACGACAATAATTTTCAAAGAAAGCAAAATCAGTCGGTAGGAAGGTAAGTTCCACTTGACATTTGGGTATATCTTTTTCCTAAATCACTTGGAACATCAGTGGCCAGAAGCCCCATCTACTAAGCGAACCTGGTAACTTCCCTCTAAGGGTTAAGACCACATTTTCTGTGCAGAAACCTTCTTGGACAGTTGAAAACCGCCATTCACACAGCAAAGGAAAATTAACAGAGACTGGAGAGTATGTCAAATAAAAATACCAAAATAACCCACATTATTAGCACCATTAATAGTTCTGAATCTAAAAAGTAAATGCTACTTTTATTCTCCAGGCTAGGGTTGGCTCTCCTGTTACCTTCTATCCTAACCTAGTCCATCCCTAAACTGAGACAAAAACTGCTCATTGGGAAGCTATTTGTTGTGCTTCAGCAAAATTCGCTTTTTTTTTGGATGGAAAGATAATGTTGAAAACAGAGCAATTGGTCTTCCTCACCGTTCATCATCAGTGATAACAACCTTTCATTTTCTAACAGCTAAAACTTTACTAACTGACCATTTTTCAAATGCAACAATCAAAACCATGAAGTCATTGTTTGCTCTAGTTCACCATTTTTATTTGCATAACCATCTTTTTCCTAGACCAGCAACGTGAAGCAAAACAGAAGGCAAAGATGCCTTGCTGCTGACCACCCTCTGCCGTTTTCTTTTGCAGAGGGTCTTCTCAGTCGTAGCCAGGTACCACGTGGAGCTTTTTCACAGTTTCAGAGAAGCATCCCTTGTAGTAACATAGCAAGAAAGTGCTACACTTGATGGTAGTTACTGTCGCATAGTTCAATCAACCTTCCAGAACTTTTGTCATATAACTTCAAGTATGTAAGTTATTTAATCAACATAAAACTCTTCAAAAAAAAAAAAACCAACAACCAATATTAGCTGACTTCTGGTGCCATGAGACATAATGGCACCAGCAATTTTTATATTTTAGTGGTAAAAATGTAATCCAGTTTTAGCACCTGTCTGTAAGAGTTAGATGAAAATATATGATTGGCTTACTGGAAGGTAATAGTCTTAATGTCCCCTCAGTGAGGGAATCTGTTCCTTCTGCTGCATCCTGGCTCACAGAAAAGAATAACAGTATTAATGGGGGAAAAAAGGAGAGACTTTTAGTTGAGGTTTTTCAGTACATGAAATACTCAGAGAAATCAATACTAGAAATCAGTTCCCATCTTCCTAACCAAAACCCTGTCTCAACACTCCATTTCAAAAACAAAGTGACATATTCTAAGAAAATGACAAATTTTTACATAAAAACACACTGAATTTTGAGTAATTCTATCAGTTATTAGACATGGTATATATAAGCAAGGAAAATAAAGTGCACCTTTACAGTATATTAAATAATAAACTCAGAAAATCACTTGTTAAAATTGGCAATATAGACGGCAATATAAAAAGTACCGGACCTAGCAAAGTTAGATAGAAATAAAAATTTCAGTTGAAAAATTACAGTTTTTCAGTATGGCAGAGGGACAAATAACCTTTTATTACAGTTATTGGATTTGTATATTTTGATTTTGTGTAGGACAAAGGAAAGTCATTCCTCTAGAAGGCACTAACTGGTTTAAATGTGTGAGCAGCTTCATAAAGAAAACATGTGCAAAGTACAGTCAGGAAGACTGTCTGGTTCTCGCATCAGATTCCTTACTCTGCGTCACAGACGGCGAATTACTGCTGAGGAGCGTGTCGGCCGTGTGGCTTTCCCACATTATCAGCAGTGTGCTCAGTCCACGGTGTCACAGATCTCCTTCACTTTCTGGTTGAAGTCTTCCGGCTGATCTGCGTACACATAATGGCCTGCTCCGAGAATGGCCTAGGAAACCAAAAGCAGTCAGGTGGTCAGCCAGTAAAAGCATTTAAGAATGCTTTTACACACTTAAAGAGACTTCGCAATGAAACTGACAACAGCTATACATGAAAGAAACAGAAAAGAAAAAGCAATACTAATCCGCAGTGACTAGTATATACTTGATTAAATAAAGGATTTGAGAATAAAGAGAAAATCCAGTGAATCTTACTACAGTTTTAAGATGCAAAAATAACATTCTAGGTTGATCTCTAACAGTAGGGCCAATGGAAACACTGCCCAAGGTGAGAATGTGCTGCCTTGGGAGGTGGTAGAGACGCTACTGGACCTGTCTGTCCCTCGTTTGGTCTCTCCTACCTTAGAGATGCTGTGGCTCCAGGACAGACAAGGCCCCAAGAATGGTGATTTGCTGTCTGGACACGAAGATTTGTTTGGATCAAACCCTGCCCCAATCACACATGACTAGAGGTCTCTGACCAAGACTGCAGGTATAGCTTCGATGTGAAGGCACAGGGATGACTGGAGAGCTCAATGAAAGCAAAGGTAATAGAACAGACATCACACGCAACGGAGAACCAAAACTACACCACACACTTACTATCGTCTTCACGTATGACTGTGGTCGTAGTGACTGGATGCTGGTGCCAGAATTGCCATCTATGCAGGATCGGGCACCGAAGATCACGGAAACCGGAATGTCAGGGTGCATTTTGCCAATTCGCTGGAGCATTGGCCTTTTTGCCCATCCGTAAGGGATAGTCATGTTTTTGAACGCAGTCTCACCACTTAAAACAGAGAAAAATCACATGCATGATTCTAGGGGATAAGTGCACATCACACTCTCACCTCTATTAAAACATGCTCATATTCAGATTCACACCCATTTAGAAAGACTGCAGCTTGCACAGAAAATAATTTACTAGGAAGTGTAAGGAACAAACTTCACAGAAGATATACTTTTTTGTTAGATAAACAAGGATGTTTTAACCTCTAAAAAAAAAACTCTTACAAAAAATGATCCTCCTCCAAATCAAAACATGTGACCCTAAGTCCCTATCATAAAATTATCAAATTTCCTTTGGGGAGAGTGGAAACATATTTGTTTTTTTTTTCACTCTAATTTATTCACAAGGCAGTTTTCCACAGGTTCATGACATCAGCTTTTTACCTACAATGGCAACATCAACACCAAAATAAGAACAAATTCAGATTAAGTATTCTTTGTGAATTATTACATATTTTTAATTTTCTGCATATTATGATGCTTGACACTTTTGAAAACCTTTTTTAAAAAAACAAACATATATTTATTTGGATGCAGAATGTGGGATCTTCAATCTTTGCTGCAGCATTTGGTATTTTTAGTTGTGGCAAGTGGGATCTAGCTCCCTGACCGGGGATCAAACCTGAGCCCTCTGTATTGGGAGCGTGCAGTCTTAGCCAATGGACTACCAGGGAAGTCCTCCTAAAAATCGTTCTAGCTGGGAAGAGACTACCTCTTGGGGTTAACTTATTTTTAGAGATACCAAAGGACTCAGCTGGGACCACCTCTTTATATGCAAACTAACATGGAGCTGTACCTCGTCTGTCTGGCCTGCACATCCCAGGAGGTGATGTTCCTCTGCCTTAGTCATCCCAGGGCCAGGTGCCAAACAACTAGAAACCACCTGGATATCTTAGAGCCCACTGAAATAATTTAAGCTGTCCGTGCTACGCTGCCCACCCTGTGCTGCCTGCCTCTCCTGCAGAATCCAGTAAAGGTTCCTGCCTGGAGTTCCCCTCACGCCTGTCTTCTGCCACCTGATCAAAACCTGCTGTATCTTCTGTGAGCCTTCCTCAGTGACCCCGCTCCAGGACCTGTGAGTATACTAAACTTTGTTCTCTTGAGCCTCTCCTATGTCTTCCCGTTTGGGCCACACCTGACTGACCGTCACATAAAAGAATACAGAACATCTGGCAAACTCCTAGGACAGATCCTTTCTGCGGTCACTTCTCTGCTCTTTGTGGTACTAGGCACGCTTGTGAATGGTCATTTGTGAATTCAAGTTCCACCACAGGACAGGCCACAAACTAGGCCCACATGGGTACACGTGATTGTGAAATGTGCGTAGGTGAAGAACAAAACACTGAGACCACGCAGGAAGACAGATGAGTTCCCTGGAACAGGCCACTGACAAGTGTTCAGACCTAATTCACCCAAGTCAAGTGCCTGGTAAGTCACAAAACATCAGTCACTTGCGGACTCCAAACCTCTCCAGCCTCCCTCTCCTTTGGCAGACAACCTATAGCCTACTTTATCAAAAAGATGGAAGCTACAGCTATACCTCCAGTGCTCTCATGGCCTCAATCTTTTTAATAAAGTAGGTGTACATATTCTTTGAGAGAAGTGGTGTTAGTTGCTCAGTCGTGTCTGACTCTTTGCAACCCCATGGAAGGTAGCCCACCAGGCTCCTCTGTCCATGGGATTTCCCAGGCAAGAATACTGGAGTGGGTTCTCATTTCGTTCTCCAGGGGATCTTCCTGACACAGGGATTGAACCCAGATTTCCTGCATTGGCGGCAGATTCTTTACCATCTGAGCCACCAGAGAAGCCCTGAGAGAAGTGAGAGAGGCAAAGAAAAAAAAAGTGAAGGAGCTATTTTTACATCTCACCTCTCAGCCTTTCACCCAAGTCTGGATCTTAGAAAGGATGAGGAACCATTTTTACATTTTAAAGTATAGTCTATGGCCCACCTCTACTGGAATCATCAGAAGTGTTTCGTAAAGATGCAGCCCAGAACTGCTGAATCAGTCTCAGAGACAGGGTTCAGACACCACATTTCTGATAAACTCCTTCAACAATTCTGGTACAGAACGCAGAATGGAAACCGGAGCTCTCACCATCACACTCCCTTCTTGATCCTCTCTCTACCGACTCCAGGCTCTGGCTTCGGGGCTCCTCCCAGCTCCTCAAGACTTTCAAGCTCCATTGTCTCCACTGGCACTTTGTATCTGACATTTAGAAGTCTTTTTTTTTTTTTTTTAAATAAGCTATACCTTTGGTTGGCTCTCTTGCTTCCTCTAGCTACTATGCTCTCTCCCCTAATCACTGTCAAAATTAACATAGACTCCCCATCCCGTCTTCCCTCTCAGTGTTTCCCACTGAAGAGGTGCTGTGCACAGAGGGGTGCCGTCAGCAAAGGAACTTGAAAAGGCTGTCTTATCTCTGCCACACGCCCGGGAGATTTAAAACCCTTTGGCATAATAAATGGTTCTAAGAAGATCTATGGTATAGAAGGCCATTTACTTTTGTTTATACCAGAGCTCTTAAAAAAGAGCTGTACAATATTCATGCTCAGTTTGAGAACACTGTTTTATCTGAAATTCTTTATGATCTCTCAACTCTGGTCACCTTAACAAGATGCCCGAGACCAAGACTTCCCTCAACTTGTCCATGGGCCCCTTAAGGGAAGAAAGTACATTTGACTTTTTATTCTCTCATCAGAATCCAGTACAGTGTTTTACATCACAGGTCCTCCATGAAAGATAAGTAAATTAAGAACTACTTGTCCTTTTAAATTGAGTCATTTACATACTGATAAATATCTCCTGGACTGTTCACACATTTTCAAAAAAGAAAAGTCTAAAACACAAACACAGTAAATTTAGAACCAAGACCCTTACCTTGGAGTCTGGACATTACAGTGGTAGATGTATTCTGTCACTGTATCATCTTCAAACATTGAAGAATACTTCCGTTTGAAGTCAGGCCTTAAACGCTGTACTAGACTTAAACCTATGTAATAGAAAACAAACATTTTAAGTTGTAATTAATTTATATAATAGTAGAGAAGATTTCGGGGCTTCCCTGGTGGCTCAGCGGTAAAGAATCCGCCTGCCAGCGTAAGAGATACAGATTCGATCCCTGGGACAGGACGATCCCCTGGAGAAGGAAATGGCAACCAACTCCAGTATTTTTTCCTGGGAAATCCCACGGACAGAGAAACCTGGCTGACTACAGTTAATGGGGTTGCAAAGAGTTGGACACGATGTGAGTCACTAAACGATTCCTAAACAAGAGAAGATTTCAGTGTTTGCGTCTATAATAAATATTAAATGCTACATTATGCATATGTTCAAATATGCATTTTAGGTTCAAAAAAGCACAGATCCTAGAAATTGCTCTCGAGTTCCCTAAGGAAAGATTAAAATAAGAATGAAAGACTGTCATATACTGACTTACAGATATGCTTCAAGAGGTCAAAAACAGTTGCCTAAGACTTGTTTTTGTAGGAAAATAAATTCTATTACACAAGGCAGGTGAATACGACAAGGCATACCATAAAATTAACTTAATAATTTGTATCTTTTCCACATTTACAACACATTAGCATCTAAATGAAGTAAAGTGAAGTGAAAGTCACTCAGTTGTGTCCGACTCTTTGTTATCCCATGGACTGTAGCCCTCCAGGCTCCTCTGTCCATGGAGTTCTCCAGGCAAGGACACTGGAGTGTGTTGCCATTTCCTTTTTCAGGAGATCTTCCTGACCCAGGGATTGAACGTGGGTCTCTTGCATTTCAGGCAGATTCTTTACCATCTGAGCCACAAGGGAAGCCAAATGAAGTGAACTGGGATATAAATATTTCCTAGGAAAATGCATTCAGACTGTCTACTTGGAACACTAGCAGTACCGCCCACTAAGGTCATCCATAGTGGCTCCCATGGTCCCACGGCTGAGGTGAGAGGCAGGGGCAGAGCCCCCAGAGGAAAGAGGAAGAAGAGCAGGAGCCTTTTATCAAGTCACTGTTTTCCCTTCTAGGGCCCAAGGACTGGCTGGTTTCTCCTCTCTGCTATGACTGCCCATTACTGTAGCGAGGTCTTACTTCCTTCACCTGCCTCCCTGATTCTCTGAAGGAACCACACAGCTCCACCAAGGATTCTCATGATGCAGGAGACATTCTATACCGCCCTCATTACCCCGTGTGAGCACCAATGGGAGGCAGAGGGCATAGCTTTAAAGGTCCCTCCTCGGCCTCTTCCTTCTCCCATCATTATCTTCCATTTCCTCTCATCCTCTACTTTCCCCATTATTGCTACCTGTAGAGCTATGATCAAGCAAAATCCATTTACATTTCAGGCCTTTAATGCTCTTAAGCAGCTCATCAAAGGAGGACCCAGCCCCTAAGCTGGCGAGCCCTACTGGGATGAGGGGTGCTGGCTTCAACATTATGTGAATTGTGAACTTCCAGATCCAGATGTTCAAGCTGGTTTAGAAAAGGCAGAGGAACCAGAGATCAAATTGCCAACATCTGCTGGATCATCAAAAAAGCAAGAGAGTTCCAGAAAAACACCTACTTCTGCTTTATTGACTACGCCAAAGCCTTTGACTGTATGGATCACGACAAACTATGGAAAATTCTTCAAGAGATGGGAATACCAGACCACCTGACCTGCCTCTTAAGAAATATGTGTGCAGGTCAAGAAGCAACAGTTAGAACTGGACATAGAACAACAGACTGGTTCCAAATCGGGCAAGGAGTAAGTAAAGGTTGTATATTGTCACCCTGCTTATTTAACTTACATGCAGGGTACATCATGTGAAATGCCGGGCTAGAGGAATCACAAGCTGAAATCAAGATTGCCAAGAGAAATATCCATAACCTCAGATATGCAGATGACACCACCCTTATGTCAGAAAGTGAAGAAGAACTAAAGAGCCTCTTAATGAAAGTGAAAGAGGAGAGTAAAAAAGTTGGCTTAAAACTCAACATTCAGAAAACTAAGATCATGGCATCTTGGTCCCATCACTTCACGGCAAATAGACTGGGAAACAATGGAAACAGTGACAGACTTAATTTTGGGGGGCTGCAAAATCACTGCAGATGGTGACTGCAGCCATGAAATTAAAAGACACTTGCTCCTTGGAAGAAAAGCTATGACCAACCTAGACACCATATTAAAAAGCAGAAACATTACTTTGCCAACAAAGGTCCGTCTAGTCAAAGCTATGGCTTTTCCAGTAGTCATGTATGGATGTGAGAGTTGAACTATAAAGAAAGCTGAGTGCTGAAGAATTGATGCTTTTGAACTGTGGTGTTGGACAAGAGTCTTGAGAGTCCCTTGGACTGCAAGGAGATCCAACTAGTCCATCCTAAAGGAAATCAGTCCTGAATGTTCATTGGAAGGACTGATGCTGAAGCTGAAACTCCAATACTTTGGTCACCTGATGCAAAGAACTGAGTCACTGGAAGAGACCCTGATGCTGGGAAAGATTGAGGGTGGGAGGAGAAGGGGACGACAGAGGATGAGATGGTTGGATGGCATCACCGACGTGATGGACAAGAGTTTGAGTAGGTTCCGGGAGTTGGTGATGGACAGGGAAGCCTGGTTAGTGCAGTCCATGGGGTCGCAAAGAGTTGGACACAACTGAGCAACTGAACTGAACTGGACTGGTGAAGAGAGGTTATCTACGTCAGTACTGAGGGCATGAGGCGTGGTCACCAATTCAGTCTCTATGCCCTCTTCTCATTCCTGCATCCCGCTGCTCTTCACACCACAAAGGGATGGCACTCAGACAAGGAGGGGCTGGGCCTGGGCAGAGGGCGGCAGAGTCTACAGCCACCTGCACAGAAGTTACTGCCACCCCCTCACCCACCCACCACGCCCATCTTCTTTCCCTGTTAAGCGAACCTGACTTCTGTGTGTCAGTGAGGCAGCAACGTGCCCAGGAAAGCAGGCCCCTCACTCGAACCCCTGGAAATAAATGAAGGATGACTGATCAGTCACAGAAAAGTCTTCTTCTTGGTTGATGGAAGAACATCAGGGGTGGGCAGAGACCCATGGGGAAGCCTGCTGGGGCTCCCAGGGGAGACCTTCTTCCCTGACATAGAGCCTTATGCTCCCCCTTCCTCTTGTTCATAGTGCTGCTTGAGGAGCTGACACTTCCTGCAATAGCAACCACTGAACTGTGAGGTAAAAGGTCAAGAGAATCACATACACAGACCCAGACCCTTTCACTAGCTTCTAGAAAAAAACGCTAAAACCACCTGCCTCCAGACTGTTTGTTAAGAAAACAATAAAAGGCCTTCTGCTTTAGGCCTCTGAGGCCTTCTGTTACTTCCAGCCTAGAGCCCTTTTCACTGACATAGCCGTAAGAGGGAAAGGCAGAGATGCAGACCGTTACCATCCGTGACAACGAGGGAAGGAAGCTCCCTTGGCCATGAGGCTGAGACAGAGCAGTGAAATGAACTTAAATCAGAGACTTCTCCCAAGTCTTTGTAGGAAAGAATGACTTTATCTTCTTAACACTAACATTATGGGGCAAGAAAGGAATCTGAGTGATGGTTGTTATCCCAGGTCTGGCTTTGTGACCTGTCAGCTGGATATCATCAGCTGCTTAAACACTCCCCAACAGATCATGTCCTCCCATGCCCTGGGCTAGTAGATACATTACCTGTGACTCTGCTGGCTTGGCCTTTTTCAGAATGTTCAAGGTCGCCTAACCTTATCCTTAGCATTTTCCATGTCCTCTGCCTGCTAATTATCTGTAATGCTTACCATATAAAGATTCCTCTTTAAGGAGAGGAGGCTGGTTTCAGTCATCTTTAGGCATTGACTGGTACTATTTAGAGGAGGAGAAAAAGTAAGGTTTGTTTTTGTTTTCAAGATCTTAACTAACAATGGTAATCAGCAAATACACCTCTGTTGTTCTCTATAAACATTTTGCTCTCCCAGGATACAGATATGTGGCATTCCAGCTGGCACAGCAGGAGATGCAAGAGATGCGGTTTGATCCCTGGGTCGGGAAGATCCCCTGGAGAAAGAAATGGCAACCCACTCCAGTATTCTTGCCTGGAGAATTCCACGAACAGACGAGCCTGGCGGGCTACAGCCCGTGGGGTCATAAAGTGGGACACAACCGAGTGACTGAGCACAAACACACAAACAGGATACAGATATAACAGCACTCACCAAAGGGCCCCGCAATCCTGAGGCCAGCTAAAGGGTTAAAGGGAGTCAACGCTGCTCCCAAGGCTCTGATCCAAACTGGAATTGGTCTCTCTTGATCAGCAAGGTCTGGTCGTTCAGGAAAACCCCAAGGCTCCACTAAAATGAGATGACTAACCCTGTACGGGAAAGAACAGACTAAAGATCATTTGGCGAATTCACCCTAAGAGTATAAAGAACTTACACGATTTATAAGGTAGAATGAACCTCCTTCAAACATCTGGCATTGAAGAGAAAACTGAGGACTGAACAGGTTACATCTTGCTCTTATTATATGTGAACTGGTGAGATCTGGTAGGATTTGAGAGGCGTCTGGTAGAAAGAGGGCTTCATATTTAATCTATCTAAATGTAGATAATAATGGATGTGTGAAAGGGTATATGGTAACTGTAGCTATTCTTGAGAATCAAGAAAAGACAGCATTTGTTGTTTAAGCTACACTCTGGCAAATGATATGGTTCCATATACCTCAAGGTTGACACTGCAGAAATGACTGGAGATTAATATTACACTCATGGAATAACTTCAGGCACCAACAATAGTTATTTCCTATGAGCCAAATCATTCTACAAGTTTAAGAAGCATTAGGACTTTGGGTGGATTCAAAAGGACTTTGAATGAACTTTCCATAAACACAAAAATAATGTAACACTATGGGCAGAAAATAGTTTGGGATTTCAGTTTGATGAACAGGAACACATGTACCCTACCCATAACATCATGACATCCTGGCATGAGATTCTGTTCTTAATTCTTTCCTAATTTTCTTCTTTACTGATTAAAGAGATAGAACAGCTTCAGTTCAAACCCATATCAAATTGCTTTGTGGCACCAATAGTTTTAATTTTTCCATCTAATGAAGCGTCTTTCTGATGAGGGAAAACCAGAACCACATCCTCATGATTGCATCACAGTACCACACATCATCAAGATCCTCAACAAAACAGAAATATCCTGACATAAAACAATATTCAATTGTAGCCAAAACAGCCAACAAATGCCAGCGAAGATCTCCCAAGGATGAACTGACACTGATTCTGAAGTCCCTTTCCTAAGTCACAATTGAAATAGAAAGGTAAAGAAACCAGAATATGGAAACAGATAGCTATTATTCCCAATGTAAAAAGTTTTATTATTTTTGGACTTCCCCGGTGGTCCAGTGCTGAACAATTCACCTGTCAATGCAGGAGACATGGGTTTGATCCCTGGTCTGGGAAGATTCCACATGCCATGGAGTAACAAAGCCCGTGCTCCGCAACTACTGAGCCCATGTGCCTAGAGCCTGTGCTCCCTAAGAAGAGAAGCCACTGCAATGTGAAGCTCACGCCCCGCAACTAGAGAGTACCTCCTGCTCGCTGCAGCTACAGAAAAGCCTGCACAGCGGCCAAGATCCAGAAAAGCCAGAATAAATAAATAATTAATTAAAAAGTTCTAGTATTTTTGTCAGCACAGATTAGTTAGTAATGAGTACTTTGCTATGACAGCATTTTCTCAGACAGAAAGCTTCAGAGAACAGACCCAGAGCATAGAGCTCCATGGACCCTTGGAGAATACTCAGTCCCATCTTTCATCTCATGGCATGAGAAGAAAGCTTAGATGTACTGTGTGACTCATTTGACAGGAATTATTTACTTTTAATGTATGTGTTTGTGTGTGAGTGCTCACTTAGTCGCATCCGACTCTTTGCAACCCCATGAACTGTAGCCCAGCCAGCTCTTCTGTCCATGGGATTATTCAGGCAACAATACTGGAGTGGTTGTCATTTCTGTCTCCAGGGGAGCTCCCCAACGCAGGGACTGAACCTGCGTCTCCTGTGTCTCCTGCACTGGCAAGTGGTTTCTTTACCATTGCTCTACCTGGGATCCAAACTCATACAGTAACCCCGAACCCTTTCTAATATCCCACAGAGGGCAGCTTGATGGGATTGTCAGTTCACATCTAGGCTTAAAGAATGGGTCTAGTCAGACAGCATGTGAGTCAGCTTATCAGACATCTTTATCGAGATTCAGAGACTAATGCAAACTACAAGAAAAACAAAGAACCAGCAAAGCAGGAACAAGAGAACAGTTCATCAGTTTCAAAACATAAAGAAGCATTCTTCTCCAGCTTAGTCATTACAGTAGGTCTTGAGTCTGAAGATGATGACCAGATTACAGCCTACAGGCCTAAGAAGTAGGTAACACCTGTTCCAACATGCTCATGGAAGGGCTGAGCCTAAACGCCAACAAGGCTCTACAAACCAGACATTCATGTGACATACAGTCAGCCACCAGCCAGTAAGAATACAACAAAACAGCCAGACCCAGAACCAAAGTGTACAAAGGAGTTTACAGGACCTGCTAAGGAACAAGAAAAAGGACTAGAAAGAAGTCAGTGCACAAATGAGACATTCTCAAGATGAAGTTAGCCCCAGGTATTTCCCATTAGTTCCAAGCTACTGAGGGGAGGATGGAGCACAGAACAATGAACTCAAATACCTCTAATTGGGTCAAGTAGAACAGTCAGTCTTTCATCTCAAGAGGAACCAAGAGGAAACGCTCAGCCCAGCTCCACATGGTCAGGAGACAGCCAGGCAAGATCAAAAGCAAGATGATCTGAAAACCTTTGAGTGAAAAAGACCAGATGTAACCTCTTCTGTTGTGACTTGGAATGATCTCTTTGCTAAACACTTTCTAAGTTAATAAAAGTTTTCATAGTGTCCTTTTCCTTAGTTTATAACAAATACCTATAAAAAACAGACTCTGTACAGGATCCTGAGTAGTTGTTGTTTAGTCGCTAAGTCATGTCCAGCTTTTTGCAACCCTGTGGACTGTAGCCTGCCACGCTTCTCTGTTCATGGGATTTTCCAAGCAAGGATGGAGCAGGTTGCTGTTTCCGCCTCCAGGGGATCTTCCTGACCCAGGGATCAAACCCACGTCTCCTGGATCTCTGCTACTTGGCAGGTGAATTCTTTACCACTGAGCCACCAGAAAAGCCCATGGGATCCTGAGTGGCAGGAGCCAGAAGAAAAAGAAAATTAAAAAGGAGCACACAGATGTAAGAAAGGAGATGGTATCTTTGGCTATTTTTGCGGGTTTACTCTACTCTCCCTCTGTTGCCACCTTAAGGTGACCTGACACTGCTTGATGAAGAAGATTCTGTAGTGTAGCATGGCAGCCCAGGACACCTCACACAGTGGTTCCTGCTTGTCATACGGCACACCAATCGACAAGCAAAATCACAGGCAACCTGTCTAATTATTACACATCATGGTACGAGAACTGAGATGAACTAAGGTCATTTTGGGGGAAGGAATATGGGGTTTGTGCCTCCATATGGAATAATCTATTAATCAGTTCATAACTTCTCTGCCCATCCACTGCACTGCCTTTCCAGAATGGCCCAGGTGTCCCCCTAGCACAGGGCCTTTGCGATTTCTGTCCCTACTGCCTAGAATGCTCTCCTGCTACTCTCCTCCAAGACTTCCATGTCAGCTCCAGTTGTACTTCTTTAGAGTACCATAATGGACCCTGAGACAGGGCCAGGTGTTCATCAAGAGATCTCACAGCTGGCATGCTACTCATGTGGTTATTTCTGTCTCTTCCCCCAATGCACTGTAAGCCTTACAGGCACACAGTCACTCAACATTACTTAAACACACACAACCTGCTGGATTATAATGTTAGAGTGTTTCATTCAACACTGGTATTTCAATGGAAGATTCAGCCAGGTACTTTTACATCGGGTATCACGATTGCTGAATCATTGGTTACTGATTCTTGATAATCAGTATCAAGAATCTGGGAAATATATGGGGTCACTGCCACAAGGTAGAACAACTGTTACGGACAGAGGCCCTCTGCTGACCCAATGTACCAAAAACTGGAAAAAATCAGTTTTTACTTGTTCTCTATTATTGGAATCCTTCCTAAACAAGTACTTTAAATTACGAATTTTTATTCTTCTCCCCAAACCATCCTATAAAAATAAACCAAGAATGAAAGAACAGGGCTGCCCATAAAAGACAGGGTCAATATGTACAGATTACGACTTAAGTCCCAGTAAGTAAAAAAAAATGTTGTCTTTGTGATTTTTTTCCTCCATGCATAGATACAACAGAAGTTAAAGAGATGTGGCTCTCTTGGGAGAAAAATGATGAAAACTATATCTGCCATACCTGAGGTGGCAAAGCAGAAAGTGGTATTCTCAAAGTCCACTCAAAAAAAAAAAAAGAAAGACAAGATGCACAGTGAGTGAAGGAAATTAACTGAATTTCATTTGGTCTCTATTAGACCATTTTCCCCCTCCTCTCACCCTCCCACCCAAGTCTTTCTGAAATGCAAAGATTTATTTTAAACTCACGACAGCATAATAAAAATGGTCCTTGTAGGGGAGGATATGCACATGTAGGAACAGGGATTGAATCTCTGTACCTCTCTCTCAAAATAATTCTAAACAAAAGTTTTTAAAAAGGTACTTGGATCAAGTTAAAGTTGGATAAGTGACATTTAGAGTAGGTAGTTCCTTACAATACAAAACAGACTACTCTACTGCACCAGAGGAAATATGTATAATGCACCCAGCAGCTCTTCTCGCTCAGGTAAAACCTCTCAGATCACATAGACGGTGACCCTGACGACCACCCATATGTTTAGTATGAGTGCAACTTGAAGAAACACCTAATGCTAAACCTCACTGACTGTGAGCTTGCTATAATTATGAACAAATGTCGGTGGCCATCACTTGTGTTTAACTACATCTGGATCTGTGAATCTGCTGAATTGTTCCATTAGCTATAACATCAGATCTTCTATGTAAATTTGAATGAATTTGCTTAGTTAGGATGGAAGAGGAAAAATTTCTGTAAGGTAAGAAATTAACACAAGTGGGGACCATTAATAGTAATAAGAAAAGAACACATTGGCCTTCACTCATGACTTGGGATCTCTGAAAACCCAAAGAACCTTGTTATTTTGAAATCAACTTATGTTTCAAGATTCAATTTTTATGCAGTAAAAAATATAGGCCTTCATGTCCAACACATTCTGTAGAGTTTCACTCAATATTTAGCAGCAATCAGCCAATTTAAACATGCTAATTATTTCAAGCATTCTCTCATTCATCCATTGCTAATACTTAGTGGTTCTTGGTCCTCTCACAGTAGTTCAGATTTATTAGGCACAAACATTCAAGAATCATTTTCTAAAACGTAGTCAGTTCAATGCAGGTATCACTGGCTTTATTTTACATACTTGTTCTGCTCCCTTATTCTCTTTTATAGATGGTTTTCAAGTGGTTATTCCCTTCTAAATCACTGAAGCATCTTATTTCTTTAGAGCATTTCCCAACTGCAAATGAAAATCTCACCAAGTGACCTAAATGGCAGATAGCCATGAAGGGTCGGGAACCTGTGACGTACGGTTTCATGACCAGAGCCTGGCCCCCTGAGTGCCATGTCCCACCTCCAGGGAATAAATACCACAAGACAGACATAATAAATACCTGACAAGAAGAATGGACTTGTGGACACGGAGAGAGGGTGAGATGGACGGAGAGAGCAGCACTGACATATATACACTACCGTGTGTAAAACAGACAGCTAGTGGGAGGCCTCTGTATAGCCCAGGGAGCTCAGCTCAGTGCTCTGTGATGCCCTAGAGGGGTGGGAAGTGGGGTGGAAAGGAGACTCAAAAGGGAGGAGATATATGTATACCACAGAGCTGATTCACACTGTTGTACAGCAGAAACTAACACAACACTGTAAATTACACTCCAATAAAAACAAATACCTGACCAGAAACAGAGGAAGCCCAACCTCCACAGATACCATGTTGCATTATACCAGAAGAGTAATCGCTCTTTCCCCACAAATACAGGTAGTTGTTTATCACTGAGAGTAGGACTTGATAAAAGACAATAATTCCAAAAAGCCAACTAGAAGAAGGAAATCTGATTTCTTTTGAGAGCACACACCTGCCAGTTGACAAGACTGTTTTACCCTCTGGCACACAGAGGACGGTGCTGTGTCAACAGCACACCTGCAGTTATGCAATGGGATGGCCTGACAGGTGCACCCACACCCTCTGAAAATGACCATCATCCCATTCACAGATCTCAACGTCAAAGTCGGTCACAGTTCTGGGTTAGTCCATTACTCTAGTGGAAAAATACACTGGCAACACAAAAATGCTGACAGTTTTTTGTTTTCTTTCCAAAAAGATGAACAAAACAAAAATGAGCTTTGCTTCTATTTTCTGAGCACTCCAATGTGACCTCCTCTCAGATTAGCAACATAAATAACAGGGAACAGCATAAGAAAATATGGTAAAGGAAGGAGGAGATGCTACAAAGATTCTGAAGTAAACAATCATTAATTTAATGACCGAAAAAAAATTCTATAGCAATAAAGGTTAGGGCACAGTAGAGTAAAAATGCTACAAGATATAATGTGGGTATATTTTCTGCAGCTCAGAGATGAGGAAACTAAAATTTAGAGTTAAGTGATTTCCTCTAAGCCATAAAGACAGCACAAGAGCCTATGTCTTCTGATCTCTAACCTCTGGTTTCTTACTGCTGCTTCCTGAAACCTAGAAAAGCCTGCTGGATCCATAGGTCTAATGATGATAATAAGTGTAAATTATAACAACACAACAGTTTTTAAGTGTGGCTTAAATTGTGTACATTCTAACAAATAAAAAGTCCTTTCACAAGCCTCCTACCAATGTGTAGCA
Organism: Giraffa tippelskirchi; assembly: GCF_054371585.1. Taxonomy (NCBI): domain Eukaryota; kingdom Metazoa; phylum Chordata; class Mammalia; order Artiodactyla; family Giraffidae; genus Giraffa; species Giraffa tippelskirchi. Next base: position 15,085,362 of record NC_137283.1, on the reverse strand, counting down.
GATGTAACAGGAAAACCTGGCAATATTATTTATGCTACTAAGCTGGCCATCAGCTGTGGCTGTTTGATCTACAGAGTCCTTTAAGAGAATGTCTGTTTTCGAAGGGTCAGACACCAACGACCAACAAAGAAGGGAACTGGAAATGGACGCCAGGGTGCCTGTCTTCTGACACCCTCACTCACCTGGATGGGTACTTCAGTGAGTAAGCAGCAGCCAGGAACCCACCTAGGTTGTGTCCAAGCAAGATCATTTTGTCCAGTCCAAGGGCACATCGCCACTCTTCAATGGATTCCACAAACTGATTCTCCACTTCTTCTGCGTCACTGTCAAATCTGGGTCGACTACTTCGTCCAAAGCCCAGCAGGTCAAAAGCATAGACAGGTCTATTGGTGCAAAGATCACCAAAATTCAGTGCCCAGAGTCCAAGACCTCCTCCAAAACCATGGAGGAGGACAAGCGGAGTCTTATTTGAAATATTATGAGAGAGCTTCAGCGTCCATATTTTATTTCCATTAGATACACGAACAGGTCCTTTTTTGTATGTGCAGGGGACACCTAACGGAAACATAAAAAGAGAAATTCTGTTTAGCCTCACGACTTCTGAGAAGGGGAGTAGTCTCAGAGCAACTGGAAATTAATCATCTAAGAACCACCTAGCATGCATTTACATGATTTTAGCCTTTATTATGTCAGCCCTTAAAAAAAATGTACACATTTTACTGAACCAAGTAATTCTTAATGACTGTATCTCACACCTTAGTAGGAAGAGCTATCTCAGACAAGTCTCAAGTACCTGTGTCCTAGGTTTCCTGGCAAGTCATATTAGCTCTTTGGACTTCCTTCCACGTCCATTAGTGGAGGGTGCTGGAGAGGAACATAGTGGTCACTGAATCCATTATTTTAAGGTCTCTGGCTTTACCGACAATAACAAAGTAATAGTACCTTGTGTGTGTAGAACACTTGAAGGTTAAGCATTAAAGATTGAAGTCAGACTCAAAAGAAACACTTTTTCCTAAAAAGTCATCATGAATTTAGGGAAAGATTAACAGTACACATATTGAACATGTGTTGAAATCTTAAGTCACTACAAGGTTTAGTAGAAAAAGATCACAGGGTATGGTAGGAACTCTTCAGTGTGAGTGCTACGTAGTCTGAGTTCAGATCCACAAAAGTAAATACTCCAGAGAAAATAAATAATCACAATTGCGTAGATAAAACATCATTCTTATCCTCAGTGCTACAGGACTAAATATTTTAAATCTCCCCCCAAACTGACTAAAGATGGCACTAATTTGAAATCCTTTTACCTCACATTATCAGTTGAACAGCTACACTTTAGACATATCCCTTAAAGATTTGTGCACATATGTCTGCAGTGGACAAATACCAGAGAACTGCGAGTTTCTGCCCTTTAACCTGAGAAATCATTTTCGGTTTTGTCCCCACATGGTGGCCGAAAGGGAAACCCAGCATTTGTTGAGAATATTAATAGAGTCCACGTTACCTGAGTGAAGGGAAAGACAGCAGTCTGGAGAGGGAGGTGAGCTGGTGTTAGTGCCAAGCCCAACCACACTGGCATTTTGGACACAGATACTGTGTGAGTATTCTCATAAAAACTACCTGTGACCTCTATGAGAGCTCATCTCACTGTATTAGTTGGTGCTCCTGTGTCTGACATTAGAGCAGGGGCCAATTCTCCTATCTGCATCCCTAGAACCTAGCAGGAAGAAATCAGTATGTTCATTAGATACATGAAATGAGTTCGTAGTGCTCCCACCCTTTTTTCTTTTTTTAAAATCTCCTGGCAAGAATTCTTTCATTTAGTAAACTGCAATGACAACCTTCCCAGCTTTGGCGAGAACAAGATTACCCAATGGAGTTTCATGTTAAAAATTCCATGTAAAAAGGCTAACTGTCCCCTTCCAGGGATATATCCAGTTACGGTCACTTATTTCTGAATCATTCAAATTTACAAACGAAATTCATTTGTGGCAGAGAGGATGAAAAACAGGTGTAAGTATCTGCACAAACATACACAATAATCACAGATGTATACCACTTAATCTCCTCCTCTAAACAAAACTGCACAGTAAATAACATTACTTGAAAGTATAGCCACAGATACCTAGGAATACTCTGAGAGTACACGTGTGGGTAAACTTCAGCACTCACAAGAAACAACAGCAACAAAAAAGTTTCCGTACTACTATGAATGTCAACATAAAGAATCCTACAATCCTAAAACCAGAAAGAATTCTAAGGATCACCACAACCACTTCCTCTTAAAGGCAAAAACTAGGAGACTGAGAAAAGGGACTTCTCCAAGATCCTGGAAGCCCTGGCTGCAGCCCAGGGCCTAAACCAGGTTGCATGGCCATACTCCACTATCTGTTCCAATAGACAAGGCTGCTTGCACTGCAGCAGCTGCAGGCTGCTCTCAAAGCACAGTCTGGGGACCTCTGGTGAGTTGGGGACCCTTTCGGGAGGCCTTCCCAGATCAAAACTATTTTCAAAATAGTCTCAGACTTTACTTGTTTTTTCCACTCTCATTCTCTGATGAGTATAAAGTGGAGCCTTCCAGAGAACGCTTGGTAAGTGATGACCAACAGTTTAAATGCAGAAGTACATATAGGCATCCAGGGTTCTTACCTTAAGCCAGACATTAAACAGATCTGTAAACTTGTAAACAATGTTACTTGTCTCGATACATTTGTTCAGAAAGTAGCTATTTTTAGAAAACGTTATTTAAGCTGCAATGTGTTTATTGCTAGGATTTTAAAGTAAATTAATAAGTTACCATAGTTTAAATTATACAGTTTTAATTTTTAATACAGTAACTATTGATAGCTATAACCACTAAACAAAGACCCTTGGGGTCCTTCTTAATTGAAGAGTATAAAAGGACCTCAAGACCAAAAGATTTGAGAACCCTTGCCTTCTTTCCACACTTACACACTTACTGATGACATGAAAAAGGAAAAAAAGTTCTTTTGCCAACAACTAACACACCACAGAATCTTATCTTCAGTTTCAAGGCAATGCAATATATTGGACCTATTTTAGTAAACAGCTCAGTTCACTTATAAGAAGAAAACCTTACATTTTAAAATTTTCTCTTCAGCTTCTTTAAGGTGTGAGGTTGACGTAGGGCACCATGTGGGAAGCCAACCAGTTAGCCATCCTGACCTAGAGCATCAAAACAAAATACAAAGAGGTGAGTTCGTGCTCTTCTCAACTCCCAACTGCTACACAGGGAGAAGACAAGCAGAACAGACAGTCCACTGTCTGTGTGATGAGGAAGCTGTCTGCAGGTGACAAATTCACCAAATAGGTACAAAGCATTGTGACCAAGTACTGAGATACAGAAACCTTCAACCTGAGAACCTCCATGTAGATCTCAAAGTCCATCTTACCTTCATGGATAGTCACACTCCACACAGTCAAGTAGACTAAAAATGGGCAGAACAAGAAAAGAGAAAAAAGGCATTCCCCTACCCCACTGCAAGACAGTTTCTTATCAGGGTGGAAGTACAAAAAGTCAAAGACTATGAGTTTGATCATTTCAATGGCAGATTCACAGCAAATATAAAACACACTTTCTATGAGGGCAGAGAGAAGAGAAACCTTATTAAAGAATGAGATTGGAAAAAAAAAAAAAAGGGCTTCAAATATCATGGTTAAGAACACATTCCTAAAACAAATGCAGAGGTCGGGCCCATGTACAATCTACCATAACATGACCTGGTTAACTATCAAAAGCTTTGGATTCCAGCAAACAGCAAATGATGAGAATATCCCAGGCATCTGGTGGACAAACAGAAAACAAGCAAGCAGGCCTTGGGCAAGAGGTGAGGAAAGGTACAGTGAGGCTCGTAGCAAACCAAACAGAGGGGGAGCCTTCAAATCCTGGCTCAGCAGCAGAACGTAGGCACACCCTGACATGACGTGGGGTATCAGCGGTCACCTAACAGTTCCCAAGAGCTCAGCACTTGACCTGTACCACTTAAAGTGTGACCTTTCTCATGAGAGAAAATGAATTCGAGAAGAGGAAGCAGATTCCAGATGAGAAGCAATAGCCAGAATGAAGGCTCGGGCAACAGGGATGGAGACAAGAAGATGAGGAATAATGAAAAATCAAACCAGGTGAGGTTAATAGAAGATGAATAAGTTCTGGAGATTGAATGCATGGCATAGTGATTACAGTCAACAATACTGTACTGTAGACTTCATAACTAAGAGACTAGATCTTAAATGTTCTCACCACACGCAAAAAAGAGAATTATGTGATGTGGCGGAGGTGATAGCCAAGCTATGGTGGGAATCATGCTGCAATATATAAATGGATAAATCAACACACTGTATATCTTGAACTTAACAATGTTACATGTTCATTATATCTCAATTTTAAAAATAAAAGCAAAAAAAAATCTAATGGAAGAAAACAGGAACCCCAACAACTCTAATACATGATAGAATGAACTCACTCTACAGTTACTTACTAAGCACACACTATCTTTATGGAACTATTCTATTCACTTGGGGTGTATCAGTTACCAAACAGCCAACAATGATTAATTCTCCCTAAAGGGATCGGGAAGTTGTTTTTGGACTGGATCTTCACAAATAGGGTACTTCTTTCTTTTTTAAAAAAAATATATTTTATTGAAGTGTAGTGGACTTACAATGTCTCAGGTACACAGAAAAGGGATTCAGTTATACAAATACACATATATTATTTTTGAATTTATTTTCCATCATAGGTTATTACAAGATATTGACTACAGCTCCCTATGCTATACAGTACACCTTTGTTGCTTGTTGCATATCTATTTTTTAGTTAGAAATCTAGCATTCTAGTCATACTAAGTCAAAGAAATAGAATCAAAATGTCATAATTTTTCCAATTAGGCAAAAATTCATGTTTCTAAAATACATATATCATACATATTTATATATATATATATGTATACAAAAGCTTTTCTACTACACTTGATAAAGGTTTGAGAAAGAACATCCAAAAAAAAAAAAGAAGAGATGGAGAAACTGGAGAACATAAACTAAATGAAATGGAAGCACTCAATATGAAATAGAAAAAATGAAACAAACTAGATAAAAGTAAAAGATCATCATATAGTCCAGTTGTTTTTAAACACGACTGCTCATTAGAAACATATCTGGAGCTCTGGAGAAAAAAAGCAATACCTGAGCATTTGTACTTTTCAAAAAATTTCAAGATAATTCTGATATGCATCTGGATTTTAAAAAGTGATGACAGGTTCTTCTATTACAGCCTAGTTTTGGTGATAGAGAGTTCTATTATTTTTCTGTTGATCAATCATGATACAATAGTATTGAGTAATACTGCGATCATAGTTATGTAATCACAATAGTAAAAGATATTTATCAGTTTTCACAATCAATAGACAGACAACAAATAACAGATAATTACAACTGCAAGCCATAATTGGAACATGATTAACAATATAAAATAGTTATATACAATTTAGGGAGGGTCAGGCAGAGTGATGTGGTAAGTGGAAGGGCATACAGCACATGCTCTCATCCACCAGCCAGTCTATGTCTTTTGCTTGGTGCATTTAATCCATTTACATTTAAGGTAATTATCGATATATATGATCCTATTACCATTTTCTCAATTGTTTTGGGTTTATTTCCTGTAGGTTTTCCTTCTCTTGTTTCCTGCCTAGAGAAGTTCCTTTAGCATTTGTTGTAAAGCTGGTTTGGTGGTGCTGAAATCTCTTAACTTTTGCTTGTCTGGAAAGCTTTTGATTTCTCCATCAAATCTGAAGGAGTCTTGCTGGGTAGAGTATTCTTGGTTGTAGGTTCTTCCCTTCCATCACTTTAAATCGGTCATGCCATTCCCTTCTGGCTTGGAGAGTTTCTGCTGAGAAATCAGCGGTTAGCCTGACGGGAGTTTCTGTGTATGTTATTTGTCATTTTTTCCCTTTTGGTTTTAGTATTTCATCTCTGTCTTTAAATTTTGTCAGTTTGATTACTCTGTGTCTCGGTGTGTTCCTCCTCGCGTTTATCCTTCCTGGGACTCTGTGCTGCCAGAACTTGGTTGACTATTTCCTTTCCCATGTTTGGGAAGTTTCCAGCTACTATCTCTTCAAATATTTTCTCAGGTCCTTTCACTCTCTCTCTTCTCCTTCTGGGACCCTTACAGTGTGAATGTTGGTGTGTTTAATGTTGTCCCAGAGGTCTCTTGCCTGGAAAATCCCATGGACGGAGGAGCCTGGTAGGCTGCAGTCCATGGGGTCGCGAAGAGTCGGACACGACTGAGCAACTTCACTTTCACTTTTCACTTTCATGCATTGGAGAAGGCAATGGCAACCCACTCCAGTGTTCTTGCCTGGAGAATCCCAGGGACGGGGGAGCCTGGTGGGCTGCCGTCTATGGGGTCGCACAGAGTCAGACACGACTGAAGCGACTTAGCAGCAGCAGCAGCAACAGCAGCAGCAGAGGTCTCTTAGGCTGTCTTCATTTCTTTTCATTCTATTTTCTATATTCTCTTCTGTGGCAGTGATTTCCACCATTCTGTCCTCCAGGTCATTTATCCATTCTTCTGTCTCAGTTATTCTGCTATTGGTTCCTTCTAGTGTATTCTTCATCTCTGTTTTTTTGTTCTTTAATTCTTCTAGGTCTTCAGTAAACATTTCTTGTATCTTCTCAATCTTTGCCTCCATTCTTTTCCCAAGATCCTAGATCTGCTTCACTATCATTATTCTGAATTCTTTTTCTGGAAGGTTATCTATCTCCATTTCATTTAGTTGTTTTTCTGGGGTTTTATGTTGTCCCTTCATCTGGGACATAACTTTCTGCTTTTTCATCGCGGTTAGCTTTCTGTAATATGGTTTTAGTTTTAGCTGCTGCGAAACTGTGCTTCTGTCTGTCCTCTGATGGATGAGGCTAAGAGGCTTGTGTAAGCTTCCTGATGGGAGGGACTGACATGGGAAAAACTGGGTCTTGCTCTGGCAGGCAGGGCCTTGCTCAGTAAAGCTTTAATCCAATTATCTGCTGACAGGTAGGGTTGCACTCCCTCCCTGGTAGTTGTTTGGCCAGGGGCAACCTAGTCCTGGGGTCTGCAGACTCTATGGGAGGATTAATGGTGAACTTCAAGAGGGTTTACGCCCAAGGGGACCTTCCAGTGCCCCCGTTCCTGCAGTGTGCCCCTGCCGACCCACGCCTCCACAGGAGGCCCTCCAACACTAGTTTTGGTTCAGTCTCTGGTGGGGTTACTGCTGCTCTCCTCTGGGGCTTCACGTGCTCAAAATTTTGTTTGTGCCCTCAAAGACTGGAGTCTCTGTTTCCCCTCAGTCCTCTGGAAAGGCTATAATCAAATCCCGCTGGCCCTCAAGGTCAGATTCCCTGGGGATTCCCAGTCCCTTTGTCAGATCCCTGGGCTGGGAAGCCTCACGTAGGGTTCAGAACCTTCACAACAGTGCAAGAACTTCATTGGCATTATTGTTCTCCAGTTTGTGGATCACCCACCTGGTGGGTATGAGATTTTCATTTTATCGTGATCGCTCCCCTCCTACCATCTTGCTGCGATTTCTTCTTTGTCTTTGGACATGGGGTATCTTTTTTTGGTGGGTTCCAGCATCCTCCTGTCGATGGTTGTTCAACAGCCAGTTGCAATTTTGGTGCTCTCCACTATTTTGAACCAAAACCAGAGGATATTTCGAAAGCTGCAGTGGTGGCTCAGGCATTCCCCGTGTAGGAAAGGCATGAGCACATGTACACAATGAAGTATGTCATGCATGTGGCGAGGTGACAAGGGCACTGTTTCCAATGGCTGCTCTAACAAATTGCCACATGCTTTAAGCCACAGAAATTAATGCTGTCACAGCTCTGGAGACCCGAGTCTGAATTCAATGTCATTGGGCTGCCTCCCAATATCGGCTCTAAGGGAAAAACTCTTTCCTAGTCTCTTCAGGGTTCTCGTGGCTGCTGGCATTCCTCACCCTGGAGCAACATCATCACTCCAGTTACCTGTGCGCCTACTACATGCCTTCCCACTGCTGCATGTCTTCTGAAGCAGGAAATATGTTCCAAGGTAGAGTAAATACACTCAATAAATAGTAGTTGATTTTATACTGACAACAATAGCTATGATTCACTAACATTGACGAGGCATAAAATAAGAGTTTTATATAAGGTTCAGAGGCAGCTCAAAGATAAGAATTGACAGAGAATTGTCATTTTACATGAACTGCTTGTCTTAAAGGTAAGGCTACTTCTAGTTGACCTACACTGGGAACTGCAGCCTTGCTCCAATCTTTCACTTGAAGCTTTAATGTCATTTTTGCCATTTCTTATTCTCTGTCCTCTAGACATATAACATTCCCTGTCCTCTTGCTTCCTGGACTTGAATATCCTTGGAATACACCCTTCCCCTTCTTCCCATGATTCATTATCTGCCCTACTGCACTTTGAGCATAACGAAAGCTAAACCCACGTTTAACGTCATTCTTATATTGCCAGTGCCAAAAACACTAACTGGTTGATGGCCATGTGAGTGCTTCATAACTGTGTGTGTGAAATGAAGGCCTTGGTCATAAGAAATAAGAGAAGCAGATGAAGGAAGGCCAATGAGGATCATTTTTATAGGCAGAGAGCACCTCCAGTACCACCGGTTCCCATTAGAAGACAGGACACAGGCGAGTTACAGGCCGAACCTCCCAAAACAAAACAAAAAACAAACAAACGTCAGTGCAAAAAGGTCAATCAAGAAAAGGGTAATCAACAGAATGAACAATTTAGGAAGGTGATCAGAAGCATTGTACTTCATGCTTTTTTGTCATATACATAAATTTTTCCTTTTTATCTGCTAGTCAAATTTCTTCTTTTTATCTTTAGACATAAAGACTTCATAGTAAATTTCATAGCTATGTATGTATGTATGCATATGAACACACATACATACAGAGGATTACAGGACAGGACTATAAGCAGATGTGGGCTTCCCAGGTGGCAAAGAATCCAACTGCTAATCCAGGAGATGCAGGAGATTCAGGTTCGACCCCTGGTTCAGGAAGATCCCCTGGAGCAGGAAATGGCAACCCACTCCAGTATCCTCCCCTGGGAAATCCCATGGACAGAGGAGTCTAGCGGGCTACACTTCATGGGGCCACAAAAGAGTCGGACATGACTGAGTGACTAAACAAAAACAAAAGCAAATGTACCTGGTCAGGTTTTCATGGCAGGTGGGTTATACAGTGGAGATAATATGTGAAAAGAAGAACGCTGGGGTTCCGGTTCTAGACGGAAGATCCTGCTCTCATCTCCTCCACGCACACACTGAATCTACAGCTACAGACAGAACAATCTCCTCTGACAATAACCTAAAAGCTGGCTGAGCAAGCCCTCCTTAAAAGGGGCAAACTAGAGAGAAACCACTTCAAAGCAGCTGGGAAAGGCTGAGACACAACCTCACCGTAAACCCTACCATATAGTGCAGCAACCCACAATCAGGAGGTAATGCAAAACCCAGAGCTACTCCCTGAGGAGCAAACAGCTCATAACCCACATACGGCTCCCTGACTTTGAAGATTGGCACCTGAAAGATGAGCCCCAAAAATGTCTGGTTTTAAGGCTCAAGGCTATGACATACGTGGGGTGTGGCATACCAAGGAACGGTTCTCAAAGGGCTTGTGTGTAGCCTCACGGGCACCAGGGCCCAGCCCAGAAGCAGCCCTCTGAAAGCACCCCGGCTTCATGTGAGAGACTCACTTCCTAGTCTTAAAGCGATGGCAGAAGGGGCGGGGGCCTGCTGGGATGCTCTCCAGGGACGGAGACTGGTGGGTATCATCTTCCTGCTCTCTGCCATCTTCTGTTTGGTGACCCAGTTTTTAGGTTTGCTATCCAGAGGACACCCCTTCTTTCCCCCGGCTCTGGCAGTCAGAGGGGCTTGTGTTCCTGGGTGCCATGGGGCTGTAACAATCACAGAGACAGTTCTTGGAGACTATCACCCCTAGGACACCACACAGACGAAATACACCCCTCGTCTCTCTCAGAAGAGGCCTGTTTATTTGTCCAGAGTTTTGGCCTTAGAAGCAGGTTTCTGGTACGGCAAACGAGCAACTACAGAGGTGCGTTCATGGAGCACAGGCTAGGGGATGCCATTTTACACTCACCCTCTGCCTTGCTATAGCTCACCAGCGTCTTCCAGAAGGGAGCTCGTCCAATCCTCTGGAGCCGTGATTTGTGTGACTGCTGCCCAGGGGACACCTCCAGATCCGGGGACCAGTGGGGAGGCTTATGACTGTGGTCCCATAGCACTTATCTCTATCTCGGTAAGGTTTTTTTCCCCTCTGAGGTTTTATTGTGTTTCTTCGTCTGAAACATATTCCTTTGTTTCTTCATTTTGCTTGATTCTCTGTGTTGGTTTCTGTGCATTAGATGAAAAACCACGTTTCCCAATGGTAAAGGGTTGGTTGTAGGAGGTTAATCTCATTGTTCAGCGCTAGCTCCTGGTTGTCTTTCAATCCTTTGTGATTGTCCAAGAAGCTAATTTTATTTTTACTAGTTCCCAGTAGTTGAGGGTGTGCCAACACAGTGTCCCAAAGGGGAGGATCTCAGTTGGCACCTAGATTTAGGCTGACTAGAAGCCAAACACTCAGGTATCAGTTTTTAAAGAACACAACAAAAGCAAAAATAAACAAGTGCAACTACATCAAACTAAAAAGCTTCTGCGCAGCAAAGGAAACCCTCAACAAAACAAAAAGGCAACCTACGAAATGGGAGAAAACATCTGAAAATCATAAATTTGATAAGAGGTTAATATCCAAAATACATAAAGAACTCATGCAACTCAACAGCAAAAAAAAATTAAAAAGTCCAATTAAAAAATGGGCAGAGGATCTGAATACACTTTTTGCCAAAGACAACATACAAATGGCAAACAGACAGATGAAAAGATGCTCAGGTCACTAACATCGGAAAAATGTAAATCAAAACCATAATGAGATATCCTCTCACACTTGTTAGAATGGCTATTATCAAAAAGGTAAGAAAGAAAAAAATGTTACAGATGATATGAAGAAAAAGGAACGCTTGCACACTGTTGGTGGAAAACAGTATGAAGTTTCCTCAAAAAATAAAACTACCTGAGGATCCAGCAATTCCACTTCTGGGTATTTATCTGAAGACAAAAAAAGTAACTTGAAAAGATATATGCACCCCAGTGTTCACTGAAGCATTATCGATAATGCAATGGCCAAGATACAGAAAAAAACCTAAGTGTTCATCAACAAACTGATAGAGAAAGAGTGTACGTTACACAAAACATATACATAATGGAATATTATTCAGCCATAAAAAAGAATGAAATATTAACATTTGCACAACATGGGTGAACCTAGGGGGTATCATGCTAAGTGAAATTAAGTCAGACAGAGAAAGACAAATTCATATGCTCTCACTTACATGTGGAATCTTTCAAAACAACTACAACAACGATAAGCTCAGAGATGAACTGGTGGTTGACAGAGGAGGAGAGTGGGAAAAATGGGTGAAGGGAGTAAAAGGAAAAAACTTTCAGCTATAAAATAAGTAAGTCACGGGGATGTAATGTATAGCATGGCAACTACAGTTAATGATACTGTACTGCATATTTGAAAGTTGCTGAGAGAGCAAATCTAAAAAAGTTGTCATCACAAGAAAAAAATTCTATAACTATGCATGGTTAATTAGACTGACTGTGATGATCATTTCACAATATATAAAAATCATTATGTTATACCCCTGAAACAAATACAAAGATATATGTTAATTATGCCTCAATAATAAAAAAGAAGGATAGAATAGAAGATCCATAATAGCGTATATTAAAATGAGGCTCCAATCTAACATTCTCTGCTACCGGTTTCTGAATTAACAGGAGGTAAGACCTCTAGGCATCTCTGACAAATGTTACGTATAACTTATTATCAAGTATCAAGATAACAGAAAGCATTACTACTATCAGTCTATTTGCAAATATGTGAACAACTGACAAATGATAAAGGAAAAACAACTCAAGTCTTCAGCAATGAAATTTTCAATTTATTCAACTGCCTGCTAAGCTGCAACTAAAACTGTTATTTCTTAGTTACAGCTTAACAGGCAACTAAAAGAATCTTATGCTCCTCAGAGCTTAAAATTAAAAAAAGTTCTTAAAAAAAAAAAGTTCTTGATAAGATAGTCATCAACATCTATCTATGTCTGGCCACAAGTACATGAACTAGTACCAACAGAAAGTTACTCACAACTCAATTTCATTAATTTTTTTCAGCAAATATTCCTCAATAACAGCACAGTTCTTGGCCAAAGAGAATCAGAGGCCAGTACAACAAAAACAACAAATACAAGTAAAATGAACTATAATCTACTATTGTTCCCCCTCACATCATAGACATATTGGGGCAGAGGAAACACAAATGCAATCTTTGTTTCAGTATTCAAATCATATATAAAAAATTTCAGTTTCTGAATGCCTACTATGCACAAGGCACTAGAGTTTAAAATGTGATGTGTCAGCCGTTAATATAAGAATCATGCCTACCTTCACCTATTCACCACTCATTACAGAACCAATTTTTAAGGGATAGGATTGTCTTGTCTATGCATTTTGCCTCCCAGTGACTGCTTTAACTCAAAGAGAAGGGGCAAAATAATGTTTTTATGATTGCAAGGCTATTTATTGCATTACATTAAAAACAAGGTCTCTTCAACCACAAGAGGGGCCAATAATAACTCTCCAGGTTTTTTACAGCAGCTTTTTCAACAAAGTGGATAATTTTTTTAAGTGGAGCTTTTCTAAAGTATATTTAAACTGAAAAATAATATATTTAACAAAATACAGTAAAAGTTTATCTTCACCGTAAATGGAACTGTAAAGATACCTCTCTTCCCTTGGCCCTCATGGTTTCTGTCTAATCAGTTTTTGCCTTAATTAGGTGACAATATTTTATACAAATTGCCTTTATTTTTTTCTTAGAGTTATTCTACAGGATTGAGTGTTAGCACATAATAGGCTCAAAGGCACATTTTTAAAGAGTGACAGCAAGGGTCTCACCTTTTCCTCCCTTCAGTTTACAAGCTTTTGCTCATGAGGTCCCACACCTTAGCTGGCAACCTCTATGATTCAACTCTCTAAAACACCCATACAACCTCACTTCCTGGCTTTGGGGTAAATTGACCTCATCTTCAAAGAAACCCTCTGCCTCTTCCACAAAATATCCTATGCCATTCAGAGTTGCTTTTGCATTTCTCAGCTTACTGTGTGGAAGACTGAGATTGGAACTAAGCACACAGTCTGAAGTTTGTCAGATGTCCAGCCACCCTTCTGAGGGCACAAAATCCAAAAGAACAATTCAATTTACCATGGCCATGATACAGTCAACAAGATACAGGGCTGCCTCCTCAGAGCTTTGGGAGATACACAGAAAAGCAAAAATTAACTTCTCTAATAAGCAGATAAACAGTAAATACCATCATACATTGCTGAGGCCCTGACTTCAGAAGAGATGAAAAGTGTCAGCTGTAATATAAAGATAAGACATTCACAATAGGGACTCTATCTATCAATGGCATCAAGAAGATTTTATCATACACTGTCTTATCTATTGAGAACCAACCTCATTAGGAAGGCTGAGGACCCAAGCCCTAAAACATCTAAATAAAATACTAAATAAACTTGCTTTGCAACCTTTAACATGTAAACAATACTTTTAGTGAGCAGACTTCTGAATAAGAAAAGCTTTAAAACACTATACCAAAGGTGGCAACTCTAAGGAAAGCCAAATAAGATGTGCTTAGCATATTAACAGTTTGTTAACTCAAGAATCTGATTTTAAGTATCCCGAGTTCAACAAATGGGAGAAGGCAATGGCACCCCACTCCAGTACTCTTGCCTGGAAAATCCCATGGACGGAGGAGCCCAGTAGGCTGCAGTCTGTGGGGTCGCTAAGAGTCGGACACGACTGAGCGGCTTCACTTTCCCTTTTCACTTTCATGCATCGCAGAAGGAAATGGCAACCCACTCCAGTGTTCTTGCCTGGAGAATCCCAGGGACGGGGGGAGCCTGGTGGGGTGCCATCTATGGGGATGCACAGAGTCGGACACGACTGAAGTGGCTTAGCAGCAGCAGCAGTTCAACAAATAAAACTGAAACTGTTCCCCTGAATTTTCTACATACTCTTTCTCTCTCTTTTTAAAAATAGCATTAACATTGTACTTGTATCCTAGGCTATCAACATTTAAATTTCCTAGTAATTCCTGTTTTCTTCTCTAAGGCATTTGACTATCCATAGTATTACTAAATCTGAATTGCACAAACTGTAAATATTGTGAAACAGTGAAAGAGGTTTCAAAGTATTCTGATGAAAATATACAGAAGTCTGGTCAGTTTCCACACAGTTTTGGCTACTTAAATAACATTTCTAATTAGGTTACAAGTAAAGAGAATTTCATTATATTACAGTTTTGTTTAAAATGGCCTATACTGACTGGTACTATCAAGAAAGAAAAACTATGTTATTACTGCTTTCTATAAGCTACTCTAAGCAAGTATTCTATCTACCTCATTTAGAGAAACTATGAGGTTTTTATTTTTATTATAATTATCCAAATTGATTAGAATTATGAACACATGTATTCCTCTGAAATAATTCCTTAACCAGTGAATGACTGAAAACTTCCAGACTGAAAATGATAACCCTTGGGCAAATAAAGACCTTTTTTCCTGGGAAATGACTTCTTAAATCCTACCCAGGAAAAGAAGAAGAAGAAAAAAAAAAACAGAGTATGTCTCACACAAGTCATAATTTAAGTGATTAACATGCCATTTTATTTTAAATAAATGATACTAGGGGGGCAAATTATCATAACCATGAGATCAATGACAACACAGGCTCTTGAATATATTAATATTCCAACACATTAATTAGCATTCTTTTAACTTTTTAACCTGTAACTATTTTTTTTCATTTTTTTCTATTTAAAAATATTTTTCTACAATTTTTAAAGTTATTTTCCTAACCTATAACTTTTTCCATGTGCTGGAAATCTTTTCCCCCAATTGCTTCATACCTTCTCACACATAGTAAAAAAGCCATTCTGGAACAAGACATATCATCATCATTCAACATACATAATGAAGAAGCTACATGTGGAGCTTTTAGATTTTACATTGCTTAATAAATCCAAGTTACATTTTGTTGTTAGAATCGAAATGAGTTCATCCACTATATAAAGAAAATGAAAAACTAAAGATCCTAGGTCTCAAATTGAATAAACTTTAAGAAAAAAAAACAGTTTTCTAGACAATTATTTCATGATTCACAATCAGGAGTGAGAAATTACAGAACTATGGAATTAGACCAGAAATCTTACTATAAAATGTTTCTGAATGTCTATTATAAATAATATAGACTTTAAGGGCTCATTTAGAGGCACATTTTATTCTGAAATGTATTAGTCAGTGTTGCTTTTACTAAGTGTACCACCCATGGGACTTTAAAACCTTTTGTTAGGTTCTTTGTCACAGGAATGACATCTGCATTTGCTGGTCTGTAACTGGCATTTTGGAGAACAGGCAGAACAGTGAAGCATGGTTCCCTGTTGGTTCATCCAAGGTCGAGGAGAAGAACCATATTTGCAATTCTCTGACATAATTTATATTTATGATTCTAACTGCTCAACCTTATCCTAGTCAAATTTAAACTTTGAATTTCTTATAACAGTTATCTATTGATGTACTTTGATATTTCAGAATGAAAAAATTTAAATCAACTGCAAAATGAATAATCAAGTACTAGATTTTTTTATCACAATGTTTGTGTCAGCATAAATTTAAAACAGTTAAAATGTTTAATTCTTAAAATTTTATTGAAACTTTCTATTTATAAAGCCCCTTTGGGCTCAACCAGACATTTGAGTAACACAAAAGCTTTGTCTTCAATGATCTGACAAAACAAGTACAGAAAAACGATACTACAGAACATGATGGAGGCGCCATAAAGAAAGTGTAGGAAACACCATGGATCTTAAAGAAAGGGAGATCACCATCTGTTTGGGGTCAGAGAAATCAACTTGAACCAAGTCATGGAAAAATGGGAAGTGAGCAAGGAACATGTGTAGGAAACAATGAAGACACAGCTTGGCTTGAGCCCAGAGCACAGGAAGGAAATAAGACTCCAAAGTTAGCAGCCTCACCGCCTGCAAAGGGCTTGGAAGTCAGAGTGAGGACATACAATAACACCACACTGTGTGTGCGAATGACTGCATGAGTGCTCAGCAGTGTCTGACTCTTTGCGACCCCATGGACTGCAGCACACCAGGCCTCCCTGTCCATCACCAATTCCCGGAGTCCACCCAAACTCATGTCCATTGAGTCAGTGATGTCACCCAACCATCTCATCCTCTGTCGTCCCCTTCTCCTCCTGCCTTCAATCTTTCCCAGCATCAGGGTCTTTTCAAATGAGTCAGCTTTTCACATCAGGTGGCCAAAGTACTAGAATTTTAGCTTCAAATCAGTTCTTCCATTAAACACTCAGGACTGATCTCCTTTAGGATGGACTGGTTGGATCTCCTTGCAGTCCAAGGGACTCTCAAGAGTCTTCTCCAACACCACAGTTCAAAAGCGTCAATTCTTTGGTGTTCAGCTTTCTTTATAGTCCAACTCTCACATCCATACACGACTACTGGAAAAACCATGGCTTTGACTAGATGGACCTTTGTTGGCAAATTAATGTCTCTGGCTTTTTAATATGCTGTCTAGGTTGGTCATAGCTTTTCTTCCAAGGAGCAAGTGTCTTTTAATTTCATGGCTGCAGTCACCATCTGCAGTGATTTTAGAGCCCAAAAAAATAAAGTTAGCCACTGTTTCCCCATCTATTTGCCATGAAGTGATGGGCCTGATGCCATGATCTTAGTTTTCTGAATGTTGAGCTTTAAGCCAACTTTTTCACTCTCCTCTTTCACTTTCATCAAGAGGCTCTTTAGTTCTTCTTCACTTTCTGACATAAGGGTGGTGTCATCTGCATATCTGAGGTCATTGGTATTTCTTCCGGCAATCTTGATTCCAGCTTGTGCTTCATCCAGCCCGACATTTCACAAGATGTACTCTACATATAAGTTAAATAAGCAGTGTGACAATATACAACCTTTACATACTGCTTTTCCTATTTGGAACCAGTCTGTTGTTCCATGTCCAGTTCTAACTGTTGCTTCCTGACCTGCATACAGATTTCTCAAGCGGCAGGTCAGGTGGTCTGGTATTCCTATCTCTTGAAGAATTTTCCACAGTTTGTTGTGATTCACAGAAAGGCTTTGGCATAGTCAATAAAGCAGAAATAGATATTTTTATGGAACTCTCTTGCTTTTTCGATGATCCAACGAATGCTGGCAATTTGATCTCTGGTTCCTCCATCTTTTCTAAATCCAGCTTGAACATCTGGAAGTTCACGGTTCACATATTGCTGAAGCCTGGCTTGGAGAATTTTGAGCATTACTTTACCAGCGTGTGAGATGAGTGCAATTGTGCAGTAGTTTGAGCATCCTTTGGCATTGCCTTTCTTTGTGACTGGAATGAAAACTGACCTTTTCCAGTCCTGTGGCCACTGCTGAGTTTTCCAAATTTGCTGGCATATTGAGTGTAGCACTTGCACAGCATCATCTTTCAGGATTTGAGATAGCTCAACTGGAATTCCATCACCTCCACTAGCTTTGTTCATAGTGATGCTTCCTAAGGCCCACTTGACTTCACATTCCAGGATGTCTGGCTCTAGGTGAGTGATCACACCATTGTGATTATCTCGGTAATACCTACGTACCCTAACAAAAATAGGAAGTCAAGGGGAAACACTGAGCTTTTTGTATGGTTTAGTTCAAGGGAAGGAGGTGCAAATGAGATCCTGGTTGGGACTTGTTACATTTGAGAAACCAGTTGCAAACATTTGATACACAATTAGAACATCACTAGAGTACTGAAGAAGGCTTCATCCTAAGGAGTTCTGAGCCCTCCCTACAGACAGGATAGCTTAAGCAGTTGTGAGTAAACAACACAATGAAAACACAGATGGAGACAGAATCTCAGAGAGTGAATGGGGGTAAAAAACACAAGTAACTACTGGTCTCAGGTAAGACAAGAAGCAAAATGTCATAAGAGCTAGAAGGTCTGATGAAAGTCTCCAAAGGGAGTAGCTATCTTTAGTGTCAAACACTAAAAAGGACCCAAGAAAGGTTAAGTATAGAGAAAAATAGAAGTCCACTGGAATGTGACACTGAGGAGTTCTATGGTTTTTAAGAAGTCAAGAGGTAAGGATTTGGAAAGGGGAGATGGCAACAGAGAGGGGTCACTGATCTGAGAAGTCTTTTAAAAGATACCAGAGTGGATTTCTCTATCTTATCTCCAAGGCAAAGAAACACAATCAAACTCTAATGAAAATCCGTAGGGTAAACCCACTGGAGAGGAAGGGGGGGAAATCCCTTATTCATACTATTTGATGATTTCCATGATGTAAGTACAACCACCATGACTGATTTCAAGCTGCCAACTGTTGGCAAAATTCCTGAAAATTTAGCAATAACTCTGGACCACCACTGCAAATTGGCTGGTCTACGGTCTACTCTGCAACTAGGCAATTCCGTGACAGCTTTCCTCTAAACCCAACTGATACTTAAACATTCTCTGGGACAAACCTTGCAGCAATTAACAGAAGTCTACCTATCTCTTGTTACATATTGCTTTCTCAACTGTACTGCAACTGAAAAGGATTAGATGTTGAAAACCAAATGGCTCTGAGGCATGCTTGTCTGGACTAGGAAGGAAACGAAAAGAATCATATGATCCCAAAAGCCTTTGGGGCTTCTAAGCATGGCTCAGTGGTAAAGAATCCATCTGCAAACCAGGATACCTGAGTTTGATCCCTGAGTCCGGAAGACCCCCTGGAGAAGGAAATGGCAACTCACTCCAGTATTCTTGCCTGGGAAATCCCATTGACAGAGGAACCTGGGGGGCTAAGTTAATAGGATTGCAAAGAGTCGGATATGATTTAGCAAGTGAAGAACAAAAAGCCTTCAAATGACCGTTTTATAATTGTTTCCTTTAGATGTCATTGCCCCATCTAAATCTGAAATGTCTTAAGAATAAGGAACTTGATTCAAAGACTTCAGTCTTCTCACAATCCACTTTGCTCTTGGGACAGTTGGACTGCTGATTAACCAATTAAAAAAAAAATTAAAGTGAGCTCTGTATCAATGAAGGACTAAATAACAAAGTATCAGTGAAGCAAAGGAAATAAGAACTAAACATCCTAGTAAGCCCAGTCCCAGTGAGAAGCAAGCAGAGATGTGGGAAATCTCCTTAGACTAAATCCAGATACCGAGAGAGTTCCAATCCACTCCCACTACTCACTGGTGGAGTAGCAGCTGCAGTCCCAGCTCCAGTTGCACCTGAAAAATGGGTATAGTAATACCTAGCACATAGGCTCAACCTTAAGGTTTAAATATAAATATATTAGGGAACACCCAGCATAAGCAGGTACTTGCTTAGTAGAGTTCACAAGGTCACACCAGTTTATATACTGGATACTGCTCAAGTGTATCAATCACCAAGAGCATCAAAGAGGCCCACCTCTAACAAGAGCCTGACTGGTCAACTGCTAAGGATAGTTCATAGTCTATCTACAGGGACCTCCCGCTCTCACCCAAAACCGCAGATTCCTTTCCTGGTTGTGCCCTGGACTCGCAAGCCTCCCAACAACATGGAGGCCAGAAAGACCCCATAAAAGTAGTCTCAGAGCCAAAAATGTTGTGACGAACTAGATGGTGACAAGCTAACAGGTTCCTACTTGTGATCACAAGACATTAGGCATCTTACCTCAACAAGTAAGTTCATCAACAAACCAAAACAACGGACTTGTGAAGTGAAGAGGGACTTAGGTAAACAAAAGTCAAGGGAAGAACCTAGTTTCTAGCATTTCACAACTCTTCCCTTCTGTCATCTTTCCATGGGACTTTATATTATCTTCTGTCATTTAGGTTATGTTTCATAACGCAAATTTCTCCCAGCAACCATCTGAAGTAGAACTGAGGTCAAAATATTAAACACATTTGGGGATTAGCATATAAGTCTATTTACTTTCCAATCTGAATGACTGGCCTTGAGAAAGAAAACAATAATGTTCATAGCAATGTAATTTTTCCACTAATTAACTGCTCTTCATCTACTGTCAAGTGCATGAAACTACAGACAGAAAACAATAAAATAAACAATATATTTGTATATCAAAAAGTTTCTCATTAGAACCCTCCTAACTGTTGATGGGAATGTAAACTGGTGCAGTCACTATGGAAAACTGCATGGAGGTTCCTTAAAAAGAACATAGAGTTTCCATATGATCCAGCAATCCCACTCCTGGGGATATATTTAGAAAAGATGAAAACTCTAATTTCAAAAGATACATACACCCCAATATTCACAGTAGCACTATTTATAAGTCCTGGAAGACAGGAAAGTAAATGTCCATCAACAGATGAATGAATAAAGAAAATGTGGTGTATATATACACACAATACACACAAGGGAACACTGACCTTAAAAAAAGAATGAAAAATCGTCATTTGCAGCAACATGAATGGACCTAGAGATTACCATACTAACGGAACAAAATCAGAGAAAGACAGGTATCACAGGATATCCCTCACATGTGGAATAAAAAAAAAAAAATGGTAAAAATGAACTTATTTACAAAACAGAAACAGACTCAAATATAGAATACAAATTGATGAATACCAAAAAGGAAAGGCGGGAGGGATAAATTAGGAGCTTAAGGTTAACGGATACACACTACTACAAATAAAACAGATAAGCAAGAACCTACTGTGTAGCACAGGGAACTATATTCAATACCTTGTAATAACCTATAATGGTAAAGAATCTGAAAAGAATATATATATTTTTTTTCTTCTGCACTGAATCACTTTAATGTACACCTGAACACAATATAGAAAATCACTTGTACTTCAATAAATAAAATTTGTTTAAAAAGCTTCCCACCAGACATCTTTCTCCCACTTTCATAAAGGTTTTTACATATGTGTCTTCTGAAGAGCAGACACATTTCTCCAGTAACGCCAGAACACTTGGAAGCAAAGGAAGATCTCAGAGAGATTATTGAGTGAACTTGCTATCCATATCTTGTTAACTTTCTTTCTGTAAACTATCGGGTAAATTACCCATTTCCTGAAAACTAAAGCCTTAGACTCACTCCCCCAGTCCCTTTCCCCGACTCTGCGTTCCGCCTCCCCCCGACAGCCCCTTCCGACCCGCGGCTTCTGCGGTGAACCTGGACTCTTGGTCCACCACCGCCCCGAGGAAGCGCCGCCCCTTCCTCAGGCTCCGGAGACACCGGCCGGACTGCACTTTCGCCCTCTCTCCCGGCTGCACCGAGCGCAGCGCTTAACTGAGGTAGGAAGCCGCGCTCGGAAGCGGACAGAGTGACTCGGCCGTTTCCCGTGACTCGAGTCAAGTGCAGCGACGCCGCTCAGCGCCCGTGGGTCCAGCTGGGCCAGGGCTGGGGTCCGCAGCCGTCTCTGCCGCAAAACTGACCTCAGCAGGGCTGGGTGCCCAGCCACCCCCGCGGCTGCCCGGCGGAGCCGCTCACACGACCCCGCGGGGCCCCTTGGCGTGGGGGTCAAGCGCTCCTGGCGCAGCCGGGGTCACATTCAGACTCGAAGAGCGCCCGCTGAGGGCAGAGCGGGGCCAGAGGCTTCTCCTCCCCGCGCCGCGCGGATTCGCGCCGGGGCGGGACAACCGAACGACCGGGCAGGTTAGAGTCCTTAGCACTGCCCGCGCGCCCGAGCCAGACGCAGCTCCCGCTGCACTGACCTCTCACTCGGGTCCGCCGAGTCCACCTCCTCCTCCTCTGCCGCCATGGCTGCCGCGCGACTGTCAGACGGTACCTCCTAGCCGGCTGACAGGCCGACTGGGATGCTTGGGGCCGCGGCCGCCTTAAGGCCGCCGCCCGCGCATGCGTCGCCCGCCCACTCGCAGGACAGGACGGCGCGGCAGCGCGCGTGCGCCTGCCGGGCCATGCCGCCCCACCCACCAGCCACGCCGGCGTCATCTTGTCTGACGCGCTCTGCTGTGAGTGGTAGGCGGGACCGTCCACCTGCCGGAAACCGGTGAGACTCGTCCGGCAGGGTTAGGTGGTAACCAGCTTCAGTAATGACTGTATTAATGCATCATCCGCTGATATTGAGTGTCAGGTGCTGGGCACTGGACTAGTACCTGGCATTACCTTGGGGACTGAGGCGCGACTTGCCCAGAAAGAGCCCGGCTAGCATTCAGTAGATGTTGCATTCTCGAATGGAAATACTTGGATGGAGGAGCTGAGTGGCCTTCGGCCGGCCCTTCCCCGCAGGTGGGTGGCCAGAGGGAGAGGGCGACTGACCTTTTAATCAGGCGGTATTCACTGATAATGCGGGGCACTACTCCAGACCCTGGAGTTACAGGAGTGATCAATACCAGCAGCCCCCGTCCATCTCCGCCCTCTGTACACAAGGCAGGGGGTGAGAAGAGTCAGCGTTTAGATGCTTAAGAGTTCTTGAGGGGACATCACTAATGTAAATATCAAAATTTCTTGACCTGTTTTCAAGTCTTTTAGCCATCAGATACTGTCTGCTTTTGTATTGCTATCACTCCCTTCCATTCATTCTTTCCTATTTACCATTTGCCCACTCTGTGCCCACTCTATTCTTTGTTGTTGTTGTTCAGTCACTCAGTGGTGTCTCAGCCTTTGCAACCCCATGGACTGCAGCACTCCAGGCTTCCCTGTCCTTCCCTATCTCCCAGAGTTTGCTCAGACTCATGTCCATTGAGTCCATGATGCCATCCAACCACTCTCTTCTAGGCACTAAGAAACAATGGATTGAGATCAGGCTCCCGCTTTATGGAACCTACTCTTAATATATTGGGCTTCCCAGGTGTCCGTAGTGGTAAAGAACGCACCTGCCAATGCAGAAGACCCAGGAGACACAGGTTTGATCCCTGGGTCAGGAGGATCCCCTAGTGCAGGAGATGGCAACCCACTCCAGTATTGTTGCATGGAGAATCCCATGGACAGGGGAGCCTGGCAGGCTACAAAAGTCCATAGGGTCACAAAGAGTTGGACTTGACTGAAGCAACTTAGCATGTGTCACGCACACACTGTGATATATTACCCTTTATTTTAGATGCAGTTGCTCGCTCTCCTTCCCTAATTCCACTCTCTCTCTGTAGCCTCTTTCTCTCTCCTCTGAGTCGCCCAACCCAGAGAGTTTCTGGCACTCATCTGGTACTCAGATTCTCAGCCTTGTCTAGTTGTTGTGACTTTTTAACCGACATTATTGAATATTCTTCCAACTACACTGGAAGTTCCTTAAGGATAGTGATGGCGTCCTCTGTGATTGAGGGGGGGAAAGCAAGTTACTATCTTTTGGGGCATATCAATAACTGATAAGAATTTTTATTATATCTGATCCAATTCATAAATACATTAGGGAAGAGTAGAACATATAAAAGCCCTGTTCCAGGAATTCATGGCGTTGCTATAGACTTGCAGTGTGTTTGCAGAAACTGACCCTCTAACATCTCCATCTGTCAGACCATATCTATACTGAGGGCACCTCTTTCTATAAGGCCCAGACTGATTATTGAGGACTCTACTACGTGGACTACAGTCCCAGTCCTGTGGTACTGAGTTTAGTATCAAAACCTAAGAATATGAAAGCAACTCCTGCAGCACCTTCAGAAAGTTAAACTGGCGAGTATGCATCCTCAAGACTTTATGGACCTGGAGCCCGCTCTCATAGATGCCTATGGCTGCTGCACAGTAAAAAAAAAAAATTAAATAAGTCACCGTTGATCTGATACTGAAGTCTATTCAGCAGTGCATAGGGCTGTGGGATTTCGTGAACTTCCCCCACTCTGGGGGTAGCTCTGCCCAGGCTTTACCTTGCTCCTGCTGGTGGTGGAGCAGTCCGTGACCATGGCAACACGTCCAAGCTGGAATTAGCCATCTACCCGGCCTCTGGGTGCTGCCCACAGTGGAGGAACCCTGCTGCTCCATTTTTAATTCCACACCACCCTGGTGTTCCTGGACTGTGTCTTCTTGGGAGGCACAAAATCTGTTGATGCAATCTATAGTTGGACAGTCCTTCCTACACCAACCTCAGTCACTGCTTGGGCCAGAACTTCTCCATCACTGCCTCCCTGTACTTTGGTGGTGGTCTGAGAGCACACCCCACAGAGTTCCAGGCCAACCTGCTGCCCTGTTTCCAAATCCACTTCTTTCTGGTGACCTACTCACCAGTTACCTTGACTAAGCAGATATTATCTTGGGAGAGCCCTTCATGGATCATAGCCTTGTTGTGGCAAAGGAGCTTCCATAACTCAGTGAGGCTATGAGCCATGCTAAGCAGGGCCACCGAAGATGGACAAGTCACAGTGAAGAGTTCTGATGAAACATGGTCCACTGGAGGAGGGGATGGCAAACCATTCCAGTTTTCTTGCCACGAGAACCCCATGGACATTATGAAAAGGCAAAAAGATATGACACCAGAACATGAGCCCCATCCCCCCTCAAATCAGAAGGTTCCAATATGCTACTGGAGAAGAGCTATGGGCAATTGCTAATAGCTCCAGAAAGAATGGGGAGGCTGGGCCAAAGCGGAAATGATGCTCAGTTGTGGATATGTGTGGTGGTGAAAGTAAAGTCCGATGCTATAGGAACAATATTGCACAGGAACCTGGAATATTACATCCATGAATTGAGGTAAATTGGACGTGGTTAAGCAGGAGATGGCAAGAGTGAACATAAGCATTTTAGGAATCAGTGAACTAAAATGGACGGGAATAGGCAAATTTAATTCAGATGACCATCATGTCTAAGAAATGGAGTAGCCCTCACAGTCAACAAGAGTCCTAAATGCAATACTTAGGTGCAATCTCAAAAGCAACAGAATAACCTTGGTTTGCTTCCAAGGCAAATCATTCAGCATCACAATAATCCAAGTCTATGCCACTAATGCTGAAGAAGCTGAAGTTGACCAGTTCTATGATGACTTACAAGACCTTCTAGAACCAACACCAAAAAAAAAAAAAATGTCCTTTTCATCTTAGAAGATTAGAATGCAAAAGTAGGAAGTCAGGAGATATCTGCAGTAACAGGCAAGTTGGGCCTTAAAGAGTACAAAATAAAGCATGCAAAGGTTAACAGAGATTTGTGAAGAGAACATACTGGTCATAGCAAACACCCTCTTCCAACAACACTAGAGACAACTCTACACATGGACCTCACCAGTTGGTCAGTACCAAAATCAGATTGATTATATTCTTTGCTACCAAAGATGGAGAAGCTCTATATAGTCAGCAAAAACAAGACCTGGAGGTGACGGTACCTCAGATTGTGAGCTCCTTATTGCAAAACTCAGACATATATTGAAGAAAGTAGGGAAAACCACTCGGCCATTCAGGGATGACCTAAATCAAATCCCTTGTGATTATACAGTAAAAGAGATGGATAGATTTAAGGGATTAGATCTGGCTTCCCTGGTAGCTCAGGAGCTTCCCTGATAGCTGAGCTGGTAAAGAATCTGCCTGCAATGTAGGAGGCCCCGGTTCAATTCCTGGGTTGGGAAGATCCTCTAGAGAAGGGATAGGCTACCCACTCCAGTATCTTGGGCTTCCTTGGTGGTTCAGATGGTAAAGAATCTGTCTGCACTGCAGGAGACCTGAGTTCGATCCCTGAGTTGGGAAGATCCCCTGGAGAAGGGAATGGTTACCCACCCCAGTATTCTGGCCTGGAGAATTCCATGGACAGAGGAGCCAGGCAGGCTCCTGGGTGTCACAAAGAGTTGGACATGACTGAGCAACTTTCACTTTCATACTTTCAGATCTGGTAGATAGAGTACCTGAAGAACTATAAATAGAGGTTTGTAACATTGCACAGGAGGTGGTGACCAAAACCATCCCAAAAGGAAAAAAAAAGAAGAAGACAGCATAGTGGTTGTCTGAGGAGGCTGTACACATAGCTGAGAAAAGAAGAGAAGTGAAAGGCAAGGTAGAAAAGGAAAGATATACCCAACTGAATGCAGAGTTCCAAAAAATAGCAAGGAGGGATATGAAAGCTTTCTTAAGTGAACAATGCAAAGAAAAATAGAGGAAAACAATAGAATGGGAAAGACTAGAAATCTCTTCAAGAAAATTGAAGCTATTGAGGGAACATTTCATAAAAGGATGGACACAATAAAGGACAGAAATGGGAGGGACCTAACAGAAGCAGAAGAGATTAAGAAGAGGTCAGGAATACACAGAAGATCTGTACAAAAAAAGTCTTAATAACCTGGATTAACCACAATGGTGTGGTCACTCACCTAGAGCCTGACATCCTGGAGTGTGAAATCAAGTGAGCCTTAGGAAGCATTACTACAAACAAAGCTAGTAGAGTTGATAGAATTCCAGCTGAGCCATTTCAAATCCTAAAAGATGATGATGCTGTTAAAGTACTGTGCTCAGTACGTCAGCAAATTTATAAAACTCAGCAGTGGCTGCAGGATTGGGAAAAGATCAATTTTCATTCCAGTCTCTAAGAAGGGCAGTGCTAAAGAATGTCCAAACTGCTGCACAGTTGCACTCGTTTCGCATGCTAGCAAGGTTATGCTCAGTATCCTTCAAACTAGGCTTTAGCAGGACGTGAACTGAGCCGTCAAGCTAGGTTTAGAAAAGTCAGAGGAACCAGAGATGGAATTGCCAACGTTCGTTGGGTCATAGAGAAAGTAAAGGAATTCCAGGAAAACATTTGCTTCATTGACTACGCTAAAGCCTTTGACTGTGTGGATCACTACCAACAGATGGGAATATTAGACCACCTTACCTGTGTCCTGAGAAACCTGTATGCAGGTCAAGAAGCAACAGTTAGAACTGAACATGAAACAACTGACTGGTTCAAAATTGGGAAAGGAGTATGTCAAGGCTGTATATTGTCACCCTGCTTATTTAACTTATATGCAGAATACATTATACAAAAAGCCAGGCATCTCAAATGAATCACAAGCTGGAATCAAGATTGCCAGGAGAAATATCAACAACCCCAGATACGCAGATGATCCCACTCTAATGCAGAAAGCAAAGAGAAACTAAAAAGCCTCTTGATGAGAGTGAAAGAAGAAAGTGAAAAAAGCTGGCTTAAAACTCAACATTCAAAAAACTAAGCTCATGGCATCCGGTCCCATCACTTCATGGCAAAAAGATGGGGGAAAAGTGGAAGCAGTGACAGATTTTTATTTTCTTGGGTTCCAGAATCACTGTGGATGGTAACTGCAGCCATGAAATTAAAAGATGTTTGCTCCTTGGAAGGAAAGGCTATGACAAACCTAGACAGCATATTTAAAAGCAGAGACATCACACTGTCAACAAAAGTCCGTATAGTCAAAGCTATGGTTTTTCCAGTAGTCATGTACAGATGTGAGTGTTGGACCATAAAGAAGGCTAAGCCCTGAAAAATTGATACTTTTGAATTGTGGTGCTGGAGAAGACTTTCAGTCCCTTGGACTGCAAGGAGATCAGACCAGCTGATCCTAAAGCAGATCAATCTTGAATATTCATTGGAAGGACTGATGCTGAAGTTCCAATACTTTGGCTACTTGATGCGAAGAGCCATCTCACTGGAAAAGACCCTGATTCTGGGAAAGATTGAGGGCAGGAGGAGAAGTGGGCAACAGAGGATGAGATGGTTGGATAGCATCATCAACTCAATGTACATGAGTTTGAGCAAATTCTGGGAGATAGTGAAAGACAGAGAAGCCTGGTGAGTTGCAGTCCTTGGGGTCGCAAAGACAGATTTTTATTTTCTGACTTAGCGACTGAACAACAACAAAGAACATGCCTGCCAATGCAGGAGATATAAGAGACGTGTGTTTGATCCCTGAGTCAGGAAGATCCCCTGTTGGAGGGCATGGCAACCCACTCCAGTATTCTTGTCTGAAGGATCCCATGGACAGAGGAGCCTGGTGGGCTATGCAGTCCATAGGGTTGCAAAGAGTTAGTTGGACACGACTGAAGTGACTACACACACACAAACACACACATGTGCACATGAGAAAGGCCAGACCCACCCCCCCTCAGTTATATAAATGGAATCATACCATGTGTAACCTTTTGAGGTTGACTTTTTTTTCTCTCAGGATAACTCCCTGGACAATTCTTATGATAATTCGTAATTGTCACTGAATGAATATAATAGTTCACTCCTTTTTATAGCTGAGTAGTTTTCCATGGTTGGATGCACCACAGTTTGTTTAATCAGCCATGTGTTGAAAGACATCTGGGATTTTTTTTTTTAGTATTATTACACAAATAAAGCTGCCATAGACATTTGTGTGCAGATGTTTGTGGAAACCTAAGTTTTCATTTTTCTGGGATAAATGCCCAGGAGTGTAATTGCTGGCTACATGATAGTTGCATATTTCTTTTTTCTTTTTTAAGAAACTGCCAACTGTTTTCCAGATTAGATGTACCATTTTCTCCTCCCAACAGCAAAATGTAATTGATTTAATTTCTCCATATCCTCACCAATATTTGGTGTTGTATTTTTTTTGGTGTTAGCTATCCTGATAGACCAGTAATGATGTCCCATTGTGGTTTTTATTTGCATTTCCCTGATAACTAGTGATTTTGAGCATCTTTTCACATGCTTATTTATACACATATGTATATTCTTTCCGATGAAATGTCTATTCATTTGTATCTTTTGCCCATTTTAACTTTTGAGAATTTTTAATATTCTCTCGTTGTTAATCCTTTGTCAGATACGTGGTTTGCAAATATTTTCTCCTATATGCAGCTTGTCTTCTTATCCTTTTCACATGGGCTTTTGCAGAGAAAACATTTTTTTAATTTAATGAAATCCAACATATTGATTTGTTTTATGGCTTATCCTTTTGGTGTTGTTTAAGTATTATTTGCCTAACCTATGGTCTTTAAGATTTTCTCCTTTGTCTTTTTCTAAAAGTCATATGGTTTAGTCATGTTTCATTTAAGCCCATGATCCATTTTGAGTTAATATTTGTATAAAGTGAGAAGTTTGGGTGAACGGTTTTTGTGTTTGTTGCCTATGGATATCCAGTTGTCCCAGCACCACTTGTTGAAATCACCAATGGTTTTTTTTTTTTAACCAATGGTTTTTTAATGTATTACTTGGTAGTCTCTTTTTTTATTTTTTAAGTTGAAGTATAGTTACAATGTTGTGTTAGTTTCTGGTGAACAGAATATATATTCTTTTTCATATTCTTTTCCAAATCATTTATTACAGGATATTGAATATAGTTCCCTGTGCTCTACAGCTAGACCTTGTTGGTTATCTGTTTTATATATGGTAGTTTCTTTTTGTTGATCCCAGCTCCTAATTTGTCCCTTATGCACCCCTTCCCGTTAGTAACCATAAATTTGTTTTCTTTGTGAGTCTGTTTCTGATTTGTAAATAAGTTCATTTTAGATTCCACATATAAGTGAACTACTTGCTAATACTACCTACTTATACTAGATAGCCTGTCATGCTCTTTATAAAGGCTATCTGCTGTGTGAATGATGCTAGGTATTTTTCAGGGTTAAGAGATTTGTAGTGGTGCCCACAGAGATGTGGTGCTGAAACCCCACTTCACAGAGGGACTTACTACCCCAGCTGCCGTGAGAGTTTCAGTGGAACAGCTCCCAGCTTACCGTCCTTTCAGGGAGCGCATCAGCTACAGCGAGCCGCCTCATCAAAGGCAAGTCCTTCTCAGGAAGACTCACATCTAATGAAGACTGGAGGTAGAGATATTAAAGGACCAACCATTTGCACCCAAAGTGGAACAATTCTGCTGAGTCGTTTCTGCTCCAGAACTCCCTGTGGCTGAGGCTGTCAAGCTTGTGTCACGGCTCAAACTTCTTCCTCCGCCCCATCCCACTTTCTCCCCTCCTTCCCCACCAGTGTGATCTTGAAGGCACACCCTGAACATTAAACTCTGCCTCAGAGACTGCTTCCTGCAGATTCCAAACTGTTACTCTCATTTTCATTCTTGTTTACTGATAAGCACGGCATTTGGCTTAGGTCCTGAGCATGGCAAAAAGGTTATAACTTGGTGGTCTTCACACCACTGTTACAGGAATCCATCACAACAGGAAAATTTTAATCAGAAAGTCTACTCTCATGACACACCGCTGCCAAAGAGGAAGTGAGCTGAGCAGTAGGGAAAGGATGGATGTGAGGGCTAAGATAGCACAGACACACATAAAGAGAAACATCACAAGCGAGACACGGTGAGAGTTGTGCAGTGCTGTCCACTCCTCTGTCACCACGGCTTGTAGTGGTTCCAACGCCAGAAAGTCAGATGTGTGGATGAATATCCAGACATACGGCAAGGCCAATTCTCCCCCCAAAACACGTGATCCAAAGTCAGATATGTGTAACCGTTGAAATCATCCCATGCTTGTACCAGCTCCTCTTCTAAGGTCTTTCTAATAATTGCATGACTTCTTAGGAAACCCAAACTTGGATAGAGAAGGAAGTCATAGAGGTGATGGTCTAATTTCAATCTCAAATGCCGTTGCAGTTGGAGGCAGAAAACAGAGGAAAGAAGAAACCAGAGGGACTAGCACTCAGTTTACAATCATGTCTCTTGGCCCCAGAAAATTTGAAGTCAGAATGATTCGGGGAGAGAATTTTCATCGTATCCTTTTTCTCCACCTTCCACTTCATTTAATTACAATAGAGGAGTCCTAGATTTTCCTTTTCAGTAGAATCAGTGTTTTTAAAAAGGACTTTTCTCACCCTGTTTCACATCTTTTACCTTTTATTCTGGCTGTTTTGTTTTTCTGATCAATTCATGCTGAAATAATAGGCATTCTCATAAACCAGAAAAAATGTTGCCCTCCAAATTGTTGACATTGAAAATGTCAGTTGCCTTTCTGTGTGTGAACTTCCAAGAGCAAAACTCATCTATGTAGTCATTATGCCACTGAACGTTTGTAACAGGGGTTGGTTTATACAGTAGCAGAAAGAAGGTGTTCATGCCCATAATTCCCTCTGACATTTATGTTGCCTGTTCATTTACCGCCCTTACCATTTTGAAAATGCATCCTTCAGTTTAACACAGTTTATTGAATATCCATTCCGTTTAGTCTGCACTTGTGGCAGAAAACAAACAGCAATTGGTGTCTTGGCTCTATTACATTTTCTGACAAGTGGGAAATATCTGTTTGTGATGCAATAAATACTTGGTTCTAAGTAATTCAGGAAATTGGCTTATTTAGCTTTCACTCTGCAGGGATGCACAGAGGGAGCAATTTTCACCCATCAT
The DNA here is from genome assembly GCF_054371585.1 of Giraffa tippelskirchi. Taxonomy (NCBI): domain Eukaryota; kingdom Metazoa; phylum Chordata; class Mammalia; order Artiodactyla; family Giraffidae; genus Giraffa; species Giraffa tippelskirchi. Next base: position 15,053,979 of record NC_137283.1, on the reverse strand, counting down.
TGATTCCACACTGAAATATATTATGATTGTGTATGCCCACAGCTGGAGGAACTTTGTGGTGGTGTGAGTGAGCTAGCAGTTCATGAAAATAGTGTTCAGAGTCAGTGCAAAACTAGCAACGATCTTACTGCTTACCTTTGTTGCTGGAGCTGGTTCTTGTTGGTTCATGAGTGTCTACTATTAAAATATTCAAGAATTTCATGAGACGGATGTTAAACCTTGTGAGATTTTGAAATTGAGAGTATTTACACCCCAGAAATTGGCAATCACTTCAAATCAGGGCTCTTTTTTTTCTTTTAAGAGCTTCTCACTGTCTACGCTATCTTAGTGGAGGAGAATTACAAAGCAGATGGCAAGCCGGAAAATTAAGGTTTCACGTGGAAGAGAGCACAAGTCAACTAGAAATTTTCAAAGCAGTGGATGACAAGGGTATTAACAATTTTCCGTAAAGGTACACAGGCACAGCTTAGCACATTTAAGCATTGAAAAGACAGAGACCTGTTTATTAGATAAAGCAAGTACGGTAATGATTTATGAAAGTGTCTCAAATAAGGCTTGTTTTCTTTTAAGTTGAATTACACAGCAGATTGCAATGATGATCCCAAAGTGAACACAACCATGTAAGCACAATCCAGATTATTAAGCAAATTTTCTAGGAGAAAATGGGACACTCGGATAGAGATTAATGGAGTGGACAATCCAGAAAGGCGCCTAGCAGTAGAGGTGGCTTGTAGCTTCTCAACACATTGCACAAGAATTTTATCTAGACGTTACAACCTGCTCCAGGCTTTTATTTTAAAAGATGCTGCAAATCAGTTTATGAAGACTTTTTTTTTTTTTTTTAGCTGTGCTGATGAATATACGTTTAAAAGCTAAATTTAGGGCTTTTCTCCTTTGAAGTTTGAAAGTGTTGCTTAGCTACTTTCCGCTGTTTTTTTTGTGTGTCATCTCTAATGTAATATAATTTCTTCAGCTGCAGATGAGGAAAATGGGCTATTATTAATCTTCCAAGTTCAGTAGCACATGCAATGTGTATACTGCCATTTGCTGCTTTATTATTTATTTATTTGGCTGTGCTGGGTCTTAGTTGCATCATGTGGAATTTTTTTTTTTTTTTTTTTTTTTAGTTACAGCATGCAAACTCAGTTGCAGCATGCAAACTCAGTTGCAGCATGTGGAATCTAATTCCCTGTCAAGGGATGGAACCTGGGACCCTGCATTGGGAGTATTAGCCACCGGACCACCAGGGAAGTCCCTGTCTGCTACGTTAGTATCTATTAATAGCATTATTAATGAGTCCATCTCCCCAAACTGTACATTTAAACTATCACTTATGTACATTTGTGCCTTATTTTCTTGAGAGGAGGTTGTATGTAAATAAAAGGGATCATTTTAGTGATGACACATGTCTATATGAGCTTGAATCTGGCATTTTTTTGTGATCAAAATTTGTTTTCTCAGTGTAATCAAAATTTGTTTGTTCACTGTAATCAAGCCTTTCAGACAGAATTACACAGCAGCATGAGATTATGCTAAAGGATTTCCCAAAATAATTAAACTCTCAACAGTGAATCCATTTTATAAACCTAGTTTTCCTTCCTTGAGTCTAGCAGGCTTTCCTGTTCATCACCTCTGCATCTGGTCATGGAGCCGTTGGAGGAACATCAGAGTCATAGCTAGTGGCTGCAGTTAATTGTATTTTCATTAGTTTGCTTACCAGTGTTCACTGGGGTTGGTCCTGTCTCACCTGAACTATGACAATTCCTTGAGAATAGAAATTTGTCTTCTACTTCATTTACAAATCCTATAAATACTTAGAACTCTATTGTAGTCTATATACTGTGGGGACCAAATAAACCCTTTTAGCTGACTGAGTTACAGCCAGGTTTAAGTAACACTTCCAAGGAATTAAAAATGCTGCCTGGTTAAACTAATTAATCTTTCCATCATTCTTTTCATTTTTTGTAAATTTATTGATTTCTTTGGCTGCATTGGATCTTAGTTGTGGCACGCAGGATCTTCATTGAGTCATGAGAGGTCTTTCCTTGCAGCTCATAGATCCTCTAGTCGCAGTGTGCAGGCTCAGTAGTTATAGCACACAAGCTTAGTTGCTCCAAGGCATGTGGGATCTTGGTTCCCTGACCAGGGATCAAACCCGTGTCCCCTGCATTGAAAGGCGGATTCTTAACCACTAGACCACCAGGGAAGTCCCCTCCATCACTCTTCACAGCTCATATAATTTCCATCATACAAAAGGGAAATCAATAAATAGAAAAGTTCCATTGCTTACCAACAAGTATAAATAGAGTTGGTAAAAGTGTTAGTCGCTCAGTCATATCTTTCTCTTTGTGACCCCATGGACTGTAGTCCGCCAGGCTCCTTTGTCCAGAATAAAAAGAACTTTTCTCTGTCTCCTGTGTCATATATGTCCAAGCATAGTGGTGGCTGTCCCCTGAGGAAGATAAAAGCTATCCCACCCCCTTCCCAGCCTCCACTGCTAAGGCACTCTCTTGGAGTTCTGTTTCCAGCAGTGGTAACAGATCTGCATCTATTACAGGGCAATTGAAAGGTGCTGGCAATGGAGGCTTTATCGATGAATCTGACAAGACTAGTTTTGTTGGCCTTCTTAGTGGGAAGCAATAACCACTGGGATACCAGCCAAGGATACACTCTAGAGCCATAATGCAACTGTCACCAGCCAGAGTACTCTGTTCCTATTGCCAATCGGCCCATCTGAGTAATGGTGTAACTAGTCAATTAGAACAACTGAGACTTCAGCTGTCAATTACATTTGTAAATCAGTTATACACTTGGGTCATTTAATTATAAGAATGGTGAATCCACTGTTTTTGCCCAGTTTCACTTCTGAGGATTGGAACAGATGGATTGTTTTTCACCCTAATTGGAAACTTGGAAATCAAGTTGGTCCAGTCATATAAATATTATGTAAAAAATACCAGCAGAATCTGCTCAAAATTTTAGGCTCTTACCCATAAGTCTCCCAACCTATTAGAAGATTAGGAATGATCTCCAGATTGAGGCCATAGAATTTCATTTCAACTAAAGGACTTCCCTGGTGGTCCAGTGGTTAAGAGTCTGCCTACCAATGAAGGAGACATGGGTTCGATCCCTGGTGTGGGAAGATTCCACATGCCATGGGGCAACTAAGCCTGTGAACTGCAACTACTGAAGCCTGCTTGCGCTCTGGAGCCTGTGCTCCCCAGTGAGAGAAGCCGCTGCAATGAGAAACCCACACACCACAATCAGAGAGTAGCCCCTGCTCACTACAGCTAGAGAAAGCCCAAACAGCATCCAAGACCCAGCGAGAAGTGAAGGGAAGTGAAGTGAAAGTCGCTCAAGTCATGTCTGACTCTTTGCGACCCCATGGACTATGCAGTCCATAGAATTCTCCAGGCCAGAATACTGGAGTGGGTAGCCTTTGCCTTCTCCAGAGGATCTTCCCAATTCAGGGATCGAACCCAGGTCTCCCGCATTGCAGGCAGATTCTTTCCCAGCTGAGCCACAGACCCAGCAGAGCCAAACATAAATAAATAAATAATTTTCAAAAAAATTTTAAAAACTAAAAATTTGCTTAATGATAAATGATAAGATTGATATCTATGACAGATAAAGACGTATATAGATATAGCCACTGTTTTTTTTTCTCCTCATGAGTGTCTTGTCAGCATAACGTTATCTCTTTTTTGGTTGAAAATGAAAGAAGAGAGCAATTATCTCTAGACAAAATATATAGAATCCTGGTTGCTTTCCAACACAAGATAGAATTTTGGTCTCTCATATTCATTTTTAACCATTTTAACAACTTACAGAAAAAGAGATTGCCAAATTAACAATTCAGTCCTCCAAATCCAGGATGAGACGTTTCATTCTTTTAACTGCAATTCCCAATCTTTTCTTAATTTTTTAACTGTCACTACAGTTTAGCCTGTATTCAAGTGGGAGACTTCTTTCTCTCTTGAGAGAAAGAAAACAAAGAGACATTAAGTACTTCTTTTTGTATTATCCTTAGCACTCAAAATACAGGTTTAATTCCTAAGCTGATGTTTGCACTTTGAAGAGCATACAAATCAGAATTTGAAATAAAAACCCTGAAGCTATGATAGAAAGATAGTATTATTTTAAATGAACATGTTCTTTAACATGTAAGTGACTTAAATTATGTTAAAGTGATATTTTGGTCATCTGTGCACGATCTTGCTTCTTTGGAGTTATTAATAGATTAAAACTGTTCTGAAAACAAAACCAAAACTCAGTAAATAACACAGAAAGCGCATGCTAGAAAGTCTTTATCAATGTATCATTAAACATCCTCAAGTTGGGAAATGTAAAAGTTAATGAATGTTTCAGATAACAGTCCACTCTCTATTTTGCTTACAATGAGCGCATTTCCCACCTTTACGCATAATGATTTGAATAATGTAATCATCCATAAACCAGTTACTCAAAGTCTCATGGGGTAATTCTTACATATATATATGGAGGTTCCCTCATAGCTCAGTTGGTAAAGAATCTGCCTGCAATGCAGGAGACCCCGGTTCGGTTCTTGAGTCGGGAAGATCCGCTGGAGGTGGAATAGGCTACCCACTCCAGTAGTCCATGGACTGACTATACAGTCCATGAGTGACTGCCACTTTCACTTTTACTATATATATATAAAGAAATTCATCATCTTGCCTGCACTGAATGACTTTGCTTCGGCTGCCTCCAGCTCTTGTAGCATCTCTGTGCTAGTTTAGAAGAAAAGCCCCATCCTTTCCCAAGACACTTTTTGCTTCCATCTTCAAAAAAATGTAATAAATTACAAATCTATGATATCTACCATGTGAATGGTGCCCCTCAGAGTCTGGTATAGAACATGCACTGCACAACTGAACACAATGGCTGTTCTAAAGGGAGGAATTTTTCTGAATGTATTTCTTTTTCGTAATTTTCTTTCTTTCTTTTTGTCCGTACTGGTCTTCGTTGCTGCACAGGCTTTTGTCTGGTTGCAGAGAGTGGCGGCTGCTCTCTAGTTGGAGTGCGCAGGCTTGTCATTGCAGTGGCTTTTCTTGTGGAGCACAGGCTCTACGGAGTGCAGGCTCAGCAGTTTCTGCTCCCAGGGTCTGGGGTGTGGGCTCAGTAGTTGTGGCTCATGGGCTTAGTTGCCCTGTGGCATGTGGGATCTTCCCGGATCAGGGATCAAACCCATGTCTTCTGCGTTAGCAGGTGATTTCTTTACCACTGAGCCATCAGGGAAGTCCTAAAGGAGGAATTTTGTAAAGTTTTACAGCATGTCTTTATGGCGTAAGCTTGTTTTTGTTTTGTTTTGTTTTTTACAACATCCTGCGTAAGTTTTCTTCTCTGCAAGATAATAAGTTCTGTGAAACTGAGGACAGTTTAGGACACATGCTGCTGCTGCTGCTGCTAAGTCGCTTCAGTCGTGTCTGACTCTTAGCGTGTCTGACTCTTAGTGACCCCACGGACTGCAGCCCACCAGGCTCCTCCGTCCATGGGATTCTCCAGGCAAGAACACTGGAGTGGGTTGCCATTGCCTTCTCCGTTAGGACACATAGTAGATATTTATTATTTGTAGGCTTGGGTTGAATAGAACTGAATACAGTCATTTGAGAAACATTATGACTAGTCCTTTTATTCTAAACTTTGTCCAAATTTCGCATCCATTATTTCACCTAATTTTACTGTTCTTTAAAAATATCACATTTACTGCCAAACAGCTTTTGTATGAGAAGCAGAATATTAATTGAAAGGAACACAGACTTTCTGGCACATCAGAGAGACAAGGAATAAGTGATGTGATGAGCGCTTATTATTCACTTCATCAGAAGGTGCTCCCTGAAGGAAGATGCTATTGTGTTTCTTGTGAAAGGAAATTAACACAGGTATTTGTTATTATAAATACAACTTCCACAAGTGAATTGGAGGCTGTTGACTTCTTTCAGAGATAGTAAATTGCTCATTTCTTACGTTAATGTTAATATATACAACAATGCACACAACTTATCAGACAGGAAATAAAAGATGCTGAATTAACACAAAGTCGGAACACAGTTGGCTTAAGATGATTATTTAGAGCTATGAATAAATACTCAAGTCAACCTAAAGCCTAGAAAATAATGATCCACTACTTTAATTCTTGCATGCATACTTTCCCTAAACCCTGCCTCTAATCCATACCCAGAAATTCTTTGATGACAGTCTTGCTTTTTATTGAAGCTTTTTTTTTTTCTGCAAAAGAATTTCTGATTGCATTTTTCCTGAAATTCTTTATGATATATCCCCCCGAAGTTCAAGTTAATGTAGTTGGTTGTTCGTTTTTTTTTTTTAATTTTTACTTTTTGACCATGCCATGTGCCACATGGAATCTTAGTTTCCCAGCCAGGGATGAACCCCTGCCCCATGCAGTGGAATCGCAGAATCTTAACCACTGGACCACCAGAGGAGACCCTTTTATTTTTTTAAGTTTGATTTCCTGTTGCTTCTTTTTCTAACCACTCCAAAAGGACACCAGATGATATCCTTGATGATTTTGCTCTGTAAGTCAGTGATTCTCCTCAATGTTCAAGCAGTTTCCTGCTTGAACAGGAATACAACACTACTTGTTGTATTTCGGTCTTGCCCCTGTCATGTCCTCTTACCTGGCTGCAGAACATTCCAAACACCTCTGCCTCCCACCCAGATGCTGTTGTGCTTGGTGATGTCTCCATTCTCACTGCTCAACTCCACTACTCTTGTGAAATTCTCTACCCTCTTGTGGAGGTATGTGTGTCAGCCACAGGATGATACGTATGTATGTGAGTGAGAAGGACCTTGTCAGATTATGTGTGTGGACACTGCTAACAGGAGTCGGGACACCCCAAGTGGAGAGGATGAGGGACTAGTCTTATAGACAGACATCGCACTGGATACTTTAACATAGGGTATGCGGTCTTCTTTTTTTTCTAACAGATTTATTGATGTATAATATACATGCCATAAAGTTCACTCTTTGAAAGTGTCTGGTTTAATGCTTTTGGGTATATTTACAGTGTTATAAGCATATCACTGGTGTTTAATTTCAGAACATTTTCATCTGAGTGTTTTCATGTTCAGAAGGAAACATTAGCATCTCTTTCTCCCACCAACCTTAGGCAACCATGAATTTATTTTCTGCCTCTACAGATGTGCCTGTTCTAGATATTTCATACAAATGTTATCACACAATATTTGGCCTTTTATAACTGACTTCTTTAATTTAGCGTTTGTCTTTGTTATCATATAGCAACACTTAATTCCTTTTTATGGCCAAATGATATTCCATTGTATGAACATACCATGTATTATTTACCCATTTGTCAGTTGATGGACATATGATTTGTTCATGGTTTTTGGTTATTATGAATAATGTTGCTATGAACATTTATGTACCCATTTTTGTGTGGACAATCAGTTTCAATTCTCTTGAGTATATACCAAGGAGTAGATTTTCTGGATCATGTAGTAACTTCATATTGAACATTTTGAAGAATAGCAAAAACGTTTTCCAAAGCAGGCACAGCATTTTACATTCCCACCAGCAATATATGAGGATTCCAGTTTCTCCACATCCTGTTATTGTCCTTTTTTTTTTTTAAAGCCACATGGCACAGCATTGAAGCATGCAAGATCCTAATTCCCCAACTGGGGATTGAACTGATGCCTCCTCCAGTGGAAGCATGAAGTCTTAACCACTGGACCACCAGGGAAGTCCCTTGTCGTCCTTTTTGATTAAAGCCACCCTACTGGATGTGAAATAGTATTTCATCATGGTATTGATTAGCCTTTCCACCTGATTCAAAGCACCAACTCATTGGAAAAGACCCTGATGCTGGGAAAGATTGAAGGCAAAAGGAGAAGAGGGCAACAGAGGGTGAGATAGTTAGATAGCATCACTGACTCAGTGGACATGAATTTGAATTTGAGCAGACTCTGGGAGATAGTGAAGGACAGAAAAGCCTGGCATGCTGCATTCCATGCGGTCTCAAAGAGTCAGACAACTTAGCAACTGAACAACAAGTGCTACTGATTTTCAGCATCTTTCTTGTGCTTGTTAGCTCTGTATATATCTTCTGTGAAGAAATCGCTGTTTAAATCCTTTGTCTATTTTTTAATGGTTGTGCTAGGTCTTCATTACTGCACTCAGGCTTTCTCTAGTTGCAGCAAGCGTGGGCTGCTTTCTAGTTGAGATGCGTGGACTTCTCTTTACTATGGCTTCTCTTGTTGTGAAGCATGGGCTCTAGACACACAAGTTCAGTAGTTGTGGTTCACAGGCTTAGTTGCCCCAAGGCACGTGGAATCTTCTCAGAGCAGAGGTCAAACCTGTGTCCCCTGCATTGGCAGGTGGATTCTTAACTACTGGACCACCCAGGAAGTCATTTGTCTGTTTTTACTTTCTTCTCTTTTTGTCTTTGTCTTTTTTTCTTTTTTTCTGTTTTTAGATTATTTGTCTTCTTTATGTTGTGAGCTGCAAGAGTTCTTCATAAATTCTGGATGCAGGTCTCTTATCAGATAAATTTCTTGGAAATACTTTCTCCCATTCTGAGTGACTTTCATTGATGGTATCATTTATCCCAAAAAACTTTTAAATTGTTATGAACATCTGTTTTTTTCTTTGATTGCTTGTACTTTTGGTGTCACATTTAAGAAACCATTACCTAACCCAAGATCATGACATTTTAATCCTATGTTTCCTTCTAAGTGTTTTATGATTTTAGCCCTTCCACTCATGTCTTTGATACATTTTTAGTTAATTTTTTAAGTATGGTATGAAATAGGTGTCCAACTTCATTCTTTTGCATGTAGATATCCAGTGGTCTTTACATCATTTGTTGAAAAAACTATTTTTCCCCATTAGCTCCTTTGCCAAAAATTAATTAACCTTAAATGTAGGGGTATAGTCTTAGTCTCAATCCTATTCCATTGCTGTGTCTATCTTTATGTCAGTATCATGATGTCTTGATTACTGTAGCTTTTTAGTAAATTCGAAATGTGGATGTGTAAATAAAATAAGTTTGTTCTTTTGCAAGATAGTTTTGACTCTTCAGGGTTCATTGCATTTCCATATGAATTTTAAGATCAGTTGTCAAATGCTATGGAAAAAGGCAGCTGAAGTTTGACAGACATTGTTCATATCTATGATCACTTCAAGGAGTAAAATGTGAAATGAGATGTATTTCCATTTAGTTAGGGCTTCTTTAATTTTTCTCAATGATATTTTGTGATTTTTAGTGTCCATGTATTGAACTTCTTTTGTTAAATTAATGCCTAAGTATTTTATTTTTTTATTAAGCTGTATACAAAGTTGTGTTTTTAATTTCCTTTTCAGATTGTTCATTGATAGCATATAGATACAAAATTGATTTCTGTATATCAACCTTATATCCTGTGACCTTGTTCCCTCCTAACTAGTAAAAGTCTTATATTAATTCTGACAGTTTTACTGTGAATTCTTCAAGATGTTCAATATATAAGATCTGTGAAAAGAGATAGTTTTAATTCTTCCGTTTCAAAGTTGATGTCTTTTATTTCTTTTTCTTGCCTAATTGCCCCTGGTTAGAAATTCTAGTATGGTATTGAGTAGAAGTGGGAAGTGTAGACTTTCTTGTCTTATTCCTGGTTTAAGAATGAAATCATCCAGTGTTTCACCATCAATGTGATATTAGCTGTGAATGTTTCTTTGATGTCCTTAATAAGGTTAAGGAAATCCTTTTGTATTTCTAATTTGGGAAATGTTTTTGTTTGTAAAGGATGTTGGCTTTTGCCAAATGCTTTTTCTGCATCCATTGAGATAATCATGTGGATTTTTCCTTTAATCTATTAATATTATGTGTATGTGTATATATACTTTATGTAGGTATGTATATTTTACAGATTAAACCACCTTTATAATCCTAGGATAAATTGTACTTCCTTATAGTATATATTCCCTTTAATATGTTGCAGCATTTGGCTTATTTGTAAGGGATTTTTATGCTGGTAAATATTGAAGGCAGGAGAAGGGGACAACAGAAGATGAGATAGTTGGATGGCATCACCGACTCAATGGACATGAGTTTGAGCAGTCTCTGGGAGATGGTGAAGGACATGGAAGCCTGGCGTCCATGGGGTCGCAAAGAGTTGGACATGACTGAGCCGACTGAATAGCAACAACAACATAGTCATAAGGGAAGGAGGTCTAGCCTCTTTTGTGATGTCTTTGTCTGATTCTGGTATCATGGTAATATTGGTCTTATATATTTAGTTAAGAATTGTTGTTCCTCATAGTTTTGAAGGAATTTGTAAAGGATTGGTGCCAAAACTTCTTTCAAGGTTACACAGAATTCGCCAGTGAAGCTATCTGGATGTGGGAATTTTTAAAAAATTACTAAATCAGTCTCTTTACTTCTTATTGATACAGGTGTTTAATGTTTTCTTGAGTTAGTTTTCGTCTTTCTAGTGATTTGTATATTTCATCTAGGCTTTCTAATTTGTTGTCATATAATTGCTCTTAGTATTTCAATATTCTTTTTTATTTCTGAAAGGCTAATAGTGCTGATCGCTCTTTCATTCTTGGTATTAGTACTTTGCATTTTCTCTCTTTTTCTTATATAGGCCAGGTAATAGTTTGTTAATTTAATTGATCTTTCCAGAGAGCCAATTTTTTGTTTCTTTGATATTCTCCATCCTTTTTCTATTATCTATTTTATTTATTTCCACTCCAATATTTATTTTTTACTTCCATTTGATTTTTGTTTGGTTCGCTCTTATTTTTAAACATTTCTTAAGGTGGAAAGTTAGGTTGCTGATATAAACTGTTACTTCTTCAGTACAGACATTTACAACTGTAAATTTCAGCAAAACATTGGCTTTGTTCTATATGTTTTACTATTTCATGTTTCCTTTTCATTCATATTATTTTCTAATTTTCCTTATGTTTTTTTCTTTTACCTATAGTTATTTAGGAGTGTGTTGCTTAATTTCCACATATTTGAGACTTTACCAGATTTTCTTTTTTATTGTTGACTTCTATTTTTATTACATTGCTGTCAGAGAACACTCTTTGTATGTTTTAAGTTATTTTAAATGTACTGAGGCTTGCTTTATGACCTGGCATAGAGGAAATCTTGGAGAATGTTACATGTGCACTGAGAGTAATGTGTATTCGGCTGTTGCTGGGTGGAGTATTCTGTAGTGTCTGTTAGGTCTCATTGATTTATAGTGCTATCCAAGTTTTCTGTTTCCTTATTTATCTTCTCTCTGATTTTTCTATTTATTATTGAAAGTGGGATATTGAAGACTCTGAACTGTTGAATTTTCCCCCTTCAATTTTGTGTTTGGTGGCTCTCTTATTATTTCCATACATGTTTGTACGTGGTATGTCTTTCAGAAGAACTGAATCCTTTATCATTGTCAAATGTCCTTCTTTTGCACTAATAACAATTTGAGACTTAAAACCTATTTTTTCTAATATTAGTATAGCCATTTCAGCTCTCCTTTTGGTATTGTTGACCTGCTATGTGTCTTTCCATCTTTTTACTTTCCACCTATTTATGTCTTTCAATTTAGTTGAATCCTGTGTTTATGCCAATTTGTGCCTTTTGAGTGGGATGTGTATTCCCTTTGTGTTCCATACAATTCCAAAATGTATTCCAGTGCATTCCATTGATACGGTAGGAATTGCATCTGTCGCGACATTTTTTTCTTCTGCATGTCTGATGTCTTTTTTGTTCTCCTGTTACTTCATTACTGTCTCCTTTTGTATTAAATAAATATTTTATAATGTATCATTTTAATTCCCTTATTTCTTTTACTGTATTTTGGTGCCATTTTTCCCATAGATTGCCTGGGAATTACAATTAACATTGTAACTTAAAACTATCTAGTTTGGATTAATACCAATTTAATTTTAATAGTATACAAAATTACAGCATAACTCCAACTAAATGTTGAACAAAACTCCAGCATGGCTCCATTTTCTGGTCCCTCCATTGCCTATTATTGTTAGATAAATTACACCTTTACACATTATAAGCACATCAGCCCAGTCTTATAATGATTACTTCAGCAGTTATCTTTTAAATCAGGTAGAAGAAAGGTACATTTATACTGTCTTTTGTGTTTACATATGTATTTATTTACCTTTACTGGTGCTCTTTATTATTTCATGGGAATGAAAGTTCTTGTCCAGTATCCTTTCATTTCAGCCTGAGGATTCCCTTTAGTATCCTTCTAAGGTAGGTCTGCTGGTGATTAATTCTCTCAGCTTTTGTGTACCTTAGAAAGTCTTAATTTCTCCTTCATTATTATAGGGTAGTTTTGCTAAATATAGACTTAGTTAGCAGTCTTTCTTTCAGTATTTCAAATATGTCAATCATCACACTGTCTTTTGGCATCCATGGGTTTTGATGAGAAGTCAACTGCTAATCTTTTTGAGGGTCTTTTGCACATGAGTTGCTTTTCTCTTGCAACTTCAAGGTTTTCTCTTTGGCTTTTCACAGTTTAACTCTGATGTGTCTAGTTGTGAACCTCTTTGAGTTTGCTGTAATTGAAACTGGTTATGTTGCTTTGATATGCAAATTAATGTTTTCATCTAATTTGTGACATTTTGGACCATATTTTTTAAAAAATACTATCTTTTATTTCCTCTTTTTTTCTCTATTCTCTCCTCTAGGACTTCAATTATGTATATTTTGGTATGATTGATGTTTTCCTGCAGGTCTCTGATACTCTGTTTATTTTTGCTCATTTTTTTCATTCTGGTCCTCAAACTAGATCATCTCAATTGGTTGATTCTTCTTGGCCAGTTCAATTATTGAGTCCATGTAGTGATTTTTTTTTATTTCAGTTATTATACTTTTCAACTCCAAAAATTCCATTTGATTATTTTTTAATAATTTCTATTTCTTTATGAATTTTCTACTTGGTTGACATCTTCTTCACACTTAATTCTTTAGACCCAGCTTCCTTAACTTTTTAAAATATTTTAATAATAATTTGTTGTTGTTGAGTCACCAAGTTGTATCTGACTGTTTGCAACCCCATGGACTACAGCATGCTAGGCTTCCCTATCCTCCACTATCTCCGAGAGTTTGCTCAAATTCATATTCATTCAGTTGGTGATGCTGTCTAACCATCTCATCCTCTGCCGCCCCCCTCCTTTTTCCTTCAGTCTTTCCCAGCATCATAGTCTTTTCCAATGATCCAACTCTTCACATCAGGTGGCCAAAGTACTGGAGCTTCAGCTTCAGCATCAGTCCGTCCAATGAATATTCAGGGTTGAATTCCTTTCGAATTGACTTGTTTGATCTCCTTGCAGTCCAAGGGACTCTCAAGAGTCTTCTCCAGCACCACAGTTCAAAAGCATCAATTTTTTGGTGCTCAGCCTTCTTTACAGTCCAACTCTCACATCGATACATGACTACTGGAAAAACCATAGCTTTGACTAGATGGACCTTTGTCAGCAAAGTGATGTCTGTGCTTTTTCATAAGCTGTCTAGGTTTGTCATAGCTTTTCTTCCAAGGAGCAAGTGTCTTTTAATTTCATAGCTACAGTCACTATCTACAGTGATTTTGGAGCCCAAGAAAAGAAAATCTGTCACTGCTTCCACTTTTTATCTTTCTGTTCGCCATGAAGTAATGGAACTATACACCATGATCTTAGTTTTTTGAATATTGAGTTTCAAGCTGGCTTTTTCACACTTCTCTTTCACCCTCATCAAAAGACTTTTTAAAAATTCCTCTTTACTTTCTGCCATTAGAGTGGTATCATCTGCATATCTGAGGTTGTTGATATTTCTCCTGGCAATCTTGATTCCAGCTTGTGATTCATCCAGCCTGGCATTCTGTGTGATATACTCTGCATAGAAATTAAATAAGCAGGCTGAATATATTCCTTTCCCAATTTGGAACCAGGCCATTGTTCCATGTCTGGCTCTGACTGTTGCTTTTTGACCCACATACAGATTTCTCAGGAGACAGATAAGATGATTTGGTATTCCCATCTCTTTAAGAATTTTTTATAATAATAGTTGGTTTTAAATTCTTTGTCCAGTAAGCCCAACAGCTGTGCTTCCTCAGGCACAGATTCTCTGGACTGCTTTTTGTTTTGTCCTTTCTTCTGTGTATGGATCATACTTTACTGGGTCTTTTGCTTGGGATTTTTTACTTTTGGATAACATAATTTTTGTTGAAAATAACATTTCATATAACATGGTAACTCTGGAAATCAGATTATTTTTTCCTCCCTCCCCAGGGTTTGCTATGGTTCTCAGAGTTCACTTTTGTTATTGCTGCTGCTGTTGTTTGGTTGGCTTCATGATTTTTCTGATCTAATTCTTAAAGTCTATATTCTTTGCCATGTGTGGGTGCCAAAGTACTGCTTAATTAGTTTGCTGCTGCTGCTAAGTCGCTTCAGTCGTGTCCGACTCTGTGCGACCCCATAGGCAGCAGCCCACCGGGCTCCCCTGTCCCTGGGATTCTCTAGGCAAGAACACTGGGGTGGGTTGCCATTTCCTTCTCCAATGCATGAAAGTGAAAAGTGAAAGTGAAGTTGCTCAGTCGTGTCCGACTCTCAGCAACCCCATGGACTGCCGCCTACCAGGCTCCTCCGTCCATGGGATTTTCCAGGCAAGAGTACTGGAGTGGGGTGCCATTGCCTTCTCCGTTAATTAGTTTTGTGGTAAGCTAATAACTGGACAGTGGTTTCCTTATACTCTTGTATCCAATAAGTCTCCCAGCCCTTCCTTAGAGGTTTTATGTGTGTATTGGGGCAGGCAATTTACATGTTGGTCTTAGTCTTCATTTCCTGCTTGCCTAGAACTTCAAGCTCAGGCAGAGATGAAAGATGCACACTGCCCTGTGTATGCATGTGGCATCTAGATTCCCAGGAATATGTCAGAGCTTCACAAAACCCCCAGTGAATATCACACTCCCCATTTTTTGTGTTTTTTTTTTTTTTTTAAGTTTTTTGGTCAGCCTCTTGTTAGCTGTAAATGACCTCAGGCAGCTTTAATGTTAAACAGTTACCACTGTTTATATAGTAAGCTTGTTTAATCTCTATGTAAACTTCTGAGTTCTCAGCTAGTATTATCCTTACTTACAAATGAAGAAGATGAGATCCAAAAGAGTCAAGTCTGTGCATATGTCACACTGTGGCACAGTGATTGCATAAAAAATCCAAAACCCTGCAGTCTGTCTCCTTCCAGAGCCCAAGGGAATATGACTGGAAGGTAATTTGGAATTAGACAGAGTTGAGTACTCTGAATACTAAGTAACCCAGTCTCCTGGACTGGAGTCAACAGGTGAAGGAATGATGCTCTAATGACAGAATTCTAGACATCAATGGTTGGAAGGTGGAAAAGAATTTTCTCCTTTGGGAAGAGAGGGTGCTTTCCCTCTTTCTCACCTTTCGCAACAAGTTAGTGTTTACCTTCATGACAGGGATAACTCTGCAATATTTGAAAGGGAGGATTTCACGTAACCAATACCAATTTCTCAGTTTGGAACTCAGCTGGAAGTAAACACTCCTAATAGTCCATGTAAATAACACGGAGACCTCTGACACAGCATGACTATGGCTCTCTGAATATCATTCTGTTAGCGCTACAGTTTCCTCCCTGTAAAATATGGAGGCTGGATTAGATGACTTCTGAAGTCCCTTTCACCATAACGTTGCTGAAACTGTGTAACTCAGATTGGGACTTGAATCCATGGACTAGGACTCGAACCCAGCCAAACCCTGACTGGGTCTTGAACCAAGTGTTTTAACTGACATCACACACCTGGTCTCAGGACTTACTGAAGCTCAGGTTCTTGACATCTCATCACAGAAATAATTCAGTGAGAGACAAAGTGATAGGAAAGAGGCTTAAGTGGAAGAAACATACTCTACAGAGTGTGGGCCATCTCAGAAGGTGACCGTGGCCCAAGGGTATGCGATTGTCGGTTTTTATAGGGATGGGTTGGCTAATGAATGAGAAGAGTATTCCAGCTATTTGGGGGAAGAGGATGGAGATTTCTAGGAATTGGGCCGCTGCCCACTTTTTGACCATCATGGTCAGTCTTGGAACTGTCATGGTGCCTGTGGGTGTGTCACTTAGCTTGCTGATGTGTTACAGTGAGTGTACATTGATGTTCAAGGTCCAGTGGAAGTTGACTCAGCTGCCATCTTGGACCCACTTGGTTCTAATTAGTTTATGTCATGTCCTTGGGCTATGTCATTCTTTTAAAGGTTGTGCCCTGCTCACTTCCCTCCTGTTTCGTTGATATGTTACTCATTTAACTCACAGACAAATTCAGAATCAGAGTGACACCTGCTGTAAGACAAGGGTATAGAGGAGCAGGACAGGTACCAGACAGGAGTGCAGTCTCTGCTCTCTCCCCTTCCCTGTCACCCCTGCTCAAAATAGGGGACTGGAAAGTGTCCCTTTTATAAGCATAGGAAATAGAACTCCTGGTAGCTTTTGTTTTTACTTTATATAGTAGTGAGACAGTTAAGGTTTATTCCCAAGGTCACTATTCACTGAACCAAAGGTTAAGTCATAACTTTGAACATGACTCAGCAGTAGAATAATAAACCTCCCGTGAAAGTTTTGCCAGTGGTCAACTAAGCAACCTGTAACCGGCAGAGCTGTTTAAAACCTTTGCTAGAGCCTTTTAAAAGCTAAGAACAGAAATATCAGGGAAAGGAAATGAACTCAGGAAGTAGCATTTGGGATTTGACTGTAAGTCAAGGGATTTTGTTTTTTAAGCAAACATACCAGAGCCTGTGCCCTTCTCAGTTGGTGCAGTGATAAAGAATCTGCTGGCAAATGCAGGAGATGCAAAAGACTTGAGTTGCATCCCTGGGTCAGGAAGATCCCCTGGAGGAGGAAATGGCAACCCGCTCCAGTGTTCTTGCCTGGAAAATTCCATGAACAGAGGAGCCCGGCGGTCTAGTCCGTGGGGTCACAGAGAGTCAGACATGACCGCAGGCACCAGAGCCTCTACTTCCTCCTATCTGACTTCAAAGCAGTCACCCCAGAGAAAATTCCAGCACAAAGCATCTTAGGAATGCTTCTAGTGGAATCTTTTTCAGAGGCGGAGAATACTATCTTTAACGTCCTAGGAGGTGTTCGACCTTAAGCCTTTGACGGTGGACTTGATTTGTGAAACCAGTCACAAATTGGACCAGAGCCTTGTATAGTAAATAAGGAAGATGATCAAGATAAATCATAGCACGCTGAATTTCTTTTCTTTTAAAAAAATGTGTATTTTTAAATTTATTTATTTGCCTGCACTGGGTCTTAGTTGCGGCATGCGAACTCTTCATGGCATGTGGATCTCGTTCCCAAACTAGGCATTGAACACTGGGAGCCTGGAGTCTTATCCTCTGGACCACCAGGGAAGTCCCACCTCACTGAACTTTTAAATGAAGTGTGACCTAATTGAGTGTTTTTCAGCTTCACTCTGTAAACTTTCTAATTTGGCGGTGATGGAATGGAACCATTGTTTCCTACCTTTCTGCTGATAGTTTGGTGTGTATTTGTGAAGCTGTTGGTATGTCAGGCTGTGGCAGGCACAGACTGCATGCTCAAAGGCAGAGAGGTGTAAGTGAAAAGGGTTTAGGAGGGCCTTTTTACAGTGGTGTCGGCAGGACTGAGACAGACACTGGGCAGGATAGAGCATGGATCTGGAGCGGCCAGTGGAGGACAACACTTGTCTACCATTGTGAGCATTGTTCCAGACAGTGAAGGGGAGGTTCAGTTCCCCCTAAAGTGTCTATTTGTGGATCTCATTTCTCACTGATGTTTGTTCCTTAGTCTCTGGGTGCTCATTTATCTTAAGTTAATGTCTAAAATTAATCCTGTCTGAGGAAAATATAGGCTTTTTAATAAATGGTGTTGGGACAGAGAAACAGCCATCTGGAAAAGAATGAAAATGAGTCTAAACTTCACACTGTTTGAAATAAACTCCAAATGGATCAGAGACCCAAATGTAGAACATGAAACCAAAGAAGTGAATTACTTTATAACTTGGAAGTAAGGAAAGCCTCTCAAAAGGAGGAATAACATAAAAGAGGAAGAGATTAATAAATTTTACTATCTAAAAACAAACAGAATGAAACACTATCAACAAAGTCAAAAGGCAAATGACAAACTGGGAGAGAATATTTGCAAGTTATTTTACAAATGAGGGCAAGTACACAAAGAGCTCTTAAAAATGGAGAAACCATGCATATCTGGAAAAGATGAAAACTCTAACCCAAAAAGATACATGCGGTATAGCTCAGGAAACTATACTTAATAATAAGCCATAAAGGGAACGAATCTGAATCTAAAAAATGAATCATTTTGCTGTACACTTGAAACTAACACAACATTGTAAATCAACTCTACTTCCATAAGAAAAAAAGAAAAGATACATCCACCCCAGTGTTCATAACAGCACTGTTTACAGTAGCCAAGACGTGGGAACAACCCAAGTGCCCATCAACAGATGAATGGATAAAATGTGTTTATGTAATATTAGTTATAAAAAGATGAAATAATACCATTTGCAGCACCATGACAGACCTAGAGATGATCATACTAAGTGAAGTAAGTCAGAGAAAGACAAATACCTGATACCACTTATAGATGGAATCTGAAAAATGACACAAAAGAGCTTGTTTACAAAACACAGTCACAGATATAGAAAGCAAGCTTCTGGTTACTGAAGGGGAAAGAGGAGGAGGGATAAATAAGGAGTTTGGGATTAACAGATACATACTACTATATATAATACAGGTATTTGATTCTTTTTGATGCAATTGTAAATGGAATTGTATTCTAAATTTCTTCTTTTGATAGCTTGTCATTAGTATATAGAAAGGCCACAGATTTCTGTATACTGATGTAGTATTCTGTGATTTTACCAATTCATTTATTAGTTCTAACAAATTTAGAGATAGCAAGGGAACATTTCATGCAAAGATGGGCTCGATAAAGGACAGAAATGGCATGGACCTAACAGAAGCAGAAGATATTAAGAAGAGGTGGCAAGAATACACAGAAGAACTGTACAAAAAAGATCTCCACGACCCAGATAATCACGATGGTGTGATCACTCACCTAGAGCCAGACATCCTGGAATGTGAAGTCAAGTGGGCCTTAGAAAGCATCACTACGAACAAAGCTAGCGGAGGTGATGGAATTCCAGTTGAGCTATTTCAAATCCTCAAAGATAATGCTGTGAAAGTGCTGCACTCGATATGCCAGCAAATTTGGAAAACTCAGCAGTGGCCACAGGACTGGAAAAGGTCAGTTTTCATTCCAGTCACAAAGAAAGGCAATGCCAAAGAATGCTCAAACTACCGCACAATTGCACTCATCTCACACGCTAGTAAAGTAATGCTCAAAATTCTCCAAGCCAGGCTTCAGCAATACGTGAACTGTGAACTTCCAGGTGTTCAAGCTGGTTTTAGAAAAGGCAGAGGAACCAGAGATCAAATTGCCAACATCCACTGGCTCATCGAAAAAGCAAGAGAGTTCCAGAAAAACATTTATTTCTGCTTTATTGACTATGCCAAAGCCTTTGACTGTGTGGATCACAATAAACTGTGGAAAATTCTGAAAGAGATGGGAATACCAGACCACCTGACCTGCCTGTTGAGAAACCTGTATGCAGGTCAGGAAGCAACAGTTAGAACTGGACATGGAACAACAGACTGGTTCCAAATAGGAAAAGGAGTACGTCAAGGCTGTATATTGTCACCCTGCTTATTTAACTTATATGCAAAGTACATCATGAGAAATGCTGGGCTGGATGAAGCACAAGCTGGACTCAAGGTTGCCAGGAGAAATATCAATAACCTCAGATATGCAGATGCCACCACCTTTATGGCAAAAACTGAAGAAGAACTAAGAGCCTCTTGATGAAAGTGAAAGAGGACAGTGGAAAAGTTGGCATAAAGCTCAACATTCAGAAAACTAAGATCATGGCATCTGGTCCCATCACTTCATGGGAAATAGATGGGGAAACAGTGGAAACAGTGTCAGACTTTATTTTTTGGGGTTCCAAAATCACTGCTGATGGTGATTGCAGCAATGAAATTAAAAGACGCTTACTCCTTGGAAGGAAAGTTATGACCAACCTAGACAACATCTTAAAAAGCAGAGACATTTCTTTGTCAACCAAGTTCCGTCTAGTCAAGGCTATGGTTTTTCCAGTGGTCATGTACGAATATGAGAGTTGGACTGTAAAGAAAGCTGAGCGCCGAAGAATTGATGCTTTTGAACTGTGGTGTTGGAGAAGACTCTTGAGAGTCCCTTGGACTGCAAGGAGATCCAACCAGTCCATCCTAAAGGAGATCAGTCCTGGGTGTTCGTTGGAAGGACTGATGTTGAAGCTGAAACTCCAATACTTTGGCCACCTCATGTGAAGAGTTGACTCATTGGAAAAGACCCTGGTGCTGGGAAGGACTTGGGACAGGAGAAGGGGACGACAGAGGATGCGATGGTTGGATGGCATCACCGACTCGATGGACATGCGTTTGGGTTAAACTCCAGGAGTTGGTGATGGACAGGGAGGCCTGGAATGCTGCAATTCACGGGGTCGCAAATTGTTGAACACAACTGAGTGACTGAACTGAACTGAACTGAACAAATTTTATCAATCCTCTGTCAAATTCTTTAAACATGTTAGTATGTCTAAGGTTAACAAATGGTTCCTCAGTGAGAACAATATCTTGGCATATGATTTCATTTATAGTAATCCTTAATTCCCACAATTATTATTATTTTTTAATCCAGAAGGAAAAGGATAAATTCTGAGTGGTTCCAGCTATCCGCAGCTCCCTCTGGCTGCAGCTTATGTGGCAGCCTGCATGGCTGTGCTTGAGTTGGCTAAGGATTTGTAACACACCTCAGATTTTGGTTTAATACAACCAGAAAAACTTACCATGACAGGGCCATTGAAACACAATAAAGCCTTTGTTTACTCGCATGACTGGGGAATTAGACACTCAACCGTGACCATCTATTAAAACTGTTAGAATACAAAAAGCACTAAGCATGAAGTCCTATTGAAAACCTGTCTCCTCTTCTTAATTATTCATTAGTTTCCTCAGAGTCTGACAGACCTGCAAGGTCATTATTATGAATATTGCTTATCACTGTAATGTGGCAATGGAAATGTGTATTTTAAAAGAGTTTTGTTTAGTAGAATATTGCAAGTAAAAGAAGTCATCATTTTATTGGGTGTGTGTGAATCTCCCCTTCTGCTATGTGATGAGAAAAATGGGAATATTAGAAGCAAACCTTGCAGGGTCTTTTTGGTTTGCAGGGGCCTGGAAGTTGAGGCTGCATGCTAACTGGGGTGGTGGTGTGGGGAGAGGGGATGAACTGGTGCTAGTCAGAGATGGCAAGTTCTCTACTAGATGGGGTGATGCTTTGCCGCCAATAGTTTTTTCTTCTTCAGCCAACATTGATCCAGATGCTTTCTCTTTACTATGCTTTGTGCTCATTTGAAAAATGTTATCAGAGCGGATTTGGTTGAGAGGAGCAGCTTCAGTAAGCTCTTTCCACAGTATGAACTGGGAGTGTGCTTTCCAACCCTTTCTTCCCAATCCAGAAAACATGCAACCACTAGTGAGAACTGTGACATTTAAACCCACTGAATATAAATGTGTCTAATGACTGATATGTTCAAACATCAGTTCTTCAAGGGGAGTGTTGTAAAGTGGTTCATCTTGGAGTGACTGTCCAGTGTACAGATCTAGGAAAGACATACATACTCTTAAAGGATGAGTTCACGTAGACATTTTAACTTTACAGTGTTTTAACTTCTTTGACGAAATATTTGTTTTTGAATCTCTTATACTGAAAATCTTGATTTGTAATTTTTGTTTTGTCCTAATTCCAATGATATATTTGTTTTCTCCTAGATTAGGATTATAACACTATATTAATAATACATTTTGGAGTGAAATCTGAGATTTCATTCTCTTCATTTATCCTTAAATCAGATCCCACAAAGAGTAGATTATCAGAGTACTGAAATAATTCTGTTCTCTGTGTAGCTGTGTTGCCACATTTCAAATAAAGTTAGGCTCATTTATCCAAACTGTTTTCTACTTTAGGGATTTATTTTTGTCTTTTTAAAAAAGTCTTTTGAATATATAAAAGTTACATGATTTCAAGCTAAAAACTGTGTGAAAAGATGTCCTAACCCAGTAATTAAGCAAGAAAAAGAGATAAAAGTTATCCAAATCAGAAAGGAAGGAGAAAAACTATCACCATTTTCAGATGACATATAGTATATATAGAAGGCCCTAAAGACTCCTAACTTCTCCATGATTCTCTTGTTTTCAATGGAGACCTTTCCAATGGAGACCAAGGCTCAGGTTAAATTTTCAAGGTTCCAAATATATTAAAGAAAAAAAAAGTCAAAGCAAGGATATGAAATGTTTAAATTGTTAATTAAATATTTTAAACATCCACATTTAATGAAGTACATCTTTTAAGACAAAAATACAAGACAATGTAGTTATACTAATTACAGAATAATGACAAATATTAAACTCATCATATATAACCATTACTACCGTAGTCTGTTAAAGGGAAACAAAGTGAAATTTGCTTGATAGACACCTTCCTTCAATCCTGTGTGTATATCTCTATAACTACTTCTGTACCTGTGGAAATGCTGTTTTAACTTAAATCTGGAAGCATTTGTAAATGTAGGACATGTACCAAAGGGCTCCCTTGGCCCTGTAATGACTCCTGTAGCAGATACAGGTGTAACCCACCTGTATCCCCTCCTGACTGTATTGTGGCCAGCACTGTATCTGGTAGCTTGAGGGTGCCTGTGGTGCTCCCAACAGGAATTGCAGCCAAAATTACCAGAGAACAAATATATGAGATGCCAGTTCGATCCCTGGGTCAGGAAGATCCCCTGGAAGAGGGCATGGCAACCCACTCCAGTATTCTTGCCTGGAGAATCCCATGGACACAGGAGTCTGGTGGGCTATAGTCCATAGGGTCGCACAGAGTCAGACCCAACTGAAGGGACTTAGCACGCACGCATACATGCACACAAACCTCTTCCAGCCAACAGTTCTCAGCCAACTGCCTCACCCATCAGGCAGGAAACTGTGTTGTGTTCTCCACTGGCTCCCAGAGTTAGCCAGGGTGGGTTCAGTCCCCTCCACCCACAGATGGCCTGCTGGACGACACCCTCCGTTCCCCTCTTCCCTCCTTCACTCCCCACCAGTGGCCCCTGGCTGTCCTCCCAAATGAACTCCTTGCCATGAATCCTTGTCTCAGGGTCTTCTCCTGAGGAAACCCACACTAGGACAACACTGATTTGGGTGTATGTTTTTCGCTTTTTTGTTAAGGATTCGCCATATGAGAATATTTACCTCTCACTCACTGGGCTTCTCAAAGAGAACCTATCAGAACTTCCAAATTATGGGAACAAAATAAACCCAAACTATGAGTCACAGTAAGTCACAGACCTTTAACACATTCCCTTTTTTTAGTTCATCTGTTTGATTGCTCATTTCTATTTCTATTTCTATAGATTAATGAACTGTGTGACTTTATAAAAGTCGCAATTCATTTTCGTCTATAGACTTAGGTGTACTGGACAATGCTTAAATAGCAGAGTAATATCTGTAGGATATCCTGGAAGATGTCAGATGGAAGGATTTTATTTTATAAACAACAGAAGTTTCTTTTTAAAAAATGTATTTATTTATTAGGCTGCACTGGGTCTTCGCTGTGCCATGTGCTATCTAGTTCCCTGACCAGGGATCAAACTCGGGCCCCCTACATTGGGACTGTGAAGTCATAGTCACTGGACCACCAGGGAAGTCCCTGAATGATTTTAAATTATGTCCAGGATACATGAAAGAAGACAAGATGTGTAGGGCTTTCCAGGGTTCAGAGCACCAACTTTTGATGTGAATAATGAACAACAGTGGGGGTTCGGGGGCTTAAGTTAGGCTCAGAAAGCTTTGCTTGCCATAACAAGTAGGTGCCAGCAGTAAGATGTCCTGAATGATGCATGAGTTGTTACACGTGGCTTCAGGAACCTCGTCTTGTGGTGGGACCAAAGCAGTCATTTTTGCTGCACTCATCATGCCCAGGAAGAACAAAATTGGCAGCAGCATCACATTTGAGTCCTCACCATGAACGACTCCTCTTTCCTCACCAGCCTTCTGCCCAGCTCCATGGACTGCTCCTTGCTTCTTTAGTCTGTGCTTCACTTTCCTGCCTCCCTGTACCTTTGCTCACATCTTCCTTCTTCCCTAAGGCCTGTCTACTCCTCTGCTGCCCAACTGCCACCCAGCTCACATGTATCCCTGTTCCTTTCCTCAAAGCCACCTTGGATGTCACATCTACCGTTGATCCTCCCAGCAGTCCCTCCAGCTCTGAGTATGTATCCCTCTTCTGATCGCCTAAAGTACATTTATGTTTCCTGCTCTAACTGCAGTTGAAAGTCACTCAGCTGTGCCTGACTCTTTGTGATCCCAGGGACTGTAACCTGCTAAGCTCCATGGAATTCTCCAGGCAAGAATACTGGAGTGGGTTGCCATATCCTTCTCCAGGGGATCTTCCCAACCCAGGGATCAAACTCTGGTCTTCTACAGTGCAGGCAAATTCTTTTACTGTTTGACCCACCAGGGAAGACTTCAGTTGAGCCTTGAACAACACAGGTATGAGCTTCACAGATCCCCTTCATGTGATTTATTTCCCAATAAATATGTACTACAATACTACACGATCTGGTTGGTTGAGTCTGTTGTAAAGCTGTTCACAGATTATTTGACTGCCAGTGGTCGGTGCCCGTAATCCCAGCATTGTTCAAAGGGCAGCTGCATTCTTTAGCTTAGAACTGTGCGTTTAGATCCTAACTGCCCTACATGTGTGAGCTCAGTGAGTGGTCACCAGTGTGGAATGCAGGAATAAGGGAATGCAGGAATTTTGAAAGTCACTGTACAGAACTGGAGTGTTTGGGGTTATAGATTTTTCATCTGTCTTAATTTTAATTGTTTTTGGTGGGTTGGATTGTGCAGAGGAGTAAACAAGAATTTCAGGTAGAGGGAAAACATGAGTATACACACACATCCAACCCTGTGCATGTGTGTTTGTGGAAAGAATGAAGGAGAGGAAGGAAGGAAGAGAGAAAGGGAAAGAAAGAGGAAAAGAGAAAGGGGAGAGAGAGAGAGAAAGTTAGAAAGGCAAAAGGAAAGAAGGAAGGGCAGGAGGAAGGGAAATTTCCAGGAAATTCAAAATCACCTGATTTCCTCTGGGGAGAGAAGCTGACTCACTGGGGCATAGGGAGAGAGACCTACATTTTACTGCCTACTCTCTTTTAGTATTTACTTTTGTACTAAGTACCTGTGTTGTGTAGTTTAACTTTTTTAAGATTAAAAAATACAGAAAAAAGATACCCAGTAAACTTTGTCCTCTTACAAAGTGTCTGTGACTCTGAGTTTGACTGCCTTTCCAGGCTGCAGAATGCACTTCTCCAACTCTGAGTTGGGCTGGTGGCAAGGCTACTCCTAACTGTTGGGAGAAAGTTCCACATGGGTCTTCTGAGTAAAGGCACTGACATGTTGGTTCCAAACTATGTTTTGAAAGATGGATTGTACAGCAAACAGCCTTGAAATGGAGCTGGTTTCTCCCTATGGAGCAGAGGGCAGGTTTGTCTTCTGTCTAGAATAATAAAGATAATATCTCCCTCAGGAGTCAAGGTTGAGCAGGCTTACTACTGCCCCATTAGAAGTTCAGGTTTACCTAAACCCAGAGTTTCTTAGCCATGGTGCAAACCTGGTGAGTGTGTTGAATCTATCTGGACTGCTCCACAAATTCTTCCCATGGGGACAAGGTGAGCTGATAGAAGCATGGAGGTCAGACTGACAGCTGTGCAATGAGTAATAAAGTCCTCTGTCTCTGACCCAGGGGTATCTTGTCCTCTCTTGGCATCTATGAAACTGATGGGTTAACTTACTAGCTCACAAGTATGATAAGATGTCATACCCTTTATAGTTCTTGACACTAATGATAGAGGTTTTGATTGTTGAAGATACTCATCTTAATCAAAATCCAAATATTTAGGATGAGCAGTTCTCCTCAGGTGAACAGTTTCACAGAGGAATTCTAGTATTTCAATGGCTTTATTTCAGGAATGTGTTAGTTACACAGAAGACACAGAAAAGAGCCATGAGCCATTTGGCCTGCTCCCTGCTAAGACAAGAAATTGAAATAACACTGGGAGCCATATTGTGTCCTTGGTTATTTGGCAGGTGTCAAATGGTCATTTCTCTGTTATATGTTTCCGGTAAAAACATGGTAGAAATAAAACAATTACTTTCCCTAAGATACTAAAAATACATATATAATATTTCATCTACTCAACACTTACAGGGAGGAAGGAAACAGTTTATATATTTCTTTCTAGGAGAATGAGATGGGTCTTTTAATATGTGAAAGTAAATTTCTGCTTTTTATTTTTAGATGTCAATATGGAAAACCTCAAAATTGTTTTTTCTTTAAGTCACCCGTCTATGATTTTTTTGCTGTTGTTATAGTAGCCAGAGGGAGATGTAGGAGATGTGGGTTCGATCCCTGGGTTGGGAAGATCCCCTGGAAGAAGAAATGGCAACCCGCTCCAGTATTCTTGCCTGGGAAATCCCATGGACAGAGGAGCCTGGTGGACCCCTGCAGTCCATGGGATCACAAAAGAGTTGGACACAACTGAGCATGCATGCACATGGTAGCCAGAACTGACTAAAGCACTCATCTTTGACAAAACAAGGAGACATCTGAGGCTCCAAACCATGCAAAACTGACGGCAGTGATCCCCAGGGCAGTGAGGATCAGTAAGGACATGGGCAGAAGTGGAGTCAGCACACCCATGTCATGAGAGCAGATCTCAGGTGGGGCTGGTGGATCCTCTAAGGCAAAGGGCTCAGAGTAGACGGTGAACAAAGCCAAACCTCAGCCCAGAGAGCAGCATGCAGAGAATGAAGGCAGAAGCAAAGAGGGCAAAGCTCAGGGAAGACGCAGGCGGAAATAACATGTATTTTCAGGAGAAAGCCTGCCAGCGAGCTCGGAGAGAGGAGGACCGTGCTATGAGCAGCCTTCCAGCTGCCTATTTTTTCACTGAAAAGAAGTAAAAGCTAAATTCACTCACTTAATGCCAAGCCATGAGAAAAACTCCTTCCAGCCAGGAACGTGAACCCTACCAACATCTAAAGCCTGCAAGCAGCTCACATGAGAGAAGGTGAGACAGAAGATAAAATAGGAGCTGGTAGCACTTCAGAAAGAAGTGAAGGAGGCGAGAAAAAGTCATCAAAGAATTGAAGGAAAACTGGAAGCAGTCCATGAAAGACCAGACACTAAGGAAAACTCAGTAAGGACCATGGAGAGCAGGAATGAAAACAGCAAAATAGAGTTTCAAAGGATTAGAGAGAGTAGGTTACACTTTTCAATAGGGAGATCAGAGTAGGACTTATTGAGAGAATGACATCCTAAACAAAGTCTTAACAGGAGTGAAGGGGTTAGCTGTACTCTAGGGATATGCTCAATTGCTTAGTCTCGACCAATGCTTTGTGACCCCATGGACTGTAGTCCACCAGGCTCCTCTGTCCATGGGATTCTGCAGGTAAGAATATTGGAGTAGGTTGACATTTCCTCCTCCAGGGGATCTTCCTAACCCAGGGATCGAACCTGCATCTCCTGAGTTAGCAGTTGGATTCTTTAACACTGAGCCATCTGGGAATCCCATGCTGTAGGGAAGAGTGAGCGTCTTAATGTCAGAAATCAGACAAGAAGGAAAGAAGTGTGTGATTAAATTGGAGATTGTTGTGGAATAAACCACTTATAAACTGTAAAAGATTTTATTCAGAGCATAAAATTAATATGCATAATGTTCATGTAACAGGCTACAACAACCAAATAGAAGCTATAATGGAAGAAAAGATCTTATTTATACTAGTGATGAGATAGGTAAATTACCTGGGAATAAACTTCATAAGAAATGGGAAAGATGTATATGAAGAAGCGCTAGCTAAGGGATTGGAAGCCTAAAAATAGCATTTGGTTTCCTAATTATATGTATTCACTTGAGATCAGGAAGATGGAAGTTAGGAAACCATCCTCCTGTGGCTCCTGGCCCTGCCACAGGAAGAGAAGGATGTGGTTTCATTGCAGCTAGTTCCTTATTCTCAAGCTTCCCAGGTGTCAAGAAGCAGCAGTGGTTGTGGCAGCTTTTTAATCCAACTCTGAGATCTGGGATCACAGGATAAGATGCCCCTTTTCTACACTCAGGCAGAGACTGTGTCTCCAGCCCTAGCATGGCTCCAGTAGCCTCACAAGTAGCAGCTCCCATGGTGGACCAGTTTGGCAGTGTTATCCACTCCAAGATATCTAGCCTAGAAGTGCTTCTTCAGGCCTCCCAATGATTTGATAAGGACTTAATTCTCTTTATTCAATCTCTTCCTGTGTAAAATACACAGGGTGATTTCTGTTTTCTGTTGAAATTTGTCTGACATATTTGATATTGGAAGTGGTTGCAGAAATGAGACCCTGAAGATGGGAATCTGGGATTGGGTCTGACCTGGCTAGGTTTGAAGATAATGGTGAACTTGCCACTAGGGGAAAATATGCTGTGCTGTGCTCAGTCACTCAGTCGTGTCCAACTCTTTGCAGCCGCATGGACTGTAGCCCACAAGGCTCCTCTGTCCATGTGGATTCTCCAGAGAATACTGGAGTGGGTTTCCATGCCTTCCTCTGGGGATCTTCCCAACTCAGGGCTCAAACTCAGGTGTCCCACATTGCAAGCAGATTCTTTACTGACTGAGCCACCAGGGAAGCCTAAGCATACTGGAGGGGGTAGCCTATCCCTTCACCAGGAGATCTTCCCGACTCAGGAATCCAACCAGGGTCTCCTGCATTGCAGGTGGATTCTTTACCAACTGAGCTACCAGGGAAGCCCGAAAGGTGAAAGTGAAAGTCGCTTAGTCACGTCTGACTCTTTGCGACCCCGTGGACTGTAGCCCATCAGGTTCCCCGTCCATGGAATTCTCGAGGCCAGAATACTGGAGTGGATAGTTGTTCCCTTCTCCAGGGAATCTTCCCAACCCAGGGATTGAACCCAGGTCTCCCGCATTGCAGGCATATTCTTGACCATCTGAGCCACCAGAGAAGTCCAAGAATACTGGAGTGGGTAGCCTATCCCTGCTCCAGGGGATCTTCCCGACCCAAGAATCGAACCAGGATCTCCTGCGTTGCAGGCGGATTCTTTACCAGCTACCAGGGGAAAACGGGTTATAGCAAATCTAGGGCATGCAGTGGAAAAAGTTCCATAAATAATCCACTATGGTTGCCTGGTGGAGAAGGAAATGGCAGCCCACTCCAGTATTCTTGCCTGGAGAATCCCAGGGACAGAGGAGTCTGGTGGGCTGCTGTCTATGGGGTTGCACAGAGTCAGACATGACTAAAGCTACTTAGCAGCAGCGGCAGCAGCAGCATGGTTGCCTGGAATGAACAAGTTTACCAAAGGGGAGGCTTCAGTGGCTGCTCTCCTAGACGGTCATGATGGGAATTAGGGATCCAAGAACTGACGGGGTGGATTATATTGGAGAGTTTAAAGAAACAACATGATGTATTGTGAAAGTCAAAAAATATAGAAGTAAATTTAATATATGGTAACAGTGGCATTTAAAATCTATCAGGGAAAGATGGATTAACTAGTAAATGAGGTAGGGCAGATGCATAGCTATCAAGATATCAAGTAGGATCTACGCTACGTAACTTGCATCAGAATAAATTCCTGATGGGTCCAATTTTTAAAGGAAAAAAAGTGAAATCATGAAACATTAGAAAGAAACCATGTTGCAATCATGTGAATTTCTCAATTAAACCTTCAAGTGGAAATACATGAGCTTTTTAACCCTGAGCAATTGCTACCACGTTAGCTTTTTTTAAAAAAAAAATTATTGGAATATAGTTGCTTTATACCATTGTGTTAGTTTCTGCTGTACAGTAAAGTGAATCCATTATACATATACATATATCCACTCTTTTTTAGATTTTCTTCCCATTTAGGTCACCACAGATCCTTGAGAGAGTTCTCTTTGCTAAACAGTAGGTTCTCTACATTAGCTTTTAAGTTACTGTTTTTGCTCAAAATACACTCTAGAGTTAATGTTGTCTTCCAGATCGTGGTCTTTCTGCCTGCCCTGTGCTGTAAGATGGGGTTCCCTATTTCATAATCAAGGAGAAGGCCAGGCTGGAGCATCTGGTCCACGGGAAGACCTGTACCACTGTGGCCTTCACACAAGTCAACTCAGGAGACAAGGGCGCACTGGCTAAACTGGTGGAAGTCACCAGGATTAGTTACAATGACAGATATGGTGAGATCTACCATCAATGGGGAGGCAGTGTCCTGGGTTCAAAATCAGTAGCTCATATTGCCAAGCCAGAGAAGGCAAAGATCAAAGAACTAGCCACCAAACTTGGTCAAGTGTACATTATTGAGTTTTCTGTACATAAAAGTAATAAAAAGTTCTTCCAGAAAAAAAGAAGAAGAAGAAACCATGGATTTTCAAAGTAATACAAGAGAGGTGTAGGTCTAAGTATAATGTAACTAAATGTAGTAAGTAGTAAAACAAAAGTTTGGTAAAAATTGACCAATTAGAAATGGGAAAGGTCTGCATGACCAATAAAACCAAAACAATCAAAGGGAAAAAACAAAGCAAATAAAATAGCATAAGAGAAGTCAAAAGACATGTCAAACTGAGAACAAGTTTTGACATTCATTTCTAAGAAAGGAATTATTTTTATAATTATATGAAGTATTTCTATATCCAGTAGAAAAGTAGACAAAATACATAAATAATTTGTAGCAAATGAAATGCAAATGTCTTGTCATTCATAATAAGAGAAATATAAATTAACACATTTTTTTGTTTATTAAATTGATAAGTTCTGGTGCTGGCCAAAACCGAGTAACTCCATTGCAGGCTATGTCTGCCACTGATTACAACTGAAACCTCTGGACAAAATATGAAAAGGTTGCTACAAGGTGGAGAAAGGGGTGAAAATTCATGACTGTTTTTGCTTCTCCCTTCTCTGTCCTGGAGCTTCCTTAGTCACAGTACTTCATTACTATAGTACAGTGACATGGATAATTAGACCCTGATCGAAAACCTATCCCTCTGATCAGAGGAGATGGGAAGAGGGACACTTGTGTGAAGTAGGGGGAGAATCTCTGTCCGTTTTTCTCTCTCTTTCCCCTCAACATTGCCCTGAGGGCAGCCCCAGCTGCACAGAGCAGCACAATAGATATAAAGGGTAACAAACTCCAGAGGAACTCTTATCTTTCTGGCCAGAAGAACTGGATAAAGGATGTTCTGGGTGCCAGAGATTATGAAAGAAATGCCCCAAAGGAGAGTGGTGGAGAATGGAATCCCTAATTCTGTGTAGTGGTTTGTTATGCAGCCACAACTAACTGATACAGGAGTCCATATCATTAACTGAAGTCTACCATTTGTGTTTTCCAACAACTAATTTGTCATACTTACAGTTTTAATGTGTTAATTGTAAAGGAGACCATCTTTGTGAAAGGCATTTTTAATATTTCCATTCAATTTTTATTTTTTCCAGTCCTTCCAGCATATAAATATCAGAAGATGTTATATGGAGAGATGGCCATAAATTCAAGGAATGAAAAAATAGGAAGTGTGCAGATGAAAAAAAAAGTCTTTTGAGTAATCAATGTCTAAACCTATTGAACCTCATAAAAATTTGTCCTGATTTTTAGAAGAAAAAGAACTGGCCCCCTACCATGATGGCCACAGGAGAACTGATCAATAAGTTGTGAGCTGCTATGACAGAGCATTAGGAGTGTAGAAAGATCAACACACAGTCCCTTCCAAATAATTAGGCTTCTGTGCTCTATCCCTGGTCTTCCTCTTTCCTGTCTTGAACCTGGAAAACACAAAGCAGGGTCGGGGGATAGAAAAGCAGACCCAGCTTCTCTGGCGTTGTAGGACTTCAAGGCATCTGTCTGGAATGAACTGTGGGAGAAAGTGTTCATTCACTGTTTTCTCTCATTCCTTTTAAGAGTTATTGCATGCCTACTGGGACCCTTAACTGGGGATGTATCATGGATAAAACTGAAAAATCTCTGCCCTTGTAAAGCTTACATCCTAGTGAAAGATTGACAAAAAATAATATAAAGCGTTAGAAGGTGATGAGCGCTAAGGAAAAAAGAAGTATGTTAAGGTAAGATGGTGAGATGGACTGGAGAGCAGGTATTAAAGAATAGTTAGAAAGGGCCCCGGTGAAAAGATAGGATTTGAGTCCAGATTCCTGTGAGGGAAGGAAGGAAATAAATCATCTCCTTAATTAACAAAGAGCTTTGGAGGCAGAGGGAACAAAACCCCAGGGCACAGATCCCGAGGTGGGAGGTAGCAAAGGTGGTAAAGGGTGTCTGGTGAATTCCCGACAGAGCAGGGAGACTAACGTAGCTAGGGTGGAGAAGAAAGGGAGAGTAAGAGGTTTTCTCCGAGGTAGGGGAAGGCGGGGCCAGGGGGCTATAATCTATAAGCTATTTGGCTGTATTGGATATGAAGTTTTAATAATATACTGGATTTGGACTTCTCATTGCCTGAGAGTGAATTACAACTAAAATGAGACTTGTTCTTATATTTGAAAGTGACAAGAACGTTGGATTCTGGACCTTCTGTGCTCACTCAGTCGTGTCCGACTCTGCGACCCCCTGGACGACAGCTTGCGAGGCTTCTCTTGTCCATGGGATTTTACAGGTAAGAATACTGGAGAAGGGTGCCATTTCCTTGGCCAGGGGATCTTCCCAATTGGTGGCTCGATCCCGCATCTCGTGCGTCTCCTGCATTGACAGGAGGATTCGTTACCACTGAGCCACCCGGGAAGCCCCAGTTTGGGCCTTAAGAGACAGGAAAAGAGGAAAATGTAAAAAGGGCATATTTCTTTAGGGGTCGCCGTTGGACTCTTGACACGACAGCCTAGTCCTAGGAGGCCCCGCCTCTCCATTTTGGTCCTGCCCCCGTTTTTCTGGACAGCCCCGCGAGGCCCCGCCTCTCCTACCGTGGTCCCGCCCCCACGCGGAGTGACAGCCCCAAAGGCAACCCTTTTCCTTAGCAGCCTCAGCTCTCATTGCAGGCGAGAGCCGGGTTTGGCTCGTCTAGCGTTTCTGTGGGGCAGCCAGGTCTCTCCGCCGAGGGTGACGCACAGCTAGGCCTCAGCACCAAGCCCCGCCTACCCCACCGCGGCCCCGCCCCGCCTACGCGAGGTTGCGTCTCGAGCCGCCACGCCCGCCACGCCCAGCGCTCAGCGGCGCCCGCCCCGCCCGCCTCCAGCCCCGAGAGTTGCTCGCCGGGCCTCGGGGACTCGCCGGCTCTCGGGCCCGCCCCCGAAGACGTGGAGCGCTGAGGCGGCGGGTGAGTCGGGGAGGGGGCGTGCGACCCCTGGCACTCGGCGGCCAGAGCCCAGGTCGATGCGGGTCGTTGAGGCTGGGCTGCCGGGCGGCGGCGCGACGCTTCCAGGGACTCCTGGCCGCCACCCTTCCTTCCCGGTGTACCTTCCGGGGCTGGCAATCCGGGAATGGGAAAATGGGACCGGGAGGGACGCCGAGGTTGGGTATTTTTCGAGTCGGGGGCGGAGCGGGGAGGAGTGAAGGTGGGAGTGGCGTTCTCAGGTTTGGATGCTGCAGAGGGCCGAGGTTGGTCTGAGGTGGAGGATTAATAGGAGAAATCTGGTGAGGTTGAACTCTGGTGGCTCGTGGAGGCAGGATGCGGGGGCTTGAGGTGTTCCAGACCTATGGGGAATGAGGTGATTCGGGGTGGAGAAGTCGGCGAAGCACAGTGAAGGGCGTTTTGGGGAAGGACCAGCTCTCGGGGGCCGGTGACTCACGCTTCGCTGGACAGTCGGGGGAGCGGGAAGCGATCGCCCATCTCGGAACGCGTGTGACACCAGCCAGCTTGTGGGTTCTGTTTCTCACATCGAGGTGATCGAGTTTCCAGGCTTTCAACTGGGACACATCGGGTAGCTTAAATAATAGATGCAAATCAGGGGTAGTGCCTGGGACACCTGAGAACTGTGACTGGACGGGGTGCTTCTCTTAATTTACCTGGAGCCTTGGCCGCCCCAGCGTTGGTGGGCGCTGTCTTCTCTAAAACCCTATTCCAGCAACCCAGGCCGTGTATGGAGGTCCCACCCTTGCAGAGTTCAGAGTTGAGGTTTATTCGGATTAAAAAACGTCACAAATATTTAAAATATTTTAAACTCTGTGGAGTTTTAATGTTTAACAATCCAATCCTGTGGGATTTTAAAAAAATTTAAATCTTTTGTGACTACTTTCAATTTAAAGTTACACGGAGCTAGAGAACTAGATGTTTTCTAACAGCCCATTCTGTGAGTATGACAGACAATTGTAAGTTAACTGTACAAAGTAGATCATATCTGTTATGACCAGCTATTGTTAAATTGTAGAACTGCAGATGAAGAATGAAATTGAAAAGATCTAAAATACTGGAAAGGGAAAGA
Source organism: Giraffa tippelskirchi (assembly GCF_054371585.1). Taxonomy (NCBI): domain Eukaryota; kingdom Metazoa; phylum Chordata; class Mammalia; order Artiodactyla; family Giraffidae; genus Giraffa; species Giraffa tippelskirchi. Next base: position 15,019,408 of record NC_137283.1, on the reverse strand, counting down.
AAAGCCCTGGTAAATTGGAAAGCGTGTGCACTTAAAAAAACAAACCCATCAAGCTCAGTGAAGAAAACTCAGAAGATAGAGAAAAGTATAAGGGATGAACATTAAAACTCCATGTTATTTCACCAACCCTGATATTCTGGTGCAATTCTTCATTTTTGTTTTTTGCATAACTAAATGTGGTGGTGGTTAAGTCATGTCCAACTCTTGTGACCCCATGGACCGTAGCCCGCCAGGCTCCTCTGTCCTTTGGATTTTCCAGGCAAGAATACTGGAGTGGGTTGCCATTTCCTTCTCCAGGAGATCTTCCCAACCCAGGAATTGAACCTGGGTCTCCTGCACTGCAGGCATATTCTTTACCCACTGAGCTACCAGGGAATCCTAAATAACTAAGTGTATATATTACATATGGGGTCATATTGGGGTCATATTGTTGTATTTGTGTTTTGCTTTTTTCCTGTTGTATTTTTAGCATTTTCCTGGATCATTAAAAATTCTCCCTAAACATCTTCGTAAATGGTAGTGTGTTCATCAGGTGAATTCATTCATTTATCACTTAGGAGCAGTTCAGCTGTGTGCCAGGTCTTGTGCTTGGGGAGGAGATTCAGTGTTGCTCTAGGTTCTCAGACATTATTCCAGCCTAAAGAAGCAGAAATCTTGATAGTGTCTGGGGTGCTAAATGTAGACAGACTACTGAGTGCAGCATGTAATCAGGTCTGGGCTGCTGTGACCAGGTCGTCTTTATGGCATCATGTCTCAACTTTCCCACACCTTTCTGTGGAGCCCTGAGGCCGGGAGATTCCTAGATACGTGCCTCAGGGAATGAGCCTCACCATCTTCCCTGTGTTGGGGGTGTCCCTGTGGAACTCTAGTGAGGGGCGGGGGTGTGTGGTGCTCAAGTTCTGTTCTCAGATCTGCCCACATCTTAGGTGCCTCTGAGGGGCAGTTGCTCTAGGTCTCAAGGGGGACTGTCTCACAATTGCTCTCATAATTAACTACCTGCCGAGGTTTTAGAGGCTGCCTCTAAGTTGTCTTAGACCTCAGGAGCCTTAGGAGGGGTCCTGTCCCTTTTCCTTCTAGCACCAACCACTAAAATTACAACTTTGCTCCTAGGAAATCTTTTGTCTTCCAGCTTGATCAGTGTAACCCTTCAGTTTTCTCTCACGGATGTGTTCCTGCTCTACTTTATGACTGAAAGTAATTTTGTCATTTTGATTAGAGCTTCTCCTTGAGTCTGATGTAAGGTGATTCCTAAAGACAGCCTTGTCCATTTACTTATTATTAATCTTTGAATTTATGATAATTCCATTGACTTTTCTTCTTTACCCAAACTCAAGAAGAGAAGTAAGAGGTCGTTATTCTTTTTTTTTTTTGATCCTTGATAAAATATGTGAACACCCCCCGCCCTCTTGGTTGAACTCACAGGTGAGTTTCTTTACACACGTGCATTTCAGCCACCATGGTCAGGATTTCACTCTTATTATAGGCAGGTGATTCCAATAGCTAACATAAAAGCAACAGGGAGCCTGTTCCTTTGTAGGTCTCTTTTAGCCCTGTGTGCAATTCAATACCGGAGAAGGCAATGGCACCCCACTCCAGTACTCTTGCCTGGAAAATCCCATGGATGGCAGAGCCTGGTAGGCTGCAGTCCATGGGGTCGTTGAGAGTCGGACATGACTGAGCAACTTCAGTTTCACTTTTCACTTTCACGCATTGGAGAAGGAAATGGCAACCCACTCCAGTGTTCTTGCCTGGAGAATCCCAGGGACAGAGGAGCCTGGTGGGCTTCCATCTATGGGGTCGCACAGAGTCGGCCACGACTGAAGTGACTTAGCAGCAGCAGCAGCAATTCAATACATGATAAAGGAGAAAGAATTTGGGATGGCTGTCTACTGATCCTGTGCTGAGGACATATGGAACCCAGCTGCTCTGTGTCTTGTAGTTATTCCTGGGTGCTGGCCTGGCCAACTTTCTGGATAAAAGCGGGACACTGACCATGGTAGCAGAAATCATTCTACTCTCTCGTGCCCTGGAAGTCTATGTGTTGAATCATTGCCTGTTTTCAGATTGGCCCCAACAGGAACTGTGAGGCCCTCTGCCATGCCCACATTTAAACCCACCATGTCCCCCTACCCGGTTTTTTGGTTCCATGTACTACTCAAGTGGTAAAGAATCTGCCTGCGATGCAGGAGACCAGGGTTCAATCCCTGGGTCGGGAAGATCCTCTGGAGAAGGGAATGGCAATACATTCCAGTGTTCTTGCCTGAAGAATTCCATGGACAGAGAAGCCTGGCAGGCTACAGTTCGTGGGGTCGCAAAGAGTTGGACACAACTGAGTGACTAACACACACACACACACAGTCTAGTGTGCATGGTAACGGTGAAGCCAGCTCCTATTAAGACCCTCTGGTGAAAGTGGATTGCAGAACTCAGCTGAGCCCTGGCTGCCATGAAGTTTCTTATTTTTACCACCTTATACTTGATATCCACTTTGTTGGGCCAGCCCATGTGGAGAGGGGGGTTTGGAGCAGGCCTGGATTGCACTGACCAGTGAGCCACAAAAGTGATGTTGCATGCAGAGCCCAAAGAGGGGTGATACTATGCAGTGATGGAAATTCCCCGAGCAGAGGGCCACGGAAGGAGGGTACAGGGCTTCAGGGACAGGACCACGGTCATTTAGGAGAGGTTCCTGTCTCTTAGGTCACCCAGCCTGTAAGTACACTGTGGCCCAGTGGATGGCACACGTGTGAAGCACCTGAAAACAAGCAGTGTTGAAACCTCCAAGAACATCTTATGTACTGGAGCCTTGAAGGGGCCAAAGCTTACGAAGCTCCACTGAACTGCTCAGAGCAGAACCTAAGCAACACTGGCACTTATGTTAGTCTATGAGTCTCTTAATGATCGAGAGTGCGTGGCTGGCTACACAGCTGTAGTAAAGCCACTGTTGTGGTGGGACTATAAACCAACATTATTGACTAAGTTCATAAAAAGGGGGAAGAAAGGTTCTTTGCATATGGCATGGTATCATTGAAAGAGGGCTGGATTTCAGTCCTCTTTCTGCCACAATGGTTGTGTAACTTTGGGTTTTATTAACATGAAATAGTGTGTGGTCTTGGGACTAATTAATCCCTAAGGCTCCTTTTGCTGTAAAAATTCTATCCTGGTCCAGCTTCTGCAGTGGTTTTGCCAGTCTCTTGAAGAGATAACAAGTTCTTTCAGTTTATATGCTTTTACCCAAAACTAAACAAAAGAATCTTTTGAAGCTAGCCAACTTCTTGTGTTCAAAGTTAATATGTTTTGAATCCTAGGAATAAAGCAAAATATTATCTTGTGTTATGTAATTTTAGAAGTATCTTTTGGTATCTTTGGTATCTTTACTGCAGTGTATATTTTACACCTGTTATTGAAAAGTTGAGTCTTCTGTTTTATAAACGTAGAAGATGTTTCTAATCATAAATACCTGCTCACTAAAATTCAGATTAGAAAAATGTAAAGAAAATAAAAATCATCATGAATCCTACTACCTGGAAATGGCCAAGGAAAATATATATCTGCCTAATCATTGATGGAATTTTTATTGAATGCACATACCCACATGTGACTAACACAAGTGTGTACAATACACAAGTCTGTCAAATGTGATGAGTAGGTATATATACATCCTTGTGGTTAAGGTTGTGAGCTCTGGCATCAGGCTGTCTGGTTTTGAAGCCCAGTTCCCCTCTTTGCGACTGTGATGTGGACTGTTTTACTTCTTTCACCTCAGTTTTCTCACCTGTAAAGTGAAAACATTGAAGTTCCTTCTTCATGAGGTCGGTGTGAGACTCTTGAGTGCTTAGTCGCTCAGTCGTGTCCGACTCTTTGTGACCCCATGGACTGTAGCCCGCCAGGCTCCTCTGTCCATGGGAATCCTTCAGGCAAGAATACCAGAGTGGGTTGCCATGCCCTCCTTCAGAGGATCTTCCCAACCGAGAGATCGAACCCAGGTCTCCTGCATTGCAGGCAGATTCTTTACTGACTGAGCCAAAAAATGTGTAGCCCTGGGGAATTCCCTGATGATCCAGTGTTTAGGACTTTGAGCTTCTACTGTAGGGGCCATGGGTTCATCCCTGGTCCGGAAGCTTAGGTTCCTGCATGCAGAGCAGCACAGCCAAAAAAGAAAAAAAAAGAAAAACGTAGCCCAGTGCTTTGAATGCAGTAGCTAGTGTTGTCATTTTACAATTATTATGGATTATATATATTCATAAATGGGGTCACACTTTGCATTTTTACCTTATGGTGTGTTATGAAACATTCTCATGTTAATGGAGTTGGATCTGTATCCTGGTATTAATGATTCTGTTGTATAGTTAGACTTTATTTAGCCACTCTCCTGTTTGACATTATAGGAAAGATAGAAAAAAGGAGAGTTGTAATGAACTTCTTCTGTGTACATTTTTTATTTTATTATATTTTTGGTATAAATTCCTGAATATTCATTAGAAGGACTGATGCTGAAGCTCCAATACTTTGGCCACCTGATGTGAAGGAGCCAACTCTTTGGAAAAGACCCTGATGCTGGGAAAGATTGACGGCAAGAGGAGTGGCCACAGGGGAAGAGATGGTTGGATGGCATCACTCACTCCATGGGCATGGCATTGAGCAAACTCCCAGAGATAGTGAAGGACAGGGAAGCCTGGAGTGCTGCAGTCAGTGGGATCTGAGTTGGACATAACTGAGCAACTGAACAACATGAATTCCTAGAACTGGCAATGTTCTCTTGAATGGTGTATTTAATACCATTTTTTCAGATTGCTACTGTGCTTTATGGGAAGGTGGAATCAAGTTACAACATCTGACAGCAATATGTGAAAATGCCAAGTTTTCTGCTCTTGTGCCAGACCTGGGTTCTATCCACCTTTCAACAAATCTGAAAAGGGAAAACATCTCATTGTTACTTTGCATTCTTTTCTTAGTAACTTGGAACACCTTTTCAAGTGTGTTGTCCACTTTATTTCTTCTTTGTGACTTGTCATTTCAGGTTTTTTTTGTATTTTTCTGTTGATGATTTGTAAGAATTCTTTGTATATCAGAGATTGTGACATTTTGTCTGTAATATATGGGACATCTTTTTAAGGTTAAGGTTGTGCTTCGAGACTAAAAGGAGCAAGTATTTACTGTGAATTTCTAGATAGGGCTCATATGCATGTTAAGAACTGAAACCTGCCTCTAGTTTCTCAGAAAGACTGTTTTATGACCCATTGATTGTGAATAATTCTCACTCACTTTGGTGGTGGTTCAGTCACTGTGTCTAACTCTTGCGACCCTGTGAGCTGTAGCCCACTAGGCCCCTCTGTCCATGGGATTTTCTAGGCAAGAATACTGGAGTGGGTTGCCATTTCTTTCACTTACGTTAGGCAGTACATAAAGGCTAAAAACCTTTGACCTTTGATGCCTGTGCATATATGCCCTGTTGAACCCTTTATTGTCACCGTAACCTCACCATTCCTTCCATCTTTGCTGTTTGATCACATACAGCCTTTCTTCCCATGTCCCTGGTTAGAAACCTTGGAGTCATCTGTGTATCTTTTCCAAGTTGAAGACTTTCTAGTTCTCAGGCTCCCTTCCCAGAAAGTAATTTTCCCTCCTCAGTCTGCCCCTATCCCTCTGGTTATTGCGATTATATTGGGTTGGACAATAAGTTCTTTCACGTTTTCCATAAGATGCAACAGAAAAACCAGAATGAACTTTTTGGTCAACCCAACACCGAGCCTGTGTGTTAGAATGATTTGATGTTTCCTCACTTCTCAAAAGTAAGATGTAGACCTTATTTACTTTTGTACCTTTAGACTCCATCATGACCTGGCCCATAGTAACCCCATGATTAATGTTTATTGTATTTGATATTTCCATGTAAAAGATGATGATGGTAAACCTCTATAGTCTATCGGTAGATTAACCTTTTCCCAAACTTTTTGTTACAAGGAATTTCAAGGTTCAGAGGAATTGAAAGAATACCAGGACGAAAGCCCCCTAAATGTATCTGTTGGGACTTATATCACTCTGGCACATAGTCAGCCCTCTGCTCAGAAACCTCCAGTGACTTCTTTTTTTTTTTTTTTTATGTAAAAATCCTTTATTTTATTTTTATTTTATTTTTTAAATTAATTTCTTTATTTTAGTTGAGGGCTAATTACTTTACAATATTGTAATAGTTTTTGCCATACATTGACATGAATCAGCCATGGGTTTACATGTGTTCCCCTTCCTGGACCCCCCACCCACTTCCCTCCCCATCCCATCCCTCTGGGTCATCCCATTGCCCCGGCCCTGAGCATTTGTCTCATGCATCGAACATGGAATGGTGTTCTGTTTCACATATGATAATATACATGTTTCAATGCTATTCTCCCAGAACGTCCCACCCTCACCTTCTCCCTCAGAGTCCATAAGATTGTTCTATGCATCTGTGTCTCTTATTCTGTCTCGCATATAGGGTTATTGTTACCATCTCTCACAATTTGTATGGAAATATAAGAAACCTCAAATAGCCAAAGCAATCTTGAGGAAGAAGAATGGAACTGGAGGAATCAACCTGCCTGACTTCAGGCTCTACTACAAAGCCACAGTCATCAAGACAGTATGGTACTGGCACAAAGATAGAAATATAGATCAATGGAACAAAATAGAAAGCCCAGAGATAAACCCACGCACCTATGGACACCTTATCTTCAACAAAGGAGGCAAGAATATACAGTGGAGAAAAGACAATCTCTTTAACAAGTGGTGCTGGGAAAACTGGTCAACCACTTGTAAAAGAATGAAACTAGAACACTTCCTAACACCATACACAAAAATAAACTCAAAATGGATTAAAGATCTAAACGTAAGACCAGAAACTATAAAACTCCTAGAGGAAAACATAGGCAAAACACTCTCCAACATAAATCACAGCAGGATCCTCCATGACCCACCTCCCAGAATATTGGAAATAAAAGCAAAAATAAACAAATGGGACCTAATTAAAATTAAAAGCTTTTGCACAACAAAGGAAACTATAAGCAAGGTGAAAAGACAGCCTTCAGAATGGGAGAAAATAATAGCAAACGAAGCAACAGACAAACAATTATCTCAAAAATATACAAGCAACTTCTGCAGCTGAATTCCAGAAAAATAAACGACCCAATCAAAAAATGGGCCAAAGAACTAAACAGACATTTCTCCAAAGAAGACATACAGATGGCTAACAAACACATGAAAAGATGCTCAACATCACTCATTATTAGAGAAATGCAAATCAAAACCACAATGAGGTATCATTTCACACCAGTCAGAATGGATGCCATCCAAAAGTCTACAAGCAATAAATGCTGGAGAGGGTGTGGAGAAAAGGGAACCCTCTTACACTGTTGGTGGGAATGCAAACTAGTACAGCCACTATGGAGAACAGTGTGGAGATTCCTTAAAAAACTAGGAATAGAACTGCCATATGACCCAGCAATCCCACTGCTGGGCATACACACCGAGGAAACCGAATTGAAAGAGACGCGTGTACCCCAATGTTCATAGCAGCACTGTTTACAATAGCCAGGACATGGAAGCAACCTAGATGTCCATCAGCAGACGAATGGATAAGGAAGCTGTGGTACATACACACAATGGAATATTACTCAGCCATTAAAAAAAAAATACATTTGAATCGGTTCTGCTGAGATGGATGAAACTGGAGCCCATTATACAGAGTGAAGTAAGCCAGAAAGAAAAACACCAATACAGTATACTAATGCATATATATGGAATTTGAAAGATGGTAACGATAACTCCAGTGACTTCTTACTGACTGTCGAGTCAGATGTAAATGGCTGCAGACTTTCCCATATGGTTGCAGCTTACAAATATCATCCTGCTTTGGTCAGGACTTTACCCTCACTTCATTGACTTTACACGTGTTGTTCCCTGCGTAGAACATGCTTCCCTCTTTGCTGGACCATAACTTTTGTTTATGAGGTGTGCTGAGTTCCCATAGCTCTAGTTGCTAACTCTTGTCATTGTATATAATTCCTGACCACATTATTAGCTCTTTGAAGGTGAGAACTCAGTACTATTTTGACTTGGCAGCCTAGCATGCTGACTCTCATTTGGCTGATACCTGGAAATAGCATTCCTGGTGTATCTGTAGTATAGTTTGAATCCAGCATTAATTTATAACACCTGTGTTGCCCCAAACAAAACGTACGCTCTGTTAGTGAAAAACAAAAGCTTATGAGTCCAGGCCAGTCTCCGTCTGTTTGATCAGCTTGCTGCAAGACTGTAAGTTCCTGCAAACAAAGGAAAGGTGTCCCGTGTTGTTGGTCCCTCCTTCTATGATTGTACCCAATAATCGATTTGCATTTGTGCTTTGGAGTCATTAAAACTTCCATTAAGTACAAAGTTAGAATAAAGGAGTCTAAAGTCTGAAAATTGCCCCGATGAGAATCACTGAGTTAGAGAGATTGACATGAGAAACACTTTAGAGGGAGGTCATTAGGCCTTAGTGACTGAAACCATCAGTGCGTCTCCAGATTGACTGTGATAGTTTTCAGGCTTGGCAACAGAGATAAAGATGATACCTCTGAGAAAGATAGGGACACTGGGAGGGGAAGCTCATGCTAGGGACATAGACTCCATACCACAACATGAAACTGGACTATGTCAGTTCCCTGCTCATAATGAATTGGTGACTTCTGTTGTATGTTGACAAGGCGCAGTTGTTTTGTAATGGTCAGGAGCCCTCATTAGATACCAGTCCATTCCCATCCTCCCTCCCCTAAACCATAGTTCATGCTCCAGCCATAGCTAATCACTTCTGTTTCTCTGAGTCTCTGGGCTATTTTTCATCATTATTTTGTAGGGGGCACTCTATTTCCTCTACCTGGAATGCCATCCATCGTCCACCAGGCAAACTCTCGTTCATCTTTCTAAGTCCTGTTCAGGTCAGTCACACCCTCTGTAAATACTTTCTTAGTCCTCTTGTGAGAGTACCTTTTACACTGTTATCCCATAACTTAACCTGAATGTCCCCTCCACCATATTCTGATCTGCTTACAGACAAGGGTGTTGTTCCCTTGTTTTTGTATAGAGCCTGGCCCCCACAGGTGCTATGAACCATTGGGTGAGCCTGGCATGTAACCCATCTGGATCATGAGAAAATTTCTTTTGTCTAAGAAGCCAGACTTGTGGTGAATTGTGGTGAATTTTCATTAAAAGAAAATCCAGATATAGTCTATATTTGTTTTTTTCCATGAGAACCCATGTTTACTTCTTATTTTCAGCAAGTTTGTCAAAGATGAAAGTGACCTTATCAGCTCTGGATACTCAGGAGAGTTCTTTCACACCTTTGGTCGTCATAGAACTTGCTCAGGATGTCAAGGAAGAAACCAAAGAATGGCTGAAAAACAGAATCATCACTAAAAAGAAAGATGGAGGTGAGTAAAATAAATATTACTCTGATTTAGTCATGCCCACTTGAATAAAACTATATTTACAAATGTGTTTCACAGTTTTCTGGTTGATCTATTTTTAAAATTCAAGTTCATTTCTTTGCTGTTTGTTCTATACCTAGGACTTGAAAGGAGGTCTTAAGTCAATGTTAGATTTTAAGTCTCTCTTAGACTGTAAACAACTTGAGTGATTTTGTTCACAGCTGTAAACTCTGCCCCTGTGTACAGTACCTGGTGCATAGTAGGTACTTAATAAATATTTGTCAAATGTATGAATATCTTTGAGTATTCTTTGTGTGTTGGTTGTGGTGCTAAGAGAGACAGAAACATGTCTGCCAGCAAGGATGTTACTGTCAGGGTAAGGAGACTGAATGCTAGATCCAGGAAGTCGAAGGAATAGGAAAAAAGCTAATGAAAAAGCTGTTACAAAACAGTGCATGATACTTAAAAATGACTCTCATATGTGTGCTTGCTATGAAAGTAAACAGAAGGAAGAAGTGACGCTTGGTGATGCTTTTCAGGGTGGTAAGAGATGACTTCATGGAAGAAGCCAAAGTTTAACCCTCTGCTCTCTGGCACAAAGGGGGCTGGACCTGGGTAAGAGGTGGAGGGCATTTTACCTGAGCAGATACTTCGTTGTTGTTCAGTCGCCGAGTTGTGTCCGACTCTCGGCGACCCCATGAACTGCAGCATGCCAGGCTTCCCTGTCCTTCACTATCTCCCTGAGTCTGCTCAAACTCATGTCCATCGAGTCAGTGATGCCATCCAATCATCTCAACCTCTGTCGTCCCCTTCTCTTCTTGCCCTCAGTCTTTCCTAGCATCAAGGTCTTTTCCAGTGAATCGTCTCTTCACATCAGGTGGCCAAAGTATTGGAGCTTCAGCCTTAGCATCGGTCCTTCATCAGACACTTCATAAAACTACACAAAACACCCCCTAAAGATGTCCCGGAGGTACACCTCTGAATAAAAGGAGTTCTAGAAAGGAAACAGAGAAAAAGGAGAGGAAGAAATCCTCAAAGAAAAACTCAGGACTGATGTATGCTTTTTCAGATTGAATGGGCGCATGCAATGCCCAGACTGGCTGAAACTGGCATATATGATTGGAACGTTTCAGAATCCTGGGGACAGGAAGACACTACAAAGTTCCAAAAAAAGAAAATAGGTCAGAAACACTGGAAGCTAGAAGGCAGTGAAGTAATATATGCATTTCTGAAGGAAAATGGTTTCAGTCTAGACTTCTGAACTCACCCAGCTGCCAACAAGGTGTGAGGGTAGAGTAAAGATAAGATCTTGAAAAAGATGATGTTGTCAGACTCTTTCTCTTCCCTCTATTGAGGGAAGACTTAAACAGTTAGCTTGGGGGGTTGAATTATCAATAAGTATATAATAAACTAAGCACATTATGAAACAAGATAGGTACCAACTTTTGGGAAATGGTAAGTTGTAGGAAAGGAAAATCATAGCACCTTGTAAGGCTCAACTATAATGTATGTAGCCATAATAATGAAAGTACTGTTGATGGAATGAAAAGGATGATATAATGATATTGTGAGAATGGTGTTATGGAAATGGTGGGTGGAAATGAGGGAGGTGGATTGGAAAGAGAGGTTAATCCTCATTTGCCAAAGTTTAAAAAAAAAAAAAAGCTCTAAAAGCATGTTGTCTGGTGACATGAAAACAAATCCTAAAGGAATCACATGAATAAGCTGAAAGTCATTGCTTCAGGGGTGGGGGGTTGCGATGAGAGAGTGCTCTTTTTCAGAACAACATTCTGACTAATGGTTTTCCATGAAAGTTATAGCACTTTGTGTTCCCCTAGCCATGTCTGAGAGTACCTTCCCTACATGCTGTGTCATTTGGGTCTTCCAAGCAAGAGATGCTAAGTGGGATTCAATGCACAGGAGGTTTGTAGAGGAGGTCATCTGTAGAAAGATAAAGTAGGACGGAACAGGCTTAGACACTGATAGCCTTCTGACTTTGGTGCATGTCTGCAGCTTGTGAAAGGAGAAAGGGAAGTAGGGAGACTTGGATAGGAAAAGCCTCAGACTATGGCATATTAGCCAGGCTCAGCATTGCACAGTGGGTTCATTCCGCTGTTCCCTGGGGTTCAGCCCATGGCCTAGGTGTGGGGTGCTGCAGTCAAAGGGGGTCAAGCGGACGGCTGTCAGTCAGCTCTGCTTCTCACAGCAAATTCTTTGGAGGGGAGAGCCGGGTGGAGTGGACCACTTTCGTGGCTAACACCCCCACCATCTATTTTTTCAATCTAAGTTGATCTTTGTAGTGTGAGAAGTGAAAAATAACATGTTGGTGTTGTTTTGCATTTATCTTAATATGGATGACATTAAGGATTTTCTATTTAAGAGCCATTTGTGTTTTCTTTAAATTGAACATATCTTTTATTTATTTTTTAACGCCTCTGTTGTAAAGTACCTAATAATGCCATAGCAAGTTAACCTTATTAATCCCCTGGGTAAGGAAAATATAAATTCTGCTTATTATCCTGCTCCATCTGATTGGTATTTTTATAACTCCTGTCAACACTTTATAGAGGATAAATAGTAAAGATATAAATGCACCTTAAAAAGTGATGTAGATAGAAATTAAAAATTAGTAAAAATTCCTTTTTCTACATAATCTTTTAAGTGAAATAATTACATATACAGTATCAAATAACAATATCTACTTATCTTTAAACCTAATTGAGTGTATTAATATTTTTGGGAAAAATCATTGAAAAATTATTTCACTGTTTATTATTCAGTATTTAACATTCACACAATCTGTTGTAGTCTTATGTAATTGTGTTACATTTGTTGCATTTTTATTGGGATATTTTATTTCAAATTAATTTTCTTAAATTTTTGTATTTTTATATTAAATTATATCCTTTTGCTTTGTTTTTTTACTTAGTGCTGTTTTATATTTAGAGCTAGCAAATATTTGATTCTTGTCTAATACCTATGTCTGATTTGAATAACTGACAAGCCACTTATTACATTTTCCAGTTTTGGCATTTATTTCAAAAAGCTATAAAGAACTGCCTTCTCCAGCTTACTTTTATTTATTATTTATTTGGGAGATGGATTTAAATTGTTAATAAAATTTATTTGCCTTCTGCCAAACTAGAAACAGAACACTTATTTAAAAGGCTTTCATATTTGAAACTTTCATGTTTATCACTTTCCAAGATTGTGCTCATCTTTTGTTTCCAAAGGTGCTCAGCTGTTGTTTAGACCGTTGTTAAATAAATATGAGAAAGAAACACTAGAAAATCAGAACTTGTATCTAGTTGGTGCCTCCAAGATTCGATTGTTGCTGGGGGCAGAAGCAGTGGGGTTGGTGAAAGAGTGCAGTGAGAACACCATGAGAGCCTTCACGTATGGAACCCGACACAACTTCAAAGATTTTGACGGTAAGTTCCAAGATTGTTTGTATCAGAATCAATTTATCAAAAGGAAGTCTTTGATGAATAGATCAGGGGTCAGCAAAGTTTTTCAGTAAAGGGCCTGATAGTAAATATTTTAGGCTGTGTGGACACTATGATCTGTCATAGTTACTCAGCACAACCATTGTCAGGCAAAAGCAGCCTGCAGCCATAAGCGAATGGATGAGGCTATGTACCAATAAAATTTTATTTCTCAAACCAGGTGGGATCAGATTTGGGGTTGCAGATTTACTTTGTAACCTCTGAAATAGATGAACACAAACTAAGATGACACATGTTACTTATTTATATAATTCTAAGTCTTAGAATGGTGATGTTCATTAGCTTGATATAAGTAAGAAGCACAGTAGTGTTTCATGTCCTATAATCCCCTATCCTGCTTCTGTTCTAGCCTCAAATGGGGTTTCAAAAGAGAGTGCTTTCTGGAAGGAACTGCTAAATCCAGGATGGCTGTGATAGCAGAGTAGGAGGTTGCTTTCAGAACCAAACTAGCTGGTCCCTTCCAAGGCCTTTCAGAGTTAGAAGATACAATTAGACTTCTTCAGACTGAGTCACTCTGGATTTTTATATATTGGTAAATAAATGATTGAAGTGAAATTCACCACATTTGAGGGGATTCACCTGTCAAAAAATGACACTATTTTCTTATCAGACTTTCTTCTCCCTCATGTATGTGAGGGATGTTGGATTCCACAAGGAAATTGGCCTGGGGTTGAGAGTTTGGAAGAGAATTTGCCATGTAGGCAAACTTCAGATCCATTCCTAATTAAAAATATTGTTAAAATTAAAGAATATATTACTTTCTGTTCATTTCAGTTAAATGAGGGCAAGCAAGTATCTACCATTTGGTTGTTTGAACCATATTATATAATCATTAGCATAATGATTGAAGAACTGTATTATGTGGAGCCATTACAGAATATTTTTATTCTTATAAAATATCCTTTTCTATTTAATTTTTATTACTTGGATTACTCTTTATGGTAATTATCTATTGTCTATACCATTATTTCATAATCCCAGGTTATTTGAATATTTTAGATTTTATTTTGGCTAATACTGAGAGAATAACTATGAATTTTTGTTTTGTTTTAGATGATAATGATGATTTCCTCAGCATGGCAGAACGTCAATTCATTATCAAACATGAACTTGAAAATCTTCGAGCCAGAGATGAAAAAATGATCCCTGGTTACCCCCAGGCAAAACTGTACCCAGGAAAATCGTTATGTAAGTCATTGTATCAACTAATTTCATGAATATACATTCTAATGCAATTATATTTTGCTTAGTATATGTAAGTAAATTATAATGACTTTTCCACCCTTACTGAAACACTTACACAACTTTACAGTAATTTATTTTTTCACCATTATATATTTTGCCTTTAGACCTTCATGATATTGTAGCTTTAGATCAAGTTGTTTGTTCTTTATGGTTCTCAACTTCTTCTTTATCAAGGTTCACAACATTCAGTAAGCTTAAAATTCAGTGTGAATGCATTTGCATATTACTCAGTTAAAATTAGCCAAGTTTACCGTATGCCCAGACATTATAGTGTAATGAAAATCTGTGGAGGAATAAAAACTAGACACATGGTCTTTTCCTGGAGCCTTCTTCCCATATCCTCTCATCTCACTGAGTATGAACAGATACAAACATAGAAAGACTTAGGAAGAGTCACAGTGGGACATCATACCTGAATGCAAATTAGCAGTTTGTAACTTTGTGATTTTGTGTAATTCCATTTGAATGAAAATACCAGTTTGTAGACTGAAAGTATTTACGACATGTAATTCCAGATTTTCCTGAAACCCAGATAATAGCAAGGCCCAGAACATTTTTGCTGCCTAAGAAATTCTTTAAACGTATCAGTTTTTGTGTCCCCAGTCTCATTTCCTTGTAATAGTCAGTGTCACCCAGGAGGACAGATGCCCGAGTCAGTCCGTATTCAGATTTTCTCACTTGTCACCAAATAGTTTGTTTAAACCAAGATCCAATCATAGATCACTCTTTTTTTGTTTTTGTTATTATATCTCTTAAGTCTCTCTCTCTTTTTTATTGTATTGAAGTACATATCACATAAAATTTACCATTTTCAAAACTTTCAAATGTACAGTTCAGTGGTGTTAAATACATTCATAATGTTTTACAGCCATCAACATTGTCCATCTCCCTAGTTCTTTCCATCTTGTGAAACTGAAACTCTGTATCCATTAAATAATCACTCTCCCACCTTGTCTTGCTCTAAGATGTGGCAACCACCACTTCACTTCTATCTTTATGGTTTTGACTGTTCTGTGTATCTCAAATAAGTGAAATCAGACAATGTTTCTCTTTTTGTGACTGGCATATTTCACTTGGTGTCATGTCCTCAAGTTTTATCTTTGTTGTAGCGTATGTCAGAATTCCCTTCTATTGAAGACTACACAGTGTTGCATTGTATGTATGTACCGCGTATTGTTTATTCATTCCTTCATCAGTGGCTGCTTGGGTTGCCTCCACTTTTTGGTTATTGTGAGTAATGATGTAATGTAAGGACCATGGGTATACACATATTTCTTTGAGATCCTGCTTTCATTTCTTTTTGGTATATAACAAGAAATGGAATTCCTGGATCCTATGATAATTCTATTTTTAAATTTTTTGAAGTACTTCCATCCTGTTTTCCACAGGGACTGTACCATTTCAGATTCCCGCCAACAGTGTACAGCATTGCAGTTTCCCCGCTTCCTTGCCAACAGTTACTATATTCTGATATTTTGATAGTAGCCATCCTAACAGGTATGAGGTGCTATCTCATTGTAGTTTTTGACTTGCACTTACCTATTGATTGTTGATACTGAGTATATGTCTTCTTTGGAGAAATGTCTATGCATGTCCTTTGCCTATTTTTGAATCAAGTTTTTGTTGTGATTGTTGAGTTTTAGGCATTCTCTGTGTATTCTGGATACTAATCCCTTATGAGATATATGATATGCAAATGATGTTTTCTCCCATTCTGTGGGCTGCCAGTTTTTACTTTGGTGATACTGTCTTTAGATGCACAAAATTTTAACATTTTCCTGTACCTTTGGTTCATATCCAAGAAATTATTGCCAAAGACACCATCCTGAAGCTTATTCTCTGTGTTTTACATTAGGAACTTTATAGTTTTGGATTTTATTTATTTATTTATTTTAGTTTTGGATTTTAGGTTTAGGTTTTTAATCCATTTTGAGTTAATTTTTGTGTATGGTGTTAAGCAACTTCATTCTTTTGCATGTGGATATCCAGTTTGCACCCATTTGTCAAAAACTATTCTTCACTCATTGAGTCGCCCTGGTACTCTTGTAAAAATCATTTGACCACATATGTGAGAGTTCGTTTCTGAGCTCTCTATTCTATTCCTTTGGCCTGTATAGTCTGTCTGTATGCTAGTATGACACTGTTTTGATTATTATGGCTTTATGGTAAGTTTTGAAATCAGGAAGTTTTGTTTTTCTTTTTTAAAATTGTTTTGGCTGTTGGAGTTTCCATGAAATTCAATATGCACTTTAGGATGGGTGTTTCTAATTTTGCAGAAGACATCATTGGCATTTTGGTAGGAATTGCATTGAATCTGTAGATTACTTTGGATAGTATTGACATTTAACAAGATCAACTCCCATGGATATGGGATATGTCTCTATATATGTATGTTTTAATTTCTTATAGCATTGATTTATCGTTTTTATTTGTATAAGTCTTTCACCTCCTTGTTGTGTGTCAGTAGCTCAGTCATGTCTGACTCTTTGCGACACCATGGACTGTAGCCTTCCAGGCTCCTCTGTCCACGGGATTCTCCAGGCAAGAATCCTGGAGTGGATTGCCATTCCCTTCTCCAGGGGATCTTCCTCACCCAGGGATTCAACCTGGGTCTCCCACGCAAAGAGTCAGACATGACTGAGCTACTGACACACAACACACAACAAGGAGGTGAAAGACTTATACAAATAAAAACTATAAAACAATGCTATAAGAAATTAAAACATACATATATAGAGACATATCCCATATCCATCTGAGCCACCAGGGAAGCCCTTCACCTCCTTAGTTAATTCCTAAGTATTTTATTCTTCATGATGTTATGTTATTGAAAATAGAATTGTTTCCATCATTATCTTTTCAGATAGTTCATTGTTAGGGTATAGAGATGAAACTGATTTCTAGGTGTTGACTTTGTGTCCTGCTACTTTACTAACTTCATTTATTGGCTTTGATAGTATTTTTGTGGAAATTTTAGGGTTTTCTGCATATAAGATGATAGCAGCAGCAGCAGCAGCATCTGTGAACAGAGACAATTTTACTACTAACTTTTCAGTGTTGATGTCTTTTATTTCTTTTACTTGCTTATTTGCTCAGGCTAAAACTTCCAATAGCATGTTTAATAAAAGTGATGAAAGTGATTATCTTTTGTCTTATTTCTGATTTTAGAGGAAAACTTTCATTCTTTCACCATTCAACAGGATGTGGGTTTTTTTTTCCTCCCCTTCATTCTGTTAATGTGATATATTACATAGATTGATTTTAGTATATTGAACTATCCTTGAATTCTCAGAATAAATCCTACTTGTCATGGCGTATAATCCTTTTAACATGTTGCTGAATTGACTTTGCTAGTATTTTGCTGAGGAATTTTGCATCTTTGTTCATGAGGGATATTGGTCTATAGTTTTCTCCTCTTGTAGTGCTTTTGTCTGACTTTGTGTCAGGGCAATTCTGGCCTCATACAGTGAGTTAGTAATGTTCCTTCCTCTTAAATTTTTGGGGAAAATTGGAGAAGGATTGGTATTAGTTTTCCTTTAAATAGTGGTAAAATTTACCAGTGAAGGTATCAAGTTCAGGTTTTTTCTTTGTCATGAGATTTTTTTTAGTTACTCCTTTATAATTATAAATCTGTTCACATTTTCTCTTTCCTCCTGATTTAGTTTTGCTATCTTTTGTGTTTCTAGGAATTTGTCCATTTCATCTAGGCTAGCCAGTTTGTTGGTGTACAGGTATTCATAGTATACTCTTACAATCTTTTTGATTTCTCTAGAATCAATAGTAACATACCCATTTTCATCTCTGATTTTAGTAATTTATGTTGTCTGTTTTTCTCAGTTCATCTAGCTAAAGATTTGTCAATTTTGTTGATCTTTTCAAAGAACCAACTTTTGGTTTTTGTAATTTTCTCTGTTATCTTTCTATCCTGTTTGATTTATCTCTGCTCCAATCTTTCTCATTTTCTTCCTTCTGCTAGTTTTGGGTCTAAATTGCCCTTCTTCTTCTAATTCCTTAATAGTAAAGTTAGGTTGTTATTTGAGATCTTTCTTGTTTTTAAATAAAAGCATTTATTGCTATAAACTGCCCTGTTAGACTTGCTTTCTCTGTGTCCCATATGTTTTGGTATATTGTGTTTGGTTTTCATTCATTTCTAGGTATCTCCTAATTTCCCCTGTAGTTCTTCCTTGACCCACTGGCTGTTTCAAAATGTGATGTTTACTTTACACACATTTGTGAATTCCTCAGTTTTCCTTCTGTTATTGATTTCCAACTTCATCCCGCTGTGGTCAGAGGATACTTTTTATAATCCATATCTTTTTAAATCTGTTGAGGCCTAACATATGGTCTGTCTTGGAAAATGTCCCGTGTACACTCGGGAACCAAGAGTGTGTTCATTCTTTACTGCCTGACTTCCATGTAAACTGCATTATGTTGTTTCCTCTGTCGCTGAGTTCGTCATGTGGTACAGATGCTTTTGCTTGCTCTCCTTGTTGACCTGTATGACTTTTGGAAGGTGTCTAAACTTGAATGTAGGTGCTTATCATTTCTCTTTGTCTGCATTTCCAGTTATCTGTGTATGTCTTGATATTAATTACCCTGTAGCAGTTTTTTGTTGGACATACTGTCTTTGCTGTGCAGATTAAAGATGACCGTGATTTCAAAAACATTTTCTTCAGTTCCCTTTGAAGAGTTATTTGGTTTTATTTTCTGTTCTTGTCTTTAAGAATGCCATTTGTGTGTGTGTGTGTGTGTGTGTGTGTAATGTGTATACTTATATATATATGTGTCTTATATATTTTCTGAAATATTTTAAAGTTTTTATGTAACTTTTTAGGCATGTCCACCATTTTCCAGCTTTGTTCTTTCAGTCTTTACTTTTTCAGTAGCTTTTACGGTGACTTTCTTTGTGTCTGTAATAGTTTTATTTTTCTGATATTTTGATTTTCCAGGCTCCCACCTTCAGCTCTCATAGGTTTTCCTTGATTTTAATTTCAGAGATGTGGCTTGCTTTAATTTCATGAACTCCTTGAAGAATTCCATAATTTTTCTTTGCTCTATGCTGTAACTTTTTTGCTGGGTTTCTTCTCTGCCTTTTTAAAAAATGATTTTCCTCTTTTCTCTTACAGTATTCTTGCATAGTTTGATGTCAGTTTCTTTGTGGCATTTGCTTATTTTTTTAATGAACCCCTATTTTTTCCAGACCAGCTATTTTGGGAAGGAAGTGTGTGTATTGGGAAGAGGGGATCTTGGGGGGCCTCCAGTCAGGAACTGTGGTGGTCAGGAGCTTGGATTCTGCCTGACAGTGTGTTCTCCTTGAGTCATCTTAGAGCCTCCGTGGAGCTCTTTTCTTTATTTCTTCATTTATTTGACTGTGTTGGGCCTTAGTTGCATCATGCAGGACGTTTCATTGCAGTGCTCGGCCTCAGTAGTTGTGGTGTATGGGTTTAGCTGCCCTGTGGCACGTGGGATCTTCGTTCCTGGACCAGGGATAGAACCTTCATCCCCTGCATTAGAAGGTGGATTCTTAACCACTGGACCACCAGGGAGGGTTAAATCCCTGGAGCCCTGTTCTTAAGAGAAGTGTTGCTGGGTTGACTTTTCCGTCTGTGGGCAACCAAGACCACAGCTGCATTGCTGCCTCTGTCCATCCTCCGTGCCAGTAGGCAGCTCTTTTCCCAAGATGGCAGACGTGCCCTTTCCCTCCTCCAGCCTTGTGTCTCTGGTCTGGCTGTGGTCCCAGGCAGGGAGCACCCCCTTAGCCTGCATTCTGGGTACAGGGACAGTAGTTTCCCACCCCTCAGTGTGTAAGGAGAACCCCGCCCCCTGCCTGCTTGGCCCCAGCTTGCTCTTAGCTTAGAACCCTGGGCTGATTTTTAAGGCCACTTTTCATAGTTTCTCATTTCACTTTATAGTTTTTTGTTTGTTCATTTGTTTTACTGTCATCAAAGGTAGGGTTTCCCTTTATGGCTCTTATTTCCTTTGTTGTTTTTAATTTGGCCTCATGAACAAGAACAGGACAGGGATGTCTTTCTGCCACCACTTGTTACCAGGAGGTCCACATTCTGTTTCTGGTTATACGTGTGTCCTAGTCCTCAGCGGCCATCTTGGGGCATCCCTTTTCTAGTTTTCTGTGTGAGCTGAGATCTCCTCAGACTCTCTGACTGCCTTTGCCTGTTGATTCCTAGTAATTAACAGTCATGCAAGTAACCTGGCGAAAAATTTTCTTTTTAAAGAGGTGTTGAGAGAGGGGAGACTTTCTTGTATATTAACTTTATCCTAAGGGATATTATTTAGTTTAGGTAAAAGCTCTGTCTCAAAATGTCTATCAGATGATTGTCATGTTTTGATGGATGGGGTATGGCAATCCCTAGTGAGGTTTTTAAATATTATATTGTTATTCTTTTTTAGGACATTACAATAACTACCTCTGAATATCTTATGTATACGAGTGGATAAATTAGAGTGGTCAGATATATTCTGTCTTCTAAAATTAGTATTGCTTTATGAGAAGAATAGAGAGAATGTCAAGTAAATATCCTGTAGCAGGCGTGCATATAAGACAAACCATTAATGTGTGTGTTTGTGTATTGCTGGGTATCATACCATATATCTGTGTTATCTGTGTATGTCTCTACACACACTGTGTTTTGCCACATACATATTTGCAGTTATTATGTTGAGCAGGGATGAAAACAATACAGGAATATAAAAATGCATTTTGAAAACGCAGGTATCCCTGAGAAGCAGTTTGTTCCTCTTTAAGACAGGAGGGGTCTGTTCACACCTGAGCCCTGGATGCAGGCAGGGCCTGGGAGGGGGGCCAGTGGCAGGGCAGCGGGGGCCCTGTGTTCCCCGAGCAGCCTCCTCTCCCTGTGGGTGCTGTGTGCTCATCGCCCCTCTGCTGGATTGGAGGCAGCGTCACCTGTCCTCCCTGTTGCATAGAGACACTGTAAGGAATTGTGAGGGGGACTTTTGTGTTTACTTTTATGTCACATTAACTGAAGGCTGTGTTAGTATTGTCATTGCATTATTTTATTTAGAGGGTCCTAGTATAAGCCAAGTTACAGTCTCTCTTAAATTAGATTATGGTTAGTGTGACTAATTCTTAAACGGCTGTAATAGTAATAGTCCTGGTGCTTGACAGTGGATCATTCAGCGTTCTTAAAGAAAGGAATCTTGGTTTAAATTGTTCCTTTCTTTATTTCTTAATGTTTATTTTTATTTGTTTAGCTGCACCGGGTCTTGATTTTGGCACATGGGATCTTTGTTGTGCTATGCAAACTCTTAGTTGCAGCACGTGGGATCTAGTTGCCCGACCAGGGAGACCAGGGATTGAACCCAGGCCCCCTGCATTGGGAGCACAGAGTCAGCCGCTGGACCTCCAGGGAAGTCCTAAATTGTTCCTTTCTTTAAATAGGGATGGACAGCATTATATTTTCCTTTGACGGTAAGGCTCACGTTAATTACATTTTTAGCTGACAAGAGAAAAGTCCAAGGACTGACTGAAGAAAAAAGAAAAAAAAGCCTCCTCTATTTTTAGAAGCTGAAACCGGAACCATGCTTTTGGCATTGGTGGTGAAGAGAAGCCCAGTAATTTAGGACTTGCAGCTTTATAGTCTCTCTGAGTCCCTTAGTTTGCAACCCTATTTTTAGAGGTTTACAAGCACCTTTGTATGCAGGCCTGGAATGTCTTCTATAGCAGAATGGCATCATTTCTTTAAAAAGAGCTTAGAAATAGTAAAATAGTAGGTTAGATGCCATAAGTCAGTTCAAAGTTAAACTTGATGTAGTAGTTGAATAGGATAGTGATAGAAGAATAAGATACAGCTGAGCCTCCCTCAGTAAGAGCTAAGAAGCAGAACTGATGTGGGTGATTGCCTTTCACTCCTGTTAGCTGAAGGAAACAATTCACTGAAACACTTTAGAATAAAAATGTTTAAAAAATGGATTTGACAGCACCAGAGCTCATATAACTTAAACCATATACTTTTTTACTCTAGTTGTTGATATTTTGACTATATACCTTTTTCAGTCACGAAGAACGAGGCTTTTTATCACATCCCTAGCTTTTTAAGACTTTTCCCCTCTGTATAACTTACACATGAGATGTAGTTGTAAGAAGAACCAGCTATTAAGAATCCTTTTTTTTTTTTGAGATCCGTACTTTTTCTTGTATCTTCAAAATCAGTTTTATCTTTTCCAACCTGATAACAAAGGCCTACATTCACAAACAGCAAGTATCAAAATCAGAAAAACACTTCCTGCTTCCAGCAGTCGTTTGACCAGTATGACTTTAATACTTCTACACGTATCTGAGACGAACAAATGTAACCAAAGACAGTGTCCCTCGTGATCATATTGATAATTTTTCCTATTGTTAGTATCAAATATCTCTTCTTTATTATCCTCCCCCCCATTTCTAAGAAGTTAGGTTTTCCTTAAAATTACACTGAAGGTTTTGTAATAGGACCTCTGTCCTGAGATGCCATCTCTCTTTGTTACATGTAGTATATCTACATGGAAAACAAATCGTGTTTCTCTTCCACGCTGCAGATACTAACTTGCTGTCCTCCTTGAGGGGCCTGTTGCCTGATATGCTCATCACTTGTCTGTGGGAACAAGGTAGATTGGAGATAAAGAAGGCAGCCCTCAGTAGAGATGAGCTGATAAACCTTAAAGAACTCCGAGCTTATCCATGGATGCAAACAGTGGGCCTTTCTTTCTGGATGAATTCCATTTTATAAGCGGCCGTAGTCTTTAGGAAGAGACTGCTGGGAACTCATGTGAAAAGTACCCCATCTCCCCAGATAGGGCACAAGGCAGTGCATCTGAGTTCTCCGTGAACAGAACACGTTTCCTCAGAAAGACCCAAAGACCCGCCCGCCCAGAGTCACTCTAAATAATGATGGGTGAAAGATTACCCCGTGTTCATTTAATATCACTGGGGGATATTGTCTTCGGTTAAATTTGTTTGTCTTTCTGTAACCGACCTGGGTTCTTGGCCTCTATTCAACAGAAATTGATAAGAGGCCAGGTGAAATTCGGGCAAGGCTTTACTGGGACTTGTGCTTTAGCACATGGGCAAGCAGTGACAGGTGCCCTTGCTCACTCCTGGGCATGAGGGGCAGGGGACGGGTTCAGGTATGAGGGTGGGCGCGGATTGGTGGGTCAGGATGGAGGGCGGGTTTACCTGCTCTGTCCACCCCCTCAGTGGTGCTGTGTGCAGGGATCATGGCGGTACCCTGCTTCTGCTCTCAGCGCCTCAGAAGTGGCAGTTGGTTTGTGGCCTTTTTGAATCTCACTGTTCATAATTTTGCTCCAACTGCACCTGGCCTGTGTAAGGTAAGTTTTAGTCCCTTATATTCTGTTGCTGCAAGAAACTTTTGTCCAGGTGCAAACACTTCTGTGAAGGGTCCCAGGTCCCAGCCTCTCGCATCTCCTAGATATGTGCACAAGTGTTACAATCATACCAAATGATTGCTGAAAGCAGGAAGTCTTTTTTTTTTTTTTTTGGTATTTGCTGGCTGTGAACGTAAGCCTTTGTTAGCAGATTAGAAAAGAGAAAAATGGTTTTGAAAATACTCCGTATCAGTGAGCATGAATTGAACATCATCTTATTTTCACTGTAGTGGGAAGACAGATGAGTAAAATTTTTCTAGAGGCTATTTTGTAATATGTATCGAAGTTTAATACACATATGCTGTGTTCTTGGACCTAGCACTTCTAAATATATATAACAAGGAAATCATGGGCACGTGGGGAAAGTTATAGCTACAAGGATTTTAACATTATTTATAATAGCCAAAAAAGGAAACATTTTTCAATAGAGGGTTAGTTCAATTATAGCACTTAATGGAAGGGAATATTATGACACCATGTAAAATGATATTCATGTTCTATTTACATTGGCATTGAGAAATACTCATCATTTGCTACCACTTCTTGAGAAGATTACAGAATGATGTGTAGCGAATGGTTCCTTTTGTATCTAAAATAAATATTTATGGATGTTTCTTTTGAAGTCAGCTTACACACTTAATTGCTATTTACAGTGGTTAATTTTTTGTGGGAGGGAGAGAATAACCAGGGCCTCTCCAGTTCTAATCTGTGCATTTCTGTAAGATTGAAAATGTTACATCAATTTGTATTGCTTTCATAGTCAAAGGAAATAGTGAAGATGTTGACGTCCCGAAGAACAGAAGAATACCCCTTGGGAGCAGGCAGGACAGTACTGGGCTTTATGTAGCCCTTTTCTCTTCCTGGAGAGTCTGGGTAGCATTTGATGAAAGTGTGTCACGAAAAATCTCAAACCTGTCTCGTCATTTCCTTCCGCAGTGAGGAGGCTGCTCACGTCTGGCATCGTGGTTCAGGTGTTCCCGCTGCATGACAATGAGGCCCTGAAGAAGCTTGAGGACGCCTGGTATTCTCGACTTACCTTGAAGTTTCAGCCCCTAGGTATGTGTCAGTGCCGGCTCTTAGAGGAGGACACAGCAGTGGTGATGTCCTTCTTGGGTGGATATTTAATGCTGTGATGGGCAGGACTCACCAGCTGGGTGTGGGCAAAACAAATGGTGAGGAGGATAAGGTGGGTTGCATGATCTATTTATTTTCTTCTTAATATCATTTTAGATGAAGTGAATTACAGGCTTTTATTAAATGTCACCAATGACACGGGCAATCCAGAGTGGCCATCCTGAGTGTGTGTCTGATTTGTTGTAGAACATAGTTTGTACGAATCCACTCTGACCATGAATATTTCGTATTTGAAAATTGCTGTTTCTTTAGAGCTAATTATTTGGAGTGAGCCAAGCTCTGCTCATTCTTAGCAGCAGACTAGCAGGCATAAGCATCTTTTGAGATAATTCATAAGGATCTTGGTGTGCATTACTGGATCTGTCCATTTTCTCTGAAGGCACTTAGAAGAATAATCGTTAATTTATTCAGTGGATGTTGAACATTATTCTGTGTAAACTTATGTCAATATGGATGTTCAAGTTTTTTGGTTTAGTGATTTTTTTAAGCATAAAGATTATATTTAAGCTGGTAGTTTTCACCATAAGTATTACTCTCAGTTTCTTTAAAGAACATTGCCTTTTTGACTTTGTTTAAAGGAATTCCTCTAAAATTTTCTTTCCAATTTCCATTTCTGAAAATGGTCATTATAATGTTGTCATAATGAGCAAAAAATCATTTTAGGGTCCAATTTTGAAATTGAATTTTGAGTTTTTACTTGAATTCTTTGAAAGGAAAAATGTTGATAGTTCCAGGTGATGTAAAAATCATCCTATGTTTCACTTATACAACGTTTTTTCACTTTGTTTAGCCTTTAGGTGGCTATAAATTTACATATTACTTCTAGGTCTTATAAGTGACAGTCTCCAGTAGCTATATCTTAGAAAGCAAGTGGGGAAAAGCGAGTTGATGGTGAAGGCTGAGCAGGGGTGTAGTAGTGGTCTTGAGGCCTCTGGAAGAGCTGGGGCTCTGGAAGATCTTGAACTTGTCCTGAGATCAAAAGAGAGAGGTGGTTTGATTTGGAGCCCAGGGCCATGAATGTCTTTTTTTTTTTTATTGCTTGGGTATCTTTTAACCTGATTCTCATTTTAGGTTACTTTGTCATACCCTCTGTTTTTTTTTTTTTTTTTTTTTTTAACATGCTCCTGAGTTAATAGAAGAATTAAAGATAGGGGAAAATAGTATCTTTGTTTAGTCTGAACCATCCCTGTAGACTGATCTGATGCATTATCTTGAAACACTGTGTTTTTCTTTTTTTTAAACTGCATGTAATTAACCAAGAAATACTAATTCTGACTATTACACCTCCCTTACCACCTGCATCCCACCCTGGTCCCAATGCAGGATGCTTTTACAGTCTAAGCACTCACCCATGTAGATGTGGCTGACAAAGGACATGGTGTTCGTGACCTCTTTTGCATTAGTTAGCTTGTGTCAAGTTCACAGACGGTTAACAGTGATGTTGCTTGGCCCTTCTTCTGCCCAGTGCGTGTATGAAAGTTTAGATAAATGTATTCCATGGCTGTTCTAGAAGTTAACATGTAGAATATTGTTTGTGCTTTTGAATAATTTTTCTTCAGGGTATTGAAAAGTTTTCCATGATACATTGATGAAAATATATAGCTTTGGGTGGAGGGGGGGAGCAGGATACTGTGGATGGGAAGTCTTCTTTGAAAATAACCTCTATTACTGTAAAGTATTAAAGTGAGAGAAAAATGGGGACCAGAAAGTAAACCCCCAAATTAAGATGATTCATTGGCTGTGAGACTTCCTGGTGGTCTAGTGGTTAAGACTCTGTGCATCCACGGCATGGGCCATGGGTTCCATCCCTAGTTGGGGAAGTTCTTCATTCTGAGAGGTGTGGTCAGTAAAAAAATAAAAAGATGGTTCATTGGCCATGGCTGATTTAAACTAGGAACCTTGGAGATTTGGGATGAGCCCAAGGTGAGTTTTTCCTTGTGAAGAGGGAGGGCATCCATCAGTGAGGAGGCAAAGAGAAGCAGGCCTGGGATGCCTGGCAGAGCCGCCCCAAGAGCTGTGGCCTGAGCCCGAAGCCCAGGGAGGTGTCAGGCTTGCTCTGCAGACAAGCGGGACCTTTGTACTTCTGGAGGATGAATTTACTATTACACACTGATTGGGAAATAAGGTTGTTAAATGATCCCCACTTAACTGAAGTGAATAAGCTTACTTGAAATGATTATTAAAAAAAAAAGTCTTTGGCAGTCTGTGCTAAAGGTCTCTTTTTTCCCCCTTTGATTGTAGACAGAATTCGTAGCTACTTTGGAGAAACCATCGCTCTTTATTTTGGATTTCTGGAGTATTTCACGTTTGCCTTAATCCCCATGGCCATCATTGGGTTACCTTACTACTTGTTTGCTTGGGAAGACTATGACAAGTACGTGATCTTCGCCTCGTTCAACCTGCTCTGGTCCACGGTGATCTTGGAAGTGTGGAAGCGAGGCTGTGCCAGCATGACCTACCGGTGGGGTACCCTGGTCATGAAGAGGAAGTTTGAGGAGCCCCGGCCAGGGTATCACGGAGTCCTGGGTATCAATGCAGTCACTGGCCGGGAGGAGCCGCTCTACCCCAGCTACAAGAGACAGCTGCGCATTTACCTGGTCTCCCTGCCCTTCGTGTGCCTCTGTCTCTATTTCTCTCTGTTTGTCATGATGATTTACTTCGACATGGAGGCCTGGGCCTTGGGTCTGCACGAGGACAGTGGGTCCGAGTGGACCAGCCTCTTGTTGTACGTGCCCAGCATCATCTACGCCATCGTGATCGAGATCATGAACCGCCTATATCGATATGCTGCTGAGTTTTTAACCTCATGGGGTAAGACTTGACGCTTTGTATTTATGTCTTATCTGCCTTTAAGAAACATTGCTTCGATCATAGGATTCTTAGAACCACTACCTGGCAAAGCAGATAGATGTTGCTCTGGGCTTGTTGTAGAGACACAAGGAGAAGTTCATGGGCTCTGGGAACTCCCATGATCTCCAGGTCACGGTTCTCCCAGCTCTGATGTATTGTTAGTTACTATGTTCTAGGTGCCCTGCTAAGCACTTTATCCATAGTTCCTCGTCTTCCCCTCCTTAGGGCACCATGAAATAGAAGTTATTTCACAATTTTATGGAGAAAGATACAGAGCGTTATCAAGGTTCAGACAGCAAATGGCAGAGCCAGGCTTATCCAACCTGTGCTTCTCATACTATATTGTGTTTTATGCTAGGGATAAGATTGACTGAATCATCACCGTACTCTGTATCTAGGGTCTGAAAACCACTTATGTAATTGTGTGGGGCAGAGGTCGGCCATTGAACTCAGTGAAGGAGGGTGTTCTTGTCTGTCTCTGTGGTAAAAGGTGAACTTGGTTATAGTTTAAAAAGGGTCTTGATAGGTAATTTTCTCTTTAATTAATTTATTCAGTCAGACAAATAAATATGCTATTAATATATTAACCCCTAGGAAGAAGTCTAGGCATGAACTTCTGTACCATACAGATATTTTAAATTCTTTATATTAGTTATATAACAACAGACACCATTTATTTGGGACTTCTCTGGGGGCTCAGACGGTAAAGAATCTGCCTGCAAAGAATCCTCCTGCAATGCGGAAGACCCGGGTTTGATCCCTGGGTCAGGAAGATCCCCTGGAGAAGGAAACGGCAACCCACTCCAGTATTCTTGCCTGGGAAATCCCACAGACAGAGGAGCCTGGCAAGCTACAGTCCATGGGGTCACAAAGAGTCAGACACGACTGAGTGACTAACACACACCATTTATTTGTTTTTGTCCTCATAAGATTTTTAAAAAAATTTTTATTGGAGCATAGTTGCTAGCTACTATTTGCTGAGTGCTTTCCTTGAGCTGAGCTATGGATTTTGTAGTGTTTCTAATCCAGACAGTAACCCTGGGAGAAGGGTAGTGTCAGGCCTGTTTTGTAGGCAAGGAGGCTGAGTGTCAGGAGGTTAAGTAACTTGCCCAAGGTCACACAGTGACTGACTGACTGAGTTTAGGTTCAAATCCAGGTCAGCCTAACATTACCTCTCTGTGCAAGGTGATACTTCTGTCCAGAATCTGCCTTTTTTGTCCTTTTGTCCTGCTGTGGTGTCTCAGCAGTAAAAAATCCGCCTGCCAATGCTGGAGATGCAGGTTCGTGCCCTGGGTCTGGAAGATTCCCTGGAGAAGGAAATGGCAACCCACTCCAGTATTCTTGCCTGGAGACTCCCATGGACAGAGGAGCCTAGCAGGCTACAGTCCATGGGGTCGCAAAGAGTTGGACACATCTTAACGATAACAACAACTTGGGACCTGCACAATGACTCTTTTTCTGAGTGAGAATGGAAACTTGAGTTTCCTTTTAAATTAATCCTTGTAAATTTGATTTCTTGCCCTACTACTCCTCAGAGGTTGCTCTCAATTTTGCTATTACTGCTCACACAGTCTTTTTCTGGTGGCTGTGTGTGGGATCATTTCTTTGTTGCATTAATATGTTAAAAAATAATTTCAGACCACAGTGCTATTTCAGTACCTTGAAAAATGTGTCTTTAGTTTCTTTGTTGTTTGATGTTCTTGGTGGGAAGCAGTAGCCGTGATTGATTGTCTAGCGCGGTTACTGACTGAGGCTCTGTGGTTGGACATGGCTGCCCTCAGCACAGGCTTCACCTCACCTCACAACAACTCCCGTTCTGCTTTCTTATCTGAGAGACATTACTTCTCCCTTTTAATATTTTAGAGAATCACAGATTGGAATCTGCCTACCAGAATCACCTAATTCTGAAAGTGTTAGTGGTAAGTAGAACTTTTATATACAGATCCATTGTAATTATGAAACTAGTGTATACTGTTTAACATTTAGGACTATAAATATGAAGACTTGATTGTAATTTAAAATATCAGGTAATAGTAGTTAATATACTTTGTCCAAGAAGGCAAGGATTGTATAAGTGTATTTACATGCACACTCAGCCGTCTTATTACAAATGTGTCCATGATATAAGACTTTAAATATAAAAATTAGTATTACAGCCAATTTCTGGTTGTTTGAAACACTATAGATATGTTTCTATTATTTTCCTTTTGGTGACTCAGGTTTGAATGTTTCATTATTCACCAATCTTTCCAGTTATCCACCTACTGTTTAGTTATGGGTGTGCTAAATTATTATTTTTTAAAATTTTGTCTGAGGAATTTCCAAAGTCCAAGAGGTTTCTAGCATGTTTTGAAGGGCAGGAGGAAAGGGATGGAGGGTAAGTACTGTGTAACCTGCTTGCTGCTTATATAAAAGCTCACAATTATGCCTCTTCCCACCATTATTAGAAATAACAAAGAGGTGGCTTGAAAGCACCTTGTGTATCAGGAGGTTACCTCAGCCAACTGTAACACGGCTGAGAATCAAGAAAGCGTAAAGAGTCCTCTGAACTCTGCAGTTCTGCACTGGAATTGATTTAACAGAGTCCGTGTACTTTACTCCCGAGAGAGGAATCCAGGCCCTCGCTTAGAAAGAGCCTTTGTTCCAGCTGCAGAAGTCATTCTGAGAAGCTTATTTATCTGGTTTTTCCATCCTTAAAGGATCAGAAGCCATCATTAGGAAGGTGATTAGGTTTCTACAAGTAGGTACATTTATAGAAGCAAGAGTAGGGAAGGAAATAGAAAACCTCTCATAAATAAGTAATGAGACTTCAACAGCTTTAGCAATTTGGACGTTAGAAAAGGGGCAAGCAGCCGTCTGTATCTAAAAAGGCTCTGAGGGCCTCATTCTAGCCCTGTAAAATAATTTATATTCAAAATGTTGGTGCTGAGTCAGCAAGGATGGTACGTTCTGTGTTGTCTGTGTGAGAAAGTGAGCAGGGGAATGTGTGATGCATTAAAAGATTCTTTGAAAAAGATCACAAAACAGAGCTCTTGCCCTTAGAGGTGAAACACTCCATTTGTCTTAAAGAATTTAGCCATTTGTAAGACTGGGTTATTCTCTGCTGCTGCCAGATACAGTGTCAGGTGACTGTCTTGTAAAAAGACTCATTCCTGAGAGTCTGCTCATCCTCTCCTGTGTGTGTTAGGCCTCTCCCTTCCTTTTTAATAATAATAAAAAAAAAGAATGTTTTTTCTTTCTGGTCCATGCCACTCTACATGTGGAATCTTGGTTTCCTGTTTCCTGCCCAGAGATCAAACTTGTGCCCCCTGCATTGGCAGCATGGAGTCTTAACCACTGGACCTGCAGAAAAGTCCCGCCTCTCCCTTCCTTTTCAGTCCTACGGGGAGGGTGTTTCTCAGCCTTCCGAGCTTTTGCCCTTCCACTTCTACTGTAACTTCACACCCCCATCCCTGCCCCTGCCCCACATTACGTTACTGCTCACTCTCTCCAGCGACTCCCCCTTCGGTCACTAATGAAGTGCTCACACTGCACACAGCAGTCTTCTGTCTCAGCAGTGTTGTAAAGCCGGAAGTAGCCAGCGTGGGGCTGGTGGGCAGGAAGGAAACTCGTGTGTCCCAGAGGTAGTTGCAGGTTCTTGAGCAGGTGAACTAATGGAAGAAATGGCACCTGTTGGGGAACTTCCCTGGTGGCCCCATGGTTAAGACTCCACGCTTACAATGCAGGGGGCATGGGTTCCATCCCTGTTCAGGGAACCAAGATCCCACATGCCCGCATGGTGCCACCAAAAGAAAAAAGGAAATGGCAGTTGTTATGGTGGGGTCCCCACGCCCACTTCTACACCCCCGACCCCTGAACCATGTGTCTGGGCAGGGCAGTCTCAGGCCCATGGTGACAAAGATGCTATCCGGCTGGTTGTTGTGGCTCGTCTGTCTTGCTGTTGCCACCCAGCTTCCTAGGTGTGTCTCTGGGAGAGTGGAGAGTCTCAGAGTCCTGGGTACAGAGAGGCTTCCAGGGCTGGGCTGCTTGTTGGGTTGGGTCCCTTTTTACTGGTGCTGACCCCTCCATCCAGGTATCTTCTCTGTGGGGCGGGGAGTGGCAGGCCTGGCAGGGCAGAGAGGAAGGGGAGCACATCCCCTGGCAGCTCATTGTTAGTGATGCTGGGCTTGCCTGTTGTAGGACTCCTATTCTAAGCAGGGTGGGCAGGGAATGTGCCTCCCTGGGCTGCCCAGATTTCTAGGTTAGGGGTGGGAGATACTGAACTCTCTCTTTTATAAGAAAGTAGTAGGGACATAAGACGCGCTGGTGCTGTGTAGTCCTCTCAGCACCTTTCCAAGTTCCGCTTTGGTTGCCTCTTAAGATATTTCTGGAGTTCGTAGGTGTGCTTCCTGATGGGGAGCGGGGTGTAGGAGAAGCAAGTCTTTGCCATCTTATTGGGACCGGAAGTCCCTCATGACATCTTTAAATGTGATATTTACAATTGTGTCATGGTCTGTATGTGAGTTAGAAAAGAATTTCCAAACAAGAGGCAGAATGAGAGGAGAATAGAGTTCATTAGAGTGGGAACCAGCGGGTCGGCTTAAGAGAGAACAGATGATTTTCCTGGGTTGGTAGCCAGTTTTTACAGCCTCAAGACAAAGAAAATTCCTGCTAGAAGGGTGGCATTAGGTGATTGGTTAGGGTGGGTATTTTTACCTAGTAAGGGGTCAGGGAGCCAGCCAATTTAGATCAGGACGGCTCATGGCAGTGGTTGCTGTGGGGCTCGCTCAGTTCCAAAGATGACCTTGATGTGGGGCACTGCACCTGTGGCTTGGGTATAGGGCTTCACAAATTGTAATCAAGTTCAGTGACACAATGTTAAATATGGCTCGCTCTTTTTTTTCGGCAGTTCAACTTTCTGAATTGCTTTGCCTCACTTTTCTACATTGCCTTTGTCTTGAGGGATATGAAGCTTTTGCGTCAGGTGAGTGTGAAAAACAGAGGGTATCAATTTTTTTGATTTGCAAGGTGGTGTCCTCTCGTATAGTAATGTAATGGTCTTTCCATTATTATCTTGACAAAATTATTAAATTTTGTGTATTTCTAAGCTCAGTTCTAAAAAAAAAAATAAACCCATTAGCAATTGCACTATGTATTGTACTCAACTGGAAAGAAATTAGTTGAAGCTAACCAAAGTGCAAAATTAATCATTTAGGGCACTAAAATCAAATATATAGTTCATACCAAAGCTTGTAAAAGCAATTTTAACAGCAAAAAGTGAATTCATCATTTGAACTTTTGTGTGTGTCTCAGGGTGGGGGTGGTTGGTATAACCTTAAGTAGGTCTTACACATTTCATTTTTAAACTAGTAAGTTGTTAAACTTTGCAGACCAGCAGATGCTATACAGTATTGTATAATTTCTGAGATACTTATGAAAATCTGACATATATTTTGTTGTGTTACCATTTCTGGATCTCATAGTCATAGTGAATAACAAATGAACTATAAATTATTGCTTTCTAAATTCTCTCTCTCTTTTTTTTTTAATACTTGAGCCACCTACCACTAAGGGCTATTTTTTTCTGGTTTTGATATACTGCGATTGTTAGTGTCTCAAAGTTTAGGCTTCTTAATCTTTATATGAGAGCTTGGGATCATTTTTCGAGAAATTAAAAAATTTGTATAACAGAGAAAGTTAAAAAGATTTTGTAGTTACAGTTTTAAAAGCTGACATAAAAGTAAAATGCTGTGTTCATAGTAACTATACTAGATATAATGCTACTTTTACAAATTATTTTTGAAAATAATGCATTTGAAATCAATAGGTTAGACATACATACCTTCTCCAGTCCCACCATTAGTGTATTAGCGAGATATGACCCCTCACTTCTTATACTTTTGAGAGTTTCCTTTATTTAACAGGGGATGAGGGGCAGGAAAGAACTCTTTGAAACAAAGAATTTTAATATCAGCAAAGGTGGTTTGTGATGGAAACACTGATTCAGCCTACCTAGGAAGAGTAGAAATTGACACAACACCTCTAGCAACCACTTGAGTAACTTTCCTAAGAACCTTATTCCATTCCTAGTAAGTCATCAAAGGTGGGATAAAGATTCATGCATGTAGGTGAGGAGCAGCGCTTCTAACAGTGGGAGTTGGAAATAGTACTTACATTCAAGCACGGTGCATGGGCTAGTAAAAAAGAATTATTCATGACATGGGAAAGTGCTCACAGGATAGTGAGCAAAGAGATCTACAAAGCTGTATACATACAGATGTTTCTACTTTTATTTTTACATATGATTAGGAAGAAATACTTAAGTAAGATGTTATCAGTGGTTCTGACATGGTTGTGCAGTTAAGGCTGACTTTTTTTCTTTTTTTAAGTTTTTCTACGGTGAGGGAGGATATATTAATTTTGTAGTAAGTTCTGACTAAACTTTCAAAGTTGGTGACATCATTTAGACTCACATTAGATTGTAAAAAACACAATTTCAATTTAATTTGTTGTCCTCCCAACTCATAACCAGTTTTCTGTTATAATCGTATTTGTATTAGTCTTTTTGTATTTTTGTCTGTCTGTCTTGTGAAGAAACAGTAAATTAGAAACATCATTCTAACACTTAGCTCTTCTTGATTTTTTTTTATACCTAGCTTTTCTGATACTAGTTTTTATAACATAATAATACACTGTTTGTTAGATTCCTTTTTTTTTTTTTTTTACTGCATAATTGTACACATGCTTTGGTTTTGTTAAGTCACATTGCCACATATCATTTATGTGCTTCTCTGTAGAGCTTGGCTACTCTCCTGATTACCTCCCAGATCCTTAACCAGATTGTGGAATCTCTTCTTCCTTATTGGCTCCAAAAGAAGCACCACGTGCGGGTGAGGAAGAAGGTGGAAGCTTTAAAGGCAGATATTGATGCTACATTATATGAACAAGTCGTTCTGGAAAAGGAAATGGGAACTTACTTGGTAAGTTTGGCTATTGCCGAATTAAACATTGAAAGTGAATAATAATAGTCATGTCCAGACTGTATACAGCAAATATGTACATATTCATCATCTCAGGTATGACTATTCTGCAAGTGCTTTCCAGCCAGTTTCCTTACCATGAAGTACCTCGCAGTTAAAAAGATGGAACAGTGTGTCAAGATGCTGCTGTCTTGAACCTGAAGTTTATGCCAAACATCCAAAGGATGAGTCCCATGAATTGTGAGACTGCTCTGCTGAGGGTGGTGGGGATGTTTCAAAGATGGCAGAGCCAGGGAGAGGCGAGACAGCTGTGGAGCCATTGTGTGCTCTGGACACTTTGTACTCAAAAAATGGAAGCGCATTGCTCACAATGAAGGCCACTTTTCTCACGTTAATAATAGGTGGATAAAGCTCTGTGTTATTAATCAGTTGGTGCCTAAAGAAATAAGATTCAAGACTTTTCTATTCAGAGTCTTTCTGTTGTTCAGCATGGGCTCTCTTGATGTGAAGTCAAGGGAGCTGTGTACTAATTTTCCTCCCCGGCGGTGGAACTGTGAGTGAACGCTGGGGTTAAATGTCTCTCTCCTTAGTCACTTAACTTGCTTGCAGGGTCCTGCGTTATCTGACCATTCTTCCCTCCTCATCTCCTACAAGTTCCTCCTTCACTCTCTTCACAAGATTGACATCAGATATTGCTGTTTAACTCTCTCCATTTATTTGGAAATGGGGTTGTGCTTTGGGGATGCATTTGTTTGTTTCCTCACTGAAGCCAGTGAGCTTAGAATTGTATTTTCTGTAAAATCATCCTGAATATGCTACATGTGAATCTAAAACAGTGTTGCCAGGCTTTGGGAAAAAGGAGTTTGACTGAGACTAAAACATTATTCCAAAAAGTAATACTTGCTTACTCACTGTAGAAAGCTTGGAAAGTGTGAGACAGAGTATAAGGAAAAAGAAATTCTCCATAATGTCTCCACCAGAGGTCATCCACTGGGGTCTCCTGACCCAGTTCTTCCAGTAACAGGGCCAGGGCTGTGTAGCCCCTCAGATCTCACTGTGGACTGCTGTCCCACTCCTGGGAGTGGTTCATATCCAACCGCCTAGCTGTGTGAGGCTGAGTTTTCATGCTGAGTATCCCAACCAGAATACTGTATTGACACATAGCAAATGAGATGCCTTCTCACAAGCTAGGCATCAAAAATGTGTGCCAAAGATGCAAGTGAGCACCACCCTCCACTCTCAACGTTTTTTATTTTGGAAAATTAATTATTTTTCAAACAATATTTTATTTATGTTAATATGCTTTTTATTATTGAAGTGAGTCAATGAGAAATATTTTTTTCAGTTCTTCTTTTTAATTTCTAACACAGTAAATAATGCTAGGTATAATAACTTTTAGGAACAAAAAGTCTTTGATATCATTAGTGATTTTAAAGAGTTTAGGGCCTCGGAGACCTGAAAGTTTGAAAACTGCTGATCTAGAGTAATCCTCCCACCTTTTTGTTTTTCAGAGCATGAATTTTTGTGAAGCCAGTTTGTCCCATTGCTTTTCCCTGAGATTCAGGTTCAGCAGTTTTGGAGGTGGACTTCCTTTAGGGTGAGGGGTGGGTGTTTGGCTCCACGTGTAGGGCTGCCTTGTTAGGTTACATGACTGATCGGGTGACAGACAGTTTGCAAAGGTTCTTTTTTGCTTAGGTTCTTTTTTGCTTTGTGTTGAATAGGTCATCAGTGATAGATACTGAGACTCTCCCATTCCCTATAAATGGTAGTTCTTGAAAAATAATTTCCAATTGTTTGTTGCTGGCATATAGGAATGCTCATTGGTTTTTATATCTTTTATCCAGAAACTTTGCAGAATTCTCCTATTATTTCCAACTTTTAAAAATTTTATTGGATTTTTGTATGTAGACAGTTATTTCAGCTACAAGTAAAAAATGGACATTTTCTTTTTTAATTTTAAATGTATTAATTTTTAATTGAATAATTGCTTTATGATATTGTGTTGCTTTCTGCTGAACATCAGCATGAATCCGTCATAGGTATACATATGTCCCCGGATATTTTCTTTTTCAATATTAATTTTATTAAGTGTGGTTGATTTACTGTGTTAACCTCTGCTGTACATCAAAGTAATTCAGCTATTTTGTTGTCGTTGTTTAGTTGCTAAGTTGTGTCTGACTCTTTGCGACTCCATAAACTGAAGCATGCCAGGCTTCCCTGTCCTTCATTATCTGCCAGAGTTTGCTCAAACTCATGTTCGTTGATTCGGTGATGCCATCCAACCATTTTGTCATCTGTCGTCCCCTTCTCCTCCTGCCCTCAGTCTTTCCCAGCATCAAAGTCTTTTCCAGCCAGTCAGCTCTTCACATCAGGTGGCCAAAGTTTTGAAGTTTCAGCTTTAGCATCAGTCCTTCCAGTGAATAGTCAGGGTTGATTTCCTTTAGAATTGACTGGTTTGACCTCCTTGCTGTCCAAAGGACTCTGAAGAGTCAGCTCCAGTACCACAGTTTGAAAACATCAGTTCTTTGGTGCTCAGCCTTCTTTACGGTCCAACTCTCACATCCATACATGACTATTGGAAAAATCATAGCTTTGACTATATGGACCTTGTTGGCAAACTGATGTCGCTGCTTTTTAATATGCTCTCTAGATTTGTCATAGCTTTTCTTCCAAGAAGCAAGCATCCTTTAATTTCATGGCTGCAGTCACTGTCCACAGTGATTTTGGAGCCCAAGAAAATAGTCTGTGACAGTTTTCATTTTTTCCCCATCTATTTGCCATGACGTGATGGGACCGAATGGCATGATCTTATTTTTTTGAATGTTGAGTTTTAATTCAGCTTTTTCACTCCTCTCTTTCACCCTTGTCAAGAGGCTCTTTAGTTCTTTTTACTTTCTACCATTAGAGTGGTATCATCTGCATGTCTGAGTTTGTTGATATTTCTCCCAGCAGTCTTGATTCCAGCTTGTGCTTCATCCAGCCTGGTATTCTGTGTGATGTACTGTCCATTGAAATTAAATAACCAGGCTGACAATACTCCTGCTTTACTCCCTTCCCAATTTTGAAGCAGTCTGTTGTTCCATACCTGTTCCAAATTGTTGCCTCTTGACCTGCATACAAGTTTTTCAGGGGGCATATATATATATATATATATATACACACACACACACACACACATATACATATATATATGAAAAGGAATACATATATATACATGGTTTATCTAACATGGTTTATTACAGGATATTGAATATAGTTCCCTGTGCACATTTACTTGGACCTTGTTGTTTCTCCGTCCTATATATAATATTATGGTTTGTGTCTGCTGATTCCAAACTCTTAACCCTCCCCCCTTCACTAATGGCTATTTTCTGTCTTCCTTCAGTCCTTAAACTTTTTATTATTTGACTCACTAATATGTTCAATACAGTTTGGACACAAATTGTTACAACAGGAATCTTTATCTTGTTCCTGATTTTTTTTTTTTCCTGACCATTGAGTATTATGTTTTTGGTAGTAACTTTATCAGTTTGAGAAGCTTTTTCTCTTTCCTATTTGAGAAGAATTTTTATTGTGAATGATGTTGAATTTTATCAAAAAACATTTTTTTTTTACTTCTGTTGCAGTCATCTTACTTCCTTCAATTAGTATTCTCATAAGGTTCTTAATGGACCACCACGTTTGCATTTAAGTGATTAACTTCGCTTGCTCAGTATTCCACATTGTGATGTTGAATGTGCTAATATTTTTTAGGGTTTGTGCCATTTGCTAGCAATTTTCCTTTCTCAGTCACTGGGTTAGGGTCTCCGTGTTCTTTATCGTGGAAAGTCTGTTGCTAACAGAGAGCCTGGCATTCAGCAGGCACTCAGTGCCATGGTGAATAAAGGGCAGCTTCAGGAAGAGAGCAGCTCAGCCCCTGCTGTGTGCCGCCTGTTGCCTTCATCCTGCACTTTCTTTCCTTCTCCTGTACTCTGGGTGGGAAACTCTGGGACGTGATGTTTCTCGAGGGGCAGTGTGAGGGGCTGGTGGGATGGATCCCCTGGCACCTGAAACTTGGTTTTCATACATGTAATAAATTATATATGTAAAATTACTATGTCACAGATATACCATAGCATTATAAATAATTGCTTTGTTCTTAAAGTTTGTGAATAGGTCCTCAGAAGCATCTTAGTAAGTTGTTCTTTTGCTAACTTGCAGCTGATACAGTAGCGTGTATCTTGGTTCAATTCAGTTCAGTTCAGTCGCTCAGTTGTGTCTGACTCTTTGCGACCCTATGAGCTGCAGCACACCAGGGCTCCCTGTCCATCACCGACTCCCGGAGCCTACCCAAACTCATGTCCATTGAGTCGGTGATGCCATCCAATCATCTCATCCTCTGTCGTCCCCTTTTCCTCCTGCCCTCAGTCTTTCTCAGCATCAGAGTTAGTGCATTTTTTAACATGTGATTGTTTACTTTGTTAAATTTGCTTTTTTTTCTTTTTTGCTTCTTGCTGAAAGATTATGTCCCTGATTTGCTGAATTGACTGAACCAAAAGTACTCAGAAGTATCAAAGTACTGATAGTGTTACCATGTAAATACTACCACTGCAAATCCTGTTGTGAGATGGAAATGTAGAATGTGGGGTGTGCTGTTCTGTGGGGAAGGGGCTCCCTGGGTTTTGGATGCTAGACAGGCCAGACGATGTTTATGTGACTTCTGGAGGCTGCCCTGTGGTGCATCAGAGAGAAACTGTAACCAACACATCTCTGCAGAGCCTCAACCTTTTATTTTATGAGCTGAAACAATGCAGTTTTGAAAGCCAAGCATAGGCTATCAGGATTTCTTAAGAACGAATTGTGGTAACAATGGCAGGATTGCTAAGATTTTCACTCTTTCCCAACCCTTGATTTCTTCACTCTTCAGAGAAACAAATCGATGCTGTATTGCTGGGTGTATTTAAAAACCACATCTGAATGCTGCAACGGAACATAAGGAAATTCTTTCTAGAGCCAAATGCAACCAAAGAGTTGTTTAGAAACTGTTCACCACTGAATCCCCAGCTGAGTGTCAACCTGCCAGCTCCCAAAACACATGCGGTTGGCATTACTCTTTGGCAAGGCTTGCAGACAGTCAGTGAAACTCACTCAAAATCCCTGGGTTCATTCTTCATCCAAATATCCAGAGCATCTGGAAGAAACACTTCCTGCTATCCCCAGTACTCTGTAATTCCCCAGTAATTTTGTTTGTGTATTTCATATTTTAGTAAAATAGAAAATAAAGAGACTGACTAGAAGTAGAATCTGACTTACTAAAGCTCTCATCTACTGAACCTGGCATGCGTATCTTGGTGAAAGACTGATTGTAAAATACAGTAATAATACTTAAAATTATGAATTTGTAATGATTGTTTCCTGTTGCTTCCAAATACTGCAGTGAGTGTTTTTCTTAAACTGAAACTGTCAATTTTGCATGTGCACTGAATGATCATGAGGGTGAGAAGGCTGGACGCTGGCATGGATGGCTCCCTCACCCCTCACTGCACCATGTAGA
The DNA here is from genome assembly GCF_054371585.1 of Giraffa tippelskirchi. Lineage (NCBI taxonomy): Eukaryota > Metazoa > Chordata > Mammalia > Artiodactyla > Giraffidae > Giraffa > Giraffa tippelskirchi. The sequence continues at coordinate 14,979,345 of NC_137283.1, read as the reverse complement.
GTGCTGCTTGGCTCCTCTGAAGCAACTGTGTGAGGAGCAGGCCTATGGGTCCTGTGGAGGAGTGGTGATGTTGCTCAGGTGATAAATCAGAGTCACCAGTGTCCAGGCATCCCACTTCAATGAAGATGCCTTTTTCCAGTTATTAAAAGATTCACCTCTCACAAGAATCCCTTAGAAGAAATGGAGTAGCCATCATAGTCAACAAAAGAGTCCAAAATGCAATACTTGGATGCAACCTCAAAGAGGACAGAATGGTCTCTGTTCGTTTCCAAGGCAAAACATTCAATATCACAGTAAGCCAAGTCTATGCCCTGACCAGTAATGCTGAAGAAGCTGAAGTTGAACGGTTCTATGTAGACCTACAAGACCTTTTAGAACTAACACCCCCAAAAGATGTCTTTTTCATTATAGGTGACTGGAATGCAAAAGTAGGAAGTCAAGAAACACCTGGAGTAACAGGCAAATTTGGCCTTGGAGTACAGAATGAAGCAGGGCGAAGGCTCATAGAGTTTTGCCAAGAGAACGCACTGGTCATAGCAAACACCCTCTTCCAACAACACAAGCGAAGACTCTACACATGGACATCACCAGATGGTCAACACTGAAATCAGATTGATTATATTCTTTGCAGCCAAAGATGGAAAAGCTCTATACAGTCAGCAAAAACAAGACTGGGAGCTGACTGTGGCTCAGATCATTAACTCCTTATTGCCAAATTCAGACTTAAATTGAAGAAAGTAGGGAAAACCACTCTACCATTCAGGTATGACCTAAATCAAATCCCTTACGATTATACAGTGGAAGTGGGAAATAGATTTAAGGAACTAGATTTGATAGAGTGCCTGATGAATTATGGACAGAGGTTTGTGACATTGTACAGGAGACAGGGATCAAGACCCTCCCCAAGAAAAAGAAATGATAAAAAGCAAAATGGCTGTCTGAGGAGGCCTTACAAATAGCTGTGAAAAGAAGAGAAGCGAAAAGCAAAGGAGAAAAGGAAAGATATTCCCATTTGAATTCAGAGTTCCAAAGAATAGCAAGGAGAGGTAAGAAAGCCTTCCTCAGTGATCAGTGCAAAGAAATAGAGGAAAACAATAGAATGGGAAAGACTAGAGATCTCTTCAAGAAAATTAGAGACACCAAGGGAACATTTCATCAAAGATGGGCTCAATAAAGGACAGAAATGGTATGGACCTCACAGAAGCAGAAGATATTAAGAAGAGGTGGCAAGAATACACAGAAGAACTATACAAAAAAGATCTTCACAACCCAGATAATCATGATGGTGTGATCACTCACCTAGAGCCAGACATCCTAGAATGTGAGGTCAAGTGGGTCTTAGAAAGCATCACTGTGAACAAAGCTAGTGGAGGTGATGGATTCCAGTTGAGCAATTTCAAATCCTAAAAGATGCTGTGAAAGTGCTGCACTCAATATGTCAGCAAATTTGGAAAACTCAGCAGTGGCCACAGGACTGGAAAAAGTCAGTTTCCATTTCAATCCCAAAGAAAGGCAATGCCAAAGAATGCTCAAACTATTGCACAATTGCACTCATCTCACATGCTAGTAAAGTAATGCTCAAAATTCTCCAAGCCAGGCTTCAGCAATACATGAACAGTGAATTTCTAGTTGTTCAAGCTGGTTTTAGAAAAGGCAGAGGAACCAGAGATCAAATTGCCAACATCCACTGGCTCATCGAAAAAGCAAGAGAGTTCCAGAAAAACATCTATTTCTGCTTTATTGACTATGCCAAAGCCTTTGACTGTGTGGATCACAACAAACTGTGGAAAATTTTTCAAGAGATGGGAATACCAGACCACCTGACCTGCCTCCTGAGAAATCTGTATGCAGGTCAAGTCTGATGTTAAAATACAGTTAACATCTGTTGGGGAGGAGCCTTTAGCACCCTAAAACTCAGTGAGGTTAAATAGGGAAAATTCTTTTGAGTGGAGTCTTCTAGAGCCAGGCCAGATAATGCTTTCTCTTTGGATGAGACTTTCAAAGATCTGCAGCCACATTCTCCTCCCTCTGGTATGGGAATGCATGCTGTTCTTATTTTTTGAAGCTGCTACAGAACTGGGGAGCAGAAAGTGAAAGTGAAGTCGCTCAGTCGTGTCTGACTCTTTGTGACCCCATGGATTGTAGCCTACCAGGCTCCTCTGTCCGTGTAGTTTTCCAGGCAAGAGTACTGGAGTGGGTTGCCATTTCCTTCTCCAGGGTATCTTCCTGACCCGGGGATAGAACCCTGGTCTCCTGCATTGCAGGCAGACACTTTACCATCTGAGCCACTGGGGAAGTCTGGGGAGCAGAAGGTGAGACTCAAAATTGAGCTGTTATTCTTGACTAAATGTTTCCATAATTGATACAAGCCTTTGGTTAATTTCCAGAATACTAACAAAGTAGATTTTGACAAATTTTATAGTTAGTTTTTGTTTGCTTTTATGGAGAGGCCAACTTCTGGATGTTCTTACTTTGCTCTTTATGCTGACATCACCACCATCAAGTTTTTAATGGAAGGCAGAGATTCTGCGGTACCCATGATGTGAAGGGACCATCATGTAAGATTTCTAATAGTGTTACTGGATTATTTCTTTTTACTTGGTCAGGAGCAAATTGCTTTAGCATTGCTGTTATTTACCTTAGGAAAAATGTAATATTTCAGTGATTTGATGTGATATGAGCAGCAAAATCACTTTTTATTCTTTATTTCAAGGATTTTAATATAAAAGGGTCTTTGAATTTATATTCTGTTGTTGTGAAGAAGGAATTGGGAGAAACTCTTGAGATTTTTGTTGTTGTTGTTAGAGGCTCCTGCCTTGAATAGTATTGCGAAAGACTGCTCTTATTAAGTGATATTAAAACGCCTGTTTTCTTGTTTACATTTTCAGGGCACCTTTGATGATTACTTGGAGTTATTCCTGCAGTTTGGTTATGTGAGCCTTTTCTCCTGTGTTTACCCACTGGCAGCTGCCTTCGCTGTGCTAAATAATCTCACTGAAGTTAGTTCAGATGCCTTAAAAATGTGCAGAGTCTTCAAACGTCCATTCTCAGAACCTTCAGCCAGTATTGGTGTATGGCAGGTAATTATTTGAGAAAAAATTATTTTTTTAAAAAATAAAAAAATGAAGCATTGTGATTTTAAATAAAAGCTCTATGGAGAGTTTTGGAAAAATACCATCCAGTAATAGAATCTAATCCATGTTATGGAACTTTCTACTCAACAATAGTAGAATATACTTTCTTTTCAAGTGTTTACACAACATGCAACAATATGGACCATCTCCTGGGGCATAAAACAAACTTAAGAATTTTTAAGAATTGAGTTTATACACAATGTGTGCTCTGACCATGATGGAACCAAATTGAAAATCAGTAACAGAAATATGATAGGAAAATCACCAAATACTTAAAAACTAAAAATCACATTTGTAAATAATCATGGGTGAAAGAGAAAGTATGAAGTGTGAGAATTGTCTCTTCTTTCTCATTAGTCTTGTTAGAGGTTTGACAATTGTATTGATCTTTTCCAAGGAACAGCTCTTTGTTTCATTGATTTTCTCTGTTATTTTACTGCTTTCAATTTCATTGATTTGTACTCGTATCTTTATTATTTCCTTCTTTCTGATTCTTTTGTGTTTATTTTGTTCTTTGTTTCTAGTTTCTTGAGTAGGGGCTTAGACTATTGATTTGAGATTTTCCCTCTTTTCTGGTATATGCCTTTAGTTCTACAAATTTCTTTGTTAGCACTGCTTTACTTGTATCCCCAAAAGTTTGATATGCTGTGTTTTCATTTTCAATCAGTTCTTGTATCTTTTGGCTACATATCATCTTGAATGAAATAGACCAGTTTCTCTAAAAGTACAAACTACCACAGCTCACTCAATGTGAAATAGGTAATTTGAGTATCCTCACAATTACAAGGAAATTGAATATGCAATTAAAAATTCCCAAAAAAGAAATATCCTGGCCAAAATGGTTTTACTGGCAAATTCTAACATTTAAAGGGAAATTAACATCAATTTTACATAATTTGTCCCAGAAAACAGAGGAGGAAGGAATATTTTCCAATTATTCTATGAAGTTAGTATCAGTATGGTAGTAAATCAGGACAGAGTATAAAAGAAGATAACAACTAATATCTGTTGTGAATAAATACACAGAACAGCTTTCAGTTTGGTTTAGTCACTCAGTCATGTCTGACTCTTTGTGACCCCATGGATTGCAGCACGCCAGGCTACCCTGTCCATCACCAACTCCAGGAGCCTACTCAAACTCACGTCCATTGCATCAGTGATGCCACCCAACCATCTCATCCTCTGTTGTCCCCTTCTCCTCCTGCCTTCAATCTTTCCCAGCATCAGAGTCTTTTCTAGTGAGTCAGTTCTTCGCATCAGGTGGCAAAGTATTGGAGTTTCAGCTTCAGCATCAGTCTTTCCAATGAATATTCAAGACTGATTTCCTTTAGGATAGACTGGTTGGATCTCCTTGCAGTCCAAGGGACTCTCAAGAGTCTTCTCCAACACCACAGTTCAAAAGCATCAGTTCTTTGGCGCTGAGCTTTCTTCACCGTCCAACTCTCACATCCATACATGACTACTGAAAAAACCATACCTTTGACTAGATGGATCTTTGTTGGCAAAGTAATGTCTGTTCTTTTTAATATGCTGTCTAGATTGATCATAGCTTTTCTTCCAAGGAAAAGCATCTTTTAATTTCACGGCTGCAGTCACCATCTGCAGTGATTTTGGAGCCCCCCCAAAAATAAAGTTTCTCACTGTTTCCATTGTTTCCCCATCTATTTGCCATGAAGTGATGGGACCAGATGCCTTGGTCTTAATTTTCTGAATATTGAGTTTTAAGCCAAGTTTCTCACTCTCTTTCACTTGCATCAAGAGGCTCTTTAGTTCTTCGCTTTCTGCCATAAGGGTGGTGTCATCTGCATATCTGAGGTTATTGATATTTCTCCTGGCAGTTTTGATTCCAGCTTATGCTTCATCCAGCCTAGCATTCCGCATGATGTACGCTGCATATAAGTTAAAGAAGCAGGGTGACAATATGCAGCCTTGATGTACTCCTTTGCCAATTTGGAACCAGTCTGTTTTTCCATGTTCACTTCTAACTGTTGCTTCTTGACCTGCATACAGATTTCTCAGGAGACAGGTCAGGTGGTCTGGTATTCCCATCTCTTTAAGAACAGCTTAATAATATCTTAACTAATAAGATTTAACAATATATGAGGAGAATTATGTACCATGACAAGTGGAATTTTGTCCAGGGATGCAAGCTCTGGTTCAGTATTCAAAATCAGCCAGTGTAGTCTACCATATTAATATTCCAAAAAAAAAAAAACCTCATGATTATATCAGTCAGTATTTATAAAGTATTTGGCAACATCCAACACTCATTCATTTTTAAAACTCTGAGAAACATAGGGATAGAAGGATACTGCTTCAACTTGATAAGGAACATCTATTTTAAAAAAACTTAAAGCTAACAACCATACTTGTTAGTGAAAGATTGAATGCTCTCTAAGATTAGGAACCATGCAAGAATGTCCACTGTCACTACTCTTATTGAATATTGTTCTAGAAATTCTAACTAGCTGCCTCAGGCCAATTATGTCTCTGGTTTACCCACCCACTGACCACACATACATGAAGAATCCCAGTCAAGGTCAGCTAGACCAAAAAAAGTGCCTAGGGAAGCATAGTCTAAATTGTCCATCTGCAGAATAATGAACTAAAGAAATGATTGTTGTCTTAAGTTACACAGTTTGGGATGATTTGTTACACAGCAATACCTAAAATAGGAAGACTCAATATCCTAAGTGTATCTGTTCTCCTTTAATTTACAAATAAATTAATATACAAATTAGCTTATAAATGTAGCACTATCCCCATGGAAGTTTTTCTTTTAATTAGATAAACTTACCTGTCAAGTTCACAGGGAAAAAGAAATGAAATAGAATAGCAGGAAAACTCTAAGGAAGGGCAGGGACACTCCTTCCTACGTATTAAAATGTGTTACATAACCTCAGTTGTTAAAGTAGAGTGGTGCTGGTGCATTATTGAGACAGATCAATGGAACAAAATAGAAAGTCCAGAAATTCGGTACGTGATATAGGTAAAATCTGTTAAATGGAGAAAATCATCGACTGTCTACTGATAGTATTGGGGTAATTAAATCTCCAAATGAGGGGGTAGAGTGTTTGCTCTTCAAAAGTTAAGAGGGAAAAAAAGTCAAGACACAGAAGGAGAGAAAATATTCACAACACATACGTCTGCCAGAGAACTTGTATTCAGATTACGTGAAGGACTCCTGCAACTCAGTAATAAGACAATTAAATAAAAACATGGGCAAGATTTGAAGAAATGCTTCACCAAGAATATATGTAAATGGTCGATGAACTCAAGGAAAGATTTAGAATTAGCTACCGGGGAAATGCACAAGAAAACCACAGTGAGATCGCACTATATACCTGTTTTAAAATGAAGACTAACGGTGCCACGTGTTGGCAATAATGTGTAGTACCTGGAACTCTCATACATTACCAATAAAAATGTAAATGGTTACTTTGCAAAACTAAATTGCAGTTTTTTTTTTTTTTAAAAAAAGGCTCAACATATACCTACCATACCCCAGCACCTCTGTTCTTAGAAATCCAGGGGAAAGTACATATCCCTGCAAAGACTGCACAGGAGTGTCCATAGTAACTTTATTCAGAATAGTCCAAGACTGGAAACAACCCAATTTGCCAAACAACCCAGTAGGTAAATGGGTAAAAAAATCATGATATATTCATACAGTGGAGCACTACTCAGCAATAAAAAGAAGAATAAATTACTGATAACATACAATATGGATCAACCTCAAAATCATGTTGAGTGAAAGAAGGAGACATAAAAGCATATATATTGTGTGACTCTAACTAGATAAAATTCTGTAAAAACAAACTAATATATAGTGATGAAAAAATAGATCAAAGTTTGCTTGGTGCCAGGTATAAAGAGAGGGGTGGATTGCAAAGCATCATGAGGAATCTTTGGGGGAAAATGGAAATATCTTGTTTGTGATAGTGGTTTCCCAGGCAAGTATAGCTTAATAAAGTGTATACCATAAATTTATGGTGCAATTATTATATGTAAATTATAACTCATGATAAGTGATATTTAAAAATCAAAAAGTTTAGATAGAAATGTATTAAAAAGGCAGGAAGTCAGACACTGTCCTGTGCTGCCGATGGGAAGGCAAACTGGTCAACCCTGGGGAGTTGAGCTTGGTACTGTCTCTCAGAGTAACGAATACAGTGGCACCTTTGACTCAACTATTCCACTTTCAGGAATTTATCCTACTTCCACACTTCTTAAAGGATGTGTTTGCAAGGTCTCTAATTGTAGCACTGTTTGTAATAATAACCAATAAGGAAATGATTAAATAAACCTTGGTACCTTCATGCGATAAAATACTTGAGCAGTTGTGACTTAAGTCTTTAGTTGTGACTTAAGAATGATCATCTCTGAGTCCTGACATGGAATAACATCCACAGCATTTTGAGTGACCAAAGCAAGGGACTTGACAATGTGTATTATGCTGAGAGGAGGATAAGAAAGTGTATGTGCAAGTTTGCTTATATTTATCTGCAAACAAAGTGTCTGGAAAGTTACACAAGAAGTTAATAATAGTGGTTATCTTGTGGGAAGAACAGAAACTGACAAGGGGGAGAAAGGGGACAAAGAGACTCTTCCCTGTACACTGGTAACATTGGATTTTTGATTGAATTTATAGTAATTAAATAAATAGAAATTTAAAGCTATTTTAAGAGAAGGTAAAGTCCTATGTAGATTTGTTATAAAGAAAACTGTCAAAAAATAATAAGATTACATAAAGGATTTTTAAAATACAAGATGGTAGATAATTGTCATGGGACAAGATTTTATTAAGTTGAGAGTCAATCATGTTTTGTTTTGCTTCTATATTTCTAGTGGTAATTGCATTTCTTAGAATTAGTAAGTTCTTAAGTAGTGATCACCAAGTGCTGTGCATGCAAAAAGGGAAGAAGAGAACAACGGTCAGAACGTTTCCCCAGTCCACACTCAGTAATGTGCACCGGTCTCCTCATGGGACCCTGGATCAGAGGTCTTAGTAGGTCTCAGTGGGATGTGGTATCTGTCTTTTTCTAAAGTTCTACAGGTGATTTGGTAAATGCCACTAGAAAGGGATCAGTGTAACTGGTGCCTTGGGTATGGTTGAACCAGATGTGATGTGTGGTCTGTTAAGTAGGACAGTTTCACAAAATGAATTCTATTTAAAGTCATCTTTGTTTTTGAATATAAAACATTCCCTCTGATTGCACTACTTTAGTTTCCCTTTAGATATGCATAGAGTCAAGTAACTTTAATAGTGTATTTTTCTTGGATGTGTTCCAAATTCAGGTCCCTGGCCACCTCTAGTTGGAAAGATAGAACGTACTGTTTGGGATATTCAAGCCTAAGGTATCCGAAATACCTTCTAACAATATGGCTTTTTTGAGCTAAATAAAATCATGGCACTACAGAGAAAAAGTTTTACACGTCCTTGGGATGTTTAGAACTAAGGAAAGACTTTTTCTTTACTTTAGATAATATGAAAAAGAATGAGGAAATACACAGTCATTGTGGTTTTTGGGCTTCCCAGGTGGTGCTGTGGTAAAGAATCTGCCTGCCAATGCAGGGGCATGGGTTTGATCCCTGGGCCAAGAAAATCCCCTGGAGAAGGAAATGGCAACCCTCTTGAGTATGCTCGCCGGGAAAATTTCCATGGACAGAGGAACCTGGCGTGCTACAGTCCACAGCGTCTCAAAGAGTCGGACACGACTGAGCACACACCCAAATGTGATTTTTCATTTCATATTTTTTTTTTCTTTCAGTTGGCTTTTGAAACAATGAGTGTTATATCTGTGGTCACCAACTGTGCTCTGATTGGAATGTCACCACAAGTGAATGCACTCTTCCCAGAGTCAAAAGCAGACCTCATTTTGATCGTAGTAGCCGTGGAGGTAAGTGAACATTTAAATCTATTTTAAATAGTCTCTACGTCAGATGCCTATGTTTTTCTAAGGCAGTGATGTCTCTGCCTGTCAGTGATGGGCAGTTCAGTGACTTGCATTAACTAGTTAGAAGGCAAAGCAGTTCAGGTAATGGGAACACACGAGGATCCAGGCTGTGCATTCCTGGTTGTTGTCTACGTACAAAACAGTTACCATGGTGCAAACAGGACTGTACTTTTCCATCCATTGTGCTGGTGTGTCTAGTGCTGAGGAGAGAAATCCTATTTGAAATAGAATTATGTGGACTTAATATTTTTTTTTAGTCAGTTGTAGGGAATCTGTAACTTCTACTTTCTTAAGCAAATAAATCCTAAAGGAATGCTTTTCGATCATGACTTGTTTTAAGTCTTATTTGCACCAGGTACGGGATTCATTGTAAAACACTAAAACTCCAAGATGCAAAGAATAGGAAGACTCATAATATCACATACGAAGTATAAGTTGGCTGTCTGTGTATTTCTTTGATATTTAACTTGTTTATCATATTTCTGAATACAGATTACTGTACATCTTGAAAATGAAGCTCTAATCAATAACAAATGGAAGAATTTGCAGGAATTTTCTTGTTGTAATTATAGTTGTCAAGGATACTATGATCTTTCATTTTTAGATACTAAAAAAAAATAGAATAGTAGTGAACGTTTGTCAAAGCAGAGCTTAGTAGGATCACAGAGCGGTGATTCAGGACTTGGGGCTAACCCTAAGAAATGAAATTATGAACTTGTACATTTCTGGTAGTAGAAGAAAGAGATTCTGCTTTGTTCTATTTGCTCTTTTAGCATGTTTGATAGGAATTTGTGTTCATGATAGAAGCTGTGTGTGGAGTATTCATTTTGGAGAAGGATTTTAGACAGCAGCAAGTAGGAAGAGAAGGAATGTTTTGCAGATAAAAGTCAGCCTGTTTTGAATTTTGTTGGTTGAACAGGATTTTGGAGAGCTATTTGCAAGGTGACTTGCCACCTGTGGCAGTGAAAGAACAAGACAGAGGTCCCTTAGACGGGATGGCCAACTGGCCAGGCTCACAGTGCATCTTCTTGATTTAAGACACGGCCCTTAACTCTGCAGATCTTGGAGACTGTCTTTGTCAGCATGTCCAGAGCTAATTAGGGGCTTTCAGCTCCGGGGCTGGCTTTCACTTAAAAATCATGAGAATCACAAGGAACTGACCAGAATACCAGGTGGTTAATCTGCCATAAGGAGACTTTTCCAATGCTTATAACAGTCCGTGTTCAAGTATAAGTAGAACTGGTTATTAGACAGTTTCTTAGTGAATTTAGAGGCAGAGCAAGAGGAGTGTAATAGTCTTAAGAGATGCAGAAAACCTAAAAATCATTCCTTCCCTCAGAGCAGAGCTCTGTCTGAGCTGGGTCTCGGTGTCCATCATCAGCTTCTAAGCAGTGATGGATGATTTCAGCACTTCCCATTTCTTGATTTTGCCATCACTTTTTCTAGACTCCTGGCTGGCTCAGTCTTCCTATATATTCCTGTTCATTAGGCCAGTGTTGTTTTGTATCAGGGATCTCTTAATCAGATATCAGGAACTGATCTCTTAATCAGTTTTAACAGGAACTTTGTTGTTGCCCTGAGGTTCTAACTCTTATGCTTCCTCTTACCATTTTGGTCTCTTCCTGTAGTATTCAAGCAACTATTTTACTGTCATTATCTAAATTGATTCCTTAGAGTACAACAGAAATAAAAGCCTCAATTAAAAAATCTTGTGAGGAAAAACCTTAAGTTTTCTACAGGAAACTTATTATTCTTTAATTGTGACTTTAATTTTTACTTTGTTATGTTTTTAAGCCTTTTATTTTGAAATAATTATAATTCAAAGGAAGTTGGAAAGATAGTACAGAGGTCCCATGCACCCTTCACCCAGTTCGCCCCAGTGATTACAACTTACGTAACTGTAACATGATTTCAAAACCGAGACCTTGACGCTGGTATAGTGTGTGTGTAATTGTCATTTTATCACATGTATTGATTCATTAAACCCCTACAGTCAAGATATGTACATTTCCATCATCACAAAGGTCTCCCTCCTCCTACCCCGTTATAGTCACACATGGTATTCTGGTCCCTCAGTTCACCTTTCTGAGCATCAGCAGTCATGAATCTCTTCTCCATTTCTATAATTTTCTCATTTTGAGAATGTTATATGAATGGCAACCTACAGTCTGAAAACTTTTCTTTGGTAACTTGTTATGTAGTAAATTGTGTCTCCTCCAAAGGTCTGTTGAATTCCTGACCCCCAGAACCTCAGAATGTGACCTGATTTGGAAATGGAGTTGTTAACAGCTCTGAGTAGTTCCAGTGAGGTCATATTGGAGTAGAGGAGACACTTATCCAGTACGACCATTGTCCTTACAAGAAGAGAAGAGACAGAAACCCAGGGAAGGATGCCCTGTGATGAGGGAGACAGAGATGGAAGTGCTTTAGCTCCAGGTCATGGAACCCCAAGGATTGCCATCAACCACCAGAACCCAGGCAGCACCAAGGGAGGAGTCCCCCATCCAGCTTTCAGAGGGAACAGGTCCCCTGAAGCCATGACTTCAGGCTCCATGTCTCCAGATTGTGAGGCAATAAATTTCTGTTGTTTAAACCACCCAGTTCCTGATACTTTGTCGTGGCAGGCCTAGAAAACTAACACAATAACCTTTCTGTTTGAAGAACTTCCTTTAACCAGTGCCACCAACAAATTCTCTTAGCTTTTCTTTATCTGATCACTTTTTTTCCCCCTCTTTCATTCCTGAAGGATAGTTTCATAAGGCATGGAATTCGTGGATTATGATTCTTTTCTTTCAGCACTTGAAAAATATTCTGGCACTTCCTTCTCCAAGGTTTAGATGAGGAATCTGTTTTCATTCAGACTGGTGGTAGGTACTATTGCACTTTTCCTCTGGTTGCTTTCAAAGTTTTTTCTTTATTTTTAGTTTTCCCAAATTGAGTTATAATGGGTCTTGGTGTGGATTGATTTATTTGTTTGGGGTTTACTTCACTTCTTAGATCTTTAGGCTTATTTCACCAAATTTGGGAAAATTTCAGGCCTCATTTCTTCAGATACTCTTTCTTCTTTCTTTTCTCCATCTGGGATTCTGATGATCTGAATGTTGGTTTTGTTTTTTTTGTTTGTATTTTCCTACATATCGCTAAGGTTCGGTTCAGCTTTTGTTTTGTTTTTTTTTTTTTTGGCCTGTTTTCTCTCTGTTGTTCAGTTTGGGTGAATTCTGTTCGTATTCCTCAAGTTCATTGATTCTTTCCTCTGTCATTTCCACTGTACTGTTGACCCCATCCACTGAGTTTTTAAAAGTTTCTATGATGACATTTTTCAGTTCTAAAAGTTACATTTAGTTCTATGTTATAATTATAACATCTGGGTTTTGTTTGTTTTGCTGAGATTTTCTGTTTTTCCATTTGTTTCAAGAGGATTTGTACTTGATTGTTGAAACTTCTTTTACAATGACTTTTATCCACTCAGGCTGCTCTAACAAAATTCTATAGACTGGGTGGCCTAAATAAGACTCGTGTTTCTCACAGTTCTGAAGTCTGGAAGTCCAAAATGAAGCTGCTGACAAATTTTGTGCTTCTAAGGGCCTTCTTGGCTTCCTGAGAGCTGCCTTCGTACTCTCTGGTGTCTTTTTTTTTTTTTTTAAGGTCACTAATCCCATCATGGGGTTTCCCCTTCAGGACCTCATCTCAACCCTCCTGTGCACCACTGGGTTCATGAGAACAGAATGATGTCTGCTTTTCTATCTCAGAAAATAGGCTACTCCCTAGAGTAGTGACTAAAACACTGCAGGGATGCAGTTCAGTGTTTAGGTGACTGTTGAATTAATGGAGTTTTAAAAAGGAAGCTGGGAATTTCAGTGTTTATTTAAAAAGGGAAAAGGGATATTTTTGGATAAGTTTATTTTCAGTATTAGTTATATATTTGTTAGTGTATAGCATTTTCTGAGTCTTGCCTGTACAACACAAAAGGATGGCCAGTGCTCATCCTTTTTACTCCTTAATTAAATTACACTCAGTATTGAGTGTGGCTTCCCAGGTGGCCCTAGTGGTAAAGAACCTGCCTGCCAATGCAGGAGATGTAAGAGACGTGGGTTCGATTGGGAAGATCCCCTGGAGGAGGAAATGGCAACCCACTCCAGTATTCTTGCTTGGAAAATCCCATGGACAGAGGAGCCTGGGAGCTACAGTCCATGGAATCACAAAGAGATGGACACGACTGAGTGGCTAACTCTACTCTATGTATATTACACTGAATCTGGTGCTAAGAGAAAACAAGCCATCTATTTTATTTTTGTCTTCAGGGATTCTGCTCCTTCCGTTTTGTCTTTTTTCATTGAAGTATAGTTGATTTACAATGTTCTGAAGAATTCTGCTTCTTAATGTAGTCAAGAAGAAATGGATATCTAGCACCACACTGTACACACCCACAGATATCTTTAGTTTAGTACATTTACCAGAGATGCAGCTGGACAAGAGAAGGACATGCCAAGTGAAGGGTCCATGGAGCAGAAACCCATGAATTTCATTCAAAGACAGCCGACTCTTTCCTGTCTATATCTTTTTCCTTTGGTGAACTCTGGGGCCTCTGTAGCCTGTTTTGACAGTCCTGGATGTGACTTCATTCTGATTTCCCAGAGCAGTTTGAAAAGCACCTTCCTCCATGCTGGTGGAGACATCTCACTCAGAATTCTGACCCCATTTTAATCTACTCTGAGAATGTCAGTTAGGTGTTCCCGATCACCTGAAGCATAGGAGACAGAAGCACAGCCATGGGCTCATTTAGAGTCAGTCATGACGTAGAAGAAAGGTGTTTAAAATTAATCCACATAGGCCAAAATACCAGCAGTGTTTTAGGCTGTTTCGTTTCTTCTACGTTTACACCTCTAAGTAAGAAGTATTTCCTTTGGTCACCAAGGCTAACTTCCTATAAAAGAAGAATGAATGTTCTTGGTGTGTGCTTGTTTTTATGAGGATATCACTGTAATGTTACCTATATTCACTAATATGGAGACCATTACTAACGTGGCGATCACCCAGAATAAATCAAAGGGCCAGGAGGTATGAGGAGGTTGTCATAGATAAATGTATACAGCTCTTTCACTTTCTTTCTTTTTCTTTTGTTGTAGTAAAGCATAAATAACATAAATTTACCATTTTAACCTCTTCTAAATTTTTTAGTTGTATTAATAAACAAACACATTATGTGAAATTTACCTTCTTAACCATTCTTAAGTGTATAGTTCTGTGGCATGAAGTACCTTGATATTGTTGAGCAATCATCACCACCATCCATCTCCAGAACTTTTTCACCTTCCCCAACTGAAGTGCTGTACCCATTAAATACCAACTCCACATCCTCCCCTCCTCTAGCCTGTAGTAACCTCTAGAAACCTGATGTAGGTGGAATCATACAATATTTATCCTCTGACTTACTTGTCTTAGCATAATGTCTTCAAGGTTCATTTATGTTATGAATTTCACTTCTTCTTAAGATTGAAAATGCTATTCATATATACCTATATATCACATTTTATTTATCTCTTGATCCATCAATGGACAGACACACTGCCACTTCCACCTTTTGTCTGCTGTGAATAATGCTGCTACAAACATGGGCATTCAGATATCTGTTTGAGTTCTGTGCATTCAGTTCTTTTGTGTATATAGCCAGAGAGTTGCTGCTGGATTACGTGGTAATTCTAGGTTTCCTTTTTTGAGGAACCTCTTGTCATAACCTCTGCTATACTATTTGTCATAGCAGCTGTATCATTCATATTCCCACTAGCAATGCCCAGGGTTCTGGTTTCTTCATATCTTTGACAACACTGATATGTTCTGTTTTTTTGGATAAGTCATCCTAATGGTGTGAGGTAGTTGAGCATCTTTTCATGTGCTTATTGGCCATTTGTGTATCTTTTTCAGGGAAATGTCTATTCAAGTCCTTTGCCCATGTTTTAATTGTGTTGTTGATTTTTCAGTTGTAGGAATCCTTTATATATCCTAGATATCAATCTCCTATTAGATATATGATTTGCAAATACTTTGTCCCATGTTGTGGGTTGCCTTTTCACTTGATTGATACTATCATTTGATACACAGAAGTCCAACTTACCTATTTTTTTATTTTCTTTTTTTTGCTTTTGCTGTCATATCCAGGAATTCATTACCAACTTGAATGTCATGATGCTTTTGCCCTATGTTGTCTTCTAGGAGTTTAATGGTTTTAGATACTAAGTCTAGATCTTGGATTTGAGTTAATTTTTGTATAACTAAATTTGTATATGAAAAGGGTCCAGATTCATTCTTTTGCATTTGAATGTCTAGTTTTCCCACAATCATTTGTTGAAAAGACTGTCTTTCCCCCCAGTGAATGGTCTTGGCACCCTTGTCAAAAATCATTTGACCATATATGTCAGGATTTTTTTCTTTTCTCTTTATGCCATTGGTCTGTATATGTCTTTTTTCTTTCTTTCTTTTTTTAACTTATTTATTTTAGTTGAAGGCTAATTACTGTACAATATTGTAGTGGTTTTTGCCATACATTGACATGAGTCAGCCATGGGTTTACATTTGTTCCCCCTCCTGAACCCCCCTCCCTCCTCCCTCCCCATCCCATCCCTCTGGGTCATCCCATTGCACCAGCCCTGAGCACTTGTCTCATGCATCAAACCTGGACTGGCGTTCTGTTTCACATATGATAATATACATGTTTCAATGCTATTCTCTCAGATCGTCTCACCCTCACCTTCTCCCAGAGTCCATAAGACTGTTCTATACATCTGTGTCCCTTTTTCTGTCTTGCATATAGGATTATCATTACCATCTTTCTAAATTCCATATATATGCATTAGTATAGGTGTTTTGTATTGGTGTTTTTCTTTCTGGCTTACTTCACTCTGTATAATGGGCTCCAGTTTCATCCATTTCATTAGAACTGATTCAAATGTATTCTTTTTAATAGCTGAGTAATATTCCATTGTGTATATGTACCACAGCTTTCTTATCCATTCATCTGCTGATGGGCATCTAGGTTGCTTCCAAGTCCTGGCTATTATAAACAGTGCTGCGATGAACGTTGGGGTACACATGTCTCTTTCAATTCTGGTTTCCTCAGTGTGTATGCCCAGCAGTGGGATTGCTGGGTCATATGGCAGTTCTGTTTCCATTTTTTTAAGGAATCTCCACACTGTTCTCCATAGTGGCTGTACTAGTTTGCATTCCCACCAACAGTGTAAGAGGGTTCCCTTTTCTCCACACCGTCTCCAGCATTTATTGCTTGTAGACTTTTGGATAGCAGCCATTCTGACGGGCATGAAATGGTACCTCATTGTGGTTTTGATTTGCATTTCTCTAATAATGAGTGATGTTGAGCATCTTTTCATGTGTTTGTTAGCCATCTGTATGTCTTCTTTGGAGAAATGTCTGTTTAGTTCTTTGGCCCATTTTTTGATTGGGTTGTTTATTTTTATGGTATTGAGCTGCAGGAGTTGCTTGTATATTTTTGAGATAATTGTTTGTCCGTTGCTTCATTTGCTAGTATTTTCTCCCATTCTGAAGGCTGTCTTTTCACCTTCTTACAGTTTCCTTTGTTGTGCAAAAGCTTTTAAGTTTAATTAGGTCCCATTTGTTTATTTTTGCTTTTATTTCCAATATTCTGAGAGGTGGGTCATAGAGGATCCTGCTGTGATTTATGTTGGAGAGTGTTTTGCCTATGTTTTCCTCTAGGAGTTTTATAGTTTCTGTTCTTACGTCTAGATCTTTAATCCATTTTGAGTTTATTCTTGTGTATGGTGTTAGAAAGTGTTCTACTTTCATTCTTTTACAAGTGGTTGACCAGTTTTCCCAGCACCACTTGTTAAAGAGATTGTCTTTTCTCCATTGTATATTCTTGCCTCCTTTGTCGAAGATAAGGTGTCCATAGGTATGTGGATTTATCTCTGGGCTTTCTGTTTTGTTCCATTGATCGATATTTCTGTCTTTGTGCCAGTACCATACTGTCTTGATGACTGTGGCTTTGTAGTAGAGCCTGAAGTCAGGCAGGTTGATTCCTCCAGTTCCATTCTTCTTTCTCAAGATTGCTTTGTCTATTCGAGGTTTTTTATATTTCCATACAAATTGTGAAATTATTTGTTCTAGTTCTGTGAAAAATACTGTTGGTAGTTTGATAGGGATTGCATTGAATCTATAGATTGCTTTGGGTAGTATACTCATTTTCACTATATTGATCCTTCCAGTCCATGAACACAGTATATTTCTCCATCTATTTGTGTCCTCTTTGATTTCTTTCATCAGTGTTTTATAGTTCTATATATAGGTCTTTTGTTTCTTTAGGTAGATATTTTCCTAAGTATTTTGTTCTTTTCGTTGCAATGGTGAATGGTATTGTTTCTTTAATTTATCTTTCTGTTTTCTCAGTGTATAGGAATGCAAGGGATTTCTGTGTGTTAATTTTATATCCTGCAACTTTACTATATTCATTGATTAGCTCTAGTAATTTTCTGGTAGAGTCTTTAGGGTTTTCTATGTAGAGGATCATGTCATCTGCAAACAGTAGGAGTTTTACTTCTTTTCCTATCTGGATTCCTTTTATTTCTTTTTCTGCTCCGATTGCTGTGGCCAAAACTTCCAAAACTATATTGAACAGTAGTGGTGAGAGTGGGCACCCTTGCCTTGTTCCTGACTTTAGGGGAAATGCTTTCAATTTTTCACCATGGAGGATAATGTTTGCTGTGGGTTTGTCATATATAGCTTTTATTATGTTGAGGTATATTCCTTCTATTCCTGCTTTCTGGAGAGTTTTTATCATAAATGGATGTTGAATTTTGTCTAAGGTTTTTTCTGCATCTATTGAGATAATCATATGGTTTTTATCTTTCAATTTGTTAATGTGGTATACTACATTGATTTGCGGATATTAAAGAATCCTTGCATTCCTGGGATAAAGCCTACTTGGTCATGATGTATGATCTTTTTAATATGTTGTTGGATTCTGTTTGCTAGAATTTTGTTAAGGATTTTTGCAGCTATGTTCATCAGTGATATTGGCCTGTAGTTTTCTTTTTTTGTGGCATCTTTGTCTGGTTTTGGTATTAGGGTGTCTTTTTTCTTTAAGCCACTTTATTGTGGTATGATTGACATACAGAAAGCTGTACATATTGAATGTATACAACTTGATGAGTTTGGAGACAAGTGATAGCTCTCTTTATGCCAGTACCACACTGCTTTGATTACTATAACTTTGTAGTTAAGTTTTGAAGTCAGAAAATATGAAACTGCCCAACTTGGTTCTTCTTTTTCAAGATTGTTTTTGCTATTTGGGTGTGCGTTTGCTTTAAAATGCTGTTAGTAACTATAGCTACTTATTTTCTGATGTTTTAAAACTATTACTCAAAAGCTGGGTTATATTGGCACAGATTGGTATTAAAATAAGTCCTCTTTTTCTGCCACAGTGTTGTATTTGAAGGTTTATTTGTTTTTATTTTATTTACTTTCATATAATTGAGTGGACCTAGCTTTGGTTTCTAAATTGAGAATTTTAGGGAATTCCCTGGTGGTCGAGTGGTTAAGACTCCATGTTTTACTGATGAGGGTGCAGGTTCAGTTCCTGGTTGGGGATCTAAGATCCCACAAACTGCATGGGATCCATGTGTGGCCAAAAAATGAAATTTCAAATAATAGAGAATTTTGTGTATCAGAACAAAATCAAGCTCAGAGAAAGTGTTAGAAGTAACAAAAAAAATTGAGTACGTTAGCTAATTTTATTTCAGTGTTGCTGAGACCTGAGCTGAATGCCATCTGGTCTTGTAATGAATCCAAAAAGTGGAAAGTTTACAAATAAATTAGAAAATGTAAGTTCTTGATTTCTTACCATATACGTTAACAAAAAATCATACTGAAATTCTAAATTCAGAATATTATGAAAAGTCCATCAAAATAATTAATGGATCAAATTAATATTTCTAAGATTTCTCTCTTTGACTGCAAATATGTTTTCCAAATTCAAATCTTAAAATCATATTTTATTTCCTATTTTTCCTATAATCTAGGTAAAATGTTACTATTGAGTTAAATATTTAAAAAGATATTTTGTTAGCAGTATATTAAACAACATGGTGTACTTGTATATATACATTCATGGCCCATGAAAAAGTAGAAATTTCACTAATTTGAAAAAGCTATAATAAATAAGCCATAAGTATATGTAAAGTGGTTTCTTATATAATTTTTAACATCATCATGGAAAAAGAAATTTAAGACATTTTAAAGGTTTTTTTCCTCCAAATTAAGTAACTTTTAAATACATTTATGTGATTAGAATCTGTTAACAAAACAAAGAAGACGTAGAAAATGCCACAATTTAATATAGTTGATGTTGACAGTGTTCTCATATTTAAATTGTGGATTAATTGGTCATTTCAGCATCTTTTCTGTTTCAGATTTTTAAAGCCAGGAAACTTTAATTTTTATTTAGGTTTTTGACTCTTCAGAGTTTTTAAAAATACTTAATTTATTTATTTGGCTGTACTAGGTCTTAGTTGTGAGGCATGTAGGATTTAGTTCTCTGACAAATGATCAAACACAGGCCCCCTGCATTGGGAATGCAGAATCTTAGCCTCTGGACTACCAGGGATGTCTTGGATTTAAAAAAATCCTATGTTTCTTTCTTTTTTTTTGTTTAACTTGATTGAATGTGCAATGGTAAAATTGAATAAAAAACAAAAATAATCTTCATTTTATGTTGGTAGCTGTGTCATGTTACAACTTTTGTGTATTTACTGCCATCTAGTGTTTTAAAAAATCATGACACTTTTATTTGTATAATAGTTGCAGAAATTTATTACAGACTAAGAGAATAGCCTACTAATATATGAAACTATATCATAGAATTGTATAAAAATACCATTTTCTAGGTTAAAATAGTCAAATGCTGGGAACTTCATCAAGTTCATCCCACAGGATTAAATTAGTACCTAAATAGTTTCTCTTAAATAATCATCATTATTCTCACTTCTGAGACAAATTTAGCTCACTTTTTATTGAAGGATCACTGTTTTAAATGTAGAATTATACAAAGATCTCCATTTCCTAAAAGATAGAAATGGCTTAAATTCCTTTAAACATCAAATGTTTGATAATCTTTTATTTTAGTGTTAAATGCGCCCACAGTTTTCTCTTAATTCTAAACTTGGCAAGATGCTTCAAACATATTGAATGCTAACAATTCACCTACTAAATGCTGTTCTTTTTCTAGAGTGAAAATGAATCCACTTTTCACCTACAAATTACACTGCGTTTCCTTTTTTAAAAAACTTTTTCTTTCTATTGGAGTATGCTGCTGCTGCTGCTAAGTTGCTTCAGTCGTGTCCGACTCTGTGCGACCCCATAGACGGCAGCCCACCAGGCTCCTTCATCTCTGGGATTCTCCAGGCAAGAATATTGGAGTGGGTATAGCCAGTTAATAATTTATGATAGTTTCAGGTTAGAAATTATACTACATTTCTGATGGTTAGGTTCTGGTGACCAGCAAGCCAGTCTGCACCATGCATGTTTAATTGATAATTTTTAAAAGATCACTTTATCACAGTTTCTTCTTTGTTGTCTTTTTTTTTTTTTTTTAAAGAATGTAAGTTAGGTAATTTTTTTTTCTAGTGCAGGCAGGAGGAGAAGGGGGTGACAGAGGATGAGATGGTTGGATAGCATCACTGACTTAGTGGACATGAGTTTGAGCAAACTCCGGGAGATAGTGAAGGACAGGGAAGCCTGGTGTGCTGCAATCCATGGGGTACAATTTAGTGACTAAACAACAACAAAGGAAACAGCGTTGATTCTCATCTCTTTGTAATGACTAAAAGTGTCTCCCGAGAGTGAACTGAACCTTTAGGATTCTTTTATGCCCTGACTGAAGGCTTTATTTTCTTATTTAAAAAAATAATTAGTTTCAGACTTAAAGAAAAGTTGCAAACATAGTACAGTTAATTCCTATGTATCCCTTTATTAGGGGTTACTAATTTGGAACATTTTGCCATATGTGTGCTGTTCTCTCTGTCTCTTGACTGATTTACATCTGTATCTACTGATACAAAAAAAAAAGGATCAGTGCAAAGAAATAGAGGAAAACAACAGATTGGGAAAGACTAGAGATCTCTTCAAGAAAATTAGAGATACCAAAGGAACATTTCATGCAAAGATGGGCTTGATAAAGGACAGAAATGGTATAGACCTAACAGAAGCAGAAGATATTAAGAAGAGGTAGCAAGAATACACAGAAGAACTGTACAAAAAAGATCTTCATGACCCAGATAATCACAATGGTGTGATCACTCACCTAGAGCCAGACATCCTGGAATGTGAAGTCAAGTGGGCCTTAGAAAGCATCACTACGAACAAAGCTAGTGGAGGTGATGGAATTCCAGTTGAGCTATTTCAAATCCTCAAAGGTGATGCTGTGAAAGTGCTACACTCGATATGCCAGCAAATTTGGAAAACTCAGCAGTGGCCACAGGACTGGAAAAGGTCAGTTTTCATTCCAATCCCAAAGAAAGGCAATGCCAAAGAATGCTCAAACTACCGCACAATTGCACTCATCTCACATGCTAGTAAAGTAATGCTCAAAATTCTCCAAGCCAGGCTTCAGCGATACGTGAACCGTGAACTTCCAGATGTTCAAGCTGGTTTTAGAAAAGGCAGAGGAACCAGAGATCAAATTGCCAATATCCGCTGGATCATCGAAAAAGCAAGAGAGTTCCAGAAAAACATCTATTTCTGCTTTATTGACTATGCCAAAGCCTTTGACTGTGTGGATCACAATAAACTGTGGAAAATTCTGAAAGAGATGGGAATACCAGACCATCTGACCTGTCTCTTGAGAAACCTGTATGCAGTTCAGGAAGCAACAGTTAGAACTGGACATGGAACAACAGACTGGTTCCAAATAGGAAAAGGAGTCTGTCAAGGCTGTATATTGTCACCCTGCTTATTTAACTTATATGTAGAGTACATCATGAGAAACGCTGGGCTGGAAGAAACACAAGCTGGAATCAAGATTGCCGGAAGAAATATCAATAACCTCAGATATGCAGATGACACCACCATTATGGCAGAGAGTGAAGAAGAACTAAAGAGCCTCTTAATGAAGGTGAAGGAGGAGAGTGAAAAAGTTGGCTTAAAGCTCAACATTCAGAAAACTAAGATCATGGCATCTGGTCCCATCACTCCATGGGAAATAGATGGGGAAATAGTGGAAACAGTGTCAGACTTTATTTTTTTGGGCTCCAGAATCACTGCAGATGGTGACTGCAGCCATGAAATTAAAAGACGCTTACTCCTTGGAAGGAAGGTTATGGCCAACCTAGATAGCATATTTAAAAGCAGAGACATTACTTTGCCAACAAGTCTGTCTAGTCAAGGCTATGGTTTTTCCAGTGGTCACGTATGGATGTGAGAGTTGGACGGTGAAGAAAGCTGAGCGCCGCAGAATTGATGCTTTTGAACTGTGGTATTGGAGAAGACTCTTGAGAGTCCCTTGGACTGCAAGGAGATCCAATCAATCCATCCTATAAGAGATCAATCCTGGGTGTTCATTGGAAGGTCTGATGTTGAAGCTGAAGCTCCAATACTTTGGCCACCTCATGCGAAGGGTTGACTCATTGGAAAAGACCCTAATGCTGGGTAGGATTGGGGGCAGGAGGAGAAGGGGATGCCAGAGGATGAGATGGTTGGATGGCATCACCGACTCGATGAACATGGGTTTGGGTAGACTCCGGGGGTTGGTTATGGACAGAGAGGCCTGGCGTGCTGCAGTTCCTGGGGTCGCAAAGAGTCGGACACAACTGAGCAACTGAACTGAACTGAACTGAACTACTGATACACAGAAATATTTCACTCTATGGAGATTCTATTTCTGCACTGCCTTTTAATGCATTGTTGCCCTGAGCCAGTCACCTTGTCTCATAAGCTCATCTCCTTGACTGCCTGAGGCCAGTGCAGCATCCTCCCCAGGAATGCTCTGAGGAGTAGAGTAAGAAATGAAATGTGTGTATCCCTGAGCAGAAGCGTCTGGCATGGAGCAGGTGCTGAACATAATGCAGGTCTTGTTATCACTTTTACAAGGCAAGATATTGTACATGTGAAATGCCAAACACAGAGCTGGGCACCTGGTCAAGGCTCCGGGGATATGAACTGCAGTTCTAACCATCTCTGCAATAGCAGAATAAAACTTTTGTTATCTTTATCAGGTCTTAATTGCTGCATGCAGGATCTTCATTCTGTCATGCAGCATCTTTCTTTGCAGCCCTCAGACTTTCTAGTTGAGGCACCCTAGCTCCGTAGTGGGGGCGCATGGGCTTAGTTGCTCTGCGACATGTGGGATCTTAGTTCTTCAACCAGAGCTCGAACCCACGTCCTCTGCATTGCAAGGCAGATTCTTATCCATGGGCCACCAGGGAAGTCCCTACCATCAACTTTTTAATGAAAGATTTTGCTGTGCATTTGGGAAATACACTAGCAAAATCCCTGGGCAAAATATTAAGATTATATTATTTATAAGAAAAGGTGAACTGACTTTTCTGTATGGTACGGTGGTTAAGAACATAGGCTCTGGATTCAAATCCTGACTCCAGTTTGACAAGTTATGTGTCTTTGAATGAATTTGAACAGTTCAGTACAATTGTTATGCTGACAAGTGAATAAACACACTTGGTGTGCTCACCATAGTGCTTGGTAAGGTTAAGTATTCGTAATTGTTAGTTATTATTGTTGTCTCAGAGGAGAATACCTGTTCCCATAACAGTCTCTTCACCTGGATGAAAGGTCTGATTAAATTCTGGGATTTCAGTTTAAAAACTTGCCTAGGAAGGAACCCACAACCAACTCTTCATCTGATCTCCGCTTCCCAGTGTCTCAGCATGTGTTGGGCTCCTGGGAAGGTAAAGGTTTTTGACCTTTAGGTTAGAGTCCTTTGGGATGGAGTTATTGAACTGGGGGTTTTCCTTCTTCCTTTTGCTTCATATAATCTTGGTAATTTTCTGGTCTGTTAATGCACTGTCCCCCTCTTCAGTATTATCCAAATGAAACATTGCTCTGTGTTCTCTTAACAGTGTGGAAATAATTAAAGACAGTCAAGGTAAATTCTTTCATTGGGTATGTAATTATTGTGTGCTTATAATATGGCAGGCATTATCAAGGTGGCTCAAATGGTGAAGAATCTGCCTGCAATGTGGGAGACCTGGGTTTGATCCCTAGGCCGGGAAGATCTCCTGGTGCAGGGAGTGGCTACCCACTCCAGTATTCTTGCCTGGAGAATTCCATGGAGAGAGGAGCCTGGCGGGCTGCAGTCCATGGGATCGCAAAGAGTCAGACACAACTAAGTGACTAACACACACTCACATACCAAGATGTAGTCCTGGCTTTAGAAATGCTCACAGATAGAATCCTCCAAAAGCTAAATCACAGCGCAGTAAGTAGAAGGCTATTTTCCTAACCTCCCCCATGGCCACCAGCTCTTCCCATCCCCTCCTGACAGTCCTCCCCCTGGCACAGACTCTCCCAGCCTGCTGGTGGGGGTCCATGGGGAGGATGTCCACTCGCTGAGTGAAGTACTCACCAAGAGGCATTTAGTTCCCGAGTCTGTTTATGTGTGGTATTCTCCCAACTGTGATTGGCATAAATTAATTAAATGGAATGAAAACTGATGAAATGTGTGTGCTAAAATAGAGAGAGGCATCATTTTCATGAAAACCTTTGGAAAGACTCCATGAAGACAAATGACTATCAGATTGGATAAAGATGAGTCAATTGTAAAAGATTAGGGAAAATCATAAAAATATGGGCAGCTTCGAGATTCTGTTTTCATACTGCTTCACGAGCGTCTTAAAATTTTCACTCTTGAAAGAAAACAAACCTAGGAATCTTTGACATTGTCTCATGGGTGTTCAGAGAAGGCAATGGCACCCCACTCCAGTACTCTTGCCTGGAAAATCCCATGGACAGAGGAGCCTGGTAGGCTGCAGTCCATGGGGTCGCTAAGAGTCGGACACGACTGAGCGACTTCACCTTCCCTTTTCACTTTCATGCGTTGGAGAAGGAAATGGCAACCCACTCCAGTGTTCTTGCCTGGAGAATCCCAGGGACGGCAGAGCCTGGTGGGCTGCCGTCTATGGGGTCACACAGAGTCGGACACGACTGAAGCGACTTAGCAGCAGCAGCAGCATGGCTGTTATTTATGCCTAGAAGACCACGGCAAACTCCATCACTGGATCCTACTCAAAGAAAAGGCCTTGGCTCCACATGAAAAGATTTGCAAATAAATGTACATTTAAATGTTTGCTAAAATATAACATTAAAGGTTGGCATTTTTAATAGATTCT
This sequence comes from Giraffa tippelskirchi, assembly GCF_054371585.1. NCBI lineage: Eukaryota > Metazoa > Chordata > Mammalia > Artiodactyla > Giraffidae > Giraffa > Giraffa tippelskirchi. The sequence goes on along the minus strand of NC_137283.1, from coordinate 14,953,890 downwards.
TATTTTGACTAACTTTTTATATTAGCTGAGGAATTTTGACCTAGGTGAACTGCCTAAAAGAGCTTCTGTCCTTGGGGAATATGGGATTAGGGGCCTGGCCCTTAAGTTTGTCAATTAATGGGAAATATTTGTTCTGTTGAAGGACCCAGTGCCCTCCAAATTGAATGTTAGTGCATAATCTGTTTAAATATGACTTTGTTGATGTCCAGTGTTTGTAAATTGCTTTGCATTCTTTTAAGATATTGACGCTGGTAACCTAACCTGCTTCTTACCCTAGAAAGTTTAGGAAAAGGCAGGTCTCACGCCTCTGAAAGAGATCAGTTTTTACTCGGAGCTGTTTTCAGAAAAAGAATTTTGCAAGGATTAAGAATCAGAAAACTCTACAGTTTCTGTAGTCTCTTAAGTCATAATTTCAAAGTCTAGCTACATTATTTTCTTTAAAGTGAAATTGGAAAATGCCCTGTGTTTTCAAATGCAAATACTCAATATATCCATAGATAAAGAAAATGACTTGGGCTATTCATCTTTGAGAACTGCCACTCTGGTCCCCTCTAAGTGCTTTCAGAGCCTGCTGTCAATTACCTGTTCCCTCAGGTATCTCCTATTACATCCCAGCCTGTGCTCCCCACCCTCAGCCACAGACCTGCCCAGTTCATTGGCTTCATCTTGGCTTTATCTGCCAACCACCTCCTTACATGACAGCAGACTTCCCTTTCAGATGCATAAACCAATTCAGAGTCAAACCTGCCTCCTTTCTCTGCTTTTCTACTTCATTCCTTGGAGAATGGGGAGATAAGAAAGCATTTGGGCTTTATTTTTTCCCCCTAAGATGGCCAGCAAGTTGTGCTTCAGAAAGTTGAAAGTTGATTTTAAGAGTGTAAGAAATCTCCACTCTCTATAGTATCAGATGGGATGTTGAGAAGAGCCAATCCAAGGGGAGTTCATTTGGGGAGGCCTTGTAAGGCAGGGGACCTCTATGAAGGAAGAGTGGGACGCTGGGGCAGCTCCTGAGGCAGGAGTGACGGGAATGGTGCGGTCACAGGCCATGTGGGTTTGCTTAGAGTGAAGAGCATGATTTGGAGGATGAGGGGTAATGGGTGGGGAAGTGGATGGAGGCGTCAGAGCTCATGAGGAAAACTTCACATTGCATGTACATTTCATTACCAACTGGTCCCTTTTTGCATGCTCAGAGGCAGAACCACAATAGTAGTTTCCCCTCATTAATGTCAACTCTACCTGGCCATTCCCAGTGATACATGAAAATGAATAGGTTGAGAATTGAACTCACCGTATCTCTGCTCCTTTCCTTATGAGGGGGTAGCTGCTGCATGGAAGTATGAAGGGGGTGAAGCGGGTTCATGCCTCAGAAGCCTGGCCTTGTGGATGTAGACAGCTTTGGCCGTCCTCCGACCAGGACCACACCCACAGCCACACCCTCCTCTGTCTCTGCAGCCGCCAGGTTTCTCTGCTCTTTCCACAAATGTCCAAAGACGAGCAGGAGTCTGCCACGTCCTCTTTCCATTATCCTCCAATCTGCCTTGTTTTTTTGATTCCTGTGGTCCTGTTGGTTAGGTCCCAGCGCTTTATGCTTGCGTCCTTGTAGTTTATTTCTTCTGTCAGGAACAGAAAGGATGTCGGAATAGTTGTTCTTAAGGACCCGATCTTTAAGCCTTCTGCCTGTGCTTTCATATAAGTTACTGTTTGACTTCCATTTAACCTGCTACTTCTGGTCTACACCGAAAGTATTGATACGTAGAAGAGAAACCCCACTCCTGCTCTGTAAAGAGACCTCGACCCACAGGCTGAGCACTTAACGTTGTCATTTTTGATGTTATCTTCTTGCTTTTCACCTCAATGAAAATAGTTCCTTGACATTCGTGTTTCTCAGCATCTGTTGGTGGTGGTGGTGGTTAGCTGCTAACCTGTGTTCAACTCTTGTGACCCCATGGACCGTAGCCTGCCCGGCTCCTCGGTCCATGGAATTTCCCAAGCAGGAATACTGGAGTGGGTTGCCATTTCCTCCTCCAGGGGATCGCCCCACCCAGGAATCAAATCCACGTCTCCTGCTTTGCGGGTGGATTCTCTACCACTGAGCCACCAGGGAAGCTCTTCTTAGCATCCAAACCCTACTTAATCATCCCTTTTCTTTAGAAAAGTTTTCCCGTGTGAGCAGTACTCAAACCCAAAATGTTGCGTTAGTCCTCTAGGTCAGATCTCACTTCGAGAAACCCTTCACTGTTTCTTTGCACTGGAATTCTATATCAAAGATTGAACCAGGTGTGAATATTTTTTTTTTTTTAGTGTCATAGAAATTGATATATTAATTGGTTTGGTGAAATGATACCAATTTTACCAGTTCCTGATTTTTGTAGTTATTTTGATATGTTGTAATGTCGTTTTATGTTGCTGTTACTTCTGTTTTCCTCCTCCCTTCCTCTCTTTGGTCTGTAGCCTAAAAGGTTCAGAGGGGCTTTTGTAGCTCCCCCAAGGGGCCATGTGGTAAAGACTGATTAAATTAGACGCTCTGTGAGAGTATTTTTATAGACTCCAAGGTGCTTATAAATGTAAGACGTTAATATTACCACTGTAATTTCTTCCTAGTTAATAAAATGTGTTCCCAAACCCATTATGTTATAAATGTTACTAAAAATGGACTATTTACAAAGATGGTTAAGAACCATGAAAGGAAGGGAAAGAAAGATTTTGAATGTTGATGACTTTGTAAGAAAATGTCTTTTTACCTTACATATTTTAGTTAAAAACTCTTCTATCCCAACCGAAAAAATGTAAATGCCATGTTTTACACATACACATATTCATATATACATATGTATGCGTGCACACACGTGTGTGTATGTATTTCTTTAAAATAAGATACGACAATTCGCAGTCTAAAGATCAAGTTTCTCCTCTGGCAGCTTGAGCACAGGGTGGAGGGTGAGCTGCAGAACAGAGAGATATGATTATCCCTGTGCTGATGTCAGTGGGCCCCGGCCAGAACCATGTCTACATGTGCATGAAGGTTGCAGCACTCACATTATCCTTTCTACTTCAGCACTTGCGAGGAAAACTAATTGGTACCACCTTTGCTAATAATTAAGTCTGTGATATGGTCATTGGTGCACAAGGAACTCAAGTTGAGGGAGTATTTCACATCAGAAAGCTGATGGGATTGGAGCAGAAAGAATAAAATTTATTAATAGTCTTTCACAATCAGTTGTAGAAAAGGAACCACAGGGAGAAAGAGCAACTTTCATTTGGGTCGATGCTCTTTTCCACTGAGGGCTCAGGAAGGACAGAGGAGCAGGACTGTGGGGAGAGCTCATTGCATTGTCTTCCCTGTGTGGTTAAATTTGTCACATGATTTTTGTAATGTGCACCCTGTCTCAATTCGAACATGAAAATTTACTGAGGGTGATTGTCAGGGATTAGAAGTAAGGTGTGTATTTGACGACAGAGGTATATAGCACAAGGGGCATTTTTTGGAGTGATGGAATTGTTCTTTATCCTGATTATGGTAATGGTCTCACAGCTCAGTGCATTTGTTAAAACTTAAAGAGCTGCCCCCCCAATGAGTAATTTTTCCTCTACATATATTAAAAAGATAAAATTTAAAATATATGAAAATATTGAGAAACATGCTTTGGGAAACCTTTTGTCTGTGGCTCAGAATATGTTTACTCAACCTAGTCTTCTACGAGGTGAAAGAAATATTTTTTTTCCAAAATTAAGAATCAAACAACTTAATACCAGTTAATCTAAAATTTGATTTTACCTATCAAGTGGCTCTTCTCAAACTCCAAATGACATTTTATAGCTGAATTTTTAGAGACAGCGCAATAATAATAAAAGGGATGAGAAAACTAGGCTTCTTTGGCTTTTCCTTTTTGAGCCCTCATAACTTTCTTTCAGTATAAAAGGAGCCGCTCATCTTGAGTATTGTTTTGCTTATGAGAGGAAATTAAGGAGGTGAGCCACAGTACTCAGACTTTGGAAAATTCACTGGTCATGCCAAGAACACAAAGAGTCAGCTGTCTTTATATTTTATTGTATTCAGACTCTCTTTTCTGCATGGAGGTCATGTACAGAAATGCAAATAATTGTGTGGAAAGTGATATGCACTGCTGTTAAGCCTTTTAGAGGCATAAGGTACCCTTCATGTGCTTCTAGAATCAGCAGGATTCTGGGACAAATAGGAAGCAGCACAGTGGGAATGGTTCAGTGAGGGATCAAGATCAATGTTAGTTGAGTCACTAAAAACCATAAAGTTAGCATTTGGTAGTTTTTAAATAATTTCAAACTAAAAATGTTTTAAACAACTCGGAATATTAAGTTTACTCCTGAGTTTAGTTTTTCTGAGAACTTTTTAAATAGCCTATAAAATATTCTGAGCCAAGACGCTGTTTAAAGATTTAGCCTGTAGAATAGTTTTTAAATATAAAAGACTAAATAGTATGTGACTGTGATCCAGTTGAAAGCTGATTGATCAGTTAGGTAACAGATATTTACTGAGTGCTTATTTTGTAGTTTTTATGCTTTAAAATAAGGTTCAGTGACTTTTTATGACTAGGGTGCCAAGCCCTGTTTGTTTATTCTTTCGGGAGAAAGAAAAGGTTTATAATCTAAAGTCTTTGGGAAGGAACTTTGTCAAGCCTTTGTCAACTGATATCATAGTTATTAATTCACACATTAGCTGAAACAAATTGTGTTGGAGTTTTCTCTCTGTTGTTTTGGTCCATGTATCACTAAGACTTCCTGTCCTTTGTACTCATCGTAGTTAACAGTGATAATACTCCATGTGATACTAACACTGGGCTGGTCTGAGAACTGTGGGTTAGTAGTTTGCAGAAAGATAGATAGCAGCTCATACCAAAACGTAAGTCAGCAGGCTGCTTCCTTCCTTGAAAGTGTCTAGTCGACACTGAAAAACTGTCAGTCGAGCTCAAAGTGTGCTGTTGACAGTTGATTTGCCTTCTGGAGTAAGTCCTTCTCTCCTTGTGGACTAGAAACAGTGCCCTGACCTGTTCTGGTTTGCAGCTTGGCGGTTGACTACTTCATTCTTTCCTTTCTAAGAGTCACTGGATTCGAATAACGTTCATGCTTCTGAGGCGGAACATCACCCGTTTTGTTGCTCCCATTCTTGACTGGAGCTCTGCTGTTCCACAGTCCTGCTCTGTGGCTGTGCATTTCCAGGTGGATCCGGGGACCGTGGGGAGGGGTGGTGGACTGTCCTGCAGAGAGGTCACCTCCGCTATTTGGCTCTGCATGTTGGAATTGTCCAGAGTCTGGGTTAGGGGATTATACTCTTTAGAGACTGTGCTGTTTATGACCTCAGCTGCATTGTTCTGTTGCATGCATGCACGTGCGCGCACACACACAAGTGAACAGAATTTTGAAAACAGAAGGTATTCAGTTGAGCATTGCTATCTTTGAGAGAAATAATCAGCTCCAAGCATTCCTTCTATGCTCTTTTTATTTCTATAACTTAAAAAAATTTTTTTTGAATTCTTATTAATGAGTCAAATTACTTATTATATTTTGATTTATAAGGAAATAAAGCATTTCTATGTATATTATTAGATTGTTGTTGTTTCGTTGCTAATCCTGTGGACTGTAGCCCGCCAGGCCCCTCTGTCCATAGTATTTCCCAGGAAAGAATAACTGGAGTGGGTTGCCATTTCCTTCTCCATATTTGTATAACTTCTAATCATTTTTTTGGAGAAGTCATTCTCTCTCATATGCATCTTTTGTTTGGGCAGTAGCAGCTGGCCTCATCTTCCATGCGGCTTGATACCTGACAGTATCTATTGATATGGTTTCACTTCTGTTAGCTGGCACTGTGGAAACTACAAAGCTATTTTCTTATGGAAGAAATGATCTTTATTTAAAATCGTTGGTGTTTATTCTTTGAATAGTAATACATTTATAAGATTCAGAACGTGTAAGGTCAAAAACACAGTGAAAAAAAATCCTTCTGCCTCTTTCTCCCAATCCACAAATTCTCTTTCATGGGGGCAGCCAGTGTGGTCGGTTTCTATATAGGCTTCGAGGAATATTTAATATTCAGATAAACAAATACATATGTAAGAATAAGGATTCATGAGCAGAAGTTAATGAGTTTGTTTTACACCTAGTTGTTTAGTACAAATAAGAATGCTATTGGTATTTAAAAAATTTTTGTTTAAAGGAGTGCATATGTAAGAGGACAGCCAATGTTATTGAACTTTAGAATTCATAATTTGGTATTTTACAAAACAGTATTGACCTTTTCAGGATAGTAGAAATCCTTGCCTCACGAGGACGTGACAGGCTGAAGGACCATGACTGACGTGCTTGTTATTTCAGGTTCAGATCAGTTTCACCTACAGTTGAGGAAGAGCAAAAGCTGATTATTAATAACAAATGTTTTGACCTGCTTTTCCAATGATAGTGCCAGGATTGGATTGGGGCCAAAGCAAAGGAGCAGTCTATGTGGTTTGTGCATTTTTTATCATTTTAAAAATAAGAATGAATTTCAAATAGATCGTTTTGCAACTATGAGAAAAGCATCAGTATAATTCAGCAAAAATGCACTAGATTAGGGTGTTTTTGAGGGTTTTTCTTTCTTTAAATAAGCTTCATGACTTTTAAACAAATGTGAAATAGGTATACTCTTTGACCTAGAAATCCTACTTCAAATAATTTTTCCTCAGGAGAGAGCGTTTGAGAGTGGGGTGACTTAGAGCCTCAATGATCCAGTTCTTTGGATGAACTTACCTTAACCTGGTTTTTCAACCCTCTTTTCAGTCTCATTTTCTACTGTGTTCCTCTTTCTTCCTCACCCTCGTTGTTCCTCAGCTTTCTTCTACCTTCACTTCTTATTTGCATCCTCTGGAATGTATTACCACCTCTTTTCTGCTGGCATCTCCCTATTTCAGGCCTCTTCCTTGTTCAACTCTTCTCCACCTGTTTCGCTGAGGTATTGAGCTGAGTGTTGGGGCTGGGAGCAAGCAGAGGTATAATAAACCCCTTCCTGATGGGGCTCCATTTTAGCCACAGGCCACAAAGATAGAACAGAGAAGATCTGTCTGTTGTGGAACAAGGATCACTAAGTTCCTAATCAGAGAGCAAGCAGTGCCTCTAGAGCAGGGCATATACGTTTTGTGAATTCTTTTCATGAGGATTAAAAAAGGACCTGAACACATGTAAACCTTTCGTTATCACTGTGTTTTTTGGGTCAGGGATTCCCAGATGTTTCAGAGAGATTGTTTTATTCTTTTGTGGGGGAGAAAATATTAAAATAATGTGAATTAAATTAATTTTGCTTTGTATGACTATGAAGATAAAGCTTGAGGGATTTCTGAGGGTCATGGAACTGATCTGTACCCTGATTATGGTGGTGGTTTACATAAGTCTATGCATGTGTTAAAATTCATGAAACTGTATGCTAAAAAAGTCAATTTTATTATATGACATAAAAGTAAAATTTAAAAACAAAATAACTTTGTTTAAAGAATTTTATGTATTCTTGCAAGTAGAGATATAATCATGGATGTCATTAATTAAGGAATCAGTGTTATGATGAACTGTTGCATGGCTATTACAAACATTGGGATTTCCAAAGACCTAGTTAGACTGTTTCTCAGTCCTTCCTACCCTTCTCTCCATAGACACACCAGCTCGTATTTTCATACTTAGTATAAAACCCATTCCAAGCTGAGTGAGAACAGCACGTCAGTGATGATGGCTGCTCGAATTTTCCCCCTAAATCCTTAGGAAGAATTTTGAGCTATTTTAAACTTAATACAAATTTTGAAAATTTATGTGCAAAGTTTAAGTTAAGGAAAAGCATTTGCAGTCATCAAAGCATCAGTTGCTATTTATTGCCTGTTTATTTAGAAAGACTGAGTCCTCGTCCCTAGGATTCTTAGACCTTTGCATTCTTAGTATCTTTGGGAGTATTTGAGACTTTCATCCTATAGCTGTTGGTGATTCTACTTTTCTTCTATTTGGCAAGATACAGTTGATGTCACCTATGGGGCTGCCAAATGAATCAGTAGGTTTCTAGCTGGAGACCTATCTGTGGTGACTGTCAGTAATGAGGATTTCTATTTATTGAGCAGAACTATCACTGGACTTGTGACAGTGCCATAAGCTCTCTCATTAATGTTTTTTAATTAACTACAATAAAAAATAGTATTGTGAGATCGCACGTTTTTATTTTTGAGACCTATATAGTATATATTTTTATAGCAATTACAAAGCAGAAATATAAAATATTAACTTTTATTTTAAAATATTTATGCAAGAAAAAACTCTGCCACAGACATTCGAAGATAGAGATTTTTTATGAGTTATGGACACACCCTTAGTTTACCTTCATCCTCATAATACAGTTTGGAAAATGTGGAAAAATTTACAGATCTAAGATTAAAATAAAGCAGACCTTGGTAAATTCTTTGGACAACGATTAAGACAGGATTTATAATTTTCAAAAATGTTAAAAATATTTTCCAAAGTAGAATGGCATTTGCTTTAAAAATGTTTGTTGATTCTTGAGAATCTATCATTTTGTCTTCAAAATAGTTGAATATTAGTTAAATAGCATGTGGCTGAAGTAAACAAAGCACCCATATTTGTGACTGAAAATTTATTTTTTTAATCTTTTTGCCTAGAGTTTATTAGTAGTATTGTACATTTAGGTTTTAATTTAAAGAATATTTAGATTTTATCTTTTAGAAACATCCGTGCCACTTGAGTTTGAGTTTTTTTCTATGACCTAACATACCACCATGATTTTTGAATGTTCCATGTGCGCTTGAGAAAAAGACATATTCTCTGTTAGTATGTAATGTTATCAGTATCTTTATCTATTTTTCCCAAAACTCCACTCTGTTGAACATATTGTTTAGATCTCCTAAACTATTACTTACCCTTTGTCCACTTTTCTTGGTTCAAAAGTGGCGTTAAAGTGTTCTCTGAAGTAGTATGTTCCTGTTACAAAGCGTCTACTATAGTTTCTGGTTTATGAATGGAGTCCTGTGTTATTTGGCACACTGAGATTTATAACTGCTATGTTTTCATTTTGAATTGTGACCTTTAACATCATAAAAATATTTCTTTGTAACTTTTTAGTAATTTTTGACCTAAATTCTACTTTGATGTTCAAATTGTATACCCTATTTTCTTAAGATTTCCATTTTATCTAGTCTATTTTATTTTTAGCCTTCCTGAATTACATTGATTTAGGTGTGTCTGTTATATACAGCCTCGAAGTGGGTTTTCGTTTGCAAGGAAGTTTGAAATATTTTACTTTTAATTGGTGTGTTCAGTCTATTTGCATTAATTGAGATGCATGAGATGTTTGGTCTCAACATGGTCATGTTATTTTACTTACATATACTATGGTACTATGTTACGTTATATTTACTGTGTTTCTTTCTCTATATCATCTGTTTCCTTCCTTTCATTTTTCGTGGGAGGTATTTAGAAAGATTTCTCTTACACCTTTATAGTTTTACCTCCTATAACGTCCTTAATTCTCTTTGCCTTTACTTAGATTTCTACTGTTTGGTTTGTTGACTTTAAGTAACATCCTTTGATTATATATTATCTGTTTGACTATTAGTGTATTCTTCTTTATCCTCTCATTATTTCGGTTATATTGTTCCTACTTTGTCAGAATATTCAGCAATTACATGTATCTTTTTTTAGTCCATGGTTAAGCAGTTAAATCCCTTCAGTGCTTGCCATCAGCTATCTTGGCAAAGTTTCCTGGTTCACCTCTTTTTCTATGACCCTTGTTGTCTAGTATGATGCTTCTGAAACAGTACTGGGCATACTAGTCATTTGGACCTCTCAGGTGGGGCCTAGATGCTTATTCTTTACCAAGTCCCAGATAATGCCAGTGCTGTGGGCCATGAACCCTACTTTGAGTAGCCAAAGATTCTGAGAAGAGTGTTTAATTTCTTGAATGTTTAAGACTATTCTGCTATAGTATTTACATTTGAAGGACAACTTGGCTGGATTCAACATCTTTTGGTTACTATTTCTGAAAGTTTCTTGAAAATGCTACTGCATTATTATTTTGATTTATTGCTGTCAAATACTGATGCCTGTCTGATTTTTTTTCCTGTTGTGTGTGACCTAGTGATTTTGCTTTGAGGCCCAGGAGTTTAGTATTATTTTTTAAAATTTATCTTTAAAATCTAACCACTTTATAGGTATATTTGTCAGAGGTGACTGGTCCAGATCACAGACATGGTGGTCGTTTCAGTGCCATTTCATGTCTCTTATTTCTGTCTTCTTTTTTAATAATTTCCAATATTAATTGTGTTCTATTATTTTTCCGGTTACATTTATGTGAAATCTTCTTCGCCTGTCTTTTGTATCAATCACTTTCTTTCATTCTGACATCTATTTTATTTTTGTCCCATAGGCTTTTTAAGCCTTTCTTCAGTGCTCCTTATCCTATTTTCATTTCTATCCATTCTCCCTGGGCCCTTTTTTAATTTAATCACCATTTCTAAGATGAATTTGTCTTTTTTATTTAATTGTTTACTGGGTTGTCACTCTCATTTTGTATCTTTCTGTTTGTTCATTTGTTTGATATTTCTGTTCTGAGTTTTAAAATTTCTTACTTAGAGGCTTTCTTTCACATTTATAAGTGTTTGTTTAAGACTATTTCATTTAGATTCAAATATTAAGTTATAATTTTCATCTAGTTCATGTTTTGTTTGTTGATTGGCTCTTGTGTATTTTTTATTTTGTGAGGGAAACAAAATGAAAAACTGAAACACCGCGACTCACTGTTTGCTTTATTCTCATAGTAATTTTATATAGATATTATCTGCTGTTTGTTCACTTTGAAAATGATTAATTTTCCTGGACTAGCAGTAGTAGTTCTGGTTGGCCAGGGTAAGAGGTTTGAGTGGTGTACTCAGTTCCTTGGTTTAAGAGTGCTTCCTTTTCTTGGTAAAATGCCATTTTTGAAATGAGTACCTTCTTTGTGGTGAGAAGTGTGAGCATTGCTCTGAAGTATTTCTGAAGGACTGTAATTTTTACTTTCTTCTTCCCCATAATCACTGTTTTCCCTGGGTGCCGGATCCGTCCATGTAATCTTTCTCCAAGAAATAGTGCCTTCCTAAGACTACATTTCTGGTTCTGTTCATTTTGAAGCCCCATCCCTTTGATTCTCCAGGAAACCTCTGCTCAAACCTGTTCTCAGTGGTTCCCCACTCACAACAGAATTTTTTTTTTTCCTGGGGATCTTATTCCAGCACCATTCCAACTCTATTTCTCTCAACATTTTGTTCGGAGTCCCTGACTTGACTTCCCACACCAGTGTGAGCTCTTCAGCTGGTCTTACTAGATATGGATTTTTCCCTATTTTCATGTGTCATGAAGTTCACAGCATCCCTTATCTCCTAGTTATAGTGCAGGCATGAATAATGGATGGTTTCATTTGTTCTTTCCTCATTCTTCTGATTTATTATTATTATTATTTTGAGAATATATGGATAGATTTGGACTTAGGTGGCTGCATTATTTTGTGAGAAACCAGCATTCTCTAGTAATAGTTTACACCTTTTTAAAAAATCAAATTTAGTTTGGTATTTTTGGACACATAATATATGATAATTCATTTATGAACTAAAGATTACTTCATTTTCATTTAGTTTACAGCATATTTTATATTATTTCGATTATCACCATACTTATTCTAATTTGTACCTTATTACTACAAAATATATTCTTGTTAATATATCTATCTTAATAGGTCATATCTAATATATCATCTATAAGGAGCTTGCTGGACTTATTGTAATAGTTTAATTGGATAAGGGGCATTTTAAAATTTAATTTTTATAAATATATAGTCATTGAACAAAATGTGAAAAAATTTCTCAGAAATTCACCACACTTATCAGTCTTAAATTTGTGAATTAAATCCTTTGTAACTTTTCCCCAAGCCATTAAAAAGTAGCATGATGTGTGTGTGTATTATATCCATTATATGTATGTATTTTATAAACATACACTGTTTTTCCACTCTTGTTGAAGTAAAATAAAAACAAGTTAGGAATTATTTTAGACCCTAAGAGAATTTAAATGTCCTCTGCTGAAAGTGGGGCTGAAATAAGAATGTAGATGCTACCTTCTGTAATATTTGTAGGATATTTTAAGTCAATATTCAGAATATTCTAGAGAACTTTTTATTAAAATGTAACATACATATAGTTATTGGTTATGAGTAGCAAGCTACATGAGTTTCCAGAAGTGAACATACTGCTAAGACGTTGAGCATTTTCCCAGAAGCCTCTTCTTGCCCTTTCTACTCACCACCACCCAACAGCAACACCTTCCCTGACTTCTGCTGCCATTTAGTTTTGTCTCTTTTAACGTTTTGTGTAAATTGCATAGCATGCCATGTTCTCTCAGTATAGTTTTCCAATTATCTCAGTCTGTTGAAGTTGTTTGCCAGCGATGGCTCTTTTTAGCAGTTTTTCCCTCCGACCTGTTAATTAATCATCTAGGATCCTGTGCTGGTATGCACCGTGACGCTTCCATGTGGCTGGCAATGAGCTGCAGTGCCCCACAGACATGCCGTTTCTAGCTTTATACAAATAATCATCAACATTACATCTCTAAACCCAGGGAATAAATTGTCAAAGTGATGGTTTATTAGAGAGATTAATAAAATATGAAGATATTTAACGATTTGGTGATGGAACAAGACAATTAGTATGTTGCTAATTCCAAAAGTGAGTCTAAAATGGGAAAGAGAATGTTATGCTCCGTATGTTAGTCATATCCCTAACTGAAGAGGTAAGTTGGCAGTCTTTTTAAAGCTTCATCATTTTCATCATTCGATTGGTTTTATTTCCCTACAATGTGCTGATTTCAGTGATTTTTTTTTAACATAATGCTTTCTAATTATATTATGTGACTATGCTAGAGTATATTGAATGTTGTCATTTGAAGACAGAAGTGGTAACTCCGTTGCAAAACAAACAAACTAAATAAATCCAAAGCACAGAGATGATATTGGCACATTGCAGTGGCAGCAGATACTTGGGTTTGAAAGGAATGGTTTCCAGACAACCCAAGGTTTGGAGTGACCAATCGCCATTAAATTCCTCATGAACTGCTGCCATTTTGATATTGGAAATAGAAGAAGAAAAGTCTGGAATGGAGAGGAGCAAATTTGAAAACCCAGTCCCTGCTCTTCCTAAATGCATCAGTTCCCTTTCTCTGCCATTTACAGGTTTATTTTAAGAACTTAGAAAAAGGAGAGAAAGCAAACCATTTTTTCTTACTTAATAATTCTACTCTCTTTACATTACTTCCTCCTCAGCAAATGTGGTTAAAGCTCTTTGTGGTGTCAGAGAAGGCCGGTTCATTGACCTCTGACCGTGGTGTTGACCATGTCCCCCGAGGGGACATCTGTTCACCTAGCAGATGTGGGGCCTCACACACCTTGTGCCAGGCCCTGAGCAGAGTCAGACTTGGTCCTTGGCCTCTTGGAGCCTTAGGTAGTGTGGATACGAAGTGCCAAATGGTCATACAAATAGATGAAGAATGGCTGAGGTGCAGAGTAGAGGGTGGTTCTCACTCATGCTCAGGTGGAGGAGGTTTCAGGGCGTCAGGGGCGGGGATCCTGGTAGCCCAGACCACAGTGGGCAGCAGCTCTTCTGGAGTGGCATATGTGGGAAGCAGTATTCAAAGGCCTCAGTGACGTGTTGGATGTGGAGTGTGTTAGGGTAGAGGGGTTGTCTGAGTGACCCAAGGTGTCCAGCTTGGATACTGCTTGGAGAGCCACTCACTGAGACAGGGAATGCTAAAAGGGGACTGTGTTTTGGCAGAAGACCCTAAATTTGTTTTTGGGTCCTGCAGAATCTCGAGTATTTGGATGACAAGCAGGAGGAGGCCAGTGGGCAGTTTGATGAGCTAGAAACCCATGGCTGAATTGCCCTCATGGGGAATCCATGTTCCCTTTTCCCTCATGCTCGCTCCCCTGGCCCAACTGATACACATGGGCTGTGCACAGGGCTCTTGGAGAAGAAAAGATGTATGTTAGGGAGATCTTCCTGGTCTCTTGGGCTCCAGAAGAACTGCAGCCAGACTAGAATGTGGTAAGCAGTGGACTATAGCTGCTAGTATGACCACTTTGAAGTCACGTCTCAGAACATACACAGAAGGGGGTGGGTTAAGGAAGTTGGAGCACTGACTTAGAAACTTGACCAAACTGCTTCCTCAAATTTGCTTGGGATTTTTTTTTTTCTCCCCCCAAGAACCCAGGTCTTCAGAACTAGGTAGAAAATGTATTCGTAATTAGAAACGGACTCGTACAACCATTATAGAAACTTGAAGTTTCATCGTTATCTGTGTGGAGAACTGCTTAAACAATAGCCCGGGAGAATGACTAAATATGGTACACATGGCATAGTGCTCATTTGAGATAAACGACTCAGTTCATCCTAGGAATTCATTCTTTGCTCCGAGAGGTTAGTCTCCAGGTTTTCTTCCCACCTCTTCAGCTGTTCCTTTTTGACCTTCTCCCAGGACTTCCCCTCCTCTGGACGACTCATCCATTCCTCCTCTCCTGTCCCTCCTCACTCCCTGGGCATTCCCTGTGGCCCTGGTGAGCAGTCTTCTCCGTGACTTCCGCTGCAGCACCCCCTGTTGACCACCCACCTGGGCATCTCTGCACCCAGACTGCCTCCAGCTGCGCACCCAGTGTGCTTCCAAAACTGCATTGCCTGGCACATCCACCTGCTGTCAGCTGGAAGGTGGAGTTGAATTTCCCTCACTCCCCGTCAGTCCAGCAGTCATTTCATCTGGACTAAAGTCCCCTCCACTCATCGCCTTGTGCATAGCCTTAGAGCAGGTCCTCGCCATTTCTTGCCTGAGTTATAGCAAGTTCTTAACTGGCATCCTGGCTTGGGGCTCTCCAATCCATTCTGTTGCCAAATGCTTGTTCTGAAACACAAATCTGATATCATTCTCTCCTTGAAAGCCTTCTCTGGCTCTCCACCGTCTTCAGGATTCAAGTTCAGATTGAGTTTTGCAGGCCTTGGATGGAGAAGCTTGCAGCCTTGCCCCCCTGCTCTCCTCTGCACGCTCTAACCATATTCAGCTCCGCCTGGCTCTTCCAAAGGACTGAGCTTTTGCTTGCCTGATACTTTTAGTGCTTCTTCCTCCACTGAGAACCCACTTCAGGCAGATTTAGCCTAAATTGTTACTTTTATACGCTGGTTGGCCTGAAGACATGGTGCAGTGAACATGTCATTTTCTTTCATCATTCATTTCTAAGGCTCCCTCCTGTGTCCAAAGAATGACCGCCCTTAAGAGGCCAAGGACCCCTCGCAGTCTCGAAGCAGGCAGTTCCAGGTGCTCCCTTCCTGGCCTCCTTTGCTCCAGCATATGGGCACAGCCCATGATCTATATTCAGTTGGTTGTAACCTTGCCACTCCAGACTTTGAACTGGAAGCCAGTGACCGCCCCACCCCCCCCCCCGGCCCTGAAGCAGGGACCATGCAGAATCCACTGTGGGGAGGGAGACTGCAGTAGGGGCTGTTGTTGAGGGTGTTAGGTCTGTGCCCAGCAGCTGCAGCCCTGGCTTCCTTGCTGGAGAAGCTGTATACATGATCGTGAACATTGTTCCTGCCATGTGACTGCCACGCCTGGTTTTTTAGACCTTTTGGAGGGTATGTGAGCTGCACGGTAGCCCTTTAACAAATTTTTTCTTTGCCCAAGTAAAACAAAATTGGTGTTTATGGCTTGCAAATAAGAACCCTGCTTGATGGAGGTTGATTTCCAGCATCAGTACCTGTAAGGAGAGAGTGCAGGATGGCATAATCCTGTCACTGGTGTGACACATCCCTGTTGCTTATGAATCGTAGAAAGCTCTTGGCTTGCACATAAGTGAGTGGTCACAATACTGAACAAAAGGAGCTTGTGCTCTGTATGCAGTGGCATAGTTAAGGTCACAGGGCTTTGCCTCGATAAGAACACCAAAACATTGGTACTGAAAGTGGTTCAGATGTGTGTGTGTACGGATAACTGTGGACCTAGTTTTAAAGTATATGTTTGTGTGTGTATATTTTGTGGTGAAATATATATACAAAATTTACCGTTTTAAGTATACAACTTAGTGACATTAAATACATTCACAGTGTTATGCAACCATCACCACTCTCAATTTCCAAAACTGTTTTAATCACCCCAAACAGAACCACTATCCAGTAAGCAGTAACCCCCCATCCCTGTTCATGCAGTCCCCCCTAACCTCACCTTTATTTGCTATGAAGTTGCCAATTCTAGATATTTCATATAAGTGAAAATTGGTACAATTATTTGTCCCTTTTTCTCTGGCTTATTTAGCATGATTGTAAATAATGCTGCAATGAACATCAGCAAGGAAGTATTTGAGTCCCTGCTTTCAGTTCCTCTTGAGTATTTATCTAAGAGTGGAATTGTGGATCATATGGTAATTCTATGTTTAATTTTTTGAGGAACTACCAAACTATTTCCCACAGCACCTGTACCATTTTGCATTCCTACCAGCAGTGCATGAGGATTCCAGTTTCTCTGTATCCTCACCAACACTTATTTTCTGTTTGTTTTATGGCTTTTTGTTGTTGTTTGTTTCTTTTTAACTACCGCCATCCTAGTGGGTGTGGAGTGGTGTCTCACTGTGGTTTGGAATTTTATTTCCTTGATGACTAGTGATGTTCAGTGTCTTCTCATGGGTGTGGAGCATCTCAGCTGTCTCCGTTGTATCAAGGGCATCTTGATCAGCTAATCCATTTCCATACTTGCATTTTTCCTAGAAATAAGCATATGAGTTCTCTCCCATATATCATTTTATGGCCAGACCAAGCTCTCAAACATAACAGTCCCCTGTGAGTGTTAGTAAAGCCTTGACAGCAGCATTTTAAAAATTATCTCATTTTTCAAGCTGAAAAGGGCTGCTATGTAAAACCTACAGCTAACATCATACTTAATGGTGAGACTGTCTGTTTGCAGATGACATGATCTAGTAAATAGAAATTCCTAAGGAATCTACTTTAAAAACTATTAGAACTACCATATTTATTAATTCAACAAGTTTATAGAATATAAAAGCAATGCAATTGTATTTCTATACAGTTGCAATGAACAAACCAAAAATGAATTAAGAACACAATTCCATTTACAATAGTATAAATAAGAATAAAATGGAAGACTTACTACTATGAAGATGGCAGTATTCCCCAGTTGATCTACAGATTCAATACAATCCATGTTAATATTTCAGATAATTTATTTTCAGAAATTGATCCTAAAATCCATATGAAAATGAAAGGGGCCCAAGCAATCTTGAAAAAGAACAAAAAAGCAGGAGAACTCACACTTCACAATTTCAAAGCTTTCTTTAAAGCCAAGTAATCAAGACTGTGTCATGAGAAAATACATATAGATGTATATACATATATAGTATACAATATATATACATACATAGACATATAAAATAGAATTGAGAGTCAAGAAATCAGCTCACACATTTATAATCAGTTGTTTTTTGACAAGATTGCTAGGATTATTCAATTGGGGAAAGAACAGTCTTTTCAAAGAATAGTGCTGAGTCAGCTGGATATCCACATACAAAAGAATGTCTCCCACTTAACACCATATACAACAACCAACTCAAAGTGGACCAGTGGCCTAAATGTAAGAGCTGGGGAGGAGAGATCTACAGGATGGCAAGAGAGAGGATTTTATGGACCAGGCTTGGAAAGATCATGCTTTCACTTCTTCACATTCTGCTGGCTGTGAAAATTATCCATGGCCATTAGGAAGCAATGTGGCCACTGGGAGGCTAGAAACTTTGTGTCCAGAAGGATGAGGAGATGATTTAGATGAACAGTTATCCATCTCTGTTAGGAGGAGATTGCCATTGGTTATTTGTTGGAATCTTTACCGTTTTGAATTTCTCTTCCACATTGGCTCTACCTCACTGAGTCCTACAGTTGTAAGAACTGAAAAGAAGTGAGAAAAGTAGCACTCAATTCTCTCTTTCTTGGATATAAAAGAAGAGTCAAGTTCAGCTAGCAAAGCTTTTCGCAGAAGTCCAGTTTGCAAAAATATGTATTCGATGATCTCATACACCTGTGTCTTTGTAAAGGCATGATGCAAGCTTGAGACCACGATTATCTCTCTTGATCTCCAGCCTGTTTCGATGTGAACAGAAATGATAAACATGGTTCTCATTTGAGGTATAAAAGCTATCTGAGGCTTTGAAATTCTGATAAGCAAACAGCACTTTATAGGAAAACAAACCAATAATGGTTTGGAATGAAAACCAAATATATAAATTAGACTTCATTGAAGATCCTCTGAAATGGCCATCAGAAAGTTAGACATCTCTGCATTGGAACCAGAGGGCCCTCACCTCATCATCAGGATCATGGGAGTTAATTTGCTCATCCGTCTAAGCTGGAGTCTCTTGAGGACATCTGTTTTGTGGGTTTGATATATGTATTGTCAATTGAAGAAGTAATACTCCAGCTATAAGTTTGTAATCAAATTGTAATGTGCTCTGTAGATATGATTACAGAGACTGATGGATGAGCTAAAGAGAAACAGGATTCCAGGGGCATCATAAACAAGGCTCAGTGCTGTTCATTTTTAGGAAGCTGCACTCTGCAGTGGCTTGAGGGATCTTGCCTGCATGTGATACAATAGAATCCTGAGCTGCGCTGTTAGTCCCCTCACTGCAGGCATACATCTAGTTTCTAACGTGTTTAAAATTTATGGCTTTTTTTCTAGTTCTACGTTGAAGCTAAATGTTGCATTAAAAAAAAAATCATAGACTCCAAGTCAGTGTTGGTTGTAGCACGGTCTGCAGACCGATCTGCAGCACTGATGGTAGTCCACAAAATGTTCATTACTGCTCCTCAGTGAGATAAGCACAGAAACAGAAGGGAAGCATTTAGAAACTTCTAAGGCACTTTGAGGGCTCAGACAGTAAAGAATCCGCCTGCAATGCGGGAGACCTGTGTTTGATCTCTGGGTTGGGAAGATCCCCTGGAGAAGGGCATGGCAACCCACTCCGGTATTCTTGCCTGGAGAATCCCATGGACAGAGGAGCCTAGCAGGCTATACAGACCATAGGGTTGCAAAGAGCTGGACATGACTGAGCGACTAAGCACACACACAAGGCAGTTGGACTTATGGTTCCTTGCAGCTCATCTTGTTGACAGAGGCATAGGTTAATTAGAGTAGTGTTCAACTTGTGGCATGAGCTGTGTGCTGTGCAAGGCAGGCAGTATGGATTAGTCTGCTGTGGCTGTGTTGCTCAGTGCTGCAGACTGCATGGCTTAAACAACAGAAATTGATCTCCCACAGTTCTCAAGGCTGGGAAGGCCAAGCTCAGGGCGTCAGCAAGGTAGAATTTTATTCTGAGGCCACTTCCTTTCAGCTTGCAGGTGACTGTCATCTCACCATGTGCTCACATGGCCTCTTCTTTGAGTACTTTGAGAGAATGGCGAGGGGAGAGTGTCCCCACCCCACTGCCCCCTTCTGTGTCAAGAGGCTAGCTCTGTTTATCAGGCCCCACTCTTGTGACCGCATTTAACTCTGATTACCTCCTTGTAAACCCTTATCTATCTCCAAATACAGTCCCTTTGCGGGGGGAGGGTGGCTAGAGTTTCAACGTATGAATTTGGGTGGGACACACTTCAGCCTGAGCACATAGGACTGTAGACAGGTCCATCATGGACTGAATTTACCAAGTTGGTTCTTCACAGATGTTGGAGAAGCTCTGAAGGAGACCTAAACGGGGGCTAGTTACCCAAACCCCAATTTAAGTGTACTTGCTTTAGCTTAAAAATGTTGGAATATTTATGAGCTGTATCTTGACATGCAGTAAAATCATTTTGTGTGAAATGTCAGGTCTTTAGAAGAGATTAGATTAAAAACTGGAAAAGATGGATTGGGTAGTTAATTCCTACAGAAGCCTGGGCTTGATGTCATTAGAGCATGGTCACTGCTCTTGTAGCATAGCTGGCTTTGTCTGAACAGCTGACTCATAAATCTGTGCCCCCATTTGCTGGCGCTGGCCTCTGGCCATCTGAGGACATCTTCCCAGGGCCATTCCACCCTCATCCCCATCTCAGCCATTCAGGAGAGAGCACAGCCTCCTCCCTGGGACCCCCCTGTCGTGCTTGCTTGTCTCTCATGATTTTAGATCTCAACAAATATGATCGTTACCTTCATGGTAATTCACTTTGAAACCAGGGAACATGTTTTAGTTGCCCTTTGGAGATTTCTTTTGCCTCCCCTCTGCTGATTCTGCCTCCAGAA
This sequence comes from Giraffa tippelskirchi, assembly GCF_054371585.1. NCBI lineage: Eukaryota > Metazoa > Chordata > Mammalia > Artiodactyla > Giraffidae > Giraffa > Giraffa tippelskirchi. The sequence goes on along the minus strand of NC_137283.1, from coordinate 14,933,562 downwards.
GTTGCCTCCATTTGGTCTCCTTCCTGAAATGATGGCCACCTTGCACCGAGCCACTGTGGTCATGCCTTGCTGGGGTCATTCAGCGAGCCCCTCACTGCTGTCCTTGACTTCACTCTCTTCCTTTCCAATCTCGCCTTTGAAAAGCAGAGTGCTGACTCTGTCACGTAGAATCTGGAAAGTTTTTGCCTGTTTACCTTTCTTGAAAAATAAAGTTTAGCCTCATTAGTAAGGAGTTTAAGGTCCTTTGTAATCTGCCTCTGAGCTATAGTCCTTCCTCCCCACGGTACCATCACCCCAGCCTTTCAGCATACACACCACACCAACCACACCACACCACTCTGCCTCTGAGTGTTTGCCTGGGATTTCCTATCTTCTGGATTTTTCTCCCATCCAGCATCTGCTTGTCATGGGACCCCTTGTCCTTCAGGGTTCAGCTCAGACCCGACCTTTCCCACAGGTTCCCCTGGCCTCCCCATTTAGGGTTAATGACTGATGTGCTTGCATAGCCAGTCGTGGTCTAATGCAGTGTTCCCCTGATTCCAGGACAGGATTCCAGTTTCAGCTGCATGCTTTCTCTTTCCCCATCACCAGGAGGCGCCTTTCTTATCCCTGAGACTGATGATCTGCGTCTTCTCTTCTTCCTCCTCAGTCTGGCTAGAAAGGTATCAGTTTTATTGATATTCTTAAAGATCAATAAAACTTTCCTTTTCATTGATTTTCTGTGTGTTTTACTCTTCTGGTTCTTTGATTTCTGCTCTGTTCTTTATTGTTTCCTCTGTTTACCTTGGGTTTAGTTTGTTCTTGTCTTTCTAGTTTCTTCAGATGGAAGCTGTTTTCTCAGGTGCTTTAGAGGCATCACACAAACTCTGGCAGATGCTGTTTTCATTTTTACTTGGTTCAAAACCTTTTCTGATTTTCCTTTTGACTTCTTCTTTGATCCATAAATTGTTTAGAAGTGTGTTGTTTCATTTCCAGATGTTCATGGGGTTCTTCACAGATCTTTTGCTACTGATTTCTAGTTCGTTGTAGTCAGAGGATACACATTGTCTGATTTGAATTTTTTTAATTTATTGAGACTTCACTGTCCCGTAGTATGGTCTCTCTTGGTAAATATACCTCCTGCACCTGAAAGGAGTGTGTATTCTGCTGCTGAATTTTCTATCTACCTCTTTTATCAGTTATTGAGAACAGTTTTGAAATTCCTATTGAAATTGTGTGTCTGTGTCTCCTCATAATTCTATCACTATTTCCTGTTTTTTATTTTTATCTGAAGCTCAGTTATTAGGCACATAATTCTTTTGTCCTTTTCATGAACTGGCTCCTTTATTTTTATGCTATGATCTCTTTACCCTAGTGTTCTTTGTTTTGAAATCTGCCTTGTCAAATACTAATATAGTAACTCCAGCTTTCTTTTAACGACTGTTACATGGTATCCTTTAAAAAAAAAAAATTCTTTTATCCTGTTTCAGTTCAGTTGCTCAGTCATGTCCGACTCTTTGTGACCCCATGGACTTCAGCTCGCCAGGCTTCCCTGTCCATTACCAACTCCCAGAGCCTACTCAAATTCATGTCCATTGCATCAGTGATACCATCCAACCATTTCATCCTCTGTCGTCCCCTTCTCCTCCCACCTTCAATCTTTCCCAGCATCAAGGTCTTTTCCAATAAGTCAGTTCTTGACATCAAGTGGCCAAAGTATTGGAGTTTCAGCTTAAGCATCAGTCCTTCCAGAGTATTTAGCACTGATTTCCTTTAGGATGGACAGGTTGGATCACGTTGCAGTCCAGGGGACCCTCAAGAGTCTTCTCCAACACTACAGTTCAAAAGAATCAATTCTTCAGTGCTCAGCTTTCTTTATGGTCTAACTCTCACATCCACACATGACTACTGTAAAAACCAAAGCTTTGACTAGGTGGACCTTTGTTGGTAAATTAATGTGTCTCCTTTTTAATATGCTGTCTAGGTTGGTCATAGCTTTTCTTACAAGGAGCAAGCATCTTTTGATTTCATGGCTGCAGTCACCATCTTCAGTGATTTTAGAGTCCTCCCCCCCCCCCCACCGCAATAAAGTCTGTCACTGTTTCCATTGTTTCCCCATCTATTTGCCATGAAGTCATGGGACTATATGCCATGATCTTAGTTTTCTGAATGTTGAGTTTTAAGTCAACTTTTTTACTCTCCTCTTTCACTTTCATCAAGAGGCTCTTTAGTTCTTTGCTTTCTGCTGTAAGGGTGGTGTCATCTGCATATCTGAGGTTATTGATAATTCTCCTGGCAATCTTGATTCCAGCTTGTGCTTCATCCAGCCTGGCATTTCTCATGATGTACTCTGCATATAAGTTAAATAAGCAGGGTGACAATATACAGCCTTGACATACTCCTTTCCCAATTTGGAACCAGTCTGTTGTTCCATATGCAGTTCTAACTGTTGCTTCTTAACCTGCATACAGATTTCTCAGGAGGCAGGTAAGGTGGTCTGGTATTCCTGTCTCTTTAAGAATTTTCCACAGTTTGTTGTGATCCACACAGTCAAAGGCTTTGGCGTAGTCAATAAATCAGAAGTAGATGTTTTTCTGGAACTCTCTTACTTTTTCGATGATCCAGCAGATGTTGACAATTTGATCTCTGGTTCCTCTACCTTTTCTAAATCCAGCTTGAACATCTGGAAGTTCACGGTTCACGTACTGTTGAAGCCTGACTTGGAGAATTTTGAGCATTACTTTGCTAGCATGTGAGATGAGTGCAGTTGTGCAGTAGTTTGAACATTCTTTGGCATTAACTTTCTTTGAGATTGGAATGAAAACTGGCCTTTTCCAGTCCTGTGGCCACTGCTGAGTTTTCCAGATTTGCTGGCGTATTGAGTTCAGCACTTTCACAGCATCATCTTTTAGGATTTGAAATTGCTCAACTGGAATTCACCTCCACAAGCTTTGTTTGTAGTGGTGCTTCTTAAGGCCCACTTGATTTCGCATTCCAGAATGTCTGGCTCTAGGTGAATGATCACACCATCATGGTTATCTGGTTCATTAAGATCTGTTGTGTATAGTTCTTCTGTGTATTCTTGCCACCTCTTCTTAATATCTTCTGCTTCTGTTAGCTCCATACCAGTTCTGTCCCTTATTATGCTCATCTTTGCATTAAATGCTCCCTTGGTATCTCTGATTTTCTTGAAGAGATCTCTAGTCTTTCCCATTCTATTGTTTTCCTCTCTTTCTTTGCACTGATCACTGAGGAAGGCTTTCTTATCTCTCCTTGCTATTCTTTGGAACTCTGCATTCAAATGGGTGTATCTTTCCTTTTCTCTTTTGCCTTTAGTTTCGCCTCTTTCCTCAGTATTTGTAAGGCCTCCTCAGACAACCATTTTGCCTTTTTGCATTTCTTTTTCTTGGGGATGGTCTTGATTCCTGTCTCCTGTTCAGTGTCTCGAACCTCCCCATAGTTCTTCAGGCACTCTGTCTATCAGATCTAATCCCTTGAATCTATTTGTCACTTCCACTGGATAATTGTAAGGGATTTGATTTAGGTCATACCTGAATGGTCGAGTGGTTTTCCCTAGTTTCTTCAATTTAAGTCTAAATTTGACAATAAGGAGTTCATGATCTGAGCCACAGTCAGCTCCCAGTCTTGTTTTTGCTGACTGTATAGAGCTTCTCCATCTTTGGCTGCAAAGAATATAATCAATCTGATTTCGGTATTGACCATCTGGTGATGTCCATGTGTAGAGTCTTCTCTTGTGTTGTTGGAAGAGGATGTTTGCTATGACCAGTGCGTTCTCTTGGCAAAACTCTGTTAGCATTTGACCTGCTTCATTTTGTACTCCAAGGCCAAGTTTGCCTGTTACTCCAGGTAGCTCTTGAGTTCCTACTTTTGGATTCCAGACCCCATAATGAAAAAGACATCTTTTGGGGTGTTAGTTCTAGAAGGTCTTGTAGGTCTTCATAGAACCATTCAACTTCAGCTTCTTCAGCATTACTGGTCGGGGCATAGACTTGGATTACGGTAATATTGAATGGTTTGCCTTGGAAACAAACAGAGATCATTCTGTCGTTTTTGAGATTGCATCCAAGTACTGCATTTTGGACTCTTCTGTTGACTACAATGACTACTCCATTTCTTCTAAGGGATTCTTGCCCACAGTAGTAGATTTAATGGTCATCTGAGTTAAATTCACCATTCCAGTCCATTTTAGTTCACTGATTCCTAGAATGTCAACGTTCACTCTTGTCATCTCTTGTCAACCACTTCCAGTTTGCCTTGATTAATGCACCTAACATTCCAGGTTCCTATGCAATATTGCTCTTTACAGCATTGGACTTTACTTCCATCACCCATCACGTCCACAACTGGGTGTTGTTTTTGCTTTGGCTCCGTCTCTTCATTCTTTCTGGAGTTATTTCCCCACTGATCTCCAGTAGCATATTGGGCACCTACCTACCTGGGGAGTTCATCTTTCAGTGTCATACCTTTTTGCCTTTTCCTACTGTTCATAGGGTTCTCAAGGCAAGAATGCTGAAGTGGTTTGCCATTGCCTTCTCCAGTGGACTGCGTTTTGTCAGAACTCTCCATCATGGCCCGTCCGTCTTGGGTGGCCCTACACGGCGTGGCTCATAGTTTCATTGAGTTAGACAAGGCTGTGGTCCATGTGATCAGATTGGTCAGTTTCCTGTGGTTGTGGTTTTCAGTCTGTCTGCCCTCTGATGGAGAAGGTTAACAGGCTTATGGAAGCTTCCTGATGGGAGAGACTGATTGAGGGGGATACTGGGTCTTGTTCTAATGGGCGGGGCCGTGCTCAGTAAATCTTTAATCCAATTTTCTGTTGAAGGGCGGGCCTGTGTTCCCTCCCTGTTGCTTGACCTGAGGCCAAACTGTGGTGGAGGTAATGAAGATAATGGTGACCTCCTTCAAAAGGTGCCTCTGACCCTGAAGCAGGCCACCGCTGACCCACGCCTCTCCTGGAGACTCCTGGACACTCATGGGCATGTCTGGGTCAGTCTCTTGTGGGGTCACTGCTCCTTTCTCCTGTGTCCTGGTGCACACAAGGTTTTGTTTGTGCCCTCCAAGAGCCTGTTTGTCCAGTCCTGTGTAAGTTCTAGTGGTTCTATGGTGGGGTTAATGGCGACCTCCTCCAAGAGGGCTTATGCCGCACCCAGGTCTGCTGCACCCAGAGCCCCAGCAGCAGGCCACTGCTGACCCATACCTCCACAGGAGACACTCAGACACAGTTCTGGCTCAGTCTCTGTGGGTTGGGTGTGCGTTTTGTGCCCTTGCCAGGTCTGAACAGCTCAGGCAACCAGATGCTTGGCGAGTGCACTGTCCCAGGAGGGCTGTGCATCTTAATCACTTCCCTGGTCCCGGCCACTCGGTTTCCCAGGTGTGCTGGGAGAGCACAGTCTCCAGTGTGCCGTGTGTCTCCTCTGGAGAGGTGATCTCAGACTGCGACCCTCCTGGTGGATGTCAGCCGTCCGGGATCTCAGGAAGATGTGGTTAGCAGCTGGGAGCCTGCTCACAGTTTGGTGGAAGATGCCGTCTCTGGGGCTGAGATTGTAGCAGCCCCTTGCCTTCCGGCTCTGGCTGTCACAAGCCTGCCTGTCTGTCTCTGGGCAGGAAGGGGCCTGTAAGCAGTCAGCTCACTCTCCTTTGGTCTTCGCTCAATCTTTTGTTCTGTGAGCAGGCCAGGCTGTGCGTTGTTAGGTTAGGTTAGAGCCTTTCCCGGGAAAGTTCTCTTTTCCACAGTTGTGGTTAGGCGTGTCTTCTGTGGGTTTTTCTTGTTTTTTTTTCTTCTCTTGGTTATGTTGCCTTCTGAGATCCCCAAACTCCCCACAGACCCACGTGTGAGAGGGTTTCCTACCGCGTGGAAACTTCTCTTCCTTCACGACTGCCTCCCCAGGACACATCTCTGTCCCTAACTCTTTTGTCTCTCTTTTTGTCTTTTATATGTTGTCCTATCTCCTTTCGAAGAGAAGCGGCTGCCCTTCTGGGTGCCTGGTGTCCTCCGCCAGTGTCAGAAGCTGTTTTGTGGCAGCTGTTCAGCGTTCAAATGATCTTTTGATGAATTTGTGGGGAGAAAGTATTCCTCTGTCATCTTAAAATACATAAACACAAATAGGATAAACATCCTGTTTGTGTTTATATATATTAAGTGTGTTTCTTTCAGGTAGCATGTGATTAAGTATTATTGCTGGGTACAGTCTGACAACTTCTGCCTTTTAGTTGGAATGTTACAGCATTTATGTTTAACCTGGTTGTTGATATGGTTAGAGTTAAGCCTGCCATCTTGTATTGACTTACTATTTGCCTCATCTGTTATTTGTTCGCTTTTCTGCCTTCTTATAAATTCTTAGAAGTTTGTGTGTATGTGTATGATTTTGTGTTTTTCTCCTTTGTTGGAATTAATAGCTACACCTCCTTGTTTTATTATAATGGTTCAGTCAGTTAAGTTGCTCAGTCATATCCAGCTCTTTGCGACTCCATGGACTGCAGCATGCCAGGCTTCCCTGTCCATCACCCACTCCCAGAGCTTACTCAGACTCATGTCCGTCGCGTCAGTGATGCCATCCAACCATCTCATCCTCTGTTGTCCCCTTCTCCTCCTGCTTTCAATCTTTCCCAGCATCAGGGTCTTTTTCCATGAGTCAGTTCTTCGCATCAGATGGTCCAAGTATTGGAGTTTCCACTTCAGCATCATTCCTTCCAATGAATATTCAGCACTGATTTCCTTTAGGCTGGATTGGTTGGATCTCCTTGCAGTCCAAGGGACTCTCAAGAGTCTTCTCAAGCACCACAATTCGAAAGTATCAATTCTTTGGTGCTCAGCCTTCTTTATGGTCCAACTCTCACATCCATACATGACTACTGGCAGAACCATAGCTTTGACTATATGGGCCTTTGTCAGCAAAGTAAAGTCTGTGGTTTTTAATATGCTGTCTAGGTTGGTCATAGCTTTCCTTCCAAGGAGCAAGCATCGTTTAATTTCATGGCTGTAATCACCATCTGCAGTGATTTTGAAGCCCAAGAAAATAAAGTCTGTCACTGTTTCCATTATTTCCCCATCTATTTGCCATGAAGTGATGGGACCAGATGCCATGATCTTCATTTTTTGAATGTTGAGTTTTAAGCCAGCTTTTTCACTCTGCTTTTTCACTTTAATCAAGAGGCTCTTTAGTTCCCTTTTACTTTCTGCCATAAGGGTGGTGTCATCTGCATATCTGAGGTTATTGATACTTCTCCTTGCAATATTGATTCCAGCTTGTGCTTCATTCAGCCTGGCATTTCTCATGATGTGCTCTGCGTAAAAGTTAAATAAGCAGGGTGACAGTATACAGCCTTGACGTACTTCTTTCTCAATTTGGAACCAATCCATTGTTCCATGTCTGCTTCTAACTTCTTTCCTTAATTATTTCCTGGTACTGAATCAGGACTTTCTTGAATACTCTATCCGAAGACCTGTTAGGTTTCCCGTCTGGCTGGTGGGGAGCAGACACTGTTTCAAGTCCTGTGTAAGCAGTAGGCACTGTTCCCTCCAACCTATTCACATGTTGCTTTCCTGGTCCTCAGGGGGTTTCCTCACATTCTCGTGTGTGGTAGTAAGTTGTCTACTGAACACTTGGGGGCCACTGGCTGCCCACCTCAGGAGAGGTCGGTTTCTGTGCCAAGCTCTCCCCTTTTGTACTCAGCCTGCAGACATTTGGTGCCATGCTCTCCCAGGACTCTCATCCTGACTCAGGAAATTGGCTGAGAGAGGGTGGACATCTTTCTCAGGAGTCTGTCAGAGCAGAGCCCAGAGGCATGAGCCAGCAGTGAGTCTGGGAGAATCATGCACTGACCTGAGTGAGCTGCCGTGGTCTGCAGCCACTTTTCACAGCGAGGTTTGTCCTCCCCTTGGGGGTGCTCACCCTTCTCCCCACACCCACCGCAGCTTACAGCCAGGACCCTTCTCTAAGGAAGCACGGTAGGAGCTTGTGACCCCTGGGTTTATGTGACAAGACTGAGCTTCTTTACAATTCAGCCCTTGCCCCAAGGACCTCACTGTCGTGTGCTGCCCAGAAACACACCCCAGAGGCAGGCAGGGCCCCAGGGGCCTCGAGGAGCTGGTGCCCTGACCCCTGCAGGCACACTTTGTGAGAGGTTTTTGAATTCAGGAAGGCAGATTCTCTCTCCAGAGAAACCTGCAGGTCTTGTTCTTGTCAGACCACAGACATGAGCTTCTCTGATCCTCTGGGGTTTTAGGGCCGGTTCAGACTGCACATCCAAAACCTAAAAGTTGGAGGTAAGGTGGCAGCCCACATAGGAAGACCGGTGATGCTGAGAGACACGAGCAAAATCTTGACTCTGTGTGTCTGCAGTCGTGGTTTACAGGTGAAGAGAGATGCTTAGGGTTATGTTATAAAAGATTATTTTCAGGCAGAGATAGGAATGAGATGTTAGACATTAATTCAATATGGAAGAGTTTATGCAGACCCTACTCTCAGACAAAATAGAATTGGGAATGTCAGTCTAGAGCTAGGACCTTGTTAAGACATTTTTCTGAGATTTAGCAGATACTCTCAAATCAATAGATTAATATGTGGGCTATATTTTGTGAATTTCAAAAATCTAATTTGTGTTATAAGAGCAGCAGTTAAAAAAAAAAGCTAAAGAACTGTAGTGTGTAAGTAAATTATGTCAGAAATATAATAATACTTTTTATTTTGTGCATGTTGCACTCCCATTATTTTATTGCCATTAACTCTTTTTGCATTAACTGTCTTTGTATCACTTAAAGCTGTAGTCTTTAAAAAAATAAAATCATTAAAGTGATCATGAAATTTTTAATATTGCTTATAGAAATTCCCTAATTGGTCATAATCAAACGCTGCCATTCTTGCTTATTAATGTTTTTAATTAACTATGAAATGGAATAAACATTACGTAGTTAATTTTTGTCATCTTGAAAACAGTATGATTGCACCGAAACTAAATATGATTGTGTCCTACTATGTAAAAAGATAATCTTTTTTTTCCAGTCTAGCTGGAGTTGTGTATAGCATGAAGAATGCAATCTCTAGCTGACTTAGGATAATTGGAGAGTTTTAAACGTAAATCTAGTGAGTTTAATTAACTGTCAATTGAATCAAATACATTTTCCAACTCTACAAGCTTGCTCTCTTGCACATAATGACAAATTTATTTAGGGCCAAGGCACTTAGAAGAAGGTGCCTAATCAGACCCATGTCAAAGTAATGACTTCATGATTTTTCTCATTGAAATTTGTACCAAGATAATGGTAGGTTCACAGGCAGTTGTAAGAAATAATATGAAGAGACCCTGTGAACCTTTCTCTCACTTTACTCCAATGGCAACATTTTGGTGAACTACAGTCATGTCACAGGTTAGAATACTGACATTGAGACAACCCTCTGATCTTGTTCAGATTTCCCCAGTTTTACTTGCAGTCGTGTGTGTGTGTGTGTTCAGTTCTGTACAGTTATATCACCTGGGGAGGTTTGTGTATAAACCATCATAGTCTAGTTACAGAACAGTTCTGTCACCATAAGCATGTTGTCCTTGTATAACCACGCCATCCTTCCCTCCACCCTCATCTCTTAACCCTGGAAACCACCAGTCTGTTCTCTACTTCCAGAATTTTGTCTTCTAAAAAATGTTAGGTAAATTAAATCATACATTACAGACCATTTTGAGATTGGCTTTTTCCTCTCAGCACAGTTCCCTGGAGAGTGATCCAAGTTATGTGTATCAGTAGCTTTTCCTTTTTGAGTATCAGTAGTTTTCCATGGTGTGGATGCACCACAACTTGTGCAGCCATTTACCCACTGAAGGACAACTGTGCTGATTCGGGTTTGTAGCTACTACAGATAAAGCTGCTGTGGCATGTTGGTGCAGGTTTTGTGTGAACGTGTTTTCATGTCTCTGGATAAATGTCTAAGAGTAACATTGCTGGGCTGTATGATCACTGCATGTTTAGTTGTATAGGAAACTGCCAGCCTGTTTGAGTGTCTATAGACTTTTACATCCCCTCCAGCAATGTATGAGTGCTCCAGTTTCTCCACATCCTTGTCAGAGTGGTGTTATCACAGATTTTTATTTTAGTCACACTCATAGGTTTGTATTGATACCTCATTTGGGTTTTAATTTACATTTTTCTGATGGATAATGATGTTGAAAATCTTTTGGGGTACTTGTTCACCATCTCTGTATCCTCCAAAGTGGACTGTCTGTTCATGACTTTTGCCCATTTTCTAACTGAATTTCTTTTTGCACAGTTGAGTTTTAAATGTTTGTTGTGTGTCCTTAGAAGGTAGTCCTTTGTTGAACTTGTGGGTTGCAAATATTTTCTCCCCATCTGTAGCTTCAGATAAGCTTTCATGGGAAAATAGTTTTCCATTTTGATGAGGTCCCATTCATGGCTTTTTAATGTTTGGTTGTTTTTGAAAAATTGAAAAATATGGAGGTGTACCTATAGTAGGATTCAAACATTTTTCTGTTTTGTTTTTATTCCCTTCTTTTCTCTCACTTTTGTTTTCTCTTAAACATCAACAGCTTTCTCTTGGTTGTGAAAATACTGTAAATTATTCCAACTCTAATTTATTTCCAGTGTTCTAAAATAAGTACCTTTCCGTTTTCCTTCTACCCTTCACAGCCACCTAGGATGTTTCTTTCTCGTGTGACCACGTTATTTGTAAGCATTTGTTGGTGGTTGTTTATTCGCTTCAGTATTCACATCCTTACTGTAGAATCTTCGCTTTCTTTTCAAAACCACCCTCGTGTGCTGGTGGCGTTCCATTTTTATCACAGTCAGTAGTAACAGAGCGGCTCCCTGGAGCCCATAGCGGAGATCCCTAAGTTTAACATGTTCATCCTCGCCACTCTGGAGAAGGCCATCCCCATCCATTGGGACCTAGAGATCAGCCTGAGTTTCCCTGGCCATTGAGCCACCAGTGACTCTGCCACAGCCCAGCTACTACCAGAGCTTCGCAGTGTTTCCTGTCCTTAGGCCCTCTGTGAAGGGCTCAGTCTTAGCTGTGAGGACCTCCAGGCAGGGCTGAGTTTGCAGGGAGGGGCTGGCAGTGGCAGGCTGTTGGTGGGGTCCCTCCCACACGTAATTGTCTGTGTGTGGTGCTGGGTGAGGAAGCATTGTGGGCGAGGAGGGTGCCCAGGTGCCCTGTGACCCTGCACTGTGGTGGTGGGGGGCTGCTGAGCCTCGCCAAGCCTCTGCCCCTCCCTCCTGTGAAGCAGAGCTGAGAAGACTGTAACACCCAACCTGCTTCCCTCAAACAATGCTTCAGAAAAATTCTGTTGTCTTTTCCCCACCTTCTCTGAACTCTGGTAAGAGGAAGAAGGTATCTAGTGATTTTCCTTGTTGCTGGGGATGCAGAGAGAAACTGTTCATCAACTCGTGGGTGAAAAAGTAACAACATCAAGTCTATTAGCAAAAAAAGCACTGACGTAACTTGTCTCCTTATGAAACTGAGGTGACCTCTAGAGTCTTCCAGTAAATAGAAATTGTAACTGATTCAATTAATTCAGTAAGGATTTATTAGCATCTACTCAGTGCCAGACATTTTCTTGGCAGAGATCACACACAGCATCAAACACACAAAGGAAGAAGAAAAATTTCTGCCCTCATGGAGTATATATTAGGGGGGAAGATAGATAATGAATAAGTAAATAAAATATGCAGTACATGTAAGTGATAAGTGCTAAGGGGAGAGTTGAGTGAGGAAGGGAGGTGAGCAGTGTCGTGATGGGAGCGGTGATCCAGTTTTAGGAGTTCGGTCTGAGAAGGCCGCCCAGGGAGGATGACAGGGAGGTAGGACCTGGTATAGGACCCAGGGGCAGGCCTCAGCCTGCTCTGTTCAAGATAAGCAAAGAGGCACATGTGGCTGGATCGTAGTGAGCGAGGGAAAGTGTGGAAGGAGATGAGTCCAGAAATTTCAGGTCAAGGGCAAGACTGGCTTAACTTTGGGTGACATGAGAGCTTCCAGAGGTTCTGAGCAGGGGATGAGTGGTTGGGGCCATGTGTTAATGGGGTCACTCTGGCTGCTGTGGTGACGGTAATGGGATAAGGGTAAAGGCAGTGGAACCAGTTAGGAGCCCATGGCAGGCAGTGACCTACAACCTTCAGCCAGGATAGTAAATGTGGAGGTGGCAGAAGTGGGCAGGTCCTGGATATATTTTCAAGGCAGAGCCAAAAGAATTTGATGATAGGCTGCAGGTTGGAGGAAAAAAGACGTCAAGGACCAGATGTGACCTGAGAGCTTAGAGAATGGAATTGTCATTTCTGAGATGAGAACAGCATTATCAATGAGTTGTGGCGAATCAGATCTAGATAATACTGTAATAGCATTTTCTCTTTTTGAAAAGTTGAGGATTAATAAGCATATGGTGAAGTGTATTAAAGTGTGCTCATTTTCATTTATTTTTGGCTGCACTAGGTCTTCATTGCTGTGTGCAGGCTTTGTCTAGTTGCAGCGAGCAGGGGCTACTGTTTAGTTGCGGTGTGCAGGCTTCTCATTGCACTGGCTTCTCTTGTTGCAGAGCATGGGCTCTAGAGCACAGACTCAGTAGTTACAGCACATGGGCTTAGCTGCTCTGCGGCATGTGGGATCTTCCCAGACCAGGGATCAAACCTGTGACCCCTGCATGGGCAGGAGGATTCCCAACCAGTGGACCACCAGGGAAGTCCAAAGTGTGCTCATTTTAAATTGTAGTTTTGCAGGAACACTGTCTCTTAAATATATTTTATTAATATTCAAAAATGTTTGGAGGGAAGGGTTTTTTCTTGAGTTATTTACATGTTCAATTCTTTACCTTTTTTTGCTCTTCTGAGAAACAAGGTATATCTGTCGCTGCTACAAACTGAAACATAAAATTCATTTGTTCAATAAGTATCTTTTATTCCTGTTACACATACTCATAATACCCTGGCCCTTTGAGATGAATAAAAAAGATATAACCTCTGCCCCAAGGGACCATACTATTTTGTGAAACATGAAAAAAAGAAACAGATGTGAAAACCGCAGACTAATAACCATATAGAAGCAAACCCCGCTGACCTGAGAGTTTTGGTGTCTTGACTCTGTGTGTGTGTGTATGTCACCTGCTCCTCTGGAGTGTCTGTTGCAAAGTGATGGTGTTTGGGTTCTATGACTTGAAAGATGACTGAAAAGAGAATGTGAAGAAAACGTCTTAGCTCACTCCTGGTGAATAAGAGGGCTGACTGAGGCTTTGCAGCACACCATAAGTAAAGGGCTTTGATGTGGCATATTTGGGGTGTCACTGTACATGAGTAAACCCTTGGCGATGATGGCATCTTGTGAGAACACACGCAGCTCGGTCCGTCCACGAGTGACAGAATGTCCAGGGGAACCAGCCTGTAAGTAGTCCTCAAGCTAAGCCAGAGAAGTGCTCTGGTAATTAAAGCAGTTCTAATTTTGCTGTGATTTTCCCATAGAAAAAGTCGCACAAGAGAGAATTTTATTCTGACCAGGCATCCAGCGTTCAGCATTTTATAGAAATTACCAGACACACATTGGAATTTAATTGTATTTATTTTCAACTATAAATGGCACTTTTTAGTATAAACCTTATACAATATTCAGAAACCCAGTTAGCGGTCGCGGAATCTTCCTTATGCTGACACTGTCTCATACTGTGCCAGAAAGCTGCTTTTGTTTTCATGTTTTCTACCTTAGTTTTACTAAAATCAGAGAAACTGTCATTGTACTTAGAGAATTCAGAAGAACCTCGCTCAGATTTTTACCATCATCTTTGAAAGAGGCTTTGGACTAGTTGATAATTTTTTGAGAAACTGATTCAAGAATACTTTTCTAAAAAGACTTTCTCCTCTCAACTAGGTGAAATAACCTAATTTTTAAAAAAGAAAGACTATCTCCCTTAGCAGTAGCAGAAAATAGATACCATCACAGCCAGAGCTGTAATCTGTTAGGTACCAATTACATTGCCCATCTGTTTCATAATTGTTATTTACATTCTTAGTGGAGGTGTTTCATGCTTTTTCCTCAGTTCCTCTGTGTGTTGATTTTTTTTGCACCTGTAGATCCCCAGCACGTTGCTGCATCATTATGTAACAAGACTCAAAGCTTCAATGCAAATGGCAGCCATGCTCAGTTTTGCTAAAAAAAAAAAAAAAATCCTTCTACCTCCGCCATCAAACCGCCTCAGTGGAGTACAGTCTTTGATAAGATGCATAACTGGGCAGTGATGAGAGCTTTCTGTACATGACAGCACTGAAGAAAATCAAGCCGACTTAACTGTTAGAGCAGCCTGCAGATTGAGGCCAGGATTGGCCCAAAGCCTGTTAGGAACGAATCCTTTTTGTTTTCTTAAGAGATGATTTCATAGCCGTATGAGAAAGTTAATTTTTTATGTCATGGTACAGCTCACTTCTGTTTGCCGAATACAGGTCTCTTTCTCCGATGCCCCCACATCACGTGGCTTAGCTCTGTCTGTCCCCACCTCTTCGTTCATGGCTGCTTAAGCTTCTCATTGATCCTGAAGGGAGCAAGTAAACTTGCTTTGTGACTTGGGAGCTGTCACATTTGGCCCCTGAGCCTACTTTCCTCTCCTCATCTACTGGGATGACTATTTGCAGTGAACTGTTGGTTGGATTTGGATTTTCCAAGAGGAGAAGGACTAGGCAATATAAAAATGACTAAAGTGGGAACATCCTTTTAAGTATCTGAGGGTATTTAAGAGTTTTTACACCACTAGAGGGAGCCCGTATTGTTCTGATTTCTGAATCCTCTAACAGATAACAGTTTGGTTTTATTGGCTGTAGAAAAGGATACCTCCAATCAGGGGGTTACACATGGGTAATTTTAATGATCTTCGGTTTGCTTTTAAGATGGAAAGGAGAAATCACCAGATCGGAACCGCTCTCTACACCGGTGTTCTTGTCCTCCTTATGTTCCATGTCACCGAGCGTGAAGTGGGGGAAGTAATTTGAGCGAGGACCTTGTGCTGGCCTTTTGGGAAGGGGTCCCTGGCTCTCCTCCCCCATCTTCCCCATAACACTCACTGTCAGCTTCCACCTCTTTCCTTCCACCAACCCCCAGGCAGATATAGCAGTCATGTGTAGGTATCATGCCAGGCTCTGGCCAATCAGAAGGTGAATAATCCAACTGTCTCTCTCATCATAGGAATCTTAGTCTTAGGTGTTGTGTCATGGCTTCTTTCAACCTCTCCTCCCCTCTCACCTCTGAAGAGCTCTGTCCTCATGATTTCTCAGACCCCTTCACCTCTTCAATCCTTTTGATTTTTCTATCTTTCCATCAGTGGAGTTTTGTTTGTGTTTCATTGTCTGAGTGCATGGAAAGAATTGCTCAAAATACTTGTGTCTTAACACTCAAGTTAGTAAAACTGTAGATATTTTTTTAAAAAAAGTATTTCTTAAAACTCAGCTTATTAAGCTTATTTTATTTGTAAACCTAGTAAATTTTACGAGATCATCACTTTTATTTATATTTTGATTAATATCCAATAAACTTAAAAACAAACACATTAGGATTCCCTAAACTATTAACCCCAATACAAAATTAGCTAACATTCAAACTTTGCCTGGAGAACCCCATGGACAGAGGAGCCTGGAAGGCTGTGGTCCATGGGTCGCAAGAGTCGGACGCAACTGAGCAGCTAACAACACACACAAACTTTATTTGCAGACTTCGTGTATCTGACTCAAACCTGTCAAAAGCTTGATAAAGCAACCTTGCAATCTAACAAGGAGAATCTTGTGAGCACCAGGCAGCTCACATCGAGTATATCTAACCCACAAAAGTAGTAGATGAAATTCTGTTAAGCATTTTACATGTGTGGAAAGAAGACAGCACAAAATAGCCCAGTGATTTTAAAAAATGTTGTTGTACCTTTATGATAAGACTTATCTAAAGTTGTTCTATCTGCTTCTTCCATCTCGGGTTCCTCACCTACCTGAAGGGAACAGAATTGCTATTTCTGCTGTAACCCATTCAGCAGCTGGGATTGCAGACTGGGTGAGGCTGACCCAGACCCAGGGCTGGGAGTGCTTTTAGTTTTTCTACCAAAGCCACAGTTCATTGAGCCCATCTCACAGGCATGGCCTTATCGTTAGTAAGACTCTGTTCACCTTTTAAAAAATATGTCTGGAATTTATAACATTTTATACTTCCTTTCTCCAGTGTATGACAAAGTTCTTTGCTGGAAAATACGAGGTGATTCAGTTTGTCATATCAGCCCCCCCCCCCACCCTCCATAAACCTTTTATGCACGCTTCGTCTTTTGTTTCTTTGGCCCCCATTCTAGGTTGACCTAGAAGGAAGTGATACAGATCTGGAAACTTATCTATAGGGATGTGTGTGTGTGTACCTGGGTACGTGTGTATGTGTGTGTACCTGTGTACATGGGTGTGCGCCCATGTCTGTCTGGGATTTAAAAGACATCTCATCTTCAGATTAGTTACAGTCAAGAGTGGGTTTGGTGAGTAAAGTTATAGCCTTGTAACTATATAAACTATAAGCTTTATAAACTATATATAGTTATAACTATATGAAGCTTTATAAACTGTGTAACTTTATAACTTTGGGGGTTTGTCTGTAAAGTTATAGCTTAGAATAAAAGCTCAACAGATTACCCCACCTCATTTCATTGATTCTAAGAGGACATTTTTCCCACATTTTAACACCTCTGAAATTGACAGCCTATTACAGTGTCTGTCATCAGCTGGCTGCCGTGAAATAGTTGCCACTATCAGTACATGGGCAGATTGAATTTTACTGCTGGTAGAGTGATTTGGCAACCATACGTTTTCATGGTTTCAGCCAGAAAGCTATTCAAGACTCTTTGAAAAAGGGAAAATGAGGCCTTGAGGGAAAATGAGTGGTGCTGAATACCTTACTAGTATGAAGAGAAACTTTATGATATATATATTTGTATCCAACAACTGCTAGGCTCTCTTCTTAGTAATAATTGGTTGTTAGTTGTTTCTTAGGTTTATACTCAAAGCTACAAATACGGATGATATTCTCTTCTCTCTGCTAACACTTACACTATTTATTTTGCATCTTCTTTTGCATTAGTTAGGGCCTCCAAAACGATATTGAATAGTAAATATCTCTGTCTTAGTCTTGACTTAAATGGTAATAGCCTAAGTGTTTCACCATTTAATAAGTTGTTATAGGTTTGTAGTAATGGTCTTGATCTTATTTATGTATCTTTTCTCCTTCTGTTTTAGGTAGTTGTTTGCTTGCTTGTTTAGTTCCAAATTACTTGAATTTTACCAAATGATTTTTTAGCTCCTATGTTTTATTGATATGGTTTGTATTTTTTTACTTTAAAAAATGTAATAAGTTATGTTGACAGCTTTCCTATTGGTGAGCATTTCTGCTTTCTTGAAATTAAACCTGCTTGGTCATTTTATATTATTCACTTAATTCACTGCTGGATTCTATTTATCAATACTATGTAGATTTAGAAGTTTTGCATATATATGTATAAGTGAATTTGGTCTTCTTTAAAAATCAGGTTTTGGTATTACGTAGATTCTAGCTTCTCTGAATGAATTGGGGTAGCATTCCATCCTTCTCCATGGTTTAGACTAGTTTTGAGTATATAGCAAGTGTTTTTTCTCTGATAGTATCTACTGCCCAATGTTAATAAGGGTGTGGGGTTTTACCAAGCTTTTAGTCTTTACCATTATGATTTTATTTTTATTTATTATATTTTGACAGTGCTGGGTCTCTGTTGCTTTTGTGCGGGCTTTCTCTAGTTGTGGCAAATGGGGGCTACTCGTCATTGTGGTGCTTGGGTTTCTCATTGTAGTAGCTTCTCTTGTTGCAGAGCAAAGCCTCTAGGCTCATGGGCTTCAGCAGTTGCAGCTTGATGACTCTAGAGCATGGGTCCAGTGGTTGTGGCTTACATGCTCCATGGCATGTGGAATCTTCCCAGCCAGGGATCGAACCTGTGTCCCTTGCTTTGGCAGGCAGATTCTTTTTTTTTTTTTTAATTTATTTATTTATTTTAATTGGACGCTAATTACTTGACAATATTATGGTGATTTTTGCCATATAGTGACATGAATCAGCCATGGGTGTACATGTGTCCCCCATCTTGAACCCCCCTCCCACCTCCCTCCCCATCCCATTCCTCAGGCAGATTCTTATTCTCTCTGTCTTCCAAACTGCCAGGATATGGGTTCTTTTGACGTTTTGCTTTTTATTTTGCTGGTGTTTATGAAAGAAGTTTTAGAGTTGCAGTAATTTTCAGGCTGAATGTGTATTGCAACAGGAAGGAACAAATGGAGGCAAGAGCCATATATACACCAGCTAAGGCTTTTGCTGTTGGAGATGTCAGTAGATTTAGTAAGAAAAGGAGAACAGGACTGATTGTCAAAAGCCTGGTTCTAGCCCCAACTCCCTGAAAACTGGGTGACATTAAGCAGGCCCTCCCTGAGCTTCAAGTTGTCTTTTCCTCATCTGTGTGTCATGCTGATAACTGCTTACTATAATTTCTCTGAAGATCAGAAAAATAGTATTCAAGGGCTTCCAAAACCTTAAAAGCTCCGTATTGATCCAGAAGGTACTTAATGGGATTATGATTAGTTACGATAGAAGAGCTCTTAAACAAAAGGAGATTTTTATTTGTAAATGTTTAAGTAGTTGTTTATTTATCGTGAGACCATCTTTTTTTTTTTTTTTAAATTAGGACCACTAATGACCATGAGAGAATATAAAAACAGGTTTTTAATTTTGTTACGTAATATCAATTTTAAAGATGTTACACACTGTATACTAATGAGCCAGGCTAAGTAACACCAGGTAGCACTTTAATTTTCTGGCACCATTAGCAATATTAAGAAAGCGAACAAAATATTACCTCATTAATTTTGTGGGTGTCACTGTACTTTTCTTGTGCTCATAGATGAAGATTTTTTTTTGTATGTGCCCTCTTATTTAGTCACCTGGAAATAGACTCCCCCTTTTTAGTAGCAAAATGCTTCTTTAGCGCACACAAAAAGGAAAAATAATTTTCTCTAGCATGTACCAATACTATTCGCTAATTGAATCACAAAATGCTTTGAGCACCTGAAATGGGAATGGTTGAAGAGTCCACCCTGTCAGCCTGTGTGATCTCGGCAGCGTCACTGTGAGCACCTGCCGCCTCCTCCCTGCCCCTGCTGTCAGCAGGGTCCTCACACCGTGTCCCTACTGAGCACCACGGTAAGCTGCAGGCTGAGAAAGTCCAAACACTCAATTGGTTGGTCATGCCATTGGGGGAGAGTACCGCCCCTCCATACACAATCCTGGCTTATGAGTCCATTGAGCCAGACGAGGTGCTGGGGTCATTCATTTTAGTCATATGTATCTTCAGCTTGGTTGGGAACCTGGCCTTGTATTGAGTGACACCCCAGGGTGCATCTGCAGGGACTATTAACGCAAATCTAGTGGCAGAAGTATGGTCCCTTTGATGAAATGTGAATGAAAAGAGCAAAACCTGTCACATGAAGGAAAAATGGCAAGATTTCCTCCAAACACTGTAAAAATATCTGGTTACTAAACGCTGAGAAAAAGGCCAAGAGCAGGAAACAGACCTTCTTCTCTGAGTTGAGTCACTTTCCAGTACAAATGGACAAAGCTTGACAAAGAAGAGAATGGATTTTTTTTTTTCCTGAAGAATGATTGTCTTGTTGGATTTCTGCTTTGTAGAATTTGGTGCTGATCAGTCATCAGTGCCCAGAGCACAGGAAGCTTAGAGCGTACAATCATTTGTTCCTAAGAGGAGATATAATTAAATAATTCTTGAACATGGCCCCAAATTGAATCTCATAAGGCATAAATTCAATAAACAGTCTCTTGCTCTAACATAGATGTCTTATTTATTGGATTGCCTGCCCATTACCTGTTTCTTCTGGAAGCTGGTCTCCCTGCTCCCTGACTGTGGTGGGTACAGCCAAGGCTCCTGGTGGGAGCTGCCCAACTGCACCCCACCCCATTCCCTGCCCAGTGGTGAGCTTGTGAGCTCGCAGCCCAGGCTCCACTGTGCAGCCTTCCTTGGAGGGTTTGGAATCACTGGCCAGGGACGCCTGTCTCGGTCTGGCTGCCCTCCTGGTGAAGGGTTTAAGTCTGGAACTGTTATTGGCCGCTTGGGTCGCACATTTTGGAAAGTGGAGAGAGCCCCTCAGGAGGCAGAGAGCAGTCAGAAGTAGGAACTCAGAAAAGGGAGAGACTCGGGGGCCAGGGCTTGTTGTGAGCACATTCCCTTGAGTGTGTCGTCCACTGAGATGCCCACTCCGGAGGGCATGGCTGTCCTGAGAGCAGTTCCTGGAGCAGATGTTCATGAACTGGTGGGTTTCACTCTTGGCGGTAGGTGGCATGAATCAGATAACTGATCACGTGCTTGCAGCCCTGAGTTCCCATGGTTCTCTAAAGGCACAAATTAAGGGTCAACCTTAGTACTCATTGTAATTTAGAAGCTAGATTTTACACATTTTTCTGCTTATAATTGACCACACAGTCCATTTCCTTTTCTAATCATACTTTACTTTCGCAAATAACACATACTCATAATCCTAAAAACTGAATATTCTTTTGAAAGTGATAACAAAATAAGAGGTCACTGCCCCTTTCTAATATCCTAGAGTCAGTGACTCAACATTTTAGCCCTTTCTTCTTCTGCGTGTTACCTGTACATTTCCAAATGTTTTTCAGTGTTACTGATTTCCTGCTATGTAATGCCAATGCTTTTACACCCACCATATACTTTCATTGCTCCATCCTCCTGGTGTAGTTTTACATCACGGCTTTTGCTTAAATTAATCTTTAAATGATTGTTACTGTGCAGGTATTATTTATAGATGAGCATGTAGTGTGTCGTGATCAGGTTTTCTTATCAGCTGATAAGTGACCAATCAGTGTTCTTTTCTTTGTAGAGGGTGTTCCTGTAATCCGTGTCATCCTGTTCCTCCTGGTCAGGCTACTCCTTAAATATGCTTCCCAGTTCTCACCCTCACTTCCAACGTCATAAGAATTTACTCTTCTTCATCCCACACCTTTTATTAGTCCCCTTCCTGTGCTGGCAAGAGCATTCAAGAAATTTTGGAATCTTGTATGTCAGAAAACAGCTTCATGCTTGTTTTCCTTCCAAATTTGGAAGATGTTGCTTGGTTGCCTCTAGCATCGCTGTTGACAGGCTGATGCCAGTCTTAGCCCTAGTCTTTTGTATGTGACCTATTCATCCTCTCTAGAAGCTTCCACAGTTGTCTCTTAGCCCTGGTGGTTAGAAATTCATAATAATATGCTTCTGTGGGTTGGTGTTTTTGTTTTATTTACCATCAGTTGAATGTGACATTTGCAGTCTTGTTCTTCAGTTCTGTGAAATGTCTTGATTTATCTCTTTGAAAATCATCTCTTCCCCATCATCTCACTTTATTTCTGGGCCTCTTTTGCATTATCTGGACTTATCGTTTGTTGTGTATTTTCTCCCCCACCCTCAATTTCTGTTTCCTTTTTTGGTTTGTTTTGCTTTGTTTTTGTCTATTTGCAAAGATGCCTTCAGCAGTATTCTCTAATTCTTCTATCCAATTTATTTCTGCTATCAGATGTTTAGCATCCAAGAGCTCTTCTTTGTTCACTCACCCTCATTTTTTTTTTTTTTTTAGAAATTTTTGATGTGGACCATTTTCAAAAGTCTCTATTGAGTTTGTTACAAATTTTTGTAACAAATTTGCTTCTGTTTTATGTTTTGGTGTTTTGACTGGAAGACATGTGGAATTTTAGTTCCCCAAGTGGGAATTGAACCCTCACCCCCTCCACTGGAAGGCGAGGCTTTAACCACTGGACCATCAGGGAATACCCCTTCCCACTCCCTTTTAAAACTGATATTCTATACTTTGTTTCATGAATGCAATGTGGTCTCTCTGAAGTTTTCTTCTGTTCCCTGCCTTGTCTCTGTCTCCGGACCTCTCTTGCAGTGTAGCGGCATTTTCACTTTTGGGGTGGCTGGAGAGAAGGTCTGTTGTCTTCCACTGGGCTGGAGGCCTGGCTCTCAAGGTTGGGAGAGAGGGACTCGGGGGAGTCTCTGCCCTCCTGCAGACCTTCAGCTGACCCGACAGAGATCCCAGAGCCCTGCCTCCTGAGCTTTGCTGGGGTCCGGACACTGTGGGCTGTCATTTTAGTGAGGTTTTGAAAAATAGAAATAAAAATTAATCAGTTTGTTTCAAAAGCCTCTGAAACCCCAGTATTAGTTTTTTTTTTGTTTTTTCTTAACCCTTGACTATTCTCTGCAAAAGACCCCTTTAACAGGTAATCTTAGGTTCTCTAATGATTTTAATGTTTATTAGTGGCACAGTTTGCTTATACAAATTTCCACAATGTGATCTAGCTCAGGATTTCCTGATAAGATGGTGAGGTAAGGGGAGAAGCTTACGAAGAGAAAGGGGGAGAACTCCACTGGTACAGACACAGGGAGCTGGTCGGGAATTGGGGCTCCCTGCATCCTATAAGCACAGAGTTTTCACCTGATGTAACATGGGAAGGAAAGAAGGACAGATCAACTTCAGGAAAACCGCCAGAAATCAGTCTGTGACTTCCCTCTCTTGAGAAGATTGGTGCCATGTCATGAGGATGAAATTCCACACACTCCAGCAAACCCTGCTAACTGAAGAGACAACAGGTGGTCTGGGAGAAGCAGGGGCTGTGTCTACCCCAGGACTCAGTAACATTCAGAGACTTGGCACAGGATACTGCCGTGATAAAACAAAAATTCAGGGACAGCCATCAGGTCTCCCGACAGTTCTTTTTATTGAGTTGCTTCTGTTTCCTTTTGGTTCTTAGTTAAATGTGATTAAGTACATGACAGTTTTATGGAAAAAGTAAATAGCCAAAGAGAAAATACATCACTCAAATCTAACACCAGAGAAGACTAGTTAACATAAAATAACAGTGAATAAACAGCATGTCAAAACATCTGATTCTGGAGTCAGTTCAGTTCAGTTGCGTCTGACTCCTTGCAACCCCATGGACCACAGCATACCAGGCCTCCCTGTCCATCACCAACTCCTGGAGTTTACCCAAACTCATGTCCATTGAGTCGATGATGCCATTCAACCATCTCATCCTCTGTCATCCCCTTCTCCTCCTGCCCTCAATCTTTCCCAGCATCAGGGTCTTTTCCAGTGAGTCAGCTCTTCGCATCAGGTGGCCAAAGTATTGGAGTTTCAGCTTCAACACCAGTCCTTCCAATGAACATTCAGGACTGATTTCCTTTAGGATGGACTGGTTGGATCTCCTTGCAGTAGAAGGGATTCTCAAGAATCTTCTCAAACACCACAGTTCAAAAGCATCAATTCTTCGGCGCTCAGCTTTTTTTAAGTCCAACTCTCACGTCCATACATGACTACTGGAAAAACCATAGCTTTGACTAGATGGACCTTTGTTGGCAAGTAATGTCTCTGCTTTTTAATATGCCGCCTAGTAAGTCAGGTCAAATAAATGCTGAGATAATGACTATGAAGATTTTTGGAAAAAATAATGCAGGGGAAGGGGATTGCCTTATCATGTGTTATAAAGCTGCAACCACTGAAAAACATGGTATTGGCACCAGAGTAGACAGACAGATAAATAGAACAGAATATAAAGTTTTTAGGAGCTGTAAAAACTGTGAAAGTGAAAGTCGCTCAATCATGTCCAACTCTTTGGGACCCCATGGACACAGTCCATGGAATTCTCTAGGCCAGAGTACTGGAATGGATAGCCTTTCCCTTCTCCAGGGGATTTTCCCAACCGAGGGATTGAACCCAGGTCTTCTGCATTGCAGGTGGATTCTTTACCAACTGAGCTATCAGGGAAGCCCATCAAAAGTGTAGATGTACATATATTTGATATATGTTAGGATAGGTATTTCCTGTCTAAAGAAAAAGATAAATTGGTTATTGAATGGTGTTAGGACAACTGGCTGGCTATTTGAGGGGGGTAATTAAAATTAAATCCCCTCTTTGAATTAGGCATTAGATATAGATTCAAAAAAAAATTAAAGATATAAATGTAAAAATGAAAATCATTGAAGTACTAGAAAGAATTCCAAGTGAATATCTAGTTGATCTTTGAATGGGGAAACCTTTTACTATAAGAATGACACCAAAGGAAGAAACTGACAGTGAAGACTCACAAGTTTTTCACAATATTGAATGTAAGGTTTAAGACTGAAAAGCTGCTGTTTGTCTGATATTAAATGTTAGCCTCTGCTTATAATGGTATACCTTGCCACTACAAAAATAAAACTGTATGTAAAGCCTTATCATTGGGAAGAGAACCTTGATATAATGCTAAGTGAAAAACTTAATGAATGTGTATGTTTACATGTATGCATTTCTATAGGAAAGGGCCTGGATGGTGGTAATCCAAATGCTAACAGCACTGTTTTTTCTTTGGCTTTTAAGATCTGGGTGATTTCTTTCCCTTTGAATTTTCTATGTCTTTACATTTTTAGAAATCATGATTATATATTTAATCTAAAAACCAAAGGACAAAAAAATTTTGCAAAATAACTGGTGGTAATAAAATTGGAGAGAAAACAGAGGTTTAAACTTCCCTTCCCTGGTGGCTCAGATGGTAAAGAATCTGCCTGCAATGCAGGAGACCTGAGTTCCATCCCTAGGTCAGGAAGATTCCCCTGGAGAAGGAAATGGCAACCCACTCCAGTATTCTTGCTTAGAGAATTCCGTGGACAGAGGAGCCTGGCAGGCTACCCCCACGTGGTTGCAAAGAGTCGGACATGACTGAACAACTAACACTTTCACCTGACTAGACTAGATAGATTTCTTAGAAGGATCTTGTAGATCATCTGTTTTAATCCATGATAACAGCATTTCATTACATGGCAACTTATATCTATCATGACTACAAATACACATTTCTTTAAGCATAAAAGCCAAATGTATACCTTCCTTCTAAAATAACTATAAAAGATTGTATTTTTAAATGGTGGTTTCTCTTACTGTAGTTGATATTTGTTTATGTATACATTCATTCCCTTTAACCCGTCTTTGTTTTGTTTAGTTTCTCTGAATTATACAAAGAACAGTTTTTAACATATAAATATACTGTGAAACACCAAAGTTAGTGAAGGTGTCTCTTAGTGAAAGCTTTGGTTTGGCCAACTTAAAATGTTAATAACTTAAAACAGTAATCAAAGAGAGATTGTTTCCGCTCATTGTCAACCAAGGAGCTTTCAACTGCCAACAAGAAAACCCTCATTTCTGGAAAAGTGTTTCCCCTCCTGCTTAGAGTCCTCCATTTATTGACTTGGAGAAACAGTCTTATTTTTGGATAATTAAGTCTGGTGGATTTTTTGAGCCCACTGGCTTTCTTTCATGAGCAAATGTGTGGACAGTCTTCCGTTAATAAAAATGAAGAGGTTAGAGAAAAAGAGAGCTCAGATTTTCTCGGTACTCAAACCTCCTCCATCCTTAACCCCTGGCAGCCACTGGTCTATTCTTCACTACAGTTTTGCCTTTTCCAGAGTATCATCCACACGGAATCATATAGCATACAGCCTTTTGGGTCTGTTTTCTTTCTCTTAGCATAAGGCATTTGAAATCCGTCCATGTTGTTGCACTTACTGATAGTTCCTGTGTGTGACTGAGTCGTGTTTCATTGTGTGGATGCACCACAGTTTGTTCTTCTGTAGAAAAGGAATGTTTTGATTGTTTCCAGTCTTTGCAGTTTTGGGTAGAGCTATTATAAGCATTTGCCCAGAGTATTTTGTGTGAATATAGGCTTTCATTTCACTTGAATAAAATACCTAGGAGTGGGATTGCTGTGTGATATGTTAAGGGAATATTTGAAATTGTAAGGAACGGCCAGTTGTCTTTCACAATGACTGTAACATTTTGCATTCTCATCAGCAATGTGTGATTTCCAGTTGTTCCACATCCTTGTCAGCACTTGGTATTGACAGGTTTTTTTTGTTTGTTTTTTGTTTGCTTTATCCATTCTAATAGGTATGTTGTGTTATCTGCCCTTGTGTTTCTCTATTGACTAATGTTTTAGGTGTTCATTTGTGATCACAGATTTTCTTTGATGAAGTGACTGTGATGTTAACTTATGAAGCATCTAGGTCAGTTTCCTATAGGCTGTTTCACAGTGTAGATCTGTCATTTTTTCTTTTGCTTCTTCCCTCCCTCACTCTCTTTCTTCCTTCTTTCCTTCCTTCCTTTTTTCTTTTTTAAAAACTAGTTCCTCTATTATATTGGAAATTAGAGCTGGAGGATTGATTCAATTAAGTTTAAACAATTTTGCAAGAATATTTCATGAATGATGTATATGTGAGGGGTTTTAAAAAATGAATTGGAGCAGATTCAAAGTCACACCTTGAATGCTGTCACTCACGGCATTGTAGCAGCTTCCTTAAGGGTGAGAAGAGCTAGACTGATGCGTTTGACTGTGTGTGAGGGACAAATGGGATCAAACGTAAGTGGACAGGTTGGACCTCAATCCAGAGAGAGCAGGGGAGGGTCCAGGCAGGCAGTGGGGTTGAGTGATGGTGGGAACTCACATAGATTCTCTTCTGAAAGCTTCTCTTCTCTCCATGAAATTGCAAGGTCGGTGCTAAAAGCAAAGAAGTGGAGAGAGGTATTAGATGTTGGAGTTGGAGTTGGAGATGTGTGGAGTTGGATAGGAGAGTGGGAGATTGAATGGACCAGGAAAAAAGAACAAATGCCGGGCCCTAAGACGCCTCCTGAGGGCATGAATTTAAAGTGGGATCAACTGGAGTTGTGTTTCTTCCTGAAGCCATTGTTGTAAGTGTATTGTTAATAATTAGAGCCATATCAATTAATCACAGGCCTTCACTTTGGGGGATTTTAGCAAAGTGTGGGGGTACCCATGGAGTATATCAGTCAGACTGGTTACAGTGCAGAATTGTGACATCCTTGGTATTCATCCAGATACCCTGAATACTCATTCTCTGTAGGAGACAGGCGTTAGGAGGTTTCAGACCAAAGTAGAAAATCTACACTTGCAAGGAATATTCCATTTCCTCAGCATAGAATTTTGAAATTTTGAAACTTAGTTTTCTCAAAATATGTGAGTAAGGAGAAAAATAACTGTTTTATTTATACTTGATTTTTTCCATTAATATTTCTTTTTAAATTGGATACACTTTTTCTATTAGTTAAACCTGGGATTTAATCAGTTCAGTTCAGTCGCTCAGTCATGTCTGACTCTTTGAGACCCCATGGACTGCAGCACGCCAGGCTTCCATCACCAACTCCTGGAGCTTGCTCAAACTCATGTCCATTGAGTTGGTGATGCCATCTAACCACCTCATGCTTTGTCATCCCCTTCTCCTCCCTCTTTCAATCTTTCCCAGCATCAAGGTCTTTTCTAATTAGTCAGCTCTTCGCATCAAGTGGCCAAAGTATTGGAGCTTCAACTTCAACATCAGTCCTTCCAGTGAACACGCAGGACTGATTTCCTTTAGGATGGACTGGTTGGATCTCCTTGCAGTCCAAGGGACTCTCAAGAGTCTTCTCCAACACCACAGTTCAAAAGCATCAATTCTTTGGCGCTCAGCTTTCTTTACAGTCCAACTCTCACATCCATATATGACTACTGGAAAAACCATAGCTTTGACTAGATGGATCTCTCTTGGCAAAGTAATATCTCTGCTCTTTAATATGCTGTCTAGGTTGGTCATAGCTTTTCTTCCAATCAGCAAGTGTCTTAATTTCATGGCTACAGTCACTGTCTGCAGTAATTTTGGAGCCCCCCCAAAATAAAGTTTGTCACTGTTTACCCATCCCCATATTCATGGGATTGAATATTTTATGTTTAATAAAGTGTTTAAATAGGTTTCCAACTGGGGGAAAGTGTTTTCTGAGTATTTTTTCTGGGCCATTACAGCAGTGTTATGTAAGAGAGGAAATCATTATAGCATCCTTCTAAAAATATTTTAATGGAAAATAATTTTGCAATCAGAATATATCTGTTGAAAGATGTAATAGTAAAAACTCTGAAATCTTGATTTCTAGTGTAATTTTTAAATTAACAGACTTTACTTTTTAGATCAGTTTCAGTTTGAACAAATATTATATTGAAAGTATAGAGTTAACTCCAGTTCCTCAAAGCAGTTTCCACTATTATTAAACATCCTTCATTAGTTTAGTACATTTGTTACTGTTGATGAACTAATATTGATAAATATTATTAACTGAGGTCCACAATTTACATTAAGATTCACTCTGTGTTGTACATTCTATGTGTTTTGACAAATGCATGATGCCACCGTTATAGTATCATAGAAAATAGTTCCAGCATCTTCAGAAATCTCCTGTACTACAGTTCTTTATCATGCCCTTCCTCCCTCCCACCACTGATCTTTATACTTTCTCTATACTTTTGTCTTTTCTTGAATGTCACAGAATTAGAATCATATGATATGTAGCCTTATCAGATTGAATTCTTTCACTTAGTAATATGCATCTAAGATGCGTCCTTGTGAACTCTGTCATGTCTTGTTTGTGGCTCTTGCAGGCTCTTTTTAGTTGGGGCATGAGGAATCTTTTGTTGGGGCATGAGGAATCTAGTGCCCCGACCAGGGATTTGAACCCTTGCACCCTGCATTGGGAGTGCAGAATCCCAGCCACTGGACCATCAGGGACATCCCCTCCCTGTTGTTTCATGACTTGACAGCTCATTTCTTCTCACCACTGAATAATACTGCATTGTGTAGCTGTTCCTCATAGTCCGTTTATCAAGTCATCTCCCGAAGGACTCTTGGTTTCTTCCAATTTGGGGCAGTTGTAAATAAAGTGGCTACAAACTACAATGTAATTTTAAAAATACAATTGTAATTACTGATACTTCTTTTAAGTTAAGCAGTATCTACATTTGCTATTGGGCTTCCCTGTAGCTCCATGGTAAAGAATCCGCCTGCCAGGGTAGGAGATACAAGCTCGATCCCTGGGTTGGAATGATCCTCTGGAGAAGGAAATGGCAACCCACTCCAGTATGTTTGCCTAGGAAATCCCATGAGCAGAGGAGCCTGGTGGGCTGCAGTCCATGGGATCACAAAGAATTGGACATGACTAAGTGACTAAGCAACAACAACAGCAACACCCAACAATTGTTGGGTGGGTCCAACAATATTTGAGTGGGAAGCAACAGTTAGAACTGGACATGGAACAACAGACTGGTGCCAAATAGGAAAAGGAGTACGTCAAGGCTGTATATTGTCACCCTGCTTATTTAACTTATATGCAGAGTACATCATGAGAAACGCTGGGCTGGAAGAAACACAAGCTGGAATCAAGACTGCCGGGAGAAATATCAATAACTTCAGATATGTGGATGACACCACCCTTATGGCAGAAAGTGAAGAAGAACTAAAGAGCCTCTTGATGAAGGTGAAAGAGGAGAGTGAAAAAGTTGGCTTAAAGCTCAACATTCAGAAAACTAAGATCATGGCATCTGGTCCCATCACTTCATGGGAAATAGATGGGGAAACAGTGGAAACAGTGGCAGACTTTGTTTTTTTGGGCTCCAAAATCACTGCTGATGGTGATTGCAGCCTTGAAATTAAAAGACGCTTACTCCTTGGAAGGAAGGTTATGGCCAACCTAGATAGCATATTGAAAAGCAGAGACATTACTTTGCCAACAAAAGTCCGTCTAGTCAAGGCTATGGTTTTTCCAGTGGTCATGTATGGATGTGAGAGTTGGACGGTGAAGAAAGCTGAGCGCCGCAGAATTGATGCTTTTGAACTGTGGTATTGGAGAAGACTCTTGAGAGTCCCTTGGACTTCAAGGAGATCCAACCAGTCCATCCTAAAAGAGATCAGTCCTGGGTGTTCATTGGAAGGTCTGATGTTGAAGCTGAAACTCCAATACTTTGGCCACCTCATGCGAAGGGTTGACTCATTGGAAAAGACCCTAATGCTGGGTAGGATTGGGGGCGGGAGGAGAAGGGGACGACAGAGGATGAGATGGTTGGATGGCATCACTGACTCAATGGGCATGGGTTTGGGTAGACTCCGGGAGTTGGTGATGGACAGAGAGGCCTGGCATGCTGCAATTCATGGGGTCGCAAAGAGTCGGACACGACTGAGCGACTGAACTGCACTGACTGAACAATATTTGGGTGGGTCCAACAATATTTGAGTGGGTCCAACAATATTTGGGTGGGTCCAACAATATTTCCAGGTGGCACTCACCATCACACAAGCAGATTAAGCCCCTTGCCTCATGGAACTTGCAGTGTAACGAGGGAAAGCTAGATGATGTAAAAAAATATGTCTGAGGACTTAAATATAAACACAGATATATGTGAATGCTTACAAGAATATTTAAGTACTTTTAGTCATTAAAAGATTAAACACTGGAGACAGAAATATGTTTAAGGAATAGTTGGAGACCCACGGCCTTGCTTTTCCTTGGAAGAGGTCCTGGAGAAGAGGCCCCTGACTATGACCATCATGCATATCTTAGTTAGAGTGGTTTCATTTCTAAATATAAAAGTTACGGTCCTTGGCACTTCCAGAAACATTTCAAGTTTTCACTCCTCTGACAGTACAAGTAATGAAACAATAATTTTAACATCGGACCTGGAATATTACAGAAGAGGATAGTAACAGATCTCCCTCTGGCCATCAAGTCTGATTGATTTGATGAATCAATAGATGAAGTCAGTATCAACTTAAAAAAATTGTCAGGAGGGTGAAAACATGAAAAGCCATTTGATAGAGAATTGAAAACCTACCTAGAGATTTTAGAGATTTCCATACCAACCACCACAGGCTGACTGCCTGAGATTGCACACAGGTGCTCTTGGAGCTTTGTAAAGCTTGATTATGTTCACAGTTTGTGCTAGGGCTGGAAAACTCATAAGGTCGCTCTTTTCTACAGTCCTGGTTCCATGTTGAACCATGTACAGACATGCTGGGTGCTATGGGGCCGATCTTTCTCTTGTCTCTGCCATCTCCTGGGCTCGGTCATTCTGTTTAGCTCCTGCACAAGAACCTGCCATTCCCATTTCCTGTTGTAAGAATATCTCTGGGTTAGAGAGAGAGAGTTCATTCATCCTTTCAGCATTTCCCAGGGGCCCGTGTGCCTGTGCTGTGCTGCACACTAGGGATACAGTGGTGACTGACGTATTTGTGGGAACTATGAAACTAATGAGTGGAATAGACTAGTGTGGAATCCTTTAGAATTACCTGCCCATCCAGCATAGTGCCCACAGCTAATCTTTTAAACAGTGATATTTGCATAATGTTTATGAGAAGGCACTGCTGAAAGTTACGACATCATAGCTAAGGCAGGAAAGTAACTTTGCTTGAGGTAAACAACTTGTAGAGTGAAAGGATTTATAATTAAAACTTAAAATATGACCCATAATACTTGCATTATGCTTCCTCAGGCAACTCAAAAGAAGACCTATGCTTAATCCTAAGAAGTCCGTCACTGTGATGAAAGCTAAATGAAGTGTCACTGTTTGCCCACATAGTTCCATAGTTGTATATTGACAGAAAACTCTGAATTCCTCTGTATCTTTACAGTTTGATTTGTGCAAATCTCAATCTGACACAGTTAATATTGCAGATAAAATTGGACGAGTCAAGCATTCTCTGCATTATCTTGTGCGTGGTTTTACATCAGTTTTATTGAGGTATGATTTGCATACCACAAAATGCACCCATTTTATTTATTTTTTTTTTTTAATTTTATAAATTTATTTATTTTAGTTGGGGGCTAATTACTTTACAATATTGTAATAGTTTTTGCCATACATTGACATGAATCAGCCATGGGTTTACATGTGTTCCCCTTCCTGGACCCCCCACCCACCTCCCTCCCCATCCCATCCCTCTGGGTCATCCCATTGCCCCGGCCCTGAGCCCTTGTCTCATGCATCGAACATGGAATGGTGTTCTGTTTCACATACGATAATATACATGTTTCAATGCTATTCTCCCAGAACGTCCCACCCTCACCTTCTCCCTCAGAGTCCATAAAATTGTTCCATGCATCTGTGTCTCTTATTCTGACTCGCATATAGGGTTATCGTTACCATCTTTCAAATTCCATATATATGCATTAGTATACTGTATTGTTGTTTTTCTTTCTGGCTTACTTCACTCTGTATAATGGGCTCCAGTTTCATCCATCTCAGTAGAACCGATTCAAATGTATTTTTTTTAATGGCTGAGTAATATTCCATTGTGTATATGTACCACAGCTTCCTTATCCATTCGTCTGCTGATGGACATCTAGGTTGCTTCCATGTCCTGGCTATTGTAAACAGAATGCACCCATTTTAAATGTTCACAATTCGTATTCGTATACATCCATGTAAGAACCACCACAAAGAGACTGAGACTATTTCCATAACTCCAGAAAGTTCCCTCCTTTCCCTCTGCAATTAGTCCCTCCTGTGCTGTGCTTAGTTGCTCAGTCATGTCCTACTTTTTGTGACCCCGTGGACTGTAGCCCTCCAGGCTCCTCTGCCCATGGGATTCTCCAGGCAAGGATACTGGAGTGGGTTGCCATGCCCTCCTCCACGGGATCTTCCCAACCCAGGGATTGAACCCAGGTCTCCCGCATTGCAGGTGGACTCTTTACTGTCTGAGCCACCAGGGAAGCCCATGAATGCTGGAGTGGATAGCCTATCCCTTCTCCAGGGGATCTTCCTGACCCAAGAATCGAACCAGGGTCTCCTGCATTGCAGGCGGATTCTTTGCCAGCTGAGCTACCAGGGAAGCCCTAGACCCTCCTACTCCCAGTCAAAGACTATCATTGAAATGCTTTCTATCACTATAAATGTAATTGTCTTTTGTATTCTTAGAAATGGAATAACATAGTGAGAATTCTCTGTGTCTGACTTTTTAAATTCAACATAATGCTTTTGAGATTCATCCATGTCCCTGTGTATAGTGTCTTTCTTTATACCGCTTAATAGTATTCCATGATATGAAAAAGGAGTACGTCAAGGCTATGTATTGTCACCGTGCTTATTTAACTTACATGCAAAGTACATAATGAGAAACGCTGGGCTGGATGAAGCACAGGCTGGAATCAAGACTGCTGGGAGAAATATCAATAACCTCAGATATGCAGATGACACCACCCTTGTGGCAGAAGGTGAAGAAGAACTAAATTGCCTCTTGGTGAAAGTGAATGAGGAGAGTGAAAAAGTTGGCTTAAAGCTCAACATTCAGAAAACAAAGATCATGGTATCCCATCCCATCACTTCATGGCAAATAGATGGGGAAACAGTGGAAACAGTGGCAGACTTTATTTTGGGGGGCTGCAAAATCACTGCAGATGGTGACTGTAGCCATGAAATAAAAAGACGCTTACTCCTTCAAAGAAAAGTTATGACAACCTAGACAGCATATTAAAAAGTAGAGACATTACTTTGCCAACAAAGGTACACTGTGGTTTTTCCAGTAATCATGTATGGATGTGAGAGTTGGACTATAAAGAAAGCTGAGCCCCCAACTAAAATAAATAAATTTATAAAAATAAAAAAAATAAAATAAAATAAAAAATAAAAAAAAAGAAAGCTGAGCACTGAAGAATTGATGCTTTGAACTGTGGTGTTAGAGAAGAGTCTTGAGAGTCCCTTGGACTGCAAGGAGATCCAACCAGTCCATCCTAAAGGAGATCAGTCCTGAATGTTCATTGGAAGGACTGATGTTGAAGCTGAAACTCCAATACTTTGGCCACCTGATGCGAAGAGCTGACTCATTGGAAAAGACCCTGATGCTGGGAAAGATTGAGGACAGGAGGAGAAGGAGACGACAGAGGATGAGATGGTTGGATGGCATCACTGACTCAGTGGACATGAGTTTGAGTAAACTCTGGGAGTTGGTGATGGACAGGGAGGCCTGGCGTCCTGCAGTCCACGAGGAAACAATGGAAAGAGTCAGACACGACTGAGTGACGGATCTGAACTGAACTGATGGTGTGAATATACCACAATTTTCTTATCCATTCACCAGTTGATGAACATTTTGATCATTTCCATATGTTTACTGTTCTGAATGAAGGTGCAGTGAACACTCTTGTACATGCTTTTTCATGTATATATGTCTTCATTTCTCTTGGGTGAATTCCTCAGAGTGAAATTGCTAAGTCTTTTTTAAGAGGTTTTCTTTAGTTTTTTATCTTTGGGTATGTTGGGTCTTCCTGCTGCACAGGTTTTTCTCTAGTTGCAGCAAGTTGGGGCTACTCTCTAGTTCCAGTGCTCAGGCTTCTCCTTTCAGTGGCTTCTCTTGTTGTGGAACACAGGCTCTAGGTGTCTGGGCTTCAGTAGTTGTGGCACATGGACTCAGTAGTTGTGGCACACAAGCTTAGTCGCCCTGCAGCATGTGGAATCTTCCTGGACCAGGGCCTGAAGTGGTATCTTCTGCACTACAGGGTAAATTCTTAACCACTGGACCCCCAGGGAAGCCTCTCCCCTTTTTTTCTGAGATAGGTCATATGTGTGCATACTCAGTTGCTAAGTCGCGTCTGACTCTTTTGCCACTCTGTGGCCCAAAAGGCCCCCCCATCTGTGGGATTTTCCAGGCAAAATACTAGAGTGGGTTGCCATTTCCTCCTCCAGGGAATCTTCCTGACCCAGGGATCGAACCTTTGTCTCCTGCATTGACAGGTGGATTCTTTACTACAGAGCTGCCTGGGAAGCCCAAGAGGTCATATAGGGTTGATATTATTTATCCCTTGTATGTCTGACATAATTTCTCAGTAAAACCATCTGGGCCTGAGAAATTCTTAAATTATGCATTGTGTCTTCAATAGGTGCAGAAAGCTGTTCAGATTTTGTTTCTTCCTGATACTGTAATTTGTGTCTTCTTTTTTATTCTTAATCCGTTTAGCTAGAGGTTTATCAATTTTATAGATCTTTCAAAGAACTAACTTTTGGTTTTACTGATTTTTCTGTATTTTTGTTTTCTATTTTACTTATTTATTTTCTGTTAGTATTTTCTTCATTCTGTTTAATTTGGTTTAATTTGTTCTTTGTCTGTGCTGTATGTGCTCAGTTGCTTGAGTCGTGTTCGACTCTGCAACCTTATGGACTGTAGCCCTCCAGGCTCCTCTGTCCATGGGATTCTCCAGGCGAGAATACTGGAGTGAGTTACCATGCCCTCCTCCAGACATCTTACTGACCCAGGGATCAAACCGACATCTCCTGTGTCTCCTGTATTACAGGCGGATTCTTGATGGCTGAGTTACTGGGAACCTTGTTTTTTCCTAGCCTCTCTTGATTCTGTTTTGTAAATTGCTTAGACTAGATTCCCTCACTCTCCTGTTGAAGTTTTCATTTTGGCAAACATTTGGTAATTTCTAAGACTTCTTTCTGGTTTTCTAGCTTTTCCTTTCTCATGAGAGTCCACACTCCCTGTATGAATGCAAAATTTTCTTAGTTCTCTCTGAGGCTATCATCTTTTTAAAAAAAAACAAACAAACATATCTTCTGTTCCTTGAATTATCTGAATTACCTGAATTATGTTTCCTCTGAGGTTCATTTTCTTTCTTTCACCCTGGGATATGTGTGCATGGCAGTGTGTCTGTCTGTTTCTCTGTTTTTATGATGGCTTTTCTCAAGTGTCTGGTGATTCTTGGCTGTCTGTTTCTAGCATGGCTGGCTCAGGATATCATCATCAAAGTGACATTTTCCTACTAGCAGAAGCTTAGCTCTATGATAGATGATCTGACAGGCAGAATGTGCTGCCCATTCCCCACGACCAGAATACAGACCATGTTGCTCAGCTCCTTAGTCCCCTCACCCCAAGAAAGTTCCCTTCCTGTGTTTAGTAAGTATGTCGTGTGTGTGTGTGTGTGTGTGTGTGGCCTGTGTCTTGCAGGTGTATCAGGGTTGTTACTTAGCTGTAAAACATTTGCACACAGGGCTGTGGGGAGGGAAGGAGCCCCCATGTCACTGTTCCCACCATTATGGGGGACTGTGCAGGTCTGGAGACTTCCCAACTTCTAACTGGTCAGCTTCCTTCATAGCTGAAGCTCCCTCCATCGGGGCTCTGGGCCCAGTTTCCTCCTCTCAGTTTCCTCGCCTTACACTCTTGCATCTATTTTTGGATTCCCAGAAATTTGTAGAAATATCCCATGTTCTTATGGTCTCCTTCCCATTTCCTTCATTATTATGAGTTGTGCCTTTTTAATTTCTTTGTTGTTCTTTCGATAGTCTTTTGATATCAGAGAGAAATAGGAATCCTCAGCTTCCATCTAAAATCAATGTACTTCATTCTCTTTTTAACTGCTCTACACTGTAGTCTATGGCGTGCCCGATTTCTAATCACATGCTGCCATTTCCTTGGCTCTGTGATCCTGGGCAAGTTGTTTAACTCCTCTGTGCCTTGGTTTTTAAAAACAGAGATAATAAGAGTACTCACTTCATAGGGTGATTGTCAGCACTAAATGAGTCACTACATGTAAAGCCCTTAGAACAAATTAGCACCAGTAGGCCCTGAAAAGATTTCTGTGTTATTTTTCAGTTGTGGCTACTTGTTTGTACACACACTCACTGGCTGGCTCCAGCTTCTCTGTGTGTGTCATGACAGTGCTGTGATGGGGTCCCGGCTTCATGTCATGCTCTGGGAATGTCGGGAAAGTCATTCTGCAGAAGGTGGGCATTGCTTGTGGCAGGGGAGGGCAGCACCCACATGCTGCAGATTTTCACCGAGAGACCATATAGCTTTTTTGCTCTTTACCTTCCTAGCAGCTGTGGATGTGAAGATTCTCAGTGGTTTTCATCTTTTCTCCAAGGTGATGGACAAATGGGGATGGACAGTACTTTCATCCCTCAGCTACAGAGATGTAGTAATAACTAAATACATTAAATTACATTTATCTGCATTTAGAATTCCTACTAGTTTCGAGGTGTGGAGTGGGCGCTCCCCTCACCCACATGGAGTGTGCTCACAGAGCAAACCATGGCAGTGGCTCAGTTAGAACCAGCCCACTGGCCTGGAGCCCTGTCCCTCCTGTCCTGATTGACCGCCCCCTACCGCCTCAGTGCCCACCATCCAGGGCAGAGCTTTTCCAAGGCAAAGAAGGCAGCTTTTCACTCACAGAGGTTGGAAGACTGAGTAGAAGCTCCTGACAGGCACTGACAGGAAGCTCTCGCCAGCCTCTGGGGCCAGCTGAGAAGCATTGTCCTCAGGAGGGTCCCAGGTGGGACCTAGCAGTTCTGATAACCTTCTCAGCCCAGTCATCTCTTCGCCCTCACTCACCGCTCCCTGCTCCAAGCTTCTCCCACAGGTCATTCTTCCACAGCAGCCCCCACACGGGTATTCCCATGGGCCCTCTGGAACCACATTCAGTCACCAACAAGCCTCCTCACAGGTGACTCTGTCTGTGCAAACCTGGCCTCTTCCTAGTATTACCCCCTCACCTGTTACCCACTGAATGGGTGGTGCTCGGGTTTGTTACCCTGCCCTTACTGGGAAGCATGCAGGATGGAACTGGGATCCACACCCACACTGCCTCCAGAAGGGGTAGCTTCCAGAAGAATAGAACAAAGATGAAGTGACACCATGGCAGGAGTGGGTCAGGGAAAGAGAAGAGAGCCGCAGTAGGTGAACAGTGACAGGGTGAGCCCGCCATCGCCCTTGGAGCCACCATGTGGCCTTTAGGTGGAGTTCGCCTGCCTTACCCTGAACGGTGCTGGCACTCTACGCATGTGTCCTTAGGTTCCGCCATATTCCGTGCAACTCAGATGCTCAGGGACTTTGTCTCAGCCTTGCAGGGACTTAGAAGCTCATGGAATGCAAGAAATTGGTTTAAGACTGATGGGAGATTTAAGACTTTGTGTTTCCTGTCTATGTCTTCGTTTGTTGTTAACGGGGTTCATAATTTTCATGAGAGAATTCACGTAGAAATATTTTCTACGTAGAACTATTTTCAGGATATTTTATTGTTACAGTAAGCAAAAGGAGGATGTGAAGGAATTTTGTGGAGCAAATTAAATTATCTCAACTTAAACTAAAAGCTTTTCAGGGCTGCCTTGTCTTGTGCTAAGAACATCCTCAGAACAGGAAAACAGGTTTAGTGGAAATCTTTGTTCAACTTCTCCTTAGAACAGTTTTTTCTAAAGTGTGTCTGTCTTAGCCCTTGAAGGAGATTTGCCGGCTGTATGGATCTTGTTGAACAATAGTCTCCATTGTAAGGGGTCTCTTGACAAGGACTCCAGGATCAGCATTTGTAACAGGTCTCCAGGGTTTTCATATTTTTATTTTCCAAGTAACAGAGGTCATATGTAGCCCAGTGGGGATTGGTTATAATCGCCTCTTTTATAGGTAATAAGCTGGGAACGAAACAAGAGCTCCTGACCCTTCTTCCAGTGCTCATTCATCGGCTGTCTTTGTTGCCAGGAGCTGTGTCACTCAGGGAAAGGGAGGCAAAGAAACCTGAGCGATTGTTCCAGGATCACACAAAACTTCCCCCTGGAGTAGGAACAGGGGCAGTGAGTCTTGGTTGATCAGACCCAGAGCCGCTCCGGCCCCAGGCTTCGCATTGTATCATCTCCCTGGAGCCGGAGCCTTGTGATTGGCACTTTCTCACGACACACGAGTTCATTTGATTTCCACCTGTGCTGGTCTCCTCCTTGTAGCTGGTTTTATTTTAGGGTATAATTTTTAGTTTAGAGATAGAGAACAGAAAGCGTGTGAGAAACCAGAAGGCTGTAGGAAGCATGTATTTATTCTAAAGTGAAACGCACGCACATTTTTGCAGTCAGCTCTAGCTGTCAGGATGAGCTTGGATACATGTGGTTAACAGGGTCTGCTGTGTGGTATTTCGTGTGCTAAGTTACTCATCACGGTGTCAAGTTCAATTCTATAGGAGTCTTTTCATCTACCGTTCTTTCTGAATTTATTTCAAAGCTTTACTCTGCATTAGATTGAGCATGAGCTAATTTAGCTTTCTAGTTCCTATTAAATACCATCCTTACATCGAGATGACGATTGTAGCAAAACACGGCATGGTGATAGAATTGTGATAGACTGTTAGGTGCAGGTCACGGCACGTTGTAGATGTCTCTGGAGCATGATTTACAAGGACTAGACATACTGGAAATCTGCAAGTACACAAAATCCATCCTTACTAACTGCTGTTCCCCTTCCCTATGACCACCACCACGTTAGACACACAAAATCAAGTTGATCCTACTCTTTGATTCATGGCACAAGCATCTTTGTTTGTATTTTATTTATATTTCCACTTCTGTGGCCCTTCCCCAGCATAAGTACCCATGCTGGTATATTTCTCATTTTTAATACTCACTTTTATTAATTGTGTTGCCTGTTTTTGTTTTTTAATTTATGTGCATGGATTTGGTCTCCGAATGTCTACCTGATTCTTTTTTGCTCAGTGTTATGTTTATGATACACATCTATGTGGCCAGATATAAATCTATGTGCTCAGTTGTGTCCGACTCTCTGCAACCCCATGGACTGTAGCCCACCAGGCTCCTCTGTCCACGGAACTTTCCAGGGAAGAATACTGGAGTGGGTTGCCATTTCCTTCTTTAGGGGATCTTCCCAACCCAGGGATCGAACCCATGTCTCTTAGGTCTCCTGCATTGGCAGGCAGATTCTTCACCACTGTGCCACCTGGAAAGCCCATATAAATCTGGTTCATTGTCTTCTGCATATATTTCCATGGTTTGAATGTACCAG
Organism: Giraffa tippelskirchi; assembly: GCF_054371585.1. Classification (NCBI taxonomy): domain Eukaryota; kingdom Metazoa; phylum Chordata; class Mammalia; order Artiodactyla; family Giraffidae; genus Giraffa; species Giraffa tippelskirchi. The sequence goes on along the minus strand of NC_137283.1, from coordinate 14,893,881 downwards.
AATTGACATATCCACGCTCCTAGTGATAAACACCTGCCTCAGCTCCTTGCTCCTAAAGCCATTGCTACATGAGCCTGCACAGCCTGCTGTGCGGTCCCTCGTGGATGTGTACACGAGCTTACACTGAAGCACAGGTGGAGACAGTGCCCAGGTTTAGCGGGTGTTTAGCATCCCAAAGGTAAAAATTAGTGCCACCAGTGTAATATCGAACTTTTGGGGCTTTAAAATATACACATTTTGTATAAAAGACGACGTTCAGATGTGCAGTTGAGATTCCTGTTAGGAATCTGAAGATTCTGTTTTCCCAGCCGCCTTTTCCTTTCCTCCTAATGGCTCCGCAGGTGTTGGTGACTGTCGCTCCTTGGTAGGTGCTCAGTTCCCAGGGAGGGAACCAAGCTGAGTTATCTGAGGAGTGGGCAAAGTAGTACATTGAGTTCTATGTAAAGAAATTAAGTATTTCATCATGTAGCAGGTATTTAAGCTTTTTTTTTTTTAATGTTAAAAATCCTCTTTGCTTTTCTTCATCTCCATGCAACAGAAATTAGAGTGAACACAATTCCTTGTTCCTGTTGCACCTGGCCCTTGCTCTGGAATGACAGTACTGGAGCACACCGCTCTACAGGATTTTATAACTTGGTTTATATATGTCTTTTTCATCTTTGTGCCCTAAGACCTAGAGACAGAGTCTGGTACCAAAAATGAAAAAAAAAGCATTTGGAACCAGCACGTGGTGAATCATGTTGGTACGGTTGGAAATTTTGCACACTCAGCTTCCTCAGAGACTCTGAGAAGATCAAGCAGCCTGTGCCCATGCAATTCTAGGAGGGGCCCTCAGATGGTAAAAGGGGGGAAAGACTAACCATCCAGTCTGAGCAGTGAGCTAACTCAGCTGGTCCTCAGGGGGATCAGTGGAGGGAACATGCCAAGGGAGATGGCCCTAACATCCTGGGATACAGCCATGTGACTGGCCTCAGTTTAAATCCCCGGTTGCTGACCTCAGTGGCCCCCATGTAGTCGTGTGGTTTTTCTTGGCCTGTTATCTTTCCTGCTCGCTGAGATGACAATTCCATGCCTTCTCCTCTCTCAGTCCTCCATTACCTCCTTCCCCTCCCTCTCCCTTGGCTGATGACCTCGCTTCTCACCTTGCTGAGAAAACAGAGGTATCAGATGAAAACTCCCAGCCCCTGTGCTGCTTGCACCCCTCCCCATGTTTACCCACCTCTCTGGTAACTACAGGAGAACCATGTCTGTACCCCATGAAGGACACCTCCCCACTTGTGAGCAGGCCCCACTCTCACGTCCCTCCAGCAGGTGGCCCAGCAGTCCCCCGCTCTCGCCTGAATCATCGCATTCCCTCTCTTACGGGATCATTCCTGTCGGAACACTAACGTACCGCTGTTTCTCCCACCGCAACCTCACATCTTCCAATTTTGCCCCATTTTTCTTTAAACAAACTCCTTTAAAAAAAGTTGGCTGTGATCACGGCCTCCAGTTATTCTTATTCATTTTCTTTTGAACCATCATTCCACCAAATGCCACTCTCAAGGTCACTAGTGCTAACACACAGTCACCTCTTTCTCGATCTTTTTTCTTAGCCATTCATTTCTACTTTGACTTGACTCCCCTCTCCTGGAGATAACTTGTTTCATTTGGCTTCAGGGCCCTGTATCACCTACTTTTCCTCCTGCCGCTTTTCTTTAGTATGGTGGTTCCACTCCTATGTGTGTGCCCAGGAGAAACAAAACTGTGTCCACAGAAACGTTTGTACATCAGTGTTCATAGTAGTATTTTTTATAAGAGACCCCAAATGGAAACAACCCTAATGTCCATCCACTAATGAATGGATAAGTAAAATATGGTTAGTCCATACGATTGAGTATTATTAGACGGAAAAACGGAGAAGGCAGTGACACCCCACTCCAGTATTCTTGCCTGGAGAATCCCAGGAACGGGGGAGCTTGGTGGGCTGCCGTCTGTGGGGTCGCACAGAGTCTGACACGACTGAAGCGACTTAGCAGCAGCAGACAGAACAAAGAAATGAACTACTAATACATGCTGTACCATATGGGTAAAACTTGAAAACATTATGCTAAATGAAAAGCCAGTCACAAAGGACCATCTGTTGTATGGTTCCATTTATATAAAATGTCCAGAATAGACACATCTGTAGATGCAGAAAGTAGACTAATGATTACCTAGGGCCCCAGGAGATGGAGATCATGAACCGATGATGGCTAAAGGGAATGGATGTTTCTGGAGGTGTAAGGAAGTAACATTTTTTTTAAATACATATTTATTTGTCTGCACCAGGTCTCAGTTGTGGCACACAGGGTCTTTAGTTGCAGCTTGTGGGATCTAGTTCTGTGACCAGGGGTTGAACGGGGGCCCTTACATTGGAAGCGTGGATTCTTAGCCAGTGAACCACCAGGGAAATCACTGGAGGTGTGAGGACAGTGTTTGATTGTGGTGATGGTTGCACACTTCTGTGAATATACTAAAAGCCACTGAATTGTACACTTCAAATGGGATGATGATACATCATATATCAGAGCTGCTTTTTTTTTTAATTAAGGAAAACCTGTTTAGCGAGTGGTAAGTAAGCTTGTTTTTTATTTTTTAAAAATTAGTTTATTTATCTATTTTTTAACTTTACAATATTGTATTTGTTTTGCCATACATTGACATGAATCTACCATGGGTGTACATGTTTTCCCCTTCCAGAACCCCCCTCCCACCTCCTTCCCTATCCCATCTCTCTGAGTCATCCCAGTGCACCAGCCCTGAGCGCCTGTATCATGCATCCAGCGTGGACTGGCGATTCGTTTCACCTATGATAATTTACATGCTTCAATGCCATTCTCCCAAATCATCCCAACCTCGCCCTCTCCCATAGAGTCCATAATACTGTTCTATTTATCTGTGTCTCTTTTGATGTCTCGTATACAGGGTTATCTTTACCGATTGACTAAATACCATATATATGTGTTAGTATGCTGTATTGGTGTTTTTCTTTCTGGCTTACTTCACTCTGTATAATAGGCTCCAGTTTCATCCACCTCATTAGAACTGATTAGAATGTATTCTTTTTAATGGCTGAGTAATATTCCATTGTGTATATGTACCACAGCTTCCTTATCCATTCGTCTGCTGATGGACATCTAGGCTGCTTCCATGTCCTGGCTATTATAAACAGTGCTGCGATGAACATTGGGGTACATGTGTCTCTTTCAATTCTGGTTTCCTCAGTGTGTATGCCCAGCAGTGGGATTGCTGGGTCATATGGCAGTTCTATTTCCAGTATTTTGAGGAATCTCCACATTGTTCTCCATAGTGGCTGTCCTAGTTTGCATTCCCACCAACAGTGTAAGAAGTTTCCCTTTTCTCCACACCCTCTCCGGCATTTATTGCTTGTAGACTTTTGCATAGCAGCCATTCTGATGGGCGTGAAATGGTACCTCATTGTGGTTTTGATTTGCATTGCTCTGATAATCACGATGGTGTGATCACTCACCTAGAGCCAGACATCCTGGAATGTGAAGTCAAGTGGGCCTTAGAAAGCATCACTACGAACAAAGCTAGTGGAGGTGATGGAATTCCAGTTGAGCTATTTCAAATCCTCAAAGGTGATGCTGTGAAAGTTCTGCACTCGATATGCCAGCAAATTTGGAAAACTCAGCAGTGGCCACAGGACTGGAAAAGGTCAGTTTTCATTCCAATCCCAAAGAAAGGCAATGCCAAAGAATGCTCAAACTACCGCACAATTGCACTCATCTCACATGCTAGTAAAGTAATGCTCAAAATGCTCCAAGCCAGGCTTCAGCAATACGTGAACCGTGAACTTCCAGATGTTCAAGCTGGTTTTAGAAAAGGCAGAGGAACCAGAGATCAAATTGCCAATATCCGCTGGATCATCGAAAAAGCAAGAGAGTTCCAGAAAAACATCTATTTCTGCTTTATTGACTATGCCAAAGCCTTTGACTGTGTGGATCACAATAAACTGTGGAAAATTCTGAAAGAGATGGGAATACCAGACCATCTGACCTGTCTTTGAGAAACCTGTATGCAGGTCAGGAAGCAACAGTTAGAACTGGACATGGAACAACAGACTGGTTCCAAATAGGAAAAGGAGTCCGTCAAGGCTGTATATTGTCACCCTGCTTATTTAACTTATATGCAGAGTACATCATGAGAAACGCTGGGCTGGAAGAAACACAAGCTGGAATCAAGATTGCCGGGAGAAATATCAATAACCTCAGATATGCAGATGACACCACCCTTATGGCAGAGAGTGAAGAAGAACTAAAGAGCCTCTTGATGAAGGTGAAGGAGGAGAGTGAAAAAGTTGGCTTAAAGCTCAACGTTCAGAAAACTAAGATCATGCAATCTGGTCCCATCACTCCATGGGAAATAGATGGGGAAACAGTGGAAACAGTGTCAGACTTTACTTTTTTGGGCTCCAGAATCACTGCTGATGGTGACTGCAGCCATGAAATTAAAAGACGCTTACTCCTTGGAAGGAAGGTAATGGCCAACCTAGATAGCATATTTAAAAGCAGAGACATTACTTTGCCAACAAAAGTCCGTCTAGTCAAGGCTATGGTTTTTCCAGTGGTCATGTATGGATGTGAGAGTTGGACGGTGAAGAAAGCTGAGCGCCGCAGAATTGATGCTTTTGAACTGTGGTATTGGAGAAGACTCTTGAGAGTCCCTTGGACTGCAAGGAGATCCAATCATTCCATCCTAAAAGAGATCAATCCTGGGTGTTCATTGGAAGGTCTGATGTTGAAGCTGAAACTCCAATACTTTGGCCACCTCATGCGAAGGGTTGCCTCACTGGAAAAGACCCTAATGCTGGGTAGGATTGGGGGCGGGAGGAGAAGGGGACGCCAGAGGATGAGATGGTTGGATGGCATCACCGACTCGATGAACATGGGTTTGGGTAGACTCCGGGAGTTGGTGATGGACAGGGAGGCCTGGCGCGCTGCAGTTCATGGGGTCGCAAAGAGTCGGACACGACTGAGCGACTGAACTGAACTGAACTGAACTGAACTGATGATGAGTGATGTTGAGCATCTTTTCATGTGTTTGTTAGCCATCTGTATGTCTTCTTTGGAGAAGTGTCTGTTTAGTTCTTAAGCTTGTTTTAGAATTGCTGTGCAGTTGACTTTTTAGCCTTTGAAGGTGGAACTTTAAATAGAAAAAAATAATTTAGTACCAAATCTTGAGAGTTTACTGGATGGCCAAACTGACTTATACAGTTGGGAGTAGAAAACCACCAACAACTGAAAGCTACTTCCATTCGCTCACTCTGGCTGAACAGCTAAGAGTTCTAAAACCCTTTATGATTTTGTAATTTTAGTTCCCTGGAATAATATATCTGCTATTAATACTGTATATTGTAAAGCCTAAGTAAAAGTAATAAAAAAGACTACTGTACCTGGACTTGTCAGACATCTAATCCACTCATGGAAGTTCATCTGTGAATGGATTAGAAGCTTAAGAATTTATGACCATGATGCAGTTTTTCAGAACTGTAGCACAGTTTAACAGAAGTGTTTTTTTTAACCTACTGCTCTATTGCATCCCGAGACTACATGCGTGTTCTTCTCATCAACATTTTCTAATGCACAGGGTGCCCTTAATATGACTTTAGTTCATGTGGCTTGAGAATTTGTTCAGGAATCTTATTTCAAGTTTGCTGCTTGAGTTTTAAAAATGTAAAATGGGAAAGTTATTAATGGAAAAGTTATTAACATTAAACTTCTTTATCATTACGGGAACTCTCTAAGATGTCTGATTCTGGTATGGATAGAGAGCCGAATATGTTATTTTTCACAAACTCAGGGGTCAGATTATGTGTTTTTTATTTTGCATTCACCAACATATAGACAACTTTTTTCTATTTGACTCTAAAAACAGTGGTAAAAATTAGTAGATCAAAAGTCAAATGCTTTCCTAAATACTAGCAGTAAAAATTGGAATTTGAAATAAAAAACACATCACCACTTACCTTAGTACCAAAATAAAAGTTGAATTAGGTATAAATTTAGCAAAATACGTGCAAGGTCTTAATAAGGAAAACTGTAAAACTCTGATGAAATTAAGTCAAAATCTGAATAGTCCATGTTCATGGATGAAGAGACTCAATATTGTTAAAATGTCAGTTTTCCCCCAACTTAATCTATATATTCTATGCAGTCCAAATCAGAATCCCATCAAGTTATTTTCTGTATCTTGACAAACTGATTCTAAAGATTTTTGTGGAATGGCACAACACCCAGAATAGTCAACACAGTACTGAAAAAGAAAGAACAAAGTCAGGAGACTGACACTTCTTGATTTCAAGACTTACCATAAAGCTATAGAAATCAAGATGATGTGGTATTGGTAAAAGAAGAGATAAATATATCAGTTGAACAGAATAGACTCAAATAAACAGTGAACTGATCTTTGATAAAGGAGCAAAGGCAGTTTAATGGAGAAAGGATAGTCATTTCAACTGAGGATGTAAGGGTGCTAAATTAACTGAACATTTACATGCAAATATATATATATATATATAGTTAACAGACCTTACATCATTCACAAAAATTAACCCAAAATGTATCAGAAACCTAAATGTGAAACAAAAACTATAAAACTTATAGAAGATAATATAGAAAATCTAGGTGACCTAGTGTTTAGCAATGAATTTTTATACAGTTCCAAAAGCATGAAAGAAATAAGATGGACTTAAAAAAATTTTTTTAATTACAAAACTTCTCTTCAAAAGGTAATGACAAGACAGCAGGCCACAGGCTAGGAGAAAATATTTTCAGTAGACATATCTCCTGAAGGACTTGTATACAAAATATACAAAGAATTCCTAAAACTCAACATAACAACCCATAAAATAACATAACAACCCATAAATAAACCCAACAGTTGATTCATGGCTAGTGGGAATGCAAAATGGTATAGCCTCTTGGAAAACAGTTTAGCAGTTTCTTACAAAACTAAATGTAGGTTTACCATACATTCCAGCAATTGCCCTCCTAGATATTTACCCAACTAAAGTCTACACAGAAACCTCCATGTGAATGTTTATGTCAGCCATATTCATAATTCCCCCAAATTTGAAGCAACCAAGATACCCTTCAGTAAATGGCTAGATAAACTATGGCACACGTATACAGTGGAGTGCTTTCACTCTTAAGCAGAAATAAGATATCAAGCATGAAAAGGTAGAAGGGAACCTTAAATATGTATTACTAAGTGAAAGAATCCAATCTGGAAAGACTACATGCTCTGTGAGTCCTATATGACATTCTACAAAAGGCAAAATTATAGGGACAGGAAAAAGATCAGTGGTTGCCAGGAGTTGTTAGGGAGGGAAAAAGGGTGGGATGAAGTGGCTGACAGATGTTTATGGTGGTAAAACTATTCTGTATAATAGTGGGTATATGACGTTATACAGTCTGTAAAAACCCATACAGTGAGCCCAAATGTGAACTGTGGACCTTAGTTAATAATAATGTATCAATATTGGTTCTTCAGTTGTAACAAATGTAGCACAGTATCATGTTAATAATAGAGAAAACCTTTGAGGGGGAGTGAAGGGGACATAGAAATGTTCTCTACTTTCTATCCAATTACTTTGCAAAGCTAAAATTCCTCTAAAAATAAGATCTCTTAATAAAGAATGATAGTAAAAAAAAAAAAATCATTATAATTTAACATGTTCTAATATCAATTACATTAAATTTAAGCCAGAAGTCAAATTCTTTGTGCTTGCACAAAACTTAGTGTACTCTGTTCTTCCTCGCCTTCCTTTTTCTTTTTTCTCCAACTCCTGTCTTTTCAGATACTTTTCAAGTTGAACAGAAAGTTCAGAAATAAATAAAATGCAAATGACTGTTAAGCATATGAATAGGTACTTAACACTGCTGAGTAAGAAATGCAAAGTGAAACCAAACTGAAACATAAGTTGTCACCTATCAGACTGTTGGAAATCCTCAAGAGGGAGATTATCTTGAGTTGGCCAGGCGCAGAGGGGCAAGCACCCTCATACTCAGCTGCTGGAAGCGCACACTGGCTCAGCACCACACAGGGAACAGTTTGGAACAATAACAGATATCCTTTGAAAAACTATTCTACATTTGGGGATTTATCCCACAAGTATACTTGCATATGTACAAAATGATAAATATATAGGGATATTCATTGCAGTATCCCTAATAATAACAAAATACTGAAAATAACATAAATGTCCATCACTGGTTCAGTAAATTAGGGATGCTTTCTATGTAGAAATATGAAAAGAGCTCCAATAATAATACGTATAAAAATAAAAATGCAGAACACTTGCTGTATACTCCTTTTTTGTTAAGATGAAGAATAACGATAATATAGTCGTATTTACTTGTGTTGACTTGGGGGGAAAAAAGCGACTAACATCGTAGGAGCTGTTAGTTGAGATTATCCAGTGTCTTACTGAAGACTATGGCCCAGGGATAGGCTCTGGGATAGCCCTGAGAAACTGTTTTGAAGAAGTAAGGGAGGAGGTCAGCATGATACCAACCAGAGTTCTTGGCCTTCTCCAATCAAAAGAAATTGACTACAAGCCAGACAAGAAATTCAGACAAGGCTTTATTGGGACTCATACTGCAGTAGAGGGGAACAGCAAAAACACATAACAGGTTTCCTTGCTTACTCCCTGAGGCGGGGAGGAGAGCCGATTCTTTACGTGGGGTAAGGGTAGGGATATGTCCAGGAGTTGGACCAGAGGGGTTTGCCCACCCCTTTGGTGGTGTTGAGTGCAGGGGGAATGGGCAGTACCCTGCTTTTGCTCCCAGCATTCTGTTTTTGCTCCAGTTTCTTCATAAGTGGCAGTTGTGTTTTTTTTGGTCTTTTTGTGTCTTATTGTCCATAAGTTGTCCCAGCTGCACACTCATGCAGTTATTTTTAAGCCCTTATAGCTTCTTTGTATTTTGTTGCTTGGAAACATTTGTTCAAGTGCAAATATTGCAGGAAAGGGTCTCAGGTCACAGGTCCCAGCCTGTCTCAAGCATATAGGTGATCTTGGCTATGGATATGTATAATCAAGCTCACATCTCATTAACAAGGTTGCTGCTAGTCACAGGGAACGGATATTTTAGTTCATGGTGTTAATGCTTGTCTAAGTGTGGGAAAATGCAAGAACCCAAGTTCATAAAAAATTTCTCCTGAAAATATCTATCTGAAGGTCTGTTCTGCGCCATTCTTTTCAGGGTGTGTTGAAGGTCAGTGACTGCAGTGGCAAATGAATTCATTCTTGTAGAACAGGGTGGTGAGTGACCTTCTGTAGTTGGCACTTGTATCTGTGGCCCCTGAGCACAACATGACCCTTGGCAGACAGAGGTGAGAGCAAGAAGGAAAATTTTCACTGTATACGTCTCCCCCCAACCATAGAACTACATTACCTTCAAATATGTATTTCAAAAGACAAAAAAAATTCAAGTGTTCAGATTTATGGTAAACTCAGAATAGCCAGGAAAAATTGCTTTTTGCTATTATCAAAGCTTAGAAATTATTATTATTTGCATATGAAAATTCCTCTCTTGGGTAAGCTGTTAAAGTTATTTTTTTAACTGTGAGGGGACTTTAATATTCCCAGTGAAAATCTGACTTTGCTGAAAAAGTAAGTTCAATTTTTGTTTTAACTTTTCTAACAATAATGTTCATTAAACATATCTAGTTGATGTAAGAAGAGAAAAGGTAGCAAGCTAGTATTTCCTCTAAGAAAGTGTGTCAGTGGAAAATGTAAAATTTTATCTTTGGTCTGTTGTTTAAATGTGTAGGTATAAAAAGTTCTAGCCCTTTTCTTTCACACCAACTCCCTGTTCAGTTATATGAAGTTATTTCTCTTTTAAAGCAGACTTTATTTTTTTTTCCCTTCCTCTTTCTTTTACATCCACTGCCTTTATGCAACTGCTTTTCTATTTTCCTTGCTCTGGCAAAGATATAAAATGTTCTGTTAAGGCAACACCTGTCAAACAATAGGATATTGCTGGTAAGTTCTACACGGAATAGTTGTGGATGCTATATCCTAATGAGCCCTGGGAAGCGGAAGATGGGGAGCATTCCTTGCTTCATGAAGCCACATGCGCTCTTGAGCCCTAATGTGTAATGATCTTGAGGGCTATCTCTATGAATTATTTGGAGTTCTCCACAAGGGAGATGTGTCTCCACGAGGGAGATGTGTTTTCCATGACTGCTGGAAAAACCATAGCTCTGACTAGACGGACCCTTGTCAGCAAAGTGATGTCTCTGCTTTTTAATATACTGTCTAGGTTTGTCATAGCTTTCCTTCCAAGAAACAAGCATGTTTTAATTTCATAACTGTAGTCACCACCCACAGTGATTTTGGAGCCCAAGGAAAATCTGTCACTACCTCCACTTTTTACCCTTCCATTTGCTGAGAAGTGATAGTGCATGCCATGATCTTAGTTTTTTTAGTGTTGAGTTTTAAACCAGCTTTTTCACTCTCCTGTTTCACTCCTATCAAGAGACTCTTTAGTTGTTCTTCACTTTCTGCCATTAGAGTGGTATCATCTGCATATCTGAGGTTATTGATATTTCTCCCGGGTAGCTTGATTCCAGCTTATGATTCACCCAGCCTGGCATTTCGCATGGTGTACTCTGCATAGCAGTTAAATAAACAGAGTGACAGTATACACCCTTGTCATACTCCTTTCCCAATTTTGGACCACTAGGGAAGTCCCCAAGAATTAGCATTTCTATATGTTGACTACTCAGCACACATCGGGTGTGAGGGTGCTCTTGTCACTTGAGGAGAGCAAGGCTCCCACGCAGCTCTGACGTGCACAAGAGCCGGCGGGAGGTGTCTGCATGTAGGTCTGCCCGGTCCCTAAGCTTTTGCTCTGCCGTAGCTGCTGTGTGTTCACAGAGCACCACCAGGAGGGTCCCATGGGGAGAAGAAGTGTCTTGTAGAAAGGAATATCTAGAATTTTGCTCTCAGCTGTGACACATAATCAGTGAAGGTCAGTTTCTGGCCCTGGAAGTGACTTTAAAAACTCTTGCAGATTGTTTCAACTCTAAAATCTTTGCATACCTGATATGGCAACAGGCATCACTGTCCACCAGGGGATCCTTACATGAAAGCTGTAGCTTCTGTTTACTCCCGTACATACCTGATTGAGCTTCATAATGACCAGAGTGTGGTAGGAGTAAAGGAAAGTGATGCTTTAGGGAAGAAGGAAGAGGCGTGAACCTTCCAGAGACCCTGGCTTCATCCCCTGGAGGGGGCATGTTGCAGAGGTCAAGTTGAGACAGGGCCTTGTCAAATTCAGACCAGTTCAAAGCAGGCAGGTGGACCTGACGAGAAGGGAGAGAGCTTTTGCCCAATAGAGTTAAAGAAATGCCATCTTCACTTGTATGTAGTGAAGATGTATCTTCACTTTACATTGAGACTCAAGGAAGTGTGATTAAGTATGACTAGTTATTAATTCATTTAGTTCTGCACTGAACAAATTGTTCCCATGGCCACAGCATATGTGTTAGAGCCGGGGGCGGGGGGGGGGACTAGGAAGACAAAAAAAGACTTAGAGGAAAGAAGAAAAAGTCTGTGAATGAAGACGCATCTCAGGGGTCACAGGCTCATGTCACATATGTGCTGTAGCTGTGAACACATCCTGCCACCCCCTCAGTGAAGGGGAAGAACTGTTTTCCCCTCTCGTACCTGTGGCTTGAAATCCCCCTGCCGTTGGGCCTTGGAGACATCCCCCCCTCCCCAGTTTTGAGGTTCTTCCAAGTGTCCACTGTACCTGTATGTATCTGAGTATAAACAGTGTTTGGGGAAGCCAGGAAGGAAGGGATAGCCCAGTTGGCTCAAGACTGCACCTGGTTTCCTGCCGGACTTCGCACCGCCTGATCTCCTGAGCCTGCCCTCCTTGCCTGGCGGGGTCAGGTGAGCAGTCAGGGCTGCTGGGTCAGCTCTGTCATTGGCCAGCCAGGCATCAGGCAGGTGAGTCCCTGGAGGCCGATTCCATTTCTTTGCGCTGTGGCAGAGCCACCACCCTGTGGTCTCTGGAGTGTACCGAGGCTGGCCTCTGTGTCTCACGTCTAGAGACACACACTGTGTGTCTCTCCAGCGTGACTTAATTTCCCACTTGATGGTCCACTTAATGTAAATGAAGTAAGTATATAGTGAAATGAAACCGCAATCTCAGGGTATCACTTTGCTTCACAGGCCTTAGTTAGCATTTGCTGGCACACCGTTATTAACTGTTGCTTGAATTTTTCTACTTGGCAAGTGATCGAAATAATTGTTGAAAAAACAAAGCAAACTCCAAATAAAACATAACCCTCCTACAGATTCCACTTCCTTCCAAATCTGGCCTAGAAATGGCTTTGTGCATGAAATGTACCTCTGGTCAGGAAGAGAACAAGCTTTACAAGCTCTATATTGGAAATACACAGACTTTAGAGCTGAGAGAAACTCAGAGAGCCTATAAATTAATCACTTCAAGGGCAACGAGCTTTCACGCTGGGTAGATGTGTTGTTTGGTGACACAGGGATTGCCAAAGCCTTGAAAGCCAGCTTTTTCACCCCAGCAACAAATGACAGTCTCATCACTCTATGTCCTTCACCCATGAGGAGCCTCTTCTGTTGGCAGGTCCCTACAATGGAGATTATATTTTTTAAGGGAAAAGCTGATGAGGTGTTCAGCTTAATTTATTTGCAACCCTTAAAATTATTTCCTTTTATTCTTTTAGTTTAATTGGCATGTTTTTTTCAAACCACTGTTTTATTAACACATGATTGACTGGGAGCTTTTTGTGAAAACTAATGCCTGTGGTGTTCATACATCTCTGGTCAATAATGTATTAAGGGATGAGACAGAGGAAGAGGAGATAAAATAACTTTTTGTGTTTTTATAGTAATCAACTACTTTTATATCTCTCTCTGTTTTAATTGGTTCTCCTAACATTTTCCTATTTATTTTTACCTTGTTCACTTCCTTTAGATTCAGCTTTCCATTTACCTTTTAAACCCTACTCCCTCACTTGACTGATCATGTGGACAGAGCAGAGGCCCAGGCTGGCTGTGATGGTGGCAGCCTCAGTCCTGCCCTGTACATACATCTCCATGCACCTGGCAGAGACTCTGGTCGGGAGAACAGTGCGCTGGGATCCTAGGCACTGCGCCTCTCAGGTTCTGGCAGTGACTCACCAGGGTTAGAGCCTGAAGACCCTGAAAGAAATCATCATTGTTTTTTGGCTGTTTTTTTTTTTTTTTTTAGTTTTTATTGGGGTCTAGTTGATATACAGTGTTGTATTCGTTTCAGGTGTACAGCAAAGTAAATCATTTACCCGTAAACATGTATCCACTCTTTTTTAGATTCTTTTCCCAAATAGGCCATTACAAAGTATTGAGTAGACTTCCCTGTGCTATACAGTAGGTCCTTATTATTCAGCTGTTTTTTACATATTAATAGTATGTATGTGTCAATCCCAATCTTCCAGTGTATCCTTCCCGACCTCTTACCCCCTGGTAACCATAAATTTATTTTCTACCTCTGTAACTCTATTTCTGTTTTGTATATAAGTTCATTTGTAACCTTTTTTTTTTTTTTTGGATTCCACATATAAGCAGTATCCTGTATTGTCTTTCTCTGACCTACTTCACTAAGTATGACAATCTCTAGTTCCATCCATGTTGCTGCAGATGGCATTGTTTCATTCTTTTTTGTGGCTGAGTAATATTCCATTATATGTATGTATCACATCTTGATCTGTTCATATGTCAGTGGACACTTAGCTTGCTTATGTGTCTTGACTATTGTGAATAGCTCCTCCACCATTCCTGTTCTCTCTACCCAAAAGCAGTCAGTGCTAACAGTTTCTGGTTTGGGTTCCCCCTGTATTCATCATTATAACTTTCAGTAATGTACTTCCTTTTTTGATCTATCAACTTAGACAGTATTGGTTGCTATAATTATTTAGCCCACTTACCTCATCTCCCACTTTATCCTCTCAATTTTTATTATAGTATTATTTTATAAATTATTATAGAGATTGCATTACAGCTTTAAAATTTTCATTAAAAGATGTGTCTCTTAATATGTCAACTTTAGGCAATACTGTGTGCTCTCCTTGAACATGAGGCTGTTAACTTAGGTAATCTTTCTTTGGCTTCCACTGCCCTCTCCTCTCCCAATTTTTGCTGGCTCCTTTATTATTTTTATACTCTAGATTATCATTATAATTTGCTATGATTTGTCTCCCAATTGATTATAAAAACAGAATGAAAATTTATAATGTTATGAATATCATATACTGTTTAACCAATCATGTTATTGAACCTGAAGAGAAGGAAATACAACCTAGGATTAATACTTTGCTTCTAAAAGAAGAAGCTTCTAAGCATTCAACTCCAAAGGGTCATCTCCTGTTTTCTTTTAGTCTCTTGTAAGTCATGGTCAGATGCTGCTGTTTCTTGTTTTCCATGTTGTCCTCTTAGATTCCGTTTCTGTCTTCCTAGAGTAACTCCTTGAATAATTTTTGTTTTTCGTACAGCACTTGTGGACAGTAAACTTCGAGTTCCTAAGTGCTCCCCAACTGTCTGCTTTTGTCCTCAAGGGTTAACTCTGTTTGTTCATCTTGCTCTTTGCATTGGTGGTCCTCAGCCTTGTAGACCTCTGGTGGTTGGGATGGTGAGACAGGAGCTGCGGTGGCTTCCCTCTGCCAGCATGGGTGCACAGGTCTGTTCCCAGAAGGGCTCTCCTGGTAGGGGATTCTACATGAGGAGAGTCCCAGAAGGTTCAGGAGCAGGGAACAGACTGGCCACCCAAGGTTTGACTGGCCTCACTCTGTGTCTGAAGAACTTGAGTGTCTGCCATCCTGGACATCAGTACTGCTCCTTGTTTGGCTTTTTTTTAGCAGGGAGAGTGGGAGCCATTGGGATTTTTGGCCGTTGAGTCTTTTAACTGTGCATAAAGCACCTAACAATACAATTTGGCATCTTAACCATTTTTAACTGTGCAGTACAGTGATGTTAACAGTATGCATGTTTTGTAAAATAGATCTCTGTAGAGTTTTTTTAGCTTGCTAAACTGAAACTCTCTGCCTTCTTTTTAAATGACTGAGTAATAATCCACCATATATATGCACTACATTTTCTTCATCCATTCATCCACCCATGGATATTTAGGTTGCTTCTGTCTCTTGGCTATTGCAGTGATTAGTGCTGCGTTGAACGTGGATATGCAAATATGTCTTCAACACCCTGTTTTCTTTTCTCCTGGAATATGTACCTGGAAGTGGGATTCCTGGATCATATTGTAATTCTGTTTTTAACTTCCATACTGTGTTCTATAGCAGCTGCCTAATTGCTTTGGCTGGGATTTCCAGTAACACATTGAACAGAAGGAGTGGGAGAGGTCATCCTTGCCCGGTTCATGATCTTTGAGGAAATGCTTTTTGCTTTTCACCATTGAGTGATGTTAGCTATAGGATTTTCGTATCTGGCCGTTTCTATGTTTAGGTACTTTCCTTATTTTCTTTTTATTGACTGAATACAGTCAATATGATATATGATAAATATATCATGAAAAGGAGTTGAATTTTGTCAAATGCTTTTTTCTTTCAGTTGAAATGATCATTTCCCCCTTCATTCTGTTGATGTGTTATATTATACTGATTTCTTTTCATATGTTGTACTATCCTTGTATTCCAGAAATAAAAACTACTTGGCTAAAAATAAAGGTGTATAATCCTTTCAGTGTGCTGCTAAATTCACTTTGCTAGCATTTTGTTGAGGATTTTGGCATCAATATTTGTCAGGAATATTAGTCTACAGTTTTCTTGCAGTATGTTTGTCTGGTTTGGGTATTAAAGTAATGCTGACTTCAGAGAATGAATTTGAAAGTGTTCCTTTATTCTTGAGTTTTTTGGGGGACAATTTGAGAAGGACTGGTGTTAATTTCTCTTTATATATTTGGTAGAATTCTTAAGTAAAGCCATCTGGTTCTGGGCTTTTCTTTGCTGGGAAGTTTTTTTTTTTTTTTTTAATAACTGATTAAGTCTTTTTACTAGTTCTATATTTGTTCAGACTTTTTTAATTTCTTCATGATTCAGTCTTTGTTGGTTTTATGTTTTTAGGATTTGATCCATTTTTTTCCCTAGAATCCTTGGCATCTGATTGTTTGTAGTAGTTTCTTATAATCCTTTTTAGTTCTGGCATCAGTTATAGTGTCTTGTCTTTCATTTCTTATTTTTGTTATTTGAGCTTTTTTTCTTTGTTAGTCAAACTAAAAGTTTGTTGATTTGTTGGTCTTTTCAAAAAACCAACTGTTAGTTTCATTGATTTTTTTTTTTTTCTATTGCCTTCTATTTTCTAATTCATTTGTTTCTGCTCTAATCTTTATTATTTCCTTCCTTCTGATAACTTTGGATTTAGTTTGGTCTTCTTTTTCTAGTTCCTTGAGCCATAAAGTGGGTTGTTGATTTGAGATATTTCCTCTTTTAATGAAGGCATTTAAGACTATAATTTCCCCTGTTAGTTCTGCTTTTGCAGAACCCCGTGAGTGTTGGTATATTGTATTTTCATTTATCTCAAAATTTTTTCTAATTTCTCTTGTGATTTCTTCTTTGGCCCATTGTTGGTTGTTGAAGAGTGTGCTATTTACTTTTCACTTAACATTTGTTCACTTTTCAGCTGTCCTTTTGCTGTTGATTCCTAGACTCATTCCACTGTTGTCTAAAAAGATAATTGATATAACTTCATTTTTCTTAAATTTGTTAAGATGTGTTTTGTGGCCTAACAGGTGATCCATCCTAGAGAATACTCCGCGTGTGCTTTAGAAGAATGTGTGTTCTGCTCTTGTGGAGCAGAGTGTTCTGCCCGTGTTAGGTCCGGTTGGTCTACAGTGCTGTTCAAGTCCTCTTATTTTCTTATTGCTCTAATGTCTTGTTACTCTATCCATTATTGAGAGCAGAGTATTTAAATCTCCTACTATTATTATGTTACTGCCTACTTTTTCTTTCAGTTTGGTCAATTTTTGCGTCATATATGTGGGTACTCTGATGTTAAAATATGTAATTATTGTTTCTGGTGAATTGACCCTTTATCATCGTATAATGCCCTTCCTTGTCTATCTCAGTCTTGAAAATCTATTTTGAAAAAAAAAATCTATTTTGTAAGTATGGCCACCTATTTTTTGTTTGTCTTTGTTTTGCTTGTTACCATTTGCATGGAGTATCTTTCTGTGTCCTTTCACTTTCATCACGTGTGTTCTTACATCTAAAGTGAGGCACTTAGAGCTAGCATGTAGTTGGATCTTTTTTATTCCACTCAGCTTCTCTGTGTCTTTTGATCGGGGAATATCTGTTTACCTTTAAAGTAATTACTTGTGGTAACAAAATTATTATTGCAATTTTATTCATTGTTTTCTGTATGGTTACAGTTATTTTGTCCTTTTCCTCTCTTGATATACTCCTTTGTGTTTTGCTGATTTTTTTGGTAGCATCTTGGTTTGATTTCTTTCTCATTTTTCTTTTATCTATTTTCTATAGGTATTTCTTTGTGGTTAACATGGAGAATACATAAAAGATCTTATAATAGTCTATTCTAAAAAAGATAAAAAAACTTCACTCATATACAAAATCTCTACTCTTTTATGTTTCCCCTCATTACACAATTTTATAGTTATAGTTATTTTAATGAATTTATCCTTTAAATTCTACAGCAGAGTCAAAAGTGATACACCATTACTGTATACTGTTTTTGTCAATGTATTTACCTTCACCAGGAAATATTATATTTTTATATACTATTGTGTTTTTGTCTAGCATTCTTTCATTTTAACTTGATGGACTCTCTTTAGCATTGCCTGTAAGGAAGATGTTGGTGATGAATTCCCTTAGCTTTTGTTTATCTGGAAAGGTTTTATTTCTCTATCATTTTTGAAAGATAGTTTTGCAGGATATAGTATTCTTGGTTGGCAGGTTTTTACTTTCAGCCCTTTAAATATGTCATTTTACTCCCCTTTGGCCTGTACTTTTTTCTGCTAAGAACTCCTCTGATAATCTTATGGGATCTTCCTTGAACGTGGCACGTGTCTTGCTACTTTCAAGAGTCTCTCTTTGTCCTTTGACAGTATTATTACAGTGTATCTCAATATCAGATTCTTTGGGTTCATCCTAGTTGAAGTCTTTTAAATTTCTTGAATTTGAATGTCCATTTTATTCCTCAGATTTGGAAAGTTTTTGACCATTATTTCTTCAAACAAGCTCTCTGCCTCTTTCTTGCTCTTGTCTTTCTGAGATTCCCATGATGCATGTATTGGTCTGCTTGCTGATGTACATTGTTGTTCAGTCTCTCAGTCATGTCCACCTCTTTGCAACCCCATGGACTGCAGCACGCCAGACTTCCCCACCCTTCACCATCTCCCAGAACTTGCTCAAACTCATGTCCATTGAGTCAGTGGTGCCATTCAACCACCTCATCCTCTGTTGTCCCCTTCTCCTTCTGCCTTCAGTCTTTCCCAGCATCAGGGTCTTTTCCAATGAGTCAGCTCTTCGCATCAGGTGGCCAAAATACTGGAGCTTCAGCTTCAGCATCAGTCTTTCTAATGGATATTCAGAATTGCTTTCTTTTAGGATTGACTGGTTTGATCTCCTTGCTGTCCAAGGGACTGTCAAGAGTCTTCTCCAACACCATAGTTTGAAAGCATCATTTCTCTGGCATTCAGCCTTCTTCATGGTCCAACTCCACATCCATACATGACTACTGGAAAAACTATAGCTTTGACTAGACAGCCCTTTGTCGACAAAGTAATGTCTTTGCTTTTTAATATGCTGTCTATGTTTGTCATAACTTCCCTTCCAAGGAGCAAGCATCTTTTAATTTTGTGACCCAGTCACCATCTGCAGTGATTTTGGAACCTGAAAAAATAAAGTCTGTCCCTGTTTCCATTGTTTCCTCATCTATTTGCCATGAAGTGATGGGACCAGATACCATGATCTTAGTTTTTTGAATGTTGAGTTTTATGCCAGTTTTTTCACTCTCCTTTTTCACTTTCATCAAGAGGCTCTTTAGTTCCTCTTTGCTTTCACCCTTCACTGCCATAAGGGTGGTGTCATCTGCATATCTGAGGTTATTGATATTTCTCCTTACAATCTTGATTCCAGCTTGTGCTTCATCCAGCCTGGCATTTCACATGATATACTCTGAATATAAGTTAAATAAGTAAGGTGACAATATACAGCCTTGACATAACGCCTTTCCCAATTTTGAACCAGTCTTTTGTTCCATGTCCAGTTCTAACTGTTGCTTCTTGACCTGCATGCAGATTTCTCAGGAGGCAGGTAAGGTGGTCTCTTATTCCCATCTCTTTAAGAATTGTTCAGTTTGTTGTAATCCACACAGTCAAAGGCTTTAGTGTAGTCAATGAAGCAGAAGTAGATGTTTTTCTGGAATTTTCTTGCTTTTTCTGTGATCCAACTGATGTTAGCAATTTGATCTCTGGTTCCTCTGCCTTTTCAAAATCCAGCTTGTACATCTGGAAGTTCTTGGTTCACACTGTTGAAGCCTGGTTTGGAGAATATGAAGCCTGGCTGATGTACATTAAATATCTTTTTTTTGTAAATACTTATTCATTTTACTTTTGGCTGCGTCAGATCCTAGTTGTGGCACATGGGATCTTCGTTGCAGCATGCAGGCTTTCACTGCAGCACATGTGCTTCTTTCTGGTTGTGTTACATGGGCTCATCAGTTGTGGTGCATGGGCTTAGTTGCATCATGGCATAAGGGATCTTAGTTTCCCAACCAGAGAAAGAACTTGCATCCCCTGTATTGGAAGGTGGATTCTCAGCCAGTGGACCACCTGGGAAGTCCCTCTACTAAGTATCTTAAGCTTTCTTCATTTTTCTTCTTCTTTCATTTTGCTTTTCTGACTCAGTCATTTCAGATAACCCGTCTTAGGGTTCATGGTTATTTTCTTCTCCTTGAGCAAGTTTGATGTTGAACCCGTCTAGTGAACTTCTCAATTTAGTTATTGCATTCTTAAGCTCTAGAATTGGTTTAGTTCTCTCTTTTTTTCTATAGTTTCTATCTCTTTATTGATATTTTCACTTTCACTCCTCTT
Organism: Giraffa tippelskirchi; assembly: GCF_054371585.1. NCBI lineage: Eukaryota > Metazoa > Chordata > Mammalia > Artiodactyla > Giraffidae > Giraffa > Giraffa tippelskirchi. Next base: position 14,873,752 of record NC_137283.1, on the reverse strand, counting down.
ATTCATCATTTTCCTGATTGTGATTAGTTTATCTGTGTTCTCTTGTAATTCACTAAGCTTCTTGAAGATGATTGTTTTGCATTCTTTGTCATACAATTTATAAAATTCTGTTTCTTTTGGGTCTTTTTTGAGATTTATTATTTTTCTTTATTGTGTCATATTTCCCTGTTTGTGTTCTTGTTAAATTTTGCTGAGATTTGGGCACTTGAAAAAACAGCCACCTCTCCCAATATTTACAGAGTAGCTTTGTACAGGCAAAGACCTCCGTTAGTCAGCCCAGATAGAGATTCTGGGAATGTCTCAAACCTTTTCTGGAGATGGTGTCTTTGCTGGATTTGTTCACATAGTTTCCCAGTTAGAGAAGTTTGCTTGTTCTTTTTGGGGGGGGGGGGGGGGGGGGAGTGTTTGTAATCTCTTGCTCCCTCTGGTGTCTAACTTTAGTATTGCAGTTTCTCTGGTATTTTGAACAATCGCTCCCTTGTTCTCATTGCCCCCGCCCGCCCCAGGCAGGGAAAGTATGAAGGAGCCTCTCCAGTGCTGAGTCTAGTGAGACAGTAACCAGTTCCTAGGGAAGTCTTTCGATAAAATGAAACATTGAATGTAAGTTTCATCTCTCTACTCTTGAAGGAGAAGCCAAGAGTGGATATTTTCTCCCACCTGTGCCAAGTATTTAGTAAGAGTCTGGTATGACCTTGGTCTCAACTTTCTTGGGCCTGGCAACCCCACACAAGGAGCTGTCCCAGAAGACGACATGTTTTCTTTAAAGGGCAAGTCTTTGGCTTTAGTTTAACAGTAGAACTTGCGGTTTCTCTCTTACAAGGTGGCATGATTTTGGTGTTCTCGCAGGAGAAGATGAGCACACATCTTTCTACTCTGCCATCTCGAACCAGTCTCATAAGGTGGCATGAGAAGGGACCTCCTATGGCCCCAAGTTTTCTGAAGGCAATTCTTTAATGCATTCACTTTGGTGCTAACTCCCTGCCCCAATCCTTTCCTTTTGTGGGGCTGAATCCCACATTGGCTTTCTTCTGAGTCTCCTTTGGGAGGACCTGCCTTTGTCTCAGGAGACCTGAGCAGCCCTTTCCACTCCATAAGCCCTATATCCAGAAGTTCTGGCAAATTCTCTTGTTTTCCAGTCTTGTTCTTTTTAGATTATATATTTTGTCATTTCAGGAGACCCTAGAGAGGTAGAGTAAGACGTGTGCATGCTTGATCTACCATTTTAAAGTGAAAATCCTTGATTTTTTTCCCTTAAGGGCTTGATTCAATAATTTTTTCAGTCTCAGTTTAGTTAATCATTTGTAAATTGGCACTTGGCATTGAATTTATCTGATGAGGAGGAGAGGATGCTTTTTTGAAGGACTTTCTTTTATTCAGTGGGCTCTGAATGAAAAGAGGTAACCTGGCAGACCTACCTCTGTAGAAATCAAATTAGCTTTACAGAATTCCAAGCATTTAACTCTATTTGCATTTTCTATTCCAGCAGAGACAGGGTTTGGGGCACACTGCTACAAACACAGCTGCTACTGTCGATCATATTATGAATTTTCTAGTTTTTGTAAAAGTGGTTCCACTCACTCACTGTGCACCTGGTTACTAGATTCCCAAGAGCCTGACAGCCCTGCAGTGACCACAAGTGAGCAACGTGGTGATGGCAGTACTTTACTGCTGGCATCAGATAGCGCATAGCTTCTGAGTGCCAGCTTCCCCTGGTCCTCTTCCTTTTCCCTTTCCCAGCTAAGACACGCTATAATCACTATTTGAAGCATGTTGTTATGGGTCGCCAACTTCTTTGTGTTGGTTAGTTTCAGCCTTCTACCCATCTCCCCACCCTACCCCTCACTTTTTCTTTTCTCCTTTACTTTGTTTAGAGTAAACTTTATGAGTTTCACTTTAAAGGAAGATAGTTGGCAAATAATCACAATCATGGCCCACAAAATGTCTTCTCTTTTCACAGACAGGCTATGAAAATCTAATCCAGCTATTCATTTCAAGGGTGTTCTTCTTCACATCTGAGCAGATTTGTGTTTTATCTTAGGCTTTCTTTTATTTATGAAAACAAGTAAAAATAGCTAAAATGCTTTTTACAATTTTTTTCCTCTGTTCAGTTAGCATAAAATAGTTCCCAGCCTTGAAACAGATTTTCTGTGGGAAAAATATAAATGAGATTTTAAAAATTGATCTTTTGAAACACAGTGCTATAAATGTTATTTAGGTTTCTAGGCTAGCCTACAGAAGCTTACTTAATCTATCATGATGCTCCTCTTGAATTCTGGATCCTGGTATAAGAACTCAGGAAGAAGAAAGTGGGGTCTGATTTATTCTTTGCTTCTCACTCAGACAATGTTGGTTCCTCTCAGCTTCTCTCTCTCTTTTTTTCTATTTGTTTTATTTTTCCAATAAGGAATGATTTGCTTTTCTCTCTTCCCCACGATGCGTTTTTTTAACTTTTTATTTTATATTGAAATATAACCAATTAACGGTGTTGTGATAGTTCCAGGTGGACAGCAAAGGGACTCAGCTATACATGTACATGTATCCATTCTCCCCCAAACTCCCCTCCCATCAGACTGCCACATAACCGTCTCTGCGTCTCTTTACCCCTCTTCCTTGAAGCTGGTTCCCTGTGTTGAAGCTCCTGTGGTGGTGCCTTCCCCATCCCACTTCCTAGCGCTCACGGTTTGGGGGGTGGGGGAGTGTTTGCTGTGCTGTGCTTAGTCGCATCTAGTTGTGCTTAGTCTGACTCTTTGAAACCCCATGGACAGTAGTTCGCCAGTGTCCTCTGTCTATGGGGATTTTCTAGGCACGGATACTAGAGTGGATTGCCATGCCCTCCTCCAGGGGATCTCCCCAACCCAGGGATCAAACCCAGGTCTCCCACTTTGCAGGCAGATTCTTTACCACCAGCTGAGCCATCAGGAAAGCCCCGAATGTCTGCTAACTCCAGCCAGTTAAATTAATTTGTGAATGGTGATGCTTCTTAACCCTCCCAGAGTATTTTCACTTTTTAAAGATGATATGCATTAATCTAAATGAATCTATAGTTGGTGGAACTTCTGAACCTGTAGCCAAGTGGTGGAATAATCAACATTCAGAAGATTTTGAGAGATAAGAAGGCCACCATCAAAGCAATCTGGCCCCTCACCAGTGCACTCTGTGTGTTTGCAGACTGTACAGATGCACAGTGATCGCTGTCTCCAGCTTCCTGGGCTCGAGATTAAAAGCCAGATTCTCTGAGCTACAGGTTGTGTGGTTTGGGTCTATTTACTGGGCACATGGGCAGTGGTGACCAGGCGGGTTAGGAGCCGGGTGAGGCCCGTGTAGTTCATCTGTTACATGAGAAGTAGAATCCCTGTGTTCTTTTCCACATAAGCATTTTTTCCTGTACAAAAATAACACGTATCTGTTAAAGACTAAAGGTAAAGAGCTCACTCAAATTGCCACCATCCAAACAAACTTTCATTATGGAGATGTTGATATTTTTTCCAATATAGGTAAAAGAGTTGGCATTTTTATTTTGTTCTTTGAGATACTTTTTTTTCCCCCTCTGCTGGGGACTGTGATTACCTGTTTTGAGGAAAGGATATTTACTGATGATTTGCAATTAGTTCTGTGAAAGAAAAGTGAGGACCCTACATATGATTCTCACCTGTTCATCCTCGTTTTAAGTATTAAGTTGCATATTCTAAGCAATAAATGTCTCTTAAGATTCTTTGGTCTCAAATTTGCCCCCTTCAGTGCCGTTGGCACTCGTGGGTCACCCGTCCCTCCTCGCCAGGGACCATGCAGACCCCCTGTCTATGGCTGGCCTTTACCTGGCACTCATCCTGGCTCCGTTCCTTGGGACTTCTTCCAGGATCTTCAGCTTTGGCCGTCCTCTCCTCTGCCCCAAAGCATCTCTCATGTTTAGGACTTACATCTTTAAAGAGCAAATAGCCAGCCAGCCCAGGTCTCCCTCCAGATGGACCCTCAGCCCGCAGCCCCCCTTGGCAGGCAGACTCTCTGAAGCCTGTTGCTGGTCCCTGCCTCCTCCAGCCTCGCCCGCCAGGCTCTTCTCAGCCCTCTGAGTCCCGCATCTGTGACCACTCCCACCAGGGTCACCAGCAGCTGCTGGTGGTTACACCCGAACGTTCCTCCTCAGGCTTCAGGTAAACTTGACCTTCCAACACCCACCTTGACGGGCTTCTTTCTCTCCACTGTGTGTCTGTCATTCCAGAACCTCCTGGTTTCTGCCTGCCCCCGCCTGCTGCTTCTCAGGCTTCTTGCTGACCCCTCCCCTTTGCCTGTCGTTCATGTTTCAGTTCCCCCACTGCATCTTGCTGCATCTCACCGCACAGCCTTGGGCAACTCATCCATTCCCGTGGCTTCATCGGCCACTTACACGCACATCAGTGACCCCAAGTCTCTGCCTCCAGCCTTCTCGCGAACTTGAGACCCATCCATCACACTGCGTGTTGATGTCTATCTCCATTTAGACATTCCCCCAGACAGCTAAAAATCTATGGCCTGTGCAGACCCCTCCTCCCCTTCAACTGCCCCTCGCCCTGGGCTTATCATTTGAGTGCACGTGTCGAGGGGACCTGGTGAGTCTTCTCCTGACGAGCCCCCCGGTGATTGCTGCAGCCCCGCTGCTCTCCCGCACAGTCCGGTCACCCTGCTGACTTGCCTGCACTTGCATACGTGTTCACTCCGCCCACCACAGACTAAGAAGTCTGATCGAGTCACCCTGCATTCATGCCTTCGGCGCCGCCTCACTCCTCTGCCAGGTGACACAGCTCCTATGTCACTTGGCTTCCAGTTGCCTCTGCAGCCCCTCTCTCCTCAGCACCCCCAGGCCTTTGTGTGCTTAACCTCTCTCTGGAAACACTTCAGCCCCCTTCTCCTTGCCTAGATAATTCCTTCTCATCCATCGGGTATCTGCTCAAACTCACTTCCTGCAGGGAACCCTCTCTGACCTAGTGAACGTTGGGATTCCTGCTGGTCCGAGTGCCCCTGGTCCCAGTGTAGACCCAGCAGTAACACTCCCACGTGGCACCGTGGCGGCCTGTCTTTACTCATCTCCCCACCTAGACAGGGAGCCAGAACATCTCTTTCGCTGCAGTGTTAAGGACACTAGTTGTGAACAGAGGGAATGTACACAGGGATGCTTCCCTGTTGGCTTTTGGTGGTGCTGGGGGCCAGTGAAGAACGCTCGACTGTGTGGCTGGTGGAGTCTCTTCAAGAGCGTGACCCTGGAGCTGTTCAGTAGGAAGTGAAAAGCTTGAAATAAGTAGGTCTGCTGGGAACCTATGCTGAAAATACAATTCCAAAGAAAATGATTTCTCTGCATATGGGCTTTTAAAAGCATTTTTTTAAATAGGGTATTTTTAGGAAAGTAAACTGTAGAGTTGTTGTTCAGTTGCTAAGTCGTGTCTGACTCTCTGCGACCCTGTGGACTGCAGCATGCCAGGCTTCCCTGTCCTTCACTATCTCCCAGAGCTTGCTCAAACTCATGTCCATTGAGTCTGTAATGCCATCCACCCATCTCATCCTCTGCTGCCCTCTTCTCCTGCCTTCAGTCTTTCCTAGCATCAGGGTCTTTCCAGTGAGTCGGCTCTTCACATCAGGTGGCCAAAGTATTGGAGCTTCAGCATCTGCCCTTCCAATGAATATTCAGGGTTGAATTCCTTTAGGATTGACTGGTTGGATCTCCTTGCAGTCCAAGGGACTCTCAAGAGCTTTCTCCAGCACCACAGTTCAAAAGCAGCAAATCTTTGGTGCTCAGCCTTCTTTACTGCCTTACTCTCACATCCATATGTGACTACTGGAAAAACCATAGCTTTGACTATATGGACCTTTGTTAGCAAAGGTCTTTGCTTTTAATATGCTATCTAGATTTGTCATAGCTTTTCTTTCAAGGAGCAAGCGTCTCTTAATTTCCTGGCTGTAGTCACCATCCACAGTGATTTTGCGGGTCCAAAAAAATAAAGTCTATTACTGTTTCCATTTTTACCCTATCTATATGCCATGAAGTGAAGGGACCAGATGCCATGATCTTAATTTTTTGAATATTGAGTTTTAAGCCACCTTTTCCACTCTCCTCTTTCACTTTCATCGAGGCTCTTTCATTCCTCTTTGCTTTCTGCCATTAAAGTGGTGGCATCTGCATATCTGAGGTTATTGATATTTCTCCCAGAAATCTTGATTCCCGCTTTTGATTCATCCAGCCTGGCATTTCACATCATGAACTCTGCATATAAGTTAAATAAGCAAAATGACAATATACAGCCTTGACATACTCCTTTCCCAATTTTGAACCAGTCCTTTGTTCCATGTCGGGTTCTAAATGTAGTTTCTTGACCTGCATACAGGTTTCTCAGGAGGCAGGTAAGGTGGTCTGGTATTCTCATCTCTTTCAGAATTGTCCACAGTTTGTTGTGATTCATACAGTCAAAGGCTTTAGCTTAGTCAATGAAGCAGAAGTAGGTTTTTCTGGAATTCTCTTGATTTTTCTATGATCCAACAGATGTTGGCAGTTTGATCTCTAATTCCTTTGCCTTTTCAAAATCCAGCTTGTACATCTGGAAGTTCTCAGTTCATGTACTGTTGAAGCCTCAGTTCAGTTCAGTCGCTCAGTCATGTCAGACTCTTTGTGACCTCATGGTCTGCAGTACACCAGGCTTCCCTGTTCATCACCAACTTCCAGAGCTTACTCAAACTCATGTCCATTGAGTTAGTGATGCCAGCCAACCACCTCATCCTCTGTCGTCCCCTTCCCTCCTGCCTTCAATCTTTCCCGGTGTCAGGGTCTTTTCCAATGAGTCAATTCTTCACATCAGGTGGCCAAAGTATTGGAGTTTCAGCTTCAGCATCAGTCCTTCCAATGAATATTCAGGACTGATTTCCTTTAGGATGGACTGGTTGGATCTTCTTGCTGCCCAAGGGACTCTCAAGAGTCTTCTCCAATACCACAGTTCAAAAACATCAGTTCTTTCGTGCTCAGCTTTCTTTATAGTCCAACTCTCACATTCATACATGACTACTGGAAGAACCGTAGTTCTGACTAGATGGACCTTTGTTGGCAAACTAATGCCTCTGCTGTATGAAAAGACAAAAAGATAGGACATGTTGAAGCCTAGCTTGAAGGATTTTGAACATTATGTTGCTAGCATGTGAGAGGAGTGCAATTGTGCAGTAGTTTGAACATTCTTTGGCATTGCTCTTCTTTGGGCTTGTAATGAAAATTCACCTTTTCCAGTCCTGTGGCCAGTGCTGAGTTTTCCAAATTTGCAGACACATTGAGTGCAGCACTTTCACAGCATCATCTTTTAGGATTTGAACTAGCTCAGCTGAAATTCCATCACCTCCGCTAGCTTTGTTTGTAGTAATACTTTCTAAGGCCCACTTGACTTCATACTCCAGAACGTCTGGCTCTAGGTGAGTGACCACACCATCATGGTTATCCGAGTTATTAAGATCTTTTCTGTCTAGTTCTTCTGTGTATTCTTGCCACCTGTTCATCTCTTCTGCTTCTGCTGGGCCATACCATTTCTGTCCTTTATTATGCCCATCTTTACATGAAATATTCCCTTGCTATCTCTAATTTTCCTGAAGAGATCTTTAGTCTTTCCCATTCTGTTGTTTTCCTCTGTTTCTTTGCATTTTTCAATTAGGAAGGCTTTCTTATCTCTCCTTGCATTGTTCATTTAAGAAAGCTGTCTTATCTCTCCTTGCTATTCTTTGGAGCTCTGCATTCAGATGCGTGTATCTCTCCCTTTCTCCTTTGAGTGGTTCACTGTAGAGAACACAAAAGGTTGTTGCTATTTAAGTGTATTAACAATGTTAAAATGACTTCCTATTTTAAATAGTATTGTCTAATCAATATCAAGTTCTTTTCAATTCGAGAGAGTTTTATGGACATTTCATATGGAAACCAGGAGGACCAAGGTCTGTGGCAGCCTTTCCCAGTCACCCAGTAGCTGGTCCTATCACACAAGTCCCCTGTGTGCAAGGGAAGACCTTGGCAGGGTCTTCTTTCTCAGTAATTCCTACTGAGACTCCAAAGAAGAGAAAATAGGGACAGATTTGTTAAGAGAAATGGAACGCGGCCCACGACTGGATCATGGTGGGGCTCTGGCAACTTGAGGACACACCACACTATTTCTAAAAAATAAAGGATATTTCCTGTGTTAACTCTTCTGCTAGAGAGGTTAAGTCTTATATAAAATTATATCTTGGTAGTCCAGTGGAATGAAATAATGACACACTATAGCTCTTTCTGAATTATTCATTTCTTACTTGTAGATTTTTTCCAGGTTCCTGTTAATTCACTTAGTTCAGAATTGCAACACATGATGTCATCTGTTTTATTTCCTTGTTTTCACATTGCAGACACCTAGGCAGTATCTTCCAGTGCCTTCTTTGGTCATGACAGTCACATTTCAGAGAAGACTACCCTTCCCTAGTCCACTCCAGACCTCCTGTTAATGCCAGGCAGTCCCCGGCCTGCCCTGGGCTTCTGCCAGTTTTCAAGTCTTTGTATTGAATTATTGCTTGTTCTGGCATGATGCTGATTTCCTCCATTATTTCATGCTTCTCCCAGGAGATATCCACATGTTATTTGTCCTTCATCCCCCTTTTTAAAATATCACAGTAAAGAATTCACTTTTCTTTTTTAACTGTCTTTTCTGCCAATTATTCGGTGCAACATATCTTAGAGGCTGTTCCCTCTCCTTCACTGATTTTCTTAATGCCTTTTAATTTTTACCTACCTTGAATTTTTAGTTTACAGCCTTTGATATTTACTAATTCACGCCATCATCAAAGAGGCAACTTCATTCTTACGACCGTTCAGGTTTCTGTGGGTGTTGGCCCTGGGTCACGAGATGATGGCAGCATTAGAGAAACACTGAGTCGAGGCTGCGCATCTGAGCAGGGGAAGCAGTCCTGCTGGCTTATTTCTGCAGAGAAAGAAGCATAGTCACAAACCTCATATGATTATTTTAGAGAATCTCTATATGGCGTTGGTAGAGAAGAGAAATAAAATAGCTTCTAAGTTTCCCGTGTTATAATGGATCCACTTCCCATCATATAAAGGACATACTCTACCTGTCTGTATTCTGCCTCACAATATATGGAGTCTGCAGCATAAAGCAGTACATTAGTCAGTCAGCTCATCAATACTCATTGATTGCCATTTCATGAAAGACACTGCACCAGACACTCTTGGGGAAGCAGAGGATTCAAGGCACCTGCTGTTTAAGGCACATGCATGTTTCATGTAACTTAGCCTGAAGCACAGCACAGACGAGGGTGTGGTTACACAAAGAGACACATTTGACTCTGTACATGTGGCACCCTAAATACACTGGGAATTAAGACACAAGTAGAAAAATGCATTTGGTGGTAGACTTTTCAGAACAAACTTTATTTTTCATTGAGCCTAGCATATGGTATCATTTTAAGGGAATAACTGATTTTAAAAGAAGAAAGCAAAGTAAGTCAGTAATGATTGAGTGGCCACAGTAGGGTGAATTAAATATAAGTTATGGACCTGGTTGATCTGTGATTCATCACAGGCCAGTAGTTAGAAGTGACCCAGGATCGATGAGAGGATCACAGTGTTTAGGTGCTAATTTGTCTCCTTGCCCACACGGTCCAGTGTGTCCCGGCAACATGTGCTCTTTCTTCTTTTCAGCATACGCTCCTGGCTTTGAAGTTCATCCTTGCATTTGCCATACCTGATAAGCCACGGCATATCCAGATGAAACTGGCCAGACTGGAATTTGAATCTTTGGAGGCGCTCAAGCAGCAGGTAAGGGCAACTGTCCTGAAAATAAGAATGTATTTCTTTAGCAAATGCAAGGAGACATAAATCGGAGAATTTCTGCTCAGCACTTCCTGCAACCTTGAAGTTAACCAGTTTAAGTGAGTATAGAAGATTCCAGTTTATCTTCTTTAATTTGTATTGGATATAGTTGACTAACAATGTTGTGTTAGTTTCAGGTGCATGGCAAAGTGATTCAGTTATACACATAATGTATCTGTTCTTGTTCAAATTCTTTAAGTTCTTACAGAATACTGAGAGCACTTCCCTGTGCTACACAGTATAGGTCCTTGTTATGTATTTCAAATATAGTAATGTATATATTTCAGTCCCCAAACTCCCTATTTACTCCTCCCCCCATACCTTTCCCCTTTGGGAACCATAAGTTTGTTTTCTATGTGAGTCTGTTTCTCATTTTTACAAATAAGTTCACTTGTGTCATTTTCTTTTAGATTACACATATAAGTGATACCACATGATATTTGCCTTTGTCTCACTTCCCTCAGAATGATCATCTCCAGGTCAATCTGTGTTGCTGCGAGTGGCATTATTTCATTCTTTTTAATGGCTAAGTAATATTCCATTGTGTTTATGTACCTCAACTTCTTTATCCATTCATCAGTGGATACCTAGGTTGCTTCCATTCCTAGCTATTGTAAGTAGTGCTGCTGTGAACATTGGGGTACATGTGTCTTTTTCAGTTATGGTTTTCTCAGGGTATATGCCCAGCAGTGGGATTGTTGGGTCATGTGGTGGTTTTATTCCTAGTTTTTTAAGGAATCGCCATACTGTCTTCCACAGTGGCTGTGTCATTTTGCATTCCCACCAACAGTGCAAAAGGGTTCCCTTTTCCCCACACCCTTCCCAGCATTTATTGTTTGTAGATATTTTCAACGATGGCCACTCTGGCCCGTGTGAGGTAATAATACGTCATTGTAGTTTTGACTTGCATTCCTCTAATAACAAGAAATGTTGAACACCTTTTCATGTGTTTATTAGCCATCTGTATGCCTTCTTTGGAGAAATGTTTGTTTCAGTCTTCTGCCCACTTTTTGATTGGGTTGTTTGTTTTTCTGGTATTGAGCCGAATAAGCTGCTTGTGTATTTTGGAGATTAATCCTTGGTCAGTTGTTTCATTTGCTATTATTTTCTCTCATTCTGAGGGTTGGCTAATAATAATTGTAATGATCAGTCAGACCAGAAGAAAATTTAAATACTTATCTTGAGACTTCTGTTCATAGGAAATTTTAAAGTCTTCTTAAGTTTCCATTTTGAGCATAAAATTATTACAGCAAAGTATTAAAAAGTGATTGATAAAGACTTTCAAGCAAAAAAATATTTGATTAGGGTAAGATTCTTTGGAAGTAGTAGAAAGAAAATAGTACTTCAAAGAAGGAGAAAGGGGAAAACAAAATTTTTACTTATCATTAGGAGTATATTTGTGTCTCTTGAATGGATGGTGGTGAATATCACATCACTATAATGTTAAGCATTTCTTGGATATCTTTAAAAGAGTGGCCTTAGAGTTTACTTTTAAAATGTCAATATTCACAGTATGCTAGAAAATATATTTTGCAGCTGTTTTAATTTATGATGAAATATTAGATGTCAGCTTAAAATTGTATGGGAGGGCATTTGGCATTCAAAACATTTAGGGATGATGTAAGCAGAAATTGTTTTAATTGAACAGCATTGTCTATGGAAGAGTTTTGGTAAATCATGTTTCTCCACTGATTCCATTTCTAGTGAAGTTTTATAGACTGGGGCAGGCTGGCTGTGTACACACCTTTCCTCCATGTCAGGGAGGTCTTATTTCATGTTAGTTAAGCTTTCTTCTCCTCTCACTTAGGATTTCACCCTGCCATGAATTTTTTCTAAAAAGCAAAGGGTCTTTCTCAGTGCTGGAGATGACTAACACGTCTCCTGTTACTAAACATATTTACTGGAAAGTCCTACTTTAGATCTGTCATATTTGCTTTGGAGGGATTGATGGATATTAGTGTTTACTACGGATGTGGCTAAGTAATGTCCCCAGCCCTCTCGGCTCCTGGATTCATCTTCAGGTACTCCCTAGCTGACAGTAAAGCAAAGTCCAAAGTCAAAGATGAGTTTGGTTTACGCTCATCTTCGTTAAGAAGTGAAACATTAACCTAAAGTCTGTCTATTATTTAAAAAGATGAAAAACTGTAAGTGATTTTAAGTCTCTCTGAGGTCTTTTCTCCTGAGGACATAGACACGATTCTCTGATTAACATCCCCTTCTAAGAAAACGTGATTTTGGTGTCGATTTTACTGTTAAGTTTCTGGTGGAACACAGATATCCAAGAGGTGTTGACTGTGTGTGTGTGTGTGTGTGTGTGTGTGTGTGTGTGTGTGTGTGTGTGTGTGTGTGTGTGTGTGTGTGTGTGTGTGTGTGTGTGTACGTGTACGTGCTCAGTTGTGTGTGGTGGAACACAGATATCCAAGAGGTGTTGACTCTGTGTGTGTGTGTGTGTGTGTGTGTGTGTGTGTGTACATGCTCAGTTGTGTCCGACTCTTTGCAGTTCCATGGACTGTAGCCCTCCAGGCTCCTCTGTCCTTTGGGATCGTTCTGACCCAGGGATTGAACCCACATCTCCTGCGTCTCCTACGTTGGCAGGATGGATTCTTTACTACTGAGCCACCTGGGAAGCCTGTCGACTCAGTATATGTATCAAATGCCTCCATAGAGGGTATTCTGGCTTGCCCTGAAGGTGATGTAATTCATGCAGATGCAGCTCCAGTGTCTTGGATCCAAGTAGGGAGGGAGCCATGTTGAGTACTTGTGGTTTCCTAGGGCCTTGACTGCAAATCCAGGAAAAGCATCCTTCCCCCCACCTCCCACCCCTGCTGGTTTTTGTTAAAATTATAATCTTGAGACTAAAAACCGTCCAGAGTACAATCTGGGCAGAAGGTCCTCTCTTGCTCTCTTGTCTCTTTCTGGCCCAGGACTTTGCTGTGTGGTTGACACCGCTGCCTGGGTCACCCAAGCTCACACTGCTGCCAGTTGGAGACAAAGATTTTCATCGTGTTTCCTCTTTAGTCTCACTGTGCGGAGGTTCTGAAAGGTCACAGGTGTGGAAGGTCACCCATTTTGTGCTTTTCAAAAACTCTGATTCAGTGGCATGTCTTTAGTTTGACTTGCTCAACTAGTGTCATTTCTAGGATATAGAGTTTTTCTTTTTCTTTTTCACTCTGACGTTTAACTGTGTGCTTTGTAAACAAGTGGAGCTTCACCTCACTGGGCTGTTCCCGTGGACTAAAGGCAGAGAGGAGGACTTCTGCCACATCTTCTGGTCAGTTGGGCCCTGATCAGAAGTGGAGTTATGGAAAACATATTTAAGAATAAATCTCATTAATGCCTAGCCTGTCCCCAGACTCTTTCACTGTTAAGTGACCAGAAATTGACAACAGACTTGTCAGTAGGAAAGATTATTCATGAATACTTATTATATTGTGTTTAATTTATATTTGAATTGCTACTTTTCGATACCATTCTCATTTTATGGACAAAACGTGATTGAGAAATTTTAAGTCATTGGACAGTTCTTTTTTTATGTGTAATTTTATTTATTTTATTTTTGGCTGTGCTGGATCTTTCTTGCTGCACAGACTTTTCTCTCGTTGAGGAGAGTGGGGGCTACTCTATAATTGTAGTGTGCAGGCTTCTCATCCCAGTGGCTTCTCTTGCTGTAGAACACAGGCTGTAGGATGCATGGGCTTCAGTAGTTGTGGCATGTGGCCTCAGTAGTTGGGGCTCTCAGATTCTGGAGCACGGGCTCAATAGTTGTGGCACATGGGCTTCATTGCTCTGTAGAATGTGGGGGTCTACATGGATCAGGGATCAAACCTGTGTCTCCTGTATTGGCAGGCGGATTCTTTACCACTGAGTCACCAGGGCTGTACATCTTGAAAGTAAAACTTTCAAAAATGCATGTGTAGGAATTCCCTGGTGGTCCAGTGGTTAGGACTCCGAGCTTTCACTGCCTAGGGTTTAGCCCCTGGTAGGATAACTAAGATCCCGAAAGCTGTGTGGTGTGACAAAAAAAAAAAAAAAAAGCATATTTTTAGGCACCACACCATGAAGATTTGTTCCTCTAAATCTAAGGTGGACCCAGATTACCTACATTTAAAAGACCCTTCCTATTGCTCCAGGAACCCTCTCCTCAACCCTGGCCCCCAGCAAAGCTGGATCCCAAGTGCCATCAGGTGAATGCCGAAAAACAGCAAATTCGGAGTCAGGTTCTGCCCCAGGAATAAGCAGGTAGCATATTCACACCTCAGATTTTTGTTTTATAGAATAAAAGGTTGGACTTATGGGCCAGAAACATGCATGTTTTAGCCAACACCCAAGTGATTCCAGTGCAGGAGGTGTGGCCCCGGGGGACCTGGCTGTTCCTCCAGCTCATGGGGCAGGGGCCGTGGGAAGTGGGGGAGTGAGCGTGGAGGGGAAGGGTACCCAGAGCAGTTCTTTTCTCAGCATCAGATAGGAAACTGTGGCATTTCTAAATACATAAGCAAATGAAGTATACTTGAAGGTGAGAGGCAAACGGGGGAAAATAAAATTGTTTGCTTTGCAAAGGGCATCTTGAAATGATTAGACTTCAGTCAGTGAGACCTTTACAGAGAATTCTAGACAGTAAATATCAGCCTAGTGATGCCCTTTTATTTCTTTTCAAATTGATGTATTCAACTCTCAGTAATTTTTAAGATCCAGTTAAAAATAGAAAGGAGTCTTATCCAGGTACCGTTTGCTCCCTGGCTGGCCTGGAGCACAAGGACGCAACATCCTCAGAGCAGTCATCCTCTGGGCAGACCGCCCTCTCAGGAGCCGAGCGCCCACGAAAGCCCCGGAGCTGGTCCAGTGGTGCCTCTGAGAAAGAGAACAGCCTCAGAAACCAGTTGAAAGAACAAATAAGGACTTGAAGACGATGCCACAATGTGAATTAGGGCCCTCCAGGGTTCTAACCAAATGTGAGACCTTGACCAGCGGGCCGTCTGGGCCAGCCTGCATTAAGTAACATTTTTGTTTTCTAGGGTTAAGTGTATTTAAGCCATTTCTGACATTTCCCAGGAGCTTCTGAGTTTTACTTTCCCTGCCTATTTGTTCTCTCAAGGTGTGGTAGCTAGATCTACATTCTTAATGGAAAGTTACGAGTTTTACAACATAGAATGAGGATGTTAAAGTATTTGACAATTGAATATGTAATCACGTGTTGATCTGCCAACATGTAGTTGAGAAGGAAATATTGAATCCAGATAAAGAATTGGCTCCTGAGGAGCCAGTTATGGAGGCAGTTTTTGCTGAAGCCTCCATCGTTGGAGAGGGGATGGTCCATTTCCCTGGGTGCCGAGTCGGCTCCAGCTTCATGAACTCAAACGACCTAAAGGTAAACTGAAGTCCACAGTTCCAGCAGGCCCCTCTGAGCTGGCTTCTCCCTCTCTCCCATGTCAGGAGTTTGTCTCACAGCCTTGTGCAGCTTCGGGGCAAGTGGGTTGACCCCCCGTTTCAGAGTCTCCGTAGATGGTCCTCGCACACACGGGC
Source organism: Giraffa tippelskirchi (assembly GCF_054371585.1). Taxonomy (NCBI): domain Eukaryota; kingdom Metazoa; phylum Chordata; class Mammalia; order Artiodactyla; family Giraffidae; genus Giraffa; species Giraffa tippelskirchi. The sequence continues at coordinate 14,858,385 of NC_137283.1, read as the reverse complement.
AGAGTGAAGCCGCAGTGACACAGTGTGAGACACACACGTGAAGAAGGGCAGTGGCAGGGAGATGAGTTTGGTGCCGGAGGGGGACCACCTCAGGCTTGGGTGCCCCGAGTCACTGGGCAAACCAGGAGTGAAACGGTTGGTGAAACGGTGCCGTAAAAGCAGAGGGAATGGTGAGTCAATTCCACTTTTGCAGCAGCCCTGCCTGTTTTCAGGACGAGCACAGCCGGGCAGTGACGATCACCAAGGGTGGTAGCAGACAGCAAGCAATGGGAGGACGGCTGAGCCAGGCACTCTTCTAAGCCTGCTGCGTGGGCTGCGACTCCTGATAGCAGTGCTCGGAGGTGGGGTCTGTTAGCCATTTGCACTTGATTTTTCACATGGTACATTTCTCTCCAATTCATAAATGATAACTGTCTTCAAAGTAACTAGTGCGCCAACAAACACTGGCCCATGTACCTCTTACTGAGACCCCAAAGTAGGTCTCCTCTTATGGGTCTCACAGAGTCACACTGCTCATGGATCCCCAAGCACCCCTCCTGTATGGTAACCCTGACTACCCAGAGACCCCAACCACCTCCAGCTGCTCAGACCCTCCCTCCCCAGAGAGCCCCCCTCCACCGTGTGACAGAGGGGCCTGGCGCCCACTTCTGTGTATCTACCGCTCTGCCCTTGGCCAGGTGATGCCTTTCATACCCAAGTCCCCTCAGCCAGCTCTGACTAAATCTCCACTTAATCAAACTGAGTTTGTTGACTCATACATAGTTCAGAAGCTAATATATTAGGTAAATGACAAATGATGTCCTTGGACAAAAAAAGAGGAATCTTAAAATAGGTGCTCGGGCAAAAATGGAAACAGTTAGGTCATCTGCCTTTCTGGGATCACTGGGGAAGGGAATACATTCTGAGGAATTACATGAGAGCGCTGGAGAAGGACTCCATGCCTAGCCTTGATGAAGCCCAAATCCTACTTTTTCTGAAAGGACTGACTGTGGTTGATGTCGGTAAAAAGGGTAGCTCCTGAAGAGACCATAAAATAACCCTAAATCAAGCCAGATAGAATTCTAAAGTAGTTTGTACTTGACTCTGGAATAATCTTGTCCTTACCACTGTTGGTTAGGGTTGTTTTTTTTTCCCCTCTGCAGCTTTTGCTCTGACTGAAGGAAAAACGTTTTAAAGTGCACGAATGCGTCCAGACACTAGAATAAGATGCTTCACGAAAGCTCAAGAAAGCCTCTGATCATTTCTGTCTCCCTAGTAAACAATCAGTATAAATTGCTACTTATTCTCATTTCCTAGGCCTCTGAGAAAAATTTAACATTTGTATATTTAATTATTCCCCCAGACGTAAAAGATATGGCTAAATCAGAACCAGATTTATTTTTTCTTCTGGAAATTACTAATAAGCCATGAAACAGAATAAAATGTGGCATCTTCCTAGTCGCCATATGAGATGATGAGCAGCAGTGAGGGCAGAAAGGGTCTGGAAGCAGAGATGTCCCCCGCAGGGAAGGGCCTCAGGCTCACTGTACTGTGGAATTGAGCACATGAACTGTACATGTGCTTTGAACCATGTATACATATATCATTAAAATATGTCTGTGTTTGTAAAGAAAAAACTTCACCCTATAATAAATTATTCTAGAAACTTCAGAAATGCTTAAAACTGTATGTTTAAAAAGAAAAGAAAGATGTTTTCTGGTGAGGTATTAAAAGTTCTTAGAGTTCCAGTCTCAGCTTCTATACTAGATTAGTAATTGTATAATTGCCTTGAGGGCCCACATGTGTGAGACCAGGTCTTCCTTCTCCACATAAATGCGTGGGCTGTTAGGAATGCATCTATTTTTTTTTTAAACCAAATGTTCTAAGATGTATTTTTTTTTTAATTTATTGGAATATAGTTGCTTTACAATGTTCTGTTATTTTCAGCTATACAGCAAAGTGAATCAGTTATATGTATACATGTATCCGCTCTTTCTTGGATTTCCTTCCCATGTAGGTCACCAGGAGCACTGAGTAGATTTCCGCGTGCTATACAGTAGGTTCTCACTGCTGCTGCTGCTAATCACTTCAATCATGTCCGACTCTGTGCAGCCCCATAGACGGCAGCCCACTAGGCTCCGCCGTCCCTGGGATTCGCCAGGCAAGAATACTGGAGTAGGTTGCCATCTCCTCCAATGCATGCATACATGCGAAGTCGCTTCAGTCATGTCCAACTCTATGCGACCCTATGGACAGCAGCCCACCAGGCTCTTCCATCCACGGGATTCTCTAGGCAAGAATACCAGTGTGTCACCATTTCCTTCTCCAAGGTTCCCATTAGTTATCTTTTTTATACATAGTAGCGTATGTATGTCAACCCCAATCTCCCAATTCATCTCACCTTGCTTCCCCTCTCTTGGTGTCCACACGTTTGTTCTCTACATCGCTGTCTTATTTCTGCTTTGCAGATAGGTTAATCTGTACCATTTTTCTAGATTCCAGGTATATGCCTAAAACACAATATTTGTTTTTCTCTTTCTGACTTACTTCACTTCTGGGTCCATCCACATCCCTGCAAATGGTACAGTTTTATTCCTTCATTTGGCTGAGAACTATTCCATTGTGTATATGTATGTGCCACATCTTCTTCATCCCTTCCTCTGCTGATGGACAGTTAGGTTGCTTCCATGTCCTGGGTATTGCAAATAGAGCTGCAGTGTACATTGGGGCGCATGTGTCTTTTTGAATTATAATTTTCTCCAGGTATGGCCCAGGACTGGGATTGCTGGGTCATATGGTAGTTCTCATTTTAATTTTTGAAGGAACCTCCATATTCTCCATAGTGACTATCAGTTTACATTCCCACCAACAGTGTAAGAGGGTTCCCTTTTCTCCACACCCTCTCCAGTATTTATTGTTTATAGTTCTTTTTGATGATGGTTATTCTGACTGGAGTGAGGTGATATCTTGTAATTTTGATTTGCATTTCTCTAATAATCAGTGATGTTAAGTATGTTTTCATGTGCCTTTTGGTCATCTGTATGTCTTCTTTGGAGAAATGTCTGTTTAGGTCTTCTACCCATTTTTTGATTGGTTTATTTTTTTTGTTATTAAGCTGTATGAGCTGTTTGTATAGAGATTAACCCTTTTGTCCATTGCTTCATTTGCAAATATTTTCTCCCATTCTGTGGGTTGTCTTTCTTCTTGTTTATGGTTTCCTTAGCTGTGCAAAAGCTTTTAAGTCTCATTAGGTCCCATTTGTTTGTTGTTGTTTTTATGTTTTATTATTCTAGGAAGTGGATCAGAAAAGATCTTGCCACTATTTATGTCAAAGAGTGTTCCGTTTATGTATTCCTCTAACAGTTTTATAGTGTCCGGACTTACATTTAGGTCTTTAATCCACTTTGAGTTTATTTCTGTTTGTGATGTTAGAGAGTGTTCTAATTTCATTCTTTTACATGTAGCTGTCCAGTTTTCCCAGCACCACATGTGGAAGAGACTGTCTTTTCTCCATTGTATGCTCTTGCCTCTCTTGTCATAGATTAGGTGACCACAGATGTGTGGGTTTATCTCTGGGCGTTCTATCCTGTTCCATTAATGTATATTCCTGGTTTTTGTGCCAGTAACATACTGTCTTTATTACTATAGCTTTGTTGTTCTAAAGATATTAAAAGACTGTATTATTGGCTTCCTTAAGATCAAAGATATATTTCTGTGACTACCAGACTAGAAGCATCTTAGAGACAGGATTACTTCAGACACAGAATTCATATCTGTTGAATGAATGAGTCAGTAATTAGATGATGGGCCACAGCCTCATCCCTTTGTGCCTTTTTCTGTTATTAAATTGTAGTCCTTTGGCTTTGAAGTTGTCCTCTGTGTGTTATATTTGGGATTTAGGAAACCATCATTGAGTTCTTACTGTGTCAGGACAGGCTTTTTAAAGCTGTGTCCTGTGACAGGCTTTTTAAAAAATTACTTTCATTTTTAATTACTCAGTTCAGTTCAGTCACTCAGTCGTGTCCAACTCAGCGACCCCATGAATTGCAGCATGCTAGGCCTCCCTGTCCATCACCAACTCCCGGAGTTTACCCAAATTCATGTCCATCGAGTCGGTGATGCCATCCAGCCATCTCATCCTCTGTCGACTGTTAAAATGGAAAACCTGTTTAAATATAATAAATAATATTAGTTTGCATGGATTTCCAATGCTGCAGAACCTCAGGGATATGATTTTGAATATCATATCATATAGTGAATGTAAACCTGAGATTGGGCTGGAAATACAGTGATTGAGAGCCTTGGAAGTTGAGCCTTTAAAGTAAATCCCTAAGAGCAGGCTATATAGTGATTTTGCTTCTTTCTCCTAAGAACGTAATGCAGAAAACAGGAAATATTTGGATATAAGGACTTCCTGAAATATTTAACTAAAGGAAGGTAACCATTTCATGTTGATAACAGCTTTAAGAATATAAGTAGTTAATTCTACTGACTTCATAATAAGTCAAAATTAAAGTACAGATATTAAAATTCAGCAACAAATATTGAGGACATGGTATGGTCAAAGCACAAAAATGTGAAGTATCAGAAAGTTCTGCAATTCGTATAATTGTCAAATGGTAGAATTGAAAAGCCCTATAGAAAAGATCCTGTCCCAAAGGCTAACTATATGGTCTAAGGAAAGGGTCATTAGCCATGGTTGTTACCTTCCAAAATGGTCTCCAGTGACCCCTGCCTCCTAGTGTCTATACCCTGGGAGTCCCCACCAACCCTCTATCCTGGTTGGTCTGTGTAATCAGTAGAGTACTGCAGAAGCATTGGTATGTCTCTTCTGGGGCTAGATCGTAAGACAGACATTGTGGCTTCTGCCTTCTTCTCCCTTGTGGATCATTTGCTTTTGGGAAGTTAGCTGCCATGTTGTGAGGACACTCTGCATTAGGTAGGTCATCAGAGGACACGACTGCTGGTTGGCTCCAGAGGTGAATGTAGGCACTCGAGGCTCCTCAACCCTCCCTCATCATTGGAGTGTACATTCTGCCCACCATTCTCACACTAGGAGTGGTTTCAAGGATGCAGCCTTGAGGGAGTCATGTCTTGTGCCTGTGACCGAACCCAGTGAAAGCCTTTATATTAACTTTTAAGGTTTTGGTGGGTGGATGCAGAGATCTGCTTATCTTGCAGCCACACAAGACAAGCCTTGTATGTATGTAATTTCTTTTGTTTATTAAAACTTCCCCCTAGCAGTCTGGAGTGGTCTTCCCCTTTCTTTGGTCTCTCTTTGCCCTCCACGTAAGGGGGCCAGTCACCTGGGGGATTCCTGAGGTTGCAGACCAACACTCAGGTCACCAGTGGAGAGGCCCACATGACTAGGAACGTGATTGACCACCAATAGCCACATGAACGAACCATCTTGGAAGTACACAGTCTAATCCAGGGGTTGGCAGACTTTTTCTGTAAAAATATAGTAAATATTTTAGGTGTGTGGGCCATAGAGTCTCTCTTGAACCTACTCAGTCCTGCTATTATAGAGCAAAAGCTGCCATGCACAGTATGGGAATGAAAGGAAGAGGCTGTGTTCCAATAAACCTTTATTTACAAGAACAGGCAGTAGGCCAGATTCGGCCTGAGGACTGCAGCTTATCACCCCTCCTGTAGCCTGTCAAGCCTTCAGATGACTGCAGTCACTGCCTGTGTTCTGACTGAAGCTTCCTGAGAGTCCCTGAGCCAGAGCCACCCAGCTGCTTCCAAATTCCTGAGAATAAATACTTAATGTTTAAGCCACCAAGTTTTGAAGTATTTTGTCACACAATAGTAGATACCTAATGCAATAATAAGTAACTAATCCAGGAGAGGAGGCTGGCTGACAGATGAACCAAGCTTGGCTATCAGTTGATAATTATTGAAGCTAGGTGGTGGGTAGGTCCATGGAGGTTCATTATATTATTATCTCTACTTCTGTGTAATAAAAGGTTAAAAGGAAAAAAAAAACAGAAAAAGAAACTATTAGATAATTATCTAAAATCAGAGCATCAATAAATCCTGATGCTTGTGCTGCTCACCGAGGTCTCTGGCTCTGAACCCTGTGTTCTCTTGGCCCCCTCTTTTAGCAGAACCTTAGCTGTTGGCCTCTGTTTTCCACTGATTTCATTGCACCTTAATACTTTTAACTTAATATCCAAGATAGTTCTTTGAACTTTGATACCATTGCTGTTGTTGAGCCATCTCTGAGGCTTTTACTTCTTTATCCCTCTACACTGTTGTTGCTGTTTAGTCACTAAGTTGTGTCCAACCCTTTGCGACCCCGTGGACTGTAGCCCCCCAGGCTCCTCTGTCTCCTCTGTCCATGGAATTTTTCCAGGCATGAATACTGGAGTGGGTTGCCATTTCCTTCTCCAGGGGATCTTCCTGGACGAGGGAACAAACCCGTGTCTTCTGCTTTGGCAGGCGTGTTCTCTACCTCTGAGCCACCTGGGAAGCCCCTCTTTACACTGTAAACTGTAAAAAACAGTCATTACAGAGAGATGGAGCCCTGTTCAAAGCTCTACAGAGTCCAGCCTTGATGTGACCTGGGGTATAATAATACTTACAGTTTACATTCTTACTGATCTTGGCTCTCAGGAGGATACTAGCAAATCCAATACCTTAATGAATTCTTACACAGCCTGGGAGGGTAGGCCTGGCAGGTTTCACTCTAGCATTTTATAGATGAGAAATTTGGAGAATCAGAATTTAAATGGGCTTCCCTGGTGGCTCAGACGGTGACAAAATCAACTACAATGCAGGAGACCTGGGTTCGATCCCTGGGTCAGGAAGATCCACTGGAGACGGGAGTGGCTACCCACTCCGTGTTCAGCGGGGTCCAGAATCTAGCCCCTGGTCCAGTGTTCTTTCTTCCTCCCTGTACCACCTCTCCCGGGCTTGAGGAGAAGCAGGTAGAATTTGACTTCAAATAAAATGACTATGTGAAATACCTCACACGGTGCTTAGCACATAGTAGGTTCTCAATCAGTGTGTTTACATTCCCTTTAAAACACCTTTGAAATTGGAAATCACCTTCACAGGGTTTTAATTGGCAATATAAATGATAATGTGTTAATTGTTAGGTGCATGAAATAGATATTTGAAATAACCTATCTTTTGATTGATTGGACTGATCCCCAAAAGGGTTCTTGTGTTGGATTCAGAGAACAGGTCTGGATTATTCTGCTCCTGTAGTTCCCCAGGACAATCATGAAATAAGATTTAGTGTTAGATTTTGAACAGCTCATGCTTTCTGTACACTTAACCAAATGTCCTTGCTGATGACATTTACAAATGAGATACAACTTTGAGAACAGGCGAAGAAGGTAGTGGGAGAGCAGAGAGCAAAATTCCAAATGTGAAAAAATGCCTCTGAATGCCAAAACTCAGTTCACCAGGACATCATCTCTTTCCCTTTTTCTTTCAGAGATCTGTTTAAATAATGTTATTAAGTGATTGTTTAATAATGTGTGTTCCTATCCTTAGCATGTGGTTGGGAGGAAATGAATTTTTCCGTCATACATTTTTGAGTTTTCATTTCTTTCCTTCCTGTTGGTGGCAGTCCTTTTAGGTAAAGTCTACAAGGCACTTACTACTGGCCAGGTAACTTTGTTATCAGGGCTATAGCTTTATATCCTTCATTCTTCCCCCAGCCTAAGGCAAATTTGGAAAAAAAATCTTGTTTGTTTGGAATCTTCTATTGTTATTTTATTTGTTATTTTGAATCTTAAGTTTCTCTCCAGTTCTTCATTCAAGTTGCTTAAAGCAGTGTTTGTGTGGGTAGATTTGCAGCCTCTTTTCTTTAAATTGTTTTGGGAAAAAAATGATAGTCATATTTTAAATTTGCAAGTCTGGTTTTAGTCATAGGCACAAGAGAAAATGAGCTGCCAAATGTCTGGAAAACACAACTCCAACCTCCTCTCCTTTCACATGTGATAAATACTGCTTTGAGTAGAGACAGAAAAATCCAGATTGTTTTTTTTTAACTTCTTAGACTAATGGGTTCACCATTTTTTAAGGTATGTTGTAGAAAACCATTTGCAAAAACTTCAATCTGGTTTATTTAAACTGTATGCAGGATGGTGTGCACAAATCATTTCCGCGAAGATGATCTGTGATTAAACAATTACAATCAGAACAGTGTACTAAAGAATTGTAATTCTCACAGTCTCTACCGAAACACTGACCTTAAAGGAAGTGTGTAGGGCCTCTGAGGACATACAGTGTGCCAGGAACTGGGTGGGTGGTTTGCAAATGGCTTTTGGCATCAGGTATACGTGTCTCGGGAATTCCAGCTTTACCATTACTGAGTAACTGTGGACAAGTTCCCAAACCTCTCTGGGCCTCAGTTTCATCCTCTGTAAAATGGGCATAATGTCAGAAACAAACACATGGGGTGAGCAAGTAGATGGAGGCACAAATCAGAGCCTCTAAATCTGTGGCTTTTCTACCATAGAACAAATGGGTATAAAGAACAGATTTTTTTTTTTTTAATTGGAGTACAGTTGCTTTCCAATGTTGTGTTGGTTTCTGCTGTGCGGTGAAGTGAATCAGCTGCATGTATGCATATATCTTCTCCCTGTTGACCCTCCATCCCATCCCAGCCCTCTAGGCTGACACCGAGCACAAAGCACAGAGCTCCCTGTGCTTTGCAGCAGGCCCCCACTAGCTGTCTGTTTCACACGTGGTAGTGGTTCTATGTCCCGATTTCCCGATTCATCCCACCCTCCCCTTCCTGCTCTGTGTCCACATAGCCATTCTCTACATCTGCCCTGCAAATAGGTTCTTCTGTACCATTTTTCTAGATTCCACCTATATGTGTTAATATATGATGCTTGCTTTTCTCTTTCTGATTTACTTCACTCTGTATGACAGACTCTGGGTCCATACACATCTCTAAAAATGATCCAATTTTGTTCCTTTTTTATGGCTGAGTAATATTCCATTATATATATGTACCACATCTTCTTTATCCATTCCTCTGTTAATGGACATCTGAGTTGTTTCCATGTCTTGGCTATTGTACAGAGTGTTGCAGTGAACATTGGGAGGTATGTATCATTTTTACTTACGGTTTTCTCAGGGTAAATAACAGATTTCTCAGTGGAACGCCACAAGAAACTTTTGGCCACTAGGAAATAAAGTCCTCCTTTTTAGTAGTCCACCCATGGAGATCCTGCAGAAGAGAAATAATTACCTACTTTGAAAATCGTCCTGCTTTCTGGCAATGAGCAGTCGTGGATCCCTCCAAGCCCTGGGAGTCCTTAAAATTTTTTGCTGTCCAGCTGTGTTTTAATCCCTAACAAGCCCTCTTGGAATGCTAATCAACCAAAACTAATTTGGATTTCAAGGGGGTTCTGGAAGTGTAGAGTGGTGGTCTCCGGATGGCAGCCCTTCCTTCAGAAATCGCAGCGGGGCTCTCGTTGGATGGTTCTTCTTGGGCTCATGCTTGAAAGCCTTTGCTCATTCAGTGGCAGACTTCATCTGGTGGTAGAAATGAATTTAGAGCCTGAAGTTTCTCATAAGAATAATGATATTAACTCAACATGATAGAGCTGAGCTCCAGGTATAAAATTCTATAGAATCTTTGCGTGCAAGTCAGTCACTGTTCTCCTTTCTTTTGCCCCCTCCTCCCACTCCTCATCTTTATCTCTTCTTTCTTTTTCAGTTTTCCAAGAAAGGAAAAGGACAGAGGAGCCACTCTTTGAATTTGTTGATGTCCAAAAGCCTTACTCTTAACCTTCATTCTTTGTCTGTGGGTTACTAGTTGCATCCTCATTTTTTGGCTTCATTTCCTTTTAGCAAATTATCCTGCTTTTCTTTCCATTTGTCTTCTCAGGAGCTCGTACATCCCTTTTGTTCTGGTGCTTCTGTCTTTCAGCCTCCCAGGGCTTAGTCTCACATCCTTTCCAGGGATGAGCTCAGGCCCAGAGGTCTGAGCTGCCGGCCAGCCTTCCTGCTGGGGAAGCTGTTGAGGATTACGTCCCTCACAAGGCTGGCTTCTCTGAATGGTTGTGGTGGAGGCGGGTGTTGTGTGGTGGGGGGCTTCAGAGCCCTGCCCTTTCAGCTGCACGTGGCCCACGCTGGCCAGGCAGGCTCGGCGAAGCCCTCCCAGTGCTGCTGATCCCTGCAGGTGCCCCGGGGGACACACAGGCTGCTTTCCTGGTAAGAGCAGGTGAGGTGAAAATGGATCTGATTCAGCTCCTGCTGTCAGGGACGTAGCCCTGCAGCCCATTTAATTGCCTGTTCTCTGAAGAAAGTGCTCTGCCTCCGTGGATGACTGTAAAATGTTTCCCTTGTAAGGGTTGCCCCACTAGATGCAAACAATAACGTGCCTTTAACTGACCTGGAACCAGAAAGGTTCACACATTCTAGGGCGGAGAAAACTGTGCTCATCCTCTCCTCGGGCCTCTTTTACAGTCAGACATAGGCACAGAAAAGTGGAAAGTAGGACCGAACAGGAAACAAAAAGTGGAGCGTTTGAGGTCTCCAACAGCTGCGGCCTCCAGACGTATCTGGACTGTTGTAATCCCAAGTGCAGGCTGTCTTTATGGCTCTGTCATAGCCAAGATTTTGTTTGAGATCATAGTGCACATAATTTTCATTGTTCAAACAAGGCAGGGAATAAAGGCCATTGTTTGCCTTGTGTATGGTTTCTTTGATTTGATCAAAAGGGAGAATTCTCTCTGTGACTGAGAAGTGGTACCAGAACGCCTCACTATAAAGATGAGCGTTTGGCTGAGAAGGGCCGAGGGCCGTCCAGAGTGGGCACCGCATGCTCCGTAGGGCTGGCTGCTAAGTGGGCTGGTGCCTCAGCCGTTGACTATTGTCAGCCAGCGTCAGCGGTCACACAGGGGACGGTGGCGCCACCAGGGGTCTGGGCTGACGGCTCTCATGACCTCCTTTCCACGATCTCTTACAACTCTCTGCTCTGGCATTTCTGATTGGCCACATTTTTACCCACCATTCTTCAGCCTTCTTCAGATTCCCATTCGAGCCCTGTGTTCTTGGTTAGAGGGTGGATGAGTGGTAACTAGTTAGTATCACTACCTCAGAGGGCGAGTGGGTTTGGTTTTCACTCATGTTTGCTTGTGTGACCTGGTTGTTTTTCCATCCCTGGCTTCAGGAATCTTAAATTTAAGTCATGAGCTTGTGACAGTTCAGACGTGTCTGTTATTTGGGGATTTGTCAGGTTAAAATACACGCACATAAGAATTCCCTGGTAGTCCAGTTGTCAGGACTTGGCAGTTTCACTTCTGAGAGTGCAGGTTCAATCCCGAGTTGGGGAACTAAGATCCCACAAGCTGCGCAGTGTGGCCTTAAAAAATGAATTAATTAATTAATTAATTAATAAAATACGTGCACACATCTCCCCTCTAATACCTGGGCCTATGCTGTAGACAGACGCAGGGCACTCAAATCAAACAATTTCACTGCAGAGAGAAAACATCGAAGTTCCTGAGAGTTAATTACATCTTAACACAGTGGCAGTCTTGGGAAGTCTTGGGAAGAAGTCTGCCACTTTCCAAGTCTTGGGAAGAAATGATTGGTTAGCCCATAGTCAATCCCCTTGAAACTAAGTTTTCTGAGAAACAGTGACTTGACTCCAGGATGCTCTCGTTCCTGGCGCTGCAGTACAGATTGAGGTATCATCTTTCAATGGGCCTCCACTAGGCTTGAAGCCACCTGCTTGTTTGCACCCCAGGTATATACTTTGCACTGTTCTGGGCATCGTGACGATGGCATCACTCCACAGAGAATCAGGACGAATGGGAGCCTCGTGGAGACTCCCACCAACCTGCTCTGTGAGTTACTTCAAGTGTGTTTCCATCGATTTGATTAGGGGACAAAGAACCAAAGAAAAATAGAATGTCTTTTCAAAATTTAGCTCCACTCCTCTGCCAGCCCCCTGGGCTTTCCAAGGATTAAATCTCATTTAATCTTCCTTCATCAGGGACCTGTTTGCTTTCAGACATACAAAGTCATGAGTCTTCAGCTGGAAGACAGTGGCCAAAATCAGTATGATCTGCTTTTGAAGGAATGTGAATGGGGAGGCAAATTTCTCTCATGGGAAAATTACAAGACACCAAGGTGGTATGAAGTGTGGCACCAGAGTGGGCTGGGTTGCCCTCTGATTCCTAGTGTAGCACCCAGTACATCCTGGATTAATGTGTCAGTCAGATGGCATTGGTGCCTGTCCTGTTATCCAGCACCAGCTCTCTCCTAGGGTAACTACATTCACGTGTAATAGCAAATCACAGCACTTCTTGCCAAGGCCATAGATGTGACGGTTGAGGTAATCGTTAGTTTTCAGTGCACACACCAGAACCTCGTCATGGAATGTTTCTTATAGGTGAACCAGTGGGGAAGATGTTAGCCTCTATCTGTCACATCCCCAGAACCACAGTCATTTATCAAGAGTTATCAGAGAAAAGTGATCCTTCAGACCATTTGCAGTCATATTCTCCACCTGGAAAAGGTCACAGAAAACATCTTTTTCTCAAGTATAGCACCGTTGTACTCAGAGTAAATGTCCTAATGCAGCTCAGTGCAGAGGGCTGGCGCAGATCTCTCTGCCTGTTCAGTTGGGTGAGGCTAATAGGATGCAGTGGGCTTGGAAACGTTCCTGTCTTATTAGTCTTATAAAAGGTACACTGTGCTTCCTTATGGTTTTTAAGAGCACATCAAAAATAGTTTACTATGCTGCCGGCTTGGAATGTCTTTTTTTTTTTTTTTTTTAAGAGATTTTTAAATGCAGAAGGACTCAGAATATTGCAGCCATAGAATGTTTCATAACCATCTAGGTAATGGAATTCAAGTAGTATCGCCCACCAAAATCAGATATGGGGCCAGCAAGAAGATATGAATATTTTAAAATATACTTTAAAATGACAGTAATACGATGTATTTAAAATTACTTGGAGGGAAAATCTTTTTGACATAACTTCGTAGTAAATACAGTTGAAAAACACAACTTGTGCAACATTCTCACTCCCTTTGTTTTTACCTTTTTCTCAACATATGTTAAATATGGAAGGCTTTGTGAGGCAGGAAAAGGTTAGATCATCTCACAGAGTGGAATATATTTTATTGTTCATTTTCAAAGCAAATAGTGTGGTGGTATCCCAGCTTCTCATCTAACACAAGTGAAGGACACAAATCACTCTCTTCCTCCTTTCAATCTTCTTCTCAAAGGATGGATCCTCAGGAGTAATAATGCTGACAAAAGAAAGAATAATATTCGTATGTAATGTAAAAAGTTGTAAAAAGTCAACCCCCACTTAAAGACACTTAGCTTTGATAGTGCTTTTTCAGTCCAGCATTTTGTTAACACGACATTCATCCTGAGTGTGAGATACAAATTATATGGGTTAGTTGGTTTTGATCTGACTGACAGTTTAGTAGTGTTGTATGCATATGCTGTTGAATGGTTTTCTTGTTTGTTATTAACTGTTCTTCTATTGTATATTAAAATCAACTGGTAAAATTCCTTCTGTTTCCCGGCAGCAGCTAACTAAAAGTAACATGAACTATGTTTTGTATCGGAGGAAACAGGATTCTGAAAGATACAGATGCTCAACTACAGAGGAAGTAAGAATGGTGCTTCCTCTTTCTGCTGGTGGCTCAGCCCCAGCTGTTCCATGTCTGGTCCTCCCCCATGGATGCTGGCTATCTGGGCACTGGTGGTGTTTAAATCAGCATGATCAGTTAGTGCTAAATACTTCATAGTTAAGGTAACTTGAAAGCAAGAAGAGGTTGATGTTGGACAAATATTGTAACCAGTCAGGAAATACCTGGAGTACAGAACTCTTAACCTGTGATCAAGTATAAGTGAAGAACCAGCAAGAGGGTAACCCAGTCCTGCCCCTAGGGCCAGGTGAGGGTGAAGACCATTGCAGTTTGACTCACTCACTCAGCAGACATGCTGTGTACCCTTGCGGCGCCTTAAACTTGGGGCAGTGTGAGAGGAGCAGATTGGGACACGGTATATATTCGTTGAATCTCTTAAGTGCTGGTTAAAATTCTTCACTTGCCAGACCCTTAAATTATACCTTTGAATTTCTCAAAACAGGAAGCACTTGGGTTGAAAATCAAACCCATTTTAAAAATCACAGTATATACTGCTGGTTTTCCTTATGTCTCTATTTTCATTTGGTGCCTTAAAAAGTACAGAAATTATCATTTCTAAGGACCATAATAATATAACCCAGACCTCTAAGGTATACTTAATAATAAGGTATACTTAATAAATTAACTATGCTTGTAAATCATTTTTTTTAGAAGAACTAAGATTCTTCTTTTACATCACTGGGGAAGTCTCTCTGATCAAGAGCTGCTCATGAGGGCAACAAGCAGTGTCTCAGGGTTTCCTTTGCTAGAGTTAGGAACTCACATCCCTGACTTGTGACTTTAAAGGGTACGTGGACTTTGCCACTATTTTTTTTAGCAACACTTTGTTTTTAGCAGGACTGTGATGAGGAGGGTGTTGCCAGGCTCCCCTGTCACCCTGGGGGAGAGTGTTACCTGCCCTCTGCCTGGTCTCCACCTCCCTCTCTCCTCTCCGGCCCAGCTCCCCCTTTGTGGCCACAGCTGCTCTCCCAAATGTAAGCATAACTCTGCATCATGCTCCTGCTCAGAGTCCTTCAGCACCTCCGCCTTCCTCAGGAGACCCCTGGCCCCTCACTGTCCCGTGTTTCCGCCTCACTTCCCCGCTCAAGCCCTCTGCCCGGCCGCACGGAGCGGCACTCTGGTCCCAGGACACCCCTGGCCTTCTGCCTTTGCATCTCCTGTTCCCTCTGCTGGCTCCCATGTCCCCTTGTCTTCCTGGCAACTCTTCTTCTCTTTGAAGACTTGTGGTCATGGCCCCAGGGAGGCTGTCGCTTGTGGGCACGGGTCCTACCCGCTGTGCTCTCTGCTGTGCACCCCTGCGTCCTGGATGCGCCACAGCCAGAGTGCGGCCCCTCTGTGTGTGCTCAGGACCCAGCTTGTCGTGGACGTGCCTTCTAGAGTGATACCTTCCCCCTTGACCCGGTGACCCCGTTTGTCCATCTGTTTATCCAGAGAAGATAGTACCATCCCTGTGAGGGATCCCAAGGGACAGGCCCTGTTTCTGGGAGCAGAGAAGGGTGGAGTGGGAAGAGAAACATTTTATTTGGGATTAGAACCCCTGCAGTCAGTTTGATACATTCCTTGGGTCAGGGCAGTGGTCCCCAACCTTTTCCGGCATCAGGAACTGGTTTCATGGAAGGCAGGTTTTCCACGGAGTAGGGGAACGGAGGGGGGTTGTTTCCAGATGATTCAAGCATATTACATTTATTGTGCACTTTATTTCTGTTATTACATAGGATATATAATGAAATAATCCTAGAACTCGCCATAATGCAGAATCATCGGAAGCCCAGGTGGGAATGAGAATGATGGGGAGTGGCTGTAAATAGAGATGAAGTTTCTCTCACTCACCCACCGCTCACTTCCTGCTGTGTGGTCCAGTTCCTAAAAGATCACAGACTGGTGCCTGTCTGTGGCCCAGGGATTGGGGACTCCTGGGTCAAGGGACCTTAACCAGCAGCCTTCTAGGCGTTTATGATGCTGAAGCCTGGATTCCGGTCTGAGCTCTGGGTGCAGAAGCCATGGTGGAAGCTTGGGTGAGTCTCCCAGCCTTGGCTTCTGTGTTCCCATCACTAAACTGATGACTGGGCCCTGTGGTCACCCAGTGTCCCTGTTGTTACAGGGCATCTGCTCTTACGGAGATTTGGCGTGCACGCTGTGCGGTAGGGGGAGCCACCGGGCTTCCCCTCAGGTGTTCAAACAGCAGTCCTGTGGCCAGCTGCACCGTTGTCCAAAGCTGCCTGTGGGCCCATGGATGGAGAGGGAACAGTACCTGGAATTTAGCATTCACTTCATCTTTCTTGCTCTGTGGGTAATGAGGGATATGAAGCAGCAGTTTGCTTTTGGGAGAGACGTCCAGCACACATGTCTTTAGAGTGCATTCTGCATGTTTTGGCTGCCAGGAGTTAGGTGTCACACAATTCGTGATGTAAGCCTTCCAGTGTCATTAATACTTGATGTTCCTGTCAGCTGGATGTGTGTGCAGGACACAATTCTGCAAGTACTGGTACATTATGAGCATAACAATATGACTTTTGTTTCAGACTTTGCAACAAACAGGTGATGATGGCTCCTTTTTTTTTTTTTTTTAAACCTCCCACATCTCAGTATTGCAGGATTTAAAGATTGGCCTCGAAAAATGTGGTCATGATAGTTTTCAGTAAATATCCTGCCGACTTGGAAATGAGTCAAGTGGTGAGTGGACACATTTGCACACTGTGTGGCTTTGGTGTTTCCTTGTTTCTGGGTCTCTCTCCCTCAGCAAGCACCACAGGCAGCCAGCACTCCAGGGGGCAGGCGCAGCCCCACAGGAGCAGGAGTCTTACATCGTCCTGCACCCAGGCCCGTCGCCATCTAGAGGCCTGTTTAGAAGGGGCCTGAAGGCGGCACTGAGGAGTTGCCGTGGCAGGTGGGGTCACTCCTGCTCCAGCTGTGACTGATGTGTGTTTATCCCAGAACCTGTGTGTGATCAGCTTCCTCATATGCTGACAGGGCCCTCTCCACTGTCATGATCTCTTTCTTTTCTTTCTCCTTCTCCACAGTACACTTTCAAGAACAGTTAACATTATTTTACCTTACCTACGGTGCCACTTGAAATAAATTAGAGGAAAATTGTTTTTCTCTTCAGGCCAGAACTAGGTAATTTACATTTGACAAGGTAGCTGATGAAAATATAGCAATATCAGATAAATTTATCAATGCTTAGGCAATAATAAGTATACATTTTCTGGAGAAGGGCATGGCTACCCACTGCAGTATTCTTGCCTGGAGAATTCCATGAATGTAGGAGCCTGGCAGGCTATAGTCCATGGGGTCACAAAGAGTTGGACACGACTGAGCGACTAACACAAACACACACACACAAGGATACATTTTAGGTTCTTTGGGAAAAACCTACAGTTTAAAAAAGGTTTAAGAAGTTTTCCAGTTTCTCATAAGTTAACACAAAGTTTTGAATCTTGATAAAGTCCTAACACTGTGAGTTTACAGAAGGTCCTTCCTCTTTAAGATGCAGCATCCTGGGACTTCCCTGGCAGTCCAGTGGTTGGCACTCCATGCTTCCAATGCAGAGACCAAGGGTTCGATCTCTGGTCAGGAAACTAAGATACCACATGCCTCGCAGCATGGCCAAATTAAAAAAAAGATACAGCACCCTGTTTACCCCAAGATATCTCCAGATTGGACTGCTTGGAACTATAGTGTTTAGACGTGACCAAAGGGTTGCATTTAGAGCTGCCAAAATCCTGCAAAACTAGGAAGAGTTTTCCAGAAGAGCTACACACAGGCAACACACAGGAATGTTATGACTTTGCCTAAGATTGAAAGGATATTAGGTCAATGTACAGCTGAAAATTATGGCCCGTATTTGATACATTTTCTCAATTTTCTTTTATTTAAAACCATAAAAGTTTTGGAGATAATTTCTGCTGAACTATTTTCATGTCTTCAGTTCATCAAGAATGTAGTATAAATAGCTTATAGCTTGGGTACTGTTTTTGATTGCTCTGTAACCATGAGCACAAACTTATAGGCTTAGAACAACATACCTTTATCATCTCACAGTTTCTCTGGGTCCCTTGCTTCGGGTCTTACCACCTTGCAGCCAAGGTGGAGGCCAGGCCTTTGGGCTCCTCAGAGGCTTAAGTCGAGAGAGGTCTGGTTTCAATTCTCTGAGATGCACAGAATTTATCTCTGGTGGCAGTAAGACTGTGGGGTCCCTGTCTTCTTGCTGGCTGTCTGCTGGGGGCTGTTCTTGGCTCCTGGAGGCCACCCACAGCTCCTTCCTGTGTAGGTAGCCCTATCCATTGGCCTCTCACAACCTGGCAGTTCCTTCTTCAGAGTTGGCAGTGAAGCACCTAAGCCCTCTTTTATCGGGTAGCTTGCCCGTCTCCACCTCACGTCGCTGTCCTTTGGGGGCTCTATCTTGCTCCTTCGTCTGGAACATACTCCTCTGCCACCTCGTTCTGTCTGGCTTCTTGTGTCTGTGGTCTGTGTTCTGCAGGTTGCAGAATTGTAGCTCCTCATGCTTCTGGAGTCTGCTCCCATCTTGTTGTGGCTTCTTTGTCTCTGGATGTAGAATATCTCTTTGACAGGCCCCAGTCTCTTTCTGTCAATGGTCGTCCAGCAGGTAGTTGTGATTTTTGGTGTTTTCGTGAGGAGATGAGCTCGGGTCCTTCTACTCTGCCCTGTTGTGTCTAACCGGGGAGAAAGACTGACCTCCCTGGCTCGGCTCTGACAGCGGATGCTGGGTGTTACTGTTTCCCTGGAAACGTTGAAGTGTCTGTGGTGCTGCTGTGAGTGCAGTGCAGTGCTCCGGGTGCCCTGTGCACCACTGAGAGCTGTGACTCTACTCTGGCAGGGACCCCTCCCCCCAGCTCCTCTGCTGAGCACTCACTGTTTGCAAGCTCCAGTGTCTGGGGCTCAGTGGCAAGTGGAGGAAGGAATATGTCAACCAAGGACTTGAACACGGAGCAGGCTGGATTAGAGGCTTCCCAGGCCCTCCCTCTGGGGAGGACAGAGGAGGCATGGTTAATCCTGGTTGGTGTGGAAAGGGGCCATTTGCCCTAAGACAAAACAAGTGTCCGCCATGGCAGGATGATTCCTGAAAACAGGCCCTTCTCTTTTGCCTGGAGCAGAGCTGACACCCTTGGTAGACAATGGATGAGGGCTTGATGGTCTGCTGATTTGTTGTCGCTAATATCTTCATTTCTTCCAGTTGAGATGTAAGCTGTCTGATCATCCTCAGTGAGGACGTCGAGGTGTGTTTTTTAATTGGCTTGAGGAGAAGACAAGAACTCTAGTCACTTGTCCCACCTCAGCACTCACCCTTGGGCTGGCCAAGAGGTCCTGGGTGCTGGCGGCCAGGCGTTGTGCTGACGGGGCCAGGATGCAGGACAGCTGTGGGGTGGAGGGCACAGGTGGAGGTGTACCAGGACTCCCCCAGCATCCAGCACGGTGAAGGCACCTCTGCTACACACAGAGTGAGGGCTGCTGGGAGAGGAGACCACTCTCCAGGGGCTGCAGGAAGTGGCACATTACTAAACCGTTCACCGTGGAGCCCCATGTGGGCCACTCTGCCGCTGACATAAAGCTTTGAAGCATACAGAGTAATTCTATATATTGCTTAGGCACAATACATCTGGGGGGAACCACCACGTGGGAATATAAACACCAGATCCAGGGGAGTGGACCCTGCTTGGGGTGGAGGGTGAAGGATGAGCTCCAAGGGGCTGCCAGGATAGGAGCATGTAAACAATGCTCGTTTCTTAAAGAAGTTGGGTGGGGAGGGGTGCAGATTGTATGGAATTCTTTCCCATGCAATGTCTTTGTGAAATATTTTATAATTTTTAATAGGAAGAGTAATATTTCACATGTTTATGAGAATTAAGTTGTTCCGTTTGTGTTCTTCATTTGAGGAAAACTAGCCAAGGAGCAGGTACACCAGGGTCCCTCTGGTCTGTGGTTACTGAGTTCTTTGGCCACCGAGCTGAGGGAAAAGCTGGGGATGGAGTGTTTGGGGGGGGTCCCTGCCCCCAGCACTGCTCTGACTCTGGGCACAGTGACCGACCTCTCAGAGCTGAACTTCCTCATCAGGACGATGGGGTGGTCATTCCACTTCTCAGAACCATCGTGCAGATGAAGAAGAAATAGCAGTGCCCACGCCTGGCACTTACCACTGAGTGAGCATTGGTAAAACCTGCCTCCACAAATGTGATGACTTTTGGATGCTTCTAAGGATGCATGGGAGGGACTTCCCTGGTTGTTCAGTGGTTAAGATTCCGCTCTTCCACTGCAGGAAGCATGGGTTCTATCCCTGGTTGAGGAACTAAGAGCCCACGTGCTGTGTGGTGTAGCCAAAAAGCAAACAAACCAGAAAAAACATGCAAGGGAAAGATTAGGAAATATAGGAGGATATTTGAATTGATCTTGTTTGTTATATGTACTATGGGCTTCCCAGATGGCTCAGTGGTAAAGAACCCACCTGCCACTGCAGGAGCCGCAGGAGATAAAAGTTCGATCCCTAGGTTGAGAAGATCCCTGGAGGAGGAAATGGCACCCACTCCAGTATTCTTGCCTGGAAAATCCGGTGGACATCAGAGCCTGGCGGGCTACCACCCATGGAGTCCCGAAGAGTCAGACATGACTGAGCACGCTATATGTTTATACAAGAACATTTTTACTTTTATGGAAAGAACTCCATTTTGTAATTAGAATAAAAAAATCCTGTAGACTCATCCCAATTTCAATTTATTATTTTTCCAACCTGAAAATAGCCTGGATCTTTTTTAACAGTCCATTGTGCCTGAAACAAATTGAAACTGCTGGTGTGTGAAATCATTGAATGAATTAAAAATATGTGTAAACACACAGATCAAAATTAGCAAGAGAACGAACGGCAGAAGCAGGAACCCATTAACAAATGAAGAGAATCTTGAAAGATATCTGGTATGTTTTTGTGTTTACTTTTTTCCCCCTTTTAAAAAATTTTTTACACAGAGTGATTTAATGAGAGAACTTCAATCTATATGGGAACCTGAAAAATTTTAGAGTCAACTGTGTCCTTCTTTGGATCATAAATATGGTGGAAATCACATGTTTGACGATGCTGGTCCCTGATATTTCACCATGGTGGCTAGCCGGCCTTATCACAGAAGAAAATGCTACAGAAACTTAAAAAAACAGTCTGTGGGACCAAGAGTATTGATGCTTCTAAGGACGACAGAGAATCTCTTAATATAGTTTTTAAAAGCCTAGTACGACTGAGTGGAGAAGGCAATGGCACCCCACTCCAGTACTCGTGCCTGGAAAATCCCATGGATAGAGGAGCCTGGTCGGCTGCGTCCATGGGGTCGCTGAGAGTCGGACATGACTGAGTGACTTCACTTTCCCTTTTCCCTTTCATGCATTGGAGAAGGAAATGGCAACCCACTCCGGTGTTCTTGCCTGGAGAATCCCAGGGACGGGGGAGCCTGGTGGGCTGCCGTCTATGGGGTCGCACAGAGTCAGACATGACTGAAGCGACTTAGCAGCAGCAGCAGCAGCAGCATGACTGAGTACTGGGTTGATGTTACAAATACATCCATGTGTACTTTTCTTCCAGAAAACAGAGGCAGACCCTAGTCCATCTTGAAAGATGATTAAGGGAAAGAAACAAAGTTGTTGATGTGACAGACCATGGGCTTGATTCGGGCCAGTCAGTCACATGTGACTTGCGGTTTCCAGCATCCCTCCCACGCCCTGCTCTCTGGCTCCCTCCCACAGAGCTGGAGGGTGAGAGGAGCCTTTGTTAAGAAGATGCAGTCTTTCCCAGGTGGAGAGTGAGACCACACAAGCTCAGGACTCTCCCAGACTTCCCGGCCAGCCCGCTTTCTACATACAGCGCATCCAGTCAGCCTGGTGATCTGTCCAGCCTCCCCTCTGTCTCTGGGGATGACTTGATGGACGTTCTGTGCGACAGTGAGTTCGTGTGTCCCCGACCCTTGTGACCATCCAGTAGGACTTCCGAGCTCAAAATAGCCCCTCTCCTTCTGCCTCCTCCAAAGAGCATTTCAAACAAAAGGAAAAATAAAAGCATAATGCGTTAAAAACATGGGAAAATAAGAAAGAGCACCCTCAGCTAACCACAAAAGATGGGAGAGATTTCTGTAGAAAGAAAGCAGACTAGGAAAGGCTGACAAGAGTACTGGAGCACAGATGCTGCAGCTGACGGCTGGGAGCTAAGGGCGGCGCCGTGGGGAGGGGGGTGGGGAGCAGGCCAGCATCATTACGGGAGCTCCTCTTCCCCAGAGGGAGAAAAGCTGGGAAGCGGGTGAGGCAGGCAAGGAGCTTTGGAACTGTGAGGGATCTCCAGGTCATTCTGGACTTCCGCGACCACAGGGAGGGGCCACAGGAAAGGCCCTGTGCCTGGGGCTGGAAGATGCTAACCCTGCACTCCTTGCGGGCTGCAGGTCCCTTCCTGCCACCTGCACGCACACCCCAAAGAGAAAGAGGCTGGGGGGTGACACAGTCTGCTTCCACGGAGCCCACGCCCCTCCCCCATGCAGAGGGGAGAACGAGGTGGAGACGTGGGACCAGGAGAGAGGACACCCTAGGAGGCCCCCCCCATCTTGTCACCTAGTCCCCCTTCCCCAAACGCAAGTAGGCCACCAAAGATCACCTAGTGCCTTCTTCCAGAAATGCAAAGGAACCACTAAGGAGCAACAGACATTTGAGGAAAACCAATAGTATGAGACAGACACCAGGCGGTACTACTGATGTTTGACAAAGATGCAAAGACAGTCTTTTCAACAAATGGTGCTGGAGCAGTTGGGCTTCCATATACAACAAAATGAACACAGACCCACACTTCACATCACCATGGCCCACAGACCTAAAGGTAGAACCCAGAACTATAAATCTGGGAGAGAAAATAGGACAAAATCTTTGTGACCTTGCATTTGTTGCTCTATTGCTCAGTCGCGTTGACTCTCTGTGGCCCCATGGACTGCTGCACGCCAGGCTTCCCTGTCCTTCACCATGTGCCAAAGTTTGCTCAGACTCATGTCCATTGAATCAGTAATACCATCCAACCATCTCATCCTCTGTCGTCCCCTTCTCCTCCTGCCCTCAATCTTTCCCAGCATCAGGATCTTTTCCAATGAGTTGGCTCTTCGCATCAGGTGGCCAAAGTATTGGAGCGTCAGCTTCAGCATCAGTTCTTCCAGTGAATATTCAAGAGTTGATTTCCTTTAGGATTGACTGGTTTGATCTCCTTGTAGTCCAGGGGACTCTCAAGAGTCTCTTGCATTAGGCATTAAGATTTCCTAGCCTCCTAAAGCACGATCTATAAAAGGAGAAATGGACAAATGGACAAATGGCACATCATCAAACTTGAAAACGTGCTTTTCCAAATCTGTCATTTGTGCCATGAGAAGGCTAAAAGAAAAAAGCAGGAGAATCTTCTGGGAAACAATCCGGGAGCGGGGGCGGGGCCGGGGGGGTCCCTTTGGAACACTGATGGTTACTCAGAGCTGGAAGTGTGCTGGGTCAGAGTTGAGCTACACAGCCCGTGCCCTGCTCCACAGGGTAGGAGCAGAAATAGAGTGGCAGACAAGTATAGGAAAACTGCAGTTTCCTGAAATCAAAACAACTGTTTTTAGGAAAAGTCACAGAGAAATGTATACTTCCCTTGAGTGACAGAAAATGTGGAAATGGAGGGGACTGGGAAAGTAGTGGTTTGGTGCCAGGCAGCCCTGCATTGTAGCCTGCTAAGCTCATTAGCTGCAGACGTGTGACCTCAGCACAGTTACCCATCTGTGAAGCGGGAAGCCTAGTGAGACGTAGAGAAGGGGAGGCCACATGCCCCCACCCCAGCACCAGTGGCCTGCAACGAGCCCCTTTTCACTTGGGATGCCTCGGGGTCTCCCGGCCTGAGAACCAGTCCCATCACACGTGCAAAGTGCTTGCAAGTGTAAGGCGATGTGTTTCCTGTAAATTCTCACTGATCTCCTTGTTAGAAGAGAAGGTCGAGGCTCTAACATTTCAGAAGGGATTAAACATTCCTGTGCAGGATGGAAAAATTCAAGAAGGAAGCCAGGAAAACAAGTATCCCAAGGAGGCTTAGAGTCAAGAGGTGAGGGTGGAAGAATTTGACATGAGGGAAAAGGAAAAATGCAGAGCTACGGGTGGAGTATTTACAGCAGATGCTGTTCCCATGGCGGGAGACTCTGACCGGTTTGAGAGGCAACGGCACACCAGGCCCAGAAACAAGAAGAAGCGTCAGCCTGGTCAGAGGACGCCTGGTACTGACCACACAGGCCACTGGCCCAAGTGGGACCAGAGGACCGTGAGTATAAGGCCCGCACTGCCAAGTGGGAAGGATGTGGTCTCTTTGGCATGTGTTTCCAAGATGCAGAAGCAAATCTGCCAACACCTCTCACCCTGCCAGTCACCCTAAACTCCCCCTGATTCTTGTGAAAATGAAGTGTGATCGAAAAAACAGTTGTCATGCCTGTGCGCCCACACCTTGCCTCCCGTGGGAGGGCCCTGTCTCTGCCAGCTTGGCATTGGCTTGTGTGCAGAGCAGAACAGTGCGCTGGAGAGAGGGCTGAGGCGATGGCCAGGTTGCTTCACCGATGAGAGCAGACGAGGAAGAAAGAGATCTGAAAATGAAGGAGGGGGCAGAGACCAGAGCCGGGGCACACTCGCGGGGCCGAGGGGGACTTGGGGATGCCCGAGGTGGGCCACAAGAGTCAGCTCACAGGAAGGGCCTCAAGGTGCTTCTGCACTGTGTTGGAGCCCTGTGTGCAGAGAGGGGCCTAGACCTGCTTCCCTGTGCAGAGAGAGGTCAAGAGCTTGTAACCAAAGAGAAAGGGAAATAACAGCTGCCTGGAATGTCAAAGAACGTGATTTGGATTTCTGAACAAACCTTAAAATATCACAGTATGAAATATATAAAATATAGTATAACTAAGAACCACAGACAGTACCTCGACGTACACCAGAAGAATGAACTTGTCAGAAAATTGACTGGTGCAGTTAAGAGAACTTTATAATTTAAGGGAGAAAAACGTGCCCAGACAGAGCCTTCAGACGAGGTGGAATTATAAACAGTAGAGATGACACATTTAGTTGAGAAAGTGCCCAGTAATTTACAGGAGGTAAGAATGATGAGATTTAGGAACTTTCATAACCTGGGATATTTCTGGTTTGTTCCCATATAAAGAATAAATATTATTTATAAATAATAAATGTTATTAAATGGATTCAAAGTGTAATACAACAGTAGATCCCTAAGTGGGTCTGGCCCAGGGTTTTGGGAACAGCCGGTGACATCGTTAAGGAACTAGGGAAGCCTTTTCCGTCTTCCAGTCCAGCCACCCTCAGTGCATTGGCTTTCCTCATAGTCACAGGGTGGCTGCCACAGCTCCAGGCATCAAGGCTTCACACCCACATCCGAAGGCAAGGGAGAAAACGGTGCTGTTCTTCAGAGCCTCTTTATATTAAGGAAGAAAACATTACCCAAAAGTCCTCCAACAGACTCATCCTCAAGCCCCACTGGCCAGAATTCAGCTACTAGTTCATGCCCTGACCAATGGGGAGACTGGAAGCACCTGGCATATTCAGGTTCTAAAGGGAAAGACAGGCTCTGGTAGGAAGGAAGAAATAGAGACTGGCTGGGAAGGGACAATGCTGAGCAGCAGTAAAAGGGAAGGCACCTTGTTCTGATAGATTGAAGGTTTATTTTATTTTAGAGTATAGTTGATTTATAAAGCTGTGTTAGTTTCAGG
Source organism: Giraffa tippelskirchi (assembly GCF_054371585.1). Classification (NCBI taxonomy): domain Eukaryota; kingdom Metazoa; phylum Chordata; class Mammalia; order Artiodactyla; family Giraffidae; genus Giraffa; species Giraffa tippelskirchi. The sequence goes on along the minus strand of NC_137283.1, from coordinate 14,833,009 downwards.
CTTTCAGCAGAGTGAATTGGTTATACCTATACCCATTCTTTTTCAGATTCTTTTCCCATACAGGTTTTTACGGAATAGTGAATAGAGTTCCCTGTGCTATATGGTAGAACCTTGTTGATTGTGTATAGTAGTGTGTGTGTGTTTATCTCAAACTCCTAATTTATGACCCTCTCCCACATTTCCCCTTTGGTAACCATAAATTTGTTGATTTATTTTTGGCTGCACTGGTCTTCATTGCTGCACACGGGCTCTTTGCAGCGAGCAGGGGCTACTCTCGAGTGTGCAGGCTTCTCATTGTGCTGGTTTCTCTTGTTGCAGAGGGTGGACTCTAGGGCATGCAGGCTACAGTATTTGGAGTGCACGGGCTCAGTAGTTTTCGGTGCACAGACTTAGCTGCCCTGCGGTATGTGGGTTCTTAGTTCTGGACCAGGGATCAAACCTATGTCCCCTGCATTGGCAGGCGGATTCTTAACCACCGGGCCACCAGGGAACTCCCATAAGTTTGTCTGACTTACCTCACTTTGTATAATAATCTTTTGGATCCATCTCAGTTGCTGCAAATGGCATTATTTCATTCTTTCTTATGGCTGAGTAATATTCCATTGTGTGTGTGTGTGTGTGTGTGTATTCCATATCTTCTTTATCCACTTCTCAGTTAATGAGCATCTAAATTGTGTCCATGTACTGGCTATTGTAAATAGTGCTGCAATGAAAACTGGGGTGCATATATTTTTCCAGTTGCAGTTTTCTCTGGATATAGCCCCAGGAGTGGGACTGCCGGATCATATGGTAGCTCTATTTGTAGTCATTTTTTAAGGGACCTCTATACTGTTCTTCACAGTGGCTGTTACCAATTTACATTCCCACCAGCAGTGTAGGAGGGCTCCCTTTTCTCTACACCCTCTCCAGCATTTATTGTTTGTAGACTTTTTGATGATTACCAGTCTGACTGGTGTGAAGTGATAACTCATTGTAGTTTTAATTTTCGTTTCTCTAATGATTAGTGATGATGAGCATTTTTTCATGGTTTTTTGGACATCCATATGTCTTTTTTGGAAAAATGTCTCTTTACACCTTTGGCCCATTTTTTGATTGGGTTGTTTGTATTTTTGATATTGAGCTGCATGAGCTGTTTGTATATTTTGGAGATTAATCCCTTGGTCACATCATTTGCAAGTATTTTCTCCCATTCTGTGGGTTGTCATTTTGTTCATGATTTCCTGTGCTGTGCAGAAACTTTAATTCGGTTCTGTTTGTTTATTTTTGTTTTTATTTATATTACTGTAGGAGATGGATCCAAAAATATATTGCTGCAATTTATGTCAAAGAGTGTTCTGATTATATTTTCCTAGTAAGAATTTTATAGAATCTGGCCTTATATTTGGTCCTTTAATCCATTTTGAGTTTATTTCTGTGTATGGTGTTTGAGAATGTTCTAATTTCATTCTTTTACATGTAGTTGTCCAGTTTTTCCAGCACCCCTTATTAACAGGTTGCCTTTTCTCCATTGTATAGTCTTGCCTTCTTTGTCATAGATGAATTGACCATAGGTACATGTGTTTATTTCTGAGCTTTCTGTCCTGTTTCAGTGATATATATTTCTGTTTTTGTTCCAGTATCATACTGTTGTAATGATTGTAGTTTTTGTAGTGTAGTCTGAAGTCAGGGAGCCTGATTCCTCCAGCTTCATTTTTCTTTCTCAAGACCGCTTTGGCTATTCAGGGTTTTGTTTGGTTGTTGTTGTTTCCATACAAATTGTACAATTTTTTGTTCTAGTTCTGTGAAAAATGCCATTGGTAATTTGATAGGGATTGCACTGAATCTGTAGATTGCCTTGGGTAAAATAGTCATTTTGAGAATACTGATTATTCCAATCTCAGAACTTGGTATATCTTTCCATCTGTTTATATCATCTTCGATTTTTTTTCATCAGTGTCTTATAGTTTTCAGACTATGGGTCGTTTGCCTCCTTAGATAGGTTTATTTCTAGGTATTTTATTATTTTTGATGTGATGGTAAATGAGATTGTTTCCTTAATTTCTGTTTCTGAGCTTGTGTTGCTAGTGTATAGAAATGCAAGAAATTTCTGTGTATTAATTTTGTATCCTGCAACTTTACTGAATTCATTGATGTGCCTTTCTGGCAGCATCTTTAGGATTTTCCATGTATAGTACCATGTCATCTGCAAACACTAACAGTTGTTTTTCCAGTTTGGATCCCTCTTATTTTTCTTTTCTTCTCTGATTGCCATAGCTAGGTCTTACAAAACTATGTTGCATAAAAGTGGCAAGAATAGACATCTTTGTGTTGTTCCTGATCTTAGAGGAAATACATTCAGCTTTTCACCACTGAGAATGACATTAGCTGTGGATTTGTCATAAATGGCCTTTTATGTTGAGATCAATTCCCTCTGTGCCTACTTTCTGGAGAGTTTTTATCATAAACGGGTGTTGCATTTTGTCAAAAGCTTTTTCTGTATCTATTGAGATGACCATATGGTTTTTATTGTCTGTTAATATGTTGTATCACATTGATTGACTGGTATATGTTGAAGAATCCCTAGGATAAATCCCACTTGTTCACAGTGTATGATCCTTTTAACGTATTATTGAGTTCTGTTTGCTAGTGTTTTATTGAGGATGTTTGTGTCTGTGTTCATCAGGGATATTTGCCTGTAATTGCCTCTGATAGATTAAAGTCTGCCAGAAGCTCTGAGTATCAGGAAAATGCATAGCCAAAGGGAGCTGCGTGGAACGAAGATGAAAAGGAAAGATGGGGGGAAAGTTGGGGGATGTGCTGGATGAAGGCGCTCAAAAAGATCATAGCAGGCCTCAGTGATGATAGTCAAAAAGGACAAGTTAAAATTTAATCAGGAGCAACTGAAGGTCTTGCTTTAAAAAAAAATCAATCACAAAAGTACAGGCAGAAAAAAATCTGACCAGATCAAGTACATGTGGAAAAAGCTGGCCTGTCTCCTTAGCTGCAAGTTCAAATAAGATAGAGGTGAGGCTGCCAGAAAAGATTACATAACCAGAGGCTGCAGGAAGAGAATAATTTCCAGGACAAGGGGGTGCGACCTCAAGGCCTCCTGGGCCCATCCCTGTCTCCTGCCCACTCTCTTTCCCTGGATTTCTCTGCCACCTTCATTCTTTGGTGTCACCCTCCCATTGCTCAGAAAGCCCATCTCAGTGACAGCCCAGCCAGTTCCTTCCTTCATATAACACTTGGTCAGGTGCCAGCTCCCCAGTCCTCCCTGACCCGTGGCCCCCGGGAGCATTGACACCTTGTTTCCCCCACCACACTCCTGCCTAACATCTTTCCCCTCCCCTCCCCATCTCTCTGCTGGACACAAGCTCAGCTGTGAGGGGCTCAGAGGATCCTGGTGCCTGTATAATGCCAGCATGAATAGTAGGTGTTTGTGATTGGTCATTGGTCTAGTGAATTAACAAGTGTATGTTCCATTGTGTCCTGGGCACACCAAGACTAGTGTCTCTCAGGCTCTAAAGTGCCCATGGGATCTTGTTAAAATGCAGATTCTGATCTAGCTGGTCTGGGAATGAGCCCCAGATTCTGCGTCCGGGCAGGCTCCCAGGTGAAGCTGCTGCTGCTGCTCCTTGGGCCACACTTGGCGTGGCAAGGACCAGAGTGTCGTTAAATTCCAGGCACTACAGGAAAGACATGGAAGAGTTCAGGAGCAATCAGAATGCTCTGATACTGGGGGAGGATTTCTGGTTGCTCTACATTTTAGGTTCTTGTGTTCGCAACTAGCGGCAGTGATAGTACCCAGCTCGTGGAGTGGTTGCGAGGCTGGCGGTGCAGGCACGTGGTAATGGTAGCTGCTCTCACTGTTGTCATTTCTGTTATGACTCCAACAGGGGGACCTGGGATCAGGCCAGAAGGGGTGATGGGGTAGATGTGGAAAGTATAAAGAAGACCTTTCTAATTATCAATGTAAGCCAGCACCAGGAGGGGGAGGAAGGGTCTGCTTTATGAAAAGTGCCCTGCCTCTGACTGGGCATGTCTAAGCAGACTTTGCTGCCCAACTGGCAGGAGAGCGGGTGAAGGGGCAGCCAGCAAAGTCCCTTCTGGTTGTGCATTGGTATGGAAGGGACATGGACTCAGGAGCCGGCTCTTCAGGAATCTTCATGGTGTGACTAACAGACGGGTTGTTTGTTTGCTTCCCAGAGTTAGAGAAGGTGGTGTTGACAACAAGGAAAAGGATCAGAAAGAAATGGTATCTTCCCCTCAGGGTAACTGCAGAAGACAGAAGCCCAGGGTGGCTGCAGGGAAGGGGGGAGGGCCACCGAGAGCTGGCCAGTGGTTGGCAACATTGAACCTTGCACACTGGACTTATCCCCAAGGCACAGGAAGCCACTGAAGGGGCCTGAGCATCTTCTTAGTTACATTATGTGACATCATAGAGGGCAGCCTGGGAGGTGGAGCCAGAGAGGATACCCGTGGTCCAATAAATGAGCATGTTCCACCAGTTTCCATGGTGGGTTCATGGGAAGGGAGTCAAGATGTGGAGAGGTAGACAAAGCTGAGGAATGATTAGGAGATGGAGGCAACCAGACTCCTTTACCCATGCATTTCACTAATTGGGAAGATAACCTAGCTTCAGAAGAGGGTCTTGAATTTAATTCTGTCAGTTTGGTACTACCCAGAGGAAGCTGTCAGGTGGACTTTGGTTATGGGTGTTACGTGAGTTTAGGGGAGAATCCAGGCTGGAAGTAGAGCTGTGTGAGCTCTGCCCGGAGCCAGGAGCTGAGGCCGTGGTGCAGAGGCCTGTGCTCTCTCTTAGGGAGAGCATGTCGAACTGCACTGTCCATGGTAGCCTTTAGCCACCAGTGGCTTGTTGTTCAGTTGCTCAGTCATGTCAGGCTCTTTGTGACCCCATGGACTGCAGCATGCCAGGCTTCCCTGTCCTTCACCATCTCCCAGAGCTTGCTCAAGCTCATGACCATTGAGTCAGTGATGCCCTCCAACCATCTCATCCTCTGTCGTCCCCTTCTCCTCCTGCCCTCGATCTTTCCCAGCATCACGGTCTTTTCCAATGAGTCAGCTCTTCGCATCAGATGGCCAAAGTATTGAAGCTTCGGCTTCAACATCAGTCCTTCCAATGAGTACTCAGGGTTGATTTCCTTTAGAATTGACTGGTTTGATCACCTTGCAGTCCAAGGGAATCTCAAGAGTCTTCAACACTGCAGTTTGAAATCATCATTTCTTCGGTGCTCAGCCTTCTTTATGGTCCAATTCTCAACATCCATACATGACTACTGGGAAAACCATAGCTTTGACTAGGTGGATCTTTGTCGGCAAAGTAATGTCTCTGCTTTTTAATATGCTGTCTAGGTTTGTCACAGCTTTTCTTCCAAGGAGCAAACGTCTTTTAATTTCATGGCTGCTATTAATTTCATAACCAGTGGCTACTAACATTTAAATTGGTTCATATTAAATCAGATAAAAAACTCAGGTCCTCAGTTACACTGACCACATTGAGTGCTTAATAAAACATTGCCATCCTCAGTGAGAGTTCTGTTGGACAGCGCTGATCTAGAATGAAGAGAGGGCCTAGAACTGATCTTTGAGGAATGCCAGCTCTTGAGGGCAGGCCAGAAGAAGACCAGATAGAGATGTGGGAGGATAGGAGGCAGGTGAGCTGTCACGTCAGAGTCAAGGGCAGAAGTATTAGGAAGAGGGTAGTTTCAGCATGTCAAATGTGGCTGTGAAAACACTAGATGAAGATCAGGGCATGCCCCTGGGGTTGAGTAGTATGGCACACAGGGTGACCTCAGTGGGTCTGCTGCAGTGGGTTCATGGAACTAGGAGCTACTTGGAGTGGTTGGCAAGTGAGAGGTGAGAAAACAAGCACAATAGACACTCGACCAAGTGTGGCAGGAAAGGGGGGCACTAACTACAGTGTCAGCATTTGGATATGAGGTGAAGGAGAGAGCTTTGTTTAATGAGAGAAACTAGGGTGTTTAGTAACCTGTGAAGAATTCTAGGGATTTATGTCCCAGATAATGCATATTGGAGAAGGGCATGGCAACCCACTCCAGTATTCTTGCCTGGAGAATCCCATGGACAGAGGAGCCTGGCGGGCTACAGTCCATGAGGTCGCAAAGAGTCGGACACAACTAAGCGACTGACACTATATGCATATGTTCATTAGGACACCCACATACCTGTAACCTAAATATCCTGGTTCGGGGAGGCTGGTTAAGTGAATTGCCCTGTCCATACACAAGAGTTCTTGCAGATAGCCAAAAGAATAAGAACTTTCTGCAACTCCTGTTATCAGGCCATCCCCCGATTTTTTTGCAAAATGCAAAATAGGGTATTTTATGCTGCACTTTGTATTAAAAACAGGAAGATAGATATTTCAAAAATAACATATGCCGACATGTATTTTTTCGGGGGGGGGAACTTTTGAAAGAATGATCATGAAATTGGTAATTAATAAGCAATTACCTGTAAGGTGAGGGACTGGGGCACAAGATGGGGTGAATTTTTTTCACAGCATTTTTTCTTGAGTCTTTTAAACTATGCACATGTATGTTTTTATGGTTAATCGTGCCAACATTTTTTTTTATTACTTGGCAAGGTACAGAGAAAAAAATAAACCAACACTAACACTTGTGCATCTATATTACCAAAATAAGTAAATCATCCCACCTCTCTTACTGGCCCTTTTATTCTGTTTTTTTTTAAATTTTATTGGAGTGTAGTTGTTCAACAGTGTTGTCTTGGTTTCAGGGGTACAGCAAAGTGAGTCAGTTATACATATACATATATCCACTCTAGTTTTTAGATTCTTTTCCCATATAGGTCATTACTGAGTATTGAGTAGAGTTCCCTGTGTTATACAGCAGGTTTTGATCTATTGTTGTATTTTAAAAATAAACTTAAAAGTCATTCAGAAGGATTCATTTGAGAGACAGGTTGAGTAATCAGAAGAGGAGAGAGCGAAGTGACCGCCTCCCTCCTCTGTGGCCAGGACCCCTAGACCCTTGATTACACCACGGCCCGGAGCTTCATGAAATCAAGCATATTTTACCTCAGATGAGATGTGGTGATATTCCATCATGACCATCCCCTGCATCTATTGCTGGATAGCAAATGACCCCAAAACAGACGCTGGCTTCCTCACAGTGTCCGTGGGTCTGCAGAGGCTCACCAGGGTGCCCCTCGAGGCTATAAGCAAGGAGTCGGCCAGGCCTACAGGCGTCTCCCAGCTGACTGAGCGAGGGTCCCTCCCAGGCTCATGGCCTCGGGGCCGGGACACCCATTCCTCACTGCGTGGGTCCCCCCATGGGGCTGCGCATACCAGCGAGGGAGAGAGGGGCCCCCAGGACGGAAGCGCAGCCTCTTTGCGATCGCGTCTCTGGAGTGACGTCCCCTCACCGTGCTGTGCTCTGGTCTACAGGCGAGTCCTGGCTCCAGCCCACACTCCGAGGGAGGGGTTATCCACAGGCAGCAGCTGTTACAGGGGCCTTCTCACAGGCTGCCCACCGTCCATCCTGGCTCAGGAACGCTTGTTGACATGGTCCTGTCGTACCCCAGTTCATCACAGTCACATCTGCCGTGAACGTGAGGGAAATGTGCAGGTATCACTGTCTGCTTTTCCTCAGAAGAGCCAGCTGCTGTTTCGTCATCCTGCGGTGAAGCTTTAGGGGCTCCCAGCTGTTTTTACACTTTCTGAATTCTGTCAACTTGATAACATCTGGAAAGTTTGATAAAATAGGAAATGACGGTCACCTCACCCTTCAAAATCATCAGGGAACATTCTCCTGTATTATGGAAGAAAAAGGCTTTGTTTTTAGGAAATATATATGGATGTGCCTAGGGGCAAGGGGTGTGTTGTCTACAACTTACTCCCAAATGATCAAGAGAAAGGTAATATAAATGATAAAGCAGAGTGCAAAGCGGAACCAGTTGGTAAATCCAAGCAAGGGTATTTTATTTAAGATCTCTGTAGTCTGCTTGCAATTTTTTCTGTCAGTTTGAAATAACAGCAAATTTTAGAGTTTGTAAAAAGAAATTCCCAAACCTGCTAGATGAACACTGCAATTGGGAACTCGTTTTATGAAAGATCATCAGGTACAGACTGATGATGACTGACCGTCAAGGTTTGGGTCTCACTGCCTGAGAAACCACCTCACTTTGCTCCAAAGCTGCTATCAAACCTCTGTGGTTGTAAGTGGGCTTCTGCTCTGTGCTAAAGGAGGTTGTCCACAGGCTGTTCATCCCCTCGCCGGAGCTTCAGCTCTCCCTGAGCCGTAGAACTGGCCCTCTGAGAGACAGGGATTCTGATGCTGAAGCCTCGAGAAGAAAAGAGTGCCCCGGGAGGGGTTTGTGAAGGGCAGGCACCATTGGTCTCAGCACAGAACTGTGCGTCTGCTCCATCTGCCTCTCCGGCTCACCCACAGATCTGGACACATCTTGTTCACTCCCCTTGCAGGGGACCCTGCCCTGGGGAGCCTGCCATCTGGGGCTGTCATGCCAGCTCCTACAGTGGGTGCCTCTGTGCCCAGGCATGGTGAAGCAGGAGCACAGGGTGTGGGCTGGCACCTTCCTGTGGCAGCCAGAGGGGCTTTGTGGAAGGTGCAACACGTGTGTCTTTGAAGAGCAGCAGGAATTCACAGGTTCCTGTAAAGCAGTGGGACCTGGAGACCGGGCATCAGCCGCCAGGTGCTAGTCTGGGAAGTGAGAGCCGAGCCCGGCCTGTCCTTGGCATTGAGAGCGGGGGAGAAGGAGGCAGGGAGGGGACTAGAGGACCCGGAGAGATGACCCAAGAGGCGGGTTCTAGGGCCTGTCCAGTGTGTCAGCCTGGCTGGAAGCCCAGGGGTCTCCTACCCTCTTCCGGGAGCTGCAGGTTCTTCCCAGCACAGAGCCTGCCAAGCCAGGTCAGCGGGACTCGGCTTCCCCGGAGAGTGAGGAGCATCCCTGGAGGGCGGGGCTCCGGCGCCGCGGGGCGGGCTGGAGTGTGCAGCGCTGTCTGAAAAGAGGCCTCTGGGCCCCAACTCACCCGCTGTTGGTTTTGTTTCATTTCCGTCCAGCACATGCTTTCCTCTTGTCGCCATCACTTCCACAGCTCAGGACACGTGGCCGTGCGTGTACCCAGGGCATCACTAGCTTCCTAGCCCACCAGGGGAAGCCTTCCTACTGACACCAGTTCCTTTTTGAAAACAGGAATGCTGAGGCCGTGACCCCAAGCTTATTTTATTAGTCATTATGAATGTTATTCTCTTCCCTTCCAGTCATTTCATGCCCGTCTAATTAAGCCTGTATGAATAAGAGCATTTATCTGCGTGGCTTGCCATGTACTTACCTGGAATGCTTGGTTCAAAGGGTAAAAAACATATATGCCCAACAACCTGAACAACTGCATGACTGTGTGTTTGGTGCAAGCTGGTTTGTTCTGATTGTCCAAAACAACTTATGGAAACACTGGTTTGATTGTCTCTTCTAGAGCCGCATAACTTATCTGTGAATCAGCCGTGGGCTTTGCTGGAGACAACAGATATCACTCCACCCAAACCTGGCCGAGTGCTCCTAAAACATTTATCCTGTCTTAACAAAATGACTTGCAGGTCGTTCAGGGTAACAGGCAGAAGTCATCTGTATTTTATGACTTCTACCAGGGGAGTCTCTGTTAGCAAATAGCTTCTCTCTTATGCTTTCTGCTCTTCTTGGCTCCACACAAGATAACAGTGACGATGGTAGAGGAAGAGCTGGATAGGGGAAGACATGTTTGATTCAGCGTGTATGTACGCAGCAGCTCATGTTTCTAAATGACAGAGTGAGGAGGCTGAGTTCTGACCCACTCCAGACCACGTGATTTTGGGTTAGAGCTTTTGTCAGAACCAAAGTCCGAGGCATAAGCAGGATTGTGCTGGCTGATGGATTAACGTCAGAGGGGACTGTGATCTCTTTTTCCAAAGGTCACACTAAAGAAAGCACTGATCACATGGACCGGATGCTCTGATCACACTGGGGGCTTGGATTCTTTGCTCTCAGACACCTAGAGTACAGGTCTGCGGAAAAGTCATTTCTTCTTCACGGACAAAGCTGTGCTGTGTCCCGAGGCAGGTGTTTCTGCCGTGTACACACAGTTAAGCTGGCTCCTCTAAGAAAGGTCAGTTCTGGACATCAGTATAAAAGAGGAAGTGGGAAAGCCACAGACGTGTCTGCTGCGTTTGGGTGCTGTGGGTCCTCAGATGGCTGTCACGGCGGCGTGTCACTGCAGGTCTAGGTGACAGGGCAGTGGGGGCCGGGCCGTGCCAGTGCTGTCCGTCCCAGTACCTCCTGCCACCCCCCTGCCCCCCGAGGGATGCAGGTGACGGGGAGTTCAAGTGAAATGAAGAGGTAGAGGCAACACAGGGCCTAGTCCTTGTCCACGAGGCTTAGAGGTGGGAATTAGCTGTTTTGAGGAAAAGGAAGTCAAGAGAATGAAGGCTCACGTGTCTGCCTAATACGGTGTTTTTCTTGCAGAAAGAGATCAAGCATCAGCCATTTGTGGCCCCACCTTGACCCAGGCTCTTCAGAAGGGGCGTCGGGGCTGGGAGCACCACTCATCAACAGGCACCCAGCTGGCCATCCCTAACCCTAGGGGTGGAGGCAGTAAAATCCGAGTCAACACGGTGATTACGGCCTTGGTTTTAGTCATCGTGTTGACTTTTAGATATTACGATGACATGAATGGAGGATATGGATGTTGTGTTGATCAAAGGGCCACACCCCATGTAGGTGGGAGACAACCCAGCACTGCCAGGGACGCTGCCATGGGTGACGGGTGCTCTGGCGCCTGGTGGCTACCAGCAGTGTTTTCTTAGATGAAGCACTGTTCCCCCTTGATATTTAGGAAGAATGTTTAAATTTTTTTAAACTCTTGGTTGAAGCCCTGGTGTGGGCAGTGGACGGTGTCCTCCGTGTCATTTAGTGGACTGTTTATGTCAGCCTTTTGTTTTCTGAACTCTGGTTTCCTTCCTGCCACAGTGAAGACCCATCCCCGAGTCGCATCTCATGAGACTCGGGACTCACGGAAGGAGCTGGTGGACGGGGAGGCTTCTCTGGAGCGGCCCCTGTGGGCGGGTTGCTGTGATCCCTGTGTCCGCCCCCATCCACGCCTTGCCCCCCAGCCTGAACCCTGAGCCTGGGGGTGTTACTGCCCATTAAAGATGAGGACTGAGCGCTCCTGCCGCGGCTTGGCTGGTTCCAGACTCCTTGGGTCTCGTGTCCCCGGGAACCTGAGTGATCTTTGTACTCCACAGGGGGTTCCTGACCTCGACAAGCTCGTGCTGCAGGAGGAGAGCCACCCCCCCAACCTCTGCCCCCAGGCTTCCAGACAGGAAGGGCACACCCTTCCTCCCAGGCCTGTATCCAGATCAAGAGGCAGCTACTTCCTGTGCACGTCTTGTCCAGGAAGTGCCTCCTGCAGACCAGATGCTCTGGGTCACCTGGATGGCCTGGATAACTGGGTTAGTGTCCTGGCAGCACTGTGGAAGTGTTGGTGTTGTGGGCTGATGGTAACAGATCAGACTGGTGACCTCGCTCTTCTGATAAACAGCCCAGGATCGCGTTGTAGCGCAGCCTGAATGATTTCCTCCTGCACTTCAGTTTGCAGGATAACATCACACCCAGAGATCTAGTTACTACAGTGAATGTTGCCTTTAAAAAAGGAACTCCATTTTTTTACAAGAAACTTGGTTATTAGTCCTCTGACTTGGGAGTCACTGTACTAGTTTCACATCATTACTTGCCAAAATACAAAATGCTCTTTTCCCTTCTTACACAGAATTGGTGTCACCTTTGTCTTTTCTGTCCTGCCATTTTGGGCCGTCCCTGTGATGTCACTCTTGCCTCTGATACGGCCACGATGCACATTACCTGATGCGATGTTCCAGAAGTAGTCATCATGGTTTTTATATATATCATTTCCTCATGAGTAGTCATAGCTTGCTTTTGATCTTACGGACACCAGTTCTTTTTATTTCCAGACACCCTTCTCTCTTACAGACCCCGTCTGCATTCTGACCTTATCCCACACGGCGGGGCCCACTGCTCCGGGCCCGAGTGGCCAGGGTTAAGGCATCGTCCACCTGAGCTGGAATCGCCCTGCTGCTCTGCTGTCCCCCTCGGTGGGTGTCCCCGAGGCCTTCCAGAGCCCAGAGCTCTTATTCTCCACTCTCATGTCTGGGTGTGTCCAAATGACACCCATTCAACTCAGCGGCCTTCTAAGCCTTTCTCATTATCCAGCAAAGGAGACCTTGCGTATCTTAACCTTTCCTGTTCCCGGATGATTCCTGAGCAGTTTGACTCTCCCCATGCAGGTCTTGAGTAAGTGGCACTTTGTTGCCAGCTTTAGGTTTGCTCGTTCTTCACGTTTCCCTCCATCGGAGATGCTCCCTCAAGCCGTTTGCCTCTCACTAGTTTTCTTTTCCAAGTTTTAGCGACTCAAGCGCTTGTGCCTTGCCAGCTAACTTCCCCGCCACATTTTCCACTTTCTTGTTCTTGTGCCCTTTAGAAGCCTTTCTTTCAAACATACTCGAATGGATTTCTGTGCTTTTTATTAACTCTTAAACTTTCCAGAATTTTAAGCAACTTTTAAAATCTTGATTCAGTTTGTGCTTAAAGGTCAGAGTAGGGTAAACGTGGTGTGTTCTAGAGCTGGACTCCCTTGGTTTAGAGAGATTCAGCTGAAGCAGAAAAAATCTGGGCCAGGTGGGACAGGACAAAATTTCAGCCTGATCTAGCATTTCCAAAATACAGGCAAACCTTCACAGGATGGAAGTGTGATTCATTGGAATCTGAATCTCATGGCATGGGCGAACCCAGTGGATAGTGGGGTGATGTTATAGGTGGTCCAAAAGCAGCCCAGAGCTGGCAGGCCATAAAGCAGCAGCCGGGCAGCTGAGGCTGGCAGCCCGGGCCCTGGAGCCAGAAGGACTGGGTGCAAAACCCCCTCAGAACTGTGCAACCTCGGGCAGGATTTGTAACTTCCCTGTGTCTCATGTTTAAAATGTTGATAATGGTGTGCCTCTCATAGGGCAGTTACGAGGAACAAATAGTGTATGTACCTTGTATGTAATGTAAGTAACCCACTGCCCACGGAAAACAATCTATACAGACTGTGTTCGCCCTGCGCTGAGGCCCGGGGCGCCCATGGAGGTGTCTGTTAAGATTTCTCACTTCAGTGATGTCGTGTGGATTTTTGGGTAAGTGTTAAGGATCGCTTACCTTGGAGAAAATGTCACCGCATGGCTGTGTAATGTGAAGTGTTCTTTGGTGTTCAGTCGCTCGGTCTGCCTCTGCCACCCCATGGACTGCAGCACACCGGGCCTCCCGCTCCTTCACTGTCTCCCGGAGTTTGCTCAGACTCAGGTTCATTGAGTCAGTGATGCCACCCAACCATCTCATCCTCTGCTGCCCTCTTTTCTTTTTGCCCTCAAACTTTTCCCAGTATCAGGGTCTTTTCCAATAAGTCGGCTGTTCGCATCAAGTGGCCAGTGTTGGTCACTGTTAATTAAGTTACAGGTGGGTGACAGAATGTAATAGACATTAAAAGTTATGTCAGCAAAGCAGGAGGAAAAAAGAGGTTTTGACACAGAAGCACAGTTAGAAATGCAGGAAATGGGGAGGAGGGGGGAGGGCAGCAGCCGAGACGCCCGTGAAGCACGAGGCCTTGGACCCTGCCTGAGCCCCACGGCCCGCAGGAAACAGTCTGTACGGAGTGTGTTCGCCCTACGCTGAGGCCCGGGGCGTCCACGGAGGTGTCTGTGGAGAGTTCTCACTTAGTGATTTCATACGGATTTTGGATAAGTGGTAAGGATCACTTAATTTGAAGAAAATATCTGCACCCACTGGTGGAGTGTGAAAGGACACAGCAGAGAGCAGCTCTGATGAGGGCTTTTCCTTCCTAACGTTTCCCAAACCCAGGGCGGGGGGCCAGACTCTCCCTGGTTGCGCTTTGCCATCTTTGCAACCGGTGCCGCCACCTGTGGAACCGCGAGGCCCGTAGGCCTGGCAGGTCCAGGATGATGAACAGCTCTGACCGGCTGTGGCTGGCGACACGTGTGGCTCGGGCTCCCGGCTCCAGGCTGAGAACCAGGCCTCGGGCTTCTGTGGGCCCCTTGCTCTCAACCGGAAGACGGATCTGTGAGGCTTTTGTTTGAAATGGCTTTAGCTCCTGAGAATTTTGCTCTGAAACTCAAATATGCAGAGAACACAGGCTCAAGAGATGACTTTTTAAAAATTTTATTAAACTACAGTTGATTTACAATGTTGTGTTAGTTTCAAGTGTACAGCTACAGATTATTGCAAGATACTGAATGTAGTTCCCTGTCCCATACAGTAAATTCTTGTCTTTTTTATATATAGTGATGTGTACCTACTAATCCCATACTCCAAATTTACCCCTCTCACCCACCTTACCCTTTGGTAACCTTTTTTTTTTTTTTAATTTTATTGAAGTATAGTTAATTTACAATGTTGTGTTAGCTCCTGGTGTAAGCAGAGTGATTCAGTTATATGTGTATATCTATTCTTTTTCATGTTCTTTTCCATTATGGTTTATCACAGAATATTATTGCATATAGTTTCCTGTGGTATACAGTAGGTTCTCATTGGTTATCTGCTTTATACACGGTAGTATGTATAAGTCAACGCCAATCTCACAGTTCATCCCACTTCATCCCCTTAGAATCTGTAAGTTTGTTCCCCGCATCTGTCTGTTTCTGCTTTTCAGATAGGTTCAGCTGTACAATTTTTCTGGATTCCACATAGAATCCATATTATATGACTTTTTTCTGACTTCATTCTGTATGACAGTCTCTAGGCATATCTACATCTCTGCAAATGGCACTGTTTTGTTCCTTTTAAGGCTGAGTAATATTCTATCGTATATATGTACCGAATCTTTATCCATCCCTGTGGATGGGCATTTAGGTTGCTTCCGTGTCCTGGCTATTTTCAGAAGTGCTGCAGTCAACACTGAGGTGTATGTATCTTTTTGAATTATGGTTTTCTTCAGGTATATGCCCAGGAGTAGGACTTCTGGGGCATGTGGTAGTTCTGAGTTTGAGGCACTTCCATACTGTTCTACGTAGTGGTAGTAGGAATGTAAATTGGTACAGACAGTGGAGGAGGGTTTCCTTTTCTCCATATCCTCTCCAGCGCTTATTGTTTGTAGATTTTTTTTTATGATGGCCATTGTGACAGGTGTGAGGTGATAACTTCACTGTAGTTCTGATTTGCATTTCTCTAACAATTAGTGATGCTGAACATCTTTTCGTGTGTTTATTGGCCATCTGTATGTCTTCTTTGGAGGAATATTTGCAAATGAAGCAACCAACAAGGACTAAAATCCAAAACATACAAACATGCAACTCAGTATCAAAAAACCAAACCACCCAATAAAAAAAAAATGGGCTTGAATAGACATTTCTCCAAAGACGCCACCCTCACTTTTAATCTGTGTGTCTTTGGTTCTGAAGGGGGTCTCCTGTCGGCAGCAGGTTGTAGGTTCTTGTTTTATTCTTCAGTCTGTCACTCTGTGTCTTTTGATTAAAGCATTTAGTCCACTGACATGTAAGAGTAGTTACTGATGGGTCTGTATTTATTGACATTTTAAACCTCGTTTTCCAGTTGATTTTATATTTGTTCTTTTTTTTCCTTTTGTGGCTTGATAATTTTCTTTTGTATTATGCTTGAGTTCTTAATGATTTTTGTGAGTCTACTATATGTTTTTGATTTGTGGTTACCCTGGTTTTCAAATTTATTATTTCAAGTTTATTATTATTGTATCTGCCTGCTTTAGACTGATAGTCATGTGCCCTCTTTGCTCTACATTCTACAGATGTACGTTTTCCACATTTTGCGATTCTGGTGAATCACAAAAAATCATAAAATTACATCTTGTAGGTGATAGATTTTTTGTGTGTGAAAGTGATTATGTGCTGGCTTATTTAACTGATCTTCAATCCTTTTATGTATCTGCCCTTCCTAATGTGACTTTCCCTTTCCTATAGGTTCTTGCTTTTTTTCTATTTAGAGAACACCTTTCAGTATTTCCTTTAGGATAGGCTTAGTATTGCTATATCCTTTCCGTTTTTGCTTGTCTGAGAAATTCTTTCCCTCTCGTTCTAGTCTAAATGATCATCTTTCTGAATAGTGTCCCAAGTTGCAGATTTTTCCCTTTCAGGACTTTGCAGGCCAGAGAGTGGTAACACACATTCAGTGCTTCTGCAGAGCAATCAGCTGGTAGCCTTATGGGGGTTCCCTTACGTAACTGACTTTTTCTCTTGCCGCCTTTAGAATCCTGTTTAACTTTTGGCATTTTAATTATGACACGTCTTGGTGTGGGTCCGTGTGGATTCATCCCATTTGGGACTCTATTTCTTTCACTTGGATACCTTTTTCCTTCTTCAGGTTTGGGACGTTTTCAGCCATAATTTCTTCAGATGCATTTTTGATCCACTTTTCCCTTTCTCCTCCTCCTGAAATGCGTAGGTTGGCACGCTTTAGTATTATCTCATATACCTAGTATGTTTCTTTTATTTTTTTCATCTGTCTTTCTCTCTGCTGTTCTGATTGGGTGATTTCTGTTACAGGTCACATATTGGTTCTTCTGAATTACTTAGTTTGCTGGTTTTTAACCTTGGCAGTTGAGTTGTCTGATTTTGACTGGCTCTTCCTTATGGTTTCTACTTCCTTGTTACAGGATCTACATTTCTATTGATAGCCTTCTTAATTACTTCATCATTTTTATTAACTCCCTTTTCAACTTGGGGGCCTACTAGACTGGAAAGGTCTGTTTGTTCTTTCAAGGAATTTCTCTTAAGCAGGAGTAGTTCCTCTACTTTTTCATTTTATATGTATTATTTCTTTTTCTCTATAAATTTAGGAGAAACAGTGATGTACTGTGGTCCTGAAAGACTGTTTTTATGTGGGGACACCCCTCTGTAGAACTATGTCACTCTAATATTTCTGGTGCAACAGCTGTATTTGTTGTGAACACCAGCCGTGTCTTTGGCTCGGGGTGTGCTGGCCACTGTCCCCTTACTGGGGGGGTGTGCATGGTGCTGTGATGATCAGGGCCTCCTCTTTGCTCAGTGCTGGTCACTGCCTCGTTGGGGGTTAAGGTTTGCTCCCCAGATGTTGAAGAAGCCCCCAGACCCGGTCCTACACTGCGAGGGAGGTGGGACTGGAGCGCTCCTGCTCGGATAGGCAACTCTGAGATGCTGCCCGCCACCCAGTGTGCACAGCCACAAAATTGACCTAGTCTCCACTGCCAGAGGTTGTGCCTTGGGCATGTGCACGCTCACACAGTGTGAGCTCCTGCAGCCCATGAAAGCACCGCCGCCCTGGGAGCACTCTGAGAACAAGGCGTCCAGGGCAGACCGGTACTCTGGACCACACCACCAAACCAAGTCCCCTCGTCGGGTGAGTTTCAGTACCGGGCATGTACACAAGAGCAGGCGCATGTCTTGAGCCGGGAAGTGTGGGGATGTGGCTGCTGTCGGTTTCGGCTCCTCTCTGCCGGCAGCCAGTGTACACTCCTCGTGGGCCGAGTCCAGGCCCCTGCAGCCTCCCCTCTGTCCTGGCACAGGAGGTTCCCAAGGTGAGGAAACCTGTCCTCTTTCACAGCTCCCTCCCTTGGGGCACAGGCCCCACCTGGCTTCACCCTGCTCCGGTTTTTTCCTTTAGTCTTACCAGGTTACGTGGGGGTCTTTCTTTCAGCGCTGGGTACTGGAGATCTGCCTGCTCTCAGCTGGTGTTCTGTGAAAATTGTTCCAGTTTTAAGTGTAGTTTTGATGTATTTGTGGGTGGAGTGAACTCTGCGTTCTTCTACTTCACCACGTCAGTCGCCTCCTTCCAAAAGATTTAAGTAGACATTAGTTTTCTTTAAGTCAAACTGACAGTTATGTTCCCTAGGGTCAGCTCATGCAGTTACTGAACTTGTGGACACCACACCTCACTGGGTGGGGGAGCTGGGTTTGGACCGTCTTGGTTTCCAGCAGGGACCAAGCTGATGTCGGCTGACTCTCCCATCATCCTCTTTCCCCCAGCTCTACCTGCAGACCCCCCTTCCCTTCGCCAGCCCTGAAGGCTTGGGGAGCTGAGAGGCCTGTTCCCACCAGGTGAGAACCTGAGGGGCTGGACCCAGGTCTGCACCGTTAGCAGGCTAGGTCACCATCTGGACTCTCTCAAGTCCTGGCACTTGACGTACAACCCATATCACAGTGTGTGCGCTGTGGTCCCAGATGTGTGGCTGGGTTCAGAAAGTGATCTCACTTCAGGAAGTGGGTGTGTCTCACTTACCCGTGTTGTTCTCGCTGAGGCTGCGCCTGGAGCTGTGCTGGGGGCTCCCCCACAGGTGTTTCATGAGCACCAACTTGGGGTGCAGCTGCTGGAGGCCCTGGGGTGGAGTCAGGAGAGGAGACGCTGGACATTCCACAGAGAACGGAAAACCCGAGTCGAGTCCAGGAGAGGGACCTGATGGAGATGCTTCCTCCAGGCTGAGTGTTCCGGGAGGAGCCGGGCTGAAGAGCAAGGCTCAGCGGCAGGGCGGGTGAGGCAGACGGTGAAGGAGCTGGTGCTTGAGGAGCAGAGCCAAGGCTGCAGGGCTGAGAGAGAAAAGGGGGACTTGAGTCTTAGCCCCGAGTCTTTGGGAAGCCCCTCGAGTGGCATGTTTCTGGTCCCCTGTTCTAAACATGGCTCGGGCTGCCTTTGGAGACGAGTAGGGAATTCCAGGAGGTGGTTTCAGGGCAGGAGGGGCATCAGTCCTAAGGTGGGAGGAGGTGGTGTGCTTGGACCTGCTGGGGAGGGGCAGGGAGCCATCTATGATGACGTCTCAAGTTTGGGGCTGGGCGGTAGTGGTCCCTGAGCCGGGGAAGACTGGGAGAAAGGTGGCTGGGGGTGCAGGGAGGTGCTGCTCGTTTGAGGGGCTTCTCTCTAGGTCTCTCAAAGCTCCCCTTTGTGAAAACACGGTACGTCAGAAGGCCTGCTGTCTACTTTCCTTTTTTCACTGGATGGCAGACCCTTGCTTAGTCTGCCCTGACTCTAACTACATGATCTCAAGCCAGTGACATGGGCAGAGGAGACAGGCGCAGGGTTGCTGTGCTGGACGGCAAGCGAGGGCAGAGCTGTGGACAACGGAGGCCCTGGTCCTGCTCCCCTCCGGCCCGCGTCACACCCCCCCCACACCCTTAACTGCCGAAGTGGCTTCGTTCCAGGTAATGCTTCTCCACCCCAGCTGCATGAGAAAATCACCCAGGGGGTGCTTTCCTAACCCCCATGCCCCCCATTAAATCAGAATGGAGGGGGCAGGGGAAGTAGGGCTGGTGCTCTGCCCTGAGACAGCCTGGTGGCCTGCAGCGTTCGGGGGAGAGGAACTCGCAGGGTCCTTCTGGGGGAAGGGGTCGCAGAGCAGCTGCTACCAAACTGAAAACCAGGTAGTGTGTCATCAACTGACTTCCTGAGTTAGGTGAAGAGAAGGATCCTCAAAGTGACTGTGGGCTCAGCGAGGGAGTCTCTGCGGCTACAAGTCTGGGAGGGGAAGGCTGTGTCTGCGACACGCGGAGCAGTGCAGGTCTCAGACAGCACTTCACTTCTCCGCAGGAACAGGGACCCTGTCACTCACCTTGTCTCAGGTTAAGCTGCACATTTGGCCGACACACGTAGTGAGTCAGTTCCTGTTAAGAGGCAGACCTCCGAGATACTGCGGGTTTGGTTCCAGACCACTGCAGTAAAGCAAGTTGTGAATTTCTTTTTGTCCTGTATATAAAAGTAATGTTTACACTGTAGTATAGTCTATTAAGTGTGTAATTGCATTATGTCTTTAAAAAAACAACGTTGAAAACCTTAAAAAATAACGCTGTTCAAGAAATGCCACCAATAGAATTGTTCATTCAACACAGGATTGCCCACAAACCTTCAGTTTGTTAAACAAAAAAAAACTACCTGCGAAGCACAGTAGAAGGTCTGCCTGTATAATCATTGCTAATAATGGTGCCAAAAATCATTCTGTGCTTTTTAAAGAACAATTTGGAACATGAGTGTTTTAATGACTTGTGAGTTGAGGAAATTTTCGTTTGCTCTTCATTCTGATGCTTCTTAATGGGAAAGAAGTCAGCATTATTATCCTGCTTATATTTTTAAAGGTTTTGATTCTAAAGTCCCCAAAGAAGCCAGCTATTTTTTTTTTTTTAAGGGAATGAGGTTGCTCCTTCCCACCCCACCCTCTTGAGCAGGGCAGCTGAAGCGCCCTCACCAAAGAGCTGAGCTGCGGGAGGCAGCCTGGGGTCCTGTAGGGTCCACCCCAGCACCCTCAGCACGGATTGTGGTCTGGACCTGCCCAGTGACCCAGTTTGCGTTCTGGTAAAAGATGGCAGACCACAGATCAGACTGCCAGGCCTGGGTGTGCCCATGGAGGAACTTGGAGGGCCTAGTAAAAGTTTAGAGTCCTGGCTCCCTCTACAAACCAGCATGATGGGATTTTATCATCTCAGGGAGGGACCAGGAGTCTGCATTTAACAAGGTCCAGGGACTACAGCACCAAATAATCATCAAGGTTCCTTCAGATCAGAACTTTTATGCTTCTAGAGTTAGTTCCGCTAAAGCCCCCCATTTCGCTGGAAGGCGAGGATGTGGGCAGTTTCATTACGAGTTCCCTGACCGCACAGTGTGAGGGGATGCAGACCTGTGAGCAGTGGAGAACGGCGGGTGACCCGGGGGAGCCATCTCAAGGCCAGATGGCCCCCAACCCCCCCTCGCAGGCAGCAGCCATGGAGACCTGCCCCGATTGCACGGGAAAGGTTGGTGCGTCACTCACTGACCTCACATTCGGTTTAACTCTTCATCTTGGGCAGGCGGGCTGTGGCAGTTTGTTTCCCCTTAGGTTTTTCTTTAGGGTCTTAAGGTCTGGTCCTGCTCTCTGCTTAGCATATCCAGCTGGGGGTGCAGAAGACGAGGAGGAGACAGGCTGAGCCCCAGCTCCTTACCCACTGCGGGCAATGTGGCCTTTGGGGATCACAAAGCTCCATGAGACAGATGGAGCCCTGCAGGACCCAGGGTGGGAAGGGGGATCAGGGGGAGGGTTGGCCCAACGCAGAGGCTGAGGGCATGGAGGGTCCTGGCTGAGATCCCTACCTTTGATCCAGCCATGCAGTCCAGTGCGGACCCCTGCCCTTAGGAGCTGCCCTCAGCAGGGCAGGCACTGCAGGTGGGAGTCATCCAGCCCGGTGGGTTCAGAGTCTCTTCCCAGGCCTTGGCCCTGAAAAAAGAGGCATCTCCAAAATTAGGTCACTTGGAGCAGGGTCATTCAGGGGAGAGGAACTATCCACAGCCACGCACACAGATGGGGAGGGTGCTGTCTGCACCTCGAGGGGAACCTCAGAGGTGCCTTTCAATCAAAATTCGTTTGATCAAAAGCCATTACGGATATTTCCCTGGCGGTCCAGTGGTTAAGACTTCGCCTTCCAGTGCAGGGCAGGCAGGTTCAATCCCTGGTCAGGGAGCTAAACTCACATGCCCTTTGGCCAAAAAAACACAACATAGAAACAGGAGCAATATTGTAACAATAAAGACTTAAAAAAAAAAACCTCATTAAGATTTTCCTTCCCATGTGGAAGAAGACTCCTGGCTGTATGATTCTGTGAGAAACCAGGGAATATTTTATCCTCATTATGATGCTAGTTTAGATTTTAATTCCTGATGGCTACTCGTCAAATTCTGTCCCCCAACCCCTTTTTCTCTCTCATGAAAAGACATTTGAAAAGGTCTCCTAAGTATTAAGTGACACCAGCTAGGAGAGTCCGCAGTGAATCTGGGGTGAAACACTGCATTTTACATCAGTGGTTAACAGGCGAAGTGGGCTCGTGACAGGACAGCAAACATCAGTGATGGAAAAGGCACCAGATGCAAAAGTAACTTCCCGGGGAGACTTAGATGGCATGGCTGTTCTACTTCTCCAGGCTTGTGAGCTAGATCACACCGTCTTCATCACCCTGTAGGCTGAAGGCTACATAATCTGAGGGTCCATCAGACAGGCGTGGCCTTAGGCCAACGTCAGCTCCTGGGCCACCCCCGGCGCTGGGCTTGCTCACGGGCTGAGCCCCCCGGCACCCTCCCTCGTCCTCATCCCCTAAACCCAGGGCAGGAGAGAGGAGGACTGTCTGGAGTGAAGGGGGCCTTCAGAGCGGAGCAGGAGGCAGAGACTGACTTACAGTCTGCAGAGGTGTCTCCTCCCCAAAAGCAGGGGGAGTGTGCGTCGTGTCCAGCCATGTGGCACTTGGGGCTCCCAGGGGGGCAGCCAGGGACCCGAGCCCCAGCGGTGTTTGTGCTCAGAGTTGTGCTTTCTCCATAAGTAAATAGCTATTATCAAAAATCTGTGTGTGTGAAGTCAAATTCTAAAGGCATCACTGATTCAGTCAACAGTGCAGAGCTGTACTCACGCTTTCCAGCACCCACGGCAGAGGTGTCCGGGCCCCGCGGCCGGGTGGGGCCCCAGGACTGGAGCCGGAGCGCTCCGTCCTCACAGGCCGTGGTCCTGGGTGCGGACCCCTTCCTCGGACACGTCCCTCTGAGCCTTCATAGCATGTCCTCGAGGCTCTTGGATGTGGCTGTTGGGACAGAGAGCTGGTGAGATGTCCGCTGTTCTGGGGGGCCTCTGCTCTGGGCCAGGGACTTCAGGGGCGGTAACCCCAGCATCAGCCTGCAGGGTGTGCACCTCTCACCCACGGAGCAGGTGTGACACGAGGCTCAGAGGTCACACTTCCGAGGTCACTCGGTGTGCAGGGGCAGAGCACGGACTTGGCCCCCATCAGGCTCCAGCCCCCAGCCCTGTGGTTCCCCGCCTTCTGCTGGAGGTCCAGGGAGGAAGAGGTGCCAGCTGCTTCTCACTTCAGTGTCTGTAAAACCCCCGTTGAGCTGGGCGCACACAACACATTCCACCCACACCTACCGTTTCCCGCTCCTCTGGGTCAGAAACAGGCTCCGGACTCGTGGGAGGCCTCGGGCAGTGTCAGTGGTCCCGGCTCCTCGGTTCCAAGTGTGCGTCCCTGGACCTGAAGGAGCAGCGCCAGGCGTCTCCCAGAGTGTGTGTGGGGGGGCACCCCTGAGGTGCCTCCACCCAGGCTTGCGTGGCTCACCGTGTCCTGTGTTCTCTCAACAGCAGATGAAGCTCACAGCTGAGAACCTGAAAGAGGAATGCAGAGAAGGCGGGAAGGAGAAGGCGCCCTGAGGGTGGGCGGACCCACTTCCAGGTTCCTACCCGACTTTGCTCTGGAGCCACCACGGCCCAGCCTCGCGTATGGACCAAGCACCAGCTCCCCGCGCCACCACTGTTGGCCGACAGGGGTGGCATCCAGCCAAGCCCCTGCTGAGAGTGACGGGCGTCCAGTGAGACGGCGTTTCCACACTCCTGGCTCTGTCCTGCAATAAGTTCACAAACCCTTCACTGACGGAAACAGTGCCCACCGAGCTATTAAAGGCCACGTGCACGTATGACGTGTCCTTCCATGTGTGTAGACAGAGCAGCCCCTCTGTTCTGGGCCCGGTCGTGGAATAGGGGGCCCTGAGGGGAGCCAAGGGCTGGGCCTGCCTGGAGGCTGGGCCCCTCCTAGAGCCTGCAGAAGCCCCCGGGGTGCTTGGGACACACCTGCATGGGGGTGGGGGGTGCCCTGGCTGTGCCCGAGGGGCTTCACAGGCACAGCAGCCCCCAGCCCGCCTGGGACACCCAGCCTGGCTTCCTTTCCCACCAACGGCTGCTCAAACCGCCCCAGGGCCCAGCCAGCCCTGCCCCACGGGGCCCGCCGAGCCGGGCATCGCGGCCAGTGGGACCTTCCTGTGGGAAGCTGCGGGCGCTGCAGGCGGTCAGGGGAAGATGGGGAGGGTGGGTGGTCTCCACCCGTCTCCCTCGTTCCAGGGCCCGGCCCCTCGAGCCCCTCCTTCTCATCAAGACGGGGGTGGCCGCAGCAGACCTGCTACACACAGGGTTTTGGAAGCCTGACTCTCCTGTCTGCCATTCGTGGCTGTTCTAGGGGTTCTGCCAGCCCACCTTTACCAGTGTGGGCACCTGTGGTCAGCCTTGCCCTGCCCACCCTGGTCTCAGCCCCCTCCACGGCGCAAGTACTCCCTGGTGGATACTTTCTAGAACATACTCCCAGCTCAGAACACCAGGGACGAGTAGCTTCCACTCCAGTCCTGAGCCCCCCAGAGCCGCCCCAAAGTCCCAGCCGGGGCGCCCCCTGTTTCCTGGGAAAGGAGACACTTCAGGTGGGTCCTTGGACCCAACTCCGTCTCCCCCAGAGTGGGCTTTGGGGAGTCACATGAGCACGGTTGGGTGGGGGGCGCTGGGTTCCAGGTGTGGATCCCAGGGGCCCATCTCCCACCCGCGGGCTCCCAGCTGCTCCAGGCGGCCCTCCCTGCCCCGCATCAGCATGGACCCAGGCTCCCTGCACGCGTGACTGTCCTTTCCAGAAGCCTGCCCTGCCCTTCCTCAGCCTGCCCTGGCAGAACCCCATCACTCAGCCAGCACTAAGGCAGTCCTGCTCGGGGAGCAGGGGACCTGGGGGCAGCCTGGACGCACAGGACCTACCTCCACTGGGGCGTGTTCCTGGGCTGCGGAGAGGACGGGCACGCGAGCCGCTCGGGCGGAGTCCACGGGGGCTGGCAGGACGCGGATCCGCGTGGGGCCGCCAGACGCCTGGACCTCTCTGTGTGTCCTGTGCTCGGAGAGGGTGGCGTCTGGCCCCTGGCAGGTGCCCAGGAGCAGGGCTGGAACAAACCACGGTGACCTTCACAAGTTATGGTCTTGTCGCCATAACTGACCTGAGACAGACCCGGGGGACGCTGTCCCGCAGCACACTGGGCTCACATGCATGAAGCGGATGAACCCTCAGCCCCCGAGGTCACTGTCTCCTCCCCAACTCGGCCCCCTCCCGTCCTCTCCTCCTGGCCTCACCCCAGGCGGCTCCACCCCAGCCTCAGATCCAGCCCCCCCGCCCTGCTAGCCCCGGGGTCCTCGTGCTCCCCCCACTCGGCTCGGCTGCTTCCGGCCCCGTGGTGACCCACAGGTCGTCCCCTGGGCCCCTCCCCAGTCCTCCCCGACACCCCCTGGTGAGAGCCTCCTCCCGTTTCTCCTAGCCCGCCTTTTCCCACAGGCTGACAGGAGCTGAGGCATCGCCCGCCTGAAACAGAGAAGACCCCCAGAGATGGAGCCCGAGCCCACGGGAGAAAAGGTGCATAAAGAAACGGTGCCAGGAGGAGACACCAACAGTGTGCCCGGACCAAGCGGAGAGCAGGCGGACAGGAATCCAGAGCCTCCCGTGTGCACAGCCCCCTCGGTTCTCAGAGGGCGTGCGAGGCCTTGTCCACACGGTGGTGACCTGGGGTCTCCGGACCCGAGCCAGGTCACCAGACAGCTCTGTGTGGGCAGGTCCCCAGGGGAGGAGCCCCGGCCGCGTGGGGAAAGCCGGACACAGAGGTGACGCCGTCCACTCCCTGCTGGAAGGGTCTGAGCCAAACGAGGCATGTGCAGCCGCACAGAGGCCCCTTGGAGACCAGGCAGAGCCCACCCCAGCCTCTCCCAACTGCCACCCTCCCCCCCGCCTCCCTCAGGCATGAGATACAAACTGTCAGCAAGTCCACACACTGCCAGTGGGTCCTGGCCGGATTCACCACTCAGCCCAACTGTCCCCTCTCATGCCACCAGCAGGACGCTCAGTTCTGTGCCACTGACATTTGCTGGGGCCCCTGGGCAGGGGCTGAGCCAACACCCGCCCCCATGGGCGCCCCCATGCTCTCTATGGTCAGGCCTGGGTGGGGTGGGGGGCAGGCAGTGGACCGGTCCCTCCCTCCTGGTGGCCACACTCACTCACTCCTCGCCAGCAGCTCCAAAACAGAACAAAGATCTGAGAACAAATCTTTACCCTCTGGTTTTAGGCACAAAACCAGAAACAAACGGTTAGGCATACCGAGCCCTACAGTGAAGCTGGCAGCCAGGAGCCCCTGCCATCCTCTGTATGCCCCCCGAGCTCCGGTTTGCTCCTGTGTTTTACAGATGAAGCTGAGGCACAGGGACCTCAGTGACTTCCCCGACCTCTCAGCAGCGTGGCCAGGACGGCTCACAGCGCAGCTCTCTCCTCAGTCCTGACCCCGAGCTCCAGCCCCACTTCCGGCAGGAAACGAGCAACGAGAACAGGAACCCTGGGCTCCAGACGCCTCCTGACCTAGTTTAACTCACACCCCGCCAAGGACAGCAACGGTGAACTTCTCGCTGCTCAGCCAGGCCCAAGCACGGCCCCCATGTCTCCGCACCCCACCCCAGGGTGGCCTGGAGAGAAGGGACCTGACAGAAGCCGGGGCCACCAGGGACTGAAGGAAAGACGTGGCCCCTCCGTGGGGGCGGCTGGGTCCTCAGGACTCCATCAGCCTTGGGGCACCAGCCTTCCCCCGGTCCCAACCAGAGGCCTGTCTGTGGTCTCTGGGGGCTGCAGAGGTAGGCACTGAGGGAGGGTGTGGCATGCCGCTCATCGCAACTTTCTGAGTCAAGTCAGGAGGTCTAGCAAGTTAGGAGGAGCCCCAGCCAAGACCGGCACTTGGAGGGCAGTGTGACCGGCATCAGCAGCTGGGCCTCAGCGTATAGCTGCAGATCCCCCAAGAGAACCCACACTCTGATCAGAGTGACGCTCGGTGCCACCACCCAGGCCTGAGGAATGGGGTTTCGGCAGTTTGGCCTGGGACTCTGCGACCAAAGAGACTTTCCAGTTTGCTGTCCATCACTAGATGACCCACACTCTCCGCGGGAGCTCCTGGCTATCTGGGCGGGTCAGAGGCGGAGCCGCGTCCTGCAGGAGGGAAGGGGCACTGGGCTCCCTGCTCAGGGGTCTGTGAGCCTTAGCCATCAACTGACCATGGAGAGGGACAGTGGTGTTTTTCCTTGAGCTGCAGCACAGATCACGTGGACCACATGTGGCCTCCTCTCCAGACCTTCCTGGTTACTGGGGAACTCCCTCAGGGACAGGAAAAACACGGCACCAAGCGTCAGGATCACATGGCTCCTGCCACTACCCATCACCTCCTGTGGGAGGACGCGGGGAAGGCCCAGCTAGCTAAGTCCAGGTCTGCTGACCCTCTGCAGGGAGCACGACACCCCCGCCCCCAGCACAGGCACAGGCGGTGTGAAGACGGTCATTTGCTCAGTACCAGGAAAATCATGGTGCAGACACAGATCCACACCACCCTTTACAGAGCGGTCTGGCTCTAAACAGAAAACAAGGGCTTCCACCCTAAGGGAGGCCGAAGAGCCGCTCACCCCGCTCACCCCAGTGCCCGGCCACAGCCTTGGTGCTCACCTGCTGCTCTCCCGCTCTGCGGCCTTCACTCCTGGCGTCCTCAGGCTTCTGCTCAGCCCCACACGGGAGGCAGCCCCCAGGCTTCTGTCTCAAGCCTTGGCTGCTCTCTGTGGGCCTCTGCTCTCGCCAAAGCCTCCCATCCTCGCGGCTGAGACCACCTGCTTCATACCTGCAGAATACAGACCTAACCCCTTGGCCTGGTGCCTAACCTGCAGGGCCCAGTGCAAAATGAACGCACAGCCTCTCTCTTAAAAAGTTTCAAGAATTTCAAGACAACAAACTAAGAGCAGAGCATTAAACCGAGAGAGGGCCCTTCTAATAAGCAGGGCTCCCTGAGTGACAGCGGGACGCTGACTGCCTTCTTCCCGCCCTAACGCTGGTCTTCCTCCCGGCAACACTCTTTCTAGCCATGCCCCCAGGTCCTCCAATTCTTCCAGGCTCCCAATCCACAAATCCTGGAGTCCCTGTGAAGGGATAGAGCAGTCAAGAAGAACAATGGGTTGTTCCTCGCTCTCCCCTGGCTCACAGAGGAACCCTGGGCTCGAATCCTGCCCAGCTCGATGCTCCCCGCCCTCCTCCCCTCTGCCTCCCGCAGCCCCTCCCTGACTCCCCCATTCCTGGAGCTCTCAGGAGCACCTCACAGCAGCGCCCTGAGACCTGTCACCGTCTCAGATGGGCGTCTGGTGCTAACTGAAAGCCGTTTCTTCCCCAAGGGCATCGTGAACTCACAAGGACCAAGATTCTGGTGTGTTCCTCTTCTTCCTTGCCAACCTTTGGCACTCTGCTGGGAGAGAGATGTCCGGAGTACAGGTGACTCCCCAGCAGTCACAATGCGCCTGGCTTCTATTAGCTCCAGAAAGACCAGATCCCACATCCCCCTCTCAACGGTTCCTCGCCAGGCCCACAAGTCTGAGGGACCCGATCCCTGCTGGACTGCAGGGCAGAGGGGGCTTGAAGTCTGGCGTATCCTGCTGTGCAGGGAGTGAGCGAGCACCAGAATCTATGGCCTATGATTCAGTGCTGATCAATACACGTTTTCAGGTAGGAAATTACCTGAAGCTGGAGAAAGAAGCCCCAGGAAAGCAGGAGACTGACCGACACTGCGAACTTAGACAAAGCTGAGAACTCACGCTCCGCTGGCCAGAGTGGGAAGAACTTGGTGAACTGCTCAGAAGGGCACTGCCTCCATCGTGGGCAAGTCAGTACTAAAAGACCTCTCTGGGTCTGTCCTATCACTTGAAAAGCAAGACCCAAACGAGAACAACTCCAAATAACCCCATGCCAAAATGAAACTCAGCACTTTCTACATGAGTACAAAATCCAGCACTCAACAAAGGGAAATTCACAGCGACTAGCACTGCGATAAAAAAGCTAGAGTTCTATACCCAATGAAAATACCTTTCACAAATGAAGTAAAAATATGTTTTCAGACAAGCAAAAGCTATCAGAATATACTGACAACAGACCTGTAATATTAAAAATTTAAAGTTCTACAAGCAGAAGGAAAATACCAAAATGCAGATCTTTAGAAAATGAAGAGGGATGGAAACAACAAAGATTTTGGTAATAAAAGACTTTCCCCATTTCATCTCTTAAAAAGAAAACTGCCTAAAACAAACTCATGTGTGCAAATATAAAAATAAAATGACAACAAAAGAGGAAAAAATGGAAGTATAGAGTTGTAACATTATGTTCTATAAGGAGCATTATTTTAAGGTAGATTACATTTGTATAAAATCAGTCTACCTTAAAAAAAAAATACACCCCCCCCCACAGCAACCACTAAAAAAAACTTGAGGCATGTAGCCAATTAGCCAATAAAAAGTGCTAGTTAAACCAGAAGAAGACAGTAAATAAGAGAAAAACAGAACAGATGAGACAAGTAGAAAACAATTAGAAGATAGATTTACACTCAACTATGTTGACAATTACCCTAAAGCTAACTGGTCTGAATAAATCAGTGGTCCCCAACCTTTTGGGCACCAGGGACCAGTTTCGTGGAAGACAATTTTTCCAAAGATTGGCGAGGGGGCTGAGGGGGGATGGTTTGATGATGATTCTCATAAGGAGCATGCAGTCTAGATCCTCTGAGTGTGCAGTTCATAGCAGGGTTCACACTTCTACGAGAATCTAAGGCCACCACTGATCTGACAAGAGGCAGAGCTCAGGAGGTAATGTGAGCCATGGGGAGCGGCTAAATACAGCAGATACACTTGCTTGCTCACCACTCACCTGCTGTGTGGCCCTTTTCCTAAAGGACCACAGACTGGTACCCATCTGTGGCCCAGCGTTTGGGGACCTCTACTTTAAATAAAACGCAAAGACTTGCAGACTGGACAAAAAAGCAAGACCCAACTACATGCTTTCTATAAAAAGACTGCCAAAAAACCCCCAAATTCTCATTTTAAATATACAGATAGGGTTAAAAGCAAAATATATTCCAATAAGTTAAAAAAAAAAAAAGTTAGAATGGCTCTATCATTATCACACAAAGCAGACTTTATTATTCACTAGGGATAAAGAGGAACACTTTCTAATGATGAAAGGGATCAATTCATCAAGAAGACAACAATCTTCAATCTAACAACAGAGCTTCAAAATTTGTAACTTGAAACTGATAGAATTACAAGGAGCAATGGGCAAATTCACAACTGCAGTTGGATGTTGACATTCCTGTCTCAGTAATTTATATGGCGAAGAAAATCAGTAAGGATACGCAAGACGTGAATACCGTTATCAACTAACTTAATTACTGACATGCACAGAACATACAGAACAGTGTGTCAGCAGCAGCACTTCTCAAGCACTCACATAAGCATTCACTAAGACAGGCCATTAGCTGGGCCATAAAACAAATTTCAGTAAATTTAAAAAATTTAAGTTGCACAAAGGACAACTTCTGACAAAAACAGAATTAAACTAGAAATTAGTAAAAGGAACTTATGTGGAAAATCCTCAAATGTTTGGAAATTAAACACCTTTTAAAACTGACATGATTGATTTAGCTTTTAGAAGGATCACTCACAATGCTGAATGGAGAAGAGAGACACGGGCAAAATTGGTGCAACTCTTTAAAAGGCAAGTAATGATGGTGTCATGGACCAGAATGTTAGAAGTGGAAGCAGTGAGGTGTCAATATTTGAATGATGAATAAGATGTGCTGATGGGTTAGATGTTGGGATCAAAGAGTGAGTGTTGACACCAAGATATTTGACTTGTGCAGAACAAACGAAGGTTCAAAGTTGTCTTTTATGAGATGGGGAGCATTAGGAGGGTGAAGATTTGAGGGGGTTATGAGGGAGTTCGGGACTTGTACAAACTGACGTGCTTATCAGACGCATCCAAGTGGAGAAATCAAATGGGTAGTTGGATTCTGGCGTTCCTGTGAGAGATGTGGGCTAAATATATTTCGGGCTTCCTGTCAGCACATGGCTGTCAGCACAAACACTGAATGGGATCATCACGAGACTGTGTGAAGATACAGAAAAGATCCAGAATTGAATCCTGAGGGATTCCAGGTTTAGCAGTCGGGAAACAGTGGAGCCAGCGGGCTGAAGAGCAGCAAGGGAGAAGTAAGGTCCTGAGCAACGCAAAGCCTGCAAGGACGAGCGCTCTCTAAATGCTGACGTGGGACTGGAACTCACCGCTGGATCAGGGTGTGTCTGACTGAGGCTGGGCTGGGAGTTGAGGAGAAAGGGAGAATGCGCTAAAGGGCACAAGGTTTCTTTTTGGGTGTATGGTTGCCCAACTCTGTGAATTTACTAAAATGTACTGAACTGTACAGTGTAAATAGGTGGATTATGTGGTATGAGGATTACATCTCAAAGCTGTTTCTAAAAATTGACTATTGGGTTTAGCACAGGGAGGAGATCACTGCCGACCTTGAGCAAAGCAGTTTTGGTGGGGAGACAGCAGCCCTGCCTGGTTGGAAGGGTTCAGAGAGAAGAGAAGTGGAAGGAGAAAAAGGTGACAACAGCTAGAGAGAGAACAGAAACACTGAAGAAAGGGGAATAAAATCATGTCTGTCTGGTTTGCTGTTATGAAAGATCCGGTGGAAAAGCAAAGACTGATGGTGCAAGGAGAAGAAAAGAATGGCAAGGTCCTCAGGTCTGTCTCCCTGACACCCAGGTGAAGTCTTCAACCTGCACGAGAAGAGGCTGACCTGGACTCACTCACACGACCAGAGCCAAGGCAGGGCACTTGGCCAGGACAGGGCACGTGAATACACAGCAAGGCAGGCAGACAGGAGGAGGAGCCTGGGGCAGTTATAACTGCCTTGGTTTATTTATTGGGAGGATGGTGACTGGTTGAGTGAGGAAAGCAGATAATTGGGGAAATACAGTTTAATTAACGGACAGTCCTGACACCCACCTGAGACTTGGTCACGAGTGGTCACGAGTTTAAAGTGAGAACAGTCGCAATAGCATTTTTTCAGTCACATCTGGCGAAGCAGGCACGCACAGAGCATGGAGAACGTCGGTCTAACCCAGGCCAGGACTACACACAGCTGCGTTCATGAGAAGAAACAGAACATGGGACACAGTTTATATTGCTGAACACCAATATGCCACTTTATTATCTGGGCTTTTTTCTTCCCGTTTGTCACATACCTGTCAATGTTTATACAGTGAGGAAAATCAACCAGCAGTGGAAGCAACCAGCCAAAATCAGCTGATAATTCTGTTCCCTCTTAACACACATCGATTCTAACTTGGAAGGGACATCTTTAATTTGATTCAGTCTCACGGTTATTCTTAAAATCGGTGTCGAGATTGTCACAACTTTAAATACAGATAGAATTGCCAGGAGTACATAATTTTATATATATATATATGATGTATATATATATATACACACACACATACAGAAAAATACAAGACTAATTGTTTTTCCACAATATTTAATTTACACACTACTGTAACTCTGCAACTTCTGAAGACAGGTTAAGGGGTACAAAAAGCTTTAGAGCAAGTTAAGTCGTTTGGTCCAATATTAACGTAATGGTTATTTGCTCCCTCCCTTTTCTGTGACGACATACTATGACATACAACACATGCACAATCATTCACTGATGAACAAAGGAGTAAGACACCACTCAGACTAACATCTGTCTACCCAGAGGGTCAACCAACCACACACGACTAATAAGGCTATGATACAGCTATGCAGCATAAATGGTCAACACTGCTGATCCTAAAAGTGAGCACCATATATACATCTGAATATAAAAAACGATTGAAAACCAAACACATATGGGTTAGTTAAAAGGTGCCATTCCAAGGCTATACATAATCACAGGAAAAAGTATTTACATTACTTGGGAAACAGCTGCAACAAAGAGTTTATTGCCAATGCCCTTTATAAACTTCCCTCCTACGTTTAATACAGATGTTACGCTCACCATCTATGTGAACCACACATCTTATTTCTGGCCCTTTGTAAGATCCCTGCTCAAGAAATTTCAAGCAAATATGTTCTATGGCTTCACCCACACATCTATCCTCATAGCTTTCAATTATAAATATCACAATGAACTAGAGCTGTAGCTTAAAACGTTATCTAGTCTTGGTCTAGAAAGTAAAACAGGTATTTTGAGTATCATCTTTACTTAGGTTAGTAAGCATACTGTGCAATTCAGAGTTCTGAGTAAACTACACGAATCCTAAAGTAGCAGAGTCGGGGTGCACTTGGAGAAACCGTGACCAATGGAATGCGGTCCTTTGCTCTACAGACCAGACGGCCGTCACTCAGACAGGACGGGACGCTGGGGAGCGTGAGAAAGCCAGAGGGACCAGCCACATCCTATAATCAGTGTCACTAAGCGTTGCTTTTAAGACCCTCTGGGCACAGCAAGAAAGAGTAGCATCTGGCCCCTTCCCAAAATGATACTGTGTCCTACAAGATAAAAGCCACGAAAGATGATTATCTGGTCAAGAGTAGTCTTGTACAGGAGTAGTTTTAAAGCAAGAGTTCTCTGATTATTGTTTAGGCAGGAAGGTAAGGTAAAAAACACTTCCAGCAAAAAACAAAAAAAAACAAAGCAGGCTTTGTGCATTTTTGTTGGCTGTTTGTGTATTTAACCTTTTATGTGTACTTTTTAATCAGCCACTTCTCATAGGTAGTTGAGCTAAAGGACATAAAAGAATGGAAGTTACCAACAGACAACCTAATTATCCAAGTCCTAAAAATCGAATGCCAATTTTTTTTTTTAAATGGGGTTTTGACGTTGCCAACACCTTTGCTTCCATGTTATTTAGGCCCTAGCGTTTCTTCTACCTACATGGTTGTCCAGGAAGCATGGGGTATGCCCTCCTCAAGGGAATTTACACCAAGCATCCTTTTGTTCTGTTAGACAGACACATGCTCTAGAAGTCAAGTGAAGACATCTTCAGTTCATTTTATCACATTACAAAATGAGATTGTCTGCTTGTGATTGATGACTACGGAGGAAGCTGCCTTATAAATCTATGTACTTTATCTCACCTATTACAAAACAAGAACATCTTTTTCAGTTAAATTTTAAGAGCCCAAACTGTTTTCACACTATAGCTTAAGACAAACAGGTGTGGGTTACGTTGAAGTCATGGTTTTAAGGTTGTCAGTGCAGACGCTTGCTGCACTCTGCTCTGCACAGGCCCTGGAGGCTGGGCACCCCACGCTCGCGGGCTCCAGGCCTATCGGCATCACAAGGTTATTGCTTTGGTTCTGTCTCAGACACCAGAGTGTGCCTCAGAGCATGGAGTTTCCATGTCACTGAAGGTCGGGGCGGGAATTTAGATTTTTCACAGGGAAAAGCATTTTCTCTAAGTTAAGTGCAGAACATCAAATTTCTAAGTGCTCCATGGATATTAGGTTCCAAATATACATTTTAATTTAATCCTGATCATCCACATTAAAATTATAAATGTAAAAATGACACGAGACTTTTCAGCTGGAAAAGAAAAGTAGTGTCTAGCAGCATGCACAAAGACCATGCATTTGTCACGTCGTCAGGCGAACGAGAAAGTAATAAATAACTGCCCGCTTTAAGAGAGTAAAACCGAAAGGGGACCAGTGGAGTGAGCCGGTCTTGGCCGCTCTGAGCAGGAGGCGCAACGAGCTCAGATGACGTGGCAGCAGCTGGCCTGGCTGGAGGCGCACAGCAGCCCCTCCTTGGGGTTCCGCTGGATGTTCACAGAGATGGTCTTTTCGCACAGAGGTAGCTGGAGCACGTTGTTTTTCAGGTTCCTGCTCTTTATCCGGTCCAACTCCGCGGTGGTGTCCACCACGTGGTCGGAGAAGAACTTCATGCCACCCCCGGCCGGGGCGGGAGCCACGCCGCCGGCGGAGCCGATGCACATCTTCCAGGCGGACTTCTCCTGGACCTTCACGCTGGAGAAGGACAGGCCGCTCTGCGGGTCAAGAATGTACTTGGCGCTGCCGTGCAGCTGCGAGCCGAGGCAGAGGCCCATGAGTTTGAGGCTCTCCACCAGCTCCCCGGCACTGCGCGCGGCCAGCTGCGTGGACGTGGATGTGGACGAGCCGGGCCCGGCACAGCGGCGCGCGCTGCCCGACGTGCCCCCCGGGGCGCCACCCGAGCCCCCCGCGGGGCCGCCCCCGCCGGCGCTGTGCTCGCTGGGGCTGGCCTTGTCCACGCCCCCGCCGCCGCGGCTAGGCTTGCTCTGGCCGCCACCATCGCCCTCGCTGCCCGGGGGCCCCTCGCTGCTGTCCCGGCGGTGCCAGGAGTACGTGAAGCCGCTGTCCTTGTCCAGCCGCCGGCGGCTCTCCGAGTCGTCATCGCTGGTCTCCGAGCTGCTGCAGCTGGAGCCGCGGCCCTGACTTTTCCGGCGGTGGTAGCGCTTGTGCACCGTGCCTGGGGAGGCGATGTTCATCTTGAGGCGACTCAGCTTGGGCGGCAGGTTCTCGTCCATGTCGAACTCGTCGTCCGACTCCCCCTCCTCGAAGATCTGGTTGAGGACCGGCGCGCTCTTGCGGGACGTCAGCCGGTTGGTCACGGAAGGCTTGCGGCGCAGCACCACCTGGGTTGAGAGGGACATGGGCTTCTTGTCCTCCTCGTCCTCCTCCTCATCCTCCTCCACACGGAACAGGCACTTCCGCCCACTGGCCGCGGGCTTCAGGCCGGCCGGCGGCCCCGAGGACAGCGCGGGCCCCGCCAGCTCGGGGAGGTCCTCCTTCTTAGCCGAGTCACACAGGCCTTTGCTCCTGTGCCCGTTGAGGACATTGTCGGTGGCCCGAGCAGGAGACTGAGGGACAGTCGCGTGGGACAAAGGAGTGGCCGTGAGGTCATCCTCAAGGTCCTGGGGCACGTCAATTTTGGTTGGCCAGGACTGCCTATTTAACAGATTGGAAAAAAAAAAGAAAAGCTGTGTAATAATATGTAGACTTTACTCAAATACCTTATATATAAAACACTGGGACGAAAGCCACAGACATAAAGAAAACGAAAGCAACAAAAAGAAATAGCGGCCCTGCAAACCCATTCAACATCCTGTAAACATCACAAGGACACCAGAAGGTTTGTAAATGTGGTTCTCACATGTGGTTCAGTTTCTGGCTTATTGACCAAATGAAAACTTCATCACAGCTGTCAAAAAGGGGGCAAACATCTCTTCTATATCAACGTTTTATACCACAGGAAAAGCCAGTACAAGGGAGTTTATCACCAGTCAGGTTTTGCTCCTTCTGGTCTTAGATCACAATCTTTGTAGGTATATTATTGCTAAAAAATTCACCTGAAATTTCTAGTCCTCCAGATTTTACAGGATGGTGTGAAAAGATGGCATGTAAAAAAATAAATAAAAATAGTTTAATGGATTTACACTACTGATGAAAAAGTCAGTGAATCCTGGCACCTATAAATCTCTTCTTCATCAATTAAATTATGCACCCCATAAGCTCTCTATTTATATATATACATATATATATTTTTAATGACCACACAGGAGTGCCACACAGCAAAATCTATTGTTACTTGAACTTTGATTTTACTCTTGATCCAGAGTCACCCAAGTAGTAAGAACACTGCTTGGCAGCCCAAGGACAACTTTTGAAAGCGAGGTCTCTAGCCTCTTTTGAATAAACATCTGGAACTCCCAACTGCCCTCTCTGCCCAGGAGAACAGGAGACACCAGAGACAGTGACGCGGCCACAGCTAGACTGACACTTGCCCTTCACACCAATTATGTTATCCCAGACACAAAACCCGATCAAACCTGTAGCTTTAAGAAAACCCAGAGGAGTTTAAAGCAGACCTCTCTTCCCCAACTCAGAGCTTCCTCCTCTCTCTCAAGGATGGAGTGGGCCTGCTTGCTGCTCACTGCCTGGTAGTTTACAGAAGCTGAGTGTTCAATGTTTTTGAGGTCAAGCAGCATCTCTGGACAAGTCCTCTGTCCTCACGACACAACTGTGCCAACTCCAGGTGAGCCTTGGGCCCTGGGAAATGGCACCCAACATTCCTTTCAGGATATATTCCTCAAAGAGCAACCGCTCAAAATGTCACCCTGGCAAGCACTGGGGTGGCCCTGTGGTGGGAGGCACGTCAGACCCACCAGATCAGCAGCCAGGCCACTCGAGGGGGGCGGGGCAAAGACTGGAGGTGATTCTCGCCTCTCCCCCACAACAGAACCCACCCCGGAAACAAGAGGGGAAAGCCCTGCAGCTGAACTGGCCGCTCCATCACCACTTCTGAACCAACGGTTCTTATTTACATGAGTTAATCAGATGGTTAAATAGCTCACATCTATTAAGAACATATCTGGGTCCAATGCTGTGCGCGACTAAAGAAGCATGACATTGTGAGAACATCACAGCTTATCTTAACAAGAGACAAGAAAGCTTGCCAACAAGAACGGTAAATGCACTGCACTGATGGCACAGTTCACACGGAGAGGGTCGGCTCCTGGAGGACCTCTCAAGGCTCCCGTACAGAGTGCACACTGGCAGGACACAAAGAATGGACTCTCTATCCAGGCAGGCTCTCCCTGGCTGGACCCACTGCCCCCTCCACAGCTAACTCTGCTGCTTAACACCAGTCTCCTGTCTCAGGCCACGTTTCTGCATCCCAGGTCACCCTGACCCCAAGGCGCACCCAGCAATGGAACCGAGTTAGGGTCTAGGATTTTGACAATGAAGACAAGGCAAGTCAGCAGACATCTACCACGTGCCAGTGGGCGCAGGGGCCCAGGAGGGGGACAGGCCCCCAGAGCATCTCCACTCCCTAATCCCCAGGGTGGGTAAAAGAAAACTGCATGTAAGGCTCTGATACTTCTTTATAGCTACTGCTGGCTGTGTAATTTCTATAATAAAGTAAAACCAGTTTAATTCATTTACCTGTCTGATCAACTTTAGATTGAGTTCTGATCTGTTCCACTGAAAATAAAACAGTTCAATTCCAAATGTTCCCTTCTCCCAAACACTGGGGTGGCCAGGTGGCCAGGCCTGCGGTGACTCTGCTCTTTCACACAGGAGGGTTCGAGGGCTCGGGTCAGGGCTGGGTTGACCCTAACACTCACCTAACCTCCTCCTGGTTTGTCCCACGTGCAAGGGTTCCCACCTTCCCTGGGGCCCAGTCCTTTTCCAAGCTGACAACAGACAGAGTGCCTGGTTTTCGTTATGCAAGAAAACATCCAGGATATAAATGAAGTTACCAAATTCATCCTCCAGTCAAACTAAACTTTTAAATATTTAGTCTTTGGTCACCCGGGAATGTTTTCTTGTCTCTTCTCTGTCGCGTCATCCCAAGCAACAACCTACCCATGGCAAGCTGACTGCAAGTAATTTAAAATCCAAGGGTACTCTTCTTTTAAACAGTATTTATTATTACATATTCACACACATAGGTTCATATATAGTTGGATGTACAAGTAGAGAATTACTAAGAATCAAGAGCATCCTTCTGTTTTTGAATCACTATTAATTCCACTATAATTCCATTATTTTACCTGAACAAAGAGAAATTCTAAATAAATTTTCGTAATGGTGACAAAAACAGTAACCCTTCCCAAGTTTTGATATTCAATGAAAAGCTAATATAATAGAAGAAAAAGAAGAGTAGGAAGGCAGCGGGAGAGGAGGAGCAGGAAAAAGTTGGAAAAGGCACAGGGGAGATGAGCGCACGGTCACTGCTCTGCCGAAGGGGACCTGGTGGGGCCACGTCCACAGCAATGACAGCGAACACACAGGACCCAGCGCCAACCACCTCGCACGCGTATTAACTCGTTTATCCCAAAGATACCCCCAAGAAGTAAAGAGCATTATTCCACCCATTTCACAGGTGAGGAAGCGGAGTCAGAGGTTAGGTGAACTCCCAAGGTAAAGTAGCTAATAAATCAACTAGCTGATCTATCACATTCCTGCAATCCTGAGATAACATCATGCCACAGATATGCCCTGTAGGTTTTCTAAAATTATTCCAGATACTGAGGGAAAACCCAGCCTTGTTCCTGGAATAAAACTTAAAAGAAAATGACATATCTCTACATGTCAGATCTGAAGAGTTTAACAGAAATAGCGACAACACCCTAGCTTGAGGCCGCTTCTGCACAGACGTCTTCCCAGCCAGGTCAGCAGCTACAGCCCATCTCCCCGCGGAGCCCAGGAGAGGAGGGTGTCCCCGGTGACTGAGGACCCCGGGCCCTCCCGCCCATGGAGAGCCCACACGAGGCCCCTCAGCGAGGCTGCCAGCACTCTTTATCCTCTCGCCCCAGAGTTAGGAAACATTTAGGAAAAGTTGGCTATTTCAAAACGTTAACTTACTAAAATCAGTGAAGATTTTTTTCTCACCTAAACTGGGCCTTGATATTGCTAGGGCTTGCAGATCTGGTTTGTATTTCTTTCTCTTGCTTTTCCCTCAGGATCCTTTCAGCAAGCAAGAAGTAAGTGGCTGTGATGTGGTTGTACCTGTTGGTTTCCAGGGCCCTGAGGAAGTAAGGGAGAGAGAACGTAAGCCGCATTACCAGGTCTGTTTGAGTTTTCGGTTTTTTAAGTAAAAGCAAATGAAATCCAATGACCTGGAATTCTTTAAAATTATGGGAGGGGGAACCCCCACAGAAAGGAGAAAAAAAAAAAAAAAACACCTGGTAGTAGATCATTCTTAAAATTCTAAGAAACAACTGCATAA
Source organism: Giraffa tippelskirchi (assembly GCF_054371585.1). Taxonomy (NCBI): domain Eukaryota; kingdom Metazoa; phylum Chordata; class Mammalia; order Artiodactyla; family Giraffidae; genus Giraffa; species Giraffa tippelskirchi. The sequence goes on along the minus strand of NC_137283.1, from coordinate 14,793,535 downwards.
AAATGTTTGAAAACATTTCAAACATTGTAGGAAAAACCCAAACTGCTGATGGCAACTGAGCTGGATGTCGGTTTTAGATGCTTAAGATAATGAAGTTTCCAATAATGTACACATTATCCAAAAATTTAATGCGTGTCAGTTTATTTTCATGCAAGTTGCTTACTTGCTTCCGACAGAATTATGAAATGAGTTATATGAATGTGCATGCAAACACGAGTATCAATCAGAAAAATCAGAAAAAGCTTTTCCTTTTACACTATGTATTTCCTGGCATTTTCAGACACTAATGCATTATTAATCTATTATAATGAAAGCATGTTATTAGCCTCTTCTTTGAATAAAATCTATGAATAAAATAAAATTTGTACATCCACCTCAAAAGTAGTGCTCTGAGTCCTCAGTCTGGCCGGCACTGTGCTGGGGCACATGCCCACTGGGCACCCGGCCCCCGCAGCCGGCCTGCTGTGGGACACATTGGAGGGGTGCGCTACCGAGGATCCACAAGGCCCAGGAACACATGAGGATGCTGCTCAGGACCCTTCTGTCGTTAGCAAACGTACACAATGAACACTCAGGAAGGACACAATACAGGGGCTGCTACTCATAAAACAGATGGTGGGGCCAGAGCTCACGAGGGCAACCAGGGCCAAGGTGAGAGATTCTGAAGTAAGACATCGAGGTGAAATCTGGGACCAGAATGACTTCTCAGAGTGTTTCCTCAACACTCTGATAAAGCTGTGAGCTTGTGTTAAGGGGACTGACAAATGTGTCTCTGAATTCGGGAAGCAGCCTGCAATGGGAGCTGCTCATAATGTAGGCAGCAGGCAAGACGAGCCTGAGAACAGCTGGGAAGACCTGAGGCTTTAAACTATCCCTCCTTTTGGATTTATAATTGAATTTACATAAATTAAACAGTTCTACAGGACACCACTGCATGTATTTATTTAAGACTCAGGCCAATTCAAGGAGATGCAAATAGCCTTTTAACTACTCAAAAGTGAAAAATCACTCTCTACACATGCCTACGGTGAGTATCCTTGGCAAAAAGAGCAAGTGTCCTGCTCTTCTCCATTTGTTTAGGTCGTTTCAGTAGCTGCAGGTCAATCTGTGAAAACTCAAAAAACACACTCAGAAACCTGCAGATATCTGTACTTAAACCAAAACTATGAGCCTGAGTTTATAAATTCTTCTTTCCAGTATACCCTAAAGATGCATGTCCTTTATAAAGACACCACCCTTCTCACGGACCAGACCTGGGGAGCTGAGCCTGACAGTCCGCCCCGCTGCAGCGGTACGTCCAGCCTGCAGCCTCCTCTTCCCCGCGGTCAGACACTTGGGTCATAACACCCAGCCAGGCCAGAGTGGCCCCCTTGAGGGGAAACCCCCAGAGTATATCCTCGTTCTATCACCCTCAACTGCTTCATCCAACTAGTTAAATGACTTTTGACTTGTAAAACACTTCATATTTTTACAGACAGGACCTCTTAGAGAAATGAATCATTGTTAAAGCAACTGTATCTTTTAAAGCAACTGTATCTTTATATTATCCTTGATTTGAAACTTCATAGGTTATAAAAAACCGGCTTTGGTTTTTAAAAAATATAACTAACTTGTGCATCTCATGGGCTCCAGGTTACTGTAGCAAAGGCTCTAAAAAGCCAAAGAGTAAAATCTTCTGAGTTTCGTTAAGTCATATGGTCCTTCTCACAATGACTCTGAACATGCGCACAAATGGGCTTGGCTGTGGACCACTCGCCCTTACTTATGCAAATGTGTGACTATAGATAGGCTAACTCCTGATTTCAAGAACTTGTGGTGCTGCCCCTGCTTCCCTGTGGGGACCAGAGGGAGACCCAGGAGTTAGGAGGACCCAGTAATGGACACTGCAGCTACCAAGACACAAAACGGTCTACTCCAATTCACCTCTGTGAGAAGGGAGAAAGGCCACAGGACTCACTGACACTGCTAGCAGCGGTTTGCTTATTTACTAGAACAAAAATAAAAACAAAAGACAACAAAACCTATGAGCCAGGCTCGGGGCCAGGAACTCTAGAGATAAGTGATGTAAGCCCTGCCAACTGGGAACTCTAGCCATTCCACCGTGTCCACAGGCCCCGACACACTAAGATAGAGCCCAGGACTTCCCTGGCGGCTCAGGGTAAAGAATCTGCCTGCCAACGCATGAGACACAGGCTCCTTCCCTGATCCAGAGGGCCCTCGTGCCTCGGAGCAAGGCATGCACCACAGCTATGAGCCTGTGCTCTAGAGGCTGGGAACCGCGACTGCTGAGCCCAGGAGTCCTGGAGCCTGCGCTCACAACGAGAAGCCAGCACTGAGAAGCCCACGCACCTCAACTAGAGAGCGGCCCCTGCTTTCTGCAACTAGAGAAAAGCCCACGTAGCAACAAAGACCCAGCAGAGCCAAAAATAAATGAATCAACAAAATTGTAAGACAATCTTATTTAAAAAAAAAAAAAAAAGGGCCCAGCCCAAGAACCCTGACCCCGCGGCCCCGCACTGGCGCGCGCCGACATACTCGACGATGGCGTCACGGTCCGCTATGTCCCCGAGCACCATGCGCTGGATGATGCTGTTGTGCTCCTCTTCCGACAGGTTTTTATACGACACAAGCGGGATGTTATACTTCGTGGCCGGGGAAGGGTCCACTCCTTGAAGCCAAGGATGGTTTTCAATCTCTTCTAAAGAGGCCCTCCTTTTGGGATCTCTCTGTAGCATTCGTGTGATCAGGCTGGAAAGGAAGGTAAGTCCACTGTTAAACAAAGTCCTGGCAGGGATGAGTAACGGTGAGCTAATGCATTTTTCAACACTGTTTCCTAAACTTATACCACCGATTTCATTAGGTTCACCAGTGCTGATGGTGGGGCTGATGGGAATAAAGGAAATGTGGTCCCATCAGATTCACAGAATAAAAAATCATAACCACCAGATAGAGTGACAAGCCAAACACACAAATGCAGTTTCCTGTCGTCTAGAATTAACACTAGGTATCAACAGCTGCCCCTGAGTGAACTGGGGCAGCGGCACACCAGAGCCTGATACAACAACCAGCGACCGCACAGAACAGGGAGCCGGAGCTAACTTCGGTTTCCGGAAGAAAGAACGACCATCCTGATGAACGCAACCAAAATGTCATCTACCTTTAGACACACATTCTGTTTAAGGGCGTTGTGTTGGCAAGAAGGAAGGAAGGAGGAAGGAAGAGGGGAAAAGATAGAAGGATGGAGAGATGGACGAACTACTCAGCAAGTAAAAATAGAGTAAAAGTAACACTCTTAAGAGCAAATGACAAAGCTGGCCTTGTTCTGATTTTTTCTGCTTCTACACTGAATAACTCAAAACAGAATATACGCAGAATATAATGTGCAGAGCCTCCTGAAGGTGAGAAGTACAAGAAGAACCCAGCAAAGAACCGGGACCCAGCTTCAGTGTGAGGAGGAATGAGAAGTGAGAAATAAATCTCCTGCTAAGATGTCAAGATGGAAACCTGCCTGCCTCAACACTGCTGTGGAGGTGGGACAGAAGCATTTCTTCTAAGAACTTCTAGGTACAAGCTGGTCCTCACACAAGTTTGTGGTCGAAATTAATGACACTAAATCTGTGTGGTACACACAGTGAAAAAGTTACTTGTAAGAGGTTTCAGGGTGGAAATGCCCCTGGGTAACTAGGAAGAAAGCAAATACAAATTCTTTGTGCAGGGACTATAACTTAAAAGAACTTACAAGAAACCTGATCTCCCAATCCAAAAAAAAAAAATGCAATGCAAACAAAGCTCCACTGCAAGAACTTCAAGACAGGATGGCAAATTAAGAATGCAGACTTCAAATACATCCACATCTATCAGTGAGTACAATAATAATAAATCAAATGAACTCTCCAATTAAAAGACAAAATGCTCAAATGGTTACGTGGTATTAATCAAAATTCTAGCTCCCAGTTTGCTAAAAAAAGAAGTACCTAAAAACAAGACAATTGACTGCTAACCAAAAGAAGACTGGTGTGATTAGCTAAAACTAGATGATACAGACTGACTTTAAGGCCCAAAGCATTATTAGAGATAGACAGTGATACAAAGGTCCAACTCACCAGGAAGACACAACAGTTTTCAACTTGTTTGGATTTAATAACATTCCCCCCAAAACACCAAAATCAAAAACTGAGACTTCCAAGTACAAAAAAAATAAGCTGGCCATGTTGTATTAATGGAGGTAATAACTATTTTTATGTGCCTATGATACCTTTCTACACAGTGGAAGAATATCTCATTAAGTGGTAGATTAAGCAATCAAATAACTAGGAAAGGATTTAAATAATTTTGAACAGCATAATTAACAAGCTTAGTTTTAAGGATTTATAAAGATATCTGACCCCAACAATGTGTACATTCTTTTCCAGAATAAAAGGATTATTTACAAAAACTGACTCCATGCTAATCCAAAAGCAAGCCTTACCAATTTAATAAAAACTAGGACCATATAGACGATAGCTTTGGATCACAATGCAATTAAGTTAGAAATGAATAACAAAAAGCTAATCAGTAAAACTCTTACACATTTGGAAATTTAAAATACCCTTCTAAAAGTAATGGGTTAAATAAATACATGGAAACTAGACAATAATCAGAACGGAATAACGAAAGGACTATAATCAAAATTAGTGGGATGCAGGTAAAATGGTACTAAACATTAGAAAAGAAATATTTATGGAATATTCAACGTAAGAAAATGGAAAAAAGAACTAGCTCGTTAAGTAGGTAGCAGGAAATAACACAGACAAAAGAATATCAGTAGCATAAAACAAACAAGCAAAAAAATACAACAGTAAATCAAGAAAGACAAAAGACAGCTCTTAGAAACATTAAAATGAACAAACCTCAGGCAGGCCTGATCAAGACAAAAACAGAGAAAGCAAAAATAGAAGGCGGCAAAAAAATCAATACTAGAATGAAAAAAGGACAACAAACCCACTAATCTATAGGCTTTAAAAATACAATTAGAGGATGTTACAAATACTTCAGGCCAAGAAATTTGATAATTTAGATAAAATGGATAAGTTCCTTAGAAAACAAAACTTAGCAAAACTGACACAGGAAAGAGGAGAAACTGAATGGTCCTATGATTAATTCAAGATAATCCCTCTGAGAAGGAGATGCCAAGAAGAGGCTTCTAAAATATTAGAATTGTTCCTTTTCGTGAGCTGGCTACTGGGTACAAAGGTGCTCACTTTATCACATATACATTTTATCCGTTCTTCTGAATGATATATGTCAACACAAAAATAACTTACTCTGTTTTTTTTCAGAAGGGGCTATGAAGATACTCCTGAAATACAAACATCTAACACACACACACAATATACACCCACAGACAGCGCCTACTTCCTGGGGTAAAGAATAATAACAGTCAGGGCATAAGGATGATGACGATGACAATCACCACCAATATTCATTCTGAGTGCTACTTATGTGCTAAGACTGAGCTATTAGCTTTATATACATTAATTCACTTCATTTTCACAATAACCCTGTAAGGTAGGTTCCACCATTCTCACATCATTAGTAAACTGAGAAACTAGTATTTGAATCTTGAGAGTTTGAATTCCTAAGTTCTTAACTATGGCCTAAGTTAGCGATCCATTTGCAGAGAAGATTCCTCAAATTATCAGATTTCCTTCATATCAAATGATGGGAGAAACTAAAAACTTTAAATCAACGAAATACTGAACTTCCAACAGTTCTTTTATTTCATTATGAATTTATCACTATATACATCACAGTGCTACATATAGTACTTTAAATTCCAAATAATCAGCTTCCTATAGTCACATGGACCACACAGAGCTCTTTACTCAGCTGCGGGGAGGAGGGCATGAATACAATTATGAGGCACGCTATGGAAACCCAAAAATGGTGTGCTGGTAGTCTATTTCAGGAAAGCAAATCCCCTAACTCTTCTCTGGAGCTTTAAATAATTCCAGGAGCAAAAACAGAAAGTAGTTCTTCCTGCAATTCTTCAAGTAAAAGTAACCCACCACTCCTGGAGGCTGAGGAGGCATATAATCGGTTTCTTGAAAACTAGCTTATTTGAAACACAGACTAATACAGTATGTTCTCCAACGTTAAACTTCAAATCATATTCTGGGGTTAACTCCCAAAACACCCTTACCAAGAGTAGAAACACTGGGTTCAAAAGTTAAAATGAACAAAGACACACATATACTTTTTATTATTTTTACTTACTCTTTACACTCTTTAGACACGTGGGATGGTACTGTGTATTTGCAATCCATGATCATGGTCAATGTTTCACTGTCATTGGCCTCTTGAAAGGGTGGCTGCCCACATACCAACATGAAAAGGATCACTCCCAGACTCCATATATCTGCAAATCAAAGACATACTGTTAAATACTAAATTGATAAGAAAACTAAAAACATTCAGAGGAATAAAAGTAGACTATCAAGTTTATTTTATTTTGAACAGGCAAAAAACCTAGAAACAAGTGAAAATGAAAACGACGATCCAAAACCTGTGGGACACAGCAACAGCGGTTCAAAGAAGGAAGTTTAGAGCAAAGACAATCTTACTTAAGAAAACAAACAAGAAAGTAGAAGGGAAGAAATCATAAAGATCAGGTCAGAAATAAATGAAACAGGGATGAAGAAAATAATAGCAAAGATCAATAAAACTAAAACCTGGTTCTTTGAAAAGATAAAGAAAATTGATGAACCTTTAACCAGAAAATAAAAAAAATGAAAAAGGCGGCCGTCCATTTCTCCATCAGCCTGGAAGGACGTTGTGGTTGAGGTACTAAAATGTAGAAGAGCTCTAAGAGCCGTCTCTTATAATTCTAGCCGTCGAGAAGAAAAACTACCATGTCCACTGCTTTGGCAAAACCTCAGATGCGTGGCCTCCTGGCCAAACGTCTGCGATTTCATATTGTTGGAGCATTCATAGTCTCCCTGGGGTTTGCAACTTTCTATAAGTTTGCTGTGGCTGAACGAAGAAAGAAGGCATATGCAGATTTCTACAGAAATTATGATTCCATGAAAGATTTTGAGGAGATGAGGAAGGCGGGTATCTTTCAGAGTGCAAAGTGATTTGGAATATAAAGAATTTCTTGGGGTTGAATTCCATGGAAGTTTGTCACTTTCCTGTGTTCCGGAACTATGAAACTATGACTATCTTGGGTGAGAAATAGTCTCTCAATAAATAAACAATTAACAAATACTGTGGAAAAAAAAAAAAAAAAATGAAAAAGGCTCAAATCAATAAAATTAGAATTGAAAAAGGAAAAGTTATAACAGACACCATAAAATACAAAGGATCATAAAAGACTACTATAAGCAGGTGTCTGCCAATAAAATGCACAACCTAAAAGAAATGGACAAATTCTTAGAAAGGTACAATCTTCCAAGACTGAACCAGGAAGAAACTGAAACTATGTACAGATCAATAACAAACAAGGAAATTGAAACTGTGGGTAAAAAAACCCAAAAGCTCCCAAACAAAAGTCCAGCAAGAGATGGCTTCACAGGTGAATTGTATCAAGCCTTTAGAGAAGAGTTAACATCTATCCTTCAGAAAATATTTCAAAATATCCCTGAGAAAGAAAAACTCCCAAACTCATTCTAAAAGGCCAAGATCACCTTGACTCCAAAACCAGAAAAAGATATCACAAAAAAGAAAATTACAGGTCAGTATCACTGATAAACACAAATACAAAAATTCTCAACAAAATACTAGCAAACTGAATTCAACAATGATCAAGTAGGTTTTATCCCAGGGATGCAAGGATTTTTCAATATTCACAAATCAATCTGTGTAATATACCACATTAACAAACTGAAGAACAAAAACCAGATGATCATCTCAATAGACGCAAGAAAAAGCTTCTGACAAAATCCAACACTCATTTATGACAAAAACTCTCCAGTAAGTGGGCACAGAGGGAACCTACTTCAACATAATAAAGGCCATTTATGACAAACACACAGATAACATCATTCTCAACAGTGAAAAGCTGAAAGCATTTCCTCTAAGATCAGGATCAAGACAAGGATGTCCACTCTTGCCACTTTTATTCAACACAGTTTTGGAAGACCTAGCCATAAAAATCAGAGAAGAAAAAGGGAATACAAGTTGGAAACAAAGTAAAACTGTCAGTTTGCAGATGAGATGCTATTACACATAGAAAATCCTAAACATGCTGCGAGAATATTACTAGAGCTCATCAATGAATTCAGTAAAGTTGTAGGATACAAAACTAATACACAGAAACTTCCTGCATTTCTATACGCTAATAACACAAGATAAGAAAGAAATTAAGGAAACAATCTCATTTACCATCGCATCAAAAAGAATAACACCTAGGAATAAACCTACATAAGGAAACAAAGGATCTGTAATCTGAAAACTATAAAACAATGATGAAAGAAATCAAAGATGACACAATCAGATGGAAAGATATGCCATGTTCTTGGATCGGAAGAACAATATTGTCAAAATGACTACACTATCCAATGACTGAATGCAATCCCTACCAAATTATCTATGGCATTTTTTCAGATCTAGAACAAAAAAATCTTAAAATTTATGTGGAAACACAAAAGATCCCAAAAAGCCAAAGCAATCATGAGAAACAAAAACAGAGTTGGAGGAATCAAGCTTTTTGACTTCAGACAATACTATAAAGCTACAATAATCAAAACCATATGGTACCTGGCACAAAGACAGGCTTATAGATCAGTAGGACTGAAAGTCCAGAAATAAACCCATGTACCTATGGTCAATTAATCTATGGCAAAGAAGGCAAGAACACACAATGGGGAAAAGACAGTCTCTTCAATCAGTGGTGCTGGGAAAACTGGACAGCTATGCCTAAAAGAATGAAATCAGAACACTCTCTAATACCATACACAAAAGCATACTCAAAGTGGATAAAAGATCTAAATGTAAAGCTGAATACTATAAAAGTCTTAGAAGAAAATATGATAACACTCTTTGACATAAATTGCAGGAAAATCTTTTTGGATCTACCTCCTAGAGTAATGAAAAAAAAAAAAAAAACCAAAAGGGATCTAATTAAACTTAAAGGAAACCATAAAAAAAAAAACAAAAAACCCAAAACAAAAAGACAATCCACAGAATGGTAGAAAACATTTTTTGCAAATGATCTGACCAACAAGAGATTAATTTCCAAAATATACAAACAGCTCATGCAATTCAATATATTAAAAAACAACAATAAAAAACGGACAGAAGATCTAAATAGATTTCTCCCAAGAAGACATACAGATGTCCAAAAAACACATGAAAAGATGCTCAACATCACTAATTATTAGAGAAATGCAAATCAAAACTAAGGTATCACCTCACACCAGTCAGAATGTCCATCATCAGAAAGTCTACAAACAATAAATGTTGGAGAGGGTGTAAAGAAAAGGGAACCTTCCTACATTGTTGGTGGGAATGTAAATTGATAACAGTCACTATGGAGAATAGTACTGAGGTTCTCTGAAAAACTGTAAAAACAGAGATACCGAATGTTCCAGCAATCCCACTCCTGGGCATAAATCTGGAGAAAACCATACTTTTGAAAGATACATGCAATCCCATGTTTTTTTTGCAAACTATTTACAATAGCCAAGAGATAGAAACAACCTAAACATCCACTGGTAGATGAATAAAGAAGATGTGGTACATATATATTACAATTGACTATTACTTAGTCATGAAAAAGAAATAACGCCATTTGCAGTGACCTGAATAGACTTGTACATCATCATAGTAAATAAGTCAGACAAAGATAAGTATCATGTAATATCACTTTTATGTGGAATCCAAAAAATACAAATGAACTTACAAAACAGAAAGAGATTCACAGTCTTAGAAAACAAACTTAAGGTTACCAAAGGGGAAAGATGGAGGGGAGGGAAAAATTAGGAGGCTGGGTTTAATGTATACATACAAATATATATATATATACACACACATACATACACACACACATATAACAGATAATCAATAAGGATCTACTATACAGCACAAGGAATTCTACTCAATACTCTATAATAACCTATATAGGAAAGGAATCTGAAAAAAAGAATTGACATGTATAACTAAATCACTTTGCTGCATACCCAAAACTAGCACAACATGGTCAATCAACTTTACTCCAATAAATATAAAAAAATTTAAAGAAAATAGAAATTTTAAAAAACCATTTATAACTCAATGTAAAAAGATCTAGGGAAGAGAAGTTAAGCCCCAACCAGTCAGAGAAGGTATCTTACTCTGTTTTTATATTCACTTAAGATACAAGTGTCAGGCACATAGAGAACAGTCAATAAATGTTCAATGAAGAAATGAATTAATTCCTTTCTTAGTGACAAGAACAGAAATTTAAACTACCTGTCAGGATTCTCAAATCTATGGACACATACTGCCATTTTTCCCATTACATTATACACCAGAGATAAAACTAAGATATTAATACTCTGAAACATGAAAAGGGTTTTGCCTAAGGTCACAATTATCCAAGTTGTTCTTAAACCCCAATCTTGGTTAGGTAAACCAAATCGTGTAACAGACAAGAAAATTAAAGCTCATGGAGGAGAAAAATTTTCCTGGGCTGGGATGTCAATGAGGAAAAAGACTGGTTATGTGTTACTTCAGAGGAAAGAACTAGGATTGAAGGTATAAGCAACCGGGAGGGCACACACTGACTTCAATAGCAGATGCTACTACCATGAAAACACTGGAAAAGTTAGTAAGTTTCTTATCCCTCTAAGTATTCAAGGAAAGGCTGAGTAATCATCTGTCTAGTCTCCTGCATAGGCACCTGTACTAGTTTTAAAGCTGGACCAGCTGATAATCTGAGGACCTTCAAAACTCCATCGTTACACTAACTCCTGTAACAAACAACCCACTACTTCTTGCCGCTAAATAAAAAATGAAGCCATCACTGAGATGGAAAAATGATGTTTCTTTCAGATGAAAAAAGAATGACTCTATTTAGGAAGGACATCATAAGTCATTCATTTAATCCAAAAGCTAAAAGTGTAGACACGGTAATATCAACGTTCAAGTAACACAACATCAATTCAAGCAGCTTTCTAGGCCACAAAAAGCAAAGAGAGCAAGGGACAGGGCACACGGCCTTGGTCACCGCATCTGTTAACACTCAACTGCTGTTTTCACTTAAGGTTAAATACTCAGAATTATGTAGGTTCCACGGGAATTAAAACTTGTTTATAACCTCAGCTCTAGGAATACCTTATTGTGAATTTTAAAGAAAATTATATAGCTGATGTTTAACTTAAACCAGATTTGTACAACATGAACCTATTTCTGGTCACCTGCTCCAACTCTCAAGCCACTGTGAACAGGTGGTAATTACAATTATTCTCCCTTCAATGCATGTGTCATTCACGGTACACGGTGGTCGTAATCTAGAAATTAACTGTAAAGTAAACCTTCCACTGACGTTCATTACACGAGGATGGAAATTCACATTTTTGCTTATAATGTGCACTTGGCTATCTCCTCCCCACAGGAGGAGGCGATTTCAAACTGCTTACAATAAAAATGCATAAACACTGAGGCGGAGTCAAGATGGCAGGTAGGAGAATGCAAAGTTAGTGTCTCCTCACAACTAGGGCACTTCCAGGCACTGATGTGGGGCCGTGGACACCTAAGCAGACGCAAGGAACCCCCTTCATGACCAGGCAGGATTTAGGGGGCTGGGAGGGGAGGAGAAGTGGAGCTGCTGGGACCAGCCACCCTGAGGGAGGGCTGAGGGAGGGGAGAGGTTCCCATGCTTGAAGGGCTCACTCACCGTGAGGAGATCAGCAAAGGGGGGGATCTCAGGGGACTGGAGGACCAGAAGGGAATGGGACCAGTGCTTCTGCAGCCCACTCAGGTCCCAGGGGGCCTGCTGGGGTCCAGAGCCTGAACCTCAGTCCTCCGAGGCCCTCTCCAGCCTTGCAGATCCTGGGGGATAGTGGGAGGCAGGGAGAGGGGGAGGTCAAGTAGAGGTGAGATGGATGGGAGCCCCTAAGGGGCAGCTGGGGGGGGGCTTCCCGCATTCAGGGGTGCCCACTCTCTGTAAGAAGATCAGCAAGGATGGGGGAAGACCTTCAGGGGATTGGGGAATTAGAGGGGAGCCAGCCAGCACTCTCCACACCTGCTTGGGTTCTGCCAAGCCTGCTGGGGTCCTGGGCCAGACCTCTCCCTTCCAACTACATAGAACCTAAGCTCCCTCCCCTGCACCTCCCCTACAAGGACCTATTCCCCTGCACAGGGGTCCTGAGCATAGGCCCCACCCTCACCAAGACCCTGCCCTCCACAGCCAAACCTGGCTCTACCCAACCGCCTGCAAACTCCAGTGCAACCCAAACAACAGGAAGACAGGAAGACAGCTTCACCCACCAAAAAAGTGAGACGACAAAAAAACTTATCACTGATGAAAGAACAAGGTAAACATCTACAAAGAAGAGGAAATAGGCAAGCTACCTGAAAAAGGATTAACAGAAATGATAGCAAAGATGATCCAAAATTTCAGAAACAGAATGGAGACACAGACGGAGAAAATATAAGAAATGTGTAACCAGGACCTAGAAGAACAAAAGAACAAATAAACAGTGATAAACAACACAATAACTAAAATGAAAAACACATTAAAAGAAATCAACAGCAGAGTAACTGAGGTAGAAGAACAAGTAAGTGAGCTGGAAGACAGAATGTTGAAATAACTGCTGAGGAGCAGAATTTATACAAAAGAAAAGAATTGAGGACAGTCTCAGAGACCTCTGGGACAACATTAAACGAACCACCGTTCAAATGACAGGGGGCCCCGAAGAAGAGAAAGAGTCTGAGAAAATATTTGAAGAGGTCACAGATGAAAACTTCCCTAACATGATAAGAGACAGCCACCCAAGTTCAGGAAGCACAGAGCGTCTCACACAGCAGGGGTTTCCAGCCTATTTTGGCACCAGGACCAGTTTCACTGAAGGTAATTTTTCCATGGACTTTGGGGGAGGAGGTGGTCCAGGCGGTCATGTGAGCAATGGGCGCGGCAGATGAAGCTTTGCGTGGGCATCTGGGTACTAACAGGCCACAGACAAGCACCAGGGTTAGGGGCCTCTGCCATGCAAGATAAACCCAAGGAAAAACACACCAAGATATATAATATTCAAACGAACAAAAATTATATTCAAAGAAAAAGTATTAAACACAGCAAGAGAAAAGCAACAAATGACATACAAGGAAATCCCCACAAGGTTATCAGCTGATTTTCAGCAGAAACTATGCAGGCCAGAGAGAGTGGCAGAGAGAAATCAAAAGCTTTACAGGCAAGCAAAAGCTAAGAGACTTTAGCACCACCAAACCAGCTTTACAACAAATGCTAAAGGAACTGCTCTAGGCAGAAACATAAGAGAAGAAAAAAGTCCACAAAAACAAACCAAAACCATTTTTAAAATGGTAACAGGCACATACATATTGATAATTACCTTGACTGTAAATGGACTAAACGCTCCAATCAAAAAACACAGACTGGCTGAATGGATACAAAAACAATACCCATATATACATACATGGTCTACAAGAGACTTACTTCAGAACCCGAGACATATACAGACTGAAAATGAGGGGATGGAAAAAGACGTTTCATGCAAATGGAAAGCAAAACAAAGCTGGAGCAGTAACACTCTTAGATAAAATAGACTTTACAATAATAGTGGAGGGGGATTTCAACACCCCACTTACGCCAATGGACAGATAATCCAGACAGAAAATAAGGAAACACAGCCTTAAATGACACAACAGACCGGACAGATTTAATTGATTAAACTGGACATTTCACTTGAAAGGGCAGAATACACTTCCTGCTCAAGTGCACATGAAACATCCTCCAGAACAGATCACATCTTGAATCACAAATCAAGCCTTGGAAAATTTAAGACAACTGAAATCATATCAATCATCTTTTCTGACCACAATGCTACGAGATTAGAAATCAATCACAGAAAGAAAAAAAAAAAAACTGTAAAAAACACAAACATATGGAGGCTAAAGAGTGTGCTGCTGAATAACCAAGATATCATTGAAGGAATAAAAAAAAAATTAAAAATACAAGCAAATGACAATGAAAACATGACCCAAATGATGACCCAAAACCTACTGTGACACAGCAAAACCAGTTCTAAGAGGAAGTTTACAGCAATTCAAGAAACAAGAAAAACCTCAAACAATCTAATCTTACACCTAAAACAACTAGAGAAAGAAAAGCAAAACCCAAAGTTAGTAAAGAAATCATAAAGATCAGAGCAGAAAAAAATGAAACAAATAAAACAATAGCAAATATCAGTAGAGCTAAAAGTTGGTTTTGGGGATCATAAACGAAACTGATAACCTTTAGCCAGAATCATCAAGAAAAAAAGGGAGAGGACTCAAATCAATAAAATCAGAAATGAAAAAGGAGAAATTAGAACTGACATGGCAGAAATATAGAGTCATGAGACTACTACAAGCAACTATATGCCAATAAAATGGACAACGTTGAAGAACTGGAGAAATTCTCAGAAAGGTACAAGTTTCTAATACTGAACTGGGAAGAACTAGAAAATATAAACAGATCAGTCACAAGCAATGAATTTGAAACTACAATCAAAAGTCTTCCAACATACAAAAGTCCAAGACCAAATGGTTTCACAGGCGAATTCTATCAAACATTTAGAGATGAGCTAACACCCATCTTTCCCAAACTCTTCCCAAAAACTGCAGAGGGAGGAACACTTTCAAATTCATTCTGCAAAGCCACCATCCGGTAATATCAAAACAGACACAGATATCACAAAAAAAAGAAAATTACAGACCAATATTCTTGATAAACATGGACACAAAAATCCTCAACAAAATCTGACGATACAATAAAAGAATCATACAGCACAATCAAGTGGGATTTATCCCAGGGATGCAAAGATTCTTCAATATATGCAAATCAATCAATGTAATACACCATATCAACAAATTAAACAATAAAAATGAGATGATCTCAATAGATGCAGAAAAAACTTTTGACAATATTCAATGCCCATTTATGATTTAAAAAAAAAAAACAACTCTCCAGAAAAAAGGCAGAGAGGGAATCTACCTCAACATAATCTACCTCAACATAATTTGTTGCCATAGACAACAAATCCAGAGTAAATATTCTCAGTGGTGAAAAACTGAAAGCATTTCCTCTAAAATCAGGAACAAGAGAAGGATGTCCACTCTCACTACTATTACTCAACACAGTTGTGCAAGTCCTAGTCACAGCTATCAGAAAAGAAAAAGCAATAAAAGGAATCCAAATAAGAAAAGGTAAAACCGTCACTGCAGATGAAATGATACTATACATAGAAAATTCTAAAGATAACGCCAGAAAACTACTAGAGCAAATCAGAAAATCTGGTAAAGTTGCAGGATATAAAAGTAACGCACAGAAATCTCTTGCATTCCTACACACTAACAATGAAAGATCAGAAAGAGAAATTAAGGAGACAATTCCATTTACCATCACAACAAAAAGAATAAAATACCTAGGAATAAATCTACCTAAGGAGGCAAAAGACCTATACTCAGAAAACTATAAAACACTCATGAAAGAAATCAAAGACGATACAAACAGATGGAGATATATACCATGTTCTTGGACGCAAAGAAGCAATATTGTGAAAATGACTATACTACGCAAAATAATTTACAGATTCAGTGCGATCCCTATCAAATTATCAATGGCACCTTTGCACAGAATTAGAACAAAAAATTCTACAATTTATATGGAAACACAAAAGACCCCAAATAGCCAAAGGAATCTTGAGAAAGAAAAAACAGAGCTAGAGGAATCAGGCTCCTCAACTTCAGACTGTACTATAAAAGCTATAGTAATCAAGACAGTATGGTGTTGATGGAAAAACAGAAATATAAACCAATGGTACAGGACAGAAAGTCCAGAAATAAACCTATGGTCAACTCACCTAAGACAAAGGAGGCAAAAACATACAACGGAGAAAAGTGGACAGCTACATGTGAAAAAATGAAATCAGAACACTCCCAAACACCATACACAAAAATAAACTCAAAATGGGTAAAAGACATAAATGTAAAACCAGACACTATAAAACTCTTAAAGGACAATATAGGCATAATAGTTTCTGACATAAATCACAGCAAGATCCTTTTTGACCCACCACCTAGAATAATGAAAATAAAAACAAAAATTAACAAATGGGACCTAATTAAACTTAAACTCTTTGGCACAGCAAAGGAAACCATAAACTAGATGGAAAGACAACCCTCAGAATGGGAGAAAATATTTGCAAATGAAGCAACAGACAATTTATCTCCAAAATATACAAACAGTTCATGCAGCTCAATAGCAAAAAAAATTTTTTAAAACAATAAACAACCCAATCAAAAATGGGCAGAAGTGGTAAACAGACATTTCTCCAAAGCAGACACACAGATGGCCAAGAGGCACATGAAACAATGCCCAACATCACTAATTATTACAGAAATGCCGATAAAAACTACAATGAAGTATCAACTCACACTAGTCAGAATGGCCACCATCAACAACTCTACACACAGGGACTTCCCTGGTGGTCCAGTGATTAAGAATCTGCCTGCCAATGCAGGGGACACAGACTCGATCCCTGGTCTGGGAAGATCCCATATGCCATAGAGCAACTAAGCTTGTGCATCGCAGCTACTGAGCCTGTGCTCTGCAACAAGAGAAGCCACCACAAGAAGCCCACACACCGCAACAGAGTCAATTCCCGCTTCCTGTAACTAGAAAAAGCCCTAACACAGCAATGAAGACACATAGGTATTTTTTGAAATCTACAAACAATACACGCTGGAGAGGGTGTGGAGGAAAGGCAACAGTCTTGCACTAACTGATACAAGGGCTATGGAGAACAGTATGGAGGTTTCCTTAAAAACTAAAATTACCATATGACCAAGCAATCCCACTCCTGGGCATAAACACACAGCTGCAGCACTATTTGCAACAGCCAAGACATGGAAACCCAGATGCCCATCAACAAATGAATGGATAAAGACGACGCGGTACATATATACAATGGACTATTACTCAACCATAAAAAGGAACAAAACCGGGTCATTTTTAGAGATGTGGATGGACCTAGAGCCTGTAGTACAGAGTGAAGTAAGTTAAAAAGAGAAAACCAAACACTATATATTAACATGTTTGTGTAATCTGGAAAAACAGTCCTGATGAACCTAGTTCCAGGGCAGGAACAGAATCACAGACACAGAGAATGGACAGGTGGACACAGAGGGGGAGGGGAGGGTGGGATGAACTGGGAGACTGGGACATAAACCCACCACCATGTGTAGAACAGACAGCTAGCGGGGACCTGCTGCAAAGCACAGGGAGCTCAGCCTGGCGCTCTGGGACGACCTAGAGGGCTGGGGTGGAAGGGGATATATGTATGCATAAGATGATTCACTTCGCTGAACAGCAGAAACTAACACAACATTGTTAAGCATTTATTTTCCAATAAAATGCATAAACATAAATACCAGGATAGTTAAAAACTTTCTTCTGTCTTTAAAATACTGACAATGCTACTACCGTAACCAAACCTAACCATTAACACATATGTAATGAGATACAACAAATTCATATTTTTCCATATAAATTGTGAAAAAAAAAAAAGAACAAAAAAATTTTTATGAAGTAAGTTTGATTGTATTATTTCTTCGGCCAGCTCATACTCTGGATAAACTAGTTTGGCTTTTTTACTTTTTCTCTATGCTAAACTGGAGATGACATTTGACAATACAATTATATAAAACCAATGATTAAAAAATATAACAAACAGTTTGATGCATGCAACAAATGCTCAGGGCTGGGACAATGGTATGACCCAGAGGGATGGGATGGGGAGGGAGGTGGGAGGTGGGAGGGGGGTTCAGGATGGGGAACACATGTAAACCCATGGCTGATTCATGTCAATGTATGGCAAAAACCACTACAATACTGTAAAGTAATTAGCCCCCAACTAAAATAAATTAATTAATTAAAAAAATAAAGTTTAGATATAAAAATATATATATATAACAAATAATATAAATATCAACTAATAATATTGGAGAAGGAAATGGCAACCCACTCCAGTGTTCTTGCCTGGAGAATCTCAGGGATGGGGGAGCCTGGTGGGCTGCCATCTATGGGGTTGCACAGGGTCACACATGACTGAAGCGACTTAGCAGCAGCAGCAGCAGCAACTAATAATTACCCCCAAATTTTAATTTGTTTAAAAAACTTTATTTTTTCTGTTATATAGTAACCTCAACAGCAATAGCTATTTGGAAAAGTTCTCTTCAGGATCATTTGCCCAAGCAAGCTAACACACTCAGCTTGTTATAAAGCGACGCATGTCTAGAAGAGTAAAGGAGAAAAATAATGTAAATGTATACATTGTTCTGTTTCTGGTTCAGGCTCAAATAATTGCTGAACATGGAAATGCTTACAATTTGAGAAACTCAGAAATACAATTCTAGGGCAAGTAGTTTACAAAGCTACATGACATCTGAAGCACTGAAGCTGGAGAAGAACAGCAGTGTAACTGAGGGGGTCAGTTTTTGGAAAGGGCAAATGACTTTCTCATGGAGACATCATCCAAGGGACCATTTATTCCATTTACTTTTTTCCCCCAGAATCTTTATTTCTCTTCTTCTTCTCCTTTTTGTCTCTGGAATCATTAACTTTTCCATCCTAACAGCCAAAGGAAAGAGATAAAAACCGTCACTAAATGAACACAAAGTAGGACTTAAACCAAGTTACTGAAAAATACGTCTCCCATCTTTAAAACGGGAATCGTGACTTCCTCTTAAAGCTGTTGTGGTCATTAAAAAAATTAGAATGGAATTCACAGTAAGTATTCAGGATGGACCCAGCACACAGAAAGCATTTCCGAGGAGGTGGCTGCCACCCCACTCTTGTTCACCTGTGCCAGGCTGTCAGGTCACAGCGAGGACAGAAATAAATGGGAGACACTCTTCCTCTTACAGGGCTCCCAATTCACTGCGAGAAACAGACAGCACGTAACAGAAAAAGAAAGTAGATAAAAGTTCAAGATGGCACAAAGACAACACACAAAAGAGAAACTAACAGAGATGGGAGGGGCCGGAGGACAGGGAAGGTCTTTTAGCAATTCAGGTTTAAAAAAAAGGTTAGGGCCCGGGGACTAGACATCTGGTGAAATCAGGATTTAAAATGGAATCAAAAATGATTGTTAAACCCAAAATGGAGACGAGAAACGGTACTTGGCTTAATAAAAATTCATTTTAGTGGATATTTTAAATTACCTTTTCCATTAAAAAAAATTGCTAATAAAACTACAAACTCCCAAGGTATAGATCACAGTCGCAGCTTGAGATCCCAGGACCAAAAGGAATTCACCAAGTCTGTAATTGAGGGGGTGAGATGAGTGGGGAAAGGAAGAGAGTACACAACACGGACTTTATTTTCATTAAAAAAGAAAAAAGGTTAACACAACTGTCTATCATATTAAAGGTCCACAGGGAAACAAACACCAATTATCTCAAAAATCAAACTTAATGTTGATACTACTATCTGAAACATGTTTTTATTTCATACCTGACTATAGGCCCTCGGTTAATAATAGAAAAAGAAAGTATCACTTCACAAATACAGTTCCTGTGGTTTAAAAAAAAAAAATCTTTCAACTCATAGAAGGGGAAGGGATGGAAAGATAATCAAGTCTTTTTAGTATAAAGTATGGGAGGGACTTCCCTGGTGGTCCAGTGGCTAAGCCTCTGCATTCCCAATACAAGTGGCTTGGGTTTGATCCCTAGATCAAGGAACTAGATCATACACCGCCAATGAGAGTTTGCATGTCACAATGAAGATCACAGATCTTGTGGGTTGCAACTAAGACTCAGTGCAGACAAATATATAAATAAACAAAAAATTTTTTAAAAGAAAGTATAAAGGGTGGAAACTACTGGTGTCCTTACTGGCTCTCAAGGTAGCTGTAAACAAGATGACAAAAATGAGCACTGAAGTCTCATCTGCTAACACTCAGTAGGTCAATTCATCATAATACAACTGAATTACTCCATTTCTAGGGTTGGAAGTGAAGTTTATATTACAAAGTTCACTCAGGCAGGCTAACAAAAGAACAAAATGAACACAAAACAATAAAAGAATGACTACGCTGAGAAAAAGTAACTGCCAAAAGGTGTAGAAGGGAAAACGTCAGAACTACTGAAAGGTTTTCTGAAAAATCATTTTTGAAGTGAATTATCTAGCCAGCAGAAAAAATGAACAGGGATTAAACAGTAATAAAAATGGGATGACCAGAAGGAAGGTTTTAGGTAGAACCCTCTATTTTTTCCCTCTGGCTTTCTTTTATCAGTAGCCATGAGTCATGACTCATGAAACAAGCGACAAGAAAACAATGTTCTAAAACCCCTACAGATGAGGTAGGGATCCGCACCTTGCATAACACTACTTACAACTGGCAGAATTTATGCAATCACTTTGCAGTTCCAACTACGGTCACTAGCAACTGACATATGACCCAATACTGATGTTAAAGGGAATGCTTTCTCAGAATAGCAAGTACTGTCACAGAAGTGTGCGGGTCCCAGGAGTTCTATAACAAAATCGAGGGCCTCTGTTTCTTGTATGACATTCAGAAGCCTAATCTCTATGGTCCACTGATGTGAATTCCTATCTACACAGTAAGAGCTACTCATCTGCATTCAAAATCACCTGGAGCTCTCTTTCTTAAGGATTTTTTCTTGTTCTGAACAAAATCAGTGGCTGGATCTAAGGAACATAACTAGAGGCCATTCTAAAAGTAGAAAACTGTCAGGTAATTTGAACTAACACCTTGAGGAGTGAGGCAGAAGAGGAAAGCAGAACGTGGATAAGTCTATGCTTTACGATAGCTCTGTTACTCCTGATTTTATCAACACTCTAGTTGGAAGCCAAGTTTTATTATTATTTTTCAATATTATCTGGCTGCAGCAGGTCTTAGTTGCGGCCCGCAGCCTCTTCCATCTTCATTGAGGCATGCAAACTCTTCAGTTGTGACATGTGGGATCTAGTTCCCTGACCAAGATTCAAACTCAGGCCCCCTGCACTGAAAGTGCAGAGTCTTAGCCACCAGACCACTAGGGAAGTCCCGTGAAGTTTTATTATTTAACAAAGAATCATTTCTTTTCTTGAAAGAGTGAGAATGAATGTCATCATCTCACATCTACTTGAAAAAACTTCCCAGACCTGAATCCACCTAAATGTTCCCTGGGGACTTCAAAAAGCAATGCTGCCCAAACCAAGCTTATCACATTTCACCCAAACCTATTTGTTCCCATTTGTGTTCTGACCTGGACAATGGCACCTCCGTCTACCCAATCAAAACTCTGGAGACATCCCAGACTCTACACTCTGTGGGTTCTCTGACTTCCAGTATGAGTCGCTCAGTCCTGTCCAACTCTTTGTGACCCCATGGACTGTAGCCTGCTAGGCTCCTCTGTCCATGGAATTCTCCAGGCAAGCATACTCGAGTGGGGAGCCATTCCCTCCTCCAGGAGATCTTCCCAACCCAGGGACTGAATGCAGGTTTCCTGCATTGCAGGTGGATTCTTTACCATGTGAGCCTCCAGGGCAGACCTCCAGGTGAGGCAGATACTGCCAGTTCCAACATGTACTTAGAAGCAAAGGCTCCTACCACTGACACTCACTGCCCTCCAATCTGGAGACATGGGCCACCTGGTGATTTCAGCATCACCACAGTGAGCTGTTAACCATACAAGCTCTGTTTTCTTCCACTGCTTAGAGCTCCTTGAGTGTCGAGTCCATCCGCTGCACCCAGGCGGTGTCTGCTCAACGGAAGTCTGCTGAATGGCGAGAACGAGAAACTTCTACAAAGACCGTCTGGATGGGCCCCCAGAAAGCAGCGGAAGCAGCAGTTTGAGGAACAGGGGCAGTGAGTGGCTAGTGAGAGGGCAAGGAGACTAAGGAAAGCTCTGAGTGAGGGGGGGGGATGTCAATGAGGATAATTCGCAGTGTCAGCTGTTTAAGGCCTTATGCAAACTTGTTTTTTCAAGTCAAGAAAAAACAGGGAAAAGTTCAAGAAGCCAAAGGTTTTGAAGCCCACACTGTAGGACTACACACGTTCACCCAGATCTGAACCAGACAAGCACCAGACACTCTTCCAACTCAGCATTCTTTCCTAAGTCACTTTACAAGTCTAATTTTGATACCAGTTGGGAAGTGACTTCATAGGTGAGGAAGGAAAGATAAGCCAGGCTAGAACACAATAGCTGTGTGATTCCTTTCAGGGTAGCCTAAGGAAAAGAGCATGCCTGGGCTACAGCATCAGAGACCTAGGTCCGAATTCTACCTCGGCCATCGAATGAGTTATGTATTCTTAGTCAAGTGAGCCAGCTTCTTTACATCTTAGTTTTCTCTTCTTCAAAATGTGGACACCACTACCTATCTGGTACTTTCTGAGAGGATGTCTGGGCAAACAGTACTACATGTATCACCGCAGAGTCTGCAAGGATCATGAATGCTCACCTCTAGACACAGCAGTGGGACTAGCATGTGTGCGTGCTCAGTCTCCCAGTAGTGTCCGACTCACTGCGAACCCGGAGACTGTAGCCCACCAGGCTCCTCTGTCCATGGGATTTCCCAGCAAGAATACTGGAGTGGGTTGCCATTTCTTCCTCCAAAGGATCTTCCCTATCCAGGAGACCCACATCTCCAGCATCTCCTGCGTTGGCAGGAGGATTCTTTACTACTGAGCAAACTGGGAGGCCCCAGTGGAACCGGCAGGAGAAAGCAAAGGGGATTTTACACTTTTTCTTAAATATACTTCTGTATTATCTGAATTACCTTAGAAGACCATTCATTTATTACTTGTTTTAAAAAGTAAATCTAAATTAGCTGTGCTTAACAGACTATTCTGATGCGTCAATATTTTAAATGAACAAGCAGAAACCTCTTTATAGGAATGTAAAAGATAATTTAAAGAACGTGTAGGACGCTTTCTCTATTCACTGAGCCACTGGCTCACAGTGAACCTGTGGGGTGGGGACATTCGGTTCTGCAGGGTTCCCTTAAGGGCTTCACAGACCAATCTCCCCACTGCATGAATAGCAACAATGGGAATTATATTACTTTTAATTTTTAGCACAAATAATTTCCTTCAAGGATTAAGAAAACTCAAATATTAAACTCACTGATTTTCACAAACACCCCCTGAGAGTCTTACAGAATGTGATGAAAAGAAAAAGGGCAAAGCTGTGGTCCAGAGACACTCTGGGTAACCTGTTTTCCTGGTGGTATCTTGGTGTACAGTGTCTAGGAAGAGGGCTTGGGTCTGGTGAAGCCTGGGAAGGGGTCAGAGCAGTGCTGCTGGCTGGGTAACCCTCTAGCTCCATTTCCCTGCTTCAGGACAAACCTGAGGGTTCTCAAGGGGAAGGTGACCCTGAAGCCAGACCCACCAGTCATCCAGCTGGGGAACATTCCCAGAGTCAGTGTGGATACTCCGGCATCCTAGAAATTTCCTCCCTCGAAGCACTGGTTTCTATCTACTCTGGTGAAGCAACAGTCAGTTACAAACTCGTATCTTTTCAAAATTAGATCTTAGAACAAAAAACCTGTGAAACCTAAATACTTCCTTTTATAAGTTTATGAGAAAAATCTCTAACTTTTGTCCAATTTTAATACTAGCCACAAAGTTTAAAATGTTCATATGAGAAATATTTTATCCTAGTAACAAAGGTCAAGAGGATGGCAACATGCCTAAGAGGACATCCTTCTACTACAAATTTCAACATGGATACTTTTCAAGGAGAGGGTGTGTACGGGAACACGGCCACATCATGGACACTTCAGGGACTTTGATTTCATTTTAAGAAGTGATTTTACAGGATTATGACAAATGCGAAGTGATGTCACAATTTGACTCTGATCTAGAAAGTTAAAAAATGTCCAAGTTCAGTACCAAACCTAAAAATGTCATCTCAAACAATACCAATTATACGGACTAAAGAATAAATGTGAAGTATCCATTAACTTGTTGCTTTAATTTAATAGCTAGTGGAGCATTTTGATGTCTTCTCAAACTGCTTTTAAAAACACTGAGCCTTTTGTGTAAGATTGAGATGTTCTAACATGAGACAAATATATAAGCCATTAAAATACCAGTTAATAAAAATCACCTGCATATGCTGACTTTTGCGATTCTCTCTGAAAATGCAGCAAAGTCAACTTTTTGGGTGCAGAGGCACAAAGTCAAATGAGGTGTGTCCTTTAACGGAACACAGCATTTCTCTAGACTCCCTAAAATGTTAAGCATGTCAAGAGATTTTAACATTTTCATTTGAGGATAAAGAGAAATAAACTTTAAAATAGTGTATTTGCTATATATAAAAAAAGGTTCAAAATTCAAAATATTAGTTCTTGAAATGTGTGTTTTGGTTAGTTCTCTATGCATAAAGCCTAAACTAGCCATGTGGTTTTAAAATGCATGGAATTCCCTGGTGGCCTGGCTGGTAAAGAATCTGCCTGCAGTGCAGAAGACCCGGGTTCAATCCCTGGGTCAGGAAAATCCCCTGGAGGAAATGGCAACCCACTCCAGTATTCTTGCCTGGGAAATCCCGTGAACAGAGGACCCTGGTGGGCTACAGTCCATCAGGTCACGAAAGAGTTGGACTCGACTTAGTGATGAAACCACCACAAGCCATGTGGTTTAAAAACATACACAGGATATTTTCCTACATTAAAAAAAAAGCAATATATCTTTCTAGGGATTACAATAAATGTACAATCTGGTTGGTTCTACACAGAATTATAACTGTTAGATTCCTTCACATTAAAACTTTACCTAGGAAGCTCCTAAATATAACCACATATTTCCTGTTTTTACAAGTTAACATTTACTTTCTTCAGATTATGAGATATGTGTTTAATGACAGTAAGATTTTATTGGCAGCATGAGGCAAGCCTCCACTTCCCAATACCACAATCTTTCATATTAGCCTATTATGAATAGAGAGGGTAAAGATGTAGTGGACTTGCTTTAATTTGCACTGTCCCGGTTATTTCCCCCCAATTCCCCAGGTAAAACTGACACACACCAGAGCTCCCCCCTGCTAGTGTGCACCTCTGCAAGCTCTAACATGAGCGGTCAGGGAGCCACCGTCACAGCAGACACACAGAGATCTAGAGCACCACTCTAGAGAGTGCCCTGTGCCGCCCTGCAGACAACTCCTCCCAGCCCAGCCCCTGGCAACAGCAGGTCTGTTTTATGTCCCTAAAGTCTTGCCTATAAATGGACTCATGCGGTGTGTACTGTCGACAGTCTGGCTTTCTTCACCGATGCATCTGAGATCTGTCCATGTGGCTGCACGTGCCAGTAATTCATCATTTCTTTCTGCTGAGTGGTATCCCTTTGCACAGGTGTTCCACAGCTTATTTAAGCTTGAGATAGTTATGAATAAAGTCACTGAAAACATGTGTGTACAGGTACCTGTGCAAACTTAAATTTTCATTTGTCTTGTGTAAACACCTAGGAGTGGGCTCGCTGGGTTGCATGTTCGTTTTATTAGAAACTATCAAACAACATGTGTGTGTTCATTTACAGATTCTTTATTCAATTCCACTCACATAATCCTTTTTTTAAATACCATATAGTCTTTTTTTTTTAAGTCTTTATTGAATGTGTTACAATACTGTTTCTGTTTTATGTTTGGGATTTTGGGCCGTGAGGCACGTGTGCTCTTAGCTCCTTGACCAGGGATCGAACCTGCAACCTCGTCATTGGAAGGTAAAGTCTTAACCACTGGGCCACCAGGGAAGTCCCCCACATAGTCTTGATTATTGTACCCTTACACTAAGTACCAAATATTCTAATTACTTTTAGGTTAACCTTTTCTTTCTTTATTGGCTAGTCTTAGGACTTGTAAAGCAACTCTTTGCATTTGTCTTTAGGAGAGTTTTCTCAATGATTTCTTAAGAGCTCGTTCTCTAGTAAGAATAGGTATCTATATTACAAATTATTTCCCCTGTTTGTTCCCATTATAACTTTATTTTAAACATACATGCACCATACCCATAAAGTAATCAAATCTATCAGCAATTTCTTATGATTCCTGTTTAGAAATGTCAAGATCTTATGAATACTCAACTCTGGGGGAGCTTAATTCTTCATATACAAATCCTGAGTTCACTTGGAATTTACTGTGACATATGACGCAGGTAGGGATCTATCATCCCTTCTTGAAATATTTAATTAAGCCAGTACAACTTACTATACAATTCTTCCTGTGATGCCTTCTGATAATGGAACAATTTCAAAGCATTAGGGCCTCTTCTTTTTTCTGCATCACTTAATCACCAGCATCAGTCCTTACACTAAAAGGCCACAAGCAGAAACGGATGTGTGTGTTCAGCAAGTATACGGCACCACTGTTTGCCAGGCACTGTGCTAGGTGGTGAAATGTAGTAAGACCTTACAGGTTGGTAATGAATTTCCAGGAGACATGGCTCTGCGACCCTTTGTGTCCTGGGTCTTGCCACAGTTCATCTCTGTTCATTCATTTGCAGAGAAAATAATAAACATCTGGCTTATAAAAGATGGCTCCACCTTATCCTCCACCTAGGGTTCCCATTCTAGAATGCTTCCACATATCTGGCTCTACCTCCGAAGGACCCACAAGCCCAGATAAAAGCCTGGAGTCTAGACAACAAACAAAGGGACAAAAATAAGAGTTGTTGATTACAATTTCACGATTCTTCCCTCAACTCTTGTTGCTATCAGTGTGCTGGCCTCTAGGAAGTCCCTGTGTTACCTATGAGCTGAAGGTTAAAAAAACAAATTTATTGATCTTGCTAGAATTTTATGTAAAATTAACTAATAAATAAGGATATGAGTGAGACTCTGAAAATGACAACTGTAAACCAAATACATGAGCCTTACGCAGGCCGTGGACAGCCCATTTCTGTATCCCAACAGCCTTTATCTGCTTGCTTTCCGGTGCTCTCTTGTGTTGGGGACAACCCAAGAATTCATCTAAAGAAAGGGATCAGTAAGTAGTTCCCTAACTGGTACAAGACACTGATGGCTGAGGATTCTGAAGTTCACTTATCCTACCTAAAACAACACCAGAACAACTTGAGAAAGCCTTGTCACCATATGAAAAGCTGCTCCCTTTACTCCAGATAGCAGCTCAGAGAGTCAAAGGTTAGAAAGTCACAGAACACAAGCTCTTTTCTATTCTTGCCTCTGCTGACTGATGATTTCACTACTGAAGCTAGATGGTAAATCCAAGAAACTTTTATCAAGCTGTTTACTGACAACTTGATAATATGACTGTCCACGGGACAGATGGCACTGTGCCCCAACCACAAACTCATGACTGAGGAAAAAATTCGGACTAGTCTAAAACCTCTGGGAATCTTCTGCTTCCAGGCAGAGCAGAATGGGCTACAGCCGACTGACCGACGGCCCTGCTCTAACAACTAGAAACAAAACGATAACTTGCAGAAATCATGTTTTTGAAGCCCTGGAAACAAGAGAAATAGGTGAACTAAAATTCCAGATCAGAAAGGGCCCCTTCTAGAGCCGAGGCAGCAACTCAAACAAGAATCATGTGACCTCCAGAGTTTCAATGGATCACAGAAGTTCCTGAAAAGGTTAAGCCCAATCAACTTTTAATACACTATAAGAGGACCTTAGGTATAACATCCTTTTTAAAACCCTGAAAAACAGGTAAGGTTGGGAAAATACAGCTACTCTGATGCGAGAATAGAAGCTTACAGTGAACTGATATTTAATGTCTCATACATCTGTCAACTGGTATCTGTATACATTAGTCTCTTAAGGATTTGTTAAATCAGTCTCTGCCCTCTAGAAACGACCACTGAGTACAAAACTGGGCTCCAACACGCTGTCACATCATCCGAGGGGCTTCCCTGAATCTACTGGAGCTCCCGATCCATGTTCTCTCACACTGGAACAAGAACCTCCAAATGTCGGTGAAGAGTTAATACACAAAAACTCTGTTACAACACAAAAATGAGTATGTGGGCTTTTCGTTTTGCTTTTTTTTAAATCATGGGATGCCCCCCTGGCGTCCAGTGGTGAAGAGCTCGCCTTCCAATGCGGCGGGTGCAGGTTCAATCCCTGCCGGCGAGCTGAGATCCCACATGACTCGGGGCCAAAAAACCAGATCATAATACAGAAGCACTATTGTAACAAATTCAATAAAGACTTTGAAAATGGTCCACATCAAAAAAATCTTAAAAAAAAAAATCCTATCGGTCACACCCAATAACCAACAAATTAAATCTATTTTAGCTTTTAAAAATAAAACAGTGCTCCCTCAAATGACATGACGTTCCTTTTGGAAGTAGCCCTTTCTAAAACTTGACCTCCAATTTTCCATTACTATCTTCCCAAGTCATAGCTAGGAAACTGAAAACTCAATAAGGAAAATGAGAACTCTTAAGAGTTACACACAAAAAACAAGGCCACTGTTCTGCATCTGGATTTCATGCCCCCAGGTTTACTGCAGTAGTGCCCGTGCTCGTTCTTTCTGTCGAAAAGTTCTGGGCCCACTTCTTACGCAGCTCCAAGGTCCGATTTTAAAAAGAGCTTCATGATAAAACATGGTAAAACACCTCAGAAACTGCACCTCTGCAAAGAAGCACCACAGCTCTCATCAGACTCGTGGTGAGCGTAGCACTCGTGAAATATCCAAACAGAAGGCGAGAAAAAGGAGGTATGATGTGACCAAAGAGATCAGGAAGAGTCAGGGAGGGCAGCCACAACTCAACTTTGTAAAGAAGTCTAGAAGACGGTAAATTTTCATTACTTCATCTCTGCAATGTTTATTCAACCAACAGGAACAGCTCGTTGTGTTTGCCAGGAGACGAGGACGGAACGTAGAGAAGATGGAAACAAACGCAGTTCCCTCTCTCCACGACCTTACTACTGAGCACGTGGGACAAACTTGCCATCTGGAGCGATTATGCTTGGCATCATGCCATCCAATTCCGAAGGGAAAAGGCCAACAGGACGTATGTCCTCTGCATCTCATCACCCCCTTTTTTTTTTAAAGCCATTTACAAGCCTTTGTTTTTATCCAACAAACCAGAGTGCCTACTCTGTGCCTGGCTGCACCCCAGGCACCAGGGAGACTAAGGTGTATTTGTGAGGAGGATCTAACTTCACAATCTTATTTTCCTACTCATCAGATGTTGCCACAAATGCTGGGGACCCACAATTTTTCCTTAGGTTTCAGGGTTTAAAATAATTCTGAATTAGGGGACTTCCCTGGTGGCCCAGTGGTTGAGAATCTGCTTTCCAATGCAGCAGACACAGGTTTGACCCCTGGTTGGGGAACTAAGATCCCACATGCCACAACTAAGACCTGATGCAGCCAAATAAATAAACATTAAAAAATAATTATAATAATTTCGAATTAAAAGTTCTAAAATAGTAAATTAGGCAGTGCTTTATACTATACTGGGTATAATTTTAACTAAATCACCGTCAGGCTAATAAATCGACAGAAATACTTAAGATACACCAATGTCTTCCAGAGACAGAGCAGATTATACAGAAAATGGGTTATACAGAATGATGCGACTAAGAAATGAAAACTGGTGAAGGACATGAATTGGCATCATGGCTGTATCGAAGCATCAGCTCCACAGGAGTCTCTGCTGATGAACCTGGCCTAGCTCCAGGCGCCCTGTGCCAAGAGTGAGCCACCTTTCTCTACCAAAGTCAACACTACCATGAGGATCTGACTGAAAGAAGTCACAGCCCTTGAAAGAAGTAAATCAGCTGTGTGTTAAGGTGACTGTGAAAGCATGTCCCAACAGCCACCGTGGGAGTCACGACAGCTCCAGGACGCATCGGGCAGGGTCTCCCCAGAAAGTGGGGGCCTGTCGCTGACGAGTCCCACCAGTCTCACCTCAGGAGACACACAGGAGAGTGATGAAGCCCAGAACCCTCATGGGAGCAGATACATATCCTTCAACAGTTCTTAAACACACCACAGTCAGTCTGTGGAGGCATTTGGAGCTCTGAGTCTGTCCAACATAGTGCATTCTGACTGAAAGGATTCCGAATTTCCTGTGTCACTGAGATTATTCTTTGTTCTGCAAACTAGTCTTTCACAGGTGTGTATTTCTCTCCACAAATAAAAGGCTTAAAAAACAACCCAGTCTGACATTTCCAACACCCCAAAGATTGCTATGTCACACCTGAAGTGAAGATAAGTGGTGAAGACAGGCGGCTTCAGTTTTCATATGTATTTCTGTATCAAAATAGTTACTGTTTTGGATATTTTGAACAACTCTTCTGAAGTTGCAAGAACCTAAGCAGTTATCAAGTAAATACCAGGACCTTCATGTGTTTTTTTTTTTTTTTAAAAGTAACCTTAAACACACACTCACACACACACACCCTTCTTCAGAAGTCAACCTACTCCCTCAACACAAACCTAACATCCTGAAAGTCAATCACAACTACAAACACGAGCGCAAAAGCACATCCACACAGGCCTGCCCTTCCTCCCAGACTCCCCACGCAGCCAACATTTCAGAAATTCCGCCAGGACACATTCCCAGAGGAGAGAGCACCTCAGGAAGGAAGATGAGGCCACTGCAGCGCCAGAGAAATGTAAGGCGTCACGTTTCTCTTCCAGAGGTGGCTGTGCAGAGACACTTACAGCCGATGGCTCAAGGCTGACTCCCTGGGGTCTCCATTCACCAATCCCTGCAACAATCCTAAGGCAGCAACTACTGCGACCCCCAGAGCACAGAGGGATGGGGCTAAGTGGGGAAGGAGAGCGGAAGTGGTGGGGAGATGAGGCCTGAGGGCAGGGCTGGAGCAGGAGGAGGGTGACTGACAGGCCCGGTGGCTGAGCAATGACAGGAAAAACTGGGAGGGAAAGTCAGGAAAGAAATGGGGGAACCAATCTCAAGGGCCAGGCCAGCCACTGTGAGGATGCCAGTTTTGACCGAGTGAAATGGCAAGTCTTTAAGATGTCCCAAGCAGAGGAGTGACATAGCAGATTCCTGTTTTGAAGGCACTGAGAAGCACTGTCTTCCTCCTGAGCGTTGGGTACCTGAGACAGCGACCTCAGGCTGCAGACCCAAGAAAGCCCCCTCTTTACAGCTCTCCTTAGAGCTGCTCCCCAGGACAACCCCGACTCGCCCTCACCCAAGCCCCAGGGGCCGCCTCTCCCCACAACTGTCAGTGTCTGAGAAGGGCAGCAGCACAGAACGGGGAAAAGGAAGCCTGCTGCTAAAATGCCTTCTCTCACTTGCTTCCTTAGAGAGGGAGACACACACACACACACACACCCCAACCCAAAACTGTCCTCAGACAAAATACACACACACACACACACACAAATGTAGGTGAACACCAACTTCTGGTTTTTATTCGAATAGGACCTGCAATTACCAGCTCTGCACACCTTTGTCTACAGCATTTTACAGGGAGGAAGAGGTGCACTAAGATTCACCTAAAACAAAACGAAACCCCTGTCGAGTTAACAGTCATCAGAGCCCTGAGAAAACCGCAAAGGTACTGTCCATCTTCTGACCAAGAAACTGATTCTGAGCGATGCAATGAAGCAACCTTCTGACCGCTGTGGAAAGGAAGCAGGCAGGACAGCCTCTGAGTGTTTAGCTTCAAGTTCCAGGCAGCAGAGAAGCATCAGAGAACTTTTCAAAGGGACCTGAAATTTGGTTTTCACTGACTGAGCACAGTGTGCCTAAAAGTGGGAGGTGGAGTGGAGAAATTAAGCTTCATTATCAACATCAAAATGAATCCACATTCTCACCTTTTTTGAACCTAAAGGTTAAAAATTTTTTTTTTTCCCTTACTAATTCTCTAAAGAACATTAGAATACTGGGAATCTATTTTTTCACTAGTCGCTGAAAACATTTGATTCTATGGATTCGAATCAGTGGTAGTCAAGGCTGGATGCGTATCGGAATCTCATGAAAGCTTCAGGTGGGGGGCCTCACCCAACGACTATCAGAATCAGAATCTCTAGCAGGGTTGCCCAGGCAAAGTTTTTTTTTTTTTTCTTTTTTAAATCTCCCCCAGTGAAACTGGTGAGTGAAAAGTTAAGGACCACCGGTTTAGATCTTACCATACCACTAGACAGTAAGTTATACTTTTCAAAACAGAATCATCTGTTTCATTTTCTCTGACCTTATTACACAGTAAGAACAATATATACCATGGCTAAAAAGGCAGCAGGGAAAACATCAAAAACACGCAAATCATTTCTATCATGTTTCTCAAACCTTTCACTAAGAAATCAACGGTTGAGTTAGCGTAAAAAACCCCCTCTAAAGGGCACCTATAAGCCTATACCACACCTGACACTTCCTGCTCAAGAATCTCCTTATAGACATGAAATTTAATAACAGTTTATTTATAAAACCCAAAAGATTTTACTCAAGGCACTGCTACTGCCTTCTCAAATTAAACAACATTCACATTTAAAGCCAACGCACTGTGAAGACATAACTAATACTAAATCAAGTGCTTTTACTTACAAAGGGCTCATGCCAGATCAATTTTTAATTGTGATCTCTGAAATAATTTTCATTTCTCCTAGGCATGTGAAACTTCAAAAAGTTTAGGGAAGGATTTTCATTTTTTCTTTTGGTTTTATACGACAAGTGATGGCACTATACTTTGAAAAGGTACCTTTCGGAGCATGTGACCCTGTGTTTCACAGTTGGGTTGTGGAAGACGTGTGCCACATTTCTAGGGATGTGTTTTTCACTTCTCGGCAAACAAATGCTACCTGTGTGACTAGGCCTGAGCCCCTAGTGCAGCTCATGCTGGGCACACCTACACAAGTAGGTTCTATGTCTCCTTTTTAGAGTAACACAAGGTGCTACTTTAAAAAGGACCAAACTTCCTTACCCACACACAGAAGAGGCATAAATCATCCCTTAGAAATATGTAATCCCAAATTCCAGAGTTTGGGGCCTAAAACTCTGACACACGCCTAAGGTCTTACAACCTACACTCATCGAGACCTTATGTCCAAATGACAAATAGGATAAGAATAAATAATATAAAACTTGGCCAGATTCTGACTGGGAAGAAAAGGTTCAAGTCGGAAAATACTGAAACATTACAAACACATCTGTCTCTAATAAGTGACAACTGAGAAAAATCAAACTGTACACAAATTTGGTGCAGCCTGGCAAGCACGAAGTAAGTATATAAACAAGTATATAAACAAGTATATAAACAGCTTTAGCAAGTATATAAACAGCTTTTCTGTAGTAAGTCTGAAATAAAAGCAAGGTGCTATCAAGTCACAGTATAAACTATAACGGCAGACTGACGTAAACCTATGAAAAAATTTTTCATCTGTTTACACTTTTTTGGATTATTTCAAAGTTGTGTCACAAAGTTTAGGTTAGGTTGCACTATCTGTATAGGAAGGAGGAATCCTTTAAAAAAATATCAGAGAGAATATTTAAATGTTTTATACACATAATGCTAGAATCACAGGTCTTTTGGTGGTTCCTGTTTCCTAAGCCCTCTGATAGACTCTTTCATGGTTAAGAGCATGTAGAGATATTTTATCACAGGACTAGAACAGACTGAGGAATGACCGCTATAAGCACATTATACGTGGCTTCCAGCTTAACTATAGCTCTGGGCTTAAATACACCAAGATTTCCCAAATATTATACAAGATATAATTAGCATATAAATTAACAGTCAAGAATGTCTGAATTTATGTTTTACTGATCTACTTTTTGACAAGACAAGGTAATTCTTTTCAGGGAGACCACAGTCATTTTTAAATTCACACTGGATTTTGAGATGTTCTTCACATGCAGTATGGCAAGGCAAAGAAAAGAATAACTAAAAAGAACACAATTCTAAGATGTGTCCATAGACTTCATCGGATGTTAAGGCATTACTGAGTCAGAAAAACCTAAGAACCACTTCTCCAAAATAAATGCAAGTACATATTTTCAACATGGTGAAGGTTAAATGCTCCGACCTCAGTGGATACAGGATTATTTTTGGCTGATTATCTGGTTTTACAATTGGCTTTATTTTTAAAAATACAATATAAAAATAATTTGTTAGCAATGAAAAAATGCAGTGTGTTTCTGCCATGGCGACCTTCACTCTCAGACCATAATCAGGCATTATTGTTAAAAATAAAGTAAAAACAACCCCTACACAACAGCTCAGGAACATCTACATTGAAATACTTGACTTCCCTGATGGCTCAGGCGTTAAAGCGTCTGCCTGCAATGCAGGAGACCTGGGTTGCTAAGATCCCCTGGAGAAGGCAATGACAACCCACTCCAGTACTCTTGCCTGGAAAATCCCATGAACGGAGGAGCCTGGTAGGCTCCAGTCCATGGGGTTGCAAAGAGTCAGACATGACTGAGTGACTTCACTTTCACTTTAGGCAAAGAATAGTAAGTATTTTTTTTAACTTTTATTTGAAAATAATTATAGATTCACAAGAGCTGCTCCCCCCCCACAAAAAAAAAAAGCACAGAGAGGTCCCATGTACTCTTCACCCAATTTTCCCCGCGGCAACAGCTTACTTAACTAGAGCACATCATCACAACTAGGAAACTGGCTGGTTTACTCCACAGAGCTTATTCGGATTTCCCTGTTTTACATGCACTCATTTGTGTATAGCGTCCATGTAATTTCATCCCATGTATCGATTCATTTAATGACACCAGATACACAGAAGTGTTCCATCACCACAAGGCTCCTTCATGTGATCCCTTTATAACTACATCACTCACTATCAGCTCCAGCCTGTGGCAACTGCCGGTCTGTTCTCTCATCTCTGTAATTTTAGTTCAAGAGTTATATAAATGGGAATTATGCGGTATGTAAGTTTTTGAGATTGGCATTTTTTCACTCAGCGTAATTTTCTTAAAATCCATTCAGGCTGTTATATGAATCATTTGTTCCTTTTTATTGCTGCATAGCATTTCAGGGCAAGGATGCACCACAATTTCACCCACTGAAGGACATGTGGCCTGTTTCCAGTTTGGGGCTATTATAAATAAAGTTCCTATGAACAACCACAAACAGATTTTCATGTGAAAATAAACTCCCAGGAGTGCAACTGCAGAGTTGTATGGGAAGTATATATTTAGTTTTATAAGAAACTGCCGAACTATCTTCCAGAGTGGTGTAGTAGCAATTCCTCTCCAGCTCTTCTTTCTCATAACTGTTCTAGCTGCTTTAGGTCCGTGCCCTTTCCACACAAGTTTTAGAGTAATGTTGTCTATGTCCTCAAAAACTCTGCAGGGCTTTTGGCAGGAACTGGATTAAACCTATGGATCAATTGGGAAGAAGTGACATCTGTACTATCTGGTTTTCCAATTCATGAATATGATTTATCTCTCCATTCATTTAAGTCTTTTTTAATTTCCTTCATTAGCATTTTGCATTTTTCAGCATAAATTATTTTCTTATATGTGTTTTCTTAGATACATACATTTTCTTTCATAGGATTGTAAATATTATTGTTTTTAATTTCAGGCTCCAGATGTTTGTTAATATAGAGAAATGCAATTGGTTTTTGTGTGTTTATCTTGTATCCTGTGATCCTGCTGAATTCACTTATCATTTCTAGTAATTTTTCTGTAAATACACATCTTGAGATTTTCAATGCAGAAAATCATGTCATCTGCAGATTGAGGTGGTTTTATTTCTTCCTTTCCACTCTGTATGCCTTTTAGTACTATGCCCAATAAGTGTGGTGAGTGAACATCCTTGTCTTGCTTCCAAACTTGGAAAGCATAAAGATGAAAGCATTCAGTCATTCATCATTAAGTATGTCAGCTGTAGATTTTTGAAGATGTTCTTTATGAAGTTGAGAATGTTCCCCTCTTTTCCTAGTTTACTGAGAGTAATATTTTAATGTGGGACGAAACACAGATTTATAAAAAGAACTCTAGTTTTCTGCATACTCATATGCATGAGGACACTTTTTATAACTCCATAAATGAATAATCTTTACTAAATA
Organism: Giraffa tippelskirchi; assembly: GCF_054371585.1. Classification (NCBI taxonomy): domain Eukaryota; kingdom Metazoa; phylum Chordata; class Mammalia; order Artiodactyla; family Giraffidae; genus Giraffa; species Giraffa tippelskirchi. Next base: position 14,757,385 of record NC_137283.1, on the reverse strand, counting down.
CTGAACTGCAAATTGTGGACAGTGTAGACAGATTTTCTGTTTACATCCCAAAAAGCTTATACACATTGACTTCTAAGTCCAAACCTTTGCACTGTATTAACATGGTGCCACGTTTTACATAATTTAGCTTTCAATGATTTCTCCTGATTATTAACTTAGCAAATAATAAACTAATGAAGAGACCTAATATTTCATCCTTGAAACTGTTTGTCTATAAACTAGGAAGTATCTAATATAGGGGTTTTCAGTTCCAAAACTGTAACTTCCCTGGAAGCCTCTGAATCTCAAGTGAGATGATCAAGTTTTCGATACCAAATCTAGTTCATTTTAACTTGAAACTAAACTTTAAAAATTTACTGAAGTAAAAAGATATAAACAATGTCAGGGTTTTACACTGTGCATGATCTGAGAAACAGTTTTTTCATTTTAGAGTTTCTGTATTTGAAGAAACCTATAAAACATAGTTTTGCTTTTTAAAGCAGAGTAAAGTCTTCTCCTGGTGGCTCAGTGGTCAAGAATCCCCCTGCCAATGCAAGAGAAGCAGATTCGATCCCTGGGTCGGGAAGAGCCCCTGGAGGAGGAAATGTCAACCAGCTCCAGTATTCTTGCCTGAATAATCCCATTTTGTTCCTTTTCCCTTCTAACTCGGTGAAGTCAACTTAGTACACGTTCTTGAAAGCCAACTGAGGCAACTGGAATCAACAGCTCACTGAGTATGATCCAGCCTCTTTCTCCCCACAAATCTCTCGATATGAGAGCAAAGGTAGATGGCACACAGGATCAGACTAACAGAGGAATCAGCTGACAGAAGCATCTGTGTTGGTCCTTTTCAGAAGACAGTCTGGAAACAGGAAAGACTTGCACTTAAGACAATCACTACAAGAATGAATCCAGAAAAAAACTTTAAAAAGAATGAATCCAGTTCTCTCCCTCTGTAACTCATTGAGCATGAACAAGCAGGTGTTTGTTCCAGGTGGGGGTAGTGACTGTGGACACAGGGGCAGAGGTGTACTGACAGTCTGTCAAACACTAAGATCAGATACCAGGCCACCCTCTGCTCCTCCCCCACATCAACTGGAGGTTACTCAGACACTGAATTTGCAGACTGCTAGAGAATCTCCAAAAACAATACAGAAGGTAAGCACACAACGAACAATCCCCAAGCACCAAGCCGACAGGAGCAGCAGGAGACATGAACCAAGTGCACCAAGCAGAACTAACACCCAAGAAAAACCACTTAACACAGCATTTCTAGAAGTGAAACTATGCACCACAGATTAGATGAAAAGTATAGCCCAACAATGACAATAAAATTAATCTCACGTGAGACTGTGCCCCCGCAGCGTCTGAAACAAAAGATGATTGGAAAGTATCTTTAAAGTTGGAAAGAAAACGATTCTTAATATGTACTTCTGTACTCAGCCAAAGTACCATTCAAATGTGATGATACGTTCAGACAAAGACTTGGGAAACTTTTCAGAAGTCTTCTCTAAAGAATTAAAAACAAAACAAAAGTAATCTAAGATAGAAAGGTGACAAGTCAGTGGTAAACCAAAAAATTAGTAAAATTAAGTTCAAAATTAAAAATTTTGTATAAAATAAATAAAAGCAAATAAAGGAAAGTGAAAGCAAACTATAGTCTTGTATGGTAGAGGGAATGATACAAATACTAACTCTAGACATTAAGAGTAGACAGTAATACAGAGAAACAGACTGCACATCTTGCAAACCAGTAAAGGAGGAGCAAAGACAACTTGAATACTCCAACAAAATATGGCAAAAGGTAATAATGAAGTAATAAGGCAAATGAAAAATACAAAATAGCACAAATAAGCCCAAATATTCCAGTAAAAAACAAATATGAATGGACTAAATTCACCTATTAAAAGTCTTATGGATTACAGACACCTAATAAAGCTATATATTGTTTAATATAAACCTGAAACAAAATCACAAATGGGATTTAAAGCAATAAGCAAATAAATAGTTTCATATTACTAAAAGTGATAGCCCATCATGTAAAACAAATTATATAGACTTTTATATACCTAACGCAGCATGAAAATAACATGTATAAGCAAAGAATGATTAAAATACAAAATTGACAGATTTGAGTAGGGGACTAGCACAATTCTCTCAAAAAGTAACAGATAAGAATAAAAACATGACACAAAGGAACAAAATACATAATTAACAATCTTAATTATGTATAAAAACTCTATATGTACCAAAAATACAAATATTTTTATCACACAGGGACGCATAACCAAAAATTACTATGTACTAAACCACACAGAAAATCTAAAAATATTCCCCAAAGCAGAAACGAATCAGGCATATTTGACTGTAATATACTAAAATTAGAAGTTAAAACCAAATAGCTAAAAGGAAAAATAAATGTATCCATTTTGAATTTTTAACAAACAAAAAATCTCAACAAGAAACAAAGCAGTAAAGTTTAGCGATGAACAATGACTGCAGAGTGAAAGTCCTGGGATGTTCCCAGAGACCGTGGGAGAAGACGACACAGTCTTAGATGTGTTCATCAGAAATCAGGACAATAAAAGAAAAAAGCTTTCAACTCAAGACACTAAAAAAGAAATCAGAAGGGAAATCAAAGGTCCTAGAAAGAATTAATAAAAAGTGAAAGAAAAGTAATGATACAGAAAAAAAACAGTTAAATAAAATCAAATTTGAATCTTTGAATATAATAAAATACAATTTCTGAACTAATTTTCAATGTTGAGGACCAATGTACTCTTAAAAAACTTAATTATAAAATTGAACCAAAGTTGTTTTACTTAACAATATCTGATAATTAAGTGGCAGATTCTAATCTTTATCCCCAACTAATTTTGCTAAATATCTGTGAAAAATCAGTGATTGATTTTGGCATAATAAACTAATACTACATTAACAGAAATGTAACTTTCCATTTGTTTTTTAAAGCAATTCTATAGTACTTCCAATCACACAACCACACAAAATGTATGGAAATAAATACAAATAATGAAAATGAACTCTACCCAATTCCACTTTACCAACCTAAGTTAATCATTTATCAGACTGGTGATTATCCTTTCAGACAATTTTCTTTTTGTTTTTAAAAACTTATTTAAAGTTCTAAGATGCAATATTTAAGAGGAGGGGAAAAAAAGAACATTACAATGAACACCTACGTATTCACTGCCCAACTTCGGAAATAAGCATCACCAATACAGCTGAAACTCTGTAGACAGGCCTGCACCTCAGAAGTAGTTAACTACCTTGACCTCACACGTTCTTCATACTTCATAGCATGTACTGCAGCCCTCAACAATGTATCATACTGCTTTGTATGTTTTAAACTTTCCTATAAATGTTCTAATACTGTATGTACTCTTTACTCATTTTCTCACTTAAACAAGTTTGTGAAACTCCAGCCATGCTGACATAATTCATTAATTTTCATAATTCATTAATATTCATATAGTTTAACCATACGAATATAACAATTTATTCTCCTGCTGATGAAGAGTCAATACTGCTAAAAACATTCTTTGAAAATCTCCAGCATATGTGAGAGCTTCTCTATGGTGCATACACAGGAAGCAGAACCACTGGGTCTCAGGATGTCTACTTAACTTTACTAGATACTGACAAACTGTCATCTACAAAGTACAAGAGTTCTTCATGTACTATAGTCTTATCCACACTTGGTTTTGCCTGCCTTTAGCTTTGCTCAATATGAAAAGTAAGAAACCGTGTCTTACTGTGGTTTTAATTTGCCTTTCCCTGATTATTAGTGAGGCTGAATATCCTTTTCATGTTGACACATTGATGTTACCTCATCTGCATATTCTTGCCTCCATTTTCAGATTAGAGTCTCCACTAATCAAAAACTGTCTGCCTCAAATATTCTAAGGAAAGACTTCAGTGAAGCCTGGTTATCTGTAGTGGGTAGAAACCATTTATTAACCCTTTCTTTTCGGGACATATAGTCTAACATGAAAAACAGTGCCTTGGTGTAGAGAGTATTCAGGACAAGATCAGCGTTCTTCAATGCGTTATCTTTCATCTTCTATAACCTGCATTTTAAATGATCAGAATGCAAATGAAAGGCTCATTATCTATGAAGTTTGACATCATATGCCTGTAATATTAGAATTATTTTTCTAAGATTAAACCTGAAATTTTAAAAGCTGACCACACCTTCAGAGTAACAAATCCTTAAAAACTGAAAATAAATTCCTAGATGACCTTCACAACAAATACGATTCCAAGGGGACAAAAATGACACAAGCTGAAAAGCAATAAACACTTCTGTCACAACTAAGTAACTCATGATGAGTGAGAGTATCAGAAAGTGTTGGAGTGCAGGGAGCAGGCCGGTGGATGCCAAGGGCTACCACTACTGTGAGATTCACCACACAGTAGGCACTCTGTCATCAACCTTCTATCCTATACAGGAAGACAGACAGTAACCACCATACGGGTCACTGGGAAAAGCAAACAAGATAACATCCAATACCTGTATCTGATCGAATTCTATTCTATGGACGATGAATGAAGCAGAGAGGTCAAGGTCACAATAAATGATTCCAATGCCAGAATTCTTCACTCTATACACTGTAATATTCACAGTACCTTTCTAATATGGGTCTCATGACTGTTTAAATGTATTCACAGGAAGGAAATAACTAGAAGTATCTAAAAAGATAGGAAAAGCACTCAGATCCTTAAAAAAAAAAAAACAAACAAAACAGGCCGATGAGAGGTTATCTTAAAAAGTAACTTATTCTTCTTTTGTGCTAACAAATACACTTTAGACATTAGCTATCTATAAGGTAAAATAAACTCAGACAGCTTTAGGGAAACACGGCAGTCATGAAACCCAATCTGTTTACTATGATCCATTTAACAGAAATTCTCTTACAAATTATTTACATATGAACAACAACTGATTTGACCAACTATACTTCAACCAGTAGAATTCCAGACAGCAAATACTGAAAGGTACCCACCTACTGCGGGTGCATCATACTCGTCACCAAGCAGAATTTCTGGGGCAGAATATGCAAGAGATCCACAGCTGGTAGTGAGCTTCTTCCCTGGTTGAAATTTGTTGCTGAAACCAAAGTCTGTCAACTTTACAAGACCTTGTTTTTCAAAGAAGACCACATTCTCAGGTTTTAAGTCTCTGTGAACCACATGGAGTTTATGACAGTAAGATATGGCATGAACTATCTGAGCAAAGTACTTCTTGGCCAAGTCTTCATTAAGTCCCTCCTCATGCTTCATTATGTAATCGAACATGTCTCCTCCATCCCCAAGTTCTAGGATAAGATAAAGTTTGGTCTGGGTGTCAATCACTTCATAAAGGCGTACGATGTTGGGATGCTGCACTAGTTTCATGCATCTCACTTCTTGGAAAAGATGACCAGTGGCTAGTGTGTCCAATTTTGTCTTGTCAATAACTTTTACTGCCACTTTTTCACCTGTAAAGACATGCCTGGCAAGTTTAACCACTGCAAAATGACCTCGACCCAAGGTTTTATCCAGATCATATAATCCAGCAATCTTCCCATCATACCCTCGCTTGAATCCTGCCATGCTGGTCCAACGTAAGAAAAAATATTTAGACTGTTTAAAATGGATCTTCTCATATATCCGGTGAAAATAAGAAATTCATTTTCAATATCGTCATGGACATCTACAAAATAAGAGAAATAAAAAATTAAGTTTTCTGTGACTTATCCTTTTATAGCTTCATTTTTTGAAAATTTTGTTTTATAAGAAGCTTGAAATATATTGAGACAAAATCAGTCAGGGGCATTTATAATTACCTATTTACAGATTTAGGGTTTACATTATAAAGCTTGATCATGTAAATGCCATTTTATTTTGCAAACTGATACAAAGTTAATCTGTTGAAACAACTTTTGGGTGATGTCACAAGAAAACTGGCAAGTTTGATACGCTTTAAAGAAGCGTTTAAAGAAGAGTATTTTCCAAAAGTAATTTCAATTAGCATCTTAAAAAAGAAGTCTGGGACTGACTAGAAAGGGAAAACACAACAAATATACACTTGGAAGGAAACCAACAACTTCTTCCTGCTATCCCAAAATTAGCACTATTTAATATAATATCCCTTCAGTAAAGACTTCTGACTCTCCCAGAAGAGTACAATTCAGTTTTCTGGAGTCTTTTCATCTACCTTCCCTCCCCTGTATTTCCAAAGCACCATGAGACACCTCTATCCCAGGTGGTCTTCATCTTATAGGTTTCAGTACACACCACCTCTATCCTGAGGCCTCAAGGTTCTTGAGGACTCTATGGTTGGTTCCATGTTTTATTTCTACCCTCTGCTAATGCCAAGAACAGTGTTTTACACAGAACAAGTAATCAAAATTTTTTCAAATTTTGAAATGCAACTTTTTTCAAAACATTTACAAGTAAATTGTTTGCTGTTGCATCACTGGTACCTAGAACAGTACCTGGTACACATTAGGTGTTTTAATATTTGCTGACCGACAGTACTTATTCTTTGTGCTTATCTGTTATGCTTGTCTCTATTATGGTTTTCCACCTCTCAAACAAAACCTACCATGACGTGCATACAATTTCAAGAACACAAAAGCATGCATTTAAACTATTTACATGTTAAAGATTATTTGGCTTTAAAGACCTCATTTTACATGGAGTTTAAAATTCTTAACCTTTATAGTATAAACCTTAAAATATAGAAATAGGTTCTTATAAATGACCCTGACTCAGAAAAATTTTTTAATGTATATAATTATACAAATTAAGACATCATTTTAAATCTCACAGACTAAACTCTATTATTTTTTTTTAACCAATTAAATAGAATAACAAAATCCCATGAAAAATACAGCCATCTCCTAAGACTAGATCTTTCCTATTAGTGCACATTAATCCGTGCAGTGAAGCCTTTTCTAATGCTCCCATATTCAGTTTCACATTTTCAGTTAACTTTTTATTAGCAGTACTCAGAGCAATTACTCTACTTAGGTGAAAACATCCCAAAAACCTAAACTGTACATAAAAGTCTTTTTTTAAGCACTAGCAGTAAATACCTTTAAATCTCATTTTTGCTTAAAAGAACAGAAGAAAAGCTAACAGTTAACATTTACTGAAAACCCACTATATATATATTTGCAAAAAGTGAATCAAATTAGATTGTGTCATTGGATCTTAACAATCCTAAAAGGTCAGTATTATTCCCATTTTATAGCCAAGAAAGCATTGTGTTTCAGGTAAATGCTGAAGCTAAGATTCAAACTGAATTCTTATTTCAAAGCGCAGACCTCTTATAAACATATAACCATTCTAAACAATATTATATTTAGGATAATAATACCGTGATGTTAAAAAAAAATTCTCGCAGTCATTCTCCCATGCAGGCTAAAATGATCTGAATCACATATCTGGGGCCACCTCAAACTTCTCTGCAATTGTAAATTACCCTCAGAGTAATTCTGAGTGCTTCATTTAATTGTAAATTGCCCCCAGAGATAGGATTATTAGTCTCATTTTGAGGCACAAAAAAAACAGTGAGTAACCTGGCCTAGGCTATAAGGCCAGTGTGTTAAAGAGCTGAGATTTACTGAAGTCTGCTTTTAACCACTGCTCTACACTGTTTCTGCAAATTAATTTCAGAAACAAAATCCTATTTCTATTGAGACTTTTTAAAATGAGAAACCTGCACTGTTAAGATACAGATTATATGGCTTTCTCTTTGGAGAAAAAGCAAATTTCTTTTGTATTGTGTGTTATCCTTGTCATCTGAGCTGCTCATTTTACTGATAATAGGAAAATCCAAGAGGAAAGATCGTGCTTTATTTGGACAGTAGTTCCCCAAAAGAAAGTAATTTAAGCATATTTAATTTTCAAAAACAAAAACTCTAAGCTAACTCCAGGGGGCAGAAAACTATCTTTAAATCTTTAACTTCAATTAATTATAAGGGCAGTAATAACTCTTAAAATTCTACCTGAGCTTATGTTTCTATTGCATAAGCTTACAAACGCAACTCTGGCTTTCAAAAAAAAAACTTCTTTAGGCTGCCCCCAAGTTATATAATATTTATTTTTTCATCTATCACTTTAGATGTATTCCTGGAAAGTGGCACAGAAATCAAAGCTTTATAAACAAATTTCAGGTGGTTTACATTTTAATTATTTTTTAAAGATTTATGTATTACAAAGGAATATACAGATATGGGGGGGGAGTCTTTTTTAGGGTCTCAGACACCCAGAGAAAATCACTATTCACATTGTCGTTTCTCTTTCCAAAACTGCGTTAGCAAAAGGGCACAATGAAATAACTTTTAATCTACTAGCAAGTTTATGAGGAAAAATCTCATAGGCTATCTTCTTAATGACAAGCTACCCTGTAGTAAAATGATTAATTGCTTTCACTATCAAAGAATTCACTTTTTGGGTACTTTTCTGGATATACATATCCCTTTTTCATTGTCTGAAAGTGAAGTGAAATGAAAGTGGCTCAGCGACCCCAGGGACTAGATAGTCCGTGGAATTCTCTAGGCCAGAATATTGGGAGTGGGCAACCTATCCCTTCTCCAGGGGATCTTCCCAACCCAGGGATCGAACCCAGGTCTCCTGCAGGGTCAGGAAGATCCCGTGGAGAAGAGAAAGACTACTACCCACTCTAGTATTCTGGCCTGGAGAACTCCATGGATGATCCATGGAGTTGCAAAGAGTCGGACACGACTGAGTGACTTTCTGTGTCTATCAAACTACAACTATGAACCTAAAAAACAGAAAGTTACAAATAACTGAAAGTTGAGAGGAAAAATATCCTTGTTATTGAACATCTTTTAAAATACTGTTTAATCATACTATCAGGTGTATTTTGAGTTAGTATAGGAAATAATTAGGCTTCCCTGGTGGCTCAGACGGTAAAGAAACTACTTGCAACACAGGAGACCCAGGTTCAATCCCTGGGTTGGGAAGATCCCCTGGAGGAGGGCATGGCAACCCACTCCAGTATTCTGGCCTGGAGAATCCCCATGGACAATGGAGCCTAGCGGGCTACAGTCCATGTGGTCCCAAAGAGTCAGACACAACTGAGCAACTTAACACAGGAAATAATTAAATCATTTTTTGATATCTGAGGATCTCGCAATGCCTGAAAATCATTCTGAACACCAATGTAGAATGTTAAGATGCGGCTTATGTAAAGGCAACTGTGTACCAACTCCAAGACATACCCTGCAAACTGCATGCGGAGTAATCCTTGTTATTACTGTGTTTTGTTAGTCGCTTCTTTTTCCTAAAAGAAAATACAAAGATATTAGTTTAGTTCTATTTGTTTTAACTTTTGCTGAAAGTTAAAATATAAACCCTCAGGGTGGACACACACAGACATAATATAAAAATGGCCAATCTGTTTTCAGTGACCCAGTCTTCCATTATTTTTCTCCCCTCTGTCAACTACAGCCCGTCCGAGGAATCTTTAGGCAACAGGTATTTCACGGTGAAAAGACCCTGATGCTGGGAAAGACTGAAGGCGGGAGGAGAGGGGACGACAGAGGATGAGGTGGTTGGATGGAATCACCGACTCAATGGACGTTGAGTCTGAGTAAACTCTGACAGTTGGTGATGGACAGGGAGGCCTGGCGTGCTGCAGTCCATGGGGTCGCAAAGAGTCGGACACAACTGAGCGACTGAACTGAACTGACTGATTTCACAGTGAACAAGTCACACAGAGATTGGTGCAGGCAGACAGAGTAAAAGGATTATTCCACTTGAAGGAGGAAGGAATTATAATAATGAAGAGTAAAGTCACTGTTTTTGAAATGCCTCCTGGGTAATGAGCACGAATCCTCACCAGGAGCCTGCAAGGGAGGCACCAGGAGGCTCCACCTGCCCCACGAGCAGCAGCCTACGGCTCCAAGCTGCTCAGCCAGGCTTCAAAGCCCAACACGCCTGCAAGAGCCTCTCTGGCGCATGACATACTCACTCCAATAGCCAAGGAGGGCAACCTCTCCAACACTCCGTCCTCCAGAAGGCCAGCAGGAATCAACACTAGCTCTGGGGGACACACACAACAGCTCTGCACTAGACGCTTTCCATTTGAGAGTAAAAAACTCCATGAACAAAGAGAACATGACAGGATCACTGATACCTAAGCTCGTGGCACAGGGAGGGAACTAAGGCAGCCTTGCAGGCCTTTCCTCAACATTGGAACATTGTATTAATAATTTTAAGTTCTAAACATTCAAACTAGGCCAATGCTCTTTACACAGCACAGTACAGGTGAGTCCAGGTAATCATTAAGCTCAAGCTCGTATGAGCTTGGGGAACAGAGCAGTTGAAGAGGTTGGGGAAGAAAGAAATGTGGCTGTGAAAACAAGATTACTGCTGGGAATGAGGGGCTGAAGAGCCATGCAGACAGTTGCTCACACAGACGGGGCCAAGCAAAGTCATGGGCACGGGCCCACGTCTGGAGAAAGGTGAACTCTGGGATGCCGACCTGCTCCTTCAGCTCCAAGTGAGATACAATAGCTCCTCCCATTACCCACGCCTGCTTCTCTTTCCAACAGACAGTTTCATCCACAGTCTAGCAAGGCAGCGTGATGGTCCAACCTGGCTGAGGACTGGGTCTGTTAAGGCTTATGACTGGATCTGAATGCCAGCTCACCAGCCACTAGCCACTGGATCTGAGAAAAACTTGACCTCTCTGTATGGCCAGTCGCCTCATTAGAAAACATCAGTAGCAAAAGCATGGCATAGACCATGCTTTATATCTTGTATTCTGCTTTTTTCAATTGACCAATTACTTTCCTTTCAGTATTTTTGTTTCAATTATGAAAGAAACATCTACGCAGTGTAAGAAAAAATACAATTAGAACATATATACTGGCAAAAAAAGGGAAGCTTTTTTAAAAAATCATCCATTATTCTACTGTATTCTACTGTCTGTGATCATCTGTTAACATTTTGGACCCAGCCCTCCAAATTATTTTCCATGTATAATCCATGTTAGACACAAAATGGGGTCACACACACACACATATACACACTGGGGATGCAGGGAAGTTGCAACCATTTTCTAAGTATTTCCACAAAACAAGGTCATTTTAGAAAATCTGGAAAATACAGAAAAGCACCATAGATGAAAAACAAACAAAAAACATCTACAATCTCATCAAGGATAGCCTCTATTCAGCTTTAGTTTATATTCTTTACACCTGGGCTTCTATACAAAGCTACGATTCTGCACATGAAGTCACAGCACTGCTTTTTCCTCTACTACAGGATGAACATTTTCCATGCACTATGTTCTTCTAAACCACTATTTTTAATGACATTAACTATTATGACATCTTCTAAAACAGCAAAAGCACTACATTAGGCCATTCTAACGCAGTCTTCTTACTTATGATAGCATACGCTCATACATGGATATGATGCGGCTGGACCTAAATGGAACAGACTATCCAGTCGAGGGTGTTTATAATATGGAAATTCGTGTTTGAGAAACAAGTATTGGTGTGTGTTGCAAGAATACATTGATGTTCTCCCAGTTTACTAAAGAGAGCAGAAGCAACTGAAGTGTGCGGGCGTGGCTGGAGAAGAGGAAGGAAGTGTGGGTGGCCCTACACACATTTTGCAAGCTGCTGAAAACAGTTGTAAAACCAGCCTCTGTTAAAAACCTACTGTCGATTTGGAATGCACCCTGTTATTCTTGTCAAAACTCACTTCTAGCTTTTCACTGACATCTTTACCATTGGAGTGTGGTCTGTATACGAAACTAAGGTCTCCCAGTCACACCTCTCTCCTGAAGAGGCAGGGAACAGCACGCTGAACAAAGGTGGCTTCGTGCGGATAATCATTATCAAGCAAGCCATGGCATGAGAAAGCAGGTCACACAAAAAAAGGCCATATGCAAAAATTAGGCTACTCCATAGCCTCTCTCCACTTTGGGATATTATAAATTTCCCCTGTTAAACCAGACCACTAGTATTCAAACACAGAAAAACCTTCCAAACAATTTACATGCCTCAAAAAATGATCTGTGCCAGTGCTCCCCCTCCATATAGACAGCTAAAAGATGAGTTTTTATGCAACCATGCTAAAACTGTATTTAAGCTTCTTATACATGGAAATTATCTGGTATCTTTCACAAACAGCAAAAATATGAAAACTGTAACTCTTACTCATGGGAAATGTCAGACTAAACCTACGTTTAGAGAAAAGTCAACTCAAGTAGAGGAGCTAATGCACATTTCACAAAAATTGCCACCCTGATCTCACTGCTAAAATTTCAAAGATACCTATAACAAAAACAGTATAGGCTGAAAAGAAGGCAGTAGACTCAATCCTCCAGAAATATCAGTAACCTTCAAGTCAAAAAAAACGCAATCCCAGTGGCAGTCACCATTGCTGTTTTTTTCATCCAAAGTACTCCACATTTTTGGACTGGTACTTCTCCTGGGCATTAACATAGGCTATAAGGCAAGGATGACGCAACCAGGGTCATCCAGTGGTTAGGATCTGGCACTTCCGATGCAGGGGGCCTGGGTTCAACCTCTGCTCGGGGAACTAAGAACCCATATGTCTCATAGCATGGCCAAAAAAAGACAGAAGAAACCATCACAAACAAGTCAACAGGTCCCAAGTTATGGAAGAATCCAGAGTTCCTCACTGGACTGGTTGAATATTACTATGTGGGTATCAGGATCAGTCTGGAGCCACTAGATGCAATCAAGACAGAAACTGCAAATTAGAAGGTTTCAGTCAATCATTTATTATGAGAAATGGCCCAACATGCAAAAACGCACCTCCAAATGTCTAATAAAGCATTTGCCAAGGGAAGGTAAAGTAACTGTTTACTAAAGTATGTCCTCAGAGTTTTCTTCCAGGTAGTCAATTTTAATGGACTCAGGGCCACTTGAGGTAACCAGGAATGCCAGGCTGAAAAGTCTGCTCTGGTCTCTCAAGGCAGCGACTGGGTTGCCAACGCAGATCGATCCCTTAAAGTGCTGGTTTAAGAAATCTTTATTTTCCCTAAATATAACAAGCTATATCCCAGGGATTTGAATGAAAGGAGGAGTCAGACAATCTATTAACTGATGGAAAGTAGCACTTAGTGTTTATAGAGAGAAAGGGGTTAACATCCAAGCCACAAAACCTAGACCAGCAGCACAGGTAATAAGTTCAAATTCTTCAACAGAACTGCCTCTCATTAAAGTGATGAAAAATGCTAGGCATGTCACCATTGCTACCTGAGGGTAAATGAGTCCTTAAAAATTAGTATGACAGCTCTGGTATAAAGTGCCCACATAATAAATAATGATTTAAGCACAAGTTGGTGTGTAGAAATTACTCCAAAATAAATAAAGCCAACCCACAATTGCTCCTTTGCCAGGAAAACAGAATGTAAGGTGGAACTATGGAGAATTTAAAAACTTAATCTAAATCTCTCTTCCAGGGCTTTTATTAATACTGTAAAAATTCATTTTAACTACATATCATCTTTTTTATACCCCCTGCTGATGCTGTGACAAAGATGGTCATGAAAAAGTGGTCAAAAAAGAATGTTGGAAAGAAAAAAAAAAAAACTAATCCATGAACAAAAATATCGGCACCTAATTGTTTCACCGACTTTGACTTAAAAGGCAGAAGCATTTGGGAATTTTCTCATACTGCTGGCACCACAGATTACTTTTCTGAAAAGCAATTTGGCAATACCTGTATCAAAAGCCTTAAAATAATTAATATCTTTGATTTAATAATCTTACTAATAGATTTACGTCTTAAAGAAATAGACAAATATTTAGTCACAATGTTCAGGGACATTTATATCGGGGAAAAAAAAGATCAGAATAACCAGAAGGTCTACAATAAGGAAATGGTACACCTAATACAAAACTATGCTGCTATATTTTGAATCTATTCAATCTCATGGGAAATGGTCACAATAAAACGTTAAGTAAAAAAATTCACACTAAATTTCATGGCACGGGATCCCAAATGTTCTCAGAACATACAATCTGCCTACATATATACTTAAAAAAAAAAATGTTAACATTACAGATTTCTTTTCTCTTTATGCTTTTCTCTTCTCTTCAAATTTTTAGCAGTGAATATGTGCTGCCTTTATAATTTAGGAAAGGCAGAGGTTACTAAAATTTTGAATTTCTGTACATAATTATTCATTCAATTTACTTTTCAATTGACACCGATGAAATAAACCAATTTCCCTGAAATATATACATATATTTATATAATCTTAGTAAACAGACATACTCAATGAAATATTCTGCCTCCTTTGAGGGACAAAGTATGCAATTCTTTCAGGCTAAGGAAGGAAGAGGAACACTGAGTCTAACTTTTTATTAGCAAATATTTCAGCCCTAATTGTGGGGGATGAACTGTGGGCAACAATACAATCCCCCAGTCCTAGAATCTTACAAATAAGTTATTTACGTATAAACAGATAATAATTATACGAGATGGTTGGATGGCATCATCATCTCAACAGACATGAGTCTGAGCAAACGGAGGGAGTTGGTGATGGACAGGGAAGCCTGGCGTGCTGCAGTCCATGGGGCTGCAAAGAGTTGGCCACGACTTAGTGACTAAGAAAACCTGGGCAAGTTATGTCAAAGGAAGAGCAAAGGATACTAAAGGCAGGACCCCCAAGGACGGGGCAGTGCACAGATCAGGCCTTACCCCTCACAGGGAGCAGTGGGACACCCTTTCTGGAAATAGGAGAAACGGACAGCAGAGGGTATGTGGGTGAAGTCAGGCCAGTGGGCAGAAGTGAGATTATTAATATAATAGGGTTAGGAAGGCTGATCCTGAAAACTACCTAGTAGTTCACTATTTAGGGAACTGTGATGAACTCTCAGTCTCTCAACATCAATGGAAAACTTGCTAGACTAAATTCACCACATTATCTTCGAACTGTACTTTACGTTAATTCAAGTGTCATCAAAGAGTTAAAAATGCACAGAAGCAGCTTCACATGACAGAGCTGATGTGAGGCCTCAAGAGAAAGGAAAACTCTAGGTTTTAACATGAAAGCAACAGAAGAATAAGGTCATTAGAAAATTTAAACCAATTACAAAAGTTCAGTGTTCACTTTAAGATTCCATAAAATACCAATTTTTGTCTTGACTTACCAGATTCTCTCATTATTACCAATACTACTTTCATAAAAACCTACTAACTTATAACTAAGCAGGTTTACAGGTTTATATAGAAATGAGACTTATAGCAAAACCACAGTTGACATTTCTTTTCATTGTCTCATTTCAAGTTTTAAAATATCTTTCACTGCCACGACTGCCCATTTGAGAAGTTTACTTTTTTTTAATGTAGGTTTCAAAAACAGTAAACAATAAAAAAAAAAGAATAAACAATTTAACTACTGGGAATCTATGTATGCACTGAATTCTTTACATTTGTTCTATAATTTATTCCTTATCATCAGGAATGTGATGGAAGTATCATACCCATTTTATAGAACAGAAAGGTCATACAGGATAAAGTCTTTCTATGCCCCAGTCCTATGTCCAGGTAAGAGCTGCCTGAGTTGACTCCTGAGCCCTGTATTTTTTCCTGCAATAATACAATGCCTCCCCGCTTTGATCTGGGCCTTTCTAATTCCCAGGAAAACAACAGCACTAAAATAAATCTACTCTGCACTAAAATACGGAGAAGGCAATGGCACCCCACTCCAGTACTCTTACCTGGAAAATCCCGTGGATGGAGGGGCCTGGTAGGCTGCAGTCCATGGGGTCGCTAAGAGTCAGACATGACTGAGCGACTTCACTTTCACTTTTCCCTTTCATGCACTGGAGAAGGAAGTGGCAACCCACTCCAGTATTCTTGCCTGGAGGATCCTAGGGACGGCAGAGCCTGGTGGGCTGCCGTCCGTGGGATCGCACAGAGTCGGACACGACTGAAGCGACTTAGCAGCAGCAGCAGCACTAAAATAAATCTACTCTGACAATTCTGTTTTTTCTCCAATTCTGACACGCCATGCAAGTTACCTGACCCAGCCATCAACTAACAAGAGTGCCACCAAGGACTCATCTAATAAACATTATTAACAAACAGTTCCATTAAAAACTTTCTGAAATATTTAGAAACTACAGTTTGAGAAAGGAAACAACAGGCAAATAACCATTCAAAAGACAGAGAATTACCGGTCATCTAAAAACGCAATGGCACCTTGGAAAAAACTTCATCTTTACAGTTGGTATACAATTTTGTTATGGCAAGATTTCTCCCCAATGGCCCAGAACAGTCAACACCAGGCAAATCGTTTAAGTACAATTTAAGAAGGTGCTATTTCTGCTTTAAAAAATTTATCCTTACTCAAACTGCATTTTAATATACTTTGCAAATTACAGTCTCTCCATTTGTTTCAAACAAAGCATTTTCCTTCACAAGAGGATTAGCAAATACTCATAGAAGAGGAGAACAAAGGATCAGATCATGTCTTGAAACTGTAGATTGAGTATTGTCATTCTACATGTCTTCTGTAGTACTCATAATGCTTTATTATCAATAAAGAGAGAATTGTTTAACCTGCAGAAAATGAGATAGAACACAAAGCTAAACTCTTAAATTCAATTGCCTAACTGTTGTCCACTATTAAAAAAAAATTACTGTGCAATATTTGGACTATTTAACAGACCCATAAATACGGCATGCTCTAAGCTTCATAATCTGTCCAATGAATATTTGTTAGTATAGTGTCCTAGATCTAAAATGAACTTTACCTACATACATTATACTGAGTGAAACCTACATTACCTAAAATATACTCTCCTTAATACAAAAGAACCAACGTGTCTAAATAATAAACCCAGTTAGATATACTATTTAAACATTTTCCCCTACCTATGCAATATGAAGACAATGTAATGACCTAAGAGATAAGTCTGTACATAGAAGGGGAGGGAACATCAGAGAAGAGCTGGGACAGCAACCTAAGAGTCACATTTCAAAGTGCCACAGAGCCAAATTTTCTCATTGTCTAAACCTCTGAGGTGCACATTAAAAATTATCAAAATTCATTTCCTCAGCAAATATGAGGAGCAGCATCATAGCATAAAAGAGTACTATAGGACTTGGAGCCCAAGGAGATACTCCACTTCTGTCAACAGGCACGTCTTTCGTCTATAACACAAAGATAAGCGCCGCCTGGAACAATTATGAAGCCAAAGGCGATAATACACATCAGCAATATGTCAGTGGGATTAAAATCACCCCAGCTTTTTCACAACTGGCTTCCCTTTCACAGAGTTTGACATCTGAGCGGAGTTGTATACTTAGTTCCCCATCTTACTTTGACATCCTTATCCTCACCCTTCACTGGCCCAAAACACTACCCCTCAAGGGCTGTACTGGATATAACAGGAAGGCCACTGCCCTCCATTGTTTACACCTCTCACTGGAAGGCTGGAAGAGGAGTTCTTTCCCCTAAACCTGCCTTTGGGGAGTTCACAGGAGGCATCTCAGAGAATTATTTTGTTTAAGCTAAGAACTGAAACTGGCTGAGGTGGAAAGTGGCCTCAGTGTGCCTGGGACAGTAACACACACAGAGCACAGGGTACAAGACAAGGTGAGAGATAGGCAGGGAAGGACCGCATACCCGAAGGTCCTCGTGTCCCATGCACATGAGTGGATACTGCTCACACGTGGCCAGCCTCTGCCATGCTTTAGGGCCAGCACAAAGGCCACCATCCAGACCATTCCTCTCTCTCTCCTCCTATACTTCTGCACACCAGCTCCTGTCCCTCTCACAGCACTATGCCCTCTTCCATCATGGCCTGTATCACAGTTGTGGTTATATAATTATTTGTGTGATTATGTGATTAATAATCTGTACCCCTCACTAGACTACATGATAAATTCAGCCCGCGTAAGACACATGTCTGCTTTATTCAGCTCTGCATCCCTGGGCCCGCCGAGTGTAGCATCTGCCTGAAATATATAGATACACTTTATTAAATGAACAAATGAAAGCTGGCACTAAGAAGCCAAGGAAGAATCCTGAGCAGGGGCATGGCAATCAGAGATGACAGCTGAACAAACCACTCTGGCAGCAAAGTGAAGATCAGATTGGAAGGGCAAGACTAGATCCTGAACACAAGTGAGGAGACTACTGAAAATGTCTCCAGAAAAATGATTAAAGATTTAAAAATGAGGGCAGCCTGAATCTGGGCAGTGGTGAGGAGGATGTAATGGAGGAGACACGCTTAGGAAGTAGAATCCAGAAACGCAACGCACAGGGGGCAAAGCAAAGACAGGAATCTGGAATGACTCTAGTGGAGAGTGGTAGCAGGTGGGGCATTTACTCACACCAGGAATACAGGATGGCAACAAACATTTCCTAAGCATCTACCATTTGCTGTTCTAGAGTGGAACATCTGCCTCTAGCTCTGGGATTCTATGAATGAGAAGCAATTTCTATCCAACCCATTTGGATAAAATGGGTATGGTATTCATTAATGAGCAGCAAATTACAGTTCAGATTTTTCACATTTCTTCACCAGGACATTTCTTAGGTACACTGCCTACGTGTGAGGCGTAACACTGGTCTGGGGATACAACAATCAAAGAAGAGGCATCTCTGCCTCCAAGGAGCTGACAGTCTTCTGCGTTTGAGAGAAGTAACTGCGTGACAACAACTGAGAAATTGAGGCCAGCGAGGCTATGATTTGACCAGTTACATGTCCTGTAACCTACATTTCTGGAGCACTGATTTCATAACTTCCATCACATTTCAGGCCAACATGTAGTTGAGGGGTTGCGTGTTTGGACATTCAGACAGACACCCCTCCCCCTAATCTTGCTCTGAGCCTGGAGACACTGCAGAACTGAAAACATGGGGCATGGGCAGCCAGTGCCCTCCAACTCTGAAGTAACTGCTGTAGCCACAGGGCAGCAGTCTGGGGAATAGGACACAACCAGTAAGGACAGGGAGAGAGGCCTGCTTGGTCAGGAAAGAGCCTACCTGAGCAGAGGCCAAACGCTGGAGGTGCCAAAGTAGAATCTCAGAAGGCTCTGGAAGTAACAGCAGAGAAATAAACATTCAGGGAAGGTAGAGCAGGAATCCTCTTTAGTCAGGTTCCTCCCCTTCCACCAGGAAGAAATGGTTTCCCACGGGATGTAAGGCCTCAACCCAAAGCAGATAATACAGGAAAACAAGATGAGGAAATGATCTGCAGTGAGAATAACGCAGCTCCAGATTATCCAGACCAGACAACACATTTCCAGCGCTCACTCAGGAGGTCATTAAATCTGAGAGGTTTTATACTGGCCCTTCCCAAACGAAAACAATACCAAAACACGTCCTCCCCTTCAACCCCAAGCCTACTGCCCTTCTTTGCCCCCTTCCTTTCCACAGCCTTAAAAAAAACAAAAACAGCTGCATTGTCTCTACCTCCTCAGCTCCCTTTCACCCACTTGGATCTAAATTCTTCCTCCACCATCTGACCTTGTCTTTTCAACCTCCCTAAACCCATGGAGCCCTTTCCCCTTTTCTCTGCCTGGGAACTCTACCTGTCCAAGACTGGTTCAACCATCGCCTACTCTGTGAGGCATTCCCCAGTCAAACTGCCCCTTGCCCAGGGGTTTTGCCTGTGCCTCATCACAGCACTTGAACCTGCTGTCATTGTTTACCCCTGTGTAAATATAATTCACAATAGCCTGAAAGCCAGGAACTCATTTTTATTCACTTTTCTATTGCCACCTGCTAACCCAGGGCCCCCAAAGTAGACAAAGGCTCCATGAATAAATGATCTTAGGTTTAGTTTACCTTCAAAACTGCTACAAACCACTCAACTCTTCCACCTAAATTGCTCTAAGAATAGACTTGCATATACACACACACACTGGGAAGTATCTATATTCTAAATAATTAGTCTTCTTATAAGAACATCTTGGCTAGAAACTCTAAATTTTGGTGGTTAAACAAACAGCTAGCATGCAGTAAAATCCTCATCTATGTTTTTAATTCCTAAAATTCTGATCACGTGGAAAGTGTACCCTTTTTTCCTGGGAAGTGTAATGAATTCTTAGGCTCAAACAACCTGTTTCAGAGAAGCAACCAAGCCTTATTTATACCAATGCTTAGAACCTGGGCTACTCAATAGCTCCAAAAATAGTTTTTTCTTCTATTTAGTTTCACTTTCTATATGAAACACCCATCGTAAAGTTTAGACACACAATATTTCCTGCAACAAGTAAAATTATCTGAAAGCTCTTCAATTTTAATACGAACATTCAAGGCCTTCATTTTAGGATTATGGGATTACATTTGAACCTTAACGGCCCAATGTATACTTCTGTTCTAGAAAAATAAAAATTACATAACTTCTCAGTCCTTGTATGTTTTCTACAAATGGATCTTACTGGAATAATACAGAAAGACTTATTCAGAATAGCAGAAAAAAAAATATACAGTGAAAGTAACTTTTCTATACTAAAGAAAACGATAAAAAACTGATTGTGCAAATTAACAGAAAGGTGGCAAAGTTCCCTGCCAGAAAAACCTTAAAGATGGAGAAATAAGAAAAGCTAACTCAATACACCTGACTTTCAATTACTATACTGCTTCAGTAAGTGACTTGCCTCAATAAGTGACCTTGGGAATGTCATGTCACTTCTCTCATTTTTACTTCTGTAAAATGGGAATGTCATCTGTTTTCCTATTAGAGACAATTGGTCGAATAAAAGAACCAACGTGATTTTTTTTTTTTTTGAAGAAACTTGTCTAATTAGTTTGCTTTAATCACCACTAGTACAGTACATTCCTCTTCAGGAATCCAATTCCAAGAAAAATATTTAAGCAGACGCTGAAGACAGATTTCCTTAAGGGAATGATTTTATAAATCTGGAGAGCAATGTAACAAGATTATAAATTAACAAATTGATTACATAAGCCTTGACAACCTCAGGCTTTAAAGTACACTGATACACATTCTGATAAATTAGACTGATTTGGGACTAGCACCTCAACCCCATACAAGGAACCCAAACTGAGGCATCTGGTGTTTGATAGGAATCAGGTGGAATCTGATCAAGACGCGGAACACTTGCAGTTCCATTACCTGCTTGCCACGCTTCACCTTTCACCATAAAACGTGAAACGCATTAAGTCAGCTTTACCACCTGCTCCTAAGATTGTGAAAATGTACTCAATTAAATGGAAGGGGGGGGGAGTAACTAGATAGTGTGAAAAATCCTATACCCTTAGACGTCCAGAGGCTTACGAACCCTACTCCTAAATCCCCTCTCAACCCTCCAAATATTGGACTTGAACAGAACTCACTATACAGCTACCGAATTTTAACTGACCCAACTGTTAAGAACAGCATAGCTCCAGCAACCGCACTCAGGGTAAAAGGCTGTCACTTTCCTGAATCCCAAGTCCAAGCAAAAGGAAGGAAGGGTTTTGTAAAACGATCCAGAAAGGAATCAACAGGCGATGACTATGGAAAAGAACGGAGGCTTTCCAATCTGAAAAATTCTAGCTGTCCCTCGGGAACAGCACTGCTCCTCCTTCCTTACCCCGATGCCCTTTCTCTACAGACAACAATATCCCCATTCTATTGTACGGCTGCAGTCTTAGCAAGGAATTCCCTTGCTGCGGCCAGATCTCCAGATTCTTTTGAAAAAGGAAAACACCTTTAGTGAAGAAAACACCATACGAGAGAACCTTGGGCGCGGAGACCCGCGGGCGCCGCACTCGGCCCGCTCCGGGGCGGGGCGCGGGGATGCAGGCGCCTCCCGAGGTGCCGCAATCCCGCCGCGGCCGCAAGGGCAGGGCCTCGGGGCGCCCGTGGCCGGCCGCCGCAATGCCCGCTCCCGTGCGGGCCCCGCCGCCGCCCGCTGCCTGCCGCCAGGCCATCAGGCCGCACCGCCGCCGCGCGGAGTCCGGGCCGCCGCAGCCCCGGGCCCGCGTCCTCCCGGGCCCGCGACGCGGGGAGCGCGCAACTTACTTTCCGCCTGCGGCGGGCGCCCCGGCCCCGGCGCCCAGCCCGGCAACCGCTGAGGCCGCTCGGCGGCGGCGGCCAGCCCGTCCCTCGCCCACGGCCGCCGCTCCCGGCTGCACTGCGCGCTCGCCCCTACCTCAGCAAGCAGGCGGGCTTCAGTCCGCAGCGGCCGCGGCGCCGACAACTCCCTCCTGGCCGCCGAATCCCCGCACCCAGCACTAATCATAATACCAAGCGGGCAGCCGGCCGCGGGGAGGGGGTGGGGGACAGAGATGCGCCTGCGCGGGACGCGCGTCATTGTGACGTAGGCGCCGGGGCGGGGCCGCGGCGAGGGCGGGGCGGGGCGCACCTGCGGGCTCCGGCGCGCGAGCTGCTGCAGGGCATCCTGGCAGCGCCCCGACCCCAGCGAGTCTGGGCTGCGGCTGGCGGTAGGAAGCGGGCGAGGCGCCCGAGCAAGGGCAAGCTGATGAAGGAGGAGGCACTAGGGACACGGGACAATGGCCCAGAAAAGCAGCCGAGGCGTGGCGGAAATCGGAGGGAAGGGACCGCGTCCTCACAGGACTCTGCGTCTTGGGGCGGGGGTCTGAGGGCACCAGGCACTTCACCCTTCTAAAGGTTCACCCCCATCTCCCGCCCAGGTTTAAACAAAGAGCGGGAAAAAAATATATACGTTCACGAATATACGTACATGTATTTTTTTTCTCTACAGTTTCTTCTCTCTGGGAACCCAATTAGAAGGAATTTTGTTGATTTTGTTGCTATTTTTAAAAAAGAGAAAAGCCCAGCATCTGAACACAGTGCTGGCTTTAAAGGTCAGCAGGAGACCCTTGCCTGGCCAGGCTGCCTCCTCTGGAAAAGCGTGAAAAGGCGAAAGGTCGTGAGAAGTATTAAAGCATGTGAAGTCAGGGACTCAGAACATGCCAGGCATTAACCGTGCCCCGGATGGTTCAGCGGCATGGTCACCAGGCAGGTGGCTCCCAAATGGAGCTTAGCGATGGCCGGAGTGGAAAGTTTGGGAGGGTGGGGGAGAGGGGCAGGCGCTCCCATCTCCCAATCCTTGGAAGCTTGGCGCGCCATGGAGATCAGCTTCCCTTGCTTTCTGGAAATAAGTGACACGCCAGATGCCAGATTCTCCAACCTGCTTTTCCATTTCGGATTCTCCCAGCCCTCCACCCCTCCCCCAAGAGAGAACCCCTAGCAAAAAAGGGCACAACCTGCTGCAGGGAGGGCGGGGGAGGGGGTGAGCTGCTTAGATGCTCCAAATGTGATTAAATCGACTGGAGGGGAAAAAGAAATCTAGATGGCTTGAGCAATTGTCTCTGCTGACCTGCAAACGTCAGAAGCCTTTTTTTTTTTCCAGACTGTCTCCTGGGCATCTACTTTGCATGTCTGAAGATGACTGGAAAGCAAGAGTGGATTGTTGGGAGGTACAAACACTCAGGGTAATAAGGGAAGGTTAAAGTTAAGGGGGGCTTCCCAGGTGGCACTAGTGCTAAGGAACCCACCTGCCAATGCAGGAGACGCAGTCCAGGAAAAGATGCAGGTTCTATCCCTGGGTCAGGAAGGGAGAAGGGAATGGCAACCCACTCTAGTACCCTTGCCTGGAGAATCCCATGGACAGAGGAGCTTGGAGGGCTACAGTCCATGGGGTTGCACAGAGTGGAACGGACTCTGCTCTGTGATGACCTAAATGTGAAGGAAATCCAAAAAGAGGGAATATATGTATAAATATAGCTGATTCACTTTGCTGTATAGCAGAAACACAACACTGTAAAGCAACTATACTCCAATTTTTTTAAAAAAGCAAAAATAAAATAATTAGAACAGTCTTGCTATATAAAAGGTATCTAATAAAGGCTTATTATTATTTTTTTAAAAAGGGGGGGTTTAAAGGAGGACTCCAAGTTACTCTAACACTCTGGCATGGGGTGATGTCACTGGCTGGGGAAAGCCTTGGGCTGTGGGCCTCTGCCCCTCAGGCCTGAGTTGAGGCCCCACCTCTGGGATAACACTGGCTTACAAAGGCCTTCAAAGAATCGTCTCACTTTGACACACATTCTAACTCGAGCAGTATGTTCAGCAGGAGCTTGTGGAATTCATTCCTTTGTTGCTGGAAAACAAAGCTGCAAGGCCTTGCGCTTTTCTCCTTAGGGAGGGATTACTATTCAGGGAACCCCATAGCCAAGAAAAGGGGAAAAAAATACCATTCTAATGGTCTCCCAAGGGAACTCCAGTGGTTGAAGACCACCACCAGGTCTGTAGCCCCTGCGATAGAACACTCATCACAAAACAATGTCTTACTAGATAAGCCCTTGGAAAATAATGTAACTTAGGTTTTGAATAAATTCTATAAGGAAAACAGGACACAAGAATAGAAAAACAATAAATAAAAAAGGAACAGAATAATACCTTGGCTTAAATAAAGTGGGCTTGAATTCTCTTCCAGAGAAAGGGCTGCAGTCCTGGCCATGTGGTGAATCATTTATTCATCTCCGGTGTTTCTTGGGAAGCTGGAGTGCTGCTGGCAAGAACATGACCCATTTTCAGTTCCACACCATCAATGTGGTAACATGATCTGATTATGCTTAGGCAATATTTTAAAATATTCAAGTATAAATTAATATATGATTACTTAACTTTGAATTTAAGCAAATGTGTTCATTGTTAATGAGAACCCCCTTCTTCAATCTGCCCTGGGGCTTTCTCCAGCCCAGACTGCTTTTTTAATGTTAGGTCTTTTTATGGACCTGTAAGAAGCTTTAATTAGATATACAGCACTCCGCACAAATGACAAGATGGAGCATGCGGGCTTGGATTACACTCTCTGTGATTCAGATCTCCGAAATAACATAATGCCACTGATTTAGGGAAGTTGCTGTTTATTGGAAGGCAACCAGGGAGATGCTACAAATTAGGTTAAGATGTGAAAAGCAAGCCGATTCATGAAAGAACTGCCATTTTCATCTTGGGACTACCCACCTAAAGCAGCATGTATAACAAGGTTATATCATCTCTAGATATTGTTAATTTTCATAATACAAAAACATTTCAAATATATTGGAAACAACAGAGACTGAGGATTCACGTATGGTTCAGTTTTGAGTTGTGACATTTAATTTTATTATTTCCTTTTGCGTATTTAACTAGTCATTTTGTACATTGATACTTGTGCATGTCTGAATCCTGGCTTCATTCCAGTAGGACCAAAACAATACTTCACTGGAATGGCCTGAAGAGTTTCTCAAACAGTTTCCCTCACTACCCACTTGGCATCCGTTAGCATCCCTAATTCTTTTAGCTCAGATGTTTGTTAAGGCCTATGCATATGTGTGCATGAGTGTGTGTGTGTGTGTGTGTGTGTGTGTGTGTGTGTGTGTATGCATGTGTAATATATTCTTGACAGTTGCAAGGAAGGACTGAAAATGCCAGCCCTTAACTCTGCTTCTTTGCAACCTGTGAACCAGGAAACATGGCAGACGCTGCCTGGCATTGACCACCTGCTCCATCACTAAGAGTTATATGCCCTTGTGGGCAGACTGCTTGACTTTCCATCTGTTTCCTCTGTAAAGTGGGAAAGATGGTGATGATGATGATACCTTTCTTATAAGGTGTGTGTAAGGCAGCTGTTCTCCAAGTGTGCCTCCTGGACCAGCAGCGGTGGCTTCTCCTGGGAACTAGACTGAAATGTAAATTCTCCAGCTCTACTCCAGACCTCCTAAATTAGAAACTCGGTGGTTTCTCTGTTTTAAGAAGACTTCCAAGTGAATCTGACACAGGTGAGAGTCTGAGAACCACTACAGATGGGATTAAGGGGGTTTATGTATGTTAGTTGCCCAGTCATGTCCAACTCTTTGAGATACCATGGACTGTAGCCCGCCAGGCTCCTCTCTCCATGGAATTCTCCAGGCAAGAATACTGGAGGATCTTCCCAACCCATGGATCAAACCCAGGTCTCCTGCATTGCAGGCAGATTCTTTTACTGTCTGAGCCACCAGGGAAGTATTAAAATAGTGCTGG
Organism: Giraffa tippelskirchi; assembly: GCF_054371585.1. NCBI lineage: Eukaryota > Metazoa > Chordata > Mammalia > Artiodactyla > Giraffidae > Giraffa > Giraffa tippelskirchi. Next base: position 14,731,382 of record NC_137283.1, on the reverse strand, counting down.
CACATGGTAAGTAGTATATTAGTGGATATTTTTTTTAATTAGTGCAATATGATGTTGCCAAGATACAGTTTAACTCAGGCCACAGGAAGGAAGCCCATATTCCTCCAACAAATAAATTCTTAATGCTTAATCTTTTGTCCAAAGACTTTTCACACTGCCTGCCAAACCCTTCATGATCTGGCCCCTGCTTTTGTTTCCTGCTCTTTATCTCCAGGTAAACTGTATCTGCGACCTTCCCAGTTTTCAAAAGAGAATTGCCTTCTCATACCTCCAAGCCTTTGCCCATTCTGTTCCCTCTACCTGGAAATATAACCTACCCCTTTTCTCCACTTCCTATACCTGGCCATCTCCTGAATTCCTACTTACCTTTCAAAACCTCACTTGAGTGTCCAGGTTCATCTGTGCCACCCCCAATCCTGCTGAGTCAGAGCCAGGCCTTCTCTGAACCTATACCTCCTTGCCCATGAATATTTATTATTATAGGGTTTCATAACTTAACTGTTCCATTTTCTCCCTTTGGATCTTAAACTCCTGGAGGACAAGGATTTTATTTTATTCAAATTTCTCTTCATGCAGCTTAGCACTAATGTAGCAAGTAGGCAGCCCAAGGGCTTAAACTTGGGGCATTATTTTCCACAGAGGTTCTTTAAGAATTTGAACTAGGTGAGAACAGTGTTTTTGGTGTTTTTGTGTGCAGGGCTGTATCTTGTGGCTTGTGGGATCTTAGTTCCCCAACCAGGAATTGAACCCAGGCCATTTGCAGTGAAACCACAGAGTCTTAATTACTAGACCACCAAGGAATTCCCCAAAACATTTTAGAATTGGAAGATTTAATTTTTAAATAGTTTTACTGAAGTGTGATCTGCCTACCATAAAGTTCACCATTAATACATGGTTATTCAATGTGTGTGTGCGCCTGCTCAGTTGCTCAGTTCAGTTCAGTCACTCAAGTCGTGTCCAACTCTTTCTGACCCTATGGACCGTAGCACACCAAGCCTCCCTGTCCATCACCAACTCCTGGAGCCTACTCAAACTCACGTCCATTGAGTCAGTGATGCCATCCAACCATCTCATCCTCTGTCATCCCCTTCTCCTCCTGCCTTCAATCTTTCCCAGCATCAGGGTCTTCTCTAATGAGTCAGCTCTTTGCATCACATGGCCAAAGTATTGGAATTACAGCTTCAGCATCAGTCCTTCCAATGAATATTCAGGACTGATTTCCTTTAGGATGGACTGGTTGGATCTCCTTGCAGTCCAGGGGACTCTCAAGAGTCTTCTCCAACACCACAGTTCAAAAGCATCAATTCTTCAGCGCTCAGCTTTCCTTATGGTCCAACTCTCACTTCCATACATGACTACTGGAAAAACCATAGCTTTGACTAGATAGACCTTTGTTGGCAAAGTAATGTCTCTGCTTTTTAATATGCTATCTAGGTTGGTCATAACTTTTCTTCCAAGGAGCAAGTGTCTTTTAATTTCATGGCTGTAATCACCATCTGCAGTGATTTTGGAGCCCAAGGAAATAAAATCTGTCACTGTTTCCATTATTTCCCCCATCTATTTGCCATGAAGTGATGGGACTCGATGCCATGATCTTTGTTTTCTGAATGTTAAGGTTTAAGCCAACTTTTTCACTCTCTTTCATTTTCATCAAGAAGCTCATTAGTTCTTCTTTGCTTTCTGTCATAAAGGTGGTGTCACCTGCATATCTGAGGTTATTGATATTTCTCCCAACAATCTTGATTCCACCTTGTGCTTCCTGCAGCCCAGCATTTCTCATGATGTACTCTGCATATAAGTTAAATAAGCAGGGTGACAATATACAGCCTTGACATACTCCTTTCCCAATTTGGAACCAGTCTGTTTTTCCATGTCCAGTTCTAACTGTTGCTTCTTGACTTGCATACAGATTTCTCAGGAGGCAGGTCACGTGGTCTGGTATTCCCTTCTCTTGAAGAATTTTCCACAGTTTGTTGTGATCCACACAAAGGCTCTGGTGTAGTCAATAAAGCAGAAGTAGATGTTTTTCTGGAATTCTCTTGCTTTTTTGATGATCCAATGGATGTTGGCAATTTGAGCTCTGGTTCCTCTGCCTTTTCTAAATCCAGCTTGAACAAACATCTGGAAGTTCACGGTTCATATACTATTGAAACCTGACTTGGAGAATTTTGAGCATTACAGTTGCTAAGTTGTATCCAAGTCTTTGCAATCCCGTAGACCATAGCCCAGCAGGCTCCTCTGTCCATGGGATTCTCCAGGCAAGAATACTGGAGTGGGTTGCCATTTCCTCCTCCAGGTAATTCAATGATTTTTAGTAAATTTAAAAAGTTATGAAACTATCACCTGATCTGCCCCTGATAGCTTATGGTGAACGATGTCAGATTCGTGATCTCCGAAGAAGATATTGCTTCCAGACCAGGGACCAAACTTGATCACTCAAGAGCTTTTATGTAGCAGAGTTTTATTAAAGTATAAAAGGGGACAAAGAAAGCTTCTGACAAAGACATCAGAAGGGGTCAGAAAGTACCCCCACTCACTAGTCTTAGCAAGGCCTTATATACTTTTACCAGACCCACTCCCACAACATACACCTTAAATTAACAAGATTAGAACTAACAATAGAAAGGTCTTACCAGACCCACTCCCACAATATACCTCTTAAGATAACAAGATTAGTCAGAAGGTTCTTGATACACTGTTATATTGACTAAGACAAAGCAATGTAGAAAAAAACATGTTTGTCCTTTTCTCCTTGATGCCCCATACCCCTTTCTCCTCCTTTGGGACCCTGGACTTCTTATCAACCTACCTAGGAATTGACTCTCTCACCCCAATATTTCCATCACTCCCCAAAAGTCTTCCTCTGTCCATGTGCAGTCAGTCACAATCCAATTTCCATCTCTTGGCCACCAATGATTTGTTTTCCATCCTTACAGATTTGCCTTTTCTACAAAGTCACTTAAATGAAATCACAGTCTTGTGTGTCTGGCTTCTTTCACTGAGCATAACGTTTATCTATGTTGTAGCTATATAAACAGTTAGTTCCTTTTTTACTGCTGAATAGTATTCCATTACATACACTAGATCTTCTTTATCCATTTACCAGGTGATGAACATTTCATTTATTTTCAGATTTTTGCTGTTATGGATAATGTTGTTGTGAATATTTACATAAACTCTTAATGGGGATATGCTGTCATTTTTCTAGGGTACTGCAAGATGAAATTGTTGGGTCATGCTATAACTGTTACGTTTAACATTATAAGGAACTGACAAATTGTTTTCTGAAGTGACTGTACCACATTTTACATTCCCAGCAGCAATGTAGGAGGGTTCTTATTTCTCCTCATCTGCACCAACACTTGGCATCATTAGACTTTCAGATGATCTTTATTCTAATAAATGTATAGTGGTATCTCCTGTGATTTTAATTTGCAGTTCCCTAATGACTAGTGATGTTGATCATCTTTTAATATTATTTTTAGCCACACAAATATCTTCTTTGGTGAAGCATCTATTGAAAACTGTTGCCAATTTTTAACTGGGTCATTTGCCTTATTGAGTTATAAGAATTTTTTATCTATTTCAGATACAGGTCCTTAATAAGATATATGATTTGCAAATATTTTCTCCCAGGCTGTGGAGTGTATTTTCTTTTTTTAAATGATATCTTTGGAAGTGCCAAGATTTTTTATTTCAATGACTTACAATTTAGAAAATTTTTCTTTTATGAATTGTGTTTTTGGTATCATATCTAAGAAATTTTTGCCTGAACCAAAGTCACAAAGATTTTTTCCTGTGGGTTTTTTCAGGTTTTATAGTTTTCAATTTAACATCTAATCTGTAATTGATTTTGAATTAATTTTTACACATGATATAAAGTTTTAAATTTATTTATCTTTTTGCATATGGATAGCCAATTGTCCCCAAACCATTTGTTAAAAGAAAATATCTTTCCCTAGTTGAATTCCCTTGGCACTTTTGTTGAAAATCGATTTACCACAAACATAAGGATTTTCTAGACTTTCTATTGATTTCCACTGATGTACATCTATAATTACACCATTGTAACACAGTCTTGACAACTATTATTTTATAATAAGCTTTGAAAATGAGTAAAACAGTACCCCAACTGTGTTGTTGATTTTCACAATTGTTTTGCTATTCTGGTATATTGCATTTCCATGTAAATCTTACGATCAGCTTGTCAATTTCTACCACCAAAAAACTGGTTTTGGACTTTGATTTGAATTGTATATATAATTCAGTTTGGGGAGAGCTGCCATTTTAACAGTAGTGACTCTTTCAATTCATGAAAATGGTATATATCCCCATTTATTTAGATCTTTTGAAGTTTAGTGAGCAGTGTTTTATAATCTTTAGCTCTCATACATCTTTTGTTATATTTCTGTTAAGTATTTTATTCCTTTAAGTGCTATATTGTAAATGGCATTGTTCTTCTTCATTTCATTCTTAGATTGTCCATTATCAGTATGTAGAAATACTGGTTTTTGTATCCTCTGACATTCTCATTTATTAGTTTTAATTGGTTTTTAAGATTCACTAGGATTTTCCAGATACAGGATCAAATCATATGCAAACAAACACAGTTTTATATAATATTTCTTCATCTTCAACCTGGATACCTTTAATCTATTTTCCTTATCTTCTTGATGGGCTTAGAACATCCACTATGCTACTAAACAGAAGTATTGAGAATGGACATCCTTGCTTTCTTCTTACACTTATGAAAGACACCTTTAGTCTTATCGCTAGTAAGTCTGATGTTTGCTATAGGTTTTTTTCTTAGACTCTCTTTTACCTGCCTGAAGAAATTCCCTTATACTTGGAGTTTGAGAGTTTTATCATGAATAAGTGTTGAATTCTGACAACTGCTTTTTTCTGCATATATTAACATGACCAGGTATGTTCTGTCCTTTATTATATTAATATGACATATTGCCTTAATTTTCCAGATGCTAAATCAACCTGGTTAAAAGACATTTGCTCCTTGGAAGAAAAGCTATGACCAACCTAGACAGCATATTAAAAAGCAGAGACATTACTTTGCTGACAAAGGTCCATCTAGTCAAAGCTATGGTTTTTCCAGTAGTCATGTATGGATATGAGAGTTGGACCATAAAGAAAGCTGAGTGCAAAAGAATTGATGCTTTTGAACTGTGGTGTTGGAGAAGACTTTTCAGAGTCCTCTGGACTGCAAGGAGTTCAAACCAGTCAATCCTAAAGGAAATCAGTCCTGAATAATCATTGGAAGGACTTTTGCTGAAGCTGAAACTCCAATACTTTGGCCACGTGATGCAAAGAGCTGACTCATTAGAGAAGACCCTGATGCTGGGAAAGATTGAAGGCAGGAGGAGAAGGGGATGACAGAGAATGAGATGGTTGGATGGTATCACTGAGTCAATGGACATAAGTTTGAGCAAGCTCTGAGAGATGGTAAAGGTCAGGGAAGCCTGGCGTGCTGCAGTCCATGGGATCGCAAAGAGTCAGGCACAACTGAGCAACTGAACAAATTCCCAAGATAATCTCACTGGGTCATTTTGTGTTACTAGATTTGATTTTTGTGTTTACGCTCATGTGGTACATTGTCATGTCTTTGGCCTCAGTGAACTTGGAAGCAGATACATTTCCTGAGCCTGTAGATAAGGGCCTTGTCCAGCTAGTACCTTAATTTGAGCCTGTGAGACACTAAGCCAAGAACCCAATCAAGTCTACCTGGACTTCTGACTGACGCAATTCTTGAGTTCTAAGCTGCGAAGTTTCTGGAAATTTGTTACATACCATGAGAAAACTAATACACCAACTTCATCCAGTTTTCCTCTGCTATAGAAGACCTGCCTCATGGCAGAGTTAATTTTGAAAAAATAAAAATAAATCAAGATTTCTGGCTTCTCTCGAAAAAATGGGAAGACTCTGAAATTTGAGATTTGAGCTTCTCACATGTCAAACCATCAGCAAGAGCAGAGCAGTGACTCTCCCATCCTCCTTGCTGGCCCGGGTCTGGGACCTCCAGTCTATCAGCCCTCACCTTTCACCCTAGGCCTCCATCTCCAATTACATGCCTGGCCCTGGGACATCTGAATCTGTAACCACCCTGATCAGCACATGCCCAGCCTGTAGTAAGTATTCAGTAATTATCTGTTGAAGGAGTGAATCAAACCCCCAAACAGGCAACATGCAGGGGAATCTGACAGAACAGCACATGAATGGATATCTGGCACCACTGACTGGACATAAGGCTGCGGGCACCATAACCTCAGTGCACTTTGGAGGGGTCAAATGCATGGACCCACAGAGCCTGTCCACCTGAGATTTCCTGGAAGTCCCATCAACCTTCACTTACACTGCATTGGCCAAAAGTATGTCATGTGAACGGTACTAGTTCCAAAGCAGGTCAGGAAATGTTTTCATCTTGTCACATGTTACTGCAGCCCCAACAAGGATGTCAGGGCTCCAGTAGGAGAAAAGGATGGATACTGGTTAAGTGACCAGCAGTTTCAACACCCAGATCATAGAAAAGAACAAGACCAGCACCTCCGAAGCCCTCTTGTGCCCCTTCCCTGTCAGTGTTTTCCCAAAGAGTATCCACTCTTGAAACATAGTGTTTCCTCCTTTTCAGCGTTGTCTAAATAAGATTCCTACAAGGAATTCCCAGGCAGTCCAGTGGTTAGGACTCCACACCTTTCCTGCCAAAGGCCCAGGATCCATCCCTGGTCAGGGAACTAAGATCCCACAAGTCACATGGCATGGCCGAAATAAATAAATGAAATCTAACAAGTGACTTATTAATTAGCCTTGAGGAAACCAAGACTATTGGTGAAGGAATTAATCCACTGCTCCTCCTTGAGTTGGTTATCATTAACTACTCATCGGCCCTTCAACCATGAACAGTCAGGGGAAATGACCAGTGAGTATAGCAAGTATTCTTTTCCAGGGGAGAAATTAAAAATATTTTAAAAATCAGACCCACGTGACCACTAAATATTTGGACACAGAATGGGACGGCCATAGTGTTGGCCAGAGAAGGGTCTTCGGGCCCCACTCTCCAGTGTAAGGAGGCCTTGGGCAGGGCAGGTGAGCTGCTCGAGGGGAGGCAGGATGACCAAGGCAGCAGGACTCTGAGGCTCTAGGAAGCAGATCTGTGGCAGTCAGCGAGAATAAGCTCAGTGTTCCCACCTCCCCACAGAGTGCTGGCTGAAGGTTAGCACACTGTTGTTCAGTTGCTAAGTCGTGTCTGACTCTTTGTGACCCCATGGACTGCAGCATGCCAGGGTCCTCCATCCTCCACTATCTCCTCGAGTTTTCTCAAATTCATTTCCGTTGAGTCAGTGATGCTATCCCACATCTCATCCTCTGCTGCCCCCTTCTCCTCTGCTATCAATCTTTCCCAGCATCAGGGTCCTTTCCAATGAGTGCTCTTCACATCAGGTGGCAAAGAACTTACAGCTTCAGCACTTCCAGTGAATAGTCAGGGTTGACTTCCTTTAGGATTGACTGGTTTGATCTTCCTGTCCAAGGGACTCTCAAGAGTCTTCTCCAGCACCACAATTCGAAAGCATCAGTTCTTCAGCGCTCAGCCTTCTTTATGGTCCAACTCTCACATCCCTATGTGACTACTGGAAAAATCATACCTTTGACTATATGGACCTTTGTTGACAAAGTGATGTCTCTTTTGCCAAAAGAGGATGAAGGCTGGGTGACCTCTGGTGAAACTGTGGCCACAAAATATCTTGGGCATCATATGGAATCACTACAGTACAAATGCAGTATCTCTTCATGAAGGTAAAACTGATCTGTCTCCTCACACATGGGAGCAGACACGATACTTGGCAGCACGGACCCCAGCCCTGGAGTTGGCATCTGATAACTGAACAGAGCCAAGCCGAACCATCATGGACGTCAAAACGGCTAACACTTTTTTCCTTAGGGTGCTCTTGCAAATAAAGCTTTCCTCATTTCCAGCTCACAATTCTTTTTAGCTGTCCCACCCTACTTCCAAATCAAGGGGAGTTAGACCTCATATAAAAATAAAAAAAGTAAAAGCAGAATAGGGAAAGTTGGTTCAGGACTTAAAACCATTCTTCCAGAAACAAAAGCCCTAGATTCACTTCCAAACTCCAGCCCCTTGACAGCCTTGACTGCAGAGACCAGCAAAGTGACTTGCTCACTTCCTAGCCTCCCTTGCGAGGAGAGATGGCCATATGATCCAGTCTGGCCAGTAAGATCTGGGTGGAATTCAGCTGGAGGTGGGGGTGGTTTGGGGAAACCTATTGCTTCTGATACAAAAGGACAGCTGCAGCTGGCTCTGGCCTTCCCCTTTCTTCCTGCCCTGACAGTGGGCGTGATGCCCAGAACAGGAGCTGCCATCTTGCAACCATGAAGGGGAGGCCAAGAGAATCAGCGATGCTGGCTCTGGACCTCATGAGCTGCTGAACAAATGCTAACAGCTGCCTGCTCCAGACTTTTTGTACTGTGAAAAAAATTGAAAACTCTGTTCTTTATGCTTACTTACAGCAGGCAAAGCATTTCTAACTGACACAACTCTTATAAATCAATAATTGTCATAAATAGGCCAAAAACAACAGCAACCACAAAGATGGAGGGCCAGAGAAGATGTCCCAAGTTACTACCTGGGAAAGTAGCTCTGGATGCTTGCTCTCCAAGCAAATAGGTATCCATTCCCACTAGGGTCAAGTCAAAACACATAGAAGCCAAATTGAAAGGGCTTTCACTCGCCAAGGAGGGGACAATGTGAGCAACAAAAAAACAGTGATTACAATGGATTAAAATACATTAAAAATGAAGAAAGGAAAATAACCAAGCATGTATCCTGCCTTCCTTGTTTGAACTGTATTTCGGAGAAACCAAAGACATGCTGTTGCTCAGCTGCTCAGTTGTTGCTCAGATGCTCAGTTGTGTCAGACTCTGCAACCCTGTGGACTGTAGCCTGCCAGGCTCCTCTGTCCATGGAATTTCCCAGGCAAGAATACTGGAGTGGGTTGCCATTTCCTCCTCCAGTGGATCTTCCCGTCCCAGGGATCGAACCCATGTCTCCTAAGTCTCCTGCATTGTCAGGCAGGATCTTCACCACTAGCGCCACCTGGGAGGCCTGAAGAGATGACAAGGAGTAGAATTCCAGCCGACAGAGACAGAAAGGACAGAATTAGAAAACCACTGCTTTGGAATACATGCTGAAATAAAGAATCTAGGCAACAACCATCAATAACTTAAGTAGGGACTTCCCCTGGTGGCCCAATGTCTAAGACTTTTTGCTCCCAATGCAGGGGGCCTGGGTTTGATCCATGGTTAGGGAACTCTTTCCCACATGCCACAACTAAGCGTTCACATGCCACAGCTAAGGATACTGCATGCCACAACCAAAAGATGCCACATGCTACAACTAAGACCTGGAGCAGCCAAATGAATGAATGAATAAATAAAATTAGATAAAAGGGTGACAGGGAATTTTGGATGGACCATGCTGATAATACCTGAGCCCAAATTCATCAATTTTCACATCTCTAAAAATGGGACAATCACCCTTGTGATGTAATACACCAGAAAGTACACAGCATCTTCTGTGAAGTTTTCTAGAAAAAAAAACAAAACACCAACAAAAATACCAACTCTAATCCAGTTTACAGGAAACAGAAGCACAAGTTAAATGACACCAGGAGGAAACCACCAACCAAGTCCAGAATGTAGGCTATTCCAGTAGACAAATGACTCATTTCTCTCCCTCCTCAAGGGAATGGCCTTAAAAGAAAATGGGGATTTTTACAGCTGAATGAAACAACTGTAAAAATATGAGTTAATTGGGAAAATATGGTACATTATGAGTATTTACTTCCCATGATAATGGCATTGTGGTTATGTATTTTAAAAAAGTTCTTCTCTGATAGAATACCTACTGAAATATTTATGGATGAAATGTAATAATGCCTGGAGTTTGCTTTAAAAATATTCCAACAACAGCCAAACAAATATTGTGTGTGGTGGAGCTGAGGGGAGAGTAGAGAGGAAACAGAATCAAGTGATCCCCAAAGGGGTTCATTGTAATTTTTTTCTCCACTTAGATATGGTTGAACATTTTGTTTAAGTGTTTTTTTGAACTGATTACTTTAATTGGATTTTCCTGCATTCTAGATGCCAACAGCAACAGAAATGAGAAAGCAATTTAAAAAAAGAAAATCCTGTCAAAGTCCCTGAATTCTGTTTCTTTCCTTCGTGATGATATTTTCATACAAGCTACAACAAATGCTACAATCCCAAAACTGGAATATAACGCGATGTCATGTGTCTGTACTTTAAAGCACGGTGTTTCTGGGGGTACTGAAGAGATGCTAGTCCTACCCAACACCTGTGTTCTCATCCACCTGTGGGCTTCCCAAGGCTGTTTCCCCTCTTCCCACACGTTCCCAAAAGCACTTTGCTTTTGTCATTGATGTCTAATAGCTCCTTCATTCTTTCCCACCAGTCTGTGAGCCGTCCTCCCTCCTCCCACTCTCAGTCAAGGACCAAGAATCAATTCCCATTATTCTCTCTACAGTAGGCTGATATTAACACATAGTGCACGTGTGCGGTAGGTGCTCAATGAATATTTGGGGACTGTATGAACACAATCCAATCTGCTGTTTTATACCTGTGGACTCTGACACACCAAGGGTTGAAGTTTCTAGGCTAGGACTACAATGTTTCAGAATCAGAACCATTCCTGAGGACTTACACCTTCTCATTCCTAACCCAAGGCTATTTCTGAATGTCATGGCTGATTCTAGAAGTCTTCATCGTGAGCAGAGCCTCCCTCTACCAGTGTCCAATGTGCCATTTCCAATGTTCCCCAAACTCCAATTCTCACAACAAACTCATCACGTGCTCTGCTGTGACACTTCTGTATCTTTCCAGAAGACATTACCCAAATCTGTTTTAGGCAGACGGGATTATAAGTAATTTTATAACATAGACAATAAGGCATTGTTTCTCACCACCACCACCACCACCACCACCACTCATGAAATCCTTAGTACTCATGCTTTCAGAGCTAGGAACTCTTTCCTTTAGTTCTCCTTTAGTTGACTCCGCTTTTAATTTGCTGAGTCAAGAAAAGGAAACAGGAAACAGCTTCAATGTTTCTTGAGTTTGGGCCCAGTGTCATGACTGGCATGCATGGCAATCCACTCCTAACTGGAAATGACCACAGTTTTCTCTGAGCCTTGCTGACCACTCTGAGCTATGTCTTCGGCAAGAGCTTCACACTCAGGGAGTCCACCTGGCCCATCTTCCAGAAAGCCCTTTTGTTCCTCTGATACTCCCCAGAGTACAAACCACAGTGATGGAAAGCCACCAAGACATTTGTTTCTCAGCCTTGTTGCTTACTTAAATGTCACAACCTCTGACCCGACTCCTACCCCCAAACTAGATTGGGCAGACTTCTTTTATATATATATATATATTTTTTTTTTAATTTATTGGCTTTTTTTTTTGTGTAGCTACCTGGGATTTCTTTTCAAATTTTAAACTTTTTATTTTGTACTGGGGTATAGCTGATTAACAATGTTGTGGTAGTTTCGGGTGAACAGTGAAGGAAATCAGCCATACATATGCGTGTATCCATTCTTCCCCCAAACCACCTCCCACCCAGGCTGGCACATAACATTGAGAAGAGCTCCATGTACTATACAATCCTTGCTGGTTATCATTTTGAATGTAGCAGTGTGTACATGTGGGTGGCCTTCTTTGTGTTCCCATAGCAAGTCACAGCTCATCTGACATGGTTCTTCCAACACACTTTTTGGTTTTTGCTTACCTTCACCGTAGCTAACAAGCTCTGCCAAGGTAGAGACTGTTTTTCACCATTGTTTCCCCAGCACCTGGCACATGGTAACCCCTCCACAAACACTTGCTTCATGAATACACAAGTAATCAAACGAAAGGCTTTCAAGAGTCAAACGTTCAGCAATTGAGACTCTAAATTTAAACCATTTGACTTATTAAGGCATTCAAGAAACACCTTTTGTCCTGAAGGTTTAACTTAAATTTAATGCTGAAAAGGAAGGAATCACCTAGCTCTCAGAAAGTGATGGAAAGATTGGACAGAAGTGGAATGGGTTTTGCAGGTACCCACCACACCTTCCTCTTTCACTTCTTTCTCTTTCTCTCCAGCCACCACCTCTGAAATGACCAGTGGAGGTTTTACTCTTCCTCCTCTTCCAGTCGTTTGTTCTGTCCTCTTTGAATAGAGAAGACATGGAGGTGTGGGATAGTGGTAAAAGGGACAAAAACCGCTGGCAAGAGCTGAGCCCTTCTTTCCGCTGCTCCTGCTCCCCCTTACAGCACACGGGGACCTGACTCATCAGGAAGATGACTAAACCTTGGGCCCTGATCAGTACGCAGGGCCCCTCCCTGTGCCTGGACCTGGTTACTTAGTAGATCTCAATCTGCGATAATCTGCAATATGAGTTATTCATGATACTCCCCATACTTCCTAAACGGTAAACTCTCAGTCACTCAAGGTAATGGAGCACTTATGTGAACTCAGAGCCCAAAAAAGACCAGAAAGTACCCAGATGCACAAAAAGTTGAAACAGCCTTGTTTCATTTACCATTCAGTGAAATCAACCAAAAGGGCCTAATTCAGATTTCAGGGACCAATTGTGGTCATAAACCAGGTAGAAAAACTCACCAGACTAAACCAACTGCGTTTACTGAACATGGAACGTACTATGCCCAAATGTCTATACACTCAGAACTGAATATTCAAATAACTTATTTTTACAAAGGAATGTTTCCAACAGATTCACTCACTGTTAGTTCTGGTAGGAAAAATCAATCTCATTATCACTGTCATTGAATATTCAGTGCCCACAATAACCTGCTCCAGCTGAAAGGCCATTTAGAAAAGGAAAGAAACCAGGGACTCTTGGGCCTACGACCACGTGTGGGGCTCAGAGCCAACAACCCCATCATCCTAAGCACAGCGAACGTGAAAACTATAAGCCGTGTCTTACCTTCAAGGAGGTTACTGTTCCTTTGCTGCCAAGATGTCAGAGAGTAAATGCCAACACACAGTGCAGTCTGCAAGAGCACTGGTTTTAGAGACAAGGAAGAAAGAATGTGTCCATAAGTAGATAGGCATATTGCTTTCTGCTTCTGCAGTGCTTTCATATCCACCAGTATTTCAATTCCGCGAGGGCAAGTCATGTATTTTGTTCATCACTGCAGCTCTGGAATCTCACACTGCTATCCAGCTCAGAATAAGAGCTCAATAAATATCTGCCACATAAATAAACTAATGGGGATAATGCATCACATGCATTCGGGAAAAGAAAACTGAGAAGGGAACTGATTTCCGGAGTTGGTGGTCATCAGCTCAAGTGTTTAACCACATGACTCGTTACACTTAGCTGCTCATAAGACACAGACATACACCTGTCCTGGTGTTCCTCTAATAGTTTCTAGAAGTTTGGAAAATACAGGAACACAATTAAGCAACATACACGTGTAGACTGAAAAATCTGACTCGTGTCTAAAAAGCAGTATCTTTTATTCACAAAATTATAAACATGAAAAACCTTTCTCGGGACTTGCCTGGCAGGCCAGTGGTCAAGACTCCACACTCCCAGTGCAGGGGGGACGGGTTCAATCCCTGGTTGGAGAACTAGATCCGCATGGCACGACTAAAACCTGGCACAGACAAAAAACAGAACAAACTTTCTTAGGAGGAGGAGAAGCATGGGTAGAGCACAGATTTTGATGTCTTTGACAGTGGAATAGCCTCCAAGTCCTTTTTCGATTACACTTTACTTCTTCATTTGCTCCGAAAGCCATAGCATGCATCAGTTAATGTTCTTGAATTAGTAGAGGACATAACAAGGAACTTATATAGGTCAGAGAATATTTTAAAACCCCAAACAGAAGAGCTGCTAATGAATTCAGATGAGGGTGTCTTGCCACCAGAAAAAAAAATGACAGACCTTTCCTACACACCTTTGGCTGTTTGCTCATCAAGAAAAGTCACACATTTTCTCTCTGTAAAAAGTGTCAAAGGAGGGAAAAAAAGACTGCAGTTTCGTTCCTGATGGGCTGAAGATTGGGACTGTTTTAAAATTCAATATATGTTATAATAACCCTAGAGGACCATGGGAGAGCTCCACTCAGAAAAGGTGCTGAGGTCAATGTCTCTGAGTTCCATGTCAGGGAAGTTTCGCAGGATGAAAGCTGAAATGCTGAGGCCTGGGCACATCATTCTCATCCATGAGGCCAAAACCAAAAAGTTTCTGTGCTTTTTCCTTTTTTTTCCTTTCTTCTTTAAAAATAGTTGATGTACAACGTTGTGTTATTTTCCAGTGTACAGCAAAGTGATGCAGATTCTTTTCAGTTATAAGATATTGAATATAGTGCCCTTGCTATACAGTAGGACATTGTTTATCTATTTTATACATACTAGTGTGTATCTGTTAATCCCAAACTCCATTCCTCTTGTTTTTAATACCACGTATGATGACAACTAAGCCATGCCGTGTGGGGCCACCCAAGACGGATGGGTCATGGTGGAGAGGTCTGACAGATTGTGGTCCACTGGAGAAGGGCATGGCAAACCACTTCAGTATTCTTGCCTTGAGAACCCCATGAACAGTATGAAAAGGCAAAAGGATAGGACACTGAAAGATGAACTCCCCAGGTCAGTAGGTGCCCAATATGCTAATGGAGATCAGTGGAGAAATAACTCCAGAAAGAATGATGGGATGGAGCGAAAGCAAAAACGATACCTAACTGTGGATATGACTGGTGATAGATACAAAGTCCGATGCTGTAAAGAGCAATATTGCATAGGAACCTGGAATGTTAGGTCCATGAATCAAGGCAAACTGGAAGTGGTCAAACAGGAGATGGCAAGAGTGAACGTTGACATTCTAGGAATCAGCGAACTAAGATGGACTGGAATGGGTGAATTTAACTCAGATGACCATTATATCTACTACTGTGGGCAAGAATCCCTTAGAAGAAATGGAGTAGCCATCATGGTCAACAAAAGAGTCCAAAATGCAGTACTTGGATGCAATCTCAAAAACGACAGAATGATCTCTGTTCGTGTCCAAGGCAAACCATTCAATATCACGGTAATCCAAGTCTATGCCCCGACCAGTAACGCCGAAGAAGCTGAAGTTGAACGGTTCTATGAAGACCTACAAGACCTTCTAAAACGAACACCCAAAAAAGATGTCCTTTTCATTATAGGGGACTGGAATGCAAAAGGAGGAAGTCAAGAAACACCTGGCGTAACAGGAAAGTTTGGCCTTGGAGTACAGAATGAAGCAGGGCAAAGGCTAATAGAGTTTTGCCACGAGAATGCACTGGTCATAGCAAACACCCTCTTCCAACAACACGAGAAGACTCTACACGTGGACATCACCAGATGGTCAACACCGAAATCAGATTGATTATATTCTTTGCAGCCAACGATAGAGAAGCTCTATACAGTCAGCAAAAACAAGACCAGGAGCAGACTGTGGCTCAGATCATGAACTGCTTATTGCCAAATTCAGACTTAAATTGAAGAAAGTAGGGAAAACCACTAGACCATTCAGGTATGACCTAGATCAAATCCCTTATGAGTATACAGTGGAAGTGACAAATAGATTTAAGGGACTAGACCTGATAGACAGAGTGCCTGATGAACTATGGACAGAGGTTCGTGACATTGTACAGGATACAGGGATCAAGAAAATCCCCATGGAAAAGAAATGCAAAAAAGCAAAATGGCTGTCTGAGGAGGCCTTACAGATAGCTGGGAAGAGAAGAGAAGCCAAAAGCAAAGGAGAAAAGGAAAGACATCCCATCTGAATGCAGAGTTCCAAAGAATAGCAAGGAGAGATAAGAAAGCCTTCCTCACTGATCAGTGCAAAGAAATAGAGGAAAACAACAGATTGGGAAAGACTAGAGACCTCTTCAAGAAAATTAGAGATACCAAAGGAACATTTCATGCAAAGATAGGCTCGATAAAGGACAGAAATGGTATGGACCTAACAGAAGCAGAAGATATTAAGAAGAGGTGGCAAGAATACACAGAAGAACTGTACAAAAAAGATCTTCATGACCCAGATAATCACAATGGTGTGAGCACTCACCTAGAGACAGACATCCTGAAATGTGAAGTCAAGTGGGCCTTAGAAAGCATCACTACGAACAAAGCTAGTGGAAGTGATGGAATTCCAGTTGAGCTATTTCAAATCCTCAAAGGTGATGCTGTGAAAGTGCTGTACTTGATATGCCAGCAAATTTGGAAAACTCAGCAGTGGCCACAGGACTGGAAAAGGTCAGTTTTCGTTCCAATCCCAAAGAAAGGCAATGCCAAAGAATGCTCAAACTACCACACAATTGCACTCATCTCACATGCTAGTAAAGTAATGCTCAAAATTCTCCCAAGCCAGGCTTCAGCAATACGTGAACCGTGAACTTCCAGATGTTCAAGCTGGTTTTAGAAAAGGCAGAGGAACCAGAGATCAAATTGCCAGTATCCGCTGGATCATCGAAAAAGCAAGAGAGTTCCAGAAAAACATCTATTTCTGCTTTATTGACTATGCCAAAGCCTTTGACTGTGTGGATCACAATAAACTGTGGAAAATTCTGAAAGAGATGGGAATACCAGACCATCTGACCTGTCTCTTGAGAAACCTGTATGCAGGTCAGGAAGCAACAGTTAGAACTGGACATGGAACAACAGACTGGTTCCAAATAGGTAAAGGAGTCCGTCAAGGCTGTATATTGTCACCCTGCTTATTTAACTTATATGCAAAGTACATCATGAGAAACGCTGGGCTGGAAGAAACACAAGCTGGAATCAAGATTGCCGGGAGAAATATCAATAACCTCAGATATGCGGATGACACCACCCTTATGGCAGAGAGCGAAGAAGAACTAAAGAGCCTCTTGATGAAGGTGAAGGAGGAGAGTGAAAAAGTTGGCTTAAAGCTCAACGTTCAGAAAACTAAGATCATGGCATCTGGTCCCATCACTCCATGGGAAATAGATGGGGAAACAGTGTCAGACTTTACTTTTTTGGGCTCCAGAATCACTGCTGATTGTGACTGCAGCCATGAAATTAAAAGACGCTTACTCCTTGGAAGGAAGGTTATGGCCAACCTAGATAGCATGTTTAAAAGCAGAGACATTACTTTGCCAACAAAAGTCCGTCTAGTCAAGGCTATGGTTTTTCCAGTGGTCATGTATGGATGTGAGAGTTGGACGGTGAAGAAAGCTGAGCACCGCAGAATTGATGCTTTTGAACTGTGGTGTTGGAGAAGACTCTTGAGAGTCCCTTGGACTGCAAGGAGATCCAATCAATCCATCCTAAAGGAGATCAATCCTGGGTGTTCATTGGAAGGACTGATGTTGAAGCTGAAGCTCCAATACTTTGGCCACCTCATGCGAAGGGTTGACTCATTGGAAAAGACCCTCATGCTGGGTAGGATTGGGGGCGGGAGGAGAAGGGGACGACAGAGGATGAGATGGTTGGATGGCATCACCGACTCGATGAACATGGGTTTGGGTAGACTCCGGGAGTTGGTGATGGACAGAGAGGCCTGGCGTGCTGCAATTCATGGGGTCGCAGAGAGTCGGACACGACTGAGCAACTGAACTGAACTGATGATGACAACTTCCCCCAATTATTGTCTCTGCTGCACAACTCCTATTAAGCCTTTTTTGGAAAGCCTCGAGGTGAAGCTCCTGATCTGTATTTTTATCTTATTGTAGTATCACCTGCACTGCAGGTACCACTGGCTGATAGATGAATTCCGGAGATAGGTCAATTATGTATGCGTAGGTTTGAAGAAAGCCCTTAAAGAAGCCTCAGTCTGATTAGGGCTGCTCTGGTGGCTCAGATGGTAAAGAATCTGCCTGCAGTGCAAGAGACCACCTGAAATGCAGGAGACCGGGGTTCGATACCTGGGTCAAGAAGACTTCCCTGAAAAGGAAATGGCAACTGACTCCAGCATTCTTGCCTGGAGAATCCCATGGACAGAGGAGCCTGGTGTGCTACAGTTCACGGGGTGGCAGACATAACTTAGCAGCTAAACTACCACTACCACAGTCTGACTAAGTGACTTTAGATCCTGTCTGTGTGCCCCCTGCTCACCCCTGAACAGCCAAAAGGGGAAGCAACACACTGACTCGGGGTCCTGGATGGGCCGCCTTCTTGCCATCCAAGTACGGTCCAGGCCTCCGGCTGGCACCGGTATTCTGGAATAATAACACCTGCCTCAAAGGGTGGCTGATGTGAGGATCAAATGAGTGAACTCACGAAGAACGCTTAGAAGGTATGGCCAACGTTAGCAGTACCTGCACTAGGAAGTGAGCTTTAACACCTCTGGCGCAGCAGTTCCGACGCTGAAACACAGTGTTCAGTTCCAGACTTTGTGTGAAATCTTCCCCAACACAAACAGACTAAACGTGAAGGTGTGATGCATCACGGGGCTGCGGCTATTTCAGACATCTCTCCATAACCAAGATTAGGGTGCCAGCGAGGTCAGGTGAGGGCTGCCTTCCGGGTGGCAGACTTATTGTATCATCACACAGAGGAAGGGGCAGAGAGCTCCCTGATCCTCTCTGATTAAGGGCACTGATCCCTCTCATGAGGACTCCACCCTCATTGCCTAATCACCTCACTACAAATATCATCACATTGGGCATTATGAGTTCAACATTGGAATTCTGGGGGGAACATGAGCGTTTGGACATAGCAGCAGGGAGTCTGAGCTGTTTTTGTCCAGAACCCGGGGGTGTTCACCCTACAAAGGATCAGGTATGAGGTTATATGGAGGACACAGTCTTGACCCTGCTTGGCCCCAAGTGCATGGTCTGGAGAGGCTACTTATTATTTTTCAGGGCACAGAGCACCATGAGGGACAAATACCATATTGTGGGCACCCAGAGGGCCTTGCTTCCTTTCCTCCCTCCCCTCCTTCCTTCCTCTTCACCTGCCCTCTCATTCAGCATATATTCCTTGAGTGCTGGACACAGCGCCATGCAGCACTAAGGCCGCATCTGTGAGCAGGACATGGCCTTCTTGCCCTCTGGGAGTCTGCCACTGAGCGAGAAGAAAGGCTTTTCTTCAAATGGCCCCACCAATAACTACACAATGGGAAGTCTGATAAGTGATGTTATGTGAGGTACCAGGGTTCATGAGACCTCAGCTGGTGCCATGGAGGATTTCCATAGGGAAGGAACATTTACACTAGGTGTGAATGATGGGCAGCTGTTCAGAGAAGGCAGAAAGATAAATCGAGGCAGAAGACACAGCTTGAGCAAAGGCCTTGAGGTGGGAAAAGGTGCTCGTGTGGTCCACTGTGGAGAGGAAGAGGTCCTTCATAAACTTTATTGAATGCATGAGTGAAGTTCTCAGTTCACAGTGTAACTGAAGGGATATTTACTTAAAAGAATTCCCACTAACAAGACTTGCCAGTTACACCCGAAAAATCCTTGGTGGCCCTCACTTTCCCAATCCCCATCGACAGAACCGTTCAGCATCACTTGGAGTCTCTTCTCCTTCACTCCATAGGGTGACCCAGCCCATCACTGCCCAGACATCCCAGTCCCTCTGGTTGGAGTGGACAGTGCTCTGCCCCACTGGCACATACCAAGCTCCTAGCACTGTCAGTTACACTCCGTCTACTGCTGGGCAGGTCCTCCTCAACTGCATTACAGTGGGGTGGTCTTCTGCTCTGGCTTCAGCCTCAGCTATGTGCGTTTTGACAACTCAGTCCTGTCACCCATTGAGTCTATCACAGAAGGACACGCCCTCTCCTCCTGCAGGGCTCTGCAGACCTGGAAGCTTCTTTACATGACTGCTGCTACTGAGGGTCTCTTGGTAGCCAATGACCAAGAGCCAGCCAATTCTCCCAGCAAACTTCTGGGAGGCCATCAGGGGCTCACAAGTTCGGCAGGAGGCTGGAGAATCAATCTTGGAGCTCCGGCAGGCTGCAGGCTGCACAACAGAAAGGGTGTGACCCGTGCGCTGCTGCTATGATGAGTGTGACCTCTACCTGCCCTGGCCTCACTGTATTTCTCATGCTCCTGTTAGTCCCTAGAAAGACTAACCTGGGCAAGGAAAAGATCTTCCCCTTTGAAATGTAAATTGGTGCAGCTGCTATGGAAAACAGTGTGGAGGTTCCTTAAAAACCTAGACTTTCCATATGACCCAACAATCCACTCCCGGGCCTATATTCAGTAAAGATGAAAACCCTAATTCAAAAAGACATACACGTCAATGTTCATTGTTGCACTATTTACAATAGCCAAGTTATGGAAGCAATCTGTGTCCAAAGACAGATGAATGGATAAAGAAGATGTGGTTCGTACACACAATGGAATATCAGCCATAAAAAGAACAAAATTTCGCCATTTGCAGCAACAGGGATGGACCTAGAGATGATCATACTAAATAAAATAAGTCAGACAGAGATAGTCAAATATATATCACTTCTTACATGTGGAATCTAAAAAATAATTCAAATGAACTCATTTACAAGACAAAGTAGACTCACAGACATAGAAAACAAACTGATGGTTACCAACGGGGAAAGGCAGTGGGGAGGGAATAAATTAGGAGTTTGGGATTAATAGATCCATACTACTACTAGAAAATAGACAAGCAACAAGGATTTTCTGTATAATACAGAGAATAATATTCAATATCTTATAATAATCTATAATGGAAAATAATCTGAAAAAATTATTTATATATATATAATATATATAACTAACTGAATCACTTTGCTGTACACCTGAAACACAATATTGTAAATCATCCATACTTCAATTGAAAAAACAATCTTCTGCTTTGATTTCCAACTCTCAAGAGAAGTCCCCAGAAGTGACTGGGGTAAATTAGGACAGAAAGTTGGATGCAAGACGGCCTGAACTATGACCTATGTCTACTACAATAATTTTATTTCCTCAGCCACCATCTAATGACTGCTTGATCTGAGCCAAACCCTGCACCAGGCACTGGAGATGCGGATGTGAATATGACTGTCTACTCACAATCAGGAAACACGGCAGTGTATGTGCTGGAAGGGCCTCAGAGCATGTCTTTTCCAGATGCGTAAAGGAAGGGGTGCTTAGTTCTGCATGGGGAAGGCAGGGGTGGCTGATAAAGCTTGATGGAAGGAGTCACATGGGAGCGATATCTTGAAGGAGGGTTGTGCAACTGGCAGGCAGTTTAAAGGCATGTTTGGGCAGGAGATGAGAACATTCCAGGCAGGGAGAACAGCAGATGCCAAGGCTAGGAGGTGTGAAGTGGGCACAAGGTTTAGGGAGCTGTAAGTCATTCGCTATTGCTGGAATCCCCAGCCTGAATGAATTTTGGCAAAAAATGAAGGCTGCTCAGATAGGGCTGGGACACGCCTGAGGCTTTGGATTTCATTCTCCAGGCTGACGCCGTCTAATATGTAGCCACTAACCATGTGTGGCAATTTCAGTTTCAATTGGTTGAAATAAAATGCAATTAAGAATTTATTTCCTCAGACACACTCCCCACATTTCAAGTGCTCAATCGCTACATGTGGTTAGGGGTTACCACATTGGACAGTGCAGACACAAAACATAGCCATCGTCACAGAACGTTCTGCTGAACAGCGCTGCTCCGGGCTGTGGGAAGCACGCGGGAAGTTTAAGCAAGCCAATGCCATCGTTGTATTTCACGGAGCCCTCCCTGTGGCCACCTGGGGATGGATCAGAAGGGAGCATAACATGAGACTTCCCTGACAGGCCAGGGGCGAGGACTCCAAGCCTCCACTGCAAGAGGCAACGGTTCGATTCCTGCTTGGGGAACTAAGATTTTGCATGCCAGGCAGGGAGCCGACCAAAAAAGAAAAAATGGGAGCATAACAGAATGCCTGAGATCAGTTAGAAGACCATTACAACAGTCTGTTCACAAGGCTGCCTTCAGACCTGAGGAAGTGGCCCTTCTGCCCGGAACTGGTTCTTATCCAAAGCTGAGTGGGGAGATATTCAGGGTGACTAATGTTTTACCGCAGCCTTCCCACCCCAACTTCAGAGACAAGAGTCCCTCAACTAGCCAATTAGGGCAGTGGACCCAGTGCAAATGAATCTCATTTAGTCTCCAGTAGGTCGTGGGGCTTGTTACGTAAACCTAGGGTGTATCCACAAGACACAAGGACCCTCGATCTAGAGTCGCAAGCTCAAGACCCTCACTCACTCACACCAACCGGATGCGGGAGACTCCCCAGATTTGTCACCATGAAAGTCAGGTCAGCTGTTAACCAAATCCCTTTCACATCAAAGCGGCCAGAAGATGGTACGTTAAGAAGGTAGAACAGTCTATGAACCTGACAGACACACACAGTGAGCTCTGTTCAGTGTCCCTAGCTGTTCGCAGTTGCCAAGGTGGGTATGTGAATGCGGACACAGCCTAGCTGTGAGTGTGCCCCCCATGTACCACTGACTCAGACAGAGCGCCTGACCAAGACTCGGCTGGAGGCTTCTGTGTTCTGAGGGCGTGGATGCACTCGCCTGAACGTCACTCGAGTCTGTGAATATCACCCTCATGTTCCTGGCTGAGTCACAGGCAGATCTGGAATCAGAAGACCTGGTCCAGGGCCTGGCCTTGCCAGTCAGTTCAAAAACAGGCTCATTAAAAATGCTTCCCCCACATGACCCACAAGCCCACACTGCAAGCCAGGTCCTGTCCTGAAGCCCCAGAGGTATTAATTCATTTAATCCTCATAACTCACAAAGCCAGTACTGTTATTATCCATACTTGACAGATTGGGAAATCAAGGCATGGAAGTTAAGCCAATTGGCCAAGCTCACATAGCTACTCGTATTCTGCCCAGCCCTCAGCGCCTGTGCGCTGGGTGTTACTGAGAACTTGAGGTGGACCAAAGTCCTAAAGAACCTGCCACCACCAAATTGACTGCTATGATGATGGTGACCCTTTGGGGGCCATGAGCTCCTTTGGGGAGGGGTGGGCACAAGAACCCTTAAGCCCACCTCAAGTCCACAGCCTTTATTACTAACCCACACGAGGGGATCTAGCTACACCCCCCACCTGGACGCTTCCGCGATGAGACTCCCACCCTGGCACCTCCCATTCCCTCCCAGGTGGCACCACAAGTGTCCACAGCACCTCCTGGGGAGAAACACCTCTTTGAGAAGCAGTCACAGTGCGGGGGGATGCTGGTATGGAGATGGCAATGCAGACCTGTGGGCCCAGCGCCCTCCCACGCAGCTCCCACCGCAGCCCAACTAGGCCTGCCTGTTTCCTCATGGTGGGCCAGCATGGGTGTGTCTGAAACAGGCTGAACATGCCCAGGGGGCGATTGCTACAGAGGACAAAGTTCACCTGAAAGACAAGGCCAACCAAACTCCAGCCCTAGAGTCAAGGTAGTGATTTGAGAACATCTGCAGATCTTATCTGTTTCTGTTTTCCTGTGGGGGTGAAACAGGCAACATGATTAGCAATTTACACGTAATAAAAATCCAGGAGTATCACTGGCTTTAGGTCAAGCTTGATCTAGGTGCTAAAAGAGGGTCATTATGGTTTGTTTTCTATTGGTCTCGCAACTCTGCCATCCATTTGTGGCTCCATTCTTGAGCTCTGTGTTGTGGCTAAGAATGACTAACTTCAGGGTTTCATTTAGTGGAAAAGAGTTAACACTCTTCCAGTGGCTTCTACAAAAGTTCCCAAGATTGGCTCTGATTCGACTGGCTTCGGATGTGTGCTTGTCCTTTAACCAATCATTGTTGTCAGGTGGGGGACTGAGAATGGGCTCCACTCCTGGAGAATGAAGACAGGACAGATCCTCAAACAAAAATCAGAGGTCTTACTAAACCAAGGGGAACATATGCTGAGTATCCAAACCACAGATTCATGTCCAGCACAGGTAGGTGAAGAAATCTGCCTTAGTGAAAACCTGGAGCAGTGAAGGGAGGCCTGCAGGACCACACAGCAAGAAAGCAGTAGAGTGGGAGATCTTAAACCTAGCCCCTTCTGTCCTTAAAATCCACTCCATACAAGTGACCTCACCAACTCTGGGTGTCTCAGTTGGGGCAAAAATGTCAACGGGCAACCAGATGGTTTACCATGTAGCATACGCACAGAGACTGTCCTTGGGGATCCCTTTGGCTTCATGGCAAAGCCTTTCTTGCCTATGCATTTTCCCACCTCTTTAGCCCCAGTCTTGCCTCTGCTGGATCACAGCAGCGGCTTTCTGGCTCCCATCCTGCCTCTAGGTCTACAATCCTTCCTACTTGCTGAAGGAAGACATCCTTCACTGCCCAGAGCTGTTAGCACAGAGCACCCTTCCTCACCCTCTGCATCCAGCCCAGAGACATGCTGATTTCCCCCATTCCATGGCATTATTATCCTGAGGCTGCACCTCAACTGAATCACCTCTTTAAGAATAAGAAACCACAGAAAATGGGGAGCTATGGTTCTCAGCACTTCCAAAACTGCTCCGGGCTGTATAGCACCCAGCCTTGGGCAGTGTCCCCTGACCACAGCATTTCTCCACTGCCCACTCCCTGAGCTGACTTGGACTGACCCTTCACATAACAGCTTAGATCTCACCTTCCTCTCTAAGGAGCACCTCAAGTTTCCTTGTGGGAAATCCACCACAGTATGTGGCCTTGTTAGCAGAGTAAAACTCCAGGGCTCCCCTGGTGGCTCAGTGGCTAAGACTCCACATTGGACTGCCCTGCAATGCAGGGGGCCGGGTTTCCATCCTGGTAGGAGAACTAGATTTCACATGCCGCAACTAAGACCCAGTGCAGTCAAATAAATAAAAATAAATACATAAAAAAAGAGGAGTAACTCCAGTGGAGCCCCACCTCCCACAAATGAGAGGGGCTGATCCTTCCTCTGCTCACTCCCACCTGGCCAGGGACAGATGTGTGACCCGTGCTTGGCCATTGCCATGCCTTTTTCTGGAACACACCAGATGGAAGATGTGCTAGAGGTTTTTTTTTTATCCTAACAGCACTGACCACATCCTTCTGCTCTGCGACCCTTCCTATAGTTCCTTTCTTCTTAGCCCCTCCAGCTTGAGCTGCCTTTTTTTCCTTCCAATTTCCAAGGTAATTCTATAATCTTCTTATGATTCCATGGTGCATGCTCCTTTCCATACATTCGCCTTTGCTGCTGTGAGATAAAATCTGTTTCTGTTGAGGGTCATCAAACATGCTTGACTGATGCACTTTATTTCTTTGCATCTCTCTCCACTGGGTCCCCCATGCCCCTTATAGCCCCCGGCATGGAGGAGGCACCAAACAGCTATTGCCTGAATGGCTTCTGAACCGGTCCCTGTGGACCACATCCCTTTCTCCAGGTCTCCGTCAGCCAGCATCCCTATCCCATAGTGCAGGGAGGCCAACTTGGTCATACAGCAGCGCCTGGGTTCCCAGCCTCCCTGTCCCTGCCCACTGCACAGTGAGGACTTTGCCTTCCTCCCAAACAACACTTCACTCCATCCATAGGCAGGAGCTGCCTTTCTTTTAGATCTGTCCCCACAGGGCCAGTGTCTTTCTGCTTGGCTGACTATCCTATTTCTCAAATTCTCCTTCCTTGTCATTTAATTTAAAAAAGCACATAGGGTGCCATCCTCATTGGTTGGTTCTGCCATCACTCATTGTCCCACAGTTTAGTAACAAACAGTTGGACCCCATTTTTTTTTCACTCTATTCTGATTTGGGATTTACTTTTATAAAACAGCCAAATCACAGTAGAAAATGATACAAAATCTTATCTACCTACAGAAAGAAATTCACCTGGCATATGGATTTCATTCAAGGACTAACCACACTTTTGAATTTTCTGACCCAGCCTTCCAAAATGAGATCCAGATGATAGTCAAATGCAGGACCATAACTTCCTTCGGAGGTGGGGGTGGATGTTTATTTTTTTGTTTTAAATTAAAAATAGTTTAATCACAGTGATGCAAGCACATGATAATGAACAAGCGAACAGAATAGCTCCTAGTGAAAAGGAACAGCCTCCAAACCCAGTGCCACCCCCTTAAGACCACCTCTCTAATTAGCATCTGCTTTCCTCTTATTATGTTTATGACTCTGTAATAAATCTTTTCCATGCACAAAACTTTTCCCTGTGTCTCAGATCAGGTTTCCCCAAAGCAGAGCCTGAGGTGGGATTCTGATGACCATGATTCCCTGAGGGCAGACCTGAGAACAGGAGCAAGGGGCACAGGATGGGGTGGGGAAGAGGCTGAGCAAAGACAGGGTCTCTGCCAGACTTGGCTTCCGCCTGATCCCACAGCGTGCTCTGGAGCATGAGCTGCATCACAGAATCCATCCCCTGATCTCCCTCGAGGCAGAGGAACTCCAGTTAGTCATGGACTGCAGGGCTGTCCTGGGTGGTGGAGGAGGGCGCATTACTTATCCGGCAAGTCAGCTCTGGGGAAGAGGTCAGAAACCCCTCCAGGTGTGAGGACAGGGCTCTGGCATTGTGGAGGGACCTGGGTAAGGAACCAGCAGTATCTACTCCACTCTGTTTGGAACATATTCTGAGAAGTGGGACCATTAGAAAAAATGGTGGAGCAGGGATTAACTCTTAAAACCTGCTCCATGGTGCAAGAAATGTGGGCATTAGCCCAGTCATTACTATTAGGCTGGTGCAAAAAGAACTGATTTTTGCATTGTTGAACTTTGCTCTTTGATATGAGAATATATTCTCAATAAATGTGGTTATGTTATGTGTGTGTGAAAGTTGCTCAGTCGTGTCTGACTCTCTGCAACCCCATGGACTATACAGTCCACGGAATTCTCCAGGCCAGAATACTGGAGTGGGTAGCCTATTCTTTCTCCAGCAGATCTTCCCGATCCAGGAATCGAACCGGGGTCTTCTGTGTTGCAGGCAGATTCTTTACCAACTGAGCTATCAGGGAAGCCCTGATAAACCTGCTGTTTATTTTATATTTATTTTAGACTGTGGAAATGACATTAGACAAAAAGCAAATTTGAACGATCTTCTTATTTTAGGTCAAAGTGGGTTGTAAAGCAGCAGAGCCAACTCACAACATCAACAACGCATTTGGCCCAGGAACTGCTAATGAACGTACAGTGAAACATTTCTTGACGGGATTATGAAGTCTGATGAAAAGTGGATTGTATACAACAACTGGCAACTACCAGCTCAGTGGCTGGACCAAGATGACACTCCAAAGTACTTCCCAAAGCCAAACTTCCACCAAAAAAAGGTCAAGGTCACTGTTTGGTGGTCCGCTGCCAGTCTGATCCACTACAGCATTCTGAACCCCAGTGAAACCATTATATTTGAGATGTATGCTCAGAAAATTAATCAGATATACCAAAAACCGCAATGCCTGCAGCCGGCATTGGTCAAGAGAAAGGGCCCAAGTCTTCTCCATGACCATGCCTGGTTGCATGGACACAACCAACACTTCAAAAGTTGAAACAACTGGGCTACAAAGTTTTGCTTCATCCACTACATTCACCTGACCTCCTGCCAACAAACTACCACTTCTTCAAGCCTCTCAACAACTTTCTGCAGGAAAAAAGCTTCCACAACCAGTAGGATGCAGAAAACGCTTTCCAAAAGTTCATCGAATCCCAAAGCATGAATTTGGACGTTACAGGAGTACTTATTTCTCATTGGCAAAAATGTGTTGATTGTAATAGTTCCTATTTTGATTAATAAAGATGTGTCTGAGCCTAGTTATAATGATTTAAAATTCACAGTCTGAAACTGAAATCACGTTTGCACCAACCTAATACTTTTTCGTGAAGTCATCTATCAAATGGGACAGTCCACTGAGGCTGGTCCCTCAGCTGATGAAGTAGAATATGCTGTGGGTGGCTTTTGGTAGGAGAAGAGCACTGTCTCTCAGGCCTGGCAAGCCAAGGGTTTCTTGCAAAGAGGGTAGGGGTGGGTGGGAACATGCAACAAGGGGGTAGGCCACTGGTGGGGTGAAGGCAGTGGGTGCTTGGCTACGATGAGCATATGACACGGAACAGGACTGTGGGAGAGCCTGGGGGTGTCCTCATGCTCACCAGGCAACCAACGTTATACCTGTCCACTGTTTCTAGGTTTCCTTTTTCAAATATTTTCATTGCTATAGAGTAACTGAAGCAATTCAGAAAGATGCAATACAGAAACTCATCCTCTTCCGTTCCCCACCATAAGCCTATCTCCCACTAGTAACTGCTGCTAGTAGTTTGGTCATAATAACTGGGTTTTTTGTTTGTTTCTTTCTCTTGGCTTTTAAATTTTTTTTTTTATTGAAATACAGTTGTTTTACAATGTTGTGTTAGTTTCAGGTATACAGCAGAGTGATTCAGTTAAATATGTATGTATTTTAGATTCTTTTCCATTATAGGTTATTATAAGATATTGAGTACAGGGACTTCCCTGGTGGTCCAGCGGTTAAGACTGTGCACCTCCAATGCAGGAGGATGGGGTTCGATCCCTGCTCAGGGAACCAAGATCCCAGAGGCTGCAACTAAGAGTTCCCATGTCACAGCTAAAAATCCTGCAGCCACAACTAGGACCCAGCACAGCCAAATAAATATTTAAAAGAAAAAACAAGATATTGAGTATCGTTTCCTGTGCTATACGGTAGGTCCGTGTTGATTATTTAAAGGTGTGTATATTTTAATCCCAAACTCCTTACTCATGTTTCCCTCCTCCTGTTCCCTTTGGCAACCATTAGTCTGTCTGTCTGTGAGTCTGTTTATGTTTTGTAAATCAGTTCATTTGTATCAGTGTTTTAGACTCTGTATCACATGATATTTCTCTTTGTGACATTTGTATTTGTCTCTGACTCACTTGACTTAGTATGATCATCTCTAGGTTCATCCAAGTTGCTGCCAATTGCTCAGCTTTTGAGGGAGGTAAGTTGTTCCTCCTCCTCCCACTAGCTTAAAGGTGTTTTTCCGGCTTCTGGACTCCATGGAGGGCAAATAATAGGACCCAAGACCCAAGCAGAGCGTCCCTACTAGGCAACGGGGCCCCTAGAGGGCTTTGCTCCAGCCTCAGGAGAGAGACCCGGTCCTCATGGCCACTGTCAGGGGACCAAATGGGGGTTTGGGCGCCTGTTCAGCTTCTACCTCTCCCCTGGGTCCACTTCACACCCATTTTCAGAGCAGACAGACAGGTTTTCTAAAGCTTCCCACCCACTCCTTTCTCTGCCACGGATCATTCAAGTTGCACCAAGATCATCTCCCATTTCCATGTCTCAAATGCAATGTCAGAGATGTTGCTGTTTTCCTTCAAACTGAAGGAATATACCAACTTGTTTAATCCTGGAGAGCCAGAAAGGAAACTACTGTTTACTCTGAATCCAAATAAAAAGGAAGCTCAAAGAGCCAGATGATATTCTCACGTCACTTCTCTAGAGGCAGACACAGTGGAAACAGTTTAAGGGTGGATCTAGTCCTCAAAGCAACTCCCAGAACAAACCGCAGCCTCACGCTGAGTTCCTGAAGCTCGTTTATCTACAGTGCCAGACAAAACAATCACAGATTAAGGACAGCTTCCAGGCACTGCCAGGCTGCGGCCCAACGATGAGTCCACGATACTTCTGCTTCATGCATGCAGAGTGTGGTTAGTAGATCCATCCGGATTGAACTCACTGGACATCTACCATCTTTCTGGATGAATGCTAAGCATTCTATGGGGGTCCCATGAAAGTAAAATGATCCAGCTGTTTGGTTTGGGGGGCTATACTCTACAGCAGGTTGAAACAGCAGCATGAGAAACCATGGTGTGAGGCAATGTAGGGGCAAGAGCTGGAAGAGAAGGTCAAACTGTCGGAGGAGTTCCAGGCAGGAATGACAGCTGTTTATGGGGTTATGTGGGGGTGTTTCTTGGAGGAGGAAGGGGCTTTTGTATTGAATTCTAAGAATGGATGATAATTAGGTGAGTGGATACAGAGGATGGTTGGATCAGTGGGGGACAGATATTCTAGTGGGAGGAGTCGGGAGGAAAGATGCGTAGGCCTAAATTGTGGCAAAAGGACACATGGTAGAATCTTGTGCACTCAATGATGAAGGAGCCAGGCTGCTGGGGATAATCTACTGTAGGACTGCATTTCATGAAGTTTTTAAAAAGGCAAACTGAACTGTGATGATGAGAGACTCAGATTTAGTACCAGCAGTTATTCTTCCTAGGAGGGGAGACAGCATTGTGACCTGTCTGTTGAACTGGCTGGTGATTATCTAGGTGTTTATTCTCTAATAATTTATTAAGGGGACTTCCCTGTGGCCCAGTGGCTAAGACTCAGAGCTCCCATTGCAGGGGGCCCGGGTTCCATCCCTGGTCAGGGAACTCCATGTCACATGCTGTCATGAAGACTGAAGATCCCACATGCTGCAACTGAGAACTGGTGCAGCCAAATAAATATATAAATATTAAAAAAAAAAAAAAAAAAACACACACAGGAGAGGAGAGAGGCCAGGGCACAGAGCTGCCCGCAGGGGCTAGGGTGAGAGTCCAGCTAAGCCACACAAAGGCCTGACTAGCAGAGGACAAGAGAAATGGGCAAGAAAGGGAGAAATGTGAGCATCTGTGGCTGATGGAGAGGAAGGGAAAGGGCCTCTCTGATAAGAGTCTAAGGGTGTCCAGAGTCAGGGAGGTGTGGGGAGCTGACCAAGATACTGTCCATCAGGAGGTGATGGTTGGGGTGACACTGATACCACATTTGGTGCCACAATAAGGCTGCGGTTGTAAACAGGAAAAGTTTACAGACTCAGAGCTGCCACGGATGAGTTAAGGAAGCCTGGAAGGGCTCACTGACACCTGGCAGGTAATGTGCTGCCTGGAAGGCGAGCAGCCCGTGCTGTACCCAGGACTTGCGTATAATTAGTTTCTTCCCAGCATTCATATTTAATGTCCTGTCTTCTACTTGGCAACTGACTAACTTCATCGAATTGACTCTCATGCCCACTGCCTGTGAGGAGCCATCTTTCCCTGCATCCTTCATCTCTTTATGCCCCTGGTGATACCTGTGAACTTTTGGTGCTTGGAGCGCCAGGGATGCACTGCTTGGTGTCAGGTCACCGATACATGTTATAATCTGCCAGACTTCACTCCAGCCGGAGTATAAACTGAAGGGCTTAGTCTTTACGTTTGAAATTCAACTTCGGAATCTGGAAGGGCAGCCTGGTGTTACTGTCACAAATAGCACCATGGATCCTTTGACTTTGAGCAGTGCCTCGACTCTAATCCTAAGTATAAACCTGTTTAATTTTTAATATTTGATTTCTTTGAATATTTAGTGCCGTAAAACTTGAGTCAGAAACTTAGCCAAAACGCTGAGTGGGGGAAGTTCCATTCTGTTCCTAGAACTACACTGAATGAAACTCTTCCTCCCCACAAAATTGGTGTATTGGTGGTGGTGGGGGCGAGGGGGAGGAGTTCTTCATTCTCTAATTGTCTGGGTTTAATTTGCATTTATAGTAAGAAAAGGGAAGCCTTCGGGTATGCTCTGATTGGAGGTTACCGGCACGAGAGTGCCGGACGTGAATAACTAGAAGTGGATCATCCTACATTATTGGTTAGGAGGGTATATTCTTTTTTAAAGTATTTATTTTTAAAAAATTATATTATTATTATTATTTATTTATTGGCTGTGCTGTGCAGCACATAGGATCTTGGCTCCCTTAATCAGGGATCAAACCCACACCCTCTGCATTAGAAGCACCGAGTCTTAACCAGTGGACCACCAGGGAAGTCCCAGGGAAACATATATGATATTTGGCTTTCCCTGGTTGGGAATGAATTGGAAGCAAGTGTCGGGGTGGTGGGAAGGGGGAGTGGAAAAAAATATGGAAGCAAGTATATACTGACCAAGTCCTACTCTGCTCTGGGGCATTTGCTTTGGAGGTTGCAGTCTGGTACCTGGGGCTTCTAATGTGGGTCAAAGTCCTGCTGTCATGATCCAGTCGTTGTCCACTGGCATATTTATCCTCCTACATGTGTATACATGCATGTCACCACCCTCCAGAACAGAGTGAATCTTGACAGTGTGTTTGGGATAATTTACTTAGTGTTTTTGAGCACCTATAGCACCATACTCGTTAGAGGCACTTTTTACTTACAGGAAGCCCCCATTATATTATGGAGATAATGGTGGAATGTGGTCAACATAATGCAAGGAGATGCAGCCAAAATGCAGTCTTCCTTTCCTTGTGTTAAAGCTTCTCTGATCTGATGGCAGAAGAGACTAAGAGAAGAACAAGCAGATAATTCTGAGTGGGGCCATGGAATCTGGGGAAAGAAGCTGTGACAAAGTCTGGAAGTGCTGTGTGGAACACAGAGAGGAGGTGTGGGGGGTCAGAGAGAGGAAGAGAAGTCTGACCTGGGAAGGAGGGTGGAGTGGAAGATTTCTAAGACTGAACTATCACATCCAACTCCTGCAGACTGCCTCTCTCCTGCTGCCATAGAAATACAGTGCTTAGCTGGGTGCACAGCTACCCAGGGAAGAAAAAAATTTCCCAGTCTCCCCTGCAGCTAGGTGTGGTCACATGACTACCTCCTGACCAATGAGATGTGCAGAGCATCCAGAATGATCCCTTGTTGGGTAGAGGAGTACCCTCCCCCTCTTCTTTGCTGCTGGAATGTGCACATGGCGGTGATGAGGCATCTTGGACCACTTAGATGATACCAACACCCTAGGGAGAATAGAGAACAAGATGGAAACTGGGTCTTTCCAGTGTATGGGTCTTTGCTCCATCATAAACCATCCTAGTGGCCTTGTCAGCTATGTTCAGGGTGTTATAAGAGAGAGAAGTAACCTCCATCTTGTTTAAACCAGTGTTATCTGGATCCCTCTTACATTATGTCACCTCTTGTCTGTGAGGTTTCCCTTTTTCCATCCACCCACTTTGTGCTCTGCTGTCCAGAACAGATTTTGGTACTTTGCTTCCTACTAGTCCCCTTGGTATGTGCCTGGAGAGAAGTCTGCCAGTCTTAACCTCAACACATCTACAGGGAGTAGCCTAAGGGGGAAGCAAAGCAATCACAAGGATGCCACATGTGGGCACTTCCTTGGTGGTCCAGTGGCTAAGACTCCATGCTCCCAATGCAGGGGGCCTGAGTTCTATCCTTGGTTAGGGAACTAGACTCACGTGCTGCAACTAGAACATGAACATGAACTAGAACATGCTGCAACTAAGAGTTCACAAGCCACAACCAAAGATCCTATGTGATAAAACAAAGATCAAGATTCTGAGAGCCACAACTAAGTCCCAGTGCAGCCAAATAAATAAGCATTAAAAAAAAAAAGGATGCCATGTGTACATATGTATCTTTTGGCTCAGGCTTCATAGCATCCACCAGCAAGCCAAGATGTTACCATGCTTGAACCCCAGACTCCCACACACTGGGAGACAGGCTCACTGGAGGCTCATGGTCGAAGACTGCCCTGATGTTTGGGGGCGAGGGGGCGTCACGGCCACCCTTTCTTGCCACAGCTTGACAGCTTTAAGGCTCTGAACAAATTTTTGGTTATGAATGGAAGCATCTGTAAGAAGCATCAAGGTTTTCTTTCAAATCTCGTTTCTGTTCATTAGCTGTGTTGATGATATGGTCAGTGTACTTCTTTTCTTTCCTTTGCTTTTCTCTCTCTTTTTTCATTCTGCAGCACTAGATCTAGAGTCAACTCACCCCAGGACACTGGGTGAGCCTCCTCCAGGAGGCCCAGCTCCCGGCATACCTCGTGTTTACAGAACAGGCACCACTTACTCTCCGTCAGAGTCACATTAACATTCATAAAACTTCCTGAGACGTTCCAGGCACCAGCCATTACCCACAGCAGCGTGCTGTGCTCCAGCGGGCCCCTCCTGCTGCTCGTTGCTGGCTTCCTACAGTTCCTCGTCCTGGTCTGGGCAGCGGATGGCCACACAGTGGGCTCTCTGCCGTTTCCTCTTGCCTGGTTAATCGCTGCCAGATTTGCTGTTCTCAAGACCAGAAATCACGCCAACTGAATCGCCTTTGTGTTTGGGGCATTTGCCTTAAATGATGCCAGATTCATTCTTGACCCTAATTGTATGATAAATGCTTCAATAATCTTCCACTAGGTGAATTAAAATAACGCCAGCTTGCTGCATGAACCTCTCCTCTTCACCATAACCTGGTTAAGAAACATTAAAAGCTCTTGAAACATATCCTGTATTTCTTCTCATGCTTTTACATTCAGGGTCCCTTCAAGAAGCTGCCATAACCCAAGTCTAGAGCCAGGACTCCACTGAAAGGAACTGAGATGGGTTGTGGGTGGAATTTTAAACTCAGAGCCATTTCTAACAACAGGATTTGGGCTTCTCTTCCCTCTCTGTCTCTGCCTGATGCGCGTACACACAGACACACACACAGACACACACACAGACACACAGACACACACAGACACACACACACACACAGTATTTGGCTGCTAGGGATTCTTGCTCCCAACTTTTCCTCATTCATCTCACTCCTGCACCCCAACTCTTTTATACTGTTCTCTAGCAAAGTCTGGGTAAGGGCTTGCTCCATTTTCAGAGCGTTGGTCCCCCAGCATTTCAGCAGGCAGTTGTGTTTTTTGACTGCGTTCCAGATGGATGCTTCCGGTCTCATTGTTTACCACGGGACACACACGCAGGCTCTTATTTCCCCTCATTCTTTTTCTGGGCACTGAGTTTCTGTGTTTCAGTGGCCACGGAAATCTCTCCTCTAAACACATCCTGTGAAACACAAAAGACCAAAAACATCCCACAGTGGAGGCCTGACTGGGGGAGGGGGGTGTTCACGCTTGTTTCTTACTGCCCATGTTAGTCAGATTTTATGCATTCTAATAGCAAGTGTTCTGTAATATTCTGTTGTTAAAATAAAAATGTCCTGATTTTACTTCATGTCTCTGAATGGATGCCAAACCGTGATCCACGTCTAGTTCTTTAAGATGCCAAATGAGAGTGCTGGAGGCTGGTGCAGTTGCCAGGATGACAACTGGCTTGCCAGTGATGCTCCTTGATCTCCACATTTGTTGCAGTTCCTTTGCCAGAGTCTCCTATTCATTTTTCTTCTCTGCTTAAGGTTGGGAAGCTCAACTCTCCACTTGGTCTCACTCGGTAATGAGCCTTGGGCTGGCTGACGAAGGCAGTCTCCTCAAGAAGGTTTCACTTCTTTGCTTCTAGGAAACTTCTAGAGGGTCCGTTCACCCAGAGAAGATGCAGGAACCCCTCAGCTGGCCACTAGACTACAAGTCTAGGAGAGGGGCAGGACATTTCTCTTTCAACACTTCTCTCCACAGACTTCATCAGGGATCAGCCTTCTTCAGGTGAGCTGTGTTGGTCCTGGGTTACAGGTTATCTCAGTTCAGTTCAGTTGCTGAGTCGTGTCTGACTCTTTATGACCCCATGGACTGAAGCACGCCAGACTTCCCTGTCCATCACCAAATCCCAGAGCTTGCTCAAACTCATGTCCATCAAGTTGGTGATGCCATCCAGCCATCTCATCTTCTGTCATCCCCTTCTCCTCCTGCCTTCAGTTTTTCCTAGCATCAGGGTCTTTTCTAAGGAGTCAGTTCTTCGCATCAGGTGGCCAAAGTATTGGAGTTTCAGCTTCAGCATCAGTCCTTCAAATGAATATTCAGGGCTGATTTCCTCTAGGATGGACTGGGTAGATCTCCTTGCAGTCCAAGGGACTCTCAAAAGTCTTCTCCAACATCACAGTTCAAAAGCATCAATTCTTCGACACTCAGCTTTCTTTACGGTCCAACTTTCACATCGATACATGACTACTGGAAAAACCATAGCTTTGACTAGACGGACTTTTGTTGGCAAAGCAATGTCTCTGCTTTTTAATATGCTGTCTAGGTTGGTCATAACTTTTCTTCCCAGGAGCAAGCATCTATCAATTTCAAGGCTGCAGTCACCATCTGCAGTGATTTTGGAGCCCCCCCAAAATAAAGTCTGTCACTGTTTCCCCATCTATTTGCCATGAAGTGATGGGACCAGATGCCATGGTATTAGTTTTTTGAATGTTGAGTTTTGAGCCAACTCTTTCACTCTCCTCTTTCACTTTCAAGAGGCTCTTTTGTTCTTCGCTTTCTGCCATGAGGGTGGTGTCATCTGCATATCTGAGGTTATTGATATTTCTCCCAGAAATCTTGATTCCAGCTTTTGCTTCATCCAGCCCGACATTTCACATGATGTACTCTGCATAAAAGTTAAATAAGCAAGGTGACAATATACAGCCTTGACGTACTCCTTTCCCAATTTGGAACCAGTCTGTTGTTCCATGGCCGGTTCTAATTGTTGCTTCTTGACCTGTACACAGATTTCTCAAGAGGCAGGTAAGGTGGTCTTATGTTTCCATCTCTTTAAGAATTTTCCACAGTTTGTAGTGATCTACACAGTCAAAGGCTTTAGTGTAGTCAATGAAGCAGAAGTAAATGTTTTTCTGGAACTCTCTTGCTTTTTCTATGATCCAGTGGATGTTGGCAACTTGATCTCTGGTTCCTCTGCCTTTTCTAAATCCACCTTGAACATCTGGAAGTTCTCAGTCCATGTACTGTTGAAGCCTGGCTTGGAGAATTTAGCATTACTTTGCTAGTGTGTGAGATGAGTACAATTGTGAAGTAGTTTGAACATTCTTTAGCATTGCCCTTCTTTGGGATTGGAATGAAAACTGACCTTTTCCATCCTAGGGCCACTGCTGAGTTTTCCGAAATTGCTGGTTTATTGAGTGCAGCACTTTAACAGCATCATCTTTTAGGATTTGAAATAGCTCAGCTAGAATTCCATCACCTCCACTAGGTTTGTTTGTAGTGATGCTTCCAAAGGCACACTTGCCCTCACACTCCAAGATGCTGGCTCTAGGTGAGTTATCACACCATCATGGTTATCTGGGTCATGAAGATCTTTTTTGTATAGTTCTTCTGTGTGTTCTTGCCACCCCTTCTTAATATCTTCTGCTTCTGTTAGGTCCATACCATTTCTGTCTTTTATAGTGCCCATCTTTGCATGAAATGCTCCCTTGGTATCTGTAATTTTCTTGAAGAGATCTCTAGTCTTTCCCATTCTACTGTTTTCCTCTATTTCTTTGCATTGATCACTGAGGAAGGTTTTCTTATCTCTCCTTGCTATTCTTTGGAACTCTGCATTCAGATGGATGTATCTTTCCTTTTCTCCTTTGCCTTTCACTTCTCTTCTTTTCTCAGCTATTTGAAAGGCCTCCTTGGGCAACCATTTTGCCTTTTGGCATTTCTTCTACTTGGGGATGGTTTTGATCACAACCTCCTGTACAATGTTACGGACCTCTGTCCATAGTTCTTCAGGCACTCTGTCTATTGGATCTAATCCTTTGAATCTATTTGTCACTTCCACTGTATACTCTTAAGGGATTTTATTTAGGTCATACCTGAATGGTCTGGTGGTTTTCCCTATTTTCTTCAATTTAAGTCTGAATTTTGCAATAAGGAGTTCATGATCTGAATCAGTTAGATACCGGTGTTGTTTTTGCTGACTATAGAGAGCTTCTCCATCTTCACCTGCAAAGAATGCAATCAGTCTGATTTTGATATTGACTATCTGGTGATGTCCACGTGCAGAGTTGTCTCTTGTGTTGTTGGAAGAGGGCGCTTTCTCGGACCAGTGCGTTCCCTTGGTAAAACTCTGTTAGCCTTTGCCTTGATTCATTTTGTACTCCAAGGCCAAACTTGCCTGTTACTCTAGGTATCTTTTGATGTGCCTTCCACTTCCCTATGATGAAAAGGACATCTTTTTTTGGTGTTAGTTCTAGAAGGCCTTGTAGGTCTTCATAGAACCGTTCAACTTCAGCTTCTTCAGCATTAGTGGTTGGGGCATAGACTTGGATTACTGTGATACTGAAAGGTTTGCCTTGGAAACAGAGATCATTATGTCATTTTTGAGATTGCACCCAAGTACTACTGCATTTCAAACTCTTTTGTTGACTATGATGGCTACTCCATTTCTTCTAAGGGATTCTTGCCCACAGTAGTAGATATAATGGTCATCTGAATTAAATTCGCCCATTCCAGTCCATTTTAGTTCACTGAGTCCTAAAATGTCGATGTTCACTCGTGCTATCTCCTGTTTGACCACTTCCAATCTACCTTGATTCATGGACCTAACATTTCAGGTTCCTATGCAATACTGTTCTTCACAGCATTGGACTTTACTTCCCTCACCAGTCACATCTACAGCTGTGTGTTGTTTTTGCTTTGGCTCAGCCTCTTCATTCTTTCCTGAGCTATTTCTCTACTCTTCTCTAGTAGCATATTGGACACCTACCAACCTGGCGAGTTCATCTTTCAGTGCCATATCTTTTTGCCTTTTCATACTGTTCATGGTATGAAATGGTCACAGGCTATACAGCCATCATGAAATTTCCCTGGCCTGCTCCACAACCTCTACGTGTGTTCTCTGAGTCACCATAGCCAAGACCGCAGCTGTTACAACAGGGGGGTCATTCCCTACAGGGTGCTCTTCAGGGTAAACAGAGTGCTATCCCTCTGAGACCCACCTCCCCGCCCCCCACTTGGCCTCAGTTCAATCTAGCACACAAATGTTGAACACTGGCTCTACGCCAGGCAAAATGGGCAGCATGTTCTTAATTTTTAAGTCTTGTATCTCTTGAAGACCCCTTGGCAGCTGTGGACTCTCTATCTAGAAAAATGTACGTACATGTAAGTTTCTGTAGTGATTTCCTGAAGTCAGACAAAAGATGCTAAGTTCAGACGGGTAATAAACAAGCGAAAAGATGCTTAGCATCACTATTTGTTAGAGAAATGAAAATCAAAACTATAACAAGGTATTACATCACACCAGTCAGGATGGCCATTATCAAAAAATCGACAAACAATAAATGCTGGAGAGGGTGTGGAGAAAAGGGAACCCTCTTGCACTGATGGTGGGAATGCAAATTAATAACAGCCACTATGGAGAACAGTATGGAGGAAAAGAACTAGGAATAAAACTACCATATGGCCCAGCAATATCACTACTGGGCATATACCCTGAGAAAGCCATAACTGAAAAAGACAATGTTCACAGCAGTACTATTTACAATAGCTAGGACACGGAAGCAACCTAGATACCCATCAGCAGATGAATGAATAAAGAAGATGTCATACATATACACAATGGAATATTACTCAGCCACTTCTAGTGAGGTGGATGGACCTAGAGCCTGTTATACAGAGTGAAGTAAGTGAGAAAGAAAAAAACAAATCATCATGTATTAACACATATATTCTTGCCTGGAGAATCCCAGGGACAGAGGAGCCTGGTGGGCTGCTGTCTATGGGGTTGCACAGAGTTGGACACGACTGAAGTGACCTAGCAGCAACAGCAACACATATATATATGGAATTAGAAAACTAGTATGTATTGATAATTTATTTGCAGGGAGGAATGGAGACTCAGATATAGAGAAAGGACTTGTGGACACAGTGAGGGAAGGAGGGAGTGGGGTGAGTGAAGAAAGTAGCATCAACACACATATACCACCAAGTGTGAGAGAGATAACTGGTGAGAAGTCAGTCTATAACACAGGGAGCCCAGCCTGGCGCTCTGTAATGGCCTAGGGGGTGAGACTGGGGAGGCGAGGCTCATGAGAGAGGTGATATATGTATAATTATGGCTGATTTGTGATGTTGTATGGCAGAAACCAACACAACATTGTAAAGCAGTTTTCCTCCAACTAAAAATAAACTTTAAAAAATATTTTTTAAAAAATCAAGCAAAAAAAAAAGGTGCTAGGTTAAGAACCTGCTGGCTGTACAGAAACTGCATCAGATGTGGACATATGTGGGCTGAGAAAGAATTCTGTCATTTACCAATGGTAGGACCTTGGGGGAACCCCTTCAAACTCTCCAGACCTCACTCTGCTCAACTCTAAAACAGGACTATACAAATAATGAATGCTGGAGAGTGTGTGAAAAAAAGGGAACCCTCTTACAATTGCTGGTAGAAATGTAAACTGGTGCAGCCACTATGGAAAACAGTACAGAGGTTCCTCAAAAGACTCAAAACAGACTTGCTATATGATCCAGCAATCCCATTCTTGGGCACATATCCAAAAAAAACCCATAAATAAATAAGATACAAGGACTTCGCTGGTGGTCCAGTGGCTAAGACTCCATGCTCCCAATCCAGGGGCCCCAGATTCAACCCCTGATCAGGGAACTAGATCCCCCATGCTGCAACTAAGAATTTGCATCCCGCAACTAAAGATCCCACATGCCAAAACTAAGATCCAGCACAGCCAAATACATAAATATTAAAAAATAGACATGAACTCCTATGTTTACAGAAGCACTATGTACAATAGCCACGACATGGAAACAACCTAAATGTCCACCAACAGATGAATGGATAAAGAGGTGGTACAATGTGATACAACGGAATACTACTCATCCATCATAAAGAATGAAATAATGCCATCTGCAGCAACATGGATGGACCTAGAGACTATCATATTAAGTGAAAACAAATCAAAAAGAGAAGGACAAATGCCATATGATATCGCTTACATGTGGAAACTAAAATATGACACAAATGAACTTATCTATGAAACAGAAACGGAGTCACAGACACAGAGAACAGACTTGTTGCCGAGGGCGAGTGAGGGGAAGGGAGGGATGGATTGGAGATGTGGGATTAGCAGATGCAATTATACATAGAATGGATAAACAACAAAGTCCTACTGTAGAGCACAGGGAACTCTATTCAATATCCTGTGATAAAACACAATGGAAAAGAATATGAAAAATAAATTTTAAAAAAATTTATTAAATAAATAACATTTGATTCTGTTTACTTCTAAAAGTAGAACACAACAACTTGCTGTACCAAAGGCATGTCAGCAGTCCCGTGTGCCAAAGGTCTGAACAGCACAGAAGCCTGGGAAACCAGCGAGGGAGGAAGGAAGAAATGAAGGTTGACGGAAAATCAAAGCTGGTCAAAATTCAACGTCAGCAGTTCCCAAACGAACAGGAGCCAGATCTGTAGCCAGTGACTAGAACAGGAACCTGTTTTAGAGATGCTCACCTGGGTAGGCCCAGGCATCCTCTTTACAGGGGCATTTCATGGGCTGTTGCTGAGGACACTGACCCCCTGACCCCCTTTTTCCTTATTCACAACTTTTCAGGTAGAAAATATTGCATTAAACCTTTTTTATTCCAGATGAGTAAATAGATAGTAATAACAGCATTGGCTATGTGGAGAGTCACTAAAGATACTACGTAACATTAAAAACCAAATTATATAGAAATGGGTAACAGGAAACATTTGTACTGGGATTTAACACAAAGCTTAGACTTGGACAGACTTTCCTTCTTTTGATTCTTGTTACAGCCCTGCAAGGCAGATAAAAAATGGCTTTTATTAATCTCATTATGAGGTGAAACTAAGATTCCATGGGCTGTCCAAGACCACAGACTGTCCTGTCTCAGCTTTGTGGTTCTCTTCAAGTCATCAAGCCTCAGCAGGAGGGAACTTGGAAGCCCAGAATCAAGAGATCTGGCCAAGGGGATAAGGATGAGAGTTGGGATTTCGGTTCCTTTGAGGTCCCACATCAAGGGCAAGAAACACCAGGAGTTCCTCATAGTCTGAGGGGCAAGTACAGGATAACGTTGGGCAGGGAGGGCTGAGAAGGCAGGGAGGCCATGGGCATGATCTGTGGTGATTCCTGAAGCCAGACAAAAGACGCTAGGTTAAGAACCTCCTGAAAGAACAAGGAAGATCTCCATGCAACCAGATAGAATGAAAGGAAAGATCTCTAAAAGCAAAGGATTCCCTGTTACGTCAAAGAGGCAGGTGTCACTACAAGCAAATATATTTTTGTGCATTTTTAAATATTATTCTGATTACATGAGCAGGGTCATGCTTAGGAGGGTTAGTGAAAAACAGTTATTTTCAGTCAGTCTGTACAATCACAAAAAGCAACAAAGTAAGATAATGACATGTGTTCTGCACTGAACTCCCTCCAGCTGAACTGGGAAAAGCCTAAATACCTGCTGGTCAGTCACTCCTCATCTTGCCCGCTGCAGACGCAAGAGCCTGAGCTAAGCCCATGGGAACAGAGACACTCAGGGCTCAGTCTCTCAGCCATGTCCGACTCTCTGCAACCCCATGGACACGGACTGTAGGCCACCAGGCTCCTCTGTCCATGGGGATTCTCCAGGCAAGAATACTGGAGTGGGTTGCCATTTCCCCCTCCAGGGGATCTTCTCAACCCAGGGCCAACTCTACAGTACGCTCTGTCGCAGGCGTTTACTGGGATTAAAACAACCTGACAGGCTGACAACCTTGAGTCAGGCCTGGATTTCAGGGGACTCAGAGGAGCGGTTCTACTTGAGACTGACCAAATGTATAGATTCCATGACTAGAAGTGCTTTTGAAATAACTGTGATGAAAATTTTCAAACATATCCATAGGAGCAGAGAATCATAGCCTTCCACATAGCCATCCTTCAGATTTAACAGTTGTTAACATTTTCCTACGTTTGTTTCATTTTCTTATGAAGTATTTTTAAAGCAAAATTACAGACGTTATGACATTTCATCTCTAAATACTTCTTTAAACTACAGAAACAATTTCCTATATAACCATAATCCAATTTTTAAAAAAGACTATTTTTTAGAGCAGCTTGAGATTCACAGAAAAATTGAGAGGCAGATACAAAGATTTCCCATAGACCGCCTGCCCCCACACACACATGGCCTCCTCATGACCAGCGTCTCCCACTAGGGTAGTACCTGTGTGACAGGCGATGAACCTACAGTGACACACCATCATCACCCAAAGTCCATAGTTTATACTGGAGTTTGCTCCTGGTATTGTACATCCTACAGGTTTTGACAAATGTATAATGACATGTACCCATTATGACAGAATCGTACCACTGCCCTAAAAATCCTCTGTGCTGTACCCCTTCATCTAAGTATAAGTCACTCAGTCATGTCCAACCCTTTGCAACCCCATGGTCTCTCCACGGAATTGTCCAGGTAAGAATACTGGAGTGGGTTGCCATTCCTTTCTACAGGGATCTTTCCAACCCAGGGATCGAACCCGGGTCTCCTGCACTGCAGGC
Organism: Giraffa tippelskirchi; assembly: GCF_054371585.1. Taxonomy (NCBI): domain Eukaryota; kingdom Metazoa; phylum Chordata; class Mammalia; order Artiodactyla; family Giraffidae; genus Giraffa; species Giraffa tippelskirchi. Next base: position 14,688,274 of record NC_137283.1, on the reverse strand, counting down.
AGATTCTCTACCATCGGATCTACCAGGGAACCTCTTCATCTAACCCGCTAACTCTTGGGAACCACTTTTTACTGTCTGCATAGTTTTACCTCTTCCAGAATGTCACAGAGTTGCAACTGTATAGATATACGATCTTTTTAGATGGACTTCTATCATTTAGTGATAAGCATTTAAGCTTCTCCTCTATCTTTTCATGGCTTGATAGCTCATTCTTCTTAGCTTTGAATCATATTCCATTGTTTGGATGTGCCAGTTTATTTACTCATTTTCCTACTAAAAAAACATCTTGGTTGCTTCCAAATTTACGCAATTATGAGTAAAGCTACTATAAACATGCATGTGCAGGTTTCTGTGTGGACACAAGTTTTCAACCGACTTGAATAAATGACTGCTGAGCATGACTGCTGGATTGTATGCTAAGAATATGTTTAGTTTGGGAAGAAACCGCTGAGCTGTCATCCAAAGTGGCTGTTATCATTTTGCAACTCCACCAACAATAACTGAGAGTTCCTGTAGCTCCACATCCTTGACAACATTTGGCATTGTCAGTGTTCTGGGTTTGGGCCATTCTAATAGTATGCGGTGGTATCTCATTGTTGGTTTAATTTGCAATTACCTAATGACATATGATGCTGAGCATCTTTTCATATGCTCACTTGCCATCTTCTTTGATGGAATGTTCATTCACGTCATTTGCTTATTTTAAAAATCATTATTTAACTGGTGTGAAATGATACCTCATTGTGGTTTTGATTTGCATTTCTCTAATAATGAGTGACGTTGAGCATCTTTTCATGTGTTTGTTAGCCATCTGTATGTCTTCTTTGGAGAAATGTCTGTTTAGTTCTTTGGCCCATTTTTTGATTGGGTCGTTTATTTTTCTGGAATTCAGCTGCAGAAGTTGCTTGTATATTTTTGAGATTAACTGTTTGTCTGTTGCTTCGTTTGCTATTATTTTCTCCCATTCTGAAGGCTGTCTTTTCACCTTGCTTATAGTTTCCTTTGTTGTGCAAAAGCTTTTAATTTTAATTAGGTCCCATTTGTTTATTTTTGCTTTTATTTCCCATATTCTGGGAGGTGGGTCATGGAGGATCCTGCTGTGATTTATGTCGGAGAGTGTTTTGCCTATGTTTTCCTCTAGGAGTTTTATAGTTTCTGGTCTTACGTTTAGATCTTTAATCCATTTTGAGTTTATTTTTGTGTATGGTGTTAGGAAGTGTTCTAGTTTCATTCTTTTACAAGTGGTTGACCAGTTTTCCCAGCACCACTTGTTAAAGAGATTGTCTTTTCTCCATCGTATATTCTTGCCTCCTTTGTCGAAGATAAGGTGTCCATAGGTGCGTGGGTTTATCTCTGGGCTTTCTATTTTGTTCCATTGATCTATATTTCTATCTTTGTGCCAGTACCATACTGTCTTGATGACTGTGGCTTTGTAGTAGAGCCTGAAGTCAGGCAGGTTGATTCCTGCAGTTCCATTATTCCACACCAGTCAGAATGGCTGCTATCCAAAAGTCTACAAGCAATAAATGCTGGAGAGGGTGTGGAGAAAAGGGAACCCTCTTACATTGTTGGTGGGAATGCAAACTAGTACAGCCACTATGGAGAACAGTGTGGAGATTCCTTAAAAAACTGGGAATAGAACTGCCATATGACCCAGCAATCCCACTGCTGCGCATACACACCGAAGAAACCAGAATTGAAAGAGACGCGTGTACCCCAATGTTCATCGCAGCACTGTTTACAATAGCCAGGACATGGAAGCAACCTAGATGTCCATCAGCAGACGAATGGATAAGGAAGCTGTGGTACATATACACAATGGAATATTACTCAGCCATTAAAAAAAATACATTTGAATCGGTTCTACTGAGATGGATGAAACTGGAGCCCATTATACAGAGTGAAGTAAGCCAGAAAGAAAAACAACAATACAGTATACTAATGCATATATATGGAATTTGAAAGATGGTAACGATAACCCTATATGCGAGACAGAATAAGAGACACAGATGCATAGAACAATTTTATGGACTCTGAGGGAGAAGGTGAGGGTGGGACGTTCTGGGAGAATAGCATTGAAACATGTATATTATCGTATGTGAAACAGAACACCATTCCATGTTCGATGCTTGTGACAAGGGCTCAGGGCCGGAGCAATGGGATGATCCAGAAGGATGGGATGGGGAGGGAGGTGGGTGGGGGGGTCCAGGAAGGGGAACACATGTAAACCCATGACTGATTCATGTCAATGTATGGCAAAAACTATTACAATATTGTAAAGCAATTAGCCCCCAACTAAAATAAATAAATTTATTGAAAAAAAAAAGAAAAAAGTAAAAACAAACAAACAAACAAAAAAAAAAACTAATATATAAAGCTAGATAAACAGTAACCGTCTACAGTATAGCACAGGGAACAGTATACAATATCTAGTAATAAAAAAATAAAAATAAAAATAAAAATCATTATTTAAATGTTTGCTTTCTTATTGCTGCATTTAAGAACTGTTTCTTTTGGATAGAGGTCCTTCATCAGACACATCTTTGGCAGATATCTTCTCCTATCCCTGGTTTGTTCTCATTCTCTTGACACTGTCTTTTGCAAAGCATAGTGTTGCAATTTTAATGAAATCCAGCTTATTAATTATTTATTTCCTAGATCATGCGTTTGGTGTTTTATCTAAAAAGTCATTGCCATACTCTTGGTCATCTTAGATTTTCTCCTATGTTATTTTCTAAGAATTTTACAGTTTTGCCTTTTTTATTTAGGACTGTGAACCATTTTGAGTTAATTTTTGTGAAGGGTGTAAGCTCTGTGTCTAGGTTTATTTTTTGCAAGTAGATGTCCAATTGTTTCAGTTCCATTTGTTAAAAGGACTATCATTCCTCCATTCTATTATCTTTACTCCTTGGTCAAAGATCACTTGACTGTGTTTATGGACTCTTTATTCTATCGGTCTATTTGTCTATTCTTCTGTGAATACTACACTATCTTGACTCCTGTAGCTTTACAGTAAGGCTTACAGTCAGGTATTGACAGTCCTCTGATTTTGCTGTTCTTCAATACTGTGTTAGTTATTCTGGATCTTTTGCCCCTCTGTGTGAATTTTAGAATTCGTTTGTTGACATTCACAAAATAACTTGCTGAATGAAATTTTGATTGGGATTGCTGTGAATCTACAGACCAAGGTGGGAAAAACTGATGTCTTGGCAATACTGAGTCTTCATATCCATGGATATGTAATCTCTCTCTATTTGTTTAGTTCTTTGATTTCTTTCATCAGAATTTTGTAGTTTTCCTCATATAGAGATCTTGTATATATTTTTAAAGTTTATACGTAAGGTTTAGATCCTTGAACAACATGGTATGAACAGCATGAATCCATTTATATGTGGATTTTTTTCAATAACTAAGTACTACAGTACTACACAAGTCCATAGTTGCTTTTATCTATGAATACAGAAATGTGGATTTTTTCAGCTTAAGAGTTTTAACTATTTATAATAGCCAAGACATGGAAGCAACCTAGTTCATCAACGATGAATAAAGATGTGGTACATATATATATATATATATATATGTGATGGAATATTACTCAGCCATAAAAAAGAATGAAATAATGCCATCTGTGGCAACACAGACAGACCTAGAGATGATCATACTAAGTGAACTAAGTCAGACAAAGACAAATATCATAGGATATCACTTACAGGTGGAATCTAATTTTTTAAAATGACACAAATGAACTTATTTATAACATAGAAACAGACTTAAGAGATATAAAAAATAAAACTTATTACAGATCTCAAAAATAAACTTACAGTTACCAAAGGGGGAATGCTGGGAGGAAGGGATAAACCAGGAGCTTGGGATGAACATACACACACTACTATATACAAGACAGACAGCTGACAAGGACCTACTGTATAGCACAGTAGGTGTGCTTAATACTTAATACTCAGTAATGACCTACCTGGGAAAAGAGTCTAAAAAAGGTGAATATACATATAACTGACTCACTTTGCCGTACACCTGAAACTAACACAACATTGTAAATCAACTATACTCCAATGATTTTTTTTTTTTTAAAAGTTCTGACAGGGAAGAATGGTCAGGGAAGTTCCAGCTGGTCCAGCCTTGCTGAGGCTTCCTTAGAGGTAGATTAGAGTCATGAAGGGAGGGGGGCCAAATTGGAGGAGCCTGTTCTGAAGAAAACTGTGCAGGCATACATCAATTCAGTTCAGTTCAGTTGCTTAATCATGTCTGACTCTTTGCGACCCCATGGAATGCAGCACGCCAGGCCTCCCTGTCCATCACCAACTCCCAGAGTTGACTCAAACTCATGTCCATTGAGTCGGTGATGTCATCTGACCATCTCATCCTCTGTCACCCCCTTCTCCTCCCACCTTCACCTTTCCCAGTATCAGGGCCTTTTCCAGTGAGTTAGTTCTTCACATCAGGAGGCCAAAGTATTGGAGTTTCAGCTTCAGCATCAGTCCTTCCAATGAATATTCAGGACTGATCTCCTTTAGGATAGACTGGCTGGATCTCCTTGTAGTCCAAGGGACTCTCAAGAGTCTTCTCCAACACCACAGTTCAAAAGCATCAATTCTTTGACACTCAGCTTTCTTTATGGTCCAACTCTCACATCCATACATGACTACTGGAAAAACCATAGCTTTGACTAGACAGACCTTTGTTGGCAAAGTAATGTCTCTGCTTTTTAATATGCTGTCTAGGTTGGTCATAACTTTTCTTCCAAGGAGCAAGCGTCTTTTAATTTCATGGCTGCAGTCACCATCTGCAGTGATCTTGGAGCCCTCAAAAATAAAGTCTGCCACTGTTTCCCCATCTATTTGCCATGAAGCGATAGGACCGGATGCCATGATCTTAGTTTTCAGAATGTTGAGTTTTAAGCCAACTATTTCACTCTCCTCTTTCACTTTCATCAAGAGGCTCTTTAGTTCTTCTTTGCTTTCTGCCATATGGGTAGTGTCATCTGCATATCTGAGGTTATTGATATTTCTCCCAGCAATCTTGATTCCAGCTTGTGCTTCATCTAGTCTACATTTCTCATAATGTACTCTGCATATAAGTTAAATAAGCAGGGTGACAATATACAGCCTTGACATACTCCTTTCCCGATTTGAAACCAGTCTATTGTTCCACGTCCAGTTCTAACTGGACATACACAGGGCACATATAACCATTTTGTCCAGGATTGATACTCTTTTTATGTTATAGGACTGAGGATAAAACTAAACATTTGTCGAAATAAAATCAATCCTTATTTTAAAGGACTTAAAAGGACTAAATCCAGTTGGATGGCAGAGAATGTTTAACAACTGGTTCCTGGGGGAAGTAGGGAGCCCTATTTGTAGGATTTGCTGGTTTCTGTGATACAATTACCTTACCATGCTCGACTTCAAGCTACCAATGTCATGTTACTGAACATGACATGGGAAGAGCAACACACAATCACTTTCCTGAGCCGTCGGAAGCCGACTCCAGCACACCACAGGTTGAAGTGAGAGTTGAAAACAACAGATAGAATCAAGGCGTGGCAGCTTATGTAACCAGCTAGACCAAGGGGTGTGAGAGAAGGAGGCTGAATGAAAGTAGGCCAGTCACACGCAGATTAGAAGAGTAACTTGGCATTGAAAAGAGGGTGTTCGCAGGGCTGGTCACCCATGCATTTTGTAGGCTGAATCTTGGTACATCTCAGAATTTCTCTTTTGTGATGCAAACAGTCTTCAGAAACACAGCACCCTGCTTAAAAGGCTGCTGCCAAGGTTCTGCTACGCTGTGGTAATCATGCAGTCAGCCAGGCCAACCTCTTTTCTGTGCCGTTGAAGCAGCGGACGAGGCCTGCCTGGGCTGACTTCACCTTCAGGAGGCAGAAACTAAATCAAAGAGACAGCATAAATGGAAGCTTTCTCTTGTCTTTGGTATGAGCCTACGTGGTATATGCATATTTTCCAGCAGGAATCAGTTGCCTAGAGAAGACAGATCCAAGTAAATCTGGACCAGGTGTTCACTCCATTTAGTCCCAGAGCCAAGAAAAACCATCTTCTGGGCACTGGGAAGAAGAAAATGAAAAAAGCCAAGTAACGATCATCTTTTAAATTGTTTCTTCTCATCCAAGGGACTGGGTTTCATCTGACCCTCTATGCTGAACTGGGCAATTAAACTTCATTGCAGAGAATGTTCTGATAATGGTGAGTGAAGCCCTAGTGAATTTTAAAGATGAGAGTTTTAAAGATAGATGACTTCCTCTATGAAATCAAAGCTCTATCTGCAGCAGGGTCTTTAGGAAGCCAATACAGGCAGTGGAAAATGAGAAATTCAGTTACTCAACCCAGGAAGGGCAAACAGAAGGCTGTGGTATGCCTCGCAACCAGGCTGATGGATTTTTCACAGAATCGATGGGTGTTTTGGCGGAATTGCCCTGAGTAACTGGTTGCTTAGGTGATGCGCAGACACAGCTTTCTTCTAACTCAATGGGATGCAGATTATCTTTTCCTTTACTTGCTAGACCCGAGGGGAAAGAAATCTGTATATTTTAAGAAAGGACATAATGTATGAAATGAAACCAAGGGGATAAGCCTAATAAATGATGAGCACTCACTTACCGTGATACGGAGAAAAGAAAGATTGATTCTCCTTCCCGAGCAGCCCCTTGATCTAGCCAATCTATTAAAGAATAATTGAACCAGCAGCAATCACTTCCATGAAGTATCTACTAATTATGCTGCTCTATAAACAGTCTCTGCATTCAGACATGCCAACTGTGAAAACGGGATCACTACCTGACCAAGGGTGTTGTTAGAGTAGCTACTCCCAGATTCAGAGGCTCTAACCCTGAAAAATAAAGGATGTTTTGTTTTTCCCCTTTCCGAGTATGCCCTGACTCTCATCTCTTATGCTAAAACCTTTGCTTTCCTCCCAGTTCTTTGGTCTTCTTGTGTATTATCAACCTCACAAAGTATCCCAAAACACCATTTCTCTTAAATGATTCACATATTTAAAAAATCTTATTTAGCAAACTCCCAGACAGCTAACAGAAAAGGCACCATGAACTGAGCCTGATGTAATCCATTCGGGCTTCCATTTATATCTTTGAAATGAGAGAGGTTGGATTACATCAATTATATCAATGAGGATTAATACACACCTCAACTGTAACAGACACCAAACAGTGGCTTAAATTAAACATGAGGCTACTCTCTGAGAAGTGAAGCCTGGCAGTTAAGAGTACCACTGTGATCATCAGAGACCCAGGCTCCTTCTATACTATTGCTCTGCCATCCTCAAAACTCGACTTCCACCTCCTGGTGTAGGGTGGCTACTCTAGGTCAAGCCAGCACATCCTCATTTCTTCTGTCAGTGAAAAGGGGCACACTGCCTCTGTGAAACAGCACCACCAGAAGTTACATTCAGCATTTCCAGTCATAAGCCATTGGGTGGCTGTGAAAGTCTAGGAAATGAGGTATAAATTCTGAGAAGCCACTGACCAACTGAAAGTTGGGGATTCTATTACCAGCGGAGGAGAAGGAGGACAGATACTGTGAAGAGCTAGCTGGCCCTACAACATGCTACACAGGTGACTCTGAGATTCTGTCCTCAAAGTCTGAGGGTTTTGACATATTGCACAGAGCCTACTGTGGATTTGGAATGAGGTGACATGTAAGTCGACATGTATTGCTACCCTGCTTATTTAAATTCTATGCAGAGTACATCATGCAAAATGCTAGGCTCGATGAAGCACAAGCTGGAATCAAGATTGCCAGGAGAAATATCAATAACCTCAGATATGCAGATGACCCCACCCTTATGGCAGAAAGCGAAGAGGAACTAAAGAGCCTCTTGATGAAGGTGAAACAGGAGAGTGAAAAAGCTGGTTTAAAATTCAACATTCAAAAAACAAAGATTATGGCATCTGGTCCCATCACTTCATGGCAAACAAATGGGCAAACAATGGAAACAGTGACAGACTTTATTTTCTTGGGCTCCAAAATCACTGCAGATGGTGACTGCAGCCATAAAATTAAAAGATGCTTGCTCCTTGGAAGAAAAGTTATGACCAACCTAGATAGCAAATTAAAAAGCAGAGACATTACTTGACAAACAAAGGTCTGTCTAGTCAAAGCTATGGTTTTTCCAGTAGTCATGTATGAATGTGAGAGTTAGACCATAAAGAAAGCTAAGCATCAAAGAATTGATGCTTTTGAACTGTGGTATTGGAGAAGACTCTTGAGAGTCCCTTGGACTGCAAGGAGACCAAAGCAGTCAATCCTAAAGGAAATAAGTCCTGAATATTCATTGGAAGGACTATTGCTGAAGCTGAAGCTCCAACACTCTGGCCACCTGATGTGAAGAACTGACTCACTAGAAAAGACCTTGATGCTAGGAAAGACTGAAGGAAGGAGGAGAAGGGACAACAAAGGATGAGATGGTTGGATAGCATCACTGACTCAGTGGGCATGAGTTTGAGCAAGCTCCGGGATGTGGTGATGGACAGGGAGGCCTGGTGTGCTGCAGTCCAGGGTGTCGCAAAGAGTCGGACACGACTGAGCAACTGAACTGAACTGAACTGACATGTAAGTAAATTTGCACAGAATTCCAAAATACTTAGCAAAAACAAGAGTATGTAGACCCCCCTCTTGAAGTATAATTGTATTAGAACATCTCCGACGGGTGGCAGTGGTCTGGACTGAACCACTGGCAAGCGACCAGTAACAATTCTCAGGGCCCTGGAGGAAGGGGTACTTCGAGTGGTGCCCTGGGCAGGTCAAGGTGAAATGTGATTCTGGAGCAGGTTGCCAAGTCCTTGAAAATGACACACTGAACTAGTGTCATACCAGTTTTCAACATCAATGTCGTCTAACACTGACAGAAGCCACCGCAGCTGACAGCTGCACCTGAACCTGGACTGATAAGATTCTCCATTTTTCTGTCTGAAAAGAGCTGTGATCCAGTTGACAGTTACAGTAGACTTCCTCTACCTTGGTCCCTGTGACACTGTGGAAGAGATGATTCTTCGCTGTGTGTGGCCGTAACATACGTTGTAGGATACTGAGCAGCACCCCTAGCCTTTACCCAACAGACACCAGGAGTGTCTGTCCAACTGTGAGAGCTGAACATGCCTCCAGACACTGACAGATGTCCTTGGGTGCCCAGTCACCCGTAGCTGTAAACCTCTGGGCCAGAGCCTAGGTCATGGTACCCATTTTTGAACTCTGCTAATGGCTGTGCAATTTGGTACCAATCCTTTCACAAATGTGATACATAACAAAGGCCTTAATGCATCTATGACTTTTAACTTAATCCCATTTCTTGGACTCTGCCCCAAGGAAACAATCTGCAAGAGGCTATATCTCTAACGATGTTCGTTGGAGTACTATTTTCAATAGAAAGAAAAAATTGAAAAACAACAAAAAATATGAAATAAGAGGGAAGTAATTAAGTAAACCATGGTAGATCCATGCACCCAGTAAAATGTGTTTATGAGTTTATAACAACATGGGGAAAGTGAGCAAGTAAAGAAACCATGTAAGGAAAAGAAAGACAAGAAGGAAATTCACTAAAAATGGGAGACTCTGAGGAGTGATTAGCAGTGGTTTTTTTCTTTCCTCCATTTCATCTTCCTATAGTTTCTAAACTTTCTAAGCTCCCTATGAATGACTTTATTCCAAACAACAAAACTAAAAAGAAAATCCTAATTAAAAAAAAAATTCTGATGCCTGTCCTGGAGGATCCACAGACCTCTAGGAGCCTTCCTGTAAGCATAGGCTGCTGGGAGAGAGGCCAAACAGATGTTCCCTCCTGTGCAGAGTTGCCAGGCTATGTGCCAGGTGGCCCTGCCACCCTGGCCACACCACTGAACCAGGAATCCCTATTAAAGGCTCCAGGTGGGCTGGGCGGAAGGAAGCCCAACCACCTATGAGGAGGCTTGGCTCCGGGCACCATCAAATAGGAGCCTGAGACACTGGATAGTGAAAAATAAGCTGATCAGATCCTGTCTCCGGAAAGGCGCATGAAAACACTCCCTGAGGAAGCTCCTCTGCACACACATCCTCCCCCTGCCCGAGATTAACAAGGACAATCAGGCCAGTAAGCAGCTGGGAATCCCCAGCCATGAGAGCTATGAGTCTGGTTCCTCGGGCGGCCACACGAATGGCTCGCCTGACTCCTTCACTTTTGCACAAGAAACGCCTACCACACGTGGAGATGTAGGCAGAGAGGGCCCTGGTGACTTAACAAAGCTCAGCTCCCTTTGGGTGTGTGTAGCGGATGGTATCTGAGCATCTGGAATCTTTCTCCTGTCTTACCGTCCCTAAGACATCCCTGTAGCTCAGACGGTAAAGAATCTGCCTGCAATGCAGGAGACCTGGGTTTGATCCCTGGGTTGGCAAGATCCTCTGGAGAAGGGAATGACAACCCACCCCAGTATTCTGGCCTGGAGAAGCCCATGAACAGAGAAGCCTGGCAGGCTACAGTCCATGGGATCGCAGAGTTGGACACGACTGAGCAACTAACACGACTACTACTCCTGCTCCCAAAGGCCGCTCCATAGATGAGAGTCATGGAAAACTTTCTAAATTCAAGATTCCAGGCTCTTCCCTTACATGCTGCTGCTGCTGCTGCTAAGTCGCTTCAGTCGTGTCCGACTCTGTGCAACGCCATGGACGGCAGCTCACCAGGCTCCGCCGTCCCTAGGATTCTCCAGGCAAGAATACTGGAGTGGGTTGCCATTTCCTTCTCCAGTGCATGAAAGGGAAAAGTGAAAGTGAAGTCGCTCAGTCGTGTCTGACTCTTAGCGACCCCATGGACTGTAGCCTACCAGGCTCCTCCATCCATGGGATTTTCCAGGCAAGACTACTGGAGTGGGGTGCCATTGCCTTCCCTTACATAACCTCCCTTAAAAGTCCTGGAGGGTGGGGAACTCGTGACTTTGTATTTAAGAGTTCCCAGATAATTCTGATGCATAGTCCAGTTTAGGATCACTGTTTTATCCACTACGGAAAAAAACTGCACCTTCCGACTTTAACTCTGAAGCAACCCCTAACTGGAGAGATGGCGCCTCAAAAAAAATTAAACATAGAATTACTGTAAGAGTCATCATTTCCACTCCTGCGTATGTAACCAAAAGAACTGAAAACATAGTCTCAAACAGATATCTGTACACTCATGTTCACAGCAGCACTATTCACAATAACCAAAAGGTGGAAGCAACCCAATTGTTAAGACAGATGAATGGATAATGTGGTATATACATAAAATAAGTATTATTCAACCTTAAATAGGAATGAAATTCTGACACATGCTACATCGTGGATGAACCCTGAAGACATTATGCCAAGTGAAATAAGCCAGACACAAAAGGACAAATACTGTATGATTCCACTTAGTTGAGGATCCTAAAGTAGAAATCCGCAGAAACAGAAAGGCAGAACAGGAGCTGAGGGGAGGGAGGAGTGGGAAGCTGTTTTATGGGTACACAGTTTCAGTTTTGGAAAATGAAAAAATATGGAAGATGGATGGTGGTGATGACTGTACAACAGCATGAATATACTTAATGCCAGCAAACCGTACACTTCAATATGGTTAAGATGGTAAATTTTATGTATATTTTACCACACACAGAAAAACTCAACAAGCCAGCAATGACAAAAAAAAAAAAAAAAAGCAAAAAACCTATGCAGTTCTTTCCAGCAAGGGAATAAAACACGTCAAAGAAATTTCATAGTCAACAACTTTTTTTTTGTACAAAACACTGTCAGAGATAAAAATCCTTAGAAAATTTGTTCAGAACAAGCTTCTTTCATCATATCAAGGTCCCTTAACAAAAAATAAACAGAAACAGGAAATGGGAGACTAAAATAAATCTTGTTTCAAAAAAAAACAAAATCATTCCTAAAAGTTCACAAGCAGATCTCTCTGGACCTTTAAAAATGTCTCTGAAATGTTGCAGTTTAAAGCTTTTCAAATATTATGGCCTCCACCCACTCCCCAGATACGCATTCACTTCCTCTCTTATAAACATAATTTCCTTTGCTGTTCAAAGAGATTAGGTGACTCTGGGGTCTCCTTATGGTGGGCGCCCACAGAAGAGCCCTAGTCCTTAAGTCAACTGGGAAACTCTTCAGGATGGGCAGTGACTCGCCACAGACAAAAGGGAGGCAGATCAGGTTGGTGGGGGACAGTGTGGCTGAAGACACTCTGAGAGCTGGGAGGCATCTATGAGGACATGTCACAAATGTGAATGGCTGTTGTCAGGGTGGCAGGCTGCTAAGCAACGTTTTCACAGGTGAGACAAAAAAAGAAAAAAAAAAAAAAACCCAACTGTCTTAAAAACAGCATGAGTGATATTTAAGTTAGAATTAGGCCAGTCTGCAAATGAGTGAAAATACAAAACAATAGTGGCTTAAATAGCTCAGAAGTTTCCTTTCTTCCTTGTAAACAAATCCAGAAGCAGGGAGTCTGGGGCTGGTGTGATGGTTCTGTGAGGTTGTCAGGGACCCATGCTCCTTCTGTTTTACTGCCATCCTCAGCTCATGGGTCAATGTGAACATTTAACTAAGCATCAGCCTTAATCAGGTCTAGTTTCTGGCCCAGGAGACAGTTGAAGGTGTGAAGAGGTCCCCTCCTTCTAGTAACATAAATTGCACATAATCCCTCCATGTATATCCCACTGGTCAGGACATGTTCTCATGACCACACCTTGCTACAAGAGAAGTGGGGAAATGGATGTTTAATCCAGGTAGGAAAGGGAGGGCTGACATTGGGGTCAATGATGAGCAGTCATTGCCCCCAGGAAGTTACCTCTGAAAGTAGAACTCAGGACTGCTTTTTTAGCATAAGGACCACAGACCTTCTACATGAGACTCTTCTAGGCTCTCCGGTCAGTCAATTTAATCAATACAACTCCCTGGGTTTGTGTTATTTCCACTTTCCAAACAAAGGCAGGATTCCAAGAGTTTGTGTCATTTATCCAAAGCAGTTCCATAAACTATGCCATTGGCCTCTAAATCTTTCAGAATCAGCCCTTTGTCTATAGCACCCAGGGGGCAGGCAGAGGGTCTGGGAATGGTTGTGTGGGTCTCTCTGGGTTTCTCAGCTCCAGGCATGCTCACCTCCAAACATTTATGTCTTCTAACTCCCAGCCCTGCCCTGCAGGACTCCAGCAGCCCACCATATGGCAAACTGGGTACATCACCCCAGCCCTGCTCTTATCCTGGAGGCTGGGAACTCTAGGATGGGCTTCCAGTTTGCTTGCTTTTCCAGCTGATGTTAGCACTCTAGGGCTGACTCACTCACCCCCACTTTACAGCTGCACTCGCTTTTGTTGAGGACACACATGTGGGAGAAGGGCGGGAGGGCACTGACTGCAGACCCCAGAGGGCCAGAGGGAAAAAGGACCGTTAACCTGGGGTTGGGCCCCCCTGCAGCCAAGACATCTGTGATAAGAAAGGAACACCCCAAAACTAAAAGGAAACCGCCAAGACTTCCCTGGTGGTCCAGTGGTTAGGTCTCTGCACTCCCACAGCAGGAGGCAGGGGCTGGATCCCTGGTTGGGGAACTAAGACCTCACATGGCACACAGCCAAAAAAAATTAAAAATTAAAAAAAAAAGGAAAGAAACCACCTTTGGCTGCCTCTGTCTTCTTTTGATGGTTATTTGGGCTCCTCTCATGTTTTCAAAGAACTATCTTGATGGACTGGGAAATCTAACATTTAAATCAGTGAAGATAAGGGGTGAGCCAAGAAGAGTAACTTTTAAGAAAGGGATGGTGGCCTGGGTTTTGCTCTGGCTACGAACTAGCCCGTGTGTGCAGCCTGACTGTTCTAAAGCATACAGGAGTCCACGCATTGCTGAGGGAGGACCACAGACACTTCTCAACTCCACGCAAGGTCGTTCCAAGCAAGCTTGGGGCTGACTCCCCCAGAAGCACGTCTCCCATGAAGAGGACTGAGTCTGGTTACCCGTCCCCTCGGTGGACCTCTTCCTCCCCGGATCACAGCCCTCCACTACTGTCCTTCTCACCACTGCACAGTCCTTCTGAAAAGCTCTTAATTTCTGTTTTAAAATACTTTTCAATAAAAGACATAAAAGCAAACGCTTGTTTATCATAAATCAATTTAGAAAAGAGAGGAAATTAAAAAGGAAAGAAAAGTTGCCCGTTACTCTATTACCCAGAGATAACTAACTTCTCATATATTTTTCTAAGCATATATACTTGTATGTTTGTCTGTACATGCATGTGTGTGGAAAAAGCTTTTGAAAAGCAAACGTGGGGTTAGACTATTTTATAACCAGATATTTACCTCTTAACAATATGCCAAAGACACCTTTCCATATCAGTAAATATGTATCTACAACAGTGTTCTTAGTAGCTGAAAATGTTCCATTGCACCATTGTTTTCTAAAAATCCCCTATTGTTGGGCAGTAAGATTAGGTCACTGCTCTATTTTGGGCAGAAAATAATCACTGTTACTATTATTATTATCAAGATCTTAGGACTTGACCTTGATTATTTCCTTAGAATGAATTCCTAGAAGTGAAATGCTGGGCAAATGCTTTGCAAACTATTAGGGTTTTTTATATGCATGGTCACATTTATCTGTAAAAAAGTTTGAATAATTTACACTCATCTCCCATATATGAAAGGAGTCCCTGTGTTCTAGTTTACACTAGACACTATGTTGTTCTTTAAAGTCCTGGAAAGTCAGTGACATGGTGCAATCTTTTGGGAAAATACCACAGTTGCATATCCATCCTATATGGAAATCTCTTCTTCCATGACAGCTCCACCTGAGAACTCAGGACTAAAAGCTGCCCCCAAAGGAGCCAAATCCGACCCACATTCAGATGTGTCTGTCTCAGAACATCCTCTCTTTTCCATCAGTGCCTGAACGCACATCTGGCCACACAAATCTCTGTGATTTGTGAACGGGGCTGGATTCAACACTGACCTAGATAGAGAGGACTTTGGATCTCATTACCCACCCTCTAAACCATCTGGTCCTGGCTAAACAGGTTACCCACGCAGCAGGAAGCTTCATCTCTCAACTAGCTTTCTTCTTGCCAGGCTTCTTATAAAAAAAGTATTTGTTACACACACAAACACACATGATATGGATACCTTTTGTATAGCTTAACCTGACAACCACGTAGCTTATTTTTTAAAATTTGGCAATCCTACAGATTCAATCATGGCTCCTGGGAAGTCCCAGGAGACAGTGGAAAGGGGAAGAAGAGAGAAAAAGGATTCCCAAGATCACAGGACAGGGACCTGAGGCGTGGCTTCTGCATGTTATCTCACTTATGCTAATATTTAAAATATTTACGGTTGTGAGGAAATGTCAATTATCTTCAAAACTGAGAATCCATTCTTGGTTACATGTATTTTTTCAAATTCCCAGAATTAAAGCAGATTGTTCTTCCAAGCTCATGAGCTATTTTTATCTGAAAAAATATGGAGCACACACACCTGTCAGCACATGCATCTATGTGCATGGACACTGGGGTTCATTATGTTGAAGGCAGAGCTAAGGGACAGTAAGCTTGATGTCTGACCACTTTTGCAGAAGTGTATTGCTGTGGGGTGAAGGATTGTCTTCACATTTACTTGTTTTCTCAAATGGTATTTTGGAATTTTAAAATCAGTCACAGAAAATAATATAGCTACACAGAAAACACACTTATGGTTACCAAAGGGGAAAGGGGAGGGGATAAACTAGGGGTATGGGATTAACAGGTAACACTACTACATATAAAACGGACAAATAAGGACCTACCGTATAGCACAGGGAATTATAGACAATACCTTGTAACAACCTATAATGGAAAAGAAGCTGAAAAAGAATGTGTATATATACATACACATTCATACACACACACACACACACACATATAAAAAACTGAATTACTTTGCTGTATACCTGAAACTAACACCATATTGTAAATCAACTATGCTTCAACTTTAAAACATTAAAATCAGTCATATAAAGCAAAACAAATTGACTTTCAGAAACTCTATTACTCATGGTGTGATGTCGTTATGGTCTCTACTCTTTCGATGCTGGCATTTATTTACTCATGAATAACATCCTTATCGAGGGCCTCCTGTGGGCAGACCCCTCCACCGGGTACCATGGAAGGCCTCAGGACAGAATCGCTCATCCATCTCTGCTCCCCACCGGCTGTCATGAAGGGCTCCCTTCACTTCGCTCAACCACAGTTTAGGTACCTTTGAAACAAGGCAACCAGCCTTACTGCCTATGGCGTACTGACTCCCCTGCAATTTTGGGCTTGTCATGGTCCAATGTGGGGTGCCCTGAGTGGGCTCTGGCTGGATCTCAGGCTACAGGTCAGAAAGACACGTGGCTCAGTCAGGAAGTGAAGCAAGTCAAAGCTGGATAGAACCCCTAAACCCCCCGCAACCCACACCCTTCCAGGAATAAGCACAGGTAAGCCCATGGATGACGAGGCCCCATCAAAGGCGTCTGATCCAACCTAATGCCGTGGTACTCACATATCTGTACCTATATTAAAATGTTTTGTGATGAGGGACTTCACTGGTGGTCCAGGGCCTAAGATTCTGCCCTCCCAACGCAGGGGGCCTGGGGTCAATCCCTGGTGGAAGAAAAAGATCCCATACGCCACATCTAAGACCTGACAAATATTTTTAAAATGTTTCATGATGAAAATTTTCAAAAATATACAATATAGACAGAAGAGTAAAATGAAAACTCAGACACTCATCACTCAGCTCCAACAGTTTTAACCCTGCTACTCCAAACCATCGGCCCTCTGAATCCCAGCTGTCCTTTCATATCACCATAAATACTTCAGTGTGTACCTGCAGTTAGTGAGGACATTTTAGAAATATAACTGCCAGGCCACTATCCACAAAATTAACAGTTATTCCTTCACATCAGGTTAGTTCTCTTAAAGATGTGTTTTTAGGGTTTTTTTTTTTTTTCAAATTGGGATTTAACAAGTCTCACACATTTCTTTTGATGGTCCCCTCTGTTCTGTAACAGTTCTCGCTCCTTTTAAAAGTGTCATCTCCTTGCATTTGGTTTGTTGAAGATAACCGCATCATTTCTCTTGTAGGATGTCCCACATTTGGGACCGGGATGCTTGGTGCTTTGTAGTGCTCCTTAATTTGTTCTTCAGTCCCCTTTATTCCCTGTAAACATCCAGGGGCTAGAATAATTTCAGGATCAATTCTTGTTTTTTAAGGCAAAAATGTGTCCAAGTTGATGCCGTATATTTGATACCATATATTTGATATGGCAACTCCTTGAGGGCCTGGAAACCCACTCCAGTATCCTTGCCTGGAGAATACCATGGACAGAGGAGCCTGGCGGGTTATAGTCCTTGGACTTGCAAAGAGTCGGACACAACTGAAGCAGCTTAGCCTGCACGCATGCACTCCTTAAGGAGAACATCTGATCTGGTCATCCCACTTGTCATGATAGATCAGAGGCTTAGGAGTCAAGTAAGTGGATCACCTTGACAACAACCAGAGGACACAGGATTTGGACCTTCTCATTCCAATTCTAGACTGTAGTTTTAGCCGCCACAGCAACCTCTCTCTCCACATGTTGCAGGATAAACAAGCGCTTCGCTCTGATAATCTTTCGTCTCTTTCCAGACTCCCTGTGCCCACCTATCCTCCTCCAATACTGAGGACAAAGACCACTAGTTGTAGGTCAGATCTCATGGTTTAAATTGGAGAAGAAGATGAGGTCAGTGCTTTTAAGCACCAGGAGGTCGAGGTATGGCTTGGGTGCTCCCTCTGTCCTCTGGGTCACGGTCAGAGGTGGCAGAGCTGGTGAGGGTCCGGGGAGGTGGTCGTCACTGCATTTCTCTCCAGCCCTAAACCTTTCCAGAACTGGGTGCCACTGCCTCACACCCATGGTGCCAAACGTCAAAGGGACTGGGAATGACTATGAAAGTGTCTTACAAATAGCTGAGAAAAGAAGAGAAGCGAAAGGCAAAGGGGAAAAGGAAAGATATACCCATCTGAATGCAGAGTTCCAAAGAATAGCAAGGAGAGATAAGAAAGCCTTCCTAAATGAACAATGCAAAGAAATAGAGCAAAACAATAGAATGGGAAAGACTAGAGATCTCTTCAAGAAAATGAGAGCTACCAAGGGAATATTTCATGCAAAAATGAGCATAATAAAGGTCTGGACCTAACAGAAGCAGAAAATATTAAGAGGTGGCAATACAAAAAAGATCTTAATGACCCAGATAACCACGATGCCGCGATCACTCACCTGGAGCCAGCATCTTGGAATGCGAGGTCAAGTGGGCCTTCGGAAGCACCGCTACAAACAAAGCTAGTGAAGTGATGGAATTCCAGCTGAGCTCTTTCAAATCCTAAAACATGATACTGTGAAAGTGCTGCATTCAATATGCCAGCAAATTCAGAAAACTCAGCAGTGGTCACAGGATGGAAAAGGTCAGTTTTCATTCCAATCTCAAAGAAAGGCAGTGTCAAAGAATGTTCAAACTACCACACAATTGCACTCATCTCACACGCTAGGAAAGTAATGCTCAAAATTCTCCAAGCTAGGCATCAACAGTATGTGAACTGAGAACTTCTGGATGTTCAAGCTGGATTTAGAAAAGGCAGAGGAACTGGAGATCAAATTGCCAACATCCACTGGATCATAGAAAAAGAAACGGAGTTCCAGAAAAACATCTACTTCTGCTTCACTTACTATGCTAAAGCCTTTGTGTGGATCACAAAACTGTGGAAAATTCTTAAAGAGATGGGAATATGAGACCACCTTACTTGCCTCCTTAGAAACCTGTATGCAGGTCAAGAAGCAACAGTTAGAACCAGACATGGAACAACAGACTGGTTCCAAATTGGAAAAGGAGCACGTCATGGCTGTATATTGTAACCCTGCTTATTTAACTTATATGCAGAGTACATCATGCAAAATGCCGGGCTGGAGGAACCACAAGCTGGAATCAAGATTGCTGGGAGAAATATCAACAACCTCAGATACATAGATGATACCACCCTTATGGCAGAAAGCAAAGAAGAACTAAAGAGCCTCTTGATGAAAGGTGAAAGAGGAGAGTGAAAAAGCTGGCTTAAAACTGAACATTCAAACAATGAAGATCATGGCATCCGGTCCCACCACTTCATGGCAAATAGATGGAGAAACAATGGAAACAGAGGCAGACTTTATTTTCTTAGGCTCCAAAATCACTGCAGATGGTGATTGCAGCCATGAAATTAAAAGCTGCTTGCTCCTTGGAATAAAGTTATGACCAACCTAGACAGCATATTTAAAAGCAGAGACATTACTTTGCCGACAAAGGTCTTTCTCGTCAAAGCTATGGCTTTTCCAGTAGTCATGTATGGATGTGAGAGTTGGACCATAAAGAAAGCTCAGCATTGAAGAATTGATGCTTTTGAACTATGGTGTTGGAGAAGACTTTTGAGAGTCCCTTGGACTTCAAGGAGATCCAACCAGTCAATCCTAAAGGAAATCAGTCCTGAATATTCATTGGAAGGACTGATGCTGAAGCTCCAACATTTTGGCCACCTGATGCAAAGAGCTGACTCATTAGAGAAGACCTGATGCTGGGAAAGATTGAAGGCAGAAGGAGAAGGGATGACAGAGGATGAGATGGTTGAATGGCATCACCAACTCAATGGACGTGAGTGAATTCCAGGAGATGGTGAAGGACAGGGATGCCTGGAGTGCTGCAGTCCATGCAGTCGCAAAGAGTCAGACACGACTAAGGGACTGGACAAGAACAGCATGAAACAGTGAGATCACACTATCAGTCTTCAGCACAAATTTCCCATTTCCTCATTTTGCCTTCTTTTCATGCCCTCTTCTGCAGTGATTTTTCTCTCATGGTGAGATGGGGTTTTTACTGGCCTCACCTGTCCTGTCCCTCCCTTGTGGGGCCGGGGCCTTTGCGAACAATCATATGCTGAAATTACATGCCAGAGGTAGGCAAGGTGGCAAGAGAAAGGTGGCTGTCATAGCTGCTGTCCTCTGAGGCCTCTGAAAGTCCTAAACCTGAGGGTCTACATCCACCCTGCAGGCAGGGAGAGACCCCCACGAGAGGCTCCTAGCCACATCCTGGGCACAGGGATCCCAGGGAGCTGAGGGGAGGAGGGGGCAGAGAAACGGGAAAAGACTAGAGGGAGGAGGGCTGTGTGATGGGAACTAGAGAAATCGCTGCCAGCAGGCTCTGGGGCTGGGTGTGTTTCTCTTCAATTCACCATAGGCTGTGTTCTTTCTGTCCACGCATGAGCTGTGCCACACTCGGGCCTCCTAGAGGCTGTGGATGTATCTGTTCTTGCCTGTGTGGTGGTGATGACCTCTGCACACTGCTCTCCTTCATGTACAAGGAATATCTGCAGAGAGTCTAACTTTACAAGGTCATGAACCCTCACAATGACTCTTAGAGGGAAGGATCATCATCATCACCCTCACAGGTCACGTGGATATAAGACTCAGAGAGTGTAAATGCTCAAGGCTCCCCCATGATGAAGCACCTGGGACAGGACCTGAATCCATGACCCTGGATATCGGAGCATCTTCCTCTATGATCCTCCACCGCCTCCCCCCCGACCCCCACCCCATGCACAGATACAAAGTTTGCTTCAGAGTAACAAGTGGCTTGGCACCACTTTCTTGAGGACCCAGCGACTCTTTAGTTGCGAGTGATGGTTGTGTGTGCTCTGTCTGTGGTCAGCGTCCCATGGGAAAGGGTGCGGCATGGGCCTGCAGTGTTGGCAAGGCGTCCCTCTCCCGTTCTCACTAATGAAAGCACTGGTACTGCCCAGAGTTGGGGGGTGGGGGGTCTCCTTGGGGACACATTCCTTGCTGTTATTATTACTGTTGATGTGGTTTGTGGTTTCGCATTATAAAATTAAAAATCACAGTTTCTCCAATCCACAGTCATGTGTGTTCATTTTGAGACTGTTACAAAAATGACGGAGAAAAGCATAAAGAAAAGCCATCTTGTCTGGTCTCCTGCCACTGCAGGCCACAGTGAATGAAGGCCTGGTGGGTTCCCTTCCTGCTTCCTGTTGCCCCCTCCCCGTCCCCAGGGGCCTCTCTGCCTGGAGTCTCATCTACAGGCCCTGCACGCTCTCCTAGGGCAGGGTCCCACTACCTGAGAGGCCTGGCAGAGGGAAAGACAGTGTTAATGGGGGAACTTCTTCCCCTAGTCCCCTCCCTGCAGGGTCACCTCTGCCCAAGGTCACTGCTCCTTTCAAGACCCAGGAGACTAACAAGACACTCAGTCCTGCCAGACTCTGGTAATCATCCCTCATCTCCTTCCTTCTTGGGCCCCCGGGGTGCAGCGCCAACTGGGTCCCCAGCCGCCCACACCTTTGTAAATAATTCCTCCCCAGGTTACCCTGTTTTGAATGGGCTATCTACTTTCCGTTGGGAACTAGACTGCCTCACTTTCTGACTCACTGATATTTCAAAACCTTTCCCTTGACACTCCCACTGCCACGGTATTTCCTGAGGCTTCCACAGCCAGGTACAGAGCCTGGAATGAATTTGGGATTTCCTGACTCTTTCCTGGTACCACCGGCTCCTACCTGCCCTTGGACGGAGCACCACCAGGGCTGTGTCCACGTGTTGGGATGGGAAGGGTTCCCTGCCTCCACCCACGCCCGAGCACCTCCAGCTCCTCTGGCCCCTACATCTCCACTCAAGTCACTCCTTTCGCCACCAGAATTATCTCTATGAGGTCCCACTAGTAAAGGATGCTGTAGGAGAGGAGAAAGGAACTCTCTGCACATGATGCTGCCTCGGAGCCCCACTCACTGCCTGGCTGAGTCTACCTGCCCCTCTTATCTTGGCTTTCATAAGGCCTCCCCCCGCAACACCTTCTCTGTGCTCTGCACTCTCACAGCTCTTCCCACAGTGTATTGTAACCCTCCTCCTGAGGCCCATGAGGGCAGGCACCGTGTCCTGCTCACCCTTTGAGCTGGCACCCGCCACAGCACCTGGCACACAGTAAACACTCCATCAATAAGCTGAATATTGTACATCTGGGACATCCTCCAGTGTCAGCTTTTCCCATTAGACTCGTGTTGAAGGACTGCTTCCAGCCCAAAAAAACCTTGACTGGAAGGAGCTGGTCACTTCTCCCTGAAATTCCATATACACATTAGAATCCATTTACCTAACCCCACAGGCACAGTGGAGATGGGGCCCTAGACAGGTGTGTTTGAGGGAGGTGGGGGTGGGGAAGAGAACAAAATGTGCACCTCTGTCAGAGACTTTTGTGGGATTGTTGAAACGGGGGGATGCAGACGGGAAAAGAGCAGCAGGGACCCACAAGAAAATCCTATCCCATCATTTTCCAAGAGCAGGGTATGTAAAAAGATGACAGTGCTGCTCATTGCCCTAGGAAGACAGACTTCAGAGGCAATCTCAGTCTTCTGGAGTCACTTCTGAATTTATCCACCGCATCTAACTTTACCTCCTCGTGTGGGGTCAAGGGAGCTTTGTGCCCTAGTGAAATATTAAAAACCTTCCCTTAAAAGGGAAACATGAAAACTGTCTATTTGCCCCAAGAAACACCAGAGAGATAATGCAAGAAAAGAGTGAAGTAATGACTTCTGGGGTGGAGGATCCAAGCAGACTGTAGCAGAGAGAGCAGAACTTCTCCATTATACTTTTGGATATTACTTTGACTTTTGAATGGTAGGAACTTATAACCTATTTAAAAAATAAAATTACATTTGAAAGAGCTTCCCTGAGAACAGCAATAGCTTCCCTGGTAGCTCAGACAGTTAAGTGTCTGTCTACAATGCGGGAGACCCGGGTTCGATCCCTGGGTTGGGAAGATCCCCTGGAGAAGGAAACGGCAACCCACTCCAGTATTCTTGCCTGGAAAATCCCATGTACCGTGGAGCCTGGTAGGGTACAGTCCAAGGGGTCCCAAAGAGTCAGACATGACTGAGCAACTTCACTTTCTTTCACTATATATATTTATATTTATATTTATATTATTTATGTTTATATTTATATATAAATAATAACAGTGTTTAAGATAACAAAGTGTCAATGTACAAGCAGCTTGCTTTTGGGGGAGGCTATAGCATTATGTAAACATGTGAGCCACAATGTATCTTTCAATCTAGTTACCAGAAAATTACAGGGCCAAGATACTGAGGTGGTGAATATAGAATTCTAAACACCATAAAGATCAGGCCATCTAAAAACCAACCGCACGGATAACACAGTAGCAGCAAACTGATAAAGAGAGAAAACAAAACTTGCTTCCTCCTAAGTGTGGGCATTTGGTTGTCAACAGTTCTGCAGGCCCAGCAGGAGCTTTGCAAGTTGCCACATGTTGCATGCATGACAGGATTTGGGGTAGAATGCTGAATAAAAGTATTCTGGGCACATGCTAATTTTGGTTCACAAATTCAGTCATCCTTAATGACTCACTTAATAAGTTACCGGTAAGAAGGGATTAGTTCTCCCTAAATGATGGTTGGACGATTGTGTGGCATTCACTGAGAAGAGTAGAAGAAAGGACTCATATGTTTGGAAAGCAATCTGCATCCATCAGGAGACTTCTTGCAACTCCATTGGCTTCAAGACCACTTTGAAAATGGCTATGTTAGAATTATGGTATTGGTACAAATCTATAAAGCTATCCTGCTCTGAGATGGCCAAAGTCCTAGGGAATTTGGACTCTGTGATGGAAATGACCCCCTCCTGCAACCAAATCACACTTTTTGCCAGTGGGAAGCAGCCCTTCAAACAATGGTCCTTCATAAGTACCAGCTTTGGCATCTGGGACAACTTTTCTAGAAACAGCTTGCTGGATGTGTTGCAGGGGAAACACTTGGGGAAAATCTTTTCACAAGGCAGTTCTAAGAACTGCTGAGAATTGAGTAGCTCCACCTTCCTGACATTTTTAACCATGGCTAAGCTTCCCTGGCAGCAAGTGATGATACTTTTGAGGCAAGTGTTTTAGACCCTCTTGCTTCAGGACGCTCTGACCCTCCCAACCCTCTGGTCCTAGGATCTTTCCAGCATCTTCCCTGTCCTGCCCTGTCTCTCATGTCTAGTTTTACACCATCCTTTGGACTTAGGGGCCCTCTTGGGCTTCCCTCGCTCTGATTATCGTGTGTTATCATTTATGACTTGCACCCATTCTTCTTCTTCTTACACCTGGCCATCACTCCAGTGGACCATAGAGGAGCTAAGACACAGCCAAACGAAATCCTCAAGGCTCTTGAATCCAAACACTTCTACTCCTTGATCTGCCATCATGTACACTTAGGAACAAGTCTATGTTAAGCCACATGGCATGGATCTGTACTTCCTAGGAACTGAGAATATGTGAGCATATAGGGTTGACAGTCAGCTGGTTAAATACTGAATTATTTTCCTGTCACTTGGAACAGTCATTGTCCCACCACCTAGAAACCTTCCCTGGAACTCCCTGGACCTTCCCCTAATCCTGCAGCTTCAGGGGCAATGCCTGGCCAATCAGAGGCAGGAGTTGGGGGTAGAACTTTGGGAGGGTACCCTTGGCCAAAAGCCATTCTGATAGGTCGATACCTGAGACAGACTAGTGGTTACCTGTCTCAAATATCAACTCTTTACAAGTGAGCCATGGCCTTGGAGATTTCCAGATAAAAAGATGAAGAGGAAAATAGTCAGACAAGCGACCCAGCCAGCAGCCTCTCCTCTTCAAAGGCTGCTCCAGAAGTGCAAAGTCTGTTTGCAACAAGCAGATGATTTACTAAATACCGCCTTTTGCCAAATTCCCAGAGGCCCTTGAATGCTGGGTGCTAATAAAGCTCAAGTTATTATTAGGCATGTGGGCTATGTAGGTCACTGCCAAGTGCTGACAAAGAAAAGCAAAGAAAACAAGTTAACTCCAGCTAGAATGTGGATGAGGATTTGCAACCCCTTCTGCAAACGGGAAACGTGTCTGAAATCTTTTTTGTCTCCAGAAGGACTTGGCTTCCTTACCTGTAAACAGAGGGGCATGTCAATGATCCCCTTCACCAGTGTCTCTGAACAAGAAATAAGCCTCTTTAGGAAAAAAAAAAAGTAGGGGAACCCACCAGGGACAAGGACTGGGAGATTCAGCCTCATTCTGAAGCTTCAGGTTTTTGTTTTTTGCCACACTGCAGAGCTTGGCTTCGGTTGTACCTGGCAGCCCTGGAGAGGGACTGTGGCCATCAGCGGGGGCAGGAAACAGCTCCAGGAATTCAAGGTCTTGACTAAAGGAAACGGCAGATGTGTGCTTCCAATTCTGCTTGGACACAAGGCTTTTTTTCCAGATGCTCACAGGAAGATGACTCGCAGCAAGCTCTCAACAGTTTGGACAAAGTTCAGGATTGTTCTTGAGAGAGAGACCTCTTCCTGAGCCGTAAGGAACACACGCATTTCCCAGGCATCCTGTTGGGCAGGGATGTCCCCTCTTTACCGAGCTCTCCGAGCTGGAAGGGCATCAGTGCAGGCAGGAAAGTCAGCTAGAGGGCTTGCGGCTGTGTGTCTCGGCGAAGAGGGTGGGGCTAGAGGTGTCTGGGGGCCACTGCTGGAACCAAGATGCCAGAGCACCCTCCCAGGGAAGAAGAGTCAGGACAGGCAAGTGGGCTGGGGATCTGCCTGTGCTGATGTGCCTTTTGATGGGAGGTTTCCAGGCTGAGTCATCCTGTCTGAACCTGGCAGAGAATGGGAACCCCTTGGGAGAAAGAACAGGAAGAACCAAATCCAGGCCAAGCCAGAGGGAGCGGGCAGGGTCACGGAATTTCTGGGACAGCGGAGCCCAAACTGAGCCCTGAGCATGCTTTATTTCTTTTTAAGGAAAATTAAAACTCAAGCTACTGTACACTTCCTTCTGTTTCACAGGACATTTGAGGTAAATCCACACCTATAGTTTTATTTACGTACTAAATAAGCACGTGTGGCACTTGTTTGGTACCAGGCACATTCTTCCAGAATTTGACAACTTTAACTCATTCAGTCCCCAGGACAATCAGAGGTCCTGTGAGGAGTCCCGTTTCATGAGGAGGAAACCGAGGTGCAGCAGAAAGGGTCTAGTGATTTGCCCAAGGCGAGGAGGAGCTGGGACTGGATCCCTGGAAGGCTGGCTTCCAAGTCTACTTTCAACCTCCCAGCTTATCTTTTAATAGTTTTTTTTTTTAACATACAGTTTAAGATTTACAGAAAAATTAAGAAAGCACAGAAGGTTCCAAAACATCCCTTATCCAGTTTTTCCTGTTACAGACCTCTTACATTAAGATGGTCTACTTGTTACGATTAATGAACTAAGACTGATCATTATTCTTAACGGAAGTCCACAGTTTATCAGGATTTCCTGAAGTTTTTCCTAATGTCCTGTTCTGGTTCAGGATCCCACCCAGGTTCCTGCAGTCCTCACGTCTCCTTAGCCTCCTCTTGGCTGTGGCAGTCAGTCTCTCTGACACTCCGTGTTTTCGATGACCTTGATGGTTTTGAGCAGTGCTCATCAGGTGTCTGCGGATGCTTCTGACAGGTTCTCGCATCATTAGACTGGGGCCCAATCCTCGACTTTTAACAGTTCCAGTGAGCTCCTGCCAGGCAGGTGCCAACCTAACGGGGACCTGTGCCACTGTCTGGCAGAAATCCACACTAGGTACTTTTTGTCTTTAGAAGGAAAAAGAGGACTCTGTTTGGTAGTTTGCTGAATCATCTGGTTCCAAGTAAAGAGAATCATCTTACGTGAGACTCTCCTGCTGGGGTAAAGCCCTTGGTCTATGCTAGTTTCCATCTTCAGGATCCCAGGGTGCATGCGGTCTCTCCAGCCAGGCCCTGATCATCCATGTTAAGACTCAGATCCTGGCACAGAGAAGCATGAAGGGAACAGTCGGGGACTTGGTCCTGTAGGGCTCTGGAGGGTTCTATTTGCTTCCTTTCAGCCAACACTTCCTCAAAACTCCCATGAGCCCAGAGCCACAGCCCACACCCCATGCGGGGCCAGTTGCCTCCCAGCTGCCAAGCCTTGGCTCTGTCTCTGACCTCTCCACTCCCGCTGTCTCTTCCGAGGCACCTCCTCAGCTCGTGCACGTATGTAGAAGCTCCCCCACTCCCCACCTTCCTCAGGTGTTGTCTTGGCAGGTGGCCCTCCTTCCTAGATGACAGGCCACACCATCAGATGGATCCTGACAGTCTAGACTGGGAACACAGCCATTTGATTTTGCCAGGGAGAATTCTAATCAGAAACACGTTTACACATGAGGAAAGTGCTTCAGATACAGTCCTGAGATGATAAAAACACATGCCACCTTCTCAGAAAACTAAAAATAGAATGACCATATCATCTAGCAATCCCACTCCTGGGCATATGTCCGGATAAAACTAGAATTCAAAAAGATACATGTGCCCGTATGTTCACTCTTCACAATAGCCAAGACAAGGAAGCAACCTAAATGTCCATTGGCACATGAATGGATAAAGAAGATGTGGTATGTACATACAATGGAGTATTACTCAACCATAAAAAGGAGTAAAATAATGCCATCTGCAGCAACATGGATGCAACTAGAGATTATCATACTAGGCAAAGTCAAGTCAGAAAGACAAATACCATATGATATTACTCATATGTAAAATCTAAAATTGACACAAATCAACCTATCTATGAAACAGACAGAATCATGGACATAGAGAATAGAATAGTGGTTACCAAGGTGGGAAGAGGGATGGCCTTGGAGTGTGGTGTTAGCAGATGCAAATGATAATACATAGAATGGATAAACAACAAGTCTTACTGTATAGCATGGCAAACTATATTCAATATCCTGTGATAAACCGTTAACAGAAAAGAATATGAAAAACAATGTGTGTATATATGTGTGTATATATATATATATATATAACTGAGTCACTTCTCTGTATAGCAGTAATTAACACAACATTGTAAATCAACTATACTTCAATTTTTTTTAAGTACATGCCACCTTTTAAAACCACAGCAACACAAGACAAGAAAGCTGCAAATAGAAGTGCATTTAAAACCCAGCAATGGGCTGCAGGTGTGGAAAGAAAAGTTTTTTAGGAAAATAATAGAGGGAACAGAGTCCTGCCTTCATTGTCACCTACATCTTGTCCCAGCTCAGAGCCTCACCACGTTCCAAGGCAAACTCCCAATGAATACTGGCTGTATCAAGGGATGCAGAGTAGGTGTTTCTGGGCTGCCTCCAACAGGTCACAGCCAGGACTTTCCATCTCTTTCCCTCCTTGCCTTCAGTCTGAACAGAGCTGACAGCTTCGTGGCTCGTTTTACCTCCCCCACCCTCCTTGTGCTAGGTTGAATCATTAGTCTCAACTCCTCACCCTCTGCGGCATCCACACTCTTTGCTCTGTAATTCTGCAGATCCCCCAGAATCTCCAGAGGGTGGGGGGAGAGCTTCCCTGCTCCATGATTTCAGGCTTGGCCAGGGTGAAGGAGCAGAGGTGACCATACAGTGGTTTGAAATGTGCTTGTGTGACTGGGCGTGTCCTATCACCAGGAAAAGAACATGCCCCAGCTAGGCTGCTGGTCCTGGGAAGATGACAGGCTTACAGAACAGACCTGTATCCGAAAGAAGGCCTGGGGACTTCCCTGGTGGTCCAACTACATTCCACACGCCACAGCTAAGAATTGGTACGCTGCAGCTGAAGATCCCGCGAGCTACAACTTTAAAAAAAAAAATCCTACAGGCCACAACACCTGGCACAGCCAAATAAATAATTTTTAAAAATTAAAAAAAAAAAGGCAACCTTAACCCAACTCAGCTGATCCCAGTCAAGATCAGCCAAACCCCAGCTGACATGTATGAGAGATAGACAAACGCTCCCTGCTACCGAGCTTTCAAGTCATTTGGTACCAGCAATAGTACCTGCATAGTGATACGCAGGAGGAAGGTTTCTGGCAAGAAGAGACTTCATGTGAAATGAAGGCTTCAATGTCCCAGGAGACCATTCCTAGCTTATTTGAGTCTTATTTATTTTTGCGGAGATGCCACCGTCACTGGAACTCACCTCTCCCAAAATGCACTGGTGTTTTAGTAATAACAGTAATTAGCATTCACCTGGGGTTTTACAGGCAGGAGTGAGTAGCAACATACAACTATCTTGTTTGGTGGAGAGGCCGGGATTATCACAGTCATTTTGCAAAGAGAAAATTAACAAACCCAGACGAGTTGGGTGACTCACCAGGACCGGACCAGGAGGCAGCCGTCTGAAGAAAACATTATACAGCGCTCCTCATGCAGGAGCGGAAGTCACGTGAGTGCGTGCACGCGCACATGCGCCCGCGTGCACGCGCACATGCGCCCGCGTACCCGCGCATGCGCGCTTTGTCACCTTTTCGTTGTTAAAGGGATATACGCTAATGGTAGGAAAACAATACAGAAACGCTGAAAGCGTTAAGAAAATTAAAGTTTTGGGAATTCTTAGCAGTACAGTGGTTAGGACTCTGTGCTTCCAGCGCAGGGGGCACGGGTTCGATCTCTGGTTGAGGAGCTATGACTCCACATGCCACACAGCTCAGCCAAAAAAAAAAAAAAAGTTTCCATTCTATCCAGTAGTATTTTGTTATTTTAAACGTATTTATATTAACTATATATTTTTTTAAGTTGGAACCATACTACATATATAAGAATATTTCCTGTGGCATTTAAAATTCTTTAAAGAGAGTTTTTAACGAACAGTTTATGTTCTATGACTTATTCTAATGTGTTTAAACATTCTCTATTGTTGTAAATAGCCTGTTTCTAATTTTTTGCCACGGAAAAC
This sequence comes from Giraffa tippelskirchi, assembly GCF_054371585.1. Lineage (NCBI taxonomy): Eukaryota > Metazoa > Chordata > Mammalia > Artiodactyla > Giraffidae > Giraffa > Giraffa tippelskirchi. The sequence goes on along the minus strand of NC_137283.1, from coordinate 14,658,466 downwards.
AATGTTTTGGTGACATCTTTGTTGGTGCATGCATCAGTCAGTTCAGTCGCTCAGTCACGTCCGACTCTTTGCGACCCCATGAACCACAGCACGTCTGGCCTCCCTGTCCATCACCAACTCCCGGAGTCGACCCAAACCCATATCCATTGAGTCGGTGATACCATCCAACCATCTCATCCTCTGTCGTCCCCTTCTCCTCCTGCCCTCAATCTTTCCCAGCATGAGGATCTTTTCCAATGAGTCAGCTCTTCGCATCAGGTGGCCAAAGTATTGGAGTTTCAGCTTCAGCATCAGTCCTTCCAATGAACACCCAGGACTGATCTCCTTTAGGATGGACTGGTTGGATCTCCTTGCAGCCCAAGGGACTCTCAAGAGCCTTCTCCAACACCACAGTTCAAAAGCATCAATTCTGTGCTCAGCTTTCTTTATAGTCCAACTCTTACATACATACATGACCACTGGAAAAATCATAGCCTTGACTAGACGGACCTTTTTTGGCAAAGTAATGTCTATGCTTTTTAATATGCTGCTGGGTTGGTCATAACCTTCCTTCCAAGGAGTAAGCGTCTTTTAATTTCATGGCTGCAGTCACCATCTGCACTGATTTTGGAGCCCAGAAAAATAAAGTCAGCCACTGTTTCCACTGTTTCCCCATCTACTTCCCCATGAAGTGATGGGACCAGATGCCATGATCTTAGTTTTCTGAACGTTGAGCTTTAAGCCAACTTTTCCACTGTCCTCTTTCACTTTCATCAAGAGGCTCGTTAGTTCTTCTTCACTTTCTGCCATAAGGGTGGTATCATCTGCATATCTGAGGTTATTGATATTTCTCCCGGCAATCTTGATTCCAGCTTGTGCTTCCTCCAGCCCAGTGTTTCTCATGATGTACTCTGCATGTAAGTTAAATAAGCAGGGTGACAATATACAACCTTAATGTACTCCTTTCCCTATTTGGAACCAGTCTGTTGTTCCATGTCCAGTTCTAACTGTTGCTTCCTGACCTGCATACAGATTTCTCAAGAGGCAGGTCAGGTGGTCTGGTATTCCCATCTCTTTAAGAATTTTCCACAGTGGTAGCTGGTATAAATCTCTGTCTACATTCCTGATAATCTCCTTAGAATAAACTTCCAGATGAACTTCTGGGTTAATAGGTTTTAACATCTCAATAGTTTTTGATACATACTGTCAAGCTGCTTTTCAGATAGGATGTCCCATTTCTATTACTAATGATAATGTCGCAGGTGCCCCTTCTCACAGCCTCCTCGCTAGTACCAAGCATTTTCTTTAAAACAAAGTATTAATTTGATTGCTGAGAAATAGTAGTTCATTGTCGCATTTTTCATTCCTAGGGAGACTAAAAGTTACAGCAGGAATTTCCATGACTGTCCAGTGGTTAAGACCTCACCTCCAACACAGGCGGTGTGGGTGCGATCCCTGGTCAGGGAGCTAAGATCACACATGCCTCTTGGCCAAAAATTCAGAACATAAAGCAGAAGCAATATTGTAATAAATTCAATAAGGACTTTAAAAGTGGTCCACATCAAAGAAAATCTTTCAAAACTTAACCTATAATTATTAACCATCAGTAACAGGAGCCCTCTGGATCAGAGCCTGGCACAATAGTTTTGAATGAACAAATGACCAAAAGGGGGACCACCACGCTGTGTGTCTCAGTAGTACTGCTAAGACAGTGCTAAAGATTGAGGCTGTTGATTGTGTGGATGGGGGTATATTCCTAGTCCTTTCTAGATCAGTACAGTCAATTGAAAGTACTTCCAAAAGGACAAAATGCTGGGATAGAAGTGAGGTGTGCAGTGTCTACTGGAGAGATAGGACTGAGAACAGGTTACCAGGTTTTGGAACAGGCCAATGCTCACAGGAACACTCATCAGAAAAAAGAGTCGAGAATGTAGCCGCTGGTCAGTAATTTGAGGGCTGGAGCTGCCAGTGGTGCCGTGGTTCCTCCAGTCAACACCCTGCACCCTCCAGCACACACTTGTGGTCACAGGGTGTATCTGGGCTCTGCAGATAATTCTGTTCTCAGGGGGAAGTTACAACTGTGAACTCCAGCTTTCCCATCTGACTGCGTCATGATCTGACTCAGACACTAGACTGGCTGAACTGGATTAACCCCTGCCCCACCCCAGTATTTCTGTTCCTCTGGGCCTGGCTGAGACCTCCTCCTCCCTGCCCTAGGCGGGGAGTCCCACTTCAACCCAGAGTGCCCTGGTAGTAGCAATACTGATTACCCTGCCCTGTAATTTTTCATTCACAAATCATACGCCTCTCCTTGAAACAGACTATTCGAGGGTGGAGGAAGGGTTTTTGTTTTTTTTTTTTTTTTTTTTTATTATCTTTGTATATTCAGCAGCTAAGAGTGTGGGAATGAAAGAAGGAATGCATGCAGGCTCCAGGAGTCTCCAGAGTGCACCAAGAATAAACTCAGGCCTTGGAATCTGGTTGGGAGTAGTAGCCCGAGATTACTCTTTATTAGTAAAGCTTCATGACGTGGTTTTGTTGGGTTGAGAAGTTGTAACTCGGGTATTAGTTTTCGTGTTTGGTTGAGTTTGGGGCACAGACTACCTCCCACATCCCTCTGCCACGAAGTTTTCTCCTTTTGCTCTAATTTGAACTAGGTCTTAGCCAAAGCAAGGTTTTTTTTTAAACCATACGCCCAGCTTTCTTTTAATGGAGTGGTTTTCAAGCTTTATTGAGTATTAGAATCATCTAGAGTACATGTTCAAATATAGAAAGCTGAGTCTCTGCTTTAGCATTTCTAACAAGTTCCCACTTGATGCTGATGTGCGGGCCACGCTCTGAGAACCACTGGTCAAAATGTTTTCATCCAGCCCATGGTCAAGGTGCCCAACTGACTTTCTCCCAAGTCAGTCTCTGGGCCAGGGCCAGGACAGTTTGAATTGTCTTTTCTTGGCCTTCTGCATAGGCACACGGGACCATCCTGGACTGTGTTAAAAGGCCATCAGGACCTAAAAATGACTGCTACAGGATCTGAGACCTCATCAGGACCCCTCCTGGCCTTCTGGAGAAGCACATGAGCTTCAGGAAATGGAAACATACATCCTGGGAAAACCCCAAACTTCAGGAGCCAACCTTTGGACAGCAGACAGCAGCAGCCAGGCGCCTCACACACCCTCTTCCAGAAGGGGCCACCCGGCTGTCGGCTGTGAGTCTCTGTACACTGTCCACTCTGCCTCAGCCCCTATCCTCTCTGTCTGATGACCTTTACAGGAGAAGGTGAGAACCTGGGCTAAGACTGGCTTTCCAGCAGCTTCCCTGTCATCATTCAAATAAAATCCAGGCTCCTGACCACGGACTGAGCCTGCCAGGTGCTTGGACTGCATCTCCCTTCTCTCTACCTTGTTGGTACACTCTGCCCTGCTGGCCCTTGGACGGCAAGCTCATTCCCATCATGGAGCTCAGCAGCTGCTCTGTCTGCAAAGCTGGGGGCCCACAGGAGACAGGAGGCGGGCTGGTCGGGCCTCTCCAGAAGGAGCTTCCTGTTCACCGTCCCTAAAGCAGCCCCGCCTCCCACCTGGTCCTTTGGCCTTGAGAACTTGTTGCCACCTGATGCCACCTCCAGAAGGGAAGCCCCTGGAGGGAGACCCAAACCTTGTCTACCTTTGCCAGCTGTGTCCCCAGCACATCATCCTTGTTCAATAAGAATTTAAGGAATGAATCTTTGGTCTCCACCAGGTAGACTGTGGAAGGCAAAGACTGGCATTCCAGACCTGGGCTCTCAAAGCCAGAATCTGGCTCCAGGCCCACCGCTTAACAGCTGGTTCAGGTGGGAAGAACTGAGGCCACAAGTGAGGTTTTTGTCACCATCCCCATCGCTCTGGACAGGCCCTTCCGGCTGGATTGTCCTGACCTGCCAAAGGGTGGGATGACACCTGTGCTGTCTGCCTTCACGAGTCTCAAGGCTCAGATGAGGTAACGACTAGAAAAGGGCTATGCCAGCAAAAAGATGCTGACAAACCTGAGGCTTGGGGATGGTGAAGCTTCTCCATGGCTTTCAATCTGAATGTGGCATTTATTTTTTTTTTCCATACACAAAAATAAACTCAAAATGGACTAAAGACCTAAATGTAAGACCAGAAACTATAAGGCTCTTAGAGGAAAACATAGGCAGGACACTCAACACTCTTTCCCCAGAAAGATCCTCTAGGACCCACCTCCTAGAATAATGGAAATAAAAACAAAAATAAACAAATGGGACCTAATTAAACTTAAAAGCTTTTGCACAGCGAAGGAAACTATAAACAAGATGCCAAGACAACCCTCAGGATAGGAGAAAATACTAGCTAATGAAACAACTGACAAAGGATTAATCTCCAAAATATACAAGCAGTTCATGCAGCTCAACACCAGAAAAACAAACAACCCAATCAAAAAGTGGGCAGAAGAAATAAATAGACATTTCTCCAAAGAAGACATACAGATGGCTAATAAACACATGAAAAGCTGCTCAACACTGCTCATTATTAGAGACATGCAAATCAAAGCTACAATGAGGTATCACTTCACACCAGTCAGAATGGCCATCATCAAAAAATCTACAAACAATAAATGCTGGAGAGGGTGTGGAGAAAAGGGACCCCTTTTGCACTGTTAGTGGGAATATAAATTGATACAGTCACTATGGAGAACAGTATGAAGATTCCTCAAAAAACTAGGAATAAAACTACCATATGACCCAACAATCCCACTACTGGGCATACACCCTGAGGAAACCATTTTTTAATTTGTTTATTTTTGGCCAGGCCACATGGCATGCAGGATCTTACCAGGGATGGGACCTGCATTGCCTGCATTGGAAGCACGGAGTCTTAACCACCATAGTACCAGGGAGGTCCCCACACGCGGCATTTAATTTTAGATGAGCTTTCCATTCTTTTATTTAAAAAAAAATACAGCCTTGTTTTAATGTCTTCATAAGCTTAAGGTAAGCCTATCACAGATTTTAAATATCTAAGGAATTCCACATGAATTCCGGAATTGGAAGCCCTGCTAAGAGGTCCTTGTTGTTGTTTAGTTGCTAAGTTGTGTCTGACTCTTTGCAACCCTGTGGACTGTAGCCTGCCAGGCTCCTCTGCCCACGGGATTTCCCAAGCAAAAATACTGGAGTGGGGTTGCCATTTCCTTCTCCTAGTAATTTCTCTGCTTCAGATTTCCTGCCCACAAATGCATTTGTCTGTTGTGTTCTCCAGGTGGGCCTTTCTGCTTGGCATTAGGTAACTGAAGGTCTGAGTTAAAGAACAATTTGGGGTCCACATTCCCAGCCCTAGGGACAGTTGAGGGAGGATCCTAAAAATCAATTTTAGATGACTTTAGATAAATGGCTCAACTGGAGAGATCTGAACCTCCCACAGGCCTGAAATGGACTCCAGACATCTCTGGTCTTCCATTTCTCACCTGGATAAGGAATTAAAGGAGTCAATTCCTTCTGGCGAACACTGGAGAAGAAAAACACAGGATGCCCAGTTTCATCTGCATCTTAGGTAAGTAACAAACAATATTTTAATATAAATATATCCCAGGAGATATTCAGGACATTCTTATACTTTAAACAGTATTCATCAGGGACTTCCCTGGTGGTCCAGTGGTTAAGAGTTCAAGCATCCACTACAAGGAGCATGGGTTGGATCCCTGGTTGGGGAACTAAGATCTCACATGAAAGGCAGCACAGCGAAATAAATAAATAAGCTGTTTTAAGTATTCATCATTTATCCATGTGCTCTACGTTTCACCTGGCAGGGTCTGTTTTGCTCGTTGCGTCTTTGGTCCTAGGAATGGAGGGACATGATTGCTCTCCCTTTTCCTGTCTCACCCTACAAACGAAAAAGGTTTTGCTCTTAGTCTGCACTTCCTCCCATCCCTTGTCCTTCCCTCCTGACCATGACTGGCGGGTCGGGGCAACAGATGGACATGACCTCAAGTCACCCCGCCTGAGCTGTAGCTGAAATGCTGCCCACACAGCCACACTGCTTGGAATCAGCAGGGCACTTACCAGTGTGAGGATGCCAGAAAAATGCTCAGGGCCTAAAACAAACCAGGGCAGGCAAGTTTTATAACTAGTGGGAGCCTTTGATTCTTAGATAAAGGGCCTTGGAGACCCAGAACATTTCCCTAAATGCAGAGCGAAACTCTGGTGTCAGCTTATTTATTTTAGTGTTGCTAAGTGCCACTTTTAATACTAATAATACCTCGCACTCCTGTTGTGCTTTTCATCCAGGGATGGCCAGGTGCTGTGTTCACATTAAGCAGCACAGCCCTGAAGCCCCTGGATTACATCATTCGACAGAGAGCTTCTTCCAGGTGGAACAGACCAGAACAGAAGTTAGGACTAGTGGGATCTGAACCTGAGCTGGGTGGTGGACATTAGGTACATATTCCCCAACCCACATATACTCCTAGCCCTTCAAGCACAAAATTGGTGCTACCTTCTTTTTAAAAAGTCCCCTGCCTTTGGCACAATGACAAACATAGCAGGTGCTCAATAAATGTTTGCTGAATGTCTGAATGAGTGACGAACAAGTCCGTGAACCTAGAAGTAAACCTTGAGTTCCTTTATTTGCTTTATTTTTCTGTATGGAGGGCATGTGGCAACAGCTGTCAGTCCTGTGTCAACATCTCAGATTGCTTAGCGTATCTTTTTTTTTCATGTAACTTTCCTCTCCTTTAAACAACCTGATTTCTTTTAAAAAATATTTATTTATTTCATTTATTTGGCGGAGCCGGGTCTTAGTTGTGGCACACAGGATCTTCTATCTTTGTTGTGGCATGCGAGATCTCATTCCTTGATCAGGGATGGAACTGGACACCACGCACTGGGAGCGTGGAGTCCTAGCCACTGGGCCACCAGGGAAGTCCCTGTTTAGCATGTCTGAGCACAAGGTCTCTCCTGGGGCTTCTGCTCCCAGCAGCACCTGCATCTGTGTCAGAGGATGGACCACGGGCAACGGGAACAGGCTTGGCCATGCTTCCTGCATGTCCTGCCCTGCAGCCCTTTAACCGATGACAGAAGGCTGTAAACTCTCCAATTCTCTCATCCCTGATGGGGACACTTAGGTGTCACCTACAGTGTCCCCGAGGGACTGTGCCAGCATTACCCTTCCAGGGATGTGGCCTGACATTCATGCCCTTGTCTGTTCTCCTCGCCTTCCCAGTCTTGTTTCCCCACCCTACGGAACACTTCCTAATGAGTCCCTTTCACTAGAATCTCCCCTCGGGATCTGCTTCCGGGGAACCCAGCTTGCCACTGGAGCATTTTGGTTCTCATCTTCTCAATGGTGCTGACTTTTTTTCTTGGACCAGGAAGAACCTTCTAGGCGAAAAGAGCAGGAGCCACGACGGCCACCGATCTTACTACTGGATGAGGAGCAAGAGAAGATGAAGAACAGGCTGGACTTTACCTCCACAGGGGCTGGAATATAGAATTTCAGCTTGGAATTTTCTTGAGCAAAGACAGCACAACTATGGGACCTGGCCAAGTAAGCTTCCAAGTATTCACGTAAGCATGCAGTTCTTACAGGCTCCGCATCTGGGAGCTCTCTTCAGGCAAACTCCTGCAAGAGGAGAAAGTCAAGACCAGTGCTTGCTAAATGATCAGTGCAGCGCCCAGAGATGGGAGGTCAGGCTGCTTCAGTCATGTCCAACTCTTTGCGACCCTATGGACTGCAGCCTGCCAGGCTCCTCTGTCCTTGGGGATTCTCAAGGCAGGAATACTGGAGTAGGTTGCCATGCCCTCTTCCAGGAGGACCTAGAAAAGAGAGTGTTTTTCGTCTTCTTCCCTTTACATCAAGAGAGCCCACGAGCAAAATGGTGGGGGTGGGCAGGCTGAGTCAGTGTGATGGGTCAGGGGCCCTGTTTCCTCAAAAAGACATTGAGAGAGTCATTTCTGCATACCCTAGGGGCTTTCTGGTCCCAAGACGTCTCATTTGTAGAGATCAAGTTCAGATGTTTGGAGGGGTGAGTCCTCTTTTCATCCAAAGGGTTCCAAGCAGACCAGATGGGCTGGCATTTAACAACTTTCCTGGCTGCACTGCAGGGACCATGGCAGGGGTAGGCATCCTTCAGCTCCCTGAGAGTTTATTGGTTTGTTACGTTTTAAACAGCTCCGGTGATGCTGCCGTAACCTACTTCGGAGGAAAACATTTATTATTAATATTGGTTTAACACTTAACTTTCTAGGGTATTTGTGGATGAAACAGTCATACATCTGCCTTTTTATAGTGCTTTGCAGCAGAGCACAAGACCTTCTGGCTGACACCTCATACATCATCAAAATTAAGACCTCTAGGCAAGCAGATGAAAGTAGGACAGGGGTGTGGTGGGGCCAGCAACTGGGGATGCCTCTGATGGTTCCCAAGTTAACCTTCCTTTAGAGAGAGACTGTTTCCATTAAGGAGCAAATTATTCTTAACATTAAGACGTCTTTGTTTCCATGACGACCCACAACAACCTGAAAGGGATGGTCCATGGTGACCACACTGCCAAGTGATGCTTTCGACCTCATTGGTGGCTGGTGGAGATGAATTCAGGGATGGGGGTAAGCCAGCCAGGGGTCAACCTCCAACTGTTGGGCATTCAACACCCAGCTCTCCTGTGTTAAAGCCAGAAGAAACCTGGAAATCTGCAAGCCAAGATGATAGCAGGTCCCCCGTTTTTGTTGGGTGGGGTGGGGGGGCGCTGCTCTGGGTCCTCATTGTGGTATGCAGGTTACCCTTGTGGAGCATGGGCTCCAGAGTATGTGCAGGCTTCAGCAGTTGCAGCACATGGGCTCACTAGCTGTGGCATGCAGGCTTAGTTGCTCCACGGCCTGTGGGATCCCAGCTCCCTGGCCAGAGATCAAACCCACATCCCCTGCACTGGGAGGTGAATTCTTAACCACCAGACCACCAGGAAAGTCCCTCCCCTATCTTTTATAAGCATAACTGTATCATCATAGTGTCAGAATCTTTGCTGGAGACAATAATAACTGATAATTATGAAGAAACAGTTGACAGAAGATAACAAAAGGAGAAAATAGCTTTTTTTTTTTTTCAACAGAACTTCTCTTTAAGGTCCAGCACTGACATTTTGGGGTCTCTTTTGTCTGTCTATAAAAAGAAAAGTGAGAGCCCATTATTGTGTGTTTTCATAGGCTCAAATCCACGAGCCCCTTTTTCTCACTCAAATTGACCAAACGTGACAGCCGGCAGGGGTGGGAGGTGAATTAACTTTCCGCTGTTCTTCAGAGGAGATCAGCCTTATGTGGGCCACAAAACCTGTCTGGGCTTTGTAACAAAGGACCCTGACCTTTCTGTTGAAAGGGAGCAACAATTATTGTCCCTTAGTTCTGGGTCTATAAGCATTTTTTGAGGAGGGTAAAAGAGAACCAAGAAAAAACAAATTTCCTGAGAAGTGAGTAAGGACCCTACAATAGCCCTTGGGGGAATTGTTGTTTGAGACAACAGAAAACCTTGTGTCTTTTCCACGTCTTTTCCACGGACAGAGTGGCTGCTGTGTGCTCTGGGCTGTTAAGGATGGCCTGTGTGGGGATGAAACGTAACACCCGTCCATCTGCTGGGGCCCTCTTCCTCGTCATCTTTTGTCAGTCCTGTGACATTAACAACGTTGTATGACATTTGCGTCAGGCATCAGATAACGGGCTTGATGGTCTCCAAACAATACATCCAGAGAGGAATAGAGTGTTACAACTCAAAAAAGGACACACGAGAGGAAAGAGAGCTCTCTCTGCCCTGCTCTGTCGCTGGTCAGTAAGGTTCCCCTCAAGGCACTGGACCACACCAAAGATGGAGAAAAGCAGAGAATGCCTTCTGCCTTCTGGGGAAAAAAAAAAAAACCCACAGTGGAAAGAAACTGCTGTGAGAATCGTGAAAACATCACTTTAAGCCAGAGCTTGCCTGCACTGATGTCCTTTCTCTAAGTCCAGGCGCCAGTCTGTAGGAGCTGGTATCAAGTTAGGGTATACCGTTGGTCCTCTGGACAGCAGGTTCCCCCTCCCCGGATTCAGGGGCCGCAGAAGCCTCAGGTACGGAGGACCTTCGTTCTATGTCACTGTATAGAAGGGACTTGGGCATCCACGGAGTTTGATGTCCCAGGGACCCTGGAACCAACTGCCCACGGATCCTGAGGGATCACTGCACTTTTTGTCTTTAGTTCCTAAATGATGGGACGTTGAAGTTTGTGTCTGCAGGACTCTCAAACTGTATCAGTGCACCAGATACAGATGTCTTCATGGTAGGAGGGACTGGGGCTTTCCGTCCCACAACCCGCACACTAACAGCGGGGAGGCTCAGCTCTCATCTGCCATAACCCTGTTTGGATGGCTAACCTGAGGCACACGCTACTCGGGGCAAAGGTAACTAGCTTTGCTATAACGATGTCATAAAGATGACTGAACAGGATTAGACGGCTGGGTGCTGATGAACCATTTAGGGCCACTGTAAAGCCACTGGGCATCGCAGGGCTCCCTCCAGCTTCCGGGGACCTCGGGTCAAGTGCTCATCGGATTCTGCTCATCCCTCCTGGGTGAGATCCCCGACTCTTCATTCTGCTCCACGACCCCCGCCCTCCGCTACTGACACCAGCCCCACAGGGAGTTGTCACTTCCCTCCTCCGGGCATCCTTGCTCCCCGCTGACCTCTGCAGCTCGGGCTTTTCCTTTGACCCAGTGAACCTTCAGGCAACGCCTTTCCAGGCGGCGGGTGCCACTTCTGAGTCACGTTGGGAAAAAGGAGACGTGGGAGTGGCGAAGGGACACAGTTTCCAAGAACGTGCCCTGGAGACAGAGCTGGGTCGTGTGTGTGTGTGTGTGTGTGTGTGTGCGCACACGCATGTGTGCACATGCGTACCTTTCACTAAGGAAAACCAAGCTGGGGCTTCACCGCCTGGCTCCTGTGCAAACCCTCCCACCCCCAAGCCCAACAACAGCTGGGAGGAAGGGGCTTCTTCAGAGCCCCAGCTGCCCTCCCCCAACTCATTTGGCCCCAACAGACTCTAAGGCTGAACTTCACCCGCCTCATCATCTTTAAAATGTCAGTTAAGACCCCTGATCTGGGCTCAAGCAAAGGTAACTTTTGAAGGAAGTGACGTTATAGATTCCCACTGGAACGGATAGACGCTCTGCCACCCCAGCCCTGATATATAGACCCCAATAAAGACACAGGGGGAAGGAGAGGGGTACAACTCCCCCAGGTCCTCTCCTGATTTGTCCTGAGCAGCAGGTGAGCCTAGTGGGCAGGGCTAGGACTCCAGGGCCAGACTGCTTAGGCCTGCATCCCAGTTCTGCCAGGGACAGGTTCTGAGGCCCTGGGCAAGTCATTTAACCTCCCAGTGCCTCCAATTCTTTTCTGAAAAATGTAAGTACCTTACCTGTCACGTGGGGTTGTCAAGAGGATCCAGTGAGTTCAAGCACACAGAGGCTTTGGACCACACCTCACCGCTGTAAGCGCTCTGCAACTTGCCTTAAATGCAAAAAGAAGACGACTGTGTCCTAAGAAAGGTCGAGGAACTCAGCCACATTCTCATGCTACTTCCCTGTATTGACTGTTTACACTGAAACTGAGGACATAGAAGGAAAGGGCAACCACACTTTCTTCTCCCTGCAGTCTTTCCTTACTCATCAGCAAGATGAGCGCAGAGAACAGTGGTATAATATCTGCGTATGGAGAAGTGAAATAAGAAAATAAGAGTCTGATGCGGCATTTCCATTGTTCTGGAAGAGATGAACTAGAGATGCATGTGCATTTATGAAATACTAAGTACATCACCTTGGTGGTGCCGCATCGGAGTTACAAGTCCTGTGTGCATTTAGAACCATCACGGGGTAATCTAAAGCATGAACGGTAAAGATCATGCTAATATTAATAAATAATATGTAGGTATGTATACTTGGGACAGCATTACATAGCAAATAAAATCACGATGGCAGATCAGAGAGAGACCACCAAAGAAAGGTAAAAGGCTTTATGTTTTAGGACCTCCGACAACACTTTTCCTGCCTTTTTGAACGAGGGGCCCCACATCTTCATTTTGTAAATTATGTAGTGGGCTGCACCGCAGGCTGTCTCCTTGGTGCTCTTCTCACAAACCTCTCATTCATCCTCATTTCTCTTACGGCCAGGAGAGCTTAAGGGTGGAGGGGGAGGCAGAAGAAGGGCTGTTGGAGTATTTTCAGTGGGGGCCTGACTTACCAGAGGCACTGAGATCCCCCAGAGAGTCCTCTGAGGCCCCGTGGCCACCTGTAGTGTACTGTCAGCAGCTGAGAGGACCGCATAGCCTCCCCCCACCCCCTAGCCACAGCTCCCCATCCAGTGTTTCGCCAGATGTCAGGTCTGAAAGGCCGTTGCAGCCGGAGGAAAGGAAAACGATACCACATCGTGAAGGTGGGTGTTGTCAGCCAGGACTCAGGCTTTGAGTGTCAGGAGCGGGGCAGGGCTGTCATTTCTCTTCCTGGGATCAGAATCAGACAAATCTCCTATTTGGCCCACCAGGCACTGAGTGGATAACACCAGTGAACGTCAGTGCAAATTACAGCTCCAGACTCCTGTCGGCGGCTTTGTGCTGCTTCTTGTCACTCTAATGCAAAGAGACAGCATGGAGCTGATAACAAGCCAGAAGGCTGGGGCATTGGAGAGGGTGGCTGTGTCAGGGACAGGAAAAATGCATGTTGGAGAGACTCAGAAGGTAAAAACCCACAGCTATGACTTCCTTGCTTGCCTCTAGGAAATGAGCATTTAAGGGTGTTAAATGCCTGGACAACACCTCTTGGGTTTTTACAAAACTGAACAGTAACCTCATCAGTTCCTCCACCCACCCACCCATCCATCCCCATCTGTTAATGAGAGCTGGACTGCCCTCTTAGCACACTGGGATTCTGAGGGATCATGGAGGCCTCCACCTACTGCTTGCATCTCGTTTCCTGGGGTTGCTTCTAAGAAGTCTAAAGAACTCTTGGGAGGAAACACCTGTCTTTCTTGCAAAAAAAAAAAAAGCTGCCTTAGGGTCTTTGAATTTTGTCTAAAACAGCCCAGTGACTGCTCAAAAACTCCAGTTCTACTCCATTAAATTGCATTTTCTAAGCAAGTGGGTGTTACTGTTTTAGAGACCCCACTTGGCTGAGAGAGAAAATCTTCCCTCCAGCTGGCTGCAGAAAGTCCCGCATTTTAGAGCGCCAGGATTTGAGTGTGTCCATCTGTCTTGAAGCCTGCAAGGGTCAGCTCCCATTAATACGCAGTCTCACTCTATCTCCACCCACATCACACATTGGAGGAACCGATGCAGTCAGAACAAGAAGCCAGGCCTTCCTACAGCTGTGCTGACAAGCTAGTATCTAAGGAACCAGAAATGGGGCCAAGAAGGTAATTGTATGCGACACACGTTCTGTACATCTTCACAGGTTCCTCAGTGACTGTTCCCTCTCTCATCTGATGTCCCACTTGCCCCTGGATACCCTCCACCTTTGAACCCAGATTAAATTCCTCACCACAAGGCATGGAGTCGGGCTTCCTGGGCAGTCATCAGGGGCTGAAGAATGCTAGGGAGCTAACTCCCCTTGGGGGTGAATGTTAACTTGGGATGTAGAAGGCAGAAGCAGGGCAGATACATTCCTCCACCTTCCATTCTCCCATAAATGACCCTGGAGCATGATTTCTTTTTGCAGCCTGTCTGGACAAGCTCTGGGATGAGTAAACCTGGTGTCCCCCAGAAGCTCAGGGGGAACTCACAAACCTCCACCGTAATGTGTAACATGGCATTGCACTGCTTTTTGTCCCATTTCTTTGTTTCCCTCACCTCCATCCCCCTAGACTTTCCAGAGGACCTAGACCAAGGCAGTAAATAATACTTGTTCAACACCTGCCGTGTGCCCACAGGGACTCTGAGGATATTCAAAGATGATTATGGAACTTGGAAAAGTCATTCAGGAGAGCAGGACCTGGATCCCAAGGTCCCCTAGAAAATCAGAAGCAGAATGGGAGTGAAACAGTTGAAACTGAGTGAAAAATTGCTGGTGAAGGAAAAGAGTGGGGAGAATATAGCAGAGACGGGGTGGCGTCAGACCTGCTGGGGCCAATGAAGGAAAGAGGGGCTTGTATATTCCTGGAGATTTTTGATCAAGATTCCAAGCCCCCAACTTGGTCTCCAAATAGGGAAAGATGTCTGTTTTGGAGACTGAGTTCACGTTTTTCTCCACAGCAGGAGTAATGAAAGAGTGAAGGAGGGACAGCTTCCACTACCAGTGTACTAGCTCCCTACTGCTGCATGATAAATAACCCTAAAACTTAGCGGTTTAAAACAGTACATGTTGTCAGGGTTTTGATTTTAGCCACTGTGGTTTTGCCTTGCCTTTTTCTCGACGTGGTGAAGTTGGGGCACCATTTCATATACTTATTCCTATTTGGTTATCTTTTTTTTTTTTAATCACAAATAATGCTCTTAATTATTTAGCTTCTTACAGTACTTATATAACAGAAACTGACAAGTCCATGTTGCTGCTGTTTAGTCACTAAGTTGTGTCCGACTCTTTGTGACTCCATGGACTGTAGTCCCCCCGGATCCTCTGTCCATGGCATTTCCCAGGCAAGAAAACTGGAGTGGGTTGCCATTTGCTGCTCCAGGGTGGTTATCTTTTTTTGACAAGTGCTTGGTCAAATCTTTTGCCCGTTTTTCCTGGTGTATTGTTGGTATCTTTATCAATTTATGGCCACGAGTTACATATCCAAGATAAGTCTTCAGTCAGATAAATAAATGGCAAATATTTATCCCCTCAAAAAAAAAAAAAAACAAGCCAGCGTCAACAATTAGTACCTCTCACCGACTCAATGGACATGAGTTTGAGCAGGCTCCAGGAGCTGGTGATGGACAGGGAAGCCTGGCATGCTGCAACCCACGGGGTCGCAAAGAGTTGGACATGACTGAGCGACTGAACTGAACTGACTGACAGGTCTTGTGGGTCAGGAATTCAAGAGGAGTCTGGCTGGGTGGATCCAGCTCTGATCTCCCATTGAGTTAAGGTCAGATGTGGGCTGGGCTGCAGTCAAGTGAACGTCTGACTGGAGCTGGAGGATCTGGTCCCAGGCTTTGTTCACCAGGCCGTTGGCAGGAGGCCTTAGCTCCTCTCCATGAGGACCTCTCCCCAAGGGCTGCTTGAGTGTTCTTCTGACGTGGTGGCTGGAGATCCAAGAGGCCAAAGCAGAAGCCACAGTGCCCTTTATGACTTGGCTTCAGAAATCACACACTATTCTCTGCATGGTGGTTACACAGAAGCCATGATTCAAGGCAGAGAGAGCACATCAAGGGCATAGGGACAAGGAGGTGAGGACCCTGCGGGGAGGAGGAGAGTTTTTGGAGACTGGACCATAACTGCGTCCTGGAACATCAGAGCTGGGGGTTCTTAGAGACCATCTGTTTCAACAAACTCATTCAACAGCTGAGGAAACCAAAGGTCAGAGACATTAAGCAACTCACTTCAGGTCACTCAGTGAATCATCTGTTCATACTAAACAGTGCCTGCAGGCAGCACCTTTCTTGGAGCCATGTGAGAATCGTAGCTCGTGGTCAATCAGGGTCACTATGCTGATGAACAGTCAGAGGTGATGCTTTAGATAAAAGCTGCTGAATGAATCCACTGCAAAGCTGATGACAGCAGTTCATTCATTCATTCATTCAAGATATATTTGAGTGCTTTTCTTGAGGCCTGGCAATGCTCCAGGCACTGGCATCAGTTCAGTTCAGTCGCTCAGTTGTGTCCGACTCTTTGCAACCCCATGAATCGCAGCACGCCAGGCCTCCCTGTCCATCACCAACTCCCGGAGTTTACCCAAACCCATGTCCATCGAGTCGGTGATGCCATCCAACCATCTCATCCTCTGTCATCCCCTTCTCCTCCTGTCCCTACTCCTTCCCAGCATTAGGGTCTTTTCCAATGAGTCAACTCTTCGCATGAGGTGGCCAAAGTATTGGAGTTTCAGCTTCAACATCAGTCCTTCCAATGAACATCCAGGACTGATCTCCTTTAGGATGGACTGGTTGGATCTCCTTGCAGTCCAAGGGAGGTAAGCAAAATCATGCTCCTGCTCTCATGGACCTTACAGACATGCAATGTGTAGTCTCATGGATAATGGAAATATTATATGGATAACGGAAATATTACAACCATGGCAAGTACTTGGAAGAAGAGGTTGAAGCACTGTGAGAACACAGAATACTAAGTTTGTCCCAGCCAAGGAAGCGTCTCCAAGGAAGAGATGATTCAATGATCACTTGACAGCCTCAAAGTGAGTTCCACTAACAATGAGACGATGATTTTTGTTCACAATTTGTTTTTCAGCTATTGTGTTTTCCACCTCCAGATGTTCCACTTGAGTTTTCTTTTATATCTTCTATTTTTCTCATAATTGAGTTCATGGTTTCCTTTAACATCCTAGGCTTATTATTTATAAGATTTATCATAGCAATTTTAACATCTTTGCCTGCCAGTTTCATCATCTCTGCCATTTCTGGGCATATTTCTATTTTTTTTCCTCCCAGTTACAAGTCATATTTTCCTGCTGTTTGGCACGCCTGGTGATTTTCTATTGGATGCTAGGTAATGGACATTTTACAGTATTAGGTATCAGATTTTCTTTGATTCCTGGAGAGAGTATTGGACTTTGCTCTGGCTCACAGTTACTTGAAAACAGTTTAATCTTTTCAGGGCTTGCGTTTCAACTTTGTCCAGAACAACATTTAGTCAAGGACTAATTTAGCACTGCTATTAAGGCAATACCCTTCTGAGGACACAACCCATGTGATACAGGGTCTGCATTTTGGCTGGTGAGAATGCCAACAATTTGCAGCCCTGTAAAAACTCCAGAAATTGGTTCATCTGCTCCTTTTAGATGGTTCTTTTTCTTGCCTCAAGGAAGTTTTTCACATGCAGTCAATGATCAGAGATCAAAGACGAGGTTTCTAACCAGACAATGGAGTTTTTCTCTGTGTGTAAAACTCCCTTCTCTCTGGCACTCTGCCCTGAAAATGTGAACGTCCTTGATCTCCAACAACTCTGAACTCTGTCTCAAGTCCACAAGCCCATCAGCTTCATTTGAGTTCTCTCTAGACAATGAGCTGGTGCCATCACAGGAGGCACCTTCCTAGCTTCCCTTCACAGTCTTGCCTTGACTGTCATCCAATGTTGTACGTGGTTGTTTCGTATACTTTTTCTGGTTTTCTAGTTATTTAAGGCAAGGGTACGTATCTAATCCCTGTGACTGATATGGCATATGTTTTCTTTAACTTTTTAAATGGCTTTACTGAAGCATAATTGGTACAATAAATTGCATATATTTAAAGTGTAAAATGGGCAAGTCTTGACACATGAAACCATCACCACATTGAAGACAACAAACATATCCATCACCTGTTTTACAATCTGTCCTTCTGGTTCCCCAGACCTTTCCTCCCAGGCAACCACTGATCTGCTTTTAATTACAACAGATTAGTTTTCACTTTCTAAAGTTTTATATAAATTCCTTTTTGTCTGGCTTCATTCAAGCAGCATAATTATTTTGACTCATGCATCTTGTTGTTTATATCATAGTTTCTCATTTTTCATTGCCAAGTAATATTCCAATGTATGGATATACCACAATCTGTTTGGCTATTCATTTATACCATGTTCATTTATTCATTATTGATGGACATTTGGATTGTTTCAATTGTGGCTATCACACATAAAGCTATTATGAACATTTACACAAAAGTCTTTATATGGACACGTGTTTTCTTTTTTCTTGGATAAGTACCTAGGGATAGAACATATGGTAGGTTATGTATAAATTTTAAAGAAACTGTTTTCTAATGGCATTTGTTTTGAAGTCAATTTTTGTTTTGTTTGTTTCTGGACCCATGTGGTGGTGTGGTAAATTTAAAATGTTTGGATATAAATGTTCAACTTCTCTTATGCTGAAGCACTGAGCAACTGTCATATTGATTAGTCTCAGAACTCACCTGTTTGGAAGGTAGACCTTCACCACAAGGTGGGAAAAGCTGAGAATACAAGGGGCTGCCAGCCTAGCTGACAGCAGTGGGAAGAGACAGAACTCTGGAATTTTTTTTTTTTTGCTTTGAGGCATTTAAACAAAAATTAAAGTGAAATTTGTTCTTTTTGGATAGTTCATCCTTTTCCTATGATTTTTGAAAATATAAAATGTTGGAAAACTTAGGTCAGAGCTGCTTTTTGAAGTTTTGAGCTATCTCCTTGATGTTTGGGCTCTGAAGCTCCTGTCTGTGAATGAATTCAGCCTTTGTTTCACCTTTCCCTGCTGAACAATGCTGGTGAATTAGAAGGAGATATCCAGTAGGGATAAGTAGCTTTTCTTTGATCCACACACAAATCGAGCTCCATTTAGCCAGTAGAGGAACGGGATTCACAAATGCCCATGTGGCTCTGAACCCATGACATATTTAATAGGATGGGCAGCGGCAGTGCAGTCCGTCTCCACCACCTCATTCCACCTTCCCCAATGTCCAGCACACATGGATTTTCTTAAAGGAGTTTCCTTACGACAGGCAATATTGTTATACTTCTGCCAATATCTCACACAATTTGAGATGTCTGGCACTTAGCAATATTATTTCATTGCAGAGACCCTTGATAGCCACATGATCCCTAGGGTGATGGAGAGGAATAGAGTATGGGAAGAGTGCCCAGGTGGCTTCAGCCTCCTCTGTCCTCCTAACAGTGCAGAAGCAACTGGAGATCACAGGCCCAGGGCCCTTGGGTGCTGCTGGCACCTGCCAATGCCCTCAGAGCAGGTGGCAGCTTCACTGGAGAGGGCAGTCACCACCCCCGAGAAGCAGTCTGCCTCTGACTCTGTGGCCGGCCCAGTTCACAATACAGCTTAAGGACGTTTGTGTCCATATTTATTAAAGACTTGGGACAGAAAGGGGCTTCCCTGGTGGCCCAGAAAATAAAGAATCTGCCCACAATGCGGGAGACCCAGGTCCCATCCCTGGGTCGGGAAGATCCCCTGAAGAAGGGAATGGCAACCCACTCCAGTATTCTTGCCTGGAGGATCCCATGGACAGAGGAGCCTGGTGGGCTACAGTCCATAGGGTCACAAGTCAGACACAATTGAGTGACTAACACTTTCACTGGGACAGAAATGCTAAGTGATCCCCTCATGGCCTTTTCTTAACTGGCCCTTTAAATCCTGTGTGATGTGGTCTGAGGCCAGGGACAGGGCCCCTATTGATTACTCTGTTTCTCATTGTTGGGTTTAGGTTTTATTCTTAATAATGATGCTGCTTCCTGTTTTGTTAGGTAGGGCTCCACCTCCCACCTTCCTGTCCACAGACATAATCTTGTTTGCACTGATCCTTCTGGGTCCTGCAGCCACCCCATCGATGATGGCCATGGCTCTGCCTGTGCCCCAAGATGGGGGCCACTCACGCCAGCCTGGGATCGAACCTCCTCACCTGGGCACACGGCACACTCTGGAAGCTGGTTGATACAAGTGAGGAATCAGGCCCAGCTGACAGTGATGTCACAACAGATGGCTGTTTGGGGAAAGGTAGGCCAACTGCCATCAAGTATCCTGGTTCTCTGGCAGGTGATGGGCAGAGGACCGAAGGCATCTCCTTCTCAGCTTCCTCCTGCTTAGACAGCCTGGTTGTGCTGGGGAAATAAACATGCAATTGATTTTGTTGCCTCCGCACTCTTGGTACTGTGGCTGAATGGCTGTGGTTGTCATGGCAGCGAGCAACATTTTTGTTATCATCTGTGGCCTTTTTCTCTCCCCTGGGAGATGTCTGACATGATTCCAGTTCTCCACGCTGGTGCTGTTCCTTGTATTTTGGGGGATGGATGCTTCCTTCTTGCCTCTGATTGGGGAGAATTTCCATTGGTTTGGAGAGACTGGCTGGTATGTGGGAAAGATGCAGGTGGGGTGAGAAAAGAGCATCGGAAGAGGGACAAATTTTGTATATGAATGGAGGGAAGATTGGAGCAAGGGGACAGGTTGTCCCTGGGTGACAGAGGGGAAAGGAAAAGGAAATAAGGGAGATGGGGACAGAGAGACATGGAAAGGGACAAAGGCAGGAGGGGCACACGGAGTGGAGGACATCCTGTCCTCAGACACATAGACGCTCGGCTACAGCTATCAGAGCCCCTCCAATCTCCTTGCATCAGCCTGTTTAATGTCCTCTGCCCTCTAGCAGCCCCAAAGCCTCTGGTGGGCAGCACAGCCTTCTCCTCTGTCCCCAGCCCACTGGCTTCACCACGTGCCTCATAATATCAGGCAATCCAGTGCCGAATGAATTAATGCCTGGATGGACATTCAAATGCTTTTTTAAGATTGAAATCACTGAATAAGGCTTTGGGGGACTGATGGAAGGGAATCAAAATCCCTAGTGACAGATGGTCAAACTCACCTGCCAGCTCATGGATTTGCGCTGAGAAAGGCAGCTTTGAAGATGAGTGGAGGGAGATATGGTATTGACTGGTCAGGGGACGCTCCTCTTTGAGGGAAATTCCCCCCCAGTTCTGGGCACCTGCCTGAGGCTGCTCTTCTGATGCGCTGATTATGGCGGAAGCAAAGCAGATGTCACTGGCCAACGTGGCGGGTCAGCTTGCCTGGTGTCTTCATCTCCAAAGCATCCCTACGCTGAGATGCCTCAGGCTCCTGCCCTACAGGATGGGGAACGAGACTTGGAGACAGTGGCTTCTTATCACAGTCATTGTAGGGTGCCGTCAGATGACGACTGTGACTGCGTGTCCCCACTGTGGTCCCAGGGTACCTCTTGGAAAACAGATCCTGACTGACCTGAGCACAGACCCTTCTTGCAGACTCCTTGGAGAGGAATGATGATGAGGACAGGGTGAAGTGAGAAAGGATAGGGGAGGATGTCTCTGGGCTTGCCTCGTGGGAATGCTTCATCTAAAAGGATGGCCCTTGTGTTCCTTCTGATGTGGTCAGAGCTATGGGTAACCTTGTGCCTGAGCCCAGCCCTAGGAGGAGCAAAAGGTTTACAACAGAAAATCCCAGCTTATGTCCAGTGCTAGCAGTTACCAATCTATGGGAACAAATAGAAGAACTGACTCATGTTGAACAAACTCATAGGGGACTGATGGATAAACCCGAATGCTACTTAGTTGTGCGGCATTTTTCAGGTTCTTTGGAATCTGAAAATCCACCCTGGTAAATAAACCTTCTGTATGACTAATGATGTGACACTGTCTATTAAAGAAAAGTGTCCATTAAGCCTTATTCCCAAGAAAGGTAGGAAATGGGGCAGGGAACAAGCCTGCTGTTCTTTGCACTTGTTAA
Organism: Giraffa tippelskirchi; assembly: GCF_054371585.1. NCBI lineage: Eukaryota > Metazoa > Chordata > Mammalia > Artiodactyla > Giraffidae > Giraffa > Giraffa tippelskirchi. The sequence goes on along the minus strand of NC_137283.1, from coordinate 14,637,134 downwards.
TTCTTGCTTTTTGACTCAAGCAAAGGAATTTGATTAGAGGGGAAAATAAATTTTTACTAAGTGTCAACCCTAGTATTTTCTTTTTGGATGTAACTATGATTATTAGCTACCTCTCCCCACCTGGTGGAGATCTGGGGAAAGCTGGCTTGAGTCATCAGATCCATGACCTTCAGAAACCAAGGGCCTCCCCCATGATCTCTGCACATCCTTAGGGGCTGGTGTGCTCATGGCTCCTTCTGTCTTCCCATGCCCTCCCCTGCCCTGCCTTTTGCTCATATTTGTGTGGTCGTTACTCTGTGCTGTTTCATGCCACAACTCTCATCAAGGATATCAAGGTTCTCTCTCACACAGATATCTGTGAGCTGAGCAGAATTTGTCAACTGTTACAGGAGTGAAAGGGCTAGAAGCGGAGAACCGATTTCTATCACAGCAGCACAACTTCAAAATCCAACAGAAGAGCATCTCTGATCTTCACGCAGCCTCTGGCCCAGGACATGGACACTTCCCCGCTCCCTCCCGCCCCTCTCCATCTTGCCCTTTCCCCTGCTCCTTCTTCCTCTCTCTTTATGCTCTCCCACACTCTCCTACTGGTTAAAAAATGCCTCCCACATTTTGGGGGGTTTTTTGCACAGCAGAGTGCTTTCAATATCAAGACCTCACATTTTACCCCAAGCATATATTAAGATCTTTTTTTTCCAAACAAAGGTAGTCCCACACCCAAGGAGCACACCCATGCTGCTAGGATAACAGAGTCACTGTATCTCCTTTCTGAAACAAATCCTACTGCACTTCTCCACTTCAGTTTCCTCTAAGCACATCCAGGGTTTAGCTGTCATCAGCTCATCCCCAGGGCTACAGCTTTTAGACAAGTCTGCTGACCAGCTCCTGTCTGTTACTTCCAGGCTGTTTGTGGGAGAAGCCACCTATGAGATCTTGGACAAATACTTAAACTCTCTAAGCCGCCTGGGGGAAGGAAATGACAGGTAACATACAAAGCTGTTACAAAGATCAAGTAATGGACTTCCCTCGTGGTTCAGTGGTTAAGAATCTGCCCTGCAATGCAGGGGACAAGGGTTCTATCCCTGGTCCAGGAATATTCCACATGCCACAAAACAGCTAAGTTTGTGCACCACAACTACTGAAGCCCGTGCACCCTAGAGCCTATAAGCTGAAACTACTGAACCTATGCACCCTTCTCCACAACAAGAGAAGCCACCACAATGAGAAGCATGCACACCACAACTAGAGAATAGCCCCTGCTTCCCTGGTGGCTCAGTGGTAAAGAATTCACCTGTGATGCAGGAGACGCTGGAGACCTGAGTTCGATCCCTGGGTCAGGAAGATCCCCTGTAGGAGGGCATGGTAACCCACCCCAGTATTCTTACCTGGAGAATCCCATGGACAGAGGAGCCTGGCAGGCTACAGTCCATGCGGAGGCAAAGAGTTGGACACGACTGAAGTGATTGAGCACGCACACTGCAAATAGAGAAAGCTCACACAGAGCAACGAAGACCCAGTGCAGCCAAAAATAAATGAATTAATTAAAAAAAAAGATCAAGTAACATGATGAGTGTGAAAATGCTTTGTCAGCCACAGAGCCCCGTGAAACTTATGATCAGTTACTCATGGGGCCATTCTAGCCAGGGAACCAAGCAAGGCGGCCACTGGTTGTCTGAATAATTGTGTGTCTTCCTTTCTCCGTAATGTCAGCTTGACTGATGCACTAGTCCAAACACTCTGGGGCAACAGTTGTTGTATATAAAGAGCACCTGGTGAATAGAGAACTAGCCGTCCTGCCAGAGGTAGAGCATCTCAGCCTATGGAAAGTCTCTATTTGAAGAACACAGAAATGCCCATATGCCTACACACAATCCTTGCCTCTGAGCATCTTATAATTTATAGCAAGCACCACTTTTCAAAAACTATTCTTCTACTTTTACTTCATTACACAAACAGTAATTGTAGATTATTAAAAACAACGGTGGGAAAGAGAGAAAGATAGAGACTTATTTGCAGCCCCTCATTCAGAGAAAATCACTATAGTGTTCTAGTGTCAATGCAGCCTATTTTTTTTTCTGTGTGTTGGTGTGAACTTCTCCATAACATTTTGCTGCACAGCAAGTCATACTTCTTTTATTTTTCTCATAAATGAAGCCTATCTCAGTCACCCACCCTTTAGATTCATTCACTCATTCAACAGATATCAACTGAATGTTTATGACGTGCTAGGCATTCTTCCAGGTGCTGGGGAAACAGCAGTGAGAGAATAAACATCTCTGCCCTTGTCCACCTGACATTCTAATTGGGGCAGACAGACAATAAACAAATAAGAAAAGCAGTACAGCATGTGGAGATAAAAGACATGAAAATATTGCAACAGGGGAAAGGGCTTTGGGAGTGTTGCAGACTAAGTCACTTCAGTGCGCCCAACTCTTTGTGGCCTCATGGACTGTAGCCCGCCAGGCTCATCTGTCCATGGGATTCTCCAGGCAAGAATATTGGAGTAGGTTGCATGCCCTCCTACAGGGGATCTTCCTGGCCCAGGGATCGAACCCACATCTCTTATGTCTTCTGCACTGGCAGGTGGATTCTTTACCACTAGCGCTACCTGGGAGTGTTAGGCAGGCAGAAATTTTAGAGGATGATCAGGGAGAGCCTGAAAGCAACAACCTGAAGGAGACAAACAACTAAGCCATCTGGAGACCCCATGGAAAGGTGTTCCAGCAGGGAACATGCAAAAGCCCTGTGGTGGGAGCGTGCCAGGCATGTCCTAGGAACAGTAGGGAGGTCAGTGTGGCTGGAAGAGAGTGACAGTGTAGATGGGGAGTAGGAGGTGAGACAGGGAGGTCACACAGCCTGACAGTGCAGGGCCTTGACAGCCAGAGAAAGGATCAGGCTGTTCTCTGATGGTACCCTACTGAGGGATTGGAGTGTCCCTACTGGGGGATTGGAGTTACACCACCTGAGTAGTTAACCGTGAGGTTAAAATACAGGTGGGAAAAGGTAGGAGCAGGGGACCAGGGATGAAGCTACTGCAATAGAGATGATAGTTATTTGGACCAGGAGGGTATCAGAGATGGTGAGGTGAAATGGGGTCTTGATATATTTGAAGATGGAACTGAAACATGAGATGGAGGAGAAAGGTTGAAGGTGATTCCAAGGTTGCCCTGAGGCATCATTTAGAGAGTGGGGAGCTGGGGAAGACTGCGGGAGGCCCCGGGGTAGGGAGACGTATCAAAGCTGGTTTTAACATGGTAAGTAGCCAGCATGACCCGATGGAGGGGGTCCCAGAAGGAGAGGAGAGAATGGACCTGAGAAAATATTTGAGGAGACAACAATAGCTGAAAACTTCCTTAACACAGGAAAGGAAACAGTCACCCAAGTCCAGGAAGCACAGAGAGTCCCAGGCAGGATAAACTCAAGGAGGAATGTGCCAAGACACATAGGAATCACACTGACAAAAATTAAAGAGGAAAAAAAAATATTAAAAGCAACAAAGGAAAGCCAACAAATAATATACAAGGCAACTTCCATAATGTATTAGCTGATTTCTCAGCAGAAACTCTGCAGGCCAGAAGGGAGTGGCACCACACGTTTAAAGTGATGAAAGGGAACCACCTACAACCAAGGACGCTCTACCAGCAAGGCTGTCATTCAGATTCGAGGGGAAAATCAAAACTTTTATAGACAAACAAAAGCCAAAAGAATTCAGCACCGCTAGACCAGCTTTACAGTAAATAGTAAAGGAAATTCTCTAGGTGGAAAAGAAAAGGCCTCAACTAGAAACAAGAAAATCACGAATGAAAAGGTTCACCAGAAAAAGGCAAGCGTACAGCAGAGGCAGGAAATGAGCTGCACACAAATATGATGCCAAAACTAGCAACTGTGAGACGAGGAGAGAACAAACGCAGGATATTGGAAATGCATTTGAAATGAAGAGATCAGCGATTTAAAACTATCTTGTTTACATATAGACGGCCATATCAAAACCTCATGGTAGCAAAAGACCAAATATCTCTAACAGACAAAAGAAAATGGGATCCAAACACAACACTAAAGTGAGTCATTAAATCACAAGAGAACAAAAGGTGAGGGAGAGAAAAAACACCTACAAAACCAAACCCAAAACAACTAACAAAATGTGCCAATAAGAACGGACATATCAATAATTATCTTAAATGTAAATGGATTAAATGCTCCAACCAAAAGATACAGAGTGGCTGAACAGAAACAAAAGCAAGACCCATGGACATGCTGTCTATAAGAGACCCACTTCAGATCCAGGGACACATACAGACTGAAAGTGAGGGGATGATAAAAGGTATTCCAAGCAAATGGAAATCGAAAGAAAGTTGGAGTGAATGAATGGCTTTTATATCAGACAAAACAGATTTTAAAATAAAGACTGTTATAAGAGGCAAAGAAGGATTTATATAAATAAGTTTTCGCCTGCTGATAACAGCGTAAGAAAAGTTTTCGCTCACTTATGTTTTTGTCTTGATGCTGTAATTCAAGTGAGGAATTAACAGAAGGTTCTTGGTGATAGTCATTTATCGCAATAGGATGATGCTGTGGGTAACAGAGCCTAGCAGGTTGTAGGCACCTATTTTCGACACAGGCACCAAAAATACCTGTTTGGCTTTAGGAAGAGGGAATGTATTAGATTATCAAGCTTTGTGAAGCTTGGACAAACCTAAGTATAAGCTTAGGACAAAGCTGCTGCTTGGCTTGGAGAAGCTGGAATTATAGGTACCCACAGAAGTTTGGATAGGCACTAACTCATAAGTGTACGTTGAAAGGCCTGTGATCCAAAACTACTTTTCGAAACTTTTCATTTCTCCCTGAGAACCATTCTAAAGAACTGCTCTCTGTCCATTTCTGAGAGAACATGATTGTGTACATGATCATCAGCCTTAAGTTCTTTCTACTAGTCAAGTGGAGCCACATACACTAAAAGTCTTATATACTTATATTTACACAGCTGTTCTAGGATTTGGTGGCTCAGATGGTAAAGCATCTGCCTACAGTGCAGGAGACCCGGGTTCAATCCCTGGGTCCGGAAGATTTCCCAGAGAAGGAAATGGCAACCCATTCCAGTATTCTTGCCTGGAAAACGCCATGGACAGAAGAGCTACCTGGTAGGCTACAGTCCATGGGGTCGCAAAGAGTCGGACACGACTGAGCAACTTCACTTTCTAGGATTTGATTTGTTTATCCCTGAATTCCTATTTTCTTTAAGAAAATCCTTCAGTATATTGTTATAGGCATCAGTGGTTTATGTAGACAGAAAACCTTCAGTAAGCCTCAAAGACTCAGGTAGCATTCATACCAAATCATTTGGATTGACCCTCAAAGATATTTCTTTCATAACTTAACCATATACATATATTAAAAAAAAAAAAAAAGCTTATGTAAAGCAGAAAGAAAGAAGAGAGAGGGAGAGAGAAAGAAACGGGAGAGCATGAGGCCTTTTCCTTGCTTTCACTCCCTGACAGTGAAGTGGGCCCAGAATGTCAAGGGGTTTGAGGAGGGGCCAGCGAATCAGCGAATCACATCCCCTTTCTCACATCCTCGCTTGAGTCCTGAACCGACTGAGTCATAAACAAAGGTATATAGTAAGGCAGAGGGGACCAGAAGGTCACTGACACAGAGAGAATTGAAGTTGGAGAGACATGACTGCCTTGGCTACATGCCCTTCCAAATACTGAATCCCGGAATAAGGCATCTCACTCAGCCCACTGTGGCAGAACTGGACCAAATGGCCTGTTCTGTGAGATTTACAGCACGGGAGAGCAGACCCAAGAGGGTTTCGGTGATTTCTGCCCAGCTTCTTCTCCTGCCAAACTCACGATCCAAGCCCCTCCCTCCCGGGACAGTGACAAGGATGGGGGCTGGAGGAATGGAGCGAGTCCGGGGTGTCACACCAGGCGCGCTGCCTCCACTTGGATGGAAGCATCTTGGGGAAATAAGCTTCCCCCACCAACACACACCTTCTGAAAGACAAAAGTGTCCCTTTAGACCCTTGGAAGTGGTGATTCATTCTTCCAGTGGTGAACCAGGGGACCCTGCACAGCTCTTGTCAGGACAATGAAACACCAGACACCAGGTCATGGGCAGACACTGCTATTCAGAGAGAGATGTGTGTGCACACATGCGCATACACACACACAAGTAAGATCATGCCGTATGATCATGGTATTGTTTACAGCTGCTCCTTGCACTTGATAACATATCTGGACTCTGCCTTCAGTAAATAATACTTTTACAAAATCATCTTAATAGCCAAATATCACCCCACTGTGCGGTATACCTGTCGTTTGGTCACCAGCCTCCTGTTGTTCCCCGTCCTTTACTACTATTAAAAACAAACAAAAATTTAAAAAAGAAACATTGTCTGAACCTTCTCATAGCCAAGTCGGTTCACATGCTTGATTCTAAAGCTACATTCCTGAAATTGGAATTGCTGGATTAAAGGGCAGGCATGTTTTTAATACAGTGGGTTACATTTTTCAAAATTCTGCATTAGATGCCACTGTGACAATCCAACACACAAAGGACAGAAAGAGTAGGCAAAAGAGCTCGTTTACCTGAAGCCTGTGGACATGTCCCCCACAGGCCCTTGCACCGTGCTGGGTACCATAGGTCTTCAGCTCACTGTGTGTGGACAGCGGGCTGAAGGAGCCAGTGGGGAGGGACAGTAAGTCTGGGCCTTCTATATGTGACAAAGGCAAGTGCATCTTCAAGGTGAGCAAGGGCCTCTCCTGGTTGGTTCAGGTGACACGGTGGGTCCCGGGCCAGCTGCCCAGGCTCTTCCTCTGTGCCTGAAATGATCTAAAGTCAGAAAAACAACATCTTCTGGTTTCGTTTCTCATGAGAGTCTCCTAGATGACCCATTCCCAACTATCTGTGGGCCCAAGGATACACGTGGCATTTGCTTTGGCCCCAAGTCTGTGCCTGGAACCTGGACCCTCATTTGCCGCTTTCACACTGGAATGTGTGTGCCTCTTTGGAGGGCATTTCTGAATAGTTGTTGAGTTCACAGGCTAATATTTTCCATGCAGCACCTCCAAAGACAACCTGAATGCGCATAGGCCCATGACAGGAGTAGACTGCTGCTGCTCCCGACCACAGGAAAGGTTTTCTTTCCTGTGAGGCTGAGGCTAAATGCTAATGAAGGATTTTCAGTTTCTCAGGGCTAGAATTCAGCCAGGGTCTCACTGTGCTCAGGGAGGTGGGCTCTACAAAAGAAGGCCCCTCCAGAGTGTGGTAGAGAGCTTAGGGGTAAAACAGCCCCCATTCAAAGCTCAATAGTGTGGGCAAGTTACCTGACCTCCCCGCACCTCAGAGTCCGTAGCTGGAAGTAAGGGAGTCAGGCTTAGTGCTCAGGGTTGGGTAAGGGTCTGACTGAGAAATGTGCATATAATTACAGGGTAAGTGCCTGCTAAGGGGTAGACGTTATTCCAGCATCAATACGGCCAAGTAGAGACAATAAGATCCCAAAGAGACAGATGTTAAAAAACCACTTGACAGGGAAGAAGGAGGGGCAAGTTAAGGATATGGGATTAAGGGATATGAACTACTATGCATAAAACAGATAAGCAAGAAGGGTATATTGATGGGAATTATAGCCATTATCTTGTAATCACTTAACGGAGTATAATCTATAAAAATACTGAGTCATTATACTGCATACCTGAACCCAATATAATATTGTAAATCAACTACACTTCAACCAAAAAAAAAAAGGATCATTGAACATCTCTCACATCACTATATGCCCAGGGCGTAGCACACAGTCAGCACTCGGTAAATATTTGAGGACTCAGATGAAGCAATATGGGCCAGGTCACGTCAGTCACGTAGGTAGCAACAGCGGTGAGGAGCTAGTCCCTGGAGAAGCTAAAAAAATTTCTATGACAATACTACTACTCATAATAAAAGTAGCAGAGGATTATACGCCACTCAGGTGCCTGACACTACACCTCACATCACCCCTGGAAGGTGATGCTTCACCTCCATTCACAGAGGAGGAAGCTGAGACACAAGTCAGCTAACTGGCCCCGTGCCGTGCAGTTCATGATGGCGGAGCAGTGTCCTTGTCTGCAGCCTGGGGCAGGGGGATGGCAGGCTTGAGTCTCTCCTGCGTGGCGAAGGAGGCCGTGAGCAAGGAGAGTGAACTCAGCTCAGGGTGGGAGGCGGGGAGGACCAGGGCTCAGAATGATGGCACCTGCCCACACAGGATGGGCAGGATGGGCTGTGACAACACAGAGAGGTGATGGAATAGAAAAATACCAGAGAGCCCCTTTCATCCCCGAGCTGTAGATCAGGAGGACACGGTTACTCACCGTATGCCAGGAGCTGTTCTCAGGGCTTCACACGTAGTCACTCTCTCAGTCCTCCCAGCCTGGTGGACCGTGAGCTTCCAGGTTTGCGTGGCGAGCTCTGGTTTGCATCACTTTTGTCATCCAGGTGACTGATTTGAGCTAGAATAACAACACACAGCTATTTGGAAGATCTCTACTATGGACTATCCTATTGCACACAAATGGCATGCCTATTATAAATCTCAGGTCCTTTTTCTTTTTTTCCCAAAGTCTTAGAATACAGTTTTGTTCATGTGAAGTTTCTTAGGGGCATTTTGATCACATGTGTGTGTATGTGTGTGTGTGTGTGTGTGTGTGTGTTAGTCGCTCAGTAGTGTCTTACTCTTTGTGACCTTATGGAGTATAGCCCACCATGTTCCTCTGTCCATCGGATTCTTCAGGCAAGAATACTGGAGTGGGTTGCCATTCCCTTCTCCAGGGGATCTTCCCAACCCAGGGATTGAACCTGTGTCTCCTGCATTGCAGGTGGATTCTTTACCATCTGGGCCACCAGGGAAGCCACTTTATCACCTCTACTGAGGACAAACAGGAAAAGTATCAGAACCAACAAAGTCCTCCCAACATAGCCAAAGATTCTTGGATGGAGGACCACCAGGGGACATGGTGGGGTCGCTGAGCCCCACATTGGGGAAGTGAAGCCACTTGCTCCCCAATTTGCTTAGACGATGGTGGTGAGGACCCAGCCTGAACCTTGGCAAGTTCCTAGGGTGTGGCCAGCCTCATCAGCAGGGATGCCTGCCAACCATCCCCAGGGATGGCTGGGTGAAGGGTGTCCCAGGGGAGCCTCGCCCATTGCTGGTGGCTGACCCATGAAGTGGGAAGGTCATCTGAGCTGAGCCAATCATGTGGACTCCCTCTGGGATATGACCCAGGCACCCAGGAGAGAGTGACTGGCCCACTGGGAGCAGAAGGGTGGGCAGGGCCCCCAAGCTGCCAGGGGCTGAGGCTCCCAATATTGGCCTGTTCTAGAATCATGACCTTTGACAGTGATTGACTCTGCATCTGGGTCTTCAACCTTCCTTATTTCACAGGGAGGACTCGCCACACTTTGGCCCCAGGGTCCCTTCCCAGAGCATCTGGGCTGAAGGCCCCACTTCCCTCCTTCCCCTGTTCTATCCCTGGTCCTGGCCGGAGCAGGTGGGAGGGGTCCACAATATGCATGGGGAGATCTATCTGCGGTTTCCTTAAACACCCACTCCTGGCTTCCCAGGGGCAATAGAGCCAGAACGTCCTTCCGACCCCGTTGTACTGCTCACTCTTGTCGTACTCCTCTGGTTACTCGAGTTGCTTTTCTTTCTGTTCTGGGCAGAGTTAGGAGAAACTCCCTGGCTACGGGGGTTTCTCTGCCCAACAGCATCGGCCAACCTCCATCAGAGGCTCCACCTAGATCTGACCTAGGAGTTCCCAGCCACAGAATATCCTGAGAAGCCTGACGCTTGCCCAGCAAAAAGCGGATCTGCCCCCAAGTTCAGCCCATGGACGTGAGCAGCAACCCCTCAACCCACACAGCCCCCACTGACCTTGCTCTCAGGCCGGCCCTTCCTGGTTCTCCATCTGGGACAACGAGGTGGCAGTGAGGTCCTGCCAGGGCCTGACCAGTCCCCCAGGGAGCCCTGTGAGGCTCCTAGACCCTTTGGGGAGATACAGAAGCAAAAAGTAAACTTGCTGAGGACCGCAACAAAACTCCTACCTACCTTCCTACTCGACTTGAAAGGGATGAGGGAGCTGGTCAAGGCAATCCCAGCATCTTTCGTTGGTCTAATCGAGGTCAAAGCTAGAATGTGAGCCAGCAGGGAGTATGGGGGCCCTGAGGGGGTGGGGTATGACGGTTCCAGCTTTGGGTTGCAGAGAGGAGGGCCCAGGATGGAGGCCTGGGGAGGATGGCCCCAACCCTGCGTTCTGTCTGTATGTGTCGGGGCCTTATCCCGTCAGCCAGAGTCTGCAGGTGTCCCTGGGGCTGAATGAATCTGACCCAGCTCCGCTCTGGGCTGCCTACTCTCCCCCAGCCCCAGTCTCCTACCATCTGGGAAATTTCCCCACTGCTAGTGTTTCTCTCCTGAGCTTACCCATCTCTGAGCCCCCAGAGAAAGGGTAAGGGAAAGCAGCCGTTCCTGCAGCTGGTGAATGGGTCTTCTTGTTTTGCGAGCAGGTAGCATGTGGCAATGCTGTCTGCTGTCGCTTCCAGCTGCCTCTCACGCGTTGCCTCAGTGGGCTGCAGAGAGAGGGCTTTGAATTCCATTTCCCTCGCTTCTTTCTGTTCCTCTTCCTTTTCTGTCTCGCTCTTTCCTTCCTCTTCAGTCCCTCACCTCTCGGGATCCCAGCTCTGCCTCAGTTTCCCTGTGCCTCTGGGTCAAAGAGTTATGAGACTTTCGCCATGGGAAGGAACCCAGGCTGGGCAAGTGCAGTTTACTGCTACCCTGAGGACAGCTGTCACCCAGAGACTCTGGGCCCGGCAGAGCAGGGTTAAATCTTCCTCAGTTTTGAGCACCTTATTTAATGGACTTCAGCTTCCTGGTCTGTAATACGCACACTGATCATCATCTCCTAGGGTTGCTGTGGAGACTAAATGAGATCACATCCCTGAGGACCGGCCGGGCTCACGGCTCACTCACCCACGTGTTGGCCCCACGTGCCTGCCTCCCCTGTCGCCGTGCCTGGGGCCTGTCCCCCCAAGAGGCGACTCAAAGGCCAGGAAGACCACAGGTGTTTCTGGTGGACTGTGTCCCTTTCTGCCCAGGCCCAAGCATCCCAACTCCATTTCTAATTGTGTTCTCACGCTTCAGGTTCCTTGGTGTAACTTCTCTGGCCAAACTCCCTCCCGGGCCTACCAACTGCTAGTGAACAACAGTAAAGGTCCACCCACCCACATGGGGGTAGGGGAGCATGACTAAGTGTGGCCCCGGTTTCAATCCCAAACAACCTAAGCCGAGGTCAGGGATAGAGATTCAGGCCTGAAGGGCTTCTGGGAGGAGGTGTGGCCTGACTGAGATGACAGTGCTTGGAGCAGGCCCAGGTGTCTTCAAGCCCTGGCCGCTACACTCCATGACCTTGGGCAAAGGTGTTTGTCCTTTCTAAGTCCTTATCTGTAAACTCTGCTGACAACACTGTACTCCATCACAACCCTAGGGGGTAGGTTATGCTGGTGTCCTATCCCTCTCCCAGATAAGAAAACAGGAGGGAAGTTAAGTAACTTGCTCAAGGTCACCCAGCATGGCAGAGGCTGGAAGAGACTGTCACAGTGACTGGCAGGCATTTTCGGCTTGTTTTGCGTGGGAAGCTTCCCTAGGGAACTTTGGAGTAGGGAAGCAGTCCTACACCGCAAAGTGGACACAGCTCCAGAATGCTCTGTGACCCCCTGGCAGAGGGAGCCCACAGGGAACACAGAGGAGCCCGACGAGGCCGACTGTCCAGGGACTTGGCAGGCACTGCCGGATGTGTGGCCATCAGCTTCTGCTCAGGCTGCCTCCCTCCTCTGCATTTGCCAGCCCAAACTTTATATCAGGACGTCCCCTCTTCTCTGGAGCTCCTTCCAGCAAGTCCACTAAAAGCAGGGGCCAGGTGAGCAAGAACAGTATGGGTCTCAGAGGTCAAGAGACTTCTAGTTACAATATACTTCTAGAAGCATATTGGCTTTGTTACCTGAAATTATCATTATTTTTATTTCAAAGGCTTAATTTAGGAAGACCCAGAGGTTCACTAAGGCTCCAACTGCTGAAAGAACATGTAATTTAAAGGCCAATGGAAAATGTATTCTACCCTGGCCACTAGGAGGGGGATGGGGTGCATCAGGCCTTGACATTAAAATACTTCCATTTCTGTGCTGACTGGCGTTTATGGATGTGACCGGGATTTCCCGCTGAGCCTGGACCTCGCCATTTCCTCTCTGCCTCTGAGCTGGCCCCCTTCATTCCTCCTCTCTCCCTCCCTCCCCAAACCCTGCTTAGATCTCTGGCTAAATGTGAGAGAATGTTCTGGAAAGTGGGGACAGTTAGGCTCCAGGCAGATAAGGGCTCAAATTCCAGCTCCACCATTTCCGGGCAGTTCACCTCGCTGAGCGTCAGACGTCCATATGGAAACTGAGTTCACGTGAAGACGGTTTTGCCTCGAGTCTAACACAAGGTGAATGGGGTAGCTGAGGGAACAAGGGGACGAGGCTTTCACCCGAAGCTCAGCATGAGTCTGGGGCCCCTGTGTCCTAGTCCTTGTGGAGGGCCTCCCCCCGCCACCCCCCACCCAGCTCTCTCCACAGCTTGGCCTCAGCCGAGGATCCCTCCCGCCCTTGGATCTGCCTCTGAGATGGACAGGCCCCGCCTCTCCAGGGACACTCTGTGACTCCCTGCTACCCAAGTAAAATGGACCCATGCCAGCCTCTGCCCAGGGCTTAGCCAGCTGATGAACTAACCTTGGCTGCTACCTGAATGGAGTGAGGGACATCTGAGCAAGGCCCAGGGACACTGCTGCAGGGACACACAGGCTGCCTTCACCCAGTATTTCCCAAGCGTCCGGACCAGGTGCTCACTTTTGCCAAAGCTGCCAGGAGATGTGCCCGTCCCCTAAAGGGGGACAAAGGGTAACCATCTGGGCGGTTGTGGGCCTGTGGTGGAAGGAAGACCTTTGTTTTTGAACTTGAGGTCACACCGCTTACGTAGCTGCTGGGCCGATCTGTGTGTCCATTACGCTTGCCTCCTCAGAGGAAGTCGGGAGCCACGTGAAGGGAGGGAAGGGCGTCCTCTAGACCTGGGTGCCCAGCCGAGGGCGAGGAGATGCTGCACCCGGGTCCAGAGACCAGGGCTTAGACCTCACTCTGCTCATGACTCACGTAGGACACCGGCGGGTCATTACCCACTGTTGTGGCTAAAAGGCGTAAGAGCACACGGCCCTCCCTGCCCCGCAACTGTGACTGGGAGGACTAATGAGGGAACCAGTGCCAAGCTCGGTGAGTGCAGTTTTGTTCCCTAGCTGGTCCCTCTGATGAGTCCACAAAGCCGATGGGAAATAGCAAAGGTCACAGCTCTCTACGTGCGGCGGAGGCCCTCCCTGGGTGTGGTTCTGGGCTCCCCATTTCTGTAACCTTCACCTGGAGGTGAGGCCCTGGGGTCAGACTTAGAGAAGGGTGTGGGGGGACACTTTCCAAGCTCTGGCCACATGTCTGGGGTGTTTCACATGGCAAGTGAGCCAGAGGAATGGGTCTTGCCGGGCCTTTTGGAAACTTCCAGTGGCAAAAACCACGGACTGAACAGCACCTGTTGAAGCTGGAGCAAGCAGGGTGGAAGCTGTCTCTCCACGGTGCTGGCGTGTGGGGCTGGTCCCCCCGTGTCTTCCACTTGTGTGATTTGGTTCTGCGATCGCTCCTGGTGGAGGGACACTGGTGGCTGAAGCCAGAGCCCTGGAAGGACAGGAGGGAGAGAGGCAGGGGGTACCTGGCTGCGGCAGAGGGGCTGCGCTGCTGCAGTTCCTCTCGCTCAAGATCCGGAGCGTCCTCGGTGAGAGGCCCAGATGGGATTCAGCCAATTCCGCCAAGCAAAGCAGGTGGCTCGCCCTCCAGCTGTATGGGGATTGAGTCCCCTGCCCCTGCCGTCACTTACCTTCAGCACACCCCGAGAGGAGTTCACGGTGGAGATCAGGAATGAGGCGCTCTAGGCTCTGGGAAAACTGGCAGAACAAGCCTTCAGTTAGTTGTAGATGTTTTCAGAAGAAAATTTTATGAACCCAAGTTCTCATATCCTCCCATCCTTGGGACAGCACCGAGTCGTTAACTCAGACGTCTGTTTCTCATGCGGCGCAGTCGCCTTCTACTGGGATGTGTGTTTGGTTGCTAGTATCCTTCTCCAAAATCACATATGTTCTGCCCTCCCCGCTCACCCCCTCGGAAGAATTTCTCAGAGCAACCTGAGAGGCTGTGTCCTGGGCTACAGTCCTCATTAAGTCCCCGAATACAACTGACACTCACAGCTCTTACATTGTGTGTTTTTATTTCAGTCCATGGTTCCCCCAAATAATCCAACCTGGGGTAGAGAAGATTCTTTCCAGCTTAATTTTCCCTGACAGGTAATAATCCACATGGGTTCAAAATCAAAATAACATAGATACAATGGGGACTCTTGCTCCACCCCGTCCCGGTTCCCTGATTCCTCCCACTATGCTCGCTGCTCTCACTAGCTTCTCACGTACCTTTCCAGGATTCTTTTCTGTAAATCCAAATGCATATTTCCACTCTGCTTTCTCCCTTAAGCGCACAGAAGTGAATGTATGGTACATTCTGGTGTCGGTCAGGGACTCCATAGGAAGCAAATGGCAAAGTCAAGCTGGAGAGCTGAGGAAGGGATGGTGACAAAGGTGTGGTCTTCTGGGGGTGGGGGGAGCAATAGGAGCGTGCAATTCACCAGGACTGGGGACCACGGGGAGCCCTGGGCCTGCAGGCGTCAAGCCCGAGACCAGAGATCTTTCCGTGCTATTCACTGAGGTAGCTTCTAGCGTAGCTCCGTCCCACCTCTTCACCTTCCCAGTCAGCAGTGCCAACAAACTTTTCTGCTGCTGGCTGCCCGGCACCCTGGAAGGCATTACAAACACCCCATGTCACATGGTGGGGGGTCCCCAGTGTCAGCCAATTGGCTGGGGTGGTCCTTCCCTTCAAAACCAAATGAGAATCTTCAGCCGTGCACCTTCCTGCCAGCAGTCCAGTGCTCCTAGCTGGTGGCCCCCAACCCTTTTGGCAGTGGAGACCAGTTTCAAGGAAGACAATTTTTCCATGGACCGGGGAGGGGGTGGCTTTGGGATGATTCAAGTGTATTATATTTATAGTGCACTTTATTTCTAGTAAATAATGTAATGCTGCCACTGATCTGACAGTAGGTACAAGTCCACAGCCCAGAGGTTGGGGACCTCTGCTCCTGGGGATCTTTCCAAGGATTTCTGGGTGCCTGTCACATCGTCCTGGCACTTGGCTGACCCCTCGGCCGGCACTCTTGCTCCTCACCTTCCCTCCTCACCTCGGGCTTTCAGGCCATTGCCTGCACACTTCACTGTCCTCACCCAGCCCTGCTGTCCGAGTGGGGACACAGCATCCCCCACCCACAGTCTGTCCTTGGGGTGCGGGGACAGCAGAGGAGTATGACAGACAGCACAGATCAAGAATGCATTTAATAACCAACAAGGACCTATAGTATAGCACAGCGAACTCTGCTCAATACTCTGTAATAAGCTAGATGGGACAAGAATTTGAAAAAAAGAAAAGATACATGTACATGTATAACTGAATCACTTTGCTGTACAGCCGAAATTAACACAAGGTTGTTAATCAACTATACTCCAATATAAAAGAAGATTGTTTTTAATTTTGAAAAAATACCCATTTAAAATTTATCGACCTCACTTCACTGCTGGCAAAACCTACTGCCGACCCTGCCCCAGGGGCTCGGGTCGTCCCTCCTCGGCCATCTGTCCCCCTGGTCTCCGGCTCCTGCTGTTCCTGGGCCTCCCTCCCACCCTCTCTTCGTTCCCTCTCTCCCCTGAGACCCAGCCCCAGGTACACTTGCCTGTCCTCATCCTAGTGTGTTACTTTCCCTTCTCCTTTCTTGCACGAAGCAGATTTTCCTTCCTAGGTGGGAAGGAAATCCAGAAAAGAGCTCCCGCTTGCTTCAAAGTCTTCTCCAGATCTGGGTCCTTGTTCTCTCAAACCAAAGGGCTGTTTTCTCTCTACTGACTCAGCGTCATCCAGTAGAAATAGAATATAAGTCCTAGATAAAATGTTACATTTTCTGGTAGCTACATTTAAGGAAAAAAATGAAAAGAAACAGGTGAGATTAATTTCAATATCCTCTATCTAACCCAACATATCCAAAATATTATGAGTTCAATGTTTATTTAATATAAAATTATGAATGAGCTACTTTAATCCAGGTAAATAAAAAGACATTTTAAAAATGAGTTATTTATATATTTTTGGCTGTGCGGGGTCTTTGCTGCTGTGCGGACTTTTCTCTAGTTGTGGCGAGCAGGGTTCCTCTCTAGAAGTCCATGGGCTTCTCACTGTGGTGGCCTCTCTTGTTGCAGAGCACAGGCTCAGTAGCTGTGCACACAGGCTTAGCTGCACCACAGCATGTGGGATTCTCCTGGACCAGGGACTGAACACGCGTCTCCTGCACTGGCAGGTGGACTCCTCACCAACGAGCCACCAGGGAACCCCAACAAGACATGTTAAATCCTGCATGTGTTTGATACTTACAGTGCTTCTCAATGCAGACTAACCACTTTGCACACACTCAGTAACCACATGTGGCCGGTGGTGACCATGTTGGGGAGACTAGTCCTCAAATACAGAAAGACCTATGACAACTTTAAAAAAAAAACATATTTCAAATAACCAGAAAAGTCAGGGGCTTCCCTGGTGGCTCAGTGGTAAAGAATCCGCCTGCCAGTGCAGGAGACACAGGTTCAGTCCTTGATCCGGGAAGATCCCACATGCTGTGGAGCAACTGAGCCCATGTGCCATAAGTACTGAGCCTGTGCTCTAGAGCCTGGGAACTGCAACTAGTGAATCCATGTGCCACAACTACTGAAGCCAGAGCCCCCGAGAGCCTGTGCTCCACAATAGAGAAGCCACCACAACGTGCACTGCCGTGAGGAGCAGCCCCCACTCTCTGCAGCTAGAGAAAAGACCACGCAGCAAGGAAGACCCAGCATGGATGTAAATAAATAATAAATAAAATTATTTTTAAAATTTCATTATTAAAAAAAAACCCAAAAGCCAGAGTCTGAGAGAGGCACAAAAATAGAACAGATTCCAAGAAAAGAGGATACCCCAAACAGATGAAAACTCTAAGGAATTAAAATGAATAACCCAGAGAGAAGAAAAGATCACATCCACTTAAAAATAAAACCTCTAGATGAAACTTTGGGCAAAGCAGAAATAGAGACACAGCCTTAGAGAACAAATATATGGATACCAAGGGGGGAAGGGGTGGGGGTGAGATGAATTGGGAGATTGGGATTGACATATATACATTATCGATACTATGTATAAAGTAGATAACTAATGAGAATCTACTGCACAGCACAGGGAACTCAACTCAATTCTCTGTGATGATCTATATGGAAGAAAATCCAGAAAAGAGGGGAAAATCCACCTGCAATGCAGGAGACCTGGGTTTGATACCTGGATCGGGAAGATCCCCTGGAGGAGGGCATGGCAACCCACTCCAGTATTCTTGCCTGGAGAATCCCCAAGGACAGAGAAGCCTGGCGGGATCACAAAGAGTCGGACATGACTGAGCGACCAAGCACAAAGGCATGTGTATGGCTGATCCACTTCATTGTACAGCAGAAACTAACACAACATTGTAAAGCAACTACATTCCAAGAAAAAAAATAAAACCTCTATGAAAAAGATCCAATAAGAGTTCTTGAGAATTAAAACAATGACTGACAAAGTTTTAAAAACTCAAAAAATATGCTAAATAGATAACCGAGAACTAAATTAGTAAGCTGGAAGACCGAGCTGAAGGATTCTGCAAAATGTGTTAGAGAAAAAGAAACAGATGCCATCACTTATTGCCCTGGCTTCTTTCTCCAGGAGGACCTCCATGCTTCCATGCAGCAATCTCAGGCCCTGGCTTTTCTGAAAAATCTGGCAATTCTTACCTAGCTGTTAATATAGTAGATGAGCTTCTGGGTTGAATACTGCTGGTGGCTGGGGGGCACGTCCTTAGCCCTGTGAGAATCCCATTCCTCTGGCAGGGAAGCAGTGGCTGATACAGGGGCCGGCCATGGGTGACTGTGTGCAGGGAACAGTAAGTGGACAGTGGAGAGGCATCACTCACCGCTCTCCAGTCCACCTCTAGTTCATGCTTTCACCTGGTCACATTGCCTCTGCTCTGGAATTCTGCTGGGAGCATTTATTCTAAACAATTATGCATTTAGCTCTGAACCGTTACAGCTTTGTTTTCATTTCTTCACCAATCTGATCTTATATTTGTCTTATGTTCCTTGGAAATTTCTTAATCTTCTGGACATTGATCCCCCTCCTCCTGAATGCCCACAACCCTGAGCACTCTTTTTATTTCTGAATTTCTGCTGCCATTTCTGTGGGATTTAGGGAAGAAGTGGGGTACACGCCAGTGTGTGCTTAGCCATATTGAACGCTAAAACACTTATTTTGCACTTAGAATTATTTCATGAGAATGGTTGTCAGAAGTGGGTTAGCTGGATCAAAGAGTAGGAACATTTTTTGAGGTTGTTGATATGTAGTTAAAACCGCTTGCTAGACTGAGGAGTAAAACAGAGAGAAAGGCCCCACCTTTGGCAGAGGGAGAGCTAGGTTACAATCACAGTTCCTTCACGTGCCAGATGTGTAACCTGAGTGAGATAGGGAACTTCTCTGAACCTCAGTTTCCTCATCTATAAAATGGGCATGATCATGGTACTGGCATTTAAGAACACTGTGAGGATGAATTGCAAAAAAACATCTTCACCTGAGTGCAGCTATGAAAGGTGCTTGAACAATGCTGTTAGTCAGCACTGTTTCAAATAAGTAGTCTGTCATCATCAAAGAACTGTGGGTTCAATTGGATGCTTGAAAATGCATTCCCTTGTTGGTCACTGGCATTTCACGCTCTCAGATAAATCATCTCCCAGCTTGGTACCTCCATCTCCAAAGAGAGAAGCCTCCTTCCTACCTGCCTCCCTGTGAAGGGGTCCATGAAGATTCACTGCCATTTAGAAAGCCCTTACAGACGCTCCAGTGAAAATCCCAGTGCATCTGTGGAGTTGTTTTCATTGGCAGGATGGGTCCCGAGTCCTTGCCTCTAGCTCCAGACTGAAATCTCTATGAGACAATTCCTCCTCTGAGCGCAGTCAAGTGTTAAGTTCCTACGGAAGAGAATATCTGGTCCTTATTCTGGGCCAACTTCCAGAAGTGTAATTTCTTCCTCAGCTGGGATGTTGGGTCCTATGACTCTTTTTCTATTTGATAACTTATTAATCAGAAATCCCCAACAAACCTGCTCCAAGGAGGCAGGCTGAGCCCCGACTTTGGCCACATGCCAGTCCAGGTCAGGATTCCAGGAACCGAGTGTTTGCGCCCAGTCCAGATGGAGGGCTGGAGGTGGCTCTTGCAAGAAACCTCTGGAGTCACAGGCCCAGAGGTGCAATGGCCCGAGTCGGGGTTGTGGGGTCTCAGGAAGAAAACAGTTCAGTGGCAAAGAAAGAAGTGTGCACCTGTAGAACCAGGGCAGCCCCAGAGCAGAGGTCAGCCACGGTCAGCACCCTGAGAGGTCATGGAGGCAGGAGTATGGCAGATTGGAATCGAGGCCAATGGTGGGGTGGAATGGAGGGACAGGGCAGGGGAGAGTTCATCTGAAGAAATAACAGGAAAGTTGTAGGGCAACCATGAAGCCTGCTGGGCTTTTGTTTTTGTTTTGACTCAGTAAGCAGCAAAGTAACAAGGCACAGGGTATGGACTTGACTGGGAGCTGGCCTTTACACTGAGAGTCGTCACTGTCAGAATCTCTTCCTTTCTCCCTCTTTCCTGGCCCCATGCACAGAAGGGCTGGTGGTCACCAAGCTGGAAAGGGCCTGGGTAGATCCAGCAAGAAATGCCTTCCAGAGGTCGAATAAATAGAGGGCAAGAAGGACCTAGGGTATGGGAGAGTCCCTCAGGAGAAGGGTTCACTCACCAAAGGGGCCCTTCCTGCCCTATCCCCTGCTCCCACACAACTGGCCCTTCCCTCTGCTCCCCAAAGGGCTGTGTGCAGCCAACACATGCTGCCCCGCCTCACTAATAGAATGACAATGATGATGGCTACATATGGCCCTTGACTTCCTGCTGGTGAGACAGCAAAGCGAGGGAGGGTACAGAAAGACTTGAGTAACGTGTTCAAGGTCATACAGCAAGATCACAGGTAGGAGTGGGCTGGGGAGCGAAAATGAAAACCAAGTGGTTTCTAGAACTTCTGCAGAGTGTAGGTTAAATGCCCTGAGAGACTCTAGAAGGAATAAACAGTGAGGTTCCCAGAAGGCTCCCAGGGTACCCAGCACTGTGGGCAGGGCAGCAAGTCCTCTTTAGTCCACGCTAAATTGGAGAGCTGGAAAGATTGTGAGCGAGCGCAAAGTCGGGAGCAGCCCTTGGGAAATGAACTTGGGCTCCACCTCCCCAGTAAACCTCAAATTCTCCTCATATTTGGGCAGATTGCTGCTCAGTCGCTCAGTCATGTCCAACTCTCTGCAGCCCCACAGACTACAGCCCATCAGGCTCCTCCGTCCATGGGATTTCCCAGGCAAGAATACTGGAGTGGGTTGCTTTGCCCTCCTCCAGGGGATCTTCCCCACCCAGGGATCAAACCCACATTTCTTATGTCTCCTGCATGGGCAAGCAGATTGTTTACCACAAGCGGTACCTGAGAAGTCTGGGTTGGAGAGATTCAGAGGGAAAAAAGGATGAGGAATTTTATTCTTAAATGCCACCTGGACTCCTTTCTAGGTTAGAGCATCTCTCCCAGGTCCCTGCCCAATGGTGCGGGGCACGCCCCTCTCTCTCACTGACCTGCTTTCATGTCCAGGGTTTTCGGGACTCCTCATGCAACCTGCCCACCCTCCTGGGGGCTCACTCTTCTTAGATCTGAATCCTCACCGCAGGTACTTCTTTTGGAGAAATAGCTTGATCTCTTTCTGATTACAAGTAAAATATCTGCTAAATGCCAAAAAAAAAAAAAAAAAGAGGAAGTACATGAACAAAAAAGTCTTTCAAATGATAAATGTAGAGAATGAAGAGCTGTTTAGCTATTAAAAAGATTGGGGGGCAGCTGCTGAGAAGGCAGCGGTGGGGGCAGCTGCTGAGAAGGCAGCGGTGGCGGCAGCGACGACAGCGGCTCTGGAGGCCTCAGTCTTGGTCCTGGCTTCGGCCCCAGCCCCACCATGGTGACGCTCGCTGAGCTGCTGGTTCTCCTGGCCGCCCTCCTGGCCATGGCCTCGGGCTACTTCGTCAGCATTGACGCGCATGCAGAGGAGTGCTTCTTCGAGCGGGTCACCTCGGGCACCAAGATGGGCCTCATCTTTGAGGTGGCTGAGGGTGGCTTCCTGGACATCGACGTGGAGATTACAGGACCTGATAATAAAGGAATTTATAAAGGAGACCAGGAGTCCAGTGGGAAATACACATTTGCTGCTCACACGGATGGAACATACAAGTTCTGTTTTAGCAATAGGATGTCTACCATGACTCCAAAGATAGTGATGTTCACCATTAATATCGGGGAAGCCCCCAAAGGACAAGACACGGAAACAGAAGCTCACCAGAACAAGCTAGAAGAAATGATTAATGAGCTCGCAGTGGCGATGACAGCTGTGAGGCATGAACAGGAATACATGGAAGTTCGAGAGAGAATACACAGAGCGATCAATGACAACACAAACAGCAGAGTGGTCCTTTGGTCCTTCTTTGAAGCTCTTGTTCTAGTTGCCATGACATTGGGACAGATCTACTACCTGAAGAGATTCTTTGAAGTCCGGAGGGTTGTTTAAAAGCCTTTTCCCCATAATCCCAAATTCATAATTCACTGTTTACCAAACATCTTGGTCATAATAATGTCATTAGTTTCTATGTTTTCATTTTCTGAACTGTATCTTCACAGCTTATGTTTCTTTGTGATTAATAGGTATTGGGGGAAAACACTTTTTTAGGAAAGCTATAGTGAAAATTTGACATTTGATTGGCATAAATTCATATTTGAATTCTGCCTCCGTTATATAGGCCCTCTCAAAACTCAAACACTGTAAGCCGAATACAGGTGTAGAGTCCTTAGTTTCCTTTCCTTTTGTTTTCATAATAAAATACAGTTTGTTCAGGATAGTACTTTACATATAGATAGTACTTTATTAAAATGACTCTATTCTTGGGATCCCTTATCCTGTAGTTCAAGTCATTAGAAAGATTCATTTTGTTGAGAAACAACAATCTGAATCTTGACATTTTCTATCCAGCTTGATGGTAGAGCTCTGTGACTACAGTATGTGACCAGGTTTGTACTTTTATACTTTGTCTATCTTGTTTTTGCTTTAAAGATAAGACTTAAACCAACAACCTTTACCCACCTCCCCAAAGTTTCACTTTGAACCTTAGAACTCAATCACCTCCACTTAAAATTGTTGACACAAGCAGGTTATAACCATTTTTTGGTTTTTGTCTAACCCTGTAAGAAGTCTATTAAAGCCAATTCTCTGGGTATTTCAGCAAATGGTAGCTCTTTTTCCTTCTATGCTGGCGCATCCACCTTCTCTACTCTTGGCACGTAGGAGGTATGCATTCACGTAATTAGAAAAATCTGGATTTCCGATGCCAAAGGGTTAAAGCCTCTTGGATTTCTTTGCAGTGATATACAGCCACTATTTTATTTTTGATCAGTGGCATTTTGGCCACTGTTGAATTAGGGTACTGAACATCACTGTCAGTACTAGGGTTTTTGTTTTTGTTTTTCTTGGGTCTTTCTTTTTTGGCACATGTGAATTTTGTTTTGTATAGAACGAAATGACTTTCTTTTGGTCTCTGATGATGGGTTTAAAATTCAAAGAGCATCTGGTTTTGGTATGGGGATGATCCAGGATTATGTTGTGACTGATGTATATTGGTTACTTGTCCATTTTTTTTGGATCTTTGCAAGGGGAAAACTACAAGTAATGAGTTTTGTATAATTAAATTTGTTACAGGTTTTCATGTTCAGGATAAACAATTTTTCAACCTTGGGTGAAAATACTTGCAACAGTTTAAGGTGACTGAGTTTTACCTTAGGACAACTGTTGCATGCCAATTTGTGTGCGCATGTGTGTGCAAACACTGCAAAATTGAGTTAAAAGATGTAAATTTAAAATTGGTTGTGTATCTGATCTGCCCCAGGTTCAGTAAATAAACAGTTCTTTAAAAAAAAAAAAAAAAGATTGGGGACTTCTGTTACATCTCCATATGGACAAGATTCATAGTTATATGAGAAAATTAAGGTGCTGGACACAATGAGAGCACCCTCCACTTGTGTCAAATTCTCCCAAGGGATGCTTAGCCAACACGAGTTGCTCTCTAGGAGGGGAAATGGGTGGCTTGGAGGAGATTTTTCACTAGTCTTTAAGAGCTTTTGATTTTTATGTCATGTGACTGTATCACTTTTTCAAAGATTAAATACAAATTTGAAAAAGAATAGCTTATTTTGCAGTACTCAGTGAAACTACTCTCTCAAAATACATCTTTCTAAATTTTATTTTCTGTACACACACACACACACACACACACACACACACACACACACACACCTCATTTATTTCTATAATATTAAGTTCATGCTTGCTCCTTGGAAGAAAAGCTATGACCAATCTAGACAGCATATTAAAAAGCAGAGACATTGCTTTGCTGACAAAGTTTCATCTAGTCAGAGCTATGGTTTTTCCAGTAATCACGTATGGATGTGAGAGTTGGACCATAAAGAAAGCAGAGTGCCAAAGAATTGATGCTTTTGAACTGTGGTGTTGGAGAAGACTCTTAAAGAGTCCCTTGGACTGCAAGGAGATCAAACCAGTCAATCCTAAAGGAAATCAGTCCTGAATATTCATTGGAAGGACTGATGCTGAAGCTGAAGCTCCAGTACTTTGGCCACCTGATACGAAGAGCCAACTCACTGGAAAAGACCCTGATGCTGGGAAAGATTGAAGGCGGGAAGAGAAGGGGAAGACAGAGGATGAAATGGTTGAATGGCATTACCAACTCAATGGACGTGAGTTTGAGCAAGCTCTGGGAGTTGGTGATGGACAGGGAGGCCTGGCGTGCTGCATGCAGTCCATGGGGTCGCAAAGAGTCAGACAAGACTGAGTGACTGAACTGAACTGATAATGAATTATAATCTGCTTTACCCCTCACTTACTATAGTGTGGATAACCTTCTATACTGGAGTATATAAAGCACACTGTTAATTTAAGTAGCTGCAGAGTTATTCTTTATATACTTTTACCATGTTTTAAACTAGTTCCTTGTAATTTTTAACAGTTTTATTGACTTTCATATACTCTAAAATTTGCCCACTTTAACTGTACCATTCAGTAGGTTTTAGTATATAGTCACAGAATTGAGCAAGCATCACTACAATCTATTATCAGAACATTTTCATCACCCCCCAAAGAAAACCCATGTCTATCCTTCCTCTTCTCCCAACTCCCAACTCGCCCAACTCCTAGGCAGCCATTCACCTACTTGCTGCCTCCATGGATTTGTCTGTTCTAGACATTTCTTATAAATGGGACCATATCGATGCAATAGATGGCCTTTTGTGTCTGGCTTCTTTTACTTACTACACTGTTTTTCAAGTCACATCCCTGTTGCAATATCAACCAGTATTTTATTTTTTTGTTGATGAATAATACTCCATTGTATGGATATTTCACATTTTGTTTGTCCATTCATCAGTTGATGGATATTTGGGTTTTTTCCCCCTCTTTTCAGCTCTTACGAGTAATACGGCTATGAACATTCATGTCCAAGTTTTCATGTGAAATAACTTTCAATTCTCCTAGAAGAGGAATGACTAGCCATAAGAGACAGCACATTTAACTTTCTGAAGAACTGCCAAACTGCTGTCCAAAGGGAACCTTCCACTTTGCAGTCTCACCTGCAAGATATGTGCATTTCAATTTCTCCATGTCTTCACCAACTCTTGCTATTTTCTATGGCTTTGATTATAGCCATTCCTAGTGGATGTGAAGTGGTATGTTATTATGATTGATATTTCTCTAATGACTCATGACTACTAAGATGCTGAGCATCTTTTCATGTGCTCAGTGGTCATTTGTATATCTTCTCTGTAGAAACGTCTACTCAGATCCTTTGCTCAGTTTAAAATTAGATTGTCCTTTGATGACTGTGTTGTAAGAGTTTCTATATATTCAGGATTGTTGTTGTTGTTCATCACCAAGTCATGTCCGACTCTTTGTGACCCCATGGACTGCAGCACACCAGGCTTCTCTGTCACTTACTATCCCCTGGAGTTTGCGCCCATTGAATCAGTGATGCCATCTAATCATCTCATCCTCTGTCACGGTTTACTCCTCCTGCCCTAAATTTTTCCCAGCATCACGGTCTTTTCCAATGAGTTGGCTCTTCGCATCACATGGCCAAAGTATTGGAGCTTCAGCTTCAGCATCAGTCATTCCAAAGACTATTCAGGGTTGATTTGCTTTAAGATTGATTGGTTTGATCTCCTTGCTTTCCAAGAGACTCTCAAAAGTATTCTCCAACAACACAGTTCAAAAGCATCAATTCTTCGGCACTCAGCCTTCTTTATAGTCCAACTCTCACATCCATAAATGACTACTAGAAAAACCATAGCTTTGATTATATTCAGGATACAAGTCCCTTATCAAATATATGATCAGAAACTATTTTCTCCCATTCTGTGGATTGTCTTTTCCTTTTTAGTAGTATCACTTGAAGCAAAAAAAAAAAAAGTTTTTATTTTAACAAAGTCTAACTGATCTACCTTCACTTTCATGAACTATGCTTTTTGAATCATGTCTAAGAAACCATTGCTTGGTTAAGAGATTGGTATAATTTACCAGTGAATCCATATGGGCCTGAATTTTTCTTTGAGCTAAGTGTTAAAATCACTAATTCAATCTCTCTACTTATACATCTGTTCATAATGTCTATTTCTTCCTGAGTATGTCTTTACGGTTTGTGTCTAAGAATTTACTCACTTCATCTTTGCTGTCTAACTTGATGGCATATGATTATTCACATCAGTCCCTTAAAAACCCTTCCATTTTTGTAAAGTCAATAGTGAAGTCACACTTTCATTCCTGACTTTTGCTCTTCCTTTGTTTCTGTTATAGTCCCTGACCATTCCTCTCTCCCTACCCCTGGTAGGGCCTGGACTCTTCAGAAGGTTCTACCCCATCAAGTGCCTTATAAACCAATATAGCTAAGTGCCAGTGGAAAACTATCTCAGACCAGCTCAGAAATGCAAAACCAAAACGTCTTGGTGCAACCAAGATGCTGCACCTTCAGCTGGCTCTGCCCCTGGAGGAAGAGAGGACACAACGCAGCAGCCACCTCGCCTCTTGCAGAATCTGCCTGGTCAACAGGATGATGAGGGGAGGGCCCGCTGGCCTCAAGTCCTGTCCCAGACACTTCTGATTAGGCTACCAGAGAGCATTCTGAGCTGGGGCAACTCGCCTTCCCCAGGCAAGCCTTCCCTGGCTTGGTTTTGAGAGTCAAGCTGCCTGGGCTGAAATCCCCTCTTCGTCTCCTTCATCGCCTTCTGTGTGACCTTGGGCAAACTACTCAGTCTATTTTCCTCATCTGCAGAATGGAGATAATACCAGTACATAGCTCAGGCAGCTGCTGGAGTGGTTAGGTGAGGTGAAACATATAACACACAGCCAGCCCTTCCAACTGTGCCTGGAAGAGAATAAGCCCTCAAAAAATGTCTGCACTAAGAACAAGTCTGGGGCTTCCCTGATGGTACAGTGGTTGAGAATCCACCTGCCAATGCAGGAGACACAGGCTCGATCCCTGCTCTGAGAAGATCCCATATGCCGCGGAGCAACGAAGCCCGTGAGCTGCAACGACTAAAGTCCCTGTGTCTAGAGCCTGTGCTTCACAAGAGAAGTCATCTCAATGAGAAGCTCGTGCACCGCAACTAGAAAGTAGCTCCCATTTATCACAACTAGAGAAAGCCCATGTGCAGCAATGAAGAAATAAACCTTTAAAACAACAAGTCTGCCCCTTTTGAGTTCAGCCAGTGCTCCCAAGCCTGCCCTCTGCAGCTGTCATCTCTCCCAGCAGCAGGACTCTGCTGGGCTGCCATCCATGCCTCGCTCTGTGCCAGGCTGCCCACCACCCCGGGCAGAACAAGGAGACGGGCTGGTGGAATATGAAAGTTCTGCCCCTGAACTGTGTTGAGGGAGAGGTTCTCAGACCTGACTGGAGGCAGGAAGACCTGGCTCTGAGGCCTCACTCTGCCACCTGCTCTACACGACACCTCCATGAAGACGAGCTCCTCAACCTTTGAATGTCGATCTGTTCATCTTTCAAACGGGAATAACAGTACCTACCACTGTGTCAGGGGAAGATTCATGATAAACATGAATCTGATAAACATACAGGCTGGCACATGTACAGAGGATTCATTTCAGGTCATAAAAAGCTGTCCTTCTGCTGGTACCTTTTCTCCTGTATTGCAAAAGCTTTCTTTCCACCCACATCAGCCTGTTTCAAATAAAGGGCACACCAAAGTGTCATTAAATCTGGTCCTGATCATTGGTGGGAATGCAGGCTGATACAACCACTATGGAGAACAGTATGGAGATTCCTTTAAAAACTAGGACTAAAACTATCATATGACCCAGAAATCCCACTACTGGGCATACACCCTGAGAAAAATGTAATTGAAAAAGACACGTACCCCAGTGTTCATTGCAGCACTATTTACAATAGCTAGGACATGGGAGAAACCTAGATGTCCATCAGCAGATGAATGGATAAGGAAGCTGTGGTACATATACACAACGGAATACTACTCAGCTATAAAAAAGAATGCATTTGAGTCAGTTCTAATCAGGTGGATGAACCCAGAGCCTATCATACAGAGTGAAGTAAGTCAGAAAGAGAAAGAGTATATTAATGCGTATATATGGAATCTACCAAGATGGTACCGACGATCCTATGTGTAGGGCAGCAAAGGAGACACAGACATAAGGAACGGACTTTTGGACTCAGTGGGAGAAGGAGAGGGTGGGATGATTTGAGAGAATAGCATTGAAACATATACATTACCATATGTAAAATAGAGAGCCAGTGGGAGTTTGATGTATGATGCAGGGCACTCAAAGCCAGTGCTGTGTGACAACCTAGAGGGATGGGGTGGGGAGAGGGGTGGAAGTGGGGTTCAGGAGGAAAGGGACACATGTATGCCTATGGCCGACTCATACCTATGTATGGTAAAAGCTATCACAGTATTATAAAGTAATTATCCTCCAATTAAGATAAATCTTTTAAAAAGACACACACACAAAAAAACACACCTGGTCCTGTTTGAAGGCAAGCAGAGGTGACTTGGATGTGATGTGACCAAGGTTCAGACCGTATCTTGTTTCACCCAGAGCGCCTCCTCTTTGGCTGACATTTGTGATCTTCATTCCCCTCGCATCCCTGGAGCTCAGGCTGCGAACTACAACCAGAACAAGTCTAAGGTTTCCAGTAAACTCAGTCTGTGATTCTACTTACGATGTCATTAGGGGCCGAGAGACCAAGCATACTGTGAGGTGGTACTGACGCCCCTCTCTCCCATCAATGGCCCTGGGACCGGGGAAGTGGGAGAAGGGGGCAAGAGGACCCATGCTCAAAGGAGAGCCACCTAGAGCCCCACAGACAGGGCCCCACCAGGACCACCACTTTGCCTCCACAAAAAAACAGGCATCTTCCTCAGTGTAACCGTCTCCTGGAGGCAAAGAGGAGTCTGGAGAGGGCAGGCGCTGTGTCTCCGCCACTCCTCCAAGCTGGGGCCGAGTGGACTTGGCAGGAGATGCAGTGGGCACGGTTGGCAGTCCCGAGGGGCAGAGGGGCATTCTGTGCCATTTTCATGGAGTCACGTTTCCGACTTGATTGAAAGTGAAATCTTTAATAATGTATAGATTTTCAGTGACTGAAGCCTGGCTCTTGCCAAATCCTAGCATAAAGCATGTTTTTACAGCTGGGATGATAAATCCCTGAAAGACGGCACTTACCATGGAAACGCTGACACAGCCTTTCATTCCCTTCACAGTGATTAAAATCCTCATTTCAATTTGTTTTTCTTTATTTTGAGCTGGCGTCATTTGCAAGCTCCAGGAATACACCTCCCTGCGGTAGAAAACGAAATGCTGCCCTCTGTCAGAAACAGGATGGAACTGTTCTTCACTCACTGGAGTGCAGCAAATCTTGGCTTGGAGAACTATGGAAATCCAAAAGAGCAGGACTTCTTACTAGTAATCTTAACCAGCAAAGAAATTTCTGCAGGACTTAACCTTGTTTCCTAGGTAGAGTGAGGCAGGGAAGGGAGGCAGCTAATACAGGCTTTGTTATCAAACCAGAGGCCACTGTGATCAACTGGAGTGTCAGCCCACTGGGGGTTTCTGGGAGCCAACGTAGACTGGGCACCTCAGTCATGCCCCTGGAGATGCAGACGAGCTCCTCATGGGCTGCGGGCTGCTGTCCATCAATTCTTAGGTACTTCTGGCCTCTCTAGGGAGAGATGCAGTTCCTGGCAGCTGGAGGGCAGCCGCAGCCATGGTGAGGCCCCAGTAGATACGGCAGCCTCCGACCTGACTGCTGCACCCGCTCCCCACTGCTCCTTTGATTGTCCTTTGGACTGCCTTATTTGCAGGGATATTTTATGCCCTTGGAATTCAAGGGCATTTGTCTTTTGCTTATTCACAGCCTACAGTCTCTGCTGAACGGCTCGGTGATCCTACCAACCAGATGTCTCCGAATGTCTTAATTCTTTCTAGCTCTCTTGACTGATACTATAATCCATAATGGAGCTGGCCACCATTCTTAACCAGCCAGTGGGATTGCAGCAGAGTGCCTGGTCTGAGAGCTGTCACAGCTGCAAATTTCCTCACAGTCAGCTGTGCAGACCTCGCGAGAACGTGGCCTAGAGGGAATGGGCATCTCCCCATTCTGCAGACAGCCAGTGCTTCGGAAAAGGGTTTTCCAGAATGCGTCCCACAGGGTTCAGAGATCCAATACTGTTGGTTACACTGCTGGGAACAGCCCTCTCTTCAGGGTCAAACTACCCACCAGCATCTTAAAGACTCTGAGAAGTATTACAGGGAAGAAATCCAATTAGCTTTGTTCGATGTTTGCC
The DNA here is from genome assembly GCF_054371585.1 of Giraffa tippelskirchi. Taxonomy (NCBI): domain Eukaryota; kingdom Metazoa; phylum Chordata; class Mammalia; order Artiodactyla; family Giraffidae; genus Giraffa; species Giraffa tippelskirchi. The sequence goes on along the minus strand of NC_137283.1, from coordinate 14,606,878 downwards.
AACTAACTTCATCACTAGAACTCTTCTTGGTGGAACGTCTATTGCCATTCTCTGGCACTTTAGGTTGTGCTACACATAGAATGCCTTTATGTGTCTTTTTTTCCTTTATCTTACTGAATCTTTTCAATGTTTTTGTTATATAAGCAGCACATGTTCACTGTAAAAAAAAAACAAAACCTGGAAATATGCAAATAAGCAAAAAGGAGAGGGGGAGGCACTGAGGCATAATTACTGTGGACTTCGGGGTTCTCCTCCAGTGGTATTTCTTTGTGGAAAAGGGGTTTTGTTGTAGCAAGAGTCAATCTGCATTTCCTGGACTATGTTCAGTTCTATGACTCCTGATTCTAAGTAGCAGGTTTCATTTTTTTTTTTTTAAAGCACATATTTCAGCCAAAACAATGGCCACAGAATCATTCTGAATGAGTTTCAAAACCTCCGGTGGAAGAAAATTCCTTTACCATATGTTGCACCTTTCATAGAGAATGGCAGGCTAAGAAAATCAGCAAATTGGGAGGAAGAGGAAAAAATGCTATACAGTGATTTCTCAGCTATGTAAAAATATTCATGATAATAAAGACCTCCATAAAATACACTCCAGAATTAGGAAGTTTATTTCTGGAATACGGACTCCAAGGTGACTTTTACTTTCTCTGCTGTTGTAAAAGCATAACTTAAAGTATCTTTAAAAATACCCTCCCAGGCTTGCCTGGTGGCCAGTGGTAAAGAATTCTCCTGTCAATGCAGGAGACGCAGGTTCGATCCCTGGTCGAGGAAGATCCCACATGCCACAGAGCAACTGAGTCCCTTTGCCACAACTATTGAACCTGTGCTCTAGAGCTCGGGAACCACAACTACTGAGCCCATGGGCCACAACTGCAGAAGCCCATGTGCTCTAGAGCCTGTGCTGCACAACAAGAGAAGCCACCAAAGTGAGAAGCCTGCACACTACAACGAAGAGGAGCCCCAGCTCACTGCAACTAGAGGAAAATCTACACAGCAAAGAAGACCCAGCACAGCCAAAAATAAATACATACATAAATTAAAAAAAAAATGTCCTCCTTGCACACACAAGGCCACTTTCAGTGAGGATTAAAGCAGAGTGGAGATGCTGAGTCTGGTACCTAGGAGGGGCAATTTCTTGGGGTGGGGGGCCCCTCATGTCTCTCTCACCTGAGAAGTGGCAGGCTTGCTCCAGGTGGCATCAGGTCCTTTTCCTTCAGATGCAATGAGTCATGTTTTGGGTTTATGGGTGATGCTGGATGAAGCAGAGTCCTAGCTGGTTGTACCGACCTGCAGAGCAGCCCTAGGAGAGAAGCACCTTTATTACCCCTTTCACAAATGCTCCCTGAACATGTGAGCTCATTTCTACCCTAGAGCTTTGCACTGGCTGTTCCCTCGGCCTGGGATACTCATCCTTCAGGTCTGAGCTCAGACAGGGACTGTGAGGAACCCAAGAACACACAGCACAGGGCTTGAGCCAATGTCTGCCTGACTGCTAGTCTCACAAGCTGAGCTCCCAACTCGTTTTCAGATGGTTACCGTTGGGAAGAGAAAATCCCTGCTCTAAGTTTGACACAGAAGGCCAGGTGCTATCGGAAGCCATAGGGAGACACCTAGTGTCTAACTCCAGATCTCCTTTTTATTTCTTTTTCTTTTTATTTCTAGGCGGCGCCCTGCGACATGCAGGATCTTAGTTCCTGGACCAGGGATTGAACCCTTGCTCCCTGCAATGAAAGTGCAGTCTTAACCACTGGACCACTAGGGAAGTTTCAGATCTCCTTTTTAAAAGAATGGTTTGTCTGGAAGTCTGAGGACAATTCTGATTCCATCTTTCAGTGGCTGGAAGGCTGTTCTGGAGGTACAAGCTCCGTGTGCACACTCAGAAGCCACAGCCCCCCAGCCTACGGCCTGCCTCTTTTGCCCTCTCAGAGTAAGGGCCAGCTGGTCCTCTCGGCTCTGCAGCCTCACTGCACAGGCTGCCGGCCTGGAGGGAGTCCACCAGGCACCATCCCCCAGCAACAGCCATCCACCATCCAGTGCTCACTGAGTGCCAACCAGGTGCCATGCTGGGTCCACAGCTGAGCCTGAAGCATAGCATCCTTCTGTCCCGGGAGATGCGAGTAGAGAACATGTGCTCAGGGGAGGAAGTGGCTTCATTTGCCTCGTGCTCTTATGTCGTCTCTTCACGGCCCCTCTCTGACTCCTGTCACTCTCAAAACCCCGTTTCTTTTTCTTCCTGGCATGTACCACTCCCTAGTGTTATACTGTCTTCCTCTCTCCTTCAGGAGAGGTGGACATGTGAATCATTTTGCTCCTCTTGATTCCCTGGCACCCAGAACACCGCCCGACACACAGAAACTCATGTAAAGGCTGTTGATCGAATGTTTACCTGGTATCTCAACAGGATGCGTGTATATGTGAGCATCAGGAGGCCAGGTAGGGGCAGGCTGAACTTAGGCTCTGCGGGCGTCACTGACCTCACCACCTCACATCACCCACATTCTGCTTGTGGACCTGTTCCTGGACCCCTGCTTTGTCTCAGCCTGGAAGACACACCTCACTACAGCCAGTCCTTTATGTGGTCAATGATGTATAGTGACAGTTTTAATACTCCTTGTATGGGTGTGCACTACCCATCTTGGGTAGGTGATACCCAAGGCCCCCAAATCAGCATTTAAACACAGAAAGCTCTTCTTTTTTCCCTTTTACTCCTGCCAAGTCCTGCCACATTGGGGCTGCTGTTGTCCACAATTTAGAACCACCCTTTCAGAAGGAAGTAGCCTTAACTAGCCTGGTGCAGCTCTAACTCTTTGGTGTTAGAGGGAAGGTGGCCAGAGGTTGCATTTCACCCTGAGGATTTAGCAGACTATGAAGATTTCATTTTACCTCCAATACAAGCCAGGCACTGCCTGAGGGTCAGAGACTTGCCCGTGAGGCTGGATTTCAAAGGAGAAAGGCAGGGCTCATGATTGAGAGTGGAGGAGACCTGTGGCCACTCAGAGAAGGAGAAGGACCTTCCAATCTCACCCTTCAGGATGTCAGCTTGGTTTCCTAAAAGATGTGGAGCTGAGCAGTGACACATTCTTCAGGACCTTCTGTCCCATTCATTCTCCTTGTATCTCTTGACTCTAGAAGCACCTGAGGCTGGACTCTTGTCCCGAAAGGTAAGAAACCAGGTCTCTAGTTGTCCTCTCAGTCTTCTGCTGGGGCCTAGATTCCTTAGAATCCAGTGAATTTGGGATGATAAACAGCTACAATAGTGATGGCCAAAATCAAATGGCTGACTGGGGACAAGTTCCTGTACTTAAACCTTAAGGGTGCCCCTTCAGGAGCAGCCCATTTCCCAGATGTGCAGGCGAGGATGGGCCACAGAGATCATCTGTGACTGTAGACAAGAAAGCTTAAGTCCACTAACATGGCCTAAGTCTTACCCCACGCCCGTGGGCCTCAGTTTCTTTATATGAACAAAATTACCTCTTCAGGCTCTGATATGCTCCCACTAGAAGCCTGTCACAAACAACTCATCCTCTGAAGAATAAGTCTTTTTGTTGTTCATTTGCTCAGTTGTGTCTGACTCTTTGCGACCCCATGGACTGCAGCATGCCAGGCTTCCCTGTCCTCTGGGAGGGACATCTCCCAGAGATGACATCTCCTGGAGTTTGCTCAAACTCATGTCCATTGAGTCGGTGATGCCATCCATCCATCTCGTCCTCTGTCATCCCCTTCTCCTCCTGCCCTCAATCTTTCCCAGCTTCAGGGTCTTTTCCAGTGAGTCAGCTCTTCACATCAGGTAGCCAAAGTATTGGAGCTTCAGCTTCAGCATCAGTCCTTCCAAGGAATATTCATGGTTGATTGCCTTTAGGATTGACTGGTTCGATCTCCTGTCAGCCGACAGGGCCTGGGCCTAGGCCGGGCCGGGGGCCGGGGGCCGGGGGCGGCAGTCGAGAGGGGCTAGGCCAGGCCGGGGGCCAAGGACGGAGGCCGACAGGGCCTAGGCCGGGCCCGGGGCTGGGGCCGGCGGCGGCGGTGGCGGCGGCGAGAGGAATTACCCAAGGCCCAAGGTAAGAGAAACCCAAGTAAGACGGTAAGTGTTGTGAGAGGGCATCAGAGGGCAGACACACTAAAACTAAAATTACAGAAAACTAGCTAATCTGATCACATGGACCACAGCCTTGTCTATCTCAATGAAACTAAGCCATGCCATGTGGGGCCACCCAAGACGGATGGGTCATGGTGGAGAGGTCTGACAGATTGTGGTCCACTGGAGAAGGGCATGGCAAACCACTTCAGTATTCTTGCCTTGAGAACCCCATGAACAGTATGAAAAGGCAAAAGGATAGGACACTGAAAGATGAACTCCCCAGGTCAGTAGGTGCCCAATATGCTAATGGAGATCAGTGGAGAAATAACTCCAGAAAGAATGATGGGATGGAGCCAAAGCAAAAACGACACCCAGCTGTGGATATGACTGGTGATAGACGCAAAGTCCGATGCTGTAAAGAGCAATATTGCATAGGAACCTGGAATGTTAGGTCCATGAATCAAGGCAAACTGGAAGTGGTCAAACAGGAGATGGCAAGAGTGAACGTCGACATTCTAGGAATCAGCGAACTAAGATGGACTGGAATGGGTGAATTTAACTCAGATGACCATTATATCTACTACCGTGGGCAAGAATCCCTTAGAAGAAATGGAGTAGCCATCATGGTCAACAAAAGAGTCCACAATGCAGTACTTGGATGCAATCTCAAAAACGACAGAATGATCTCTGTTCGTGTCCAAGGCAAACCATTCAATATCATGGTAATCCAAGTCTATGCCCCAACCAGTAACACCAAAGGAGCTGAAGTTGAACGGTTCTATGAAGACCTACAAGACCTTCTAGAACGAACACCCAAAAAAGATGTCCTTTTCATTATAGGGGACTAGAATGCAAAAGTAGGAAGTCAAGAAACACCTGGCATAACAGGCAAGTTTGGCCTTGGAGTACAGAATGAAGCAGGGCAAAGGCTAATAGAGTTTTGCCACGAGAACGCACTGGTAATAGCAAACACCCTATTCCAACAACACAAGAGAAGACTCTACACATGGACATCACCAGATGGTCAACACCGAAATCAGATTGATTATACTCTTTGCAGCCAAAGATGGAGAAGCTCTATACAGTTAGCAAAAACAAGACCAGGAGCAGACTGTGGCTCAGATCATGAACTGCTTATTGCCAAATTCAGACTTAAATTGAAGAAAGTAGGGAAAACCACTAGTCCATTCAGGTATGACCTAGATCAAATCCCTTATGAGTATACAGTGGAAGTGACAAATAGATTTAAGGGACTAGACCTGATAGACAGAGTGCCTGATGAACTATGGACAGAGGTTTGTGACATTGTACCGGAGACAGGGATCAAGAAAATCCCCATGGAAAAGAAATGCAAAAAAGCAAAATGGCTGTCTGAGGAGGCCTTACAGATAGCTGGGAAGAGAAGAGAAGCCAAAAGCAAAGGAGAAAAGGAAAGACATCCCATCTGAATGCAGAGTTCCAAAGAATAGCAAGGAGAGATAAGAAAGCCTTCCTCAACGATCAGTGCAAAGAAATGGAGGAAAACAACAGATTGGGAAAGACTAGAGATCTCTTCAAGAAAATTACAGATACCAAGGGATCATTTCATGCAAAGATAGGCTCAATAAAGGACAGAAATGGTATGGACCTAACAGAAGCAGAAGATATTAAGAAGAAGTGGCAAGAATACACAGAAGAACTGTACAAAAAAGATCTTCACGACACAGATAATCACGATGGTGTGATCACTCACCTAGAGCCAGACATCCTGGAATGTGAAGTCAAGTGGGCCTTAGAAAGCATCACTACGAACAAAGCTAGTGGAGGTGATGGAATTCCAGTTGAGCTATTTCAAATCCTCAAAGGTGATGCTGTGAAAGTGCTGCACTCGATATGCCAGCAAATTTGGAAAACTCAGCAGTGGCCACAGGACTGGAAAAGGTTAGTTTTCGTTCCAATCCCAAAGAAAGGCAATGCCAAAGAATGCTCAAACTACCGCACAATTGCACTCATCTCACATGCTAGTAAAGTAATGCTCAAAATGCTCCAAGCCAGGCTTCAGCAATACGTGAACCGTGAACTTCCAGATGTTCAAGCTGGTTTTAGAAAAGGCAGGGGAACCAGAGATCAAATTGCCAATATCCGCTGGATCATCGAAAAAGCAAGAGAGTTCCAGAAAAACATCTATTTCTGCTTTATTGACTATGCCAAAGCCTTTGACTGTGTGGATCACAACAAACTGTGGAAAATTCTGAAAGAGATGGGAATACCAACCCATCTGACCTGCCTCTTGAGAAACCTGTATGCAGGTCAGGAAGCAACAGTTAGAACTGGACATGGAACAACAGACTGGTTCCAAATAGGAAAAGGAGTACGTCAAGGCTGTATATTGTCACCCTGCTTATTTAACTTATATGCAGAGTACATCGTGAGAAACGCTGGGCTGGAAGAAACACAAGCTGGAATCAAGATTGCCGGGAGAAATATCAATAACCTCAGATATGCGGATGACACCACCCTTATGGCAGAGAGTGAAGAAGAACTAAAGAGCCTCTTAATGAAGGTGAAGGAGGAGAGTGAAAAAGTTGGCTTAAAGCTCAACGTTCAGAAAACTAAGATCATGCAATCTGGTCCCATCACTCCATGGGAAATAGATGGGGAAACAGTGGAAACAGTGTCAGACTTTATTTTTTGGGCTCCAGAATCACTGCTGATGGTGACTGCAGCCATGAAATTAAAAGACGCTTACTCCTTGGAAGGAAGGTTATGGCCAACCTAGACAGCATATTTAAAAGCAGAGACATTACTTTGCCAACAAAAGTCCATCTAGTCAAGGCTATGGTTTTTCCAGTGGTCATGTATGGATGTGAGAGTTGGACAGTGAAGAAAGGTGAGTGCCACAGAATTGATGCTTTTGAACTGTGGTGTTGGAGAAGACTCTTGAGAGTCCCTTGGAGTGCAAGGAGATCCAATCAATCCATCCTAAAAGAGATCAATCCTGGGTGTTCATTGGAAGGTCTGATGTTGAAGCTGAAACTCCAATACTATGGGCACCTCATGCGAAGGGTTGACTCATTGGAAAAGACCCTAATGCTGGGTAGGATTGGGGGCGGGAGGAGAAGGGGACGCCAGAGGATGAGATGGTTGGATGGCATCACCGACTCGATGAACATGGGTTTGGGTAGACTCCGGGAGTTGGTGATGGACAGAGAGGCCTGGCGTGCTGCAATTCATGGGGTCGCAAAGAGTCGGACACGACTGAGCGACTGAACTGAACTGAACTGGTTTGATCTCCTTGCAGTCCAAAGAAGCAGCCTCGAGTTGCAGTGGTTGTAGTTCCACGGAATGCCAGGAGAGGGCAGCAGGCAGTAAATGACGGTGCTGCCGGAATTCAGGTGAAGAAGGACCGTGACACAGACAAGGATTTCCAGAGGAAAAAGGAGTAGGGCTGTGACCACCACAACTCTGACTGCTTCTTGCCACGGTGTGAGCTGGCGCGTCTCCCAAACTGCTGTGTCCTCTGATACCAGATGGTCCCCTATCCCTATAGGGTCCGAGGTCCTTGCCGCCTGTAGGGTCACCTGGATTCCAGGCCTCTTGCCTGTGTCAGTCCCGGAAGGCAGTGTGCCCCCTAGCTTCAAGGAGGGCGCCTCAGGGCTTGCCCTCAGCTGTTGACCCAGTGTCTCTTTCTGGAAGCTGGAAAGGACTTCACAGATAAACCCCCAGAGCTCTGTGCTCCTCCCACACCTTGGGCTCTGGGGTTTCAACAAACAGACCCTGGGGTCAGTGTTATAAACACTAAAATCTCTGCTCGTATCCCTTGCCTGCACTTCCTAATGGGGCCAGGGTCCCGCTCATCTACAATCCGCTGCACGCGATGCCCCTTCTCCCCGGGGGCTCCCTGCCTTCTGTTCCCTGTAACACACTGGGTCTTGACTCTCTCCTCCACTGGACTGTGAGTGTCCTAAGGGCAGGGAGGCTGTCCTGCCCATCTTTTCAGCATCAGTGCTTCTGCCTGTGCCTAGCATGTGGTTTGTGCATGAGCAGGTGAGTGGGCAGGCGCTGCCTTTAGAACATGTGGTCCCAGAATCCCACTATGTCCCTGTCACTTTCCAAGGCTGAGAGGCCCCTTCTCAGACTCAGCACAGCTCGTGGAATTCTGCTGTATACCTGGGCCCAGTGGCATATCCTGCTTTTTCAGTCTTTGCTACCAGCCATCATTCTGTCCCTTGGGGATTTATGGAGTCTCCTTATGCATCAATGATCAGTTCAGCCTCCTCTCATCACTTCTGTAGTCAAGCTGGCATGAGAAGTAGGACAACAGGTTTAGGCAGGCATGGTTACTGGACCATTCATCTTTTATCCTGTTTCTTAGGGCTACCGTAAAAATGTGCCTCAAACTGGGTGGCTTGAAACAACAGAGATTCAAAGCTCTGGAATTCTAGATTCAAAGTATCAGTAGAGTCCATGCCTTCTGAAGGCTCTGACTGCGAGCCCGTGCCTCCCTCCCAGCTTCTCGTGGTTGCTGGCAGTCCACGGCTTGTGGACACATCACTCCAGTCTCTGCCTCTGTCTTCACTTAGACTTCTCCCCTCCATGTCTGTGTATCTAAATCTCTCTCTCTCTCTCTCTGTTCTCAAAACACTAGTCTTTGGCCTCCTTTTGTGGGCTGTGGGTCCAATGACCATTTAATATTCAGACCCCTCTGTGGTGCAATTTGGCCAGCTCAGTATATCTGGTGACATTGGCAGGGGGCGGGGGGGGGGGCTCCCATTGATGCTGTCTGAGGGACTGGAGGAGCTATCTCGGGCTCAGCCACCTGCTGCCTCTAGTCAGGGGAAGGGTTTCTCCAGCCTGCAGGGACAAATATTGCTTTCTGGCTCATATGTCTGGTTGTTCCATTTTTAGTAACGCTAAAATCAGTGGATTCAGGTGTTAGCAACTGGCTCTGTATCTTAGAAAGTTCCTTGCCGACGTTTCACCCAATGGTTTCAGCATCTGTTAATGACTGCTACCTAAACACATCACTTTAACTAAGTGCATCCTTCCACCTGCATCCATTAGCTGGGATGCTCTAAAAAGGACTTTCATCAGTACTGTTTGGTTACCCCGAGGAACAGTCCATGCAGGAGAGACAGGACAAATGCTTTGATTCTTCCCCTTTCTTTGTTGAGATCCCTAGCAATGTTCAAAGACTGACCAGTAAAGTTTTTTTTCTTTTACGTATCATTATAAATTGATGGATTTTAATCCAGTCCACTGTAATTTCAGCCTATCGCATTAATTTCTTATTTAAGACTGTCTCATTTTTAGCCAGTGGGAGACCTTCGAGTTGACCCCTGGATGCCTTTGATGTAAATCCATTGGTATCTGATGGCTTCTTCCTTTTCTAGCATAACATGTCCCAGGACATCTGGGACAGTTTCTGCCTCAGGTGTGGAATCAACCGTTTCTCAAGGAGCCTGGACTCCTTAAAGTGAGAAATGGTATCTGGAAACAACAGTTCAGGCACGAAGACCCACGGACAAGAGGAACCTGGTGGGATACAGTCCATGGGGTCGCAAAGAGTCAGACAGGACTGAGTGCACACATCAACCTTAACAGCAAACAAAGCTAGGGAAACACATGCTTCTTCTTCAAAAGAAACAAAAGAAATAATGAGTTCCTGATATTTTCTATTTAAATTTAAGATCACAGTGCTTCTCCATTATTTCTTTGGGTGCGTCTCTTTCCTGCTCCCCACCCTCTGCTTGTTAGGTCTCCCTGATTTGGGTTGAATCAACTTAACACCCCAGCTCAAGTGGGTTCAGATCGATCCCTTACTCCCCTCCTCTTATGTTCCCATGCAGGAACCTTCCAGCTCTGAAATGTAACAACAGGTCGAATATTTCCCCCACGAAAGCTAACGTGCAGAAATACAATGGGCTTGAGGGGATGTGGTGAAAATCTCCCTACCCGGGACCAGCTTAAGGTCATCGCGCCACTGGACTCCATAATGCCTACCATTCCCTGCAAACACTCCCAGCCTGCCCAGGAAATCGCTCCTGGCAGAAACACTTCTCCAGGGACATGGAAAGCAAAAGTAATTAAATGAGAAGGGTAGCTAAGAAGGAATCACCGGAGACAAAGCTGAGTGTTTGTTTCTCCATTCTTTTTTTTTTTAATCTGATCCAGGTTAAATTATGTTCCATGGCAACTTGCATCAATGGCGTTGTCATGGTTACAGGTGAACCTGAAAGTGAGCTGTGACAGTGAGCCCGGGCTCTGGGCCCTTAGAGCCCCGTGTCTTAAAGAGACATCCATTTGCCTTCTGGTCCAGGCTAGAAAAGTAATGAGAACGTGTGCCGTTTCTCGGCAAGGCCTGGCCTGCAGATTGATGCAGGCCAGGGAAAGGTGGAACCACAGGCTCTTCAAATAAACATTCTCCTCCAGCAGCCTGAGTGGGGTCCCAGGACACCTCACACAAATTCCCCAACCTTTATCTGCTCACACACCGGGAACAGGAGAATCATTGCGTGAGCAACTCTCTGATGGAGAAGCCATGAGCCACTCCCAGGAATTCCCCTTAGATGAAAGGTAAGGAGCATATCTCCCTTCATCTTTGGCAGTGCTATCTAACAGAAATACAACGCAAGTCACCAATGTGATCCACACATGTCAGTTCACATTTTCTAGTAGTCGTGTTTTTAAAATGTTACAAGAAACAGGTAAACTTAATTTTAATAATTTAAACAATCCACTGTATCCAAAAATACCATTTCAACATGTAACTAATATAGAAATTAATGGGATATTTTATACTGTTTTTTCATACTAAATCCTTGAATTCTGGTGTGTACTTTTACCCTTAAAGTATTTCTCAATTCAGATGCTAAATTCTGATTGAAAACACTTGATCTACACTGAGATTTCATAAAATTTACAGTTGAAATGGTCAAGTCACATACATGTTAACCCAAGCATACTTAAAAGTTTTTCAATAAAAAATTGAGTATGTCTTACTACAGTGAGGTACCACCTCACATAAGTCATTAAAAAAATCTACAAATAACAAATGCTAGAGAAGGCATGGAGAAAAGGGAGCCCTCCTATACTGTTCGTGGGAATGTAAACTGGTAACATCACTATGGAGAACAGTAGGGAGGTCTCTCAAAAAACTAAAAATAGCAATGCCAGCAATCCCACTCCTGGGCATATACCTAGACCAAACTATAATTCAGAAAGACACATGCAATTCAATGTTCATAGCAGCAGTGTTCCCAATAGCCAAGAAATGGAAGCGATCTAAACGTCCATCGACAGGTGAATGGATAAAGATGATGTGGTACATATATACAACAGATTATTACTCAGTCATAAAAAAAGAACGAAATATGCCATTTGCAGCAACATGGATGGACCTAGAGATTATCAGACTAAGTAAAGTAAGTCAGAAAGAGAAAGACAAATGCCACATGATATCACTTACATGTGGAATCTAAAATATGACACAAATGACCTTACCTACAGACCAGTTAACAGACTCACAGAGAACAGACTTGGGGTTGCTGAGGGGGAAGGGGGTCAGGGAAGGATGGATTGAGAATCTGGGATTCTCAGATGCAAACTGCTTAATCAGGTTGGCCCCAAAGTTCATTTGAGCCTTTCCATAAGATGATATGGAAAACCCTGCAAACCAGCATTTTGGCCAACACAACATCTAGACTGGACAAACAACAAGGTCCTGCTGAGTGGCACCGGCAACTATATTCAGAATCCTTTGATAAACCATGACAGAAAAGAATATGAAAAAGAATGTACCTACATGTATAAGTGAAGCACTTTGCTGTACAGCAGAAATTAACACAACATAGTAAACCAACTATATTCCAATAAAATAATTTTTTTTAAACAAATTGAATATGTTTTAAATCTTAAGCTTTTTTTTTTTTTTTTAGTTCTACCAGTTTATTGCTACCAACCCATCTCCCTCCACCCTCCTCATGCACGCAGGCATGCTCAGTCATGTAACCCCATGGACTGCAGCCTGCCAGGCTCCTCGGTCCATGGACTCTTCTAGGCAGGAATACCAGAGTGGGTTGCCATTTCCTTCTCCATAAATCTTAAGTTTAAATGCACTAAAATGAAAGAAAATCTGAAGTCTTGTCACCTTGAAAGTACTCGGCAGCCACATGTGGCTGGCGCTACCACATGGGATAGCAGGGATTCAGGATGGCGACTCAGTGTGGTCCTGAGGCCAGCAGCATCAGCGTCACCAGGGAGGTTATTAGAAATGCGTCTGGGATCTGCCACAGAGGCAGTGACGCAGAACCTGCACTCTTGCACAATCCCCAGATTAGCCTCGAAGCACATTAGTTTGGGAAGCTCTGTCAAAGGGATAAAGTCAAAACTCTTGATTTGGTTTTCAAGACCCCTGCCTCCTTTTCTACTCTCATCTCCCCATCCCTCAAGCTCTACCCCCCAGCAAGCCCTACCCCATCAAGCCTTACCCCCCATCAAGCCTTCAGAGGAAACAGTAGACGCTGATCCAACACCTTGATTACAGTCTTGTAAGACATCCTGAGTTGGAAGCAGCCAGCTAAGCTGTATCCAGATTCCTGACCCACCAAAACAGCGAGACAATGAATGGTTGTTGTTTGGAGCTGTTAAATCTAGGGGTAACTTGATATGCAGGTAATGAATACCGCATGCGATATGAGGACCCCTGTCTCCTTCTCCAGCCTCATTACCCCCAACTTTTATCCTGTGCTCCCACCTTACAAGTTTTCCCATTTCCTAACAACCTCTTTGCTCTGACTCGTTGGCAAGTTTCTACATTCTCTGTTCCTTCTGCCTGATACACCACCATCCCCCAGCTGCCTTCATCAGTCCAATTCCTACTCATTCTTCAACGCTCAGCTTAAATATCACTTCCTATAGGAGTCATCTGAGCCTGTCCCTGAGCTCCAGGGCTGGGTGAGGGCATCATGGTGCCCACCACACCCTGTGTTGTATTTGCTTATTCAAGTGTCTGTAAACAGACCCCAGTAGACAGTGACCCCCACCACGGCAGGGACCATGTGTGTCCGGCTCACCACTGCACCGAATGCCCTGAAGCGGGGACAGGGCCTGGCAAATAGTAAACAGTCAATAAATATTGGTTGAGTATTATTGAAAACTAGGAAAAAGAGACTGAGGAACTAAGAAGGATTGGATGAGAGGGTGGGCTGGAGTCACTGGCCCCCAGGACAGTAATGAAAGCAACCAGCATGTCTCTGCAGTGCAGCTTATGAGATAGGAGTTCACGGGGTGTAGTTGTTAGAAAGGCAGTTGAAACTGTCCCCTGCGGTTCAGAGAGAAAAGGGAGTTTCTTTCCATGGATCCCTAGAAGTGAGAGAGGATATAGCCTAGGCCTGGTGTGGAAGCAAAGAGCACTAGGAAGAAAAGGGGGAGATGCAAGGTCTGGGTGCTTAGTGTGATCAGATTGAGGGGAAGAAGGTTGTGGAGCTGAACCTGTGGGCTGCTGTCCTTTGTTCTGAATACCTGCTTCCTCGAGTCCCATTCCTTCTCCTAACCCTGCGACACCGGAGCCTCCTCCTGAATCTCTCCAGAGATTCTGAGCCACATGGAATGAAGACAGGGAGAGTGCAAGATATCTGGGGAGACCAAAAAATAGAGAAAATGAGAGAGATCCATACAGATGCTGCTGAAGGTGCGGATCCCCTGAGATTGCTGGGGAGTGGGCAGGGGAAATGGACTTCTGTTTTCACAGAATTTTCAAATAATTAAGAAACACAGACTGCAACCAGTCACTACTGAAAGTCGAAATGCTGAAGGAGAGCAAGATATTTGTGTACCCTGATCCGTAAATGCTGTGTGCACATCGATGAGCACAAACAATCCTGTACAGGCAGCAAAGCACCAGCTGGCGGGAGCTGTGTGGCTCATCATTCTTGACGCTGAGCCAGAGCAAAAGATGTCCAGATTTTCTTCAGCATAGATTTTCTACCTTGATTGGATCTCGTGTGATTTTTATATTGCTGCAGATCAAATCACATGGTAACTTACCACTCATAATTTGCATAATTGATTTCATATCGATTTTGCCCCACCTTCGTGCAATCAGAGTTGTGTTTGTCTTCTAGGAAGTTGCCCCCATCCTGCACTGCTCCTTCCCTCTCCCAGTGTTGCACAAAGTCCCAAACACTTAAGTCAAAGCAATCAATCTGCCTGGAAGGAAGTGGGAGATAGGGAGTCAGGAGGAAATTGATGAAAAGACAGGAGGACAATAAGCCACCTTGTAACTGCTGCACTATTTTCTTGGTTATAAAAAAAAAAATCATCTCCTTTAACAGGCCTGTGCTGCTCTGCAGAAAGCAGGCTAAAGGAAAGAAGGCATAGGAAAGGTGATGAACCTCAGGAAAAAGCCTCTGGACAAGCCATTTCTTTCTTCATCAACCATCTGTCCCTGGTGATACCAGTTGAAAGAGAAACCAGAGTGGAAACCCAGCAGGGGCCCATCCATCTCTGTTTCATTTGCCCACATAATGAGGGTCTCATCCCTGGCAGCACATTGGAAACATCTGGAAACCTTGGGAGAGGGAAATGATATCAGTGATCCCAGCCCAGAGCGGTCAAATCAGAATGTTTGAGGATAGGACCCAGGTATAGGTATTTTAAAATTTAATTGGACCATTTCTCAAACTTAAATGTGCATCAGAATCACCCAAAAGATTTGTTAAAAAAAAAAAAAAAAAGATGAATGTTTAGCAGAGCCTTTGATTCAGTAGCTCTGGAATGGGGCCCAAGTTCCCAGCGCTGCTAATGCTGCTGCTTGAGGACAACTCATTGAGAACCACACTCAGAAAGACAGACACTTCCACTGTCCAGGACCTTTACACTCAGAAAGACAGACACTTCCACTGTCCAGGACCTTTTCCCTCTGGCCTCGCCTTGCCCCTCACCTCCCGTTCTGTTTTCGTGGTTACACGCTCCTGATCCCTGGCTTCTCCCTGCATCTGATTGTTATGTGACTTCCCCAGTTTAATCCTCAGCACACCCTCCTGGACATGGTTTTATACTCACTCTTCTTTCTCTTTCATTAGCCCCAACCTCACTGGACCCCAGCCCAGCTCAGGGATACTATTCTGTTATCAGCCCACATGACTGCAGTTGCTACTGTGGTTGCACAGATCCCCACAATGGGAAGGAGGTTTCAGATGGGAATGGCCTTTAACTGGGTGGTCACATTCCTATCTTGTCACAGTGTATGACATTCCCATACCTTTCTGGTTACACTATTCTCAGGAGACAAACACTTGGAAAATGTGCAATCCTTTTTTGGGGTCTTAATGTGTCATGTGCCAAAGCTTTATGACCCAAGTCCAGTTCTGTCTATCATGGACCTCAATTTTATGACCCATAAAATAAAGGGACTGAACTAAAAGTATTGCTAAGGTCTCTTTAACATCCATAATACAATTTCCCTATGATCTGAAAGAATGAGCAATTAGCTCACATTAATGGTAATTAGACTAACCCTGATGGAATAAAACATATTAATCTTTAACAAAGCAAAAACATGCACCCGTGGCAACAAAGAAAATCATGGGCTTATTAAAAATAGAAAATTACCATTTAAAAGTGTCAGCGTTCATCTCAAAGGCACTTAAAGGAAAGTGGTTTTGGCCAAGGCAGATGAATCAGCAATCTCACGTCAACCTACTTGTGATTCTCATGAGAACTGCTGTCATTTCCCGAAAACACTTCTTATTACCAAGACAGTCATGACCTTCAGCAAGTGACAAACAATCAACTTCCAAAACAAGGTACACAGTATGACCTCACTGTGCACGCTGATGTACCCACTCAGGGAAAACAGTCTGGAAGATGATACAGCAAAAGCCTGTGGTGCTCTTCAGATGGTGAAACTAAGGGTTAATTTTAAATTGTTTTAGCTTATACTGGCTTTTACTTTTGCCCACAATGAAGACATCATTACTGCTCAATAAAGGAAATAAAAAAGGTTTTTCAAAAAACCTTTTATTTCCAAACTGGTATTTCCTGAGTAGTATAAGCTTTGTGGAAAGAAGACTGTGCCCCGGGGGTCGTTATCAGCAGAACTCCAAGGGTCCTCAACAGAGGCAAGTTGCATTCCTAGGCGGCCTGTGTCCAAGTCATTATTGCCTGCCCAGCCCCCGACACTCAGTGTCTGTCTTCCATGATCCCCCCCACACCCTCCCAGGAAAACAATGGACAATTTCTGCATGTTTTCAAGCTTCAGTACATGTAGAAACTTTGATTAGATGAGAGCTTTTCCAGTCTTTAATTATTATGGAATCCATAAATCTTTTTAAAACACTGCTTTCCATAACTAAAGCAAGATGCACTATAAGGTAAATGTAAAACCTTGGAGAATATTAAAAAGAAAGTGGTATAACTTTTCGCAATGGTATATCTTTTTCCCTCTTTTTAGTTTCTTCTAAGCAGCATATAATGAAATTTTATTTTCCTTAATCCAGTCTGATCATCTTTGTCTTTTAAAGGAGAATACAGTACATTCATATACACATATATGTCGATTAAAAAAAGATGCACCATGTGAGAGGTGCGAGTTAAGTTTTATGGGGGGCAACATGAGGACTGCAGCCTGGAGACAGCACCACAGACAGCTTTGAGAAACTGCTCCAAAGAGGGAGTAGGGGAAGGTCAGTATATATGATTTTGGTGAAGGGGGAGTTCAATGCAATTAAGCACGTATTTTACAAAAGGTTTTCTGCTAGTCACGAGAAGCTGTCATCATGAAAGTATTTAGTGCTTTTCTAGATATGAGGAGATGCAAGGATTGGGGTCATGAAATCAGTCCCTGAAAAAGTACTTATCTAAAGACTGTTCCACTAGTTTCCTCACTCTCCACCCTGAACTCCCTTCAGCACACACTTCAGGGTGTGCTGAAGGTCAACAGCTGCAGCAACCACAGAGGCAGATGGCAAATGCCCCTGGCAAGCGCCAATTTGTAGTTAACGTATATTTTTTATATCCTGCCCAGGGATCAAACCCAGGTCTCCTGCACTGCAGGCAGATTCTTTACCATCAGAGGCACCAGGGAAGCCCATGTATAGATATGCAATTTTAAATGAATATGTAACTCAAAATTTTAAATTTCATTTAAAAAATTTTTATTTTTAAATATTTAAAGATGTCTTTTTTACTTCCATTAATTATTTTGAGAAGTCAGCTGTCATTCTTAATATTACTTCTTTAAAGGGAATGTGTTTTTTTACCCTTTGTCAGCTTTCCAGATTTTCTCATTATTTCTGCTTTATGCCAGTTTTACTATGATTTACCTATGCATGGTTTTGTTTCAGGTTGCCTTACTTGGATTTCATAGAGCTTCTTGATGCTTTTTATCTGAGTTGATATCTTTAATCAGTTTTGGAAAATACTTGGTTGCTTTCTCTCCAAATATTGCTTCTGTGCCATTGTCTTTTCTTCCAAATTTCCAATTATATATATAGATGTTAAACCTTTTGCTAAATACCATATGTCTCTTAAATTCTTTCTGTATTTTTCTTCTATTTCCTTTCACTATATTTCTTCTGGGTCTTCTGTACTAACTTACTATTTATTATTTCTCTCTTCAGATGTCTCTAATGTGCTATTAAACTTACCCATTGGGCTTTTACTTTCCTTTATTATGTTTTTAGTACTAGAATCTCCATTTCACTCTTTTAAAAATACATTTAATTGATAAAATACATTTTGTCATCTATTTTCTTAAACATAGTATTCACAGGAATTTTAAAGACCATGTTTGATAACTTAACATCTGAATCACCTCTGTATCTATTTTTTATTACTTTTATTGAAGTAGAGTTGATCTGTAAAGTTATATTCATTTCTGCTGTACAACAAAGTGATTCAGTTATACATATGTATATATTCTTTTTCATATACTTTTTCATTATGGTTTATCACAGGATACTGAATATAGTTCCTTGTGCTATACAGTAGGACCTTGTTTATCCATTCTCTATATAATAGTTTGCATCTGCTAGTCCCAAACTCCGACTCCATTCCTCCCCAACCCCTCCACCACTTTAGCAATTACAAGTCTGTCTTCTATGCCTGTCTGTAAGCCTGTTTTTGTTTCATAAATAAGTTCATTATATGTTAGATTCTACTTGTAAGTGATATCATATAGTATTTATCTTTCTCTTTTTTAACTTTCTTCACTTAACATGATAATCTCTGGGTCCATCCATGTTGCTACAAAGGGCATTATTTCATTCTTTTTTATGGCTGAATAGTATTCTATTATACATGTACCACATCTTCTTTACCCATTCATCTGTTGATGGACATTTAGGTTTCCCTGTCTTGGCTATTGTGAATAGTGATGCTGTGAACATAGGGGTCCATGTATCTTTTTGAATTATAGTTTTGTCTGGATATATGCCCAGGAATGGAACTGTTGGATAGTAGGTTTCAGTCACTCAGTCATATCTGACTCTTTGCGACCTCATGGATTGCAGCACACCAGCTTTCCCTGTCCTTCACCATCCCCCAGAGCTTGCCCAAACTCATGTTCATTGAGTCAGTGATGCCATCCAACCATCCTGTCCTCTGTCGTCCCCTTCTCCAGCCTTCAATCTTTCCCAGCATCAGGGTCTTTTCTAATGAGTCAGCTCTTCATATCAGATGGCCAAAGTACTGGAGCTTCAGCTTCAGCATCAGTCCTTCCAATGAATATTCAGGGCTGATTTTCTTTAGGATGGACTGGTTGGCTATCCTTACAGTCCAAGGGACTCTCAAGAGTCTTTTCCAACAATCTTTGGCACTCAGCCTTCTTTATGGTCCAGCTCTCACATCCATACATGACTACTGGAAAAACCATAGCTTTGACTAGATGGACTTTTGTCAGCAAAGTAAAGTCTCTGCTTTTTAATATGCTATATAGGTTGGTCACAGCTTTTCTTCCAAGGAGCAAGCAACTTTTAATTTCATGCCTGCAGTCACCATCTGCAGTGATTTTGGAGTCCAAGAAAATAAAGTCTGTCACTATTTCCATGGTTTCTCCATCTATTTGCCATGAAGTGATGGGACCAGATGCCATGATCTTCGTTTTTTGAATGTTGAGTTTTAAGCCAACTTTTTCATTCTTCTTTTTCACCTTCATCAAGAAGTTCTTGATGGAATCAAGATTGCCGTGAGAAATATCAATAACCTCAGATATTCAGATGATACCACTCTTATGGCAGAAAGTGAAGAAGAACTAAAGAGCCTCTTGATGAAAGTGAAAGTGGAGAGTAAAAAAGTTGGCTTAAAGCTCAACATTCAGAAAACTAAGGTCTTGGCATTCGGTCCCATCACTTCATGGCAGATAGATGGGGAAACAGTAGAAACAGTGGCTGACTTTACTTTTTTGGGCTCCAAAATCACTGCAGATGGTGATTGCAGCCATTAAATTAAAAGACACTTACTCCTTGGAAGGAAAGTTATGACCAACCTAGATAGCACGTTAAAAAGCAGAGATATTACTTTGCCAACAAAGGTCCATCTAGTCAAGGCTATGGTTTTTCCAGTGGTCATGTATGGATGTGAGAGTTGGACTATAAAGAAAGCTGAGCGCCGAAGAATTGATGCTTTTGAACTGTGGTGTTGGAGAAGGCTCTTGAGAGTCCCTTGGACTGCAAGGAGATCCAACCAGTCCATCCTAAAGGAGATCAGTCCTGAGTGTTCATTGGAAGGACTGATGTTGAAGCTGAAACTCCAATACTCTGGCCACCTGATGCGAAGAGCTGACTCATTAGAAAAGACCCTGATGCTGGGAAAGATTGAGGGCAGGAGGAGAAGGGGACGACAGAGGATGAGATGGCTGGATGGCATCATCGACTCAATGGACATGGGTTTGGGTAAACTCCGGGAGTTAGTGATGGACAGGGAGGCCTGGCGTGCTGCGGTTCATGGGGTCGCAAAGAGTCGGACACAACTGAGCAACTGAACTGAACTGAACTGACAAGAAGTTCTTTACTTCCTCTTCACTTTCTGCCATAAGGGTGGTATCATCTGCATATCTGAGGTTACTGATATTTCTCCCAGCAATCTTGATTCCAGCTTGTGCTTCATCCAGCCCGGCGTTTCGCATGATGTATTCTGCATATAAATTGAATAAGCAGGGTGACAATATCCAGCCTTGATGTACTCCTTTCCCAATTTGGAACCAGTCTGTTGTTCCATGTCCAGTTCAAACTGTTGCTTCTTGACCTGCATACAGGTTTCGCAGGAGGCAGATCAGGTGCTGGATCATATGACAATTCTATTTCTAGCTTTTTGAGGCATCTCCATGCCGTTTTCCATAGTGGCTGCACCAACTTATACTCCCACCAACAGTGTAGGAAGGTTTAGGGAAGCCTATTTTTTAAAACTGCATTTCACATAGTCACTAATGAAATCATCTTTCCAATTATTTACTATTCATTTCTATTTTACTTTCTGTAAGTGGTCTTTTTCTTTTGAGATGTCTGCTCTTCCCTTGTTAATTTGTTAAAGATCTTTGAATCTAATTAGTGTAATCAATCTTCTGTTGTTAGTTCTGTTGTAAATATTTTCTTCCAGCCTGTCATTTGTCTCCTGACTTTGTTTATGGGATTTCTTGCCAAGTGGTGAATTTTAATTTCCATGTAGTCAAATCTGTTTCTCTTTCCCTTTAAATCTTCTGAGTTGCGTGCCTTCTTAAAACAGCTATCACTGTTTCAAGATTATTAAAATAATCTATGTTTTCTTCTAGTATTTATACAGCATTTCATTTACATTTACTCTAAATCCATTTAAAGTTTACATTTAAGAATGGGGTGAGCTGAGGGATCTAACTTAAGTTTTACTCTCCCCCCTCAAGTTTTATTCTCCCCTACTCTTTCTCATCTGATCTGAAAGCATACTCTTACAATATACTAAATTCCCACATGTACAGAGGTTTGTTTGCAAACTCTCTTCTCTTCCACTGATTTTATTTTGCTACTTGGTAGAGTAAAATACCCTCATCTTTTTATTCTACTTTAATTCCCTTCTTTGCTATTTTTGTGCATTTTCCTTTAACATAATAGTGTCAATCTATAAAGCATGACATCTGCTCCTCGCCCCACCCCCTCATCCCCAGCAACTATCGCCAAAAGTCCACTGGTGTTTTGACTGAGACTGTAATGAGTTTATAGACTACTTATGATTTTGACTCATTTGCAATATTGAGTGCTCTCATTCAGGGATATGGTTTATCAACACACTTGTCTTATAACTTTCAGTAACATTTGAAACTTTTCTTCAACAAACAAGCTCATTTTAAAGATACTTTGTAATTTTTACTGCTACTGAGAATGAGTTCTTTTTCCTGTTTTCTAGATAGATTTCTAGATGCATATATTGGAGTTTTTAAGTAGAAAATAACACCTTCAAATAATAACAATTTTATTCTTTTATTCCTCAAATGTGTATATGTATGCATGTTATATTATCTTCAATTATTTTTGTTATCTTACTACTTTGCTCAGGATCTCTAGAGAAGAGCTGAATAAGAGAAACAACAGCAAGCATCTCCATCTTTGTCTTAGTTTTAATGAAATCATCTTTGGAGTTTCACCATTGACTACTGTCAGGGTTAAAGAAATAGTTTCTGAAATATGTCTTTCATTAAGCTAAATTAGTTTCTTTTTATTTTTAGCCTACTGAATTTTTCAAAAATCAGGAGAGGGGATTGAATTTTATTAAATGCCTTTTTAAGGTCTATAGAACATAGTTTTTCTCATTTATTTTCTAATGCTGAATCAGCTTTACATTTGAGAATAAATCTATGTGGCTGAAGTATATTAGGAAATGACAGGATTTAATTTTTTAATATTTTGTTTAGAATCTTTGTATATATATTTATATATGGTCTAAGGTTTCTTTTTTGTGTGTGTTTCATTGCTGCCTTGTTATTAAAGCTAAGCAGGCATCATGAAATAAATTTTTTTCATCTTTTTGGGCTTCCCTGGTGGCTCGGTGGTAAAAAGTCCACCTGCCAATGCAGGCGACATGAGTTCCATCTCTGATCCAGGAAGATCTCTTATGTCAAGGAGCAACTAAGCCCATGCACCACAACTATTGAGCCTGTGCTCAAGAGCCTGGGAGCCGCAACTACTGAAGCCACTGCGGCCTACAGCCTATGCTCCACAAGAGGAGCCACTGCAATGAGAAGTCCACACAGCAATGAAGATCCAACATAGCCCAAAATAAGTAACTAAATAAAAATTTTTCCCATCTTTTTAATGTTCTGGAACAATCCACACAGGAATCATGTACTTCTCAAAGGTCTGAGAGCACGCTCCCATAATACCATCTGGGACTTTGCCTTTCTCTAGATCTTTTATGACCTTTTTAAGGTGCTTCCAACCTACTGTGGGAAAGAGGCAGTTGGGGGCCCATAATCAACTTTCATGCCTGGCATGTTCAGCAGGCACGAGAATGCAGAAGCGTCCTGGGCAAGATTTAGGCCTTTAGAAGAGGAAGTGTGGCTTCAGGTGGTTCAAATATTTTTCTTAAGACCACTGATATCTTTGTCTTCCCTTGACTTCTTGAATTTTCCCCTTTTTCTCTGTCCTTTCCAAGGATACCCTATCAAATGACGGTGCCCTTCCTGGACTCAACCATTTCTCACTTTGACAGCCCCTGCTCTGCCTTCTGTCTGAAGTGTCTCTTCACTCCCTCCTGCCTGATGGGCCTACACTCAGTCAGAGATCAGACCGAGACAACCGTCACTCTAGAAAATGTTATGGACAGAGGAATACGGAGAACATTTCATTGCCAGGGCAGAGTTAGGGCTCCCATGTTGGAATAAGACTCATTCTGCCTTTGTGACTCAACCTGCCCCTTTCAAGAAAGAGAGCTAAGGGGACTTCCTGGTGGCCCAGTGGGTAAGACTCTACGCTCCCAATGCAGGGTGCCTGGGTTCGATCCCTGGTCAGGGAACTAGATCTCACATGCTGCAACTAAGTTCACAAGCCGCAACTAAAAGATCCTGCATGCCTCAAACAAGACACGGTGCAGCCAAATAAGGAAAGAAGGAAGGAAAGAAAGAAAGAGAACCAATACTGTCTCACTGCTGAGAGACTGAATATATCAATACAAACAGACAATGGCCAGACATCTACGACAACAGAACTATAACCCACAACCTCGGTGGCGGCGGCCATCAGCTCAGGAACTCAAATGACAACACCTGTGGCAACCAGCCCAGAACGGTCAGGACTTGACCATAACTGCCAGCTTCACTATTTTTTGTCCCCATTTTCAACTGGACCAACTAGAGAAAATCAAACACGCTCCCCTAATCAATTACATGGGATGCCCCTCTTCTAGTTAGCCCATCTCCAATTCCCCCAGACCACAGCCTCCTACAGGGCATCCCTGAAGCCTCCCCTTTTTCCCACTAGAAAGCTTTCCCACTCTTCAGTCTGCCTAGGAGTCTCTGCTGAAAGCAAATGATGCTACTGAGTTCCTTGCTAGAGCAGGCTCTGAATAAAGTGCCTCTATTTGGGTGATCTCATTTGGGTGGTCTTTATTTTCACACTGCTTGCCTGTGAGGCCTCAACGAAGTTTGAGGGTGATCTAGGTGAAGGCAGCTGGCCAGTGCTCTGCGAGAGGTAACTAAGCCAGGCCCCAAAGCAGCTTCCCCTTATATTAAAACAGGTCTGGGTGGCTGCCTCGGAAAAGAGGGGAAATCTGCTCAGTGGGTGAGTGGTTTGGCTGGCTGGTGTGTGTCTACGAAGAGCTTCTATGGACACCAAGCCAGAAGCTTTCTCTCCACGAGCAGGGCCCCAAGTTTCCAGCAAGCACTTTTGAGTCCTTATGTGGACAGGTCCATTCAGCACACACAGGGGGACACATGGCAGGTACTCTGCAGCCCCTCCCAGCCTGCCCAGTGCACGTCCACCATGGGACAGGGTCCAGCTCTCCCTCCTAGCCCACCCAGCAGAGACACTGCCTCAGGCCTCCCTTCAACGCTGGCCTCTTTTTCCCTGGGGTGTGTGGGGGGTGGGGGGGGGGGTTTTGCAGATGTGCCTCCAAGCCCAGCTCTGCCCAAGTCCACAGAACTCAGTGGAGCTCCGGCCCCACCTCAGCTACACTCAGCTGAGAACAGCTTCAATTTACGAGTACAGTCCTCTCTGTGTGCTGGACCTTCTGCCTCTGAAAATCTTTATTTTTTTTTACATATCCTTCAATTTTTTTTTTTTTTCCAGAGGACTGAACTTGAAAACAGCAGTTTGAGGTTCAGACCTGGGCTTGGCCACATAATGGCTACCACCTAACAAATGCTTCTAACTACCAGCTATAATAACCAGGGCTTCCCTGGTGGCTCAGATGGTAAAAAAATCTGCCTGCAATGCGGGAGGACCGGGTTCCACCCCTGAGTTGGGAAGATCTCCTGGAGAAGGGAATGGCAACACACTCCAGTATTCTCACCTGGAAAATCCCATGGGCAGAGCAGTCTGACAAGCTACAGTCTATGGGGCTGCAAAGAGGTGGACATGAGCAACTAACACACATACACATAATAACCATGGGCATTTATTGAAAGATGACTACGTGCTAGGTATTGTGATCACGTCTACATGGATCAAAGCAATTGACTTCACCAACATCAGTGGTTAAGTGTGATGACTCTCCATTCCACACATGAGGAACAGAGGGGTTAGGTGACTTGCCCAAGGTCACCCAGCTGATAAGTGGAAGGGTCAGAATTGAAGCCTAGGTGGGAACTGTGTTATCAAGTCTTAAATCCAGGGCTGTCACTCACAGGCACTCCCACTGCCCTCCCTGCCACTCTGACAGCTCCTCTTCCTCTAGTCCTTTTGGGTTCAGAGCTGATGACAAGGCAGGGCCAGTTTCTGGAGTGTGAGCAGCAAACTGACTCTGGCCAAGCACAGTCACATATGTTTGGCTTTCTGCCTGCTTCTCTTTGCTTTTTTAAGTCTGCTCAGTGTGTGAACTGTGTCTTTTCTGCAAAACCTGAAACTTCATCTACTTTTTTATCCTTTTCAGAAAACACTCTCAGCCTCAGTGCTTGCTGGGGCTCCTTGCCCCAGGCCTCTACAGCCTTCACCTCTGGAATGAGAATGACACGCCAAGGGAAGCAACCAGCAGGGAATGGTGAATCGGGATGTTCCCATCAGCCTTAGAGAGGTTGCAAGGGCCAGGAGCTGAGATGGGTCTGCAGTATGGGCATTG
Source organism: Giraffa tippelskirchi (assembly GCF_054371585.1). Taxonomy (NCBI): domain Eukaryota; kingdom Metazoa; phylum Chordata; class Mammalia; order Artiodactyla; family Giraffidae; genus Giraffa; species Giraffa tippelskirchi. Next base: position 14,581,578 of record NC_137283.1, on the reverse strand, counting down.
TGGGAGTCTGCTTAGCTGCAGGTGAATCAGCCTTAAGGAAGAAGCTGGCTGAGGGGCTCTGCAGAGACCATCACTGGTGGAACCGCAGACCTGATTCCATTCCTTAGCACGCCACTCCTACAAGGCTAGTCTAAGGAAAATGACGGTGTTTCCAAGCAGGAGAGGAGGATGAGTCACAACCTTCGAGATAGAATCCCAACAATCCCCAAGCTCTGAAAACCAAAAGCCTTTTCATTTTTGGTGCCAAAACTCATGTCCCACTCAGCGTGAATATACATCCATTTCAGTGCAGACATGCCAGTGTGTCTGGTTACTGGAATTCAGAATTTGGAGGGACTTCCCTGGTGGTCCAGTGGCATAGACTCCACACTCTCCACACCTGCACTGGGCAGGGGACCCAGGTTCTGTCTCTGGTCGGGAACTAGATTCCACATACCACAACTAAGAGTTTGCATGCCAGATGCCACAACTAAAGATCCCACGTGTCACATCTAAGACCCAGCACAACCAAATAAATAAATATTTGTTTTAAAAATTCAGATTTGGAATCACATCTGCTCTTCAGGGTTTGGGAATGGGATTCTGGACCTGTAATAATATATCAGACATCCAGTGTGATGCTAAAGGTTTACATAGATGATTTCCTGAATGCCTTACAACCAACCCAGCCTATGAGCCTCACCCTACCGACAAGAACTCTTTCAGCCAGTGACCCAGCATACTCACCTAACCCACAGCTTTGCCTCAGGGACTCCTGGTCAGCCTGGCACAACTCCTACAACCAAGCTACAGCCCGAGGCCCCACCTCCCCAGGCCCCTTTTCCTTCTTTCCTCCACAGGAGGCAGGTCTGCACCACTGTCTCCCTGTGAAGAAAAGGCTAAAACTCTTTCTCCTCTCCTAAGGACAAATTCGATCTTAATTTTCCAGCTCTCTTTCCATGAAAGCTAGATAAAGGCTCAATGTCAGCGGTGATATTCAGCAAAACTGTGGATGGGTAAAAACGACCTCTGATCTGGACTGGAAGGACCCTGGATGAACTAATAAACTGTTAGGACACCACAGCTGAGGCCTCCCTGAGTGCGATGGCTCCTATGACAGGGCAGGTTGCTTGAGGGAACCTGGGAACTTGCCTGTTGGCGGTTCAGGAGACAATGCGCACATTGTGGCTCAATGGCTAAGGCTCCACCTCCCAAAGCAGGGGGCCTGGGTTCGATCTCTGGTTGGGGAACTAGAGACGACACGTGCCACAACTAAGACCCAGCGCAGCCAAATAAAAAAATATGAGAAACACATTCGTCCAGAAAACATATGTCTATAAAAAAGAGAACGGTTCCTATGGGGCTCCTAAGCCAAAGCAGCCGCCACAACTACCCATGGGCGTATCACCTCCTCGCCCCTGAGCAGTCACTTGGGGAAGAGAATGGCCCCTGAGCCAATGTGCGGGCTCCTGCGGAAGAAGTCACGTGGCACAGCCGTGCCGGCCGGCTGAGCATCCTGCGCTACATCCTCCTGACTCCCACACCGGGTGTGCATGGTCTGCTGTGTCTGAACATCTATTGAAGCCTAATCAGACCCTGGCAGACGCTGCTTTTCCTCCTCACAGCCCTCTCCTCACCTACTTCCAGGCTTTCCTCCCCCACAGAGAGAAGTGGGGCACCCGTTCTGCATCAGGATGGGATGCAGCCAGCGGGCCTGGCTTCCCGGGCCTCGACGCCACCCCTCTGCCGTGGCTCCTCGGCTGACAATCAGGATGAGAGGGCATCTGGGTACTGGCTGCTGGACCCTCTTCCCGCCGTCCAGTAAAACACTTGACCAAGATATTTATAATCATTTAATGAATGTTCCAAACATACCCTTCCTGGGGCTACAGATGAGTTTCATGACGATGGAAGCTGATGTACATCCACACCCACCCAAACAGGCACAGAATTAGCAGCAGTTTCTAGAAACCCAACACCAACCAGAAAGACATTGTAGGGAACAGGATGATCACTCAGTCAAAGAAGTTCTTTGGGATCCTTACTCTCCTCTTTCTCCTCCCCCCTCAGGCCTTCTCCAGGGTATGGATGTTCAGGATGGGAGAAGAGGGTAGGGAGGCCCCACCGCACTTACGCAAAGAGGCGCTCTGAGAACCCCACACCTCAGATGCAGTGAGATGACCCAGAGACAGAGGTCTGCTCAATAAATAAATAATTCCCAGAAGCCACCCCAGGGGGCTGGCAGGCTCAGGGTCTCCGAGCCAGAGGAGCCGCAACCCCAGGCCTGGCCAGGCTGCTCGCTACGTGCTGCACACCAGCACGTCTGCAAAGGGTCCCAGCAGGGTCTTGTTGAAGATGCAGCGGATCCACACCAGGTAGGTAGTGAAGGGCTTGATGTTCTCCGTGAAGGTGTGGTTCTGCAGGGCCAGCATGTAAGGCACGTAAGTGTTCTCCCCCTGCTCCTGAAGCCACACCTCATACTTCACCTCCCTCACCTTGAGGTACTTGAGGTTCCATGGGATCTGCCAGGAGACGGAGAGGCGGGCCTCCGAGGCGCCCTGCACCGACGCCTGGCACCGCGCCTCCCGCACCTTGCCAGGGTACAGGCTGACCGTCCACTTCTGCTTCCTCGGCCCCGGCTGGCCCTTCACCACGCGCCGTATGGTTTGGATGAGCGATGGGATGTCCACCTTGGTGTCCTGGTAGATTCGGAAGAGCCACTCAGGGTTCCGGCAACAGAGGTGCCGGGGGACCTCCCGACTTTGCAGGATCCGGGCCTGCTCGGCCCGGTCTAGGTGGGCGATGCCCCCCTGGTCCCAGGGCCGCTCGGGATGTGTGACCGTGTTCTCTGGCATCATGTTCTGCCAGGCTATGTACTGGAGGTCCATGCCAGGCAGTGTGGCCAGCGTCTTATAAGGGGTGTAGTGGTCAGGGTTAACAGCATAGGGGAAGAGCTCCACCACGGCTGCCCCGCGGGGCAGGAACAGGGCCGTGACCAGCTGGGCCCCGTGCATGCTGACCAGCATGGAGGCGTTGCTGACCAGCTGCACCACATCTGCAAAGGTGTGGTCTTCCAGGGACACCGTCACCGTCTTCATCTGGAACTCCTGGGCCAGGGCCAGCAGCAGCTCTGCCTCATTCAGAATGAGTCTGTTCTGGGTGCGGCTGAACACCAGGATGTACTCCTCGCCCAGGGGGCTCCTGGCTTGGCTCACGTTCAGCTTTTCCATCAGGAACCGCGAGAACTGTCGGATCTCGTTGCCAGAGACCAGGATGTTGGCCTTCGGGCCCTGGGGCTGGACGAAGCCGTACTGATACCAGGTGGTGACCTTGGAGAGGCCCACGAAGGCATGGGAGAAGCAGAGCAGCCGGCCCAGGGCCTTCAGTTGCGCCCGCAAGAGGGGCTGCTTGGGGCTGAGCAGTTTGTAGAGGTCGAAGTGGGCACCCTCTCCCCAGCCCTCCATGAAGAAGAGCCGCGCCTCGCGGGCCAGGCCGGGGAACTGCCGGAGGGTGTAGAAGAGGGGCAGCAGGTCGTCGTGGAAGACGTGCATGAGGTTGTCAGGGTTGAAGCGGTTGGCGATGAGGGCCACGTCGGGCACAAACACGGGCTTGGGCATGAAGCGCAGGGCGGCGGCCGGCAGCTCCACGAAGTTGAAGTACTGGGTGTTGTGGTCCTCCACGGTGGACAGGTCGAGCAGGGCCGGCTGGAAGCGCCGCGAGCCCAGGCTGGGCAGCATCACGGAGGCGTTGCCGTGGAAGAAGATGAACTCCTCCGCCTCGCTGGAGTAGCAGAGCCACTTGAAGCGGCAGAGGCGGTCGGTGTGCGTGCGGCCGGTGCACACCATGTGCGTGCCGCCCTCGGTCAGGATCTGCAGCGCCTTCGGGTAGTCGATCCGCAGCGCGGGGGCGGGGTCAGCGGCCCGGCGGCCGGCGGCCAGCTCCTCCTCCAGGGCGGCCGCATGCTCACGCAGCCGCACGTGCTTCCAGAGCACAGCCGCCAGCACGGACACCAGCAGGGCGTTGAGCACGGCGGACAGGTGCATCCTAGCGCCGCCGGGGGCCCTAGACAGACGACGGCGCCGGGGAAGCAGCTTGAGCCTGGCCGGCTTTACCCATCCCTGCGGGCTCCCGGAGGACAGGCAGGGGCCTGCGGGAGGAGAGAAGGAAAAGGAAAAGGTGTCTACATGGTGTGTCTCCCGTCACCCCGAGCACCCGCCCGGTGCCAGGCGCTGTGCTGGCCTCCGCTGCGGCACTGGATGCTTGCACCGTTTTGCACACTTGAAGATCTGGTAGGCTAAATGTGTTTAGTCACTCAGTCGTGTCCGACTTTCTGTGACCCCATAGACTACAGCCCGCCAGGCTCCTCTGTCCATGGGGACTCTCCAGGCAAGAATACTGAGTGGGTTGCCATGCCCTCCTCCAGGGGATCTTCCCACCCCAGGGATGGAACCCAGGTCTCCTGCATTGCAGGTGGATTCTTTACCATCTGAGCCACCAGGGAAGCCCAAGAATACTGGAGTAGGTAGCCTATCCCTTCTCCAGGGAATCTTCCAAACCCAGGAATTGAACTAGGGTCTCCTGCATTGCAGGTGGATACAAGAATCCGCCTGGTAGGCTAGACACTTGTTCTAAAATGTTCACCCACTTCCCTCCCCTGCTGCCTCCATGGGGGAGTACATATCCCTGTGCCTGGCCACATAACTTGCTTTGGCCAATGAGGTGTCAACAGACAACATATTCAGGGGCTTGAAAGGCGCTTGTGTGACTGTCTTTGCCCTCTTTATGACTAGGATGTTGCTGTGAGAAGAATGTGATCAGCCGAACTTGCTGGTGCCAGGAGAGAGCTATGTGGGGAGCACAGCTGTTGCAGCCATGCCGGTGTGCCTCGGCTAACCCACAGATGTGTAAGTGAGCGAGGATCGTCAGAACCACTGGGCAAACCCACCCAAGCCCGGGCAACAGATGCCTGAGCTGAACAGATGCTTCTTATTGTGTGTCACTGAAATTCTGGAGCTGTTTGTTATGAAACACTGCTGCAAAGAAAGCTAACTGCTGTGTTGTGAGAAGCCGCAAGGAAAATCCCCATTAGGGGCCCACCTCCCTGGTACTGCCGGGGAAGGACTTCACCTTACCATGGGCACAAATGGGATGGGAGGCCTGTGAGCACCGGTCCCAGGCTGCACACCAGGACCCCTGTTATGCCCCATCTGGACACACGCACAGGGATTTCCTATTTGGCAATCACGCCTGCTGGTTTTTTTGTCTCCATGAAAAGATGGGTAGAAACTTGTCCCCTCACTGGTCCAGTAAGAGAACTGTGTCTGAGTCTCACCACTGACAAGGGTTCTGTATACAGAGGCAACACCTCCGAAGGGTTAAACTTCCTGTCCCACACACTCTTGCCTACAGGGAGGCCTGGCTGGGCTGCGGGCATTTGCTCCCATGTTCCCCCGCTACTGGGAAGGGTATCATACCTGCTCTGAGGCCCAGGGCTCTTCAGACAGCCGAAGAATGGGACTGCTCAGTTCTCATGGAAACAGCACGGGTGACACCGGACACCAGCCATGGGGTGAGAACAGGGCACCTGCTTAGCTGGCTTCTGACTGCGCCTTCAGTCAGCCCTGTTCATCTCCAGGGCAGGGCCTCTAAGAGCCCAGAAACCCTGCAGCCGAGAAATCTGCTTAAGCATCAGTGTTTCTCAGTCTTTTCAAAGCCATGTACCCACTAATAATAGAGAAAACCTCTTTCATGCTTCAAACTGATCCGTAAAGTGCAGCAACCCCTTCTGCCAAGAATCTCTCACACACAAGACTCTTCCATAATATCTGCTCCCCAAGACAACAGGATTTCATCAACTTCTACTTTAATTTTTTTTGACTTTTTGCCCATGTCATTCAGCATGCAGGATCTATCTAGCCTGTGCCCTCTGCAGTGGAAGTGTGGAATCGTAACTTTTGGATCGCCAGGGAAGTCCAACGTCTACTTTTTCCGAAGTTAGTATTTTATATCTATATCTGTATATGTAAAATGATAATGTTGCATATACTTTTCCAAATATATGTGTCCCCATCTAGAAATTCTCCACCCAGCCTCACCAGCTAAGAACTACTTTGCTATTAGGTTGAACCATGTTAAGTTGCTGATACTTGACAATTTCTGACCAGTGTCCCATGGTCCTGCCACTATCCTTACCACCACTGTGGAATATATATATAGAGATAGAACTACCAAGGCTGCTCGAGAGAGAACAGCTGTGTACCTAGCACCACACGACTGCAGCTGGAGTTCTGACATCTCTCTAGGAGGTAAGAGGAGAAACCAGGAGTCAGAAAGAGGCCAAGAGGACAAAAAGTTAATTCTTCTTCGGGATGGGGAGAGGAAAAAAACTGAGGAAGTAAGGGCAAGGACAAGAAGAGTTTAAGAAGATAATGCAAAGGCAGGGAGAGCAAGGGGCCTCACTGAGGGCTGGTGAGACCGCCCTGAGAGCCTCAGCTCGGAAGCGGCCAGACAACTGAAAAGAGAGTCACAACTGAATGACAGGTGGCAGCTCCAGCAGGAAGAACGGCTGCGACACATGTACCTTTCCACACACGTGGGGCTCCTGGCTCCAGTGGGCGAGGGGGGCTGAGCGCAATGACACTGCGGCAGCAATAGGCAGAGTCAGCACTACTAAACAGCATTCTCACTAACAGGAACCAGGGCTCCTTGGAGAAGTAACTGCTTCCAGGGCCGGGAAAGGAAAACTACAAGATGAGCCTAGAATATCTTATAGTGCCAGAATGTACGGAAGTTCTCAAAAAAATGATGGGAGCATATCCAAAAGACACAGGATCCAAACTGAAGGAGCTCCAATGGCTGAATCTGGGACAATTTGAGTAACAAAGTTAAAAAGCAATAGTAATGGATTATATAACCCATAGAATAAAATAAATACCCATGAGTCAATATTGATATGAATAGATAACTGAATAAATAGGGGAGAAGACACAGATCTTATAGTAGAATGCCAATTAATAAGTGTAGAAACAATAATGGAAATAGAACATCACCAGTTGGCAAACATCATAGCGACAACTGTTTCAGGCAAGATTCACTGATGGATGCTAAAATTAGTGGGTGCAAGTATGGTGAGAAACAGGAAATCTGCACAGTCTCTAAGTATCTCCCTATGAGATACATATTAATTACAAAAGTAAAAATATAAATTTTACAGCAGAGAAGCTTGGAAGACATCGTTTGAACCAAATAATCACCATTAACATCACCAATAATAACAATACTGACACCATGTAACCCTTAATATAATGTGCTGAGGAGGGTACCTCGTTTCTGGAGCCTTCCTGTGCAAAATAGCATAACCTCAATCTATATTTCTAAATGGGGAAAACTTGGCTCTAGTTCCGGTTCTGGCTCTGAAGATGGTCTGTTAATTTTAGTTAATATTAAGTTAATTTTAATTAACTTCAGTTCAGTTCAGTCGCTCAGTTGTGTCAGACTCTTTGCAACCCCATGAATCACAGCACGCCAGGCCTCCCTGTCCATCACCAACTCCCGGAGTCCACCCAAACCCATGTCCATTGAGTCGGTGATGCCATCCAACAATCTCATCCTCTGTTGTCCCCTTCTCCTCCTGCCCTCAATCTTTCCCAGCATCAGGGTCTTTTCAAATGAGTCAGCTCTTCACATCAGGTGGCCAAAGTATTGGAGTTTCAGCTTCAACATCAGTCCTACCAATGAACTTAATTAATATTAAGTTAATTTCAGTTAATATTAAGATTAGTTAATATTAGTTAACTGTTAAAATTAGTTAACAAAGAAAACATAAAACCCAAATTGAAAGATATTCTACAAAATACTGATCAGGACCTCTGCAAGAGTTAAAAATCATAAAAGAGAGGGGAAGACTGAGGAGGTCCCAGATTGGAAGAGAGTAAGGAGACACGACAGCTAAATGCAATGTGGGATCCTGGGCCAGAAAAAGGACATTAATAGGACAACTGGCAGAATTTGAGTAAGGTTCATGGTTTAATATCAGAGCTGTGTTCACTTCCTAGTTTTGATAATGACACTGTGGCTGTGTAAGATATTAACATCAGAGGAAGCTGAGTGAGGTGTTTTTTTGTGTTAAGTCTCAAACTATTTCAAAATAAAAAGTTATTAAAAATTAGATAAGAAACAAGAGATGTGAGTTGAAAGTCACTCAGCTGTGTCCAACTCTTTGTGACCCTGTGGACTATAGTCCATGGAATTCTCCAGGCCAGAATACTGGAGTGGGTAGCCTTTCCCTTCTTCACAGGATGTTCCCAACCCAGGGATTGAACCCAAGTCTCCAGCACTGCAGGCTGATTCTTCACCAGCTGAGCCACAAGGGAAGCCCAAGAATACTGGAGGGGTTAGCTTATCCCTTCTCCAGCGGATCTTCTCAACCCAGGGATCGAACTGGGTCTCCTGCATTGCAGGGGGATTCTTTACCAATGGAGCTATCAGGGTAGCCCAGAAACAAGAGAACGTTAAGTATTTACATGTAAAACAACAAGTATGTGGTTTGTTCTAAACTACTCCAGCTAAAAAGGCATGGAGACAGGTGAAACACGGATATTGGTAGTTAAAGATGATGACGGGGGCTTTTTTGATGCTCTTTTGAGTTTGTCTGACATTTTGCATAGAAAAAGTTTAAAACGAAACCATAAAGAATAAAATAAAACCACTATTACAAAATGACAGAACACTGGAAAGTGGGTAAGTAATAAATTAATACTCAAAAATAAAGCTGTGTCTGGCGAGATGGGAGGCAGATAGGTGTAGCACAAGCTGATGCATGTTTTGCTCTGATCGCAGACAAGAACGGCTTCCAACAGCAGCTAAAGCCAAAACAGACACACCCAGGGAATATCAGAAAGCAAGACTCCCAGGAAATGAGGAAAGTTAAGACCACCTCCAAGCTGAGCCGGCAGCTCAGGCCCGAGTACTCACAGCGTCTCTTATGAGCATTCTGCTACCTGGCCCTCCCCTGTGGTGAAAGGCAGGCTGGGCAGCAGGTGGGGATGTGGGGAAGGGGCCACGGGCAGGAAGGAGGACCAGGGGGCTGTGTGTGCCACAGCCAATCCCAGTCAAGTCACTGAGCTTGGGGGCCTTGGGGCAAAGCATATGGGAACCAGCAAACATGAGGCCTTGTGGGGCTAAAATGCAACCAGGCAGAGACCACCCCGGAGCCTGGGGAGTGGGAAAGACTGTTTCTAATCAGATGCCATGTGCTCCACCCACCCTCAGGTCCTGCCCGCAATGGTACTGACCGAAGGCGGGACAAATACAGACTGGCCTATGTGGATCTCTCATAGACATGTCAGGCTCTCCTGTGGGAGACCCTTCCAAGAGGGAAAATGGGAGGGAAGGTTTGCTGGGAGTGGACAGGACATTTCCTGAGAAGTAGTGTGGTGGATAAAGCATGGAGCCCTGAGGGTCAGACTGCCTAAGTTTTCTCCACTTGACCAGTTACAGGCCAGGGGGCTTGCACCAACATCTGACGGGGCCAGTCGCATAAACCCCCCAACCCCATCCTCCGCAGATGAGAGGGCCCTGAGCCATATTCTCCATGGGCTCCCAGAGTTCCCTAACAGATTAAGGGGATTACAGAGTGGCCCGGAGTGGGACTGGCCTTCTTCCCTGCCCGCTCTTCCCCACTCCCCTGCTCATGTATGCTGCGATCAAGTGCAAATAATCTACCTGCACTTGAATCCATGTCTCAGGATCTGCTTCTGGGGAATGTTAATTAACACAAAATACTACTGCATTTTGCCCCTGTGGAGACAGATGGAGGGCCGCCCTTGCATTTTTCCCTGCTGTGAAATAGCCAAAGTGTGGTAGTGAGAATGCCAACAAGAACTAGGGCAGTCACTGCTCATTACAAAGTCCTCCCAGTCTGTTCCCCAGGCTCCCCCGTGTCTGTCCACTCTCAGCTGCACGGCAGCAGCCTGCAAATGCCAGAACAGAAAGATCGGGCAAAACCCTCAGAAATGTTTTCAAAAGATAACAGATGGAGGCAAAGGGGACATTAACCAGATCCCTGATTCTAAAGAAGCCAAGGTTCTCCCCAGTCCTGTCTGCTGGCTGAGGAGATACAGCTTTTCCGGACCAGGTACACGCTGCTGGAAGAGGAGGGCAGGGTCCCTGTGGCCTTCCTCCGTGGAGTCCTGTTACAGAGGCAAATAAAAGAGGCCTGAGTTGGCCTCTGAGACACCTTCTCTGATTGTGGGGCAGAGGGCTGACTACAGAGCTGAGTTGTTTGGAAATAAACTTGCATGGAAGAGACAGTCCTTCTTGGACTTTTAAGGTGTGCTGAAGAAGACTGTTGAGAGTCCCTTGGACTGCAAGGAGATCAAACTAGTCAATCCTAATGGAAATCAACCCTAAATACTTACTGGAAGGGCTGAAGCTGCAGCTGCAATACTTTGGCCACCTGATGTGAACAGCCGACTTACTGGAAAAGACCCTCATGCTGGGAAAAACTGAAGGCAAAAGGAGAAGAGGGTGGCAGAGCATGAGATAGCTGGATAGCATCACCGATTCAATGGACATGAACTTGGGCAAATTCCGGAAGATAGTGAGGGACAGGGAGGCTTGGAGTGCTGCAGTCCATGGGGTTGCAAAGAGTCAGACGTGATTTAACAACTGAACAACACAACAAATCCATAGCTTGGATGGTGTTGTCTTCAGCACACCTGTCTAGGCTGGGAGTCCCGGGAGGGAAAGAGCCTGTCACCTACGAGCAGACCACTCTGGTCTCAAGTTATCTGTCAAGTCACTCTGTCCCACAAAAAGCCTGATGTGGAGCAGCGGACCGTCTCTGAGAAGAGGTGAGGGGCAAGGGGAGGAGGCAGGGGAGGACAGCCCTGCTAAGACAGAACAAGGCCTCAGGCTTACAAAGGGCCCTTGCCCAGAGCACGCATCTTCCAGCAAGGAGGCAAGCTCTGAGAAGATTCCCAGAGGAAACCCCTCCTGAGGCCTGGAGGTGGGGCCATGGTGGAAAGCTGGGGCCTTGAATCGTTCATGAGGTAGGTCCTTCGACTCCTTCCTTCATTCTCCTGACAGCAGGCTCAGTCAGATGTGGGCAGGCCTGGCCCTGACCTGTGCGGCACAGCCAACAACCAAGCAGGATGGACGTCGGCCGCTGCGCTCCTCCCCGGGTGCCTCCTCTCCCTTGGCCATTGCATTTAGGACTCAAAGGCTATGTGGCACAAAGAGCTTAGTGGCTCAGCCAGGACGAAGAATGATATGGAGCAAGAACATTTTCCAATGGTATATTTTTAGTGTTAGAATATTTTCATCAAAAATATATCAAGTTTGGTAGATGTAAGATGTTTACCTAATTTTTTTCTTTAATTTTGCTGACAAGTCAATCAATAGAACAATGGATTCAAACGAAAAGAGAAAAAAAGTACTTTTCAAAAGAAAGGGAGAAAAAGAGAAATGAGATTTAAAACATGCTTAAAACAGCCCTCTAGAAACTGAGGCAGACAGAGACACCGCCAATTCACCCCCTGCCCCAAACTGCTTCCCTCAGCTCCTGGACCAGATATGGATTATCAGATTCTTACAGACAGTGGGGTCCTACCTATTCCAGGAAGCATTGGAGGAAGGTGCTGATGCTCCTGCCACAGCTGCAGACACCGTAAGACCTGGGGGGTCCCTACTGTGGGGGCTCCCAGCCGAGGCTGCTCACCCAGCCCCGGGTGCCGGCTCCAGACACAGGCACAGAAAATCCGTTCACAAGGGCCCTGGCATCTGATAAGGAGTAAGAGCCCCAGGAATTCCAGGCCTGGAGCAGAGGGTGCAAATTCACATGCTTACTGAGGCCAAGAACCAATGGTCTCTGGGCAGTGTGCCCCAGAGACCAAACACCCAGATTAAAGTTCAAGTTGACGAGGGCGTGGCAGTACAGTGGCCTGGTGGTACCTATCAGTATTAGTCTGCTCCAGCTGCCATAACCAAGTACTGCAGACAGGGTGATCTAAACAACAGACATTTCTTTTCACACAGTTCTGGCGGCTCGAAGTCCCAGATCAAGGTGTCAACATGTTTGGTTTCTCCTAAGGACTCTCTCCTGGGCTTGCAGATGGCTACCTTCTCACTGTGTCCTCACATGACCTCCTTGTGTGCACTGAGGGAAGAGAGGTCTCTGGTCTCTCTCCTTGTTATTGGGACAACAGTCCTATTAGATTAGGGCCCCACCCTTATGACCAGTCTTCCCTGGTGGCTCAGAGGTTAAAGTGTCTGCCTCCAATGCGGGAGACCTGGGTTCGATCCCTGGGTCGGGAAGATCCCCTAGAGAAGGAAATGGCAAACCACTCCAGTATTCTTGCCTGGAGAATCCCATGGACGGAGGAGCCTGGTAGGCTACAGTCCACGGGGTCGCAAAGAGTCGGACACAACTGAGCGACTTCCCTTATGACCAAGCTCCTCGGTCCATGGAATCCTCCAGGCAAGAATACTGGAATGGGTTGCCATTTCCTTCTCCAGGGGATCTTCCCAAGCCAAGGATCGAACCCGAGTCTCACACATTGCAGGCGGATTCTTTACCGTCTGACCTACCAGGGAAGCCCTTATGACCTTAGTTAACCTTAATTACCTCCTTAAAGGTCTTGTCTCTAAATACAGTCACACTGGGGGTCAAGGCTTTGATTATGAATTTCCAAGGACACAATTCAGGCTGTAATACTACTATTCTGGTTTTCCAGAGAAGCCAGAAATCCATTTAAAATGGGAAACGTCCTAGTCTGTAATTTCTGGCCACTCTTCCACCTGAGTGAAGATGACAGGCAGGCCCAAGGACTGCAGCTGCTGGCCTTGTTGCTGGTGTAACAGGCCCCAGGATGTGAGCTCTGGTCTTAAATGAAGCCCTCTGCTGCTGACCTAGCCAGCAGTACCAGGTTCCCCACTGCCAGGACCAGCCACTGCTCACTCCCCCAGGAGCAGGGCTGGGAGGCCAGGACTGCCAGCACCCGCCAGACTCAGGCTCAGAAGACGGGCAGGGCCAGGCCAAGACAAGGGCTGGTGATAGTGTCTAAAGGAGGTTTTCTATTCATAGTACAACAATTTTACTTTAACGGGTTGTTCATACCCCCAATTGAAAAAAATCAGAGAGTTCTTGTCAATTATTGAAAAATATGCTTCTACCCTAAATGCAGCCTGAATCACTGGTGCTGAATGATGGAAGCTTCCTGTCCTGTACCGATGCGTCTCACACGTCGCCAATTAGTGGACAGCACACAAGTTCCAATAACTCCAACGCCCTCAGAGTGATCTCTCCCTGCTCCTTCCCCCTCCTAGTTATGGTCACCAGAAGCAGAACATGGACCTGCTGCTCCTCACATCATGTTTATGTGGGGTCCAAACTTAGATCTCCATCAATGCTACTGACAAACCTGAACAACCACTGACAAGACAGCAGGGTTTCTGCTAAAAGCATTTACATTTTGGCCAAATGTTGGCAGCCTCTGAGTACTCCTTGTAAAACCTGATATTTAAGTGATCAGGCATCTTTAACAGTTAGTTACAAGTTCACATGCTTAGGCCAAAAACTTAACATGGATAATAAGTCCTCGCTTTAGTATAAAGAGCAAAGAAAGGCCAAGATGCAGATGTTCATCCTCTATCAACAGCTAAACATAGTGACTCTTCTTTCTTATCAATGAAACAGGATGGAACTCCTAGGGTAGACCTAGGAACTCCTAGGGCTGTGTGTGGAGCAAGAGAATTCCAGTCTGTCTGACTCTGGCACGATGGGTAAAAGCAAGCTTTGCTGAGGACAGCCAAGGCTCCAAGGCACTCAGCACAGGCGGAACAGCTAAACAGGTGGAGGTGAGTCCCGCCTACACCAACACAGAAACCCTTGCTCGGACAACCTCCCGTGACACCATCTGGCTTTTGCTTGGCACCCATGGGTCACTTGCAAGTTAGAGCTCCCGGTGTTGGCCCTTTCTGGCATAACAGAAAAGCATTACTAGGCACCAATGTGGTCACAAACAGGGATGAAACAGGAAGAGAGAATCGAGTGAGTGGCTGCTGTGATGCTTAGAACATGCCTGCATGACTGATTGCATCACGAGGGTCAGAAGGCCACTCACTATAAGAAGCATAAAACATTCACCAAGAAGAAGGGAGAAGTGTGGATGACAGGAAATGGTTCTGGTTGGACCTGAGGCTATCCACGGAAGCGACCTGAAGGGTGGGGGAATTTTGAGCAAGGTTTCGGAGGTGTTTTGGTGGTCGTGGGGGTTAAGATGACTGTCCCTGTTAGGTGTCCACACATCCCTGCTGGCAATGACTACAGCAAACCTCTGTCCACAGCAGACACCACTGTGCCCAGCTCTCACATTTGCCCACCAAGCAAGCCACGAGGTCACCCAGCTATGGGCTCCTCTCCCATCCCAGAGCCATGACAGGCAGGCCCGAAACCACATACAGCTGAAAGGGCAGTGTGTTCCAAGACAGGCACGGAGTGGGCAGCGTCAGAAGACGTGCGTTTCAACAGTGGAGCCCCCTGGGCTCAAGTGATCACTTGTGAGGCCCCTGCAGGGGGGGAGCCAGGCAGTGTCGAGGTCACAGCAGTCCCTGCCAAACACTCGGGGAGCCTGAAGCCCAGCGTTAGTGAGTGATAAGGAGGCGAGAGGCCTCAGCAAGGGTTTTTCTTTGGCCTCATCACCAAGGTGTCACCCTCATCTCCTTCCTTGCATCATTACCACCACCACCAGCATCATATCACAGCCGACATCTACTGGCCAATCATGAGGTGCCGGGTTCTCCACTTTACATGACGATCTTCATTTTATAGATGGTAGAACCAAAGCCCAGAGAGACCTGCCCAAGGTCACGCAGAAAGCAGCAATGAGACTAATGAAGGCGGGCTGGGTACAACGTCTGTCATCTCTGTTACCTGCTTTCCTTCTTTTTATCTGGAAATAATCCCAGACTTATAAAAATAAAACAAAACTGTGTGTATAGTACAAAGAACTCTCCTACATCCTTACCCTTACCACCAACCGCTAATCTGACACATTCATTTTACCATTTTCTTTTTCTGAACCTTTTAAAAATAAGCCAGAGACATCTTGCCCCTTTAGTCCCTACCACTTCATCATCTGTCTCCTAAGAATGAGAACATTCTCTCGTATCACACAAAATCGGGAATTAATATTGATACAATACTGTTAGTAATTCATGGTCTCCATTCTGTGGCCCAGAATCCAAGCCAAGGCGAAGCCTGGCGGCCAGGTAGCATGTCTCACTCGTCTCCCCTAATCTGGGCAGCTTCTCGGACTTTCATGGCCTCAACAAATTTTAACAGAGTTGGATATTTTCTGGTATGTTCCTCAATTTGGGCTTGTTTGGTGTTTCTTCATGATTAGACTCTAAATATGCACCTCTGGCAGGAATCAGAGTCTATATGCCTAATTGCTCATATGAAACTATTCTATACAAGTGCTTCTGGGACTCTCCCAGTGGGGCAGCCAGGATCAGGAAAGATCCAGAAACCCCATTCTGTGTAGGATGCAAGGAGGAGTAGGGCCCTCTTCCTCAGGGAAAAGAAGCCCCTGAACCTTGGGCATTCTTCAAACACTGAGGGGCTGAGCAGCAAGAGTGAGGCTGCTGCAGAGGGGGCTGCACCCCTCTCTAACAGAGTGGACACACACGCATGCTGGTGACACGTGCAACCCAGGCCCCGGGCTGAAGAACGGACATGCAGTTCCCAGCTGCCACTCTGCCCCCAGCATGGCTGCGAGGGCCACCAGGGCCCTGAAGTAAGGCCTGCAGAAGGAAGTCACGGGGGGATTTCAGTGTGGGAGACAGGAAGAGGACTTCTCTAAGGCTTAGAGCTGTTCTAACACAGAGGAATTATCAACTGTAGTGAGCCCCTGCCCTGCCAGGAAGTGGTCTGGAAAATCAAGGTCAACCTGTGAGGTGGACACAGGGTCCCCCAAAGCAGTCTTAGTATCACCTGGGATGTGAGAAATGCAAACTTTGGGGCCCCTCCAGACCTGCTAAACCAGAATCCCTGAGGGAACCCAGGAACCCATGTTTGTAATAAAGCTTCCAGGTGACTCTAGTGTGAACTCAATTTTAGGAGGTCCTCTGAGATTTCTGTAACACTCCACAATTCTGCAATTCCCCACTTCTAAATACCCAGCAGGGCATTTCTGTCCAACCCAGGGTAAACCCCCAAGGACACCCCTACCCCTCACAAAGGCTAGTAAATCCTCTCCCCAGACTCTGCTAAAATGATGTTCCTGGGGCAGCCTATGTTCCTGGGCAGCCTGAAAAGGCTGCCATATTCTAAGCCCCACTTTGAGAAAAGTTTCCCCAGCTCACACCTTCCCACACAAGCCACATCACTTATAATGCTGAGTGGCAAAACAAGACAAAACCAGCCCAGTTCTCAAGGACACAGCTAAATGGATGAGAGAGTGGAGGCTGGGCCTAAAGCAGCCACCGGTGGAGATGCCCGAGAAGTCAGACGAGGAGGTGGTGCTTGTATCAGATGTCCACACCTGCAGGCCTGCAGGGAGAAGGTCGGTCTCCTGAGAGATGGACTCTTGGCTCCTAACAGTGGCCACCGTCACTCCTCTTGGAAGCTCTGGGACCCAGCCTAACCCTGATAACTCCTGAAATCCCCCAGGATGTGCCTTGATTCCTGCCACAAACCCCTGCTACTGAAGGTCCCCAGGGTGTTTCTTGTCACTGGGTGTTTCTAAAACAACCGGACCCAAAGGTCTGTACTGGGAACAACAGTGATAGTAGCAATACAGCAGACCAGGTCCCCAACCCCTCCCTGAAGCCTAGCCCAGGGCTGAGTACCCACTGCCCAGCCAGGAAAGAGCCCTCTGTTATGCTTTTCAAAGTGGAGAAAAGAGACAACTCTTAGCATTAAGACTGTACTGATGGGACTTCCCTGGTGGTACAGGGGATAAGAATCTGTCTGCCAATGCAGGGGTCATGGGGTTCGATCCCTGGTCCAGGAAGATCCCACATGCCATGGAGCAATTAAGCCCATGCGCCTCAACTACTGAGTCTGTGCTCTAGGGCCTTTGAACTGCAACTACTGAGCCCACGTGCTGCAAGTACTCAGCCCACATGCTGCAACTACTGAAGCCTGCATGCCTAGAGCCTGTGCTCCACAAGAGAAGACACCACCATTAGAAGCCACACCGAAGAGAAGCCCCCACTCACCACAATCAGAGAAAGCCTACACAAAGCAATGAAATCGTAGTGCAGACAAAAATAAAATTAATTAATTTTTTAACAATTAAAAAAAAAAAGACTACTGATAGTAGTCACCACTGGCAGAGTGAAAGGTGTGGTTTCCTGACAGACCCTGGGTCCTGAGTATGTAAGTGAGGACCTGGGAAGCCAAACAACATGGAAAGACTGGGACTTCCCTGCTGGTCCAGTGGCTAAGACTCTGCACTCCCAATGCAGAGGGCCCGGCTTCAATCCCTGGTCAGGGAACTAGATCCCACAAGCCTAACTGCTAAAACTAAGGAGTTTGCACACTGCGACGAAGACCTGCTACAGCCAAATAAATAAGTAAAACGTGGAAGGATTGACAGCTCTTCTGAAACATGTCAGAAAGAGAGTGCTGGCCTCTGGACAGGGGGTGGAGGTTAATGCCACCACCGTCTTACTTCCTGTGCACCTACTATGTGCCAGTCACTGTTCTAAGCCCTTTCTCTGCCCGCTTCCACTTAAGCCTCAATGCAAAAGCCCTCTAATGCAAGTACTCGTATTAGCTCCATTTTCCTTTAATATGAAAAACTAGAGCTTAGTGGGCTTAAGTCCTTTCCTCTAGGTCCTGCAGCTCAAGGAGAAGCACCAGAATTCAAGCCTGTGCCTGGCTCTGAGGTTCGCAGTAATTCAGACTCAGAGGCACAGCTGGTGATGGAAAAGCAGGAGAGACCTCAGAGCTGTGAGTTCTCCTCATGCAAGGGCAGAGCAGCTGTGGACGGCTCTGGAAACAAAGACCCACAGGCCCTGAACTGTAACTTAGCAACCCAAGGCTTCTTATGTGTACCTGCTCCCCACCCAGCCAGGCAAGCAGCTCAGGGAGCCGTGGTCATTCTCTCACCTGGAGGGAGGTGTGGGGCGCCCAGTGGGGTGACGATTATCCCACCCACACTGGTGCTGTGCTGACAGGGTTAACCCACATATTTAGAATGAGAAAACCAACATTTTTTAGAGCTACAAGAGCCCTTAGAAATTATTTGCTCCAACTCTTTATATTATAAAAGGTCTTGAGGGACAGTGGGAGCTCTCACAGGCAGCCGAGATGAAAGCAGTGGGGCTGGCTTTCCTCAAACCCACAGCTCGCAGGCGAACCCCCTCCCCAAAGCAGAGGTCAGGCCCAGAAGAAGCACACGCCTCCAGGACTCTTCCCAGCTTCTAGACAAGATCACTTCTTCTCCAAACCAGGCTTCCAAGTCTCACCCAGATTACGCCCTTCCCTGGTCCTGTGGTCCGTGATGAGGGCCTCTAGGGCCCACAGGGCCTTCGGCTGCCTCTTCCTAACGCTTCACCCTCCAGCCTCGGCCAACCTCAGACACGGAGAGGAAGCACCCTCGGCCAGGTTGCAGGCTCCTGCCTCTTCTCCAAGTGGCCCAAGGCTACCTGCTATAACACTGGGGCTGCCCCAGGTCACAGACAGGCTTCTAGAACCGTGAAGACCCCAAGCAGCAGGGGAGGGGAAGTAAAGGGCACCAGTTCTGGAGTGAGATGCCAGGATGTGAGCTCTGGTCCTGACGCTCAGCAACTACATCATCGTACACCAATTCTTCTTTTAAATTTTTTCACCACACAAAAAGGTGTATATAATCAACATACACAACATGCTAAGAGTGGCAGTAAGTAGACACCCAGGAAACCATCACCATAATTTATGCCATGACCTATCCATCACCTCCGAAAGTTTCCTCTGTCCCTTTATTTACTAATTTTTGTGATAAGAACACTTAACATAAGCTCTACCCTCAAAGCAAAATCTGAAGCATATACTACAATATTGTGAACTGTAGGCTCACAGCTGTAGGCTGTGCACCAGGGCTCTCAGAACTCAGCCATCTTGTCCACCTGAAACTTTACACCCTTTCACTGATACCGTCTCATTTTCCCTCCCTACAACCCCTGGCAACCACCATTCCACGCTCTGCTTCCGTAAGTCTGACTATTCTATATTCATCCTTTAAGTGGTATCATGTAGCTATTTGTCTTTTTATGTCTGCCTGGGCCAGTTCTTAAACCCTGCAAGCCTCCATTTCCTAGTCTGAAAAACAGACAATTATACCGACTTCACAGGGTGGTTTGGTGAATTCAAAGAGAACTCAGGCAAAGCACAGTGCCTGACAATTATTTTTATATAGTTATTGTTAACCATAATAACACCATAACTTCCATTCACTGGTACTGACTCCAGGCCAGGAACAATGCTAAGTGCCTGACAAGAATTCTCTCATTTATTCCCTATTACAAATCTAGAACAGGTGTTACCAATCTCATTCCACATTTGAGGACGTATGCTCAGAATTATTCAGAGGACTGTCCAGTGTCCCACGGCTATCAAGTGGTGAGACTGGGAATCAAACCCAAGTTTGGTTTCAAAGTGTATGATGACATTTTGGGGCTCTGCCTTTCATGTTCATGATTTTATCCAATTAAAAGATCTACTAGGTGATAGGCCTGGGGGAAGAGTATCCACTGACAACCGAAAATAACGAGGACATTTGGGGATTGGAACAGTTGATAATTTAATTTTCTGGTTAGCTCAGTATTCACTAGAAGCCTCTGTGATTGCTAAGTATTTTCTAAAGCAAGGCTCAGAGTAAGAACTTGCCACATCAAGGCCACCAGGACACACAAACGGCTGCAGTGTGGGGGAACTGCACCTGCAGTCGCCAGCACCCCACCCTCCTCTTTGCTGAGGATCCCCACTCTGCTTCTCCTCACCCTCCCAGGGCCCAAGACTCAGAATCTGATGTGCTGTCCATCCCTGGGGAAGAGAGGACCTGTGCTCCTTCCTGGCTCTGCTGGCAAGTCATTTGTAATGTGAAAGGATGACTTGGAGAATAGATCTCCAAGATCCATGAGAGTCAGAGTGGGCAGCTAATTCCAGTGATACAGACCTTGGTTCCAATCTCACCGCTAACATTTTCTGTTTGTTAGCGACCACAAATGCTAATATTTGCTGCACATTCACTGTGCACCAGACACTGAGCTTCCAACTTGTACAGCATTATTTTTTTATTTAATCTTTACAGCAACCCTGCTTTGCAAAGAAATAAGAGGTTCAGAGAGGACAAGTGACTTGCTCAAGGGCACACACTTGGTAAATGAGAGCCAAGATTAGAATGCCCCGCACATGTAGCAGAACGTGAATGAACCTTGTTCTGTGCTCTGAGCCACCACATCCTATGAGATAGCTCACCCCATAACCATCCCCATGCCATTGTCGATTGCCCCAAAAGTAGGTTCTGAGACTTGGCTGGCATTAAGAAAGCCAACCCTAGCGGCCCACCACTTGGCAGGACTCTGGCCTGAGGACCCTTGACCTTAGCAGAGGATATCCGTCAGGAGACCAGCTCCTCCACACGTTAGGGCCTGAAGCCCTACTTTTGCATCCCTACTTTTGAGGCTATCCCAGCACTGTCAAGCAGGCGATGCCAAGCTGTCATCACCAGACACACAGTGGGCACCCTACTGAGCCCCCAAGGAGCCCAGGGGTCACTTGTGGGCTGTCCTGGTACTCCCTTCACAGGGAGCTTGGGAGGGCCAGGCCCCCTCTGTGCTTCTCGCCTGGCTCCCTGCCACCCGCGCCTCATGCTTACCATCTCCCAAGCAGAAGGGCGTGGGAACCGGCTGCCGGTGCCAGCCCGAGCTAAGGTCTGTAGCTGATACGCCGGGCCCATCTCCCCTCACCCTCGCCTCCTTCGGCCCCATGCACATCACTCCTCCCAGCCGCAAACCCCCTCCGCTCCTCTCCACCCCTCCGGGGGGAGGTCGCAGGGCCGCTCCTTCAATTCCAAACCCAGCGGTGTCGTGGAACCCTTGCCCGCCGCCAGCGCGCGCACCTCACCTGCACCCTACAGCCCGGGCTCCACGGGCTGAAGCTTTCAGGCCGGCCCTCCGCGGGGCTGCTTTGGCCGAACCCGTGCCCGCCGGGGAGGCCCAGGAAGGGAGCGTAGGCTCCTCCGCGCCGTCTGGTCCGTCACCGCCGTCCGGCTCGCAGGTGCCCTACGTGCGCCTGCCCAGCTGGCGAGCCCCTCGCGTCAGCCATGCACGTGCGCAGGCTCGCCGGTTCCACCGCCTCAGCCCGAGGCCGGACCTCTTCCTTGGCTCGCGGAATTGTGGGAATTGCAGTTTGCGTCCGATGGTTGCCGGCTCCTTCGACCCGAGGGATCCTGGGAGTTGTAGTTTGCTCCCGGAGAAGTGAAGTTGCGCTTCGTGTTGTTCAGTGCTAAGTCGTGTCCGACTCTTTGTGACCCCATGGACCCTCCAGGCTCCTCTGTTCATGAGGTTCTCCAGGCAAGAATACCGGAGTGGGCTGCCGTTTCCTTCTCCAGGTCGCTTGGTGTTAAGTTTATACAATTATGGGAGGCCCGATAATAAACCTAAATAACCGACAAGCAAATGTCATTTATCAAATCAAAATAATACGTCCACATGCTTTTAAAAAATATATAATACTGGGGGGGGCGCAGTTCTCAGGTGTTCAGTTCAGTTCAGTCGCTCTGTCGTGTCCGACGCTTTGCGATCCCGTGGACTGCAGCACGCCAGGCTTCCGGGTCCATCACTAACTCCCAGAGCCTGCTCAAACTCATGTCCATCGAGTTAGTGATGCCATCCAACCATCTCATCCTCTGTTGTCTCCTTCTCCTCCTGTCTTCAGTCTTTCCCAGCATCAGGTAAAGAACCCGCCTTCCAATTCAGGAGACATAAGAGACGTAGATTTGATCCCTGGGTCGGGAAGATACTCTGGAGAAGGGCATGGCAACCCACTTCAGTATTCTTGCCTGGAGAATCCCATGGACAGAGGACCCTGGCGGGCTATAGTCCATGGAGTCACAAAGTTTTGGACACAGCATGCATGCACACTGCGGGGGACTTAAATACAAAAGCACCATTCCTCTGCTCCAATCCCCCACCCCTACTCTATCCCATCCCACAGACCTGCTCCTTAAGGACAACCATTCCCCACTTTGATGGCTGCTGCATATGACATCTACTGATGACTCACTGTGGCAGTGATTAAACAAATCTACACGTGATAAAATGACACAAACTATACACAACTCTGTACCAACGTCAAAACCTGATTTGGATATTGTACTATAAGTATGTAAAATGTAGCCATTGGGGGAATGAATCTGTAATTATTTCAAAATTAAACAGTGCAAGGGTTAATACTCAGCCACCTGTTGCTCTGGCTAAGCCATGGGAAAATCACCACGGGAAAAGAATAAAAGCAAAATATAGCAATACAGCATAATCCAAATAAAAGTACATCAGGTTGATCAGTTGGGGTTGTCATACCCTGCTAAGCTAAGGAAAAACATAGTGTGGACCTTGGAATGCCGGGTCAGCGCAAGTTCAGAACACTGCTTGTGCACACACTAAGATGTTTTCCCAAGGCACATGTGGGTCTATCACCTTCAGCTAGGTGATAGCCCTTGTACAAGAAAATAACAAAGATAGTTTAAAGTAACCAATAAAATGGGAGACATGACTGGGGACACAGGAGGCTGACTTCATCTTAACACAACAGATACTTTCTGCTTGCCAAGACACTAAATAAAAGTGATGTGGCTCTGAGGAACAGGGCTCTTGACCCAAAAGGTCTTGAGTCCCCCGGTCCCATCTTTAAAACTTTAATTCTGTCTCTAGTTTCTTTTTCCCAAACTGCGTCGACCACTTTCGATCCCTACCTGCAGTGCTGGCTGCAGCAAAAAAGTTTTTTAAAAAAATACAAAAAACAAACCATGGACATTACTTAGGTCCTCATCTACACAGGACAGATTAAAAAACATCATGGACCATCTAGGAAATCATTAAGAGAAAGTTTCAAAATAATATTCACTTAATGCTTGGAAGATATTTCGTATTCAGTTTAGTTCAGTCGCTCAGTCGTGTCCGACTCTTTGTGACCCCATGAACTGCAGCATGCCAGTCCTCCCTGTCCATCCCCAACTCTTGGAGTTTACCCAAACTCATGTCCATTGAGTCAGGGATGTCATCCAACCATCTCATCCTCTGTCATCCCCTTCTCCTCCTGCCTTCAATCTTTCCCAGCATCAGGGTCTTCTCAAATGAGTCAGCTCTTCGCATCAGGTAGCCAAAGTATTGGAGTTTCAGCTTCAACACCAGTCCTTCCAATGAACACCCAGGACTGATCTCCTTTAGGATGGACTGGTTGGATCTTCTTGCAGTCCAAGGGACTCTCAAGAGTCTTCTCCAACACCACAGTTCAAAAGCATCAATTCTTCGGCACTCAGCTTTCTTTATAGTCCAACTCTCACATCCATACATGACTAGTGGAAAAACCATAGCCTTGGCTATTGACAGACCTTTGTTGACAAAGTAATGTCTCTGCTTTTTAATATGCTGTCTAGGTTGGTCATAACTTTCCTTCCAAGGAGTAAGCGTCTTTAATTTCATGGCTGCAGTCACCATCTGCAGTGATTTTGGAGCCCCCCAAAAATAAAGTCAGCCACTGTTTCCACTGTTTCCCCATCTATTTCCCATGAATGATGGGACCTGATGCCATGATCTTAGTTTTCTGAACGCTGAGCTTTAAGCCAACTTTTTCACTCTCCTCTTTCACTTTCATCAAGAGGCTCTTTAGTTCTTCTTCACTTTCTGCCATAAGGGTGGTGTCATCTGCATAGCTGAGGTTATTGATATTTCTCCCGGCAATCTTGATTCCAGCTTGTGCTTCATCCAACCCAGCGTTTCTCATGATATACTCTGCATACAAGTTAAATAAGCAGGGTGACAATATACAGCCTTGACGTACTCCTTTTCCTATTTGGAACCAGTCTGTTGTTCCATCTCCAGTTCTAACTGTTGCTTCCTGAACTGCATACAGGTTTGTCAGGAGGCAGGTCAGGTGATCTGGTATTCCCATCTCTTTCAGAATTTTCCACAGTTTGTTGTGATCCACATAGTCAAAGTCTTTGGAATAGTCAATAAAGCAGAAGTAAATGTTTTTCTGGAACTCTCTTGCTTTTTTGATGATCCAGCGGATGTTGGCAATTTGATCTCTGGTTCCTCTGCCTTTTCTAAAACCAGCTTGAACATCTGGAAGTTCACAGCTCACATATTGCTGAAGCCTGGCTTGGAGAATTTTGAGCATTACTTTACTAGCATGTAAGATGAGTGCAATTGTGCAGTAGTTTGAGCATTCTTTGGCATTTCCTTTCTTTGGGATTGGAAGGAAAACTATTATATCATATTTAATTTTAAAAAGCACCAAAACAGTCAAAGTGACTCCTTTTTATTGTGCAAAAGAGTCCAGAAGGATATCAGCCCATGACCTGTGTGGTGAGACTAAAGGTAATTTGTATTTTCATCTTGTTCATTACACACACACACACACACATATATATATATACATATATATATATATTCTCCTAGAATGAACATGTAATTTAAAGTTTATGTTGTTTTTAGTTTTAAAAAAGCTCATAGGTTGAATTTATGGTTCTCAACAAGAAAGCCAGTGATGGTCTGCTGATGGAAAGAAGCACCAAGCAGCCCAGGTGAGCAGCCCATTACTGAAGGTGGGGAGGGACTGGGTTCTGTCCAAGGCAGTGTTTTCTGGATAAGATCACAAAGAACATGGCCTGTGGGTCCCCTAGGACCAAGTTTGCAAACAAGGATGATGTTTCATTTTATAAGCCAGTCATGTTTTTAAAACTATTCTGGTCTGGAGCACCAAAAAACAGTGCTTTATTTACTGGTTGTTGTCATGTCCGACTCTTTGTGACACCATGGACTGTAGCCCGCCAGGCTCCTCTGTTCATGGAATTTTCCAGCAAGAATACTGGAGTGGGTTGCCATTTCCTTCTCCAGGGGATCTTCCCAACCCGGGGATTGAACCCACGTCTCCTGTATTGGCAGGCGGATTCTTTACCACTGAGTCAACATCCTCCTATTTTAGTTGTCTAATGCTGCTGCTGCTACTAAGTTGCTTCAGTCGTGTCAGACTCTTGCTGCATAACAAATCTCCCCAAAATGCACTGGCTTAAAGCAACAATAATCATTTATTATATCTCATAGTTTTTTGGGCCTAGAATCTAGAAGTGACTTTGCTGATTGGTTCTGCCTCAGGGTCTCTTATAAAGCTGCAATTGGATGTTGGCTGAGACTGCAGTCAGCTGAAAGCTGCGTGAGCCTGGAGGATCTGCTTCCAAAAGGGCTGCTTCACGTGGCTGCAAAGTGTTCTTCTCCACGTGGGCCTCCCTCTACAGCCTCTTGAGTGACCCTGTGGCGAGGCAGTTCCCCAGAGCAACAGATATAGAGACTGAGGCAGAGGCTGAGAAGAGACTGAGACAGAAGAACGCCTCTCATGACCTGGCCTCAGAGCCCTCACGTGCTGTCCCATCTGAGTGTTCTATTGGTCACACAGGTTGATGCTGATTCAGCGTGGAAAGGGACCATGCAGGGGTGTGGATACAGAGCAACAAGGTTGCTTTAAGACCTTCCTGTAGGCTGGCTACTATAATAATAAGGGGTACTATCTGTTCAGTACCTAGTCTGTGCTTGGCTTTAGATGGAAAATGGCACCCCACTCCAGTACTCTTGCCTGGA
Source organism: Giraffa tippelskirchi (assembly GCF_054371585.1). Taxonomy (NCBI): domain Eukaryota; kingdom Metazoa; phylum Chordata; class Mammalia; order Artiodactyla; family Giraffidae; genus Giraffa; species Giraffa tippelskirchi. Next base: position 14,555,751 of record NC_137283.1, on the reverse strand, counting down.
AAATCCCATGGACGGAGGAGCCTGGTAGGCTGTGGTCCATGGGGTCGCCAAGATTTGGACATGACTGAGCGACTTCACTTTCACTTTTCACTTTCATACATTGGAGAAGAAAATGGCAACCCACTCCAGTGTTCTTGCCTGGAGAATCCCAGGGACGGCAGAGCCTGGTGGGCTGCTGTCTATGGGGTCGCACAGAGTTGGACACGACTGAAGCGACTTAGCAGCAGCAGCAGCAGCAGATCTCATTTAATCCTCACCACAACCTTATGCAGTAGATTATATATGTCCCCAATTTATAGATGGGAGAGGCTGAGAGTCATTAAACACTTTGCCCAGGGCCATGCTGCTGGCAGGTGGAGGGAGGGGATGGAAGCCAGTTAGTATGGTTCCATCCCGGCCTCTCCACGCCCTTCTGGGCCTTGAAACCTCCACGACACTTTCCCCATCTCCCTCCTCACAGCCAAGTCGTGTAAATTCCTCCCATGTTTATCCTCCCCCTCATTCTCTTGCAACTTTCCCTCTACTGTCCTGATTCAGGATGGTCCCCCAAAGTAAAAGTTTGGGTTTTTTTTAATGCATGTTTGTTAAATCAAGAGAGAAACTCTAGCAACCTCTATAGTTCTACTGTGTGTGCATGCTCAGTCACTTCAGTTATATCAGACTCTCTGCGATCCTAAGAATGTAGCCCACCAGGCTCCTCTGTCCGTGGGATCCTCCAGGCAAGAATACTGCAGTGGATTGCCATGTCCACTCAGTTTTAAACCCACGCATCTGCTGTATTAGAATCTTTAAAAGGAATCTACAGGCTCAGAGCAAATGGTGAAACAGGAAGCCAAATAATCTCAATGGAATCTGTGCCCAGATCAGAAAATGAGGCCAGGGCAGGCCCGGGAGAGCTGGATTAAGAGGAGAGGCGGAGAATGAGAGCCCTTCTACTCAGTCATTAGTCCCGGGATGGTTTCTCTGGCTAAGCCCATAGAATGAGGTTTTGGAGGGCTTTAAAAATCTGCTTTTAGAAATTTAATCATTACTTTTGAGAAAATATAATTGTTGTAAACCTTCTCCAGTGTATGTTTTTAATTCAAGGTTATATCTGCCTAGTTTACTGACGGCATGTTACATCGTTTTGCTAGTATTTGGGCTCACCAAGCCTGTTTGCTGATGGGACATTCCACTTCTCCTCCCACAGGGAGCACTCCCTGCAGATAAGCAGTGGGTAAAATCAATGGACATGAACTTGGGTAAACTCCGGGGGGTGGTGAGGGACAGGGAAGCCTGGCATGCTGCAGTCCATGGGGTTGTGAAGAGTTGGACACGACTTGGCGACTGAACAACAAGAAATAATCAGGGCTTTTGTGAGTGCCCCCTGCTGTATACTGACTTGCAGAGATAATTAAATTCTCCCAAGGGAGAGGGATAACTCTAAAAGACACAGTTCAATTCAGTTCAGTCGCTCAGTCGTGTCCGACTCTTTGCAACCCCGTGGACTGCAGCACTCCAGGCTTCCCTGTCCATAACCAACTCCTGGAGCCTACTCAAACTCATGTCCATCAAGTCAGTGATGCCATCAACCATCTCATTCCCTGTCACCCCCTTTTCTTTCCACCTTCAATGTTTCCCAGCATCAGGGTCTTTTCTAATAAGTCGGTTCTTCGCATCAGGTGGCCAAAGTACTGGAGTTTCAGCTTCAACATCAGTTCTCCCAAGGAATATTCAGGATTGATTTCCTTTTGGATGGACTGGTTGGATCTCCTTGCAGTCCAAGGGACTCTCAAGAGTCTTCTCCAACACCACAGTTCAAAAGCATCAACTCTTCGGCACTCAGCTTTCTTATAGTCCAGCTCTCACATCCATACATGACTAGTGGAAAAACCATAGCTTTGACTATAGATGGACCTTTGTTGGAAAAGTAATGTCTCTGCTTTTTAATATGCTATCTAGGTTGGTCATAACTTTCCTTCCAAGGAGTAAGCATCTTTTAATTTCATGGCTGCAATTACTATCTGCAGTGACTTTGGAGCCCCCCAAAATAAAATCAGCCACTGTTTCCCCATCTATTTGCCATGAAGTGATGGGACCTGATGCCATGATCTTAGTTTTTTGAATGTTGAGTTTTAAGCCAACTTTTTCACTCTCCTCTTTCACTTTCATCAAGAGGCTCGTTAGTTCTTCTTCACTTTCTGCCATAAGGGTGGTGTCATCTGCATAGCTGAGGTTATTGATATTTCTCCCGGCAATCTTGATTCCAGCTTGTGCTTCATCCAGCCCAGCGTTTCTCATGATATACTCTGCATATAAGTTAAATAAGCAGGGTGACAATATACAGCCTTGACGTACTCCTTTTCCTATTTGGAACCAGTCTGTTGTTCCATCTCCAGTTCTAACTGTTGCTTCCTGACCTGCATACAGGTTTGTCAGGAGGCAGGTCAGGTGGTCTGGTATTCCCATCTCTTTCAGAATTTTCCACAGTTTGTTGTGATCCACACAATTAAAGGCTTTGGCATAGTCAATAAAGCAGAAATAGATGCTTTTCTGGAACTCTCTTGCTTTTTTTGATGATCCAGTAGATGATAGCAATTTGATCTCTGGTTCCTCTGCCTTTTCTAAATCCAGCTTCAACATCTGGAAGTTCATGGTTCACTTACTGTTGAAACCTGGCTTGGAGAATTTTGAGCATTACTTTACTAGTGTGTGAGATGAGTGCAATTGTGTGGTAGTTTGAACATTCTTTGGCATTGCCTTTCTTGGGGATTGGAATGAAAACTGACCTTTTCCAGTCCCGTGGCCACTGCTGAGTTTTCCAAATTTGCTAGCATATTGAGTTCAGCACTTTCACAGCATCATCTTTTAGGATTTGAAACAGCTCAACTGGAATTTCATCACCTCACTGGCTTTGTTCGTAGTGATGCTTCCTAAGGCCCACTTGACTTCGCATTCCAGGATGTCTGGCTCTAGGTGAGTGATCACACAATCGTGCTTCTCTGGGTCATGAAGATCTTTTTTCTACAGTTCTTCTGTATATTCTAGTACTTTCCGAAAACTGAAGCTCAAACGATTGCCTTTAATAAACTTTACGTTTTGGAAGATGTAAAATTTGCCTAATTCAGCATCACCCATTCTTTCATCTTCTCTCCCCCAACACTGCCCTTTTGCTTTTGCTCCTGCCAGTGACTGTTACTTGAATTATCCTGCCCATCCAGGCTTCCAGAAGATTTTGCTCTGAATGTGAGAGAGAAGTAAGGTACAGCAAATGCCTTTACATAGAAAAAACAGTGCTTTCAGTACACATACCTGGGAAATACCTAACTGAGCAAAATAGTCTCCCCACACCCTATACAATCATCCCAGGTCGCTTGCTTGTCTTTCTCTGGTGTCTCATTTACTCAAATAGCTGCAATCACCCCAGTGCTAGTGGTGAAGAACCTGCCTGCCAATGCAGGAGACATAAGAGATGCAGGTTTGATCCCTGGGTTGGGAAGATCCCCTGGAGGAGGGCATGGCAACCTATTCCAGTATTCTTGCCTGGAGAATCCCATGGACAGAGGATCCTAGTGGGCTACAATCTATAGGGTTGCAAAGAGTTGGACACTTAGCACACACACACCCCCACTGCCCCAAATAAGGGTTTCCCAGGTGGTGCAGTGGTAATGACACTTCAATGAAGGAGACACAAGAGGCATGGTTTTGATCCCTGGGTTGGGAAGATCTCCTGGAGTAGGAAATGGCAACCCGCTCCAGTATTCTTGCCTGGAGAATTCCATGGACAGAGGAGCCTGGCGTGCTACAGTGCATGAGGTCACAAAGAGTCAGACACGACTGAGCGTGCACACACACACACGCACATGCACACACACCTTGAATATGGCTGCTCCTGAGATCTCCACCCCTGTGATTTACTTCACTTTTTCTTGCCTGATGTCCTGAATTTCTTGAAGCATAATTTTTCTGGAAACTCAAGAGTTAAAAATAGGGAACAGTGGCAAAGTGAAATAAATCAGACATAGAAAGACAAACAGTACATAACCTCACTTATATGTGGAATCCAGGACCGCCCTTCCCCCCCCCCCCAAAAAAAACCTAGTAAGTTCCTAGACACAGAGAACAGACTGATGGCTGCCAGAGTCTGGGGCGTGGAGTGGAAGGTGGGTGAAATGGGTGAATGGAGTCAAAAGATACAAACCTCCAGTTATAAAATAAGTCATGAGGCTGTAATGTACAGCATGGTGACTATAGTTAATAATACTGTACTGCACATTTGAAAGTTGCTAAGACAGTAGATCTTAAAAGTTCTCATCAAAAGAAAAAAATTCTGTAACTGTGTATAGTGATGTATATTAACTAGACTTATTGTGGTGATCATTTCACAATATATACAAATACTGAATCATTATGTTGTATACATGAAACTAATATAACCTTATATGTCAATTATGCTTCAATAAAAATTAATTAAATGCTAAAATTAGGGTAGGATGTAATACCTAGTAGATGACTTACCATCTGTGGTATGAGGGAAGAGGTACTATCAAACACTACAGATGAGAATATAAATCAATATGAATAAGTCAGGGACTACACTGGTCTATTAGCAGCAGAGGGCAGCCTATATATACATACATATAGTCGCTAAGTCGTGTCTGACTCTTGCGACCCCATAGACTGTATCCCACCAGGCTCCTCTGTTCATGGGGTTCTCCAGGCAAGAATACTGGAGTGGGTGGCCATTTCCTTCTCCAGGGGATCTTCCCGACCGAAGGATCGAATCCAGGTCTCCTGCATTGCAGGCAGATTTACCTCTTTACTGACTGAACTATGAGGGAAGCCTGGTGTAGTTTAAAACAATTAAGACTTTGTTTGCTCAGGTCTGAGAAACAGCCTGTTTCAAATAGAGCTGTTTGAAAGCTCTAACAGGGCTTTCAAGGACCCAGACTCATTTGGCCTTCCTGCTTCCTCATCCTTAGTACACACTGCATATCCTCAAGGTCATAAGAAGGTTGCTGCAGCTCCTACCATCACAACAGAGATCCATATAGGAAGAGGAAAAAGGACAAGAAGCAAAAAAGGACTTTCCCAGAAGTCTCATTCAAAACTTCTGCTTACATCTCATTGGTCACTCCATCAGCATGGAAGGCCCCCAAATGTAGCATTCTGATTATTAAGGGAGTTAGGGTGAATGGATATTGGGTAGATTATTAGCAGTCTCTGCCATGAGGTGCAGCCTTTTTGGAGGACAATTCAGAAATAGCTATCAAGATTTAAAAATTTAAATGCACTTACCTTGACTCACAAATCCCCCTGCTAGAAATTTATACTGCAGATGTATTCTCATATATGTGCAACTGCTTACACACCACAAGTTGTTTCTTCCAGCAGCAAAGGATTCAGGGACATGCATTTTCACTAAGTGCAATGTCTCACCAAACGTCGGGCTCTGACCCATAAGTTTAGCAAGTTTTGTTTCCAAGGAGGAGGTGGGTAGAGACAGGGAGCAGGAGAGTAGGTGGGCGTTCTATCTCTTAGCCAAAGCAGTGAAGTGGATAGGAATCTGCCTTCCAGTGCAAAGGACACGGGTTCGATTCCTGGTCTGGGAAAATTCTACATGCTGCAGAGCAACTAAGCCCATGAGCCACAACCACTGAGCCCAGGTGCTTCAGTTACTGAAACCCAAGCGCCTAGAGCCCATGCTCTGCAACAAGAGAAGCCACTGCAATGAGAAGCTTGTGCACCCCAACTCAAGAGTAACCCCTGATCCCGCAACTAGAGAAATTCTGCACACGGCAATGAAGACCCAGCACAGCCAAAACTAAATAAAATAAATATATATTTTTTTAAAAACTGGAAGTGTTCCTCTTTCATTTTTTTTCCTGTGGTCCATTTCACTTCTCCGGGAGTGTCTTTTTAATCTGTGAGAATGAATAACTTCACTCACCACTGACTCTATCTAGGGCAACCTCTGGATGAGCCAGCCCTTCACGGGACTCCAGAGTTGTCTGTCGTCCTTGACTTGGTTTCCACTGCATATCTCCATCTGCTTTCACCAATTTTTGATCCACTGTCCAGAGGCAGTATGACTGAAGAATGTACTACATACAGATGAAGCCTCAGAAACTCAGCAAGATGGATAAAGGCTCTGCCTTGCAAGGATGCACCGGGTGAGCTCACTTGTTTAGTTACCCAATGAGACCCTATTTTTTTTCCCAACTACCTAAACAATCCATGGCGTATCACATACAAATTCTAGCCAGAGAATATCTGCTGACGAGGATGGTGGTTGATTTGCGGAGGTCCGGTTACAGGCAAGTTGAGTTTCACCCAGATGCTATGTGGAACAGCGCTGCTCACAGATGGGAGTCTCCCACTGAAGCTTAGGGGAGCTCTGGGTCTCTGCTTCTACAGGGGGAAGATCAGACTCCAACAATTCCCTTCCTTCAGCAAACACTCTGTGCAATACATTGTTTGGGGCATGTATCAGCATTTGGGGTGGATCTTCAGTGTGTGTTTTCAGACTATATAACCTCACAGAAGGCATCTGGGCCAAGTTCCATTCATCAGAGACAAGGCTGAAGGCTTGCTGGCTTTGCTTCCTTTAATTTTGGAAAAACCCTTCTAGCCTGACTGAATCTACCTGATTCATAGCCAAGCTGGAAGGGGACAATCATCTGAAAGACAGTCTAAACAATTCTGGAGGAAAATGTCTGTTTTTCCTGCTCTCATCAGACTGCCATCACCCACTGTCTAGTTCACAGGAGAAACTGTCGCTCCTGGGCCTGATTTGGGGTGGGAGAGTGGAGGCCAGACCCTTGAACTTACTCTGTTCTGTATTTTGTGCTTCTGTCAAGAACTTCATCCTGGCTTGTGAAAGAGACATTTTGCAAGACCAGAAAGAGTACTGAGGCTGATGTCAGCAACGTGACCTGAAGGGCAGGTGATCTGTCTCACTGACACGCAAAGGGTCATCTGACTCAGAGAAGGGAGATTGTTCCTGAAGATGAGGGAGGAGAATTCTTGAAACAAATCAAAGACAGCTTGTTGGAGAAGAAAAGTCATTCCATTCCTGGGGCAGGGAAGGAAATCCAATGCAGCTTGCTAGTTTCCCACTCCTGCACGTAGGGTTTGCAGAGAGCTCCCTCCTTTGTTCCTTCTCCAATGTCAGACTTCTGAAGCCCAGAGAACACACTGGATGCTGCATAGATGATTTGGATCATCCCCACCTACGGGAATCTGTCATTCCCCTACAACCTTCATTTGCTGTATCATTCTCTTAAGTCGGGTTCCCCCAAAATAAAAATTTGAGGGAAAGCAGTTGGAGAGGCGATACTAGGAAGCTCCAGCCAATGGTTGGGGAACTGATACAGGGAGGTAACAAAGATAATATGGGGGAATTATTAATCACACCACTGCTGTGGGAATCAGTGGATGGGTCCCACTGGCGAGCTCTGGAGACTGAGGAGAATCTGCTTCCCAGTATGTTGTGTGAGTTGGGTGTGAATGGAGGCTTTTACTCTTCACCTCCTGCCCACTTTGCAGGAACTGCTTCTAGGAGTCTCAGAACCTCTTTCTGCCCCCACATTTGTGTAGAAAGACCTCAGATGGAGAAGCCCAGGCATTTAAGCTTTCACTGTACCAGGGCCTGGGGGGTGGGGGGGAAGCTGAGGAGCAGTGGACAGCCTCCGCTGTGCTTTCCTTCTTTATTCACTCGCTCCTCACCCTGTATGGAGCCCTGTGCCAGGTCCTGGAGCTGCAGTGGAGAACAATGCAGACACTATCTGCCATCCCCTGGAGCTTAAAGTCCAGCAGAGAAGTCCAATACTGATTAAATAAGCATGCAAAGATGTAATAAAATCAGTGAAAAGGGAGGTAGAATAAAAGAATGGAGAGCTCTGGGAAAGGACAGCAGGAAAACATATTCTGGTTGGAATTGTCATGGAGGGCTTTTTGAGGAGGACGTGAGAGTCATCTAACTCGAGATGGCCGAGATATGGGAAGAGAATTTCAGGCAGCAGAAATAGCATGTGCAAAGGCCCTGAGGCACCAGAGACCATAGGAAGGAAGCTAGAGGTCAAAGAGCAAGAGGAGGAGTTGGAGGTAAGTAAAGCTGAAGAGGGGAGCATGAAACATACCGTGTACTGCGGTGTGAGCTGTGCTCAAGCCAGAGCCGTGCTCTATTCCGGAGCAGTGGGAGCCACTCAAGATTGTTAAGCTAGGAAGTGATGTAATCCGATTTTAAAATTTAAGAGATAGTTGTTTTTTTTTAAAAAAAAAAAAAAAAGAAAAGACAGCTGTTGGGCAGAGAGTGTGTCAGAGTGAGAAAGAATGGGAGAGGTCATGAAGTCAAGAGCTGACGTTAGGATTTCTGCTCCAGTCCAGAGTAACAGGGACGGGATTTATCCTCTAGCCTGAAATAGTTATAAAATTGGACAAAGCATATGAAACAGTGGTTTTGAAAACATCAGGCATGCTTAATGATGCACAGTGATCCCTAAGAGAGAATAAAGTAAGGCAGAGCTTACGATTTCCCCAGCTTACTGCATGGAGAGTTTCTAGCCCACAGGGCCAAAGAAAAGAAAACGAGGCTGGGTTCTGAGTTGAAAGAGCTGCAAGTCTTGGCAGTCGGGGCAGCCAGAGTTCAAAGGGCAGAGTACTGGAGACCAGAGATCTCAAACACAGAGAGTTCCAGCCATAAAAAAGAATGAAATGATGCCATGTGCAACAGCACAGATGGACCTAGAGATGACCGTACTAAGTTAAGCCAGACAGAGAAAGACAAATATTATATGCTGTCACTTATATGTGGAATATAAAAAAAAAAAATGACACAAATGAACTTATTGACAAAACAGGAATAGCTTCACAGAGAAAACAAACTCCTGGTTACCAAAGGGGAAAAGGGAGAGAAGGATAAATTGGGAATTGGGGATTAATGGAGACACACTATAATATATAAAATAAACAACAAGGATCATCTGTATAGGGATTCAATATCTTGTAATAACCTGTAATGGAAATATCTGAAAAAGAAAAAATACATATGCATATATCACTTTGCTGTATTCCTGAATCACTGTAAATCAATTATACTTCAATTTAAAAAATAATAAAATAAAGGGGAAAAAAAGAGAAAGTTCCAGAGCTCAGGAAAGGGTCCCCCCGCTAAATTTTTGGTTGAATATTGATCAGTGTGTGTGTATGAGGAAACTCCCAAAGGCCAAAGAAAGAACCACCTAAAGGGATTGGAGGGAAGAGTGCCCAGAGCTCTCACAGGGCTGAGAGAATTCAAACCCCCCTCTGAATAATTAGTACAACAAGAGAAGATAAAATCACTGACAATGTTAAAGACTTGAATATGTAAGTAAAAAGGTAGAACATTAATCAGTAAAGATGCAGAAGACAACCAACTTGATCTAACTGATATTTAAAGAATACCCCCAAATAGTAGAATATTCACTTTTTCAAATGCACACAGACCATTTACCAAGTCAGACAATATTTTGGTGCATAAAATAAGTTAATTAACTTAAAAGGATTCACGTTAAAAGTAGGTTCTCTCACCAAAGTGAAATTAAATTGGAAACCGATGATGGAAACATACTGGGAAAATTCCCCAGTTTTTGAAAACTAAATAACACATTTATAATTAATTCATGGATCAAAAAGTAAATTAGAAAATATGAATGAATGAAAACAATAACCCAACATTCTAAATCTGTGAGATGGCACTAACAGTAAAGAGCAATTTATAGCACTAAAGGCCTAGGTGTTTTAAAAAAAGTTTTCAAATTGATGACTTTAGTGTCTACCTTGAAAAACTTTAAAAAAAAAATGTACAAATTAAACCAAGAGTAAGCAGATGAGAAGGAAATTATAGATCAGAAGAGCAATTGAAATAGGAATAGAAAACAGAAAAACAAGAGAGAAAAACCAGTGAAAATATGAATAAAATTGGTAAGCCTTTAGCAAAACTGAGCAGTATAAAAATTAAAAGATTACCAATACTATGAGAGAGGTGACATCATACAGATTTCACAAATATTAAAGACTCATAAGCAAAAGTTGGGACTTCCTGGCAGTCCAGTGGCTAAGACTCCATACTCCCAACGCAGGAGGCCTGGGTGCAATCTCTGGTCTGGGAATTAGATCCCAAATGCCACAACTAACGATCCCACATGGCACAGCTGAAAATATCTCACTTGCCACAATGAACTAAGACCTGGCACAACCAAATAAATACAATTTTAAAATAAGGGAGAGTTATGAATAATTTAATGCCAATAAATTAAAAACCATAAAAACCTGAAAGATAAAAAAGTATCAAAATTCTAGAAGAATAACTCAGAAAACCCTATAAAATATCTAAGAGAGAAATATTAATAATTGAACCTAATCAAAACAAAACAACTTTTACTCTTCAAAAGTCACTGTTAAGAACATGAAAAAGCAAGCCACAGATTGAGAGAAAATATTTGAAAACATATATTTGACAATGGACTTGTGTTTAGAATATATGTATGCATGCTCAGTTGCTTAGTCATGTCCAACTCTTTGTGACCCCATGGACTGAAGTTTGCCAGGCTTCTCTGTCCATGGGGTTCTCCAGGCAAGAATACTGGAGTAGATGGCCATTTCCTCCTCCAGGGGATCTTCCCGATCCAGGGATAGAACGCACGTCTCCATCTCCTGCATTGGCAAGAGGATTCTTTACCACTATGCTACCTGGGAAGCCTTTTTAAACATAAGACATGATACCATAAAACTCCTAAAGAGAACATTGGCAAAATATTCTCTGACATAAATCATACCAATGTTTTCTTAAGTCAGTCTCCCAGGCCAATAGAAATAAAAACAAAAACAAACAAATGCAACCTAATCAAACTTACAAGTTTTTGTACACCAAAGAAAACCATTAAAAAAATGATAACGCAACCTATCAACCAGGAGAAAATATTTGCAAATGATGCAACTGACAATGGCTTAGTTTCCAAAATATACCAATAGCTAATATAACTTAACAACAACAAAAACAACCTAATCAAAAAATGGCAGAAGACCTAAAAGAACATTTCTCCAAAGAAGACATATAGATGGCCAAGAGGCAAAAGAAAAGATGATCAACATTACTAATTATTAAAGAAAGAAATGCAAACCAAATCTACAGTGATATATCACCCACACCAGTCAGAATAGCCATCATTAAAAAGTCTACAATTAACATGCTGGAGAGGGAGAGGAGAAACAGTAACCCTTCTACACTTGTTGGTGGGAATGTAAATTGGAACAGCCACTAGGGAAAACAGAATGGGATTCCTTCAAAAACTAAAAATAGAGTTGCCATATGATCCAGCAATCCCACTCCTGGGATTCAGATAAAACTATAATCCAAAAAGATGCACGTACCCTAGTGTTCACAGAAGCATGATTACAATAGGCAAGAGATAGAAAAAATCTAAGTGTCTATCAACAGGTGATTGGTTTAAGAAGATGTGATAAATAAATGCAGTGGAATATTATTCAGACATAAAAAAGAACGAAATATTTCCATTTGCAGCTACAAATGGACCTAGACAATATTATACTTAGCGAAGTAAGCCAGAGAAGGAAAGACAAATATTATATCACTTATATGTGGAATCTAAAAAATAATACAAAAGAATCTACATACAAAACAGAAACAGACATTGTAAATATAGTAGACATAGTAAATACACTTACAGATAAAGTAAACAAACTTACGGTTACCAAAGGGGAAAGGAGATGGGGAGGGATAAGTTTGGGACTGACAGATACAAACTTTTATATATAAAACATGTAAACAACAAGGATTTACTATATAACACAGGGAATAATATTCAATATCTCATAATAATCTATAATGGAAAAGAATCTGAAGAAAAAAATATATAACTGAATGACTTTGTTGTATACCTGAAATCAACACAATATTGAAGGATAGTAAATCAACTATCCTTCAGTAAAAAATAAAAATGAAAAATAACTTTCCCTATCAGATGGATGAAAACAATAAGCCTGAGAATATCAAGTGATGATGAGGTGTAGTGAAACAATTAGTCCCCTACCCTCTGGTTAGGAATGTAGACTGACAACACCATTTTGAAAGGAATTTGGCAGTTTCTCTGAAAATAAAGAATGCCCATTAGCCCATTTCTGCTAATGTAGAAATCCACTCGTGGAAATATAGCCGGCAGAAATAACTGCACATCATGCAAAGATGTTTGTGGCAGCATTGTCCAGAATTGGTGAAAAGTTAGAGCCATCTAAATGTTCACCATGATGAGGATAGCTAAATGAAATATAATACGCTCCTGCCTGGGAGTTCCTTGCAGTCATAAGAACTGATGACCAAATACAGAACATAGCATTGTGCTGCTGAAAAGTTCATTCAGGAAGTGCCAAAATAACGTCCCTCCAGACCCACTCACTTTTTATCTTGTACGCTTCTATTATTTATGAATTTGTTTTCAGTGAGTATGTATTATGTTTACAATTCTTAAACCAAAACATAAATGAACAAAAATTGAACATCTAAAGGCTATAGAGACAAAAGGCTCCGGGTTCCATCTCTAGGAGCTGAGTTCACTTTCAGCCAGAGCAGTTCTGGGCCACAAGCACAACTCAGTAAAGATCCTTGATGAGGCTCATATCACGTGTGCATGCGGGCATGTGTAGGTGTGTACCTACACACACACGCACACACAGAGTTGTCCAGCTCTGCGTGTGCATGTGCAATGCACGACTTTACAGTATCTGGAGCAGTTCACAGAACATTCTTGTGTATTTATTGGTGCAGGAGAGTAAACAGCCAGCTGAGCTGGCAGAAAGGAACGTGATGAGATTGAAAACCCAACACCCACCACCTCCTCCACCAGCCCAAGCAGGCGACACATCCCACGGCGTTCATGGTGCCCTCCTGGTTTCTGACTTCTCCCTTTTGTCTTCGAGACATTTTCAACCCAAGAAATTGTGGCCATGAGGATGGGCGCTTATCCCCTCAGGTCATGTAGTGAGTGACTCGCCTGCGGTGAGGTGAGTCCAGCCAGGAGGGGACGGGGCGGGGCGGGGGTGGGGTGGGGTGGGCGGGGCTTACGGGCCTGCGTCTGGGAAGACTGTCAGGTTGTGCGTCCGGATGTGGTGCAGCAGGACCTGTGCTCGCTGCTCCAGAGTCTGGAGGACTTGCTGCAGGCCCTGTCGCCCACCTTGGGTTTCCCAGAACACTGGGTCCGTTTGCAGCGACTTGAGCAGCATATTCTGCAGACACCCAGATTCCAGAACCTTCATGACAGACTCAGGAAACCTGGAGGAAGGTCCCCCGGCCCCGAAAAGAAAAGAAGAGCAAAAGCCGGCTTAGAGTTTCCATGAACTTGCACAGTTGAGGACCCACAAAGTCCCCGGGACCACCTGCTGACTAGTCGTCCGGGGACCCTTCCACCCACTCTTCTGTGACAGCAGACACAGGATGAAGCTTTCGAGGGTTCCCAGCCCCTCAAGAGGGCGAATCCACTCTGCTGGTCTGAGCGACGTGAGGAGGAGCCCTGGGAAGGCCGAGGTGCGGCAGGACTAGTCAGGGAAGGTGACTACCCGACCGGCTCCCTGCCAGGCTAGGGGCCAGGGAGGGGTCAGCCTGCCCACTCCCCAGCAGGGCAGCTCCTGCTATGCTCTGGATACCGGGGAGCAGGCAGCCCATCCTGGACTTGAAGGGCTCGCTGACTGTTGGCTTTCCCAGCACTCCCCACACCCTCCTGAGGCGCATCCAACAGCTTCCATCTGTTGGACAGTGGACGTCTTGGGAGCCTTGGTTCAAGGCTGTGGGGTCTACGACAGGGCCCCTCAGCTCAGTCCCTGAACCTCTGCCCAGCCCCTTCGATGCTCACCCATCGATGCCCTCAAGGAGCCGGAAGTTCAGCTTGTACTCCGGGTGCTGAAGGTGGCCAGCGTTATCGATGTAGACCAGACGAGTGGGATCACTGCTCCGGACCTCAGGGAAGAAGATGGACGTGGTGCCCCAGGGCTCTGTCAGGGTGCTGCGGCTCGGGGGCCCCTAAGCTGGCAGTCACACAAGGCACCCTGCTCCTCGCCCAGCTGGTCCCCCCACTGCACTGAGCAGGGACCTCTCTCCCCCCGGTGCTGTGCTCAGGGTGGCCGGGCACCATCTCTGGTGAACCCACCCAGCAACCCCCCGCTCCAGGTCACAATTTCCACATTTACTGGCACAATGAGGATGCCCTACTAGATACACACATACCACACTCAGCTGCCAGGACCCAAGGGCGTCCCTGGAGTCTTTAGGGGACCCAGGGGTTGGTGACACTGGCTCCAGCCCATCCCCTCCTCAACCACATACTCCAAGCTTCATTTTTGTCCGTTCTATATATTAAGGCTTCCTGGAAACAAAGGGTTCTGCTGCCGAAAAGAACAGGATTGTGATACCGAGAGTCACGTGACCTCTGACCCTCGCCACCAGCGTCTGCTAATGGACAGACAGGAAGACCCGAGTCTGGGGTGACCCAGGGACATACCAGGATGTGGACCAGCCGCAGCTCCCCGGGGTTCCGGCATTTCTCTCGGAGTCGCTCTTCCACACAGGGGTCCGAGGGCTCGGGCTCGAAGCCGCAGCAGTAGCGATCCAGGCGGTCATGCACCTGTGGGGGCACTGTCCTCTGAGGGGGTGGGCCTACCACATCCAGCACTTGGGCCTCTTGAGCCCTGGGGCCACCCTCAGGGATCTCGGCACTGGTGAGCTCACTGCTGGCCCCAGCAGCTGTGATGGGCTTCTGCTTGCTCCTGTGGCCAGCTCACCCTGCACCAGGATGGCTTACTTACACTGCATGGATTTCCAGCCAACATGCGGCAGCTGGGATCTTAGGTCCCTGACCAGGCATTGAACGCAGGCCCCCTGAAGTGGAAGTCCTGCTGCTGTTTAACCTGTAGTACTGGCCCTGAGCTCCGGCCTGGGGCCTCCCAGTGCAGACTATCTGTCCACCTGGGGAGACTCACACATGACCACTTTTTCTTGAAGCAGCAAATGCTACTGTAGGGATTCCTCCTTTTTCGGGGATAAAAAGATTTTAATGACCATCCAGGCAGCTCCTGACTCTCAAACAGCACTTCCACCCTGCAGGAGGCCTGGATCAGAGTCAGAAAGGAGAGCATTCCTGTTCCGGACTCATCTTACACTGGATGCTTAAACTGGGAGCAATGACACAGAGTCTCTCCCTCAGAGATGATCATGAGAGATGGTCTCTGTCCCTGGTTCCTGGCACAGAGCTCATAAAACCCCTGCAATTGGCTCTGTGATATGAGTGCATTTTGTTATTCACAATAAACCCTCTGACCACATCAGACTTTAATAGGATGACTCACGGGGCCCTGAGATAACTTCAAGCTGATTGTCAGATGGACAAAGAATAGAGAGTGGGAGCTTTCGACCTAACCCTCCAACCTCGGGGAAGAGTAGGGGAGCTCGAAACTAGGTTATAGAAACTTTTGAACTATGTTCTAGGGAGAACACACCCACATGCCAGGAGGGTGATGCACCCCAACTCCACATACAGCGTCATGGACTTGGGACCCTTTCAGACTTCACCGCACATACCTCTTCATCTGGCTGTTCACTGACATCCTTTATAATAAACCAGACCACTGAGGTAGTGTTTTCTTGAGTCCTATGAGCCATTGTAGCAGATTACTGAACCTGGTGAAGGGACGGTCATGAGAACCCCAGATTTTTAGCCAGTTGGCCAGAAGTATGGGAGGTCGGGACTCGTCACTGGCATCTGAATCAGCAGTCCTGTGGAGCTGAGCCCTTAGCTTGTGGAACCTGACATTGACTCCAGGTGGATAGAGTCACCCAGTTGGGGTTGGAGAGTTGGTGGGCTCAGAAGAAGGCATCACTCAGATGACCAGCAACATCACTGCATCTCTGTCTCATCCAATTCCCACTGCAGCCTTGCAAGGGAGACATTATCGCCCCAATAACACATGGGGACACTAAGCCCAGACCTCCCCAAGGTCATACACGAGGAAGTAGTCCAGCTGGGGTTTGAACCCAGGACTGCCTGACGAGCCCAGCGCTTTCTGATGTTCTCCACTGCCTCGCTAAAGGTCAGGGAGAGGGAGCCATTTAAAGGTCAAGTGAGGTCCCCATCATGACACTCACTAAGGCTGGAGAGGAGTTTTCAAAACAGTGAAGGAAGAAAGGAAGGAACTGGAAGTCTCAGAGCCCACTGTCCTCCTGAGGCGGCAGCAGCAAAAGGAAGGAACTGGAAGTCTCAGAGCCCACTGTCCTCCTGAGGCGGCAGCAGCAGGCACCGGAGCTGTTTGGATGGTCCATATTCATCTTCTGTGGTCGCCTCTCGGCCAACCCAAGCCGCAGCCCTGGTCCAGCTTTAGCCAGCACCACCATCCTGTCTCCCTCTGCCAACCTCTCTCCACACATGGCAGAGGGGCCGGGGGCAGGGAACACCAGACGACAGCCCCCAGGATGCGGCGCGCGTCAAAGCCAGGCCAGCCACCTCGCAGTGCGTTCAGCCTCAGCTCGGCGCTGGCCAGTGAAAGGTCTCACTCCATTTCCATATCCCTTTGGAGGTAACTCTTGTGTGTTCTGAAGAAATACAAAATTGATTTCCTTCTACACAAGCCAGAAAATAACTATAGCTCTATTTACCAATCAACCTCATGAAACCAGACGTCCAGAAATGAGACAGTGTTGAACAGTCCCAGCTACTGACTGGGACTGATGACCCCAGACATCATTTTCCCCATTTCACAACAATTCAGTGCAGAGAAGTCACACCCTGGGCCTAGACCATCGCCCCAGACAGGCTGAGGGCCTTTCTGTAAGGCAGCATCATGGAGTGTTTCCGGGGCAGTGGACCAAGGACATCACTGACACCACTTAAAAGCCATGTTTAGCCTGGAGGACCGGCCTGGCTTGGCCATGATACAAACAGCCAGAGCCCTGCCCATGCAACGAGCCCATTAAACAAGCCCCCGAGGTGGACAGTCACTGCTTTAGCCTCCGGGACTTTGAATAACAACAGAAAATTCTGGTTGGAAGTGACTTTAACCACAGGGGAAATTAAGATCTACAGCAGGAAGTCTCAAGAGCCTCACGATAGGACAGGCTTGGGGGGCATGAAGCAGCTCCTATTGTCATGATAAGGACTCTGGTTTCTTTCTGTTCTTCACTTTACCCCACCATGTTAAGGACATCCCTGTGTTGTCTCAGAAAACCTGCAGGTGGCTCCTGTGGGTATGTTTTTCCTTGTGAGTGTGGTAAGTCACTTCAGTTGTGTCCGACTCTTTGCAGCCCCATGGACTGTAGTCCGCCAGGCTCCTCTGTCCGTGGGATTCTGCAGGCGAGAATACTGGAGTGGGTTGCCATGCCCCCTCCAGGGGATCTTCCCGACTCAGGGATTGAACCCGTGTCTCTTACGCCTCCTGCACTGGCAAGCAGGTTCTTTACTACTAGAGCCACCTGGGAAGTCCCCATGTTTTTCCCTGTTCATGTCCAAAGAGAAGGAGACAGAGAGTGAAAGAGAGACAGGAAGGAGGGAAGGGGAGAGACAGAAGCCCTCCCCCAACAACCATGGAATAGCAGTCCTTCCTTTCAGTCTGATTGGACCAAATCTGGACACAGGCTCATCCCTTGTCCAGAGGCCACCACTGAAAGATGGTGATGTACTGACCTCTGAGCCCAGGAATGGGGAGAAAGGGAATCACACTAGGGCCCTGTGCAGAAGAAACAAGAGCGCTCCGCTGGGTCCACCAGAGCCCCCACGTCCTCACCCTGGCTCCTACAGAAGTGTTGATAGGACGGGGCTGAGGACAGAACCCTGTGGCATGCCCCCAGAGACCTCCCAACCTTCTGACAGTTTTTACATCCACCCGAAGATAGTAACACGCCCCTATATTTCTCCATATTGTCCTCGAACTTGGCAAGGGGTGGGGTCCTCCATGCATTCCAGTGCACACCCGTCCTCAGCAGGAAACCTCCAAGGCTGCCTGCACAGAGGTTTAGAGCAGAGATCAGCAAGCTTTTCCCACAAAGGGCCAGACAGTAAATATTTTAGGCTTTGCAGCCCATACGGTCTCTGTCACAACTACCCAACTCTGCCTGTGTTGTGCATATTGTACATATTCTAGATAATATGCAAACAAATGGCATGGCCATGTTCCCAAGGGGGAAAAAAAAACTGTATTAACATACACTGAAATCAGAATTTCATAGAATTTTTAGATGTAACGAAATATTCTTTTGATCTTTTTAACCCTTTGAGAATGCTAAAACCATTCTTAGCTCATGGATTGTACAAAAAAAAAAAAAAAGAGGGAAATTTGGGCTGCAATCTGGGCCATGTCTGTGACCCTGGTTTGGAGCCAAAAGGATCTGGGGGTAAATCATGGCTCCACTATGTCCTAACTCGATGACCCGAGGAAGTTATTTAACCCAAAGTGGGGGCACTGATACTCCCTCAGGGCCTCACTGAGGACCACACAGGGTGAGAAGGGTGGCTGTCATGGAGAGACCTGGAAGGGACAGGCCTAAAGGCCTGGAGGAATCTCAGGGATTCCTCCCTCTGAAAGCCCTGGCCATAGCCCTGTGAAGCAGTCTAAAATAAAGCCGTGTCATGACGGTCTAGCCACTCTCCTCCACGTGTGTGTAAGGCCTGATTTCTGGAGCCCAGACAGATCTGTGAGACGGATACCACCTGCCGAGTCATCTCTGACTGGGAGAGTAAATGCCAGGATGGTTCCAGCAGGACTGAAATCCAGCGACTGCTCTGATCTCACGTCATGTCTGATGGCACAGCCAGCCAAACCCCCTTCCTCATGCCAAACGCTCCCTGACCCTGTCGGCAGGCCATTCTATGCAGATTTTAACGGGATGCGGCGCTTATTTCCAGAGGAAGCTACAAGGACTGTCGGGCCATATGACAGGGGCGGCGCTGGTGCCCCCAGATGTACACCCATTTGAATGTTGAACAGGGAGGGGCTGGCCGGGCCCAGGTGCCAGAGTGAGTAATCTGCCACGCTGTCTGGGAACTTTTTTCCACTGAAGAGCAATTCAGTTGGAATAGTTGAAACAGCAGCAGCCCAACAGGACCAAGCTTAGGTTTCATTCCCACATCCTGAGGTGTCAGGATTTCGCAGCTACCAAGAAAAAGTGATAATCTTTTGCAGTTTTGGCCTTGAAGCAGTGTTGTGTGCTCAGGAAGTTTGTGTTTAATTTTCTTTAACAGTTGTCAAGCCCTTACTCTGCTGGGTAAGGCTCTGAGTGCTTTACTTATCACAGCTCATTTAACCCTCAGCAGCCAGAAGGCAGGTACAGTTATTATCTCCATTTCAAAGATGAGGAAACTCAGTGGTAGAGGCTGGAAAACGTGCCTAGGGTCCTACAGAGAGAAAGCGGCGGCACCTGGACTCAGACCCGGGCAGTCCGGCTCTGACCACTGAGTTGGACTGGGTAGCAGGCACATCCATTGTGACACTAGAGGTCACAAGTGCCTCGATACAAAGAAGATGTGGTTCAACCGGAGCCCCAGCTCCTAGCCCTTTTTCAGTACAACAGACTCGGTTGAGGTTTTCTGAGTGGGAGAATGAATGAATGAATCGCATGGCTGCCTGAGAGCAGGAAGGATGGTGGGGGAGGCCTTCACATGAGGACTGACCACTGAAAGCCTGCCTGTCACATGAGCCTGACAGGGGGCGGCCTGGCTCTGGGGCCCCCAAACAGGACATCTACTGAGACAAGACACTGCAGTCTGCCAAGAGGGACAACAGGCTGAGCTGTGAGGGTGAGGAGGTCTGGGAGGTGCCCAGCACAGGGCACGAGGGGTGACCCAAGTCCTCTCACCCATCCACGAGGCTCCTGGGCCAAGACGCGTCCTCAGCCAGTGCCTGATCTGAGTCTGGTGGATTCCAGGAGAACCGCCTGCTGCCCCTGGTGGCCTGGGCCCCCTGTGTAGGGCCCTCCCCCATCTGGGGACAGTCACGGGCCCAGGGTCTTCCGGATGGAAAGGGTGGCTCTTGGCTGGGTCAGCTCGCTGCCAGACAGCCCCAGGGCGGAGCCTCTCTGTCCGGGGAGGGCAGCAGGCTGGCCCCGCACTGAATGGCTGTCTGATAGGGAATTCGCGAGGCTCTGGGGAGGTGAGGGTGTGGGGACCTCTGGATACCTCATCTGCCCCAAGCCAGAGGTCACAGCACCAGCTCTGGATGTGGGTGAATATGCCAGCTGGTAGGCTTTGAGGAGATGGTCTGAGCAGAATTATCTAAAAAGACAGGCGTGCGTGCTAAGTTGCTTCAGTCGTGTCTGACTCTTTGTGACCCTTATTGACTGCAGCCCACCAGGCTCCTCTGTCCATGGGATGCCCCAGGTGAGAATACTGGCGTGGGTAGCCATGCCCTCCTCCAGGGGCTCTTCCCGACCGAGGAATCGAACCCACATCTCTTAACATCTACCTGCATTGACAGGTGAGTTCTTTACCACTAGCGCCACCTGGGAAGCCCCCCTAAAAGGACTAAATCACTCTAAATTTTAAACATCAACACAAAATCCAGCACCTGTGAAATGATGTATCCACCACAGGAAAGTACAGTTCCAACCAAGAAAGCTACAATGAGTCACCATGGGAATACCTTTCCCCAGAAGTCAGTCCCCACATCAATACATTAGACGGAGGATGTAGGTAATCTGTGATCTCCTCCACTGACACTCAAAAGGCATCTGATGTAATTTTTACGTCCATTCCTGACAAGAAAAACTCTTTTTTAAAAAAAAAAAAGTTTTATTTATTTGACTGTGCTGGGTCTTAGTTGCAGCATGTGGGATCTAGTTCCCTGACCCGGGATCGAACCCAGGCCCCCTCCAGTGGGAGCATGGAGCCTTAGACACTGGACCACCAGGGAAGTCCCAAGAAAAACTCTTAATAAGGCAAGAATAGCAAATAGTTCTTCAGCCAAAAGTCAGCATGATATTTAACGGTGAAACACTAGAAACTGTCCCAAATCTGTAGAGACAAGTCATGTCCAGCATCGCATTACTATTTACCTTTGCTCTGGAGGCATCATGGTTGTAGTGAGGTAAGAAAAGTGAAAGATGAGGCAATGAGAACACAAAGTACATTCATTACAGAAGAAATGACCATATACTTAGAAAACCCAGGGCAACTGTGAGAAGCATGATGAAGTGAACAAGTAACCAGTAACCAAAATATGATACGAAAACAATATCCTTCACACAGCCCAGGAGCTACGGGCCAGAATGTGCTGAGACAGGTTGGGACCCGGGACCCTTTTCCAGAGAGCTTGCGCCTGCATCTGGACAAATGCCTCCCCAAAGAACGAGCAACGGAATCCAAAGAAACTATAAGGCACTCAGGGACTTCCCGGGTGACCCGGTGGCTAAGACTCCGTGCTCCCAGCACAGGGGGTCCAGTTTCAATCCCTGGTCAGGGAACTAGATTCCACATGCCGCAACTAAGATCTGGCTCTGCCAAATAAGTGATTTTTTTTTTTTTTTAAAGTAACTACAAAGGATTAAAACTAACTCCTCACAGGCCCAATGGGGCAAATTATGAACAACAAGACACAAAAAGGTCACAAAGCAACTGCCGCTTCTGGAGAGCTGGGAGCAAAAGCAGGGTACTGCTGTGATCCCTGCTCACAGCACCACGGAGGGGATGGGCAGGGCAGGTAAGCTACATCTTCAGCCTCACTCCCTTTAAAGGACTGGCTCACCCCTGCCTTGGGAAGCGAGCCAAGGCAACAATTGCTTGTTTTCACTCCTGTGTGCTACAGCTCCAGCCCCAGTAAAGCCTTGCCTGAACTTCTCAGCCGACTTCTTGTCAATTTCTGTTGATTCAAGAGTCCAGGGACCTCGTTAGTAACAATATAATAGAAGGAAAAGAGGCCCTTTTCAGTGGTCACAAGATGAAATATCAGTATCATCCCAACCTGAAAGTGAAGATCCAGCTCAGGAAAATACATAAAGGTGCTTCTGAGGAACAGAAATAAAAGGAAAGACACAGGCCGTTCTTGGCCTAGAATGACCCTGTATCTTAGGATGTAAATTCTCTCTATATTAGTCCACACAGATTTCATTGGATTCCAGTCAAGTCCCAAGAGGACTTGGGAAGGCAAAGGAAGTAACAAGCTGACTGAGAAGAGTATGCAGGAGTATTGGGGAAAAATCTTTAAAAAGAGCAAGGAGACCAAGCACTCCCAGTTATTAACATAAAATATAAAGTGTGATCATTAAAACAGTGTGATTCTGACACATAAATAGACAGACCCTTTACTGGAACAGAAGAGTCCACAAATAGACTTGCGTACATATGGAAATTGGCTATATGGAAAAGGCAGCATTTCAAATTGGGGGAAAGAAGGATTATTCAACAAATGGTGCTGGGACATTTGGGTTGCCATCTGAAAAAAAAATCATTATTTCGCACCTGATCTCTTACTCCAAAATAACTTCCAGATGGATCAAAAATATATAAAAACACATGAGAGGATTTTTTAAAAATAACCCTGAAATGCGGATGGCCCTTAAAAACATAATACACTAACCTAGAAGTCATGAAAAATAGCTTGGTAAGTTTAACAGCACAAAACAATTTTGTAAATTTCTGCACAGCAGAAAGACTAGAAACAAAGCTTGATGACAGTTGAGCCTGAGAGAAATACCAGAACGCAATGAAAACAAAAGACTGATTTTCTTAATCTATAAAAAAGCTCTTAAAGTCCTCACAATGCAACAGAAAATGGGACAAAGAATGTGAACAGTTTAAAAAAGATTTTTAAGAAATCTAAGCAGAGGCTAAGGCAGGAGGAGAAGGGGACCACAGAGGACGAAATGGTTGGATGGCATCACCGACTCGATGGACATGAGTTTGAGCTCCAGGAGATAGTGAAGGACAGGGAAGCCTGGCGGGCTGCAGTCCATGGGGTCACAAAGGGTTGGACACGACTGAGAGACTAAAAAAGAAAGCAGAGGCAGGACGAGGGCGAGGCAGAGAAGTGCTGTCGGCTGTCAGGATGTGCAGAGCAGGCTCACCTGAAATGCGCACTCCTGAAGGTGTCGGCACTGGAGGCCCCTCCCCTGCCACATGAACTCATCTTCTATGGCTTCATAACAAATGACCACCAGCTTAGTGGCTTAAAATAACACACATTAACTCACAGTTCCTGTGGGTCGGGAGTCCCTCCCTTTTTGCCGGGTACTCTACCCAGGGTCTTAGGCTGAACTCAAGGTGACGGGCCAGGCTCCATCTCTTTCGTAACTCAGGCTCCTCTCCTGTGCTTGGTCAGGCTGCTGGCAGAAACCATTCCCTGTGGTTGTAAGGAGATCTCAGAGTCCTTCCAGAGGCCTCCCTGACCCACAGCAGCTCACAGCCTGGCTGTTTACTCCTCGAAGGCAGCAGGAAAATCCTCTGATGCTTCATCTTTGAAAGACTCTCCTGGCTGGTTCAGGCCATTGGGAGAGTCTTCCTTCTGATTAACTCCAGACTAACTGATGAGCACCTCAATAATATTGTAACAACTTTGTATGGTGACAGACTGAAACTAGACTTATCTTGGTGATCATTTCATAACATACAGAAACATCGAGTCATTAGGCTGTGCACCGGGAACTAACAGAGTACTGTAGGTCGCTTATGCTTGCTTGCGTGCGTGCTCAGTCGTGTCCGACTCTTTGTGACCCCCTGGACTGTAGCCCGCCAGGCTGCTCTGTCCACAGGATTTTCCAGGCAAGAATACTGGAGTGGGTTGCCATTTCCTCCTCCAGGGGATATTTCAATCAAAAAACAAACAAACAAAAATACCCAAAGATAACTGATTGGTAACTGAATCACTGAAATAAGATTCCATCATATTTACAGGTCTCCTTCATTCTCAAGGGCAGGAGTTCACATGAAGCAGGTGGGTATCTTGGGGACCATCTCTGAATTCTGCCGATCACACACGTCCTAATCAAGGCCCTGCTCTTAAGTATATGTGAGATGCTTGATGTCGCCCTTAAACACCCCTGTGCAGGGGGCTGCTTCACCCTCCAGGGCTGTCCGCACCGTCTGTGCCGGAGGAAGGAGCACCGCACCCGTCTCTTGAGTCTGCCGTGGGACTTGAAGGAGCACGTGCACGGGCACCCCATGAAGGTGCTACGATTATATCTCAGGTCTCCAGCTGGAAGCTTGAGAGGTCGACAGTGGTCATGGATCTGGGCTCCTCTCTAACAACACCTGATGTTCAGGAAGGCCGAGCCAGAGAAGAACGAAGTGAACCACAGATTTGCACTCAAAACAAGGACCACACATATGATCACAAATGACTGAACCCGGCCCCCCCGGGAAGGAAATGGGCCAGCCTCATCCAGAAGAGACCCAGAAGACATGACTTTTCCAGAGTCAGCTGAGTCAGCAAAGAGGGCAAAGGCATGCCCTCTGTGGCCGAACTGCGGCGGATCCGATCCCAGCTCCAACGCTTAAGGCCGCAGGTTACTGTGGGCAAGTTCCTTAGCCCTTCTAAACCTCAGTTTCCTTATCTGTGGAATGGAGCTAAAAAATACTGTCCATTCCCAGGGCTGTCATGCATCAATACATGGGAAGTGCTGGCACAGTGTCTGATGCAGAGGATGACAGGCGATGTTATATGCCATCATCTGTTCTGAAAGCATGAGTTAATTACGTGCCTGTTCAAGGGCTGGACAAATGACTGTCACATAGCTTTCCACCTCTATATCTATGGGACCCGAAAAGAAAAGGAGTAGGCTTTGGGATTCTTTTCAGTCTAGAGGAAGGAGTGGTATTTGAGAAAGCAGAACACAGCAGTACCTAAATAGGAAATCATACAGAGACCCTGGATTCCTTCCTTTATTGGTTCATCCTTTCACCCACTCATTCAAAAGGTGCTTCTGTAGGATCTGACCAAGAGTTTGGCCCTGTGCTAGGTGCTGCGGATGTGAACAAAACAGAGAGACGGAAGTGAACAAATAAATAAAATAAAACTTACCGTGTTTGGGGAGTCAGAAAGAATACAGACAGGATAGCATGAAGTAAAGAGGATAACAACAGAATGTGGAGGTCGGGAGAGTGGAGGTCTGGGAAATAGGATGAGAGGCTTGTCTGAGGCCCTGCACCTGAAGAAACTAACCAAGGCCACATGCCAAGAGGCGGGGCTGAAGACAGCAGACAAGGATGGATCTCCTGGGTCCCTGAAGCTCCTGATATCGAGGGCATTGAGATGCTTTGCCTTATTGTAATGGAGAAGGGACACAGTCTGATTTACTGTGCTCTCTGCCTGAGCAGTTGTATGTGAACTTCTGAGGTCTCCCTCTAGCTTCCAGCTGCTATAGGCTCTGCCCCGGGGGCTTTCTCCAAATGCCAGGGAATTAACACCTCCAGGAGCAGCCCTCAACAAAAGACCAGGGGAGATTTGGCTATAAATACCTCGTGTCCCTCACCTCTTGGTGGGCTAACTCTGAACGTCTATTTTATACCATTTCTCAGAATTTTCCTGTGGATCAAGCCCCAGTCACCCATAGCAGTGACTGTTTGATGACATGCCCTCTGCTGGCCGCCTTCTAGCCATCTCACCTTCCTCTTCCCTGTGAGTGTTTCCTGGGGTCCCCTCCCGGAGGAACTACCGCACTGGACCTTGGTCTCAGGGTCTGCCTGGGGGAACGGAAACCAAGACATCACTCCAGCTTCTGTAAGGAGACCCGGTTGGAGGGAACGGAAGTGGAGGCAGGGAGACGTTAGGGAAGAAGAGTCCAGGTAAGAAAAGACAGTGGGCCGCACCAGGATGGCGGCAGCTGAGGCTTTCTGGGGTCTGGATTTTCTGGAACGTGAAGGCCCTGCATCAGCAGAAGCAGCAGGATGACTTCCATGAGCGAACACCACCCTCTCACTGTCTGGAGCTCTCCGCAGCTGCTCACCCCGTGCAGCCAAGCACATGCCCTCCAAGATGAAGCAGGGCGTGAGAAAAAAGCCTCTCTAGCAGGAAAAGATACAAATGTGCCCATTCCTGTCCCCAGCCCCTGCCCACACGTCCTTCCCACCCTCTGGCCTCTGGGCAGACGGCCCTCTTGAGTCCAGGCACGACTGCCCTAAGGTTGTTCCTGGCTTCTGCTCAGTAGGGACCTGGGTTCCTGGGCTGGGAAACCCACATGCCCTCCTCACTCCAGCCTGCCCGTGGTTTCTAGGAAGGCAGCATCCGCCAGCCAGGAGTGTTTGACTTGCCTGGTGTGCGGCAAACCCAGGAAGAGGTGGCACGAGGCCAGCTGGGTGGCGTCTGACCACACGCCCACCTGTGTGTGCTCTGGCGGCCAAGTCGTCCACCCCCAAGGCTGGGCTTGGCAGCTGAGGAAGGGCTTCACACCGCAACCTCCAAAGACAGACAGAGGGGCTCTGTGTGGACAGAAAGTGGCTGTGTGCACATCAGCTGGATGGGGGGGTCACAAGGATGGGCCTCAGGGCTCAAAGTCCTGGATGTCCCGACAAACACCCCCTTTTCCTGCCCTCACCCATGGCTGGCTGAAGAGGACTATGTGAGAAGGAAGGTGAGCTCTGGAGCCAGACCATCCAGGCTGTGTCTCAGCTCCACCGGCCATGAACTTAGGCAAGTCAGTTAACCACTTGAGACCTCAACTGTCCAACTTCAAAACAGGGAGAAGCCTAGTATCTCTCTAGCAAGGCTACCATGAGGACTAGAGGAGTTAATTCCTGTAAAGTGTTGGGGGCAGTGCTGTGTATTACTGAGCTTGGGCCATCGCTAGGTGCTGTATTAAGTATATTACGTGAATGATCCTGCATGCAGAAACCACACAGGGTCATTGGTGTCATCTGATGGAGGCCAGGCTCCCCCAGAGACAGATCTCAGCCAAGAACTCAGAGCGAAAGCAGTTGATCCGTGAGCTAATTTAAAAACACGAGCAAGGATTGGGGAAGGGAGACAGGGAGGGCTGGCAATGAGCTCTGTGAGTAATCGTGGCTCAATCCTGGTAAGGGACTCTGAGAGACACGTGGAACACGCACCACAGAGCCACCCCAGCCAGGGAACCAGGGGTTTTACAGACCACCTCCCATCAGTCATAAGATGGCTGTTCCTGGAGGGAGCATGGCCAGCTCTTCCAGTTTGCCCAGGACTGTGGTCTGTGGTCTGGGAAGTGCCTCCCTCCCAGGCTAGAGGACAGGTCACGCTCTCTGGAGGGCACTAATCCCTAGCCCTCAGCCTGTCACACACAGGCAAAGCAGGCTCGGGGCCCAGAGCAAGCCTGCACACAGGAGCTGGTGATTAAGAGCTACCACGTGCTCAAGGGCAGAAGGCAGGGACACCTGGTCCCATTTAGAGAGAAGTGAAGTTCAAAGAGGCCAGCTCGTCTGCTCAGGGTCACAAGGTGGGATGTGGCCAGTGGGCAAGGGGTTCAAACCCAGATCTGTCTGGTGCCAAAGCCCATGCCAACCACCAGGCCCCATGCTCCTCCCTCCACAAAGCAGCCACGAGACATAGACTCAAGGAGCTGGAAGGATTGTGGGAGGCCAGCTGGTCCAGTGACAGGAGACAAATATCCAAGGATTTGGGGGTGGGTGTCAGACAACAGGGCTTCCCAGGTGGCTCAGTGGTAAAGAATCTGCCTGCAATGCAGGAGATGCAAGAGGCATGGGATAGAACCCTGGGTTCTAGAAAATGGGTTCAATCCCTGGGTCTGAAAGATGCTCTGGAGGAGGAAATGACAACCCACTCCAGTATTCTTGCCTGGGAAGTCCCATGGACAGAGTCTGGCAGGCTACAACAGTCCATGAGGCCGAAAAGAGTCAGACACGACTTAGCGACCGAGAATGCGAGAATGCACTCAATCACATCAGACAACAGGAGGTGTGATCTTTGGCGGAAAGGAGAGTACGGCAACCTTTACAGAGGCAACAGCTACTCAGCTCAGGGTCATTTCTGCTGCGTGCGAACAGAGGCCCCATGTTATTAAACCATCCAATGTTTCAAAGGAAGTGGGATTTTTCATGAGAAATCTCAAAGTATTAAATGTGGTCTGAGAATCTTCTAAAACACATTTCCAAACAACCTTGTATGGACCACACAGGGAGCATCAGTCCCTGGCTACTGGTTATGACGCTGAACTTGACCCATGGCGCATCCAGTCACCCCAGCAGGTAAATTTAGGGCTAGTATCGATCTCTTCCCTCAATAGAGGTCCCTACAGGAATGGGGCTGCCTTTGTGTGCATACATATCCACCCACTGTGTGCTTGAATCATTTTTTGTCTTTCTTTCTTTCTTGCCACATTCCCCCACTTGTGTCTCCACAGCTGACATCCAGCTCATAGGTCCCGGAGCAGCCCCATCAGTTGTCAACAGGCCACTCAGTAAATATCTGATGTCTGCAGTCCCCCTGGTGAGCCCTGTGCCCTAACTGCCCAACCCTTTCCCTAGGACACCCCAAAACTCCAGGGTTAATTTCTGGCACAGCAGGGACCTCAGCTGGCCCAGTGGTTTCGTTCTCTCTCCAGGGTCCAAGCAGGTCCAGCATCATCCCTTTATTTCTCCCCTCTTTCATTCTCACCCTCCTCCTCCTCAACTCACTTTTTTGAATTATGCAACCATAATTATGAATCCTTCTTGATTCAAGGATAAATGTTTAACTATCAGCTCTCCGGGAATACGGAAGACTTCTGATTTGTAGAATTCCCTGATTCCCAAGGTAGAAATACTCCTGCCTGCATGCGTGCTAAGTCGCTTCAGTCGTGTCCAACTCTGTGCGACCCTATGGACTACAGCCGGCCAGGCTCCTCTGTCCATGGAATTCTCCAGGAGAGAATAGTGGAATGGGTTGCCTGGCTTCCTCCAGGGACCTTCCCAGCTCAGGGATTGAACTTGTGTCTCTTGTGACTCCTGCATGGGCAAGCAGGTTCTTTACCACTAGCACCACCTGGGAAGCCCCATAAATACTCCTACCCTGGCCTGTTTCAAGTTACCAACAGGCACGAATGTGGAGCCAGCAAGAGACATGCAGTAACTCAGCACTATACAGTATTTACTAGGTAGATGAAAAGAACCTCAAGAGCTCAGATAACAGTAAAATGTAAAATAATTGTGAAGTAATGAGTTCAGAGTACTGATTACCTTTGTTTCTAATATAACTTATTATATTTTTAGTTTACATAATTTCAATTTTAATAATGCCTGTGTTTCACAAACGGGTCATAAAATTCCCGAAATTCAAGAATGAGCCCATACGAACTGGTTTTCAGCACACCACTGGATGAATGCACACAAGGCAGAAAAATAACAAAAAAAGGGTGCCGGGTGATCAAAAGACAAGGACTAAAATAAAAAGTTAAGCATTAGAAAAAATGGTAAAAAAGCAAACAAACAAACGAAAGCAAAAGACAAGGGTTAGGGGGAGAGTCCCCATCCACCCTCACGTAGGGTATTTCAGAGTCTCAGTTCACAGAGTCCTCGCCTCCGCTGCGCCCCGCCCCGCCCCAGGCCCCGCCTACCTGCAGCAGGAAGTCGAAGAGGGCCAGGCGTGCCCACTCGGCGTGGTGGATGCCAAGGCATGGGGCGTGGCTGGGTCGGCCACAGCCCCGTGCCAGCAGGGCCTGGTACTGCAGCCAGCCCAAGGCCAGAGAGTTCTGGTCGTCCTCCGGGTCACCCAGGTGCTGCACGTCGGGCGCCCACCAGATGATGGGCCGGGCGCCGCCGTCCGTGTAGCGGTAGGGCAACAGGGGGCTGTGGAAGCGCCTGGCCACCGCGGGCAGGCTCCGGCGCAGCCCCAGCACGCGGTCTACGTGGAAGGACAGGACCTCGGACAGGTCCCTGGGCCTCTTGATCAAGCCACAGAGCCCCTGGGAGCAGAGCTGGCTGAGCCCAGGAGCTGCATCCCGAAGGGCCCCCTCGCTGGAGAAACCGACTAGCAGCACCTGCCCGTGGCCGGGCACCCGGGCTTTGCCCACCACCTCCCCCTGAGCCAGAAGCTGGAGGGCCCGCACATCCTGCTCTGTGAGCCACGGGGGGACCTGCTCGCCGGTCCTGAAGCCACTCGACAGCCCGGGGATCTCAGCGTCACACCAGACAGATCCTTGCAGCTCCCCAACAGAGCCAGCCCACCAATGAGCCCCTCTGGTGGGGCCAGAACCCCCCACTTGTTCGCCACCAGCCCAGGCTCTGTTCCCCACTCCTGGCAGATCCCCGCCTTCTGGAGGAGGCCAGAGGGTCAGTCCAGCAGTAGCTCTTGGAGTTGGTAAGGCTGACATGTCATGCCCTGCGAGGGGGCCACCTGGGGTGCTTGTCTTACTCGGTGCCTCCGGGAGGGGACCATGGTGCCAGGGTGGGTCCAGGTCTTTGGCTCCCGGACCCCTGACCACCTCCCCCTGCAGGAGCACAAGACGCCGGGTACTGAGTCTCAGGTCTTCTGGAGGTACCAAAGTAATGTCATTCC
The DNA here is from genome assembly GCF_054371585.1 of Giraffa tippelskirchi. Taxonomy (NCBI): domain Eukaryota; kingdom Metazoa; phylum Chordata; class Mammalia; order Artiodactyla; family Giraffidae; genus Giraffa; species Giraffa tippelskirchi. Next base: position 14,525,289 of record NC_137283.1, on the reverse strand, counting down.
CAGTCCCCCCTAGATGGCTGCTCTCCTTCCCTGGGGACCGTCTGCTGCTGTCCACGTGCCCTCTGTGGCCTTGCTCCTCAGCACACACCAGGATGGAGCTCCTGGGCAAGGCCCAGCTTCTCCTCAACCTTCTTGCCCGCTGCCTCCAGCTGGAGCTCAGAGCCTGCTGACTCTGGGGGGCAGGGGCATCAGCAAGCCCCTGGGGCTCCATGGGGCCAGGGTCTGGGCCAGCGGCTGTGTGCTGTGGGGGCAAGCGGGTGACAGTCACCACAGACAGAGTCATTAAGAGGCAGAATGCCATCACCAACCGCCTCTTGCCACGCAGCTTTCTCCAGAGCCAAGATGCCTGGGGGATGGAGATAGGAAAAAAAAGCTTAGGACCTCAAAAACATCAGCCCTGACCCACAAAATAACGGCACAGTGGATGAAGGAATAGCTTGGTGAACAAGGAGGGAAAAGAGTGAAGCCTGGGGTGGGGGGCAGGGGGCGTGATACCCAGCTGTCCTCAAGACAGGAGCGGGCAGCCGCGCTCCTGCTTCAGCGCTCAGCCTGCTCTGTCTCCGAGGACAGGCCTGCAGGGAGACCAGGCTTCTCCCCTCTGAATAAACTGCTGTTATGACTCAGATCCAGAGAAGGCAATGGCACCCCACTCCAGTCCTTATGCCTGGAAAATCCCATGGACGGAGGAGCCTGGTGGGCTGCAGTCCATCGGGTTGCTAGGAGTCGGACACGACTGAGCAACTTCACTTTCACTTTTCACTTTCATGCCTTGGAGAAGGACATGGCAACCCACTCCAGTGTTCTTGCCTGGAGAATCCCAGGGACGGGGGAGCCTGGTGGGCGGCCGTCTCGGGGGTCGCACAGAGTCGGACACGACTGAAGCGACTTAGCAGCAGCAGCAGCATGACTCAGATCTCCCAACACCGTAAGAGCCTTTCCCCATCTGTTCCCCACCACTGAGTGCTGGCCCCTGTCTTCTCGTCTCCACGTCATCCCGCTCTGTGGACTTGCAGTGTCTCCCACAAACAGGCCCTTCCCTTTCCGGGGCACACAGCCACCTGGCCACAGATGGCCTTGCCTGGCCTCCCCGGAAGCCAAGTGTGACCCTGGGACTAAGTCCTTGCCCAGGGCCTGAAGCAGCCACTTTTATTCGCCCCATCTGTTCAAAAGGAGGTTGGCTGCCCCGGCTCGCCTCTCTGGGCCCACGTGTGGCCGAGTCAGCTCCAGGTGGTTGGCAAAGGATACACCCTGGGGCAGTAGTTTTTCAACACGTGGTCTCGGGACCAGCAGCATCAGCACCACCTGGAAACTTGTTTTCCAGGTGATTCTGATTCATGGGCACCGAGGGGCCACCAGAAGGAAGGAGCTTGGGAGCTTGCATGAGCCCATGAGGGCAGAACTGGCAAGGGCTGTTCAAGCCACTGTACTTTGGGGCCCCTGTGACTGTGAGCCTGGAGCACCACCTCCATCCACCCCCCCCCCACACACACACACCCCAGCAGTGACATCAGTCCAGGCACCCTGACCCTGGACCAGAGCTAATGGGGCCACCCAGCACCCTGACCTACACAAGGCCAAATAGCTCCTCAGCCCCTACCCTGCCCCCGGGAACCAGACCTTGTGCCAGGTCAGCAAGGTTGGCTTTGTTCTGCTCGTGAACTTGAGGTCAGGGGCACAGGGCAGACCAGCTACCAATGACAGCAGTGACCATAGTCTACTGACAGTGAGTCTGCAGGGAGAGAGAACAAACAGCCCCAAACTAGACACCAGATGGGAGGGAGCACCTGCCCAGCCACCGAAAGTTTCTGGTTCCGGTTCCGAGCCAGGCCCAGCTCTGTGTTCTTCTCTCACAGGGTGGATTTAGCCCGGTTCCATTACTTGAGATGCCATACATGTTTAGTCTTTGTTCTGCCATGATATTTCACGGTGTATTTTCAGTATTTATAATTTCTGAAGTCTTTCACTATGCTTTCAGTTACCTTTACTTTTTTCATGGTGCATATTTCTTATCACATTTAGGAAATTTTGATTTGAATCCTAATAATTGGACCCTTCATGACTATATACCCTTAAATGTCCAGTTCTTTCAATACCAGCTCTTCAATCCTAGTAAGAACAATCATAAAGTTAGCATATTTCCTCTTCCCCATCCCCTACCATTTGATCGTTATTCAATTTTAATCATTGTGCTGTGGGCTTAGTCACTCAGTCATGCCTGACTCTTTGTGACCCCATGGACTTAGCCCGCCAGGCTCCTCTGTGCAGGGGATTCTTCAGGCAAGAAGAATACTGGAGTGCGTTGCCATGGCCTCCTCCAGGGGATCTTCCCAACCCAGGGATTGAACCCAGGTCTCCAGCATTGCAGGCGGATTCTTTACTGTCTGAGCCACCAGGGAAACCCCTTAATCATTAGTATTATCTTTTAAAATGTTTGCCTTTGTACAATTAAAAATGTTACATTTCTACTATATTTTTTCAGCTTTAAATGATAGTCTTTGGCCCCCGGTTATCACTCATGAATAGCATGTTTCTTCTTTCTCCCACCTTTTCCTTCATTCACCTTCCAAAGTTTTATATTTGTGTCATTTCTGTATTGTTAGGATATAAAACATGTCCCTTCTACTCTATTACTCCAATATTCATATTTGTTTGGTCTTAGTGCTTCAGTTAGGTATATTCTTTGCATACTCCTGTCCCCTTTGCCCTAGTTTTTCATTATTTCTTGGTTGATTGAAGTTAAAACTCCAAAATTTTCTCAAGAACTACTCATGAGAACAATAGTCCCTGGGTTCTTGCATGTTCAAAACTATTTTTCTACTGCATTTGTACCTGAAAGAAAGTTTGGCGAGATATAAAATACTGCTCACAGTTACCTTCTTGGAATAGCTTGTAGGTCCTGCTCTCCAGTTTTCTAACATCAGATGATGCTGTGGAGAAATCTAAGATTAGATGGGTTCCCTGCCTCGGAGCCCTAAGAATTCTTTCTTTTTCTTCTTTTTTTTTTCCTCATTGTTTCCCCCAGCTTTACTGAGGTATAACGACAAAAAAACCAACAACTGTGTATAATTAAATTATTGAACATGACGATTTGATACATGCATAGACTGCGAAATGTTCACCATAGTTGTTAGTTAACACATCCATTCCTTCACACAGACCTTTTCCTGTGTGTAGTAAGAACGCTTAACATCTACTGTTTTTGCAAATTTCAAGTAAATGATACAGTACTACTAAGTACAGTCACCATGCTGCACATTATATCCTCAGAACTCATTTATTTTATAGCTGAAAGTCTTTTTTTTTTTTTTTTAAGATTCTACATACAAGTGATACTACACAATATTTGTCTTTCTCTGTCTGGATTAGCTCACTTAGCTTAATGTCCTCCAGGTTTATCCATGTTTGTTGCAAATGGCAGGATTTCCTTCTTTCTTTAATGGCTGAATAATATTGCGTCATATGCATGTATGCATTTTCTGTATCCACTCATCCACTGAGAGATACGTAGATTATTTCCATGTCTTGGCGACTGTGAATAATGCTGCAATGAACATGGCAGTGCTGATATCTCTTCAAGATATGATTTCTTCTCCTTCAGGTGTATCGTCAGCAGGGCTCCTCCAGTTCTGGAGATCTTCCCTATTTGGGGCTCCAGGGGCCTCTTCTCTACGGAAGATGCTTTTGTGCCCTGTGTTATGTTCCCCTGGACCCCTGGCTCTTGCCAGCTGCCCTCACAGTGGATAGTCCCCCTGAATGTTGCCAGCTTCCCACCTCAAGCCCCAGAATCATTCCCTGCTTTCTTGCCCACTATCAGGGAAGCACAGAGGAAATTAACACCTTTGGGGACAACCCTCAACCAACAGGGGACAAAAGTCGGTGGGTAGCGCTTCCCTGGTGGCTCAGTGATAAAGAATCTGCCTGCCGCTGCAGGAGAATGGTTCGATACCTGGTCCGGGAAGATCCCACATGCCGTGCAGCAACTAAGCCCATGCACCACAACTATGGAGCCTGGGATCTAGAGCCGGGGAACCACAATTACTGAAGCCCACACACCCTAAAGCCCGTGCTCCTCAACAAGAGAAGCCACCACAATGAGAAGCCTGCACACCGCAGCTAGAGAAAGCCCGTGCAGCAAAAAAGACCCAGCACAGCCAAAAATAAATATTTTTTAATGTTATAAAAAAGTCAGTGGGTAAACACCCAGCCTCCATCCTTGAGAGGGACAATTCTGAGAGGCATTCTATCCATTGCCACAGGATATGTCCCGAGGGATTGAGCCTCTATTCTACAAAACAGATGGTCCTTGTCTCCCTCTAAGATGCCTTTCTTTAGCAGATGATCCTTTTGAAGTGAGAGTCTAAATTGTTGTCTTTATTTATTAGATATGTTTTAATATGGCTTTTATTACTACTTAAAGCACACACATATGTGTAATATGCTTCCCAGGTGGCCCAGTGGTAAAGAATCCACCTGCCGATGCAGGAGCTTGCAGAAGAGGTGGGTTAGATCCCTGGATTGGGAAGATTCCTTGGAGGAGGAAATAGCAACCCAACTCCAGTATTCTGGCCTGGTAAATTCCATGGACAGCAGAGCCTGGGGGTCGCAAAAGACTTGGACACAACTGAAGCGATGGAACACACATGTGTAACACATGCATAGAGAAGCACTGTGAAAAACTCAAATAATGCAGCTGGTCCTCCATAATCATGGGCCCCACATCCCCAGATTAACCAACTGCAGTTCCCATTACTGATGTTAACTTTTCAGTTGAATATGAGTTATTCTCTCCTATAATCCTTAAAACAACGTAGGGAAATGGGAATGACTCAATTCCTATTTTACAGAGGAGAAAACTGCAAAGTCCAGAGTGCTTACTTGCCCAGAATCACAGGCTGGCCAGAACAACAGCATTTTTAATTAAAAGTAGGCGTGCCCATGGACAAAGAAGTCTGTCTGGGTTTCTTTTTCTCCCTTCTGAAAAGAAAAAAATAGGTTTTCAAGTTGGATTCATAGTCTCGATTCTCAAAGTTCCGGATGCCACTAGGGAAACATAAATCATCTTCTAAAAATGTTTCAAGAAGACAGGCTGTTTTGATCCTTCTCTCTGCCTCACTTGGCCTTGGACAACCTGGGGAAAGTTGGCAATTGTGCAGTTGTGCAGAGGGAAAGGTTCAAAATGACCATGAGCAGATGTCCCCGCAGGGCCACCCAAGTAAAGCTTTGGGGAAAAAAAATACCTGCTTTGATCAAACTGTAAAAACATCCTCTGAAGAGAAATATTCAGCTGAATAATACAGAGCACATCAGAGAAAGGAGTAAAGGGAATGATGCCTCATGTCCTAGGAAGTTAGCTGGTGAAATCTGACCACCTCCACTGCCGCACACGTGCCAGAAGAACCTGCTCCCCTTCTCCCATCTAATACATGATGGGAGGTGTGCTCGCGATGCTGGCGGCAGGAGGGAAAGAAGATGGTTCTACAGTTGCCCTGTGTCTCCTCCCTCCTCAAATCCCACCTCCCACTCTTTCACCAAGACTCCCCCTTGATTCCTCAGAGAAGATGCCCGCTTCCCCAGCAGCCACATCCGCTCACAGCTGCAGGGGAAGAGGGGTGGAGAAAAAGCGGAGCCAGGAAAGCTTTGGGGAAGACACATTCGAGTTCTAGATCAGCTTGTGGCCCTTCTGGGCTGTGTTACAATGGGTAAGATACACCACCACTCTGCCCTTTTCCCTCCGTTATAAAATGGGGCAGAATGAGATAATCCCTCCTTACAAAGACTGACATGAGGAAAATAAATGAGTCAAAATATAGAAAGGACCCACTACATGGTTTGGTACGTTTACATGGTGGGATCGGGGTTTCTGTCCCTGCTTTCTGAACTCCCTCTATTTTTCAGGGATCTGGAAAATATCCAGCACCACCCCTTCCTGGCATTTGGCATATTGTAATGGGGACATTTGGGAGCACAGCTGAAGGTAGAGACAGAAAGAGAAACTCTTTCATCATAAAGCCACAAGTGTAAGCTAGGAGAAGGCCACCTGGGCAGTGAGAAAGCTCTGACCCTGCTGAGGCTCCGTCCAGAGATAACCCAGGATGGGACAGGAAGGAATCACTTGGCTTTAAAGTGTGTGGGGAGCTGAGAAGAGAAAGGGTGGGAGCTAGGTAGGACACATGCATGAGGGCTAAAAGGAAACGACAGAGATTTGGGGTTCCCTAACAACTAGGGGCGGGGGTCTTCCCTAGTGGCTCAGTGGTAAAGAATCGGTCTGCCAATGCAGGAGATGTCAGAGATGTGGGTTCAATCCCTGGGTCGGGAAGATCCCCTGGAGTAGGAAATGGCAACCCACTCCTGTATTCTTGCCTAGGAAATCCCATGGACAGAGTCCAGTCCACGGGGTCACAAAAGAGTCAGACATGACTTAGTGACTAAATAACAATAGTAGGAAAGGGATCCAGGAGAGTAGTGAAGGGCCCAGGCCCCTGAGAAGCTGTGCTGGGCTGGACACAGGAGCCACCACCAAACTCCCCATCATCGCCTCCATGCAGTGATGAGACAGCTCTTCAGCATGAAGTGAAAGACGGCATCAGAGATGGAAGTGCTTGTTCCCTATCCTTCCTCCTCATCTTGCCATGGCCTCTCTGAAGGTGGGACATGCTTCTCCACTGCCTTTGACCTTGGTCGTGTGACTTGCTTCTGCCAGTGGAATGCAAGTGGACAAAACACAGGCCACGTCCTGCTGGTGGCCTGACCTGTGCTGGTGTGGTGTTAGCCACCTTGCAGACTTGTCCTCCACCGTGACAGGAGCATGTCCCGGGCGAGGCACCGAAGTAGACCTGAACGCAGTGCCCAGCCTGGACCCAGCCCAGCCACACCCACGGGGCCCAGGGAACCCACAGCCCTGGAACCAAGATAAGGGTGTACACTGTTGGGAACCATCACGACTGTGGCTGTTTGCTGTGCAGCATGATCACGGCGAACCCTAACTCGTTCAGATCCTTGGGTGATTTCTTTAGGGCTCAGTGTATGCCCTTGGTCAGAAAGCAGTAAAGTGGTTTAGTGACCAAGCACAGTGCCCTTGCCTTGACTAGTAAGGGCGTAGTGGTGCCACTACAGAGGCATGGCTGGCTCTGACGATGATGACGGTGCAGCCTGGTCACAGACACGTCCCATGACCAGTTTCCCCCCCATGACGTGGGCACATGGCCTGGAGGACCCCTTCCCTCAAATGAAAACTGGAGAGGGCTTTTGAGAAGAACTTTCGGGAAAAATTCCAACATATGCTGGTAGCCTTCGCACAGACACAGTTTGAGAAAGCAGAAACATTTGGGAAAAAGGACTCTATTACAGTTTGTACTGTAACCACCAGTGGGAGACTCTCATTTCTAAAGGGCCACAGGAAAAGAAATGCCCTTCTACTTTGGGAAAACTCGTTAGGACTTGGCCTCACTTTGGGGCCCTACTTATCCCGTCCCCAGACCACCTCCCAGCATGTCCTGCTGTGAATCCGGACATCCCAGGGCTGTTACAGGAACTGGCTGGCAGGGATGGAGGCAGAGACATCTTTTCTCAACTCCCAGATGTCAAAAAAGGATGACAAAAACCTGGTCCTGTGCTGAACTGCCGTGGCGGATGGCATAACATGCAGGGCAGGGACAGTGGGGAGAATAGAGAGACGGCATGGTCCTCTCCCCATCACAGCAGACAGAATCGCACAGCACTTGCACAGTGCTTCTTGGTGGAGGTGTCCTGGGTGGGAGAAGGGGTGGAGAGAAGCCACGTGATGTACGTGTATGCGGGGAGGGGACGGATAAAAATCAGAGTTGGCTCTGGTTTAATCTCCACCAAAGGAGTGAGAGCCCCCTCTGTGGTGTCCCTCGACCTCTGCCCTCTACTACACAACCCCCCTGGCTGATGGCTGGTTCACCACGACTCAGACTCTGGCTGAGACTGGCAGAGGTTTTCCAATGTGGAATTTCTGTTCCATTTTTCTAAGATCAGCCAAATGATTTTCGTAAGAAAACCATGGCTGGGGTGAGAGGGAATACATAAGCATATTTTCAGAGAGCTGGATTAAAACCACATGTTGATGCTGTGAGTAACACTGCGGGCTGGACCTGCTCAAATTCTGCTTGCCTTGGCTGAACTCAGAATCTAACCCCAGGAAAGGAGAGCTGAGCGGGCACAAGACTCAGGGGGCAAAGGCAAAAGGCAAGGCTCACTGGACCCTCCAGGCACACAGCACCCCTCTCCCAGGGGATCTCTGGGCTGTGGAGGCTGGAAGCATTCGTTCCACTGTGGGCAGGACCCCAGGCTGCCTAGCTCCTAAGCCACCACCCCACCAGGCCCCTTGCTCAGCTCCTTTGCAAGCTGTGATTTTCCCTCCACATCAGCAACTTCAAGATAAGAAAGGACTTCTGCCCCTGTAATTTCTGGCCCCGCCAATCTCCAGGCAGGGGAAAACCCAAAGGAATGATAACTAACATTTACTCAGTGTTCACTATGAGCCTGGGACTATTTGGAGAACTTTACTTCTATTAACTCATTTAATCTGTATGCCAGTCTTATGAGGTAGGTATGAGGATTATCATCCCATTTTACAGTGAGGAAAACAAGGCACAGAGAATTGAGGGGACCCAACGCTCACAGACGACAGCACCATGAGGTGAACCCAGGCCATCTGGCTCCAGAGCCAGTGACCTAGTAGCCAGGTGACCCTGGAAGGGGGCTGCCATCCACAGCCCCTGCCCCAGCCCTGATTCCAGAGGACCGCACGGGGCCCCAGAAGCAGGCCCTGCTCTCAAAGGCTTAGCTCTTTGGGACTGGTCAGTTCAAATGTAAGATGAGGCGTGAGTGAGGTCAATGCTAGGTGGCAGCCTTTTTGCACTGGTTAAATTGAGGGAAAATAAAGTGCTTTCAGGCTATATTTATTTTTCTTTCAAAATGAAAATAACTTTGTTGTGTCTCATGTCTTACTTTAATAAATAGAAGAATATCAGTTAGAAAATGCCACCATTTGACCAACTCCAATCTGGGCATATTTGAGAGGTAACATCAGAAGCGGGTTTCTAATAATCTGTTATCCTCAAATTAGGTCTAGGGCTTGATCTCAGAACCACGCAGGTGGTTCTCCTGCCCCTTTCAAAAGAAGATGGTGCCAGAGTTCCTTTCAGCTCAAGCATTCTGAAGACTGTAGCCAGGAAATTGAACATATCTGACTTGAGAAGTGAGTATAGCAGACCTTATTAACAATAGCTACTTACTAAGCATATACCATGTACCAGGCACACTCAGAATCTCACAAAGTATGTACTAACATGATGAATTTGAAACTACAGAAATTAAGATTTACCGACTTCCTGACTTCAGACTATACTACAAAGCTACAGTAATCAAAACAGTATGATACCAGCACAAAAACAGAAATACAGATCTATGGAATTGGATAGAAATCCCACAAATAAATCCACACATCTATGGTCAATTAATCTATGACAAAGGAGGCAAGAATATGCAATGGAGAAAAGACAGTCTCTTCAATAAGTGGTGCTGGGAAAACTGGACAGTTACATGTAAAAGAATGAAATTAAAACATCTAACATCATACACAAAAATGAACTCAAAATCGATTAAAGACCTAAACATAAGACCAGATACTATAAAACTCTTAGAGGAAAACATAGACCGGACACTCTTTGACACAAACTGTAGCAATATCTTTTTTAGGTCCATCTCCTAGAGTAATGGAAAAGAAAACAAAAATAAACAAACAGGACCTAATTAAGCTTAAAAGCTTTGCAAAGCAGAGGAAGCCATAAATAAAATGAAAAGACAACCTACAGAATGGGAGAAAAAAATGCACATATGACACAACTGATAAGGGATAAATCTTCAAAATACACAAACATCTTATACAGCTCAATACCACAAAAAAAAAGAAAAAAAAATCAAAAAATGAGCAGAAGATCTTAACAGATATTTCTCCAAGAAGACATGTGTTGTGCTAAGTCGCTTCAGTTGTGTCCAACTCAAATGACGCTATGGACTGTAGCCTTCCAGACTCCTGTGTCCATGGAATTCTCCAGGCAAGAATACTGGAGTGGGTGGCTGTGCTCTCCTCCAGGAGAGAAGATATACAGGTAGCTAAAAAGTACATGAAAAGATGCCCAACACTGCTTATTAGTATTAGAGAAATGCAAATCAAAACTGTAATGAGGTATCACCTCACACTGATCAGAATGGCCAGTTACCTACAACTGCCTGCCTGGAAACCAACACGATATCAGAGCGCCATGAAGTGGAGGATGCAGGGAGAGCCAGGTGCTGTCAGGCTCTTCTGAGACCCTCAGGGCACCAGTGTGGGGCTTCAGGACACCTAAGGCACGAGGCAGACAACTTCTTCCAAAGGGACTGTGTAAGGCTGAGATATGGAAAAGTCCTGCTCCCTAGACAAAATCTGCTACATCACAATCTTAGCCTTTTATTCTGACCACCCCTATAGGCCAGGCGCTGGACCAGAAAACAGGGATGTGAACATGAAGAAGGCTTGGCTCTGTTCTTAAGCAACTCACTGTCGCACTGTGCAAAGAATACAATTATTTGCCCTGAACCAGTTTTGGCCACCCCAAATCCTTCCATAGACCTGGCCCTGCCTACATCCAGGGCATCTATCTCCCTAAGCTTGAAGGGGTGCAGTCAGACTATAGAAAGCCAAGGAGCAGCTGGTTGTCACTCCCCAAGGACTCCACATCACTCATCTCACACTTGTTTAGTGTTTTTCCCTACATGGTGAGAAGGATGCTGTTTCCAGACGTTCTCACAACCCTGGAAGGGAAGGAGGAATTCTCACCATGTCCATTTTACAGATGAAGAAATTGAGGTTCAGAAAGACTTAGTCATTTGTGCCAGGTGGCACACCAACTAATAAAAGAGCTGGGATTCCAACTCTTTTGGAACCCCAAGCGCTTTCCCAGCACACAGGAGCCAGGCCTGGGAATATGGGAACACAGGACAGAAGGATCAGCTAAGGCACTAGGTGCTTGTCCAAAAGCATTCCTGATGCTCCCAGATGACATGGGGAAGCCAGCTCCAGGAAAAGGCTTTAGAAGACCTGAGGAATTCCTGGATCTGTCTCTTCATTACAAGAGCTGGGAACCTGATCCCAGGTGAGACACAGGAGATGATGGGCTTCCTTCTCCCTCATTGAGTACTTAGCAAAGAAAGGCAGAATCCTGAAGGACACCCTGGAGGACACATAGGAGCCAGACTCTCTTGGTCCAAACACCGGCTCCACCACTAATGAGTGTGTTATACAACGTCAGTTTCCTCACCTGAAAAATGGGTATGACAATGGTACCGACCCCAAAGAGTTGGGGTGACGATTCAGTGAATTTTAATAAAGTGCTAAAAACAGGGCATTGCATGTATTTTGATAGCGATTACTCAGCACTATTATTTAACCCCAGGATTATTAAATCCCTGCAGCACTCTGCATCTCCAGCACCTTCTTTAGGTTACTATCCTTTACCTCACTCGCTCCATCTGTACACAGCCGGTAATGGCTGGGTCCCAGCATTCTGAGGACTGGTAACTCACGGTTGGTTGAGAGGAAGGAGCGAGAGAAGTCTCGGGAACTGATGCCTCCTTGGAGCCACCACTTGCTCAAGTGACCAAAGAGCAGCCTCTGGCTCCAGTTGTGCAGGCCCAGTGTGACTTCTGCACATCGGCTGTGGAGCCCTAGAGACAGTTAAACACTACTGGAGAGATGCTTGCCATGAGGAGAGGAGGGCTCAGCCATAAAATGCCTTGAAGACTGGTCCTCGGGAGGGCTACAACAAAGCTACCCTTGGAATCAGGCTTCTCAGCTGAAGAATCTGCCTGTAATGCAGGAGACGCGGGTTTGGCTTCTGGGTTAGGAAGATCCCCTGGAGGAGGGCATGGCAACCCACTCCAGTATTCTTGCCTGGGAAATCCCATGGACAGAGGAGCCTCATGGGCTACAGCTCCATGGGGTCACAAAAGAGTCATACATGACTTAGCAACTAAACAACAACAAACCCTTGGAGTCTGAAATAGAAAAATTAAATCTTTAATTTTGCCTTTGCAAGTTTATCAGATGGGCAGTCTGTGGGTTGAATAGGAAATAAAGGGACCTTGCCATGGCAGGGGGAGTGGGGGTGTCATGGGACATTTCCCAACAACCATGGGGCATTGAGTGCATCCCAGCAGGTGGCCTGGGGCTCAAGAGGATGAGAGAGGACCTGGGCAGCCAAGCCTGCGGCAGGGATGAAACAGCCTTGGAGGCATGAAGGCCCTCCCTCCAGGAAGTTCCACAACGTCGTCTGTAGCCAACATGATGGAGTACCTCCTGTGCCCGGTCCATGCCAGCTACTTGACTCAGGACAGCTCATCTACTCCCAGCAACCTCCCTGTAGGGAAGGCATCACTGTTCACGCCAGGCATAGAGGAAACTGAGGCCCAGGGAGTTCAGGTCACGTACTCACAGCCTCATAGCTAAGTGGCAAAGGTGGGATTCAAACCTGGGTCCAGCTGACTACATCAGTGTATGAACCAGACTTCTGTCCCTGCTACTATAGAAGCCTCAGAGAACAAGAGTTGCTTCCATCTTCACCACCATTCTCCAAGCAAGCAAGTAAACCTGGAAAGTTGGCCTCTTCCTGCCCAAGAGAGTAAAAAGCCTCTGCTTTCAAAAGCCAAGGATTTCAGAGGCAAGTTAAGCTGGGCTTTCTGTCTGAGGTGGGGGCTGGCTTAGAGTCAAACAATTCAATTTAGAAAAGCAAAGCTGTTGTTCAGCTACACATGGTGGATGAAACACAAGCCATTCCTCTCCACCCTTCTGAAACCTCACAAAAAAACAACAGTAAAAAGCTCTTATCTTTAAGGGACAAACTGATAAGGATAAAGAGAACTGGATAGGAGGCATTGATTAGGTAAAATAAGGGAAGTTAGAAAACAGGTGAGTGAGGGGCAATGGCCTAAGGAGGCCTTAAGTCTGAATTCTAAATGGAAGGAGAAGGGCAAGATTCATCATGATTTACCCTGCAGAAGTCACCCCAACACATCCTGAAACTAGTGCTACCAAAGCACTTCAGAGGTGGGGGTGAAGGTGAATCAAAAACAAGATGATTGCTGGAAAGTCTACTTCAGAAGAAGCTAGTCCCCCAGATCCCTGGTTGCATGCTGCTTAGCACCCCTGCACCCCGCTAGACGTCTGGAGAGAGAAAGCCAGGGAATATGGATGTGGGGAGAATCTGGCCCAACTGAGGGCGGGGAACTATACTGAAGACAGGAGTTTTAAGAGAGCATTTACATACTGGACACTGAAATATTTCAGGGGTCAGGCTACAGTCCATGGGGTGGCAAAGAGTCAGCCATGACTGAGGCGTTGAGTCACATGTGTGTGCGTGCGTGCGCACACACACGCACACACACACACACAAAGGATCCCCGAAGTAGCCAAGAAAATGGCTAAAAGCAAGACTCCTATTGTAGTGAACTCAACTGTTTGCAATTCCCTACCCGCCCAGACACAGACACTCATTTGCATTTGGATGGATCCGCCCTAGCGATGGCCAGGCCTTTCCCTGAGGTCATGGAGACAGTTTGTTGCTGCAGGCAGTAAAAGCAGAAGCTTCCACAGCAGGGGTTCCTGAAGGCTCTCTAAGCCAACGGTAGGTGCATCTTGACAGCCTAACCGCAGGTGCTGTCGCTCACCGGCCCCTCCCCTAGGCCCCAGGACTAGCAGGCGTGTAGTACCCAGGAGTACACAACTGGAAATACAGGGCAAGCTCAGGTTAAGTGGAGCCAATTTTGATCGCTGGGAGGCTGAATCCAATGGATAAATTCAAGCGGTCCTGAATTCAGTTTGTGCAGCGTCTTAGTAGATCTACAAGATCCTGCAGTCAACTGCACTTAAGCAGCGCTTGGGCTTCCCTGGTGGCTCAAACGGTAAAGAATCTGCCTGCAAGGCAGGAGACTGGGGTTCAACCCTTGGGTCGGAAAGATCCCCTGGAGAAGGAAATGGCAACCCACTCCAGTACTCTTGCCTAGAGAATTCCGTGGGCGGAGGAGCCTGGCAGGTAATAGCCCATGGGCTTGCAAAGAGTCGGACACAACTGAGCAACTTTCACTTCACTAGCAGCAGCCAGCTTCATCAGTAATGAATCCTCATAACACTGCTCCCTACTTCTCCGTGTGTGCACTGAGATGGCACTCGTCTCCAGCAAAACAGCAGCACAAAAGCCTTCTGCCTCAGGCTCATCTACTGGGAAGCCAGGGGAAGACAAACCAAGATACATCCTTGTGAAATTACAGAACACTGGGGGAAATACCCTCCAAGTTCCCAGAGCGAAAGAAAAACAATTACTTGATTACTACAAGTAATCAAAAGTAATCAACAAATCAGAATGGCTCTGGTCTCATTACTGCAATATTGGAACACAATTGAGCAAATCCTTCAAAATCTGACAGAAAATTGTTTCTGGCTTAGAAATTTACATTCTGGTTTAGATTTTTTTATATATATATTCTGGTTTAGAATTTTATACCCAGTCATACTCATTGGAAAAGACCCTGATGCTGGGAACAGTTGAAGGTAAAAGGAGAAGGGGGTGGCAGAGGATGAGATGGTTGGATAGCATCGCTAACTCAGTGGACATGAACTTGGGCAAACTCCGGGAGACAGTGAGGGACAGGAAGGCCTCGAGTGCTGCAGTCCATGGGGCTGCAAAGAGTCTGACACAACTGAGCGACTGAACAGTAACCACCACCCAGTCCCACTATCCATCGATGGCGAGGGTGAAATAAAGGCAGTTTCAGGCATGGAGGCTTCCATAACGGTTTACTCCTCAGCAACAGTTCACTTGGACCAACGTGGCTGCCAACACAGAAACCAAGTCCTGCATAAAAGCCAAAGTGCCATGGGGTTCTGACTGACGAGGGGGTTAGATTCTGATGGAGCAAATTAGGCAAAAATGAAGTCTAGATCAAAATCACCTTTGAAAATCCCTTAAGAAAGAAATTTATACACATCCATTTTTCTCCACCCTTAGAACAGAGGCTGAGTCTTTAGTTTCCAGCAAATAAAGCCAAAGAGCTGGGAAATTCCCGAAGCACACTCAGCCTCTGAGACCATTGGTCTTGAGAATCACCTGGACCATCTCACAAGGGATTCTGGGAGAGGAGAGTCTCAGCGCAGACCCACCTAGCTCCATTAGCATTTGGAAGAACTAGCGATAATTAACCAGATTTCTGATCAGCAGAGTTTCCACGTTGTGTGTGTGTGTCCACGCACTCAGTCGTGTCCGACTCTGTGCGACCCCATGGACTGCAGCCCGCCAGGCTCCTCCTCTGTCCATGGGATTCTCCAGGCAAGAACACTGTAGTGGGTTGCCATTTCCTCCTCCAGGGGATCTTCCTGACCTAGGGGTTGAAACTGCGTCTCTTACATCTCCTGCATTGGCAGTTGGGTTCTTTACCACTAGCACCACCTGGGAAGCCCAGTTTCTGGTAATCAGAAGAATCCAAAAAGGAGAGGAGGGTGTGATGTGTGACCTCAAAAAAGGTCAGGGAGCTGCCTCAAGGGCAGCTGGGGGCCTTGAGGGGACACAGCCTCAGGTGGGAGAAGGGTGTCTAAGGAGAGGCGGCAGCCTGCAGGGCAAGACAAGGAAGTGAGCCGACAGGAGGCCTCCCTAGCCCGCAGAGATTCCTTCTCCAAAGCCAGCACGGCTGCCCTCTCACTGGTCATGTAAATTTTAAAGAGTAACATCGCCCCAGATGGCCCCAGTGCCAGCCCCCTCACTACAACCCCAGGGCCCCACCTGTCCCCACCTTCACCGTTACCTATGTCACCTCCCTAACTCCTCACTGAAACTCCCGGCAAAATCCGGTGTTTCTGGAAGTCAGGAGCCATGGCCCCCGACCTCACCTTGAACCCCAGCTCTTCTCTTTGGAAGGGATAAAGTCAGCCGGTGCCTCCCCCATCTGCAGCTTTGTGTTCATGAACAAAGAAGCAAACGCTGCAGCCCCTTCCTCACACTTGCTAACGGCTGTGTGAGCTCGCTCAGCACAGACTCCTGTTTCCTAACATCCTGCTCCTTTTCCTCGGCTCTGACTGGCCAAGCCCTTTTCAGGCTGGATGTGACCACATGCTGTTTGCACTGAGCTCCACCCAAAATGATCCCTTATTCTGGACCATGGATCACCAGGTTCCACCGAGAGAAGGAGCCAGCCAGAAGGGCTCCGGGCCTCTCCTCTGCGTCCTGACGTGGAACTTCAGACGGTGCCTGCCCCAGGCAGGCAGGCTTTCTGGGTGAGCCCCCAGAGGCAGAGCCCTGTTATAGAGTTCTGCCGCGGCAAAGATGTGGTGCTGGGTGTTCCCAACACTGGGGCACCTGGGAAGTGTATCTGGTGGATATACCTGCGGAGGGGCAGGGGTGGGGAAAGGGAAGTGGAGCCAAGGAGAGGGCGCTCCTAGGCAGGGAAGTGTGGCTCAACTCCATCTCCCTCGCGGGACAGGCGTCCGCTGGGTCCCTCACCAATGTATGATGGCACCTTAGGGTCTCAAAGAATGAGATTTCCCCGTGCAAGGAAGCATAAATTTTAGTTAGGGAAGTATGTCCAGGGCGAGACTTTACAAGGCAAAACTAGCAAGGAGGAGAAATTAGTCTTCAATGACCTTATGCCCCCATCCTACTTCCAATACATCTAAAATGGAATTGTCTATAACCTCAGCCATTTGTTGGATGGTTATGCAGTTCATCTCTTGCAGCCAGCACTCTAAAATAAGGAGTGTAGGAAGGACAGTGTTTACAAAGTATTAATTCTTGCTTGTCTTCCGCCCTACTCCCACCCGCCCCCCTCCGGCTCCCCGCTGCAAGACCCTGAACTGTACTCTTATTGGTCTATCTGGGAATGATACAGAAGAATGTTACCAAAAAATGTTACGGAAAGATGCAAAAAGTTAAACCTTCCAACTTCTGACATGTGAAATAGAATGGAAATACATGGACTTGTAGATGAGGCTACTGTCTGGGCCCAGAGCAAGGCAGCAGCTCTCCAGGCTCACCACACCACCACACGGGTTCAGAGCCAGGCTGCGAGGGTGTTGATATCAGCCCCACTGCATCCTGGCTGTGTGAACTCAGGCCTCCACTTCCACGTCTGTCCCATGGCAATACGAATAGCACCGCTCTCAGAGGGTGGACCATTCATCGCTGCATCGAGCAGATATTCCTGAGCCAAGCCCTGCTCCGGGCAGGGGTGAAACATCAAGAGCGATGGTGATGTTCTGGTGGGGAAAAGAATGTGGCTTGTCATTTGAAAAAATAAGCTCACTCCACTAAGTACTGTGAGAGTTGTATGAGCTATTGTGTGAAAACATTCAAAACAGAACCTGAAATATGATTATGTTTACTCATAACTGACCACGGGCCCTAGTGATCAGTTTCTCAGGTGGCCCTAGTGGTAAAGAACCCGCCTGCCAATGCGGGAGACATAAGAGACATGGTTTTGATCCCTGGGTTGGGAAGATCCCCTGGAGGAGTGCATGGTATCCACTCCAGTATTCTTGCCTGGAGAATCCCATGGACAGAGGAGCCTGGCAGGCTACTGTCCATGGGGTCACAAAGAGTCAGACATGACTGAAGCAAATGAGCATGCACACACGCATAACTGATCATACTTTTCTAGCAGGACCCACGGGGTTACCTCCATGGCAGGGTTCCTAGCACCTGCGTTCAGAGTCGTGCTTGCCTGATCTGCTCCCAAGGGGCCAGACGACGTGTCCTTTATCCCTCCCGCCCTGCTGCTGGTTGCTCTGCTCCAATCTCTACGTTGATTGTACGTTGGGGGTTTTCCAGCCCTGCCGGCTGCCCCAGGAGCCTTCTCCACACCCGTGACTGAATTACCATTTTGTTCCAGCTCACAAGAGGACTAGTGTGGGAACACCGCAGACCAGATGGAATTTTCGAGACCCTGTCATTTGTCGGAAATTTTCTCTGGCTGCCTTGGTATTAATGGCCATACAGTTTGCTCTCAGGCCTGGGAGTGGGGATTGAGGCTGAAAAACGAAAGCAAGTTTCTCTCTGGGCCATTCTGTTCCAGCCTTCCAGAGAGTTCTACTCTCTGGCTGCTCAGAGGCCAGGGACACGGCCCCAGAGAAGAGTGGGGAGAGGGGGCAGGTCTGTGTCCTACATACACACTTCCCCCCAATTCCAACCAAACTCGTGGCAACAGGGGAGTGAACCAATTAGGGCCACTGGGAGGAAAATCCACCTGACTCTGCCTTAAATCCATCCCAGTCACAGCAGGTCATATGGACTTCTCCAGAATCAGGCCGGGAGGAGAGTTCGTAAACCGGGATCCTTGGGCTGAATCTGGCCTGCAGATGTGTTTTGTTTGGCCTGAGAGGTTTTAAGTAAGTTTGATCCAATCTTTAAAAACCAGGATATTTCCTATAAAAACCTAGATTTCCAGCCTCCTGTGAAAAGGAAGAAGTTTGAGCCACAACTTGGGCCCACGTTCTCATATGGCTGGAGTGGAGGATGGCTCCCTCTCTCAAGGATACGCTCTCTGCCGTCCACCACAGGCTCCACCATGCCCTGACGCGTCTCCCAAGAGAAGGAAGAACAGTTGCCTTTGGAGTCTCACTTGCTTTGTCGTTTTCCCAAGAATATAAAGACTTCCCTGAGCACAGCTCAATACAACCAGAGAAAACAAAACGTAGATAGGCATTTTCTTCTTTACACCCAGCCCACTTCTTTCACTTATGCGACCAGCCTGGGCTCCATCAGCACTTCTGTTTATACTTCCTGGGCCAGATCGGCACTGCCCAATATGAGAGCCACGAACCACCAGTGGCTATTTACATCTAAACTCATTAAAATCTAACATTTCCATTCCTGGGCTGCACTCACCCCGTTTCAAGTACTCAGCAGTCACCTGGGGGTGGTTGCCACCAAGGTGGACAGCGCAGAGTAGAAACTGTCCATCTTCTCAGAAAGTCGTACTGGACTGGGCTCTGGGGACACCTGCTGAGTTCTACACTTGGGCCGCCCTGGGCGCTCTGGGGAGCTGCCGCCTTGCAGAGGTTCACTACCTAACCAGGGAGAAAGCCACCGCCCAGGACGAGAGATGAGGGGAAGCACCCCTCAGTGTCACGGGGACCCTCTCAGAGCCAGAGAAGAGGAGCAGGTCTGTTTTCATGATAAAAGAGAATGCTCAGCTAGCCCCTCATGTTTCCGGTCCTAGGCAGTCTCCTCAGAAGCTTCCAGAAAGGGGGACTCCTTCAGGCCCTCATGGAGATGCTGCTTTGATGTCTGGTGCAAGCTCTGGAGGTGCCCCAAGCAAAGCACAGAGTCAAGATGGGCCTCTGAGCTGGCGTTCCCTGGCAGGACTTCTCCCCAGCACTGGCCTTCCCCACCCCCCACCCCCAGCTCCGAGGCACCCTGCCACCTGTATCCACTGTCCTCAAGGCCTCACGGCCGTCCTCAGTCCTCTCCCCAAATCCAATTCTCACCCACGTCCAGGGCTCCTACTTCCAGTCCCTGCCCTTCCCGCCCTCCCCTCCTCCACCCGAGTCTAAACAAGACACTCCTGGGACCCACACCCTCAGGTGACACTCTACACAAGAAACTCATTTCCAAGAATATTTACTTGTAACAGAAAATTTCCACAGATGCTACCAAAATAAAACAGCTACGTACTAAGTGTGAGAATTTTCAGGTTGATCGAACGGAAAGAGACTCAGATTTGTGGTTGTAGTGTTGCTCAGTCGCTAAGTCATGTCTGACTCTTCGAGACCCCATGGACTGCAGCACGCCAGGCTTCCCTGTCCTTCAGCAGCTCCCGGAGTTTGCTCAAACTCATGGGAAAGACTAGAGACCTCTTCAAGAAAATTAGAGATACCAAGGGAACATTTCATGCAAAGATGGGCTCGATAAAGGACAGAAATGGTAGGGACATAACAGAAGCAGAAGATATTAAGAAGAGGTGGCAAGAATACACAGAAGAATTGTACAAAAAAGATCTTCACGACCCAGATAATCACGATGGTGTGATCACTCACCTAGAGCCAGACATCCTGGAATGTGAAGTCAAGTGGGCCTTAGAAAGCATCACTACGAACAAAGCTAGTGGAGGTGATGGAATTCCAGTTGAGCTATTTCAAATCCTGAAAGATGATGCTGTGAAAGTGCTGAACTCAATATGCCAGGAAATATGGAAAACTCAGCAGTGGCCACAGGACTGGAAAAGGTCGGTTTTCATTCCAATCCCAAAGAAAGGCAATGCCAAAGAATGCTCAAACTACCGCACAACTGCACTCATCTCACACGCTAGTAAAGTAATGCTTAAAATTCTCCAAGCCAGGCTTCAGCAATACGTGAACCGTGAACTTCCAGATGTTCAAGCTGGTTTTAGAAAAGGCAGAGGAACCAGAGATCAAATTGCCAACATCCGATGGCTCATCGAAAAAGCAAGAGAGTTCCAGAAAAACATCTATTTCTGCTTTATTGACTATGCCAAAGCCTTTGACTGTGTGGATCACAATAAACTGTGGAAAATTCTGAAAGAGATGGGAATACCAGACCATCTGACCTGTCTCTTGAGAAACCTGTATGCAGGTCAGGAAACAACAGTTAGAACTGGACATGGAACAACAGACTGGTTCCAAATAGGAAAAGGAGTATGTCAAGGCTGTATATTGTCACCCTGCTTATTTAACTTATATGCAGAGTACATCATGAGAAACACTGGGCTGGAAGAAACACAAGCTGGAATCAAGATTGCCGGGAGAAATATCAATAACCTCAGATATGCAGATGACACCACTCTTATGGCAGAAAGCGAAGAAGAACTAAAGAGCCTCTTGATGAAAGTGAAAGAGGAGAGTGAAAAAGTTGGCTTAAAGCTCAACGTTCAGAAAACTAAGATCATGGCATCTGGTCCCATCACTTCATGGGAAATAGATGGGTAAACAGTGGAAACAGTGTCAGACTTTATTTTTGGGGGCTCCAAAATCACTGCTGATGGTGACTGCAGCCATGAAATTAAAAGACGCTTACTCCTTGGAAGGAATGTTATGACCAACTTAGATAGCATATTTAAAAGCAGAGACATTACTTTACCAACAAAGGTCCGTCTAGTCAAGGCTATGGTTTTTCCAGTAGCCATGTATGGATGTGAGAGTTGGACGGTGAAGAAAGCTGAGCGCCGAAGAATTGATACTTTTGAACTGTGGTATTGCAGAAGACTCTTGAGAGTCCCTTGGACTGCAAGGAGATCCAACCAATCCATCCTAAAGGAGATCAGACCTGGGTGTTCATTGGAAGGACTGATGTTGAAGCTGAAACTCCAATACTTTGGCCACCTCATGCGAACAGTTGACTCATTGGAAAAGACCATGATGCTGGGAAGGATTGGGGGCAGGAGGAGAAGGGGACAACAGAGGATGAGATAGTTGGATGGCATCTCCGACTTGATAGACATGGGTAAACTCTGGGAGTTGGTGATGTACAGGGAGGCCTGGCGTGCTGTGATTTATGGGGCCGCAAAGAGTCGGACACAACTGAGCGACTGAACTGAACTGAACTGAATTGAAGTCCGTCGTAGGGCCCACCTTAAAGTCCTTCATACATATGAACTGCGTGACTTGGCAGTTAGAGCATCACTGATGTCTAAGTTACTCTATTTACTACTCTCTAAACTGGATCCAATGATAGCAGCCTTAACACTTGTAGGATTGAAGATTCAACACGATAATGGATAAGAGAACTAGAAAGCCCAACACAAACATTTGCTGTTATCAGTTCCAAGGTGAATGATCTCACAGCCAGCACAGAGGCCAGCACTCACTAGAAGTTTGCTGAAGGTTATTTTTTAATGACCTTGGAGTAGAAGCTGAGGAAAAATATTTTTTAGACAAAGGGGGTTCTTGGCATGTTTGAAGGTCAGATCACACAGATGACCATCTGTATAGAAGCAGTTTCCAAATCCTTTTAGCACCAAAGATTAGTGCTACTTCAGCCACCTGGTGAAGCCATGGCTTTCTCAGGATGCTTTTTTTTTAATGTACAAATAAAAAGCAGAGGGTTACAAAGGCAATCAATTACACTGAAATATAGTCATCAAAATATTCCAAAAAACAAATCTGTGATATAATAATACATGTGCTTCTTTATTAATGCATTAAATGATGAGATCTATCAACTCATCTAATAACAAATGCAGTTTCAAAGTAGTGAAGAGTGAAGACTATATTTCAGAGAATCTGCTTCCACCTCATGATATAAAATCTCTGTGATTCCTCTTGGTGACTAAGTTATAGGTCTTGTTAACGCTATGGTGGTTAGCGCCTACATTCATTCTTGAAGAAATGCTGAAATTCAGTTAGAGACAGGTGAAAATAAAAATGGAACTTTTCATTATCCAAGTTTAGGGCTCCCTTGAATTCTAGGCATGGACCATGTCAAGACTCTTTGAACTGGTACCATTTGATTCTGCCTTTCTCCAGTTCACCATCAAAGGGAGAGACCTACATGGCTGATACAAAGGCAGGCCCTTTAGAGCACCTATTCCCTAGTGGGAACTAGGGAACAGGGATACCCCCCCAACACCTGCTCCCCTGATGCACTGAAGGCTCCTACTAACAGTCCTGGTGGCCCAGGCCTCTATGCATCTCCAGCCCTATCTGTTGTCCAGGGACAAGGTAATAATCACAGCTCCCACTAACTGAGCACTTACCCTGTGCTGATGACTATTGTATGAGATGATTTATGCTCATGATAGCATCAACACACAATCCCACAAGGAGGTGGTGTTCTCTTAGGGGAAACTGAGGCTGAGAGGTTAAAGGATCACTGACTTGCCCCAGGTGGTAAGCAGGGTTTGAACTCAGTTGTTCGAGTTAGAACTCACCTCTGACCCTTCATGCTTTCATACCAGGCACTGCTACAGGCCCTGTGACAATTACAGTTTAAGCCCAGGGGATGGATGAGTGTGAACAAGGAATGGGTGAGTGTGAATAGGAGCCTTTCCTGACACCCAGAGAAGCGACCGAACAGGCTGGCATTGCCCAGACATCCCTACCCCCTCCCCAAAGGGAAATGAGGGGATTTTAACTAGAGTTTCAGGAGACTGTTCTGAAAGGAAGGAATACAATAACATCTTTGTAGCTGCAAGAAGAGCTCTGGGGCAGCAGGAACCGTGGGGAGAGCAGGGGGCGGGGGTGAGACAGAGCTGGCCGAGCTGGCCTGCGCAGGGCCTGCAGACCGTGGCCGGGTGTACTGTCCAGGAGGCCACCACTGCCGGCGGCCAGTCCCCCGGCCGGGATCCGGGTCCCCCTGCAGGTACAACTGAGCTTCTGTGTGAACAGACAACAGAGCCGCTCTGTCCTGGAGAAAGAGGCCTGTGTGTCCCGACCCCCCTCCTCCCGCGCAGGGATGGACATCCGAATGGCCCATTCACGGGCCACCCCAGCCTCCCGCCCTCAAACCGGCTGCAGCCTCCACCTCCATGGGGCCCAGACTTCCCAGGGAGCACAACCCACAGCCCTCAGCCCACCTCGGACAGCGCCAGTCCTTCGCTCCTTCCCACCCTCTCCTTTCCACCTGGCTGGAAAGCCATCATCGCATGACCCCTGGGGCTGAGGTCCCTTCATTTCCTTTGGAGGAAGGCACGGCCTCTGCCTTTAGTCTACAGTCCAGACGGGAACATGACCACAGACAACATTCCCCACTGAGTAACTAGCTGGGCTGTATTAATAGATGTTTCTGCGGGAGGTGTAAGTCGCCAGCATGTGTATTTGAAGGAACCTTGGCATGGAGGAGGGCACGCACATGGAGCCTCTCCTTCCACAACACGTGGAGACTGAGACAGAAGAGGTGCAGCGTCTTGAGAATTCTTCTAGTACATTGCAAGGCACTGCTGCAAAACCAGTCTGGACAGAAGCAAGGCAGCTGCTGGACAAGCCAAGTTTGTTCTGCTGATACAGTTTCCCCGGCAGGAGCACCAGGACACGGGAAGCGCAGAGAGGCGGCAGCGGCAGCCCTTGGCTGCCAGGCCGGTGGGAAGCGTCACAGCTCTGCCGCAGGGCAGCACGCTGCTGAAACCCAGCTTGGAGCACCGTACCCAGCACAGCCCGGCCCCGTCTCCCCCGGCTGGCATGCTCAGACTTCTAGGGGCACCTGTGGGCTCCTGCGGGTCCCCAGAGGTGAAAGGGCCTCCCTGGGGCCGTCCCTTTTGTCTTTGAACCCCAGTCTCCTCATCTGGCATCCATAAACCTCCGGCTCTTAACGCTGATCTTTTTTCTCTCCTTTAGTCCTAACCCCTCAGCTGTCTTTGACCAGTTCTTTGACTGATGGCATTTTTGGAAAAATCCCTCCACTGGCTCCTGGACATGGAACCATGAACCTGTTGCCGAAGCCAAGATGGAAGGATGTGACTTTTCCAGATGGTTCTGGAAGAGGTTGTTTGCTCACTGCAAGCAAATGCCCTCAAAAGCCAAACAAAAACTGCCCGCGAGTAAACAGCATGGGACACAGACCCTTTCTGCGGCCACTTAGCAGAAACCCAAGCCCGAGCCCGAGCCCGTGGCAGGCGGGGCAGCTGGGCCAGGAGCGATGGAGCAGCCGCAGCCCTGCCCACCCCCCAGCAGGATCTGGGGGCCACAAGGAAGGGGACCCCCGTGGCTGCGCTAGCCGAGAGGGCGCCAGGGCGTTGCAGGCAAGGTGGCTGGAGTGGCATGAGTAACGCTGTACTTGTTTTTACTGCAATTATCTCTCCTAGTTTTATGATTATAATAGCAAAACCAATTCAGAGGATTAAGGGAGAAATGTCAAACACTTCACCGTGACTCTAAGAATATACCATAGTGATCTATTTTATAGAACTGAAAATGATTAGAATCATTTTTAAATAAGTGACTTCTATATCATGTTACTTCTAAGGGTGGCTAGTTACAGGACCCCATTGTTCTTTTTTTTTTTTAATGTGTCTATTTATTTGGCTGTACCAGGTCTTGGCTGCAGCACTCAAGATCTTTGATGTTCATTGCAGCATGCAGGATATTTACTTGAGCCATGTGGGACCTAGTTCCCTGACCAGGACTTAAACCCAGACCCCTTGCGCTGGGAGCTCAGAGTCTTAGCCACTGGACCACCAGGGAAGTCCCAGGAGCCCATTGTTGTCATTCAGTCGCTACGTCATGTCCAACTCTTTTTGTGACCCCCTGGACTGCAGTACGCCAGGCTTCCCTGTCCTCCACTCTCTCTCAGAGTATGCTCAAATTCACGTCCATTGAGTCAGTGATGCTACCTCATCATCTCATCCTCTGCCGCCCTCCTCTCCTCTCCTTTTGCCTTCAATCTTTCCCAGCATTAGGGTCCTTTCCAATGAGTCAGCTCTTCGCATCAGGTGGCCAAAAGACCCCATAAGATAAGGGGTCTTACCTTTACTATGAAGAAAGAGGAGCAAGGCACAGAAGCCTCTGTATCCAGATGCCTCAGCAAGAAACGGAAGTCGCTCTTGACTTGCCCTCAGGTTGCCAAGGGCTGGAGGTTCTCCTACCCAAATATCTCCCACACTTGCTCCCTCTGGCCACGCCTCCCTCTGGTCCACCAGGGTCAGGGGTCACGACTGTTCCCAGACACTGCCCCTCCACCCGTCCCCTGCAGTCTCCCCTCCCTGGGAAACTGCTCTCTAAAATGCAAACACAATCCCACCTCTCCAAGCTCAAAAGCCTTCCCATTGCCCTCTCTGTTCTCAGGATGATAGCACAAATCCCGCCTCTGGCTGGGGAGACCACTCGCGCCCCCTTTCCAGGCTCTGCCTCCAGCCCCATTTCCAGAAGGTTCCCCCAAACTCCCTCCTGGCCAGCTTGGACAGCTCACTTTTGCTTTTAGGGCTTTGCTCATGCTGTTCCTTCGCTAGACTGCTTTTCCTTCTTCTTCTTGTTATATTATTTAACTATTCTTTAAATTATTTTTTCAGTAAAACTAAAATTTTTGTATTCAGTTCTATGAGTCTTAGCATGTGGATAGGACCACCACCCACCACAATCAGTACATGACGGTTCCATCACTGCAAAATCCTCCCTGGAGAATTCCACGGCCATGGAAAGTGACACTCAGGCCCTGGCCCTGGAGACCTGAGTTCTTTCAGAAACACTCAAGGCCCGGAGACCAGCGGAGGCCCCTACTGCTTCCCCATCTCTGCATCCTCCCCTCCTGGCCTCTCACTCTGACCCGCCTTCACCCCGCAGTTCACTAGCTGCCACCTTACAGCCCCTTCTGGTCCCTCTCAGCAAGCACTTGTGGAGCCCCCAGGCCACTTCCAAGAATATGTGCACAGGTGCGGGGGGCATACAGGGAAGGCAGCCTGGGGGGCGCCCACAAACCTGGCTCCATCCTCACCTTGGGCCAGATGGCCCATCAGACACAAGCCTGTGTAGTAGGCACATCCAGACGACACAGGGATTGCACTCAAACACCCCAGGTGGAAACACTTCAGCAGTCATATCAGAAAACTAAGCCAAGCAAAGAGCCCCGGTGGGTTAGGCCCTGGTGTGCTTCGACGTCAGCACCTGGGTAGAGAGGGAGGGCTAGCCCCCCAGGCCTCTTCTGGGGCACTGTCAGCATCTTTGAGGAGGAACTGGGGCACATTTCTCCCCCTCTCCCCTGACACTAAGAAGGACGTTAATTCTCGTGAGGCATATCCCCACCTCTACACTATCCCTTCCAACCCACTGCTTTGGACCAACTCCTGCTTGGTCTGGTTGGGGCCAGTGGGCTGTTTAAACCCTCTGTTTCCAGGCCAGCCCTGCAGAGTCTGGTTTCTGTATGTAGCAGGAGCTGCTCTGTGAGCTGGGTGCTCACAGGAGAGGGTATTGAATTCCCCGCAGGCTCCAAGGGCTGGAAGTCCTGATTCCAAGTTCTGATTTCAAAACTGGTTTAACTGCTTCTCCAGCTGAGCCTGAGAACCTGAAGCCTTCACCCAGACCTCCTGCAGGGTTATCTGCCAGGACACCCGGACCTTAGACCTCGGGGGCTACAGCTGAATGGGGCTGCCTGTTCACCCAGCCAACACTCAGCAAGGAGGCTCAGGGCAGACAGACAAGGCAGGCATCTCCCAGGGACTGGGTATTGGTGAGAAGAGAGATCTAAACGGAACAAGAAAACTATTGCAGGTTAGAATCTGTCTCCATTTGACCCATACTTAGAGTCCCAGGAGCACCTCCTATCCAATAGTCGGGATTAGATAAAATACATCAATGACTTCGTTACTGTTTTAGGTCCTAACAAAAAGAAAATCTATTTTTGTGGGTACCTTACACCCATTCTTATAGCACCTTTGGGGTACCACGGGGTTTCACCTCTGAGATTCCTTTGCTCCTCATAGCACCCCCTAGGTATAAGCCCATTTTATATATGAGGGACCTGAGGTTCAAAGCATCGGAGTCAGAGTGCTTACTCAAAGCCATACAGTAGCCTAGTCTGGCACAAGCCTCATTCTGATTTGAAACCACGTGCCTCCCACCCGCCATCCTGCCACTCCAAGCTGCACCAGAGGCCTCAAGGATATGACGAACGAGGAGACCTGGAGACCTGGAGAAGGTCGCACCCCTTCTCCAGCCTTAGCCCCTTCACCAAGAGATTCCCTTCCAGGTCTTAACCTTTAGGGACAGGAGCTCTTGGTTCTTCCAAGGAGAACTGAGCTGTGTGTGGGCTCCCCTGGGATGCCCTTCTCCCCATGGCTGCCTGATGACATGCTCATAGTAGAGTGAAGACAGACAAGAGGAAAGTCCTCCCACACCCACACTCTGGGTCCTCGAGGGTGGCTGCAGTAAAATCCTTGATGAAGAGTCTGAATCAGTTTGTTCTTGTGCGACTGCTTGATTCCCATTTCCATGGATGATCAGAAGCCGGCCCCAGGCCATCGAAAACAACCCCAAAGTAGAAATGACCTGAAGTCCACAAGCAAGGAGATGATTATCAGAACCATGGTATTGAGAATTCCCTGACAGTCTAGTGGTTAAGAATCCACCTTGCAATGCGAGGGTGCAGGGTGTATCCCTGGTCGAGGAACTATGATCCCACGTGTCACAGAGCAATTTGGCCCTTGTGCTGTGCTTAGTTGCTCAGTCATGTCCGACTCTTTGCAACCTCGTGGACTGTAGCCCACCAGGCTCCTCTGTCCATGGGGATTCTCCAGGCAAGAATACTGGAGTGGCTTGCCATGCCCTCCTCCAGGGGATCTTCCCGACCTAGGGATTGAACCCAGGTTTCCTGCATTGCAGGCAGATTCTTTACCATCTAAGCCATTAGGGAAGCCCAAGAATACTGGAGTGGGTAGCCTATCCCTTCTTCAGGAGAACTTCCTGACCCAGGGATCAAACCCAGGTCTCCTGCATTGCAGGTGGATTCTTTAATGTCTGACCCCACATGCCGCAACTACTGAGCTCACGCACTCTGGAGCCCACTCACTGCAGTGAAAGATCCCACGTGTTGCAACTAAGACCTGACACAGCCAAATAAAGAAATAAATATCACAGGGTTAATAATCATGGTACTGAGCATTGAAAGTAGGGTGATGAAGACCTTTTTAGAGATGTACACATTACAAAAACACATTTTTTTGATAAAAACTGAGGTAAGATTTTTCAGACTGAAATTGAAGAAAGTGGAGAAAACCACTAGACCATTCAGGTATGACCTAAATCAAATCCCTTATGACTGTACAGTAGAAGTGAGAAATAGATTTAAAGGACTAGATCTAGTAGACAGAATGCCTGATGAACTATGGATGGAGGTTCGTGACATTGTACAGGAGATAGGAATCAAGACCATCCCCAAGAAAAAGAAATGCAAAAAAGCAAAATGGCTGTCTGAGGAGGCCTTACAAATAGCTTGGAAAGACGGGAAGTGAAAAGCCAAGGAGAAAAGGAAAGATATACTCATTTGAATGCAGAGTTCCAAAGAATAACAAGGAGAGATAAGAAAGCCTTCCTCAGCAATCAATGCAAAGAAATAGAGGAAAACAATAGAATAGGAAAGACTAGAGATCTTTTCAAGAAAATTAGAGATACCAAGGGAACATTTCATGCAAAGATGGGCTCAATAAAGGACAGAGATGGTAGGGACCTAACAGAAGCAGAAGATATTAAGAAGATGTGGCAAGAATACACAGAAGAATTGTACAAAAAAGTTCTTCACGACCCAGATAATCACGATGGTGTGATCACTTACCTAGAGCCAGACATCCTGAAATGTGAAGTCAAGTGGGCCTTAGGAAGCATCACTACCAACAAAGCTAGTGGAGGTGATGGAATTCCAGTTGAGCTATTTCAGATCCTGAAAGATGATGCTGTGAAAGTGATGCACTCAATATGCCAGCAAATCTGGAAAACTCAGCAGGGGCCCCAGGACAGGAAAAGGTCAGTTTTGATTCCAATCCCAAAGAAAGGCAATGCCAAAGAATGCTCAAACTACCGCACAATTGCACTCATCTCACACGCTAGTAAAGTAACGCTTAAAATTTTCCAAGCCAGGCTTCAGCAATACATGAACCGTGAACTTCCAGATGTTCAAGCTGGTTTTAGAAAAGGCAGAGGAACCAGAGATCAAATTGCCAACATCCGTTGGATCATCGAAAAAGCAAAAGAGTACCAGAAAAACATCTATTTCTGCTTTATTGACTTATGCCAAAGCCTTTGACTGTGTGGATCACAATAAACTGTGGAAAATTCTGAAAGAGATGGGAATACCAGACCATCTGACCTGCCTCTTGAGAAACCTGTATGCAGGTCAGGAAGCAACTGTTAGAACTGGACATGGAACAACAGACTGGTTCCAAATAGGAAAAGGAGTATGTCAAGGCTGTATATTGTCACCCTGCTTATTTAACTTATATGCAGAGTACATCATGAGAAACGCTGGGCTGGATGAAGCACAAGCTGGAATCAAGATTGCTGGAAGAAATATCAATAACCTCAGATATCCAGATGACACCAACCTTATGGCAGAAAGTTAAGAAGAACTTAAGAGCCTCTTGATGAAAGTGAAAGAGGAGAGTGAAAAAGTTGGCTTAAAGCTCAACATTCAGAAAACTAAGATCATGGCATCCGGTCCCATCACTTCATGGCAGATACATGGGCAAACAGTGGAAACAGTGTCAGACTTTATTTTTGGGGGCTCCAAAATCACTGCTGATGGTGACTGCAGCCATGAAATTAAAAGACGCTTACTCCTTGGAAAGAAAGTTATGACCAACCTAGACAGCATATTAAAAAGCACAGACATTACTTTGCCAACAAAGGTCCGTCTAGTCAAGGCTATGGTTTTTCCAGTGGTCATGTATGGATGTGAGAGTTGGAATATAAAGAAAGCTGAGAGCCGAAGAATTGATGCTTTTGAACTGTGGTGTTGGAGAAGACTCTTGAGAGTCCCTTGGACTGGAAGAAGATCCAACCAGTCCATCCTAAAGGAGATCAGTTCACTGGAAGGACTGATGTTGAAGCTGAAACTCCAATACTTTGGCCACCTGATGCGAAGAGCTGACTCATTGGAAAACACCCTGATGCTGGAAAGGATTGAGGGCAGGAGCAGAAGGGGATGACAGAGGATGAGATGGCTGGATGGCATCACCAACTCGATGGACATGGGTTTGGGTGGACTCAGGGAGTTGGTGATGGACCAGGAGGCCTGGCATGCTGAGGTTCATGGGGTTGCAAAGAGTCAGACATAACTGAGTGACTGAACTGACCTGGTCTGGGTCCCACCTTGGATTTGGTCCAGGAGGGTCAGGGCTGAGTTTGGACTATATGAAGGTCAGGGCTGAGCACCACTTGTCCCCCACACCTTTTAGCTACCCATGCTAACAGGAGGTCCACACCAGGGCTGGGATCCAGCCTCAGAATTATTCAGGCATCATCCATTTTTGGAGCTAAATGGCACCTCAAAGGGCATCCAGTTCAATCTCTCACTTTACAGAGAAGGAAACTGAGGCCCCCAAAGGACTCGTCTCCTGCCCACTCCTTTACTGACTCCTGCCGATGCCGGGTTGTTCTCAGGCCCCCAGGCCTCGGGGCCACAGGACCCTCCAGTCAGAGGGAGAAGTAAAGGAAACCTGCAGATCCCCAAGGCCATTCTGGTACCACAGGCACGTGGACCCCAACGCAGACAAACCTCAATTCACGTTCTGGTCCCGACATGCCCCAGAACTGAGGGTGAGAAGCCAGGAGCCCGCTGGCTCACAGAACAGGAAGCCTACCCTGGCTGTGGAGCAATCATGCCATCGGGGTGCCCAGAGGCTGCCCGAGCAGAAGCCGGGTATCTTCTCCCTCCTCACGGCCTCCACCGCAGGAAGCCCCAGCGGCTCTGCCGTCCACGGCAGTGCCGGCCCTGAGTGGGTGGCCTCGGCCCCTGCTCTCCTCTGTAAACATTTTGGCCCCTGAACAGGGAATTCTGCGGTAAAAAAAAAAAAGAAAAGAAATCTCCGCACTTTTCACATCCTGTACCTCTGATCGCTCACTCCCCTTTTGCAACCTTAAGATTTCATTATTAATTTCTCTTTAGAGTTTTGAGGGGGGGTGGAAATCTCTGAGGATTGAGGAGAAGGTGTTATGCAAGGTAGAGTGAAATACACACACACACACACATACACACACACACACACACACACACACACACACACACACACACACAGCCTCACAGGCCCATTCCCTGAGCTCCCAGCTCATGGTGACCAGCCCTCTCCCTCTGGTCCTGTCACTGCCAGGACACCCGGGCCCACGGGGAGCTATTCTCCCAGAGACCATCCATCCTGCAGAGGAGTCTCTAAGGGCCTTCTAACTCCAGGCCCACAGCTAAACTCCTTGAGAAGTATCTCCGCTGAGCTCCAAACTGCCCTCTGTGAGTACAGCGTGGGAAAGCTGTGCATGGAAGCAGACAGGAGAGCCCCTCGGAGTTCAAACTCATCCCAGTAGCTGACGCCCCCAGGGAAGGACGGCAAACTGAAGGAGGGCTGGGGCGGGGGCTGCGGGCAGCTTCTGTGTGTGCATTCAGACTCTTGAGTCATGTCTGACTCTTTAAGACCCCATGGACTAGAACCCGCCAGGCTCCTCTGTCCATGGCATTTCCCAGGCAAGAATACTGGAGTGGGTTGCCGTGCCTTCCTCCAGGGGATCTTCCCAAGCCAAGGATCGAACCCAAGTCTCCTGCATCTCCTGCAGTGCAGGCCTCTTCTTTATCGCTCAGCCACTGGAAAGAACCTGCGGGCAGCTTCTAACCTGGAAGCAGGGCTTAGCGGCCAGTGCTGAGGGAAGCCCCTTTTCTGGGGCTGCACCTGTGGTTTAGCTAAGCTGCCTGAATCATATTCTTTAGGGTCTGTATATCCTGCTTGTTAATGTCTGTGAGCTTTATCAATGGAAGGGCTGCTGTTCACGAGGTCCCTGACTTCATGAATGATGACCTCCAGCGGGCTCACATCTGTCCTATGGTCCTGGAGGCGGAGCCGGGTGGGGCTCTGGGAGACAAGCATCACAACTTTAGCAGAGCCGATTTAATTCTATGACAGTGAGCGCAAGGCACTACTTCTTAAAACATGACTCACACAGAAAGAAGCTAACAGAAAATTCACATGCATCTTTCAGAGGAGTAAAGTGATTTCAAAGGCGTCTCACCGCTCAGAGGCTGCCTCGGGTGCCTCGGGGAATCCTCTCCCCGCGCTGCCCTGGGGACTGGATGGAGCGAGCGCGCCGCTGCCAGAAGCTTACGGTGCAGCCAGGATGTGCAGGTCCAAAAGGAAAGCCGCCCGATACCGTCTTCCCCGCCAAGGGAAGCAGAAAAGCCGTTCGCCCCTTCCTAAGTCCCCGCCCTTCTGCAACTTTCAGGGAACAATTCAGGCCCCAGGAAGCCGCGCCGGCTCCGCGCGCCCGGAGCGGATGCAGTGCCCCCGGCCACCTGTCTGGGTGCCCACCTTCCCACCCGCCCGGCCGCGCGTCCCCGCCCGCGATTCCTACCATGTCCCCCGCGGTGGCTGGAGCGGCTCCGGGGCGCAGTCAGCCCGCTCGCCAGCTCATCCCACCGGCCCGGCCCGCCCCTGGCCCCGTAGATCTCGGAGCTGCTCTGGACGCGGGTTCGGGACCGAGGGGCCACAGCTTTCTAGCGGCCAACTCCGGGGCGGGCGTGCGCGGCGGGATGCTCTGCGGTTAGGCTTGGTACAGGAGGTCTGGGCCAATGCACACGCGGGATCTGAGGTTCTGCGGGACCCTTCCCGCAGCCTAGAGCCCTCCCGGATCGACTAGGGACGTCCGCAGAGTTTGCGAAGTCCTTGCCTCGCGGTCCGGCCCAGCCTCCCCACTTCCCCGAAAGCGCGGGAGGGGGGGCGCCTTTCACAATAAAAGCCCTGCCTGGGGCTCGGGCGCCGCCGCCGCCGCCGCCGCCGCCGCCTGGAGCAGGAGCCCAGGTGCAAGGAACGACCGGGCAGCGGCCGGCCGCCGGTGATGGGCGAGGGGCGAGGGGCGAGGGCCGCTGCGCCAGGCCCGGGGCATCGCCTCGATCTCTCCTCCAAGGGGTGCGGTGCCCAGTGAGCCCGAGGCAACCCAGGGGGTGGGCGGGGTTCCTGCGCAGGGTCGCCCAAACTATCGCCCCTGCAAAGCCTCAGAAAGACAACTTTAACTGGCATCTCCCAGCCTCGTTTGGGCCCGATCCCCACGGCCGATTTGGAAGGAAACGAAGAAGGAGCATCCCTTGACTACTTCAGGTCATTAAGGAACAGTTTTTCTCCTCCAGAACTAATCAGTGCTTAAGTCGCTGCAGCAAGCCACTGACACCCACTGCTCCGTGAGGGATGCGTACACATTGCCTTGTGTCCCCTGGACCATCCATGGCCGGCTGTGGCGCAGTCCAGCAGGACCAAAGGATCTGTGCTCCCTGTTGGGGAGACGACTGGGCCTGGAGCCCTGAGCCCTGGAGTTGGGGGCTGGCCCCTCTGTTCATGGCTGAGTGACCTTCTACCTGCGTCTGGACCTCTTTGAGACCAGTGTTTCTAAGCAGCCCAACGCTTGTATTTCAAGATTCTTCGCAGCCTGTGGGCACGAAGGTGGAAGGTGGGGAGGGAGTCAGCAGGAGGACTCAGAGAATCTAGGAACCAGGCTAAATTATTACTCTGCAAGACAAACTGGTAAGAGTCATCATTAGATTGACAGAAACTGGGGTCTCCCCAGGAGTTCCCCGCTACACAATGCTTTGAGGTTGTCACTGACAACAGTGCTTCTTAAGAGGGTCTCCTTAAATTGAGGGTGTGTTGTGGGGATATGACAGATGGAAATGAATGTATTTCTTTCAGTCCTTATGTTCCAGATATTTTCCAGAGGTTATTTCATTTTACCATCACAAGCAATCCTAACAGAATCTATTACCACTTCTTTTCAAATAAGGAAACTGAGGGTTAAGCAGTTGAAGTCACTTTCCTGAGGCCAGTCAGTTAGCAGTTTAGCAAACCAAAGCCTATTTGTGAGAGCTCGGAAGAAAGACAAAGAATGGATAAGCCAGGCAGGCAGCTGGATGCGGGGCTGAAAACCACAGTTTGTGTCTAGGGAGGATGGGGAGAACTGAGGATCTGAGGGCTGGCTGAGGAATGTGGAGGAAGAGGGAGTGGGACAGACTATCAACTTTTTTGTGTTTCATCCAGATGTTTGGGGAGACAATGTGGTCTTCTGAGTCTCCTTTTCTGACTGTAACCCATGTGAGATGTACATTCTTTGTCCTGACTTTTTACACAAACATGTATGTATAAATGTAACTAAAACAAAATTTTATAAATCATTATTACATGTGGTGCACTCCAATATTTTCTATTCTATTCCATCGTAATTATTTTTAATGGTGGTCTCCAATCACTACTGTGTTTCTCAGGTGCCTCAGTGGTGAAGAATCCAGCTGCCAATGCAGGAGACACAGGTTCAAAGCCTGGGTCAGGAAGATACTCTGGAGAAGGAGATGACAACCCACTTCAGAATTCTTGCCAGGAAAATCCCACGAACAGAGGAGCCTGGTGGGCTACAGCCCATGGGGGTCGCAGAGAGTCGGACACGACTGAGGGCACACACACGCAGTAATCACTGTGTTTCCCCAATACCCACTAATGAGTACAGTTTGAAAAACACTGTACTTGAGAGGAGAACAGATGCTTCTTTACTGCTGTCGAAGAGTCCTGTGGTTCTTTTACAGAGTGTATCTGTAATAGAGAAAAGGAATTTTAGAGGCTCACGCTGGTCAGAATGGCCATGATTAAAGTCTACAAATAACAAATGCTGGAGAGAGTGTGGAGAAAAGGGAACCTTCCTACACTTTTGGTGTGGATGTAACTTGGTGCAGCCACTATGGAAAGTAGTACGGAGGTTCCTCAGAAAATTCAAAATAGAATTACCGTATGATCCAGCAATCCCACTCCTGGGCATATACCCAGACAAAACTATAATTCAAAGAGATCCATGCACCCCTATGATCATAGCAGCACTAGTCACAATAGCCAAGACATGGAAGAAATCTAAATGTCCATCAACAGATGAATGGATACGGAAGATTCGGTACATATAGACAATGGAATACTACTCAGCCATAAAAAAGAATGAAATAATGCCATTTGCAGCAACAAGGATGCAACTAGAGATGATCATACTAAAAAAAGTAAGTCAGAAAGAGACAAATACCATACAATATCACTTACATGTGGAATCTAAAATCTAAAATATGGCACAAATGGACCTCGCGACAAAACAGAACCAGACTCACAGACATAGAGATCAAACTTGTGGTTGCCAAGGCAGGGGCCAGGGGAGGGATGTACTGGGAGTTTGGGCTTGGTAGATGCAAACCATTACATTTAGAATGGATAAACAACAAGGTCCTGCTGTTCAGCACAGGGAACTACATCCAACCTCCCAGGATAAACCATAATGGAAAAAGAATGTGTATATGGGTATAACTGAGTCACTCTGCTGTTCACCACAGACTGGTACCACATTGTAAATCAACTGTACTTCAACTTTAAAAAATACGTCCTTTAGCCTTCTCTCTCAGTGATGTCTGAGCCATACTGGCATTGGTAGGATAATCATTCTTGTTTTTATTATCTGAACTCTTAGAAAACATGCCATTCACAATGTCAAAAATTAAACCAGCACTATCTCAATACAAATTCGAATAGTTAATCCACAAGCAAAATGAAAAATAGACTGTTACTGCTCAAGGTCGCAACACACTTAAGGTGGACCCACAACGAAGTCTTCATTTTTGTGAACCGTAAATCATGGCTGCCAACATCAATGGTAAGGGGGAAAAAATAACCAATGGCAACTACAGAAGGCAGGTAATCTATGCTAGATCCATTTGACACGAAAAACATTGCTGCTTTTAGCCTCTACTTTTCAGGTAGGCTTATCTTCCCTCCCAAACTTCGATAGTCATTACCAAAAACTGGGACTTTTTGTGTCTAGAGGAGGGGTTTCCTGGGATGCTAAATTGCCAGTGCTAAAACTGAGACAGTATTGAGCAAACCCAGGAGTTAGTCACCCTTTCGCCTCAAGGAAGCTCAGAGTCTGTATCAGGCATGTCAACTTCCAGAATGGATGAGTTCAACTAGTAATTAGCTACACTTACTGAGCACCCACATGATAAGGTATATAGTCCAAGGTCTTTTCATGTGCATTTAATTTTTTAAAAAACATTTATGATAGTCCCACAAGTAGCTGTTACAGTCACCATTTTACAGATGGAAAAACTGAGACTGAAAATCCAGGCTCCACCACTCATGGACTTGAGGAAAGGTGGGAAATGGATTTTTGCCCTTGCCTTGGCTGGAGCGAAACCATATCTGAGTAACCTAAGGGTCAGACACACCGGCAAAGAGGAGAGAATCTGGTAAGTCTAAGGGAAAAACAACGAATTACTGAGGGCTGAGTTAGGGCCTGCCAGTCCCAGGGTCCTTCACTCCCTCCAGGTGGCTCCTTGTTTCCGGAACATTAGGACTTTGTTTTATTAAGAGTTGCATCCCTTATGTGGTCATTCTTAAACTTCATCTCTAATGGCAGGTCAGAGAAAATTTACACTCAAGGCACATGAACAGGGAATTAACTCATTATTAAAATGTTTAAATACATTTCTGACCCTGTATTCCAAAATCATTGTCTGAAATTACTGCTCCAGAAAGCAGTAACTATGGGCAAGCTACTTAACAGTTACACTACTTGTAAAAACAAACATAAAATGATGCCTTCCCTCTCTATTCTGCAGTCTCTGTGAGAATTGAGGAGAAATAATTTACATAAGACATACTCTTTAAGTGTATTACTATTTGGGTTGTCAAGGAGCCATACTTAGTTTATTACCATGGATAAAAGAGTTGTGTTAATACCGTATTCTTTTCTGAAATTCTACCACTAGTTCTCACGTGTAAAACAGTCACAGCTCAGCCAAGCAGGACATATCATATGTAAAGGCTAGTTTCCTGGCCCAGCCCAAGGAGTTAAAGATAATCAATATCTCATTTTCATACTTATTTACCTTGTGATCCAGGTGTAGGCAACAAGGTAAGTATTGGCTATTTCAGATTTATTATCTCCTATCACCATAGACCTGAGTAATACTGTAATAAAGAACACAGCTTCTTCATTGATGTTTGATGGCTAAGAGCTCTCAAGCCCCCGTCTCCCCTCCTCTCCTATTGCCCCACACCTGGACGGGTCTGCAGGAAACACCGTCAGCTCACTCCCTTGGGGCCGGGGCAAGTCCAGACCATGCCAGCTCCTGCAGGTGCACGACTTCCGACACAGAAAGAGCATCTGAATGGCCAATAAGGATATGAAAATGGTACTCAACATCATTAGTCAATAGGGAAATATAAATTAAAACCACAATACGGGACATCTATGCTAACACCAGAATGGCTAATGTCAAAAACTATGGAGGAGGAGACTGTAGACTCTCATACGCTGCACAAAGGAGGATACATCATTATAACACTCTTTGAAGCTTTTGGCGTTATCTGTTAAAGCCGAAATATGCCTAACCTATGATGCAACAATTCCACTCGTAATTAATTCATTAATGCAAAATTATATAAACCTATCTATCTATAGGTTTTCAAGAGATAGCCATGAATGTGAAAGTGAAAGTCGCTCAGTCACATCTGACTCTTTGCGACCCCATGGACTGAATTCTCCAGGCCAGAATACTGGAGTAAGTAGCCATTCCCTTCTCCAGGGGATCTTCCCAACCCAGGGATTGAACCCAGGTCTCCCCCATTGCGGGCAGATTCTTTACCAGCTGAACCACAAGGGAAGCCCAAGAATACAGGAGTAGGTAGGCGATCCCTTCTCCAGGGGATCTACCCGACCAAGCAATCGAACCGGAGTCTCCTGCATTGCAAGCGGATTCTTTACCAACTGAGCTATCAATAGGTCAGTCAAAAGACACAGATAAAAGAATATTCTTAGTAGCTTTATTTACGAAAGCCCCAAATCTGAAACCACCCAAATATCCATCAACCAGTGGTACATCCAGTCAATGGAATGAACAGGAATCTGCAACTTTAAAAAATAAAATCCAGTTCTTTATTACTTCAATTTATTTTTTACTTCTTGGTCATG
Organism: Giraffa tippelskirchi; assembly: GCF_054371585.1. Lineage (NCBI taxonomy): Eukaryota > Metazoa > Chordata > Mammalia > Artiodactyla > Giraffidae > Giraffa > Giraffa tippelskirchi. The sequence continues at coordinate 14,486,627 of NC_137283.1, read as the reverse complement.
CCAGACAGTATGCGGGATCTTAGTTCCCTGACCAAGGATTGAACCCATGCCCTCTGCAGTGGAAGCACAGAGCCTTAACCGCTGGACAGTCAGGGGATTCCCAGTGCTCAGCAGTGTTAAAAAGCCTCTGCAGACTTCCCTGGTGGTCCAGTGGTTAAGACCCCACAACTTGCAATGCAAGGAGCCTGGGCTGGATCCCTGGGTGGAGAAGTTTCACATGTTGTGTAGTGCAGCCAAAAAAAAGAAAGCCTCTGCTAAATGTAACAACATGGATAAATCTCACTAACAAAATGTGGTAAAAGCATCTGAACATAAAAGAGCAGATGCTGAATTATTTTCTTTGTAATCTATCTACCCTAGCCTTCAGTAACGGCTAACCCTTGGGAGGCGGTGGTCTGGTAGGAGACATGAGGGAGCCCTCTGAGCTGTCATGTCTGGGTAGGAGGCATAATGTTAATGTTTGCCTCCACTGGAGCCCACTTTGCTATGCTCAAGACTGCTCACTCTTACACAGCAATACACTGCAACCATTTCTGTATCAATAAAAGTAGCTCTCTTTCATCAATTTTAAGTTGCTGTCACCTCTTTATTTATTGAACATACCTTCAGGAATCTTGTCTCCCTAAGGGCAAGGGCACATTCTTACGAATCACATGAAGAAAGAGAATTTGCAGCTCTGGAGACAGTCAGATCCAGGTTTAAAACTGAATTTAAACACTTTGGTCTGAATAACCTTAGACAAATAACGTACCATCCAGCCTCACTTTCCTCACCTATAAAATGGGGATATAGTGACGTTTATTAGAACAGTTTTAAACAGACAATGAACGTAAGGAACTTAATACCTAATGGGCCCTCACTGAATGACAGCGGCTGTCTTCTCATCCCGCTGCACCAAGGGCTTGCCCACAGAACCCTCAGAAAAGCTTCAATGAGTCTCCTACCTTGTTCCTGAAACCAACGGGCAGTCCAGAGGGTAAACGTGGGGCAGCACCCAATCAGCAGGCTTCCGAACACCAACTGCCCCTTCTCGAGGTCATGAGACACGGTTTAGCTGATCATATTTAAGACCTGGGGAAGGGGAAAAAAATAATTCTAACCAAATAAACATATCCAACATGAAAAAAAAAAAAAGACCTGAGAATGAATTTCAATGGAGTATAGCAATGGGTAACTTGATTACCCTCACCAGTCGTGTACAGCAATACCCTCAATGGAAGAAAAACGAGGAAATGCACTGAACTTTGAAGCTGGCAGGTGGAATTTCACAGAGATCATCTAGGTTGGTACCAGAATTGTGAGTATGACAGAAAGGTTTTAAATAATGAGGATGTGAACAAGTAAATAGCACCATTCCATATGGAAGCTGTTCTGTGCTTTGATTCAGCCTGGAGTTTTTCCTAGTTACTGGATGATGCCCTGGCTGCAAAAGGGTGGAGAGGAACAAGACACAGTAAGGAAAAGAGGCAAAGTTGGGCCCATAATCTAGAAAGAAAAAGATTCAAGGCTCTGAGATTGCTGTGTCTCTAGGGTCTACAAACTTCATAACAAGCAGGAAGTCAGAAACCTCTTCTCACAGGCATTTTAAACACCTTAACCTGAAAAGCCCTCGAAACACCGTACAATGAAAAAAAGAGCAAATAATCACAAAAGGGGGCAGGGAAATGAAAGGAAAAAATGTGAGGAAACGGCGCCTTACTTTTCTTTTGGAGATGGGACATTTGTCATAGCAACCACAAAGAACAGCATGGAGGTGCCTTAAAATCATAAAACCGGAGCAAACAGTATATCTGGTAGTGCCATTACTGGTAAGGTATCCGGAGACAATATTAATTCCATGACACATGCACCCCAGGTTCGGTGCATCACAGTTGACATAGGCCAGGACATGGAAGCCACCAAAATGTCCTTGGAAAATGGAACAGATACAGGAATTTCAGTCCATAGGCACAATGAACAACCACTCAGTCATAAAAAAAAAAAAACCTGAAAATGAATGACATAATGGAATCTGTTTACATGGGTGGGACTACACTTGATAATACTAACAAAATTAACACACACAAATAGAGACGAAGAAGAACTGATTCCACTTACACACATAATATGGAAACTGTCATGTGTAAACTCAATTACACACCGAGGTACAGGGTCCCAGAACAAAGAAAAAACCTACATTTAAAAAGGGGAAATGTAAAAGGAAGGACTAAAATAGGTGCTTCGGATTCACATATCAACACTTCTATACATTAACATAAAGTTTTGCTGGGCGCTCGGGAATATTCCTACTGGAATGAGAAAGAGAAAAATAATCCACATTTCTGAATGAAAAAACAAATGAAGCGACTATTCACCTTAAACCACAGCAACGATTAAAATACTTAGATGCCAGGAAAAAATAAGATTAAATGAAAAGAGGAAAAAAGAAACATGACTACTGTCTCTGCCGGAGGCCTCCGGGGACGGGGCTGGCGTCACATTTCTGGACCCTGAGCCCTCTGGACCCTGCGGGGGCTGAGGGAGCTGAAGAGGATGTGCAGGCAAGTGGGAACCCAGGACCAGCAGGGTCTCTTTCCCTCAGACTGGGACCCGAACCTGCAAATCCGAAGGGCCGACCTACAGCAAACCCACCAGGCGCACCCAACACCTGCCGGCCCCCCCGGGCTGCAAGAGTTCCTCACTGCCCCTGCCGCAGGAGTCCTGAGAGTGGGGCTTCCACCTCCCGCAGCCCTCCCTAGAGTCTCCCTGCCTACAAGCGGCAGCATCCACAGAAAAGCGGCTTTGCAGCGGTTGGGTTATGTCTTCTGGGGTGAAGGGGCCAGGCAGAGAGGGCTGGAGACACAAACCCGTGGGTCTCTGTGCTGGCACATTGCACTCGAATTATAACCCACAAACAGGCCTTTCACTAAGGCTCTGGTTGACTGAGCAAGCCAGGCGGGCTGGCAACGTGCTGCCGCCTTGTGGTCACGTTGCGGAACTGCAACCTGGGACCCAAGGCTGATGGACACCGCACATTCACAAGGCGTTTTTAGGGGCTGTCAGTGTCTGCTGCCCTTAAAACATCACCGGAGGTGGGTAACCAAAATAGGATTCGGAACCGGCAGACATGCCAGAAGCCCAGTGCAACAGGTAAACTGACTCACAGGGTTTACTGAAATATACAAACACGAGAAAACAGGCTCAAACATGCTCATCCTCAGGGAAATGCCAATCAAAACACCACCAAGGGCTTCCGGGGTGGCTCAACGCACAACAATCCGCCTGCAAGGCAGGGGACATCGTATCGATTCCACATCCGGGGCGATCCCATCTGTCGGGGGTCAATGAAGCCCAAGACTCAACTACTCGAGCCCCGCCGCCCTTAAGCAAGGGCTCCCCAACAAGAGAGACCACCACAATGAAAGCCTGCCTAGCGCAACTACAGAAGAGCCCCTGCTTGCAGCGCCTAGGGAAACACCCGGGCAGCAAGGAAGACCCAGCACAGCGATGGAATCAACTGACTAAATACATAAATACAGAACAATTCAACTGAATAAAACAAATGTATTATTTTGGGAAAAAAAAAAGAGAGAGAGAGAACCATGTAATATCTCACCAGTCAGAATGGCCATTTTCATATTGCCTACAAGCAATAAATGCTGCAGAGGGCCTGGAGAAAACCATGCCTCCTCAGCTTTTCCAGAGATGAGAACTGGTCACAACCACTAGAAAGAACAGGATGGAATTTCCTTCAAAGTCTAAAGCCAGAGCCAGCAGATCTGGTAATCTGACTTTTGCCTGCATCTCTGGAGAAAATCTTAATTCCAACACACCTCAACCCCAAAGTCTGGTGCAGCCCTGGACTTAGGTGAGATCACAGAAGCCACGCAGATGTCCTTGACACTGGAACAATACAGGAATTTCTGTCTATGGAGGCCCTGAACTCTCACTCAGCCTCAAGAAAGAAACGGGACAAAGGATGAATGACACAATGACATTTGCACGGACATGATGGAGATAGACATGGCCACACTAACTGAATTACTGCAGAGAGACAGAGACAAATGTGATACGAAGTCATTTACTGACAGAATATGAAACCTGGCATATATAAACTCTTTATACACCAAGGAGAAGGTCCCAGAATAAAACAAGAAACCTTTGGTTACAAAAGGGGAGAGGTAAAATGAAGGGATCAAAGAGTTGCTTTGGTGACATACGCAAACTCATATATTCACAGGAAGCTCAGCTGGCCGCTCTGGAATATTCCTAATGGAAAATGAATGATAAAAAATTCACAAGGCCACCGGAAAAAGAAAGTGCAGCTGCAGTTCTCCTCAAACCAAAGCAATGATTCAATCACCTAGGTGCCAGTAAAAAATAAAAGTTAAATGAGGAAAGGAAAGAAAGAAAGAAAGATCTAATACACTCCCGAGGCCTCCAGGTACCTGGCTGGCATCACATTTCTGGAGCCTGAGCCCTCTTGGATCCTGAGGCTGGACCCTGCGGGGGCTGAAGGAACTGAAAAGGATGGGCAGGCAAGTGAGAATCCCGGACAAGCAGCGCCTCTTGCCCTCCAACTGGGACCCCAACCTGCAAATCCAGACAGGCCGACCTACAGCAAACCCATGCCAGGTGCACCCCACACCTGGGAGACCCCTGGGCTGCAAGAGCTCTTAAAAGTCACTGCTCCACGTGTCCTGAGAGGTTGGGTTTCTACCTCCTGCTGCCATCCTTAGAGTCACCCTGCCTACAAGCAGCAGCATCCACAGCACAGAGGTTTTGTAGCAGTTGGGATATGTCTTCCAGGGTGAAGGGGACGGGCAAAGAGGTCAGGAGAGACAAGCCCATGGTCTCTGTGCTGGCACAGTGCACTCGAACTAACAATCCACAAACAGGCCTTTCACTGAGGAAAATCCCATGGACGGAGGGGCCTGGTGGGCTGCAGTCCGTGGGGTCGCACAGAGTCGGACACGACTGAGCGACTTCACTTTCTCTTCTCACTTTCGTGCACTGGAGAAGGAAATGGCAACCCACTCCAGTATTCTTGCCTGGAGAATCCCATGGACGAAGGAGCCTGGTGGGCTGCCGGCTATGGGGTCGCACAAAGTCGGACACGACTGAAGCGGCTTAGCAGCAGCAGCAGTAGCTGGTTACCTGAGCAAGTGGAGGCGGGCAGGCAACGTGCTGCCGCCCTGTGGACATCTGTGGGAACTGCAACCAGGGCTGATGGGCACTGCACATTCCCAAGGCGTTTTTCAGTTCAGTTCAGTCGCTCAGTCGTGTCCGACTCTTTGCGACCCCATGAATTGCAGCACGCCAGGCCTCTCTGTCCATCACCAATTCCCAGAGTCTACCCAAACCCATGTCCATCGAGTCGGTGATGCCATCCAACCATCTCATCCTCTGTCGTCCCGTTCTCCTCCCGCCCCCAATCCTACCCAGCATCAGGGTTTTTTCCAATGAGTCAACCCTTCGCATGAGGTGGCCAAGGTATTGGAGTTTCAACTTCAACATCAGACCTTCCAATGAACACCCAGGATTGATCTCTTTTAGGATGGATTGACTGGATCTCCTTGCAGTCCAAGGGACTCTCAAGAGTCTTCTCCAACACCACAGTTCAAAAGCATCAATTCTTCGGCGCTCAGCTTTCTTCACCATCCAACTCTCACATCCATACATGACCACTGGAAAAACCATAGCCTTGACTAGACGGACTTTTGTTGGTAAAGTAATGTCACTGCTTTTAAATATGCTATCTAGGTTGGTCATAACCTTCCTTCCAAAGAGTAAGCGTCTTTTAATTTCATGGCTGCAGTCACCATCAGCAGTGATTCTGGAGCCCAAAAAAATAAAGTCTGACACCAGGCGTTTTTACGGGCTGTCAATGTCACCTGCCCTCAAGACACCACCGGAGGTGGGTAATTGAAACAGGGTTTGTAAACCGCAGACTTGCCTGAAGCCCGCTGTAACAGATAAACTGACTCGCAAAGTTTAGTGAAATATAAAAACATGGCAAACCAGGCTCAAACACAGGGAAATGCCAATCAAAAGACCACCAAGGATTTCCTGGGTGCTTCACAGGTAAAAAATCCAGCTGCCACACAGGGGGCACCATATCCATTCCTCATCCGGGCAGACCCCGTATGCCGGGATCCACAGAGCCAGAGACCCACAACTACTCCAGGCCCCGCCTAAGAGGCAGTGCTCCCCAACAGAGGCCATCACAAAGAGAGCCTGCCCACCCCAGCTACAGAGCCCCTGCCTGGCACTACTAGAGAGAACCCCAGGCAGCAAAAGACACCCAGCACAGCCGAAAGAAGTCAACTGACTAAATAAATACATACAGAAAAATTCAACTGAATTAAAAAAATGTATTATTTTGAAAATAAAAAAGAGAGAGAGAGAAAAAGAGAGACATGTAACATCTCACCAGTCATATGGCCACCCTCAGATTGTGTAAAAGCAATAAATGCTACAGAGGACCTGGAGAAAACCATGCCTCCTCAGTTTTTCCAGAGAAGCAAACCTGGACATGTCCACTAGAAAGAACAGGATGGAATTGACTTTAAAGTCTAAAACAAGAGGTAGGACTTTCCTGGTGGTCCAATGGTTAAGAATCCATCAGCCAATGCCGAGGACACGGGTTTGATCCCTGGTCCGGGAAGATCCCACCTGCTACAGGGGAGCTAAGCCTTTGCGTCCCAACTACTCTGCGCTCTTGATCCAGTGCGCCACGGCAAGAGAAGCAACCGCAACGAGAAGCCCGTGCACCAAACCTTAAAAAGCCAAGGTGCAGCAGCAATAAAGACCCAGCACAGCCAAGATAATAAATAAATAGAAATAATAAACAAAGAAAACCAGACCCAGCAGATCTGCTAATCCGACTTTTGCTAATGTCTCTGGAGAAAGCATTAATTCCAACACACCTGAACCCCAAAGTGCGGTACAGCTCTATGGACACAGGTGAGAACACGGAAGCCTCCAAGCTGTCCTTGGACTGGGACGATACAGGAGTTGGCTCTACAGAGGCACTGGACTCTCACTCAGCCCCAAGAAAGAAATGTGACAAAGAATGACATAATGACATTTGCACGGCATGATGGAGCTAGGCATGACTACACTAACTGAACTACTGCAGGGAAGAGAGAGAAAAATATGATAGAACATCACTTATTGAAAGAATATGAAAACTGGCACATATCAACTCCTTATACACCAAGTAGAGGGTCCCAGAATAAAACAAGGTGAAAGACAAAAGGAAGGGATCAGAGAGTTGCTTTGGATTAACATATGCAAACTCATATATGTTCACAGGAAGCTCAGCTGGGCACTCTGGAATATTCCTAATGGAAAAAGAAAATGAAAAAAAAATCCACATTTCCACTGGAAAAAGAAAATGGAGCTGCTGTTCCCCTCAAACCAAAGCAATGATTAAATGACCTCAGTTCAGTTCCGTTCAGTCGCACAGTCGTGTCCGACTCCTTGCGATCCCATGAATTGCAGCACGCCAGGCCTCTCTGTCCAACACCAATTCCCGGAGTCTACCCAAACCCACGTCCATTGAGTCGGTGATGCCATCTAACCATCTCATCCTCTGTCGTTCCCTTCTCCTCCTGCCCCCAATCCTACCCAGCATTAGGGTCTTTTCCAATGAGTCAACCCTTCGCATGAGGTGGCCAAAGTATTGGAATTTCAGCTTCAACATCAGTCCTTCCAATGAACATCCAGGATTGATCTCCTTTAGGATGGATAGATTGGATCTCCTTGCAGTCCAAGGGATTCTCAAGAGTCTTCTCCAACACCACAGTTCAAAAGCATCAATTCTGCGGCGCTCAGCTTTCTTCACCGTTCAACTCTCACATCCATACATGACCACTGGAAAAACCATAGCCTTGACTAGACGGACTTTTGTTGGCAAAGTAATGTCTCTGTTTTTAAATATGCTATCTAGGTTGGCCATAACCTTCCTTCCAAGGAGTAAGCGTCTTTTAATGTCATGGCTGCAATCACCATCAGCAGTGATTTTGGAGCCCCCAAAAATAAAGTCTGACACTGTTTCCCACTGTTTCCCCATCTATTTGACATGAAGTGATGGGACCAGATGCCATGATCTTAGTTTTCTGAACACTGAGCTTTAAGCCAACTTTTTCACTTTCATCAAGAGGCTCTTTAGTTCTTCTTCACTTAAATCACCTAGGTGCCAATAAAAAATAAAAGTTACATGAGAAAAGGAAAGAAAGAAACGCCTACTGTATTCCCCTGAGACCTCTGCGTCCTGGCTGGCATCACATTTCTAGAGCCCTGAGCCCTCTTGGATCCTGAGGCTGGACCCTGCGGGGGCTGAAGAAGATGCACAGGCAAGTGAGAACCCTGGACCAGCAGGGTCTCTTCCCCTCCGACTGGGACCCCAAGCTGCAAAATCCAGACGGGCCGACCTACAGCAAACCCATGCCAGGTGCACCCCAACCTGGCAGCCCCCTGGGCTGCAAGAGCTCTTAACAGTGCCCACTCCAGGAGTCCTGGCAGTGTGTGGCTTCCACCTCCCGCAGCCATCCATAGAGACTCCCTGCCTACAAGGGGCAGCATCCTCAGCACAGCGGTTTTGCAGCAGTTGGATATGTCTCCCGGGGTGAAGGGGACGGGCAGAGAGGACAGGAGACACAAGCCCGTGGGTCTCTGTGCTGGCACATTGCACTCTACTTACAGCCCGCAAACAGGCCTTTCACTAAGGCTTTGGTTGCCTGAGCAAGCCGAGGCGGGCTGGCAACGTGCTGCCGCCTTGTGGTCAATTTCGGGAACTGCAACCTGAGTCACAGGGTTGATGGACGTGGCACAGTCACAAGGCGTTTTTAGGGGCTGTCAGTGTCACCTACCCTTAAGACATCACTGCAGGGGGTAACCGAAACAGGATTTAGAAACGGCAGACATGCCAGAAGCAGACTGCAACAGGTAAACTGACTCACAGGGTTTACTGAAATATACACACACGGGAAAACAGGCTCAAACATGCTCATCCTCAGGGAAATGCCAATAAAAACACCACCAAGGGTTTCTGGGGTGGTTCATTGCCCAACAATCTGCCTGCAAGGCAGGGGACATCGTATCGATTCCACATCCAGGGAGATCTCATATGTCGGGGGTCAACGAAGCCCGAGGCTCAACTACTCCAGTCCCCCTCCCTAAAACAGGGCTCCCCAACAAGAGAGGCCACCACAATGAAAGCCTGCCCAGCGCAACTACAGAAGAGCCCCTGCTTGCCGTGCCTATGGAAAAACCCGGGCAGCAAGGAAGACCCAGCACAGCGATGGAATCAACTGATTAAATACAGAAATATAGAAAAATTAAACTGAATAAAAGAAATGTATTTTTCTGGAAAAAAAAAATTAGAGAGAGACAGAGAGATGTCACATTTTACCAGTCATAATGGCCATCCTCAGATTGTCTACAAGCAATAAATGCGGGAGAAGGCCTGGAGAAATCCACACCCTCCTCAGCTTTTCCATGGATGTGAACCTGGTCACAGCCACTAGAAAGAACAGGATGCACTTAACTTTAAAGTCAAAAACCAGAGCCAGACTTCCCTGGTTGTCCAGTGGTGAAGAATCCATCTGTCAATGCAGAGGACATGGGTTCGATCCCAGGTCCAGGAAGATCCCACTTGCTTCAGGGCAACTAAGCCTGTGTGCCACAGCTACTGAGCGTGAGCTTTCCAGTCAGTGCTCCACGACAAGAGAAACCAATGCAATGAGAGGCCTGTGCACCACAATGTTAGCAAGGCAAGGTGTAGCAGCAATGAAGACCCAGCGCAGCCCCCAAAATAAATAATTTATTAAATAAACAAATAAAACCAGAGCAGGCAGATCTGGTAATCTGACTTTTGCCCACGTCTCCAGAGAAAACATTAATTCTAACTCACATGAGCCCCACAGTTCGAAGCAGCCCTGTGGACATAGGTGAGAATGTGGAAGTCTCCCAGATGTCCTCGGACACGGGGAGGACACGGGAATTTGGCTCTATAGAGGCAATGGATTCTCACTCAGCCTTAGGAAGAGAAGAGAAATTGGACCTAATGACATCTGCACCAACATGATGAAGTCAGACATGGTCACGCTACCTGATCTAATGCAGAGAGACAAAACCAAATACGAGAGGATACCACTCGTAGAGAGAATATGAAAAGTGACACATATAAACTGGTTATACACGCAGTAGAGGTTACCAGGTAAAACAAGAAACCTTTTGCTCCAATAGGGCAAAGGTTAAAGGGAGGGATCAAAGAGATGCTTTGGATTCCCATATGCAAACTCAAATATGTTCACCGGTAGCTCCAGTAGGTGTTCCGGAATATTCCCAATGGAAGAAGAATATGACTACGAATCCGCACTTCCACAAGAAGAAAAAAAATCAAGTTGCTGTTCACCTCAAACCAAAGCAACGATCAAATCACCTAGATGCCACCACAAAATAGATGGTAACATGAGGAAAGGAAAGAAAGAAAGAAATGCCTGCTATATTCCCCTGAGGCCTCCGCGTCCTGGCTGGTGTCACATTTCTGGAGCCTGAGCCCTCTTGGATGGTAGGCTGGACCCTGCCGGGGCTGAGAAGCTGTAGAGGATGCCCAGGCAAGTGAGAACCAGCAGTCTCTCTTCCCCTTGGACTGGGACCCCAACCTGCAAATCCAGACTGGTCTGCCTACAGCAAACCCATGCCAGGTGCACCCAACACCTGCCGGCCCCCCTGGGCTGCAAGAGCTCTTAATAATCCCCACTCCACGTGTCCTGAGAATAGGGCTTCCATCTCCCATCTCCATCCTTAGAGTCGCCCCGCCTGCAAGCGGCAGCATCCACAGACCAGCGGTTTTGCAGCGGTTGGGATATGTCTTCTGGGGTGAAGGGGACGGGCAGAGAAGGCAGGAGACACAAGCCCGTGGGTCGCTGTGCTGGCACATTGCACTCGAATTGTAACCCACAAACCGGCCTTTCACTAAGGCTCTGGTTGACTGAGCAAGCCAGGTAGGCTGGCAACGTGCTGCCGCCTTGTGGTCGCTTTTGGTAACTGCAACCTGGGACCCAAGGCTGATGGACACCGCACATTCACAAGCATTTTTAGGGGCTGTCAGTGTCATCTGCCCTCAAAACATCACCGGAAGTGGGTAACCAAAACAGGATTCGGAACCGGCAGACAAGCCAGAAGCCCAGTGCAACAGGTAAACTGACTCACAGGGTTTACTGAAATATACAAACACGGGAAAACAGGCTCAAACACGCTCATCCTCAGGGAAATGCCAGTCAAAACACCACCAAGGGCTTCCGGGGTGGCTCAACGCACAACAATCCGCCTGCAAAGCAGGGGACATCGTATCGATTCCACATCCGGGGCAATGCCATCTGTCGGGGGTCAATGAAGCCCGAGACTCAACTACTTCAGCCCCCCTTCCTAAAGCCAGGGCTCCCCAACAAGAGAGACCACCACAATGAAAGCCTGCCCAGCGCAACTACAGAAGAGCCCCCGCTTGCTGCGCCTAGGGAAACACCCGGGCAGCAAGGAAGATCCAGCACAGCGATGGAATCAACTGACTAAATACATAAATATAGAACAATTCAACTGCATAAAAGAAATGAATTATTTTGAAAAAAAAAAGAGAGAGAGAACCATGTAATATCTCACCAGTCAGAATGGCCATCTTCAGATTGCCTACAACCAATAAATGCTGCAGAGGGCCTGGAGAAAACCGTGCCTCCTCCGCTTTTCCAGAGATGAGAACTGGTCACAACCACTAGAAAGAACAGGATGGAATTTCCTTCAAAGTCTAAAGCCAGAGTCAGCAGATCTGGTAATCTGACTTTTGCCTGCATCTCCGGAGAAAATCTTAATTCCAACACACCTCAACCTCAAAGTTTGGTGCAGCCCTGGACTTAGGTGAGATCACAGAAGCCACGTAGATGTCCTTGACACTGGAACAATACAGGAATTTCTGTCTATGCAGGCCCTGGACTCTCACTCAGCCCCAAGAAAGAAATGTGACAAAGAATGACATAATGACATTTGCACGGACATGATGGAGATAGACATGGCCACACTAACTGAACTACTGCAGAGAGAGAGAGAGAGAAATGTGATACGAAGTCATTTACTGACAGAATATGAAACCTGGCATATATAAACTCTTTATACACCAAGGCTAGGGTCCCAGAATAAAACAAGAAACCTTTGGTTACAAAAGGGGAGAGGTAAAACAAAGAGATCAAAGAGTTGCTTTGGGGACATATGCAAACTCATATATTCACAGGACGTTCAGCTGGCCGCTCTGGAATATTCCTAATGGAAAAAGAACGATAAAAAAAATCACAAGGCCACTGGAAAAAGAAAGTGCAGCTGCAGTTCCCCTCAAACCAAAGCAATGATTCAATCACCTAGGTGCCAGTAAACAATAAAAGTTAAATGAGGAAAGGAAAGAAAGAAAGAAAGATCTAATACACTCCCGAGGCCTCCAGGTACCTGGCTGGCATCACATTTCTGGAGCCTGAGCCCTCTTGGATCCTGAGGCTGGACCCTGTGGGGGCTGAAGGAGCTGAAAAGGATGGGCAGGCAAGTGAGAACCCGGGACAAGCAGCGCCTCTTGCCCTCCAACTGGGACCCCAACCTGCAAATCCAGACGGGCCGACCTACAGCAAACCCATGCCAGGTGCACCCCACACCTGGGAGACCCCTGGGCTGCAAGAGCTCTTAAAAGTCACTGCTCCACGTGTCCTGAGAGGTGGGGTTTCCACCTCCTGCTGCCATCCTTAGAGTCACCCTGCCTACAAGCGGCAGCATCCACAGCACAGCGATTTTGCAGCGGTTGGGTTATGTCTTCCGGTATGAAGGGGACGGGCAGAGAGGCCAGGAGATACAAGCCCGTGGGTCTCTGTGCTGGCACACTGCACTCGAATTTACAACCCACAAACAGGCCTTTCACTGAGGCTCTGGTTGCCTGGGCAAGTGGAGGCAGGCAGGCAACGTGCTGCCGCCTCGTGGACATCTGTGGGAACTGCAATCAGGGCTGAAGGGCACTGCACACTCCCAAGGCGCTTTTAGGGGCTGTCAATGTCACCTGCCCTCAAGACACCACCGAAGGTGGGTAATCGAAACAGGATTCGTAAACCGCAGTCTTGCCTGAAGCCCGCTGCAACAGATAAACTGACTCGCAGAGTTTAGTGAAATATAAAAACATGGCAAAACAGGCTCAAACACAGGGAAATGCCAATCAAAAGACTGAGGATTTCCTTGGTGGTTCACTGGTAAAAAAAATCCACCTGCCACACAGGGGGCACCATATCGACTCCTCATCCGGGCAGACCCCGTATGCCGGGATCCACAGAGCCGGAGACCCACAACTACTCCAGGCCCTGCCTAAGAGACAGTGGTCCCCAACAACAGAGGCCACCGCAAAGAGGGCCTGCCCACCCCAGCTACAGAGCCCCCACCTGGCACTACTAGAGAGAACCCCGGGCAGCAAAAGACACCCAGCACAGCCGAAAGAAGTCAACTGACTAAATAAATACATGCAGAAAAATTCAACTAAATTAAAAAAATGTATTATTTTGAAAAAAAAAAGGGGGGGAGGGAAAGAGAGACATGTAACATCTCACCAGTCAGAATGGCCACCCTCAGATTGTGTAAAAGCAATAAATGTTGCAGAGGAGCTGGAGAAAACCATGCCTCCTCAGCTTTTCCAGAGAAGCAAACCTGGACATGTCCACTAGAAAGAACAGGATGGAATTGACTTTAAAGTCTAAAACAAGAGGTAGGACTTTTCCGGTGGTCCAATGGTTAAGAATCCATCTGCCAATGCCAAGGTCACAGGTTTGATCCCTGGTCCCAGAAGATCCCACCTGCTACAGGGGAGCTAAGCCTTTGGGTCCCAACTACTCTGCGCTCTCAATCCGGTGCTCCACAAGAGAAGCCACCACAATGAGAAGCCCGTGCACCAAACCTTAAAAAGCCAAGGTGCAGCAGCAACAAAGACCCAGCGCAGCCAAAATAATAAATAAATAGAAATAATAAACAAAGAAAACCAGACCCAGCAGATCTGCTAATCCGACTTTTGCTAATGTCTCTGGAGAAAGCATTAATTCCAACACACCTGAACCCCAAAGTGCGGTACAGCTCTATGGACACAGGTGAGAACACGGAAGCCTCCAAGCTGTCCTTGGACTGGGACGATACAGGAAGTTGGCTCTACAGAGGCACTGGACTCTCACTCAGCCCCAAGAAAGAAATGTGACAAAGAATGAAATAATGACATTTGCACGGCCATGATGGAGCTAGGCATGACTACACTAACTGAACTACTGCAGGGAAGAGAGAGAAAAATATGATAGGATATCACTTATTGAGAGAATATGAAAACTGGCACATATCAACTCCTTATACACCAAGTAGAGGGTCCCAGAATAAAACAAGGTGAAAGACAAAAGGAAGGGATCAGAGAGTTGCTTTGGATTCACATATGCAAACTCATATATTCACAGGAAGCTCAGCTGGGCGCTCTGGAATATTCCTAATGGAAAAAGAAAATGAAAAAAATCCACATTTCCACTGGAAAAAGAAAATGGAGGTGCTGTTCCCCTCAAACCAAAGCAATGATTACATCACCTAGATGCCAATAAAAAATAAGTTATGTGAGAAGAGGAAAGAAAGAAAAACCTACTATATTCCCCTGAGACCTCTGCGTCCTGGCTGGCGTCACATTTCTAGAGCCTCAGCCCTCTTGGATCCTGACGCTGGACCCTGCGGGAGCTGAAGAAGATGCACAGGCAAGTGAGAACCCAGGACCAGCAGGGTCTCTTCCCCTCCGACTGGGACCCCAAGCTGCAAAATCCAGACCGGCCCACCTACAGCAAACCCATGCCAGGTGCACCCCACACCTGGCAGCCCCCTGGGCTGCAAGAGCTCTTAACATTCCTCGCTCCAGGATTCCTGGCAGTGTGTGGCTTCCACCTCCCGCAGCCATCCTTAGAGTCTCCCCGCCTACAAGTGGCAGCATCCTCAGCACAGCGGTTTTGCAGCAGTTGGGATATGTCTTCCGGAGCGAAGCTGACGGACAGAGAGGACAGGAGACACAAGCCCGTGGGTCTCTGTGCTGGCACACTGCACTCGAATTCACAGCCTACAAACTGGCTTTTCACTAAGGCTCTGGTTGTCTGAGCAAGCCAGGTGGGCTGGCAACGAGCTGCCACCTTATGGACACTTTCCAGAACTGCAACCTGGGACCCCGGGCTGATGGACTCGGTACATTCACAAGGCTTTTTTAGGGGTTGTCAATGTCACCTGCCTTCAAGACACCACCAGAGGTGGGTAACCAAAACAAGATTTGGAAACAGCAGAAATGCCAGAAGCCCACTGCAACAGGTAAACTGACTCACAGGGTTTACTGAAATATACAAACACGGAAAAACAGACTCAAACATGCTCATCCTCAGGCAAATGCCAATCAAAACACCACCAAGGGCACCCGGCGTGGTTCATTGCCCAAACAATCTGCCTGCAAGGTAGGGGACACCATATCGATTACAATCTGGGGAGATCCCATATGTCAGAGGTCAATGAAGCCCAAGACTCAACTACTCCAGCCCCCCGCCCTAAAGCAAGGGCTCCCCAGCAAGAGAGGCCACCACAATGAAAGCCTGCCCAGCGCAACTACAGAAGAGCCCCCGCTTGCCGTGCCTAGGGAAAAACCTGGGCAGCAAGGAAGACCCAGCACAGCGATGGAATCAACTGACTAAATACATAAATATAGAACAATTCAACTGAATAAAGCAGATATTTTTTGTCCAAAAAAACAAAAAAAGAGAGGGAGAAATGTCATGTCTTATCAGTCAGAATGGCCATCTTCAGATTGCCTACAACCAATAAATGCTGCAGAGGGCCTGGAGAAAACCGTGCCTCCTCCGCTTTTCCAGAGATGAGAACTGGTCACAACCACTAGAAAGAACAGGATGGAATTTCCTTCAAAGTCTAAAGCCAGAGTCAGCAGATCTGGTAATCTGACTTTTGCCTGCATCTCCAGAGAAAATCTTAATTCCAACACACCTCAACCCCAAAGTTTGGTGCAGCCCTGGACTTAGGTGAGATCACAGAAGCCACGTAGATGTCCTTGACACTGGAACAATACAGGAATTTCTGTCTATGCAGGCCCTGGACTCTCACTCAGCCCCAAGAAAGAAATGTGACAAAGAATGACATAATGACATTTGCACAGACATGATGGAGATAGACATGGCCACACTAACTGAACTACTGCAGAGAGAGAGAGAGAGAAATGTGATACGAAGTCATTTACTGACAGAATATGAAACCTGGCATATATAAACTCTTTATACACCAAGGCTAGGGGCCCAGAATAAAACAAGAAACCTTTGGTTACAAAAGGGGAGAGGTAAAATGAAGGGATCAAAGAGTTGCTTTGGTGAAATGTGCAAACTCATATATTCACAGGAAGCTCAGCTGGCCGCTCTGGAATATTCCTAATGGAAAAAGAACAATAAAAAAATCACAAGGCCACCGGAAAAAGAAAGTGCAGCTGCAGTTCTCCTCAAACCAAAGCAATGATTCAATCACCTAGGTGCCAGTAAAAAATAAAAGTTAAATGAGGAAAGGAAAGAAAGAAAGAAAGATCTAATACACTCCCGAGGCCTCCAGGTACCTGGCTGGCATCACATTTCTGGAGCCTGAGCCCTCTTGGATCCTGAGGCTGGACCCTGCGGGGGCTGAAGGAACTGAAAAGGATGGGCAGGCAAGTGAGAATCCCGGACAAGCAGCGCCTCTTGCCCTCCAACTGGGACCCCAACCTGCAAATCCAGACAGGCCGACCTACAGCAAACCCATGCCAGGTGCACCCCACACCTGGGAGACCCCTGGGCTGCAAGAGCTCTTAAAAGTCACTGCTCCACGTGTCCTGAGAGGTTGGGTTTCTACCTCCTGCTGCCATCCTTAGAGTCACCCTGCCTACAAGCAGCAGCATCCACAGCACAGAGGTTTTGTAGCAGTTGGGATATGTCTTCCGGGGTGAAGGGGACGGGCAAAGAGGTCAGGAGAGACAAGCCCATGGTCTCTGTGCTGGCACAGTGCACTCGAACTAACAATCCACAAACAGGCCTTTCACTGAGGAAAATCCCATGGACGGAGGGGCCTGGTGGGCTGCAGTCCGTGGGGTCGCACAGAGTCGGACACGACTGAGCGACTTCACTTTCTCTTCTCACTTTCGTGCACTGGAGAAGGAAATGGCAACCCACTCCAGTATTCTTGCCTGGAGAATCCCATGGACGAAGGAGCCTGGTGGGCTGCCGGCTATGGGGTCGCACAAAGTCGGACACGACTGAAGCGGCTTAGCAGCAGCAGCAGTAGCTGGTTACCTGAGCAAGTGGAGGCGGGCAGGCAACGTGCTGCCGCCCTGTGGACATCTGTGGGAACTGCAACCAGGGCTGATGGGCACTGCACATTCCCAAGGCGTTTTTCAGTTCAGTTCAGTCGCTCAGTCGTGTCCGACTCTTTGCGACCCCATGAATTGCAGCACGCCAGGCCTCTCTGTCCATCACCAATTCCCAGAGTCTACCCAAACCCATGTCCATCGAGTCGGTGATGCCATCCAACCATCTCATCCTCTGTCGTCCCGTTCTCCTCCCGCCCCCAATCCTACCCAGCATCAGGGTTTTTTCCAATGAGTCAACCCTTCGCATGAGGTGGCCAAGGTATTGGAGTTTCAACTTCAACATCAGACCTTCCAATGAACACCCAGGATTGATCTCTTTTAGGATGGATTGACTGGATCTCCTTGCAGTCCAAGGGACTCTCAAGAGTCTTCTCCAACACCACAGTTCAAAAGCATCAATTCTTCGGCGCTCAGCTTTCTTCACCATCCAACTCTCACATCCATACATGACCACTGGAAAAACCATAGCCTTGACTAGACGGACTTTTGTTGGTAAAGTAATGTCACTGCTTTTAAATATGCTATCTAGGTTGGTCATAACCTTCCTTCCAAAGAGTAAGCGTCTTTTAATTTCATGGCTGCAGTCACCATCAGCAGTGATTCTGGAGCCCAAAAAAATAAAGTCTGACACCAGGCGTTTTTACGGGCTGTCAATGTCACCTGCCCTCAAGACACCACCGGAGGTGGGTAATTGAAACAGGGTTTGTAAACCGCAGACTTGCCTGAAGCCCGCTGTAACAGATAAACTGACTCGCAAAGTTTAGTGAAATATAAAAACATGGCAAACCAGGCTCAAACACAGGGAAATGCCAATCAAAAGACCACCAAGGATTTCCTGGGTGCTTCACAGGTAAAAAATCCAGCTGCCACACAGGGGGCACCATATCCATTCCTCATCCGGGCAGACCCCGTATGCCGGGATCCACAGAGCCAGAGACCCACAACTACTCCAGGCCCCGCCTAAGAGGCAGTGCTCCCCAACAGAGGCCATCACAAAGAGAGCCTGCCCACCCCAGCTACAGAGCCCCTGCCTGGCACTACTAGAGAGAACCCCAGGCAGCAAAAGACACCCAGCACAGCCGAAAGAAGTCAACTGACTAAATAAATACATACAGAAAAATTCAACTGAATTAAAAAAATGTATTATTTTGAAAATAAAAAAGAGAGAGAGAGAAAAAGAGAGACATGTAACATCTCACCAGTCATATGGCCACCCTCAGATTGTGTAAAAGCAATAAATGCTACAGAGGACCTGGAGAAAACCATGCCTCCTCAGTTTTTCCAGAGAAGCAAACCTGGACATGTCCACTAGAAAGAACAGGATGGAATTGACTTTAAAGTCTAAAACAAGAGGTAGGACTTTCCTGGTGGTCCAATGGTTAAGAATCCATCAGCCAATGCCGAGGACACGGGTTTGATCCCTGGTCCGGGAAGATCCCACCTGCTACAGGGGAGCTAAGCCTTTGCGTCCCAACTACTCTGCGCTCTTGATCCAGTGCGCCACGGCAAGAGAAGCAACCGCAACGAGAAGCCCGTGCACCAAACCTTAAAAAGCCAAGGTGCAGCAGCAATAAAGACCCAGCACAGCCAAGATAATAAATAAATAGAAATAATAAACAAAGAAAACCAGACCCAGCAGATCTGCTAATCCGACTTTTGCTAATGTCTCTGGAGAAAGCATTAATTCCAACACACCTGAACCCCAAAGTGCGGTACAGCTCTATGGACACAGGTGAGAACACGGAAGCCTCCAAGCTGTCCTTGGACTGGGACGATACAGGAGTTGGCTCTACAGAGGCACTGGACTCTCACTCAGCCCCAAGAAAGAAATGTGACAAAGAATGACATAATGACATTTGCACGGCATGATGGAGCTAGGCATGACTACACTAACTGAACTACTGCAGGGAAGAGAGAGAAAAATATGATAGAACATCACTTATTGAAAGAATATGAAAACTGGCACATATCAACTCCTTATACACCAAGTAGAGGGTCCCAGAATAAAACAAGGTGAAAGACAAAAGGAAGGGATCAGAGAGTTGCTTTGGATTAACATATGCAAACTCATATATGTTCACAGGAAGCTCAGCTGGGCACTCTGGAATATTCCTAATGGAAAAAGAAAATGAAAAAAAAATCCACATTTCCACTGGAAAAAGAAAATGGAGCTGCTGTTCCCCTCAAACCAAAGCAATGATTAAATGACCTCAGTTCAGTTCCGTTCAGTCGCACAGTCGTGTCCGACTCCTTGCGATCCCATGAATTGCAGCACGCCAGGCCTCTCTGTCCAACACCAATTCCCGGAGTCTACCCAAACCCACGTCCATTGAGTCGGTGATGCCATCTAACCATCTCATCCTCTGTCGTTCCCTTCTCCTCCTGCCCCCAATCCTACCCAGCATTAGGGTCTTTTCCAATGAGTCAACCCTTCGCATGAGGTGGCCAAAGTATTGGAATTTCAGCTTCAACATCAGTCCTTCCAATGAACATCCAGGATTGATCTCCTTTAGGATGGATAGATTGGATCTCCTTGCAGTCCAAGGGATTCTCAAGAGTCTTCTCCAACACCACAGTTCAAAAGCATCAATTCTGCGGCGCTCAGCTTTCTTCACCGTTCAACTCTCACATCCATACATGACCACTGGAAAAACCATAGCCTTGACTAGACGGACTTTTGTTGGCAAAGTAATGTCTCTGTTTTTAAATATGCTATCTAGGTTGGCCATAACCTTCCTTCCAAGGAGTAAGCGTCTTTTAATGTCATGGCTGCAATCACCATCAGCAGTGATTTTGGAGCCCCCAAAAATAAAGTCTGACACTGTTTCCCACTGTTTCCCCATCTATTTGACATGAAGTGATGGGACCAGATGCCATGATCTTAGTTTTCTGAACACTGAGCTTTAAGCCAACTTTTTCACTTTCATCAAGAGGCTCTTTAGTTCTTCTTCACTTAAATCACCTAGGTGCCAATAAAAAATAAAAGTTACATGAGAAAAGGAAAGAAAGAAACGCCTACTGTATTCCCCTGAGACCTCTGCGTCCTGGCTGGCATCACATTTCTAGAGCCCTGAGCCCTCTTGGATCCTGAGGCTGGACCCTGCGGGGGCTGAAGAAGATGCACAGGCAAGTGAGAACCCTGGACCAGCAGGGTCTCTTCCCCTCCGACTGGGACCCCAAGCTGCAAAATCCAGACGGGCCGACCTACAGCAAACCCATGCCAGGTGCACCCCAACCTGGCAGCCCCCTGGGCTGCAAGAGCTCTTAACAGTGCCCACTCCAGGAGTCCTGGCAGTGTGTGGCTTCCACCTCCCGCAGCCATCCATAGAGACTCCCTGCCTACAAGGGGCAGCATCCTCAGCACAGCGGTTTTGCAGCAGTTGGATATGTCTCCCGGGGTGAAGGGGACGGGCAGAGAGGACAGGAGACACAAGCCCGTGGGTCTCTGTGCTGGCACATTGCACTCTACTTACAGCCCGCAAACAGGCCTTTCACTAAGGCTTTGGTTGCCTGAGCAAGCCGAGGCGGGCTGGCAACGTGCTGCCGCCTTGTGGTCAATTTCGGGAACTGCAACCTGAGTCACAGGGTTGATGGACGTGGCACAGTCACAAGGCGTTTTTAGGGGCTGTCAGTGTCACCTACCCTTAAGACATCACTGCAGGGGGTAACCGAAACAGGATTTAGAAACGGCAGACATGCCAGAAGCAGACTGCAACAGGTAAACTGACTCACAGGGTTTACTGAAATATACACACACGGGAAAACAGGCTCAAACATGCTCATCCTCAGGGAAATGCCAATAAAAACACCACCAAGGGTTTCTGGGGTGGTTCATTGCCCAACAATCTGCCTGCAAGGCAGGGGACATCGTATCGATTCCACATCCAGGGAGATCTCATATGTCGGGGGTCAACGAAGCCCGAGGCTCAACTACTCCAGTCCCCCTCCCTAAAACAGGGCTCCCCAACAAGAGAGGCCACCACAATGAAAGCCTGCCCAGCGCAACTACAGAAGAGCCCCTGCTTGCCGTGCCTATGGAAAAACCCGGGCAGCAAGGAAGACCCAGCACAGCGATGGAATCAACTGATTAAATACAGAAATATAGAAAAATTAAACTGAATAAAAGAAATGTATTTTTCTGGAAAAAAAAAATTAGAGAGAGACAGAGAGATGTCACATTTTACCAGTCATAATGGCCATCCTCAGATTGTCTACAAGCAATAAATGCGGGAGAAGGCCTGGAGAAATCCACACCCTCCTCAGCTTTTCCATGGATGTGAACCTGGTCACAGCCACTAGAAAGAACAGGATGCACTTAACTTTAAAGTCAAAAACCAGAGCCAGACTTCCCTGGTTGTCCAGTGGTGAAGAATCCATCTGTCAATGCAGAGGACATGGGTTCGATCCCAGGTCCAGGAAGATCCCACTTGCTTCAGGGCAACTAAGCCTGTGTGCCACAGCTACTGAGCGTGAGCTTTCCAGTCAGTGCTCCACGACAAGAGAAACCAATGCAATGAGAGGCCTGTGCACCACAATGTTAGCAAGGCAAGGTGTAGCAGCAATGAAGACCCAGCGCAGCCCCCAAAATAAATAATTTATTAAATAAACAAATAAAACCAGAGCAGGCAGATCTGGTAATCTGACTTTTGCCCACGTCTCCAGAGAAAACATTAATTCTAACTCACATGAGCCCCACAGTTCGAAGCAGCCCTGTGGACATAGGTGAGAATGTGGAAGTCTCCCAGATGTCCTCGGACACGGGGAGGACACGGGAATTTGGCTCTATAGAGGCAATGGATTCTCACTCAGCCTTAGGAAGAGAAGAGAAATTGGACCTAATGACATCTGCACCAACATGATGAAGTCAGACATGGTCACGCTACCTGATCTAATGCAGAGAGACAAAACCAAATACGAGAGGATACCACTCGTAGAGAGAATATGAAAAGTGACACATATAAACTGGTTATACACGCAGTAGAGGTTACCAGGTAAAACAAGAAACCTTTTGCTCCAATAGGGCAAAGGTTAAAGGGAGGGATCAAAGAGATGCTTTGGATTCCCATATGCAAACTCAAATATGTTCACCGGTAGCTCCAGTAGGTGTTCCGGAATATTCCCAATGGAAGAAGAATATGACTACGAATCCGCACTTCCACAAGAAGAAAAAAAATCAAGTTGCTGTTCACCTCAAACCAAAGCAACGATCAAATCACCTAGATGCCACCACAAAATAGATGGTAACATGAGGAAAGGAAAGAAAGAAAGAAATGCCTGCTATATTCCCCTGAGGCCTCCGCGTCCTGGCTGGTGTCACATTTCTGGAGCCTGAGCCCTCTTGGATGGTAGGCTGGACCCTGCCGGGGCTGAGAAGCTGTAGAGGATGCCCAGGCAAGTGAGAACCAGCAGTCTCTCTTCCCCTTGGACTGGGACCCCAACCTGCAAATCCAGACTGGTCTGCCTACAGCAAACCCATGCCAGGTGCACCCAACACCTGCCGGCCCCCCTGGGCTGCAAGAGCTCTTAATAATCCCCACTCCACGTGTCCTGAGAATAGGGCTTCCATCTCCCATCTCCATCCTTAGAGTCGCCCCGCCTGCAAGCGGCAGCATCCACAGACCAGCGGTTTTGCAGCGGTTGGGATATGTCTTCTGGGGTGAAGGGGACGGGCAGAGAAGGCAGGAGACACAAGCCCGTGGGTCGCTGTGCTGGCACATTGCACTCGAATTGTAACCCACAAACCGGCCTTTCACTAAGGCTCTGGTTGACTGAGCAAGCCAGGTAGGCTGGCAACGTGCTGCCGCCTTGTGGTCGCTTTTGGTAACTGCAACCTGGGACCCAAGGCTGATGGACACCGCACATTCACAAGCATTTTTAGGGGCTGTCAGTGTCATCTGCCCTCAAAACATCACCGGAAGTGGGTAACCAAAACAGGATTCGGAACCGGCAGACAAGCCAGAAGCCCAGTGCAACAGGTAAACTGACTCACAGGGTTTACTGAAATATACAAACACGGGAAAACAGGCTCAAACACGCTCATCCTCAGGGAAATGCCAGTCAAAACACCACCAAGGGCTTCCGGGGTGGCTCAACGCACAACAATCCGCCTGCAAAGCAGGGGACATCGTATCGATTCCACATCCGGGGCAATGCCATCTGTCGGGGGTCAATGAAGCCCGAGACTCAACTACTTCAGCCCCCCTTCCTAAAGCCAGGGCTCCCCAACAAGAGAGACCACCACAATGAAAGCCTGCCCAGCGCAACTACAGAAGAGCCCCCGCTTGCTGCGCCTAGGGAAACACCCGGGCAGCAAGGAAGATCCAGCACAGCGATGGAATCAACTGACTAAATACATAAATATAGAACAATTCAACTGCATAAAAGAAATGAATTATTTTGAAAAAAAAAAGAGAGAGAGAACCATGTAATATCTCACCAGTCAGAATGGCCATCTTCAGATTGCCTACAACCAATAAATGCTGCAGAGGGCCTGGAGAAAACCGTGCCTCCTCCGCTTTTCCAGAGATGAGAACTGGTCACAACCACTAGAAAGAACAGGATGGAATTTCCTTCAAAGTCTAAAGCCAGAGTCAGCAGATCTGGTAATCTGACTTTTGCCTGCATCTCCGGAGAAAATCTTAATTCCAACACACCTCAACCTCAAAGTTTGGTGCAGCCCTGGACTTAGGTGAGATCACAGAAGCCACGTAGATGTCCTTGACACTGGAACAATACAGGAATTTCTGTCTATGCAGGCCCTGGACTCTCACTCAGCCCCAAGAAAGAAATGTGACAAAGAATGACATAATGACATTTGCACGGACATGATGGAGATAGACATGGCCACACTAACTGAACTACTGCAGAGAGAGAGAGAGAGAAATGTGATACGAAGTCATTTACTGACAGAATATGAAACCTGGCATATATAAACTCTTTATACACCAAGGCTAGGGTCCCAGAATAAAACAAGAAACCTTTGGTTACAAAAGGGGAGAGGTAAAACAAAGAGATCAAAGAGTTGCTTTGGGGACATATGCAAACTCATATATTCACAGGACGTTCAGCTGGCCGCTCTGGAATATTCCTAATGGAAAAAGAACGATAAAAAAAATCACAAGGCCACTGGAAAAAGAAAGTGCAGCTGCAGTTCCCCTCAAACCAAAGCAATGATTCAATCACCTAGGTGCCAGTAAACAATAAAAGTTAAATGAGGAAAGGAAAGAAAGAAAGAAAGATCTAATACACTCCCGAGGCCTCCAGGTACCTGGCTGGCATCACATTTCTGGAGCCTGAGCCCTCTTGGATCCTGAGGCTGGACCCTGTGGGGGCTGAAGGAGCTGAAAAGGATGGGCAGGCAAGTGAGAACCCGGGACAAGCAGCGCCTCTTGCCCTCCAACTGGGACCCCAACCTGCAAATCCAGACGGGCCGACCTACAGCAAACCCATGCCAGGTGCACCCCACACCTGGGAGACCCCTGGGCTGCAAGAGCTCTTAAAAGTCACTGCTCCACGTGTCCTGAGAGGTGGGGTTTCCACCTCCTGCTGCCATCCTTAGAGTCACCCTGCCTACAAGCGGCAGCATCCACAGCACAGCGATTTTGCAGCGGTTGGGTTATGTCTTCCGGTATGAAGGGGACGGGCAGAGAGGCCAGGAGATACAAGCCCGTGGGTCTCTGTGCTGGCACACTGCACTCGAATTTACAACCCACAAACAGGCCTTTCACTGAGGCTCTGGTTGCCTGGGCAAGTGGAGGCAGGCAGGCAACGTGCTGCCGCCTCGTGGACATCTGTGGGAACTGCAATCAGGGCTGAAGGGCACTGCACACTCCCAAGGCGCTTTTAGGGGCTGTCAATGTCACCTGCCCTCAAGACACCACCGAAGGTGGGTAATCGAAACAGGATTCGTAAACCGCAGTCTTGCCTGAAGCCCGCTGCAACAGATAAACTGACTCGCAGAGTTTAGTGAAATATAAAAACATGGCAAAACAGGCTCAAACACAGGGAAATGCCAATCAAAAGACTGAGGATTTCCTTGGTGGTTCACTGGTAAAAAAAATCCACCTGCCACACAGGGGGCACCATATCGACTCCTCATCCGGGCAGACCCCGTATGCCGGGATCCACAGAGCCGGAGACCCACAACTACTCCAGGCCCTGCCTAAGAGACAGTGGTCCCCAACAACAGAGGCCACCGCAAAGAGGGCCTGCCCACCCCAGCTACAGAGCCCCCACCTGGCACTACTAGAGAGAACCCCGGGCAGCAAAAGACACCCAGCACAGCCGAAAGAAGTCAACTGACTAAATAAATACATGCAGAAAAATTCAACTAAATTAAAAAAATGTATTATTTTGAAAAAAAAAAGGGGGGGAGGGAAAGAGAGACATGTAACATCTCACCAGTCAGAATGGCCACCCTCAGATTGTGTAAAAGCAATAAATGTTGCAGAGGAGCTGGAGAAAACCATGCCTCCTCAGCTTTTCCAGAGAAGCAAACCTGGACATGTCCACTAGAAAGAACAGGATGGAATTGACTTTAAAGTCTAAAACAAGAGGTAGGACTTTTCCGGTGGTCCAATGGTTAAGAATCCATCTGCCAATGCCAAGGTCACAGGTTTGATCCCTGGTCCCAGAAGATCCCACCTGCTACAGGGGAGCTAAGCCTTTGGGTCCCAACTACTCTGCGCTCTCAATCCGGTGCTCCACAAGAGAAGCCACCACAATGAGAAGCCCGTGCACCAAACCTTAAAAAGCCAAGGTGCAGCAGCAACAAAGACCCAGCGCAGCCAAAATAATAAATAAATAGAAATAATAAACAAAGAAAACCAGACCCAGCAGATCTGCTAATCCGACTTTTGCTAATGTCTCTGGAGAAAGCATTAATTCCAACACACCTGAACCCCAAAGTGCGGTACAGCTCTATGGACACAGGTGAGAACACGGAAGCCTCCAAGCTGTCCTTGGACTGGGACGATACAGGAAGTTGGCTCTACAGAGGCACTGGACTCTCACTCAGCCCCAAGAAAGAAATGTGACAAAGAATGAAATAATGACATTTGCACGGCCATGATGGAGCTAGGCATGACTACACTAACTGAACTACTGCAGGGAAGAGAGAGAAAAATATGATAGGATATCACTTATTGAGAGAATATGAAAACTGGCACATATCAACTCCTTATACACCAAGTAGAGGGTCCCAGAATAAAACAAGGTGAAAGACAAAAGGAAGGGATCAGAGAGTTGCTTTGGATTCACATATGCAAACTCATATATTCACAGGAAGCTCAGCTGGGCGCTCTGGAATATTCCTAATGGAAAAAGAAAATGAAAAAAATCCACATTTCCACTGGAAAAAGAAAATGGAGGTGCTGTTCCCCTCAAACCAAAGCAATGATTACATCACCTAGATGCCAATAAAAAATAAGTTATGTGAGAAGAGGAAAGAAAGAAAAACCTACTATATTCCCCTGAGACCTCTGCGTCCTGGCTGGCGTCACATTTCTAGAGCCTCAGCCCTCTTGGATCCTGACGCTGGACCCTGCGGGAGCTGAAGAAGATGCACAGGCAAGTGAGAACCCAGGACCAGCAGGGTCTCTTCCCCTCCGACTGGGACCCCAAGCTGCAAAATCCAGACCGGCCCACCTACAGCAAACCCATGCCAGGTGCACCCCACACCTGGCAGCCCCCTGGGCTGCAAGAGCTCTTAACATTCCTCGCTCCAGGATTCCTGGCAGTGTGTGGCTTCCACCTCCCGCAGCCATCCTTAGAGTCTCCCCGCCTACAAGTGGCAGCATCCTCAGCACAGCGGTTTTGCAGCAGTTGGGATATGTCTTCCGGAGCGAAGCTGACGGACAGAGAGGACAGGAGACACAAGCCCGTGGGTCTCTGTGCTGGCACACTGCACTCGAATTCACAGCCTACAAACTGGCTTTTCACTAAGGCTCTGGTTGTCTGAGCAAGCCAGGTGGGCTGGCAACGAGCTGCCACCTTATGGACACTTTCCAGAACTGCAACCTGGGACCCCGGGCTGATGGACTCGGTACATTCACAAGGCTTTTTTAGGGGTTGTCAATGTCACCTGCCTTCAAGACACCACCAGAGGTGGGTAACCAAAACAAGATTTGGAAACAGCAGAAATGCCAGAAGCCCACTGCAACAGGTAAACTGACTCACAGGGTTTACTGAAATATACAAACACGGAAAAACAGACTCAAACATGCTCATCCTCAGGCAAATGCCAATCAAAACACCACCAAGGGCACCCGGCGTGGTTCATTGCCCAAACAATCTGCCTGCAAGGTAGGGGACACCATATCGATTACAATCTGGGGAGATCCCATATGTCAGAGGTCAATGAAGCCCAAGACTCAACTACTCCAGCCCCCCGCCCTAAAGCAAGGGCTCCCCAGCAAGAGAGGCCACCACAATGAAAGCCTGCCCAGCGCAACTACAGAAGAGCCCCCGCTTGCCGTGCCTAGGGAAAAACCTGGGCAGCAAGGAAGACCCAGCACAGCGATGGAATCAACTGACTAAATACATAAATATAGAACAATTCAACTGAATAAAGCAGATATTTTTTGTCCAAAAAAACAAAAAAAGAGAGGGAGAAATGTCATGTCTTATCAGTCAGAATGGCCATCTTCAGATTGCCTACAACCAATAAATGCTGCAGAGGGCCTGGAGAAAACCGTGCCTCCTCCGCTTTTCCAGAGATGAGAACTGGTCACAACCACTAGAAAGAACAGGATGGAATTTCCTTCAAAGTCTAAAGCCAGAGTCAGCAGATCTGGTAATCTGACTTTTGCCTGCATCTCCAGAGAAAATCTTAATTCCAACACACCTCAACCCCAAAGTTTGGTGCAGCCCTGGACTTAGGTGAGATCACAGAAGCCACGTAGATGTCCTTGACACTGGAACAATACAGGAATTTCTGTCTATGCAGGCCCTGGACTCTCACTCAGCCCCAAGAAAGAAATGTGACAAAGAATGACATAATGACATTTGCACAGACATGATGGAGATAGACATGGCCACACTAACTGAACTACTGCAGAGAGAGAGAGAGAGAAATGTGATACGAAGTCATTTACTGACAGAATATGAAACCTGGCATATATAAACTCTTTATACACCAAGGCTAGGGGCCCAGAATAAAACAAGAAACCTTTGGTTACAAAAGGGGAGAGGTAAAATGAAGGGATCAAAGAGTTGCTTTGGTGAAATGTGCAAACTCATATATTCACAGGAAGCTCAGCTGGCCGCTCTGGAATATTCCTAATGGAAAAAGAACAATAAAAAAATCACAAGGCCACCGGAAAAAGAAAGTGCAGCTGCAGTTCTCCTCAAACCAAAGCAATGATTCAATCACCTAGGTGCCAGTAAAAAATAAAAGTTAAATGAGGAAAGGAAAGAAAGAAAGAAAGATCTAATACACTCCCGAGGCCTCCAGGTACCTGGCTGGCATCACATTTCTGGAGCCTGAGCCCTCTTGGATCCTGAGGCTGGACCCTGCGGGGGCTGAAGGAACTGAAAAGGATGGGCAGGCAAGTGAGAATCCCGGACAAGCAGCGCCTCTTGCCCTCCAACTGGGACCCCAACCTGCAAATCCAGACAGGCCGACCTACAGCAAACCCATGCCAGGTGCACCCCACACCTGGGAGACCCCTGGGCTGCAAGAGCTCTTAAAAGTCACTGCTCCACGTGTCCTGAGAGGTTGGGTTTCTACCTCCTGCTGCCATCCTTAGAGTCACCCTGCCTACAAGCAGCAGCATCCACAGCACAGAGGTTTTGTAGCAGTTGGGATATGTCTTCCGGGGTGAAGGGGACGGGCAAAGAGGTCAGGAGAGACAAGCCCATGGTCTCTGTGCTGGCACAGTGCACTCGAACTAACAATCCACAAACAGGCCTTTCACTGAGGAAAATCCCATGGACGGAGGGGCCTGGTGGGCTGCAGTCCGTGGGGTCGCACAGAGTCGGACACGACTGAGCGACTTCACTTTCTCTTCTCACTTTCGTGCACTGGAGAAGGAAATGGCAACCCACTCCAGTATTCTTGCCTGGAGAATCCCATGGACGAAGGAGCCTGGTGGGCTGCCGGCTATGGGGTCGCACAAAGTCGGACACGACTGAAGCGGCTTAGCAGCAGCAGCAGTAGCTGGTTACCTGAGCAAGTGGAGGCGGGCAGGCAACGTGCTGCCGCCCTGTGGACATCTGTGGGAACTGCAACCAGGGCTGATGGGCACTGCACATTCCCAAGGCGTTTTTCAGTTCAGTTCAGTCGCTCAGTCGTGTCCGACTCTTTGCGACCCCATGAATTGCAGCACGCCAGGCCTCTCTGTCCATCACCAATTCCCAGAGTCTACCCAAACCCATGTCCATCGAGTCGGTGATGCCATCCAACCATCTCATCCTCTGTCGTCCCGTTCTCCTCCCGCCCCCAATCCTACCCAGCATCAGGGTTTTTTCCAATGAGTCAACCCTTCGCATGAGGTGGCCAAGGTATTGGAGTTTCAACTTCAACATCAGACCTTCCAATGAACACCCAGGATTGATCTCTTTTAGGATGGATTGACTGGATCTCCTTGCAGTCCAAGGGACTCTCAAGAGTCTTCTCCAACACCACAGTTCAAAAGCATCAATTCTTCGGCGCTCAGCTTTCTTCACCATCCAACTCTCACATCCATACATGACCACTGGAAAAACCATAGCCTTGACTAGACGGACTTTTGTTGGTAAAGTAATGTCACTGCTTTTAAATATGCTATCTAGGTTGGTCATAACCTTCCTTCCAAAGAGTAAGCGTCTTTTAATTTCATGGCTGCAGTCACCATCAGCAGTGATTCTGGAGCCCAAAAAAATAAAGTCTGACACCAGGCGTTTTTACGGGCTGTCAATGTCACCTGCCCTCAAGACACCACCGGAGGTGGGTAATTGAAACAGGGTTTGTAAACCGCAGACTTGCCTGAAGCCCGCTGTAACAGATAAACTGACTCGCAAAGTTTAGTGAAATATAAAAACATGGCAAACCAGGCTCAAACACAGGGAAATGCCAATCAAAAGACCACCAAGGATTTCCTGGGTGCTTCACAGGTAAAAAATCCAGCTGCCACACAGGGGGCACCATATCCATTCCTCATCCGGGCAGACCCCGTATGCCGGGATCCACAGAGCCAGAGACCCACAACTACTCCAGGCCCCGCCTAAGAGGCAGTGCTCCCCAACAGAGGCCATCACAAAGAGAGCCTGCCCACCCCAGCTACAGAGCCCCTGCCTGGCACTACTAGAGAGAACCCCAGGCAGCAAAAGACACCCAGCACAGCCGAAAGAAGTCAACTGACTAAATAAATACATACAGAAAAATTCAACTGAATTAAAAAAATGTATTATTTTGAAAATAAAAAAGAGAGAGAGAGAAAAAGAGAGACATGTAACATCTCACCAGTCATATGGCCACCCTCAGATTGTGTAAAAGCAATAAATGCTACAGAGGACCTGGAGAAAACCATGCCTCCTCAGTTTTTCCAGAGAAGCAAACCTGGACATGTCCACTAGAAAGAACAGGATGGAATTGACTTTAAAGTCTAAAACAAGAGGTAGGACTTTCCTGGTGGTCCAATGGTTAAGAATCCATCAGCCAATGCCGAGGACACGGGTTTGATCCCTGGTCCGGGAAGATCCCACCTGCTACAGGGGAGCTAAGCCTTTGCGTCCCAACTACTCTGCGCTCTTGATCCAGTGCGCCACGGCAAGAGAAGCAACCGCAACGAGAAGCCCGTGCACCAAACCTTAAAAAGCCAAGGTGCAGCAGCAATAAAGACCCAGCACAGCCAAGATAATAAATAAATAGAAATAATAAACAAAGAAAACCAGACCCAGCAGATCTGCTAATCCGACTTTTGCTAATGTCTCTGGAGAAAGCATTAATTCCAACACACCTGAACCCCAAAGTGCGGTACAGCTCTATGGACACAGGTGAGAACACGGAAGCCTCCAAGCTGTCCTTGGACTGGGACGATACAGGAGTTGGCTCTACAGAGGCACTGGACTCTCACTCAGCCCCAAGAAAGAAATGTGACAAAGAATGACATAATGACATTTGCACGGCATGATGGAGCTAGGCATGACTACACTAACTGAACTACTGCAGGGAAGAGAGAGAAAAATATGATAGAACATCACTTATTGAAAGAATATGAAAACTGGCACATATCAACTCCTTATACACCAAGTAGAGGGTCCCAGAATAAAACAAGGTGAAAGACAAAAGGAAGGGATCAGAGAGTTGCTTTGGATTAACATATGCAAACTCATATATGTTCACAGGAAGCTCAGCTGGGCACTCTGGAATATTCCTAATGGAAAAAGAAAATGAAAAAAAAATCCACATTTCCACTGGAAAAAGAAAATGGAGCTGCTGTTCCCCTCAAACCAAAGCAATGATTAAATGACCTCAGTTCAGTTCCGTTCAGTCGCACAGTCGTGTCCGACTCCTTGCGATCCCATGAATTGCAGCACGCCAGGCCTCTCTGTCCAACACCAATTCCCGGAGTCTACCCAAACCCACGTCCATTGAGTCGGTGATGCCATCTAACCATCTCATCCTCTGTCGTTCCCTTCTCCTCCTGCCCCCAATCCTACCCAGCATTAGGGTCTTTTCCAATGAGTCAACCCTTCGCATGAGGTGGCCAAAGTATTGGAATTTCAGCTTCAACATCAGTCCTTCCAATGAACATCCAGGATTGATCTCCTTTAGGATGGATAGATTGGATCTCCTTGCAGTCCAAGGGATTCTCAAGAGTCTTCTCCAACACCACAGTTCAAAAGCATCAATTCTGCGGCGCTCAGCTTTCTTCACCGTTCAACTCTCACATCCATACATGACCACTGGAAAAACCATAGCCTTGACTAGACGGACTTTTGTTGGCAAAGTAATGTCTCTGTTTTTAAATATGCTATCTAGGTTGGCCATAACCTTCCTTCCAAGGAGTAAGCGTCTTTTAATGTCATGGCTGCAATCACCATCAGCAGTGATTTTGGAGCCCCCAAAAATAAAGTCTGACACTGTTTCCCACTGTTTCCCCATCTATTTGACATGAAGTGATGGGACCAGATGCCATGATCTTAGTTTTCTGAACACTGAGCTTTAAGCCAACTTTTTCACTTTCATCAAGAGGCTCTTTAGTTCTTCTTCACTTAAATCACCTAGGTGCCAATAAAAAATAAAAGTTACATGAGAAAAGGAAAGAAAGAAACGCCTACTGTATTCCCCTGAGACCTCTGCGTCCTGGCTGGCATCACATTTCTAGAGCCCTGAGCCCTCTTGGATCCTGAGGCTGGACCCTGCGGGGGCTGAAGAAGATGCACAGGCAAGTGAGAACCCTGGACCAGCAGGGTCTCTTCCCCTCCGACTGGGACCCCAAGCTGCAAAATCCAGACGGGCCGACCTACAGCAAACCCATGCCAGGTGCACCCCAACCTGGCAGCCCCCTGGGCTGCAAGAGCTCTTAACAGTGCCCACTCCAGGAGTCCTGGCAGTGTGTGGCTTCCACCTCCCGCAGCCATCCATAGAGACTCCCTGCCTACAAGGGGCAGCATCCTCAGCACAGCGGTTTTGCAGCAGTTGGATATGTCTCCCGGGGTGAAGGGGACGGGCAGAGAGGACAGGAGACACAAGCCCGTGGGTCTCTGTGCTGGCACATTGCACTCTACTTACAGCCCGCAAACAGGCCTTTCACTAAGGCTTTGGTTGCCTGAGCAAGCCGAGGCGGGCTGGCAACGTGCTGCCGCCTTGTGGTCAATTTCGGGAACTGCAACCTGAGTCACAGGGTTGATGGACGTGGCACAGTCACAAGGCGTTTTTAGGGGCTGTCAGTGTCACCTACCCTTAAGACATCACTGCAGGGGGTAACCGAAACAGGATTTAGAAACGGCAGACATGCCAGAAGCAGACTGCAACAGGTAAACTGACTCACAGGGTTTACTGAAATATACACACACGGGAAAACAGGCTCAAACATGCTCATCCTCAGGGAAATGCCAATAAAAACACCACCAAGGGTTTCTGGGGTGGTTCATTGCCCAACAATCTGCCTGCAAGGCAGGGGACATCGTATCGATTCCACATCCAGGGAGATCTCATATGTCGGGGGTCAACGAAGCCCGAGGCTCAACTACTCCAGTCCCCCTCCCTAAAACAGGGCTCCCCAACAAGAGAGGCCACCACAATGAAAGCCTGCCCAGCGCAACTACAGAAGAGCCCCTGCTTGCCGTGCCTATGGAAAAACCCGGGCAGCAAGGAAGACCCAGCACAGCGATGGAATCAACTGATTAAATACAGAAATATAGAAAAATTAAACTGAATAAAAGAAATGTATTTTTCTGGAAAAAAAAAATTAGAGAGAGACAGAGAGATGTCACATTTTACCAGTCATAATGGCCATCCTCAGATTGTCTACAAGCAATAAATGCGGGAGAAGGCCTGGAGAAATCCACACCCTCCTCAGCTTTTCCATGGATGTGAACCTGGTCACAGCCACTAGAAAGAACAGGATGCACTTAACTTTAAAGTCAAAAACCAGAGCCAGACTTCCCTGGTTGTCCAGTGGTGAAGAATCCATCTGTCAATGCAGAGGACATGGGTTCGATCCCAGGTCCAGGAAGATCCCACTTGCTTCAGGGCAACTAAGCCTGTGTGCCACAGCTACTGAGCGTGAGCTTTCCAGTCAGTGCTCCACGACAAGAGAAACCAATGCAATGAGAGGCCTGTGCACCACAATGTTAGCAAGGCAAGGTGTAGCAGCAATGAAGACCCAGCGCAGCCCCCAAAATAAATAATTTATTAAATAAACAAATAAAACCAGAGCAGGCAGATCTGGTAATCTGACTTTTGCCCACGTCTCCAGAGAAAACATTAATTCTAACTCACATGAGCCCCACAGTTCGAAGCAGCCCTGTGGACATAGGTGAGAATGTGGAAGTCTCCCAGATGTCCTCGGACACGGGGAGGACACGGGAATTTGGCTCTATAGAGGCAATGGATTCTCACTCAGCCTTAGGAAGAGAAGAGAAATTGGACCTAATGACATCTGCACCAACATGATGAAGTCAGACATGGTCACGCTACCTGATCTAATGCAGAGAGACAAAACCAAATACGAGAGGATACCACTCGTAGAGAGAATATGAAAAGTGACACATATAAACTGGTTATACACGCAGTAGAGGTTACCAGGTAAAACAAGAAACCTTTTGCTCCAATAGGGCAAAGGTTAAAGGGAGGGATCAAAGAGATGCTTTGGATTCCCATATGCAAACTCAAATATGTTCACCGGTAGCTCCAGTAGGTGTTCCGGAATATTCCCAATGGAAGAAGAATATGACTACGAATCCGCACTTCCACAAGAAGAAAAAAAATCAAGTTGCTGTTCACCTCAAACCAAAGCAACGATCAAATCACCTAGATGCCACCACAAAATAGATGGTAACATGAGGAAAGGAAAGAAAGAAAGAAATGCCTGCTATATTCCCCTGAGGCCTCCGCGTCCTGGCTGGTGTCACATTTCTGGAGCCTGAGCCCTCTTGGATGGTAGGCTGGACCCTGCCGGGGCTGAGAAGCTGTAGAGGATGCCCAGGCAAGTGAGAACCAGCAGTCTCTCTTCCCCTTGGACTGGGACCCCAACCTGCAAATCCAGACTGGTCTGCCTACAGCAAACCCATGCCAGGTGCACCCAACACCTGCCGGCCCCCCTGGGCTGCAAGAGCTCTTAATAATCCCCACTCCACGTGTCCTGAGAATAGGGCTTCCATCTCCCATCTCCATCCTTAGAGTCGCCCCGCCTGCAAGCGGCAGCATCCACAGACCAGCGGTTTTGCAGCGGTTGGGATATGTCTTCTGGGGTGAAGGGGACGGGCAGAGAAGGCAGGAGACACAAGCCCGTGGGTCGCTGTGCTGGCACATTGCACTCGAATTGTAACCCACAAACCGGCCTTTCACTAAGGCTCTGGTTGACTGAGCAAGCCAGGTAGGCTGGCAACGTGCTGCCGCCTTGTGGTCGCTTTTGGTAACTGCAACCTGGGACCCAAGGCTGATGGACACCGCACATTCACAAGCATTTTTAGGGGCTGTCAGTGTCATCTGCCCTCAAAACATCACCGGAAGTGGGTAACCAAAACAGGATTCGGAACCGGCAGACAAGCCAGAAGCCCAGTGCAACAGGTAAACTGACTCACAGGGTTTACTGAAATATACAAACACGGGAAAACAGGCTCAAACACGCTCATCCTCAGGGAAATGCCAGTCAAAACACCACCAAGGGCTTCCGGGGTGGCTCAACGCACAACAATCCGCCTGCAAAGCAGGGGACATCGTATCGATTCCACATCCGGGGCAATGCCATCTGTCGGGGGTCAATGAAGCCCGAGACTCAACTACTTCAGCCCCCCTTCCTAAAGCCAGGGCTCCCCAACAAGAGAGACCACCACAATGAAAGCCTGCCCAGCGCAACTACAGAAGAGCCCCCGCTTGCTGCGCCTAGGGAAACACCCGGGCAGCAAGGAAGATCCAGCACAGCGATGGAATCAACTGACTAAATACATAAATATAGAACAATTCAACTGCATAAAAGAAATGAATTATTTTGAAAAAAAAAAGAGAGAGAGAACCATGTAATATCTCACCAGTCAGAATGGCCATCTTCAGATTGCCTACAACCAATAAATGCTGCAGAGGGCCTGGAGAAAACCGTGCCTCCTCCGCTTTTCCAGAGATGAGAACTGGTCACAACCACTAGAAAGAACAGGATGGAATTTCCTTCAAAGTCTAAAGCCAGAGTCAGCAGATCTGGTAATCTGACTTTTGCCTGCATCTCCGGAGAAAATCTTAATTCCAACACACCTCAACCTCAAAGTTTGGTGCAGCCCTGGACTTAGGTGAGATCACAGAAGCCACGTAGATGTCCTTGACACTGGAACAATACAGGAATTTCTGTCTATGCAGGCCCTGGACTCTCACTCAGCCCCAAGAAAGAAATGTGACAAAGAATGACATAATGACATTTGCACGGACATGATGGAGATAGACATGGCCACACTAACTGAACTACTGCAGAGAGAGAGAGAGAGAAATGTGATACGAAGTCATTTACTGACAGAATATGAAACCTGGCATATATAAACTCTTTATACACCAAGGCTAGGGTCCCAGAATAAAACAAGAAACCTTTGGTTACAAAAGGGGAGAGGTAAAACAAAGAGATCAAAGAGTTGCTTTGGGGACATATGCAAACTCATATATTCACAGGACGTTCAGCTGGCCGCTCTGGAATATTCCTAATGGAAAAAGAACGATAAAAAAAATCACAAGGCCACTGGAAAAAGAAAGTGCAGCTGCAGTTCCCCTCAAACCAAAGCAATGATTCAATCACCTAGGTGCCAGTAAACAATAAAAGTTAAATGAGGAAAGGAAAGAAAGAAAGAAAGATCTAATACACTCCCGAGGCCTCCAGGTACCTGGCTGGCATCACATTTCTGGAGCCTGAGCCCTCTTGGATCCTGAGGCTGGACCCTGTGGGGGCTGAAGGAGCTGAAAAGGATGGGCAGGCAAGTGAGAACCCGGGACAAGCAGCGCCTCTTGCCCTCCAACTGGGACCCCAACCTGCAAATCCAGACGGGCCGACCTACAGCAAACCCATGCCAGGTGCACCCCACACCTGGGAGACCCCTGGGCTGCAAGAGCTCTTAAAAGTCACTGCTCCACGTGTCCTGAGAGGTGGGGTTTCCACCTCCTGCTGCCATCCTTAGAGTCACCCTGCCTACAAGCGGCAGCATCCACAGCACAGCGATTTTGCAGCGGTTGGGTTATGTCTTCCGGTATGAAGGGGACGGGCAGAGAGGCCAGGAGATACAAGCCCGTGGGTCTCTGTGCTGGCACACTGCACTCGAATTTACAACCCACAAACAGGCCTTTCACTGAGGCTCTGGTTGCCTGGGCAAGTGGAGGCAGGCAGGCAACGTGCTGCCGCCTCGTGGACATCTGTGGGAACTGCAATCAGGGCTGAAGGGCACTGCACACTCCCAAGGCGCTTTTAGGGGCTGTCAATGTCACCTGCCCTCAAGACACCACCGAAGGTGGGTAATCGAAACAGGATTCGTAAACCGCAGTCTTGCCTGAAGCCCGCTGCAACAGATAAACTGACTCGCAGAGTTTAGTGAAATATAAAAACATGGCAAAACAGGCTCAAACACAGGGAAATGCCAATCAAAAGACTGAGGATTTCCTTGGTGGTTCACTGGTAAAAAAAATCCACCTGCCACACAGGGGGCACCATATCGACTCCTCATCCGGGCAGACCCCGTATGCCGGGATCCACAGAGCCGGAGACCCACAACTACTCCAGGCCCTGCCTAAGAGACAGTGGTCCCCAACAACAGAGGCCACCGCAAAGAGGGCCTGCCCACCCCAGCTACAGAGCCCCCACCTGGCACTACTAGAGAGAACCCCGGGCAGCAAAAGACACCCAGCACAGCCGAAAGAAGTCAACTGACTAAATAAATACATGCAGAAAAATTCAACTAAATTAAAAAAATGTATTATTTTGAAAAAAAAAAGGGGGGGAGGGAAAGAGAGACATGTAACATCTCACCAGTCAGAATGGCCACCCTCAGATTGTGTAAAAGCAATAAATGTTGCAGAGGAGCTGGAGAAAACCATGCCTCCTCAGCTTTTCCAGAGAAGCAAACCTGGACATGTCCACTAGAAAGAACAGGATGGAATTGACTTTAAAGTCTAAAACAAGAGGTAGGACTTTTCCGGTGGTCCAATGGTTAAGAATCCATCTGCCAATGCCAAGGTCACAGGTTTGATCCCTGGTCCCAGAAGATCCCACCTGCTACAGGGGAGCTAAGCCTTTGGGTCCCAACTACTCTGCGCTCTCAATCCGGTGCTCCACAAGAGAAGCCACCACAATGAGAAGCCCGTGCACCAAACCTTAAAAAGCCAAGGTGCAGCAGCAACAAAGACCCAGCGCAGCCAAAATAATAAATAAATAGAAATAATAAACAAAGAAAACCAGACCCAGCAGATCTGCTAATCCGACTTTTGCTAATGTCTCTGGAGAAAGCATTAATTCCAACACACCTGAACCCCAAAGTGCGGTACAGCTCTATGGACACAGGTGAGAACACGGAAGCCTCCAAGCTGTCCTTGGACTGGGACGATACAGGAAGTTGGCTCTACAGAGGCACTGGACTCTCACTCAGCCCCAAGAAAGAAATGTGACAAAGAATGAAATAATGACATTTGCACGGCCATGATGGAGCTAGGCATGACTACACTAACTGAACTACTGCAGGGAAGAGAGAGAAAAATATGATAGGATATCACTTATTGAGAGAATATGAAAACTGGCACATATCAACTCCTTATACACCAAGTAGAGGGTCCCAGAATAAAACAAGGTGAAAGACAAAAGGAAGGGATCAGAGAGTTGCTTTGGATTCACATATGCAAACTCATATATTCACAGGAAGCTCAGCTGGGCGCTCTGGAATATTCCTAATGGAAAAAGAAAATGAAAAAAATCCACATTTCCACTGGAAAAAGAAAATGGAGGTGCTGTTCCCCTCAAACCAAAGCAATGATTACATCACCTAGATGCCAATAAAAAATAAGTTATGTGAGAAGAGGAAAGAAAGAAAAACCTACTATATTCCCCTGAGACCTCTGCGTCCTGGCTGGCGTCACATTTCTAGAGCCTCAGCCCTCTTGGATCCTGACGCTGGACCCTGCGGGAGCTGAAGAAGATGCACAGGCAAGTGAGAACCCAGGACCAGCAGGGTCTCTTCCCCTCCGACTGGGACCCCAAGCTGCAAAATCCAGACCGGCCCACCTACAGCAAACCCATGCCAGGTGCACCCCACACCTGGCAGCCCCCTGGGCTGCAAGAGCTCTTAACATTCCTCGCTCCAGGATTCCTGGCAGTGTGTGGCTTCCACCTCCCGCAGCCATCCTTAGAGTCTCCCCGCCTACAAGTGGCAGCATCCTCAGCACAGCGGTTTTGCAGCAGTTGGGATATGTCTTCCGGAGCGAAGCTGACGGACAGAGAGGACAGGAGACACAAGCCCGTGGGTCTCTGTGCTGGCACACTGCACTCGAATTCACAGCCTACAAACTGGCTTTTCACTAAGGCTCTGGTTGTCTGAGCAAGCCAGGTGGGCTGGCAACGAGCTGCCACCTTATGGACACTTTCCAGAACTGAAACCTGGGACCCCGGGCTGATGGACTCGGTACATTCACAAGGCTTTTTTAGGGGTTGTCAATGTCACCTGCCTTCAAGACACCACCAGAGGTGGGTAACCAAAACAAGATTTGGAAACAGCAGAAATGCCAGAAGCCCACTGCAACAGGTAAACTGACTCACAGGGTTTACTGAAATATACAAACACGGAAAAACAGACTCAAACATGCTCATCCTCAGGCAAATGCCAATCAAAACACCACCAAGGGCACCCGGCGTGGTTCATTGCCCAAACAATCTGCCTGCAAGGTAGGGGACACCATATCGATTACAATCTGGGGAGATCCCATATGTCAGAGGTCAATGAAGCCCAAGACTCAACTACTCCAGCCCCCCGCCCTAAAGCAAGGGCTCCCCAGCAAGAGAGGCCACCACAATGAAAGCCTGCCCAGCGCAACTACAGAAGAGCCCCCGCTTGCCGTGCCTAGGGAAAAACCTGGGCAGCAAGGAAGACCCAGCACAGCGATGGAATCAACTGACTAAATACATAAATATAGAACAATTCAACTGAATAAAGCAGATATTTTTTGTCCAAAAAAACAAAAAAAGAGAGGGAGAAATGTCATGTCTTATCAGTCAGAATGGCCATCTTCAGATTGCCTACAACCAATAAATGCTGCAGAGGGCCTGGAGAAAACCGTGCCTCCTCCGCTTTTCCAGAGATGAGAACTGGTCACAACCACTAGAAAGAACAGGATGGAATTTCCTTCAAAGTCTAAAGCCAGAGTCAGCAGATCTGGTAATCTGACTTTTGCCTGCATCTCCAGAGAAAATCTTAATTCCAACACACCTCAACCCCAAAGTTTGGTGCAGCCCTGGACTTAGGTGAGATCACAGAAGCCACGTAGATGTCCTTGACACTGGAACAATACAGGAATTTCTGTCTATGCAGGCCCTGGACTCTCACTCAGCCCCAAGAAAGAAATGTGACAAAGAATGACATAATGACATTTGCACAGACATGATGGAGATAGACATGGCCACACTAACTGAACTACTGCAGAGAGAGAGAGAGAGAAATGTGATACGAAGTCATTTACTGACAGAATATGAAACCTGGCATATATAAACTCTTTATACACCAAGGCTAGGGGCCCAGAATAAAACAAGAAACCTTTGGTTACAAAAGGGGAGAGGTAAAATGAAGGGATCAAAGAGTTGCTTTGGTGAAATGTGCAAACTCATATATTCACAGGAAGCTCAGCTGGCCGCTCTGGAATATTCCTAATGGAAAAAGAACAATAAAAAAATCACAAGGCCACCGGAAAAAGAAAGTGCAGCTGCAGTTCTCCTCAAACCAAAGCAATGATTCAATCACCTAGGTGCCAGTAAAAAATAAAAGTTAAATGAGGAAAGGAAAGAAAGAAAGAAAGATCTAATACACTCCCGAGGCCTCCAGGTACCTGGCTGGCATCACATTTCTGGAGCCTGAGCCCTCTTGGATCCTGAGGCTGGACCCTGCGGGGGCTGAAGGAACTGAAAAGGATGGGCAGGCAAGTGAGAATCCCGGACAAGCAGCGCCTCTTGCCCTCCAACTGGGACCCCAACCTGCAAATCCAGACAGGCCGACCTACAGCAAACCCATGCCAGGTGCACCCCACACCTGGGAGACCCCTGGGCTGCAAGAGCTCTTAAAAGTCACTGCTCCACGTGTCCTGAGAGGTTGGGTTTCTACCTCCTGCTGCCATCCTTAGAGTCACCCTGCCTACAAGCAGCAGCATCCACAGCACAGAGGTTTTGTAGCAGTTGGGATATGTCTTCCGGGGTGAAGGGGACGGGCAAAGAGGTCAGGAGAGACAAGCCCATGGTCTCTGTGCTGGCACAGTGCACTCGAACTAACAATCCACAAACAGGCCTTTCACTGAGGAAAATCCCATGGACGGAGGGGCCTGGTGGGCTGCAGTCCGTGGGGTCGCACAGAGTCGGACACGACTGAGCGACTTCACTTTCTCTTCTCACTTTCGTGCACTGGAGAAGGAAATGGCAACCCACTCCAGTATTCTTGCCTGGAGAATCCCATGGACGAAGGAGCCTGGTGGGCTGCCGGCTATGGGGTCGCACAAAGTCGGACACGACTGAAGCGGCTTAGCAGCAGCAGCAGTAGCTGGTTACCTGAGCAAGTGGAGGCGGGCAGGCAACGTGCTGCCGCCCTGTGGACATCTGTGGGAACTGCAACCAGGGCTGATGGGCACTGCACATTCCCAAGGCGTTTTTCAG
This sequence comes from Giraffa tippelskirchi, assembly GCF_054371585.1. Classification (NCBI taxonomy): domain Eukaryota; kingdom Metazoa; phylum Chordata; class Mammalia; order Artiodactyla; family Giraffidae; genus Giraffa; species Giraffa tippelskirchi. The sequence goes on along the minus strand of NC_137283.1, from coordinate 14,444,660 downwards.
TTCAGTTCAGTCGCTCAGTCGTGTCCGACTCTTTGCGACCCCATGAATTGCAGCACGCCAGGCCTCTCTGTCCATCACCAATTCCCAGAGTCTACCCAAACCCATGTCCATCGAGTCGGTGATGCCATCCAACCATCTCATCCTCTGTCGTCCCGTTCTCCTCCCGCCCCCAATCCTACCCAGCATCAGGGTTTTTTCCAATGAGTCAACCCTTCGCATGAGGTGGCCAAGGTATTGGAGTTTCAACTTCAACATCAGACCTTCCAATGAACACCCAGGATTGATCTCTTTTAGGATGGATTGACTGGATCTCCTTGCAGTCCAAGGGACTCTCAAGAGTCTTCTCCAACACCACAGTTCAAAAGCATCAATTCTTCGGCGCTCAGCTTTCTTCACCATCCAACTCTCACATCCATACATGACCACTGGAAAAACCATAGCCTTGACTAGACGGACTTTTGTTGGTAAAGTAATGTCACTGCTTTTAAATATGCTATCTAGGTTGGTCATAACCTTCCTTCCAAAGAGTAAGCGTCTTTTAATTTCATGGCTGCAGTCACCATCAGCAGTGATTCTGGAGCCCAAAAAAATAAAGTCTGACACCAGGCGTTTTTACGGGCTGTCAATGTCACCTGCCCTCAAGACACCACCGGAGGTGGGTAATTGAAACAGGGTTTGTAAACCGCAGACTTGCCTGAAGCCCGCTGTAACAGATAAACTGACTCGCAAAGTTTAGTGAAATATAAAAACATGGCAAACCAGGCTCAAACACAGGGAAATGCCAATCAAAAGACCACCAAGGATTTCCTGGGTGCTTCACAGGTAAAAAATCCAGCTGCCACACAGGGGGCACCATATCCATTCCTCATCCGGGCAGACCCCGTATGCCGGGATCCACAGAGCCAGAGACCCACAACTACTCCAGGCCCCGCCTAAGAGGCAGTGCTCCCCAACAGAGGCCATCACAAAGAGAGCCTGCCCACCCCAGCTACAGAGCCCCTGCCTGGCACTACTAGAGAGAACCCCAGGCAGCAAAAGACACCCAGCACAGCCGAAAGAAGTCAACTGACTAAATAAATACATACAGAAAAATTCAACTGAATTAAAAAAATGTATTATTTTGAAAATAAAAAAGAGAGAGAGAGAAAAAGAGAGACATGTAACATCTCACCAGTCATATGGCCACCCTCAGATTGTGTAAAAGCAATAAATGCTACAGAGGACCTGGAGAAAACCATGCCTCCTCAGTTTTTCCAGAGAAGCAAACCTGGACATGTCCACTAGAAAGAACAGGATGGAATTGACTTTAAAGTCTAAAACAAGAGGTAGGACTTTCCTGGTGGTCCAATGGTTAAGAATCCATCAGCCAATGCCGAGGACACGGGTTTGATCCCTGGTCCGGGAAGATCCCACCTGCTACAGGGGAGCTAAGCCTTTGCGTCCCAACTACTCTGCGCTCTTGATCCAGTGCGCCACGGCAAGAGAAGCAACCGCAACGAGAAGCCCGTGCACCAAACCTTAAAAAGCCAAGGTGCAGCAGCAATAAAGACCCAGCACAGCCAAGATAATAAATAAATAGAAATAATAAACAAAGAAAACCAGACCCAGCAGATCTGCTAATCCGACTTTTGCTAATGTCTCTGGAGAAAGCATTAATTCCAACACACCTGAACCCCAAAGTGCGGTACAGCTCTATGGACACAGGTGAGAACACGGAAGCCTCCAAGCTGTCCTTGGACTGGGACGATACAGGAGTTGGCTCTACAGAGGCACTGGACTCTCACTCAGCCCCAAGAAAGAAATGTGACAAAGAATGACATAATGACATTTGCACGGCATGATGGAGCTAGGCATGACTACACTAACTGAACTACTGCAGGGAAGAGAGAGAAAAATATGATAGAACATCACTTATTGAAAGAATATGAAAACTGGCACATATCAACTCCTTATACACCAAGTAGAGGGTCCCAGAATAAAACAAGGTGAAAGACAAAAGGAAGGGATCAGAGAGTTGCTTTGGATTAACATATGCAAACTCATATATGTTCACAGGAAGCTCAGCTGGGCACTCTGGAATATTCCTAATGGAAAAAGAAAATGAAAAAAAAATCCACATTTCCACTGGAAAAAGAAAATGGAGCTGCTGTTCCCCTCAAACCAAAGCAATGATTAAATGACCTCAGTTCAGTTCCGTTCAGTCGCACAGTCGTGTCCGACTCCTTGCGATCCCATGAATTGCAGCACGCCAGGCCTCTCTGTCCAACACCAATTCCCGGAGTCTACCCAAACCCACGTCCATTGAGTCGGTGATGCCATCTAACCATCTCATCCTCTGTCGTTCCCTTCTCCTCCTGCCCCCAATCCTACCCAGCATTAGGGTCTTTTCCAATGAGTCAACCCTTCGCATGAGGTGGCCAAAGTATTGGAATTTCAGCTTCAACATCAGTCCTTCCAATGAACATCCAGGATTGATCTCCTTTAGGATGGATAGATTGGATCTCCTTGCAGTCCAAGGGATTCTCAAGAGTCTTCTCCAACACCACAGTTCAAAAGCATCAATTCTGCGGCGCTCAGCTTTCTTCACCGTTCAACTCTCACATCCATACATGACCACTGGAAAAACCATAGCCTTGACTAGACGGACTTTTGTTGGCAAAGTAATGTCTCTGTTTTTAAATATGCTATCTAGGTTGGCCATAACCTTCCTTCCAAGGAGTAAGCGTCTTTTAATGTCATGGCTGCAATCACCATCAGCAGTGATTTTGGAGCCCCCAAAAATAAAGTCTGACACTGTTTCCCACTGTTTCCCCATCTATTTGACATGAAGTGATGGGACCAGATGCCATGATCTTAGTTTTCTGAACACTGAGCTTTAAGCCAACTTTTTCACTTTCATCAAGAGGCTCTTTAGTTCTTCTTCACTTAAATCACCTAGGTGCCAATAAAAAATAAAAGTTACATGAGAAAAGGAAAGAAAGAAACGCCTACTGTATTCCCCTGAGACCTCTGCGTCCTGGCTGGCATCACATTTCTAGAGCCCTGAGCCCTCTTGGATCCTGAGGCTGGACCCTGCGGGGGCTGAAGAAGATGCACAGGCAAGTGAGAACCCTGGACCAGCAGGGTCTCTTCCCCTCCGACTGGGACCCCAAGCTGCAAAATCCAGACGGGCCGACCTACAGCAAACCCATGCCAGGTGCACCCCAACCTGGCAGCCCCCTGGGCTGCAAGAGCTCTTAACAGTGCCCACTCCAGGAGTCCTGGCAGTGTGTGGCTTCCACCTCCCGCAGCCATCCATAGAGACTCCCTGCCTACAAGGGGCAGCATCCTCAGCACAGCGGTTTTGCAGCAGTTGGATATGTCTCCCGGGGTGAAGGGGACGGGCAGAGAGGACAGGAGACACAAGCCCGTGGGTCTCTGTGCTGGCACATTGCACTCTACTTACAGCCCGCAAACAGGCCTTTCACTAAGGCTTTGGTTGCCTGAGCAAGCCGAGGCGGGCTGGCAACGTGCTGCCGCCTTGTGGTCAATTTCGGGAACTGCAACCTGAGTCACAGGGTTGATGGACGTGGCACAGTCACAAGGCGTTTTTAGGGGCTGTCAGTGTCACCTACCCTTAAGACATCACTGCAGGGGGTAACCGAAACAGGATTTAGAAACGGCAGACATGCCAGAAGCAGACTGCAACAGGTAAACTGACTCACAGGGTTTACTGAAATATACACACACGGGAAAACAGGCTCAAACATGCTCATCCTCAGGGAAATGCCAATAAAAACACCACCAAGGGTTTCTGGGGTGGTTCATTGCCCAACAATCTGCCTGCAAGGCAGGGGACATCGTATCGATTCCACATCCAGGGAGATCTCATATGTCGGGGGTCAACGAAGCCCGAGGCTCAACTACTCCAGTCCCCCTCCCTAAAACAGGGCTCCCCAACAAGAGAGGCCACCACAATGAAAGCCTGCCCAGCGCAACTACAGAAGAGCCCCTGCTTGCCGTGCCTATGGAAAAACCCGGGCAGCAAGGAAGACCCAGCACAGCGATGGAATCAACTGATTAAATACAGAAATATAGAAAAATTAAACTGAATAAAAGAAATGTATTTTTCTGGAAAAAAAAAATTAGAGAGAGACAGAGAGATGTCACATTTTACCAGTCATAATGGCCATCCTCAGATTGTCTACAAGCAATAAATGCGGGAGAAGGCCTGGAGAAATCCACACCCTCCTCAGCTTTTCCATGGATGTGAACCTGGTCACAGCCACTAGAAAGAACAGGATGCACTTAACTTTAAAGTCAAAAACCAGAGCCAGACTTCCCTGGTTGTCCAGTGGTGAAGAATCCATCTGTCAATGCAGAGGACATGGGTTCGATCCCAGGTCCAGGAAGATCCCACTTGCTTCAGGGCAACTAAGCCTGTGTGCCACAGCTACTGAGCGTGAGCTTTCCAGTCAGTGCTCCACGACAAGAGAAACCAATGCAATGAGAGGCCTGTGCACCACAATGTTAGCAAGGCAAGGTGTAGCAGCAATGAAGACCCAGCGCAGCCCCCAAAATAAATAATTTATTAAATAAACAAATAAAACCAGAGCAGGCAGATCTGGTAATCTGACTTTTGCCCACGTCTCCAGAGAAAACATTAATTCTAACTCACATGAGCCCCACAGTTCGAAGCAGCCCTGTGGACATAGGTGAGAATGTGGAAGTCTCCCAGATGTCCTCGGACACGGGGAGGACACGGGAATTTGGCTCTATAGAGGCAATGGATTCTCACTCAGCCTTAGGAAGAGAAGAGAAATTGGACCTAATGACATCTGCACCAACATGATGAAGTCAGACATGGTCACGCTACCTGATCTAATGCAGAGAGACAAAACCAAATACGAGAGGATACCACTCGTAGAGAGAATATGAAAAGTGACACATATAAACTGGTTATACACGCAGTAGAGGTTACCAGGTAAAACAAGAAACCTTTTGCTCCAATAGGGCAAAGGTTAAAGGGAGGGATCAAAGAGATGCTTTGGATTCCCATATGCAAACTCAAATATGTTCACCGGTAGCTCCAGTAGGTGTTCCGGAATATTCCCAATGGAAGAAGAATATGACTACGAATCCGCACTTCCACAAGAAGAAAAAAAATCAAGTTGCTGTTCACCTCAAACCAAAGCAACGATCAAATCACCTAGATGCCACCACAAAATAGATGGTAACATGAGGAAAGGAAAGAAAGAAAGAAATGCCTGCTATATTCCCCTGAGGCCTCCGCGTCCTGGCTGGTGTCACATTTCTGGAGCCTGAGCCCTCTTGGATGGTAGGCTGGACCCTGCCGGGGCTGAGAAGCTGTAGAGGATGCCCAGGCAAGTGAGAACCAGCAGTCTCTCTTCCCCTTGGACTGGGACCCCAACCTGCAAATCCAGACTGGTCTGCCTACAGCAAACCCATGCCAGGTGCACCCAACACCTGCCGGCCCCCCTGGGCTGCAAGAGCTCTTAATAATCCCCACTCCACGTGTCCTGAGAATAGGGCTTCCATCTCCCATCTCCATCCTTAGAGTCGCCCCGCCTGCAAGCGGCAGCATCCACAGACCAGCGGTTTTGCAGCGGTTGGGATATGTCTTCTGGGGTGAAGGGGACGGGCAGAGAAGGCAGGAGACACAAGCCCGTGGGTCGCTGTGCTGGCACATTGCACTCGAATTGTAACCCACAAACCGGCCTTTCACTAAGGCTCTGGTTGACTGAGCAAGCCAGGTAGGCTGGCAACGTGCTGCCGCCTTGTGGTCGCTTTTGGTAACTGCAACCTGGGACCCAAGGCTGATGGACACCGCACATTCACAAGCATTTTTAGGGGCTGTCAGTGTCATCTGCCCTCAAAACATCACCGGAAGTGGGTAACCAAAACAGGATTCGGAACCGGCAGACAAGCCAGAAGCCCAGTGCAACAGGTAAACTGACTCACAGGGTTTACTGAAATATACAAACACGGGAAAACAGGCTCAAACACGCTCATCCTCAGGGAAATGCCAGTCAAAACACCACCAAGGGCTTCCGGGGTGGCTCAACGCACAACAATCCGCCTGCAAAGCAGGGGACATCGTATCGATTCCACATCCGGGGCAATGCCATCTGTCGGGGGTCAATGAAGCCCGAGACTCAACTACTTCAGCCCCCCTTCCTAAAGCCAGGGCTCCCCAACAAGAGAGACCACCACAATGAAAGCCTGCCCAGCGCAACTACAGAAGAGCCCCCGCTTGCTGCGCCTAGGGAAACACCCGGGCAGCAAGGAAGATCCAGCACAGCGATGGAATCAACTGACTAAATACATAAATATAGAACAATTCAACTGCATAAAAGAAATGAATTATTTTGAAAAAAAAAAGAGAGAGAGAACCATGTAATATCTCACCAGTCAGAATGGCCATCTTCAGATTGCCTACAACCAATAAATGCTGCAGAGGGCATGGAGAAAACCGTGCCTCCTCCGCTTTTCCAGAGATGAGAACTGGTCACAACCACTAGAAAGAACAGGATGGAATTTCCTTCAAAGTCTAAAGCCAGAGTCAGCAGATCTGGTAATCTGACTTTTGCCTGCATCTCCGGAGAAAATCTTAATTCCAACACACCTCAACCTCAAAGTTTGGTGCAGCCCTGGACTTAGGTGAGATCACAGAAGCCACGTAGATGTCCTTGACACTGGAACAATACAGGAATTTCTGTCTATGCAGGCCCTGGACTCTCACTCAGCCCCAAGAAAGAAATGTGACAAAGAATGACATAATGACATTTGCACGGACATGATGGAGATAGACATGGCCACACTAACTGAACTACTGCAGAGAGAGAGAGAGAGAAATGTGATACGAAGTCATTTACTGACAGAATATGAAACCTGGCATATATAAACTCTTTATACACCAAGGCTAGGGTCCCAGAATAAAACAAGAAACCTTTGGTTACAAAAGGGGAGAGGTAAAACAAAGAGATCAAAGAGTTGCTTTGGGGACATATGCAAACTCATATATTCACAGGACGTTCAGCTGGCCGCTCTGGAATATTCCTAATGGAAAAAGAACGATAAAAAAAATCACAAGGCCACTGGAAAAAGAAAGTGCAGCTGCAGTTCCCCTCAAACCAAAGCAATGATTCAATCACCTAGGTGCCAGTAAACAATAAAAGTTAAATGAGGAAAGGAAAGAAAGAAAGAAAGATCTAATACACTCCCGAGGCCTCCAGGTACCTGGCTGGCATCACATTTCTGGAGCCTGAGCCCTCTTGGATCCTGAGGCTGGACCCTGTGGGGGCTGAAGGAGCTGAAAAGGATGGGCAGGCAAGTGAGAACCCGGGACAAGCAGCGCCTCTTGCCCTCCAACTGGGACCCCAACCTGCAAATCCAGACGGGCCGACCTACAGCAAACCCATGCCAGGTGCACCCCACACCTGGGAGACCCCTGGGCTGCAAGAGCTCTTAAAAGTCACTGCTCCACGTGTCCTGAGAGGTGGGGTTTCCACCTCCTGCTGCCATCCTTAGAGTCACCCTGCCTACAAGCGGCAGCATCCACAGCACAGCGATTTTGCAGCGGTTGGGTTATGTCTTCCGGTATGAAGGGGACGGGCAGAGAGGCCAGGAGATACAAGCCCGTGGGTCTCTGTGCTGGCACACTGCACTCGAATTTACAACCCACAAACAGGCCTTTCACTGAGGCTCTGGTTGCCTGGGCAAGTGGAGGCAGGCAGGCAACGTGCTGCCGCCTCGTGGACATCTGTGGGAACTGCAATCAGGGCTGAAGGGCACTGCACACTCCCAAGGCGCTTTTAGGGGCTGTCAATGTCACCTGCCCTCAAGACACCACCGAAGGTGGGTAATCGAAACAGGATTCGTAAACCGCAGTCTTGCCTGAAGCCCGCTGCAACAGATAAACTGACTCGCAGAGTTTAGTGAAATATAAAAACATGGCAAAACAGGCTCAAACACAGGGAAATGCCAATCAAAAGACTGAGGATTTCCTTGGTGGTTCACTGGTAAAAAAAATCCACCTGCCACACAGGGGGCACCATATCGACTCCTCATCCGGGCAGACCCCGTATGCCGGGATCCACAGAGCCGGAGACCCACAACTACTCCAGGCCCTGCCTAAGAGACAGTGGTCCCCAACAACAGAGGCCACCGCAAAGAGGGCCTGCCCACCCCAGCTACAGAGCCCCCACCTGGCACTACTAGAGAGAACCCCGGGCAGCAAAAGACACCCAGCACAGCCGAAAGAAGTCAACTGACTAAATAAATACATGCAGAAAAATTCAACTAAATTAAAAAAATGTATTATTTTGAAAAAAAAAAGGGGGGGAGGGAAAGAGAGACATGTAACATCTCACCAGTCAGAATGGCCACCCTCAGATTGTGTAAAAGCAATAAATGTTGCAGAGGAGCTGGAGAAAACCATGCCTCCTCAGCTTTTCCAGAGAAGCAAACCTGGACATGTCCACTAGAAAGAACAGGATGGAATTGACTTTAAAGTCTAAAACAAGAGGTAGGACTTTTCCGGTGGTCCAATGGTTAAGAATCCATCTGCCAATGCCAAGGTCACAGGTTTGATCCCTGGTCCCAGAAGATCCCACCTGCTACAGGGGAGCTAAGCCTTTGGGTCCCAACTACTCTGCGCTCTCAATCCGGTGCTCCACAAGAGAAGCCACCACAATGAGAAGCCCGTGCACCAAACCTTAAAAAGCCAAGGTGCAGCAGCAACAAAGACCCAGCGCAGCCAAAATAATAAATAAATAGAAATAATAAACAAAGAAAACCAGACCCAGCAGATCTGCTAATCCGACTTTTGCTAATGTCTCTGGAGAAAGCATTAATTCCAACACACCTGAACCCCAAAGTGCGGTACAGCTCTATGGACACAGGTGAGAACACGGAAGCCTCCAAGCTGTCCTTGGACTGGGACGATACAGGAAGTTGGCTCTACAGAGGCACTGGACTCTCACTCAGCCCCAAGAAAGAAATGTGACAAAGAATGAAATAATGACATTTGCACGGCCATGATGGAGCTAGGCATGACTACACTAACTGAACTACTGCAGGGAAGAGAGAGAAAAATATGATAGGATATCACTTATTGAGAGAATATGAAAACTGGCACATATCAACTCCTTATACACCAAGTAGAGGGTCCCAGAATAAAACAAGGTGAAAGACAAAAGGAAGGGATCAGAGAGTTGCTTTGGATTCACATATGCAAACTCATATATTCACAGGAAGCTCAGCTGGGCGCTCTGGAATATTCCTAATGGAAAAAGAAAATGAAAAAAATCCACATTTCCACTGGAAAAAGAAAATGGAGGTGCTGTTCCCCTCAAACCAAAGCAATGATTACATCACCTAGATGCCAATAAAAAATAAGTTATGTGAGAAGAGGAAAGAAAGAAAAACCTACTATATTCCCCTGAGACCTCTGCGTCCTGGCTGGCGTCACATTTCTAGAGCCTCAGCCCTCTTGGATCCTGACGCTGGACCCTGCGGGAGCTGAAGAAGATGCACAGGCAAGTGAGAACCCAGGACCAGCAGGGTCTCTTCCCCTCCGACTGGGACCCCAAGCTGCAAAATCCAGACCGGCCCACCTACAGCAAACCCATGCCAGGTGCACCCCACACCTGGCAGCCCCCTGGGCTGCAAGAGCTCTTAACATTCCTCGCTCCAGGATTCCTGGCAGTGTGTGGCTTCCACCTCCCGCAGCCATCCTTAGAGTCTCCCCGCCTACAAGTGGCAGCATCCTCAGCACAGCGGTTTTGCAGCAGTTGGGATATGTCTTCCGGAGCGAAGCTGACGGACAGAGAGGACAGGAGACACAAGCCCGTGGGTCTCTGTGCTGGCACACTGCACTCGAATTCACAGCCTACAAACTGGCTTTTCACTAAGGCTCTGGTTGTCTGAGCAAGCCAGGTGGGCTGGCAACGAGCTGCCACCTTATGGACACTTTCCAGAACTGCAACCTGGGACCCCGGGCTGATGGACTCGGTACATTCACAAGGCTTTTTTAGGGGTTGTCAATGTCACCTGCCTTCAAGACACCACCAGAGGTGGGTAACCAAAACAAGATTTGGAAACAGCAGAAATGCCAGAAGCCCACTGCAACAGGTAAACTGACTCACAGGGTTTACTGAAATATACAAACACGGAAAAACAGACTCAAACATGCTCATCCTCAGGCAAATGCCAATCAAAACACCACCAAGGGCACCCGGCGTGGTTCATTGCCCAAACAATCTGCCTGCAAGGTAGGGGACACCATATCGATTACAATCTGGGGAGATCCCATATGTCAGAGGTCAATGAAGCCCAAGACTCAACTACTCCAGCCCCCCGCCCTAAAGCAAGGGCTCCCCAGCAAGAGAGGCCACCACAATGAAAGCCTGCCCAGCGCAACTACAGAAGAGCCCCCGCTTGCCGTGCCTAGGGAAAAACCTGGGCAGCAAGGAAGACCCAGCACAGCGATGGAATCAACTGACTAAATACATAAATATAGAACAATTCAACTGAATAAAGCAGATATTTTTTGTCCAAAAAAACAAAAAAAGAGAGGGAGAAATGTCATGTCTTATCAGTCAGAATGGCCATCTTCAGATTGCCTACAACCAATAAATGCTGCAGAGGGCCTGGAGAAAACCGTGCCTCCTCCGCTTTTCCAGAGATGAGAACTGGTCACAACCACTAGAAAGAACAGGATGGAATTTCCTTCAAAGTCTAAAGCCAGAGTCAGCAGATCTGGTAATCTGACTTTTGCCTGCATCTCCAGAGAAAATCTTAATTCCAACACACCTCAACCCCAAAGTTTGGTGCAGCCCTGGACTTAGGTGAGATCACAGAAGCCACGTAGATGTCCTTGACACTGGAACAATACAGGAATTTCTGTCTATGCAGGCCCTGGACTCTCACTCAGCCCCAAGAAAGAAATGTGACAAAGAATGACATAATGACATTTGCACAGACATGATGGAGATAGACATGGCCACACTAACTGAACTACTGCAGAGAGAGAGAGAGAGAAATGTGATACGAAGTCATTTACTGACAGAATATGAAACCTGGCATATATAAACTCTTTATACACCAAGGCTAGGGGCCCAGAATAAAACAAGAAACCTTTGGTTACAAAAGGGGAGAGGTAAAATGAAGGGATCAAAGAGTTGCTTTGGTGAAATGTGCAAACTCATATATTCACAGGAAGCTCAGCTGGCCGCTCTGGAATATTCCTAATGGAAAAAGAACAATAAAAAAATCACAAGGCCACCGGAAAAAGAAAGTGCAGCTGCAGTTCTCCTCAAACCAAAGCAATGATTCAATCACCTAGGTGCCAGTAAAAAATAAAAGTTAAATGAGGAAAGGAAAGAAAGAAAGAAAGATCTAATACACTCCCGAGGCCTCCAGGTACCTGGCTGGCATCACATTTCTGGAGCCTGAGCCCTCTTGGATCCTGAGGCTGGACCCTGCGGGGGCTGAAGGAACTGAAAAGGATGGGCAGGCAAGTGAGAATCCCGGACAAGCAGCGCCTCTTGCCCTCCAACTGGGACCCCAACCTGCAAATCCAGACAGGCCGACCTACAGCAAACCCATGCCAGGTGCACCCCACACCTGGGAGACCCCTGGGCTGCAAGAGCTCTTAAAAGTCACTGCTCCACGTGTCCTGAGAGGTTGGGTTTCTACCTCCTGCTGCCATCCTTAGAGTCACCCTGCCTACAAGCAGCAGCATCCACAGCACAGAGGTTTTGTAGCAGTTGGGATATGTCTTCCGGGGTGAAGGGGACGGGCAAAGAGGTCAGGAGAGACAAGCCCATGGTCTCTGTGCTGGCACAGTGCACTCGAACTAACAATCCACAAACAGGCCTTTCACTGAGGAAAATCCCATGGACGGAGGGGCCTGGTGGGCTGCAGTCCGTGGGGTCGCACAGAGTCGGACACGACTGAGCGACTTCACTTTCTCTTCTCACTTTCGTGCACTGGAGAAGGAAATGGCAACCCACTCCAGTATTCTTGCCTGGAGAATCCCATGGACGAAGGAGCCTGGTGGGCTGCCGGCTATGGGGTCGCACAAAGTCGGACACGACTGAAGCGGCTTAGCAGCAGCAGCAGTAGCTGGTTACCTGAGCAAGTGGAGGCGGGCAGGCAACGTGCTGCCGCCCTGTGGACATCTGTGGGAACTGCAACCAGGGCTGATGGGCACTGCACATTCCCAAGGCGTTTTTCAGTTCAGTTCAGTCGCTCAGTCGTGTCCGACTCTTTGCGACCCCATGAATTGCAGCACGCCAGGCCTCTCTGTCCATCACCAATTCCCAGAGTCTACCCAAACCCATGTCCATCGAGTCGGTGATGCCATCCAACCATCTCATCCTCTGTCGTCCCGTTCTCCTCCCGCCCCCAATCCTACCCAGCATCAGGGTTTTTTCCAATGAGTCAACCCTTCGCATGAGGTGGCCAAGGTATTGGAGTTTCAACTTCAACATCAGACCTTCCAATGAACACCCAGGATTGATCTCTTTTAGGATGGATTGACTGGATCTCCTTGCAGTCCAAGGGACTCTCAAGAGTCTTCTCCAACACCACAGTTCAAAAGCATCAATTCTTCGGCGCTCAGCTTTCTTCACCATCCAACTCTCACATCCATACATGACCACTGGAAAAACCATAGCCTTGACTAGACGGACTTTTGTTGGTAAAGTAATGTCACTGCTTTTAAATATGCTATCTAGGTTGGTCATAACCTTCCTTCCAAAGAGTAAGCGTCTTTTAATTTCATGGCTGCAGTCACCATCAGCAGTGATTCTGGAGCCCAAAAAAATAAAGTCTGACACCAGGCGTTTTTACGGGCTGTCAATGTCACCTGCCCTCAAGACACCACCGGAGGTGGGTAATTGAAACAGGGTTTGTAAACCGCAGACTTGCCTGAAGCCCGCTGTAACAGATAAACTGACTCGCAAAGTTTAGTGAAATATAAAAACATGGCAAACCAGGCTCAAACACAGGGAAATGCCAATCAAAAGACCACCAAGGATTTCCTGGGTGCTTCACAGGTAAAAAATCCAGCTGCCACACAGGGGGCACCATATCCATTCCTCATCCGGGCAGACCCCGTATGCCGGGATCCACAGAGCCAGAGACCCACAACTACTCCAGGCCCCGCCTAAGAGGCAGTGCTCCCCAACAGAGGCCATCACAAAGAGAGCCTGCCCACCCCAGCTACAGAGCCCCTGCCTGGCACTACTAGAGAGAACCCCAGGCAGCAAAAGACACCCAGCACAGCCGAAAGAAGTCAACTGACTAAATAAATACATACAGAAAAATTCAACTGAATTAAAAAAATGTATTATTTTGAAAATAAAAAAGAGAGAGAGAGAAAAAGAGAGACATGTAACATCTCACCAGTCATATGGCCACCCTCAGATTGTGTAAAAGCAATAAATGCTACAGAGGACCTGGAGAAAACCATGCCTCCTCAGTTTTTCCAGAGAAGCAAACCTGGACATGTCCACTAGAAAGAACAGGATGGAATTGACTTTAAAGTCTAAAACAAGAGGTAGGACTTTCCTGGTGGTCCAATGGTTAAGAATCCATCAGCCAATGCCGAGGACACGGGTTTGATCCCTGGTCCGGGAAGATCCCACCTGCTACAGGGGAGCTAAGCCTTTGCGTCCCAACTACTCTGCGCTCTTGATCCAGTGCGCCACGGCAAGAGAAGCAACCGCAACGAGAAGCCCGTGCACCAAACCTTAAAAAGCCAAGGTGCAGCAGCAATAAAGACCCAGCACAGCCAAGATAATAAATAAATAGAAATAATAAACAAAGAAAACCAGACCCAGCAGATCTGCTAATCCGACTTTTGCTAATGTCTCTGGAGAAAGCATTAATTCCAACACACCTGAACCCCAAAGTGCGGTACAGCTCTATGGACACAGGTGAGAACACGGAAGCCTCCAAGCTGTCCTTGGACTGGGACGATACAGGAGTTGGCTCTACAGAGGCACTGGACTCTCACTCAGCCCCAAGAAAGAAATGTGACAAAGAATGACATAATGACATTTGCACGGCATGATGGAGCTAGGCATGACTACACTAACTGAACTACTGCAGGGAAGAGAGAGAAAAATATGATAGAACATCACTTATTGAAAGAATATGAAAACTGGCACATATCAACTCCTTATACACCAAGTAGAGGGTCCCAGAATAAAACAAGGTGAAAGACAAAAGGAAGGGATCAGAGAGTTGCTTTGGATTAACATATGCAAACTCATATATGTTCACAGGAAGCTCAGCTGGGCACTCTGGAATATTCCTAATGGAAAAAGAAAATGAAAAAAAAATCCACATTTCCACTGGAAAAAGAAAATGGAGCTGCTGTTCCCCTCAAACCAAAGCAATGATTAAATGACCTCAGTTCAGTTCCGTTCAGTCGCACAGTCGTGTCCGACTCCTTGCGATCCCATGAATTGCAGCACGCCAGGCCTCTCTGTCCAACACCAATTCCCGGAGTCTACCCAAACCCACGTCCATTGAGTCGGTGATGCCATCTAACCATCTCATCCTCTGTCGTTCCCTTCTCCTCCTGCCCCCAATCCTACCCAGCATTAGGGTCTTTTCCAATGAGTCAACCCTTCGCATGAGGTGGCCAAAGTATTGGAATTTCAGCTTCAACATCAGTCCTTCCAATGAACATCCAGGATTGATCTCCTTTAGGATGGATAGATTGGATCTCCTTGCAGTCCAAGGGATTCTCAAGAGTCTTCTCCAACACCACAGTTCAAAAGCATCAATTCTGCGGCGCTCAGCTTTCTTCACCGTTCAACTCTCACATCCATACATGACCACTGGAAAAACCATAGCCTTGACTAGACGGACTTTTGTTGGCAAAGTAATGTCTCTGTTTTTAAATATGCTATCTAGGTTGGCCATAACCTTCCTTCCAAGGAGTAAGCGTCTTTTAATGTCATGGCTGCAATCACCATCAGCAGTGATTTTGGAGCCCCCAAAAATAAAGTCTGACACTGTTTCCCACTGTTTCCCCATCTATTTGACATGAAGTGATGGGACCAGATGCCATGATCTTAGTTTTCTGAACACTGAGCTTTAAGCCAACTTTTTCACTTTCATCAAGAGGCTCTTTAGTTCTTCTTCACTTAAATCACCTAGGTGCCAATAAAAAATAAAAGTTACATGAGAAAAGGAAAGAAAGAAACGCCTACTGTATTCCCCTGAGACCTCTGCGTCCTGGCTGGCATCACATTTCTAGAGCCCTGAGCCCTCTTGGATCCTGAGGCTGGACCCTGCGGGGGCTGAAGAAGATGCACAGGCAAGTGAGAACCCTGGACCAGCAGGGTCTCTTCCCCTCCGACTGGGACCCCAAGCTGCAAAATCCAGACGGGCCGACCTACAGCAAACCCATGCCAGGTGCACCCCAACCTGGCAGCCCCCTGGGCTGCAAGAGCTCTTAACAGTGCCCACTCCAGGAGTCCTGGCAGTGTGTGGCTTCCACCTCCCGCAGCCATCCATAGAGACTCCCTGCCTACAAGGGGCAGCATCCTCAGCACAGCGGTTTTGCAGCAGTTGGATATGTCTCCCGGGGTGAAGGGGACGGGCAGAGAGGACAGGAGACACAAGCCCGTGGGTCTCTGTGCTGGCACATTGCACTCTACTTACAGCCCGCAAACAGGCCTTTCACTAAGGCTTTGGTTGCCTGAGCAAGCCGAGGCGGGCTGGCAACGTGCTGCCGCCTTGTGGTCAATTTCGGGAACTGCAACCTGAGTCACAGGGTTGATGGACGTGGCACAGTCACAAGGCGTTTTTAGGGGCTGTCAGTGTCACCTACCCTTAAGACATCACTGCAGGGGGTAACCGAAACAGGATTTAGAAACGGCAGACATGCCAGAAGCAGACTGCAACAGGTAAACTGACTCACAGGGTTTACTGAAATATACACACACGGGAAAACAGGCTCAAACATGCTCATCCTCAGGGAAATGCCAATAAAAACACCACCAAGGGTTTCTGGGGTGGTTCATTGCCCAACAATCTGCCTGCAAGGCAGGGGACATCGTATCGATTCCACATCCAGGGAGATCTCATATGTCGGGGGTCAACGAAGCCCGAGGCTCAACTACTCCAGTCCCCCTCCCTAAAACAGGGCTCCCCAACAAGAGAGGCCACCACAATGAAAGCCTGCCCAGCGCAACTACAGAAGAGCCCCTGCTTGCCGTGCCTATGGAAAAACCCGGGCAGCAAGGAAGACCCAGCACAGCGATGGAATCAACTGATTAAATACAGAAATATAGAAAAATTAAACTGAATAAAAGAAATGTATTTTTCTGGAAAAAAAAAATTAGAGAGAGACAGAGAGATGTCACATTTTACCAGTCATAATGGCCATCCTCAGATTGTCTACAAGCAATAAATGCGGGAGAAGGCCTGGAGAAATCCACACCCTCCTCAGCTTTTCCATGGATGTGAACCTGGTCACAGCCACTAGAAAGAACAGGATGCACTTAACTTTAAAGTCAAAAACCAGAGCCAGACTTCCCTGGTTGTCCAGTGGTGAAGAATCCATCTGTCAATGCAGAGGACATGGGTTCGATCCCAGGTCCAGGAAGATCCCACTTGCTTCAGGGCAACTAAGCCTGTGTGCCACAGCTACTGAGCGTGAGCTTTCCAGTCAGTGCTCCACGACAAGAGAAACCAATGCAATGAGAGGCCTGTGCACCACAATGTTAGCAAGGCAAGGTGTAGCAGCAATGAAGACCCAGCGCAGCCCCCAAAATAAATAATTTATTAAATAAACAAATAAAACCAGAGCAGGCAGATCTGGTAATCTGACTTTTGCCCACGTCTCCAGAGAAAACATTAATTCTAACTCACATGAGCCCCACAGTTCGAAGCAGCCCTGTGGACATAGGTGAGAATGTGGAAGTCTCCCAGATGTCCTCGGACACGGGGAGGACACGGGAATTTGGCTCTATAGAGGCAATGGATTCTCACTCAGCCTTAGGAAGAGAAGAGAAATTGGACCTAATGACATCTGCACCAACATGATGAAGTCAGACATGGTCACGCTACCTGATCTAATGCAGAGAGACAAAACCAAATACGAGAGGATACCACTCGTAGAGAGAATATGAAAAGTGACACATATAAACTGGTTATACACGCAGTAGAGGTTACCAGGTAAAACAAGAAACCTTTTGCTCCAATAGGGCAAAGGTTAAAGGGAGGGATCAAAGAGATGCTTTGGATTCCCATATGCAAACTCAAATATGTTCACCGGTAGCTCCAGTAGGTGTTCCGGAATATTCCCAATGGAAGAAGAATATGACTACGAATCCGCACTTCCACAAGAAGAAAAAAAATCAAGTTGCTGTTCACCTCAAACCAAAGCAACGATCAAATCACCTAGATGCCACCACAAAATAGATGGTAACATGAGGAAAGGAAAGAAAGAAAGAAATGCCTGCTATATTCCCCTGAGGCCTCCGCGTCCTGGCTGGTGTCACATTTCTGGAGCCTGAGCCCTCTTGGATGGTAGGCTGGACCCTGCCGGGGCTGAGAAGCTGTAGAGGATGCCCAGGCAAGTGAGAACCAGCAGTCTCTCTTCCCCTTGGACTGGGACCCCAACCTGCAAATCCAGACTGGTCTGCCTACAGCAAACCCATGCCAGGTGCACCCAACACCTGCCGGCCCCCCTGGGCTGCAAGAGCTCTTAATAATCCCCACTCCACGTGTCCTGAGAATAGGGCTTCCATCTCCCATCTCCATCCTTAGAGTCGCCCCGCCTGCAAGCGGCAGCATCCACAGACCAGCGGTTTTGCAGCGGTTGGGATATGTCTTCTGGGGTGAAGGGGACGGGCAGAGAAGGCAGGAGACACAAGCCCGTGGGTCGCTGTGCTGGCACATTGCACTCGAATTGTAACCCACAAACCGGCCTTTCACTAAGGCTCTGGTTGACTGAGCAAGCCAGGTAGGCTGGCAACGTGCTGCCGCCTTGTGGTCGCTTTTGGTAACTGCAACCTGGGACCCAAGGCTGATGGACACCGCACATTCACAAGCATTTTTAGGGGCTGTCAGTGTCATCTGCCCTCAAAACATCACCGGAAGTGGGTAACCAAAACAGGATTCGGAACCGGCAGACAAGCCAGAAGCCCAGTGCAACAGGTAAACTGACTCACAGGGTTTACTGAAATATACAAACACGGGAAAACAGGCTCAAACACGCTCATCCTCAGGGAAATGCCAGTCAAAACACCACCAAGGGCTTCCGGGGTGGCTCAACGCACAACAATCCGCCTGCAAAGCAGGGGACATCGTATCGATTCCACATCCGGGGCAATGCCATCTGTCGGGGGTCAATGAAGCCCGAGACTCAACTACTTCAGCCCCCCTTCCTAAAGCCAGGGCTCCCCAACAAGAGAGACCACCACAATGAAAGCCTGCCCAGCGCAACTACAGAAGAGCCCCCGCTTGCTGCGCCTAGGGAAACACCCGGGCAGCAAGGAAGATCCAGCACAGCGATGGAATCAACTGACTAAATACATAAATATAGAACAATTCAACTGCATAAAAGAAATGAATTATTTTGAAAAAAAAAAGAGAGAGAGAACCATGTAATATCTCACCAGTCAGAATGGCCATCTTCAGATTGCCTACAACCAATAAATGCTGCAGAGGGCATGGAGAAAACCGTGCCTCCTCCGCTTTTCCAGAGATGAGAACTGGTCACAACCACTAGAAAGAACAGGATGGAATTTCCTTCAAAGTCTAAAGCCAGAGTCAGCAGATCTGGTAATCTGACTTTTGCCTGCATCTCCGGAGAAAATCTTAATTCCAACACACCTCAACCTCAAAGTTTGGTGCAGCCCTGGACTTAGGTGAGATCACAGAAGCCACGTAGATGTCCTTGACACTGGAACAATACAGGAATTTCTGTCTATGCAGGCCCTGGACTCTCACTCAGCCCCAAGAAAGAAATGTGACAAAGAATGACATAATGACATTTGCACGGACATGATGGAGATAGACATGGCCACACTAACTGAACTACTGCAGAGAGAGAGAGAGAGAAATGTGATACGAAGTCATTTACTGACAGAATATGAAACCTGGCATATATAAACTCTTTATACACCAAGGCTAGGGTCCCAGAATAAAACAAGAAACCTTTGGTTACAAAAGGGGAGAGGTAAAACAAAGAGATCAAAGAGTTGCTTTGGGGACATATGCAAACTCATATATTCACAGGACGTTCAGCTGGCCGCTCTGGAATATTCCTAATGGAAAAAGAACGATAAAAAAAATCACAAGGCCACTGGAAAAAGAAAGTGCAGCTGCAGTTCCCCTCAAACCAAAGCAATGATTCAATCACCTAGGTGCCAGTAAACAATAAAAGTTAAATGAGGAAAGGAAAGAAAGAAAGAAAGATCTAATACACTCCCGAGGCCTCCAGGTACCTGGCTGGCATCACATTTCTGGAGCCTGAGCCCTCTTGGATCCTGAGGCTGGACCCTGTGGGGGCTGAAGGAGCTGAAAAGGATGGGCAGGCAAGTGAGAACCCGGGACAAGCAGCGCCTCTTGCCCTCCAACTGGGACCCCAACCTGCAAATCCAGACGGGCCGACCTACAGCAAACCCATGCCAGGTGCACCCCACACCTGGGAGACCCCTGGGCTGCAAGAGCTCTTAAAAGTCACTGCTCCACGTGTCCTGAGAGGTGGGGTTTCCACCTCCTGCTGCCATCCTTAGAGTCACCCTGCCTACAAGCGGCAGCATCCACAGCACAGCGATTTTGCAGCGGTTGGGTTATGTCTTCCGGTATGAAGGGGACGGGCAGAGAGGCCAGGAGATACAAGCCCGTGGGTCTCTGTGCTGGCACACTGCACTCGAATTTACAACCCACAAACAGGCCTTTCACTGAGGCTCTGGTTGCCTGGGCAAGTGGAGGCAGGCAGGCAACGTGCTGCCGCCTCGTGGACATCTGTGGGAACTGCAATCAGGGCTGAAGGGCACTGCACACTCCCAAGGCGCTTTTAGGGGCTGTCAATGTCACCTGCCCTCAAGACACCACCGAAGGTGGGTAATCGAAACAGGATTCGTAAACCGCAGTCTTGCCTGAAGCCCGCTGCAACAGATAAACTGACTCGCAGAGTTTAGTGAAATATAAAAACATGGCAAAACAGGCTCAAACACAGGGAAATGCCAATCAAAAGACTGAGGATTTCCTTGGTGGTTCACTGGTAAAAAAAATCCACCTGCCACACAGGGGGCACCATATCGACTCCTCATCCGGGCAGACCCCGTATGCCGGGATCCACAGAGCCGGAGACCCACAACTACTCCAGGCCCTGCCTAAGAGACAGTGGTCCCCAACAACAGAGGCCACCGCAAAGAGGGCCTGCCCACCCCAGCTACAGAGCCCCCACCTGGCGCTACTAGAGAGAACCCCGGGCAGCAAAAGACACCCAGCACAGCCGAAAGAAGTCAACTGACTAAATAAATACATGCAGAAAAATTCAACTAAATTAAAAAAATGTATTATTTTGAAAAAAAAAAGGGGGGGAGGGAAAGAGAGACATGTAACATCTCACCAGTCAGAATGGCCACCCTCAGATTGTGTAAAAGCAATAAATGTTGCAGAGGAGCTGGAGAAAACCATGCCTCCTCAGCTTTTCCAGAGAAGCAAACCTGGACATGTCCACTAGAAAGAACAGGATGGAATTGACTTTAAAGTCTAAAACAAGAGGTAGGACTTTTCCGGTGGTCCAATGGTTAAGAATCCATCTGCCAATGCCAAGGTCACAGGTTTGATCCCTGGTCCCAGAAGATCCCACCTGCTACAGGGGAGCTAAGCCTTTGGGTCCCAACT
This sequence comes from Giraffa tippelskirchi, assembly GCF_054371585.1. Taxonomy (NCBI): domain Eukaryota; kingdom Metazoa; phylum Chordata; class Mammalia; order Artiodactyla; family Giraffidae; genus Giraffa; species Giraffa tippelskirchi. The sequence continues at coordinate 14,423,768 of NC_137283.1, read as the reverse complement.
ACTCTGCGCTCTCAATCCGGTGCTCCACAAGAGAAGCCACCACAATGAGAAGCCCGTGCACCAAACCTTAAAAAGCCAAGGTGCAGCAGCAACAAAGACCCAGCGCAGCCAAAATAATAAATAAATAGAAATAATAAACAAAGAAAACCAGACCCAGCAGTTCTGCTAATCCGACTTTTGCTAATGTCTCTGGAGAAAGCATTAATTCCAACACACCTGAACCCCAAAGTGCGGTACAGCTCTATGGACACAGGTGAGAACACGGAAGCCTCCAAGCTGTCCTTGGACTGGGACGATACAGGAAGTTGGCTCTACAGAGGCACTGGACTCTCACTCAGCCCCAAGAAAGAAATGTGACAAAGAATGAAATAATGACATTTGCACGGCCATGATGGAGCTAGGCATGACTACACTAACTGAACTACTGCAGGGAAGAGAGAGAAAAATATGATAGGATATCACTTATTGAGAGAATATGAAAACTGGCACATATCAACTCCTTATACACCAAGTAGAGGGTCCCAGAATAAAACAAGGTGAAAGACAAAAGGAAGGGATCAGAGAGTTGCTTTGGATTCACATATGCAAACTCATATATTCACAGGAAGCTCAGCTGGGCGCTCTGGAATATTCCTAATGGAAAAAGAAAATGAAAAAAATCCACATTTCCACTGGAAAAAGAAAATGGAGGTGCTGTTCCCCTCAAACCAAAGCAATGATTACATCACCTAGATGCCAATAAAAAATAAGTTATGTGAGAAGAGGAAAGAAAGAAAAACCTACTATATTCCCCTGAGACCTCTGCGTCCTGGCTGGCGTCACATTTCTAGAGCCTCAGCCCTCTTGGATCCTGACGCTGGACCCTGCGGGAGCTGAAGAAGATGCACAGGCAAGTGAGAACCCAGGACCAGCAGGGTCTCTTCCCCTCCGACTGGGACCCCAAGCTGCAAAATCCAGACCGGCCCACCTACAGCAAACCCATGCCAGGTGCACCCCACACCTGGCAGCCCCCTGGGCTGCAAGAGCTCTTAACATTCCTCGCTCCAGGATTCCTGGCAGTGTGTGGCTTCCACCTCCCGCAGCCATCCTTAGAGTCTCCCCGCCTACAAGTGGCAGCATCCTCAGCACAGCGGTTTTGCAGCAGTTGGGATATGTCTTCCGGAGCGAAGCTGACGGACAGAGAGGACAGGAGACACAAGCCCGTGGGTCTCTGTGCTGGCACACTGCACTCGAATTCACAGCCTACAAACTGGCTTTTCACTAAGGCTCTGGTTGTCTGAGCAAGCCAGGTGGGCTGGCAACGAGCTGCCACCTTATGGACACTTTCCAGAACTGCAACCTGGGACCCCGGGCTGATGGACTCGGTACATTCACAAGGCTTTTTTAGGGGTTGTCAATGTCACCTGCCTTCAAGACACCACCAGAGGTGGGTAACCAAAACAAGATTTGGAAACAGCAGAAATGCCAGAAGCCCACTGCAACAGGTAAACTGACTCACAGGGTTTACTGAAATATACAAACACGGAAAAACAGACTCAAACATGCTCATCCTCAGGCAAATGCCAATCAAAACACCACCAAGGGCACCCGGCGTGGTTCATTGCCCAAACAATCTGCCTGCAAGGTAGGGGACACCATATCGATTACAATCTGGGGAGATCCCATATGTCAGAGGTCAATGAAGCCCAAGACTCAACTACTCCAGCCCCCCGCCCTAAAGCAAGGGCTCCCCAGCAAGAGAGGCCACCACAATGAAAGCCTGCCCAGCGCAACTACAGAAGAGCCCCCGCTTGCCGTGCCTAGGGAAAAACCTGGGCAGCAAGGAAGACCCAGCACAGCGATGGAATCAACTGACTAAATACATAAATATAGAACAATTCAACTGAATAAAGCAGATATTTTTTGTCCAAAAAAACAAAAAAAGAGAGGGAGAAATGTCATGTCTTATCAGTCAGAATGGCCATCTTCAGATTGCCTACAACCAATAAATGCTGCAGAGGGCATGGAGAAAACCGTGCCTCCTCCGCTTTTCCAGAGATGAGAACTGGTCACAACCACTAGAAAGAACAGGATGGAATTTCCTTCAAAGTCTAAAGCCAGAGTCAGCAGATCTGGTAATCTGACTTTTGCCTGCATCTCCAGAGAAAATCTTAATTCCAACACACCTCAACCCCAAAGTTTGGTGCAGCCCTGGACTTAGGTGAGATCACAGAAGCCACGTAGATGTCCTTGACACTGGAACAATACAGGAATTTCTGTCTATGCAGGCCCTGGACTCTCACTCAGCCCCAAGAAAGAAATGTGACAAAGAATGACATAATGACATTTGCACAGACATGATGGAGATAGACATGGCCACACTAACTGAACTACTGCAGAGAGAGAGAGAGAGAAATGTGATACGAAGTCATTTACTGACAGAATATGAAACCTGGCATATATAAACTCTTTATACACCAAGGCTAGGGGCCCAGAATAAAACAAGAAACCTTTGGTTACAAAAGGGGAGAGGTAAAATGAAGGGATCAAAGAGTTGCTTTGGTGAAATGTGCAAACTCATATATTCACAGGAAGCTCAGCTGGCCGCTCTGGAATATTCCTAATGGAAAAAGAACAATAAAAAAATCACAAGGCCACCGGAAAAAGAAAGTGCAGCTGCAGTTCTCCTCAAACCAAAGCAATGATTCAATCACCTAGGTGCCAGTAAAAAATAAAAGTTAAATGAGGAAAGGAAAGAAAGAAAGAAAGATCTAATACACTCCCGAGGCCTCCAGGTACCTGGCTGGCATCACATTTCTGGAGCCTGAGCCCTCTTGGATCCTGAGGCTGGACCCTGCGGGGGCTGAAGGAACTGAAAAGGATGGGCAGGCAAGTGAGAATCCCGGACAAGCAGCGCCTCTTGCCCTCCAACTGGGACCCCAACCTGCAAATCCAGACAGGCCGACCTACAGCAAACCCATGCCAGGTGCACCCCACACCTGGGAGACCCCTGGGCTGCAAGAGCTCTTAAAAGTCACTGCTCCACGTGTCCTGAGAGGTTGGGTTTCTACCTCCTGCTGCCATCCTTAGAGTCACCCTGCCTACAAGCAGCAGCATCCACAGCACAGAGGTTTTGTAGCAGTTGGGATATGTCTTCCGGGGTGAAGGGGACGGGCAAAGAGGTCAGGAGAGACAAGCCCATGGTCTCTGTGCTGGCACAGTGCACTCGAACTAACAATCCACAAACAGGCCTTTCACTGAGGAAAATCCCATGGACGGAGGGGCCTGGTGGGCTGCAGTCCGTGGGGTCGCACAGAGTCGGACACGACTGAGCGACTTCACTTTCTCTTCTCACTTTCGTGCACTGGAGAAGGAAATGGCAACCCACTCCAGTATTCTTGCCTGGAGAATCCCATGGACGAAGGAGCCTGGTGGGCTGCCGGCTATGGGGTCGCACAAAGTCGGACACGACTGAAGCGGCTTAGCAGCAGCAGCAGTAGCTGGTTACCTGAGCAAGTGGAGGCGGGCAGGCAACGTGCTGCCGCCCTGTGGACATCTGTGGGAACTGCAACCAGGGCTGATGGGCACTGCACATTCCCAAGGCGTTTTTCAGTTCAGTTCAGTCGCTCAGTCGTGTCCGACTCTTTGCGACCCCATGAATTGCAGCACGCCAGGCCTCTCTGTCCATCACCAATTCCCAGAGTCTACCCAAACCCATGTCCATCGAGTCGGTGATGCCATCCAACCATCTCATCCTCTGTCGTCCCGTTCTCCTCCCGCCCCCAATCCTACCCAGCATCAGGGTTTTTTCCAATGAGTCAACCCTTCGCATGAGGTGGCCAAGGTATTGGAGTTTCAACTTCAACATCAGACCTTCCAATGAACACCCAGGATTGATCTCTTTTAGGATGGATTGACTGGATCTCCTTGCAGTCCAAGGGACTCTCAAGAGTCTTCTCCAACACCACAGTTCAAAAGCATCAATTCTTCGGCGCTCAGCTTTCTTCACCATCCAACTCTCACATCCATACATGACCACTGGAAAAACCATAGCCTTGACTAGACGGACTTTTGTTGGTAAAGTAATGTCACTGCTTTTAAATATGCTATCTAGGTTGGTCATAACCTTCCTTCCAAAGAGTAAGCGTCTTTTAATTTCATGGCTGCAGTCACCATCAGCAGTGATTCTGGAGCCCAAAAAAATAAAGTCTGACACCAGGCGTTTTTACGGGCTGTCAATGTCACCTGCCCTCAAGACACCACCGGAGGTGGGTAATTGAAACAGGGTTTGTAAACCGCAGACTTGCCTGAAGCCCGCTGTAACAGATAAACTGACTCGCAAAGTTTAGTGAAATATAAAAACATGGCAAACCAGGCTCAAACACAGGGAAATGCCAATCAAAAGACCACCAAGGATTTCCTGGGTGCTTCACAGGTAAAAAATCCAGCTGCCACACAGGGGGCACCATATCCATTCCTCATCCGGGCAGACCCCGTATGCCGGGATCCACAGAGCCAGAGACCCACAACTACTCCAGGCCCCGCCTAAGAGGCAGTGCTCCCCAACAGAGGCCATCACAAAGAGAGCCTGCCCACCCCAGCTACAGAGCCCCTGCCTGGCACTACTAGAGAGAACCCCAGGCAGCAAAAGACACCCAGCACAGCCGAAAGAAGTCAACTGACTAAATAAATACATACAGAAAAATTCAACTGAATTAAAAAAATGTATTATTTTGAAAATAAAAAAGAGAGAGAGAGAAAAAGAGAGACATGTAACATCTCACCAGTCATATGGCCACCCTCAGATTGTGTAAAAGCAATAAATGCTACAGAGGACCTGGAGAAAACCATGCCTCCTCAGTTTTTCCAGAGAAGCAAACCTGGACATGTCCACTAGAAAGAACAGGATGGAATTGACTTTAAAGTCTAAAACAAGAGGTAGGACTTTCCTGGTGGTCCAATGGTTAAGAATCCATCAGCCAATGCCGAGGACACGGGTTTGATCCCTGGTCCGGGAAGATCCCACCTGCTACAGGGGAGCTAAGCCTTTGCGTCCCAACTACTCTGCGCTCTTGATCCAGTGCGCCACGGCAAGAGAAGCAACCGCAACGAGAAGCCCGTGCACCAAACCTTAAAAAGCCAAGGTGCAGCAGCAATAAAGACCCAGCACAGCCAAGATAATAAATAAATAGAAATAATAAACAAAGAAAACCAGACCCAGCAGATCTGCTAATCCGACTTTTGCTAATGTCTCTGGAGAAAGCATTAATTCCAACACACCTGAACCCCAAAGTGCGGTACAGCTCTATGGACACAGGTGAGAACACGGAAGCCTCCAAGCTGTCCTTGGACTGGGACGATACAGGAGTTGGCTCTACAGAGGCACTGGACTCTCACTCAGCCCCAAGAAAGAAATGTGACAAAGAATGACATAATGACATTTGCACGGCATGATGGAGCTAGGCATGACTACACTAACTGAACTACTGCAGGGAAGAGAGAGAAAAATATGATAGAACATCACTTATTGAAAGAATATGAAAACTGGCACATATCAACTCCTTATACACCAAGTAGAGGGTCCCAGAATAAAACAAGGTGAAAGACAAAAGGAAGGGATCAGAGAGTTGCTTTGGATTAACATATGCAAACTCATATATGTTCACAGGAAGCTCAGCTGGGCACTCTGGAATATTCCTAATGGAAAAAGAAAATGAAAAAAAAATCCACATTTCCACTGGAAAAAGAAAATGGAGCTGCTGTTCCCCTCAAACCAAAGCAATGATTAAATGACCTCAGTTCAGTTCCGTTCAGTCGCACAGTCGTGTCCGACTCCTTGCGATCCCATGAATTGCAGCACGCCAGGCCTCTCTGTCCAACACCAATTCCCGGAGTCTACCCAAACCCACGTCCATTGAGTCGGTGATGCCATCTAACCATCTCATCCTCTGTCGTTCCCTTCTCCTCCTGCCCCCAATCCTACCCAGCATTAGGGTCTTTTCCAATGAGTCAACCCTTCGCATGAGGTGGCCAAAGTATTGGAATTTCAGCTTCAACATCAGTCCTTCCAATGAACATCCAGGATTGATCTCCTTTAGGATGGATAGATTGGATCTCCTTGCAGTCCAAGGGATTCTCAAGAGTCTTCTCCAACACCACAGTTCAAAAGCATCAATTCTGCGGCGCTCAGCTTTCTTCACCGTTCAACTCTCACATCCATACATGACCACTGGAAAAACCATAGCCTTGACTAGACGGACTTTTGTTGGCAAAGTAATGTCTCTGTTTTTAAATATGCTATCTAGGTTGGCCATAACCTTCCTTCCAAGGAGTAAGCGTCTTTTAATGTCATGGCTGCAATCACCATCAGCAGTGATTTTGGAGCCCCCAAAAATAAAGTCTGACACTGTTTCCCACTGTTTCCCCATCTATTTGACATGAAGTGATGGGACCAGATGCCATGATCTTAGTTTTCTGAACACTGAGCTTTAAGCCAACTTTTTCACTTTCATCAAGAGGCTCTTTAGTTCTTCTTCACTTAAATCACCTAGGTGCCAATAAAAAATAAAAGTTACATGAGAAAAGGAAAGAAAGAAACGCCTACTGTATTCCCCTGAGACCTCTGCGTCCTGGCTGGCATCACATTTCTAGAGCCCTGAGCCCTCTTGGATCCTGAGGCTGGACCCTGCGGGGGCTGAAGAAGATGCACAGGCAAGTGAGAACCCTGGACCAGCAGGGTCTCTTCCCCTCCGACTGGGACCCCAAGCTGCAAAATCCAGACGGGCCGACCTACAGCAAACCCATGCCAGGTGCACCCCAACCTGGCAGCCCCCTGGGCTGCAAGAGCTCTTAACAGTGCCCACTCCAGGAGTCCTGGCAGTGTGTGGCTTCCACCTCCCGCAGCCATCCATAGAGACTCCCTGCCTACAAGGGGCAGCATCCTCAGCACAGCGGTTTTGCAGCAGTTGGATATGTCTCCCGGGGTGAAGGGGACGGGCAGAGAGGACAGGAGACACAAGCCCGTGGGTCTCTGTGCTGGCACATTGCACTCTACTTACAGCCCGCAAACAGGCCTTTCACTAAGGCTTTGGTTGCCTGAGCAAGCCGAGGCGGGCTGGCAACGTGCTGCCGCCTTGTGGTCAATTTCGGGAACTGCAACCTGAGTCACAGGGTTGATGGACGTGGCACAGTCACAAGGCGTTTTTAGGGGCTGTCAGTGTCACCTACCCTTAAGACATCACTGCAGGGGGTAACCGAAACAGGATTTAGAAACGGCAGACATGCCAGAAGCCCACTGCAACAGGTAAACTGACTCACAGGGTTTACTGAAATATACACACACGGGAAAACAGGCTCAAACATGCTCATCCTCAGGGAAATGCCAATAAAAACACCACCAAGGGTTTCTGGGGTGGTTCATTGCCCAACAATCTGCCTGCAAGGCAGGGGACATCGTATCGATTCCACATCCAGGGAGATCTCATATGTCGGGGGTCAACGAAGCCCGAGGCTCAACTACTCCAGTCCCCCTCCCTAAAACAGGGCTCCCCAACAAGAGAGGCCACCACAATGAAAGCCTGCCCAGCGCAACTACAGAAGAGCCCCTGCTTGCCGTGCCTATGGAAAAACCCGGGCAGCAAGGAAGACCCAGCACAGCGATGGAATCAACTGATTAAATACAGAAATATAGAAAAATTAAACTGAATAAAAGAAATGTATTTTTCTGGAAAAAAAAAATTAGAGAGAGACAGAGAGATGTCACATTTTACCAGTCATAATGGCCATCCTCAGATTGTCTACAAGCAATAAATGCGGGAGAAGGCCTGGAGAAATCCACACCCTCCTCAGCTTTTCCATGGATGTGAACCTGGTCACAGCCACTAGAAAGAACAGGATGCACTTAACTTTAAAGTCAAAAACCAGAGCCAGACTTCCCTGGTTGTCCAGTGGTGAAGAATCCATCTGTCAATGCAGAGGACATGGGTTCGATCCCAGGTCCAGGAAGATCCCACTTGCTTCAGGGCAACTAAGCCTGTGTGCCACAGCTACTGAGCGTGAGCTTTCCAGTCAGTGCTCCACGACAAGAGAAACCAATGCAATGAGAGGCCTGTGCACCACAATGTTAGCAAGGCAAGGTGTAGCAGCAATGAAGACCCAGCGCAGCCCCCAAAATAAATAATTTATTAAATAAACAAATAAAACCAGAGCAGGCAGATCTGGTAATCTGACTTTTGCCCACGTCTCCAGAGAAAACATTAATTCTAACTCACATGAGCCCCACAGTTCGAAGCAGCCCTGTGGACATAGGTGAGAATGTGGAAGTCTCCCAGATGTCCTCGGACACGGGGAGGACACGGGAATTTGGCTCTATAGAGGCAATGGATTCTCACTCAGCCTTAGGAAGAGAAGAGAAATTGGACCTAATGACATCTGCACCAACATGATGAAGTCAGACATGGTCACGCTACCTGATCTAATGCAGAGAGACAAAACCAAATACGAGAGGATACCACTCGTAGAGAGAATATGAAAAGTGACACATATAAACTGGTTATACACGCAGTAGAGGTTACCAGGTAAAACAAGAAACCTTTTGCTCCAATAGGGCAAAGGTTAAAGGGAGGGATCAAAGAGATGCTTTGGATTCCCATATGCAAACTCAAATATGTTCACCGGTAGCTCCAGTAGGTGTTCCGGAATATTCCCAATGGAAGAAGAATATGACTACGAATCCGCACTTCCACAAGAAGAAAAAAAATCAAGTTGCTGTTCACCTCAAACCAAAGCAACGATCAAATCACCTAGATGCCACCACAAAATAGATGGTAACATGAGGAAAGGAAAGAAAGAAAGAAATGCCTGCTATATTCCCCTGAGGCCTCCGCGTCCTGGCTGGTGTCACATTTCTGGAGCCTGAGCCCTCTTGGATGGTAGGCTGGACCCTGCCGGGGCTGAGAAGCTGTAGAGGATGCCCAGGCAAGTGAGAACCAGCAGTCTCTCTTCCCCTTGGACTGGGACCCCAACCTGCAAATCCAGACTGGTCTGCCTACAGCAAACCCATGCCAGGTGCACCCAACACCTGCCGGCCCCCCTGGGCTGCAAGAGCTCTTAATAATCCCCACTCCACGTGTCCTGAGAATAGGGCTTCCATCTCCCATCTCCATCCTTAGAGTCGCCCCGCCTGCAAGCGGCAGCATCCACAGACCAGCGGTTTTGCAGCGGTTGGGATATGTCTTCTGGGGTGAAGGGGACGGGCAGAGAAGGCAGGAGACACAAGCCCGTGGGTCGCTGTGCTGGCACATTGCACTCGAATTGTAACCCACAAACCGGCCTTTCACTAAGGCTCTGGTTGACTGAGCAAGCCAGGTAGGCTGGCAACGTGCTGCCGCCTTGTGGTCGCTTTTGGTAACTGCAACCTGGGACCCAAGGCTGATGGACACCGCACATTCACAAGCATTTTTAGGGGCTGTCAGTGTCATCTGCCCTCAAAACATCACCGGAAGTGGGTAACCAAAACAGGATTCGGAACCGGCAGACAAGCCAGAAGCCCAGTGCAACAGGTAAACTGACTCACAGGGTTTACTGAAATATACAAACACGGGAAAACAGGCTCAAACACGCTCATCCTCAGGGAAATGCCAGTCAAAACACCACCAAGGGCTTCCGGGGTGGCTCAACGCACAACAATCCGCCTGCAAAGCAGGGGACATCGTATCGATTCCACATCCGGGGCAATGCCATCTGTCGGGGGTCAATGAAGCCCGAGACTCAACTACTTCAGCCCCCCTTCCTAAAGCCAGGGCTCCCCAACAAGAGAGACCACCACAATGAAAGCCTGCCCAGCGCAACTACAGAAGAGCCCCCGCTTGCTGCGCCTAGGGAAACACCCGGGCAGCAAGGAAGATCCAGCACAGCGATGGAATCAACTGACTAAATACATAAATATAGAACAATTCAACTGCATAAAAGAAATGAATTATTTTGAAAAAAAAAAGAGAGAGAGAACCATGTAATATCTCACCAGTCAGAATGGCCATCTTCAGATTGCCTACAACCAATAAATGCTGCAGAGGGCATGGAGAAAACCGTGCCTCCTCCGCTTTTCCAGAGATGAGAACTGGTCACAACCACTAGAAAGAACAGGATGGAATTTCCTTCAAAGTCTAAAGCCAGAGTCAGCAGATCTGGTAATCTGACTTTTGCCTGCATCTCCGGAGAAAATCTTAATTCCAACACACCTCAACCTCAAAGTTTGGTGCAGCCCTGGACTTAGGTGAGATCACAGAAGCCACGTAGATGTCCTTGACACTGGAACAATACAGGAATTTCTGTCTATGCAGGCCCTGGACTCTCACTCAGCCCCAAGAAAGAAATGTGACAAAGAATGACATAATGACATTTGCACGGACATGATGGAGATAGACATGGCCACACTAACTGAACTACTGCAGAGAGAGAGAGAGAGAAATGTGATACGAAGTCATTTACTGACAGAATATGAAACCTGGCATATATAAACTCTTTATACACCAAGGCTAGGGTCCCAGAATAAAACAAGAAACCTTTGGTTACAAAAGGGGAGAGGTAAAACAAAGAGATCAAAGAGTTGCTTTGGGGACATATGCAAACTCATATATTCACAGGACGTTCAGCTGGCCGCTCTGGAATATTCCTAATGGAAAAAGAACGATAAAAAAAATCACAAGGCCACTGGAAAAAGAAAGTGCAGCTGCAGTTCCCCTCAAACCAAAGCAATGATTCAATCACCTAGGTGCCAGTAAACAATAAAAGTTAAATGAGGAAAGGAAAGAAAGAAAGAAAGATCTAATACACTCCCGAGGCCTCCAGGTACCTGGCTGGCATCACATTTCTGGAGCCTGAGCCCTCTTGGATCCTGAGGCTGGACCCTGTGGGGGCTGAAGGAGCTGAAAAGGATGGGCAGGCAAGTGAGAACCCGGGACAAGCAGCGCCTCTTGCCCTCCAACTGGGACCCCAACCTGCAAATCCAGACGGGCCGACCTACAGCAAACCCATGCCAGGTGCACCCCACACCTGGGAGACCCCTGGGCTGCAAGAGCTCTTAAAAGTCACTGCTCCACGTGTCCTGAGAGGTGGGGTTTCCACCTCCTGCTGCCATCCTTAGAGTCACCCTGCCTACAAGCGGCAGCATCCACAGCACAGCGATTTTGCAGCGGTTGGGTTATGTCTTCCGGTATGAAGGGGACGGGCAGAGAGGCCAGGAGATACAAGCCCGTGGGTCTCTGTGCTGGCACACTGCACTCGAATTTACAACCCACAAACAGGCCTTTCACTGAGGCTCTGGTTGCCTGGGCAAGTGGAGGCAGGCAGGCAACGTGCTGCCGCCTCGTGGACATCTGTGGGAACTGCAATCAGGGCTGAAGGGCACTGCACACTCCCAAGGCGCTTTTAGGGGCTGTCAATGTCACCTGCCCTCAAGACACCACCGAAGGTGGGTAATCGAAACAGGATTCGTAAACCGCAGTCTTGCCTGAAGCCCGCTGCAACAGATAAACTGACTCGCAGAGTTTAGTGAAATATAAAAACATGGCAAAACAGGCTCAAACACAGGGAAATGCCAATCAAAAGACTGAGGATTTCCTTGGTGGTTCACTGGTAAAAAAAATCCACCTGCCACACAGGGGGCACCATATCGACTCCTCATCCGGGCAGACCCCGTATGCCGGGATCCACAGAGCCGGAGACCCACAACTACTCCAGGCCCTGCCTAAGAGACAGTGGTCCCCAACAACAGAGGCCACCGCAAAGAGGGCCTGCCCACCCCAGCTACAGAGCCCCCACCTGGCGCTACTAGAGAGAACCCCGGGCAGCAAAAGACACCCAGCACAGCCGAAAGAAGTCAACTGACTAAATAAATACATGCAGAAAAATTCAACTAAATTAAAAAAATGTATTATTTTGAAAAAAAAAAGGGGGGGAGGGAAAGAGAGACATGTAACATCTCACCAGTCAGAATGGCCACCCTCAGATTGTGTAAAAGCAATAAATGTTGCAGAGGAGCTGGAGAAAACCATGCCTCCTCAGCTTTTCCAGAGAAGCAAACCTGGACATGTCCACTAGAAAGAACAGGATGGAATTGACTTTAAAGTCTAAAACAAGAGGTAGGACTTTTCCGGTGGTCCAATGGTTAAGAATCCATCTGCCAATGCCAAGGTCACAGGTTTGATCCCTGGTCCCAGAAGATCCCACCTGCTACAGGGGAGCTAAGCCTTTGGGTCCCAACTACTCTGCGCTCTCAATCCGGTGCTCCACAAGAGAAGCCACCACAATGAGAAGCCCGTGCACCAAACCTTAAAAAGCCAAGGTGCAGCAGCAACAAAGACCCAGCGCAGCCAAAATAATAAATAAATAGAAATAATAAACAAAGAAAACCAGACCCAGCAGTTCTGCTAATCCGACTTTTGCTAATGTCTCTGGAGAAAGCATTAATTCCAACACACCTGAACCCCAAAGTGCGGTACAGCTCTATGGACACAGGTGAGAACACGGAAGCCTCCAAGCTGTCCTTGGACTGGGACGATACAGGAAGTTGGCTCTACAGAGGCACTGGACTCTCACTCAGCCCCAAGAAAGAAATGTGACAAAGAATGAAATAATGACATTTGCACGGCCATGATGGAGCTAGGCATGACTACACTAACTGAACTACTGCAGGGAAGAGAGAGAAAAATATGATAGGATATCACTTATTGAGAGAATATGAAAACTGGCACATATCAACTCCTTATACACCAAGTAGAGGGTCCCAGAATAAAACAAGGTGAAAGACAAAAGGAAGGGATCAGAGAGTTGCTTTGGATTCACATATGCAAACTCATATATTCACAGGAAGCTCAGCTGGGCGCTCTGGAATATTTCTAATGGAAAAAGAAAATGAAAAAAATCCACATTTCCACTGGAAAAAGAAAATGGAGCTGCTGTTCCCCTCAAACCAAAGCAATGATTACATCACCTAGATGCCAATAAAAAATAAGTTATGTGAGAAGAGGAAAGAAAGAAAAACCTACTATATTCCCCTGAGACCTCTGCGTCCTGGCTGGCGTCACATTTCTAGAGCCTCAGCCCTCTTGGATCCTGACGCTGGACCCTGCGGGAGCTGAAGAAGATGCACAGGCAAGTGAGAACCCAGGACCAGCAGGGCCTCTTCCCCTCCGACTGGGACCCCAAGCTGCAAAATCCAGACCGGCCCACCTACAGCAAACCCATGCCAGGTGCACCCCACACCTGGCAGCCCCCTGGGCTGCAAGAGCTCTTAACATTCCTCGCTCCAGGATTCCTGGCAGTGTGTGGCTTCCACCTCCCGCAGCCATCCTTAGAGTCTCCCCGCCTACAAGTGGCAGCATCCTCAGCACAGCGGTTTTGCAGCAGTTGGGATATGTCTTCCGGAGCGAAGCTGACGGACAGAGAGGACAGGAGACACAAGCCCGTGGGTCTCTGTGCTGGCACACTGCACTCGAATTCACAGCCTACAAACTGGCTTTTCACTAAGGCTCTGGTTGTCTGAGCAAGCCAGGTGGGCTGGCAACGAGCTGCCACCTTATGGACACTTTCCAGAACTGCAACCTGGGACCCCGGGCTGATGGACTCGGTACATTCACAAGGCTTTTTTAGGGGTTGTCAATGTCACCTGCCTTCAAGACACCACCAGAGGTGGGTAACCAAAACAAGATTTGGAAACAGCAGAAATGCCAGAAGCCCACTGCAACAGGTAAACTGACTCACAGGGTTTACTGAAATATACAAACACGGAAAAACAGACTCAAACATGCTCATCCTCAGGCAAATGCCAATCAAAACACCACCAAGGGCACCCGGCGTGGTTCATTGCCCAAACAATCTGCCTGCAAGGTAGGGGACACCATATCGATTACAATCTGGGGAGATCCCATATGTCAGAGGTCAATGAAGCCCAAGACTCAACTACTCCAGCCCCCCGCCCTAAAGCAAGGGCTCCCCAGCAAGAGAGGCCACCACAATGAAAGCCTGCCCAGCGCAACTACAGAAGAGCCCCCGCTTGCCGTGCCTAGGGAAAAACCTGGGCAGCAAGGAAGACCCAGCACAGCGATGGAATCAACTGACTAAATACATAAATATAGAACAATTCAACTGAATAAAGCAGATATTTTTTGTCCAAAAAAACAAAAAAAGAGAGGGAGAAATGTCATGTCTTATCAGTCAGAATGGCCATCTTCAGATTGCCTACAACCAATAAATGCTGCAGAGGGCCTGGAGAAAACCGTGCCTCCTCCGCTTTTCCAGAGATGAGAACTGGTCACAACCACTAGAAAGAACAGGATGGAATTTCCTTCAAAGTCTAAAGCCAGAGTCAGCAGATCTGGTAATCTGACTTTTGCCTGCATCTCCAGAGAAAATCTTAATTCCAACACACCTCAACCCCAAAGTTTGGTGCAGCCCTGGACTTAGGTGAGATCACAGAAGCCACGTAGATGTCCTTGACACTGGAACAATACAGGAATTTCTGTCTATGCAGGCCCTGGACTCTCACTCAGCCCCAAGAAAGAAATGTGACAAAGAATGACATAATGACATTTGCACAGACATGATGGAGATAGACATGGCCACACTAACTGAACTACTGCAGAGAGAGAGAGACAAATGTGATACGAAGTCATTTACTGACAGAATATGAAACCTGGCATATATAAACTCTTTATACACCAAGGCTAGGGGCCCAGAATAAAACAAGAAACCTTTGGTTACAAAAGGGGAGAGGTAAAATGAAGGGATCAAAGAGTTGCTTTGGTGAAATGTGCAAACTCATATATTCACAGGAAGCTCAGCTGGCCGCTCTGGAATATTCCTAATGGAAAAAGAACAATAAAAAAATCACAAGGCCACTGGAAAAAGAAAGTGCAGCTGCACTTCCCCTCAAACCAAAGCAATGATTCAATCACCTAGGTGCCAGTAAAAAATAAAAGTTAAATGAGGAAAGGAAAGAAAGAAAGAAAGATCTAATACACTCCCGAGGCCTCCAGGTACCTGGCTGGCATCACATTTCTGGAGCCTGAGCCCTCTTGGATCCTGAGGCTGGACCCTGCGGGGGCTGAAGGTGCTGGAAAGGATGGGCAGGCAAGTGAGAACCCGGGACAAGCAGCGCCTCTTGCCCTCCAACTGGGACCCCAACCTGCAAATCCAGACGGGCCGACCTACAGCAAACCCATGCCAGGTGCACCCCACACCTGGGAGACCCCTGGGCTGCAAGAGCTCTTAAAAGTCACTGCTCCACGTGTCCTGAGAGGTGGGGTTTCCACCTCCTGCTGCCATCCTTAGAGTCGCCCTGCCTACAAGCGGCAGCATCCACAGCACTGCGGTTTTGCAGCGGTTAGGATATGTCTTCCAGGGTGAAGGGGACGGGCAAAGAGGTCAGGGGATACAACCACGTGGGTCTCTGTGCTGGCACACTGCACTTGAATTTACAACCCACAAACAGGCCTTTCACTGAGGCTCTGGTTGCCTGGGCAAGTGGAGGCAGGCAGGCAACGTGCTGCCGCCTCGTGGACATCTGTGGGAACTGCAATCAGGGCTGAGGGGCACTGCACACTCCCAAGGCGCTTTTAGGGGCTGTCAATGTCACCTGCCCTCAAGACACCACCGAAGGTGGGTAATCGAAACAGGATTTGTAAACCGCAGTCTTGCCTGAAGCCCGCTGCAACAGATAAACTGACTCGCAGAGTTTAGTGAAATATCAAAACATGGCAAAACAGGCTCAAACACAGGGAAATGCCATTTAAAAGACCACCAAGGATTTCCTTGGTGGTTCACTGGTAAAAAATCCACCTGCCACACAGGGCACACCATATCGATTCCTCATCCAGGCAGATCCCATACGCCGGGATCCAGAACTACTTGATGCCCCACCTAAGAGACAGTTCTCCCCAACAACAGAGGCCACAGCATGAAAGCCCGCCCACCCCAGCTACAGAGCCCCCACCTGCTGCTACTAGAGAGAACCCCAGGCAGCAAGACACCCAGCACAGCCGAAAGAAGTCAACTGACTAAGTAAATACATACAGAAAAATTCAACTGAATAAAAAAATGTATTATTTTGAAAAAAAAGAAGAGAGAGAGAGAAAGAGAGACGTAACATCTCACCAGTCAGAATGGCCACCCTCAGACTGTGTAAAAGCAATAAATGCTGCAGAGGACCTGGAAAAACCATGCCCTCCTCAGCTTTTCCAGAGATGCAAACCTGGACATGTCCACTAGAAAGAACAGGATGGAATTGACTTTAAAGTCTACAGCCAGAGTTGGTACATTCCTGGTGGTTCAGTGGTTAAGAATCCATCTGCCAATGCAGAGGACACGGGTTTGATCCCTGGTCCAGGAAGATCCCACCTGCTACAGGGCAGCTAAGCTTGTGTGTCCCAACTACTCTGCGCTCTCGATCCGGTGCTCCACAAGAGAAGCCACCACAATGAGAAGCCCGTGCACCAAACCTTAAAAAGCCAAGGTGCAGCAGCAACAAAGACCCAGCGCAGCCAAAATAATAAATAAATAGAAATAATAAACAAAGAAAACCAGACCCAGCAGTTCTGCTAATCCGACTTTTGCTAATGTCTCTGGAGAAAGCATTAATTCCAACACACCTGAACCCCAAAGTGCGGTACAGCTCTATGGACACAGGTGAGAACACGGAAGCCTCCAAGCTGTCCTTGGACTGGGACGATACAGGAAGTTGGCTCTACAGAGGCACTGGACTCTCACTCAGCCCCAAGAAAGAAATGTGACAAAGAATGACATAATAACATTTGCACGGACATGATGGAGCTAGGCATGACTACACTAACTGAACTACTGCAGGGAAGAGAGAGAAAAATATGACAAGATATCACTTATTGAGAGAATATCAAAACTGGCACATATCAACTCCTTATACACCAAGTAGAGGGTCCCAGAATAAAACAAGGTGAAAGACAAAAGGAAGGGATCAGAGAGTTGCTTTGGATTCACATATGCAAACTCATATATTCACAGGAAGCTCAGCTGGGCGCTCTGGAATATTCCTAATGGAAAAAGAGAATGAAAAAAATCTACATTTCCATCGGAAAAAGAAAATGGAGGTGCTGTTCCCCTCAAACCAAAGCAATGATTAAATCACCTAGATGCCAATAAAAAATACGTGAGAAGAGGAAAGAAAGAAACCCCTTCTATATTCCCCTGAGACCTCTGCGTCCTGGCTGGCGTCACATTTCTAGAGCCTCAGCCCTCTTGGATCCTAAGGCTGGACCCTGTGGGGGCTGAGGGAGCCGAAGAAGATGCACAGGCAAGTGAGAACCCAGGACCAGCAGGGTCTCTTCCCCTCCAACTGGGACCCCAAGCTGCAAAATCCAGATCGGCCCACCTACAGCAAACCCATGCCAGGTGCACCCAACACCTGGCGGCCCCCCTGGGCTGCAAGAGCTCTTAACATTCCTCGCTCCAGGAGTCCTGGCAGTGTGTGGCTTCCACCTCCCGCAGCCATCCTCAGAGTCTCCCCGCCTACAAGTGGCAGCATCCTCAGCACAGCGGTTTTGCAGCGGTTGGGATATGTCTTCCAGGGTGAAGGGGACGGGCAGAGAGGACAGGAGACACAAGCCCGTGGGTCTCTGTGCTGGCACATTGCACTCTAATTACAACCCACAAACAGGCCTTTCACTAAGGCTCTGGTTGCCTGAGCAAGTGGAGGCGGGCAGGCAACGTGCTGCCGCCTTGTGGTCAATGTCTGGAACTGCAACCTGAGACCCAGGGTTGATGGACGCGGCACATTCGCAAGGCGTTTTTTAGGGGCTGTCAGCGATGGCACCCCACTCCAGTACTCTTGCCTGGAAAATACCATGGACGGAGGAGCCTGGTAGGCTGCAGTCCATGGGGTTGCTAAAGAGTGGGACACGACTGAGCGACTTCACTTTCACTTTTCACTTTCATGCATTGGAGAAGGAAATGGCAACCCACTCCAGTGTTCTTGCCTGGAGAATCCCAGGAACGGCAGAGCCTGGTGCGCTGCCGTCTGTGGGGTCGCACAGAGTCGGACACGACTGAAGCGAC
The DNA here is from genome assembly GCF_054371585.1 of Giraffa tippelskirchi. NCBI lineage: Eukaryota > Metazoa > Chordata > Mammalia > Artiodactyla > Giraffidae > Giraffa > Giraffa tippelskirchi. The sequence continues at coordinate 14,405,705 of NC_137283.1, read as the reverse complement.
TTAGCAGCAGTAGCAGCAGAAGCAGTGTCACCTGCCCTCAAGACATCACCGGAGGTGGGTAACCAAAACAGGATTCAGGAATGGCAGACATGCCAGAAGCCCACTGCAACAGGTAAACTGACTCACAGGGTTTACTGAAATATACAAACACGAGAGAGGCCGAGATACAAGCCCGTGGGGCTTTGTGCTGGCACACTGCACTCTAATCACCTTTCTCTAAGGCTCTGGTTGCCTGAGCAAGCCGAGGTGGGCAGGCAAACTGCTGCCGCCTTGTGGACATTCTGCGAAATTGCAATCTGAGATCCAGTGCTGATGGGCACTGAATATTCTGTCAGTGACTCCTGCCCTGAAGACATCTCTGGGGGTGCGTAACCGAAACGGAACTCATAAGCCGCAGACTTGCCTGAAGCCCATTGCAACAGGTAAACTGATTCACAGGGTTTAGTGAAACATAAAAACACAGGAAAACAGTCTCAAACATGCTAATCATCAGGGAAATGCCCATCAAAATACCACTGAGGGCTTCCTGGGTGGCTGACTGCTAGACAATCCACCGCCATGCAGGGGAAACTATCGATTCCTCATACAGGGAGATCCCATATGCTGGGGACCAACAAACCTGAGACCCATGACTAGTCCCATCTTGCACCCTACAGCCAGTGTTGCCCAACAAGAGAGGCCACCACAATGAAAGCCTGCCCACCCCAAGTACAGAGGAGCCCCAGCTTGCCGCTACCAGAGAGAAACCCGGGCAGCAAAAAACACCCAGCACTGCCTAAAGGAGCCAAGTGACTAAATAAATACATAAAAATTCAACTAAATAAGTGTATTTTTTGAAAAAAAAAATGAGAGACAGCAAGAGATGTCATATCTCACCAGTCACAATGGCCATCCTTAGACTGTCTCAGTTCAGTTCAGTCACTCAGATGTGTCTGACTCTTTAGGACACCATGTCTACTAGCAATAAATGCTGCAGAGGGCCTGGAGAACACGGAGCTTGCTTCAGCTTTTCCAGAGTTGGGATACTGATCACAACCACTAGAAAGAACGGGATGGAGTCCAAAGTCTAAAACCAGAGCTAGCAGAAGATCTGCTAACCCAACCTCTGGCCACATCTGTGGAAAAAATATTAACTTCAAGATACAGCACCCCAAGTCTCAGTGCAGCCCTCTTGATATAGGCCAGGACACCACTGTATTCTTAGTATTAGCTTCATCCTCATGATCCATATGCTGGACCCAGGAAGCCCAGACTTCCCCTACCCGCTAGAAAAACTGTGGATACAATTCCAGGCCTCGTACCTTCTTCCTACATATCCTACAAAGGAGGATAGAGAACTTCTCCAGTGGCTGTTCTTAAAAAAGAAAAGCCTCTCTCTTTCAGAAGGCCCAGTAAATATCTCCTCAGACCTCACTGGCTCGGTAGCCGAGGGGACAGGCAGGTTGATGGACTTAAGTTAAACAGGATCCACTCGTGAAGCTGAAGGTGGAGACAGAGCTAAGCCGAGAGGATGAGAAAGGATACTTTCCCCCAAAACATTTGGGTTACGGTTCCCAGAGAAAAGGGGAATGGATGCTGGGAACTGAATAAAAGCTGAATGTCACAGAACCCTGGCTGAGAAACACAAGACCTGCTCAGAATTGCAGATACTGACTTACACTTGGGCTTCCCGGTTGGCTCAGTGGTAAAGAATCCACCTGCTAATGCAGGAGACACAAGAGACATGGGTTCGATCCTGGGGTCGGGAAGATCCCCAGGAGCAGGAATAGGCAACCCACTCCAGTATTCTTGCCTGGAAAGTTCCATGGACAGGGGAGCCTGGAGGGCCATAGTCCACGGGGTTGCAAAGAAGTCAGACACGCCTGAGAACACTTGCAGATTTATAACTGAGTAGCTTCTCACACAGGCCTCTTTGTAATTAGCTCTGGGTGGCAAAACAGGAGGGATTTAATTATTCATTCTGCCAAGAGACTCCGGGCAGGCCAGCTAATTTTCACTGTGTGGAAAAAAAAAAATCTATTCACTATTTTTCCATTTCCTCACTTTCCAGTCCTAGTTTTGAAATTTCTGAAGACAAAATTGTACCATAATCAATGACTGTTTTTAATATTTGTTAACTGCAATTTATTAGAAATTATCATCAATTTTTAAAGATAAATGCTTTCTATTTCTCCAAAATTTAGGAACTGAATACAGTCCTATATCTGTGGATTCAACCAATGGTGGATCAAAAAATATTAAAACAAAATAATTTACAACTTTCCCCAAACAAAACTTGAGTTTGCAGGGCACCCAGCAACTATTTACATAGCATTTGCATGGTATTTACAACTATTTACAAAGCACTTACATCATACTCAGTATAGGAGGATGTGCATAGATTATATGCAAAACCATGGTATTTTCTTTTATTTTGTCAGCCGTGCCACTTGGCTTGTGGGATCTTAAGTTTCCTGACTAGGGATCAAACCTGTGCTCCCTGCAGTAGGACTTCTAATCACTGGACCACTGGGGAAGTCCCCCATGACATTTTACATAAGAGACTTGAACATATGCGGATTTTTGTATCTCTTGGTGGGAGGTGTCCTGGAATCAATCCTCCGTGGATTAATTTGATCCCACTTCTGACTTGGAGATGTGTGCAGTGTCACTACAAATTGAAGGGTCTTCCATGTTACATATCCTTCATCGCAGACTATAGAAACTTTGGTATCAGCTCAGAGTTTCCAAGAGCTTGTCTCTGGGCCTCCGGTAAGGAAAAGACCAGTTAGGAATTCTCTTGGTAGGGGTCATCTATCTCCACGTGCTATTTCTGAATCCTCCTGGAACACCTATGTTTTGCCATGTTTTGCTCATTCTCTCATTGTGATGCTTCTAAAATTTGTCTTGTCATTCCATCACTCTGCCTACGGACATTTCCATCTTTCAGTTTCCAGGGTTCATCAACTTCCACGATGCTCCTCTGGAAGTCCAAATTGTTCCATTGCCATGCGTAATTATTCCTATTCATTCTCTCTCTCCTCCAGTTTAAGGGACTGACCTCATCTAACCACATGTATCAACTTCACTCTGGGAGCTTCTGAATATTTAGGATTTTAACAATCTCTGTAGTCCTAGTTGGAAAGTCAACCTTATTACAGCTGCTGCTTGCATAATGTATACACAGGTAATGTTGCCAATTGCTCACTAACTGCTCTTTTCTTTTAAATACTTGTTTATTTCGAAGTGCCAGGTCCACTGTAGCATGCAAACTCTTAGTTGCAGCATGTTGGATCTAGTTCCCTGGCCAGGGATTGAACCTGGGCCCCCTGCATTGATAGCGCAGAGTCTTAGCCACTGAACCATCAGGAAAGTCCATGATTGTTCTTTCTTAGTATTTATTCCTGGTGCCTCCACCTGTCTGATTCCCTAAATACTGAGTCTTATTCCTTAAGACCATATTGGGTCCTCATATTTTGCTGTACTCTCTCTGGAGGCAGTACCGTCCAACAGACCTTTCTGCAATAATGAAGATGTTCTACACCTACACCATCTAATAAGGTAGCCAACTGCCACATATAGTTACTATGTGCTGGAAATCTGGCTGGTGTGCCTAAGGGCCTATATGTAGCTAATACCTATATGTAGCTAGTGGCTACAGTATTAAATAGTGCAACTCTAAGAGATTTCATTCATTTCTTCCCATAGCTTTAAATACCTTCTGCTCCTTTGACCACTCCCAAATGCACAGCTCCAGGTATGACCATCATTTCATGGCAAATAGATGGGGAAACAGTGGAAACAGGGACAGACTTTATTTTAGGGGGCTCCAAAATCACTGCAGATAGTGATTGCAGCTCAGCCATGAAATTAAAAGACGCTTACTCCTTGGAAGAAAAGCTATGACCAACCTACACAGCATATTAAAAAGCAGAGACATTACTTTGACAACAAAGGTCTGACTAGTCAAGGCTATGGTTTTTCCAGTGGTCATGTATGGATGTGAGAGTTGGACTATAAAGAAAGCTGAGTGCCGAAGAATTGATGCTTTTGAACTGCAGTGTTGGAGAAGACTCTTGAGAGTTCCTTGGACTGCAAGGAGATCCAATCAGTCCATCCTAAAGGAAATCAGCCCTGAATATTCACTGGAAGGACTGATGCTGAAGCTGAAACTCCAATACTTTGGCCACCTGATGCAAAGAATTGACTCATCTGAAAAGACCCTGTTGCTGGGAAAGATTGAAGGTGGGAGGAGAAGGGGACAACAGAGGATGAGATGGTTGTATGGCATCACCAACTCAATAGACATGAGTTTGGGTGGACTCTGGGAGTTGGTGATGGACAGGGAGGCCTGGTATGCTGCAGTCCATGGGGTCACAAAGAGTTGGACACGACTGAGCAACTGAACTGAACTGAGGTAGGACCATCCAGAGCTTCAGTCCATATATAAAACCATCTACTTCAAATTTCTAATTGCACATCTCACATATAGTGCAAATGTTAATATTAAATAGAGTTTTAGATTTTTTCCATCCCCAGACCTATTCTCACTCCAGTAAATGGCACCACTAACTCAGCTATTCAAGCCAGGAAGCTACCCCTGACTCCTCCCTGTCCATTATCCTTGCATCTAATCCATTAGCAGTTCACTGATTTTCTTTCCAAAATATATCTTCAATCCACCTTCTCTTCATTTCCATCATTACCACCCTCTCCAGGCTGCCATCAACTCCAACTTGGGCTGCTGGCAGTCTCCAACATGCTCTGTACTTTCACTTTGGTCCCCTTATAACCCATTTTCTCTTAGTAGCCAGAAGTTCACCATCATCTTATAATAAGAATCAAACATGTCATTTCTCCCCTGAACACCCTTCAGTGACCTCTTCTCACTTAGGATGAAATCAAATGATCTGGCCCATTGAACTCTACAATCCCAACTGGTGCCACACATGCCCTGATCATTTTGCTAAAATCTTGTCTTCTTGAATATGCCAAACTCTTCACACATCAGGTAGTCTGCACAGCTCTTCCCTCTATCCATTCTTCCTGTTCTTGATGTAAGAGGATCTTTCTCATCCTTCAAGTCTTAGCATTGATGTTACTCTTAGCACAGGCCTTCTGTGAGCATCTTTAGAAAGAGGGCCCCCCCTTTCTGATCTTGTTCATTCCCTTCATAGCACTTAGCAACCTTTAATGATTTGGTTCACTTGATTTTTCTCGGTTGGTCCCTTTAATCCTCACTAGGTTAATATTCCAGGAAGGCAGGGCACAGGTCTGACTTCTCATTCCTTTCCAGCACCTGACATGGTGGTTTGCATACAGGCGGTTGCTTGGTAATATTTGATTAATATACAACTTCCCCAAAACACTTGTTCACGTTACTCATTTCCATCTATTGGTTCTGTGTAGTACAAAACAAAATGTTTACTGTTTATCAGAGGTGCTCTAGCTAGACAATGTTAGACCAAGTTCTGGAGTTATCAGTATGTTTGTAGTTATCAGAAAACAGAAGTTTCGTCCAAGCAGGCCTCCGGCTTCTCTTCCTTGCTCCTTCAACAATTATATTCACTGTCTGGGAGTTTATACAAGTGGGATTCTAAATAGCAATGGGGCAAACTGCAGTCTGGAGAATGGCTCTAAAGGTGGAGAATCTGGAATGGATGTTTCATCTGTGTTGGCCAGCATTCTGCTTCTCTGAATTGGGCCTTTGGTTATCTGATCCTTTAAGATAGTTCATGCCATTCATTAATATCCTGCATTTCTTTACAGTTAATATTTTAACACCTTTTCAAAATATTGTCTTACTTTATAGACTCGATTTCAAGTATAGCTAATTTTGGAATCCTTCACTGTCCCCTTACCTGCTGCAGAAAATCTAAGCATTTCTAACATTTGTCTTTGATCCTGGACCTCTGCAGGGCATTTGTGACCCTGACACCAAGATACTTGATTATATTTCCACTGCTGACTGACTGAGGATACCCAACAGAGTGTGAACCCTCATCAGAGAGTGACCATTTCTCCCTCCTTTAGATGGCCCCACAGCTGACTTCAGCACGTGGGTATTGTGGCAATGAGAAGGGGACAGACTAGGAGAGAATTTAGGAGAGTAGTGCAGTGAGAGGGGTTGTAACTATACAAATTTTTGTGAAAAAAAATTTCCACTTTGTTTACATTTTCCCAGTCCCAGAGTACTCTCTCATAACATAAGGGCAATCAGGTCTCCTAAGACAGCAGGACCCAGGCCATCTCCACTGCTTTCCTTAAGTCACCTCAGTGGTCTCAAGGAGGATCACAACTTCTGAGGAAGAGAAGGTCCTGGATTGGCAATGTAACAGCAATATCATCATATCAAATACAGTCTTAAATAGGATAGACTTACAGAAAGCAGTATTAATAAATACTTGTGTATGTGTACCCAGAAAGGCACAGAAATAATGTATCGTCTCTGAGGAGGACTCAGATACTCTCAGTATCTGTCTCTCTGAGAGACAGGAATGACAAGGAACATTTGAACCATTTCAATTTTTTTTATCATGAGCATGTTTTATCTAGTCAAAAGTAAGTATGTTTCAAAATTTGAAAAATATAAAGAAATGCCATGGTCCAGAGAGCCGCTTGTGTGGCTTCCCTGGTGGCTCAGAGGTTAAAGCGTCTGCCTCCAATGCGGGAGACCCAGGTTCAATCCCTGGGTTGGGAAGATCCCCTGGAGAAGGAAATGGCAACCCACTCCGGTATTCTTGCCTGGAGAATCCCATGGACGGAGGAGCCTGGTAGGCTACAGTCCACGGGGTCGCAAAGAGTCAGACACGACTGAGTGACTTCACTCTCACTTTCAGAGAGCTGCTTATAGCTGGACTAACAAGCATGAGACTATTAGATAAATATAAGACAGCGCATAATTAAATATCAACTTGGGTGGTACTGACTACCACTAGAAGAGGAAATGAGGGCTGTTCAACAGAAGGAGCTGGGTCTTAGATGAGGAAGGGAACCTTTCAGCCCAGAGAAACTTGAGAAATAAAAACAGGCAAGAGTAGAAATGTGCACAAAGAATAGCAGATCTAGAATCAGCTGGGCTTGGTGCCAATCTCAACTCTAAAGCTGACTAGCTGACTGGACTTGAGTATTATAACCTCTTTCACCTCATATTTCTCACTTATAAAATGAGGATAAGAATACCTACATTACAGGATTAAGAAAAATTAAGGAATGTATGTAAAACCGCACACTACCTGACACAGAGTAGGTGCTCAACTAAACGTTGCCTAGTATGAATATGGCTGAACAGGGAGACCAGTCTTGCTACAGTACAGGATATTCACCCAGAAGGGGCGAGATAATATTGGTTGTTGCAGTCCAGCAAACTGTGGGCCATCATCTCATCTTGTAGTTGGGGTTTCTGCAGCATAAGAATTATAAACAAATATCACCATTACTCATTCTCTACTGTTCAAGAAGGTGAGAAGTCTGATGGTTGGTTATAGGGTTTCTCTCTAGCATGGCACCTCTGGTGCATAATCCAAACAGAATTCTAACTGAAGGCCTTCCCACAGTTGTTACATTTCCAGGGTCTTTCCCCAGTATGGATTCTCTGATAACAAGCGAGATGTGCCTTGCAAATAAAGCTTTTCCCACAGTCAATACATTCATGAGGCCTTCTCTCCAGTGTGGACCCACAGGTGCCGAGCAAGACCTGAGTTCCACATGAAGCCTTTCTCAAAGCCCTTACATTCATAAAGTTTCTCCCTAGCGTGAATTCTCTGAAGTCGAAGAAGGACTGGATTCCAAGTAAAACTATCCCCACATACACCTGACATTGTGTATGGCTTGTGTTCTGACTAAAGCCCTTCCCACATTCCTTACATTCAAAGGGTTTCTCCCTGGTGTGAATTCTCTGGTGCGGAATCAGGTTTGACTTTCAACTGAAGGCTTTAGCACATTCTTGACATAGGCGTGGTTTCATCCCAGTGTGAATCCTCTGATGTACAATGCAATGTGATCTAAAACTGAAATTCTTCCCCCATTCCTTACATCCGTAGACCTTCTGCCCATTATGAACTCTCTGATGTTGATCAAAGTCTTCCTTTTGATCGAAACACTTGGCCACATTCTTCATGTATATAGAAGGCCTGTTCACTTAGGCTTTTCTGATGTACAAGGTGGGTGTTCACATCAGCATCCTCTGAACGCTCTTCTACTAAGATCATCTCATCTTTGACAATTACTTCTGTGATGTCACGTGTAGTGTCCTCCACACTTGCCCTGTTTAGGGTAGTCAGGCCATCTCCCAACAATGCTTTTCTCCTCTTCACAGGTTTTTCCAAACCGGAATTCCTGGGAGTCACAGAACTGGGGTCCACTCAGTAGCACCATATGGTCCTGTGCCTGCTCAGGAATGTTCTCCTTCAGGATAAAATGCTCTTTCTCACTCTTCAACACACCCTCTGAAGGAAGAAAACAGAGCTGCAAATGTCATCAGTACCCCTGACAGAGTGACTAAGGTCACCAAGCAGTATTAGTAAGCCCATTTTTTTCAAGTGCCACCCCTGAGTCTAGGCAGAAGGGGAGAATGAAGGTTAGGGGAAAGACTGGTAACACAGGTGACCTGAAACTTGAGAGGAACAAGAATATAAAGGACAGGAAAGAGAGGTTCAGGGAAGCTGTGATGCCATCAGTTCACCAAAATACAAAAACTTGTCACTCATTTTAAAATGTCAAGAAGATTCCTAACACCATACACAAAAATAAACTCAAAATGGATTAAAGATCTAAACGTAAGAACAGAAACTGTAAAACTCCTAGAGGAAAACATAGGCAAAACACTCTCCAATATAAACCACAGCAGGATCCTCCATGACCCACCTCCCAGAATATGGGAAATAAAAGCAAAAATAAACAAATGGGACCTAATTAAAATTAAAAGCTTTGGCACAACAAAGGAAACTATAAGCAAGGTGAAAAGACAGCCTTCAGAATGGGAGAAAATAATAGCAAACGAAGCAACAGACAAACAATTAATCTCAAAAATATACAAGCAACTTCTGCAGCTGAATTCCAGAAAAATAAACGACCCAATTAAAAAATGGGCCAAAGAACTAAACAGACATTTCTCCAAAGAAGACATACAGATGGCTAACAAACACATGAAAAGATGCTCAACATCACTCATTATTAGAGAAATGCAAATCAAAACCACAATGAGGTATCATTTCACACCCGTCAGAATGGCTGCTATCCAAAAGTCTACAAGCAATAAATGCTGGAGAGGGTGTGGAGAAAAGGGAATCCTCTTACACTGTTGGTGGGATTGCAAACTAGTACAGCCACTATGGAAAACAGTGTGGAGGTTCCTTAAAAAATTGGGAATAGAACTGCCATATGACCCAGCAATCCCACTGCTGGGCATACACACCGAGGAAACCAGAATTGAAAGAGACGCATGTACCCCAATGTTCATCGCAGCACTGTTTATAATAGCCAGGACATGGAAGCAACCTAGATGTCCATCAGCAGACAAATGGATTAAGGAAGCTGTGGTACGTATACACAATGGAATATTACTCAGCCATTAAAAAGAATACATTTGAATTAGTTCTATTGAGATGGATGAAACTGGAGCCCATTATACAGAGTGAAGTAAGCCAGAAAGAAAAACACCAATACAGTATACTAATGCATATATACGGAATTTGAAAGATGGTAACGATAACCCTATATATGAGACAGAATAAGAGACACAGATGCACAGAACAGTCTTATGGACTCTGAGGGAGAAGGTGAGGGTGGGACGTTCTGAGAGAATAGCATCGAAACATGTATATTATCATGTGTGAAACAGAACACCATTCCAGGTTCGATGCATGAGACAAATGCTCAGAGCTGGGGCAATGGGATGACCTGGAGGGATGGGATGGGGAGGGAGGTAGGAGGGGAGTTCAGGATGGGGAACACATGTGGACCCATGGCTGATTCACGTCAATGTATGGCAGGAACCACTACAATACTGTAATTAGCCCCCAACTAAAATAAATAAATTTATTAAAAAAAATAAAAATAAATAAAATGTCAAGAAGAAATAGGAAAGTCTAAGGTCTCTGCACCTGCCCCTAGGAGCTGAAAGCCAATTCACATAGAAAAGTATCCAGATAGGATAGAATTTCAAAGAGCTGTTCCCGAGGCTGTGTTGGGAAATCACCATCTCTTACTTCCCTTCCTTCCTATCCATCATAGCCTTCTCTTCCTTATAAAGGATCAACAATGAGTCTCTCTATGGCATCCATAAAAATGGCCTCATAGCCTCACTCAGCCATTTCCAGAAGTCACTTCTAACTCTAATGATAAACATCTAAGGATAAAACTCTTAATGATAAAAATATGTAAAATACATATTTACAAAGGTCCACTCTAATAAACTCTTCAGAATTAGTTAGGATCTGTCTCTTTGTAACTCCCATCCAAGCCTGTAGAACTGTAGATCAATTCTACAATTTCCAAGAGAAATTGAATAGGGACATGAGCTCCAGGAAGGTCTACTGCAGGTCAGGGAGTTCAGGTTTTGCTCAAGGAATAACCCAGCTGTTAGCTTTCTGTCTTAAGCAGAGGTGGGAAATTCCCTTGAGTGGTGGCGAGAGTAGGTCCTGAGATCCTGAGAGAATCTAGAGGACACCGTCGTTCCCTCCCTAACTCCATTCTCCTCCCCGTCCCCGACTAGGGAGTAGCCAGGCCCTTTGGGTGGGAGTAATCCCAACTCCAGCTTCCAGCATAGGTCCCCACTGAGATAAGCCAGGCAGGCTCTCCCATCCGACTCACTACGAGAGATCCGTTCAGGGACCAGCAATCCAGGCCAAGTCAGTCAGTGCACAGCTTCCCCCTGGCTACGGGACCAGTTTAGAGCCGGCGTAAGACTTAAGATGGTGCGGTAGAGCAACACGTGGACTGTGACTCACAATGGTTAGAGCCTAAGGAAGGCCTGCCCCGTTCCTCCCCCTAGGTGTGAACAAGTACAGTCCTGGTTACAACTACCAATCACCTTACAGCCCTGAGAGGAGCCAGACTGTAGACAAACTAACACATGAGGAGACAGAAGAGCAGAGACTGAAATTCTGATCAAAATAGACTTGCAGCCCATCCATCTATGGACTTCCCAATTACACAAAACAATAAATTCCTCTTTATTATTTAAGCCAGTTTGAACTGGGCTATTACTTGCAACCAAGGGTATCCTAACATGGAAAGACTTCCAGACACGGCAAGGAACTGTGAGAATGGGAAATTGGAGGGCATAGCTCAAGTCACACTGTATCCACAGAACAGCCTCTGTGGGAAGAAGATGACGCGGGCCCAGGGAGGCAATAAAAGGACATAGTTCTTAGTAGGCAATTAGGAGCAGGGAAGCCCTGTGTTGGGCCTAGACAAATGCCAGGGCTTTCCTGAAAGAAATCCCTGAGGAACAGGAACTAACTAGCTCAGCATTATTTAGACTGCTTGATTTCTAATGATAAAAACGGCCATGATACCTTCAAAGGGCAGTCAGAATCTTCTGCTGGAAGATTATAAGCAGGCCAAGATAGTTTAAAAAAAAAAAAAGGCTACCTCAGATCAGAAAGCAAACAGAAAAGTATTCAGGGAGTGAAGATAAATGGTGGTCCTGAAAAGAACAGGGGAGATGGGGGAAAAGCAAAACAGATGTAAGCAGATGGCACAGAGAGGAGCCAGGATGAATAAAGCAAGGACTCAAGAAGGCAGAAAACCATGGGAACACAGAGGAAAACAGGGAATCCCACCAGTGTCCACAGCAGTAGGTTAAGAGAACACATACCTAGGACAACTTAAAGATCAAGACAAGGGGACTGCTCAGATGACAGGCATGTGTCCTCTCTCCCCTAGGAAGATGCCCCTCGGGCTCTCTCCATCCAAAGCTTCCCGAGGAGCCAAGCTCCAGGGTGTTCCCCCTCGCTCCAGCTGGAAAATCAGAGCCGGTGTGGGAAAGGGACACGCTGCCTGTCGGGAAGGAATCGGGACAGGCAGGTGAGCAGGGAGACACAGAGCGACCCCAGGGCTCCTCCCAGGCCTATCTTCAGGGATGGGAAGGGAAAGAAGGGAAATTACTAGGGGGAACAAGAAAAGAAAATCCAGGGAATGGGGCAGGGGACTCAGGCGAGAGGGGCCCGGAGGCTCACGAAGGTCAGGAAGCAGAGAGGAAGCGATGCTCAACAACAGCATGAGTGAGCAAAGAGATGACTTCCCTCATCGAGAAACTGGGCTTTCTTGTGCCCTCCCTCTCTAGAGCTCTCAAGTTCAGATGGCTGCATGAGGATGCTTGCTACTGGGCTGGGTCTCCCAAACTGAGGTGACGGGGAACTTAGGGCTCAGAGGGGCACCAGGAACCGTCTCTCCGTCCTTTGTAACCACAGCACATGGGTTAGAAGGTCAGAAGCTCTCAGCCAGGGGTAGGGATGTCCTATATGAGACCCAAATGGATGCCAGGACTTCCTGCTTCCCAGCAACCACTCAGGTTGTGTCATTAAGAGTCCAGGAGCCTGAAGCTGCCACTCAGTTGAGGGTTACCAAAGACTACTGAGCTTTGGGTTACCAAAGACTACTGAGCTTTTGAGGAAGAAGGAGCCGAGACATTTCAAAGGGTGGAGGCAGAGTCCAAAGGGAAAAGATCCTTACCCAGGGAAGCCACAGCCCCATAACTCTCCAGCATCACCTCCCTGTACAGGGCCCTCTGAGTAGAGGCCAGGTGGTGCCTTTATCCTCAGAAAAGTAGATGACCACGTCCTCAAGGGTCACTGACTCCTGAAACAACATGTGTTTAAATGCCACAGGACAGTCCCAGGACCCGGGCCTGGAGTCGGGGTAGAGGAGGCACCAAGAGATAGTGGAGGGGGCTGCCCACTAAGTTTCTGGATTCTGAACGTCTAAGAAAACTCCCAGCAGATTTCTGCCCCCTCCTTATAAAGCTATAAGGAGAATAGACCATCTTCTCACGTCTCTTCATCTTCACTTTGGCAAACATTCTCTCCTCTTCTTCACGAGTCTCTGCAGGTTTTCCCTTTTCATTCCCGCATGAACTCGGGGAGCCATCTTTCTCCACCATATGTCCTGCCCCTTCAGATGCCACCGACCCTTGACAACAAGACCAACTACCACTGACTGAGCCTGTGCCAAGCACTACACGAATACTACTGTGAGTATGTCTCACGGCCTGCAAGGAGGGTGTCAGATCCATTTTATAGAAGAGAACCTGAGGCTCAGAGATTAACTCTCCCCCAACCAGGTGACAGAGTTCTGAGACAGAACTTAGGCCGGCTTGGCTCTCTGGCTCTCACCTGCCATAGCACACTGCCTTCCACCCTCACTGCTGCCAGTCCTGCTGCCCTGCAGGGGACGCTCGCTCTTCTCTCCCTCCCAGGCACTTCCAGCAGCCAGAGAGGCAGCTAAGGACACCTCAGACCCTCAGGCTGCTGGAGAGGCTCTACACTTTTGAGTTGGGCAGAGCGCCCAACTGAGACTACTCCCTGCTCATTCCCACCCGATACACTCCCTAACACACTCAAAGACTTCGGCTGGCTCACCTCTGCCTACCTAAAAAAGTCCAAGTCCTCTGCCATGCAGACAATTCCAGTCACTTTCAGGGACCCAGCTGACTTCCTAAGGATCATCTCCTGCATGACCACCCTCATGCCCGATTCTGTCACTATTCTGTTCTGAACCCAAACTTTTTCCTTGTCCAGCTCTGTGCCCTTAGATCTGCAGCCCCCCAACCCCCAACCCTGCCTGAAGAACCAGATTCTCCCTCCTGTTCATCTCAAAGTGTTAAGTGAAAGTTCAAAGTGTTAGTGGCTTAGTCATGTCCAACTCTTTGCAACCTCATGGACTGTAGCCCGCCAGGCTCCTCAGTCCGTGGGGATTCTCCAGGCAAGAATACCGGAGTGGGCAGCCATTTCCTTCTCCAGGGGATCTTCCCAACCCAGGGGTCGAACCCAGGTCTCCTGCATTGCAGGCAGATTCTTTACCATCTGAGCTACCAGGGAAGCCCGTTCATCTCAAGACCGACCTCAAAGAAAGCCAGCTCTGTAAAATCAGTCGTGGACTTTCTGGCCATTTATCACTTCGCACAGCGGTCTATGGACATCTCTACCTCAGCATTGGCTCAGGCCTGTGCATCTGCTTCCCCTGCCACCTCAAGCCTGGGGGATCCACTCTGCCCCTGCCTGTTCCTCGAGTTCCTCCACTCAGGACTGTATCCCAATTTTCCCGTCGCCGCACTGCCTGTTTTCCGTCCCTTATCTGGGCCTACAGCCATCCTGGCATGGGCTCACCGTCGACAGCGTGGGCTGTCCTGGCAGCAGATTGAGCGTTGAGCCGAAACAGGCCGCCCTCCGGGGAAGTAAGAGCTCGCCGGGTCAGACCGGGGGCGGCCGGGTGTCTGGGAGGAAGGCTCCAGAACCGCTCGGGGCTGACATACCAGCCATCCTCCCGGGAGCAGACACGGAAAGACGCAGGCCTCACGCCCCCGCCAGCCCCACGTGCAGCTCTCCACGTTCTGTGTTGGCCACGCGAGAGGTGGAGGCTGGAGTACTCCTGCCTTCCAGCTTCTCTAGGACGGTGGAGGGCTCCGCGACTCTGTGGTCCTCCGCCGTGCACAGTAGGAGAGGAGAGGGGCCCAGCTCTCCCAGAGACACTGACGCTGTAGAATTCTTCCCTGGCCCTTTTCTTCCCACTGACCACTCTTCTCCACCTCGTTGCACCTTTCCAGGATAGATGCTGATACAAGATAGTACACATTTGACTTGATTAGGCCTGTTCACATATCCGACTGTGTCCTGGATACGCTCACTTTTGTGTCTCTAATATCTGCCCCAAATCTAGCACTTCTTAGGACCCAATTTCTTCAAGTGCCATAGAATGTCTGTTGAATAAAAGGATGATTAAATGTTGAACCAGTTTTTCAGTTGAAGTAAGGCCCAAAAAGAGGAAACGACTTACCTAATGTCACAGAATATGCCAGGAAGCTAAGCTTTTAAAAAAGTTGTGGAAATAAAGGAAAATCTCAGAGATGAGAACAAGCAATGGCTATTTATTGAGAGATCAGCTGCCATACTTGCGTTTGGCAGAGAAGTGGAAAGTCTGATAGCAGGAAAAAAGGAAGGCTTCAAGTATTTGCTGATTAAAGATTCTAAGTATAAGGGCTTACTAGAAGCAAAGCATCTTATATGATTGGTTGGGAGGCATTATTCAGACTCTGGCTGTTTAGAGCTGATTACTACAGGGGTT
Source organism: Giraffa tippelskirchi (assembly GCF_054371585.1). NCBI lineage: Eukaryota > Metazoa > Chordata > Mammalia > Artiodactyla > Giraffidae > Giraffa > Giraffa tippelskirchi. The sequence continues at coordinate 14,390,441 of NC_137283.1, read as the reverse complement.
ACTTTGGCTTCCTAGACTGATTGCTACAGATAGCAGTTTGACCCCTTGGATTGATTATTGCCAATAGTGTGTTGGTTTTCTGGACAGGCTGCAGCAGATTGAGAGAGTTCTATTTTTCTATATGGTCTGGCCATTGTCCATTTGTATATTCAGTCTCTATGGTGAACAAAGTAGGAAGATGTCTGCTTCACAGGAACTCAAATTCAGGTTCAGGTACCTCAGGTACTGGAGCTTACAGATACCATACCTATGGAAAGTTACAAAGAAGCCCTCGTATGAACTCCCAGGTTTATTGGTTGGTTGGTTGGTTTCTAAGAGAATACTGGAGTAACTCATAAAAGGACAATAGCTGATAGTCTGCGGGTACTGAGAAGGAAGCAAAGACTCTTAACTTGGGGAAGATCACTATGAAGGGTGAGCACACGACACTCTGTTACATGTTCACCCCATGATTTTCCTCAGGACCAGCTGGAGAAAACTGAACTGGCGACAAAACAATTGTGGGAGCTGTAGCTCAGAATAAGGAGCCCTCAAATACCTGATTACCAAGTTATGGTCCACCTGAAAAGAGGTATCTTATGGCTATGATCGGAGAAGGCAATGGCACCCCACTCCAGTACTCTTGCCTGGAAAATCCCATGGATGGAGGAGCCTGGTAGGCTACAGTCCATGGGGTCGCTAAGAGTCAGACGACTGAGCAACTTCACTTTCACTTTTCCCTTTCATGCATTGGAGAAGGAAACGGCAACCCACTCCAGTGTTCTTGCCTGGAGAATCCCAGGGACGGTGGAGCCTGGTGGGCTGCCGTCTATAGGGTCGCACAGAGTCGGACATGACTGAAGCGACTTAGCAGTAGCAGCAGCATGGCTATGATCAGTGTTTGGTTCATATTTTTTTAGAAAACTAAAGAGGCAAGGAAGAGTCTATCACATTTAATCCTGTATTTTTACTCTCTCTATTATTCTTCTGTCAAACACATGGGAGCAGGCAAGGTCAAGGCCAAGTACTAATTGATTTGGCCAGTAAAGATACAATGTTGTTTTGAGATTCATACAATGTATTAATTACAAAAACAGCAAAAGGAAGAGTAGGCAAACATCCCAATCCCCCAGGTCCTAGTCCCACACACCAAAAACAATGACCCGGAAACACAATGGGGCTGGATGACTGCACCATGGGCTGTGGGATGCACCTTGCTGAGGAGTCAGTTTTAGACGGCAACCAAACAGTGTTATGTTGCTGTTGTTCAGGCGGCAAGTTATGTCTGACTCTTCGTGACCCCACGGACTGCAGCACTCCAGGCCTCCCTGTCCCCGACCATCTCCCAGAGTTTGCCAGAGTTCATGTCCATTGATGCCATTCAACCATCTCATCCTCTGTCACCCTCTTCTCCCTCTGCCTTCAGTCCTTCCCAGCATCAGGGTCTTTTCCAGTGAACCAGCTGTTCACATCAGGTGGCCAAAGTATTGGAGCTTCAGCATCAGAACTTCCAATGAGTTTTCAGGGTTGATTTCCTTTAGGATTGATTGGATTGATCTCCTTGCTATTCAAGGGACTCTCAAGGGTCTTCTCCAGCACCACAGTTCAAAAGCATCAATTCTTCAGCGCTCTGCCTTCTTTATGGTTCAGCTCTCACAACTGTAAATGACTACTGGAAATTAGTTACAGTGTTATAGTCTGCAGTTAAACCAGAGAAGAGTAGAAGAGAAAGTCTCATTACTTATCAGAATCTGGGAGGCAATAAGAAACTATCTCATAACAGCCTCCCACAGGGACAGGGACAGAAGTGGGAGATGACCTGAAAAACTTGTAAAGATCCTCTTATGTTCTGGAAGGATCACAAGGTGATCTGCCAAGACTCAGATTAGCTATAGTTCAAGGCTTTGCCTGCATGGCCTATATATTGGCCAAGCCAATGGATACAAGTAAAACTGCCAGAGCACCATGGTAGAGCCAATTCTCCTAAAACTTTACCTCCTAACTTTTTGCCATGGATGTGCAAATTTAGTTTCCTGACCAGGGATCAAACCCACACCCCCTGCATTGGAAGCATGGATACTTACCCACTGGACCACCAGGGCAGTTCCTAACTCCTAACTTCTAACACATAAAGAATTCTCAGAAGCATGTCACCACGTAGGTCACCAAATACTCTAATTCATTGTACTGAAAGAGGATTGGGCCAAATATATTCCATTTGTCTTAGGCAGCACTGGACAAGAGTGTCCATGATTGTGACTCACAGTAGTATAACCAGGCTCACTGTAGGAAAGACCACGGTGAGGCTCCACATCCAGAACTAAATGTGTCATTAATCCATGTGGGGCAAGAAAAATTGGTAATGGCACATACCTCAGCTAAACTGGCCAGTGAGAAATCCAGGGCAATACAATTGTCCATCATCATTCATGCTAGAGAATTTAAGAAAATCAGTGATCTATGAAAAATGTACAAGAGACTCCAACAGCAACTGTATGAAGCTAAAGGGAATTATGTCAGTGTCTAGAAAGTTAATTCTGTTCTGCTGTTTTTTGATGAGGCTGTTCCTTTCTGGAGTCAGTGGTTGTTGGGAGGATTCTGAGAACTTTTAAATTAAGATCATTTACTGGCCAGTAGTCAAATTGAGAGTAGTGGCAAAAGCCTCAGTTAAATTGGTCAGATATCTTACAGACGAAAGCTAAGATAATGATCTCTGCCTCTGCTCCTGACTTCCCAGAGTCTAAGGTGTTTTTGTCTTCCAAACCACAATTGTTCCTGTCCTTCCACAGCCATAGGATCATTACAACCAGTCTGGAACAATCACTTCACCTTTTCCCCAGTCCTCCCCATGTCTTCTCATACTATACGCTACAGCTCATCCCTAGTTAGCTAAGAAGGTCCTTTCTTATATAATATATAACACCCAAGACTATCTCCCACCCTCTGACATGTGAGCCATGCCAAGACCACATTAGAATTATCACCTTGTAAATTTCTGATCACTCTTTGTCACCTCATGGACTATATATTCCATTGACTTCTCCAGGCCAGAATACTGGAATGGGCAGCCTTTCCCTTCTCCAGGGGATCTTCCCGACCCAGGGAGCAAACCCAGGTCTCCCGCATTGCAGGCGGATTCTTTACCAGCTGAGCCACCGGGGAAGTCCGAGAATACTGGAGTGGGTAGCCTATCCCTTCTCCAGGGAAATCTTCCTGACCCAGGAATCGAACTGGGGTCTCCTTCATTGCAGGTGGGTTCTTTACCAGCTGAGCTACCAGGGAATCCCTACAATAATCTATAATTGCCCAAATCTAATTACATCTGTAATTTTTCATCTGAGGACTAATGTCACTATATGCCGTAAACTTTGGTTTTTATTGTCATTCATCTCAGGGTATTTTCTAGTTTCTTCCGTAAATCCTTCTCTAAGGAAGCATTAGGAAGCTTGCACATAGACTCTTGCAGACTCCATCTGTGTCTTTTCCCCTGATGATTTGACTCTGTATCTTTAATAAACCACTGTAATCAATTTCAGTTATGAGTAAAACTATAGGCCAAGTCCTCTGGGTTGTTCTAGGCAATTCTCTGAACGTGAAGGTGGTCCTAGAGATCCATGATGTGGGTTATGGGAGCTAGACTGCATAACAGATGTTAAGCATTTGGCTTAATTCTTGGCTCATGGTAAATTCTTAAAATAAAAATGGTAAAAATCTTAAATGGTAAAAACGTAAGCAGTCATGGTGGCAAGAGGCATGACCAGCAGAGGCCATGAACAGGACAGAGACCCAAGGTCCCCAGATTTACTGCCATAGAGTGCCTCCAGACTGAGGACCCCCAGCAGCGCCCACCTAAAGTCACCATTAGGCGCAGGCCGGAGCAGCAGAAATGGCCTTCCGACCCCCAGACCCGAGGTCCCTCTAGGGAGCCCAGAGGACGCCTCTGCAGGTCGTTGATCCCCCCAGTTCAGTTCAGTCGCTCAGTTGTGTCTGACTCTTTGCAACCCCATGAACCGCAGCATGCCAGGCCTCCCTGACCATCACCAACTCCAGGAGTCTACTCAAACACATGTCCATTGAATCAGTGATGCCATTCAACCATCTCATCCTCTGTCATCCCCTTCTCCTCCTGCCCTCAGTCTTTCCCAGCATCAGGGTTTTTTCAAATGAGTCAGTTCTTCACATCACATGGCCAAAAAATTGGAGTTTCAGCTTTAACATTAGTCCTTCCAACGAATATTCAGGACTGATTTCCTTTAGGATGGACTGGTTGGATCTCCTTGCTGTCCAAGGGACTCTCGAGAGTCTTCTCCAACACCACAGTTCAAAACCATCAATTCTTCAGCTCTCAGCTTTCTTTATAGTCCAACTCTCACATCCATACATGACTACTGGAAAAACCAAAGCTTTGACTAGACAGACCTTTGTTAAAGTAATGTCTCTGCTTTTTAATATGCTGTCTAGGTTGGTGATAGCTTTTCTTCCAAGGAGTAAGCATCTGTTAATTTCATGGCTGCAGTCACCATCTATAGTGATCTTGGAGCCCCCCAAAATAAAGTCTCTCACTGTTTCCCCATCTATTTGCCATGAAGTGATGGGACCAGATGCCATGATCTTACTTTTCTGAATGTTGAGTTTTAAGCCAACTTTCTCACTCTCCTCTTTCACTTTCATCAAGAGACTCTTTAGTTCTTCTTCACTTTCTACCATAAGGGTGGTATCATTTGTATATCTGAGGTTATTGATATTTCTCCCAGCAGTCTTGATTCCAGCTTGTGCTTCATCCAGCCTGGCATTTCTCATGATGTACTCTGCATATAAGTTAAATAAGCAGGGTGACAATATACAGCCTTGACGTACTCCTTTCCCCATTTGGAACCAGTCTGTTGTTCCATGTCCAGTTCTAACTGTTGCTTCTTGACCTGCATAGAGATTTCTCAGGAGGCAGGTAAGGTGGTCTGGTATTCCCACCTCTTTCAGAATTTTCCACAGTTTATTGCGATCCACACAGTCAAAGGCTTTGGTGTAGTCAATAAAGCAGAAATAGATGTTTTTCTGGTACTCTCTTGCTTTTTCGATGATCCAACGGATGTGGGTATTTTGATCTCTGGTTCCTCTGCCTTTTCTAAATCCAGCTTGAATATCTGGAAGTTCTCGGTTCATGTATTGTTGAAGCCTGGCTTGGAGAATTTTGAGCATTACTTTGCTCACATGTGAGACTGAGTGCAATTGTGCAGTAGTTTGAGCATTCGTTGGCATTGTCTTTCTTAGGGATTGGAATGAAAACTGACCTTTTCCAGTCCTGTGGCCACTGCTGAGTTTTCCAGATTTGCTGGCGTATTGAGTGCAGCACTTTCACAGCATCATCTTTTAGGATTTGAAATAGCTCAGCTGGAATTCTGTCACCTCCACTAGCTTTGTTCATAGTGATGCTTCCTAAGGCCCACTTGACTTCACATTTCAGGATGTCTGGCTCTAGGTGAGTGATCACATCATCGTGCTTATCTGGGTCATGAAGATCTTCTCTGTACAGTTCTTCTGTATCTTCTTGCCACCTCTTCTTAATATCTTCTGCTTCTGTTAGGTCCATCCCATTTCTGTCCTTTATTCTGCTCATCTTTGCATGAAATGTTCCCTTGGTATCTGTAATTTTCTTGAAAAGATCTCTAGTCTTTCCTATTCTATTGTTTTCCTCTATTTCTTTGCATTGATCACTGAGGAAGGTTTTCTTATCTCTCCTTGCTATTCTTTGGAAGTCTGCATTCAAATGGGTATATCTTTGCTTTTCTCCTTTGCCTTTCGCTTCTCTTCTCAGCTATTTGTAAGGCCTCCTCAGACAACCATTTTGCCCTTTGCATTTCTTTTTCTTGGGGATGGTCTTGATCACTGCCTGCTGCACAATGTCACGAACCTCCGTCCATAGTTCTTCAGGCACTCTATCAGATCTAATTCCTTGAATCTATTTGTCTCTTCCACTGTATAATCGTAAGGGATTTGATTTAGGTCAGACCTGAATGGTCTAGTGGTTTTCCCTACTTTCTTCAGTATAAGTCTGAATTTGGCACTAAGGAGTACATGATCTGAGCCACAGTCACCTCTGGGTCTTGTTTTTGCTGACTTATGTATAGAGCTTCTCCGTCTTTGATTTCAAAGAATATAATCAATCTCATTTTGGTATTGACCATCTGGTGATGTCCATCTGTAGAGTCTTCTCTTGTGTTGTTGGAAGAGGGTGTTTGCTATGACCAGTGCATTCTCTTGGCAAAACTCTATTAGCTTTTCCCCTGCTTCATTCTGTACTGCAAGGCTCCCAGACAGCCCTGCAAATCCATTGTGATGACACCCCCACCCTGCCCGGAGCTACGGCCAGACTGTGTAAGGCTGAGACTCACCACAGGCTTGCGGTGCACACTCTGGACAGCTGGGTCCCAGCCACTCCAGAGGGTTAGGAGGGCAGTGCCTGGGCCAATACCCTGAGGCAGGCCACCCTTCAGTGGCCCTGGTGGGCTGGTCCCATACACAAGGGTGGTTGGACCTGCTGGCATGAGAAGAGTTCAGTGCACAAGTGATGGGTCAGAGCTCAAATTCGCACTGAGCTGGAGACTCCTCCCGCTCTGAACACTCTGGCCACACTGGCCTTCTTGGAATGATCCTGCCACTTGCTTTATTTTTTTTTTTATTTTTTTTATTTTATAAATTTATTTATTTTAGTTGGGGGCTAATTACTTTACAATATTGTAATAGTTTTTGCCATACATTGACATGAATCAGCCATGGGTTTACATGTGTTCCCCTTCCTGGACCCCCCACCCACCTCCCTCCCCATCCCATCCCTCTGGGTCATCCCATTGCCCCGGCCCTGAGCCCTTGTCTCATGCATCGAACATGGAATGGTGTTCTGTTTCACATACGATAATATACATGTTTCAATGCTATTCTCCCAGAACGTCCCACCCTCACCTTCTCCCTCAGAGTCCATAAAATTGTTCCATGCATCTGTGTCTCTTATTCTGTCTCGCATATAGGGTTATTGTTACCATCTTTCAAATTCCATATATATGCATTAGTATACTGTATTGTTGTTTTTCTTTCTGGCTTACTTCACTCTGTATTATGGGCTCCAGTTTCATCCATCTCAGTAGAACCGATTCAAATGTATTTTTTTTAATGGCTGAGTAATATTCCATTGTGTATATGTACCACAGCTTCCTTATCCATTCGTCTGCTGATGGACATCTAGGTTGCTTCCATGTCCTGGCTATTGTAAACAGTGCTGCGATGAACATTGGGGTACACGTGTCTCTTTCAATTCTGGTTTCCTCGGTGTATATGCCCAGCAGTGGGATTGCTGGGTTATATGGCAGTTCTATTCCCAGTTTTTTAAGGAATCTCCACACTGTTCTCCATAGTGGCTGTACTAGTTTGCATTCCCACCAACAGTGTAAGAGGGTTCCCTTTTCTCCACACCCTCTCCAGCATTTATTGCTTGTAGACTTTTGGATAGCAGCCATTCTGACTGGTGTGAAATGATACCTCATTGTGGTTTTGATTTGCATTTCTCTAATAATGAGTGATGTTGAGCATCTTTTCATGTGTTTGTTAGCCATCTGTATGTCTTCTTTGGAGAAATGTCTGTTTAGTTCTTTGGCCCATTTTTTGATTGGGTCGTTTATTTTTCTGGAATTCAGCTGCAGGAGTTGCTTGTATATTTTTGAGATTAATTGTTTGTCTGTTGCTTCATTTGCTATTATTTTCTCCCATTCTGAAGGCTGTCTTTTCACCTTGCTTATAGTTTCCTTTGTTGTGCAAAAGCTTTTAATTTTAATTAGGTCCCATTTGTTTATTTTTGCTTTTATTTCCCATATTCTGGGAGGTGGGTCATGGAGGATCCTGCTGTGATTTATGTCAGAGAGTGTTTTGCCTATGTTTTCCTCTAGGAGTTTTATAGTTTCTGGTCTTACGTTTAGATCTTTAATCCATTTTGAGTTTATTTTTGTGTACGGTGTTAGGAAGTGTTCTAGTTTCATTCTTTTACAAGTGGTTGACCAGTTTTCCCAGCACCACTTGTTAAAGAGATTGTCTTTTCTCCATTGTATATTCTTGCCTCCTTTGTCGAAGATAAGGTGTCCATACGTGCGTGGGTTTATCTCTGGGCTTTCTATTTTGTTCCATTGATCTATATTTCTATCTTTGTGCCAGTACCATACTGTCTTGATGACTGTGGCTTTGTAGTAGAGCCTGAAGTCAGGCAGGTTGATTCCTCCAGTTCCATTCTTCTTCCTCAAGATTGCTTTAGCTATTCGAGGTCTCTTATATTTCCATACAAATTGTGAGATGATTTGTTCTAGTTCTGTGAAAAATACCATTGGTAGCTTGATAGGGATTGCATTGAATCTATAGATTGCTTTGGGTAGTATACTCATTTTCGCTATATTAATTCTTCCAATCCATGAACACGGTATATTTCTCCATCTGTTTGTGTCCTCTTTGATTTCTTTCATCAGTGTTTTATAGTTTTCTATATATAAGTCTTTTGTTTCTTTAGGTAGATATATTCCTAAGTATTTTATTCTTTTTGTTGCAATGGTGAATGGTATTGTTTCCTTAATTTCTCTTTCTGTTTTCTCATTCTTGGAGTATAGGAATGCAAGGGATTTCTGTGTGTTAATTTTATATCCTGCAACTTTACTATATTCATTGATCAACTCTAGTAATTTTCTAGTAGAGTCTTTAGGGTTTTCTATGTAGAGGATCATGTCATCTGCAAACAGTGAGAGTTTTACTTCTTCTTTTCCTATCTGTATTCCTTTTATTTCTTTTTCAGCTCTGATTGCTGTGGCCAAAACTTCCAAAACTATGTTGAATAGTAGTGGTGAGAGTGGGCATCCTTGCCTTGTTCCTGACTTTAGGGGAAATGCTTTCAATTTTTCACCATTGAGGATAATGTTTGCTGTGGGTTTGTCATATATAGCTTTTATTATGTTGAGATATGTTCCTTCTATTCCTGCTTTCTGGAGGGTTTTTATCATAAATGGATGCTGAATTTTGTCAAAGGCTTTTTCTGCATCTATTGAGATAACCATATGGTTTTTTTCTTTCAATTTGTTAATGTGGTGTATTACATTGATTGATTTGCGGATGTTAAAAAAACCTTGCAGTCCTGGGATAAAACCCACTTGGTCATGATGTATGATCTTTTTAATATGATGTTGGATTCTGTTTGCTAGAATTTTATTAAGGATTTTTGCATCTATGTTCATCAGTGATATTGGCCTGTAGTTTTCCTTTTTTGTGACATCTTTGTCTGGTTTTGGAATTAGGGTGATGGTGGCCTCATAGAATGAGTTTGGAAGTTTACCATCTTCTGCAATTTTCTGGAAGAGTTTGAGTAGGATAGGTGTTAGCTCTTCTCTAAATTTTTGGTAGAATTCCGCTGTGAAGCCGTCTGGTCCTGGGCTTTTGTTTGCTGGAAGATTTCTGATTACAGTTTCGATTTCCGTGCTTGTGATGGGTCTGTTAAGATCTTCTATTTCTTCCTGGTTCAGTTTTGGAAAGTTATACTTTTCTAAGAATTTGTCCATTTCTTCCAAGTTGTCCATTTTATTGGCATATAGCTGTTGGTAGTAGTCTCTTATGATCCTTTGTATTTCTGTGGAGTCTGTTGTGATCTCTCCATTTTCATTTCTAATTTTGTTGATCTGATTCTTCTCCCGTTGTTTCTTGATGAGTCTGGCTAATGGCTTGTCAATTTTGTTTATCTTCTCGAAAAACCAGCTTTTAGTTTTGTTGATTTTTGCTATGGTCTCTTTTGTTTCTTTTGCATTTATTTCTGCCCTAATTTTTAAGATTTCTTTCCTTCTACTGACCCTGGGGTTTTTCATTTCTTCCTTCTCTAGTTGCTTTAGGTGTAGAGTTAGTTGATTTATTTGATTTTTTTCTTGTTTCTTGAGGTACGCCTGTATTGCTATGAACCTTCCCCTTAGTATGGCTTTTACAGTGTCCCATAGGTTTTGGGTTGTTGTGTTTTCATTTTCATTCGTTTCTATGCATAATTTGATTTCTTTTTTGATTTCTTCTGTGATTTGTTGGTTATTCAGAAGCGTGTTGTTTAGCCTCCATATGTTGGAACTTTTAATAGTTTTTTTCCTGTAATTGAGGTCTAATCTTACTGCATTGTGGTCAGAGAAGATGGCTGGGATGATTTCAATTTTTTTGAATTTACCAAGGCTAGATTTATGGCCCAGGATGTGATCTATCCTGGAGAAAGTTCCATGTGCACTTGAGAAAAAGGTAAAATTGATTGTTTTGGGGTGGAAAGTCCTGTAAATATCAATTAAATCTAATTTGTCTATTGTATCATTTGAAGTTTGTGTTTCCTTGTTAATTTTCTGTTTAGTTGATCTATCCATATGCGTGAGTGGAGTATTAAAGTCTCCCACTATTATTGTGTTATTGTTAATTTCCCCTTTCATACTTGTTAGTATTTGCCTTATATATTGTGGTGCTCCTATGTTGGGTGCATATATATTTACGATTGTTACGTCTTCTTCTTGGATTGAACCTTTGATCTTTATGTAGTGTCCTTCTTTGTCCCTTTTCACATCCTTTATTTTAAAGTCTATTTTATCTGAAATGAGTATTGCGACTCCTGCTTTCTTTTGGTCTCCGTTTGCATGAAATATGTTTTTCCATCCCTTCACTTTCAGCCTGTGTGTGTCCCTAGTTTTGAGGTGGGTCTCTTGTAGACAGCATATATAGGGGTCTTGTTTTTGTATCCATTCAGCAAGCCTTTGTCTTTTGGTTGGGGCATTCAACCCATTTACATTTAAGGTAATTATTGATAAGTATGATCCCGTTGCCATTTACTTTGTTGTTTTGAGTTCGTGTTGAAACATCCTTTCTGTGTTTCCTGTTTAGAGAAGATCCTTTAGCGTTTGTTGGAGAGCTGGTTTGGTGGTGCTGAATTCCCTCAGCTCTTGCTTGTCTGTAAAGCTTTTGAATTCTCCTTCATATCTGAATGAGATCCTTGCTGGGTACAGTAATCTGGGTTGTAGATTATTCTCTTTCATTACTTTAAGTATGTCCTGCCATTCCCTTCTAGCCTGAAGGGTTTCTATTGAAAGATCAGCTGTTATCCTTATGGGGATCCCCTTGTGTGTTATTTGTTGTTTTTCCCTTGCTGCTTTTAATATTTGTTCTTTGTGTTTGATCTTTGTTAATTTGATTAATATGGGTCTTGGGGTGTTTCGCCTTGGGTTTATCCTGTTTGGAACTCTCTGGGTTTCTTGGACTTCTGTGACTATTTCTTTCCTCATTTTAGGGAAATTTGCAACTATTATCTCCTCGAGTATTTTTTCATGGCCTTTCCTTTTATCTTCTTCTTCTGGGACTCCTATGATTCGAATGTTGGGGCGTTTCATATTGTCCCAGAGGTCCCGGAGGCTTTCCTCATTTCTTTTGATTCTTTTTTCTTTTTTCCTCTCTGCTTCGTTTATTTCCATCATTCTATCTTCTACCTCACTTATCCTATCTTCTGCCTCCGTTATTCTACTGTTGGTTCCCTCCAGAGTGTCTTTTATCTCCTTTATTTCATTATTCATTCTATATTGACTCCTTTTTATTTCTTCTAAGTCCTTGATAAACATTTCTTGCATCTTCTCAATCTTTGTCTCCAGGCTATTTATCTGTAACTCCATTTTGCTTTCAAGATTTTGGATCATTTTTATTATCATTATTCTAAATTCTTTTTCAGATAGATTCCCTATCTCCTCCTCTTTTGTTTGGCTTTGTGGGCATTTCTCATTTTCCTTTACTTGCTGAGTATATCTCTGCCTTTTCATCTTGTTTAGATTGCTGTGTTAGGCATGGCCCTTCTGTATTCTGGTTGTATGAAGTTCCTCTTTATTGTGGAGGTTTCTCACTGCGGTTGGGGTTGGACAGGTGGCTTGTCAAGGCTTCCTGGTTGGGGGAGCTTGTGTCGGTGTTCTGGTGGGTGGAGCTGGATTTCTGCTCTCTAGAGTGCAATGGAGTGACCAGTATTAATTTTTGAGATGTCTATGGATTTGGTGTGCCTCTGGGCAGCCTGTATATTGATGCTCAGGGCTATGTTCCTGCGTTGCTGGAGAATTTGTGTGGTATGTCTTGCTCTGGAACTTATTGGCTCTTGGGTGGAGCTTGGTTTCAGTGTATATATGGAGGCTATTGGATGGTCTCTTATTAATTAATGTTTCCCCTGGCTTTCAGTCTTATTCTTGCAGTAGCCTCTAGACTTCTCCTTCCATACAGCCTCAATAATAAAACTTTTAGGTTAATGGTGAAAAGATTCTCCACAGTGAGGGATACCCAGAAAGGTTCTCTGAGTTACATGGAGAGATGAGGTGGGGGGGGGTTTGGGGTGACCAGGAGGGGAAGAGGGGAATTCAAATGTGGAGAGAGCAATCTAGCCAGTAAGCACTTCCCTCTGTGCTTTCCACAGTTTGGAACCCTCAGAGTGGTTCACAGAGATACATAGAGAGGGGGGAGGAAGGTAATAGAGGTGAGCATGAGTAGAAAGGGAGGAATCAAGAGGGGAGAGAGAGATCTGGGCAGTATCCTGTTCCTGAAGTGTTCTCCGGTACCCAGAACACCCTCAGAGATTCACAGAATTGGGTTGAGAAGAGAAGGAGGAGCGTGGGAGATAGAGGTTCCCTGGGGGAGAAGAAAGAGCATCAATAGGGGGAGAGAGTGACCAGGCCAGTGATCACACTCCTGAGTAAAAATGGGTCCTAAAGATTGGGTTCTTAAATGTACAAAATTGATATCAAATATGTAAAACAAAGATTAAAAATCTAGAGTAGAGGTTAGACTCTTATAAAACTTACAATATAAAAAAAAAAAAGAAAAAAGTAAACAGTGTAAAAAGAAAAAAAAACAGTAAAACAGTAAAAAAAGAAACAGTAAAAAAAAGTAAAACAGGAAAAAAAAAACATTAAAAAAAGAAAACACAAAAGGTATAAGATATATGTATGTAGTTTGCTTCAAAAATAGGGTGTTTTTTTTTTGCAAGTTAATAGTGGGTTATGAAAATGAAATTTAAAGGTGTAACAGAGGACTTGAAGAAAAAGGAAAGAAGAGAAAAAAAATTTTTTTTAATTTAAAAAAAAAATTAAAAAAAAAAAATAATAATAGTAAAAAAATATATATATCCCGGACTTTCTCTGGAGCTGTTGTGAGCAGTGTGGGATCTGCTCAGTTTCAGATAGATCCTTATTCCTGCTTATACTTTTCAAGATCTATAAGTCCTTTTCAATGCAGTCGGTATTAACTACAGGGATTTTAATCTGTTTGCCTGTCCCTTCCAAAGCGCTTCCCTCTGTTTATTTGGCTTCTGTTTGGAGATGTCTTCAGTATCTAATTTCAGCCCTGCAACAAAGCGGTGGAGGTGATCTCTTTAGGTTCGCTTGTTCAATCGTGCTGTGGGGAGGAAGGAACACTGCAAATCTGGCGTGTGTGTGGTAAGCTCGCAGTGTCTCGGCCGCACTGGGTTCGCCCCCGCTCACGGCGTGTGTGCTTTCCCCGTCTACCCTGCTCAGGCTTCAGGTTACTCGGCCGGGGAGCGGGCCCTGAGCTGCGTGCACTTCCCAGGTCTAAGCCGCTCAGGTTCAGGCTCCCGGTTACTCCACAAAGGCGCAGACTCGGTTTCGCCCGCGGCTTGTGCCGTTCCCGGTCGGAGCTGCCCCGGCGGCCAGGAGTTTGGCGAGCGCGCTCCCCCCGCGTTGGGGCGGTGCGGCTTATCGCCTCCCTGGTCCCCGCCTCGGTTTACGGGCGCGCCCGGCTCCGGTGTGCTTTGTGTCGGTTCTGGGGAGCTGGTCTCTGGCTGCGACCCTCCCGGCGGCTGTCGACCCTCTGGGGTCTCAGGCAGTCTTTGCTTAGAAACTGGGAGCCTGTTTGCAGTTTGGTAGAGGGTGCCCTCTCTGGAGCCGAGTTTGCCCCTTTCCGGCTCTGGCGGGCCCCGCCTGCCCGCTGTGTCCGGCGGGGGATGAGGCGGTCCGCAGCCGGCTAGCTCTCCTCTGGTATCGCTCAGTCCTTTGTTCTGTGAGCGGGCCGGCAGTGCCTTAGAGTTGGGGTTTTCGCGGGATAGTTCTCTCTCTCTGGCTGTCCCACAGTTTAGGTTACTATCTCACGTTAGCTCCCTCAGATTGCCCTCGGGGCACTCGGGCCCGGTCCTTACCCTAGGCAGTGCCGCCCGCTCCTCTCCGTTCAGCCCCCACTTGCTGGTGGCGGATGATGCGAGCGTCTGGGGTTCTTTGCTGGGAGTTGCTTTAGGCACGTAATCTGTGGATTTTATTTATTTTTTCCTCCCAGTTACGTTGCCCTCCGAGATAAGAAATCCTCCCCCACACCCGCTGGTGAGAGGGTTTCCTGGTGCTTGGAAATTCCTCCTCTTTTACGACTCCCTCCCCGGGACGGGTCTCCGTCCCTAACTCTTTTGTCTCTCTTTTTATCTTTTATAATTTCTCCTACCTATTTTGAAGATAATGCGCTGTTTTTGTGGAAGCCTGACGTCCTCAGCCAGCCTTCAGAAGTAGTTTTGTGAAGTTTGGTCAGCGTTCAGATGTTCTTTCGATAAATTTGTGGAGGAGAGAGTGGTCTCCCCGTCCTATTCCTCCGCCATCTTCTGACTGGCCTGCCACTTGCTTTAGAAGAATGTCCCCTATATCCTTACACACAGCACACATTTACCTGGTCTTGCTGTCTTCCACTAATGACCTCCTGATCAATGCGACCTCCCTGATTCCCCATCCTCCTTCCTGTTCTGCCCTTCTTTGTAGCACTTAACACAATTGTGATTATATGCTTCTTCGGTGGAAGCCATAAACTCCAAGAGGGCAGGGACCAGGTCTGTCTCATTTAGGGTTGTACCAAAATTTCTGGTGTAAGTACAGAGCAAGTATCTGTTGAATAGATAGATAGGGCTGTTCCAAAAAAGGAGGAAATGAATGGATGAGTGAGTGTGAGTGAATGAATGAATAAATGAAGGAGAGGATGAATGTAAGGTAGTGGTGGTTGTTGCTGTATAGTTGCTAAGTGGTGTCTGACTCTTTTGTGACCCCATGGGCTGTCCATGGCATTTTTCCAGGCAAGAAAACTGGAGTGGCTTGGCATTTCCTTCTCCAAGGGATCTTCCAGGCCCAGGAATTGAACCCATAGCTCCTGCATTATAGGTGGATTCTTTACTGCTGAGCCACTGGAGAAGCAAGGTGGGCCTGCCAATTAAAAACTGAGGGACAGGGACTTCCCTGTTGGTCCAGTTGGTAAGACTCCAAGCTCCCAAACAGCAGCACCGGTTTAATCCCTGGTGGGGAAATGGATCCCACATGTCAAATGGTACGACAAAACAAAACAAAACAAAAAAACCCAAATCCCAAAATACAAAAAAATACTAAGGGACAAAGCTCAGCTCTTTGGACTTGATCCACAGTTTCTGATCTTTTTCTTTTTTTGGCTGAGCCTCAGCCTGTGGGGTCTTAGTTTCCTGACCAGTGACTGAACCTGGGCCACAGCAGTAAAAGCATTGAGTCCTAATCACTGGGCCACCAGGGAATTCCCTTTCTGACCATATCCTAAGGATGGGGAGAGTTGTTGGAGCTGAGTACTTGCTCTGGTTGCCCTGAGCAACCAGCGAGGAGTTCGTGGATGCTGAGTGTGGATATTTTCAGCTCCCTGCTGGGAGGAGCTGCACACGGGAGCTCACTCAAGAGAAATCGTATGATTGTCTGAAGAGACAAAGTCCCTGCCTGCAGGTCATTTCTGAAGTTAAAGAGTAACTTGAGGGTTGTCACAACTGGTTGAAATTCAGTCTGAACCTCACATATTGCAACAATGAGCTAGGCTGCTAGACTAAAGTCTTAAGAGTCAACAGCACAGCTTTCTCCTTCTTGGGCCTGCTGACAGGGTCTTGGCCTGACATGTCACTGAAGGTCCCCAGTAAATGGTCAACTCACCTCACCCAAGCCAGGGCCACTGTCAGAAAAAATCCCTGCTACACTCTGAACCTAGATCCATCTTATGAAGTAAAGCAGTTGGTTTGAAGTCCCTATCATCTCTGACATTTCATAATTTCATGATTCCCACTCTGTATTACTTGGTAGGGAAGTGTGCAAGCCAGTTGGCGAGAGACTCAGAGACTCAAGTCTGAGCCTGTGCTTGAAGGAGCCTCCATTTGGGAGATTCTGTGGGTCTTTTAAAGAATGAGGAGGGGGTGGATGTGAAATTTAGTTAAGTATTTGGTGCATTTCTGTTGAAGGAACTAGCAAATTAATGGATATATGAAGTCAAGAGTAAATAAAGGAGTGGTCAATAAGTCACAAGGGTGAGGGTTGGGTCAAAGAAATCTTGGCAGAGAAAATGCTGGAGCTGTGTCAGGAAAGGTTGGAACAAAGTCTGAAGCTAGTGCGGGGGTTGTGATCATAGCAAGAGGCTTCCTTCTGTCCTTCTTCCTGCTCCCTCCCACCTGCTCCTCTCACATGACTAGGTCCTAACAAAATCTAGGGGAAGGCTTTGCTCCCAGGTACTGTCTCACCAAGTTTATTTACAGCAACTTGCAGCCACAGGGCAAGGTCCAGGTGGGAAGACCTTTCTATCCCCAACTTGACCTCCCAAACACTCTGGCACCCAGAGAACAGCACATCCAGAGCTCAACCTGGAAGAGATCAGCCATGGTGCTCTGGGGTCCAGTGCTGGGAGCCCTGCTAGTGGCCATTGTGGGATATCTGTGCCTGCGGGGGCTGCTCCGGCAACGAAGACCCAAGGAGCCCCCTCTGGATAAGGGCCCCATGCCCTGGCTGGGCCATGCCATGGCTTTCCGGAAGAATATGTTCGAATTTCTAAGGCACATGCAGGCCAAACATGGGGACATATTCACGGTACAGCTAGGGGGCCAATACTTCACCTTTGTCATGGACCCTCTCTCTTTTGGCCCCATCCTCAAGGATGCTCAGAGGAAGCTAGACTTTGTGGAGTATGCGCAAAAACTGGTGCTAAAGGTATTTGGATACCGCTCCGTGCAGGGAGACTATAGGATGATACACTCAGCCAGCACCAAGCACCTCATGGGGGAAGGCTTGGAGGAGCTCAACAGAGTCATGTTAGACACCCTGTCCTTCGTTATGCTCGGGCCCATAGGGCCCAGTCTGGACACCCACCGCTGGCGTGAGGATGGCCTCTTTCACTTCTGCTACAACATCTTGTTCAAGGCTGGCTACCTGAGCTTGTTCGGCTACACAAAGGACAAGAAGCAGGACCTGCTGCAGGCAGAGGAGTTATTCCTGGAGTTTCGCAAGTATGACCGCCTGTTCCCCAGGTTTGTTTACTCCCTGCTGGGGCCCCGGGAGTGGCTGGAAGTGGGCCGGCTCCAGCGTCTCTTCCATAAGGCACTCTCCGTGGAACACAACCTGGAGAAGTATGGTGTAAGCAACTGGATCACCTACATGCTTCAGTTTCTGAGGGAGCAGGGCGTCTCCCCGGCCATGCAAGACAAGTTCAACTTCATGATGCTCTGGGCCTCCCAGGGTAACACAGGGCCTACCTCTTTCTGGGCCCTCTTGTTCCTCCTGAAGCACCCAGAGGCCATGCGGGCTGTGAGGGAGGAGGCCACCCGGCTCCTGGGAGAGGTCAGTCTGGAGGCTAAGCAGTCCTTCAAGTTCGGTGCCCTGCACCGCATGCCGGTGCTGGACAGCGTGATGGAAGAAACCCTGCGGCTGAGGGCCTCGCCCACCCTCCTCAGGGTGGTGAACGATGACCAGATCCTGCAGATGGCCAGTGGGCAGGAGTACCTACTCCGCAATGGAGACATCCTGGCCCTCTTCCCTTATCTCTCAGTGCACATGGACCCCGACATCCACCCCAAGCCCACCGCCTTCAGGTACGATCGCTTCCTCACCCCCAGCGGCAGCCGAAAAGTAGACTTCTACAAGGCAGGCAAGAAGATCCGCCACTATACCATGCCCTGGGGCTCGGGCGTCTCCATCTGCCCTGGGAGGTTCTTAGCCCTCAACGAGATGAAGCTCTTTATCCTGCTCATGGTCATGAACTTTGACCTGGAGTTGGTGGACCCTGACACACCTGTGCCACCCGTGGACCCCCAGCGCTGGGGCTTTGGCACCACACAGCCTACCCACGAGGTGCGATTCCGCTACCGCCTGCGGCCTGTGGAGTGAGCTCTGTCCAGGCGGCCGCAAGTCTGGCTGGGGGGGCTCCCCTGGGTCTCTGCCTCCTCTCACCCACCCCTCTAAAGCCCCAGACCACCCGCCTCCTCTGTCCTGCTTGTCCTCCCTGCTCTTTGGCATCCTTCTGGTCACCTTACAGGCTGATACTTCTCTCCTGATAACACCATCTCTCACGGTGGATGCTGCGTAACTCACCTCTAACAGGAAGTCCAGGGAAGGGGAAATACCTGTGGGCAGCTCAGTTTGGGGGATAATACATGCCATGACAAATCTCACGTAGTACAGACACCGGTTACAGTGAGTCATGTAGCATCTTGCAAACACTGGCCTCCACCCTCCCACTAGGCTTTGCTTGTTTTCCTCAACACTTACCCTGTGGGATTCAGGGTCTAGAACAGTGTCATCCAATAGCCATATGAGGCAAGGCACACATGTAATTTTTCATCTCCTAGCTGACACGTGTTTAAAAGTAAAAAGAAACTGGTGAAATTCATTTTTCTACTGCATTTTACTTGTCTCGATGTATCTAAAATATTAGCATTTCAACGGGGAGTTAGTACAAAAGTATTAATGAAATATTTTTACATTTCTTTTTCCCTCCAAAATCTGGTCTGTACTTTTCAACCCTTCACACTGAGTGCTCAATAGCTGTGTGGCTTCTGTATTGGACAGAGCAGCTCTAGAGAAGGGTGGCCTTTTATGGAGGAGTTATGTAAGGTCCTGTCCCCCCTCCGCCACCCCTGCTACCCTTCTTAGAGCTCAAACTCAGCAGCTCTCTCCATGTGGGACCTGTGGACTCTCTGTTTACCCTACTGCCAGAGACTTTTTTTCCAAGAGCACCTCTGAGCATCCCCTTTTTACTTTTCTGGCTCCTCATCACCTCCACACAGTTGATATTTAAGTTCTGCCACATGTAGTCCCCGCATTTTCAATCCAGTGCAATTCAACTTTGACAACTTTCTCCAGTGGAACTGTCTGTAAAGTACAGTGCTTGTTTTCACTCTTAGTTCCGGGGCTGGCTATTCCTGGAAGCCTCTTGAACCTCACCCATCCCATTCTCTGGCCAGAGATGGCCTCCACTCCACCCTCTCCCTGGAGCACCTCTACCACTGTGTGTATCACAGCCCCTCTGTCACGTCATTGTTTTCTGTGTCCTGTTTTCTGCCTCCTGCACCTGCTTCAGACTGCAGCCCACAGGGCTTGGTATCTTATTCCTTCATCTCTGACCTCAATTCCCTAAATGTAGATTAAATTACAGAAACCTGACTTCCAGTCTTGTCTACTTTACTTTGGCTCATGTCCTCCTGGACTCCATTCCATCCAGCCAAAAATTTTGTTCTGAGCACTACTGTCTGCCAGGCTCTGTGCTGGGGTTTGCAGGTGGCTCTGGGAGCTGGGAGAAAGCAGTGATGCTTTAGAAGCTCAGGAAGAGAGAGACAGCACTGTGGCTCAGGGGCTCCCTGGGAAAGGCTTCTCGGTGGACGTGTCGGTGCACAGGGAGGATGCCGACTGTGGGAGACACGGAGCACCCAGGCAGGGCACATCCGTCAGGAATCCTTAGGTCGCAGGGAACAAAAGACCACCACCCCAAACTGAAAAGACATCCATTGGTTCGTCTCACTGTCAAGTGCAGGCTTGGGATGTCCTTCAGCCGGGCCTTGATTCTGGGGCTTTGGCATTGACCCCAGGATCTGCTCACTCACTGCTGTCACCTCCCCTTCTGAAGTTCGAGCTGATAGAGGAGCAGCCCCAGACCTCATACACCCCCTGATTTCAGTTTCATGCCTCTGTTCTAGCATGTTCTAGTTGAGTTGCTTTTCACAAGCTCTGCCTGGGCCTGGGCCCATCCCTAAATGAATCACTGTGCCAGGCAAACATAAGGCCAAAGCTGGCCAAAGACTCATGCTCCACCCAACCACCACCCAAAGCACAGGGCAGAGTGACGCTGGAGTGGTTTCCCAGAGCAGGTAGGACTCAGTTACATAACAAGGGTGAGGGGATACTTGGCTGAAAAATGACCCCTGTTCCATGAGGGAGCCGACCAGCATAAGAGCAGAGATGGGAATGTGAAGGAAACAACAATGGGTGTGGGACCCAGGAAATGAAAAGCCAGGAGAAGGAGTGTGAGGGTGAAACGGTGTGTGGGATTCTGGATGTGCAAAGTCCAGCCTTAAGACTGGACAAAGGTCTTGGATTTGATGGTGTAGGCTCTGAGGGACCCCTGAAGCCTCCTGAGTGAGGGCAGGGGAGGCAGAAGAAGGGAGAAGCTCCTGGACCACCAGAAACGTGTTTACTCGGCCTCCCACCCACGGACTCTCATGGGTGGAGCCCCTCCAGCCCCTCCTGACTGCCAGCCCCTGGAGCCAGCATCAGGGCTGTGATATTAAACAAAATTGCGATCATATTTTCCCAGCTGAGCTTCAGGGAAAGGGGCAGCCTGGTGGGTGGCAGACAATCTGGCTACTCTGCAGGGCGTGGGAGTGATGGCTGAGAGTGCTGTGGTCAGTGGCTGCTGGGTGTAGATCAGATGACACGCAAGCACGAGGATGGGCAGCACAGAGGTCAGCTGTTAAGCTAAGGCGGCCATTCAGGCAAGTGAGTAAAGACTCCGGGAGGAAGTGAAAGAAAAGGGTGGGAGAGAGCAAACACTGCTGATGGCTGAGGACTGACAACTGACCAGTGGGATCAGCAACATGGTCACTGAGGCCTCTGAAGGGAAGACTTCGGTGGATGCACCGAGGAGCTGGGTCCCCTCTGCTCTCATGGACTGTGGTGTGACTGCTCAAGCTGAGTTTTTCCCTGTGTCCCCCGTGTCGGGGAAGCTCTCAGCCTGCCTCTCCCCAAGGTCATTCATGCCCATTACATCCTCCTGGGCAGTGAGTCCGCTACTCTCAGAAGAGCTGGACGGCAGGGCCTGTTGCCTTCTGAGCACAGTGGCCAGGAAAGCCTTGAGGTACTGGCGGAAGCGGTGGCTGGAGAAGGCATAGAGGACGGGGGTGAAGCAGCAGTGGAGGAAGGCGATGCTCTCTGTCACCTGCAGCGCATAGTCCAGGTGCTGGCTGACCCTGCAGTCCCCAAAGACTTGCAGGTCCAGCAGCGAGTGCAGAAACAAGGTGAGATTGTACGGGAACCACAGCACAAAGAAGGCCACCACCAGAGCTACGGCCATCCTCAGGGCCCGGCTCTGGCCCGGGGGCCTCAGACTGACCAGCACAGAGCCAATGCGGGAGTAGAAGAAGATCATGGCAAGGAGGGGGAGGAGAAACCCCAGCAGATTCTGCTGGAAGCGGAGGAAGAGCTTCCAGATGGTCCCGTGTCCCCCAAAATCCGCAGAGCAGTCCCACACGCCCGGGGAGTTTTCATGCGTCCTCACAAAGACCATGTCAGGAATGGAGACAGCCAGGGCCACAGCCCACACAGTGGCTGCAAGCAGCAGGCTCTTGGCTCGGGTCCTCAGTCGGTGGTAGGGCTGAGCGCAGACAATCTCCAGGTACTTGTCCAGGCTCATACAGCTAATGAAGAAGATGCCACTGTAGAAGTTCACGGTATAGAGGGTGCTCACCACCTTGCATAAGAAGCTCCCAAAGACCCAATGCCACGCCACAGAGATGCCCCAGAAGGGCAGCGTCACCACAAACAGGAGGTTGGAGATGGCCAGGTTCAGCAGATAGGTCTCGGTCATCCGTCTTCGAGGCACGAACCGGAGCAAGACCGCTAGCAGGAGGAGGTTTCCAACCAGGCCCAGCACAAAGATCAGGCTGTAGAAGAGAGGAAGAAAGACTCTGGCAAATGACAGCACCTCATCCTTCCTGCACAGCATGAAGATCATGTCCTCCAGGTAGTACTCATAGTCATAGAAGTAGCTGCTGTTCTCAGAACTGGTCGCCTTGGTGGTGGGTGGCAGCGGGGAGGCGGTGGCGGCCATGGTCCTGGAGCTCTGCGGGCCAGAGAGCAGTGTGAGCCACAGGAGACAGGTCCAGGCCTTCCAGCCCTCTCTCCAAACCCACTGCAGCCCCTTTTCTGGGGTGTTCAATAGACTCTCCACATTTACACCAGTACCTGCAGGCTAGCGACTAGGAGTACAAGTGCGGGCAGCCCAAGGCTACCACGTGATAGTGAGGTCATCTTGGGTAGGTGACGTAACCTCAGGTGTTCTCACAGTATTCACTTCTCTTCTTTATTTTGTCCCTCATCATTTATAAAGACTGATAAGGTCATTTGTGTCTTCTTTATTATTGAGGGATACCAATTCACCTGAGCTTCCCAGGTGGCACAAGTGGTAAAGAACCCACCTGCCAATGCAGGTAGATGTAAGAGACGCGAGTTCGATCCCTGGTTTGGGACGATCCCCTGGAGGAGGGCACGGTAATATTCTTGCCTGGAGAATCCCATGGACAGAGGAGCCTGGCAGCTTGCAGTCCATAGGGTTGCACAGAGTCAGACATGACTGAAGCGACTCAGCACACACCAATTCACCTATTTATTGAGTCTGTATACCCTTCCTCATGTGTGGCTTAAAATTAATCTTCTTTGTGTGGTTTGTAATTTTTTTTTTTATTTAATGGCCATGCTACACAGCTTGCAAGATCTTAGTTCCCTGACCAGGGACTGAACTCATACCCCTGCAGTGGAAGCACAGAGTCTTAACTGCTAGACCACCAGGGAAGTTACTTGTTTTTTTTAATGAGAGCTTCTCTTCAGTGGGGCTTGCTTATTCTATATTTAGCTAGTGTGTCCACTCTGGTTTAGAGCTCTCTTTACTTCTGTCACTTGAGGATTTCCCTTGCTTTGGTTATTTTAAAAGTATTTTTGGGAGAACAAGATGGCAGAGGAGTAGGTAGACATGGAGTACATCTCTCTCCATGGATTCATCAGGAATACACCTTCAGACACAGAAGATCTTGCAGAACAACAGCTGAGAACAGGCAGGAGTACCTGACCACTGGAAAAGAATATATAGAACCACGCAAAATGGAGCTGGGCCAGAGGAATCAACCGTCCTGACTACAGACTATACTACAAAGCTACAATCATCAAGGCAGTGTGGTACTGACATAAAAACAGAAATATAGACCAATAAAACAAGATAGAAAACAGAGATAAACCCACACACTTATAGCTATCATATTTTTGACAAAGGAGGCAAGAATATACAATGGGATGAAGACAGTCTTTTCAATAAGTGGTGCTAGAAAAGCTGGACAGCTACATATAAAAGAATGAAATTAGAACACTTTCTAACACCATACACAAAGATAAACTCAGAATGGATTAAACACCTAATTGTAAGACAAGAAACTATAAAACTCTTAGAAGAAAACTTAGGCAGAACCCTCTATGATGTAAGTCACAGCAAGATCCTTTACGACTCACCTCCTAGTGTAATGGATATAATAACAAAAATAAACAAGTGGGACATAATTAAACTTAAAAGCTTTTGCATAGCAAAGGAAACCATAAAGGTGAAAAGACAACCTTCAGAATGGGAGAAAGTAACAGCAAATGAAACAAGTAACAAAGGATCAATTTCCAAAATATACAAGCAGCTCATACAAGTCAATACCAGAAAAACAAATAACCCAGTCAAAAAGTGGAGAAAAGACCTAAACAGGTATTTTTCCAGAAACATAAGATAGCTAATAAATACATGAAAAGATGCTCAACATTGTTCATTATTAGAGAAATGCAAATGAAAACTACAATGAGATATCACCTCACACCAGTCAGAATGGCCATCATCAAAAAACCTACAAACAATAAATGCTGGAGAGGGTGTGGAGAAATGGGAACCCTCTTGGACTATTGGTAGGAATGCAAATTGATACAGTCACTATGGAAGACAGTTGGAGATTCCTTAAAAAAAAAAGGAATAAAACCACTATATGACCCAGCAATCGCACTACGAGGCATATACCCTGAGGAAACCAAAACTGAAAAAGACACATATACCCCACTGTTCACTGCAGCACTATTTAGAACAGCTAGGACATAGAAGCAACCTAGATGCCTATCAACAGATGAAAGGATAAAGAAGCTGTGGTACATATATACAATGGAATATTGCATGTATGCGTGTTAAGTCACTTCAGTCGTGTCTGACTCTTTGGGACCCTATGGAATGCAGCCTGCCAGGTTCCTCTGTCCATGGGATTCTCCAAGCAAGAATACTGGAGTGGGTTGCCATGCCATCCTCCAAGAGATCTTCCCCATCCAGGGATCAAATCCGCATCTCCTGTGGCTCCTGCATCTCCTGCATTGCAGGCAGATTCTTTACCACTGAGCCACCAGGGAAGCCCATGGTGGAATATTCCTCAGCCATAAAAAGGGATGCGTTTGAGTCAGTCCTGATGAGGTAGATGAACGCAGAGCCTATTATACAGAGTGAAGTAAGTCAGAAAGAGAAAAACAAATATCATATACTAACGCACATGGAACATAGAAAGGTGGTACTGATGAAATTATTTGAAGGGCAGCAATGGAGACACAGACATAGAGAACAGATTGATGGACCCTGCAGGGGTGGAGAAGGGAGAGCATGGGATATATGGAGAGAGTAATACGGAAACATACATTACCATATGCAAAATAGATAGCCAATGGGAATTTGCTGTATGACCCAGAGAACTCAAACCGGGGCTCTGTGACAACCTAGAGGGGTGGGGAGGGGAGGGAGATGGGAAGGAGGTTAAAGAAGGAGGGGACATAGGTATGCCTGTGGCTGATTCACTTTAATGTTTGGCAGAAACCAACACAATACTGTAAAGCAATTATCCTTCAATTAAAAGCAAATTTATTTTAAAAATATTTTATTCATAAATATTTAGTTTTATGTCAATAATTTCACTTGTAAATATTCAATATGTTACAAGTATTTTTATCCCTTCCTTCTAGGTTTGCACCAGAAAGATATGAACCATCATGTTGATAGACTCAGAACCTACAAACCTACTAATTCCTCAGTTTTCCCATCTTTACACTGATATTAATAATTGTGCCTATTTCATGGGGTTCTCGTGAGGCTTAAACGTGATAATTCAGGCAGGGCATTTCAAGCTCTATGAAGAATGGCCAGGACACAGGAGGCAATCAGCACCCATTCGCTTAAATTACTGCTTTGCCCA
This sequence comes from Giraffa tippelskirchi, assembly GCF_054371585.1. Lineage (NCBI taxonomy): Eukaryota > Metazoa > Chordata > Mammalia > Artiodactyla > Giraffidae > Giraffa > Giraffa tippelskirchi. Next base: position 14,365,138 of record NC_137283.1, on the reverse strand, counting down.
GAAGTGAGTTCACTATCTTCTAAATCAGCCTTTTCTCCTCTATCTAACTGAACACCACCACCAGCTACTTGGTCTCCTAAGATTGAACTGTACAGTCCCCATCACCCTTCTGTGTGTCTCTACCTCCTCACTGCTGTCCTCAGGTCCCACAAAAATACACATGTGATAAAAAATATATACATAATACTCTTTTAAATAAAATTAAGGCAAATGAAATATATATATATATATATATATATATATAAATAACAATCTCATGAAGTATACAAACATATGCTAGGAAGGAGTACAAAGAGATGAAAGGCAGGGGACTCACGATGGTGGCTGCCTGGGTAGGAGAAGCCAGAGACACGGAATGGAGTAGGTCACTGTTCAAAGTCAAGTTCCCCTGGACAGCAGTTTCCCAGGTTTTAGTTGTACTGTTAAACATAATAGTTTAATAGTTTCTTTTTAAAAGAAAGCCTCACATGAACCCGTGAAAAAAGCCTGTCATGAACCAAGGATTATGCTCAGTCCTGTTCTGTGTTCTACCGGGAGAGAAACTTCATGTTCAACACATTAAATTGTTCACTGATGGAGAGAGGAAGGAGATAAAAAAGAATTTGTTGGCCAAACAGGCACCCATGTGCAGTCACCAGAATAAGGCCTGTAGGCTGGTAATGATAATGGGCCACAAACCCAGAAATACAAATCAACTCCATCTTGTACCTTTGCATTTTAGTTTTTATTCTTTTGGGGGAAGAGGAACTGTACTGTATGGCTTGTGAAATCTTAGTTCCCCGACCAGGGATCAAACCTGGGCATTCAGCAGTGAGAGCGCTGAGTCCTAACCACCAGATCACCAGCAAATTCCCTATTTCTTACCCTATGGTTGTAAATGAGGTTTAACTTTTTAACATGTTCAATGCCAGTCTGTATTTCTTCTATGCATGATTTATTGTTTTAATGGGTAGGATTCTCATTTTAGAAGAGGTTTTCTATAATAAGATTTTAGCTTTTTGCAGATATACTGGAAATATTCCCAGTCCTTTCTGGTAGAAATTTTGTATGGTTTTTTTTTTCTTCCAGGTAGAATTTTGAAGGAAATGTTGATTCAGGTCCTCGGCTGACTCCTAGTATCCATGACACTGTGACCCTGTGATGGAAATATGCATTCTGCGGAGGCTGAACCTCTCCCAGGAGTCCTCCTACTCCTTGAGCCTCTGCCTCACCCTTGGGCTTCTGTCAACTGGCCTCTGGGCCAGAGATTGGGGAAACATAAACGCCCTATCCCCACCCCAAGGCCTCAGCCTGGGTGGCTTTAACTAGGGCTGGGCTCTGCTCCTGACTGGACTTGAGAACTTGGCCCTGTGCCTTCATTCCTGGTCCTCCACTTCCTTCCTGTGCATCTGGGGTCTCCTGTGTGTGAGCCCCTGACTTTCCTGGGCAGCAGTCATGACATCCTCCAGCACATGGCTGGTTTGTGAGTCTGTGTTGCTGGGGTTGGGAGGAGGGACTATCCTTCTGCACTTAGGCCTAATTAGGGTTTTTAGTCAGGAAGTTGTTGTTATTTAGTCACTAAGTCAGGCCCAACTCTTTTTTGTGGCCCCCTGCACTGTACTCCACCAAGCTCCTTTGTCCATGGGATTTCCTAGGCAAGAATACTGGAGTGGGTTGCCATTTCCTTTTCCAAGGGATCTTCCCGACCCAGGATCGAATTTGCATCTTCTGCATTGGCAGGCGAATTCTTTACCACTGAGCCACCAGCGAAGCCCAGTCAAGAGTTACCACTAATTAAATAACAGCTCTTCTAGTCTGTCAGCACTGACCTTGATCCTGATCTGGCTTCTCAAAGTCCCTGTCTTTTGCTTTAATAAACAACCAAATCTGATGATTGTTTTGATCAAAGCCAGAGGTCAGGGTCAGCATGTCCCAGCTGGACCAGCTCACCTTTACAAGGCTCCCTTCACCTGGAACGCTCCATTCTTTTTCTCTGGGGGCCACTAGCCTCCTGATCTTTCACCTTGGGACTCTTTCCACATGCTCTTAACCTCTGGGGCCACAGCCCCTCCCATCCCTTCATCAATAATACCAACAAAGATGACAACAGCAATCAGCATCCCTGTACTCACATGACAACTGGCCAGGCACCTTGTTATCAACTGTGGTAGTCCTATAAGGCAAACCAGGAAGGACCCACCAGCCCCGCTTAACCCAGGAGCAAAGTAACTTCAGCACAGTCACACAGGAAGTAACTGCATCTGGATCCGAGGTCTTCATCCTCAGCAACAGTACCAGGGCCCTAGCCCCACTTCATTCTCGGCCTCTCTTCTGCCCTATCTAGCAGTTATCAAAAGGAGCCACTTGAGAGAGGTATGATTTGAGCTCAGGAGGTCTTGGTTGCCCAGGGTTCACCCTCCCTGGCTAGTCTTGCCTTTGTAGATTCCACCATTAATCACCTGAAGGCTTTATGGAGCCTCCTCAGGAAACATAACTTCTCTATGGTCAACAGAGTGGCCTCCCCAAATATCCACATCCTAATCCCTGAAACCTGTGGATATGTTACCTTATACATAAGAGTGACATGACGGATGTGGTTAAGGACCCCGAGCTAGGGAGAATACCCTGGTTTATCCAGGTGGGGCCACTGTAACCACTAGGGTCCTTTATAGGGGAGGCAGGATCTTTCTGGGTCGGGAAGATCCTCTGGAGGAGGGCATGGCAACCCCCTCTAGTAATCTTGCCTGGAGAATCCCCATGGACAGAGGAGTCTGGCGGGCTACAGTCCACGGGGTCACAAAGAGTCAGACACGACTGAGTTACTTTACTAAGCACAGGAGTGTCCAAAGCAGAGAAGGGAATGTGACAATGGAAACAGGTCAGAGGGATGGGGTTCCAAGACAGTGGGTGTAGGTAGCCTCTAAAGGCTAGAAGAGGCAGGGAACGAATCCTCCCCGAGCCTCTAGAAGGAACGTGGTCCTGATGACCCATTTTAAGACTTCTGACCTCCAGAACTTTAAGATCATACATCTGTGTTGTTTTAAGCCACTGAATTTGTGGTAATTTGACATGGTGGCGATAGGATCACTTCCTGTGACCCTCGTGTGCCCTCTGAATCTCAGACTGAGGGAGTGAGACTGCATGGTGTCCACCTCCTCCAGCTTACAGGTGGGCAAACAGGGAAAGGGAACTACTTGTGCAAAGCATACAGTGAGTCATCAGTGGCTGAGTCCATGGTCCAGTGCTGAGCCACGGATCCCGTGTTTCTGACTGCCCTTCACGTCTCTGTTACCCCAATCCTAACTGTCCCTCCAGCCCTGTTCTGTTTTCCATTTTTTTTTGTGTTTTCACTTTTCCCTATTGCCTGAATTCATATATTTGTCTTACCCAGAAACACTTTTGAGATGAACGAATATGGATGTCAGTTATTCACATCTTAGTATGAATTAGCAGATAGTAAGGCAACCCCAGATGAAGCTTTGCAGTAAAGCCTTTGGGGAACCCAGAGAACTAGACAGAGAGGTTTAAAGGGCAAGGTCAGCTGAGCTTCCCCTATAATGAAGCCAAGGGCACAGGGGCAAACAACCGCTTGTCTCTGGGGCAGTAACATCATCCTGAGGCTGCTGGCCGTGGCTGGCTCCAGCTTTAACTATTATGATTCCCATTTTCCAGATGAGAAACTGAGGCTTCTTGAAGAGGTAAAGCCCAGTTGCTCACAGCTTCAGATCAGCAAATGATGGACCCAGGATTGGATGGCCTTAACAATATAAGGTAGAAGTGTAACAGAGAAGAACAAATCTGACGCCACATTGACTCTGTTGCCAAGGCATGCTGGTTCTGCACCTTTGTCTCCTTAAACAGTAAAAGAATGATGCTTACAGCCTGAAATACACATAATAACCCTTTCTCAAGACCCTATCTTTCAGGCTTGACCATTTAAAGGCATAACACTTTTCATTCATATAGAGACAAAAATTTATGGAACAGAAAATAACATATGTCTTGTTGAAGGTTTACAGGAACATCTGCGCAATCTCATGTGGATAACTGCAAGAAAAAAGGATTACCCCGTCCCCACCTGGGTCTGGCTGACACCCAGATGTCTGCAACATCCAGTCATACCCCCTCCCCTTTGGGCGTAAAAGAAGCCTGAATTCTAACTCAGGGAAGATGGTTCTTTGGGATACAAGTCGACCATCTTCTCGGTCTGCTGGCTTTCTGAATAAAGGCTCTATTCCTTGCCCAACACTTTGTCCCCTGTTGTGTGCGGGAGCAGCACAAGCTCAAACTTGCTAACAGAACTGGTGACACCCTTTTCCCCCAGCTCTCCTTTTTAACATGAACCAAACTTGAATTTGAAGGATGAGCTTCTGATAGTGGCACTTCTGGCCTTATTAAGGGGTGGCAGAGGAGATTCTAAGTCAGCCATATGCTGGGCCTGCCTGGCTTGTACTGGCTGGCGACAGCCAGTAATGCAACATGTGGGAGACCTTCAACAAACGATCATGGAATTAACCAATTCCACCTTCAGTGGTAAATCAGTAGCTTGAAAGTGGTTATGGTGGGAATGTTTATACTATGGCAAATGCCACATATTGGGCCTTCCCTTCCCTTGCTCGCCAGTGCTGAGGGTTGGTTGTTAAACCTCTACCAGGACCCCAATCTGGACCCCATGGAACCTGGCCAGACCTGCCTGTCTTTCTGTCTCCCCGTCTGTGTCACCCACCACCTCCCCTTGTCCCCCTTTCACATCGGCCCTGCAGCTGCCTTCCTCCCCAGCCGAGGGCCCTGGAGGTCAGGGTCACATGCAGGCCCCTCCCAGGCCCCCAGAGCGCTCCCACGCTGTGTGCTGCCCACAGTGCGGCTGAGACCAGTGAACAAACAAACAAGATCAAACGTGACCCCAAGAGGCCACAACAGCTTTCATAATATAAAACAAAGAGTAACACTGGAGATCACTTCAAGTGGACACTAATTCTGCTGGCTCCCCTCGAAAAGGATTTGGAAATTATATCCTTTAAAAAGGCCACCTTAATGCTTCCCTCCCAGAAGCCTGCCTGGGCCGCTAGCCTGGTGAAACCCCCTCCTCGGCCCCCTGAGCACTCACAGAAGGTTGCTCCTCAGCCTCAAATCCACCTTCCCAGATGCAGAGTCGCCTGTGAGGATCACCTGCCTCCTCTGCTGGACTGGGGATTCCCAGAGGTTGGAACTCCCCGGCACAGGCTAGCATCTGAGAGGCATTCAACAAATGACCATGGAATTAATTAGCGCAGTCACGCCTCTCTCTCTCCCTACTCTGCCTCTTTTCCTGGCCTGCTTCCTCCCTCCCTCACTGGTGCCCTGTATACAGTGGAGCCAAAAGCCTCCTTTCATCAGTTATTAACAGTTCCTCAGCCTGGGCAAGCCCTGCCTCAGTGGCCTTGGGAGCCGGTGACCATGGAGTGTGACCAGCCCACAGCCCCCACTATTTCCACTGTAGCCAAGTTTAAGGCCAATTCCAGCTCCCTGTGACCTCCCTGTGACCACCACACACCCCTCCTCCTGCCCCCTCCCCTGTCTCAGAAGTCTCCTCTGACTGCTTAGGGAGGACAGTGGTAGAGATGGAGTCCCAAGGTCTGAACTCATCCTGGCTCAGCTAGCAACAGGACCGCCACCCCCACCCGACGATAACTCCAGCATTCCCGGCCTGCGTTCCTGGCTCAGCTGTGGCTGGAAAAGCTGAGCCTGGTGTTGTGAAGTGACTCACACTCTGACTGCAGTGTCGGGCTTTGGAAAAGTGCTCTGGGGTTGGGGAACTGGTAACTGCATTGGAATCTCTATTTTCTTCCTCCTGGGTTCGGCAAAACACCAGATATTAAACTCTACTCTCTATATAACCACCACAGCAACAACAGCAACAATACTCACCACTTACATAGCACTTACCGTGGGCCAAGCTCTGTTCTCAGAACCTTACATGCATTAATTCATTTCAGCCTTGCAATACCACTCTGATACTACTGCTATCTCTATTTCGCCTGTGAGGAAACTGAGGGAACATGCCCGAGGCCACACAGCTAATAAGTAGGGGAGCGGGGATTTGAACCCAGGCTCAGAGTCTCGGCTAGCTCATTAAAAGACAGGGGTGAAGGCTGGGGACTAGAGATGGAAAAGTGTTAGGAGACCACGCTGCCATGGCTCAGGATGCCTGAATGGAACGCTGCTTGTAGGGCTGATGGTATGTGAATGAAAAACAGGAAAAGGAACTGGGAGCCACATAAGGACAAGAGGAAAAAGGTCCAGGGCCATGGGAATGGCACGCAGGGAGAGAATTCCGGAAAGACCAGCACAGGGGGTGGGCGGAGGTCTCTGCTCCACTGCACAGTGTGGGATGCCTTTGGGCTTAAACCTTCAGGCCCTGCAGCCACAGGACAAAGTCAGGGCTTCTATCCAGAGCCCTTGAATTCCGCGAGGCTGTTTTCTCATCATAAAATAAATAAGACTTACGGCAAAGGATTCCGTGGGATTAAATGTGGTACAGCTATTATAGCAGCTAACACCATGGACGCCTGACAGTGTGCTGGGCACAGGAACAGGGAGCTTCACATACATTAACTTATTTAATCCTAATATTTACCTTATAGAAATTAAACATGATTATTAGTCCCGTTTTATAGCTGTGAATACTGAGGCAGAGATTAGGGAGCTGGCCCAAGAGCAAGTGAGTGGTACACCAGAAACTAAAATCCAAAATTCATGCCTGTTTTTTTTGGACCATGGAGCATGGCTTAGCTCCCGGACCAAGGTTGAACCCATGCCCTTGGCAGTGAAGGTGCAGAGTCTTAACCACTGGACTGCCACGAGAATTCGCCAGAGTCCATATTTCTAAAACCCAAAATTACATTCCCTCTCAAAGAAAATAACAAGTGACTAGTAGTCCCACCCACCCCCAACTTCATCATCAAGTTTTATGTGTGTTACGGTACACACTACCCTCATAAAGACTTTTTGAGACAAGCAGTATTATTATTATCATTTTACAAATGACGAACTGAGGCTCAGGGAGGGGGAGTAATAATGGCAAGGACACACAGCAAGTATACCGCAGGATTAGGAATCAAGTCCCAGCAGTCCACTCAAGATCTACAGCCTTGTCGGGGAAGCTCTCAGCCTGCCTCTCCCCAAGGTCATTCATGCCCATTACATCTTCCTGGGCAGTGAGCCTGCTACTCTCAGAAGAGCTGGACGGCAGGGCCTGTTGCCTTCTGAGCACAGTGGCCAGGAAAGCCTTGAGGTACTGGCGGAAGCGGTGGCTGGAGAAGGCATAGAGGACGGGGGTGAAGCAGCAGTGGAGGAAGGCGATGCTCTCTGTCACCTGCAGCGCATAGTCCAGGTGCTGGCTGACCCTGCAGTCCCCAAAGACTTGCAGGTCCAGCAGCGAGTGCAGAAACAAGGTGAGATTGTACGGGAACCACAGCACAAAGAAGGCCACCACCAGAGCTACGGCCATCCTCAGGGCCCGGCTCTGGCCCGGGGGCCTCAGACTGACCAGCACAGAGCCAATGCGGGAGTAGAAGAAGATCATGGCAAGGAGGGGGAGGAGAAACCCCAGCAGGTTCTGCTGGAAGCGGAGGAAGAGCTTCCAGATGGTCCCGTGTCCCCCAAAATCCGCAGAGCAGTCCCACACGCCCGGGGAGTTTTCATGCGTCCTCACAAAGACCATGTCAGGAATGGAGACAGCCAGGGCCACAGCCCACACGGTGGCTGCAAGCAGCAGGCTCTTGGCTCGGGTCCTCAGTCGGTGGTAGGGCCGAGCGCAGACAATCTCCAGGTACTTGTCCAGGCTCATACAGCTAATGAAGAAGATGCCACTGTAGAAGTTCACGGTATAGAGGGTGCTCACCACCTTGCATAAGAAGCTCCCAAAGACCCAATGCCACGCCACAGAGATGCCCCAGAAGGGCAGCGTCACCACAAACAGGAGGTTGGAGATGGCCAGGTTCAGCAGATAGGTCTCGGTCATCCGTCTTCGAGGCACGAACCGGAGCAAGACCGCTAGCAGGAGGAGGTTTCCAACCAGGCCCAGCACAAAGATCAGGCTGTAGAAGAGAGGAAGAAAGACTCTGGCAAATGACAGCACCTCGTCCTTCCTGCACAGCATGAAGATCATGTCCTCCAGGTAGTACTCATAGTCATAGAAGTAGCTGCTGTTCTCAGAACTGGTCGCCTTGGTGGTGGGCGGAAGCGGGGAGGCGGTGGCGGCCATGGTCCTGGAGCTCTGTGGGCCAGAGAGCAGTGTGAGCCACAGGAGACAGGTCCAGGCCTTCCCGCCCTCTCTCCAAACCCACTTCAGCCCCTTGGCTAGTGACTAGGAGTACAAGTGCGGGCAGCCCAAGGCTACCACGTGATAGTGAGGTCATCTTGGGTAGGTGACGTAACCTCAGGTGTTCTCACAGTATTCACTTCTCTTCTTTATTTTGTCCCTCATCATTTATAAAGACTGATAAGGTCATTTGTGTCTTCTTTATTATTGAGGGATACCAATTCCCTGGGCTTCCCAGGTGGCACAAGTGGTAAAGAACCCACCTGCCAATGCAGGTAGATGTAAGAGATGCGAGTTCGATACCTGGGTTGGGATGATCCCCTGGAGGAGGGCACGGCAGTATTCTTGCCTGGAGTATCCCATGGACAGAGGAGCCTGGCAGCTTGCAGTCCATAGGGCTGCACAGAGTCGGACACGACTGAAGCGACTCAGTACACACCAATTCACCTATTTATTGAGTCTGTATACCCTTCCTCATGTGTGGCTTAAAATTCTTCTTTGTGTGACTTATAATTTTGTTTTCACTTTAAGGTCATGCTGCATGGTGTGGGAGATCTCAGTTCCTCGACCAGAGACTGAACCCACACCCTTGTAGTGGAAGCACAGTCTTAACCGCTGGACTACCAGGGAAGTCCCATTTTTTTAAAAGAGCAATGGGGCTTGCTTCTTCTGTAAATAGCTGGTATACCCACTCTGGCTTTGAGCTCTCTTTACTTCTGTCACTTGAAGATCTCCCTTGCTTTGGTTATTTTAAAAGTATTTTTGGGAGAACAAGATGGCCGAGGAGTAGGTAGACATGGAGTACATCTCTCTCCATGGATTCATCAGGAATACACCTTCGGACACAAAAGATCTTGCAGAACACCAGCTGAGAGCGGGCAGGAGTACCTGACCACTGGAAAAGAATATATAGAACCACGCAAAATTCAGTAGGATGAAGGAAGTAGGGGAAAAAGAGGAGAGTGAGCGGGACTGGACCTGCACCTGGGGGGTGGAGGAACTGAAATAGGGGTCAGAGCCTCACATCGGGGCAACTGTTTAGGACAGAAGAGGAGCAATTGATGCTGTTGGAGAGTGAAGCAGCTGAGCTATGACAGTGTGAATGGAATGAGAATCACACAGACAATCCTTGCTGCAGCCATACATACCCTGGACAGAGACAAAAGTCCCCTACAAAGTACAGGAGCTGGGAGTTGGAACGTAGGGATTGGAGAGCAATCCCAAGGCGAGGTCTGCTGTTGACTGTGGGGAGATGGACCAAGGGAGCGTGAGGGAGGAGATCTCAATGGGAAATCCCTGTGGAGGAAAACCAGGCAGCCATGGAGGCAAGGTGACACTGCAGAGTCACGTGCAGGGAGTAGAGCCATCACTGCAGTCTCTCTCCCCACATGCCAGCACTGACAGCTGAACAACAGAGAAACTCCAGAGAGGCTGGCCCTCTAAGTGTCTGATGCACCAAGCAACAGAGAAGGACCAGCCAAAGAGGCTCTCTGACCGCCTGGTGTCAGAGGCTAGAAAAAGACTCTGATAAGGCCCTAGCTCTAGGAGGTCTTCAAGGTCTTCATAGAACTGATCAACTTCAGCTTCTTGGGCATCAGTGGTTGGGGCGTAGACTTGGATTACTGTGATGTTGAATGGTTTTGCCTTGGAAGCGAACAGAGATCATTCTGTCATATTTGAGACTGCACCCAAGTACTGCATTTTGGACTCTTTTGTTGACTATGAGTGCTATTCCGTTTCTCCTATGGGATTCTTGCCCACAGTAGTAGATATAATGAATTAAATTCACCCATTCTCGTTCATTTTAGTTCACGGATTCCTAAGACGTCGGTGTTCACTCGCCATCTTCTGCTTGACAATGTCCAATTTACCTTGATTCATGGACCTAACCTTCCAGGTTCCTATGCAGTATTGTTTTTTACAGCATCGGATTTTACTTTCATCATCAGACACATCCGCAACCGAGCTTCAGTTTCAGCTTCGGCCCAGCCGCTTCATTCTTTCTGGAGCCATTAGTAGTTGTCCTCCACTCTTCCCCAGTAGCATATTGGACACCTTTCGATCTGGGAGGGCTCATCTTTTAGGGTCATATCTTTCTGCCTTTTAAACATTTCATGGAGTTCTCTTGGCTAGTGTACTTGAGTGGTTTGCTGTTCCCTCCTCCAGCAGATCCCATTTTGTCAGAACTCTCCACTACGACCCATCTGTCTTGGGTGGCCCAACGCAGCATGGCTGATAGCTTCATTGAGTTACACAAGCCCCTTCACCACGACAAAGCAGTGATCCTTGAAGGAGAGATCTAGAAGACCTTAGAACTAACATCAAAAAAAAAAAAAAAAAGATGTCCTATTCAACATAGGGGATTGGAATGCAAAAGTAGGCTATCAAGAGATACCTAGAGTAACAGGCAAGTTTGACCTTGGAGAACAAAATGAAGCAGGGTAAAGGCTAACAGAATTCTGACAAGAGAGTGCACTGGTCATAGCAATCACCCTTCTTCAACAACAAAAGAGACAACTTTTTACATATGGACGTCACCAAATGGTCAATGCCAAAATCTCTTTTGGCATTTGGTCAAAACCAAAGAATGATTACATTCTCTGCAGCCGAAGATGGAGAAGCTATATACAGTCAGCAAAAACAAGACCTGGAGCTGACTGTGGCTCAGATCATCAGCTCCTCATAGCAAAATTCAGGCTTAAACTAAAGAAAGCAGGAAAAACCACTAGGCCAGTCAGGTACGACTTAAATTCCCTATGAATATACAGTGGAGGTGACAAATAGATTCAAGGTTTTAGATCTAGTAAACAAAGGGCCTGAAGAACTATGAACAGAGGTCCATAATATTGTACAGGAGGCAGCGAACAAAGCCATCCCAAAGAAAAAGAAATGCAAGAAGGCAAAGTGGTTGTCTGAGAAGATTTTACAAATAGCTGACAAAAGAAGAGAAGTGAAAAGCAAGGGAGAAAGGGAAAGGTACACCCAACTAAATGCAGAGTTCCAGAGAATAGGAAGGAGAGACAAGAAGGCCTTCTTCAATGAACAATGCAAAGAAATAGAGGAAAACAGCAGACAGGATAAGACTAGAGATCTCTTCAAGAAAATTGGAAATATCAAAGGAAAATTTCATCCAAAGATGGGCACAATAAATGGCAGAAACAGTAAAAAACCTAACAGAAGCAGAAAAGATCAAGAAGAAATGGAAAGAAGAGCTGAACAGAAAAGATGTTAATGACCGGGATAACCACAGTGGAGTAGTCTCTCACTCAGAGCCAGACATTCTGGAGTACGAAATCAAGTGGGCCTTAGGAAGCACTGCTATCAATAAAGCTAGTGTTCAGTTCAGTTCAGTCACTCAGTCGTATCTGACTCTTTGCGATCCCATGAATCGCAGCATGCCAGGCCTCCCTGTCCATCACCAACTCCCGGAGTCTACCCAAACCCATGTCCATCAAGTCGGTGATGCCATCCAGCCATCTTGTCCTCCGTCATCCCCTTCTCCTCCTGCCCTCAATCTTTCCCAGCATTAGGGTCTTTTCCCATGAGTCAACTCTTCGCATCAGGTGGCCAAAGTATTGGAGTTTCAGCTTCAACATCAGTCCTTTCAATGAACACCCAGGACTGATCTCCTTTAGGATGGACTGGTTGGATCTCCTTGCAGTCCAAGGGACTCTCAAGAGTCTTCTCCAACACCACAGTTCAAAAGCGTCAATTCTTCGGCGCTCAGCTTTCTTCACCGTCCAACTCACATCCATACATGACTACTGGAAAAACCAGAGCCTTGACTAGACGGACCTTTGTTGGCAAAGTAACGTCTCTGCTTTTTAATATGCTGTCTAGGTTGGTTATAACTTTCCTTCCAAGGAGTAAGCGTCTTTTAATTTCAGTGTAGGTGATCGAATTCCAGCAGAGCTAAGATGATGCTATCAAAGTGCTGCACTCAATATTTCAGCAAATTTGGAAAACCCAGCAGTGGCCACGGGACTGGAAAAGGTTCATCCTCATCCCAATTTCCAAGAAGGGCAGTACTAAAGAATGTTCAAACCACTGGACAATTGCACTCATCTCCCATGCTAATAAGGTTATGCTCAAAATCCTCCAAGTTAGGGTACAATAGTACGTGAACCAAGAAATTCCAGATGTTCAAGCGGGGTTTAGAAAAGGCACAGGAACCAGAGATCATAGATCATATTGCCAATATTCACTGGATCATAGAGAAAGCAAAGGAATTCCAGAAAAACATCTATCTCTGTTTCATTAACTATGCTAAAGCCTTTGACTGTGTGGATCATAACAAACTGTGGAAAACTCTTGAAGAGATGGGAATACCAGAACATCTTACTTGTCTCCTGAGAAATCTGTATGCGGGTCAAGAAGCAACAGTTAGAACCCTGTATGGAACAACTGACTGGTTCAGGATTGAGAAAGGAATACAAGACTGTTTATTGTCACCCTGTTTATTTAACTCAAAATGCTGAGCACATCAGGTAACATTCCCAAGGACACACAGCAAGTGTACTGCAGGATTAGAAATCAAGTCCCAGCAGCTGGCTCTAGATCTGGAGCCTTGAACCATGCCGTGGGAGCTGCTGTGAGACCTCTCATACTCACAGAACCAACAGGTGCCCCCTGCATGGCCCCCCTTGAGAAGCATGGCATTTGGATTCAAGGCAATGTATAAAACACAATGAAATCAATACAAACCAGTCCTGACGGTTATGGGAAGCTTTCTTATACCCTAGTGCTTGCAAGTCTTCCTGGCTTCCCTGTGGGAAGGGGAGCAGCTATGCCCTCCCTGGTTTCACAGGAAATCCAGGGTCATACCACAAGCCAGGCAGAGTTGACCCTAGAGCCCTGATAACTGACTGAGTCCTGGACCACTGCACACACACTCCCTCTTTGCTTTTTAATATGCATTTTTCCTGATTACCAGAGTAATATATGCTCAATGTAAAATGTGAAAATAGAAGAAAAAATAGAAAAGAGGCAAAAAATCTCTCCCTATCCTACCCTCCCCCCTCCAAAGTAACCCTTGGGAACACGCTGGTGTATCTTTTCTTTTCCATGCCCAGAGCCCCCATCTGCTGCACTGATTTTTGCTGGGTGTGTGAGTCACCTGCTGGCTTCCTGGCTGGAAGAGAGTGGCCTTGTCCAGTCCCCATGGAGTAGGGGGCAGCTTGCAGGCACCTGATACACATGCCGCCTCCTGCTCCCTGGGATCCGTGAGGCCCACCCATTCCCCACGTTCCCTGGGACCCCACATTACTCAATGTTTCCTGGCTCTTATCAGGAAACAGGGATGTTTGTGACATTGACGAAATCACAAGAGCAACCCCTCCACCCAAAGTTTCCTTCAATTAATAAAACATAGGTAATTTTAGAACCCAGCTCTTCAAGGAGTGGCTGCTGAAGATTTTCACATCTTTCCTGAATCATTTTTGCTTCCCCCTCCTTTTTCTGCTTCTCTTGTTGCCTGAAATTTCACCACCTGAGCTCCTTGTTTGCATTTCAGCATTATGCTGGGGTCAAAATGAAATGCCCACCCCACTGCCACTACCCCCAGGGACAGTGGTATACTCAGCATGGGGGCACCATGGAGGAACAGACTGCAGGCTGGTTCACTTCATGGCTGAGCATCCCTGAGCGAATTATTTAACCTCTCTGAGCCTTAGTTTTCTCAATTGTGAAATGCTTCTCTGGTGGTGTTTCTATAATATTAACTAATAATTAAATAAGTGCCTAGCACATCACTATTGGTTTCCCCTCAAGGCCCTAAAATGACACTTGGCTCAAGTTGGGATGTATAAAAGGATATCCTGGGACCGTTTGGGACCGATGGAGGGGTTGAGATCTTGTCAGGGTTTGGGGATAAAAAGAGAGGATGTGGGCTTTTAAGAAGAGAGTGTGGATGTGTGTTGGGAACCTCAGCCCTGGGAGTGGGGCCCCTTAAAGGCTATTTCATCTATCCCCATCACAGTACAGCCCAGAGAGGAAAGGGAACAGCTGAGGTTACCCAGCCTCATCAGGTACCAACCCTCAGGGATTTCCCAAACCCACAAAGCAGATCCTCAGAGCCAGAGAATCAAGGGCGTAAGGGGCCAGCAGGCCACCTTCCTCCCCGGCTGCCTGGGCCACTGCTCCAACAGCTGTCCTAGAGAGAGTGCCACGCTTACCCTACTCAGCTCCTGTCTCTCCCCACACCTGTCTCCTCTCCCGGCCATGGGATCTGGTCTCTCCCTGTGGCCCCTGTATAGGGCCCACCCACCCCATTCCCAGAGTGGCTGAAACCTACCAGAGCCAGACACACTTGCCTGGGGATGTCCACCTTGCACCCAGGAGGAGAGCAGCAGCGTCTGTGTCCCTCTTCCTCGGGGAAGCACGGAGGGAGTGACTCTTCTTTATAAGCTCTTCCCCTCCCCAGACTGCTTCCTGCCCACATCCTCTCTGCATATTTCTTGTGCCTGCCCCAGCCCTACCTCATGCACACTGAACTTGAGTCAAGCTCAAATGACCGCCCCCTTGAAAGAACACCACCCCCAAAGATAGACTAATTATTTTAGAAAACATGTGTCCCCAATCACACTTCTTTGGAACCATTCTCCTGCGGCTGGGCCAAGGACACGAAACGCCTCAGTCCAGGCTTCCAGGTTTTCACTTACTCTTGTCCCCTATCTTAAGTAGCCTTCCCAGCCTCCAGCTTCATCGGTCCTGGATTCTGCACCCCCCGCCGCTCCCCGCCCCACCGCCCAACACTCCTCCTCTGACAGTAACTCCCCACAATAAGAGATGTGTCTGCCCCACCAACAGTGACATCAATTCTCTCATCTACTAGACCTTTCAGGCCAACTTCCCTCTTTCCCCTTCCCTGCTCCCCCTGCCAGTCCCATCACAGCATGAATCTCTTCAGAGCTAGCTGTCTGTTCACTTGTCTGCTCAAGGACCATATGTGACCCACCAGGCTGAGCCTAGGGCCAGGCAAGAGCAGATCAAATGACGAATACGTGTGTAGAACACATTGCCCATCATGCATTAGGCAGTATGAGGGTACCTCTCTGCCAGGATGGCACCTGTGGTCCACTGTGAGTCTCAGCTACCTTCATCTCCAACCTCACTGCCAGCCTGACACACAGCAGATGCTTGGTGAATGCTCACTGCCCCTATCTGAACTGAGCAGTTAACAGAATAATGGCAGGTGGTTGCAGGCCCTGGCAATAGGGTCACACAGAGCTGGGCTTGAATCTGGCTATGTACATGCTGTGTGACCTTGAGAATGTAGCCTCACCTCTCTGAGCCTTGGTTTTCAGATCTTTTGGGGGGAGGTGGGGTTGGTGTCTCCCTCAGACACGCATGAGAACTAAATGTCCCCAGAGAGGTGGACAAAGACAGACATTTGTCTTTCTCTGGGGGCCACAGGCCACAGAAGGCCAAGTCTGTGATGGGTTCCATTCCCAACAGCGGGGAGTAAGGGACCTTCCTAGTGAGTGGGTTTCCAAGTCTCCCTGGGCCAAATGTTAATTACCAGTAGGGAGAATAAGGCCACAGAGTCCTGGTTCCATCTAGGGGAACAGCTAAGTTCTAGAACCTGGGCTTCTTCCTCACAACCTCCCTTTTTAATTTTAATTTTTAAAAATTTTTTAATTGAATTTATTTTAATTTTTTAATTTAAAATAATTTTTATACTTGCAAAAATTGTGCATAGAATTCTTGTTAACATATTACATAATCATAACACAATGATCTAAATCATGAAATTGACATCGACATAGTATCATTAACTGGACTTCCCTAGTAGCTCAGTGGCAAATAATCTACCTGCCAATGCAGAAGATGTGGGTTCAGTCCCTGGGTCAGTAAGATCCCCTGGAGGAATAAATGGCAACCCACTCCAGTATTCTTGCCTGGAGAATCCCATGGACAGAGGAGCCTGGCAGGCTACAGTCCAAGGAGTCACAAAAGAGTCAAAGAGTCAGACACGACTTAGTGACTAAACAACAACAATACTTCAGCTAATCCACAGACCTACGTGAATGTCACCAACTGTCCCACAAGTGTCCTCTCTGGTCCTGGATCCTAAGCAGAACTCCATCCTGCATTTGGTGCTCGTGCCTCTGTGGTCTCTCCATTCTGAGACAGTTCCTCACCCTTGCTTTGTCTTTCGTGACCTTCACCATTTTGAAGAGAACTGTAGAATGTCCCTAAATTTTGGTTTGATGCTTCTTGACGATTAGATTGAGGCTATGCATTTTGGGCAGGAACATGTGTTCCAGAGAAGTGACATGTCCTTCTCACTACATGATACCACAGGTAACTGATTTCAATATGGCTCATTTCTGGCCATGCTAACTTTGATCACTGGGTAAGGTGGCTTCTGCCAGGTTTTTCCACAGCAAAATTACTAATTAACCCTTTGTAATTAATAAGCATCTTGTGGGGAGGTATTTTGAAACTATGTAAATATCCTGTATCTTCTTATACTTTTCACTACTGATTTTAGCACCCATCGAATGATGCTTTCTGACAACAATTATTACTGTTCAGTTCAGTTCAGTCACTCAGTTGTGATAATCTTATATTAATCTATGATAATCTTATATTAAAAGGATTATCTGTTTAGCTCAGAAAATAGTTTGAGGGTGTTCACCTATTTTTAAGTTCAAGTAAGAATGGATTTCCGTGTTGATAAGTTGTTCACTTAGCACAGCCAAGTGAAAAATCAAAAAGATTTTTGACTCATGTATTATCTTCCTAGCAAACTAAAATTTTTTTACATTTGGAAATTCAAGGTTCAGTTTAGTTCAGTCACTCAGTCCTGTTCAACTCTTTGCAACCCCATGAATCGCAGCATGCCAGGCCTCCCTGTCCATCACCAACTCCCGGAGTCTACCCAAACCCATGTCCATCAAGTCGGTGGTGCCTTCCAGCCATCTCATCCTCTGTCGTCCCCTTCTCCTCCTGCCCCCAATCCTTCCCAGCATTAGGGTCTTTTCCAATGAGTCAACCCTTCGCATGAGGTGGCCAAAGTATTGGAGTTTCAGCTTCAACATCAGACCTTCCAATGAACACCCAGGACTGATCTCCTTTAGGATGGACTGGTTGGATCTCCTTGCAGTCCAAGGGACTCTCAAGAGTCTTCTCCAACACCACAGCTCAAAAGCGTCAATTCTTAGGCGCTCAGCTTTCTTCACCGTCCAACTCTCACATCCATACATGACCACTGGAAAAACCATAGCCTTGACTAGACGGACTTTTGTTGGCAGAGTAATGTCTCTGCTTTTCAATATGCTATCTAGGTTGGTCATAACCTTCCTTCCAAGGAGTAAGCCTCTTTTAATTTCATGGCTGCAATCACCATCAGCAGTGATTTTGGAGCCCAAAAAAATAAAGTCTGACACTGTTTGCACTGTTTCCCCATCTATTTCCCATGAAGTGATGGGACCAGATGTCATAATCTTAGTTTTCTTAATGTTGAGCTTTAAGCCAACTTTTTCACTCTCCTCTTTCACTTTCATCAAGAGGCTCTTTAGTTCTTCTTCGCTTTCTGCCATAAGGGTGGTGTCATCTGCATATCTGAGGTTATTGATATTTCCTCCGGCAATCTTGATTCCAGCTTGTGTTTCTTCCAGCCCAGCATTTCTCATGATGTACTCTGCATATAAGTTAAATAAGCAGGGTGACAATATACAGCCTTGACGTACTCCTTTTCCTATTTGGAAATTATTACTGTGGTGTTTGCCAAATGGTGATTTTCTATTTCCACCATTCTTTCTACATTTATTAACTGGAATTTTACCATTAAGAGTTGGACCTTTGTCCTATTTATTTGTATATATCAGTAGAGACTCATGAGTACAAATTTCATTTCACTTTTGATGTTCAAATCATCTCATCCTCTTCTGAAATATTTCAACCCATCTGCTTCCTGCTGACTTGAATTCCCAGCCACAGTCCATCATGGTGGGCACGGCAGGATACTGGGGCATCTGTCTTTGCATGAGTGGCCAGGTTTCCCTAAAATTCACTCAGGCATCTTCCTGGTAAGAGCTGGGCCTTTTCCTGGAATAGGCAGGTTCCAGTCAGAGGAAGTCAGTTATGGGCTCCAATGCCAGGAAGGGCTGACCAGCTAGGTCCACATCCTTCCACTGCTTTCCAGTCCATCATCCTGCTCTCCACCCCAAACTTGACCTGGCCCATGGCAGTACCAGCCAACCTCATGCCCTGAGCTTTACATTCTTGACTCCCCCTTCTCTCCTCTGCTGCAGGGACAGTTGCTGAGAAGCCCAGGTGGCAGACATATGGGCAACACTTACCCAGATTCACAGAGAGGAACCGTGCTCCACCCAAGACATAGCTGCCAGCTGTCCTCCACCAGCTCCAAGGGCAGCCAAGGCAGTGAGTGCAGTGCACCGCAGCAAGAGGAACTAGTCAGGGAGCACCAGGACTGGCCTGTGTCCAAGGGAGCTGAGGGAGACAAGGGGCTCTGAACTCATTCTCTTTGCTCTTTTTAATAAGATTGTCTGACCTGGGGAAGGAGTGGACTCAGTCTCTGAAGCCAGACAGCCAGGATACTCACAGGGCACAGTGCCCTTAGACTACAGGTCTGTGAGTTGACAATCTTTACTATTCCGACATACTCCTAACTCACTGAACACATTTACTAACTACAGTGAAAAGTGGCATCGCATTTTCAAAACACCTGCTTCTCTCTTCAGCTGAGCACAGAGTGTGAATCTGCCAAGCTTCTGCCTGCAGCCTGTCCTCCATGAGCAAGCTGAAGGCCTGTCTCCCCCGCCACAAGTCTCCCCAATCCCTCCAGCCCACCCTGATGCCTGGCTCTGAGCCTCTGCATGTAGAGTACCCGGCACTACCCACACTACACAGGAACAGGAGAGGTAGCTGGTTAACTTGTTGATGGAGTCTAGCTGAATTTGACAAACTGGATTTTAGAGGAAGGAGCCCTGGTTTGGCCCAGCTTCAGCCTCTGTCTCACTTGCTGTCTCGCATTCTCCATTTCTCTGTAATCCTTGGGCAAAGCTCACCCCATTCTGGTCTGGGCCCACGAGAGCATTAGTCTGGTCCAACTCCAGGGTTTTAGAGTTGGAAATCCTAAAGTACAGACTTGCTGCCCAATTCAGAAGTTCTATAGGTGCCTATGTCGAGTCACTGATTAAATGTTGTGACAAATCTCAGGGCAGCTTCTTTCTACTATGCTCCACTGACGGCCCAGTAGGAGAGAAATGATGTTTATCTCACCTCTTCCATTTCCTCTTTCTGCACCTTCTGGCCCCCTCCAGCCACCCCAGATATGTGTTGTCTGCCCTTCTGTACATCTGCCCAGGGTCTGGTGCTCAGGGCCTCATGAGGGGGCTGCTTTCAGTTAAGGTGGGAGGGGGTATGTAATCTTCTCACCACTCAGCAGCCCCCTGCCAGGGTACAAACATACTTGTTTGAAATCAACATATTTATTCCTTTATCACAATACCTTGAACCACATATTCCATGTCAATGCAGTGGTTCTCCACATGCCTTCTCTGTGGGTTGGGCCAAGCTGAGGTTATCACACCCATTTTGCGGACGCAGCTGCCAAGGCTCAGAGAGGGAAAGTCACTTGCCCAGAAACCTGCAGCTGATAGGAGCTCATGGACTTTCTGATTCCTATCCTACTGCTTGCTTGCCCACAATGTATGAGAATATTCTATTTAATTCTTTGCTTCTTCCTTCTCCCTCCCTTCCAACTCAGACCTAATTAGCTGTTCTAGGACAGAAATTATTTCTTACTCATCTGCGAATCCCTCACAGAAAAGCCCAGTGAGGGCTTGACATGAAGTAGAACCGTAATACAAGTGTACTAGGTGAACGGATGCTTCCCAGGTGTCATTAGTGGTAAAGCAAAGAACCTGCCTGCCAATGCAGGAGACGTAAGAGACGCAAGTTCAATCCCTGGGTTGGGAAGATCCCCTGGATGAGGGCATGGCAACCCACTTCAGCATCCTTGCCTGGAGAATTCCATGGACAGAGCCTGGTGGGCTACAGTCCATGGGGTCACACAGAGTTGGACATGACTGGAGCGACTTAGCATGCAGCACATGCTTTGATACAGGAAGCTTCCGAGAACGCCTTAAATCCACTCCCTGGGGCTTCTCTGGAGAGTGGTTGTAGAAGGTCAGTTGGGTCTGATGACATCCATGCTCCACCAGCTGGGTCACCCTGTTGTTGGCTCTGGGGCTTTACCCATGACTGACACCAGGACACTCAGCCAGAGTGAGGTCAGGGTCAGCAACCAGCAGCAGCTGCACACATCCTCAGGTTCCAAGCAACGATGACATCATGCAGGGCTTGAAAACTGGTGCTCACAGCAAAGCCCGAAAGTAAGTAGGGCTGAGGTGCCAGCTTTCTGTGGCCAAGTTCATTTCTGTGGAATTATTTTCTTTCAACATTTTTACGGTCTTGGAAACTGTGAAAGCTGTTAATCAACTGTTGAGAACTGAAAGCCTTGCCAAACACTCCTTCACCTTTTCACCCCATCTGCCCAAGCACGAGGCCCTCCCCACATGTCTTTCTCAGGTCCAGGCGGCCTGACTCTGCATTCCCAACCTCGGCCCCCAGCCAGGTACTGATGGCAACTTCCTTCCAAATCCAGCTGTTTTCTCCTCACCACATGTGTTATAGTTTTATTAAGTGTATTTATTCTGGCAATTTCAAATATATACTTTAAGAAAGTGCCAGAATACTATAAATAACTCTCATGGATCCATCATTCAGCTTCAGTGATTATCAACTAGTGGTCAATCTTTCTACTCATACTCCTACCCAATTATCCCTTCCTGCGTTCAGTTCAGTTCAGTCCCTCAGTCGTGTCTGACTCTTTGCGACACCATGGACTGCAGCACACCAGGCCTCCCTATCCATCACCAACTCCCGGAGTTTACTCAAACTCATGTCCGTTGAGTTGGTGATGCCATCCAACCATCTCATCCTCTGTCATCTCCTTCTCCTCCCTCCTTCAATCTTTCCCAGCATCAGGGGCTTTTCAAATGAGTCAGCTCTTCCCATCAGGGGGCCAAAGTATTGGAGTTTCAGCTTCAACATCAGTCCTTCCAATGAACATTCAGGACTGATCTCCTTTAAGATGGACTGGTTGGATCTCCTTGCAATCCAAGGGACTCTCAAGAGTCTCCTTCAACACCACAGTTCAAAAGCATCAATTCTTTGGCGATCAGCTTTCTTTCAGAGAAAGTGATGGCACCCCACTCCAGTACTCTTGCCTGGAAAATCCCATGGACGGAGGAGCCTGGTAGGCTGCAGTCCATGGGATCTCGAAGAGTCGGACATGATTGAGTGGCTTCACTTTCACTTTTCCCTTTCATGCATTGGAGAAGGAAATGGCAGCCCATTCCAGTGTTCTTGCCTGGAGAATCCCAGGGACGGGGGAGCCTGGTGGGCTGCCATCTATGGGGTCGCACAGAGTTGGACACGACTGAAGCGACTTAGCAGCAGCAGCAGCAATTTTCTTTATAGTCCAACTCTCACATCCATACATGACTACTGGAAAAACCATAACCTTGACTAGACGGACCTTTGTTGGTAAAGTAATGTCTCTGCTTTTTAATATGCTGTTTAGGTTGGTCATAACTTTCTTCCAAGGAGTAAGCGTCTTTTAATTTCATGGCTGCAGTCACCATCTGCAGTGATTTTGGAGCCCCAAAAAATAAAGTCTGTCACTGTTTCCACTGTTTCCCCATCTATTTCCCATGAAGTGATGGGACTGGATACCATGATCTGAGTTTTTTGAATGTTGAGCTTTAAGCCAACTTTTTCACTCTCCTCTTTCACTTTCATCAAGAGGCTCTTTAGTTCTTCTTCACTTTCTGTCACAAGGATGGTGTCATCTGCATATCTGAGGTTATTGATATTTCTCCCAGCAATCTTGATTCCATCTTGTGCTTCCTCCAGCCTGGCATTTCTCATGATGTTCTCTGCATATAAGTTAAATAAGCATGGTAACAATATACAGCCTTGATGTACTCCTTTCCCGATTTGGAACCAGTCTGTTGTTCCATGTCTGGTTCTAACTGTTCCTTCCTGCCCTGCATACAGATTTCTCAGGAGGCAAGTAAGGTAGTCTAGTATTCCCATCTCTTTCAGAATTTTCCACAGTTTATTGTGACCCACACAGTCAAAGGCTTTGGCATAGTCAATAAAGCAGAAGTAGATGTTTTTCTGGAACTCTCTTGCTCTTTCGATGATCCAGCAGATGTTGGCAACTTGATCTCTGGTTCCTCTGCCTTTTCTAAATCGAGCTTGAACATCTGGAATTTCACAGTTCATGTACAGCTGAAGCCTGGCTTGGAGAATTTTGAACATTACTTTACTAGCGTGTGAGATGAGTACAGTTGCGCAGTAGTGTGAACATTCTTTGGCATTGCCTTTCTTTGGGATTGGAATGAAAACTGACCTTTTCCAGTCCTGTGGCCACTGCTGAGTTTTCCAAATTTGCTGGCATATTGAGTTCAGCACTTTCACAGCATCATCTTTTAGGACTTGAAATAGCTCAACTGGAATTCCATCACCTCCACTAGCTTTGCTCATAGTGATGCTTCCTAAGGCCCACTTGACTTCACATTCCAGGATGTCTGGCTCTAGGTGAGTGCTCACAAAATCGTGATTATCTGGGTCATGAAGATCTTTTTTGTACAGTTCTTCTGTGTCTTCTTGCCACCTCTTCTTAATATCTTCTGCTTCTGTTAGCTCCATACCATTTGTGTCCTTTATTGAGCCCATCTTTGCACGAAATGTTCCCTTTGTATCTCTAATTTTCTTGAAGAGATCTCTAGTTTTTCCCATTCTATTGTTTTCCTCTATTTTTTTGCATTGATCACTGAGAAAGGCTTTCTTATCTCTCCTTGCTATTCTTTGGAACTCTGTATTCAAATGGGTATAACTTCCATTTTCTCCTTTGCTTTTTGCTTCTCTTCTTTTCATAGCTATTTGTAAGGCCTCCTTAGAGAGCCATTTTGCTTTTTTGCATTTCTTTTTCTTGGGGATGGTCTTGATCCCTGTCTCCTGTACAGTGGCACGAACCTCCGTCCATAGTTCATCAGGCACTCTGTCTATCAGATCTAGTCCCTTAAATCTATTTCTCATTTCTACTGTATAATCGTTAGGGATTTGATTTAGGTCATACTTGAATGGTCTAGTGGTTTTCCCTACTTTCTTTAATTTAAGTCTGAATTTGGCAATAAGGAATTCATGATCTGAGCCACAGTCAGCTCCCAGTCTTGTTTTTGCTGACTGTATAGAGCTTTTCCACCTTTGGCTGCAAAGAATATAAACAATCTGATTTCAGTGTTGACCATCTGGTGATGTCCATGTGTAGAGTCTTCTCTTATGTTTTTGGAAGAGGGTGTTTGCTATGACCAGTGGCAAAACTGTGTTACTTTGAAGCAAATACCAGACATCATAACACTTAAGCTGTAGAGAGTTGAGTATGTGCCCTTAAAAGATAATGACTTTGACCACTGTCACACCTTAAAAATTAACACCCACTCCTTAATATCAAATATCCAGTCACTGGTCTTATAAATTTCTCCCTTCACAGTTTGTTTCTTGAATTCAGATAAGGTCCATACATGGTTGGTGGATGATATACATTTTAAGTCTTTTTAGATGTGTAGGTTCCCTCTCCACCTCCACCTTTTTGCTTTTCCTCCCAACCTATTTCTTGAAGAACCTGGTTGTTCATCCTGTATGTAAAGTTCCCATAGCCTGGACTGTGCTGATTGCAACCTCATGGTGCTGTTGACCACGTGACTCTGCCCTCCATATTTCCTGCGAATTGGAAGTGAGAGGTTTCATCAGATTCAGGCTTGCAGCTTCACAGGCCAGTCTGTTTTTTCCTCAGGAGGTACATATTATGTAGCCGATGTTGTTCTGGAAAGGTGAGCAGCCACTGATGCTCAATGCACAGCCCCATTCAATCTTTGGTGCTTGTGCATGGCGCTGGTGCATGTTTGACAACTTACAGTCTCCTCCTGCATTACTGCACAGCCCTGACCTTGCTCTAGCCGTCTTCCTCCTGAGCGGCTTCTTAGGTCCAGGCGTTATTTGGCACTTGGCCACCAGACTCCTGTCAAGGTCACACAGTACCACATAGAGCTGGGCATAATAAGCAGGAGACAGCACAAGTTCCACCTGAAATGACCCAGGTTGGGGGATGTTCTTGGGGGACAGGAAGCCAAGCGATTCTCATGATGATCGCCTCACAGCTCACCTACCATAGCCATTCGCTGCCCCAGCTGATCCAGATGTGCCACTCTCCCCTGTCACTCGACTTTGTCTCCTCAGAGTCACTCACGTGATTCATTTGTGCTACTTCTTAGGTTTGGGGCAATGGCTGAGTTTCACACTGCCAGGTGCCTGGCCCACTCTTCATCCTCTGACAACCCTCCTCACGGACACACTCCCTTCCCCACGGACACACTCCCTTCCCCACAGACACAACTCCCCTCCCCACAGACGCACTCTCCGCAATAGTGAAGATCATCTCAGTGATGTCTCTGCAACGCAAGAGACCATCTGCTTCAGGTCTCACCCAGCAGAACCAAAGACCTGGCAGAAGCTCTGAAATGCTGCCCTACCCTGTCTCCATTCTCACTCAGTCCCTGGGAGGAGAAGGGAATAATGTGACAGCACGTATTCTTAGACCTTCGACCTTCATTTTTGTGATGACAGATCTGTGGTCAGTGTGGCAAAGCCCTGGAGTCACTCTCAGAAGAACATTTAAAACAACACAAAAATACATTAAAAGTGAATTATCAGCCCACAACTGGAAACAATCCTAAATGCCCTTCAGTGGGAAACTGGTTCAACTACTAGGGTGCTGCCTACCATGGAATACCACTCAAGGACAGAACGGAACAACATATTATCTACACAGCAATTTGGATACATCTCTAGGGAATTACACAGAATGAAAACAAGTCAATCTCAAAAAGGTGACACTTTTGAAAATATGTAAACCTCAAAAGGGTAGTGATTTCATTATATAACAGTCTTGGAATGACAAAACTGTAGATATTGGGAACAGATTAGTGGTTCCCAGGCCTTAGGAAGGGAGAGGGAAGCAAGAGTCAGCCTAGGACATAACAGCATGAAGGGTCCTTGTGGTGATGGAGTTGATGACAGTCACACAAATCTACACGTGATAAACTGCATAGAACAAAATACACCCCCCCCCACACACACACACAAACACATACACAAGTGCATATAAAACTGATGAAACCTGAATAAGGGTACGTGAGTGGCTATAACTATGTTACTTTGCTAGTTGTGGCAATGTACTATAATTGTGCAAGAGGTTCAGTTCAATTCAGTCACTCAGTCATGTCCGACTCTTTCAAACCCCATGGACTGCAGCATGCCAGGCTTCCCTGTCCGACACCAATTCCTGGAGTTTGCTCAAACTCATGTCCATCAAGCTGGTGATGCCATCCAACCATCTCATCCTCTGTCATCCCCTTCTCTTCCTGCCTTCAATCTTTCCCAGGATCAGGGTCTTTCCCAAAGAGTCAGTTCTTTGCATCAGGTGGCCAAAGCACTGGAGTTTCAGCATTAGCATCAGTCCTTCCAAGGAATATTCAGGACTGATTTCCTTTAGGATTGACTGATTGGATCTCCTTGCAGTCCAAGGGACTCTCAAGAATCTTCTCAACACCACAGTTCAAAAGCATCAATTCTTTGGTGCTCAACTTTCTTTATAGCCCAACTTTCACATCTATACTCAGCTACTGGAAAAACCATAGCTTTGAATAGATGGAGCTTTGTCGGCAAAGTAATGTGTCTGCTTTTTAACATGCGGTCTAGGTTGGTCATAGATTTTCTTCCAAGGAGCAAACATCTTAATCTCATGGCTGCAGTCACCATCTGCAGTGATTCTGGAGCCCTCTCACTGTTTCCATTGTTTCCCCATCTATTTGCCGTGAAGTGATGGGACCAGATGCCATGATCTTCATTTTTTGAATGCTAAGTTTTAAGCCAGCTTTTTCACTCTCCTCTTTCACTTTCATCAAGTGGCTCTTTAGTTCCTCTTCACTTTCTGCCATAAGGGTGGTATCATCTGCGTATCTGAGGTTACTGATATTTCTCCCAGCAATCTTGATTCCAGTTTGCACTTCATCCAGCCTAGCGTTTCTCATGATATACTCTGCATATAAGTTAAATAAGCAGGGTGACAATATATAGCCTTGATGTACTCCTTTCCCGATTTGGAACCAGTCTGTTGTTCCATGTCTGGTTCTAACTGTTGCTTCCTGACCTGCATACAGATTTCTCAGGAGGCAGGTAAGGTGGTCTGGTATTTCCAGGTCTTGAAGAATTTTCCACAGTTTGTTATGATCGACACAGTCAAAGGCTTTGGCATAGTCAATAAAGCCGAAGTAGATGTTTTTCTGGTATTCTCTCACTTTTTTGAAGATCCAACGGATGGTGGCAATTTGATCTCTGGTTCCTCTGCCTTTTCTAAATCCAGCTTGAACATCTGGAAGTTCATGGTTCATGGACTGTTGAAGCCTGGCTTGGAGAATTTTGAGCATTACTTTACTAGCGTGTGAGTTGAGTACAGTT
This sequence comes from Giraffa tippelskirchi, assembly GCF_054371585.1. Taxonomy (NCBI): domain Eukaryota; kingdom Metazoa; phylum Chordata; class Mammalia; order Artiodactyla; family Giraffidae; genus Giraffa; species Giraffa tippelskirchi. The sequence goes on along the minus strand of NC_137283.1, from coordinate 14,338,236 downwards.
GCGCAGTAGTGTGAACATTCTTTGGCATTGCCTTTCTTTGGGATTGGGATGAAAAATGACCTTTTCCAGTCCTGTGGCCACTGCTGAGTTTTCCAAATTTGCTGGCATATTGAGTTCAGCACTTTCACAGCATCATCTTTTAGGATTTGAAATAGCTCAACTGGAATTCCATCACCTCCACTAGCTTTGTTCATAGTGATGCTTCCTAAGGCCCACTTGACTTCACATTCCAGGATGTCTGGCTTTGGGTGAGTGATCACATCATCGTGGTTTTCTGGGTCATGAAGATTTTTTCTATATAGTTCTTCTGTGTCTTCTTGCCACCTCTTCTTAATATCTTCTGCTTCTGTTAGGTCCATACCATTTCTGTCCTTTATTGTGCCCATCTTTGCATGAAATGTTCCCTTGGTATCTAATTTTCTTGAAGAGGTCTCTAGTCTTGCCCATTCTATTGTTTTCCTCTATTTCTTTACACTGATCACTGAGGAAGGCTTTCTTATCTCTCCTTGCTATTCTTTGTAACTCTTCATTCAAATGGGTATATATTTCTTTTCTCCTTTGCCTTTAGCTTCTCGTCTTTTCTCAGCTATTTGTAAGGTCTCCTCAGACAACCATTTTGCCTTTTTGCATTTCTTTTTTGGGGATGGTCTTGATCACTGCCTCCTGTACAATGTCATGATCCTCCATCCATAGTTTTTCAGGCACTCTGTCTATCAGATCTAATTCCTTGAATCTATTTGTCACTTCCACTGTGTAAGCATAAGGCATTTGATTTAGGTCATGCCTGAATGGTTTGGCGAATGGTCTAGCCATTCACTATCATAGTAATCCAAGTCTATGCCCCAATCAGTAATGCTGAAGAAACTGAAGTTGAATGGTTCTATGAAGACCTATAAGACCTTCTGAAACTAGCACCCAAAAAAGATATCCTTTTCATCATAGGGAACTGGAATGCAAAAGTAGGAAGTCAAGAGACACCTGGAGTAACAGGCAAGTTTGGCCTTGGAGTACAAAATGAAGCAGGGCAAAGGCTAACAGAGTTTTGCCATAAGAATGCACTGGTCATAGCAAACACCCTCTTCCAACAACACAAGAGAAGACTCTACACTTGGACATCACCAGATGGTAAATATTGAAATCAGACTGATTATATTCTTTGCAGCCAAAGACGGAGAAGCTCTATATAGTCAGCAAAAACAAGACTGGGAGCTCAGATCATGAACTCCTTATTATAAGAGGTTATACTGGGAGAAACTAGATGAAAGGGATACAGGATCTTTCTGAATTATTTCTTGCAAATGCATGTCTACAATTATGGTAAGATAATTTTTAAAAAGGTAAAAAATTATTCTGAAATATAGTTCTTGAAGTATTTTTAAAAACACATTTATGATATAGCAACATATGCCTTTCATTATTAACAATTTAAAAAGATAAAGCAACAAATCTTACAACTACCATGACAGTGATAAATACAAATTATATTTTTAAGATAAGATCCTGCTAATAATACTACTGTTTAGTTGCTTACAGTCATAATCAAACATGCCAATTTTGTCATAGGTTAATGAAAATAAAGGGGTTTCCCAGGTGGTGCTAGTGGTAAAGAACCCACCTGCCAATTCAGGAGACGTAAGAGATGCTGGTTCAATCCCTGAGTTAGGAAGATCCCCTGCAGAAGGGCATGGCAACCTACTCCAGTATTCTTGCCTAGAGAATCCCATGGACAGAGGAGCCTTGCAGGCTACAATCCCTGGGGTCTCACAGAGTCAGATACGACTAAAGCAGCTTAGCATGCACACAATGAAAATAAAAATGTAAATTTTCTTCCTATCCAAATTCAGGATTCCCTCCCTGAGTCATATCATGGGCCCCCAAGTTAAGGACTCCAGCTTTGCTTAAAACGGCAGCTTTCCTTCCTCTGTTTCACAAGCTATAATGAACACAGAGAGTAAAGAGTAGTAGCGGGAACATCTATGGAGGACGTGGTGGTCACACTGCATTGGTCATGGCGGCATGGGGGATTTTTGAAATGTCAATTCATGCTTCCCCATATTGACTTTCCCTTTACTCAAATAGCCAGATCTTAGAAAAAGTCTGAATTTTCCTTGTCCTTCAAGTACAGGAGTTTGAGGATATTAAGGTTCTCTTCCTGCCCCTCATCGAACTAAAAAATTATTCCCCAGGCTGGGAAGAAGATGAGGGGCCTGAGGGAAGCACGTCACTCTAGACACTAGATGACCCTGGGCTCTGCTTCCCCATCAGAGACCTGGGGTTTGTGGGATCAAGGGAAAGAGGGACATGGCACATTGGGAGTCTAAGGTGAGTACAGCTACAGGCAGCCCCATCCCACTCCCTAGCTTGGCACAGATGCAACAAAATGAGGTACTCAGTGAACAGCCAGGCCTGAAGGTGCTGGTGGACCATCCTGAGTGTGGATATATAGGGCTGGCGACCAACTGGGAGGCAGGAAAATGTCTAAGTGGAGGCCTGTATGGGCACATTCCACCAAGAACCATGTGGCACAGTGCTTGCCTTGGCACTGACTGAGTCTCCTAGACCTGATGCAATTCCGGGCAAAGGGTGACCCTCACACTGACTGATATTTATTTTCCATTATCCTGTGGAATGCAGTCACAAAACAGAAAATAAGTTGTTCTAGAAAATATGATGATACTTTCTTGTATATTGAGCTTGTGTTCAAGAGCTAGTGGCACTTTCAGAATCCAAGGGCAGGTGCTGCAGCATTCTGCAGCAGGTACCACTGCTAGTGCCCCTAGACCCTACCCTTACTTATATCCACTTGGTATACACTGGCTGACTCCCAACTGGCAACACCCACTACGGTGTGTCTGAGGGCTTGCTCTGGCTAACAAATCCTGTTTTACCTCTGCTTCCCTATCAGTGCCGTGCACCAGAAGTTCCAAGGAAATAATGCTTCTCGCCCCCTCAAGAGTCCTCAGCAATTGCTAGGCCAGAAGTTCCAGAGAACTAAAACATCCCACCCCTTTAAGGGTCCGCACCCAATGACTAGGCCAGAAGCTCCAGGGATACAACGCTTCCTACAACCTCAAGAGCCCTCAACTAGGGACTTCCCTGGTGGTCAGGTAGCTAAGATTCTGCACTCCCAAGGCAGGAGAGCAGTGCCTTGAGAGTCCCTTGGACTGCAAGGAGATTCAACCAGTCCATCCTAAAGGAAACCAGTCCTAAATATTCACTGGAAGGACTGATGCTGAAGGTGAAACTCCAATACCTTGACCACCTGATGCGAAAAACTGACTCATTTGAAAAGACCCTGATCCCGGGAAAGATTGAAGGCAGAAGAAGAAGGGGACAACAGACGATGAGGTGGTTGGATGGCATCACCAACTCAATGGACATGAGTTTGAGTAAGCTCTGAAAGTTGGTGATGAACAGGGAAGCCTGGCGTGCTGCAATCCATGGGGTCACAAAGAGTCAGACACAGCTGAGCGACTGAACTGAACTGGGTTCGATCCTTTGTCAGGGAACTAGATCCCACATACTGCAAAGGGGATAAAGATCCCCTTTGCCACAGCTAACACCTGGCACAAATATACTTAAAAAAAAAAAAAAAAAGCCACCAGTAACCCTTGGGTGAATGGTCTGTACTGTTACCCTGAATTTCCCCAACAGGATGACATGATCTTCCCTCCCCTGTCTTACTCCCCTACTATCCTGCCTGTGTTTCCACCTCCCAAATAAACTACTACCTGAACCACATGACACTGCCAATGACTGACCTTCTTTGCTGTATTTTTTAAAAATGAATGCAACTTTATAAAACTGAAACTAAAATCTACACTCAAATCCCTGTCTCTGGGTCTGCTAAGACATTTTTCTATTATATACTCCACACAAGGACTGTCCCCTTGAGCTGCCACCAAGCCCTCTCTGCAGTGGGTCAATGGGAGGAAACTGCTGAACGAAATTCAGAGGAATGATTCCCTGGGAACTGGAGAGGCCCAGTGTGCCTCCTCTGGTTCCACAGGAGAGGTGAGGTAAACAACACAGAGGCTGCTTCAGGTTGGGAATCCGCTCCACCCAGATACTACATATCATAGCGGGAAGAGTGGCCACAAAATGAGGAAACCGTGAGATAAGGAAATGCTGTGACTGGAAATGTGATGAAATGTTTGGAAGCTGAAGCCCTGCGTATGGCGTGAAAATCTGCAAAAAGCAGTATCTGTATGATCTCAGGACAGTGACCGTGAAAAGTTCCAGGGTGCTATTTGGCCTGATCCCAGGCCTCCCTCCTAGAGAACTCAATCCCTAGGAGGTGGAGGTGGAGGGCTCCAGGCATATAAATGGGCTGGAGAACACCTTGGCTAAGTCTGAATCCCGAACATAACATAGCATGTTAGCTACCCAGCAAAATCAATCTGCCTCCATGGCTCAGAGGATGTAGGGATCCCCCCGCTAGACAGTGGAGCAGGAGCAGAATTTGGACTAGAAGCCAGGCCTGTTTCTCTCTGAGCAGATACTTCTGCCTGTAACCCAACAGGAAATGCATTTTACCCAGCAAGTGACTACATAAGTTTCATAAAAAACTAAATGCCCTGACAATCCGTAATGCATTTTGATATTTTCAACTTTATTCTGTTTCACATTTCTAAAATGCTGGACATAACACATTAAGTGATTTCACAACTCACTTCTGGGTGGTGACCCACAGTTTGAAATACTGCCCTTGAATGTATCCAGAAATGAAAGTATGTGGACAGGAATTCTAGGCTTTTCCTAAATACTGTGTATTTACCGTCAGCCTCCATGTCCCATCCAAGGCTGCAGAGAATACTGCAAAGTGGACACAGAGAACAGACTTGTAGTTTCCAAGGGAGAAGAGGGGATAGATTGGTCATTTGGGATTAGCAGGTGCAAACTATTATAGATAATAATTATTATAGATAAACAACAAGGTCCTAGTGTATATATAGCACAGGGAACTATATTCAACATCTTGTGATAAACTATAATGGAAAAGAATATGAAAAAGAATGTATTAATATATATGAAAACGAATATCTATGTAACTACTCACTTTGCTATACAGCAGAAGTTAACACAACATTGTAAATCAACTATACTTCAATAATATAAAATTTTAAAAGTAAAATATAAAATTCTGTAAGGTGAAGGTGGTTCCTGTCTCCTAATCCAGTGATTCAAACCAGGCATTGCCACTGCTTTCACATTCTTTGCCACATCTCATACCACCTGTACTATGGATTATTGTATGAATATTCTAAATCAACTCATCACTTTTTAAAACTTAAATACTCAAACTAGCCTCGACTTATGGAAATCAAAGGTTTGAAGTTACTCCCTGATGCAAAATAAAACATACAAATGATGAAAATAAAGCACGCCTTCTGTGTTCCATACTAAATTCCAGAACTACTGGCCCTCCCTGTCCTGCACCTTTCACAGGAAAATAATCCAGCCTCGTATAGCTCAATACGAGCTGTCCTTAACCTCTATAAAAGCTCCCCAATGATAATCAGCACCGTCCTCATGGCTAAGGACATTTAAACTCAGTCAGTCAGTCTTCACACTGGCCCTGTGACTTGGTCAGGTCACCCCCTTTTATAGATGAGGAAGCAGATATGGAGAGATGAGGCAGACCTGCCCATAGTTAGGACATTTGAACCCAGGACATCTGAAAGCCAGAGAAGGTGATGGCACCCCACTCCAGTACTCTTACCTGGAAACTCCCATGGATGGAGGAGCCTGGTAGGCTGCAGCCCATGGGGTCGCTAAGAGTCAGACACGACTGAGCGACTTCACTTTCACTTTTCACTTTCGTGCACTGGAGAAGGAAATGGCAACCCACTCCAGTGTTCTTGCCTGGAGAATCCCAGGGACGGGCGAGCCTGGTGGGCTGCCATCTATGGGATCACACAGAGTCGGACATGACTGAAGCAACTTAGCAGCAGCAGCAGTAGCATCTGAAAGCAGAGCCTATGTGCCTAACTGCCCCCCTCTGAAGGTGCCCATCCCCAAAGTCAGCCCTAGTGTTGCCTCTTACACAATACCATCCTGGACAATGCGTCCCATAATATTGTTCTGCCTCTGTTACCAAAGCACTCACTTCTTGCCTGTTTAACTCACTTGGAGGTCAGTCATAAACTGCTTGGATATACTGCCTCTACCAGGCTGGGAGCTTCTTGAAAGGATGGCAACATCTTATTCTTCTATATATCTCTGTGTCCAACAGCCTGTCTGAGGCATCAGAGGCCTTCGGTGTCTCTTGGACCCTATGATCTTTCTTTGTTATTTAACAAACACTCAGCACCCTTTGCAGTTTACCAGCTCACAGGCTGGTTTCCAGTGAAGCCCTGGCAACAGTCAGAGGGAAGGGAAGACAAGTCAGAGACAACAGAATGAAGCAGTCTTAACCTGTGGTCCACAGATCCCCACTGGACCCATGCCTAGGATACAGGTCTCTGAACTTATGTGGAACAAGATTACATCCTTATTATCACTGGCCTCTGATGGAAATTCAGGATTTCCTTCTAATGGAATCTGACATGTGACTTTGTCACTAGCAAAGTCACTAATAGTTTCATTTCACATCACCATTGCAGCAGATATCACAAACTATTCCCATCACTTCCTAAAAATTCTGGTTTTCAGACCCACAGCTGTATCTTGTATTTAAGACATCAGTAAAGAAACACATGTATAGTACATACCCTGCCACAATTGGAAAAACATAGCCTAGCGTCTGTATTTTAATAGGACTGGCATTTCTTGGAAATTTCAATACGATCAGTAATCTGATGTTTTATTTCATACTTTTTAAAACATTATTTTGAGATAGGCCCATAGGTTTCACCAGGCTGCCAGTGGAAACCATGGTCCAAAAAAGTTAAGAGCTGGGTTTGAGTTCAAACCTTAGTTCTGCCATTTACAAAACAAGTTATCCGGGCCTCAGTTCCTTCATCAGTAGAATGGGGATTACTACCTACCTTATTGGATTAGCATCTGAATAAAACTGATTCCAAAACCAGCCTAGACTGCCTAGTGAGGCACACAAGGCTGGGCATAGTGGAGCCCTCAGCTGCCCACCCCTCCTGTCCCAGAAGTCATCTGTCCCCCTCAGTGTGGTTGAGACCCGCTCCCTGTGGCTGGACATAAGGGATAACTTCAGACCCTTCTTAGATGCTCTATCCCAACTGAGCTCAGAATCTGCACCCCTCTCCCCAAACTGGCTGACGTTATGAGGCTCACAGGAGGGGCCAGTCACCTCCCTGAGGTGACTGACACACATTTCCACACTTCTCCACAGGGTGGAGCTGGTTCACACAGCTCCGTCTATTAGTGGGACATTTCACCCTGACATGCATTTCCACATTTGTCCTCTGGGCAGGGCTGGTTCACACTCTCAATCTGTCAGCAAGACCAGAAGCACCGCCAGAACACTTCCGTTAGGACCATTTCACTATCCAGCCCTTGCTTCCCTCCGTTCACTGTCCCTTCCCACCCCCACCCCCTTCCCCAACTGAGCCTGCCTTACAGAAACGTGCCTCCTCTGTGCTCCTTTCCAGTAACCTACTACTCTTAGAATGGGGGTGACTATTCTGACTTTTAATACCACAGATTAGCTTTGCCCTGTTTTTAAAGTTTATTTAAATGTTGTTCAGTCGCTCAGTTGTGTCCGACTCTTTGCAACCCCACGGCATATATTTTGAAATGGCAACCCACTCTAGTATTCTTGCCTGGGAAATCCCGCGGGCAGAGGAGCCTGGTGGGCTATTGTCCATGGGGTCGCAAAGAGTTGGGACACAACTGAGCAACACATACTAAATATATTCTTTTGTGTTTGGTTTCTTTTGTTCAGTATTATGTTTGTGAGATTGTATGCAGTTGTATATCATCCATTCTCACTGTCCTATAGGTTCTACTGAGTGGATATTCAATAATTTATTTGTCCATGTATCTGTTGACTTGGCATTTGAATAGAGTCCAGTTTAGGGTCTGCTTTGTGGTTGCTCCTGGGAGGGTGGCATCCATGCTTCCACCCAACCAAAACTGGTTTGGAGCTGGGGATTAATGATGCAATACACTCACAAGAGGATTTGAACGATTAATCACATAGTAAAGCTTTCTGGGGACAGCAAGGCCCACACTCAAACCAGCATGTCTGGCTTAAGCAGAAGAGGCAACTGGCTCTAGTTCTTACAGTGGATGGAGAGAGGGGGATCAAGGATGAAGACACCCTCTCCCGCTGGCTGGAGTTTGAGTAGTCTTACCTTCCCACTTATGCCAAGGAAGCAAGTATCTAGCTTTCCTTATTGGCATGTCCAGGAGTGGAGTGAAAAGGGAAAGAGGAATGATGGGGCTTGCAGGCTATCATGGCCAAACATCAAAAAATGGAATCAGACTCTTTTACGGTTATTATAAGTAGTACCACAGTAACATTCTTGTACAAGCCTTTTGGCAAACATATCACACATTTCTAATGGGTGGGTGTCTCTAGGACTGCAATTGCTGGGGAATATGTTTGTCTTGGGTAAATACTGCCAAACAGTTTTTCAAAGTGATTATACCAAATTACATTCCCTTCAACAATATTTATGGCTGTACCAGTTTGTTTATCCACTCTGCAGCTGAGGGACATTTGGTTTGTTCCCATTTGGGGGGTGGGGATTACAAATAAAGCTGCTGCAAACATTCATATGCAGGTTTTGGGGTAAACACAGGTTTTCATTTCTTTTGGGTAAAAACTAGGAATGGGACAGTAGGTTGTATGGTAAGCCTATGTTGTACTGTGTGAGAAACCAGGCACACTGTTTTCCAAGGTGAAGTGAAGTGAAGTCGCTCAGTTGTGTCCAACTCTTTGCGACTCCATGGACTGTAGCCTACGGGGCTCCTCTGTCCATGGGATTTTCCAGGCAAGAGTACTGGAGTGGGTTGCCATTTCCTTCTCCAGAGGATCTTCCCGACCCAGGGATCGAACCTGGGTCTCCCGCATTATAGTCAGACGCTTTACCATCTGAGCCACAAAGTAGCTGACTATTTCCAAGGTGGCTGTACCATTTTGCCCCTCCACCAGCAAAGTATGTGAGTTCAAACTGCTCCACATCTCCTGAGTACTTGGATTGGTCAGTCTTTACATTTAGTTATTCTATTAAGTGTGAAGTAGTATTTAATTGTGGTATTGAGTTGTATTTCCTTAAGAACTAATGACATTGAACATATATGGATGACTATATATGTTGCCATCCACATATGTCCTTTGGTGAAGTGTCTTTTCAAATCTTTTGTCCATTTTTAAAGCTGAGCTGTTTTCTTACTATTGAGTACAGTGGGCTCTCTGTTTATCTTGGATACAAGTTCTTTATCAGGCAGATGGTTTGCAAATATTTTCTCCTAGTTTGTGACTTGTGTTCTCGTTACCATAACAGTGACTTTTGAATAGCTGCTGCTGCTGCTAAGTCGCTTCAGTCGTGCCCTGCTCTGTGCGACCCCATAGATGGCAGCCCGTCAGGCTCCGCCGTCCCTGGGATTCTCCAGGCAAGAACACTGGAGTGGGTTGCCATTTCCTTCTCCAATGCATGAAAGTGAAAAGTGAAAGTGAAGTCGCTCAGTCGTGTCCGACTCTTCGCGACCCCATGGACTGAAGCCTACCAGGCTCCTCTATCCATAGGATTTTCCAAGCAAGAACACTGGAGTGGGTTGCCATTTCCTTCTCCGTTTGAATAGCAGTAGTTCTTAATTTTAGTGAAATACAAACAAGTTTTTTCTTTTACAGATTGTGCTTTTTGTGTCTTACCTAAGAAATCTTTGCCTACCCTCAAGTCACAAAGATTTCTAGAAATTTCATAATTTCAGGTTTTACATTTAGGCCTGTCATTGATGAGCCTATATTAGCAAACTTCAGAAGGTATTTGAAGGGTCTGATAATGCACACATTGAAAGAGGTCAGAGTTTACTTCCAGTAAAACACTGAAGATAGATTAGGAGAGCCATAGTTTCTATGTATAGAGTCAAAAGTTAAGATTTTCTGCTAATTCGAACTTTATCTTTCAGAAAAAAATGGCAAGAAGTTCTAGGGATGATGGGGGCTGCTTTCCTCTCTGAATCCTCCCTTTGATAGATGTATCACCTTTATATAGTATAATATTTATGCAGAAGTCTACAAATATGCCCTTTCTGTCTATAAATAATTTCACAGTCTTTGTTTTGCTTCTCTGCTCCTAAGAGGACCATTTGTTTACCCCTTCAAAAAGAGTTGGGAGGGAGATTTGTTTAATGCAACATGATAAACAAACCCTAAGTAGCATAACAAATACACGGAGAGTTCATCGTGTGATCAGGATAATTATTAATTTGTAATGAATAACTTTTAACAATCACCCACCAATGTCCAGGATCTACCTGAACCAACACAATCTTCATCTTATGGAGTAAAGAAACTGGGATACTTCTTTCATTTTACATGTTATCGTCTTCTATCTACCTTGAGCCACAGTTAAAGTTCATGAGCTATTTTATTCTTCCTTTTACAGAGGCAAACGACAACTCGTTGGTTTGGGAAGCCCCAATGGCATTAGTTGCAGTAGGCCTCGTTCTAGAATTCCCACTGGTTTTACAATGGACTTTTCAAGTTAAAAACAAAAACCCAGTTCCAAGAATTAGAAAAAGGACATAAAGCCAAACGTTTGTTAGTTCTATTTCAAAGCAGCTAACCAGCAAAAATGCTATGTCAGGGAGGATCCACCTTTTACTTAGGTAACCTTTAGGCAAGGGAAGTTTTTATAGCATCTATCACCTTGTGTACTGAAGGCAGAGTAAGCAGCAGTCAGAGGACTTTAGAGACAATGTTAAAGTCTGTGCTCTAATTACTGGGTAGCCATAGGTCACCACTGCAAAAGACATTTGATAGAGAAGGTATGGTGGAAAGAGGCAGGCGAGAGGCTCCTAATACGCAGCAGTAAACTATAGTGGTAAGCAAGGTGAGGACTTAAGAATCCTACTACCAGCCCCACAGTCTTTCACACTCTAGACTCGAGGGTATCTACCCGGCAACTCCACACAGTCCCACACTCTTCAGTACATCTTGAATGCCACAAAGTAACCTCCTTTTCATCCCAGGCTAAGACTTCCCAGGGCTCTGTGGTCTCTATGAATCACATCCAGATTTACCTTGTTCACTATCAGTTTTGATGCAGCTGTGGCCAGTCACCCTAGCATTCCTGAGTGTGGTCAAGGGGCCCACAGAGTCCAGTGGGGATGGCCAAGAGAATATCACAGGGCTCTTTCCATCTAGGTTCTTTATGGAAGTTTCTTTTCATAGACCTGTATCCTGCTGGAACATACACATTATATGGATTCTATGGTGACCTGGGCTGCAGAGGAACCCAGGACATAATTGAGAACTTGACAATAAGAATGCAAAAGACAGGTAAGACAGTTCTCAGAACTGTGACACTACTGGAAAACTAGCTACAATAAGAATGCAAAAGACAGGTGAGACAGTTCTCAGAACTGTGACACTACTGGAAAACTAGCTACATGTTGATACGGCTTGAGTCTCGAGATCTGTTTGACTGATGAACTGCAGCCTCAGAAGGGCTTCAGGCCATGTAATGCCTCCTTGTTGCTAAGTTTTGTTTAGTTTTGCTTAGTTCTATAGTTTTGCCACTATATCACCAGAGCTTTGGAATTTGGAAGGGATATGTGATTTGTAATTTATAAAAACATGTTTGAAAAATTGTTACATAGGGTTGAGAACATTAGTCTGAGTTAGGTATGAATCTGTCTTTTCCCAGAGAGGAATGCATCTTTGGAGTCCTTCTATGATAGGATCTTCCTTCCAGTAGGGGTTTCCTCAGGCTACTCAGAGAATAAGCCCTAACAACCCTCAGATCCAGTGGATGACAACTAACACTTATATCATCTTTTTGGGGTGCTTCCCCCCCACTACCAGTGACAGAAGAAGGGCAGTGCACTTAAGAAATAAACCAATAAATTGGAAAGTCCAGGTCAAGCCTAGCATTTTTTATTCTATCATGCTCCTTCATCTGACTATGCCCTAGGATCACGGCTCAGATAGGCAGGAAGGAGGAGGAGGGGCCTGGGACCACGTGTGGCCCATCCTGGTGGAAGCTATAAATAGGTTGCACAGGAGAACAAGCTGCTAGTGTGAGGGCAGCCTTTTCTGTATCGGGGCCCCCTTTTCTAGGCTCTTCGGTGGTTCTTACATTGGAAAGTGACAAGGGGCTATGGACCAGAACAGGGAGCATATAAACATATTCATACAATGGCCAGTTTTGTCTCAAGCATTCCCCTTTATGTACTTCAACTTCTTTAACTCATAAGCAAAGCTTTCCTGGGAAGAAATTCATACTTATGAATCCAGTACAATAAACTTTAAATATTAGGAGTCTAAAGGCCTCCAAGTGTTTCAATGTCAAGAATAATTTCATAAGATTTCACCTTAAAAAAAATGCACATTGCTCAAACATTTCAAACCAGTTACAAAGCTGTCATTCTACTAGATCAAGATCACCCTTCCTGTGATAAATATATAAAATATCAAATTTAAGTGGCAAAGCCACTTACTTACTTAACACAAAAATGTTAACGCTAATGGGTCTTTTCCTTAACTATTTCTATGCTTTATTCTAAAGCTTCCCAGGTTAAAAAATGCTTACACACCTAAGGAAGGCAGTTATCAGCACCAGTGTCTGCTAGTAGACTCTTGGGCTGGGAGGAGGAAAAGCTTATTTGAGAACCCATGGGCAACACTAAACTCTATATATGGTTATGTTAATCACTCTATAACGTCAAAGGGGTAATAATTGGATGAAATAGTATATAATATATAATATCTTGGATTTGCTTTAAAATACGCTAGAAAAAAAAAGAAAAAGTTAATATATAAATATATACCTAAATACATAAATGTGGGAGTGATCATCTAGTCCATTTTCCTGTGTTCAAGTTTTATTTTATGTATTTTTTTGTCCCTAAAACTCCACAGCTCTTAGCCACATTGATTACTTGACCAAGTTTTGAAATTCTAAGATACATAAACATATGTTTGTGAGCTAAGTCGCTTCAGTTGTGTCTGACTCTTTGCAACCCTATGGACCGTAGTTCACCAGGGTCCTCTGTCCATGGGATTCTCCAGGCACGAATACTGGAATGGATTGACATGCCCTTCTCCAGGGTATCTTCCTGTCCCAGGGATTGAACCTGTGTCTCTTAGATCTCCTGCGTTGCAGTTTCTTTACCACTAGCACCATCTGGGAAGCCCAAATATACATGTTAAGATATGTAAATACCTTTACATAAATATCTCTAGAGACCTTTGAAGACCTGATGGAAATGTGCATTCTTTCACATTCATAGAACTATGCAACATTTGAGGATCTTTAAAATTAGATCCATTTGGATTTTGGATATTTCACATGGTTTTCTTCTGACTCAGTGGCAGAACTTACAGATTCATGCTACTACATTCCCTTTGAATCAGAAAATGTCTCCTAACTGCTATTTTTAACAGTTTCTGTATTCTTCATGACACCAATAAATGGATTAATATCAACATGATTGAGTAGTAAACTCAACAGTAATGTTCAACAGTGTTTCTACTTAAATTCTTGATTCTGTGATTGCACTTCCTTTTATACTGAAAACCTTGATTTCCAAAATAATACACATAATCACTATTATGTTTGCTTATATCTAGCACAAGAAAATGATTTAAAAATACAATATTAATATGATCAATAAAGCTACAGAATTAAGTCTAATATTTTTTATACAGTTTCCTTTTTTTAAATTGTCTCCCAAAGTGTCATTCTCATTAAGTATGTGTAGGCAAACCATGTTCCGGAGCTGCACTGTCCAATATAGAAGGCCCCGCCATGTGTGGCTACTGAGCACCTGAATGTCGAAACTGAGAAGTGCTACATGTATAAATCACACACCAGATTTCAAAGACCTAGCACAATAAAAGAATGTAAATATCTCAGTCTTAAATCTTAAATAATTCTTAAATCAATAATTTAATATTGATAATATCCTGACAATATTTTCATTATTTGGGCCTTGATTGGCAAGCAGGACTCCCCCATGACTGGGACTCTAGTAGGCGGAAGATGAAGAAACCACTCACTCATGCAGATGAAATTTGTCCTCCAGCACCCCCTACTGACAGAGCTCAACAGTGAGCCTGCTGACAAGGAAGAAACGTGACACCACAAGCAAAGCAGTGAAGGGTGGATTTGGAATTAGGAGACGTTAAGTGACAACTGGCACACCTTCTCTAAGGAGGGCTTGCTCTTTTGCTTTCATGGGCTTTTACAGGTACATAAAAGACAAAGAGTTTCACCAACAGCCTTAATGAGGTTTTGCAACCTCTGCTGCGTGGCCGTTTCCTTGTTTTCTCACAGATCTCTGATTCAGACTGGTGAGTTGAGTCTGGCGACTGCCTGGCGACGATGAGTTTGTTTGTTTGCCTTAAACATTTTGTGAAATTATGGCCCCACGATCAGGCTTGGAACTTCTGGGCCATCTCTGGTATCACCAATCACAAATTATACAAAAGAGGGACCAAAATGCTTTACATTAATTTAATGAAAGGATGTTGGGAGTTCCTTTCCTGATCCAAACAGAAGCATCAATAGAACATTTATCTAACCTACGGGGAAAGAGTGTACATCTGATTTTGAGGGGTCTGAGAGGAGAGGGTTACAGCGGTGGTCAAACAGAGCAACAGGTTTAACTTAACGATGCTTGCCAGAAGCAGCAAAGCCTCTCTGAAAAGTAAACCAGCCAAGGACAGAACTTAGGTACAGCACTGCCAGGAGCAGAAGGCAAGGGAGGAGAAGATAAAAGTAAGGCATGAAGGGATCTCATGAGCTTTGCTGCTTCATCCTACATTGCGCCTTCCGCTCTTCTTCCACGTTGCTCCTTATCCTGTTGACGAGGCCAGCCTGTCAGGGGTGGCAGTCACAGACAAAATTTCAAGGTAACATGTTTTCCCTTGTAGGGACTACACTGCAGAAGAAAATATGGGAGAGAATGGGGTCATGGAAGATGGGCCTGTGGCCCGACTCCTCCTGCCTCTCCTCACGTTCCCTGAGGCACCTTATATTCGAGAGACCACCACTTCAAGTTTCTGCCATGTCCTGTCCTGTGTCCCTTTTGCCCCTTGGCTGGCACACAGGGAGGCGACTTAAAGAGGAAAGCCACATTGGGGGAGGACAGAGTGCAAGGGGTTGGTAGTCATGAGGCCTTTCTAGCCCCAACTCTGAAACTGACATGTTGTAGGAATAAGGCCCCTCTGGCCGCGGGGTCTCTATCTGTAAAGTTAGAGCTGTTCCAACTCCAGGGCCCTATCAGAAAAGTCAAAGGATGAAAGAGGTGACAGAGCCAGGATTTGGGGAAAAGGTGAAGAAAATCAACAGCAGACACAAAAGCCCTTGGTCTGATCTCCTGGTATTAGCGCTGAGGAAGGTGACTCACTCTGGCCCACCCAGAACTGCCCATTATTCCTAGCCCACCACTCCCATTTTCTCCTCTGACTCGTGGGAAGACAAATTCTGCTAAGTCATGGACATAAGACACAGCCTTAGTCATCAACTCAGTAGAAGCTACTAAGAGTCACATGGATGGCTTATTTGCTCTTTGTGAGCTAATGTTGTTCCAAAGCTGCATGAATTCTGCCACACCTATGTGGACACACAGATGATAATTTTCCCGGGCCTTGCCTCTACCAAAGCCCAGGTTTACAGCCTCCTAAGTACTCTGCATGGATCAAATAGCATGTCTTATACAGTCAGCCTCTGTAGCCCTGTCACCAGCCCTCATCTCGCTCTCTCCATGCAAAGCTTGCCCACTCTTCCACCCTGCTCAAGTCGGTTACCCCCAGACCCGCTCTGTTGCTCTCTAGTTCCACACTATCAGATGGCTTGATGTCCCTGCCCTCAAGACTGTTCTACCCCAGTGTTCTGACTGCCTGTCAATAAATGTGTCTGTGGAGATTGTAACAAAGATATTCCTCATTTAGCCAGCTATTATAAACAGTGATGGGCTAGCCCTTACATTATCCTCCTGTTTTATTTAGTGCCCACCACCAAAACGGTAGGTACTTTATAATATAATTTTATTTTCTAATACGATTCTGTTTTCAGAGGTTTCTAGAGAAAAGACTTTACATTCTGGCTTGAAAACCTTCTTTACTACACTGTATTCCTGACAAGAAACCTCCAGAAATACCCTAATGAGCCCCTGAAATCATTGGTCTTTAATCCTAAATTAGATAGAATAAAATATCTAACTGGCGTGTGGGATGAATTTACCTCTCCAAATCTCATACCCTCAGATCTTCCCAGAACACTCACATATAGGTGGGCTCTGGGAGAATAATAGGCCTCAGAAAATAATTCATTTTGTTTCCCCCAGAAGTGACCTTTGCCCAGGTCAACCTGATCTGACTTTCCGTAGCTGACATACTGTGACCTATCTTACTGAAATTAAAGCTTATGACTAGAACCCTTTTCCTTCCTTGTTGACTTTACACATATTCTTTCAGGTATATAGATTATTTTATGAGGAAGACTAAACAGTGTATGGTAGCAAAAAAGCAATTCAATTTCCCCTTACCACCCCAAATCAGCAAACAACCGTCATAAATCCTGACTGGGGAGTGTTGGGCTTTCTCCCTCTGGGTGAGAGTATCCAAGTGGAGGCTGGGTGATCAGCAGCCACAGGATTTCACACTGATTCACAGCTGGAAATCAGGAGTTCTGAGTGTTATTCCAACATAACAACTCAATGAGTCTCTTTCCTATGCATGGAGAGAGAGAGACAAAGTGGGTAAGTCCGATTCCTACAGCCCTCGTCTTGGCACTTCATCAGATCATATATTAAAGGTTTCTGGTGCAGATATACTGTCTCTTCAGCTAAGTTATGGGTCCCCAGAGGCAGAGTGCATTGCCTTTCTTTTCCCGTTCCACTCTTGACAGTACATAGCCTAGGGTTCACTGTTTAGAAGGTATTCAATGACCCCCAAATTCTCTCATCCTTTTAATGGCATGCTTTAAATTTACTCCATATTCAGGGATATGGAGATACAGTGAAGACTTGGTCCCTGCACAAAAGAAACCCTGTAACATCAGTGTGTAGAAAGACTGACTTGTAATGAAGGCTATCTCATAGTTATGGGTGTTGGCATATCCAGAAATCACAGTTATGGGAGACAGAAATTCAAATGAGGAAACTGAACATTCTTGCTTGTGAGATGGATGAAGAAATATTTGACAGATGAAATCCTCTGGACCTGGGGATGAACTGGGACTCAGAGGATGAACAGTGTTTTACCAGGTAAAAAGTGAATACCTAAAAACTTGGATGGAACACCCCAGTCAGTGATAGCAGGATGCACTTTCTTCTCAAGTGCACGTGGAGCACTCTCCAGGGTAGACCACATGTTAGTCCATAAAATAAATCTCAATAAATTTAAAAGAACTTAAATCATACAAAGTATGCTCTTCAGCCACAATGGAATTAAATTAAATCAACAACATTAGGGAATTTAGGGAATTCACAGTTATGCAGAAATTAAACAACACGCTCCTAAGTAACCAATGAGTCAAAGAAGAAGTAACAAAGGAAACTGTAAAATACTTTGAGATGAAAGACAGCTAAAACAAAACACACAAAACTTACAGGATAAAGTGAAAGCAATGTTTAGAAGGAAATGTATAGCTGTAAATGCCTGTGTTAAAAAAGAAAAAAGAGGGACTTCACTGGTAGTCCAGTAGTTAAGACTCCATGCTCCCACTGCAAAAGGTGTGGGTTCGACTCCTCATCAGGGAACCAAGATGCCACATGCCCCTCGTTACGGCCAAAAAATAACAAAATAAAATATATTAAAGTTAAAAAGAAAAAAGAGGGGACTTCCTGGTAGTCCAGTGGCTAGGACTCCTTGCTTCCAATGCAGGGAGCCTGGCTTCGATCCCTGGTTAGAGAACTAAGATCTCATATGCCTCAGGGCAACTTAAGCCCATGCACCACAACTAGAGAATCTGCTCACTGCAATTACTGAGACCACATGCCACAACTAAGACCCAATACAGTCAAATAAATAAATTTTAAAAAGAAAGGACAAAGTACAACCTGGGTGGAAAGAGATGTCCTTCCCCAACTTCAATGAAGAACAGAGGCACAACCTGGACCGTGTGGGGCCTGATGGAACAATGGTGCCTCACTTATCACTCGGAGAAGGCGATGGCACTCACTCCAGTGCTCTCGCCTGGAAAATCCCATGGACGGAGGAGCCTGGTGGGCTGGAGGAGCCATGGGGTCACTAAGAGTCAGACATGACTAAACGACTTCACTTTCACTTTTCCCTTTCATGCACTGGAGAAGGAAATGGCAACCCACTCCAGTGTTCTTGCCTGGAGAATCCCAGGGACGGGGGAGCCTGGTGGGCTGCCGCCTATGGGGTCGCACAGGGTCGGATATGACTGAAGCACCTTAGCAGCAGCAGCAGCAGCAGCAGCTTATCACTAGGTAATAGGAGATAGGACAGAATCAAATGTATAAACACCAGAGTGAGCATGACAGTTGACTCATGTCACGGGAACAGCAATGTAAAGGAGACACAACACAACTAGAATCCCAGGGATGAGAAGAGATTTAAGACTGGGATACAGCAGATACAGCAGGAAGATCCTAGCTTTCTTCACCGGGATAGACTGGAGCAAAACTCTTGTTACCTTTTTTATTATTAGATGTGCCTCCCTAACTTCCTCTCTGAGTGGGGCCCCGAGAAACTCAGGTTACACAGAATACAAAGCAAAATGCTAGAAATGACTCAAGAAAATACAAAGTGCTAGGGAAAGGAAGTGTGTTTCAAAAGAAAAAGGAGTAGCATCAGGGACTTCCCTGGTGGTCCAGTGGTTAGGACTAAGTGCTTTCACTGCCATGGCCTGGGATCAATTCCTGGTTGGGGAACTACGATCCTGCAAGCCACACAGTGTGATTAAAAGAAAAGAAAAACAAAACGGGGTAGCATCAGTTTAAAGATCAGGAAAGATTTTATTCACAAAAGCAGTAGTATACGAAGGTGAAAGGATATGAAAGACTTTAAAAATTGTTTTCTGATCACAATAATAAAATAAATTTAGTTTGATAAATATAGAAAAACACAGAGAGAAAAAATGAAAATCACAAATTATTATCTTACTACTCAAATAAAACCATCATTAATATTTGAGAGGTATAGTTTTCCTCATCTTATTTATTTATGTATATGTCTATCTATAAATATTTATAGTATCTATAAATATAGATATACAGATATGAAAGCACATGTGTTTGTGAATAAATACATACATATAGAGATATAACTACACATACTCATATATTTCATAGATATATATGTAGATATACATCTAGATACAAAGATATAACTACACATAGATATAACCACACATATATTTCAAAACAAAAGTTGTGATTGATAAGGATTCTAACAGTGGAAATGGAAGGTAACAAAGAGACCAGGCACAAAAAGGAAAAGAAAGCACAGACAGGCGATGGAGCCTTCCAGAAAGAGTATGAGCTAAACAGGACTAGGTTCAAATCTTGCCTCTGCTTCTAGGAAACATAAGCAACTTACTTATCCATGCTGAACCTTAGCTTTCTCATGTGTAAAATGAAGACAATATTTACTGGATCGAGCTGTTTTAGTGATCAGACACTTGAAGATACCAGGTATGAAGCAGCCTGCCCAGAGAGTGGGAGGTGCTGAGCGGGTGCTGGTGTTGCACAGCAGGCTGTCTGGGTAGCTGCATGTGGTACTGCTTGCTTTTTTTTTTTTTCCTGATGTGGACCATTTTAAAAGTCTTTATTGAATTTGTCACAATATTGCGTCTGTTTTATGTTCTGGCTTTTTGGCCACAAGGCATGTGGGATCCTAGCACCCCTGACCAGGGATCAAACCCACAGCCCCTGCATTGGAAGGCAAAGTCTTAACCACTGGACCACCAGGGAAGTCCCTGGTGCTGCTTGCTTCTAATGTAAGATACTTAAGGGTAAGAGGGAGGCCAGGGACACTCTCCCACATTTATGAGCCCTCAATTCATTAAGTCACCAAGACAAACAGATGGTATGGTCAATTACATACCATAAAATTCTCCATTTTAAGGAGTACAATTCAGTGGTTTTTAATATATTCACAAAGTTGTATAACCATCACCTTTAATTCCATATCAATTCCATTTTTATCATGTCCAATCTGGGTGATACCCATTAACTATCATTCCCTATTGCCCTTTGTCTCGCCACCTCCCACCTCGTCCCCTTACCAGCCTGAGGCAAGCAATAGCTCACAGATTACAATGATTCCAGATGCCAGCTATATGAAAGAGCAAATTAGCCAGAAGTGGTCATAGGTCTTTTTAAACTGTTAGTGAACTCCCCGTAAGCAATAGCTTACCTAATTTCACAAGCAATCACAATCTGCACAGGACACAATACTTAGCCATCTTGCAGCTTGCAATTTCCCTCTAATCAGCCATACTATACTAGGCAACAGACCAAGGTTATGAGCTCACTTTATCTAGTTATTTAATACTCATCACTCTCAGAAAACCCCTCTGACTCTCATAAAACAAAAGAGCAGGAGGACTCTGACGGCTAGCACTTGTCTGCTGATTCATGAGTGAACTTAGATCAGGCAGATAATTTTTCTTTTCTGGTTTTTCCTGAAACAGGGCAGGCACGGCCCTGTCCCTGAACAAAAGTATCAGCATAGGGAGAGTAATGAGGGCCATCAATTTGGGTGAAATGTCTATTTGCAAAATCCATTTTTCTCCCAGAGTTATAAAATAATTGTCCATCGTCTCTGGCAAAGGAAACCACTATCCTGTCTGTATTGAGATACGGATCTAATTTAGATGTCAGCTACATTCATGAGCCCTCAATTCATTAAGTCATCAAGGCAAACAGATGGTGCCTCGCAATCAGTGTGACGGCAAAATGATTCGGAGAGTGGAGATGCGTCAATAAAACCCTATTTGCAGTGCCACTGAGTATGGCAGTGCATTCCAGAAGAGGCACCTCATTCTTAGAGAATTATCAGACTTGTAAAATTAGCCCTAAGTCGCCGTTGGGAGAGACAGAGTTGGGGAAAGCAGAGAGCCAATGGGTACCCAAGGCAGCTGGGAGGGTTCTGAAAGGGAGACTGTCTATGGGGTGGTGATCAAGAGAATAAGAAGCCACAGGAGCCCACAGCCCCTGCCCAGCTACCGCAGTCCAGTAACAGAAATGCAGCCAGAGTTACTGAACTCTGGTACTCACCTCTACAGAGAACTAGTCTTGAGTCATTCAACCAACATTTTCCATGTGCAGGATACCACCAAGTGCTGTGGGTGGAAATGTAATGGAGGTTCTGCTGCCAGGGTGCTTGCAACCCAAGGTTCATGAATAACCACAGGACTCTCCATCATACCAAGTACCAGGAGCCGGCTGGGGAGGCCAGGTAGAAAACCACATTTATCTTTTCTAGTGGAAATAGCTGTTTACCTGTGGTAAACAGGAAGCTTTTTGCTTCCAGCGGTCAATTCTTTCTTTGTGCAATCTAGTCAAATTACCTGTATAAATACAGATAATAAAAATTAGTCAACCTTTTCACTTACATAGTTTATATAAGATTATACATTTTCTAATTTTTAAAATCAAGATATAAACTACCTAAAACTGAATGCTAAAGACACCAAATTCTGTCTACTCACTCTCTACCAAAAGACATGTTTAATAAATTATATGGGGTATAAAATTACATCAGTTTTTAAGACAAAATAGTTGTGCTGCTAATGCCAAATCCAACCATTTCAACACAAAGGAAAGAGGCAGGTGGCCTTCAGCTCAGCTAGAGAAGTTACATACCCACCATCCGACCTACCCATCTCCCTACCCACCACACACCCCAAATAACTAATAGGAAGAACAAAAAGGAATTCTGAGGCGCTCCAGTGAATCCAAGATCCATTTTTTAGTGACAACCGCACGGCTTTTTGTTAGAAAATATTGTCAGTGAAAATCTTGCATCAAACCTAGAAGGACACAAATTTATTTCCTTATTTGATTTGTTTAGGTGCTTTCCTGTGTGAATAATCCTCTTGACATGGTATACAGAAATTGGGCAAATTTTGGCCAAAATTTCACTGAGAGTGAAGACACGTCTCATCTCTGCCACAGTTCTTTAGAGCGCTGGATCCACATGTCACTGGCTGCATGTACACAAAAGCAGAAGTAGCATCAGGGATTTACCCAGCTTTCATGTTTGGTTAATGGGGTGGAAAGCAGGTTTTCCAATCAAGTCAGGGAATTTAAGAGAATGTGCAGGCATATGAGGAAGGAGTATCCAGAGGAGCAGGGAGGAGAGGAGAGAGATAATTAAGTTCAGTTACAGCCATCTTACTGAGTCTGGAATTTTATGATGGCCTGGATCCTGGTCAATGCTCCCTGAGGACTGGTCTGTATGAACTATTACTGTTTTAAAGAAGCAGGCCTTGTCAAGGTAGTAGAGGAATGATACTACTGCATGTAGCTCTCCTCCATATCCTTAAGACCTAGAATATGGCCTCAATACAAAGAATATTACAAGCTACAAACTGAATAGCCTTTAGCTTTCTGGCAGAGAAATCCTGATAGTCCCTTTCTAATGCATTCAACTTCAAATACCTCAAATGCACTCAGCTCTTACAAACATCCAGCTCCAAAACCTTCAAGGACCACCTAACACAATACTGTCGGAGTTCTTCTACTAGCATTAAAGGTCCTCCTCACTGAGCTTACTTTCCATTACTCTCTGACTGTGTTTTAGTCACAAATGTTTGCCTTTTCCCCACTTACTGTCCTTCATACAAGAGCTACAATTCCACAGTCTACCTCTATTCCTCCGCCCACTGTTTCCTTTTCTGGAATATTCTTCCAATTTATTTACACACTAGTCATCCTTCAAACTTTACACATTCAAGCCCCAGTCCCAAGAAGCCTACTTTGAAATAGCTCACTCACTATGATATCTACCTGGATTTCCATTCAAAGCACTTCTCACAGACTGTTTTTGAAGTTTTTCTATGCTTATTCCTTTGACCTAATCAGATTATAAATTACTTCAAGGAAAGAACTGAGTCTAATTTCTGAGTCCATTACAGCACCAGGCACAATATACATGTCCACTATTTGGTGATCCTGACTCTCATTTCTATTTTTAAAATACTCATAGATACTCAATTTTTCTCAAAAGTCTTAAGATTTGTTTGAGACAAAATGCCACAAAGATCACACAATATTTTTTAAGGCTGTCAAAAACCGGATTATGTAGCTTTAAGCTGAGCCGTAACCTAAATAGACGTCTGAGTTTAGAAGCGCATTTCTTTTATAGTGGATACCATCATATGTGGACAGCTACTTGGAGCCTGAAAAGTTAGAGAGACTCTCTGAAGAGGGGAAATTAGCCAAAACTGGCAGACACTTCCTGCACTGCCTTTCTATAAACTACATGTAGATTAATTTAATACATGAAAACCTAAATTTTTATTTAGTCTTCTGTATTAATTATTCTTTGAAATGACACAGAGTAAGGAGAATGAAATAATACATGTTGTACGTTAATAATAATAATGTCTATACTATGAAAAATTTAATAGCTAAATCAGTTGTCACTGTTGTTTTCTTATGATACTGAATAAAGTATAGCAGAATAATCTTTTATAAATCTTCTGCATCATCTGATAGTTATCATTACCATTTACCAAGATTTTGGTTTCTATATACTAATCAGAAAGAGACCATTTCTTACACAAATAGGGCAGAGTCTGCCTCTTTCTGCACAACGCGTATCACAGGAATTTTTAAAGTAATAGCTTACACTTTATATGTTTCCTCATTAATCACTACTACTGTTATCCTCATTTTATAAAGGAAGAAAGTGAAGTTCAAAGTCTTGGTTAGTATATGGCCAAGCTGGGCCTAGCACTGGTCTGCCTGACCCCAAATCTCACTCTCTAGAAATTAGTAAATAAACTTAACACTATTTTGATTCAAAGAATGGGCCATGGTCATTGCTGCCGTTAGCCTTTGTATTTCCAGAATCAAGGGACTTGATGACTTCTGCATTACTTATGAATATGGTTTTCATATTCAAATCTCAGGTTCTCTTATTTTCTTAAATATTTATTTGGCTGCACTGGGCCTCAGATGCTGATGCTGCATATGGGATCTAGTTCCCTGACCAGGTACTGAACCCAGGTCCCCCTGCTTTGGAAGCACAGACTCTTAAGCCACTGGACCACCAGGGAAGTCCCTCTTTTATTGTTCTAAGTACCCTAAATGAACTTCTAATCTTCCGGCTTATCTTTCGAGCCCTTTGTATCCGTTGTCGCTTCTTTTAATATTACCGAGGCCCTCCAGAGCTCAAAGATAGTGTTCAGGGAGATATCGCCACGAACCTGACAAACACGTGCCTGCAAGGAGCTGAAAGCACTCCACACGACCAAGGTAAGGAGTTTTTACCATACTGGGAATGAATGTTTCCTGAAGTGAAAGTGAAAGCCGCTCAGTCGTGTCGGACTCTTTGCGACTCAAGGCCAGAATACTAGAGTGGGTAGCCTTTCCCTTCGCCAGAGGATCTTCCCAACCCAGGGATCGAACCCAGGTCTCCCGCATTGTGAACGGATTCTTTACCAGCTGAGCCACAAGGGAAGCCACAAGGGAATGTTTCCTACCTGTGTCTGAATTACGAGACAAAACATTTTCAAGATCCTGAGCCTATGACACTGAGCTTCTACCTGTAGGGTAGAGCACTTGGCAGTCTGCCTCGTTTCATGGTTATATCCAGAGATTTTAGTTTAGTTAGAAAACAGTCCTCATGGCAGTGCTTGATGCTTTGCACCAATTCGCCAGGTAGTTATCGAGTGATCTACTAACAAATTAGGGGTTCTGTCCCAGGAAGTTCACCGTTAAAAGGTGCCTGTGACTTCTTTCCTCAGGCAAACCACGCCGGTCAGTATGGAGTCACCCGCGCTTGTAATGAATGGCTGCCTCCGACCAGAGTGTAAGTGCCAAGCTCAGAGGCCCACAGCGCCTGTTCGCGGTCGCCAACTGCCAGGGCATGAAGAGTGGATCCAGCGCCCTAAAGCTGCCGGCGGCCCCTAAGGCAGGAACTTGCTCCCTCCTCACCCGCAGCCTCTCAAGGACCGGCTGCGGTTTAACCCTCTCAGCCTCAGCCCCGCCCCGCTGCGTTCGCTGATGCTCGCTGCTGCCACCTCCCAAGAGGAAAACCGCTAAGCTAATGTCAAGTTCCGCCCAGCCAAGGGCCGAGAAGAACCCTCGAACGTCCTCCGCCGTACCTAAGAGGCCGACTTCTCATCTCTGATGCAATCAGTACGTAAGAGCCAGGGACGAGAAGTCACCGCCCGCGCACGTCGCCCCAGCCAATCCGGGGCTCTCTCTGGGCCGCCCCACCCATCGCGTACACGCACGCACGCTCCCACCCACGCGTCCCAGTTGCTGGCTTCTGATTGGCTGAGGCCGGACGTAGGCGGGACCGGGAGAAGCCGGCTAGACGGCGGGTGCCGGAGTCGGGTCAGAATCAGGTAGGAACCTGAGACGTCTTGAAGTTGTCTGTAAGTGATGCATGCGGGCTTTGGGGCTCGAGTGACTCCGGGCGGTGGAGGGGGGAGAAGTGAGGCCGCGTTGAGAGCACCTTGGGAGGGTTGGCGCTCGCGGGCCTGGGAGAGGGGGCTGATGCCTGGGCTGAAAGGGGCGAAGTCTGGTTGGCGGGGCTCAGGCCTTACTTCGAGGTGCCGGGGAGGGCTGGTGAGAGCGTACGGAGCCTAGGAGGGGATGCAGAAAAGGCTTGTAGAGCGAATCGCGGCTGAGCTGGAAGGCTTGGGGATGCATCTGGGGAGGCACCGGGGTGGGGCCGACTTCGCGGAGCCCGTAGGCCCGAGCGTGTCCGGGACTTCTTTGAGAGCGGGGTGGGTGGGAAGGGACTGGGAGGGCGTGCGGTCCGGCCAAGGAGTCCTGACAAGGTCACAGGAAGGGAAAGGGAAAGGGGGGGAAGGTTGAAGGGTTGAGGGGAGGGCGTGAAAAACGACGCGACCTTCTCGCCATCGGCTTCCTCTTCTCCCTGGGCCGGTATTGCCTTCCACCTTTGGCGACTCGCTTCCGCCCCAGGAAGGTAAGAAGGACCAGGGCCTGTATCAAGCGCCTCTAACGGAATTTACATTTCTTCCTCAAAAGTAAACCTGCCAAGTTAGAGATTACAAAACATAGCACAGGATTAGAATTGGGAGCAGTCGAAATGATTCGGCAGGTTTATTCGCCTGTTTTATTTTACCGGTGCGGGAATCAATTATTCCTCTCTTCTGGGTAATCCCTGTGTCTGGAATCTATGCTTCCAGAAGTGCCTGGGATGAAAAGTTGTGATGTATAAGTGGTACCAGGCCCCAGCATGACAATCGTATTTGAGTTTTGTACACCAGTGGTTCTCTTGATTCCCTGTGCACCAGAATCTCTTGAACGGGTCTTCTTAAAATATAGATTCCTTGGGACCTGCCCCAGACCATCTGAATCAGAATCTCCTGGTGGGGACTTGGCAGCCGTTTAAAACGGGCTGACAGGTGACGGGTTCAAAATGAAAATTGGAATCCATTGTTAGAAGCTCCTGTGACAAAAATGACGAGTGAAGATCCTTAAATGTTTTTACATCACGTGATGCGGGGCGGCTCCTGTTCCCTTATGCCTCTGCTAGGTGCCCATGCACTTGGAAAGGTCTTCAGTAGTATCTTAGTTCACAGACTAATTCGTGTTTTCCAAATTGGCGTTGAGCATCTGGTTTTAGGTGCCTCCTTTTGTACATGTTCAACTTTCTGGCAGATCTGGGTCAGTTGCTGTCGGTGGATAAGAAAATGATAAAGGAAATCCAGAAGTGATGCTAGGAGAAAAAATATTCAAATCACAGCTGAAATTGTTAGATGAATTAAGTCACTGGGGAAGAAGATTGCATTTAACTTTAGGCACGACAGACATTTTTCACAATTCAAAGGAGACGCAGGCTTCTGTTAAGGAGTGGATTTTCAATTTTTTCAGATTAAATGTACACCAGCATAATAAGACAAATGATCTGGCAATATATTGTCAATCAAAAGAACCCACAACTGTGTATTAGGAGAGCTGGGTTCTAATCCTGCCCTGCCAGAGATTCCTGTTGTTGAGCAGTTTATTTCGCCCTTCATAAACTTTCTTTTTCCATCTGTAAAATAAGGCTATTGGCATAGATTGGTACTTGGGTTTTTATTCTCAAGTGACTTATACTAATTGACCCTGATACTTTAAAAGTTAACCATTTTTTATTTAGGTGGCTGTAAATCATGAATACTTGGGGAAACTTCTAGGTGATTAGGAAGAGAATTATTAAAATCTTACACTCAGGGAGTTTTATAGATATGTCATGTTAGAAATGGATTTTGAACCATAGAATACAAATTAACTTTGTGATGTGTTGGACTTTTAATATTCCCCTTTTATGCTGAAATGTGCACACAAAGTGTTCTGTATCAGAGACAAATTATCCTTAGTCACTTAAGACAAATAATGACTACATGGTTCCTTCATACCTTGATTCTTACCCCAGGGACTACTTTCTGAAAGCCAGATCAAATGGCCTGTCCATACAAACTGCTGCAAGGAAGGAGAAGCGAATTTTTGCTACACTGATCTGTTGGACAATTAGTTATCTAGAAATTAAGACAAAGGAAAAAAACATGCTTTTATATCTGCAGAAGGAGGTGCTAATTTTTAAAAGTGGATTGTGGTATATAATGGTTTTTTTTCTTGTGGTTGCAAAGATCCAAAACCTACTCAGGTTATCATGTGTTCTTTCATTGAGCAATGTAAGAATTAAAAGAGAAATTAGCACTTATGTACATAGAGCTTGACATTTTTCTTACTGATGAAACTCTACAAATGTGTGTAATTGTTATTTTTCACTAAATATTCCTAATTGCCTGAGAATAAGTTTAATAGTTGAATAAATTTTGAAGTAATATTTTTCAACAATAAGTTGAATGCGATTAGAATGTGGGGTTGGTGAGGAAGGTAGAAGGAGAAACTGTGATAAAACAGGAAAGATTTTGAAATGTTTGCCTTTGGGAAGTTTAGATTGGTTATGAAGGGAACTAATAAACATACTGGCCTAAAATAGTTTAATCTTACCATCTAGTCGATTTATGTAGTATCTTGGGGTTTGTTTGTTTGGGTTTTTTTTTGGCTGCACCATGCAGCATGTGGGAGGCTTGGAGGGACAATTTCACTTTTCAAACTAAACACTAAGCCTCACGTCTACAGTTGGATTTTCTCTGAGAACCTTGATTATTATTAAACCCCTTGAATAGCAAAGTGTTGAGTGAGAGCCATTTATTACTGGAGGGAGTGTAATGCACATGAAAAATTCATAAGCTAAGACTATACAGATAATGGAATGGGCAGTTAACTTTTTGATGTCATCTTTAAATGACATCTGACTGATGTCAATTATAACAGTTTATTGTAATTAACATCAGTCAGAGACTTGTGCACTTATGTACTATGTCTGACTCCCTTTTTTTAATCTGTGGGTGAAGTTTATCATCTGTTCAGATCAGTCAGAAGGAAGTATGTACAGTGACTGTGACTAAGGTGAAATTGAATTATTACTTTATTGTGATGAAACGCCTATTAGATTCCTGTGTCAAAAAAAAAGACTGAAAAGGAAGAATGGAGCCTTGGTCCCTTTGTTATGGAAATTAATCTTTTTTTCACCCTGCCCTCTTATTCATATAATCAGGCCAGTATCTTGCCTTTTTTTGGTATTACTTAAAGGAATAATCTTAAAAAAAGAAGTATGCTTTTAACTGCAGAACCTCATGGAAATTCTGTTTCAGGAAGATTCTTCAATCACTATGTCAACCGACACAGATGTTTCTCTTTCTTCATATGATGAAGATCAGGGATCTAAACTTATCCGAAAAGCTAGAGAGGCACCATTTGTCCCCATTGGTAAGTTTGACTTTGATGGTCTAATAAGCTTTAACACAATAGAAGTGTGGGTAACTTGTTTCATTCATCAAGCACTTCCTGATGAAGCATTTATTTTTTAATATTTTTTCATATGTTGGAATATGCTTAGATTGGTATAACTCTCGTAAAAATTCTTCTCTAAATTCAGACATCTTGTTTTATTGACTTATTTCAGTGAATGTGTTGTGACCCCAAGACCACCATCAGTTTCAGTGATTTCCTGCAAGGACTCACAAGACTCAAGAGTTGCTATAAACTCACAGTTATGGTTTATTACAGTCTCTGCTGCAGCTTAACTGATTTCCTTCAGGGAGGGAAGTAGGAGAGAGAAGAGTTCCCCTAGCACTCTTAAAGGAATTTATTTACTGGCTTCACAAGCCCATACTCTAAAGATGATCTTGATTTTCTAGATCTGCTACTGTTTGCTACCAATTTTGAATTTTTAATTCTGAATGGGGGTGGGGGTGGGGATTAAAACCTCAGTTTGTATGCTAGCTGGGTAATGGTGTCCTAAAGCATCCTTATAAAAAATAGAACACTGATTGATAAGAAACTCATCTTGATTCCCTGCCCCAATGTATCTGATATAACTTGTGACTATTTCTTTTACAGGAATGGCAGGTTTTGCAGCAATTGTTGCATATGGATTATATAGATTGAAGAGCAGGGGAAATACTAAAATGTCTGTTCACCTGATCCATATGCGTGTGGCAGCCCAAGGCTTTGTTGTGGGAGCAATGACTCTTGGTAGGTTCCTACAGGACATTTTCAAATTTTGGTTCCCCATGAATGGATTTCTTTGTAAATAAAACAAGGTAGATACTTCTAACTGACTTTGAAGCAGTTTGCAAATATCACTTACTCATTTTCACCTAAAAACTGAATGAGTACAAATAGTTCAAGTAGTGATATAGTTTTACTATCTATGATGATGAATCTTACTAAGGTTTTAAAGAAAGTAAAGATAGTAGTGCCCATTATAATGTCATTGAGGAGTCTATATATGCAAATAGGGTTGGTAGTAAGATCCATCATCTGGAAGAGACATGATGGCTGTTTTATTGAGTTTTTGAAGGTGGAAAAGATACTACATGCTTTTGTAGGCTTTATAATTCATTGACTTTATCTGCTTTATACAGCAAGATTGAGTCCTTTTAAAGTTGCCAGATAAATATTGATATTTTAGCCATCTGAGCTAATCATACAGTCTTGAAAATACTTCGGAAACTGTGTAAGAAGAATTTTAGAAATCTGCATTGTTTAAGAAAGCAAGAATGTAAGATGCCTAGGGTCTTGTTCTCCTTGTAAGTATTATATGCTAGTAAGAGTGCTACTTTTAGCTGTTTTATGAACAGTTTTTAATTTTCTAATACTGAAGAAAAATGTTAAATGCTTAACTGGCATTCTTTTTCTTTAGGTATGGGCTATTCCCTGTATCAAGAATTCTGGGGAAAACCTAAACCGTAGAGGAGGAGATGCTGTCTTGGTCTCGTTGGTGGTGCTTGCTTTAGTTAAGACATCTCATATTGAGGTTATGTGTTTATGCTGAAAATAAATTGTTTGGGTCAGACAAGAACATGGTAATGTGAATACTGGCTTCCTTTCTTGCAGGCCTGATTTGCCTGGTGACCAAGCTACTGGTGACTAGCTCACTAGCTCGGTCATTCGGGGGAGTCAGATCAGCACAAAAGAAACGCGTCCCTTTTAAGCACACTTGATAGCGGCACGTGTCCACCTCCTTAACCCCTTCTGACGACGTTAGTTCTAAAGGAGACAACGTGCCAGTCCTGAAAATGCTCCCAGTGGCTGCAGAATATCATACGCTTTTGATGTAATGTAGGAATCCTATTTACCCCAGTTAATTTAATTTTCTGACTGCCTTGTGGACTGAGTACTGTTTTAAGGGCTGGTTGGCTCTTGAGGAACCCTTTCAGAACAGTGTATGGAATACAACATTATAAACCTCCCTGCAAGTCTGTGTGTGTTTTTAAACCAAACCTAAAAAGCTGCTAACAGAGCCACTTTGAAGTAGTATTTATTTTAGAATCATAGTTGTAAACATGAGAGTAACTTAAATTGTAGATCCCTTTTAGCTCTTTTGTAATTGCAGAATTATATTTTGCTGTGGTTATATTAGAATAATTTTAAATTATTTTGAAACATGTATTTTAAGTGCTAATGCAAAGGTAAATGAAAAACACTTTTTAAATGTGTGCAGTGTGTTTATTTTCTCCAAAAGAATCAACTAAATGCCTATAATGGAAGTCATTGATGAGCAAGCTGGTTTGGTCAGACATTATACAAACTTTGGTATATCACACAATGCTTTGTTGTACTTGTGAAATTCTCTTGTCTAACCTGAATTTACATTCCGTGGTGATAACAATGGTAAATGTAGTGTTATTAAAGTAAATGAACACATCAAATGTCTTGTATTTATTTCAATTTGGGAAAAACCATCGTTCTTTGAAGTAGCACAAGTAGTTCCAAGAAAAGAGGGAATAAGAGCTAACATTTATTGAGTATTTACTGTGTGCCACATACTTTTCATGTATAAAGTCATTTAAGTTTCCTAACAACCCTAAGAATTGTGATCCTTGTTTCATGGAGAAGGACACCGAGATACGAACAGTTTTAAGTAATTAACCCAAGGTCACATAGGTAGAGAAAGCTGTAGGTTTGGGACTGAAACCTGGGCAGTCACACAGTAGAAGTCAACAGATGTTAGAGACTTGAAATGTTGGTCTTTGTGAAATTAATGCTGGAGAGGCAGCGGTTATCATAAATTAGTACTGGTGGACAAGAGGGTACAACATGGTCTTGACTTACCACTCCACTGACTATATAACCTGGCCCAAATCAGGGTTTTCTCCATTTTCTCCTAGTTAGAAACAAGAGATTGGACTAAGTAATTACTCCAGTCCTATCTAGCTTATAGATCATGATATAGATCTATGGGAAATGTGCTTTAAAAATAAAAGCTATTTCTAGGAACTCCTCTCAGCCTCCAGTAGACACAGGAGTTACTCGTAGGTAGTCCTAACAGTAATTTGATTAAGGATAAGCCTTCTACAGAAAAACAAATTTGAAAACAAGTTTCAGAAACTTTCTAAGGGATGAGTACATTATTGATTTTGTTAAATGAATACTAATTTGAGAGAAACTGATCTAGACAAATGCCAGAGGACAGAAGAATAGGAGCAAAATGTTGAGACTAGTGAGCATTGAGTAATCAGGATAAAATGAGTAAAGAAGAACAGAGTGATAAATTAGAACAGATGAACCTTCCCTGAAGAAGAGAGTGATAAATTAGGGTGGATGAATAGGCTGATTATGGAAGTTATGAAAAGTGGCTCAAGGGGATGTGATACTACTATTTACTGAGTCAGACCTGGGTTCATGGTTTTGCCACTTATTAGCTATGGTTTCCTCATCTGTAAAGTGGGGACAATGTCAGTGGCCTAGGTTGTTGGGAAGATTAAATGCAGTAGTGAATGTGACAGGGCTTAGCACAGCACCTGATACATTGGTAATCTCTGAATGGTTGCGGTTACCGTTGTTAAATGTTAAGCTTGGGACTGTGGCAGCACAGGAGGTACATGGGCCCTCCTCTCACAACTTAGTCTAGCAGCAAAGGCTGACTTTAGATCACTGACTTCAGAAAAGCATGATGAATACTAGGTATAGGGTGCGGAAGACTGGGGGACCTAACCTAGGGCTGGAGTCAAAAGTTACCCCAAGGAAGCCATGATCTAACTTAAGATGATTTTTCTCAGAGATTCCTTGGCTTACTGTTGCATGTTTTTGGAGCACTGGTATGTGACTGCTTCCATTCCTTTCTCTTCTACTAGTATGAAGGCGTGATGATCTTTTTTCAGCCAAAGCAGCTGGCATTAGTGCCTGGCTCATACAGATGTTCAATAAATGTTTGTTGAATTAATTAGAATAAGGTCATATTTTGAAGTTCAGGATTCTGCCATTTCCTGAAAAAGTCACCAACCTATTTCTAGTTAACAGGCAACAGTGCCATCTGGTGGTGAGAGTTGGAATTTGACTGCACACATGAATCCCCAAAGTACCCTCTGCTGTATCCTGGAGTCAGAACTCTGGAGTAGAGGACAGGTCATTTAGACCATTTCTTTTGCCTCACAGATGAGGAAACACTGTTGAAAGTTTCAGGAACTTGAAATGTAGGCTCTATCCCCAGGTAAATCTACAGCCCATGGAAACAGGCCGGAACAAAGCTGAAGGAACATAAGGTATTTTAAAGTTCTCGTGTCAAACAGTGGAACTGCCAACTATTATTTACATACTTAATCCTGTTTGAAAGCTCTTCAAATCAAACGGGAAACTGGAGGAAGGAGACCAAACATGCACCAGCTGTGCCTGGATCGCCACTTTCTCAGTGAATGATTTACCTGCTCTAAGCTCATGGAAGAGCCAGTAATACTCATGCATCCTGGCTTTATTCTTAGTTAAAAAAAGAGGGCCTACTTTCCCTCCAGCCACTAAAATGAGGCAAAATCATTTGTTTTTTAGCAAAACAAAAGTTAGGAAATTTTCTTCTAAATTCAGTAGTGATAGATAGTCCCAGAGTGGAGGCTAGCATCTGGCTGGCCCCCTCTGTAGTGACCTGAGTTGCTTACAACATTCGTGTGAGGTCTTTTTCCTGTCCTCAGTGTCACTCTGGAGTGTCACAAAGAGACTAAAAGTTTGCAATGGGAGGTAGAAATGCCATCATCATACCTTTCAGCTGGAGCCCTCTTACTCGGCTTGTCTACAGCTATACTTCCTGTCTTCCCCACTGGTGCCCCTTCCGAGATCACTCGCTCCTGTTGGTCATCTCCGTCTCCCACCATCACACCCTGGGCTCAAACTCTTAGAAGTGTCTTTCCTTCCTCCCATTCACTTATCACTATTGAGCCAGTCACCAAGCCCTCCCTGCCATTTTTCACAAGCCGAGTCCTTCATTGCTCAGATTTGTTCTTCTCTTCTCCTTGTTTGCCACCACTAAACTGAGGCCCTTCACCTCCTGTCCTGCCCCCTAGCTCCAGCAGAGCCACTGATACCAAAGCCCTGTGCCCACCACTGTCCCTGACACCTCTACTCGGGCTCTAGTCCTTTCCTGAATGTTCCCCTTCCCCACTCCCAGTCAATTCAGTGTACTCCTTTAAGACCCAACCCCATTCTACTTCTGGTAAACTACTCTGAACTCTTCCAGGCCACAGTGAACTTTTACCTTTTTATAAATCTTGCTATATTTGAGTTTAAAACACAATGCATGGTCCACTGTGGTAACACTTTGGCAACTAAAGAAAACCAGCACACAGCAACGAAGACCCAACGCAGCCAAAGATAAATAAATAAATAGAATGTATTTATACTCTCCACTTTGCTGTTGTTCAGTCACAAAGTCAGGTCTGACTCTTTTGCGACCCCATGGATCGCAGCCTGCCAGGCTCCCCTGTCCATGGGATTTCCCAGGCAAGAATACTGCAGTGGGTTGCCGCTTCCCAAGTCTCCAGCACTGACAGGCCGATTCCTTACCACTGAACCACCAGGGAAGCCCATACCCTCTACTAGACCCTCATAAAAACTGAAGTGTAGGTATCATCCTGACTTTTTCAATGTGGAAAGCTGCAATTTATTCAAGTCCAAACAACTGAAAAATGACAGAGCTGGGACCCAAATCCAGAACTTGAGAGCTCGGTCCTGTGGAGAGACTGCATGACGGAACGGAAGGCATATACATAAAGCAGCGCCGATCCAAACAATACCTGCTCTTCCCTTCCCTTCATTTCCCCCTCTCACTGCACATACATACACAGTTCCCATCAGGTCCCAAACCAATACTTTTCCCCAATAGATCTGCTTTATTCTCAGGTGTTTTCATATATAAAATCCTCGGCCAATATTTGTTTTGGTCTTTATAAGAAGGAAGCTGAGTGATACAACTAGAGACGATCACATTAAGTGAAGTAAGTCAGAAAGAAATACATATGATATCACTTATATGTGGACTCTAAAATATGACATAAATGAACATACCTATGAAACAGGAACAGAATCACAGACAGACAGGGCTGACTGATGGTTGCCAAGGGAAAAGGGGTTGGGGAAGGAATAGAGTAGAAGGTTGGGGTTAGCAGATGTTAACTTTTATACAGAGAATGGATAAACAACAAAAACCTACTGTATACCACAGAGAACTATATTCAATATCCTATGATAAAACATATTAGAAAAGAATATAAAAATGTAATATGTATAAGTAAATCACTTTGCTGTACAGCAGTAATTAACAGAATATTTTAAATCAACTATATTTCAATTTTTAAAAAAGAAAGTTGAGGAGATTTCCACATATACATGGTCTTACTGTGGAGGCAGTAAATTAAAAACTAGTAAGTAGACAAGGTATTGGGGACCTTATCAACATGGAAGAAACCAATTACCTCTGAGAAAAGGTGACTTTCATCCAACTGTTTTGAAAGACCATGATGTGAGCCAAGAGTGAAACTGAGAAATTTGGGAAGAAAATATAAAATATATTACCAATACATTATGCTTGGAGGAGAGCCATCAGAGGGGTCCCCTGGAACTAAGGACTGATGAATCTTGGCAGAACATCGAGTTTTCTTATGAAGTCAACATATGATGAATGAGATCACCATATATACAAACACATCTTAAGACAAAACTGCTCCACAGATAAAATAGGACTTGACTACAGCCAGAATGGTGTTAAATTAAAACACAGAGTGTACAGAGGGGCAGCGGGGTAGGGTAGGGGGAGTCTGAGAGGCTGGTGGCCAACAAAAATAGCCCAAATCCATGAAGAGATGAAGAAGAAAACTGGCGATGTGTATCCAGCACCTTCCAGCAAGAAAGGAACTTGAACCTGGGGATAATGGACAATTTTTATCTGTAGCATGCTTCTGATTGTGAAGCAGAATATTTAATAAAACTTCCTGCGTAGCTCAGTCAGTAAAGCCTCTGCCTGCAATGCGGGAGACCTGGGTTCAATTCCTGGGGCGGGAAGTTCCCCTGGAGAAGGAAATGGCAACCCTCTCCAGTATTCTTGCCTGGAGAATCCCGTGGACAGAGGAGCCTGGCTGGCTACAGTTCATGGGATTGCAAGAGTCGGACATGACTTAGCACTCTCTCTAACCCTAAGTTAAAAATATTTCAATGCAGTTTGCTTCTGTTTGCTCTCAACTGCCCACAATATCTTTCTGATGACTCTTTTGGCTTTGTGAGTGTCTGATCCTGGGAAAGGAGGAGCTCTGGATATGGATCACAATCCCCTAGTGTAAACTAGTGTCTTACTGTTCTTGTTTACAGGCTAGTCACTTAATATCATGGATGACATAAGTCTGGTCCCAAATGACACTCCTGGTTTAATGACCAAATTAGATTTTGGACCTGCAAAGCCGAGGTCCATTTAGAAGAGAACTCTGAAATGGCGAGAGACTAATGGAACCTTGGTTTTAAGCTGCAGCAAAGCTTACTTTCATTTTGAGGCTGAACAGCTAAGGCTGTAATAATGCATGACAGCTGAAGAGCATTTCAGTTTACAGATCACTTTTGTGACCTATTTGATCATCATGAAAACAAACTTACTATTGCTATTTTAAGAATAAAGTTGAGGTTTGTGACTTGACTAATGTCCAAGAGTTAAAACCTAGGTATTCTTACTTCTGAAAGACTTTATTCAACTTTGCTTCTCATAGTAAGGGTAAGGTCACTAACTGGTTATGTCATATTTACTTATTTGTGGGAGAAAGAATATTATTTCAGTGAAGGGAAATCTATCTTATCACGTTAGCAAAGATAAAGGTTCCAGCTTAAAGTTGGAGCTATGTTGGACTGTGGGAAGTACCTAATTTAGGTATTAGAAAAAGGATCAGCTAGATCTACACAAACATGTTCAACTGATTAAAAAATAACTATATTGTAAAATATACATGAAAGAAAAGTGAAAGTGAAAGTTGCTCAGTCGTGTCTGACTCTTTGCAACCCCATGGACTATACAATCCATGGAATTCTCTAGGGCGGAATACTGGAGTGGGTAGCTGTTCTCTTCTCCAGGGGATCTTCCCAACCCAGGGATTGAACCCAGGTCTCCTGCATTGCAAGCGGATTCTTTACCAGCTGAGCCACAAGGGAAGCTCAAAATATACATAACAATTAACTATTTTAAGCATTTTTAAGTGTACAGTTCAGTGATACTAAGTTTACTTAAAATACTATGCAACCATTACCATCATCGGCCTCCATAACCTTTATATCATTCCAAACAGAAACTTCATACTCTTTAATAACTCCCCATTTCTCTCTTCCCCTGCCTTCTACAATCTCTATTCTACTACCTGTCTCTACTTTAGGTACCTAATATAAGTGGAATCATACAATAGTTGTCCTTTTATGTCTGGCTTATTTCCCTTAGCATGTTTTTCAAGGTTCACCCATGTTGGAGCATGTGTCAGTACTTCATTTCTATGGGTGAATAATATTCCATTTAATGGATATCACCACACTTTGCTTATCCATTCATCTGGAGATGGTATTTGGATTGTTTACATCTTTGGGGCATTGTGAATAATGCTACTGTGGACACTGGTGTACAAGTATCCATCTGCTTTCATATTTTGGGCATATACTCAGAAGTGAGTTCCTGGATCATAATCTATGTTTACATTTTTGAGGAACTTTCAAACTTTTCTACAATGGCTGCACCATTTTACTCTCCCACCAGCAATGCATAAGGGTTTCAATTTTCCCACCTCTTGAACAATACATAATTTTCCATTTTAAAAAAAGTAACAGTCATTCTAATGTGTATGGAGTGGTACACCACTGTGGCTTTGATTTGCATTTCCTTAATGGATAGTAATGCTGAACATCTTTACGTGTGCTTATTAGCCATCTGTATATCTTCTTGAAAGGAATGTCTCAAGTCCTTTGCCTATTTTTAAAGTGGGTGGCTTTTTGTTGTTGAATTTACACAACCGATTTTTGACAAAGACTCAAAAGCAATTCAGTTGAGGAAGGATACTTTTCAACAAATAGTGCTGAGGCAACTGGACATCCACAGGTTAAAAAAAACAACAAAGAATCTCAACCTAAACCTCACATCTTACATAAAAATTATATCAAAATAAATCATGAACATAAGACTAATGCTTTTAGAAAATCATAAGGGGAAATCTTTGGGATCCAGAGCTATGCAAGGAGTTCTTATACTCAACACTGAAAGAAAGAAAATGGTAAACTGGATCGAATCAAAATTTTTGTTCTGTGAAAACTCATGTAAAGAGAAAAAGTTAGCTACAGAATGGGAGAAAATATTTGCAAACTACAAGCCAACAAATGATTAGTATCTAGAACATATAAAGAATTCTCAAAAATCAACAGCTAGAAATTGGGTAAAAGATATGAACTGCACCAAAGATACACAGATGGCAAATGAGTACCTGAAAAAAATGTTCAATATCATTACTCACTATGCACAGTAGAACCACAATGACCACAACGTCACTACACATCTATTAGTATGTCTAAAATAAAAAATAGTGATAAATCAAGTACTGGAAAAGATGTGGAGAAAGTGGATCACTCGTACACTGCTGGTGGAAATGTAAAATGGTAGAAGCACTCTACAGAAAAGATTAATGGTTTCTTATAAAACTCAACATGTTATTATCATACAACTGGACTCTTGGGCATCTATCCTGGAAAAATGAAAGCGTAAGTTCCCACAAAAATCTATGTATGAATGTTTATATCAGCTTTATTTGTAATCCTCCTCATGTGTCTGTTAGTTGCTCAGTCCTGTCCAACTCTGTGACCCTATGGACTGTAGCCCACCAGGGTCTTCTCTCCATGGAATTCTCCAGGCAAGAATACTGGAGTAGGTAGCTATTCCCTTCTCGAGGGGATCTTTCTGACCCAGGGATTGAACCTGAGTCTCCTGCATTGCAGGCAAATTCTTTACCGTCTGAGCCACCATGGAAGCCCCTTTATTTGTAACTGCCCCCTACTAGAAAGAGCCCAGATGTCCTCTGAGGGGCAAATGGTTTAAACAAGATTTTGTACATGCATATCATAGAAAACTACTCGGCAATGAAAAGGAACAAATTGATACATACAACAACCTGGATGAGTCTCCTGAAATCTATTCTGAATAAAAGAAGTCAGTCCCCAAAGGTTACACATTATATTATTCCATTTATATAACATTTCTGAAATGACAAAATTTTAGAAATAGAAAACAGATTAGTGGTCACAGAGATTAGGGCCTTTGGGAGTGAGGAGGGAGGAAAGTGGATGTGGTAACAAAAGCCCCAAAAGAGGAATCCTTGCGGTGATTTAAGTGTTCAATATTTCAAGATGACAGTGGATATGCAAGCCTAAGCACGATAAAACGGTATAGAAGTAAACACACACACAAATGAATACAAGTACAATGATCAACATCAATATTCTGGCTGTGATACTGCACTGCTGCTGCTGCTGCTAAGTCGCTTCAGTCGTGTCCGACTCTGTGCGACCCCATAGACGGCAGCCCACCAGGCTCCGCCGTCCCCGGGATTCTCCAGGCAAGAACACTGGAGCGGGTTGCCATTTCCCTCTCCGGTGCATGAAAGGGAAAAGTGAAAGCGAAGTCGCTCTGTCGTGTCCAACTCTTAGCGACCCCATGGACTGCAGCCTACCAGGCTCCTCTGTCCATGGGACTCTCCAGGCAAGAGTACTGGAGTGGGGTGCCATTGCCTTCTCCGGATACTGCACTAGAGTTCTGCAAAATGTCGTCCGGTGCCCCACCTTCACGCATGTCTGTGGAGTGAACGCCTTATGAGGAAAAAAAGAAAAAAAAAACAACCATGAAATATCTGAAGACTTTCTAAAGACCTGCATCTAGTAGTGACTTAAATTGGGAAGTGTCTTAAAGAAGCAAACAAACACACACACAAATGTTTTCCACTGTGGAAATAAACCATGTGCTCTATATTTTAAATCCTCTAAAGTGCAAAAATAAAAACACACCACTGCAATTCCAGCACTCGAATACAACCATTTTTAACTTTAATACTTCTTTGCATTCCTCCCATGTTCCGTTCCTAGTTTTTGTTTTGTTTTGGCCGCGCCATGCGGGATCTTATTTTCAGACCAGGGATCGAACTCGCGACCCCTGAAGTGGACGCGCAGAGCCCTAACCACTGGACTGCCAGGGAAGTCCCTTTGTTCCTAGTTTTAAAAACATAACTACATTTATTTAGCAATTGCTCTTTCGTGCCCTGCCTTTTACACTCACTGGCACAAAATAACCTTTCCCCGACACTGTTCTATATTTTCCGAAGACATTCTGAAAGGCTACGTTAAATTTCATGGTGGGATCGTTCACTTTAATTTCTTCCAGCAGGACTGCGGGATGCGCATCTCTGCGTAGAACGTTTGGCCTACAAAACTTTTAAAATACGTTCTAGCTCACTAGCTAGACTTTAGACCACTAGCTCAACTTTAAAGTCTCAAGACGCAAGAAGCCCCCTTCCATTACCCCACCGTGCTGACTTACCTCCTCAACCCGGGTAGTCTGCACCTCCGTCGCTTTCCGAACCCTCGGCGCCCTCTTGGCCGCCGTAGACGCATGATGACGTCACGCGGCGGCGTGGCTGGTTTCCCTGGTGACGGTTGCCAAGACAGCGCATTAAAGCGTCTGAAAAGGTGAGGGAGCTTCTGCAGCTAGAGATGGGGAGCAGCGGAGGGAACACTGTAAGTGCAGGGAAAACTACAGAATGGTTCCGGCTGGAGTCAAGGGAGCAAGTAGCCGACAGGAGGCCTGGCCGGAGCCAGGAGTGTGAATACTGGAGTGGGTAGCCTTTTCCTTCTCCAGGGCATCATCCCAACCCAGGGATCAAACCCAGGTCTCCCACATTGCAGGCAGATTCTTTACCAGCTGAGTTACAAGGGAAGCCCTGGGGTGTATATACCTGTGTAAAGATTTATTGAGCTGTACACTCACAACTTATGCACTTTACTCATGTAAATTATAATTCAATTTAAAAGTATACCTCAATTAAAAGCAGTAATTAGGGAATTTCTGGTGGTCCAGTGGTTAGGGCTCCGTGCTCCCAATGGAGTGGGCTTGGGTTCGATCCCTAATCGGGGAAGTAGATCCCATATGCCACAACTAAAGATCCTGTATGCTGCAACTAAGACCTGGCACAGCCAAATAAATATTTTTTTAAAAAAGCAGTAATGATTCCATTCCTAGGAATTGATATTTAATTGGTCCAGGGATGTGCCACAGCGTTGTTATATTTTAGGAGCTCCTAGGAGATTCTAATGTTCAGCTAGAGTTGAGAGCCACTGCTTATAGGGATAGGAAGGAGTCAACTGTTGAGTCTGAGTAATGGGGACAGTATCCTGATGGCACAGTCAGGGATGGAAGGGTGTGTCGGGGGTTGGGTGGGGCGGTGACGCTCAGTACAGTTCAGCTGTGGCTTTCAGGGGATCTGAAGTGAGGGTGGGTCTTCCAAGCTTCCACATGGACACCTGCAAAGCTAAGCAGGAAACTCCAAGCTTGGGGGGTTGTAGACAGGGCTTACTATGAGTCGAGCACTCTTGAGAAAGAAGCACTTCGTGGAGTTTGCTTCAGCTTAGGCTTCTTTTCCTATTCCGAGGGCAAGATGGCAGAGGATGAAGGCTCACAGGACACCTTGAGGCTCCAGTTTAGAGCCATGCAAGAGATGCAGCACAAAAGGTTACAGAAGCAGATGGAGAAACGGAAGGAAAAAGAACTGAGCCTCCAAAACAGAGGTGATGACCAAAAAGAGCCCCTGGAGATCTCTGATGGCCTCAGCGTCCTCCAAGCTGGGGAGCAGAACTCGAAAACCAGCTTTGAGCAGAGGTAAATGCAGCCTTGGACTCTCCCAGGGGCATTGCAGGGAGGTAGGGAAGAGAGGGAGAATGACTGCAGACAGTTTGACAGTCCAGTTGGCCAGATGTGTGTTTATCAACTGAGACTCAGAGGTTTTGACACAGAGATAGTTATTGAAGACTCTTGCATCGGATAGAAGGTCTGTGGGCCTATAGACACAATTTGGCATGAAATTCAAAAGCCATGTGAAGTCAAATGGAAAATTTTGAAACTCATCAAGGTGTAGTTTATTCACTTGGATTTTTTCTTTCATGAAAAATGTGTTTTGGTTTTTGAGGAGCTAGTTGGCTGGCTATGATGACTCACAGATGATCACTGCTCCAAACCTCATCTGAGACTGTTCTGCCCCAATTTCCCTTTCCTGACACATAAGGACACATAAACCTACCTCTCATAAAGAAGCACTTGATGGATTTCTTGCTTTTATATAGTTGGTGAAAAGGTTGAAAAGAGTCCAAAATCTTCTCAGTTTGCTCTAAATTTGACAGTGTCATACAGATGCAGTGATTTATATAGGCTATTAGAAGCAGAAGTCTCTATTGATATAAAAGTTTGATAGCCATTTTCCTAAAAAAAAAAAAAATCACAGCAGTTGTTGAGCTATCTCTTTGCTTCTGGTTTCACCTAGAATCTATTTTCTCCATCTACAAATTCTACTTTTCATGGTTTCTCAGTTTTCACAATGTTCTACTAAAAAATGCTAATTAGAAAAAATTAAGATGTCAATAATTGAGAAAATTCATAGGGCTCCTAAATATTAGATCTAAGTTAACCCCAGACCGATTTCCAAATGATCTTTCCCCAAGTCGGATAAAGTGGAATTTGTGGATACTTGAGCTGTTGGTATCCAACAATATTATTAATAATAGCCGTTATCTAATAATTACTGTTGAGCTTCCCAGGTGGCTCAGTGGTAAAGAATCTGCCTGCAATGCAAGAGATCCAGGTTTGATTCCTGGGGCAGGAAGACCCCCTGGAGAAGGAAATGGTAACCGAGTCCAGTATCTTGCCTGGGAAATCCTGTGGACAGAGGAGCCTGGTGGGCTACAATCCATGGGATCACAAGAAAGTTGGACATGACTCAGCAACTAAACAAAACAACAATAATTACTGTTACCTTTGAGCTTCCCAATTGGCGCTAATGGTAAAGAACCAGCTTGCCAATGTAGGAGACGTAAGAGATGCAGGTTCAACCCCTGGGTCGGGAAGATACCTGGAGGCGGGCATGGCAACCCACTCCAGTATTCTTGCCTGGAGAATCCCATGGACAGAGGGGCCTGGCGGGCTACAGTCCATAGGTTGCAAAGAGTCAGACACAACTGAAGCAACTGAGCAGACACACATGCACAATTTCTCTAACTTATTTACTTCCTGAGCAACTGCCTCTCTGGAGCTGGTTTCACGCCTAATGACAGAAACGATCACAGACCCATCAATCACATGTTTCTCATGTTTTAAAGTTCTGAAAAAAAGCATTGCAAGACAACGTAAAACATGCAACACCAGTCGCCTATTCTGATTTCCTATTGGGTTAACCTGAGACCCAGAGCCCTCGCCTCAACTTAAGGCTTAGACAATCCTTTTTGGTCTTCTAATTGTTGTTCAGTCACTCAGTCGTGTCCAACTCTTTGCGACCCCATGGACTGCAGTATGCCAGCTTTCCCTGTCCTTCACCATCTCCTGGAGCTTGCACAAACTCAGGTCCATTTAATCAGTGATGCCATCCAACCATCTTGTCCTCTGTGGTCCTCTTCTCCTGCCTTCAATCTTTCCCAGCATTAGGGTCTTTTCTAATGAGTCAGTTCTTCACATCAGGTGGCCAAAGTATTGGAGCTTCAGCTTCAGCCTCAGTCCTTCCAATGAATACTCAGGGTTGGTTTCCTTTAGGATTGACTGGTTTGATCTCCTTGCAGTCCAAGGGACTTGATCTCAAGAGTCTTCTCCAATACCACAGTTCAAAAGCATCAGTTCTTCGGTGCTCAGCTTTCTTTACAGTCCAACTCTCACATCCATACATGACTACTGGAAAAGCCATTGCTTTGACTAGACGGATCTTTGTTGGCAAAGTAATGTCTCTGCTTTTAATATGCTGTCAAGGTTTGTCACAGCTTTTCTTCTAGGGAGCAAGCGTCTTTTAATTTCATGGCTGCAGTCACTGTCCACAGTGATTTTGGAGCCCCCCAAAATAAAGCCTCTGTTTCCATAGTTTCCCCATTTATTTGCCATGAAGTGATGGGACCAGATGCCATGATCTTTGTTTTTTGAATGTTCAGTTTTGTTTTCTTTTTAAATAAATTTATTTATTTTAGTTGGGGGCTAATTACTTTACAATATTGTAGTAGTTTTTGCCATACATTGACATGAATCAGCCATGGGTTTACATGCGTTCCCCCTCCTGGACCCCCCTCCCACCTCCCTCCCCATCCCCTCCTTCTGGGTCATCCCATTGCCCCAGCCCTGAGCATTTGTCTCATGCATCGAACATGGAATGGTGTTCTATTTCACATATGATACTATACATGTTTCAATGCTATTCTCCCAGAACGTCCCATCCTCACCTTC
This sequence comes from Giraffa tippelskirchi, assembly GCF_054371585.1. Classification (NCBI taxonomy): domain Eukaryota; kingdom Metazoa; phylum Chordata; class Mammalia; order Artiodactyla; family Giraffidae; genus Giraffa; species Giraffa tippelskirchi. The sequence goes on along the minus strand of NC_137283.1, from coordinate 14,293,619 downwards.
TCCCTCAGAGTCCATAAGACTGTTCTATGCATCTGTGTCTCTCATTCTGTCTCGCATATAGGGTTATCATCGCCATTTTTCAAATTCCATATATATGCGTTAGTATACTGTATTGGTGTTTTTCTTTCTGGCTTACTTCACTCTGTATAATGGGCTCCAGTTTCATCCATCTCAACAGAACCGATTCAAATGTATTTTGTTTAATGGCTGAGTAATATTCCATTGTGTATATGTACCACAGCTTCCTTATCCATTCGTCTGCTGATGGACATCTAGGTTGCTTCCATGTCCTGGCTATTGTAAACAGTGCTGTGATGAACATTGGGGTACACGCGTCTCTTTCAATTCTGGTTTCCTCAGTGTGTATGCCCAGCAGTGGGATTGCTGGGTCATATGGCAGTTCTATTCCCAGTTTTTTAAGGAATCTCCACACTGTTCTCCATAGTGGCTGTACTAGTTTGCATTCCCACCAGCAGTGTAAGAGGGTTCCCTTTTCTCCACATCCTCTCCAGCATTTATTGCTTGTAGACTTTTGGATAGCAGCCATTCTGGCTGGTGTGAAATGGTACCTCATTGTGGTTTTGATTTGCATTTCTCTAATAATGAGTGATGTTGAGCATCTTTTCATGTGTTTGTTAGCCATCTGTATGTCTTCTTTGGAGAAATGTCTGTTTAGTTCTTTGGCCCATTTTTTGATTGGGTCGTTTATTTTTCTGGAATTCAGCTGCAGGAGTTGCTTGTATATTTTTGAGATTAATTGTTTGTCTGTTGCTTCGTTTGCTATTATTTTCTCCCATTCTGAAGGCTGTCTTTTCACCTTGCTTATAGTTTCCTTTGTTGTGCAAAAGCTTTTAATTTTAATTAGGTCCCATTTGCTTATTTTTGCCCTTATTTCCAACATTCTGGGAGGTGGGTCATGGAGGATCCTGCTGTGATTTATGTCAGAGAGTGTTTTGCCTATGTTTTCCTCTAGGAGTTTTATAGTTTCTGGTCTTGCGTTTAGATCTTTAATCCATTTTGAGTTTATTTTTGTGTATGGTGTTAGGAAGTGTTCTAGTTTCATTCTTTTACAAGTGGTTGACCAGTTTTCCTAGCACCACTTGTTAAAGAGATTGTCTTTTCTCCATTGTATATTCTTGCCTCCTTTGTCGAAGATAAGGTGTCCATAGGTGCGTGGGTTTATCTCTGGGCTTTCTTGAATGTTCAGTTTTAAGCCAGCTTTTTCACTCTCCTCTTTCACCGTCATCAAGAGGTTCTTTAGTTCCTCTTTGCTTTGTGCCATAAGGGTGGTGTCATCTGCGTATCTGAGGTTATTGATATTTTTCCCGGCAATCTTGATTCCAGGTTGGGCTTCATCCAGTCCAGCATTTCACATGATGTACTCTGCATAGAAGTTAAACAAGCAGAGTGAATATAAGCATAGAAGTTAAATAAGAATAGAAGTTAAATAAGCCTCTACGTACTCCTTTCCCAATTTTGAACCAGTCCATTGTTCCATATCCGGTTCTAACTATTGCTTCTTGACCTGCATAAGGTTTCTCAGGAGGCAGGTAAGGTGGTCTGGTATTCCCACCTCTTTAAGAATTTTTCCACAGTTTGTTGTAATCCACACAATCAAAGGCTTTAGCGTAGTCAATGAAGCAGATGTTTTCTGGAATTCTCTTACTTTTTCTATGATCCAATATGCAAGTAAAACTAGAGGGCCTTCCCTGGTGGTCCATTGGTTGAAACTTTGCCTTCCAGCGCAGGGGCTGCAGATTCCTGTTGGAAAGCTAAGATCACACATGCCTCGGGGCCAAAAAAACAAAACAAAAAAGAGAAGCAGGGCTTCCCTTGTGATCCATTGGTTAAGAATCAGCTTGCAATGCAGGGGACACTGATACAATCCCTGGTCCAGGAAGATCCCACATACTGTGGGGCAACTAAGCCCATGCACCACCACTAGAAGAAAGCCTGCACGCAGCAACCAAGACCCAGCGCAGCCAAAAATTTTAAAATAAATAATTTTAAATTATAAAAAAAAGCACCAATATTGTAACAAATTCAATAAAGACTTTAAAAAATGGTTCGCATCAAAAAATCTTTTAAAAATTAAGACTATAAATTTCCTTGTAAGTATCACTTTCGCTGATGTTCACAAGTTTTCAGATATATTGCTTCTACAGTCAATTCATTCTAAATGCTTCATAATACACATTATGATTTCTTCTTAACCCATAAATAATTTAGCAATGTGTGTGTGTGTGTATGTTTAGTTCCAAGCATATGACAACTCTGGAGTTCTTTTCTGAATTTTTGCCCTTTTTTAGTATTGATTTCTAATTTTAGACAATTAATATTAAAGAAAATAGTCTGCATGATGCTCATTATTTGGAGTTTGCTAAGATTTCTGCTTTACTGACTATGCCAAAGACTTTGACTGTGCGGATCACAATAAACTGTGGAAAATTCTTAAAGAGATGGGCATACCAGACCACCGGTCCTGCCTCTTGAGAAACCTGTATGCACATCAGGAAGCAACAGTTAGAATTGGACATGGAACAACAGACTGGTTCCAAATAGGAAAAGGAGTACGTCAAGGCTGTATATTGTCACCCTGCTTATTTAACTTATATGCAGAGTACATCATGAGAAACGCTGGGCTGGAGGAAGTACAAGCTGGAATCAAGATTGCTGGGAGAAATATCAATAACCTCAGATATGCGGATGACACCACCCTTATGGCAGAAAGTGAAGAACTAAAGAGCCTCTTGATGCAAGTGAAAGAGGAGAGTGAAAAAGTTGGCTTAAAGCTCAACATTCAGGAAACTAAGATCATGGCATCTGGTCCCATCACTTCATGGCAAATAGATGGGGAAACAGTGGAAACAGTGGCTGACTTTATTTTTCTGGGCTCCAAAATCACTGCAGATGGTGACTGCAGCCATGAAATTAAAATATGCTTACTCCTTTGAAAGAAAGTTATGACCAACCTAGACAGCATATTAAAAAGCAGAGACATTACTTTGCCAATGAATTTCTGTCTAGTCAAAGCTATGGTTTTTCCAGTGGTCATGTACAGATGTGAGAGCTCGACTATAAAGAAAGCTGAGCACCAAAGAATTGATGCTTTTGAACTGTGGTGTTGGAGAAGACTCTTGAGAGTCCCTTGGACTGCAAGGAGATCCAACCAGTCCATCCTAAAGGAGATCAGTCCTGGGTGTTCATTGGAAGGACTGATGTTGAAGCTGAAACTCCAATACTTTGGCCACCTGTTACGAAGAGCTGACTCGTTGGAAAAGACCCCGATGTTGGGAAAGATTGAGGGCAGGAGGAGAAGGGGACGACAGAGGATGAGATGGTTGGATGGCATCACCGGCTCGATAGACATGGGTTTGGGTGGATTCCAGGAGTTGGTGATAGACAGGGAGGCCTGGTGTGCTGTGGTTCACGGGGGCACAAAGAGTTGGACACGACTGAGCGACTGAACTGAACTGAAGATTGCCTTTGAGGCCTACAATACATTTTTATGCATGTTCCACAGATGCTAGAAAGGAGGATGAATTCTCTAGGCAGGGTTTTAGGTGGCTCTGGTGAACCCCCAGTAAACCACAGCATTCGAAGCTTGTTGCTCCTTTCACTTACGTGCATGAGTCCTTGATCATTGTTTTGAGAACAGCATGCTAAAAATCTGCTCACTGAGGTCCCCCTTAATTTCTCATTCCTGTTTTATACAGACCAGTTCTAGTCACCACCCAGTACCCAGCCAGGGACAAGAAACCTGGGCCACGGAGGCCTGAGCCCCCTGTGATTCTGCCTTTCCCTTGCAGAGTGCTTGAAGATGAGATCGAACAGCTTCGGGGTCAACTCAGGGAAACAGTGGATGAGAACGGGCGATTATATAAGTTGCTGAAGGAGAGGGACTTTGAAATCAAACATCTCAAAAAGAAAATAGAAGAAGACAGATTTGCCTTTACAGGTAACTGCACAGCTATTATGACAGCTCCTACCCTGAAGTCCAGGTCAGCTGGCCCAGCTGCCATGGAGCCTACGGGGGAGACAAACAGCAAGTTCCAGAGGGCAGATGTGAAGAGAGAGTGCAAGGATCAGCTGTAATCAAGCTTGTCCAGATGAGTTCCAGAAATGAGGGAAGGGGAGAGGAATGGAGCAGGCAGGGTGGGCCAGTATGCCAGGAACCGGGAGCACGAGAACAGCAGAGGCAGAAGGCAGGCATTCCAGGCAGTGTGGGTGAATCTGCTGGGACTCATGACAGTTCCCCTTGGCATTTGCTGCATGTTCGGTGGGCTGATGGCATCCATTCTATCTTGATACTCTGGCTCAAACATGGACATGAAAAAAGCCCCAGTAGAAGTAGGTATTTACTCTATACCTCTTGCTGTTACTGGGCCAGAAGGGTAGATAAGACAGGGAATTTGGCTGTTCCCAGGGAATTTCCTAGAATCCAGCAGCATCTAGAGTGGACCTTGTCTCTTCAGGTCTGATTTGGACCTTGGCTCTGCTGCTTGAGACCTTGACCCCATGGACCTGTTAGGGACCTTGGGTATGTTAGCCCTGTGGGTATGGACTGGACATTGACCACTGACTCTGTGGTTCTAAGCTAGACCTTGTTCTTAGAGATGTGGTGGAGACCTTGGCCCTGGCTGTCCTCTGCTCCACGCATTGAGCAATTCCCAGTTGGCTGACTAAGTACAAAGTTGGTGTCACCAATCACAGAGGGCAATACGCCTCACCTGGCATCTGCAGGAGCACCCCCCTCTGCCTTTGCTAGTAAATGCCCTTAAGAGTAGGTGTACCCAGGGAGCCAGTGCTGAATTAAAAACTCTTATGCCTCCCTCCATTCTTTGGCCTTTTCTGTCTAAAATAAAGCTATATGGAAGAGAAGGCAACACCTAACCTGGCTTGGGTTTCAGATGCAAAGGGGCCGCTTTTGCAAGGCTGTCTCTCAAGGCTGAGAGGCTCCAGGGGGAGAGGAGATGCCTTCACGTTTTGAAGAGGAAAGTCTGACAGGCTCAGTTCATGTTTTTAAACCAGGCTGCTGACAGCTGATAAACTGGTTTTCCTTTGGCTGGATTTTTCGTGTTTGCTTTAGTTTTTCCATTTCTTTGTACAATTCTTTAATGATTGCGTTAGTGCTTACAACACACATAACTTTTCATGGTCTACTTAGAAGTATTATTTTACCACTTAAGTGGGATGAAGAAACTTTACCACCATATGGATCCCTTTATCCTCCCCCTTACAGTACAACTCTTAAGTACTGTATCTGTATATGTTGAAAATCTCATCAGAGAATGCTATCGTATTTGCTTTCAACCATTATACGTGAACCGTGAACTTCCAGATGTTGGATTTAGAAAAGACAGAGGAACTAGAGATCAAATTGCCAACATCCACTGAATCATCAAAAAAGCAAGAGAGTTCCAGAAAAACATCTACTTCTGCTTTATTGACTATGCCAAAGCCTTTGACTGTGTGGATCACAATAAACTGTGGAAAATTCTTAAAGAGATGGGAATACCAGACCACCTGACCTGCCTCTTAAGAAACCTGTATGTAGGTCAGGAAGCAATAGTTAGAACTGGACATGGAACAACAGACTGGTTCCAAATAGGGAAAGGAGTATGTCAAGGCTGTATATTGTCACCCTGCTTATTTAACTTATATGCAGAGTACATCATGAGAAACACTGGGCTGGAGGAAGCACAAGCTGGAATCAAGATTGCTGGAAGAAATATCAATAACCTCAGATATGCAGATGACACCACCCTTATGGCAGGAAGCAAAGAAGAACTAAAGCCCTCTTGATGAAGGTGAAAGAGAGTGAAAAAGTTGGCTTAAAACTCAACACTCAGAAAACTAAGATCATGGCATCTGGTCCCATCACTTCATGGCAAATAGATGGGGAAACAGTGGAAACAGTGACAGACTTTATTTTTCACTCCAGATGGTGACTGCAGCCATGAAATTAAAAGACGCTTGGTCTTTGGAAGAAAAGTTATGACTAACCTAGACAGCATATTAAAAAGCAAAGATGTTACTTTGCCAACAAAGATCTGTCTAGTCAAAGCTATGGTTTTTCCAGTAGTCATGTATGGATTGAGAGTTGGACTATAAAGAAAGCTGAGTGCCAAAGAATTGATGCTTTTGAACTGTGGTGTTGGAGAAGACTCTTGAGAGTCCCTTGGACTGCAAGGAGATCCAACCTGTCCATCCTAAAGGAAATCAGTCCTGAATATTCATTGGAAGGACTGATGCTGAAGTTGAACTCCAATACTTTGGCCACCTGATGCGAAGAGTTGACTCGCTGGAAAAGACCCTGGTGCTGGGAAAGATTGAAGGCAAGAGGAGAAGGCAACGACAGAGGATGAGATGGTTGGGTGGCATCACCGACTCAATGGACCTGAGTTTGAGTAAACTGCAGGAGTTGGTGATGGAAGGGAGGCCTGGCGTGCTGCAGTCCATGAGGTTGCAAAGAGTCAGACTGAGTGACTGAACTGAATTATATTCATACATATTTTAAAGAACTTAACGATATAAAATATTCTATTTACCTAGATATTTAAGCATTTCTGTGCTTGCCCATTTATTGCTGCCCCTATTATCATGGGGTTGCAGCTTCAAGAGTGGGGCTTGGGCTTCCCTGGTGGTTCAGTGGTAAAGATTCCACCTGCCAATGCGGGAGACACCAGTTCAATCCCTGATCCAGGAAGATCCCACATGCCTCGGAGCAACTAAGCCCATGCACAACTATTGAGCCTGTGCTCTAGAGCCCAAGAGGCACAACTGCTCAGCACAGGGGTTGCAACTACTGAAGCCCGTGTACCCTCGAGCCCACACTCTGCACCAAGAGAAGCCATCACATTGAGAAGCCTGTGAACCACAACTAGAGAGTAGCCCCTGCTTGCTGTAATAATGAAGACCCAGCAGAGTCAAAATTAAATAAATTAAAAAAAAATTTTTTTAAAAGAGTGGGGCTTGTTTGGAGACAGAGTTGGGAAAAAATAAGCAAAAGAAGAGGATTTCCCCCATTCGCTCTGAGTCCACTGCCCGCCCTTCGGACTAGAAAGGGCAGGTCGCTTAGACCGCTTTCTGATGTCTAGTTCCAGGATTTGTAATGCTTTTGAGTCCCGGGAGGGAAACATAACGAGAAAACTCACCACCGGACCATCTGTACTTCTAGGTTTTGCCTCCTTCCCCAGGTTCTTTCTCCTCACGTGTCCTCCTCCTCTTCAACAGACATGAGGTGGCCGAGGGCAGCTACTCCTTGTTTCCCCAGTCCCTGCCTGGCCCAGGTCAGCAGCAGCAAGCTTGTTCAACAGGTGGGCCCGTGTTTTTAATGGACCTCACCGTTTCCCTTCATCTCAGGGACGGCTGGTGTGGCTGGGGATGTGATTGCCACCAAAATCGTCGAGCTGTCCAAAAAGAATCGGGTGCTGATGGCAGAGTCCGAGGGCGCGAAGACCAGAGTGCGGCAGCTCAGCAACCGCATCCAGGAGCTGGAGCAGGAGGTGAGGAATCTCAGGTGCCCCTGCCCCGGGGGCTCCTGACACCCCGCGCCACTCCTCCAGAGAGGGAACGCACTTGAGATGCTTTGGGTCCTTCGAAAGGACTTTGGGCCAGTGTTTACCCTGAGTCCCTATCTGTCATATCCTGAGAGGGGAGTGTTGGGAAGCAAGGAGGAAACAGGCCTGGAGAGGTAACCCAGCACATTGGAGAGGATGCGAGCCTGGAGCCTGACCACCCAGCTGTGAATGTCAGCTCCGCCACCGACTTGCATTGTGACTTTGAGCCAGTTATAGTCTCTCTGTGCCTCTGTTTCCTCCACCTGTCACATGGCAGTGATAATGGCGCTCACCTCAAGGTTTTCTGAGGATTAAATATCTTAATGTTGTAAAATGCTTAGAACAGTGCCTAGCAGATAGTTAGCACCAGAAAGATGTTGTTGAGTAAATTATCAGGGATTCTGGCTATCTTGAAGCTAGAACCAGGAGCATTCCATCAGTTCATCCCATGTTTGTCCACCTTCCCTCTCTGCTGCCCCTACCCACTCACAGCTAATCATAAACGCCTCCAGCTGAGCGAGGGCACAGCCCCAGCGGCTCATGGTCCCTCAGGAGCCGGAATGAACCTACGTGCATAGCTTCTCCTTACGTGGCTGGAGGAGCTGAGGCTGGCAGAGGTTAAGAGGCTTTCTCAAGTCACACAGCATGTGGTGGTGCCAGACTTCAAATCCAGTTCTGTTGTTCTCCAAAACCCTCCTCAGTCATTATACTTGGCATTGCATTAGAGCTCCTTTATTCTATAATAATTTTTTTTTTTTGAGAACCATCTCAGGCTCTGGGCCAGGCCCGGGGAGACTGTGAGGAGCAAAATAGGCCTGATTCTTTTCCTCCTGGAGTCAGACCAGCATCGAGGGCCCCTTCAAGGAGGTAGCATGCACAGTGAGTCCCTGGAGGATGAGAAGGGGCCAGACTCGGAGGGTTGAGGCAGGGGCCTCCAGACAGAGGACCCAGCAGGTGCAAAGGACCTAAATATGGATAAAGGCCTGAAAGAGGGCCAATGTGGCCAAGCGTGGAGCAAGGTGAGGTCAAAGGTGGGAGGGTGGGTCGTGCCCAGGCGTGTCAGACAGGGGTGGTCTTGGTGTGAAGGACAACTGGGAAGCCCTTGAAGGGTCGGTTGACCCTGTATGATTAATCCTGTATATAGCAGCGGTCTTGGCCACCAGGCCACAAACCTGTCAGGCAGGTTTCTTAGCGTCTCTGACCTTGTTTCCTTGGGTGTAAGGTGAAGTCCGTAATTCCTTTTCTCTCTGTCTCCCAGGCTGTTGTTAGGTGCAGACCATGGCTGCAGAATCATTATTTATTAAGCTGTTCATGAATCCTAGGGCTGCTCCACTCTGTGACTAAAGAATGGGGCAAATAATCAATTAAACCCTTTCCCATCGCAGAGCAGCTTGTAAAGGACAGTTCTTCCATTAATGGGCCTTAAAGTGAACTGAAGAGACAGGCTAATGAAATCGGTGACCGTGCATCCAATGGCAGCACGAGAGCACTTCACTCAAGGTGCCACAACCACTGAGCAGAATCAAATATTAAGTGCCAAGTTTGCTTTTTCAGCTGCAGATAGCCCAGGCCAGGCTGCCAGCCAAAGGACCCACTGACGCAGGAGCCAAGCCACCGAGGACCCAGATGGGAGACAGAGTCTTGGTATGAATTCTCTTCTGTGCTGGGGAGTGTGTGAGGCAGCCATGGGCCTGGGCCTCCCCTCTTCCATGGGGGCGCAGGTGTCTCTCTCCGGGGTCCACCTCCACCCCACTGCTGAGCCGGTGCCACCACTGCAGCAGCATCGTCAGAGTAGCCATCAGGGCACAGTGACCAAGTCTACCGTCTGAGGCCAGGAATGCCCCAGTGAAGGCTAGTGAGGGTCTAATTGATTTAGTTCCCAGAGAGGGAGGTCAGGAGGGGCCTGAGGACCCTGGAATCCTAGAATTTCAGGATCAGGAGGGAAGGCCTGGTCCAGCTGGCCTCCCGCTCTCGGCCCAGCCACGAAGGATCTCCGCTACAGCCTCCTCACTGGGGAGACATCCAACCTCTACCTTACCCCAGGGACAGGGAGTTCACTCTTCCTCAATGGAACTCTGGTTTTGGAGGGAGGCAGTCCATATTGTGGGAAGTCTTCCCTTGGTGGAACTCCAAATCTACAGAGTAAAAGTGATTACTGGGAATGGGAGTTGTTTCCAAGATTCCATTTTTACTAAGCCAATGAGCCTCCATGAAACCTAGGACATGGGAATTACAACTCCATGAAAGGAAGGCAGTCTGACCCAGTGGGCTACTGGTGAGGGGCACCAAACCCAAGCCAGACAATAAATAGCTCAGAGTCTCAAGACAGGCTTCTCAGGTGGTTCAGTGTTAAAGAATCTGCCTGCCAATGTAGGAGACAGAGGAGATGCGGGTTCAGTCCCTGGGTTGGGACTGTCCCTGTCTGCCCACTGTCCGCAAGGGGGTTCAACAGGGGAGATGAGTAGGCATACTGAAGGATGGAGAGGGGACGGGGCCCTCAGGGAGAGCCCCTCGGCTTGGAGTTCACAGAGGGAACGTACTCCACCCGAGGCAGCCAGGAGGTGGGATGGGCAAGGGCTTCCTGAGGTGGCCTTGCTGGAGAAGGAAGGTAGGGGTAGCCCTTCCAGCAGAAGCAGTGCAAGCTCAGAGGAGGAAAGCAGCACTGTTCCTATTCTGTTTGTGTTAGTTGGGCATCAGTTAGACAACATTTGGCTGCAGTGCGGGGCCCATGAGGAGGAAAAGGGGAACATAATCCAAACAAAGCTGGGGTGGAGTCACCTGAGGAAGGAGGCCTTGACAGTAGCTGGAGGAGGAGTTCCAACTTTGTTCTCTGGCAGCAGGGAGCCTGGGAGGTTTCTGATGGAAGCATGGGTGGTGGGCTGCAGTCTCCACTCCTCAGGACACGAGCCTTCCCGGGCCCCTTCTGATGAGAGCGAGAATAGCTATGTCCCTCTCATTAGACTGTTCAGGCCAACGCAGGCCTGGGCCAGGCTCCATAGCCTGCAGGCTCACCCCCGTCCCAGCCCAGAGCTCCAAATGCATTCCAGAATGGAGCTGAACACCCTCTCTGCATGGGGCCTCATGAAGCTGTTGTTGAGTGTGGCCTTGGCACTGTCTGCTCCCCCTGGACACTGTTTCAGGCATTCCCTCAGGGGAAAAAGCCAAGACCCCCAGAAAGCCGGTGGTGTCTCACTCTGAGCAGAAACAGCTCTGAAATGCCAAGGAGGCAGGGTTGGCACAGCTTCCTGGGTTGGGGGTGAGGTGTGGAGCCTGGCAGAGTAGATGGGGTGATGCCCTCACCAAAACACCATCTGACCCTCAGCCACCTTTGCCAGCTTTGCCGATCCAAGCCAAGTTATGCCCCCTGGGCATCACTGTCTGTCAGAATCTGCCCCAGGGGGCACCCTTTACATGCATTATCCCATCAACACTCACAGGTACCCCAGGGGCTGGTATAAGATGCTCCCATTTCACAGATGAGGAAATGAGGCTTGGAGAGGTGCGTGGTTGCCCGGGCTCCAGACCGAGATGCAATCTGAGTGCCCTTTCTGTGCCCTCATGCTCTCAAGTGTCTCTCAGCTCCTGTACCGCCACCCACCAGAGCCTGGGGGATAGGGCAGGAGTGGGGTTGTCAGGCAGGGGCTGCTGCTTCCTAACCCAGGGCAGATTCAAAGCAGCACCTTAGCAGGGGGCAGAGTGGCCCCCAGCAGCAGTGGGAAGAGATGGCAGACAACCAGACGGGGGAGGGACAGACAGAAAATTAGATTAAAAAAATTTTAAAAAGATGCCCTTGTGTTTTGCCTAAGTTCTCAGGTTGCAGATTCTGCTCACACTGGTTACTCTATTCAGCCTCACGGTGGCGCTGTGAGGACGCAGGTATTTCCTAGGTGAGGCGACCCCATGAGTCCAGGCTTTCCTGGCTGTGTCTGCAGGTCTAGTTGCTCTGATCAGTGGTTTTCACAGGGGCTGTCCAGAACCTCTGGGGTCCATGGAGCTCCCCCCAACCCAGCCTCCTGGGGTCTGTCTTTCACCAACATTCCCTGGAGGTTTTAATCTGTGCCTACTAAGAAAAATTCAGAAAGCCGCTGCGGTATCCACCCTGTTTCCCAGAAGTTTAATCCACCTGATGTCTTGGGACAAGAGCAGATGGTCTCAGTGTCACTGCCTAGTGGGACCCTCAGCCCACCAACCAGTGTACCTGTTGCCACTAGGCCAAGGCATCAGCACCAGCTTAAATTGGGAGAATCAGTTGGTACAAGGGAAGGACCAGGCTTCTAATCCTACTGCGGTCACCTCAGCCAGCTGTGTGCCTGAGAGGGCATGTATTTCCCTTCTCAGGAACTTATTTTCATCACCTATGGAAAAAGTTTGAATGGGCTGACCCTGGAGTCCCTTTAATGCCAAAGTTCTGTGAGCCTCAGGAACTTCTATTGAAGTCAGAAATGGGGAGGGCATTAGCTTCCCATTTTGAGAAAAATTTCATCCAAATAGTTTATATGAAATATTATTAAAAAAAAAAAAAAAAGACACTGCTAAGAACTCCAAGAGGCAGAGTTTTCATGGTTCCTGCAATTCTTTATACCACAGAAATGGAGCACTAGGGGATTAAACTGGGTCCTTATTTCTTTTTTTGAAAAATAATGTTATTCATTTATTTATTTGTTTTTGGCTGTGCTGAGTCTTGACTGCTGCAAGGGCTTTTCTCTAGCTGAGGTGTGCATGCTCCTCATTGGGTGGCTTTTCTTGTTGCAGAGCACTAGGGTGCACTGGCTTCAGCAGTTGCAGCATGTGGGCTCAGGAGTTGCAGCTCTTGGGCTCTAGAGCACAGGCTCAGTACCTGTGGCATATGGGCGCAGTTGCTCCGCTGCATGTGGCATCTTCCCAGATAAAGGCTCGAACCCGTGTCCCCTGCATTGGCAGGCAAATTCTTTACCAGTGAGCCACCAGGGAAGCCCTGGGTCCTTATTTCTATTTAGTGAGCGTACTGCCAGGAAAGGGAGCCCAAGGCCCAGTTTGACGATTCTAGGAGAGGGAGGCCCTGAGTTAGAATGGTTGTGGCCCTCCTGCCAAGCTAGGGCAGGCTTCTATAAATAAACCCATTCCCTCTTCATCCTGAGTGAGGGCGGATTTGCTGTGATGCCAGTCTCTGCACACAGCAGAGAGCCCACAGTCTGTGAGTGTCTGGGGAGGTGGGGGACAGTCTCCTCCAGATGCTCCTGGTCTGTGGTCAACCACAGGTGTCCACATGTGTGTGGGCCACACTTGAGCACAGGGCTCAGCCCCCAGAGTTAGGCTTCCAGGATCCACATACCTGCTCCCCTTTACCAGGTCCCTCAAGCCAAGGGGCTCACCTTCCACCAGCCTCTGCTGTGCATCCACAACGGGCTGACGACAGGACCTACCTCACAGCGGGTATGAGGATGAGATGGGTTCCTCTTGTTGAGCCTTAGTGTGGTACTTGCACACACCTGCAGAAACGGGGACTGTGAGTATTATTACTATTTAGGCTTCCAGTGACCTCTCTCCCTCCTGTCTTTCCCAACCAGCCGGAGAACCCAGAGGTGAAAGCCTTGCAGGACAGGCTGGCGGCCACAAACTTGAAGATGAGTGAACTCCGCAACCAGATCCAGGCTGTGAAGCAGGAGCTCCGGATGGCCCAGAAGGTACTTCCGGGTCAGAATTCAGGTCCTCTTGTACGGCTGGGACTAGGGCTGGGAAGGGCACGGCTGGACAATGGCTTCCATTCAGGAGCTTGGTCCCGTGAGCATCAGGCTGTTTGTTCTGGGTCAGGCTCCAGATCCAGTAACTTCCTTCCACCAGCTCTCTAAACAGACCCATCTGGTAAGGGGGATTGCTGGCTGCCTGCAGGTCCCTGCACAGAGGCCCTTGTGGTGCCCACCCAATCCTGGACGGGAGACAATGCTGTCCACCCTGGAAAGTCCCTTAAACCTTCCCGGTGCTATGTGTACCCCAACAGACCCTGGGTGTCTTCTTAATAAGCCACCTTGAACTTGGAAGCCTACCAAGACCCACCTCCTGTCCTCTGCTGTCTCTAATATTAGAAAATGGAAAGGTTGTTTGTGGATTAAAGGCCCCTTTCAAAGGAAAATGCTCAGACTTGGGAGGCAGGCCCAGCTGGTTCATTATTTATTTTTATTTACATAGTGAATTCTCTGGCATTTGTCTTCCCTGCTGGAACCACTCAGACCAGCCAAGATTTCCAAAACAGAGTTCTATTGTGGAAACAAGCAACAGAGACTTGGTACGCTATATCAGTTTCCGTGACAGGCTACAGAGGGGCCCAGGGCACAAGCTGGGGTGTACTGTTTCTACCTCAAAGCCTCGAGGTTGAGCCTGAACATCTCCCTGTAACAGCCACAAATCTGGGCCCTTCTGGAAGCAAACATCCCCAAATAACATTTGGTAGGCCCCCTGCCTTGCTGCACTCAGACATGGCCCCTTGTCTGTGGCCTTGCACAGAGGGCGAGGCCCTGTGGTGAGGTCGTCCCTGTAACCTCCAGAACAATCTTAGTTCAGGGTGACAGGTGAACAAATTTAGGAAGCAGGTCTCGGTCAACTTTGTGATTCACTCATCCCAGAATGTGTCAAGAGCAGGCGGCCCCACATGGGCACTGTCACCAATTCCTTGTCTGCTCTGAGCATCACCACAAGTGCTCGGGAAGGTGGGTTTACTGCTTTCCCAGGGAGAGCTGCTCGTAGAGCGTGGTCAACTGGCCTTTGAGGTGGGGAGGCGGGAGAGGGGGGTGGTTGTGCAGGTGGAGGCCGGGTCTTCTGGGAATGCCAGGCACCCAGCACTGTTTCTGCACATACTGTGCTTTGAGTCATACTGAAGGCCCCACCTTTTTCAGGTTTTGACTAGTGAGGTTGGGGAAGATGTGAACATCCAGCAGCTCCTAGCCTCGCCTGGGACCTGGAGGGGTCGGGCTCAACAGATCCTCGTCCTGCAAAGCAAGGTGAGTGAGTCATCAGATGCCTCCTGGCCCTGAACGTAAGGCTTGAGATGCCCTAGAAAGACCCATGATGACCCACATTAACAGACAACAGAACCCAAAAAAGGCCTTTAGGCTCTGTGGAGCGCACTCGCAGGGCTGTTGTTTCACATTCTCCCCAACCAGCCTGATTTTCATTTGTTATTTAATGAACAAGCATTTATGTAACAGTACATGCCAGGCACTGGTGCTCAACAAATGCCAGAGCCTTTGATTTATTTCACTCCAGGCAGATTTTTTCCCCCTAGTTCATGTAAATTTGGATGACTATTGTACTTGTAGGCTTTTTCCAGTTTTGTCCAGATGCTTGTAGGCTTTTGAAAGTTTCAATTACCCACTCCACACCCCCAACAAAAAAAAACTTAGCCTGTCTCCCTTTTTATGTTCTAAATATTTTGGAGCGTCTCTGGGAGATGGTGAAAGACATAGAAGCCTGGCATACTGCGATCCATGGGGTCACAAAGAGTCAGACACGACTGAGTGACTGAACAGCAACAAAGAGGCTGGGAGTGGGGGCTCTGCAGCCAGACTGCTTGGATTCAAATCTTAGCTCTCTGGGACCTCCCTGGTGGTCCAGTGGCTAAGACTCCGTGCTCCCAATGCAGGGGGCCTGGGTTCAACCCCTGATCGGGGAACTGGATCCCATATCCCACAACTAACATGTGCCCCAACTGAGACCTAGTGTGGCCAAATACACACATTTTTTAAAAACAGTAAATATTAGCTCTGCACTCACCAACTGTGTGGCCTCAGGCAAGCTGCTTCATCTCTGAGTGTCAGTCTCCTCCTCTTTGTACTGTGGCTAATGACAGCAAGTACCCTACAGGTTGTGGGGGCGCTGAATGAGTGCACATGTGTAAATCGCTTACCGCAGCGCCTGGCATGGAGGAAGTGCTGTCTGAGGTTAGCTGCACTAAGAAACTAAGAGACGCGCAATTAGGTGGGCCACTTCCACTATTTGCCATGCGCAGGTTCGCCTTCACCCCAGGTTCTCCAGTGACTTTTACCCTCAGGGTCTCCTGTGGGATCCTTGAAGCCAAATGAAGAAGTCTCCAAAAAAACTGTAATTAAAAACCAGTGTGTGGCCTTGAGCTTCCAGAGACCCGAGTTTGAGTCTGGCCTCAGTCATTGGTCTACGTGTTTGGTGTCTTTGAACAAATCTCTTCATCTCTCTGTGTTTCAGTCTCCGCACCTGTAAAATGGAGATAATAATACCTTCTTTGTAGGATTGTTACGGGTTAGACAAAATAACGTTTGGGAAGCACCCAGCACAGTGCCTGGCCATAATAAGCACTCAGCATTTTAGTTATTGTTAGCGTTGTAAAGCTGTATAAATAAATGGTTAAAGGCAACAGTGTTCTTTACCGCTTAAATGGAATTACCACACAGTGCCACACGAGGGCGCTGATCCTGCAGCCCTTTACCAGGGATCCCAGTGAATTTTTCTCCTGGCCATGGACAGAGGAGCCTAGTGGGCTACGGTCCACGCGGTCGCGGAGTCCGACATGACTGAGTAACTGACACTTTCAGGGTTACACCATTTATGTTGTGTTGACACAGAAATCAGGGTTAGAAGGGCCCTAAGGGTTACCCACATTAAACTCAAAGTGATAAAGCCACTGTTCTATAGGATGACTTCCACCTGTCCTATGCTGAGGGCTTCCCCCAAGCCATTTTGGGATTTCTCAAAGTTGCCTAACCTAAAAATCATCCATAGCACCTGTTTAAAATGAAGATCCCAGGGTTCTTCCCCTAGAGTGGGCCCCAAGATTTGTCACTCCAAGAAACGTCTTGGGGATTCCCAGGCTCAGACAAGTTGGGATACTGAATTCTCATAACATTATACAGGGTGTACTCATAGACCCCCTTAACAGATGAGGGACCTGAGATTCAGAGAAGTAATCCGTGCAGAGTCACACAGCCAGCGAGGCTCTTAGCTTGTCTCCCAGCGTCCACACCCTGCCCTCCCTCGCAGCATCTCCTGCAGGAACCCGTGGCCTCCCAAGGAGCGTCCCTAGGCTCAGGTGGCCTGTCTGTTAGCTATTTCTGGTACTGAGACCTGCTGTCCTTTCCCTCCCAAGTTCCTGGGGCTCCACATCTGCACCTCGGCCTCAGAGATAGGGTGATTTTTCTCATTTACTTTGAAGTTTCTCTTTTCCAAGCAAAGCCTCTCTGGCGTCTTCCCTTGTTCTGCTCAGGATGCTGCCACAGACCCCTTCCATCCCTCCCCCACCGCAGTCCCTCTCCTAGGGGCCGCTACATCCATCTGGAACTGTGGTGTCATCTGTCCAGGGGGGTCGTGCATCCATCTCACATCACAAGGCGGCCCCTTTGAGGGGTCGAGTCTGACTGCAGACCTGTTGTGGAACCACCTACAGGTTCGAGAGCTTGAGAAACAGCTGGGACAGACCCGGAGCCGGTCCGAAGAAACAGCCAGTGAGCTGTCTGTCTATCCCGACCCAAGGAAGCTGTCGGCCCAGGAGAAAAATCTGCTACGGATCCGCAACCTGGAGAGGGAGAAACAGGAAGGCTGGGAGGTAAGTGTGCCCAGCAGGAGGTCAGGGGCGTGAGGGGCCGGGAGACCACGACCACGTCTGTGAAGACTCAGAGGCTCTGAGGTTCGGGGTCACCTCTGTGCATGTTCCTCATGCCCTGTTGGTCCACCCTGAGCGACCTGACTGGTTCCTCACCCTGAGCCCATTTCATGCATATCAGGTTGGGCCCATCATGGCTGTTGTGGAGATGCTGGGCCTGAAACTAGCTCTTGATGGGGTGAGACACTTCAGTTTGGACCTTAGGCTTAGTGTTGTCCACTGAAGGATGGCTATTCTCTTTTTGCCAAGCAGGCAGGGATTGAGGGTCCTCAGAAGACACACTGGGGCTTCCCAGGTGGCTCAGTAATAAGAACCCACCTGCCAATACAGGAGATGCAAGAGATGTGGGTTTGATCCCTGGGTCAGGAAGATCCTCTGAAGGAGCAGATGGCAACCCACTCTAGCATTCTTGCCTGGAGAATCTCATGGAAAGAGGAGCCTAGTGGGCTACAGTCCATGGGGTTGCAACCCCTCTCTGCTCTGCCCTCATCAGTGAGTGGCAGTGAAGGCTCAGCGGTGACCCAGGGTCCCAGTCAGCCCTGCAGCCTGTGACTGCCCCCTCTGATTACAGAAACTTGCAGCGGAGCGGGATGCCCTCCAGAGAGAGCTCGAAGAGCTGAAAAAGAAGTTTGAGGGCATGAGGTCCCGGAACAAGGTGCTGTCGAGCGAAGTGAAGACCCTCAGGAGTCAGATGGGGACCCTTGTGGAGAAGGGCCGGCATGACGATGAGCTCATTGATGCCCTCATGGTACAGTCATCTCTGGGGCCCCCGCCCCACCCAGAGACCTGCGACCCAGTCCCAGCCCCCAGAGTCCTCATGCGCCCAACATGCCACCCGCATAACCTGGGAGCTAGTTGCTCTGCTGGGCCCAGCCCCAAAGCCTGGCCCCGGGCACAGGAGCAGCATGGAGGCTGCCGGAGGGCCAGCAGAGGACCTGCTGTGAGGTTGATGCCGGCCATGAGCCACTGAGCCTGTGGATCCCAAAGGAGAAAGAAGAGGATGAGGGAGCAGATGTGATTACACCCTGGGTTATTTTTCATGGAGGAATGGAAAGGATGATTGTGGGGAGCCGGTGCATATCCCTGTCTGTGTGGTAGCGACAGCACACCCTTCTGGGCTCTTGGGGTGTGGTTTATCATGGTGAGTCACCAGTCATGTCCGACTCTTTGCAACCCCATGGACGGTAGGTAGCCTGCTAGGCTCCTTTGTCCATGGGATTTCCCAGGCAAGAGTACTGGAGTGGGTTGCCACTTCCTCTTCCAGGGAAGATAACCCTTAGGAACACATAATCCAATTTCACAGCTAGGTAAGTCATCCAAGGCCACACAACTGAATTCAAACCAGACTTATCTGATCGTAAAACCTCCTTGGATGGGGCTCCCGGAAGCCCCTTGGATGTCCTTCTTAGCCCTGATCTCAAGGAGAAGGAAGCTGAGGACAGGAAAACCTGGTTGAATGTCCGTTGAGGGCAGGCTAAGTATTCTTCCTTCTCAAGGAAACATTAGCGTCCCACTGTTAGCTTCCCAAGGAGCAGGGAAGGGGTGGGTTGCTGGTCTTCTCTTGTCCTTCTCTACCCAGAGTCATGGCTCCCCTCGCCCACCCTCCCACCCACCCCACAGGACCAGCTGAAGCAGCTCCAGGAGATTCTGAGCAGCCTGAGTCTGCAGGAGGAGAAGACGCGAGTGTCCCAGCACCGCTTAGACCAGCAGCTCAACAGCGAGGCTCAGCAGAGCAGCAGCCTGGTGGCCCAACTGCGGGCCATGGTGGCTGAGCGGGAGGCCAAGGTGCGGCAGCTGGAGCTGGAGATCGGGCAGCTCAGCGTGCAGGTAAGCGGGGAGCGGGCTCAGCCTGCTGGCTCCCAAGTCGGGGCAAGTCCACCCATTACCCAGAGAAACCTCAGCCACTTCCACTTCTCTCCACTTGTGTTCCCTCAGGCTGCACCATCTCCTACCTGGCCCTGCTTCGGCTCCCTGCTTCCATCTGGCTCCCCAGCCCATGCTGCACACACCTTTCCTCTCTAAAGTACAGATCTGATTGTCTCCCTGCTCCTTGTAAAACCTGTCTGTGGCTCCCCATCACCCTCAGCCTCACCTGGTCTTCAAGGGTCCAGGCTCCTGCCAGCTTATCCTCTCCCTCCCCAGCTGTGGCCTTCATCCTCATGACCCAAGATGGTGGCCACAGTGCCAGCACTTTTATCCACATTCCAGGCATTGGGA
Source organism: Giraffa tippelskirchi (assembly GCF_054371585.1). Classification (NCBI taxonomy): domain Eukaryota; kingdom Metazoa; phylum Chordata; class Mammalia; order Artiodactyla; family Giraffidae; genus Giraffa; species Giraffa tippelskirchi. Next base: position 14,274,236 of record NC_137283.1, on the reverse strand, counting down.
TGGCAGAAGGGAAGCACACTCCTTCGTCCAGTCTGCAGGGCACCAGGTGACTGGCTTCTGCTGCCACCCCTCCTGCATCTTCTCTTCACTGCCCGCTGTCCACCACTCTGACCACGTGGATGCCACTGAGCTCCCCCATGGCCCTGCTTTCTCCCCACTCTGGGCCTGTGCACATACCCAAAGCACATGGCTTCCCTGTCCTCCCTCTCCGCTTTGACATCTTACTAGTCCAGAGCTGCTCCAGGAAGCTCCAGGGCTCCCAGTCTGTATTACAAGCCCCTCCTGGGTACTCTCCTAACTCCCCGTGCATCCCCAAGCCAAACTTTTGTCACACAGTGTGATTATTTTCCTGTTTTCTCCCCCAAATTCTCCTTGAGGGGGCACAGACCATGGTGCCTCAGTGCCTGGCCCAGGACCGAGCACACAGTAGTTGCTCAGTAAATACCTGTCTAACGTGTGAGCTCCTGAGGATGTTTTGCCTTAGCAGAGGCCTGGAGGTCATAGTATCTCCACCTCACTGCTGTCCTGGCTCCAGGCACAGAAAAGAGGACTGACCTTCACCTCAGAGGTCATACCGAGCAGTTGGGGGCTGAGCTCTACCCACCAGACAAACTGGCGCACGTGGCGGGTTTTCTCAGGGTGGGTGGGGCTTAGGGGACGCGCCAGGTGGTTCAGGGCTCACACCAACTGCCCCACTGTTGATGGTGGCCAGACCTCCCGTTGGGGGTCCTCAAACGTTCCTCCTTCCACTGGCCCCACCAGCCATCTGGAAGAGGGAGGGATGGGGAAGGTGGAGGCCTGAGAAGCCCAGCCTCCTGGCCAGGCTGCCGGCCCTTGCTCTTGGCTTCAGGTGTTCGGGAGGTCTTCGAGTCTCTAGCTGAAAAAGGCCTGAAGTCACACCTGGTGTTCACCCCCGTGTGGGTGGGGCTACCCGGAGAAGTGGACCTACCCCCTCACTTCCCCTTGGGACCTGAATGTGGAACAGCTTCCTGGCCCAGTCACCCTCCTCTGGCTGTGAAGCTCCCTTTCTGAAGAGAGGCATTATGAGCTGTCATTATCATGCAAACAGTGCCTTCACCCAACAGGCCTCGCTTTGCACTCCTGAAAAGAAGCCTCTTTCATACCCCTTGAAAGCCCCAAAATCAAGCCAAGGCCCCCTCCAGCCTTCTCCAGGCCTCTGAGCCAAGGCCCTGATGATGGAACTCACGTCTGTTCCCTGCAGTATCTTCGGAATAAAGGAGTAGACGAGGGCTCCAGCGGGCCCGAGGTCAGCCGGGCCTCCGCCAAGCTCCCCGAGGACCCTGGCCTGACCAAGCCCCCAGCCTCAGTGGGCGATCACGCTGGCAGGCTTGGATCTTCTCGGTAAGAAAAAATGGGGTGGGGGTTTGGAAAGTGCATCTTCATTATTCAGAAGAAAGGACGGGAAGCCACGGATGCAATTTTACGATGTCTGTGGTGTTGTCTTTCTGATACGTGGGCCTCCCCTTCCGTCAGCCTCGCGTCGGCATGAAGGAGCCAGTGAGTTCCAGATACCATTACTTCAAGAGCGTTTGGTTGCAGCTCTCTGTAAAACTGGCTCCCAACTGGCCTCAATTCTCACCTGCTTCTAGGATTCTCAGACAGATCCGTGTGGGACCCTTCGAGGCTCTGATGTCCCCTGGTTCTGTCTTGTTTTTAAGCAAGCTAGAGTTCTAGAAAGGAGGGTGGCAAATCCACAGGGTGGCTGTAAGGGCCAGCCCTGCCCCCTCCACTCCCACGTCCCTGCTGGCCCCTGCTCCCCTCACAGCCGGGCCCAGCCTGCCTGCCCGTGGTGATGAGCCCATTCTGTCTTCGCACAGCTCCGTGACCAGCCTGGGCCACACACTGGTGGAATCTTCTCTCACGTGGCCTTCCCTGCCCAGTCCTCATGGGGCCTCACCCAGGTAGGAACCCAGCCCTCTCAGCACCATGCCCTCACAGGACTTCCCATCCTTGATCACTCAGCCAGTGTTACCATCCCGTTACAAGGATGGGAAACTGAGGCCAGGGCCTTATCTAAGGTGAAAGAGTAAGTGGCTTCACGATAGGAGTCCTGGCCTAGTGTTCCTTCTGCTACCAGAGTTCACACCAGGAACCTTCCAGGGCCTGGGGCCCAGCACCTTCCCTTGCCTCCTCTTGCCCATTGAGAGTCCGTCTCTAGGGGGAGAATTTCACGTCACACGGCTCCCACTTTAAGCCACTGATATCCCCTCAGCTCTCTGGCCTGCTCTTTGTTGATAGAATCAAGCCATAGCACTCAAATGGGCCCTTTGTTCTTCCTGCCAGCTCACGGACAAAGGGCTGCTTTGTTCCGCCTCACTCTGTCCTGTGTACTGTCCACTGGAGCCGTGCTCCTGCCATCAGCTCCTGCCCCCACTCCTTGGGCAGGTCAGCTCAGGTTCTGGTTGAGGCCTCTCAAGGGCCTCTGTCTCGCATTCGCCTTGCTGTGTGGCTCTCGGCAAATCAGTCCTCCCTAGGGCTGCTGTCCCCCAGGAAGTGTCTGGGGGTGCTTCCGGCCTGATATCTGGCAGCACAGGCACTATAGGCTGAGGCCAGCCCTGCAGACGCCCCCTCCATCAGCCTGGGGCCACAAGGGCATGGGGGAGAGGGGTCTGACCCAGAGCTTCAAGGGCCCATGTCACACACTCCTCTGTCGCTCTGAGGTGGTTATCACAGTAGTGAGAGCAGGAGGACAGACAAGACAAACCTAAGGGCCCTTGCAGGCTTATATGGCCATGATCTCTGCACTCCAAAGGGATGCAGGAGCCAATGTGCCCCGGGCTGGCCAGACTGCTGGTTCTTAAGCTTGTGTCTGCCACAAGACACACATATTTACTAAAGCCAACCACATGTGAGTCCTGCCCTCACGGAGCTCACAGTTCCCTCCCACCAGGGACAAGACAGATGTTTGTCAAGCAGGAGTGACCCCAGAGAGCGTGTCTATCGGGGCTAGCGTGCTGGCTCAGATGCGGTGCCTGGGAGGCAGGCGGAGTGAGGGGATAACTCCCTCCCCCAACATGTGAGATCACAGAGGTGACTAGAGTAGGTTTTCCCAACTCACTGTGCACACGAATCAGCTGAGGATCTGCCAGGTTAGAGCAGGTTCTGACTCCGCAGGAAGGATCCTGCAGGAAATGGGATCCCGCATTTCCAGCAAGCTCGCTGATTCAGAGACCACACTGAGCGGCAAAGCCTTAGAGTATACTTAGGAACCAGAACAGGGAGGAGCCTGCAGTCCTCAGAGACCATCTCAACCAACCCCTGTTCAGCGGGCGGACTGGGACCCAGAGAGGGGAGCCAGTCAGCTTCTGGGCTCTAGGCCCCAGCCCAGCCCTCCTCGTGTCCTGTGGTTCTGGAAGAGCAAGTCAGCCTCACCAGGGTCTCCCTAGGAAGGGTGAGGGCAAAGCAGACAGCAGCTTGGCACTGTACAAGGGTTGTGGGGGTGGGGGTGTGCAGAGCTCACCTTTGGTCCCAACCTCAGCCAGCAGGTATGGCCAGTGATAAGAAGGGAGCCAGTGATGAGCTGGATCAGGGCTGGAGAAAGCTGACTAAATTACAAAGCAAGAGTCCAGGGCCCAGGAAAGAGGACTGGGCTTGGGGTGATGCCAGGAGATACAGGAGGGCCGAGACAGGCTGACAGGGAGACAGAAGCTGGGCCCAGGTGGCACTGAGAAGGGCGGCCAGGTCCCACACCACACAGGTTCCCAGGGTACCACCAGGTCCCCAAGAGTCAGCTTCCAAGGCAACCAGACTGATTCCAGGCCCCTACAGGGACTGGGTGGACAGAGGTGCTGATGAAACTCTAGTCCTGGTGGGGTCTGGCTTTGGAGCCAGCTAAGTGAGGTCGAGAGACTTCAGCAGAGCCAGGAATGGAGGCCTGAGAAGAAGCCAGTGGAAGAGGCCAGAAGGGACTGGACTGTATTCCTTCTCTCTGGTTCCCTTTGAGGACCCATGAAAGTCCTTCCAGTCCCTCCCACCCTCACAGGGATAAGCGTCTCTTCAGGTAAGCCTTAACTGACCTCTGCCCCCACAATGGTCCCCAGGTTCTTGGACTCCCCTGAACAAAAAGGCTGGCAGACACAAGTGACGGAGTTCAAGGCCCTCTGGCAGGCTGCCGAGGTAGAGCGCGACCGGCTCACCGAGTTTGTCACCGTCCTGCAGAAACGGTAATGCCTGGAGCCAGGGACACACTCTCGTGGGCCCAGGCTGGCTGGTGGTGGGCAGCCTGACCCAGGGGCATCCCTCTTGGACAGAGGCCAGGCCATGTCCGTGACTGGGTCCACCCCACTGGTGAGCTTGGTTCCCGTAGTGTTGGTCCCGGGTCTTCCCAGCCACATCTCATGTGTCCCCCGAGTGCCCCTCAGTCTCGGGGCCCCGTCATCACACTTGTGTTCTGCCCTGTCCTGTGTGCCCCAGTAGGACTGCTGGATGCACGTGGCCGTGAGGTGGGAGTCTCAAGGAAGGGACTCTCTGAAGTAGGTAAATCAGTCAAGTCAACTCACCATAAGAAAGATCTAGGATGAGCATGGCACTGTACTCCGTGTCTCTGCAGGCTGTGGTGGGAAGAAGTGCCAGGCGAGCCTGAGGCCTGAAATAACAAAGAGGAAGAGGGTCACTGAGAGACAGGGGGCTGAGACTTTCCTGGTTGGGGGAGGGAAGCGGGTGGCCTGAGGTAGTGGACCGGGAGTTTGGTTTCCTCTAAGGGGTTGTTGACAGATTTCTATTCAGATAAACCAGTGTTCCTCGCTCAAGTGATACTTTTGGCAAGAACTGTGGGTGCCCAGGCCAACACACGGCCCAACCATGTGACCTCCACGCTGAAAAATATAAAGGATATCACTGAGTATCTCCCTGAACAGGCTATGTCACATGTCAGTTAGGGCTCTTTGGTGACAATAGAAACCAGTTCTGGCTAAGTCAAGAGAAAGGAGAGTGTGGGAAAGTGCTGGCCGACTCCAAGGTGCAGGGCAGAAGAGGAGCCCAAGAAGGTCCAGGGATGTCAGCAGCAAGAACCCTGGAGTAGTCTCTCCTGGGCCATGAGAATGATGCAGGCCCAGTGGATTTCAGTTCTTGTGCCACTGGGTCCCGGGAGAGAAGGTCTAGCTGGCCTGGGTGGCTCACAGGTCAACCGTGGACAAAGGCCAGACAGCCTTACTGGAAGGACCTCCAGGTGCTCACATAATAGAGGAAGGCTGGGACTTCCCTGGTGGCCCAGCGGTTAAAGCTCCATGCTTCCACTGCAGGGGGCATGGGTTTGAAACCTGGTCAGGGAACTAAGATCCTCCATGCCACATACTGCAGTCAAAAAAAAAAAAAAAATTTTAATTAAATGGAGGAGAGGCGAATTGCCAAAGGAAAAGATGGAGTAAGTCACCAAAGGAGCTGAGGTGCTGGGATGGCAACTGCCTAAGCAGTGAGGGGTAATCAGCTTTGTTTTCTTTTCAGTAGTACGTACACAGAGGGGGTATGAATTTCAGACATGCTCAAGCAAATGAGAAAAAGTAACATTAATTCTTTTTCTGTCATTGAAATATAATGGCTAGCACAAGCCTCCAGCCTATCCAATGGAAGAAACATACTCAGTCATGGCTTTCTCTCCCATTTTCTTTGAGCTGCACCTGAGTCTGGGGCAGCGTGGGTGTGAAGCAAGGTGACTCGGTTATCTACTGCTGCCTAACAAACCATCCCAGACCTAGTGGCCTCAAACATGATTTATTCTTTCTTCCCGTTCTGTGGGCAGCCTGGGTAATTCTGCTTCACATGATGCCAGCGGGATCACTCACAGTCTCCGTTCAGCTAGCTCGGTAGGGGCGCCTCCTTTCTCCTGTATGTCGCCTCTCTCTCCCTGTGGTGCCGCATCTTCCAGGGCCTCTCCATGCAGGGCTGGGGTGAGGGTGGGGCAGGCGAGAGACCTAGGGCACAACATTCAAGAGACGCCCTCAGAGTCACACGTGTGTGATTCTATCTCAGCTGATACCCAGACCTTCTGGGGAACGGAATTTTACATTTTATTTTATTTTCATGACTTTTTATTCGAATAGCTACATGTGGACACGAGGCTGCAGCCACTGTGTTGAGCAGCACAACTCCATCATGTTCTACCATATTCCATGGTGTGAATATGTTACCTTTGGTCTTTCCCCTGTTGATGCACCTTTAGGTTGTTTTAGTCATTTGCTTTAGCAAATAAAGTCTCAAGGAACATTCAAAATAACAAGGAATATTGAAACTAACATTGTTAGTTTCAAAGAACTAACACAACACTAACAGGTTGTGTTAGTAGCTGTATACTGTGTTGGCATACAGTTCTGTGTTGGTAGTTGTATTCTGTTCAAAATTGTTACCATTCTGTTCCTTCTTGAAGGAAGGGAAGAAGGAAGGTGGGAAGATGGGAAGAATGCTTCCTCCAACAGTGTTCTCACACTTCCAGGTTCCCACTCTGATTTGCATGGGTCTATGTGTGTATGTGATCCTTTGCTTGGGTGAAACCTCAAAGAGTCCTAGCCTTCTAGCTGAATCTTTGGTATCACGAAAGTCTGAAATGCCATACCTCAGCATAAGAAGGACCATAGCCTCAAACTCAGTGAGAAAATAATCAGATCCTTCGGTGAAATAACCAAATAACAAGGACTTGAAGGCCCATAAATTCATGACAAGTATATAGAAAATAATAAGTAATCATAGTAACGAACAGAAAGCAATCACTAACTCTAAGCAAAACAAGCAAATAAGAAAATAAACGTCCAGAATTCTTTGGTAGTCTAGTGCTCAGGACTCGGAGTGCTTCCAGTGCAGAGGGCACTGGTTCAATCTGTGGTTGGGGAACTAAGATCCCACATGCTGTGTGACATGGCCAAAAAAAAAAAGTAATCATGAGTATACTGCTTCTTGAGTGTCCTAATGTAACCCTCTGTGGCAGACAGGATTTTGTTCTCTGTGTCCTTCACCACTCTTGTCCCTGTGAATACTTTATGTTATATGGCAAAAGAGATTTTGCAGATGTAATAATCATCATGGACCCTGAAACAGGAAGATTATCCTGGATTACCCAATCTAATCACTTGAACCCTTAAAAGCAGAGAAATTTCTCCATCTGGGGTCAGTCAGAGAGGTGCTACAGAAAAAGTCAGAGTCAGAGCATGAAAAGGGTACCTGGCTGGCTTTGGAGATGGAGGGGGCCCAGTAGTCTCTAAAAGTTGAAAGTCACCCAGCCAACAAACCAACAGGAAACAGGGATTTCAGTCCTTCAACTGGAACTGAAGCCTTCCAACAACCTGGACAAGCCTAGAAGCAGATTCTCTCCTAGAAACTCCAGGTAAGAGCCCAGTTCAGCCAACACCTTGATTTTGGCGTAGAAAACCTGGAGCAGAGAAACCAACAGGACCTGCTAAACGTCTGACTTACAGAACCATGGGGTGATAAATCTGCATTGTTTTAAGCTAAGTCTGTGGTAATTTGTTACAGCAGCAATAGAAAACAAATATGCCACCTAACATTCATTCAGCCCCCAATAATGGTAATATAACTACACTGGGAGGTAGTGAGGTGATTCTGTTTGGTGAGGAGAAAGTACTAAAATAAAACTAAAATCTCACATTGCATAAGATATACTCATAAGATTATATTTAAGCCTTAAAAAATAGCAGCATAAGCATCTGTAGAAATATGGCAGTAGTGAAAGAACAGCTAAACGTGGTATAAGTGGTTGCTTCTGGAGAGCAGGAATTGGGAATGAGGAGGGGTGGGAAGAGGCTGCATTTATTTATTTTTTTTCATTTTAAGGCTTAGAGAGAACTATATGGTTTTTAAATGCACATATCTATGTTACTGCAATAAAAATAAGGAAGAACGGAGCCTGTGACCACCGGTGTAAGATGTGCCTAGCTCTCCGAGAGTAGGTGTCAGGGAGTATGGTGGCCCCTGTTCTCTCATCACCAGGGTGGAAGAGAGGAACAGCAAGCTCCTGGAGTCAGAGAGGAGGCTGCAGGAAGAGCGGCACCGTGCCGTGGCGCTGGAGCAGCACCTGGAGAGGATGCGCCTGGAGCCGGGCAGGATGTCAGCCTCTCAGAGAGCAGCCCTCAGGAGCAAAACAGGTAGGGCTGGGGGTGGGCCAGCCCAGGGCCACATGGGCTGATGGTGCTCTGGGGCTCCTGGTTCTGACTGGGGGGCCCAGGGGAGAGGACACGCAGCAGCAGAGGCAGGCTGAGCTCCACCCTGGTGGAGGGGCTCCTGACTGGCTCTGCCCTCTGTCCTGAGCCCCTTAGCTTCCAAGGGCAGGACCCTAAGGTTCCTCATGTCACTTCTGCTTTCATCCCATTGGCCAGATCCTAGCCACATGACCACATCAGCTGCAGAGGGCAGTTTAGGTGTCCTAAACTAAAAGTTCAGTTCTATGGCTCTAACACAGTGGTTCTTAAGGTACAGTCTCTGGACCACAAGTGGCAGCATCTTGTGGGGCAGGGGAAGTCGGGGTGCGCGATGCCAGAGCCAGAAGCCATTTCTGGGGAGGGAGAATCTTCAGTGTGGAGATGATAGGTCTGCCTCTCTCTGATATCTCTATCCCCACCCCTCTGGGTTCTGGCGTGGACTATTGTCCCCACTTCCCTGCCTCTCAACACCCCAGTACCCCTCCCCCAGCCAAGGACACTTAGATCTTTTCTCCCAGGGCAGGTGAGATCAGAACACTGCAGGACGTGCCAGAAGTAGGGCACGGAGAAGGAGTAAAGCCCTTTTCCCACCAGCAGAGCCAAGACTCCAGGGCTTACCAGGAGCTGCTGAGAGTACAGGCTGGGGAAGGACTACAGGGTTTAGCTCTGCTGAGCTCTCAGGAACGGGTCCCTTAGGGATGTAGTGTCTCCAGACCTTGGACTTACCTCTTGCCAGGCAGCCGAGCTCCCAACTAGAGAGGGATAAGCCACAGTAAGAAAAACTAGTTTGGCACTGTCTGGACAAGGAAGGGGCAACTGCCTGGAGAGAAAGTGACCATGTGGCATCTGTGCATGCTGCCTGTGATATGGGAGAAGTACCACCCCTCTGGGGGGCACAGCACACCCCTTCACCTATGCAATAGGAAGCCTGATTGTGCAATGTGGTCCCTTGTCACAGTTCCATGCCAGTGGGGAAGAGAACAATAAACAAACCAGCAAAGGATGGTAGGTCAGATGCAGGCAGGTGCTGTGGCTCACAGCAGAGGAAGGGGACAGGAGGTACGGACAGCAGCTGATTTCTGTGGGGCGGTCACCCTAACTGATGAGCTGACATCTGAGCAAAGACAGCAGAAGGAGGTGGGGATGTGGCACAGATACCAGAGGGAAGAACAAGTGCAAAGGCCCTGAGGTGGGTACATGGCTGGAAGCTTGGAGGCAGTGAGACTGGAGCATGGGGAGGGGAATATGAAGTGAGATAGGGAAGTCATGAAGTGCTGAAGAGGTGGTTCCATCACACAGGCCTTGAAGGCCAGACGTGCATTCACTGTGGCCTCACAGAGCTCTGGAGGCAAGAACTATTCTCATGAAACAGGTGAGGAAACCAGCTCAGAGAGGTTGATAGTTTACCTGGGGCCACACAGCAGGAGGTAAAAGCCAGGGCTGCTGATGTCAGGTGATTTACCCTGCACCATGCCGCCCCTGAGGTCTTATTCAGCACAGAGGATTTCTGATGCTTTGATAGTACTCGAGTTCCCCACCAGGTGGGCTCTGATTGCTTTTTCTGAGCACTCTTTGTCCCCTGGACCCGGTCACCCTGGATTCCCTATATGTATGGATAGAGCTGGAGGTGAGGGGCCCAATGGTAAGAGAGCATCAGATCCGATGACCGCCTAGGCTCAGACCCAACCTGCAGGCCAGACCTCAGGCCCAGCTGACTTCCACAAACTTGTAAAATGCAAATATGAAAACATTAACAAGAATAGCCATCTCAGTACAAAGCAGGGCCTGGAGGAAGGCAGCCTATACCCTGAAGGAGGTATGTTTCAAAAAGTGGAAAAGCAGGAAGTGGACAGTTGGGGGTTGGGGGTGGGGGTGGGGTGGGGAGTGCTAACACAGGACCATGGGCCTCATCACATAAAGTGGCCACTGCTGCCCTACAGGTCTGCCTGCCTCTAACACCAGGCACCACCCGAGCGAAAGTGAGAGGAAGGACCCATCTTCCGCCCAGCTCTCCAGTGTGCCCATGGAATCCCAGATGGAGGAGCTGACCACCAGGTGCTCCCTGCCTCTTCTTCTGGAAAGGGTGATGTTGCATGGGTGGAGGTGCTCTGAGAGGCAGAGGGATCACATCGCTCCCTGCCTGACTTCTATTTGCCCAGAAGGCTGGTCCTCCAGGGTCCTGGGTTCTAGGCCTGCAATTCAGCGCCTGGCCATCAGGGGGCAGAGAGACCCAACCATGACTAAAGATCTCATGGTCCCAAGAAAAGCTTTATCATGCGTGGGTTACCGAATCCACTTTTCTCATTCACTTAAACTTTTTAAGGTCAAATGAAGTGGTGGGAAAGGAAGAAAGGGGAACCTCTATAAATTAGTACTCATGCCTTGAGGCAGTCAACATTTTGGGGAACTACCAGATACTAGGCCCAGCAGCTGTGAGTGGGCCCAGAGAGGAATACCATATGGTATTATTCCCCAAGGGTCCCTGAGAGGAGGGGACTGGTCAGAGAGTACCCTGAGTGTGAAGAGCAGCTGTGCTGGCAGCCCCAGGGCCCTTCACAAATATGCACACATGCTCACATGTGTCAGCTCAGCCATGCTGAGCCCTCTCTCTGTGTGGTCCAGGCTGGCCATCCAGGCGGAGGAGAATGAAATGCTGAAGGCTGCCCTAGGCAATGCCCTACAGGGAAAGGAGGAGGACTTCCGAATGTACCATGAGACCCTGGACCAGGTGAAAGGGGTTTTCCTGCAGGCCCTGCGGCAGCAGAAAGCAGACAAGCACTAGGATGGCAGCCCAGCATCAGCCTGGCTGGACAGGGCAGCCTTAGGCCTTGAGAGGACAAGGCTCTATCTGAGGACTCCATCTGCTCCTGGAAGCCAACCTGAAACAGCCAGCTGGGCCCCTTCTCCCAGAAGAGGCGCTTCGAAGGGGACCAGAGCCAATATCCCATGGCAGGAGGGCAACATCCCTGGACATGCTTAGCCACAGCAGGGAAGGAGACCAACACCCTGTCAGCATCAGCAAGAGCTCTGGGATGAGAAGCCAGCTGTGGTCGAAGAGAGGCAGTCCCCTGTGCAGGTCCTCACTGCCCCTGTCCCCTGCAGGGGACCCTGCAGGGGACCCTGCAGGCCCACAGGGCTCCACATGTGCAGGAAGATGCAGAGGGCTCTGGGCTGGGAGCATCCCCCAGCCACCCAGCCACACTCCATCTCCCTCACCAGAGCATCCTTGTAGCCCAACGCCAAACCTATGCCATGGCTCCAACTGTGGGCATCCCCCCCTCTGCAGACTTGGGGGGCACTATGCTCCTAGTCATCTTGTCGACCCACACCTTAGACCTTCTTCCTTAGATTCAGACCCTCAGGTTTGTAATAATAATGATTATTTTCACAATCATTGCAGATCCCAGTGAGTGGGCATCTACTGTGTATACCTGACCCCCATCAAGATCTCCAATAACCCGGGGGGTTGTCACCCTATTTTACAGATGGAGAAACTGAGGCTCATGCAAAGACACAGAGCTAATATTTAACCCTGGCCTGCATGCCTCCAAAAGCCAGGGCCTCCAGTTGAGCTGATTACCCAGGGTGGGCGTGCTACCCACTGCTGGGCAGCTTGGCCCCCCCACCAGCTGCTTCAAGAGGCACCTCTTTTTGCTTCCAAAAGGCTGCAGCTGGTGGGCCCTGGCAGCAGAAGGCAGAAGCGAGGCCAGCAGGAGGATTTTGAGGCAGTGGGTCCAAGCAAAGGAAGAGTGTACCTCCCTCCCCATCACACAGGGCTGAGCTGGGAGGGCTGCTGAGGAGAGCTCCAGGCCGCTCTGTGACTGCCACAGTGTCACCCCCTCCACTGCAGTTACTGTCATGGGGAGGGGTGGCTCCATGGAGGGTAGCCACATCTCTGCTTACACAGGCCCACACAAAGACACAGATGCACACAAATCCCTAGACTCGGGAGCATGAATCATATGTATACACATGTGCCAACAGACGGTGCTGACTCCACACTCACAGGTCCTGCTTGGTAATTTCCCTTCAAGTGGCATCAGAGAAAAACTTCCTTCCCAGGAAACCTGAGGGGCCCTTCATCCTGATTGCCTTCACTACACTTGCTGAGGTCTCTAGACCTGTCACTCCATGCAGGGTCGGGGATCCGAGTAGGGGGGCCAGCATGGACTCCCTCCTCAGCCCCATCCCTGAAGAAGGGCTCCAACAGACAGGGTCCAGGAAGCTATGGATGGCTTTCCCTGAGGAGGGGGTTTTCACAGTTATGTATGCCACCTATGTGAGTCACTGCACAAGTGGCACAAGTGACTGGTCTTCTCTAGCAGGAATGTACATCTGCCTCTCCACACACACACACACACACACACACACACACACACATGGAGGGGCTAGCTTAGAGGTCTGCTCCACTCCCCCAGCAGAATCCCTCTTCAGGACTCACTGAATTAAAAGGTGCCAAGTGCTGGTGCAGTGGCTGGCACACAGTAAGCACTCAATAAATGTCAGCCCTCAGTATCTCCTCTATTAGTTCCACAAATACTTGTCCAGCAGCTCCTCTGCCCCAGGCAAGGGGGTGCCGGGCAAGGCAGACTTGGCCCCTGAGATCTTGGAAGCCCCAGACCAGCTGGGGAGACAGATTTCCAGGCCACCATGTACCCAGCCAGCTGGCCATCAAGTAGTCACCAAATGCCAACCGCATGCCAGCCTCTCCAGGCCTGTTAGGGGCCCAGAGGTGAACATGACTTGTTGCTGCTGCCTTTAGAGAGCTGCTGGTCTGGTCAAAGAGGCGTGGGAAACGGAGGGCCCTGATGGGAAGAGGTGGGGTGGGGTGGGGGGAGGCAGAGACAGAAAACCGCACCTCAGAGCCTCCCACCATCCCTATGGCTTCCAGGCTCACTGCCCAGGTCTGAGTGGGGCAGGGGCCATCCTTCTACTCTCCCTGAGGTATGGATGGGAGAAGGTGGAAGGGGAAGGCCCCGGAGAAGAAAGTGTTGTCAAAAGGGACAAGGACGGGGCCCTGAAGAATCTAACCCAGGTGGGCCAGGTGGGGAGTAGGACAACCTGGTCTGTCCAGGTGAGTGCCCTTGGCCCCTCCTGAGCAGCAGTGCCTGTCCCGAGGCAGACCTCCCCAGCCCTCAGGCACGTGGGTAGCTGGTGTGCTGGACTTTTCTCCCACAGAGGGGAACACTGAGGTCCCTGCCCAGAGCCACATGGTGGTAGGAATAGGAGACAGGTGCCCAGAGAGTGCAACAAACCAAGAGGCCTCACGTGAGGACTGTTCCTGGCTGCACCTTGGGCTGTGGGCCTCGGTGCTCAGGTTCCAACAATGACAGATGAGACCTGTTGAGTCATGAGTGTGGCTTGGCCGCTGTCCCTGTGGGGGCCTCTGGGGCACCAGAGCTGAGCCGAATGAGGTTGCAGTCTGGCTCAGGCTGATTCAAGCCCCAAACACATCCCACTGTCCTTGGCCCTCCGGAGGACTCCTCCGGGCCCCCATACCCCTCCTCCAGTGAGACCACAGCCACTATACAAGGAAGCATCTGCCCACCCACTCCATCTTCACAGGCACTGCCTGCACATACACCCTATCTCCTACAGTCCCTGAGCCTTACACACACACACACATACACACACGCCATAAACAACATACCACACACACACACTTTCCCCAAATTTTTACTATGAGCAGCAACCAGAAACAAATAAAGAGGACTCTGACACTTGAGAGAATTGGCCCCCTGCCCATCCTTCCCAGTGGCTCTTGCTGATCTCAGGCCAGTCACTTTCTGCCCCTCGTTTTGTGGGTGCCAGGTGCCCTCCCCTTGGCACCCCTCATGCAGGGAGGAGCTGGCCTCAGGCTGTCTACCCTGAGGTTCAGGAGGCCTCTCTAGCCCTCCACCCACCTGCCATCCACCCCACCCACGCTCCCGACAGACTCCACTGTGCGGGGCTCACCTGGTGGACCTCCTGCTGTGTGTGAGTGCTGCCTGTCTGGGCCTCTGGAGCGAGCGAGGGGTCTCCACCTCTCTTAACAGCTTCTCTCTATGAGCAGTCCGGTGAGCCAGGCCCTGGCCATGGAGGGAGTCGTCGAATCCCCCCAAGAACCCAGTGAGGTCAGGGCCAGCAGGGTGCCCATTTACAGATGAGCATCTGAGGCTCAAAGAAGTGGATGGCCAGCAAGGTGGAGCTCAGGCTCAAGTCGGGCCAGCTGCACCTGGGTTCCTAATGGTGAGACCAGACCACCCCATCTGCTTCCCAGAGTCGTTCTCTTTGAGTCTCACAAGGGCACCAGCTGGATGGCTGGCCCAGGCTGGTCTCAGCCAGCACGAGTGTGGGTGTGCCAGGTTCCTGCCCCTGCAGGGAAACCAGTTCCAGAAGCTTATGCAGCTGACCCAACAGCTGATTCTAACCTCCTGTCAGTTTCCTTTTCTATCAACTAGGAAAAATGGTAACCACCCCTTCCCTAGGGATTGTGGTGACATTAAAAAGAGTTAATCCATGTACGGTCTTATAATGATGCCTGGCTACTGTGATTAACTTGTTTCTCCTCTAACCATCATTGCCTCTACCTTGGGACTCTGTTCAGGTATCCCACCTCCTCCAGGAAGCCCGCCCTAACCCCCCCAGTCTGGCTTAGGCACCCCTGCCTGATGCTGGCCTCCTCTAGCACTTGTGATCCATGACGGGAGCCCCCACCCAGCCCCTACAGGGCAGGAATCACCGCTCATGCTTCTCCAAGTCAGGGACCAGCCATGCCAGGCTCCGTGTCACTCTGGGGAGTGTGTGCTGGGAGGGAGCTTGTCACCTTAAGGTATTATGGAAAGGTAGGGTACTCTCCTGCCCAGGCCTTGCTCAGGCCCTGGAAGTGCCCCTGCTAGGGGTAGAGGGTGGAGAGCACCCCTTCCTCCTCTAGTCTCAGCTGAGCATATGACTGGAGTTGGAGGATCAGCATGGGCTCCAGGACCTATCCTTGATGGATTACCATCACACAGCTCCTTCTGCCCCCAGACTCTGCCCCCCTTGCACATGCACAAACAGGCCCTCACAGACTGAGAGCCTCACCCCAAAGGATCCCAGAGTGGCTGGATCACTGGGTGGCACTGGCCTTAAGGAGGCTGTGAGGGACCCCGGCACACTCCCTAGCAGGGAACTCTGGGGTCTGGCATCCACCCATG
Organism: Giraffa tippelskirchi; assembly: GCF_054371585.1. Classification (NCBI taxonomy): domain Eukaryota; kingdom Metazoa; phylum Chordata; class Mammalia; order Artiodactyla; family Giraffidae; genus Giraffa; species Giraffa tippelskirchi. The sequence goes on along the minus strand of NC_137283.1, from coordinate 14,258,896 downwards.
TATCCGTCCGACCCACTGGGCTCTGGAGCCGAGGTGGAGTGGCCCTCAGGATACCCCTCTGTATCAGGTTGGCTGGTTTGAGGCCTTGGCTACCCCTTCCCAGAATGAGGGCCCTGTCTTTCCCAGAGGAGTCCCAGTTGGTTGGGAGCACTGCTGTCTGCCTCCATCCTGCATGGAGAGGGTGCCTACATTTGAGGACCCACTCAAGTGACCCTGCTAGCACCCCTCCACCGGGGCAGCTCCCTGTAGGACAGGGTCAGGGTATGGGGTTCACATCTCTCTTGTCAGTTCTAGTTCCCTTGGGCCAGTAAGTCCTCCCCCACTGCACTGATGCCTGGCCAGGCAGGACTCTCCATGCTAAAATGGACCAGCGCAGGGGGCTAGGTGGGGGTGCCCTGAGAATTCACACGTAAAGTTTGTGTACCAAAATTCATGGAGGTGACCATCAAAGTGTGTGCATGGTGTGAGTGTGGCAAGGCAGGGCAGAGCTCACAAGCCTGCAGAGGTCAGCGGGGACCACCTGGAAGGCTTCCTGGAAGAGGGGAGTCCTGGCGAGCAGTGAGAGGGAGACACAGGCTCTATGGACCAGGGAAGGCAGGTTGAAGAGAGGTTCAGGTGTCCCGATGAGAGCCGATGCCAGTGGCCACCCCTTTTGCCCCCCCACCATCCTCCCTGCAGCTCCCTGTGGCCAGCAGCTCTGCAGCACTCGGCTCTGCTCCACTGCGCTCAGCTCCACTCCAGGAAGGCCACCTCCTCCCTGCCCTCCTCCTTCCCCCCTCCTCCCGCTGTCACCACTCACCGATCACAGCCTCGAGGGGGTGGGGACCCCAGGGCTGGACACACCCCACCGTGGCCCCAGAGCCCAGCTGATCAGACGGTCGCACAGTCGGACGCAGGACCCCGGAGCCCCGAGGTGGGCAGTGTGCCAGGGTCCCTCACAGCTGCCTCAAGGTCAGTGCCAGCTAGGGATGCAGCCACTACGGGGTTCTTGAGACCCAAGGAACCCACCCCAGGCTCCTCATCCCAAACCTCAGGCTCCAAAGCCAGCTTTACTCCAGGTGTACCTGAGGCGGGCAGGTCAGCGGGCAGGGGGCACTCCCTTGTCCACAGGCGGGCCCAGGTCCGGGGGTCTATCAGGAGAGGTCCCAGGCTGGGGGCCAGCACTGGCTGTGCTCACACAGGCCTCACTGGGGACACCCGGCACCGGCCATGGGGAGCTAAAATTGGAAAGTGGCGAGTGGGAGGCAGCTGACAAAGCTATTTCGCAGGCTCTTCACCGTGCTCCGGTTTCAAGCTTCTGCTCCATTAACCCGATCCTCAGGGCCTCCCTACCCCCACCGGGCCCATGAGAAGGTGCCTCAGCCCTCAGGCCGGCAGTGGAGAAGTCAGGTCGGGCAGCCCCCCGTAGTGGCAGGGGCAGCGGACTGGCTTCTCCAATTAGGGACTCCCGGGGGCTCACTGAGAACACTCAATCCCGTCCCTGGTCCACTGTGTGATCTTGACAGGTCCCTGCCCCTCTCTGGTCCAGGACCCCTCCATCACTGCAACGGGGAGAATGCTGACTTGAGGGGCCCAGAGGAGCTGGTTTCAGAAATGGTGAGGGAGGTTTGGGGGAGGATCTGGGGCAGGAGACAGGGCTATGCCAGCCACCTCTTGCTCAGCCCAGACCGAAAGGATGCCTAGACGTGTTCCTCCCTTTAATTTGGGCCCTGAGTCTGTCACCTGCAGGGCCCCTGGGAAGGCCCTGGTTTAGGCTGGAGCAGGATACAGAGGGTGCAGGTTCTAACTGAGGTCCCAGAGATGACCCAGAAGGACTCCTGGGGATGAGCTAGGCCCTGGCAGAAGGGAGTGGCCAGGCTCACCCTAAGCCCAACACTGGTCAACACCTTGGGCAGTGGCCAGCACACTCCCTGGTGTCTGCCTGGCCCAGCCTAGCCCCACACCCACTACTCCAGGGCACCTCTTCAAATAGCACTCCTCCAGCCAGCTTCCAGGCCTGCATACACAGAGCACTGAGAGTGGGCCGGTGTGGCCACGGACACAGGCAGGAACCAGGGACATGGCAGGCTGGGGCTCAGGGGCTGGGTGGGGTAACGGGGGTCAGTGAGAAGCTAGAGGCTGAATGAGAGTGATGAGGGCTTGGTGCTAGGGCAGGACCTGGGAAGGTCCTGGGAAGTAAAGGCAGCTCAGGAGAGGGTGGGGATCACAGAAGGCTGCCCCGAGGGGGTGGGGTTTTGTCAGAAACTGTGGGAGATTTACTGAGGGGAGTGAGGACCCTGGGGGCCACAAATACAACTGAGGTGATGCAGAGGGAATTTCTCCAAATGAAAGTCATCTGAGACCTTGGAGGAGCAGTTTGAGCAGAGGGTGGGGACCGGTCCACCTGAAAGGTATGGCGGAGTGAATGAAGGTGAATAAGGCAGGCTGAGAGTGAAGAGAATGCTTTCAAGAGCCTTCGGTGGGAAGGGCGGGAGCTAGAGTGGCAGCTAAGATGGGGCACCAGACGGGAGGGGGCCTGGGAGGAGTGGGAGACAGGTGGGGTGGGGAGGACAGTATGAGGTCCTCAAGGGGCAGGAAAGGCAGTTTCTCTTCAGAATGGGGTCCCTACCACCTCAGTGAGGGACCAAGAACTGTGCTAGGCAGGGCTGAGGGGCTTCAGGGCCCTCACCTATCTTTCTCCCTCAGCCCCATCCAGGCTATGGGCATCAAGACAGCGTTGCCCGCGGCAGAGCTGGGCCTGTACTCCCTGGTGCTGAGTGGGGCCCTAGCCTATGCTGGCCGGGGCCTCCTTGAGGCTTCACAAGGTAACAGCTGGGCCCGGGGGCAGAGGGGTGGGACCCTTCTTCCCCTGGGGTTCTCAGCAAGTTTCTCCACCCACCAAGGCCAGAAACTTGGAGGCCCCAGACTCAAGGGTAGTCCCTAGGCCCTGAGTAGGGAAGGGGTGGGGGGTGTTGAGCCAAATGCAATCACAGGGAGATTCAAATGCAGAAGAATCAACAGAGACCTGGACAGAGCCAGAGCCAGAGAGACAGGCAAGAGAGAGGCTCAGACACTCAGAAATAGAGACCTGGCCCCAGACACACAGCGAGACCTAGAGAGAATCAAAGGCAGAGAGAGACCCAGACCCTCTCACCTCTCCCCATGGTGGCATCAGCCTTGCTATAGAAGCAGGTATGGGTGTGAAGGGGCCCCTCTCTCTGAGGCCACACTCTGTTCTCAGATGGGGCCCACAGGAAGGCCTTCCGGGAGTCTGTGCGACCCGGCTGGGAGTACATTGGTCGGAAGATGGTAGGTTCCCCACACCTCGGGGTACCTGACTGGGGTCCCTGATCCCTGGCACACCTTTCCCGTCCCAAACCTTTCTTGACTCTCCCCTGTTCCCAATGTTCCCATATAACAAGAGGGCTCTCAGTGGGGAGGGCTCTCAGTCCCTGGCTTGAATTTTAGCAGCCTCAATTCCTCCAGTGGCCCCTCCTCTGTCCTCCCGGGGTTACATCAAGTCTACCCAGACCCTGCTCATTTAAGAAACAACTCAAGGCATGCTTCAGCAGGGCCTCCAGCACCATCCTCCCCAGAACACTGCAATAATGGCAGAATGTCAGGCAAGGTGCTGGGCAGAGGGGGAGCTCCGAGGAACAGGGCAGCCCATGCGGTGCCCCTCATTCCTCTTGACCTATCTTCCTGGTACTTGCCACAAGAGGGGAAGGCAGGGACCTGCCGCCACTGCTCTCCTCTAATGTATAAGAAGACTGTGGGGGCAGGGAAGGTGCTGGGACTCTGACCAGCCCACCCTGCGCCCACCCCACCTTAACTTGCCGGGACCCGCCCCAGGATGTGGCCGACTTCGAATGGGTCATGTGGTTCACCTCCTTCCGCAATGTCATCATCTTCGCCCTCTCCGGACACGTGCTATTTGCTAAACTCTGCACGATGGTTGCCCCCCAGGTGAGCTGGACCTGAGCCACCCCAGCCTCCTCCTCCCTTTCCCCTAGTAAGGGTTGTGGGAAGGCCATCCTGGGGTCCCACTTCCATTTACTTAAAGAGGTAACTGAAACCTTCTCCAGTGGCAACCCACTCCAATATTCTTGCCTAGAGAATTCCATGGGTGGAGAAGCCTGGCGGGCTACGGTCCACGGGGTCGCCAAGAGTCAGACACGACTGAAGCAACTGACACTTTCACTTTCACACTTGCCTTGTCCACAGCTCCGCTCCTGGATGTACGCTGTGTATGGGGCCCTGGCCGTGGTGGGCACCATGGGCCCTTGGTACCTGCTGCTGCTACTTGGCCACTGTGTGGGCCTCTATGTTGTCTCACTCTTTGGCCAGTCCTGGCTCTGTCTTGGTGTCGGTCTGGCCAGCCTGGCCTCTTTCAAGCTGGACCCCCTCATTTCCTGGCAGGTGTGTGCTGGGGCAGGGCAGGGGCGGAGGGTGCAGGGACAGGACCCCAAACATCTTACTCTATCCAAAACCTTGGCCTCCAGCGTCTCCCCAAGCATTTCCTTCCCCTTCCCACCTGTCTTCAACCCTTTGATTACAGAGCATGCCTGGCCCATGAGGCAGTCACCTCCACTTCAGTATACATGTCCAGCTCTACCCCAGCACTTGACTGGCACTCGGTGGCTAGTGCTGACTGGCGCGGGCAGAGGGAGAGGGCAGGACCAGGCTGGGCCCCTGCTGGAAGCGGGATGGGCTTCCCAGAGACAAGGGACACCCTGGTGAGCCGGTGGCCTGTTCTCTCCCATCCAGAGCGGGTTTGTAACAGGGACTTTTGATCTTCAAGAGGTGCTGTTTCATGGGGGCAGCGGTTTCACGGTGCTGCGCTGCACCAGTTTCGCGCTGGAGAGCTGCGCCCATCCCGACCGCCGCTACTCCCTGGCCGACCTGCTCAAGTACAATTTCTACCTGCCCTTCTTCTTCTTCGGACCCATCATGACCTTTGATCGCTTCCACGCTCAGGTGAGGGGACGGACACCCTGTGGGCTCCCAAGACAGGACTGAGCCCCTTCCCCGCACCATGACTGGCAGTGAACCCCTCGCAGGAGCCAGAGGGGCCTGGTCTCCACCCTCGGGGCAGCCCTGGTGAAGCGGCGTCTCCCCTCACCCTCAGGTCCCCAGACAGTTGGTGACTCACCATTCAGACAGGGCTCCTCCCACAGGCAGGGCTGGCCTCCCCCCTCAGACACTTGGCGTCTCCTCAGGTGAGCCAGGTGGAGCCGGTGCGGCCAGAGGGCGAGCTGTGGCGCATCCGGGCCCAAGCAGGACTCAGCGCGGTAGCCATCTTGGCCGTGGACGTCTTCTTCCACTTCTTCTACATCCTCACCATCCCCAGTGACCTCAAGTTTGTCAACCGTCTCCCGGACAGCGCCCTCGGTGGGTGTGCGCCGGGCCCAGCACAGGGACGAGGGCTGGGCAGCCACCTCAGGACCGACCTCTGCACCTCTACAGCGGTGGGGTCACAGCCTGGGCAGCATCTATGGAAGGGTGGGGGAGCGGGGCTTTGCTCTTTGAAATGCGTGGGACTTGAAGATAGGCTTGCCCTGTGAGGCCCGGAGGGGTGTCCTACAGAGGGCGCCCCACTCCACTTGGGGCCTAGGGCCGATTTCCAACGTCCGACAGCATCTCCCCGGGGCCAGCCCCACCCTCGCAAGTGGGGCGGGACCTCCGTGGAGGAGGCGGGGCCTCCGTGGGGGTGGAGCCTCGTGGGGGCGGGACCTCCATGGGGGCGGTCCGGGCGCAAGGACCGCCCCAGGAGCTGGTAATTTTCCGTAGGGAAGGGCTGGGCTCAGCTACCACGCTGGATTTGGGAAGGCCCGGGGCAGGGTCGGGGGTGGGAGGGGATACCAATGTGACGGCCTCCAGGCAGTAACGACCGTCTGTCCGCAGCTGGCCTAGCCTACTCGAACCTGGTGTACGACTGGGTGAAGGCGGCTGTCCTCTTCGGAGTCGTCAACACCGTTGCGCGCCTCGACCACCTGGACCCGCCTCGGCCTCCCAAGTGCATCACAGCGCTCTATGTCTTCGCAGAAACGTGAGTGAGAGGTCCGGGGTCACGCCCCCGGTATCCCCACCTTCCCTTAGCCTCTTCCTCCATGCTCCAGAGCTGGGCACCTGGCCGATTTACACCCGTCTGCTCTCCTCTCCTCCTACAGACACTTTGACCGTGGCATCAATGACTGGCTTTGCAAGTGAGTTGGGGTAGGGTGGGGGGATGTCACAGCCATCCCCCAGGTGTCTGAGCAGGGCAGTGTCCAGATGGGTCCACGATTTCAAAGGTCACCCCCGGGCCAGAGGAAGCTAGGCGGAAGTGAGGAGGTCATGGTAGAGGTTTAAGTGAAAGATGGGGGTTTGGACGTGGGTAGGGGCCCTGGAGGTGAGAGAATGGTGGAGTGGAGACACACAGCAGGCAGCCTGGACAGGACTTGGCCCTGGATTGAGGGCATCAGGAAGGAGAGGGTGATGACTCCTAGGAAGTCGTGTGCTAGGAAGGACTCTAGTTGAAGGGAGAAGGAGGAGCTGGCAGAAGGGCCTAAAAGGAGTGTCGGAGGAGCAGAGAAAAGTCAGGATCATGGGACACCCTGGAAGCTAAGGGAAGTCCACCTTGGCATGGTGGGGGCAAGCAGGTTGGATGCTGCTGAAGCCAGAGACCGAGCATGAGTGTTGGTTGCCTGAGGAACTGCAGGGGAGTTCCGATGTGGACAACCCCTGGAAGAAGCATGGCACTGAAGGGGGACACATAGGAATGGCTGAAGGGAGAAGTAGGTGTTTTAAAGACAAGAAATAATGAGACATACTTGGGTGCTGAGGGGAATTATTCAGTAGAGGGGAAGAAGTTGGCAATGTAAGATAGAGGGGTGATTGATGGAGGAAGGTCCCTGAGAAGGGACGAGACAGTGGAACCAGTGCCAGGCAGAGGTCTGGCTTCAGGACAGGGAGAAGGAAGAAAAGCCAGTGTGGATGCAGAAGAATGGTGGGTGAGTGTGGAAAGGTGAGGGATGCCTCCTGAAGGCTTTGATTTTCTCTGTGAAATAAGAGGCAAGGTCATCAGCTGAGAGCTGTTTGTTTGGGGATGGAGGGAGGCAGCATCTATGTGCCTCCCTTGCTTAGATCACCACACACCCACTCATACCTGCAAGAGAGATGAAGGTGGAGTAGCCACTGCGGAGCCTGGGAGAAGAAGCTGACTAGAGAAACTTTGACAGCCCAGATAGTGTGGGAGGTGGTGGATTTATGGATTCTAATATGTCAAGGTGTGGGATTCTTCCCATCAGGGTTTAGTTTCTAGGGTGCAGGTGAGGAGCTTTCCCAGATGGGTGAGAAGGAAGAAGTGAGGGAGAAGGGTTTTTAGGTTATTTGTGATGATGACTCATTGAACATAAGCCTGTTAAGAAGGGTGGTAAAAATAGAAGGGCATCAGGAGATGAGGAGTGTAGGGGGAGTCAATGAGATTGAAGAAGTGGAACTAGGGAGTCAGATCAGGTGGGGCTGGGTGAAGGATGGGAATCAGGAAGACGTAAAACAAGTGGTGAAAAAGTTGGGGTGTGGCCATGGGAGTGGGTGACTGGAGTGGAGTGGAGAAGGAGTCACTGGAAATGAGCAGGTCAAGTAACAGCGACACTGGCTATGCAACAGGTCTTCAGCCAAATTTAACAAATATTTATTGAGTATCTATCTACTGTGTGCCAGGCACTCACTGTTCTAGGCTCTGGGGACACAGTAGTGAACATGGCAAAGACCCTGAACTCATGGAACTTACAGTCTAGTGGGGAGACACAGACCATAAACAGGTTAAAAGAAAAAAAAAGAGAGAGTGGTAATTCATCATTTTAGAGAGTGGCAAGTGTTATGAAGAAAATAAAAGAATGTAATGGGATAGAATCTTCTTTAGTTGGAGTCCAGGCAGGCCTCTGTGAGATGAATTGAGACTTGAATGATAGGAAATTTGGAGAACAGATTTCCAGGCAGAGAGAAAAATAGGTACAAAGGCTTCAAGACAGGAACCAGCTGTGTGTCTCTGAGTATCAGAAAGATTGGTAAGGGGAAAGTACAGTGAATGAGGTGGAGAATGGTGGGTGATGAGGTCAGGGAGCGAGGCAGAAACCAGACAATGTGGGATAATATTCTAGCCATAGGAAGGTGGTTGAGTTTAACTGTAATGAGGAGCTATTGAGGGAAGGCATAATTGTGGAAGTGAGGTAATCTGGGTTACACTCTTAAAAGATGCCTTGACAGGGAATCCTGGCATGATGCAGTCCATGGGGTTGCAAAGAGTTGGACGCAACTGAGCAACTAAACAACAAAAGCTGCTGTGTGGACGATGGACAGTAGAGGGCAGAAGCAGAAGCAGGGAGACAACTTAGGTCCTTGCGATAATCTGTGTAAGAGGAGATGGTCGCCTGGACTCGAGTGGTGTTACTGGAGGCATGAGCAGTGCTCAGGACTGGAGGCTGTAGGATTTGCTCACTTGGATGTGAGTAGAGAGGGGAATTGAGAATCCAAGATGGCACCAAGAGTTCTGGCAGCAACTGAATGGATGGTGGTGTCATTAGTTGAGATGGGAATGAAGCAGGTTTGGGCAGGGATGAGGGAGTCAGTCATTCATACGAAATGTCTGGTAACAGTTGGATTTATGAGTCAGGAGATACATTTGGGGCTCATCAGCATAGAGACAGCATTCAGAGTCTTGGGTGTGGATGAGATCACTTGAAGGAAGGTAGCTGGAGAGGACGGGAAGTTCAAGGCTGAGCCCTTCATATTTTGAAGTTGAATAGAAGAGGAGCAGCCACCTGAAGCTCAGGACATTGAAAATGCCCCGGATGATAGTGTTCAGGAAGCTGCCCCACTTTGTGTATCCTTTGTCTACCTCCCACCTGCCTTTTCCCACACTCCCACCGGCCCCTTTTTCCACCTTTCCTGCAGGTACGTGTATGACCACATTGGTGGGGAGCACTCTGCGGTGATCCCAGAGCTGGGAGCCACCATAGCCACATTTGCCATCACCACTCTGTGGCTCGGGCCTTGTGATGTTGTCTACCTGTGGTCATGCCTTAACTGCTTTGGCCTCAATTTTGAACTCTGGGTACAGAAGCTGGCAGAGTTGGAGCCCCTAGCACAAATTGAGGTGAGCAGGGAAGGTCTGGGGCTGGGGTTGGCTGGGGCCCTGGAGTGGGTGGCACTACTGACCTCTGGAGTCTTCCAGCCACACCTGACTCTCAGTCCAGAACTTTCTCACCACCACCCTCCTGGTCATCAGAGCAATGACTCCTCCTGTGGGTATCTGGCCCTCCCTTACCTCCTGCAGGGTGGGGGCACCTGGCCCTCGCTGTGTTGATCAGGCCATGTCCTCTCTCCAGGATGTAGTTTCCCGTGTTTAACAAAGAGGGAGAGCTGACCTGTGAGTCTCAGAGACACGGGCATATCCTAGGATCGTGTGGCCATGTGGGCAAGGCCTCTGATTCATTGTATCCACTTTTCCCCTGGGCCTCTTGCCTCACTGCCAATGTTTTCCTGGACCAAGCAGACCTCTCTGTCGGAGCAGATGTCCCGCAGGGTCCGAGCCGTCTTTGGGGCCATGAACTTCTGGGCCATCATCATGTACAACCTTGTAAGCCTGAACAGCCCTGAGTTCACAGACCTGATCGCCCAGCGCCTGCTACTCTCAGGTGAGGGACAGTGGATACAGAATGTGCCATGGGTCCACTTCGAGAATTATGACCTCCTAAAATGTCCCCACCCCACCACAATTCCTCAAGGACCCAACAGGAAGGGGACAGTCAAGTGGGGAGAGAAGAGTCACGTGGGGAGGGGGGCTCTGCTCCTAGGACCCATGACCTGTTCCCCACCCAGGGTTCCCCCAGACCACGCTGGCCATCCTGTTTGTCACCTACTGTGGTGTCCAACTGGTGAAGGAGCGAGAGCGAACCCTGGCTCTAGAGGAGGAGCAGAAGCAGGACAAAGAGAAGCTGGAGTAGGGGCGGAGGGGAAGAGGGATGGGTTCTGCTCAGCTTTTCCTGGGCCCTGGTCCAGGCCAGGCCAGATGGGGCCCGACTGATAGAATAAAAGACTTTTCTACCCTGGTGCGGCTGTTCCCTTCCCCTTCTTCCCGTGGTCTCCCGGCTCCCTGTCCAGGCCAGATGATGAGCTAGAGGTCCAGGGAGGGGGCTCAAACTCTCGGCGCACACAGAGTATGTAGGAGACACACATGGACGGCAGAGGCTACCGACCTTGGCAGCCCAGCAGCTGAACACAAGAAGTCCCAGATCTTCAAACCACCTGGTCACTGCTGCTTGGAGCATCTCATCCCAGACTGAGCTGCTTGCTCAGAAGGCACTTTATTCTTCTCACAGAAGGAGACTTAGGCTGCAAGCTGCACTCGATGGGGTTGCTCCCCACCTGACAGGTGAGGAGGCTGAGTCCTGTGGGGCATTTACCGGCACACGGCCAGGCTGGGGCTGGACCAGGGTGCAGCCTGACACCCTGTGAGGTTCTGCCTCGTAGACCAAGAACACTGGGGGATATGAGACACTGGAGAGGCTGAAAGTTTCTTATCCCTGCCCGAAGACCCAGCACTGGGCAGCGATTTCCCTTTCCCAGCTGAAGCAGTCCCTGGGGCACCATGACGGGATGGGATCCAGGTGGGCTCTGCCTCTGCCAAACTCCTCTGCCAGGGACTCCTCCCTGGCGTCCCCACCCAGAAGGCCAGGCCTCTGTGGTCTGCAGCATGGGGGACAGGGCACATTCAGGCCCTCTGGGCAGGTCACAGCTTGGTCAGGCGCAACACGTTGAGCCGCACAGGTAGGAAGGTGGCGCCGGCAGCGTAGGCGATCTCCCGGAGGACCCCCTCCCACTTCTTCTCGTCCTCATTGTATCTGCGGTGGGAGGAGTGGGGACAAGGATGCAGAGCTTGGTCAGCCAAGTCCAGGGTGGGACCCAGCAGGAAGAGTGCAGTAGGCCACCCCTGGGAGGTGCTGCCTCCCAGCCCCAGGCCCACCTCCTTCCTTTCCATGCTCTGGGAAAGGGGTGAGCACCTACCTAAAGAACACCTAGATTCTAGGAAGGGCTCCCTCTCAAGAATTTCACGCTCTTTTTTTTTTTTTCAAACCACGTAGCATATGGGGTCTTAGTTCCTTGACCAAGGATGGAACCCATGCCCCCTGCATTGCCTGCATTGGGAGGATGGAGTCTTAACCACTGGACCACCAGGGAAGTTCCAAGAACCCCATACTCCTTGAAGTCCACCTCCTTCCAGGAAGGTCTACACCTCCTCAATCCCCTCCTCTTGAGAATTTCTGAACTGAACCCTCCAAGAAGTAACCCCCATCACCCTCAATGTCTTGGGTCCTGTTCTCCCAGTAGCGCTGCTCCCTAGAGGCCGCCTGCAGCACTGTGCATCACTGAAGGTTCAAAAGTTGCCCCAGACTGCCAAAACCTCTCCCGACCACCCCCAGGTAGGATCAGCCAAAGAAGCAAGGCACTGAGAAGCTAGGATCCAGCTACTTCTCAGTCCCAGTCCAGCTCTCCCCCTCAGGAGGGAGGAGAGAGGAAAAGCCCATTCCGCTCCCTGGGGCCCATTTCTGTGGGTCTGGGTCCTGACCATGGCATCGGCTTCTGACTGTGACACTGTTGATACTCCACGGTAGGGTGCGGTGCCATGTATGCACACCCAGACTTTCCCAACCAAATGGAGAGACCCTGGGCTAAGCAAGGCATTTCTGCTGTCCCGTCCCCACAGGGTTCCCTGAAAGGGGGTCAGCTCTGCCCCACTCATGAGCCTGCCAGGCACTGCCTCGGTGCCCAGCCAGCCTTGCTCACAATTCCTCTTACCTCCCTGGGGCCAGGCTCACCTCCAGATGTCGTTGAGCTCTGTGGGAACAAGCTCCCCGGACTCAGTCTCCAGAGTGGCAAAGCCACCGATGGCATAGAGGGTGCCCGCCAGGCTGACCAGGCTGAGTGAGCTGCGCTCCTGTGGGAAGGCCTCAAAGGGTGCCCACCTGATGGGAAGAAGGAGGCTTGAGGGGGGTGCCCCCGTGGGCCTCGGCAAGCCCAGTGACCATCCCCTGCCAGCATCCATAGCTTCAGCTGCACCCTTCAAAATCCAACTCCCAGACACCCATTCTGCAAGCACAATCTCCTCTTCCCTGACTGCTAGTCTTCTTTTCTTCCCCATTCTCTTGCCCCTCAAGTTTCCCTTCATTGTGCCCCTATCATTCCATCTAACCTACCCTCCGTGAAACCCACCAGGGATCTCCCCAACGTCCCGCCTTTGCTCCTAAACCAACTCCTACTGGCCACCTCAGTCACCATTGAGACCATCCTGTGCACTCCTGGCCCATCCCTCTTCTCCCCTTCACAGCCCAGAGCTTCTCAAGCTGCCTTCACTCCCCCTAACTCCCGAGGTTGGACCTCCATCCCTCCAAAACCGCTCTCCCAACCACTGGAACCCAGGCCTCCAGAATCCAGGACCCACAGTACACACCTCTGTTGACATGACTTTCTTCAACTTGTACCTCCCCAGCTTCACCTCGTAGGCTTCCTTGCTGAATAAAGCATCTGCCCCTGCTGTCCCTCAGGGCGTGGGCCTCAGCTTCTCCCACTCACACACTCTCTGCTGAGGGAGCTTGTCCCCACGGAGTACTGTTGACCCCCACATCTCACCCTCCAGCTCAGCCTTCTCTCTGCCCCAGTAGGCTCCTCCTGGACACCCCCAAGCACCTCACATCCAAATATTCTAAGTGGACGCTCATTTTTCCTACCTAATGTCAATAGTTCCTCAATAAATGACCTCCCAGCCTCACTCAAAAGCATCCACCTCTCCCTCTCACCCCCACCATGCAATCAGTTGCTAAACCCTGCTTCTTCTATCTTCTGAACTCTTGCTACTGAGTATGGCCTATGGACCAGCAGCATCAGCATCACCTGGGGGGTTGTTAGAAATACGCTCTGAGATCCCTCCCCAGTCCTTAGATTTAGAATCTGCATCCCAGCATGATCCCCAGGAGATTCATGTGCATGTGAGAAACACTGGCCTAGATCTTTCTCTGGTGCATCCTTTCTGCCCCATTACTGCTGTACCCCCAGCTCCAGGCCACCATCAGTACTTGCTACACATCTGTGCCCCTGCCTCCTGGGAAATCCCTAATCTCTTCTCTGCATGGTCTGCCATGAGGCATCTTGGTAAAACACAGATGGGAGCTTAAAACCCATCAGAGGCATTTCATTACTCTGGGGATAAAGTGCCTCAGCCCACTGGCCATCTCTCCAGCCCCAGTATCCACCATCCCCACCTCCCTTCACCCACCACACTCCATCCAACCTGACCAAAGTCCTTTTCTCCAATGGGCTGGCCTTTTTTTTCCTCCTAACTGCCTTGGCACTAGCCTTCTTTTGCCTTCGGGCATCCTCCCACCACCCCTTTAGCTGGCAGAGTCCAACTGGTCTGCCAGCACAGTTTTCTTCCTGACCTGCCTGAGCAGGGCAGCTTCTATCTTGGTTACTGCTGTTATCTCTAGCCATCAAGGTCAGTGACCGGTATGAGTCTCTGAATGAGGAACCTGGCATCTCCTGGGAGCTCTCGCCTGCAGACCAGGCTGGCCATAACACTTGCCCCATGTTGTAGGGGAAGCCCACCTCATTGCTGACCAGAATAGAGGGGCTAGATCTGTGCTGATGTCCAAGTTCAACAGTGGAGACCCAAAGTAGGTGCTATGATTCCTGCTAGGGCAGACACAGAGAGGACTGACATAGGCCCAAAGCCACAGGGCCAGAGGGCTACAGTGGGGACCTTCGTCCCTGGCTGTCCTGTGGAAGGGGGCGGGGAGGCGGGAAGCAGCCATACTTGTTGTCCGCAATGCTGTACACCTCGGCTGAGCTGGTCAGCCCTGTGTCTGTGACTCCAGCAGCTACAAAAATGCGGCCGTCATGGATGGTGGCCCCGAAGAGTGAGCGGGGAGTCTTCATGGGCGCCAGCTCCCTCCACTCGAACTTCTTAGGGTCGTAGACCGACATCTTGTTCAGGCACTTCCTATGGGGTCGGGGTGGAGGGGCAGTGAGTGAGAAAGGAGACGGCGCGGGGTGGGGTGGGGGTGGGGCAAGAGCAGCCTCTCTCCCTTGGCCCAGTCCCTCCAGCTGCCTCCCAAGGCAGGCAGGACAGACCCCTGACAGCCTCGGGGAGACGCTGCTTCGGTTCCGCCGACCCAGCTGCTGCACTCCCCCCTCCAGGCCCGGGCCTCACCTGTTGCTGCCTTTCCCGCCAATAACGTAGACCAGGTCCATATGGGAGAGCACCGAGTGTCCGTACACGGCATAGGGCAGCGGGTCCGATTCGCCCCATTTGAACGACCTAGAGGGGAGGGGAGTAAGGTGCTCTCTGTCCGTCTCTGCATCCGCCCACCACCCAACGTGCTGGGATGCACCCGACTTGTTAACCAGAACTCCCCAGACCGCTCAGCTCCTCGCTCCCACTTCACCTGCCAGCCCCGCCCCCGCCCGCCCGCCCCGCCCCGCCCCGCCCCGCCCCGCCCCGCCCCGCCCCGCCCCGCCCCGCCCCGCCCCGCCCCGCCCCGCCCCGCCCCCAGATCCTTGGCCCCGCCCCGCAGCCCGCACTCACAGTCTGTCGTAGCACATGACTGAGTCCAGGCTTTGCTCCTCGTCCTTGAGCTCTCGGCCGCCGACCACGTAGATGGAGTTAAGAGCCTCTCCCAGACCGAAGAGGCAGCGCGGCGAGGGCAGCGGAGGCATCCCCAGCCACTCTGAGTCCAGGTGGTCAAACTGCGGGCCGAGCGGCCAGTCAGCGACCCTCCCCACGCCCCTTCATCAACCCCTCTCCCTAGCTCCAGCCCAGGGCTGTCTGGTCACCCCACCCCGGGTCATGAGGAGTCCGGGCCTGCAGGTAGGGCCAGCACAGCCTGGAGACGGTGCCTGGAGACAGTGCCCCTCCTCCTGTCGGGCTGAGAACAGCCGAGGGTCCCAACCCCACAGGGGCCCGGAGATCACCTTTATAGCACCGTGATGGGGCGTCCCTTGCAGAGCTGAGAAGGAGTCTCTGAGAGGGAGGCCCAGTTGCCGCCCTGGCCCTTCCCCAATACAAGTCCTGAATTGAGGCCTGCCTGCCCCCTGTTTTCCATCCCATCCCACTGCACATGAAAGGCCCAAATACATCCACCCACTCCTTCAAACTTACAGTGTAATAAATCTGTGGCCCTGTGTACTCCAACCGTCATTTTTTTCTGGCCACACTCGCATGGCTTTTGGGATCTAAGTTCACTGATCAGAGAGTGAACCCCAGCCCTCCACCTCCCCCACACACACACACACCCACCCACACCCCCGGCAGTGAGAGTGGAGTCCTAACTATTGGACCTAGAGGGAATTCCCAACAGTCTGTTAATAACTATACTAGTGGCTCATCTTTTGGTGGAGTTTTCTGAGGGCTGAGCACTATGCTGATGAACACTTTATAACCATCAATTAACCTTCAGACAACCTTATCAAACAAGGAAGTATAATATCCCCACTTACAGAGGCCTAGAGAGAATACACAATGCGCCCACCGTGTGCCTTGGCTGGTGGAGACACTCTCCCCATCCCCCAGCTTAACACTGGCACCATGCTGCCCCTCACCCCTCTCCAGCCTGGTTAGGCCTCAGTAAGCACACTACTCACTAGGCTCCTTCCCATCTCTGTTCCGTGCTCACTGGTTCCCACCTAGAAGCACTGTACCCTCCCCTCCATGTCTCCAAATTCACCCAACTGGCAAGGCTTAAACTTACATGGCCAGTCACAAGGAAACCACTTTTGCCTCTGAGATCCCCCTGTCACATTATAAATTGGACCCGACACCCTACTCTCCTGCTCCTTCTTGGGCCTCAGTTTCCTTATCTGTGCAATGAGAAGGGAAGGGAGGATGGTCCCTTTGTTTGAGACACATTGTTCCTCATTCCAGTCCCAGCTTCATGCAAAGGTCTTAGCCAGGACCCCTACACTGACCTTGCTCTTTCTCACTGTCCCTGACCTCATTCCGTGCGCAGAGCTAGGGCCTCCAACATATTGACCATCTGAAAGCTGACATCTCCCTGAAACTGAGACACCAAAGTTATACATCTTATTGTCAACTGCCTATAACGATCTTCAGCCTTCAGACAAATGGCTGTCACTCATCCTCCCTGGTCTACATCTCAGCCTAGACCCAATGACATTCCCCAACAAGTAGATACAGGCCTCTGCTGGGCCCCAAGGCGCCCCCCAGTGCCCAGAAATCAGTACTGGCCGCCCCTCCCAAGGCTGGCCAGGCACCTGCAAGAAGTAAGCGCTCATGGGGTCCTCTTTGTTGTCCTCATTGTAGAAAAGGCCTCCAGCCACGAAGATCTGGTTCTCTTTGGTCACTAGGCTGACATGGTTCTTGGGGATCTGGGTCGAGAGGGAGGCACAGTAGCACTCGTTGGCTGCCGGGTCATAGGCCACGGCGCCCTCCTCACTGATCATGAAGATGAGGTCCTGCAGGAACATGCCAAAGCGCAGGGTGTCATTGAGGATCCCGGGTAGGACGCGCTCTGCCTCCTCTTCATCCTCCTCCGCCTTGGCTTCGGTTGTGCCCTTGTCAGTGGCCTTGGCCCCAGCCGACTCCTTCCCCTTCTCCTTCTTCTTCTTGCGCAGCACGGTGATGCGGCCCTCGTGGGCATCCTTCACCATCTGCACCTTGCGCAGCAGCTCCGGCTGGGCACGCACGAGAGGGTGGCGCTCCACGCGGCTCTCCAGGAAGGCACGTGGCAGCAAGCGGAAGCGCACGCTCTCGAAGACCGTGGGCAGTGCGCGCTGGCGCTCGGCTTGCGCTTCGGCGTCACCACTGCTTGCCCATCGCATCACCGCTTCGAACACGGCTTCCTCCTTCTCCACGTTGAGGCCATCGCTGGAGATGATGGCAATGAGCTCGTCGGCCGAGAGCCCTAGGAAGTCGGCGTCGCGGGCCACCAGCGAGAAGCGCGCGCAGATGAAGTCGCGGGCGGACACGGCGAGGCGCGCGCAGTCGAGCAGGAGGCCTAGGCGGAAGACTGCCAGGCAGTTGGCCAGGCACAGGCGCTTCTGCAGGAAGGACACGCAGATGGTGAAGATGGAAGGGATCTGGAAGCGGTGCGCTGCGGCGAACAGGTCCTGCACGCTCGCCTCGTCCAGCGCGATGTCTGACGTGTACAGATAGTGGAGAACCTGGGCCACCACGTCAGGGGACACCTCCTCCAGGCGCAGCTCGCCTGCGCTCTCAGGCTCGGCCAGGAAGCGCGCCCGGAAGTAGGGGCTGCAAGCGGCCAGTACCAGGCGGTGGCACGGGAACTCCCGCTCACCCACCCGCACCACACAGTCCAGGAACTTGCCGTGGTCCAGCATGTCCTTTAGCCCGTCCTGCAGGAGTGTCTGCTGGTACAGCCGCTGCTCCTCGGCCTGCTCCAAGCCCAGCGCCATGGTGGGTGGCCTCCTCTCTGCCCTCCCTGCCTTCCTGCTGGGTCGCACTCAGTCTACGCAGCTGTCCAAGCCGGGCTATATATAGAGCTGGACTGGGCCCTGTAAGGCGAGCTGCCTGGCCTCCCGCACATGACGCAGAGGGGACAGCTGGGCTGAGGCCCCCTCCCAGAGCAACCTTGACTCAGCTCCGGGGGTTCATGGGACTGGGGTGGGGTGTCTCGGTCCCCCCTGAAAGATGAGGGCCTCCCTGCCTCCTCTCTAAAGGGAGCATGGTGAGACCTTGACTGCTTTCCTTGGTCTAGGTGATGCCCCTCAGGGAAGGGGATGACCCAAGCTCTGCTTCTCAGTCCAAGGAGGGAGAATTCTTCCAATCCCTCTTCAAGGGTCTCCCTTCCTCCAGGCCTTCTGGGGCTTTCTGCCCAGCTACCCCTATCCTCCTTGGAGTGTATCTCCCTCCACCCAGTCCTGGACACGGTGTGCTCAGGTTTCCCACTCAATGAATTTGGGCCTGGGGAACCTGTTGCCTCAGCTTTAAAATGGAAAGACTTTTCTCCCCCAGCCCGGAGACCTTCCTTGGACTGTGCAAGAAAGCAAGAAGACGGTTGAATAAACAAGGTCACCACTTTCCTGTGGGGCCTGAGAAAGCCAGATCACTCTGTTGTACCTCAGTTGCCCTTCCTGCACAGTGAAGAGATGAGTGAGTTCGATTTTTAAGGCCTTCAGTTCAGTTCTGCTGTGATTCGAAAGCAGAATCACACTGCTGTGTGATTCTGTGGTTCTGTGTAGGGGCAGAATCACACAGTACCACCCACTGTGGTTCTGTGTCCCTGTGAATACACAGGCACAGGGTTTCACATTGTAATCTGTCAGACGTGCTAGATTCAGTTTTGTAGGTTCAACTATTCTAGGTGTTAAAACCCCCAGGGATCAAAAAACTAACATAAAAAAAGTTACACTCGGAGTCGAATATTCCAGGAAAACTGTCTATGCTCAGTTCTTCACCCATCCTAAGCTTGACTTGAGCTTGCCCAGCCTTGGGGCCCCTACACCTGTCTAGCATCTAAGGGATCCCGGTAGAGGTCTGGGGCAGCCAGTCCCAATGCCCACCCCGCTCTGGACCCCTGACCACCTCGCCCCACTCCACAACATGCACACACACATCAGCCTCAGCCACCAAGATTAACTTGTTCCCAAAGTGCCAGAGGCTGCAGCTGTGGGTTAAATTTAGCCCCCAAGACACTGGTGTGAACTGTTATAGGGCATTCTCCCATCATTCCTGAGTCACTTGTTTATAACCTCAGGCTTGAGGGGCGGGGGGATTAGTGAGGGGGGCTTAGGCTGGGCCAGGACTGAGTCACCACCCCGTTTTGTGATCCCAGTGATATCAATGCCTGTCCCTCCTGAGCAGTGCTTTCAACCATTGCTTGCTGACCCCAATAGCAGGTCTCAGTGGGACACAGCACCTAGGTAGGATCACCTAGAAATAGTCCTGTCTGTCTTCTGGGAAGGGCAAAGGCTCACCCAGGGGCTTCCAGCCCAGCCCTATATTGCAGAACATTTCCATTCAGCACCATCAGTGAGGAGACCAGGTTCTGAGAGGCTCAGCTATGTGGCCAAGTCACACAGCTGGCAAGCGGCTGATCCAGGATTCGAAGCAGATCTGCCCACCTCCAAAGACTGTGGGAATTCCTCCCTGCCGTGCTGATTCCAAAGAAAATGTTAATCGTCGTCTCACTTTCCAAAGACCAGGACAGAAGGTACTGGCTGAACAATTAAATTA
This sequence comes from Giraffa tippelskirchi, assembly GCF_054371585.1. Classification (NCBI taxonomy): domain Eukaryota; kingdom Metazoa; phylum Chordata; class Mammalia; order Artiodactyla; family Giraffidae; genus Giraffa; species Giraffa tippelskirchi. The sequence continues at coordinate 14,239,668 of NC_137283.1, read as the reverse complement.
TATTTATCAGATGATTCAATGGCATATTTTTAGATTATGATAAGTCCCATGGTGCTCACTTCCTATCAGGGATTCTACTAGAATGTTTATATGTGGCTCATCCATTCATCGAGAACCTAGTGTGCACTATTCTAAATGTTGAGGATTCAGCAGTGAACACATCAAGTAAGAATTACTGTCTTTTTGGAGCTTAACTTCAGCTGAGGAAAGGCGGAACAGCAACAATAGTTGTACAGGGTGTCAGATAACTGCTGGGAAGGGGGCATGGGAAGTGATGGGTGGCAGAGGTCACAATTTTAAATAGAATAGTCAGGATGGATTCACTAAGTGGACTATGCTTGAGCAGGTTTAAGCCATGGAGGAGGAGGATTCCAAGCAGGGGAACAGCTTGAGCTAAGGCCCTGAGGCAAGAGTACACCTGTCCTGTTCCAAGAACAGCAAGGAAGCCAGTGAGCAATGAATGAGGAGGTGAGTAGGAGATAAGGGCAGAGAGGTAAGAGGGGGTGGTATCATGTATGACCAGTGTACAGACCGGTTCTTTTGCCCTCTGTGAAATGGGGAACTGCTGTTTATTTTTAAATTATAACTACGGGAAATGCAAACATTTCCAGGGAGAGAGTAATATACTGATCTCTCATGTACCGAGCACCCTATTTCAACAACTATGGAGTCATGAAGTCATGGCCAGTCCTATGTCATGCCTGCCCCTCTCACTCTGCTCTCACCCAAGGACATGCCCAGGGATCACATGTGGGAGGGAGAAAGCATGACTCCAGGGCTTGATGTTGATCAGAGGGAACTGTCATTTCATTTCATCCTTTTAAACTTTACAGCATTGGGCTTCTCAACAGAAATGCCAGCATCTACAATTCTGAGGGAAGTCATTTCCAGCCTGAATTTTACACTTAGGCAATTTTACACTCAGGGAGATAACAGTCAAGCTCTTCAGAATGTCATTCCCGGAAGTGGTCTGGAGGAGAAGGTAAATTTTAGGGTTAGGAAAAAGGAGGCCACTAAGACATAAACCTTTTAGAAGTTAAAGATCTCTGCAGTGAACTCAAAGGGACAGAGTCTCAGCAAAGAGGGACAGGGAATGACAGGCTAGGGGAGGTTGTTACGCAGTTTCTCAAGTCGCCTCGTGGGAAGCTGGCTGCCCTGTGTGTTCCCTAGGGTTATCTGCCTGTACTGCTCCTTGGTTATGAGAGGGATGAAATGGATGGAACCCTCGCTGTGTTTGCACATACTGGAAAGAAAACTGCATTTATGACAAAGGGTTTGGGAATGTAGCAGTGATAAACACATGGAAACCAGAGTAAATTATGTTTAAAAGAGCCAAAAGTAAAAAGTTATATGAGACAGGAAATGGAATCATATTGTATTATATGGCTTCGTTGAGATCGGTGTCTACATAGTCATAATAATACAGATACTAAGTATTAATCTAACCTCAAATAGTAACATAACCATGTTGGGAGGAAGGGGAATTGTGTATATAGTGTTTGCGTGTGTGATGGGAGTGCTGAAGAAATACATCAATAGCCAATGCCTAAAACTGAAAATAGGAGGAAAGCAGTGTTGGAGGTGTGCTTTCCATGGGCAGGAAAATGCCAAAAATACCAACTGAATTGGAACTGCTTACTTGTTGGGAGTTGGAAAGGAGGAGGTGCGGGGAACTGCAGGTTTTTGTTAAAAAAAAAAAAAAAGTTCTAGAAATATTTGGCTTCTTCAACTATGTCCAAATAAAACTTTAATTAAAAAAATAGATATTTTCCTCAGAGGTTCTCTAGAAAACCATGCTGTGTGGCATCGGACTGTTGCTCATGGCACAGTGGGGCTGGCGGGAAGAGGTGGTATGGAGGCAACACACGGATGGACAGGTAGCAGAGGGGAAACAGGGAGGCCGAATCCCCACAAGACACCGAGCAGGGAGCAGCCAGGCCCGCAGGCCTATCAGCAAGCTGCACTTTCTGGGTGACCTGAGCGAGCCCGTTCCCTCAGAGAAGTGGGGCTGTGTGGAAGGCAACATCCTCATCCTGGCGACCTGAACCCCCTCCCTGGCCAGTTAGTGAACCACCCAGCAGTCTCTCTCCTAGCCCCTCCCGGTGTCTGAGACCCCTCAGATGCCCTGGTATCTCATCTGAGACCCCTCTCTGGGTATCTGAGACCAAGTGCTACGTACATGGTGAGGGGGTATTCATTCATTCACCATGTGTCCCCACAGCCTAGAATTCTACCCCACATGGAGCCAGTGCCCCAGCAGAATAAAATTCTGAGGTCCACGGGGAGAGTTGCTTGCTCCCTCCTTGGAGGCCACGGTCTTCCGTCTGAGATGTTCTCCCAGGTGCGGACACCAGGCTCCTTCAGACCTCAGCCCCTGGCTCTGGAGGTTCCCCAGGAGCCCAGCCCATCCTCAGGCGAGGGAGACAGGACCTGTGGGTGCTCCGGGCATAGCTGTCCTTCATCTCACTGTGGTCTGAGTCCTTTCAGCCCACGGTCAGGGCGGCATGTATAAAGAAGAGGCCGGGCCAAGGGACAGTTGTACTGCCTTTATTCCCCTCCACTCTTCTCCTCACCCTCCTGCAGTCCCCTACACACTCTGGGGCTGTGGGATGACCACACAGGGCAGACATCAAGGGTCCACGTACCTGGGCACAGCCATTTTGCCACTGAGCGCCACCCCCCGACTGCCGAGGGGTGCCATGTGGGCCATGGCAGCAAATGTCAGGATCAGAGGCTCAGGCTTTGCCCCCACCCCCCTACCCCCCTAGCCTGGGTTCCTAGAACTGTGGTCATGGGGCTTGAATGGTCATCTCTCTGGCCGCTCATCCCCAGCTGGCCCAAGACCAGGGACTACAAGGGGAGCTGGGGAGGGGCAGGCCAGGTTCTGGACTTGAGGCTTGGCCAAGTAGGCTGAGAAGTCCAGCTGGACAAAGCGGCTCCCCCTTGGCAGATCTGCAGTGGTGGGTGATCATCCCAAGCCCCCTCCCCATCACCAGCCCTGGGAAGTGGGTGTGATGGCCCAAGCCCCTCGCTCCAATATCCAGGTGCTTGTTAATTTGTTTTAAAAATTAAAAAGGAAATGTAAAAGCTGGTAAAACAAGAACCCCTATCCATACTGGCACGGCTGAGGTTCCATTATTGCTTCAGACCCTTGTGGTCTGGCCAGAAAGGAGCTCCCACCAACACTGGCCCAAGGGGAAGAGAGCATTTAGCACCAGGTACACAGGGCTCCTGTCGCCGCTGGGACGGGGGCCCCCCAGGAGAGGGGCTGGCCACACCCATCTAAGCTATTAATACAATGACCATCTGACCAGTGCCCAGCCTGCTGTCTGGACCCCTCTCGTGCCCTGAGAAGGGAACTGTACAAGAGTAGGAGACCTAAGTCCTGGGACAGGGTCTTGCCAGCAGCTCCTGACACCCATCTCCAGCCTTTGCTTGTGAAAGTCTGACTTCATGGATCAGAGGCCCAGCCTGGCCAGGGCCCCCTAGGCTCTCTAAGGCTGCAGTGAGGGTAGCAGGTGACAGGGCCACTAGCTCTAACGGAAGATCCTGGTGTCAGCCACAGTGGGTGAGCTCAAGGGAGTCCCAGCCTATAGCCCATTTGGGGAAATCAGACTTTTCTTAGGAAAATGTGGGCCAGCTCTGAAGAGCTGCCAGGCACTGGGACTGGAGGTTGGAAATAGCAAGAGAGAGCGGGAAGTAGGGGGGGGACCCTGAGGATGTCATGGAAGCCCAGAGATCAAGGGGTGCAGAAGAAAAAAAGAGCTACAGTAGAACAGGAGCCTGAGAGGTGCAACCCTGACCCCATAGGAGGCTAGAACCCCCAGCCTCGGGGTGGGGGAGCCGCAGTGCTGGGAACCAGACAGGGAGCTTTCCTCTCTTGAGGGGGTGCCCAGAGGACAGCAGGGGCATCTGAAGGTATGTACGTAGGCTCTGGCTTGCACTGTTCCCGCTACAGCCCCAAACTCAAACCCTCTAAAGCCCAGAGAACAATCTGGGCTGTGTGGCTTGGATTCTAAATCCTCAAATCACTCGGGCTCCTTGGGCTTACCCACATCTGTACAGAATAAAGTGCTTCGTTTATTGATGATTAAAATGTCCCCAGCCCCCTGCCCCAGTGCCATGGACCTTACAAGGAGGTCTGAGGGGTCCCGACCCCCTCAGCCCTTGGGCTGATGGGGCCAGTCCCCCCTCCACCACCCCCTGGGCTCAAGCCTCTTCCCACTCCAGCCATGCTGGGAAGGTGGTGTTGTGGGGGTAGTCATGGGGGTTTAAGGTGCAAAGAGTATAACAAACAAAACTGTATAAACACAATAGGAAAGAGCTTAACTAGGAAATATGTAGCTTATGGAACCTTCCTCCCTCTTTTAAAGGCAGGAATCAAGACGTTAAATGACAACAAAAAAAGGATGTCCTATTAGTGCCAGCCTCGTGAGGGCAAGCATTGGGCACAGGCTGAGGCTCTCCCAGCGCCCCCGACCCTGACCCCCAGGACCTGATCACACAGGCTCCTTGTGCCACCCATGAGCACAGAGGCCCAGGAGGGACAAGGGTGCTGGATTCCAGCCAGGGGCGGGTTGTGACCAGGCCTAGGGAGTGGAGGAGGCTTACGCTGCCTTCAGGGAGCATACGGACACAGACACACACATCTCTAGTGTGGGAGATGCAGCTGGGGCAGCTAGTGAGGGATGGGGTGCTCTGTGAACAGCTGCCCTGGCCTCCGCCCCACTGATAGCACCTTGAAACCTCAGAACATTGGCCCAAGCCTCCTCCTTAGGGGCCTGTCCCTGGGGTCCACCCATCTGCAGGGGGCTCCTGGGCAGCAGGCCCTGGGAGCTGGTGCTGTGGGAGCCAGACCGTCTGTCCACCCAGGGCCTGGCCCACAACACCCTGAGGCCCAGCGGCTTCTGGGGACATCTGCTCCAGGACCCAGGGCCCTCGGTGCAGCCTAGTGCAGGTCAGGGATCCCTGTGCCTGCTGCAGGGTTGTGAATGGGGAAAGCAAATGTCTGGGGTCCAGCCCCTGCCCGCCCCATGCCCCCCTGACCCTCCCTAGTCTTCACACCTAGCCACAGCCTCCCAGCACGCTCCCAGGGCATCCAGGCTCAAGCCCCTGCCTGGATATCCGCAGCCCTCACACTGAGTCCACACCTCCTCCAAAGGGGGATGGCATCCCAACTTCTCCCCAAACCCTCCAGGATATGAGGCACAAGTTAGGGGGCCCAGGAGAGGCATGGATAAGTGGCTGAAGGTGATCCAGTCTGGGCCACCCCCCTCCCTCTGGCTTAGGCCTCAGCAGAGTGACCAGTCACACCTGCTCCCTGGACCCGTCCCCCCTACCTGCCGCCTCCAGCGCCCCCCTCACCTGGAGGGGGATACTGCCAACGGTTTCCTCTCTTTTCTTTTTCCTTCACTTCCCAAAAAACAGACAACAAAAAAAGTAAAGGCTTCAAGAAGTCACTGAATGGGGGCACTTGGTAGTGAGGTGTCCTCGGCCAGCTCTGGGGGCTGCCAGCCCGCACACCCCCCAGGGTCAGGGGCCTTGGGGTGAGGCCGGTGTCCAGCCAACTCCGGAGATGTCACTGCCCCCCAAGGAGGAGGGGAGGGTCCTGGGCCCCTCGCAGCAGGCAGGCAGTTAGTTGTTGGTGCTCAGCCTCCCGCTGCCCGGGCTGGAGGCCGTGGGGAAGAGCGGTGGCGGGGGCGGCAGGTGCGGCGGGGGTGGCAGGGTCTGCGGCAGCCCGGGCAGCAGGGGCAGCGCCTGGGGCGGGGCGGGGGGCAGGCCCGGGGCCGCGGGGGCACCGTCGCTGGCCATGGGGTGGCTGACGCGGAAGCACTTCTCCTTGTGCGCCTTGAGCATGTTGGAGAAACGGAAGCGCTGGCCGCACACGTCGCAGGGGTAGGGCTTCTCGCCGGTGTGCGTGCGCCGATGCCGCTTCATGTTGGGCCGGCTGGTGAAGCTCTTGCCGCAGATCTCGCAGATGTACGGCTTTTCCCCTGCAGGGTGGGTGGGGATGGGCCTCGAGGAGTTGCTGGGAGGCCGCCACGCCCCCCACCCCCAACCTGTGAGCCAGCCTCCCTCACCCGATCTTGGATCTTGGGAGTCAGGGAGGCCAGGGATGACCCTCGGAGAAGGGCAGAGAAGGATGCCCGCTACGCCGTGGAGGCCATCACCGTTGGACAGCGGTACCTGTGTGGGTCTTCATGTGCTCATCGAAGTACTGCTTCATGTTGAAGTCTTTGCCACACCACTGGCACATGAACTGCTTGTGGCCAATGTGGATACTCATGTGTGACCGCAGCTGGTACTTGTACTGGAAGCGCTCATTGCAGTTCTGAGGGCGGGGTGGGATGGGGTGGGGCAAGACCCAGACAGAGCGGGGGAATAACCTTCAGGGAGGAAAGTGCTGGTCCCCAGATCACAGGGCTGCGGAAGGACTCACAGTGGGAGGGACTCCTGGGCAAGGAGGGGTGGATGCAAAGGCCGGAGGAGGTGCTCCTGGGGTAGGGCAGTGCACGGGGCACAGGTAGAGAGGCCCAGGCAGGAACAGGGTTCAGGAAGTGGGAAAAGGCCCCAGAGTGGAGGGAGCCCTTGTGCTTAAGACTCTTCTTCCTTCCTCCTTGTCCAAAGGCCTCCCTCATCCCCACCTGCAACTCCATCTCTGATCTCTGCCTAAGATGTGTCTTTCTCCACCTCTCCAGAAAGCCTGTCCTATGGTTCCAACCCACGCAGACTTCCCACCCTGAACGTGCAGCATTGAGATAGGGAGAGGTAGCAGGGGTATGTGTCGGGGGGTGTAGGTGGGCAACCAGGGAAGGATGGAGTAGAAGGCAAACAACAGGAGGGCCCCCTCTCTTTCTGGACCCTATACTCCAGTCCCCCCACCCCCTGATTCTTAAGCTGCTGTTGCCCCTGATCCCTGCCCTGTTCAGGGTGGCCCCTGGGGCAGAAGTGGACTCACCTCGCATCTGAACGGCTTCTCCCCGGAGTGCTGCAGGGAGTGCACCTTGAGAGACATGCTGCGTTTGAAGGACTTCCCACAGGTCTCGCAGGTGAAGGGCATGTCCTTGGTGTGGGCTATGGGGCAGGCACCATGGCCATGACATCTCGGGGGGACCCATCTGGCTTCTCCCAGGGGACCCCTGCTGGACTGGCCCCCATGTTGAGCCTTGAACCCACCTCCTGGGGCACCATCTACCCTGGGACCTGCCCCGTGGCCTCTGTCCCCCAAAGGGGTCCTTCCCCCTCCCTCCCTGCCCCTCCCCCCTACTCCCCCCGCTAGGTCTCTGCTCAGACAAGCACAGACGCCTTCATGGTTCTTTAGCCTCGGTTCAAATCCTGGCCCAGCCACTGGTTCCCTGCATGGCTGCTGTGAGCCTCAGCGAGTCTGAGCATCCTCTTCTATAAAAACAGGAAGAGTGGTCCTGGGTCTGCAAGGTGGTTGGGCTTTACAGAGGATGGCACCTGTAAAGGCCTCAGCCTTGGGTCCCCTGCCATCCAGAAGGAGCTATCTGCGCTCCCCCCCAAAACAAACTCCAAGGAAGATGTGGGAGGAAGCAATTGGTAACAGGGAGAGCCCCCCCCTCACAGTTCAGAGCTGGGGAATCCAAGCCCAGGAAGGACCACCAATCCTGGGTTACCTAGCATGCTCCTGGCTGATACCTACACCCCAGGTTCCCAGCTCCCAGTCAGTTCATATTGGAAGCCTCCAGCACTGTCTGGTAGAGAAAGGGCATCAGGCCTGGCCAGGGCTCACTGTCCTCCTGGCTAGACAGTGGGGAGAGCTCCAGTCCCAATGTGGGCAAAGAAAGGAGGGCCACCCAGACACCAGACTTTCAGCTAGGCCCACCTAGAGAGGAGGGACAGCCATGCCCAAGGCTGCGAAGTGGCCCGAGACACACTTGTGTCCAGGTATGACCCCTGGGAGAAGGGTTGCATTCAGAGAAGTCTGAAGCCCTGTCAGGGACACAGCTGTCCTCGGACTGAGACAGGGGCTGTGTCAGCCTACACAGCAAGCACTCTGTGTAATTTAGTAGAAGGTGCTCTGGTGGACCCAGCCCCATGTTGGGGTGCACAGCCTGGTTAGCAGTATGCTAGCTGGATTCTGGTTTCCACCTGCCCTCCTGTCATGAGCCCTTGTGCCATGTGCAACCTGCCCAACCGTACATGACAGCCCTGGCCCCAAAGTAGCCCCACCCACTCCCCGGCCCCACTGCCCCATCCACTGTCCCCGCCCCACCTCCCAGCTACTTGGCACCTTCTCATCCCTTTATATTGTCCCTGGATGTGAAAGATTTCCTAGCACACCCAGCAGCTGGCCCAGCTTGGACCTCGGGGCCATTCCACCACAGGCCTAGACTTACCAACCATATGCTTGCGCACGTGAGCCATGGTGTAGAACTTCTTCTCACAAATTTCACAGGAGAACTTCTTTTCTGCATAGCCGTGCACAATTTTATTGTGCTCGTGGAGGGACCAGAGCTTCTTAAAAGCTTTGCCACATGTCACACACTGTGGAATGAGAAGACTTTAGGCCCTGGGTCAGGACCATGTGACCTAGGACAAGTCACTGCCCCTCTCTGGACCTCAGTTTCCCCACCTGAACTGTGCTGGAGAGAGAGGCCTTGATGGCCAAGGACCAGCTACATTTGATATTCTGAGAGTCAGGGGTGGTAAATCCCTAAATATTCTTACCCACCTGCCCACCCGCCCAGGGCTGCAGCCTGGGGCCCTCCCTCATCCTGAACTAACTAGGGTCATGGGCCACCTCTTCCATGAAGTCCCTTCTCTTTGCTCATTTCAACAAGACATCTTTCTCCAGAGAGGAGACACATAACTGGCTGAAGGGCCACAGTGGGTGAAGAGGCTACAGTTCAAGGGGGAGCCCCTTGGATAACAGGTCCTGGCAAAGCTGAGACATTATCTCTGCTGCCTCCCATGCTGGCACCCATACCTTGACACCATGGAGATCCCCAAGGGAACAGGTTCCAAAGGGCTGGGGGACTGCGGGAGGTGCAAGAGCCTCTTGGGCATGAGATGGTAGTGGCAACCCTGGGGGCCACACTCCCCTCCTCCTCGTCTCCTGGGCCCTTATCCCTGCAGTAGGCCAGGGCTTGGGCAGAAATTGGGTCAGGGCACCCAGGGCAGAAGAGGTACAAGCTTCTTTCCCTTTCAGGAGGGAAGCTTGGGGGTGTTCATGCGGAGAGTCACAGGGCAGCCCAGCAGGCAGGCAAGTGAGAGCGTGTGCCTGAGGGTGGGGCAGGAATACAGGTAACCCTCAGGTAACACTTTCTCCAATTAGCAATTAGTTCAGGCAATTAGCATCGCCTACCTACTGCCCCTCAACCTCACTCCCAGCCAGAAAAGGCAAAAGATCACTTGGCTGGCCTTGTGCTGTCTTCACCCTGAAAGGCCAGGCTGGCCCCGATGCAGGCTGGCTCAAGGCTTGGCAGTCAGCCCAGCTCCCCTGTTTGGTCCCAGCAGCCTTCCTGTTGGGCCCCTTGCATTTCCCAAACTGCTCATCCAGTCCCTCTTTCCCATGCTCAGGCCAGCTGGTACCTCCAAAATGCTGAATGCAGGGGTTTCCTCCCACCTGGCTGCCCCTTGCTCCACTCAGCCCTTGCAGTAAGTGGAAAATGGTGCCCCCTTCCGGGCAAACCCCTCCTCCCCTCTGTGCTTTCCTGCAGTGCTCAATCTACCAAACTATATACATGGTGGCCCTGCTGGCCTGGCAGCAGTCCAAAGATTTACAAAAACACTGACTCATCCCTCCCCAGAGCTGGCTGTCCCCCAGCCTCATGTGCTCAGACAACTCTCTCTTCTCATTCTCCTGAGTCCCTGCTCCCCTCTGCCTCTCTGGCAAGGCTACTGTTTGTTCCAATCCTTTCTGCACATCTCTGCTCTTGCGGAAGCCCAGCTCTATCTGCCTCCTCCAGGAAGCACTCCCTGACGTCATCCCTTGAGCTCTCACCACCCTGGGCTCACCCTTGGGCCGGGGGTGGTCCCACTGTCCCCAGGGCGGGGTGGGGGTCGGGGAGCTGAGCCTGGTCTGTGCAGACTGTGCAGACAATGCAGGCAACAGGACACTGGGTGCCCAGGGCCCAGTTCCGGCCTGGCTCAGCCTGGATGGCTGCCCCCGCAGGCCCCTTGGAGGCCCACCTGGATGTTGCGTTCACAGTCCGTCTGCCGGTGCAGCAGCAGCTCGCTCTCTAGCAGGAAGCGCTTGCCGCACTGGTCGCAGATCTGCATGCGGCTGTGGGTCACATTCATGTGCTTCTCCAGGTACCAGCGGTTGTTGAAAACACGCGGGCACTTCTGGCACGGATGGTGCTGCTTTTCCTCCAGCTTCACCTTGGCCCCCAGCCCATCGGCAGCCTGTGGCCCTCGGGAGCTAGGAGCGGGAGCCACTCCTGGAGGTGGCTTTGGCCGCTTCCCGCTCCGCCGCCCGGCCTCCTCTGGCTCAGGGGGGCCGCGGCGACGGGCGGACCTCGTGGCCATGCGACTGTGGGCAGGGGGCTCTGCCCGGCTGCCACGGTGCCCCAGCCCCCCCTGCCTGCCCCCTGCCTCCCCGTCCTCCTCGTCTTCCTCCTCCTCTGGGCTCTCCTGATCCTGCTCGCTGTGCCCTTCCTCTTCCTCCTCCTCTTCCTCCTCTTGCTCGCTGTGCCCTTCCTCCTCCTCGTCCTCCTCATCCTCCCCCTGACTGCCGCCCTCCTCGTCCTCCTCCTCCTCCTCCTCTGCTCCACTGCCTCCTCCCTCCTCTTCCTCCTCCTCCTCTTCTTCCTCCTCCTCCTCGTCGTCCTCCTCCTCTTCCGAGTGTCTCTGCAGCCCGTCCTCCCGGCCCAGCACCATGGTGGCCGGGCCCGTGGCGGCGCCTGGCTTGCCCTCGGGCCCTGTGGACACGTGCAGTGTCTGGTTGTTGAGGTTCACCTCCACGATGATCTGGGACTGCTCCCGCCGACTGTAGGTGCCAGAACCCCCGAGCTCTTCCTCCAGCTCTTCCCCACCCTCCAGCTTGCACAAGCTGGCCGGGGGCCCGCCGGCCTCTTCAACGCCACCTTCCTTCTCCTCCTTGAAGAAGGGCTGAGCTGGCCCAAGGGCGGCAGGCACTGTGCCACCCGTGGCCCCAGCCCCGTCCTCGACGCGCACCGAGTAGGGGTCGGGTCCCTCTCTGGCGTAGATCTTGGGCAGGCCCGGAGCGTCAGCCTCCTGCTTGATGTCGCAGTAGTAGGGGGGTGCAGCTGGGGTGCAGCCGGCAGCCGGCTGGGCGAGGGCCACGGCGCCGGGGCCCGGGGGGCCGAGGGAGCGGGCGTCTAGCAGCTCCTGGCAGGACGCGGCGATGTCGGCCATCTGCAGCAGTGAGGCGGCACTCAGCACTTCGTGGACGTTGGCCGCGTTGACCAGCAGCTTGGACGTGTAGATGAAGTTGAGGATCTGCTGCAGGCCGCCGGGCGCCAGCGCCTCCAGGGACAGCTCCACGCGCTGCAGCTGCTTGTTCTGGGTGAAGAGCGAGTGGAAGAACTGGCTGTAGGCGGCCAGCACGCCCTTGTGGGCAGGGAAGACGCTGCGCTGGGGCACCAGCACCAAGTCCACGTCGCACAGGTCAGGCTGGAAGAGGCGCTGCTCGTTCAGGCGGCCCATCAAGCAGGCGAAGTGCAGTGCCACGTCCTCCACCAGCGAGAACTCGGCCGCCGGTGAGTCCGTCGTCTTCTCAACCAGCAACTGCAGGGCAGAGGGCACAGGTCAGGTCAAGGCCAGCCAGGAGGTGCCCCCCGCCCCCATCACTCTTGGTTCCATGTGACAGAGAAGGTGCCGAAACTCAAGCAAAGACGATGGGGAACCAGGATTCAAGCCCGAGTCAGCTGTCCCTCATAGCTCAAACTCTGGCTGTGACCTTCTGAGGCTGCGTATCAGCTCCTGGGTCAGTAGTTGACTTTTCTGGACCTCCAGCTGTTCCACTGTGAAGTGGGAGCAGTCATCCCGGGAAGGGAAGTGGAAAAGGAGGAAAGGGGAAGGAAAAGGTTCAAGGGTGACCAACCATACAGGTGGGCCAGGAACCTAGGGGTTTCCTGGGATGCAGGATTTTTAATGCTAAAACCAGGGCCCTCCCCAGCAAAAATCAGGACTGGGTTGTCTCCCCAGAGGCATCATTTCAGTGTTTCTGGTCCCCATGGATTCTCTCCCTGACACTCACTTACAGATAAAACCAATCCTGCCCAGCCTCAGACACCTCAGGAACAAAGGTCACAGTCACTGTCCCGGAGGTACAGTGGTCAGAGGCAGAGCACTGAGCAAGGTAACTTCTGTTCCTGAGGTGTTCGGGGTCAGGCAGGATTGCTTTTATCTGTAAGTGAGTGAGTGTAGGGGAGAGAATCCATGGGGCCCGGAAATACTGAAAGGATGCCTGTGGGAAGATGACCCAGTCCTGGTTTGCTGGGGACGGCCCTGGTTTTAGCATCAAAAGTCCTGCATCCCAAGGCCTGTACCAAACCCTTTCCTTCTAGGGCCACCAGACCCCAGCTCAGGTGTGGTCCAGGCCCAGAGGTTCCCAGATGATGTCATCTTGGTGGAGCCTGAAGGAGGCCCTTGAATCTGATTGGTCAGATTATTAGATCCTTGGGCCACATTCAGTACCTGTGAATTGCCCGGAGCAAGGGCTGGCTTAATTCTTGGTCCCACCACAGCGGCTTCCCCAAAAGGTGAGCAGCACAGACAGGCAGGCTGCCCAGTCCCTTGCATGGATCCAGCGCACAGCAGATGTTCAGTTAACATCTATCGATGACCTGCCTGGCTGAACCTCCCCTGCAGGTTCTAGGTTCTGGCCCTCCTCAGGCCCTGTCCGCTAAGTCAAAGCCTCCTACATTTGAGGGTACCTTGTTGCACTGCAAAGCCATCAGCTCTCCTACCCTACACATCTCTCTGGAAGCCTTGGGATGAAACCCTAGTCCCATCCATCCACAGCCTACCCCTCCCCTTTATGTCAGTCCTTTCAGTCACTTGAGTGAGAGGACCTGCCCTGGGCTTCACCCTTCACACCCAGTAGCCCAGGGCAGCACCCACCTCACGCTCTCTCTCTCTTTTTTCAGCAGCTGCAGCTTGCGGGCTCTAGCAGTTGTGGCACACAGGCCCGGCTACCCCGCAGCACATAGGATCTTCCTGGACCAGGGACTGAACCCATGTTCCCTGTATTGGCAACCAGATTCCCAACCACTGGACCACCAGGGAAGTCCACCACCATCTCCCTTGAGTTCCTCCCCAACACCTCCTTCACCCCAGCCAAGAAGCCACTTGTTTTTTCCTCTGTCTCAGGGCTGCTAGCCCATCGAGGCCTGGCCAATCTAACAGGAATAAGGTGCCAACCCCCTCTCATCTCCATCCTCTGACTCATTCTGAATCATCTTCTGGGACCAAACTTTATTACACAGATGGGGAAACTGAGGCTCAGAATGGGAGGGTCTCACAGTCAACAGAGGCAGAGCCCCTGGACTCTCAGTCCTGCTGAGGCCACCCAATCTGTGTTGGACTGGACATTATTCCACGTGGAAGTATTTCTTGGCCTTTAATGAGTCAAAAAGGAGGATGAGGCATCTCAGGACCAGCTGTGCTTCCCCAGACCCCACCAGCACCTCCGGCAACCTGTACCCTCCTCCCTAGAGCTGCTGCCACCTGCAAGTCAGTGAGGGGTCAGGATGAAATTTGGTTGTAACAGAAGTTCCTCAGGGCCTCCAGGGGCTAGAGAATGGTGGGGAAGTAGCTTGGATAAGGACTTGTCAATGTCAGATCCGTTGTGGGGTACCCACCCCAGGTCCACTGCTCCTTCACAGAATGCCCTCCAGTGCCTGTCTGCCATGGGTCAAGGGCAGTGCCTAACATTTCCTGTGTGCACATCTGGTCCCAGGATCCAGTGAAGACTCCTCTGGCCTCAGCAGGAGAGGAAAGGTTAGACTGGGGGGTAGTGTTGCCCCAGAGACTCCATTTCTGAGGCAATATCCCCAGGCAAGGCTGCACCATCCTCGGCCCTTGAGGGGCCCAAGGATCTTACAACCAGGAGTCCTGACTGGACTTCCTTGACCAGGCACATAGATGCTGCCTGAGTCCTTATCTGGCAGCCCCTCAGTGGGATACGGCTACCCCCGGCCTGGTGCCTCCCACACAGGGCCCACCAGCTGTGTCTGCCTCGCCAGCCAGATGTGCCAATTTCCTGAAGCTGTAGATGCCCCTCCCCATCTGGCTGTGCCAGCTGCAGTCACACACCCCACCCCAAGTCCAGGCCAGCTGGGCTAAGATACAAGACCAGAGGAGTGGTCAGGCACTTCTGTTGCCAGGGCATTTCATGCTCTCAAACCCTCCCCCACAAGCCAGGTGCCAGGGACACCTGCTGAGGCTGCTCACCACCGGCAGAGCCTTCTACTCCTGAGAGGTACCCTGCCTCACCATCACAAAACCACCAGCTAGCTCCCTACCCTGCCCCAGAATCTCCCAGGAGGCCCCAGGATGAAACCTGGGTGTCCATCTGCACCCCCTACTCCCATGTCAATCCTTCTGTCCCCGGACAGCAGTGGGGGGACCTAGACTGAGCACGGGGGGCACAGGCTCATGACTTACAGCCTCCTCCTTTTAGGGAGAGGGTATCTATGCCAGCCTCCTCTCAACTCAGGCCACTTCATCCTTCCCGAGAAACAGGCCCAGAGAGGGCGGGGGAAGGGTCCAAGGTCACACAGAGTTTGGACCAGAGCTGCAGGCGTCCTCCCCTCATCCCGCTTGGCCCAGGAGCCCCGAATCCCCTGGCAGGGCGGCTCCAGTGCCCACGTGGCCCAAGGCCCAGGCGGGAATCCGACCTCCTCCCTCCCCCCATCACCCAGTCCGAGGGCGGCGCCGTCCCCGGCCCAGAGAAGCGCCCCCCTCCGCCCGTGCCTAGCAGGACCTCAGCCTCTCGCGCCCAGGCCCCAACCCCAGGAATTTAACCCTTTCCCCGCCCAGGGCCGCGTCAGAGCTCCGCATTCCCAGCCCCCTGGGACCCAGAGAAGGGGTAGGGGAGACCCGGCGAGGGCTAAGATCCCTCACATCCCTCCACGCCGAGACGACTGACTGTTCGCTCGAGAGGGCAGAGCGGGCAGGTGGGCGGATAAGCGGGGGGACAGGCAGGGCCTTGCGTACCATGGTGCCGTGGTGCTGGGGGCTCACAGGGCCCCGCGGGATCCCGCTGCCCCCGGCGGCCAGGCCGGGGCCGCTCCATGTAGCGCCGCGCTGGGGGCCGCCCCCGCGCAGGGCCCCGCGACCATGGCCCCCGGGGGCGCGGCCGGGCGGGCGGAGGCGCAGGGCCGCGGCGAGTCCAGCCGCCGAGCAGCTGCGGCCCCAGAGCCTCAGGCGCGGCGGGCGGGGGGCGCGGGGCGCCGATTGGAGCCCGCGCGTCAGCTGGGGCCGCCGTCTGGACGCTTAAAGGGCCAGGCCGCCCTGCGCGCCGGCAGGGGCGCGGACACGCGTGGTGCGCGCCGTCCGGGTGCAGCCAGCCCCGCCTCGGGCCGCCGCGGGCTCCGGCCAGGCCCTGCCGCTCCCGACCTAGAGGATGGTCCCTGGACTCACTCTCGCACCGAGCCCCCTTTCCGCCGGGAAGTTCATCCCGGAGTCTAACCTGGGAGCCCTTCAGCTGCGCCACCGAGGTGGGGTCATAGTAGGAGGAGGCCCCGAAATGGGAAAGCTGGGCGCTCCCGCCCCCACCAACCAGTTACAGAAAAGGCTTACACCTGCTCCCCTGAGCGACCTCACACTGAGGGGCTGAACCCCGCGTATCCTCGCTAGGTCACCATCCCCACCCTCTGACCTGGGCTGCTCTGACCTGAGGGTGAGTCTAGGATCTCCAACTGAGATAGCCCCCCCACCCCGATCCCTGGGCAGCTCAGGGTTTATGTTGTTCTGTCTCCAGGACTTGCTTCTGGTCGATCCATACTGACCTGGTGGCTGCCTCTGGCTGCACCGGGCAGCCCAGGGCAGGAGATGCGAGAATGCGAACCACAGCTGCATCGATCAAATACTTTCATGTGACAGACCCAGAGCTGGGAGAAGGCAAGACTAGAGGAGTGAGGACCAGAGGCCCAGGTCCCACTGTGTCCCCCAGCTGTGTAGCTTGATGGCTGCTGAGAGGCCTTCCTGCTGTTTCTGCTGGGGAGATGCAGCCAGGCCTTTGGAATGCTCTGGCATGGATGCCAGTGGGGGCTGGGGGCTGGTTGTGCTGGCAGAAGGCTGCAAAGAAACACTGCCAGGCCAAGCAGGCGGCAGAGTGGGGACCACAGGGCGCTGGGCCTCGCAGAGCCTAGGTGGTGGCTGGGCCATCATTCATATGGCCCATGTCATCATTCGGATGCTTCTGTTCCCCCACTCCAAGCTGATGGCTGCCGCATGTTTGGTCACTTTCACATTGCCCACATCCTGGCAGTACCACACTGTATCCCCCACCCCCTTCGCTCACACATGCACTTGTGCTTACACACCCGCCCATGTCTGGCTGTAGCAGTGTCCCCTGAGTATGCCACCTTGCTCACGAGTGGGCAGGGCCTCTGGGGCCAGCTCAGAGTAACTTGGTTCTGGGTGCCAGAGAAAGAAATGGAGTAGAGGCCAAGATCCCAGGCAGGCGCCATCACATAGTCTGATGTCTGTCCTGTGAAACTGCAAGGGCCTCCCGTGAGGCCAGGATTGCTAGGCCCTTAAGACAAGGCCATTCCAGGGTCAGGGAGAAAACATCTCATGGGCAAAGACGGGGGTGACCAAAGAGTGCCGAGAAAGAGGAGGAAACCACATAGCTGGATGCAGAGTGAGATGAGACCCTGGTGGAAAAAAAGAGATGGCAAGAGAAGGGCACAGATGGGGGCTCATGCCCCCAGCGATGACCACACAGCAGATATCCCGCATCTCTGTGGCTGTGGTGGGTGAGCTGGCTCAGCTCCCAAAGGCCTCAAGCTGAGGCCAGGCCAGAGCAACCTGCATGTCTGACCAGCCTCAGGGCTGCCTTCTGCTTCTTCCACTATCCCAACCCACTTCCTCATCTGACTCTGTGGCTCCCTTGCACGGGCCTGGGAAGTAGTAAGAGAGGAACTGTGTACCCATTGGTTGGCCAAGGACAGTGAAGGCAGAGCAGGACAGATCCCACAGTCAGATACCAGAGTGAGGAGCCAAGGAAAGGTGAGGCTGGAGCAGCCTGCCCCACGAACTGGGAGAAGCCTGGCAGAGGGCTGCAAGGGACACTCTTGGGCCCATTTCCCAGCCAAGGTTTGGCAGGGGTTGTGGCCAGCATGACCAAGGTAGGGCTGCTGGCCCTTTTGGAATTGGCCTTGGTTGCAATGGTCAAGCCAAAGAAGGGGATGGAGGTTGGGTGAGAAAGGAGGGAATAGGGAGCTCAGTCTTCCTGAAGACCCCGGCTGTTCCCCTTTCTTCTCTGGCCTACAGCCCATCTACTGGGGGAACCAGTTCTGGGAGAGGCTACTGACACTTGGGTCATGAGACATGGCAGGAAAGTACTGTCCGAAGAGCTGTCTGGTGGGCTCGTGTAGGGCTGGCTCAGAGCTGAGGACTGAAAGATGAGTAACACTAGAGCAGAAGAAGAAGGGTACTCCCCTGCACATGCCCCAAGGGAGGATACAGTTAAACATCTGCAGGGAACTAGAGGTGATTTGATGTAGCAGAATCCAGATTCTCGTCCTGTAGGAGTAGCCGGATAGAGATAGGCAGAATTGTTCCCTTGGCCTTGAAAAGGGCCATGCCACAGGATCTTCCCCTCAGGGTTGGTCAAGGCAGGCTTTCTGGAGGGTCTAAAGTGGGACGAGTTATTGGGGAGGGGGATCCCAGGCCAGAATCACATGCCACGGGGGCAAGTCAGGAGTTTGTGGAGACCAGGGCAGGGCTGGATGATCCTCAGACACTCGGGACTGGGTGCTGGCAAGGTCAGCAAAGCCACACCCCTGCTTCTAGAGGCCAGCTCGGTTTTTGGCTTTTTTTCCCCCACAACTTCCCTAAGCTTCTAGCCCCAAACTTCTCTCCCATGTCGGAGGAGGAACAGACTCAAAACGTGCTGGGGCAGCACTTGCGTGTGTCTGCACACAACAGGGTTTAGCCTCCCTAGGCGGGGCGTGGAGCTGCGTAACTGCAATGGGGGAGGAGTAGAGTGGGGAGTGCCAGAAAACAGAAAGGGACATTGCAGCATGGGGCTGGAGGGGTGGCAGGAAGTTCAACTTACCCACTAGGTGTGGACCCAGGGCTCTGTAGGTTGAGGGAGCACAGATCCCTGGGTGGGGAGTTAGAGGGGAGTGGATTGCTCCTGTTCGGAGCTCAGCACTAATAGGCTACAGCTGTAGGTGGTAGGGCCTAACTCAAACCAGCAGGTTGCCCAGTTCCCTCCAGCAGCATAAACGTCATGGCCTAGGCATTTAAGGCCTCCCTAGCAGCTTCCAGGATCCTCTCCCACCCTGCTGGTTCCAGGGGCCCTGGGCCTCTCACTAGTGACTGAACCTGGCCCTCCTCATACTCTCCACCTGGAGGAAAGCCCAGGAACTAGTGTCCCTGAACCACTTCAACGTGTGCTTAGTTCTAAGCATTTAATCCTCACCACTCCTAAAATGGAGGAGTTATATTAATAATTATAAAGGTCAAACAATTTACCCAGTTACCCACCAAGAAGTGTCAGAGTGAAACTTGAACCCAAAGTCTGGCTCAGACCCCAAACCCTTAAGGGCTGTGCCACAGAATAGTTGCTCACAGAAATCCTTTACTCCTTCAAAATAAAATCAGGTTGGGCCAGAGACATTGAGACCAGTGGGATCTTTCTCTGAAAATCTAGCCTGGTGGCAGAGGTTTTAGTTGCAGTAGGCCCTGGGTGACCAGAGACTGGGGACATGCCAGCCCAGAGCCCTATCCCCTGTGGGCTCTCTGGGAGGCCGGTTCATCTCCAGGATGGTCCGGAAAGGGATGTGCACTCCTGGTTTTCATGTCTGGTTGCACCCTCTTTCTAGGTGTGAGCTGAGAGACCAGTAGTGTAAGGACCATTAGCCTCACATTACAGAGTCAGGCCTCCAGATGCAGAACGCAAGTGTCTGTCCTGAGAGCTCAGGTCACTTTTTTTTTTACCCCAATGTCCTCAGATCTCCAGGCTGGCTGAAGAGACGCAACCCTCCCCCAGCTAGTCTGGGTCCTGCAGACTGTGAAACTCGGCTCAGTCTGTAGAGCTGGAGTTCGATAGCTACAGAAGGTGAATGTTGGAGTCTGGGGTCTCCAAGAGGCAGAAGTGCTTGACCCCAGCTTGGCATAGCCCCACTGCAGTCTTTCTGATTCACAGGGAGTAAAGGACACAGGAGCAGTGGAGCACTCTGCCCTTTCCACTGAAATCATTCAAGAAAACAGTCCATTAGAGCCTCCTGCTCCTTTGCGTGTTGCTCAGGTAGGCCCTCCTTGCCTCACGTTCCTCAGGCACTGGCTGAAGCTGCCCAGGGTCTGTCTACGAGCTGCCATCTTCCAGGGATCCACCTCCTCTCCCCAACCTTTAGAGCATCAGAGAACTTCTCCCTGCTGTGCAGGAGTCCTCTTGGCACTCTGCCCAGTTCATTCTTCACAAGTCCCTCACGGGATTTAGGCACTCACCTCTGAGCAGCGGCAGAGTGGATTCCCTCTCCTAAAGACCAGCCATCTGAGCCCAGCCTCTTCCCACATGAGCCATGGCTTCTGGGTCCCCTCACCTGGCCACAAAGTTTGTGTCACTCATTCTGCACTGGTGGAACCTCCTTTCTCTTCCAGTGATGCCTGGCCAGTATTCATGGTCAGTTGTGAGGGGCATTTATTTCCCTTGAATCCTCTTGCTAGATAATTCAGAATAGTCAAAAGTCCTTGACACATTTCCTCCCAATACTGCCTAGTCAATCAAGATGCTCACTATCAGAACATCAGTAAAGATCATGGCTCTTTCTAAAAAATAAGACCCTAAAGGAACCTCACTTGGGGATTTCCCTACAGCAAACCGACTTTACAATTTTCTTTAAATTTTAAGGCAACACATCCAGATTTGACTGTTTTCAGGAACTACCTGACTTGGCAGTTTACTGTTAACTCAACTTTGGAAACTGACTCTCTGCCAATCTTACTGTGTGAGGTTATGTTGTATTCACTAAGAAAGTACAAATCCCTTTGAGTTCTGAGGAGAAAAAAGTTAATTGTACTTGCCCTGCAAATTCTCATGTGGATGCTAAAAATATCACCACGAATATTTCTCCCTGAGTAAGTGCTATGTGCTTGCCTGGTGAACCAGTGTTAGGGAGAGAAGGCGGAGGCTGTAGGTGGCTTAGCAGGTAAACATGCTGTCCCTGGGCAGCATCTCACAGATGGGGTGAGACACAGTCCCCTTCTCAGCAAGGATGTCTGTATGCAGGTCACCTCAGCTGGATGACAACTGGACCTGAAAGAAATCTGGAGTTGGTAGGGGAAGCATGACCAAGCACCATCAATGGCTCTCTGCCTAGGTAAACATTTCTGCCTGAAGTTGTCTCTAGCACCACCTCGTGCCCCACCACTAATACCCGGCCAGAAGAAGAAAATGAGCCACAGAGAGAGGAGATGGAATCTCTTACCTGGCTGGGTCAGCAAAGAGACTCAATGCTTCCTTTTCCATTTCAGAAAGACTATTTGAAGTCTTGGTGAATAAAGAAGAATGAAACATGCACAGACTCAAACTTAGACTAAGTATACAGTTTAATTTCTACAAGGCCTCCCTTTTAAGTTTTAAGGAATTTAAATGAAGTATATACAAATTAGACATTGCCAATATATACAAAAGTATTTTCTACTGTTTTTGAACAATACCAGCTATATCATGTTTCATTTGCAATAAAGAGGACATTACAAAAACAGTCCAATAATGCATTTTCTATTAAGAAGCACAATACACGACGTAATTCAATTTTATTAAAAAATAACTTAAAATACAGAACAATCCCCTTTAGGAAGAAAAGCTATTTCTGTAGTCCATTCAGTAAACACACAAGTTGAATGGTGCAGCTGAGGGCTGTTCTTTTCCATGGAGAAAACAAACGAGGCTTCTAGGGCTCACCTTTTCAGGATAAAATTCTACCCACAGCACAACCTGCAAAGTTATTGTCTGTGGGAGGTAGAATTCTAAAATGCCCTTCCCTCTTTTCATGCCCCAATCCCAGAAACCTGTAAATATATCACTTCTGTGATTACATTCTATGGCACAGCTGACCTTAAATAGGGACACTATCTCACACATGAACCGTGATCTAATCACATGAACCTTAAAACAGAGGAGGAAGGCAGAGAGATCTGAAGCATAAGAAGACCCCGATGGGCCATTGCTGGTTTGGAGATGGAGGAAAGCGCACAAGGAGGAATGCGAAACAGCCTTAAGGAGCCAAGAGAGAGGACCCCAGCTGACAGCCAGCAAGGGACTGAATACTGCCAACAACCTGAATTAACCTGGAAGCAGATTCTTTCCCAGAGCCTCCACAAAGGAATGCCGCCCTGCTGACCCTTGATTTCAGCCTTGTGAGACCCTGAGCAGAGAATCCAGCTGTATCACGCTGGACTCATGAGCTACAGAACTGTAGGCTAAGAAATGAGTATTGCTTTAAGCTGCTAAGTTTGGGATAATTTGTTATACAGCAATAGAAAACTAATACACTGCCTAAAGGTAACTTTTCTTAACGTGATTAGATTTGGCAGTTTTGGTTTGAGTTCTAAATGCAGTTTTTTCCACTGAATATTATTAAAGCAATATTCTCCTCTGCAGGCAACTTTTGAGAATGCTCATATGAACCACACATTGTTTTATATTCATTATCAAGTGTTTGCTTGAGTCAGATCCTACTTTCTAATGTACTCTCATCTATCAACTTGGCAAAAAATTGGCCACTTAACCCTGTTTATGAACCTTTTATAGGTGATGGTTTTAATACATCCCAGGTCACCCCTCCATCCATCAGGGGTGGTCAGATCCCTTCAACTGAGGGTTCTTTCCCACTTCCCAAGTATAGCAGGCAAGGGGTAGGATGGCACAAAGTTCTGCATCAAATATCCAATATGAATTTCTTCTGCATAACTGGATAAAGCTGGCACTAAGGTGATTAAGTACACTTGGGGAAAAAGCTCAAACTAAAGATAAAAATACCCAAAATCTCACCAGTTTTTATAGGTCAAATCATTTTTTACAGGAACCACCCAAGACACTGAATATGTGTAACCTATGCAATACTGCACACCCTGATTTCCTGTCTGTTGTCATAGGTTTACCAATCTCACACAAGGTTTCACTGCATCACTGCAGGCCACTGAAACAGGGAAACATGCTGGCGGGTGCTAAGAACAGTTCAACTGCTCTTCAACTGCCTCAGTTCTGGGCAGCATACCCAAGTGGTCACACAACCCTCTGCCAATCCTGCCCGCTCCATGGCCCCCAGCCCACACCTGTACTTGAGAGAAGCTCTCCAAATAGTTAAAGTGAATACAGCTTACAATGAACCCTACTTGGTGCCAATGAATTTTTTAAAAATTTATTTCTCTCTCTGATGGAATTCTAATGTATAGTATATAAGAATAATGCACCAAAAGTTACCAAGCACCAGAGCATAAACTGGAATAGAACTTTTTTTTTTAAAAACAAACTGAACTTCTAACAGTATTTATTAAAAGAGCACATGAAACATTAGGGCTACAGAGACAGTGCAGATATTTATAGTTAAGGCTGATCTATTCTTTTTAACCTCACCCGCCAGCCTGAAATAAGACAGTAGGCTGTTATTATGACCATGTCCTTGATCCTCTGAGACAACAAAGAAAGGAGCCACTGCCTTACACTCCTGGTTAGCATCATCAGTATCAATTTTGGGTGGTTTGTTTTTAAGAGTACACATGAATAAGACTGTGTAATTGGTATGCAAGTATTTGGTCACTTTTCACAGTTCTCCTTCAGTTCTATGCTTGGGCAGCATAGATGCTAAAACCTTAAAAATGGGCAAAAAGAATTTGTATTCTAAGAAATACATGAGACAAATAATCTATCTAAAATAATATTGCAAATTATACTTAAATTTCATGATTTCTTGATTCAAGAAAAAGAAATTAATTTCCATAGTTGGCTACTGTAAAATGTGGCATACAAATATTTTAAGGAGACATATCTGTATTTTAAATTCTATGCACATGTAAATGAACAAAAAACAATTAAAAGTGTCTATTTTTCAAATTCATCTCTAATAGGGAAATAGAACAACAGACTGCCATTAAGTTTCTTAAATTTTTAAGTTACCAGATATTTACACATAAGATATAATTTGTATAAAAAAAGGGGACACTTTCAACTGTATCTGCTGCTTTCACTGGGACTTCGGTGATGAGAGTAACTTCGGTCACTTTCACTGTCAGAGCCATAAGATCTACAACTCCTGTATAATAAGACAAAACAAATATACAAATACCTTTTAATTCTCAACCCTTTGAATTCCTGTTGAAGCTTCTTTTTTGATATGAGGGGCTTGAAGGCAAGTGACTTGAGGAGGCAAAGCATAGTGGGTAGAAAAGTACAGTACTGACCATGACAACACTGTGGACTTTTCAAAGATGTTAGTGACAGACGGTGGTAATATCGAGGTGTAAATAAAGAAACAGCATTTCTTGGGGAATTACTTGAAATACACTCAAGGAAATGAGAATAATTTTCCATGTTACCCAAAATGAACATCAATATTTAATTAGACTGAAGAAGTAAGGGGAAAAAAGGCCCACAACACGAGTTTCATTAAAAGACAAGGAAATCAAAATCAAATCAAAATGTGAGCCCAATGAGGGATGAGGGTGACGTGGGGCAGGGAAGGGACCGCTGGGATAGTGAGTCAAGAAGACTTTGGTTGTGGTCACCATTCAGTTATTTTGAAAAATATCCACAGAGAGCCAGTCACTTTGCTAGATGCTAAGGGCACATACACAGCAGACTAGAATTCCCTGGGGCTCAAGGGTAGTCTGGAATAGGGGGTAAGATAAATAAAACACACAGCAGGGAACATATCTCAGGGTGAGCAGTCAGGAAGGGCTTCCCAGGGGCAGTGAGTTGGTTATTTCAAGAGGCAGGATGGGAGATGGTGAAATGGGCATGTGAATCTCTAGCCAGAAAATAAAGGTTCCAGAATGTTAGTGCAGGGAACACAGAAAAGCCCAAGCTGGAGCTGGTAGGTGGCGAGGCCTCTATGCAATACTCAGGAGCATGGACCTGCCCCTAAGGTCACTGGGGTGTACTTGAAGAGTTTCAAATAAGGGAGTGTCTGTATCACACTGAAATTCTATAAGCACCACTGACTGTAACTGCAAGACACGGGGGTAGTGCGGTGGTGGTGAGGGAGGGTAAGACCAGAAGCCACCAGGAAAGAGACACACAAAAAGTAACCAGAAAGACTTCTGCAATAACTATGTGTTACATAAAACATATCTATGAATATATATTAACACATAAAAAACATTTTTAACCATATAAACCACAAATCCTGCTACTGAAGCAAGTGACTGTGACATTTTATTACACATTTAAAAAAAATACTACCTTTTTAAAATTAGAAACACTGACAAACTGGCTGTTATTTCTAGCAAGTAACTCTAAAGAATGGGCCACGGTTTGAATGGTCTTCTCTCTTTATTCCTTCCAAAAGAAATATTTGTCCAAGGATATGTGAATATTTAAAAACCCACTTTAGATTCAAACATTAACCACAACCAATAAACAACTCTTAACACAAAGCCCACTTTCAGTAACAGCCTTTGGACTGATGAAATTCAAGAAGAGGAAGAATCTCTGTCCTTAGAAGATGATGCTTTCTCTTCTATAGCAGTCTATCGCCCCACACCCCAAGTGCCCGCAGTAACTTACAGTGCTTGAAAAAACAGAGACCCACCTGGATCGCCTATTGTAGCTTCTGCCTCGGTGATAACTGTCACTCCTCTGGCTTCTACTTCGGCTCCGACTCCTGCTATAGTAGCTATCATAAGTGTAGGACCTGCTTTAACAGCAATAACAAACACTAAATTTTCCCATTCAAATATTCATATATTCCTATTTCTTTTTAGGTTCTTAAGTGTCCTCACAGAACACCAGCATTATATGACAGAATGAAGACATATGTGCATAACACGTACTGAAAACATTTAATAACTGTCCCAAATCAGACTTACCATATTAAACAGAAAAACGTTAATTTCTTTTCTGCATTGAAAAATATCACAAAGTTGACACTGAGTTAGTTCAACTGAATCTGGTGCATCTTATTGGCAATTATAGTCAAAAAACCCCTCCCATTACAATTTGACATCAACTATCGCTTTTGACACTAGAACAAAATGGGTCAACATATAAAAACTGTTTAAAAAATCAAAGACATGTTTTCCCATGAAATACAACATCTTTAAAAAGGGAATTAAGGGGTGGTTTCCCAGTCCCTGTCCATACCTGGACCGACTGTGGGGATCATAGGAGCTGCTCCTGGATCTGCTCCGGCTGGACGTCCTAAGAGTAACCACATGAGGGACCATAATTTGTGGATCAGGACAGGCTACATAAAAATCTACGCATTTATTTACCCATTAAGGAGAAAACACAATGAAATCCAGCAGCTATATTTATTTCATTTTTCATATTAAAAGCATACTGGAATTTTTTTTTTTTTAAAGCCTGTTGGGTTTCACAGGAAAGGTTTTAAGTTTTACACAAATTCTTCTATGAGGTGCACATAAAGAAACTCACTGGGGAAGAACTGGGTGGGGAAGGGGAAGACACAGGTGGGACACTGGTTTGGTATTGAGCAGCGACAAGACCCTTTTCAACAGCTACTCCACTCTGCCCGTGCAGGGAGACAGATGGGAAACCACATCGCAGGGTGGGATTCACGAGCTCACCTATGACTTTTGTAACTGCGGTAGGAACTGCTCCGGCTCCTTGTGCGGCCTCTGCTGTACCACCCTCTGCTCCGACTTCTAGAGTAGCTTCTTGATCTACAGTTAAGAGTGGAAAAAATATAATTATATTAACTCATTGTGTGTTAAGATTAATTACTAGTAGGGCAGGAGTGGGAAAACCCAATAGAGGAAAGGTCTTTGGAAAGGTCTCTCATAAACTCCTCACAGCAGGTACGACAAGAGATGGCTAATGAGAGTTTAAACTGAACAGAATGAAATAAAAAACAGAAAAGGCTGATACAAGTATGTTCATAGGAGCCGTTTCTGTAATACCAGCAAGAGGAAACAATCCAAATCTTCATTAAAAGCAGAATGGGTTTAAAAAAAATTAACACAGATACATACTGAAATATCCTAAAAGTAGGAAAATTAACTACGTTTACATGTATCAATACAGTTAAATCTTGGGAACATAATGTTGAGTGAAAAAGGCGAATGTAGAACATCTATACATATTAAAAAGGATTCTATTTGAAAACAACAAAAAACATTATAGATAGATAGAAACACTTATAGAAAAACAACAAAGAAAAACAAGAAAATTATAATAGAAGTTTAGAATAATATTTAACTCTCGGAGAGAAGAGAGAAAGTAGTGTAGCTTCAGGTTGGGCTCTATTATGTCAAAGTTCTATTTTTTGAGATAGAAAATTGTTTTCTATACCTTAATCATTTGTAGGTTTTATACCTTAATCATTAAAAAATTTATACCTATTTAATATTTAATAAAACAAACAAGAAACTTAATGCAATTTTGCCCTCACCCTGCATTCATTTCGCTTCCCACCCTTTTCCCCCTAGTTTGTACCTGTCATTCAGGATCAGAACAATACCCCTGTGTATATGCTACTTACGTAATATCTTCACAGGTTGTAGTTAGTATATACTTATGTTCTGGAAGACAGGTGCAGTTTATTTGCAAAGACATTCTGTTCTCATAAGATTCTAGTCATTTACTCAAACAATTATAGGGTAACTCGGTGAGGTGACTGAAAGATGAGTAGCAAATAGTCCTTGACTCCAATGAGTTCACAGGCCAGAAGGGGAGTCAGGCCCGGGTAGGTAACCGAAATAGGGAGGCACAGTTTAGCTATCTCAAGTCTACCACCTGTGAGCTGCTCAACTTAAGAGCAAAATTCTCAGCATTTCTGAAATGAAATACTACCCACTCCAAAGGCAGGGGTAGGAAGGAAGATGACAGTGACCAGAATCACCAACAGCTTCAGAGGTGAATGGTAGGTAGACAATGAGCAGACAGTAGACTGGAGAAGCTCAACAGGCACCTGCATCTAGACCATGAACCCAGAGAGAAAAGGCCAGAATTCACCAGCTCTCTGGGGCTTGCTGTGAATCAGAGCAGGAGGAAGAAGAGAAGTCCACACTCAAGCATGAGGGGGGATGTCCACATTCAAGCAAGTCCAAGGGATGAGGAGAGCCAACAGAGGGATTCCAGAAGGACTGAAAACGTGCCCTGGGACTGGCCATGCAGAAGTACCTGAAAATCTTAAGTCAGCTGAGTGAGATGAGGGGAGGGAAGGCATAGACTATAAACTGCAAGCAACTGAAGAGTAAATGGGAGATGGTTATTTTAGATGGTAAATGTTGGTTCCTATTTTTAAAGAAATCTGGGTAAGGGAAAAAAACGACTGATAAAAAAATAGAAGAAAAAAGTTAAAGATTCTTAGTCTATCTTAAGTTAAAGTGATGAAAAGCAAGCACAAAATAATAAAGGATATGAGTAAGAGGCAGTGAGGTAAAACCATGAAAAGTTTACAAGAAAAGAATACAAATTAGTTATTAACTTCATACCACCATCACCAATTTTTTCAGTTGTAAAAATGTTCCTTCTCTGCATTATTCAGCCTATGTCAATGACAAAAGTTAGCTGTAACTTGAACCAAAAATCAATCGATCAATCAAAAGATGATCATTTTTTACCATTTCCTGCCCCCTGAATAAAGATCAACTAGATGCATGTCTTGGGGGAGCGAACTTTGCCTCTCTGGCCCTCACCTTCCACTTGTATAAACTGGAGGGTTAAATTACTGATTTCTAAATCCTACATATTCCTTAAATCAAGATTCCCTTCTAAGGCATGACTGATAGCATAGAGTGGGCTCACACCTTTAAAGATGGAGACCCTGTCCCCTATGATGGCAACGCATTGCAAATACCAGGGAGCTTTAACTGATAGCAATAGTTTTTTACCCTGAACCCAAACTTCTTCCCCTGAAATCTCTACTCCCTGTGTCTTCAATAGCACAAGCCTTCTCCTTATTTCCTCCCAGATATTTGGAAATAGTGGTCTTGTCCATAACTCTGATGTTCTTCCAAACAAAATGGTAACGGACTCTGCTTGGGAGACAAAAAGGAAAGAGAGTGACACTCACCGATAAGATGATGTGGAACTTCTCGATCGACTTCTTGAGTGACTATAGGAGACAGACCTTGTTCTGTGTCTTGATTTGGTCTCAGACTTACTTCTAGATCTACTTGGACTCCTGGACTGGCTATCACCATCTCGACTAGGTGTCTGCTCATCACTTGAACTCTCCTGATTTCTTGGCCTCCGGTTTAAGCGTGCCGTCTTTCTTACTTCATCAAAGAGAGACCCAGGCCGAACTTTATTTTTGCTTTTAATTTCTATTCTCAAACCCTGTGGTTTCATTTCAGGCACAGCAGTCAATGCCTTAACGTCCGTAGCACTGGATGTGGTAGCAGATGGTGCTGCAAGGTTCCCCACACCTTGCAGGGGCTTCCATTTATTATCCATGAGGCTGGTCTGGCTTTTCTCAGCTACCTCTTTCTTTATGGTGCTTTCTACGGCACTGGCCAAGCTGGCAGAGCCACTGTCCTGTTTTCCCATCTCACCGACCATTTTGATTTCTGACATGCTGCTTTCCTGTTTTCTCAACTCTGCCTCAGAATACTCTGCTGGAATATCCTGCTTTAGAACAATGCTTATATCCGGGGTATCAAGCCTTGAATTTCCTAGAGGGGAAGCCCCCTCGGCCTTTGCTGGGGAGCTCCGATCAGGAGTGCAAATCTCCATGTTGTCATCTGCTTGAAGCATATCCTCCGCTCCGCTTGGGATGCTCTCTTCAATATGCTGAATGTTTGGGGCAGAACTGACTGCATTTTCATCAGTGTTTACAGTTACAGGAGAAATGCTTAGTTTAACATCATCTTTAGTAGGCTGATCAATATCTGATGAAACTGTTGTGCTATGTTTACCTGAAAGGCTGCTGTCTTCACAGGGCTTCTCAGTTTGGGGAATATTTTCTTTTATGGTTTCACTGTTTTCAGAACCTTGTTTTTTCTCTTTTGCCTCCTGAGTAACTTGCTTTTCATGAATCTCATCCTCCTCCTCTTCACCAAATTCTAGTGGAGGCTGCCAGTGAAATGCTTGTTTTCGTTTTGGAGTCTTGTGCTTTTTATCTTTTTTCCCTTTTAATTTCTCTTTTGCTTTTTTGGTGTGCTCCCTTTGAATATTCTCCTTTGAGCTGTGTTTATGCTTGCGTGGCTTTCCTCTAGTGTTTTCTGAATTGGAATAGAATCCCTCAGAATCAGAGGTTGAGGAGCGCTGTTTGCTTGATTTCCAGGCACTGTTACCATCAGGCAGTGAAGGATTTGCTGAAGACTTGGTTGTGGGTTTGGCTTTGATGTGAATTTCACCAGATTCTGACTCAGAATCCGAACTGGCCTCACCTTCCTCCTTATCAGAAGATGGCCGGGAACTATTTTTATTGTTTTTAGTTACATCTCGTTCAGAATTTGACTCAGAGTCCCATTTACTCCCAGCATAATTCTTCCTTTTAGGCTTACTGCTATTTCTAAAGTGATCAGAAAGATTTTCTTTCAAAGTTCTTTTTTTTGAACGAGAGCATTCCTGTTCAGGCTTAGATTTCTCCCCATCTCTGTTTCTCTCTTGTTTATTATTCACCTCCATTTGGACTTGCTTCTCTTGGGCTGACTGCGTAACCTGAACACTTGACTGTTCACTGTCTGAAGAGTAATCTAAAGATGATCTGCTTTCACTGTACTTTCTATGACATGAAGACTTGTCTCTGCCTTTGACATATCTGTTATGAAGTGCTTTTTCAGAGCTGCTGCTGTGCCTTCTATTTGAGGTGTAACTTTTTTTCCCACTGGATCTAAATTTCCTCTTGGCTCGTCTTCCATCATCACTGCTAACAGAAGAGTATGAAGATGATCTACTACATCGTGAATGGTCACTGTATTTATTTCGTGAATGAGATCTAGATGAGGGAGACCTAGACCGTGAATGTGAACTAGCTAAACTTAGAGACCTTGTGTATGATCTGGAATAAGATCTACTCCTAGATGATCTGCTCCTTGACCTTGGTGAACTTTCTGAACTTCTATCACTGTATTTTGAATAAGCACTACGATCACTTCCTGAATTTTTTTCTCTTTTACGGTATGACGATGAACCACCAGTCTCTTTAATATTTGCTAAACTGTAAGTGCTTTGGATGGGCAGCAAATGGGTTGTTTTAGCTTTCATTTCCTGGATTCGTTCGTAAGAGGGCTTCCAGGGCTTCTGCCCAGGCTTCCACCTTGAAGGAGGGGGGCTGTCACTCAGTGGTATAACAGGAATATTTTCTGCCACCACTGGTTGTACTACAACACTTTCATTTTGTGTCACTGTTGCTCTTAAAGGTTCTGTTTTAACAGGTATATTTTCACTTAACTGAGAGGCTGTTGTTCTTGGTGATTTTGATGCTGTTCTTTGGTGCCCCAAATTAGAACTAGATCTAGACTTTGATCTACTTCGAGAATGTGATGAAGATTTTGATGCAGTCCTTGATCTTGAACTTCCTCTAGAATAAGACTGTGAGAGAGATTTTGATCTGTATGAGTCTCTGCTGGAATGGGTTGAAGAGCTCTGGTCATCCTTATCAGATTTAGACCAATCCCTCTTGGACGAGTGATGAGATGACGACGAGGAAGAATGAGATCTCCTTTCTCTATCACATGAGGATTTCACTCGTCGGGTTGAAGATTTTAAGGATTCTATGTCAGACGGTACAATAATCCTCCTCTTCTTAGTCTGTTTGTGCCTTCTGCAATGTTTCTGCTTTTTAGCTTTCTTTTTATGCTTAACCTTTTTCTCTTTTCTGCGTTTTTTATGGTGACCATCAGAGTGTCTTGCTGTACTCAGATCTGAATAATATCCATTATAGGACCACGATCGGGATCTCTGGGACAAGCTCCTTTCATCCCATCGGCTTGAACAGGGGTCACTTAATCTATAAAAAAGACATAATATGCAGGCAGTTATTTACAAGCATGTTTTCTATGCTTTAAAATTAAAACACATTTGTTGTCAATACTAGGCATCAACAAAAGCCTAGTTAACAACCAAGTACTAACTCTATCAATGCTTTAAGCACATGTAGGAAGGATAAAGCAAATAGTTGATAGGCCTGGTCCTGATTTCAAAGAAACAACTATTAACAGATTCATTTACAAAAGGATTTTTCCAGAGTCAAATCAGGAATTTTCAAATTTGATAGGGAAATAGTTTTGAAAAGCAAACCAACTAATTACAAAAGCACTGCTGACCTACCAAATTCCTGGCTTTGATCTGCTCAATAATGCTCTGCCTCCAGGAATAATTTCTGAGGGAGTCACATCAAATTCCCAAACAATTTGCTGATTCTCTGTAGATACAGGATAACTGCCCAAACTTTAAGAGAAGCCTCCTTTTTTTTTTTTTTGGCTGCATGGCTTGTGAGATCTTAGTTCCCTGACCAGGGATGGAACCTGGGACCTGGCAGTGAAAGCTCCAAGTCCTAATCACTTGATCACCAGGGAATTCCTGACAAGCCTTTCTTTCCTTTTTAAAAAAATAATCTTATTTATTTTTGGCTGTGCGGGGTCTTCATTGTTGCGTGTGCTTTCTCTAGTTGTGGTGAGTGGGGGCTACTCTCTAGTTGCGGTGCGTGGGCTTCTCATTGTGGTGGCTTTTCTTGCACAGGCTCTAGGGCACGTGGGTTTAAGTAGTTGCGGCTCCCAGGCACAGACTCAACAACTATGGCACACAGGCTTAGTTGTTCCAAGACGTGTAAGATCTTCCCAGATCAGGGATTGAACCCGTATCTCCTACACTGGCAGGAGGATTCTTTACCGCTGAGCTACCAGGGAGGCCTGCCTCTTCTTAAGAAACTAGCATGACTATTGTTTTATCTCAGGATCATAGAGGTAATCAGTGACTTTCCCTTAAGGTTTTAGTTAAACTATTTAGTACAGAAACTGGCGGAAAAGTACACGAAAACTAAGATGCAGGCTTTACAATATCAGTGCTAATGTCAGGGCTCAAAACTGTTCTCAGTGCTACCATATCTATACCACTTGCACACAGCAGATCACACAACCTGTCCTCCCTCTTTTAACTCTGACCCATTCCGCTGGATGGCCACAGAGAAAGAGAATTCTACACAGGGTCCCATTGGTATATTTTGCACTAGCTATTCTGGGGCCAGCCCCACTTCTAAAATAGATATTCCACTGTGGAGTGTCACTAAAGACAAGAGATGGATACACTTCTGAAGAAGCAACAGTCCCTAAAGTCAGAAGTTAACACACACAGTGGCTTCAAATTTTCTTATCTACCCATTAGTGACTACAAAAAAAAAGGCTATGGAAGAATCTGCTATGTAATTTTTTAAAATAAAGTCCTGATTATTGCTAAAATTAAATAAGAAATCTTTAAGAAATTCAGTAGGGTTATGGTCTTGTGAGAGAAAATAGAATTTTGATTTAAAAGTATCCAAAGCCAATCAGCCCTCCTTCCATTTCATTAAGCATTCCCAAATGTATTCTCTGGTCACAATCTAATTTTAAACATAAATCTTTAAGTGAAAAATCTAGAAGTATGTCTCTATCCCCGTAAGACTTAAAATATAGCAGAGATAGGATTGTACTTATACTTACTTATCTCCTTTACTCCATTTTTCTCCACTAGGTGGTCTATATGCTCTTAATCTCTGCATTTCTTCTTTCCAGTGAGGAGGAGTTTCACTGCTATCATCATCATCTGATTCAGAACAGGATCTTGATCTTGGAGGTGTGTGATAGCGCTTTAAAAACAAAGTTAGGAATAACTATTTAAAAAATACTTCCCAACTGTAACCTGCTATAGGACAGGTAAGTATACGGCTCAATCTTGGACGCCATTCAAATGCAATAATGACTGAAGTACCATAAGGATGGTATGAAGTTAAATCAAACTAAAAGAAATAGGGAAGGCAGATATTCACCTCTAATCACACATAAACTTTTCCTTAGAAGTCCTAATGGTTGTACTCATTAGCTTATTCAACATACTAAGATTTCTGAACATACTATTTCACATTCATTTCAATATTTAAACCCATTCAAACATAGCAGTAAACACTGATCTAACAGCAGTGCCTTCACATAACTACATATTAAGAGAATACAACTAGCTCCCTGGACAAACTTTGGACTATACCGAAGATTAAAGCTAGGATTTGCCTACAGGTAAAAACATTTTACTGCTCAGGTAACTTATTTGAAAAAAATTAAGTTTTAACACACATACAATTGTGCCCCTTCCTTTAATCTTCCGTCCAGACTTTGACACAGATGGTTTTTGGTCACTTACAATGGGTGTAACATCAGGAATTTTCCTGAAAAAGAAGAGTGAAAATTAAAAATAAGCAAATGCTAGGCAGTTTTCTCAGTGTGTAAAGGCAGAATTCATGCTCCTTTAATACAAAAACAGTTCATTTAGATCCAACACTTTTGTAGAATGAGGCACTATACATGACCTAATTTTCTAAGCAAATCCTCTGTTATTTTTTAAATCTTTATCGGACTACAGATGACTTACAATGTTTTGCTCGTTTCAGGTGTACAGCAAAGTGAATCAGTTATTTATATACACATATATCCACTCTTTTTTGAAATTCTTTTCCCAGATAGGCCATTACAGAGAATATTGAGTGGAGTTTCCTGTGCTATATAGTAGGTTCTCATCAAACAAATCCTTTAAATAAATCTTAACAGATACCATTAAAGGCATTATTAGTTCATTTAATTCTCATAACAATACCATGAGGTAGGTACTATTATCAACTCCTTTTTAAAGATAAAGAATTTTAATATTACAGTTAAGAATGTTGTCCAACATCACATAGAGAAATGAAACATGACTTTTACAACCATGATATAACAGGGTTTTCCCAGCCAGGAATCTGGCTCCAGATAAACATACAATGCCACTATAAGAAAACCTTAACTAAAAAGTACATTATAGTTTTTTAGGTCATTTCATATTCATGATATCATTTGATTCTCACAATGAAAGAAGCAGGTACTCTTGGTAGACAACTGTTTACCTCATTTTCCTCATGAAGAACAAATCACTGAACCAAATGACCTGCCTCTAAGTGTTCAGCATGAATTAATGTTCATCTGGGAATCTGTTAGATGCTGATCCAACATTGCCACTCTCCACCTCCTCCCCCACAAATTCCGATTTACTCTGCTGTATGGCCCAGAAACTGGTATTTTTAAAAGCTTGCTAAATTACACTGAAGTGCAGCTGACGATGAGAACAAATGAATTAGAGCAAGTGTAGAACCCAGCTTCTGCTAAACAAAGTATAAGTGATAATGAGCTTAACTGCTGGCAAATTCAGTAAGATGGCAAGCTCTCTAAAGCTGACAGTCCCTGTTTCTTATCCTCTCATATTGCGTACCTTGCATTCTTAGCACATTAATTTTAGCTCCCAAGTGACTGATCAAATCTCAAGCATTCTAATGAAATAGATCAACTTGCTATCTTTGTTATGACACAACTACCTACCAATTATAATTTAAAATAATTCTGCAGGATATAACTTCCAAAGACATTATGTAACCAAAGAGGAGTGATGACTAAATAAACTTACCAATGATATTCAACCATAAATACAAGACAGAGGTATAAACTACTTTAAAAAAAATAACAGATAACAGGGGTCAGCAAACTTTTTCTTACAAGTCCAAGAGAAAGTATTTTAGGATTTCTAGGCCAAGAAGAAAATTAAAGATGATTATGTAACAACAAGAAAACAAGTTTTCACAAATGTTTTATCAATGAAATTTGAAATATAATACACTGTGATGTGCGGTGCACTGAACAGCATATATAGCAATGACAGCACCACATACAAACTCTCTGCAACTCCTCAATCCTGCTGCTGTAGCATAAAAACAGCCCAAGATAACAGTGAACAAATGGATATGGCTGTGTTCCAGTAAAACTTTATGGACACCGAAATTTGAATTTCATATAACTTTTACATATCACAAAATATTATTCTTCTTTTGATTTTTTCCACAAACATTTAAAAACATAAAAATCACATTTAGCTCATGGGCTGCACAAAACCAGACAACAGGCTGAATTTAGCCCACGGAGGACTGTAGTTTGCCAACCACTACTAGATTACACTGAAATTAACCTTTCAAGTTTCCTACTTTCTGTAAACTAGATGGATTTGATCAATGAATGGTGTTTTGTATTTTAAGAAAAAATAATCCCACTAAGATTTGTTCACAAGACAGAATTCTTAGAATTTTAAAATATCTAATGGTCTAAACAATAATCTTATATAGAGACTTAACTGTGAACAGGGACATCTCTATAACTTCTCAGACTTCAAAGTAATTCTTCACAGAAAACTTGCCAATTATACCAACCACTTTATGGTATTTTTAGTCATACAACATTTCTCTTAACAATTCTAAACTTGAGTACAACACACAAAATACATTAATTACTATTTTTTGAGACCAAATCTAAAGCTACATTTTAGCTTTTCCAATACAGAGGAGTTATCACTGAGTAAGTTAACAACAGTAACATATGGTACTAAATTATATCCCCAGTCACCATGCAATAATTTTGCACTACTAATTGGAGTATGTTTTAAAACATGATTGGACCCAAAGAGTTCAACTAACCCTCTGTTCTGGTAACCAAAATCTCACCTCTAATGAAAGGCTAAGTAAATGAAGTTACTAATGAAATCTTCCCAGATCTCCACTAAGAACTCTCCCAGGTCAACTTGGCAAATTCCCTTTCTCTATTAGTAGAATATGAATTTTGAAAGGTAGGGTCCATGGCATTCATGAATCCAGTATCTCCCACAGTATATTTCAAAGTGCTTTGACTATGGGTCATGCTCAATAAATGAGTGTGGACCTGCAATGAGCTGCTAGGAATTATCAGTCAGAGAAACGAAAACATGTAGGTTAATCATCCTTACGGTTCAGGCTCCACTGTGACAAGAGGCATATCTCTTCTCAGTAAAAATCGGTTCTCGGGCACTGGAGGAATCTCTTCTGGGCGGACCACAGGCTTTTCCCTTTTAGCATTTGAATCAATAGATCTTTTTTCATTGGTATTACTCCTCTCAGAGTGACTTAGAAAGAACAAATCAAATCACCAATTAAAATGTGTATATCTAAATTTTTAATATTAAATAACAATATAGTAATTAACAGCAAGACTACTGATACCCTGCAAATCCCACTAAAAAGATTAACACAATTTTCATAGAACATATAAAACATGAGTGAGTTAAACAGTCACTACACTAAAATTCTGATATAAGAATTGCCACATGATCCTCTTTCTTTTAAGAGTTTTAGGGATTGTTTTCACCTACAAATGCATAAATCTTTGATATAAAACATCTGTGCTACCCTTAGATTTGTAAGATTTCAATATAAACTTCCTAAAATACTATCCTTTTCAACAATAGGTAACAAAGGTAAGTTTACAGAATCACACATACTCTTCCCATTCCAGGGTGTTTGTTTTTTAGGCAGGACTACCCTGGTGTCTCACACTTACCCTTTCGGGCTTATTACATGTTTATTCCTTGGCTCTTCTGAACTGCTTGCTTCCTTTCGTCTCTTTTTAGAATGTTTAACTTTCGGTCTCCTCTTATGTTTCCTTCTTCTGCTTCTCTCATGTTCAATTTCACTATCTGAGGATGATTCTGAAGAGGATGAAGAATTGGAAGAGGAATCCGAGACTTCTGAATGAGTTGGCTTCTTCCTTTTTTTCTCAAAAACTTTTAATAAATAGTAATAAAAGTATTAGTACTGGATTTCAGTGCCCACCTTTCACAGTAAGAAAAAAAATGATTACCAAGTATTATAAAACATGTTTTATATAAAGCAAACTAAAAATTTAAATAAACTTTTTTTTTCAAGTTGATAATAAAATTTGCTGGTGAGATTGTAAGGTAACAAAGCCCTCACAAAGTCTATATATTAGTTCAGTCAGATAAGAAAATAAGTACCTACATAATATAACAAATGATAAATGCTTAAAGAAGAGGGAGGAAAATACAGAGTAAAGGGAATAAGGCAAGTCGAGGTAATTTAAGCTAACATTTGAGCAGAGACCTGAAAGAAGCGAGGGACGGGGGTCATGCAGGTATCTGAACAAAGAGTATTCCAGATAGAAGGAACAGCTAGCACAAAGTCCCCAAGTGTCTGGCATGTTTGAGTCAAGATTAATACTGCTGGGAAGACAATGAATATGGAGAGATTAGAGAAACAGCAGAAAGCCAGAATCCCTTACAGACCACCATTAGTTTCGGTTGACAGAGAGGGAACCCTTGGAGAAGTTGGCTCTGGTTGCTGCTGAGGACTGCAAAGGGTCAAGTGTAAGTAAGAAGACCAGTTAGGAAGCTATCATTACTGAGAAAAGATTATACAGAAGCAATGACAGAGGCAAAGTGAACAGTGGTGAGGCTATTGGAATAACCCAGGTAAAAGATATTTGGGTTGGACCGAGTTGACAACAAGGGAAGTAAAAAGAAAAGGTCAGAGTTGAAAAGATTCCTGATGGATTGGATACAGGGTATGATATGGAGGCATCAGAGCTATTGGTATATTACTCTTAGGAGTTTCTTCCACTACTGAAATCTAGGAGGTATCTTTAAGTTATAGTTTTCAACAAGTGTTACCTGTATCCTAGCTCCCTCTACCCTCAAAACACTCTTACCGTCTTTTGTTGACTTTGTGGCAAGCACCCCGCAGTCAATAACTCGTACATCTGCATAAGGTCTACTTGCAGCATCAGTTTTCAGATTTTCAATCTGTTCGATTACTTCAAAACCAGAAATAACTAGTCCAAACACAACATGCACCCTGTCACAATACAAATTCAAGAAAAACTGGTTTGATGATAGTTAAGCCAAGAGCAGTAATCAAGACAATTGTTGTAAATGATATGTCCACAGACCTGAAAATAAAGTGTCTGATGTATGAAGCAACTAGAAGGAAATCAGAAGTTCTGCTTCATAAAAGGAAAAAAAGGAAACTGCTCAAACTGGGCCTTAGTTTTCAGCTTTTAAAACAATGATTCTTAACTATTTTACAGTAAAGAGTATAACAATCAGATTGCATGTGATACTGAGACACCATCCCTGAGCTCTTTAGTGACATGTGGTCTCAAGACTACTGCATCCTGTGATCCTTAGGGAGAGCATGGCTATGAGAGACTAACCCAGAGGTCAAGAGTGCCCCCTTGAGGGCTCACCATGGTCTACTCGGTTGGACTGGCCTCCAGCACACCTCCCCAAAATAATAAGAATGTGACTCTTACCCATCCAGGTGTGGAGCAGGTTTTGTGGTACTGTGCAACAAACATCAACACAAAGAAGATGGCAGAAACCCGGTGTTCAGGTGTAGAGAGCAGAAGGGTTTAAAAGCACAGCATGTAGAGAACAAGAGGTAAAGATAAAAAGGGGAAAAAATTAAACATGATATACACCTAAACTTAATAAGCTTAAAAGCAGCAATAGTAGTCATTTTACTGATTTAAAAAACCCTCAAGATGACAATGCATTACAAACTTTTATCTCTCCAATATGAAGACTATATATGTATACATGTATGTGAAATAGGTTTGAAATATACAGCATAAATATACATTAAAATTAAAGTTACTCTCAAATCCGAAACAATGACAATAACAGAAACAAAAACAAACTCAAAACTTATCAAGATAATTAAACAAGAATAAAAAACATCTAGCTATTTGCTTATGGAAAGAAAAGTGTGATCAACACTTAACAAGTGCCCCACACACTTGAGTGCGTTTTTCTACTAGTTATTTTTCATACTGAGTTAGTCTGCATCTTTTAGGTAGGTAGCCGGAGGGAGGCCTCAGGAGCTGTTTTTAGAACTTCCTGCCCCTCTTACTTCACTTAAGTTGCCACTCAAAACAACTCAGAAAACACAATAGGGAGCAAATTTTCTATCTGCCAACACTTCTGACCACAAAGTAAGTAATTGTGGATAACATTACAGATACTTTACATTTCCATGGCCCAAAAAACATCCAACTGGTTGCTTTACAGTCACAAATTGGCAGATAGCCACTCTTGGGAAACCTATGGGGTATATTATGGTTAAGATATTTTGAACCCAAGCTGGTTTTCCCATAGCATCTTCACAGATCTTCAGACTACATGAATTACAGTGGAAAAAAATTCAAAAGTAGATAACTAGATTCTATCACAAACATCTTAGTTTATGAGAAAGAGAAATGGTATTTGAGAGAATGGTCACTGGATTATCAGACCATGTGAAACCAGTCAATTGTCCTAGAAGCTCTGATGTCAATTTTTATAATCATTTTAAGGAAATTCTAGGAAATATAAGTCAATAAAACATAATTTTAGCCTTCAATACTAAAAAACATTATTCTATCAGGAAATATAACACATATATTTACATTAAGAATTTTTAGTTCTGTAACAGTACTACAATTCAGCTTTAAAAAATTAAAATATCAACTCAAGAAGTGGCAGAATTTTAAAGGGAATCTTGAGTTTTAAGACCACTAGTTTCAAATTTTCCCTAGAAGATTGAGAAGTGGTAGTTTAAGCCAATGTAACCATAAAAACGAATAAAAACAGAAGAAAGAAGAAAAAGAAAATGGAGCAAACGGTGAGGCACTGATGCTTAAATCATGAAAGGAGCATCCAAAAACTATCCTGACAGTAACTTTAATACAGAAATGTGCTTCCCATAATTACACAACTTTACCAAGCACAGTAAAGACAGTAAAAATTAGGACATACGCTAGACAGTGATTCCACTGTATGAAAGATGGAAAGAGGTAAAAATTTTAAAGGTAAAAAATGTTCTATAATGTAAAGGATCAGTCTCAAACATGTAGCAGTGAAAACAATGTATTAATTAGATATATTTCTCTTTCTTGGGTCTTTCTCTCACAACTCTCAGATATTCTGGTATTGAGGAAAAGTCTACATATTTTCTTAAAACATACAGAATCCAACTCAGTTTGCACCCTGGTTAATAGAAGTGCTGTAAAAACCACCTTAAGGCAAATCTTTGGAACAAATAGTGTGACTGAAAATTTGAACTTACTGCAGTGATGCAGCAACATACTACTTGAAACTCAATTTGAGACTAGAACCTTTATGACAGATTCAAGTTTTGTTTTTAATTCAAGTGAGAACTGAACACAAACTCAATCCTTTAGTGCACTAGTGAAGAAAACAAATGAGGACAAGAGCAATTCTTTCAAGGATAAATTTCAGCTGGCCCCGGATGCCTAAACAGGTAGGAATAACTAAGTCTATTACTCGCATCTGCAATTCAGGATGCAGAAATATAAACTTACGATTTAATTGGGTTAGGCTATATAATAAGAATACTGGAAGTAGCTTAACAAAAAGAAGCCCTCTGGAGTTCTCAGCCCACATTCTAAGAGCAGAAATTCCAAGGTAAAGCAGGCTTACTGGAACTGGGCTGATGGGCAAGGGAAAAAAATGATATGCAATGATATGCTTGGTCCAAGCCCTTCAATTCTACTAAAATAGACAAAGAGACCTCACCCCACCAACTCTTGATGTTTCAAAACTATACAGCCGTAAGAACCAATGTAGTGATATATATGCCCAGTAAGTTAAGACCTTAAAGCCAGGGGCTATCATAAATATGTAAGTTTATACATGCTTATGAAAACACACCTAAAGGAGAAATAACCACAAGAACATTTCAAGTTAGAAAAGCTTCCAATATTTTCACATTTCCATTTTCTACTGTCACTCAGATACTGATTTTCCAGTTTCCCTCACCTCTGAATCTGCTTTAAAAATACATGCACAAGGGTTCATCTAAACCTCATAAATCCTAGAAACAGAAAAGTATGACTGATACTCCAGAAAAAATCTACATTTTTATTTTTTTACCATTATCAAAGCAGATTTTGGCCTTATACAGGAAGTAACAGTTCTGTACTGAAATGAGATATAAACCATTATATACGATATATCCCACTCCCCAAGATGCGTGGGAACTTGGTGGTAACAGGCCACTGAAATTAAAATTATACTTCCCAGGATTTACTATGAACAATAAAACACACTTATTTTACATGTACTGCTGCCACAGATCAAGCAGAAAGTTTTTTCTTAAAATGGTTCAACGCATATAACAATAGGATTAAAGAGATAAATAAAGGTAAAGAAAGAAAAAGAGAGAGCCTTAGAGTAATGAGACATTACCTTTGGAGCGCACGGTGTAACACTCTTTCTGTAAATTTTACACAAAAATGGCAAGAAATAAATTGTAATACACTTTTAAGACAAGACTGAATCTATCTTTTAATATCAATATAACTTTGAAATTAAATACTTTCAAGTTTTATGCAAAGCAAGAAAGCTTTTTAAAAAGGAGGGCTCTAAATTTTCTTTCACATAGGATATGTATGTA
Source organism: Giraffa tippelskirchi (assembly GCF_054371585.1). NCBI lineage: Eukaryota > Metazoa > Chordata > Mammalia > Artiodactyla > Giraffidae > Giraffa > Giraffa tippelskirchi. Next base: position 14,197,882 of record NC_137283.1, on the reverse strand, counting down.
GAGATGAATTATGCTTAAGAGACGCATTGTGGTTGAAGTGGGAATCTGCTCAGGTCCCTAATATTTGTAACATCACAGTGTGAATAATAGTTAGAAACAAAACATTGTATTTTGTTTTACAAATCCTAGAAACTGGCTAAGTCAACTAACATCTTTCTCAAAAAGATAATAATGTATCTGGAGTACATACATAAATATAAAAATCTGAATGCCCAGGAGCAGTTACTAGAGGTACAAAACAAAATCTCAATGGAAAGAACTGAGTTAAGAGACTTCAAAACAAAATTCCAGAGAATATTTTTTACTAATTCACTTCAAATAATTAAGGAACCTTTCATGTTTCTGCATTTGAAAACTTTTTTGGCTACACATCACATCAGACTACTATACGTTATGAGTTAATGAGCAAATGTTTAGATTGCAGTTTCTGTTCACTGCCATCACACACACTCTTTTAGTTAAGTCACTGAAAATAATAATAATAAGGCAGCATACCTAGAATTTTAAGAATCTCCTCAAAGGATAAAAAGGCAAGAGAAATCAAAGTGTAAGAAAATGTATGCTGTCGAATCTTGGTTGGCTATAGTACTTTCTTTTCCTCTCAAATGTCTGATTTTCCCCATTATAAAAATTTTTTGTTCAATGAATATACACTGTTTGATCAATTTTAACTCAATTAAAATTTAAACATATCTATTACTATTCAGACCAAAACCCATATTATATACAGTGGACAAAATTCTTTACAGGGGTTTTGGACATACTAAATCTTGAAATATTTAAAAATGTTAAAAGGCATTGATACATGAATGACTGTCAAAAAAGAATATGTTTCAAATAATGTGGTGTTTCCAATGAATGTTATGAAAAAAAGTGACTCTATTTGTGAAGTAGTATGAGAGAAGGAAACAAAGAGAATCTATTTGTCTTAACCTTTAACATGCAATTTTCCCCTTCAACTCCTGAAACTGTCATGCCTGTAAGAGGCACCAAATTGCACAAAGTGACAAAGCTCATGTGAGGACAATGGAAACTAACCAGCCACCTTACAGCGCCCTACCTATCATTCCGGAAGTCACTAAAATAGAACAGCTTTAAAAAATTCAGCACCAAAATGAACATAATACACACCAAACACCACAAGATACAGAATTCCGTCCACGCTGCTAACACAAATGCCACACAAACACTAAGTAATATTCGACTGGATGTCAGGGATGACACTTGATATCCAGAGAATATGGATTATGGTTAAATGTCATGAAATCTGTTCATGAAAAATCTTGAAATTAACATATGAAGGTACTGTTGCTAAAAATGTAAGGGAAAAAAAGGCAGAACTTCTCAGGTTATTAACACTTAGTAGCATTTCTTCTCACACACTCATGAATATGTGGAAGGAAAAAGCATTTCTACCCCCATATATCCATACAGCTTTGTAAAGCCCTGAAACCACATCACCCCTCAACTCCTCTTGCTCTGCTCCTCTGAAACAATCAGCACTTCTCTCATTCAGGTGAGTAGCTATTCTAAATGACACAGAAGATATCCTGAAACTTACGTTTTCCTCCCACAGTCCTATTTATAACAAGATGTAACAAACAAGATGAACTTTTGTTTAAAGTTCAAACTCCGACTTTCTGACTATCCTATTTTCTTATAATTTTTATAATTATCACAACCACTAACAGTGGCAAATGACAAAGCCTGTTCTCAAAGGTTCTGTGGGTATTCCCACTGCCCGGTGTGATATGAGGCCTTCACAGACTAAGCCAAGGGGGATGAGCGTGACCACTGCTCCAATATGCTCTAACAGCAGCCAGTGAAGGGCTGATTTTGGCAAGATGAACCAAAGCTGCTTTGAACCACCTTTCAGACTGATGAAAATTAAGCAATTACAACTATTTCCTTTAGGCAAGACAATATTTGCATATAAATCATTTCATATACTCAAATTTAGGATCAACCTATAAAAACACTTTCTTCCTTTAATGTCTGCATTTTCACACCAAAATGTATTGTTTATATTTGAAAGTGAGCTACATAGTTTACAAACAGAAAAGGAAAAACAAAACTAACTCAAGGCATATGGTAAGACTAGATAAAAGGTTTCCTGATAGGTTAGTGCTCTACCCCAGGAGAATAGTTACTTAATACAAAGTTATAAATTACCTAACTAATCTCTCTTAATCTATGTTATGCAGTTATCTTCTTCATCTTTCTGATGAATGAAAGACAATGAAAATCAGAGCCAGACTTAATAGTTATTACTGATAACTAAAGGACAAAAAAAATGTTTTCTTGTGTGTCATATTATTTTTCCAGCAACACTTGACACATTTAAAACTGACTAAAATTAAAATAAATTCAGGGGAATTCCCTGATGGTCCAGAAGTTAGGATTCTGTGCTTTTACTGTTGAGGTTCAATTCCTGGAACTAATATCGCACAAGTCTAAATAAATAAATAAACTCAGAGCAGACTGGTCAATAAACCTATGTAGCATACAGTGTTCAGCATGCTCTTTTTAGCTATCAATTTCTTCAAGATTATGAGAAAAATCCCTATAACCTAGACTGCATATGTTTTTTCTTCCTTATTTAGCATTATCTACAGAACAGAAAGACTGGACTCGAGGATCTCTAAATTGTTTTCTAGTCCTAGCCTTTATAATCCTATGACTTTTACTGTAGCCTCTTCCTAGTCTTTGGCCTAAAAAATAAATAATAATAAAATGAACCCAGTTAACATGGTTCCAGGTCTTTGAATTCCTTCAAAAATACCTCAGCATGAACAAACTATTACTTCCTCAGTGATTCATGGGGATAGTGCCACGTATTACTTCTTCCATGTTTCTTGAGCAGCACTATTCCAAAAACAATTAGTTTTCTTCTATTTAGGTCTCTAAAAGCAAAATCACTAGGACTAACATAGTAGTAGATATAAGCAGTTACTGCAAAAATTATAAATAGCTTTATACAAAAGACAATCTGGTTTTTATCATACACATAATTTTTCCACCCAAAGAAAGCAATATATACAAAAAATTTTAATAAAATGATATATATGCCTTAGGAAGGAGAGGTCTTAAGTGTTTCAAGTAATGAAGACAATACTTTTTACAAAAAGCACAAGAATTCTTGAGGAACATTTTGCTCAAGTACCCACACTAACTGCACCAAATTTACTCCTTGGAATTACAAGGTAACAGATTTATAACATGAACTACAAATACAATTTTGCAAGGATTTATTAAAAGTCCTTATTAAGCAGAACTATAAAGGCAGTTCTTAGCATTTTATGATCCATTCTCACACTACCCTTTCTTTTTCAGACTGCAGAACTGCTGCTCAAGGTGCCAAAGAAGAAGTGTGGGAGGAGGGTAAAACGTAGGAGTCACCCCTGGGAAGCTAGCTATCTGACAGCTCAGTGACCATCAATCCTCGGAACCTCAACTTTTAGAGCAATTGTCTGTGATCATCTACACAACTTGAAGATTGTACATTATGCTTTTTTTTTTTAACTACTTCCAATTCCAAATAGATTTGGGCTTGCAAGACATAGATTTTCAAAGATACTACTTTCATGGGCTACCATCTCCATTTTACTTATTCTTTGTATAAAAGCAAGGAAACATTTTATTTAGAAAAGTGAATGTTAGTTTTATTTTATCTTGAAACCCCTGAGGAATTGGTACTTTTAGCCCACATAGAAAAAGCATGTGCATAAAAGCTTCTTAAAAAAAAAAGAGGATTTTATTTTGTGACTGCAAAAATGTTTAATTACTTCCAGGATTGTTTTTAACTGAAAACTAATTTTCAAAAGTAAATTTCAAACTAAAAGTAGAAAAGTTTCTTTCAATCACAAGTTTACAGTGATCCTAGTGCCATCCATAATCAGTTAATTATAAAAACAAGGTTAAAACTTAATCCTAATTTATAAATGTTAAAATTTTCACTTGGCATTCCTTGTGAAAAAATAGTCCAATGTAAAAATTAAGTTATGTAGAAAATAGACATGACTTTAATTTTGTTTGATGCTGAACATTTCTAGAAAAGACTTAAGCAAATACTAAGTAACAAAAAAACAAGATACTCTAAATTTTTTGAAGTGAGACTCTCATATACTGAATTTTAATCAGTGTATATACATGCATGGGTTTTCTCTCTTAACATTTTATAAATAAGCTAATAAGTATGTAACAATGGGAAGAAGCTACTGCTACCCGATAAATCAAATTTTAAAAGTACTGATATAAAAAAGGAAATCTAAAAGAAACTTTAGAGCCCTCAGATGGTAGCTTTTTGACCAATGAATCATTAGTTTATCATGTTCACAGTTCAGATAAGCTTAAAAATGGAAATGGGAACCCTTAATCAAAGAGTAAACAGCTCCTACATTAAGTTTTTCAAAATATTTCCCACTACTTTTTTTTTTGGCTCTCAAGGAGATTAAGAATAGAAAAATATTCTAGTGAAGAAGTGTAGTCACTAGTACTCTATGAGATCAAAAAAGATAGAGGAATAACTTTTTCTTCTTTTTTTCCTGTACAACTCCAAGCATTATTATCTTCTGTCAGCTTTCCATTTTTAGGACATTCTTGGGAACAGAATGCCCCTTATCTGAACTTGATCAGATCATGTTGGAATTTATTTTTCACACAAACATAAAGTGTGAGATTTATTTTATATGAATACTTTACTCCTTTAATGACAGGGAAGCGCCATTCATACCCATCCATTCAGAAAGATGACAAAATTTTTTTCTGGTATGGAAAAAATATTTCTCCAATATACATAGCATAACTGCAGAGATTTACTTTCAATCAAAAGCATTAAACTCCATACTAGGCAATTACCTTTCATATCTTATATCATGGAGTTATAATAAAAATCGGTTTTGGAATAACTTTACATAAGAACATAATAGAGAGTATGCCAAAAGTCTTTCAGATGAGAAATATCTAAGGTTTTGGTTGTGTATACATGTACATGTAAAGGTGTTTTGTTTTTAAAAAACAAATTTATCATTCTAAAGTTTTCTAAGTGATAACAGCACAAATTTTTGGTGAAAATGAAAGCAATATTGGGTTAATTCAATTATGCATAGAGATCTCACAAAGTTTAAGATTGCTACAAATGTTGGCTTAACACCAAATCATTTATCTCTATACAGTGTCAGAAAATAACGGCACCTCTCTCAAACCGGCTCAAAGAACAACAGCAAGAGGGAAAAGCTACCACACTATGGTTTACTCAAACCAACTGCTTTCCATGCCAAGGATACATTCAGTTCCCGTCATGAACGCTCATCAAGAGTTTATATTCCAATTCAGATTTGATAAACTAAGCCCCCAAATTTGTTAAGAGTCAAAGCCAATTTCTTAAGATGACAGCAGAATAATTTACATCTTCAAGTTATGCCTTTTAAGTACCATCCTTCAAATCCACGATATATTCTTAAACACTGAGATGGTTGTTAAGAGCTTACCAGTTACTATAACATAATAAAACTCAAGCTGACAGAACCTAGCAGTAAATTTGGATCAAGGATACCATCTTTCTCATGAACAGCGCTTCTCTGTTTAGGGAAAAGCTCATCTCTGAATTATGCCTACTCACATGAAAAACTGGGAACCATTGGTATGTTTCCCTCGATTTGCCATTGACAAAAGGAACGCTCTGTCATGTTTGAGAATAAAGTTTTCATCTGTTTGAAGAAAACACAAATTTGTCAGTCTCCACTTTTAACGTGTAATGTTCAAAGTAGTTAACAGAAAGCAAAGGATGAAATTCCTCTTCTGGTCAGTACAGATACTTGATTATTTCGAAAAAAATTCTTTTAACTAATCAAATAACAAAAGCATAAAAAAAAAACCCAGATACTACTTATTTACTACTTAGCCTTGAGAAAAAGAACATATATTTAATACTTTATACAAACAGCCTTAGAACAGTCACTTTTAGTAGTAACAGACTTTGGCTAAATGATATTTAAACTATTAACTTTCAGGGAAAACTACCAAGAAAATTTTTAAAAAGTCTTTACAGTAGAGCTCGTTTCTTCCAAATTTCCAATCATCCTGCATAATGCACCATTCGTAGGAGCTTTAATAATCCTCTTATGTGCTTAATTTCTATATGGTAAATTTATTACTCAATCAAATTGATGATAAATGATGAAACCAACCCTAACCAAAATATTACAGTAAGTTTAGAGACATGCCTAAATTAAATCAAGCATGTAGATTCTAATCAATAGGATCAAAAATTATCTAAGGAAGAAAGCCCTGTAGATACAAAAATTTAAATGGCAAGATTCAATTTTAAGATATACATACAAGTATCTTCCACAGGCAACATCCACGCTAAAGTGGCCTACAGTATTAGTTTCAAATTGCTACATGGTAATGGAATCAGCTGAAGAGCTGTTCACTACTAGTTCAAAGGAAAACCTCTGTCATAAAGATCACTAGAGATGGATTTAATTCCAGCAGAAATATCCTGAAAACTAATTTAAGTTTCCTTTTAACATTCATACAAACAAATCTTTCTTTTAAACAAACAGAAACACAGAAAACTTAAAAAAAAACAACAACAAAAAAAGATTACCTTGGGAACAGCCTTCTGAAAAAGAGTAGTAATCCATTTTTCCCCAAAAGAAATATAAAAGACTATTATAACACTGAAGCTATCATGGCATTAAAACCTAGTAATACTGGATCCCATTATAAATTTCTGCAACTGACTTTTCTAAGGCTTTTTGGGGCAAGTGTAATAGTTAGATTTATGCAAATGCTACTGAAGGAATAAAACACAATCATAGTTCTAGTATACAAAAGAAAACATACAAACCTTTGAGAAAGGAAGAAATACCAACTTTTATTCAAAGACACTGTTTGGCTTAGAGGGGAAAAGAAAAAAAAAAAAACAAAACAAAACTAGACTCTTTACCCTGATGTGGAAATAATAACCCATTGGAAAAAGAAAAAAGATACAGATGCATGTATGAAATAGTATACAGAGTTTTCCAAGTCTTCAAGCAATATAAGAAATCCAGTCACAACCTGACCCAGACTCTCCATAAATTTATTAGGAAGGGTGCAAGGGAAAAGAGTTGGAGTTTGTGTTACTGAGCTTCGTTCTCTTACCTTTTCATTTTGCAAAAGACCACATTCTCTATAAACAAAAGAATATGTTGACAGTTTTAGGCAGGAAGATAGGAGTTTTCATGTATATAGTTGCCTAACCTCCATGCTGAAAGTCATGTTTAACCATAAAGTTAGCCTTAATTAATCTTGTCAATTAAAAGTTACATATTACAATATAATTTATCCCCAAGTTCATGCAAATAAAGTATTTTCATGCAGCATTAGTTTCATGCAAAAAGTGAACTATAAGTAAACCTCTTCTCATTAAAAGTACATGATCAAACTTGCTTTAATATCAGAAATGAAACAAAAGACCATAAAATATTAAGCCTTACCTTTAAAATAACCACCATAAATTGATTCTCCACCTTTTCCATTACCTGAAAATAATGAGCTACATTAAACAATAATGAAAACTAAAAAATATACTAATATGCATAAATTACTCTATGGTTTTAACTTGCTGAAGGAGTTAACACCTTATAATTGCTGCAGATGATAAACATTCTAATAATCCTCAATCAACCTCATTTTTAAACTATAAATCCAATTCCATTATAATAAAAATTATTTTAAAAAATTATCCCCACAACCCATTTATTTCAAACACTGACAAAACTCTAAAAGAATAAAACCAATTGAACAATACTTTGGCATTCACTAGAGGGTATTTACCAAATAACTGTATTAAATAAACTGCATAAAAACAAAACAGAAAACCTCTTAGTATTTTGCTTTTTATACATTCTTGGCTTACAAAATTCATTCATCTAACAACTATTCACTGACCATCTAATATTTACATCATACTGTGACACAATATTTACAATTAAAATAATGAGGTGCTTTAGGAATTAATACAGTTATTAAGAGCATAACTTTTAGCTCTACCTTCACTGAAGTCCCCACCCTGAATCATAAAGTTTTTAACCACACGATGGAATGTAGAACCTTTATAACATAACTTCTTCCCAGTTGTTTTCCCAAGGCCTTTCTCTCCTGGAAAAAAAAAAGAAATGAAGTTTAGTTACAAACATATCCTTCCATGGGAACAACCATCCAATTAGCTCTTTGTCAAAGTCCTCCCTTGTGTAGGGCATTCTAAGAGATAAGCAACATTATAAATGTCTTTCCTCCCCATTTTATCTACTTTTTAAAAATATAAATCCAATTACATGTAACAACGTCATTATGTTCTGCTTCTCTATCCTCTAATCGTAAATTTCTTGTGAGATCTGGAAGGCTAAATTTGTTCAAAGTACTAAAATCTGTAAAATTCTATCAAAATAAATCAGTTTTGAATACATACACTATTATTTTTTAAACTACAATGCATAAAGGTTCCATTACATATGGTGGTACTTCCTTTTTCATTTTTGAGACCATTTCTTTCTCCTCTCTTCCCTTTAAGAAATGCTTCCCTGACTTATCAGTGAAAATAATATTTTTTATTTTTCATTTCACAATCCATTACTTTTTAAGGAAAATAGCTATTCTGTTAAGCAAGGTAAAATTTTAAGCCAGGACTTCTCATTGGAAATAATCTAATAATTCATTTACCTGAGCATAGGCAAAGGAAGTTTTTGCAAGTTTTTGGACATATATCTGAAAAGAGCTGAAACATAATTCGACCAACTGAAATAAAACACATGAAAAAACAAGTAAGCAAGCTGATTAAATGTATCATATTTATATGGGAGAAATAAACAAATTGAGAGGCCCATTTTTATCATTCATTTTAATTTTTTTAAGAAATTCAACAGGAAAAGAATTTAACTAGGCAATGCCAATTAATAAGAACCATACTCTATTTATTAGCATTAGGATTCACATGCAACCAAAGTGATTTCAGCCCAGAACTGTGGGATTTTAAGTGTCTTTTAACAGGATCTTATTTTATTAGATCTCTTAGTATATCTCCTACCTGAACTATTAATCTTTAAAGATATTCTCGATAACATTTGTCTGATTTATGCCTAAATCCCTCCAGTGATGAGAGCACATCATAAGATAGTCACTGTGGGCTAGTACTGGTAGAAGAAAGTTCTGTCCTCTACATTCAGCTTTTTATCTTTATGCAAGAACTGTTCACAGCCAACCCCTGAACTGTCACTCACAACTAAAACTCATATTAAATTCCCTGAGAGAGCAGAAAGAGAATAGATTATGGTTCCTCAAAACTAATCAACAAACAAATAAGAAACAACAGGAGCAAGTCTGCAAATTCGACTTAATTATGCAATAAACAATCTACCTACCAAAGCAGGAAACTTGGTTCCGATCTCTGGGTCAGGGAAGATCCCCTGGAGGAGGAAATAGCAACCCACTCCAGTATTCTTGCCTGGAGAATCCCATGGACAGAAGAGCCTGAGAGGCTACAGTCCATGGGGTTGCAAAGAGTCAGACGGAACTGAGCATGCCTCCCATGCCAATAGAGAAGTGTTTCACAAATCTGTTCATCACAGGACTCCTTTAAACTCTTAAAAATGATTAAAGCTTTTAAAATGTGGGTTATATTTTTGATATTTACTGTATTATAAATTAAAACTCAGAAATTCTCAAAACAAGAATACTCAGGTACCCATTCCATCAGCTGTCAGAGTGGTGACATCATTACATATTCTGTAATGTCTGGAAAACTCAATTTGTGAATGAGAGTGCAAGGGGCAAATCATATTATTTTAAAAACTGTTTCAACTTTGCCCTCCTGTAATTCAGAGAATTTGAATTACAACCATTTTCCTGAGTTCCTTTTCCCTTTATTCTATAAAAGCTTTTCCATTATGAACATCTGTACATAGTCCAGACTTGTAGAATAAGTCAAAATTAACTGGATAAAGCATAATCCAGTACAGACACAAAATGCCTTGATTTATTGTGTCACTAAGATTTTACTTTATTCCTGGCCATGTCAGTCAGTTACTCTGAGGACAAAACAAGGTTACTGTGTGAGAAACAACCTTAAAGAATAAAAAGTGGAAAAACGGAATCATATAAGACGACTCTGCCATGTCAGCACTGCCAAATCGAGTGCTGGAATCAAATTTAATGCAATTTCAAAACCTTCCAGCTGATCTTGATGTCTAAAGGAATGAAGAAAAAGTTAAGAAAGCAAAAAGGAAGATAGCATTGTATCTAAAAACATTTCAGAATTTTAGGAAATGCATGTAGTATCAGTAATATTAACTACTCTTCTTTGTATTTACACGGAAATAGTTTACAAGTGTGATCAGAGTATTTCCATCACTCATAAATCCCTAAGAAATGGTTGGCTAGGTGGGTGTCAAATTCAAAATCATCTAGCTTTGCAAACTACAACATACGTAGGTCTTTGGAATCTCTTTAAGATAGATGCTTTTCAGAATAAAAGATATAATCAAAACAACTGAAACTTCACCTTTTCTCTAGGACTACAGTAACTTCAATAAAGAGTTTTTTCCCCCCCAAAGTTTTTAACGCCTCCAAATGAAAACTGAGGAAAATTTCAAATATTTTGGTGGCTCAGACAGTAAAGTGTCTGCCTACAATGTGGGAGACCCGGGTTTAATCCCTGGGTCAGGAAGATCTCCTAGAGAAGGAAATGGCAACCCACTCCAGTATTCTTGCCTGGAAAATCCCATGGATGAAGGAGTTTGGTAGGCTACTGTCCATGGGGTCGCAAAGAGTGAGACACGAGTGAGCGATTTCACTTTACAGATAATTATGAACCCTCTAGTGGCACAATATATATGAAAACAGTTAAATGTAATTACTTACATTTCCAGGTCTAATATTCAGAGAGGGATAGCTAACTACAACGATTTTTTAAAAAATACTCATCTCTAATACCCTACCCTCTAACCTGATGAAGAAACAAAATTTCTATTGACCTCTCACACTCATTGGGCAACGGTTAGAGCAGAAATTCTGTCTTTGCCATGGCACTGTGTTGTTAAGAGCAAAAGAAAAAAACATGAACAAAACCAAATTGTTTTGGGTGCAATATTACGGTACAAAGTTAAAAACACTGCTAAAGACTGTAAAGTAAATGATGTACCTATCAGAACTGTTAAAAAAAAAATTCTGAATCATACTGGACATCTAGTTCATCCACCATTGTCAGAATTCCATTTGCCACAACACTGACAGATAAATACCAACAAATGTAGAAAAATAGCCGAAAAGCACAGGGATTCAAACAGGAGCAGGAGGTAAAAGACAAGGAATAGCCATCTTACGTTAAAGGCAGAAAAGCAGAAAAATCTTTGACTGTATATTTCACATGGAGATTTGAGGCAGAGAAAAGGAAGGAAAAAGATAATGCTAAGAAGCCAATTTTCTCTTCTGAAAGTCCCCAGAAAAACCCATATGACAAGTCTCAGAATGGGAGAAAACAATAGCAAAGAAACAAGTAAGAAAGGATTAATTTCCAAAATACACAAGCAGCTCATACAACAACACCAGAAAAACAAACAACCCAATCAAAAAGTGGGAAAAAGACTTAAACAGACATTTCTCCAAAGATGACATACAGATGGTTAACAAACACATGAAAAGATGCTCAACATCACTCATTATTAGAGAAATGCAAATCAAAACTACAATGAGATAGCATCTCACACTGGTCAGAATGGCCATCATCAAGAAGTCTACAAACAATAAATGCTGGAGAGGGTGTAGAGAAAAGGGAATGCTCTTGCACTGTTGGTGGGAATGTAAATTGATACAGCCACTAAGGAAGATGATATGGAGATTCCTTAAAAAACTAGGAATAAAACCACCATATGACTCAGCCCCACTCCTAGGCATATACCTGAGGAAACCAAAACTGAAAAAGACACATGTATCCCATTGTTCATTGCAGCACTATTTACAATAGCTAAAACATGGAAGCAACCTAGATGTCCATCGACAGATGAATGGATAAAGAAGTTGTAGTACATATACACAATGGAATATTACTCAGCCATAAAAAGGAATGTGTTTGAGTCAGTTCTCATGAGATGGATGAACCTAGAATCTATTATACAGAGTGAAGTGAGTCAGAAAGAGAAAGATAGATATTGTATTCTAACACATATACAAGGAATCTAGAAAAATGGTACTGAAGAATTTATTTACAGGGCAGCAATGGAGAAACAGACATAGAGAACAGACTTATGGACATGGGGAGAGGGTGAGATGTATGGAAAGAGTAACAAGGAAACTTACATTATCATATGTAAAATAGACAGCTTACGGGAATTTGCTGTATGGCTCAGGAAACTCAAACAGGGGCTCTGTATCAATCTAGAGGGGTGGGATGGGGCAGGAGATGGGAGGGAGGTTCAAGAGGGAACGGATATATAGGGAGGGGATATATGTACACCTATGTCTGATTCATGTTGAGGTTTGACAGAAAACAACAAAATTCTGTAAATCAATTATCTTTCAATAAAAAAATAAATTTAATTTTTAAAAAATCCATATGAATTTGCCTTCACAACCTTTCAACCAGGCCTGTGGTTATTACTGGGATTCTCTGGGCCCAATTTATAAAAAAATAAGGAGAAAGGGGGGTGGAGGAGAACCTTCTTGCTTACAGAAATGGTAACAAGCCTTTGCCCTAAAATTGAACATGAGCTCAGTGCTCAAGCTCACATTCACGCAAATACACTAATTAAAGCAACTTAAAAACAAGTGTGTCACATGCTGTACTAGGTTCTTTACAAATACAGGCAGCTCTGCCATAACATGAAAAAATTGAAAGAAACACTGCATTATCAAAAAATCACATAGAAAGTCAACTGTTTCCATGGGACAATGTGAGCTGAGGACAAGGGAATTTCAGGTTCTAGTAAAAAAGATTTTTTATCTTAGGAGTATCAATGATAAAGGCATACTTTTAGTTATAAGAATATCTTATAAAATTTAAACATCACTGAGGAAATCTTACAACTGATCACACCTCACTTCGACCTTTCTCAGCACTGTCATTAGCATAGCCCTCCTTGTGGTCTTTCAAGTTAACTATTAGACAGATGCTGCTGCTGCTAAGTCGCTTCAGTCGTGTCTGACTCTGTGCGACCCCATAGACGGCAGCCCACCAGGCTCCGCCATTCCTGGGATTCTCCAGGCAAGAGTACTAGAGTGGGTTGCCATTTCCTTCTCCAGTGCATGAAAGGGAAAAGTGAAAGTGAAGTCGCTCAGTCGTGTCCGACTCTTAGCGACCCCATGGACTGTAGCCTACCAAGCTCCTCCATCCATGGGATTTTCCAGGCAAGAGTACTGGAAAAAAAAAAAAAAGAGTACTGGAGTGGGGTGCCATTTCCTTCTCCGCAAGAAGGGGGCTATATTTTTTAAAAATGTCAATCTCATAAAAGACAAAAGCTATGAAAATGGAGGGTAAAGAGACATAACAGCTGAATGTAACATCTGAGGCTAGACTGGAATTTTGTACTGGAGGGGAAAGAATAATATAAATGATTTCTTAGGCCAACCAACAAAAACAGAATACAGAGATAGTAGATTAAAGTATTGTATCAAAGTAAATTTATGAAGTTGACAACTGCACTGTGGTTATGTTGGAGAATACCCCTTTCTTTTCTCTGAAAATTTTTTAAAAATGTTTAAGACTCTTTTAATGAATACTTCTATTCTTAATAAATACACGCACATACTTAGGGGTAAAGAGCCATGATGTGAGTAACGTACCTTCATACGATTCAGAAAAAATTGTGTGTTTAGAGAGAAAGAGAGGGATTAATAAAGCAAATGGTATAAAATGTAAATAGGTGAATTTAGGTAAAGAATAGATTGGCATTCTTTTTACTGCTTTTACTTTTCAACTTCCTATAAACATGAAATTATATTCAAACAAAAAGTTTAAAACAACTGCAGATAAAACCCAATGCTTGAGTTCTATGAAAGCATGTGTCTATACCAGCAGTTCTCAAACTTTTTGGTCTCAGAATCCCTCTATATGCTAAACAATTGCTGAAGACTCTGTAAAGACATTCTAATGTTTTTTAAAATAATTTTATGCATTTATTTATTTTTGGCTGTGCTAGGTCTTTGTTGCTACACAGGCTTTTCTCTAGTTGCAGCAAGAAGGGACTAGTCTCCAGTTGCAGTGCAAGGGTTTCTCATTGCAGTGGCTTCTCTTGTCGAGGAGCACAGGCTCTAGGGCACATGGGGTTCAGCAGCTACAGTTTCTACGCCTTAGAGCACAGGCTCAGTAGTTGTGGCCCACAGGCTTACCTGTTCTGTGGCAGGTGGGATCTTCCCAGACCAGGGTTTGAACCCATGTCTCCTGCACTGGCAGGAGAAGGCAATGGCACCCCACTCCAGTACTCTTGCCTGGAAAATCCCATGGACGGAGGAGCCTGGTAGGCTACAGTCCATGGGCTCGCTAAGAGTCAGACACAACTGAGCAACTTCACTTTCACTTTTCCCTTTCATGCACTGGAGAAGGAAATGGCAACCCACTCCAGTATTCTCGCCTGGAGAATCCCAGGAATGGCGGAGCCTGGTGGGCTGCCGTCTATGGGGTCGCACAGAGTCGGACACGACTGAAGCGACTTAGCAGCAGCAGCAGCTCCTGCACTGGCAGGCAGTTTCTTTACTACTGAGCCACCAGGGAAGCCCAATATGGGTTATTTTTTAATAATTTACATTTTGAAATATGAACAAAAAACTTAATGAGTGTCATCTTTTACATTTTTGCCAAATCTCATTTCATGAGACTTCCTATTTCATGACTAGTGTAATAAAAGATAGATTTTCCTATCTGCTTTTGCATTCTATCTGTTGTGTCATCAGAGCCTTTGAAAAACTCTATGGAATACTAACAGAAATGGGAGTGAAAAAATTGGAGTTTGACTTCTGGTCTCATGATAGCATCTCCCGGTTTGAAAACAAACCATTATACACCATTATACTACTGTAATATAATATATATTGTATATAAAATATATATATAATATAATGTATATATTACAACTATAATTTATTTTAAAATACCTTACATAAACATTCTCATATAAAGTAATCATTTGAGTTTTAAAACTATACGTCAGGCCTCTAAGAAACACACGGTCTCCAGGGGGGTGATAAATCAAAGGCTGTACTCCAGAAGTGACTTCTAATACTGCTTTTGCTATCTTTATCTCTAACCAACTAGTAATTAGCAAAATGAATGCTTAAAATCTGTTTTTATTGGCAAACTGGTAATGTCTGGAACACACAGACTGAATAAAAACATTTGGAGATAATCCATACCCTTGCATTAATAGGACATAAATCTGGAGTCACCCTTTGGAGTGGAACCTAAGGCTGGGTCCATCAGAAAGGTCCTGAGTCTAGTCAAGATTTAAGAGGATTCTGGTGCACAAAACTAAAAGATTCGCATGACAATTTTCAAGACCAGAAATCTTCCACATAAAGAGTACTTGGAGCACTGAAAATGACTTCATCAGACTTACAGAACTGGTTTTATGACCTATGTGTGTGTATACATGCTTGTCAACATCTACACATGGCAAATGTGACTTGCTTTCACTGTGTCCTGGTAGCAAGGCTGTGACAAAGGCAATCTACAGCCATTAACTTATTGGTGACTCCTCCTTGGAAGGAAAGTTATGACCAATCTAGACAGCATATTGAAAAGCAGAGACATTACTCTGCCAACAATGGTCCGTCTAGTCAAGGTTATAGTTTTTCCAATAGTCATGTATGGATGTGAGAGTTGGACTATAAAGAAAGCTGAGTGCCGAAGAATTGATGCTTTTGAACTGTGGTTGTTGGAGAAGACTCTTGAGAGTCCCTTGGACTGCAAGGAGATCCAACCAGTCCACCCTAGAGGAGATCAGTCCTGGGTGTTCATTGGAAGGACTGATGTTGAAGCTGAAACTCCAATACTTTGGCCACCTGATGTGAAGAATTGACTCATTAGAAAAGACCCTGATGCTGGGAAAGATTGAGGGCAGGAGGAGAAGGGGACGACAGAGGATGAGATGGTTGGATGACATCACCAACTCAATGGACAGGGGTTTGGGTGGACTCCGGGAGTTGGTGATAGATAGGGAGGCCTGGCGTGCTGCGGTTCATGGGGTCGCAAAGAGTCGGACACGACTGAAGGACTGAACTAAACTGAACTGATATGCTCTAAAAACTTAATAGCCATTTTTGACTAAACTGGCTTAAATCAGTTTACACCAGACATCTAAAACCTGTTCCCCTGGGCTCCAATATTCCACTTCTGGATACAAGATCTGAAAAGGGCAAGTAAAAGATAAGTTTCTGAAGCACCAAAGAAGGAAAAGCTAGATTCCTATTTCATGTCTGCCCTGAAAGGTACTCAGTTTAACTAACCACTAACAATCATAGAGAGAACTAACATTTAATCAAAGAAGGGTGTGCCTGCCTGACAGAAAAAATAAACAGAACCTCTGAAAAAAGAAAACAGAACAAAACATCAATGAAATGAAAACCTGGTTCTTTGAAATAACAGTAAAATTGATAAAACTCCTAGGCAAACTGGCCACAGAAAAAGAGGCACAAATTATCAACATGAGGAATAAAACTGATATTACTATAGAGCCCACAGATACAAATTGAAGGACAATGTTGTTTGACAACTTAAGATTAAATGAGCCAGTTGCTTAAAAGCGACAAACTACCAAAACTCAGTCATGAATAGTTCATGAATAGTACAACATGAATAGTTCTGTAACTATACTCACATAATTTAAAGACATTCCTCCTTTAATATATACTTGCATTCATTTGGTGGCTTTACAATTTAAAAGTCTCATTTGTTTGCTATAAAATATACAAATTTCCATTGATAGTAATGGAGAATACACACTGTGCTGTGTTCAACTCAATTTTTATCAGTACTTTCTGATCTCTCATTAATATGGACAACATCGCTATTCATTAAAGGATCTTTACTTGTCAAAGTAAATAAAAGATATTACTTTATATCAAGCGAATTATTAACTATACGAGAAGACAAGAGTTATTACTTGAAATAAGTACTCAATGACATACATACTAATGGTTAAATAATACAAAGCAGGACATCTCATTTCAAACAACTGAAGTGATCCTTACAAGTTGTGTAAAAATCAAGTACCTACTACTTAGATAATATACTGAAAAGTGCTAGAGAAATATCAATATTATATATGAAACTGAACCATATGAAGTTGCCAGTTATCAACTGGTTCAACCTAGAACAATGCAAGCATTCCTTGTTTTATATATGGTTCAGTGTTCTCAAGAGTTCCAGTCACTTCTACCAGAATGGTATTATAGTATTGGGGATCAAAGTTCATTTTACATTTACCAAACATATCCTGGAGATGTTTCACAACAAAATTTATTTGTGAAACTAGGATATGAACGTGTACAAGAAAAGGAGTACTTTCCAGGGCTACAGAACCTTTGTTTGACCTCTACTTTCCAGGACTATGCTATTTTTAACTCTTAAAAAAATAAGCCTTGTTATTCAAAACGAAAATTCACTATAGAATAAGGATTAAGAGCCTCGAAGTTCAAAAGATGAAGAGAGAATGCAACAAAAATTTCTAAGATCACATCATTCCTTTGCTCAAAACCCTTCAATATTTTATCTCACAGAGTCAAAGTTCTTACTCTAGCCTTTACTCATTTTCTGCTACTCACTTGTCTCCTTTACTCCACAAACAAGAAGGTACACCTTCTCCTCAAGTCAAGAAAGGTACACTTTCTGTTCCTCAAACACGAAGGCACACTTTCTCGTCAAGGCCTTCATATTATCTGTTCCTCTATCAGGAAGGTTCTTCTCAGAGATATACACACCCTCACCTTCTCCTTCAGGTCGGCTTAAATGTCATCCTCTCAAAATGTCCTTTTCTGACCAATCTATTAAAACAGGACCCCTATTATAAGACACTTTTTTTCTTCTGGTTTATTGTCTGTCTTCCTCCAACAGAATATAAATTACAAGGAAGAGAAGCCTTTGTTTTATGCATTGCTATATCCTCAGTCTAGAACAGTAGCATGCACAGTCTGCTGAACAAGATCTGCAAAAATACTGTATATATATGCTTCCAATTAAAACTTACGTCACAGTAAAAAAAAAAAACTAAGAAAACTGTTTGGAACCTTGCACGTTCTGCTACGTAGTAGAATGAAGTTAACTACCCTTGAGAAGAAAATATCTCATTTTCAAAAAAAATATACTAAGGAATGGCTGGATTCCCTAAAGAAAACAGTAATGGAAGAGAACACACGCTGCAAGTCTGTTGGTACTAAATACTTTGGTTTATCGCCCAAGACTTGTGCTAAGTCATTACCCCACAAACCAAGGAATTCTGGCCAAAGACACTTAACGAAAAATAAAAGCGAAGTTAACCTATTAATGATGCACAAGAATTAGAAAATATGCAATGTACGAGTCCAAAGCTCATAGTACAGAGCGAGATACCAGAAATCGAAATTGGGAGTGTTTGCTCCTTAGAGATATCGTAAGAGACAAAGTCCAAAAAGGATCGCACTCCTTTTCCTGGCGCTAAGGCAAGGCAGCAACACTCAGGAGGGGTGCAGGGGGGGCAAGGAGTTTGGGAGGGCGAGGCCTGGACTCCGATTAGACTGTATCCGGACCACCCTCCTCTCCACAGATTTCCCCTCAGGAGAAAAGGGAGTACGGACTGCGCCTACTAGTTCCCAAAGAGGCTTGGGGGAGGGTTGATGAAGGTAGACCCCTCCCCTTCCCCAAGGCAAGCCAAGGCCCCGCAGGGCTCCCCAGTGGCCCGGCTCACCCGGCTCCCGGTTGATTTCGATGTCGAAGTGGCATTGCGGCCGGTCCTGCGCCCCCATAGCGACCGAGGCGGCAGCAAAAGCTGGGAGAGACAGGGAGGAAAGCGGTCAGGACGGGGGCTAGGGCGGGGGCTGGGGCGGAGCCCGCGCCTCAGTCACCTCCCGCCGGCCCGTGAAGACAGCGCCGGAGGCCGAGACCGGCTCCCTCTCACCTCAGGCCTCCCGGCTCCCATGGAGTGCGCACACACATGCAGCCGCGCTCTTCACCTGGCTGGCCTCCAGCCTGAGACCTCCCAGTGAGCAGAGTAGAAAGCGCTGCCACCGCGGCCGAAGCCCAACGCCACTAACGGACCGCCACCCCCGCCCCCAGGCCAGGTCTCCTGTTGCCACGCTAAACCCCGCGAGAGTCGGGACAAATACCGCGAGAGCACATACTCGAAGGCGGTGGTTAACAGAAGCGGCTACGCCTACGGGGGAATGCCTGGGAGCTCGAGTCCCTCTCTCCCATTCCTGAACTGGTTCTTTTTTGCTCCGCCCCTTTCCTCCTTTCCGTTGGAATCACTCGCCAACTCTGGGAGCCCCGGAAACGCCAGCGCTCTCTACTTCCTGTCGTCCTTTCTCAAGGGCCGTGTTAAAGTATTTGCAGATATCGCGAGGCTTCCCTATTGTCCACAGCTGCGAAAGAATTTGGAGAATCAAGTTGTTGAGGATTAGTAGACTGACAGTTTTGACATTCTTTTTACTCAGGGAGTAGTTATGACGCTATCCTGTTAGACTATTTGTCTCACTTCAAAGGCCGTTTAGGTGCAGTTGTACGTGCGTTTCCGCTTTGGGGGCCAGCGTCATGGGCAGTGTTCAAGGCTATTCTACCTCTTTTCTAAATTATCAGTTCAGGACCTTTGCCCTTATTTTAATCATGTTCTTCGTCTTATAGAAAGCAAGAGTTCTGTATAGTAAAGTGTTGTTAAACGATGTATGTGTATTCTGAATACAAATCCCTTGCTAGGTTTATGTAATTGTGAATATTTTCTCCCAGTCTGTGTCTTGCCTTTTCATTGTTTTCATAGTGGCTTGTGGAAAGCAGTTTTTTATAATTTTTTACGAAGTCATTTGATCAACTTTTTCTTTTATGGTTTGTGCTTCTCTGTGTAAGAAATCTCTGCCTACCCCAAGCTCATGAAGATTTTCTCCTAGGTTTCCTTTCAGAAATTTTATAACCCTGTCTTTTTGGTGTAAGTCTATGATCTGTCAGCATTTGCAGATATGGTGTCAGGTAGAAGGTGAAGTTCTTCTTTTTCTCATAGGGATATACCGTAGTTCCACCACCATTTGTTGAAAAGACTGTCTTTTATACATTGAATTACCTTGGCTTTGTGACCACTTAAGTGCCATTCAATTTCTGGGCTCAATTTGCTACATTGATTTATCTTCACCATGGGGCCACACTGTTGGGTGGTGGTTGTTTTCCATTATTTTCTTAAAATTGTAATATATACTTTAACTTTACAAAAAATGGCCTTTTAACTTTTTTTTTAAGCTTACTGTTCAGAGGCACCAAGTAGATTCGCACTGTTGTGCCACCATCACCACCATCTAGCCACAGGACAATCTTCATCTTGTAAAACTAAAAAACAATGACTTCTCCTTCTCCCCTCTACCCAGGATCTGGCAAGCACTCTGCTTTCTTTTTTACTTTATTGTGGTAAAAACACAACGTGACATCTACCCTCTTGACAAATTTTTAAGTGTTCAAGCTATCTAATAATGTGAGTGGGGGGCAGCTGCCATCACACTCTAGCTGCTGGTTTTCACTGTGGATCTGTAATCCAGCATTGCTAGAAATCCAGGCTTTCATGGGAAATCCTCTTATCTTTAAATATTAGCAACTAACTCAAAACTAAAGACATTGCACAGCACCTACCATATTTGCTGATCACATCAGGCCCTTCAGCAGCCTACTTGGCATAGAGGATGAGCACAAACCACATGAATAGAGGACAGAGAAGACCAATGATGGGATAGAACCCTACAGATGATACAATGGGTGGGGGCCTCTGAAAAGGGCCAGAGCCTTCAGCTAACACACTTGAATGTTTACCATGCCCAGCTCCCAACCACATAATCTCCACCTTATAACCTCAAGAGGCAGATACTTTCGTTATCTCCATTTTAGAGCTGGGGAAACAGAGCTTACAGAGGTTATGACAGATTTGGGATTCAAAATGAGGTCTCTCTTCACTGTTTACATATTAACAGCCTTCCTGGGTTGAAACCCTTGACTCCCAACAAAAGGAGGTTTTAATTTGGGGTTCACTTATAAGAAGCTCTTTGCCCCATTTAACAGGTTAAGTCTCAAAGAAGGAAAGTTCTTGATAGCACAAAGATAATAGAAGCAGAAAGAATGATAACATAGAAAAATCGCCATTATGTAATCCCGAATAAAGTAACCAATCAAAGCTGGGTAGATCATAATTTAAGTGAATGGCTATCAGGAGCTTGATAATAAATCATTTTGGGTTATTTCCTGATGTGATGGAAAAGCAAGCACCTATCACTTGCTATGATGTATTCCTGCCAAAGAGACTAGAATCTGAGTCTGAACGAGCACCTAGGTCTACTAGTTTATAGGAAAAGTGGGCCAATAGTGGGACATATGACACCGGATGACAGGGATACAACAAAAATGTGAAAAATTTTAGAGCAAATGACGTAATTTTTTTCAACAAATGGCAAAGAAAAGGGAATTGTTAAGTATTTTTACAGACATAGCAATGTCAACAAAATGCAGGGTGTGAATTTTGTTTGGATCCTGTTTCAGACACATCAACAAAATCACATTTTGTGGGAAGAGAAGAAAATTGAACATCACGGAATTCAGGACAGGCCACTCCAAAATATGCTCTTTGGCATATTGAATATTTTAAGGAAGGAATTTGAGAAATGGCAGATCCTAGAGGGACTCTCAGACTTTCTCCTATAAAGCAGGTCATGTTGCTGTCATGAGAGGTGCCCTCCCACACCCAGAGGGACAGAGATTTTGAACAAAAAGGCCTTGCTAAATTTCCCCCAGTTTCCTATACTTAGCTCATACCCTTATGTCCCATCACATTTTTCTACAACTTTATACTTTTCATCGAACTTCATATAAAAATGCTCAGGTTTAACTGTTTCTTTGGGTCTTTGTTTACTTATGAAGGCTCCCACATCACGTAAAACTTATATTAAATAAATGTGTATGCTTTTCTTCTGTTAATCTGTCTTTTATTATAGAGGCCTAGCTGAGAACCTTAAAAGGATACAGAAGAAAAAGGTACTTCGGTATCATATCTTCTATTAGTAGATGATGTTAGATGATACTTAAGAATTACTATTAATTTTGTTAGTAATGACAGTGGTGGTGTTACATGTATTTTTAACTCCTTACACTTTTTCTCAAAACCAAGTAGAAGACATTACATGAAAATTTCTAGTCAATGTATGGCAAAACAAATACAATATTGTAAAGTTAAAAAACAGAAAATAAACTAAAAAAAAAAATGTCTATACCTTAGTATCAGGCTTTTGTGGAAAGGCAAGCTTTATTTCAAAGCAACATGAAAAGGGCAGTCAGGGGTCCACAACAAACTGGTAGGAGGGAGAAACAGTCACATGTCCATTTGGCAGTGTCTCAGTGGAAAGTCTCACCAATTCCTGCTGATCAGTTTCCTCTTCAGGTTGAAAAAAAAAGGTTGACTTGAAGATGCCTGTTATATCTCTGTTATCCAAACACACTTATTTCAGGATGGAGGACACTTGGAGTCAACTTAATTGAGGGAATCCACTTAATTATTAAATATTTATACTGAGTATATGGTTAAATTAGTAGCTTTCTTCACATTTTCACATTTTTAAAAGAGCCACAGAGGTTCCATTCACATTCTAAGCAGTTGAGTTGGCAAAGATCCATTTCATAGGAAATAGATCACATTCAATTACTCCTCACAACGGCCAACTGGAAAACTATTCCATTGCTTTTGAGGCACTGGTTGGGTTGGCATCTGCAATGGTAGCCAAATAAATGAGATTTCTGTGTAACACATGCTGGTACCTATGGGTGAAAAACGGATAAAAATTAGAGGTGTGTTTTTATTGAACAAAAAACTAGAAAAGAATTTATCTAGTGAATGGCTCATCTACTGACTGGATCACTCAGTTTTGTCAATGTGTCTATTAACATATCAGAGGAAAATACATCCAGAATCTTACCTGTTCTCACTTGTTACTCCCATAGCTACGTCTCTCGGCCAAGCCACTATCACTTTTGCTTGGACTACTGTACTGGACCACTCTCTTAACCTGTCTCCCTAGTCTACCTTTGTACCCCTACTGTAATTATACTCATAGCAGCCTGAGTTATTTTACAGTTTAGGTTAAGATCATGTAATACCTCTGTTCAAAACTCTTCAAACCCCCCATCGCATTATGAGTAAAGCTCAGCCCTTCTCGTGGCCTGTAAGGACCTACATGATCAGGGCCTCTAGTCTCCCTCTCTGATCTCATCTGTCACTTTCCCTTTACTCACTGAGTTCTGGCCAGAGTGGCCTCCTTTCAGAGACTTGAAGATATCCAGCAAGGTCTAGCCTGGGGGACTTCTCCACCTGATGCTCACTCTGATTCACACATCTGCATAGCTGCCTCCCTCACCTAAGATGTCTACCCAAATGTCACATCAAAGGTAACCTGTATAAACGAGCACTTGCTCCCACTTACTGTGCTTTATTCTTATTCAAAGCGCTTATTATTATGTGCCTAATTATATGATTATACAGTCTAGAATGTAAGCTCCATGAGAGCAGAGCTGGTATCTGTTTTGGTACTGATTCCCCAGTAGCTGAAGTAGTGCCTGGTACAGTATTACTTAAAAAAAATCTTGAACAGGGAATTCCCTGGAAGTCCAGGGTTAGGACTCCATACTTCCACTACAGGAGCACAGGTCTGATCCCTGGTCAGGGAACTAAAGGTTTCCCTGGTGGCTCAGCAGTTAAAAGAATCCACCTGCAATGTAGGAGACACAGGTTCAATCCCTGGGTTGGGAAGATCCCTTCGAGGAGGGCATGGCAACCCACTCCAGTATCCTTGCCTGGAGAATCCCATAGACAGAGGAGCCTGGTCGGCTACAGTCTGTGAGGGTCACAGAGCACAACTGAGGCAATTGAGCACGCACACAGGCAGGGAACTAAGATCCCACGTGGCACAAGGCCAAAAAAAATCTTGAACAAAGTTAAAGAAAGGACAAGACACTTCCATGATAAATGCACGCTCACTATGATCGCATTTCTCAATCAAGGGGTAGAGCCCCAAACCAGACTAGGGGGCAGGAATAGTGCACCATGCAATGTGAAAATGTCCAGGAGGAGATTTTGGTAACTTACCCATAGTTTGAGAATCACTGCACCAAATAGAGTGTTTTGCAACTGTTTTCCATATAGAAAAATGAGAGTGTTTACTATAAACTGTAAAAAAACAAATCACCAAATGACAGTGTCCAATGTAAAGACTTATTCAAGATGGATACCTCCACTGAGCTGTTCAGTGAGGGATTGAGGGTTACTTTTTCAGGGGGTGGGGAAAGCATGGCTTCAGTCACAATGAAATAAAATCTTTTTTGTGTCTGTAATAAATGAGGCATAACTCCTGGAACTACACTTAGAAAAGAGAGTGTTTTCTCTCATCTTGGCATATGGCTAGAGAGCACCTTAAATTACTGTGCCAAATTTATCTCTGTCTTAACTGGGAACTTTTATTGGTCTTTGTATGTGTTACCAAAAAAGGATGAGCCAGGGATCCACGACCAGAAAACAGCCACTGCTCTCATCATTTCGTGAAACGTTTTCCGAATGCTAGAACTGGACAATGGAAAAACAGACTGGTTCCAAATAGGAAAAGGAGTACGTCAAAGCTATATATTGTCACGCCGCTTATTCAACTTATATGCAGAGTACATCATGAGAAACGCTAGGCTGGATGAAGCACAAGCTGGAGTCAAGATTGCTGGGAGAAATATCAATAACCTCAGATATGCAGATGACACCACCCTTATGGCAGAAAGTGAAGAAGAACTAAAGAGCCTCTTGATGAAGGTGAAAGAGGAGAGTGAAAAAGTTGGCTTAAAGCTCAACATTCAGAAAACAAAGATCATGACATCTGGTCCTATCACTTCATGGCAAATAGATGAAGAAACAGTGGCAGACTTTATTTTTTTGGGCTCTCAAGTCACTGCAGACGGTGACGGCAGCCATGAAATTAGAAGATGCTTACTCCTTGGAAGAAAAGTTATGACCAACCTAGACAGCACATTAAAAAGCAGAGACATTATTCTGCCAACAAAGGTCCGTCTAGTCAAGGCTATGGTTTTTCCAGTAGTCATGTATGGATGTTCGAGTTGGGCTATAAAGAAAGCTGAGCGCCGAAGAATTGACGCTTTTGAACTGTGGTGTTGGAGAAGACTCTTGAGAGTCCCTTGGACTGCAAGGAGATCCAACCAGTCCATCCTAAAGGAGATCAGTCCTGAAACTCCAATACTTTGGCCACCTGATGCGAAGAGCTGATTCATTTGAAAAGACCCTGATGTTGGGAAAGATTGAGGGCAGGAGGAGAAGGGGATGACAGAGGATGAGATGGCTGGATGGCATCACCAACTCAATGGACATGAGTTTGGGTAGACTCTGGGAATTGGTGATGGACAGGGAGGCCTGGCGTGCTACGGTTCATGGGGTCGCAAAGAGTCGGACACGACTGAGAGACTGAACTGAACTGAACCGTCCCCATCCCTGTTGTCATTGGCCAGCATGGCTTTTCGAGGAGTCTTTGCAATGAGCACAATTCAAGCTCTGAAGAGGAAGCCACGTCTGACTCCAGGCTTCACAATGTACTGTTCGTATTATCTTGGGCAGGTAAGTAATTCCTCTGAGCCTTATCTGCATTCACTCAAGACTCCTAGTTCAGGTCAGCTGATGGATTCCAATACTAACTTCCCCGTCACACTCACAAATTAAGGGAATAAAGAGGGGACTCACTGGACGCACTCATTCGCCCGGCCTTTGTTCTGATATTCCACGATACAGCGGATCAGCTGGTCATTCTCCTCCAGGAGCTGAAAGATCAGACAAAGGGTCAATGCAGCGCGACGTCAGGACGGCAAGGACCACTGCCTTCTCTACCTCTCCCTCCCACCCCTCAAGGCCGGGCTTTCCAGCCCCAGCACCTCTGCTGACTTCATTCTCATCTCACAGCAAGTCACCTACGCATACCACCAGTCTCAGCTGGCTCACTCCAGGAAGCTTCCAGCACCCGCAGCCATTTAGGAGCTCTACTAAGATCTCTCTGCCCGTGTTAGCGCTCACCCGCTGGATGGTCTCCTGATTGACTTCTGCCTTCCCTCTCAGCCAGTCCGGTACGAAAGCCACCGACATCCCGGGAAGCCAGGGTGGAACTCGGCCTCAGGCCCGGGAGACCCCCTCTCATCTAGACCGGAGCGGACCTGCAGCTCCACACGCACTACGGCCGCAGCAGAGTCCCAAGATAGGTGGGCCTACACTCTCGACGTTGATTGGGCCCTCCCACCTAGGGGGCGGGGAACAGGCGGAACGTCATTTGTGATTGGGCTCGCTCTTAATAAGAGCGATTCTCTGCGTCCTCCTCCGGCCCCACCCCTGAGGCTCTTCAGCTGTTTGTGGATGTTTTACGTTTGCGCAAGCTAGTCTCAGGGGCGGGATCCGTGTTAGCGTCTCGTCTTTTAGGCTTTGGGTACTGCCAGTCTGTGGGGAGCTTGCCCATCTGGGTCCACACTCACACCTTTTTAAACACCGCTCTGGTGCCTCCAGGCCTGCATCTGGAGCCTGAACCTTGGGTATTGCCGCCTTTCAAGCCAAACCCTGCAAGGCCAAGGAAAACACAGGTGTCGGCTTTTGCTGAGGGAGAAACTCACACATAGCCCTCTTTTTCCTTTAGGCCCTTTAAAAAAAAATCAGATTTACAACCCTAAATAGCACTATTATTTTCTCCATTTTACAGATGAGAAAACAGAGATTAGGTAACTTGCCCGAGATATCATAGCCGCTAAGGGCAAAACCAGCATCTGAACAGAAGCAGTCTGGCTTCCGAATTCGTGCTTTTAACCACCTCCCAGTGCTGCCTATGCACCATACTGCGGAGGTGGTTTGCTGCAACATACAGGGAGGAAGCTGGGCTAACCTCTTGGGCCACACTGTTACCGCTGTTCAGTTCAATTCAATCACTCAGTCGTGAACGACTCTGCGACCCCGTGGACTGCAGCACGCCAGACTTCCCTGTCCATCACCAACTCCGGGAGCTTACTGAAACTCATGTCCATTGAGTTGGTGATGCCATCCAACCATCTCATCCTCTGTTGTCCCCTTCTCCTCCTGCCTTCAATCTTTCCCGGCATCAGGGTCTTTTCAAATGAATCAGCTCTTCGCATCAGGTGGCCAAAGTATTGGAGTTTCAGCTTCAACATCAGTCCTTCCTATGAATATTCAGGACTGATTTCCTTTAGGATGGACCAGTTGGATCTCCTTGCAGTCCAAGGGACTCTCAAGAGTCTTCTCCAACACCACAGTTCAAAAGTGTCAATTCTTCGGCGCTCAGCTTTCTTTATAGTCCAACTCTCACATCCATACATGACTACTGGAAAAACCATAGCCTTTACTAGGCCGACCTTTTTTGGTAGAGTAATGTCTCTGCTTTTTAATATGTGTCTAGGTTGGTCATAACTTTTCTTCCAAGGAGTTCAGTTCAGTTCAGTTCAGTTGCTCAGTCGTGTCTGACTCTACGCGACTCCATGAATTGTAGCACACCAGGCCTCCCTGTCCATCACCAACTCCCGGAGTTTACCCAAACTCATGTCCATCGAGTCGCTGATGCCATCCAGCCATCTCATCCTCTGTCGTCCCCTTCTCCTCCTGCCCCCAGTCCTTCTCAGCATCAGGGTCTTTCCAATGAGTCAACTCTTCACATGAGGTGGCTATAGTATTGCAGTTTCACCTTCAACATCAGTCCTTCCAAGGAGTAAGCATCTTTTAATTTCATGGCTGCAGTCACCATCTGCAGTGACTGCATCCCAAAAAAATAAAGTCTGCCACTGTTTCCACTGTTTCTTCATCTATTTGCCATGAAGTGATGGGACCAGATGCCATGATGTTATTTTTCTGAATGTTGAGCTTTAAGCCAACTTTTTCACTCTCCTCTTTCACCTTCATCAAGAGGCTCTTTAGTTCTTCTTCACTTTCTGCCATAAAGGTGGTGTCATCTGCATATCTGAGGTTATTGATATTTCTCCCAGCAATCTTGACTCCAGCTTGTGCTTCATCCAGCCCAGCGTTTCTCATGATGTACTCTGCATATAAGTTGAATAAGCAGGGTGACAATATATAGCCTTGACGTACTCCTTTTCCTGTGTGGAACCAGTCTGTTGTTCCATTGTCCAGTTCTAACTGTTGCTTCCTGACCTGCATATGGATTTCTCAAGAGGCAGGTCAGGTGGTCTGGTATTCCCATCTCTTTCAGAATTTTCTACAGTTTGTTGTGATCCACACATTCAAAGTCTTTGGCATAGTCAATAAAGCAGAAGTAGATGTTTTTCTGGAACTCTCTTGCTTTTTCGATGATCCAGCAGATGTTGGCAATTTGATCTCTGGTTCCTCTGCCTTTTCTAAAACCAGCTTGAACATCTGGAAGTTCACGGTTCACTAACTGTTGAAGCCTAGCTCGGAGAATTTTGAGCATTACTTTACTAGCCTGTGAGATGAGTGCAACTGTGCGATAGTTTGAGCATTCTTTGGCATTGCCTTTCTGTGGGATTGGAATGAAAACTGACCTTTTCCAGTCCTGTGGCCACTACTGAGTGTTCCAAATTTGCTGGCATATTGAATGCAGCACTTTCACAGCATCATCTTGTAGGATTTGAAATAGCTCAACTGGAATTCCATCACCTCCACTAGCTTTGTTTGTAGTGATGCTTCCTAAGGCCCACTTGACTTCACATTCCAGGATGTCTGGCTCTAGGTGAGTGATCACACCATCGTGATTATCTGGGTCGCTGGCAACCACTAAAACTCTGAAGTGGTTGTCTTCTCTCTTGTCCAGTCCGTCTATGATGAACATGGGCGCAAGTTTGGTTTTCTCTGTAGCAAAAAGTGAGAAGCAGCCGCTTCATTGAGGATGCAGATCTTGGAAAGTTTTACTCCTCAAAAACGGTATCAGGGCAATTCTGCCTTCTAGAGCTTCATTTCCCTGAGTTGTGGCCCTCATCCAGAGCAGGCTCATTTGCTTTGCTGGGCTTTCTCTCCACAATTCCTTTATTCATCCCGTGGAGGAGGTTTTTATCCCATTTCACAGAGGGCTAAGTGTAAGTGATAAATTAGTTCTGGATGTGTGCAGTTTGAGGTGACCTCTAATGGAGATGTTGAAGATTGTGGCTGGCTATTTGGTTGGAAATCAGGGCCTACGGTTGGCAATACAAACTTCACAAAGCATCACTTGTGGAAAATGGCATTATCCTTGAAGCTACTTTGTCACCCTTTCACATCCAGTTCATCACCAAGTCGTGTTGATTTCGCTTCTACGTTTCTCTACAGACTGCCCAGTTCTCTTCTGCTTCACCACTGCTCCAGCCTAAACTCTAGCTTCAACTTCTCTTGTCCAGACAACTGCACCGACTTTCCAACTGGCCCTACCACAGTTTCCAAGAGCCTTCTCCATTTTGATCTTAATGTCAGCAGCCAAAGTGATTTTTACAAAATATAAATCCAATCAGTTTTCGCTTGTCCCAAATTCTACTATGGCCTCCAATATCTTGCATGATCTTACCTCTTCTATTCTCTAGTGGCTTTCACTCCTTTACTCTCTAAACTCTGAGGTTTTTTTTTTTTTCTTTTTGGTGGCAAAATGTACATAACATAAAATTTACCATTTTCACCATTTTTAAATGTACAGTTCTGTGATATATAGTACATTACATTGTTATGCAACTATCACCACTATCCATTTCCAGAACTTTTTCATTTTCCCCAAGTGAAAGCCTGTGCCTATTAAACAACTCCCCACCCACCTCCCCTCACCACTCCCCAACCCAGGGTCGGTTTTCATCTTTCCAGGAACCCTGCTATAGTCCACACAGAGTTCTTTATACATCTGTCTGAAGCACTCTTCCTCCCTTTGCCTAGTTAGCTACTACTCATCCAGTGTCAAAGAAGCCTCCTTGAACCACCAAATCCAGGCCAGAAGCTTCAGTAAATCCTTTCAAAACCCATGCTCCGCTCCAAAGAGTACATAGCTCAGTTTGTACTTAAACATGTGTTGTATATTGCAGTATGGGTACTGTCATTCTCTCCTCTCTTAATATAGGTTTTAGTGTCAGGAGTTACTTGTTTTGTCCGCAGTGCCTGGCAAAGTGTCTGGTTCGCAGCAGGTGCTTACACTTTGTTAAATGAATAGATGGATGAACAGTCCCCCATCTCCCTTCAGCTGATCACCAGTCTGTGAGTACGTCCGCCCCCCAGATTGAAGTGTGTACCTTGGGGCCGGACTTTGGCACCTCATCCAGGCTGGCAGCAGGCTGTGATCTTTGGTTTGCCTATCTCGGGCCTGTCGCCCAGCAGACAGCTGAACCCACGCCCCGGGCGTGGCGCTGTCACGCGGAACCTCCCTACTTCCACACATCAGAACCTTTCGCTACCCCGGCAGAAACTAAGCTTAAAGCGCCAAGCCTCTTCGCACCTCCGGACGTGGGAATTACCGACTTGGACCTCAGACCCACCCGGGTGAGAACCGGGAGACGGGAGGAAAGTTGGAAGGCGCGCCCCAGCCATGGCCAATCTACATTTGGGTCGAAGCCCTTTAAGAAATACTTCTTTCAAGACTCTTCCGGGACCCGGCAGCGGAGGCGCGCCAGGATTGGTCGGTTTGGGTGTGGGTGTTGCTCGGCACCAGCGAATAAGCGGGGGCAAGGGGGATGTTGTGGTTTAAGACTCGCGCATGCGCAGGGTCGTCTACCTGTGCCTGGGCCGCCTGTGACCCGGGCCAGGTCTGCCGGGTGGGCTGATTGCAGAGAAGGCGGAGGGTGGCGCGGCGGGAGGGCGCCGACTCCCGGAGGCCGCAGTCGGGGCGAGGTGAGGGCTGGCGGGCTGAGGCGGGCGCTGCGGCCCGTTAGCCGAGAGCAGGCGGGGTCGGGTGTGGCGCAGGGCGGGCCTGGAAGTGGAGCCCCCCCCCGCCCCGGCCCGTCCGCCCTCTGACCCGGTTTAGCTCTCCAGGCTTCTTGGGGCTTCCCGAAGTCTCGGCTCCCCTTTCTGCCGCCAGCTGCTCTCCTGACTCCGGGACGACCCAAGGTGCGAGCCTGTGGGAACCCTCAGTTGCCAGATGCCGGTGGAGCGCTGTCCACAGTGGGAGGAGATGGGGTGTGTCCGAATGATGGGATGATTGCTTACTTAATTATCCACGAACCTCACGTCAGAGTATTTTAATGACAAACAAACTTCCCTTAGCGTGCCGATCTTGTAAGACTTGGTTTACCAGATACTGGGTTTACTAGACCATTTTTTGTGAACATCAGATGTCGGAGGTGATGAGCATATGTGCCCGTTATAGGATTACATCTAGATTCCAGTGCCAGAAGGATTAAGCACTCCGGTGCTTAATTAGGTTTGTAGACATCAAAGCCACAAAAGAATATTCCCAGTGGTGAAACGTAATTGGTGAAATTTGTGACATGGTCAGAAAAGAAATAAAATTCAGACGGTGGATAGGGTCAATTTTCATTAAATTTACAAAGAAAGGAATTGATTCTGATAGAGATAATTTTAGTAAAATGAAAATATAAATGAATACTTTGTTATTGCTAGATAAAATTAAATTGACATAATGACTTGCCCTGGAAAACACATTTTAGGCAATGTTGTTATAGCTCTAAGAGTTTGTGTTTACAACACAGAGAACATTTTGGGGTCCCAAAACTTTTTATCCTTAGAAAGAGCCTCAGAGATCAACGGCATCCAAAGATGACTGCTGATCAGAGAGGAAAAGTGACTTATCCAAAGGAATACAGTGAGTGAGGAGCAGTTGTAACTAGTGTAACCCTAGGTCTTGGCTCCTTTTATTAACACATCTCTGATTCGTTCTAAGTATGAATGCTCCAGGGGAAGGAACTGTTTTAGCAAGACAGAGTTGCTGTAATCCCAAAGATTGGATTTAGAAACACAGAGTGTAGTGGAAAGATCACAGGCTTTCCAATATTTCTGAGTATGGAAGTTTGTGATGGAATACTGGCTCTACCACTTGAGCTTTAGAACTACCATTTTCCCATCTGTCCAGCATAGATTATGCCTGCCTTATAGATTGTTATGAGCATTAAACATCATCAGTGTAAAAATTCATATGCCTGGCATATAATATTGTGTGTGTGTGTGTGTGTGCTCAGCCATGTCCAACTCTGCGATCCCATGGACTATAGCCCACCAGGCTCCTCTGTCCATGGGATTTCTCAGGTAAGAATGCTGGAGTAGGTTGCTACTTTCTTCTCCAGGGGATCTTCCTGACCCAGGGATCGAACAGCAGATGTCTCCTGTGTTTCCTGCGTTGGCAGGTGGATTCTTTACCACTGAGCCACCTGGGAAACCTGGCATATAATATTAGTTGGTATCAAATTCCATCCCCTACTCTTCTTAGCTCCTAAGGAATGGCAGACTTGACCTGTACCCTCCTCCCTACCTCATCCCCAAGCAATGCAGAACCAAAGCACTTTCTTGAACTACAAATGAGGTGTGCCCAGTTCTCAAGTCCCGTGGCTGAAGGTGAATTCAGTAAGGGAAACGTAATTTTCTCTATTTTGTCCTATGTATTGTGGTTTTGAGATGTGAGCAATGCCTTATGGTGAACCCTTGTGTTTGGATATATGTGTGCCAAGTCAAGCTTGTTTTGCTTATTTAAATTTCTGTTTGGTAAGGCCTGGTTGTTTAGTGTTGTTTGTCTTTCCCCCTTTCCCTCTTTGGAAAGAGGAGAGGTATATGTGGTAGAGGCTTGGGAGAGGGTTAAGGATACAGAGATGAAAAGAAACCAGTGGGAACCAGGCTGCCCTCCAGCTAAGCACAGTCTTCTGGCAGTAGAATAGGGACAATTGATGACATGATCAGTTTATAAATAGATGCTGAGGAAAGGATTTAGGAAATGGCAGAGGCAGATTAAAATATAATTTTTATAAAATCTAACAGTAACTAGGGTGCTATGTTTGATTACTACTTCAGTTTCTTTTAAAAATTTTCATTTATGTAAACCTCTTTCTCTTTTCCAAGTGGAGATTTATTGTGGGAAAGCTTTTTTATTAGTTTTGAAACTTAGTTTTTAAATAAGCTTTATTAGTTTAAAAGTTATATTGAGAGCTTCCTAATATGTGCCAGGCATGGTGCTAGGTTACAGGGTCCCCTGGCCTTAGAAGGAGCTAGCTAGTAAGACAGATTTGTATGTCTTTGTGAGCACTCTTCGGCTGCCTTTGTCCTTGTATAACTGATAATACTTTTTCTGTAACTGAGGCATGATTTTCCAGATTCATGCCACTGCTTTCCTTTTATAAACTGAATCCTGGTTATCTGCAAGCAGCTTTTATTTTAATGAATTCAGAAATTATAGTACCTTCCAGTTTGGAAATGTTATTTAGTTGCAGAGCTGCTCCCTATAAAACATGCCGTTCAATATTCATGCATAAATCATCAGAATTACAGTTAATTAGCATAAAAGAATATTGTTATACTAGTAGAAAGTGAAAGTGAAGTCGCTCATGTCCGACTCTTTGCGTCAGTCAGTCATGTCCGACTCTTTGCGACCCCATGGACTGTAGCCTACCAGGCTCCTCCATCCATGGGATTTTCCAGGCAAGAATACTGGAGTGGGTTGCCATTTCCTTCTCCAGGAGATCTTCCTGACCCAGGGATCGAACCCGGGTCTCCTGCATTGTAGGCAGATGCTTTACTGTCTGAGCCAGTAGAGATATTTTTAAATGACATTTAAACATAAAAAACAAATATGAGCTGAATTTAAGTAAGTGATATAAAAACTTTAAGTTAATACTTTTTTCCATTTTTATGTTAAAGTGATTTTTCTGACTGATTCAACAGACATGAACTTGGGCAAACTCCGAGAGACAGTGAGGGACAGGGAGGCCTGGCTGCAGTCCGTGGGGTCACAAGGAGTCGGACACGACTGAGCAACTGAACAACAGCAGTTATACTGACAGGAATTTGCAGAGATAGTACAGAGTATGACTGATAGGTTGTATGATAATCACATGTTTAGTTTTAAAAAAAACCTGCCAAACTTATATTCCATGACAAACTTATTTTCCAGAGTGGCTGTACCATGTTAAAGTCCTCCCAGCAGTGTGTGAGAGATCCCGTTCCTGTGCATGTTTGCCAGCATTTGATATTGTCACTTAAAAAATTTTTATCTGTTCTAATCAGTATGTAATATTATCTCATTGTGATCTTAATTTGCATTTCCCTTAGTAGCTAGAGATGCTAGAAATCTTTTCACATTCTTTTTTGTCATCTCTATATCCTCTTTGGTGAAATGTCTGTTCATGTGCTTTGTCCATTTTCTAACTGGATCTTTTGTTTTATCACTGTTGAGTTTTGAGAGTGCTTTAAAAATTCTAAATATCTAGAGTCCTTTATGAGGTATGTGGTTTAAAAATATTTTCCCCACTCTCTCGCTTTTCTTTTCATCCTCTTCACATGGATTTTGGCAGTGCTAAAGTCTTAAATTTTGATGAAATCCAAGTTTTTGGAGTTTCTTTTATGGATTGTGCTGCTGGTCTCATACATAAGAACCCTTCCCCAAGTCCTGAACATTTTCTCCTTGTTTTCTTCTACTTTTATACTTTTACTTTTTTCATTTAAATTTATGATCTATTTTGATCTCCTTTTTATGTAAGGTGTGAGACTAGGTCAAGATTCTCTTTTTTTTCTTTTCCTTCCTTCCGTTCATACCTCCCTCCCTCTCTCTTTCTTTCCCTGTAGATATTCATTGCTCCAGCACCATTTGTTGAAAAGACTATCCTTCCTCCATTTAGTTGCTTTTGTACCATTGTCAAAAATCATTTGACTGTTCTTGCTTAGGTCTAATTTCTGGGTTCTGTATTCTGTTTCTGATCTGTGTGTCTATCCCTCTGCTAATAACACACAGTCTTGATTACTGTAGCTATACAACAAGTCTTGAAATAGGATAGTGAGGTGTGGTCCCCTTTATTCTTTTTCAAAATTGTTTTAGCTATTTTAGCTTCTTTACCTTTCCATATAACTTGTAGAATATTCTTATATCTATAAACTATCTTGCTGATATTTTTACAGGAATTATATTGAACCTGTATATCACTTTGGGGGGAGATCTTTACTATGTTGAGTCTTCTAGTTCGTAACATGGTATATCTCCTTACTTACTTACGACTTCTTTGATTTCTTTCAGCAGTGTTTTGTAGTTTTCAGCATAAAAGTCCCATACCTGTTTTGTTAGATTTACACCTAAGTATTGCATTAAAAGTGGGGTTCCCTGGTGGCTCAGATGGTAAAGAATCTGCCTGCAGTGCAGGAGACCTGGGTTCGATCTCTGGGTCAGGAAGATTCCCTGCAGAAGGGAATGGCGACTCACTCCAGTATTCTTGTCTGGGAAATCCCACGGACAGTGGAGCCTGCTGGGCTACAGTCCATGGAATCACAAACAGTCGGACACATCTGAGCAACTAACATTGCATTAAAA
The DNA here is from genome assembly GCF_054371585.1 of Giraffa tippelskirchi. Classification (NCBI taxonomy): domain Eukaryota; kingdom Metazoa; phylum Chordata; class Mammalia; order Artiodactyla; family Giraffidae; genus Giraffa; species Giraffa tippelskirchi. Next base: position 14,162,173 of record NC_137283.1, on the reverse strand, counting down.
AAAGTATAGCTTTATTGAGATCATTTTGGGGATGATGATAAATGGTATTTTTAATTTTTGTTTCTATACATCCATTCCTGGTATGTAGAAAAAAACTGATTTTTGTATATTGATCTTGTATTCTGAAACCTTGTTGAACTCATTCATTTTAGGAGGTTTTTTGGTTTTTTTGTAGGCTCTCAGGGATCTTCCATGTAGACAATTATGTCATCTGCAGATAGGAGTCATTTTATTTCTTGCTTATTTCTTCCTTTCCTAGTTTCTTAGACTTTTTACATTTTTACCCCTCAGTGGAAAGTCTGGGGAGATTGGAGAAATGGGCTATGTATGGTCTGTTGTCTGGTAGAATAATTTTTATTTTGTAGTTGTTGTTGTTTAGTTGGTAAGTCATGTCTGACTCTTTTGTGTCCCCACGGACTGTAACCCACCAGACTCCTCAGTCCATGGGATTTCCCAGGCAAGAATACTCTTGGAGTGGGTTGCCATTCACTTCTCCAGGGGATTTTCCCGACCTGGGGATTGAACCCCTGTCTCCTGCATTGCAGGCATATTCTTTACCATCTGAACCACTGGGAAAGCCTTTAGCCTTCTCTTATTTTTATACTACTGCAGTTTCTTCATGTTTAAACTGGGATTAATTATCCATTCATCCATTAGGGATATGGTCTTTATTCTTAGAACTTACCCTTAGGTAGTAGAAATGGTAAGGCAGTAACATAGAAAACAAAGAGGTAGTTTCTCTGGGAATTTAGAGAGAGATAAAAGTACTTCTAGGAGGGTGTATTGGAGACATTCCTTGGTGTGGATTTGGATGTGGGGAGATCTGAGGAGTGTGAACTCCAGTGATGAATGCACGGAGGCACAGAGGTGAAAACAATAGCGTGTATCCTGGGGCTCCTGTTTCCTACTGCTCGTGGGAATTGAGGTGCCAAATTACATCCCTAGTATTCTTTGGAAGAAAAGCCTACCAGTGCACACACCTGCTAATATCCTATCCAGGTAGAGGGCCTGACAACAGGGTCTGTGAAACAGGATGTGTGGATACATGGAAAGATGCATTAAAGCTGTTAGAGTCACCTCCCTAATCCCTGGCTGCAGGGCTGCCGCATGCAGGTGTGCGGGTTACGCCCGTGTGAGCACACACAGGGGTCGAAGATGGGAGCTGAAACCCCCGCCAGGCTCTGCCTGCAGAACTGGTCCAGGGCTCTTTCCACCCTGAGAAGCTCCTGGTTCCAATTTGCCACAGGCGCCGTGAGGCCTCCAAATCTGTTTCCTAGTGTTTCTTAATGGTGCTCACAGATCATGGCTACATATTTAGTATCTTACCGTAATATCATTTGCTAAATGACTTACTTTAGCCATCTGGAGGAATTCAGTCATCATTCTGAAGACTGGCTCAGTGTCAAATGTGCAGAAATTCAGGAGGACACGCCATCCTCTCTGTTTTCTTTTTGCCTTCTGCCTTCCTTGCCACCAGCTTTAGGTTAAATGCTCAGAATCCCTCCACTTCAGGTGAGGATATGGCAAGTGAACCACTCAGTACTTACCTGAAATGCACAGCTCCCTGGACCCCATCCCTGCTGCATCAGTGTCAGGCTTTTCCTGTCCCTTTGGGGCCATCTTGCGACCCGTGTCCTGTTCCTCACTGTCACTGCCATGCCTCCCTTTTGGCCTGCTTCCTCACACCTCCGTTCCCTCATCCCAGTTGGTTTAACTCTGGAAATGGAGACATTCATTAGAGAGAAGGAAAAGGAGGATTTCAAGTGAAGATGAGACAGGGAGGCTAATGGAGGGAGGACAGTTGGGAGTGATCTAGCATCAGAGGGCAGGGAAATTATAATAAAGGCCATATTTGCATTTGTGGTAGAGGTGAGGGCGAGACAACCCAGAGTGAACATTTCAAGGGCTGGGTGCTGGCAGCTCATCACTGGGCCCTCAGTAACAAGGTGACCTTTCTTCCTCAGGTGTCCTCATGACTTCTTTTGTGGACCATGTCCTTGATCCTTTTTGCCTGCGTGGTAAGGGTGAGGGATGGGCTGCCCCTCTCTGCCTCCACTGATTTCTACCACAGCCAAGACTTCCTGGAATGCAGGAGACGCCTCAAGACTTTAGCCTTGCGACTGGCCCAGTATCCAGGTCGAGGTTCCGCAGAAGGATGTGACTTCAGTATCCAGTAAGCAAGCCTGTTCCCTGTTGCAGAATATCAGCCCAATTTGGGTCACTCTGAACCATGTGCAGAGGTGGCATTATGCTAATCACACAATATGAAAAGGAAGTCTCACGTCAGACAGCGGTTCTAGTTCGTGTGTATCTACAGTAGAATCAAAGGCGCTCGAGCTTTGCTGCCTCACTCCCACCTCAGTGTGAGTGGAGAGGCCTTGAGCACCAGGAGCACCAGGTCACCCAGTCTTCATGGTTTTAGTTTGGTAGTTTTTTCTGCATCAGGATGCAGGTGTGGAGAAAAGGCAAGTCGGGAGGAAATACTGGATAAAAATGTCAGGACAGGAAAAGGATAAGAGTGAGGACGCCAAGAAAATAAGGCTTGACGTGAAGTTCTAGCCCTCAGTTTTTGCTTTTTAAATTTTTTTCACCTTTAAAACAAATTTTAAAGTAAAAAACAATTTTTATGTGACAGGAGCAAGGGAGTGAAAAATGAGCATCAGTAGGTCCGTCTTCTCAAGGAACTCCAAGTCAAATGAGAGGACACTGAACATAATACAGTGAGGCCAGTGCTCCAGGGGAAGCAGGAATCAAGTGGTTACAATAATCATGGTCATAAGAACTAATATTGTTTTCTATGGTCTAGGCCCTATTCTAAGTGTTGTAGGTAGCTTATAAGGTAGATAATGGTATTAGACCTATTTTACAGGGAAGGAAACTGAGGTTAAACAACTTTTTAACCTAAGGTGGTAGAGCCAGGATTTGAGTGCAGGCAACTAGGAGCCAGGTTCTGCTCCTTGGGTGTCATTTCTTATTTTAGGGCTTAGAGATGAAAGATGTCCCAGGGAGGGACCAGGGGCAAGGCAGGTTTTGACATCTCAAAATGGCCGGTTACAGATTTTACATCTCTCTTTTCCAGAATTTAGGTTTTCACTTCCCAAGTCCTTTTTGCTCCCCTTGAATAGGAAATTTTTGATTCACCTGATAAGGTGGGATCCATTAGAATAATCCAGTCTCAGAATCAGGAGAGCGAAAGGGAAAGTCTAGGCCTGCCTCCAGGCTAGGTGGTGCTGTCAGGCAAGAAGAGTCGTGACCTGAAGAGGGACCCAGATGGCAGGCATGTGAAGCTGTCACCCTGTTGGCCGGGCTCCGGGTGCTCAGGAGCCAACACTGAGCTGCATCTGCCCACATCTGCAGCTCTCTTCCCAGGGTGCCTGAAACCCCCTTCCTTGGGGGTCCCATCCTCATTAGGCTGGAATAATCTCACATTCTATGCACACTTTGTGCTGTACCTCAAAGAGGAAACCTTTTCTCAGTTAAAAAAAAAAAGAAAAAAAGCAAAAGCCTATGACTTCAAATGAAATTCTGGGCAATTCAGTCATTATATGAAAAGTAGAATATACAATGTTTACTCGTTTGTCTTTTAACTTAAATATTCACCGTTATTTTCACAGAGGAAACTGAGACATTTTTTCTTTCAGGTGGGCAGCCCCATAGCTTGTTTAATGATCAGTAAGTTAAAGTGATCCCTGGAGGAGGGCACAGCAACCCACTCCAGCATTCTTGCCTGGAGAATCGCATGGACAGAGAAGCCTGACAGTCTAGAGTCCAAGGGGTCGCAAAGAGTCGGACACGACTGAGTGACTTAGCATGGGCCCAGGCAAGTTAGAGTAATCACACCTTGTCAGTGGCAAATGCTGCCATACATTTTCGAGGAAGTGTAAGAAAGGCATAGTCCCAGGCAGGTCCACCTGAAGAGATGATGTGTATGCAACAGACAGCTCCAGGACTGTTCAAGGCCCAGCAAATCCAAGTAGAGGCAAGGTGATGGGCGGGTGCAGGATGTGAATATGTGGGTCTGTTCCCTGGTGACGTGGTCCCTTTCGTTCCAGCTTCTCTTCCTCGAGGGACGTGGCCTGCATGGCTATCTGCTCCCTCCAATGCCCAGCAGCCATGGCCTTCTGCTTCCTGGAGACCCTGTGGTGGGAATTCACAGCTTCCTATGACACCACCTGTGTTGGCCTTGCCTCCAGGCCATATGCCTTTCTCGAATTTGGTTTGTAACCCACTTTCTTATTTGTTGTTCTCTCTTGCAGCATTGTATGTGTAGAATTTCCAGTTTGAGTTTGGCTTTGACCATCAGGGAAAACCACTGGAGGTCCAGGAACATGTCACTGAAGAATAGCCTCATGCCATGAAATTTCACAGCAATGAAAGGGGCCTGCAAACTTGGAGGCTCAACACTCTGGCTTTTTACCTCTCCAGAGCCTGGAGCGGGGTGGAAGAGGGTGAACCCTGTATCTTATTCTGGAGCAGGGGGTCAGCAAACTGCGGGCCAACAGTCTGTTTTTGTAAATAAAGTGGAACACAGCCATGCTTTCTCTATTACTAACAGGTTGTCTGTGGCTGCTTTTGCCCTTCCCTGGTAGAAGTGAGCTATTGTGACGGACCATCTGGGGCCTGTAAGCTTAAAATGTTGTCTGCCTGGCACTCTTAAGAGCACTGTGCCAACCCCTGCTCTAGAGCAGTGCTGCTCAAGGGTGGTTCGTGGACCTGTGCTGCTAGCGTGAGGCACATACAGGGAGTAACAATAAAAGGTTAGAAATTCTTCCAGTACTTGGCCATTCCTGTGACATTTTCAATTGTATTTTATCCAAGTATCTGTCTGCAACCATTTAGAAATAAGGAAACACTGGTCCCTCATGCAGAGGTTCGAGAAGCACAGCTCTGGAAGAGAAGACTACTTTTCTAGGCTCTGCCAGAGAGGCCCTGTGGAGGCCCAAGGGTGTGGAACACAGCAGTTGTTACAGCACATGTCTGTTTCTGTCAGGTGTGATTCAGGTCATTTTTGACAGGGAGAAGAGGAGCGGAGGTGGGAGTTGGGGAGTTCTCCAGTCTCAGTGTAACCTGCCATGGTCCCTGTGATGCTCTTGAACAAGGGGCTGACAGCATTTGGTCCTCAGGGTGCAGGGCTGGCACCTGGAAGTGTGGCCACTTAGGCTTTCTGGCAGCTACTGCTCACACCCCCTCGTGTGGCCTGTGGCCAGTCCATCAGTAATAGGGCCAGCACTGTCTTTTGGCGTCACCCAAAGGTGCTGGGAAACGCCCTGGTACTCCAGCTTCTACCTGATAGGCCTGTAACATAGACTACAAGTTCCTCTTGAGTCTCCCTGTGAGGACTGCCACTCTCAGCCCCACTTCTTCTGTGTCCCCAAGTAGACCATAGCTGCAGCATCCCTTGTCATTTGCTTGGCAGCTGGTAGACCTGTGTTCTCCTCTCCCCTCTCATCTCTGCCTGCATCTTCGTTGGAAAGTGGTGGGCTTTGTCTCACAGAAGCCCCTTCCTGGCATCACGTTTGCTCATTATTGAGGGAGAGTAGGATGAAAGTAAACGTACATGGATATTAGAGCTTCCCAGGTGGCACAGTAGTAAAGAATCCACCTGCCAGTGCAGGAGATGCAAGAGACCTAGGTTCAATCCCTGAGTCAAGAAGATCCCCTGGAGGCCACACACTCCAGTATTCTTGCCTGGAAAATTCCATGGACAGAGGAGCCTGGCAGGCTACAGTCCACGGGGTCACAGTCAGTCAGATATGCCTGAGCACATGCACACACACACAGCACACGGATATTAGAATTATACATGATTTTGTTTTGTCAATACGTTGGAAACTTCACCTCAAGTACTTATTAAAAGTTGGTGATGGATTAATACTAAATGTAAATAAAATAATTAAAACCAATACCTTTCATCTAATCCTGGTTTGCACAACATATTCGTATTCATTTGTAGTTTTTTTTCACACACCTTTTCTTGAGATAATCAGGTCAAGAATGACTGTCCCCATTTTGCAATCTTAGAAATCCTTTGTGAATGGCCCAGGTTTGTAATATGAGTTGTGCCTGAGCTAAGACTCAAGCCTGTCCCCTGATTCCCTTGCCACTGAGGTCCTGATGGGCAGACTGTCACATTTTAATTATTCTCCTTTGAGAGATTGATGAGACCAGTCCTGATACCTACAAATCATTTGACCCTCATGTGTAGCTGACACTCTTCAGAGTCTGGCTAACTTATTAGCTTGCTTAGAAATGCAAATTTCATTGTGTACCTATTGTCTTATGACATCCACTGTGATGACATTCAGTTTGGACTGCTCTCTTTTCACAGACAATGTCATTCAGAAAGTGAAGTGGCATTTTAACTATGTAAGTTCCACCCAGCTGGACAGCAGCTTAGGGAAAATTCAGGAGGAACTCAAGTTCCAGCCACCAGTGGTTCTCACCCTGGAAGACACAGATGTGGCTAACGGGGTGATGAATGGACACACACTGATGCACCTGGAGCCAGGTAGGTGGCCTGCTGCTCTCTGGTATTGATGAAAAGGAGGTGAGAGTGTGTATTTCCAATGGACATTGATTGTTCGACTAGGAAGGTGTTTGGGTGGGGGGACGGTATATAAAATGTGTGGGGGAGAAGACATGGGCTGATCTTGTTTCCAGGTGGCTTTTTTTTTTTTTTTTTAAAAAAAGAAACTTGACTGTTGTGACAAGTAAGCTGATCTGAAGGGAGGCAACTCTTCTGATGAAATTTAGAAGAGTGACTTGGCCGGTTGTTTTCTTAAGCAGGGTGAACCCTGCACATATAAATGGTGTCGTTGGATCACACAAAAAGCAAGAGAGTTTCAGAAAAACATCTGCTTCGTTGACTATGCTAAAGCGTTTGACTGTGTGGATCACAACAACCGTGGAAAATGCTTAAAGAGATGGGAATACTAGACCGCCTTACCTGCCTCCTGAGAAATCTGTATGCAAGTCAAGAAGCATCAGTTAGAACCTGACATGGAACAACAGACTGTTCAAAATTGGGAAAGAAGTACATCAAGGCTGTATATTGTCACCCAGCTTATTTAACTTATATGCAGAGTACATCATATACAATGCCGGACTGGATGAAACACAAGCTGGAATCAAGATTTCAGGGAGAAATATCAATAACCTCAGATATGCAGATGATACCATCCTTATAGCAGAAAGCAAAGAGGAACTAAGGAGCCTCTTGATGAAAGTGAAAGAGGAGAGTGAAAAACCTGGCTTAAAACTCAACATTCAAAAAATGAAGATCATGGCATCTGGTCCCATCACTTCATGGCAAATAGATGGGGAAACAGTGGAAACAGTGACAGACTTTATTTTCTTGGGCTCCAAAATCACTGCAGATGGTGACTGCAGCCATGAAACTAAAAGCTGCATGCTCGTTGGAAGAAAAGCTATGACAAACCTAGACAGCATATTAAAAAGCAGAGACGTTACTTTACCAACAAAGGTCCATTATAGTCAAAGCTATGATTTTTCCAGTAGTCATGTATGGATGTGAGAGACCATACATATGATGTGAGAGGACCATAAAGAAAGCTGAGTGCCAAAGAATTGATGCTTTTGAACTGTGGTGTTAGAGAAGACTCTTGAGAGTCCATTGGACAGCAAGGAGATCAAGCCAGTCCATCCTAAAGGAGATCAAGCCAGTCCATCCTAAAGGAGATCAGTCCTAAATATTCATTGGAAGGACTAATGCTGAAGCTGAAGCTCCAATACTTTGGCCACCTCATGTGAAGAGCTGACTCATTGGAAAAGACCCTGATGCTGGGAAAGATTGAAGGCAGGAGGAGAAGGGGACGACAGAGGATGAGATGGTTGGATGGCATCAGTGACTCAATGGACATGAGTCGGTGGACATGAGCTGGTGATGGACAAGGAAGCCTGGTGTGCTGTAGACCATGGGGTCACAAAGAGTCAGACATGACCGATTCATTCTCTTTTGCTGGAAGTCACTTGTTGAATAGTACAGATTTGTACATTCTTTCTCTCTCCTTTTTTCCTTTGACAGTGAGTCCTTATCTCATCACTTAGTGAAACATTGCAAATCTCCACCAGGAAACCCCCACTCCTTGATGGAGGGAGTGGAGGGCTGTGGGGATGAGAGTGGGCAGGGGTCAGGGCCAGGGCTACTAGACCTCTCGCTCTCGGGTTCTCTGTGGGACCCAGAGACATCTCTCTATCCCTTTGGATTTCCAAGTCCCTGTCTGAGGAATGAAGTGTTGATGCACATATTCAGAGTGCCCTGGCATCCATGACTTAGTCTGCCACTAACAACATGAAACGTTCAATACCTAGCACATAGTAAAGCATGCTTTTTTGTATTCTATGTTTACAGTTATATCCAATTAAACCAACTTTTAGTTAAAGTGGCTATTTGCATTCTAAGAACTCTGTAATAGTGTAATCCTTCCCCAGAAGACAGAACCATCTCTACTATAACAGTCTAATTACTTTGTTAACAGTTTTATGCTAAACTCATTGCTTGAATTTTGAAAGTGGTGTATTTAAAATGTTCACATTTTTTGGCTTAATTTTGGTTTTCGATTTGAACTGTTTCAACCAGTGAATTCCTGGATTGACTCTTAAGCCATTCAGTAAGTTGTTGTAATTTACATTGGGATTGGACTTAACATTCATGGAAGGAAGACTGGGTCATCAGACCCCAAGCTTCTCCTTTGCTGTACCTGAAGACAGGGTCACTTTTTGATGTATGTTTTGTTTTTTAACCACGTAAACAAGAGGAGCAAATGCAGAAGGTGACAACTTGCCTATCTTTCTAGGACGTTTTACTGTGGTTTGACTCCCTCCTATTGTCCCAAGTCTAGAGTCTTAACAGGTAGCTCTGTTCTGAGAGGAACTTTGATAGTGTAAACTAACATACTAACAGTAGGCATCCATTGGGTTGTGGGGGGTGTGTGTGTGTGTGCGCATATGTGGGAAATGTGAGGACAAAAAAGGATGATTTAAAAGGAGTACAGCAGGGACTTCCCTGGTGGTCCAGTGGTTAAGACTCCACAGTTCCAATGCTGGGGATGGGGGGTTCACCCCTAGTCAGGGAACTAGGATCCCACATGCCGCGTGGCACAACGAAAAAATAAAATAATAAAAGGAACACAGCAAGAGAATGGGTGGAACCCGGCTTAATTGTGTGAACCAGAATCAGTTTCAGCAGTTATCTTTAAAGAGGGAATGATCATTTTGTCTTGAATAGAGTTCTGGAAATAGCTTGTAGCTGAAATAATACATGTTTCCTTCCTCTTCCCAATAACTTTGGAATTTAAAAAATCACATTTGCTATGAATTGCTCCAGAAGCACACATGACATTGAATATTGTCCCTATCAGAAAAAGAATGGAACATTTTACATGCTGATGGTTGAGGTGTGTAATAGAAAAGCTTTAGGGTTTGACAACCAATTTACAACTAAAGCCATAAATTGTTTTAAATTGGGATTTCTCAACCTAAGCCCTACTGACATTTTGTACTGGAAATTCTTTGTTATGGAGGCTGTCCTGCACATTGTAGCAACCTGTTCCCAGGGAGGACAACCCAAAATGTCCCTAGACATTGATTGAAGAGCCTTATCATCTATGGCTGAGAACTGCTGGTTTAAATAGAAAGGAAATGCAGCACTTAAGAAAATCTATGCTTGCTTAGAGAAGGGCCTCTTATCTCAAAGAAATTCACCTTGGATTCCCAGATCCTTTCTGTCCTTCATCCCTTGCCTTTTCCCACTCTAACTACAGCTGCTTTTTAAATTAATATGTTTGCAATTGTGTGTTTAACTTTTTCATTAGCAGAGGTCTAGTTAATGTTTTTACTTTTTTTTCATATAGAAATTATTTTCACTAAACACTTCCTTTTTTCCCCTGTGAAGCTCCTAATTTCCGAATGGAACCAGTGACAGCCCTGGGCATTCTCTCCCTTATTCTCAACATCATGTGCGCTGCCCTGAACCTCATTCGCGGAATTCACCTCGCAGAACATTCTTTACAGGTAACATTTTCTATACAGTTTAAATAGAAAGACACACGATGGAAGAAACAGATATGGGTGCGTATTGTTTATAAGGTTATTATTCACTACATTTTAAAAATTGAAGTAAAATTCTTACTTCTTGTTTTATTCTTTGTAGTGAGTTGAGCAAATAAGAAACTTGCTCTTTTGTATTTGTTTTCCTGAGAAGTCAAAGGGGCTGCTGGAATACTGGTGAGAAATGGGACAACTTGCTACAAGGACATCAGGCCCCCACATGGCCCTGGGGACTCCGAGAGTCACTGCAGGGGCTGGATTGTTCATCCAAGGCAAAGTGTGACTCTCAGACTTTAAGATTCAGGCCCTTTTTCTCTTGGTAGAGTTGTCTCATAATCTGCTTTATATCATTCAGATAGATACCAGCCTCCCCGTGTCTTTGTCAAAAGAACTGTATCACTATGAAGTTGATTTGCCAGCCCGCTCATCTCAAAGCAGCTTTCTATTCTAATGCTTTTTACTTATTATTTTCAAATTTTGAAGTATTTCAAGCACTTAAAAACAAGCATGGAACCATTATGAACATGAACAGATAGATGTTAACTTTAAAAACAGAGTTTGGGATAAGTAGATGCAAACTATTACATTTAGAATGGATAAACAAGATCCTACTGTATAGCACAGGGAACTGTATGCTCTGCTATCTCAGGAATCTCCTGAGATAAACCATAATGGAACACAATATAAAAAAGAATGTACGTGTGTGTATAACTGAGTCACTTTGCTATATAGCAGAAATTAACACAGCACTGTAAATCAACTATCCTTAAATTAAAAAAAAATCCAGAGTCATGATGCTCACGCCCAAGCATGTGGTAGCTAAATTCTGAAGTGCAGCTGAGGTTGAATCTCAGGGGGCTTACAGAGACCAAGGTGTTTGGGGAATGGCAGCAGGCCTGGGCCCTGAGTGGTGGCTGGCTGTTTCCACACCCCATCTTTGGCCAACATGTGGTATGGTTCCCACTCTTACTGCTTATGACTCATAAGCAGATACTTACCAAATGTCTATATGCACAAGAACAGGGGTTCGTTGCTCAAGACATAGTCCCTACCTCAGGGCGCATAGTAGAGTATGGTGACATCTCTAAGGAGGTGGCAGTACCTGGGGTGGGAGGAATTGGGGAAAGTTAGTAGTGACAGATGAGTTGGATTTTGAGAGGTGGTGGGGCTGGGGGTGGGGACATTCCAGGTTGTGGGCGGAGCACACATGCATGGGAACTGGATGTGCTTGGTGTGTCCAGGCCATTCAGAAGGATTTTATGTCACCCCCTGGTCTGGTACGTGAACAGGGGCTGGTTTCTCACCCAGTGATACAGTTCTTTCGTACTATCAATTATACCAGACCCAATGCAGAGTAATGCACTTCATGTGATAGTGTTTCATTCCCTCTAAATATTCCTTTTCTTGTGTTCCTCATATTTATCTTAGGTTGCACATGAAGAAATTGGAAATATTCTGGCTTTTCTTATTCCTTTTGTAGCCTGCATCTTCCAGGTGGGTGAAATGTTGATGTTTTAGTGAGTGGGTTAAACCCATTACCTTATTTTGCTCTGTTGGAACCATCAATGAGTTTTCAGATCCTGCTTTAGTTCCACAAAGACATTGGTTCAAAGCATGGACAGTCTCAGCCCTTAGCAGAACAACTTTCCACCCATCCTGTCCAGTCCTCTCATTTTATAGAGAAAAGGCTTTTAGGCCCAGAAAGGGAAAGTCATTTGCCCTAGGTCTCAGGGTCTTTGACAGTGCAGGACAGAAACTAGAAACTGGGACTGGGATCCCAAGAAGTGAGGGATGAGATTCCAGGGGGGATTGGGTTGGGCCTGACCAGTGTGAGGCAGAGCCCTGCCTTGTGCTTAGTGCTGGGCATCCAAGTACAGAAATGTCCTTCTGCAGAACTGATACCTATGTATATGTGTGTTTTTTTCAGACACAGGACTGGTAAAAAATTTGTTGTTTCTAATAGAAATACCATCTGAGTCAAATCTGTCCTTAGGAAATGAAACAAAAATTATAATACTAACCAGAGCGCTTTGATTATTAGTTATTTTCAGATAAGCTGTGTACTTAAGGACTGGAGTAGGAAGGATCTTTTGAATCCCCTGTGAAAAGGTGGTAGTGAAAGTGTTAGTCACTCAGTCGTGTCTGACTCTTTGTAACCCCATGGATTGTAGCCCACCAGGCTCCTCTGTCCATGGGATTCTCCAGGCAAGGATATGGGAGTGGGTGCCATTCCCTTCTACAGGGGATCTTCTCGACCCAGGGATCGAACCTGGGTCTCCTGCATTGCAGGCAGATTCTTTACCGTCTAAGCCACCAGGCAAGACTTGAATCCTCTTTAAGCAGAGTTAATTCTAACAAAACACCTGACTCTCTTTCCCCACCCTCTACAAAGTCTAGGATTTTAGTACCTTTTCTGCATATTTAAGCCTCTTCTTCTTTTAATTAAAAGTTCTTTTCTCAGGGCACTTTCTCTCTCTTCTGCATACATCCTAGATGGCCTATTTTTAAGAATTATCTGATTGTGCAAAAAGAAGTTATCAACCTAAGATTGAAAATATGCTCATTCTTTGGAAAATCAAGTCTCCAAGATCATGAGTGTTACTGAGAATAGTTTCCTGGACCTTGCATTTTAGGGCTGCAGGGATCTTACAGTTCCACCTTCATGCCCTCATCTGTGGTCTTACTTGATTTGCTCTTTCGATGGGGAACTCTCCCTCCCACTTTACTGTGAGCTTTTGTCAGATTGCCCTGTGTTTTCAGAATGTGCCCTTTTTTTTTTTTTTAAACATTGAAACAAAAAATGATTTCCACCTTTTGGAGGACAAGAATGTCCTCTTTCTGTGTGATAGCCCTACAGGAAGCATCACTCTGGGAGACCTTTCCCTGAGTCAGAGATGCTTCTGAAGATGTAATAGGGAGGCTGTCTAGGGAACAGCGGTCCCCTATGTAGTTGTAACTCAGGCAAAACTGAAATAGTAAAAGCACGGCTTCTCTCATCAACTTTCTCACCTGTTATGACTCCCCTGAAAGGAAAAGTTCCTTTGGAGGCCAGTTGCTCTTGTTAGGGTATCCCCTCCTGGCTGTCTGCCCCCTGACCCACATCTCTTCTTTCTCTACAGCACAGCCTGGACATGTCTGTCTATATTTCTTAAATTCTTTCAAGAGGGCTGTGTTCTCATTCCTCATTTCACTTTTCTTATCTCTTCCAAATCCCCACTTTCACCCACTGATTGACAACAGCTGATCCAGTTGAGTCAGTTTAATAAGCCAACGTGTATGAAACGACACTGCAGGGCGGGTACTGTAAGTGGACCTGGCGTCTGACCTCGGCAATCTTGTTATCTCTGATGGGCCTCCCTCTTCTGGTGTCATTTCAGTGTTATCTGTACCTGTTCTACAGTCCAGCCAGGACTACAAAGGTGGTGCTGATGCTGCTCTTCATTTGCCTGGGCAACATGTACCTGCATGGGCTGAGGAACCTCTGGCAAATCCTCTTCCACATAGGAGTGGCTTTCCTGTCTTCGCATCAGATACTGACGAGGCAGCTTCAGGACAAGCAGTCTGACTGCGGAGTGTGAGGATGAGGCCACGGGATGAATGGATCCTTTGATTTTCCTCTGAGGGTCATCAGCGTTTCCCCTTTTACTTCTTGACTTCACCTCAAGTTTCCATCCTCGAAGTTCCTTTCAACCAAAGCGGACTGATCCTGAGAACCAAGATTTTTTTCACCGGTGCAGTGGGAAGCATGAAGTTGCTGGACACCCGGTCTCAGTTTTGTGTGAGAGTTACTGCGGAAATCTCCAGTTCAGCACTTTGGACAGCAGAATCTGGGCGCCCAATCAGGAATCGCATTCCTGGAAGACCAACATGGAATGATTTTGGTCTTTTACGTTGAATGATGCAATAAACCACTAGATTCAGTATCAGTAGTTTTAAGTAATTGGCAGTTGTCTCCAAGGAACCACTTAAACATCTGTATCAGCTTTTCAGTCTAAATGTGACTTTGGTGAGTTTTTTTTTTAAGAGGGTCAGCACAGGGTGAATTAACTTAAAAAGTGGTTTATAGGTATAACATAGATAAATTTTGTTTACATTTTTGATAACTTAGGTCTGATATGATACCTTTAGAATATTTAAATATATTTTGGATATAAATTGAACTTCACTTAGGGTAAGAACAAACTGAAGCTGGGATAATGGTTGAGAAGACTGAATTTATTTAATTTCTGTATAACCTTTCATGGTAGTGGGACTGTAGGGATACAGAAATGTTTTGTATTTATTTGCAGGGTATATCTGAATATTTTTAAAATTGAGTAACCAGTGCTCCTGGATCATAAGCTTATAAGCATGAGCAGAAATGAGAATATCAGGACTCCTTGCAGTTGGCCACAAACTGGAGTAGGTGGGCCACACATTCACATGGTCGCACTTTGCAGTTACAGGTGGAAGAGGCTGCTGCCATCAACTTTGTATGTGGCAGCCGAGGGCCGGGCATTTTAATCATGTCATTTAATACTTGACCCTGAGTACTTGTTCTCAGAAGACCTCACAAATTAATTACCCCTCTACACCTTTCCTAATCATCTTAATTAGATTCAGTTCAGTTCAGTTGCTCAGTCGTGTCCGACTCTTTGTGACCCCATGGACTGCAGCACGCCAGGCCTCCCTGTCTATCACCAACTCCCTCATTTTTGTATGAACAAAGGTTATATGTATGTTAGCTTCTTTAGAGCTTTATAGCTTATAAGGATTTATAATTAACCCTGTGCTCAGTCCCTGGGTTGGGAAGATCCCCTGGAGAAGGAAATGGCAACCCACTCTAGTATTCTTGCCTGGAGAATCCCCAGGGACAGAGGAGCCTGGTGGGCTAAGTCCATGGGATCGCAAAGATTCGGACATGACCGAAGCAGCTTAGCACACACGCAGGTGCTCTGAAAAGTTACTTTTCTTTCTCTCATTGTCAAAATATTGACTGATCATCGTTTTCCAAAATTTAGATCTGAATAGGATCCCTGAGGCCTCTAGAAATTTCTCCCTGCTCAGGAGACCATTTGGGAAGTTTGGCCTTTGGATTGTTCTTTGTAGAAGTCTGGAATATGAATAGCTCCACCATATTGCATAGAATACTCTGGGTTGAATTGTGTGATATTGATAAATTACAGATTCCTATTTTGGTAGTTTTTAAGAGTTGAAAACTATCACAAGAGTTAGCGAGCAGGTAAGGGAAGCAAGGATGTCATTTTAGGGAATTCAGTTGACCTTGGTCATTTCATTGGTGGTATATTGTTACTGAGCTACCTTAGTGTCACTTAAAAGAAAAGTTCATGTGACTAGGAACTGTAGTGGGAAAATGTTGCCATGGTAACTTTATTTTCTTATAATAGAATTTCCTATTTTTAATCAAAGTATTTGGACGTGAAAGTTACATTGGCAACATCCTCAGATGTTAAACCCCAGAGTCATCTCCCCAGTGATTTCTCAATCTGCATAACTTTCTGCGGGGGCTTTCCTGGTGGCTCAGATGGTAAGAGAATCTGCCTGCAATGGAGGAGGTGCGGGTTAGATCCCTAGTTTGGGAAGATCCCCTGGAGAAGGGAATGGCAACTCACTCCAGTATTCTTGCCTGGAGAATCCCATGATAGAGGAGCCTAGAGGGCTACAGTCCATGGGGTTGCAAAGAGTCAGACACAACTGAGAGACTAACACTTTAATTTTCTGCATCCCTAGCAGATAAATTTTCAGACTTTCTGGGACATAACTTTGAAGAGATGGTGAAATAGAATGGGAAGCTAAGGAGGAGAGACAATCTTTTCATATTAGCAGTGCACACAAAGCTTTAAAAGTTGATTAGACCAGCTTACCAATATATTGTTTTCATCGTGAGCTCGTGTGCTATTGGTGTTGCCATGTAGCCCGGTACCCAGATGCCCTGGGGATCTGTGATCCACATTCAGCAAGTAGTGAAGGACAGTCCTTGCAGAGGAGACCCTCCTGGCCTGATGGAGAGGTGATCCGCAAGCTGGTCGAATGTGGTCTGAATCTGTCAACACATACATGGGGCTTGAGATTTACTTTCGCAAACCAAAGGGAAAAGATGCAGTTGACAAACAGTCCAGAGTAATGACCACATAAACATTATGTAACTGAAATCCAGCTAAGAGCAGCCTCAGTTCACCTGGAGGAAGAGGCTGATGATAGGAAAGGCGTTCTGGAGATTTTATCCAAGGAAAATCGCAGGCTCGGGGTTGACTTGGGTCAGGCGTAGAGTTTTTTAGCCCTGTGTCATCCTTGATGCCAGAGAGCTGACCCCACATTGCCTTCACTCCACCATGGGCCTTTGTTTTAGCTGCTCTAGCACCTTTGTTTCCTCAGTCGTTAACTGATCTCACAGGGCTGCATCCTGGGATAGATGAAATAATGTTGGAAAACCCTTAAAAGTGCCTTCTGGTGTCAGATGTGGCAAGATCTTGAGCATCACTGTGCGCAGTGTCCCGTCTGCTGTATCTGGGTGGGGACGTGGCTCGGTGCTCTCAGGCAGGGGCCAAGCCCAAGGCTTCCCCGTCCGCAGGTGTTCTAGTGAGGGGACCACGTCGGCTCGGCTTTTCTTTCCCCAGGCCAGCTTGACTGTGACAGGGCCGTGCTTGGGTTTCCTGTCCTGGGCAGGGGCACTCGGAGGTATATTTTGGTGGGATTTCCTCTCGGCACTAGCGGCCTCACTGCCCGCAGTGGGAGGGTGACCATAGGCTCCCGGTTTTGCTTCTGCAGCTGGCACCCCTTTTATCTGTGAGTCAGTTTTCAAGTTCTTCAAAGGGTAAGAAAAAGGATATTGGAAGGAAATGAGAACATTGAGCATCCTTCCTACCAGCCCCACCTTGAGTTCCCTGTTCTTTTCCTAGGTGCCCCCATTCAGGTCTCCCCTGCCTCTTTCCACCTCTGCCGCCTACATTCCAGTCTTAGAGACAGAGGCTGAAATTAGAGACTCTGGAGGGAGGGGGAAGCCACCTTTCACTGTAATCGATAGGGTGGGTCCAGGAGCTTCAGAGAGGGAATAGGTAACACTGAGGCCCAGCCCTCTCCCCTCTGCACCCCAGGCGCACAGCAAGGCTGGCTGTTCGGGGTGCAGGAAGCAAGGGACAGGCGAAAAGTGGAGCTGGGGCCTGGCTGGCTGCTGGAAGACAGCAGCTGTTCCCTTGGCGTATGGGGGTTGCACACCATACCTTCAACCAGGGCTGCTGTTCACTGTTCTTTGATGGAATCAGCCACTCGTCACACCAGGATGGGTGACCCTCAGAGAACAGCACACTGCAAGTGAGGACTGGCCAGGAGGGAGGGTTTGTGGAGGCCAGATGAGTACACAGACACCTGCCCTGATGTTGTTCACATTCCAAGCGATTCTACACAGAATCCCAGCCAAGTACAGGGAAGCCTTACCTGCACGCCCTGAGCATTAATACAGGTGGAAGAAGGGAGAGTAGATGTGCCCTGGAGAGGTAACGCAGGATGGAGCGCCCCGTCAGCCGGCGTGGCTCTTCCACTTGGTACCACCCCACAGTGGGCGAGTTGTGGCCCGTGGGCTGGGGTCCTCTGGGAAATGGTGGTAATATCAGCCTGCTCCCCAGCGAGCTGTCAGCAGGGGAAAAGCAGTCATGGTGGGGATGCTGGGTGAATCCATCGTTCACGTGCAGGAGGAGAAAGGCTTTGCATTGGTTCACTCAACATGCAGAGGTTCTGCATGTTCCAGGCAGCGTAGCTCAGCACAGCTGTGTCTTCCCACATTTACAAAAAAACGCCTCAAGCTTTCACTCCAGAAAGGTAGTGGCCTCTCTTCCTCCCCCTGGACCTGCCTCCTGCCTTCCAGGTACAGCACCTTTAGTACCAGATGTTTGGTCCTCCAGGATACAGGGAGGCCAGGTCTGCTGGTTAGACCAAATCTCATGGCCTGTTTCTGACCCAAGCGAGGAGAGCTCTGGTTCTGCCATCTGGGAGCAGTAATGTCAAACTTGTATTGCTGGGGAAACGTGATTGGTAGAGAACCTGTAAAAAAAGACTTATCAGTAAAATCTGGGAATGGAAGGAAATAGAAACATCTGCCCATATGTACTGATGGCAAGGCTGTTGCCCGCAAGCACCTTTATGTAGTGTAAAATGATAAATCCATTCTGCTCCCTTTACCCTATGCTGGGTACATATGACTTTCTTTAACCCTTACACTTAAGTGATTCTGGGTTGTTCTACAAATATTATCCAGTGAGTCATTCATATGACATGGCCCCCAGGATTCCATTTTTTTTTTTTTTTTCAGGATTCCATTTTGTTCAATGGAGTTTTCTACTAAGAGCATTAAAGATTGAGGCTTGTTTAGCCAGGGAAAACCATTTATTTCACATATTAATTTTGAATGCTTGCTACCCTTGTTATACTAGCTTCTTACTGTTTTCATGTAATAACGAAGATCTATTTTGAGTAAATGATGGGTGTGTTTTAACAAACTTTCACACAGTCATAAAGTCTAAACTTGTGTTGATATAGGTAAAGAATGTTGTATAACCGTTTATATACTATGTGTGTGTGTGTGTGTATATATATATATATATATATATATAATAAATGAGGTGGCTCCGGAAGTGGGAAGAGAATAAATCCAAGGTGCTCATTAACTTGTGTGTTTGTGTGAAAAATTCTGAGTTGTGGGTCTGTTTTCCTAGAGGGGGTGATGTGGGCCCGGCATAATGGAGGGGGTTGTGTTGGGAGAAATGAAATTCAAGTCCTCTTGTCCAGTGAGGTCTAGACAGGTGCCCAGGCTCAAATAGTCTTCAGCACTAATCCCTAAAGTCTGGAATGCAATCATGGGCCCAGGAAATACTTTGGGAAAACCAAAATAGCAATTGTGGCCCTGCCCTGGGGCCAGGAGGGCTGCCTTCTATGCAGCCTCTGCTTCTGCCTGGCTGTGTGCCCCCAGCCAGTTACCTTCCCTCCTCTGGGCTCTGAGCTCCTGTCATATCGTTTTTTTCTTTTTTCATTTCCCAGGACCAGCCCTGTCAGGAAACGGCCACCAGAGGGCACACCACCAGGTTCCCAGCCCAGGAACTGGTGCTGTTTTGCAGGGTGATTCCTTCAGCAGCTGATAAAATTCCCAGAAAGAAAACAAATGCACCCACCTTTCCTGACCATGCTTTAACCACGTTGGGCAACACATGCTCCAAGTTTCTCATCACTGTCAGTCCTGAGCGAAGATTTTCGGAGGAGGACAAAGACTTGCAAAATAAGTATCTGGATTATTGAGTTTTGGGATTTGGGAGTTGACAGAACCTTTAGGTACCATCAGGTGCAACCCTGTTGCTGGTCAGATGCAGGAGTTGAGGCCTATCCTAGGTAGCCGGTGACATTGTAGCCCAGAGCTCTGTCCTCTGGGCTGAGAACAAGGTGCACTTGGAATAAAAAGTGCCACAGAGAATCAAAAGGGATCTTGGCCCATAAAGGGCGCCTGTTCTGTGCCAGGAGGGCTGTGTGCTTGTTTAGGCCGATGAACTGCCTTCATTTTTCTGGGACTCTAACCTCTGTGGGGCCAGGTAGCAGGGCTGCTGCCTGACAGCTGTGTAGCATCCTTGGGCAGGGCCAGCAGAAGAGTGAGGCTCAGGAAGGGGCCCACCTGAGTGCTCCTAGCTCTGCTGAAGCAGCTCTAAGACATCCCCAGTTGAATGTGCAGGACGAAAACTATTATGTTCATTGAAGAACACAAGGGAGTGTTATATTTGACCCGGGATGAAAGAGTGCTTCTTAAACAAAATGCATCACAAGCACAACCCTCAAGGTGAAATGATCAATGAATCTGATGACGTACAAATAATGATTTCATGCGCAAAGTTTAAAGAATGAGAGAAGATGTTAACAATGTCTGAAATTAGCAAGGGATTAATATACAAGCAAGTCCTGAAATCATAAAGAGAGATAAGGGACTTGAACAGAAAAATGAGCAATTTGCCTAAGAGGAAAAACTCAGAAAGCTAATAAGCATATGAAGATGTTTAAAATCATTAGAAATACAGAGAAATACCTATTTAAACAATTGTAAGGTATCACCTTACGCCTATGAGTTTGGCAAAACTTGGAAAGCTGGGTGGCATCAAGTACTGGAGCAAGTTGAGGGGATATGGGACTTCGTGTATGGCCAGTCTGAAGAGCCGTGCCCCTGTTATGGGCTGGACTGTGTTCTCCTCAAATTCATATGTCAGAGTCCTAACCTCCAGTGCCTCAAATGTGGCTGTATTTGGTGACAGGGTCTTTTTAAAAATATGGATCATTTTTAAAATCTTTATTGAATTTGTTACAATATTGCTTCTGTTTTGTTTTGTTTTTTGGTGGGGGAATCTTAGCTCCCTCACCAGCGATTGAACCCACACCCCCTGCATTGGAAAGGGAAGCCTTAACTATTGGATCACCAGGGAAGTGATATGGTCTTTACAAAGGTAATTAAGGCTAAAAAAAAAAAAGATCATATGAAGAGGGCTCAAATCCTTAAAAGTAGAGATTAGGACACAGATATGAACAGAGGGGAGACTTCAGGAGAGCACAGGGAGGAGGTGCTCTTCTGTAAGCCAAGAAGGAACTAGCCCTATGGATCACCTTGATCTCCAGCTACTAGCCTTCACAAATGTGAAAAAATAAATTTCTGTTCTTTCATCCACCCAGCCTGTGGCACTTTGTTCTGGCAGTCCTAGAAAACTGATACAGCTGCCTGCCCAAATTTAGTGTACCTGTACCTTATGCTGTGGAAACTTCAATTCTAGTTCTGTGTCCCTGGGAAATTCTTACACAGATCCTTAAGGGGACACGTATGAAGAGAAATGTTTACTGAAGCATTATTTTCGTTGGCAGAAAGCAACCGGTGTGTCTACCATGACGGATAAATCATGCAGGCTTACTGTGGGGCAGTGGGCGGGAGGCAGAAGAGCCAGATTTAGATGTAGCCGCATGGATACATCTTCAGAATGTAGCACAGAGTAAAAAAAATGACATTTATACAAATTAGAAACATATGTGCACAAAATGATGACATATTTCCTAAGAATATACTCCCAAAGATACATGTCAAATTCATCTGAATGGTTGCCTATAAGGAGTCAGAAGTTTGGGAGTTAGGTAAATGCAGAAGACCTAAGAGACACGGGTTCAATCCCTGGGTTGGGAAAATCCCTTAGAGGAAGGCATGGCAACCCACTCCAGTATTCTTGCCTGGAGAATGTCCATGGACAGAGGAGCCTGTCCCCTGACAGGAGGACTATAGCGGGCTATAGTCCCTGGGGTTGCAAAGAGTCGGACACGACTGAAGCGACTTTAGCACGCAAAGAGAAGATAAAGAATTAAACCACCAACCAAAACACAACAACAAAAAAAAGAGGACTGGCTAGAGTCAGCAGTTAGGTCTGAGAGCCCTGGAAGAACCAGGGGAACTGCATTGCCCCTGGAGATCTTTCCAGGGTTCTCTGGCCTCACTGGACTTGACAGGTTGACAGGGCCTGCCTCTGGGTCCTCCGAAGGCCCATATGTTCCTGGAGTGTTTCAGCCTCCTGGGCTCCATGGGGGAACTTGAGCCAAGCCCAGGGGTTGTAATGGGTGGGGATGGTTTCTGGGATTCATGGGGGCAGGGGGAGGGGAGAGAGCAGAGAGAAAGGGGTTGCAGACAGGGAACGCAGGTGGGTGGGAGCTGACTCTGGCCACCAGGGACCCTCTCCTTCTTAGATTCAGGCGGTCTGACCAAGAGTTTCCTGGGGGAGGTTCTTTCCCACAGGAGGCACTCCGCTAAAGGGCTCTCACGGGGACAAAGAGCACACAGCTGCAGGGGACAGAGGTGCACCCAAGGCAAGTCTCCCTCCCACCCCATAAATAGCCTGTCCTGGCTCCAGGGCCGGCAGAGTGAGCCCTGGGGAAGTAAAACTGGAGGGGGCTGGGGCTGGGAGGCAAGAAGAGGACCAGGACCATGCCTGCCCTGAGGGGTTGTTCCAGGCACATTTTCTGAGGCCCCAGGGATGAGAGCGAGGGCTGAAAGCAAGGAACACAAGGCCAGAACGAGAATGCACTTTCTCACAGGGCTGTCCAACAGCGCTCAGGGAGGTCGTGAGCACCCCACCACGCAGGTGCGCAAGCAGAGGTGAGATGACAAGATGGGACCTTGGAACATACCACCCCCATCTCAAAGACACTGTCTCGTTCGGGGCAGCTGGTGTCCGTGGGGACATCAGCCTGTCTCCCGGCACGCCTCTTGTCGTGTCCAGCCCACGGGGTGAGCTGGTCGCCAGTTGCAGGAAACAGCCTGTGCCAGCGCCCATTTGAAGAGTAAATATTAGTCTTTTCAAGAGCGGCCTGTTCTCTGTCACTTGGCATGGAGGACACTGAACCGGTGTTGGGGGGGGCGGGGGTTGCCTCTTGGCCCCCACACCCAGATGGAATCTCTGGACCAGGTTACTGCCACAGTGTAGCTCCAAGGAACAACTCTCCTCATGTCCAAGCAGGTATCCCCTCCCAGTGACCATGCAAGCTGTGGGCACTGGAGCCCCTGCTTAGGGGAGGTTCCAACGGCATTGAGGCCCCAAGGCCCAGGATGTAGCTCTCACATACTGTCAGGGCTGCTGCTGCACAGGCAGGGGACTGGAACTTTTGACCCGGACCTCAAAGTCTCTGGGCCCCAGTTCTGACATATATGGTTTAAAATCCTCTGATGACCAGGAAAGGGAAACCACCTGTCACTGCTCCACCCTTTGGGGGTGACCTCATCCAACCACCCCAACCAACGGAGCACCCCTCCCCCAAGCCCTTCTTGCCTTCTTTATTCTATAATTTTCCTCTCTTATTTATTGACTCCTCCATTGGAGGCTCAGCTCCGTGAGCACAGGACCTCTGCCTTGGTCTCTGCTTGGAACAATGCACACGGCAAGAGCTCAGTCACTATTTGCTGAGTGAACAGAATGACGTTAATACTGTGAAAATAATAAACTGGTATCATTCTCATGCCCTAAGCCCTGAAATTGCACTCCTTTGAAGCCTTCCACCATGACAACCAGGGAAGGGGTGGGGATGGGTGAAGCCATCTCTGGGAGCAGGGAGGATGCGGGGAGGGGAGGCTGGAGGAAGGGAGGATGTTGGTGGAGGATGGGGGGAGAGTGGGGGGAGGGTGGGGGGAGGACGGGGGGAGGATGGAGGGGGAGGGAGGAAAACCCAGCTTCAGCTGGTGAGTGGTGGGAAGGGGAGGGGGCACATCTCTCAGATGCTTGTTGAGGTTTCATTCTCTGGGATGAAACCTTGAAGGGAAAGGAATTGAAAGCTGAAGCTAGAGGAGGATGTGTCCCCCTCTGCATTGGAAGGCAGCTTCCTCCCACCCCCCACCAGGCAGCCTGTGGCTCTCAGGTGACCCTGCTGGGTAAAAACAGTGGAGCTACAGATTTGAAGGCAAGAAGGTCAGAGTAGGCACCTTCTCTCAAGCCTCCTTCCACTCCCAGAGGCCTGGAAGGTTCCAGAAGTTCCTCTGCTCCATGGGGCACAGGGAAGGTGGCTGAGTGGGGACCGGTGGGCCTGTCCCAGCACTGCCCGACCAGTGCTGAGGTGAGAGCAGCTCATCCCCAGGGTGGGAATGGAGGGATGGCTGGAGCTGGAGGGGTCTGAGGAGCCAGAGTGAATTGAGATGGGACCTAGAGCCGAGAGAACAGGCTGGGAGCTCATGAGCACCTGGCCACCATGAATGTCCCCCGAGACCTTAGAAGACCCTAGCCTAGCTTTGTGCCAGGCTCCTCTCTCTCCTGCCACAAGGCCACCTGTATTGGGCTCTGCTTCATGTCTTCTTCCCCACCTCTGCCAGCTCCTGCAGGAAAGACGGGACTGACCCCACCTCCGCTGTCCCACACAGCTCTGGCTTTCTGCCCCAGGGCCTCCAGAGTCATTGTGGGACAACTCCAGGCATCCGCTTACACTCAGTCCTGCCCTGCCCAGCAGTGTGAGGGTGTTGCCACGGGCATGCCTGCAGGCGTGTTCCACCCACTCCTTGGAGGGTCCCTGTGAACACGAGTTCCCATTGGCAAAGCGGTGACCAGCTCAATAACCCGCCTTGATTTTTGGCTCTCTCGGTTTCCCTGCATCATATTTCTCTGTTCCCTGTTCCTGGTTCCTGGTCACGGGCTCTGATTTCTGGGGACTCAGGCCGCAAAGTCACCTGAGCCTCTGAGCTAGAAATGGCCCATTGGCACTTGGTGTCCCCTCCCTGGCCCCCTCCATATTTCCCTGGGTTGCAGGGGCTAGAAGGCCCAGGCCCCCTGACTGCTGAGAATTCAGATGCAACTTAGAGGGAGGCTCTTTGGGAGAGAGTGGAAGGCAGAAGGGGGGTGGGGGCCTCTCTTTCTGTGGCGTGGCAGCTGCTGGGTGGGATCTGGCAGATGTGAGTTTTTGCCACAGCAGCACGCTGTGTTCCACTTCCTTGTCACCAGATTAATGGATGTGCAACTCGGACACTGACAATAATTTCCTTCAAGGCAGCAGCTGGGGTGGTGTGACCATGAAGCTAGGTGTACCCTCGTTTCCATTCTTCCAAACTTGTATACGTTTACTTTCCTACTTTCAATCTCTTTCTGGGACTTCCCTTGTGGTTGGGTGGCTAAGACTGTGCTCCTAATACAGGGGAATCTGGGTTCAGTTCCAGGGAACAAGATCCCAAATGTCACAACCAAGATCTGGTACAACCAAGTAAATAAATAAATGATAAATGTTTTAAATCTCTTTTTGCACAGAGACTTAGAGTGTTTTCTAGGTCTGACCACTGACCCATCACTGGTTTGGCTTCCTCTCCTCTACCATCTACCACACCCCCAGGCTCAGATGGAGGGAATACAGAAGGCCATACACTTATCCAAAGAGGTGTCCAAAAGGAGACTGAGAGTCAGACTCTGTTGGTTGCCTACTCAATAGGTATCTTCCTTTATCAGGTCAATCCTTCTTCCTTATTAGATCAACTTGCCTCTGAAAGCCTGGTCTCTCTTACAGTCAGGGCTTGCGTGTGTGACCTAGAACTGGCCAATGAGCTTGAAGAGAGTATATAGAAAGCAGGTTCTGGGATAGCTTATTTTCCTGACAAACAGAGACACACAGGAAGCACTCTCCTCCCTGCCAGTGAATGGGGTCCTGTGAGAATGTGATGCTTGGAGCAACAGCAACCATCTTGCAATCAAGAGACAATAAGTCTGAGGACAAAAGTCAACACATTGAGGATGGTAGAGTGGACAGGTAGGAAACACCAAGGTCTAAGTTGACATTTATTTAGCCTCTGAATTAACCTGGGAGCTCCCTACTTCTAGTGGGCGTCACCCTGGCAGGGCCCCTTCCCTCTGGGCCACATAGAGTCTGGCTCAGAACTCTTCCCATGCCAATATGCTGACCTCAGAGACACTGGGACCTCTGGAAGCTGGGCTGGGACTACGGTGAGGCAAGTGAGGCACTGTTTTTGGATGCAAAACTTAAGGGGGTTGCAAAAAACTCAGTGGTAATCAGGATAAGTATTTTAATGCAATGTTTAAAGAAATCAAAACTAACGTCAAAACACAAAATGAACAAAAAAAAATCAATCAAGATTTTGAAATAAAAACAATAAAGATTCAGGGTCATCAGTTAGGTCTGTACAGGGCAGACCTAGTTAGGTCATCAATTAGGTTTCTGTACAGGGCAATCCCAGTGAATCTGACCTATGACAATTCATATAATGAGGCAGGGTTCTGGGGCTGTGAGAACTGAGATCAAGGCTGGGCTGCACTGATGACTTACTGGAGATCCCAAGCACATCCCTTCCCTCCTCTCTGGATTTCATCTGTCCTGCCTGGGGGCTGAGGCATTGCCTGGATGGCCTCCTGACCCATCTTCCTCATCCCCCCATGGCCTGCAGAGGGTTCTGTCCCTTTTTCTGGGAGGCTGCGTCTCCCAGGCCATCGACTCCTGGCTATTAATATCTCAGCCATCCCTGGCCTGATCAGGGTGTTTAATGACTGCCAGCTGTGGCTCCGGCCCCCTCCCCCGGGAGAGATAAGAGCAGTTCCTGTTCCCACATGGAGGGAACAGCAAGGAGCAGTGGGGGGGGAGGGCGCTGTCATTGCCCACTAAACTGGGCCCTGGGCAAGTGATGGGAACTGAGGCACAGATACCAGCTCTTCACTCCAACCACCCCCGTCTGCCAGCCAGATGGAGGTGCCTGGGGATATAGACTCCCCGCGCCCACCCCCGGGGGCTGCTCTGGTCTCCCTACCTCCTGCCTGGGCTCTGTCCCCTTAGGTCAGGTTCCAACGGTCTTGGGTCTTCTCCCCAGGTACCCCACAGACCTTACTTCAGCATGTTCCAAACCAGGTCCTCCTCACCTGGATGATGGACTGGCAGCTTTTCCTTGTCCCGCCCCTGGGATCCTTCTCAGCAGCCAGAGTGGCCTGCCCCAAACCCACCCTCATCCCTTTGGCTTCATTTAAGAAGCCCCCACTGAATTCCTGCTGCAAAGAGCCCCCCATACTTGCTTACTTAGATTCAGGTGACTCTGGCACCTCTTCTGCTCCCTTGGGATCTGGCGACTCCTCCCTAGTTCTCAGGAAGTACCCCTCACCTGGGAAGATGCTCCTTATCCATTCTACTGGCAGACTGGTCACCCTCCTTGGGCAGCCTGTCCCCTGGAGCGGCAGGAGTCGTCCACGTGGTGGCAGTCTGTGCCAGGATGGTGGAGGGGGCTACTTATCTTTGTCTTCACAGAGTGAGCCCACCTGAGTTAACTGGGCTTTGCCCTTAGGGTCTGGGGTCAGATGTGGCCAAGGGCCAGGGCCTCACCTGCGGGCCACCAGAGGTCTGGTTCTACCTGGGGTCACAGCTGAGGGCTTGGTTGGAGGGGCCATCCTGGGTCTCCTTCATCCCAAGCTGTACCTGGGATCATCAATCCTGTGTCCTCACCACCTCCTCTCTCTCTTGAATCTCATTCTGAAATGGATCTGAGGAGAGAGGCCTGACCTCTCTGTCACCTGGCCTTCTGGGGAAGGACCTCCACTCAGGTATTTGGGTCCCTAAGGCCTACCTTGGTGAAGTCCTTGAGGCACCCACCAGGTGGCGGTAGAGATGAGCTGGTCTGGTCTGACAGTGCCAGGAAAGGCAGGAGAGGTATTGGCGAGCTGGAGGAAAGAGGGGGTGCAGGAGAAATTCTGCTCGTGGTCACCCCTATTATACTCCCAGTTTGTACGCAGCCTGGGATGTCTGCTCATGACCTCTGCTGGCCAGGAACCGTGTCTCAACTTCTCTCCATTCCTGAATACCCCTCAACCTCTGGCAGGAGGGGGGATTTGTGAGGGTGGCAGGGCCCCACCTCTGTCCTTCCTTTTTTTTGTCCCTGTCTTGGGTCTCTCTCTCTTCTTTCCACCCTCCTGGATGATAACTTTGCTTCTCTCCCCAGATATGACACACTAATGGTGGGATTTTAGGCAGAGTGGTGAATGGGCCAGGACCAGGCAGAAAGTTTGCAGGAAGGGGAACCCAAGGAGGTCAGCTGGAGCAATGGCTTTGAATCCATCCCTTGCTGACTGGCATCATCTTCTTCGCCCTGCAGCCTCTGTGTTTAAACCTATTAGTGGTGACATTTTGGTGACATTTATTCTGTCCTCTGACACCTGGACAATGGTAACATGGTCATCCCATAACCTGTGTGCTCCTTGGGTATCGGTGCCCAAACGTAACCATTTCTGGGACTGCGGACAGCTCTGTCAGTAGTTCCAAGAATAGAACTGTCTCTTCTTAGTTGGATTTAGGGGGCAGGGGGACACAACAAGGACGGGATATAACTTCACTACACTCAGAGGAGAGAGGGTATCGCTGAGCAATATGTGAGTTGAAAGCCCTTAGAACTGTGTATTCCTCACGTGGAAGCCAGAGGGGTGGTGGCGTCTGACTTCGGTGACGATTTTGACCAGCACTCCTTGGGATGGGGGATGGGGGGATGGCCATGAGTTGGAAGCTGGTCCCCATTTGATCCCACATGGGAACACCAACCACCAGGAAAACCAGGCTAATCCAACCTAGTGTTTATTGTCTCACAAGCCTGTTTGCAGTCCCTAGGGGATCTTCTGGCTGGGGCGGGGGTAGCAAGCCTTGTGGCCACAGGGGTGCAGGGAAGATACAGGCTGTGACAACCCCCAGGCTCTTGTCCAGAGGATACACGCGCCAGAGGACTCCTCAGACACATTCCAGGGAGGATGGGAATGGGGGTTCGGGGATAGTGCTAATAACAATACCAATGGTGATACAAATAAGCAAGAGGATTCAGCTGGTTACAATATATAAAAAGCAGCAGTTAAGAGTCTGTGCTTTCACTTTCCCATCAGCAAGATCGTAGTTCAAATCCTGTCTGTGTGACAAGGTGAGGTACCTGCTCTGTGGGAGGCTCACTGTGAAATAGTGCCCACCTTGCTGGGTTGCTGTGAGGATAAAGGAGCCTGTGAGCGTCCATCATCTCTGAGCTTGGTGCTAATAGTTGGCACATAGGTGGGCAGCTTCCATAGCCCATGAAGATAGGTAGTGCTGGAGGTAATCTCCTGGAATTGGTCCAGCCATCCGGGGGCAACTCCACCTTAGCGGGAACTATGGAGATAGCTGCCCTCCCCAAACTAAAAACTCCTTGTTTACAACCGCACCTGCTGGAGGCAGAAAAACTCATTCACTGCGAAGACCTGGCAGCTATGAGGAGGCACTGAGGGAGGGGACTGCGTGTTTGGAGAGATGCCTGGACGGTGAAGCTTAACCCAAAAGAACCTGATGTCAATGGTAGAACTTCAGGCATTGTCCAGGTGGTGGTGGCAGGTGACCTTTCGGGGCAGTACCCTTGTCGCCTGAGATAACAGCACATTCCCATATGCACTGTCTGGGGATAAGCGGTGGCCTTTCTCGGATGGGTCGGATGGGGTCGGATGGGTCAGGAGAGCTGGGGGGAGAGCTGGGGCGGGGGGTGGTGGTGGTATCAGGTGAGAGTATGCAGATTTCTTGCCCTCAATTGGCGGAGGGAGTCTTTGGGGGAGGAGTTTGAAGACTGAGCTTCATCCCACGTCTTCCAGGTAGGAGCTTCCAGTGTTCCTCCATCTATGTACCCCCGTCTCTCCAGGCAGGCGCAAAGGCAGCGTTCTCCAGGGCCTTTCGGGGAGTGATCTGGGGGCCCGGGGAAGCCTCCTGAGCTCGGGGCTGGGGCTGACCTCGCCGGAGAGGTCTCTGCCCCCGGTGCCGCGCGGGGTGGCGGGAGGTGCCGGCGAGAGGGGCCTCCCACCCGCTTGGGCACCTGGCGGTCAGACCAGGGAGACTTCCGCCTGGAAGCTGGAGGAGCGGCCGGCACCGGGGCTGACGCGGGTCAGCATGGAGACCTGCGTGCTGCACGTGGCCCCGTTGCTGCCTGCGGACGGGTGCTGGTATTTGGGGTCCCAACCCAAGACGCCCTGCAGGTGCCAGCGCCGCCACTTCCGCCGCAGCTCTGCCTGCACCTGGGAGAAGGGAGAGTGGTCAGGCCCGCTCCAAGGAAGCCTCCTTGGAGTCAGGTAGATCAAGCGATTGGAGTTGGGGGAGGTGGGAGCCAGAGAGGATCAGAGAATGCAGTGTAGGGAGGGAGTGGGATGCTGCCCGGGGTGGCTGTACTCTAGTCTCCTGATCCTTGCCCTCTAAATCACTTGAACTCATCCAAGTAGATTTTTGTCCTTTGTAACCAGGCTCCACAGTGACTCAACCTTCTCTTGCTGCCTCCACCGTCCCCGCTCACACTGCACATAGCCACCCAACACAGCACTTCTCACACTCTTCTCTCACGAATCACACGAATCCCCAGAGATTTTCTTAAAAGCAGATTCAAAGTCAGCAAGTCCGGGGTCATCCCAGAAGTCAGCATTTTAAGCAAGGCCCTAGGTACCATCACTGACGTACTAGTCTGAGGACCACCTTTGGCATAGCAAGGTTTGACTCTTCTCTGCTCTGCACATCAGGGTTTTTGGACCCTGGGGCTACCAGACTTCTGTTCCCTGGCCCCCAAGGTCTAGGAGGGGCTTACCTCGCCATTCAGGAAGCAGTAGAGGATGGCCACAACAAAACCCTGGGGAGGAAGGGAGCAGGAGAGGAGGAGAGGTGCGGGAGACAGACCTGGAGAGGCCCAAGTCCTGCCCCACCCCTGTTCCCCTGGTAAATCAAAGGGCTAAACATAGAGTAGGTGCTTAATAGATACTTATTACAATGAAAAGATTGGCGCCTCGGGGCAACAGGCCAAGGCCCCAGGAGAATCCCCTCCCTTAAAGCCCAGAGAAGAATGCAGCCTTACATCCACAGTTCCTACCTGGAAAGACCCCACGACGAGCTCAAAGACCATTTTCACTTCAGCCTTAAAGTTGTCGGGGAAGAAGGCGAACATGATGTAGTGCACTCCAAACAGGGGGATCAGTAGAAGGGTGGACTTGGCCAGTCTCCTGGGGACAGGGGAGGGGCAGGAAGTGGACATGGGTGTCCACACATGTGGGCACAGAAGACAGAGACAAGGACCAGGATGTGTGAGGATGGGCTGTGGGGTCTTGTCAGCCCTATGTCCACATTTCTGTTCCATATCTGCAGCACCTGTACCCTCATGCCCCCCGGCCCTCCTCTCCTGGACAGACTCAGGAGAGAGGGAGCGTAACTCTTCTATTTCACTTCCTGGAGGAGAGTACATAAAGGAAGGCCACTGCTGAAAAACCCGAGGATAATGTGTAACAGTGGTTATTTCAGGCTCTATGGCCACTAATGGGGATATTAAGCAATGGGAAATCATGGTTTCTCTTTCTCTAGTCTCAGTTTCTCCAGTCTATACAATGAGGCGAGGGTATGCTCAACATGGTCAAGTAAGAGAAGTGGTTTTTCAGTCTCTACATCATGTCCAACTCTTTGGGATCCCATGGACTGCAGCACACCAGGCTTCCCTGTCCTTCACTATCTCCTGGAGTTTGCTCAAACTCATCTCCATTGAGTTGGTGATGCCATCCAACCACTGTAAACTAAGAAGCACTTGGGGTGCTATGAAGTGCAATGTTTTCATGAGAGACCAATGCTTTACTGGAATTTGAGGGCTTTTGGGAAGGAAGGCCTTGCCATGGGGTTGCTGACCACATCTGTCCAAGGTCACTTGGGAGGATGGTGGGTGCTCAAGTTTGTGCTTGGTCACCAAGGGTGACTCAGGGTCAACTAGCAAAGCCCTGTCTTTGGCTTCTCTGCTGTGTCCACTTCCCCAGGAGTTGCTACCTTTTCTGGGATCACACCCCTTTCCTCCTTCTTCCCCCTGACCAATACACGCAACCCCAGCATTCTCTGAAAGACCAGCTCTTCCTTTACCACCCTTGTGTGCTCAGCAGGGTCCACAGTCACTTGAAATGACTCGCCCCTTTCCCGTGGAACAAGGCTCATCCTGGTTCAGGCCTCCCAGCCCCCTGACCTCATAGTTGGTCAGGCAGCGTGAACCCACAGTCCTCTGGCTGGGAGAGGTCTGAGGGGTAGATGTTTCTCTGCCTTTAACTCTCCTGCCCTGGCAGTCAGTCCAGGGGAGCCTAGCCCTGAGCCTAAGGACCCACAGCAAACTGTGGGCAGAAGAGCTGGCCTGGCCCCACCCACTCCTTCCTGGACCTGGTTCCCCACCACACCAATATCCCCAGCCCTGCCCACCGCTCCTTGACTGCAAACCTATCCCACGCACCCGCGACTGACAGATGGAGGCTTTCTTTAAATTGAAGGCTTGTGGGGAGGTGGAGAGTGGGAGCTGACAGTCCCTCCACAGGGAGCTCCATCTTCCACTCCCCCCACCTCTTCTGCCTGCCGACAGCTGTTCAGTTTCCACCTCACCCACGTGGACCTGGCGATGACCGGCTCACTCTGCCTCAGATCCAAGCCCTTTTGAGCAGTTGTATGTTTGGGGGAAACAAGGCCCCGCAGGCAAAGTAGAGGAAGAGAGGGCACAGGCCTGCTGTGCTAGCCCTCCGGCCCACTGCAGCCCCTGCAGGGCCTTCCTTTCTCAAACTGGAAGGGAAGCCCCGCCTCCACACCCGGCAGGAGGGAGAGCTGTCACACCAGGAACTCAAGTCGTCTTAGTCTCATCAGAGAGAATCGCAGGATTCCAGAATAGAATCCTAAATCCAGCAGCTCGTGACATTCTTTCTAGCCAGGAGTCTTTAGAACCACAGCACAGATTCCCCAGAGAGAAGCCAGGCCCAGGAGAACATTCTAGAATCCCAGGACTGAAAGGTCCTGGTGGGACGCCCCAGGTTTGTCTTGTCCATGCGGTGCAGATAATCAATCTCCTGTTCCCATCTGTGGGTGTACAGACCGACTCACCCTCCCACAGCCGCCCGCTTTGTGTTTCTCTAGTTCTGTCTTCCAGCCTAGTTGTTCTCATGAAACCTGCCGGTTCTCTCATCCCCACAAGCACAGGAATGCCCCTCACACCTTTCAAGCGAGGCTATGACCTCTGTCCCAGGGACACTACGCCCTCCCCCAGCCATGGTGATGTGCTCCCAAACCTGTGAGGAGGAGGAGGGAGTGTGTGACAATTTGGAGGAGACTGGGAGAAGGACATGGCAACCCACTCCAGTATTCTTGCCTGGAGAATCCCCAGAACAGAGGAGCCTGGCAGGCTGTAGTCCATGGGGTCACAGAGAGTCAGACATGACTGAGCAGCTAACACTTGGAGGAGACTATATGGATGCAATGAGATGAAGCCTGGAAACCCCATTGCACCGCCTGGCATGTAGTCACCGCCGTGACTACTCTCAGGGGGTACTGAGTCCCGAATATGGCTGTCTCCTTGGTAGACCTGGGGCTCGCCCTAGGCATCCATCTACTGCACCCCATTTTTGTGCCAGGCACTGGGCACGTGGTGTGAACAGGACACAGGTTATCTACTATCTTCTCGAGCTCCCTAGTTTAGCAGCAGATACGTAGCAGGACAGATCACCTTCTAGGTAAGACGTGAAGAGAAGTAGACCTGGGGCTCACGGGCCAGGTGAGGATGGGGGTGGGGACATGTGTGGACTGAGCCAGGCCATGGGGTGGAGGTGGGCAGAGCATGGTGGCTGTTTGGTGACTCTGGAGGGGAGCTTCTAGGGAATGGGGGATGATCTGAGGACTGGAGCTGGGATGTTGGGAGGGCTGGGGCCCTGGGCCTGTACTCACGAGTATGGGCTGCTGTCGCTCTTCCTGACATCTGGGGGCCGCAGTTTCTGAACCAGGATTCCAATGATGCGAATGAACAGGATGAAATTCACCTAGTGGGTGGGGGCCAAGGTTAGGTGGTCAGAGAGGGGAGGCAGGGTGTCTAGTCCCCTGGACTGATGGTCTTTTTCCCCAGGGCCCAGTTACCTGTCTATTGTACCTTTCCCCTAGCTCTTCCCTCTTTGGGAGAGTCATCTCCTGAAGTCAGGTGTGAACCCTCTTTCACACCCCCAAGGGTTGGGCCTCCCCATTTGCTTTCTCCACTCTAGAGGAAGAACTGCTGGGGAAAGGGTTGGGGACAGTCCTGCCTTAGGCATCTATCAGGAAGTCTAGGTTTCAGTTCTGACCTAGACATGAATGTCCAGTGGGACCTTGGTCAATTGTGTACCCACTCCGGGCCCAGTCTCCCCATCCCTAAGTGGTGGGAGGAGGCCTTACCAAGATGGAGGCAAGGATGGGGGCCTTTATGATCCACCACAGTGAGGAGTTGATTGTGTCCCAGCATCTGGGCAGGGGACGGCGGGGGAGAGATGAGAGAGCTTGTCCTCGGCCCGAGAGAGTCAGTCCTCCTCCCACGGTCCCCAGCTCTGCCCTGGAGCCCTTTAAAAACCACTGGCCCAGAGTCTGTTACTCCCCAGCCCCTCCTGACCCCACCCAGGGGATCTGCCCTGAGCGTCGGGAGCCAGGAGGAGGGGGCCGGCTGACAGCTCACCCATAATCCTCAAAATGGATCCTGATGATGGTCCACACCAGGGTGAATGTGCTGGGCACCCCTGTCAGGACCGAAGGAGAGAGAAAGAGGAGAGGGCACGGGAGAAAGAGGGAGAAATGAGGAGGAAGAACCAGGGAGGGGCAGGGAGAGAAAAGGGAGGGTTTCCAATGCGGTCACTCATGGTGGCATACACAGACAGGTCACTGTGCAAAGATACTCTACTGAGGGGGCGAAGCTTTAAGACTGAGGGACTGTGCCTGTCTACATAAAGGGGGAGTCTTTCTCTCCTTTTGGCAGAGGTGCTTTATAGATTAGCAGCATCCCTGTGTGTTTTGAGGGGTGAAGGGGAAGTGGAAGGATGTTCAGAGAGCCTGTCTGTCCCACAGGTCAGCCCGAGGTGCAGCTGGAGCCAGAGGGCGTCTGCTTGGCGGTCAGACAGTTGGAGGACTTTTCTCAGTCCTTGGCTGAGTGCCCTGCAGGTAGGACTCGCAGCCAGCAAGACTTAAGGGTGCAGGCTGAGTTGGTACCCCCCCCTCAAAGGGCTCCCCCAGCTTTGCCCCCTTGTTCCCATCCTGGCAGCCCTCCCTGGTACCATACCCCAGCCGATGAATATGTACCCCCAGAAGTACTTCCGCTCGGAGAAGAAGGAGACGGCGAGCAGGGTGTGTAGGTAGAGGCCCTCCACCAGCAGCCAGAAGAAGTTGGCCATGACACAGTACTGGAATAAGACCACGGCTGCCTTGCAGCCCACCTGCAGGGGAGGAGCAGGGAGAGGGCTCACTGGAGCAAGCAGGGGTCCTTGCCTGTCCACGTCTCTGTCTGAGGTGATCAAAAGGACTGCAGGATAGCCAACTTCCCCGTTAGCTCTAATTTTATATCACCAGATGCTTTGGAATAAGCTCACAATTGTAATTATCCACCCATGAATTTATTATCTATTTATCTTCCTATCTATATATCTATTAACTCAGCTACCCACCCAATCATCCATCTACCCACCTATCCACTTATCCATACACTTACCCACCTACCCCCAGCATCCACTGTCAAGTCACCTGTCTTTCTATCTACTATCCATGCATTCATCCATCATCTGTCTATTGGCAACCATCATCTTCCATCTGCCAGTCCATCGACACACTCACCTATCAATCTCTCCATTCATCTATTATCTACGTACCAGGCATCCACTACAGACCCAGACACCTGGACATCTCTTCATCCATTCATTTATCTACTTGTCCATCAGTCTGCTCCTCCATCCACCCACCAATATACCACACCCCTCTACCCATCATCTATCAATTTTTCTTACTTCATCCTTCTATCCTTCCACCTACTCAAGTCATCCACACATTATTTACTCAGCCATCCAGCTGCCAATCCACCCATTTACCACCTCTGCTACTCAGTCACCTTATTCCAATTACCATGGAAAGTAGCTGGAAGAGGTATAAGGGAGAATTCTTGCTTCTATTAGCAAGAGTCCCTTGAGTGTGTAGGGAGAGGAGCTGTGGACTCTCTCAGGAGCCTCAAGGACAGGGGAGGGTAGGGGAACCAGACTGCCTGTAGCAGGGGGGACTGTGAGCTCTAAAGCAAATGAGGGCATTAGATGGAATTGTTGGGGAAAGATAGGGACAGAGAAGGGGGATGAAGAAATCAGAAAAACGAGAAGAGGGGAGGGGTGATCTTTCCTCTTGGGGGCTGAAGAAGCTAGGTGAAGAATGGGTTCCCTAGACAGGTGAGTGAGGACAAGGGAGAAGTCAGGGACGCCCCTGCGGGAGGGCAATCAGGGGCTCTGGGAGGCCCAGCTGGCATGATCAGAAGGTCTTCTGGGCCCTCTTCCTCTCCCAGAAACAATCTTCCATTTCAGAGTGAGCCCGGATACATGTAAGCCAGAGCTTAGAGACGCCATCCTCCAGGAAGTCTTCTGTTTTCACTCCTCCCTGTACCCAAGACCTCAGGTTCCCACCATTCCTTCCTGTGCCCTTGGCTTTGAAGCGTCCTCAGAGAGCAGACTCCACTCCTCTCCTGGATGGAAAATCCTTCCTCAGGTCTTACTTCAGTCCCTCCTGCTATAGGCAATCTGTTTCCCCCACCCTCCCCCATTTGTTTGACAGCAAGAATAACTCAGATCTTTAACAGGACAATTATCTGTGCTTCTTCTTGCCTTAGAAAAGCTTCACAGAGCTGCTAATGCATAGAGAAGCCACAGTTATCCTCAACAAGTGCGCTGGAGGCTGCGGGCTGCTCCCCAGGTTCTGGGGCTCATGTCCCATGGGTCTGAGCCCAGCTCCCAGGCGGGGTCATCTGAGGCACTCTGGGAATGGCCAGGGTGGCTCCTCTTGGTGTTCCCTCTCCCTTGAGACACCCAAGATTCTATCATCACTCTCTGCAGAGATTCACTTTCAATCTCACTCTCTGGGGAGAAGGTACTGCTGACCCCTGAAGTAATGCACTACCTCTGAGGTCCCTCATGAGGCAATGAGTCACTGACCACAAGGGGTAGATGGGAGCCAGGACTGGTCTCAAGCCCTCTGTCTCCATTCAGGGCTGAGGGGCACTCAGGGAGGGGCTCAGAATCACCTGGAGATGGACTCCTTAGTGATGGGCAATGACTTCTTTAAATGCTCTCATCTCCCTTCCCTAGGTGGGTCCAGAGTGACTGACGGCAGGGGAAGAAATGAAGAACAGCAGGGTGGTGTGGGGTGGGACCGGCTCCAGGTGGCCATGGGGGGAGGAAAAGGGGGGCACGGTGAGCAGAGCCCTGGGGATGCAGATGGTAGGGAGGAGGGTTGGAAGGAAGCTCAGATGTCCTTGCATGGTGGGGAAACTGAGGCAGGGAGTTCCCTAAGTTCCCATGGGAAGTTAGCAGCAGGGAGTTCCCTAAGTTCCGATGGGAAGTTGTAGCAGAGGCGGGAAGGGGGTTATGGGCTGTGGCACCAAGTGTCCCCTTTCCCACCCAGGAGAGGTGTTTCTCATCGGCAGGAGGAGGTGTGTGAACCCCCAGATGGCCAAGCACCCTCTCCTGCTGTGGGAGGGAATTGGGATTCAAGCAACTGGCGGGCAGGCTCAGACAGGAGTTTGGCCATCTTTGGAGAGAGAGAAAAAGAGTGAGAGAGGGGGCAAGGGGAAGACAGGAGGGAGGAGAGAGAGAAGAGGAGATTCAGGAGAGAGGGCAGAGGGCGGCAGGCCTGGATGGGTCCTCACCGAGCCCTTGGAGCAATGGTCCGTCTCCCCACTGTTGAAGAGGGCCAAGTCTTTGATGAAGACGGCGGCGGCCCTCAGGATGAAGGAAATGAAGAGGTGCATATGGATGTAGTTCCGTGTGCAGTGGAGCTTCCTGTGGGAGGCGGCCAGATCTGGGAGGCCGAAGAAGGCCTCAGACCCCCACCCCATCCAACACGTCCAGTGCTCTGAGAGAGGAGAGGACTCGAAGCCTCTGAATGCGGACCCTACCCTCAAGGGGGACCCTGTCCCCTGGCATCCTATCCACATGTGCAGCCTGGCTTGCTGTACCTCCTTCCAGGGCACAGGCCTCTGGTGACCTACCCCCTGGTGACCGGTACCCTGTGAGGGACGAGACTGATACAGGGGAACACTTTGAGTGGCCTGCTGTCTTGAGGGGAGGCTGGCCTGGCAGGGGAGCTGGGGCAGGACTGAATAGGGGCTGATAGTGGAGCAAGGAACAGCATGCCCGGGTGCAGAGTGACCTGGTCGGTCTGCTCTGAGGCCTGTGGCTTGGGCTGGTCCTCACCTGAACAGGCTCAGGATGGCCGTGGCGACCAGGAGGGTGGCGAGGGACAGGCTGTAGCCGATGGTGTAGCCGGTCTTCACGGAACTGTAGAACACTGTCTGCTGCTGCTGGAGGGAGGGGGGCGAGGATCTTGGGTGGGGTGAGGGGCGCTCACCTAGGGGCAGGGTGCCCTATACATCCTGCCTCCCTCCCCTGCCTTGGCAGATGAGGAGGCTGAGGCCTGGGGCTCCCAGTCCCCAGACCCCCTGATTCCCTGCTTTCCATGGACGAATCAGGGCTGCTTCCCATGGTGGGGGCAGGGGGTTGATCTCAACTCTTTGCTCCTTCACAGGAGAAATGTCAGTGGGGGAAGGAGCAAAAATGCCACACGTTCCACTGGCCCATCCATTCATTCTTCAGTCGTGTGTCCAGCAGACCTTCTGGGCTAACTCTGGGCTTGGTATTCTTGGGCGTAAGACTGCTCACCCTTCAGACCCTCAAGTGAAGCCCTCCCTTCCCACTGAAGACAATGGTAAAGAAGACACTGTTGTTGTTTAGCCGCTAAGTCTTGTCTGACTCTTTGTGACCCCATGGACTGTAGCCCTCCGGGCTCCTCTGTCCATGGGATTTCCCAGGCAAGAATACTGGAGTGGGTTGCCATTTCCTCCTCCAGGGTATCCTCCCGACCCAGGGATCGAACCTAAGTCTCCTGCATTGAGAGGCAGATTCTTTACCACGGAGCCTCCACGGAAGCCCAAAGAAGACACTAGGGGTGGGTGGTGTCACAAATTTGTGACTTGTCGGGGCTGGGATTGGCAGGAGGAGGGCATTCTGGCCTTTCTGGGGAGGTGGGACAAAGCTGGATGCCGAGGGCTTCCTGCTGCCCCCTCCTCGTGGACGCACATACAAAGCCACGGTCACTGGGCAATGCTTCCCTCCTCCCCGCCTCCCACTCCCTGCTGGAACAGAAGCCAGTGGTTAGAAAGGATTTAGTGGATTTAGATCCTGCCTGAGGATCTGGTGGGCTTTGAAGGCCTCTGAGAAAATTGCTGCCCTCTTGGGAGGAGTAAAAGTCCCTATCTGTGAAGGGCATCGGGAGTGGGACAGAAGTCATCCCAGACAGCCAGACTGTGTTCACACATCAAAGCTGTGAGGGGCTCCTAGCTCGGGACTTCAATCATATTCCAGCCTCCCCATCAGTATCTCTCCCTGGCTCCTGGCCCCACATGCTTAGAGAGACCACTGATGGCAGATCCCTGCCCTGGGACTGAGGAAAATGGCCCTGGCCCTGTTTCTGACTGGCTGCTGGGTATCTGAGGCCAGTTGCTTCCAGGATCCGCACCTTGGTTTCCCTTCTGCATGAGACAGGGGGGCGGGTTCTGTCTGCCCTGCCATGTCTAGGGCTGGAGCAAGGTTCCTGTGAAGGAGTGGGGTGGGCTGGCCTCAGGGTGATGCTTCAGCTTTGCTGCTGTGTATCATTCTGCTGGAAGCCCCCTCCTGGACCCTTCAGGGGAGCCGGGGGATGAGCCCCTGGGAATGTGGGCCTGGAGAGGGAGGAGGCTTGGGGAGGGCAGATGCCAGAAGTCCTGGCTCCTACAGAGGGCAACCATGCCCCTTGGTGGGAGAGAGTGGAAGGAGCCAGCAGGCCCCGGCACTTGTGTGTGTGTGTGTGTGTGTGTGTGTGGTGCATGGAGGCCCACCTCATCCAAACTCGATGAATTGTCATCCAAGCCACAGGCAACGGGGTAGGGGCCAGGCTCCAGGGGCGTCCAGCCCGCTTCGGTGCAGCTGCGGCTCACGTTGCGGCCTGGGTGGAGGGCGGGGCGGAGAGGAGAGAGGTTGAGGTGGGAGCTGGCAGGTTGGAGTAGTAGGCATGGAGTCTGTCTGTGGGCTCAGCCCTACTCTTACCACCCACTGCAGCATCAGGTTCCGGCTGTTCTGACCTAGATGCCCAGGACATCATGGGGCAGCCTGGGGCAGGGAGAAGCCCTTCCAGGGCTGCCAGCGGACCCTCCCACACAGATGACAGGGCAGACATTCCTGCTCCTTGCTGTGTATAAACCTGACCTCAGGGCAATTTAAACCCTGATCCTCATCACAGGCAGCCTGGCTTGGCACAGACTGATCCCTGACCCTTGGCATGAGCTGAATGCTGACCCCTGTCACAGGGCCATGGATGCTACTGTGTCAGATGGTTTCTTGGTCCCATGTGTACAGACAGCAGCCTTCTGGCTGGGGTAAGGGGCCCAGGCCT
Organism: Giraffa tippelskirchi; assembly: GCF_054371585.1. Classification (NCBI taxonomy): domain Eukaryota; kingdom Metazoa; phylum Chordata; class Mammalia; order Artiodactyla; family Giraffidae; genus Giraffa; species Giraffa tippelskirchi. The sequence continues at coordinate 14,122,153 of NC_137283.1, read as the reverse complement.
GCCCAGTCCTCCTGAGTCAGTCTGCTTGGACCTATGGGTCTGGGTTTCCTCCCATACCCTGGGGCCAGGGGTTCAGATGTGCTGCTGGAGAGGGACCAGAGTAAGGCAGGAGGTGGGTGAGAGTTGGAGGACATCTTATAAAGGCACAGATGTGAAATCCTGACACATGGAGAAGTGGGAGTTCCTGGCAGGGGCACCTGCCCAGGCAATGGCAAGCATGAGAAGAATTGAGCCTCACAGGATTGCACAATCTCGGGGCTGAACCACTGAGGCTGGGTTTCCAGGGCAGTGCACTGTCCTCTGTCCCTGGAGGCCCAGGGCTGCAACCAAGGGACAGGACCATTAATGGGCCATGTGAGGTGAGGGGTACCCCCTAGGCTCCCCCTCTTCAGGGCAGGGAGGGGCTGGATAGGAAATGGGTGAGACAAAGAAGAGCCCCCTCGCCTCTATCCCAGGACTCCTTACAGAGATACTGGGTCCAGGAGAGAGCCCGCCTGCCAGGCTTGTTGTGGGGGAGGGAGGGAGAAGGTGGAGGGAGACAAGGAGGAGGAGGAGAAAAGGAGAGGGAGAGAGGATGAGAGGAGAGAGAACAGGTAGGAGGAGGAGGTAAGAAGTTGAGAAAGAAGGTGGGAGGAGAGAAGATTAGGGAAAGAGATAAAGCGAGTTGATGAGGAAGAACTGAGAAAGAAGATGGCTCCTGACATCCTTGCCCTCTAGCTGCTTTCTCACCTGAACCACCACTGTCAGCACCACCATCAACATCGTCACCATCACCATCATCACCATCACCATCATCACAACAGACGAAAAGTTTTGAGAACTTTCCCCAGGTATACTGGGTAGAGTACTTCGGGCACATTATCTTTTTGGAGCCCCTCAATCACAGTTGGGAAGCCAAGCTCCAAGAGGCTGGTCACTTTTCCAAGACCACATAGAAGATACAGGGTAGAACAGATGTGGTCCCCACAGTCTTCCCAGGTAACTTTGACTCTCATCTGAACTGAGGTGACTGAGGACTTAGTTCAGGTGTCCAGGTGCAGAACTGTAGGAGGCGGGAGGTGTCAAGATATCCTGAGCTCAGGGAGGGTCCCTGTGCATGTTTAATATTTCAAAACTTTGCCATGTGCTCAGAGCATCCCAGGTAACTCCCTATTCACTATTTCCGTGAATCCTCCTGGCTGCCATTTGAAGGAGGTGCTCGTCATCCCACTTTCTGGATAGGAAACTGAGGGATGGCTAGGGGTGGGGGGATCTCCAGGAAGGAGCAGTTGGCTGGATCTCTTTCCACTGTGAGGTTCCTTCCTGCCACTGTGGCAGGAAGGACTTTGAAGAGGAAGGGGCACAGGGCTAGGCCAGTTTCCTGGCTTACACTTTTTTCATCTAGTTTCCCGGGAAAACAAACCCTCTTTCCCTTACAGATTCAGCCCCTAACCCAGTCTTCTATTCCTCACCATCATTTTCAGAGGCTAAGGCCACCAAGGATAGCTGTGCAGGTTGTTCACTGCACAAGGGCATCTGGCTGATGGACACCGAGGGGTAAAGTGTACTTCCTATTCAGTTTGTGATAAGGTGGGTTCAATGAGAGGTTGACTCCACCTGAGGAAGAGCTGCCTTCTCTCATCTGCCCGAGGGCTTGGTGGGGGCCCCAGTGAGACTGGCAGCCTCTGCATTAGCCAGATGGTGGGCTGGAGTTCCGGTTCTCAAGTGAAGAAGCTGCCTTCTCAATTCCAGCAGGGAAGGCAGGAAGAGCCTCATGAGGGATGCAATTAGCATAGTGTCAGAGTGGAACGGAATTAGCGGGCGCTTCCAGGGATCCAAAGAAAGGCTGGTTGCCAGGCTCTGCTGAAGGGAGCATGATGAGAGCTGCCCCAGGGAGCTCAGCTCCTACCTGCCCAGGTGCTGGGTCCCCCTAGAAGAGGGCTGGGCTAGGTGGGTGCTGGTCTGGACTGTGACATGCCTGTGGCTGAGGCATGTCATGGAGGCCACCCTCAGGGAGAGCACCTAGATCTCCTTGACTGCTGAGGATGCAACCCTGAGCACTGGGGAGCAAAACATGACTGCCTCGAAGAGACCATTTGCTCCCCTTCCCATTCTCACTTTACAAACAGGGAAATAGGCCCAGAGGGGGAAAGGTCACCTGGAGAGACTTTTTGCTCATCCTCTCAATTCTTATCTAGGTCCTGTCCATCATCACCCCTTCCCACCCCAGCCCTGCTCCTCCCTCTGTCCTCCCCCAGATCATCAAACCCATACCTGAGTGAGGCACACGTGATCCCTCCCTCCCTCTTCCCCCACCTTCCTGCTTCCCTCCCCTGACTTGCTGTCCACCCAGGTCCAAACCATCATCATCTTTCCTCTGCCCTGGGGTTGGGTTTTCCCATCTGTACTCCCAGCATCCTCTCTTCTCACAGAAACCAGTTATCACTTAAAAATTCCCAACTGGACGGTGTCCATCACCTGCTTAACCTCCGTCATGGCTTCTGAGTGAACTTAGGGAAAGCCCATGTCCTGTCAGTACTCCAGGCCTCTGCCCGCCTGGTCTCTGTTCTCTCCTCCCTCCCTTGAGCTCATGTGGCCTCCACTGAGGTTCCTCAGGGCTCATACCATGGGCTGTGGATCCTCTCAGCAAACCCCCGGCCAGGATCTTTCAGACTCTTTCCCAGCCCAGGTCTTCAGACAGCAGTCCCAGTATCACCTCCTTGTAGAGGCTGCCAGGACGGCTGCCTTAGGCTGCTTCTGCCTCTTCTCTCTCCCAGCACTGCTTACTACTTATAATATTTGCATGTGTTTTCTTGCTAAATGTCTCTCCAACTAGAACAGGAGCTCCCTGAACCCAGAGCATTTTATCCTTCTGATCCATGCTGTGTTTGTCTAGCCCAGTGCTGGTCAAGCTAGTAGGTGTTTAATGAACATTCTCTGAATGAAAGCATGACTGACTGTGTGCCCTAAGCCCCTTTAATTATTCAGTAGCAAGATGGCCCATTTCCTGAAGAGGTTCCCCCTTTTCTTTTCTGCCTTATATGTGCACATTCACTTAAGCAGGACCTGACAAGTTGTGTAAGAAAGGCCAGTTTCAGAGAGTCTGAAAGGTCATTGACTCCAGGTAGTTAAAGAATGAATCAAGACCAGCCCCCTAAAATGGGAACATGGGAGCTATAACTGTCAATCAGTTATCAATCGCTGAACAAATATTTAGTGAGCCCTTCCCACATGCTTATCTTTCTGGGAAGAGCTAATCAGATCCCATGAGCCCTTCAGAGAACTAATAGTGCAGCCTCTTCCAGGAAGGCCCCCCAGATCCCCGATTGCTCTAGCTCCTTTGAGCACCTCCTTTGCCTTCTCACTTCCTTGAGAGGTGATTCCCCACTCCAGCCACCTCTCCTCCTGCCACCCAGCTCCCGCCCTTCAACCTGAGTTTCTTACCTTGAATGGGGGAGAAGAGCTTAAAGATGAGGGGACAGGCCAAGACGACCACCTGGCCCCGAGGGGTCGCTGGCCAGCAGGTGAGGTTGTCCCACATCTTGCCGCAGCCTGTGGGGTGAAGGCAGAGGACACATGGGTCAGCGTAGTCACCAGGGGCCTCCAGCCTTGGTCCTGAGCCCACAGGTACCCACTCTTTTCCTCCTTGTCTAGGCTCCCACCTTGAGGAGCCTCCAGTCTGAGAGGGGAAACTGGGAGGGAGGAGAAGGAGGCATAACTACAGTTCCATGGTTTTTTGGTGAGAGACAGAGTTCTCCTTGTGTGTTTTGAACAGTGGAGGGGGTTTGTTTGTTGCAGAGATTGTGAGGAAGGGCTTCCCCAGCATTCGATGCACAGGCAACAGGGATGCCAGGCAGGCATTTTGCGCGGTCCTGCATGACGGTGAATTGTGTAGCGTCTGGGACTCTCAAATGAGTTGCTGGGTGTTTTGCACAGATGAAAACCTTTTGTAATGACTAGAGGCTAGACTCTCACTCCATTTTACAGATAAACACAAGGCACTTATTGTACGGGTTTGACAGTACAAGTTTTCCAGGAATGAAGCAGCCAAGTAAAGGGAGAGAAGGCTGGGCTTTGCTGTGCTCTGAACTTTACTAAGAGTTGTTCAATGTTTTGGAAAATCACATTACTTATGGCAATGCTGCCCATGAACCTGGGTCAGTGATGCAACCAGCGTATATATCAATCTACATTTAGAGCTGTCACATTCCCAGAATTTATATTTATAGGTACAACCTTTAGACTCTGTCTTGTTATCTTTTGGTGTGATTGTGCTGGAATGTGTACACAGTATTTTATTATACATGTCTTTATTCTATTTTTGTTTTGTGTTATAATTAGGACATCATTTAAAAAAAAAGGTGTATGTCCTAAGTTTCATTTTAGAATAGTAAAGGAGGCATTAGAAAATATTTGTTATAAAAAGGAGCTGTTGGGTATGATAGGGTGATGAATGTATTGGGGTTTATCTAGTTCTTGAGGAGTCTTCATAAAACTCATAAAACAACACCAAATTACCATATGGACTGTAGCCCACCAGGCTTCTCTATCCATGGGATTCTCCAGGCGAGAACACTGGAGTGGATAGCCCTTCCCTTCTCCACGGGATCTTCCTGACCCAGGGATCAAACGCCAGGGCTCCTGCATTGCAGGTGTATTATTTACCATCTGAGCCACCAGGGAAGCCCACCATAAAGCAACACAAATGCCTCCAATCCAGTCAAATTGTGGACTGTGACAGGGGCTGGTGATTAGGGAATGGATTTGGATAAAACCCTGTATCACAGGCTGTGTTCTCCACTGTGCACCTGTTCGCCTTGGCTGGTGAAGCCTGCACAGTGGGGTCTCTAGGGGCCCACTTGAATAGGCAGATGCCAATGCTGTTGTCTTGCCTGTTCAGGGTCTGGGTGCCCCTGAGGAACAAGGACTCCTCTGGATGCCCTCCCCCGAGGGAGGTTTAATTGTCTCTTTGCAACACTGCCAGTCCCATAGATTTACTCAGGGAACCCAACCCCTGAGCCAAAGTCAACGGCAGCTGGGCCAAACCCAGCCCAGCCCAGGTCCGAAGGTTCACACGTTCCCAAGAACGGGGCCTGGGAAGAGGAGGCAGAAGGACATCCCCACTCGGGGAAGAGACTTGAGCCTCTGAATACTAAGGTGGGCCAGCAGTGGGGAGGTTAGGGGTACCTTCTGGGGCTGCAGGAACCAGGGGGAACCTGCAGCTGAAGGCTGAGAAGACCTGGATCCCCAGGGCCTGGTCAGAGAGCACAGGGTCCCTGCTTCGGGGACCCCATCCACTACCACCCATCCTATCCTGAGTCTTTATGGCCTCACTAGGGCTCTCGTCTCTCTTCCATCTCTGTGCCCTCTCTGGAGGCCATGTAGCTGCCAGTCATATCTTGCTAGATCCTGTTAATGGTATCATCAGCAAACATTTATGCAGCCTTTATATGTGGGAGACATTGTTCTACCCTCTTTACACTAAGAACTTATTTAATCCTCCCATTTTACAGACAAACAACTGAGGGACAGAGCCATTACACAACTAGCTCCAGGTCTCCGGCAAACTGCTTGCCCTCTGCCTGGGCCGAAGGGCTCAAGACTCTTTCTCTGGGAATTCTGCTTGGCTGGACTGTGGATAGCCCTATCAATGCTGGGCATACCCTGGCTTGCAGGCCAGCTATTGTGTGTGGGTTCTTGCCAGGCTTCAGGCTCTCTAGATTTCCAGTGGCCACCTGGATCAGAAGTGGATTCAGAACTGGGTGTCCTGAGCTCAACTTCACCGGAAGCGGCACAAAGAGGAGGGAGCCTGGGCTCTGCGCCCCTGGGGCGGCCACACTTGGCCTCAAGGAATCTCAGTACCACTAGGGCTGGGCTGTGAACTGCCGGGGCACAGGCTGGTGGGTGGGGTGGGGCTGGGGGGAGCCAAGGAAGAGGGGCCAGTACCCGGTCAGGGAGGCTTCCTGCAGGAGAGAGCAGGGTCGGGAAGCTGAGAGGGGGTGACAGCCAAGAAAATGCTGGGCATCGGGAGCGCCCGTGGTTGTGAGCTGGGCCCAGGAGTATTCTCTGTGTGTCTGCCCTAGGGAGGCCACACAGGTCCCACCGCACATGTCACCAGGCCCACAGAGACCCAGGGCCCAGGCTGGCTATGCATGCCCACAGTGGGGCTGCAACCTCAATGGGAAAGAAAGCTCAGCCTGGGTAGGGGATGGCGAGGCAGGGTGGGGGCCTCTGCTGTGTCATTTTATAGATGTGTGTGCACAGACACACACACTGACAAGTATTCCCTGGCACAGAGAATCACAGACACACATGTAAACATGCATACAGGTACGCTTACTTGAAAATGGAAGAACCAGACATAAGCAAACACAGGTACAGAGAGACACACACAACTCACGTACACACATGTATAGACACGACTGAGGATACCATAGACATTCACACACACACACACACACACACACACCACACCAAGCAGACATATCCAGGCAGGTCCAGGCTTATACAGACATATGCCTCCAACACACAAAGACACTCAGAGTCAGACACAGAGCTACAGGCTCCAGAGGTACAGATGCAGCCCTAGACAGATATGGGCCAGGAGTGCACGGCCAGATGTGCATGAACACGCACAGGGTCCTGCACAAGGTCATGGGCAGACTCACCACCCACAGACCCTTCATGGCCTCCTCTGCATCTCAGGCCGACTGCCTGGTGACAGAGTGTTGGCATCCTACAGGCACCTTGCGCCAGCAATGACCTCATTGAGATCACAAGGGTGGCCTGCCCTCGGGGCCTGGGAGGTGCTCTAGTGGGGCCTAGAGTCTGGTGTCTGGGCCTCTCCCGGCTGTCGATGATCCTGAATCTCACTGTTGAGACTTTCCAAGGATGTGTGCAGCCTGGTCTTGACTTCCTGCCACAGAGGCAGGGGCAGGGGCTGTACAAACTGTAGGCAGCTGGCTAACCCTCCCCTGGGCCATAGTTTCAGGGTCCTGGGAGACAGAGGGCCATCCTTCCTTGAGAGCTGGGAGAGGCAAAGGCCATCTGTGATGTTGCACACACTCAGTGCTGCAGGAGGTGGGAATCAGAGCCCAGAAGGAGGGACTTAGGCTGGGGTTCATGACTGTCAGCCTCTGTGAGATGAGGGGACAGGGAAGCCAGGAAGAACAGATGCTCCCTGCTCTTGAGCCAGGCTGCTATGTAGCTGTAACCTCGGCTTCAGGGAGGTGACCTCTGGGAGAGAGACCCAGAGCTGCCCAGGCACCCTACTGCTTCAGCCCTCCCCCCACCACCCCCCCGAGAGGCGTGAACTCTACACCCACTCCCCACCCGCCACAGGCAGTTGGCCTTGGTACCTTCTGACTTCCCAGGCTCTCTGCTTCTCCACATCCTGCCTGCCCTTCTGAGTTTGGCTCCAGCAACAGCTTTTAAAGGAAACCCTCTATTTCCTTCCATTCTCACCCCACAGTTGCTGAGCCAAACTTGGGGAGCACAAGATTGGGGAGTGAAGACCAGAGAGTGATACCATGTGATCCGATGGCCTTGTAGCTAGGCAGCCTTGACCTGATGGTGGAGCAGGGCTCACCGTGAGAGGGAGGTGCGCTACGTGGAGCGGGGAGGGTTCTTTCTTGCCACCAGGGGCCTCACCTGCTGTTTCATTCTCCAGCTGTGTCTCCTCCAGGCACTGCTCGTGCTGAACCGTGATCATCCGCAGATAGTCACACTCTTCCTGCTGCAGCCCCACCGCCCAGCTGCCCTGGGGGAGAGAGACAGGGAGGGGGACCCGTCAGCCTCATTCATCCACAGCTTACCTGTCCATCCGGGGGCTCCAGGAGTGTGGAGCTAAGCAAGGCCCAGTTGCCGGACTGACCCAAGTTCCAGACTGAACTCCAGCCGCAGTCTGAACTCGACCTTAGACTGAAGTCTGACCTTGACCTAGATCTGACCCCAACCTCTTATCCAGTGTCCCCCGCAAAGCCCTCTGCTGTGAGGGCCCTGTCATGGCTTCCTGCTGGCTCCAGCAGTACCGTGGCTGTAACAACCCTGTCTCTGTGGGTGGCATAACTCTGGACAGAGGTCAGAGGGCCTCTCCTTGGAGCCCAGAGCTGGCCCACTGGATCCTCCAACTTGGGCTGGGAGCCCTGGGTCCCTGTTTTGGTCTCTGTGGATGAGTGGGGCCCAGCAGGTGCTACCTTGTTCTGAGTTGGACCCTAGCTTCTGGTTCTCAGAGCCAGGCCTGGGAGGAGTCTGGAGTCTGACTCCATCTTTCATTCTCTGTCCCCCATTCTTGGAGCCTGTGCTTCTTCTCCTGGGTCACCAGGCTGGGAAGAGAATGCTGGTCCTCCTTGACCAGACCCTCCAGCCCCCTTCTTAGCTTCTAAATAATTCAAGTTCTAGCAGGTCTAGTGAGGGTGAGGGAAGTCTCAAGAAGTAAGAGAGGCCCCTCCAGAACGGCTCGCGATCCAACCAGGCCTCCTCTCACAGAGGTCACCGAGAAGCCCAGGCTTCTCCCCTCCCTCCACTGTGCCATGGCCAGGGATTAAGGGTAAAGTCAAACCTGTGTGCCAGGGAGATATTGGCATTGGGGCTGACATGTGAGTAGGGGTGAGAGCTGCCCAAGAATAGCCGGAAAAAACAGGTCTTGGGAGTCAGGTCTTGCGGAGGAAGGTGTGGTAAAGGCCTCAGTGAAGGAACCACTGGGCTGGTGGCAGTTTTTGCCAGTCTCTTTGGCATTAGGGAAGTGGTTGCCACACCACTTCCTCATCTCTGCCCAGGGATAAGAATGTTACAGTCCCCAACAGGGCTGTGGGGAGAGTCCCGAAAGATTGCTCCAGAATCAGAGTTTCTTAGTGTCTCTTCCAGTTTGCCCCCTCACCCTGGGATAAGGTCTTGGCCCTCAGTTTCTCTGTGGGCCAAGTGGACCTCAGCCCCCTCCCTTGATGACTCTAAGGCTTCTTGCAGTAGGGTTTTGGGGAGAGCACAGTTGTGTTGGGGGATTCCCCTTATTTCCTTCTTTTAAGGAGATCCCTGTCTGGCCCCTAGGCACCGAGGGTATGACTTTAACCATTGCTCTAAACAAGTCAATCCCACTGTAAGCACATGACTCCAAAGAGGGACCACAATCTTAAATCTCATATCTTTTCTTTTAAACAGTTATATGAACAACTGTATCCTGCTCCATAATAGATCTGTGTTACTTTCCATATGACAGCTTTTAAATGACTTGTGCTTAGTCACTCCGTTGTGTCCGACTTTTTGTGACCCCATGGACTGTAGCCTGCCAGGCTCCTCTGTCCATGGGGATTTTCCAGGCAAAAATACTGGAGTGAGTTGCCATGCCCTCCTCCAAGGGATCTTCCCATCCAAAGGATGAAACTCAGGTCTCCTGCATTGCAGGCGGATTCTTCACCATCCGAGCCACAAGGGAAGCCCAAGAATACTGGAGTGGCTAGCCTATCCCTTCTCCAGGGGATCTTTCTGACCCAGGAATTGAACCGGGATCTCCTGCATTGCAGGCAGATTCTTTACCAGATGAGCTACCAGAGAAGTCCTTTAAATGACTTACCAGCTAATATTTTTACCCTAATTGACTGGTAGAGTTAACAGTCCGAGATGGAACCCACATTCTCTGTGTGGCTTTCATGCTAATGGCTCATGGGTGAGTGAGGTCTGGGTGCTGGGTCACATGCTTCCCCGCTTGCCCCAAAGTGTTGGAGATTCTCATGGTGCTTTGTCTTAAGGGATTTGTGTTTGGTTCATCCTGCTGGAGCCTGGGAACAAGGATGGCCAGAGGGATCCCGGAGGTGAACTCTGGAAGAGGAATCCAGGGATTGGCCACCCCAGCTTGTGTCCCACCATTGGTCTTTCTTGCTTTGTTGGAGCACACTTCTCCCGAGGGTACCTTCCCAGCTTGTTGTCCTCAGTTACAGGGTGTGTGCTGCCTTCTGGTGCTTCCCCAGCCTTGCCTACCTCTTCTCCCCATTTTCAGCTGCCATCACCCCCTCAACCAATTTTAGTTAAACCCAATGGCTCAGCAAGTAAAGAATCTGCCTGGAAAGCAGGAGATGCAGGAGACGCAGGTTCAATTCCAGGGTTGAGAAGATCCCCTGGAGAAGGGCATGGCAACCCACTCCAGTATTCTTGTCAGGAAAATCTCATGGACAGAGGAGCCTGGCAGGCTAAGGTCCATGGGGTAGCAAAGAGTCTGACATGACTGAAGCGAATGAGCATGCACTCCTCAATGTAAAAGCAGGATGGATAGTTAAGTAGTAGGCATCAGAGTTACTGCCTTCTGTCATTCTTTACAACTCCTCCGGTGCCATGTCCTCATTCTGTCTGGGAAATCATGTCCTTCCCCACTCCTAGTCCACGGGTTCTGATGAACCCTCTCTCAGGGGATCAACATGTAACCAGACTTAAGCCAGTTAGAGTGTTCCTGGCCATAGTGCCTGGCACATGGTCCAATTCACACTCCTCAGAGCCAGGAAGCTCATTCCTGGGACCTTGGATTAAGCAATTAGGTAAGTGGATTTGTTCTTGCCCAATGGCCTGGAAACCTCAGAGGATGCAGGGGCTAGAACTACTGCTACCACCTTGTTGCCAAGTAGAACCCAGTGATGAAAGCCGCATGTTAAAGGCAGGAAAAAGAGATAGAGAAAAATGGGATCCTCTTGACATTATCTGAGCCCTTGAATGCAGCCATGCCTGAAACCAACCCTGCTTCCAGCAACATGACTCAATACCTTTCTGTATGGCTGAAGCCGGTTGAGTTTTCTGTCCCTGTAACCAAGAGTCCAGACTTGTGCTCTGAGTCTAGGACAAAGGATGCCCTCATTTGCTGAGCCTTCTTTTTTTTAATATTTATTTACTTAGTTGGTTGCACTGGGTCTTAGTTGTGGCACACAGGATCTTTAGTTGCAGCATGTGAACTCTTAGTTGTGGCATGTGGGATCTAGGTCCCTGAGCAGGGATCAGACCCAGGCCCCCTCCATTGGGAATGGAGTCTTAACTGCTGGACCACTAGGGAAGTCCCTGCTGAGCCCTCATAAGCCTGGGCTATGGCCCTGCTGTTTGCCAGGACATATTTATTTTCCAATCACTGAGGGCATCCCAGGGCTCCTGGCAGTTTCTGCTTACTACTCTCTGAGGGTAAAGACTGTGGGGTTAACTTCTCTAGGCAACTCTGCTCCCCTAGAAGCACAGTAACATAGTCTCTCCTGAGAGGCACTATGTAGAAGCAGGGCAGGAGCCCTTGGGGTCACCTGGGATATCTCTGAATAAAGTGGAGGTGGTCTAGAAGAGGAGTTCTACTTTCACCACAACCAAGTGTTGGGCCCCATCTGGAGAATGGTAGAGGAAACAGAGACCCAAATAGAGACTCAAAGAGGGACCAGAGATCACTCAGCAATGCACATTCCCCAAGGGATCTAAGTCTCTGGCCACTGGTCTGGACAGCATCAATCCCTCTCTGTGGCCTTGCCTCAGGCCATCTGGTCAACCATTGCCCTTTGGAGGACAGGGCCAGGGCAGCTCCCTCTAGCCTTATCACTGAGGAATTCAGGCAGACTTTGAACTTCTTCTTCTATATACTTCCCTATTCTAAACATCCTCATTATCCCGCTGGACTCCAGACACACAAAATTAGAAAATTCCCAGCTAGATACAGCCAAGTCTACTGGCCCCAGGGAAGGGATATAGCTGGTGTATGGGATTCACAGAGAATGGGCAGTAGTGGTGGGCCTTTGAGGTTGTGTAAGAGTCTGATAATTAGAGGTGGAATAAGGCAACCCACTCCAGTGTTCTTGCCTGGAGAATCCCAGGGACGAGAGAGCCTGGTGGGCTGCCGTCTCTGGGGTTGCACAGAGTCGGACACAACTGAGCGCCTTCACTTTCACTTTTCACTTTCATGCGTCAGAGAAGGAAATGGCAACCCATTCCAGTGTTCTTGCCTGGAGAATCCCAGGGATGGGGGAGCCTGGTGGGCTGCTGTCTCTGGGGTCGCACAGAGTCGGACACGACTGAAGTGACTTAGCAGCAGCAGCAGCAGAAGGACATTCCAGGAAGTAGGGACAGTGTGTGCAGAAGCATAGAGGCAGGAAAATGCCTAACACAGTCAAGTTTGCAAGAAGTCTGAGTCAGCTTCAGTAAGGGGTGCTGGAAGCATCAGGAAACAAGTTTGGAGATGTGGACAGGGGCCAGGCCTCATCAGTCCCTGCCTGGACTAGTGCAGAAGCTTTCTGCCCCACCACCTGCAACCTGAGGGATCTTTGTAAACTGTGTGTCCTCATTCTCATTCTCCCGCATCAAATCTCTGATGGTCCTAGGAGTCAAAGCCCATACATCAAAATGGCATTCCAGCTCTTCCAAACCCCACCGCTGCCTACATGTCCTAACGTGTCTCCTGCCACTTCATGTGGAAAGGAGAAAGTGGGGCTCAAAGTCAGTCCTACCTTGTGTTTAGTTAGGTAACTGCCTGGGGACTTGCAGTATAGTCCTGAGTGTCTGGCTGGGGGTCCAGATTAGCCATGCCTTGTTAATTCCACCTGCTCAGGACGCCCCTTCCTGTCTATTCCCACTGTGAGGGGCTTGGGAGAGAGCCTTGCTTTCTCCTCCCAATGGGGGCCCCCTGAGATCTAGGGTAAAGGCTGAGGTGGTGGGGCAAAGGGTGAAGATGCAGGGAGTTCTAGCTGTTAGGTGCTGGGGGCTCAGCAAGACAGGGGTGAGCCCACCTCAGATGTTGGGGGCCATATCCAACTCCCCTCAAGGGAAGCTTGAGACCACAGCTACTGGCCTGGATGAGAAACCCCTGCTTCACCCAGGGCCAGAGAACTATGGCAGAAGAAGCCAAAGGAGACAGAAGTAGGGTGGTGGGGGCACGTGAGTCCCTCCGAGGAGCAACTAGTCTCTGAGAGCATCTAAAATGCAACAGGCTGGAATCGATGAAACAGGAGAAAGAAATTCCTGCCTGTAAGGTACCAAGCACCGGGGGGGCCACCATGGATGATCTGTGTTTCCAAGGTTTGTCAAAGGAAGGCTCTCTCTCTCTCTTTTTTTTCTTCCTGCTAGGAATAGTTGGAAAAAGCTGTGGAAAGGAAGCAGAAAGAGCAGGGGCTCCCATTACCATGTCACATCCCACGATTTACTTAAGCCCCTCCCTACCACCACTGAAATAACGGAGCATCAAAGGGTCATGAGGGGAAATTGAGGACTCAGACAGAAAGCGGTGTGATCAAAGGTACGTAAGCCCGCAAACTAGCTTCCCGGATGTCCTCTTCATTTTGGTTTCTGTGTCTGAACTGGTGAGGAGTCTCAGATCTTGTAGTCAAGGAAGAAATAAGGGTGGAGAGGAGAGGAGGAGGAGAAAAGTGTCGGGGCGGGCACAGGAAGGTGAGGTAAATCATGGGATCCAGAGGTCACAGAAAAGAGGAGAAATAGGCTCCCGCCTTTTCAGAGGGCACTAAAGGAAGTAGAGATGATTATCTTAGTGGGAAGAGAAACAGGGGATCTGCTGGGCTGATGGGAAGGTATATAATAGCTTGATCTGGGTGGTGGCTCCACAGGTGCACATGTGTGAGACAATTCCCTGAGCTGTCACTTCTGATGTGTACATCTCATTAATTAAAACCTATCTCTAAAGTCCCAGGGCAGCGTGTGGCATGCCACAGCCACTTCGGAAGAAGTAGTTACTCTTATAAGATGGCATAGCCTAGTTAAGTCCTCGAGTTCTGGAAGCAGACTCTTGGCCACTGCCTGACTAGGCGAACTTGGGCAAGTCACCTCAGTTCGTCTGTAGAAGTGGCGACAATGACAGCACCACCTACATCAAGGTTGTGTTGAGAGTTACATGTAAAGGACACAGGGGGATTGACAAGGGTTACCAGTTGTTGCCAAAGCCCCAGCCCAGCCCCACATGCCCAGATGCCAGCCTAGTTCCAGCATGATAGCCTTGCAGAATCCCCGGCAGCCTGAATGTCCTTCCCATTGACAAGTGCAGCTATGTTCACCAGAGGAGAGGTCTCAAGCCTGGTTCTCCTTTACCCCCTATTGCTGTCTGATTTCTCTTACCCTCCCTGTATTTTCACGTTCTTTGTCCAATAGTCCAAAGCCTCCCGTCTCTGGAAATCCTGGGAAGCCTGGACATTCCTGATGGTCCAGGGCTTAAGACTCTGTGCTTCCAATGCAAGGGGCAAAGGTTTGACCCCTAGTCCGGAAACTAAGATCCCACATGCCACATTTTTGGCGGCACAGCCAAAAAAAAAATAAAAATCCTGGGGAAGGTTGAACTCTAGGGAGTAGGAGGATGGAGTGACAACTTGTGTTGGGGGGTTGAGGGTAAGAAAAAGAGGGAGACATAGGGACGCAAGCTTGGGTCTGGGGCAACAAAGAACTTTTCCGCAGTTCAAGGTGATACCAGGATAAGGGCTCTCATTATTAGGAGAATGCAAGCAAAGGAGTTCAGCTTGGTGTTAAGCCTGGACCCATTAAAAGGCCCTTCTTGTGAGGTTTACTAAGGGCCATGAAGTCTTTCAGGTTTTTTTGCAGAGGATCACCACGAAGAGGGCCTTTACTACCTTTGTTACCATGAGGTCACTTTGCTAAGCAGGGGCAGTAGGGACTCAGGTTTCAATCCTCTGTCTTTTGAAGGTCATCCTGGGCACCACTGCAGAAAGAACACTCAGTTTCAAACATGGTGTCTGTGGGTGATGTTGGTGGGTGATGTTGGTGTCTGATCAACCGCAGAAAGAAGGGCACCAGCACCTGGAGCCACGAGTCCTTGACCTATCGGCTGGTGACCTCTTTCCCTCCCCTGATGACCCTCTGGGCGGGAAGATCTTGTTTTCAAGATGCCCAGAGGAACTTCCTGGGAGACACAGACCTTCATATCATGAACCCCATGAGAGGGGGTGCATATAAGACTGAGCCCTGTCTGGTGAAGTCTAGCCTGCTTCCCATCCCCCTGCTCAAGGCCCCCTGCTCTTCCCCTCACCCACCTGCCAGCTCACTGTAGAGTCCCATCATGGCACAGGCAGGAAAGTTTCTTGCAGTAAATGCAACACCCCTCCTCCCCCTGATAATATCACCACACATCTTGTGATGCTTGATTAAATGCTCCTGGGGGAAATCGGCTATTGAATATCGGCTATTAAGGAATCCCTGTTAATTTTGTTAGGAGTGATGATGGTATACAGGAAAATATCCTTGATTTTAGAGATGCATCTGAAAATAATTTGCTCTATGATATCTATAATGATTTTCAAATACTCCAGCCAAAAGAGCAAATGATGCAAATATTAATGGTTAATAACTTTCAAATCTAGAAATTTGGAGTGGACAAACATTGGAAATTCCTATACTGCTGTTTTGGTGACATCACTCCTGGAAATGGGCATTTCCATGTTCATTATACTACTTGCTCTACATTTTTTTATATGCTTGAAAATGTTCACAATACAAGTTTTAAAAAACCCATAATGTGGCAGAGAGATTAGATTGTATTTCTTTTTCTTCTGAAATACATCTAAGGCATGTGAGAGAGTTTGCACACACTGCACATTTTCCTTGGTACAGTGAGAACAGCTTTGTGTTGGGGAGGTTAGACAGGAAAAGGCGGAGTCTAGGAGGTTGAGAAGATGGAGCAAGAAGGAAGGGATGGAAAAACAACTTGTGAATGCTGGCAGAGGACATCAGACACACAGAAAGGCAGATCATAGTCTTCGAAAGGAGGTAGGACAAAATATAAAAAGATAAAAAGAGAGACAAAAGGGGTAGGGACGGAGATCCGTCCCGGGAAGGGAGTCTTAAAAGCACCACCCAAGGGCCAACAAGTCCCAGAGTAAGATATACCATGCAAAGTCAAAAAAAAAAAAAAAAGAAGAAAGGGATGAGGCTTTGTCTAGTCCCCAGACTCCATTCCTGCATCCACAGCCAGAGGGGCACAGTAAGTAGCCCCTGTAAGTGGCAGGCTCCTCAGGATGGATTGCCATGAGGCTGCCACCATGCCGAAGGGCCCATCATCCAGTCCTCCCTAAGAGGACTTGTCACCTGCCTTGGCCTGGAACCTCATGCCGCATATTGTCTGGCCACCCATGAGGACATACCACACTCTGTGCCCAGGACTCCTGCCTTCCTTGGAAACCCCTGGGCAAGGGGGGCAAGAGAGAGCAAAAGAAGGGTCCATAAAGCTCCCAGGCTGGGGATCCAGAGGAAGGAACAACCTGTCACACAGTTCACACAGCACTTTCACATCCTTCAACTACCACAGAAGTCCTGACTGGAAGACCAAGCCCTTTTCATAGTCACTCGTGAGGCTGGGGTGAGATGGGGTGGGATGGGGTGGGGTGGGGAAGACTTGGCTCCAGTCAAGGTGGAGCTGGCCTCTCTTCCCATTTCTCCTGCATGTTGGGCCAAGGGTTCTCACCATCCTCTTTGTGATGAGGAAACAGAGGCCCTTCCACAAAGAGGAAACATGTTCTCCAGGTCAAGTGGCCATGGCCATGGCCTCAGGCTACTCATCATGGAAGCTCTAGAAATGTCAGGAAAGATGGATGTCAGGGCAGCAAGGGAAAGTGGAAACCTCAGAAGGGAGCTCAATATTCCAGCACAGGCCTGTCCACCCCCTACCCCTGGGAGCTTTCAGTTCAGTTCAGTTCAGTCGCTCAGTCATGTCCGACTCCTTGCGACCCCATGAACCGCAGCATGCCAGGCCTCCCTGTCCATCACCAACTCCTGTAGTTTACTCAAACTCATGTCCATTGAGTTGGTGATGCCATCCAACCATCTCATCCTCTGTCATCCCCTTCTCCTCCTGCCTTCAATCTTTCCCAGCATCAGGGTCTTTTTCAATGAGTCAGCTCTTCACATCAGGTGGCCAAAGTATTGGAGTTTCAGCTTCAACATCAGTCCTTCCAATGAACATCCAGGATTGATCTCCTTTAGGATGGATTGGTTGGATCTCCTTGCAGTCCAAGGGACTCTCAAGAGTCTTCTCCAACACCATAGTTCAAAAGCATCAATTCTTCAGTGCTCAGCTTTCTTTATGGTCCAACTCTCCATCCATACATGACCACTGGAAAAACCATAGCCTTGACTAGACGGAGCTTTGTTGGCAAAGTAATGTCTCTGCTTTTTAATGTGTTGTCTAGGTTGGTCATAACTTTCCTTCCAAGGAGTGTCTTTTAATTTCGTGGCTGCAATCACCATCTGCAGTGATTTTGGAGCCCAGAAAAATAAAGTCAGACACTGTTTCCACTGTTTGCCCATCTATCTGCCATGAAGTGATGGGACCAGATGCCATGATCTTAGTTTTCTGAATGTTGAGCTTTAAGCCAACTTTTTCACCTCCACTTTCACTTTCATCAAGAGGCTCTTTAGTTCTTCTTCACTTTCTGCCATAAGGGTAGTGTCATCTGGATATCTGAGGTTACTGATATTTCTCCCAGCAATCTTGATTCCAGCTTGTGCTTCATCCAGCCCAGCATTTCTCATGATGTGCTCTGCATGTAAGTTAAATAAGCAGGGTGACAATATACAGCCTTGATGTACTCCTTTTCCTGTTTGGAACAAGTCTGTTGTTCCATGTCCATTTCTAACTGTTGCTTCCTGACCTGCACACAGGTTTCTCAAGAGGCAGGTCAGGTTGTCTGGTATTCCCATCTCTTTCAGAATTTTCCACAGTTTATTGTGATCCACACAAAGGCTTTGGCATAGTCAATAAAGCAGAGGTAGATGTTTTCCTGGAACTCTCTTGCTTTTTCAATAATCCAGTGGATGTTGGCAATTTGATCTCTGGTTCCTCTGCCTTTTCTAAAACCAGCTTGAACATCTGGAAGTTCATGGTTCACGTATGGCTGAAGCCTGGCTTGGAGAGTTTTAAGCATTACTTTACTAGCGTGTGAGATGAGTGCAATTGTGCGGTAGTTTGAGCATTCTTTGGCATTGCCTTTCTTTGGGATTGGAATGAAAACTGACCTTTTCCAGTACTCTGGCCACTGCTGAGTTTTCCATATTTGCTGGCATATTGAGTGCAGCACTTTCACAGCGTCATCTTTCAGGATTTGAAATAGCTCAACTGGAATTCCATCACCTCCACAAGCTTTGTTCGTAGTGATGCTTCCTAAGGCCCACTTGACTTCACATTCCAGAATGTCTGGCTCTAGGTGAGTGATCATACCATCGTGATTATCTGGGTCATGAAGATCTTTTTTGTACAGTTCTGTGTATTCTTGCCATCTCTTCTTAATATCTTCCGCTTCTGTTGCTTTGGGCAGGCCTAACTGACATGGTCACTTGACTTAAGGAGGAGACTTAACCCCTCTGTAGCTGTGTTTCCTAAAAGCCACAGGTGGCTGGCTAGGGGCCGGGGCTGCTGGGTAGCCATGGAAGCTCCTGGAGCAGCTGGAAGCAGATGGCTGGGGCAGGATGCCTATGGCAAGGTGAAGCTTTCAGGAAATGGCCAGTAAGACTCAGAGAGAAGTCAGAGGAACCAGGCCTCACTGAATCCCTGGGCCAACCCAGCCTCTGGGAGGATAGAGGGGAGTTGAGGGTTTCCTCCTCCTTCTGGGGACAGGCCCATTGATCCTGCCAACAAAGGCTGTCTCATAGGTCTCAGGTGGAAGACTGGATCATTTGGACAAACTCTTTAGGGACTGCCCTGCCTCCTCCAGGGAGCCTTCCCTGACTGCTCCTCTGAGCGACCATTGCCCCAGTTCTGGAAGGCTGCACCACACATCTGGCTGGGCTGGTTCTCCTGGGTCACTGGCTCTGCTCTCTGCTACCAGCTAGAGAATCTTCCCAGGGCAGGGCATGGGTCTGCCCCTTCTCTATGACACCTCCTGTCTCCACTCTTGGGCTGGGCACTGGCCTGAGCAGTTCTGCTACCAATGAGGAGCTCCTGTGCCTACTCTCCAGCAGGTAGTGGCAGTGGAAAGCTTGAAGGGTGGCCTTGGGGAAGACTTCCTCTTTTGAGGCACTGGAGGTTTTCTTTCCTTTTTTTGCTTCCCTGTTCAGAAATTTCCTCTTCCCAGGCTGAGGTCAGGGCTCCATAAACAGGAGTGATACGGCCTTGGGTCTTCAAACTGAACTTTGCAGCTGCCATTTTATGACTCTGATAACACACTACCCCGCTTCCCCAAGTCAGGCTGAGCAGGATTGCCTGGTGTCTACTTGGTGTGGGAGCAAGTGGTGGTTTGTGTGGAGAAGGCAGAAGTAGAGAGGGAAATAGGGGCCCCTCATTCCAGCCTGCTCTCACTGACTCCTGGGTGAGTCCCTTCTCCTCCCTCTGCGGGCCCAGCCCTGCACTGGGCTGTAGGGGACATGGGAGGGTGAGAGACCTTAGGCCTTGATCCCATGGGATGATCAAAAGGGCCCAGGCTAGGGTTGAAGAGTGAGGTCAGAGTGGGAAGGGCACAGTGGGTTGGAACAATCAGGGAAGGCTGTCTGAAGGAGGAGCTGGAGTTGGGAACTAACCAAATAAGATGTGGAAAGACAGGGGAGGGTAGGAATGGCAAGAGCCAGGCTTGGACTGTCTCAGGAGGTGGGGGGCAGATGTTGCTGGAGAGGGGACCCCACTGAAACCAGTCTGCCCCTAGGCTGAGAAGCCTCCAGCAATGGGAAAATATGGTGCCAGTGGTGGTCCCAAGATCCCTGGCTCATCCACGGAAAATTTGAGTGGTCAGAGCTCAGAGGTGGGAGAGCCAGAGGGTTGCTGGTGAGGCCTGGAAGCTCTGTGACCCTGAGAGGCTGTAAGTGTTGCCAGAGTATGCCTTCAGGGCCAAAACTTGGTGGGGCTTTGAGAGCTCAGGAGGTGGGTGTCACCATAGCTATCAGTGAGAGAAGCATTATGCCAATTGTCATAAGGTCTGCTCCCAGGACAAGCAATAAGCATCCCAGCCCAAGTGTGCAACACATTAGCGAGATGGAAACAGAGATTCCTGCCCTGGTGGAGGTGATGGTCAGGGAGATACTCATGGGACAGAAGAGACTATAGATGACCTGTATACTCCATCCACCCACCAGCCAACCTGGAGCTGGTGCCAGACCTGGAACCCATAGGTTTTAGGCTCTGCCCAAGTAGGAACCACAGATTCCTCAAATTTCAGGGGAGGGATAGAAAGAAATCAGCTTCAGTCCAGGTCTGATGGGTGGGGGACAGGTGTGGCTCTGATATCTTTGGGTCTCACTTTGCCCATCTGTAAAATGGGCTTGGGTAGTCTTCAGGTCTTCCCTGATCTTACAGGAAGATGGCCCATGCATCTCCTGCCTCAGCCAGAATCTGCCCTGCAGCCCAGGTGAGTGCCACCCCCCCCACTAGGCACACACATGGGCACACGCACACATGGGGCACATGGGTACCAGGGGTACACACACACACACCCATGTGGAGACAAAGCAGAAGTGCAAGGAAGAGGGTGGCCACTGCTTCTTGGTTGTTTGCTCCCTTCACATGCACACGTCTGGCCTTCCCCAATAAACACCACCCCAAATCCCCATTGCCCAACACCTTCCACCTTGGGCTCCATATCTTTCAACTCTGCTCAGTGGGAGGGCACAGGAAGGGTCTGCCTGCCAGTCACCTGATCCCCAAAACCCCTTCCCAGGCCCCGGGGTCCTCAGTGCTTGGTCTGCTGCTGAATGTCACTCCTACAAGTAACTTAATGCCCCACAGACACTTTCCCGCAGGCACAGCACACAACGACGACCCTCACAGCCTCCCCCTAACCTACTGCCTACCTGACCTTCCATTTCAGTGGCCTGCAGTCGCCGACCCTGCATTCACTGACTTCGCCAACCCACAGACGTTACACGCAAGGCAAGTTTGGAGCCAGCTCTTTCCCGCCGCCCCTCTACGAGTGTCCCAGATTCGGACGCAGAACGGGCTGCGCGGGAAGGGACTAGGCGCCAGGGAGACCCTACCCCGCCCTCGGATCTAGAGCCTGTCTCAGGCGCAGCAAAGACGAGCCCGCATGCTCCGCGCCTCTTATCCCCTCCACACAGACGTGAGCACACGACCGGGCTCCTGTCACCCCTGCTCCACCCTCAGCTGCCGGGACTCCGGGCTGCCCGGCGGACACTCACCGCGGGGCCGAGGACGCAGACGAGGGCGCCGGTCAGCACGCAGAGCCAGCGGGCGGGCGGCGGGCTTGTCGGGCGCATGGTCCGCCCCGAGCCGGCGGCGGGAGGCCCCGCGCCGGTAACTGGCAGGCGGGAGGCGCACCACGCGGCCGACAGCGGGGAGCCTGACAAAGTGGCGCTGCCTAGGTGGCCCCGGCGCTATGAGGCGCCGCTCCGGGCGGGGGCGGGGGCGGGGGCGGGGGCGGGCCCTGGGGGCTCGTCTGACGGGCGGCGGGTCTAGCCAATGGTTCGGTAGAGGCGGGGCGGCCGCGCAGGTGTGGGGCGGGGCTGGGGGGCTCCCGGGCTAGTAGGGAGTCTGCGCGCTCCCCCAGCCAGTCTCACACTTCAGTCCTCAATCGCGAGGTGTGGGTAGACCTTCGTCCCTTGGGACCGCATCCCCGGGAATCCCGAGAGCCCAATCTGCCCCATTCTCTGCTTGGCTCACGACGTTTCCAAGCGCCTGACTGCGATCTCCCACTCCCGCACGCCCCTTGAGCCCCACCCCAGGGCACCCTGCTCGTTCACCTTCAGAGCCGCCTGCTCTAGGAGGCCTCCCAATCTCCCCATTTTTCATTTCTGCACCTCGGAGGGTAGGTGCAGGCGGGCCGGACTACAAGACAAAACGTGACTTCTGATCCCCCAGGCTGAAGGCCGAGACTTGCTTAAGGTCCTGGGCTGCAAGTGCCTCAGATAAGTGGGGCTCACTGTTTGATCCATTTTCAATCGCCCCAACTCATCCCTCGCGCGGGAGAGGCCACACGAAGGGAAGTTAGGGCGCGAGTGAGGCCCGATTGTTTGATCCCTGGTGCCTTCCTCGAGCCCTGGAGACCTAGCAGGGCGCGCTCGATACCGGCTGTGCTCCCGGATCATTCATGACCAGACGAAGGTCGTGCTTCAGGAAGGATGGCAAGTCCGCGCCCTCGCTCGTCTCGGCCGGAGCATCTCCGAAAGAACGCAGAACCTAAGTTCTAGCGCCATCGCGCGGAGAGGGAAGGTCTGTTCCCCAGCGCGCGAGTCCAGAACCCGCGCATCCGACCTGAAACAACCCGAGTCCTCCTCCTCCCACCTTTCCTATGTTACAGCTTGGGAAACCGAGGTACAGAGAAACGCCCGGACCTGGGCCGCCTGCCTCCGACGCCTCGCTTCCAAGGTTCTGCAGCTGACATCGGACCATCCAGTCTCCACCGTGCATCCTCAGGGCTTGGTTTATTCGTCCTTAGAATGAGGCGCAGGTTCATTGACGCAGCGCCCTGAAAGGTCTCCTTCTTGTGGACCAAATGCAAGTGGCTGCCTCGCCCTCTTTCCAAGGGTTCTAGAAGGTGCGATCGAGGCTGGAGGTGGCGGTGGTGGCAGTGGGGTCGGGTGGCTGGTGAGTGACTGTGATAGGGAGTTGGGGGAGGGTGGTGTTCTCTGGAGAGGCGGAGAGAGGTGCGCATCCCTGGGCGCCTGCGGGATATGCGGCTGCTTGAAGGAGGTGCTATTCCAGGCGCTGGGTGACCTGCAGGTGCGACGGAGTTCCCTGCGGACCCACTGGGGTTTTCCTCCCTACAGCGCGGGGAACTCTGGCCACTGATGGAGTAGGATGGAGTTATAGAGAGACAAGGGAAAGCCAGGAAAGGATGAGCGTCCAGCCCCTCCTCGATTTCGGCTTATTTGGATGCTAACATTTGCTTTCTCTCTCCCTCCCTCCCTTTCCTTCTTCCCTTCCATGTCTACTCATCTTCTACTCTCCCTCCTCCCTCTCTCTCTACACTTCCCTCCCATCCTCTCTTCCTCTCACATTCATTAATAGTTTGCAATGTGCCAGACTCAGTGCTGTGCACCAGGGCACAGAGATGGATAAGTCGGCAGCATTTCTTGCCTGGAAAGGACCTGGGGAGCTATTGTACTCCCCCTAGATTTCCACCTCCTTCCAGTGGAAATATAATCAGTTATATTTAATATAACTATTAAATATAAACTATTATAAATATATAAACCAATATAAAATATATACAATATAAATGAATATAAACTATTAAACTATGGAAATATAATCAGTTAGCCTGGACAGAAGCGCTTCTTCCCCAGACCAGAGAACTGTGGAGACGCCTTTGCCCTAGCCATTCTGGGGCTTGGACTCAATTCCTCCGGGGAGGAAGTGTTTGAAGAATGAGTCACCAACCATCTCCTCAGCTGTTCTCACTTCTGGAGGCCAGATTAGGCTCAGGAGTCAGAGGTCCTTCCCTACCCCTGTGCCCAGCCAGTACCCCGACTCAGGCCTCAGTTCTCTAGCAGGGCAGTGGAATTTTGTCCTCATTCTGGAGTGTCACATCTGCTGGCACAGTGTCCCAGGAGTCCTAGATGGGAATGGCAAATCCATGAGCTTTGGATCTCATAAACCCTTTCCCATTCTACACACACACACACCACCTGATCACCTGCAGAATAATGCTGATGAAGTCCCACAATTAAAGCATGTCCTTTGGCCTGCTGAAGTTCTGCTCTCTCTGAGGACAGATAGCTTGGGTACTTGAGAGTGCATTTGAGGGGGATGAGGATTGGCCAATAGGAGGGAGTCAGCCAGACCCCACTTGGGGCTTCCCTGGTGCTCAGTGGTAAAGAATCCACCTGCATTGCAGGAGACACATGCAGGAGATGCGGATTTGATTCCTGGGTTGGGAAGATCCTCAGAAGGAAATGGCAAACCATTCCAGTATTCTTGCCTGGAAAATCCCATGGACAGAGGAGCCTGGTGGGCTACAGTCCATGGGGTGGCAGAAGAGTCAAATGTGACTTAGCAACTAAACAACAACAACAAAAAACAAAGAACCCACTTAGCCAAGTGACTCTAGGTGAGGCCCAGAATGGGGGCAGAAGGGGGGGGGGGAAATGGAAGTGAAAGTGAAGTCACTCAGTCGTGTCTGACTCTTTGCGACCCTGTGGACTGTAGCCTACCACGCTCCTCTGTCCATGGGATTTTCCAGGCAAGAGTACTAGAGTGGGTTGCCATTTCCTTCTTCAGAGGATCTTCCCAACTCAGGGTTCGAAGCCGGGTCTCCCACATTGTAGGCAGATGCTTTACCATCAGAGCCACCAGGGAAGTCCTAGGAAAATGGAGGAGGGGTGGAAATCCGATAGCTCCCAGCTGCAGGTGGCTGCTCTCCTCTCTCCTGGAGGGTGTCCACACAACAACCCCTCCTTAGCCGGAGGGCTATGTGGGCAGGCTGGAGGCAGTAAGAGTGAGTGGCAGGGCCCCTGGATGCCCTTGCAGTCCTCAGACTCCCAGGAAGGAAGCGGGTGACTAAGGAATAATAGTTTCCGTGCAGATTCTTTACAATGAAAATTACTTCTTTGTTATTTCAGAATTGTTCTCCTGGGAGATCCACCCTTCCTTACCTAGCAAAAGGCACAAAACAACTTCAGAAGTGAAAGAAGGCGCAGGAAAAGGAAAGTAGCAAAAACAAACAAAAACCTGAAAAATTCAACCACGAGTCAGTTTGACCTTGTTTTGATCAGTTGTTCCTGCATGTCCAGTTCTATGTCCTGAGGCACTGAGAGGTCTCCCAGGGGACTACTCCTGAGGAGTCCTTGGGATCTGATGAAACCATCCTTTCACCTGCCTCATGGTGTGGGGAAGCTTCTTGGACTGGGGAGGGATATCAGAAACTGGAGGTGTATGTGGGTGAGGAACAGGGAGACAGACTACTTGAGGGTGTGGGAAGCAGAGACTTGAATCTCCACTCCCCGTCCCCCACCCTGTCTGAAGCCCGAGTGCCTCTGGAGCTGGCCTTTGCCAGGTTTGGGAAGTGGGGTGCAGCCACCTCCTGCCCTTTGCTCCCTCCTATCCTCTTGAATGGATTTCTCCAGGAGTATTCTGTTCTGAGGTTTCTCCTCCTGGATCCCTGGAACCAGTCTCCAGTCTCTGGCCCAAGCCCCACCTCCCTTCTGGATGCAGGAATCCGAAGGATGCAGGGGTATAGGGGGAAAGAGAGAGTCACTTGCCTTTCCCCGTGATGATAGGCGAGGCAGGAAAGAATCTGCAGTTACTCATTTGGAGCCTGCCTGGCTTCCTGGCTGCCTGCCACTTCCTAGCAGCGGGTGCCACTCTTGCCTCCCCCAGTCTTCTCCCACATCCTGGAGTCGAGTTGTGCATGCACTACTTCAAGGCTCCCTGCTCAGGCACTCACAGCACAGTCTGGCCTTCATGGTAGGAACCAGGAACTGCCCTGGGGAGTCACTGCTCAGGATGCCCTTTCCAGAGCTGTCCACATTGTTGGGTGAATGCAAGCAAGCTTTGCCCTTTCTGAGTTTCTGAGTTGAAGACACCTCCATCGAGAGGGACTGCCCACCACTTCCCCAGCAGATGCTTATTAACTCCAAGCTGTGGTTTGGTGGAAGGCAGGAGAGGCCCATTGCTTAAAGAAGCAATAATCCCTTCATCTTGTCTGTAACAGCTTTCAGGGAATAGCATTCCTTCATCCCTCTTGTATCACCACCCCCACTGACTTGGCCCTGTGATAAGTACCGGGGATGTCACAGTGACTTAAGACACTGGCGACCCCTGTAGGGCAACCTAGCATTGCTTGAGTGGGGGACTGGAGGGACATTCTCATGATGCTGCAGCTGCACTAGGAAAATAAAGTTCACAGAGTACAGATGATGGAAAGAGAGGTATTCTGACTTGCGAGATTGGGAAATGAAAAAGACCAGGGACAGCTTCTGAAATGCACTATACCACCCCTTGATCCTGTAGGCTGGAGTTTAGAGCTCAGGAATGGGTGGGGACCGAGAGGAGGTGATGTTGCCAACTCTAGGTGAATGAGTTCAGGCCCTCCAGTGATCAGATGCTGGATAGAGTTAGGATTATTGGATGTTAGGAGATGACAAAGGAGGAGATACCTGTGAATGACAAAGGAGGAGAAGGCAGGAACCAGCAGGGAGAACCACAAATCGAGATCTAGCTCTGACAGACCCTCTGCCAGCCTTACAATGAACTGCAGAGCCAAGGTGGCACACATATGCCTTAGTAACCCCAATGTGTGCAGTCAGTGTCTGGGGGCCATCTGGGAAGAGCAGGGCTTCACCTCAAATGCTGTGGTGGATCCTGAAGGCACTACTCCTAGAGGCTGTCAGCTCACTGAATTCAGCTCTCAGCTGAAATGGCAAGTTCTTTCTTGACAAGAGATCCAAGTGATGCATGTCTGCAGCTACCACAGAGGGGAGACTGAATCATGGAAAATGAAGGCGGGGGAGAGCTCCTGCTTCAGGAGACAGAGGAAGAGGAGACCATGGTCCTACCCTTGGGGAATGCCTATTCTGGACACAGACAAGGATGACTCCAGAAGGAACTCCTCTGTGACCGCACCCCAACCATGATCATTTTAAATCATCATCAATCTATCATTTTATCTGTAAATATCTCAGTAAAAGTGAAAGTGAAAGTCTCTCAATTGTGTCCAACTCTTTGCAATTCCAATCCATGGAATTCTCCAGGCCAGAATACTGGGGTGGGTAGCCTTTCCCTTCTCCAGGGGATCTTCCCAACCCAGGGATCAAACCCAGGTCTCCCGCATTGCAGGCGGATTCTTTACCAGCTGAGCCACAAGGGAAGCCCGAGAATACTGGAGTGGGTAGCCTCTCCCTTCTCCAGTGGATCTCTCCGACCCAGGAATCGAACTGGGGTCTCCTGCATTGCAGGTGGATTCTTTACCAACTCAGCTATCAGGGAAGCCCAAATATCTCAGTAGGTAGCTCTAAAGAATAAGAACTAAAAAAAAAGATCCACAATACCATTATCACACAATACCATTTTTATGCTAACCACCCCAACCTACCCAAATTCCTAAACAGCATTAAATAGTCATTATTTAATTTTCATTCTTTGCCTCATAAATGCCTTTATTTTCTATCAGTTCTTTGTTTAAATAAGACTCACATATTATAATTCAAGACAGTCTCCCTCCATCTCTCTGCCTCTCTTCCTTGCAAGTTCTCCTTGGAAGAAATTAGGATGGGATCCTGTCTACTGGCTTTCCACAGTCAGAGTTCTGGTGATTGCATTCTGTGGTGTTATCTAACTATTTCTCTAAGACTAATTACTTTAAAACACATCTTAAAAACATAAGTGAGGCGATTTGCTCATTAGTTCAAATTGCCCACAGATCCTGAGTGAGATCCCTCTTTACCTTTCCTTTACGTCTCCTCTGCTTCTCCCACTCTTGTCTCCAGTTACACTGGCCTCCCTGCTAGTTCAAAAACTCATTCTTGGTCCACTCTTTCTTTTTTTTAATTGAAGTATAGTTGATTTACAATGTTGTGTTAGTTTCTGCTGTAAAGCAAAGTGATACATGTACATATATTCTTTTTCATATTCTTTTCTATTATAGGTTATACAAGATGGAGAAACAGTGAAAACAGTGAGATACTATTTTTCTGGGCTCCAGAATCACTGCAGATGGTGACTGCAGCCATGAAATTAAAAGACACTCCTTGGAAGGAAAGTTATGACCAACCCAGACAGCATATTAAAAAGCAGAGACATTACTTTGCCAACAAAGTTCTGTCTAGTCAAGGCTATGGTTTTTCCAGTGTTCATGTATGGATGTGAGAGTTGGACCATAAAGAAAGCTGAGCACTGAAGAATTGATGCTTTTGAACTATGGTGTTGGAGAAGACTCTTGAGAGTCCCTTAGACTGCAAGGAGATCCAACCAGTCCATCCTAAAGGAAATCAGTCCTGAATATTTATTGGAAGGACTGATGTTGAAGCTGAAACTCCAATACTTTGGCCACCTGATGTGAAGAACTGACTCATTGGAAAAGACCCTGGTGCTGGGAAAGATTAAAGGCAGGAGGAGAAGGGGATGACAGAGGATGAGATGGTTGGATGGCATCACCAACTCAATGGACATGAGTTTGAGTAAACTACGGGAGTTGGAGATGGACAGGGAGGCCTGGCGTGCTGCATTCCTTGGGGTTGCAAAGAGTCGGACACAACTGAGCGACTGAACTGAACTAAACTGATACAAGATGTAGTTCCTGGGCTATATAGTAGGTCCTTGTTGGTTATCTATTTTACATATAGTAGATGTATATGTTAACCCCAAACTTTTATTTCATTCTCCTCTCCTTCCACCTTAGTAACAGTAAGTTGGTTTTCAGTTCCTAGCCTACTCTTGCTCTTAGGTGTTAGATCCCTCTGCTTGAAATGCTCTTGCCCAGGTATCACCATGGCTCCTGACCTTTCTCTTTAAGGCTGATTCCCCTACTTCATACTGTAAACTGCTTCCTTGCACCCCACCCCCCAGGTTGGGGCCCCTCACCTTCTTTAGACTTTTTTCCCCACTGTGCTTATCACCTCCTAAGACACAATGTCCTTTAGTTATTTGTAAATTCACTTTATTACACTTATTGTCTTTTTCTCCCTGCTAGCAGAGAAGTTCCACCAGGGCAGGGATTTTCAGGTGTTTTGTTCTCAAATGTATGTCAAGTCCTTGGAATGGTGCCTGGCAAGCAGCCCTCTATTCATGTTTATTGAATGAAAAAATAAGTGAATGATTCTTCC
Source organism: Giraffa tippelskirchi (assembly GCF_054371585.1). Classification (NCBI taxonomy): domain Eukaryota; kingdom Metazoa; phylum Chordata; class Mammalia; order Artiodactyla; family Giraffidae; genus Giraffa; species Giraffa tippelskirchi. The sequence goes on along the minus strand of NC_137283.1, from coordinate 14,093,518 downwards.
TAAAATCCATAGCTGATGCCGCCTTCCCCCTGTCCCAGGATTCTAACCCTGCTCTCTCTCAGGCTCTGAGGGAACCTCCTCCCTGCCCCTCCTTAGTCTGGTTTCAGCTGCTCTTCCCTGCCCCAACCCAAGCCTGGGCTCTTCCATGTAGAACACCAACCTCTTTCATGCCTCCCTGGCATTGCCTAGGCTGTTCCTTCTGCCAGGAATGCTTTCCTCCACACATCTCTTATGGGAGATTTTGTCATGCTTTAGGGCCTTGTCAGTCACCCCCTCTGGGAAGACTTCTGGGGTCTCTTCTGTGATGACAGGCCCAGAGTGGTGATGACTGGATAAGCAAGAGGGATGGAGGTCCTCCAGCAAGCCTATTCTGCTTAGATGTGTCTTAGACTCTAGTCCAAATCTGACCCTTGATCACAGGTTGCTCCCTAACCATGATCTAAGGCCTCCACCCCTAGTTACACATGACCCTAGACTTATTCCTGACTCTAGCCTGACTGCTAACCCTTATCATGGGTCTCAGACAAGACTAACCTTTGATCCTGATCATGGGCCCCAATCCAGGGTGACCCATGACCCCAGAATGATACTTAACTTCTTAATATGGGCATAAGCCTAGTGTGACTTCTGACACCAATTCACATTGCCTGTCACCAGGAGTGATGATGTGTGACTGGCTCTTGGAGGCAGTCCCTGAGTCTCCTGAGTCCACAGTCCCTAGAGAGGGGCCACAGTCTCTAGAGAGGGGCCAGGACCTCAAGGCTGGGAGTCTCCAGAGAACCTGGGGGAAGTTCTCACATCTGCCCATCAGCTATCCAAACCTCCCTCTGGCCCCCAGTCCAGTGGATTCTGCACCAGTCTGAGGGAAGACACAGCTCTTCCTCAGAAAGTCCTATTCTGAGGAGAAACAAAGCCATGTCCTCGAGGAGACACAGGAGGGGAGATACAGTGCTCTCTCGGGGACCTGGAATCTGAGGGGAGACAGAGCCCTGCCTCAGGGAGGGTGAATCTGAGGGTTCAAGCAGCCTTGTCTTCAGGGAGCCCTAGTCTGAGGGGAGACACCTTCTTATCTCAGGGAGCCCCATTATGAGGAAACACAGCCCTGCTCTCTAACAACCACAGTCTGAGGGGGAGATACAGTCCTTGCTCAGGGAGCCCCACACTGAGGAGAAACACAATCCTGATTTCAGGGAGCCAAAATCTGAGGGCAGACATGTTCCTGCCCTCAGGGAGTCCCACTACGAGAAAATACAGCCTTGACTGCAAGAAGCCCAAGTCTGATGGGAGATACCTCCCTACTTCAGGGAGCCCTACTATAAGAAAGCACAGCCCTGATCTTGAAGAACCATAGTGTGAGAGGGAGACACAGCCCTGGGCAAAGGGAGGCCCCTCTAAGGGGAAACACAGCACCAACTTCAGGGAGCCTCAGTCTGTGGAGAGATACTCTGAGGAAACACATACCTGCCCTTGAGGACCCACAGTGAAGGGGAGACACAGAGCTCCCACAAAGACCTGGAATCTGAGGTGAGACACAGCCCTGTCCTCAAAGAGCTCCAGTCAGAGGGGACACACAGTCCTGACAGGGAAGCCCAGTCTGAGGGGGAAAACAGCCTTGTCTTCAGGAAAGCCCATCCTGAGGGGAGACACTGCTGTATATCAGGAAGCCACACTATGAAGAAACACAGCCCTGCTCTAAAAGAACTACAGTCTGAGGTAGAGATACAGCCCTCATTCAGGGAGCCCCAGTCTATGGAGACACAACTCTTCCCTTGAGGATCACAGTGAGGGAGAGATACAGTGCTCCCTCAGGGACCCAAAATCTGAGGGGAGACACAACCCTGCCTCAGGGAGCGTAAATCTGAGGGAAAAACAGACTTGTGTTTAGGGAGCCCCAGTCTGAGGGGAGACACCTTCCTACGTTGGGGAGCCCCACTAAGAGGAAACACAGCTCTGTTCTCAAAAGAACCACAGTCGGGACAGGGAAGATAAAGCCCTCCCTCAGGGAACAGGAATCTGAGGTGAGACGTTACCCTATCTTCAAAGAGTTGCAGTTAAAGGGTAGACTCAGCTCTGCCTTCAGGGACCCCAGTCTGAGGGGAGACACAAATCTGCCTGAGGGAACTAGAATCTGAGGGAAGATACAGCCTTACCTTCAGGTAACCCCATTCTGAAGGGACACACAGCACTTCCTCAGAGAGCCTGAATCTGAGGGCAACACAACTCTTCCCTCAGGGAGCCACAAGCTGAGAGGAGAGACCGCTTTGCCTCAGGGAGCTTCACTGTGAGGAAAACTCAGCCCTGCTCTCCAAGAACCATAGTCTGAAGGGAAGATACAATTCTGCCACAGGGAGCCCCACACTGAGGGAGGCACATCCCTGAATTCAGGGAGCCCAAGTCTCAGGGGAGACGTAGACCTGCCTCAGGGAGCCCGCTCTGAAGAAACCTAGCCCTGCCCTTGAGGATCCACAGTGAGGGGGAGATACAGAGCTCCTTCAGGGAACCTGAATCTGAGGGGAGACACAGTCCTGTTCTCAAGGAGCTTCAGTCAGAGGGGAGACACAGCCCTCCCTCAGGGAGCCCCGCTCTGAGGGAGGACACTGCCCCAAATCAGGGAGCCCTAAGAAAACACAGCCCTTCCCTCAAAGAGCCCCAGTCTGAGGAGGAGACAAGCCGGGCCTCATGGAGTCTTATAATGAGATCTGAAACTGTCCTGCCTCAGGGAGCCGCACTGAGCGGAGACACAGCCCTGCCTTCAGGTCACTTGACTTTATGGCCAGGCACCAGAGGATGGGATGAGCTGGCCAGACCAGCCCATGCCTCTTTTTGCTCAGATCTGGGTACAAATAACCTCAGCTACACATACCTCCCATTCCCCCTTTATCCTAGACCCTGCCCAGGCCCAAGTCATTTGTCAGCTCTTCCTACTCCTCAGCCTCTTCTTGCCTGGGATGGGACATGGCTCAGAAAGATGGGGCTAAGGGCCCAGACAAGTTTCGCAGCTTTGCTGCAGCCCAAGTGAATCCTAACACCTGTTACTGCTTCCAGGTAGCCACCCTGGATTGGCTGTTGGCTCTCTTGCCTTGTGATGTGAAATAATTTGCTCCAATTTGTCCTTCCTTGAGGTGTGTAGACATCTCTGTCCTCTGCCTTGAAGGTGGTGATGAGGTAAGGAGGCAGCACTGCTCCTGTCCTGGGAGCTGTCAGGGTTGTTGGGAGACCAGAATCCTCTGGAAGGATGAGTTAGGGTATGAGTGGGGCTATAGGCTGGGCTTAGCCTCTCTGGGTGGTACAGCCCACAGGAGGGGCTCAGTGGGAACCATGCTCTGGAGGGGATGGAGCATCAGGGAGGGGAGGTCTTGAACCGGTGGTGGAAGTGGAGTATGTGTGTAGATAGCCTACAACTTAAGAGCAGGAAGTACTACTCAGCTGAGGGTAGAGGACTTGCCGGCCAGAGGGCCTTTGGGGGCAATTGGGTATCAACCAGAGGACCAGGAGAAGAGGTCCTGCCCCAGGAAGTATGCAGCTGTGTGCATTAAAGAAATATCCCATCCCTCATCTTGTAGAAGCACCAATTCATGGGAAAGCTTGGACCTGAGGATCCCTTAATCTATGGCCAGAGTAGGGTTGGGGTTGTAGCCTTCCCTCCAGGGGCTGGATGCATTTTATCATGGCCAGGTTGCTCTAGTCTGGCACATGCTGGCCATTCAGCAACTGGAATCTTTTCCTTAGTCCTCCTGATGCCACTGTGAAAAACATATCCATGCAGAACATGTGCCTTCTGGTAACACATTGCTGATTATTGGAGTGGAAATCACTGCTCCCCTACTCTTTGTTCGTGTGGTTCAATGGTTGAGTCAGGTTCAACCTTCCTCTGGCTGCGGTAGTGGGTATGTGCTGTAGGTCTGACCAATGAGAGCCTTGCTGATGGTTACATGTCACAAGCTGAGCCAGTGAACATCAGCCCTGGAACTTTTGCTTGAACTCTGGGAAAGAAGTGTTTCTGTGCTAGTAAGCCAGGAAAAGATAAGCCTGCTGCTGTTGTGGCCACATTGGCCTGCCTGAGATTTGAGCCAATACACAGGAAATCAGACTCAAGAGATGGTGAGAGACATATCTGATGACATTATTTGAGTCCCTGGATCCAGCTGCACCTAAAACTAGTTTACTCATGGACTTTTCGGTTTCTGAGCTATAACTCCCTTTTTTGCTTAAGCTAGTGTATGCTGGCCTCTGTCACATCAAACAGAAGTAGTTCTAATACTACCAGAGTTCAAGCTGTTCAGGGAGGCCACCCACAGATCGTGCTAGGCACCTCCATTGTGAATATATAGAAACCCAAATCTGACCTTGTTATATAAGTCCTATGCTTTAACTCCTTCTGAATTACATCTTCTCCATCAAAATTTACCTGTCCCGTGTCCCACCCTCTTGACTTTTCTCCTGCCTAAGAGTTGGCTAATCTGATAAACAACTGACACATTAATGTGTTAATTGCAGGTGCAATTAACACATTAATTCTATGGACAAAAGAGTCTGGCAGGCTACAGTCCATGGGGTTGCAAAGAGTCGGACACGACTCAGCGACTTAGCACGCAGTACGCACACATGCAAACCTTGGCAAGCATTTGTCTCAAAGAATCTTTTCCAGAAGGAGAGATTCTAATCTTGATAATCTTGAGCCCTCTGTGGACAAGGTTTCCAGAGAGGCTTTGGGGACCTGTCTCATTTCACTAGTCAGGTAGCCAGGTGGGAGTTCCTAGTTCTGAGGGCTTGATAGCTTCACCTCTGGTTGCCTTCAGTGGGAGTCCTAGCCACATGCCATGTGGCAGCATCACCACCAGATGGCAGTGGTGCCAAGTTCCTATGGCCTCAGAACACTGCTCAGCCCTGCCACTAATCTGGGAGAAACAGCTTCCACCACCTCTGCACATTCTCTACTTCAGATCAGAGAGCTCTCTGTGTCCTGGCTTAGAGTATATGGGGATTTGTGCAGGAGACATTGCTGGTTTTCTTCTGGGGCCATTACTCCTTTTCTGTGCCCAATTCTCAGAATTTAACACTCATATCTTAATTGTCCTTCCTCTATCCTGGCATATCTCTGCATTCCCAGCATGCCAGGGCTGACCGGAGGGATGGCTGGAGACCCCAAGCATCTTCTGGGCAGGGCCAGCTCTCTCCATGGTCCTGGGAGTGTCACTGCCCAGTCTGCCCTCAGTCATAGACTTGCAACAGTGACCTCTCACTCCAGAATTCCTTAGGCCAAGCCCATAGAGGACAAGAGTAGAGGTTCTGGAACCAAATAACCAGCCTCACACCTCAGTTCTGCCCCCTGCCAGCAAGGTGACTCTGGGATACTCAGCTCACTTCTTTGCCTATACTGCCTCCTCAGGAAAATAGAAATAAAAAATATCTACTTTACAGGGTTGTTGCAAGGGCAGAGGAGCTGACAAAGAAAAGACTAATGCATTTAGAGAGTATTACCCCACGTCCAAGGTAAGAGAAACCCAAGTAAGACAGTAAGTGTTGCGAGAGGGCATCATAGGGCAGACACACTGAAACTAAAATTACAGAAAACTAGCTAATCTGATCACACAGACCACAGCCTTGTCTATCTCAATGAAACTAAGCCATGCCATGTGGGGACACCCAAGATGGATGGGTCATGGTGCAGAGGTCTGACAGAATGTGGTCCACTGGAGAAGGGCATGGCAAACCACTTCAGTATTCTTGCCTTGAGAACCCCATGAAGAGTATGAAAAGGCAAAAAGATAGGACACTGAAAGATGAACTCTCCAGGTCAGTAAGTGCCCAATATGCTACTGGAGATCAGTGGAGAAGTAACTCCAGAAAGAATGATAGGATGGAGCCAAAGCAAAAACGACACCCAGCTGTGGATGTGACTGGTGATAGACACAAAGTCCGATGCCGTAAAGAGCAATACTGCATAGGAACCTGGAATGTTAGGTCCATGAATCAAGGCAAATTGGAAGTGGTCAAACAGGAGACGGCAAGAGTGAACGTCGACATTCTAGGACTCAGTGAACTAAGATGGACTGGAATGGGTGAATTTAACTCAGATGACCATTATATCTACTACTGTGGGAAAGAATCCCTTAGAAGAAATGGAGTAGCCATCGTGGTCAACAAAAGAGTCCGAAAGGCGGTACTTGGATGGATAGAATGATCTCTGTTTGTTTCCAAGGCAAACCATTCAATATCACAGTAATCCAAGTCTATGCCCCGACCAATAACGCCAAAGAAGCTGAAGTTGAACAGTTCTATGAAGACCTACAAGACCTTCTAGAACTAACACCCAAAAAAGATGTCCTTTTCATTATAGGGGACTGGAATGCAAAAGTAGGAAGTCAAGAAACACCTGGCATAACAGGCAAATTTGGCCTTGGAGTACAGAATGAAGCAGGGCAAAGGCTAATAGAGTTTTGCCAAGAGGCTGCACTGGTAATAGCAAAAACCCTCTTCCAACAACACAAGAGAAGACTTTACACGTGGACATCACCAGATGGTCAACACCGAAATCAGATTGATTATATTCTTTGCAGCCAAAGATGGAGAAGCTCTATACAGTCAGCAAAAACAAGACCGGGAGCAGACTGTGACTCAGATCATGAACTGCTTATTGCCAAATTCAGACTTAAATTGAAGAAAGTAGGGAAAACCACTAGTCCATTCAGGTATGACCTAGATCAAATCCCTTATGAGTATACAGTAGAAGTGACAAATAGATTTAAGGGACTAGATCTGATAGACAGAGTGCCTGATGAACTATGGACAGAGGTTCGTGACATTGTACAGGAGACAGGGATCAAGACCATCCCCATGGAAAAGAAATGCAAAACAGCAAAATGGCTGTCTGGGGAGGCCTTACAGATAGCTGGGAAGAGAAGAGAAGCAAAAAGCAAAGGAGAAAAGGAAAGATATTCCCATCTGAATGCAGAGTTCCCAAAAATAGCAAGGAGAGATGAGAAAGCCTTCCTCAGCGATCAATGCAAAGAAATAGAGGAAAACAACAGATTGGGAAAGACTAGAGATCTCCTCAAGAAAATTAGAGATAACAAAGGAACATTTCATGCAAAGATAGGCTCAATAAAGGAGAGAAATGGTATGGACCTAACAGAAGCAGAAGATATTAAGAAGAGGTGGCAAGAATACACAGAAGAACTGTACAAAAAAGATCTTCACGACCCAGATAATCACGATGGTGTGATCACTTACCTAGAGCCAGACATCCTGGAATGTGAAGCCAAGTGGGCCTTAGAAAGCATCACTATGAACAAAGCTAGTGGAGGTGATGGAATTCCAGTTGAGCTATTTCAAATCCTGAAAGATGATGCTGTGAAAGTGCTGCACTCGATATGCCAGCAAATCTGGAAAACTCAGCAGTGGCCACAGGACTGGAAAAGGTCAATTTTCGTTCCAATCCCAAAGAAAGGCAATGCCAAAGAATGCTCAAACTACCACACAATTGCATTCATCTCACACACTAGTAAAGTAATGCTTAAATTTCTCCAAGCCAGGCTTCAGCAATACATGAACCGTGAACTTCCAGATGTTCAAGCTGGTTTTAGAAAAGGCAGAGGAACCAGAGATCAAATTGCCAATATCCGCTGGATCATTGAAAAAGCAAGAGAGTTCCAGAAAAACATCTATTTCTGCTTTATTGCCTATGCCAAAGCCTTTGACTGTGTGGATCACAATAAACTGTGGAAAATTCTGAAAGAGATGGGAATACCAGACCATCTGACCTGTCTCTTGAGAAACCTGTATACAGGTCAGGAAGCAACAGTTAGAACTGGACATGGAACAACAGACTGGTTCCAAATAGGAAAAGGAGTACATCAAGGCTGTATATTGTCACCCTGCTTATTTAACTTATATGCAGAGTACATCATGAGAAACGCTGGGCTGGAAGAAACACAAGCTGGAATCAAGATTGCTGGGAGAAATATCAATAACCTCAGATATGCAGATGACACCATCCTTATGGCAGAAAGTGAACAAGAACTAAAGAGCCTCTTGATGAAAGTGAAAGAGGAGAGTGAAAAAGTTGGCTTAAAGCTCAACGTTCAGAAAACTAAGATCATGGCATCTGGTCCCATCACTTCATGGGAAATAGATGGGGAAACAGTGGAAACAGTGTCAGACTTTATTTTTTTGGGCTCCAGAATCACTGCTGATGGTGATTGCAGCCATGAAATTAAAAGACACTTACTCCTGGAAGGAAGGTTATGGCCAATCTAGATAGCATATTTAAAAGCAGAGACATTACTTTGCCAGCAAAGGTCCATCTAGTCAAGACTATGGTTTTTCCAGTGGTCATGTATGGATGTGAGAGTTGGACGGTGAAGAAAGCTGAGCGCTGAAGAATTGATGCTTTTGAACTGTGGTGTTGGAGAAGACTGTTGAGAGTCCCTTGGACTGCAAGGAGATCCAATCAATCCATCCTAAAGGAGATCAATCCTGGGTGTTCATTGGAAGGACTGATGTTGAAGCTGAAACTCCAATACCTTGGCCACCTCATGCGAAGAGTTGACTCATTGGAAAAGACCCTAATGCTGGGTAGGATTGGGGGCAGGAGGAGAAGGGGACAACAGAGGATGAGATGGTTGGATGGCATCACCGACTGGATGGACATGGGTTTGGGTAGACTCCGGGAGTTGGTGATGGACAGGGAGGCCTGGCGTGCTGCAATTCATGGGGTCGCAAAGAGTCGGACACAACTGAGCAACTGAACTGAACTGAACTGAAGCCTAAAAGTATGCAACCGCTTGCACATTTCTCGATCAGTGTGGGCTTTTACTGTTTTTTGCACAGAGACACATGTACCGTGTGTGTGTGTGTGTGTGTTTGTGTGTGTGAGCATCTGTCTGAGTGACACTATCAATCGCTATGTAAAGGAAGTGCTCCTTGCAGGTGGCAACTATATCCTCCTCATCTGTCTGGAAACCATACCCCAGGCTGGCTCTGGGGCTCCCAGGGAAGCAGAGCAAATATTTTCCTTTCCCTGTTGCTGGCCTCGGGGTGGTGATGCAACCCAGATCACTGTGTCCTGTGGCCCTTCCTTGCCTCTATCTCCCTCTTCAAGCTTGGAGTGAGGGGGTCTTTCAGATTCCCCTAGGAAGTAAGGTGCAGAAACAGGGCTGCCAGATTTAGCAAGTGAAAATACAGGTTACCCAATGAAATCCGAGTTTCAGGTCAACATGGAGTGATCTTTTAGTCTGTCCCCAGCATTGTATTTTATCTGCAACCTTAGGCATGGGCCCTTTCTGTTGAGGGGACACTCCCCCAACACACACACCTGTCTGAGGTCCCTGTCCTATTCTCCATCCTCTGCAGGGTCCATCTGGTAGGTGTTGGAGAAGCAGGGTTGTTTCCAGGGAAGCCCCCAGGGTCCACCTCCCTTGCTACCCATGTGACTCCTCTCGAAGTTCTCCCTTCCTTGATCTTGGCACCCTCCTCTCCTGTGAAGCAGGGAAAACTAGGTCTGACCTATCACAGGTCTTCCAAGTTTTTAGACTGTCTGTAAATTTCATGCCAAGTCTTTCAGTTTCCTATAACTCAGAGTTGGCTTCGGATGTTTAAAAGGCAAGCTAAGGTTTTGACTCTCTTGTTCTCCCGTCCTGCCCCTCAGGGGGTCTTAGGTATTGGGCTGAAGAAGAACCAGGATACACGAGGAAGTGCGGTCTCATTGAAATCTCCCCATAGTCTCATCATGATTCCCATCCCAACTCTGTTCTGTGTTTCCATGGCCACTGGGGTGCTGGTTGTTACAGGTGTCAGGTTATTAAAGGACAGGTGTACCTGGTTCATTTACATCCTCCTCCCTTGTCATCCGTCAGAGAGGATGGCAGTTGGCTCTTGGAGCTGCTTCCCAGAGGGGACTATCATTGTGTCTGTTCTGTCAGCCAAATGCATCACATCAGAGAATCTCTCTGCCGTGAGCTCAAGAGGGAGAGAAGACAGAGGAGGCTGCAGAGACTTCTACAACTGTGAAGGGCTTTATCACAGCCAAGGACACCCTTCAGTAGATACTGCCTCAATGTCTCCTTGTCATTCGAGCGTCACTGCCGAATGCACTGGGAACCCGCACAATCAGGCTCAGGAGACTGAGGGGACCTGGGCATGACATCCCCACATGGCACAGTGAAACTGCAAGACAAAGGGAAATGGGAATTCAATTCTGGAAAGAGTTCTTCCTCATCCGTCAGGCTAAAAATGCACCCATTTGTATAAGACACAGGACTTAGTCACTGAAGCAAGTGAATGTGTGACAAAAGGAAGCGTCCTACACTTGGCAAACTTGCTGAGAATTCACACTTCCTGAGTCAAAGCCACTGACATTTCAGAAGAGCCAAATTTAATCAAGGCGTTTTTGAAAGATTCAAACTGAATCAGAGAGACATGAAGCCATATTATCAGCATGAATCTCGATGACTATGCAGAATTGCATTTGCTGGGAAGCACAGCTTTCTCTGAAAGTGATGGGAAAATCAGTTTTGCAAGACTTGGGAAGAGAGCTTGTTTTAAGTCAGGATATTAGGATCAAGGAGGAAGCCTGGTGGCTCCGCAGTAAAGAATCTGCCTGCAATGCAGGAGACGTGGGTTTGATCCCTGGGTCAGGAAGATCCCCTGGAGGAGGAAATGGCAACCCACTTCAGTATTCTTGCCTGGGAAATCCCATGGACAGAGGAGCCTGGAGGGCTACAGTCCATGGGGTTGCAAAAGATTTGGATGCTATTGAGTGAATAAACAACATTAGGATCAACTATGGAAAGAACTGTAATTGCTATGTCTCCCTGCAGATGCTATGTTTCCCCTAGGATGCAGCTCAGAATGTCTTGGGCATACAGTGTGCAGTTTTGCAGACTTGAGGATGGTAGCCTTGAGGATTAGGGGTTCAAGGGAAGCCTCATTTAAAGGCTAAAATGCAAAACCTAAAAGGGAGCTGCTCTGAGGAGAAGACCTGGTGGCCTCTGTCTGTCCCTGTCTGATATTTGCCACATCTGTCTATCTGTCTGTGTACAGTATTTCTCCCCCTACTAGAATGTAAGCTCCACAAGAGCAGGATTTAAAATTCTTTTTCTTTATTTATTATTTTATCTCTGGTTAGTGGTCATTTTATTTATTTAAAAAAATTTTAATTGAAGTATAGTTGAATTACAATGCTGTGTTAATTACTGTTGTACAGTAAAGTGACTCAGTTATACACATATATACATTCTTTTTCATATTCTCTTCCAATATGGTTTATCACAGAATATTGAATATAGTTCCTTGTGCTATACAATAAGAACTTGTTTATCGATTCAATATATACCAGTTTGCATCAAGAACAGGATTTTTAGAAATATAATTCTTAAAGTTTACACTCCATTTACAGTTATTACAAAATATTTGCTGTACTCCCTGTGTTGTATAAATACATCCTTGTAGTTATCTGACACCCAGTTGTTTGTACCTCCCACTCCTTCCCCCCTATATTGTCCCTCCCTGCTTCCCTCTCTTCACTGGTAACCACCAGCTTATTCTCTATATCACTGAGTCTGGCTCTTTTTTGTTAAATGAATTAGTTTGTTGTATTTTTTAGAGTCCTCATACAAGTAATATCAAATGGCATTTGTCTTTCTTTGACTTATTTCAGTTTGAATAATGCCCTCCAAGTCCATCCATGTTGCTGCAAATGGCAAAATTTCATTCCTTTTAATGGCTGAATAGTATTTCATTTTTCTGCCCTGATTTGCTCACTACCATATAACCAGTGCTGTGAACACTGTCAGGCACAAGGTAGACCTTGGTATGTATTCATTCAATGAATGAATGAATGGACAAATGAATGAGTGAATGAGTGAATGAAAAGAACTCTGAGGCCATGCACATCACATCCTATATACTATTGTTAATATTTATTAGCATCCACTTGCATCCTGTGTCCTAATGGTGTATTAAGCAGCTCATATCCCTGATCTTGGCTTGCTTGGTGGCTCAGTGGTAAAGAATCCACACGTCAATGCAGGAGACACAAATTTGATCCCTGGGTCAGGAAGATCCCCTGGAGGAAGAAATGGCAACCCACTCCAGTATTCTCGCCCGGGAAATCCCATGGACAGAGGAGCCTGCTGGGCTATAGTCCATGGGGTTGCAAAGAGCTGGACACAACTGAGCAACTAAACAATAAAGAATTACAAGTAGCAAGATGCTGTTTTCCTTGAATCTATGGAGAGATGTTAATTTTCAGGTCCTGTTAACATTTATGTCTTCCCAGAGCTAACTAATAGTCAACAAAAGAGTCCGAAATGCAGTACTTGGATGCAATCTCAAAGTCGACAGAATGATCTCTGTTCATTTCCAAGGCAAACTACTCAATATCACGGTAATCCAAGGCTATGCCCTGACCAGTAATGCTGAAGAGGCTGAAGTTGAACAGTTCTATGAAGACCTAAAAGACCTTTTAGAACTAACACCAAAACAAGATATCTTTTTCATTATAGGGGACTGGAATGCAAAAGTAGGAAGTCAAGAAACACCTGGAGTAACAGGCAAATTTGGCCTTGGAGTACAGAATGAAGCAGGGCAAAGGCTAATAGAGTTCTGCCCAGAGAACGCACTGATCATAGCAAACACCCTCTTCCAACAACACAAGAGAAGATTCCACACATGGACATCACCAGATGGCCAACACTGAAATCAGATAGATTATATTCTTTGCAGCCAAAGATGGAGAAGCTCTATACAGTCAGCAAAAACAAGACTGGGATCTGACTGTGGCTCAGATTATGAACTCCTTATTGCCAAATTCAGACTTAAATTGAAGAAAGTGGGGAAAACCAATAGACCATTCAGGTATGACCTAAATCAAATCTCTTATGATTATACAGTGGAAGTGAGAAATAGATTTAAGGGACTAGATCTGATAGACAGAGTGCCTGATGAACTATGGACGGAGGTTCGTGACATTGTACAGGAGACAGGGATCAAGAAAATCCCCAAGAAAAAGAAATGCAATAAAGCAAAATGGGTGTCTGAGGAGGCCTTACAGATAGCTGTGAAAAGAAGAGAAGCGAAAAGCAAAGGAGAAAAGGAAAGATATACCCATTTGAATGCACAGTTCCAAAGAATAGCAAGGAGAGATAAGAAAGCCTTCCTCAGTGATCAGTGCAAAGAAACAGAGGAAAACAATAGAATGTGAAAGACTAGGGATCTCTTCAAGAAAATTAGAGATACCAAGGGAACATTTCATGTAAAGATGGGCACAATAAAGGACAGAAATGGTATGGACCTAACAGAAGCAGAAGATATTAAGAAGAGGTGGCAAGAAGATACAGAAGAACTATACAAAAAAGATCTTTGTGACCCGGATAAGCACAATGATGTGATCACTCATCTAGAGCCAGACATCCTGGAATGTGAAGTCAAGTGGGCCTTAGGAAGTATCACTACAAACAAAGCTAGTGGAGGTGATGGAATTCCAGTTGAGCTATTTCAAATCCTAAAAGATGATGCTGTGAAAGTGCTGTGCTCAATGTGTCAGCAAATTTGGAAAACTCAGCAGTGGCCACAGGACTGGAAAAGGTCAGTTTTCATTCCAATCTCAAAGAAAGGCAATGCCAAAGAATGCTCAAACTACCACACAATTGCACTCATCTCACACACTAGTAAAACAATGCTCAAAATTCTCCAAGCCAGGCTTCAGCAATACATGAACCGTGAACTTCCAGATGTTCAAGCTGGTTTTAGAAAAGGCAGAGGAACCAGAGATCAAATTGCCAATATCCGCTGGATCATTGAAAAAGCAAGAGAGTTTCAGAAAAACATCTACTTCTGCTTTATTGCCTATGCCAAAGCCTTTGACTGTGTGGATCACAATAAACTGTGGAAAATTCTGAAAGAGATGGGAATACCAGACAACCTGACCTGCCCCTTGAGAAATCTGTATGCAGGTCAGGAAGCAACAGTTAGGCCTGGACATGAAACAACAGACTGGTTCCAAATCAGGAAAGGAGTATGTCAAGGCTGTATATTGTCACCCTGCTTATTTAACTTATATGCAGAGTACATCATGAGAAATGCAGGGCTGGATGAAGCACAAGTTGGAATCAAGATTGCTGGAAGAAATATCAATAACCTCAGATAGGCAGATGACACCATCCTTATGGCAGAAAGTGAAGAACTAAAGAGCCTCTTGATGAAAGTGAAAGAGGAGAGTGAAAAAGTTGGCTTAAAGCTCAACATTCAGAAAACTAAGATCATGGCATCTGGTCCCATCACTTCATAGGAAATAGATGGGAAAACAGTGGAAACAGTGTCAGACTTTATTTTTTTGGGCTCCAAAATCACTGCAGATGGTGATTGCAGCCATGAAATTAAAAGACGCTTACTCCTTGGAAGGAAATTTATGACCAATCTAGACAGCATATTAAAAAATAGAGAGATTGCTTTGCCAACAAAAGTCCATCTAGTCAAGGCTATGGTTTTTCCAGTAGTCATGTATGGATGTGAGAATTGGAGTATAAAGAAAGCTGAATGCCAAAGAATTGATGTTTTTGAACTGTGGTGTTGGAGAAGACTCTTGAGAGTCCCTTGGACTGCAAGGAGATCCAACCAGTCCGTCCTAAAGGAGATCAGTCCTGAGTGTTCATTGGAAGGACTGATGTTGAAGCTGAAGCTCCAATACTTTGGCCACCTGATGGGAAGAGCTGACATTTGAAAAGACCCTGATTCTGGGAAAGATTGAGGGCAGGAGGAGAAGGGGATGACAGAGGATGAGATGGTTGGATGGCATCACCGACTCAGTGGACATGAATTTGGGTAAACTCCGGGAGCTGGTGATGGACAGGGAGGCCTGGAGTGCTACAGTCCATGGGGTCGCTAAGAGTCGGATATGACTGAACAACTGAACTGAGAGCTAACTGAAGAGGATCCAGAGATGCTCAGATGATTATCCCCTCCACTTGACTTTCTTCTTCCTCTTGCCTCAACTTATTTATTGAAAATACTTCCTACATTGAAGGA
This sequence comes from Giraffa tippelskirchi, assembly GCF_054371585.1. Taxonomy (NCBI): domain Eukaryota; kingdom Metazoa; phylum Chordata; class Mammalia; order Artiodactyla; family Giraffidae; genus Giraffa; species Giraffa tippelskirchi. The sequence continues at coordinate 14,078,491 of NC_137283.1, read as the reverse complement.
AGGATTGGAGGTGGTGACAACATGGCAGCTGGTAGATGGTGGAAGACATCTCTGGGATCATGAATCTTGGGTGGAACTTAGGGTTTTACTCAGAGATTTCATCTCTTATCCTTATGAATCACTAATGTTCACTTGATTTCTAGGTTGGAAGCCTGTATTTAAATTCAGAAAAGCAGGTCTTCTGTGTCTTTCTACCCAGGAGTTGTATGGAGGGAAAATGAGTGGGGATTTGAAGTAGATAAAATAGTTCTCTAGTTTTCCAAAGCTTTTATGACTATTCTTATCTACAGACACACACACACACACACACACACACACTTTCCAGCATTTGATGATTTGATGTTTCTGAAACTCAGCCTGAGGCAGAACCTTAAACACATCTCGAGTTATGATCACAGAAGCAACAGGCTCCCACTGGGTCTGAGGTTCTGTAGAGCATTTTATGATAAATTTATCAAAGCCACAGGAGCCAGATCTTTATAAATAATTCTGACATCCTTCATTACTCTTTTTTTGCTGCTAGCCTGTGGGGGACAATTAATCTTCATAGGAAAGAGAGACTTCTTGTTTACACATTTGCATTCACAGCACTTTTGTTTTTATGAACACCTCATTTCCTCAGTCTCCAGATTTTTTGCAATAGTGGAAATTTTTAATTTATGAAAACCCTGTAAAACTACTGTGTTTCAGTTGAACCTAAGGTTGTCTATCCATTTGGAGGTCATGTCCTGACAAATTGCTGACCCACTGTTTGCTGGGCAATACTGGAAGGGGAGGTAAAACCTTGCAGATGTATCTCTGGACATGAGCTGGAGACATTCACAGAGTTGGAAACAGAGGGAGTTCAGTGGGAAGAATTCTGACACAGAGGCCATGCATGGGAAGCAGATAAAGGAAAGGGGGAGGATACCAAGAAGAATGGTTAGGTTTTTGAAGGATGTGGGGAAGTCAGACAGATGAAGAAAGATGGAAGGGATTTCCAGGCACAGGGAACAGCATATGTCAAGGCACAGAGGTCTGAGATAAAGAGACCACTTCTGGAGCATCCGGGAGCAGAGGCAAGGTCTCAGAAGGAGGAAGGTGATGCTGTGTGTTTGGGAAGAATGGACTTGATCCCTGGCATTTTAAGAACAGTACTCTATGACTGCTGATGAGTCAGCTGTTTAGAAAATATTTAAAGCTTAAAATATACTTTTGCCAACCGTAGAGTCACAATGGTAAAATCCAAATTTAAAGAGGAGAAAAGGAGACTGATTTTGAGGAAAACAAAAGTTTAAACTGTGCCAGGAGTAAAAGAAAAGTAGTCAAAAGAAAAATTCCTTGATTAGATTTAGAAATGATAACATATATGAATCTATAATATATACATTTGTAAAATACACACACATGCATAAATATTATATATAATGCCTGCATATAAAGTATAAATGTGTGTGTATATAGTGTGCATATGGTAAGTGTATACATATATATGTATATCTATATATATATTAGTCTGTGTTTTAAAAAATTGAGGTGTAAGTTACCACAGTGTAATTTTAAAATCTTAAGCTTGAGGAATAACTTTTTAAATTGAAGTATGATTGATTTACAATTTTTCAAAATTTTATTTATTTATTTGTGGCTACACCCCAAGACATGCGAAACTTCCCCAACCAGGGATGTAACTTGTGCCCCCTGCATTGGAAGGGTGGAGTCTTAACCACTGGACCACAATGTTGTGTTAGTTTCAGATGTATATTAAAGTGATTCAGTTACACATATTCATATATATTGATTCTTTTTCATATTCCTTTCCATTATAAATTGAAGGGAGATATTGAATATAGTTTCCTGTGCTATACAGTAGGTCCTTGTTGCTTATCTATTTTATATATAGTAGTAAATACATTGAAGAAGGCAATGGCAACCCGCTCCAGTACTCTCGCCTGGAAAACCCCATGGACGGAGGACCCTGGTAGGCTGCAGTCCATGAGATTGTGAAGAGTCAGACATGACTGAGTGACTTCACTTTCACTTTTCACTTTCATGCACTGGAGAAGGAAATGGCAACCCACTCCAGTGTTCTTGCCTGGAGAATATCAGGGATGGGGGAGCCTGGTGGGCTGCCGTCTATGCGGTCGCACAGAGTCGGACACGACTGAAGTGACTTAGCAGCAGCAGCAGCAATAAATACATTCATTTTTATATGGGGAACTGGAGACTCAGAGGTGACATGAGTTAGTAATTAGAGGAGCCAGATTTTATCTCAAGTCTGCCTGGCTTTATCACATGTCACAACCTTTTCATAGGACTGCAGAGAATTCACTGAAATCTGGAATCTGGCTGGCTGAAGCCTCTTCCTACCCTTGCTGGCTGGAAATCAACATTCTGTAGTCTGAAAAAATGGCATGCGTATCATTGAGGTCTAAGAATAATCTTACTTAAAGTTACATTTAATGACAACTACAGCATTGAATTGATTTCAGAATACTTGTGTTGTTAAGTATTGAGATCTAAAATTTGGACCTCAGCCACTAGGCTGCTTTAATCAGATTTATATAATTCACCTACTGCAATATGATATAATGTGACAATTTGCAATTCTGTGGTACCTGATAAATATTATGGTACATGTAAGTGAAGGAACCTTGTAACAGAAGAGGTTTATTTATAAAGGTGTCTGGGATAAGCAGAGGATTAACTGTAGGGATGAAGAGATTTAGTGAAATTGAAAGGCCAAAAGAGGTCATAAAGAACACTTGTAGAGTGACATTATTTGTTTAATTGGTAGCTGCATGAAGGGCCATAAGACTATCCAATGAATTAATAAAGATTATCCATCTGAGCACTTTCTGTTGCATGTGACTCAAACTACTTAAAGCATGGACTTGTGGTTTTATTTACTAAACCATCCAAAGACAGATCTGACAGGACTTCAAAGCTCAAAGGCTGTGTTCAGAACATGGTTTCTCTCTTCATTTCTGGGCTCTGCTTACTTCGTGTTGAGTCCATTAACACAGTGACTCTCCCCTGTGATCCCAAGATGGCAACTGCCAGCTTCTCACTGCTGTGGCCACAGCCTTCACATTTCACATTAACAGAAAAGAGTCAAGGACCTTCCTTTAATTTTCACTGAGCCTTCTGGGTCCTGAATGCATCCATGTATCCATCCCTGAACCAGTAAATGTAGCCAGGAGTATGGGATGCACTGCGTGGCTCAGGCTCAAATCACATGCTCCAAACTTGAGTATAGACACTGAAAGTAGGTAGACCCTGAAAGAAATGTGTGGCATTATCTGAAGTGCTAATGGATGGTGGGAAGCAAACTAATCGAATTTTATTTTAGTCTGCTTCAGGACACTCTAAAACAGATTCAAGGAAGTGATTCAGGGGACTGTTCAGGGGTTCCCCGAAGTTGTCTGTACTTGTGGTTTTTTTTAATATTGGTTTTTATTTATTTATTTAGCTATGTTGGGTCTTAGTTGTGGCATGTGGGATCTAAGTTCCTTGACCAGGGATCAAACCTGGGCCCTCTGCATTGGGAATGCAGAGTCTTAGCCACTGGACCACCAGGGAAGTCCTGGTAGTTTGCATTTATGTTCATTTTATAGGGGCAGGGTCCATAGCTTTGATTAGATTATCAAAGGCCAACCCAAAGAGTTGGCTCTGCTAAGATAGTGGTAAATATTGAGCCAGACAGAAGTGCTTTGTAAAAACTGAGCCTTTGTGCTTGTACTGTCTTCTTGAATGCTTTCAATTTAAGATGTACAATCTGCTTTCCAGCTGCCTGTTATGAAATGATGATGAACCTACTGGGATTACCAGAGATAGTAAATACTGATTAAAATATCATTTCTTCAGGTTCCAGAAGTTATGGGCCCCCTTTCCCTCCCAAGAAAGTCCTGTTTCTGGGGCCACAACAGAGGGTCTCCCACACTCTGTCACAGAGGCTGAGCTCACAGCCCTGCTGGGAACCCAGCCACCATCCACTCCCCTTAGAACTGGCCTCAGCAGCCTGTTTGCCCAGGGATAGAGAGCTGCTCATTCTGGGTGAGGAAAAGGTCCTTTGGGAATTACTTCCCTGTCATAATTCCAAAGCCTCACGCAGGCTGATATTTTCCTGCTAGCCCAGGCCAGGTGCATTTTTGACACCAGATAATGTTAGTCTTCTGACTGATACAGTGGCAGGTGAGCAAACACTGGGTGGCCGGCAGAATCCCTGACTTCCTGAGCATCCGTGATCGTGGATTCATTGAAGTTTAAACATATAGAGACCTGCCACACCCTCGCCCTTTGCATTTGCCAGATTAGGTTATCTGTGAGTGATAGCTGTAAATAGCTGTCCCTCATTTCCCCCTCTCACTTGTACTTTGGCTTTTAAATGGATTTAAAGCCTGGCATTTTGCTGATTTTTCCCCATCTGTGACCCACAGACTAGCCCAGGGATACTTAGAGTTTAATGTACACATGAGAATTCCCTGGTGATCCAGTAGTTAGGACTCCATACTTCCACTGCAGGGGGCATGGGTTTGATCCCTGGTTGGGGAGCTAACATGCCACTTGCTGTGTGGCACAACCAAATATGGCAATTTAATATTAATTAAATTAGTTAATTAAAATAAAAAAATAATGTGCACACGAATCACCCAGGGATCTTGCTCAAATGCAGATTCGACTCAGCAGATCTGAGGCGGGCCTGAGATTCTGCATTTCTAACACACTTCCAGTGACACTCCTGTTTCTCCAAGGTCCTCATGTCTAAGAGCAAAGGTCTAGGCCAAAGGCTTTCACCTCTGGCAGCACACTGGTGTCACCTGGGGAGTTGTAGAAATACCAGTGCTTGGGTCCTACTTTCAGATGTTCATAATTCCCTAGTTTGAAGTGTGACACCCCAGATGCCTCTGACTTGCAGCCAGGGTAGATGTCCACTGGTCTCACCCCTCAGCCTACAACCTCTGCCTGCCAGCTCTCCTCACTGCCAACCTGGCTCACTCACACCACCTTTGAGCTGCACTCCTGGAGTCCCTTTTCCTTCATCCTTGGAACTCACAGAGGGTTTATTATGGACTAGAACTTTCCACACAACCTGATCTGATGAAGTCAGCACTACTTCTATCCCCATCTTGTAGATAGAGAAACTGAGGTTTGAAGAGTGAAACATCTTGTCTTAGGTCACACAGCTATTAAGCAGCAATGTCAGGACTCACCCAGGCCTTCTATTCCTGGAGCACAACAGCAGCAGAGTGAGGGTTTAAGAGGATGATGGCCTCGGGAGTCAGACAGACCTGGGGTCCACCACTCACTGTTAGTGTGACCTTGGGCAGGCTACCCAGATCCTGAAGTGTTGGGCCCTCCTCTGTAAAATGGAGCCACTTCTCAGGGCTGTCGGGAACATAAAATGACGTGACCCATATAAGCCATGCCCCAAGGGCTTCCCGGGTGGTGCTAGTGGTAAAGAACCTGCCTGTCAATGCAGGAGACATAAGAGACGAGAGTTTGATCCCTGGGTCAGGATGATCCCCTGGAGGAGGAAATGGCAACCCACTCCAGTATTCTTGCCTGGGAAATCCTATGGACAGAGAAGCCTGGTGGGCTACAGTCCATAGGGTTGCAAAAAGTTGGACGCGACTGAAAGCGACTTAGCACACACACACACACACTGGAGCCTGGGCCCCAGGAGAGGTTCTGGCTGTCTCCACATCTCAGTACTTCCCGTGGGCCCATCTTCTTTGGCACTGGGCACAGATGTCTAGACTGTAAGTCATCTTTTCTGTGCTCTCGTCAACTTTTCAAATGGAAAGCAATTTCCTCCAAGGCAGAAAAATGCAAGTATGAGTACAAAATATCTGTGGATGTGATTTTTTGGATTCATGGCTTCAAATTGGTTTTCTTTGCTCCAAGAGGCCTTGCTATAAGAGGCAGTGGATTCACTAGTGCTTGTCGATGGATGGAATTAAGTGAAGATCAATGGAAAATGATCATGCTCAAAGCAAGAATAAGTAATTACCCCACTGAAGTCATTCATTCATTCATCTACTCATTCATTCATTCATTGCCTCTGTTCCCTCTGACCTTATGGGATTACTGAAGACAACTCAGCCTGAACCCCCCAACAACAGGTCAGGCTGTCTCTGTGGCTTGTTTCCTATCATGCTGGGGGCTAGAGAGATGAGGAAGTCGGGGCTCCATCTCATGTGTATCTCATGTACGCAAGGAACTACTTTTTAGAAGCTCCACCCCCAGGACTTTCCAATTTTAACTCTAAAAGTCCCACATCCCTAGAAATCCCTGCATCCCAGACAAATGGGGACAGTTGGTCACCCTACCCCAACCATATGGGTCTGGGGGATGTCCTTTCTTTTACAACCTGACAGCTCTGTGCCTTTCTGCCTCCCTTCTCCATGGAGGGTCCTTTAGTGTGAGGTGGTTCCTGTTGGTTTTTCTCATCTCCTTTGTGTCCCAAGCCTCTGGGATGGGAACGGTGGCTGCATCCCCCCACGCCCGAGACTCAAGGTCGTGATGGGTCTCCTGCTGGCTCCCTGCTCAGCGTCTCTCTTGGCTCACCATGAGGTCTTTCTCCTTCCAATTTAGTAGCTGAGGAGGCTTTGTCCTACGCGGGAAACTAGAAGACTGTTCATAAAAGAGAACACCTCCTCTTCCCTCCCCCTTTCTGCAAACACATTTTGCCTCAGACAAGCGCTCAGTGAGTAGACAAAAGTGGGGCTGTTTTCTGTCTGATGCCATTTCAGATACAGTTTTAAAATATTCTTTGAAATTAGGCAAGCAACACCACAGCTAAAAATGCTTGGCTTTGAAAATAAACCTGTGGCAGATTTACACAGATCCTTTGAATCTGTCAGAGATGCTTTCAGCAGCAAGTACAAGTGTGACGAAGTGGGGGCTCATGCTGCACAGCTTTGTTTTTCTTGCATAAGAAGTCTAGGGATGGGTGGCTGCTGATAGTGATTCAGGGATCAGGGCTGTCAGGCTGTGATTTGGTATCTGTGTCATTTTCTATGTCCTCTCATGTCAAATAACAGCATCATGCCTTGGGTGGCTAAGTTCAAGGGGGAAGCAGGGTGGCCTTGAATGGGACGCTCTCCTTCCTTGTCTCTGTTATCAAAGGGAAATCATTGCCAGAAGCTCTCTCCCCAGTGGGTTTCCCCTTACATCCTACTGGTCAGAACTGGGTCATACACCCATCTCTAGGCCAGGGACAGGGGCCACCTCCTTTGCAGTTCAGGGGTCTCTGCCAATGCCTAAACACTACTGAGGTTCTTTTAGGGAGGAATGGTTTTGGCTGGATGACCAAAAATGGATTCCCAGACTTCTTTGGGCTCAGAAGCCCTGAGTTCTGGTCCTGGTCCTATTTCTGTCTTGCTCAGATATGAACAACGTGGTAAACTGGATGCTCCTTCCCCAAGCCCTGATATGACCTCTATGGGCCATTTGCAAAGACAGCAAGGAAGGTGAGCTGGCAGGTGGGTTTCTGCATGAGATTGGCTCCATGGCAAGAAACACTTGTGAAAATAGGTAAACTAGATCATTCCAAAGCGAACTTCTACCTGGAATGTTCTTGAGTGTTTACAGGATTGACTGACCAGCATCTGTTTTTATCTCCAGGCATTTTGTATGTTTGTGTGCAGACACTGTATAGATATAATTGCAGATACTGACACAGATACAAGTGTAATTATAGATTGTGTTATTGGGTGATGTCTGAAGAGCAGATGGATCTCCATCTGCTGGGGAAGGCTCAGGAGAAGTTCAACTCGGGCCCAGGGCTGGGGAAAACTCAGAGACCACAGGTCTGTGAGAGCCAGTGAGACTCAGGGACTCAGGGCTGGATCCCCATCCCCAATTGGAAGTGGCTGAGCCTGGCCCCATTTCAGGGACTGTGGCTCCTGTAAGGGACTTGGAACTTGAAGCTGCCAGATCTATCTTACTGTTGGATTATAGGTGACAAATGATCTTTACAAAAACCAAAGCTGTGATGGAACAGCTGGCATGATCCCACTTATGTGCACATCTCTGTATTCTGGAGCTAAATGTGGCCTTCCCATACACGCAGGTGTTCTCTACTTGTGGGAGGAGGGATCCCAGCAGCTTTGCTGGAATACTTGGGACCAAAGACCAATGACTGACGCCTGGGTCACCAAGCCTGGGGAAAAGAAGATGAGCATCCAGTGTGCTGGTGCGTAGCTTTCCCTGTAGGACATGAGTGGCATGTAAGATCACGCCATCCCACTGCTGTCAGGGCTGAGCCTAACTCCTCGGTTAGAGTGCTGCCATCCAGATTTCTCCACATAAAGCACATTCTCTGCGCCCCCTCCCCTCACCACCTTTATAATTAATACAAGCCAGGGAGGGAAGGAAACCACATCCAGTTCTAGGACTGCAGAAGAGGATGGTCTCACAGTGCACCTTCCTCAAAGCAAGCACATTTCTGTCCACTCCCAGAACCAGAGAGTGTCCAGATAACAATAAGCTCATATAATATCCACTCCCAAGGCTACAACTTTCTGCCCTGATGCAAATTCCGTTCAGGTCATGGCCACTTAAGAATGAGTGATGATGCATTATTCCTTGGAGAGGGATTATAGCATCAGAGCTTCCAGGATCCCAGGGACCAGCTAGGGCTGCTTGGAAACAGCTCCCAGAAGCAGAGTGTGGATGTCTCATAGTAGAAATGACCATAACCCTCATGCCTCCAGTCCAGGCCCCCTGGCAGAAGCTTCTTTGTGGGTAGCTCCAAATGATGTAAATGGAGAAATTATTCTGGAGAGTCTGGGTGAGCCAGTGCAATCACATGTAGCCTTTAAAGTGGACACAGAAGGGGAAGGACAGGCTAAAAGAAACTGAGAAAGTAGTATTGACATATATCTGCATCTCCAGTGTCACCTACATCGGCAGGCAGATTCTTTACCACTGTGCCACCTAGGAAGCCCTTAAAGTATATCTACACCCACTACCACGTGTAGAATGGATAGCTAGTGGGAAGCTGCTGTACAACACAGGAAGCCCAGCCTGGTACTCTGTGATGACCTAGAGGGGTGGAAAAGGGGTGAGGGGGTCTCAAGAGGAAGGGGATATATATAAATAATTATGACTGATTCATATTGATGTACAGCAGAGACCATCACAGCATTGTAAAGCAAGCATCCTCCAAAAAAAAAAAAAAGGGAGAGGAAGCAGAAAGTGAGTCCATGAGATACAACAGTGGAAGGGGAGACAAGTGAGATTCAACGTGAAAGAGGGTTTTCAACCACCCTTGCCATCCTTGAAGATAGAAGGAGGAGGTAGAGCCTAGAAAGGCAGATGGCCCCTAGCAGCTGGAAATGACCCTCAGCTGATAGCCAGCAAGGAAACAGAGATCTCAGTGCTACAGCTACAAGGACTGTAGTCTGCCATCAACCCAAATGAGCAAGGGAATGGATCCCCTTTAGGTCCTCTAGGAAGGAGAACAACACTGCCAACACTTTGCTTTTAGCCTGGTGAGCCCTGTTAGACTTCTGACCTATAGAACTTCAAGATAATACATTTGTGTTATTTAAGCTGCTAAGCTGAAGGTAACTTGTTACAGCAGCAATAGAAAACTAATACAAATGCGTTGGTGACCAACTGCTCCCTGTGTCGGAATATTCTGGTGCATAGCAACTGATGTCATAGAAAAGATTCTAGAAAAGCAGGTCAGGAAGAAGGACTTATGGTTTGGAAGCTCTTGAGTGAAGACAAATGGGTTATCAAGGCGGTGAAAAGTCCAGAGAACAGAGTGTAGATAGAGCAACTTTCCTGTAATAAAGGAAAGGCTTCCACAGTGGCTGCTCTCCTCTTCCTCCGAGGAGCCACCAAGGGCCTTGGAAGAAGGGTGAGTGGGTGTATCTTGGGCAGGAACTGGGACAGGCAGGATGATCCCTGGCTGCAGGAGATGCTTATCAGCAAATTCACTTACTGCTCATCCGATGACAGTTCTGTTGGGAAGAGGAGGTTTTTGTTCATTCATTCATTCATTCACTCATCAAAGATTCACTGTGGACCTACTGTTGTCCCAAGGTCTGTTCTGAGTTCTGAGGATAAAATAGAGAACAAGACAGGCCAAGTTTCTGCATGCCTGCTGCTGGTACTCTGACAGGGGACAAATAAGTGAATAAATGAACAAGGACATTTCTGAAATTTACATATATTATGAAGAAAATGAAAGCTATTTTCTGTGATAAGGCAGTGGGTAGGTGATCCTATTTGAGTTGGTGAGCTTGTTTGAGCTGAGACTGAACAGGAAAGGGCAGGCTCTGTGGTGGTTGGGGGAAATCACGTTGCAGGCAGAAGGAAGAGCAGGTGCAAAGGACCCGTGGTAGAGATGAGATGGGCATGTACGAAGAAAGGAAATGTGCAAAGCGAATGTGATGGCATGATGGCATGAAGGTGAACGAGGGGAAAAGAGGTGTGAAAGGAGAGGCTCTGTGAGGCTAAGGGACTTCTCTGCCATTTCCAATGAATCAGTGGCATGTCTGGACTGGACCAGGTCTCTCTGTGAGGGCAAGAGACAAGGTCCCTGGAGTTTTGTTTGTAGAAAATCTGGGGTCAAGACAGTGTAAAGGTTAAGGCCACAGCTCAGAATTTGTATTCCTGGATAAAAAGCAGTGGTGGAATAACCCAATATGACAGTAGCCACTGTGCTAGTCATGGCGGGACTCTGATGAACTAAGTATTGTGGTTAAGTCAGGAAGGCCTCTCCCTTTTCTGAACATACTGAGTTGTATACCCCCAGACTCACAGAACCCTTCTCTTCTGCCAGGGTCCCTGTGATCTCAGTGGGGATTGTTTGTGACTCCATCCTCTCACCCAGCAGCAGGTGCCCTGAGCTGGAGAAGATGAAGGTGTCCATGGTGCTCTCTCTCATTGGGTACTTGGTGGTTCCAAGTGACCCTGAGGTTCTGGGACGCTGCGTGGTGGCTAAGAAGCTCCATGATGGAGGCCTGAGTGATTTTGAGGGCTACAGCCTTGAAAACTGTGAGTGGCCCCTCTCAACCCTCCTCCCTACCTCTTTAATGGCTAGCCCCTTTCCAGGCTTCCCCAGTGCTCCTCTGAGCCACACCCTGTCTGTTCCATCTTAGGGGTGTGCCTGGCTTATTTTGAGAGCAAGTTCAACCCTATGGCTGTCTATGACAACTCGCACAATAACTTCATTGGCTACGGCCTCTTTCAGATCCGCAACCATGACTGGTGTGACCACGGCAGGAACCGCTGCCACATGTCTTGCTCTGGTAGGTCCCTCCCTCCTTCCATGCTGGGGGTTGTGGGGGGTGGTGGGCAGCCACGTTGAGCTCAGAAGGCTGCTTTCCCAGTGACCAGTTTCCAAGTTTGGAGCTGAGAGGAGGAGGGCCTGGCAGAGGCTGGGCTGAGCCATATCCAGAGTGGGGTTGCAGGAGGCTGTGCCGCACTGCCAAGAGTCCACAGGGAGAAAGAGCTGTGGGCTCGGTGGCCTGAGATGCAGCGATGGAGACTCATGTCCAAATGGGCAGAGGAGGAGGCAAGGAGGAGCATGAGGGGTGAGACCAGGCAGCTCTGGCTAGGCCTAGTATAGCTGACACTCTTCCTCAAGGGGAGCAGAGGCTGCCTCTTTGACAGGCGGAAGTGATCACTGGGAGAAGACAGGCCTGTAATGTATATCTCATAAGAAGATGATGTATGTTTATCTCCAGAATCCAATGGGAGAAACATACAACTATCTGTAGTAGAGGTGGTATGGGGTGTTGTGATGAAAATATGGTAGAATAGATATCCTGAAAAACCCTCCCACTAGATAAAATGTAAAAAAAAGAAAAAACTCCTCTCTAATGTGAGCTCCTGGTAGCTCCCTTGATGTCACTCTGACTTGGCTGCCGAGTGGTGATGTGGTGTCATTCCACTTCATTTTCTTCACAGCTTTACTTAATCCAGATTTAAAGAAGACAATCGAATGTGCCAAGACAATTGTAAAAGGAAAAAGAGGGATGGGAGCATGGTAAGTAGCCTGTGTTCCTGACTTTCACCCACACATCAGGTCCTATTAGTTTGTGACTTTAGATGGGTGGTGGTGGCGGTTTAGTTGCTAAGTTGTGTCCGACTCTTTGTGGCCCCATGGACTGTAGCCCTCTAGGCTCCTCTGTCCATGGGATTTCCCATGTGAGAATACTGGAGTGGGTTGCCATTTCCTTCTTCAGGGGATCTTCCCAACCCAGGGATCGAACCCACATATCCAGCAGTACAGGTGGTCTCCTGCATTGCAGGCGGATTCTTTACCACTGAGCCACCAGGAAAACCCATCATGTTGCTTATGTCCTAGAGAACATATGGAGGAGGAAATGGCAACCAGTACTCTTGCCTGGAGAATCCTAGGGACAGAGGAACCTGGTGGACTGTCATCTATGGGGTCGCACAGAGTCAGACACAACTGAAGCAACTTAGCAGTAGCAGCAGCAACAGAGAACACACATCACCTAGGAAGCCTTCTCTAACTGATCTTACTTTGACTACATTTGAAATTAACACACGAATGTCGAAAAATCTGAAATGGATGAATTTATACATGCTGACACGTTCATTCATTCTAATACTCATTGGTCAGATATTAAGTGATCACTCATCCCATGCAAGGCACTAAGCCAGGCATGTAGGTTATACCTGAGCAAATGAAACCAATCCCCACCTTTACAGGGTTTATAGGGCAGTGTTGCTTTTATGTGTTTCATACATTTCCTAGTTAGATGTGTAGCGACCAAGATGGAGCCAAGATTAAGATGAAAGATTGTAAAGAAATCAAACCATGTTTTTCTCTCTGCTGGAACAGTGCCCAGCACAAAATAACCTATATTAAGTTTTTGTTAAATAAATCGTAAAATAGAATTGTCATTTTTTAAATACTTAACTTTTAGTCCTTCTTGAAACTTATGTTGATATGAAAAGTGAGATACGGAATCCAGGTTCTTATCTTTCAAATGCTAGTTGGTAGTCTTGACACCGCTTATGCCTTCATCCGTTTTCTCACTAATAGATTGCATTTTAAAGAGGGAATCCTCTTGTTAATGTTAACTGTCTTCTGAGTGTTTGAAATATCTTTCATACATAGTCTTGACTTTCCAGTTAATTTGGAAGCTTGGCTGGCCCCCTAGGGTAAGCACTAATGAGATAAAATCATCTTTGTTGTGTGGCACTAAGTAGAAATGTGTTGGGCCAGGCTGATCAAGGCTTCTCACTTACTCAGAATTTCCAGTGAAGTGAGCTCTTGTTAAGTTAATAACCTGCAGTGGCTTTTCCAAAGTTCAGATGAGGCTGCTCTGTGAAGTCGGTGTGGACAGGATGGGAGAAACCCAGGCTACCACTCCTTCCTTCTCAGCGTCCTCAGGAGTCCCATCTGCAATGCCTGCTCAGGGCTAAGGAGGGTGCTGTGATTTCTGAAAATATTTCTCTGTATGTTTTCCCTGCTGCTTTGTAGCCACGAGGGGCCAGGGGACCCCAGCCCCTGTTCTAACTGTGGGACAACCTACCATGGAACCTCATACCTGACCAAGGGATGAGATGAACTAACAGGATGTCTAATGGTCTGCAGCTGGCCTGGAGACTCCAATAGCTTCTGGGATAAGAGAGGAGGACGTGGGGTCTGGAAGCTGGCCAAGGGGCTGGGAATAGGCAGGGTCACAGTTACGGGCACCAGGAGAAAAGGGTAGAGAAACTCAGTCCAGCTGACCTAGGCAGGGTTGAGGAGCTGGAAGGAATTTTGGAAGGTGAAGGGTGAAACAGGTGCATGGAAAGGTGGCCCTGGCTCTGGGACAGGGGTTCCCATTTCAGAACTAGAATCTGCCAAGTACTCACCACACATGTCACAGAACTTCTCTGATGCTCAATTCAGGGAAGTTTAAAATGCCTTGCAGGACTGGAGAAGGATTTCACAGTTCACAGCTCAGCCTCCCCAGCTCACAGTGTGGGGTTTATGAGAAAGGGGGTGTTGTATAGTGGATGGAGGGAGCACCCGCGCTCACGCCTGCGAGAGTTGGAGGAACCATGGAGAGAGATGTACTTGGGATGCACAAAAGCCTTCAGAACTGTGCCCACTCAGATGCTCCAGGCATCAGGCAAGGGATGTAGATGGGCCAGCAGGGGCTGAGCTGTAATGATAGGGAGCCCCCTCTGGTTCACTCTCCCCGGCCTTCCTCCCTGTAGGCCCTCTTGGACTCTCAACTGCCAGCGCTCTGACACTCTGGCACGGTGGTTGGATGGATGCAAGCTGTAGCTGCTGGGAAAGCCCTCACCATACTTGCCGCTGGCATCTTCCTAGTGGAGATGCTTTCCTGCTTCACTGCCTTTACTCATCCTGTTGATTATCCCACCGCTGGATGCTCCAGAGGGAAGACAGCAAAAGTTTGCTTCATCTGGGGATGCAGGATGCAGAATAAACTGCTAGTTATTCAACCTGGCCCAAAGAGCTCTTCTTGTCTTATTGTACTGTGATTGTTACGGTGGACATCATTATTTATCATTATCATGCTTCCTTATTGTTCCTTATTCCTTAATCTCATGTGAAGGACTTCCCCCCACACACACACTAACTGCTGCTTCCCAAGTAGGGAGATGATGGTGCTATTTTTTCTTTAAAACAAGTTTTATTTATTTTGACCACACCTTGTGGCATGTGGGATCTTAGTTTCCTGACCGGGGATCAAATTTGGTACCCCGTATGGGGAGCGTGGAGTCTTAGCCACAGGGAAGTCCCTTCTTGCACTTTTAAAATTAAACAACATACATTTAATAGGTAAAACTTGGAGAGTACAGAGTCTTAAAGGAGGAAATTAAAAATGCTCATCATGCCTCCACTGGAAGCAGAAGTTTTCATTACTGTTATGTAGACACAGTTGAGGGCACCCTGCAGTAGGGATGGTTAGTGTTAGTCTGTTCATATACCCTTTCCTACTTCAGGGTGGATGTGGGCATATTTTTTTCCATATAAGCTTGAACTTCTACTGTGTACACAGTTCTGTATCTTGCTTTTTTCACTTCATATTTTGTGGTCTAACATTTCCAAGACTGAAGGCAGGAGGATAAGGGAAGGACAGAGGATGAGATGGTTGGATGGCATCACTGACTCAATGAACACGAGTTTGAGCAAACTCCGGGAGCTGGTGAAGGACAGGGAAGCCTGACGTGCTGCAGCTCATGGAGTAGCAAAGAGTTGGACACGACTGAGTGACTGAACAACAACAACATTTCCGTGACTTTGACGGGGATCCCAGCACCGTTTTTAACAACTGATCTCCATTTAGTGGACAAACTATAATGTAGTTTACACATGACTGTTTACACCCCCTCTTGTTACTCTGTTCAATCTATACAAGAACAAAACAAAATGATGTGACTGAATCATGGCCACCTGAAAGTCAGGCAACACTGAGAGCAAGTCAGCCCTTCGTTTTGTTTGCATCCTGGTCTCTTTCAGAAAGCTGAAGAAAGAGGTGCAAGTGAGAATTTCAGAGGCAGAACTTCTCCTTACTCTCAGCTCTGACTGATCAGCTTAATCGGTTGGTTCTGTATGGCTTCCCCCACCTCCAGGGAAAAGGGTGCTTGATAGTTCCTGCCCACCCAGCACGAATCATACAGTGAAATTCCTGCTGTCAGCCTCCCTTGCTGTTGAGGTCACTGAGAAGCTTTGGAGACTGTGAGAGCTCCTCATTGAGCTGGGGACACACACCGTCTCCAAGGGCGGGGCTGCATGCGATAATACACCTGATTTCAACCCAACTTTATCCCAGGCATTAATGACCACCTACAATTGATTACAACTATCTCCTCAAGTGCCACATCCATTGGGCTGCCGCCTCCTTCCAGCCCATTACTCCTGCTGTGGCTCGTCATCATCCTCTAATGGCCACTTGTGTCAACATGGGCGTGAGGCTTGAGGACAAAGCAAATGTTAATGTATCGATCAGACTGCCCTCTCGAGGGTCTCCCAACGCTGTCTCCTGGTGTGATGCTCTCAAAGTCACTGATAATGGGCATTACAATGAGCTCTCATCCCGGGACCAGATCTCGCTGTCTGGTTTATTTATTTATGGTTGTGCTGGGTCTTCATTGCTGCACAGGTGTTTCTCTAGTTGTGGCTAGCTAGGGCTACTCTTCATTGCAGTGCACAGACTGCTCATAGCCGTGGCTTCTCTTGTGGAGCACAGGCTGTAGGGCATGGGGGCTTCAGAAGCTGTGGCTCCCAGGTCCTAGAGCACAGGCTCAATAGTTGTGGTACACAGGCTTAGCTACTCTGCAGCATGTGGGATCTTTCTAGACCAGGGATTGAACCCATATCTCCTGCATTGGCAGGTGGATTCCACACCACTGAGCCACCAGGGAAGCCATCCTCCCTGTCTGGTTTACAGAATGATCAAAGCTAGATTTAAAAAATCTCATGAGCAATGACTCCTGGCGTCTCCCTGGTGTGTTCAGTGGCTAAGACTCTACACTTCCAATGTAAGGGGGCCTGGGTTCCATTCCTGATCAGGGAACTAGATTCTGCTGCAACTAAGACCCAGCATGGCCAAATAAATAAGTAAAACTAAATATTAAACAAACAAACAAAAATGACTCCTGCCATATTAACTCCAGTTTTACAAAAGAATATACTGTGCCTTTACATGGAATATTTTCAGATCTTACAAAACCTTACAAGGCAAATATGAATCATAACTATATCACAGGTGGGGAAATTGGGGTTTGGAGGGGCTAAAAAACTTGACTTTACTCCAGCCTGGTAGGTGATAGGGATATAACGGGTATCCTTCCAAAACCTATCACTTCCTCACACAGCCCCTCCAAACTCTGGTACTGTATCAGTGTTAGTTTTCCATCCCATTAATTAGCTGGAAAATCAAGTCTCCAGTTTTTGAATGAAAGACTTGCTATTGAAGAAGCTTTAGGCAACTGGTACAAAATAATGGGTCACTGTCAGAGTGCTCAGAGGCTTGAAATTGAGGCCACAGGAGAAGAAGTAACTTTCTCAACTACAGAAAAATCAGTAAAAAAAATCAGTGTGGTGACTTGTAATGTTTCCACACTTCTGTCACCATGAAAATCACCTGCCCTGTTAAAATGCTGATTCCCAGGCCATGCCCTTTGTCTACTGAGTCAAAGTTGCTGTCTCTGGCCTGGGAAGTATCCATGTGCTCCAGTTTCTATGAGATGGAGAATGTCTATTACCTCCATTCTGCCTTCTAAATGTCTGCAAATGTAGCTCAGTGGAGAAGCCAAACCTGCATCTGAAACCCTATTGGTACAGGTACCTCCCAGGCCTCCAGCTCCTCCAACTTCAGGAAGAACAAAGAAGCAGGGGTGTTGCTCATGATGCCTCAGTGGGAGATTCATTTGCTACAAGGGGGAAGTGGGAGGGTGGGATGAATTGGGAGATTGGGACTGACTTATATACACTGTTATGTATAAAGTAGATAACTAATGAGAACCTGCTATATAGCATAGGGAAGTCTACTCAGTGCTCTGTGGTGACCCACATGGAAGGAAATCCAAAAAAAGAGGGGATATATGTATACAGATAACTGATTCACTTTGCTGTACAGTTGAAACTAACACAACATTGTAAAGCAACTATACTCCAATAAAAGTTAATAGAAAGAAAGACAAAAAGGATTGTACAAATCCTCAGAGGTTTGATTTAATTTGGTTAATTTGTTAAGTACTTACTGCAGCAAAAAATTTTAATGTACTTTGTTTCTTCTATTTATGTATTTACTTTTGGCTGTGATGCGTTTTTTTTTTTAACTTATTTATTTTTAAATGGAGGATAATTGCTTTACAGAATTGTGTTTGTGTGTCTTTGTTGCTTTGCGCGGACTTTCTCTAATTGCAGTGAGTGGGGTCTACTCTCTGGTTGTGGTGTGCAGGCTTCCCATTGCAGTGGCTTCTCTTGTTGCAGAACACAGGCTCTAGGCACACAGGTTCAAAAGTTGTGGTGCACGGGCTTAGTTGTTCTGTGATACGTGGGATCATCCCGGCCAGGGATTGAACCCATGTCACATGAATTGGCAGGCAAATTCTTATCCACTGCGCCATCAGGGAAGTCCACTTTGCGCCAGGAGGTGGTGTAGGAAGACCTGGGGACCTTGCCACTACTGCATCTCCGGGAACAACAGCTCACAAATCTGGCGCGGATGAGCCTTCATAGGTTTGGTCTACACTACATGTCCTCATCCTCTTGGCCATCCCTGAGAGATATAGGGGAGAATCCAATTTTGGCTACGTCCATCATATTCTCTGCCCTTGAACTGAGGGGCTTGACCTTGGGTTGCTGAGTCATCGACAAGTCAGTTCACTAAAGAGGCCATCAGCAAACCTACTGCTGAGTCTGCATACCTGCCCCTGGCTCCTGCCTGTCCCCGGCGTTCCTTTTCACTCTGTGGGTGTTGGCTGTTCCTTTTCACTCTGTGGGTGTTGGCTGTTCCTTTTCACTCTGTGGGATCCAGCAGTACTTACACAGTGTGTGCTCTCTCACTCAGTTGTGTTCAACTCTTCGTGACCCTTTGGTCTGCAGCCCACTAGCCTCCTCTATCCATAGGGTTTTTCAGGCAAGAATACTGGAGTGGGTTGCCATTTCCTCCTCCAGGGGATCTTCCTGACCCAGGGATCGAATCAGTCTTTCGTGTCTCCTGCATTGCAGGCAGATTCTTTACCACACTGGGGAAGCTTTTACATAGTACGTACTGCTTTTTGTTTAAGATAGCCAGAATAGGCTTGTCTCATATGCCATCCTAAGAAACTTAACCCAATGGAGAATTAAAAAAAAAAAAAAAACCCGAAAACCAAAACCAAAAAACGAAACAGCAGATGGTTTATACCAGTGAAGGTTCAAAGAGATGCTATTATATAGTCAAGGTTCCCAGCTCTGTGTCTGCACAAAGTAGGCCATCAATATGCACAATACGTACCTCATCTCCCTTCTTGTTTCCTTCCCTTGGGTGCCTACTCGAGAGATATACTCATCACCTCAAAGGTCAGAAGGCTCTGGAGTGTTGTTCTACTGTTTCAGGAGCCCACAGTCCTCTGCCCATCTCATCTCCATACTAATGCAATTTTTGAGCCTGATATATCGTAAGTGTGGCAAAAAATTCTGGAAGATTTATGAAGTTTTCTAGTTCTTATAGGTCAGGGACAATTTCTTATAAATTCTTGCTTTTGCTAAACACTTTAATATGCCATTGTCTAGGCAACAGAATTTTCCTCAATTAGATTTTAAGGCTAATAGGGGGAAGAACTTTCCCCCTTCCTCTCCGACACTATCAGGAAAGGCCATAAGTTCTGATCAAGAGCAAGATTTGCTGGTGCCTTGCAGGGGAACTTCAAACGTGATTCTGTCTTGCAGCAGAACTGAGTCCTACCTCCTGCCCCAGACCTGATGTCTTGCTGAGGTGGTGGGGGCTGCCAGTGGGAAGAGCCCTCAGTCACAGTGGACCCCACAGTGGAGTCCCAGTACTGCCCAGAGAGTCTCCCACCAGGGGACACCAACCTCTGAGAATGAGTCACTCATCCGGTTCTGATCATCAGCCACATAAGCTCAGAAATTCTATCTTTTAAGTCCCAGAAGTTATTGGCGCTTAAGTAAACATGACCAGTGAGGGAGCTGAGAACAAACCAGAAAGAAATGACTAATTTCAAGCAGCCTAGAGGTTGACAGCAGTGAGGGGAGAACATTCTCTCTCTGGAGGCATTGCTCCTCAGGAAGCCAGATTATTCAATAGTGCCTTGGTGAATGTGAACTCAGAAAGCAAGATATTAATGGTTCCAGTCTCTTTCTTGGGCAGAGTGCAGGCAGGCCCCATGAACATGCAACTTCCGCCTCTCCTTCAGGCTTTCCTGGTCCATCAACCTTCACCTAGGGACCCATTATCCCCGTGGAGGGGTGACTCCACTGTGGGCCTGGGGCCTCTGGACTTCTGTTTACTCGATCACGAGCTAATTTCCTTGTGTAACTCTCAAGACATCCTTAATTCCTTCCTTTCCACACTCTCCGGTCTCTCTCTCTCTCTTGTTTTTTGGCTGCACTATGAGGCATGTGGGCTTCCTTATAGCGTAGCTCAGTTGGTAAAGAATCTGCCTGCGGTGCAGGAGACCTGGGTTCGATCCCTGGGTTGGGAAGATCCCCTGGAGAAGGAAAAGGCAACCCACTCCACTATCCTTGCCTGGAAAATCCCGTGGACAGAAGAGCTTTGTGGGCTTCAGCTCATGGGGTCGCAAAGAGTCGGGCACAACTGAGCGACTAACACTTTCTGAGGCATGTGGGATCTTAGTTCCTTGACCAGGGATTGAAACCCATGCCCCACTGCAGTGGAAGCCTGGAGTCTTAACCACTGGACCACCAGGGAGGTCCCTAGGGGGTCTCTTCTAGTCATCTGCAGACAGAATTTGGTTTGGATGGGTCTTGAGAGTGGGCAGGAGGGAGGAGTTAAGGTTGACTCAAGTTAGAGATTTGGTGGCAGGCTGGGCAGTGGCACCATTCTGAGTAGTGTGACAACAGTCCCTGTGTATGGAGGGCTGTGCTATGGACCTCAGAATCCTCACCTCATTTAATTTCCCAGTGTTCCTATGAGGAAAGTACCAGTATATTTCCCAATAGGCTGAATGGCAACTTTGATAAATTTGTTTGTTTTGTTTAATCATTTCATTTTAATTGAAGTTTTCATTTTGTCTTTATAGCAGCATTTAAAAGGAGCATTCAGAGTGTCCTTGCTCCCATTTCCTGCTGCTGCTGCTGTGTGAGCCTAAGGGTGGAAGGAGGGAAGATGGAGGGAAGGGAGAGTAATATATTCTTTAATAAGGAGAATTCTTATGAGAATATTCTTCATTCATGCTTTCTTATTCATACGGATAACGTATTTATGAGAGTCTTCATAATAAAGAGCACACAGTCTCATGAATGTATTCTCCTTATGCATCCCCCAGCCCTCACCCCAGCCTGCCTCTCTTTACTCCTCTTTCTCCCCTTTAATCTCCTCCCTCCTTGGTGCTTCAATCTCCAGTTGCAGCAGCAGAGAGCCCGGAAGACAAGAGCTAAATATCCCATAAAATCCTGTTATAGGGACTAGATGAGAGTTGATTAACAAAAGCAGGATCCTTCAAAGAATCAAGTGACTTGGTGAATCACTTATTTGGCAGACCGGCTCTTAGTATTTTGGGTAAACTGAACATTTCACTTGGCTTTTGGCAAACTGCCCAGGTTAAGTGACCCGAAGTCCTTTTCCAGATAAGGAAGCAGAGGCTGGGGAAGTCGAGGAAGTTGTCTGAGGTCAGAGTAACAGATGTGAGATTCACAATATTAAAAAGGCTGGTTAGAGCATGAGTTGGTGTCTTTGTGTTATTCAGCAGGATAAGACCGCAGGAGAGAGGATGGTAAACCCAAGGATGGTTTCCAGAACTGAACTGGGGAAATTGATTTTCTTCTTTTTAAGAACAGTTAAAGAGAAATTTGTATTTTAATTTTTAAATGGATAAGAGACAGTATCAAATAAAAATTCCATTGAATTCATCTAAAGAAGTTGATTTTTAAGTGTCAAAACCTGAAATGCCTACAAAGACTGGGAAGGTGAGAAAACCATTGAGGGGGTAAAGGAATTAGAAAAATCTAACTTACTCTAAGAAAAAACAGTGCAACGTGTGTTGCTACCTGGCTCCTGTCACTTGGCATCAAGGAGAGGGAGGCATTAGAGATGGGTGGGGGACTGTAGTAAATAAAAGAGGGAGCTGCCATCAGTATTGTAGATCCTCTGATTATTCAAAAGGAGCTGGAAATCTTGATTTTGATATCAAATCTCCCTAGTGTGAGTGTAACTTCAAATTACTTTTAAACACCATGTTGGCCAATGTAGGGCTTTCCTGGTGGCTCAGATGGTAAAGAATCTGCCTGCAGTGCAGGAGACCCGTGTTCAATCCCTGGGTAGGGAAGATCCCCTGGAAAAGGGAATGGCAACTCACTCCAGTATTCTTGCCTGGAGAATTCCATGGACAGAGGAGCCTGGTGGGTTATAGTCCATAGGGTTGCAAAAAGTCGGACATGACTGGCTGACACACACACACACAGACACAGACACACACACCACACACACACACACGTGCACACTAGTGTAAGCAAACCTGCATGGTGGATCTGGTCTCTAAACTTGCAGCCTTGTCAGTTAGTGGGCAGGGAACCATCACCAAGTCTGGAATTTGAATCAAAACCATGGTTTCCATGTGGCTGTGGGGATTCTGCAAATTCTGATTATTCTAAAGAGTAGATAAAGGGGTCAAGAAATGACCTCAATTATCACAAGAATATAATTTTACTACTAAAAGGAAATCAATTTCAAATATACCACCTTGTACATGGAGTGAAGAATTTAAAGAGCAGGCTTTGGAACCTGAGAAATCTGGTGCTGAATCCCAGACCTCCCTCTTAATGCTCTGTGCAGCCTTGAGCAAGTCAATTAACCTCTTGGTGTCTTTATTTCCTTATATCTGAATTATTATGAGGCTTCAACACAATAAGATACAAAAATCAAGATAACTGGCACATGGGAGATTCTCAAGAAATGGTGCTTGCTAAAATAGCAATAGAGATCATTATCACTGATGATAATGATCATGATTGTTGTCAGTACATATATTTATAAACTCTGAGGAAAGTGCTAATTAAACTTGTGTTCTAAAAGCTCTTTTCCTGGGTGATTTTTCCATGATAATGGCGAGGCATTTGATGTTACTTTCTCATTTCATTATACGTTTATTTGGAAGTCACAAAGCCTAGCACTTTTTGGTAATTCTATCTGCAAAGCACTCAGGGAACTCAAGTTATCCATTCAAATCTAAGCTCAGTGGGAATTTCTGACACTTGACTTATACAGCGTAAGGCATCTCCAAATACTAATATCCATTGGCCTTTCAGCAAGGCTGTTCCTTGGGAGGATTCACACAGAATTCAGCCCCTTTCTCAGGCACAGGGTTCATAATTCTGTTGTCCACCCCTTCCATGTTGCCCATCTCTTATTGTGCTATTCAGCTCAGCTCAGTCTGCAATCACTGCATTTTACAAGAGAGTGGTACTCTTCCAGGCAGTCCTCCCAGGACCTGCACGTGCACACACACATGTGTATGTGTGCTGTCTCCCGCTTCCATGCTTGGGGTGAATCTAAAGAGCTGGTACTGAGTGCTGAATGAGGGCATGTGTGGGAAACAGGGACCCTTATGTTTTGAAAAGAGTGAGGAAATCACCATAGTCCCAAGTCATTCCTGCAGAGAGAAAGCTGACCTGCCTCACACCCTGGCCAGTGCCCAGGAACACAAGACTTGGGGATCCAGAACACTTGATGACAAATGTCCACGATCTATCACCTCATTCTTGACTCATTCCTCACCTCCCAGGGCCATCTGTACCAGTTTCTGGTTTTTAAGTTTTAAAAAAATTTTCTTTTTGGCCGCACTGTGTGACATGTGGGATCTTAGTTTCCCAAACAGGAATGGGACCCTTGCTCCCTGCACTGGAAACACGGAGCCTTAACCGCTTGACTGCCAGGGAAGTGCTGACTTTTAGGTTTTGCATCCTAATTTTAGACCAAGTTCAGACCGGGTATGCTGACTTCTCCTGATGAGCTGTGTGCCCTTAAAGCAGATACTGTGGGTGTCTTGCCTTAACCATTCTCATCCATGTGGACCCCATGATGTCCCCAGCAGCTGCAACTTGCTGCTTTAAGAAGCCTTTCTCTGAGTACTTAAACCTACTTGACACAAGGAGCAAGTAATGCTGGGAAATTAAGCCCTGCCCCCCAGCAGCCCTCAACCAATGGTGGATGGTCACCGGGGTAGATGACTATTCCATCTTGCTGAGGTGCGTGTCACCTGCTTTCCAGAGGTCCCAAGGGCCTGAACTCTAATTGCTCACAGGGGTCGCCTACACATTAAACACTCCCTTTTCTGACTCATTTACCCACTCTCACACTGATGTTTCCCAAGACCACCTCACAAATAGTCTCCTTGGCTCTGAGAGAGCCCAGCCTGAGACAGCCCTCTGTCTTAGGATGTCTCAGGATGATACAAAGTAGCATCATGCTCACTGGCCACCTTTATGTGTCAGACACAATATTCACCTCATGTCAGCTCCCCGGGGTGGATCCTGTTACAACTCCCACTTGACAAGTGAGAAAATGAGGCCACAGGGTCAGCAAGTGGCAGAGCTGGGATTTGAACTCACATCTTTCTGGCTCCAAAAGTCCCGCAGGTCCCATCACAAGACACTCACCTGATTCCTTCCACCTCTCCTGCCTATTTAAACCTTGGCTACCAGGACAGAAGTGGGCATGGTTGACCAGTTACTGTGAGACCAATTATCACCACAAATAAAGAGCAGGAAATTATAAATTGGGAACCAAGTGTACCAAGACAGCTGGCTCCAGCCCACAGAGGCAGGCAGGCAGCACCATTATTTTGAGAATCCTCCTGGGCACAGAAAAGCAGCCTTCGTGTCTATGGAGGTTGGCACAGGGATGCTGATGTCCTCCCCAGCAACAGGCTGTGTAGGAAGACCCAGTGGAAAAACCCAGCCTGGACCTCTCTGGTCTGTCACTTCTTATAAGAAACAGAGGACTAACAATTTGGAGTCTGGGCTTCTAATTTCCACCCTTCCCTTTATCATCTGTGTGAATTTTAGCTTCTTGCTTCCCCACTCTGGACCTCAGTTTCATGGGTTACATGTCCTGAAGTTACAAACACAGGCCAACACAGTCCTCTCAACTGCTGCAGGAAGGGTTGAGTGAATTTTAAGAGTGGGGTGCTTCATTTGAAATGTTCTCCCATATTGTTTAGTCCATGGCTGACCCCAGACCCAACTTCATCCTTGGACAGGGTAAATAAAACAGTGTCCCACTTGGGCTCTCTCTGCTCCCCCTTGAGCGATGGCCTCAATGAGGGCCCCCTGGTAGGGGAATAAGTCATAGCACCTCGTGGAAAAAGGTAAATCTCCTCCAGACTAGAGGCAACTGCTTCCAGTATTGCAGAAGGGAAGGGCATGTCCAGAGAACCAAGAAGGGCTTTATAAAAAGACATGCTGCTTGGCTGAAGTCCTGAAAGGTATACAAGACTTTTTTTTTTTTTTTTTTTTTTGAGATGAAACAGGATGTTCCAGACAAAGCAAAGGCCCCTGACATTAACCAGGGCACACGCTCTTTCATTTAGAAGCAGCAGAGGCCGTCAGAAAACAAAAGGATAATGGGGAAAGGCTGAATTCAAGCATTCAGATTGTGTGAGAGAGGTTCTGAATTCAGACAGAAGAATGGGCAACTCAGCAGAGGAGACTTGGCCTATCAGCTCTACCAGTCAGGACTATGTGACAAGCCGCAGAAATCAATGCTAACTGACATTAGCAAAGAGAAGAATTTATTAGGAGGATGTGATGAAGCTTACAAAATTGAAGGAAAAGCTGACCAACCAGCCTCAGAAAATACAGCAATCAGGACATCTAGAAGAAAATAGTGGTAGGAGCAATCAGCAATGTATTGGTCAGATTGTGCCACAATAAAGCTGCTTAACAAACAGTCCTCGACTGTCAGTGACTCGCAACCTTTCATTTTTTCCTGTCTAGGGCCTGGGGGTTGGCTAGGATGGCTGTTTCAGGCCCCAGTTAAATTCAGGTGTGCAATACATGTCTCCTCATTCTCCTTGGACTTGGGGCTACCTGGAGCTTGTCTTTTCATCACAGAAAACAGAAGAGTAAGCCAAACCACAGAAGGACATTTAAGACCTCTGCTCCTGTCGTGTTCAGTGATACTCCATTGGCCAAAGCAAGTCCCGTGGAGAAAGAGAAGGAAAAATAAGAAGGTGGAAATTCATGAGGGATGTGTGAGAGAAGAGGGTGGTTTTTCAAGGAAAGACACTGTGACTACTAAATAAGAGCAATTTGTCGGTAGAATTACGACATGGGGGTGGGGGGTGGACAGCCAGCCAGAGCCCCCTACTCTTCAGAACCTCAGTGAACCCAGCTTTTTGCAACTTCCTGGGGAATGCCCTGAAAGTGTTAATATCCCCTAAGCTTCATGGTATGGGAGACCCTAAGGTGGTTTTACATATTCCTCCTCAGATCCAAGCGAAAAGGCTGAGCCCCCAGGAAGCAGCCTTCATGTTCAAATTCTTGAGTGAAGTATTGAGCCCCGTGGCTCCCCAGTATTGATAGTATTGATCACCGGGGAGCACCAGGGGTTGTCTCAGATCACTCAGGGGTTGTGGCACCCAAGCTGAAAGCACCAAGCCTCTGGTCACTCATCAGGATGGGAAGCAAAGCTCCCCGAGGCTGTCCCTGAAGGCATCCCCCGACCCTAGCTCTGCATCAGGACTCTGTGAATTTGAGGTTCTCCTAGGAAAACAATCTTGGTTCTTCTTTCTCACTCAGTGATGTGCCTCTGGTTGCTCTCAAGCTCAAAGCTAAAACTTTTCATTCCCATGGGTGATTTTCCTCTCTCGGCCAGGCCACAACTTAGGTTTCTATAAGCAGAGCACTGGTTGCTAGGTGACAGCCTCGCTCTGGGTTCCAGAGGTAGCCAAGGCAGATATGGACTTAAGAATCTGAAGCTTCCTCTTTCAAGACAAAATATGAAAGTTAAAAGAGGAAATAAGACCTTAAATTAATTGGAGGGTTATATAACAACCAGACACAGTCCGCATGCCCTTCCCACCACCCTGCCAAGACCAGTGGGATATATTTAAATGTATTTTTCAAAATATGGGGGAAAAAGTAGGAAGTTGAACTGATAAATATAGCTCTTTTGATTGGGAGAGGAAACTTCTAATTACATTGCTTTTCTAAGCTCTGTCAATCAGATCTACACCTTCATTAGCCTCTGAGTCATTAGTGGGACTTATTAAAACAATTAGAGCTGCAGAGAACTGCAGACATAAGCAGTTCTGACAGCTGTGTTGGAGATTTAAACTTTTCATTAAAATTGGATCGAGGCTCTTACAAATCAATACGGAATAGGCGAGCATTCCAAGTGAAAAATGAGCAAAGAACGTTAACAGGCAATTCATAAAAGAACCACAAATGGCCAATAAACAAATGAAAAAAGTTCCAGTTAATTGGCAGCTAAGGAAATATATTAACAATAATGAGAAAGCATTTCTCAAATTTATTAAATGACAAAGCATTTTAAAAATGATAGTATACAGGATGGGCAAATATACAGAATATCTGCTATTTTGACACACTGTTGGAATGTGGATAAAGCAGACCTTTCTGGAAAGTAATTTGGGCACATACTGAAAGTGGTAAACACATAAGCATCTTTTGAACGAGCAATGTGGTGTAATTATTTACAAAGATGTTCACACTGCAATGTTTATCAAAAGGGAAATTTTGAAAAATCTAACGGTGGGATGTTAGTTAAGTCAAAAGAAAGCATTTAATCCTACAAACCATCTTTCTCTGGATGTGGCAGGAATGTGTGCAGGGAAGAGGGGCTAGTTCTCATTAGTTGAGCACATGTGTACCAGGTAGATTCCAAGCAGAATCTGGGTGGGGCTTCTTGCCCCCTGGGTGATGGCTGCTTTAGCAGTTGCTTTTCTCTTTTGCTAAGAAACCCAGGGGATTGTAGAATGTGAGGTGATAACCCAGGGTGGAGTTCCTACCTTCAGCCTCACCCTTGGACCCATGGCCCTGAAGATAAGGCTGCCTCTTATCACGGATTCATTTTTACTGTCTTTCAAGCCCTGGACAACAGGTGTTTATAGGTGGTGGTGGAGCTAAGTGTTGATTTTGCTTTGGAGGAGTCACATCCATGCAGCCTGCACATCGACAACCTTCATCCATAATGCATGAGGCTGGAGACCCAAACAAAGAGCACATTCATGCGATGGCCTGTGGGAGTTGATTATCCATACAGAAAAATGAGGAACATTTTCTCCTGGAAGAGTTAGCATTTATCATCACTCTGTTTTTGTCATCATCCTAGGCTTTTATTCTTGTGCAATTTTGTACCTTTCAGTGCTTCATGGTCAGAAATGAATCAAACTCAACTCACCACATCAGCCAGGAACAGCGCAACCCAAGGACTCAGAGAATGGGCCTGTGGTGTGGGGGGGGAGAGCACTGATCAGGAAGCTGGAAGATGAGAATGGCCTCCAGTTTTCTGTTCCTTACTAGCTTTGGGTCTCAGCTTGCTTTTGTTTGTAATTTATAAAATAATACATCTGAATGATATTATAATAATCAAGTATAGTGTCTGGTATATCATTTGTGTCAAATGTAGCTGCACCAATATTTACCCACCAAAACTCAGATAGGCATGAAATGTAATTTTCTTTGTGTATGCATGTTTCTCTGTGTGAGTGTATGTTGTATATGGGATATATGACTGTATATAATGACCACACACATACACACATACATATGACCATATCTTGCTTTAAAGTCATTTCCTTCTGAGGGCAGAAAACATCTACATTTATCAATAAAAGGTAAAACTCTCTCCTGATTTCAGTGTCCCTTTTGTGTAAATATTTAGTTAATTCTAAGTTCAAATTTCATGTCTGGAATGGCAATGCTCATCTGTCATGGAGTCTCCTTAACCCCTTTCTTTTCCAAGGAATATGCAAATCAAAACTATAATAGTGTGGCTGTAATCAAAATGACAAATAACAAGCGTTGGTGAGTATGTGGAAAAGTAAACCCTCAAGCAATGCTGGTAGGAATGTAGAACTATGCAGCCACCTAGGAAAAGAGTCTAGCAGTTCCTCAGAAGGAATTAATATGACCCAGTAATTCCACTGTTGGGTATATACCCAAGAGAAATGAGAGCATGTGTCCACACAAACACTTGTGCATAAATGTTCATAACATCATTGCTAATAACAGCTCCAAAGTAGAAACAACTCAAATGCTCATTGACTAATGAATGGAGACATTAAATGTTGTATATCCATACGGTGGACTATTTAACAATAAAAGGAATATAATACTGATATATACTACAATATGGATGAGCCTTGAAAGCCTTATGCTAAGTGAAAGAAAACATCACAAAGGACACATATTATATGATTTTGTTTATATGAACTGTTCAGAACAGGCAAGCAGTAGAAACAGAAAGTAGATTGATGGTTGTCTAGGGTTGAAGGTGACGGTTAGGGGACATGCAGAATGACTGCTAAAGAATATAGAGCTTTGTTTTGGGATGATGAAATGCTCCCAACTGATTGTGATGATGGTTGCATAATTCTGTGAATAAATATCCTAAAATCCATTGATTTATCAAGAGTGTGAACTTAAAGAGGATAAACTGTTTAATATGTGAATTCTGTCTCAAGAAAGCTCTTAAAAAAGTGAAAAGATGGTCTCTTTCCTGTGATGTTAAGCTGGTAGAATAAAAACTTGAAACTACGAATGAATGACCGTATTTGCCTATTTCTGAAGGAAGCCAACACAAAAGAAAGCAAAGACAAGGGTCAAGAAAGTTTCCTGTAGATATTTTCTGGGTCCCTGATTCAGCCATGCCTGAAGCCATATTCTCTGGTGACTTCTTTGGTTATGCGAATCAGTTAATTCCTTTGTTTTAAAACATTTTGTCTTGAGTGTCTCTATCTTATAATTGAAAATATCCTGACTTATATAGCAAGACAGGCAACCTGGCTTTGTAGCATTTACCTTGGTTACAATTCCAACTCTAATTTGGAACAAGACATCCAGAACTTTCTCAGCTACATAGACCTCAGTGTGGGTAAGAGGTGCCTGACTCTGCACACAGGTGTTCCGGGCTCTGAGAGACCTGCACTGAACCCACTGCTCACCAGGGATGAGAATGGCTGGGACCCCAGTGGCCTGAGGCCCAGAGTCACAGGCCAGCCTGGAACATGAGGCTGATTTTGCTGCAGGGGTAGCTATTTCAATCGCCATAGCTTCTTACTTGAAAATATCTCAGATGCTCAGACATAAAGTATAAAGTAAGTAAACTCATTAAAGCCACGGAACACTGGAACCAGAGATAAAAAGTTACACAAACCTCAGTTTGTTTCTAAAAAGCTATGTGAAATGTATTCAAGTTATTCAATTTAGCAAAAGAAAGACCTTAAAAACAGATGTTTAAGCTGGAAGAAATCTAAGGCATTATCTGGCTCAGGGGTTTCTGTTTTCCAAACTGAGTTAATGAAAAAAGAAAAAGAAAAATACTTTCCTTCCTGTACATTTGAAGTAACAGTATTAAACTCTGATTTCACTCCGAAGAAGCATAGGGTGGCTTCCTTGTGGTTCCAAAGGTGCCATGGGTTGGCCATGCAGGGACCACTCAATAAACGCATTTTCTTACTCAGACCAAACATCATCATCTTATTAAAATTCATTTTAAGAGCAGATTTCATGTTAAAATTTAATTACACAGTTTGAGTTCATCAGGAAGTGAGGATGAGGTAGATATAGGGCTATAGACTGATGGGCAGCAGTCAGGCTCATGGTGGGTGGTGGGGGAAATGGAGAGAAAAGGCAATGTGTCCAAAGATCAGGAGGCAAGAGGAGGAGTCTAAATCAGTCAAAGATGGAGAAGAGGAAAAAGATTAAAGATGGTGGAGAGGGAAGCTCTAAATCATTCAGGTCTCCATCCAGGGCTCCAGTGAGCTGGGACCAGATGGGTTGGGTGGGAGACTGGAGAGCAAGAACTAGGAGTTTGGACAAAGATCTGGGTCAGCAGAAGTCAGGGAAGGGACGAGTCTGGGAACCCAGTGGAGCTCAAGGCCAGCAGGAAGGGCTCACAAAGACCCAACCCTGAGCTGAGGGCCACCTGTTGGGACAGACGTTCCTGGCTGGGTGGGACATCAGGGGCCACATCTTCTTGCATCTGAAACTGGCTCTACCAAGGGCTCTCTTCCCACCTTGACGCAGCCCCCTGACCCCTAGTGCCCAGCTCCGCGTGCTGTGGATTTGGACCTGGCTCCTGTGTTCAGAAGTTGGCACCTGATTTCCAGATAGTCACCCTGCCTGCCAGAGCTCTGGTCTCCACCATAACTCACCCCACAGCTTGGAGCCTGAAACCTACCACTCACTCCCAGTCTCACAGTCACTGTCCTGTGGTGTCCATTGTCCTTCCCCTCCCCCCATGTCACCTCTGCTCCCACCAGACTGTCCCAGTCTTCAGGGCACAATTCCCTCCTCCAGAAACCTGCCCTGTCCCCTGCAGCTTGAGGGAACAATGCTCAGACCGTGATCTGAGCTGCTCCTTTAGCCCTTACATTGCCCACGAGTGTCAGTCATCTGATTTGTGAGCCGTCTTAACCTCTCAGCTAGAGTGGCAAGTCAAGAAAACATTTCCCTTGCAGCCTTTATATCATTGCGCCCAATAAAAGTTTCAGTTGAGTGAATGAGGCCATTGGGTAGAGTTTTCTTTTCCATCTGGCTTCTCAGCCTGATTGCAGGAAACTTTTGTTAACAAGCTGTTCTAAATAACATTGGTTTGGTATTTCAGTGTTTGGAACTGCTTTATTGGGCTCTCGGTAGAAACCAAACCCAAGGGTGCCTTTCAAGTAAAGGACCCAATGTTTAAAGCTTACAGTGAAAATAAAATAATGAATACCCAGGAGGAATCTTGAAGTCAGGGCTGGAATATAAAATTCGTTATAATTAACTTTTGTCCAGCTTGAGAGCTATGAAAGCAGCTCGGAATTTCCCTCAAATCTAATCAACAACCTCCAGGAAAGGAATAAAAGACTGTCCCTGGACCAGAGTCACTTGGGGAGGGATGTCAATGAAGACATCCGGGCTGGCTGGGTCAGGTGATTTACCTGAGCAACAGGGGGCTGTTCCTGGGCCAGGAGAGGAAAGAGAAAGGTGGAAATGCAATGCTTGTTTTCATAGAAAAATGCCAGTGAGTAAAATAAACATAAGTAAAATGTGATGATATTAGATCATTATTGAGCATCTTTTTGGTGTTGATAATGGTATTGTGGTTATGCTTCTAATAAAAGACTCTGTATTTTAGAGATAGCTACTAAATGATTTACTAATGAAGTGATAAGCACCCTGGGATTTGCCTAGAAATAAAAGACGGATGCAAGTCATGGGTAAATGAAAATTTGTTATATTTGCTTTCTCTACTTTTATACGTGTTTGAAATTTTCCATGATTTGCTGTTGCTGTTTAGTTGCTAATTCGTGTCCGACTCTGTGTGACCCCATGGAGTGTAGCCTGCCAGCTCCTCTGTCCATAGGACTTCCCAGGCAAGAATATTGGAATGGGTTACTGTTTCCTCCTTCAGGGAATCTTCCCCACCCAGGGATGAAATCCAAGTCTCCTGTGTCTCCTCTGGAGCCACCAGGGAAGCCCCTACCTTAATACAAAGTGAAAATGAATAAAACACTCCTGAGCCATCCCTGCTGGCTGATTCCTACCATTCATGGCTATGGCTTCAGAATTTCTTCACAAGCTGATTGAGAGTGGTTGGGGGTATGAGGGTCAACTAAGGAAATTCTATGAAGTATGTTTGCATAACAAGGACATTCCTTTTACTCAGATGGTTTATTTGGAATGACCTGGTGATGCCAAGGTGGCAGTTATAGGAGAGGGGATGGTAAAGCAACCCAAAGAGTGGCTAATCCTGGGGAACTCCTGGTGAGTTTTTCTTGAAGTCAGACTCCTTCTGGAACATTTGACCTGTTTCTGCAGTTTTGGGGACTTAGAGGAGGAAGAGAATCAGCCAAGCCACAACTACAGCTTTATCTGGCTACAGAGGGACTTGGTCTACTCCTGTGACCTAGGCTGGCCTTGCTCTGTATGGCCAAGCACTGGACTCAGAGTTCAAAGAGTATTTGCAGGTTGATTAATTGATCTATCAGTGGATGATCCCTGTAAAGTCAGGTTGTTGGGAGCATGCACTTGGCCCAAGCCTAGGCACACTCCACAAGTAGGCATCCCCTCCCTCGGATCCCACATATTATCTACCCCTTGCATATATCAAGACTGCATAGAACAGTTAAGCAGTTAGCTCAGGGTCCTGAAGGTACAGAGTGAGCATTATTCACTTAAAATGAATATGGGAAATGCACACGAAAAAGCCCACCAAGTCATTTACTTATCCATGAGGGGACCTGTAATTTTAACTTGCATGTGCTTGTGATTCTCGAATCTGTCGTGGTCCGGGTGTGGGTTGGAAAAGAGTTTCCAGACATGAGACAGAATGAGAGGGAAATAAAGTATTAGAGTGGGAGATGCTGTTAGAACAGCAGGCCAGCTCAAGGGAGAACCAACGTTGAACAGAGGTCCTTAGTCCACTTTTATACCCAGGGTACAAAGAGTGGGATAGGGGTCTTGTGGGTGATTTGCTGATTGGATGAGGCATGATTACTGGGTGGGGGAAGAGTAGGGCAAATACCTTCTCCCTATGGGGTAGGAGGAGAGACAGGTTATACTGTTCCATTAATAGCTATAACCTGGGGGAGGGAAGAACAATAAGGGTCTGGTTTTTCCATTCCTGCATTCCAAGACCTTCCTTGGTTTTATCTGTTCTTTCATCCTTGGGTCACCACAGAATCCACTTCCCAAGAACAAATAACTTCCCCAAATTCTGGAGATTTCCCTGGTGGTCTAGTGGTTAAGACTCCCTGCTTCCAATGCAGAGGGTGTGGGTTTGATCCCTGGTCAAGGAGCTAAGATTCCACATGCCACTGTCATGACCAAAAATTAAAAATAAATAAAACAACGATAAGCATAATAAAATAATTTTTTACAAAGAAATACTTTAAAAAATTCTAGGTCTGTATTTCACTGGTCTACTAGGCAACTCTACTCTGGGATCTTCTACACAAAACTCAATTCAGCATTTCCAGTGCTGAATCTATTATTTTTTTCCAAACTCATTCCTCTTGCTGTATTACCTGATTTGGGAACCGGCCGGGCCAGAAACTCTGGTGTCATCACTCTGACCCTCACTTCTTTGTCCCCATGCTCAGGTATTTCTGTCTCCTGAACACCTCTGGAACTATTCACTCTCTTAAATCTGAGGACCACCAATGGTTAAGATGCTCATCATCTTTCTCTTGGATCCTGTCAGCAGACCACAGCCTCAGTACTTGTAAGTGAATGGATTTAGGGTATTTCCTTGAATGACAAGTGAATAGACAATCTCAGGAAGGTAAGTAGGGGCCAGTCCATGAAGGCCATACTGAGAACTGGGTCTTTATCTGTGCCGTTTCCCTAATCTTTGCAGGAAGCGGTGATAGTAGTAGTAGCAGTGTAGTCACTCAGTCGTGTCCGACTCTGTGACCCACTGGACTGTAGCCTGTCAGCCTCCTCTGTCCGTGGAATTCTCCAGGCAAGAATACTGGAGTGGGTTGCCATTCCCTTCTCCAGCGGATCTTCCCAACCCAGGGATTGAACACGGGTCTCCCACATTGCAGGCAGATTCTTTACCATCTGAGCCACCAGGGAAGCCCTACACTGGCCTACATGGTATTTAAAAGTACACTTTTAATTTGAAGTTACACTCACACTAGGGAGATTTTATATCAAAATCAAGATTTTCAGCTCCTTTTGAATAATCAGATGATCTACAATACTGATAGCGGCTCCCTCTTCTATTCACCAGTCTTCACTCATCTCTAATGCCTCCCTGTCCTTGGTCCCAAGTGAGAGGAGCCAGGTAGCATCACACTTTGCACTGTGTTTTTTCTTAGAGTAAGTTAGATTTTTCTAATTCCTTTACCCCCTCAACTGTTTTCTCATCTTCCCAGTCTCTATAGGCATTTCAGGTTTTGACATTTAAAAATCAACTTCTTCAAATGAATTCAATGGAATTTTTATTTGATACTGTCTCTTATCCATTTAAAAATTAAAATACAAATGTCTCTTTAACTGTTTTTAAAAAGAAGAAAATCAATTTCCCCAGTTCAGTTCTGGAAACCATCCTTGGGTTTGCTGCCCTCTCTCCTGTGGTCTTATCCTGCTACAGATGTAAGGTCCTTAGCCAAGAGGAAGGCACCATGGCACTGTCTAGGTATCACAGACAAATTGCCTTGGTCCTTGGTTTCAGATAGTCTCAAATGGCTACATTGGCTCCACACAACTTAGGAACTCTTACTACAAAGGGGTCTGGGAAATGTAGTTTTTAGTTTTCCAGAGGCTTCAGGACCAGAAGGCAAGCAGAAGAGGAAAGTGTGTGGTGGGTATTGACAGAGGCTGTCTACAATATCTGCCCCAATGACTCCCCAAACTCTTCCAGTGAAAATTTCAAGCAAGAAAGTAAGAAGAGAATCAAATAAATACTATGAAAGCTGTGAAGACAAAGAGCCTACAGCCAGGCTCCATAGTTCTAACATTTCTTTGCCATCTCATATCTTATCTTAAAAATTAATGGTGAAATTGGCTTTTACTCTATCATATGCCTATGTTTGGTTGTTTACATAAAATTGTGACATTTTCCCTGGAAGCTTTCTGGAAAAACTGATGCTCTAGATAAAAACAGCACTTTTATGTAACAACTGTTCATACTCCCGGGATGCTGAGAAGCTCTACTGGGGTAGTTCCATCTGCCCTGGCCTGACAGGTTTGGGGTGAAGCCAGTGTGACAACGTTTAGAGACATGCAGATCCCTGGGCCTCACCCAGGCCCCAGCACCACCAGAAAACAAAGTCAAGAATTCCTCATTGTTGAGGAAACCAGAATTGAAAGAGACACGTGTACCCCAATGTTCATCGCAGCATTGTTTATAATAGCCAGGACATGGAAGCAGCCTAGATGCCCATCAGCAGACGAATGGATAAGGAAGCTGTGGTACATATACACAATGGAATCTTACTCAGCCATTAAAAAGAATACATTCGAATCAGTTCTAATGAAGTGGATGAAACTGGAGCCTGTTATACAGAGTGAAGTAAGCCAGAAAGAAAAACACCAATACTGTATACTAACACATATATATGGTATTTAGTCAATCAGTAAAGATAACCCTGTATGTGAGACAGCAAAAGAGACATAGATATATAGAACAGTATTATGGACTCTATGGGAGAGGATGAGGCCGGGATGATAAGGGAGAATGGCATTGAAGCATGTAAATTATCATATGTGAAATGAATCGCCAGTCCAGGTTTGATGCATGATACAGGGTACTCGGGGCTGGTGCACCAGGATGACCTGGAGGGATGGGATGGGGAGGGAGGTGGGAGGGGGTTCTGGAAGGGGAACACATATACACCCATGGTGGATTCATGTCAATGTATGGCAAAACAAATACAATATTGTAAAGTTAAAAATAGATAAATAAACTAATTTAAAGTAAAAAGAAACAAAAAAAATAAAGTTAACAGTACATTAAATAAAAAAAAAAAGAATTCCTCAGTGTTGAGGTTTGGACTCTCAACTGTAGGGTCAGGAACCAGGCAAGAGAAGCCCATGGAGGGTGGGGGATGCTATTCTCATTCCTTCTCAGAGGAGCTGGGGAAGATGGAATAGTGTGAGTATTCTTACTACCTCTATTGCTCTCATGGGTAATTTCTCCTGTATCACACAACTCCCTATCAGTTTGCAAATAAATTCAACCTCTTTCCGCCATGATGACTGCTTCCCATTTGTAATTCTCAAGCTCTTATCTGCAAAACATTTAACATTCTTATTAAAGCCTGTTTAAAGATGTCTTCCTTTGATAAAGTGGTAATTACCGGGTATATGGGTTGTACTTAGGGATCTTTTATCATATGACGATCAATGGGATTGATTTAGCTTCTGAGCACTATGGATCTGAATGTTTTCCAGCCAACAGTAGCACCACCAAATGGTAATCAGGTCATCGTTATTACAATGGATAATAGATAAATCCCTGACAGGAATGGGATTTGAGAATACCATGATTCCCTAGGGTCCTTCCTTTGCAGTCTTAGCATCATTAATGGGAAATAGTCCAGATTCTAATTTTTCTATTTCCATTCCTGCTCTGAGGACCCAAGGACATTCTTGTCAATGCTGCCTAATTGCCTGGTTATAATTTTTAAAAAGTACATCTCTTGGATAAAGAAAATTATATGTGTTCATTGCAGTTTCCTCATTTAAACCCCTATAAGTTTGAGAAAATGTGTTTTTAACAATTTACAACTATTTTGGAAAACAAGAGATGGTACTACTAGTGGAAATTGTGAGGTTTGCCTGAAAGTCAGAAGGCAAATGAAATTGATTTGAAGCAGGAAACCTAATTCCAAAATATGAGAAGGAGAAGGAAAGGACTCTTAAAAAGCAGGAAGGGATTCTAGGGGGAGCTCAGAGCTGGACAAGGTGGGTACAGAGATCTGAAGGGGTTCTGGTTGGCATATGAGAGGAGAAGCAGACAGGTGGTTCTAAACCTCTCCCCTCTCCCACTGCTTATGCTGGTAGTAGGTGACAGAAATGTCAATGTTCAGGTGGGAGCAGTGAGTGTAGATGCTTAGGTCGCCAAGCAGGCAGGACCTTTCATGCCCAATGACTCAAAAAGAAACCAGTGGTCCTCATGTCCAGAAGGCTGGACTCTTCCCAGGCAGTTGCATGTCACCCATTGCCTGCATCCATGATGATGCATGTGTGCATGCTGAGTCACTATATTGGGTCCAATTCTTTGCAACCCCTTGGACTGTAGCCTGCCAGGCTCCTCAGTCCATGGGATTTCCCAGGCAAGAGTACTGGAGTGGGTTGTGATTTCCCCTTCCAGAGGATCTCCCTGAATCAGGATCAAACCATCAGTGATGATAAACTGGTAAATCATAGTACACACTCAGACAGGCTTTCAGGACAACTCCATTGCAAAGATGAACACACAGCCAAAATGTATTAAACATTGAAGAAAGTAGGGAAAACCACTAGTCCATTCAGGTATGACCTAGATCAAATCCCTTATGAGTATACCGTGGAAGTGACAAATAGATTTAAGGGTCTAGACCTGATAGACAGAGTGCCTGATGAACTATGGACAGAGGTTCGTGACATTGTACAGGAGACAGGGATCAAGAAAATCCCCATGGAAAAGAAATGCAAAAAAGCAAAATGGCTGCCTGAGGAGGCCTTACAGATAGCTGGGAAGAGAAGAGAAGCCAAAAGCAAAGGAGAAAAGGAAAGATATTCCCATCTGAATGCAGAGTTCCAAAGAATAGCAAGGAGAGATAAGAAAGTCTTCCTCAGCGATCAATGCAAAGAAATAGAGGAAAACAACAGATTGGGAAAGACTAGGGATCTCCTCAAGAAAATTAGAGATACCAAAGGAACATTTCATGCAAAGATAGGCTATATAAAGGACAGAAATGGTATGGACCTAGCAGAAGCAGAAGATATTAAGAAGAGGTGGCAAGAATACACAGAAGAACTGTACAAAAAAGATCTTCATGACCCAGATAATCACGATGGTGTGATCACTCACCTAGAGCCAGACATCATGGAATGTGAAGTCAAGTGGGCCTTAGAAAGCATCACTATGAACAAAGCTAGTGGAGGTGATGGAATTCCAGTTGAGCTATTTCAAATCCTCAAAGGTGATGCTGTGAAAGTGCTGCACTCGATATGCCAGCAAATTTGGAAAACTCAGCAGTGGCCACAGGACTGGAAAAGGTCAATTTTCGTTCCAATCCCAAAGAAAGGCAATGCCAAAGAATGCTCAAACTACCGCACAATTGCACTCACCTCACATACTAGTAAAGTAATGCTCAAAATTCTCCAAGCCAGGCTTCAGCAATACATGAACCGTGAACTTCCAGATGTTCAAGCTGGTTTTAGAAAAGGCAGAGGAACCAGAGATCAAATTGCCAATATCCGCTGGATCATCGAAAAGGCAAGAGAGTTCCAGAAAAACATCTATTTCTGCTTTATTGACTATGCCAAAGCCTTTGACTGTGTGGATCACAATAAACTGTGGAAAATTCTGAAAGAGATGGGAATACCAGACCATCTGACCTGTCTCTTGAGAAACCTGTATGCAGGTCAGGAAGCAACAGTTAGAACTGGTCATGGAACAACAGACTGGTTCCAAATAGGAAAAGGAGTTCGTCAAGGCTGTATATTGTCACCCTGCTTATTTAACTTATATGCAGAGTACATCATGAGAAACGCTGGGCTGGAAGAAACACAAGCTGGAATCAAGATTGCCGGGAGAAATATCAATAACCTCAGATATCCAGATGACACCACCCTTATGGCAGAAAGTGAAGAAGAACTAAAGAGCCTCTTGATGAAGGTGAAAGAGGAGAGTGAAAAAGTTGGCTTAAAGCTCAACATTCAGAAAACTAAGATCATGGCATCCGGTCCCATCACTTCATGGGAAATAGATGGGGAAACAGTGGAAACAGTGTCAGACTTCATTTTTTTGGGCTCCAGAATCACTGCTGATGGTGATTGCAGCCATGAAATTAAAAGACGCTTACTCCTTGGAAGGAAGGTTATGACCAATCTAGATAGCATATTTAAAAGCAGAGACATTACTTTGCCAAGAAAAGTCCGTCTAGTCAAGGCTATGGTTTTTCCAGGGGTCATGTATGGATGTGAGAGTTGGGTGGTGAAGAAAGCTGAGCGCCGAAGAATTGATGCTTTTGAACTGTGGTGTTGGAGAAGACTCTTGAGAGTCCCTTGGAATGCCAGGAGATCCAATCCATCCATCCTAAAAGAGATCAATCCTGGGTGTTCATTGGAAGGTCTGATGTTGAAGCTGAAACTCCAATACTTTGGCCACCTCATGCGAAGAGTTGACTCATTGGAAAAGACCCTGATGCTGGGTAGGATTGGGGGCAGGAGGAGAAGGGGACGACAGAGGATGAGATGGTTGGATGGCATCACCGACTCCATGGACATGGGTTTGGGTAGACTCCGGGAGTTGGTGATGGACAGGGAGGCCTGGCGTGCTGCAGTTCATGGGGTCGCAAAGAGTCGGACACGACTGAGCGACTGAACTGAACTGAACTGGAGAAAATAAAAATCACACAAGAGAGGCACTAATGAAACAGACAGGGGCGTGGGAACCCGAGGAGGCACAGTTAATCAGAGAATAAAATCTCAGAAGCATGAGAGAGAATTTTACGCTAAGCAAGAATAAGTTAGCTTAAAAACCAGCTTCAGGTTTTTTAAGAAATCCGTTCCTTTTTCTTTTAGCATTAATACTTATGATTTCATTTTGTATATGTAGATCTCTGATCTATCTGAAGTTTATCCTACTGTACATGTAAAGTATTGGTCCAGTGTGGTCTTTTCCCAAATGACTGGCCAGTTATCTGAAACCAGTGATTACCCATCCCATTTCCCCCAGTAATCTGAGACACTGTCTTTATCCAATACTGGTTTGACATATATTCTTTGGTCCTACTTCAGGTCTTTCTATGGTGCTCCATTGATCTGTCTGTCTCTTCAGCCACCAATTTGTTTAAGTATCGAGGATTTCTAGCATATTTTAATATATGATAAGGCTATACCCTATTCTCCACTACTTTTCTCTTTTTTGTGGTTTTCCTGGCCAATTTTGTCTTTTTATTTCTCCATAGGAAATTCAATTTATCTTTGCAAGTTCCAAGGTGGTGGTGGTGGGATGGCTTTTTGTTTCTGTAGAGATCACAAATTCTTCACATAATATGAGCAGGATTAAAATCTTTATGATGTTATCCTCCTACACAACAATACATTTTATCTTCCATTGGTTGAGGTCTGCCTTTTTTACTTTCAGGAGTGTTTTACAGTTTTGCATAAAAGGTTTACACATTTCCTGTTCAATTTATTTCTAGATATTTTATCTTTCTGATGCTAAAGGGTAGTGGCAATAGTTTCTGTTTTGCTTGTTTTTAACTTTAACAGGAATGTCTTTGGTAGTTCTCCATTAAAGAAGAAGCTGACCTTTGAGTTGAAACACATCTATTTTATCAGAACTCGATTTAATTTTTAAAGTATTATTTGGCCAGCTGGAGAATTAGGGGAAATTGTGTTCCAGAATTGTGTAAGAGAAAGGCACACTTAGAGAACAGTAAGTCATTTAAAATAATTGTAAGTGGCAGGAGGCTAGGTTGCCTGTTATGGGAAAGGCAGGAAATGTGGATGAAGACCATAAGAGGAAGATCATGAAGACCTCACAGCTTGGACTTTCTTCCATAGTATAAAAACCACCAACAGGCTTTAAGCAGGGGGATGGCATGATTAGATTTGTATTTTAGTAAGATTCTTCTGGATGCCATGGCTGTTTGGTTCCACTGGCAAAACATTTCCAATATGACTGCAAATCAGACCAGCTACATCCCCACTGAATAAGCCAGGAGGAAGAGTAAGCACTGAATAAGCCAGGAAGATGAACAAGTTAGGTCCAGAAAAAGAAAATTGCAGCTATATCACTTTTTTTTTTCTTTGATGACTTAAAAATGATGGACTAAGTAAATCTACTTAGAACTACACTGAAGGATATTTTCTCTTTTTTTCTATAGTTTCAGAACATTTTCAGGTTTTTCCCTTCAAATCTGAAAGTCTAGCTAGGGAGATTCAGTTCCAGGAGACTGCCAAGTCTTTACCCACCTCGGTGTGAGCTCGAGTGGGCAGACCTAGTCAGGAAGTGGCCCCCAGAAATGTGGCAGGGCCTGAGGGACACTTACAGATAGTCCCAGAAGTACTTCCTTTGGCTGAGGACATGACTCCCTTCTCTCCCTCTCTGTTTTCCTGATG
Source organism: Giraffa tippelskirchi (assembly GCF_054371585.1). NCBI lineage: Eukaryota > Metazoa > Chordata > Mammalia > Artiodactyla > Giraffidae > Giraffa > Giraffa tippelskirchi. The sequence continues at coordinate 14,036,853 of NC_137283.1, read as the reverse complement.
GAGGTGCTGGATATAATCAAACACAAGGCACAGCTTAGTGGACAAAGGATATGATGTTTGTATTCATGAAAAATTCAACCCTAATTACACCTCTGGGAGCCAGTGGAAGTTATTGAAACAGTGTGTCCAGGGTGTCCATCTTGTTAATAGATGTTGGCGATGCATGTACTTATTTTCCATGCCATTCATAAAGCCTTTGATGGACAGAAAGAAGCTACTTGTGTCAGTCCATAAAATAATAAGATATGAAGGATATTATGATAACTCTTTGGGATGATTCTCATTTAGTATCTGGTCTAGGAGAATGTCTTTCCTCCCTTTAGTGCAATATTCCAATAACTGGAATAGTCAGCTTAGCAGGAGTTCTGAAAAGTAGACATACTAACTTTGGCTCAGACACCAGGGAGGCATTTTGCTGCCATTAAAAAGAAATTATTTTCAATATGTCTGTGAAGGAAATAGTCTTTAAATTTTATTTCTGACTCTCAGTTTAGTAGTGATAGCTCCTAGGTTTCAATAACATGGACTGACATATAGAAAACATTTAATCACATGGTTTTTGACCCTACTGAGATGGGGAAAAGAAAGTTTTCTAAGGTCTAAGGCAGACCAGACATGACACTTATTTATTTCAACATGACAGCCAGCTTTCTGAAAACTGATGAGCAGTCAGTTAAGGTAAACACAAAAAACACAAAGGGAAAACGAGCTGGTTCTTTTGTTAGAAGACAGAGTGACTTCCACCAAGCCTGTGTAGGTTAAACCATATGAAACTTCTGATATTCTACTGCGTTTGACCTACAAAACCAGTCATTTCATATAGCTCGGCCTATGCTTTAGGAATAACATCATGTTCACTACCCTAGAACATGGCATAAGCTGCCATTTCTTTAACTCTAAAGCCTTAAGCTCCCTGAATGCAGCCTCCTGTCCTAAAACCCTCAGGTCCTCTCTTGCATCACAAATCCATGTCTGCAGCCCAGACCAGTCTACTAGTCTTCATGCCCATGGAACCAAAAGTCCCTGGGTGTCTCCACAAGGAACTCAATTTGATAATTTAAGAAATATGTCCACAAACTCTTTGAAATGCTTCCCTTTAAGAGATGGAGTCCAATCCCTCTCCTCTTAAATGTGGACTGAACTCGGTGACTTGCTGTTGATGAACAGAATGGAGACGTGTGTAGCTTCTGAGACTGGATCAGGAAAAGCACTGCAGCTCCTGCCTTGGTCCCTTTCTCTCATCATTCACTCTGGAAGATTCCACAGTGCTGTGAGCAGCCCTACAGACAGGTCCACATGGTAAACTGATTCCCTCAGCCAACAGGCATGTGAGAGAACTATTTTGAAAGTGAAAAGTGGATCCTTCAGTTTCAGTCAAGCTTTCAAAACTGTGCATCTTTGGCCAACATCTTGACTGCAGTCTCATCAGAGACTCTAGACAGAATCACCCAGCTAAGAATATCTCAAATTCCTGACCCACAGAGACTGTGAGATAATAAATATTTGTTGCTGTAATCCAGGAAGTTCATGGTAATTTGTCACACAGCAATAGATAATGAATACATTCAAGAAAAAGAAGCCCAAGTCTTCATTCACTGTTGTATTAGTTTCCCAGGATTACTGTAGGAAATTACCACAAATTTGTTGGTAAAGAATCCGCCTGCAATGCAGGAGACCTTGGTTCGATTCCTGGGTTGAGAAGATCTGCTAGAGAAGGGATAGGCTACCCACTCCAGTATTGTTGGGTTTCCCTTGTGGCCCAACTAGTAAAGAATCCTCTTGCAATGTGGGAAACCTGGGTTTGATCCTTGGGTTGGGAAGATCCCCTGGAGAAGGGAAAGGTTACCCACTCCAGTATTCTGGCCTGGAGAATTCCATGGACTATATAGTCTATGGGGTTGCAAAGAGTCAGACATGACTGAGCGACTTTTACTTTCACCTTTCAACTCAGCCAGTCATTCCAGGAAACCAGAAACATTTTAGACTCTTCTATTTCACTCACCCTGAACATCAATTGATCACTGAGTTTTATAGCCTCTACTTGTTAGACACCTCAGACCTGTCCCATTCTGCCAGCCCCACATTCACTGCTTCAGTTGGCTTCTTCATTTCCTTGCAGCCACGTGGCTAGAATTGCTTCCTGAGTGGTCCCCTTCACTTCCAACTACTCCTCATCTCTTTGCAACCAAAGTTGTTTTTCTAATGTTCACCAAGGCACTCTTCTGCCTGCAAGTCTTTAATAACTGCTTGTTCCCTCAAGAAGTCTTTGGGTTAACCCCCAAATTCATCCAAGATCTAGATTCCCCTCCCTCACCTCCTGCCATTTTCCACAAGCATCTTTGGTTTTAGTAATACCAAATTTCCCTTCAGACAAGACATTAGGAAAGCCAAGTTGTTTCATGCAGGCACTGGGCATTCCATCTGAAATGCCCATGACTTTCTCCTTTCCCACCTTTATCTAGGTATATTCAAATGTGTTTAAAATTCAGCTTACATTTCATCTCTTCCTAGAAGCCTTCCCCAAGTCCCCAGAGGGATTCCGCTGCTTCACCTACAGACTCCCCATGCAGTAGGATAATTCTGAAACCATCGTTCCCTTTTAAATTGTGCTTCCATGAAATCTCACGCCCATTCACCTTTTTATCCCTAATGCCTGACACAAATGTTGCATGTGGTAGGTAACCAGCAAAAGTTTGTTGCCTAATAAACAAGTGAATAAAAGAGTCAGGAAAAGCAACATTTATGGCATGATTATAGAACTTTGATTGGAAAAAAAACTTTTTTCTTGATAGTGTAGATTTGCCCCTTTGTTTATTTAACAATATTCAGAATTCTAGATTAACATGGTGGTGTCTTCTAAAAATTCACCAGCCTGGGAACTGGGCCCCGCTCACACACCTCTGACCACGGAGGAAAGGGACAAAGCAACAGGGGAAAGTCACAGTCATCATCATCTCAATGCCTGTCATCCAAGAAGGATGGGGTTAAGCTTCCTCATTCATGAAACAACCAAGGGTAAACAGACTGAGCTTGAAGGAATCCAAAAATCGCCTTCTTCTTCCAAAAGACACGCTAGTCAAATTAAATGGAGGCCTGAAGAGAGTTGACAGATCTCTGTTTTGGAAAAGGAGGTGGTGGCTCCTCTTCCAGCAGATGGAAGGTCTCTGTGGCCTGAGGGGGAGGGAGTATTTCTAGTATTTGGGCTTCCCACAGGTGCGTCTCCATGGCTACCTTTTCAATATCCCTAGAAACAAGGGCCAGGCTGATGGAGACATCTGCCAGAGGGCAACTTGGATTTTCCACATGGAGCCACCACAGCCTTGCTGGAGAATGCCCAGGAAGAGAGGAAAGGGGGACAGGGCTAGTTGAAGGGGCAACTGAAGGGCTTGATGGGCCAGCAGAGGGGACCTACCAACTAGCTTGAGTGAATGGCCCAGGACATCAGCCTTGGGGAAACCCTGGAGAAATGGGAAGATGGCTCGAGTAACAGGAGAGGTCGGCAAGGCTCATGCAACAGGCTCAGCAGTGGCCTAACATATCAGGAAGAGAGGCCAAGAAGCAACAATAGGCTGTCAAGGAAAGGCTGGGCTAGGCAGGGCTGCATGCTCCCAGAATCTTTGTACCTGTCCCTGGGCCTCACAGAGGTGAAGACCGTCTGTTGGTCCTGATAAAGATGGTCACAAAGAATGCCCCTGAGTCTGAGCAGAGAGACAGGGATATTTCCTGAGTAGATGGGGCAGAAGTTAGAGCCTACAGGAAGGTCTGCTGGGATGACCTCCAAGAATGGAGGTGGAAGAACCCTGCAGGTCAGGGGCATTTGCCAGTTTCCTAAGTGTTCCTGCCTGCATACTCTCATGTGTGGTACAATATGTGATTCTTGAGTAAAAGAACTAAAACCTGCATGATAGGGATCCCAAATTTCCTCCTTGCCTTCTAACTTTGTCCCTTTTTCTTATTTCTTTGCTATAGAGCTCCCTCAAGTTGGAATCCTTGACTAGAAGATAAGCCACAGGGCTTGCAAAAATGCATCTTGGAATATACTATGCTGACAATGGTGTTGGGATTGCACCAACGACCTGAGCAAGAGGCAGAAAACCAGGAAAGTGAAAGTCACTCAGTTCCGTCCAACTCTTTGAGACCCCATGGACTGTATAGTCCATGGAATTCTCCAGGCCAGAATACTGGAGTGGGTAGACACTCCCTTCTCCAGGGGATCTTCCCAACCAAGGGCTCGAACCCAGGTGTCCTGCATTGCAAATGGATGCTTTACCAGCTGAGCCACCAGGGAATCCCAAAGTGTGAAAATGTTAGTCATTCAGTGTGTCTAACTCTGCAACCCCATGGACTGTAACCCACCAGGCTCCTCTGTCCATGGAATTCTCCAGGTAAGAATACTGGGGTGGGTAGATGTTCCCTTCTCCAGAACTCAGGTCTCTTGCATTACAGGCAGACTCTTTATCATCTGAGTCAAAGTGACCTTTAAACCATGAGTTTCCATTAAAGGCAAAAACTTCTGCCTAAACCCAAACCAAGTGTCCATATATTCAGTTTTCCCTTTCTGATAAAAAACCCTGACTGTTTTAATCTGGGGTCACCTGTCCTTTAAGTACTCTCTGATGTGTCTTGGTTGAATAAAGTACTTAATTTCTATTTGAGTCACTTAAATAATTTTCTGATACTCAGAAAAATGGCTCTAGAATGTTATTCTGGTTGTGTTCCCAAAGTCACCTTTTGGCAAGTGTCCAGTGGCATTCAGGGATGGCAGGATAAGCCTCTCTCTGCTGTGGTGTTGGGCTTCTTTGTCCAACCTTGCTTTGCCAAGCACATGGCTGTTCAGGACAGGGAGAGTTGAGGGGGGGTGAGCACATAGGGGTTAGTGCAAATCACAATTCTTCACTCTTTTTTTTCTCTTGGCCACACTGTGTGGCATGTAGAACTTCCCTAACGAGAATCAATCCTGTGTCTCCTGCAGTGAAAGTATGGAATCTTAACCACTGGACCACCAGGGAAGTCCATGAATTAGTGCAGATCAGATGGAGCATCATGGTCAGCTCACCTGTCTCAGCCCATCTATAAGGAAAAAGATGGGGTGGAGTAGGGACAAGAGAGAGGAAGTTTAATGTCCTTGGGTACATGATAAGTATAAGCTTCATCTTACAAAATAAAGAATTCAAGAACTAGAACTTGCTGTATATTCCATGACTCCAATTTCTCACTCAAGTCCCGATTCTGCTGGGCTACAAGAAAAACAACCTCATTTCTTCCTGGGAAACCCCACCCTCTAGGTGGGCCCACAATCCCAGGTCTTGCACAGCACCAGGGCCTTGGGGAAAAGGAGCTCTATTTGGTCCTTAGTCATGGGTGCTCACAGGGATTCGTGATGACATCTGTCATCCAGTCTTCCCAACTCCTTCAGGCTGGGCAGATCTGGAAGAGAATTAGTATCTCTTTGTGAAGCATCAATTCAAGTCAACATGATCTCTAGGTGAGGGAACACCACCCACTCTGCAGAGGGTTTGCTTTTGCCAACCAGGGAAGTTCAAAGGAATTTGGGGATTCAAGACTGTTGAATTTGCTATCAAAATGTTTCCATCCCAGGTGTCAAGCTCTCACTCTTTTCCTATTAGCACCTCATAGAGGGGATTGTTTTCTTAATTTCTCTTTCTGATAGCTCGTTGTTAGTATATAGAAATGCAACAGGTTTCTCTATAATAATTTTGTATTCTGCAACTTACTGAATTCATTGATGGGTTCTAATAGTTTGTTGGACCACCAAAAAACTTAGAATTTTCTTTAGGATTTTTTAATATACAGTATCATGTCATCTTCAAACAGTGTGACAATTTCACTTCTTTTCCACTTTTAAAAATAGTTAAAATATATAAGGAATATAGAAAGATATTGACAATTTTAATCCAATAATCCAATTCATGGAGTTAAACTTGAAGGGAATAATGAACTTAAAGGAAAAAGATAAATTCACAAAGATATTTTAGGCTCTTACCTCCTTTAAGAAAAAAGCTAGAAATATGAATGTTTAACAGTAGTAACTCTGGTTCATTCACTCCTTCATTTCATAGACATTTATTTAGCTTTTACTATGTGCTAAACATTAGGTTAGGAAAAAAACAAATATGGCATTTGTTTAGGGATCTGCTGGAGGGAACGTGCAAACACATTTAGTTCACAATGTGAGAAAAACCACCACAAGGCTGATTTCTCATCTTTAAATGATTTCAGTGTACTTTCCCCACCACCTCCCCAGATGAATTGATTTCCAATTCATTTGACATTAATTTCTAATGTAATTGCAATCTGGTTTTATAAAAGATAAACAAAAATGATTTTTCAGGTAGCACATATTGATCACCCATAGCACTGAAATATTGAAGAGTCACAAGATAGGGGAGATGATATTTGCTTAACAATAGAATTGTATCCATCAAGTTTTAATGGCCTGAGAGAAGATGCATGGGGGGAAATGAGCATGATTTATTTGTAAATGTAAATCTTATCAGTTTTTAATGATTACTTTTTACTCTCTCTGAGCCTAAAATGATGCCTCAAAGGTGGCTTACTTCAAGATAGTAGGGGATCACACTTACTCTGTTGCAGGGCCCAAGTTAGCAGCCAGGTAAGCACATGGGAATAGGTACGTGAAGAGACCTAAGTTTACATCAGAGGATCAGCCTAAGTCTACATCAGAAGATCAGCTTGTTGCTGATCTTTCTTAACACAAAGGTTTTCTGTTCATAATCTCAAAGTGGAACTGAGGCTCAGATGCTTTAATGTTCACTTGATAATCTACTCTTCAAAGTATGTTTATGTAAAACACTAAAACTTTTCATGGTTGAATCAGACCTAGATGACGATTTAGGATGTCTGTAGTCCATTTCTCTGCCTTTAGATGGGACCATGGCTACTTCAACTCGGAAAGATGAGAATTTATCTTTTAAAAAAATCAGTGATATATCTGAAGCTTGCTAAAATGCATGTTTTCTAAATCCAACAAGAGACACTTAATTCAGTATCTCTAGAACTTGGACATATGCATTTATTACTTGACCCCAGGTGATTGTGAAGCAGATGAATTTCTAACCAGACCTTAAGGAAAATAGATCTATAGGAAATGATTTTAAGAAATATTAGTTCATCAGCTCTCTATAGAATTTACAAGCATAAAGAATAGTAACAATCATTTGATGTTTTTCAACATTCTATATAGCATTTATTAAAATTATAAATAATTAAAAATTATTTTAAAATTTCAAATAAATAAATCAGTGATAATGGTAATTGCCCTCAGAGCTAGTTAGCCATTTCTGCTAGTTTGCTCCATTGTTTTGAGATTTTAGCATTTCTTATGCTTCAGTATAAACTTAGTTACCAGGATCATAATTTTACCTTGGCCATCCCACACCCTGCCCCCCCACCCCCATTTTCCTCTCCACCTACTCAATACCTTTGGCTCTACTTGGATACTCTTATTATTAACAGCAAGTCTAGAAAATGGGAACAAATCTATAGCAACAAGAAGAGATCACTGGTTTCCTGGGGATTGGGAGGGAAGCTGGGAAGAGATATCAGGAAACTTTGGCGGGGGTGGGGTGGGTAGAAATATTTGTTATCTTGATTGTCATGATGGCTTCAAGGGTGTAAACACATGTCAAAAGTGACCAAATGGCACACACTATGTGTTATTTATTGTACTTTAGTTATACCTCAATAAAGTTATTTAATAAGTCCTTAGCTATCTGAACTTCTTTCAGATCCAGCCTAATTTAAAAGCTTTGGTTTTACTCATTTGTAAAGCCAGACCCCTCAGTCAATAGCTTGTCTCCCCAGTCCCCAGAGCTGGAAACCACAGCAGTAACCTAACCAAGCTCCACTTTATAAGATAGCCTTAGCTCCCTGTAATCATGTAACCACTTCACTATCAAAGAAGCTCGGAGAAATTAAGTCAGTTGCAATTTGTTCTTGTCAGAGAGCATTACACTTGCAGTTCTGCTGGTTGTGGGCGACTCTGACATTGGAGAGGCAATAGAGTGGACATTTCGTAGATGAATATTCCGGGGAGGACATTCAACTTCATGTATATTGCCCACCACCCCCACCAAGATCTCCTCAAGGCCGTGACTAAACCTTTCTCTTTCTGAATGTGTTTGTTGAGGTGTACTGGGGTCCACCCAGTGTCTCCTTCCCAGCAGCAGCCCTGTGGTGTTATGGAGAAGAGAATCTAGGGCTTCTTCCACATCAGGCCCCATCAGTCCCTTATCTCCATTCCCTTCATGAGGGAGCAGTGAAGAGCGGACATGAGAACACTGAGTATCTTAGAACACTTCCAGAGCCTTCCAGAGTCAAGGCTCCAGTTGCATTTCACTCAAAGGCAGAGGCAGAGGGGATTGATGATGAAGACATGTACCTATATCTTAGCTGCCTTTTTCTGGGAGTGGTGTGAGTCTGTGATTCTAATCACAAATACCCTTCCTTCCCCAAGAAAAAAAAATGTTTCTTCCTCCATTCACAAGGTGGGACAGAGTTGATGGAAGCCAAGCTTCAGATTCAGTTGAATGTGACAAAAGCCTGGCTCAAACAAAATGGCACAGAATTGGAATGTATTGACTATTATGCTAGGAAATCCAGATGTAGGTCTTCTCAGGCACAGATGGATATAGGTATTAAAAGGCTTCATCCTACCTCTAGCTCTCTCTTTCCCAGCTCTCTTGCCCTCAGTCTTCTGTATAGGCTGAATTCTCAATTAGACTCTTGCATTTTTGTGACCACCCGTGGCTCTTGATTACAAAGGCCCCTACTGATCCTACTGTATCCTAGATAAAAATAGGCCGGCTCCCTCAATAGTAATATATCTATTTTTTGTAAGATTTTTTTGATGTGGGTTATTTTTAAAATCTTTATTGCGTTTGTTACAATATTGATTCTGTTTTATGTTTTGTTTTTTCTTGGCCACGAGGCATGTATGATTTTAGCTCCCGGACCAGGGACTGAACTTGACCCCATATACTGGAAGGTAAAGTCTTAACCACTGGACCACCAGGGAAGTCCTCAATCAAGTCTCATAGAGGAACTCTGATTGGCTCTGCTTGGGTTAAGTGCTGATTTGGGGACCAATTACTGCAGCCAAGAGAATGGCCATACCTACTGCCAAGGCCCACCCATGAGGGAATAGGTGAGAAGGGGAATTATAGGCCCACCCAAACCACATGGGTTGGCTTCCCTGCAGTAAAGAGGAGCTCTGCCAGCAGAAGAGGAGAGGAAATGGCATTATGGGAAGCTGTCACAGTCCCCTAGAAGGAGGAAGGGAAATTGCTAGCATCCCAACCAGGAAGGCTGTTGCCTAATGAAAAAAACTCTCTATACTTGCTACCTCCAGGTGAGTCACAGAACTCATCTTCTCTCTTGTGAACCTCCATGGTTCTCAATCATCTGGGGGAACAGGAGACTCTTCAGCTTTGCTAGAAAGGCAAGGGCCCTGCCTCTGCCTGTGCTATCTTGCTTCCGCAGCAGGAGGAAAGGCTATTGGGCTGACTTCTCCATTCACAGGAAAATAAGGATGCCAGCTTGTGATTTATTCAGAGCAGAGAGAAACTTGACCTTCACAGAGAAGAAAATAGCTCAGAGGGGCAGAAGTGTTGATGAATAAAATGTCACCATTCTGGGCCTTGACCTGGAAGACTTAGGGGTATGGTAATGACATTCAGGGAGGAAAGGGGCATCTGTAATCAACTGCTATTATGTGCCTGAGGTTTAGGTTCTCAGAAAGTCTAGCATTTGAGATTCTTTCTCTCCTGCCCTTATTCAGTGTTATTCCATTTAAGAGAAAGGAAATTTTAGCTGATATTCCTATGATTCAAAAGCAAGTTTAGCTTGTGTTAAAACTTCTACTTTTATGCTGAGCCTCCCCCGGCCAGTTCCCTGATCCCTGCTTTGCCATTTGTTGGCTACATGGCCTTAGTCTCTCCAAGCCTATTCCCTAAAGGGCAGGTAGAAATAATCAGACCATTTTGGTAGGAAGACACACCAGAAAATGTTCCCAAACTTGCTTTCCCCAAAACCTAGGACAGCTGTTTAGAACCACATTTTTAAATAGATTACACTAGTATTATGACATGTATGCTATATATCAATGGAAGTTATTATCCAAACCTCCTAAAGTGTGAATTTATACACATTTTCTATCTCTTTGTTCTATGCTAAGAATTGTGTTTTTATCAAACACTTTTCTTAAATCCATCCACAATTGCATCCCCTTTCCCCTGATTCTGAAGTATGAGTCTACTTTCTCATCAACACAACTAGGACAACAACAGGGGAAGGGAAAGAGAAAGAAAAGAAAAGAGAGAGAGAGAGTGTGTGTGTGTGTATGTGTGTTTGTGTGTCCCCATATGTGCATACACAAATATGTGATGAGGTGGGCACCATGATTATTTGACCTGTGCATTCCTGCCTAGGAAGGAAGTATTCCCATATGGATCCTTTGTGAGAACCCAGTGCCTTCATGATGTGAGAGGGTATTCAACCAGCCCCAACCTCATACCTAATGGAAGAGACATGTCTTTCTGCAAAGTTATTCCACTCAGAAAAGAACAGAAAAGAAAAAAAAAACCCTGCATTCCTGTATTCTTCCCTTTGCCTTTTTTGTATACTAATTGCCAAGTACAGAAAAAAATAATAGCTTAGGCTTGCTTAGAGTAATGTATGAGGGCAGAGACTTCAGGATGACTTTAAGTATTTGACTATTGTCTGCTGAGAAAATAGGGAATTGCAATCATTTCTCCATGAATATTTGCTTCACTGACAATATCTCTATGTTTTACTGCTGTCTCTGTGTCCTTCTATGCACAGAATAACCTTTTATTTTGATGCCAAATTGTAGTGCAATGTTTTAAAAGACATTTAAAATAGTGTTTAAACTCAACATACAGCAATGCCATTACTTAGGTGAAGTGATATCAATAAGAACAACCAGGGTCATCTACTCTTGAGCAAATTGTAAAATGCCTGATTTTAAGTGCTAAAATGTGAAAAATGTATACATCTTAGAATTGATAAAATATAGTAAATATAAATGATTTATGCACACAGACACTCCCATGACATAAAACCATGTTCAAAAGGAAATAATTTGCTCACAAAAGGTCCTCTAATTGCTGTTCTCATTTTGACATCTTCAAGTGCTCTTCAAAGTTGTATCACTATTGACCCATTAGTTAGCCTAGTTTTGCAAACTAGACTACAATGTAAGCACACTTCTCATAAAATGAAAGTAATTACAGTGTGAGCATTCTGAAGGACATCCCTTCTTCTCACCACACACCCAGCTGGGAGACTGTAAATCATCCTTTGCTGCATGAACTGACTTTAGTTGAGGCTTAACAGGGGCAAATCAGGGATTTAAATGCAAGATCATCTGACACTGAAGTCTAATGACTCAAAGAATGTGCTCCCCAAACTCCCCAGCCTTTCCATTCAAACCCCTTCTGAGTGTAACCTGCCATCTCAATGAAATACTGTGCTCCCTCCAAGGGCCTGTCTGAGAAGGTGAGGAATTAATGCTAAATTCACACCTCTGTTTGCACAGCAGTCCAACAGCTGGCAGTAAGTGTCCTATTCCAGAGGACAGGGAGAAGCCCAGCTCGTAACCCCTTTCCCAAACACAACAGGCTTGGTCCACACCTGGTTTGCCACCATCCCCTAGAGTGAAGATGGCCAGCTTTCCAGTACTCATAAGTCCTTACACTTACGTTAGCCTTGAAGGGGGTATGAGAACATGCCCCCAGGTATTCTTGGGCCACATTTGGCTCCAAGTGGGAAAGGCAATTGTAAATTTCAGTTAACCAAGAAGGAGAGAATTCAGGCTTAAGATGGGGAACTGCTGGCCAGACAAATGTTTTTCTTTATATGCCTTTATTCTGGTTTGACCTCAGATCTTATCCAGGCACAGGACAGATGCAGGTGGGGAAACTGTGGAGTTAAGGGGATGGGAAGGTCATTGTCAGAAAAAGCTAGTTTGGGGCAATTTGTTATGTAGCAATTGACTTCAGAAGGAAGGGAAGGAGTAGGGAGGGGGGTTAGAGTCAGAGGCTATGAGAATGGCCCAGGTATGAGCCCATGAGAACCTGAGAGAGAAAAACAATCACCTTTGATTTGATCCAGAAAGCTCAGAGCCTCTAAATTACCCTGACAGACATGCAAATAATCCAGCAGCCAGAAATTCTACCACCAAAATCTTCCAGATTCAGAACTTCCCCTGGGCTCCCAATGCAGGGGACCTGGATTCGATCCCTGGCCAGGGAACTAGATCCCACATGTTGCAACTAAGAGTTCATATGCTGCAACTGAAGACCCCCCATTGTGGTTGTTTAGTCGTGTCCATCTCTTTGCAACCCTTCTATAGCCCTCTGGACTCCTCTGTCCATGGGGTTTCCCAGGCAAGGATATTGGAGTGGGTTGTCATTTCCTTCTCCAGGGGCTCTTCCCCACCTAGGGATCAAACTAGCATTGCCTGAGGCTCCTATATTGGCAGGTTGATTCTTTACCACTAAGCCACCTGGGAAACCCTACAGATGTAGATCCAAAGCAAAGCTTTTGAGGGCCAGTAGTTAATTTTGGGAGGTGACCCCAGGAACCACAGGGGTTCCAGTGGTTCCAGTAAAGGTTGCGTTACTGACCATGACACCACCAGAGGCCATTATGACTGAACTGTACTGGGAACCTATGAAGCCGGCGTGAAACACGGCTCAGTATCAGAGAGCTGGGGAATATGGTCACCACTTCCTGCTAGTCGCTGGTTGAGGGCTGCTCCTCTGGGGAGTCATTCCTCAGTCCTTGAAGCAGGCTCCCCTTGATCAGAGAGGACATTCTGGCAAAAAGTCACAAGGGCTGGGAGCTGGAAGTCAGAACAACCCACATAGGAAAAGTAAGTGCTAAACAGACTTGAGCAAGGCACCCTTGGCATCTGGTAAAGTAGCTACAGTAACACATGAAAGCCTGGTCCATGAAGGCAAGTTCTTTCCAATCACAGTGCAGATCGCCTGGCCCTTTTTAAAGCAAGAAAGCAAATTTTTACGGGCAGAAGAAAAAGAAACACAACCATTGCCAATAAACCAGCAGCATTTCTCTAGGCAAATCCTTGAGACCCATCTGTACCTTTCCAAGGAGAGCAGATTGCCTTGTGAGTTCCAGGGTTTTGGCTGGTAACAAACCCAGCTCCTCGCCTCTGATTTCCCAGCTGTGTGTACAGCACAGGCGAATGCCTTTAGCAGCCTGGCAACGCTTGTAGCAATTAGGATCGCCAAGAAATAGCTACACGTTCACTCCTGCTCTCTGAATCCATGATTTTCCATTCAAATTAGCATATTGTTATGCAAGGGGTCGTCCCCAGGGAGCCCCGAACAAAACTCCTAAAACTTGAAGGTTTCAGTGGAATTTAGCCTTGAATGCTGTTCTCTGTCCGCTTTTACATCAGTGGAGCCACAGTTCTCAGAAAAGAGTGAGTTGTAAAACTCCAGAGCCTTGGATCTGGAAAAATCCCAAGACATCTTTCACCTCTGCTTTCTCCATCCCCAAGGGCTATCTCCTCCTCAGTATCCCATTCTGAGATCAATATTTTTGTTCCAAGAATTGCTGATTGTGGAAAAGAGCTGGAGATGCCAGTCTCCTCATCCCCAAGCCCTCACCTCACACAGCTAAGGTTTATCCCACTGAGGGTTTACATCCTTCTAAGAAGTGGTTCTTCGCCAACTTGGATGGTTGTGCAAATGTAGGGTCATGAGACTGAAGTGGCTTGCTCTGTATGATACAAACAGTGGGTGTGAGACATGAGACTGAGATCTAATATCATTTTCACTACAAAGTTCCCAGGGTCAGAGAAGAAAGGAAAAAGTGCCTGCCATGACAAAGAGGACAGGTTGCTTGAACATTTCTCCAGGTCAGAGTACTTGTACCCATAGGTGACTATGTTCCCCAAAGAACAAAAAAAAATAGGGAGATTTGTGTGTCTTTACAGGTCAAAAAGGTAACAGGGTCTTTCCTGAGATTTGCATTTAGAGGCTGTAAGAGCTGCTGTTAATGCTTCACCTGATCTAACCTCCACCCCCCTGAATTCACCTGCAGCTATGGGGGACACTTCCTGTATCCACTGATGGCTTCCCAGGCTGAATACCTGCATCTCTCTTCTCTGCCTTTTAGGGCCTCCTCTTTTCCACCTGCCAGAGTAACAAGAGGACATAGGAGTGGATAAATGGTACAGCGGAAAATTCTGAGGTGTTTCCTATACAGTTCTCTGAACCCCAGTTGCCCCCAGCAGTAGCCTGTTCTTTAACCCATGTTGTAATCAGCTACTCTCTCTTTCCCATCTTCTCAGTTGTGTTGCCTGGAATGGTTCAGCCCAAACACACCACCTGCACCTGGACTTGGTCCCAGAGTCTGTTTGGGGGGAGACCCAAACTAAAGGACTCCAAATATAAGGCAATATTCTTGACTGAAGACTGAGCCTCATTTTCCTCCCCACTCTAAGCTCTGGAAACTTACATAAGAAACCCAACCTGGCAGCTACTGTCATATGCTCACTCCTCTGTACATCCTCAGTGCCCCTGGGCCCAGAGCCCTGATGCTACCCACTCAGCTGGAGGCCCGTCTGTTGCCAGCATCTCTGGGGAAGTCTCAGAATCTGGTAAACAAATTCCTTCCTTCACCCGACATCATGGGTGCTAGGAAAATCTATGCACGAATCCTTCATTTCTGGGCTGCCAATTTCTGCATATGCTGCAGGTTTGTGCCATTCCTTAAGGACTGGATGTTGCGGAAAATCTAAGCAGAACTTTTACTTTCATGGTAAAGAAAAAAAAAACCCTGCTGCTTTTTAACACACAATGATTTTCTCTCTTCTTTTTGGCTCCCTTTCTTATCAACATGTCCTTCACACATTGCTCAGCATCATCCCTAGGCAAAGTATCCCCACACTTGCTGTTCCCAAAACCCTGAACCTCAAGAGCACCTCAGCTGGTTCTGCCCATCTTTGCGCTGAAACTTGGCAGCCCCCTTTCCACCCTCAGGTCTCAGGCTTGTCCGAGAGAAGCTAGTGCAGATGTGATGGTGTTGTCAGGCCCAAGGGTCAGGAGCATGATGAGATGGAAGAAGAGCTGTGTATTCAGTGCTGTTTGTGCATCATCTCTCTTTTTTTGGGCAACTATATCCTCACTCTCTGCCCTCACACACTCCACCCCATCTTTCTGGAGTCCCTACCTTCAATCCCTGCTCCCAGTGTTTCCCCAGATTCAGTTAGGAGAGCAAGAAACAGGTGGAGCAGGATTAAGCCTTAAACATCCATGTTCTGAAGACTTGGATTCCAAACCCCATCTGACCTGCTCTGAAATCATAGATATTTCACATTCTCCCTTTATTGGCCTAATATACCATGTATAACTCTTATAATACACCTCTATGTGTGTGCATGCATGCTCAGCTGCTTAGTCGTATCCGGCTCTTTGGGATCCCATAGACTGTAGCCCATCAGGTTCCTCTGTCCATGGGATTCCCCCAGCAAGAATATTGGAATGTGTTGCCATGTCCTCCTCTAGGGGATTTTCCCAACCCAGGGATCAAACCTGCTTTGGCAGGTGAATTCTTTACCATTGAGCCACCTGGGAATTCCATAATACACTTCTACACACAATATTTTAAAAATCAATATAATGCCCTCTATATAAGATAATATAAAGAAAATTATCTAATATGAAAAGAAAGCCATTTAGAATGCCATGATATGTGTCTCAATATATAAATGGTTAGGCACAGCTAACTAGAAGACAGTTGTCAGATGTTTATACTTACTTAGAATGAGTAAGTTTGGATTTAAAATAAGCAACCCAGGTTGCAACTGAATTTTACAGACATTTTCCCTTTACATTTGATAACTTTAAATAAAAGTTAAATAACATAAACACAGGATTTTGTGAGTGGGCCAATACACGGGCCAATAGAGGTGTGAACTCAAACACCACAAGCAACACTGGGGCTGGCAACATGAGTTTTCAGAACGGTGGCCATTTACTCTTAAAATCACAAACAAA
Organism: Giraffa tippelskirchi; assembly: GCF_054371585.1. Taxonomy (NCBI): domain Eukaryota; kingdom Metazoa; phylum Chordata; class Mammalia; order Artiodactyla; family Giraffidae; genus Giraffa; species Giraffa tippelskirchi. The sequence continues at coordinate 14,020,762 of NC_137283.1, read as the reverse complement.
ACAAAGTACAATCCTTAGTGGATTTAACATTCTTGGAAAGTTATGTTAAAACTGTGCCAAAATGCTTTTTACTTCTTAAGTTACATGCAATTAGCTTCTAGGCTTGAATAACTAGAGACAAGCTTTTCACACATGTGAATATCCAGGGGGTCATCCAACATTATGTACTTGTCTGTCTAGCAGGTGGCCAGACACTCTGCCTTCTGGCACCCTCCCACCAAATGCCAGCAGGCACCACTTGTTATTTTGCTCACCCCAAAATTCTTCATAAATGTCCAAAATGTCACCTAGAGAGCAGTGTCAGTCACACTGAGAAGCAGTATCACCCACCCTTTGCCCTCTACACACACAGGCCACAGATTTTCAAACAGAATGGTGACCCAAAGATTAAACTCAGTGGTTAAGTAGGGTCAGCTCTCTACCACCTCAGAACTAATGTTCTCAGGCAGTGAGCTTGGCTGGGGAGCTGGCCAAGCATCTAGAGCTGAAGTATTAATGAACAAGAAAAGATATATATGCTGTCTTTGACAGCTGGGAACAATTGCCTGAAGGGTAACTTGGCAATATTTACCAAAATTTTAAGTATACATACTCTTTCAGCAACTTCACTTCTAGGAACATGTGCATGAGTTGTATGATATATATTCAAGGAGCCTCAGTTGTAATTAGAACATATTGGAAACTACTTAAATTTTTATCAGTAGGGCACTGGCTAGATGAATTAAGGCACATCATCCATTGGAGTGTTCTATAGACACTGAGGTAGAATTATGCCAATAATACAAAGTGACCTCTAATACATATCTTAAATGAAAAAAGCAAAGCAGAGAACATTGTATATTATGTGCTTCCAAGTGGAAATTATTTGTGTGTGTGTTTGACACATTTGATTTGCTTGATGTTCATGGATTCTCTGTGGAAGAATTCACTAGAAACTAGAAGCACTCCTTGCCTCTTGGAAAGAACAGGGGTGAGCAGGAGGCTTCATGTTAACTATATACCCTTTTCTACCTTTAAATAATAAATTTAATCTAAATTAATAAACTTTTGAATTATGTGCACTTAGGCCTATTATTGAATTTAGTAACCACTTGAACTGGTAAAACTAAGAACCTTCCCTGATAAGGCTGTCCAGCAACAGCTGTGTCCTCCGGCATTAATTTAGAGGAGGGGAAAAGCAGCAACCAGGGTGGTAGGTAGGACATGTCTCTGCTGGAGGCTGGGACATTGCAGGGACATGTGTTTGTCCTCTGCTGCGAGAGGCCCCTCTTCAGAGGGAATCTGTATCAGCAGGACCACAAAGACTTCAGACTTCCCCTGGAAGAACTTAAGTCTGTTTGTCAACTTTTCCCAGTTATGGACAATAGAGGCTGCTCTTAATACTTCTACAAAGGAAAGTGACACTAAAGACAAACCTGAAGACACTGGTGGATGGTCTCCCTGGCAACTACCATTCCTGTTGGCTTTTCAGGATTGGTTTGAAAAGCAAAGACTCATTCTGCGTGTGAGGATCAATGGGCTGGCCACTGACCTCTCCTCTTTCCTGTCTCCTATTCAGGAGATGACCTTTCATTTCTGGCTGCTCTTACATCCCTGGCTAAAAGAGATTGTGTTAAAAATAATTCCTATGGCTATTTGGGAGTCCAAGACCCAGGCAGAGGCCAACAAATGGCTTTTCACTCACTATGATACACCTAGTCAATCCAGTCAACTGAATCAAGAGTTGTTTCCTCGATGGACATGTATTGATCACTTAGCATGGGTCCAGGATAATCCTTGCATTGAGTGACTAAATCATGGTTCCTATCCTCTGGCATGTTGGCAGATAAAATGTTCAAAGAGATGAAGAATTCAGTCAACAAATATTTATTCAGGAGCTGTTGTCCTTCTAGGCTTGGGGGTGCTGGTTATGAGATGTGTCCCTTGGGTTATCTCACAGAGACCTCGGTGGGATTGAGTCCACAACAGTATCCCCCTCTTAACATGCACTTGTTCCTTCTCTCTCTTCCCTGCTCCCTTACTCCTACTTCCTTGAGATCACTCCCAAATAATCTCCCTGCACCCAGGTTGTCTCAGCCTTGCTTTTGTGAGCACCTCATCTTAAGAGATTCTGAGGAAACTCATCATTAGTAAGAGGAAATGGTTCACCATAACCACAGCTCCTTCTTTCTTTGCTGCTAAATTGCTCCATATAATGGCAGATGACATTGGCTATGTGGGCCTTTGGAAAATTACAGGATAAATAATGGCATTTCCAACACAAGTTCAAGGGAAAAAAAAATTCAAGATCCCAAACACAAGACTTCAAGCACATTTCTAATCAGAGCAAACAATCTCCTGACCTCCTTTAAATGGAGATCACTGTAACAAGTTTAAATTCCATGAATAATAAAGTAGGAGGCTCAAGTACATCCCTGGAAATTCCTCTCAGTTTTCTACAAAAGCAAAATGGACATATGTCTTTGAGATACTTCTCATGGCTAAAAAAAATCCTGCATGGAAACTATCACATCCCTGTTTCAAGGGCTGCCTTGGGGGGGATGCCTCTCCAACTCTGAATGGGATCTCAGTTAAATTATTTTCAGCACAATTAGATAGAAATTTCTAGATTCCAAATCAGAAAACAGTTACAGGTTTTCACTCACCTCTGCTGTCTACAGTGACACATCTGGATGTGGTTCCCAACCTTTCCATTTCCTGGATGAAAGTAGAGACCTTTCACATCATGTGGCATTTATTTTCTGTCTCCCTGACTAGAAGGGAAGCACCACGAATACAGGCATTTTGCCTGTTTTGCTCCCTATTGTGTCACAACGGTGTCTGATAGACAGTTGGTGTCCTCAGTAGGATTATGCTGAAATCAGACAAAACCCTGGGGGCGTGTGATTTATTAGGGAGATGATCCCCGGTACCAGAAGTGAGAAAATGAGAATACAGGAGGAAAAGTGTTCAATAATTATTAACCGATGGATTAACTAACTAATGGATGGAGGGAAGGGAGTTCAGTAACTGGCTTACCCTAAGGAAATTCTGTAGCAGTGGTTCTCAAAGTGTGATCAGGGGACCATCACCACCAGCAGTAGCCTTAGGGAAATCGTTAGAAATGCAGGTTTCTGGGCCCCACCTCAGACCTACTGAATCAGAAACTCTGGGAGGTGTTTGAGCAAGCGCCTTAGGTGATTATGCTCCATAACAACTTCATGTTCTCAGACATGCCTTGACCACAGTCACAAATAAAACTAGTTTCACCAGCGAACTACACAGTAGCCTCCTGGGAAAACCACTGGGAAACATCTAACCTGCAACTCTGTTTCAAAAATATTGCCTTTAGATTGCAGAAATGCAGCAGCCTCTAGAGTTTAGAAAGGGGGACAGCAATCAGAGGCATCTCCCCACCAAGGCCCTGGGCTCCCCATCCACCTCAACAGGCACAATCCCACCATCTTAGGAACTGAGTACAGATTCCGATTTGAAAGAATCAGGTCCAGATCATTCTCCAGGGAGGGAAAAGGGCGGAGGGGCGAGTGGCTACCCTCAAGTCTCAGGCTGGAAGGTCTCAGTCCGCTGAGGCTCCAGGGATCTGTGGAGAAGCCTTGGCCAGGTGCTGTTTCTGTTCGCTCCCCGGTTGCTGAAATGAGGTTGTCAGTAATTTTGCAGCACCGGGAGAACTGGAGCACTAACTAGATGACTCTAACCCAAACGGCTTCAGGGTAGAGGTGGGTGTAGAACCCTATGGCGCACTGGCCAGGGGCGCGACTCCGCAGGGAAGGGCGCACAGCTGCCTCGGTGCCTCCCTTGTCCCCACTAGCGGGGTGAGTGACAAGAGCGAGTTCTTTATTTCAAAGACGGCGGGGACCGGCCCAAGTGTGAAAGCTGGGGAAGATGGGACTGGCGGATGCCCATGCCAGAGGGGAACGGCGATTGGGGGGCTTTGGGGGACACTCGCTGGCGCCGCTGGGCGACAGGAGCTACGGGCGCCGCGGGCAGAACGTAGCTCCGCTTGGAAGAAAACATACCCTTTCCCAAACTCCGGACAAAGCCCAATAGCCTCATCCTCATTTTACAGCTACGTAAAGCAGGGTCCGCGACCCCCGCAGCCAGCCGTGGAGGAGTCCTTTCTCTGACCCAGGGACCCTTGCCCTCGGGATCCTGGGATCAAGGGGCTGAGAACAAAGTTAAAAGACCAGAGAGGCTTGGGATGCTCCAAGAGGGGCCGACACTTCCACCATCTCAAAATTACGCTTTGCTGACACCCAGCACTGTCTAGTGCCACCCCATCCTATCCCCCGTTTCCTTTCCGGCGCCTCTGGTCCCCAAAGCGAACTATAGGCTCGCGGGGAGCTTCTCCATCCCGCAGGAGAGTCCCTTTCCTAGGTCTCCCACCCTGAAGACGGGGAGCTTCACGCTGGAATGGGCAAGGGAGAGGGGGTGCACGGAGCTGGGGGAGGAAGTCCCCTCGACCGAGACGCGGCTGACGCCACCCACCCCGCCACCCACCCGGCTCCCCATGGCCATTGCCCCCTCTCTCCCGGCAGCCACCTCAATCTATTGTCGCCCCGGCGGCCGCCCTCGGAGCACGTGCCGCTACCCCTCTGCGTCAGTACTGGGTAAACAGATGACTGGCCAACGACTCAGGCGGGGCTATTTAAGAGGCAGCCTCCTGCCCGCCTACCTTGAACTTGGCTCAGCTCCCCCGCTGCTCTGGCTGGACCGCGAAGCCGGCTGCCTCCGAAGGTAGGTTCCCGGCTCTCGGGGATCCAAGTGTCTTCGAAGAAGGGTTCTTCACTTTTGTTTCCCTTCCATTTCATTTTACTGTTTTCTGTGTCTTCTTTCCGACAGCTCGAAAGACATTTCTTCAAGTCACAAAGGACAGTGCGGGCTGGGTGGGTAGGGCTGGTTTACAGACTTCTACTCGCTTGCTTTGTTCTCCAGCGCAGGCAACGCTGGAGCATCTATTTGCTCGGGTTAGCAGGCAAATTGCGATTCGCTAGATGTTACACAGCGGTCCAGTGTACTTTGCAATCTTTTCAAATAAACTACCGAGAGGTTTTTATTTAAATTCATTTTCTGAATACTGCAGGAAAACTCAAGGTTTGGGGGATAGAAATGTCCCAGTGTTTTATCTGCGCGGATCTAAAACGCAGTGGTGCTTGGCGGACGCCGGAGGACTGAGCGCAGATTTCTGATTTTTTTTAAAACCCTGCCTATGTTTTACATAGTTGTTCATGGCCAATTCCCATTTGCACCTTGAGGAAACTTGAAAAATACGGCTTTTATGTATTGGTCTCATATTTTAAACGGTGCTTCTCAGTTTTTCACCATTTATTTCCCTGTTTGAAGCGTCTTAGCTCTCTGGTAAGGTGTCTCTTTTCTTCAAGACTCTTATTTTTCCTACAGAGTCTTCCCTTTCGGATAATTTTCACCTGTCTTTAATCTCTTGTTTTTCCAGTTAGGAAAAGAGAGACAACGCTGTATCACTTCCTCAAACTAAAGGGAAACAGAAGACATTCCTTCTGCTAAACAGGGCAGAGGACAGGGTCTCTCTCCGTCCCCCGCACCACTCCTGGGCCCCGACTGCGGTTCACCCCAAAGAGGAACGCGGTGCGCCCGATCGCGCGTGCTGGGGTCACCGGCTCCCTAGTGCTGGCACCTGCCTGGCGGATCCGGAGCCCCACGCCTTCGGGCTGAGCCCCCTTCTCTGTACCTTGGGTGTCCGACCCCCCCTCAAGAACCCACGGATGCCCCACCTTTTCGTTCACGTCCCCTTCCCTCTGCTCCCCGCAGCCATGAACGGCGGCGTGTGCCTGTGCTTGCTGATGGCGGTCCTGGCGGCGGGCGCCCTGGCGCAGCCGGTGCCTCACGCGGACCCCACGGGCCCTCGGGTGCAGCAGGCGGAGGAGGCGCCCCGGAGGCAGCTGAGGGCGGTGCCGAGGATGGACGATGAGCCCCGAGCACACCTGGGCGCGCTGCTGGCCAGGTACATCCAGCAGGCTCGGAAAGGTAAGCAGGCTGCCTCCCTGTCCCTCCCTTCTGCTTCCAGGCCTGATCCTCTTCTCTACCATCGGGCTGGTGAAGGTGGGTGACTCCTAGGGAGGGAAGGGGTACCTGGGCAACACGATAAGGTGAAAGGTTTTTCACTTTCTTTTCTCTGATTCTGCTTGCCTCAGACAGTGCAGTTTTCTGTACCTCCTTTGTAGCAAACTGAGAGGGAAGGGGCAGGACTTAATTTAGTAAGAGAAAGTTTTCTTTAAACTAATTTTTGGCACTGTGTTGCTGTTTAGGTTCAACATATTGTAAAGATATTAAAAGATGATTACTTAGCAAATTACTAACTCAGAAAGAGTTTGCAGATCCATTAAACACCCTCTACTGTAAATATAAAGGACCCAGGAGCTGCCCAGCTACTGCATTTGGAAACCCGCTAGCAGGCAACAGTCAGTGCTGAGAATACTTGAGAGCTGACAGCAATAGTCTAAGAAGTGACTATGTGTTGATTTTCATGGAAGTATGTAACAGGAAGAAAAAATCGGGAGCAGTTTTGAGTCCTCTTTTAGCAGTGGTTTAAGATGATGACCCAGCAAGAGATATGTTTATTTTTACTTTGCTGTTGGAGACACAGACACAACTGCAGCAGGAGCTAAACAAGTCACACCTTCCTCAGCAGCAAAGTCTTTCTCTAGGAATAAAGTAATTCAGCAGCTCAATAGCTGAGTGGCATACGGACAGCCCTGTCCCTTTCCTGGGCCTGACTGTCTCATCTGTAAAGAGGGCATGAGGTGGGGTTCCCCTTGGCTCCTTCCAGCTCTTCGTGAGATTCAGAGGGATGCTCATTCATCTCTAGGGTCCTTGGAAATCGTGATTTGAACTGGGACAGATTTTTTCCTATCAACTTTATCCAAAGTGACACTAATGGTGAAGCTGTGTTTTAAATTGGACAAATAAGGCTGGATGATAAACCAGCAAATGCTGCTGGGAGAGGTGGGAGGTGGGCTCCTTTCCCACAAGGCTCTCCTAACCTGCTGGGGTTCTGGGGCCTGGATTTGAACTTTTACTTGTGGCTTGATGAGATGGAGAGAAAATAAAGGGTTTGGGTCTCCAGAGTCTCCTACAATTCCATAGGAAGGTGAGAAGGGACCTTTTTGACCAGGGCATTTCAGAAGGAAAAAAAAAAATAGAAGATGATGCATTACATTTCATCCCCTTATTGGGGGATTATCCCAACTGCCATCTTCTATTTTACTTTCATCCTAATTATATTGAAAGGTGTGGAAATATTAGACAGATGACAGAGAATGTCTGAAAATTTGGAGGTTCCTGCTGACTGTCTGTCTGAAAGTAGTTTAAAATCTGTCCTTGGATATGGGTTGAATATCCTAGGTTTTTCATTGACCATGATCTGGAAGCCTCTTCCTACCTTCAGGAAAGATCCACCAGAAACAGTTCCGGGAAAAAAGCCAGTTACCAAATGATTTCCCTAGAACTGACACTTCACAGTGACTTTATACCACAACTCTTAACTGGAAGGGCCTTCCTGCTGTCTTTTCTCAGCCCTTTGCCTTCAGCCTGCAGTGACAAACAAACCCATATGGGAAGAATTGTCACTTGAAACTTTAGCTGCCAACACCAAGGATCAGTGCTAGCTGGAAAAAAAAAAAATCATTCTCTTCTATCTGACAAATATGAACTAGAAATAAGTATCTCCATCTATAGTTTCTTTGTTTTATACATTTTGAGATCACAGTGAATATATTTACTCAACTGTAGTATATGCCATGTTTAAAGATTCTAAACAAGATAATGCACCCTTTGGGGAGAGCTCAAGAGTTTATCATTAAGAACTGTCTATGGAGATGTCAGTGATCTGAAGAGAAGGAATTCTATTAGTGTACACCTGCCCCAAGCCCAGCACAGTCTAGTGCTCCATCTGTATTGTCTCTCTTTGTCTCCTCACAACAACCCTGTGCAGTAGTGTCAGTGTGGAAGCTAGGATTCTGGAAGATTGAGTGCCTAGATGGGTAGCACATCTTGGCAGCATAAGGGCTGGGAATTTACTCAAGTCCTGCCTTCCCCAGAGGGTCTGGAAGCCATTCAGCTTCCCAGCTGTACTGCTCATTACAAGTTTTAAAGTTTCAAGGAGCCAGGCCCTTCAATTGTGTAAGTTGGTTGTAAGTGCCTGCTCTGTGTACGCAGTGGGGAAGTGAGTGAGGACTCTGGTAAATACATAGAACCCTGTGTGGAATGGGGAAATTCTGGGTGATACAGGCACAGCTTCCATAATGTACACGATGCCCCTGACTACAACCACTGAGGTTGGTGCTCACACTGAAGCTGCCATGTTGCTTCCATTAGGTGGCATTTCCAGTGGTACCCAGCCCTTCGAGGGGGCATTCAGCAGCAACAGGCAGGAGGATGAGGCATATTTTGGTGTGACTGTGTACAGATAACTGGGTCTGAGAGTTTTGCTGAATGCAAGGACTAATAGTTCAGCTGAAAGGTGTTGAACAAATAAACAGCAGAGGCTGATTTCCTCTGCATAGACTGGCAATCCCTGCAAAAGTGCTGGAATGTGCTGGAGTGATGCTTAGTTCCAAGGCTGAGAAGTAATGGGGAGGGGAGAGAGAGGGGACAGGATGAAAGGGTGGGGACGTTGCTCCATAGGGTTGTTTCTGATTTTTAATTTAGCTAGCTTTATTGATTATCAGGATACCTGCTTATGCAGTGTCATCAATAAATAAGCTGTGGTCTGACTTGATGCAGCTTGTGGGCAGCAGTTGGCAAGGTCAGCCTTGTACAGAAGGGCTCAATGCCAGCATTGTGAGCAAGTAGGGACACAGTGGCCCCCAATATAATAGGAACCATCGAGTGAGCCTCTACCCCTCTGCTCTTGAAGCCACTTGGGCTTTGCCCACTGAGATCCCTGAGGGACTGTTCTTGCCCCTTGGTTTGTACAACAGAAGTTATGATACTGATTTTATCCCCAGGATGCCAGTGTCTATGATCTATGGGCCAAAACAGTCACATGCCTCATCATGGACAGTCACATGGACTCATCCTGTTCCGAAGGACTCAACTCCCATCCCCACGGGCCCATTTCAGGTTCAATGATTGCAATTTGGTCAAACTGGCTGAATTAAACTACCTCTGTTCTGCCCACCCTTCTTTGAGTGTTACTGAGATGCTAAGATTTTAATCTGCCGGTGTGCCTTTTACTCAATATCATTTTTCTTCTTTTTTAGAAAAAGAAGTTAGCTTTCAAATTAATAATTTTATAACAGCATTTATCTAGCAGTGAGATTGGATTCCATTTTAGAAAAGCCATTCTAATATCAAAATATTGTCTTCACATTACCTTGACAAGAGTGGTAGGCTCAAGAATATTAAGGGGTAAATTTTATTTTTTTGCCCTGTAGGATCTTAGTTCCCCAACCAGAGAATGAACCATGCCCCCTACCTTGAGGGCATGGAGCCTGAACCACTTGACCACCAGGAAAGGCCTTTAAGTGGTAAACTTTAGAGATGGGTACTACTGGGGAAATCCTGCTACATAAGGGAAAACACCCCGAGGAGTAGGAAAACCTAGGCAGGTCTCAGCTATGAAAGGCGAGAGTAAATTAATTCACCTAAATTCTTACAGATTGCAAATTACACCCATGACCAGAAAATACTACCCTCTCTCCAGTTACACAGACATGGGTCTTTTTTTTCTCTTAGATTTTGGCCCAGCAATCTCACTCTCTTTATACCTCTTTGATACCTTTAAGAGGGTGTATATTACCTATTTCCTGGCCATTTCTATTATTCTCCTTTACAATAGGAACTAGTGATGCTCTTAGATGTAATTATCCTGTTTCCTTCCTCTCTGCCCCTAGCTCCTTCTGGCCGAATGTCTATGGTTAAGAACCTGCAGAGCCTGGACCCCAGCCACAGGATAAGTGACCGGGACTACATGGGCTGGATGGATTTTGGCCGGCGCAGTGCTGAGGAGTTTGAATACACCTCCTAGAAGACCTGGCCTTCAGCAATGTGATAGGAAGCAACCTCCTGACTCAAAGGAGGCAGAATAAGAAAACAATCACACTCATAACTCGTCTCTGACGTCTGACATTTAAAATATCTATTTATTAAGTTTTCAATGTGAAAAATCTGTATCATTGTCCAACACAACCTCACACCTTGGCAGAAATGTACAAAAGGACAACAAAGTGTTTTCCCTATCTGTGATCCCTGGTCCTAATGTGTTACAATGCTATTAAAGTGATTTTCTTCTGTCCCTCGTTCTCTGTGTCTACAAGTGGCAAAAGGTCCTTCAGTCTTCAGAAAGTTCAAGGAGGGATTCCTGATGTATGACACCCAAGGATGAATCCCTGCAGTCGATGATCAGAGAAAAGGGACCCGGGTTTTATCCAGCAAAGGCCCCAGGTGGCCTGATGCAATAGGACATGCAGCCCCAAAGGGGACAGACATTGGAAAGAAAGGTGGTCAATTCACTTTACAAGGAACACTGCATTTTGGTTCCATATCAGTTGGATACCACCCAGTGACAGTCTGGGAAGTAGATGGTAGTCTATGTGTTACTTTAGTTTTCAAAGTCTTTGATATGCCAATTAGGACCAGATCCAAGCATGCATGGCTTGGGGTTGAGGCCTGGAGTTCATGAACGACTATATGGGGTTGCCTTCCTGAGCTACTCTCTCTCTCTCTACAATCTCCCCAGAACTTTCCAGTTCCCTGGGACTCTCCTTTTTGGTCCTCCACCCAAAAACTTGGCTCTGGTTATCCTGTTCTGCAACACACTCTTATATTTAGGCCCAGGTTCAAGTCTGAGTAATGGAAGAACAGTGAGTGAAAAAAAGCAGTAGGGGTTGATGAGACCCTCTTGAGATCATAACTCCTCTGATCCAAGAGCCAGTTTCCTCTTCCTCAGTTTTGGCCTTGGCCAGGCTCATGACTGATTGTTACCACTGTGGCTGTGTGTTTGCCAGGGGGCTGTGGCATGAAAGAGAAGAAAAGAAAAACGGAATATTTATGCTCTCTGGCCATTAGGAATTCTCTTTTTTATTCCTTGAACCAGAACTAAGGGATATCTCCTAGAGATGGGTTTGCTGTGCCCCAGACTGCACTTTTAGTCCTCGGTTGTGTTAAGTTCAAAAAAAGTCCCACACACAGCCTTCCAGGCCTGCTCCTGCGTCTTCTTTGCCCACCAGGACCTGGTAGTTTCTAATGGAACTCTAGGTTCTTGATGAAATGTTGTCTTAAGATGTGATGAAATTTAAAAACCCAGTCACTCATGCCATCAGGGTATCTCTAAGATTGAGTGGCTTATTTTATTATCTTAATTCTGAATACTTTACTATAACTCCTAGAGCCTTCTGGTTTAGAAAAATCTCAAGACAGCACAAGAGTTCCTGAAAAGTGGGATATTATATCTAATCAAGCTCCAAGACTAGCAACTTTTCTACCTTTTCGATCCCATGTCTCACATGCTGGTCTGGGCACATAGGAGCAGGCAGTATTGGCAAGAGTTCAAGCCTTTCCTGCCCTAACACTTCTGGACTATAGCCAGAGTGACTCAAATTGTTTGATCTTTTTCCAAGTTCCATTCTGGAAAGGATTCAACTGCTCTCTTTATTACCTTGTGTGTACTGTTATAAGCCCTTCACTGGCCCAAAAACATGTATGGAAACACACCTGTATGTCAGGCACTATGCTGATGTGGCAGGTACAGCAACCAAGAGCTCCAGTGGGAGGTTCACAAAATCACAGTACAGTGCTTCAGGAATTTTGGCAGATACTAATAATATTCAAAGCCTGGGAGAGAACGGAGCAGCAGAGCTGGCTGAATTAAGGAGCAGGACAGCTGGGCAGCTGCTCTTAGAGCCAGTCTCAAAGGGACACCTAATCACCACTGCAGCAAATCAGGTGTCAGTGAATTTGTTTATACTCAGTAACTTAGTTAACTGAAGAAATGGGCATCCATTCCTCCCCTACAGAAGATGACAATGCCCTCAAGTGGACAGTTTTTAAAAAACCGCTCCTGTGGTTGCCAGCTCCTCTCTGTAGAGAGACACTGAAATCTGCAGAATTCAGGCCCACTTCCTTGCCCACCTGCTGGTTAACCCTCCCAGTCAGCTGAAGTGTCAAAACCGGATAATTCAGGGCCCCGGACTGTTTATTCTAAGAATGGGTGACTTTTTAAATCTTAATGTTGGAACTTTTAATATGACTGCCAAAAGGCTCCAGAGTTTGGAAAATCACTCAATGAAACTGGAAAGGAAACAAGAGCCACTGACAAATTCTTTTTGTAGAATTAAACTCAAGGAGAAAAAGGAACTCTTAAATGTGTTTTGAAGACAATTTGGTAACTATGGTTACCTCTAATTAGTGAGCAGCTCATGCTTTTCAAATTTGAGTGGAGGAAAACTGAAATGAAAAACAATTCCAAATTAGTAAAAATGCTAAGTTCCATTGAGTGCATGTAATGTACTTTAGAAATGTAATTTAATGTCTGTTGAGTCTAGTAATTAAGAAGTTTGTCTTGCATTTTGGATTTTTTAATTTTATTTTTTTCTGTAACTTATCATTATTGCACATTACAAAAATACTGGCCCATAACAGATCAGTTTGAAAAATAAAACCAACCCACCAATCCTTCACTGTTAAGGGTTGAGAAGTACCACGCTACATGTTCTGAAAGTCCCAGGAATTTGACACCTGGCTAAGCCCCTTGTCTTCACCCCTGTGTAATCTGCTGGTCAGAACTCTGGCCTAGACAGCAGCCTCAGAGGGGGCCAGAGACTGGGCATCAGCTGATGCAAATGAAGGGATCTTCCTACCCAGTTCCTGAGCCAAACAACCATTTCTGTGGTGGGTCAGCCACTCATACAGCTGAGCACACAATGCAATAGCTTCTCACAGACTAGTGACCTACCACCTGTGGCTGGAAGTTAGGTAACCAGGAGAGTGAGGAGTCATATGCATGCTGTTGCTGTTACTCTGCTAGTCTACTTAGTGTCACAGGTGACAAACAGAAGTTTCTGGGAAGACCAAGGGTTTATGTACTGGGGGGCTTGGGAGAAAACACCTCTCTGGCTTTTCTCTTCTGAATAAGGTTGCTAAATGTTGGCCTGCACTTGTGAGTCTCTGCTACCAATGGCCCAGTGCTGCAGCTGCCTGCCCTTAGAAAACCCTGTTGAATTCTGCCTTGCCCTGTGCCTTCCCTCAGACTGGGGCTCCCTAAGGGAGGGCTGTGTCTCCCCTTATTTTCTGGTTCTCTGAAGGAAGGCTGTTATCTCCTGCCCACTGTGGTTCTCAAGGACAGGGTTGTGTTTCTTCAGAGTGAGCTCTCTGAGGCAGGGCTGTATCTTGCCCTCAGACTGTGGCTCTTCAAGAACAGGGCTATATTTCTGTTTTCCTCATAGAAAGCACCCTGAAACAAGGCAGAGTCTCTCCTCAGACTGTGCTGTTTTTTCTTCTTTTTTAAAAAAAAAATTAACTAATTTATTTATTATTATTATGTTGGCTGCACTGGGTCTTTGTTGCTGGGGCTTTCTCTAGTTGCAGAGAGTGGGGGTGCTACTCACTGCTGCGGACATGAGGCTTCCCAGAGCGGAGCCGGAGCCGTGATTCTGGGGTAGGGAGGGGGTGACGCTCAGTACTTGTGGCGCCTGACAGTGAGATCTTCCCGTGTCTCCTGAATTGGCAGGTGGATTCTTAACCATTGGACCACCAGGAAGTCCAAGAGCTGTGTGACTGAGAGTGGTTTCCAGAGGCAGGGTTGTTTTTGTTATCACACTGGGGTCCCAGCAGTCTTGGCGGTTTTTTTTTTTCTTTTGGCTGTGCCCCTCACATCTTGTGGGATCTTAGTTCCCGCACTACCGGTTGAACCCCTGTGAGGGCAGTGAAAGCAGCGAGCGACCCTGAGGGGACGCTGTATCTCCCCCTTCCTCTGTCTCCTCAAGGGCAGAGCTGTGTTTCCTCAGACTGAAGCTTTATAAGGGACGGCTGTATCTTCCCTCAGACCGGGGCTTCCTAACAAACAGCTGCTCCCCTCAGACTTGGAGTTTCTGAGGCAGGGCTGTATCTCCTCAGACTGGCTCTTCAAGGGCAGGGCTGTTTTTCCTCATAGTGAGGCACCCTGAAACAGGGTTATGTCTCTCCCTCAGACTGTCCTGTGTTTTTGTTTTAATTAACTAATTTATTTGTTATTACTATTTTGGCTGTGTTAGGGCTTTGTTGCTGGGCTCAGGCTTTCTCTAGCTGCAGAGAGACAGCCTGCTACTCTCTCTTGAGGAGCACACGGCTTCTCATCTCGGAGGGGCGGCTCTAGCCGGGGGGACCCGGGCCGGGGCGCTCAGTACTTGTGGCACACTGGCACGTGAGATCTTCCCGTGTCCCCTGCATTGGCAGGCGGATTCTTAATCACTGGACCACCAGGGAAGTCCAAGTGCTGTGTGACTGAGAGTGGTTTCCTGAGGCAGGGCTCTTTCTGTTATCACACTGGGCTGGAAGAAGTCTTGGCGGTATTTTCTTTTGGCCAAGTGCCTCGCGACTGGCGGGATCTTAGTTCTTGCACTAACGGTTGAACCCCTGTGAGGGCAGTGAAAGAATGAAAGCAGCAAGTGACCTCCGTGGGGGAACGCCGTATCTCCCCCTCCCTGTGTCTCCTCAAGGGCAGAGCTGTGTTTCCTCAGACTGAAGCTCCCTGAGGCACTATTGCATCTTCCCTCAGACTGGGGCTTCCTGAAGAAGAGCTGCTCCCCTCAGACTTAGGATTTTGGAAGCAGGGCTGTATCTCCCCCTCAGACTGTGGCTCTTTGAGAGCAGGGCTGTGTTTCCTCAGCTTGGGGTTCCCTGAGGATAGGTGTGTGTTTCCCTCAATTTTGGGCTCTCTGAGGAAGGGTTTTATCTCCCTTCAGAATGGGGCTCTCTGAAGGCAAGGCTGTTTTAACCCTCAGATTTGCCCTCCCTAAGGCAGAGCTATATATTTCACTAGACTGTGACTCTTGGAAAGCAGGGCTGAGTTTACAAGTTTCCCTGAGGTAAAACGTTCTCTCCTCTCAGCCTGGGGCTCCCTGAAGGAAGAGCTGTGTTTCCCTCAGATTTGGGCTCGCTGAGGAAGGGTTTTATCTCCCTTCAGAATGGGGCTTTCTGAAGGCAAGGCTGTATCTCCTCTCAGATTCGAGTTCCCTCACGCAGGGCTATGTCTCCCCTCAGACTGCGTGTCCCTGACGGCAGCGCTGTGTCTCCCCTCAGATTCCGTTTCCCTGAAGGCGTACTCACTCGTCTCACTCCTCAAGCTCAGGGCTGTGTTTGGTCAGAGCGGGCTCCCTGAGGCAGGGCTGTTTCTGATCTCAGTATTGGGCTGTGTGGCAGGTCTGTGTCTCCCTCTCAGATTGGATCTCTTTGACAGCAAGACTATCTTTCACAACAGTTGGGCTCCCTGAGGTATGGCAGTGTCTCCCCTTCCAGTTTCCTGAAGGATCATTTTATCTTCCCTCATTGTGGCTTCTCAAGGTAGGGCTGAGTTTCCTCAGAGTGAGCTCCCTGAAGCAGGGCTGTATCTCACTCAGACTCTGTCCGTTGGAGAGCAGGGTGGAGATTTCCTCACAGTGAAACTCCCTGAGATAAAGCAGTCTCGTCTCTCAGCTTGGAACTCTCTGAAGGAAGAGTTGTGTTTCTCTCAGATTTGGGCTCTCTGAGGGAGGGCTTTGACTCCCTTCAGAATGGGGCTCCCTGAAGACAGCATTTATCTCCCCTCAGATTTGAGTTCCCTCAGGCAGGTCTGTTTCTCCCCTCAGACTGGGGCTCCCTGAAGTCAACGCTGTGTTTCCCTCAGATTCATCCTCCCTGAGGCAGGGCTGTGTTTCCCCATCCGATTCCAGGTCCCTGAGGGAATGCTATGTCTCACCCTCACTGTGGCTTCTCAAGCTCAGGGCTCAGAGTGGGCTTCCTGAGGCAGGGCTATTTCCGATTTCAGTATCGGGCTCTGTGTGGCATGTCTGTGTCTCTCTCTCAGACTGGATCTCTTTGAGAGCAGGACTATCTTCTCTGCTAGATAGTCAGTGGTGGCTATACATGCCCTGAGGTGGCGCATGTATCCCCTTCCAGTTTCCTGAAGGATCGCTATATCTCCCCTCACTGTGGCTTCTCAAGGATAGAGTTCTCTCCCCTCAGATGAGGACTCCCTGAGGGTAGGGCTGTTTCACTTAGATTCCAGTTGTGGAAGGGCTATATTCCCCCTCTTAATGGGGCTCCCTGAAAGCAAGGCTGTATCTCCCATAATTCTGGGGCTCCTTGAAGACAAGATTGTGTCTCCCTTCATATTTGCATTCCCTGATGAAGCTCAGTATCGTCCCCTCACTGTGATCCATAAGGGCAGAGCTGTATCTCTCCATAGATTGGAGCTCCTTGAAATCAGTGCTGTGTTTCCCCTTAGAGCGGGGTACCCTGAGGGAGGGCCGTATCTTCCTCTCAGGCTGTGGTTCTTCAAGAGCAGAGCTGTGTTTCCCCATAGAGAGGATCCCTGGGTAGGGAGGTGTCTCCCTTCAGACTTTTGGATTCCCTGAAGACAGAAATGTCTCCCTCCTCAGACTCAGGTTCTCTATAGGAGTTCTGTGTCTCCCCTTCTTTGTGGATTCTCAAGGGCAGGGTCTCCATCTCTCTTGAGGCTTGTGCTCCCTGAAGTCAGGGCTGTATTTTCCTTCAGACTGGGGCTCCCTGAGGCAGAGCTGTATCTCACTCAGGCTGTGGCTTTTGGAGAGCAGGGCTGAGTTTTCCTCACAGTGAAGCTCCCTGAGGTAAAGCTATCTCTCCTCTCAGCTTGGGGCTCTCTGAGAAAGGGCTGTATCTCCCTTTAGAATGGCGATCCCTGAAGGTAAGGCGGTATCTCCCCTTAGATTCAAGTTCACTCAGGCAGGGCTGTGTCCCCCTCAGACTAGGGGTCCCTGAAGGCAGAGCTGTGTCTACATTCTAACTGCAGCTCCTTGAAGGCAGGGTGATATCTCACCTCAGATTCCTATTCACTGAGGGAGGGCTGTGTCTCCCCCTCACTATGGATCCTTAAGGGCAGAGATGTTTCCTCAGAGTGGGCTCCCTGAGGCAGAACTGTTTCTAATCTCAGTATTAGGCTCTGTGTCTTCCTCTCAGACTGGGTTTCTTTGAGGTCAAGACTGTGCTTTTTCAGGGTGGGGCTCCCTGAATAAGGGCTGTATCTCCCCCTCAGACTATGGCCCTTTGAGAGCAGGACTGTATTTCACAACAGTGGGGTTCCCTGAGGTAGGGCATGTATTCCCTTCCAGTTTCCTGAAGGATTGCTATATTTCCCCTCACTGTGGCTTCTCAAGGACAGAGTTGTCTCCCCTCAGATGTGGACTCCCTAAGGGTAGGGCTGTTTCACTCAGATTCTGGCTGTGGAAGGGCTATATCCCCTCCTCTTAATGGGGCTCCCTGAAGGCAAGGCTGTGTCAACCCTCAGTCCAGGGTTGCTTGAAGAGAGGGTTGTATCTCCCCTCAGATTTAAGTTCCCTGATGGAGATCTATATCTTCCCCTCACTGTGATCCTCAGGGCAGGGCTGTATCTCTCCACAGACTGGGTCTCCCTGAAGTTGGTGTTGTGTTTTCCCTCAGAGTGGGGCTCCCTGAGCCAGACTCTCCTCAGACTATGGTTCTTTGAGAGCAGGGCTGTGTTTTCTTATACTAGGGCTTCCTGCAGGCAGGACTGTGTCTGCCCTCAGATTTGGGCTCCCTGAAATCAGGATTGCATTTCCCCTTAATATGGAGCTCCCTGAGCAAGACTGTATCTCCCCTTCAGACTGTGGTTCTTAGAGAGCAGGACTGTGTTTCCCCTCAGATTCTGGGTCCCTGAGGGAGTGCTGTGTCTCCCACTCACTGTAGATTCTCAAGGGCAGGGTTGTATTTCCTCGTACTGGGGCTCCCTGAGGAACAACTGCATCTTAGAATGGGGCTCCATTCTTAGAATGGGACTTCCTGAAGGCAAGACTGTTTTTCCCCTGATTCATACTCCTTGCTGCAGAGCTGTGTCTCCCCTCAGATTTGGGTTCCCTGAAGGAGCTCTGTATCTCCCCCTCTGTGGGTCCTCAAGGGCAAGGCTGGGTTTCCTCAAAGTGATCTCCTTGAGGCAGGTCTGTGTCTCCCCTCAAACTTAGGCTCTTCGAGTCAGGGTTGTGTCTCCCCTCATTTTTGGTCTCCTTGAAGGAGTACTGTACTCCCCCTCACTGAGGTTCCTCAAGGGCAGGGCTCTGTTTCCTCAGGTTGGCATTCCTACATGTGGTTTCAGTTGCTCAGTTGTGTCGGACTCTTTGTGACACCATGGACTGTAGCCAGCCAGGCTCCTCTGTTCATGGAATTTTCCAGGCAAGAATACTGGTGTGGGTTACCATCATCTATTCCACAGGATCTTCCCGACCCAGAGATTAATCCTGCGTCTCCTTCATTAGCAGATGGATTCTTTATCACTGTGCCACCTGGGAAGCCCCTGATGAAGGTCTATTCTCCTATCAGACTTGACCTCCTGAAGTCAGGGCTGCCTTTTCCCTCAGAGTGGGTCTCCCTGAGGTGGGGCTGTGTCTTATCTCAAACTCAGGCTCCCAAGGTAAGGCACTGTGTCCTCTCAGACTGAGGCTTCCTCAGGTATCCATCTTGCTTTCTTTCCTGGGACCTTTCACGTCTGCTCAAGGCATTGCTGAGCTTCCATGTTGCTGGTTTAAGCTGAAGGCCCTGCTTTCCCTCTCTGGTTTTTAGTTCTTTGGAACTTCAGAGTTTGATCAGCCTGAACCTTGGGATTTCATGTGGTGAGATCCTAAGTACCACTGAACAAGTACTTATCCCAACCCTGGATTCAGTAACAAAGAATAAAAAATTATTTTAAAAGAAAGATATATTAAAAGGGGATGGGTTCATTTCAAAAGATGGAAATACCTTAATATAGAATAGTTTTTTGTAAACTGTTTTTTAAAAATGCTTTACTGTGTCTCCTGGGAGTGGCAAGAGACTATTTGGGGTGGTTTCATCCCCATCCTGTGCTCAATTTTTCACTAATACCCTAAACCTGTGTGTATGCCATTCCCTGATTTATGAATGCCTCCCTTCAGTTCACCTGGCCTCATGACTTTCCTCAATATTTCTACTAGGACAGCTGATTGCCTTGAATTATTGATACTTTTCAGGGAAACACATACCCACCTAATCTTAGGATTGGACCATCAGGGCAGATTCCTTCAGGTCTTCTGCTGTCTCCAAGTGCCCTCTACAGGCCAAATAAAATAAATCCTCCCAGGATATGATGTTTTCCAGCCAGGAGCCCAAATGTGCAAAAGTTTATTTTTTTATTAAAAAATTTTTACTTAATCCCTATTATGACCTCCCAGTCAGTTCAGGTAATTCATAACTTTCTACCTCCATCAACTTCTCCTCAGAAAGCATCTATGTTCTGTGACCAGCTTTCATTCTAGTTTGTGGGAGGCACATGTCCACTTTATTTATCCTGTCTTACTCAGTGGTTTTAACATCCACTGTTGTCTAAATGAGTTAGTTTTGCAAAATAGTGGTTTCTCTAACTCTATTGTCCTTCTATTCACCATTCTACTTAGAAGCATGCATTCTAGGTTCCTTTTCCCATCCCTCCTCCACACCTCTGTTTGGAATGCCTTCCCCACTTGGCAAATCCTGCTTATCCTGGAAACCCAGATGCAGGGTCACCTTGTCTCAGAGGCTTTCTGCACTAGCCAGTAGATTAACTCATTCACTCTCTCCCCTTCAAGCTTGGTGGCTATAGCTACAGCTGCCTGGCCTCCCTGAGCCTCTGAGACAGAGGCCCCTCCCATGGCAGGACACCCAGTCAAACTCTGCCTGATCTGGCACAGTGGTTCTCAGAGCTTAGTGAGCCCCAGGATCACCTGGAGGGCTTAGTGAAACATACCTGGGCCCTAGCTCCAGGGATTCTGATGAAGCACCCTAAAACCTCACTGGCTTAACAACAAAAGTTGGTTTCTCCTTCAGAGCATGTGTCAAATGTGGGACAGCAGGTCTCACGGTTTCTTGGAGACCCAGGATGATGATGGCTCCACCAACTTGTGACACTACCATTTCGATGCTTGAATTTAGAGCAAGAGAGGAAAAATCATGAATGGCCTTTTCTCTGCTCACAGCTCACTGGCCAGAAATAATCCTGTGCCCTGACCACTGCAAAGTGGCTGGGAAACATTGGCATCACATGGACAATTTGATGAACACTGGTTTCTCTGCCATAATCACTCACCCCTTATTTACTGGCACACAGACACACAAACCTGCTCTCTGATCCTCAAACACACCAAGTGCGTTCCTACCTTTGAGCCTTTGTAGCAGCTGCTCTCTCTGCACTAATGCTCCTGTGTCAGAGCTCACATGGTTGATTCAAATGCCACCTCCTTGGACAGGCCTTACCTGACTGCACAAAGCAGCCACCTAGTCCCTCAGATCAGCCTATTTCAATTCTCTCTACAGCCCTTATTATGCCATATTTGGTCATCTCTTCTCTGTTAAAAGATTGTATGTATGCTCCGTGAGAAAAATCGACCGCTTATCACCATGTCCCCACTACCTTGAACAGGGCCTGGTCCATCATAGATGTTCAAAATATAATTCCTCAGCTCAGTAACCTAAGGGATTTCCCATTTACAGGTTAAAAAAATGGAGGACCCAAAGAGAAGTGGCTTACCCAAGGTCACACCACTACTAAATGGTAGCACTTGATTGAAATCTATGCCACTGAAACCACCAACACTGTTTACTTGTTACTTCACTGCTTCCACATATTAAAGTGGCAGTAAGTTTTGTCATTTTCTTCTCCGTCTAGTGATCCTCCACTGTCATTGGTTTTTAAATCTCAACCAAGTCCTATGGAAGGCAATTTGACAACATCTATTTGGGAATTTATCCTATAGGTAAGTTCATGTATGTGGAAAATTACATATACGTGATATTTTTTCATTTCAGTGTTGTGATAGTGAAAGTTTAGAATTAACTTAAAGGTTCACGGGGGTGTGTATGTATTCACAGTGGGCATGTGCACATGGTAGAGTAGTATACAGCCCTGAAAAGTGAAAGAGCACTTCCAGCTCTGACTGGAAGTTTATCTAAGGGAAAGTATTACATTAAAAGAAAGGTGGGATACAATAGAAGTATATGTCTTTCATTTAAGTTCCCCTAAGAGCTGAATCCCTCATGTCTTTCAGAGATCAACTCCTCAATGAAAAGAACAAAATACAAATCAGTAGCAGTGTGGTTTCCATCATTTGAACTTATTTTATTGGTACTCATCAGCAAATAAAATTTTATTGTTGATTTTGGATGCATTACAACACACTTTTTGGTAGTGGTTGCACAATGTTGATTTATTAACTATACTAAATACTGCAACCTCTGAATTGCTGAATTTTACATGGGTATTTCCTTTGTGATGATGGGTGGCTCCTCTCTCAGAATACATAAAATGGTGCATTCCATCCATGGTTTTCATATTCCTTTGTTATTCTACCTACTGCTTTAAAATACATTCAAATAAAAAGATATAAGTTCCGTGCAGTGAGTGCACACATACCACGGAGAGGAGAGTTGAAAACATAATTAATCAACACCCTCGTGTTCAGAGAATAAATAGTCTGAAATCATGGAACTGAAGCTTGCTCCTGGGAACTTTCTCAAAGCATCTTCTGTGGACAAAAGTTTACACTCACTCAATTGAAGGATACATCTTTTGCCAAGAGGGTGGAAGAAAAGGGGGATGGGGGGTGCAAGATGATGATTTTACTTGCATATGATGTTATCCTTCCATAAACATCTGGAACAAATGGCCACAGAGCACCGTGATGTGCAGTCCCTAGATCAGAATAAATAAATGATCTGCTTGGACTGGAAAGCCACAGACACACTGTGACCAAGCTGGATAGGACAGAGAATGTTTGTTTAAAATATAACACACACAAATAATAAATAAAAGTTTGAAACTTAGTGGATGACAGCGATGGGACCAGGCTCCCTGTTTGTTCATGGTTCTACTCACAACACCTCTACCTTTTCCTAAGCATAAAAAGTGGCACAAGGACACGAAGGGCTTTTCTGGGACCACTCTTTTCTGAAACAAGAGGGCAAAACGAGTGGGTATCAAATGGCTGCAGCAGAAGACCACAGATGTGAGAATACGCTCAAGGGTCTCAGGTCTAGAGTAAAGACCAGGACCAGCGGACCACCAAAGCCTTGTTTCTCTGTGAACTGGTTTGGTGTTACCTTTGGCCATGTTTCTACTCTTTCACTGTTGACAGGTTTCGTTCACCACCTTTCCCCCAACCCCTTTTCCTTAAGGTCCTATTGTCAAAGTCGTGTTGGGTTTGGTCTTAATCAATTGGTTGTGACACTGGGTCCCAGAAATAAGCTATCGCATTAGCTGCTTGGTGTGTCTGAAACTTGTATTTTGGTGTCACAGAACCACAGAGAGAACATTTTACTGCGACTTCCCATCTAGTACCATTACTTCCCTGCATATGTTAAAAAAAAAAAAAAACCCATGGAAAAAGTAAATCACACAGAACACACAGGGGCTGCCAAATGGTGCAGCAGGAGTGTAAATACATTCTCTTTTGGGTCAGACATCTGGCCTGACAGTGGATTACAAAACATGGAAGGATGACTTCGCATTGAAGGCATGAGAAGAAAAAGTCACAGGTCAAAAAAAAGAAGCGACCGTCCGTTGGGGCCGAGCAGTGAAGGTCTTAAAGAAGCTGGGACCCCAGAAAGAAAGAACAACTCTTCCATCGTGAAAGCTACGGCAGCTGCACGTGGCTGCGGACGGAGGCCCCTTACGCTCTTATGGGGCGGGAGAGTCGAGAGTCGAGGTTCTGCACAGGGAGGCAGAACCACTGTGCCATCTGACAGCACAGGATGTGTGGCTCTGGCAGGCAGCCACAAATTCACTGGTTTCCTATCCATGGGATAAGAACACACTTGGGGGTTTCAGTGCTTCTCAAAGGAAAGAAGAAGGAAAGACACCCAGCTGTTCCTGCCCCCGCCCACCAGCATAGGCTAGGTCCTCAAGAGAGTGACGTCGGTGCTGGGGTGCTTCCTGCAGGATCTGAAGGAAGGGCAGGGCAGATACAGGTCTCCAAGTCCTATGTACACATTTTACAGAGTCTCCACTCTGCCCCCATTAGGCACGAGGTTGATTTGTCTAGCTCAGGAGGGGATGGACAGAGAAGGGCAGAGGGAGCGTGCACAGGGCAGGGGGAGGAGAGGGAGGCGGGAACAAGCCTGGTCTCCACTAGTGGAAGGGCCTCTTCCCAGCCTCACCGTAAGCTAGTTTGTTTGGGGAGCTTAGCACCCATCAAGATGCCCGAGGTGAGTGTCACAGGGGCTTTCATCTGCATGCTGGACCCCACCATGGTGGGGAAGCTGCGGTTCCGTCGGATGCCACTGTTGAGCTGGAGCCCACCGATGGCACTGGTGACAGTGGGGCATCCGAGGGGCAGGCCTTCGGGTACCAGGCCCCTGGAGACAAGAGCCTGCGCAGGGCCTGGGGGCGCACAGAGGAGAGGTCCCTGGTCCTCAGTCAAGGTGGGGACGTGGGCTCGCCCCGAGTTCACCACTTTGGCCACGCCAAACCTCCTGACTTTGTCCACGAGGTTGAGGTTGGACACAGACACGTCGGTCTGGCTTTCACTGCTCCGGACCGCCTTCTTCTCCCTCACCTCCCTCAGGATGGAGCTGGCTGGCTTGGAAGCCAGGAAGTTGTCGTAGGGAGGGCTTGTGCACTTGAACTCGAAGGAAGGTGGAGAAGATGTGGGCGTCTGCATAGGCGAGTTGGGTGGTGTGGAGGGGATCACAGCCATCCTGGGGGTATAGGAGTGCAGGAGGGTGCCCCGGCCGGCCCTGTCCCAGCTCTGGGGGTCATACACAGCCGCGGAAATGCCCCGCTCCTTCAGCAGCCACACCAGCCCCAGGGACGTGCTCATGGTGGTCGTGGACTCACGGACGTTAGTGAAGGATTCGGCCAGGCTCAGTCTCCGGGGAGTGCATGGCGTGGCCACTGGTGTGGATTTCAAGTGGCTGGTGCTGCCACAAGCCGGAGTCGGGGCCGAGTTAAGGCTGATAAGAAAACACAACAGGTCATTGATCAGAAAATGCCCAGGAGAACCAAGGAAAGGGTCTGGGCAAGCCTCCTGCAGGGGTGCAGGGCAGGCCGGGGACATACTGAGGGGACTCCTCCAACCCAGGCTCCCTGGATGCCTCTTTTCATGTCTGATCCTCCCTCTCATCGTAGAGGCCGTGGAGTGTCTGAACTGGGGGGCTGGTTTCTCTCTCAGGCCTAGAGGGTGAGTACAACTGTTGCCTTTGCAAGTGAGGAAATTAGGCTCAGATTAGGTGACTTACTCAACGTCACACTCAGCTTACTCAGTGGGAGATCCTGGATTCGAACCCAAGTCTGAGTGACCCCAAAGATAAGAGAGGAAGCCCTGCAGCAGAGAGGTGTGCTCTGTCTCTACCAATTTGCTCAAATTCCTGCTCTTCTTCCCAGTACCCATTTCCCTGAGGTAAGATGTTAACCAGGGCTCTGGGGTATGAGAGTTGATCCTGGGTGTGGCTGAAGCAGGTGGGACACTTTGGTGGAGGGCCCTCGGGTGATGGGGAGACTGAGGCTTGAAGGTGCATATCAAGTCAGCAGCAGATCCCAGGCTCCTGACTCCCATTACAGTGCTGTTTCCTCTGCACCCTGCGGCCCTTCAGTACTCTTCCCGTGGGTGCTGAAGTCCACCTTGATGAGTGGAGATAGGGGGACAGATGTAGCCATGTCACGTATCATCAGATCTTCATCTAAAGAGCCACCTAGAACAAGGCCCCCTGGGTGGTGAAACCTGGTTACTAAAGGAAAGTGGAGAGATTCCTCTGTCCACTTATATATGACTGAGGGCCCACTATATTCTAGAAGCTGGGATTCAGCAGTAAGGAGAGTCAGGGCAGAAAGTGTAACAAAAGGGCAGGAGTGGGAAATGCATTGCTGTCTGCCTGGAAACCAGAAGAGATCCTCTTCTCACAACTGCTACACGCATGGAGTAAGGCACCCCCGACCCCAGGCATGGAGGCCCTAAGCTGTTGCTGGATGAGCAACTGAGGGGCACAGAAACATCCCTCCTGATGGTCTCATAAGACCTGCCCTGGCACCTACCTAAGGATGCAGCAGGGGCTTCGGGTGCCCCTGGGGACAGGCAGCTGGGTGGTCCCCAGGAACCGGGGGATAGAGCCCTCTCTCCCCAGACTGGCAAGGGACGGGCCACATACCTTGGACAAAGCACCAACTTAGGGAAAGGGGAGGAAGGGGACAGGCTCTGGGGCAGGTCCCCAGAATGAGTGGAGCAGGGACCCCTCCTGTGGGAGGGCAGGTGAAAAGCCAAGTACAAGCTGCGGCATCATTTGGCTCCACACTCAGGTGACCTCACCGCTGGTTGGTCTATACACGGCGAGGAACCCAGAATAGGCCCGTCTCATACAAGCTCAGGAGTGGGGATGCTGGTGGGTGGGGAGCACTCAGAGGAACACAGGATTAGAAACCATAGTAGGTCCTGAAGCTTAAAAGGTGGATCTTCAAAAGGCACAGGCGGAATTCTACAAAACTGATCTACAAGCAATCGAGGGCGAAAACAATCCGTACTTGGTCACAGAACCACTTCTAGAGAGATTTTCCATTTTTGTTTCAAGCTGCCATTCTTTCAAACTCAGGCAAAAAGCCTTCTCCTGCTACTTACTTCTCAGGCTTTTTCATCCCTTACGAGGCCATAAGGACTTAGAAAAGAAGGCAGGGGTGCAGTATTGAGTCCTATGGCTACCATCAGAAGTGTGCTGGGGCACCAGCCTCTCCCAAGGGGAAGCTCTGTTCATTGGTTTTCAACACAATCTCTTCAAACATAAAGCTGGGGAGTGGGGAAGCCAGGTTCTCCAGAGGCAGGAAGGGAGATGGAGACAAGCTAAAATTTAGAGATCCCCTTCCGGTAAGAACCTTGGTTAGACCTGTATTAGTGTTGGCACTTGGCTTGACTAGGGTGTTTAGACAGGTTAGGGGTATCTGCTGTCAAGGCCGAATTAGCCAGGCACAACCACAGAGACACATCCACGCCCACATTGCGGGTTAGTGGCGGCCACACGTGCACACACAGCTCCTCCACAGGGCCCTGCCAGGCAGGCCCTGCTGGCGGTGTGCTCACCCCCTGCCTTGCCCGTGGGCTCACTCTCTGCCCTACATCTGCTCTCAGCTCAACAGGGCCTGGGGCTGCTTCGTCGTCCTCCTCACATGACCTGTGGAGAATTATTCATAGTTGAAGGTGCTCCTTGGGGTGGCTGCTCCCTCCGAGCTGGTCCAACTCGCCTCCCTCCTGTGAGATACTTTCCACTCACCCTGGCACCTCGCACCACAGAGAAAATGGCTGAGGGGGGTCACACCACCATGTTGGGGGAGACCATTTTCCCTTTCACCAGAAGCTCTGGGAGGCCTGAAATCCAGTCAAGCAGACCCTTCCCCCGACCCCGCCAAGGCCACACAAGTCCTCTTGTCAGATGGTGCCAACTTCTATCACTTCTTGGAGGTACCCACGGGAAATGGACAGCACCAAGCTTGTGGTTCTGTTCAAGTTTTACCATTTTGATTGCTACAGTGTGGCTGTGAAGCATGCATGGTTCCTGGGGCCATTTCCAGAGGCATAAGGGCTACCACAGGGTTCAGTAACTCCATTCTGTGAAAGAACATGTTCTACTGGCAAATTTGGGGGCAAAAATCCAACAGACTTGGCCTTAGAGCCTGTGGTAGTGCCCTGAACTTCCGCTGGTTGAGGTGGGGCCTAAGAATCTTTCATGGCCAATAAGAAGGCAACTTAAAGTGGATCCAAGTCTCTCTATTCTGTGCTGGGTCTGAATCAATAGTGGTCTTGATTCGAAAAGAAAGATGGGACTTGAACAGATGAGAGATGCTTCCATTGGCTGGAGTTAGTTTTGAACAACCCTCTTTCTACTTCAGCTTTCCTTGACATTAAGTCTCTCAGGGAGTGTTCCCACCTCACCCCACCCTGCCCCCACCCTGCGGCTGGGTCCCTTACCTTGGTGTGACCCGCGTGAGTTCGTCTGAAGGATGCAGGATGCGACAGGTGGTGAAGGTGAAGGTGGAGTTGGTCTGTGACATGCACTTCCCAGGGTGGTGGGCTAAATTGGGGGGAGGGGAGGAACAAAATATAGTCCTTGCATCCAAGTACACCCACGAGAAAAGTCAGAGTCCCGCATGGCCCTCAACAGATGCAAGAAGCGATGAGCTACCTTGTAAACTGGATCTGGGCGAGGAAAGTGAAACACGAATGTTCTGGGTCGAAGGTGGTCTCTCAAAAACAACCACACTTTTGAGCACTGGCATGCAGAGCATCGAATTCCAGCTTCCAACCCAATCCAGACAGGGTTTCCCATCAGCGTTCTTTGGCCAGTAGTGGATCCAGTTTGAAGGGCCAAAGGGCCCTTGGGGGTAAATTTGGGTTCCCTCCTCAGAGATTTGAACCGGCTTCCTTCGTTTGTTGCTTTACTTTTCTTTTCATTGGCAGATAGGTGCCAAGCTCTGCCAAGGGGAGGGGAGAGGTGCAGGGCAGGGAAAGAGGCACTTGAGTCTAGAAACAGGGCAAGGCTCATGGGCTCCCTTTTCAGTTTACACAAAAAGGGGCTTGAGGAAGCTGGCTCCACTACTGCCTATCTGTGGTTGGCAGGGAGGGAGATGGGGCCTCAGCTGCCTCAGCAACAACGTTGCTGGCAAGAGTCCCAGGGCCCAGGCTCTCTGCCAGGGCTGGGCTGGCACACAGCACTATAAGCAGCATCAGTCCCCGTGAGCTGCTTTCTTGCCATTTCTAGGATGTCTGGTTTCTGATGAAAATGAGTAAGTTGTCCTCAACTTATTTCCTTTGAAAGCTCCAAAGAGTTGTTAAGGCAGCTGAAGACTAGGATCTGGAGCAAAGTAAATCACAGAAGCTTTAGGACCATGCATCAGAAAACTGCAGGTGAGAAGTAGGAATAGAGTCTACAGGAGACATCATGATTGTAGAGGTCATCCTCATTCATAACTCAAATGTAAAAGGAAAAAAAAAATTAAAGGAAAAAAAAGATGTTGCTCCCAGTAGCATGCATGGTGAGGTCTAGGATCATCCCTTCCTCCCCACCAACTCCACCCCTGCAGCCTCTCAGCCCCCAGAGACCTCCTGGGAGAAAAATGATTAGGATATTGGAGGCCATGAGCACGCTGAAGATTCAAAAGTCTGGAACTAGAATCTTCTAGCTCTTTATGGCAAGTTTTCACTTGGATTTGACAAAAAGGAAAACAAACCAGAAGAGATTGGTGCCCCAAACCTACAGATCCACACACAGGTGACTGTGTCTTTAAAAAGGAAAAACAAGAGACTAGATGAAATTAAAAAAATATTGGACACACGCAAATTGAAGGCAGGCAGGACAAAGCCAAAGCACAGAGATGGTGGCAGTGACTCAGGAGCCATGTAAGACTGGTTTGCCCTGATGACTGTGGTCCAAGTCATCTCTGTGTGTCAAGGAAGGCTCCGGTAGCCCCTGGCATGGCAGCCAGCACTGCAGTCACAAGAACAAACTCTCAGCCTCAAGGAGCTCCAGGCAAAGCAGGAAGGGTGTGGGAAACACATGTGAAAATACCCTTTATGCATCTTTGTTTCTCAGTCAAAAAAGTACTGGTTTAGGAACTCAGATAACTGAGAAATGACTGCGAGCAAAACAAAAACGAAAGAAGCTATGAACAAAAGGCAACCAACCAATCACGATTCTCTGATTGCAATAAAGTCTAGAAACAAAAGCAACAGAAAACCTGAGAAAAGCATCCCAAATAACAGCATGATGGGTTATTTGGGAGGGAGGAAAGAAAAATGCAGTAAGTAGAAGTAATTAGGACAGAACAGTTATAAAAGAGAAAACATTTTTTAAAAAATCAAACAAAAGCAAGGCTGGATTTAAACTTAGAAGCATACTCCATTTAAACACAAGGCCAGAATATCAAATCAAAAGGTCACACACGTTCACCTCCTCCTCCACCCCATTACGTATTGGATCTTCGGTCGCAAAAGCTAGTGTGAGATGGACATTTTAGACACCGTTGCATCAGCAGAAGCGAAACCCATCTTATGCAAATGGGTTTCGGGAATAGGAAAAGGCTGCTAAAATTCAGAGGTCCTCATTCCCCAGAAGCGACGGACAGCTTGAGAAGACCGAGGTAAATCAACAAGAATCAAAAGTGCCAAAGCCAGAGGTTCAGCCCCTCTGCAATACCACTGGGATGCCTGGACCCGCCAGCTCTCTGAGTCACCACTGCCTGCCGGGCCGCTGCAGCGTCTCCCTTCCTTGGGACACAACACAGAGAGAGTGAGCCGCCACAGAGCCGTTACCGGCTGATTCCTACAGTTCTGTGTACAGGAGAGAGTAAATTTCCAAAGCAGGAGGTGCTAACAGAGTCTTCAGGGCAGGGAGCAGGGACTCAAGGAGAGGGCCCAGGCCCTATTGCACCCCAAAGCCCTGCCTTATGTGCTGTGAGTTCACCTTGTGCTGTTCACATGAGGCCTCCAAGGATGGCGTTTCCTGGATTTAATGCTCTAACTTCCTACTTAAATCCTCCTTCTTTTTCTCAGTCTGATTGGAGGATCGCAGTGTTGTGAGCTAGAAGTACAAACACTGACAAATACTTTCATCAAGTATTTTATTTAGGAATGAACTTGTATTTCTCCCCCTCTCCTCCCCCAAGCCCCTAATCCTTTATTATTTTTAGTTGTTCTTCCTCCTCCAGGTTCTGAAACTGGTACAAAATCCTAATCTATCAAAGGGAACTTTTACATTTAGTTAATCCTTGATTATTCAAGATTGTCTCTGCATGAATTTTTCTGTGGGAAAAAAAGTTCTGTGATGAGTCCATGAGGGAATAACTCCATAAACCTTTGTTTGCCCTGTGCTTCATCATTAACATAAATGCTGTTTGGGACTAATGTCGCTTTAACAGGTGTTTTTCTCTGAGGAGTAGGGAAACAAGGGCAGTTTCAGATAGAGCAGAACAGCTTTTTATCTTTTCTGTTTTAAAAATAAGATAAAAGTGATTTTAAACTACACAGTGTTACAAGAAGACATTTGAAAGCCCTTAGTTCCAGGCTTAACATGGGCCTGTAACTCTTTTTCTCTGCTTCTTAAGCATTTCTTCTACACAGCTCCCATCTACAGTTCAAAAGACCCATGAGTCCCCAGTGCAGACATCCAGCCCATCAGTTCCAGGAAGGTTTCTAGTACAGAGACTGAAACCCACATCACAAGATCTTATTCTGGCTTCTGTACAACTTTTGGTTCCTGCAAAACTTAAAAAAATGAAAAGTTTAGTTGACCCACTGCACCACGCTGTCTCCTCTCTGTTTCACCTACAGAGTGACTTAACAGAGGAATAATCTCATGGCGTGACAGATAGAACCAGAAATTCTTTCAAGTGGCTTCTGGGGTATCTTCAGGAGATAAAGTGACTTTTTGGAATGCTGTTAAAAAGTCAAAAGTGCAAATGTAAAAATCTCTTTGGAGTCTTAAGATGCCAACAGAGCTGGATCCCGTGCCCTCTTGCCTTCTTGTCTGTCCTGTGGGAGCCACCAACATGTGTGGGGAGCTGGCCTGGTTAAGTTGCCCCAAGTTCATCATCCAGCTGGTGCTCCTGGAGCCAGATCAAGGGTGCACTTCTCCAGGGCATCACTAGGTGGTACAACTGGACAACAAACCTGAAACTCAGTTCCCACCCTTGCTCCCTCAAGGGCCCTTCACTTCAGAAAAGGCTGAGTGCAGATACCCACTCAACAGTCCACGTGGGTGCCCCTCCCAGCACTAGAGCACCTTCCTATGGTTTTCAGAGATGAGGTTCCTAGAGAAAGTGCTTCCAGAGAGCAGGCTTGTTCTGGAACTTTTAAGTAGGGTTGACTCCATGCTGTTTGAGACAAGTCAATAAAGCAATTCTTCATTCATTTTTCCACTTCAGGCTGCATTGGCCTGAAGAGCACAGGACTTCCTTAACATCTCCTAATACAGGGGTGCGAGCAGATCCTGGCTCTGTCTACCATGACCACACTCCTATAACTGCTACACACCAGAGCAAGGTTGAAAAGTCCGGCCATCTGAGTGGGAACTCCCTCAGCTCTCTAGGTAGAGACATGAAGAAAAGGAACATTCCCAGACCCAATGGTCTGTGAACTGAATGTACCAGACTTTTCCTTCCAGATTCTTCAGGTCTCCACGGGTAATGTTCCCTCACAAGCCCCTTTGGGTCCTGCTTCCCCAGTGGGATTGACAAGTGTGAGAGAATGCCCACTGGAGGCTTTGTTCATACCAGCCCCTGCCCCAGAAGAGGCTGGAGTGATACTCAGTTCCTTAATCGTCTGCTTCTTTTAGCTGTTCCCTTCCCTTCAAGTAACTCGCCTGAGCAGAGCCTATACCTATGTCACAAATAAGAAAGCTTCAAAGGAAGCTAGTTCTTGGCTTTTGCTTCTGAGGGGCTGAAGACCTGCACCTTCAGGGATTTCCAAGGGTACTTTTGACCAATGAGATTTTTGCTTTCATCACTTACTTTAGGACCTCAGCCCCAGAGATAATACAGCTCTTCTGCAGAACCACTGCCAGGTAGGCTGCCATGATGTGTAGGAGTCTGTTTTAGGACATTTCTCCTACTGGAAATGGTCTCCATGTGTATGAGTATTAAATAAGCTGACCTTTACTTTCTTCTATGTTGCTTTAATCCCGCCTCGGTCTTCCCTTTAAGAATCAAGGCATCCAGGTAATTCAACTGGACTGTCCATCCAAACCACCATCTGCTGACCTAACTATGTGATTTTAAATCTAATCTTAAACCTTTACCACATGCAGGCTTTTCGCTACACATAAATACCCAAAATTTGAAACACTGACAGTACGAGATCATTTCTGATAAAAGTACACTTTCTCTATGAATTAAAACAAAATGCATTACTGAAATAAAGTAAAACTAATAATCTAAAAATTGTTTATATCATAATCCATTTTAATCATCTAAATTATTTACAAATATAACAAGGATTCATCCTTTTTAAAAACATGGGATTATAAAAATCAAATAATGATACAATAATACATTAAAATATATTAATAAATATTTTTCAGTACTCAAAATTGTTTTCTCCATGAGAGAGCAGGCTCTAGACAAAACTGCCTAATATACAAGTTTTCCCAATTTCCTTCCATAATACCAGTTGTTAGAAAAGAAAGGTTAATCACCTTCTGTCTTCAAAGGTTCTCCCTACTAAGTCTTCTCAGGCAGATGGCAGCTCCTGGAATTGTGCTGTTTGGCAACAGGAAAGGGGAGACCAAGGCAGAGAGCAGGCCAGCCTGAGTACAAATCCCAAGACAGAGGATGCTCCAGGCCTCCCCATGGAAGCTTATCTGTCTGCCCGTGACTCCACGATTATGTGCATAATGTCACTCAGGGCCCCTGGAATGAGTTACATTGAGTGACGTGCTTCTTACATTCCAAGAATCAAAATGGTCCCATCATTCCCCACAGAGGAAAAAGAGCCAAATCATTGGCCATGCCTTTCCCTCATGCACAGAACTTTCGACACATCTTACTCAGAAAACAATCTCAGAAGAACCCTTGTCTAGATGAGCAGACCTTCTCTAAATTCCCTTCAGCAATCTATCTAATTCTTTTTGGCCACACACTTCCAATGTGACCCCTCTACAGTTGGCACTGGAGGTTGGTGTGCTTTTCTCAAGAGTTGTTGGGATGGATTTGTTCCAGGTTTGAGGAAGGAGGGAAGAAGCAAGAGATATGCCTTTGTGTGTGGCTAGGAAAGTGGTCAGGACTTAGCTCCTCACACCTGGTCCCCTTGCCCTCGCTGTCCTCAGAGGGGTATTCTTAGCTGACTTGATAGGCTTTATTCCTTCTCTACAATTTTTCAAAGATGAACCTAATGGTGCTTCTTTAAACTGACAGCATTCACTTCTATTTCACCTGCCAGGCTGCAGGGAGGGCTCACCACACTCGACACAATGCCTGCTGCTTCAGTCACAAAATCAGCAGACACAGTGTCTCCTGCACCACTGTCTGCCTTCCAGAAGGGCACCGATGCTGATGACAAAAGGAGGTAACAATACCTAAGCTGGTTTCCTCTTTGTCAGAAGATCCTAAATAATAAGCATTTTCATTCCCTTGCAAACTGAATCTGGTAACTTAATGGCTAAAAAATAAAAATAAACCTAGGTGTTAAACAATCTTTTTTACTTGATGATACCTAAAGTTTATGTCAAAGGAAAAAAAATTTTTAAAACAGTCCCTTGGCCACAGGTGTGTGAAGTTACACAGAGGATGGGAGATACCACCATGAACCTCAGCTCTCACCTGCTCTGTACTATATGCAGAGTGTTGTACCTTCCATGAATGAAAATTGTCAGTCACAAAGATGAATGTGCTCTTCTCAAACCTGGTGACCTGGAAATGTCATTAGGATGATGACATTGGGTTAATTCTTCTTTATCTGGGTCTCTCCCCCTCAGCCCAAGCAATGAGGAGGTCCAGGAAGTCTGGGTAAATAGTAACCCATGTGATCCTGTGATCCCAGGGCCCCGAGCACAAAATTTTGCATCCCAGTGACCCCTAGGATGTGTAATTCTGCAAACTCATGGTC
The DNA here is from genome assembly GCF_054371585.1 of Giraffa tippelskirchi. Lineage (NCBI taxonomy): Eukaryota > Metazoa > Chordata > Mammalia > Artiodactyla > Giraffidae > Giraffa > Giraffa tippelskirchi. Next base: position 13,987,004 of record NC_137283.1, on the reverse strand, counting down.
ATAACTTTAATATTGTTGGGGGGGGAGTGGGCGGGGAGAACACAGAGATCAGGCAGGGCTCTTTTCCAGATTCATCTAGAGTTCTCTCTCTAAAAAAGGTTACTGACATCCTCTTAGGGTTCGCTAGATTAAGGAGAATTGCTAAAGCACTTTTAAAAAATCCACTTTGAACACATGTATAAGCTGGAACGAAAACACACATACCTTCACTACAGTTAGGAAATGAACGGGCTGATCTCTGAAGTGCTGTCTGAAATCCTGAACACTTTCTGGGCTTCTTCCAATTTTAATGTATCATGCAGGTAACAGATTCTCTCATTAACCTTCTGAACATTCCAGCACTCAAAATTTCCCTTAAAATTGCCCAGCTCAGCTCAGTTTGGAGGTCATCAGGGGACTCGAGAAGCTGCCCCTTAGACTGGGAAGCAACCCAGAACAGAAATGGGGAGCTGATGCTCGGGATTGGGGGGGGATGATGGGGCAATAATCCACTTCTTTTTAGCAGCCTTTCCTGCTCCCCTTAAAGAGCCTGCTGGGCCATGCACCTCCAAGATGGGCAAGGAGCCACACCCATTTGTTACAAAAGGAGGCATCAGACTCTATTGAAAAACGGAACCCCACGATGAGAATGCTTTCATCATCACCCACACAGACGAGCAGAAGCTACAGACAGAGAGCCACTACGGATGGTGCTCAGAACGGAAGTGAGAATGGCCCGGAACTCTGCGTCCGGTAGAGGTGCCAGGTTTACAGGACTGATGGCGGTGCCCTCACCAGACCCCTCCTCCTCCTCCTCCTCGGCCGCTGGCGGCTCCTGCATCTCCTCTGGGGAAGCCTGAGGCCGGCTCGGGTAACTTCTGCTGCCTGAGACAGTCACACGTGCTCGGGACCTCTCACCTGAGGTCTCTGGGTGCTGAACTGGCGTGGAGGTAGCTAGGCCCGGGAGGGAAATGTGGTCACCTGTGTCGTCTTCTTCAAAGTCGTTAAGGCAGTAGACTTCGTCCAGGTCAACATCCAGCGTCCTGAAGCCCTTGGTGACCACACCAGGCCGGGGGTCCAGAATACCCCCGAGGTGAGGCTGGGCCAACTGCTGCCAGTGGTGAAGGGTGGCAGAACCTTGCAAGGAGAAAGGGCAGGGGGAAGGGGGTGACAGGGAAAAGAGAGGGTTAGGACGGGAGTCTAAGCTGATGGCTCTTCACCACCCTCCAGCGCGGAGTGCGAGCCCAGGGGGCCCTGGGTGCTGCAGGTGGACTCTGGGAGGGACACCCACGGAGTTGCCTTGCACCCCTCCTGCTGCGTGTCAGGCGCTAACACCCTTCCATGCCCAGAAGGAGCACCAATCTAAGGGCAAAAATCCATTTTTTTTTAACAAAGTAAAATGAACGTCATACTACGTGTCAAGGATGTTGGGTGACAAACTCTTTATTTTAAGCAACTGATGTCAACCCCCAAATCCAACACAGAATCACTTAGAAACAGAAGAGGGAAAAATAAGCATGACAAGCACAGAAAGAGGGGTGGGGGGCGGGGGTGGATATGTGTGGATTCTATGCCAAGTACCCAAGGCTGGGAACAGGGAAGACAGCAGAAACAGAAGAAGATGATGTCAAAGCAATTCTAGGCACCCACAATAAGAGAAAAGCAAAAAGCAATGAACATAGCCCACGGATAAGTGGTGGGCACGGCCGCCACCTCCTTTACCTAAGTTTTCTGTATGCTGCCAGCAACCTTGACAGGCTGCAGGTTTGGGGAGTGGGAATCGGCTTAAAGAGACGTGATTTAAGAACATGCAAGTCCATCCAGAGGTCTGATGCAGAAGAGCTGATCTCCTCAATGACACCAGACCCCAGGACTCACATGACACGGTGTAAGGTCTGTAATAACACCAGAGTGCGTCCCTGAGGACCTTGAGGGTGTACCGGGTACTCAAAGAGAGAGGTATTCCAAGACCAAGCCGTCTGAGGAAGCCTGGGCTAAGAAGTGTATGTACTGAGGAACAACATCTCAGATCCTTTAGCGTGTTGCTCTGTGGCAGGATTCTGCCCAACCCATCTGCCAGAGCAACTCTTTTCCCCTTAGGACATTATTACCCCTCACACGGCTCTGGTATTGGGGATGCCCAGCCCGTGACGCTGGGCATTCTATCACCATTCCACAGATGAAGAAGCTGGCCACACTGAAAACATGCCAAACTCAACAGAGAGACTTTGAAAGTGGTTCTCAAGCATGAAAATGCAAGAGCCTTCCTGCACAAATAACCTCTCAGACTATCACTGCTGGCTTCCTGAGGGCATCCTCTGGGAGGAGGGCAGTGATCCCTCCAGGCTGCCCTGGGGAACATCAGAAAGGGGGACTAGGGAGGCCAGGAGCCAGCAGCTCAAGAGTCAAGATAAAAGAGAAGGGAAAGGCAGGCAGGCAGTGGGGCCAGGAAGTGGTCCAGGAATGTAACTGAGCTCCCCAACCCTCTGCTGTGCCCAGTGGCCACTGCTGCAAAATAATTTCTCATCGGATAGTCTTAGCCAAGGAGTCTTGAAAGGGTTTTGTAAATGGGCAATTTCAAATCCACTTAAAACAGAAAAGAGTCATACACACTTTGGAGTTTATCCCGGCATTAAGTGTCACAAGTACAATAGCAACCTACTTAACTGGAATCTATTGAATAAAAATAGAAAATATTCTAAATGCAAAAAGAAAAGAAAAAAGACCAAAGGTGTATATAATGAAACAAACCTGTTCATGAGGTTCCGTGGCGCTATTTTTTAAAAGCTACCCTGTACAGAGACATGTCAGCAGGGCAGCTTGTTTTATATGTATCACCTTGACTCATTCCTCAAAACCACCCGTCATGGTTAAGTATTATGACCCATACTTTCACAGACAGAGGTTCACTGAAGTTACCTAACTTCCAAAGTCACTGAGTTAGTTGTAGCATAGCCGGTGTTCAGTGCTAAAGGCCTAGTTCTTTCCATAAACTCACCCCCCTTCCCTCCCCAAACCACAGGTCTGACAACAAGCAAGGCCATCCGCATTCCAGCCAGGAACCTGGGCTCAGTGAGAATCGGGAGGAATACAGAGTGGGCAGTGGAACTTCCTCATGGGTGTCCAGGGCCTGCCAGGAGATGCAATCGGGTTTCCAGCCACTGGGGTTTCTCCTGCCACTCCTGGGGACCTCCATGCATAGTAATCCAAAATGGGCCCACTGTTTGTGTTCACTATTCACACATCCACATTCCTGGTAACAAAATTGTACTGGGGAGAAATTTTAAACAAGGAATTTTGATACCCAGCTTGGGGCAGCACAACCAGGGCTCAGAAGGAAGATGAAAAATCCCCAGGTGCAATGTGGGCATGTCACCTCTACCTTTGGAAGGGGACTAAAGGCAAAGCAAACACACTGGAAAGTGAAGAACTGTGTCAAGGAAGTGCCAGGTCTCCCCATCCTTCTGAAGGGGGTTCTAGACATTTACAACGCACCAGGAAAGAACTCAGTGGGGCTGGAGGTCTAGGCCCAGAAAAGAGTCCCGTGGGCCTCCATCTTCCATCTGTTCAACAGGCTGCCCCATTTTCCCCACCCCATGCATGAGTCCAAGACACAAATGAGGCTACAGAGAGTTGCTTTTTGGAGCTGAATAGCCTACAAAGTACACCGAGTTATTTGCATTCCCTGAAAAGGCAGAGCACGGAAATCTAGTGAGACTACAATGGAGAGATTATGCTGAAAGATGCATAATACTTGGCTTTTTACCCCACCTCCCATTACCATCACTTTCTCCCGCCCACATGTGAATGACGCTGGGGTCAGGCAGGCAAAGAGAGGAAATGTTGTGTTTCCAGTTGGTACCAAGATGAAGGCCTATGGAGCAGGGTGTGGATAGGGCAAAAACATAATTATAGTTATTACCCTTTTCCTTCTGTTTGCTTTCTCTCCACACCCCACTGTTTTACTAAAGGGTTTTCATGTCACCAAAGGAGAAGAAAACTCAATCCATTTATGTCAGCAGGGCACCTGAGGCTTAACAGTTAGAACTAAACTTGCTGGATAATGGACAGCTTGGAAGTGTGTGCTTTTCCCTAATTACATATTAACTTGTTTATTTGGAAATACTATCTGGTTATAATTAGAAAGGAAGAGAAAATAGAGGGAAAAAATACTGCCCAACTCATCTTTTTAATGCAGATATATCTCTTTCTAGTTTGAATGTTTTGCTTGTTCTTCACCTACTTAAAACGTGTAAGGTAAGGTGAAGAGACAAAATACCTAGCCCATCTATTTTGGCTGACACCACTGAGCAGATAGCAAGATTAATTAAATAGGTAAGGAAAACAGATGGAAGACACAGATTGGCTATCTGCTATGATCCTAGCCAACAGTCTCAAGGGGCCTCACCCCAGGTACATTTACCTGGGTCACTGGAGAACACACAGGAATCCTATCAGCTTCTTGGTGGTCCAATGAAAAAGGATGTAAGAACATGGCACCAGCAGAATGCTGGTCTAGGTCTCAACACTGGTGAGGCTAGCCTTTTCACCTGAGTTACCGGAACAGGGACAAGTTCGAGGAGCCTACAAGTTAATAAATAACTAATAGGCGTAATACAAAACACATCACGTTTATTCCTTGCCACAGTCTTGTGTGGCAGATGTGAGCCCTATTTTACAATAAGGGAAACAGGGCTCAAAAAGGTGAAGTAACTTAGCCAGCACCACAGTTAGAGCTATAATGAACCCAGCATCAGGCATACTTCCATGTCAGCACTCCACCATATCAAATTAAACACAGTAACACAAAAAGGTAATTGCAGAGGAAGAAAAAAAGTTGATTGTATTTGAAACAGTTAAGAAGTCAAAATGGAGCCAGAGGGATAGACTCTATCATGAGAATACCTTACAGCCCATATTGACAAGATATGGCTTTTTAATGGTAGCGATACAGGTTCCTGGTGAGCAGAGGTCTATAGATGAAATTTATCTTGCAAATCTAATGGGATTTCCTCTTATTCGATTAATTTATCACAGAAATACTGCTATCTATGTTACAAGATTGAAAGAGAAAAAGATGACTTGGTCAAGATAATTTCTTTAAAAAAAATCTCTTCTAAAATATGCTTGGAAAATGAGTCAAAAACATATCCTTAGATGAGCAGTGAAACACAAAGTAAAATGTAGAAAGCAGACAAGATAGAGATGATAAATTCCAATGACCTTTGAGAGACAAAGGAGAAAAAAGAAAAGAAAGGCAAAAAGTAAAATTGCAGAAATGAAAAATTTTATTGAAAGAAAAACAGACATAATAGTGAATCAGAAAACAATCACCAAGCTTACAACGGAATAAATTAAAAAAAGGATGAGCTATCCCTCTTCTGAAACCTAAGAAGGACCTAGGTTATACAATTTAGAAGTAATCATGAAAAAGAATGTTTGCCCACCCTCTTCCTTCCTTTTCAGAATATGGGAGCCAGCATTTCCTGGATCTTTAACAAGTACAAGCTCATCTTATAGCATGCATCCTAACAGAGGTGATACTCCAGCCCCCACTCCAGGGCTTAAAACTGGTTCTTTTGGGGTGAATAACTGTATTCTTTTTAGGCACAGATACACATATAATACATAAACAGTATATCTATCACATTAAATTTTCTGAGGGGATAGATTAGGAATTAATGTCTAAAATGGGTTCTTAAAGAAGTTGAGAAATACTGCTTTTACAGAAATTCTGATTTGGCTTTCTACTAGATATATAACATAGAATTAAAATATCTTCTCAAACTCGCACGGGTTTTCAAACTAAAGGAGGGAGAAAAAATGAATATTACAAACACCTGATGGTTCTTAGCAGGGCAGTGATAAGTAAAGGGAACATACTTTATAATGCTGAAAGCAGAAAAGTGTTTCCATGAGTTTAATCATCTAGGGTGCTCCTGATACTAAAACCTGAATGGCCCCTGGAAAGGGTAGGCTTGAGGAGGTACAGAGCTCACTCTCCTCCACAGCCACCCCCTTCCCAGCCCCCAAACTGTGGAGGTCTAGAAGTCTTGCTCAGAACACACTGCATCTGAAGAAAGCCACACCCTTTTCATTTGAAGATCAAAGCAGAACATGTGAGTCAACAAACAGGAAACTGCTTTCTCATGGTTACTGAATAAGCAACTTAAAACAGCTTTTGCTTTGCACCCCCTCCCTGACACCAAATTTTCTGAAAAGTCAAAGCATCAATTCTCTACACTCCTCCGAGCCCTCTGACATGACCTAATTAACTCCTGAGGAGGTCAGGAGCGCCTCTGCCTTAAACATTTGTATTTCAAAGATTCTGAATGCAAGAGAATTAGGAAACCAACGCCAAACACGTTTTCTTTTCTTTGGCTTAGTTGATGGAGGTTAGTCTGGGCTGCCTGTGTGTGCATTTCCAAACCTGCACCGGGAGAGGTGGAGGCCTGGGCATTCAGAGGAACTCAAACCAGCAACGGGGGTGGCTATCGCGGAAGAAAAAGGAGTAGGCGTTACAGAGGTTGCCCGCTTTCCGGTGGTGGATCAGGGACCACAGGGAGTCGCTGAGGAGGGCAGAGAGGGGCCGAGGCCCCTTGTGATCACCTTCCAGCGGCTTGACGATCTGAAGCTTCTCGGGCAGGTAGGAGCGGCTGCTGAACGACATGCCGGAGAAACCGGTGAACTCGGAGAAGCGCGAGTGCGTGCCCAGGGACATGATGCTCTCGGTGGGCGTCAGGGAGCCGCTGAGTAGCTCGCCCTTCTCCGCCAGCTCCCTGAGCTTCCGCTCCTGCTCCTCCTCGAAGAACTTCCTCTCCGAGAGGTAGTTCTCCCGGCGGAGGGACAGCCGCCGCAGCGCCGTCTCCAGGTCGTGGGAGCCCGGGGTGCCCGGCGTACCAGGCTTCTTACTCCGCTCCTCGTTTCTAGAAGGAGGGGAAACGGGGGGGGGGGGGTGTGAGCGCGGAGCAGCCAGCAGGGGGCGCTGGACAGCACTGTCCTTACTTGTAGTTTCCGGGTGGCAGCTGGAACTTCTAAGGAAACCAAGGCAAGCGGCTAAATGTAGCCCTAAACGGGGAAACAAATGCCTGTCCAGAAGAACAATTCCCTCTGTTGGTTTTTCCTTCCTCAGGGAGGTAAGGAGGGGGCACTAAGGTGCAAGGAAAACTTGCAAACACTACATAATAAACCCAGCCCCTACAAACATCTCCGTCATGACACCTTGGGAAGAAACCTTCTTCAATTCCTGGTCTCCAACAGGACAGTTGGCTCCAGGGATGCGCCTTTTTCCTATTGAATTTAGGGAGCTGAGAGCTCTAAGAGAGTTCTGATCCAAGCTAGTGGTTATCAGTGGGGAGGGGGCGATATAGGGGCAGGGGATTAAGAGGTACAAAGTACTTCGTATAAAATAAATAAGCTACAAGGATATATTATACAACACGGGGAATATAGCCAATATTTTATAATAACTATTAATGGATTATAACCTTTACAATTGTGAATCACTATGTCGTACACCTATAACTTACATAACATTGTTCTGCAACTATACTACAGTAAGAAAAATAATAATAAATAAGTCCAAAAACCCCTCGGAATTCTGATCAAGCATTTTCCAACTATCTGATTCATCGGTCAGAAAAACCAGTTTTGTTAAGTCATAGGAAAAGGATGGACAATGAGGGTGGGAGTGGGGGTGGGGGCTCCGGCAGGGCTTCAGGAGGAGAGAGAGAGACCACTGCCAAGGAGGACCCACCCCAGGCATGCAGAGTGTGGTGGGCCCTTGCCAGGCACACTGCACCCCACTTTATGAAGCAAACCAGATTCTGGTCGTGAGACAGAGCCTGAGTCCTCCTCAGCCTTTCAGAATCCAAGCTACAAAGGGGTTCATGAAATAAATGCCTAACAGATAGAGATTAACAGAAAAAAACATTCATTTATCCTCCCCTCCAATGTTTTACAGAAAAGCTGACTTCTGGTGTGTCCTGTTACACCCCTTTAAACTGGTTAACATCAAGATAAGCATTAGCTCAGCCAGTTGGCACAACAAATTTGAGAACTGAAAGGTCTACACTTTTCAGGCCTCCCTCTTCTGATGACTGGACCTGTGTTCACTCACCCCCTACCTATCCCCCAAACAAAGATAAAAGTCCCCGGCTGGCTCACCCCAGCTCGGCTGACTCTGCTTCCAGGATGATGCTGTTGGTCTTGTTGTCCAGGACCACGTTGCTGACGTCGCTGCCGTAGAAGCTGGACCGGGGGGTGCTGACGCAGCTGGACAGGAGGGAGTTCATGGCTGAGGACTGGTTGGAGCCAGGGATGTTCATGGGAGACGGGGTCAGAGACCTCTGCTTGACAACCTGGTTGATGTTTCTCACGGTCTCAAAGACTCGTTTCTGGTGACTGGGGAGAATGCACAACATCATCCAAGACTAAGCAGATGCAGGAATGACCCTGGAGTTCAACCCTCCCAACACTATTTACTGAGGACCCAATAGGCAGCAGGTCCACTGTGACCTCCAAGCAACCCACCACCCTGTACCTTCCATATGTTTCTTAGGGTGTTGGTTGGAATTCAAGAGATTCAATGCCCACAGAATCCAAGGCTCCACTACATGGTTGTGTCCTAAAGGTGATGCTAGCAAGAGTGATTCTGCTTCCTACTTCCCTTAAGCTTGACCTACAAAGATATTTAATATTAACTTTTGTCTCCCACCTAGTTTTCTTCTTGACAGTCTCTAGAATGCAAACTTCAGGAGGGCAGTGTTTACTGCTTAGCGCATATCAGGGCTCAAAATATTTTTATACAATGAGTCTTTGTCAACCATTCATATTTTTTAAAAAAGTAAGACTTTAAGTTAGTCTTAAACGTCTATAATGAGATGATAAGCACTAGATGAGTCTCTTTTTTTACCCCCCTGGAAACATCTCTAAGAGCAGAGTCGCACTGATGTTCATTTGTTCCCTTTTAAGGAGAAAATGGTAGGTGTGTTTCTGTAATGGCTGCTTCTTTCTGGGTTGCAATCGGCTTCACACATGCACTGAGGTTTAGGGACACTGGTCGCTTCCAGGGTTCCAAGTTCTCTCTATGGCGTTTGGATACAGAGAAAACTTGATTAAATCAATCTCCAGGTTTCTTACACCTCTAAGCAGGTCAACTGCAAGGCCGCAAGTTAGCAGGAGAGATGATCAAGGCTGACACCCCTAAATGTATGCAGAAAGGAAATGGAAGCCTTGTTCACACCTTCCCAAAGAGCCCTCTGTACCTCACACATGCATGTATGTATGCTCAGTCATGTCCGACTCTGTGACCCCATGGACTGTAACCCACCAGACTCCTCTGTCCATGGGATTTTCCAGGCAAGAACATGAGTGGGTTGTCATTCCCTTCTCCAAGGGATCTTCCTGACCCAGGGATCGAATCCGAGTTTCCTGCGTCTCCTGCATTGGCAGGTGAATTCTCTACCACTGAGCCATCTGGGAAGCCCTTTTCTGTATCTCATACTGCATCCCATTTTTTCTTTCCTTAACAGATGTTAAAAATATTTTAAAGTAATGTTTTCCAGCAAAAAGAAAGATAAAAGTGAGTGGGGGTGTCAAGACAAAGCTTGTGTGACAAGAGATGGGAAATACATCTGTCCTTCCCCAACTTTCCACAAGTTCATAATATGTATTTAAAACCCAACCAGAAGAGCCAGTTGGAAGGAGGATGTTGTTGTCGGCTTCGTGCTCTAATTTCCCTTATTCTGGATCGTCTGTGGAAGGACCACAGTGCACTTTGGTGCCCACCCCACAGCCCCTGGGAGCTGAGAACCAAGGCCTTACGCGATGTCTGGAGACTCTGACTCTTCCAGCTGCAGCTCCTTGCGCATGGTTCCCTCAATCTCCGCCGCCAAGGAGTCCTGGGAAAAGCCGGGAGACACACAGCAAGTGAGCAATTCAAGTTGCTCTGTCTCTAGAAGATAATATGAGTGTGTGGCCCCTGCAGGGGTGGCCAGAGAAGAGACAGCAGCCAGGTGCTCCAGGGGAAGGGAGACGAGAGCAGGTGAGCACCAGATTCAGGAGATGAAGGAGAAAAAAAAAAAAAGACAAGCTAGTGGGAGGTAAGGTCTGAGGGTGGAGGCAAGGAGGGGAGTGCTGGATGCTATGGATTAGGCGATGAAGCATCAGAATGATGTTTTTAAATGAATGACATAATTAGGATTAAAGAGGAAGCCAGATATATCGAGTTAATTACTAAAATGTTAATCACAGCAAGTGTGATAGAGTAACTGGTAACAACTGTCACTGTGAGCGGAGATTAGCACAGGTGGTATTTTGGGACATCTGTGGCAACTGACAAGTGCTATTATGATAAGACCTGTGATTTCGATGGATGACAAAGTCCCAGAGATGACTGTGCTGCTGTGGTTGTTACCGCAGCTGCTGTGGTTTGTGACCTACCTTGACGAGGGAAGGAAACACCAAGTGCAACTAGGGATTAATAAACATAAAAGATAAAACCTTCCTCTGAAGTTCATGGACCCCCTGAATCCTGTCTGTAGATCCCAGATTAAGAACTATTGCCATAAGGTGGGAGAATTGGGAACATACTTGAGAAAAACTGCTACTCACTGTTTTATTCAGCAGTTAGAAGGGGCTGGGAGCAAGGGAAGCAGATCTGAGTGTTCTGCTCCAGAGGCATGGGCATGATGCAAGCTTTAGATTGCCTTAAATACCTTTCATGCATAATGCACTTTATAAATAGCCATCTTCAAAAACTGAGCTCTGCCAACAGCAGGAAAAGGCAAACAAAAGCTCCAACTCAGCAAATAATAAAAGCTGAGACTCAATCTCTCAAAAAGAAATTCATGTAGACCTTCAATTCAGCTTTTCTTATGGCGTGGTTTAGTTTTAAAATACGTCTGTCCTTGAGAGCAGGGAACGCAGGAGGGTGAATCCCAGGAATGCACAACACAAGATGGCCCCAGGAGATGAGAAGCCGGGAAGAAGGGAAAGCGAAGCAGGGGATATACAAAGCTACATGGGTCGTCTGTGAGCTGAGCATAGTGAGCTCGAGATCAGTGGATTCGGGGGACAGAATGTCCTTTGCTGCCTTCATTGGGATCATTGAATCACCGATGTGCTCCTGGGAAAGTTGACTGTTGGTGTTGTGTCTTTCTTTTTGGTTTTCCTTAGATTTCAGTCAGGCCGAGAGAGAGTTCCAGCCTGACTTCATACATGAAATCAAAGGAGAAAAGGAGACTATGATTTAGGAAAAGTGGGCCAGACAGCAAGGGGTCGGGGTAACAATGTCAGCAATGGGGTTGGAGGGTAGGGAGGAATAAGAGCCCCGAGTAAAGGCCAATTCAGAAGGGACCAAATTTCACAAATATTTATACGGCCCTCCATGTCTATCTCATTTAGGGGGCTTTTCCTCAAAAGTTATTCTCTTCTCAGAGAGAACTGGTATTTCATCAAACCATTGAAACAGCCTGAAAACTTCCTGGTTGTTGGTTTTTCAGTCTGTTGATTCCACCCAGATCTAATGTCTAGTGAGAACCTGTGACTCTACGACATGCCAAGCACTGTGCCAGGTGCAGAGTATTAAAGAGAGGGAAGGAGGAAATAGCAAATAAGACATGGGTCCCCACCTTCAAGGGGCCCTAGTTTGACAGAAGAAGATAAAACGAGAAAGTTCCCCAACCAGATATTACTGGGAAATGGCCAGCAGAGGGGCTCCACCCTGTGCCACCCAAACCCCGCCCCCCCACAGTGGGGGAGGTCAGCCTCCTGGAAAGCCCTCTTCTCAACCACATTCTCCTAATGTATAAACATGAAATAGATCAGGCCAGAGCTAAAAAAATAAGATTGTGGGGAAATAATATAAAAAATATAAAAATACTGCACACAGCACAAAGGGAAATATTTTTTCATATTACAGATACCAGAACCAGTGGGAGAATTGTTAATAAGCATACAAAGAACCAGAAGAACCACAAGGCAACTTAAGCATTCTGGAATGTACTTGTGAGGCCCAAATAGCACATACTCTACAGAAACAATAACGTAGAAATAGCATCTTCCAAATATCTGAGGTGCCTACTAAATCCAGTTCCTACTAAACTTATCTTCTAAGGGCAGGGGTAAAAAAGATTCAGAGGGATGGAAAATAAAGAACCAACTTGTCTTGTGTGGTTAAGAAGCCAGCGGCTGGGCTCACAAGCCCTCAATTTGGATCCAGATCCAAGCTGTAAAAGGGAGACGCCAGCCAGCTGTAGAGACTCAGCTCCAGACCTGCCCTCCTCCCAGGAGTGCCTGCTAGCTGAGGGTGGGAGGCGGGTGGCCAGGCGGGCACTCACCATGGGAAACAGGCCCAGTGAGTGGTAGCGCCGGGATGTGGTGTTGGGCATGGTCTTGTTACGCAGGTTCTTGAGCTCCTCCTGTGCCTCGTGGAGCATCTCCATGCACTCCGCGTACTTGTCCTCCAGCTCGCGTAGCTGCGGGAGACCAGGAAAGAGCAGAGAGGGCTGGAATGGTGAGACCAGGTACCTCCCACGAGCCCGGAAGACCCAGGATCACTAACAGATGTCCTGGCCCCCCAGCAGGACCAGCTGTCCTGTGGCCTGAGGCCAAACAGTCCTCAAGGCACAGGTTTTCTAGAACTTGGGGCAAGCTTGCAGACTCAGAAATCTCCTAAAAGACTGACTACTGAGACAAAACAAATGACAGGGCGAATCATCACTCCCTCGTTTCCTGCCACATCGTTGAATGGGGTTCCTCTGTACACCATGTTTGGTGTCCTCTCCCTTATTGGAATGTTTCTCAGGAGCCCGTGCACGCCAGGCTCCAGGCTGGTGAACAGCCGAGCCTCCCAGGTGCTCATGACCAATGTCAGCAGAACTGGGAGCTGCCTTAGGAGTAAGAATGACATTCAATTCATTATCAAAATGGTCGTTAAGAAGGATGGGACCCACAGCCTGTCAGAGGGAGGCTGATGCACCCCAACTGGGATGGGGGCCTTATGAAATGAGGGAGAGCCACTCACCTCGGCCGTGAGCTGCCGCTGAGCATCCTTGGCAGCCCCCAGGTGCTGGACGAGTTCTTCATTTTCCACTGCACACTAGAACGTGGCAAAGGGAAGTCAGCTTCTCTTTTAAGACACTTAGCAAAGTCTAACATTTTCCCTCTTATTAACTGATCCATTATGATCCTATCACACATCCACAAGGAGACTTTTATCTTATACTGGAGTAAACTTTTGTCTTTTAGTTTTGAAGGCAACGTCTTTCCTACGTCTGTATTCATTCCCTATTGCCCACCTCCACATTCATAGTTGGGCTTCCCTGGTGGCTCTGGGAAGAATTCTGTAAAGAATCGGCCTGCCAATGCAGGCAATGCGGATTCGATCGCTGGGTCGGGAAGATCCCCTGGAGAAGGAAATGGCAACCCACTCCAGTATTCTTGCCTGGGAAATCCCCTGGATAGAGGAGCCTTGGCGGGCTACAATCCATGGGGTCGCAAAGAGTCAGAGATGACTTAGCGACTAAGCAACAACTTCCATAATTACAGCTGCTTTCTGGAAGTCTTTCACCTTGGGTTTCCAGCAAAGGCCTGACGTGGGAAACAATTGGTTTTTTGCTGCTTCATCTTAAATGGAAAGGGGACATTGTTCTGTGCAGAACATACAGGTGCCCTGTGTAAGGAGAAATGCTAATCTAGATGATTTATACCTTAAATTCTCAAACTCTCTATTTATAGCACCTTTACGTGTCTTGATGTGTTCTATTCATTTGCAGATTTTTCTTAGGAAAATAAATAGTAATAAATATGATCTCCTTGCCAATTCAGGGTAACCAGTTTTATGCTATTGAATCTGCTAAGCTTCAGCAAAAGTTCTCAATGGAAAGCACAATTTCCTAAAATATGAATCCAAAGGGTGCTGTCTTTAGGGTAAATGGCTCCCTTCTCGATCTCAGAACTGTCAGAGAAACAGAAGCCTTACAGCTTTCGCCTTCTTCTGCAAATCAACTATTTGGGAGAGGAGGTGTGTGATCTCTTCCTGCTGCCGAGCAGCATCCTCTGTCTTCTTGGCCAATTCTTCAGAGATGCTGGCAATCTGCACGTTGGCGTCCCCTTTGACCAAGAAACAACAATCACAAGAACCAGAGACAATGGTTTCTTTGTGGTTTGTACAAGGAAAAAAAAAAAGTCCTTATTACAAGACAGGGGGAGAAGTGGAGAGGGCACATGACGAGCTTGGAGGGAGAGTCCCCATCTTCCTCAATGGGCTTGGTCTGTCCTGAGGAGGAACCAACCCCTAGCTGTGGCTCCCATGGTCAGTATGGGAGCCTCACCCCACTGCCTAGAGTCACCTCCCCAGAAAAAATCAGGCAGGCTTTGGCGGTCAGCCCGGAGCCACCACACCAAACAGAAAGTGACTCTGACCGATTCCACATGTTCCATACAAACACATCACCAGTGACAGGAACTCCTGCTGCACTCTGTTCTAGAAAGGAACTATTGCATGCATAACACAATTCCCCTGGGCGTTTTCAGCCCATATTCAGAGCCATAACTCATTTTACTAGATTTAAACATAGGGTGTGTTTCACTGATATTTTGCTGACACTCAAAATATTCTGTTTGCCCTTTTGTCTGATCTTAATGTGTAAACTTATCATGGAGAGGGTGGGGAAAGGAACATAATATTTGCAAAGCTGAGAACTCTGGCCTCAAGGTTCACACATCAAATGACTAGAAAGTTATTTTTCCATGCCTTCAGTTCAGGACTCTAAAGCTGGATCTAATTTAGCCATTTAATAACCAATATTCCTGCAGAAAGCCAAAATGAAAATTAGTATATGTGCTGCCGAAGCGAGCACCCAAAATGAAAATTAAATAGCCATTTTGGCGAGAGACTGAGAATGTATGGCTGACAACCTCCCACCCAGTTTGTCGTAAATGAGGGTGAGGGGTGTCACACAAGATCGGGGAGGCCTCTAGTGTTCAGGAAAAAAAATGCTAATGAACCCAGGCTGGCAGGAAGACCACATTCTATCAAGTGATGCAAATCCATCCAGTCTTAACAATGGCCGATGGGAAAAGCAAAAGGTGGGGGGGCAGGAGTGGCAGGGGGCAGGCCATACTCAGCTCCTTCACACAGTCGTTGACCAGCTGC
This sequence comes from Giraffa tippelskirchi, assembly GCF_054371585.1. NCBI lineage: Eukaryota > Metazoa > Chordata > Mammalia > Artiodactyla > Giraffidae > Giraffa > Giraffa tippelskirchi. The sequence continues at coordinate 13,971,865 of NC_137283.1, read as the reverse complement.
TGCTCTTTTTCTTCATAGGTGATGGTCTCCGTCTTTAGCTGGCAGGCCTGTGGACAGGGCTCAGGTCAGAGGCCCCACAGTCACAGCTGGGCAGGCCAAGTGATGCAGCAAGGGCTCACCTGGGTCTGGAATGCTGCCCTTCAGCATCTCCCCAGCTGTCACCCATTGCGCCCTCAGATACAGAAAGTCAATCCCAACCACTAGAGGGCACCACACAAAGCAGTTGCTAAAACTGCGAGCCCCGTCTATTCATGTGTGTCTGTCCCGGCTCACAGTCACGGATCCCTTTGTAACCCAAATAGAGCCTGTGACACATCCCTGCCTACAGTGGGCATTCTAAGCATAAGCCCCACAATAAGAAGGGTTAACAATTATCACACTTGCTATGTGCTAGGTATGGTCCTCTGAGGTTCACAAGTGGGAATCTGTCCTGCTGTTTTCAGCGAAGCCAAAACAAGATACAACATGAAAGCATTAAATTTCAGGGACATAGGAGCTATACTTGGACTCTGGATGGCTTTGCTCCTGGGTGAAAAAGTGGGAAGACAGAGATCTGAAGGCTCCAAGAAAATGCCCCAGGTAGAGAGGTATCTCTGAGCTCTCAGGTCCTGGCCCCAGAGACATCACCGTCCTGAAAGCTAGGTGGAGGAGTCAGAATCTATGGCTGGAATCAGATTCCCTCTGCTTGCTTTATGTGACAACTCTGACAGAGGGACCGATCACTATGTGCCTGGGGCCAGAGCATTTACTTAGAGGGGATGCTGGAACTCAGAATGGGGAAAACTGGACTGGAGTCTTGGCTCGGCTGCTGGCTGGCAGTGAAAGCTTGGGTAACCCTCTTGATCGCTCTGGGTTTACATCTCTTATCAGTAAATGAGGGGCTGGAAGAGGTGAGGGCTAAGAGACATGACCCTTTTCTCAGGCGTAAGAGCATCTCGTTAAGCCCAGACATGAGGCTCTTTGCAACAAGTGAGGCAAGTTCAAGGTGACAGGTGGTCTGCCATATTGGAGGGATTTTGGGGAGCCCTGGGCCAGCTTAGGTGAGCTTGCAGCTCAAACTTGACAAGCCAAGGGCCTGATAACAGGGCTGAACCAAACCTCTGGCTGGAGAGCAAAAGCTCACTGATAATTAAATAAAAAATACTAAATCCGCATGCATCTGTGTTTCTGGGTAGGGGCAGTGGGTAAAGGAAAATTATGTGGGCTTGGAGTCATAGAGACTTACAAACCCTGGCTTTGTTATTCACTAATTTGCAACATCTTAGGCAATCAAAATACCTAGCAGCCTGGGTCCTGGTTTTCCCAAGATTTTCCACCCTTGTTATGAAGACTTTTTTTTTTTAAGAAAGCAGGCAAAGTACCCATCACAGTGACTAGCCAATCACAAATACTCAAAAGCATGAGTTTCCAAGTTGCTTTGGCTCAATCTTTTAAAGCTAGTTGTCTAAGAAATATGTCTCCAAGTTCCCAAGTACTGTTTCCTTTGAGCACATCTGACCTGCAGTAGCATGAGAACAAGGCTCTCACACCAGGCCTCCAAGTTGCTTCTACATCCGAGCTGAAGACCACCAGAGCAAGGCCCCACCTTCCAGAAGCTTTTGCCCTAACCCCGAAGGAGGAGGGTCTGCCACTCTTACCCATTCTCACACTGCACAATTCACCTATCCGTCTGCCGCAACCAGGATTGTGTGTGTTGCCTGGCTCATAAATGAGGCACGCCCCCTGGGCACTTGGTGTGGCCGTGACCCAGGGCCAGGTGGCCCTTCCACAGACCGTCACTCTTGAGAACGGCAGGGCTGTAATCACACTGTACTCGCCAGATAAGCACGCGGGGCCACCACCCTTGCAGAGAGGGGACAGGGCAGGGACTGCACTTCACCTCGGATCGAAGTACAACGTTCTCCTCTTCAAGGTCCTTCAGCTTCTTCTGCAGAGAATCCAGATGGAAGTAATTCTGGACAGAGGAGGATGACTCGTTCCTTTTCAACCTGGGGGAGAAAGTCCACTTCCTAGGGAGGGAGACACTTCCTCCCACCACCTGGCAATCCACACCGCAGCACAAAGAGGGGGCTTTCAAGGAAATCTCAGGAGGTGTGGGTGTGACAATGATCCATCAGGCCTCTCCCTCGCCCCCAGGAAAACAGCACAGGCTCACATCACTTCAGTCCCGCATCCCAACCCTTGGCTGCCACTTTGCCTCAGATTTCTGGGGAACCAACTCTGTTTCAAGCCTGCACAACTCTGGGATGCCTTCTATCTGTCAGGACCTATTTTAAGTACTCTACATGTATGAACTCCTTGAGTGCTCACAGCCCTAAGGACTAAGTTACTAGTATTATCCCCATTTTACCAATGAGAAGCACAGAGAGGTTAAGTAACTTGGCCATGAGCACACAGCACTGAGCCCCAGAGCCAAGATCTGAACTCAGGTCATTGGGCTCTAGTGTTCAAGTTCCTTACAGGAGACTCTGATGACAGAGAAGAGGACCCCAAGAAGCCCCCACGGCACTGCTGGCCCCCGTACCCCCTCCAAAAGCAGAGCCCAGCCTGTTACTCATTCGCAGCCAGGCCTAAGCAATCTAAACTGACAACGGAGCTGTGAAAGACCCAAGAGGAGGAAAACTAAAATCCCAGCAGAAAAGGAAAAAACAATCTGTCTGAGGCACTCAGATGCTTGGCCTGGAGAAGGCCAAGCTTGTGCTGCCAGTGAAGGTGACCCTGTGTGGGCAACACCAAGGTCATGGACCACAGCCAGCGGGGCTCCGGCCTCCAGAGACAGGCCCTCGGTGACTTACGGGGTGGGGCACACGGATTCCGGTTCACTCTCCTCCGCGGCGCTGGTGTAGAACTGAAGCAACTCATCCTTCATGGACAGTTCATGCCGGAGCTGTGACACCTGCACAGACCCAGTTGAGGCCCATCACACACTCTCCAAACAAGAAGGCATCCCCACTCATGCTTAAACACTTCCTGCCCAGTGACGATATTTTAAAATTCCTCACTCAAAGTGAAGGCACGTCATTGATTTTGTGCTCTTCAAGGAAAACAAAGGGTTGAGTCTGATCCTATTTAAGAAACATACGATCGATTACTTTGTGGCAAAAACCCCTCCACTTAAATTTGTAGTTTTTACTTTGGTATGGAGAAGAGGTGAGAGGGGATGAGAAGGTGCTAGAATGAGGGGTGGGGGTGGGGGGATGAGACAGCACATGGGTTCTGCAAGTAAACAGATGACAACTGGGAAGACACCCAGAGAGGTGGACCATGTTATCAAATGAAGGAAGTCATTTACTTCTGCCCAAACCAAATCCCACCTCAGATAAGGAACCTGGCGAGGCCAGCTCTGGGTGGGCAGCTAGCTAGGTAGGCAGCAAGCTGGTCGGCCCTTGTTCTTCCACCTAGAAAATCTCACAGCCCCATGTTGTGAGTGCTACACCCTTGGGGGAATTCTGGCCAAGCATGGCCAGATTTTGCTTTGCACTCAATGCTTGCAAGATAGGAATTCCAGATACAGGAATAAAAGAGGCAACCATCAGGAACTGGCCATACCAACTACTGCAGGCACGGATCTACAAATCACACTTATTTATACTTCAGGTTTAAAGTAAACAAACCTGGGTCATAAAATTGTTCACCTGCCCTTTCACTATTTGGCACTGATGAATAGGCAACTAGCATGAGAATTGTAATTGTTTTCATTCTTTCTTGTTTTGAATTTGATTTGGGTTCTATAGTTCATTCCAACTTTTCCTACATAACACAGTAAATATATTTTATCTTCTGTGGTAAAGCCAGTTTTATGCACTTAAAGGCTTCAGCTTCAACACCTAGACATCATTTAATGATGTGCCAAAGGAAATCAGTTTTCAAAGTCCAGGGTTTCCCAAAGGAAAGACAGGCACTTCCACCCTCAGAGGGCAGGATGTACTCTGTGGAAGGTGAGGAAGCCCCAAGCAAGGGCAGCAACGTGGAGAAACAGCACGTGAGGGCAATGGGTGACCATTTCCCAGTTCCTGATGGCATGTCTCTCTGCTCAGAAGGGGCCAAGGAGGGGGGCGGGCTAACCTTGTCTCATACATGGAAGAAGGGGGATTCAGATCAAGAGGCTGGAGGCCGGGAAAGCAAGGGTTAACTTTATTTCTTACAGCTTATCAGTATCCTACCTCATCATCTTTTTTTCATTTTTAAGAAATTTTTTATTGGGGGATAATTGCTTTACAACGTGGTGTTGGATTCTGCTGTACAACAACATGAATCAGCTATATGTAGACATATATCCCCTCCCTCCTGAGCCTTCCTTCCACCCCACTCCCCACCCCAGCACTATAGGTCATCACAGAGCACCAAGCTAAGCTCCCTGTGCTTAGAGCAGCTTATCACTAGCCCTCTGGTTTACACATGGTAGTGTATACGTTTCAGGGCTATTCTCTCAGTTCATGCCACCCTCTGCTTCCCCTACTGTGTCTGCAAGTTCATTGTCCAAGTCTGCGTCTCTATTCCTACCCTGCAAATAACCTACCTCATTATCTTTTAAAGAAAACCCAGGATTAAAACCTGTCTTTATACAATGCTGCATGTCAATTGTATCTCAATAAAACTGGAAGAAGAAAAATCAATAAAAATGACAGTAAACCCTTAAAAAACTTTTTCTTACCTAGTGGCTACTCTATTTCATCATTTGAAATGGTGGTTAAACCGAGACAATAGCTGGGAATAGCTTTAATGAGGAATAGGTCTCAGTGCATCTTAGGGACATGCATGAGGGCATCCCCTGCCGCTAAGTAAGTTTCTGATAGAAAATCAGGGAGAAGAAATGAGAAGAAGAAAAGCAAATCAGAGTCCTCACAGTTCAAATGCCCTGTTCAAAGGACAGTTAAGATGATGGCAAAGATGCTACCAAGCGGGACCTGGTTCTAAGTTTCTAACTCTTGCTGCAGCAACCCCACCTGACCTTGCAGTCTCCCTGCTCCATCCACACCACATCCCTGCTGGAAAACCAGGGCTACTCCGCTGTGACCTCAGCCCCCAAGTTCCACATAAATTGTTCACAGTGATGGGGGCTGATGACACCAGCCGAGATTTGTATCATTGAAATGGTAGGGTTTCTACCATGAAAACAATGGGCTACTCTTGGTTTTGTTTTACAAACACAAAATTATACTACTGTACTGATGAATGGGCCATCGCTGCCTCACTCTGCAGCATGGCTGGCCGCTGGCGGCGGTTCCTTCTCCACCCACCCACACCCACCCCGGCTCAGGGAGCCCCACTCCTTGCTGGAAGAGGCTGTGTGCGCTTTTGCCAAAGCTCTGAGTGCCTTTTTCAGCCCACAGGGTGATCTGGACTCTTGGAGGATGGGGGGACTGTGACTGGTCCATACTGTGGGCCTACTGACCACACGAGGGTGGGGCCAGCTTGGGCCATCCCGTCCTCATTGTCAAAAGGGACAAATGATCAGAAGAGGTGGCAGAAAGTCAGCCCTCTGTGTCTGGGCTGGGCTTTTCCCAACAGGACCCTGTTCTATCATCACTTTCTTTGGCTGTACCCACGGTACCCAAGCCGTTGCAGATGGCTGCTCCTCCAGAGGCCGCCAGCGCCTCACCTCCTCCCTGATATGCTCCACCTGCTCCTCCAGCAGCTCGTTCCTCTCGGTTAGTGTCTTGTTCTTCTTCAACAACGACTGGCCAATCCGAGCAGCCAACTCTAGATCCCGCTCTTTCTGTGAGAGGCATAAGCGAGAACAGAGATTGAGAAAACCCATGCATCCAGCAGGAGCCCATATCCATGTCCGTGCCAATGAAAGAAAACAAGGGCGTTTAGCAATAACAATGGATTATTGATTCACCATCCATGCAGTGGCCTCTGATACATGTTCAAAAAGCAGTTCACTCAGTGACACGGACCCCAAACAATGAAAGGGAACCTTCCAATCTAATGAAAACAAGTCTCTTCCTGCAGGAAAAAAATGTGCTTCCCAAAACCTTTCCATGCAACTGCTTTTGGTCTTTGTGTAATCATCTGATAATCCGTCTTCCTACCTGAGGGCTGGGCTACAGTCTCATGTGTGCCCAGCAGAGGGAAACACTCGGGAACTATTTACGGGATGAATGAGTGAATCCAGAAATTCCAAGTGTGCTAAAATAGCCAAGGCAGCCTCTTTGGCATACTTCAGTTAAGATGGAATTTACTGAGTTCCTTAGATTCACTGCATATGCAACAAAAATATTTAAAGTGTCTCTAAAATAGAATACAGTTATTTTTTTTTTTAACTTATGGTTACTTAGACTTTATTTTTTTAAAGAAACAGCTCTAAGAATGGAGAAATAATGCATAAAATCACCCTACCTCAGAAACAAAGACTGTTGTAGACACAAAATTTTCTGTTAGCTCAGCAGCTGACATTTAGGGCACAGCAATGCACAGAGGAAAATCTTTAGTGGCATATAAAGGTACAGCTGCGTTTATGAGAGGAAAGCTGGCCCCTGACAGTGGAGACAGTGGGGTGGATGCCATCACAAAATGCAGATTTATTGATCCATGCTGATGAAACCACTGGCCACGATGTGTAGGTTCACTTGCTCACTTATAGGTTGGCATGGTGAGGAGAACTCCAGAAAGTGAAATCCTCTAAGAAGTCTATGCTAATTATTCTGCTCATTTGGTGTAAAAAAGCAGAAGACCAGGGACATGCAGTTTTGAGCAGAAGAAAGCTGGGGAGGAGTCCTAGCTTCTGATAACCAAGTGACCTTATGGTTTACACTTAACAAGGATCCCCTAGATCCATTCTTTCCAAACACAGATTATAAATCATCAGTAGGTTGAGAATCATTCTAGTCATGGCAACTGACATTTTGTTTTAAACGACATTCAACAGCACAGAACTGACATACCAAGGTGCATTCCACGAAGGAAGGTTATTATCTCACGTTTAAATGTCACTTGTCACGTATTTACCTACAACCTAAGAGGCATTTCTTAGAGTAGGTACCCGTCCAAAGTTTAACTGCTTCATGTGAACTGTTCTACCCTATAATTTGAGAGTCTGGGTTCTGGTTGAACATCCCTGGGGCCTGGTTGCCTTGTCTGGGAGAAGAGGTTGGGTGGAGGGGCACACTAGCTGAACGACCCTTTCAAAGAATCTTCCAGCTTTATGGTTCATTGAGTTGTAAGACTTTTCAAAAAGCAGCTTTTATCTCCAACTTTTTTCATACCCACCAAATTATTGCATGCAATGGAATGGGAACACACCTTCCTTTGCTCATCATGGGAGTTTCGATGAATTATGAGCAAAGCACAGTTTGGGGAGACTGGATCCAATAGTGATTTAACTCTCTGGAGCTCTTACACGAACGATGGTCTCTCTCTCCCCTAAGTCTTCCATGGTCCTGAAACCTGTAACTGCTGCCACTACTGTCCCAGAAGACAGCTGGGGGTCATGTCAAGTGAGCCATAAATTCTTCCAACTCCTTCCCCATCTGTGCCTCCCCCTCATGCCCTCCCAGGGAACAAAGGGGACCAGTGAGTTTGCCCAACCAACCGAGACGCCCCTCTCTGTGCATTCATCTGCACTGGCTTCCACATCAAAGCAGCGGCCCTATCTCAGTGGCCCTTTATCATTTCTCAGACGCAACGGTTGTGCATAGCTGGTACCGGGAGGAAATGACCCACAGGGATTGTGTGAGGGAACCCACTTCTCCAGCGGCTGCCCCCAAATTACCAACTAGTGGAGGTGGTTTCCACTGGCTGCTGTTGTTTAGATGCCAAGTCACGTCTGACTCTTTTGCGACCCCATGGACTGCAGCACGCCAGGCTCTTCTGTCCATGAGATTTCCCAGGCAAGAATACTGGAGTGGGTTCCCATTTCCTTCTCCAGAGAATCTTCCTGATCCAGGGATCGAATCTGTGTCTCCTGCTTGGCAGGTGGATTCTTTACTGCAGAGCCACCTGGGAAGCCCTTCAGCTGGCTACGTCTCAGTGAAAACTGTAGCCCCACTGTCCAAAAAGCATGGTCTCCATAACTCTCACTCCAGGCTATTAAATCTCTCTACTAGAACAAGCCCTCAGACTGAATACCCAGCAGGTGTTTTATGCTCTTCGACTCACTGCCTACTGTTCTGTGTTGTTGCCATCACGCATCCAAGCTGCTAAGATCCTGTGCACAAAGACATTTCATACACAGATTTCAGTGCAAATAAATCAAGCCAAAATCATAATGGATAAAGACAAGCTCAGCAAGGCACTGCTGAGCACATGAAGGACGCTGAAGGCTTCCCACGGCACACAGGAGCCAGAACCCAAGAGGAATGGGGAGCAGGCAGGGGAAGGAAATAGTGGGGGTGGGTTCAACCACAAAGCCTCCCAGCCTTCCCACCCTAAGCTGATACACCCCAAACCTCAGACCCGATGCCTCCTTGCCCTACTAAAGGGACAACTCTCACCTTGTCTACACCCCAAATCTAATCTTCATAGTAACATAAATAAAGTGCTCTGCTGGGGAAAAAAAGGAAATCACAACAAAAATATTCAGAGATGAAATGAAAACCTTAAACAAAAAGGTTATGAGAAGGTCTCTGGTTTTTCTCAGGCAAAAGGCTGGCTGGGCTTCTCTTTAAGAATTTCAGGAATGAAAAGAGTCTCATTTCTTACAACCAGCCAACACGTGATAAATATTTACTTCCAGAACCAGGAAAACAGGTAGGAAATTACCACTGGAGCAAACTACAGTGAGAAAAATGGGATCATAACACACTGTGACCCTTGGAAATAAGATATTAAAATAACTGGTTCTTTGATTCCCCAGGAGATGGCAGCCAGGAGGGGCTCAATCTGGCTCTCCCTACTCCCTATCTACATCAAAGTTTTCCTGAAAATTTAAAGGACTGTGACTTGTGTCTCGGCGCCTTTTACCAATGAGCACTCGAGATGCCTGGCACGGCCCCGGAGACGGAGAACAGCCTGCCTCCCACACTGAGCAGCTGACTCATCTCATTCACCCATTTAAGGATGAAAAGCATGACTAAGGGGCCCCCGGAATAACCCTCTCCATAACTGGGGAGGAGACAGCTTTGCCCAAAGGTAAATTCCAAGCAGCAGCAAGCCAGGGCAAGCCGCAGAATCCTCTTCCCCTTCAATGAGAAGCAAACTCTTCGGGCTGGCTGAGGGCTGTGCACAGCATCCTGTGCAGATCCTGTTGTGTGGCAGGTGTGCAAAACCAAAAGAAACAGAACCAAAGCCAGGAAGAGTACAGCATGGGACAGCTGTCACGTGACTGGGACAATCAGACTTTAACCAGGAAACCCTGGCTAGTTCCAAAGAAAGGCGGCAACTCAGATATGATTCTTATCAGGAGGAGAGGAACTGCGTTGTATATAAAACACAGATGCACCCAGACCATGGCCATGGGGAGCTGCTAAAAATAAAACAAAGAGGGCAGAGCAAAGAGCCACCTGAAGAAACTGCCCCACAAATATTCTTTTCAACAACCCCCAAAAAAATTTTAAAAACATGACAACATACATTTTATACAGTGACACTCATTTAGGAAATTAGCTGTGAAATGTTGACGACCAGAATCTAAATACAGGGCTGGAGTCCCAGTCTCCTCTGAACACGATCCTCAAACATCCAAGCAGAGATGGGTCTGGCCCTGTGAAAGCTTCACCCAGCCCTGCCAGCTCACACTCACCAGCAGCCAGGAACCGTGGGCCCTGGACACTCACTGAAGCAGCATCCCATTAAAAAAAAAAGTCACACAGTTCATGTTTTTAAAGTAAAAATGTCTCATTGTCAATCAACTAACCATATTCTCCAGAACTAAATAAATAGGGCAATAAACAACTACAGCCAAAAGCAGCAGGGCCACAGTGGTTAAGGGCCCAGGCTGGAAAACAGCTGTACTATGTGGGAATCTTCTGTCCTCTCAAGAGTAGGTCCCTTCATTGTAGGATAGGGCAGCGATGGCATCTACTTCTGAGAACTAGCATAGAATTAATGAGATGATGCACGACAACAGCTAATTCTCAGTCAAAGTTTACCGTTATGAATAAGGATGAGCACAGAGGCAGGCTTTTACCAAAGGCCTGTCATTTCCAAGATTAAAATGGAGAAGGAAACCATCCAACAGGGTTCCCGCCTTGGAGAAACTTCTAACCAACCCAGTTGGAAGAACAAAGCAAACAACAATAGGATGGCTTACAAACTCAGGGCTGGTGGCGGCAGGGACTACCTGTGGCTGGGGGTGTGTGGCAGCTTCAGAGGTCCCCAGTGAGCCCTGTAGTATGACATTCAGAGGCAGGAAGAGACAGAGGGGCCAAATGGTGCAAAAGGTCACAGGTAGGAGAGCAGGAGGCAAGTACCAGGGAAGAGTAAGAAGCTGATTTAGGAATGTGGTTAAGTGGATGGCCTTGAATGCCACGCCAAGGAGTACTGAGTGTCGGGTTAGGGGGTGGGCCAGGTGATTACAGAGGGTTTGGGAGGGTGGCAGTTGCAGAGAGGAAAGGGAGAAAACTCAAAATCTCATGCCAGGGCTCCAGGAGCCGTGGTAGTAGCCTTGGGAAAAAAATAATAAAGGCACAGACACAGGACCACCTTCAGAAGACTAACTGGGTATGGGGTGAGGAGCAGATTCAGAAACAGGGCATTGTTGGGGGAAATGGACATAGCAGAAAGGAGTCTGTAAAAACCATTTTCAAAAATTGGTGATGTTAGCCAAGCTAGCCTACGAGGCGGCTAATGCCAGCTGCCCAGACGGCTGCAACTGGAGAACCATCAAGAGGCCGGTGCCCCTAAAATGCCTCAGCAAGGGCCCTTTCACACAGCCAGAAAAATCTAATCTCACTTATTTGGGGCTGAGGAATTTGGGACTTTCCTGACATGCAAGTGGTCAAGTGGGTCTCAGCTCCTGCCCTGTGTCAGCTCCAGTGGATCTACCAGGGGGTGGCCTTCAGGAGAATGAGAGGGAAGTGGGTAGCCGGGGAGGTGAGCCCTCAGGAACTGGGGCTGGGGCAGGGGGGTGGATCAGAAGGGTCCTGTCCTCAGAACAGGTAGGGGAAAACTAGGTGCATAGAAGGGAAGAGCACAGGGAAAGAGAGAGACGTGAAAAATGGGGTGAAAAGACCCTCCCCAAGAACAAAACCTCAGGTCCCACACTTCTGCTTTGGCCTGCCACTGGCTGAAAATGAGGATTTCTGTGTCACTCATGTCTTTCTATTCTATTCCTCAAGAAGGGCTAATGAATAGTCACATGACTTACATTGTGCTAGGTTCTAGAGCACAAACCAGGATCTAAAAGTTAAAACCTCTGCATTTGAGGCCTGATTTTGTGGGGAGAGTGGAAGAAGTTTTAAAGATGGGCATTTAATTCAGCAAATACTGAGAACCTACCATGTTCTGGCCTGTTCTAGGCGTGGGGATACACATAGTATACTGATCTGCTTCTAGAGATCATCAGAGCACCTTAATTCTCAAATGTCAACAGGATGCTGAGAAGAAATTGAAAAAACCATAGTCTCTAAAATGCCTGCAGCTCACCTGATCCTAAGCAAGTTTCCTAAATTTTTCTTGCTACATTTGTTTTGGTTATTTCCATGCTGACAATGCATAGTAACATTCCCTTAACCTAAGTAAAAACATAACACAACAAAACGAAAACATTACAAAGATATGGATAATGATGTCTTTTTTTCTGACATTTTTATATACATTTAACATATATCATTAGTATATATTTTAAGAGTTTATAAAGCTTCAACTGGGTATTCTACAGCAAGTATTTAAATGTTACCCTATTCCATTATTAATACATTCCTTTTAAAATCCAAAATATCTTGTACCAAATTATAGTGACTAAAGCCAACATAGCTACCAGCTCAAAAAATAAATAAAAAGCCACTGAATCATACTCTGAGAGGGCTCAATTTCTGACATTCTTCACCAAGAAAAATAGTAATGTCTGCTTTAATCGATATAAATTATAATCAGTCAGTTATAAATGACTCTTTGCCTTTCCCCAAATCACTTACCTCCTCAAGTAGCCGAGTTACAGCATCTATGTCATTATATGTCTTAGTCATCTGGCCAACTCGTTCAGCACATAAAACTGCAAGAAATAAAAATGACCAAGTAACTACTGAGGCTACAAGTCTGCCAAACAAATGACCCACCTAAAAAAGTGGCTCTAACTTATGTTGTCATGGGCGGAAAGGGTAGTTGGTTTGGCTAGGTTCAGCCCCACTGGGTTTGATTCCAGAGAAAAGCCCCAAGCTGTGTGGGGTGAGGGGACAGGGGTCTACTAATCACTGCAAAGCCTTGACACTGCGTATGTGTGTGTGTGTGCATGTGTGCGTGCACATCCGCACGTGCACACTCGGGGGTGGTGCTGAGGGCAGGGCGCTGGAGTGGAAAGGGGTCTGGCCTCATATCCGGTCAGCAAACCAAAGTGGGTCAGCAGCACAGTGAGTGATATATAAACCACAGAAAGAGCCCTAGGATCTAGACCCCACTTTCTGTACAGACCCACGCACGTGGACTCAGTGGGTCCTTTCCAAAGCAGTTCTTGGTATTAATTATTAAACAGTCTTAGCTGATAATTTCATAATGGCCCAGCCTCCTCTTCCCCAAACCGTGAAAACTGGAGTGATAGATTCTTTTTTTTTAATACATACACACACACACACACACACACTCATACACATGGTATTTCATAACATATGCCATTTGCTTAAGAGGTCTTAAAAGGCTGCCTCCAGGCCACTTTAGGACTATGTCTTTGTTTTTCCATTGGAGAAAAAGGGTGTGCACTGAAAGAAGGCTTTAGTCTCCAGAAAAATCTCAGGGTTGTTTTATTATAAATCAATGGCAAGGAAATGATTTGTAGTCCAAACACCGTGAAGGTAGCATGGGTTTTATTCTGAGGAAGAAGGAGTGAAAGAAAGCAAATGGATTTAGAGCCAAAGTATAAAATTTTTTGACACCAGCCACTTAGGCGCCAAATAATAAGTTGTTAGTAATTCCTCATAACTAAGACTCTAACAAATAATTCTTTTAAAAGTAAAAGACTTAGTTCAGCTTTCGCAACAACCCACTTGCAGTCACAGCCCAGGCAAGGCCTTTGGGAATTGAAGTGTATTTCTAACCACACTCAGTAGCATCACTAATGGCTAATTGCAGCTGGAAAGCAATAGGTCTCTAAATATTTTATAAATGCAAGCAGAGATCATCCTAGTGGGTGAGCTCAGAGAAATTGGATCTGTTGGAATGATTTTCTAAGAGACCTGAAATCTGGTTCCAAATTTGAAACCCTCCTAACACAGGGCCCTCTGAGCCAGGATGGGGGAGGGTTCTTCTGCCGGCCTCTCCACCCAGCGCTTTATGGCAGAAACCCCCTGGCTGCTGGCTGGAGGAAAAGCAAGGGAAATGTACAGGGTTGGTTAAAACCAGAATTTAACTTGATGGAGATGGAGTCCAGCTCTAATTGCTCTAAGCAGTTCATCAGCTCGAGGTCACAAGAAACCCTTAAGTGCCGAGTCCTATGGTGCAGACAGGACTTGGTTTTCATGCTGCATGGCTGCGATGCTCTGCAATGGTGCAGAAAAGACCCGGAGGCCATCCAGCCAGCTCCCTCTCGGAGAGTATGGTGTGCCGGGTCATCAACGGGCAAAAGGCTGCTATGCTGAAACCTGGCTGTGCTGACTCCAGGGCCAGCTAACGTCCACCCTAGCTCTCCTCAAAGGACCAGGTCCTTGGCTTTCCTGGAAAGAAAGACAACCAGGCTACATTTTAAACTCATCTTGGCTCTATGTTACCCTAACATAAGAGAATAAGACTCAGAGCAGCTTTTTGCTCTGGGATTGACTTAATTGAAAATTATATTTACATTTTAAAGCTATTTTTTTGAAATGAGATCACTGTAGTTAATTATGTGTAGATAATCATATGCAGATGTAAGAAATAACACAGAGATTCCATATACCCTTTACCAAAGTTTTACCCAATAGTAACATTTTGTATAATTATATCACAACCAGGGTACTGACATTGCTGCAATCTAGGAATCTTACTCAGATTTCTCCATTTTACTTGGACTCGTGTGTGTGTGTGTGCGTGTGTGTGTGTGTGTGAGAGCATGTGCACCTGCACATGTGAATATTAAGCTTTATATGATTTTATTGCTGGTGTAGGTTCATATATCCACCACCACTAGGACCTGTTGTATTGCCCTTTTATAAAGCTAATTTTTTAAAGATTTAACATGCTTTAACAACTGAACCCAATAAAACCGACACCTAGACCGGGGTTTTTTCCAGCATGAACCAGTCAGGCATATGATATCACCACATACATGGTGACAGGAGGCGAGAGGGTATAGAATGATGCAGAGACCTCCAGGAGGTTCTGAGGTCCCTGACAGCCCAGCCACAGAAGTCAAAGGCAGAAATGAAAAACTACTATGGAAGCATGTGCTCTGTTATTCCAGTTACATTTTCAAAAATACATATAATCCCAATGGTGAGGGGGTAAGGGAGTACAGATTTATAATACACAGAAAAAAGTAGAATAGCCATTCAGTTCAGTTCAGTCGCTCAGTCGTGTCTGACTCAGCGACCCCATGAACCTCAGTACCCCAGGCCTCCCTGTCCATCACTAACTCCCGGAGTCCACCCAAACCCATGTCCATTGAGTCGGTGATGCCATCCAACCATCTCACCCTCTGTTGTCCCCTTCTCCTCCTGCCCTCAATCTTTCCCAACATCAGGATCTTTTCAAATGAGTCAGCTCTTCACATCAGGTGGCCAAAGTATTAGAGTTTCAGTTTCAACATCAGTCCTTCCAGTGAACACCCAGGACTGATCTCCTTTAGGATGGACTGGTTGGATCTCCTTGCAGTTCAAGGGACTCTTAAGAGTCTTCTCCAACACCACAGTTCAAAAGCATCAATTCTTCAGCGCTCAGCTTTCTTTATAGTCCAACTCTCACGTCCATATGTGACTACTGGAAAAACCATAGCCTTGACTAGATGGATCTTTGTTGACAAAGTAGTGTCTCTGCTTTTTAATATGCTGTCTAGGTTGGTCATAACTTTCCTTCCAAGGAGTAAGCGTCTTTTAATTTCATAGCTTCAATCACCATCTGCAGTGATTTTGGAGCCCCCCAAAATAAAGTCAGCCACTGTTTCCACTGTTTCCTCATCTATTTGCCATGAAGTGATGGGACCAGATGCCATGATCTTAGTTTTCTGAATGTTGAGCTTTAAGCCAACTTTTTCACTCTCCTCTTTCACTTTCATCAAGAGGCTCTTTAGTTCTTCACTTTCTGCCATTTGGAGAGAACTGCAAATTTTAATTTTCTTTTTTGTACTTTATTTTATTTTTTTGTAGTGACCATGCCCTGATGGGAAAAACATTACTTAAAATATTTTCCAGGAAATATTTGACTAAGATAAAGGGCACTCCCTGAGGTAACTTTTAAGAGTAATTCATAATAGCACCATCCTACATTTACCAAGAACGCTAACTATAGCCTGGCCTTGTTCCTAGCCCTCTAGATGGATTATCTCATGTACTCCTCAGAGCAAAAATACTACAGGGTAGGCACTCACCTTAACCTCATTTTACCAAAGAGAAACTGAGGCCTCGAGAGGTTAACTAACTCATTCAATGTCACACAGCTAGCAAATGGTGAATTTCAAAGTAAGAGGAGACTCCTAGCAGAGGCAGCAGCTAACACTTAAGGAGTCCCTGCTATGTCCAGGAATTTAATGTGCTTTTCTTGTTTTCCCCTCAGAACAATCTTGCAAGGTAGGCACTATTATGATGAGTATTCTATGGATGAGGAAACTGAGGCTCAGAGAAGTTAAGGACCCGACCCATGGTCACAGCAAATGAGGCTGCATATGCTGGGGACTGAGCCAAGGCCAGTTTGGCTCCTGTACCAAACTAGGGAGCCATAGAGGATTCCAGGGCAAGGCTGAGGTCAGCACAAATCAACAATGTTTAAGAAGCATAAAGAAAGAAACAAGTGCCTGTGCTTTAGGTCAGATCTGTGACCCTGGTGCAGATTTTCTGTTAATTTTCAGTTAATTTTCAGATTAACTCCTCAGGTTTTCATAGGAGAATCTACCAAGGCCATGAGGCCCTGGGCAAACCCCGTAATTATGTCTTGGGCTTCCTCTTCCAAGAAATGAAGATTAACAAATGACGCTTTAAACAGTACGACAAGCACAGTCTGCACTTTTCAAGCATCAATTTTCCAGATACCCAATCTACAATAAACCATCTCAAGTTTCTCTCTCCGTGAGAAGAATATTTCAAACAGAAGTTCTACTTCTGAACAAGGAAGCTCTACCAAATAAATCTACTTCCCCCCAAAAGGTATTGAAAACAAATGAAAACTTTATGCTCAGTAGGAGCCAGACATAAAAGACCATATATTGTATGACTCCATTCATATTAAGTATCAAGTATAGGCAACTTATAGAGACAGGCAGCAGATCCGTGGTTCCCTGAGATGAGGAGGGGTGGTGGTGTGACCCCATGGACAGTAGCCAGGCTTCAGTCTGTAGTCATGGGATTCTCTAGGCAAGAATACTGGAGTGGGTTGCCATTTCCTTCTCCAGGGGATCTTCCCGACCCAGGGATTAAACCGAGGTCTTCTGCATTGCAGGCAAATTCTTTACCGACTGAGCCACCAGGGAAATCCAAGATGAGAAGTAGGAAAAGGAATTAATTGTAAATAGACATGAAGGATCTTATGAGGCGGGATGGTGGGGGGCGAGATGTGAATGTTCTAAAACTGAATTATGGTGATTGTTGCCAACTCTGGAAATTTACTAAAAAACACTATAAATTGTTCACTTAAAATGGGTGAATTTTACAGTATGTAAATTATACCTCAATATTTTATCACCAAATAATATGCAAACAAGCATCCCTGGGCTACATATGCCATAGCCAGTCATTTCAACAGAATATGACAAACGCATTCTTTCTTGATCTCATGATGGAGGCTTTCTCCAGCCACAAGAATGTTTTCAGACAGCAAAAGTGTTTAGGAGTAGCAAATCAGTGATTAGAAAATCAGCACTGATAAATGGCACATAAATGAACTAATCTAACCCACATGGACTAGACTATTTTCAATTAGATAGTTGTCATAGCATTTGCTTAGATGGCAGAAGTTCACGATATATCCATAACGCTAGCTCTTTCCAATTTTCACTCTTACACTTTCCTCAAGTTACAGCCACTTCTTGGAGATTCAGCCATGCCCTTCCCTTGGCTGTTGCCCTTTAATATCTATTTTCAAAATAATTTAGACTTGGCCCAAAAGCCCAAGTGTATTAACTACTAAGAGCTATAAGACACACATGATTTGGCTTTAAAAAAAAAAAAAAACCTAACTATTTTCATGCAGCCCTTGATGTGTGTATAGGAATAGAGTGAGGTCCACAGTACTATAGTACTTGGTAATAAAAAACAATGCTCATTTGTCCACAGTTAGAACAAAATGAAAAAAGAACAAATTCCCTGTTATTTCTGTTTAAATGGCTCCATGTCCAAAATGGCCAGAAGCATAATGAACCTAATTCTTACAAATGTCCTATGTCCCTTCCCACCTATATAAGTCACATGATAGCCCGACACATAGTTGATGCTCAAAAAAATGGAAGACTTTGTTTTACTCCCAGACCAGTCTTTGCAAAGAAAGGCTCATTTCTAACCAATCAGAGGGCCCAGAGAGGGGTGAAAACATAAAAGCTTGATGTATATCTCATCACCTCCAGATGAACATGTATCTTGGAAAGAAATCCCCTCCCCGCCAGGATTCCTGCCTAAAAAAAAGACATCTGGAAACAGGCCAAGTTGAAGTCCAGTGTGATATGATGAGGCACAAAGCTGCTAAGAAAGAAGCTGCATTAACAGAAAGGCATCAACTAATAAGCAGTTGTGGGCCTAAGCCAGAAGCAAACAGGCAGACTGCCGGCCACGAGTCCTCACAGGTGAAAGGTGCTGCTTGATCATGACAGCTTTAGGGACAGTCTCGGGGATGGCGTGGTGGCAGAGGCCAACCCAGAGCCCAGTTCATTGCTAATGGCAGTGTGTTTGGTGATGACCAGCATCTGCATGGTGCTGGGTCTATGCACTGGAGGTGGGAGCGAGGTGTCACTTGCCAAGAATAGAGACCTGACAGGGCAGCTCTGGCTAAATCTGCCTGCTCACGAGCATCACCAGCAGTTGAGATTAGGGGGTGATGATTGGACTGTCTCACTTTCCTTTGCCAGGGTTGTCTGAGAGCAGAGCACCAGAGCAACTTACTGAAGAGGCTGGGAAGCAAAAAGAAAATTACTATCAAGTATTTACAACAGGCTAACAGCTACCAGGAGCAGTTTACAAATACTGTTTTCACTTAAAACCAGAAAAACACAGTGACACAGACGTGATCTCCATGAGACCCTGGGAGGCAGAGAGAGGGGCCAAGTGACTTGTCCAAAGTCAGACAGGACAGAACTATGGACTCAAACCCAGTATGTTGGATATTAGAATCATCCACCCTGCCCTACGTTGACCTATGGGGGCCATTCATCACCAGGGTATTTAATGAAGGCCTCCTCGGCGATAACCAAATGGCTCACTCATGGACTGCTCACCATGTGCCCAGCAGTCTGCTGAAGTGCTGGATGTCTACCACCTCCTTCAATGTCTACATTTGTCCTAGGAGGGAAGTACTACTATAGCCCACATTTTAGACATGAAATTACACAAGGTCACAAAGCTATGAGAGGGTCCGATTCTATTTGACACCCAAGTTGGGGCTCTTAAGCACAGTTGAGTAAACAAAATGAATCCTACCCTTGAGGAATTCAAGCCCTAACTGAGAAGGTAAGACATTTGTGCAAATTAGCATAATACAGGGGAACCAGCAGGAAGAGCCAGGTGAGAAAAGCTCTTAGGGAGTTCAGATGGCTAGGGACTGGGGAACAGGTACCACAAAATGCACAGCTTTGCCCATGGCCAGCCCTGGGGCGCTGCTGGTACTCCACCCCAGAAAGAGCCCTGAGCAAGGGACGTGCAGTGGTGCAGCCATGGATACTATCAAACAAACCCCAGGCTGAAACCAAGGTGACGAAAACAATGGGCAGAGAGACCTTTGTAACAGAGGTGAGGTCACTGCTGATAAGCTAGGCCACCTCCTTTCTCTAATGTGACCCTACAGGGCAGAGCCCTACAAGCCACCCTGTATCACTACAGACCCCAGGGCCAAGGCCTGATGGCGCTTTCTCTCTGGGGTGGGCATTCCCACCCTACAAGACATCACAACCACCAGCAGGCCTCAGCACCATCCCCCACACGGCCCAGCCCTCCTCCTCTAGCCCCAGAGATCCCTGGGGCTCTGACAAATGAGGAATCCCTCTCAGACTGGAGGAATGGGTTCCCCTGGTGCTGCTCCCGTGCTTCACCTTGGAATTCTTCACTAAAGAATCTGGACACGTGATGCTGGACACGTGCCCGAGGCACTCCATCAAGCTCTGGGTTCCCACTGTCTAACAGAATCATTTGCATCTCGGCTTTTTGCCAATGATAATTCCTGGGTAGTGCTCAGCCCCTGACAACTGGCCTGTGTCTAAAAGACTGACTACTGACCGGTAGCAGCCACCTCTGATGAGGGGACATGCGCTCTCTCACAGTCTCAGGGCTCAGTAAACCCCAGACCACGCCACATGCTCTTTTCAAATCCTGCCACCCGAAGGCTATCCTGAATATACCTGCCAGGAAATCAGTGACCAATCTGGTAACTGGGTGACAGCCTCAGAAGCGTCCAGGTGAGAAAACGTAACAGAGACCCCTCCTCGAGAAAGCAGGAAGAAACTGCCCCACAACAAACCACAAGGGTGTGATGAGAAAACTCCACGCTTCACCAGCGTCTTCCTGGAGCTGGTATCACAGCTCGGGCACTGAGGGGTGTGACCACTGCATCATCGCTCAGCAGCACTGTGACTCCCCCTGCTCCATCTCAGGGATAGGGGGAAAACAAGAAAGCCCACCTCAGAGAATACCACTCAGCAAGAAACCACTTAAGATCAACGCAGTTTCTGCACCACACAAGCCTCCGGGGACCAGAAGGACACAGAACCTAGATATCTTCTCTCCTGAGTACAAAAAGAGCCATGCTGCCTAGCTGACAGCTGTGTAATCCGAGCAAGCTGCTTCTCTGGGTGCCTCGTGGGTTAGGAGGGTGATGTGAGATAATGCAAGGCAAGGGCCCTACTAGCTGAGAGTCTGGGTGTGGTGGAGGCCAAACCCCACAGCAGGGTGAGGGTCCTGCTCTGTGGTTATGGTCCTGGGACTCTGGATAACCTAACTGAGTCTCAGTCGCTTTGACTGCAAAACGGAAATCATACTTATTTCAAAGGCTGCTTTGAAGATGAAATGGGTGACATCAGAAGTGCCTATCACCCCCATAAGGTGACCTGGGAGGGAACAACATATGTCTCCTGTATCCTTGGCTACCAATATTAGTGTTGCTGTTTAGTCACTAAGTCATGTCCAACTTCTTGCGACCCATGGACTGCAGCATGCCGGGCTTCCCTGAGCTTCCCTATCTCCTGGAATTTGCTCAAATTCATGTCCAATGAGTCAGTGATGCCATCAACCACCTCATCCTGTGTCGCCCCCTTCTCCTCCTGCCTTCAATCTTTCCCAGCATCAGGGTCTTCTCCAATGGGTTGGCTCTTTGCATCAGGTAGCCAAAGCACTGGAGCTTCAGCTTCAGCATTGGTCCTTCCAATGAATATTCAGGGTTGATTTTATTTAGGATTGACTGGTTTGATCTGTTAGCCCAAACAGATCCTTCAACTTTCAATCAAAATTTTATCCTTCAGTTTTCAATCAAAAGCACCTCTTTAGGAACTCTGAACAGTGTAGGAAACCACCTAAACCACCTCAGAATCCAGGGAACACAGTTACATCTACGTCAAGCACGTATTTTGACTATTCACAGAGACTTCTCTTGCACACGTGGTAGTGCGACAGGATCAGAAGGAAAGAGAGTCTTGCCCAGTGAACTCCTTGCTTCCAGCAAAAGTGGACACAGAAACCAAGCATTCCAAACCAAATCCCTGTCTTCATGATCTACGCCACAGACCTCCTTCAGGCTGGGAGCGAGTCTCGTGAATTTTATTTTCCAAGGAAAACTGAGCACACTGACAATGAAGTGTGCCTTCCATATCCATGGGCTCTACATATGCAGATTCAAATAACCCCAGATTGTAACTATTCGGAAACAAAGAAAATTCCAAAAAGTTACAAAAAGCAAAACTTGAATTTGCCACCACTGGCAACTATTTATACAGCATTTACAATGTATTAGGCATTGTATCAATAAATAATCTACAGATTTGACATATTCAGAAGGATATGTGTAGGTTCTATGCAAATATTGTGCCATTTTATATGAGGGACTTGAGTATCCATGGGTTTTAGTATCTACGGTGGTCCTGGAACCAGTCCCCTATGGACTCTGAAGATCAACTGTATCTTTCTTTTGCAGTTACTGTCTTGCAAATATTATTTTCACCTTCTGGACAGCTAAAAGTTTTTTTTAATTACAGAAGGGAGGGAAATTGGATGGGAACAAATAAGAGGCAAGGAAGAGAACTGTAACAGTCTATCTTAAGAGGGCAAATACAGAGCAGGTCCCCAATCCTCCCTTCCATCAAATATGATCACAAAGTAGAGACCCTGGCATCTGTGAGGTAGGGACCAGCACAGGGCAAGGTACACCAGAATCATGCTGAGGGTGCGTTAAAACCCAGACTGCTGGGCCCCACCCCAGTATGTCTGATTCAGCCAGTCTGGGGCTGGGTCCAAGAATGTGCATTTGTAACATATTCCTGGGTGGTACTGATGCTGCTAGATTGGGACCCTACCTTGGGAACTGGTAGTACGGTCTTTAAGAGCGGTCTATGTAGGGTCCTAGAGCCAGTTTACATAGCTTGAAATCACCTACGAGCGGTGTTATTTCAGACGAGTTGCTTATGTTTCTTCTTATAAGCCTATGAAATGGAAAAGCATAACAGTCCTTAAACTCCTATGCTTATTTTAAAGATTAAATGCATGAATCTACTTAAAGTACTTGGACTAGCACCTGGCACATAGTAAATACATAATAAACAGAGGCTATCATCATCATTATCATCTGGCTGTCAGGTTTTTTAAAAAAAGGTTCAAAATATATAGATGTATGAAATATATACAAAATATGTGCAAAATATTTTTTCTTCTCTTGACAAGGATATATGCTACTTCTCTAGAACCTACTATAACCTTTCATTTAGAATCATATGGCTCAATGATTGATTTGAAAAATCATCTTACTATGCTTTAAGACAGCAGCTCATCTCATACTTTAATGTGCACAGGAATCCCCTCAAGGTCTTGTTAAAATGTAGATCCTGACTCAGCAGGTCTGCAGTGCTACCTGAGAGTCTGCATTTCTAACAAGCTCCCAGGTGACATGGGCACCCAGTCCACATGCTGAGTGGCCTGGCTTTAAGGGACACAAGCTTATCTAGTGAGGTCTGGGCCAGCCCTGGTTCTGTTAGAACAGATAGATGCCTTTCTCTTGATCACTTCCAGGAACCCAACAAATGGAGAGTCCCCACTGGGCTGTCACTCCTCTCTCCTTTTACCTCCATCATCTCCTTCAGGGAAGGACTGGGTGGGGCTTCAGGCTTCAGCACGGCTCCCACCTAGCAGTAGTAGTGAAAGTCGCTCAGTCATGTCTGACTCTTTGCGACCACATGGACTGTATAGCCCATGGAATTCTCCAGGCCAGAATACTGGAGTGGGTAGCCGTTCCCTTCTCCAGGGGATCTTCCCAACCCAGCGATCGAACCCAGGTCTCCCACACTGCAGGTGGATTCTTTACCAGCTGAGCTACAAGGGAAGCCACTGCTCCCCACTCCCCTTCTCCAGTTAAACACTCTTAACTGCCCTATAGGTAAAGTGTTAATATTTTCAGGGTAGTAACCTCAAAAGACAAACACGTTCAGTATACAGCCAATTATAAACTGCTTAAAAAACAAAACTTATTGTCAGACATGGAAACAGGCCATCAGAGAGCAGAATTTTGAAAAAAATCTTGTGATTGCTTTTACTCAAAACCTAAAGAACTTCCCACAGTTGCTCTTTAAACATTCTGTTTAACCCCAACTCTCCCCTCCCCTGCAAAATCTCTTTTTCTAGGCTCTGAGTGAAAATCCCAAAAGCCCAACTAAGAAGCTCACACCCAGCATTTGGGTGTATCTTTATTTAATACCCGCCCTCTTCTCAAAAAGCAGCACCTCTTTGATATAGCCTGGTGGTAGGTTCCCAGGTAATTCCAATGTCAGCCTTTATATTTTTCTATTAGAAATATTTCTCTCTCTATATATTTTTTAAAAATCCCTATTTCAAATTGGTGATTAATAATTTTTTAAAATAAACAATTTCCTAAAATAAAAACATTTAATAATGACTCAAGTTTCTATTAACCCACCAAAACTCATTCTGTCAAAAGAAAACAATGAAAACTCTTAAAACAGAGTGCCAAAATGTCACCAAGAGGGAGGGTGGTACTGATATTTGCAACAAGTATGAATTTCAAAGATCTTAGTTAAGCAACAGAAGCTAAACAAAATAATACACACTGTTGATTCCATTTACATAGTTGAGAACAGGCAAAACAAATCAAAAGGGATACAAGTTAAGGCAGTGGCCTTCCAGGAGGGAGGTGTAAACTAGAAAGAAAAAAGGGGACAAGGGGACGTCCCAGGATGCTGGAAACACAGCTTCTCTTCTGGTGGCTTCACAGTCACCATGTAAGACATGTGTACTTGACCTTATACTCCACTAAGGAAATAAAAGACTACTGTGAGACCAGTAAAACAGCCAGTTCTATATAGATGCTAACAGGGAAAGGATCAGACTGGAGCAAAGAACAGAATTTACCCTCCTCAAAGAGGTCCAGGGTTTCCTCCTGCTCCCGGGTGGGCTTCCTCTCTTCATTCTGGCAGTCATACTCAAAACATTCTTCTTCTCCCACGTCTCTTAGGGACATTGCTGAAGTCACTCCAAAACCAAAACATCACCCTAAGGAGCTGTCCTTGAGGGAACTCCTGGCTGCCTTCCTGGAGGAGGCATTGGGGCAGGAGCCCCTGGGGCGCACGCAGGGCCCTGGCGGGGGCCACGGACATGCCCTGGCTCAGCTGAAATGGAGAATGTGCACAGGGCCACTGGCCCACCGTCGCCCAGGTGGACCCGGAAGGGGGCGGCTCCCAGAGCCAGGAGGCGGGGCGGAGTGGGTGAAGCACCTATCAGGGACGGGAAAGCCCCGCCCAGTCCTGGGGCAGGGCTGGACGGAGGTGGGGGGCGGGGTGGCCCAGACAGGTCCTACGGAGTCAGAGAGGAGGGAAGTAAGCAGGTGCATGGTGTCAGGCCAGCTATCTGCATCCAGATTCTTCTCCCACTTTTCCTCCCCCAGAAGCAATGAGGAATGGTGGCTTCCTGGAAGTTTCACGGAGCGACTGCAAAGGGTCATGCCAACTATGCCTCAAGCAGATACATACACCTGTCTAAAGTTGGGGCTCTGGAAGAGGAGGTGCCCTGGTGACTGATTGTCCAATACTCTCCGATGAGAGAGCTTCTGTGGGTGTGCCTCAAAAGGGAGTCAAATCTGAGGGTGACAACAGTATGACACAGTGCTGAACAGGGAAGGAAAAGGCCGTTTGGGTTTCTAGCAAGAGGAAGAGGGAAAATTGCAGTGAACATTACCTGTGTTAAGCCTAATTCATCCCAGTCTTTCTTTGGTAATAATATATTGCATTTGCTCTTTTTTAAACTGCATTTTATAAATTCCACTCTTATTCTACATCCATGGTTTCACAGACAAATTTATAAATATTTTTTTCTAATTGCAGGATAAGGAGGGAAAAAATCTATAGCCTAAAAGTTTGCAAAGCTGCCTGAAAACAAGAATCCAGTTTTGTTGCATATTTCATGATCAATTCCTTGGCACTGTTTGATTTTGCCTGTAACAGTGAAATGGCAGGTCCTTCCATCAAATCCACTGAAAGATGGCCTGAAGCACTGGTGTCTCAGAGAATCACAGCATATTCTACAATTCCTGGGCTTTAGCCACCTCCCTGCTACACTGTGGCAGGTCTCTCTGCTCCTAAAAGCTATAGCAGGAGGCCTAAAGTACCTCTCTGCCCAGTCACCTCCTTCAGGTAACTAAGAAGGTCTTTAGCAGAGGCAAGATTGCCAGCAAGAATTCTCTGCACAAGTTCAGGAACTTGGTCTTGTCCATCTTTGAATCCTTAAGGCTGCAGATCCTTCTTAGGCAGCTAAAAATCTCCTCAACACTGAATCACTGCCTCCATAAAAATGAATAGAAGACCATAGGCCAGTGCCTATAGACAGAAAATGAAATAGAATAAAGATTTTATTAAAATTAATACCTACAGACATATGCCTTGTCAGGTTACTTTTCTGGAACCTGAAAAGAACTGCTACATTTTACAATGATAAAAATGTGTTGTTTATAAAAAGTCGGGTCAGTAGGAATTCAGTGGCAGGAAGCACAAAATCACATTTGAAAATCTTCATAAGTCTAAATACAATGTTTAGAAAGGCATACACTCTGGGAGGGGGGATACTTTCTTTAATCTCAACTGACGTTATCAAATTGGGGCTTGTTAAGTCAATACAAATGACAGTGAGTTTTAAGGCCTGGGAAGGGAGGGAGGGAGAAATCTCCACTTCGTGCATTATTCATTCGTGAGTATCAGATGGACTATGAGATGTGCAAGTTACTGGGCGGGGCTGCAGTATATACAAATGAAAACAAGAGCTGATTTTATATATTTGAAACTACTATTAAGTGATTTTACTCATTACCAGTTGGGTATACTCATCTCTTAACTCAATCCTAGGCTACCCTTAGTAAATGATGTCCAAGTCTCTTTGTATTATATAATTTAAAATATATATATGCAAATTAAAAATAAATTTAGGACATGGTGTCATGAACACAAGACCACTCTAGCCTGCCCATGTCACCCCAATTCTCTCAGTTCCCTCATTCTTCAGGGTACTCCCCCACCCATCTCAAGCCCCTCCCTCTTCCTTTGCCCCACTTCCTCTGCAGGAATGTAAGGGAATTCTCCAACCTCATCTACCTCTGCATTTGCTTCAAGGTTAAAGGCAGAGATGAGCCAAAGTGCATCTTCTCTGAGAAAACAGTTTTTCCAAAAGTCAAAGCAGAATATGACACTTAAAGGCCACCAAGAAGGCCTGGCCATCCCTGTGCCAGGTGACAGATGGACCATGGGACACGGAGGTGGGGTGTGGAGCTGAGGCTGGTCCGGCCCTCCCTCAAGAAGCTGCTCGCCCCAACAGTCAAGCAGCTACAGTGTGTGCTGTCCAGCAGTGAGGACCAACACAGGGGCTCGAAGCAGAAAGGAAGGGAGTGGGTTCTGACCTAGGTCCGGGGAAGTTCAAGGCTATGGGAGGGAAGTGTCACTCGCCTCCCAGTGGGCAGAGGGACCTCTTCCTGTGAGGGTCCTCTCAAGCTCTGTTTCACATAACCTCCATGGACATCATCTCCCCGAAGCTCCATCCTCCTCTGTCCAAAGAGTGGTTGCAAGCCACTAGAGCTACCTACTTACATTGAAATCTCAACTGATTAAAATGAAATAAAGTCCAAGATTCAGTGACAGTAGCCACATTTCAGACACTCCACAGCCACAAGGGGCTAGTGGCTACCAAACTGGACAGCACAGAATGCTTCCATCATCACAAAAAGTCCCACAGCACAGGCACGCCCAAGGCTGCCCCTTGTCTTTAGACAGGAGCTTGGCACTCCTGGACCTGCATCTCCCCTGGAGCCTGTTCCTGCTACATCTCCTCCTCCACAGTCAAGAGTCTCTTGCCCCTCTGTGTCCCATGCCTTTTGCTCCATTCTCCATGAGCCTTGCTGTCCCTTTACTTCTCTGACCATACAGAGCAAGGTGGCCCATCGCTGAAGGTCACTTTCCCAAGGCCCTCGCTTATGCTATTTAAAAAAAAGAGAGAAAGAAACACAAAGCTCTAAAAACTTGGTCTCTGTGCTCCCTCTGGCCCTCTCTCAGCTCTTGAGCCCTTTGCTTCTACACCTAAGGGAGGACATTATCTCTGCTTTACTAAAGCTGCTGATAAAAATGTACAGCTATATCATATATTTACATTTAACTCTTTTTTAAAAAAATATCCAATTAGCAGTCATTCAGAAGACTGCTATGTTTGGAAAGGGAAAGTCAGTGTCTACCTCCAGGGGCACATCCCACAAGAAACATGAAAAATGAGGCCTGCTTACATACGTTTGACACAAGTGCAGGAAAGTCAGAAAATCATCTCAAAAGCCTAGTAACAGTTTCTCAGTCAATGCTTAAAATATCTGATAAAACTTCACTCACAAACCAGTCACCCTGACCCTAGGTGACATTTTAGAGGTCACTGCAATCGGGGAACAGTATGCGTGCCACCCAAGTGTAACGCCATGGATTTTCACCATGGATATAAGAAGTCGTAAGAACAATCACTGTGTAATCTGCCTGAGTGTTTCCATCTATAAAATCAATATGAACTACCCCCATCTCCCACCCCGACATTCAAACCTATAACGTTGCAAAAGGGGACACAAGGGTGGATGATTACAAAAGAGACTACAGCAAGAAAGAGGGTCAAGTTACTATACCTTGTTCAACAAACCAGTTACCTTTTCAGAGGAGTTTTTAAAAAGAACTTAATAACTAGTACTGTTTCTGAAAAGAAAAAATTAAGCACTGGCCTGGCACTTCAGATCACAAAGAGCTTTTACTTTATTTACAAGCTTTTATCATCCTACGAGATGGCTCTGCCCAGTGGGGTTGTCCCCATTTTCCAGATGAGAGTTAGGTTAATGGAGGCTTATGGGGTCCCAGGATGTGCCTAACTGCTGGTAAACAGAGACAACAGGCCTCCAATGGAGTTGCTTGTGCTAAGCCCCGGGGGCAGTCAACCAAGACTTAATACCTGACCTAATTGCGGCTTCAGCCTCCCCCAGGAATGAAGTCTTAGCCAGACAGTCTGGAATTTCCTGGTCAGCAGTAATGAGGTGATCAGCCTGAGAAACCCCACTTGTCCCCCAAAGAAAGATGAGATAATCCTTTTTCTTGTCCCCACTGCCTTCTGCCTACAAAAGCCTTCCATTTCATACAGCTCTTCCAAGCTTCTTTCTACTTGCTAGATGGGATGAGGCTCAATTCACGAATGGTTGAAGAACGCCAGTTTTTATCTTTATCAGTTGAGTTTTGTTTTTAAATACCAAACAGCCACAGAGAATGCAAAACGGGCCTCAAAGGCAGACTCCAGGCCCGTGCTTTTCCTGCCATTCTGCCTATTTCTAGAATAATTATGAAAGCGCACTCTGTTTCTTTAACTCAGGGACATATACTTGAACCCAAACCTTTCTGAAAATTAAAAAGGCTTCACACTCTTTCTAAGCATACTTTTCTTAAGTGACCAGTGGAGCCAAGAAACAACCTAAGATTTCATGACAGACAGAAAGAATCATCTTCCAGACCCCTGTGCCCAGGGATGGTCTCCATGACACAGTTTTCCAAACATATCTGCTGCAAAGAATCAACTACAGCATGCACTAAAGATTCCAATTTCTCAGGGCCTCTCCTGGTCTGGAGTTAGTCTGGGAATATGCTTTTTAAATAATGGGGTGACTCATGATTTGCCAGGTTTTAGAAGTTCCTGCAATTAAGAGATGGGAAACAGTTAATGTGGGTAACCAGGAATCTGTTTGATGTGAGAATTTTAAGCTATAAACGCTGAGTGCATGTGTGCAAATTCTGCACAGGCCACTGCTGTATTACTATTTCAAACCTCTAAAAATTACTTTAAGGTACTGGGCAATCAACCTCTCCAACTGCTTACTATTCTAAGCTCCTGCCCCATGCCCCTGTTATACCCTCTGGGATCTGACTGTGTTTAGGGGGCTGGGGGTGGCAAGACAGAGTATTAAGACTCCACAACTAAAACTCATTAAGGGGGAAGGATACAGTCAGTAGACTGAATAAACCTCAAAAGAGAACAGCAGCCATTTCTTAAGTGCACATTTAATAGAGCGGTCCCTAATTGTCCTGCAGTTTATATTCCCACCCTTATGTATTACTTTTTCAGTGCTAACCTTGCAACTTAAGTGCAAGTCAGTAACTATGACATAAATAATGATTTTGCATCTTTTTTAAAACATTTGACTCATCTTTTGTTATTACTATGGAAAGCTCCCTGGACGTTTCCCTCGTTAAAGATTCCAATGACAAATAATAAGAGAGACAAAGCAACACTCTGTGTGTCTAACTCCTACCTGGCCTCCTCACCAGGAAGTTCAGAACCAGGAGATGAAAGGGCTATTCAAAGACAGCTTTGCAGTTTTAAAGATGCACAAAAACAAAGGCACACTGCTTCCATTTCCAGACTAACCTGGCGAGGTCAGGAAAGAACCCAACTAGTCAGACGTGTATAAACAAGCACTGTCAATATTAGCATATTCCTGAATTCCCCATTCCCTTTTGTGGGCTTTCCTAAACCACATTAGTTTTGAGCTCCCATTCCTTTGATTCCCTGTTTTTCTAACTATCTTTAAAATGGGATTATGAAAATGTCAGTTGTCCCAGCAAATTCTGTCCCAGTGGCCTTCTCCACTTCATCCAAATTGGTATGGAGGAGAAAAGCAAATATTTCACTCAGCAAACACTCAGACAGTAACTGCCATCAACATTTATTTACCCTTGGCCAGATGAGCTGCCTCTTTTTCTGTTTTCCTTTTCTGCTGGAAGAAGAGAGTTCTGGCTGCCCGGGGCCAAAAGACTCAACCAAGAAACGGCTGGGTAAGAAAATCCTTCTGAGAGACATCCAGATAAGACCCGGCCTCTTCTCACCCTTCAGATTGTGCACCGCGAGTGACTGCCTTCATTTCCTCAGACAAGGGTGTAAATAAAGCTGGACAGTGTCACAATCAGGGCAAGATAGTAAGAAACCTTCCGCCATCACTTCTAGGAAGGCTCCGGGGGAGCCATGGCCACACCCAACACCTCCACTGGGAGGTGGAGGTGAGACAGCTGTAACCAGTGTGCCGTGCACCAGCGGTCCACACTCTAAAAAGTTATGGAGGGTTCAGTGAGTCACAAATCACCGCGGAAAATTCAAGAGGTCAACGATGGAATCTGAAAAGAAGCACCCCTATAATTGCCTTCTGGAGTTGGGTAACAGGTTGGGAATTTGCTTTAAGAATAATATACCCAAAAGAAAACAACTGAGTCATCTTTCCCCCTCACGACCCTGGGAGCTACCCACCATCATCATCACTCAAGACGTTTAGAGATGCACAGGGACTCGACACGGCAATGTCTGCATCGAATGCTCGGGGATGGGGGGGCTCAGCTGGGGAAGTTTCTCGGCGCATTTAAATACCCACCCACCCCCTCCAACAAAGCCTTTTGGTCTTTCTTCTGTGGCTCACAGTCAAGGCCAAAATCAGAAAATACAGAGATAATTATGCAGTTCTTCAGCTTATTAATGAGGCCAGGTCCCAGCCTGTTACATCATTCAGGTTAATCAAATGTAGTCATGTTAGAGTGATCTGAAACTCCCGATTCAATTAAAAAGCAGTTACCTTACCTATTACTGGCTCGTGTGGGCTGAGAACATTACGATCACCAGGGAATGGACCCTCCAAGTAGATAGATATTAGGTCCTCTTGTGTGTGTGTGTTTATGTAAAGGCATGCGATAGAGGGTCACTTTAAAGGAGAAATTAAAGATGACAGGTTAACTGTGTCATATACAATTTGATGCCAACCCCATAGAGCCCCTCCCCTGTGGCCTGAGAATGCACCTGAGAGCCATTTCCCGGTGTCTGGAACCTCCTGAGGCTGCTCCAGCCACAGAAACTCTGCCTCCTCTCCTCTGGAATGCACCACACCCTCCCTGCCCAAACGCAAAGGATACAGGCTCTTCCAGCCCCTCCCAGCATCTCCCACCCCCATCTGTGGGATCCCTCAAGATAATTCATTTGACTTGGCTGCCAGGTGGGAAGCTGCTTCTGCCTTTTTTCCAGCCTCCCCTGGGCTCCCAGGTCTGGGCCCAGGAAAGCTGGATTCTCCAAGGCCAGAGGACCACTTCCTGAAGACACTAGTCCCTGGACCAGAGATGATGACATCTCCACTTGCACACACACACATGCACACACACACACATCACCCCAGAGAGAATTCAATCCCACTGAAGTGCAATGCTCACAAGCCCAGTACGCCAACACCATCCCCAAATTGCCAAGGAGCCTCCCCCCCCATCACGAGCCCTGCCCACCTGCTGTCCCCCCTTCACCACGCCTTCACAACGGTCAGAGCCATGCGGTGCTGGTCCCATGCCCCTCCCTCCTCCCATCTCCCCAGGAAGGTTCCAGGACACCCCCTCCCCCGAAGGAAGACAATGGCCCTACACATCCCAGCTCTGTTTTGCAGGAGCCATAATTACCGTCTGAGCATTCTTCATAATACCAGTCTAGTTCATAATAATCCGCTTCGATAAATTTCTGCATAGTCAGTATTCTGGCAGAGGAAAGAATGGACTTCACGGCACCATCGACGTCAGGTGAAACGCTGCCATGCCCCCCTGCCCTTCCAGAACGCCGGGCAGAAGAGCATCCCCAAACATGCCAGAATTAAGCTGTGCATCCTTAATGACAGTCTGGAGCCAGGACGGAAAAGGGGCAGTGAAAAGGAAAATCATGGAGGGGGAAGAGGAGGAGCACAGCTATCAGAGACCCTGGCAGTCCTGCTAATAAAGCGGCAGCGGCCAGCAGCCCTGAATGGGAGTAGCCAGAGCCATCCTATCCGGGAGCACAGAGGGTGACGTCAGGGACACACACCACCACCCTGAGGTCTCACTCCAGCCTCGCCACCCCGCTCCCGCTCATCTTTCAATCTAACAGTTGCCATAGAAACAGCCTGGCTCGGAAAAAAAAATGATGCAGAAATGGAGGAAATGTCTTCCAAGGATGCTGGGAGCAGGGGCTGAGAGGTGCCACGTTGGGAGAAAGGAGGGAGTGCAGGCAGGGAAGTGGGTGGCGCCAGGAACCTTATCACTATCATCTCTTCCAACAAATGTCAGGACAAGTTTATCTATCTGTTTAATTCTGGGTCACTATGGAATCTGCATTTGAAAAATAACCCCTTTAAAAATCTGCAACTTCTTTCCTCAACCTGATTTTAAACATTAAACATCTTCCTTAAAAATTCTGACCACCGCCTAAAGGAAATGTAAATTGCTCAGAAAAGGGAACCATTTTCATATAGATACAGTCCTGTTCTCTGTTCATGCCTTGGCTCAAACTCCTGGAAAAACAGCCTGCAGCATACAAACAGAGGAGAAAGCCATCACAAAGGGGCTTGTGCAATAAGATAGACTGCTTTCATGGACACTAAAATGTGTTACCAAAGTACAAAAATATACACCAGAAGGAAACTGCCCTCCCTCAGGAAGGTGGTTCCCTCTAGGAAAGGAGTGAGGGAATAGGACTTTGAAACTGTCCTTATAAATGCATTGCGAATGTTTTATTTGGGCTTCCCTGGTGGCTCAGTGGTAAAGAATCCGTCTGTCAAGCAAGAGACAAGGGTTCTATCCCTGGGTTGAGAAGATCCCCTGGAGGAGGAAATGCAACCCACAGTATTCTTACCTGGAGAATCCCATGGACAGAGGAGCCTGGTTGGGCTACAGTCCATGGGGTAGCAGAGTCAGACACAACTTGGTGACTAAACAACAACAATGTTTTATTTCTTAAAAAAAAAAAAAAGGAAAGCAAAGCTAACATTTATTAGTCCTAATTATTTAGCATGTTTGAAATATTTCATTTAAATGAGTAACGGATAATTAAATAGATTTTAGACTTGCTATAAGTTAAACTCACCTGCTAAACAGGGTTGCTCAACCTCAGCACTACTGGCACACAATTAGGGTCAGACTGTTCTTTGTTGTAGGCGTGGTCCTGGGCATGGCCTCTACACATTTAGGTGCTAGAAGCACTACCCTGTCTCTCTGTTGATGTGACATCCAAAAACGTCTCCAGATGGTGCCAAATGACCCTTGGGAGCAAAATCTCCCTTGAAAACTGCTGCCCTAGAGCAAAACTACCATGGAACGTCACCAGCCTGTTAGCCGGGTACTGGAACCATCTGTTGGTATCAATGACAACAAATGCGCCAGCTTGGTCCAGCTTTCCTCTTAATTTTCTACTCAAGACGTATAATGTGGGAATGAGTAATAGTAAAAGCACTTTTTTCCACTACTGGGAGGGCAAGCTTCTTTCCTTCCACAGTGATCAAACAGGGAGGCTTTCCCTCTATCCTTCCAAAGGCACATGATGCCCTAGTTAATGAACTTGGAGGGAAAGGCATCCCTCTAGGGCAGGGCTTCCCAGGCTTTAATGTGCATGTGAATTATCCAGAGCTTTTGCTAAAGTGCAGATTCTGATGCTTCAAGCCTGCAACTGCGCACAATTTTCTGCCTTTCTAACAAGCTCTCACATGTTAGCAAGGCAGCTGGTCCCCAGACAACACTTCATGGCAAGGCTCTTCAGTAGGAAAGACAGATTTGGGGGTAGATTTTATGTGTGTGTGTGTGTGTATGTCTAACTGTGGGTATGAGTAGCAGGTAATTTAGAGGAAAACTTTTCAAGTGTGTACGTTGAGGGGGTGGTGGTTTGCGTATGCCCTTCCCTCTCCCTGACCCCAACTTGGATACACACTTAAAATTTTCTAGGACATTCACCTATTTAAAGTCGTCAGCCAGCAGTTTTAATTCCTGCTGTAACTGCCCCCATTATCTGAACACATCTCCTCTCTTCCTTTGGTCCTTATCATGTCTCTCTCTGCCTGGATGGCAGCTCTCAAGAACACCACAGCAAACCTACCAGGCGGCCTCTCAGATGTCACTCCTCATGACAGATGAGCTGAGGCTGGTGTCCTAAGGTTTTCTGAGGTTTTTGTTTGTTTAAAGTTCCCTCAGGTGCTTCTGAAAGATGATTATAGGTCTCAGAAATAAACTGATGGACAGTTAACAGTTTCCTCAAAATCAGCATGTTTAACAGATTCAATCCAGTACAGGTGGTGAGGTCTAGTATGACCTTTCAAAATGAAGATGGAATAAAGGAACAAAAAATGCAAACTCCATAAACCTCCATAGAAAAGTCAGGTGCAGTTAGAAACCTCTTCAACAAAGGCTTATGTAGGAGACTTGAATTTGATCCCTGGGTTGGGAAGATCCCCTGGAGAAGGGAAAGGCAATCCACTCCAGTATCCTTGCCCCGAAAATTCCACAGACAGAGGAACCTGGAGGGCTACAGTCCATGGGGTCGCAAACAGTTGCACATGACTGAGCGACTAACACTTTTCAACAAAGGCTTGGCACATTTACCTCATGGTGCTATGAATTTTTAAAATATTTCATTTATATACTGTATTACCACAGAAGCAAAAAATAATGAATAGATGGATGGATGGATACATAGATGGATGGACTACTAATGGCAGGCAGTTTAATATCATAGCTCAGAGCAAAGCCTTTTGGAGTTGACGGCCTGAAGTTTGGTTCAGGCTCCTCATTTGCCATCTGTGATCTTAGACACCTGAGTCTTACCTGCTACATGGCATGACTATAATACCTGCTGCACAGACAGGGTGAGGCATTAATTAATGCATGGGAGAGCACTCAGCACAGTGCCTGGGACAAAGTGAGTCTGCAACAAATGTTAGTTGCAATCATCTTCATCACTTTAATTCTTTAAAAAAGGAAACAAGGCAGTACAAGCAATTAAAAAGAGAGCACAATTTCCTAAGCCATAATTAGGGAAATGAGGTAGAAACGTCATTTATTAGCTTTTTTCCAGCATAATAAAAGGCATTGAGTTCACAGTAATGAGCAGGAGTGGTAATCTAGGGGTGGGATGGTGCCATTTCTAAATAGCAACATATCACTGAACATGACTTTTATCAAATCCAAAGACTGTATACATCTAATTTACTTTTTAAGAAAATGCAAAAGAAAGAAATGAGTAAGGAAACAGCATCATTTATGGGTGAATTTTATGGACTTTGAGCAAGTTTTTTTTTTTTTTTTGAGCAAGTTTTAAATCGAACGTCTCTATCCAAATTGCCATGTGATAGGCTCCAAAGGATAAAGTAATCCATCCACAACTCTGCAGAGATGGTTTCAAGGTTAAAATCCAGGTGTGCATGCATGCTCAGTGGTGTCCAACTCTCTGCAACTCTGTGGACTATAGCGTGCCAGGCACCTCTGTCCATGGGATTTCTCATGCAAGAACACTGGAGTGGGTTGCCATTTCCTTCTCCGAGGATCTTCCTGACCCACCCCCAGATCAGGAATCGGGACAGGTCCCAGAAGCAGCCTGAGAGAAGCCCCTGTCCATTCACTCAACACTATTTAAGGAGTGCTGACTGCACATCAGGCCTCAGCCCTTTACCGCTCACTCACTCCTCAGACCCCTGCTACCTAAGACCCCCCTCGCTGGGCAGACGAGGGAAGGGGGCTCAGAGAGCTGAAGTCGTTTGACCAGGATCGCTCAGCAAAAACCAAGAGCAACTGAATACAAACCAGGCACCAACCACCTCCAAAACTTTTTCTGTCAATAACTGAGAAAACACTGAAGAAGAATTTACAAATAAAATTTGAAAGAAAAAAAAGGAGGGGGTTGGAATTAAAGGGATATTTTTCTACCCATCCTCAGCAGATCACCATTCTGATGCCAATTTTAACATGGCTTCTTGGAGAGTTGTTGATTCCATGTCTTGGGGCAGGAAAAATCAAGATAGGTCTGCAATAGCATGTTGTACAAAAGTAAACAACCACTCCAAAAGGTCTGGGGTAGGAGTGATCAGGCATCAGAGCCCACTTAAAAGGATATCACTTGCCAGCTTGTGATAATTCTACCATCAAAAAGAAAATACAATCAATAATAGTTAAAGGTTGGGTCTGTCAAGGCCATGAATATCAATGAATATGAAAACAAAAAGAGCAACCAAGTGAATAAGGCAACTGACATAAAAAGGAAAGTGGAATATAATAGGGAGATATTTTTAATTTATCTTAAGCAAGGGAGAGTAGGTGTGTGTGACTGTTCTATTTCTGTCACTAATATTTTTCATAAAGCACCACATGAACACAGTTCTAAGTAGGGTGGCTATGAATAAGCCAACTGGATGTGGAATGAGGAGGCAGGTAAAAGAATAGGAAAACCTGATGCTATGGCCACAACTACCCACAGGTAGGAGGAGGATCAGCACCTGAGCTGCAAAGTTAGTTACGTATCCTCTTCTGTAAGCATTTAGGAGGATCTAGTAGATTGGGTCTGCCAAATTAAGAAGGCTCTAATTGCGAGAGGACTCATAATCAAACTTAAATGTTTGCTCTCCAGTCACTAAGTCTTGTCTGACTCTTTGTGACCCCATGGACTGTAGCACGCCAGGCTTCCCTGCCCTTCACCATCTCCTGGAATTTGCTCAGACTCATGTCCATGGAGTCAGTGATGCTATCCAACCGTCTCAACCTCTGTTGCCCCCTTCTCCTCCTGGCCTCAATCTTTCCCAGCACCTGGGTCTTTTCCAATGTGTCGACTCTTCGTATCAGGTGGCCAACTTAAATGATTAAAAGAATATAATAAAATTTCCAAGTTTTAAACTACTAGCTGTGTAGTAATTCATACGCACACACACAATTTTATATACTTATATGCATATATATGTATGCAATAAGAAGTCAAAATAAATTATTCACACATTTTAAAAATGAATACATGCTAACAATTTTGGATTAAATTACAACTGATGCAGTTATGAGCCTGCCTGGAAGTGTCTCAGATGTTACATGCCACATGCCACCTTCCTCCGCACCCCAGATGATGAGCATGGGCCACAACCGGGACCTCGAGTGGCCGACCATACAAGCAGGTGGGAGAAGGGTGGCTCTCTGTGTTTCTCCCTCTGGTTGGAAGCAGAACCACTCAGAGCCCCAATCCTCCTCTGCAACATGCCCCTGGTCTCCAGAGCTTTCCTCCCTTCAGGAAGTACTGCAAGCCTTCTACCTGCAGCCAGGACAGAAGAGGGGAGGGCTTCCTAATCCTCCATTCTTGATGGGGTCAGGGGGACTCGCATGAAATACAGGCTGACAAGCAGGCCTTCCCTCCATCAGCTGCAGAAAGTTAACTAACAGGATGCTTCTGCAGAGTTTTCTTTCTGATCTTTATTTTTTAAAACACTGCCACTGCCAGTCACCAAGCTCCCACGGCCGAAGGCAGGCTGCTAACGAACAGCTTGCTGTCAACTACCCCCTCCCAAACCATCTCCACCTCATTTCAGCCACAGGACAAGCAGGCACCCATCCCACCTCCAGGGAGAACGTGGGGACAGAACAGAAGCGGGAGAGAGCACCCAACAAAGCACTACAGAGACAAAGAGTACCCCAGCTTGGAAGCAGTCCTCATTAAGATCACTCATATACCTGAGGAGGATCCAGAAAAGAAACAGAGTTCTGATGTGTTGCTGGGGTTCCCAGTTTGCTTCCTGCACCCTGGGAGGCCTGCATGGGGCATCTCATTCCTGGGACCAGCAGGTCATGTAGCAGATGTTCCAGGGTTCAAAACATAAATCAGAAGCTCAGAACACAAACCATAACCCAGAATCACTATGGCCTGAGCCCATGACTGGTGGGGAGGGGGATGCGGATGGGCTAACAAGCTGAGCTGTCATGTCAATTTCCCACCTGAGTCTGTTCCAGCTTTGTCTTAGACATGCTGGATTCACTTGAAAAGGAAAACAGTCAATCCGTACAGGATTGCTTGCCAACCATTTTTGTTCTTGAAAGAAAAAGCAAAGACACACCAACACTGGAATCTGGATTGATGAGAAAGAGTGAGAGCTGGCAGGCGGCAGGTGAGAAAGCAGGCCTAGGGTCACAGGGTAATCTGTCTCCTGGTGTGAACACCCAGCTGCCTTGCTCACCAGATACTGGGGTTCCTGGTACCGTCGGCATCCGGTGTGGTATGGGTGTGGCTGCTCTGGACCTTCAGAGATAAGCATTTTCTATTCCCCTCCGCACCGATGCCTGACACCCTGGCCCACACCTAGGGATGAGGATGGCGGGGGGTGGGGGGGTGCCTTGACTGCGTGTCGCTGACACATGGGAAGTGACTGTGCAGCCAGAGCTTCTCTGTCTACAGAAGTCCACCTGCAGACTTCTGCTAAAAAGCAATGAAAATGGGCCCAAGGAAGAACCTGCTCACATGAGGAGTGAGTGTAAGAGGGGAGAAGGCACAATTCCAGGGCTCCCTCAGGTCCTCACCTGCAAACAAAATGGCCTGAGGTCTTGAGAATGGCAGAAAGGACACAACTCATACGAGAGCATTTACATGAGAAAACTCAAGGCAACTGCTTATAAATATACCATAACATATACATTTTAGTGTCATTTGTTAGCAAAGGATAATGAAACGTTTTCTCCAGCCATTGGATCCCTTCTCCATCCTCTGTACAACCTTCCCCAACACCCATCATTCATTCTTCCTTCCTTCTTTCAATCCCACCCACCACAATGTTTGTCGGTGCTCCACACGCACCCCTCTTACACACACAAACACAAACGCATCATGTTTTCTCCTAGGTCACACCTCATATAACTTGTGATCCCTCCCTTTAGAAGGTCAGCATTGTGTGTAAGTTAATTCAATTTGCACAGGCTCAGTGCATACTGTGGAGCCTTTATTTTTGTTTCACTTAGGATTTTGGACTTCCCTGGTGGCTCAGATGGTAAAGAATCCACCTGCAATGTGGGAGACCTGGGTTCGATCCCAAAGTTGGGAAGATCCCCTGGAGAAGGGAATGGCTACTCACTCCAGTATTCTTGCCTGGAGAATTCTACAGACAGAGGAGCCTGGTGGGCTACAGTCCATGGAGTCACAAAGAGTCCTATAGGACTGAGTGACTTTCATGACTTTCACTTCACTTAGGATTCTAGTTAGATGAAGGCAGTCTCTGGAAAGTGGCAACAAAGTGATCTTTCTATTCTATACATTGTTTGTAATTTTGCTTTGTTTTTGAAAAAAAAATAGAGAAAATCTTGTTTTTTAACTTAAAAGATACTTTTGCATGTTCTTATTTAATCAGCACTTGTTAAATACCCATTTCATGCAAGGCACTAGGCGGACTTCAGACTTTTTAAACATGAAGCAGACATGGACTGTATAGTAACAGTTGGACTAGATGAATGTTCTTTGATTCTTTGTTGTTTTTGTTTAAATTAAATTTTACAAAATTAAAATGGGATGGGGAGCTGGATTAATTGCAGTTGCCCAGACTCCATCCACTCCTTCCACACAAGCAAGGTAGACAACTCGGTACAGGATGCCAGCCAAGGGCCTCGAGAGCATCCTGTGTCGGCCCCACCCAGTGCAAAGTCCCAGGTTAGGCAGTGAAAGAAAATCAGTAATCAGATGTTTTCACTTCCTTAGCCAGAAAACATCAGCTTGAACTCAAACAAAGTCAAGCTCATAAAAGATTATAGGTACAGACTAGTCATTCAATAAATACTTGTTGACTGATTCATTAATAGTACTTTATGGCAAAAGCAAACAATGAGATGATGTCTTGAAACTCTCATCTGCTTTAGAATCTGCCTGCAATGCAGGAAATCTGGGATCAATCCCTGGATCAAGAAAATCCCCTGGAAAAGGGAATGGCTACCCACTCCAATACTCTTGTCTGGAGAATCCCATGGACAGAAGAACCTGGTCACAGATCATGGGGTCACAAAGAGTCGGACACGACTGAGCAACTAACGACCCTTCTCTTCTTAGGGAAAGGATTGTTCTGTTGAAGTTGTCAGCAGATCATTTGCACTTGAGACACAGAGAGATTTCGTTTCCTGACAAATGCTCTTTAACCAAAAAGTTAGCAAAAACATGGCCCTAGGAAAAGGAACCAGAAGGAGCCGTAGCTATCTACATACCAACACCGCAATCCTCATGGCTGGTGTCCACTGACTACTTTGTGACTAGAAAAATCTACAGCACACAGTCATTTCCACCTGAATTCAGGGAAGCATGACCTAGAGACCACAGGATGCAGGGGGGGAAATTGCAGGGAAGAAGGAAACCTCATCTTGAAACTAAGCTACATCAGGCTAAGTGTCACTTGGGACAGTGACCTTTTGGAAAAAAATCAATTTTGAATATGTCAGACACATTTTTATGAACAAATAAGCTACTGACATATTCTAAAACAGGGTTCACATTTTTCATGTTTACTAAATGAACTTTATTCTTAAATAAAATGTTTTTCTTATTTAGTTTCTCTGAGAGAATGGTTAATTAAGACATAAAGTTAGACCAGACAATCCAGGTTGGGAACTCAGAATCCCACCATGACTTATGTGTACCTGTGACTGATTCACGTTGATATTTGACAGAAAACAACAAAATTCTGTAAAGCAATTATCCTTCAATTAAAAAAGAAATAAAACAGCCAAAAAAAAGGACCCCACCTTACTAGCTGTGTGATTTGGGGCAAACGTAACTTCCCTGAGCCTCAGTGGCCCCATCAGTAGTATGGGGGACAGCAAGAGTTTTTTATTCAGTGGTCACTGTGGGAAGTAACTGAGATATCTGTAAAGCATTAAAAAACTGTGCCTGGCACACAGTAAGACTATCCTTTCTCCTTGCTGGGGCATCGAATCTTAACTGCCCCATGCTTATGGGTTCACTTGCTGTGTAGGTCATTTCTACCTTGTGAGTTCCTCAGACTCTGCAGGGGTGAACATCCACTGGACTGTTGAAATCTATCTGAAAAGGTCATTCTACCACTGGGAAAAGGTGGATTTCCAAAGCCTTCTTGTCTCTCCTTAACAAGCCAGGCCAGGGTCAGATTTTAAAAACGAAGCAATTGCTTGTCTCCTTTGAGGGATGACATGTGGGCAAAGGAGATGAGTATTAGCCCACCTTCTGCCACCCAAGGTGTCCGCTCTGATCTCTGAAGCAATGGTGTGGGTGAGCCTATTATCCAGTGAGTCTCACCTGAGGAGTGTATCAGAACCCGCTGGAGAACCCCTTACCCTGATACCCACCCACTGCCCTGACTGATGCAGAAAATAAATCTAAAATGAAGGGACGGTTTATGTTGTCTTCCCACACACCTCACAATTGATTTCACACACTGGTGATGGCAGAAACCATCACAATATTGTAAAGTAATTATCCTCCAATTAAAAATAAAATTAAATTAAAAAACAAAACAAAGAAAAACACATGGGTGAGTCACAGTGGTGTGAACCATGGCATCTCCCGGGTTACACATGTAAACACACAGATAAAATCCAGAAAGGACACCAAGTACTTCTTAACCTGTGCTTCCACGGACCTCTGGCTCAGCAAGGCTCACAGACTCCTCCTCAGCAGAAAAATTTAAAGACATAAGATACAAAGGACTATAAAGAAAGCAACCGTATTATAATGCAGTTATTAAAACTTCAAAAAAAGGTCCGTGATAAAAGTGCTTCTTTATCAATGCACATTAAATAACAAGATCAGCACAACTAATAATGAAAGCAGTTTCAAAGCAGAGACGACTAAAGATCTTATTTCTTCCATATCTGCTTCTTCTGTAGCATGACATGAAAATATTTGTGATTTCTACTGGTGACTAAGTCACAGGTCTTAGTAATACCACTGTGCTTTGTCTTTCGTGTTTGTAATGAAAGTAAATGCTGCATTTCAGTTAGAAGTTTATGAAATTAAGGATTTAGTTTTTTTTTTCCTTTACAAGTTAATAGAATCCCCAGTTTCTCTCTACAGATCCCTTGGAGGGTGGTTCTAGGACCTTGGGCTTCCCTGATGGCTCAGATGGTAAAGAATCTGCCAGCAATGCAGGAGACCTGGGTTCGATCCCTGGGTTGGGAAGATCTAGGACCTCAGTTTGAAAGCCCTGCTCTATGGGCACTGTATTTAAAAGTTAATGCCTGATCATTCAATTAACTGATATTTAGCAAATACCCACTTTACCCTCATCACATGTACCACAGAAGAAAATGCAGAGTTATAGTAAGACTTAGATGCAACCATGCTCTAAAAATGTTCAGAATGTCTGGTCAACATATATTTTCAGTTCTTACAGTTTTATTATAATTTGTGTTATGCACTGCCAGACTCCACCAGGAAGTTTTTTTTTTCTCTCTCTCCTTTACATACATCACTAGAAGCAAAACAAATAATAACAAGTCACAACGTCTGTTCCAGTCTACTGAAAAGAATTTTAGAAGCTATAGATCAGTGCTATTGAATAAATACAATGAGCCTTTCACACTTCAATTTCCTTGATAATAAAATCAGCCTGGCCCAAACAAACTACAGACACTTTACAGGGATAAGAAGAGGCAATTCCTATGAAAGATCTCTGACAACAGTGAAGTGTTACCCTTGGGTGGTGTTCCATTCACACTGTGATTGTAAGTGATTAATCAGTGTGTATATGAGGGACCTAGGAGCCTCCCTCAGCAGAAATGGCCAAGCAGGATCCTATAAAATCATAGGAGAGTCTGTTAAAGAAGAGTAAGTAACAGGCAGGGATTTCTAGAAAAATAATTCTACTGTGAAGCAGTCTGAAGGGAACAAATGCGAAACCTACCTGAGAGGTCACCCAGGACATGGTTTTCCACACAATACCACGTCTCCTTGGTGTACACGTACCATGAGGAAACACAAGTGACTTGTAATGGGCCTCCTCTAGGCTACAAGATATCCTTGAAGTTCTAAAGCATCAACTTGGACATGAGTTCAAGTCTAATGTACTTCATATTGCCCTGGTGTAGGTTATTCTATTTTCACTCCTATCAAAACTGATTATCTGCAGTGCTCACAAAGAGGATTGTGCAGGATTTGCACTAAGTATTAAAATACAGG
Organism: Giraffa tippelskirchi; assembly: GCF_054371585.1. Taxonomy (NCBI): domain Eukaryota; kingdom Metazoa; phylum Chordata; class Mammalia; order Artiodactyla; family Giraffidae; genus Giraffa; species Giraffa tippelskirchi. Next base: position 13,928,783 of record NC_137283.1, on the reverse strand, counting down.
CCAATTTAAACAAAATTCCTTTGTTATTAATATCTAATAGATAAAACATGAAAACAGTCCAGATACATGCTAAAGGAGAAACTTACGAGTTCTCACTTGTTTATTATTAATGATTTCACAAGTTCAAGAATGTTGGAAATTGGTTTGTATTAGAGGAAATAATTATAGAAAACTTTACAGATGCACAATAAGCTGCTTTTGAACCTAGTTATCTCTAAGCAGAAACAGGATTGTTGTACTTTTTTTAAAAAAAATGGTGATATGCTGATACATGGATATGTAAATGATGTCACACTAATTTAGACTAGGTTCAAATCAACTTGAATTTTAAGTCAAGAGTGTCAAAACAAAAGAGAACTGGTCTCACCAATCTTACAAAGCTGCCATGGATTTCTAAAGAGAAAAATTACATCAAAACTACCTCTTGAATGAACATCAGAAATGTTACTGGTATGTTGTCAATCAACTATATGTCAGTTTAAAAAGAAAAAATATCATTGGTGTGAATTTTTTAAATTATCGTATATTTTTCAAGCCTGCAAAATCAGGTTTCACGCCCTTGTCGTCACAAACACACTGAAAAAAGTCCCACCTAGTATACTGCTCACCCTACCAGGTGTCAGCTCTGTAGCCCATAGCAGGACCAGTCTGCTGCTGCAGCAACATCTTGCCTCTCCCGACTAACCAGCTGAGTGGACTTTCACACAGAAATCAGCAGCCTTGGCATGTTGTGTTATGTCTTATAAACACTGAGCAGTCTTGAGGTTTCCAATACTTGGGGTTTTAAATGCAGATAAGCTCCTCCCCAATACAAGCTGCTAAGGACTCACATGGTACTTCTGGTAAGGAGGGAAATGGGAGCATCTTCTAATCTTCTGCATGGTTAAGAGAAAGCTGGTTCAAATGAAAACTCCTACTTGTTCCCACTACTCCAACATTTCTATCCAGAAGACTCAAAGTCAAGTGAGGCCTTTTATGGGGCTAAATCCCACAGTTCTTCAAGTACTTTCCACATACAGCAGGCTATTAGACACAGCAGCCAGACCAAGCACACACGTGTGCCCGTGGCTAAGCGGAGAGGACAGGGCATTCCAGGAAAGGGGAATCACTCACTGAAGTACTTCAGCGTCTCCTCAATCTGCTCGGTCGTGAGGTCAATGTTGACATCTGGAGAAATGAGGGGGGTGTGAAGCCAGTCGTCGTGGTCATAACCGTAGATGGTGTCGGCTCTTAGCTTGTAATGGGGCAGCTGCTCCTCCAGCAGGCTGATGATCTCGACTTCCGGAAGGTCGGTGCTGTTGCACACGTCTGGAGGGAAGAAGATGGACAGATGAGCGCCAGGACCTGGTGGTGGCCTTGCTGCTGCTAGTGACCTAACCCTGGCACTTGTAGCCAGAGTCTTGGGCTACTTACGTGCAGCACAGAGAGACCAGATCAGGCCATGCCAGAGATCTTTTTCCAATTGAAATTCTACTCTTGAAACTTAGAGTTAGGCATGTTTGTTGCCAGACCTACCTGAAATAGCTCCTGCTGTCTAGCTGCCCACTTTCTATGAAGGAAAGCCAACATTCTTGTGCCTTCGTCATTTGGGCTTTCTTCCCAACCCTTTCTCTGGCCACTCTCTCCCAGTCACCCTGCACTTAGGTCAAACCAGTTATAAGTTCAGCAATATGTCAATTTCTTCCTGCCACTATTTTACCATTCAAGCCATGTCCCCACATAGGTAAGATTTTGGCCTTCATTTAATTCATTCATTCACCTGTTTATCCTCCGACATTTCCCTCCTTCCATCCATCCGTCATCATCCAACTATATCCTGAGTCCCACAGTCACAGGAGACACGACATAAACACAACAGTCACCGTCTTGCCTCTGTAATTCTTATATTCTCATGGGGATTCCAGCCACTAAACCAACAGGTACCCCTCCGTCAAGGCACAGTTTGAATACCACCTCTTCCTCGACAGGATGGTGTTTTGAGCTCACCAAGCTGAATTAATCTGTCTTCCTCAGGGAGAATGTGGACACCTGTGCCCAGAAGAAGGGTTACACCACAGACAGAGCATCTTCTTGTTTAACAGGAAGGCCATGCAGCAGCAGACCCAAAAAAAAAGGCATAGAATCATAGGTAAAAAAGAGTGTTCAGTGGGCAACTTCACCCCTTCTTGGGCAGGAGCCCATGGAAGGCACTTGCTAGCCCCTCAAATCTCCCACCATCCCATGCTACCCCTTCTTACTTAAGTCAACGTGCAAAGCTTCACTGTAGAAGGACATTATGACTCAAAAAGTCCGCATGGTGTTTCAAGTGCTGAGGAGAGAGTTATAAGTGGAAAGTGAAGACATTTCGAATTTTACTTGGAGCTCTGGGGACTGGAGAGGGAACACGTGAACGCTCTGGATTCTCTGCCTCGTGTGGGAAATGTCATGGCTAGCACACTTGGCATTTCAGCCAGCCCCCACCAGGCCGGAGCTGCTCCGTCACCCTACAAAGGTCTGCGGAGAACTGAGCGACGTTCCTTCCTGTCCCCTTGGCCACAGTCAACAGCCCACCCTCAAGGCAGATGTCTCGTATTTTTTTACCATCTCCCACTAGTGACAAAACACCCTCTTAAAGGCTCCAGATGGGCTCCTAACTAAGGAAATCTTGCAATCAAGTGGGGAGTAAGTTCCCACCAACCTCATTTCCAGGGGAGGCTTCATAACCATAAAATGACCACCATCTAGCTGAGGGGATTCGGGGTCAAGGAGGGCTGACACCTGATCGACGGCAGCTCTTGACTAAACACAGACCTGCTGCACAAAAGGGTGAGCCAGCCTGGCCGCAGGAGGATGGGCAGGGTACCAACACATTCCTGCACGATGTACCCACACAAGGGGCTAGAATCTTCTGGTGTCACTGCCCCTTGGTGGTGGGCAAGGCAACGGACTCCAAGAAATCAAAATAAAATCCCTTCTAAGAATACCGGGTCACTTGTGAGCACACTGCCAGCTGCTCGGACACTGAGACTCCCCTGTCCTTCCACGTTCTCAGGGCTGAAGGTCAACATATTTACAGTGTGGGTCCTCATGCCCAAGAGGTATCGTTTTCCTTAAAGCATATGATGACCAGGAGATAAAGTATCAAATGTGATGCTGTGCCAAAAAGCCTTTTGAAAAACATTCTGTATATTTGACTTTTCCGTAACGTGACTCGCCATAGAAACTTCAGCAAGTCTCATAGCTGCCCGGCAGGCCCGGAGAATTAGGAAGGGATGATAAAGACCACCCAGGGAGATCACTGTGACCTTGGGTGCAGGGCCAAGTGCCCCAAGAACCTCCCGAGAAGGGAGACACCACCTCTGCCACATGAAAAAGACACATCTGAGGCCTCAGGTTGTGTAAACATGAGAGCCGTCGAGAATTCCCCAGGAATGCTTTCACAGTGCCAAGCACCACGCCAGGAGCCTTCAGCGCATCCTCCCAGCAACCTGAGACGTAGATAATGTTTGCTCTGACTTATACGTGAGAAAGCAGATTCACAGAAGCCGTGGAGTACCTTGTAGGTGAAGGTCACACAGTTAAATCAGCAGCAGATCGTGTGTGAGAAGCCTCGGCCATCTCACTGTAAACTATATCCTTCCCTCTTCCATCTGCCTCCAATCTCCCAGCAGGTGCACTACACATGCTGGAGGATTCCCAGGCTCTTCTCAACAGAAAGTTTTTGTTCTAAACAGGTAAAGATTTCACAGGCATGTTAGGTAGAGGTGTTCAGCTAGACACACTGACAAATCAGGGAGGTGTCAGGATGATTTCCCCATCCAGAGTGCAGGAAGGAGAGCCAGGAACCAAAGCAGCTTCTCAACAGACCCGTCCTCTTGCTTAGTCGCTCAGTCGTGTGCAGTTCTTCAAGACCCTTTGGGTTGCAGCCCACCAGGCTCCTCTGTCCATGGGATTTTTCAGGCCAAAATCCTGCAGCGGGTTACCATTTCTTCCTCCAGGGGATCTTCCCGGCCCAGGGATTGAACCCACATCTCCTGCACTGAAGGCAGATTCTCTACCACTGAGCCACCAGGGAAGCCCCATGAGGAAGTCCCTTGGCGTTTACTAAAGGTCAATGTGTGAAAGGGCACTGCTAGCCCCACCTGTAGAGAGCCCCATCAAGCTCTCCACAGTCCTCATTTCTCCACAGCTCCAACCACACTATTAACTGGCTATAAGAAGGGTGCGAGGAACACTCAACAGGGAGAGGATATACCTATACACATGTCTGATTCACACTGTTCTGGAGCAGACACTAACACAACATTGTAAAGCAATTATACTCAAATTAAAAATGAATATTAAAAAAAAAAACAAGCTATAATATGTAGTCCTGGGGAAGTCTCAGATGACGGGCATCCACTTCCTGATTGAACCCAGACCCTGACAGGTCCATCCATGGCTTCCAGAAGATCTACAGCAACAGCAGCCTGCATCCACTGACCCTCAGCTGATCAAACCATCCAAAGGCCAGGTTCACCCAGGCAGTCGGGTGGACTCACCCTCAACATACTTCCCTTCATCAGTCACAGCAGCCCCATGCTTGTTGGCCCCATCTGCAACAGACATATTTTCTTTTTTTTTGGCCACATCGTGTGTCATGTGGGATCTAGTTTCCCGACCAGGGATCGAACCTGTGTCCCCTGCATTGGACGTGTGGACTCTTAACTACTGGACCGACAGGGAAGTCCCATGAAAGATACTTTTCAAATCATAGTATTGCCCTGCTTTAAAAACCTCCCCATTCCCTATTAAGTGCTTCATGATTCAGCACGTACCTTCCTAGGGCAGAGTCTACTGACTCCTTCCCAGTATCAAATTTCTGCTTCTTTCTTGCAGGAATGTAACCTCCAAGGTATGGATGGGCACACAGCCACACAGCTAAAAACTACATTTTCCAGCTTTCCTTGCAGTGAGGTCTGTCTATATGCCTGGTTAACAGGATGCAAACAGCACTTCCAAGTCAGACCCTATCCAGCTGTCAAAATGCAGAGATGGGGCTGGTACTGGAATCACCTTCAACTGTGAAAGTAAAGGTAGCACCTAGGGGATTACCAGAGCAACCCTGGGTGCCAGGGACAAGCTGGCAGGGAGCACTCCTGGGCCGTCTTCCATTTGGATTTTCAAGAGAGAAAGAAATACACATCTACCTTATTAATGCTACTTCTCCAATATCCCTTGTGAAGCCACATTGACTTTTCGCCATTCTCCAAACACATTTTTACACAAATATTGGTTTTGACACCAGCTGCTCTAGCTATCTGGAAGGCCCTTCCCTGCCAGCAAACTCCCTCCCAAAATATCACTCAAATGTCACCTCATATCAGGCTTCCCTTGACCTCTCGCCTCTGGCTATGTATTTAGATTATTTCAGGACAATGTTACAAGCATTTTCTAAGTCTCTCCTCTACCATCAGTGAAGCCCTCAGGAGGAGCTCTGAATTACCCCCTTAACATCCAATCCAGCCCTCAGCATTGCTCTCTGCAACAGGAAGTACTCAGGAAGCGCTGGATGAATCATGGAACAAAAGGAGGAAGAATCGGCAATGGGTGGCATGTCTAGCCTTCAGCATGGGGGAGGTGGGGCCCTGTAGTGCCAAGGTCTTTTTAAGCTCACTCTGTATCACCCCAGGTCTTAATCAGCAAGGAGTAAAGTCCCAAGGGGAAACGAATGTCCCCTCAACCACTCAGCAAATGCTGATCTGATCTAATGCCCACTGTTCTTAGAGCACCACCTGCCTGGTGGGCTACACTCCATGGGATCCTAAAGAGTCGGACCCGACTAACTCTCTCTGGGAGCAGAACGTGAAAGCGCTCTTCACCTCTTCAGAACTATGACCCTTCCTAGGTTTCTCCACAGCATAAGGTTTGAAGTGGATCCTCCTGTCCAAGGATGAGGGCTGTGGGAGGTGGGAGAGGGTCCTGACGGCAGGGGCTACAGGTTCAGCTGTGTCCTCTCTACAGCTGACTTGGGTTAGATCCATAATCCCAGAGAGGGGCTAGAAGGAGGCACCTCCTTCTAAGCATTTGTACTGATGCAAAGCTTTCCTGGTGGCTCATGGCAACAGATCCGTCTGCCAATGCTGGAGATGCAGACGACATGGGTTTGATCCCTGGGTTGGGAAGATCCCCTGGATGAGGAAATGGCAATCCACTCCAGTATCCTTGCATGGAGAATCTCATGGACAGAGGAGCCTGGTGGACTACAGTTCACGGGGTCTCAAAGAGTCGGACACAACTTAGCAAGTAAGCCACCATCACCACGGGTCACACGCCAGGTTCATGAGACCTACTAGGGACCCCAGAGGATGCTGACATTTTACAGCAGAGACTGCAGCTCTAAGTTAGTGTTCAGTGTTTAAAATCAGAGAATCTCATGTAAAAATACAGATCTCTGGCCTCAGAGAAAAAGTCAGCATGTCTAAAAGCACACAGTTATAGACTCTGAGTGGTGGCCACCCCCAAATGGGAGGGGAAAGGAAGTTCCTGGGGGGGGTTTCTGGGCCTTCTGCCCACACGCTGGAGGAGAGGGCACTGGGTCCAGGAGAACAGAGAGTTGCAAGGAAGTGGAAGACAGCCTCCTGAACACTCCCCCAAGCTCCAGAGAGCCTAAAGAAAACAGCGGTGTGCGGGGAGAGGCAAGGATAAAATGGGGCAGAGAGCACAGTTCTGGACAAAGAGGAAAGGACTGGCCAGAGAAAAGTCTGGCAAAATCAAAGCAAGAGAGGAACAGAAGGGCACAGGATGGGAGGAAGGAGGAAAGCCAGGACCCGAGGCAGGCCAGCCAGCAGGGCCACGGCTGCCACCTGCTGGCAGCACCGGAGGCCCTGGGTGCAGCAGGCGCTGCTCCAAAAGTGTGGAAAACAGGCCCTGTCCCCAACTGCACCATGACACCCAAAAGTCACCTCGCGGTTTAGCTGGGTCTTTGTCCCTCCATCTGTAGAACAAAGGCATCAGGTCGCACAAAAGCTCTCTTTCTACCCAAAAGGTCTCTGGGCCACCAGACCGAGGTCGGGAGGCGGCCACCACACCCAGCGCATCCCTCCTCCACGGAGGAGGCCCCATAGCACCTCGAAATGCCAAGTTCTTCTGGGAGGCCAGGGATCTGTTCTTTCACATGAGATGCCCTGATTATCAAACGTTGGACGATAGTTTAGAATTCTGTAAAATACCTGAGAGTCAGATCAAACATGTGTGAGTGCCTCCAGTTTGCATGCCAGGACTTCCCATCCTGGTGCCTCGCTATGGGCCTCGGGAGAAAGTTCTAGGCTACACAAAAGGTGACAGTCAAAGAACATGACCCCAGTTTGTGCTTGAGGAGGTTCTGGAAGGGGCAGCAAGCCCCTCTCATCACCCATTAACCTCGGCAGTGATGGCAAACCCATAGCCATGTTTTCAAGTTTTCACAAGACCGCTGACCTATTGAGCCGTTCACAAGTCATTCTGTACAGACTTGGAAACAAAGCCTTTTCCTTGAGTTATTAGGAACAGAGGGCATGGGCTCAGAGACTCACACACAAGCCAGACTGGTGTCGGGGACACACGTGACACTTTGCAACTGGTACCTGTCATACATCCTTCCGGAAAGTTCTTCTCTATCGTGGGGTTACATAGTTTAGAGCCTTACCTAAGAAACTCAGTAATTACTCCCTAGAATGCCATGAAAGATGTGGTTTCACTAACTACAGAGGGACCTTTAGAACTAAAAATTACTGGCTCAACCACTTCATTTAATAGGAGAGGACGCTGCACAGCGAGGCTGAGGAGGTGGCTGAACATCCCAGAGCTGCCTATAACAGACGCAAGACCCGGTGTGTATGGCCCCCACACCAGGAGCCATCCTGGAGGCCGACATGCTCCACTGTTAACCCAGAACCCTGCCTGGTAACCAGTAAGGGCTCAGCAAACATTTTGCTGAACGATGCAAACCGCTGGTATCTATTCCTACATTTCACTTACTCTCAGAAACCAGCGGGCAGTGCAGGGTGAAGATCAGGAACACATTTGCAAACGAGGAAACCAGGATCCCGAAGGTTATAAGAGGAATTCAAAGCACCCTGCTAGAAAGGGGCTGAGCCCATTGCACACGGCATCACCCAGTCCCTCCAACTCTAATCCACACACCATTCACTGCCGCTCTCTGTGGCCCCCTGAGAAGGTCCCCTAGGGAAGGAACCTGCATGAGAGCATTTCTCCTGCCTTCACCTATTTGTGGGCATTTCAGCAGAACTGGGGGACCCCCCCCCCGAGAACTGAGTCTGGGGTGCTGGTGCCCTGGGGCAGGCAGCGGCGCGCTGCACACCCTGCGCTTCTGTACTGGGCTCCGTAGATGCTTCTGTGGCTCCACCTCAGACCTCCTGCACCAGGAGCTACAAGGCTGGGACCCGGAAGCTGGCTTCTACAGCAAGTCCTTCAAGGGGGTCTTGCCCATCAACATTTGAGAGTTGACAGACCCTTGTGATTATAATTAACTAAATTTGCTTTCTTTAAAAAAAAAACGCATAAATGTGGCTCAACATTCAAACAGTCCTAAAGGGCAAGGTCCTTCCCCCACCCCAGTTCCTTCCACACACCTGCCCTCTCCCTGCTTTCACCAGAGACATCTCAGACTCCGCCCCGGAGCTGGATCCAGCCTCTCCCATCTTTTCTGCTTACAGAAGGGGACACTGAGGCCCTGCCGGAAGTGCGGGAAACTGGGCGAGGTCTCGTGGCTGAGCAGTATTGGGGATGGACGCCAGAACCCCCGATCCTCTCCTGGGCCCCCATCCTGAGCTCACCTCCTGACACATACCCCTGCTCACATTCCAGCCCCACAGGGACAGGGACAAGCACCAGATTCTCTTCTCATCCTTGCTGCCTCGCTGTGGGCAGTAACCTGGGTCTCCAGGAGTCGGGAAGGACAAGCAGAGACACCCGCACAGGAGCAGAAAGAAACGGCCAAAGAAACTAGGATTTGGAGACAGAAACACAACCTGACACTGGAAGGGCCATGGCCTTACCTGCCACCAGAAGCAACTCTTTCTAAGAAAAAGGATAAACAATGACCCCGGTTCAGTTCCATGCAGATGGGGTGTTAGGTGCTGAGCTGTGACAGCAGCATAAGCAGAGATGGCTGAGCCACCCAGCGGCTGCCTTGACGGGCAGGGTCTCCGATGCGAGGTTAAAGTGCCACCTTGTGCAAAATGTGGCCCTGTCCACTCAGACACGCCAGAGCATTGTGCAAGCAGAGGGCGGGAAGAGGCGGGACAGAGCGAAGCCAGAAAGACCCTGCTATGGAGGCCCCAGGACGTCAAAACTAACTGCAGTGTTCTGCAGAAAGTGACTCCAACGGGGTGGGCATAGAAATCCACAAAAACAGACGATAGCACATCACAGGTTAGACTGATTCTAACACAAAGACATAAAGCTAGAACTGCACAGAAATTTTATTTTAAAAGAAAAAATTAATTTTAAAAGATAAACCTCCAGGAAAATGCTCAAAAAATGGGAAGGGTGGGGTGGGGTGGATTACTATTCATTTGAATTTGTTTTCCCAGGTGGCGCCAGTGGTAAAGAATCTGCTGTCAATGCAGGAGACCCAAGAGATGCAGGTTTGGTCCCGGGGTTGGGAAGATCCCCTGGAGTAGGAAATGGCAACTACTCCAGTATTTGTGCCTGGAAAATTTCCATGGACAGAGGAGCCTGATGGGCTACAGTTCACGGGGCCGCAAAGAATTGAACACAACTGAGTGACTGAGCACATATTAAGAAATTAAAAAAAAAAACTTTGGTATTCCAGTTTTCTAGATATTTCCTCTTAAAAGTGTATATATTACATATAATTATTAAATTGTCAGAGGAAAATTTTTTACATGAAAATAGTCAGTGTTATTGTGATTGTAATTAATGTGCTCGCAGCTGAATTAGTATTTAGACAGATGGAGCTGGTGGAAATTGGAACAACACTTGGAGTAAACAGTTTGACAGCATGTTTGGAGAATCAAAATTCTGTCATGACCCTCAAACCAGTAACCTCCCACATGGGATTAAATATAAGAGAGGAATCCCAAAAATCTGGAATGCGAAATACATAAATGTATTTATAGTACATATCTGATAAAGCTAAAAACATGCATAGCCAGGTTCTTTGAAAAGTTAAACAAAATGACCATGTATGTGTTAGTTGCTCAGTCATGTCCAACTCTTTGGGACCCCATGGACTGTAGCCCTCCAGGCTCCTCTATCCATGGAATTTTCCAGGCAAGAATACTGGAGTGGGTTGCCATTTCCTTCTCCAGAGGATCTTCCTGACGCAGGGATCGAACCCGCATCTCCTGCATTGCAGGCAGATTCTTTACCACCTGAGCTACCAGGGAAACTGGATCAAATTACCATATGATCCAGCAATTCCATTTCTGGGTATATACCCAAAAGAAGTGAAAGCAGGGACGTGACCAGATATTTGTACACCATGTTCACAGTAGCATTATTACAAAAACCAAAAAGCAGAAGCAACACAAGTGTCCACCAGTGGATAAACAGGTAACAAAACGTGGTATTCCAATAACACTGGAATATTATTCAGCCTTAAAAACAGAAGAAAATTCTGACATATGTTAGAGTATGGATGATATGCCAACCAAACTAAGCCAGTCACAAAAGTGCTGAAACTCTATGAATCCTGTTATAGGAGGCTGTTAGATTCAGATTCATAGAGACAGACTGTAGTAAGGTGATTCACAGGGGATGCAGGGAGAGGGGAATGGGTGTTTAATGGGTACAGTTTCATTTGCAGAAGATGATAAAGTTGTGGTGATTTATGGAGGTGATGTGTGTGCAACAAAGTGAACGCACCTAACACCAAAGAACTGTACAGTTAATGATAGCTAAAACGGTAAACTTCATGGTATGTGTATTTTACTCTTTTTTTTTTTGGCTACACAGCATGTGGGATCTTAGTTCCCCAACCAGGAATCAAACCTGCATCCCCTGCAGTGAAATCACAAAGTCCTAACCACTGGACTGCCAGGGAGCGCTTACCTTTTTTTCTTTTTTTAATAAAAGATGACCACCCTACTATTGTTATATCCCAACGTACGGCTTTCATTAGTGTTCTGGCTACAAAGTTGCATAACTCCTGTTATTTTTAGTGTCCAGTTTTGCAGAACAGAAAGTTTTTTAGGAGCAAGTATTATCGTGTTACAGCAAGAATGCCTGTATAAAGTTTAATTTTTGTGTAGTCAAGTTTTTTCCACCAGTATTACTGAGATATAATTGACTTATAGCACTGTATGCATTTAAAGTGTACAGCATATTGATGTGACCTACATATACCACTGAAGTGATGATCACAGTAAGTTTAGTGAACACTCATCATCTCACGTTGACAAAAAATTAAAGAAAGAGAAAAACTCGTTCCATGTGATGAAAACTCTTAGGACTTACTCTCTTAACAACTTCCATATACAACATACAGCAGGGTTAATTATATTCATCATGTTGTACATCATTTATGTATTTATATATATCATTCATGTTGTACATAAATAAGTACAGTGCTTATTTATCTTATAACTGGAAGGCAGTTTTAACAGCCTTCATCCAGCTCCCCCCTCCCTTGACCCCCACTCCCACCTTTAGTAACCACAAATCTGATCTCTTTTTCTATGCATTTGTTTTTGAAATGTAACTGAACTACAACACTATGTTAGTTCCTGTTACACAACATAGTAATTCAATATTTCTATATATTTCAAAATGATCACCAGGATAGATCTATTTAGAATCTGTAACCAACCAAAGATACTACATAATTATTTACTATACTGCCCACATCATTGGAGAAGGCAATGGCACCCCACTCCAGTACTCTTGCCTGGAAAATCCCATGGACGGAGGAGCCTGGTAGGCTACAGTCCATGGGGTCGCTAAGAGTCAGACACGACTGAGCGACTTCACTTTTACTTTTCCCTTTCATGCACTGGAGAAGGAAATGGCAATCCACTCCAGTGTTCTTGCCTGGAGAATCCTAGGGACGGCGGAGCCTGGTGGGCTGCCGTCTATAGGGTCGCAAAGAGTCGGACACGACTGAAGCGAGTTAGCAGCAGCAGCCCACATCATACATTTCATACCGTGACTCATTTGTTTTGCAACTAGAAGTGCGTACCACACTCTCCCCTTGATCATTTTCTTTATAATCTTCAGTCTTTGTGTCATGCTTAGGATGGCCTTCCCCATCTCAAGATTTATTAATATATCCAGCAATATTTACTTCCAGCACTTTTATGGCTTCATTCTAAACATTCTGTCTTTGAACCACCTGGATTTCATTGGGTTTGAAGGAGCTACTTCCCTGGTGGATCAGATGGTAAAGAATCTGCTTGCAATGCAGGAAATGCAGGTTCAGTTCCTGGGTTGGGAAGATCCTCTGGAGAAGGGAATGGCAACCCACTCCAGTATTCTTGCCTGGAGAATTCCATGGACAGAGGAGCCTGGCAAGCTACAGTCTATGGGGTTGCAAAGAGTCGGACACGATTGAGTGATTAACACATACACACTTTTTATAATGGATCCAGCTGTACTTTTTATAATAACAAACAGAAGCAATAATAACAGAAGCAAATATTTACAGATGCTACCATCTTCAAGTATTTATTTCCACTGACGCATTTAAACCTCCCAACAGCCCTAAGAGCAGAAATTATTATCATCCCCATTTTACAGAAGGGGAAACCTAAGGCGCAGAGAGGTTAAATAACTGAACCTACATCACACAGTAAGTATTAGACCTGGTTTTCTAACATAGAGTCTGGATCCAGTGGCCACAGCCACCACCCATGCTGCCTCTGACCCTCTGGTCTCACTGATTAAATAATTCCTCTGTATAACTCTCTTTTCTCTAAATTGCCCTCCTCTTCCCAACTTCCACTCCCTTATGTACTTTGCTTTGAAACTTCCTGAGACAGAGAACATCACTAAAGCTTTACTTCTGACCCATTCAGAGACTTTGTCTTCAAACAGGAGCATGTGGGACAAGACCGATCTTACTTTTGTCCGCCTCCTGGTGGTTCTACTCTCTTGAGGTTTCATTAATTAGCTGTCTTTTGTTTTATAGACTATCTGCTGCCAGATTCTTTTTTTTTTTTTGTAATGATTTAGGGCAGACTTTTCTTCAAGTGTTGGAAATAGAGGGTGCCAAGCAATGTGCAGGGTGGCCTCCAATCACCGTTCACCCTTTGAGCTATGCAAACACTATCATTTTCTTGTGGGGGGTCATGACGTGAAAGAGAAGGAAACACTGATTTGAAAGGTTCACATTCTATCTTTAAAATATGATACCTTATGATGCTAGTGGCTTCCCAGCCACCCACTTTCCTTAGTATCAAAGACCTGGGAAGACTCATTTCTTAGCCTCCCTTATAGCAAGGTGTGACCAAGAGTGTTAAGTTCTGGTCACTGAGATTTAAGCAGTGGTATGGTGAGGCTTTTCTAAAGGCTGCCTTCCTAGAGCCTGGAATTTGGACATGACAGCTGGAACTTCAGTAGCCTTCTGAGAACATGAGGTGACTTTGAGGATAAAAAGCATGAGTATGGTGGAACTGAAGGACAGGAGAAGCCTGGACCTTTGAGGACAGAAGGGTTATACCGTCACTGCAGAGCCTCCCTCTGAACTTCTTTTATGTGAAAGAAAAATAAATCCTGTGAAGTGAAGGCACTGTTCTCTGCAGCAAAGCCTAAGCCTTACTGATGAAGGTAGTTTCCATTAAATTATTAATACTAGGAGGTAAATCTGTATTTCTCTCATTATCCATAGCAAAAATAGGGTAATTTGCTTATACTTCATCTCACTATTCTCGCTCCTACCTTGGGTTTTGTTGCTCTAATCTGGGGGTTCAGATACAATTTCTTGTTTTCAAATTAACTCTTTACACTTACATTTGCTTTCTGATTTCCAAATATGTTTACACACCTGGTATTTATAGTTAGACTCTCTCAGACCCTCATCCTGAGCAGCTGCCAGAGTTCACAGCCCAGTCCTTCTGCCTGTCTTCTCCTTCCCAAAGTCAGCCCTTTACCAGGGGACAATGGAAGTCGGTTAGCATAGGTGATAAACTTTGAGATAAAGAATTATGTGCCAAATCACAGAGACTTTATTTTATTAATAGAACAAAATTTTGTGATCCCAAAATACCTACAGTGCCTCTACCACTGAATGCAGTCAATTGTTTTATTGTTAATCCAAATTAACTTCCTGAACAGGAAATTCTGTTTATAAGTGAACAATGGTTACGTTTTCAAAACACCACATGAGATCATGTGGATATTAAAAGACTTCAAACTCATCCCTAAACAGTTCACTACAGCCTGATAATAAGCAGTTAAAACAGATAAAACAATAAAATCTGGGCATGAAACAGTTCCATGTTACTTGAACCAGGTTTCAAACCAACACAACCATAAATTCAAATGTATTAATAGAAAATTACAAAAGATAACTTTTTACAAAGCAGAATACAAATAAAGAAATATAAAGCTTTATTAAATATAATAAAGGAAAAAATTTTTAAGTTATCTCATCAGGTGACGTTGGTATGATACAGAAGTGTCATGAACAGTTAAAGTTTCTGTTAAATGTGCACTTGAATAGCACAGATGACTACTCAAGATCTCTTGCTCTGCTCTCCAAGGCCAGGGATGAGCAAAGAAAAACAAGGACAGCAGAAACCAAGAAGTGACTTCCTGAAAGCTTATTAAAAATGCAGCCCATTGGGGCACATGTGAGTGTATTGCTGGGTGACAGCTATAGGGCGTGGAGTGTCTTTTTAGGGTGATGAAGATGCTCCAAAATTGACTGTGGTGATGACTGCACAACCCTGTGAACATACTAAAAACCATCAAATTATATGCTCTAAATGGGTGAATTATATGGTATGTGAATTCTATCTCAATGAAGCGGTTACTCACACACAAAAAATGTAACCACAAAGAATGTTAAAAAAAGGTCACTAGGCACACCTACCATCTTTGGACACATCTCCAAATCGTCCACCAAACACTGTTCATAAAAGATGCATCTAAATCTACCTAAAAGGTTAATCACCTTCCCCACCATTGTAGGAAAGCCTAAGGAATTTCTAAGACTCTTCCAGCCATTTCTACTGAAAATGGGTCAAGCAAAATGAGAGATCATGCTTAAAAACAATAAGCTCTGGCTGCCCGGAGAATCCAACAATATGGACCAACTATTCATGGCTTAACAACGCTGAGTGGGTGGGGTATTATTGGACCCACCAGAAGCCCTTTGAATTTATTTATTTATTTGGCTTCTCAACTAAAAAGGGATATTTCTCTCTTGTTAAGTTGACACCCTGATACAGATCAGGGCTTGAAGGTGTAGACCAGGAGTCCACCAACTCCAGTCCACTGTAGAATTCAGTCCCCTGTCTGTTTTTATAAATAAAAATTCCATTGGAACAGAGCTACACCAATTCCTTAAGGTACCCTCTGTGGCTGCTGTCAACTACAACAGAGACCACAGAACCAACAAACCTAAAACATTTACTCTCTGGCCCTTTAGGGAGGAATATGCCAAGCCCTGGCTGTAGGCCATGGGCGTCTACCTCCTTTCCCCACCCACACCCACCCAGTTCCCTAGCCCAGTAGAGCTAAGAGACTACACCAAGGGCTTAAAGGTCACTGATACCATGGGGTTTTCCTGAAGACCACCTACATGCCTCTGCCATTCAAGGCCACTCCTGCTACCTGAGAATCTTCTAAAATCCAGGCTGATCTTCCCTCACTTCCCACCCTTGCTGTGGGTCATTGTGAATGAAGTATCATTTCACAACTCTGTGACCTTGAGCTGGGCCATGGAGCTTCCCTTGGCCAGTGGAATGTGAGTGGACATCACTTACTGCATGTCCAATTAGAGGCTCTGAATATCCCTGTGTGGTTATATTTCTCCCTTTGAGCTCCTGTCCTCTGCCAGGAGAAGAACATGGCCCTGGACAGCTGCTGCCCTAGGGCCAGACACGTGGAACAGACCTGAACTGAAGCCCAGGCGTGGAAACTTATGACCAGGAGCAAGGAATAAGTGTTGCAGTAGCCACTGTAGAATTGGGAGTTGTTTGTTACCTAGCATTTCTACAGCCAAACCTGACTAATACATACCCAATTTAAAATCATGTAAAGTACGGCCCCGACAACTAGGAGGATGAAGTTTACTACATGGGGCTTAAGTTCCATCACCATCGGGATCTCCTAACAAGTAGTCTAAGCAAGAAAGATGTGGCCATACTCGCCTTTCATAATACCCTCTCATAAAAAAACAACTTCTGGAACTAACTCTAGCAAAGAGCAGATGGGAAGAGAATAAAGCTGGGACAGACCAAGGCAGAAGAAGGGATAGGGGCAGATTTCTTCTGTTTTACACATCTAAGGTTGCCAGGCCTAATCTGTCAGACTCTCGAGACAATTAACTCCTCTTTCTTCCAATCCCTATAAAAGTTGCAAACGCCAGATCGCCGCAAGTGTCTGGTCTCAAGGTTAAGGCGGCCACTCCTGCTGCTGGTACTTTCCTGACCCACTAGGTGGAGCTGCATCTGCACCCGGGCAGGCCTGCACCCTCCCCCAAGCCCCAGACAAAGGAAGGAGAGAGGAGAATGATCAGGCTTTCTTCAAACTTAGACTTGACCCTCCCCATTTCTACTCACCACAAACCCCTACGTAAACAGAACTGAAATAGCATTGAGCAATGGAGTTCAAACCTGAAGTTATGACAACCTGAGCTGTCTGTTGTGAGATTTTTTCAATACAGAAAAAAAAAAAAAGGAGTAATATTTATCAGATACACTGAGATCTAACACATTGGATTGGGCGTGAGAACAGAATTTCTACCAAAAGAGAAGGGAGGTCAGGGTCCCCCTACCCATCGGCTTTGCCTCCTTCTCATCTTTCTAACCATTAATCCCTAAGACCTTCCCTCTCTCCCACCAAGGACATGACCCAGGTGCCTTGTCCCCTTGAGTTCCTGTCCTCTGCCAGGAGAACAACATGGCCCTAGACAGCTGCTGCCCTAAGGTCAGACACGTGGAACACACCTGAACTGAAGCCCAGGAGTGGAAACTTCAGCTAGGGTGGAAGTTCAAAATCCAGCTAGGGCTGAAAACCACCTGGAAGAGGACCATTTGAGCCTCACCCTGAGCTGACTCTCTGGGGGCCTGGGCTCTGTGTTGGCATTATCTGGCTCCTCCAGCCACACGAGCTCATTTTCTTCCATCTGCCTTTCATACTCCTTGCTCATTTGTGACTCACACTACGCCTGGCGTGTGCTCACTTGTCTACCGTTCAGTCCCTCCACCCATGGCATCAGGTCCGCAGTCACCTTCCCCACCGTGCCCATCACCTCCCAGTCAGACGCCATCCAACTCCCCACCTCTCCACTCCTGGAGCATCCCCCGCCTGGACCACAACCCCCCGTCCTCCCAGCCCTCAAGCCCTCCACTCCTAGACCCCTCTACCATGTTACCTCCAGCTCCTCTGCCCATCAGCTTCATTCCCACAGCCCTTCCTCCCTCTGTGGTAAATTCATGGCATCCACAGGACAAAACCCAATTCTGCACAAAAATAAATGGTCCACCTTACTCTGCCCTGCAGCTGGGCTGGGCGGGTCGGGGGGAGGAATTACAAAGCACGATGGGCAGACAGAGAGCCCTAGAATGTCATGGGCTCCCAGGCTCACCACCCCATGTCCTCCTCCAGCATGGTGCCCAGACACCCTCGGGCACCAGGGACAGAAGTGAGATGGGCTGGATAGGGTCTGAAATAGCCTCTCCCTGGACAGTAAACTAGGGTAACAAAGCCTCTGCACAGCTTCCAGGTGCCTAGAGCAGGAGCTGGTTGGTCCTCTCTCTCTCCTCCTCTCCTAGAGGTTGGTGGATCCCTCCTAAGGACTCCTAGAACTCCCAGCCCTCGGGCCTCTTCTTCACTCCATTCTCCTCTCTGCCCAATTTACCTCCATCCAAGAATTCAGAGGGCTTCCTTGGTAGCTCAGCTGGTAAAGAATCCTCCTGCAATGCAGCAGACCCCGGTTCAATTCCTGGGTCAGGAAGATCCCCTGGGGAAGGGATAGACTACCCACTCCAGTATTCTTGGGCTTCCCTGGTGGCTCAGATGGTAAAGAATCCACCTGCAATGCAGGAGACCTGGGTTTGGTCCCTGGCTTGGGAAGACACCCTGGAGGAGGGCATAGCAACCCACTCCAGTATTCTCACTTGGAGAATCCCCAAGGATAGAGGAGCCTGGCGGGCTGCAGTCCATGGGGTCGCAGAGTCAGATACAACCAAGTGACCAAGCACTGCACAAGAATTCAGAAGAGGTCCTGCATGGAGGCCCTCTCCATTCCATCCTCTCACCTCCAAGGAGTTTCTAGCTAAATCCCAGTGTTTCCCAATGAGCTGTCCAAAGCCCTTCATTATCACAGGAAGCGTGTTACCCAGACACAATAGGGAAAGGGGCCAGCTTTACAACAGGCCAACTTCACCCCCTCCACATGCTGGAAAACACCAAAGAACATTAACCCAGTGTGCCCTGTAACCTTTTGTCTCTACCTAAGAGGTTCTGAGTCTTAGCCAACCTAGATCCATCTTGGTTGTAAAAACTGTCTACAAAGGGGGAAAAAAAAAAAGAACTGTTTGTTTTTATGAAGTGGAGGACGGGAAGAACCAGGAAAGGAGAGAAGGAGAAGGGAGGAGAAACAGGTGGCAAGGAGGAGAGAAGAGGGGTGGGAGGAAAAAGAGATGGAAGGAGGGAAGGGGATGAAGTGGGGAGAGGAAGAGAGAAGAAAAGGGGGTAGAAAAATAAGACTGAAAATGCAAGTTCTCCAAGAGCACCCTCTGGAACCAGGGAGGGAGCCCACTGGCCCCAGTCTCTATGGCGTTCCCTGTTCTGCATATGAGAACTTTTATGTCTGGCTTCTTTCACCTCGCATGCTGCTTCCAAGTGCTATCCATGCTATATAGCACATATCAGTACTTCATCCCTTTTTATCCCTGAATCATACCCCATGGTATGAATATACTGCATTTTGTTTATCCAATCATCAACTGATAGACATTTGGGTCTCCTTTCTGGCTATTGTGAATAATGCTGATTGCAACACACATCTAACGTTTTGTGTGGACTCATGTTTTAATTTCTCTTGGGTACATAACTTGGAGAAAAACTGTTAAGTCATACAGCAGCTACTAGGTTTAACCTGGAGAACCACCAGACTGCTTTCCATGGTGCAAGCTTTGGGGAAGTTTGTTACACGGTGACAGATAACTAATACATGAGAATTAAACGAAGTCAGACACAAGGGGCCTTGAGGACAGTGTGAAGCACACAGTAAGCACTCTACCAGTGTTAGCAACTATTATCAGAGTACCTCCCCACCACAGGGCCTTTGCTCATGCTATCTTCAATGTGTGGATTGCTCCTTCCCTCTCTCCCTCTCTGCTGACACCTACACAGCCTTCAGATTTCTGCCTAAATATGGCTTTCCTACAGAAGCCTTCTTAGAAATGCCACTTCAGAAATCCCCTTTACATAATCTCTAAGCACCCTGTACTTCTGTGAATATTGGACATAGTCATAGTTAAATAGTAATTTGTGTAACTATTTTCAAGACATTTTTTTCCTCTTCTGAAATATAAAAGAATCTCACCCTGGCACACCACCCTACCCTCTGTACACACAACAGAATCTCCAGAATACCTCTTAAAGGCCAACAACCCACTAGAAAAATGAGCAAAGACAAAAAGCAGGCTGTTTGCAGAAAATGAGACAAAAGAGAAAGGAGGAACAGACTCATTCATAATTAAGAAGAAACAAAATAAGATGAAATACCATTTTGTATGACTATTTGATTAACCATGATGAAAATGGTCAATTAAACCCAGACCCCCGCCACTCCACATGGATGCTGGGCACTTAATAGGTGCAGGCTCTTTGGAGGGCTGTGCTGCGATGCACACCAAATCCTAAATGCATATTCCCTATTAGCCCACAGACATGTGAAATAAGTGACCCAAAAGACATACATGCAAGAATGTTGTTCCTTGGGGCACTGTTAAAAAGCAAACACTGGAAACAAAGCAACTGTCAAGAGGGGATTGACAAAAACAGTGGCTCATTCTTGGCCGCTGAGAGGCCAGTATGGTTAACTGCCCTTAGGGCTGATACCTGCACAGCAACCCTATCCACAGGGGCAGCACCTGCCTGCTCACTACACACTTTGATGAGGCCAGGTCCGTGACGCTACAACCAGAACTCAGGCTCCATCATTTTACTTTAGTTTCTCCCTTACATTACAATAAGGCATTCCATTGTTACTTCTAAGATGATGTATTTAGAAGGATTCATTACCTATTAATTTCTGGTTAATAAAGGAGGAATCACACAATGCTTGTTACCAAAAAAAACCCATTATGTCTGCGAACATAAATAAATGGAAGATGATAATGATACAGCCAAACAATGAGCAACTATGAAGCCATTTCAAAGCATAAAGCAACATCCTATGTACTGCAATGAAGCAATCATAATATTGTTAATTTTTAAAATGCAGATTAGGGTATACGGTATGGTCCCACTAGTGTATTTTCAGAAAAAAGAATTAGGTGCATAAAAACTTACAGGAATGATATTTTAATGGTTAAACTGTACAGATGGAAGGGTGATTGCTACTCTACATTGACTATGCTGCTAAGTCGCTTCAGTCGTGTCCGACTCTGTGCGACCCTATAGACGGCAGCCCACCAGGCTCCGCCGTCCCTAGGATTCTCCAGGCAAGAATACTGGAGTGGGTTGCCATTTCCTTCTCCAGTGCATGAAAGGGAAAAGTTAAAGTGAAGTCGCTCAGTCGTGTCCGACTCTTAGAGACTCCATGGACTATAGCCTACCAGGCTCCTCCGTCCATGGGATTTTCCAGGCAAGAGTACTGGAGTGGGGTGCCATTGCCTTCTCCATACATTGACTATGCTTTGGTACAATTTTGAGTTTTACTCTTTGCATGTGTTAACTTTTATCATTAAAACTCTACTTAAATGAACTTAATAGAAGAGAAAAACACACAATGATAGAGGTTAAATAGGGTCAGAAAACAACACTGTTGGGTCCAAACCCCAAGGATGCCTGGTTTACATGGGAGGACAGGTCTCCCCACTCTGCACCTCTTTAAAGATGAGGGTGATATCAGTCCCTGCCCGGCAGGGTTGTGCTGAGAACTAAGTGAGTTTCCAGAGCAGTGCCTGGAAGCCTGCCAGGCACAGAGCAACTACCCAGTAAGTGTCAGCCTTTGTTAGGATCTGTGATGGCTAATTGTCAACTAGAATGAGCCATGGGGTACCCAGACATTTGGCTGAACATTATTCTGGGTTGTTTCTGTGAGGGTGTTTTTGGATAAGATTAAGGTTTAAATCCGTAGACTGAGTAGAGCAGATACCCCCTCCATGATGTGGGCAGGCCTCATCTAATCCACAGAAGGTCTGAATAGAACAAAAAGGCTGACTCTCCCTAGGGTAAGACAGAATTCCTCCTGCCTGACTGCCCTCCAGCTGACATCAGCTTTTTCCTACCTCTGGACTCAAACTGAAACACTGGCTCTTTCTAGGCTGTTAGTGTTCGTTGCTCAGTCATATCTGACTTTTTGTGACCCCACGGACTGTAGCCCACCAGGCTCCTCTGTCCATGGAATTTTCCAGGCAAGAATACTGGAGTGGGTTGCCATTCCCTTCTCCAAGGGATCTCCCTAACCCAGAGATCGAACTTGGGTCTGCTGCGTTGCAGGCAGATTCTTTACCATCTGAGCCACTGAGTCTGCTAATCTCTGGACTGGAATTACACCATCGCCTCTCCTGGGTCTCCAGCTTGCCAACTATATATCTTGGGACTAGTCAGCTTCCATAATTGCATAAGCCAATGCCTGAGGATATGATATATAAACATATATAATATAATATAATAAAAATATCCTGTTGGTTCTGTTTCTCAGAAAAGCCTTAACACAAGATCTATGAAATTTGATTTGTTCCAAGTCCAATTACAGCTATAAAGTTCCTGTTCATGATAGTTTCTGCTTGATTTGCTCAAGTTTGTCTGAGGTCAAGATCAGAGGTCAGAGAAGAAAGTCAAGGTTCTCTGGGCCATGAGTCCCAGAATCACCAGTGAACTGTGAGCAGTGCCTGCAAAGCCCCACCCAGCACTCTCTCTTGCTGAATCCCTTTCAAGTCCTTACAGCAAACCTCAGCAGAGGGGCATAAAAAGGTGCTGAGGACAGCGGCCCACGTCTGGCCCGTCCAGTCCCCTAAAGAGCAGCTTGAACACAGCGTGTGTGAAGCGACAACTGCTCTGATACTTGCAAAACAAATCAATGTAAATCCATTATGATAACCCAGTACCTAAAGGAACACCCTTAGGAGTGCTATTT
The DNA here is from genome assembly GCF_054371585.1 of Giraffa tippelskirchi. Classification (NCBI taxonomy): domain Eukaryota; kingdom Metazoa; phylum Chordata; class Mammalia; order Artiodactyla; family Giraffidae; genus Giraffa; species Giraffa tippelskirchi. The sequence continues at coordinate 13,906,318 of NC_137283.1, read as the reverse complement.
GCGGCTAGGGGACTCAGTATACTGAAGCCCTTGCAAAGCACCTCTGATCAAATCTTTAATAACACTACTCTTTATTTTTTATTTTATTTTTTAATTTGGCCATGCCACGCAGCATGTGGGATCTTCATTACTCCACAACTAGGGATCAGACTCGTGGGTCCTGCATTGGAAGTGCAGAGTCTTACCCACTGGAATGCCAGGGAAGTCCCTTTATTTTTTAATTTTAATTTATTATTTGCCAGCTTCCTAAAACAGTTTGAAACGGGCAAAGACTAACACCAATACATCAGATACATTAAAACTTGTCTCAAATTCAGAACAAAAATGAATTATGAAGATAAGAATATATCAGGCATCTGTAACTATAGCCTGTCAATCATATGTCAGGACGCTTACTAATAATTTTAACTAAATTTTACAGTACATGTTAAAACCCTGTCTGATAAATATTCCACCCACTCACCTAAGGATGAGGAGTGGAGGAGAAGCAAGGTCAGCATGTTTAAAATACAAAGGTGAAGGTTTTTCTGTTTTGCTGAAGATTAAGTGTTAGCTCCGAAAACCAGCATAACAGGGCCCTCCTCCTGCACTGCACTTGCAAAAACAAACCAATTACTAAATGGGGGCCATTCAACTGAGAGAAGCAAAGATCATTTCTAAGTTGAATTCGGAAAAAGATTCTAATTTGCAGTTCCCTAGATTCTAATTCACATTTTCTCACTCTGTGCAAGCAGGGGTGTTTATTTTTTTCTGTTCCATTTAGCCAAGTAAGAACCACTATCATGATACATTTTCAATGGAAAACACAATAAAAATTTTATACTAGACAGGAATTGATAAGCAAGACTTCACATTTAATTCATAAAAGACGTCCATAATATTTTATTTGAGCATGTTTTCAGAGGATAAGTCACCAAGTCTGATGGCTTAAATTGGCGACAGAAAAGGAACAAATCTGAAATGGTGGCCCTGCAATGACAAGCTCACCCATACAGGACAGTTCCCATGAGCATAGTGTGAGCGAGCCTGGCTGGGTCACAGAGAGTCACTTCCATCTCTGCCTACCTCCAGGGCTCTAAGGGGGAGGCCAGATCTCACCTGTGGACACCATCAAAAAGCTGGCCTCAGACGGATGCTAGTTGAACAGAATTCCTGACCAAGCCTGAAGATATTTGAAATACACACACACCACAGCATCTCTATAATCTCCCATCCAGAGTTCTCATATGTCTTGAAACCGACAACTGAATGGAACAAGAAGAGCTCGCCCTTCCGAGAAACTCACTGGTGTGTGACCCCAGACAGACCATGAGTAACAGCATATAGACAGGACAGAAACTAGATGCATCAACTCTCGGACTCTGATCAGCTTAGAGGAAGTGAGAGAAACAGCCCCACAACATGAGACAAGCCAGAACAGAACCGATTAGCAAGCTCCCCATCACTGGGGTGTGGACAGGAAGGACAGGACCAAGCACATTTAGTACAGAGGGAGAAAAAGAAAACTGAGGGTAGAAAAAGAGGAAAGGATGGGGGGAGACACTGTCTGACTGTGTTCCTCACCTTCTGAAAACTCCCTTGCTGACCCAGACACCAGATGAGGCTTTAAGAAACCAGGATAAGACACAGGATCAGGAAAATCACAGAGGAGGAGAGGTCAGAGAGGATCCTGGAGACCTTGGTCAGCCGCTTCAGAGCATTTTGAAGGGCAAGGTGGTGGGAGTCCAGAAGCCTGGTCCCAACTCAGACGTGCTGCTCACGGCCCCGTGGGGGTCACCTGCCTCTTCTGAGCCTGGATGAGGGACTAAGAGGAGGTGAGCAGCTTCCAAGGTCCCTCCACTCTGCATGTCAGCAAGTCAATACAGTGATTTCCCATCCCAGGTCCAAGGACAACCTGCCAAGCTGAACAGAACCGGAGAGAAATGACTTCTCCTTCAGCCTTTCACCTCCCTGGCCACAATCTTCACAAGAAAAGCACAGTGGATACGCCGGGCAAACACACTCACCACATGAGCTTGTCCGAATGAGCCTGTCTGAGCAGAGTCCTGGCAGAGGCTGGGCCCTCACGGGCTGCCCGAACTGAAACACCAAGGCCATGTGCAGAAAGAAACTCCAGCGGCAGTTCAGAGCGAAGCGTGATCCTCCATTAGCATCCAACCTGGGCAGCACCTCGGCACAGCCACCTTCTGCACCTACTCAGCATTTCTCTGAGTTTGCTTGTTGGGGCAAATCCTAAGACTGTGCACTGCCCTGGAAGCACAATGGGTTATGTAACTCCAGGCAGCCTGGGCACCCTATCGGCTCATCTTGTTAAACCACCCCAAACCGAAAAATGAGGCACCCCAAAAGGTGATATCCCTGGGGGGGGGGGGAGCGGGGCTTTGTGCTGGGCAATTTGGCTTTGCCTAAAAATTAGAGAGGAACAAAAAGCCTGTTGTTCATCTCAGCGCTCCCTGGGAACCGGGGGTGGCATGGATTTATCTGAGGCTGGATGCCAAGCAGTCTCCCAGGACTGCACTTGGCAAAGCCCTTGGAGTCCACATACGTGGACTCGGTGATACTCAAGAGGGTTTTCTGTTTCGTGTCTTCCTCTCAGAGACCAACATATAAAGCTTTAACCTGAGCGTGTTCTGAACTATTTGGCTGCCTTAAGCACATAACAGTGGCTGTGTTTACACTCTTGTTTACCAAGCCGCTGCCAAATGTGACAGCACTGAGCTGTTTCTCAGCTGTCCCATGGTGCCTGCTACGGATGTTCCAACAAAGAACCGCCAGCTACCATGCCCCATAGGGTTTGACGTTTCAGCACTGCCATTCTGCCATTACTCTGCCCTCGTCTGTCACGTTCGAAGTGAAACTACTTTAACAAGTGAATCGCTTCCTGGATTTCACTGGCAAAATGCCACAAGGATCCCAGTGGTGAGCTTATGTGTTCAGACAAATGAAAATGCAGTTGGGACACTGTCTCCTCTGAGAAGCCCTCCTGGTCTCCCCCATCCTTTCCCTTTCAAGGCTCAGCCAGGTACCCTCCTTGGTGCTCTTCTGTGTGCCTGTGCTTATCATTGGTCTAACCATGCTGCATAGCCTATTTCTACTTGCTCATCTGTCTCCCCAACTGGACTGTATTCCTGGCGGAGGTGGGGCAGGGAACATGTATCTTGGGGTCACAACTTACATCAAGTCCCACCCCTTAGAGCTCAGGGATCTTAGGCAGGATGCTGAGCCTTTCCTGATTTAGTCCCTTTACTTGCAAAAAGGGGACAACATTCCCCACTTCATGGGAATGCAGTAATAATTAAACAACACATTTCATTCACTCAGCAAATAGTTACTGAGTAATGGCCACATGCAGGTGCTCTTTCAATCATGAGACTCAAGGATGCACAAAATCCTTGCCCTAGCCTTTGTGATTACCCTAGTAGTAGTTTCTATGTAACTGCAAGTTTGGTCAACAAAATGCAAGCATATAGTAGCTCATGGCTAAATCTGGGGAGGAAGCTAAAGCAGGTAAGGGAGACGGGGAAGGGGTAGACCATTCTCTTTGCAGGGGACTCAATAAAGGCCTCCAAGGAAATGTCGTTTGGAGAAAGTACACTAGGAATCAGGGGGCCACCTGCGGTTAAGGCCACCCAGGTGCTGGGCAGCAGCAAGAACAAAGGCCCTGAGGTGGGATGTTCTGGGTCTGTCCAAAAATTAGTGAGAAGGCTAGTGTATCTGGAGTGGAGTGAGCTGAAGAGGACATGGGTCAAAGGGGCACAGGAAACCCTGTCACTTAAGCCATGGACAGAAGGGAGCCTAGGGGAGGTGTGGAGCAGAAGAGTTAACCCATCCAACTTTGTATTTAGAAAGTCACTCCTTTGGATAGGCAGAGACTGGACTGCACAGAGGCAAGCAAGGAAGCAGGAGGCCCAGTCAGGAGGCCACTGCAACAATCTGAGTGTAAGATGATGGTGGCTTCGACCAGTTACTGTGGGGCTGGCAAGAACCAGTCAAACTCTGGGCACACTGTGAACCATGAGTCAGTAGACTTCCTAGCAAACCAGAGTAGGAAGGAGATACAGAGGTCACGAGTGCCTCCAAGGCTTCTGGGCTGAGCAGCTGAACGGGCAAAAGGACCATTTAGAAATACTGCAAAGAAAGCAGGTGGAGGAGGAAACCAGGAATTCACTAAAGGCCAGGTTAGTCAGAGAAGCCTATCAGGCATCCAAGTACAAAATGCTGTGTGTGGAGTCAGACCCTCACATCTGGCCTTCAGGGAGAAAGTCCAGCATGAGGGCAGGCACTGGACAGTGGTCAGCGCAGAGGCAGGTTCTAACTCCTGGGGCCTGGGTGAGATCACTTAGGGAGTAGCGGACCCAGGAGAGAGAAGATCTGAGCCCTGGGGCCTCCCAGGTTCCCAGAGAGGAGCAGCCAGCCAAGTCAGGACCCAAAGCCAAGGGAGGACTACATTTTCAGGAGTAGGGGGTGGTCTCAGCCTGCTGAGAAGGCTGAGGATGGACTGCCAAACTGCACGAGGCCATCAGTACTGGGGGTACGGTGGGTCCAAGCCTGTGCGTAGTGGACACATGAGAAAACAGGAGAAAAACCAGAGTCAGCAAACCAAAGAGCAGAGACAGGGATGCTGGCTGTGTGGAAAAGAGCAAAGAAGGATTTCTTTTAAGAAGGAGGATGTGGCCACCTGTTTTTGTGCTAATAGGAGCAAGGAGAAACGGATGGTGTGGTAGAGACAAAACAGGTGCTGGACGCGTGTCCTCTGGGGGCCAGGCAAGTAGCAGGAGGATTCAGCACACAAGTGGAGGGAGGGCTTGGCACCCAGGGGTTCGGCTGGGATCCCTGGCATCTCCACGCCCCTCTTACCCAGGAAGCTTTTGACACGGCGTAGGGTGGGGTGGGGTCCTCAATGCTTAACTGGTGAGAAAACAGTGAAAACCAACTGGAAGCACATCTGCATATCTGAAACTATCAACGAACATTATTTCCAACAAGAGTGTGAAAGCAAACAGTGCAGACAAGATGAGACCTGGGCAGAAACTTCAAGAAAAACGCAAGTGGATGTATCACGATGCTCCTTACTGCTGTTTCGCACACCAGCCCACACCATTCCCCCTCATAGCCCCTCTGGTGCTGGCTCCAAACACTTGTCACGAGGATCCTTCAAGGAAAGAAACAAGCCAGAGCTCCATTACAATGTGCCTGAATAGCAGGTGTTGCCCGTGCACTGGGTAGGTGGGGGGCAGATCACCCTGTTCCCAGGACACTGGGAAGGTGTGACTGACACAGGCGTCTATAGGAACTTGAACTTGACAGTGTGCACAGGGCCCTGCGGGGAGTTCCCCACTGCTGCAGCCCACAGCACCATGGCATGTTATTTTCATTACACCTCTTTTATGTCGGAAGAAACAGAGCCTCAGGGAGAGGGGCGAGGGACCAAACCACCCTGAGCACCGCTACGGGCCGGTGGCACTGCTCAAGATTCAGTGCTCCCATCTCTAACCTTCAGGACAATTCTATTAGGCAGTGTCTTCATCTCAGACAGTTCAGTTCTGGACAGCAGGTCTCACAATCCCAAAGCTGAGACACTTTGCCCTTTGGTGGGCTCTCCTCAACCTCCAGCTCCCTCCCCGAGACCCACTCCTACAGCCCCACCGTTCCCCAGTCCTCACTGACTCCCCCAACCCCGGCAGGGAGAGGCCCCCTTACCGGTGATGGTGCAGGCATCTCGGTACCCTCTGCAGCTGGGCGCATCTTCCACGGCCTCGCTCACATAGTGCTCCTCGGGGATGCCCAGGCCGCAGGCTAGGACTGCATGGTTGCACGCCTCCGAAGGGGGCACAGAGTTGGCCAAAGTATCTTCGTGCAGAGCTGTGGCGTCCAGCTTGGCAGGTTTCACAGGGAGGTGCCCACTGCCATCGGTGGCCCCACTGCCGGAGTCTGGGGCAGTCGGGCAGACAGCCCCCAGGAGGTCTGGCACACTGACAACGGCTCCTTACGGGAATCCTAAGGGACAAGCCAGAGAGAGGAGCATGGTGACTTAGAATCTCTGAAAAAAAATGAACAAAATCTTCAGAAAGTAAGAGCCCCGAGATGATGAGTGATCACATTGCAAATTCTGTTTCCTTCGAGCCAAGGTATTTCCAATTGAATTCTTCAGTTTCAATAAAGAATTGCAAGTAAAGTTCTATTCAACCACTCAGGGACTGAAATACAGGGCATGTGGCTTCATTTACTAACTGAAACCTGTCTGAAAGCAGCTGTAAGCAAATAGACAGACTGGACCACAGCTAAGATGAGGGCACCTACCCTGATATGGGGCTCCTCAGGTAGCTCAGCAGTAAAGAAATGCCTGGCAGTGCAGGAGATGTGAGTTTGATCCCTGGGTCAGGAAGATCCCCTGGAGAAGGAAATGGCAACCCACTTCAGTATTCTTGCCTGGGAAATCCCATGGAGAGAGGGGCCTGGTGGGCTACAGTCCATGGAGTCACAAAAGAGTTGAACACGACTTCGCAATTATGCAACAACAACCCTGAAATGACCATACCCAGGCTGCTTACCAGCCACATGGAGTGTGGGAAGGGCTGTGTGTGAGCACTCTGTACAAGACACAGATCGATCTATCTGTGTTTGCTCAGTCACCCAGTGAGTGTCCGACTCTTAGCTGGGTATTGTTACCAGTCTCATTTTACAGCTAAAGGACAAGGGTCCTCAAAGAGGTTCAGAAGTTTCCAAAGGTCACGGAGCCAGGTGTGGACTAAGAAAAGTGATAAGAACTCCATGGGAAAATGATCCTAGCCAACTGGTCACTGCCCCTCACTCGAGTGTATGCAGACATTTCCAAGACTTCACACGGGGTTCAGGAACAAAGCGGTCGCAGCCCTGGATGCTCTCTGGCTCTGGCCAACCCTGGCACACCAAGCAAAAGGCTTCTTTCAGGCAGAGGAAACAAATGAGGCTTAAGCAAAGTGAGGGTGGACGCCCCTGAGAGATGAAAGCGCCTCTGTCTTACTCAGTTCTACTTGGGGAGCCTGGGGAAGGAGAGATTTTTCTTAGCAGAGGAGTGAGAAATTCTGCAACCAGGTCAAATTGTCAGCAAAAGAGGGGCCAGGAAAGGAAGCAGGAAAAAAGAAAGCAAGAAGGCCAGTGGTTTTGCATTTGAGCTGAGGAGGTTATCCTGCCTCTTGCTGGGGCCCTCGGCCCAGGTGCCCTGCCTTACCCTTTTCCTCCACTCGTGGTCCACGATTCCAGCCCCTAGGCTCTCAGAGAAGACTGGAGTTGCTCAAGCTTAATCCAGTTTGTTGCCAACAGAAAACATGTATGCATGTTCCTACAATTTCCTTCTTCTCCAGCATGGGATTTTTTTGTAGCTCAGAACTTGAGCTAAAACCCCCCAGAGTTGTGTGACACTGGGGGGACAGTGTTGCTCCTCCAGGCCTTAGCTGCACCATCATGAACAAAGAACGGACTCAATGAGCACCAGAAAACCAGTGGCCTTGCAGCTGAGCCACGCCAGGAACCCCAAATGCAGGTAGGCGGAACTGCAGGAGGGCTTCTGTGTCCTGTGTCAGCCCTTCCCCCACTCCCCCAGTGATATTAGCATGAACCCTCTGCCACCCATGTGGAGGTGACCTCTGGCAGGAGAGTCAAGCGACAATGTGCAGGCAGAGCTGCCCTCTGTGAACATGAGTCACCCATTTCCCAAGAGCCAAAGGAAGAGGCTCCTCGAGGACAAACTTCCTCCAGGTTGTCAGAAGGAAACCAGAACAGAACTTTGGGGCTGGAGGCCCAACAGGTGACAAGGAGAAGCCCATCCTGGGGGATGCGGGAACCCCTCCAGGATCAGCCAGGTGCCTGAGCTTTCAAGGTTTATGTTCTGGGGGGGCATAGGCAGCCAATATATCCAGAGACTAACTTACTGTCACAGTTCAGCAATTCTGAACCAACAGGTCCCAGAACACCAAAAGTTTTCATAAAGGGACAAATTGTTTACCAGGACTGTATAGCCCTCTACCTCTACTGTGACAAACTGCCACAAATTTAGTGTCCTGAAACAGTCACTTGTCAAGTCAAGACTGCTATAGGTCATAGCAGTCCAACAAGAGCCTTGCCAGGCGGGCGCCAGTCAAGGCATCAGCAAGGCTGAGCTCCTTCCTGGAGCTACAGGGAAGAACTCATACCCAAGCTTATTCAGATTGTTGGGCAGAAATCAGCTACTTGTGGCTGCAGGACTGACAACCATATTTCCATGTTGGCTGTCAGCCAGGGGCTGGTCTTTGTTCCTCGGGGCTGCCCATGTTCCTTCTCATGCTGCCCATGGGCTCCGAGAGGCTTCTCTCCTATCCCTGCACATGATCCCTACGTCTCAGAGCCAGCGAAGGCGTGTTGAGTCCACATGTTCTATCTTCTTCTGCTGTATGTTTCTAGCCTCCTCTCCTGTTCTTTTCTGTTTTCAAAGGCTCATGTGATTACACTTAGATAATCCAGGACAATCTCCCTATCTTAAAGTCATGTGATCAATAACCTTATTTCCATCTGCAAAGTCCTCTCATAGCAGTACCTAGATCACTGCTTGACTGATTAACCAGGGGATAGGAATCTTGATAGAACAACTTGAGATTTTGCCTCCCTCAAGGGCCTTTGGTTCTAAAAGAAACAGTATGCTTTAGAAGCCCCCACATTTCCCCAAGCATAGTGAGAAGGCAAACCAGTCAGCCCACAGCCACCCAGACCCTTTTGGTCCTAGAGGAAGATTTAGATCCAATGATGGGTACCACACAGGACTGGATTTAGTCCCAGCTCAACCATTCCCTACAGACTGCAGGGGTCAGGCCCCAGATGACTCATCTATAAAATGTGGGTACCAACAGTCAGTTGTCAAGTTGCTGGAAGAAGTAAACACAACAAAAGCAGATGGTCTGCCAGGCCTAGGACAGCAGGCCTGAAACTGAATCAAAAGTTAGGAGACCTACCCTAAGGATCATAAGCATTTAAGCTTCTGAATGTACAGTGGAGGCATTTTTTCAATACTTATTTCTATCTTAGGAACAATAAAATCAGGGCAGGGAACTTGCAGGCTGTGGATGGTCCTAAAGGAAAAGACTCATTTGAAATCAGGGTGAACACTCCAGAACTTGACACCTGCTTCAGGATGACTTGCTTACAAACTATTAATATCTTGACTATGGCATGACTGCCACCGGGGCTTCCCCTTCTCTGGCCAGGGCCATGTGCTTTGTTGCCATCTTCAACTACTTATCTGAGCAAACTGCTACCTGCTTAAAAGGTGGTAAGGTGAACATGTGCTTTTTGAAAGTGCAGAGAGCCCCAGCATTCCTTGCAAAATGAGCTACAGGTCTGGCAGTGGGCTTGATTGTTTATATATATGACCTTGCTTAAGGTTCACAACCTATAAAGTAATATCAGCATCTGCTTTTTACAGGAGAGAAAACAGGCTCAGAGAGATTAAATAACTTACCCAGGATTTGAACCTAGATTTTTTTTCCCTTTATCGTATTTTTTCATGGAAGTTTAGTTGATTTACAATGTTGTATTAATTTCTGCTATACAGCAAAGTGATTCAGTTATATACATTCTTTTTCATATTCTTCTCCATTATGGTTTATTATAGGATATTGAATATAGTTCCCTGTGCTACACAGTAGGACCCCGTTGTTTATCCATTCTATATATAAAGGCTGATATCTGCTAACCCCAACGTCCCACTCCATTCCTCCCCCAACACCTTCCCCTTTGGCAACCACAAGTCTGTTTTCTATGTCTGTGAGTTTGTTTTGCAGACATTTGTGTCACATTTTAGAGTCCATATGTATGAACCTAGATTTAAATGGCTCCAAAGATGCTGCACTATTAGAGTTGTGAGTGTATCATGCTTATGTGTTTAAAGTTGTTCTATGTCCAATGGAGAATCAGACATTTCATGGGATCTTTGACCAATGATCGTTCTCCTGCATCTGTCCACTGTCTTTAAAAACAAGGCTCTTGCCACAACAGAGGCAAAGGAACTCAAAACCCCATTGAGACCACTCAATTCCTTATAAGAAATACACACACCTCAGAGAGCCCAAAGATGGGGTCTGACCTCCAGGGCCATGCCGGGCTGGCTCACAGCTGATGGGCAACTGTACTGGTTTGTTCCTCTTCTACCACCTCATCTGACCTTTCTGGCCAGCTCCTTAAATAACGAGACAAGGGGCTAAAGAGTGGAAAATATGATGTAAGAGTTGAACAGCTGGAGAGAGAGAGATGAGCTGCAGTTTTGCAGCAACGGTGCAGAACTGCCAAAAGCAGCCACTGGCCCTACAGGAGGATACTGCTCACTGAGGGCTTTCACATGGGCGTAATTCCCTTTGTCCTGTAAAATAAATCTACAGCATAGCTTGGTAGATCTCCTCATTTTGTGAAGTAGGGGTGGGGAACAGGGGTAGGGAAAAGTTAAGCGACTTGCTCAAAGTTTTCTTCATATAAGTGGCAAGAAGCAGGACTGGAAGCATTTCTTCTTTACTCAACAATTTCAACTACTGCTATACCACGACGCTGCACAAGGAAGGAGCAATTTGGGAGAGGGCATATGTGACTACCCACAGAATGAGTAAGGAGACTTGGAACAGCTAATATCAGCAACTACAGCTTCCTTGGTGGCTCAGACGGTAAAGCGTCTGTCTGCAATGCAGGAGACCTGGGTTCGATCCCTGGGGTTGGGAAGATCCCCTGGAGAAGGAAATGGCAGCCCACTCTAGTACTCTTGCCTGGAAAATCCCATGGACGGAGGAGCCTGGTAGGCTACAGTCCATGGGGTCGCAAAGAGTTGGACACGACTGAGCGACTTCACTTTCACAGCCAGAAAGTCGGCGCCATGTTGGGAGCCAAAGGCACAGGAAAGGAGATGCTCTATGGTCTCCAGGAGGGCTATCGTGGCCTTTTGTGAAGTCCTATGAGACCCCTGAGGGTCCCTAGAAAAGGAGAAGCTGGGACAGCTGGAGACTAAGACTAGAATGACTGAAGGAAGAACTTGAGCATGGAATGGGGGTTGCACGCTTGTACCCATCACATGTGACCAACACCTGTGCCGTCACATGCATACAGCACCTGTACCTCATGCACAAATCCAACAGATGTGCCTGACACGTGCACAGCTGCTTTCACGTGCCCTCATCATGTGTCCCTGCCACGTGTCGCTGACCCAGAGATGTGCGCCCATCACATGCCCCCGACCCGTGCACCGCATAGGTGCACCCGTCACGTGAGCGGCTCCTGTATATGTACCTAGTACGTGTGGGGCGCCTCTGTGTCTTTCCTCCCTTGCTCTCTCTCTCTCTTCCACACGTTCTCATGCCCAGGCACCCACATACACACGTGAAATACATTTCATTCTTAAGGCTATACTGTTCTCCAGCTCTGAAGGTGAATCTCACCCTACCCCACCCATCCCACTATTTTTTTTAAATCAAGAATCACTCAAAGAAAACTTCTGTCACTCAAAGCAATGACTCTGACCAAGCTTAGTCCCATAACTCAACCTTCTCTTTCTAAACTGTGCTAAGGACAGAAACAAATCCACCAACAAAGCCACTGTCCCCTACAGATCTTTAAGAAGGAGAAATCTATTTCATCCATCAGGTCTCACTGAATGAAAACTGTCGTGTGACCAAATTTCCTGGTTTCCAAAAATAATTCTGCTGCAACCCACAGAACAGAAGTGCCCAGCTACCCTGCCTTCTGCAAGCCCTGCCCCATCTCCTGAAGAAAGGAGAATAAAAAGCCAGCATGCTCTAACAGTCTTACGTAACAGTCCCGGTCTCTCCGGCTGGCGGCAGCAGATTTATAACGCGCCATAAATAGCTCCCTCTCTGGGGAAAGGAGGCCAAGCAGGGAGGTTGTGCTGTCGAGCTTCTCCTCTTCCGTCCCCAACGGAACCTTCATGTGTCTTCCAGCACAAAGTAAGTTCAGGGAGACCAGCTGGCCCACGTCCAGCGCAGATATAAGTTACCTAAGAGACCCTAAAAGCTGAGCAAGATGGTAAGGGAGCACTGTCTCCCAAGTTAGCATAGGAACCACATGCTCCTCTGCAGACAGGCTCCCCAACATGCCTACAGGGCTGCTCTGTGCTTCCAAGCCAAACCGGGGGGAAACAGTGCCCTCTGGACATTTCATTCTGCCAGCCAGGGACTGTAAGGCCAGCCAAGATGGTTCTTGGTGGAGCATCCCCGCCCATACGCTCCCTGCCCCAATTCTAACCCCTATCAGAAAATTCAGATCTGCAGCAGAGTCCTTTCCACATTTCCAAGTCCAGGGAGGAGTCCAGCCTTTGACTAAGAGGCTGGTCAAAGTCAGACAGGTGGCAAGAACAGGAACTTCATCCCAAGCCCCTGTGGGGTGGCTTGCTGGAAATCTCTGTGATTCCAGAATAGAAAGATGTTGCTATGAAGAAAGAAAACGTCCCCTGAGAAAACCTACATGTCCTAAACAAGGAAGCCCTGCAGTCCACACTGTGTGCGCTGCCACTTCGAAGGGGTGTGGGATGTCTGGGGAGCAAAAAATGGGGAGAGAGAGAGTTGGGATCCACAGGCAAGGCAAGTGCATGAGGCCAGAGCGAGTAATAAACCATGTACAGCCAGAACAGCGGCTGCGGCGCTGTCACGCTTGAGGATAAAGTTGATACAATAACCAGAGTGAGAAAGAGGCCCAGGAATGTGGGGCTAGGGTTGGAGAGAAAGAGGGAAGAGAACAGGTCTCTGTACATGACCCCTCCTTGGGTCCTGGCCTTCACTGCACTCACTCCCCAGGTGGAGTCTGGAGTTTAAAAACTCATAATGACTCCAACAAGGAAAAGAGCACGAATGGTTCCCATTTATCGCAGTGACTGTGACTGTGCGCCCGGCCAGGCCTGGGTGCATTACCCCAGGGAATGCTGACCTAAAGCTCACAGGACATGCCCCTCCTCCAGCTGTTGGCAGGGAAACTGGGGCTGGAGGTTTCTCCCCACAGTCCCAAGAACCTAGAGGTGAAGCTGGTGTTGAACCCAAGGGTGTTCAATGCCTTAGCACATGGCAAACATACCAATAAATACAAACATCAATTTAGTTCATGGTATCCTTCTCTTGGGCTTCCATGGTGGCTCTAGTGGTAAAAAAAAAAAAAAAAAAAAACACCTGCCAGTGCAGGAGACGGGGGTTCAACCCCTGTGCCGGGAAGATCCCTTGGAAGAGGGCATGGGAATCCATTCCAGTTTTCTTGCCTGGAAAATACCGTGGACAGAGGAGCCTAGTGGGCTATGGTCCACAGGGTCACAAAGAGTCAGACACGACTGAAGCAACAGCACACACAGCCCATCCTTCTCTTGCCACTTAGGTAGATCTGAAATTTTTCAAAAACCAGGTGGGATATAAAAAAGCAATCCTACTTGAAAAATTTAAGATTATAAGAGAATGTCAATTATAAGACAAATGCTTTCAAAGAAAGTATGAAGATTATTTTATACTGAAAAAATGTTAACTTCCCCAATAAAAATGCTCATGTAGGGAATCATTATGAGAGAAAATTCAAATAGTAGTTTTCAGGAGAAAAATCACAAGTAATCAGAGAAACAAAAATGAAAACAAGGATGAGACACTCTTTTGCCCTCTATCCCCCTGCACACTTTTTCCCCCTGCTTATAACCTGTGCTGCTGATCATGCAGGTAATGAGGTGGTTCATGCTCAGAAGTGTGCATCAAAAGCAGTTCCAAACGCATTCTTTTTAATGGCTGAGTAATATTCCATTGTGTATATGTACCACAGCTTCCTTATCCATTCGTCTGCTGATGGACATCTAGGTTGCTTCCGTGTCCTGGCTATTGTAAACAGTGCTGCGATGAACATTGGGGTACACGTGTCTCTTTCAATTCTGGTTTCCTCGGTGTGTATGCCCAGCAGTGGGACTGCTGGGTCGTATGGCAGTTCTAGTTCCAGTTTTTTAAGGAATCTCCACACTGTTCTCCATAGTGGCTGTACTAGTTTGCATTCCCACCAACAGTGTAAGAGGTTCCCTTTTCTCTGCACCTTCTCCAGTACTTATTGTTTATAGACTTTTTGATAGCAGCCATTCTGACTGGTATGAGACGGTACCTCATTGTGGTTTTGATTTGCATTTCTCTGATAATGAGTGATGTTCAGCATCTTTTGATGTGTTTGTTAGCCATCGGTATGTCATCTTTGGAGAAATGTCTGTTTATTTCTTTGGCCCATTTTTTGATTGGGTTGTTTATTTTTCTGGTATTGAGCTGCATGAGCTGCTTGTATATTTTTGAGATTAATTCTTTGTACACCCATGGCTGATTCATATGAATATATGACAAAAGCCACTACAATATTGTAAAGTAATTAGTCTCCAACTAAAATAAATAAATTTATTTATAAAAAAAAAAAAAGTTCCACTTCTGCAGTAATTTCTTAAGGAAAAACCATAACTGTGTGCAGAGACTGACCTTTCCCCCTTCAGCACTAAGTCACAATGAGAAACCAGAAAACAAAGTTGTCTAATAATACAGATTTCAATAAAATAAAGCATGGTCCATCCATATAACAGGCCTGCATGTGTCCCGTTGCTATGATATTGCAGAGAAACCCATGCAAGCCAAGAAGAGATGCTCGGGATAGAATGAATAGGGAAAAAGGCAGGTCACAAAACAGTGTATAGAATATAGTGTCTCTGTTTTAATGAAAACAAGATACATAAAATATAATTGAAGAGTACTTCCAGCAGAATTTCATCTCGCAGGCATCCTTTCCCCATCCACAGATCTACACCCAACAGTCTTGTTACTGCTCCTTATTAGGTCCTTGGCTGTCCTCCAGCACGACAGTCCAGCCCCGACCTCTCCAAGCTTCAGCACTGACTGCGGCATCATCTGACCAGCCCACACATTTGAACAGTCTGGATATGAGCACATTTCCTCACCCCAGCCACACAGGCGCAACCACATTTCCTAAAGCACACCCACTATAAGCTCAACCCCTCCGGGGACAGAAAGACACAGTCGCCATGAGTCACCATGGGGTGTTGGGCAAGTTAAAGTCAATTAAGCCTCAGTTTTCTCATCTACAAAATGGGAAGTAATATTAATACCTAACAGTGCAAGGCTCTCATGGGGATGAAAGGAGCTAATACACTACAGTCAAAATGTCCTCCAGTGAAAGTGAAAGTCGCTCAGTCGTGTCCGACTCTTTGCAACCCCACGAACTATATAGTCCATGGAATTCTCCAGGCCAGAATACTGGAGTGGGTAGCCCTTCCCTTCTCCAGGGGATTTTCTCAACCCAGGGATCGAACCCAGGTAGCCCTTAGTAAATGCTCAATAAATAATAGCTCTGCTCAGAAACCCTCTGAAAGTAGGGGTTAACCTGTTGAGGAAATGCGGACTCTACATCAACAGGCATTTTCCACAATCAGGCTTTATAAAAAGTCCAAGGACACACAATTTGTATTCCATGCCTTGTATGGTTTGGGAAGAAATGAGTAAAATAAAGACTTATTTCAGGTTTTTCACTGTTGTGTCCCCAGTGCCTGAGAAATATAGTAAAAGCTGGAGTGTAGACTTAATTAAATGACGTGGCCTTTATGCTCAAACCTACGGAACACAACCAACCCAACTGTTCTGTCTTAGCCACAACTACACGACAGGCTACTCACAATGGTGGTGACCAAAAAGTATAATGGCTTTCCCCTGAGTCAGCCATTATATCAGGAAATGAGAAGGAAATGTTTGAGGGGCTTCCTGAGTGACAGAAGTACCATCAACCAGGATCCTCTCATGGTCAACCTCTGAAATTAACCTGTAAAATTTAAAGGGGGAAATTGTATCTAACCATCAAAGGAGGACAGGAAGTTTTTGTTTTAAATTGTGTCTTGAAGAAAGATTCTTTCCATTTCCATATCGGCTTCTCCATGTGCGCTGACCTACACTGAAATCATAGTCTTGTGTTTTTGAAAACAGATTCCGCAGCTATGGAAACAGAAGTTGTCGCTTACGCTGACTTCACTGTAGGATCAAGTGAGAAGAAACATCTCAGCTTGGACACGGCTACTTAGCTACAAATGTTGTTCTTTGCAATAAAATGTGCTTAACTGCAATCAACAAATAAAGCCCTTAAATTCCTAATCCTCTAGATAAACTGTACCACATACAAGTTCATTTGGCTAACACTTCATACTTCAAACACAAGGGTAGTCGAAAGGTGTCCCATTCCTGATTTTATTAATTCTAAATAATCCCCAAGAGGCAATTGGGCCCCACTTGGTCCATATTCAAAGTCAGATTCTAGGCTCAAACCAGCTTGATGGCAAAGAACAAATTCTCTACATAGCACTGATGCAGGCATGTGGAAATTGCAAGAGAGGAATGGGGCATCTTAGCTCAATTTTCATCATCTTAGCTCCATTTTTATCATCCACTTTCAGTAAGTAACCCAAGCAGACCTTGCTATTACTCATGAAGTAGCAAAAATAATTAGGAATGCATGGTATTGAGAGCAGAAGCCAAAAGTCTCTATATAAGAACATCCGAGGAAGCAATGAGGTCAGAGATCAGAGCCACCAAGGGGCTGAATCAGGAAGCACACTCTCCCTTCCCAGAAAAAGGCACCCAATTAGTCTTTCTGACTGAAATTAACCAGGCTGTTACTAGGAAACTGGTCAAAACAGCCAAGCATTCACTGAGTGAATATGACAGTTGGGCCTTCAGTCGCAGAGCCTCCTGGGATGGCAGGAGGTCCCTAGGGTGAGGGCCCATGATAAGCACCATGCAGAAATGCAGCAGCAAGACAGGAAGTGAAAGGAGGAAACACACCAGTTAGGAACGGGATGGTGGGGGGTGGGGGAAGGGGCCGGAGGTGGGAGGGGGGTGGGAGGGGCGGGAGCAGGGAGGACTGAGTCATCCCCAAGCAGATGAGGCCTGGCGCCTCACTAGTCCCCACCAGACACCACCTTCCAAGGGTGCCAACTGCAGGAAGCTGCACAGAGGCACCACTTCTGCCTGCTGATGACCTTGCTCAGAGGCACCAATACCCACATGCAACTTTATTTATCAAGTTGGGTTCTCTCTCTCTCTCCCCATCATCTTTCCAACACAGAGCAAGCAGCATCTTTCGACAGCTGTGGCAGGTCTAACACACCTCATAGCTTCTTCTTCACAAGTGAAAGTTGAACAGCAGACCCAGCTAAGATGTTTGATGCTCAACATCAAAATGACACCACCTGCAGGACCTCAGGAGAACTGATGTGGTCACACTTTTACAACTGTTATGTTTTGCCTACATTGTGCTTTCAATTTTTGAACTAATTGCCACGTCTTAAAAATCATCAAGTATTAACACCAAAAAATAATCTGGATTTCTCAGCTCCTCTTGATAAATCTGGAGAGCTGGCAACTTCAGGCTCACGTTCCTGAGATTTTACTGAGAAGTAACACTTGGTTAGGAGCTAGGACTTCTCCCATGTACCGCTCCCTAGTACATGGTACCCATATGGTCTCATTCCTTTGTGTTATCTACCTGGCCTCTATTAGCATGTTCTATAGAAAAAAAGAAGGGCAGTGTCCTGCAAGCTTTGCTTCTACTAAGAATGATTTCCCTCTTTTACACATCATTTTGCAAAATTCCAGTTATCTCTGGAATAGGGATAGGTTTTTAGATAAAGTTGCAATTAGCTTATTGTTTATACTTACAATTGTGACATATAACCCAACATACAAGTTTTTTTTAAAGAAATCCTTAAGCTTCACATAATGAGAATTTTCTCCAACTAATTTTACTGTTCAATTTACAGTCAGAATTTTACAGGAGAATTGTATTAGACCTTCAAAGACTAGATAATTCCAATTATAGTTAAATTGTTTCATAGTATAGGAAATGAAAAAAAATCAATTTCTTAAGCAAATATAACACTGACATCTAAGCCAGATAAATATAGCACAAAACAGTGCTGCTATGGAACACTGGGGCACGTGTCCTTTTCAATTATGGTTTTCTCTGGGTATATGCATAGTAGTGGGATTGCTGGGTTATGGTAATTTTAGTTCTAGTTTTCTACCAAATCGCTATACTGTTTCTATAGTGGCTATGTCAATTTACATTCCCATCAACAGGGCAAGAAAGTCCCTTTTCTCCACACCCTCTCCAGCATTTATTGTTTGTAGATTTTTTGAGGATGGCCATTCTGACCAGTGTGAGGTGATACTTCATTGTTGTTTTGATTTGTATTTCTCTAATAATGAGCAATATTGAGCATCTTCTCATGTGTTTGTTGGCCATCTGTATGTCTTCTCTGGAGAAATGTTTGTTTAGATCTTCCTCCGACTTTTAGAAGATGCAATGAAAGATAAAATGCCAAGTAAGACAGTAAAGTATAATACTCAGAAGTAAGTGGAACAAGGTATAGGTAAAACATAGGCAAACATTTTAAAAATAACACACAGTTATTCATTATGACACAAATTAACTGTCAGAGTAAAATACTGGAAGCAATCTCAATGTTTCTCTATAGGAGTTCATTCAACCAAACAATGGAATACCATGCAGCAGTAAAGAAAAAACATAGCAGGAAGAGCTCCATAAATACATTCTAGAACAGTCTCTGGAATATACTGTTAAGCGAAAAAGAAAAACATGAAAACATTATTACCTTCTCTACAAGGAAATAGGGAAACAAAATATTCACACATAAGTAGCTATTTATTTTTATAAAAAGAAACACAGGATAAACTAACAACTGGAAATGGATTCCCTTTGGGAGTGGGTAGGAATACGGTGAAAGAATTAAGGATAAACTAACAACTGGAAATGGATTCCCTTTGGGAGTGGGTAGGAATACGGTGAAAGAATTAAGAATGTAAGGAGCCACCTTTGGGCATAGCTTTTCCTATACTTTGGACTTTGGAGCATGTTAATGTTTTACATAATCTAAAATTTTAATTAAGTCAATGAAGATGGAGACTCTAATATTGCATGCAAACAGAAAGAGGTGAACAGAACCATAGAACAAACAGTAACAACCTTAGCAAGCTTAGCACACAGAAGAAAAGAAAGCATTAATCAAAAAAAAAATCAGAAAAAAAGTGTCAATGACACTCTTGCACACAATACTCTATACTGGCTTAATGAGATACATTCTTTATGGTAAAAAAGAACTGCAAAAAGTAAATTTTTAATTTTATTTAGTAGGTGTGTTGATTGTAGTGGTACTGTTGTTTAGTTTCACTCAGTTGTGTCCTACTGTCCAACCCCATGGACTGCAGCACCCCAGGCTTCCCCGTCCTTCACTATCTCCCACGGTTTGCTCAAACTCATGTCCATTGAATCAATGATGTCATTCAACCATCTCATCCTCGATCTCTCCCTTCTCCTCCTGCCTTCCATCTTTCCCAGCATCAGGGTCTTTTCCAATGATTCTGCTCTTCGCATCAGGTGGCCACTGTGTTGGAGCTTCAGCATCAGTTCTTCCAAGAAATATTCATGTAGTAGTATTGCTGCTGCTGCTGCTGCTGCTAAGCTGCTTCAGTCGTGTCCAACTCTGTGCGACCCCATAGACGGCAGCCCACCAGGCTCCACCGTCCCTGGGATTCTCCAGGCAAGAACACTGGAGTGGGTTGCCATTTCCTTCTCTAATGCATGAAAGTGAAAAGTGAAAGTGAAGTTGCTCAGTCATGTCTGACTCTTCACGACCCCATGGACTGCAGCCCACCAGACTCCTCCGTCCATGGGATTTCCCAGGCAAGAGTACTAGAGTGGGTTGCCATTGCCTTCTCCGGTAGTAGTATTAGCACAGCCAATTTTTAAATTATTTGGGGTACAATGTGTAAATATATTGGTGTTGTTTAGAACAAGATTTGAGGGTTGTTAGTTTGGTTGGAAGGGCGGGGAAGGCATTTTTGGCAGAAGCCACGAGAAAACCCTAAAAAAGTTCAACATGGGTGGAACTTAAGATTCAAGGGGTAAAGCTGGAGAGGAGGGGGCAGACGCAGGCTACTTGAGCATACAGCTTCACACTGCTACTCAGTTCAGTTCAGCTCAGTCGCTCAGTCGTGTCAGACGCTTTGTGACCCCATGAACTGCAGCACGCCAGGCCTCCCTGTCCATCACCAACTCCCGGAGTTTACCCAAACCCATGTCCATCGAGTCGGTGATGCCATCCAACCATCTCATCCTCTGTCGTCCCCTTCTCCTCCTGCCCCCAATCCTTCCCAGCATCAGGGTCTTTTCCAATGAGTCAACTCTTCGCATGAGGTGGCCAAAGTATTGGAGTTTCAGCTTCGACATCAGTCCTTTCAATGAACACCCAGGACTGATCTCCCCTAGGATGGACTGGTTGGATATACAGTGGAAGTGACAAATAGATTTAAGGGACTAGATCTGATAGACAGAGTGCCTGATGAACTATGGACAGAGGTTCGTGACATTGTACAGGAGCCAGGGATCAAGACAATTCCCATGGAAAAGAAATGCAAAAAAGCAAAATGGCTGTCTCAAGAGGCCTTACAAATAGCTGGGAAAAGAAGAGAAGCAAAAAGCAAAGGAGAAAAGGAAAGATACTCCCATCTGAATGCAGAGTTCCAAAGAATAGCAAGGAGAGATAAGAAAGCCTTCCTCAGAGATCAATGCAAAGAAATAGAGGAAAACTACAAAACGGGAAAGACTAGAGATCTCTTCAAGAAAATTAGAGATACCAAGGGAACACACTGCTACTACTTACACTGTAATCTATGTAACTGTACACTAAGGTCTTGTAACTCGTGCTAAAAAGAGCTCGGCCTTCATCCAGGAGGCAAATAATCCAGCATGGCAGACGTTGTCTCAGCTGCAAAGTTCACCCTGAGATACTCAATGAGTTAAAGGAAACCATGGGCTCCGATATGAGCGCTTCATGGCCCAGGGCCAGAAATTCTCAGTATAAACCAACACCACCAATTGAGATCTGCAGAAAGGCACGTGTTTTAAAATCTACTCCAGAACTTCCATAGTTCTGTGACCTCTGATTAGAATCAAACAGCAGCAAAATAAACAGCCTTTACCCAAAAGAACTACTGAAAAAAATGTGGCTACTTAACCCGTTGAAAATGTACCCTTAATATTCTAAGGTAAAATCAATTCATAGATTATTTTCAGAACAGCTTTTTCATTTCTAAGCAGTCTAGCACAAATATTTCAATTTCAATATTTTAGGAAACATTCTGAAAACTTCTTAAACTGTTTATTTTTTTGCTTCTTCATGATAAGTCTGTAAGAAAGCAAGATACATCCTGCCCTTATTAGTCTAGAATCACATAGTAGCTTCCCAGATTCCAGTTGACAACATCCTAAGAGTTCTTAGGAATTACATTCAGGTAATTCAGCAAGTTCAGTGTTACAGCTAAAAGTCTTCCTGCACTGACTTGGGACTGACTGTGAGAGAATTCATTTTTTTCTGATGTATCACTACCCAGTCCAGAAGGGTTCTGTGACATGTCCCCTAGGTCCTATCTCACCTTGGTCTTGAGGTGTTTCGGTTATCTATCATGAAAGAGCAAACCACTGCCAAACGTAGGTGCTAAAGAAAAAACAAACAAACAGTGACTCTCACATTTCTGTGGGTGTGGCAGAAGCTCAACTGGATGGTCCTTCTGCTGGTCTCCCTTGGGGTCCCTCATAAAGTCGATCAGGTGATAACAAGGGTCAGAGCATTTTAAATGAGTTCCCTCACATGTCCAGTAATGTGGCAGGGATGCCTGCAAGACTGGGACCTCTATCAGGTGGAAACGTGTTGCTTCCATCACTGGGCTTCTCCAGTGGAGGTGGGAGTATTCAAAGTAGGAGGCAGAATTCTCTTTAAACTTGGTCTTGAGAGCTACACTGTGTCACTTCTGCTACACTCTATTGGTAACAGTCCCAAGGCCACCCCAGATTCAAAGGGAACAGATACAGACTCCACTTGTCCACCGGAGTGTGGCAACAATCTGTAGCCCAGCTCAGGGCAAGACATCACCCTTCCCCTTAGACAATAAGGCACGGCTGTGCGGCTCCTGTCTGCCTTCTCTGTGTTCACCACATGGTTCACACTCTTTCCAAAGAGTAAGAACTCACATTGTCTCAAAGGCTTTCCTGCAAGAAAAGTTTGATAGCACAGAGAATCTGAATGCTTCTTCAGCTCACGGTCAAGGACAAGGGTTGACAAACTTTTTTTTTGTAAAAGGAAAGGAAGCGAGTATCTCAGGTTTTGAAAGCAGTACGGTCTCTGCACAACTCCTCAACTCTGTCACAGCAGCAGGAAAGAAGCCAGCTGCTGCTGCTGCTGCTAAGTCGCTTCAGTTGTGTCTGACTCTGTGTGACCCCATCGATGGCAGCCCACCAGGCTCCTCTATCCCTGGGATTCTCCAGGCAAGAATACTGGAGTGGGGTTGCCATTTCCTTCTCCAATGCGTGCATGCATGCTAAGTCGCTTCAGTCGTGTCCGACTCCGTGCGACCCCATGGACAGCAGCCCACCAGGCTCCTCCATCCACAGGATTCTCTAGGCAAGAATACTGGAGTGGGTTGCCATTTCCTTCTCCAAAAGAAGCCAGAGATAATATGCAAACAAATGGGTTTGGCTGTGTTCCAATAACACTTTATTTACAACAGCAGATCAGAGGGATGGTGTTGGCTTACAGAATGTGATTTGTTGAGCCCCGGTCTAAGAGAATGAGTGTTGGATTTGAAACTGGCAAATCAGGCCTGGAATTCTGACTTCACTACTTGCTACCCATGTGACCTCAGTTGAGTTTCTTCAACTTTCTGAGGTTACATTCTACATCTAAAATGTAGAGATAATGCCATTTATCTTTCTGAGGTGCTTGTAGGCAAGGAGACACAACAAAGTGCAGAGCCCCCTCCCTCAATAAGACAAATATGCCTTAGTTCTAGACCACAGGGCCTGGAGAACAATTCCTCTGGAGGGGGGGAGGCCCCAGGGACACCTAGCTAGCAGGACGGAATGACCATCCACCCCTGTTCTCCAATGAAATGGAACCTTCACTGATGAAAATTATATTTCATGGAAGACTGAACAGTCTTTGTTAGAGACCTGGCCCTGTTCTGCCCTTTCTCAATAGCAAACTCTCTTGTTTTGAGGCATACAGACAGTATGCACACAAATGGTTTTTCACAAACAAGGAGCATACGTGGTCAGTGAAAAAAAAAAAACCAAAAAACAAAATAAGCAAGCCTCAAAAGTGTGATGACTCAAATAGAAAGTCTGTTCGGTGGCACAGCAGTAAAATCTTACTGTATTTAAGCTGGTTTTGTAGCTTCCAAAAGCTTAGACAAAAAAACAGTCTCTGAGACAAATATATATATATATATATATTTTTTTTAATGCTAAAGGTATAACTGGAATTTTTTTAACACGGGAATGCAAGCTTTACCTTTTTAAAATTGACCCTGATGGGGGAGAAAATGTATTCAAAAACTCAAAAAAAAAAAAAAAGAACTATCCTTAGCCCAAAGGAATTTAAAGCATTGAAGTATTTTGTTTGCATCTCCCCTAATGGGGCAGCACTTTGTAATACCAATAGTCCTCTAAGAAAATAAGAGATTTCTACATCAATAACTGGCAGCAGTCCACTCCCACTTTTGGAAAATTCCATTCATCCAGAGGAAAGTGAATATATCAGAAGGTGGGTGATTTGTCCACTTTCAAAACCTTGTCTGCTGTAGGATTCTCCTGCAGCACCCACGTGAGCAGGATCCCAGCCACTGCTCTTGCAATTTCAACGTCCTCTTCTCCCACAGCAGCGTGGCCCTCACCAGGAGCAGCTGTCCCTAGTCTCCAGGAGAGACAGCTGCGCCCTGGAGGGACGGCGTTAGAAGGGTACGGGTTGCCTCCTAAACCCCAGAGTGAGTGCCAACGGCTGTCATCATCTGGATTGAATGTCCCCTTCCAAAGCAGTCTGGACCACTTCCAGAGCGAAATGAATAAGGCTAAAATCCAGGCAAACGGATGGAAGGGTGGTGGATTGATGGATCAATGAACATGTTGCTTCTGATTCATAAATTAATAAATGGATACAGATTGTGGGTCTCCTGACTCAGATATCAGAAGGGAAAGGAATAAGATGACTTAGCCTGAGACAAGCAGAAGCAAACATTCCCAAATTCCCTTGTACTTGTACTAGAGCAGAATGGAATTCTCACATGATAGCCAGGATGTCTATATTAAGGATCTCGGGCCAGGCTTCTACTAAATAAAGTTCAAGTGGTGCTGAGTTCACATGCTACCCAGAGCACTCCAGACAGCTGATTGTTCTCCCCGTATCTCCTGCCTTGGAACTTGAGCTTCAAAGTAGCTCCTCGCCTGCTCTTGCCGTGGCCAGAGTCCACAATGTACCCGGGAGGTGTGACCGTGATGAGCTATCAAAGGACCAACAGATAACAAAGCTGCCTCCCTCATACCCCATATGTGTGTGTGTACATGTGTCTCTCTCTGCCTGCGTATGTACACACAAACCCATCACTGGAGGTCAATGGTTATGTAAGATGCTATCATCAGGGGAGGCTGGATCAAGGGTGTGTGGGAACTCTCTGAACTCTCTTTGCAATTTGTTTGTAAATCTAAAATTATACCATAAGGAAGAGATTTAAAAAAATAAATAAATAAACTTTAGGTCAACTTGAAGGCCTGAAGCATATCATTCTAGTTTCCAAAGCCGCCTCCTGCATAAGTCATCAACTCCTTCAGAGGGTCAGTGTATTTAGCCCTGAAATGAAGCTGATCAGGTTCCCAAAGGACCACAAAACATACCCGATATTCTGTGACTATTTAACATTAAGGTGCTTTCTCCTTCCTGGGTGATAGTCTGCAACTGTACTCTGGTGAGACTGTGAAGTGGAGCCAGGCAGGACGGGCAGTCGGCTGCTGATTACGCTCCGAAGCCTTCCCACATTGTCCCTGCCTCCCTGCCTCCACTCTCCCAAACGCAAAGGGACAACAAACAGAGATGTGACAGTGCCCAGGGGAAGGAGAGGGGCAGTCTTCACAAGTCTCCTTCTTAGCCACAGGAGAAGAACCTTCCTCAGGAGACAGAAGCAGACTGGTCCTAACTGCAATGGCAGTGTCAAAATCACGGCCCAGGTGGTGGGGAGTGGGTGGGGGGATGGGAAGTGGGGGTGGGGGGTGGGGTGATGGTCAGTGGTGGTAGAGTGAAGAGGTTGAGGGTCGGGTGGTGATGATCATTGGGGGGGTGGGAGATGGGATGAAGAGGTAAGGATGGGGGGCTGGGGTGGGGGTGAAGAGGTAGGGGGATGGGGGTAAAGAGGTAGGGAGGATGGGACCACAGTGATGGGCCTGGACCAACCAATGCCAGCCCATGACTTCTCCTCCCATAGCCCCGCATGTGGCTAAGGAGGAAGCTGAAGAATGGAACAAAATTCGGATTCCATTAGGAAAAAGGTAGAAGATGGATATGTGCGTTGGCAATCAGTTTTTGCTACTTCCATCATTCATTCACTCATTCATTTGTTCATTCATTCATTCAAGTGGTGAGTCTGCTGACAGTCTATGTGTAGAAAACTCTTGCCCAGAACTGGATTCTAGCCATCTTGGAACTTAGGGTAAAGCCATATTTACAGAAGAATATTCCAATTTCTCTGATACTTCAAAGTAGCACCGGATATCCCAGTCTAAATACCAGAGAGTAAATTACAATTTCAGAGTGATTTTAAAGCGCACCAGTGCCCCACTTCCCTGGTCACTGCTGACGGGGAAGCTGCTCTGTCTGAATCGGTTGAGGCAGTAGAAGGTGCCCTTCACCAGGCCCGCTCCTAATAATAGCAGCTATGCGTGACTCAGGTTACAGGTTGGTTCAAATCCATATAAAACTTGCTCCTCTGACTGAGGCAATTTTGGTACTTAACTTTGTCTCTCACATGAAATTCTTATTTTTAAAACCTGAGTACTGGAAACAGAAAAGTCGATGTTGCAGAATGCTAGAAGGAAAACAGAGCAGTCTATTATTATAATCAAGGCCAGAAAAAATTAAGGACTTATGATTTTTGGAAGAAAGAAATCCCAGGTACTCAATCTTATATCCTCACGTGGCACACATTTAAAGCTTAAGATAATAGTGTGAAACACGCATACTATTATGTTGCAACCGGGACATTAAAAAGCAGGATTTCTTACCTTGTTTCTACAAGATTTCTGAGTGAATGGAACAAAAAAGAATGCTTTTGATTTTACAACTTCTAATACTCACCTGGGTGAAATAATCTATTTAATGTCAGTTAATGAGTATACTAACCAATTTTTAAAATCAATAATATGAGATACAAGGGTATATTTATACTTACGTTGAAATACTCTAAGCATGTATTACAGAATACTTAGCCCAAGATATATTTCAATTAAATAAAATAATTTCAGAAGTTTGCAAGCCAATAGTTGCATGGAAAAATGTCCAACATCAGCAGCCATCAGGGAAAAGTAAATCAAACCCATGGTAAGACACCAATTCACACCCACTATGATAATTCAGATAAAAAAGACATAATAAGTGTTGGTAAAGACATGGACAAATTGAAACCCTCATACAGTGCTTGTTGAAAAAAGTAAACGTGGACTGCCCTGGTGGTCCAGTGGCTAAGACTTCACACTCCCAATGCAGGGTGCCCGGGTCCAATCCCTGGTCAGGGAACTAGACCCCACATACCGCAACTAAAGATTCCACATGCTGCAACTGAAGAACCCACACACTGCAGTGAAGATCAAAGATCCTGTATGCTGCAACTAACATGCAGCGCAGCCAGACAAATACATATTTAAAAAAAAAAAGTAAAGGAGTGCAGACATCTTGGAAAGCAGTGTGGCATTTCCTCAAAAGGTCATCATGTTATCTAGCAATTCCACTCCTTCCAATCTAACCAAGAGAAATGAAAACCTATGTCCACTCAAAACCTTGTCTATGAATGTTCACAGCAGCATTATTTATAGAAGCCCCAAAATGGAAACTATCCAAAAGTTCATTAGCTTATAAATGGATAAATAAACCGTGGTATACATCCACATGTGGAATATGATATGGCAATAAAAAAGGAATGAAGTGCTGATCCAGGCTAGAACACGGATGAACTTTGAAAACGTCATGTTATGTGAAAGGAGCCAGACACAAAGGACCACATGTTATATGATTCCACCTACATAAAATGTCCAGAATAGGCAAACTCAAGGAAACAAAGTAGATGAGTGGTTGCCTGGGGCTGGGGGGTCGGGGGAAATATGGAGTAATGGTAATGGGTATAGGGTTTCTTTTGGGGGTGATCAAAGCGTTCAGAATTGATTATGGTGATGGCCGCACAACTCTATCAATACACTAAAAACCAGTGAATTCTATACTGTAAAGGGGTGAATTGTATGGTATATGGTTATATCTCAATAGAGCCTTTTTTAAAAAGCTTTTTAAAAAGTCTATGGGAGGGACTTCCCTGGTGATCCAGTGGTTAAGACTGTGCACATTCGATCCTTGGTCAGGAAGCTAAGATCCACATCCCTAGTGGCCAAAAAACCCCAAAACATAAAAGAGAAATGATACTGTAACAAATCCAATAAAGATTTAAAAAAAAAGTCTATGGGAAGGGGGTAACTATAAAGAGACAGGCACAAGGAAGTTTCTTAGGAGTGACAGAACTTTTCTGTATACTGGTGGTGGTCACACAACTCTGTACATAAATGGATGTCAAAAAAAAGCCTATAACTGTATGAAAATATGCAAAATAAACATTTTCCCACAAGTCTATGGCTTTGGGTATCCACAGCTGATGTGTGATTAACAAATGTTCAAAGATAATCACATCAATGATTAATCTATGAGACAGGGAAAGACTGACCAACCTCTTGCTGACTTGGCTGTATTTGCTTCAGTGATTAAAATAATCAAGTCACCTCCACTTAGCACCATGCATAAACTGTAACATCCTTTCAAAAATTTTAACCATGCTGGGAACAGGTATGATGGTAATAAAACAGCAGAAGGCCATTTTTATAGGCAATAATGGAGTCTTCCAGATAATGATGCTCTTCCTCCAGCCACTAGGTGAGGAATGGGACTTGCTATACAACTGGTGAGCAGGTGACCTGGGGTGAGTTACTTCAGACCCTCCTGCTTAAATCTTCCCACAGCTCCCCATCAGACTCCTGATTCTGTCCTGCAAGGCTCTCACTGTCAGCATGTTATCTGGCGGTACCAGGCCGGGGACCAGGAACACAGCAGGACAGCAGGGTGGGCCGTGAAACCAGCAGGCCTGAGCTTCAGACAAAGGGCAAGGAGGTCATTCACTCCAAGGCATTCATTGATGACACTGACTCTGGCACACACAAGCCCTCGATAAACAGCAACTACTGCTACTGTTATAGACACACAAGCTCTATACACATACACAGACACACACACACATCAATGTCAGGTTCCTAAGGGCAGGTCGTGACCTCCTCTGTATCCTCGACATCCACAAAACTGGTCTTAAAGGACAGAGGGAAGATTCAGGAAGAACCCGAGTGTTCAGAGAAAATTCTAAAAAAATGGAAAGCAGACCTTTCTGTGTCCCAGTAACTTTCATCACATCTTACCTAAGTGTCAGGGTAGGGCAGGCTGTCTGCAGGGAGAGAGATTTTGGTTCCTACCTAGAGGGAGATGAGCAGTAAGTCCATCACTGGTCATTAAAAAAGCAAAGGGGACCCTCAGCAGAGTTCCGTTTCACTCAAGGAAGACAAGTGAATGAAGGAGGGAAGGCAGTGTCCCTGGATTTGCAATACTTCTCTGCTCGGGCTCGTTCAGGCCTGCTTACCTGACCAGCCAGGTCAAGCCTGGTCAGTGTGAACCTGGCTCAGAGCAGGCCCTTGGCAGGGGCTCCTCTGGGCCTGGATCCTGGGGGTGGTGGTGGGGAGGCAGTGGCTCCTCTGACAAGGATTTCTCCAGTTTTCCCCTGGGTCCAGGAAGAAAGGCGACTATACCACAGAATGGGGGCCTAAGCACAGTACACCCAGCTCCCCCATGAAGAGGAGAAACTCTCCGGCTCCCCCCAAAGCGGCCAGTGGCCCCAAGGGTCCTCTTTTACCCTCTTCCTTTGCCACCGACAGAGTGATCCCTAATTCTGAATAGAATTGTGATATTTCCTGTCTCACAGAGTGCTTGGAGTTTTCTGTTTTTTGTTTTCCCCCCAGGAATGGTGAGCGGGGGGGGGTCATCACCCACTCTTTCTTTCACTACATGCAAAGGATGAGTTCAGTTATCACACTACACGAACTGTAAACATTCACTAAAAGTCAATCAGACAGGGTCCATAAGGTCCACCAGCTTAAACAAATGGAAAAGAAAAGATTTCATTGTGGGGGCATTGCCTGGGAGAAGCAAGAACTCATAAAAACGGCCATTGTTGGGGAGGAAAGAATCTGACAGCTTTATTCCGGGCAGCACATGAAAAAGCAACATTCAGCCGGCTTGCAGAGTCAGGGAATCTAAATGGCAGTGGAGTGGCTGGTCAGCCGGCTCCCCCTGCCTTTCCCCCTTCGCAGAAGGCTTGAAGGGAGCCAGGCCCACCGACAACTCCAAGTGCCAAGGGAAAATGACTCCTTGAGGGCCTGTGCACCCAGCCCCCAATTTTCTCACGGTGCAGGGATTTCTGATAACTGGAACTTAAATCCTGGGGCTCCTGGCCACCCCAGTCCTTAGCACACTGGTGTCTGGGGCTCTTTTGTGATGGGGGGAGGGTCGGAGGAAGACAATGGAGAACAATGCATACAGTGTGAACTCAGCTAGGTTAAACACACATCCCGTACCCATATGCACACAGAATAAAGACTGGAAGGAACCCCCAGAATGCCAGCTGGTGTTATCGCTAGTATCCACATGCACAGGCCTTGTTAGTTCTTCACATAATGTACAATAAGACAAGTTATTTTTTCCTTCAAGATTTAATCATGCTCTGGGTCCACTTGGCTACTTTCCTAAATCAGAGGCTGAAGTTGCTCAACAATGGCATAAGAAGCCTTAGGCAGTGATGTTCCAGGGCCATTTCCCTCATGAGTCCTCAGATGAGATGATGGCTCCCTGGGGGGACAGCTTGCCAGGTTTTCTGGGACTAAACCCCAAACCAACAACAGCTGACTTCTCTGTGTGTCTACAAGATCACCTGAGCCAGTTAGCATGCATTAGAAGCTCCTGGGGTGTGTGTGTACGTGTGTGTTTGTGTGTGTGCACGCGCACGCAGTCATGTCCGACTCTTTGCAATCCTGTGGACTGAAGCCCACCAGGCTCCTCTGTCCATGGGATTCTCCAGACAAAAATACTGAAGTGGGTTGCCATGTCCTACTCCAGAGGATCTTCCTGACCCAGAGGCTGAAACTGTATCTCTTGTGTCTCCTGCATCGGCAGCCAGGTTCTTTACTGTTAGTGCATGTGGGAAGCCCTAGAGGCTTCTGAAGGGCGTGTGAAAATACAGTCTGCTGGGCCCCAAGCCTGAGCTTCTGTGGTCTGGAGTAAGGCCCAAGAAAGTGCATTTTAGACAAGCTCCCAGGTGAGGCTGATGTTGCTAGTTGGGGACCATAATGAAGCTATCGTACGAAATCAACAGGTAATTTCAGGCCAAATGCATCCCTAAGACATCAACACACTGAACTCCAGCGCAGGGTTGATGCCACGATCCTTAGAGTCCTACCTGAGATAGGTGGTTTTGATTTGCAGGCTCCTTTTAATTCTTGTGAGTCTGGACGTCACTGATTACTCCCTGCTTCTGATGGGACCTACAGATTTAATCATTCAAAAACTGGGCACATCCTAAGTGGGCTATCATATCAGAGGCCACAGGGCAGCGGCAAATCACAAAAGGCTTCCAAATGAGTCACCGGGGTGTCACCAGGCAGTAGACAACACAGGATTAGAAGGGGAAAATGCAATCCTAATGAACAAGAAACAGTTATTTTAAGGTCCTCAGAAAATACCAGAACTGATCACCAAAAAGCACACATTTACTGGAAAGGAGGGAAAAAAAACTAATCCATTAGCACCAGAAATATGACTTAGTGTTTTATGGATTTATGATGGGACGTTAGTCTTTGGGCAATACATTTTTATTTCTTCTTCCTGAAACAAGTACTGAAATTCCAGCAGACACAGTACCTTTTAGCCTAGATCCAAAGGTAACAACTCTGAACACATTGCTCCATCTTCCCCCTGTCAGACAGGCTCCAAGCATGCAGCAGACATCCTCTGAATTCCATCTTCCTAGGAGTGGGAACTCCAGCAAGAGCTGGTTTATCTTCTGGGCCTGTTAGATGAGCCACAAACTCCTCTAAAGGAGGAAGGTCTTGTAGAAGCAGCCGGACAAGGTAGCACAGAGGGAACCTACGTCAGCTGGTGGAGGTGGCTAACTCCACCCTGCTTTCCCAAGTTACAGCCTTCTGAGGGGCTCTCTTAGGAGTTCCGGATTGGTGCAAAATTATGTGTGAATATTTTTTTTTTCATTTGTGCTCTATGGCAGATCTGAATCTATAAAAAGAAACACAACTGTAATAGTTGCTCAATCAAAACACAACGCTTCCCGTTTCAAATTTGGCATCTGCTACCCAACTGAGGCCCCAGTTTTTTACCCGTTTGCCGTTCAATTTGGAGACCACTGCCCCAGGACACACATTACTGGCTCAGGTACTGGGCTGGCACGGGAAAGAGGACTAGTCTCTGCAGGCTTGGAGATGGGGAAGCACAAGCGCTCCACTTACAGGATACACTAAACTGTTCAATTACCTGAAGTTCACACAACTGAAAAGCTCCAATGAACAGATGTTTTACAATTACCTTTATACATAATGGGCAATGACAACAATGGCCCTGGAACATGGGGCTGATTCTGAAGAATGTCTGAATAAAGAGTACACTATGCAGTGTTTCAGCTTATTAAACACAAAGGCCTGGGAATTCCCTGCTGGTCCAGTCGGTAGGATTCAGCGCTTTCACTGCAGTGGACCAGGGTTCAAACCCTGGTCAGGGAAACTAAGATCCCACAAGCCAAGTGGCGCGGCCAAAAAATAAAAATAAGAAAAACATAATGGCCTGATTTCTAACCCTCTCAGGTGAAGGAGTCTTGACTAAGGGCGGAAGACACACACCAAGGCTTTAGGATCACAAGACAACTGCAGGCTGGGCTGAGATGTGGGACCCAGTTAGGCATTTAACCAACCAAGGCAGTGAATTGAGAGTTGTAGGGGCCTCGGAGGCCCCGTCCTCACTTTAAGCAATAGCATTAGGCAAAGGGTGTCTGGTCTCCTTTATCCCAAGTTAGGCCCATGGCCATCCTCAACCTCACAGAGAACCTTCAGATTTTGTTTAAATGAATTAAATGTGATTCCACCTTTAAAACTTCTACCCTGGAACAGTTTCCACGGTGGGTTTCCTGCAAACAAGCATGAGTCTGGCTTCTAAATAAGGTTATAAAATGAAAAGGTATACATTTATAGATAAAATGCACTATAAAATGTGTCCTCATAAGCAGAAGTTTATGGTAGCAATAGGTTTCTGCTTCGAGAAATCTTAATCATCCTATTTCAAAACTACCACCTCATACAAGATTTTTTTTT
The DNA here is from genome assembly GCF_054371585.1 of Giraffa tippelskirchi. Taxonomy (NCBI): domain Eukaryota; kingdom Metazoa; phylum Chordata; class Mammalia; order Artiodactyla; family Giraffidae; genus Giraffa; species Giraffa tippelskirchi. The sequence continues at coordinate 13,873,699 of NC_137283.1, read as the reverse complement.
TTTTAACAGAAATACACACGTATCAGCTGGTAAAGATTTGATTTTCTCCAGGGAAAGAGGCTTTACAACTCTTAATTTCTTAAACTAGACTAACTTAAAAATCCAGAGAAATCACACAATTCAAGTGAAAAAACAGAGGCCCCAAAAAACTGGCAGCAGCCTCGTGGCTGCTTCATTGGCTGGCCTTTGCTACTAAGTATGTGTAATAGCCAACAAATAATATTTACTAATAAACGCTTGGGCTTCCCAGGTGGCAATAGTGATATACAACCGCCTGCTAATCCAGGAGACATAAGAGACGCGGGTTTGATTCTTGGGTCAAGAAGATCCCCTGGAGGAGGGCATGGCAACCCACACTGGTATTTTTGCCTGGAGAATCCCGTGGACAGAGGAGCCTGGCAGGCTAGAGTCCATCGGGTTGTAAAGACTGAAGCGACTTAGCGTGTGGCATGTCCCCTCACCCTCACCACCTGATGAAGGAAGCACCCCATCTTGCTGCTACCAAGGAGGAGCCTGCAACTTTAGAAGCTTAGGAAATGGCTGCACAGCTGGCAAGGGGCACAGAGGGGCAAGAATCTGGGTGGTCTGGCTGCAGAGCCCGAGCTCTTAGCATCACAAGACCAAATGTGTACTGGCAAATCCAATTTATTGACTCTACTTTCTAGGAAAGCTGCCCTCTTACACAGACAAAACTCCTTCCACATAACACAAATGATATCCAAAGAGCTTTAAAAAAACACAAAACCCTGAAGAGTAGATGAGAATCAGGTAGGAATATACTGTAGTACTGAAAAAACGGTACTTTAAAATACCAGCATCAGTTTTATTATAGTCCCCAATCTAAGACAATTAGAGACAAGTAGCATGTGGGGTCACCTGAAAGGTGGGTTTGTGCTCAGGCCAGGGGACAGGGGCATCTGGGCTCCAGCAAGTGAAGAGAACTAGCTGGTCATGGGCCACCCTTTCCATCCCAAAGCAATCCCCTTCCGGAGATCAGGACAAGGAATCACAACCGGAGGGCAACGAACATTCGAGATTCCATTTTCAAAATGTTAAACTATGATCACAGCCATCATTTTGCTTTATTTAAACTATACTGCCTCCTGCTAACCAAAGATATTTTAAAGGGCCAGGAAGCAGGCTGTCCATCAAGTTATCAAGAGCCTAAGAGGTCAAAGCATTGTCCTCTTCCACATCCCAGTCCCCTGGGGACAGAGGGGGCAGGGCTCCTTCTCCCTAAACAGGCCATCGTGAGAACCGGGGGACACCAAGGAGCAAAGCCAGGGACTAGCTCAGAAACGGCCACGTCCCGCAGACACAGCCTATCTGAGCTCACAAATCCTGGGATCCCCTTTACTCCCCACCTCCATGGAGAAAATAGGACACGGGGGTCTCGAGTTGGAGAAATCTACAGGCAAAAAGCCAAAGACAACATCCACCTAAAGCTGGATTCGCTCACAGGGCTGGGGGCTGGGGGCAGTAGAGGGGGGCTGGGTCACAGGAGGACAAGGGATTTCCAAGACAAGGGGTCAGGAGGAAGGGACTAGGGAGAGAAAGGAAGGGGCCAGGAAAGAAGTGGGGAGGGAAGGGGGATGAGGGAGGGACCTGCAGGAGAGGCCATGGGGAGGAGACAAGACAGAGAAAAGCGGGAGAAAAATAGGAGAGGGGAGAGGTGGAAGATGGGGGATCGGGAAGGGGGAGAGAGAAGAGGACAGGCAGGAGGAGAGCTAAAAGCAAAGGCAAAATGAGACAGCTGAATGCCAGGAAACGGTTGCTAAGCTGCTGCCCATAAACCCAATAATAATGGTCACGGATACACTAATCCTTGCCCCAAAAGGGGGAGGGAAGGTCAGAAAGAACTGTGGAGCAGGGTTCCCGGGATCAAATTCCACATAAGCATCCTGCCTAATGTATTCTTCACAAAGGAGACCACATCCTCTGGTAATAAGAACCCAGGATCATCATTCTCTTTAAAAGATGAGACAAAGAGATCAGTATAACGCGCAGCACTTCCAGAGCATGACAGGTCGGGGTGTACTTCAATATCACAGGCAGTAATCACAGCAGCAGCAGGGATACATAATCAGCCCTAGAGAGTGGAAAAGCCCTTTCGCCATCAAAATTAATTGTATTCCTTGTCTGGGATGTATACCGTGAAGCGATCACTTTCATGGGTTCATTTTCCAAAAGGAAAAAAAAAAGACAAAGAACTGTAGTTCAACGAAAAAGAGTTTGCAAGCACAAGCAATTGCTACTAAGTCTGCTTCATTGAAAAGAAAAGGTATTTTTACTTCATGGCAGTTCTGAAAAGAAACTAATGAAGAAAGTAATGAAAGGTAAGTAATATAAGAAAGTAATGAAGTAATTTCTGAAAATCATGTATTATACCATATTAATAAAGGACTAAGACTATATGATCAGCTGAAGAGATGCAGAAAATGCGTTTCACGGGATTTCAACCAACTTTCATGACAAAATATTCAACAAATGAGAAATAAAAAGAAACTTCCTCAAGCTGATCAATAGCACCTATGAAAAACTTACAGATAACATCACACTTAATTGGGAAAGTGACTGTTTTCCCATATGATCAGGAACAAGACAAGGACATCCACTCTAGCTACCTCCACTGAACATTATCCTGCAGGTTCTAGTCAAAGAAAGTAGGCAAGAAACCTACTTGCCAGCTGGGCAAACTCTAACTGGTTTCCACAGTATACCTCCACTGGTATACTATATACTATACTATACTATATATTATACACCTCCCGCTGGTATATCCGTCACTGGGAGGATAAAATGCTATAATCCATGTAAATGCCTGAAAAATGTTATCCATTCTTATCATTAAGATAGAAGAGAAAGGTTAGTCCAGATCAATTCAGTTGCTCAGTCATGTCTGAATCTTTGTGACCTCGTGGACTGCAGCAGGCCAGGCTTCCCTGTCCATCACCAACACCCAGAGCTTGCTCAAACTCATGTCCATTGAGTCGGTGATACCATCCAACCATCTCATCCTCTGTAATCGCCTTCTCCTCCTGCCTTCAATCTTTCCCAGCATCAGGGTCTTTTCTAATGAGTCAGCTCTCCGCATCAGGTGGCCAAAGTATTGGAGTTTCAGCTTCAGCATCAGTCCTTCCAATGAATATTCAGGATTGATTTCCTTTAGGATGGACCGGTTTGATCTCCTTGGTGTCCAAGGGACTCTCAAATGTCTTCTCCACCACAGTTCAAAGGCATCAATTCTTTTGAGCTCAGCCTTTTTTTATTGTTCCGCTCTCACATCCATGCATAACTACTGGAAAAACCAGAGCTTTGACTATAGAGACCTTTGTAGGCAAAGTAATGTCTCTGCTTTTTAATATGCTATCTAGGTTGGTCATAACTTTTCTTCCAAAGAGCAAGCATCTTTTAATTTCATGGCTGCAGTCACCATCTGCAGTGATTTTGGAGCCCAAGAAAATAAAGTCTGTCATGGTTACAGCCCAATTTTGGAGACTGAAAGAGATTATCTAGATCTTTCTTGGGTTGATTCCTCTAGGACACTCTCCCAACACAGATCATGCTGCTTCCTCCACCTGAAGAGCCTTGCCCCCTCCGTTTGGCTGGGTACTTCTCCTTTAGCTCTCGGTGCCTCAGGGGAGCCTTCCCAAACTCCCTAAGCCAAGAGATCCTACATCAGCCTTCCAAGCACAGTGGCCTCTTGGTCACAGTTACAACTTTACATTTGTTTGTGAAACTGCATTGTGTTCATCTACAAAACCATACTGTCAACTCCAGGGGGCAGGACTGTGTGCCTGCTCACCATCCCCAGCAATCTGCCTGCCATTCACTCAACAAAAACACTGTGCCAGTTATCTAGAATAAACTTTACTTAAAACCAACTGAGTATGGAATTTAATCACATTTACAAAATACCTTCAGAATAACAGCTAGATGACTGATTGCATAACTGAGGACTACAGCCTGGCCAAGTTGACACATTGAACTGTCTGTATTACTGAAAAAATAGTCACAACCTAAAAGTTTATTTGGTAGGAATTTTTAGGACTTCAAGCCCAGGAGACAGCATCTCAAGGGATGCTGCGAGAACTGCTCTGAGGAGGCAAGGTGAGGAGCCAGGCTGTATAGAAATTTGTAACAAAGGGCAAGTAGTCTGAACATCAAAAGTATTTTTATGAATTAAAGAAAACAAGACATCTCAAGTTAAGGAATTTAGCACCTTTCTATGTATGGGAAGATGCAAGAGTCTGGGGTCACTGAAATCATTTCTTTAATAAGCATCTGAGTTCTCTGGGGCTGGTATCCTGTGTTGTCCTTCAATGCTCACAGAAGGGAGTGGCGGCAGCCTAGTGGCTGCTGGATTGCAGCTGTTGGTCTCCTTCCTGGTTGCCCTGGACAGCTGGAATTGCTGATGACACTGACATCTTTATTTATATAGCAGGAAATACTCCATTTCTCAAAACTGACTATCACATCCCCTAAGATCAGAAACAAGGCAAGTAAGTCCCCTTTAACACAGTGCTGGAAATTCTAGCCAGGGCAATAAGGCAAGAAGTGGAAATCAAAGCCGTATGGATAGAAAAGGAAAAATAAAACTGTCTCTATTTGAAAAAATAAACACAAAACACTGTGCCAGGCACTCTGCTAGGTAGGTCCTCAGCATTCCCAGTGCACATCACATATGAGGTCCCTGACTTCCAGCAGCTTCCATTCTATTTAGGGGAAAGGCTGAAAACAGAACCCATAAACCAGTAAGATTGTAAAAGAGAATCAGCCCCCAAAATGGGCATGCCGTAAGTATTTGTTCAACGAAAGATAAAGAACCTTCTTTAGTTAGTTACTTGACTGTGAAAACTATCAAAGCAGCTTCCACTTGTATCAGACCACAACAGCACAGCTCTGCTCCACGGCTATGCTGGGCTATCAACTGCGGTCTGCCAGGTTCACTTCAAAGGAGCTTAAACTCCCCCAGAAGGTCAAAAGTCACTTCAATCACCAGCGATAGATCTGGTCTGAAAGTGAGGAGACACTGCTTCTAATTCTCAGAACCAGAAGCACATCCATTTTTCCCAGTTGTGCCATGACTCAGAGCAGCCTTAGCTATCTCATGACCCAGGAATTCTGTTACACAGCTCTGGTGATTACAACTTGTGATTTTAAGAGGTTCACGAATGTGCGATAAAAGAGAGTGCAGGGAGGCTGCACAGAGGGTTGGCTCCTTTAAGGCTGGCTCCTATTTCCAAGCCTGCGCCCTTCTATCACCTGGCAGAGGGGCAGAGCATGATGAAAACTGAGCAAGACTGAAAGGCTCACTTTTGCTCTGCAGTCATTCAGGAATATTTACCGAGCACTTCTTTTCTGCCAGGCACTATTATGTGTTCCTGTGTGCTCACTCAGTCATGTCCAGCTCTTTGTGGCCCCATGGACTGTATATAGCCCACCAGGCTCCTCTGTCCATGGGATTTCCCAGCCAAGAATACTGGAGTGGGTTGCCATTTCCTTCTCCAGGGGATCTTCCCGACCCAGGGATTGAACCCAAGTCTCCAGCATTGGCAGGCAGATTCTTTACCACTGTGCCACCTGGAAGCCCTATATGCCTCCCTAGTACTGGGAATATAGCAGAAAATGAATCCAACAAAAAGCCCTGTCCTCATGGAACTGGTGATCTATGGGGAGTAATTATCTCAACAAGCTCTCTCCCCTACACCACGCAGACAAGAACAGCCCTTTGGGTCAAGAGCTGAATGCCAGGTCAGATGTCTGTATGCCCTCCACTGTCCAGGTGAAGCCTCTCAACGATCCTCTTTACCCTCACAGGGCCACAGACAAAAATATCAGCAGTGAGAGACCACTGGGAAAAAAAAAAACTGCTGATACAGATGGGTAACGTGGTGTCAAGAAAGGTTTCCGAGGCCAACCTCGGGCCAAAAGGAGAAAAGGTGAGTGGAATCAGCCAGGCTGCCAGATCAGGGATGGGGGAGGGGTGCTCTACGGGGGATGTAACAGCAGAGGCAAAGTCCTGGAGGAGAAAGAAAGCACAGCTCAATTAGGGAACTGAAAAAGCTCTGAATGGCTTCAGCAAGGGAAGGAGGGGCAGCAGTCACTTTGGCCCCATGGGGAGTTCCTGAATGGTTTTAAGCAAGGGAATGATGGTATTCGATTTGCACTTTAGAAAGGTCACTTTAGCAGCAGAAAATATTGGAGCAGCCGAGCCCAGCAGGGCATTCAGGAAGATCTGGGAGCCAACTGCCTGGAAGCGGGGGGATGACAGAAATGTTGAGTCAGGAAAAGGTCCAAGTTCCTGCCTGAGTAGCTGGAAACTGCAGTCCATATGACTAGGAAGACCCTTTCTTTGCCGGGGAGGAGGAGGGGGCGAGGGGGAAACGGAAGTGTGCAGGGGGCAAGCAGGTAGGTAAAAGGGTACACAGCTCAGGAGAAAAGATTTGGGTAGTGGCAGCAACCGAGGCCACAGGCATGGTGGCGTTCGGGGCAGAGCGCAAGGCAAGGTGCTCACCTGAGGTGACACCCCAACACTCAAGGCTATTCGGGGACAGAGGAGGCTGCAGGCTGCCCAGGAGGGGTGGTGGAAGGAGGAGGAGGGAGGCCATGAGGGTGTAGCCTTCCAGAACACAAGGGGAAAGAGAATTTCAGATGCAGGTAATTTTAGTCTGTGCTGTCAAAGGTCAAACACACCAGGACTGGAAGGTGTGTGCTGGACTGGGCACCAAATTCACTGTGCTGGTGGTGGAATCATGGGCTTGGGTGCCCGAGAGCAGTAAGGCCAGGGACAGGAGGAAAGGACGGTTCAGTGAGACTGGCAGCAAAGGAGAGGAAAGAACTAAGGCTGGAGGGAGAAGTGGGCTCGAGAAAGACAGCAGAGAGCCGAGTATGGTACAGGATAGTGAGTGGGGTCCACAGATAAGATGAAGCTCTCCTAAGAAACAGGAGGGCCAATCGAACAGAACCAGCCCTGAGGACGTGGGAGAGGATGGGGTCCAACAATAGGATGCAGATCAGCCTCGGGGATAAAGAGGGTCCTTCCCTTACTTGACAGAACAGAGGACAAGAGATGGGCACTCCCACAGCTAGGCATGTGAAGGCTGGAAGGCAGTTAGTCTGCCTGCTTCAGCTCACTCTATTAAGAGGACCTACTAAAAGCAAGCCGTCAGGTGTTTGAGAAAGACATGGGAAGTCTAGAACAGTCACTGCAGCAAAAGACAGAGCAAGAAGCCCAAGGAAACACAAGGGAACCACTGAGAAGAACCCATGCCCCATCTGAAGGTGCTTTACAGAGTGACAGGTGATTATATAATTTCTCTAGCCATCCCCAAAAGAGACGGGCAGAGTTCTGCCAGGCGACACCAAGGAAGGGCAGCAGGTACTCAGTGATGACAAGCTGGGATGGAAAAGGAGAAGCCAGGACCATGGATGAGGCAAGGAATGCGGGCAAAAGACTGGAAGGAATGAAGTTCCGAGAGCAGAGAATTTACACTTAGGATATCAGAGGTGGAACACGTAACCCCAGGAGATGACATAGTCTGGCTGTGACCGGGAAAGTGGGTGAAGCAGGGTGGAGAAGTCACTGCTGGAGGGGAGAAGGGCAAGGTGCTAGGTGAGTCATCAGAACCCAGAATGATTCAGAAGTCAGCCAGGCCAAGATGCGTGTGTGAGTGAGTGTGTGCTCAGTCGTCAACTACAGCCTGCCAGGCTCGTCTGTCCATGGGATTTCCCAGGCAAGAATACTGGAGTGGGTTGCCATTTCCTCCTCCAGGGGATGTTCCCAACCTAGGGATCGAACCTACGTCTCTGGTGTCTTTACCTCTGAGCCACCTGTTCCACCCCTGGGGGAAAATGACCTTATGTCAAATGCATAAGTCTTCCCTGGTAGAGGCAGAGAGGCTTGGAGGAGAAGGAGGAAGAAGGGGATAATACACTGAAATAAACCAGCCCCAAAGGAATAGGCTCAGAGCTCCTTCACTAAATGCCTACCACATGCTGCCAAACCAGCAAGAATAAGGCAAACCTTTCTGTGCATCACCTTCTTTACCCCACAATCACACTACACAGTCTTATTCTACAGATGGAAAAATAGAGGCTCACTGGCTAAGAATTCCCCTAAGGTCACAGAGCCTGAACATGCTGGACCCAGAATAGGAGGTTCTGACTTGTGAACATCAAATCAGCTGGGCCTCATCACATTCACAGACAGACAGGGTAGATTGCATTATTTATGCCCCAGCAATCACTTATGCCCCTTCCAGGGCTCTCTAATTGTGCCTCACACCATCTTCAAGGAGGAGGGGTCAGGGGCCACCCTCTGGTGGCTAATAAGCGACCAGCTGTCTTCCTCAATGGCTCAGTGTACTGGCTGAGATGAGAGGCCACAGTAATTACCCAGAGCCCATTAAAAAGAGCCCAGAATGGGATGTGCTAACAGTTCCAGTATAAACACATCAAAATATCAGTTTTTTAGGAAACACTAGTCTGGAATTTATATTCCTAAAAGAGCTAACTTGATCCTACTCAACAAGAAAAATCCCTTCCTTCTCACATTTCTAAACAAAGCAGCCAGTGTTTTAATTCCATGACAATGGAGTTTCATTTTTAAAAGGACAGCAGCCTACTACACTTGTTTTAGGGAGGTAAAAAATATTAGTGTCATAGTCTCAGAGTGATTTAAAACAAAAAACTCTTCCAGAAGGCAGCCTGCCTTTCTGTCCTCAAATACTTCAGATTCCAAGAGAATGTGCCCTCCAAATTCTTTACCCATAACCTCAGCCTCTGACCCACTTGAAGCATCAGCACCTGCTTTACAAGGGAACCTGTTAAGTATTCTTAGCTCAGACCCACCAAGGCTGCACATGGACCAGCCGAGTCCCCTCGCTTCTCAAGAGCTATGGTCATGTTAGGTTTCTTCCCCACTGAAGGCCAGTCTTGTGGGGAGGGAAATAATCTCAGACTGCTGAGGTGAGCGACAGTGATAATGATAAACCCTGGATCAGCTGTTTAATCTTTTTAATCTCCCTGGTCCCTGAAATTCTGATCCTCCCTGGGAGGAAAATGCTATCATCCACATCCATCATAAGGAAATTGCAAATGCACCTCAGACAGCCTCACTCTAATGTATGAGAGAAACATTTTTAAAACAATTTCCCAATGCCAATGGCAGCAACATGTCTGGGCCTAGAGATTATCATACTAAGTGAAGTAAGTCAGACAGAGAAAGATAAATGCCAGAGGTATCACTTATATGCAGAATCTAAAAATGATACAAACTTATTTAAAAAACAGAAACAGACTCATAGACATAGAGAACAAACTTACAGTTACCCAAGAGGAATGGGTTGGGGGAAGGGATAAATTAGTTTGGGATTAGCAGATACATACTACTAGATATAAAATGTATAAACAACAAGGTCCTACTGTATAGCAGAGGGAACTATATTCAATATCTTGTTAAAGACTGAAATGGAAAAGAATTTGAAAAAGAATCTATATATAACATATATATATATATATAATTGAGTCACTCTGCTGGACATCAGAAATTAACACAACATTATAAATCAACCGCACTTCAATTAAAAAAACATGAAAAATAAAATTGCAGTTTCCAAGAGGGCACTGTTTCCAGACACAGGTTAAACAAATGTGCATACTTATACCGAGACAAAACTATCAAACCTTTAAAGAATCTTTGGAGCTTTTTCAATTTTGAAAATCCAAACTCCTAAGGTTAACTATCATCAGCTGTTACTGATACTGTGCTCTCAGGGAAACGGTTCCTCTTTCTCTGTCATCTGTTCATGTGGTTTCTTCATGTTCATTGATTTGGGATGAAGTCCGAGATGTACCTTCTGATTCCTGCCACGAAGACTCATTTCTCAACCATAAAAGAAAACAGCACTCTCGTCCTTCTCCCTCTTTAGCTCCCGCTTGAGATGAGGACGCCTCCGCTTACTTCTGTGGAGTCGGGAAAGCTTATACCCCGGGGTCCCTACCAAATACTTGACTAACAAATTACATACAATGATTTTCAACACCAGGTTTTTTAATTGTGTAAATGCTTTAAGAAGTTAAAAAAATCCCACTTAGAATATATGTAAGATGGAAGGCATCACACTAGACCTTCTTTGCTCACGGCTCCCCTCACCCACAGCCAGCTATCCCAAACTGCCAGCCCCAGGGCCACATCACATCCCTCCACTTCTCCGGAGCTGCCACCACTCTCCCTGGGCCTGTGCCAACCTCTCCTCTCTCCCTGCTGTCACTCCTGCCCCTAAGCCCTGGCTCTGCACACAACAGCTCCGGGATCCCTGAAAGAAGTCCATCAATGTACACGTGCATGCTAAGTCGCTTCGGTCGTGTCCCACTCTTTGTGACCCTATGGACCGTAGCCCGCCAGGCTCCTCTGTCCATGGGACTTTCCAGGCAAGAATACTGGAGTGGGTTGCCATGCCCTCCTCCAGGGGATCTTCCCAACCCAGGGACTGAACCCGTGTCTCTTTTGTCTCCTGCATCAGCCGGCAGGTTCTTTACCACTAGCGCCATCCCAGCAGCTTCCTTCCAATCAAATTTGGATTAAAATTTCAATTCCTGACCAGGGCCCAGAAGGCCAGTGGAATACAGGCCTGCCCTGACAATACCCTTATCTGTGTCCACTTGCCCCAAGGAGTTCCTACCCTCCAGCCACACTGGCCTTTTTGCAGAGGCCTGGGCACTTGAATTCTGTCCTGCTTGGGACTCGGTGTCTCTGTATTTTCCCATGGTTCAATCCCCTCCCTGCACTATTACTGGGTCTCTGCTCATCACCTCTACTCCCTATCTGGCATTACATCATACATCTGTTTCTCCTTTATGTCTCTCTCCTCTCTCACCTGCCCCCAGACATAAAGTGTCTCATTTACTGTCAAATCTCAATTCCTGGTCCAGGTGAACTAGTCAACACACACTTAGCAATCATCGCCTACTCTGCCAAGAATGCCCTCACTCCAACCAAAGGTGATTCTTATCTGCTGAAGACGGATGAAATCACAACCAACCATCTTCCTGGAATAAGCATAAACCGCTCACCAAAGACATGGGAAGCAGGCACGGACACATCTCTGACCACAGTCCAGAGCTCCAGCACCTACCTGTACCCACCAGTCTGTAAGATTACTCTTCTCCAGACAAGGTTAGGAAAACGAAATAAGGTTGCTCCTGTTCTTCTTTCCCAATCTCTCAATTAGCAGAGAAATCAGTATGAATAATTAGTCACTCAGTTCAGTATCACTTTTCTTGTGATCTCACTCTATAGTTCAGGTTTGGGGCGGGGTTTTTAAAACTTTTTTTAACAACTGAATAATTTTTTAAATTGAAAAGAAGTACTTTTCCAAAATAGTTATACTTACTCTCAAAGAAAAATGCCTAGGTTATAGAAGGTTTTTCTTCAGATCTACTTCTGAAAGTTATAGCCATCATGAGAGTAAGAAATGATGCTCATGTATGTATGTATTATCTCATTATTTTGGAAATAAGAATACAATGTTGTGCCATAGCTACAAAATGAACGTAAATATTTCAAAATATCAGCACACAAACAGGAGGAAAGTTCTATAATGAAGCTTGCATGACTCTGAGCTTTAAAGAATATACACTGAAGTCATATCACAGAACAGCACATTTCCTATTGGAAATTCAGGCTCCTAGAACAATAATTCAACTCAATTTGGTATTGATTCTACCTTGTGATTCCAAGCTGAGATGTAGGTTACTATAAAGAGAAGGGGGGAGGGGAGGACCACGTGGAAGCCAACTGATAAAAGTTGGTCAATGAGATGCATGAGATGTCCATCAGCAGAACCAACAAGGCACAAAGTGTGTGCCAAAGAAAAGAAAAACTACCAGTGCTCCGGGCTGGCTCATCGATCTGTTTGGGTTTAGAGTGGCCCTGCAGCTACCACTGTGCCACAGGAGTGAAGATGGCATTAAGCCAAACAAGCTCCAATGGAACATCACCCTCGGCCTTACGGGCATTCATTATACTTGCTAGAAATGCCAAGGTTCACTTTAAACCTAAAATGGGCAGATTTTCTTCCTATCCTACTGTGTCTTTTTAAAGTCCACACAGGGTTAAATAAAAGGGCCGAGAAGTAGCAAAGAAGGAAATATGGGAGGGAGGGACAGAGGGAGTGCCAGGGGAGTGAAAACACAGAAATACAAAGAGAAGAGAGACAGAGGGAGGGGGAAAGACAGAGAGAGTGAACACACAGAGAAAACAGAGACAGAAGGAGTAAGGGAGAAAATGACACCGAGCGAGGAACAGAGAGAGAAGGGGAAAAAGTTCATGGGAAAAGGGAATAGTGTGTTTCATGTTAAAGTTATTTGTTTCCAAGTCGCTTTTTTCCATGTACTGTATTATGCCATATGTGGGAAGTGAGGGCGGCTGGAACTCGGCCCAAGAACATCTGCCACAGACCTTAAAAGCCCTAATAATAGCACAGCTGGTGTCCCCAGCCTAATGAGCTCATTGCCCACGTGACCCTCTCTCCTCAGGGCTACCTCCAGGGAAACGAGGGGCCAAGGGCAGGCCCAGGCACGCCCCCTGCCCTCCCCCACGTCCAGGCTCTCCTACCCCCTCTGCCTCCGTCCTCCCTTTCCTGAAACCACCCCCACCCGTTTTCCTGAGCTAACTTACTCTGATCCACCAGTTCCTCAGGACAGGACATGTTCTCAATATGAAAGGCACATATCAGAAATAGAAGATGGGGACATCGCTACAGATCTTCTGGACATTAAATGGGCAATGGTTATGCCAATAAATAATTCAACAGCTTAAATGAAATGGACACGCTTCCTGAAATATGCAACTTGCCCAAACTAACACCAGAGGCAAATAAAAAGATCTGAAAAGCCTACTAAAGAAATGGAACTCCTAATGAAAAACCATTCCACATCCAAGGTACAACCAGGATGCCACCAAGTGGGCTTTTCTGCCAGGGTACAGGCCCCTTTAGGAGCCCTGGCAAGTCACTCTCTGGGACAGGGAGACTCTAGGCCAGCTTGACTTTCCTGCTGAGCACTGCCTGTTACCAGGAGGAAATCATGAACAACAAAATCAGAAAGGGGGGTGCTGGGGGTGAGCAAAGAAGTGAGGCTTTACAAGTTCAGAAAGTTTTAACCCTCTCTGGAATAATTTTTTGAAACTAATTCTCATCACGGTACGCTTTCAAAAGCCCTCTCGCACTTGAACAAAAGGCCCCTTTAATATCAGGATGGACACGGATTTCAGCGTCCAAGGGGAAACCTGTCTGAAATAGACAAGATGAGACCCCAATAGCACTGACACAGTATCCATAGCAATTGGAAGACAAGCTGAAAAATCTGGTATCTCTCTCAGTCCAAGCAACACATCCTGACCGTAACAAAGAGCCAAATGGACATGATACATGGGGCTTCTTCAGCAGATGCAGACAAAGAGGGCCACGTTTCAGAAACCGCGCTTGGTAACACACAATAGCACGAATGTTTGTAAGCATGCAGCACCAGCCTAGCAAATTACATGATTCTATCCCTGCCTACCAGGTAATTATATCAACAGCAATCACATGATTAGCTGAAAGGTGGGCAATCATTAACTTTTCCTACTGTTCAACACTGTTACACACCAAATTATACCTTGTTAATGCCGTGAATAAGTTATCTAAGCCTTGACAGCTTCCTGTTTCGATTTAAAACACCAATGCCACTCCTGCTGTAAGTTAACATGGCAAAATTCACAAAAATTTAAACAATAATTGTGGTGTTTTAAGGACTATCATAAGTACTTTTATACATTATTCCCTTTTGTTGAAATATTTAATATACTGAGAATCCTTTCCAAAAATAAGAGTTGTTTCCATTCACAAAGCACTAAAAGCATTAACAGAATCAATTTAGTCTTTATCAACCTTGTTCTTTCAATTTCACACTTTTTATGTCATACAGCCAAGGTCAAGTCTGTGGTTCTCAAGTCTTAGAGACTCCCCCGGCTCATCTTCAGGCCCACAACAGTACACCTGACCAAACCATACTAGGGTGTCAGGCAAAACAAAACTCAGTAATACCAATTCTGTCTTTATGTAAATTTTTGGTTTGTTTTAAAGATTTCTTTGCATTAGTTTACTTTTTTTTGTTTTAGAAATACTGCACTAAAATACTGTTGATCTTGATTACTTAAATTTTTGGCAACTACCTCATCCTTAAATGTGCTACCTGAGGCAAGCGCCTCAGCGACTTCACCTTAGCCCAGGTCCGAGCCCACAACAGTAACAATATACCCTGGGTATACTAACGAAGAGTAAACACTCAGGATTCCCAACTACCTCACAGACTGGACAACAGCTGCCTGATGGACCATCTACTAGGCTATGTGTGTATAAGTTCTTCAAGGCGGGGTGGGGGGTGATGGGGAATGGTATAAAACCCACAAGTTTGAGCACAGTTAAAGTCTATGGAGCAAATATTTTACATCATGTTGCATTAAAACCTAACAGTTGCCAAATCACCTTTAATTATCTTATACATTTGGCTCCATTAATTTTTACTCATATATATTTTATACAGTCAATACCACCTCAAAACTAATCACCACTATTCAGATCCCTGTTACAGGATAGTTTTGCCTATTTTTGAAAATGGAATCCTACAGTGTACACTTTTGTGTCTGATCTCTTTGACTCAATTGTGTTGTTCTGTTTTGTGTTTTTTGGCCTCATCAAGTGGCATGCGTGATCTCAGGTCCTCTCAGGGAGAGAATCGGTATCCCTGCAGCAGAAGTGTGTAGTCTTAACCACTGGACTGCCAGAACGACTCTCTTTGGCTCAACATTTGCCTGTAACTTTCATCCATTTGTTGCATGGATTAGCATTTCATTCCTTCGTATTGCTGAGCAGCATGCCGTTGCATGGACATACCAATCTGTGTACACAGTCAATGGACATTTGGGGTTTTTCTATTTTGGAGCTACTGTTAGCAAAGCTGCTATGAACTAAGTCAAGAATATTGGTTTCTGTGGTGCACATATGGAGAAGTGAATCACGGGGTTGCAATGCATATGCTCAGCTTTAGTAAATACTGCCAGTGTTCCCAGTGTTTGTTCTTCTTCAAATGCGGTGCGTGAGGCTTCCAGCTGTTCCACGTTTTCACCAGTGGTTGATATTGTCAAATTTCTTATTTCGTCCATTCTGTTGAGGCTGCAAAAGCATCTCTGCTAAAACAAGCAATTTCTAATTCCTTCCAATTTCATCACAATCCTATAGCTCCAATATCACAAACTGTAAAACCTCAAGTAAGGTGTATGAAGATCACAAAGTGCAGAAAAATCTAACGCAGAGCTTATTGTTTCAGGAATCCATAAAAATACAGACACAAACAGTAAGTGACACAAACCCACATGATATCTGGCGAGGAAACCTGCAAATGTTCACAAATACCAGAAGAATTCTTACAGTCGATGTGCTACTATAAGAGTACAAAGCTAAGCCAGCATCTCTTCTGAACCATAGAGAACCATAGAGTGATACAAGTCTACAAATAAATGCACACCTATTATGTATAAACAAACACAAAGAACATTTTAGCCCGTAGCCTACTTGGCCTCTCACAGAAGAAGGACTCGGGAACCCCACCTATCGCCACAAGAACACTTTCCCCCAGCACTTCCGGTCTCCTGGCCAACCTGTGTGAGTGCTTCTGCACTTGGTATCATCACTGTCCACACGGGGATGGCCACCAGACCCTTTCCTCATACTCAGATCTCTCTTCCAAGCATCAGCCCCAGATGTCCCCCATCCCAAAAGCTGCCCTCGTATCTCAGGGGGTTAAGAATCTGCCTGCAATGCAGGAGACCTGGGTTCATTCCCTGGGTCAGGAAGATTCCCTGGAGAAGGAAATGGCAACCCACTCTGGTATTCTTGCCTGGAGAATCCCATGGACAGAGGAGCCTGATAGGCTACATACAGTCCATGGTGTCACAAGAGTCAGACATGACTTGGTAACTAAACCACCAATCTCACAAGCACATCACACACAGCACCTTCACAATAGCTTCCTCCAGGCCTTCACCTCTGCATAACTGAGAGATGTTAATACAATTTGGAAATCTCAGCCCCATCCTTGACTCTGCCCCCTCCAATCCTACCACCATCACAAAGTCAGAACAGGGCTCATCCTCCCAACATCACTCAAAGGAATCCACCTCTTTCCACCCACAGTATCATTTACAACCCCAGGTGAAGTCACCTCTCTTTCCCCTTGCGTAAAGCCAGAGTTTCACAGAAGGTCTCAGTCAACCCAGAGGTGGATGGGGCCTTGGACCACAGACTGCCCTGGGCACGTTCACCAAGGGCAAGTCAGTTGCCTCCCCTAACTCACCCCTGCCCGGCCACAGCCTTCTCTTAGGAGAGTCTACAAACTGCATCCCTTTGCCATCCTTGTGAACAAACGTTGCTGCAACTTCTGAGTTTGTGAGGGAATTTCTGAGACTTGATTATCCTGATCACTCTCTACCATGCTGTCTTTTGCCAAAAAGAGAATTCAGTATTTCATAAATGATAAAGGTCTGACTACTAAGATGACCAAACTCCCAGGAATATTTACTTTATTCCCTTCCACATGAGTATCATTTCTCTTTCAGTATCAAGAGATTTAACTCACCTAAAAGTCTTTCATGTTAAAATTTAATAGTTGCTATGACATTCCTCTTGTACTTCATAAAAAGTAGTTCCTTCATCTAATAATACAAACTATTGCCCTACCTTGCAAGTACAGTATAACTACATCCACCGCATTAGGCCACATTTTAGTCTATTTTGCCAGTGATTTGCTGTCCTTCCTTATCTACTATGGTAGTAGAAAGAATATTCTGCTTATTTTCTCAAATAGAAAGGCATTTTTTCAGAATTTTAACACCAAACTACACTTCTCCCTTTAAGAGACCTTTGAAATGTCTTGATATTTGTTTCCAAATATTGCATCCAGAGGGATTTCTCTGGGATCCTTGCAAAGTTAACCCCTCCTCCTCAAAGCCAAAGGAGGGAAGATAGCTGTCAGTTGAACAAAAGCCATAGCCTCATCACTGCCTTAGGTCACGGGGGCCATTCCTGTTAGTACCACAAAAATGAAGGCCAGCATATACCCCTAGGGCATGGTACAGATATGCGTTCCAAAAGTATCTGTGGATGAATGGATCATAAGGAGTTCGGTAACTGCAACAATAATAATGGTTAACGCAAAATGCTTACTGAGTCAAGCATACATATTAATCTATGTGATCTTATTAACTATATGAGATTATCATATAAGGTAATGATTCAGGAGCTAGCTGTCACAAACAAGAGTTCTTTGCTGGGTTTAACATATCTGCCCCTGACAAAGCACCAATCTTAAAGGATGGGGAAAGGGGACATGGCTTCAAACACGTCCACAGGATGCCAGGGAGGTCCCTGGTGGTCCAGGGGTTAGGCCTCCCCATTTCCAATGCAGGGGGCACAGGTCTGATCCCTGGTGGGGGAACTGAGATCTTGCATGCAGCATGGCATGGCAAAAAAAGAAAAGAAAAAAAAAAAAAGAGTGCTGGATGCCTATCTAGTATTCATAAAAATAGACAAACAAAATAGTGTGCTAGTTTATCCAGACAGATTGTTACATCTGGACACTTTCATTTTTTAACAAGTGAAAAAAACAAGGCTACATCCTACTTAGGTCCATAAAGCAGAATTGTATAATCCCCATATCACTCAGCATTTTATTTAAAACATTCTAGATGCAAAGGTTGGGATGAAATACTCATCTGGATAGGACTCTTCTCCACAATGAAAGCCTGCATCCGTATGTACCACTCAGAGCGCCAGTGAGTCATACATGTAACAAATTGCTCATTTTCCTGCTCCTCATCTTTCCTCTAAACCATTATGCTGCTATGCCAGAATCATAGGTTTGGATTTCTCTTTGTTTGTTGATGTTTTTAATCCCCCAGCATAAAGCTTACCAACTCCAACTTTGGTCCAACATTGTAACTTGACAAGAATCTGCCTATCCCTTTAAGTAAACCTCCAATTTTCTTCCCAGGCTTGAAATTCTCCCATGTAAGCAAGGCCTACATCTTTGGACTCTTGTTTTAACTAGGAAAAAAATGCCCTTAACATTCTAACTGTGCTGCCAGATCTCTGTTGATGTCAGACCACCGACCCCGCCCCTTCCCCCCCCCAACCACCATTCAAAGTCAAACCAAATTAACTGTTGGAACCCTGTATTCAGAATCACAAAATGTAATGCACTGTCTTACTGAGTTACCTTTCTATTTTCATCCTCTTTGGTCCCCCGCTCACACACTCCAATTTCCATCCAAAATAAAAAATGTGAGGGAAGAATAGAAACAAAGATCATAAAGACGCAGACACTAAAGCACTAACAGCTTCTAGAAGCCTTATTAACCTGAATCCCACTACACTCACTAAATAAATTAACTGTGATGCCCCTCGAGTTAAACAGCAACTAGCAGCAAGGGTTGAAGCAAGAGCTCCTATTATCAACCACTTTTCAGGAATTCCCTGATCAAAGCAAGGCAAAGACCCTGGTTAATGCTGGGAGGATAAAATTACCATGTCGTACCCAGTAAGATGGCAAGTATCAGAAACCCCCCAGAAAATCGGACTTCCCTGGTGGTTCAGTGGTTAAGACTCGGCGCTTCAATGCAGGGGTCTCAGGTTCAATTCCTGGTTGGGGAACTAAGATCCCACATGCTATGTGGCCAAAAATAATAATAATTAATTTAATTAAATACACAGCATAAAACTGTAACAAACACAGGAAATCACAAGTGTTGGTGAGGATGTTGAGAAATTGGAAACCTTGTGCATTGCTGGTGGGGATACAAGATGCTGCACTGATGAGAATAATGGCGTGGGGATTCCTCAGAAATTAAACACAGAACTACCACAGGACCCAGCAATTCCACCTCTGGATACATACTCAAAAGAAATGAAAGCAGGGGCTCAAACAGTTGTCTATACATCCACATTCATAGTGGCATTATTCACAACAGTCAAAAGATGCCAGCAACGTGAGGGTCCAAAGAGAGATGAATGGATAAACAAAATATTTACATACATAGCAATGGAATACTATTCAGTTCAAAAAGGAATGAAATTCTGGTATGTGATACAACATGTTAAACCTTGAAGATATCAGGCCAAGTGAAACAAGCCAGATACAAAACGACAAATACTGTATGATTCCATTCATATGAGATTCTTAGATATTCAAACTGATAAGAGACAGAAAGTAGAATAGTGTTTGCCACGGGCTGAGGGGAGTGGGAGGGTGGGGAGTTAGTGTTTACTCAGTACAGAGCTTCTCTGGGGTAAGATACGAAAGTGCTGGAGATAGATGGTCATGATATTTGCACAACAATATGAATGTACTTAATGCCACTGAACTGTGCATTTTCAAATGGCTAAAATGGTAAATATTATGCGACATTTACTTAACCAAAATTTTTTTAAAGAACTAAAAATGGTCATTGCATTAGGGATTTCCCTTCATCTCTCAGACTGGGGGACTTGAGCACCTTTGGGGAAAAAACAGAATTTGGCAAAGACAGGTAACTTGCTCCCACCCCCGCAGGAGGTTATGAAGGAGCATGGCAGCCCTACAGCCCTGTACCTGCTGGGGAAGCAGCAGGGAAGAAGGAAGGTGGAGAAGGTTATACTTACTGGGGTCAGATCCATTTGCCTTCCATCTGGCTCCACTCTGTCATTTTTGAAGTCTCCCGTATTCACAGTGCACATGACCCTGCCCTGAAGAGTTACTCTTCACAGGGTAGGTGGGTGGATAGATGGATGGATACATGGACCTTTCAACTATTTGGCTAGAATATGGGGAGATGACCCAGTTGACCACTCTGGCATATTTTTAAGAGCTCGAAACACCTCACCACATGAGGGTAGGGAGGGTAAATCACTGGCTAAGTTTTGGGCTGCTTTTCCTCACTTCTGATTAGAATGACAGTTTGTCCCTTCCCTCTTGGGTCCTCCAATTTTAGGGTTCCTTGCATACAAATGAAGGAAGGGAAGGGGAGGGCACTGAGAAGGGAATGGGTTCAGCAGTCTTCCAGCTTTGAGCACCAATTCTCCCCAGCAACATAGGGAGCAAGGGTGTGCTGGCCACTTACCCTTCCCAACATACTTGAAATCTGGCCTTGTGCTTCTAAAAAGAACCACTCTGTGTAACCATGAAGGAATGCCTGACAAGTAACACCACCTCAGGATGTGTTTAGGAAACAGATTAGGATTTAGCAGGTGTGGGCAGGGTCTCCCACTTTGAGGGTTTCACAAGCTCCCAAGTAATGCAGATGCTGCAGGCCAGCCCACCACACGTTGAATAATAAGGCTTTACACTCCTGTAAGTACATCATGAGTAGTTCATATGAAATGCCAGGATGGATGGAACACAAGCTGGAATCAAGATTGCCGGGAGAAATATCAATAACCTCAGATATGCAGATGACACCACACTTGTGGCAGAAAGCAAAGAGAAACTGAACAGTCTCTTGATGAAAGTGAAAGAGGAGAGTGAAAAAGCTGGCTTAAAACTCAACATTCAAAAAACTAAGATCATGGCATCTGGTCCAATCACTTCATGGCAAATAGATGGGGGGAACAGTGGAAACAGTGAGACTTTATTTTCTTGGGCTCCAAAATCACTGCAGATGGTGATTGCAGCCATGAAATTAAAAGACGCTTGCTCCTTGGAAGAAAAGCTATGACCAACCTAGACTGCATATTAAAAAGCAGAGACATTACTTTGCCGACAAAGGCCCATCTAGTCAAAGCTATGGTTTTTCCAGTAGTCATGTATGGATGTGAGAATTGGACCACAAAGAAAGCTGAGCGCCAAAGAATGGATGCTTTTGAACTGTGGTGTTGGACAAGATTCTTGAGAGTCCTTTGGACTGCAAGGAGATCAAACTAGTCAACCCTAAAGGAAATCAGTCCTGACTATTCATTGGAAGGACTGATGCTGAAGCTGAAGCTCCAATACCCTGGCCAACTGATGCAAAGAATTGACTCATTAGAAAAGACCCTGATGCTGGGAAAGATTGAAGGCAGGAGAAGGGGATGACAGAGGATGAGATGGTTGGATGGCATCACCGACTTGATGGACATGAGTTTGAGCAAGCTCTGGGAGTTGGTGAAGGACAGGGAAGCCTGGCGTGCTACAGTCCATGGGGTCGCAAAGAGTCAGACACGACTGAGTGACTGAACTGAACTAAACACTCCTGCAATCAGCTGGGGCCATGACAGCAGTGACAAAGATCAGGCAGAAACAACAACAGTCAAGATCTCCCTCTCATGAGCATCCCCCTCCTCCCACTGCCATTCTTCATCCAAGCCATGACCACTTTGTTCCACCATGAATCTAGACCCTTAGCCACTTCGGCATAATTAGCCAAGGCATCTGCAGTGACTCACTCCCAGCTTTTCTCATTACACTGAAGACAATGCTCCCAGAGGTCAAAGAAATTTGTCCTCCCCAAGAAAAGTGCACTCGTGGTCCTCAAATAGTAACTTGGAGACAGTCTCTGCGCTCACTGCTTACCTGCTTCTCCTAGTTAAAATGCATGATTCAATACTACAAGTGAAGCCAAACCATTTCCAGCACCCTAGAGAGACATTTTAGCTTTGGCCACATCTCAAACTGGAAACTATTTGTTAAGGACCATAATAAAAGGGCTTCCCTTGTGGCTCAGCTGGTAAAGAATACGCCTGCAATGAGAGAGACCTGCTGGGAAGATCCCTTGCAGAAGGGAAAGGCTACCCACTCCAGTATTCTGGCCTGGAGAATTCCACGGACTGTACAGTCCACGGGGTCACAAAAATTCGGACAGGGCTGAGTGACTTTCACTTTCACTTTCATAATAAAAGGAGGTGAGCCTACACTCTACTAGATAATGCCTCCTCTACTTTTTGTGAAACTGACAGCTTGCAGAACACTACTATCAAAAAAAAAAAAATCCAGGCCCACCCAGAGCATATGCTGCTAATGATAAAGAATTGCCTGGAAGGACTTTGATTTTACCAGAACATCAGAGGAACTGATGGAGATCTTATCTAAGTCCTCCAGTCCTCCACATGCATGGATGTTTCTTCTCTGCAAACCTGGAGAGAGAAAAATAAAATCTCATACCCTATTTTAATTAGTATCTATTTTAAGAGCTGCAAATACACCTGCATCTATGTTATCAAATGTAGAATTTACCAATAGCTAATCTGTGTAAACACAAGTCAGGAGACAGTAGCATTTTTCTCAGTCAACATATTCACATTATCTACTAACTAAGCCCAGGCATTAGGAGGAGCACAATGAAGAGGGGAGAGCTCTGAATGGTATGCTAAGGATGGGACTTCCCTGGTGGCTCAGTCGGTATAAAGAATCAGCCTGCAATGCAGGAGACCACCTGTAACACTCGTCAGAAAGACAAACCACTTACTCCACATGTTTGTAGTGATTTTCAACTAATTATTTTAAAAACATTTTTTTCAAAGTCCCCTGAACACCCAGAGCAGGGTCTTCCTTAACATTCAAATGCAGATAATTCATATTCTAGTGGTTCTTTGATTCACTCATATACCTATTTCCCCCCAAAAATGGAGCATCCTTTTCAGATGTCAGTACAAAATCCATTTCCTCTAGGAAGATTACCTTCTGCTTTTAAATGTCCTGGCATAGCATAAAACCTGCAACTTGAAAAGAGCCTAGAAATAATTCAGCTCCAAGACTGTGACGCTGGGGACTTCTCTGGTGGTCCAGTAGTTAGAATTACTTACTTCCACTGAAAGAGGCACAGATTTGATCTCTGGTGGGGAAATAAGGTCCCACAAGCCACGCAGCGGGGCCAGAGGGAAAAAAACCATCAAACTGGGGTACAAATGCTTACGCTGCAGGGAGCCCCCAAAGCCCCAAGCGCAATAAGGTGCATCTTTTTGAGTGCTTCTTGACTCCAGGCAGCAATTTAAAGTATTTTTACACTAAAACAAATAAGATGAATCCTGCATTCTATTCTTCATCAAAGGAGTAATGGAAGTAACACTGAAAATTCACTGAGAAGTCCTGGAAGCCTCAGGCTGAGCCCCCCAATTCCCCTTCCAGGGTTCCTTCAGCCGTGAGGGCTATGAGGGTAAGTTTCAGACCCTTTGGGACTCTATGGACTGTAGCCCGCCAGGCTCCTCTGTCCACGGGATTCTCCAGGCAAGAATACTGGAGTGGGTTGCCATTTCCTTCTCAGGGGGACCTTCCTGACCCAGAGATCAAACCCGTGTCTCCTCTGTCAGCAGTCAGATTCTCTACCACTGAGCCACCAGGCAAAGTCCAGCTTCAGGAGCATCAGTAGAATCCTTTTCCTATTGAGACACGGAAGCCAAAAGACATTCATTCCCAAGGCTGTGAGTGGCTGCCTGAGAGGTCACTGCCCCTGTTAGTCTTCAAAGAGATTTACAGTGCTTCTCACCATCACCGGGGCGAGGCTGGGAGCAGTCCTTCCTAGAACACTGGACCAGAAGCCCAAACAGGGATTTTAAGAGCTCACCTTCCACCGTCTTCTATTTCAGGTACACAATTAACAAATAAATAATTAAAAATGCTTCTCCATGAATAGTGAAGCCATGCAGTCCTTTATAAAACACATGTCAAATCCTTTCTTTAACCAGCTGCACATCATTTGGTACTGTATGTAGCTCAGAGGCACCCATATGGACACATGTGCTATTATTTTCTGTCTCTTCACTAAAACTTTGAACTTTTCAGCAGTGCAGGTGGTCTCCATTTGGATACACCTAATAAAAAGGCAAGTCAAACTAGGGAACATTTATTCAAAAAGAAGGAAAAAGAGCAGGGGAGGAACCAGAAGACCCATTCAACAGTGTTTCTGTATACAACAGACACTCACCCAGGTTAAAAATCTAAGAACCCACAGGAGCCCTGGGGTTGGTGGAAATAGTTGTCCCCCAACATCTTAATCTCCTAAAAGGACCATCCCTTTGTCCTCTCACAGAAATCCAAATACATACCAAATACAGGTGAATTAAACAGAGCAGGGTTCATTGTCAAAACCAAAGGTCATGTGATCATATATTTGAAGAGGCTGGCTGTTGTAACGTTATCCTCAAGTTTACTAAACTGAAAGACAGGTGAAAGACTTGGTTTAATATCAGCAACCCTCAGTAAGTTTAAATGAACTCTTCACCCTCCAATGCCTTTCCCACTGGAGCCCTACAGGAGAAAAGAAGTGCCTCTTTAGGAAAAGAGCCACCTGCCTGCCTGCCTTTCTCAGCTGTTTTCTAGGCTATATGGTGAAACAGAATAATCAAGTCTAGGAAAACACCAACAGCTGCTGGGCAGAGAAAGTCCAAAGTCGGCTCTCCACCTTGGGAGCAGACAGTCACGAGGGGAACCCAGAGGGTTAATTCCAGCCTCATTGAACAATTACAGAGACCTACTATGTGCAAGGTTAGGGGTAGGAGTTCAGAAGAAAGTCTGTATCACATGGCAAACAGTAAAATGCTGCTAGTCTGGAAACAAAGTTTAGAAACTCCTCTCAACGTGAGCAATGCTGTTTCATTTTCAAAGTCCTTTTACAAAATCTGATTTAACCCTCCCAATAAACCTATAAGAAGGAAAATAACTTCTATTATGTTTGCTATCTTATACCCATTAGGGCTCAAAAACCTTACCAAGTCACAAATCTAGTCATGTTGGAAGAAGACCTGAAAACCCTCCCAGGTCATTCAAACTTTTACAGACACTTTCAATCACAGCACTCTTTAATCTTTACAACAGTCCATGGAAGTTTGTTTGGGTTTTGTTTGTTTGTCTTGCAAGGGGTGGGGGGCGTGCAATCCCAAAGAGGGGACAGCCTAGTCAAAGAGGTTAAATAAGCACCCAAGGTCACACAGCCAGCAAAGAGAGGAGCTGTAATCTAATTCCAGGTTCCCCCCTTTAAGTCCTTCTCTAACACACCAGAGAGAAGGATTATGAGCAACACAGCCAGAGTGGAGACACCCTCCACGGAGAGCTGGGGGTGGGAAACCCAATTCCACAGGTCCCTGGGGCATCAAACAGGAAACGGTTGGTGCTGGGACCAAGCTGAAACCCAACTGTGGTCTGACCTGCTGCCCACGGACATGCACTTTCTACCCAGCTCAGCATCATCCCCAAGCCTGGGTCAGTGTTCCAGGTGGCTCGGTGCACAACTGTCTGGGCACCTCTGTGATAAAGATTGGGCCAGAGATCGAAGGGCACACACACGTAATCTTTCCAAACCAAGAGGCAGGAGCCATCTGTCACTCCAGGTCCAACTCAGAACCTGCCAGCCGACCTGTCATCGTCCACCGGAACTTGGGACACCCTCCTTGGTGCAGACCGCCCAGAGCCCCCACCGCTCAGTCTGGCGCCCTCCCTCTCTGCTGCTCTTGCAGTTGGAAATCGGAAAGGACACTGTTCCTAGCTTGTTTGCCTTGGGTGTTTATCTTCACCCCACCCCATAACCAAAAGATGCTCCACTGGCAAGAGTACCCATCCTGCCTACCCAACCGCAGACACTGACAACATTCACCCGTTTGCTTGAAGCAAAGTTCTAGTGAGGCATTTGAGGGGAAAATATTTTTTAATCAGAGGCCTAGACATACTTAGAAAGGGCCCAAAGTGGACGGCTGATTTCAGTTTTTGAACAGGCGCAGCGAAGGGGTCTAAAACACGTAGACTTAAAGGGTAGGGGGCACCCAGGGACAACCGGGGAAGCAGGGGAACGGGCTGTAGATTTGTGTTTTCCTGAACACAACTTGACAAAAGAGGAAGCAATACATTTCATTAAGTTTCTTTTAACTGCAGGAGGCTGACCTTGGAGATTCGAAAAGAAGTGAAAAACTCGGGTCCAAAAAGTGACAAAGTGAACTTGTTAACTCTCGGGATAGAAAGGAGGGGGCCTAAAAGCCATTTGTCCCGTGCCAAACACTCTCAGAAGATGGAGTTTACATTCGTTTGGCGGGCGAGTAGGAAGGGGGTGCCGCTCGCGCTCTGGCCTGGCTCAGCTCGGGGCTCTTTGAAGGTCGCCTCATTGTCACTTCAAAGCGCCGGAGCCGGGAATCCAGGCCACGCGGCGTGACCGACACGACGCTATGGGCACCTTTCTGTGCCCCACGGCCCTCCCGCAGGTGCGGCCGATGCCGGAGGGGGCCGCTCCCGCAGGGTCCCGGCCTCTCGCCGTTATCACTCTATGCACCCACACTCCCGAAACACCTTCCCGACCCATCCCCGAGGGCCCGATGCGCTGAAGCCACCGGTCAGCGGTCCCCGGGCTTACCCTCGAGAGGCGCACGGAGCGCGGCCCCGTAACAGGCGCGATCCCGGGGGCCTCCGGCGCCGGGCTGCCCAAGCGATCGACTCTCCTGGCCGCCTCCTCCTCGTTGTCCTCGGCCCAGTCCCGGCCGCCCGGCGGCTCCGGTTCCCTCCACAGCAGCCGGCCGGGCAGCACCGGGGCGCACGCGGCGGGCTCGGCTGGGGCGCCTCCTCCTCTTTCGGCTGCCCTCCCGCCGACTCGGCGCTCCCGGGCTCCGGGTCCGGGGTTCTGGGACGCGGGGTTCGTCGGGGCGCTCCGGCTCCCCCGCGCTCCCTCCTGCGCCGCCTTCCCGCGCGCGGCCCCTCTCCCGGGGCGCCTTGCTCTTAGCGCGCGGCCGTCAGGGGCTCGGGGCACGCGGGGGCGGCGGCCTGGTGGGCCCCGGGGCGGCGGGCGGGGGCGCTGCTGCGGACCGGGGCAGTGATGCGGGCGCCGCGGCGCGGCCTCTCGCCATGGCTCTCGGCGGGCGGGCGCTTCGCACCTCCCCTCCGCGCTGCCGTCACTGCCCGACGCGCGCCGAGCCCTCCCCTTCCCCCGCCCCGCCTGCGGACCCGCGCCACCACCTCCAGGACGCCCGCCGGGCGGAGCGCGTCGCCGCTGCCCCGTGCCGCGCCGGCAGGTAGCCGGCTCCTGCGCCTTTACCCGCGTCTGGCCTGGAGAAGTCCCGGGCGAAAATACCTATAGCGGGAAAGGTATCCCACACCCCCAGTACCACCGCCTCCGCCCCGAGCACTTGTAGCACTTCTCAGTGTCAGTTCGATCAGTCTATGGGGAGGGTTAAACTCACGCTGAGACTGCCGTGAATGCAGGGGAAATCCAGGCGCTCCGTCCGTGCAGGCCCGCCCGTTCCCTAGGAAAGCAATCCTTAGGCTTAAATGGGGGTGGGACGGAGCCAGGAGGTGTGGGGAATATGAATGAACAAAATGCCACCCAAGGGTAAGGGAGGGAGACAGGGGTGTGGAGGATCAGGAAACGATCCAGGAAGTAAGTGCACACAGGCTACTCTATTATGCAAATCACCAGTGGACAGTTTAACAGGGAACAACACGCATGACCTCATTTCCAGTTGAGGCTGCTGAGTCTACAGCACTGGCCTCAGTCCCTGCCCAAAGGTCATGGAGGACACTGGGAGGACATGGAGAAGACTCAGACCAGAACGGGAAGACCCAAGGAAACTAAACCGGAGAAAACCCTGGTTTCCATTACTGGAAGGGGACTTGAAGAGATGGTGTATAGTAAAGATCGGTTCAAGCAGGAATCATCCATGGATGCTCGCTCTAGGAGGTTGTGGTTTATTGTGGAGCAGATATTTGCCTGGGTTAATGTGTCTCCCCAGTAGGTGGTTTAGGCTTATTAGTAGCAAGAGAAAAGTATTCAGTATACGAAGGGGCAGGGAGACAGCATCTTTACCAGGATCAAAATTGACATCAGGAAGGAAAGCAGACGGAGAACATGTCCTCAGAACACATCACCTAGACAGTATTTCCAGGGAGAATGCAGAACCTGAATCTAATGATAATGAAACCCCAGACAAACCAAAATGAAGAATATCTATTTTAAAATGAGGCAGGGACTGTATTCTTCCAACATGTCAATGTCACAAAAGAAGGCTTGGGAAATGTTCTAGATTAAAGAGTGCTAAAAAGTCTTGACAACTAAATGTGATACCTGGTCCTAGACTGGATGTTTGGGGGAGGGGAGATGCTGTAAAGAACATTCCAATGGACAAAATTGAAATCCTGATAGTAAAGTGTTGGCTCAATGTTAAATGTGCTGATGTTGATACTTGTATTATGGTCGTGTACAAGGATATCCCTCTTCTTAGAATTACACTCTGAAATATTGCGTAGGGCTAAAGAGGCACTATGTATGCAATTTATCTTCAAATGATTCACAAAAAAACTGTTGATGGAAACAAATGCTAAAGTAAATGGGCAAAAAATTAACCATCAGTGAATCTGGGTTCAGGGTGTATTGGAATGTTTCTGTGAGTTTGAAATTATTTTCAAATAAAAAGATTTTGAAAAACCATCAAGTGGGGGATGAGGTGAGATGGGAAGAAGGCAAGAAGTGGTCATAAAAAGACAACCCAAGGGATCCTGATGGTTTTAGGACTTGTGGCTTTAGAATGGGTGATAAAATTTATGTAGAACTGACACACACACACAAAAGTACAAGTAAAACTAGGGAAATTGAGGAAGACAGGTGGACTGTATGATTGTCAATATCATAGTTGTCATACCATAGTAAAGTTTTCCAAATGTTATCATTGGGGAAATTAGGCAAAGGGTATTATTTCTTATGACTGAATGTGAATCTACAATTATCTCATTAAAAATTTCAATTACAAGGAGTTCCCTGGTGGCCTCGTGGTTAGGATTCCAGGCTTTCATTGCCATGGCCTAGGTTCAGTCACTGGTTGGGGAACTGAGATCCCCACAAGCTGCCCAGTGCAGCCGAAAAAAGAATTTTTTTCAGTTACACACACACAAAAAAATGACCATGTATGTGCCAGATTTGTACATAAATGTGCATGGCTGCCTGGGAGTTCACAGAGCAAAAGTGCGGAGCTCCTAGTGGGTTTAGAGCAGACATGAAGCTGTTATCAACAGCGAGAGTTTTTTTTTAAGGACGAAAGGACTATGTGAAGTATAACTGACAGATCAGGTTCCTTCCAGTTCTGTAATTTAAGAATCCAAGAGCTGGGGGATCTTTGAGATCATCTAGTCCAACCTTCTCATTTTCAGGAAACTGTGGGCAGAAAAGTGGTACATGACCAGAGGAGCATCAAATTAGTGGTAGACCCGTAAATACAACTCTTCTCTGCTGAATATGTCCAGTGCTCTTTGCACCTTTACCAGCTGCCTGTCACTCTCCATATCCATGAGATAGAGTCAAGGTCGCTACAGAATTTTGAAGTCATTCATTCAGCCATTTTGAGCCCTTGCCTGTGGCCTTGTGGGAGCAGGGTCCTGATGTTTGGTTCCCAGCACCAGATGACAGACGTGTGATTCTGCTCCTGAGGAGGAGGGGCCGGTCTCCCTCTTACATTCACAGCTTGGAGGAAGCAGGTGGCAGATGGAACCCCTGGAGCGAGTCAGCCCCACCTCCCCAAGCTATGGGCCCTGAGCTACTTGAAGCTGCTTGTAGCCTGCTACCGCTGCAAGTCAAGAGTGCAGGGCCCTGGGAAGGATGCAGGATGGATATATGGAAGAGAAAACAGTCATTGCCCTGGCAGGTCCCAGTCTCATCCAACATCAGGCAGAGGTGCCTGCACCAGAAGTGACTCTGGCTTCCCTTGGGCCATGGAAAGTCACTATTCTTTTCTTTTGTCAAATTGAATCAAAATCAAAATCAACACATGTTTATAGATATTTGTCAGGCTCTGAATTAGTTACTGTGGGAAAATGCATACAAACAAACGAACAAGCAAAAAATATCTGATCCTTGACCTTTAGGATCCCAAAATATAGCAAGGGACCCAGGATGGAAATGGAGAAAATGACCTGACCAAAGAATGAAGATGTTAGCTTTGTTGGGTCAGGTTCTCCTCAAAAGCAGTGTTAGAGAAGGGCTTGAGGGGAGTAATCCCATGGAATAGAGGTGGGAAAAGGAATCAGGAGCACACAAAAGAGAGAAGGAGAGAAAGCCCATCCAAGAGTGCTTGGTCTAGGTGGTAACCACTATGATCAACTGAGCTCAGTCCCACTGTGGTGGCCCTTTGAGGAACTGCAAAGAATGCAAAACAAAAGGAGGGAGCATCTATCCACCAGTTCCTGCCTCCCATTGGTCAAGCGGATGCTGAGCAAAAAAGTAAACCAAACAAGTATGACACAGGACATACATATGTAAAATGATGCCTGACGTACCAGCAGAAAAGCATCCTGAGGGCAGGGATTTTTGTCTGCTTTTATCACACTGTTGCTTTCCTAGCACCAAAACCAGTGCCTAATTCATAATAGATGTCTAATCAATAGATACAGAATGGATGAAATACTATCTTAGGTTGAGGATAGAAGAAATTATAGAAAATAGATGCACAAGTCATTTTTCAACAATTTGTATATGTATGTGCCTATTTGTGCCAGGTATTGGATAGTCCAGGTATTGGATAGGGTGACAGTATAGTGAATAAAACAGGTATAATCCTGGCCTTATTGGACATTGCCGTCTAGGAGATGAATCGAGTAATATGATACATGAACACATATTCAATTAGCTTGTGACAAATGCTTTGAAGAAAAGGATGCAGGCACTAGAAGTAGGTAATAGGCATGTTCATGATAATTGGTCTGGGAGGACCTGTCTAAGGAGGTGACCCTTAACGTGAGATCCAGAGGAAGGACAGGAGCCGACCAAACAAAGGGGAAGGGGACAACATGAGATAAACACAGGCAACAAAGACCCTCTATGGCTGGAGTCATGGGGAAGAGCCAGACCATGGGTTTGTGACGGTTTCAGTAAGGAGAAAAGAGTTTTAGGTAAGACAGTGATGTCATCAAATGCAGATTTTTAAAAAGTTCCCCCCAGCTGCTGTGTGGAAGATGGACTCAAGTGGACAACCAAGAAGATCTCATGGCTTTGGAAGGTATAGAGAGGACCAGACCCCTTCAGGGCCAGCCAGGGAGGCATGGCTTCCATGGCCTCTATCTCCACCACCTCTGCTGCCCGCCAGTCATACTTCAGTGATGTGCTGACACCCCACTGTAACACACGTGGGCCCCCCAAATTGAACTCGTAGAGTGTAGGTTTGCATAACTGAAGGTTCATTAAAATCAGTATTTCTCAGACAATCTTACAGTTACTATTCTTTTTAAAAAAAGGAAAAAATGCTTCTATTCATTTCATAGATATATAGGAAATAGGTCAATTATTACAAATAAAGCTTAAACTGACATGGAGCACCCTAAATGATTGTGGGGGGAAGATACTCACCTGTAACCACCTCCCACACATACATCTTCCAAGAAAAGGCCTTGAACCATTCTAGACCAAGAGCAAAAGTCCAACTACATTAT
The DNA here is from genome assembly GCF_054371585.1 of Giraffa tippelskirchi. Lineage (NCBI taxonomy): Eukaryota > Metazoa > Chordata > Mammalia > Artiodactyla > Giraffidae > Giraffa > Giraffa tippelskirchi. The sequence goes on along the minus strand of NC_137283.1, from coordinate 13,842,265 downwards.
ACCCACTCTCACATTATCACTGAATGGCTTATCCAAGGGTTTTAATCTAACATTTATTGAACACATATATGTTCCAAGCACAGTACTAAGTGCTTTAATTATAACAGCTCAGTGAATCCTCACAGCAACTCTATGGGGTAGCTATTAACATCTGTAGTTTATAGATAAGAAAACTGAGCCTCAGAGAAGTTAATTAACTTACCCAAAGTCACATACTATGGACAAGGTCAGAATCCAATCCAGGCTTCTAGCCTCATATGACTAATTAAATACATTGCTTTGGTTCTTCTGCAGACAAAGTAGAATCGCTCAGTCTTAGAAGATGGGAAGGATAGCGAGGTGAGGATTGGGGTGGGAAAGTAATCTTATGATTAAGACATGTAGCCTTTATGTTTATAATGCTGACCCATTGCTCACAGATTCCTCAGAAGGGAAAAAACATGGATTAATACCAATAACCTCTTTATTGCATCCTGTATTAATCTTGAGATTTTAAATACCATCTAAACATAGCCATGGATAAACATAAACATAGCCATGGATAACTTCCAAATTTATATTTTTGGCCTTGACTTTCCCTCCTGAACTCCAGATTCATCAACAAACTTCCTACTTGACGCTGCCATTTGGATGTCTAATAGACATTTCAACATTCTGTGTCCTAACCTGAACTGCTGGTCTTTCCCCAGTTTACTCTTCCAGGCACCCAGATTTCAGAGGCTCATGCCAAAAACCTTATAATTGTTTTTATCTTTTCTCTATTTTTTGCAATGATGGTATTTATATTTTTAATTAATTTTATTGGAGTACACTTGTTTTATAATGTTGCATTAGTTTCTACCACACAGCAAAGTGAATCAGCTCTATATATACATATATCCATCTCATTTTTGGATTTCCTTCCCCTTTAGGCTACCACAGAGCATGGAGTAGAGTTTCCTGTTATATACAGTAGATTCTAGTTAGTTATCTATTTTATACATAGTATCGATATTTTATATATAGTACCAATAATGTATACAGCCAATCCCAGTCTCCCAATTCAGCCACCCTCCCCTGTCCCCCTTGGTGTCCCCACGTTTGCTCTCTTTGTCTGTGTCTCTATTTCTGTTTTGCAAATAACATCATCTATACCACTTTTCTAAATTCCACGTATGCACATTGATATATGACATTCATTTTTCTCTTTCTGATTTACTTCACTCTGCGTGAAAATCTCTAGGTCCATCCACGCTTCTACAAATGTCCCAATTCATTCCTTTTTATGACTGAGTAATATTCTATTGTGGGCTTCCCCGGTAGCTCAGTGGTAAAGTATCTTCCTGTCAGTGCAGGAGACTCGGGTTCAGTCCTTGGGTCGGGAAAATTCCGTGGAGAAGGAAATGGCAACGGACTCCAGTATTCTTGTCTGTGAAATCCCATGGACAGAGGAGGCTGGTGGGCTACAGTCCATGGGATTTCAAAAGAGTTGGACACGACTTAGCGACTAAATAACAACAACAATATTCCATTATATATATATGTATATATATACATATATACATATATATATACATATATGTACCACGTCTTCTTTATTCATTCTTCTGTTGATGGACATTTAGGTGTTTTCATGTCTTGGCTATTGTAAATAGTGCTGCAGTGAACATTGGGGTGCATATGTCTTTCTGAATTATGGTTTTCTCTGGGTATATGCCCAAGAGTGGGATTTTTTTCAACCCCACATCCAATCTGTCAGCAAGTCTGTTGCTTCTACCTTCAAAATATAAGCCAGAATCTACTTACCACTGTCACTATCTGCAACTTACTCCAAACCACCGTCATTTCTTCCAGATTCCTACAAGAACCTCCTGATTTTCTGACTGCTCCCCTGGCCCCCATCTCCCCTATAGTCCATTGTCCACACAGGAGCCATGTTCTGGAAAATGTGAGTCATATCATGACCTTCCTCTGTTAAAGCTCTCTATGTCTCCCCAGTTCTCCCAGAATATGAGCAAAAGTCTTCCCAGTGGCCCATTAGACCTACACTATCTGCCCCCGACCTTATTTTCCTCTTTGCTCGAACTCACTCACTGCACAGGCACAATGGTCTCCTTGCTGTTCCTTGAACATGCCAGGGACACTCTCGCCTCAGCACTTTCGCTCTGTTCCCTTTGCCTGGAATAGCCTTCCCCTCACCTCAGTGAGGCCTCCTTGAACCACCTCGTTTAATAATGCCACTTCTTTCCCCCTGGCATCCCAATCTCCTTGCCTGCTCTATTTTTTCCTTATTTAGCACATTTTAAAATATTACAAAATGTATTTATTATTGTTGATTTTCATTTCCTCTTTCTGGACTCATGAGAGAGACATATGCCCTCATGTATGTTCAGCACAATGTCTAGAACATAGTAATCGCTCAATAAACATTTGTTGAATGATCAAGCCTTCAGAATCTAACCAAAGATCAACATTTTATTGTTTAGGGTCTAAAAAAGATAGTATTTTTTTTTTATAGCAAAGTTAAAAGATCTTGAGACTATGTCCTAAACTGGCTGCCTTTTCACAGCCCATTGTGAAGTGAACATCTATCAAAAACCTGCTAGATCCTGTTTGTTTTCACAATCTACCTTATTATCCTTGGGGTAATGAATGTCCCATATTACTTTATGATTATTGTATAAAAGAACTTCTTATCTGCAAGTTCTAGGATTCCACATTTCATTGGATGACTCTAAAGTGGACGCCAGCTAAACCTCAGGCTTTCATGGACTTTGAGTTCATCTAATCCTCTTTCTAAGCTAAAGATTCCTTATCGCAGTTTAGCCTGATAGAAAACTACCTCTGCTATTTTAATTCTCTAGTTGCTCCTATCTAAATCTTTCCAAATTTATATGCCTTTCTGAGTTTCTGGTGCATATTTTAAGTGTGGTTAATATCCTGGAGAAGAAAATGGCAACCCACTCCAGTATTCTTGCCTGGGAAATCCCATGGACAGAGGAACCTGGAAGGCTACAGTCCATGGGGTGGCAAGAATCAGACACAACTGACTGACTGTCACAATATTGTTCTAGCTGCCTGTTTCCTAGTGTTGTCTGTATACATTTTTTTTTTTTTTTACTTTCCCCCAAGCAAGGGATTCTTTAACCAGGGTCCAAGGGAGTCCCAGGATAGATGTTAGGGTTTATTAATGACAATGGACTAAAGTGATGTAAGGGCTTCCCTGGTGGCTCAGTGGTAATGCAGGAGACCTGAGTTCGATCCCTGGGTCAGAAAGATCCCCTGGAGGAGGAAACGGCAACCCACTCCAGTATTCTTGCCTGAAGAATACCATGGACAGAGGAGCCTGGCAGGCTACAATCCATGGGGTCTCAAGAGTTGGACATGACTTAATGACTAAACCACCACCCACAAAATGATGTAATCAGCAACTCTAAAATATAATGGCCAAATACAATGGCTTATTGTTTGCTCAAGTAACAGCCTAGAGTAATTCCAAATTGTTTCAGTTCAGTTCAGTCGCTCAGTCGTGTCCGACTCTTTGCGACCCCATGAATTGCAGCACGCCAGGCCTCTCTGTCCATCACCAACTACCGGAGTCTACCCAAACCCATGTCCATCGAGTCGGTGATGCCATCCAACCATCTCATCCTCTGTCATCCCCTTCTCCTTCCGCCACCATTCCTACCCAGCATTAGGGTCTTTTCCAATGAGTCAACTCTTCGCATGAGGTGGCCAAAATATTGGAGTTTCAGCTTCAACATCAGACCTTCCAATGAACACCCAGGATTGATCTCTTTTAGGATGGATTGATTGGATCTTCTTGCAGTCCAAGGGACTCTCAAGAGTCTTCTCCAACACCACAGTTCAAAAGCATCAATTCTGCGGCGCTCAGCTTTCTTCGCCGTCCAACTCTCACATCCATACATGACCACTGGAAACACCATAGCCTTGACTAGACGGACTTTTGTTGGCAAAGTAATGTCTCTGCTTTTAAATATGCTATCTAGGTTGGCCATAACCTTCCTTCCAAGGAGTAAGCGTCTTTTAATTTCATGGCTGCAATCACCATCAGCAGTGGTGATTCTGGAGCCCAAAAAAATAAAGTCTGACACTGTTTCCACTGTTTCCCCATCTATTTCCCATGAAGTGATGGGACCAGATGCCATGATCTTAGTTTTCTGAACGTTGAGCTTTAAGCCAACTTTTTCACTCTCCTCTTTCACCTTCATCAAGAGGCTCTTTAGTTCTTCTTCACTTTCTGCCATAAGGATGGTGTCATCCGCATATCTGAGGTTATTGATATTTCTCCTGGCAATCTTGATTCCAGCTTGTGTTTCTTCCAGCCCAGCATTTCTCATGATGTACTCTGCATATAAGTTAAATAAGCAGGGTGACAATATACAGTCTTGACGTACTCCTTTTCCCAAATTGTTTCACCCACTTACAAAAGGACTCGGGCTAATTTTGACTGCCGTCTTAGGTCACGCTGGGCCTGGCCATCTCAATTAGGTGCTGTGGTAAACAGCATGGAAGAGGTTTTATGAATCAGGCCTGGCAGGGACACACATATCACTTTTGCTCAAATTTTACTGACCAGAGGTCCTAGAGACATGGCCACATTTAACTGCAAGGGAGGCTGGGAAATATAGGCTAGCTGGACAACCAAGAAGAATGGGAAAACAGATTTTTGTGTTCAGCTAGCATTTGCTGCCTAAAGGGGTCTGGGAAACAGACACATGCACAGACTATGTTCTTTTGCTCTGTTTATTTTGTGTTATTTTGAGAATTATCAAGAAAATGTGCTTTATCAGTAAAAACTATAAGCTTACGGCTTTACTATACTTTATGCTTCACCAGCATGTATGACGTTATATGATTGGCTCAGCTGGGTCACATGACTGTAAGGACTTAGGGTTATAGTCTGTTACTAACAAAACATACCAGTACATATGGTCTGGTAAGGTGCAAGGCATTATCATGCCATCATACCAGGTTCTGACATGTGTTAATAAGAATTGAGCAAAACCTATTGGGAGGGATACTCCATCCACATCTCTCATGGCCCTGGAGTTGTGTGCAGCCCGCGCCAGCTGCCAGCCCTGCATCTCTCACTGACTGCCTCTCCTGGACACTGAAGGCTGCTCTGCTTAGTGCAGTGGCCTGAAATTTCTGGGGAATCGATGACTTTGTACCAGAAGTTCCTCTGTCCCTTAGGGCAATGTATGTTTTATGCTGGCTGCCAGACTCTTCATGTGATTGTGAAAGTGAAAGTCGCTCAGTCATGTCCAACTCTTTGCGACTCCATGGATTATACAGTCCATGGAATTCTCTAGGTCTGAATACTGGAATGGGTAGCCTTTCCCTTCTCCAGGGTATCTTCCCAACCCAAGGATCAAACCCAGGTATCCTGCATTGTAGGCGGATTCTTTACCAGCTGAGCCACCAGGGAAGACCTTGTGATTAAGTTCCAGTTATTTTTGCTTGATTTAACATTCTTCACTGGCCATCTTCCTTCCTATCTCACTTCTCTGCCCTCCTGCCTGTGTTTCCTTGTTGTTGCTGTTTAGTCCCTAAGTCGTGTCCATCTCTTTGCGACCCCATGGACTATAGCTGGCCAAGCTCCTCTGTCCATAGGATTTCCCCAGGCAAGAATGCCAGAGTGGGTTGCCATTTCCCACTCCAGGGGATCTTTCTGCTCAGGGGTCGAACCCGAGTCTCCTGCACTGCAGGTGGATTCTTTACCGCTGAGCCACCGGGGAAGCCCTGTGTTTCCTGGGATCACCAAATCAATTGCTTGCATAGGTATGGTCTTCTTTTGGAGGAATATAAACTAAGACACCTATCCTACCATGAGTATTACACATATTAGTCAGTGTGTATGCTCAGTACAGACTCTACTGGAAGCCATCAAGGCAAAGAGCCTCAGAGAAAATTCTTTAGACACGCTGTGATTATGTCACAATAGAAGAACGGCAAGGAGAGATAGGGTCAGCTGTTTCTGAACTACAAGGACTCTGAGAACAAAAGTAACTATCTGGCACTGCTCAGCTCCAGCAAGTAGAACGTTCTTCTCCTGGTGTTACTCAATTTATCGCCTTTAGCAAAATAAAGCAGTTGACCAGTACGAATAGATTCCTGTTTCTTTGACTGGGCCCCAGGGATAAAAAAAACCAATAAGAAACAAACTCCATGTAGGGTATAATAACTTGGCAAACACGAAGCTGTTTTAGCTGACGGAATAAGGTGAGGAGACACAGCATACCTTATTCCTCCCAAGCCCACCCTACGTGAACCAATTAAATGGAGGATGCACCAGCCGCCTCTTAAAGGAAGATGCTAGGCCTATCTGTTAGCTGAGTAGACAAAGAAGGACTTCCAGGAACGGGAACAAATTGCTCATTCCTTTCATTTTACTTGAATCACCCCATGGGACAGGACACAGAAGCCACCTCATCCCACGTGAGATGACCTTATTGCCAAAAAAAGCACAAGGCACAGGGCAAAGTGCGAGAGTACCTGAGTCTGACCATCTTGGACATTCTGAAGAAAGGGTGGACCTTCTTCCTGTAAAGAATTCCAGTGTGAGTCAGCTGCCACTCAGAAGCCTTATTTGAAGTGGCCTTCAAGGTCATACATTCCAGTGCCAAGCAGGAAAAAAAAGGACACACGCTAAAAAAAAATGTAAGTCATTGTTTTCCTTTTCCCCTCCATTTCAAAAGCTTGTTGAGCAGGACCCATCTTATTGATTCTTTTCCTCCCCATCTCAATTAATCTGAAAGATTGGCACACTGCTTCTGTTTCTTTAATATTTACCCTTAAGTGTTTAACAAATTTATGTTTCTTTAAGAAAAAGACATTGATCTTACTTGAGGATGTACTCTAGGAAAACAAGAATAAACTCAAATAAGGAACCTAATCCTTCACATGCAAAACATAATGATAAAATACAATACGTGTCTGGAGCATCTGGGAATACTAGGCAGTAAGAAGTGGTCAAAACACAAAAGCAAACCCAACCCAAAATGATGGGGTATCTCATAGGGCCCAGGAAAGACTTTGCAACTGCCAAAGCTGAGAGAGCTTCTAATGGCCAAAGAGGTCCCAATGGTCAAAGCTGAAATAATTGAAACACCAAAATAAGGCAGTACTGGATTTTAACGCCAAGTACAAAATAAATAGCCATGAATCCACACTGATATAAATAACTGATTGAATGAATAAATACACGGTGGACTTCCCTGACAGTCCAGTGGCTAAGACTCCACTCTCTCAATACAGGGGACCTGGGTTCAATCTCTGGTTAGGGAACCAGATCCCCAGAGCCACAACTATAAGATCATGCAAGTGGCAACTAAGACCCAGTACAGCCAAAAGATAAATAAAATATGGACTTCCTTGGTGGTTCAGTGGCTAGGAATCCACCTGCCAATGCAGGGGACATGGTTTGATCCCTGTTTGGGAAAGATTTCACATGCCACGGAGCATCTAAGCCCATGCACTGCAACTACTGAAGTCCATGCGCCTAGAGCTCATGTTCTGCAACAAGAGAAGACACTGCAGTGAGAAGCCCGCACACCGCAACTTAGACCCTGCTTGCCACAACTAGAGAAAGCCCACGCAGAGCAAAGAAGAGCCAGTGCTGTCAAAAATAAATAAAGAAATACAAAAAAGTCATAATTTAAATAAATGAATACATGGGGAAGCAGAGACAAATCTCTCATATAGAGGAATTTCAATTAGAGTGTATAGATCTCTACTCTCATGTGGGTAGAGAATAACTCCGTACTCCACAAGTGTGGACTGCACATAGTGACTTTCTTCCAAACGGTATAGTATAGAAAGGGATAAGAAATTACTTGACAGTGGAGAAACATGATAAACACCAGTTCAGCAAGGCAATCAAGGTTTTCAGTAGTGATAAGTCAGGTTGATAGTATGTACTTTTGATGTGATATGATAAGAATAGCAGTTTGCCACTGCGGGCAACCTCTCCCAAACCCACAACCCCGGTCTTATCATGAGAAATATATCAGAAAAATCTCAGTTGAGGGACATTCTAAAAATATCTGACCAGTACTCTTCAAAACTGTCATGTTCATCAAAAACAAGGAAAATTTGAGAAACTGTCACAACCAAGAGGAGCCTTAAGGAGACACAACTAAGTGTCATGTGGTATTCTGGATGAGATTCTGGAATGAAAAAAGAGCATTCAGTAGAAATTTAGGGTATCTGAATGAAATATGGACTTTAGTTAATAAGGTATCAATATTTTTTCATCATCAATATTTGCAACAAATGTACCACATTAATGTAAGATATTAATAATAGAGGAAATTGAGCATTCGGCATATGAGAACTCTTCTACTATCTTTCCAATTTCTCAATAAATCCAAAAACTATTCCAAAAAAGTTTATTTCAAAAATAGTGGTGAACATTGAAATTGGTATAATTTAAGGTCTAAATAACTGTCAATAATATGATAAGAATGTTTAATGCATTGGTTATTAAAGAAAGTGAAACTGTTAATCAAGCTTCTCTGTCCATGAAATTCTCCAGGCAAGAATACTGGGGTGGGTTGCCATTCCCTTCTCCAAGGGATCTTCCCGACCCAGGGATCGAACCCAGGTCTCCTGCATTTCAGGTAGCTTCTTTACCATCTGAGCCACCAGGAAAGCCCTATTAAAGTATTATTTAAATGGTAAAAAAAATGAATGACTTGAAATTAAAATACAATTTCTACTAAATCTGGACTGTTAAGGGAGAGGGAAGAAGACGGAGAAAGGAGATCAGTCTAATGGCTTCATCCTTTGTAGTGTATGATATTGATGAAGAAATATGTTTTTTATTTTTTTAGATATTAGGGGTTATTGCTAGAGAAACTGAATAAGCTGTTGAACATCCAAATCAGTGGAGGGGAACACTGATAAAGTATAATAAAGTCAAAACAAAATATGGTAAGAGTAAGGGTCAGAGGAAAGACTGAGAGGTAAATTTTCCTTTAGAAAGAGAAGACTCTCAGGGTGAAAAAACAAAGTCTAGCTTTCTGGTGTTTGCAAAAGACAATGATTTCTTTTTAAAAGTTGGAAGTAATGGGAAGGGCAAGAATACAACAAAACAATGCACAATAAGTTAAAACAAAAAATAAAAAGAAAGCATAATATGGCAGCAGTGTCCTCAACTCCTGTACACTTGCCTTTCCTCAGTCAGCTCGCATACAGCCTGAGTCCATTACACGCAGAACTGCAGGGAGTTCTGCCCTTTCCCCCAGTAAACCTGAGGATCCTAAGAAATATTTACATGTTACAAAAATTCCTCCTATTATTCTTGTCACTTCTTGTGCTTGCCTCCAGATGACTGTTGCAGACCCCTCACCTCTGCAGAGCTCATCAGCCAATACCACTCAGAGGTCCTCCAGCTGTCCGTCTGAGCGCAGCTAATACAAGGCTGTCATGCTTAATTAGATTTGACTAAAACCGTGGATAATAATTACACGTTAGCCCAGTTAATCAGATGGAAAGACTCGATGTTGTGATATGTCATTTACCCCCAAATGAATCTGTGAATTTTATGTAATTCCAGTCAAATATCAAAGACATATATATGACAATATATCCTAAACTTCATATGGGAGAAAAATACATAAGAAAATATAAGACAATTAAAAAAACAATCAAAGGGTATTAATTTTGACCGCAAAGCGACATATAACATAAAGTGACAGTAATTAAGGGGCTATTTCTGTCATAGGAATTGCACAGAACTGAGAGTTGAAAAGCAGAATTATGTATATGTGAGATTTTAATTTTGTGGCTAACAACACACTATTTTCCCCTTGTTATAATAATTTAGATTCTTCCCTTGGGCTTCCCTTGTGGCTCAGCTGGTAAAGAATCCGCCTGCAATGTGGGAGACCTAGGTTCTATCCCTGGGTTGGGAAATTCCCCTGCAGAAGGGAAAGGCTACCCACTGCAGTATTCTGGCCTGGAGAATTCCATGGACTATACACTCCATGGGGTTGCAAAGAGTCGGACACAGCTGAGTGACTTTCACATTTCAGATTCTTTGTTGTTGTTCAGTCACTAAGCTGTGTCCAACTCTGCAACCCCGTGGACTGCAGCACATCAGGTTTCCTTGTCCTGCACTGTCTCCTGCAGCTCAAACTCATGTCCATTGATTCGGTGATGCCATCCAACCATCTTATCCTCTCTTGGCCTCTTTTCTTCTTGCCCTCAATCTTTCCCAGCATTAGGGTCCTTTTCAGTGAGTCGGCTCTTCTCATCATGTGGCCAAAGTATTGTATCCTCAGCTTCAGCATCAGTCTTTCCAATGAATATTCAGTGCTGATTTCCTTTGGGATTGACTGGTTTGATCTCCTTGCTGTCCAAGAGACTCTCAAGATTCTTCTCCAGCACCATAGTTTGAAAGCTTCAGTTCTTCAGCACTCTGCCTTCTTTATGGTTCATCTCTCACATACATGTATGATTACTGAAAAAAACATAGGTTGGCTACTGGAAAAACCATGGGTTTGACTATACAGACCTTTGTTAGCAAAGTGATGTCTCTGCTTTTAAATACGGTGTCTAGGTTTGTCATAGCTTTCCTTCCAAGGAGCAAGTGTCTTTTAATTTCATGGCTGCAGTCACCATCTGAAGTGATTTTGGAGCCCAAGAATATAAAATCTGCCCCTGTTTCCACTGTTTCCCCATCTATTTGCCATGAAGATGGGACTAGATGCCATGATCTTAGTTTTCTGAATGTTGAGCTTTAAGCCAGGTTTTCACTCTGCTCTTTTCACCCTGGATAATCAAATACAAATTGGTTTAGTGGAAGAAAACTGTAATAAGTTTTATTACCTCTATGGTGCCCATTGTGACACGGGTTTTAGGCAAAATCCTGGGACAAATCAGAGACAGCATTTTTCAAAAAGCCACTTTTCTCTAAGTGTTCCAGTCAGTCTTCTCTAATTTCTTTTTAGTTCTTCTCATTTTGAAAGAGATAGTCCTGATAATATATCCCTATGGGCCTCCCCTCATCCTTAGAAATTTCAAAATTAACAGCTACCACCAACACGTTCAGCAGTTTTTTTTTTAAGTTATGAAAAATTTAAAATGTAAAAATAGACTTGTACAGTGAGCTCTATGTATTCACTGCCAGCTTCAACAGTTATCAATGCAGAACCAATCCATCTGTAGCCTCACCCAATCCCTTCATCTCTTGAATTACTTTGAAGCAAATCCCAATGCCAGACATCATATGATTTCACCCATAAACATCAGGGTTACAACTGGGGCTAAGATTAGAGTCAGGGCTAAGATTAGGTCTAGGTTTGCAACTGAGTGAGTTTTAGGGTTATGGCTTAGGCTTGGTTCAGGGCATTTGCTAACCTTAGTACAAAGAGAGCCCTAGGGCAGAGGTAGGCTACATCCACATCCAGGGCTATAATTAGGATTAGGGTTAAGGCCAGTGGAATTCTCATATGGTGAATGCAGCACCTGTTGTTGATTTCACATTCAGGTTTTCTTTACCTGGCTATGGCTCATCCTCCGTTCACCTCCTTCTCCTGAAATTTACTCGTAACTGTTATAACCCTAGTAGGAGAAGGCAATGGCACCCCACTCCAGTACTCTTGCCTGGAAAATCCCATGGATGGAGGAGCCTGGTAGGCTACAGTCCATGGGGTCGCTAAGAGTCAGACACGATTGAGCGACTTCACTTTCACTTTTCCCTTTCATGCACTGGAGAAGGAAATGGCAACCCACTCCAATATTCTTGCCTGGAGAATCCCGGGGATGGCGGAGCCTGGTGGGCTGCCGTCTATAGGGTCGCACAGAGTCGGACACGACTGAAGCAACTTAGCAGCAGCAGCAGTTATAACCCTAGTACTGGAAATCAGGCTGGCCATCCCTGGCAGCATGCAGTCCCAGTTTGACTGCTGTAGGCATTCTCAAGTGACATCTTGCCTCAAAGTGGGACCAAAATCTGTGTGCAAGTTATGGCTCCAGCTCCCAGCAGGTACAGGCCAAATGTAGTCTCCATTGCCTTGCTCTTCCCATGCCCTGTCCTGTTGCCTTCACTGGCCTCCCCTACAAGCACTTTACCAATAAATCACATGCACAGAAATTCCCTTCTCAGCTTCCATTTCTAGGCAACTCAACCCAAGACAGTGATCAACAACCCAAACATAGGAAGAAAGGAGATGAATGTTCTGAGCTGTCAAAAACTGACAATCACCTGCTTATCTTAATAAGAAGAGGAAATAAGATGCATAACTTCCATTGACTACATTTTCCTACTCCAAGGACAAGTCTTTTCTTCTCTCTTCTTCCAGTAAGTTCAAGAAGTCAGAATCCTATTTTTTTGTTCACTGCTTTAGGCTCAGGAGCTAATGTAGTGCCTGACATATGGGGGCTCTCAATATACATCAATGTACATCTCAGTATACAATATGGACAGATGATAAGCATGATTCCTGTGATCTTGCTCATAGATTACTGTCCACTCTAGACAGTCATGATGCCAGAATTTTTTTTCTCATCCTTTCAGGTTCTACAGCGCAGAGAGTTGGACATGATTTAGTGACTGAACAACAGCAGCAACAAGCCACAGACAGACCCCGAGAGAGTTCAGTACCTTGACTCTGAATGACTCTCAGTAACACATACCACACTGTCTTGTCTTGAACCATTTCCGCTATCTTTTCATTGTCATCCCTGCCCCTTCATTATCGGCCAATAATTTTTATTTCTTCTGTGCTAGAAAAATTTAATACCCAAATGATTAAGAACCATCTTTAACTTGTTCAAAACATAGAGAACTCAATGGAGCAACATTAATAAGCTAGCAACAAACCTCCACGTGCATATTAAAAAACTGGTCTGTATTGAACAAGGCAGCACCTCTGCAATGGAGAATTTTAGTGCTAGGATAATTGATTAATTATTCTGAAGAGTAAGGAAATTATAACCTAGCTTACCAATATTCAGCAAAACAGATTACTGATGGGCTAAGTAATCTGATACTGAAAACTGAGACAACTAGAAAGATAGGTGAATAGCTAATCCCTGTGGGAAATGCTTAAGATTGAAAATCATTTTTTTTTAGTCACAAAGGAAGTGTTAAGCCTTTGACACCACTCTATCACATATGAAATTTATCCTCAGGCAAAAAATCAAAGATACTCGCCAAGATGGGTGTATAAGAATGTTCGTTTCATTGTTAACTGTATCAGGAAAGAGGGAAAGAAGGACTTCCATGGTGGTCCAGTGGTTAAGACTCAGTTCTCCCAATGCAGGGGGCATGGGTTTGATACCGGGTCAGGAAACTAAGATCCCGCATAGTGCAGTGGGAAAAAAAAAATAAGAGGAAAAGAAATGGACTTTTACTCTGGACAAGGACAGCTTGCCTCTCCTCTCCCCTGTCACAGACTCTTAGGGAGGCTGACCTAATAATCTGAGAAAATCTGAATTTTTTTTCAGATTTTCTGAATTCGGGAACTTCAGAAAATCTGAATACAAGAAATATCTGAATTCAAATAATTGGCAGATTCTTTGCACTGCTAAAGGTAAAAGTCAGGAGTGGGTGATATTTGTCTAGACAAGCTCCTCGATGAATTTGCTGATGATGAAAGGTTAGATTAGATCAGTTCTGTCTAGAGGGAGGTGAGTAATGGCTACAGAGTTCAGATGTTCCATCAGATCACATGCTAAGACTTAAACAGTTTTCCCCAGAGGACAAGGAAGAACCGAGGGTAAAGTCCTGAATGAATAGAAGAGGTAATAAGTGAAAACAGGCAGAGTCCAGGGAAGAGGGTGGGGCATGGTGTGTGGTTACCTGTGGGAGGACTTGCAGGCTATAACTGGGCCACATTCCATTTTGTCCACTTAAATTATAGGCATATAAATAAAGTATACATGTATATAAAATATAAACATATTCATTTAAATTACACGATGTACAGATAGAATACGTAGAATAGTTATGTGCTTCCACATTTGAACTGTACAAAATGCGTCTCTCATACCCAGTCCTGCACCCACCTACCCACTTCCCCTCCACCTGGTCAGTGGTTACCGGTTTCCTGTCCATCATTCAGGAGATGCTGGATCTGTATTCCTTCATATGAGCAAATAGTGACATATATTCTTGCCCCTCTTTTTCTCTCTCCACAAATGGTAGTCTACTATGCTCAGCATTATGCACCTTGCTTTTTTCCTTTACTCATTAATCTTGGAGATATTTTCATATCCATACACAAAGAGCAAATTCATTTCTAATTTAATCAGTCTTCTGTTGATAGAAATTTGAGTTGATATCAATTTTTAAAAAATTACAAAGAAGGCTGTAATGAACACTTTTGTGCATATGTCATCTTGCAAATGTAAAGAATATACCTACTAGATAAATTTTTAGAATTAGAATTTCTGGGTCAATGGGGATGTGCATTTATTATTCTGATAGTTATTGACAAATTGCTTACCCATCATCAATGTGAAAGTGCCTGCTTTCTAACACTCTTACCAGCATTACATCTAACACTCACTTAAAATTTTTTTATTAAAATTAGTTGATTTACAATGTTAGTTAGTGTTAGTTTCAGGTGTACAGCAAAGTGATTCAGTGCTTCACACATATATTTTTTTTTAGGTTCTTTTCCATTATAGTTTGTTTCAAGGTATTGAGTGTAGTTACCTGTGCTATTATAGTAGGTCCTTGTTGGTTTTCTATTTTATTTATAGTAGTGCATATATTTTAATGTCAAACTCCTAATTTATCCCTTTCCCACTCTCTCCTTTGGTTATCAGAAGTTTGTTTTCTATATCCATGTCTGTTTCCAACACTCAGTTTTCAGTTGTGTTGTAACCTTTCTCTGCTATTGCCACACCTTCAGTAAAATTTGTTTCACACGGTAATATGAGCTTTGAGGAAGGAAGAAGAGGAAAGCAGTGTCAGGTATAGGGGAGTCAGGGCCAGAGGTAAAGAGGATCTGGAAAGGGACCAACCATTAAGAAATTTGTCACACGTAGTGGCCAAAACATATACATATTTTCACTGGAGATCTAGTTCATCCTGGAGTTGCCACAGTATGTGTGATGCATGTTAGAATGAGTAATTTTGTTATTAAAGGAGAAAGGCCAGACATTTTATGGGCTATGGGTTATTAATAATATTAAGGTTGAAACTCCCCCATCCAAGAGGGAGGTGGTGTCTGGTTCTTCATCAGTAAGTTGGTGCTGGAAGAATGATCATGCTTTCTCCCCAGCCTTCCAGAGTGACGAGGTGCAGCAATCGTGGACTCCAGCTCCCAGCTTCCGTCTCCAGCAAGGTCTGTTCCCTGAGCCGGCCGCCTGAGAGCAGAGCGTGTGCTATCTTAGGGAGGGCTAGAGACCCCGTGACACCATGGCCAGCCTCTTTGTCCAGTGCTCTGGGGAAATGACAACCCGGAAGAATGTCGTGGAAACCATCTCCTGCCCTCTCAAGTCTATACCCCTGTTGAGTGGATTCTACCCACTCTCCCTTCTGTTTCATTCATTTCCGTGTTTATCTTTACTAAGTCCTTTCATTTCCATCAGCACATTTTGTTGTTATTTTTCCAAGCTTGAACTAAATCTAAACACAAAGAATTGGCAAATCCACAACTGTAATGAGTAACTTTCAAACACGGTTCTCAGGAACTGGCAGGGCAAGCAGGATAAAGCACCAGAAAAGGGGGATTTAAAAGATCTGAACATGTCAGTTACTAAGCTTGAAAATATGCATATGAAATTTTGAGCCCAACAAATAAAAATGTATCTTCTTTCCAAATGCCCGTGGAACATTTAACGACATTAACCGCTTACTAGAGCACAAAGGAAATTTCAAAAAATCCCTCAGATCAAGTAGCAAACAGGCCAACAACAACAGCAAAAATCTATCCAGTTGTTAATTAAAAATGAACAGAACCTAATTCTTAAATATCTCTTAAAGAGAAAATAAAGTGGCAACTATGGATGCTATAAAGCCTTATTTATAAAACTTCATAGCATTTATAAAGATACTAATTATAATTTTGAAATTTCAGTCTGTTTTCTGCAATGTCTTTGTTTCCTCTGTTACTTTTATTCATTTGCTTATTTTAATCTTTGTCTTTAATGTTAGAGTCTTTTCTTGTTTATCTTGATATTTCTATGTGTTCACATACAAATGAAGTGAAAGTCGCTCAGTTGTGTCCAACTTTTTGCGACCCTATGGACCCCAGTCCATGGAATTCTCTAGGCCAGAATACTGGAGTGGGTAGCCTTTCCCTTCTCCAAGGGATCGTCCCAACCCAGGGATCGAACCCAGGTCTCCCTCATTGCAGGCAGATTCTTTACCAGCTGAGCCACAAGGGAAGCCCTCACATGCAAGAGTAAGACACTAAAAGGCTCATTCAGTGTTTATTGCGTATTTTGAAGGTTTATTGATTAATAAACTTCATTTTGGCTCAAGGCACTTGAGATAGGCTCTTTCACTGGGAGACCTTCCCTAAGCTAGATGTCAGTATTTTCTCTTGGGCAAATCTCTTTCTCCAACAAGGAAACTTCCAATCTTTGCACCAAATATAAAAACACTAGCCATACCATCTTTCTGGGCAGGAAGTGCCACAAGGTTCAGAAGGCATTCCCCATCCTCCAGTGCTCTAGGTCCTTTGCTCATGTCACTAACAAGGTGATTCAAAGTTTTCATCTTGAAAGCAAAAGCCAGGGCAGACAGATGCTCCCCAGAGTGTCAAGCCAGCTGGTAAGGGAGGTAGAATTCCTTTCATCCATTACCAAGATGAGGAGTACATGCCTGGAGACTCAAATGTTAGTGGTTGAGTTGGGATTACTTCTGCTATAGATCCTCTGCTTTTCCAAGTGTTTCCTGTATTCCAGATGGAAAGGCCTTAGATTTTTCATCTGATGATGATTTCCTTCCTTGTTCTTTTTAAATTAATTTTTATTGGAGTGTAGTTGCTTTAAAATGTTTCATTACTTTCTGCTGTACAGCAAAAACTGAATCAACCACATGTATACATATATCTCCTCTTTTTTGGGTTTCCTTCCCATTTAAATTACCACAGAGCATTGTGGAGAGTTCCTTGTGCTATACAGTAGGTTATCATTAGTTTTCTATTTTATATATAGTAGTGTATCTATGTGGAGAAGGCAGTGGCACCCCACTCCAGTACTCTTGCCTGGAAAATCCCATGGATGGAGGAGCCTGGTAGGCTACAGTCCATGGGGTCGCAAGGAGTTGGACATGACTGAGCGACTTCACTTTCACTTTTCCCTTTCATGCATTGGAGAAGGAAATGGCAACCCACTCCAGTGTTCTTGCCTGGAGAATCCCAGGGACAGGGGAGCCTGGTGGGCTGCCGTCTCTGGGGTCGCAGAGTCAGACACGATTGACGCGACTTAGCAGCAGCAGTGTATCTATGTTAGTCCCAATCTCCCATTTCACATCACCTTCCCCTTTCCCTCTTGGTATTCTTAAGTTTGCTCTTTACATCCATATCTTTATTTCTGTTTTGCAAATAAGTCCATCTGTACTACTTTTTCAGGCTTCCCTGATAGCTCAGTTGGTAATGAATCCGCCTGCAGTGTAGGAGACTCCGGTTTGATTTCTGGGTCGGGAAGATGTGCTGGAGAAGGGATAGGCTACCCATGTCAGAATTTTTGGGCTTCCCTTGTGACTCAGATGGTAAAGACTCTGCCTGCAATGCGACAGACCTGAGTTTGATCCCTGGGTTGGGAAGATCCCCTGGAGAAGGGAAAGGCTACCCACTCCACTATTCTGGCCTGGAAAATTCCATTGACTGTATATTGTCACCCTGCTTATTTAACTTATATGCAGAGTACATCATGAGAAATGCTGGGCTGGAAGAAACACAAGCTGGAATCAAGATTGCCGGGAGAAATATCAATAACCTCAGATATGCAGATGACACCACCCTTATGGCAGAAAGTGAAGAAGAACTAAAGAGCCTCTTGATGAAAGTGAAAGATGAGAGTGAAAAAGTTGGCTTAAAGCTCAACGTTCAGAAAACTAAGATCATGGCATCTGGTCCCATCACTCCATGGGAAATAGATGGGGAAACAGTGGAAACAGCGTAAGACTTTACTTTTTTGGGCTCCAGAATCACTGCTGATGGTGACTGCAGCCATGAAATTAAAAGACGCTTACTCCTTGGAAGGAAGGTTATGGCCAACCTAGATAGCATGTTTAAAAGCAGAGACATTACTTTGCCAACAAAAGTCCGTCTAGTCAAAGCTCTGTTTTTTCCAGTGGTCATGTGTGGATGTGAGATTTGGATGGTGAAGAAAGCTGAGCGCCGCAGAATTGATGCTTTTGAACTGTGGTGTTGGAGAAGACTCTTGAGAATCCCTTGGACTGCAAGGAGATCCACTCAATCCATCCTAAAGGAGATCAGTCCTGGGTGTTTACTGGAAGGACTGATGTTGAAGCTGAAACTCCAATACTTTGGCCACCTCATGTGAAGAGTTGACTAATGGAAAAGACCCTAATGCTGGGTAGGATTGGGGGCAGGAGGAGAAGGGGACGACTGAGGATGAGATGGTTGGATGGCATCACCGACTCGATGGACATGGGTTTGGGTGGACTCCGGGAGTTGGTGGTGGACAGAGAGGCCTGGCGTGCTGCAATTCATGGGGTCGTAAAGAGTCGGACACGACTGAGCGACTGAACTGAACTGTATATAGTCCATGGGGTCTCAAAGAGTCAGACACGATTGAGTGACTTTCACTTCTCACTATTTTTTCTAGATTCCACATATAAGAGATGTTTTATGATATTTTTGTCCTTCTGACTTCACTGTATATGACAGTCTCTAGATCTATCCACATCTCTGCAAATGGCACTATTTTCTTTCCTTTAATGATTAATAGTCCATTGTATATATGTATCACATCTTTATCCATTCCTCTGCTGATGGACATTTAGGTTGTTTCCCATATCCTGGCTATTGTTAACAGTGCTACAATAAACACTGGGTTGCATGTATCTTTTTAAATTATTATGGTTTTCTCTGGATATATTATGCCCAGAAGTGGGATTGCTAGGTCATATGGCAGTTCTATTTTTAGTTTTTTGAGGAATTTCCATACTGTTCTTCATAGTGGCTGTACCAATTTAAATTCCCACCAACAATGTAGGAGGTTTCCCTTTTCTGCATATCCTATCCAGCATTTATTGCTTGTAGATACTTTGATTCTGACTGGTGTGAGGTGATAATTCATTGAAGTTTTGATTTACATTTCTCTATAAGTAGTGATGTTGAGTAGCTTTTCATGTGCTTTTGCCATCCTTATGTATTCTTTGGAGAAATGTCTATTTAGATCTTTAGCTCATATTTCGATTTGTTTGATATTGAGCTGCATGAGCTGTTTATATATTTTGGAGATTAATCCCTTGTTGGTTGCTTCAGTTGCAAATATTTTCTCCCATTCCGAGGGTTATCTTTTCATTTTGTTTATGGTTTACTTTGCTATGCAAAAGTTTTTAAGTTTAGTTGGGTCCCATTTATTTTTTGTTTTTATTTTCATTACTCTAGGTCGTGGGTCAAAAAAGATCTTGCTGCGATTTATGTCAAAGAATGTTTTGCCTATGTCTTCCTCTCAGGGTTTTGTAGTATCCAGCCTTACATTTAGGTCTTCAATCCATTTTATTTTTTTGTGTATGAAATTAGGGTGGAGAAGGAAATGGCAATCTACTCCAGTATCCTTGCCTGGAGAATCTCCATGGACAGGGTGACCTGGGGGCTACAGTCCATGGGGTTGCAAAAGAGTTGGACACAACTCAACAACAGCACATGGTATTAGCTGCTGCTGCTGCTAAGTCGCTTCAGTCGTGTCCGACTCTGTGCGACCCCATAGACGGCAGCCGACCAGGCTCTGCCATCCCTGGGATTCTCCAGACAAGAATACTGGAGTGGGTTGCCATTTCCTTCTCCAGCGCATGAAAGGGAAAAGTGAAAGTGAAGTCGCTCAGTCGTGTCCGACTCTTAGCGACCCCATGGATTGCAGCCTACCAGGCTCCTCCGTCCATGGGATTTTCCAGGCAAGAGTTCTGGAGTGGGGTGCCATTGCCTTCTCTGAATGGTATTAGGGAGTGCTCTGATTTCATTCTTCCTTCCTTGTTGTTAAGTGCCGTTAGGGTTTAAGTCTTGATTCAGTCATGTCAGTGAGAATTGTGGAGGCTGCGTGGTAAATTGATGTGTTCAGGTCCTCGAATCATGAATCCAAATTATTTTGTGAGGACAGTTACAGCTTTTCCCAAATGACCTGGTTTGGGTCCTAAGTAGGAGTGGAACTTCTTTCTTAGGTTCCCTAGTTGTTCCAAGAATATGCGAACTTCTTCAACACAGGTGATGTGTATTTAACCAGTTTTAAGGAAGAACTACATTCCAGATATTTATTTCTGACATTAGGGATGAGGCTGTCAAAACTCAGAATAAATTAGCTGATATTTCATTGTATGTCTTGATTAATTAGGAAGTGATATATGAAGAAATTTTTTTCCACATCAAATCTCCTAAATACAGAAACTGACAATCATGGCTAATTTAAGACTCTTGGGAAGGCAAGAAGGGTTAGAAGTCAAAGAACAGGAGACGTGATTAACCTGAGATGAGAGACAAACACAGTTTCTAGTCATAAAGGTTTGCAAAGCGTGGTCCATTATCCGCAACATTCACACCACCTTAACAGATATGAGAACTTTGGGGGCTCACCAGATTTACAGAATCAGAAGTTCTGTGGGTGGAAGGGCCTTGTTTTAACCAGAGCTTCAGATAATTCTGATGCGAAAGGTGATTATCTGTGAGTTAACTCCGTGTGGAAGAGAGGAGTTTGTGCTAACGTTTCTGGTGGTTGGAATTTGAGAGTTTGGAGCTTTGAAAATCATAAGCAACCAACTCGAGATCAGGTTTCTGGTCTTTCCTCATGTACAAGAAGAGAGATAATACGTAACCTTCTCTTTTCTAAAGGGTAGGGAACCTGAGGAGCGATTGTTACAAAGTTGCCCCTTCCACCTAAAAGGATGGAAGAAAACTGAAGACAGTGGAGGAAGGAAGAAATGATGAAGGCACAAGACTGCACTGCCACCAACTACGCAACTACTACCCAGGAAGGGCCCCAACCACCAGCCCAGAGCCCCCATTCCCCATTCACTGTTAGGATGGATCAACGCTGTCATACGGCCGCCCCACTTCCAGACCCCAGCCAATAGCAACCCAAACTTCTCAGCCAATCAGAGGCCTGCGCTTTTCCTGGCGTTCTCCGTGCTGCCCTGGAGACGGGTTGGACTGATCCAAACGCGGAGCGGTGCGGAACTCGCAAGGCCGGTCACCGACGCTCTGAGCCTTGCCTTCCCAAGCACGTTCCACCCCGGTTTGGGGTAGATCGGTGGACTCGTCCTAACGCTCCACTGAAGTTGACCCTAGCGGCTCCCCTTCCCGGCCCCAGCCAATGGGAACCGAAACTGCTCAGCCAATCAGCGCTGGGCGCTCCAACCCGCGTTCTGCGTGCTGCCTTGGAGACCGGCTGGCCGAATCCAAACCCGGAGGGGTGCTTCACCTCCACGGCCTCACGCTGTTCCTTTCGCGTCCCGCCTTGCTCCGTTGCTTCGCCCCTGGCCTTTGGCCAGTGGACTCGTCTTCAGGCACGGGGGCCGAGACGCTCGCGCTCGCGCTCGCGCTCGCGCTAGGTATCCGGTGGACCTGCGGCTTCTCACCACCCAGCGAGCAGGTGAGCTGCAGTGGCGGTTATAAGGCCCACGAATTTGTGTTTCTGTCTCTCTCAGCGTTCGCCCACCACCCTCTCTCCTTCCGTGGACCTTGTGCCCCCAGCGCCCCGTCTCTCTTCGGGCTCCGCTGTTTTGAGTTTGTGTTGGTTGAAGTCTACAAAACTTTTGATTTAGGGTACATGGGACACCTCTTCTAGGACCTGGGTTCTGGAGATGCGCTTTATAGACACCTCATATTCGGAGTTTTATCTCTTAAAACTCTGGTTTAGTTTCCTGGGTTCTGAGTTGGCCTCGCTGACTGATGTCGTTGGACGTGGGGAGGCAGTGAAAGCCTCCAGTTTGGGGTGGGGTGGGGGCGGGAAGAGAGTGTGTTAACGTAGCGACTCAGAGCTTAGGCTTTCGAGGTCAGACGAAGCTGAAAGCCTGCAGTTGATTTGGTCCGAAAAGTGCTGCGAGGAGGAGCACCAGTTTGGTGCTCATTGTAGTGCCCGCCGCCTCTTGTGCTCTCGGGAAAGACTGACTTGGATTTCTAAGGTAGCGTGCAATGGAGGGCTAGTTAAAACGCAAATTGCTGGATCCTGCTTCCAGAATTTCTGATTCGGTAAGGTCTGGGCCCCAGGGTGGGGAATTTGCACTTCTCAGTTCCCGGGTGTTGCTAATGCTGCTAGAGAGTGAGCTTAAAGATTTGAAGGTGTGGATGATTAAGAGGAGGTTCTTGTCTTCACCTGCGTGCCCCAGCTGCCTGCTCTGTTTCAAAGTTTGAGTATAGGCCCAGCCCGCTGAAGTCATAAATGCTTCAACTGCTGATAGGTGTGAGTGGCTCTGATGACACCTGGGGGAACTTGCAGATTAAAAGACGCACAATGCTTTTTAGAAAATGTGCAAGACTAAACTGAGGTGTCTGGGAATGCGCACTTGAATGTGAAAACTATAAAGAAACGCATGGAAGTCAGGAGAGTGATTACTTTTGGGGAAAGTATGAGGAGTTGTCATTATCCGAGGCTCAGGGAAGGACTTCTTGGCAAAGTGCTGGTTTGGGTGGTGATTACAAGGATGCCCTTCTTGTAATAATTCTTTAAGCTATACGTTTATTTTGTGGGTTTTTCTGTATTTGTGTTTTGTTTTACAGTTTAAGAAGTTACAACATTTAGAAAATGTGCATTAGGAAGTCTGAGGTGAGGAACATCCTTGGACTGAGTAAAAAAGAATCTTAAAAACAGTGGTTTTCAAATCTGAAAGATAACTTATAAAATAGTCTGATTGAATTCTTATTTTGCTCTAAGGAAGCTGGGCCCATAGAGGAAATACTGCAGGTAATAAATCACCCTTGTCTAAGCCTAGTCTGTAATTGATATGTTTTGTTAATTTCAGGTTGCGTGCCCTGCTCAGATGCCTCTATTCAGTGAAAGATTGACGAAATGAATTTGGCCTGACTCCAATTCAAAATTTTAAGATTTTTTTTTTCTTGTGGCCTAAAAACTTGTT
Source organism: Giraffa tippelskirchi (assembly GCF_054371585.1). Taxonomy (NCBI): domain Eukaryota; kingdom Metazoa; phylum Chordata; class Mammalia; order Artiodactyla; family Giraffidae; genus Giraffa; species Giraffa tippelskirchi. The sequence goes on along the minus strand of NC_137283.1, from coordinate 13,819,038 downwards.
CTGAAGGAATCACTCATCTTATATAAAAACTTATTTTAACGTCTTATGCTGATGTATCATAATATAACCAAAATTTGTGAACATTTAAGATCTCAGGTTATTTTTTTTGACACATAATTTCTCCTGTTAAGGCTGCATTTTGGTGGCTCAGGAGTCAGGACTGGTTCTTTTTACTGGAACCAAAAGACTGCCAGATATTTCTCCAGAAAAGATGGCCTTATTTGGCATCAGCAGGGAATTCCATTTCGGTGTGTGTAACCACGACAAGACACGGTGCAGTTCCCCAGCTTGGCAGGGAAGGAGAAAGATCTTATAAAGGGGAAGAGTAAGTTGGGAAGGCTATAGTAAACAAAGACTCCATTGATGGAGTCCTTGCCAGGAAAGTAAAGGAGCCTTTCTCCTTCCAGTTGGGCTCGGCTATCACTGCAGGGTATGAGAGCGCCCCACTTCTTGTCTCCCAACTTTATTTCATTGAGGTTTTTGTTTAATATGTACATACATATTTTACATTTCTCTCTTTTGATCAAGGTCTTTCTCTGAAAGCATCGCTGATCAAGAGTCAGGTTTTGTAGTTGCAGCGACTTTTTGTCCCTCTATGTCAGAAAGTATCTTTCCTGGGTGTAGTGTCTCAGGTGGAGGGGAAAGTGCAGAGTGGAAACCTATTAAGATAACAGTTACCAAGGAGGGGTAGGAGAGAGATCTACCAGGCACCTTTAATCTAAAATCTTTATTTTCAAGATCACAGACATTGGTGATCATCTGAAGTCTTATGCCATCATCTAAGGTTTGGTGACCGTATGGTTAGCCTATTCAAAAGAGCTGTTCTCTTGGTTTCTGTACATGTCTTGCTCGACCACACCCTACTTCACTCACAGGACTATCCAATCCTCTTAATTAGTCTCTGGTACCTAATGAGCCCACCTGACATCAGTTCCCCTGTAAATGGTAGACGACTCCTCCCTCAAGTAGTGAAGATTGCGGCCATGTCCTGTTCTGCCTGCTGTCTGCCACACATAGTGGGTTGTCTCTCCAGCACCTTGCTTCAGGCATTTAAGACTCCCTGTCCAATAAGTCATTTATGTCTCTGACTCCAAATGTCGCTGACTCCAGGCTCGCTCTTTGAGACTGAGCAGTTACAAGGTTCGTAGGCCTGCAGGGTGCAGCCCCACAGTGACAAACTTCCAGCAGGCCAGATCTGCATACCTTGGGAAAGCTGTCTCATTGGATGTTGTCTGCTTTAATTCCGCAAAATCTTTACTTTCAGATCACCAGTTGCTGTGCAGTTCCAGTCAGAGTTCTGCACTTTCTTTAGATGTGTCACGTGAATCCAAAAGTTGTGTTCCTTAGAGATCGGTGGCACAAGGGTTGGTTAGTAATACTCAGTAGAGACCTTTCTAGTGATGCTGAAGATGTCTTTTCCAGTAAATGAACTCTCCAAGTTGCAAGGTGTGATGCTGGAGGTCTTTGTTTCCTGAGGGTGCTCTAAAAAAGACTGCCCTGCCAACACATGGTTATTTTTCATAGAAGCAATTAGGCCTTTCAATATTGGAGTAACCCTCCATTTATTAGTTGTGGATTGTAAGAAGCAGGAGCCCAGTGCATTGGGTTTCCTGTGACTATTTCAAGAGGTTGAGAGTTTCCGAATTACAGAAGGGGTGGATCTGAGATTTGGAAGGACCAACAGCAGTGCTTTTGGTCGAGATATGTGGAGGGCCTCTGTATTTTGCCAGTTGAGTCTTAAAAATGCTGGTCCTTTAGCCCCATAAGAGGCACTAGACTGTCTGCAAGCAAAGGTTTCAGTCCAGTGTGACAACACACAGATCATGACTAAATCATACTTTATCTGTTAGATGATGCAGTATGTAATCCATTTGCCACTAGTTGATGTTTCCCCAGCGGTGCTGATTCATGAAGGCCGTCATTTTGTTAGTAGACTGACAAAATGCTTGTACAGGGATAAGGAGTGGGAATTTTAGTCTCTCTTAGGGCAGGCCTGTTCCTTAGTCCAAACCAAAGCTTTTTCTTTTATCAAACCAATAGTTGTTGAATTTCTAATCTTGTTTTTCCTTTTCTGAGGCCAACTGTTGGCCCTTTGTGCCAGTTTTTCTAAATTATCATTTTGGGAAATATCCCTTTGGACCATGACAGAGGTTTGGTTGCTGTCGGTCCCTTTAAGGGTAGCATTTTTTGCAGCAATATTAATAGCAGCCAGGTGATTTTGTTCTGCTTCTGGAGAGTCAAGCGTAGAATGCCCCAGAATCTTAATAATAGCTCACCTGGCAGGTGAAAGTATTGCATTTAATCATTTCTGAACATAGGAGCCACTTAAAATTTTGTTTCTCCGGGAAGTAAGGAAGTCACGTTACTTCCAAGATTTTGAGCTCCTCTGAAAGCATATCTACTATCAGTATAAATATTGACACTTGTGTTCTTGGCTGAAGTATAAGCCCCTGTTGTTTAGTTGCTAAGTTGTGTCTGACTCTTTGCAACCGCATGGCCTTGTAAAAGACTACATCGGATTGTTATTCACTCATGAATATAAGGTGATTTTGTTGGCCAAGAAAATGAAGTCGTTATAGTGGGTGGTTAAAAAAACACGATTTGAAAGAGTTGGCAAACTTTCTCCAGTAAAGGGCCAAATAGTATATATTTTAGAGGGTGTGCAGGTCATAGGGTCACTCTCACTACTACTCAGCATTGCTGTCGTAGCTGAAAAGCATCCTTAGACAGCATATAAGTGACTGGACATGGCTGTGTTCCACTTATTTACAAAAGAGTCAGGCTGGATATGGCCCAGGAACCAGTAGTTTGCTGACCACTGACCTCGAATAATGTTTGAATTGGCTCTTAAAATCTCTGTGGTTTAGATAGAAATACTATCACCTCATATTTATTTACATAGTGTTTTCACATGCATTGTCTCATTTCTCATAATTTATGGTTAGATGGGGCTTATTACCCCATTCATTACACAGATACTAACACCAAGTGCATTCCGGTGTAACAGAGTAAGAGCTGTATCAAGATACATTGACTGAAATCGCATTCATTCCCTGGTTTGGTTCCATGTGTTCAAAATAGCTGTCATTTTCATTATTTTTGTTAAGGTCTTGTCACTAGGGAGTTGAATATTGGTTTGTGAATTGTTTTATTTATTTTTTTCCTTAGTTTTTTTCATTTTACAAAAACAAAGACACTGGTATCAACATTTGTAGGCGGATTTTTGAATTTATTGAATTATTAGATTTATTTATTACATATTAAATAGCTTAGGCTGATCAATCACGCAGCTAGTTTGGGCTTTGAAGTGTCATTTTTGTTTACTTTTTAGGAGTTAGAGATGCTATTAGACTGTCATTTTATCGAAGGTGAGAAGTCAACCCAGAGATGGAAAACTTCATCCTGTATGAGGAGATTGGCCGAGGAAGCAAGACTGTGGTCTACAAAGGGCGACGAAAGGGGACCATCAATTTTGTAGCTATTCTTTGTACTGATAAGTGCAGGAGGCCTGAAATAACCAATTGGGTAAGTCAAGTATATTTCTCTCCCTTTGGGAAAAGACGATCGGATAAGAGTAAGTAGTATGTAAACGGAAGTCACTGAACTCACTGTAGCAGACAGTACATTTTCAGTCTGGAATGGGTGACCTTCTCTCTTTAGTGCCAACAGTCCTGAATAAGGGCTACTAAACATACTCAAGTATCAATAATTAGCAACTTAGATTTCTGTTTTTTTTTTTTTTTTATGAGTCAGGGAAAATACATTTTATATCAGATCACTTAAAAATAAATTTATTTGACTGTGACAGGACTTAGTTGTGGCAGGTGGGATCTAGCTCCCTGACCAGGGATCAAACCCTGGCCCCCTGCACTGGGTGCTAGGAGTCTTAGCTACTGGACCATCAGGGAAGTCCCTAGATCATTTACTTTTAAATTTAGTACGTGACTGTAAAGCTTTCCAAAGGAAGGACATTAGGTGAGAGTAACTTGGGTTTAAAATAGTTGTACCACTTTACAGCCCAGACTCCTTGGACCAAACCTAGCTTTTTTTTTTTTCAATTGTGGAAAAATACACATAACAAAGTTTATCATCTTAACCATTTTTAAGTATGTAGTTTGATATTGTCAGTAAGTACGTGCCTGTTACTGTGCAGCCATCACCATCTTATATGAGGTACCTTTCAGAAACAAAGTACAATACAATGGTGGTTGCCAGGGAAAGGGGAAATGGGGAATTATTGTTTAATGTGTAGAAATTTTCATTTTTGCAAGGCAAAGAGAGTTCTGAATGACTGAATAATCACACTCTTGGTACTTAGCCAAAAGAGTTGGAAACTTAGGTCCACACAAAAACCTGCACACAGATGTTTACAGCAGCTTTATTTGTAATCAAAACAATCAAGATGCCCTGCTGTGAGTGAGTGAATAAACAAACTGGAACATATATACACTGGAATACTGTTCATTAACAAAAAGAAATGAGCTATCAAGCAACAAGTAAACACAGAGGAACCTTAAATGGACATTCTTTGGTAAGAGAAGCCAGTCTGAAAAGGCTGCATAGTGTATGATTCCAACCATATGACATTCTGGAAAAGGCAAAACTATGGAAACAGTAAAATGATCAGTAGTTGCCAGAGTTTGGGGGGTTGGGGGAGAGTGGGAGGAATGAATAGGCGGAGCACAGAGGAAAACTGTGGCAGTGAAACTCTTCTATATGATGGATGCTATAATAATACAAGTCATTACAGATTTGTCCAAACTCATGAAATACTCGGTTTTCCCCAGAGGCCCTACCATTATACATTCCCACAACAGTGTGCAAGGGATCTCATTTCTCCACACTGGGGCCAACACTTGTTATTTTTATCACTGTTGTTATTTATTATTGTTTTAAACAGCCATCCTCACCTGCGTGAGGAGGTGTTGGCTTTTGAAAGGCGTGTGGACGCTTGAGGGAAGACAGGTGTATGGGATAAGATGCTCTCTAATTGGTAGATTCGGAGCTGGGAACAGGAAGAAGTTCTCTTCTGATTACGTTTTCACTGAGGTGAGAATCTTAAGTCTTCGGTGAGGGGAAAGGGGCAGGCAGTGTTCTAGAAAAGAGGAAAGAAAAGGTGTGAATAGGTCACCTGGAGGGCAGACTGGCTGGGGCCCGAGAGTGGGGTTCATCAGTGGAAGGCATAGCAGTCAGCATGGTTCGCGTCTGCTTCAGTGCCTTAGGTGTATGCAGACTGTGGGGAGGGTTGGATTGAACCAGAATTGCAGTCCTGGAGCGAGTGAGCTGGAAAGAGAGTGAGTGGCGGTCATGGACTAGGATGTATGGAAGCGATTTTGGAGAGAATACTGTTACCAGTGAAAAAAAAATCTAGCAATGCTGTCCAGTAGACGTATAATGGGGGTTATAAATCTAACTGTGAAGTTCATAGTATCTACATGGAAAAAGGATAATAAATAGGTGAAACTCATTAATATATATTAATCTCAAATGAGACTAATAAGACCATGTATTATTTTTTGTGACCCCATGTGTGCAACCAGTGAGAAATTTTTCTAATTTTGATGTTGATTGTTGGGTGTCTGGTGTGTATTTTACACTTGAAACTCATCCCAGCTGCCACTCCAGAGCACAGTAGCCCTCTGGGGCGAGTACTGGCCACAGTATCTCCTGCACTGGCCAGTGGAGGCTGCACATGGGTGATGGAGGTCCGGGTGGAGGGTGAGATTGGCAGAGCGGTGTCTGGAAGAGTAGGTACTTGGCAAGTATTGAGGGATGGGGAGGGTCAGGAGGAGTGTGCTGTGGCCTGAATTCTTTCGGGATTTCTGTATCTCCTTTATTTTTTCACTAGGACATCCCCTTCCCGAGCCAGAATTAGCGAGGATCCCTTTAAACTTATTTACCCAGGGTTCTCTCCGTTCTCTAGGGGCCTTATATTGGGGATTTATTACAAGATGCTCCTTAAATTCTCCCTTGGTCACTGTGTTTGGTTTTCTCCTCATCTGTCTTCTAAGTCATGTAGATTAGTTTTCCTTTATTTTTGTTACCATATGAGCCCACCAAGTTGTTCCTGGCGCATGCCAAATTCCATTTCTTAAACAGGGAGCTCTGTATTTATACAGATTATGGGCTCATTAGCCTGTGTTGAGTGACAGTAGAATTTCTATTTATTTTTATTTTTAAGAAAATTGGAAAGCAAGGATCCAGTGCACTTTGATAGTCATCAGCAATTCTGAGTCTTGATGTTCTATACACATTTTTGTAGTTTTAGTTCATATATTTAATGGGATTTTTAAAAGGGGAAAGCCAAAAATCCCCAAAGCAACTTAATATTTTTTAATGGACATGCTTTTGCATCTTTATTACTGAGTTTTTGAATTCACTCTTGTTTTTGGTATACAAGTATTCTTATAATCCATTGGAAATGTACATTTTAAGATAAGTATGTTCACATTAGGGCTTCCCTGGAGGCTCAGATGATAAAGAATCCACCTGCAATGCAGAAGATATCAGTTTGATCCCTTGGTCAGGAAGATCCCCTGGGGAAGGAAATGGCAACCCACTCCAGTATTTTTGTCTGGAGAATTCCGTGGACAGAGGACCCTGACCGGCTGTACAGTCCATGGGGTTGCAAAGAATCAGACACGACTGAGCGAATAAGCACATAACCATCATTCTTAATGTCTATATTTTAAATTATTCATTATTTTATTCCACTGAATAAGTTCCATTGTTTTCTTATCTATTTCCCAGATGTGGTATTTAGGTGTTTCTTAATAGATTGAAAGGTTTTAAGAACTTTGTTTCTTAGTGTGAATGCTGTGTGTTTTTATAGGTCCGTCTCACCCATGAAATTAAACACAAGAACATTGTAACTTTTCATGAATGGTATGAAACCAGCAATCATCTCTGGCTAGTTGTGGAGCTCTGCACAGGTAGGAATAAAGAAGTGCTATGATTATAGTCACTGTATATTGCTTTGAAAAAACATACGATGTAGGTTTTGTTATTTTTCACTTTTTCTTCTATTATGAATATAAGCATACTGTTGACTACATTAACTTGAACACCTGTTGTTTCATATATTAGGGACAGGAAAAAAAGGTGTTTGGTAAGAGAAGAGATGCAGTTTAGAGTTAACTTTACTTTGGCATAAAATAATACTAAATCATCTTCATAAACTTTAGAAATAATTTTTAGTGATGATTGATCAAACAAGTTTTTCCATTCAATAAAAATAAAAGATTTGAGGTCAACTACCTATTACCTAATTAGTTCTTATCTTTTTATTCTTATGCAAAGGATACTTGCATTAGTAAAACTTAAGCAATATAGAAAAATAGGTGAATCAACAAATTCCACCACCTGGCAATAATTAGAGATAACATAGCTCTTGCTTGGTAAAATTTTCCAGGACTGTATACAGAGAGAAAGGTGACTAAATACATAGGTATTGTCTGGGCTTTTAGTTTCAGTGTCTTTAGGAAAAAATGTAAGAAGTACCAGAGTTATACATTGAGTAATAATAAGGAATCATTAAATATTAAGATGAAATGTAATTATTTCTAGCTTTATGAGTCTCTTACCTGTTGGCTCTTAGAATTTATAAAGCAATTATGAAAGAGCTTATTTGGAATAGTAAATTATTTGCGTTTTATTTTTTGAATCAACGGGAGGAGACGGTGGTTTAATTTCTTTCATAAGATGTACACACTATTGAGGTGATCAGGGGACTCCACCCGTGTTACTTTTTGTTTCAGCAGTTATTTTTGACCCCTGGCTGTTGTAACAACCTAACTAATTTATACCTGTGTTTGGAATGGTTCCTCACCCACCAAACAAAATGAACAGAACCCAGAATGCCTCCTACCTTCATCACAGGAATTCTGATTGAACTTTCAGCTGCCAGCTAAGACTTCTCTTTCTGTGAACTTGACTTCTAATTATAATCTTGATCCTAAAAAAAAAAAAAAGTTTGTTTCTGACACTTAGGTGATAGAGTTATGACAGGGACCTTGGAAGAATATAGACGTGGAATTCACAGTGTGTCTGCCACTGACCTTTTATTTCATCAGTGGTGTACATCAGAGTTTGTAATTTTCAAACTCTTAAGGAAGAGCACCTTTTTGTGCCAGGCAGTACTTGCGGAATGTGACCTAACTTTGCATCGGGATAAACATGACTATCCTTTGCACAGTGTGATTAAAGTGTACAGCTTACGTTAGCACTTAACACTAATTTCTGTAGCTGTTTCTTTCCCGAGGGGCCTGGAGTGAGAGATCACAGTGCCAGAGCGATTCTTCCTTCACTCCACTGGCATATTTATTGACTGTCCTTCCAGGTCGAGCAGCCATTCGCCCTTAGCTGGCTCTGGAGTGTGGAGCTTCCTGTTAGGGTTCCTGGACCAGTGTTCATTCACGAGTATGTTTCCCCGTCAGATTGTCCAGATGGACTGATTTGGTCATGTTTTAATGCTCAGGTCCCAGCATGGAACCTTTCTAGAGGCACTGTGTAATGTTGGTGGGTTAAAGTGGGTGATTTTAATCAACTTGCAGGTGGTTCTTTAGAAATGGTTATTGCTCAAGATGAAAATCTCCCAGAAGATGTAGTGAGAGAATTTGGGATTGACCTGCTGACTGGATTACATCATCTTCATCAACTTGGCATTCTCTTTTGTGACATTTCTCCTGGGAAGGTAATTCATGAAAGTTTTGATTCCCTGACTGTTTGTGTCTCAATTTATAATGCTTCCTCAGAGATGTTTTTATTTTTAGATACAACTTTGATATGTTTAGAGCATCTTGAAATTTTTTAGTCAACTTTTTTTTTTAACAAAAGGAAGTACATAGTATTATATTTTAGGTTCCTATTTAGCTGCCTATTGAAGTACCTTTTAGAAAGTGAAATCTCCCCTCCTTTCAGGATTCTTGGAGTAAGTATCATTGCTCTTGAGGTACATTGTGAATGATGAGCTCGATAGACTTATAGAATAAGACTCTTTATTCTTTAATTATAGTTCACACTTATGAGCCATTATTTTAGTTTGATAATGACATTCTCAGCAATGTGTTTGATTCGTGCTATTTTATATCAAACATTATTCTTTTCTGGCAGAACTAATTACCCATCACTAAATGTGTTTCAGTGTTGTCGAGTCACAAACCTGCTTAGTGTCTGAGTCACAGCAACACTGATGCTGAGATGCTGTGTGTCCAGGACCAGTTACCCTTTCTGTCTCTTTGTACCTTAGGCTTCTTGCTTGTGATGTGGGGGGGAGGGGGTAGATATTTCAAGGAGATAGTGAGAATTCCATATTATATTTAGATGAGATTCATAGGATGTTTTCTGGTAGTGTCTCTCAGTCAGTGGCACCTGTTACCTTTACAAGTTCATACACTTCGGGATTCTATGTGTTACTGATCTTAGTTGCTACTTCTTTTCCTTTGTTAATGAAATGAAAAGTTGGGTATGTTCTTGTTAAATTTTACTTGAGGCCACCTGTACAAGAACATAATGCTGCTGCTGCTAAGTTGCTTCAGTCGTGCCCGACTCTGTGTGACCCCATAGACGGCAGCCCACCAGGCTCCGCCGTCCCTGGGATTCTCCAGGCAAGAACACTGGAGTGAGTTGCCATTTCCTTCTCCAGTGCATGAAAGGGAAAAGTGAAAGGGAAGTCTCTCAGTCGTGTCCAACTCTTAGCAACCCCATGGACTGCAGCCTACCAGGCTCCTCCGTCTATGGGGTTTCCCAGGCAAGAGTACTGGAGTGGGGTGCCATTGCCTTCAAGAACATAATGAAACCTAGAAAAAAAACCTCCATAAAAACTTGCTGTAACAGATATTCTTATTTGAAATATTCATATACTCATTTGAAGACTATAACCATTTAACTGTGTTACAGCCCTGAAAGCAGCTGTGGACAATATGTAAATAGATGGGTGTAACTTTGTTTCAAAAAAACTTCTATTTGTGGACACGGAAATGTCAGTTTTATGTAATTTTCACCTGTCAAGAAGTATTATTTTAACTTTTTTCAACCATTTAGAACCATAAAAACTGTGCTTAGCTCATGCTTGTACATACATAGGCAGTAGCAGTATATGGCCCAGAGGCTATAATGTGCCAGCTTCTATATGTGAGCTCTTTAATGAGGTCTTATATCAGCTATTCATAGTCTTGGAGCTTCAGGCTGATTTATAAGGTAACTTTTATTCTAGAACTGGACTTGGAGGAGTTCCAGCACAATGCCTGTTTCTGTGAATGGAGTTCTGTTGGAAAAGCCACACCCTTTCATTTATGTATTGTCAGTGGTTGCAGACTTGAGTACTCAGGGCAGAAACTGAACGGCTTGCAAAGTCTAAAATATTTACTGACTTAAAAAATTATCTGCCACCTGGCGGTGGTTCTGCCAGTGTGTTCCCTGGACCGGCAGCACAACATTACCTGGGACTTGTTAGAAATGCAGGTTCTTAGACCTCACCCCAGACCTGTTGAATCAGAGACTCTCAGGGTAGCGACTAGTTGTCTTAACAAGGCCTTCAGGTGCTCAAAAAAAAAAAAAGTTTAAAAGTCACTGTATTTGTGTCACTAGTCACTAGTATTTGTGACTAGAAGTAAAGAGTAAACTTTAAATTGCTTTTGAGGATCAAAAAGCCCCCCTTGCAAGGGAGGGAAAAGATAAAGGTAAGAGAACACTGGTTCCTGGTATAGTTTCAATAATCAACAGATAACTCCTAATCACAAATTATGTTAGCAGACTTGAGCACTTTTCACATGCCAGTCATGGTCAGAAGCCCTTTGCATCATGTATAACCTCAATCCTTAAAACTAGCTGAGGTATCACTTTCCCCATTTTATAGGTGAGCTTTACAAAGGGTAAGTAATTTCTGCAGGTTAGACTGCCAGTAAGTGGTGAACCTAGGGGTCAAATCTCAGTCTCTAATTTCAGAACCCTTAGGCTGAACCCTAAATCACACTTCCTCATTTAAATAAACAACCCCTAGGACTGGTGAGTTTCCAAATCCTCTTTCAGCTGTCACTGAGGGTTCGTGAGTAGATTGTCTCATGTACATTCTTCATCTTTCCCAAAAGACTGCTGTTTCTCTCTGTGGTTTTATGACACATTTTTCATCTGCATCTGAGAAGGGAGAATTTAATATTTGATTCTATTAGTGTTGGATTTACATTTCCTAAGCTTCTTTTTGGGGCTGCCCTGGTGGTTCAGCAGTAAAGAAGCCTCCTGCAGTGCAGAAGACCCGGGTTCAATCCCTGGGTCAGGAAGATCCCCTGGAGGGGAGCATGGCAACCCACTCCAGTATTCTTGCCTGGAGAATCCCATGGACAGGGGGCCTGGTGGGCTCCAGTCCATAGGATTGCAAAGAGTTGGACACGACTGAAGCGACTGAGCACAGCATCTTCTTTTAAAAAAAATTGTGTTTAATTTTATGAGTTGTGATGAAGCAAGAAAGCCAATACTCGGGGTTCTATAGTGAGATTATAAGAGGTACGGATGGAAATGCAAATTACATTGAATTTGTTTTTGAACACATTTGTTTCTTCACCTTTATAGATACTCTTGGAAGGGCCTGGAACTCTGAAGTTTAGTAATTTTTCCTTGGCCAAAGTGGAAGGTGAAAATTTGGAAGAGTTCTTCACCTTGGTGGCAGCAGAAGAAGGAGGAGGTGACAGCGGGGAAAATGTAGTGAAGAAAAACATGAAAAGTAGAGTGAAAGGTATGAGGGGAGCTTCAAGGCCAGAACTCCAGCGGTGGGCCACCCAAGTCATGTGTTTTGGAGAAAATGTCCACCTTTTATGTTGCCAGCCAAATGATGTATTGAAAATAAATAATAAGGACCAGGAGAAGCCTGGATTTATGGGTGGCTTTGTCTAGACCTAGGGTTTTCCATGTGGATCTAATGCCGTTTAAAGCACAGGGAACCTCTGACAAAGCCTTCTCCTTTGCTTCATCACTGACCGCTCGTTAGAATGTAAGGAAGGGGATTTTGTCTCCCTTCCTGCTGTACCTTCAGCACTTAACACCGGTGTCTGGCACACACCAGTAGCTCGGTACATATTCAGCATTGTTAAGTAGCTAATATTCTGCAAGTATGGAAGATTTTTAGGGGTGCATCCTTGGGAGGTGGTTTTGACAGTGAGATGGGGCCTAGGCTGTTAGCTTGCTGTGCTTGAGGGGAGAGTGTGAAGTCAAATTTCTTTTTTTTCCTACTTTTTTTTTTCTTTTGACCATGCCCTCTTACTCAGGTGATTATTCAAAAGCTTTATATTTCAATACATTCTCACATATGCAGATAATACCACTTTAATGGTAGAAAGTGAAGAGAAACTAAAGAGCCTCTTAATGGGGTGAAAGAGGAGAGTGAAAAAGCTGGCATAAAACGCAGCATTCAAAAAACTAAGATCATGGCATCCAGCCCCATCAATTCATGGCAAATAGAAGGGGAAAGATTGGAAGCAGGGACAGATTTTATTTTCTTGGGCTCCAGAATCATTGTGGATGATGACTGCAGCCATGGAATTAAAAGATGCTTACTTCTTGGAAGGAAAGCTATGATAAACCTAGACATCATATTAAAAAGCAGAGACATCACTTTGCCTACAAAGGTCTGTCTAGTCAAAGCTATGGTTTTTCCGGTAGTCGTGTATGGATGTGAGAGTTGGATCATAAAGAAGGCTGATGCTTTTGAACTGTAGTGCTGGAGAAGACTCTTGAGAGTCCCTTGGACAGCAAGGAGATCAAACCAGTCAATCCTAAAGGAAATCAACCCTGAATATTCATTGGAAGGACTGTTGCTGAAGCTGAAACTCTAATACTTTGGACCCTGATGTAAAGAGCCAATTTGTTGGAAAAAACCCTGATGCTGGGAAAGATTGAAGGTGAAAGGAGAAGGGGTCAGCAGAGGATGAGATGGTTAGGTAGTATCACTGACTCAGTGGACTTGAATTTGAGCAAACTCTGGGAGATTATGGAAGACAGAGGAGCCTGGTGTGCTGCAGTCTGTGGGGTTGCAGAGTCAGACACGACTTAGGGACTGACAGGACATATTCTTAGCAAGTGCTATACTTAGTCTCTCGGTCGCGTCTGCCTCTTTGCAATCCTGTGGACTGCAGCCCGCTAGGCTCCTCCGTCTATGGAGATTCTCCAGGCAGGAATACTGGGGTGGGTTGCCAAGATCTCCTCCAAGGAATCTTCCCAACCCAGGGATGGAACATTGCAGGTGAATTCTTTACCGAATGAGCCACCAGGGGAGCCCTCTTGGCAAGTGGGACCTTAAAATTAGAAAACATATAAAAGTGAGATCTGCATGAAGACTTATTCATGTGCGTGTTCTCCGATCTGTTTTCACTTCACCTCGTCTTTCCTAGGTGTATCTGTGTTGGCCACAGTACGAATGCCTAACAAAGCTGTCCTTTCCCCTTCATTTTTAGGATCTCTGATCTACACAGCTCCGGAAATTGTGAGGGGCACCGACTTCTCCATCCCTAGTGACCTCTGGTCCTTGGGCTGCCTGCTCTATGAAATGTTCTCAGGTGATTACATTCTGGTTCAGTTTAAAATCAGAGCTGGACACACATACATAATGGTTACATAGGTAGTTTGCAAAGAGTTGGCCTGTAAGAGGTGAAAAAGCTGATTTTTCTAAATTTTTCTATACACTGATTTTGGCTGACTTGCTTGGTTGTCTCAGCATATGCAGGTTTTTAGGAACTTTTGACGAGGTATTTTTCATGCCAATCATTTGGAATGGTGAAATATGCCTAACTGTTGAAAACTGATTATTAGTAGAAAATCTTGTAAAGGTACCTTTGACTATGAATTTTCAGATGTGTCCAGTGGCCCATGCAACCCTTGGAGTATGGTTATCCATAAGTGAATGTTGTATTTTTAGGATGATAAATTTTCAATTGCAGAAATATAAAAATACATAGACAGTGTGCCTGGTGTGTACTCAGCATTCAGTAATTAATTATGCTATATATATATTTTTTTCCTATAAATTATGTACTCTTGAACTGTCTGTAGTTGAGATTCATTAATAATTATTGATGTTAGCACACTGTTGGGTAATTTTGCAAGTTTTTGTTTGATTTAAGGAAAGCCTCCATTCTTCTCAGAATGTGTCTCAGAACTAATTGAAAAGATTTGTTATGAAGATCCTTTGCCACCTATTCCAAAAGGTAGGATTTCTTTTTTGTTATAAATGTAGTCAATTTACTACACGGACCAATGGTGCACTTTTATCCCAAAGTATTTCTGTTGATTCATATAACCCTTCAAATTTGTGTTTTCTAAATAGTCACAAATTGATATTTTTAGAAATGTTAGTATTCCCTTTGCCATTTTTAAAAAGATGCTGAAATGGAAAGTAGAGTACTCTTAAGTTCCCTCATTTAAAAGTACAAATTATTTTGTCCTCCTATATCAAAAGAAGTCTGGTTTAAAGATTTAAAACTCAAACTTTTATGTCATTTTGGTGTGTTCATATGTCTATACCATTTACTTGATATGTACTTATGTTCCATATAGTTAATTCTGTGTAGTATTTGAATAGGAACAAATCAAGCACTTCTCAGTCTTGTATCCTGAGAAATCAGAATGCTACCCTGATAAGCTCAACCATTTAAGCTAGATTTGGTTGCAGTGTTTTAAAAGGATTGAAAATTTAATCATACAAATTGTAATTAATGTGTCTACATTAACAGTTTTAAGGAAAGAAAAGAAAAAGAAGGTACAAACATAATAAAATGCTTTGATACATACCTCAAAAGATGTGAATCTTAAGACCCCAAAATGAATATAAGATTTTAGGAAAAATAAGGTTGTGAGTTTTAAAAGAAAAAAAAATCCTCAATAATTGAATGAAGAAATAGGAATGCCGAATATTTTCAGTATTTTAAGAATCATCCTAGGTGAAAAAAACCAAAAAATCTTGATATTTTGAAAGAGGTCTATATTTCTTAAAAAGTGTTTCTTTCTTTTTTTTTTTATTAACTTCAGTTTTTATAGAAATCAGTCATTCCTATTTCCTATAATGATGACTTCTGATTTTTTACTTGTTTGAGTACTCATAGCACTGAGTATTGTTTTCTTGTATAAGTTAAAGATGTTTATGCAGGGTAAAGAAATCTGAGAATGAAGGTTTCAAAGGTCTAGTCAGGATAACCACTGGCGGCCCAAGGGTAATTATTTCGCAGGGATCTTGTTCAGACTGTGGCCACAGTGCCTAATAGCACCATCTGTTTTGATGGCTTTGGCCATCATCTTCCGGGCCACTTCTTTTAATTATAGACTGATAATTTGACCGAGGTATGCACCTGTCCAATATAAAAAGAACACTTGGAGATGAATGGAATTTGACAGTATCATAATATTGTGATGTTTATTCTTTTCCTGTTAAAAATCTTTGAAATAAAGTGGGATTACAAGTACTGTAGTCATAGTATATCATCAAGCAAAGCTGGTTAAGTTAAGAATGTCTCAGAAAATGAAGCATAATTAATAGTTGAAGACAAGGGTGTGAGCTCATGATCATTACTGGGGTTATAAAGAGAAAGTTTAGAGGTTGGTCAGAACTTAGTTTTTGAGATACATGTTATATTGTGGTCCAGGGAGAAAGTTTTAAATTTTTGTTCCCCCCTCCATTAAATGGAGGCTTTATTGTTACTCATGTATTCAGTGTTCTCTTAAAAATAATTGATGTGCTTAAAATGCTATTATTATAATGTTGTTGCAGGGTGTGTTTTCAGTTACTTATCATTTTTCTTTCTTTTTTGGGTATTATTTTGTGTGTAGATTCTTCTTGTCCTAAAGCTTCTTCAGATTTTATTAATTTGCTTGATGGTTTGCTTCAAAAAGACCCTCAAAAAAGGTATGATGGGTAATATTTTAACATGAATGAGCAGTGGAACCTTTTTTTTTTCCTTTAGTGTACTTCTAAAATTGTACTGTTCTTATTATAGAAAGAACTGTTCAAATGATCTCTCTTTTTGTGGGAGGGAGAAATCTCAGTCTACATTGAGTGGCTTCTCTGTTTGCAGGTGTTTTTAATCAGGAGATATTTTAAAAGTCAGTTTTTCTTCTAATGTAGGACGTAGTTGCCTCATAGGTTGACTGATTTTCTTGTAACTCCCAAAATCCAAGGAGTACACTTTTTTGTTTCCATTGTGGATTTCAGCCTAAAACTGTCTTAGACTACCCAACTGTGGATGGGCTGTCAAGATAATTAATGTAATAATGACTAACAGAGCCCTATTCTCATGTGATGTGATTTATCAATATGATAGTCCTGTCATACTGGGAATGTCAGGTGACAGGTCACAGGCACAGTGTGAATTTTCTGTGTGGCAGGGATGGCAGAAAGTTAGAAATCCTTAAGATACAAGAGTGTAGGGGAGGGCAGAAGGGAGTAGGGAATGAAGGTGGGGGTCTCCCTGACCTGGAAGACAAGAGAAACTAGCTTCTGGTTCTCCCACTAGGTATCTTGAGGTTTTCGACAAATGTTTGGGGTCTCTACTTCAGGGTGTAGAATGAATAAATTGAGTATAGCGTGTAATGTATCAGCATTAAATATGAGAGAAACTACAGAAGAAAATGTTTTTACTTGAATAAATTGTAAGACACTGCTGTACTTGCAATAGAATGCTTTTAGGATAAGTGTTACTTTGGTGGATAATCTCCCAGACTTTTTGGATCAGATATAAATGTGCTTAATTTAGCTAATTTAGGACCTTATTTAGGATACATTTTTATGTATTTATATTCCATATGAAATACTTTTTTGCATAAATGGGACCACCCCATAACCTAGTTTTTTTTACTCTATATATCTGCTTGGTCATTTTATTTTTATTTTTTCACTTGGTCATTTTAAATGGCCGCTGAATGTACCTGCAGTAATGTATGATAACAACATTTAGAGTGCTTTTTTTTTTTTGAGAGTGCTTCTTGATTTAGAGTATCATATATACTGACTGCTACAGTAAATATGTTTTTGTCTCTCTTTGTTGTTGTTCACCTAAGAAGTTATCTCCTTTGAATAAGTTTCTCAAGATGGAGTTGCTGGCCAAAGACTAATTAGAACATTAAAAATATGGACACATTTGCTGATCCTAGGAACATGGGAAGGTTTATACTTCCGGAAATTTTAGAAGCTCCTTCCCTCCCATTGTTAAATACAGTGGGCTTTGTTGATCTTATACTTTTTTTTGCTACTTTGATAGATGAAAAAGAAATTCCGTTTTATTGGCAATTTTAATTGTTGGTGAATTTTAGGAGCTATTTGTATCAAAGGGATATATACTTGTGGCTGCCAATTCTTTATCGCTTGTATTTTAATTTCAACTGAAGTAGTGTGAATTTCATTTCATAAATTTTGAATAGTCAGATATAAATTACTATCTTTTTTGAATTTTAGGCTTAATCATTTTGAGTCTGAGTATACCTCAGGTATAATTGATCAGTAGTAAAACTTACTGCTTTGAAATTGAGTCTAGTTTTCAGATACGGCCTGAAGTCATCTTAATGTGGGTGATCTAATTAAATAATGTTTTGGCTCCTAAACAGAAGTGTGACTGTGTATGGTCATGAGGTTGATAATCTTGTTTATTTCTGAATGCACTTCTAAAAGTGAAGTTACAGAATTGGCAGGGCAGGAATAGAGATGCAGATATAGAGAAGAGACTTGGGACCCAGCGAGGGAAGGAGAGGTGGGATGAATTGAGAGAGTAGCACTGAAACATACACATTACCACTTGTAAAACAGAGAGCTAGTGGGAAGTGACTGTGTAACACATGGAGTTGAGTGCAGTACTCTGTGACAACCTATAGGGGTGCGTTAGGGGACAAGGGGCTTCAGGGTGGGGGGGACGTGTGTACTTATGACTGATTCAGATCGTCTGGCAGAAGCCATCACAATATTATAAAGCAATTATCCTCCAGTTAAAAATTAAGAATCAAAAAAATAGATAATAAAAAGGAATATATGAAACAAATCTGCTATGTGTAACTAGGACATGTCCTGGGAATTCTCCATGGTAATCATGTTAAAATATATTTTAAACATCTCTGTTTTATAAAGACTGACTTGGGCAGACCTGCTGCAGCATTCGTTTTGGAAGGATGCTTTTGCTAGAAATGATCAGGACTCAAGCCCCGAGGATTCCAACGTCAGGTAGTACAAGCTGATCTTTGTGTGTGGGGCATGGTTATTAAACACTTGGCCCATTACTGTGATTGCAGCCTCAATGAGGTGAATTTCTGTGCTTTTCATAATAGAAAATCAAGCATTTGTTTAATTAAGGGTTGCTTAAAGAGTTTAGTCATGGCATTTTGTGTGCTTGACTTTGCTCATTTTCTGGTGAGTTGTTTATTCTCCAGACAGGGTTTTAGTACCGTAGTCATTAGGTCTGTTCATCTGGATTCCCACCTTGGCAGCACATGGTAGGATCTCATTTCCCTCCTTGAAATTAGGTGCAGTCCTGTGACCTGCTGTGGCTGATGAAATGCGAGCAGACGTGATGTGTTATTTCTGGGTAGAAACTCAAAGAGCCAGTGTGTGATGTGCTACATTTCTTTCTCCTGATGAGGTGATCAGGAAGAAAATGTCCAGTTGGAGTTGCTTTCAGGCTGGGTGTTTAGTGATCACGATGAGCATAGCTTTCCTGCCAGCTTGTGGTGGCTGTGTGCACGAGTGAGACATAAAGCTAGGAGATTCTAAGTCACTAGTATTTGTGGATCATGTTACCACAGCATAACCTAGCTCATCCTGATTAATATATTTCATTTTTATTATTAAATCTTCTTAGCCCAGGACATTTACAAAAGTGACGGTGTTATGAAAAGAACAAGGTGAAAAGTAGATGAGGCGAAGTCCAGATAATTGACTCCTCCTCTCTCCACTTTATTCAGTGATAATGGTTGTCTGATTCTTAATTTTAATCTTGTCATTCTAGTGTACTGGATAGAGAAATCTGAATCCTATGTAAGGTCTCTCTCAAACTTTGGTTTCTGTGATCCACTGAGCATCAACTGTTTTCACACTAGGCTCTATGAAGAGTACAGAAACCTGGGCTGGGGACCTTGTCCATCAGTGTCAGCAAGTCCTGGGACACCTGACACCTCAGTATGCCATCTTCCTTTTGATCTGTGTGCCTTTTATTTCTTTTTCGTATTGGCTTTGCAAGGACTTTTTTTTTTTAGCATGCTAATGAATGAGGTAATGAAAGAGTGGGACACAACTGAGCGACTGAACTGAATGTATGAGGGGTGATGGTGTTCATTCCCATTGCCTGGTTTCTGATTTTAGAATGCATTCAGCCTTTCTGCATTAAGTGCGATGGTCTTCCCTGGTGGTGCAAGTGGTAAAGAACCTGCCTGCCAATGCAGGAGATGCAAGAGCCACGGGTTCAATTCCTGGATGAGGAAGATCCTTTGGAGAAGGAAAATGGCAACCCACTCCAGTATTCTTGGCTGGAGAATCCCCATGGATAGAGGAGCCTGGTGGGCTATAGACCTTGGGGTCGCAAGAGTTGGGTACAACAGAGCACGCGCGCACACGCACGCACACACACACACACACACGATGAGCTGGAGGGTTTTGTAACTTCCCCTTTGCAGTTGGAAACGAATGTTATTAGTAAACGTCAAATGCCTTTTTGTATCAGTAGATACGATCATGTGGTTTCTCTCCTTTAGATTCTCTTTATGGACTCTTACATAAATTGGTTTTCAAATATTGAGGCAACCTTGCCTTCCCACTGAGAACCACACTTACTAATGGTGTTTGTTTTTATGTCTTGATGGATGTGTTTGGGACCAAGTGACAGGAGGAGGATGAGAGGAAAAGTAAGAGAACAGAGAGATTTGCCTCACTTTCTTGGGATCATAGCTCTCTGGTTAGAAAAGAGGATGTTCCTCCCGCAGGATTTTAGGCGTAGGCCAGAAATGTCTGCTGCAAGATTACCTGGATGCTGGGGCAGGATGAAAGGGAATAAGAAAAACCAAAAACCAAACAAAAAACTAGGGTATTTCCCCTGCTCTGACCCTTAGGGATTCCCTTTCCTATTCCTTGGAACAGAAATAGAGGATTCTCGTGGGGCTTCTTTGAGCCCAGGGCTGGCAACACTGGAAGGGCAGAAATAAAAGGGAAGCTCATTACTGGCTCACTGATACTTCGAGTGCTGGTTTACTTCTCCTGTTGGCCTGCTGCTGTTTATTTTTCAGGGATAAATTTTATAGGCTTCTTAGTACAGTGCCTTGCACACAGTAAGTGCTCATTTTAGTTACTCAAGGGAAAATACTACCTTTCTAATTCCATAGTTTGGCCAAATGTCCTGTGCAACTTAAGTAACTTTGCCAGCCTCTTGTTTGAAACAGAAAACTGTAGAAAGCTCAGTAGTAAGCTTGATTGAGTTGAGTTTCTCTTGTTAAACAGCAGAAACATGGAATATTCTGGGTCCCAAGATGCCATGAAACTTCTGAAGAGCCCTCAAGGTGGACAGACAAAGGGGGAGAAGAGTGGGCAGCGACTCAGTCACTCCTGCAGGCTAGGTGAGCTTTCATTTGACCGTGTTCCTGCTGCTCAGGACACTGTTTCTGACAGCCCCTAATTTGTGTCATCTTTCTCCAAATCTCTGTCTACATCATACCTTGCTCATATTTTTGTTCACTTATGGATATTGTTTTACCTTCCTGCCACAGAAAATCCATCTGAGTTGCGGCCTAAGAGTACCCTTGGGGGTCCACTGAATGAGTCCATGTTTCTTCTCAGGTATGTAGAATAACAGAGTGGCGAGGAGTCTATGGGAGGTGAAAGCTACATCTTCTTAAAGCGTCTTGTCCTGGTGGCGAACCACGTTGCACAGAAATAAAGGACAGGGATAAATGCCGCATTCCCATTTCGCTCTCCTCGCAAGTTACTGTTCAGTGCTGGCCAGTGGAATGTAGACTTCCCATGGTAGTTTTAAAATTTTTAACCAAACCACCTTATCTTTTCTATTTATAAGGGTTAAAACTTCTTTATTTTGTACTTCTACTGCAAGTAAAATTGAATTTAAAATTTCAAAAGTTGGACTCCTTTATTTGCATAAAGACTTATAGGAAAGAACAGATTATGTTTTTCTTTAAATGTAGTTTTATCTGGGAGGCTTAAACTATTTGCAATCATTGAAATAATAAAATCGGAATGGTAATTAAAATGATTAGGCCAATGTATTTAAAATTTTAATAATGTGTAAATATTAAGTGTTATAGTTTATTTATAGGTTCAGCCTCATAGTTTAATTTCATGACATAGGAGTTATAATAATAAACTAAAATTTCCTGATTTATTTTACCCATATTTAAATATAAGGTATGTTAAATTTGTCTATACATCTTAGGCATTTTAAGTTCAGTTAAAAATTTGTACAATCTCTGGTAAATTTTGTGACCTAAGTAAGTACTTGTTTAATGAATGAATACAAAGGCAGGTAAGTGGAGGAGAGGTGACATTTAGAAATTTGAAGGAATTCGTCACAAAAAGACCATATGGTTTATATGGAAGAATTTCTTAAAATGCCAAAAACTGAAACTCAGAGACCCGGATGTAATGGAGTGGCCCTGGAGTATGGCATCCATTGATAAGTGTGGGAGGAATCATTAAAAACAGATGAGGATTACAACTTGTTACTAAGTAGGTACCAAAGTAATTTACCAGTTCAAACATTTTATGAAAAAAAGTTATAAACATTTTCCATGCTTTGTAGAATATCTGAGCTATTTCATTAATGTAAGTCCTGCCTAGATCAGTAGGCATTAAAAAAATAACATTTTTTAAGCCTCTAGTTAAAACAGAATACTGTATATAGCATGCCATGCCATCCATGCCCAGTTGACCAGCCTTGTCCAGCTCTTTGTGTCTGCATGAACTGTAGCCCACCGGGCTCCTCTGTCCTTAGGATTTCCCAGGCAAGAATACTGGAGCAGGTTGCCATTTCCTACTCCAGGGGATCTTCCCAACCCAGGGGTCAAACCAGGGTCTCTTATGTCTCCTGCATTGGCAGACAGATTCTTTACCACTAGTGCCACCTGGGAAGCCCCTTGAATAATGTTAACTGGCGTGCATTTTTCAGTTCTCGTCCTACTCCAAGAACCAGCACTGCAGTGGCATTAAGTCCTGGTGATGCTGTGACTCAGAATTCACCACAGAAGACTTCTCCCTTGACCAAAGTAAGCAAAGATAGAATTTTTAATTTTTTTTTATGCAAGATAACAGAGACTCACAAGAATAATTGCAAGTTAATCTGTGAACTATGTTTGTAATTGCAAGATTTACAATTAAGTCATCTTCCTTGATGATCACTGGTTTTTCTAGTAAGTACTCTTAAGAGAGAGGTGCTTCATAGGTGTTTTCTTGATAGCAGCTTTATTGAGATGTAATTGACACACCATGCAATTCACCCATTTAAAGTGTATAATTCAGAGGCTTTTAGCATACTCACAGAGTTATGCAGTCATCACCACAGTTAATCTCATCATCCCACAGAGAAGCCCTGTGTACCCATTAGCAGTCACTCCTGTCTTCTTCCAGTTTCTCTAACCTTTTGCTCTAGGCAACCACTAACCTGCTTTCTGTCTTTATAAATATGCCTGTCCTGGATATTTCCTTTAAATAGATCATACAATATGGGATCCTTTGTGCCTGTTTTTTTTTACTTAATGTAATGTTTTTTAAGATTCATCCAAGTTGTAGCATGAATCAATACTGTATTCCTTGTCATTGCCTGATAATATTCTGTTGTATATACCACATTTTATGTTTCCATTCATCAGTCTGTGGACACATGGGTGGTTTTCTTTTGGCTCTTCTGAGTGATGTTGCTGTGAACGGTTGTGTACATTTTTGTGTGGGTATGTATTCTATGCTACATCATATGGTAACTCTTTTTAACCTTTTGAAGAACTGCCAAATCGTTTCCCAAAGCAGCTGCACCATTTTACATTCTCAGCACCAGTGTGTGAGGGTTCCAGTTTTCACATACTTACCAAAACTTGTTACTGCCTGCCAGTCAGTAGATTTTAAAATTGTGCTAAAAGATACATTACAGAAAATTTACCATTTTAACCATTTTTTAGTGGGAGTTCAGTGGCGTGTTAATACAGTCACATTGTTATGTAACCGTCAGTACTGCGCATTCCCCACATTCCCCCGGACCCTGACAACCACTATTCTACTTTCTGCCTCTGTGAATTTGCCTAGTAACCTTACGTAAGTGGAATCACGCAATATTTGTCCTTTAGTATCGGGACTGTTTCACTTAGCGTAGTGTCTTCATGGTCCATCTATCTTGTAGCATGTATCAGAATTTCATTCCTTTTTCAGGCTGAAAAAGATTCCATTGTGTGTTTGTGCCAATTTATTCGTTCATCTTTTGATAGACACTTGGGTTGCTTCAACCTTTTGGCTATTGTGAACAGTACTGCAATTGTCTCTGTTATTACAGCCGCTCTAGTGGGTGTCAGATTATATCTCACTGTAGTTTTGATTTCATTTCTTTGTTGGCTAATAATACTGAGCATCTGTTTGAGTGCTTATTGGGAATTTATATCTTCTTTGGAAGAATGTCTATGTAATCCTTTTGCCCATTATTGAGTTGTAGGAATTCTTTATGTATTTTAGATACATGATTATAAACATTTTCTCCCATTCTGTGAATTGTTCTTTCCCTTTCTTGATGGAGTCCTTTGAACCACAATTGTTTTTAATTTTGATGTAGACTAAATTATCTTTTTTGTGTTTGTTGTTGCCTGTACCCTTGATGTCATAACTAAGAAACAGTTGCCAACTCTCAGGTCATGAAGGTTTGTTTCTTCATGTAGCTCTTACATGTCGGTCTGCGATCCATTTTGAGTTAATTTTTTGTATATGTCATGAGGTAAGGCGGTCCATCCAACTTCATTGGTTTACGTGTGGATATCCAGTTGCCTCAGCACCATTTGTTTAGAAGGCTCTTCCTTCTCCGTTTAAATGTCTTAGAATTCTTGTTGGATATTGTGCTTAGTCACTCAGTCATATCCGACTCTTTCCAACCCCATGGACTGCAGCCCACCATGCTCCTCTGTCCATGGAATTCTCCAGGCCAGAATACTGGAGTGGGTAGCCATTCCCTTCTCTAGGGCAACTTCCTGACCTGGGAATAGAACCAGGATCTCATGAATTGCAGGCAGATTCTTTACCAGCTGAGCTACCAGGAAAGCCCAAGAATACTGGAGTGGGTAGCCTATCCCTTCTCCAGGGGGCCTTCCTGACCCAGGAATTGAACCGGAGTCTCCTGCATTGCAGGAGGATTCTTTACCAGCTGATCTATCAAGGGAGCCCTGTTGAATGTTAATTAACTTAAATCAAAGGTTTATTTCTGCACTCTTAGTTCTATTCCACTGACTGATTCTTTCCTCATGCTAGTAGCACAGTGTCTTGGGCACTGTGACTTTTTAGTAAGTTGTGAAATTAGGAAGTATGATTCTTGACTTTGTTCTTTTTCAAGTTTTTTTTTTTTTTCTTGGTCTATTCTGGGTCTCTTAAATTTCCATTGGAATTTTAGGATCAGTTCAACAGGTTTTGAAAAGAAGCCATCTGGGATTGTGAGAACAATTATGTTGAATATCTAGGTCACTTTGGGGAGTATTGCCATGTTAGCGGAGAAGGCAATGGCACCCCACTCCAGTACTCTGGCCTGGAAAACCCCATGGACGGAGGAGCCTGGTAGGCTGCAGTCCATGGGGTCTCGAAGAGTCGGACATGACTGAGCGACTTTACTTTCACTTTTCCCTTTCATGCACTGGAGAAGGAAATGGCAACCCACTCCAGTGGTCTTGCCTGGAGAATCCCAGGGACGGCAGAGCCTGGTGGGCTGCTGTCTATGGGGTCACACAGAGTTGGACACGACTGAAGCGACT
This sequence comes from Giraffa tippelskirchi, assembly GCF_054371585.1. NCBI lineage: Eukaryota > Metazoa > Chordata > Mammalia > Artiodactyla > Giraffidae > Giraffa > Giraffa tippelskirchi. Next base: position 13,794,090 of record NC_137283.1, on the reverse strand, counting down.
TAGCAGCAGCAGCAGCCATGTTAGCAGTATAGTTTGCCTCCACGGACATGGGATCTCTTTCTACTTATTTAGGCCTTCTTTAGTTTCTTTCAATCATAGTTGTTTTGAATGCAGAAATATTTTGAATTAAATATTTTTCCATGTTATCTTTTATTGTACTTTTTGCTTGGTAGATATAATCGCTTTTAATTTTTACCGTAATTTTTATGTAATGTGAAATGCATTTGAACCATGTGAAACTTAATTTTGCATTGAAATGAAATGGTAAAAGGTTATAATAAAATCTCCCTGTGCTAATACATGTTTTGTTAAATGGGAGATATGGAATCAGTGTAAAAGTAAAAAGATGCATTCTGAAATGCAATAAATGTTGAATTTCTTTTGTCAGATGTTTATTGTAGAGGAGTGTTTGTAATCATCTTATTGAGAATATTCAAGCACTAATTACAGAATTACTAGTTGGTGATGGACAGGGAGGCCTGGCATGCTGTGATTCATGGGGTTGCAAAGAGTCGGACATGACTGAGCGACTGAACTGATAAGGGAGCTTAGATTTTATAATTCTTTAAATGATCCCTGATGCTTTTTATTCAATTCCAAAAATTGTAGAAAACTTGGCAAATGTAGAAGAGGACAAAGAGAATAAAAAACTGCTTGTAATTTAATTACTACCTAGAGTAACCACTGGTTACATTTTGATATAACTACTTTTTGTTCTATACATGTCTATTCATTTTTAAACAAAGGAACATAATTTTATAAATATTTTTTTCATTTAATAAGTAAGACCTCATTGTACCTTTTGATTAATTTATTCCTGAGCATTTAATTTAACAGTTTATTTTTTCTACTGTCATTGATATATGGTATTTTTATAACCTGTTTTTGTGCATACATTCACTGTGTATGTATGAAATTAATTTTTAGATACATAGTTTTCTAATTGATCTACTTTACTAATTCTTAGATCCTTTTAAAAGTTTTTCAGTTGATTTCATCTTGGCTTTTCTTTTGAGTTTTTCTGTTTTGAAAGTCTGTGTTCTTAAATTTTTTTTGAGCATTTTTTACAAAAGTTCCTCCTAATTCTTCATGAGTCTCTAATATTCTGTCTTCTAAGTTGCAAAGTGGTGGTTGTGGTTTCCAGGAACTTTATTAGCTAATTATTCTGTCCTTTACCTTAGTTTTGAATAGTTTATTTTTCTACTTATTTTTCACTCTACTGATTTGATTTTCTGGTTATCAATTTGTTGGTCAGAGTTTCAGTGGATGTTCTTAATGCATAAATCCAATTTCTTTTTTCTGATGTGAAACACTTAAGGCAATAGCACTAGGAATAAAAATTGAATTTAAGAAGAGCACAAAGAAGCATCTTGAATAACTGAAAGGGAACATCTAGTTATTCGTTTTCATTACATATCAATTCTACTTTGGTATTTATAAAGATATAGGCGTTTAATACCTACTTCAGCCTGGAATTTTTTTATACTGTAATTTAAGCTTTATATTGACTATTTGGTAAAGCAGAAATAGATTAATTTTTGGTAGACGAAAGATAAAAAAACATGCTGATGATTGTAAGATCAGTTTGCCTCTTCATAGTTGAGCACATCAGACTATAGAAGATCTGTTTCGTAGCTCTAACCAACCTTTGTGGTGAACACAAGCAAGTCAGCTACTTTTTCTGAGCTTTGTTTTTTTCACCTGTAAAAACAGGAATAATAATACAGTAGATATAGGGTTTTCATGAAGATCAGATGAGACTGTCTGTGGAAGTGTTTTGAGGAGCAGTGCAGGTCCATCGATACAGGTGACCTTTTTCAGTGGCGTCTGCTTAGCATGTTACTGACTCCGCCTCTTAAAGCTCTTCACTCGTCACAGGGACACAGGCTTCCCAGGTGGCGCTAGTGGGAGAGAATCCGCCTGCCGGTGCAGGGGCTGCAAGAGAGGAGCGTTCAGTCCTTGGGATGGGAAGATTGCTTGGAGGGGAGGGCACAGCAGCCCACTCCAGTGTTCTTGTCTGGGAAATCCCACGGACAGAAGAACCTGGCCGGCTGCAGTGCATAGGGTTGCAAAGAGTCGGACACGACTGAAGCGACTGAGCACACCCACTCACAGAAGCGGTCTCATTCTTGTTACTGTTCCAGACTGCAAGTGGCCACATGAGTCAGCAGGAGCTGGAGTCCCGGATGAGAGAGCTTATCTACACAGACTCAGATCTCGTCATCACCCCAATCATTGACAACCCGAAGGTGCGGAAAGACCCCAAAGACACCCTACCACCCTGGGGCTGGAATCTGGGTGACGTTTTCATTCCCCAGTCTTACCTTCTCCCCTGATTCTTGTGGTTGTTGCTTTTCTCTCTTTCTTGCCACTTGCCCGTACTTACTTAGGTGAGTGACTGCAGACGTTCTCCCTGATGGTGTGTGGTGAAGGCACGTGTCAATGAGCAGCGCTCCCCAGGCTGGGGTGGGGGGCTGATCACGGAGAGACCATAGCTCTCATAGGCGGTTAGGATTGCAGGGCAGGTGGTGGTGAGAGATGGAGAGCTTGTATGCAGCTTCTCTTAGTGTTAATATTGTTCAGGAACATAGCATGGTTAGTAGAGCTAGGGGACTGGCGTTGGTACAGTGCTAGTAACCGCTGAACTTACTCGAATTTTATCACTTGTACCACCGGAGTCCCTTTTCTGTGCCAGGATCCCACGTTACAGTTGGTTCTTTTGCCTCCAATCGGTCCTTGTACTCCATGGTCTTGTGGTAATTTCTTACTCTTTCCTTGTCTCTTATGATCTTGGGCTTCTCTGGTGGCTGAGACGGTAAAGCGTGTGCCTGCAGTGTGGGAGATCTGGGTTCGATCCCTGGGTCAGGAAGATCCCCTGGAGAAGGAAGTGGCAACCCACTCCAGTACCCTTGCCTGGAAAATTCCATGGATGGAGGAGCCTGGTGGACTACAGTCCGTGGGGCCTCAAAGAGTCTTATATGACCGAGCGACTTCACTTATGATCTTGATACTTTGAAGAGTACAGTACTGGGTAGGTATTTTGTAGAATGTCCCTCAGCTTGGGTTTGCCTAAGCATTTCTCATGATTAGAAATGACGTTATGCATTTTTTGGTTAGAATACTACCAGGAAAAGTTTTAAAAAATGCTCCTTAGGGAGTTTTTGGAAAAGTTAGACATAGAAATGAGGGTTGAATTTTTAAATTAAAAGTGTCACAGTTACATCCCCCAGGTAACCCAAACTCATGGATCCAACTGCTACATGTAGTCTTCATTTTGCTTGAGAAAACTATATGGTCTTCTGTTCAAGACCTCAGCCCACCTTCCAGCTATTCCGTAAATCCTGACCGCATCAAACCTAAAGTCCTTATTGATCCTCTAGTTTCTTAGAAACATTTCTCTGAAGTCTGTAATTGTGCATTCTAATATAAATATTTCATGTTTTTTCTGTTGTTTGACAGATGCTTGTCTTATCTTTCCAACCAGAGTGTCAGCTCTCTGGCAGTTGGATCACGTCTTCTATGTGTTTCTCTCCCCCTTCGCACTTAGCACAGTGCTTTGCCTTGACAGGTAGTCAATAAATATTTATTGAATAACTAAATTTCTAACCTAGAAGTAAATTAGCTTAAGAGTAAGCCAAGATAGGGTGACTGACGCTTTTCCATGAAGTTTTATTTTATTGCAGACATCAATTGAAATGATTTTATTTTATGCCTTATCACTTGTATTTGTGTATTAATCTGAAAGGGCTCTGTTGAATGCTTGTTCTTTTTGCTGTTGCATTTTACGTTATTTTTCTCTGTCCTCATTGATTTGTAATGGCGTCACTGACTTGATGGACATGAGTGTGAGTAAGCTCCGGGAGTTGGTGATGGACAGGGAAGCCTGGCATGCTGCAGTCCATGGGGTCACAAAAGGTTGGACATGACTGAGCGACTGAATGGAACTGAATAGGAGATACATCAGGAGACAGATACCCATCTCAAAAGGTTTTTTTTTTTTAACCACAGATAATGAAACAACCACCAATTAAATATGATCCAAAAATATTGCATCTACCAGCACATTCAGGTAGGATCCTAAAGGGCTTATCAAACACGTAAATTCATGGCAGACAGATACAGATACAAATATAAAATTTAATTGTAAATGGAATATTTCATTTATGAATGGCTAAATTGTTATTTTCCTGCCAGCTGGCTATTTTCTTGAGGCATTGTTGTATAAACCACCTATAATCCTCTTGTGTTAGCGTTTGCCTTACTCAGCTGGGTCCAGGCTGCCATGTACTCTTCTGGGCAGGAAAGTTTCTGTGAAGCTGGGTGGGTTTTCCTGTTGTGTGTGTGGGCCCTTCTCCCACCCTGGACCTTAAAAGCCAGTTGAATTTCCAACATTAATCGTGCTGTTGTGGGTACAGAGAGTTAGAAACCGTAAAGGAGGAATCGAGATTTCTACGTGAGGGAGTGGGGCAGTTGTAATTGGAATCAGATGGCTCATTTTTGTAGGGATGATGTAGACCTGGAGAGACTTGAAGGGTGATTGTTTCTCTTCTTTTTTCCTAATGGACAGTCTTATTTAGGGTGAGTGTAAGAATTTTTTTAATACCTTGAATTTTGATGTATTTTGTTTGATAAATTATATTTTAAACTAGACCTGGAAAGATTCTTCATCATAGCTGGAGTAGAATCTAAAAATTGAAATCAAAGTAAATGTAAAATAAATTATGTTCACGTTTTAAGCATTCCAAGTAGAAGCACAATTTATGAAAACTAAGACGGGTTTATCTCGAAATATTCCTTCCCTTTTCCACTTTAGTTTGAATTATTGTAAGAAATTATTGTTAAAGCTTATTTTGTTTAAATATAGAGATTAGGTGAAATTACATTAATTTTAGCTGGCGTTTCATTTCCCAGTTTTTGCCTTTTGTTTGTAGGCTTTTGGAGGTGGCACTCCCAGATGGTTTCAGCTCTGTATTAACCTAGTTACATTTACTAGTCATTTCACTGAAACTTCATAACAACTATAGAAATTTTGGCTTTTCCAATATTTTAAGACTAGGTTGCTTTATTTATGTAAAGGCCATCTTGTTTTTTTCATAGTACAGTTTTATTTAACTTTGCATTTTGTTATGCTCTTGGTTGCAAGAAAATTCTACTAAATTTAGGCATCTGCCTTGTTTTTTGAAGCCTAGTTTTCCGTTGACATAGTTTAAAACATCTCCATGGGTAGAAAAATAGAAGACTATAGAAGAGTAACTAAAAGTAGGGACATCTTTAGAGTGTTTCTGGTTTTGATAGTGTAAAGTTAGGATTTTCTTTGCCCTCACGTTAGCTATTGAGATTCTGTGTTCTACTTTCTCTTGCAACATTTTTGGCAAGCTTTTTTCACATAATCCCCACTTTTACTATTTTCTTTCTTCTGCAGTGGATCAATTAGTATTTCTAGAAGACCAGGATTGGAATGATTTTCTGCAACAAGTGTGCTCGCAGATTGACTCCACTGAGAAGAGCACGGGGGCCTCGCGAGCCAAGCTGAATCTCCTCTGCTACCTGTGCGTGGCAGCTGGGCACAGGCAGGTGGCCACCAGGCTCCTCCACTGCCCCCTGGTGGGTTTCTAAATATTGGGAAGCAAATACTCTTTTCATGTCCTTGCTGCCTGCCTTCTGCACTTAACTTTTTTATTTCTATAGAGAGAAAAACAAGCATTAAAATACTAACTCAATTTAAGTAAAGTGAAAAAAGTGATTTATCAAGATGACAGGTTTGCCAGTGTTGTCCTCTGTTTAACGCTTAGATCTAAAAGCATTTGAATCGACATTGACTTTGAAGAGCTGCTTTGGTAACACTCCGCTTGCATTTTACGTTAACTTGTAGTAATTGTAAGATTTATTTCATCAGTGAAATAAGAGAGCGATGTTTTCATCAGCTGCTGGAGTGAGCTGCCCATGTGGAATAGGGGCTCTTTTCCTGGGTCTTCCTGGCGAACTCCAAGGTTTCCGATGTGACACTGAATGGGGAGTTGAGTCTCGAAGCCTTTTTCCCTCTTCCTCTGATAATGTTATTTCTTGGGCTCTCTTGGCTCATCAATGAAACCACGGGAATTTGGCAGAGCTTTTGAAGTCATCCTCAGAAAGGAGTTAGAGTGTTCTGGTGCATTTTCCTTTCTGGGCCTTCACTGGGGAACTACCTTGAAAAAATTTAAGTTTATTTTCTTGCAGAGTCGTGTTACAGTTCCTTATTTGGTATTTATGTTTGTGGGGTAAGGGGCAGTGGCATGTTTAGAGAATAGAATTGAGTTGGAGAAACTGGACGTACTTGTTTCTTAGTTTTTATCCAGTATATTCAGGGCTTTTGCATCTTTGTAAATAATTACTTCCCTGGTGTGGAATTTGCACTTCATTTGTATATAGGTTTGATTTGTTAACTTAGTGGTCAATTGCTGTCTCATTTCATGATTGAAATACATTTTAATTTTTATATTCTAGTTCCAGTTGCTAATCCAGCATTTGCGAATAGCACCAAACTGGGATATGTAAGTAACATTTATATTTTAATAAATTATTCTTATTTTATTAAGTAAAGTATTAAGTAGTTAAAACATACATGTTTATTAAAACATGTTTATTAAAATACTTATTACAAAATACTACAAAATATTCTAAAGTAATGATAACTCTGAATCATAGTCCTTTCTGTACCATTCCAACTGTTAAGTTTAAAAATGAAAGTGAAATTGAAAGTCGTTCGGTCGTGTCTGACTCTTTGGGACCCCATGGACTATGCAGTCCATGGAATTCTCCAGGCCAGAATTTTGGAGTGGGTAGCCTTTCTCTTCTCCAGGGGATCTTCCAAACCCAGGTCTCCTGCATTACAGGCGGATGCTTTACCAGCTGAGCCACAAGGGAAACCCAAGAATACTGGAGTGGGTAGCCTCCCCCTTCTCCAGTGGATCTTCCCTGACTCAGGGATCGAACCAGGGTTTCCTGCATTGTAGGCAGATTCTTTACCAACTGAGCTATCCTTATCCTAATATTATAAATACAATTGTAAGGTTTTATAAACTACTCTAAAACTTTACTCATGGTTACTCTTTAGAATATTCTTTTTTAAATAATTTTAATTAGTTTATTTTTGGCTGTGCTGGATGTTCATTGTGGCAGGCAGGCTTCTCACTGCAGTGACTTCTCTTGTTGCAGAGCATGGGCTCTAGGCATGTGGGCTTCAGTAGTTGCCGCACATGGGCTCAATAGTTGAGGTTCTCAGGTTTTAAAGCACAGGCTCAACATTTGTGGCGCACAGGCTTAGTTGCTCCGAGATATGTGGGATCTTCCCTGATTAGGGATCAAACCTGTGTCTCCTGCATTGGCAGGCAGATTCTTTACCACTGAATGAACTACTAAACTTTGAGAAGGATTGTGGTATGCTCAGTGAAAAGAAACATCATCTAACCCTTCAGCTGAGACTCAAATTACACCTTTGAATGGGGTGCCCCCTGCTGACTTTTAAAAACAGACACTTAATCCTTTCCAGGTACTACTGTTTTTTTCTGTTTTGTAGATTGAAGTTTACTTGTAAAATGGGCTTCCCTGATAGCTCAGTTGGTCAAGAATCCACCTGCAATGCAAGAGGCCCCAGTTTGATCTCTGGGTTGGGCGGATCTGCTGGAAAAGGGAAATGCTACCTACTTCCGTGTTCTTGGGCTTCCCTTGTGGCTCAGCTGGTAAAGCATCCGCCTACAATGCAGGAGACCTGGGTTTGATCCCTGGGTTGGGAAGATCTGGAGAAGGGAAAGGCTACCCACTGGCCTAGAGAATTCCATGGACTGTATAGTCCATGGGGTCGCAAAGAGCTGGACACAACTGAGCCTCTTTCACTTACTTGTAAAACAGTTTTAATTTGAGGAAAATGATGGCTAGATGAGCCCTCTGCTCGGAGTCTTATTTTACTCTCATTGTCCATTCAAATACTACTTCTTCCAGTGAGGCTTTTTCTGATCCAGGTCTTATCACCTTGACAGCATATGATAAGGGTCTTTAACTCAGCTAGGGGATAACCTTTGTTGAAGTAGGTATGCTCGCTCCTTGGTGGTGGTCTGCATATAGGAAAACAAAATGAAAAATAATGTGGTGTAATTTTGTAAGTTTCTCTTCCCTTTGTATAACATATTATATGTTTTTCATGTCATTAATTTTTTTGCCCAGGATTTTTTTTGTGGTATGCCTCTTTTTGTAAGCTATGAATATTTGATCATTTTATTTACCCTGCCCCTAATTTTGGATAGTATTATAATGTTGTAAATAATACACTGGTGAACATTTTTGTGCTTAAATCTTTGTTCCTATGTATTTTTTCTTTTTCCTCTCAGAGCAGATTTGTAGAATTAGAATGAATGGGTAGAGAGCAATAGATAATTTTTGTGACTTCTGATAAATTGCAGAAATGCTCTGTAGAAACATATCAGCCTGCGTTCTCAGTCACTTTGTATAAAAATGCCCTTTTGTTAGAACTCATAATGGTGAACATTTATAAAATCTTATTGTTTGTTGTTCGGTTGCTAAGTCGTGTTGTACTCTTATGACCAGATGAACTGCAGCATGCCAGGCTTCCTTGCGTTTCACTGTCTCCCTGAGTTGGTTCAGCCTCTTGTCTGTTGAGTCGACAGTGCCATCTGGTCATCTCATCCTCTGTTGCCCCCTTCTCCTCCTGCTCTCAGTCTTTCCCAGCATCACCTTTGTCAATCAACTTTACAGAGGTATACTTCACAGATAGTGCATAATATTGTAATTTAAGAAATTTTATTATAAAAGGTACATAACAAAATTTATCACTTAGCCGTTTTAAGTGTATAACTCAATGGCATTACGTATATTGTAGTACTGATGTTTTGCAACCGATCACTGTCAATTTCCAGAACTTTTTTCAGTTCCAAACAGAAGCTCTTATCCAGTAACCATTAAATCCTGATCCTTCCTCTGCGAAGCCCGTGATAATCTCAGTTCTATCTCTTGTTTCTATGAATTTCCATCTTCTTGGTACCTGATAGAAGTGAGATCATCCATTTGTGCTTTGGTGTCTGCATTATTTCACTTACTTTAATGCTTTCAACATTCATCTGTCTTGCAGCATGGATCAGAATGTCTTCCTTTTTAAGGGTTGAATGATATTCCACATATGTGTATGCCACAGTTTATCTTTTCATCTGTTGATGGACACCGGGGTTGCTGCTAACTTTGACTATTGCAGATAGTGTGGCTGTGAGCACTGGTGTGCAAATACCTGTCTGAGTTCCTGCTTTCAGTTCTTTTGGGTAACATACCTGGGAGTGGAATTGCTGGATTATTTGATAATGTTTTGTTCAGTTTCTTGAGAATACCGTCATACTATTTTACACAGTGTCTGCACTATTTTACATTCCCACCACCAATGCATGAGGGTTCTAGTTTGTTCACATCCTCTTCAACCCTTAGTTTTTTCCATTTTTCTTTTCTTTTTGGTAGTAGCTCTTCTAATGGGTATGGAGTTATATACAATGTGGTTTTGATTTGCATTTCACTAATGACCAGTAATGTCTGTATGTATTCTGGATATTAACCCTGTATCAGGTACATGACTTAACAAATACTTTCTCCCATTCTGTGCGTTGCCTTTTTGTTCTGTTGATAGTCTTCTTTGATGCATACATTTAAAAATTTTGATGCAACCAGGTTTTTCATTTTTTTCTTTTGTTGTCTGTGATTTTAGTGTCCTAGTCGAGAAATCATTGCCAAATCCAATGCATAAAGCTTTTTACATTTATGTTTTTTTCTACGCTGCACTCTTTACTGGAATGTTTCTAAGTCTGAACAGGACTACCAGCCTCCATGCTTGGTGGGAAACCCCATTTCAAATTCCTCTGACCTCGGGGGTCACTACTAAGTCACCCCTTGTTTCAGAGACAAGCCCCAGGACTCTGGTCTTCTCTAGGACAGGCTTCTGTTCTGCCTGTACAGTGTCCATCAGTAATGTGAGTGTTTCTACACTTCCTTATATAAAAGATTTTTATATAAAAGGCCCATACACAGACACAAACTCATTTGCAAGTGTACCGGAACCTCTATTCCACTCCAGTCAGAATGTCTTCATTTACTAAGAAAAATATGCAGGGTTTGAAAATCATGACCGTAAAAATTGAAGGCAGCAGGAGAAGGGGATGACAGAGGATGAGATGGTTGGATGGCATTACCGACTGAATGGACTTGAATTTGAGCAAGCTCCTGGAGCTGGTGAAGGACAGGGAAGCCTGGCATGCCCTAGTCCATGGGGTCACAGAGCTGGACTTGACCGAGCGACTGAATTGAATTACGAGTTTTATAGTTTTAGCTCTTATGCTTAGGTTTTTTATCCAGTTTGAGTTTTTTTTTTTTTCCCATACAGTGTTAGGTAAGAGTCCAGGTTTGTTCATTTTAAAAAAAAATTATTTATTTTTGGCTGTTGCCACCTGGGCCTTTCTCTAGTTGCAGCAAGCAGGGGCTACTGTCTAGCTGTGGTGCACAAGCTTCTCATTGCGGTGGCTTCTCTTGTTGCAGAACATAGGCTCTAGGGTGTGAGGGCTTCCGTAGTCGCAGCTGCTGGAGTCTAGAGCTCAGCCTCAGTAGTTGTGGTGCGTGGGCTTAGTTGCCCTGCGGCATTTGGGATCTTCCTGAAACCAGGGGTCAAACTCATGTCATCTACACTGGCAGGTGGGTTCTTTACCAGTGAGCCAGCAGGGAAGCCCCAGGTTCGTTCTTTGGTATATGTAGATCCAGTTTCCCCAGCACTGTGTTTAGAAAGGACTGCCCTCTCCCCCATTAAATGGTGTTGGCAGCCTCGTTGATAATTGTGTTGACCACGTACGGTGAGGGTTTGTTTCTGGGCGCTCTGTTGTTCCATGGGTCTATAAATCTGTCTTTCTGTGAGTGTCGCAGTGTCTCAATTACCATAGTTTAGTAGTAAGTTTTGAAATCAGAAAATGTGACTTTAACTTGGTTCTTGTTTTTCAGGATTGTTTTAGGTTCCCTTGATATTCATATTCTAGGAAGGAGTTTTCCAGTTTTTGGTATAGTTTCATACTTGAATAAAATAAATGCTCATTGTCAGTTGTTTTTTTTTTTTTTTTTTTTAATACAGTTTCTCCATTTGTGAATTAGTTCACTTCTTGATGGATTGGATTTCATTCGCTAGGTTTCTTTCAGAATTAAACAATTTTTTTAAGAAGAATGTCTCTCGGAGGCTGTGCTTCTGGAGTTACTCCTGCCTTTGAAACTTTCTGGCTGTGGTTTTGGGGCTCAGGCCCAGCAGGCTGAATGAGGCCTCCCGGGACCTTCGGAGCACACCCATCCTTGTGCCTTGGGGCGTATGTCATCGTTCTCTCATGCGCTGACTGCAGTTTCGGAAGACTCAGGGCCCAGCCCACCTCTTTCTTCCTCTTACATATGACCAGGGTGATGCTGTGTTTCAGTGAAAAAAGAATTTTTCTTTATATTGCAGGCCTGCAGCGTTTTACTAGGATACATCTTTTTACAAATTTTCCTTGCCAGTCGGTCTCTTAAAGGCTTTAGCCTTTCTTTGGCTTTTCTCTGTCTTTATGATTTCTTCATCTCTATTTCATCCTTTTTCTGCTCCTGAAACTCCTGTAGGATGGATGTGGGATTTTGTATCTCTTGACTCTGGATTTTCTTGTGCTTTCTTGCTCTTTTATTGAGATGAAATTCACCCTTTCTTGGTTTTTATTGAATTTATGTTTTAGAGCAGTCTTAGGTGTACAGCAAATTGAAGGCACGGTGGAGAGATTTCCACATACCTCTGCTCCCCCATACGTGTTGCTTCTCCAGTTATCAGTATCTCCCACCAGAACAGGACATTTGTTACAAATTAGGATCCTAGACTGACATGTCAAAATCATCCGAACTCTGTACTTTACAGTACAATTCATTCTTAGTGTTGTACGTTCTGTGGGTTTGGACAGTGTTTACTGATGTGTCGCCATCATTATGGTATCATACAGTATTTATTGGATAATAAGCAAATCTGTGTTCTGCCTGTTCGTACCTCTGACTTTTATTTAACCACTGAACTTTTTATTGCCTCAATAGTTTTGCCTTTTCCAGAGTGTCATGTAGTTGAGATCATAAAGTATGTAGTTTTTTCCGACTGGCTTTTTTTCCTTAGTAACACACATTTAAGGTTCCTCCATGTCTTTTCATGGCTTGATAGCTCATTCTTTTTAGTGCCACATATTCCATTGTCTGGATGTACCCAGTTTATTTAACCATTCACATACTGAAAGGGGTAATTACTATTTCTTTCCTCTCTCTGGCGAAGACCTTTGAAAAATTTTTACTTTCCATTTCACTATTAAAGCACAGCTTCAGTTTTTGTCACCATTACAAATGGACTTTCCAGGTGGTTCATGGGTAAAGAATCCACCTGCCAGTGCAGGAGACGCCCGATACGCAGGTTTGATCTGTGCGTCAGGAAGGTCCCCTGGAGGAGGCGATGGCAGCCCACTCCAGGATTCTTGCCTGGAGAATCCCATGGACAGAGGAGCCTGGCGGGCAACAGTCCAAGGGGCTGCAAAGAGTCAGACATGGCTGAGCGACCGAGCACGCGGGCACACAGATGGTGCTGCAGAGGGCATTGTGTTCACGCCTCCCTGTGTACACAAGGGGACGTTCCTCTGGGCCACATACGTGGGGGAATGTGTGCTCACCCTGTCCCATTCCACCTTTCTCTCATGTTGATGCTGACAGTTGTGTAATGTAACTAAATGGGGTTGATTTCCTTGGTCCTAACTCTCCACTTCAAAACCCATTTCCTCTCTGTTTACAGAAGGGCCAAGGTCGCTCGGGTGATTGGTTTACTGGCCTCGCACACAACTGAGCTCCAGGAAAATGCACCTGTTATTGAGGTAATTTCTTTTATTACTGAAATGTTATGAATGGCAGAGAATGTTCTCAATTTTAGAACAGGCAGCTTTCGCTTACGTGTTTTTCGTGGATTGTGGCAGCCGCTATAAAGTAACCTCAGTGGACCTTCACACTTCAGCACAGCCTCTCGTCTTCAAAACTGTCAGTTATTGAAGGTGGTGTGGTGGAGTTACACGGCTCCTGGGCTCTATTCATCGTGATTTCAACAATTTTTGGATAAAGCTTGTTTCATTAACTAGATTTCTTGGATATCTGCCGATGTTAATTTTAAAAAGTAACAGTGTGTATTTAGCTATCTAGGAAACTTTTGAATTAACATATACTGTATTTGAATTATTTTCTGTTGGATAATGAGGGATTTTCAAAATAACTTTCGATTGTGTCGGGTGCAACTTTGTAATGCCATCTTTTTTAAAATTCTGTTATTGCTTACAAGATTTTTGTGTTGTGTTGTTCAGTCACTGAGTCGTGTCTGACTCTTTGAAATCCTGTGGACTGCAGCACGCCAAGCCTCCCTGCCTCTCACTATCTCCTGAAATTTGCCCAAGTTCACGTGCATTGAATCCAACACAATTTTTAGTTCTGTAACAATCGAAACAACCATGAGATGGCACTCAAACACAGGAAAGTTTTACAAGGTACACCGCCATTAAGACCAATTGACTGTAGCAATTGAGACAACCACTAGAGGAGGCTCGAACACTGGAAACAAAGTTTTACAAGGTAGAACGTCAGGAAGAAAGAAGCTTGGCAGGTACATGGCACTTTGTTCATCTTTTCCCTGCTTTTTTTGGTTTCTGCTGCATGAGATGTGGTTCCAGTCCATTGGCTATTATTACCATTTTAGATTAAGGAAAGCCATGACAGTCTCTTGAGAACAATGCAGTCATTTCAGGAGATGAGGATTCCTGTGAGGCCCATCTGTGAGCCCTAGGTTCAGAACTCTTGAGACGAGGTTTCTGTAGCACAATTGTGTGTTCATACGTAGTTTTTCAGTAAATCATTAATAAAATTTCAGGTGTGAGATGTGCCTTGATTTCTCCAGTACGTTTCAATGAAACTCGTGGTTGAAGATCCTGTAGGCATTTTAAAGGCATAGACCTCATTTTATTAATTTTAAAAATTTTATTTTTTTATTGAAGTATAATTGATTTACAATGTCACTTTCAGATGTCCAGCAAAGTGATTCAGTTGTACGTATATCTTTCTGTCTATAGCTCTCCTTTTTTCAGATTCTTTTCCCTTATAAGTTATTACAAAATACTAAGTATGGTTTTCTTTGTTATACAAATAGGTCCTTGTTTGTTATCTATTTTATGTATAGTAGTATATATATGTTAATCCCAAACTCTTAATTTTTCCTCCACCCCTTTCCCCTTTGGTAGCTGTAAGTTTTTTTTCTATGTCTGTGGGTCTATTTCTCTTTTGTATATAGGTTGATGTGTATTATCTTTTTTTTTTAAATAAAGATTCCACATATAAGTGTTATCATATGATACTTGTCTTTCTCTGTCTGTCTTACTTCACTTAGTATCATAATCTCTGTCTATCCATGTTGCTGCAAATGGCACTGTTTCATTCTCTTTTTATAGAACCTCATTATTCATCACTGTAATCCATGGTGCCTAGCCAGCCAAGTTACGTGTGTACACCTGGTATTCAGTCCATGTTAAAAGATTTAATAAACGATTAGAAGAATGGTAGGAAAGTGTAGCAGTGTAATTTGTTACAAGGAGACAGAAGAGATGGATGGAGAAAAATTGTTTTACTTTTTTTATGATACAGTTTAAGTCCCTTCCATCTTATTCTGCCATCACTGGCTACAGAAAAGAGCTAGTTGTGGTCTCTTGTATATATTTAGAAGCATTTATTAAATTCTTCCTTATGTTTTCTACAGAAAAATATAGCCAGCTTCTTATAGTTTTCCTCCTAGCAACGCATTTATCACCCCGAGTTTGTTGTGGTTCTTATGTGTAATAATCTAAAATAAATATTATGATATTATGTTACATATATTTAAATCTTCAACATGCAGTGGATAGATTTTAGGAAATTGAATATAAAACCTTAAGATTCAGAACTGGAAGGAATATTAACAGATACTCTAGTTTGATCCCTTCATGAAACGTTTTCAATATGGAAAGTCTCAATATCCCTGAAAGCAGAGAGCCTGAAATACTGAGACCACTTGCAGCAGTTACTGAAACTTTACGAATACTGTCTGTCTGTCGTCTTACTCCTCACTCACCCTCCCTGTCTCTTTCCCTCTCTCTGGACTCCTCCCTCCGTCTCCCCCTCCCCTTGGTACAGTTTTTTTTTTTTTTTTTGCGGTGCTATGTGGCCTGCTTGCTGGATCTTAGTTTCCCTGACCAGGGATTGAACTCCAGCCCCCAGCGGAAAGTGTGGAATCCTAACCACTGGACTGCCAGGGAAATTACCACCCCCCCAACCCCCGCTATAGTATTAAAAAAAAATCCTAGACATATTGTACTCATAAGTGCTCTAGTATATGTATCTAACAGAAAAGGCTTTTAAAAAATACAGTCACCATGCTGTTACCACAGCTAACAAAATTGGCAGTGGTTCCCTAATATTTAATACCAGTCAGTGTTCAGATTTCCTTGATGTCTCACACATGTCATTGTGTATTTTTTCATTGAATCAGGACTGAAACAAGGTCCTGTACTGCATTTAGAGAACATTGACTATTAATTCCCTTAATTTCAAACATTTTCCTATTATTTTTTAGTGCCATTTATTTATCAAAGACAAACTGGCATTTGTTTTAACTAGAGCTGAGTTTCGTTAAGTTTTATTCTATCCTTTGTGGTCCTCTCTCACCTGTACTTCTCATGAACTGCTTGTTAGATACGTAAACTTGCTTAAATTCAAGTTGTTCTATGGAGAAAGGGTAGGAATTCTTCCTAGTTGGTGCTCTGTGTTTCCTATTGACTCACAGGAAGATGCATATTATAATGTCTGGTTCAGTTCAGTTCAGTCGCTCAGTTGTGTCCGACTCTTTGCGACCCCATGAATTGCAGCACGCCAGGCCTCTCTGTCCATCACCAACTCCCGGAGTCTACCCAAACACATGTCCATCGAGTCGGTGATGCCATCCAACCATCTCATCCTCTGCTGTCCCCTTCTCCTCCTGCCCCCAATCCTACCCAGCATTAGGGTCTTTTCCAATGAGTCAACTCTTTGCATGAGGTGGCCAAAGTATTGGAGTTTCAGCTTCAACATCAGTCCTTCCATTGAACACCCAGGATTGATCTCTTTTAGGATGGATTGATTGGATCTCCTTGCAGTCCAAGGGACTCTCAAGAGTCTTCTCCAACACCACAGTTCAAAAGCATCAATTCTGCGGCGCTCAGCTTTCTTCACCGTCCAACTCTCACATCCATACATGACCACTGGAAAAACCATAGCCTTGACTAGATGGACCTTTGTTGGCAAAGTAATGTCTCTGCTTTTAAATATGCTATCTAGGTTGGCCATAACCTTCCTTCCAAGGAGTAAGCGTCTTTTAATTTCATGGCTGCAGTCACCGTCAGCAGTGATTTTGGAGCCCCCAAAAATAAAGTCTGACACTGTTTCCACTGTTTCCCCATCTATTTCCCATGAAGTGATGGGACCAGATGCCATGATGTTAGTTTTCTGAACGTTGAGCTTTAAGCCAACTTTTTCACTCTCCTCTTTCACTTTCATCAAGAGGCTCTTTAGTTCTTCTTCACTTTCTGCCATAAGGGTGGTGTCATCTGCACATCTGAGGTTATTGATATTTCTCCCGGCAGTCTTGATTCCAGCTTGTGTTTCTTCCAGCCCAACGTTTCTCATGATGTACTCTGCATATAAGTTAAATAAGCAGGGTGACAATATACAGCTTTGACATACTCCTTTTCCTCTTTGGAACCATGTCCAGTTCTAACTGTTACTTCCTGACCTGCATACAGGTTTCTCAAGAGACAGGTCAGATGGTCTGGTATTCCCATCTCTTTCAGAATTTTCCACAGTTTATTGTGATCCACACACTCAAAGGCTTTGGCATAGTCAATGAAGCAGAAGTAGATGTTTTTCTTGAACTCTCTTGCTTTTTCGATGATCCAGCGGATATTGGCAATTTGATCTCTGGTTCCTCTGCCTTTTCTAAAACCTCCTTATTAGTGGTAGTGTGATTGCTCACTAGCTTCAAGCGTTGTCAATGCTAAGATTTGGAACTTTTCCATCGCTCTTAAAAGTTGTAGCATCCATCGATGATTAGTACTTAGTGGCATTAGTCCTTCAGGGTTCCAAAAATGATAATTTTCTCATTCTATAATTCCTTTCTCATTTACAGCTGGTAATGTTTCTTACATTAGAACTTTCCCATCCCAGCTAATTGGTTATCCAAAAATACAGTGTGTTTAGCAAAGGCAGGATGAATTTATAGACCAATATTCAGAATAACACGTTGTGCATTAGTAGTCTTAATTCTGTCCAGTGAGTTTCTTTTTTTTGTATTAAGAAATTAGGGATTTACGTATGTATGTTTGTATATTTCAGTCTTCTGTAGGCATTAGTCTTTTGGACTGAGTTCCATCTCAGATAGTTATATATTTTTTCCTTTTGTGTTACATATTTTGGGATTATAGACTCAGGGATTGCTTTGTGCTTTCTTTGTGGATTAAAGATGGTAATACTCTTTTTACTAAAGTGTTACAAATATACAGAAATGTGCACAAAACATAAATTTCACACTCAGTGAATTTTTGCAAAGTGGAAACTCAGGAAACTGCCCCTGGTTCAAGAAACAGAACATTGCCAGCATGCCAGATCCTTCGTGCCTGATCCTGATCACTGATCTCTCCCTGTGCTCTAAAGGTGACTACTGCCATCCCTTCTGATGCTGTGGTTACTTTGCCTGTTACTGAGTTATATTTAAATTGACTCACATGTCATGTTTGTGAAATTCATTTTCATTTTAGGTGTCTGTCATTCCTTTTCATTACACCGTCACACCACTAGTGATGGACATTTGGGTTGTTTGCCATGTTTGGCTGTTACAGGTAAATCTCGTAAAAACATTTTGATGCACTTATATGTGCCTTCTGTTGGATAAACCTAGGAGTTAGAATTGCTAGGTCATAGGATACGTGTATGTTCAACTTCACAGGGTCATCTAAACTGTTTTCCAAAACAGTTGTATAACCTTAAAATCCTTTCACCAATGAAAGAATTTTCAGTCCTCTGTGTTTTCATTAATACTTGGCTTTGGTATAAAATCATGTTAAATTAGCATGTACCACATTCTTTATTTTTAGCATATTTTTTAACATGAATGAGTGTTGAATTTGATTCTGTGATGTCTGTAGAGGTGATTGTATGGGTTTTGTTCCTATCTCTATTAATAGGTCGGAGAAGGCAATGGCACCCCACTCCAGTACTCTTTCCTGGAAAATCCCATGGACGGAGGAGCCTGGTAGGCTACAGTCTATGGGGTCGCTAAGAGTCGGACACGACTGAGCGACTTCACTTTCACTTTTCCCTTTCATGCACTGGAGAAAGAAATGGCAACCCACTCCAGTATTCTTGTCTGGAGAATCCTAGGGACGGCAGAGCCTGGTGAGCTGCCGTCTACGGGGTCGCACAGAGTCGGACACGACTGAAGCGACTTAGCATAGCATAGCAGAGCTATTAATAGGTAGGTTATAGCAATGGCAGTCCTAAAATTAAACCACCCTCGCATTTTTAGAAGGCCTTCCACTCGTGATATATTAACATCTTTATAACGCTCTGTTGGATTCTTTTTGCTTATATTTTTTCTGGATTTCTCTCCCCATTATTTTCCCCCATGACACTAAGTTCTTGAAAAGTCCACGTGAGTTGCCTTGTGCAGTGTTCCATATTTGTCCATTTGCTTTCTCTTGGTATCATTAAATTTGATTCTCTAGTCCCAACGTTTCCTATAAATTTTAAGTTAGGTCTAGAGACTTGATGGGTTCAAGTTAAATTCTTTTTTAGAAATACAACATCATAGGTGGTGTTGGCTACTTCGTATTTCATTGTATCAGGAAACATGGTGTTTGTACTTACTTGGATCATTTAATTAAAGAGGTGATGCCTGATGCCTCCTTTGCCGTGTCACTTTCACTGCCAAGTTGAGTGCACAGTAAGAGAATAACTTGAAAAGTTACACGAATTGTAACTCTCCTGTTTTAACCTTTTTCTGAATTAAAACTCATGATTTTAGCTCATGACATGCTAATCAATGTATTAACTGTCACTAATTCCCATTGTTTTTCTCTCATTTGCAACAGATTATTTCACTTAGTTCATTGTGTAGGCAACTGTATTATTGCTGTTACTGTTCGAAAATTCGTACAGTTTTCAAATTTATTTTACTTTTTATGTCCTAATGTTTTTTTGGTAGGATAATCATTATCTTATGACTTCTTAAGGGTGTTGACTCTCTGTTATTCAGCCTTGTACTGAATTGGTTTTAGACTTGTTTTTTTTAAACTTTTTGGTTTGTATTGGAGTATAGCTAATTAACAGTGCTGTGATAGCTTGAGGTGGACAGCAGAGGGAGTCAGCCAGACATATCGATGTATCCATTTTCCCCCAGACTCCCCTCCCATCCAGGCTGCCGCATAACATAGAGCAGAATTCCCTGTGGTTTTAGATTTGAATTTCATGTTAAGCGGTAGATATATGGTGATTTGAAGCATGATTCAGCTTAGTTCTCTCTGAACATCGTGTACTTGTGGAACTCTAAACGCAGGACACGATGAACTGTATTTACGGACAATTGACTGTTCTGGCGTCTGTTGTAAAGGTTGTGGTGTAGCGTGTCCGCTTTAGGCTCTTGGTCTCTGTTAAGCTGCACAGTTGCACCGCTCCCCTGGTGCCTTGCGTGCTGTAGCTTTTCATTACTGAAACAGCTGCACACGGCGAGCTCTGTCGTGGTCCTTATTTCCTACCGGCAACCCCCTCCAGTATTACTGCCTGGAGCATCCCATGGACGGAGGAGCCTGGCGGGCGGCAGTCCATGGGGTCACAAAGAGTCGGACACGACTGAGCAACTAACTAACATATCACTTTTTTGAAGAACAAATGATACTTGTTCCACTTTGGAGGATGTACATGTTTCATGTACATAAATTAAATTGTTTTTACCTAGAGTTTTTCCCATGTACTGTCTATTATACTTTTTTTCTACTTATAAAATAGCATATGTTTTTCGAACTATGACAACTTAGCTACTTAGATTACTGGGAAATCTTCCCACAGCAGCAAAACAAAAAAAAATCTAGAAATATAGGATAAAATGTAACAAAGACTTTTAAAACACTTAATTGGATGTCCTGGAAAGAGAGGGAAATTCGCACAAGTCAGAAACAGGGAGCTGAAATGTGAAATGGTAAGACTTTGAGGCTATCTGAGGCAGGGTAGGGTGGCGGTTATTGTCGTTGAGTTTTGAGATCTGGTGGAACTTGAGAATAGAAGTTGAGGCCTTAGGTTGCCCAGCAGCAGTTAGTTGGAACTAAGGCTCTTGAAGAGCTACATATTTAGTAAGAAGGGGAATTTACAGGAAGAATAAGAAAATGAGCAGTCCATTTATCTACACCGAGAGATAATCAAAGAGGCTTGTTGATTTTATCTTTAGCTCTAGAAAAGTTTAAAGTTTTTGTGTAAGTTTGTAACCAGAGTTTTTTGGGTTTTATTACTGTTTGGAGTGTGCATTTACACTTCTTCCCAGGTGAGAAACTGACATAAACATCAGACCTGGGTTGGAGTTGTGATTCTGTTAACGGATGAGAAGCTTCTGCCAATAATGATAATGACTCTAGACAGGATATAAAACAGAAGTAGGTAGAAGGTGGAGGGGACGCACAACTTGGAAGAAAGGAAGCTGACTGTGTGAGCTGTGTTCTCAACTGGCTCATCCTCGGGCTATTGCTCCAAGTTGACGGAGGGAACTGAGTTCAGGCAGAACCCAGCAGTCTTCCCAGGTCAAGGGACTGAGTCCCACCTCCTAACTGGGTGGGACTTGACCTCCAAACTCTGATCTTCCCTGCTCTGGGCAATTGTTGAAATTTCTGCTCCTCCTTGACCTCTCACCCTACTGCCTTCTGCTGGATTCCAGGGAGTGTCGCTCAACACACACAGACACAGCCTCCAAGTTAGCTGGAGACCTCAGCAAATTTTGGAAAATTTCCAACAATTATCTCATCAAACATTGTTTTCTAGCTCATTCTATAGTTATGTGTGTATTATGTTATATGTACACATTGTATATGTTTTTGCATTGTATGTGAAATAGGGTAATGCTGATATAAGGTGAAATGTGATTACTTAGCAGATGCTATCATAATCTCAAGAGTATCCAGTAAAAAAGTAAGCAAACAGCTATAGCTAATTTGGTCAGTTGAAGAAATGCAATGCAATTCTGAACTCAATCAAAAGTAAGTTGGGAAAGCAGGGTTAAAGGGAGAAAGATCAAATGGGACAAATAGAAAGTGAATAGCAAGATGATAGACTTAAACCACATCACATTAATAATTGCATTAAAGTTCAGTGGCCTAGATACTTCATTTAAAAGGCACAGGTTGTCATGGATTAAAAAGAGAAACCTAACTATATGAAGTTTACATAAGACATACTTTAAATATGAAGATAGACTAAAAACATGGAAAAAGATATACCATGGAAGCACTACTAACAAGAAAGCTGCATGGCTGTGTTAATAAAAAGATAGATACTAAGGCAGTAACACTAGAGATAGAGACAGGTGTTTCATAATACAAGTTTCAATGCATTTTGTTGTTGTTTTAGTCACAAAGTCGTGTCCCACTCTTTTGAGACCCCATGGACTGTAGCCTGCCAGGTTCCTCTGTCCATGGGATTTTCCTGGCAACAATACTGGAGTGGGTTGCCATTTCCTTCTCCAGAGGATCTTCCTGACCTAGGGATTGAACCTGTGTTTCCTGCATTGGCAGGCAGATTCTTTTTTAAAAAAATTTTTTTACATTTTTAATTGGAGGGTAATTACTTTACAATATTGTAATGGTTTCTGCCATATATCAGCATGAATCAGCCATAGGTCCCCTTCCTCTTAAACCTCCTTCCCCATCCCAGCCCTCTTGGTTGTCACAGAGCACTAACTTTGGGTTCCCCACGTCATACAGAAAATTCCCACTGTCTGTGTACTTTACATATGGTAATGTGTATGTTTCAGTGTTGCTCTCTCAAATCATCCCACCTTCTCTCTCCCTCACTGTGTCCGTAAGTCTTTTCTCTATGTCTGCATCTCCACTGCTGCCCTGTAGATAGGTTCATCAATACTATCTTTCTAGACTCCATATACATGCATTAATATACAATATTTGTCTTTCCTTTTGGACTTACTGCACTTTGTATAATAGGCTCTAGGTTTGTCCACCTCATTAGAACCGACTCAAATGCTTTCCTTTTTATACCTGAGTAATATTCCATTGTGTATATGTACTACAACTTCTTTATCCATTCATCTGTTGATGGACATCTAGCTTGCTTCTATGTCCTATTCCTTGGAGGCTCAGACGGTAAAGCGTCTGCCTACAATGTGGGAGACCTGGGTTCAATCCCTGGGTCAGGAAGATCTCCTGGAGAAGGAAATGGCAATCCACTCCAGTATTCTTGCCTGGAAAATCCCATGGACAGAGGAGCCTGGTGGGCTACAGTTCATAGGGTCGCAAAGAGTAGGACATGACTGCGCGACTTCACTTTCTATGTCCTATCTATTGTAAATAGTGCTGCAATGAACATTGGAGTACGTTTCTTTTTAGTTATGATTTCCTCAGGGTATATGCCTAGTAGTGGAATTGCTGGATCATATGGTAGTTTTATTCGTAGTATTTTGAGGGACCTCCATGCTGTTCTCCGTAGTGGCTGTATCAATTTACATTCCCACCAACAGAGTAAGAGGGTTCCCTCTTCTCCACATCCTCTCCAACATTTATTGTTTGTAGATTTTTTGAGGGTGGCCATTCTGACCCGTAGGAGGTGATGATAGCTCATTGTAGTTTTGATTTGCATTTCTCTGATAACATGATGTTGGCTGTCTTTTCATATGTTTATTAGCCATTCATATGTCTTCTTTGGAGAAATGTCTGTTTAAGTCTTCTGCCCATTTTCTGATTGGGTTGTTTGTCTTTCTGGTATTGAGCTTGTGTATTTTGGAGATTAGTTCTTTGTCAGTTGTTTCATTTGCTGTTTTTGTCTCTCATTCTGAGGGTTGTCTTTTCACTTTGCTTATGGTTTCCTTAGTTGTGAAAAGCTTTTAAGTTTAATAGGTCCCATTTGTTTATTTTTGTTTTTATTTCCATTACTCTAGGAGGTGGGTCATAGAGGATCTGGCTGTGGTTTATGTCAAAGAGTGTTCTGCCTATGTTTTTCCCTTAAGTTTTATAGTTTGTGGTCATACATTTAGGTCTTTAATCCATTTTGAGTTTATTTTTTGTGTGTGTGGTGGTAGGAAGTGTTCTAATTTTATTCTTTTACACGTAGTTGCCCAGTTTTCCCAGCACCACTTATTGAAGAGACTGTCTTCTCCATTGTGTATCTTTGCCTTCTTTGTCAAAGGTAAGGTGACCATAAGTGTTTGGGTTTATCTCCAGGCTTTCTCTCTTGTTCCATTGGTCTATATTTCTGTTTTTGTGCCAGTACCATACTGTCTTAATAACTGTAGCTTTGTAGTAAAGTCTGAAGTCAGGAAGGTTGATTCCTCCAGCTCCATTCTTCTTTCTCAAGATTGCTTTGGCTATTTGGGGGTCTTTTGTGTTTCCATACAAATTGTGAAATTATTTGTTCTAGTTCTGTGAAAAATATTGTTGGTAGTTTGATGGGGATTGCATTGAATCTACTGATTGCTTTGGGTAGTGTAGTCATTTTCACAGCATTGATTCTTCCAATCCAAGAACATGGTATATCTCTTCATCTATTTGTGTCATCTCTAATTTCTTTCATCAGTGTCTTATAAAAATCCTCAACAAAATCTAGCAAACAGAGTCCAGCAACACATTAAAAAGATCATACATCATCAAATGGGCTTTATCTCAGGGATGCAAGGATTCTTCAATATATGCAAATCAATGTGATAAAAACCATATGGTCACCTCAATAGATGCAGAGAAAGATTTTGGCAAAATTCAACACCCATTTATAATAAAAAGTTTATCCAGAAAGTAGGCATAGAAGGAACATGTGTCAACATAATAAAGGCCATATACAACAAACCCATTTCAAACATTATTCTTAATCGTGAAAAATTGAAAGCATTTCCTCTAAAATCAGGACAAGACAAGGGTGCCCACTCTCTCTACTATTATTCAGCATAGTTTTGGAAGTTCTAGCCACAGCAATCAGATAAGAGGAAGAAATAAAAGGAATCCAGTTTGGAAAAGAAGAAGTAAAACTCTCACAGTTTGCAGATGACATGATTCTTTACATAGAAAACCCTAAAGATGCCACCAGAAAATTATTAGTGCTAATCAGTGAATATAGTAAAATTGCAGGATATAAAATTTAATACACAGAAATCCCTTACATTCCTATACATTAGCAGTGAAAAGTCAGAAAGAGAAACTAAGGAAAGAATTCCTTTCACCATTGCAACAAAATGAAATACTCAGGAATGAACTAACCTATGGAGACAACGGACCTGTGTGGCAGGTGCATTCTTTACCACTGAGCCACCCGGGAAGCCCCTTCAGTGCATTAGGAAGCATTAACAACCCTGAATTTATATGTACCAACTACGAGCACTTTAAAATAAAGGGAAAGTTGACAGAATTAAAAGGAGAAGTAGACAAATATGTTGCTATTATTGAATATTTTTTAAACAAGCAAAAAAAGAACATATTGATAGAAGATTTGAATGATATGAATGAAATTGAATTAATTGACATTTACAGAATACTAATTCAAACAACTGTAAAATACACTTATTTAAAATGCACACTGAATATTCACTAAGACCATATTGTTAGCTATAAAACATATCTTAAAGGATTAAAATCACTTAGGATATATTCTTTTATGGTGATGGAATGAAATTAGAAGTTAATAAGAGGAAATCTAGAAAATTTCTCAAATGTTTAGAAATTAAGCAAATTACTTTGAAGCACCTGATGTTTGTTTTCTTGATTCATCAGTTTCATGATTTATTTAATTGAAGTATAGTCAGCTTAAAATGTTGTGCTAGTTTCAGATGTACAGGGCAGTGATTTAGTTACACATGATATAGACCTATTCTTTGTCACATTCTTTTCTGTTATACAAGATATTGAGTATAGTTTGCTGTATACTAGGTCTTTGTTGCTTATCTATTTTTAGGAGTGTATATATGCTAGTCCCAGATTGCTAGATTGTCCCCTGCTCCTTTCCCCTTTGGTAACCGTAAGTTTGTTTTCTATTTCTGTGGATCTATTTTTATTTTGTAAGTAAGTTCATTTGTATCTTTTTTTAAAAGGTTCCACATGGAAGTGGTATCATATTTGTCTTTGGCTTACTTCACGTAGTATGATATTCTCTAGGTTCATCCATGTTGCTGCAAATGATATTATTTCATTCTTTTTTTATGGCTGAGTAGATTCCATTGCATATATATTTAATCTATTGCATTTTCTTTATTCATCCATCTGTCGATGGCCATTGACGGTGTTTTCATGTCTTGACTATTGTAAATAGTGCTGCAGTGAACACTGTCTGTGTATGTCTTCTCAAATTAGACTTTTCTCCAGATATACGCCCATGAGTGGATCTTACTGGTTAACTCTAATTTTAGTTTTTTAAGGAACCTTCATACTGTTCTTCATAGTGACTGTACCAATTTACATTCCCACCAACAGTAACTCATGTATTAATGAAGAACTCCCAAGAGGATTTATGTAATATTTGAACTTAATGATAAAGGACACCTACCACATCAAGATTTTTGTGATGCTGTTAAATGGTAGTAAGAGGGGAATAATCCACAGCTTTAAGTACTTGTATAGTGAACATTAGCTGTGAAAAGCCTCATGCATATCAGAATTAGGGAAGGTTTGTTAAAATGTGGATTGTTGGACCTCACCTCCAGCGTTTCTCATTCAGTAGGTCTGGAGGAGGGCATAAGCATTTGTGTCTCAGTAAGTTCCCAGATGACTTTTTAATGTTGCTTGTTCCGGGGCTATAGTTTGAAAACCACTATATTGGAAATCAGAAATATTTTAAGTTCCCTTTTAAGAAACTTAGAAAAAAGAGCAAATTCAACCCAACTCTATTAAAATAAAGGAAGTAATAAAAAGTGAGAGCCGAAATCAATGAACTGGAAAAGTAACTATATAAAACCCAGTAAAGCCAATAGTTCATATTTTTTTAACTTAAAATTGTTAAAACTTACAGCCAAAAGAAAATAAAGAGAAGATGGAAATAAACAATATCAGGACTGAAAGGAAGACAGCAGGGAGAAAACCGAACATTTAAGGGAACTGATGGAAGAAGACACAAATTTGGAGAACCCTGTGTCTGTGAATACATTAGTAAAAAACCTTCCGCCCAAAACAGCTCTGGGCTTGTATGAGTTCACTGGTGAATTCAACCCCCACCCCCCCCATACAGGGTAATGTACACACGCGTGCACACACACACACACACACACACGTATATAAGAATACATACATCGATGATGTTTATTTATATTTATGCAACATCAGGTTTATTTAGCTTTATGAGAAGGTGCAGGGCAGGCAACATAGCATGAATGATAACAGGCTGATTTCCTTAAAGCAGAGAATGGATACAATTTACTGTCACAGGAAGGAAGGGTTAATAAATGTAGATGGAGTGGGGGTAAGATTTGGTGGTGGAGAATGAGGGATCTTGTATCTAATGGCTTCTGATGATGGAGTACATCAAGGTCACCACTGCAGAAAGGCAGAGAAGATATGGAGCTGTCATCTCAGAATGATAAGAAAAGAGGGCTCCATAGAAACCAGGTTTGATTTATTTCACCTTAAATTCTTCATCGCAGTCGGCCTAGTGGTTGTGTGATGTTCTGTGAGGACAGTTGGGTTTTAATCAAGGGAAGGGTTGAGTCTATTGAAGGGAGTGAGTTGTTACTCCCGAGCCCTCTTGCCTGAGGCCTTACTGTTTTAAGTTTTTCTCCCCAGAACCCCGTCTATGTACAAAAGCATGTAAAGACTGTGAGAAGGTGGTGGGCTCATGGGCTTGGATGTTTAAAGAAATATTGCTGAAGGGCTTTGGATAAGGAAGCTTGAGAGAAGCTCTGAGTGGAGGTGAGGGAGTGTTTGAATTGGAGAAGTATTGGGGATACCGTGAGGGGTCCGAGTGTGACGGTGGGTCGGCGGCTGCTTCAGGGTAGAGGAACAGGGAAGTGAGTGATGAGGTCAAGGGACTGTTGTGTGGTCAGGGTTCCGGTGTGTCCTTCACAGAGATGGCCACCTGGCTGAAGCTGGGGGAGGAGTACAGGTGGAGGGGGAGGTGGTGAGCCAGGAGCCCGTGGGCTCCGTGGACAAGAAGTGTGAGTCGGGGGTCAGTAGCTGAGGGCGCTGAGGAGAGGACAGTGTGATGTCATGATGCAAGACTCAGAACCACAGGTCCTTGGCCAAGACCAAGGGTTTGAGATGGTCAGCCAGAGTGGGGAAGACACCAGCCTCACCTCACCTCAAAGTACGCTTCGATTCCGGCTCAAGATGCTTGGTGCTCGGCGGGGCAACGTGAAGCACAGAGAGACATCGATTTTCCACTGAAATCTCAGGGAGAAGGAGCTCTCTCTCCTTTGGATAAAGTGCTATTGAAAACTGTCCCACAGTAAGGACTCCCTTAATGTCAGTGCTGTGTACGCGAGGGTTTGTGTTACAGCCCAGGACAGAGCCCTCAACAAAATATTGCCGGTGGGAAGAGCTCTTGATACAGTAACCATGTTTTTGTGAACTTTTTTCTCTCTAAAACCTGCATTTGAGCAGGATTTTCTTGCTGATGGCAATCTGTGGACATGGTGCTGTGTGTTTCCCTGAGGAAACTACCTCTGCCTTGTAGAGTGTCTGTTCCCGTTCTTGTCCGAGTTAGTCGGTGGCCCCGCAGGAGGCTGTGTCCCTCGCTTCTGCCTCCTCGGTAGTTCCTGTGTTGTGGGGCTGGAGGGCGCCATCTTTCACACCAGACGCTGTGTGAGGCCCTGAGCGAGGACAGGTTATCATGTATAACCCTTCCCCGTTACTAGTTTCAGTGAAGTTGCCCTTGTGCCTCCCTGCTAAACAAACTTCTGCTTCTCTTACCTTTCGGACATCATGAGAGAGAAAACGTGTTGAAATTAACGAAGCAGGAGTTGAATCATGTTCATGCCGTTGTGAAGAATGACGTGACATGTTCTGGGTTTGTTGTATTAAGTCATGATGTTGAAGTTCGTATCATTTGGGGAATTGGCATATTTGAATCAACTTCTGCATACAAATTAAACATCTCACATCAAAGCATATTTATAAGGCGTGTTTCCTAATTTCTTACAATGATAGAATTCATTTAATTTCTTACCTGACATCTTGTAGAATGATTTTTAGCTTCTGTGTTTTCTGTCTGACTAATTTTTATGCTCATTTTACCTGGGCTTAATATTTTTAGAACAGCCATTGTGAGGCTTATATATTTGAATGTGATGTAATTTAGTAATCCTTGGGAACTAGCAAACCATCACATTTAATTTTCTGTTAGATGAAAGAAACATGGGAAGAGAATTGGTGATGGAAAGAATTGCCGAGAATACAACTCATCAGAGCTGATCCCTGAAGCAGAAAAATGCAATTTAAAAATGAGCTTCCGTTGTATTTCTATCTGAGGAGTGTTGAAAAGATGATGTTAAGAATATAGTAACAAGTAAATAATACTAGTTTTATATATATATATACATTTATATATATATATAGACATAAGCTTGTTATTAAAAAAACATATATATATATATATATATATATATAAAACTATATATAGCCAGCTCCAAACTACAGTATTGGAGCTTTGTCTCTGTGCCATAGCTTTTAAATTATTATATATCAAAAAGATTCAATTTTAATAACAGATAATGGTAACTTGACTTAGGAAAACATTTGTATAGTGAGCATGTGTAATTGTGTTCTGCTGTTCCCAGAAAAAAAAAGTCACTTAATCCTCAACAAATATATACACGCCAGTTGCACCACAGGAGATGCTTGCATCAGAGACAGAAGAGGGGACCTGCCGCCATGTGGCTGTACCTGTAATATACATCTAGCTTGGTTTCCTCTGCCTGGAGTGGCCTCTTCCCCCATCTGTGTCAGGATTAGTTTGTGGTCACCAGAGGGAAGTGAGGAAGAGTGGAAAGAAGGAATATGCATCTTTTTCTGTTATGGCTGCTAGGAGTCCTGTCAGTACCCCACGCTGGTAAAAAGGCCTGTGTCAGGACAGCATCCCTGCTCTCCTCGTGGTGGGTAGACTCTCGGGGGCGGCCTCTGTAGGCTGCCGGTGGTGGCTTTGCACCGCCCTCCTTAGCTGCTGCCGCATCGTTGCCATCCGCGTACATCGTTGCTTGACCGAGAAAGTGGGCTTCAGAGGCTGATTCTCTGATGCTGAGATGACATATGGATCCAGCGTCCCTGGTGACTTGAATAATTTTTTCCTTTTTCTTAAAAAAATGAGTAAAAATAACTCAAAACTATAAAACCAATAGTTTGTGAAGGCCTAAAAGGCAATTGACACCTGACAACTTATTCATTGCTCTATCTAAGTGTACAATATTGGTGTTGTAGTATTCTTTTCCAAGGAGGAGAGGATGAATCCAGCTATTGGGATCGACCTGTCACTTTTTCAAAAATTATTTATTTGGCTGCACTGGGTCTTGATTGCGGCCTGTGGGATCTACTTCCCTGACCAGAGATCGAGCCCAGGCCCCCTGCATTGGGAGTATGGAGTCTTGGCCGCTGGACCACTAGGGAAGTCCCTGACGTTTTCTATATTAATTGGTTTCACAAAGCAGTATAAAAAACTAGAAAGCAAAGATTTTCAAAGATAACTATCACTCACTCTCTAACTGGTGACTCACTCAAATTGGGATAATTCAATCATGGTTTATTTATAAAGGGGTGATGAGTACAAGGGATGATGCCATTTCCAGGGTTGGTAATAGAATTGTTTTCACCTTTTGGCCCTGAAACTGGATTTAGAAAAGGCAGAGAAACCAGAGATCAAATTGCCAACATCCACTGGATCATCGAAAAAGCAAGAGAGTTCCAGAAAAACATCTACTGCTTTATTGACTACGCCAAAGCCTTTGACTGTGTGGATCACAACAAACTGGAAAATTCTGAAAGAGATGGGAATACCAGACCACCTGACCTGACTCCTGAGAAACCTGTATGCGGGTCAGGAAGCAACAGTTAGAACTGGACATGGAACAACAGACTGGTTCCAAATCGGGAAAGGAGTATGTCAAGGCTATATATTGTCACTCTGCTTATTTAACTTATATGCAGAGTACATCATGTGAAATTCCAGGCTGGATGAAACACAAGCTGAAACCAAGATTGCCGGGAGCAATATCAATAACCTCAGCTATGCAGATGACACCACCCTTATGGCAGAAAGTGAAGAAGAACTAGAGAGCCTCTTGATGAAAGAGCAGAGTGAAAAAGTTGGCTTAAAGCTCAGTGTTCAGAAAACTAAGATCATGGCATCTGGTCCCATCATTTCATGGCAAATAGATGGGGAAACAGTGAAAACAGTGAGAGACTTTATTTTTGGGGGCTCCAAAATCACTGCAGATGGTGACTGCAGCCATGAAATTAAAAGACGCTTGCTTCTTGGAAGAAAAGCTATGCCCAACCTAGACAGCATATTAAAAAGCAGAGACATTACTTTGCCTTCAAAGGTCCATCTAGTCAAAGCTATGGTTTTCCCAGTAGTCATGTATGGATGTGAGAGTTGGTCCATAAAGAAGCTGAGTGCAGAAGAATTGATGCTTTTGAACTGTGGTGTTGGAGAAGACTTGAGTGCGCCTTGGACTGCAAGGAGATCCAGCCAGTCCATCCTAAAGGAAATCAGTCTTGAATATTCATTGGAAGGACTGATACTGAAGCTGAAACTCTAATACTTTGACCACCTGATGCGAAGAACTGACTCACTGGAAAAGACCCTGATGCTGGGAAAGATTGAAAGGCGGGAGGAGAAGGGGACAACAGAGGATGAGATGGTTGGATGGAACTCAATGGACATGAGTTTGAGTAAGCTCTGGGAGTTGGTGCTCGACAGGGAAGCCTGGTGTGCTGCAGTCCATGGGGTCGCAAAGAGTCGGACGTGACTGAGCAACTGAACTGAACTTTGGCCTGCAAAGAATAAAAAAAAAAAGAGTATGTGCGTTGGGGTGGATGTGGTTCCAGGAGTTGCGATTGGAAGACTGGTGGAAAGGGGCAGGACCATGGATAGTGGAGTCGGCGCAAGTGCTGGGGCGGGAATGACTGACCCCTGCCTGCAGCGGGTCTCTCTCGCAGTGAGGGCGCAGTGTGGTCCCCTCCATGGTCAGAGGCCCCCGGTGTAATCAGTCTGCTGCTGGCTTGTGGGATGGGCCCTCCAGGGACTGGAGCTCTCTCCTGCCTCAGTGTTGGCCTCTGTTCATGGCAGGCGACTCCTCAACCATAGCAGCAGTCAAGTGAGCCTTGGTGAGCCGAAGTCCATGTTGTTGAGCCCCTGTGCTGCCTCCATCCTTGCCTCCGTGTTCTTTGTACACAGCCTTGTTGAGTGAGGACCCGTGCTGGTGAAGGACGCTGCCTGGCGTCCCCAGGATAGGTCTGATCCTCCAGCTGTTGGGTAAGGCCCTCTTACGGGCATTTATGTGAATGGGTCATGAATGTCTCCACTCTACTCCCATTCCAGGAGCCTGTCTGTACCTGTTTCCTCCAGACTTGTATTTTTAGTACGGTGGTTTTCTTTTCAAGTTTTTGATCCCCTGGCAAGCCTATTGAAAGTCGCTCAGTTGTGTCCGACTCTTTGAAACCCCATAAACTATACAGTCCATGGAATTCTCCAGGCCAGAATACTGGAGTGGGTAGCCTTTCCCTTCTCCAGGGGATCTTCCCAACCCAGGGATCAAACCCAGGTCTCCTGCATTGCAGGAGGATTCTTTACCAGCTGAGCCACCAGGGAAGTCCAAGAATACTGGAGTGGGTAGCCTGTCCCTTCTCCAGTGGATCTTTCCTACCCAGGAATCGAACCGGGGTCTCCTGCATTGCAGGTGGATTTGTTACCAACTGAGCTCTCAGGAAAGCCCTGGTAGCTCAGTTGCTTCTGGGTTGGTGTAGATGCATTGCTGCATCCGTCTCTCTCCAGGCAGTGCTTGTGGATTTACCATAAACAAAGTTCTGCCCGCTGTGGATGGGGTTGCAGTGAAGTGGCCATCTACTTTCTACTGGTGCTGACGGGCCGTGGAGACCTATGTGTGCACCAGGTCTGACTATGCTTTTCCTCCTGGAAAGAAGGAAACGTAAAACTTTATAGGAAGTCTCGGGAGTGGGCTGAGGAAGGGAGAGGCGGCTGAGTGGTGACAGCAGATGCCAGGGAGTCTGAGCCGCCTGCCTGTTGAATGTGAGTAAGGGGATCTGCGTGGCTTGGACTCATGCATACCATTTCAATTTTAAAATGCTATTGTGCGTAACCAATTTTATGGTGGCCTCTGATTCACGATGGCCAGATCAGGTACCATAGTCTTCCAGAGACAGGTGTTAAGTCTCAGCCAAGTCCCAGTAAGGAGCCAAGTGCTGCTTTTCAAATGGCGATTGGCAGTTGGCAGAGGGTAGGGTAAGACCTTATTCCAAAATTTGAGGGGTCTGGGTTCTGACTCTGCCACAGGCTTTTTGTAGTGTTGCTTTCTGCCACAGACTGTTCTGACAGTCTGTGCTGCATCTGGCAGACCAGCCTGGACCTGCTGCAGAATTCTTTCTTGGGCCCCTGTCAAAACTGGCAGCCTTGTCAGTGAACACTAAATGGGTTGGCACCCCTAAATCCAGACAGGCCCACTAGTCGTGGGACCTCCTAATCTTGGTGGGTAGTGCCAGGGACGGCAAATTCCCTCTCACTTTAGAAGGAATGTGGTCATATGCTCCAAGAGGGCTCCTGGGAATTTCAGCAGTGTTAAAGACCGTCTTTTTGAAGGCTTTATCTCCTACCCTCCGGCATGCAAATTTAGAGTGCTGCTCACCAGATCCACTTAGCATCACGTCCTCAGTGTAACAGAGCAGCATGGTGTCCTGCAGAGTATCAAGATGGTCAGAGTCTGTATTGGGACAGAATGGGTGACTTGACTTATACAGGGGCAATTCAGCAAGTAGAAACTACTTCTGATTTTTTTTTTTTTTTTTTTACTGATTGGAATTAAAAAAGAGATCCATACCAGGTGCCAGGAACTGTGTTGATTTGCTTCTGTAAAGATGCCACATCTGAAACTGAATCTGCAGCTACAGTTGGGATCATCATCTGATTAAATCTGCAAAACCAGTAGTCACTCTCCACGACCCATGTGGCTTCTTCACTGGCCCGACAGGCAAGTTCAGTGGGCACGTTGGTAGAAATCCCTGCCTCGACTCCTCCCACGTCTTCTGTGGCAGTGATCCCTAATCGTCCATCTCCGTGGACATGATTTGCTTTGGGCTTACTGTCATTGAGTGGACAGGCGGGGTAGGTGTTCTGCTTTGGTCCTTCCTACTCTAAGTAGGGATCTGCTGTGAGCATCCTACTAATTACTTGGTATTTGTGGTCACTCTATGTTCCCGGGCTGGGAAGGTAACCAGAGCTAGATGTCTGGGATCATGGGACAGGTGTAAGGTGGATTTGGCTAAGACTCCATGTTAGCCCCTGACCCTTAATAAGCTCTTGCTCTGACTGCTGGACTGTAGTGGCAGCTTAGGTCTCCGGAGAGCAGCCCTCATTCAGAAACAGTACCTAATACGTTCAGAGAGTCTGGGTGTTTCCCTTTTCCCAGTGCTCAGTCACATGGTCAATGGCTGTGGACCCTCTGGGGAATGAAAGTGTTGGGACAGATTGACCTCATTTACCTGTGGCCAGTTTGTAGGAGTCTCTTTCAAGGGGACCTTCAGCTTAGTCAAGGAGCTCTGGATCTGTGAACCAGCTTGGCTGTGGGATCTGGATAAGAGGCTGTGAGTCCTTGATATAGGGACTTCTGTTAGGTCTTTGCCCAGTAGGCCTAGAAATGTTCTTATTCTATGTCAAGCATCAGATTTTGTTGTTTAGTTGCTAAGTTGTGCCTGACTCTTTTGCAACCCCATGGACTGTAGCCCACCAGGGATTTCCCAGGCAAGAAAACTGCAGGGGGTTGGCATTTCCTCCTCCAGGGGATCTTCCTGACTCAGGGATCGAACCTGCGTCTCCTGCATTGGCAGGCAGTTGTTTTTTTTTTTTTTTTTTTTTACCGCTTGGCCACCTGGGAAGCCCAAAGCTTAGTTGGCTGATTTGATGGTCAGTTTGCCCCCGTCTTAGATTCTAGTGGGTCAGAATACTCTGATCACCAAATTGCCCCATGCCTCACTGGCATTTGTGTAGTTAAGAGCTGCCGTTGGTCTTCTCTGTCCCTCAATTCCGTTGTTCCCTCTGTGATCAGAGAACTGAGCTCCATGGTCAGTGTTTCTCACTGTCATCTCTGGCCTGTCAAGAGTTCCGCTGCAAGGCTGCTCAGGGTGCTGGTGCCCCCCTCACAAGGCTTGTTTCTCAGATCCTCCCTGGAGGGGTGGTTTAGGGGTTGGCTGGGCAGGTTAAGTTGCCCTTTGCAGAACCACTCCAGCATTTCCAGTTCCCTGAGCTTTTCCTGACTCCGTCCCCTGCAGCAGTGGTTCTCAACTTGGGTAGCACATTAGAATTCCAAGGGGCTTTAAAAATTCTGATGTCCAGGCCATACCCCAGACCAGTTAAACCAGAATCTCTGGAGTTGGATGCAGAAAGCTGTAGTTTTTAAAGCTTCATGGATGATTTCAGTATCCAGGCACTAGAGTTCCATAGTAGTAATTCTCAAAGCATGGTTTAGGCCATTAGCATTGCTTGGCAACTTGTTGGAGTTGCAAATTCTTAGGTCTCGCCCAGGCCTATGGAGAGAGAAACTCTGAGGGCACAGCCCAGCATTCTGTGTTTTTACAGATTCTTCAGTGATTCTGATGCCTACTCAAATTTGAGAGCTACTATTCTGCTGTATGAGCTTCCCTGGTAGCTCAGCTGGTAAAGAAAACGCCTGCGATGCAGGAGGCCTGGGTTCGATTCCTGGGTCAGGAAGATTCCCTGGAGAAGGGTTAGGCTGCGTACTCCAGTATTCTTGGGCTTCCCTGGTGGCTCAGATGGTAAAGAATCTGCCTGCAGTGTGGGAAACCTGGGTTTGATCCCTGGGTTGGGAAGATCCCCTGGAGAAGGGAAAGGCTACCCACTCCAGTATTCTTGCCTGCAGAACTCCATGGACAGAGGAGCCTGGTGGGCTATAGTCCATGGGGTCGCAAAGAGTGGGACGCGACTGAGCGGCTTTCACTTGCTGTATGCTGGCGAAATCCTAGCATTTTGACCTCATTAATTATAGGCCATTGTTAAGGCCATGATTTAATTGGTCAGGCTAGCAAACTCCCAAGTGTTTGAATCTCTGGACTCCCTGGCAAGAAGCATTGTCAGTGTGACCTGCATACCTGCTTTTGAGGCCTGGTTTGATTCTCAGGGAAGGTTATTTTTTCCCATTGCTTCATTCAGTGCCAAAGTCTCACGATTCCTTACTGCCCTCTTGCAGTTTGGTTCATTTCTTACTTGTACATTACTGGGGTCCCAACTTAAGGTGAATGGTCTCCTAAGTGATCCCACACTCTGGGCAAGCCCTGGAGTTTGTCACTTGTTCCGTTTCAGAAGGCCATTTCAAGGTCACAAAGATTCATCACATGCCTGCAGGGTGAAAGTATCTTGAATGCTTACCTATTTTCTTATTTTCCTGTTTTCTTTCTGCTGGCATATTTTCCAAGTTTCAGTCTTTGAGATTCCCATAGCTGCCAGTTCAGCTGTGCAGTTTATAAAGACGTTAAAAAGTATTTTATCTAGCATTTTAAAATTACTTTCAGTGGGAGGAATATTTAGGGCATCTTGTCTGCCATCTGCCAGAGACGGGCAAAAGAATTTTAATGATTAATCTGGTTTCAAACTGCAGATTTATTACAAATTTATGGCAATTTGACACCCAATTTCCTAACCTGCAGGGCAGGATTTATCAGTATACTTTCCATTCACAGCTTTTCTGGCGATTGTTGCTTCACAACCCTGGTGTCAGATCCATGATACAAGTGTTGATGGCAGATCTTAGCCGCGACACAAATGATCTTCTCCCCCAAGATATGGGTGCAGTCGTTTACTGCAGTCTTGTTTTGTCAGTAATTATTTTAAGGTATGAAAACTTTGTCATTACTATGTGTGACTAAAGTGGTCTGTCTGAATTGGATGATTAGAATTCTGTCTTAGTCGGTGTATGACTAGCTGATACTGTGATAATGGCAACCATCAGAACCTCAGAGGCTTTAGAACTCTCTTGCTGTTGGCCGAGGTGCTCTGAGGGCGGCTGACCTCAGAACCCCAGCTGCTTGCAGTTCATCTCCATCCAGCAGATGTGCCCACGTTTCCTGGGACATGGGGATAGAGTAGAGAAAATTGCCTATGGATTCCTGGGTCGGAAAGATCCCCTGGAGGAGGGCATGGCAGCCCACTCCAGTATTCTTGCCTAGAGAATTCTACGGACAGAGGATCCTGGCAGGCTACAGTCCACAGGGTCGCAAAGAGGCGGATACAACTGAAATGATTTAGCACGCACACATGTACACACATCATTTCTACTCTCAGCCAGTTGGTTAGAGTTAGTCACATGGTCCCATCCAACTTCAGGGGCGCTGGGAAATATTTCCATGTGTCCAGGAAGGGGGAGGCACTGCATGGCACAAGTACTGTTCACTGCTTCTGCAGGTTGACTGCCTAACGTGAGCATAAAGGGTGTTTATTAGGGGAGATGAGCAAGGTCAGAGACTCCAGGAGAAGGATGAGAACAGTCAGGGCCTGGCTGCTCCAGGGGGCCTTTGGAGCAGGGCCCTCTTGAGTCTCACTTGGAGCCACTGCTAGTAAACTTCAGCTGTTTGTTTATTCTGTGTCACTCCACTCAGGGTTCAGGTTTCTGAGCAGGAGCCTTGCTGGCTGTTGAGGTTGTGGCCTCATCTTTTTCTTTTTTAATTTTGAATAAGACTCTGATTTATTATTTATTTTTCAAGACCTCCGATTTTGAGGTAATTAACACAAAATTTTATTCTCTAATAAGATATAAAGAACAAAAAGAAATCTGCTAGTGATGTAGTTTATTTAAAAAAATTTTTTATTGAAGTATAGTTGAATTACAATGTTGTGTTGGTTTTCAGGTGTATAGCAAAGTGGATCAGTTATGCATATACATATATCTACTCTTTTAAAGATTCTTTTTCCATACGGGTCATTACAGAGTATTGAGTAGAGTTTCTTGTGCTATACAATAATTTCTTACTAGTTATCTGTTTCATGTATAGTAGTGTGTATATGTCAATCCCAGTCTCCCAATTTATAACTTTCCCTACCCCCGATCCCCTGTTAACCATAAGCTTGTTTTCTACATCCGTGTCTGTATTTCTGATTTGGCTTTAATTGAACCAGACTCGGAGGGAAGATGTTTCTGAAGGGAGCCAGGGCCCTTACGGTTTCCATGTTTGGAGGGCCTGCTTTGTCATCCCACAGACAGGCACAGTACAGGAGAGGTATTTTCTTCAAAAGGAACTTGAATGATGTTAGGAAGAGGGATTGGGTGACTGGTGACCAAAAAGTGACACATTCTTCTGCAGTTTTGAAATTTGTTGACATCTAATTCAAAAAGAAAATCAGGGAACTTGATAAAGTTTGTGTACCAAGTGCTTCCAGACTTTTTCGATGGCTGTTAAAGAAATCTACTTATGCGTTTATTTGCTTTTCCTGACAGTGCGTAATCTTTAAGAGAAAAAATTCCACCAGTTCCAGGTTGTTTATGTACATTTAGGCCTCGGCAGGGTAGTGACAAGATAGCAGTACTGACTTTTACTCCCTGATTATTTACTTTTAGGAGTTAGATGCCAATTTGAATGCCGTTAACCCAATTATCAATAATGTGCAGAGAATTAGAGATTAAAGATTATATCCACTTTGATATCCAGAAGTCACTAAGGAGAACTTCTTACAGTGTTGCAACATTGCAGTAATATTTCCAGTTATTAGATACAGAACAGATTTTTTTCTCTTCAAATAAGTTTACCATCTTTCTGTTTCTGCCTCTTCATCCTTCTTTTATCTGTTTCTAGTGTGTTTTCTCTCTCTCACACTTTTTAAACCAACACTTGTGAAAATGAGAACTTGAAGTTTCAAGTCTACAAATCTGAAATGCAGTTCCCAGCGGAGTCTGAGATTTAATACAAATAAAATTGAAGACAGAATTATGAGGTTCATGTTTTATGTGAGCAAGCTGTGTTTGGGACATTGAAAATGGTGTTCTCAGAAAGAAAAAGGTTGGGCAGAGTGGTATCCATTGGAATTCTCTGTTCCTTTGAGATTGTGAAATGCTCCTGCTTGAGGGGTTGGGACTTCTACAGGGAAGAATACCGAACAGTATCTAATTTAAAAGGTTATGTTGTTGTGATGTCTGCTGCTGTATCTCCCATTGGGAACAGTTATATAGGAGTTAAAAAATGTCCCTTTGGCCTAATAAAACACTCCAATCTCTTTGGTCTGGAGTTTATTTCAATTTTTATTTGTAGCTGTTAATTGTATACCTGTTAACATGGACATTTAAAAACTATATTTTGAGAGTCAGCAGCAAGCAAACTCTGTGCGAGTTCAGAATGTTAGTTTTATAACTGCAGAACTTCTTCATCTTCTGTCTTTCTGCCTAAGAGACTCAGTTCAGGTATGTGAAATTGAAGCACATCCGACCTTATGTCAACCTGATAGTTTCAGATAAAGCCGAAAGAGGCCTGGCTTTCCCTTGTCAAAGTTGTTGTAAAATGAGTTTTGAGTTTAAGACCTCAGAGTAGTTTAAGATATAGGATTTTGTTGTTGTTCGGTTGCTCAGTTGTATCCTACTCTTTGCAACCCCATGGACTGCAACATGCAAGGCTTCCCTGTCCTTTGCCATCTTCTGGAGCTTTGCTCAGACTCATGTCCGTTGATCAGTGACGCCATCCAGCCATCTCATCCTCTGTCTTCGCTTTCTCTTCCTGCTGTCAATCTTACCCAACATCAGGGTCTTTTCCAATGAGCAAGCTCTTTGAATCAGGTGGCCAAAGTATTGGAGCTTCAGCATCAGTCCTTCCAATGAATATTGAGGACTGATTTCCTTTACGATGGACTGGTTGGATCTCCTTGCAATCCAAGGAACTCTCAAGAGTCTTCTCTAGCACCGCAGTTCAAAAGCATCAATTCTTTGGTGCTTAGCCTTTTTTTTATTGTCCAGCTCTCATATTTATACAGTTTCATCACCACATACATGACTACTGGAAGAACCGTAGCTTTGACTATATGGATTTAAGAAATAGGATTACAATCCTATTATTGTATTTGCTATTATAATAATTATTATTATTTATAATTATAAATAATTATTGTTATTTGAAGTACTCAAGCAACCAGTCATGCCTATGGTTGCAGAAGCATAGTTTTTTTTATGGTAATAGAATCAGTGATTGTGCAGATATGTCTTAAAGCATAATAATACTAGAAGTAAGACACCCTCCATTCTCATTTTCCTTAGATTTTTCCAAAAAATACACACAGTAGTAGTATACTACATGCATATCCATCCCATTTAAAAATTATATATTTTAGTTTCATTGTTAAAAGACCAGGTAGATTTTTACACACTATAGGAGAAGCATGCCTAAGAACAATATCCACATATTACTTGGGTTTCTGAGTTGGAAGAAGAACTAAACAATTTCGTTTATGTTTTTTGTTCTGTTTAGTATTGGCATATTTTAGTGTCATACTTACGTCAACAAAGTTACTTTTCCTGCTTGGTGTTTGTCATTTATGTGGTTATTCTTACAGTTTTCCTTTTTAATATTAGTGTTTATTGAAATTTTTACAGAATGAGTGCAAAATCTATGCGGTAATATTGCAGGGAAACTTATTTGCTGTGCATTGTTTGATGGTGTCCAGAGTTAAGTTTTGCAAGTGAGATGTTGGGCTGCTGTGGCGTTACTAGCATAGATCATATGATGTTTGTCTGTCTACAAGGCACTGAGTTCCAGAGCAGTTTCTGTTACACTGGAGGCAGTTCAGACAGTTTTATATCTTTAAGGGTCTGCAGCATTAAAATGTTTTAATTTCCTGTGATGTTTACTGATACCACATGGCCAGTGGATGATAAAATGCAGTACAGCTATATGTCCCTGCTATGAATTTTGTGAAACAGAAAGTTGGATCTGGGTTTTGAATTTAGAATGAAGTTAACTTGAAAAAATTAAAATTTTATTTTGAGTTAATTGTAGATTCACATGCAGCTGTAAGAAAGTGCAGAGAGATGCTGGGTATATATGGTACTTCATCTGATTTTCCCTGATGGTGACATCTTGGAGAACTATCAGGCAATATCACGGTCAAAATGTCGATGTTGAGATAGTTAATGAACAGAACAGTTTCATCACCACAAGGATCACCCTTATTGCCCTTTATAACCATACCCACTTGCCTCTATCTCATGCTCTTCCTTCCCACCCCTGGCGACTGACAAATCTCTTCTCCATTTCTGTACTTCTTTCATTTTGAAGATGTGTGTAACCTTTCAGAGTTGGCTTTTTCGTTTAACCTAATTCTCTGACTCTTCATTCTGGTTGTTGTTTGTGTTCACATTTTGTTACTTTTTATTGCTTAATAGTCTTCTGTATTCATTTACCTGTTGAAAGATAACCTGGATCATTTCCAGTTTTGACAGTTACAGGTAAAGCTGCTGTAAAATTGAACAACAGGTTTTGTGTGGATGAAAGTACTCGTTTCTCTGGGATAGGTGCTGAGTGCAGTTTCTAGGTCCTGTGGCAGCTGCGTGTTTAGTGGTTCATTTGTTATGTTTTTATTGAGAAACGGCCAAACTATTTTCCAGCATGGCTGTACCATTTTACATTCCCACCAGAGATGGTATGAGCCATCCAGTTTCTCTCTATCCTTAGCAGCAATTGCTGTTGTCACTCTGTTTTTGATTGAGGTGCAGTGATAGCTCATTGTGGTTTTAATTTGCATTTCCCTAATCGTCAATACTGTTGAACACTTTTCATATGCTTATTTGCCAGTTGTATAGCTTCTTTGGTACAATGTCTCTGTGCTTTGGGTATCAGATCTACTCTTTACCTAGATTCTGAAGACTTTATTTTATATATATATATATATATTTTTTTTTTTACTTCTATTTTTCTGTCTTACATTTAAGTCCATGGTCCATTTTGAGTTAGTACTTCATATAAAGTGTCAGACTTAGGCTGAGGTTTTACTTGTTTTTCCCAGTGGAAAGCCAGTTGCTCCAGCAACATTTGTTGAAAAGATGGACTTTCCTCCATTATACTGCCTTTGCACATTTGTCAAAAATGTACTAGTGTGGAGCTAGTTTTGAATTCTCTGTCTGGTTCATTGGTCTGAGAGCCTGTCTCTCTGACATTGCTTCACAGTCTTGATTACTGTAGCTGTAAACTGTCTTGAAACCAGGTAGAACAGTTTTCAACCACTTTATTCTC
The DNA here is from genome assembly GCF_054371585.1 of Giraffa tippelskirchi. Classification (NCBI taxonomy): domain Eukaryota; kingdom Metazoa; phylum Chordata; class Mammalia; order Artiodactyla; family Giraffidae; genus Giraffa; species Giraffa tippelskirchi. The sequence goes on along the minus strand of NC_137283.1, from coordinate 13,752,322 downwards.
CTTTTTCAAAATCGTTTTGGCAATTCTGATACTTCTGTTTTTCTGCATGAATTGTAGGATAGATACTCTTGTCAATATCCACAAAAAAGTCTTGTTAGGATTTTGATAGGAATTTCAGGCTATCAGGTTGGGAGAAATTGACATCTTCACTGTGAGTCTTACCATCTATGAACCTAGTATATCTCCTTTTCGTATTCATTTATGAGATGGGTCGGTCAGGATTGGCCACACGAGGAGAAAGAGCAGAGGCTCAGGAAAATAGAGTTTATTATGCTCAGTGCTCCTCGAGACAGGTGGCATCCAGAGACACGTGGAAAAACACCAGGGTGGTCAGGAGGCAGAAGACAGTGCTTAGGCTGTGGCCTTTGTTGGGGTTTCCACGGGAAAGGCAGGGCAGGATAGATAGCTTAGAATTGGTTGGTCTGAATACTTTCAGCAGCCTATGGGAATAATGACAGTCTCTAGTTGCCTAGTACCTGGCCTGGGTTGATGAAGACAGAAGAGTATTGCCTTCTGAGGTATAAGGACCAGATAGAGGAGGTATGGTTCTGGGTTTGCTTGTTAGCATTTTGAAGACATGCTTTCCTGGGGCTTCCCTGCTGGCTCAGACTGTAAAGTATCTGCCTGCAATGTGGGAGACCCATGTTTGATCCCTGGGTCAGGAAGGTCCCCTGGAGAAGGGAATGGCTACCCACTCCAGTATTCTTGTCTGGAGAATTCCACAGACGGAGCCTGGTGGGCTATGGTCCATGGGATTGCAAAGACTCGGATATGACAGAGTGACTAACACTTTCATTTTTTACTTTCCTGGGCCTTAGCTACCTCTAAGAATTGGCTGGCCCTAGGAAGGTCATTCTCTCCCCAGCCAGAATGGTTTGTTTAAGATGTCAAAACATCATATTGTATAGAAAATAAAATACACACACACATACATAAAAATACACCTCTTCTTTTATTTAGATCATCTTTGGTTTTTTAAAAAACTTTGTTTATATTTATATTATATATAATTTAATCACAGTCTAGTGGTATCTTCATTCCTCCCGTTCAAGTGAAGTATAGAAAACTTACCTCCTTTTTCAACCATTTAACCTCCCTCAGTTTTATATAGATAGCATATTATTGACCAGAAATGTATTGATATGTCTTTTATTACCTTAACGTTATTGACCAGAGATGTTTCAGTGTTCACTTACATAGCACATTGCCAGCCATAGGCATTAGTTTATGCAAAAATTCCCTGGTCAGTAATGAGTAAAATATATCGTCTAAATACATTTAGAACCAAATCAAGCATTTTTATAATGTTTGCATCAAACATCAAAGATAATTTAGAAAACTTAATAGGAGAAGGAAAGACTATTGAATTTACCTGTATTTTTGCCTATCATGTTCTGGTTTCTTTCCTTCTTTCCTCGTATTCCAAGGTTCCTTTTAAAAAATCATTTCCTTTCTTTTTAGAAAACTTGCCTTTATCCACTCTTTTATGGTAAGTGTATGGTTTTCATAGGGTAAAAAATGGCTGAGCATTGTTAATTTCAGATGGTTCAATGTAATATTAATGAATGATCAATGGATGATCAATACAGGATAAAGGAAAAGAAACGCTGTGTGTAGAAATGACCTGCAAAGGCTAATGTGTTGCTTTTTCCTCCTCAACCATTTTATATAGGGGACTCACTGTGTGTAAGGCAGTAAGTGGTGGGGGTTACATAAGATGTTATGTCTATATGGAGGAAGAGTACTCAGCAATAAAAAAGAATGCATTATGTATAAATAGCATGCCTTAATCTCAAATGCATTATGCTAAGTGAAAGAAGGCAGACAAATCAGAATACATGATACGTGATCCGATTGATATACACTGTAGGAAATGCAAACTAATGACAGAAAGTAAATTGGTAGGAGAAGAGAAAGGTAGTGGGATGGAGGGATTACCAAGGGAACTTGGGGAAACACTTGAGGGTGTTGCTGTCTTGATTGTGGTAGTGATTTCACGTGGGATGTGCGTATGTCAAATGTATCTAATCGTACACTTTATACAACTGCGGGGATTCCATGGCAGTCTAGCGGTTACAACTCGGAGCTCTCACTGCGGTGGCCTCAGGATCAATCCCTGTTTGGGGAACTAAGATCCTGCAAGCCACACGGCACGGCCGAAAAACAACAACAAGAAGATGTAGCTCATTGTAGGTCAGTTATAAATCAAAACTGTCCCCACATCAAGTGTTCCTCCCGTGCATTACTGTTGTGCAGCTGCTTAATGTCCAACTCCAACTTGTCCACACTCTTGTTTACCAAGTGGAACCAGTGATCACATGCTGGGATGTTGTATTATTACACTGTGAAATTGTTCTGAAAATTTTAAGTGGCCCACTTTCAGTTTTTAAACTTCTAAATGAATAAAGCAAGATATAATTGACATACAACATTATATTAGTCTTAGGTGTGCAACGTAGTGTTTTGATGTATGTTCAACTTAAAAACCTAGGTCTTATCACCATGAGAAATAATCTTGTTTGTGCACCATGTTTTGAGTCGCACCGTTTCAGAGCAGTGTTTCCATACTACTTACATACATTTTTTTTTCCCCGTGTCGTTCTATATGTATCATTCTGAAACCATTCAACCCTAGTTTATGGTCACAGTGTGATTTGATTAACCTTGTGTTCTGGGGTATACATTCTGGCATGGAGAATTCTGGGAATTTCTGGGATTTTCTGGGATGAGTCCTATGAAATTAACTAGATCTAATAAAAATATGCTGCAGAATTTCAAAGTGAATTATACTGCAATGTTGTTATAATATTGCCCCTCTCATATTTTTGAAGGAATCACTTAAAAGTTTAATGCAGTATTAGAATTGAATGCAGTATTTAATGCAGAATTTAATGCAGTATAAGCCTCCAAGTGGCATGGATGGTGTGTGGGGCAAGTTGCTTCCACTCTCTCAGCCTAGGTTTTCTGGCTTTAAAGACAGAGCCACAGTTGCTTGGCAGAAGATTGTCGATATAGTGAAAGTGCTTGGTAACTGATAAATATTGTAAGCGTTGTTTCTGTTCAGTCGCTTAGCTGTGTCTGACTCTTTGCGACCCCGTGGACTGCCGCATGCCAGGCTTCCCTGTCCTTCACCATCTCCTGGAGCTTGCTCAAACTCACGTCCATTGAATCAGTGATGACATCCAACCATCTCGGCCTCTGTCATCCCCTTCTCTTCCTGCCTTCAAACTTTCCAAGCATCAGGGTCTATTCCAATGAGTCAGTTTTTCACCTTAGGTGGCCAAAGTATTAGAGCTTCAGCATCAGTCCTTCCAGTGAATGTTCAGGGTTGATTTCCTTTAGGATTGACTGGTTTGGTATCCTTTCTTCCCAAGGGACTGTCAAGGGTCTTCTCCACCACAGTTCGAAGGCATCAGTTCTTCCATACTCAGCCTTTTTGTCCAGCTCTCACATCCATACATGACTACTGGAAAAATCATACCTTTGATTGTACGGACCTTTGAAAGCAAAGTAATGTCTCTGCTTTTTAATATGCTGTTTAGGTTGGGCGTAGCTTTTCTTTCAAGCAGCAAGCATCTTTTAATTTCATGGCTGCAGTCACCATCTGCAGTGATTTTGGAGCCCCCCAAAATAAAGTCTGTGAGTGTTTCCATTGTTTCTCCATCTATTTGCCATGACGTGATGGGACTGGATGCCATGATCTTTGTTTTTTGAATGTTGAATTTTAAACCAGCCTTTTTACTCTCCTCTTTCATCTTCATCAAGAAGTCCTTTATTTTTTCTTCACTTTATGCCATAAGGGTGGTGTCATCTGCATATCTGAAGTTATTGGTATTTCTCCTGGCAATTTTGATTCCAGCTTGTGCTTCATCCAGCCTGGCATTTCGCATGATGTACTCTGCATATAAGTTAAATAAGCAGGGTGACAATATACAGCCTTGACGTACTCCTTTCCCAGTTTGGAACCAATCTGTTGTTCCATGTCCAGTTCTAACTGTTGCTTCTTGACTTGTATACAGTTTTCTCAGGAGGCAGGTAAGATGGTCTGGTATTCCCATCTCTTAAAGAATTTTCCACAGTTTGTTGTGATCCACACAGTCAAAGGTTTTAGTGTAGTCAGTGAAGCAGAAGTAGATGTTTTTCTGGAATTCTCCTGCTTTTTCTATGATCCACCGGATGTTGGCAATTTGATTTCTGGTTCCTCTGTCTTTTCTAAATACAGCTTGTACATCTGGAAGTTCTCAGTTCACATACTGTTGAAGCCTAGCTTGAAGGATTTTGAGCATTACTTTGCTAGTGTGTGAGACGAGTGCAATTGTGTGGTAGTTTGAACATTCTTTGGCATTGCCCTTTTTGGGGTTGAAATGAAAACTGACCTTTTCCAGTCCTGTGGCCACTGCTGAGTTTTCCAAATTTGCTGGCATGTTGAGTGCAGCACTTTCACAGCATCATCTTTTAGGATTTGAAATAGCTCAGCTGGAATTCCATCACCTCCACTAGCTTTGTTCATAGTGATGCTTCCTAAGGCCCACTTGACCTTGCACTCCAAGATGTCTGACTCTAGGTGAGTGATCACACCATCATGGTTATCTGGGTCAATAAGATCTTTTTTGTATAGTTCTTCTGTGTCTTCTTGCCACCTCCTCTTAAAATCTTCTGCTTCTGTTAGGTCTATACCATTTCCGTCCTTTATTGTGCCCATCTTTGCATGAAATGTTCCCTTGGTATCTCTGATTTTCTTGAAGAGATCTCTAGTCTTTCCCATTCTATTGTTTTCCTCTATTTCTTTGCATTGATCACTGAGGAAGGCTTTCTTACCTCTCCTTGCTATTCTTTGGAACTCTGCATTCAAATGGGTATATCTTTCCTTTTCTCTTTTGCCTTTTGTGTCTCTTCTTTTCTCAGTTAATTTAAGGCCTCCTCAGACAACCATTTTACCTTTTTGCATTTCTTTTTCTTGGGGATGGTCTTGATCCCTGCCTCCTATACAATGTCACGAACCTCTATCCATAGTTCTTCAGGCACTCTATCAGATCTAATCCTTTGAAACTATTTGTTACTTCCACTGTATAATCATAAGAGATTTGATTCACATCATACCTGAATGGCCTAGTGGTTTTCCCTATGTTCTTCAATTTAAGTCTGAATTTTGCAATAAGGGGTTCATGATCTGAGCCACAGTTACTTCTTGCTCTTGTTTTTGCTGACTGTATAGAGCTTCTCCATCTTCGCCTGCAAAGAATATAATCAATCTGATGTTGGTATTGACCAGCTGGTGACATCCATGTTCAGGGTCGTCTCTTGTGTTGTTGAAAGAGGGTGTTTGCTGTGACCAGTGTGTTTTCTTTGCAAAACTCTGTGAGCCTTTTCCCTACTTCATTTTGTACTCCAAGGCCAAACTTGGTGCTATAAGCAGGTAAGTTTACTTCACTGGGTATGTTTGTATCTGCTTTGGCAAACTCCAGGAGATGGTGAGAGACAGGGAAGCCTGGCATGCTACAGTCCATGGGGTTGTGAAGAGTCAGACTTGACTTGGTGCCTGAACAACAACAACAACAACAAATTTACATCATCGTCTAGGAGAGTTCCTATTTTTAATTCAGAAATAAGGTCCATATAGTGAAAATCATTTGTAGACCAGTTGTTAAAATTGTCAGATGAATTTTGTGGAATGTCTTTCCTGTTCCATATAGGGTAAAGAACTGAGAGGTATGCATAAAATAATACACATTTTTCCCCTTCTTTTCAGGCAATCACTCTTTTAACTGAATTAATCAGGGAAAATTTCAGAAACAGCAAATTAAAACAGTGCCTTTTACCAACCCTGGGAGAGCTGATCTATCTTATAGCCACCGAGGTAAGACTATCTGGTTAATGCTCTTGCTCTCTGATGTATTCTGACATTTCCTGGTTGATAAGTGTTAATATCAAAATGTTTTGATTTTGCCTCTTTGGACATATGTAAGGAACTCAGTGAAAATTTTGCCTGTGGAGGGGAGAGGCTCTTGGTGTCTTTCTGACTCTTCTGTCTCTCCTGGTCAGTCTTCCCTGTTTGCCAGTGCCTCTTTTTCTTTAAAGTGTAGGAGAGTCTCAAGCTGTATTTTAAAGCCAATGGAGCAGAGCCCCTCCCGCACCCTGCCCCCCAACATTGTCCCCGGGTTACTGCCATCTTTGACTCCTTTAGGCAAGAAGATTTCATTGATTCTTCCAGTATAAAAACACCATTGATATTTAAAACACTGTGTGTAAATATAGCTTTTAACATGTACGTGCATGCGTGCTAAGTTGTTTCAGTCATGTCTGACTCTTTACAATCCTGTGGACCGTAGTCCACCAGACTCCTCTGTCCATGGGATTCTCCAGGCAAGAATACTGGAGTGGGTTGCCATACCCCCCTCCAGGGAATCTTCCCAACCAAAAGATTGAACCTGTGTCTCTTACTTCCGCCTGCATTGACAGGCAGGTTGTTTACTACTAGTGCCACCTGGAAGCTTCCCTGATGGCTCATATGGTAACGAATCTGCAATGCAGGAGACCTGGGTTCAGTCCTTGGGTCAGGAAGATCCCCTGGAGAAGGGAATGGCAAGACACGCCAGAATTCTTGCCTGGAGAATTCCATGGACAGAGGAGCCATGGCGTCGCAAAGAGTTGGACACAACTGAATGACTAATACGCATGCTGTTATTAATAACATGGTGGTGAGAGTTTGTGACTGAAGACTTTGACCTCTTTTTGGGGGAATATCTTGAATAGATATAGAGACATTATGAGTCATTCATTTCATGTGGTGCTCTGTTTTAAATGAGTGCCAGTACGTTATAAATTAATCAGAAGTTCTTTGTTTCCACTTGTTTTGGTTCTAGAACTTGCTTAAATGTTATATAACCTAAGTATCCTTAGTATCTAAGTTGACTCTGGATAATCATCATTTTAAAGCAATTAGAATAATTGTTAGAAAACATCAGTATTTAAAATCACTTAGTTCGGACACGACTGAAGCGACTTAGCAGCAGTAGCAGCAGTAGCAGTTCCATAGTTAGTATTGATAGCTGGTGCAACAAATCTCTCCTCCTTATTCTTCCTTTTCATAAATGTCTTGGATCTTCCTGGTCATTTGCATGTCAGAATAAATTTTAGAATCAGATTGTCCAGTTATGAAATCATCTTTTGAAAACAGCATCGACTATGCAGAAGTACTGATATTTTTATGATTTTGAGTCTTCTAGTATATGTTTGGAATTCTGCTGAATCTATTAGAGTGTTAGTACATTTATGGTATGTTGTCCTTTAATGCACAAAAACATGTTTCCATATATTTATATTACAATTTTTTTTCATGTAAGTTGTTTAACTTCTAAAGCTTTTTGTGTATTTCACTTTGTTGAGTTTATCTCAGATAGTTTTATATTTTGAAGAGGTGTCCCATTCATGAAACTACACAATTTGGAAGTATAGAAAGGTGTAGTCTATGGTCTCTTTTCTTTTTTTGTCCCCTTCTGTGTAGTTCCCCAGTAAATAACCATTGCAGTTGCTTTCTTACTTATACTTACAGAGTTATTTTTGCCCAAATGAGAAAGTAGAAATGTAGATTCTTACTTTGTCTCATTTTATATAGCAAGTAGAACAACGTTTTTCATTTAATAGTTAAACAGTATTGAAAAGTACGTGGAGGTATATACACTGGAGCTAATTCTTAATAATTAATATGAATGTCTTCTTCAGTTAGTATTTAGAGCTCCCTCCCTCCCTCCTCTTGCACTGGAACATTCTCTTGTGTGCTAAGTTTTGTGAAAGACAGCTTTCCTTGTGGTTCTTTGGGGATGGGGCTGGAGAGTTTATATCAACGTTATTCTTAATTTGGGCCCTGGAGGCCTTGACATCAAAGCTCAAAGTTACCAAGTTCTGCAGGCTCGGGGAATGAAAGCAAACTTCAGTGCTCTGTTTATCCCTTCGTGCTTGCAGCTAATTTGTGGCTTGATTATTCTTTGTTTTTTTGTCAGCTCTCTGAGGCATTGTAAGGATGTGGGGTAAAACTGCTTTCCTTAGAAGAGTGGTCAGGTATCTTGTCTGCCATCTTATCAGGGATGGGAGTCTAGTCCAATTCTTTTTGTGAGTGTGTCTTTTTTTTTTTTTTTTAACCTGTTCACTCAGCTTAATTGAGGTATAATTGGCATACCATAAACTGCACATGTTTAAAGATGGCAATTTGGTCAATGCTAGTATATGTATACATCTGTGCAACCATCACCACAGTCAAAATAATGAAAATCTCCATCGCCTCCAAAGGTTTTCCTTAGCACCCTCGGTAATCCCTTCATCCTGCCCCTCTCCCTGTCCCTAGGCAGCAACTGAACTGCCTTCTGTCACAAAGACTAGTTTGCGTTTTTTAGAGTCTTCTATAAAGGGAATGATACAGAATCACATTTTTATTTATTTCTGAAGTAGATCTGAAGAATCATTTCCCTTGGTACTTACTTTAATTGGATATAAGCTAGGCTATTTTAGTATAGGGATGATTCTGTGGCCATGACATTTGACATCTTAATGATATGGCAGAAAGTGAAGAAGAACTAGAGAGCCTCTTGTTGAAAGTGAAAGAAAAGGGTCAAAAAGTTGGCTTAAAATTCAACATTCAGAAAACTAACATCATGGCATCTGGTCCCATCACTTCATGGCAAATAGATGGGAAACAATGGAAACAGTGAGAGACTTTATTTTTGGGGGCTCCAAAATCACTGCAGATGGTGACTGCAGCCATGAAATTAAAAGACACTTGCTCCTTGGAAGGAAAGCTATGACCAACCTAGACAGCATATTAAAAAACAGAGACATTACTTTGCCTTCAAAGGTCCGTCTAGTCAAAGCTACTGTTTTTCCAGTAGTCATGTATGGATGTGAGAGTTGTACCATAAAGAAGCTGAGTGCAGAAGAATTGATGCTTTTGAACTGTGGTGTTGGAGAAGACTCTTGAGAGTCCCTTGGACTACAAGGAGATCCAACTACTCCATCCTAGAGGAAATCAGTCTTGAATATTCATGGGAAAGACTGATGCTGAAGCTGAAACTCCAATACTTTGACCACCTGATTTGAAGAACTGACTCATTGGAAAAGACCCTGATGCTGGGAAAGATTGAAGGTTGGATGGCATCACCAACATGATGGACATGAGTATGAGTATGCTCCGGGAATTGGTGATGGACAGGGAAGCCTAGTGTGCTGCAGTCCATGGGGTTGCAAAGAGTCGGACATGACTGAGTGACTGAACTGAACTGAACTAACGACAGGAAGTTATATCCACAAAATTCACTAATGTTTCATGAGATGGGGGTGTTTTGTGGCCTTGTAACTTTGAATGTAGGTAAACCTTAACATCTCAGGGCAGTGCTGATCTACTGGGACTGACCTGAAGTGATCGATGCCTGTATACACACACACACACATACATTCGTGCATACATACATGTCGTGTATAACATAGAGACTGACGTCCTGACCTTTTGGCTCTCTGGTAGCACCCCGGGGTTACAGGTTTGAGGACAGCAGTCCAGACCGTGATCCTGCAAAGGAATGTGTGAGGCAGCACATTTTAGTTTATGTATTTTTTTTCTTCCTTTTGTCAAGGATACATAATGAGCTAGAGTCCAGGTGTCCCCATGTTTTGTCGCTTTTGGTCCAGCACATCACCATCTGTCACTTGGCTTGTTGTAAGAGCTCCCAGATGGTCTCGTTGCGTCTCTCTTGTGTGCACTGCGGTCTTTTCCCCAGACTAAGCTGGAGAGAGCCTGTGGAAACACAGGAGACTCCACTGTGTCATTCCTAGAGCTCTCCCTGCTCCCTGTCTTCCTTGTTATCACAGCTGAAGCCCTCTAGTCACCTCTGGGCCTTGGGGACTGCTCCTCAATTCCCATATGACCTTTGTCCTCACTACCCTCTTAGCTTCCTCCTTCCAGCCTCACTGGCCTCCCCATGGGTCCTTGAATTGCCCCCACACTCTGATCCTGCCGCCACACTTGTGCATTCGCTGTACTTCCTGCTGACAGTGTTTACCTGCAGATATCTGCTGTTCATCTCCTCTTGCATGGATTTCTGCAGAGAGCCTCTTCCTGAACCTGAGAACTGTGAGATGAAGCCCTTTGTGTACAGACTTCCTCTAACCCCTTGGCCAGCTGTGCTTTTCTTTATAGCTTGCATGACTGTCTTGCCTTGTTTATTTTGTTTAATTAAAAAATTTTTTTTGTCCCCCTCCCACCCCACTGAACACCATTAAGACAGAACATTTGTCTGTCTTGCTCATAGCTGCATGACTGTTGTTTAGAAGAGGTCTTGGCACACAGTAGGTGCTTTTTTTCAGTCATGAGCTGCAGCATGGCCAGTGGGACAGGAGGGAAGTGAGCAGGAGGCAGGGCTGCAGGAGACAGGGACGTGACCGTGGAAGGCTCTTGGCCAAGATGGGGGCCTGGGTTTTGATCCTAAGAGCAAGAGGAAGCTGGTTAAGAGTTTTAAGAAAGGTAAGGATGTCATCTGACTTAAGTGCCACAAGGATGACTCTGGTTTCAATGTGGAGAATAGATGGGAGGATTGTAAGAGAAGCTTCTGGACCCTAAGTATGAGTAAGTGAAGTAGGAGCAAAATCAGGAGAGGAATGGGCATTTCAGACAAGAGTTTATAGGGCTGAATGTGGAGCTTAAGGTCCACGAAAAAGGACTACAAAGAGTCCCCTGGGTTGAGTGGATGCAAAAGTCACCGGGAACCCAACAAGAGCTGTTTTGTGTATTTATTTAACATGGACTGGGAGGCAGAAGAAGTCAGACTGCTGTGTGTTGAGGACTTAGAGGGACGTGGGATCCTGAGGAAGTCAGTGTAAAGTGAGCATCACCATGGGAAAGAGCAGAGGGATGTGGGGCGAAGGGCTGTTTTGAAAGTGGGAGACGACAGTGAGTTTGGTGGAAATAGGAAGGATCCCATGGAGACACGACATTGAACATTTAGGAGCAGTAAGGGATAGTCCAGAAGCTTGTGACCCTGAAGGAAGAAGAGTGGGAGGGGACTTGTGGAGGACCCTGTCCTGCTGTGGCCTAGGGTACGAGCAGCAGCCAGCTGCATGGGGAGGTGAGTGCGTGGTTCCTCTCTGTGACTTTCACGATCCCTGTGAGGAAGAAAAGTGAGGGCAGTGGGTTGAAATGCTGTAGTTCATCAGGAGAGGGAATCGATCAGAGAGTGAAGCAGGCCTGGAAGGTCCCCGGGCTTCCCCATCCTATGTCACTCGTGGAGTCTGTGGTTTTGGTGTCACCCCTCCCAGAGCCCAGCTGTCTGACCACAGGCCTAGAGAGAACAAGCCACCGCTTTCAGGTAAGGCTGAGTTTCCCAGACCTGAGACAGTGGAACTCCAAAGGATGAGGTCCTTCAGGCCTTTGTCAAGAGTGATTAAATTATAGGCCAGGAATGTCAGTGGCAGCCAAGGTGGGTAGGGGATAGTCTGGGGTAAAGAAAAAGGGCGAGGAACATGGGGAGTAGGGTCCAGGGATGTTAAGGAAAGGTGGTGGTGGATGTCGTGAATTAATGAGCTGAAAGGGAGGCACATTGTGTTTGAAAGTTAAATTGGGTGCTGAACTAGTGATTTTTGAGCTGGAGCAGCTCCAGTTGATAATGGCTAGATTATGACCGTGTGTGCCATTTCATGATTAAGGGTACAGTGTTAATGAGTCAGTTCTCATCATGGGTATTAAGTACTTTTGGATCAGTAAGGTACCACTTCTAACATTTGGACAATCTTAAAACAGAAATATTCTGTCTAAGCAGAACCTACTTTCTTCTGCTATAACCAGAGTGTTTTTTTTTTTTTTTTCACCTTTGTCTGTGGCCCCTGATTGATTTTGTGATTTTATTTGTTAGGTTCCAGGAGAGTTCTTGTGGTTATTTTTCTAACTTAGTTCTTCTATGAAAGAATTATTCCTGATATCCTTAAAATCGGTGTACGCACTGATCCTAGTTACTTGCTTTTGTTGAGTTTCATCTCGCTAGGTAGCATACTGTGTTTTCCTATGGATTATCCAGAGATAATACTCCAAACTGCATGTTCTGTGCTTTGAAGTCATTCCAGATAATGTCATACCTTTAGGTAAAAGTATGTGTATCGTAATCTATGGTTATCAGTGGAGTGGTTTCTCTATCAACCAGATCGTGTGCTGTCATCCCTTGGTTCTTTTCTTTCCATCTAGCTGTTGCTGAGGGGAGCTTATCAACATCATATATGACATACTGGGAAACAAGAAATGCTTTGTATGTACACTGCCGTAAAGGGCCCCTCATCAGGTCCTAATTGGCAGGTTGTAAGTAGTACTTGCAGTAGAATGTGAAGAAGTTCTACGTCATTTGTCTATACGAAACTTAGCATTTTTTCTTGAAAGGGTTAACATCTTCTGTGCTGTTAGCCTCACTACCTTTCCTTCTACTTCATTTTTAGGAAGAAAAAAAAAAGAACCCCCGAGAATGCTGGGCTGTTCCCTTGGCTGCATACACGGTGCTAATGAGGTGCCTTCGGGAAGGGGTAAGGCTCCTTTGTTGTCCTCTGTAGACGCCTGCAATTGTAATAACCCTTCGGGCACTGTGTGAGGATTGTAGCCTGCAGCGGTGCAGGAGCCTGTCAACCGAGTACTGTACTGCTCCTGAATTTAAATAATCCCGACAAGCCACTGTGAGCCCGTGACCTACAGTGGAGCAAGTGAAAAAACCAACTCACATTCACTTGTTTAAGTGTCTTGCTTTTTAAAAAGAGACGATAGCAAATATAAACAACCTGAGTATCTCTCAGTAACATATCCTGAATCCCCCCCTTCGAGTTACCAGTAACTCAGTTTAGAAAACCAGATGTATGCAGGGAATTTTCTGTCCGCCTCGATAGCTCAGTGATTATCCTGTCATGCTGCCCTTTTGTGGTTCAGAAACAAGGAAGCTGCCACCAGCACCCATTGATTTTAATATTAAGTAGTCGTTATTATGTGATGTGGTTTCTTCAGTTGATGCACATCCCTTCTCTTGCTACTGTTAATGGCTGAAAATCAGCCAGCTGGCCAGCCAGCCAACTTGCATAAGTAGCTCCTGTGTGTGACGGTGAGGAGGATTTATAACTGACCTCAAAGGCTGGCATTTTTCTGTTTGCTTTAAACCTTGACATTGTCTCACCCAAGGCAAAGCCACAGGCTAAAAGCATTCCTTAAGGAATGAAAAAAAAAATATGTCAAAACAAACATCTTCCTTTTGAGTTCATTACTTCATGCATGTTATGGTAATGGAATGATGTTCCAAGTACAGAAAAATCTCTGCAGTTTTCCCCTAGTGATCCAGAAAGGCATTGAGAGCACGTCCCAGCCTGTAGGGTGAATGTGTATTCAGTTGTCCCTGTGGGGTGTGCATGAAGCCAGTGAACTGCGCTGTATCAACAATAGGAGAATTAAGTTATCTTTATCTGTAGTCAAAAGACATGTTTGGGTTTATCATTCAAGGCCTCAAGCTAGGCACACCCAAGGGGCACGGATGAAGAAGGTGGACTCTATGTTCATGCACACATCTACCTGTTGTGGGAGATGAGATAAAACTATAAAGCGGAATCTGTCACGTGTGTTCATGCCAAAGAACAAAATGCAGGAGCTCAAAGGAGAAAGGAATCTTCCAGGAATTTTTTAAACGGGGGAAAGAAAGTTTTAGAACTTTGTATCTTTAATTTATAAAACTTAGATTAATGCTGAGTCAAAGATGGTCAGTTCTAACCCAGGAGGTGGTGTCCTTTATTAGATATGTCCTCCCCAACCCCTCCTGTATTTGTTATTGAGTACATACTGTGAAGAATGTTTGCTATGCATGTGTATTGTTCATTGTAACATAGTGATATAGCTAATGATGTAAGGATAGAGTTAACAGTGAATATACACACTTTTATTCTCTCTTGGTATGTGTGTCAGGTCTTGTATATTTTTCATGAAAAGGGAAGAAAGTCTAGAACTCGCTAATTTGTAAAAATTTTATATATTTGGAAGACGTTTTTAGTGTATGCTTTGGCAGCATGTACACTAACACTGTCCCTATAAAATGACAAATTCAGAGGTGAACATTCCCCCTAAAAGAGGATTTGTCTTTTCAAAAATAATTCAATTGTAGCAGTTCTTGAGCAAATTTGTGTTGAAGGTAAAATAATTTTTAAGCCATTTGTCTTCAATGATTTAGTTTTTTTAATGTAGCAGACTGTTTTCCCAGCTCCTACTGGTATTTCTGAATGTAGGTTCTTTACTTACGGAAGAGTATATGAATTGTATGGATGTGGTTAAAAGCGCATACTCTGACTCACTCTGTTAAAAAGCAAAAGGCTGGATGCTTAGAGAATTCGTCTCTGTCTCTTCTGGATTGAAATTTGTACTTTCAAGGAGTAACCACTACTCTGACTTTGGTGATAAACTTCACCAAGGTTTTCTTGTTTTTCTTAAAAATTTTTTTTTTCTTTTCGCAAATTTTTCTTTATTTTGTTTCCCTTTTTGAGTGTATTGCTAAATACTAGATTGATTGATTCTAAATGTTGAACTCTGTATAAATGGGTTGGCACCATGTTCTTTTGAGACTTAACTTTTTTTCCTTTTGCTTAAAGTTAGGTTGAGACTGATACATGTTGATTGTGTAAAGTGCAGCTCATCGGTACCACTGAATAGTGTGTTGGTGTATGCCTCAATACAGGCACACAGGCACACATTTGTATCTGTTTGTATAGGAGTATCCACTAACCCGCATCTTCTTGAACATTTGATAGAATCACAGTTTAAATTTTTGACAATCTCATGAGCATTAAATTGTTTCCTCAGTGTCATTTTAATATGCATTTTTTTGATTACTAATGAGGATGACTATCTTTTTCTATTTATCTTGTTTTTTGGAATTTCCTGTTTTGAAAATGATTATCAAGTCTTAGGCCAGTTTCTTCTGTTGCTTTGCAGGAATTCTGCATACCATCATTCCTCCTGCCCTGCCTCCACCAGCTATTGCTATAAAATGTTTCAAGTATTAGAAAAGGAAAGAAAACTAATCGCCTTTATTTCCATCCGCTTTTAATATATTTGCCTTCTTTGCTTTGTTGTAATATGTGTGTATGTATATATATCCATATGTGTGTATTTATTATTTATTCATTGTTTATTTTCTGAGATGTTTGAAAATACAGATGTCATGATACTCTACCTACAGGAATTTCTTTTATGTATTCTGGATATTAATCTTTTGTTGTTTATACGAGTCCCAGGTACTTTTCTATTTTGTGTTTGATCTTTTCATTTTCTTTACAGTGTCTGTTGCTAAGCAGAAGTTCTTCATTTTAATAGATATTTATCAATCCATAAGATGTTTGATCTTTTTCTTTATAGTATCTGTGGCTAAGCAGAAGTTCTTAATTTTAATAGAAATTTATCAATCCATGAGATGTTAATCTAACATTAAGATGTGCTGTTACATATTCTTTTTTTTGTGTGTATCAGTTCAGTTCAGTCGCTCAGCCATGTTCAACTCTTTGTGACTCCATGAACCACAGCATGCCAGGCCTCTCTGTCCATCACCAACTCCCGGAGTCCACCCAAACCCATGTCCATTGAGTCGGTGATGCTATCAGGGAAGCCCAAAAATAAATAAAAGTTTTTGTGTATACTTTTATTTATTTTGGGGCTTCCTTGAGAGCTCAGTTGGTAAAGAATCTACCTGCAATGCAGGAGACCCCGATTTGATTCCTGGGTGAGGAAGATCCGCTGGAGAAGGGATAGGCTACCCACTCCAGTATTCTTGGGCTTCCCTTGTGGCTCAGCTGGTGAAGAATCCGCCTGCAATGTGGGAGACCTGGGTTTGATCCCTGGGTTGGGAAGATCCCCTGGAGAAGGGAAAGGCTACCCACTCTAGTATTCTGGCCTGGAGAATTTGCAGAGTTGGACACGACTGAGTGACTTTCACTTCACTTATTTTTGGCTGTGCTGGCTCTTCGCTGCTGCACAGGCTTTCTCTAGTTGTAGTGAGCGGGGCCTACTCTCTAGTTGCGGTGCGCAGGCTTCTCACTGTGGTGGCTTCTCGTGTTGTGGAGCCCGGGCTCTAGAGCATGCGGGCTCAGTTGTCGCGGCTCCAGGGCTCTAGAGCACAGGCTCGGTAGCTGTGGCGCATGGTCTTAGTTGCTCTGAGGCATGTGGGATCTTCCTGGGTCAGGGATCCAACCTGTGTCTCCTGCATTGGCAGACGGATTCTTTACCATTGAGCCACGAGGGACGCCCATGATAAATATTCTTCTAAAAGTTATTTTTTATTTTTTCCTTTTTTCTGTTTAGAAGTTTATTTGTAATTGTTTTGTGTGTCTGTGTGTGGTGATATGTGTGGGCCCAGTTCTGTTTTTAAAATAAATGTAATCAGTTATCTGAGCATCATTTAATGAAAAGCCAGTCTTCTCCCCATGACTCTTTGGTGTTGCCTCTGTCATGTCTGTGTACACGTCTCTTCCTGGGCTCTAATTAGTTCTGTTGGGCTGTTACCTGTGCCATGCTGTTTAAATTTAATAGTCTTTATTTTTTAATAATTTTGAAAATATACAGTGACAGTTTTTGTTACCATCGTAATCTTTTTCATGAGTTTCTTAGCTCTTTTTTAACTTTCTTTTCACTTGAAAAGTTGATTCTAAAAATTATATGCAAGTTCACCTGTTGGTACTTTGATTGAGAGTATACGTCTATGAATAAATTTAAGGAGGATTGATAGTAGTGAAAATGGAAGGCACACTCAATGAGAATACTAACAAGAGAATGACATATTTGGTTTAAAAAACACGGAAATATGATTGTAGTTGCTTTGAATTCTCCATGACATTCTGCTAATGTATTTAATTCACTGCTTAAGTCAACTCTCTCAGATACAGTTCCCATTCTTGAGAGGTAGCATTTATGTACTGGTATATATTATGTACTGGCTGGATACAGGAGACGCAAAGATGATTAAGATACTGCCCTGTCTTCATTTATTAGGAATAGGAAAGTGAATTGTTTTTAATCTCTGGTTTAGTATGCCATTTCTTGCTATTTTGTAACTACATTTGCGTTTTCTTCCCTTCTCTTGTGTAGTGACTAAGACACTTAAGACTATCAACTTTCCTCTCAACCTAGTGTTAGCTGTGTCCCATTATTTTGACATGTAGTGTTTCCATTATTGTTATTTTATAGATAATCCCTAGTTTAATTTTTTTTCTTGGTCCAGGGTTTGTTTTTTTTTTTTTTTGCCTGTTCAATAAGTTTATTATTGTCTTATCTGAAAAATCTTGATAGAAAATTGTGGTTTGGTTTAACTCTCAGCAGCTCGTTCCTGAGCTCTAAGGAAGCTTGCCTTCTTCTGAGCTACCCGATCTTTCTTCTGGGCAAGTGACATTTTGGGACGGTTCCACCTCTTCTTTTTAACTTCTTTCTTAGGCTTCTTCTCATACACTGGATTCTCTCGTATTGCAGCATGAGCTTTCTTATACATCTCCTCCATCATGTCTGGAGTTACGTTGTTCTTTATGTACTGAGAGAATTGTTTCTTGTAAGCATCTTCATCTTCTTCAATCAGATAACGCATGTAATCTGCAACGTTCTGCCCCATGATGTGCTTTCGGTGTACCTCAGCACTGAATTCTTTGCTTTCTGAATCATAACCAGGGAATCGTTTGCTACTGTGAGGGATAGACAAGCCTCCATCGACAGCTCCCTTTAGGGCCCCAAAAACTTTATTCCCGGTAGTAGTTCTGGCAAGTCCTGCATCCAAGTAACAGGTGAAGGCACCAGGTTGACCATCAATGCTTTTCACATTGTATTCATCTCCAGTCACCTCAACTTGGCCTTCACAAATTTTGTCCATACCAAACCTATTAAGAAGCCTGCGGGCCAGCAGCAGGCCAGTACAATATGCGGCAGCATAATTTGTCAGGCCAACCTTCACACCGTATTTTGGGAGTTCGTGAGCATAAGCTGCACAAACTATCATATCTCCTTCTATACGGGCATAGGCAATCTGACAAATGATATCTCTGTTGGTTACACGAACAATCATTCTGTATTTAGGTGTGTTGTACTTATTTTTATCTTGGATTACCAATCGTTTCCGAGCATAGTAGTCAGTTTTGCCCTCTCGCCTTCTTCTGAATTTCACTTGGTATCTCTTGAAGTAGGCCTTGTTCTTGACAACTTTAACAAACCCCATCCTGCGGAACAGAACCCCGACTCCGCAGCTTGCCACAGAGCTGCAGAACCAGCATGGCTTCGGGGGGGAAAAAGCAGTCCAGGGTTTTTTATGGGATGGTTTCAACTTTCTCAGGTGGGTGGAATTTTATTGCCTCTTTTTTCTTTTGTTACAAAGTTGCATTACTGTATAGATTAAGAATATCTGTTCTATTTCCCTTGTATGTTTTTAAATTATGGTAAAATATATATAATATTTGCCATCTTAGCTATTAAGCATATAGTTCAGTGGCATTAAGGACATTAACATTGTTGTGCTATTTCTGTTGTTCTTGAATATATTGATGTTTTCTGCCTAACTTATTGACCTTTTTATACTTTCAAAACTTAGTAACGTGCCTTATTGAAAATGGGCCATTGATTCTGATTTTTACCCCTTTTCCTTCTAATCTGTGCATTGGGAAAAATGTGGTATGGGAACTGTACTTTTTTGTTTTAACTCATATGTAAATTTCTTAGAAGACGATTTTAGTTTTAAATTATAAATTTTGTTTATGTTTCTGGTGCATAGATAACTAACTTTGCCAAGGGATTTTCCTACGTGTTCTGTGATAAGGATTTTCTAGTCAAATACATTGGGACATATCAGGTTAAACAAAGTTGAATGGTTTTGTTTGTATTTAGTACTTCTCAGAATTTTTAATTATGAATCCACATGGGAGCATATTGTATACGATATTTTCAAATTTATTTGCCCACAGACATATCTTATCCTGTGGCAAATGGTAGGATGCAGTTTAGGAGAGAAAGGTAGTCTTATTCTGGGACTGTTATGAGTTTATTTAAATAGTGTTCAGTAAACTTTCTCTTTTTCAAAAGATTACCTAAGAGATTATGACCTTGACAGGTCAACCTGTTATGATTTCTGTGATTATAACAATGATAGTAGAAATGTGAGTCAAGTGGTTTTGATCTTGTTACAGATGTAAATGCTCAGATGGAAAGAGGGAAGTATTTAAAGTGAGAGACCTAGGGTGGAACATGCCAAAAAAAAAATCTGGTATAGCTTTTTATTTTTAAAAAATTTTGTTTGCTTTTATTTTGGCTGTGCTGGGTCTAAGTTGCGGCAGTTGGACTTAGTTGCCCCGTGGAATGTGAGATCTTAGTTCCATAACCAGGGATCGAGTCCTTGTCCCCTGCATTGAAAGGCGGATTGTTTGTTAAGAATCCTGGACCACCAAGGAAGTCTCTCTGGTATAACTGTTTTAAAGAGTGTGGCAGTATAGAAGAAAAGGTGTCCATGATGACACTGAGTCATTGTTTCGACTTGGCGTTGGCATTTTGGAGACTTTGAGCTGGGAGTCAGAGGATGTGGATTTGAGTCCCAGGTGTGCTGCTCTAGAGTAGTTTGATAGTTGGAGCCCCACCTGATGTTCTGTATGAAGAAAGGTACCTTGCTGGTTGATCTTCCACGTGCTTCTGCCTTGGGCTGTCTTTGACAGCTTTCCATTCCATTGCTTTGACCCTCATGTTTGCTGTTTTTCAGTTGCTAAGTTGTGTCCAACTCTTTGCAACCCCGTGAAATGCAGCATGCCAGACTTCCCTATCCTTTGCTGTCTCCCTGAGTTTGCTCAAACTCATGTCCATTGAATCAGTGATGCCATCCAACCATCTCATCCTCTGTCTCCCCCTTCTCCTCCTGCAGTCAATCTTTCCCAGCGTCAGGGTCTTTTCCAGTGAAGGCCACCGGCTCTTCATATCAGGTGGCCAAAGGATTGGAGCTTCAGCATCAGTCCTTCCATGATTATAATAGCAAAGACAAATTATGTACTTGGTATCATCACTGTATTGATCCCGGGAACATTTGGCGTTGAACTTACATGGCATATGTTCAGTATGTGCATGAAATCGGGAGGCTGAGAAAGCTGACTTTCCTTGAAGGTAGTTATTTTTATCTGGGTAGGTAGCAACTTACTCTACAGTGTACACAGAAGCTGGAAATAGCACCTAGAATGTTTCCACATGTTCAGAGGAGATTAATTTTAGGCATTTGTATCTAATCAGCCTCATCTTTTTTAAATAACTTGCATAATAGTCTGTATATAATTATGGATGCTGAACTGACACCTGGCATATGTTAAACTGTGAGGCTCAAATAATAAATCCTTCGCTTAATTATTCATTTCTGAACAATAGCTTATTAGACAATTTCGATGTAAGAAATTTCTTTTAGGAGGAAATTGAATTTTCAGTTTTTAATTAGTGCTTTTAAAAAAGAAAGCTAGTGGTAAATTGCTTATGTATTTAATTAGAAAAAGACAGGACTTGAGTTAGAAAGTATAGAGATATTAGTCATTATGTGTATTATCTTTGAAGTGTTTTTGGACACTAGTTATCTAAAATGAGGACAGAGAAGTTAAATTCTCTTGATATTGGATAAAAGTGAAAATGTACAGCTACATTTTCTGTTTTTGTTACTCTAACAGTTTTAAGTTTAATCTTCCTAATAAAAAATGTGTGTGCCATCAACACTGGGTTCTCTGTAGGTACGCACCATTCTCCTTGCCTTTACATAGTGAAAGTGGGCAATGTTTATGGGGAATAGGAATGATGCAGGCTTTTTTTGTGTTTTTCTTTTTAATATCACTATTCATAATATTTGGAATGCTAATATTAGTAGAACGCAGTAGGGCTTACCAAGTATGGAGTTGCCTAATGTGTCTTAAAGCGAACCTTTGAGAATGGCATAAAGAAGCAATCCTGAGTTTTTTTATGAGTACAGGGAGTAGATCAGTTTCCTGACTCTTGGTGAGGTCAGAGGCACAAAGCGTGGCGTGCTCGCTGCCAGAGTGAGGTTTGCACCTCCTCTTCTCCTGTGGAGGATAATCTTATGGGGGGAGCTCCACAGGGCTCTACAGTTTACACTGGTTGGACTTCTGTGTAAATTTTCATGTTCCTTTAACTGTTTTATCCCATTACATGCTTTGTAGACTTAACAAATTCTATAGCTCTTCTGTGTCTTCCTCACTTAATACCTGTCTTTTTAAAAAAAAATTTTTTGTTATTATTTTTAACTTCATGGCATTGTGGATAGAGGGAATGGTGTATGTATGATTTTAAGTCTTTGGAATTTGTTGAGACTTCTCTCTTGCCTCAGTATGTATGTATAATTAGGGGGAAAAAGTTCAATTCTGCCATTGTTGGGTGATGTGCTTTTTTTCTCGAAGTAGGTCAAGCTTGTTAATCTGATCGATACATACAGATATAAATCTATATTCATGCTGATTGTTTTTTGTCTGTTTTATTAGAGATAGGTATTTAAATTGTTTTCAGTTTTATTGAGGTATAATTGACATGAAATTGTAAGATTTTTAAAGTGTGCAAAGTGATGATTTGATATATGCATACATTGTGATATATGCATACATTCCCCTATCGAGTTAACACATCAATCATCTCATATTTTATCCTGTTACCATTTTTGGGTGGTAGGAGGGAGAACATTTAAATTCTCCTTTTTTAGCAAATTTCAATTATACAATATAGTGTTATCAACTAGAGTTACATCGTTTTACATTAGATCTCCAGACCTTATTCATCTTATAGGTGAAAATTTGTACCTTTTGCCAACCTGTTTTGAAAGATGTTATTGTTGGGTATACATTTATAGGTTGACAGTTACTTCTTTTTCTTTTGGTACTCTAAAGATATTGTTCCTCTGTGTTCTGGTTTGCACTGTTTCTGATGAGAAGTCTCCCATCATCCTTATCTTTGAGAGGTAATGTGTTAGATAGTCTCTATATGTCCTTTTACTATCACTGTTTCTACAAGTTTCTCTTTATTATTGCTTTTTAGCAGTCTGATTATGATGTTCAGTTCAGTCACTCCGTCGTATCCAACTCTCTGACCCTGTAGACTGCAGCACGCCAGGCTTTCCTGTCCATCACCAACTCCCAGAGCTTACTCAAAACTCATGTCCATTGAGTCGGTGATGCCATCCAACCATCTCATCCTCTGTCGTCTCCTTCTTCTCCCGCCTTCAGTCTTTCCCAGCATTAGGGTCTCTTCCAGTGAGTCAGTTCTTCGGATCAGGTGGCCAAAGTATTGGAGCTTCAGCATCAGTCCTTCCAATGAGTATTCATGGTTGATTTCTTCTCGGATTGACTGGTTTGATCTCCTTGCAGTTCAAGGGACTCTCAAATCTTCTCCAACACCACAGTTTAAAAGCATCATTTCTTCAGCGCTCAGCTTTCTTATTATGATGTACCTTGATGTTATTTTGAAGTTTGAACCCTTGAAGTTCATTGAGTTTCTTAGATTGGGCTTGCTAGGTGGCACCAAGGGGTAGAGCACCTGTCTGCCAATGCAGGGAGCCATAAGAGATGTGGGTTTGATCTTTGGGTTGGGAAGATAGGCTGGAGGAGGGTGTGGCAACCCACTCCAGTATTCTAGTTTTTTCTTTTTTTTTTTTTTTTTTGCTAATTGCTATGTCTTACTAATCTTCTCTAATCACTGAGTCTGCAGAGTCTGATATGTTATTCCAATTCAATATTAAAGATTATAATCTCTAGTCTTCTGACTTGGGTCACTTTTTAATCTATATCTTTCATTCTTGACATGCTTATGCTTCTTTCTTCTTCAGTATATGGACTGTATTTATAATAGACATTTAAATGCTTTTTTCTTATTCTATCACTGAATTTTCTCTTATGAGTCATATTTTCCTGCTCTGTGTGTGTGAATTTAATCAGATGTCAGATATTGTGATTTTTATGTTGTTGGGCATTTTTTAAGTCTTTTAAGTGCGTTTGTGCTTTTTCTCGGACTCATTTAAGTTACCTGGAAATAGTTTGATCCTTTTTGAGACTTTTAAGCATTATTAGGACAATATAGTATAGCCTTTAGTTGAGGTTAATTTGGTCACACCACTGGAGCAGTCTTTTTCTGAGGACTTTCCTTGATGCCCTGTATTTAGGTGGTCTTTAGCTAATTATTTCCAGCCCAGAGTAACTTCTGATGATTGTTCTGCATACTCCGTATGATTTTAAAATCATCGTCAAGTTTTTGGTGTACTATAAGTTATTATGTGTACTTCCTAGATTATTTCAGCCTTTTTATGGAAATATGTGGAAAATTAAGCGCTTCCCTAGCGGCTCAGCGGTAAAGAATCCACCTGCAATGTAGGAGGTGTGGGTTCGATCCCTGGAGAAGAAAATGACAACCCACTGCAGTATTCTTGCCTGGGAAATCCCATGGACAGACAGGGGAGCCTGGCAAGCTACAGTCCGTGGGGTCGCAAAAGAGTCAGACACAACTTAGCAACTAAACAACAGCAACAACAACAATATATGGAGAATTATGTTAAACTACATTTAACGATCAACTGAATGTAATAGTTTTGTAGTAGCCTGAAAAAATGACTGCACCTCCAGAAACAGCTAATGCATCCAGGGGCCAGTGATGGTCTTGGTGTCAGGTCTTTATTTATAAAGCAGTGGTTATGAAGAAATGACGTGTATATGTTTGTCATCCTAAATGTTAATAATATCTATTTCATTTTCTCCTTGTTTTCTTCTCTGTCTCTGTAGGAAGAACGTGTTGTGAATCACATGGCAGCAAAGATTATTGAAAATGTCTGCACTACGTTTTCTGCTCAGGCCCAGGGCTTTATTACTGGAGAAATTGGGCCTGTTTTATGGTACCTATTCAAACACTCCACGGTTGATTCTCTTAGGATAACAGCAATATCGGTAAGATGGAGTGTCTTTGGGGGATATATTTGCATGTATTTAAATACCAAATTTGAAGAACTGTGCTAGATATAGAGTGAATTTCATTGAATAGGTAGAAATCTCAAAAGTGGCAGTTGGTGAGAACAGTAATTTGATTTTTCTCCTGAGGCAAGAGGACTGTCGGGACATTCCAAAAGGATCTTGTGTGATCCTGACATTAGGATTCCAAAAACTATTTGGAGGTGATAGTGGAAAACTGCTGTAGTGGATAGGGTATAGCATTTGGTCTGATATATTTTTAGTGTTCCTTGACTTTTCTTGTTAGCTCCCTCTTTCAGATTTTATGTTCAGTGGGTTTGTCATATGGTTCAAATGAATTCATATTAATGTTCAGGCGTCTATGATTTTGTAGTTTTTGTGTTCTGATTGTCTACTACTTCACTTCCATGGTTATAATGACTTGGTGTAAAAGGTAATTATGTATGAAAATGTGTTAACCTGGATGTATCAATATAAGGGTCAGTGAAAATGATAGAAGCCTTTCTCATGATGTATTTAAATGCTCTTTTTGATCACCAGTCTTATCGGGGCTCTCAGTGCTATCTGCTACCCTCCCTGTATTTCTCGAGTTGACTCATCCTTGTGCTTCTCGCTGTGCCAAGTTTCAGACCTTCTCTTTATTCCTTAAGCCTCCGATCCCACATTTTTCCCTCCTTCCTTCTCAGTAGGTGACTTCCCCCATAAAAATGGAGACGTCCGGTGGGCATTATCGCAGTGTATGTCTTCCCTGTCTGTGGACCTGTTTGCATCCGTACCCATCCTTCCTCAGTTCTTCCCTTCCTCCTACAACTGGTGAACTGCCCCTTCTCCTCTCAGAAAAACTTCTCTATGATTCTTCTATCTGTTCTTGAGAATCTTCAGTCAAATGGTTATTTTTGCTCTTTCCTAAATCTTTAACCTCTCCTTGTCTACTAAATCTTTCTAATTAGCGTTTGTGTATTCTTTACCCCATTAAAAAAAATCCCACATAAAAACATATCCAAAGTTTTCTAGGGTGTATCTCCATTTGTTCCCCTATCATCCCAGCCATACTTCTTGAAAGGGTTTTTGCCGCAAATGGTCCTTTTTGGCCTGTTTTCAGTTATCTGTCCTAAAAACGTGAATGTCTTGCTGAAACATGCTGAAACGTGAATAGTCTTGCTGAAATCTCTAACGACTTGCATATTGCTAAATCCTGTGGATATTGATGGATATATTTTTTTTTATAATTTTATTTATTTTTGGCTGTTGTACAGGCTTTCTTTCTCTCAGTGCAGCGAGCAGGGGCTACTCTCTAGCAGTGCTGCACAGGCTTCTCATTGCAGCAGTTTCTCTTGTTGCGCAGCACGGGCTGTAGTGGGCTTCAGTAGTTGCAGTTCCCGGGCTCTAGAGCTCGGGCTCAATAGTTGCGGCACACGGGCTTAGCTGCTCCATGGCGTGTGGGATCGTCCTGGATCGGGGATCGTACCTGTGTCTCCTGCATGCAAGCAGACTCTTGACCACTGAGCCATCAGCGAAGCCCCTGATGGATATTTTTGAGTTCTTTCATTTACCATGTTATTTTGAAGATCAAGGGCTAACAATCCTGCTCGCTGTCCGTAAACAAAGGAATCTGCTTCACGAGCTTCACATTGTTAGAATCCCCTCCCCAAGCTGTGATATTAGTCATTACGAAGAAACGGTCAGAAAGGGTTCGAGTGTATACCAGTGAACTTTCTCGAGGCATCTTTGAGTCATATCTTCCTTAAGGCATTCATTTTAATCTTGGACTTAAAAACAAACCTGTCTTGGTTTAATTGGGTTTATGTTATCATTTTTATCTTTATGCTCAGCATGATTTCTTGGCAAAGTTCTTTCCAGTTGTTTCCACCAAGGTCTCAAACCTTCCAGCGCTTTCTTCATCTGACACGGTAAGCTTCACTCTTTCATCTTGGGCTGCTTACATTTTGTTCTCAGCGTTCATCTCAATTATTAATTTTTCACTGAAATTTTGCCAGCTTCCCCCCAAATGTCCCTTTCTTCCTTTGTGCCCCCGGATCACATTCAGTAACGTGTTAATATATTGTTTTTGTATTTCTTTAGTCTCCTTCAGTTTGAAACAGTTTCTCAGCCTTTCTGGGAACTTCGTGTCATTTATGAGTTTAACGGGCTCATGTTTTGTAGGGTAAGGCTCAACCTGGGTCTGTCTGTCCAGTGTTTTCCCGTTGAACCTCCTTAGCACCGTTGAGGATCCCTACATGTACCAGATGCCTCTGTGATGGTTGTCATATGATGGTTATCTAGTTGTTTCATTCCTTTTAGAAGTTGGTGAATATTTTCCATAAAGGGCCAGATAGTATGTACCTTGGGTTTTGGTGGCCACATACAGTCTCTGTTCCATATTCTTTTTCTTTTTTTTAAAGCTTTATGTTATTATTGTAGTATAATTGCTTTATAATGTGGTGTTATTTTCTAATGTATGATAAATTGAGCTGTATGCATACATATATCCTCTCCCTCCTGGGCCTCCTTTATACCCTACCCGATCCCACCTCCCTAGGTCCCATATTCTTTTTGTTTTATTGCTGTTTGTTTTCTATAACCTGTTAAAAATGTAAAAACTGTTGCACATTGTGCTTAAGAGCAGTGCAAAAATAGGCCTTTGGTATTCGTTGGAATTCTTTCGTAAGGATGTGCTTTCCCTTCTCTCACACGTATGTGTGTATTTGTATCATTATGACAGGGATGCCTGTTTTATTTGATGAAGTGTAATGTCATATTACTGTTACCACTGTTATTATGTATTGTTTGGATCCTCAGATCATGGTAGAAGCCCTCCAAGCTGGCTTTTGTGTCCTGTTGATCTATTTCTGTCATTGTTTGATCACTTGATTCCTTTCTGAAACCATGCAGTTTTTGGACTACTTTCGTGCTTTCACTCTGCCAACCCTGGAACCAATCATTTCTCCAAGGAAGCTTTGATGTTTAGAACCCACAGTCTGGGTGATGTGCTTACTGCTTTAGGGTTTTATTGTTTTCAGGCCTTCTGAGTATTCAGAGATAGAAAAAAAGTGTATGTACCCATGTATACATATGGAGCTTCCCAGGTGGCGCAGTAGTCAAGAATCTGCCTGCCAATGCAGGAGACATGGGCTCGATCCCTGGGTCAGAAAGATCCCCTGGAGAAGGGAATGGCTACCCACTCCGGTATTCTAGCCTGGAAAATTCCATGGACAGAAGAGCCTGGTGGACTACATACAATCCATGGGGTCTCCAAGAGTCGGACACAACTGAGCGACTAACCACACACGCATGCACATATACACACATATATAGAATTATTCTTACATCTGTCATTGTAGGTGTTTGGAACAAAACTCATGCATTCATACTGATACTTCCAATTTTAATCCAATATATTAGAATTCTTTCTAGACCTCCCATTGTCTATATTTGTAAATCCCTTCTCAGACAGAAACCTGGTTCCCATTATTCTCAGTGTATTTAATGATCTCTTCAATTCTTTTGCTCAGCGTAGCAGACTCCGTCCCCTCTGGCCGCCGCCTCTGTGTCGTCATCCTCTTGCCTTGCCACTGCCGCTCTACTTCCTGGGCCCTGTGAGCAAAGGCCCCCATTCCTGTGTCTGCCCCCTTTCTTCAGAATCCGATGTATTGTCTTGGGGAGGGGAAGGGAAGCGAAGATAGATGAAGGAAAACAAAGAGCTAGATGTCATTTTTGATGCTTCATCTTCCTTATTTCCTTCCCCTTTGCTATTTACATCCAGCTAGTCAACCTGTCCTTTGACTGTAATTCATAAATACAGCCCAGGACTCTGTGCCTCTCTCTGCAGCTCTGTTGTTACCCCTGAAATCCAGGCCGCCACCACCTCTCCCTCAGACTGGCCTAGTCATCTCTTGGCCCCATAGAGTCCCCTGTACCAGTGTGGACCTCAGATGAGCAGCATTAAGTAACCTAGGAATTTGTAAGAAACATGGGTTTTGGGACCCTGACCCAGAGCTACTGTCTCAGAGTCTCTGAAGGGAGAGGCCCAGTAATCTGCATTCCAACAAGCACTTCTAATGCCTATTGAAGTTTGAGAACCACTGCCCTAGGCCCTGAAGCTCTTGGAAACCACTGCCCTGGGTGCAGAGTGAAAGATGACTAATTAATCGTCCCCCCTCAGGAATGGCATCCAGTGCTTAGGGATTGGTGGCTGAAGGGAGTGGACCTGGATTTATTAGGTTTGTAGGGAATCTCTGTGTGAACCACAGTGGGAACCAGAGACACCTTTAGAGTTAGGTTGAGTAGAATGGCTCGTGTGCTGGGGGTGATTGGGCTGTTGATAATTCCTGGAGTGCCGAGAGGAAGAGTTACAAAGTGAAGAGTGGTTCAGGGTGGTGGTTCACCCTGGGGTTGCAGGAGAACTTTTCAATGACACTGACTACTTCCTCCTCTCTCTCCACCCGCTGCCCCTTTCCCTTGTAGCTTAAGGTCTCAGAGGTCAGACGAGAGTGTGTGTAGTTTGAAAAAGTCCCCAAGGTAATTTTGATATGACATAAATCATTCAAGAGACAGAAAAGAAATGGTTCTTAAACTTATTCCACGGTGATTCTGTTCATGTTTCTAATAGGTATGCAGCCTTCACTTCCGAATTAGTCTCTTTCCTAGACATTGCTTTAATAAATAGATGGTTAAAAATTCTGGAAAACATGGGTAAACCTATGGCTGATTCATGCTGATGTTTGGTAGAAACCCATGCAATACTGTAAAGCAATTATCCTTCAATTAAAAAAAAGTTTATGAAAAAACTGGAGATAACACAGTGTCCTTTTTGAGGTAAATTTTGTAGTGAATTTTGAACTGAAAATGTTCTTTCCAGCTATAAAATGTAGTTTCAAACTCTGTTTCAATAAGCAAGTATTTTAAACACCAAATCCCTGAAAATCAATCTTGAGATTTGATTTTTTTTAATTTGGGGAATATGAGTACTTAAATGCTCTTAAGCCTCTGTGAACTCTCAACTGTGTTTTATATCCAGAAGTGATGAATTAAAGGTTATTTCTTGCATGAGTTTTTCCAAATGGAAGATAAGTTAGGCATTTGAGTGCCTTTCTGAAGACGGGACCTTACAGTTGCCCTCATATTGCTTTGAATACACTTAGAAGTAATCTAGACAAATCTTGCATCAAGAAATAGCTCATATATGGTTGGATAGATATTTTATATCAATAGCAAGTCAGTATTATTTTGAAAGCCTCTCCCAAGAATTGTCACACTGCTAATGAGAATTACTGTTCACTGTCTTTAAGTCACTTTAAGGGAGATCTCTAAATTTCCTTAAAAAATTCAAATTGTGGCATGATCTTTAGGGACTCCATTTAGAATGCTTTTTTTTTTAAAATCCAAGAATTGAATAATATTTGAGATAATACTGAAATAACGAAACAGTTCTGTTTTCTTAATTGAAGTATAGTTGATTTCCAATGTTGTATCAGTTTTAGGCGTACAACATAGTGGGGCTTCCCAAGTGGGCCTTCCCAAGTGGCGCTAGTGGTTAAGAATCTGCCTGTCAGTGCAGGAAGTGTAAGAGATCTGAGTTCCATCCCTGGGTTGGGAAGGTTCCCTGGAGGAGGGCATGGCAACCCACTCCAGTATTCTTGCCTGGAGAATCCCATGGACAGAAGAACCTGGCAGGCTATAATCCATAGGGTTGCAAAGAGTTGGACACAACTGAAGCGACTTACCATGCACACATGCACGTCCAGCATAGTGATTCAGTATTTTTACACATTATACTTCATTAAATGCTATTACAAGATAGTGGCTATAATTTCCTGTGCTATACAATGTGTCTTTATTGCTTATCTGTTTTATATATAACTTTGTATCTCTTAATCTCATACCCCTAACTTACCCCTCACTTCTCTCTCCTCTCTGGTAACCAGTAGTTTGTTTTTAATAGCTGTTAGTCTGTTTCTATTTTCCTGCCCACAGTTGTTTGTATTACTTTTAAAAATTTTACATATAAGTGATGTCATACAGTATTTGTCAAATATATTTCACTAGGCGTAATATTCTCTAGATCCATCTACATTGCTGCAAATGGCAGAATTTCCGTCTTTTTTATGGCTGAGTAATAGTCCATTGTGTGTGTGTGTGTGTGTGTGTGTGTGTGTGTGTGTACACACTACATCTTCTTTATCCACTTATCTTTTTGGGGGGTTGCTTGCATATCTTGGGTATTTTAAATAGTGCTGTTACAAACATTGGGGCTCACTTGTCTTTTCAAATTAATGTACTCATTTTTTTTCTAGATATATAACCAGGAGTGGAATTGCAGGGCCAAATAGTAGTTCTACTTTTAGAATTTTGAGGACCTTCCATACTGTTTTCCATAGTGAATGCCCCAATTTACATTTCTACCACCAGTGTACAAGGGTTCCTTTTTCTCCACATTTTCTCCAACATTTGTTATTTGTAGACTTTTTGATGAGACATTCTGACAGGTGTGAGGTGATACCTCATTCTACAAGTCCACTTTAGCCTGATTCCAAAACCAGTCAAAGACACTACAGAAATAAAAATACCAGGCCAATACCTTTGATGAACCACTGAGGCAGAAATTTTCAACAAAATATTTGCAAAACAAATCCAACAATATATAAAAAGGATCATACACCATAATCGGGTTAGATTTATTCTAGGGATCCAAGGATGGTTCAACATTTGGAAATCAGTCAGGTACATCATATTAACAAAAGGAATAATAAAAATCACATGATTATCTCAATAGATGCAGAAAAAGCACTTTACAAAATTCAGCATCCATTCATGCTAAAAGCTTTCATTAAAGTGGGTATAGGGGGTACATATCTCAACATTATAAAGGCTATTTTTGACATATCCACACTAACCTCATACTCGGTGGTGAGAAGCTGCAAGCTTTTCCTTTAAATTCAGAAACAAGACAAGGATGCTCACTCTCATCACTTCTATTTAACATTGCATTGGAAGTCCTAGCCACAGCAGTCAGATAAGGAAAATAAAAGGCATCTAAATTGGAAAGGAAGAAGTAAACTGTCACTATTTGCAGATGACATGATGCTTCATATAGAAAAACCTAAAGTCTCCACGAAAAAACCATTAGAACTGATAAATGAATTCAGCAAAGATGCAGAATACAAGATTAATAGGCAGAAATTTTTTGCTTTTCTATACACTAATAGTGAACTATCAGAAACAGAAATTTTAAAAAATCCTATTTTAAATCACATCAAAAAGACTAAAATACCTTGGAATAAACTTAACCACAGAGTGAAAGTGCTCCACTCTGAAAACTATAAAACACTGATGAAGGACATTGAAGATGATGGGAAGACATGGAAAAGATATCCCATGCTCTTGGGTTAGAAGAGTTAATATTATTAAAATGGCCATACTACTCAAAGCAATCCATAGATCTAATGTAACTCCTATCAAAATACCTATGACATTTTTCATAGAAGTTGAACAGATAATCCTAAAATTTGTGTGGAACTACAAAAGACCCCTCATTGCCAAAGCAATGTTGAGAAAAAAAAATAATGAAGCTGGAGGTATCACCCTCCTAGGCTTCAGACTGTATTATAAAGCTACATTAATCAAAACAGTGTGGTATTGGCACAAAAACAAGACATACAGATCAGTGGAACCCAGAGCCTGAAATGAAACCTATGCATCTGTGGTCAATTAATCTTCAGCAAAGGAGGCAAGAGTGGGAAAAGGTAATCTCTTCAGTAGGTGAGTCATCATTTTTCCCTCTTTCCTACTCTGTCTCTTCTTCCCCTGAGAGTTGCATCAGACAACTTGCCCTTCCTAGAACCTTCTCTGCGTCTTCATGCCTCCATGTGAATACTTGTTCTCTTCTCTCTGGCTAGAATTTTCTTATCTACTTTTCCACCTGTCCATTTCCTACTCACCTTCAAAAACTGACTCAGTTATCATTCTCCTTCTGTAGCTTTTGTTGACTTAACTTTTCATGCTTTTTCAAGCATAATTGAGCCCACTTCCATTACAATACTTATTAAATTCTACTAGTTTGTTAACCATTACTCTTGCCTGGAAAATCCCATGGACGGAGGAGCCTGGTAGGCTGCAGTCCATGGGGTCGCGAAGAGTCGGACACAACTGAGCGACTTCACTTTCCCTTTTCACTTCTGTGCACTGGAAAAGGAAATGGCAACCCACTCCAGTATTCTTGCCTGGAGAATCCCAGGGACGGGGGAGCCTGGTGGTTTGCCGTCTATGGGGTCGCACAGAGTTGGACACGACTGAAGCGACTTAGCAGCAGCAGCAGCAGTTTGTTAATTGTAAATTTCATCTTTAATAGTCTATGAGAACTTGAGAACTGTGTCAGGGGTCTTGATTACTTTGGTTTGACTTCTGTCTTTGCCACTTGCTAGCTTTATGCCTTTGAGAAAATTACTTAAATACTCTGTCCTTTAGTTTTATGATCTATAAAATGGGACTAATAATAATACCTTTCAAATGTTATTTGGGAGAATTAAGTGAGATAGTCTTTAGATATTCTCAGATTGTGTTCTTTACATACTAAACAATAAATGTTAAATATTTACTTTTATGGCAGTTTCTTCAGCCTTTAACTTAGTGTCTACATAAAGAAGGCTTATCTTAATGTTTTCATTGCTTAAAATAATTTATGAGTCTACAGAAAAACTTTTATCATTTTAGTTAACTCATAATGTATATGATACTTGTAAGATTTTCTAATGTTTTATAACTTAAATTTTTTTAATTTATTAATTTTTTAATTTTAATTGAAGGATAAGTACCTTACAATATTGTGATGGCTTTTGCCATGCATCGGTATGAATCAGCCATAGGTATACATGTGTCCTCTCCATTCTGAACCCCCTTCCCACTTCCCTCTCTGCCCTATGCTTCCCAAATTAAATTTTTATTGGAAGTTGGATTATTGTTTTAATTTTAAATGTGTCTAACTTGTTCAAATTACTTATGCCAAGATAAGTGATGAAGGAGCAAGTTAAGCACCTTTTTCTCCTTTCCACAGAAGTATTTGCTCTCTTTATGGGGGCTGGTTCATGCCCTTGGAGTCTTCTAATGTGTCTGTTCTCCTCTCGCTGCAGGCGTTGTGTAGAATCACTCGCCATTCTCCTACTGCCTTCCAGAATGTTATTGAGAAGGTGGGACTGACCTCGGTGATAAACTCCCTGGCCTCTGCCATCTGCAAAGTCCAGCAGTACATGTTGACCTTATTCAGTGCAATGCTGTCTTGTGGGATTCATCTTCAGAGGCTAATCCAAGAAAAGGTTTGACCTATGATTCCACTTTAAAAATGGTTGTTTTCTCCTGCAATGTTAGTGGCTCCATAAGCAATATATCTCTGTAGAATTTATTTTTCATCTCAAGGGGGCCCTTTTGAATTTTGCCAAACCTCTGTACCACAGGCCATTCATCTGACGATGTTTTAAGAGTCTTTTAGTGATTAAAATAGAAATCCGGTAAATGGCTCTGCCCACTTGTCCAATTTTAGTAATGAAAACTTAGAAAATTTATGAATCCTTCCTCCATGCTAATATTTCTCATGCCTGTTTGTCCTCAGCCCCTATCTCTCTTCCCATGTCCTTTGCCTGCCTTTTGGAGGGGTCCCTTTATATTCTCTGCTCACCCTGACTCATTTTTATTCCTTTCCTTGTCCTAATACTCCGCCAGCACACTGAACCTTCACAGCACCCTTTCTCTTGTTTTTAACTTCATCTCCTTCTAATCTTTTGATATACCTGTATTTTATGTACTGTAGAGTCTGTAAGTGTTCACTTCATATCACAAAACCACACAGCTACAAAGAAGTCTCTGTTGTAACTGTCCTTGGTATCTTCTCTAGCCGCCTGTTGAGGAGTGATCCCTGGGCCAGAAATGTTGGCATCACCTGTGAGCGTTTTGGAACCGCAGACCCTCAGGCCCCTCCCTGACCTGCCGAATCAGAGCCGACATTTTAATGAGATCTCTAGAGGATTGGGTGGAAGGTTATGGTTGGAGAAGTCCTGCCCTTGAACATTAGTGTCCAGTGAGGTGTTAGATGAAAATAGTGGGCCGTGGCTACATACACACATTTGGAAAGCAGTGAGTCAGAGATATTTTCAGTTGTACAACCTTTCCCAGTTTTTCGATTGCTCATGTGTATTATGAATCTTCCTAAGGGTGATGTAGTATGCAATGTTCTTTGCACTTATTGGACCAATTATCTAACTTTTTCTGAGGGATAATAGCTGTCAAATTAGAGTGTTCTGAAGCATTCTCAGCAGTGTGGAATGGGGCCACTTAAATACAGTGTTTGCTGTGGTTCTTCTGCATGAAATGCCGTGTGTTAAATATGATTTTTTATAAAGCTAAAAATTTCTATTTAAAATTAATAATTGTCTTAAAAGTCAAAATAGAGAGCAAACCAGTTCTTGGCTTTTATTAGTCTGATTTCGATTCTGCTAAGAAATTTGAGCCTCACAGAAAGTATAGTTTGTGTATCTAATTTTTTTCTATTTAATGTACCAAGTCATTGAAGGTTGTTATCATTGTGTTAGAAAGAGTACCATTTGAGTAGTTTTGCTGTGTAAATTGTGGTAAGAGAGGCTGAGGGTTTTGGCAGTTTATTTTTCTTCACACAGGCATGGATTGATTGAGTTTAAAACATGGTATTTCACAAAGGTAGTAAAATAATATGCATTAATTAAATGATTTTATATTTATTTTATAATGTTTAACTAATATTCCATATATCTTAATGATTGAATAATTGCCTGTGTTAATTGAGAAATAATCTTTTGAATTTTATTAGTATTGTTACTTAAATTTTTTAAATTGCAGTAAAAAACATAAAATTTACTCTTATAACCATTCTTACGTGTAGTTAGTAGTGTTAAGTATATTTGCATTGTTGTGAAACAGAGCTCCAGAACTCTGTCATCTTGTTAAACGGAAGCTTTGTATCAGCTGTACATTTTGGGTGTTACGTTTTAAGATGCTGGGTTTTATTGAAATCTCCCATTTCGGTAGGTCTCCTCTGACACTGAACTGGCAGAGGAAGGATGGCGTTGCTTTGTTCCTCCCCTGTTGGTGTGGAAACCCAGATTTCCCTGTGGACACCCCAGGGACGTGGCAGAGCTCCTCCTTGCTGCTGGGCAGGGGTGGGAACCCAGGCTTCCCACCACCTTCTCTGATGCCTTCCTGGCTGGTGGGCGGAAGAGCTCCTCATTGCTCTTCCACTGACGCTGGTTGGGTACAGGTGGGCGCCCCATTCCTAGCAGATGGTGGCAAAGGTGGAGGCCGCCCACCAGCCTCTCATGATGCCATCTCAGCAGGAATGGGGAGAGGAACATCACTGCTGCTAATCTGGGTGGAGGTCTGGGCATCCCATCAGTATCTCTGCTGGTACCATGGTTGGGGCCAGAGAGGCTTGTTATTGCTGAGTTGGGGGTGAAAGTCCCAGCTCTCCTTGTGGTCCTTTCTGTTTCCCTGGCAGGAGGAGTGTTGGATGCCTTGTTACAGTCACGTGAGGGTGGGAGTCTAGGCTCCCCTCTTGCCCTTTGCTGAAGGGGCCATGGTTTTTTCATGGTGCTTGGCTGAAGTAAAGTAGCTATTGTCTGAATGTTTTTGGTCTTTCCAGGCTGTCCCTTTCCCGATCTTCTGGCTTGAGAGAGCCGATGTTTCCTTTGTATTTGTGTGTGTGTATGTCTGTCTGTCTGTCTGGTTGAGAGAGCTGATGTTTGCCATGTATTTGTGTGTGTATGTGTGTGTGTGCACACGTGTGCATGCATGTGTGTGCACGCGTTCATGCGTGCGCATGTGCTATTGGTGTTTCTGGACTGCTGCATTATCCAGCACCCAGTATGGGATGTATGAGGCAGAGAGAAACCCCAGCAAACTCATTGACATACTGTCTTCAGGTGCCGAGGCCTCTAACTGTTGTGCATCTTTTCTGTCTCGTCCTGTAGTCTTTAAAATGTATCTGTGTCCATTTAAATATGGTGAATTGTCATTTAAAAGGTAAGGTTCTATTTTTCATTAATTAAAACAATTTACCATCATATTGAACATTTATCATAGATCAGACACTTAATGACTTATAACCCTGGGTTATTCTCAAATGAGACTTAGTGCCTTGAGTGATTTTGTCAAGTTCATGGAGGTTATAAATGCTGAAGCTGATGCTCAAGCCAGACAGTAAACAAAGAAACAGAATAATTTTGGATAGTGTTAGTGCTGTGAAGAACATTGAACAGGATGATGTTGATAAAATGTCGTGCAGGGGTGGAGGCAGACACTATTTGCTGGGGGAGGGCAGGGGGAAGTCAAGGATAACCTCTCTGAGGACGTGATGTTCCAGCTGAGCCCTCAATGATAAGAAAGAGTGTGCTGTGTGAACATGTGTAGGAAGGACTCTGTCCTTAGTTCAGCTTCCCTGAAATGTGAGAATTCGTGGAGAGACCCTGGAAGAGAAGGAAGAGCAGCAGTGCTATCCACAGTGAGCATTGGGGAAGGGATGTAGAAAGAGGCAGGGCAGTAGGAAGAAGATCCAACTCATGTAGGGCTGTGATATTGGCCTTCCTTAGGGGTTTCAACACAGTGGCCATAGTTTTATTTTTACTTAAAAAAAATACAAATATTTGCATGTAGGTATGTGTTTTAGGGGTTATTATTGGTAATTGTGTTTTTTCCAGGCATTGGTTGTTAATAGGCTAGAAGGAGTGGAAGAGAAAGAGGCCCAGGAACAGATACCAGGCTTATCACTTCCAGCTGGATATGGGAAGAAGGAACCACACCTGTCTATTTGGGGGACTGATGCCTATGCATTGTGGTAGATTTTTGTGTTGAAATTCAGTCCCCAAAGAGGCCCCTGCCATTCCTTTTAAGTAAGAGAAATTACTGTTTACTGCAGAAAATTTAGAAGAACCTAAAGAAGAAAACAAAATAGACTATAATTTCACTGCCCAGAGCTAATTACTGTTGCCATGTAGGTTTATCTCTTTTAGTCTTTGGTCCATACGTCTATGTATTTTTTTTTTAAATAAATTTATTTATTTTAGTTGGGGGCTAATTACTTTACAATATTGTAACAGTTTTTGCCATACATTGACATGAATCAGCCATGGGTTTACATGTGTTCCCCTTCCTGGACCCCCCACCCACTTCCCTCTCCATCCCATCCCTCTGGGTCATCCCATTGCCCCGGCCCTGAGCATTTGTCTCATGCATCGAACATGGAATGGTGTTCTGTTTCACATATGATAATATACATGTTTCAATGCTATTCTCCCAGAACGTCCCACCCTCACCTTCTCCCTCAGTCCATAAGACTGTTCTATGCATCTGTGTCTCTTATTCTGTCTCACGTATAGGGTTATCGTTACCATCTTTCAAATTCCATATATATGCATTAGTATACTGTATTGTTGTTTTTCTTTCTGGCTTACTTCACTCTGTATAATGGGCTCCAGTTTCATCCATCTCAATAGAACCATTTCAAATGTATTTTTTTTAATGGCTGAGTAATATTCCATTGTGTATATGTACCACAGCTTCCTTATACGTCTATATATTTTATGCACACATTTATAAAACTATGATTGAAATGTGTTGATTTATCATATCTAGGCATTTGTCTTTAAATATACCCTAAGAACATTTTAAAAATAAGTTTTCATTTTGTGGCATATGGTAGTTGAACCCTTTTCCCACTGTTGAGCTATTTGCCTCTGACTTTGTGGTTTGTACTCAGCCTGATGCGGTGAACATCCTATTTCCATGCTTCTGTGTCCACTGCTAATCGGTTACCACAGGTGTAATGCATACTTCAAAGCCTGTGCATAAATAATGATAAATTATTCTCTAGAAAGGTAGATGATGAGAGTACTGTTTACTTGTAATTTAACCAGCAGTCGTTAAGACACATGCTGTATTTATCTTACAGTAAAACCTAGAATTTAGGATTACTTGATTAGCAGTATACTGTATGATTTATAGTTACTTGTAGTTTGTAGGGATTCCCAGGTGGCTCGGTGGTAAAGAACCCGCCTGCCAATGCAGGAGATGCAGGTTCGATCCCTGGGTCGGGAAGATCCCTTGAAGGAGGAAATGGCTACGCACTCCAGTATTCTTGCCTGGAAAATTCCACGGACAGAGGAGCCTGGCAGGCTACAGTCCATGGGGTCACAAAGAGTCGGACGTAACTGAAAACGCACATGTGTGGTTTGTAATTAATCTCTCTGATTTTCCATTTGAAATATGTAATTGTAGCCATATTTTCATGTTACACTGGATTCATTAGGTCATATTATTACCTTCTGAATAATGTTTATGTTCTTGAATGGACATTGATGTGTTCAAAGAATTTAACTTCACAGTATCACCTGCATTAGCTACATGGATATCATTGTCCTTAGACGATTGTTATTCAGCAGCCATGTGCATCACAGTGCTTGATTTATTTTGTCATCATCTTCACAAGGATCTGCTTGCCCATAATGTGCTAAATGCAGAAGATTCCTTTATCGAAATGAGTGTTAGTTCTATACACTGTGATGTGAAAGTGAGTGTTCACAGCCATGGTACAAGGGGACTCTCTTTGTTACAAATCATGTATTCTGCATATTCTAGTAATTAGAAAAATTGGGCAAAACAAAAAATGACAAAACTGTTTTTCTACCCTGTTTTCAAAAAAAGAGAAAAAGGACAAACGAAACACTTCATAGGATACTTTCAGAATCCTTGGTAGATGGTATTTTATATGTAATTCTTGCGTCATCACTAGATGTACGGAATTGATAACCTTTTCACAGTTCAGATGCTTGAATGACTCTGGATGAGTAGCTTCCGGAAGGCATGACCAGGCATAAGAGAAAACCTTGTAAGTTAGGTGTGAGCTTATTTACCAGTCTTGTGCCATATAAACTGATTTTTTAAAGACCTGGTATACTTTCTAGTTTTATTTTTCGGTCTCTTCCAGGCTCTTATGGCCTACAAATACTGAATCTTAAAGATCTGGGGCTGCAGGAGTTTGAGGGTGCTGAAAACATGTTTCCTGATGTTTTACTAGGGAGAGAGACACTGGATAAGGTCATTGCAATTCTCCTTAATTATAGTATCTAGAAACTAAAAGTAGCTAATGTCACTTATATTTATTTGTATTGGGGTATGTTTATAACTCTTATACATTTTAGGATTTAGTATTGAAAATCCAGAATATAAGGAATATAAAGTACAGAAGAGTCAAATAAAGTGCTGAATGTTCCCAAAATAATCTCGTCAAAATTTTTGTATATTTTTTCAAATTGATATTTATTGTGTATGTTTGTATGTATATTAATACGTACACATATGCAGACACTGACATATTTCCTTCTCCCTGCTGCCACATGCATGTGCTATTTTAGAATCTTTTTACAGAAATTAGATCGATCTATTAAAATTAGATCTATTGTTTATACCTTTCCAATTGAGTGATGTTAGGAATGTGTGTGTAACTCGGTATAACTCTTCAATATTGTTTCTAAAGGGTTATGGTGGTCCATGATGTGGAGGTACCCCAGTGCTTTCCAGCAGTTCACTACTGCACATTTTAGAATCTGCCTCACCCCTCTTTTCTTTTTTGCAAGAGAGAGCATTCTTATGGCTAAATTCTTTTGCGTGGACTTCTGTAATTATTCCTTTAGGAGAAACTCTCAAGTAAAATTAAGCACTCTTTTAGCTGCCCTTCTGAGAGTCTGTCACAAAGGATTTTATACTCAGTATCTTGAGTGTTCTGTTACAAGGACCACAGGTAGATGTATGAGCATGGAAGAGGTCAGTTCCCATGAGCTCTTCCTGAAGAATCTCAGAGAATGAGCTTCAGACAACCAAGCAATGTTTGGATCAGCTAAGAAGACCAAGTAATGTGAATCAGGATGATTGTTTGATACTAGATGTCATTGCAGGTTTAGAATGGCAGACTCCTTTCTTCCCCTCTTTTCTTCCTTCTTCCCTCCCTCCCCCTCTCCTTTCATGTACTTATCTATCTATATACACACATATGTGCACATACATACATATGCATGTCTATAAATGCATACAGGGAGAAGGGGGAAAGCATATGAAAATTGTAGTAAACTGGTGTACTGCTTTGTAAAAAACAAAGTCACTCATGTGACTTAAAAAAATAAAAGCAGACATTAAAAATCCAGTGCATCATTCTTGATGTTAGAAAACAAAGTATATAAAACCCTGGGAACCCTACTCTGCTCTATTTCAATTAGTTGAGCTTAGTACACTCACATCAACTTGTTTACACGTTGTGTGGATTCAAACATCTGGCTCAGTGATGTATTTTTTTCCTCTAAGGTGTGTGACCTTGAATGTGCTTCTTAGCTGCACAATCAGTGATGCATACTTTGGCACTTCATATGCTTTGGGGTCACTTAGCAATTTAAACATTACTTTGTAAGAGTCATACCATGTTTCAAGGTGCATTTGTTCATGCTCATTGGTAAGATGATTTCCTTCTGGGTGTTACTGCCTACAGATACCTTTGTAATTTGTGCCTGATTTGTTAATTTTAACAGGAGCTGCTGTCCATTTTTATTTCAGCAATCTAGTTTGAAGCTGTTGCAGGTTTCATATTTTGACCAAGTAGCACAACAGTGATTAATAATAAACCAGAAGGTGCTTATGATGTTTGGAGGTACTATGGAAGATCACTATGAAATTTCATGCATATAAAACTTTGAAAAATCTGAAAGCCAGACAGCTCAGGTTTTGTTTTTTTGTTTCTCACAAAGTCACTAGGCATCTTGACTCAAAGGTTGCTCATTTAAAATATGTTAATTAGTTAATGCATATTAATAACATGAGTTTGTATTCACATTTTTCATCTGTCTACATTAATAAATATGTTGTAAAAGAGGCATTTTACTTAGATACTTGGCTAAACTTCTTTAAGGAAAGTGTAATCCAAAAACAATTTTAGTACATTTTTTCACTTCCATCAACATTAAATGGGAAAACTATGTCAGTGTGTTTATTCACACACATGATTTCTCTATCTCTCTCTCTCTTTTTTTTTTTTTTTTGAGGCTGCTTTCATTTGATGGCCAGGCTGTACTAAATGATTTTTACCTATGACAGTTGATTGAAACAAATTGATTTTACCTCTGGAGATTTGCAGGAAATAAATAACTTTGACGTTCTCTACATCACTGTTGTTTTTTTTTTTATTCTTCTCATAATTTTGTCTTTATGATATGTACTCGAGGAATTTTTATCCTTTTGCTTAATTTTGATCAAGATACCACTTTGTGATGTAAGCTTCATATCTTTCAACCAATTCCTCACATGGTGAACATTTCATAACATCATCTTTATGTTATGTAGATATGTCTGTTCTGAAATCACTGCCAAGAACCATTTGACTGTTGGACAGAAGCTCTTCAATCTGTGGTTTGGGCTATAGACCTCAACAGCTTCTGCTTTTTTCCTCCATGTGTAAAATTTAGTTGTGTTGAGCCAAATGGTGAGATGAATTTAAATCAAAGCTGAATACATAGTGGATTGCAACCCAAAGTGACCTGGGGTTATTTTGACTTTCTGAAGGTGGTTTTGATTATTCATCCATGGCACTAGTCTTTGCCTGCAGCCTGTAATCTTGTTGTAAGATTAATACTGTTCTAGAAGTCTGGTGCACATTGCTTAAGATTAACTATGGTGCCCTGGGCAGTTAGTTTTAGGGAGTCAGTACTGTTCAGTTAGTTTTTCTGAAATGACTAGATGAGAATTTATTTGGGGCACAAGGTGCTTTTAGGTATAGATCCAAAATTAGAGACTGTAATATATTGCATCTTGTAAGGAACTGGGAATTATAGTGTTACAAACAAATCTTATATGCAATTTTTTATCTTTGTTATTTGCCATAGTTTTTCTAGTTTGTTTCACTCAAAATCATAAGCATTATTTTAGTTTTTCAAGATTGTTAGTGATGGCTGCATAACATTCCATCAATAAGACACAGAGTAGACCTCATCATGACTTCTTAGTGATGTTTCTGTGTTTTAAAATTATTTCTGTTGCTGTACAAAACTTTCATTGCACCTGGAAAAATTTCCTCTTTCACTGTATACTTAAGCTATATTTCACTTATCTCTTGCTTTGTAACTACTCAAAATGTAGTGGCTTAAACAAGACCAATAATTTATTTATCTCCCCAATCGGTAATTTAGGCAAAGCTGGGAAAGACTGAGAATAAACTTTCCAGAAGGCTCACGCAGATGACTGGCAAGCTGGTGCTCGCCATTCCCTGGGAACCCAACTGGGCTGTGGCTTGGGATCCCCAGTCGCTTTCCGCGTAGGGTCCCTGAGGGCTAGTAGGGCTTCCTCACAGTGTAGCAGCTGGGTTCCAAGAGAGAGAGTGTCTCAGTAGAACCAGACAAGAGCCGCATGGCCTTTGCAAACCTGGCTTTGGAAATCGTGCAATGTCACTTCTGTGATGTCTCTTTCCTACTCCACCTGCCCTTCTCACATGCATCATTGCTGGATATAATGTTGCTGTTCAGTCGCTCAGTAGTGTCTGACT
The DNA here is from genome assembly GCF_054371585.1 of Giraffa tippelskirchi. Taxonomy (NCBI): domain Eukaryota; kingdom Metazoa; phylum Chordata; class Mammalia; order Artiodactyla; family Giraffidae; genus Giraffa; species Giraffa tippelskirchi. The sequence continues at coordinate 13,709,748 of NC_137283.1, read as the reverse complement.
CTTTGCGACCCCATGGACTGCAGCACGCCAGGCTTCCCTATCCTTCACTGTCTCCCGGAGTTTGTTTAAATCCATGTCCATTGAGTTGGTGATGCTATCCAGCCATCTCATCTTCTGCCACCCTCTTCTCCTTTTGCCTTCCATCTTTCTCAGAATCTTATGATTTGACAAATTCCCTATTTTGGGATGTTAAGTTTGTTTCCTATTTTTGTCTGTCTTATGAACAGCACTGCCATGAGCATTCTTGTGCTTAAAGCTCTTTTGATCATCACTTTGTTACACTAAAATTCTTGAGATACAAGAACTGGGTCAGAAGAAAACAACATTTTTTTAAGGCTTTGGAGAAATGACAATTCACTTTCCTACCGAGCTAGAGGAAAGATTAAACGCTTAAACTTTCATTTTTTTCTTAACTATTTATTAATTTGTCTGTCTAACTATTCACCTGCCTGCCTGTGCTGGGTCTTAGTTGTGGTGTGTGGGATCTTCACTTGTAGCATGTGGACTTCTTAGTTGGGGCATATGGGAGCTAGTTCCCTGACCAGGGATCGAACCCAGACCCGCTGCATTGGGAGTGTGCAGTCCTAGCCACCGAACCACCAGGGAAGTCCTACAAAGCTGACATTTATTTAACATAGCTAATGTAGTCCTTTTCAGATTTTGCAGTTGTCCCTGTAATGTTCTTTGATGTGAAACAGAACTTCCAGATACTGAATTGGCAGTCAGGTATCATGTCTCTCTAGTCTCCAGTAATCTGAAACCATTTTTTAGTACATGGCTAGTGGATATTTTCATGGTTTTGCAGTTATGCATGTGTATGTGTGAGAGTGCTGTCAGTGTGGGAAACAGTTTGTTTTGATCTGTGGACTGCAGTGTATAAATTAGAACTGAGAGTTGACTGTGGGGAAATGGGCTGTCTACTGTCAACTGGAAAGGTGAAAACAGGTCCATTACTCAAGGCCACATTGGTGTTGATTATGTTTTTCACCCCAGTTGATGAATTAGTTTGATTATTCGGTTCAGGATCTAGGTGAGACTGATGGATTTGTTGTTGTTCAGCCACTCAGTTGTGTCTGACTGTTTGCAACCCCATGGACTGCAGCATGCCAGGTTTCCCTGTTCTTCACCATCTTGAGTTTGAGCTTGCTCAAACTCATGTCTGTTGAGTCAATGATGCCATCCAATCATCTCGTCCTCTGTCATCCCCTTTTCCTCCTGCCTTCAATCTTTCCCAGAATGGGGATCTTTTCCAATGAGTCAGCTCTTTGCATCAGGTGGCCAAAGAATTGGAGCATCAGCATCAGTCCTCCTAATGAGTATTCAGGATTAATTTCCTTTAGTATTGACTGGTTTGATCTCCTTGCAGTCCAAGGGACTGCCATGCCCTGTAGGCATGCCGTGCAGGGCCACTCAAGATGGATGGGTCTTGATGGAGAGTTCTGACAAAATGTGGTCCACTGGAGAACGGGTTGGCAAACCACTTCAGCATTCTTGCCTTCAGAACCCCATGAACAGTATGAAAAGGCAAAAAGACTGATGCATAGATACAGATATATCTCCATTTTAAAATAGAATCATGTACATGGCTGTGTAAGTGCTTCCTTGCCTTCCAGTATAGCACCCAGTGTAAAAGCACTGTGGCAAAAAAAAAAAAAAGAAAAATTGAGCTGCTTACATCTACCTTGGACACACGGTGTCACTCCTGGGTGCTTGCCTCTGCCAAGGACTCTCAGGAACTTTAAGTTTTCCTCTCTGTAACCATCTTTATAACAATCCAATTCCATAATTCTACCTACTTATATCCATTAACCCTGTGCATATGTGTATTCCATTTTTTGCATATCCACAGGCTCCCAGAATGATGCAGTCTTTTTGTTACAAGAGAAAATGACAGTAATACTTGTCAACACTTATTCCTCTGTGTTGTGTTAAACCTTTAAGTAAAGAATGTTATAGAAATAGTAGAATAGGAAATGGCAACCCGCTCCAGTATTCTTGCCTGGGAAATCCCATGGACCGAGGAGCCTGATGAACTACAGTCCATGGGGTCGCAGAGTCAGACGTGACTGAGCATGCGTACGTATATACCCATATATATATATATGGATACATATGAAAAATTGAGGTTTTTTCCTTGTGTCTCATATTGGCTGTTGTTTTTACTTTATGTCGGTAGGACCTCAGTTGTGTAGATGAGAGGTGTGATCTTTGTGTGTGCAGGTTTGCTCAAAAGTTCATGCATACATGCATTTGTGACTTTGAGTTCTAGTTAGTTATTGCCACATTTCCAGTCATGTGATGCGTGGTTAAGAATCAGGCTTTGTTGTCTGTCTGATCTGGATTTCAATCCAGTTTTGTGATTTGGGGCAAAGTGCTTAATTTTTCAAGATTTCCTTTTTTAAAACAGATAATATTGTCACCTTTTCCAGCTACTTTTCAGGTTTAAATGAGATCATACATTTTAATAAGTTGGTATAGAGTATAGCACTAAAAAAGAATTTCAAAACTGACAGGTGATGTTATTTTATTTCCTATTTGGTTATTATAATCTATTGACCTTCAGAGTTGACTGTTGTATTTATTTGTTTCATGCTTTCTCAAAAAATATTCTCATGTCTCCCACAGGACTTTGTCTCTACAGTTATCCGTTTACTGGACAGCCCCTCCACTTCCATTAGAGCCAAAGCCTTTCTGGTTCTTTTATATATTTTGATTCATAACCATGAGATGCTGCTGCTCAGCTGCCAAGCAAGGTAAGATTTTCTCTGATTCTGCCAATGACTTCACTTTGGTGCCTGTTTTATTAGTAGTGTTTCTTGGCCCCTGTGTACCTGGTTATTGAAAATTATTTTCCTAGATTTTTCCAAGGGTTTAATTTTTCACTTATCACCTCTGCTTGGAAACACTGATGTCAGCTGGTGGTTAAGTATTAGGAATTTCCTAGGTCTGAGTACAGTGTGTTAAAGATGGTTCTGGTTTGCAGCTTGTAAGGCATTGTTGACGGGTGGTTTGGTCATGGTTCTCATTAGTATGAGCTTCTGGAACGAGTGGCTGGAAGCCCAGAGGAACCAGTGTAGTGCAGCAGAGGAGGAGGCAGGATGGGAAATCTGGAGTATGTGGACTGGTCCTCGACTGGGCAGATCTCTCATGGTTACTCAGTCTCACCTCTTCTCTCCAAAAGGAGAAGCTTCTAATGTACCTCAGGTTCCCTCCATCCTCTGATGCTTCTTGATGAATGTCTTTGAAACTGTCTGGCCCTGTTTGTTACATCCCAGAGGAACCTTGAGCACGTGGTTTACTGTCTGTTTCTCGACCCGCTTTTTTACTTACGGTAGAATACTGGGAAGACTCTAGAATTACTGAGATGGATTTTGATTAGGGATTGGAAAATTTTATCCTGCAAACAGAGAGTACGTGTTTTAGGATTTACAAGTCAAGAAGCAAAATTGTGAATATTATGTATGTACTTCTATTACAAGAGAGAAGACAAATTTTCACAAATTTTTTGTTGACATAATTAAAAATATGCTACTCGCAATATATCCCTGGGATGGATTGGCAGATGCAAACTATGATATATAGAATGGATAAACAAGGTCCTACTCTGTAGCACAGAGAACTATATTCAGTAACCTGTGATAAACTGCAATGGAAAGAATATGAAAAATAATGTATGAATCACTTTGCTGTACAGCACAAATTAACACAATATTGTAAATCAACTACTTCACTGAAATTAAAGAAAAAATATATACTGCTAATAATTGAGTATATATTTTTTGTAACATAGGTCTAATAATGGGAAAAATAGAATTCTTTTGGGGAGAAGAGTTAACATTTTGCTTAATTAGGGGTCAAAGTGAGAGTCCTTATTATCAAATCTGATTGCAAATGTTCCTGTTGGTGCTGATCCCTAATGCAGTGTTATGTTTCTTATCTTTGAAAATGTCTTTTCACACAGATGGGTTCTACCCCGTGTCAATATCAGATCATGGGCGTATGAGTTTCATTGAGCATATTCATCACTTCAAAGGCATTTGTAGTTTTCTGTTAGAGTCTTCCCTGTATCTGTCTTGAGCCTGTCATCACATTGGAGGTGAACCACTTCTAGATGTGGGTCATGTGCAGGGTCCTAACATTTCCATTGATTCCGATCTCCCAGGGATCAACCCTTTGTTGTCTTATGTCCGTTTGAGAACTGATGTCTCATATGTTTTGTCTGTTTGTTAGTGGTTATGGATGAGAGGGTGTGCCCTGATCCTGTGAGCCCATTGTGGCTGGAAGCAGAAGTTGCTCTTACCTGTCAGTAAAGACCTCATCACTGTCTTTGCTGCCTCTCATCTCTCCTTGTATCTGCCATCATTTTCCTCCAGGACGAATAATATAGTTTCTCAACAGGTGTTCTTCCATCATTTCCTAGACTCATAGTCTGGTCTCTGTGTAGCAGCTAGAGTGTCTCTTACACAGTGTGAATCAGCTTTTGTTTCTTGCCTGTTCACATTCTCCTCATAGCATCCTGTTGGGCTGAAATCACACCCCGCACTCTGACCGTGGGCTGCTCTGTCCGACTTCATCCCACGCCCGCCTGCCTCTCAGCCCTTGTGTTCTGCGGCTCCTCCTTGCGCCCCCTGCACGCCAGCCCGGCTGCACAGTTCCTGTTGCTTCCTGCACATGCTTGCTCATAACCCTCCCCTCGGTGTTCCCTGTGCCCACGGTGCTCTCAGCCTGGCTGATTGCCTCAGCTCATTCAGGTTTCTGTTCAGTCTAGCGGCTACTACTTCTGAGAGCCACACTAATCATCCTATCTCAAATTCCGCTCCTCACCCCAACTCAGAGACTGTGTCACTGGGAAGGACTGAAGCACTCAGACCGTGAGGGCCTGTGTGGGACAGGCTGGGTCCTCCTAGAAAGTGACTGTGATTTCCGTGTCCCTGAGTGAATATTCAGACACTTTGGCCGTGCTGGACAGATGGTGGCCTGAATGCACACCCTAACCCTGCCCTCTACTCTGCACTCTCTGGGAGAGAAGGGCCAGGGTGCCTGGAGGGTGAGGCTTAGCCTTGCGGGAGAGGTAAGCGTGAGCCCCATTCTTCCTGTGCTGTGGGCAGAGACATGACACTCTGTCCTCTAAGCCTGGGGGAATAGCAGACCTCAGGTCTTCTGTTGGGTGCAGAATGCAGGTGCTGTTGGTGTGTGGGTTTTGGGCCAGTAGTCCTGTCCCCAGAGGATCCACAGTGGGGCTGCCTGACCATGAGGCTGCAGGGGGGTGATCTCATTTTCCAGGACTTGGAGAGAGCACGTCCCCTCCCCACCTGTGTCTTCGCCACAGCCTGGCCTGATCAGGCGCCGAGTCGGGGGAGGAAGTCTTCAGGCAGAGCTTGGTCACAGTCCACTGATGGAGATGCTGGAAGTTCTTGAAGGAGGAAGAACAAGGGCAAACAGCCCTCACGGAGGCAGAACTAATGGAATAGACATAATGTTAACAAACAAGGAATGAAAACTCCCTGGAGAAGCAATTTTCTGAAATTGAGCAGAAGAACCAAAAGCAAATGGCCTTTGCTGAGGATGGCATTAGTGCTTTGAAAGGACACATTGACCCACACAGAGCCAATGACAAAGACATGGAGATTCATGTGGAAACAATAGGAAAGTTGGAGTGTTGGTCCAGGAGACCTCACATGCAGAGCATGGGGAATGCCAGGAGGAGGAGAGGAACAGATGGAGGAGGTTTTCTAATGGAAGAAATCTCACTAGTCATCCTCTGCTCAAACATGCTCTCTCCTGATGCTGTATTAAACCGAGAGTAAAGGAATCAAAAAGCCACAAAACTACAAAGGGAAAGGTGATTGAGGCAGATGGATGCTGTCACCCGTCCTTGGTTTCTGGAAGCTGGAAGGGTGAGAGATGAACGTTCACTGAGATCCATTAATGTCTGCAGAGGGAGAAGCTGGGAGGAGACCTGATCACTGCCTGGCAGAACTCAGGACAGGTTGAGAAAGTCAGGTGTAAAGGTACCTTTGAAGTCAGTGGGGAGAGGGAGGTAAGACTCAATGTAGGAGGATCGATGGCAATTTGCGTGTGGACTTGATTCCCAGGCCTGAGCATCCGGCACCAGGAGACCTGAGACATATTCTGGGTGGTTTGAACCGGTAATGCTTCATATGTGGGGTTTGAGACGCATCAGAGGGAGATGAGGTGCTTTGTGAGTCCCTCTAATGAGGATCATAGAACAGCTACTTACTCTCAAGGGTGAGAACATCTGCCTTCTACCCTTCCTTGACTTGCAGGCTGTTGGCAGCCTGGTTTCCATGCTCTTGACCAGAGTTTGGAGATTAACCTCCGGGAAGCTGATCCCTTCCCCACAGGAGCTGGCCATTTGGCTTTCCCCTACCGTAGCTCAAGAAACCTTGCCCCATATTCCTGTGTTGGAGCCCATCCATCGAGAGCCCCTCTCCTGCATGCAGATCTTCCAACAACACTTTAGTGCATCCTCTTAAAATATAAATGGACAAAACCAAGAATCACCAGATACATAAGGAAACATGGAACTCAGAAGTCAAGACTCACCAAGAGACAAGAAGAACTCAGCAGAAACAGACTTAATTAGAAACAGACAGTTCATGGAAAAAGGAGTGAGGATGACTCCTCAACCTGTGAGTAAATGCTGAATCTTCCTTATTATTAGAGGAAAGCACTCGTACTTCTCGTTACAAGAGAAACTTTGCTTAATGTTCTTTCTCACTCAGCACATTAATAGCATCTGAAACGTGTTCTGTGGGTGAGGCTGTGGGGCAGCTGGCCCTGTCCTGTGCTGCTGGTGGGAATGGCAGAATACTGTGACTACTATGAAGAAGAATTTGGCTGCATGTAGAGAAATTCCATATTTTTACCCTTTGTCCCAGCCATCTCACTTCTCGGGTACACTGTCCAAAGATCTGTTATTGGCAAAGCCGTGAAATGACACGTGCGTGAGGCATCATTTGTTAACGGTGAACTATGTACAGCAGACTAGCTGGAGAATTGTGGTCACCCTTGTGTTAGTTTTTTCTTCCTGCCGTAACGTTACAGCAAACTCAGTGGTTTAGGGCAACACACGTGTATTCATCTGGCAGTTCGTGTGGGTCAGGAGGCTCTTCGTAGCTGGACCCCCAGCTCATGTCTCACGGGGTCGGAGTGCAGTTATTGGCTGGTGCTGCAGTCCTTGTCCGAGGCTGAGGTCTTCTCCAAGAGCACTGATTGTTGGCGGAGTTCATTTCCTTGCAGCTATAAGACCGACATCCCCACTTTGTTGCTGGTTTATGGCTGGGGCTTGCTTTCGGCTTCTAGAGGCCGTCCTTCCTCTCCATTGGCAATTCACAGCAGAGCCATTTGCTTTTTTCCTGGAGGCAAGTAGTTGCCCTTTTTATACCTTGAATCCCCTCCACCAACTCAAATGTCTTTGGCCGCACTCATCTGCCACCAGCAGTAGAAAACCCCATTTTTAAAGGTTTCAGCTGGTTGGGTTGGGCTAATGCAGATAACCTACATAATTTGAGGATAATCGAATTGGGACTTTATTTTTTTAAATTTTTTATTGGAATATAGTTGCTTTACAATAATTGTGTTAGCTTCTGCTGTACAGAAAAATGAATCAGCTATGCATGTACATATATCCCCTCCTTTTTGGATTTCCTTCCCATTTAGATCACCATACAGCCCGGAGTAGAGTTCCCTTTGCTATACAGTAGGTTCTCATTAGTTACCTATTTTATACGTAGTGGTGGATATATGTCAACCCCAATCTCCCAATTCTTTCCCACTCCTTCTCCCCTTAGCGTTTATATGTTTGTTCTCTACATCTGTGTCTCTTTCTGCTTTGCAGATAGGCTCATCTCTCTTATTTTTCTAGATTTCACATATGCATGCGAATATATGATGCTTGTTTTTCTCTTTCTGACTTGCTTCATTCTGTCTTACAGTCTCTAAGCTCATCCACGTCTCTGCAAATGAAATAATTTTGTTCCTTTTTATCTTTAAACTCCCTTCACTGTTGTTCTCATATTAGTGTTTGAATAGTCAAGGGGTAGGAACTGTGGGAGAGACATTTTTAGAATTCTTCCAGCCACAGTCCCCATGATGGAGGACTCTGCAGCTGTGAGAACGGACAAGTAGGATCTCTGTACACAGCCATGGACTGATCACTAAGACATATTATCCTGATGGAAGCAAGGTGCAGAAGGGTACTTATTATATACTAACTTTTGTGTAAGGACGAGGGAGAAAACAGAAAAGACATATGCACTTATTACTATTTTCAAAAAGAACAGAGTATAAATTAAAAATGAACAAAATGGCATTTTATATGGAGTGAAAGACAATAGGGAACAGGGGTGGGGTGACAGCTCTACTTTGCATATACCTGTTTTATGGTTTAGATTGAAGAGTCAGGTGAATGTTTAATTAAAAATAAAATTAAATAAAGCAGTCTCTAAAACTTGAAAAATAATTTGGTAGTGTGTGATGTAGCTCCAAAGAAAAGATATTGAAGTGTATAAAGAACACTAATTGTTTGGCAGTGCAGTTGATTCTTGAACAACACAGGATTGAACTTTGCAGGTTTACTTACATGCAGATATTTTCCCGATAAATATAGACAGAACTACAATCTGTGGTTGGTTGACTCCTCAGACGCGAAACTATGTGAACGTTGAGAGCAGACTTGTGCATCCACGGATTTTGGTATCAGCAGTGGGTCTTGGAACGAAACTGGTAGTTCCATATGAGACATCTTTCATTTCAGTTGCTCTTCCTTCAGTAGCCATGGATCATTTCTCTCTGCTGTCTTAAAGGCATTTTCTTTGTCTTTAGGATTTAAAAAAGTTTAATTGTTATGTATCTTTAGTGTGGGTTTCTTTGGGTTTCTCCTGTTTTGAGTTTGTTCATTTAAGTCTTCTGCTAAATTTGGGTATTTTTCAGGCATTATTTCTTCAGATACTTTTTCAGTCCCATTGTTTCTCTCCTCCCTTTCTGGATCCTGATGATACAAATACAAGGCATTTTGTTATTGTCTGATAGGTCCCTGAGACGCTTTCTTTTATAAGCCTGTTTGTATCTGCTTTTCAAATTTGTAAATTGAGTTAATCTGCCCTTAAGTTTACTGATCATGTTTTCTATTACCTGTGCTCTATTCTTGAGCCCATCCATTGACTTTTAAGTTTTGGTTATTGTAGTTTTCAAAAGTTCTGCAGCTTACATTGGTTATTTTAAAAACTTTTCTCTCCTGAAATTTTCAGTTCTTTCATTGGTCTTTCAGATCATTTGAAGCATTTTTATGATGCCTGCTTAGAAATTCTTATTAGATCCTTCTAGCACCTGGTTCATATTGGTGTTAGCCTCTGTTGACTGTGTTTTTGATTCATGTTGTGATTTTCCTGGTTCTTGCTATGGTTTGTGATTTTTAAGGTTATATCCTGGACATTTTGCCTATTACCTTGTGTAATAGGATGTGTCTTCATCTCGCTTGGTGTTAAGTCTTGTCACTGCTAGGGTAGGGACGAAGGTCCCACTCATCACTGGGCCCCATTGATAACTAACCTGCCAGGGAAATCAGATTGCTGTTTGCTTCTCCTGGCCGGGGAATGGAAGATCAGCTTCTTGCTCAGACACGCTGTCACTGCCCCTGCAGGGAGACTGGAGAGTGGCTTGCTTGGCTGTGCAGGGAATGGAGGGCCTGCTGCCTGCCGTCTTATAGGTATTGCACCTACAGGGGAATTAGGTCAGTGTTGCCTGCTTCCACCAGGCAGAGGACAGAAGGTTGGCGCCCTGTTTGGCCTTGCTGGAAGGTTGGTATATGTTCCTTTTTGCTTTGCTGCCCAAGTATTACATCAGTGTGCATATGAAATGCAATGTTGACAAATACAATGTTGTAAAGTTAAAAAATAGAAAATAAACTAATTAAAAAAAAGAAAACTAAAAAAAAAAAAGAAATGCAACGTTGAATATAAATGTTTGCAAAAGGAAGGCAGGCTTCAGGTTAGAGAGATGTTAAAATTCTCTGTGATGAGTTCATAGAGAAAATTGTTCTCTCTTCCATACCTGTGCCTTGGAACTCTGTTAGCAGCTGGATGTTTGAGCTAACAGCGATGCTACCCATCTGCCTGAGAACTGAAACCTCACATCAAGAGCCCATGATAACCTTTGCTACATTATGTAGATATTTTTTCCTGCTTACCATCATCACCATCAGCCTTTTATGGATTAAATTTCAGTACATTTTCTATGACGTCAGCTCTCAAATCTATCTTGCACGACAGGCAGTGAAATTGAGCTGTCAGGATTAGATAAAAAGGATATGATAGCCCCCAAATGTCCACCTATTTCTCCAAATGGCTTCATACTCATATTGAAAATGACGGGAGATAAAATAAGGTCTTATGTTTCTCTAGAAATGATAACCCTTTTAGGGGATGAAGAGCCTTGTAAGTTCATTGTGTAGTTTGTTATGAGCCTGAAATGTCAATGCCTCCTGATGGATCAGGTTTCCCTAGACTTTTTTTTCCCTCTTCCCCATAGCATTGCTATTAATATGGTAATCAGTGGGGGAAAAATCTGCTTTGATCTTAAAAGGAAGATTTAAAAAAATTTTGCTCTGTATAATTGGTTAACTGTGTGGGAAAAATTATTTTCTCAGCTTACACCATACAAAAGTCAATTCCAGATGGATTAAAGAATTATATATGAGAAAGAAACTCTAAACAGCTGGAAGAAAATATGTCTAAATAAGGGCAAGGAAAGCTTTTCTGAGCAGAAAAGCAATGAAATAAACCATAAAAGGAAATACTGATAGTTTGGCTGTATATAGTTTAGAAACTTTTATGTGCTCCACAAATCAGAAATAAAATTTCATGCTAAGAAATTCTGAGAAGTTTTGCATCATATGTAATAGAGTTAATCTGTGTAAAGAGATTCATAAAGATAATCAGTCTTGAGTAATCAGAAGTGCAAATTAAAATGATAAATACTTTTTCTATCCATTACAATGTCAAATTAAGGAAAAAAACACCTCCCACTATCTTATATCCTAAGTACAGTTAGAGGGGCAACTTTTGACTAGTTGGTGAGATTACCTTTTTGAGAGCATCTGAGCATGGTGACAAATATATATCATGAATCCTGATGAGTCAGAAGCTCCACTGTTATAAATAAACTTGAATCCCAGAATTGTGCTTTTGTCAAGTACTTGAAGGATAGGACCCAGGTTTTTGTTGGTTGCTTAGAGTTTCCTTAACTTTAGCTATTAGCTACAGAAGTATCTGGGCTTCCCAAGCAGTGCTAGTGGTAGAGAATACTCCTGCCAATGCAGGAAGAGACAGAGATGCGAATGTGATCCTTAGGTCAGGAAGATCACCTGGAGAAGGAAATGGTAACCCACACCAGTATTCTTGCCTGGGAAATCCCATGGACAGAGGAGCTTGGGGGGATGTGGTCCATGGAGTCTCAAAGAGTCGGCCACGACTAGTGAGTGTGCATGTGGAAATCCTGCGGGTTCTTCAGAGACTCTCCAAGGTCCTCGTTGACCCCGTCCGCACTGTTGGGCAGCAACGTAGTATTTCCTTGGTGATTGTGATCGCTCACTCTTCATCAGTAGAGTGATCCTCTCCATGCCCCAGATGGAATGATTTTGTCCTTGGGTGGAAACCTTTCTTGCTCGGAGCCATTCCAGCCGAGCTCAGGGTCGTGGAAACTGTAGGTAAAAAAGCAGTGAGTGGGCTGTTAGGTGTAACAGTGAGAGGTAGTCACTCCCACTTCTGCCTCTCAGTCACCACCAGACCCGTGTGTTTTGATGATGGTGCTAAAGCCTATGTTTTGTTTGCTGATTCAAAACATTGCACCTTATTGTTATAAGACCCGGCGTTGTGTCGTGGTGTTTCCCAGCTGGCAGCACCGCTGAGTGTGCAGTCGGCCGTTCTTGCTCTCCGTTAAGCCAGGTGTCTCTGGGTGATGGGCTACTTGCTGAATGGTGAATTCAGTGGACCTGAGCATATTACCACACTTCTTTTGGTGTTAATAAGTTTCTTGATCAGTTAGAGTGTTACTTTGATTATCATGATGATAAACAAGGCATTTCTTTTGTCTGTACTTAAAGGAGAGTTTACTGCTCCTTTCATGCATCAGTCTGTTGCTAGCTGACTGGCTGGTCTCCCCAGGTTATGGGCCAGAGTAAGGGCGCAGTGTTGGTTTCTCGTGTTGGCTGGATGGGTAGGATCTCGGTCATGATTGAAGAGGAGCATTCCTTTTCCTGAGCCCTTGTATATCCTCTAATACTGCCACCAAGGCCACTCTGGCTGAGGGCCCATGAGCAAGCCCTGGGGTGACTGGAGAAATAGTGTTGACTGACGTTTGCAGGATGTGTCATCTTCTCTACCTGATTGTAGAGAGGCTTCTCTAAAGTAGTTGTCCTTTAGTGGGCATCCACATGGTACACAAATGTCATCATGCTTTGAGCCCATTCTGAGATGTCCACTCACATAGACCTTTCCCAGAACTTCTGGTCACCAGTTTTTAACTCTTTTTTTTTTTTTTTTTAAAGTCCCTGGCCATCAATAGAAGATGCCAGCTGTTAGTTAGTCAGTGCCCATGAATCAGCAGGCATCAGTACCTTTAGCCGTGTCTCAGTTTGAACATAAGGTAAAACGAATGTTTTGGGTTTCCTTTTCAGGGACTCATTTGATTTCTTTTGTCATGCTGGCAGCGGTCTACTTTGATTTGCTGCCAGCGCACTGTAGTGAACCATTCACTAACCAGACTCAGTGATTTTCTTGTTCGGTCAACTGCTTATAAGTCATTCTTCATCAGGATCGAGAGAGGAGAGACAGTGCTAAAGAGAACGTGTCAAAGGACTCTGCACCACCTGCTCATTCAGCTTAGTAGTTCTTACTGGACCTGTTCAAGCTCCGCTCTTATACTTATCAATGCACTTGATGATGGGTTACTGCTGTGTGTGCCCAGCCGTGGTGGCTTGGTGTGTCAGGTCAATGATACAGTTAGTGATAGGTTACTCATATCATGGGCTCATTTGATGTCACTAGTCATGTTCATCCTTTACCAGGGGCTGTTTCTCAAAAGAACAGTGATCTGCAGATGAGAATATGACTTAACTCTAAAACTTGGCAGCTAAAACCCTTAGCTGCTCTAACAAAATATCAAAGATTGGTGGCTTATACAGGGGCTTCCTTGGTGGCTCAGATGGGTGGCTTATAAATGACATATATATTTCTCATAGTTCTGGAGGCTGGAAGTCTGAGATCACGATGCTATTGTGGATTGGATGAAGGCCCTCCTCTAGGTTGCAGGCTTGTCCTTGTGTCCACACATGGAGGAAGGGACGAGGGCCCTCTATGGGCTCTCTTTTATAAAGGCACTGATTCCTTCGTGAGAGCTCTACCCCTATGACCTAATCACCTCCTAACATCATAACATTGGGTGTTAGGACTCTAGTTAAATTTGGGGGTAAACACAAACCTTCAGACGATAGCAACCCAAAGACTTGTGTTGTGATTCACTTATTGATGTCTTCCTGGGGCCCCATATAAATATCACATAAATATTCCCACAAGATAACCCACATGATACTGAGAGTATCAGTAGATGTGCTGGGTCATATGGCCCATGTGGCAGAACTGCTTACACTGCAGATGGGAATTGCAACAGAGCCTTCATTCATTCCAGCTCCATTAAAAACTAGTAAGTGTATGGGTCTCTCAGAAAACAAGTCAGAGGGACACAGTCAAAGGCGGTGTATATTGCCGCCTAGGTTCACAAAGCCCACTTTTTGGTCATAATCAGTAGAAGATGCAATAACTTGTCTTTGCTCTGGAGGGATAGCTCAACGTGTTCCTGATTGTTGAGCCCTAGAAACTTCATTGGGGCGTAGTAGACAATGGATTTTTATGGAGGTTATCTGTCTCTTAAATGTCTTACTAAGCCAACTGAAGTTCCTCAGGTCCAGTAGCCTAATGTCTAACGTCATCAGAGTGCTAGTGTGCAAGTACAAGTGTGATGTTGGTGGGACATCAAGACAATGCAGATCTTTGCTGACTGATAACCAAGAGCAGGCTTGTTGGCAGAGCTCAAAGGCAAGGCCCTGAACATTTGCTGTTTGCCGTGATGCTGCTGCTGTTGCTGCTGCTGCTGCTGCTAAGTCGCTTCAGTTGTGTCCGACTCTGTGCGACCCCGTAGACGGCAGCCCACCAGGCTCCCCCGTCCCTGGGATTCTCCAGGCAAGAACACTGGAGTGGGTTGCCATGGCCTTCTCCGGTGATGAGTAAAAAGCAAACATGTGCTGGTAGTTCTTTCGTATTTACATGTAGAAAAAAGCCTTTGCCAGGTCAATAGCAACTATAAGATCCCAGGGCAATGCTAATTTGCTGCAGTGAGGTACCAAGCTGAAATCACAGCCACAGTTGGAGTCACAACCTGTTTCTATTTTGGGTAATCCACAATCAAAGTCCATCACAGTCATTTTTCTGAAATTCTGCACAGACCAAATAGACAAATGGACATATAATAGATTTTTATCATCCCTGTGCCTCTGTTTTTTTTTTTGATGTTGATAGCAATTTCTGTGATTTGGTTTTCTATGGATATGAGTTAATATCTTTTTAGAGAGGGGACATGTCAGGAACTCCTGTTTCTGTTTGTCTCTCTCTCTTTTTTTTTTATCATAATGGCCCTTGCTGCAGAGATCATGTAGCCAATGTGTGGATTCTGCTAATTGCTAAGTATGTCTATTCCTAAATGTCTATTACATTTCGAAACTGAAGAAATAAACACAGGATAGGTCTATACATATGGTGTGTCCATGTAATTTAAATTTAGATCAAAACTATCACCTGAGCATTATTAAGGCAGTAGCTTTAATTACAAAGAAAAGTATTGGATGATGAGCTTGCTGAAGATCCCTTATCTGTCTTAATATATATATTTTCCTGAAGTATAGTTGACCTACAGTGCTTTAGGTGTGCAGCAGCATGATTCAGTTCTACTTATAAATGTATATTAGTTTTGAAATTATTTTCCATTAGAGGTTATTACAAGATATTGACTGTCGTTCCCTGTGCTATATCTTTGTTGCTTGTTGTATATCTGTTTTTTAAAAATTAGAAGTCTAGCATTCTATTCATACTAAGTCAAACAAGTGGAATCAAAACGTCATAAATTTTTTAGTTAGGCAAAAATTCATAAGTTTTCTAAAAGGATCCCTTATTTATTTATTGACGTATAGTTGATTTACAATGTTTCAAGTGTACAGCAAGTAATTCAGGGATATATATACACACATATGTCTTTTTTTCAGGTTCTTTTCCATTATAGGTTTTTATAAGATATTGAATATACTCATGTGCTATATAGTAGGTCCTTGTTGTTTATTTTATACATAATAATCTGTATCTGTTAATTTTAAAATCCAAATTTATTCCTCCCCCCAAAATTCTGTATTTAAAATACACATTTTCTTTGAAGGGAGAAAGGTCAGTTATAAAAATTGTGCAGTAGATAGATACCAGTGGGTTTAGATTGAAGTAAAGCGAGGAAAAGTGTGTTGTTTTGGTTTTCTGGAATAGTATATGGTCTCAACAAGGAACTGTTTGTGAGGTAGTCCAAGGCGAATCCAAATGGGATGGATTAGCCACAGTCTGCATCTTATGCAGCATCATACTGCACACGGGAAGGTCTGCAGCAGAAGTTGACAGTGGAGTGGTCCATTGGTGGGTACAGTGAGTCCAGTAGGACCGGAAGTGGGGGGAGGGGTTTCAGGGGGTAGGAATGGGGGTGGGGCAGGGGTGATGGCATCCTGGAGGATCCCGGACTAAGTTAAAGGAGCATGACTTCTCTGTTTAAAAAATCCATATGATTGATTTCTCACAGCATAGATGTGCCATTCTCTCTGAAACAGACTACTGGAGTGTTATCTCCTATTCACCCCATTTCCAGGCAGTTTGTTCTTGTCTCTCAAGTTCCTTTCTGTTTCTCCTCCTCACCTGCACACTGGTAACTGCTGGTGGCCTATCTGGCTTCCTTCCTCTCTCAGCATTTATCTGTGCCATACCAGATTCATGTTCTTCAAATGCCACTTTCATCCGGTCATTCCTTTGCTTTAAACATTTTCCTTCCGGCAGTCTTCCTGGGATCCCTCTCCTTGTAGTTACCATGGTCTTTGTGCCGGGTTTGCTGGTACGAGTTTCTTCACAAACTGTCCTTAGGTTTGAGGAACTCGCCTCTTCTGATCAGTTCCAGCGCCTAAACTTGCCTCCCTGCCATTTGGAGCTGAGGGTGCTGCTGGGGTTCTCCTTGCTTCCCGGGCAGGTTTCTCCTTCATGTGTGCCTGCCTCTCTCCCCTTACATCTGCACCGTCATCCTGACAAAATTCTTGGAAGGTTCTAGCTGTGAATGGTACAGCTTCTTCCTTTTAGGGATAATGTGGATTTCCTGAGGGAATGTGGAGAAAAGAGAAGTAAAATGCTTGGGTTCAGCTGGCCAACGTGAACCAGAATTTTCCTTTGTAGTGAAAGGGCTCATGGTAGGAGTTAACATGCATTCTTTGCTTTCTTCCCACCTCAGTCTCTTCTTCGTTGGTTCTCCCTCTTCTGCATCTTCCTGGGCCCTCTTTGTTTTTCTTTCACCACTGTCCTAGGGTGATTTCACCAATCCAGTGGCTTCAAATAGCTTGGTATGCACCTGTATGATCTCTCCAAGCTCCAGGTTTGTATCATCTTTACATATTCAGCGGCATGCCCAAGAGGAATCTTCAAGTTGCCCCAAAGGAACCCAATCCGCTCCCTAAGTCTATCTCCACTCACAGGCTTCCCCATCTCAGTAACACTTGGACTATTGTTCAGCTTGTCAATCTTTTTAACTTGATACCCTTGTGGACCACTAAGAAATAACATTGCAATAATAGTTTGGTTGTAGAGAAATTGTAAAGTGTTTATGGATACTATACTCAAATGTCTCCACATTTTCTTTCCTTCATAGGATGTGAGTTCTTTTAGTAGCTAATGTTCTCTTGTCCATGAAGTCAATTTATTCTCCTGTAGCCTGTGTAAACACATCCTGTAATGGGAAGGCATTGGAGAGGGCATGAAGAAATGGAGCATCATTCTAGAGTGAGTTTTATATTGTTATGGATCCCATAAGTCTTTTATTTCTCCCAGCAGAGGTAATGGATATTTTCTTATGTTCTAACAGTCTGTACTAGTGGCTGAAAGTGAGTAGTTTTTGCCTTAAAGAAATGGTATGTCATACTATGGTAATTAAGTAGCACAGTATTAAATTTTGTGGTAGATAATTTAGATTTTAGAAAAAATTGACTCCTTAGACACAAGTATAAGTTTACTTTTTCTGCTCTATAAATTTTGATGGAAGTTCTTTTGCTTCTTCGATGTCCAAAAGATAAACATTTCCATTTTCTCTGCCCTCTGTTTCTGTTATTTATTTGGATCCCTGTTACTTATTTGGAAGACTTCTTGGAACAGGGAAAGAAGCCCACTTTTGAATCATCATCATCTCTTGTTGAATTAAGGTGATCCAGGGTTACGTGTAAATCCGGTCTGGAAGATTTTAACCCTCGGTCTCAAAGTAATCCTTCCACTTCTCATAGACTGTATATATAGAGTCTAATGCTCATCAGAAAGCATTTGGGCCTGCAAGAGGATAAGATGATATGATACAAAAAACAAGTGAGATAAATTACAATATCCACAGAGCTTACAGAGAATGGAATTAATCACAAAGATACCTTAAAATAACTATGATCAGTGTATTCAGGAATTTGGAAAATGGAGAGTTTCAGTAGAGAACTAGAACTATAAAAACAAACAGAGTGGATATTCTATAACTGAAATGCAGAACTCGGGGGACTGGGTTAACTGCATATTAGACACAGCTGAATAGAGAATTAATATACTGTTCTGAATTCATCTGGGACCAATGAGGAGAGATAAAAGGATGGAAAATATGGAGAAGAGCAGAAGAGACATAGGAGAAAACAGTGAGGAAGTGATGGTTTTTACAGTAAGTGGTAAATGGATCATTTTGATATCAGTATAAGAAAAAAAGCTCTAAGTTACTGTGTGCATAGAAGTTAATTCATGTTGATTTAATTCATGTAAAAAGAGAAAACAAGTTTCCATTAGCTAACACATGAAAATTTCTTTATTACCTTGGAATAGACCAAGGTTTTTTTTTTTTTTTTTTTTAAGCAGAACAAAAGAGCACTGTCATAAAATATTGATAAATTGGATTACCTTAAAATTAAGATCTTGTGTTCACCACAAGGGATCACTGAGAAAGTAACAAGTCCATAGCGTAGTGGAAAGTACTTGCTACACATGTAATTGATGTGGGCCCTTAACTAAAATGTATAAAGCACCGAAGAGCAGATAATACAAGAGAAAAATGAGCATAGAGTTGAACAGGAACTTTACAAAGCTGGTTATCTTCAAATGGCCAATTAACACATGAAAAAATTGTGGCAAGAATGTAGAGCAATTGGAATTCTTACACCTACCTGTTGCAGTGTAAAGTGACTTCATCACTTTGGAAAACTGAACATCAGCAGTGCCTGTTAATCTGAAGCCAGGCATACCTTATGATCCAGCGGTCTCACTTCCGAGTATATATCCAACAGAAATGTTTCCATGGATCCAGCCTAAGTTATGCTTGGTAGTATGCATGAGTTGAAACAGCCTCAATGTCCATCAACACTAAAATGAATAAATTGTGGTATATTTACACCCTCGAATACTACTCATCATTGGGCATTTTTGACATGAAATTACAGAAAACTAGCTAATCTGATCTGGAGAAGGAAATGGCAACCCACTCCAGTATTCTTGCCTGGAGAATCCTAGGGACGGCGGAGCCTGGTGAGCTGTCGTCTATGGGGTCGCACAGAGTCGGACACGACTGAAGCGACTTAGCAGCAGCAGCAGCAGCAGCTAATCTGATCACACGGACCTTGTCTATCCCAATGAAACTAAGCCATGCCGTGTGGGGTCACCCAAGACGGATGATTCATGGTGGAGAGGTCTGACAGGATGTGGTCCACTGGAGAAGGGCATGGCAAACCACTTCAGTATTCTTGCCTTGAGAACCCCATGAACAGTATGAAAAGGCAAAAAGATAGGACACTGAAAGATGAACTCCCCAGGTCAGTAAATGCCCAATATGCTACTAGAGATCAGTGGAGAAATAACTCCAGAAAGAATAATGGGAACGATACCCAGCTGTGGATGTGACTGGTGATAGAAGCAAAGTCTGATGGTGTAAAGAGCAATATTGCATAGGAACCTGGAATGTTAGGTCCATGAATCAAGGCAAATTGGAAGTGGTCAAACAGGAGATGGCAAGAGTGAACGTCGACATTCTAGGAATCAGCGAACTAAGATGGACTGGAATGGGTGAATTTAACTCAGATGACCATTATATCTACTTCTGTGGGCAAGAATCCCTTAGAAGTAATGGAGTAGCCATCATGATCAACAAAAGAGTCCAAAAGGCAGTACTTGGATGCAATCTCAAAAACGATAGAATGATCTCTGTTTGTTTCCAAGGCAAACCATTCAATATCACAGTAATCCAAATCTATGCCCCGACCGGTAACGCCGAAGAAGCTGAAGTTGAACGGTTCTATGAAGACCTACAAGGCCTTCTAGAACCAACACCCAAAAAAGATGTCCTTTTCATTATAGGGGACTGGAATGCAAAAGTAGGAAGTCAAGAAACACCTGGCGTAACAGGCAAGTTTGGCCTTGGAGTACAGAATGAAGCAGGGCAAAGGCTAATAGAGTTTTGCCAAGAGAACGCACTGGTCATAGCAAACACCCTCTTCCAACAACACGAGAAGACTCTACACGTGGACATCACCACATGGTCAACACCGAAATCAGATTGATTATATTCTTTGCAGCCAAAGATGGAGAAGCTCTATACATTCAGCAAAAACAAGACCGGGAGCAGACTGTGGCTCAGATCATGAACTCCTTATTGCCAAATTCAGACTTAAATTGAAGAAAGTAGGGAAAACCACAAGTCCATTCAGGTATGACCTAGATCAAATCCCGTATGAGTATACAGTAGAAGTGACAAATAGATTTAAGGGACTAGATCTAATAGACAGAGTGCCTGATGAACTATGGACAGAGGTTCGTGACATTGTACAGGAGACAGGGATCAAGACCATCCCCATGGAAAAGAAATGCAAAAAAGCAAAATGGCTGTCTGAGGAGGCCTTACAGATAGCTGGGAAGAGAAGAGAAGCCAAAAGCAAAGGAGAAAAGGGAAGATATTCCCATCTAAATGCAGAGTTCCAAAGAATTGCAAGGAGAGATAAGAAAGCCTTCCTCAGCGATCAGTGCAAAGAAATAGAGGAAAACAACAGATTGGGAAAGACTAGAGATCTCTTCAAGAAAATTAGAGATACCAAAGGAACATTTCATGTAAAGATAGGCTCGATAAAGGACAGAAACGGTATGGACCCAACAGAAGCAGAAGATATTAAGAAGAGGTGGCAAGAATACACAGAAGAACTGTATAAAAAAGATCTTCATGACCCAGATAATCATGATGGTGTGATCACTCACCTAGAGCCAGACATCCTGGAATGTGAAGTCAAGTGGGCCTTAGAAAGCATCACTACCAACAAAGCTAGTGGAGGTGATGGAATTCCAATTGAGCTATTTCAAATCCTGAAAGATGATGCTGTGAAAGTGCCGCACTGTATATGCTAGCAAATTTGGAAAACTCAGCAGTGGCCACAGGACTGGAAAAGGTCAGTTTTCATTCCAATCCCAAAGAAAGGCAATGCCAAAGAATGCTCAAACTACCGCACAATTGCACTCATCTCACATGCTAGTACAGTAATGCTCAAAATTCTCCAAGCCAGGCTTCAGCAATACGTGAACCGTGAACTTCCAGATGTTCAAGCTGGTTTTAGAAAAGGCAGAGGAACCAGAGATCAAGTTGCCAATATCCGCTGGATCATCAAAAAAGCAAGAGAGTTCCAGAAAAACATCTATTTCTGCTTTATTAACTATGCCAAAGCCTTTGACTGTGTGGATCACAATAAACTGTGGAAAATTCTGAAAGAGATGGGAATACCAGCCCATCTGACCTGTCTCTTGAGAAACCTGTATGCAGGTCAGGAAGCAACAGTTAGAACTGGACATGGAACAACAGACTTGTTCCAAAGATGAAAAGGAGTCCGTCAAGGCTGTATATTGTCACCCTGCTTATTTAACTTATATGCAGAGTACATCATGAGAAATGCTGGGCTGGAAGAAGCACAAGCTGGAATCAAGATTGCCAGGAGAAGTATCAATAACCTCAGATATGCAGATGACACCACCCTTATGGCAGAAAGCAAAGAAGAACTAAAGAGCCTCTTGATGAAAGTGAAAGAGGGGAGTGAAAAAGTTGGCTTAAAGCTCAACGTTCAGAAAACTAAGATCATGGCATCTGGTCCCATCACTTCATTGGAAATAGATGGGGAAACAGTGGAAACAGTGTCAGACTTTATTTTTTTGGGCTCCAAAATCACTGCTGATGGTGATTGCAGCCATGAAATTAAAAGACACTTACTCCTTGGAAGGAAGGTTATGGCCAACCTAGATAGCATATTTAAAAGCAGAGACATTACTTTGCCAACAAAAGTCCGTCTAGTCAAGGCTATGGTTTTTCCAGTAGTCATGTATGGATTTGAGAGTTGGATGGTGAAGAAAGCTGAGCGCCGCAGAATTGATGCTTTTGAACTGTGGTGTTGGAGAAGACTCTTGAGAGTCCCTTGGACTGCAAGAAGATCCAATCAATCCATCCTAAAAGAGATCAATCCTGGGTGTTCATTAGAAGGTCTGATGTTGAAGCTGAAACTCCAATACTTTGGCCACCTCATGCGAAGGGTTGACTCATTGGAAAAGACCCTAATGCTGGGTAGGATTGGGGGCAGGAGGAGAAGGGGACGGCAGAGGATGAGATGGTTGGATGGCATTGCTGACTCGATGGACATGGGTTTGGGTGGACTCTGGGAGTTGGTGATGGGCAGAGAGGCCTGGCATGCTGCATTTCATGGGTTCGCAAAGAGTCGGACACGACTGAACGACTGAACTGAACTTAGCATCAGTGCGTCTAGGATGTTTCTTTTGAGCCAGTTAGTTTCACCAAAGAGCATTCCTGCTGTCAGCCTGGGATGCAGGGACCCTGCTGCCCGAGTCTGGGGAACTTCTAGGGGGCTAGAAGTCCTGGTATTTGTTCAGAAATTCACCTAGACTCTGTTTTGTTTGGTGGCCCCTTTTTTGACTTGGTTTGCTTTCTCTTAGTCTAGAACCTTTCTGCTTTACTTTCTGTAGGGAATAAATCTTCAAACTTCTGCCTGTGTACCAGTCTGATAGCTGTCACTTAGATTCATTGGGTAGAAAAGGAAATCTACAAATGAAACTGCTTTTTAGTCAGGCTTTGCCAAAAATTTGTACTTTTGCTCCTCCACCCTTAGTTTTAGAAGTACCTTTTCAATGCATAGTACCAGGCCAAGTGTGTCTGCCTGGAAAAGCAATGGGATTAGATTCCTTTTAAAATCCTTATTATAAAGCAGTTTCCAGTGGATTGAAGACTTCATTGTGAAAGACAAAAGGAGAAGAAAGAGAAATAAGGAGAAGAGGGACAGTTCTAGACCATATAAATAATGCCTTCAGGTCGATAACAAAAGACCAGTAACCCATGGGTGAATCAGCAGAAGACCTGAACAGGTATTGCACAAATGAGAAAATATGAACAACAGAGAAATATCAGAATATGCCTACCATAATAATAATTACAAAAGTTTGCATTAACACCACAAGATAGAAATTAGCAAAAATTTGATACTACTAAATACTGGTGAAGTGTAACTTGGAGGGGGGGAACTTGTGTGCCACTGGGACAGCCATTCTGGGAAACCATTTGGCAGTGCTGTCAAGTGGGACAGTTGAGGTTCCATTTCTTTGTTTTATTTTTTTAAAACTGATCTATAGTTGATTTACAATATTATGTTTTATGTGTACAGCAAAGTGACTTGATTATATATATGTGTGTATATATCTATATTTTCTAATTCTTTTCCGTTATAGTTTGTTGTAAGATACTGAGCATGTTTCCTTCTCGTGCTATATGGTAAATCCTTGTTGTTGTTCTGTTTTTTATATAGTAGTGTGTATCTGTTAATCCTATACTCCCAATTTATCCCTTCCTACCCTTCTGCCTTTAGTAACTGTAAGTTTGTTTTGTAAGTAAGTTCATGTGCACTGTGTTTTAGATTCCACATATAAGTGATACTCTATTTGTCTCTCTGTGTGTGACTTTGTGAGTTAGAGATAGGATGAACAGCAGAGGCGGCCTTCCCGGGGAATGTTCCCTTAAGATCTGTTCACTCCAGAACACAATGTCTTCATTTTGGTGGTGGTCATTAATTTTAATAATTCATAGAAGCAACTATTATTAGTAAGAACAGCAGCTACCATTTCTTGCATATGTACCTTGTGTTAGACCCCAGACGATTTTCTCATTTAATCTTCACAGCAGTGCTACAAGGTAGGCATTGTTATCCCATTTATAATGAGAAAACTGAAGGCATAAAGAGTTTAAGAAATCTGTTCAGGATCACGCTGTTAGAAGGTTGCAGCGCTGGGAGTTACAGCCAGATTTACTGAAATCTCTGTCAGTATTGTCAAGTTGAAAGAGTGACCCTACTGAAGGAAAGGAGAAAAATAATTTAGAAATCATAATGGGCCACAGGCCATAATAAAGTTTTGGGATACTCCTGTGATGTTGCTGTTGATTTACCTCCTTTTTAAAGTCACCGTGACTTGGCATAGTGAGAAAATGAAGGTCCATAGCTCTTAGGAAAAGGAGGTAATATTTTTGTGGACACTCAGTATTTATCATCTGGTAGGGTGTGTTGTGTAATTGAGCATTACATCACCTAAAGTTTTTGTTTTTTTTTTTAATTGGCTTTGTAGAGCAATGATACTATTTCATGTTTTCAAAACACTTAAGGTTTGAATAGATGACTCCTACTCATGGTTCATAAACCAGAAAAACTCAAAAAGTAAGAAGTTACTTCTTCATACTGTCATGTATGGATGTGATAGTTGGACCGTAAAGAAGGCTGAGTGCTGAAGGATTGATGCTTTTGAATTGTGGTTTTGGAAAAGATTCTTGAAAGTCCCTTGGACTGCAAGGAGATCAAACTAGTCAATCCCAAAGGAAGTCAGTCCTGAATATTCATTGAAGGGACTGATGATGAAGCTGAAGCTCCAGTACTTTGACCATCTGATGCAAAGTGCCGACTCATTAGAAAAGTGATGAAAGTGAGAGCAGATTGTGGTTGGTGGAAGAAGTTAAGAGGAGCAAAGGAGATGTTGGATGTAGATTGATTTCTTAAGAGGTTTGATTGAGAAAGGGAGGAGAGAGGCAATGGGGCAGTTGCTGGAAGGACAGGAAAAGCATTTTGTTAAACGGGAGAGAGTGAGTATACAAAATGGAAAACAAAGAGTTTGCTGTTTCAAGATTCTGAGAAAAGGGAAGTGAATGTGATCCAGACAGAGTTGCAAGGAGAGAGAGGTCAGTGGTTGTGATGGGAGGAAAGGAGGCCAGGATAGGACACACAGTAAGTTTAGATTTAGGAAGAATTTCTTCATGATGCTTTCTATTTTCTCTGTATAGTAGGAGGCAGAATCACTCACTGAGAATCTCTTAAGAGGATGGAAATTTCAGGGTTTAAAGAGAAGAAAATTTTGGAGATAGGCTAGGTGCTGGTGCTGTTTTGTGCCCTTGAGTATTGATGTCATCCTTTTACAGTGGAGTGACCCTGCTCCATGTTTAACTTCTGCAGCCTGTCTGCAGACATACAGGAAGTATATAGATCACCGGATTCATCCGGATCATTTGACTACTTGGGTGCGGAAAAAAAAAGAGTGTAATGAAATGATAGGTGGTGGGATGCAATCAAAGCAGGAAGCAAGTGAGGAAAAAGAAGTGCTTTTGGGGAGATGTCATGGATTGGGAGACGATGTCATGGGTTTTGAAAGACGATGTCATAGGTTGGGAGATAATGTCATGGATTCAATCAGTGGAAGTTCCTTGGAGGCTGAGGAACTGTCACAGTGGAAGAGTGTGCAAGCAGGAATACGAGCAGATTATTAGTCAGTATCGGAGAAGGCAATGGCACCCCACTCCAGTACTCTTGCCTGGCAAATCCCATGGACGGAGGAGCCTGGTGGGCTGCAGTCCATGGGGTCACGAAGAGTCGGACACGACTGAGTGACTTCACTTTCACTTTTCACTTTGATGCATTGGAGAAGGAAATGGCAACCCACTCCAGTATTCTTGCCTGGAGAATCCCGGGGACGGCGGAGCCTGGTGGGCTGCCGTCTTTGGGGTCGCACAGAGTCGGACACGACTGAAGTGACTTAGCAGCAGCAACAGCAGCATAGTCAGTATAGTCAGAGGGCATATTTGAAATACTTAGCTTGGAGGGGCTACAGTTAAATGCTGGAATCTTTAATGTTGGGTAAAGCTTTTCAGCAGATGGCGAGACTGGGCAGGGAGATACCAGGCAACACATCTTGGGGAACCAAAAAGGAAGATGGTGTTTTCTGGTCCTGCTCCTTAGTTGTGCTGATGGAGCAGGAGTCAGCTGATCAAGAGGTTCCTGGAGTGGCTGCTATTCGCTTGGAAGCCCCAGGCCACAGCGAAAGTGTGTCCTGCTGTGGATTGCTGGGAACTGACTGGCTCCCCAGGCTGATCCCATTCATTTTATCTCATCTTCTATCATATCCCATTTTATGTGAAGCTTTTGGATTCCACTTACCATGAAATTATTAGGGTCTCATTTCTCTGGTTTACTTATCATCATGGAGCTCTGTGCTGTTTTTTAAGTCATAGTGATACATTTCTATGGATTCATCAGGATTTACTTTACATTTTGAGCAGTGTCTTGTGTTTGTTAGAGTGTGACTAGGGCTTTAATCAGCAACTGAAACAGAGATGCCAACTGGCTTATATGGATCTTAAGCTTTTGATTTGGCTTCATTCCCAGGTGTTTACCAATAGAGCTACAAATAATGACCAGCAAGAAGGCAAAAGGATGCGTAAATCTACTAAGAGAACCACATAAATGCTGAGTGTTAAGATTTCAGTGTATGTTATGTATTGTGTCCAGAACCACCCTTTTCTGGTTTACAATGGGAGTTTTGGGAAGTTTTGGGAAGCAGAAATTGGGTGGGATGATGATTGCAACAGAGCTGGAGAGATGGTTGATGATGGCAAGGGGAGTCCAGCAAGGTGGATTGCAATCAAGGGGCCTTTGAAGTCAGGGAACTCATTGCCCTTTAGAGAGAGTTGCAGGGACTGGGAACTTGGGTAGTGGGTCTAGCAAAGGGAAGGAAGCGTGGGCCTAACAGTTTTCAACAATACCCTCGGTACCCAGAATGATGGTTCAACAAGTCTCCTAGTTCTGGGTTGGAGGCTATTGGTTCAGAGATGAATGATAACAAATGCCACTGTTTTGAAGAAGAAATAAGTTTATTAAGAGACAGATATCATTAAACCAGAGGACAAAAGGGCATGTGAAATTCAGATGTTCAGATAGTATCTACTCTCTGTATTATCCAGTGCTGAAATGAATCATTTTCTTTGGATTTATATACACAGTTTAGTGAAAGAACTGGAATTTCTATGGCTTGCCTGGGATTCAGAGCAAGTTTAAGACTAATGTTCAACAAAGGTGCAGACAACTGGTGGTTCTACTTTGAATCTTCAAAATGCCAAAGCCCTCTTCTCTCCAGATGCTTTTGTTTGCCTTTCATCTGTCATCTGAAGAACATGGGGTTTCTCTTACCAGGCCAAAGGCACATGAAGTCAGGGCGTCATTTTGTAATACACTGGCAAAGATATTCAGAGTTGCCTGATTTTCTCTCTGCATAAACATCTCCATTTTTCTAAGGCAGAAATAGACTCTGCCCAACAAGTCGCTCCATATCTAAATGTCAGCGTGATGGGGACGGTGCCCCCTGGAAACACTTGCCATGGTGGCATTTTCGGGCAGATGCTATCAACTATTTTATCATGAGAGGTAATCTTTGGCACTTCTCTCTGTGTAGACTGGTGATGTACATCGAGAGAGACAGCAGAAAGACCACTCCAGGCAAGGAGCAGCAAAGCGGCAATGAATACCTGTCCCGATGCCTTGACCTGCTCATCTGTCACGTCGTGCAGCAGCTGCCACGTATCCTGGGTAAATTGAAGTCTCGTCCGTTCTTAGGCCCCTTCCTGCTCACCTTTCTGTGACTTGGCTTTTAGGCATCTCTTCTCTTTTTGTTCTTGATGGTCTGTTTTTTACAGGCGGGTGCAATGACACTTCTTGAATGTGTAGTGTCAAAATTTCAACGTGCCTTTTCTGTTATCATAAATATTTTGTATCAGTGACATGATTGAGGCAATGAGTAGGCTAAAGGGCTAAATTAGGTTACACTGAGGTGTCATCTTGCAGTCCTGGAAAAGAAAAGGAAAACATTTTAATTGGTGAAAATTGGACTTAGGCTATCATTTTAGGAACTTTTCTCAAGATTTCTGTTTGCATAATTTGGAAGAAAAACATTTTTCCTTCAGGTTGTAACTGCAAATTTATTTTTTCTTACAATAATTTAAAAGTACATGGGCATCAAAATTTAATATTAAAGAATTTTGATATTAAAGTTTGAAAATTTCGTTGGTTTGAAAAATTTAAGATGAAAGTAATAATGATCTGCAAAGGATGTTTACTACAGCTAACAAAATCTATTATTCCAGTGTTATTTACAGATGCGAAAATCATCTAAGGAATGTGTACATTTAGTTTAAAATCGCATTCTATGCTTTCCCAGCAGATGTGGCTATAAACCAGAAATGTTTAAAATGTTAACTTTGATCCAGCCAGTTATGGTAAAAGATATTTAGATTCAGAAATTCAGAATATTAAATCAAAGTAATGAAAATGTCTTCATGGCTGATTGACAGTAACTTTTTGCTCCTTATTAATAATGTGGGAGAGTTTTGCCTGTTCATGACTGAAAATAGAGCTTTTCAAAATTTATTTGAATTGTAACCCTTTTAAAATCTCCAGACCAAAGGCTACAATCTGGTCAATTGGTAGCTGACTTTCTTTTTATATGACTCATCTTGTCTTAGAAGATGATGATGAGATTCATATATCTAACAAGGCAAGGTTTATTTATTCTTGGACTTCCTACCCAAGGGACGGCGGAGCCTGGTGGGCTGCCGTCTGTGGGGTCGCGCAGAGTCGGACACGACTGAAGCGACTTAGCAGCAGCAGCTATCCAATGGGAAGTTTTGGGAATTGATCTCTTATTACTACCATCCTGCATTCTATTAACAGAGAAATGTAATCTATGACCTGTTAGCTTATAATTCTTAAAATAACTTTTTCCTGTTTACGAAAGTAATGGATACTCGTGGTTGATATTTGGAAAGTACAAAAAAAGAAAAATCACTTTTATATTCTGTTTTAAATTTCTAGATGAGAGATCAATCTTATATCCATCTTGTCCCCAGAGGCCACAGCTTTCTGTTGTAATGTCGAGAGTTGGGAATAAAACAGTGCAGCGTCTACCCACATCTTTTATTTGGAGATTATTTCCCGTAGCAGTCCCATTAGTATTTGGCCCACAGCTAGTGGTCCCTAAGCATTTGTGGTCTCTAACCTCACATGTGCTCTGGGATGTGCTTTGCAGGTGACATTCTTAACGCCCTGGCTAACGTTTCTGGTCGTAAACACCCATCCACAGTTCAAGCGAAACAGCTGAAGATGTGTCTCCCCCTCATGCCTATAGTGCTTCACCTGGTAATGTCTCAGGTATCGTCTTTTTGGGGGAAAAAAGTGGAGCTGAGAAACGTCAACTCAGACAAAACATTATCATTTCTTCCTTATTCATGGCTTTCAGGATTTAATATATGGAAACTCTCATCACACAGGTATTTCGACCTCAAGTTGTAACAGAAGAGTTCCTTTTCAGTTACGGAACTATTCTTGTGAGTAACGCTGAATTTTTCATGTTCCTAATAAAAATGTGGCTGTCCCTACTGTTTGTGGGATTTGGTGTCAGAATGAAGTAATTTTAAAATCTTAGTGGTATTTATTTGTCTCTAGGGAAGTGACCTTTTTGTATTTTTATCTGTTGACTGTAATAAAATTTGACATTTGGGGAAAAATACATTCTCTCTTGATAATGCATTTTGTTTAGAGACAGGCCCAGGTAGGATAAATAAGTCCATAGAAAAGATTTTTATAGTGTTTGGTATTAAACATCATGAAAAAAATTAAAATAATGAAATTGGTAAAAATGGAATTCTGGAAACATAATTTACTTTGGCTAACATCGTCCAGCTATGTATAGTGTCTCTTTCTGTGATGACATTTCTCTAAGTGGAGCTCAATTTAACCTTATCTTTAATTTTAATGAGATAAGTAGCAGTGAAAAACAAATCACTGTATTATCTTTCACTTCGATTTTTGCTCACAAAAAAAAGAGTCTTTTTGTTAAGGTTGTGGCTCGTGAATTATGTTATCTTTTCCCCTGGCCTGGAACAGTTATAGTATATACTGTTGATAAAACATCGAGCTGTACAAAGGGAAAACGAAAACATTAGTCACGCAGCCTATTCTGTCTTCCTTTGATGATAATAAACGCTGAGCTGAGATTTTAAAAATGCCACATCAGATAGGTATCTAATTAAAATGAAGTAAATATCTCAATTTTATTGCTGGTTTGGAATTAAAAAAATGATTACCATCCACAAGCGAGAATATAGTTTTTTTAGAAGGTTCATCATATGGTTACGTATGATGTTTTGAAGTATGACTGTTGAGTAGAGAGGTCACTGACTTTTGTAAGCAGTGTGTTTAGTCAATGCAATAATATAGGTTCTTTTGTACTCAACTTCAGATCATTATCATCCTTGAATCTTGAATTCTACAAAGCATGTAATTTTTGTAGCACATTCATGAATTTGCAAATTGTAAGAATTTTGTCTGCCACCTCCTTTAATATCTTTCTAATCTTTTTAAGGACAATATGGGAATCATTTTTAGCAGCACTATAGTTCTATGTTTATACCTCCATTGTATTGACATGTTGATGCCTGATAATAGTAATTTTGCCCTTGCAGCCCTCCTTGGAATATTTTGGCCCAGTGTTTGTTTGTTTGGGCTAGGTAGAATTGTCCTGTGTTCATTCTCTTTATTTTTTCCTCACGTGTAGTACTTTGCTATGCTTACATTAACTGAGTGCAGTTTAGATTCTCAAGGAACTATCAAGATTTTCAAGGAACTCCAATATAAAAGTCTTTGTGGACTTTCACCTGTGTCTTTCAGGGAGACCCCCTCTACTTCCTGTAACCCATCTGCTCTGCCCGAGGAAGGGCCTCCTCCCCTTCTTCCAGGAGGGAGTGCACGCTTTGAGGGGTGGGGGTGTTCAGTAGGGCTCTGTATGGGTTTGCTTCACATTGGGACTTTCAGGGAATGGAAGATAACTTTCTTGGTTCAAAGGTAACTGTGATACTGAAAATTCTTTGGCAGTCTTTCCCTTGATAATGTTGCTCAAGTAATAGGAGTTTATACACACAGTGGAAAAGCTCTCTTGGCTCTGTTGGGGCCACTTTCCTAGTTTGAGTTGTGGCCAGTTCCAGAGTTCTTCTTTTGTTATTTTTCTTACTGCATCTGTTATTTGGCCTTAGCTGTGCGTCCATCTTTCTTGACTTAGCGTTGGCCGCACCAATGAAACACTGGTCCAGGGAGAGGAAGCGTTGGCTGAAGTCACGGACCTGGCTGTGGTTATCCACCCAGTTCTGGTGCCTGTTTCTGTGAGCTGTTGAGAGTTGGCTGTTGCTTCTGTGAGTTGATCCACAGTCTGTCCAGAAGATGCCACAAATACTGTTGTTAGTTACAGTGTCCTTCCAGTGCCAGAGGCATAGTCTTCTCCTCCCTTGGAAGGAGTAGAAGCCCCTTGGAAGGTCACGGTGCAGGATCTGCACATTGAAATCCTTGAGTTTTCTGCTTGAGAACAATTACTTTAAATTTTGTCCACGCAAAGCTTCCCTGGAGTTAACAGGGTTGGTTTGTTTATTTGTGTGGGTTTTTTTTTGGGGGAGGCGCGCAGAAGGTGGGGTGTGGGAAGGCTGCACAGCTATTAATGCCATGTAGGCCAGCGCACAGTGCTTCTCCCATCCTGGGGGCATAAGGGGACCCCACTATTCCTAGGTATACCTTTGGCACTGTGTTTTGAAAGCCTTGTTTTCCTGGTGCTGGTGCTCAGTTGCTCAGTCATATTTGACTCTTTGAGACCCCGTGGACTGGAGCCCAGCAGGCTTCTTTGTCAGTGGGATTCTCCAGGCCAGAATACTGAAGTGGGTTGCTATTTCCTTCTTCAGGGAATCTTCCCAACCCAGGGATCAAACCCACATCTCTTGCGTCTCCTGCATTGGCAGGTAGGTTCTTTACCACTAGCGCCACCTGGGAAGCTCTTTTTAGATAACGTTCCTTTATAAATTAAAGTACCTACTATCAGAAATAATTACAAGGGTGAACTTCCGTTTACTCTCCAGTTTTATTCGTAGAAAAAATGTTCAGTTGACTGATATGTGTACAGAAAAATGGAAAATAAAGGCAAATAGAATAGGACAACAGGCCTGTTGTCCTATTATATTCTAAAAAAGAAAAGTGAAAGTCGCTCAGTCGTGTTTGACTCTTTGCAGCCCCCTGGACTATACAGTCCGTGGAATTCCTCAGGCCAGAATACTGGAGTGAGTAGCCTTTCCCTTCTCCAGGGGATCTTCCCAACCCAGGGATCAAACCCAGGTCTCCCACATTGCGGGTGGATTCTTTACCAGCTGAGCCACTAGGGAAGCCCAGGAATACTGGAGTGGGTAGCCTATCCCTTCTCTAGCGGATCTTCCTGACCTGGGAATCAAACTGGGGTCTTCTGCGTTGCAGGCGGATTCTTACCTACTGAGCTATCAGGGAAGCCCTTTATATTTTAAAAATGCACATTAATTTGAGGTATTCAGGCTTTTGGTCTGCCATTAGTAGCTGTATCTAAGAACTTCTTGGGCTTCTGCTAAAGGAGCTCTCCAGGCACTGCTGGCCTGCCTCACGTGGTGGAGACAGCAGCCACACTTGGTGTGATCTTCATTCATTAGAAGGGCCCTGAAGGCACAGGCTGGAGGGGCTGTTGGAATTTTGCTTCCCATTGGTTTCTGTTTCCATACTGGTACCAGGCATGGTTTGCCTTTTGACCTATAGGTATCATTTTTTAAAAATTTATTTTGATAGAAAAATTCAGGATACTTTTTATATATGGAGGCCTGAGTATAGGCTTTAGCTTTTTTTTTTCCCCCAAGCAAAAGGAAGTTTTGGTCTCTTTATAATTTAAAGAGGCACGTGTTTGGAAGCAATTTAGTAGGACACTTTTTAAACCATTATTAAGCTTTCAAAGGGCCACACAGCTGATGATTGCTGTTTTTACTTCTTATTGGCAGAAGCAATGTGTCATTGTACTTGCCTCCCTCTCCAGTAAGAGGGGGATAAAAAAAGGTACCCAGGGATACTTAATGCAGTAAAGCATCTGGGAAGGTGCTGTGGGAAAGTTCCAAGGTGAACTTGAGCTTAGTTCTTTCCTACCTTCATTGAATTGGGCTGGGAAACAGGAAGCAATGCTATTAAGGAAATCTGTTTGAAAACTCGTGATGTTCACTGTGTTTCTTGTGTCCTTCTGAAAATGCTCTTGACTAATGAGCTGAGGAAGAGGACTTAGTTGTGTTTATTCTTAAGTTCTGGCCTCATTAGTTTATGAAGGTTCAGTGGTTATGTGGTGGCTATAGTTTTTTACAAAGAGAAAATTTTCAAATGAAAGAAATGATGAAATGATTCTGGTTTTCACACCAGAATGTGATTATAATATTCATCATGGGCTTTGAGATAGTCAGAAAAGACCCTCTCCAGATTTTTATTTTAAGTGAGTGTTGGTCTGTTGATAGATTTTGACTTCAGCTGTAGAAGATAACGCAGAGAGAGGGTACTCTTATATTTTTTATTATTTTTTGGCTGTGTCACACAGCTTGTGGGATCTTGGGTTCTGGCAATGAAAGCACCAAATCTTAACCACAGGACTGCCAAAGAATTCCCTTATATTAAAAAAAAATGATATTATGTATTTATTCATTGCCACATGAGTGTTCTTGTTAGAAAGATTTTTCCTCTTCTTAAAAATTGTTTATTTAAAAAAAATTTAACCCACCCTGCAGTTATATACCCACCTTGCTTAGCTTCTCAGAAGTACTGCACGGTAATGAGGGGCACGGTCTACCCTGGAGTCACAGCTTTCTTTCCTTTTCCGCCTGGATGGGGCCGTAGTTTTGCCCCAGAGTTCTCCACCTAATGAGCCTAGTTGTGGAGTAGGTACCCACCCTTGCTGGTCCCCTGCTGTACTCAGCTTTGAAGCTCACACCATCGGAAGACGCCTGGGGTAGTGTGGTCATCTACAGATTTTTCTGGGTCATTCCCCCTCACTCCGATGGTCTTTCAGCACTGGATTCACTGTCGTCGTTAGAGAATCAGGTATCTGTGTGGAGGTTCCTTCTAGCACCTCATCCTCTCATCTCCTCGACCACCTCTCTTCCCATGGGTGTGTCTTTCCCTCCCTCAGCTGCCTCCACCCACAGCCTTATTTTCCACATCATACTCTCTGGCTACCACACCTAATTTTCAGCTCACTACCCCTGCTCCTCATCCCCAACAGTCCTTTAATTCCTCTGGGACTTAAATTGGCCTCACCACTTTGCACTCACCATCCTGCCCTCCCTGGCCCAGTGACTTGACGATTCTCTTTTCCTGAGCTTCGAGTCCCTGGTTCAGCCCCTGTCCCTACCTTGCCATATACCCACGATCTCTTTCCTGTCCCTCCCTCCATTGTCCTCCTCTGCAAACCCAAGTACTGGTTCACTTTAATTCTCTACCTCCCTCACCCCTACTTTGAGTGACTAAGTATGGCTCAAGAAAAACATGAGGAAAATAGCTGGTCTCACTTTAAATTCATGACTGCTCACTTCAAGCGAGTCCTCTCTGCAGACTGGGACATCAGGTTCCTTTTCCTAATTTATATACCTTCACGCTCACCTGGATGATTGTTCATACATTCCCTCCTCTCCTTGAATCTCCAGTGTCTCCTGCTCTGGCCTCACTCTCACCTGATTAATTCCTATTACACCGAGAATGAAGAGAAAGAAATTGACCTAGAGAGATTTAAATTGACAAATCAATGAAACATTCAGTAGAGATTTTTTAAAAATTAAACAGGGGAAGTATAAGGGAGAAAATAAAAGAACCCTATAGTTTCACCATCTAGAAAACCCTTGTTGCTGTTAAAAAAAGGAAAAAAAAATTAATACATATTCATAGTTAGAAAATTCTAGCAGTGCAGAAAGGCAGAAAATGAGTAGTGAAACTATACTTCCTGGTCCAGTATTCTTCCTTACAGGGAGCCTCTGTGAATGGTTCCTGTGATTTCTGCCTCAAAATTTTTTGTCCACATCTATGTTCATGTGTTACCTACATATTCTTTAAAAATTATACAGAAAAATTATAGTATAAACACTGTTTTGTCTCTTCTGTCTTAAGCTGTAGACATTTAAGTTTATTGAAATCAAAAGATACCTTTCTTTGAATTTTTCAACATCAAATTGTGAAATTATTTCAGCCAAATTGTTGTTAAAATGCCTCTTTTTCTTATTTATTATGTATATAATTTGGCTGAAATAATTTCACCTGATTTCAAAATAGGGATGTGACTTTTGCTGAATAAATAGGGATTTGATGTTGAAAAAAAAATTTCTAATGACTTTTGTGTGTTAACTTAATCAGAGACTTTCTAAGAATGTTATCTTTCCCCTTCTGGATAAAGAAATGAGTGCCTACTTATCACATGAAATTTAGAAACTGTAGAAAAATGTAAAAAGAATATAAAAATCACTTGATTCCTACCACCCGAAGTAAATGTTGGTGAACACACATAGGATTATATGTTCAGGTTTTTTTTCCCTCTGCATAGTTTTTACATCACAGTTATTTTAAAATCTCCATTTATTAACATTTTTGTATTTTTTTCAGAGTCATATTAAATCAATAGACTCAGGAGAAACTAACATAGATGGAGCTGTAGGTGAGTAGATCATGGGACATTTTGTATCTTTGCTTGAAGATTTTGATACTATGATTTTGGACATGTAAATAAACATTTGTAATAATTAACTGTATTTCTAGGACTGATGGCATCAGAAGAATTTATCAAGATCACGCTATCGGCTTTTGAAGCAGTGATACAGTATCCTATTTTATTGAAAGACTATTGCTCTACGGTCAGTTCTGGCTGCTTTCGAAAAAGATATTTTTTGGCTTACTTGGTAACTCTGTCTATAAAGAGATTAGTTTACATATACTTGGTCATACATGTTCCTCACATGAAATAACTTGAAAAAAGCTGCCCCCCGGACAGGATGAACCTAAGAAATCTCTCCCTACCTTGTTGGCTTGTTTTGGGGTTTTTCTTTGCTTATTATTTTCTTTTCCTTCTGGTCCACACCTTACTCAGAGTGTGCCCCTTGGTATTCCTGGCCTAGAGTTTCTCAGCCTTGGCACTGGGCTTCCACAGTGGCTCAGATGGTAAAGAGTCTGCCTGTAATGCAGGAGACCTGGGTTTGATCCCTGGATTGGGAAGATCCCCTGGAGAAGTGAATGGCTACCCACTCCAGTATTCTTGCCTGGAGAACTCCATGGACAAAGGAGCCTGGTGGGCTACCGTCCATTGGGATCACAAACATGCGAGCGACTAATGCTCTCACTTTCAACCTTGGCACTCCGGATGTTTGGAGATGGGCAGTTCCTTGTTGTGGAGGCTGTCCTGGGCATTGAGAGATGTTTAGCAGCATCGCTAGCCTCTACATAGTAGATTTGGAGGCTCTTTCCAGTTGCAGCAATCAAAAAAGTCTCTACACATTGCCAGATGTTTTCTGGGTATGTTTTTCCACTATTGGTAGTAGTCCATCTGCCATTACACATCTGCCACATGTGTCTGTTTCTAGGCTACGTGTTTTGTTTCATGAACCTCTTTGTCTAGCCCTTTGCTTGTACCATCTTATTTCTTTCCCTCATAGTAAACCTGGAAACCATGTCTGCTTCTTGCTTTTTGACATTTTTCCGTTACTCTTGACCCTATTCTTTCCAAATACTTCATAGGATCAGTGTGAGAAATTCACACAACCTCGTTGGAATATTTGTGTGTTTTATATTGGAATTATAGATTAAGTTTGCAATAAGGAGTACATGACCTGAGCCACAGTAAGCTCCTGGTCTTGTTTTTGCTGACTATATAGAGCTTCTCCATCTTCAGCTGCAAAGAATATAAACAGTCTGATTTCAGTATTGACCATTTGGTGATGTCCATATGTAGAGTCTTCTCTTGTGTTGTTGGAAGAGGGTTTGGCCATGACCAGTGTGTTCTCTTGGCCAAACTCTGTTACCCTTTGTCCTGCTTCATTCTGTACTCCAATGCCAAATTTGCCTATTACTCCAGGTATCTCTTGACTTCCTACTTTTGCATTCCAGTCACCTGTGATGAAAAGGACATCTTTTTTGGGTGTTAGTTCTAGAAGGTCTTGTAGGTCTTCGTAGAATCGTTCAACTCCACCTTCTTCAGCGTTACTGGTTGGGGCATTGACTTGGATTACCATGATATTGAATGGTTTGCCTTGGAAATGAACAGAGATCATTCTGTCGTTTTTGAGATTGGATCCAAGTACTGCATTTTGGACTCTTGTTGACTATGGTGGCTACTCCATTCCTTCTAAGGGGGTTCTTGCCCACAGTAGTAGATATAATGGTCATCTGAGTTAAATTCGCCCATTCCAGTCCATTTTAGTTCACTGATTCCTAAAATGTCGATGTTCACTCTTGCCATCTCCTGTTTGACCACTTCCAGTTTGCCCTGATTCATGGACCTAACATTCCAGGTTCCTTTGCAATATTGTTCTTTATAGCATTCGACTTTACTTCCATCACCAGTCACATCCACAGCTGTGTGTTGTTTTTGCTTTGGCTCCGTCTCTTCATTCTTTCTGGAGTTATTTCTCCACTGATCTCCAGTAGCATATTGGGCACCTACTGACCTGGGAAGTTCATTTTTCAGTGTCCTATCTTTTTGCCTTTTCGTACTGTTCATGGGGTTCTAAAGGCACGAATACTGAAGTGGTTTGCCGTTCCCTTCTCCAGTGGATCACATTTTGTCAGAACTCTCCACCATGACCCGTCTGTCTTGGGTAGCCCCACTCGGCATGGCTCATAGTTTCATTGAGTTAGACAAGCTGTATACTGTCAGCAAAAACAAGACCGGGAGCTGACTGTGGCTCAGATCATGAACTCCTTATTCCAAAATTCAGGCTTAAATTGAAGAAAGTAGGGAAAACAACTAGACCATTCAGGTATGATCTAAATTAAATCCCTTACAATTATACAGTGGAAGTGACACATAAATTCAAGGGATTAGATCTGATAGAGTGCCTGAAGAACTATGGACGGAGGTTTGTGACATTGTACAAGAGGCAGGGATCAAGACCATCTCCAAGAAAAATAAATGCAAAAAGGCAAAATTGTTGTCTGAGGAGGCCTTAGCTGAGAAAAGAAGAGATGCTAAAGGCAAAGGAGAAAAGGAAAAATATACCCATATAAATGCAGAGTTCCAAAGAATAGCAAAAAGAGAGGAAAATCTCCCTCAGTGATCAATGCAAAGAAATAGAGGAAAACAATAGAATGGGCAAGACTAGAGATCTCTTCAAGAAATTTAGAGATACCAAGGGAACATTTCACACAAAGGCACAATAAAGGACAGAAATGGGATGGATCTAACAGAAGCAGGAGATATTAAGAAGAGGTGGCAAGAATACACAGAACAACTATACAGAAAAGATATTCATGGCCCAGATAACCACGATGGTGTGATCACTCACCTAGAGCCAGACATCCTGGAATGAGAAGTCAAGTGGACCTTAAGAAGCATTACTATGAACAAAGCTCGTGAAGGTGATGGAATTCCAGTTGAGCTATTTCAAATCCTAAAAGATGATGCTGTGAAAGTGCTGCACTCAATATGCTGCAAATTTGGAAAACTCAGCAGTGGCCACAGGACTGGAAAAGGTCAGTTTTCATTCTAATCCCAAAGAATGGAAATGCCAAAGAATGTTCAAACTACCACACAATTGCACTCATCTCACATGCTAGTAAAGTAATGCTCAAAATTCTCCAAGCCAGGCTTCAACAGTACATGAACCATGAACTTCCAGATGTTCAAGCTGTATTTAGAAAAGACAGAGGAACCAGAAATCAAATTGCCATTGGATCTGTTGGATCATGGTAAAACCAAGAGAGTTCCAGAAAAACATCTACTTCTGCTTTATTGACTACACCAAAGCCTTTGACTGTGTAGATCACAACAAACTGTAGAAAATTCTTCCAGAGATGGGAATACCAGACCACCTGACCTGCCTCCTGAGAAATCTGTATGCAGGTCAAGAAGCAACAGTTAGAACTGGACATGGAACAACAGACTGGTTCCAAATTGGGAAAGGAGTACATCAGGGCTGTATATTGTCACCCTGCTTGTTTAGCTTATATGCAGAGTACATCATGTGAAATGCTCGGCTGGATGAAGCACAAGCCAGAATCGAGATTGCTGGGAGAAATATTAGTAACCTCAAATATGCAGATGACATCACCCTTATGGCAGAAAGTGAATAAGAACTAAAGAGCCTCTTGATGAAAGTGAAAGAGGAGAGTGAAAAAGCTGGCTTGAAACTCAACATTCAGAAAATAAAGACCATGGTATCCGGTCCCATCACTTCATGGCAAATAGTGGACAAACAATGGAAAGAGTGAGAGACTTTATTTTTTTGGCCTCCAAAATCACTGCAGATGGTGACTGCAGCCATGAAATTAAAAGACAATTGTTCCTTAGAAGCAAAGCTATGACCAACGTAGACAGCATATTAAAAAGCAGAGACATTACTTGGCCAACAAAGGCCCATCTAGTTAGAGCTATGGTTTTTCCGGTAGTCATGTATGGATGTGAGAGTTGGACTATAAAGAAAGCTGATCGCCAAAGAATTGATGCTTTTGAATTCTGTTGGTGGTGAACTCTTGAGAGTCCCTTGGAATGCAAGGAGATCCAGGTAGTCAGTCCTAAAGGAAATCAGTCCTGAATATTCATTGGAAGGACTGATGCTGAAGCTGAAACTCTAGTACTTTGGTTACCTGATGTGAAGAACTGACTCCTTGGAAGAGACCCCGATGCTGGAAAAGATTGAAGGTGGGAGGAGAAGGGAATGACAGAGGATTAAATGGTTGGAGGGCATCACTGACTTGATGGACATGAGTCTGAGTAAGCTCCAGGAGTTCGTGATGGACAGGGAGGCCTGGTGTGCTGCTGTCCACGGGGTCGCAAAGAGTTGGACACGACTGAGCCGCTGAACTGAAGTGATAGATTAATTTGCACAGAGTTGACTTCTTTGAGGCTTCTCATCAATGACTATATTTTACCTTCATTGATTTTTTTTTTCCTAACATATAGATCTGGGTGTCTGATCCATGTCATTTTCCTTTTTTCTAAGAAACTTAACATTTCTTACAAGGCAAGGCTACTGGCAAAACATTTCTTCAGTTATTGTTTGTGTGAGAAATTCTTTATTTTTCCTTTTATTCTCTAGGGATAATTTCACTCACACTTCTAGGTTGGTGTTCTTTTTTTCCTTCTCAACACTACAAGTATTTCATTCCAGCCTGATATATCAGGTAAAATGACCTGAGATCAATGAGCTAGCTGTTAGTATGAAGTTTTATGTTTCTTTGGCTAGGAGCCAAGCTGTGTTTACTGTTTGTTCTAACTGTAGGTTTCAGAGGCTAAAATTACACGTAATGTCCCTGTTTTGTCTATCCTGTCGTCTTCGGGTTTTCCTAACAGCGCCTTCTGGAATAAAGCCTGTGCTTTGCAGCTGTCTCAGTTGTAACCCTGGGTTATTACACAGGAGCCCTGATGATGCTGTGGTGAGGTGTGGTGGAGCGGGTAGAGATCCATAGCCCCTAGGTTTAGATCACATGCCTTTTCCGAGCCTGTGCACCTGGGCTGGGACCCTCACACATCCTTCTCAGCACCCCCACCCCCACGCCCCAGTTGGTGAGATGGGGAAGGCTTACAGGGTGTTGGAATTGGATATTTCCCCCCCAGCTCAGGTTTTGGTAGAACCCGAGTAGGTTCAGCTTTTGGTAGAATAATGTCTCTTGAGTCCAGCCTTGGTTAAGGAGAAAAGAATGCCCTAAACATATTTCAGAATGGTTAGTTTTTCCTCTCCTCTGCCAGAAGCATGGACTTTTCTCTGATCTTTAGTCTGAGAATCTGGTGGAGCTCTGGGGGGTCAAGCTTTCGGGAGGTGGGTGGCTGAAGTAAGGCTGGGCTTCCAGGAGGTTTCATCATCTCAGACTCCGACTCTTGGTCAGTTGCTGTTGAAGGTTTTGTACCAGTTACCGGCTCCAGTGGCAGTTTCCGCTCCTGTTAAGCTAGGATTTTCTGTCTTTGCCTTTCTCTTCAGTTCTAGGGGACACTTGGTTTTCTCTGTGACTTTAATTCTCTGATTTATCTGAGAAGAGTTGTTGATTTTCAGTTTGTTTAGCCGTTTTCTGCTTGTGAGCCTGATTATGATAGCTTTCCAGCTTTTTTTTTAGAAGTTATCAATGGTTATCATATTTGTAAATATTTTATATATGTGTGTGTATTTATATTTTGTAAAAGTCATGATATCATAGACACCTTAGTATTTTTATCACTGTTGTAAATGGTGTCTTTTTAAGATTATGTTATTTGATTGATTGTTGTAGGGACATTGGGAAGAGTATTGATTTTTGGCTATTCATTTTCTGATAGTCTTGCTTTTTGGACCATGCTTAATTGTCAAACTTACCGAGTTGGACGTGTAGATAATTTTATTTTAGTCCCACTCCTCTCTTAATATGCTCTCTTAAACCTTCAAGATGGGTGTTGAGCATGTTGATAGGGGTTGATGGTGAGATGTAGTTCTCTTCTTTGCCTGGTTTTTGCTTTTGACATTACTGGGAGTTTAGAGTTTTCAAAATTCCTTTGTGAAATTTGAGGTCTATGCTTCAAGTGATGTGACATCACTCAGTGGAAGAGGGCAAAAAAAAAAATTCCTAGTCCTTACGGTTCTTGTACAACTGTCTAGATATACTGTCATGTGTAAATTTATTTTGGAGGTTGAGCTAGAACAGGGTAATACTGATGGGCCACTACCCATGTGTGGAGATCCTGACCTGTGCAGGACATTCTTTCATCGGTTTGGACAACAGGAGGGTGATGTTGGGCTGTGGGCCACTTCATCTGCCTTTTGTCTGTGGTGAGAACACATGCATATCATAGGATCAGAAATCAATGCAGGTATAAACAATAGGAATTTTATTTATTGTCACCAAAATAGTTCACCAGGTGAGACAGTTGTTTTGAGAATGGGAGTGATTTGTCCTTTCTTCATCATCCGTTTTCATCCTGGGGGTAAATTGTTATTTTGGAGTCGATTTCAAACCATATTTGATAGTGCTCTGTCTGATATAACAAGAAAATCATAGAGGTGGTATGTGTAATGGATTTAGATCTTTTGAATCTGCCTCTCAAAACCACCAAGATTAACTTGTCATAGCACTTTGATGGATTTGTGAAAGCATGAGGATTATGTATCTCCTTTTTCCCCAGCATTTTGATGATTGTTTAAACTTGATTAATGATCACCATCTTAAATGTATATTAATTTGACAGTTCAATGTCAATGCATGCCAGGCAGGTTTTGTATTACATACTAACATTCCTTTCATCAACTCTGAAGGTTTTGATAAACTACTGTCTTGATGATCACAGTGTCATTTTGACCTGACTTGTTCAGGTTGAAATGAGCTTGGTTGTTTATTAAATGTCATGCAGAGTTTAGAAGCTGGGTAAATTTAGCTGTTGATGTTTTTCACCCCTCTGACTAGTGATTTGTCAGTGACAAACGGTGTGGGTAGTGGTTGATATTGTAACGGGTGGGCCGGGTGTGACTGACACTTAGCATCTGAGCATGTGACCCTGGGGGGTGGGCGCGGACTGTGGCTAGAGGCCCACTTGGCCTATGGTCAGTGGGGCAGTGGTCCTCGTGGCAGAAAGTACAATGAGAGGTGGGTCGTGGTCTTCTTTCCCAGGACCTCCATGCCCTCGGGCTAGTGGTGAGGTTGGGGCCCGGGGCCAGGCAGGGCGCTGTGCCCTGCAGGCTCCAGAGCTCTTGCCAGGCCCCCCACTGGCCAGGCCTAGGCCTTGAGGAGATGCAGACCTCTCCTCTATCCCCACTCCATGACCTAAAGGTGGCGGTGGTCATCCTGGCTGTTGGTCCACAGAACTGTGCCCCTGTTAGCCTGAGGGCCACTAGGTGCTGGGTGCCTGGCTCCCTCAGTGACGACAGCTGGGCGGAGTCTGGAGCCCTGGCCCTGAGGATGCTGCCAGCTGAGATCTGCCTCCTCAGCCCGGGAGGGCACTGGTGGGAGGACCGGGCTGGGGACTGGCCTGCATGGGGCCACTTCCTCTTAGCCAGGCCTGGGCCTTGGAGGGTGAAAGTTGAGCCTGGTGACCTTGTCTTTTCTTATCAGAACAGAGAATAACATTTGTTTGGTGAAGGTTTGTGGGAACATTGTGACTAGCTACAAGAACAAAGGATACAACACCTAGAAGTGTGCAACAACTAACCACGCCCCTCGCTCACCTTTCCTATGAAAGGCTTTAGCTGAAAGCTTT
This sequence comes from Giraffa tippelskirchi, assembly GCF_054371585.1. Lineage (NCBI taxonomy): Eukaryota > Metazoa > Chordata > Mammalia > Artiodactyla > Giraffidae > Giraffa > Giraffa tippelskirchi. The sequence goes on along the minus strand of NC_137283.1, from coordinate 13,666,759 downwards.
CAGGGAGTTTGGGGTTTTTAGAGCATGAGCCACCCATCCCCTTGCAGGGCCCTGCACTCAACCTTTCTCTGCTCCAAACTCCGACCTTTGAGTGTTGTTTGACCCCACTGCGCATCAGGCACACAGACAACATTAGTTTTTTGTTTGTTGGGATTTGAATGGAGTCTTTTACGTCTTGTCTTTCAGGTGGTTGATTATATCCTGCCCCCCTTGGTGTCATTGGTTCAAAGCCAGAATGGTAAGTGTGACCATATCAACAAGCACCAGCAGGTACACGTTCTGTTTTCATTCCGACTCCACGTGGTCACGTTCCTTGCATCTCTCTCTCTTTCCAGTGGAGTGGAGACTCTTCAGCTTGCGGCTTCTCTCAGAAACCGCTTCTCTGCTTGTGAACCAGGAGCCTGACGACAGCAAGGAGGTGGTGAATGTCGACTCTGACAACAATCTTCTGGCTCTAATTAGAGATGTCTTACTTCCCCAGTAAGTCCCACATACCGCACTCAGGCAGAGAAGGGTGGGGTGCCCAGGATGCTGCTGTCAAACCAGGTCCAGTGATGGGCTCGGGGTCTCAGGGAGGGTCCTTACGTTTTCGTGTGTGTGCTCTTGCATTCACCGTAGGAGGTCTAGAAAGAGAGGCAGTAACTACAATGCTGCATGGGACCCGGGAGAATCTCAGTCCATCTTCAGAAACATCCATTCAGAGCTTCATCTGTTTTTTTTATAAGGCACGTGGCTGAACTTTTGCAGATTCAAAGGTGTTTGTGGCCAGAAGGAAAAGGTTTATTATTCAAGGTCAGCATGATGAGACTTCTGAACTTGAAGCTGGGACTTTTCCTGCACCTACTCAATAATAATAGGGAAGGAAAGACATCTTCCTTCACTCCTCCCCAAACTCTTGGAGTGGAAATTGTTTAATTAAAAATAATATATATGGGAGAGCTGAGGTGGGGAATAATACCAGAACAGTTAATGAGTATTAATTAACAGAAGGGGTGTATTTTTTACTTTTACTCCATTGCTTACGTAGCAGACACATAATGGAATGACTGCTGAGAGTACCCAGTGCAAATATGCTAAGCTCTAAAATGGCGTGTTATAAATCAAGCAACTCTGTAAATTTTATCAAACAAAAGAAATTGAAGTTAAATAAGTGCATGCCATATATAGTATTGAATAATTTTTTTCCCCCCATAATAAGCAAATGTTAGAAGGTGTGTCTGGCATTAATGTACATGCCTGATCCTGCTTCCTCAGGGCCTGGGCTGCGGTCTGAGTCAGGCCAGCACGTTTCCAAGGATGGCAGCTGCACCAACTGCTCCTTGATATTTGTTAAACTTCTCAAGATCTTTCTCATTAACAAAACATTTTTTTTTCACGATATAGAAACGAGATCTAATTATATTCTGAAGTGTTCAAACACTGCTTGTTGACTCAGGAAGGTATATTTTACGAAATGTGTAGCCAGTGTGTGACAACCCTACTCCCAGCTGAGAGAGCGTGTCTTGACTCATGCGAGCTTGACCCCTGATGGCTTGATGTATAAGGCCAGCCCCTTGGTTCTTTCTGCTCACCATGCTTCTGCAGTTAAGTTTGGGGAGACCCCTGGTAACATACAATGAGAATACTTTTGATACTCCCATGTAAGAAAATGATAATCTATATGAAAAGGAACTAAACTTTGTCATTGGTGCTTTTTCAGTGATAAACTATCAATGAATATATTTTTGGTTGCATTTGTTATGTATGCATATATGCATATATGGTTTGTACTTAATGTGGATGAATATAAGATTCAAATCTTTTTTTTAAAAAAATGATGGATTGCTTGCCATACACTGTGTGGCACGTGGGATCTTAGTTCCCTGACCCGGGATCAAATCCATGACCCCCAGTGTTGGAAGCGTGGAGTCTTAACCACTGGACTGCCAGGGAAGTCCAGAGATTCAGATCTGTCACATGGAACTGATCAATACTTTCACTGCCATCTTACATTTCCTGACTACTTACATATAACCATATATGTATCTTACAACAAAATGCTCAAGTGTAGTTTTGTGCAAAATATATGTTTTTAAAAAAATGTTACGTATGTATTTGCTTTTGGTGGCTTTGGGTCTTTGCTGCTGTGCATGGGCTCTCTGTAGTTGCTGCTCGCAGGCTCCAGAGCACGTTGGGGTCAGTAGCTGTGGCACATAGGCTTTGTTGCCCCGAGGCTTGTGGTGTATTCCCAGATTAGGGGTTGAACCTGTGTCCATTGCAATGGCAGGCGGATTCTAAACCACTGAACCACCAGGGCAGTCCCAAGGGTTTTAAAAGATATCCTTGGGATATCTGTTACCTGACAACTTGTACTGAAATTGTACTGAAGCATTTTCCAGGGCCTGAGATGTCCCCCAAGTATTTCCCCCAATAAAATTTCTTGGCTTAATGTTAGTTTGTTAACACCTATGCACGTTTATCTAATTTCGTTTCTAAAGTCTGCCCATTTTTGGAACAGTTTTTAGTGTAGAAAGTATTGATTCTATAACTTAGTGCTCCTGTTTTATTCATCTGAGCTGTAATGAATAATAGTATTTCCTTTAATGTGCATCTGTACCTTTTCCAGAGGTGAGGAATTAAAGAGGAAAGCACAAATGTAAATCACCTGGCAATTCAAGAACAAATGTAACGTAGATGAGCTCAGGTCTTTGTTCAGCAATTTGAAACGTACTTTGGATAATGGTATGGGATTTACTGGGATGTAGTGTAGAATGTTTTCAAAGCTTGTGGACTGATTCTCATGTGAAGCGCAGGTCTTGGCTCTGCATTTCATTCTCTAAGCCTCAGTTTCCTCATTTATAAGATGAGGATAATAGTCTCTAATTCAGAAGATTCAAAAATGAGGATTACATGGGATGCTTCTCTTAGAGCACTTAGTGCAGCATGTGGGGCATAATATGCTCTAGACAGATACGGAGCTCCACTACCCTTATTATTAGGAGCATTATTATACTCTCTCATATTAAACTCTAAAATGAAGATTGTGATGGTACAGGAGGTGTTAGTCACTCAGTTGTGTCCTACTCTTTGTGACCCCATGGACTGTAGCCCACCAGGCTCCTCTGTCCATGGAATTCTCCAGGCGAGAATACTGGAGTGGGTTGCCATTTCCTTCTCCAATGGTACAATAATAGTACATATTTCATAGGAGTGGCCATTAAATAGTTAATAATAATTGTGCCTACTTGTCATATATAGTAAGGGCTCAATAAGTAATCTGTACAAACTTTAAAAAATGAAATATAACTGATGCATTCATTTAACTTTGATAATGGAAAACCAGAAACCTTGGCAAGGAATTTGGCCTCTGAAGATAGCTCTTGGTAATTATAAGTTTAGAAATGCTCATAATGGTATGTACGTATAATGGCTTAAGAATAATGAAGTTTCTAGAGTTTATAGGAGCTATGTAGCACCTGCTTCAGTGTGAAAATAGACATATTATTGTTGAACCTTTTAATTTTGTTAAAGTTTTAGTTATCTTTGACTGTAAACACTACTGTAGATAAAGCCACAGTGATAATCTTTTCAGTCTTTTCACCTGAAAGTGTTGTATTAGGACAGTTTTATTTGCAAACAGTGATACTTAACTCAGACTAACTTGCTAAGTAATTATTTTCTCACATAACTAAGAAGTCGGACTTGTGCTGGTGTCAAACACAGCTGAATCCAGGGGTTTGAATTATGTCTACGGTACTGTTTATGTGTTATCCTCAGCATCTCTACTCTGCCTGCATCTGTGCGGCTCTGTTCTCAGAGAGGCTCTTTCTCTGTTAAGTGGCTCCCGGGTGATGATCCTAGGGGAAGAGTGGATTTCTCTTCCGAGAGCTGTTGTAAAATTTCCAGAGAGCACAGTAATTTAATCTTGTTAAGTACCATGTAAAACGTTGTTCCAGGTGCTTCTCAGAACTGTGGTATGATTTGAATGAAAACTCAGTTGTAAGAATAAATATCACATTAAAGTAAATATTAGTTATGATTCTCAGAGAAACAGAATAGGATGTATGTGAGTGTGTGTGTGTGTGTGTGTAGAGAGAGTGTGAGAGTGCAAAAGAAATCTATTATAAGGAATTGGCTCACATGATTATGGAGACCAGGAAGTCCTAAGATTGGCAGTCTGTAAGCGGGGACCCAGGCAAACCGATGGTATGGTTCCAGTTTGAGTGAAGGCCTGAGGACCAGGAGAGCTGAGAGAGTGAGTCCCAGTCTGAAAGCTGACAGGCTGGAGACTCAGGAGGACTCAGTGTCTCCATTTAAGTTCAGAAGCAGGAGAAGACCCCATGTCCCAGCTCAGGGAAGTGGGGCAGGGGGAGTTCCTTCTGATTGAGTCTTTTTGTTCTGTTTTGGCCTTCAGTTGCTGAGATGAGGCCCACCCACATTAGGGAGGGTAATCTGTGTTCCTCAGTCTATTGAGTTAATCTCATCTGGAAATACTCTCACTGATGCGCTGAGAATAACTGGTGACACATCAGTAATGAAACCTTCGTGGCCTGTGGCCCAGTCAAGTTGACACATAAAGGTAGCCATCGCCCCAGCTAACGTAGATATCACGAGTAAAGGACTTACTATGTGAGCTGCAAATACCAAAAAACTGTCACCTCTTGTTACTGTCCATGCTTTGCTTTCTAAAGGGATGAACTTTGGTTTCAAGTGTTTGTTTAGTGCCTTTCGTATATGGAAGATTATATAATACGACTTACAGAGAGTCGGTGTTTGAGTTAGACTTTGAAACCTGAGAATGATTAGATAGAAGAGGAAGGGATACCCTAGGCTGGAATGGGGTAAGCACAGGCGTGGAAGAGGCAGAGCCGTGGGCAGTAAGCAGACCAGCTCATTTCCAGCAGAAATCTGCATGTAAGAGTTCCGTGGAATAAGCTTGGGAGAAAATGTCTTCTCTCTTCATCACCCTGATTATTCACTGATACTAATTGAATCCATCTTATTTCACAGGCATATTTCTAATAATGACCACGATAGGCGCCGTCTCTGCCTTTGTGGAATGTATTGGCTGGTAGAGCCAGATAGTTCAGAAATTAGTAATTTTTTAATGGAAGAGGTTTGTAAGTCATAAATGTTCACTTAAGGACACTGGACCGTACTGTGCTCTGCTGTGTGTGACTCTTTGCAGCCCAGGGACTGTAACTCACCAGGCTCCTCTGTCCATGGAATTTCCCAGGCAAGAATACTGGAGGGGGTTGCCATTTCCTTCTGCAGGGAATCTTTCCAACCCAGGAATTCAACCCAGGTCTCCTGCATTGCGGGCAGATTCTTCTTTACTGATTGAGCTACAAGGGAAGCCATTAACGTGTTGTACATCGATAGAAAAACTAATGGAATGTTTAGAGTTTAATTTTCTTATATTGTTAGTTAATACTGATATCCAAAGTTAAAGTTGTGATGGGAGCATCCCTTTTTTGTTCCTGACATGGAAATGTCCATAACAGAATAGTATTCAGACTGTGGTCAAAGTAAACCAGCGTTCTGGGCCATGTTAACAGATAAGCTGTAGGAAGTAGTGTCTTTGTGGCATATAATGTTGAGAAATCCTGAGCTTAAAAAAGTTAAATGGGTAAAAATCAAAAGCACACAGACTATTTCAGGAAGAACACATGTTCCAAAGCATGTTTATAAACATGGTACAGACCCACAGTTTAAGAAATGTGGCTTCCATATTTATTTAATGTATACTGAAGTAAGGGGCTTCTCAGGTGGCACAGTGGTAAATAATCTACCTGCCAGTGCAGGAGACACAGGTTCGATCCCAGGGTCGGGAAGATCCCCTGGAGAAGGAAGTGGCAACCTACTCCAGTATTCTTACCTGGGAAATTGCATGGACAGAGGAGCCTGGCAGGCTCTAGTCCGTGGGATCACCAAGAGTCGGACACAACTGAGTGACTAACACACACAGTGCAGTACTGGGCTTAGTCCTTGTCTGAAGACTCAAGGAAAATTCTGCTTCCAGGCTCATTCAGGCTACTGGCAGAATTGTTTCTTGTGGTTTGTACTGGTTTTTCAGGGCTGCTATAACAAATTACCATATAGAGACCGGCTTCAAACAACAGAACTGTTTTCTTTCATGGTTTAGGAGGCCAGAGGTCTGACATCAAAGTGTCAGGAGGGTTCTTTCTTTTAGGGAGACTCGGGGGGAGAGTTGATGCCTCTCTCCCAGCTTCTGGTAGCTGTGGGCATCGTGGATTTATGACAGTGTCCCTCCAGTCTGTCTGTATTTGTGTGGCCTTCTCCCGTGTGTGTCAGCTTCGCATTTTCCTCTGCCTCTTTCTCTTGTAAGGACATCAGTCATCATGTTTAGGGCCTACCCTCCATTCAGGCCCATCTTACCTGGAAATCTTCAACTACATCTGTGAAGACCCAAATAAGGTCCCATTCACAGGGTTCAGGACTTGAACATATCTTCTGGGGGCCATTATTTATACAGCTGTACACAGTGGCAGGACCAAAGCACCTATTTCTCTGCCACCTCCTGGTATTTTAGGTGCCCAGAACTCTCTTCACGTGGCCCCTCCATCTTCGAATCAGCAGCAGTTTGTCAGATCCCCCGCATGCTTGCCGTTTCCCTGACTTCCTCCTTGGCCACCCGCTGGAGAAAGCTGTCTGCTTCCTGAGCTTGGTAATGTCAGTCATTGGCAGTCTGGATCTTGTGATTAGAATATATTTGTGTTCAGATCTCCGTCCTGCCATTGACTTGGTGTGTGTACTCTCACTTCCTCCTCCCTCCCCACCTCTTCTCTCCATTTTTTCCCTTTCTTCAAGACAGTTGGGATGCCAGGAACATAAATGTTATCTGTATGATTAATGAGAAAAAGTTTTTTTTCTCTGAGAAGAAAGATAAACCCCATATACTCAGAAAATTGGCATGATTTTTTTCAGCAGAGACAAGATTTAATTTTAAAGGTTGCTGCAGAAGAAAAAGAGGCAATATTTAATGGAGCTTAAGCCCAGAGTGACCTTATTAATTAAAATCGTTACTGCTCAGAAGTTTTATATCAAAGTTTTGATCAGTGAAATCTTAACACTGAAAGTAGACTTCTGACTGAACATTTTTTTCTGTCGCTTTTTACATAAAGGGAGGGCATTGCTCTTTCAGTATTTAGCTATAAATGGGACTAGATCATCCATTCAGGGAACACATCATTACTCTTCTTAGGGAAGAGGAAATTCTAATATTCATACAAACATAAAGAATGTAATTTGAACTCCCTTGTGCGTTCATTCATGGGAGGTTTAAAACCCTTCCTCTCTTCTCTCCCTCCTTTCTTTCTTAATTCATTCAGTAAATGATATCAAGAGACTTCTGTGTCAGTCACTCAGGATATTATGGTGAGACAGACTGAATCCCTGCCTCTTGGTGCTCTTACAGTCTAGTGGGTGAGACTAAACAAATGAACACATGGGGTGATTTCAGTTCATTGTGAGCGCTGTGAAGAAAAAGCAGAAGGGTGTAAGTAGATGGAGAATGACACCTGCCGTATCAATAAAGGATGGCATGGCTGCTGCAGCCACCCCAGACTGTGTACCCTGGGGGGGTTCAGGTTGGAGAAGAGAATAGGTCCTTGATAGCTAAGGTGTGTATCAAAGGAATGACTTCAGTAATCCCAGACTCTTGCATCTTCCCATACAGAGAAAAGTGCTAGATTCATTACCTTGAGATGGCTGGTTTTGCTTTAACAGTAATCCTTTGTTCCGACTATCTCCCTGTTTTTTGTTACAAAAATGCCTATATATCCTGGCTCCTCCCTTCCCTCTTTGTGCAGTCTCTCAGAGCTGTCTGGGAGGCTGCCTCTCAGGTTAACTCCCCAGCAAGTCTGCCGAATAAAAGGTGCCTCAAGTTTTAGTTTATGCTTTTTTTTCACCTCAGTTGACGCGGGGAATGGAGGGAGAGCTTATTTTATTTAGGTAGCATATCAAGGAAGGCTTTATGCCAGGTAGCAAGCCATGGGGGAAAATGTGCTGTGAAATTTGCCTTTGGTAGATTGGAACCACTTTGCCAACACATTTTTGTTCTATTTTCGTATTTTCCTTTAGCTTTGAGTGTTTTGTATTGAAAAGAGATCATGCTGATATAAATGTGTTTACAGTGTTTTTATGACAGTAGGGCATTCAGCATTTCTCTCCTGGGTAAAGTGAGTATTGTCTTTTTTTTTTCTTTTTCTTCTGTTTTCTAATTCTCTTGTGACCTGTACAATCATTAGGGCTATAATGACTTCATAAATTATTAAGACTTTGTTTTTCAGAATTTCAGAAAGGACTGTATCCTTGACAACTTAGAATTGTATTTCCTTTTAGGAATATGAATTTATAAATGGGTTTTATTGTGGCAACACATTGTAGAGTTTGTCTCTGAAATCATACTCAGCAAAAGTCTTGAGTTTCACTATCAAATTTCTGTGTTGGTGGCTCAAAAGACATCCAGATGGTTCTCTGTATTGCATCTTTGTCTTCTTTAACTGCAGTATTCTGTGTTAAAATAGACATGAACTTGACCGTCTTTGATGGGAATCAGGCTATATAGGAGTATTTCATTTTCAGCCTTTCCTTAGATAAGCTTTTTTTTTTGGCAGATAATATTTAAATATTTTTGTACCAAATGAAAGTTCTACTTTTTTCCTTCTACTTGAATCCTTTTATGTTTCTGAGTGTTTACCTAAATCAGTGCATTTAGATACATAGATACAGTGATTTTTCCTCCCTTGGGGGAAAAACCTATGAGAATCTAAATTGGGATAATTTGAGGAGTAAGGATAAATATTCTTTAATTCTTCTGAATCAGAATAATTCTAGTGCTCCAGTTTTTTGGATAGTATTTTGTAAACCTTGAGTATTACTTTATTGAAGTCATTTTTTTTTTTTTTTGGAGCCTTTTGGGCCTTTATAATTAAAATTTGTTGTTGATTTTATCCAAGAAGCCAGACATTAGGGCTTACTATCTGAAATTATATTTAGTACTTATTTTGAAGTCTTACACCTTTCTCTCACTTACAAAATGTTATATATGTGTGTGTATATATATCTTCCCACCATTTGTTTATTTGTCCATCCACTTATGTGTCCAGGTTACTGCTGATATACTTGAATATCTATGCATTCATACAAGACAAGAGAGTATTGCATAGAACTCTGGTCACATAAAAACACAAGATTGGAAAGTCTTAGGATATAAACTCAGTTCATAAAATTTTTTGACTCAGTTCATAAAATTTTGGAGTTGACTCAGGATATCACCTAGTACAGTTGGGAAGAGCTTGTACAGAAAATGCCAAGAAGAGTTGGTTATCTACCCCTTTCTCATAGCAGTCCAGGGTAAGTTCTCAGCCTTCTCTCAGGGTAGATTTCACCTCCATGTTTTGATGTTTGGCAGTCTTCTTTTTATCTAACCGTACACATCTCTTTCCTTTAAGCTGTTTAAGCCTGGAATTCACCCTGCATTGTTACAAATGCATTTTAATATACTGCCTTCCTCATAGCTTTCTCTTGCTCAGAGACCTTGAAACCTTCAGAATGCAGAAAATAATATCAATAGTTCTTACCCAGCCATTCAAGATTCTCATTGTTTTGCCTCTTGCCTCCCATTTTACGTTAACATCTGCCTCCTCCACTAATGGTTTCTCCATTCCTAATGAGATTTACTCAGTACTTTCTGAAATTTCCTCCTTGCAGCCTGTCTCTTCCTCCAGACATCATACTGTGAATATCTATACTTATATAACACTAATTTATTGAATGTCTACACCTATGTTTATAAATGTTTTAAAATCATTGAACAATTCTGGCCAGTAAGTATCTAGGAGTTCTCCAGTGTTTCACTATTATATTTATTGCTATACAGGCCTTTTTCAGGGCTATGTCTTTGGGTGCATACTGATTTCTCTTTGTTGAATCTCTAGAGATGGAACCACTGTGTTAAAAATGACAACATTCATCATGTTTGAGCAGTTTTTTCCAAAGATAGCAAACGATGTATACAACCAGTTTCTCTTTATGAAAACTGCCTATTTTTCTGTACTCTTACTAGCTTCAGCTTGCATTCCTTCTGATACTCATGATGTTGACCATCCCCCCATGTTTGTTGGCCATTCATATTCTTCTTATGTGTATTTTCCCCTCCCCTCCCCCACTGTGGGATTGTTATTGGTTTGCAAATAGCTCTTTATATATTAAGAATGTATAAAATGTACTAAAATTCTGTGAATAATTTTTCCCTAATTGATTTGTTTATGGTGATTTTGTCATTGAGAAATGCTACTTTAAAACTTTAAAGCTGTGAAATTTTGGGGTTCATTTCTCATTTGTTGTCATGCTGTGGAGGCCTTCTCACTCATGAATATGTGAATGTTTATTCATTTTAGTACTTCAACAAAGTTAAAAATTTTTTACTTGAATTTGTAATTTATTCATGATATATTTTCATAAGATATGGCCTGACTGTTCTGTCTTCCTTTCTATAATGACTCTTTCTTGTCCAGTGTTGGATCACCTTTCTTTCAATTTGTGTCTGTTCTCGATCCCACCCTACACTTAACAGTTCTAGTGGCTTTGTAAGGTGCTTCAGCTTTTCATTTAGCAGGCTCTTCCTCATTGTATCCCTTGAAGTCCCTTGGATGTTCTGGAACCACTCTTTTCTCCCAAATTCTCCACTGAGACGTGAAATGTGATTTCGGGGTTTAATTCCAGCATAGTGCACTTCTTTATGACATTGTGTCTCTCCTTTGCCTCAATCAAATAGGCCCTTCCTTCCACTTGGCCAGTTCTTTGGTCATACTCCCAGAAGAACTTCTCACAATAATCCATAGTTATTTAGCTAGTCTGTTTAAATGTTCTGCCAGACTGTCTCATTGGACACTGGTTTCTCTAGGCACTTAACAAGGTAGGGAAGAGTCTGTCCCTTAAATCCCCAAACATGTAATTTTACAAGCTTTCTCTCCTCTCAGATAGAGAATTTAGTATGAATGACTTTTTTCCTCTGGTTTCTAACTGTTTGGGACCTAGCAAAGACTCCATATCTGGGGAGGATCCTAGAAGTAAAAGAGTAGGCCCGGTCTTGGGTTCCTATCTGGACAGCATGCTTTTATTTCGATAACAATCTCAGTCTCTGACTCATGGCACTCAGTGCTCCTCCCCAGCCCCGGCCATCCAGACGGGCCAGCTCCTCACTGGCCACTGTCCTTTATAGCCATTTCAGGAGTCTGGATTATCATTGGTTTTTTTGTTTGTTTGTTTTTGTTTTTTCCTCCAAGTGTCATTCAAAGGAGTGCAAAATCCATTTACTATCAGCTCAGTTGCTTTATCTCTCTTGAGAAGACAAGCTTAATATATCTCAGCATTTTTTGGGCTAGTTTTTGCTGGCTATTACAAACCTATCTTTGATTAAACTAAAATATATTCAGCATATCAATATTTCTATTCTGAACCGATCCATTATTTGTTTTACCCTTCTTTTTCCAAGGGGAGAAAAACAGCAACATTCTTGGGGAAAATTGTCACGCATAGGCTGGTACAAGTTTCGCCCTTCTCTTCTGTTTCAAGGTTAGATAACCTCAGACAACTTCAACACATTTGTATTGTATTTCAGACAGTGAAAGTTTGATCGGTGTTTTGTTTTTAAATGTAGGCTTTACATATTCTTGTTCAGTCCATTTAAAAATATTTCGTATTTTTCAGTCCTCTTGAGATTGTTGTTCTCTATTACATTCCTAACAATTTGTGTGTTTATCCTCCTGTACGTTCTATACAAGCACATGAGTTAAATCACATGGGAAGCTTTTTAAAATTCATAAGTCTGTAGTCCTTTTCTCAGTGATTCCAGTAAGTCTGGAAGTGGGGACGGGGGGCTGTCCAGAGCAAGTGAGTGACTCATAAGAAGTTTCTCATCCCCTCGTCAGCTGAAAGTCTCTGGCTGACAATTTCCAAATACAAGTAACCAGTAGGAGAGCGCGTTCTTCTCTTACCTCTGACTGTATTTATTGCTGCACTCTAAACTCAGCAGTGCCTCTGTTTCCCTGTTAAGTATATGTGCTGTGAAGGCTTTGCTTAGCAGGTGGGGCATGGTTCAAATCCTGCACATAATGAAGAAACTGGCGCTTGACTGCCTTGTAGAAGAGTAGTTCTGAGGCTTTGGAATATTCTTGCCAGATAAGAGAGTCTCTGTATCCCTGGGGCCTTGAGCCATGCCAGATACTTCTGGACAACAGTGTGAATTACAGTGGGGCATTTTGACTGTGACTCCCGAAGGGGCTAGAGACAGGGCAGTCACTAAGGTACTCTATGCCTAAGGAACTGACCCCTGATAAAACCCTGCATGCCTGTGCTTTCCTGGCTGGGAGTGCTTCACAAATGCTACCACGCATTGCTGCTGGGAGGACTGAGCCCTGTCCACACAGCTCCACTGGGAGAGGACGGCGAGAAGCCTGTGCCTGGTCCTCCTGGACTCGACCCTGTGTCTTTCATCTGCTGATTTTAACCAGTTATTCTTTCTCTGTAAGAAACCGTACTTAGGAATAGAACAACCTTTCTGAGTTCTGGGAGCCCACCTAGCAAATAACTGAACCTAAAGGTAGGCTTGGGTGTCACCAATTTAGGATAAGAGCTTTTTATTTCATAAAACTATTAGAGAAAGGGATAATGCTGTGTTGTTCCTGTTTTGAAAAAATTCTGAATTGTAAGCTTTACATTTTTTTCACCTCCAGAAATGTTCCTTGATTTTTGTTTTTTTCATATGATAGAATGTCTTACTCTCATCAATTTGATTTGTTTTTCATTCTTAAAATTACTTCTGCTTGGTTTTGCTGTATTTTTTTTAACATTCTCTTTCTTACTGTTTTATTTATGATTTTATCATGAATGATTGGTGTTTTGTCTTCTATCTTTATCATACATGGGCAAATCTTTAATTGCTACAGTTTAAAAATATTTCATAAGAAAAATTACTAAAATATGGTAGTTTCTGACTCCTTAAACAGAGCAGTCTACCCAATTTAACATTTCCTTGATTGACTGCCCCCATGTTGAACATCATGGTGTATAACGGGCTCTCAGGTCCCACTGGGGACTGAGCGCCTGCTTCCTCTGTGTTAAATGCTCCCTGAACTGCTCTCTGCTAGGAGTTCTTGGGTTTGCTTTCTTTCGTGTTTCCTATGCTTTCAAGCTGCGCTTCTTTTAATTCTTGGGTTGCCTTTCCGTAATAGTCCCTTTCCTCCCTTTACTTGGCTCTTTCTTTTTTAATCATTGTGGGCTCAGAAGCTGCATAATTAAGCTTATTATGCAATGATTTCCAAAATGAGAGTAAATAGGCTCTGAGTAAGAGCCTGGGGCCCTGTTTTCTAGATGATAAAGCTTTCGCTCCACATCATGGAATTTTAAATACGCATTTTGGGTTTTTGGAGATGTTTTGCTTCCTTGTTAGTTGTTTCAGAGAGTTAAGCTGTAAAGTTGATGGGTTAGTTTATTTGTTCGTTCATTCATTCAGTGCTTATTAATTGAGCATCTGCATGGGGCTGTTTACTGCATAGCTCAACCTAAGTAGGTCAGACACAGTGTTTAGTCCAACTCTTTTTCTATTAATAGCAAATAACCTGAGTGCACAGCCTGACTTTGTTGTGGAAACTTATGATGAGGGCATTTTGAGTTTTATGATCTGTGGTAATACTTCTCATTTCAGGTTCTAAGGTATAAATAAGCATGCAGTGCAGAAAACAGTTGACATAGCAGGCCTGAGACTGCTCTTCTGAGAAAGGTCTATTTGCAAGGTTGGCCGTTGGCTGCCATCTTGGAGCTAGGCTCCCAGAGAGCTAGTGTTTAGCTAATGAGGGTATGTAGTCCACTGTGTCTCAACTGTCTGTGCAGATGGTATGGTTTATGCCAGATGCCTGCTTCCGTTTGGGAAGTCTAGGACTTTGATACATGTTAGGTTGCCTATGTAATCCAAGTCTATGCCCCAACCACTAATGCTGAAGAAGCTGAAGTTGAACGGTTTTATGATGACCTGCAAGACCTTCTAGAACTAACATCCAAAAAAGATGTCCTTTTCATCATGGGGGACTGGAATGCAAAAAGTAGGAAGTCAGCAGATACCTGGAGTAACAGGAGATTTGGCCTTGGAGTACAAAATGAGACATGGCAAAGGCTATCAGAGTTTTGCCAAGAGAACACACTGGTCATAGCAAACACCCTCTTCCAGCAACACAAGAGATGACTCTACACATGGACATCTCCAGATGGTTGATACTGAAATCAGATTGATTATATTCTTTGCAGCCAAAGATGGAGAAGCTCTATACAGTCAGCAAAAACAAGCCTGGGAGCTGACTGGGGCTCAGATCATGAACTCCTCATTGCAAAATTCAGACTTAAATTGAAGAACATAGGGAAAACCAGTAGGCCATTCGGGTATGACCTAAATCAGATCTCTTATGATTATACAGTGGAAGTGACAAACAGATTCAAGGGATTAGATCTGATAGAGTGCCTGAAGAACTATGGACGGAGGTTCGTGACACAGTACAGGAGGCAGTGATTAAGACCATCCCCGAGAAAAAGAAATGAAAAAAGCAAAATGGTTGTCTGAGGAGGCCTTACAAATTGAGAAAAGAAGAGAAGTGAGAGGCAAAGGAGAAAAGGAAAAATATACCCATATAAATGCAGAGTTCCAAAGAACAGCAAGGAGAGATAAGAAGCCTTCTTCAGTGATCAATGCAAAGAAATAGAGGAAAACAATAGAATGGGAAAGACAAGAGATCTCTTCAAGAAAAGGAGAGATACCAAGGCAACACTTCATGCAAAGATGGGCTCAATAAACGTCAGGAATGGCATGGACCTAACAGAAGCAGAAGATATTAAGAAGAGGTGGCAAAAATACACAGAAGAACTATACAAGAAAGATCGTCATGGCCCAGATGACCACAATGATGTGATCACTCACCTAGAGCCAGACATCCTGGAATGAGAAGTCAAGTGGGCTTTAGGAAGCATTACTACGAACAAAGCTAGTGGAGGTGATGGAATTCCAGCTGAGCTATTTCAAGTCCTAAAAGATGATGCTGTGTAAGTGCTACACTCAATATGCCAGCAAATTTGGAAAACTCAACCATGGCCACAGGACTGGAAGAGGTCAGTTTTCATTCCAATCCCAAAGAAAGGCAACGTCAAAGATAAACTACTGCACAAATGCACTCATCTCATCTCACACGCTAGCGAAGTCATGCTCAAAATTCTCAAAGCCAGGCTTCAGCAATAAGTGAACTGAGATCTTCCAGATGTACAAGCTGGATTTAGAAAAGGCAGAGGAACCAGAGATCAAATTGCCATTGGATCTGTTGGATCATAGAAAAAGCAAAAGAGTTCCAGAAAAACATCTGCTTTATTGATTATGCCAAAGCCTTTGACTGTGTGGATCGCAATAAACTGTGGAAAATTCTGAAAGAGATGGGAATACCACTCTACCTTACTTGCCTCCTGAGAAATCTGTATGCAGGTCAAGAAGTGACAGTTAGAACCGGACACAGAACAAGGGACTGGTTCCAAATTGGGAAGGGAGTACGTCAAGGCTGTATATTGTCACCCTGCTTATTTACCTTATGTACAGAGTACATCATGCAAAATGTTGGGCTGGATGAAGCACAAGCTGGAATCAAGATTGCTGGGAGAAATATCAATAACCTCAGATGTGCGGATGACCCCACCTTTATGGCAGAAAGCGAAGAAGAACTATAGAGCCTCTTGATGAAAGTGAAAGAGGAGAGTGAGAAACCTGGCTTAAAACTCAACATTCAAAGAACAGAGATCATGGCACCTAGTGCCATCACTTCATGGCAGATAGATGGGGAAACAGTGAGAGACTTTATTTTCTTGGGCTCCAAAATCACTGCAGATGGTGACTGCAGCCATGAAATTAAAAGACAGTTGTTCTTGGAAGAAAAACTGTGACCAACGTAGACAGCATATTAAAAAGCAGAGATATTACTTTGCCAACAAAGGTCCATCTAGTCAAAGTTATGGTTTTTTCTGGTAGTCACGTATGGATGTGGGTGTTGGACCATAAAGAAAGCTGAGCACTGAAGAATTGATTCTTTTGAACTATGGTATTGGAGAAAACTCTTGAGAGTGCCTTGGACTGCAAGGAGATCAAACCAGTCATTCCTAAAGAAAATCAGTCCTGAATATTCGTTAGAAGGACTGATGCTGGATCTCCAATACTTTGGCCACCTGATGTGAAGAACTGACTTATTGGAAAAGACCCTGCTGCTGGGAAAGATTGAAGGCAGGAGGAGAAGGGGACGACCAAGGTTGAGATGGTTGAATGACTTCACTGACTCGATGGACATGAGTTTGAGCATGCTCCAGGAGTTGGTGATGGACAGGGAAGCCTGATGTGCTGCAGTCTATAGGGTTACAAAGAGTCAGACATGACTAAGTGACTGAACTGAGGTTGCCTGTGTGACCAGCCCCACACAATAAATACCTTGTCCCATGAGTCTGTAATGGACTTCCTTGGGTGGTAACATCACACATACATGCTCTAGTTTCATGGCTGGGAGAGAGAGCATGCTTTGTGACCCCTTGTGGAAGGAAGAGAGGATAATGAAGCTTGCACATGGCATCTTCAGCTCTACCCGTGTCTGTCTCCCTTATGATTCAGCTCTGTGCCTTTGTTGTACTAAGTCTGTACTATGAGTACAACCATACGTGGGTCTCATGAGTCCTCTAGAGTCTCTGAATGCGAGGTAGTTTTGTGATACCCAACACAAATGCTAAAATTTCTGAGTCTCTTACTGCGTGGGTAGACTGGTGCTGATCATTTTATCTGAATTGTCTCATTGACTCTTCCCCGCACCCAGGCTCTGTGTGGTAGGTCAGTGTCATCACCATCAATGGCACGTGCAGGTCCTGTAGCTCATACATTTATTTCAGTATCCGCTGTTTTTTGGAAACATGTTAGAAACTCATGGGATATTATTTCTGTTGATCAGAGGAAACTTACAATGAGAAAACCACTGGGTGTTTTTTAATCATGTTGTCCTTTCAGGTACGAACACATCCTCACGGAGCCGGACCCGGTACCAGCATATGCTCTGAAGCTGCTGGTTGCCATGACTGAGCACAACCCAACTTTTACCAGGTACTGTCACTTCAGACTTTCATTTCTTTGTTTCTCATCTATAAAGTGAATTTTATGTCTTCTGAAAATGTTGTTAAAGATGATGAGATTATACAAGAATCGAGTTTAAGTTACCAAAGTGATAAATTTTCATGTTTTATAGCTTGTAATATCTGTCATCTATGGTGTTTTGGATTCTGTTCTCATATTTTTATTCTTTGCTGGAGTTTGCATACTGTGGAATCCGTAATGCTCTACGATTATAAATTCTTTGAAGAGAAAATACTAACACATATACTTTTGAAAAAGTCAGTTGTCACCTCATTGCACTGAACAGTTATTTATTAAGTCCCTGTCATATTTATTGACTATAACTTTTCAACTATTTTAAGTTGACATACTTTCATTGAGTAGTTTAAAGCTTTTTGCATGTATGGAAGATACCACCTGTGATGACACCAAATTAGTTCTTAGAGCAGCGGCAACTGCTTCAGTCTTATGAGCACGGACTGGTCAAAGAGCACCCAGGTCTGCAGAAGGGCAGGAGAAGAGTTGCTGCTTTCAAAGAACACTGATTTTGATTGTGTGGGTTGTGTGGGTTTGGATCCTGTACCTGTAGGTACGGTGCACCTGTAAAGCTGTCCTTCAGTCTTTCTTAAAGAATGAAATCACACAGTTGCAACCACCTGGATTTCAGCCAGCCTGCTGTTTACCAGTCCTGCATAGTGGTGACGTTGTTTTTGTTCAGTCACTCAGTCTTGTCTGACTCTTTGTGACCCCA
This sequence comes from Giraffa tippelskirchi, assembly GCF_054371585.1. Classification (NCBI taxonomy): domain Eukaryota; kingdom Metazoa; phylum Chordata; class Mammalia; order Artiodactyla; family Giraffidae; genus Giraffa; species Giraffa tippelskirchi. The sequence goes on along the minus strand of NC_137283.1, from coordinate 13,648,832 downwards.
TGGACTGTAGCAGACCAGGCTTCCCTTTCCTTTACCATCTCCCAGAATTTGCTGAAACTTCTGTCCATTGAGTCGGTGGTGCCATCCAACCATTTCATCCTCTGTTGCCCCCTTCTCCTGCCCTCAGTCTTTCCCAGCATCAGGGTCTTTTCCGATGAGTCGGCTCTTCTCATCAGGTGGCCCGAGTATTGGAGCTTCAGCATTTATCCTTCCAATGAATATTCATGCTTGATTTCCTTTAGGATTGACTTGCTTGGTCTCCTTGTTGTCCAAGGGTCTCTCAAGAGTTTTCTCCAACACCGCAGTTCAGAAGCATCAGTTCTTTGGTGCTCAGCCTTCTTTATGGTCCCCCTCTTACATTTGTACATAGTGATGAGCCACCATTAATGCTGGACAAGAAAGGCTGTTTGTAGAGTATCCGTATTGAGTGGCAGTATGCACTAAGACAACCTTTGCAGGGGGTGTGCCATGCCTGGCATGTACCTTGACCCAGTCACAGGTCAGCCACAGTGCTGGGGCTGTTGCAGCTCTCAGGCCTGTGTCCTTCCGCTGTGGGTGGCATGTTCATTTCCAGAGAGTGACATAGAAATGTGACCATGTAGTCTGGCTGTCACATTGCAAAAGAACTTGGAGAACACTTGAGTAACCCTTTTAAATCCTCCTGTGTTTCTGTAGCCTTTCAAAACTCTATCCAATGAGTCTTCCAAAATTTCTGATTTAGAAGGCACCATTCTTTCTTCCTACAGAGGAAATTTAAGTCTGAAGAGTGAATCCGTGTTAGAAGTTAAAGCCAAATTCAGGTAGTTGTTTCTTTCCTGGACCTTCCATACCAAGTGGTAACATTATGTACTAATTTTATCCCTTCATTAGATTGAATGGATTGTATTTCCTTTTTTTTTAAGTTGACTCTTGCTCATTCATGAGGCATGTTTCTGAGACTACTTTCTCTTCTTGTCAATTCTTTATTAAATGCATCTGAATTTTTCATATTGAGGGGAAAAAGTCTAGTGAGGTGGAAACAGATAACTGATGACCTAAAATCTTTTTATTTTAAAATGATTAGACCCCAGGTTTAGAAGTCAGTTTATTCTTTTTAAAAAAGATTTACAAGCAGAATTCAGTGGATTAATTTTTATAAACTTTTTTGTTTGTTTTCCTTGCATAATTAATATTTGAGTATCTTTGTATTAAATTCCAACAATATGACCAAGTGGTACCCTGGGCTTCCTTATTCCTCACCACTGATACACAAATCTGTGCCAGGGCTAATACTTATTATTATTTTGGTGAGTGTCCTTCTTGAACTTTTGAGGGGCTATTTAAATTCAATGTGAATATACTGAAGAAAATAGCTTCTCTTTGTAGTGGTCAAATTTTAAATGATCATAGATAGTATCATTGGGTATGTGTTTTACTGAAATTTGCTTTTTCATATATCAAAATTAGTTGAAGATCTTTTTATATCAGTATTTATTCACACTTTGGCAATCTTTGCCAACTTACAGATGGAAATGGGATTTTGTTTTATTTTGCATTTACTTATCTACTGATAATCTGGAACCTCTTCATATTTATTCATTATAACTAAATTGTGAAAAGTACATAGCTTTCAACCTTCAGGTCCACGTTAAGTATCTGTTTTAGAGAAAAATGCATATATGTGCAAAGATTTCAGCCTAAGCAAGTACGTTTTAAAATGAGAACAATGATTTTAAAATTAAATTATGTTACAGCTATAATAAACACAACTGTGTAAACAGTTTGACAGGGCAAGATTCATTTTGAATATTGTTCTACAAAAATATCCTAAAAATTTTGTAAACTGAAATTATTTATCACCCCCAAACCTCATTTAATAATCACTTTTGCCTTTTGTAGGGTCTCTTTCTATATTCACTATTCTCTTCTGTTTGCCTTTTCTCTTGAAACAGGATATAAAAATAAGAACTGTCCCATGTTGATTTTGACTGAGGCTCCAGAGGTCAAGAGCAAAGCATTAAAGGCCCATTACCACCCACCTGCTCTCTCCCTCTCCCCCCGTCTTTCTAAATGGAGGTCCTAGATCCTATGGGCTCTAGCAACCTGTCTGCATCTTGCAAAAATCTGTTCATAACACCTTGAAGTGGGGGTCGGGGAAAGAAAGTTTTTATTTCACTAACTGGATTTTCTTTCTTTTTTTCCAAGAATGATTTTTCAGCCCACCATTTTGAAATGGGTAATGAATTTCTATTTGGGGAAAAGATACAGGATGCCGAGAAGAGCAGCTCCTTCCTGTGTCACCGTGTCCTTTCCTCATCTTCCTATTATATCCTGTGTGGTTGACTACTTTTATTCATTTTATGTCTGAAGGCAAACTGATAGCACTGTGTATTTTCTCATTTCTCCCTTTCATACACAAATAGCATAGTATGTATGTTTTTCTACCCTATGACTTTTTCCCCCAATTTTGTTTCTATATGGATACATAGAGAGCTTCCACATTGTGTTTTACAGCTATAAAGCCTCCCATTGTATGGATGTAGCATGCTTCATCTCATTGATGTCTAATAGATAGATGGGAGTTGTTCCACATTGTTTGCTCTATCGAAGGATTGATAGAGCAAACAATAATCTTATTCATGCATCATTTTTTTAGTATGCATGTACATATTACAGGATAATCTCTAGCTATGGTATTTGTGTATCAAAAAATAAATGCACTTTAAATATTTTTTTTCTTAAGATTTGACCACATTGCCCTATATGCGTCCTGTGAGTGTGCAGTCAGTCATATCCAACTCTTTGCCACCCCGTGGACTGTAGCCTGCCAGGCTCTTCTGTCCATGGGATTTTCCAGGCAAGAATACTGGAGTGGGTTGTCATTTCCTCCTCCAGGGGATTTTCCTGACCCAAGGATTGAACTCGTGTGTCTTGCATCTCCTGCAATGGCAGGCGGATTCTTTACCAGCTGAGCCACTGGGGAAGCCCCTGGCCTATGTGGAGATTTTACCATTTTGCATTTTCAAAGGATATGTTTGAGGATGCCTGGTTCCTTACAACCCTGCCATCAGAATTCGTTGTTAAATTTTGGTATGTGCCTGTGTAATGAGATAGATTATTCCCTTGTAATTCTTATTTGCATTTTCCTTTTCATAAGTGAAGTTGAATATTTCTTTATATGGTTAAGGGCCATTTGTATTTTGTTTTTTGCTCGTGTTCTTTGCCATCAGTTCTTGGTCTTGGCAATGCCACTCTTCAAAGGGAAACTTCCTGCTTGGCTGTCCATTGCACAAATACACTACAGTCTGCTAATCCAGTTTTACTTTTAACAGTGTCTGCACTGTTCCTATTTTTTATTTATTTTTTTGCTGTCGTGAGTAGCGTGACCATGAGTATTACTTTATTTGCTCCTTGGTGGATCTGTGTATGTGTCTCCATTGAGTGTTCATTCTAGAGTGGAAGTGCTGGCTCACAGAACTTGAGCTTGCACAGATCCAGTAGATATTACCAAGCAGTTTTCCTTATTGGTTGTACCAATTTATGTTCCTACTAGCATTGGTCAAGAGGTCTAGTTGTCACATAAGCTTTAAAAATTTTTTTAAAGTCAGGTTTTATTGAAATATAAGTTTCCATACGGTAAAATGCATGCATTTTAGGTATGCAGGTCTCTGAGTTTTGAGAAACATACTCAATTGTGGAACTATCATTACGATCAAGATAGAGTATTTCCATCATTCCAAAATATTCCCTTATGCCCTTTGTACTGGTAGCTGATGAAAATTCTGTTTGTGTGGAGAAGAATATGACCAGACTGATTTTATGTTTCATTTTCACTTTTAAAATGTATTTTAAGAGGTAATACAGAATGCATTTCAAATTTTAGTATTTGAAAGAATTTACATAGAAAAGCATGTTTTTACCCCAGTAGACAGCCACTTTCTGACCAGTTTGTGTGTGTCTTTCACATAGATGCTAGTATGCTGGCTGCACCATTCTTCACTTCTTTCCAAAAATATGTGTAACAGCTTTGTTGAGATATAATTCTCATACCATCTGTACTTATGTTTTTAAAAAAAGATACATAGTATTACATTTTATGTACATTCCATATTTTGTCATCTTTTGGTGAACATTTATGTTTTTCTAATGTATTGGTATTATAAAACAAAGCTGCAATTGATGAGGTAGGTTATTTATCATATTTGTGAACATATATGTGTAAGACAAATAATGAGAAGTGTAATTTTTTCACTACAGGGTACATAATATCATCTGGGGGTCTTTTACAAAGTCTAAAACCCAGGCCTTATTCCAGGACAGTTAAATCACAGTCTCTTAAGACTGGACACCGGCAACAGTAGCTTTGAAGCCCACCAGGTGATTACAATGTGCAAACATTCAGGAACCCCTGGTCTAAGCATTTGTAATTTTAGAGTTGTTGCCAAATTACCCCCAGTCTAGGCTGTACCAAAGGTGTGTGAGAGTGCCCAATTTTTGCTAAAATTTTATTGAATTAGTGTATGTAAGTGTTTGATCTTTGCCAGTCGTGATACAAGAAATTTGTCCGTTATTTATTTCTAGTTTGCATTGTGACCAGATTGTATAAAGTGTTCTATTTCTAATTTTTATTATTTGATGTTATTTGTGGTCTAATAGGTGATTAATTTTTGTGATTGTTCTATGTTTAATTGCTTACTGTCACCAAAACAAAGTTAGGGCTAGGCCTGAAACAAGTGTCACCCACCGCTAATTTGGGCAAGTGCCTAAAACAGTAACTCGTTAACCTATAAGATCTTCCCCAGTGACTTGGTAGTAGTGTTTTTTTTAGGCAAAATGCTTCGTTTTTCAGTGCATGTCAAGAGTTGATGCCTTAATTTTTATGTGTAAGTAGGTTTCTAGTAATATAGAAATAAGTATGAACTATTTTTTTTTTTTTTTATAGTGTAGAATATTCGGCCCCAGGACACACAATGGCAGCGGAGAGTCTGGGTGCCTCTGTATTCTTTTTTTTTTTTTTTTTTTAATAAATTTATTTATTTTAGTTGGGGGCTAATTACTTTACAATATTGTAATAGTTTTTGCCATACATTGACATGAATCAGCCATGGGTTTACATGTGTTCCCCTTCCTGGACCCCCCACCCACCTCCCTCCCCATCCCATCCCCCTGGGTCATCCCATTGCCCCGGTCCTGAGCCCTTGTCTCATGCATCGAACATGGAATGGTGTTCTGTTTCACATTGAACTATTTTTAATAAATTTATTAGATCCATTAGCATCATGTTCTTAAAAGGATAGTCATTTTAATTTAGATTGTACATATTAAGAGTTTAGAGAACCAAGCAATAAGTATTAGAACATGAATGAAATCTTTTTCTGTCAAGTTTAACATTTATTTTTTAATTGTTCTTATTTTATGGTATTCTTAACAGATGAAGAAGTCTTCAAAAGCTTAGCCATACTACAATTGAGAATTTATTGTTCCCCTTCAAATAAGGGCCAAGAGCATGATCAAAAAAAAAAAAAAAAAACCACACAAACCACGGGGCCCTGGTGAATCTAGCTTATTACTGGGTTTATAGCAGAAAGGCAAATTGTTTGCATGAGTGTTGGTTCAGTTTTCCTGTCTGAGGGAAGGTGTGAGCTCCCCAGAGCTCTGCTCTCTTCTCTCACCTTAATTGTACAGTAGGGTGCACCAAGCCATTGCTCTGAGAGAGTAACACCCCAGAAGCGTGTTTCCATTAAGAGCTAATCAACTTTCAGCAAAGCTTCCATAGCAGACAAATTAAATTTTAACTTCTTGAGTTCTTTTGGAGCAACATTTAGCTCTTTCCCTAAATTAGAAAAACTATGCTGTGTAAGAATTATCATTTTAGTGTGCTTAAAAATTATTAGAGCCCTTTGTGTTATGGTAAGATTTTAAAAAATGCCCTTTAGAAGAAAGGAACTTTAGTGGTCTCTTAGTGGAAGTTCTTGGTGACTTCTTACCTTATGGCACCCGTTTTCTTCTGACTTCCCTTGTTAGTTTTTGGTTCTTTTGTTTGTTCATTCACTCACTCATCAAATATCTACTCAGCAACCATTGAATGATGCTAGGACAAGTGATAATTAAGGTAAAGTTCTTACCACCCTGTAGGTGCTTAGAGTTTAGTGGAGGAAACAGATTTATCAATAGACTTTCTTTTTTTTTTATTAAAAAATTTTTTTTAATTGAAGGATAATTGCTTTACAGAATTTTGTGTTTTTCTGTCATGTATCAACAAGAATCAGCCATAGGTACACCCATATTCTTTCTTAAGGTTTTTTTTTTTTTGATGTTTTTAAAGTCTTTATTTGAATTTTTACATGACTACTTCTGCTTTGTGTTTCCATTTTTTGATAGTGAGTCATGTGGGATCTTAGCTTCCTGACCAGGGATCAAACCTTCACCCCCTGCATTGGAAGGCAAATTCTTAACCATTAGCTGCCATGGCAGTCCCTAGCCATAGTCTTTCATAAGACGGTGTAACAATTTCAGGGTACAGTCATATCCAGGAGGTTATGGGAGCACCTAAAGGAATTTAACCTAACTAGCTGTATAATTTTGGCACAGTTTCTTAACCTGACTGTACCTGAGTTCCCTCATCTGGAAAATGGGGTTAGTGTTAGTATCTAGTCAACAGAAAATGCAATGTAAGTGTCCCTCTTCCCCTCCCCTATCTTTAATTTTTGCCATTTTAATTGTGATGTGTCTTCATTTGGGTCTGTTTGGGTTCATCTTGCTTGGGACCCTACAAGAATATATTCTTGTACCTGTATATCTCTTTTCTTCTTCAAGTTTTCAGGTGTAATTCCTCAAATACATTTTCGATCACTTTTTCTCTTTGTGAGACCTCTGTAATTTGAATATCGGTGTGTTTAATGTTGTTCTACAAATCTCTTTAGCTATTCCTTTTTTTGTCGTTTTTTTTGCTTTTCTGAGGGTGATTTCCATCATTCTGTATTCCAAATTACTTTTTGCATTCTTTTGTATTGGACTGCTATTCACTCCTTCTAGTGTTTTTTATTTCACTTATTTAATTCTTCATTTCTGGTTGCATCCTTCTTATATTTTCTAATTCTTTATTAAAATTCTCACTGTGTTCATCTGTTCTTTTCCTTACTCTGGTTAACAATTTGATTATTCATTGAAAAAATTCAGTGCTTTGAATTTTTATCTGGTAAAATATTTTTTTCAGGGGTGTCTTTTGATCTTTCATTTGAGACTTGTTTCTTTGCCTTTTCATTTTGCTTAACTTACTCTGCCTCTATAAATTTCAGCGCAACATTACAAATTGCCATCTAGAAGTGCTATCCTTATGTGGGAACCTCCATAGGCAGACTCTGTGCACCCAGGGCCTTTTGTGGGAGATCTGAATTTGACATGGACAGAAATCACATCTTCCTTCAGTGTGTGCTCACACCTCTTTCCTTGGCAGGGCTTGGGGCTGGAGATGGAGAGGCTCGAGCTGGAGCCAGGTGTGAGGTGGGACTTCCCCCCTGCTCGGCGGCCATGGCCACCCTAACAGGGGCAGGGCCTGATCCCACGGTGTAGAGCTGGAGCCCTGATGGTCAAGCTGGAACTAGCTCTTTCCCTTTAAGTGTGCACCGTCCGGGCTCCTGGCACTGGGACCCTTGTCCCAGAGAGGGGCAGTGCTGAAGCTGGGGGTCCCGTGGGGGCTCTTGGCTCCTGTCAGCTACGGACAGAGGTCTGACCTATCTCTGAAGCACCGCCTATGGAGACTCCAGCAGTTGTTTCTCTTGCCTCTCCTCGGAAGCAGTCTCAAGTCCAGGTCCCCTTTGTCCTTAGTGTGCTCTCTTCATCCTGCTTCCAGGGCAGGCCAGCCCGTGCTTGTGCACGCTTGGAGGCCAGGCTTCCCACAGCCCTCCTGTTCATCGCAGTGATCCTCCAGCTGGCCAAAGTCGTGTCTCCCCTGGGTAGGACCCCGGGGTGGGGGCACTCAGTCAGCAGCTCAGAGCCCCTCTTCCCCAGGGCGGCTCTCTGCCTGTGGATCCTCCCCTGTACTCTGCGTCCCCTCCCTTGGCACAGGTCCCACCCTGATTGCTTTTCTTCTCTCCCTGCCCAATTATGTGTGGATCTTTATTGCAGCCTTGGTTGTACAGGAGTCTTTTTGCCAGTTTCCAGTTACTTTCCAGTGAGAATTGTTCCCTATGTGGATGTATTTTTGATGTGTTTGTGAGGGAAGGCGAGCACCACACTCTCCTGCTCTGCAGTCTTGAATCCATGCCCACCGCCGTTAGCTGTTTTTTGTTTTTTGTTTTTTTTTTTTTATAAATTTATTTATTTTAGTTGGGGGCTAATTACTTTACAATATTGTAATAGTTTTTGCCATACATTGACATGAATCAGCCATGGGTTTACATGTGTTCCCCTTCCTGGACCCCCCACCCACCTCCCTCCCCATCCCATCCTTCTGGATCATCCCATTGCCCCGGCCCTGAGCCCTTGTCACAAGCATCGAACATGGAATGGTGTTCTGTTTCACATATGATAATATACATGTTTCAATGCTATTCTCCCAGAACGTCCCACCCTCACCTTCTCCCTCAGAGTCCATAAAATTGTTCCATGCATCTGTGTCTCTTATTCTGTCTCGCATATAGGGTTATCGTTACCATCTTTCAAATTCCATATATATGCATTAGTATACTGTATTGGTGTTTTTCTTTCTGGCTTACTTCACTCTGTATAATGGGCTCCAGTTTCATCCATCTCAGTAGAACCGATTCAAATGTATTTTTTTTAATGGCTGAGTAATATTCCATTGTGTATATGTACCACAGCTTCCTTATCCATTCGTCTGCTGATGGACATCTAGGTTGCTTCCATGTCCTGGCTATTGTAAACAGTGCTGCGATGAACATTGGGGTACATGCGTCTCTTTCAATTCTGGTTTCCTCGGTGTATATGCCCAGCAGTGGGATTGCTGGGTCATATGGCAGTTCTATTCCCAGTTTTTTAAGGAATCTCCACACTGTTCTCCATAGTGGCTGTACTAGTTTGCATTCCCACCAACAGTGTAAGAGGGTTCCCTTTTCTCCACACCCTCTCCAGCATTTATTGCTTGTAGACTTTTGGATAGCAGCCATTCTGACTGGTGTGAAATGATACCTCATTGTGGTTTTGATTTGCATTTCTCTAATAATGAGTGATGTTGAGCATCTTTTCATGTGTTTGTTAGCCATCTGTATGTCTTCTTTGGAGAAATGTCTGTTTAGTTCTTTGGCCCATTTTTTGATTGGGTCGTTTATTTTTCGGGAATTCAGCTGCAGAAGTTGCTTGTATATTTTTGAGATTAATTGTTTGTCTGTTGCTTCATTTGCTATTATTTTCTCCCATTCTGAAGGCTGTCTTTTCACCTTGTTTATAGTTTCCTTTGTTGTGCAAAAGCTTTTAATTTTAATTAGGTCCCATTTGTTTATTTTTGCTTTTATTTCCAATATTCTGGGAGGTGGGTCATGGAGGATCCTGCTGTGATTTATGTCGGAGAGTGTTTTGCCTATGTTTTCCTCTAGGAGTTTTATTGTTTCTGGTCTTACGTTTAGATCTTTAATCCATTTTGAGTTTATTTTTGTGTACGGTGTTAAGAAGTGTTCTAGTTTCATTCTTTTACAAGTGGTTGACCAGTTTTCCCAGCACCACTTGTTAAAGAGATTGTCTTTTCTCCATTGTATATTCTTGCCTTCTTTGTCGAAGATAAGGTGTCCATATGTGCGTGGGTTTATCTCTGGGCTTTCTATTTTGTTCCATTGATCTATATTTCTATCTTTGTGCCAGTACCATACTGTCTTGATGACTGTGGCTTTGTAGTAGAGCCTGAAGTCAGGCAGGTTGATTCCTCCAGTTCCATTCTTCTTCCTCAAGATTGCTTTGGCTATTCGAGGTTTCTTATATTTCCATACAAATTGTGAGATGATTTGTTCTAGTTCTGTGAAAAATACCATTGGTAGCTTGATAGGGATTGCATTGAATCTATAGATTGCTTTGGGTAGTATACTCATTTTCACTATATTAATTCTTCCAATCCATGAACACGGTATATTTCTCCATCTGTTTGTGTCCTCTTTGATTTCTTCCATCAGTGTTTTATAGTTTTCTATATATAAGTCTTTTGTTTCTTTAGGTAGATATATTCCTAAGTATTTTATTCTTTTTGATGCAATGGTGAATGGTATTGTTTCCTTAATTTCTCTTTCTGTTTTCTCAATATTGGAGTATAGGAATGCAAGGGATTTCTGTGTGTTAATTTTATATCCTGCAACTTTACTATATTCATTGATCAACTCTAGTAATTTTCTAGTAGAGTCTTTAGGGTTTTCTATGTAGAGGATCATGTCATCTGCAAACACTGAGAGTTTTACTTCTTCTTTTCCTATCTGTATTCCTTTTATTTCTTTTTCAGCTCTGATTGCTGTGGCCAAAACTTCCAAAACTATGTTGAATAGTAGTGGTGAGAGTGGGCATCCTTGCCTTGTTCCTGACTTTAGGGGAAATGCTTTCAATTTTTCACCATTGAGGATAATGTTTGCTGTGGGTTTGTCATATATAGCTTTTATTATGTTGAGATATGTTCCTTCTATTCCTGCTTTCTGGAGGGTTTTTATCATAAATGGATGCTGAATTTTGTCAAAGGCTTTTTCTGCATCTATTGAGATAACCATATGGTTTTTTTCTTTCAATTTGTTAATGTGGTGTATTACATTGATTGATTTGCGGATGTTAAAAAAACCTTGCATTCCTGGGATAAAGCCCACTTGGTCATGATGTATGATCTTTTTAATATGATGTTGGATTCTGTTTGCTAGAATTTTATTAAGGATTTTTGCATCTATGTTCATCAGTGATATTGGCCTGTAGTTTTCCTTTTTTGTGACATCTTTGTCTGGTTTTGGAATTAGGGTGATGGTGGCCTCATAGAATGAGTTTGGAAGTTTACCATCTTCTGCAATTTTCTGGAAGAGTTTGAGTAGGATAGGTGTTAGCTCTTCTCTAAATTTTTGGTAGAATTCCGCTGTGAAGCCGTCTGGTCCTGGGCTTTTGTTTGCTGGAAGATTTCTGATTACAGTTTCGATTTCCGTGCTTGTGATGGGTCTGTTAAGATCTTCTATTTCTTCCTGGTTCAGTTTTGGAAAGTTATACTTTTCTAAGAATTTGTCCATTTCTTCCAAGTTGTCCATTTTATTGGCATATAGCTGTTGGTAGTAGTCTCTTATGATCCTTTGTATTTCTGTGGAGTCTGTTGTGATCTCTCCATTTTCATTTCTAATTTTGTTGATATGATTCTTCTCCCTTTGTTTCTTGATGAGTCTGGCTAATGGCTTATCAATTTTGTTTATCTTCTCGATAAACCAGCTTTTAGTTTTGTTGATTTTTGCTATGGTCTCTTTTGTTTCTTTTGCATTTATTTCTGCCCTAATTTTTAAGATTTCTTTCCTTCTACTGACCCTGGGGTTTTTCATTTCTTCCTTCTCTAGTTGCTTTAGGTGTAGAGTTAGTTGATTTATTTGATTTTTTTCTTGTTTCTTGAGGTACGCCTGTATTGCTATGAACCTTCCCCTTAGTATTGCTTTTACAGTGTCCCATAGGTTTTGGGTTGTTGTGTTTTCATTTTCATTCGTTTCTATGCATAATTTTATTTCTTTTTTGATTTCTTCTGTGATTTGTTGGTTATTCAGAAGCGTGTTGTTTAGCCTCCATATGTTGGAATTTTTAATAGTTTTTTTCCTGTAATTGAGGTCTAATCTTACTGCATTGTGGTCAGAGAAGATGGCTGGGATGATTTCAATTTTTTTGAATTTACCAAGGCTAGATTTATGGCCCAGGATGTGATCTATCCTGGAGAAAGTTCCATGTGCACTTGAGAAAAAGGTAAAATTGATTGTTTTGGGGTGGAAACTCCTGTAAATATCAATTAAATCTAATTTGTCTATTGTATCATTTAAAGTTTGTGTTTCCTTGTTAATTTTCTGTTTAGTTGATCTATCCATATGCGTGAGTGGAGTATTAAAGTCTCCCACTATTATTGTGTTATTGTTAATTTCCCCTTTCATACTTGTTAGTATTTGCCTTATATATTGTGGTGCTCCTATGTTGGGTGCATATATATTTATGATTGTTACGTCTTCTTCTTGGATTGATCCTTTGATCTTTATGTAGTGTCCTTCTTTGTCCCTTTTCACATCCTTTATTTTAAAGTCTATTTTATCTGAAATGAGTATTGCGACTCCTGCTTTCTTTTGGTCTCCGTTTGCATGAAATATGTTTTTCCATCCTTTCACTTTCAGCCTGTGTGTGTCCCTAGTTTTGAGGTGGGTCTCTTGTAGGCAACATATATAGGGGTCTTGTTTTTGTATCCATTCAGCAAGCCTTTGTCTTTTGGTTGGGGCATTCAACCCATTTACATTTAAGGTAATTATTGATAAGTATGATCCCGTTGCCATTTACTTTGTTGTTTTGAGTTCGTGTTGAAACATCCTTTCTGTGTTTCCTGTTTAGAGAAGATCCTTTAGCATTTGCTGGAGAGCTGGTTTGGTGGTGCTGAATTCCCTCAGCTCTTGCTTGTCTGTAAAGCTTTTGAATTCTCCTTCATATCTGAATGAGATCCTTGCTGGGTACAGTAATCTGGGTTGTAGATTATTCTCTTTCATTACTTTAAGTATGTCCTGCCATTCCCTTCTAGCCTGAAGGGTTTCTATTGAAAGATCAGCTGTTATCCTTATGGGGATCCCCTTGTGTGTTATTTGTTGTTTTTCCCTTGCTGCTTTTAATATTTGTTCTTTGTGTTTGATCTTTGTTAATTTGATTAATATGTGTCTTGGGGTGTTTCGCCTTGGGTTTATCCTGTTTGGAACTCTCTGGGTTTCTTGGACTTCTGTGACTATTTCTTTCCTCAATTTAGGGAAATTCTCAACTATTATCTCCTCGAGTATTTTTTCATGGCCTTTCCTTTTATCTTCTTCTTCTGGGACTCCTATGATTCGAATGTTGGGGCGTTTCATATTGTCCCAGAGGTCCCGGAGGTTTTCCTCATTTCTTTTGATTCTTTTTTCTTTTTTCCTCTCTGCTTCATTTATTTCCATCATTCTATCTTCTACCTCACTTATCCTATCTTCTGCCTCCGTTATTCTACTGTTGGTTCCCTCCAGAGTGTCTTTTATCTCCTTTATTTCATTATTCATTCTATATTGACTCCTTTTTATTTCTTCTAAGTCCTTCATAAACATTTCTTGCATCTTCTCAATCTTTGTCTCCAGGCTATTTATCTGTAACTCCATTTTGCTTTCAAGATTTTGGATCATTTTTATTATCATTATTCTAAATTCTTTTTCAGATAGATTCCCTATCTCCTCCTCTTTTGTTTGGTTTTGTGGGCATTTCTCATTTTCCTTTACTTGCTGAGTATTTCTCTGCCTTTTCATCTTGTTTAGATTGCTGTGTCAGGCGTGGCCCTTCTGTATTCTGGAACTATGAAGTTCCTCTTTATTGTGGAGGTTCCTCACTGCGGTTGGGGTTGGACAGGTGGCTTGTCAAGGCTTCCTGGTTGGGGGAGCTTGTGTCGGTGTTCTGGTGGGTGGAGCTGGATTTCTGCTCTCTAGAGTGCAATGGAGTGACCAGTATTAATTTTTGAGATGTCTATGGATTTGGTGTGCCTCTGGGCAGCCTGTATATTGATGCTCAGGTCTATGTTCCTGCGTTGCTGGAGAATTTGCGTGGTATGTCTTGCTCTGGAACTTATTGGCTCTTGGGTGGAGCTTGGTTTCAGTGAATTTATGGAGGCTATTGGATGGTCTCTTATTAATTAATGTTTCCCCTGGCTTTCAGTCTTATTCTTGCAGTAGCCTCAAGACTTCTCCTTCCATACAGCCTCAATATTAAAACTTTTAGGTTAATGGTGAAGAGATTCTCCACAGTGAGGGATACCCAGAAAGGTTCACTGAGTTACATGGAGAGATGAGGTGGGGGGGGTGGGTTGAGGTGACCAGGAGGGGAAGACGTTAGCTGTTTTTTGAAAGTGAAACATACCTTCCATTCTTACGAAAGACTTTACACTTGAATGTGTTCATTTTATATTGTTTGGTTCTAGAGAAATCCACAGCATGTAAGTGTATTAGAATGTTTCTCTGCTTTCCTTGTAAACGATTTTTTGATTTTGTGACCCTGTGAAGTTTGTGACTCCTCGACTTTAGCCAGGATGGTTCTTTCAATACAGGAATCTTTTCTTTCAACGCAGATGTGAATTCAGGGTTACATGACTACTTAGCAGCTATTTCACGATCAGAAGTGGATGGTTTCAGCTTACTTTTTTGGTGTGACATTTATAAGTCAAGCACTCTAAGTGGTTCTAAACTCTACTTATTGAACACCTTTAAAAGTGTGGTTCTCCAGTTGTGTACAATATAGAGTGGTGATAAAACTGAGTAGGGGTTCAGTAAAACTTTCTGGGTTTCACAAGACATCCTTATCCGCAGGCTTCCCCTTGTTGTCTAAAGCACAGACTCACAAGCTGTGGCGCACAGGGCCAGAACCTGCGAAGTAAGAGTGGTGATTACATTTTTAAAGATTCGTGCAACTTACGAACACAGAAGAATGAGAGGCCCAGAGACCTTGTGTCTGGCAAAGCCTAAAATATATACTTTCTAGCCCTTTTCAGAAAATGTTTCCTGACCCCTGAACTGAGGGAATAGAACTTTTTTGTCTTTATTCATGTGAACCCTACCCCCTAGAAAGAAATATTAGAACATTAGTGCTGTATGGGACTTTGGGGAGATCCTCTGAATGTTTTAAAGCGTATATTACATTTTTTTAACCTGGGAGTTTTTTTTTTTTTTTTTACTATTCATGATATACTTTTTGAGGTGCCTAAAATTATTCTTGATTGGTGAGATCAGCAGATGAGGAGATGACTGCCCTCAAAAAGTTAATGTGTTATACTCAGAGATTCCAAGAGGAGGGGCTACCCCACGTCACGGGCAGCCACGTGGGGAAGCAACAGAGGCAGTCAGGAGGCAGAGGAGGGGAGAGGAAAGCGTGGGCAAGAGCCTGTTGCTGTAATTCACAAGGGAAGGAGTGGGTGAGCTGGCTTAGGTTTGGCTGCTTGACTAACTTCACTGGGCTCTGAGGTGAGGGGTTTGTCTCTCTTTACCTGGTACCTGGCCCTGGGATGATAACGGCAGGGAAGTAGTGGTCTGGAGTTTAAGAGCTTTGTATGAAGGAGGCTGGTGGGGGTTTGGTTGGTTTGCATTGGAAAGGCAAGCCCTGGGAGGGGCCTTCCCTCCAGAGTTAGCGAGATCTTGGGCTTCCCTGGTGGCTCAGTCGGTAAAGAATCTGCCTGCTATGCGGGAAACCTGGGTTCAATCTCTGGGTCAGGAAGATTCCCTGGAGAAGGGAGTGACAGTCCACTCCAGTATTCTTGCCTGGAGAATCCCATGGACAGAGGGGCCTGGAGAGCTACAGCCCTTGGGTGGCAAAGAGTCAGACACAACTGAGCGACTAACATACTAAGACGTCAGAGAATCGAAAATTCAGAATAAAAAGACATGATTAGCATCCTGATGTCTTCATTTTACACATGAGGAGAGTGAGGCCCTCGGGGGGAATTTGGATACCCCAGACCCCACAGTCGATTCACAGAAGATCAGATTTGGGATCTAGACCTCCTGGTCCGCTGTCCTTTGTACTATCCAGCAGAACCATTTTTTAAAAGATACCCAAGTGAATACAACCATGTACTCTGAAGTCAGATTGTTGTAAGCTTCTTTGTGTCACATTACTGGTAAGATTGGCCCAGTTCCTCAGCGTAGTTGTCTTTGGTGTTGTGTGGATCTTATCATGGCACCGGCAGGCTTTTTCTTTGTTTTCCTCTGCCGTCATCACTAGGTTCTGGTTCTCCTCTCTGTCTATTTTCATCATTGAGGCAGCTCCTGGCACAGTTCTGGTTAGTAATTTCCTGGTTCCTGACCTCTTCCTTTCCTCTGCCTCCTGGATTGTGAACTCTCTTCTGCTCGTGACTTAAACCACTCCTACAGGGTTGGAATCCTTCCTCATGTTACTTATGAGATAGCTAATCATCCTGTCTCCTACAGGAACTGATGTACGTCTTTATGTACACCCTCATGGAGTATTAAATTCTCTCCATCCACCCCAGTATTCTGATAGAATTATGGAAGGATGTGTGAGTGTGTGTGTGTGTGTGTGTGTGTGATAGAATTACAGAAGAATTATGATAGAATTATGGAAGGATTGTGTGTGTCTGTGTGTGCTCAGTCATGTCCAACTCTTTGCGACCCCATGGGCTGTAACCCACCAGCCTCCTCTATCCATGGAGTTTTCCAGGTAAGAATACTGGAGCGGGTTGCCATTTCCTTCTCCAGGGGATCTTCCCTACCCTGGGATTGAACCTGCCTCTCTTGCGTCTCCTGCACTGGCAGGCAGGTTCTTTACCAGCTGAGCCACCAAGGAAAGAGACCAGCCTAAAACTTCAGAGTTTGATCCAAGGCCATCTATTTTCCTTTATGATTTGTGAGGAAGATCAATCGTAATTAATTCAAATCTGTTTTGACCTTTTAAAAACATCTTTCCTTTTCCTAGTGTAGGTAGTGGTTACACTTCTGCTTATTTTCTTCCACTGTTCCTCATCACAGAGATTTTCCCTAAGTTCCTGCTGACTTGGTGCACATTTCATCACCTGACCTTATTGTATGGGAGTCAGCTGGGTCCCCTGAGACTGTTCATCTCTGTCCTTAGAAACAGCTTAATCTTTTGACTCCATATTCCCATAGCAGCCCTGCGTGCTGGAGACTTGGGTTTTGTGTGCCCGGTATCGCTCAGTGGTGTTTGACTCTTTTGCGACCCCATGGACTATAGCCCGCCAGGCTCCTCTGTCCATGGGATTTCCCAGGCAATAATACTGAAGCGGGTAGCCATTTCCTCCCCCAGGGAATCCTCCTGACCCAGGAATCGAACCTGCGTCTCCAGCATTGGCAGATGATTTTTTACCACTTATCCCCCCTGGGAAGCCACACTGGAGACGTATTCACTTCAGTTATCCTCCTCTGGCTCGCGTGGGTTCAGTGACAGCTTTCCTTACAGAGTGGCAACTGGATCCGGACCAAGAGCCCAACAGGCCAAAGTGTCTGGTCACATGGTGTCTGAGCTTGAACCACACTTGTCGTATTGGAAGCCAGCAGTTAGTTGAAGTCTCTGATCAGGGCAATGCCTGAGGTTTTGTGGTCTGCAATCAACAATAACTCACAGTTCCTTCCTTCTTTATTTAAATATATTTCAGAGATCTTTAACAAAAAGCTACCTAACATTTTCTCCTGAAGTAGTTCTTTACTTTCCCCCAACAAAATTCATTTGTATCTTTTCTCTCCTTGACAAAGTCTCTTGAAGTTTTGCAGGTCTATTTCCATTGTAGAATTATGAAACTTTGGGGCAGAATCTGCTTTGATATGTTTCTATGTACAGGAATAGTTAATATTTTTTCGTTCACTGAGTCACCCTGCAAGTAGTTGTGTTCTCTGAGTTGGGTGAAACATACATGGTTCTGATTTTCATGGAGCTTATGAATGCCTGGAGGGTAACAGAATAAACAAAGAAATCAACTTAAAAACCCCATGTACAGAATAATAAAAAGCAGGGTTAGAGAGTGGAGAGTGATGGGTGGGGTCATCTGTTTCTGAGAGGGTGGTCAGGGCTTCTTGGGAAGGTGACAGCATGTAAGAGTGAGGTGGGAGCTGAGTAGCTGTGTTAATGCTAGCTCCCTAATGAAGGGAGTGAGCCTCTGTTTTTCTGGGACTTTCAGATGAAGGGAATTACAACAGTGTCAATGCTGCTGCAAGTATCAGTAAGATGAGGATGAGCTGGCAGCAGGAGTAATATTGTAGATCTTATTTTTAGTGGCATTCAGGGGCAGAAGCCTGGGAGGGGTGCAATTCACTGAGGAGGGAATGATGGTGGAAACAGGGGGTATCAGTAATTCTACAAAGAGTTTTGCTATAAAGCAGAGCTGAAAAATGGGGAGGTGGAGGGAAATTCGGTGTCAAAGCAGTTTTGGGATTGTTCTGAATATTTTAGTGATGTTTCTCTGTTGATGAGGATGATCTAAGTGCAGAAGTTGATAAACTACACTTGGGGGGCCAAATCCAGCCCACCTGCTTTTGTAAATAGAGTAGTATTAATAAAGACCCTGGTGCTGCGAAAAATGGAGGGCAGGAGGAGAAGGAGGTGACAGGATGAGACGGTTGGATGCTCTCACTGACTCAATGGACGTGAGTTTGAGCAAACTCCCGGAGATGGTGAAGGACAGGGCGGCCTGGCGTGCTGCAGTCCACGGGGTCACAAAGAGTCGGACACGACTGTGTGGCTGAGTGACAACAATAACAATAGCAGAACACAGGCCGCACTTATCCATTTGTTTATTGTCTGTGGCTGCTTTTGTGCTACAGTGGCAGAGTTGGGTAGTTTTGAAAGAGACCACATGATCTGCAAAGCCAAAAGTATTTGCTTGTGTCCCTTGACTAGAATAATTTCCCAGCCCTCGATCTCATAGTAAGGGTAAAGTGGGTGAAGCCACAGAGTGAGCTTGACTAGACTGATACCTTGCCTCCTAGGGGGTAGCCCCCGCAGTGCCTCCTCAGGGACAGGTGTTAGAATCTTGTGCACAGGCACAGGGTAATTGAGCTGGGAAGTTGGGAAGTGATGCTCTGTGTTTGGGATGCTTAAAAAGGAGACTTTTGAAGCGGTGCAGTTAGTAATCTGTCTAGAAACTGGGTACCTGAGGTGGGGAGATTAGAAAAGAGTTGGGAAGTGCTGAGATCAATGAATTGAGAGGTGAAGGTATTGAATTCTTATTTGGATAACTGGAAACTATGTTCTGTATTCTTATTTTTAGAATATTTATAAAAACAATAGTAACACTGTACTAAACCTCCATGCTGTTTACATATTTCTCTTTGGGGCTGTTGTCATTTGTTACTATCCTTTTTTTCCCCTGATTTAAGGTGGAGAGTAAAATAGTAAATATTACTGTAATTATTGTCATTTTCATTTTTATGAGTTCCTCTTTTTATACTTGCTTGATTCCCAGGGATGCAGTGGTCAAGAATCTACCTACTAATGCAGGAGATGCGGGTTCAGTCCTTGGGTTGGGAAGATCCCCTGCAGAAGGAAATAGGTACCCACTCCAGTATTCTTGCCTGGAGAATCCTCATGGACAGAGGAGGCTGGTGAACTACAGCCCATGGGGTCACAGAGAGTTGGACATGACTGAACACACACACACACAAACACACTTTTCACACTTGCCTTTGAAAAAGTAAGACATTATCTTCCCTGTGAAAAATGTGTTACATTCCCCATAATAGACTGTTGAAGCGTGTTCAGAATTACTATTTATTCATAGCTCCTTCAGATAGGATGGAGCTCAGTCCTCTCTCGAACCCTGCTGAGAGGTGTTTCTTAGCCTGGGCCTTCTATCTACAACAGACATCTTCTGTCTAGAAACATATCTTACCATAGAATGTTGGTTGAATCTCAGGTGTACTGTGCCCTTGGCCATGTTTTATCACCTGCTCATGACTTGCTCAGACTTAAGCATTTGGGACCAGTGTGGGCCTGTGATTCTCCGTGTCTTTGCTGGCGGAGCTTGACACAACCCTTTAGTGGTGGATGGTGCAGGCAGCGCATTGGTCGCTGGTCGTCTCCACCTCAGCTCCACACTGTCAAGAGCCGTAGGCTTCCTCGGCCCCTAGACACAGCCCAAGACTGTTCTGCAGGCCCTGTGGCCATTGTGGAGATGACACGACGGCACTGTGAAGAGAGCTCTGCTCACATACTGCAGTTCTTTTAGCACAGGAGTCTAGCCTGGGCTATCAGAGCATAATGTGAATTCTAGGACTGCATTCCGAGCCTCCCGAGTAGTTCAACCTTGGGTCAGTGGCAGCCTCCTCAGGTCACCAGTCCTTATTAGGGAGTGACTCAGTTGCATAGAGAAACTTTTCTGTGGGGTTTGTGCAGACACTTTTGTTGTGCAAGTCCACAGTGACCTATTCCAGCCCATTCTGTGAGGAGGCAAAAGCTTGAAGTGGCCTGTGTGCCAGTGAAATGAGACCTTCCCTGTGGGTGGTTCTAGGGTGAGTGTGTCAGTGCCCGTGACTAGACGGCAGTCGTGGGCATGGGTACGACCCACACCCCCAGTAACTTTCGTGAGCCGTTGCCACCTAAACATTGACGTCCTTCCGTGGAACACTTGATTTTTCATGTATATACAGGGTGTGCTGTCAAAGCAATCTACTGTGTTCTTTACCATAATCAATATTTTTCCATTTCTTTATCCAGCCACCACAGGCTGTATCATTATCTTCAGGATTTAAAGGGAATATTCTTTAAATGATTTGTTTATTTAACATCTTCATTTTAACTGGTTCGTTCAGGAATGTGTCAAGATGACAGTTGAATTAGTTGCCTTGGACTAGAATATTAGTGTGTGACACATTTATTTTGACTGATGCATTTATTTATCTTGGCTTGATGGGAGTTTCCAACTCTTCTTACTGGCGTCTTTGAGTTTTGACTCATCAATTTAATGCGTTTTTGTTATTTTGCACTTGTAAAGCAAATTTATCTTACTTTAGATGGTGTTAAAATATGAGCACTGTAAACAATGCCAAAAGGAGAAGATAGCGTGGTCTGGCAATGAAGCACCCTACGGGTGCCCTTATATTGATATTTCGTATTTATACAGTTACTAGCTGTCTTGCAAATCACAGTTCATTTAGAAACCTTTACCTGGTTATTACAGCCAGCAAACCTTCATGGCATCCTAACTGTAGAAATAACAGCTAAATAAAGTCTCTTGATATGATCAGTGTACCTTCTAAAGTCTGAGAGAAGCAGTCCCTTGATGATTTTGGGCAAGTTTTAGCCTCATGTTTCTCTTGTCACGTTTGTGCTTTCTTTTGATGGTTTCGCTAGGTAATGGGCCATTTTAGAATTAACAGTTACCTAAGCTGCATGCTTCTCGTGGTGGTGGTGGTTGTTAATCTACTCTTGGTGAAACCAGGCGTTGTCTGTGATTCCGTCACATACACCTGTCACTGTCAGTCAACTCTGCAGAACAAAGTGATACCCCACCGAATGGAATGTAACTCGAGGCACAAAACAGACTCCCAATTCAGTTCTCTGGTCTCCACACCAAGCTCTCATGTCAAGTCTTCTGATTTTATGTGATGACAGTTATTGGTCAGAATGTATTACAGTGTTTGCTGTACAGACGGGGCCTTTGTCACGTAATTGAAGAGCACAAGAGCTGCCAGACTAAACAGTGGTCTGGGTTTCAAACAATGTTCTGTGACTTCCTTGGCATGTTTTTATCACCATCTCAAACATGTGTTATTACTTAGCATTCTCTGCCACAGCAGATCACAGAGGAAACAAACCCATGCAGTGAAGGGGACTAACCCTGGTTCTTTAAGGAGATAAATGCCTTGTACCCTCAGAGCGCAGTTTTTGTGTGCACATCTCTCTTCTCTGCTCAGACTCATAAATCCTGCTTAAGCCAACTGTTTACAGAGTCAACATAATGGTCAGCTTTTAGGGACAGATATCATTAGGTACCTCGAAATTCTAAAGAAGGGTGGGCCCAAAGGGCAAATGGACAAAGAACTTGAAAAGGCCGTTTCTAACAATAAACATGAAAAAGAGTTGCCCTCATTAGTAATCAAAGAAAATTCCACCAAAATAATAAAAACATCATATTGATAGAGTTTTAAAAAAATGTTAATAGCCCTTGTTCACAGACTAGAGAAACATGGACTGTCAAAACTTGGTACATCTTTTGTGGCAGGCAAACTGCCAGTATATGTTAAACCTTAAATATAGCCTTTGATTCCACTTCTAGAAATTAATCCTAACATAAAATAGTAAGAGACACACAAATTCTTACATATAAGAATGTCCATTAAAGCATGATTTAAAACAGCAGCAACACTAATAGTAAAGACGGTTGATATCTCTTTTAACAGAGAGCTTTCCATGTACCAGACAGTGCTGGGTACTTCACAGGCACAACCTTATTTGCTTCTCAACATCAGGAAGGGAAGCAGGCAGTGGTATCACTGGGTAGAAAAGTAATGTTTGGGGTTTCACACTTTTCCTGTGAGCGCAGAGCTAGGAGGATTTAATGAGAAGTTGAACTCATTTGACACAATCCCTTAACCATATTTTTTTTCCCGAGTGAATACTACCAAAAAGTGGAAAACGGGTCCATCAATAGAGGAATTCTAACAAGTAGGTTAGAAGCATATACAATAGAATATTGCTCAGCTGTTAAAAAGAATGAAATAACGCCATTTGCAGTAACATGGATAGACCTAGAGATGAATATGGGGCTTCCCAGGTGGCTCAGTGGTAAAGAATTGGCCTGCCAATGCAGGAGATTCCAGTTTGATCCCTGGGTCAGGAAGAGCTCCTGGAGGACAAAATGGCAACCCACTCCAGAATTCTTGCCTGGGAAATCCCATGGACAAAGGAGCCTGGCAGGCTACAGTACATGGGATTGCAAAGAGTTGGACACGACTGAGCGACTAAACAATAGCAACAGAGATGATCATATTAAGTAAGCCAGACAGAGAAAGATAAATATTGTATGATATCACTTACATGTAAAATCTAAAAAATTGATTCAAATGAACTTACTTACAAAACAGAAATAAACCCACAGGCATAGAAAAAACTTATGGTTACCGAAGGGGAAAGGACAAAGGATAAATTAGGAGTTTGGGATTTACAAAAACACACAATTACATGTAAAATAGATAACCAGCAAGGACCTACTGTGTAGCATAGGAAACTATACTCAGTATTTTGTAATAACCTGTAAGGGAAAAGAGTCTAAAAAGAATATATATATATATGTACGTATATATATAACTGAATCACTTTGCTATACATCAGAAATTAACACAACATTGTAAATCAACTGTATTTCAATTAAAAAAGAAAAAGTTGACTCTAATAACAACCAAAAAATAATGTAGATATGAGAACTAATATTTAATTGAATATGTGATGACATGGGAAATGTTTTTAATACTTTAAAAATCCCAGTGTATGTAATATGACTTGACTTTTTCTCTTACCCCATATTATGATGTAATACAACTAACGGTTTGTCAGAATAGGCAGATTCCATTTCTAATCCCAGATCCATCGTTGACTCTGTGAATGACTGTGAGCAGACTGTTTCATTAGCCTAAGTGTCAGTGTTTTCTTCTGTAAAATGGACTCAGCTATGGTTATTAGACATCAAACTAGCCATGGCTGTCTAAGCAACATAAAGAACATGCACAAGAAATGGTAACTATTATTTTGAAGATGAAGTTGGTCTCATGTCTTATATAAATCCAAAAATAGGGAAATAATATATTAAAACTTATTAATGCTTTTCTTATAGTACTGACATTAGAATATTTTATTTGTAATGCTTTGCTATTCTCCCCAGTAGAACATTCAATGAATGTATTTTATGCCTCTGTATTTATATATTTTATGGAAATAATTTAATATAAATAGCTATATATAGTTATTAAGGCTTTTAGTCATTTTGTGTAATCAAGGAAAAGCATACATTTCTTAAGTACATACACTGACACAGACTGGTGGTTCTTACCAAAAGATGTAGTATGAGTGACAGGC
Source organism: Giraffa tippelskirchi (assembly GCF_054371585.1). Classification (NCBI taxonomy): domain Eukaryota; kingdom Metazoa; phylum Chordata; class Mammalia; order Artiodactyla; family Giraffidae; genus Giraffa; species Giraffa tippelskirchi. The sequence continues at coordinate 13,625,120 of NC_137283.1, read as the reverse complement.
TACAGTGGGTAGCCCATCTATAACCCATCTTACAGTTTTTGTGGTCAGCAGGATAGCCTTTAGTTCAGTGGTTTTAAGTTGATCATCTCTCTATTTTTGTCTGTTAGCACCAGTATCATGGATTGATCTTAGAAGTAGCTCCTGAAATGAGCTTGGGGATCCTAAAATTGCTCAGTGTAATGAAGGTACAACTTATAGGAACTGAGACTGAACTGAAGATCTGAACACCAAGAAGATGAAACTGTTCTTTTTGACTCTTCTCTATTTCACTCCCTTTGATGTCCTTTTCTGGTGAACTTTTGAGACTCCCGGGTTTTCTTTTTTTTGCCAGCTCTTTACATATTGACATATTGGTGTGCCACGGGTGTCTGTCCTCACTTGTGCTTCCTCTTTCCAAATTTAACTCATCATCTTGTCCAAAGTAGCCTTTCCCTGAAACATTGTCTTAATATTGTATCTTAGAGCAGCTGAAAATCATGAACTCTGAAATTAATTAGCTGTGTACCTTGGATAAGGTTCAATTCTAGTGTCCTCCTCTGTAAGGTTACTCATGCCTACCTCAAAGTAAGGACTGAGTAGGAGGTGAAGCCCTAAGCCCAGTGAGTTGTTGTACAGGCGCTTCCGCAGATGAGATTGCTTGCTGTGACGTTTGTTGTTCTGGTGGCGGTCATGGCAGTGGCCTCCAGGTAGGACAAATGAAGAACTGGAGTCATTCTGAACTTCTTTCCTCTTCTCTCTCTCCTGCATCAGATAGATTTTCTTTTCTTTTCTTTAGAAATATTAATTTCTTGAGTCTTAAAAAAATTTATTTCTGAGTCATTGGGAGCATGGAGTCTTAGCCCCTGGACCACCAGGGAAGTCCCTGTGTTTGACAGATTTTCAAGTCATGTTGATACAGCCTTGTTAATCTTTTCCTGTTTACTCCTGCTTTGGTTCTTATCACCTCTTGAGAGTCATCACTGGCAGCTAACTGATCTTCCTGTTCCCAGTTCTTTTTGTGTTCAGCCCATCCTCTCACTGTAGCCTGAATAATCACTGTAAAAATGTAAAGCTGGTGATGGCATCATGTTGCCTAGTCCTTCTCTTAGTGGCACCCAGTCACCTAGAGCAGGGACACGTGCTAACTCATCAAACTTCTTCTGCGAAAGGCCAGATAGTAAACATTTTAGGCATCACTCGCCGTCTAGTGTCTGTTGCAGCCACTCAGCTCCGTCACTGTAGTGTAAAAGCAGCCGCAGACGGTGTGTAAAGGAATGGGCAGGGCTGTGTTCCAATAAAACTTTATGGAAGTTGAAATTTGAATTTCATGCAGTTGTCATATGTCATGAAATATTCTCCTTTTGATTTTTTCCAACCATTTCAAAACCTGACCAGTATTTTTGGCTCGTGGGCCACACAGATACTGGCAGGTAGCGGGGTTTGGCCTGCAGGCTGCAGTTTACCAAATCAGTTGCGCTCACCAGCACGGGTAACAAGGTCTTGTGCAGTCAGCGCCGGTTTATTCCTCCAGCCTGATCTTGCGCCACCTTCTCTTTACTTCTTCTACCTCTGCGATAAACTTGCCTTTGCTGTGTCCTTAAGGAGCCATCCTGTTTTTTACTTTCTCTCATACTATTCCCTTTGCCCAGGGCGCAGCTCATTCTTACCTGTCTCTCCCCTTCTATTCCATCCTTCATTCACTGTTGATCAATAACCTACTCCTCTTTCAGAGTTCAGCTCAAGCAGTCCTTATTCTGTGCAGTGCGGACACTGATCTAAGCTGCCGAGGTTTGTGTCTCAGCCCCACTTCTTGTCACTAGACCATTTCTTTGTGCCTCAGTTTCTCATTTAAAAAAAAAAAAGGAATTAGTCATCACCATCATCCCTATGGTTTCTCTTTGTTAGAATCCACTGAGCTAGCACATGGGCAGCACTGGAAATCATAGTTATTGTGCCATCAATTACTCTGCACTCAGACAGCAGAGACGATTGCTGTGCTCCCTTCTGTGCCCTTCATAGCCACCTCTCATAGCCCTTCTAGCCCTTGGCGTAGCTCTCAGCATGTTGTGTTCCGTAACGATAGGCACTCAGTAATGTTTATTGAGTGAGAGCAAGGAAAGGGAGAAATCGTAGCCTGACTTCAAGTGGATTCGGAAAAGGTCTCTCATTACTGAGTAACAGGACAAAAAGGAGCCGTAGAAAAGAAGCAGGTTCATGAAATTGAAAGTAAAATTTAAAATATCTCATATACAATTGGTGTTTTTTTTAAAAAATACTTATTTATTTGGCTGCACCAGGTCTTAGTTTCCACATGTGGAATCTGTAGTTGTGGCATGTGGGATCTAGTTCCCTGACCAGGGATCGAACCCAGGTCCCCTGCATTGGGAGCACAGAGTCTTAGCTGCTGGACCACCAGGGAAGTCCCTACAAGTGCTGCTTTTAGTGTTGGGCTCATGTCCATAAGAGGAAAGAAATGCTGTCCACATAATATATGGTCTAGTGATTCTCTTAGGAACCTGTGTCGCAGCCTGTCCTTTCTCTTACTGCGTTTCTTTCTGTTCGTTGTCTCTGCCAGTTTGCTGCACGGATGAACATGCTTCTTACCCGTAGCTTCAGTGTATGTGGAGCTGTGGGACGAATACAGAACTATGTCTTAAGGAGAGTGCCAAGGATGCAGTGAATTATTAGATCAAGGAGGCCAGCTGCAGAGCCACGGAATTCCGAAAGAAAGAGGGTGAGGGCTCAGGACCCAGAATAGAAAGCACGGGGCTGTTTGTGGGGAGGCGGGGCCAAAGCCCTTGGTTGATTAAGAAGAGCATCATCGCTGTGTAGGGACGGTTCCTGTAAAGCCATAGACGAAACGGGGCTTTCAGGCACCTCACAGCATCTAGAATTAGAAGAAGCTAGAGATGTCTTGTCAGTCATTGCATACACTGCGTGGAGAGCCTCTTGACTGCTGCTTTTCCTTTTCGTACTATCTGTTACAGAAGTGTTCTGTTGCCTAGATTCATTCAACAGGTGTGGATTTTCACAGGGCTGTATTGGGCATCTATTGAGATAATAAAAAAGCATTTTGCAAACTTGATAATGTAATGTTCTTCTTTTTCCACCTAAAATATCCTTTCTGTTGGAAAACATTTGCTTTTTTACATAACCGAAGTGTCTCCTAACTGAACTTTGTGTCTTTCGCATGCTGTTTTAGGCAATGGGAGATGTTGGTACTTCAGAGGCACATCCTGGTATGGCTCGTGTGCTCGTTTAATTCTCACATTTTCTCAGCAAATGAAGCAGTTAGCTTTATAACTTGGATTAAATTGGTTTCATATTGTCTATGTTTTGGGACCACTGGGGTGCAGATTTCCTCTGGGAAGAAGTGTGATGCCTGTTCCATGGAGGATTCTGTAGATCTTTGTAAAATGACCAGGTCTGAAATTCTCTGTGCTAAATCTGCTAAAATCTTAAGCCTGCCTTTTTGGGTTGCTGGGGAAATAAGTCTTTATATGTGTCCTTTTATTGGGACGGCTTCTGCAGTTCTCTGTAAGACAATTAGCAAGCATTGCAACCAAGGGCAAACATTTCAAGGGGAAACATTATAAACTTTCTTGCTTTCAAGATAGACATAATATTATGCCATAACTAAACATTATGAAACCATTTCCTTTTGAAGCTGATTCACTGAACCGATAATTTGAAATTCAGCTAATGTTAGAGACTTTTTATTAAAAATGACTGTTGTTGGCCCTCTTAGCTGGTAAATTATGTAAGCCATAAGAAACAAAAAAAGCTTTGTTTGTGGTCTAGTGCTCAGTTGTGAACAAATATGAAATCTAAAACTCATACCCAGTGTTGTTGGAAAGCTAACCAATGTCCAGCATCTATTTTGGGGTTTGTACACAAGTTGGTCAGAAGCAGCTTATTCAAAGAATCAAATCTGAATTATATTTTTTTTAAAAAAAGGAGGTGGGGTAAGATGGAATTGAAGTGGAGGCAAGGTCAAGTCTGTAGTGGGCAGAATTCTAAGATAACCTTCAAGACTCCAAGCCCATCTTCTCCCAGTTATTCAGTTAAAAGACTAATTTATTGCTGCTATTAGGGGATATTGCAGATGTCATTAAGGTCCCAAACTTTTAGTTGACCTTAAAATACGGAGATCATTTCATGGTGGGCCTGACTAATCATATGAGCCATTTAAATCTGATCTAGAGGTCAAAGACATATCAGTTAGAGAGATCTGAAGCTTGAGAAGGATTTTACCTGGAGGAGAGTCCCCATTGCTGGTTTTGGAGATGGAAGGGGGCACATGACAAGGAATGAGAATGGCCTCAGAAACCCGAGAAGCATCCCTGGCTGACAGCCAGCAAGGAGATAGGGACTTGGGTCCTACAACTGCAAGGAACTGAATTCTGTCAGTAGTAAGATTGAAAATGGACCCCTTCCACTCTCCAAATGAGAACTTAACCCAGCTGGCGTCTTGATTCTAGACCTTTGATACCCTGAGCAGATAACCCAGCCATGTTGAACTAGACTTCTGACCTACAGACCTTTGATCTAATCAGTGGATGTGCTTTAAGCCATGAATTTTATGGTAATATGTTATGCACCAACAGACAGCTAATACGAGGCCTCAGTCACGTCTCCATTGCATCACTACAGTAGTGTATTAACTGGTCTCTCTGGTTCTGCATTGGTGTTACTCAAACTATCTGGTGAAGAAACAGATTTTGAAATTTCAACATGTTGCAGACCAATACCATGTCTATGGCAGATTGTGTTTTATAAAGATAGCTGCAAAAGTATCTCCTGCCCCGTGCTCTTCTGTTACGTGACAATGCCTCTCCTTCTTCAGATGGCTCTAGTTCCCTCCACCTGAGTCTGGGCTGGACTTTTAACCTCTTACTGTTTTCAAGGGATGCTCTGTGTTTCAAGGTTCAGTTATGAAAGGTCATGCAGTTTCAGCCTGGTTCTCTCAGAAGGCTCCTCCTTGGCACTCAGCTGCCATGCTGTGAGAGGCCACGCCACGTGGACGGGGCAGTACTGGGTGATCCAGTCAACAGAATTAACAGCCTTCCTTGAGTCATCCCAGCCCAGATACCAGACATATGAATAGAGAAGCCTTCCGATAATTACAGCCTCTAAGCTGGTCTAGTCAACCCCAGCCTTTGTGTCTTCCCGGTTGAGGCCTCAAACACTGGGGACAAAGATAGGTCATCCCCACTGTACCCTGTCCAGATTCACCACCCACAGAAGCCATGGACGTGACAAAGTAGTTATTGCTTTCTGATGCTGCATTTGGGGTTGGTTTGTTAAGCAGCAGCAGATAAACATTTTTCTAAAATGCTATGAAAGTGAAATTAAAAAAAAAAAAGAATATGAGCAGAAATCACACAGTGTCACTTCTATGCTACTCTGTTGGTCTAAGCACTTTCAAACCTGCCAAGATTCAAAAGGAGAGGACGCAGACCCCACTTCTAAAAGAGAGGAGACTCGAAGAGTTCAGGAGCCATTAAAAAAGAAAAGCCTTTACATTTTGAGATAAATTTAGCCTCGTGGAAAAGTTACAAAAATATTGCAGAAAATTTCCATATGTCCTTCACCCAGCCTCCCCTAGTGGTAACATCTTATGGAGCCATAGTACGACTTTCAAAACCAGGAAATGAGCATTGATATAATTTGTTGTTCCGTTGCTCAGGCATGTCTGACTCTTTGCGACCCGATGGACTGCAGCATGCCAGGCTTCTCTGTCCTTCACCATCTCCTAGAGCTTGCTCATACTTACGTCCATTAAGTTGGTGATGCCATCCAACCATCTTGTCCTCTGTCGTCCCCTTCTCCTCCTGCCTTCAGTCTTTCCCAGCAGCAGGGTCTTTTTAATGAGCAGTCTCTTCGCATCAGGAAGCCATAGTATTGGGGCTTCAGCATCAGTCCTTCCAATGAATATTCAGGGTTGATTTCCTTTAGGATTGACTGGTTTGGTCTCCTTGTAGTCCAAGGGACTGTCAAGAGTCTTCTCCAACACCACAGCTCAAAAACATCAATTCTTCAGCGCTCAGCCTTCCTTATTGTCCAACTCTCACATCCATACATGACTATTGGAAAAGCTACTGGAAAAACCAGTAGTTTTTTTGACTATATTTTGACTGTATGGACCTTTGTTGGCAAAGTGATGTCTCTGCTTTTTAATACACTGTCTAGGTTTGCCAATATCCGCTGGATCATCGAAAAAGCAAGAGAGTTCCAGAAAAACATCTATTTCTGCTTTATTGACTATGTCAAAGCCTTTGACTGTGTGGATCACAATAAACTGTGGAAAATTCTGAAAGAGATTGGAATACCAGACCACCTGGCCTGTCTCTTGAGAAACCTGTATGCAGGTCAGGAAGCAACAGTTAGAACTGGACATGGAACAACAGTCTGGTTCCAAATAGGAAAAGGAGTACGTCAAGGCTGTATATTGTCACCCTGCTTATTTAACTTATATGCAGAGTACATCATGAGAAACGCTGGGCTGGAAGAAACACAAGCTGGAATCAAGATTGCCGGGAGAAATATCAATAACCTCAGATATGCGGATGACACCACCCTTATGGCAGAAAGTGAAGAGGAACTAAAGAGCCTCATGATGAAGGTGAAAGAGGAGAGTGAAAAAGTTGGCTTAAAGCTCAACGTTCAGAAAACTAACATCATGGCATCTGGTCCCATCACTTCATGGGAAGTAGATGGGGAAACAGTGTCAGACTTTATTTTTTTGGGCTCCAAAATCACTGCTGATGGTGATTGCAGCCATGAGATTAAAAGACGCTTACTACTTGGAAGGAAGGTTATGGCCAACCTAGATAGCATATTTAAAAGCAGAGACATTACTTTTCCAAGAAAAGTCCGTCTAGTCAAGGCTATGGTTTTTCCAGTGGTCATGTATGGATGTGAGAGTTGGACGGTGAAGAAAGCTGAGCGCCGAAGAATTGATGCTTTTGAACTGTGGTGTTGGAGAAGACTCTTGAGAGTCCCTTGGACTGCAAGAAGATCCAATCAATCCATCCTAAAAGAGATCAATCCTGGGTGTTCATTGGAAGGTCTGATGTTGAAGCTGAAACTCCAATACTTTGGGCACCTCATGCGAAGGGTTGACTCATTGGAAAAGACCCTAATGCTGGGTAGGATTGGGGGCGAGAGGAGAAGGGGACGACAGAGGATGAGATGGTTGGATGGCATCACTGACTCGATGGACATGGGTTTGGGTGGACTCCGGGAGTTGGTGATGGACAGAGAGGCCTGGCGTGCTGCAATTCATGGAGTCGCAGAGAGTCGGACACGACTGAGCGACTGAACTGAACTGAACTGAACTAGGTTTGTCATAGCTTTTCTTCCAGGGAGAAACATCTTTCACTGTCAAGTAATCTGCAGATCTTACTCCAGTTTTGCCAGTTTTCCCAGTACTGTCCTTTCTCTGGCCCCAGGTCCAATTTAGGACCCCACACTGCATTTAGTTTTCACGTCTTCTTAGTCTGCTCCAGTCTGGGACAGTTCTCACCCTTCTGTTGTCTTTGTAAAAAAGAATTTTTTTTGTTTTAATTGTAGGATAATTACAGCATTCTAATGGTTTTTATCATATATCAGTATGAATCGGCATAGGTATACTTTTGTCCTCTCCCTCCTGAACCCCCTCCCGTCTCCCTCCCCACCCTGTCCCTCCTGGTTGTCACAGAGCACTGGGTTTGGGTGCCCTCTGTCATACATCAGACTGGCACTAGTTACCTGTTTTACATTGTAATGCATTTGTTTCAGTGCTGTTCTCTCAAATCATCCCATTGTCTCCTTCACACAGACGTAAAGAACAGACCTTCTTTAGTTAGGTCTTCTTTCATGACTAACACTTTCGACATACATGAGTGGTTATTTTGTAAGATGCCCCTCAAATTTGCTTGAATTTTTCATGGTTAGATTAGTGTTGTGCATTTTTCACAAGTGTACCCCAGAAGTGAGGATGTGCCTTCCTTGATGCATGGTATTAGGGTGTATATGACATCAGTATGTCTGACTCCTGGTGCTGTGAAATGTGCTCCCTGGGGAAGGTGGTCTCTGCCGGGATGCCCCACTGTAAACATCTCGTGGACAGGTCCTTTGATACAGATGTTCTGTTTGTCATCATTTGTTGCTGGGGCCATGTTTTAAAACTGCCATAAAGTTTAAATTTATCATCAGATCTAACATAAAAATGTAATCTTTTCAGGTTCTGTCACTATATTGTCATAGATCTGTGGCTGTTGGCAGGCTGGCAGACCACTCTTTGAGGAGTGACGTTCAAGCCTGCACTCCTTCACCAGTTCCTTTTTCCCGTTACTGGCAGATTGGAGTTTGAATAACAAATCCAACTGTGTCCTCCTTTGGCTTAAAACCCATTGGAGGCTTCCCATCTTTCAGGGCGAAAGCCACACTTGCGAGCCTGACAGTTACATAGTTTCTTTACTAATTAGCCTTCTCTGATTCTCTTCACCACCATCTCCAGGTAGGCACAGCTGTCTCCGCACACTGTAACTGGCCAATCCCCTGTCTCTCAAGGCTCATGAGCACCTCCTTTCAGTCGTCTGGGCTACTCACTAAGTTCTCCCCATGTCTAGGCACCTATACCCTGTGCATATATCTCTGATGGAAGTTGAGTTTTATTTTCTTGTTTGCTTATGTATCTGTCAAGCCATTTAAAATGTCTTCATTGAGATATAGTTGATTTACAATGTTGTGTAGCAGGTGTACAGCAAAGTGACTCAGTTTTACATATACATACAGTCACTCTTTTTAAGATTCTGTTCCCACATAGTTCAGTACAGAGTACTGAGTATAGTTCCCTGTGCCATACAGTAGATCTTTATTATCTGTTTTATATATAGTTGTGTGTATATGTCAATCCCAATTCCCAATTTATCCCTCCCATTCCCCCGTTAACCGTAACATTGTTTTCTACACATGTAACTCAATTTCTGTTTTGTAAATAAGTTCATTTGTACCATTCTTGTAGATTTGACATGTAAGTGCTATTATACGATACCTGTTTGTCAGATATTTGTCAAGCCATTTGACTCGACTGAGCTTGAAGGCAGTGATTTTGAGCTGTAAGATTAGCTCGTCACAAGGGTTCAAAAGTGTTAGTCATAACCTGACATAGTATGCAGGAAGAAGAAATGTCTCCAGTACTAAGTAAGATGTTTATGACTAGACAGATTCCAGAATTGCAGAGACCGCGGAGAAGCCTCTGGGGAGGACGTTGTTCCTGAAGGACAGGATTGACTGATGAGGACGGTGGCTCTAGGCTCGTGGCCCTTCTTCGTGTGTGCTGTCTCCACCCTAGGAGCAGATTAAAGACCTCGAGTGAGGAAGCAAACTCAGGACGGTGTGACTCGATGGATAGACCCCATGTGTCTGTAGACATGCTGTATCACTTTTGGAGGCCACTTTTCTTACCTGTACAACTGAGCAAAAAGCAGGTGGAGATCCTCTGCCTGCTTTTTTCTTAAAAAAAAAAAAAAAAAAGCTTTTTTTAAAAAAAGAAAAAAGCTTTTTTTTTTTTTTTTAAAAGTTAATAATAGTTTGAAATTCAACTCAACCTACTGCTATATCTCTCTGAACAGAGCTAGAGTGATCTCTCTGTACCAATTTTCCCTACCTAAGTTGCACCTAGTCTTTTGTATCTAAATATTGCTAGTTTATATTTAGCCCTATTTTCAAAGTATATGAAGATTAATTGTGCCAGAAAATAGAGAAAACCAAGGTCACCTTGACTCCATAGGTCACTCGATAACTTTACCTCAAAAGCCATTGTTTTTTCTTAGATCAAAAGTGTTGACCTATTATTTAAAGTGTAGTTTAAATAATAATGAATCCTTTTGGTTATCATTTACCATGGTTTGTGATAAAATTTTCTTGTAAATTTGTGCTTATGGCTTCCATAGTTAAATCTCAACCAAGTATTTATCAGAATTTAAATATATGGTATTTTAAATGAGTTCTCAAACATCAGTAAATACTTTAAAATTTTTATCAATACATAATTTATCAATTAATAAAATAATTCATTAATTAAAATTTTAAAAAACTTCCCAACATCAATGGCAACGTTTGCTTTAAGAACAGGAGGGAGTTAGAATTCCAAATCAGATATCCTAAAGATTTTCACAAGTTCATTTAAAATTTTCTAATGCTAACAGTACCTGTTTTGTTAATAACATGAACCACAGATAAACAAAAATCCCAGTGAATCTCCTGAAACAAACTTTGTAAGGAAAATTCTGCATCACACACTCATATCATTAATTACACCATAAAGGGAAAAAAGAACCCCTCCCCCAACACCCCCCCCAAAAAACCCAATGTAAAGTAGTCCCAGGAATGGAATTTAGAAATGGCAGTATATTCAACTTAATCATCTGGAATTACTTAAACACAGTGTGCTCAGATGGCTAACATAAAGGAAGAAAAGTTTACCGCAGTTAATAACTTCACAATCCTTTGAAGATGTGGGATAATTTCAAAAAGATCTCTACTTTGTTTTTGGTTTAGAAAGTTCAGATAAATCTTTCCCTTCCTGTCCTTCAGGCTGTCCATAAGCCATAGCATTTTCATTCTTTTCAATTTTAGGAAATAACAGACTCATGTAGTAAAATGATACTGGTCATTTAAATCATGGGGGCCAGCCACAACAGAGCCCCCAGATAAGGTTGCCTTTTGCATCATGATTTTCCAAAGTCTAATATAATGATTTAAGACTTTCTGCCTGAATAGTTCCCTGAGAAGCAGCCACGTTCATGTTGTTCAGAGGTAAGCCTCGTCCTCCCTGGTCTACAGAGGCCCAAGCCCCGGAGCTGCTCCCCAGAATACCAAGTCAGAGGAAGAGCACTCCATTATTCAGAGCACATTAAGTGTTTGGTCATTTGAGAACGGAGCTACTAATTGGACCTGTGGTGATATGAAAGGAGATGCGTTAAGTAAGCAGACCCAGTTTTTAAAATCAAAATTTAAGAACATATTAAAAACTAAGGTCTCTGAAGCAGCCTGGAATCTGTGGATTTCAGATGTTTTTTATACAATTCAAAATAAAACAAACTGTATTTTAGGTCACTACCCGGTACACATATAAGTGAAATAAAAATGCCACAGAAACAATAGTATGTGTGACACCTTCAGATATCTATTTTATTAATTTAAATTTAAGAAAATGCTAGTCAGTACTCATCGCCCACTTATCAGTCACTTCCCACAGTCTGGAAAACTGATGCATTTTAGATAGTTGTGTTTGTAGCCATCCCTGTCCCATATCTGTTTTAGCATTCTTTTGGGATTACATGTGAGGTTAGTTCATGGGTCACAGAAAATGTCATAGAAGAAAATGTTTTTTTCACTAAAAGTGTATTTTTTTTTTTAACCTTGAGTTCACTTTTAATTTTCCAAGCATGGCTCTAAATGATGTGTTAGTCAGATCAAAGAACAAAATTGTTCTGGTTGATTGTGTTCAGAAGAACATAAGGATCGAACTGTTAGAACTTAAAAGAGTCTTAAGAGGTAGTGTAGGTCAGCCTGCTTGTCATGCAGAGACCTGGAGAAGAACTAGTTGAAATTTTTAAGATTGAATTAAGGTCATTTATGTAGTCATATGATGCTAGTGGTAAAGAACCTGCCTGCTAATGCAGGAGACACAGAGACAGGAGGAGTTTGATCCTTGGGTCGGGAAGATCCCCAGGAGGAGAGTGTGGCAACCCGCTCCAGTATTCTTGCTTGGTGAATACCATGGACACAGGAGCCTGGAGGGCTACATAGGGTCCATAGGGTCGCAAAGAGTCAGACACGACTGAAGCCAACTTAGCATGCACACATGTTGGTAATAGAATGTGTTTTAAAATACCATCATAAAAAGTGTGGCATTGTGAGTGTCTGCTTCTGGATCTGAATGTTGGAGTAGGCTGTGATACAGGGAGCTGTCACTCCTTGGTACCACTGAGGAAGCAGTGGTGCCTGTGTCCCTGTGATGTTCTTGACTTTTGGTTGCTAGGGCAACCAAACTCAGAGATGTTTGTGCTTGGCTCTTTCAGGCCTGGGCCTGATAAGAGTATATATCACGAAAATTTTAGAAGACCAATTTAGGAAATGAGTGGTTAACATCTAGGAAACGAAGAGGAATAAGGATGTGTTGACCTAAAGTTGCATTTGGTCCTGAGTTTGTGAATTTCCTGTCCTACCCATTCATGGTATAAGGAGCTCCATCTTCATACCTGAGCCTGCAGTTGCCCAGGAAAGTGAGAGAATATCAATATATTTAATACTTATAGTCAAAACTTTTCCCCTCTGATCTATCGAGACTATAGAAAATGATCACGTTTATTTTTGCTAGATACTGAGCTAGGGCATTCTAAGTGCATCTGTCTTTGGGGATTCACTCTGTAGCTCACTTTTCCTTAACAGATATTTGTAAAACATTGTGATCTTTTTTTTGCTAGTCTCATAGGCTTTTCTTTTATCAATGTAGTATTATAGACAAACAAGCTCCAAGGAGGCCAGATGATAAATTTCCTTTCTATCCACCTGACGTCCTCTGTGAAATAGACAAACAGCCCATATCTACAACGAAAGGAATATGCTTGTCTTAAGCACTGTGGTTTATCCTACAAAGTAAATTCTAGTCAAGTTAAGGAATTTGATTTTCTTTTTAAACTGAAGGAGGATCAGCAAATTATAGTTTGTGGGCCTAATATGGGAAACTACTTGTTTTTGTAAATAAAATTTTATTGGAACACAGCCATGCTTATTAATTTATAGATAATTTATACCTACTTTTACACTATTGTGACAGAGGTAATTGTTGCTATAGAGACTGTGTGGCCTGCTAAGCCTAGAATATTTACTATTTGGCCCTTTAGAGAGAAAGTTCTCTGACCCTTGGACTAAAGGAATATTTAGAGATTGAAGTATTGTTCTTAAAAAAACTATCCCCTTTGAATAAAGGCTATTTTCCCTTTAATTGCTTGGAGAAACTCTTCTGTTACAAATAGATGACAACTTATAACTGGGTTTGATGAAAGTGCCTAGAAGCTATTGTGTGATTGGTATCTACTTTTTTTTAAAGTTAAAGATCATTAAAAATCATTGTACATTAAATCGTTAATGCTGAGAAGATAACTAATGAGGCATATATGAAAGATTGCAGTGTGGCAAGCTTATAATTTAACTACATGAAGGATAGGTTACATATTTCAGCTGGCATTGCCTATTTTGATAGTCTTTATAATAATTGTGAATTTTTAATACATTTTTTACATTTATATGTATCTGTTTGAGGTTTTGCCTGCTGCAGATCAATGAGGCAAAGCTAATAGTCATTCGCAAAGAAGCCTCACATTTCTTGTATTTAGATGTAATTCAGTGTATTAAAATGAGCATTTAATCATACTGTTCCTCAGTCACAGAATTTCAGCAGTAAAACATGGGGCTGCAGTGCTCCATGTCAGGACAGCAGCTTAAATAATTTTAAAAATTATTATTAATAAATTATCTTTGTATTTTTTTAACAGACTTGTAGAAGACAGCAAACTGATCCCACGCGTTTTTGAAGTAATTCTGGTAAGAAAAGAAATGTGTGTCTGAAATTCAAGTGAAAAATTGAAACGTTTTTCAAGTTTTGGCCTGTTGTTTGGTTGGGTGGCCTGCACAGCAGGGTTGTGTGTCCATGGTGTCACTTCACCTTATTGGGCCTCAGTTTCCTTGTCTGAGCTTTTGTCTAGCTCTGAGATTGTACAGGGATATTATTTAATGATCTGCAATCTTTCTGGAAATCCTTTACATTTTATTTCTATTAAGTTAAAAATTACGTTATCTACTATAGAAAGATATATATAGAAGTATGCTGGGAAAGATTGAAGGCATGGAGGAGAAGGGGATGACAGAGGATGAGATGGTTGGATAGCATCACTGACTCGATGGACACGAGTTTGAGCAAGCTCCAAGCAATGGTGAAGAACAGGGGAGCCTGGCGTGCTGCAGTCCATTGGGTTGCAAAGAGTCGAACATGGCTTAGCAACTGAACAACAACAAAATATACAAAGAATACTGTGTCTGAGGTTGGTTTGTGGATGAAAGGGCAGAATGATGATTGCTGTGCTTCAGTCTGCATGTTCTCATGTTCAGCGTGAACCTCTCTGACTTTGTGATCACTGAGTCAGGTCAACAGTTTGATGCCTGTGGGCAGGAAGTTGTCTTCTTCAGAATGTAGAGTAGCTTAGCTTCTGTACACCATTTTTTTTTTCCTATTCATAGAACGCAGCTTGATTCAAAACCGCCAGTTAAAGAAAACCTTTCCTCTCTGGTTACTCTGTGTAGAGAATAAAACGGGATGTAGGGTTGGCTTTTCTCACGTCTGCTAAATCTCTATTTATACTAAACATAAATCTGAAAATTACGCTGAAAACCGAGTTGGTACTTACAGCAAGGGAGTGCCCTTAGACAAAGAAATGTTCTCTTATACCTAGGTGAGTTGTCCCCTTTTACCAAAAACTTTCCCTCCGTGGCTAACTGTCAGCGCAAGCGACAAAGGAGGGGACCCATCCCTAGTCAGATCAGTGGAACCTGACTTGGTCATCCATAGAGCAATAGCTTGTACCATCAGATAACCCTACACATGGAAAATTAGCTCTCTTTAATCATCTTAAAATATTAATCTACATGTTACTTGTGCTCTGATAGGGCTGTATGGTGAAAACATTATTTTTCTTGGCCACAGATTGCCCTTGGAGGAGAGCTGTGGGGTTTGCTGAGCTATTTGAGTTAGGTTGGGGAGTAGACGTGGGCATGGGTGGGCATGCTCAAGTGACACCAAGATGACCCAGAGCTGCCGTCCTAAGAGGACTGAACCACTTCCAGTGGTCAAAGGGGATTTTAGGGGAAGTGTCAGGAGAAGATAGTGGCAACCTCCTTCCAAATGTCCCATGCACTCACTGCCGCACTCAGTGCCCCTGACCCTGTAGCAAGCCACCACTGACCCACACCTCTCTCTGCCGGAGACTCCTGGACACTCACAGACAAGTCTGGGTCAGTCTCTTGTGGGTATGCAAATGAGATGCAAAGCAGCATGCAGATGAGGGCAGTGTTTTTTGGCATTCCGCTTGGGTCCTAAGCCCAGCAGAGCCACGCTCCCAGTCCTCTGGCCCTGCTTCGTGATGGGGCCTGAGAGCTGCGCCCAGAGGGGCAGATCTGGGCCATGGGAGCTACAGTTATACAAGACAGTTCGCCAGCTGGGTCAGGCACTGAGAGGGCGCCAAGGGTTGCTGGGAAAGAAGGGGCAGTGAAGGAGGTCCAGGGCGGGGGCAGGCCCAGGGCGTCCTCCCCTCCGCTCCATCCCTGCATGGGCCTCTGTCCTCATTACAGCCAGCAGGGAAGGGATCAGTGCGATGGCTCCCCTACATTCCCCGGTTTTGTCTGCAAGGGAAACAGACTGGCTCGGTGGCCCTCCTCTATCTCCTGGTCTCAGCAGAGCCCAAGAACATAGAGGAACCCTGAGAATCTACCCCCAGTCCGCAGGCATTGCTCTAGCACCCACTTGTTTTGCTTCCAGCAGAGCAACCTCTGGGCATTCAGGAGAAGAAATAGAGAAAACAGAGAAACAGGAGGTGACGCACCATGGCAATTACCAGCTGTGTACTGGGGGTTGTTAAGCTCCGCCCGGCGATATATGCATCTCCCACCTTCCGCAGGACATACATCGCTTGCTAATTTGTTGTGGAGTCGGATTTGTGTTTGGAGGGCCATGGGTGCTGTAAACTGCTGGGTTCAGCCACATGGTTGGGCAGGGGGCAGGAGCCAAAGCTGTCCACTCTCAGCCACATCTGGCTTGTGCTTGAAAAGAGACTTGGTGTTCAGACACAGAGAGCTGGAGCTTGGCCATACCTGAAACTCTCGGATGTTACTTACCCCCTTGCTGTGCCCAGGAGGCTCCTGACCTGCTAAGATCACTACGGCTCCTTGTGACTGATAGAAGGTTCTCATCCCAGCCTTTGGCAGTCATCTCAAGGTCCGAAATCCCACATGTGGAAAATTCTCCCTTGTGGCTTACCAACCCCTGCCCGCCTCCCCTCAATAACGTGCTGAATCTTTGCATCACAGGCAACTAGCAAGGCTTCATATTGTGCAAATGTTTAATTGATCGGTGCCACCATTTAAACCCTTGTCGTTGGGTTGTAGCTGTCACAGGGAGTGGGTGGAGGTTACACACACTCTCCAGGTCAGGATTCCAGCTGGTTGCATGTAGTGTGACTTCAGAGGCATTTCTAGGTGAGACTCTTCCTCCAAATGGAACAGGTCCATGCTCAAGTTTCTCGTCGGCTCTTCCTTTTTAAAAAATATATTTTAAATGTATTTAAAAGTGTATTTTAAAAAAAATGTGAAGAAAAAACAGTTGGAAATCACTTTTTTGGGACAGGACTTTTGATGTCCTTGAAGAATGTTCTCGAATCCTTATTCTATTTTCGTCTTTCTTGAGTTGAATAATCTGAACTTTTTTCTCTGTATGCATACATTTTTAATCAGTGAAGTGTCTTTTTTAGCAGTTATCCTGTGAACTACTGCCTTGTCCTTTCTAAATTTTTGTCACTGAGCTAGACAGAGTGTTTTATTGATTCTGTGCTGTACATTTTTGTTTTTAATTTTAACATTTCTGAAACTGGACTGTGGTGCCCAAACCAGTGACATTTAACAGTTGCCTTCGGCCAGGTGACCTGGTTGTCATTGCCTTAACTGATACATGTCAGTTTTCCTTTTCTTTTTATTTTATTAGTGCCCAAGAATAATATGTTATAGAAACATATGTCTAAGTTTAAACGAACTCTTTCAATAAAAATAAAATGAAAATTCTAAGTAAGAAATGAAAATTCATAGTAAGAAACTATGCCATAGTTTAATTGGCAGCATTTTTCTTCTTGATAAAATAATGGTGTATCTTAGAACTGATGGATTCCTAGATTCAAGGAAACACAGTGTATACTTTAGTTAGGTTTGGTTTCTAAGTTCAAGGGCCTAGGTGGTGTCTGGTGTATATATAACAGCTTCTCATGGTGGTTTGATCAGAACAAGACGTAATGAGTAGATTGTACTGAGACCCCCTTGGCTACTGCTTGTGTCTCTGGCCCCTCATTAAAAAACAAAGCAGCATGTGACCTGTTCAGCTGGTGGTCCACCGTGATCTCTTGATGATTGTTTTCTTTACTCTCAGCCCATAACTGTTTTCCATCTTTGGTTTGATGTACCTAAAGCCAGATAATGGAATTTATAACTTCCTTCTTGTCTTGAGTTTCCCATATGATGTGCACTTTTACCCACGATGAAGACATCTTGTCTGAGATGTTTTCCTTTAAGAAAGCAAAACTGTCTCATCTGGCGGGCAGGGACTGTAGTCAGTGTCTGTGTCTTTCCTGCAGGCCTAGAAGAAGGTGAAGATGAAGGGGGCAGGATTCTGCGTCTGTTGTCCTGTTTGGTAGGAGCTTTACTGAGAGAGAAAGAGAGTACTGTGATTTCCAGGGGAGGGAGTGATGGGCTCTGCTCCGTGTAGGGAGAGGAGTCTCACAGAAGTAACCTTTTAACAGGGGGTTGTCGTGAGGAGAGGGTCCTTGCAGCTAGGGTATGGTGAGTACTTAAATGTGCCTGCACCAGTGCCATGGAGAGATGGTAGGAAGTGAGTACTTTGGGACCAGATCCTGCAGGTCTTTATACTGTGATTGTTCCTTATTTGTTGGCTTTGCAAATAATTTATACTCTTCAAAGTCAGGATCCTCTAAACCAAGTAGTGGTTACCAGTGCAGAGAGGGAAGGAAGGAGAGGGCAGTATAGGAATGGAGAACTAAGAGTACAATTATGTATAAAATAAGTTACAAGGCTGTATTGTACGTGGGGAAATAGCCAGTATTTTATAATAGCTATTAATGTAGTGTAACCTTTAAAAGATGTGAATCAATATATTCTGCACCTGTAACATATACTATTGTCCATAAACTATACTTCCACTTAAAAATTAAAAAGTCAGGATCCTCTACTTAAAAAAGATCTTTTTGAGCCCCTTTGCAGCCAGGGCAGCATGAAGTGAGGAGGTAGACTGCCTGGCCAAGGGGTTGTGCTGGGGGGAGAACCAGGCTTAGGGTCATGAGCTTACACTGGAAACTTGAAACAGGTTGAAAGCTGGATTTTGGGAGCTGCCGGCAATTTCCATCAGCGAGGCTTTTGAGATCAGCCAGAGGAACTCTGGGAAGGAAGCTTAAAAGACAGAGCTGGTCCCAGAGGTCTGATCTAAGGGCCTGGGAGTTCTAGCGTCACAGTCAGGCCAGAGAGCAGGCAGGATATTTTTAATCCTGGATTCGACCTGCAAGTGTCCCCACTCTTGGCAGGCCAAGTGGTGGATAGAGCCACATAGCTGATGGCTTACAAAAAGGAGCTGCCATAGCAGCTGGGCGCTGCTTCCCTGGCAGAGCCCACCTGGGTGAGACACTGCATTTTCCCTGACAGCACAAGGCCAGTGCTGGACAGAGCAGAGGCTCAGGCAGCCTGCCCTGAATTAAGCCAAACAGACTCCCATACACAGGCTGCAGGGTCTGTGACGCTTAGGCAGTCTGGATCTGCTTAATAAACGGGGACTGCTGGAGAGTCAACCACAGGAGGCCCTGATGGCTTGGGTTTTGAGTGTCGAGTTGCTGGATGAGCTGGATGGAAAGCCTTCTCCCTTTCTCCTGCTTTCCTCTTCTTTCCTCATTGGCAAGTGTTCCAAAGAGTAAACGTTGTGTTTAAATGAGTCTTAAATATGAATTTGGATGGATCAGCCTTTGCATTTTGCTATAACTCTGGCCTCTCTTCGTTTTGTTTCAGTGTTTTATCTTTTGGCCTACTTCTGTAAATCATTTTAATGCCAAGTAATATGGGCAACCTGTATTTTATTGGAAAAAATCTATATTCATAGCATATTTTCCAATATGTGCCAAAATATCACTGTCACGATATTTTATGTGTCTATTCCAGAGCAAACAATTAAAGAGCAATTTCATTGGCAAATGTTAACAATAAAAATGGGCTTAGCAATACACTAGTTTGACAATTATATTGTTTTAGCAGTTCTCAATGATAGCAGTTAAAACAAGCTTGAGTAAATCTGCCAAGTCAGTGGTACCTTTAGGAAAGAATCTCTTTATGGACTTTGGTGCTGCATTGCTTCAGTCCTGTTTAACCCCAGTGGATGTCTGAAAACACAGGGTGCTATCACACCCTGCCTGCGTGTCTCTTCAGTCATGTCCAACTCTTCGTGACCCTATAGACTGTAGCCCACCAGGCTCCTCTATCCATATCATTCCCCAGGCAAGAATACTGGAGTAGGTTGCCATTCCCTTCTCCAGGGGATCTTCCCAACCCAGGGATTGGACCACATCTCTTAAGTCTCCTGCATTGGCAGGCAGGTTCTTTACCACTAGGGCTACCTATAAAGCCCTGTGGACCTTTGGAGCATAAAGGATTTAATCACTGAGATACTAAGGTAGTACACACTGGTAGCCACATCACATGTAAGAAATGTTTCCGATCCCAAGTATTCATCAGACTTTTAAAGTTACTTTGATCTATTCTAGTTGCAGCCCATCTAATGTGAGTTGGTTCTTAGGGTTAAAATGACAAGTTCCTTATAAGCTAAGACTGTTTGTGTTCAATATGCCGTTGATACGCTTCTGCTATGCACTTGAGCATGAATTTCTAAAACAGGAAACATGGTTTGATGCCAATTTCAAAATGCTTGACTTAGGAAAGTACTTTAAAAGTTAGACAAAGAATACTTACTGAATGCAGGGGGTGAATCTGATTCTTCATCCTACATGAATGCCAGTCAGGGATTCTGTGGATTGTAGGATGGACTCATAACCAATTCATGTTGTATATGAAGATGAGTTTATACACCGCTAACATACTGCTGTTAAAGTGTGTACTTAGAAGCATTTTGTTTGGTGGGAATCGGGAAGGAGGTGGATTTGTGCACATCTGTTCTTAGTAGCTTGTGTCATAAAGGTATATTTGCAGTATAACTCTTTCGGGCAGAGGTGCAATGTATTGATACTGGATTGAATGAAGTGAATTTGTTCAAATAGCAACTGAACCAGTGGCTTTGATCTGATCAATACCATGTTACCTAGTTAGCTGAATAAATGGGTTGAAGCTTAGTAAAAGAAACATATCAATAACTTGGGTAAAGCATCATTGGTTTCTGCATAATCAGCCCAATTGGGCTTTGAAAGAATATGGACTTTATTAAGTTAAAAGCTACGAATTATACTCACTGAAAAAAATGCTGAAATAAGGCTTAGGATGTGTTTGGCCAATCTCAGGGCGCATAGAGTGTGTCACATAGGGCTTCTCCCAAGCCAACAGGATCTTGAGTTTTATCATCATCATTCTTGTTTCTTGGGCTTCCCTGGTGTCTCAGACATTAAAGAATCTGCCTGCAATGGAGGAGACCTGGGTTCGATCCCTGAGTTGGGAAGATCACCTGGAAGGAAGGCATGGCCACCCACTCCAGTATTCTTACCTGGAGAATCCCCATGGACAGAGGAGTCTGGCGGGCTACAGTCCATGGGGTCGCAAAGAGTCGGACACAGCTGAGCGACTCAGCACAGCACATTCTTGTTTCTAGTTCTGCTCCAATTCCTGGGCTTCACATTGAGGAAACATACTAACTCTTCCTTCTTTCTTCTCTGCAAGGAGGTGGCCTAGTACAAAGCATAGAAGAAGGTGATACGTACTTACTTCCGTTGAGTGTAAGCTTCTGTGTTTTGTTTTTTTTTAACTCGTAGTTGATTGTAGAATGAGACTTGTGAAGTAAGGGCAAAATTAGGGCGCAGCAAGCAAGTGAAACCTCAATGAGAATAAGTTACAGACAAGTGAAGAGAGGTGTGGTCCAGTAAAGTGTCATGAGAGGGAATCGAGAGGAAACAAACACTGGATTAAATTTTGAAAAGCAAAAGAGTTAGTATAACACTGGAAGAAGAGGCAGAACTCTTGGCTGAAGGTCCGAGAATCTTAGGCACTTAGGTGCGCCTCTCCCCCGCGCTCATCTCACTGTCTGTGCTGCTGCTTAAATTTCTCATGTAGACCTGCGCTTTTCAGCCTGGTAGCCAGCAGCCACATAGAGCACAGCCAGCATGTGAAACACGGCTGGTCTGAACCGAGATGCAGTCTAAGTGTCAAATACATACCAAATTTCCAAGGGAAAAATGAATGTAAAGTACTTGAATAATTTTCTTGTATTGATTACGTGTTTAAGCGGCAGTATCTGGAGTATATTGGGCTAAATGGACTATTATTAAAATTAATTTTGTTTCCCTTTTTTTCAGAATATTAAAAGTATTCAACTTTCAGAATATTAAAAATATGTTGCTTGCATTCTATTTCTGTTGGATTGTGCTGCAGTAGGTGATTTCCTATCTATTTCTTCCATCGCATTGTGAATTTCCCTTCAAGAGGAAGTCACTCTAAACACAACCACGTTTGTCTCCAGCACATTGTCCTCCCTACTTTTTGCTCTTCAGTACATTTATGGGATGGTTAAATAGCATCACTGACTCAGTGGACACGAGTTTGAGCAAACTCTGGGAGATAGTGAAGGACAGGGAAGCCTGGCGTGCTGCAGTCCATGGGGTCACAAAGAGTCAGATAGGGTTTAGTGACTGAACAACAACAACAACATCTTATTTTATTAGTGAAGAAGTGACGGAGGCAAGGTATGGCTGTTCAGTTTAGACCCTTTCCTCCTAGAGTGCAATCACAGTTGACCTTTCTCCCTTGATGGTGAATTGGAGGATGAAACAGTAGGAAGGGCCAACATTCTTCAGTATAGTATATTCACAAAAGGCAGTGTGGTTGTAGCTCCCCTGAATTTTGGCCTTGACTAGTGATATCACTCAGTTTTATTTCTTTCCTAATGCTGCTTTATCTGAGGATGCTCAGCCATTGGCCATTGGTCAACTTTGGGCTCAGGCTTGTGTTAAAATGCCCACTGTGGTCGTCAGGCCTTGCCCATTCTCATAACTCCAAAGTCCCATGTGTTTGGGGCTCTTTGATAGATGGGACCAAGTAGAATAGCTTGTGGTAAATATAAAGAGTTACTGAAAGAGTCAAGTTTAAAAGCGATAATCATTCTTTCTCAATATATGGCCAACGAATGGTACATTTTCTCAAAATTCTTCAGTAATGTAGGACCCCATGAGTTTATTCATGTGCTAAACTACTGAGAATACCAACTTAAGAATGTGGAAATACTTTTTAAGAATGTGGAAATACCACTGAAAAGTTACTAGTTTTGAAGAAAGCAGCAAACATCTATTAGCATTTGCTTTTCATGCTCTTTGCATTTGTTTTCTTGGATGAGTAAGAGAAAGCAGAATTTATGTGCTTATCCAGCACTGCAAAGGGTTTTCAGGCTGAGCCAGGAAATCTGATGCACTAAAATAGTTTACAGATTTATGGGAAAAGGAGAGCTTTTTAAATAGTTATAGCAAGTGAAATTGCATTTTGGATTTATTAGAGGTACCAAATTGGCGGAGGACTGTGATGAGCCAGTGAGGGCAAGTTACTACAAAGGAATTTTTGGTTTATTTTTGCTGACAACAAAAACAGTACATGCTTGTAAAAAGTTCAAACAGTACAGAAATGTCAAAGATAGAATGTGAAAGTCTTCCTAATAGTTTGCTGCATATTTTCTTCATTATTTTCCATGTATGTATTATACCTCTCTTTTCTTTTAAAAAAAATGGGACCTCTCTTTTTTTGTAAAAAAATTTTTTAAAAATAATATTTTCTGTATCTATCTTACATTGTAATGTTCATGGCAGCAGGGTATGTGTGTGCACAGCCATGTGCTGTGCTGTGCTTAATTGCTCAGTTGTATCCGACTCTTTGCGACCCCATGGACTGTACCTGCCAGGCTCCTCTGTCCATGGGGATTCTCCATGCAAGAGTACTGGAGTGGGTTGCCATGTCCTCCTCCAGGGGATCGTCCCAAACCACGGATCGAACCCAGGTTGCATTGGAGGCAAATTGTTTACCGTCTGAGCCACCAGGGAAGCCCATGAATACTGGAGTGGGTAGCCTATCCCTTCGCCAGGGGATCTTCCCGACCCAGCAATCAAACGGGAGTCTCCTGCGTTGCAGGCGCATTCTTTTGCCAGCCGAGCTACCAGGGAAGCCCCATGTACACCTATAGGCATTGTTTATTTCTATTATGTGTTAAATGTATAATTTGATGAGTTCTCACATATGTGTATTCAATCGAGATAATGAACACAACCCTCATCCTCCAAAGTTTCCTTGTGCTTATTTTTAATCTATCCCCTCATCCCCACTCCTGTTACAGTCTGTGTAGATGAGGTTGCATTGCCTAGAATCTTATATAAATGAGTAGTAAGGGGTGGACTCTTCTTTTTTAATGAACCCCTGGCTTCTTTTATTGAACGTACTTTTTCCTAGGGAGAGAGTAGTAGGTCTGATGTGACCCGTGGGGTTTTGTTAGATCCTTGAGAAGGTTGAGAAGTTCCATTTCATGCCTGGTTTCCTGAGATTTCACTGTAGTGGACTGTTCCTCTTCATCTAGTAAAATGATCATGTAATTTTTTATTTTTAAAAAAATTATGGTGAAGTTACTGATTTGTGTGTGTGTGAAACCAGTCTGGCCACCTGGAGTGAAAACCTGTCATGCTCCTTTTTTTTTTAATATGTAACATTGGATTTGATTTAGTAAAAGTTCTAAGTATTTTTGTGACTGTGTCCATGAAGGATGTTGTTCTGTAGTTTTCTTAGAGTCTTTTTCTGATTTTTGTATCAGGGGAATGTCAGCCCCAGGGAATAAGTTGGAATATGTTCCCTTTGCTTTAGTTTTTTGGAAAAAATTTCTTTTAGGGTTGGTATTTATCTTCTCCTTTAAATGTTTAGTAAAAATAACCAGTGAAGCCACTTGGCCTTGAAGTTATCTTTGTGGGAAAGTTGTAAAGTATAAATTTGTTTTTATGAATGGATATATAGTTATTCACTTTATTTCTTCTTGATATCTTCAAGGAATTTGTGTATTTCATTTAAGTTGTCAAATTTATTGGCATGAGGTTGTTGTGATACCACCTTATTATCCTTTTAGTGTCTGAGAATCTATAGTGATGCCTCCCTCTCATTTCTCATACTGCTTATTTGAATAGTAATGAGAAATTGACTATTTGCTGTCTCTTTTTTTCCTCCTCTGATTTAGTTAGAGGTTTACTGCCTTTATTTCCTTTCTGAAAGAAGAACTCGCTTTTGGTTTTATTGATTTTCCCCCTGATTTGTTTTTTCATTAATTTCTGCTCTTTATTATACCCTTCTGTCTATTTTCTTTGGGTTAGCTTTTTGCTTTTATTCTAATTTTTTAAGAAATGCTGAGGTCATGAGTTTATGACTTCTGTCTTACTAATATGATCAGTTAGTACTATAAATCTCCATCTAAGCACTGTCCTAGTTCCATCCTACAAAATTTAGATGTTTCATTTTCATTTGGTTCAACATAATTTGTAATTTCCGTTGTGATTTCTTTTTCGATCCATGGATTATTTAGAAGTCTGTTATTTAGTTTTCCCACATTTGAGGCTCACATGTATATTTTTGTCGATTTCAGTTTAATTACACTGTGGTTAGAGAACATACTTTGTATGTTTTGCATCCTATACAGTTTCTTCAGACTCGTTTTATCACCCAGTCTGTTGGGTAGATGGTGGTCTGTTTTGGTAGATGGTAAATGTCTCCCGTATACTTGTGGAGAAAGGATGACTGCTGCTGTTGGTTGGAATGCCCTGTGCATGTCAATGACGTCAAGGTGGCTGTTAGTGTCTGTTCAAATCTTCTGTGTGTTTACTGGCATTCTGTCAGCTTGTCTGTCCCTTTTGAGAGAGGGGGATGGTGTCTCTGACTATAATTGTGTCTTTGGCTGTTTCTGTTTTGGTTATGCCATTGTTGTTCTCTGCTTTTAGCTCTGTTATCCCGTGTAAAAATTAAACTTGGGATTGTGTGTTATCCTGAGGAGTGGAACTGTTTATCGTAATGAGATTCTCCTCCTTCTCCCTGGTCATATTTTTTGTCCTAAAAGCCACTTTATCTGATGTTAGTATCACCACTGCAGCTTTTTTTGATTAGTGCTAGTAGATAACATATTTTCCCATCACTTAAATTTTAACCTATCTATGTGTTTATATTTAAAAGTGTTTTCCTGACAATAGATGTAGTTGAGTTTTACCTCTTTATTCAGTCTTACATAATTAATCTTCTATCTGAGGTGCTTAGAACATTTTCATTAAATGTAAATATTGATACTAGCATATTTAAATCTGTTGTACCATCTCACTACTGGTTTTATATCACATCTCCTGTTCTTTTTCCTTTAATTCTGTCTTTTCCAGCTGTCTTTCGTATCAGTAGAGTACTTTGCCTTTCAGTGATTGGTATAGGGTTTACAATGTGCATCTCTAATTTATCTCAGTGTGCCCACTGTCATGTAGGTAATTACCCTGATCTGTGATCACCTCCAGATAAACTGCCAGACAGAGCAGCCAAGGGCTCCCTGAGCACAAAGGATCACAGATCAAAAACAAAAACTCACATCACGTGTTTTATTGAAACATTTAAGTATGTACATTGAGAAGCAAGGTATAGGGTAGATTAACACATTTTAATAGGGTGCAAGCCGGGTGAAGGACACTCCATCTGAATCCTGGGTAACAATATGTTAATATCCCCGCACGCTCATGAACCTTCCTCTGAGTTGAGTCTGAGGAGCACGGCCCACCAGTGGAAGCTATCGCACACCAATAGCACATGCTTGGAGAGACCTGTGTAGTTGGCCCTGTCTGTACTTGGTAGTGAACTGGCTCACCATCCATGGGTTTTATTTGTGTTTCTTAAGCAAAGAACACACCGGACCTGAATAGATGTCACTGATGTGTGAGTTAGTTAAAACTTCATGTATACTGAATATTTTTGGTACTTGCTGTTTTAGTATTCAGTTTAATATTTAGTGCACTGTGAATATTTAGGGTCCAGATGTCGTATGTATGTTCAATGACTCATGAACACTAGGTTTCTTCTGGGCCTTTCAGTCAGTTCTGTTCACGTCTAGCACATTTATACTTTCTCTGTCATGTCATATAGGCATCACGCGTTCCAATTTTTCTTCCATCTCAGAATTAAAAGTCCTCCTTGTAATATGGAAGTGTAGTTTACACCACTTCCTATTTCATGTGAGAATCTTTCAGCAGCATACTTCTGTTCTTGGCGATATCTCATCACACACGTCCTGAAATCGAGCTCCTGCCGCCCCCTGTGTGGGCTGACTGCGGCTACTGCCCCGCGCCCTCCTCCCTTTTTCTCCCTGACTCTGCTGTCACCGCGTCACCAGTTCAGGTTACTGAACGGACAGTGCAGAGACCTGCCTTTCTTCTTCTCAGGACCTTTGCTTCTGCGAGTCCGTCTCCCCAGAGTGTTCTTCTCCCATCTCCTTGCGTGACTGAGTGGATCTCATCCTTCAGATTTCAGAGAGGCCTTTCTACCTCGTCCAAACTATGAGAATACGGGCCTGTCTCTCCAGCCTCACCTGCCGTCTGGCACAGAGGACTGTTAAGTGGCCACCCGTTACGTATCGGATAGTTAAGGTGTCATGCATTATTACTTCTAATGTAGTGCTAGATGTAATATGCAGACTTGTGAAAGGACTTACTTAAAAACAAGTCCTTTCACTTTTACAACAAATCATTGGCCACAGGCTTTAGTCTCCGCAAAAATGCCCCAGTCAGTGATGTGTTAACTGTAGTACATTATCAGAAGCAGAAGATCTACATTGGTATACCTTGTCTGCATCATTCAATTTATGTACATTTTGGAGATTTGTTTTATAGCCAGGAATATGGCCTTTTGGTATATGTTCTGTGGATGCTTGAAAGGAATGTGTATTCTGCAGTTATTGGTTGAAGTGTTGTATAAATGTTGATTGAACTCTGTTGGATGATGATGCTCTTTAGTTCTATATTGCTAATTTTCTTTCTAGTTATTTTGTTAGTTGAGGAAAGAGGGGTGTTTAAGTCTTTAATTATAGTTATGAATTTGTTTCTTTGTCTTGTTTCTCAGTTTGTAGTTCCATGTGTTTGTGTATCTAGTCTTGGTTCATACATATTTAGGATTGTTATGTCTTCTTAGTTATTTTAAGTCATTTTATCACTATTTTGTCATTATGTAATATCTATGTTCCTTTTAATTTTCTTTTCTCTAGAGTATATGTTTTCTGATTCTAAAATAGCCACACCTGCTTTGTTTTGACTAATGTTTGAAAAATGTGTCTCTTTGTATCCTTTTAATGTTTGGCCTCCCTTTATCATTATAGTTTATATGAGTTTCTCGTAGGCAGCATGTAGTTGGATCATTTTTATTTCTTAATCCATTCTTCAGATGTGTCTTTTCAGTGGTTCATTTAGACCTTTTATATTTAATGTAATTATTGATATGTTAGATATTAAATTTGCCATATTCTTTTTTATTTTTCCTTTTTTTTCCCCAGTTCTCTGTTTTCTTTTTCCTGTTTTCCTGTGGATTACTTCAATATTTAGTTATCATATCTCCTTAATCTCCTCTAGGTTGTGAAATTTCCCCAGATGTTACATGTTTGAATGACCTTGGTAGTTTTGAATATTACTGGTGTTTTGAGGAATATTATGTAATTTGAATATGTCCCTTTTTTCTCTCATGATGAGCTCGTTATGGGTTTGGAGGAGGAATGCCTCAGAGGTGAAGTACTGTTTTCATCACATCATGTCAAAGGTGTCTGCAGTCAACAAGACCCGTCACTGAGTGTATTAACCTTGATTAAGTGGCTGGCGTTTGTCAGTTTTCTCTGCTCAAAGGTTACTCCCCCCTCCCCCATTTCTATACTTCACTTTAGGAAGCGAGTCATTAGGCAAGTCCGGCACTCAAAGGGTGGGGGTTAAGTTCCAGCTTCTTGAGGACAGAGTATCTACACCAATTATTTGGAGCTCTCTATACAGATTCCGCTCTTTTCCCCATTTAGTTGCTCTTTGACAGCTTTAAAACTTCTCCCCTAGTTACTGACCCTTCAAGGTTTCTTTTCTTCTTTAATTTACATTGGAAATTAGAATTTTTCTAGAATATCTACTCCACTATTAAAGTACATTGTGTAAATATTTATTTTCAGATATGGACATTTACCCTTCTTCCTAATTTGGGGTGTTTGTGACTTCTCTCATTTTGTTTGCATTAAGATAACTGGTGTTTAATGGTTCCCCCCCTCCCCCTCCCCAATCACTAATTAGCTCTTGGATATTTACCAGTTGAACTGATTGTGTTCTATTACATGAATTAAAAAAGTCATTAATTGTTGCTTTTTCTCTTTTCACTAGAATTGTTTTGTTCTTCTCTTGGTCTCTTGATGTAAGTGCTTTTATCCATTTATCAATTTTCCTTCTGAGAAATAACAGGCATCAACCAGAACTACATCCATTTTCCCAGTGTGTGTCAGAGAGAAAGTGGAGAGTATTATCGTGTGGAGGCGTGGACTGTGACCTGTGGTGATATGATTGTGGTTGTTGAGTCAGTCGGTTGTCAGGCACTTCTGGGCACAGGAAAATGAAGCACAGGTCTGGGCCTCAGTGAGCTCACAGGTCACTGTGGAGGCAGACAGAACTCGATAGCTGTAACATGGAACGGTGTAAATTATAACCGAGACCCAGCGGGCCAGCTCCCTGCTGGGGGCGATCAGTGCCCCTGCCAGGAGGGAAGCACACTTGTGCTGAGGAGTGCATTGGACCGTGCTCACCAGCAGAAGCGTGTGCCTGCTCTGCTTCGCTCCCTAGAGGGTGGCTGGCAGGCCTCTCCTTCCTGTGCTCAGATGCCTTGCTGCTCACCTGCCAACATCAGCTGCCAGTGGGTCCTCGTCTCTCTTCCCAGCTGTTACCTGAGATACCTTTGTCCCAGGTGCTCTAGCACCCGGTCCTCCTTAATAACATGTGTCAACGTTTGCAGTTTTATGGTTGCTTTGGGTGATTAGTTGATGAAAAAAGTCTACTGCTAGATTACTGACTTTGTGAAGTAGGAGCAACGTTATATTTGTTTGCCATTGTTTCCCTGCCCTTGGATCGCTGACTGGCACATAGTAGGTGCTCAGAGAGTGAGTGAGTAAGGGGATGAGTGGCTGTGTAAGGGGTGGTGGTGGAGGATAAGGGAAGGTATGTGGGGTCCACACTGTGAAGGGTTTTATGTCCCTGCTGAGGAGTTCAGACCCTGCTTCCTGTCCTCTGTGAGCCTTGGAAGAATGTTAACCAAGGATTTGACATGGTCAGCTTTACGTTAGAAAGATCTACCTGGGAACCATTTGTGTGGAAAGCACATTTTCAAACATGTGCTTGTTGTTTGAAACAAGCAATATTAAGTAGATACTTTTTATTTTTGTAAGTAGTAACCAGTAGTTATTATTCACTGACATTCCCATTTTAAAAATGCCTTCTCTGAGCAAGCTTTTTATGTGTTAATGAAGATTCTCTCCTATGCTGTGCTTAGGATGGTGTTGAGAGAGTTTGCACTTATAGTGGGCAAGATATTGCCTCCACCCACTGAGATGTCCACGTTCTAATTCCTGAAACCTGTGCACATGCAGTGGGAGTCTAAGGTTGTAGATGGAATTAAAATTGACGTTTTCCTGGCTTATCCAAGTGGGTCCAGTGTAATCACAGGTTTCTTATCTGTGCAAGGAGGAGGCAGAAGGAGTTTTCAGAGTAACCTGACGACCTGGGTAGCTCCTGCTGGCTTTGACAGCAGAACGTGGGGGCCCCAGGCCAAGGGATGCTGCAGCCTCCCAAAACTGGAAAACTGGCTTCCAGGAAGAAATGGAGCTCTGCTGACATCTTGATTGTCAATTCAGGGAGACCTGCCTTGGAGTTCCGACCTCCAGAACTGTAAAATAACACTTCTGTGTTAACCTACTAAGTGTGTGGTCCTACTAAGGGAATACCGCTCACCATATTTTATAGTAAGCCTGCCAGGTAAATGGTCATGAGGAACACCACAGAGCAGCGTTGGTAGAAGCAGCAGCTGAGACGGACTTGGGAATCTGCCTGGATCTTTCCGTGTTTGTGTATTTGGTAGGTGATGCAAATATCCACAGATATTTGATGTTTTCTTAGATTAAAATTCACATTATGATTCTTAAACTAAATCGGTGGCAGCAGAAACCATGCTCTTGTTATCCTGACGGCTGGCGCTCATGACTCACGTGTTAGTACTCCAGCCATTTCTAGGTTTCGTCGTAAAGATGATTCATTTTGCTCTCCACGACAGGCTTCTGTTTGAAATACATTACTCATGTGCTCCAGGAGATTGATCACATATGTCTCTCTCCCCCTGTCTGGTCTCCTCAGATGCTCTGTATCTGTTGAATCACTAGGATTTTCTTTTACTTCACTATAAAATGTGTTATAGCTTTCCATAGCTCCTGTTGAGCTACAATTAATATTTTAGAGGGTTTAGTGTAGAAAGTGTGCGGTGCTGTAAAACTGCTTAGGTAGATGGTGGGGCTTGCAGCTGAAGCGAAGCCAGGCCTTTCTCCCTGTAATGGAGGCAGCTCAGGGCGGGAGTGAGGTCACCTGGGACCAGGGTGAATCTTGGTTGGTTTTGCATATTGAGGATTCCTGTCATGTTCAGTGGGTCCACTCAGCCCTCAGGGGCCTTGGGACTCTTAAGGTGCATTAACTTGAGTTCTCTGGGGAGTCAGGGATTGCCAGTAATGAAAACCATGCATAGAAATGAGTTTTTTTTTTTTTTTTTAAAGAAGTTGTCTTTATTTTTTTAATCTAGGGGACTACATTTCAAGAGGCATGTTTTTGTTTTTCCCTTTTTGCCACTCACTACATTATGAATTGTAGCCCTTACCTCTGCAGAGAGCCTCTGCCCCCCTCCCCACAAATCTCTTCAGTTTGTGTTTTGGGGAGTGTGTTTCTTTTTCTGGCCCCTTTCCGGTGGTGGTCTGGTGATCTAGGGAAGGTCACCAGAGCAGAATGTTTGCCTACGGGTGGTGCTGTCTTCTTGCCTGCCCAGAAGCCTGCCCCTCCGAACCTCAGTGTCCGTGGCCTGGGCAGTGAACCCAGAGGCCCTGCACTGAGTTCATTGGTGGGCGTCCCCAGGATTGTCTGTACGGGAGACTGGACTGTCTGTCCAAAGAAGCCAGCCTGGGGCACGCTATGGAAGGAGGGGCAGGGAAAGAGAATTAAGTCTAGAAAACTACATTTTTCTTAAGCTATAGAAGATAGATGTACAGTTTGCCATGTTGACTGGTGCAAAGCCCTGCAGGTTTTGATCCTAAAGAAGAAAAGCCCCCCCTCTCCGTGGTCCACATGGAGAAAAGAAGCCTTGAACCCTGTTGAGCTGCCGCCAAGAATCCTTCAGGAAGGTCCAGCTGCAGAAGGAGAGTGAGGTCTTGGGTTGTCGATGGATGGTGCGTGGGGACGTTAGTCCCTTAAGGCTTTTCCATGGTGCCCTACCACCGGGTGGGGGTGGACAGCAGAGCCTCTGGGTGGGGCATCCCTTCCCAGTCACCTCTGTGCTGCCTGAGAACAGCTGCGCTCAGTGGGTTTCACTCCCAAATCCTAATGGAGCAGTCTGGTATTAAGCCTGCCCACCAACCCCAGGGGCTGTGAGGAGGACTCGGGGGTGCTGCTGCCTCTATCTTGAGGTGGAGTTCAGGGGTGCTACTAGTAAGATGCAGGACAGGCCCCACAACAAAGGGCTCCTTGGCAGCAAATGTCAGTAGTGCCCATGCTGAGAAAGCTTGCCCCGGGATCTAGCTCACTTACTTTCTTGCTCTGGCTACCGCTGTCACTGTTGTTGGTGACTTTGGTTTCCATGTGGCTAGCCATTTAGTGCCTCGGCCGTCTTAGTTCTAACATTCTGCCCATCCCTTCCGCTACCTCATGCACCCAGCCTGTGGGCACCTGGTCCCCTTAGCTTCAGGCTTCTTTTGGGTTATGCCAGTAGTCGGTGCTGGCCTGATCAGGGTGAAGGGGACCGAAGGAGAACAAGATCAAGCACTTCCTTTCCTCATTGCCTCCCGCCTTAATGACTGTCCTGGCAGTGGCTGAATTCCATTATAACTTCAGTTCCTGTCTGGGGTCCCCTCCTCTGTGACTCCAGCTCCTCTTGGGCTGTGGCAACACAGTCCTTTCCCTTGTCACTTGGGGCCTAAGGGTGGTCTCTGCTGGCCCCTGGGTGCCTCACCGCCCTGCTGGCTGTCTCCAGCTTGCCTGCACACCTGGGAAGAGTCCCTTCACTCTGGGTTCTCTGCTGAGTCCTTTTGAGTGTGCCCCTGTCATCTGACCTGGTCAGTGTATGACGCCTCATCCGATAGCACTCTCAGTATCTGCTGCAGACTTCCAGATCTTATGTCCAACTTTCATCTGTCTTTGGAGTCAGAGTCTAGTGTTCAACTCCACAGTGGAAATCTCCATGTAAGTGCCTTAGAATCTCAGACTTCATGTAGCCACAGAGGTCTTTGGATTCTGTGCCCACTGCCCTTCCTTACCCATACCCAAACTCTTGCTTCTGTAGTTTTCTCCATCTCTGTACAGTTTACCTCTCTTCATCCATATACGACAATCCCAGATTGTATTTTATTTTATTCTTCTCCCAAACTTATCTCCATTTGCCTACTTTTTCCATCTCTGTTACCACCGCTGTATCCAAGTCACTGTCCTAGCTTACCTGGATGGCCACAGTGTATCCTGACTTATTTCTCTGCTTCAGCGTTTTCTTTTTCTTACCATCTGTGCTCCAAAGAGCAGCCGGCTTTTACCTTCCTAAGATGAAAATGATATATATCCCTCTCCAGTTTAAAACCTACCAGGACGTCACATCTAACTGGAAATAAAACCAGACCTCTTTATTCAGCCTCACCAAGACCACATCATCTCTTCCTTGCACCTCTCGCCACCCACCCCATCATCTACTTCAACCACGGTGCTTGTCTTGTTTCTACATTTTCAAGCTAATATCCACGTGGGACCATTTCCCTGAAATGCTTTCCCTTCACCTTGATATGGCTGGTAAACCCACACATCATTCAAGTTTAAATCTAATTTTGTGGGAGGTTCTTCTTCCTGCCGACCTGGTATTTACTTAAGTCACTGTCTCTCCGATCACACGATTTTAGTTCTTAATACAGCCCTTAACGCTTTTTGAAATATTTCTTAGTTCTTTATCAGTTTTGTGTCTTCACTCAGTAACATTTAAGCTCCATGAGAGTAGGTACACTCTCTCATCTTCAGCACTTGAAACCCCAGCACCTGGAAGAATGGGTGACATTACTAGAAATTTTATTTATTTTTATATTGATAGCCTATTCATGGCCTTTGCCCATTTTTGGATATACATACTTATCATTTTCTTAGTGATTTATAAGAGCTCTTTATATGTTAATTACATTAATTTTTGTCACATATGACCTAAATATTTGCTTAGTTTGTCATTTGATTTTCAGTTGTATTTGTTGATTTTTAGACAGACATTTTAAATAATTTTGAAGTCATATCTGTATATTTTAAGAGTTTGATTTTGATTTTAGACTTTAAAATACTTTCTCCACTTCTGATTTGAAAAACATTTCTCTCTCTTTCTTATGGTCGTGATTTTATTTTTTAACATTAGACTTTTGAATCTACTTAAAATTCACTTAGGAGTGTGATTTGAAATAAAGATCTAAAATTGTTTTTCTCCAACATTGAATGATTTAACACATACTTAGGATGTTTGGTATACACAAGGTACTTTATGCATGTTGACTTCTAATCGTCGTAAGAACTTTATGAAGCAGCTTTCCTCCTCCCCTCTCCCTGACTATAGCAATGAAGAATGAGGAGGCACAGAGAGGTTAAGTACTTGCCCAGGATCACAGGCTGGTAAGACTTGGTTCCCTCTTGCTCCAGAGTCTGTGCTGTTCACCATTAGTCTGCTGTCTCTGTTACTATTAATATTCATTTGTGCCCTGTTTTGTAAGTAGCCCATCCATCTCCATGGTTTGGAAGAAGCCACTTTTAACACGATGTGAAGAGAGATGCATATTCAGGTCTCTTCCCAAACTTTCTCGCCCACTTAAATTTATTTAACCTCTATTGTAGTGAAAGTTCCACACTTAAAAATTTAGAGTTTCACTTCATCTTTTCCTCATTCTTCCTCTTCAGATGTTTTAGTACTGTTATATATTTTTACTAAAACTCAACTTTATAGAAAAGTAAAAACCCGGACGTTCTCTGTTAAGATTGTTTAAGTTCCGTAAATTCTGGCTTTCTTAGGAAGAACAATGAATAGACTTTTAGTGGCATATGAGGAGTTACTTTCTCACACTATGATGACTCAACTCTGCAGCCAGCGTAGGTCAGGGCTTCCCTGGACATGAGATTATAGTATGAATGTGGTTAGCACAAGGCTGAGGACAGAACAGATGCTCAATAATTATGTTATGAATGTAGAAATGAGGATAATGCGTCAGTCTCTGCCTTCTTTTTCTAATTTTCACTTGTATCCTTTTTGTCAGCCTTACGTGTTTAATGAGTAATAATGGTTTTGCTCAAATGAGATGAGGCATTGAAATCTGTGCTGTTGTGCCAGTTCCTGTTGGGGAGAGAAAAAGGCCACATTTCCAGGATTACCCTTTCCCCCTCCATGGTTGTTATTATCACCACTAGAATGTATTAAGAGAGGCACCAAGATGTCTGGTTTCTCTGCAGGAACTTTTCAGAGATTTCCTTTTCAGAAAACGTTCCTCATTAGAGCCTAGGCAGTTGGGGTCTACAAGAAAAAGTTCAGTAACACAAGCCTGTTGTTTCTTCTAAGGGATTGTTATGTGACTCATTGTCTCTGAGAGAAATAGAAGCATCCATTATATGAGACGCTAGTCAGTGGAAATGAAGATGGGTAGGGAGACAGGAAGCATATCATTGGGGAACCTTTTGTTCTACTGAGATTGGCATTACAAGTGGCCCCTTTCCAAAACCGATCTGTAAATAAAATTCCTTATGTTTTATTATGCCAGCATACCTTTCTTTAGGTCGGCCTAGCTGCAGAATGGTTTATGACCTAGAGATGAATGATGTCTTCCCAGGAAGAATTTAATCTGTTGAGGTTCTTCATAGAATGTTCCATATGTCAGTCTTTGTAATGAATTCCTTATGATGAAGCCTTGGAATTGATATGCTACCTAGAGGACCACGTTGTTTTCTAACAGATGAGACATTAAAATCCCACTTACATGGAGTCATTGTCAGTGCTAATGGTTAATTCTTGGGAAACACCCCCCCACCCCAAAAATAAAAGTGTCAACTGAGGCATGCAGTTTGGCTTGTATCTTGCATGCATGACTTGGGTTCAGTTGAAAAACGAAAGCAAATTTGGACTTGGGTGGCCTGTGGCAACATTCACGTTTTGCAGTGCAGATTTATGGTGCTGTATTACTCAGTGTCAACTGAATGTACTTTTGTGTGTGTGGCTAGTTTGTTCGTCATTAATGAAATTTGTGATATTAGTTGCTTAAGAAAAAAATACACTCACCAAAAAACTAGGGTGGGACTGTTAATGGGTCTACCAGAAAACAATTATGTAAGTAGTCAACTTAATGGTAATATTATTTTGTACACTGTTATTTCTGCATGTATTTCTACTTTTACATTTCAAATTGAGGGGCCATTCTAGGGTAAAACACTTGCCATGATCTGTGGATAGAGTTTGATAAACTCCTGAGCCAAGCCAAGGGTAGTACGAGTTTCTGTTTCATTGTGTTGTTTTTGCCTTGACCATGTGTGTACAAAGTATGTACACATTTGCATACTTGTTGACATGCACACATCCACATTTTTCCTTTGATATTTTTTCAGGCAAACTCACTGCACTTATATTATTGAGCAGAAATAATTTATGCCAGATAATTTTTATGATGTAAATACGTAGAGAAATGAGCAATGACTTCCCCCCCTCTTTAAATGTTACAGTATGTTTAAGGAACATATCACTGCTTTAGGAGTCAAAGAACTTGGGAAGAGGAAGTAAATGGGATAGTCTGTTCACTGGAAAAGGAAATAAACTAGAACATATTTACTGACATTAGATCAATTAGTCACTGTGACATGTAATCAGTGTTTACCTAAGGAAAATCATGAAAAAATCGTCATGTTCTGATCTCTGCTGGTTTGGATGAATTT
The DNA here is from genome assembly GCF_054371585.1 of Giraffa tippelskirchi. Lineage (NCBI taxonomy): Eukaryota > Metazoa > Chordata > Mammalia > Artiodactyla > Giraffidae > Giraffa > Giraffa tippelskirchi. Next base: position 13,588,842 of record NC_137283.1, on the reverse strand, counting down.
AAAACTCTATGTGTTCTACACCAGGAAACGATAACACCCTAGATCACCACTTTAAAAAACTTACTGTGTGTGCAAAGTTGCTTCAGTCATGTTCTACTCTTTGCAGCCCCATGGATTGTAGCCTGCCAGGCTCCTCTGTCCATGAAATTTTCCAGGCAAGGATACTGGAGTGGATTGCTATTCCCTTCTCCAGGGCATCTTCTCCATGCAGGAATCAAACCTGTGTCTCTTATGTCTCCTGCATTGGCAAGCAGGTTTGTTACCACTAGCACCACTTGCTATTGTCCCTTAGATGTAATCATTGATTTTCTTTTTTGTACAAGTGTTACATTTAGATCTTCATTGTATAAAAACTAAAATACACAGAAAAGCCCAAAGAATAGACATTCGCTATAACCGTGTACCCAGAGATAACTGGACTTAACATTTAGTGTATTCTGTGTTTGTTCCTGGGTTTCCCTGGTGGCTCAGATGGTAAAGAATCCACCTGCAATGCGGGCGACCTGAGTTCAATCCCTGGGTTGGGAAGATCCCCTGGAGAAGGTCAGGGTATGTGTCTGTCTGTATCATTTCTGTTTTAGATATGGAGTAAATTTCTTGGCATGATTCCAGTATGCATGAATTTCAATTACCGTGGTTTAGTTAAGTAACTCCAGTTTCCTAGCAACAACTGAGATTTCACTTATGGTGGTGGATAAACTGTGAGCAATTGCATTAAGTACACAATTCTCTGCTGGCTCTTTAATCAGCACTTCACTAAGTGAATAACAGATGCACATGACGATGCACTTTGCCTCTCTCAAGGTCTGTTGGTGATTTGTCACTGTGTATCAGTTCAGGCTGAGGCAGAAAAATGTGTAGTTGTGTATCCTCATCATCTCCCAGGGATAGACCCACGGAAAGTTTTATTAATACAAAAGTGAATGATCAGAAAAGAGATTGAAAAAGTTCAGCAGGGAAACAAAAAGTGATAATTGTGGAAATAAAATTTTAATCAAATGTAAATAGAGTTAGAGAATAGAAGTCTGTGACTTGGTGAGGAGCAAGTCTTATCAGCGCCATTTTTCCAGTAGCATTTATTTTTTTTCTTTTTGCTGACTTCACTGTCTTTGTGTCACATTTTGGTCCTTCTCACACTATTTCAGACTTTTTTGTTATTTTACTTGTTACAGTGATCAGTGATCTTTGCTGTCGCTGTTGTAATTGTTTTGGGATATCACCAACCATGCACATGGAAGATGGTAAACTTGATGAATAAAATGCTGTGTGTCTTCCTACTGCTCCAGTGACCAGTGGCTCCCCCATCTCTTTCCCTCTCTTCAAGCCTGTCTGTTCCCTGAGAAAACAATATTGAAGTTAGGTCAGTTAATAATCTTACAGTGGCCTCTAAGTGTTCAGGTGAAAGGATGAGTCACACATCTCTCAACTTTAAATCAAAAGCTGGACATACATGACTGAGCTTAGTGAGGAAAGCATACTGAACCCTGTGATGGGTTGAAAGTTGGGCCCCTTGTCAAACAGTTAGCCAAGTTGTGAATGCAAAGGAAAAGTTCTTGAAGAATATTAGACGTGCTATCCATTGAACACATGAATGCTAAGAAAGCAAGCTGCTTTATTGCTGATGTGGAGAATGTATGAATGGTCTGGATGGAAGGTGGAACTAGCCACAACATTCCCTTAAACCAGAGCCTAACCCAGAGTCAGGCCCCAATGCTCTTGAGTTTGAGGAAGGCTGAGAGACGTGAGAAAGCTGCAGAAGAAAAATTTGAAGCTAGCAGAGATGGTTCATGGGGTTTAACATCTTTGTAACATAGAAGTGCAAGATGAAGCAATACGTGCTGATGTAGAAGGTGCAGCAAGTTACCCAGAAGAATCAATAGATTTTCAACGTAGACAGAACAGCCTTCTCCTGGAAGAAGATATCATCTAGGACTCTCATAACTAGAGAGAAGTCAGTGCCTGACTTCAAAGCTTCAAAGGACAGACAGACTGTCTTGTTAGGAGCTGATGAAGCTGCTGACTTTAAGTCAAAGCCAGTGCTCATTTACCATTTCAAAAATCCTAGGGCCCTTAAGGATTAGGCTAAATCTTTTGCCTGTGCTCTATAAATGCAACAGGAAAGCCTGGATGACAGCACATCTGTTTCCAATGTGATTTGCTAAATTTTTTTATGCCTACTGTTGAGACCTCAGGAAAAATTTTTCATTTCAAAATGCGTTTCTGCTCATTGACAATGCACCTGGTCACCCAAGAGCTTTGATGGAGATGTACAACCAGATTAACATTGTTTTTATGCTTGCTAACACATCAATTCTGCAGCCCATGGATCAAGGAGTAATTTCAACTTTTAAGTCTTTATTTATTTTAGTTTGTAGAAGACAGTCTTTTTTTCATAATCAAATATAAAGAAAGCACTTGTTTTCCTTTCCTTTATGACACTTGTAGAGGGGAGGGAATGAACCTGATTAGTGGTGGGGGAATATGGATAGAGGATGGCAAACACTGACAGTTGCTGACCCATAGCTATTCCTCCCCTTCTGCTGGGGTTGGCAGTCATATTCCCCAGCCCCAAGGCATCCGCTTCCTAATCCTCAGGACCTCTGAATATGTTACCCTTTATGACAAAAGCGGGGGGTTCCCAGGTGGCTCAGTGGTGAAGAATCTGCCTGCCAGTGTAGGAGACACGGGTTGGATCCCTGGATGGGAAAGATCCACTGGAGGAGGAAATGGCAACCTACTCCAGTATTCTTTCCTGGGAAATCCCATGGACAGAGGAGCCTGGCAGGCTACATACAATCCATGGTGTCGCAAAGAGTTGGACATGACTCAGTGATCAAGCATGCATGATGATAAAAAGGGACTTTGCAGATGGGGTTAAGGCTCTTGAGATGGAGAGACTATTGTGGAGTAGCTGGGTGGTCCAATGTAATCACAAAGGTTTTATAAGGGAAGAACGGAGGCAGTAGAGTCAGAAAAGGAGGTGTGATGTTGCAAGCAGAGGTTGAAGTGATGTGCAAAAGAGAATATAAACCAAAAAATGCAGGAGGCCTTTAGAACCTGGTTAATACAAGGAAATTCTCCTCTTGAGCATCCAGAAGGAATTCAGCCCTCTCAACACCTTGACAGTAGCCCTGTTGAGACCCCTCTTGAATATCTGTTAAGTCTTATTCTTTATAAAAGGCATTTTGTAGGACTGTAACTGCCATAGGTAGTGATTCTTCTGAAGAGTCTGGGCAAAAGTCATTTGAAAACCTGGAAAAGATTTACCACTCTAGATGCCATTGAGATCATTCATGATTCATGGGGAGAGGTCAGAATACCAACATGAACAGGAGTTTAAAAGAAGTTGGTTCCAACCCTCATGGACGACTAAGTTCACGACTTCAGTGGGAGAAGTAACTGCTGATGCAGTGGAAACATCAAGAGAACTAGAAGTGGAGCTTGAAGATGTGATAGAATCGCTGCAATCTCATGATTAAACTTCCACGGCTGAGAAGTTCCTTCTTGTGGGTGAGCAGAGAAAGTGGTTTCTTGAGATGGAATCTACTCCTGGTGAAGATGCTGAGAAGATTGTTAAATGACAACAGAGGACTTACATATACTTAGTTGGTACAGGAGCAGCAGGGTTTGAGAAGACTGACTCCAATTTTGAAAGAACTTCTGTGGGTGAAATGCTGGCAAAGCAGAATGGCAAGCTACAGAGAAATCACTTGTGAATGGGACAATCCACTGATGCTGCAAAGCTTCATTGTCATTTTAAGAAATTGTCATAGCCACCCCGACCTTCAGCAATCACAGTCATGACCAGTCAGCAGCCATCAACATCAAGGCCACACCCTCCACCAGCATCAAGATTATGACTTGCTGAAGGTTCAGATAGTGCTTTGCATTTTTTTAGTGATAAAGCATTTTAAAATTAAGGAAATGCATTGTTTTTTTTTAGACATGCTTTGCACAATAGACTGTAGCATGAATGACTTCCACATGCCCTGTTACACCCCAAAATTTTGTATGACCTGATTTATTGTGATATTTGTGTTTTTGTGATAGTCAGAAACTGAACTCACAGTAGCCCTGAGTTATGCCTATACCACTGACCGTGGAAAATTTTGCTCAGTCTTTACAGACTTTATGCTCAGCCTACTAGCCTTGTGCAGTTTCAGAATCCATCAAATGTCTTCTGGGGATATTGCTTTAGCATTTGAGGTCTCCCAAGTTCCCCATTTGTCATTCCAGCCCTGTACAACCTTTAAAATTGTTGCTGGTTTCTCATGCCCTTAGTAGGTACTGAACTAACTTTCAGCCAGCATCCAGAACCAGCAAATGCCGCTGGGAGGAAAATATTTGAAAGCATCAGTTCATCCTGGAAAAATTTTCTACTTTCTGGAATTTTAGTTCACTTCTTGGTGCTCTTGTAGCTCTCTGTTATTGGTACAAATTTGATTTTGTAATTTTTCTAGAGTTTTCTAGTTGTTTTAAGGTGATATTTTTGGTCTGTGTGAAGTATTATATCCTACTCGAGACAGAAGTGTCCTCATTCATTAAAATCTTTTATCTTTTTGAATTTCATCCTTTGCTTTGTCTTGGTAACTTTATGTTTTCCTTAGCTTTTAAAAATTGAGTATATATGTGTTTTTTTGTTGTTGTAGTAGGTATCTAATGCTGCATATTTTCCTCTGATAACTTGAGCAGTAGTCCGTAGATACTAATGTTTTATGTTTTCTTTACCATTATTTTCATAAAACTTTGCAGTTTGAGTCTATATTTCCCTCAAGGGTTTAAAAATAGCATTTAAGAAAAAATGGTTTGGTTTTTAAATTAATTAAGAGTATTGAATAATTGCACTGAAGAATTTTTATTTGGGGCAAAATTTATTGACATTTTCTTTCTGCCTGCTATGGTGAATTTTCATGAATTCTCTGTGTATGCTTGAAAATTGTTCTCTCATTCTCTATAGAGTTTAGAATTTGATGCACGCCTCTAAGATAGTTTATGGAGCATGTTGTTGTGCGGTCATACCGGTGTCCTAGCTTAGATGGAAGGAGGTGGTATGTGGTAACATATTATTAGTGTGTTTCCATGTGTTTGTCTTCATTTCTCCTGATTTCTGCAAGGTGTTGCTATGTTATTGGGTATTTACATATTTTTAAAAATACTTATGTCTGTGTATTTGTTTGGCTTTGCTGGGTTTTAGTTACGGCATGTGGGAACTTTAGTTGTGGCTTGTGGGATCTTGTCAAGAAATACCTGGAATAACAGGCAAATTTGGCCTTGGAGTACAGAATGAAGCAGGGCAAAGGCTAATAGAGTTTTGTCAAGAGAACGCACTGGTCATAGCAAACACCCTCTTCCAACAACATAAGAGATGACTCTATACATGGACATCACCAGGTGGTCAACACTGAAATCAGATTGATTATATTCTTTGCAGCCAAAGATGGAGAAGCTCTCTACAGTCGGCAAAAACAAGACTGGGAGCAGACTGTGGCTCAGATCATGAACTCCTTATTGCCAAATTCAGACTTAAATTGAAGCAGCTAGGGAAAATCACTAGTCCATTCAGGTATGACCTAGATCAAATCCCTTATGATTATACAGTGGAAGTGAGAAATAGATTTAAGGGACTAGATCTGATAGACAGAGTGCCTGATGAACTATGGACGGAGGTTTGTGACACTGTACAGGAGACAGGAATCAAGACTATCCCCAAGAAAAAGAAATGCAAAAAAGCAAAATGGCTGTCTGAGGAGGCCTTACAAATAGCTGTGAAAAGAAGATAAGTGAAAAGCAAAGGAGAAAAGGAAACATGAGCCCATTTGAATGCAGAGTTCCAAAGAATAGCAAGGAGAGATAAGAAAGCCTTCCTCAGCGATCAATGCAAAGAAATAGAGGAAAACAACAGAATAGGAAAGACTAGAGATCTCTTCAAGAAAAATAGAGATACCAAAGGAACATTTCATGCAAAGATGGCCTCAATAAAGGACAGAAATGGTAGGGAGCTAACAGAAGCAGAAGATACTAACAAGAGGTGGCAAGAATACACAGAAGAACTGTACAAAAAAGATCTTCACGACCCAGATAACCACGATGGTGTGATCACTCACCTAGAGCCAGACATCCTGGAATGTGAAGTCAAGTGTGCCTTAGGAAGTATCACTACGAACAAAGCTAGTGGAGGTGATGGAATTCCAGTTGAGCTATTTCAAATCCTGAAAGATGATGCTGTGAAAGTGCTGCGTTCAGTATGTCAGCAAATATGGAAAACTCAGCAGTGGCCGCAGGACTGCAAAAGGTCAGTTTTCATTCCAATCCCAGAGAAAGGCAATGCCAAAGAATGCTCATACTACCGCACAATTGCACTCATCTCACAGGCTAGTAAAGTAATGCTCAAAATTCTCCAAGCCAGGCTTCAGCAATACGTGAACCATGAACTTCCAGATGTTCAAGCTGGTTTTAGAAAAGGAAGAGGAACCAGAGATCAAATTGCCAACATCTGCTGAATCATCAAAAAAGCAAGAGAGTTCCAGAAAAACATCTACTTCTGCTTTGTTTTTTACGCCAAAGCCTTTGACTGTGTGGATCACAACAAACTGTGGAAAATTCTGAAAGAGATGGGAATACCAGACCACCTGACCTGCCTCTTGAGAAACCTGTATGCAGGTCAGGAAGCAACAGTTAGAACTGGACATGGAACAACAGACTGGTTCCAAATAGGAAAAGGAGTACGTCAAGGCTGTATATTGTCACCCTGCTTATTTAACTTATATGCAGAGTACATCATGAGAAACGCTGGGCTGGAAGAAACACAAGCTGGAATCAAGATTGCCAGGAGAAATACCGATAACCTCAGATATGCAGATGACACCACCCTTATGGCAGAAAATGAAGAGGAACTAAAGAACCTCTTGATGAAAGTGAAAGTGGAGAGTGAAAAAGTTGGCTTAAAGCTCAACGTTCAGAAAACTAAGATCATGGCATCCAGTCCCATCACTTCATTGCAAATAGATGGGGAAACAGTGGCTGGCTTTATTTTTCTGGGCTCCAAAATCACTGCAGAGGGTGATTGCAGCCATGAAATTAAAAGATGCTTACTCCTTGGAAGGAAAGTTATGACTGATCTAGACAGCATATTAAAAAGCAGAGACGTTAGTTTGCCAACAAAGGTCCGTCTAGTCAAGGCTATAGTTTTTCCAGTGGTCATGTATGGATGTGAGAGTTGGACGGTGAAGAAAGCTGAGCACTGAAGAATTGATGCTTTTGAGCTGTGGTGTTGGAGAAGACTCTTGAGAGTCCCTTGGACTGCAAGGAGATCCAACGAGTCCATCCTAAAGGAGATCAGTCCTGGATGTTCATTGGAAGGATTGATGTTGAAGCTGAAACTCCAGTATTTCGCCACCTGATGGGAAGAGCTGACTCATTGGAAAAGACCCTGATGCTGGGAAAGATTGAGGGCAGGAGGAGAAGGGGACGACAGAGGATGAGATGATTTGATGGCATCACCAGCTTGATGGACATGAGTTTGGGTAAATTTTGGGATTTGGTGATGGACAGGGAGGCCTGGCATACTGCAGTTCATGGGATCACAAAGAATCGGACACGACTGAGCGACTGAACTGTGGTGTCTAGTTCCCTGACTAGGGATCGAACCCGGCTCCCTTGCATTGCGAGTGTGGAGTTGTAGCCACTGGACCAGCAGGGAAGTCCCTTGGGTGTTGGCATATTAATAATCATTATGAACTTATTACATTTTATGATCTCTAGTTAAAATTGCTTCGTTGTTATCTTGCCTTTTATGTTTTTTTGTTCTTTCTCTTCAGACCTTAATAGAAAGTTAGAATAGAAAACTGGTATAAATTTATGTCTGGTGATCATATACTGTTCCCCCAACCTCTTCTTCCATGGGTACCATTCTTTCTAAGTAAGAATTTTTCCTCCCAGATTCTTTATTTCTTGGTAGTTTCCGTCAGGATTTGGCCCAGAGACTATTTAATTAGCAAATTGTGATTCAAGTTAAGCTTTATATCTTTTTCATCATGACATATTGTGGAAGTAAACGTGCTTTGGAAAGAATATTTGAAACCCCACCTGTCTATTTAGACAGGCACTTCTGTTCTCTGCAGAATCTAGAATGAACAACCTCTCCCGTCTTCCTCTGCAGTGTCCCATGACAGAATGCGTGATGGTTGATAGTCATTTGCGTGCCCCTCAACAGATCATGTGATTGTTCACAACTCACGCACTCAAGGACTCACAACGAGATGGCTGTGCAGGAGCGTTTTGCTGGAAGCAAACAGTCCTGCACTTCTGGGCATTAATAACACAAGATGCTGAACAGGATAGCAGGGCATCACAGAGTGGGAGGGAGGGCAGGCATGGGGGCTAAAGGCCTGAGAAGGTGAAGTGACCAGTAGTGTGGGAGCCACCAGCTCCTGATGTGGGGATGACTGTCGCTCCCTTTCAAGTCTGGTCTAGGAGGAGCTGCCTGGCTGAACGTTGTCTAAGCAGGTAATATACATTGCTGTTGAATATGACTCTAATTAGAGTATAATGTTTTCCTCCCAAATAAATATAAAACAACATCTCTCTGAATGGTTACTTCCTGATTGCTAGAATGGGTAAAATTTTAGATGATCCATCTCATCTTATTAATCCCACTGGGTTTCATAGTAGAAAATAAACGTGACTTGTTTATGCTTGCAAATCAAATTGCTGTAAAAGGTTGTTTCAATAGACAGAGGCGAAATCATAATAAAATAATTTGGTAAAAATGGGAGCTAAGAGTATGCTTAATGGAACATGATTAAATTTAATTTTCTTACTATTTCCATCATTAAAGCTCCATTATTTTTTCTGAGACCTCATTTAGGCTTCCGGCCACAGTGCAACTCTGAGGCATTTCTGGGGCGCACACAGAAGCTGGCAAGTTGAATTAAAAAAACAAAAGTAGCTAATAATATGCTCTTCTTTCATTTCTGCTATTTGATATTGACATCTCACTTCCAGAATATCATATATCCTCTTTCTAACCTCATCTCTTGAAAGCCGAATGTATCATTGTCTGAGAGTTATCAAACAGAAGTTTGGTGTTATAGTTGAAAACAAAAACTCAGACATATACTGATGACTGTGCCTGAAGTGCAGAGGCTCTGAGAATTCATAAGAATCCCTCTGGTTATCCCTTTACCACCAAGTGTATCCATGGCTGAATCATATTTATCAGTCAGTTCAGTCGCTCAGTCGTGTCTGACTCTTTGCGACCCCATGAACCGCAGCACGCCAGGCCTCCCTGTCCATCACCAGCTCCCTGAGTTCACCCAAACCCATGTCCATTGAGTCGGTGATGCCATCCAGCCATCTCATTCTCTGTTCTCCCCTTCTCCTCCTGCCCTCAATCTTTCCCAGCATCAGGGTCTTTTCAAATGAGTCAGCTCTTCGCATCAGGTGGCCAAAGTATTGGAGTTTCAGCTTCAACATCAGTCCTTCCAACGAACACCCAGGACTGATCTCCTCTAGGATGGACTGGTTGGATCTCCTTGCAGTCCAAGGGACTCTCAAGAGTCTTCTCCAACACCACAGTTCAAAACCGTCAATTCTTCGGCGCTCAGCTTTCTTCACCGTCCAACTCTCACATCCATACTTAACCACTGGAAAAACCATAGCCTTGACTAGAGGGACCTTCGTTGGCAAAGTAATGTCTGCTTTTTAATACACTGTCTAGATTGGTCATAACCTTCCTTCCAAGGAGTAAGCATCTTTTAATTTCATAGCTGCAGTCACCATCAGCAGTGATTTTGGAGCCCAGAAAAATAAAGCCAGCCACTGTTTCCACTGTTTCCCCATCTATGTGCCATGAAGTGATGGGACTGGATGCCATGATCTTAGCTTTCTGAATGTTGAGCTTTAAGCCAACTGTTTCACTCTCCACTTTCACTTTCATCAAGAGGCTCTTTAGTTCTTCATTTTCTGCCATAAGGGTGGTGCCATCTGCATATCTGAGGTTATTGATGTTTCTCCTGGCAATCTTGATTCCAGCTTGTGTTTCTTCCAGCCCAGCATTTCTCATGATGTACTCTGCATATAAGTTAAATAAGCAGGGTGACAATATACAGCCTTGACGTACTCCTTTTCCTATTTGGAACCAGTCTGTTGTTCCATGTCCAGTTCTAACTGTTGCTTCCTGACCTGCATACAGGTTTCTCAAGAGGCAGGTCAGGTGGTCTGGTATTCCCATCTGTTTCAGAATTTTCCACAGTTTATTGTGATCCACACAGTCAAAGGCTTTGGCATAGTCAATAAAGCAGAGGTAGATGTTTTTCTGGAACTCTCTTGCTTTTTTGATGATTCAGTGGATGTTGGCAATTTGATCTCTGGTTCTTCTGCCTTTTCTAAAACCAGCTTGAACATCTGGGAGTTCATGGTTCACGTATTGCTGAAGCCTGGCTTGGAGAATTTTGAGCATCACTTTACTAGCCTGTCAGATGAGTGCAATTGTGCAGTAGTTGGAGCATTCTTTGGCATTGCCTTTCTTTGGGATTGGAATGAAAACTGACCTTTTCCAGTCCTGTGGCCACTGCTGAGTTTTCGACATTTGCTAGCATATTGAGTGCAGCACTTTCACAGCGTCATCTTTCAGGATTTGAAATAGCTCAACTGGTGATGCTTCCTAAGGCCCACTTGACTTCACATTCCAAGATGTCTGGCTCTAGGTGAGTGATCACACCATCGTGATTATCTGGGTCGTGAAGAACTTTTTTGTACCGTTCTTCTGTGTCTTCTTGCCACCTCTTCTTAATATCTTCCACTTCTGTTAGGGCCCTATAATTTCTGTCCTTTATTGTGCCTATCTTTGCATGAAATGTTCCCTTGGTATCTCTGATTTGCTTGAAAAGATCTCTAGTCTTTTGCGTTCTATTGTTTTTCTCTTTTTCTTTGCATTGATCGCTGAGGAAAGCTTTCTTATCTCTCCTGCTATTCTTTGGAACTCTTTATTCAAATGGGTATATCTTTCCTTTTCTCCTTTGCTTTTCGCTTACCGTCTTTTCACAGCTGTTTGTAAGGCCTCTTCAGACGGCCATTTTGCTTTTTTGCATTTCTTTTTCTTGGGGATGGTCTTGATTCCTATCTCCTGTACAATGGCACGAACCTCCATCCATAGTTCATCAGGTATTCTGTCTATCAGATCTAATCCTTTAAATCATATTTATAGATAGTAACAGAATCAATAGTAGTGTTAGCCCTCTGTTCATGGTGGAAGGACAGTTAGGAATCTGTTTGCCTTAAAAAACCTCCAGAAGGAATTGCCCCCTCTATTTCCTATAACTAAAGGGTGAGAGCTGACCTTTCCAGCCAGAGAGGTAGAATGTAGTGAATTTAGACTTGGTCTGAAGCCAGAGGTCCGCAGGGTGGAGGCCAGATGATAAGGGATGATCAGAGGTTAGCCGAGCTGAGCTGGGGTGAGCTCTGTGAGCTGGCCATGAGGGCGACATGTCGCCACTCCTCCCCGCTGTATTCAGAGATGATGTAACTCACATCTGTGAGTCATCATGACAGTGCATTTCCAGTTTGCTTTTAATTCCAGTGAATCCCCAAGAAATCAAGATCCTGGGCACTTAGTATAAAGCAAGATTTAGTGTGGATTGCAAAAGTCTAGGGGCTTCCCAGGTGGCTCAGTGGTAAAGAATGCGCCTGCCAACGCAGGAGACATGAAACTCAGATACAGTCCCTGAGTTGGGAAGATCGCCTGGAGGAGGAAATGGCAACCCACCCCAGTATTCTTGCCTGGAAACTTCCATGGGCGGTGGAGCCTGGCGGACTGCAGTCCAGGGGATTGCAAAGAATCAGACACAACTGAGCAAGAGCAATGTTACATGTTGCATCACTCTTAGCTGAGCGTTGAGAGTGATTGGCCTCGGTGTGTGCTTGTAACATCTGATGTCTCTCAACTGCATGTTCCTACGTTACAGGGTCTCTGCTCTTCCTCAGGTTCTAGACCTCCCCAAGGCTGCAGTTTGTTCCTGCCCAGCTCCATTCTAAAATCTCCTTCCTAAAATCTTCTCTCATCATCCCAGGTTTTCAAGGTCTCACTTCCTGGGGTGCTAAGAGCAGGACTTGCCTCCGACATGGCACATTGCCCCTTAGCCTGTTCCGTCTGCCCTGCCCACCCACTGGGTGGGCAGCTACCCAGTGGCAGGTGTCTTGGGGCAGGTTTGGGGTGCTTCATCAGGATCCAGGGCAGTCCTGGTGTATGCTGGTCTTCAGTACAGATGGTTAAAGGAGTGACATTCAGTTGTGTGTGGAGGAGATTTTTCATTTTTTACCTTCTTCAAAATAATATACTCTATTTCTGTAATACAGGAGGATATCAGTTGGGCAGACTACTCAAAATGATGAATAACCAACAAACTGTTCACATAGTGCTTGGTAAACATAGTTTTGTGTATGTCTGTGTGACTGTATGAATTTGTATGTTTTTAAATTTATGCAGTGTTACATTAAAACCTTTTTTTTCAGTGTGGGGTCTTAGAATCATTCGTTTATTCTCAAGTCAGTTTTGTTTTCTGTGTAATAAAACCCTGTGATTAAGAGGACAGTAATTCATAAACATACTCTTTTCTCCATCCCTTCCAACATTTGTATGTCAAAGTTGGTCTTCATAGTAACTCAGCTGAATTCTGCTCTGTGGGATTCTTTCAGGAGGTTAAAGAAAAGCAAGATTCTGAGGATTTTGCTTTTCACCTTATATCACAACTTTATGTTGTTCTTGGGCTGATCAGTGAGCATTCTGGGGATGGGTGGGTGGGGGATGCCAGTCTAGTGCTAAAACTGATTGATTTTCTTTGCCATCTGTTGTTCAGTCGCTCAGTCATGTCCGACGCTTTGCGATCCCATGGACTGCAGCACACCAGGCCTCCCTGTCCTTCACCATCTCCCAGAGCTTACTCAGACTCACGTCCATTGAGCTGGTGATGCCATCCAACCATCTCATCCTCTATTATCCCCTTCTCCTACCGCCGTCAATCTTTCCCAGCATCAAGGTCTTTTCTAATGAGTCGGCTCTTCGCATCAGGTGGCCAGAGTATTGGAGCTCAGTTTCAGCATCAGTCCTTCCAGTGAATACTCAGGACTGATTTCCTTTAGGATTGACTGGTTTGATCTTTGCCATAATCCACTGAGAAATATTTGAGATGGTGCAGAACGGTTTTGGGTTATAATCACAAAGCTTAGAAATTGTTATCATTTGACGTTGTTTAACAGCTCATTCAAACATGCATCTGTAAAGATATAGCATTGAGTTTAACATCAAAGGATGTTAGGGAACAGAAAGACCTTAGCTTGAATGTCCAGGGAGAGCATTTCTTCCCGGGAATCCATTTCTCCATCCGCAGAAGGCGGTGCTTACCCCCCTTTCCCCGGCCCCCGCTGCTGCTAGCTTCCAGTGGAGCTCACAGCCCTGCACCTGATGAGGCAGCCACTGGGCGCTCTGCCCCTCAGAGTCGCCGTAGGGGAAAGGCTCCCTGTCATCTGTATGGCTTAAGACAGCGTGTTTCCAGCTGTCTGAGGTTTTGCTTCTTTCTCTGCCCTTGTTGGATCTGGTGACAGTGACTTGGACGACGTGGCTCAGAGTCCTTGCTCTCGACCTCTCTCTCTGGTGGAAGGCAGAGCCCTGCTGGGAGCAGGGCCCACGTTTTGTTGAACTCCAGAGCATAGTTAATGTGAAATGTTTTAGAACTGGAGCTCCGTGAATGATTTCTCCTGCCTCCTAAACAATCATGTTGGGTTGTTGGTTGGCTTAATCTGCTACTTGTGCTCTGAGAGATGAGATTCTGAGTTTAGCCACTAAGCCTAATGAAATCCAGGCTTCCAAGAATGGGCTCCATGTGCCTCTGGAGCCAAGGGACATCTCCCAAAGATAAGCACGCCTTCCTTGTTCACCCCACGCCAACACAAGTTCATGACATGCATCCCAATGGAGTAAAGGGTTCTTGCAGGGACAAAAGCTCTGTCTCTGTGCTCCTCTCTCTGAAACACTGCTCAGAGTTTACTGGGAGGCACCCAGAGGCTGGACTTGTGCTGGGCCCGTGACTCACTTTTCTTTCCGGTGGAGGTGAGCAGCTGTCTGGTGACGCAGAGACTTCTCGATCTGACACCTGCAGGGCTTACACCCCCAGTTCAGCCCTACTGGGTTCACTTTTCTTCTTGGGAAAATATTTTCTGACTCTCTTTTCTTCCTTCCCATCCTCTCTCCCTCTCTAGTCTGTCTCCCTTCTATCCATCCTCCCTCCCATCCTTCTACCCTCCCCTTGTTCTTAGGACTCATTCTGATTTCTTTTTTTTTTTCCTCAGACTTGCATGAGAAAAATTTAATGATGCCAATTTGACATTTAAGCCCTTCAAGCTGAAGTTCGTTTATTGAGATATAGGAGTTAAAAATATGAAAACACCATAGCTTTCCCTTTGCCCTCCTCACTCCCTCATTCCTGTGCTCCAGGGGCTTCTCCTGGACTGGTGGGACTGTTGCATTCATGCAGAAACAATGCCATGACCAAATGGGCACTCTGTGGATGAGTCTGGGAAGCCTAGCATAGAGCCAGGGCTGCCAAGGGTGTTTGTCCCTGAATAGATAATAAAGGGGAGGATCAGCTGATGTCTCGAGGCTCTTAGACCTCCAGTCTGGCTTGGCGTATGGAATTAATTTAAGTTCTCACTCTCTTTTCGACTTCAGAAATGGACACTGACCAGTTTACCGTCACTTTCTGCCTTGGTCAAGTTGGTCAGTCTCCTGACACTTCCTGTTGCCCAGCCCATGGCCTGCTTATGTTCAGGGTCTGCTGGTTTATTGATCCTTTCTCTCAAACCTTTACACAGCAAAAGACCCTTTGATCTCCCTATGGTGGTCCAGCATGACCCACATTAACATTGCCCAGTTTATGCTTGAATCTAGGGAATATTCCACCTCCAGTTAATTTTTTAAAATGCCAGTAAGGGTACAAAATCCCATCTAGGAGATGAAAAATTCCTGAGATGATTTTATCCCATTGCCTGCTGCCAATTTATTCTCCAAGATGTTATAGTTTTTATCACTGTGTGGCCCAAAATGAGCTTACTGAATGTTCCAATGTGTTTATACAAATATTGCTGTTATTAACTAGAGTCTAAGAAAAGGAAAACTGATTGCCCTCCATTATGGAGATTGATAACAGAAGTGTGATCATACATAAAATACCCAGTGCAACAAATTCTGGGGTGAGTGACAGAGATCTGGCCTGCCTTATGCTGCTGATTTTTAAACATCACGTATATGTGTTTGCAGTTTCCCTGGTGTCTGATTTGTTACCTGCTCAGAATAACTTATTGGGAAGAGGTGCTCCTTGTTGAACATTTATCCTATGTGAAGTGGCTTGGTTCTTCTATCTTCTCTTTAGAGATGGCCCTCTGCAACAAAAACTGGTTGAAAAATCCTATCAGATCCAGGAAGTATTTGCTTTGGGGGCCTGGGGATCAGTAGGCATTTTGTTAAGGTTTTCTCATTTGCTCAGTGGTAGCCCACCTACCACTTGCTGTTCAAGGATAAGAGCTGACCTGTCAAAGAAGGTGTAAAGGACAACTGAGTCTACAGCCCCAGAGAGCAGTGCTTCAAGTATTACTTGTGCATTGTGCACACAAATTTTATCCATTTTAAAAGCTACCGCCTTGATTCTGCATACCCTGATGAGCTTTTATTATTTTTATTATAGTTGATTTTGCAATGTTGTGCCAATTTTTTTGCTGTACAACAAAGTGATTCAATTATATATACATTCTTTTTTTGTATTCTTTCCCATTATGATTCATCATAAGATATTGAATATAGTTCCCTGTGCTATACCTACTGTATGGACCTTGTTGTTTATCTAGTCTATATAAATAGTTTGCATATGCTAACCCCAAACTTCGCCTTAGTCCCTCCCCAGCCCCTGGCAGCCACAAGTCTGTTCTGATGTCTGAGAGTCTGTTTCATAGATAGGGTCATTTGTGTCATATTTTAGATTCCATATATAAGTGATGTATTTGTCTTTCTCTGACTTATTCACTTAGTATCATGATCTCTGGTTGCATCCATGTTGCTGCAAATGACATTATTTCATTCTTTTTTATGGCTGAGTAGTATGTGTACCACATCTTCCTTATCCATTCCCTGATTTGATTTTTCAAGCTATGAGGGCAAAATGAGGTAATGGAAAAGGAAGATGAACTTCTGAGTTTAAGTCCAGGCTCTGTTCCTCTGTTCCTTTCTCAGGGCTTCTCTTTCTTTATATTTAAAATCAGATGATTGACCTAGAAAATTCTCTAAGATTCTTCCAAAGTCTGGTTGTATGATCTTGCTTTATTCCAGGTTTGCCAGCTGGTGAATAATGGGGCAGGCCAAGAAGCTCTCTTTTTTTTTTTTTTTTTTTTAGCTCAGTTTTCTTTTTGCTTATTGCATTGTTCCTTTATGTGCCTCAAAACCATAGGTTTAAATAAACTTCCAGTCAATTCCCACTAATTTCTTTTTCCTGTAGGACTTACTAGTACTGCTTTGAGACAGAATCTGTGAGTACCAACAGGTGGAAAGCTCCCATAGTCAAGAGACCTATAGTTGAAAACTGTCTTATGATAATTCTGTGTGCTGATCTTTTCTTTCATTTCTGCCTTATGTAATATTTTCTTTCTTTTGAATGGGACATTTATTTCTATTGATGAGCAGTTACCTTTAATGGAGGGTCCTATTAAAACTGTATCAGGATCTTTCAGAATTTCAGAGTGTACATTTTCCATGTGGATGCAAGTGCTTTATGAGTTCTTGACACATACGCGGCAGGCGAGAGATTCTTATGAATTTCATTGGAAGTCAAAAGATCTGAATGTGTCCCTTATTGCAAACATCATTCAAAAGTAAGATACTGATTGAAAACATTTTGAGAGAGATCATTTTTTATGCTTGTGTAGTTCTGTTTCACACCATTAAATAGCAAATTTTAGGTGCTCCATAAATATTTATCGATTGCTTGATTGAAGGCGGTTTCTAGTTGCTGACAAGTTCATTTCTCGAAGGAGCATCCCACAAGCCATATATCGCTTCCCCAGCTGTGTTCATCATATAAGCAACATGGAGCATTTCTGTAATTTACCAGAGGCCTTGCATACCAGCCACCACACTTTGGCTCTGGAGACCTGGCTTAAAGTCCCAATTCTGCCCCCAAAGGGCTCAGCGTTGATCCGGGAATGGATGAACAACAGTTAAGGGGTTGTGGCAGGTGCTGTGATGAAGGCAGGCACAGGATGGTGGTGGAAACGTCATGCGACACGAGAAAGGCGGCCTCCCCAGCCACAGCAGATGACATCTGGCCTGCATTTTTAAGAATAAATCTGTTTGCCAGCCCTTTATTATTGTTTTTTATTACTATTGTTGTTGTTTTCACTTTGGACTGTGGCAGGGATGTTGGAAGAAGGCAGGAAGGGTTTTGTGTCTGGACGCACACTTGTATTTTTTCTTTCTCCTCCGTCTCCCTGCTGCCAGCCTGTATTTAGCTCAGAGAGCATGTTGTGGGTCAGGAGGGGCCTGTCTGTCATCACTGTAGGCAGACACTCAGAGGGGACACTATCCATCCCTGGGGGCATGGTCCTGGCCGTTTGCGTTTGGCTTCGTGGCCAGGGTTCTCCCTCCTGAACAGCATTGGCCCTGGCCCACCACATCTGCCTTGAGGCCTTGGGCCCTGCTGGGAGCCCAGAGGATGGAATCTTCCTGCTGGAAGCCTAAATAATGTGAGAGGGCACGGCCGGGGAAACTAAGTGACGTGTTAACCTGCTGGAACAGCGTCCGCAGCGCACTGCCAGGGGGGTTGCACAGACCAGGACCCTCGAGCCGCGTGGGCACGCCAGTTGACAGATGGCTCCAGTTGACCCAGACCCCCTTCGGCGCCAAGTGGAACGCATCGCTAATAATAACTTGTATTTGCTGCTAGAGGGCCTCCGCCGTACCTGTCAGTCACATTTAAAATCCATCTGAAACTCTTCTCTTTCTTGTCTCTAACCAGAAAGGTGGAGGGAGATCCAACTAAAAGAAGGGTCTTAATTTTATGCCGCCAGGCTCTTAGGCCGAGAGCACCATGTGGTTTTGTCTACAGATGGAAGAAGACCCTTTCCAGGTCCCCTCCCCCGACCCCACCGAGTCTCCTCGGAGCCTGCTAAGTCCCACAAAACCCCGACCACAGGGCAGGGGAGCTGGGTAACTGCTTCACAGCTGGCAAAGCAGAGGCCCAGCACCAGCTCCCTCGCACGCCAAACAGTCCTACTTTGGCGCCCAAATCCTGTCCTTTCTTCCCAGGAAATCCCACGTGTATATTTATGAGGGAAAATTCCATGGACAGAGGAGCCTGGCGGGCTACAGTCCATGGGGTCCCAAAGAGTCAGACACAACTGACCAGCTAGCACTCACACATATTTAGGAGGTACATGAGTGAGTTCATTTTAAATTACTCTGTGCCCAAGGCCTTGGGTCTGCCTTGCTCTGTCATCTCCTGGTTCTCGTGGTTTTCTCTCACTCTGAGGCCTTGGGATCCTGCCGGGACTTTGAACAAACTAGACTGTGGGAGACAGTGACCTCCCTCCGTCCTGGACCTCCTATAACCTCCAGCACCTCCAGCACCCTTACTCCCCAGACCCCGCAGCCCCAGATGTCAGCCCCAGGAGCGGAGACGAATCTCTGCCGCTTTCGAAAGCAGCAGCTGTCAGCCGTCAGCACGGTGAGGCCAGGGATCGATACACGCTAAGGGATGGCAGTGGGGACGGGAAGCAGACTGAAGAGGGGCTCGGGGAAAACCAGGGGGCTGCTGTGGCCGGTTGGATGTGGGAGACGAGAGGCGAGGCAGTCGTCTCTGGTGATTCGAAGATGCATGGCTGGGTAGCTGGGCAGATTGGAGGGTCGTTCACTGAAATGGGAAACAGAGAAGAGGAAGAGGGAGGGCAAAGGAGCCGAGCTCAGCTTAGATTCCATCAAGTTAGCGCTGCTGGTGGAACAGCCTTGTGGAAAACTCAGTAATATGAAAGTGTCCTTCTCCCCACACATGGACTCAATGTGGTTTGGGTGCTCTGCAGGCTCTTTTTTCTAAAAAAAAAATTTTTATTTTTAATTGAAGGGCAGTTATGTTATAAATATTGTGTTGGTTTCTGCCATCCATCACCATGAATCAGCGACAGGTATACATATGTCCCCTTCCTCTTGAATCTCCTCCCACCCCATCCTACCCCTCCACGTTGTCACAGAGCAATGGGTTTCAGCTGCCTGAGTCATACAGCAGATTCCCTCTGGCTATCTATGGTAGTGTAGATGGTTCCATGATGCAGGCTCCTTTCTGCAGGCTCCAGATCTCTAGGAGGCTGGCCATGCAGGAGAAGATATGAAAAGGACTGTGGGTTGATGCCACCCTGTGTCCTGTGGCAACACCTCTGTACCAAGTACACGTGCCTGCACAGTCCAGGGACAGGTGGCACAGCAACATAAGCCCGCCCCTTCACCCCATCCCGAAGTGTAATCTGAACATGTGCGCTGAATGGGATATGCTGTGTGTTCATTTCACAGAGATCGTGGATGTCACGTGTGTCGTTTGCGTGTGCTTCTACTTCTCATTCTTTCAGTGGCTCCTTCCTAACCTCCCAGGATCGGTTCTTGTCTTCTGATACGTTGTCTTTTGAGTTCCAGCCCACACCAAGGGCAGAAGAGAGTGA
Source organism: Giraffa tippelskirchi (assembly GCF_054371585.1). Classification (NCBI taxonomy): domain Eukaryota; kingdom Metazoa; phylum Chordata; class Mammalia; order Artiodactyla; family Giraffidae; genus Giraffa; species Giraffa tippelskirchi. Next base: position 13,569,099 of record NC_137283.1, on the reverse strand, counting down.
CCGTGGTTCATTGTTACTGTTGATTGTTAGAGGTATCTCCTACCTTGACCGTTCAGACCCCAGCCCCACATTTTCATCTCAAGTCTTCCAGTGTCACTTCCACCTTCATGTGTTGGAACGGAGTCTAACGCTGTGTTTACAGTGAGAGCACTTTGGGAAGGCTGATTGCTTTCCGGCAGCATTTCCTTGCTGTGCCCTTGGTGTTGCAGAGCTGTCCTCTTTAAGCACTGAAGCAATTAGTTTCAAGAAGGCTGATTCTTCAGGGTCCAGTGCTCTCCTGCCTTTCATTTGCTGAAGCTGTACATCTTAATGAAGTTGTTTCATCTATGTTGCCAAACACTAGAATTTTGCGGCTTCAATTCTAATTATCTCTACTGGCAAACGCTATGTTTTATTAGAACTCTCAAGTGCCCTGTTTATTAAATGTCCGTACACCATGGTGTTGGGCACACAAATTAGGTCAGCTCTCCTTATTGGGTTCTGGACGGAGGGGTTGAAGATTTTCATCATAATCCTCAAGTGCAGTAGGATCATCTTGGGTGTCTTTGTGGGAGGGCAGTGCTGGCTTCTCCTTCTCCCCTGAGCTCAGCTTCCATTCTTACCTCTCAGCCAATGCTGACGCTGAGTGTCTCAGTCCTGTGACTATTGACTGTGGGGCCACTATGTAACTTCATTCTTGGGTGTGGTACGCTCATTCTTTCCTGTCCTGTAGTTGCCAAATACCCACATCTTGCTTCCCAGGTTGCATATCTCATGACAGGCCATCCATATTAAGGGATCTTTTGAAGCCAGGAGGTCCCAGTGGTGGTAACACAGGGCTGGGCATATTGTAGCCAGAGAAGTTAGAAGACAGTGTTAGAACAGCAGCCTCAAATCACTCTTTCTGTCCTCTTTCCACCCCCTGCTCCAGAGTCCTTTACGTCCCTGGCCCTCATGCCGTGTTGGTTAACCTGGGATGGGCTGGCTAGTGACCCTGATGTCCTGTGCTCCGCCCTTCTGCTCCGTCAGTGTTGTCACTAGGCAGCGTTGCTTGGTGATAAAGGGTCACCTTCCATCTCCTAGATTGAATCCCAGCCTCACAATCAAGAAGCTCGGTGATCTTTGGTGAGGGACACTTCACCTCCTTAACCTCAGAGCCCTTATCTGTGAGAAGGGGGAGATTTGTAGCCACTTGGGAGTTTCGGTGAAGATTAAATGAGATGATACAGGTAGAGGGCTTGAGGTGTGGGCCATAACATGTAGTCCCTTATCAGTATATTTTCACTTCTGCTTTGTCCATGCTTGGGCTCATGTGGCTGCTCTGCCGCCATCAGCACAGAAGCTGCTGGTGTCCCGGTCCCTGACCCTGTGCCAGAGGCCCTGTTGTGGGTCATTAAATGTTTCCCTCTCTCCTTACACTGCTCTTACTGCATGTGTTGGGGCATCAGTGGTGTGGACCCCTTGTTTTGTTAGTGAGCTATGGGACTCTTTTTAGGGAGAGGGGCTGTCTTAGAGGAACATCTAATGAAGACACAGCCTTGAATCATTGTTATCCCTCCCCTCCATCTCTGGGCTGTGGTCTTTAAATCAAACTTGTGGTTCTTTTCCTCTTTACGCTAATCTTCCAAGGTCCCCACATATTTACCCTGATGTCTTCTCCCTTCATATAATTCTCTCCTCTGGCTTTGAAAGAAATATGATGTTTTTCATAGCATAACTTATCCCCTGTGGGCTATCAATGTCGTTGTGAACCGCAGGAACAAATCTTATTAAAGTTGCTAAGAGAAGTGAAATAACTCAATTTGATAGAAATTAATAGAAGTGTGCTTAATTCACATTCACACCTTCTCAACTGCTCTTCTCATGTCTTGAGAGATGTTTTTGGGGGAAATTAAGCTCCAGGCCACAGCAGTTACTGTCTGATTTCCCCTAGAGAACCACATTGTTGTCTTGAGCAGGCACAGTCACTATGTTCTATGGTTTCTCTCTTTCAAACTAAGTAAGAAACATTATTGTAGGTACAAGAAGGAAGAAGTGAATATAATTTTAACAAAGCCCCTATTTTATATTGAACAAAGTTCACAGTCTATGAATGGTTTAAAAATCAATAGCAAAGAAATTAAAACAAAAGTGTTTTGAATAATGGCTGAAATAGAAAAGGAGCCATGTCTCCCAGTCTTGTTATAGGATCTTTGGTCTCTGTTCTCTGCATCAGATATTGTGCCCTGAGCATTTCCAGTAATAAGGTTAGTGGGGGCTCTCGATAGCCAGAGTGCACCTTTATGCCCTTCTGCAGATGGAGCACCGTGGGGCTGGCAGAGCCCCTCCTTCTGCAGTGACTCTGGAAACTCCAGGCCTGGAGTCTCAGGACTTAATTGGCTGGGGTACAGTCCTGGGCTCTTAGTATTCAGGGGTAATGGAGGTTTGAAAAGTTGGCTTTTGTACTTAAAGAAAGTGCCTTTATCAACAAGTGACTCTCACTTTTGAGCACCAGGGAAAACTGAAGCATTGACTTTACAACGAGCCAAAAATACTTCCAAGAGCATAAAAAAGTCATATATTACTCACAAAAATATGTTTATGAAAGGAACAGTGGATTTATCTCTAGTAAAACTGACCTATATTTTCCGACAGACTGGCCTTTGAACAAGGACTGGTATAATTTTACCGAATGGAAACAAAAGAAGAGATTTATTACTGTCTTTATTCTTTACAAGAATAAGTTTCCTTTGTTTCATTAGCTACTTTATCATGAGTAACATGTCATGTCATCTTGGTGCTTATTAATCACCCTTTCCCTCCAACCAATTGTAAGAATAATTAGATGAAATTGATGGTAGCCCATTGCTTCCACATTAATATTCCTAAGCTGATGTCAGTGAAACAGTCAAACATGAACATCCACTTTAATACCTGTGTTTCTAAAGAATAGAACTTTCCAGGCATTGATATTTGGAAAGCAGGCCTTTTGTAGATGAATAGGCTCAAGAAATAGAGTGACTCCCATTGGTGGGATGTCCATGTCTTTTGACTGCAGTTTAGAGCCTGATACCATGTTGATGTTTTTGTGAGCTTTTGTTCATCAAGGGACTCCGAGCAGCTCTGCTGCATGTCCTCATTCTGAGGCCTGGGCTATTGGCACATCTTCCCTCCAGACTGGTCACAAGGCAGAGGAAGGATAGGACACTGAAGCCACCTCTAGCCTTTAAAACTTCTGCCCAAATGAGTCCAGTTGGCCAAAGCCAGTCTTTGGGGCCGGAGAAGGCAATGGCACCCCACTCCAGTACTCTTGCCTGGAAAATCCCATGGACGGAGGAGCCTGGTGTGCTGCAGTCCATGGGGTCGCTAAGAGTCAGACACGACTGAGCGACTTCACTTTCACTTTTCACTCGCATGCATTGGAGGAGGAAATGGCAACCCACTCCAGTGTTCTTGCCTGGAGAATCCCAGGGACGGCGGAGCCTGGTGGGCTGCCATCTCTGGGGTCACACAGAGTCGGACACGACTGAAGCGACTTACCAGCAGCAGCAGTCTTTGGGGCAACTCTAAGTATGAGTGGGCAGGAAAGGGCCATCCTCCTATATATCTAGGAGAGGGAAGTGGGAATTGCGTACATTTGTAGTGACCAACTCAAAGTCACAAGTGTAGATTCTTGACTAAAATGGAAAGCTGGCTCCCTGAAAAGACCAGTAATATAGGCAAGGCTTTGGTGAGTCTGATCAAGAAGAAGGAGGAAATAGTGTAAAAGGTGATGTCAGTCAGCTCAGAGAAGATAGGTGAAGACAGGAGAGATTGTTCTGTATGATTCTGTTACAGTATGTTTGAAAACTTGGGACATTTTAGATGATTTTCTTGGAAAATGGACATAAAGTTGGATCAGCATAGATGCTAAGATGTTTTTCAAAAAAATATCTGAAGATCTACCAGTACAAATACACTGATCCCAGTTGCTTTTATTAAATACTAGGGAGTTCTACCATCTCGCCCAGAAATAGATATCAGATGCATAATAAATGTTTGTGGAATAAAATGAAGGGACAAAGGGTATCATCAAACTGATACTAAATTCAGATGAGGATGTCACACATAGGCCATTAACATTGGAGAACATTGATGTCAATTCAATTTAGTCTCTCAGTCGTGTCCGACTCTTTGTGACTCCATGGACTGCAGCACATCAGTCTTCCCTGTCCATCACCAACTCTCGGAGTTTACCCAAACTCATGTCCATTGAGTCAGTGATGCCATCCAACCATCTCATCCTCTGTCAACCCCTTCTCCCGACTTCAATCTTTCCCAGCATAAGGGTCTTTTCCAGTGAGTCGGTTCTTTGCATCAGGTGGTCAAAGTATTGGAGTTTCAGCTTCAACATCAGTCCTTCCAATGAATAGTCAGGACTAATTTCCTTTAGGATGGACTGGTTTGATCTCCTTGCAGTCCAAGGGACTCACAAGAGTCTTCTCCAACACCACAGTTCAAAAGCATCAATTCTTTGGCGCTCAGCTCTCTTTATGGTCCAACTGTCACATCCATACATGACTACTGGAAAAACCATAGCTTTGACTAGACGGACCTTTGTTAGTAAAGTAATATCTCTGGTTTTTAATATGCTGTCTAGATTGATCATAGTTTTTCTTCCAAGGAGCAAGTGTCTTTTAATTTCATGGCTGCAGTCACCATCTGCAGTGATTTTGGAGCCCAAGAAAATAAAGTCTTTGACCGTTTCCATTGGTTCCCCATCTTTTTGCCATGAAGTGATGGGACGGGATGCCATGATGTTAGTTTTCTGAATGTTGAATTTTAAGCCAACACTCTCGTCTTTCACTTTCATCAAGAGGCTCTTTAGTTCTTCTTCACTTTCTGCCATAAAGGTGGTGTCATCTGGGTATCTGAGGTTATTGATGACCTGATGGTCAAAACCGAAATCAGATTGATTATGTTCTTTGCAGCCAAAAATGGAGAAGCTCTATACAGTCAGCAAAAACAAGACCAGGAGCAGACTGTGGCTCAGATCATGAATGCCTTATTGCCAAATTCAGACTTAAATTGAAGAAAGTAGGGAAAACCACTAGACCATTCAGGTATGACCTAAATCAAATCCTTTACGATTACACAGTGACAAAGAGATTCAAGGGATTAGATCTGATAGACAGAGTGCCTGAAGAACTATGGACGGAGGTTCATGGCATTGTACAGGAGACAGTGATCAAGACTATCCCCAAGAAAAAGAAATGCAAAAAAGCAAAATGGTTGTTTGACGAGGCTTCACAAATAGCCGAGAAAAGAAGAGAAGCTAAAGGCAAAGGAGGAAAGGAAAGATATACCCATTTGAATGCCGAATTCCAAAGAATAGCAGGAGAGATAAGAAAGCCTTCCTCAGCGATCAATGCAAAGAAATGAGGAAAGAGTGGGAAAGACTAGAGATCTCTTCAAGAAAATTAGAAATACCAAGGGTACATTTCATGCAAAGATGAACACAATAAAGGACAGAAATGGTATGGACCTAACAGAAGCAGAAGATATTAAAAAGAGGTAGCAAGAATACACAGAACTATACAAAAAAGATCTTTATGACCCAGATAATCACGGTGTGATCATTCACACAGAGCCAGACATCCTGGAATGCAAAGTCTGGGCCTTAGGAAGCATCACTATGAACAAAGCTAGTGGAGGTGATAGAATTCCAGTTGAGGTATTTCAAATCCTAAAGATGATGCTGTGATAGTGCTGTAGTCAATATGCCAGCAAATTTGGAAAACTCAGCAGTGGCCACAGGACTGGAAAAGGTCAGTTTTCATTCCAATCCCAAAGAAAGGCAATGGCAGAGAATGTTCAAACTACCACACAATTGCACTCATCTCACACGCTAGCAAAGTAGTGCTCAAAATTCTCCAAGCCAGGCTTCAACAGTACATGAACCATGAACTTCCCTATGTTCAAACTGGATTTAGAAAAGGCAGAGGAACCAGAGATCAACTTGCCAACATGTGCTGGATCATCAAAAAAGCAAGAGAGTTCCAGAAAAACATCTACTTCTGTTTTATTGATTACACCAAAGCCTTTGAATGTGTGGATCACAACAAACTGTGGAAAATTCTGAAAGAGATGGGAATACTAGACCACCTTACCTGCCTCCTGAGAAATCTGTATGCAGGTCAGGAACCAACAGTTACAACTGGACATGGAACAACAGACTGGTTCCAAATCGGAAAAGGAGTATGGCAAGGCTGTATATTGTCATCCTGCTTATTTAACTTATATGCAGAGTACATCATACAAGATGCTGGGCTGGGTGAACATTGATGTAACTATTCTAAAATAAACAAGCAAATAAAGCCTGGCAGTACAATAAAAGTACCAGTCCAGATGGGGTCTTCTGAAGGAGGTATGCCTTCCTTGCTTTGTTTCAAGTTGTAACCTTCCCCTACAGCACCCCCAAACCGCTGTTCCCTATTCTGTTTCTCTTGCAGTGTGTTTCATCCTTTAACATAGAATGTAATTATTGTCTTCCCCCCTGCTACGTGTAAATTCCACAAGGGTGGGGCTGCTCTTTGAAAATTAAAAAAAAAAATTTGGTCTGTTTTATTCACTGATACAAGCCAAGTACCTAGAACAGTGGGCACTTTGTAAATAAAAGTTGTGAAAAAGACTTAATTCTCAATGCAACATGGGATCCTGGACTGGATCCTGGAACAGAAAAGGATGTTAGCAGAAAATGTGATATTTGAATAGTCTTTAGTTTTGTTATTAGCACCATACCGGTGGTACCTTAGTTTTGATCAACGTACATTGGTTGGATAAGAGGCTAGCAGGGGAAGCTGGGTGAAGGGTGTATGGAGACTCTGCTGTCTTTACAACTCTGCTGTGTCTGTAAAAGTACTTCAAAAGAAAATCTTTGGGATCCCTTAAGAAGTTTTGAAAGAAGTTATCTTTTGTGTCTTGCCAGTTAGAAACTGGACCAAAGTTACTCCCTGCTCTGCGATGTGAAGCGTTAGGGAAAGCAGAATTCACCCTTTCAGGCCCCTGTGTAGTTTGTTACACTGAAGCATTGCTGCACTAAGTCATATTCAACATCACCAGCCGTGTGTAAGAGTGAGGACGGAAAACAGCGGTAACAGTTGACTCTCAAAGCTGCAGAAATATTTCTTTAAGAAGTTTTTCTTTTGTGGTCTCAAAGTCACTTTCAGGTGTGGTTTCGTAAGTTCCACGTACTAGACCTCTAGTCCCTCTGACTCCTTAGTTGCCCATCTGAAGCCCCGAGGGCAGAGTGGCTGTCCCTTAGCACGTGGACAGGGGACAGCATGCAACCATGCTGGTGCCCTGAGTGGTTCACGCTGCCTCCCAGCTCACCTGACTCACTGATGGGACCTTAACACAGAGGAACTTTGCCTCATTCGAATGGAAAAAGATAATCACCCAACCTCGTGCAAAGAATGAAGGGAGGTCGGTCATGTGACCATTTGTCTTTTTTATGATGTAATGATGTTACTCTGTTTCTGTACAGTTATGATGTAAATGGTACTCTCTTGCAGGAACATCAGGAGAACATTCTGGGTAACACTATGCAAAGTGTGGTTGCATTGCTCAACAATCTGGTTGCCTGCAAAGATTTGAATATGAAGCTACTGTACGAACAAGGTAAATACTTCTTAGAATTCATCTTTGATTATGTTGAATTTTGCCTATTTATAAGTTTCCTCATCTCACATAGTAGACAGTTAACAAGTACTACTTAGAGTTGATCAGTCAAAATAGATGCTTAAAGGTCTACAAATAATGATAATATTACCAGCACAAATCGGAAGTCTGGTTGGATTGTGATAGTGTCTCAGAGTTAATTCATTCTCGTTCATGGCACAAAATCAATAGGCACTCCTTACAGATGATAGATCAAGAAATGGAAATGTAAGCATCCGATGTAGACTTTTTGCTGCCAATCAAAATAAAAACATAAATGGTCAAAATCACCTTGTAAAATGAGACTGGATGAGTTGAGGGTGGCTTTACTTTACATCTTATGCATATCTGTAATACTGAAATGAAAAACTTTTAAAAGTTTTTAAAGAGCTCAATTGAGGGGTTCAATTTTTGTTTGTTTTAGGTTTAAAACCAAATTGGGAGGGCGGTACAGAAATTTCCCATATAACCCCTGTCCCCACACATGCAGAGCATACCCCATTATCAATATCACTCACCAAAGTGGTAATTTTTTTTTTTTTTGCCAAAGATTAATGTACATTGATATCATAATCACCCAGAGTTCATAGTTTACGTTCAGGGTTACTCTTGATATTGTGTTTTCTCTGTGTTTGGACAAATGTATAATGACATTTGGGGCTTCCCCAGTGGCTCAACGATAAGGTACTCGCCTGCGGTGCAAGGGCGCAGGAGACACAGGTTCAGTCCCTTGGTCAGGAACATATCCTGGAGGAGGGCATAGCAACCCACTCTAGTATTCTTGCCGGGGAAATCCCATGGACACAGGAGCCTAGCAGGCTGCTGTCCATGGGGTCGCGAAGAGTCAGACGCAACTGAAGCGACTTGAGCATGCATGTAAGATGACATCCATCCATCATTATTATATTGTACAGTGTATTTTCATTGCCTTAACAGTCCTCTGTGCTCTGCCTGTTCATCCCCACTGCCTTCTACAACCACTGATCTTTTTACTGTCTACATAGTTTTGCCCCTTCCAGAACATCATAAAGTTAGAATCATACAGTATGTCACCTTTTCAGATTGGCTTCTTTCACTTAGTAGTATTTATTTAAGGTTCTTCCACGTGTTTTCATGGTTTGATGGCTCATTTCACTTTAGTACTGAATAAAAGTCTCTATTGTCTGGAGGTACTGCAGTTTGTTAATCCATTCACCTAATGAAGGACATCTTGGTTGCTTCCAGATTTCCGCAATTATGAATAAAGCTGCTATAAATATATGTATTAAGAGTTTTGTGTGGACATAAGTTTTGAACTCCTTTAGGTCAATACCAAAGGTGCACTTGCTAATAGTATGCTAATTATTTCATTTTTTAAGGGATGCCAAACTATCTTCCATTTGGCTGTACCATTGTGCCTTCCCAAAGTGAATGAGAGTTTCTGTTCCTCAATACCCTTGCCAGCGTTGGGTGTTGTCAGTGTTCTGGATTTTGGATGTTCTGTTAAGTGTCAGGGTAGCTCCTTTTAATTTCCCTTTCCCTGGTGGTGTATGATGTGAAGCATTTTCTAATATTCTTGTCTCCCATTTGTATATCTTCTCTGGTGGAGGTCTCTGCTAAGATCTTTAACTTAATTTTTAATTGGATTGTTTTTTCTTCTTGCTCTTGGGTTTCAAGAGTTCTTTGCGTATGTTGGATAAAGTCCTTTATCAGCTGTGTCTTTTGCAAATATTTTCTCCCAATCTGTGGCTTGTGTTTTAATTCTTTTGGAGAGCCAAAGTTTTAATTTTAGTTAAGTCCAGTTTATCAATTTTTTTTTATGGACTGTGTCTGTGGTGTTATTATCTCAGAAGTCTTCACCATACCCAACGTCATCTAGGTTTTCTCCTACATTATCCTCTAGGAGTTTTGTAGTTTTGAATTTTTACAGTTAGGTCTGTGATCCATTGTGAGTTAATTTTTGTGAAGGGTATAAGGTAGATTTTATTTTTTATATGTTGCTGTTCCAGCACTGTTTGTTGGGGAGACTGTCTTTGCTCCATTGTGTTGTCTTTGCTCCTTTGTCAAAGGTCATTTAACTGTATTTATCCAAGTCTGTTACTGGGCTCTCTGTTCTCTTCCACTGACCTTTTTGCTTTATACTTTCACCAGTACCCGCTGTCTTGATGAGTGTAGCTTTAAGGTAAGTCTTGAAGTCGGGTGGCATCAGTCCTTCAACTTCGTTTTTCTCCTTAATATAAATTTTAGAATCAGTTTGTTGATCCTCATAAAATAACTTTCTTGGACTTTGATTGGGATTACATTGACTCTATAGATCAAGTTGGGAATATTGTTACGTCTTAAACACAGTGTTTACTACTTTTATATTAATAAAATCTCTCATTTGAATGTTGATGAAAGTAAGACTTGAATAGGATCAATGAATAAAAAAATCCAAGATCAGTGGATAAAATCTTTAAGGATCAATGAATAAAAAAAATCCAAGATCAGTGGATAAAATCTTTAAGTCATGGTTCTGATTTCCTCCCCCAACATTTAGAATTGTGTTTCTGTGTGGTCACTATACCTAAATTTTGGCAATGTTTTTTTTCTCCCTTAAGAAGAATGTGCATTCTCAACGATAATAAATATTGCCAAGTGTTGAGGGATTTTAGTACATTGAAACATTTATCCTTTTATACAGCAGCATATCCTATTCTATTTTATGGGTTCAGTTCAGTTCAGTTGCTCACTCGTGTCCGACTCTTTGCAGCCCGTTGAACTGCAGCACACCAGGCCTCCCTGTCCATCACCAACTCCCTGAGTCCACCCAAACTCATGTCCATTGAGTCGGTGATGCCATCCAACCATCTCATTCTCTGTTGTCCCCTTCTCCTCTCTCTTTCAATTTTCCCAGCATCAGGGTCTTTTCAAACGAGTCAGTTCTTCTCATCAGGTGGCCAAAGTATTGGAGTTTCAGCTTTAGCATCAGTCCCTTCCAATGAATATTCAGGACTGATTTCCTTTAGGACGAACTGGTTGGATCTCTGTGCAGTCCAAGGGACTCTCAAGAGTCTTCTCCAACACCACAATTCAAAAGCATCAATTCTTCGGCGCTCAACTTTATTTATAGTCCAACTCTCACATCCATACATGACTATTGGAAGAACCATAGCCTTGACAAGATGGACCTTTGTTGACAAAGTAATATCTCTGGTTTTTAATATGCTGTCTAGGTTGGTCATAACTTTCCTTCTAAGGAAAGTAAGCATCTTAATTGCATGGCTGCAATCACCATCTGCAGTGATTTTGGAGCCCCCCAAAATAAAGTCAGCCACTGTTTCCACTGTTTCTAAACCAGTAATCTGATGGATATGGGTAATTTCCAATCTTTTGCAGACAGTTCTACAATGAATAACCTTAAGCACACATACCTTCACGTGGGAGCAGGAATATCTACAGAGTAAATTCCTGGGGTTAGAATCACTAGATCAAGGGGTATATGCGTTTGTAATTTCCATGGGTATTGACAGGTTGTTGTAAGCAGCCTGACAGTTTATACTTCCATCAGGGCACATGAGATTACTTGTCTCTGGATCTAAGAGCATGTTATGTTTTCCCATTTGTTTGACTTCCTTTCTTTATAGTTTTCTTTATATAGGCCATATGCATTTCTTCCTGTTTGTCTCTCCCCAGGTATTTTATCCTTTTCTACTTGCTATCGGAAATAAGGAATTTTCTACCAATGTAGTTCTCAATTATTTTTTTAAGTATGTGTTTGAAAGATTTTTTATTCTGTTTATTAACTTTGTCCCTAGGTTTATTCTCTTATTACTTTCCATAGTGATGACTTAGATGATTCTCTTTACTTTCTGGTTATGTAATAATAATGATTGCAAATAGAAACAGTCTTTAATTTTTATAGTTCTACTTTTTCTCTCTAGTCCAATTGCAAGATTCAAAGAGAATGATATAGAGGATATCTTGGTATTGCCTCAGAATCTTTTTTTCTGGTTAAGGGAGTATTTACATTTTATCTTTTGCAATCAAGAATAAAGAATAATAAATAAATAATGATGACTTTTGACCCCTCTGGAAATGATCAAGTGATTTTTCCTTGGATCTATTCATGTCATGGATTATATTTAATAGAGTATCTAATATGCAACCACTCTAGTGTTTGGATCAGTAAGCACAGTTAATTGTGATATAATATTCTTTAATTGTGCTGCTTCAGGTTTTTGTTAATCTTTTATTCAGGATTTTCCATTGCTGTTCATAAGTGTGATTGATCTATAGTTTTGTTTCTTGTTTCTTTCTTTTTTGCTGGATTTTGGTGTTATTGCTATATTGCTTCTTTTTAAGGGAGTTTTCTTTCTTCCTTTGGCTTTGGAACAGTTAAGATATCTTAGATATTATCTTTTAAAAGTTTGATAGAATTCCCATGTGAAGCCATCTGGCTGGTTCTCTTTCTTGAAGGTATGGTAGTTTTGATAGCTCTTTGACACCATTCTCTATTTCTACAGTGATAATAAATCTTTTTTCATTTTCCCATCTTTTATAGAGTCAGTTATAGGATATTATATTTTCCTAGAAGGTCTTCATTTCACACACACTTTCAAATTTATAGACTTGGACAGAATAGCTTCTCATAATTCTTTTATTTTCTTAGGTTTCAGAAGTTAACTTCCTGTTTCCATTTTTTATGTATATTCCAAAATATATATATTATATGTGTATTTGCACTCTTGTAATTTTATTGATTAGTTAAGATAATGGATTTTACTATTATGTGTACATTGTACATTTGTGTGCGTATAATTTTTAGGCCAGTTTGGGAATTTACATATTAGTCCTACTTTAAAAAAATTTCTTTTATCTACTGATTCATTCCTTGTGAATGAAGTTGTTTTTTCATTCTTTTTCTGTCTTTTTGAGTAACTTAACTCATTTATCTCCTTTTTGCTTAATCATTAAAATATTTAAAGCTATGAATTTTCTTCCAGTATTGGATTCTGATCTGTAGTGCGTCCATTGTTTTTGTTTTCTGTGTATGTTTCAGTTTTGGTTTATGTTCCTTAATTGAGCCAATAATTGTTTAACAGTGAGGGCGTATTTTGTTTTATTAATTTTGTTCTTTCTAGTTTTATTGCACTATGGTCAGCAAGTTTCGGCAGTGCTATTTTGTCTTTTTAGAATTTATTAAGGTTTTCTTGTAGCTAATATATGGTCAGTTTTCATGATTTAATATGTATACTTGGGAAAGTGCATATAGGATTTCTCTCTTGACAGTAACTGATACAACAGGCCCTCCCACCAAAACAACAGGAAAATTCAACAAAACATGTGAAGCAGTTTGTTTCCAGTCACTGGAAAATAGGCAACGTTGGGTTTTGAGCTTTGAGAAGCGAAACACGAGGTGAACTCTTTGTTTTTGTTCTCTTTGTTTGTTTTTGTCTGTTTATGGAAGCAGGGTCCAAGAAGAATACCAAGGTCTTGCCAAGTTAGGGAGAAAGAGTTCAGTGTTCAGAGATGAGAAGTAGTGAAGGTTCACAGGGCAGAGTATAAGAGAAGAGATACAAAGAGGGATCGGGCCTAGAAGTCTACATGGAGGTTTCACACAGGTCCTTTGTGAGGGCTGGGCTGCAGTGGACATGTGCAGAACAAGATTCTGTTAGGCCTAGAAAGAGGATAGAGCAGATGCCATAAGGTTGAGAGCTGGATTGATATAGCAGAGATTATGCTTATGTGTTTTTTAGGAATTCCAGCCTAGCTACTGGTTGGTACCTTACTATGGACCTAAGTAAAGTTACATCAGCCTGAAACCAGATGCTAGTCTAGACCTTCCATAGCATTTCAACCATGTCCTGTGCATGCTATGCTAAGTCACTTCAGTTGTGTCCAAATCTTTGCAACCCCATGAACCGTGGTCTGCCATGCTCCTCTGTCTATGGGATGTTTTTCAGGAGTGGGTTGCCATTTCCTGCTCCAGGGCATCTTCCCGACCCAGAGATTGAACCCATGTCTCTTATGTCTCCTGCACTGGCAGGCAAGTTCTTTACCACTAGCACCACCTGGGAAGCCCTGGACTAATTCCTTGGGCTATGAATTAAACTATAGACCCGTCCTAACAAAGAATAAGACTAAGCCCTTCAAGGTCAAAAGATTCACAAGGAAGTTTACTGCCTGCTAGAACAAAATCGTCAGGAGTCCAGGTGGTCTTAAGAAAGGTGGTTAGACTGCAAGTGTGGTAGGGTGAGGAAGCAGGTAAGTGTGGGGTTCAAGGGGTACACCGAGGCTGGGATCACTTTCCTGGCCCTTGCTAGTGGTTAGTGGGGAGGAGAGGCATGTGACTGTGGAAAGTCTGTTTCCATTCTCCAGAGATACACCAGGTCTGTCTTTTCATTATACTCTGTTGCTCTACAGACTTCTTGGCTACTCAATGTGTGGCTGATTTTTCCAAAGTTGGGTAAGAGAACTGTTGAGTGTTTGCCAGCCCAGAGTGTATTAAGATTCAGTGGGTTGTGGCCACATGAGGAGTCACTAATCATCTGCCACTGTTTGGGCTTGAATTGTTGTGGTTGGTTTCAATAAAGTCTTCTTGCTAGTTTTTATTTTGGATCCATTCTGGCTCAGTCATTGATGTGTATATTCATTACATTTCATACAGAATTAAATTCCCTATTCCAAACATTACAGTTACTTGTAACATTAATACTTTGAAAATCATCCTATTGTAAGTGAGCTGTAGTGCAGATGAAGTGGAAATGATTATTCCTGCCTTTAAGTGCTTCAGTATGGTGCGGTGTTAGGCCAGTGTCTGACTGAATGTCATTCTCGGACCACATACTAACAGTCAGTGGAGGGACGAATTCTAAAGCATGCGTTTTCCCCCCTCACCTGTTAATGTCTCTGAAATAAGTACATCAACACTGCTGTCCAGATGGCAGTCCCCAGTGTGGTTTCTGCTGCTGACGTGTGTGTTGAACCTTGTGGAGTGAGTGTGAGTGTCCCGGAAGTGAACTGAGACTCCTCGGAAGAGATGCATCACAGTACTGTCCTGCATCCATGTTCTGATGGAGCAAAACGTAGGCGACAGTACAGATGTTGGATGATTCCGGGTTGACAAATAAGAGGAGTCAATCTCCAAATAGGAAGAACGTTTAAGAAAAGCTCAACCAATTAAATGTACTTAGACATCCCTTTTTGTGTGTCATAAAGGCAATGTATGAGAAAATCCGTATCAGAGTGTGTCTCAGAGCACTCACACTGAGTGTAAGATGCAGTTCTAAGTGATAAAGCGCGTGCCATGGAAGTGGCAGCATCGTTTCTTTGTTAGTGGTACGTAAAATGATGTGGTTCCTTACGATCTCTGGCATCGTAGACTCAATGAGGTGTGGTAGGTAGTACAGGTGAGAACCTCCACACAGCATCTGCGGATCCCACAAGCGCGCAGACTGAGATGTGGGGTCATCAACAACACATCACCAGTGTGCAGCTGCGTTGTATCATCCAGGTTTTTTGCTTTAACGTTTTCACTTTTAAATGAAGTGTTTAGGGAAATAATTAGAAAACAAAGTAAGACCTTTTGTTTGTATTTGAAAAAATGTTACTGTTATTAACATTTAAAATTGGCTGCCGGCTCATCCCTGTGCAATGACCTTTTGATAATGGATATTAATTCCAGCTTCAGTCTTACCAGCAGAGCTGTCGGCATAATGGATTTGCGTGACACACTGCAGCAGCCAAAAAACTGTAGCACCTCCAAAGGACCGTTTAGGGAAATTACGTTTGTTCTCATGGGCTTATGGTGTGTCAGAAACCAAAACACTCATTTCTTGCTAGGTATATTATAAAACTGCCTAAGTTGGTGTTTCTTCAAGAGACCAGAAAATTACTGTGAGAGTTGTTTGGGCTTTGACGGTGTACTTAATAGCACTCTTCGATTCTTTCACATTTAAGGATGATGTTCAGAATGAGGTTAAAGAGGTGAAGTTGGCAAACTTTGTGTAAAGGACCAGATAGTAAATATTTTAGGCTTGTAGGGCCGTGTGATCTTTGCCACTACTGCTCAATACTGCCCGTATAGCAGCAACAAGGCAGAGAATCCAGATGTGAGTGGTTATGGCCCTGTGTCCATAAGTTTTCTTTACAAAATTAGGTGGCCAACCCACTGGCCATGGTTTTCCAGCCCCTCTTGTACAGTAACTAACTCAAATTCTCCCCAAACTGCTCTCAAATCTTCACATCAACATATTTGTAAAATTTAGTTGTTAAACTATGATTCAACTCAAGAAAAACTGAAAATTAAATTTAAATGAATATATTCAGAAGACATTACTACCTTCATAGTAGCGTGAAGATACGTGAAGAAAAAATGGAATATTTGCCCTAAGGGCTTAATCTAAAAATCATAATACATACATACATCTTACTTAACTCTGCTCCTATAGCACAAAAAGTGCCATAGAGAATAAATACATAAAGGGATGAGCATGACTGTGTCTCAGTAGGATTTTATTTACAAAACAGATGATTTCCCATTCTTATCTAGTTCATTCAGTCTGTCAACAAATATTTATATACCAGGCATTGTTCTTTCGGTGAGGAATGAACAGAATGAACAAAACAGGCAAGATTTCTGCCTGCATGGCACTTCCATTCTGATGGGAAAAAAAACAAAAACCCACAAACCAAAACAATGAACAAGAAAGTTTATGTTAGATAATGTTAGATGTCACATGATGATAAACACTAATTTAAAAGAAAAAAGGAAAAGGGGGCTAGAGGTGTCTGCATGGAGGTGGGGTTGAAATCCTACCCTGGGGAGGCAAGGAAGGCATCCCTGTGCAGGTGGTGGTTAAGTAAAAGCTGGAAGGAAGTGAGGAAGCAGCCGTGCAGTTACCTGGGTGAAGGTGGGTGGAGAGAACAGTAGGTGTGAATCCAGGGTGGGAGCCTGCTTGGTGGGGGAGGAACGGCAGGGAGGCCAGTGCAGCTGCAGCAGAAGAGACAGCGAGCTAGGAGAGAGGAAGAACCAGTCGAGCTGGCTCTGCGTTCGGGGAGCACAGGGCCAGTTTTGTCCAGAGCGATTTGGAAGCATGGCCAGACTGCAGTGCAGTTTGAACCGAAGGTGAGGAAACTGGTTGGTAACTACTGACTCCCTGCTTACTCTGGGTCAGGAGGATGCCCTGCAGGAGGGCCTGGCAACCCACTCCAGTATTCTTGTCTGGAGAACTCCATGGGCAGAGGAGCCTGGCGGGCTGCAGTCTATAGGGTCTCAAGAGTTGGACACGACTGAGTGACTAACACTTTCACTTTCATCACATATTTGAACTTCTCTGATTTCTCACTACCTTGGTATCACTAAAACTTTGCATTAACAAACTGCCCCTGTTAGTTTCATGTCTGTGTGAAGTTTTGAATCTGAAGTAAATTCTTATGTGATGAGTAGGTTTAATCCAGCTATTACTTTTAGAAATTGTTCTCATTTTAAATGAATATAGTGGAAATATATAAGATACGAATGCATCAAAAATGTTGAACTTGAACTGAACAGAAAATGGGCATTGCTTGAATTTGACAAGACGCTGTTCAGTAAGGTAATGCTGTTGTTGTTGTTCATTCGCTAAGCCCTGTCCAGCTCTTTGTGACCCATGGCCTGCAACATGCCCGGCTGCTCTGTCCTCCTTCCAAAGTTTGCTGAAATTCATGTCTGTTGGGTCAGTGATGCCATCCAACCATCTCATCCTCTGTTGCCCCCTTCTCCTCTTGCCCTCAATTTTTCCCAGCATCAGGGTCTTTTCCAATGAGTCAGCTCTTCGTATCAGGTGACCAAGGTATTGGAGCTTCAGCATCAGTCTTTCCAATGAATATTCAGAGTTGATTGCCTTTAGGATCAACTGGTTTGATCTCCTTGCTGTCCAAAGGATTCTCCAGAGTCTTCTCTAGCACCCCAGTTGGAAAGCATCAATTTTTTGGCACGCAGCCTTCTTTTTGGTCCAACTCTCTCATTTGTACATGATTACTAGAAAAACCATAGTTTTGATTATACAGACATTTGTCAGCAAAGTGATGCCTCTGCTTTTTAATAGGCTGTCTAGGTTTGTCCGAGTTTTCCTTCCAAGGAGTCTTCTAATTTCATGGCTGTTGTCACTGTCTGCAGTAAATTTGCAGCCCAGGAAAATGAAATCTGTCACTACTTCCACTTTTTCCCCCTTCCATTTTCCCCATCACACTGTTTTCCAGAGTGGCTACACCATTTAAAATTTCCACCAACAGTGTTATGAGGATTCCAGTTTCTCCATACCCTGTCCACTCTTTGTTATCTTGTGTCCTTTTTCATTATGGCTATCCTAATGGTGTGAAGTGATGTCACACATGGCGTTGATTTGCAGTTCCCCAAAAGTTAAGAACGTTGAGCATCGTCTCATGATTTGTGTAGGACTGACCTTGGGAACAGGAGAATCTTGGAGAAGATGACAACCCTCTGATCTATTGTTCATGTAGGGACTGCCAGAATGATCATGTGAGGGGGCACATCTTAGCATATTACTCTCTCTGCTAGCTTTCTGCTGCTCTTGGAAGCAAGACTGGAATCGTTAACATAACAAACAGCTCTTATTTCACCAACTGCCTCTCAAGCCACCTCCTCCTCGTCTGTCTGCGCTGTGGCCACAGCCACCTTGTCTCTGGCTCGGTCAGGGGCTGTGCTGCTCTCCACTCTGCCGTCCCACCTACCATTCCCCATCCTTCTTACCTTGTTCCTCCCTTCAGTGCTCAGTTCAAACACCATTTCCTCCAGAAAACCTTCCGTGGCACATATTTCACTTTTAATTAAAACATGAGCTATATAATTAGTTGGTTAATCTCCATGCCATCTGCTAGAATGAAAGCCCCACAGAGACAGGAACCTGCCTTTCCCATTCACAACTGTAACCCCTGCACAGCTGCTGATGCATAGTAGTTGTTTAGTAAGTGTGCAGACACCCAGAGTGGTTCACGTTCTGTGTCTAGAGTAAGAGCTCTGAGCCTCTGCACCTGCTCACGGTCTCCCCCACAGAAGCAGCTGTACCGTATGTGTTGTCTGCGCTCATCTGCAGTGGTGTGTTTCGTGTGTCTCTTACCTCAATGTGTGTTTGCTGAGAACCTGATATCCATAAGGCAGTATTCGCTGGATTCTTCTTAGGCCACCAAAGTGGGTAAAATTTGAGCTGCTCATTGATTTTTTTTTTTATCAATTCTTCTCCACTTTTGGAATCCAGCTAACTCATCTCCAAGGAACAGATCCTGTTGCTTTGAAGCATGATAAAAGCCATTGGCAGAGACTAAGAATGTAATCTCAGCTTTTGCAGAGCCATTTTGGGGAGCTACAGACTTACAAGCAATGATTCTTTACTCGTTTATTTTGTCTTACCTTAATCTTGAAATATGAAGAACTATGTGTTGGATAGATTGAACTGCCCACTTTTCCTTCTTTTGTATTCCATTGAGACTGATTGGCCTGCATGTCTTCACTCCCCTTCCTAAGAGTCTACTGGCCAATGCTCACTTAGGCTTCTTACTCTGAAATACTTTGAGATAGCCAAGCCATATGATCACTTATCAGAAAAGTTTTTCAATGAAAGAAAAGAAAAAGACATTTAACAAGCTGTTTGCAAGGTCAGATTAAAAACATGTTAAAAATAGGAAGGGGGGGACACATCATAGCAGGTGCGAATCGATACTAGTGTCGGGAAATAGCATACAATGAGTTGAGCCTCCTGTAAGTTCTCAGAGGGTTACTGAAAGACTTTTAAAGTTATCTTCCAAGAAGGAAGGATATAAATCCATTATTTAGGGAGAAACTTAAGAAGTTAGCATTTGAGTGGAAGAAAGTAACACGGTGTGGTCATTGAAATAGCTGGGTTTGAATCCTAGGTCTACAGTTTATTTGGTGAGATCTCTTTAGGATAATGGCATCCATTTCATAGCTTTGATTTGAGGATTAAATGATAATATATGCAGGTTTGTCATGTATAATTAGTAAACTTGGCATAAGTATTTGAAACTAAGTACTAAAAATAGCTGAGCAGCCCTCTCATGGGGCCATATAAGCAGATCAGTAGAGTAAGAAAAGTGAAGCCCAAGGTAAGTTACTAGATTCTAAGGCAGCATCAGACATTTTAAATCATAACTTTCCCACTCCAGTAGGTTATAATACAGTGTACTGAAAAATTCACAAATATGATCTTAGAGCCCCCTTTTTTTAAAAATGGAAGTATAGTTAATTTACAGTGTTGTGTTAATTTCAGGTATACAGCAAAGTGATTGTTAAACACATTGGGTTGACCAAAATGTTAATGTGGATTTTCCCATAACAGCAGATGGAAAGCCTGAACGAACTTTTTGGCCAATCTCGTATATACACACACATGTACTTTTTCATATTCTTTTCCATTATAGTTTATTATAAGATATTGACTGTGTTCCTTGTGCCATACAGTAGGACCTTGTTATTTATTTTATACACAATAGCTTGCATCTTCCAATCCCAGACTCCTAATTCATCCCCCTACCCCTTTCTCCTCTGGTAAACCATAAGTTTGTTTTCTATGTCTGTGAGTGTTTCTATTTTGAACTTTAGTTCATTTGTATCATATTTCATATTCCACAGACAAATGATGCTGTATATTTATCTTTTTCTGCCTGCCTGACTTTACTTAGTATGACAGACTGTAGGTCATGTTGCTGCAAATGGCATTATTTCATTCTTTTTTTAATGACTGAGTAGTATTCGTGTGTGTGTGTACCTGTGTGTGTTGTATGTGTGTAGCATACCGCCTCGTCTTTATTCATTTATATGTGGATGGTTTTTAGGTTGCTTCCGTGTCTTGGCTGTTGTGAATAGTGTTGCTGTGGACATTGGGGTGCGTGAATCTTTTCAAATTAGAGTTTCCTCTGAATATATGACTGGGGCTTCTCAGATGGTGCAGTGGTGAAGAATCTGCCTGCCAGTGCAGGAGATGCTAGAAACATGGGTTCAGTCCCTGGGTCAGGAAGTTCCCTTGGAGGAGGAACTGGCAACCCACTCCAGTAATCTTGCATGGACAATTCTGTGAACAGAGGGCTCTGGAGGACTACAGTCTATGGGGTCACAGAAGAGTCAGACACAACTGAGCGACCAAGCACAGACGCATGGGGTTTATGCCTAAGAGTGGGATTGCCAGAGGATATGGTAGTTGTGTTTTTAGTTTTTTAAAGAGCCTCCATAATGCTTTCCATAGTAGCTGCACCAGTCTACATTGTCACCAACACTTTAGCAGGGTTCCCTTATCTCCACACTCTTTCTATTCTTTATTATTCGTAGACTTTTTAATAATGGCCATTCTGAATGGCCATTGTTTTTTTATCTGTAAATAGATATTTATTTGTAGAATCCTTTCTTCCTGTGCTTCCTGCATCCCACCCTCTCTTTCCTTTCTCTTTCTTTTTTATTGAGATATACTTTACATATAATATATATGTTTAATATATATACTGTGTTGATTTGTTACACCATTATATCACACGACATAACTACCATTTCCTTTTTGTGGCGAGAACATTTGACAGCAAAAAAAAACAAGCAGCCTGATTCAAAAGGAGGCAAAGGACTCTTATAGATATTTCTTTAAAAAAAAAAAAAAATCAGCCACATAGCCAATGAACACATGAAAGGATGCACAACATTATTTGTCATTATGGATATGCAAACCAAAACTATAATGAGATACTTCTTCGAATTTATTAGGATCACAACTGTTTTTTTTTTTTTTTAAGAAAATAACTAGTGTTGGTGAGATATGGAGAAATTGGAACCCTCACACATTGCTGGTGGACATGTGAAATAGTATGACTGCTATGGAAGACAATAGTGATTCCTCAAAAGTTAAGCATAGAATTGCCATATGATCTGGCAATTCCCCTCCTAGGTATATGCCCAAAAGAAGTGGAATAGAGCCTTAAACAGATAACTTACATATGAATGTTCATTGCAGGTGGAAGTGATTTGCAAGCCCATCTGCAGATGAATGGATAGCAAATATGAGATATACGTATAGCAGAGTACTATTCCACCATAAAAAGAAATAAAATTCTGATTCATGCTGCAACATAGATGAACCTTGAAAATATTACACTAAATGTTAGAAGCCAGACACAAAAAGGACACATTGTGTATGATTTTACTTATATAAGTTACCTGGCATAGACAAATTCATAAGAGCAGAGAGTGAAATAATGGTTAGCACAGGCTGGGATAAGGGGGAAGTGAGGAATTTTATTTAATGGGTACAGGGATTCTGTTTGCGATGGTGAAGATGGTCTGGAAATTGTGGCGTTGGTTACACCACACTATGAATGCATTTAGTGTCACTGAATTGTATGGTTGTAATAGTTTTATATTAGATACGTATTTTTACCACAATTAATAAAGAACCCCAGCTGAAAACGATACATGTCCCTCTTGCTCACATTGATCAGTGACATCTGGTTTCTGGGCCATTTGAGGATGTAGTTTTGGGCATTGGAAAGTCTCACTGGGCAGCCACTTCTCAGCAGAGATGCCACAGTTTTCGACAAAGAGCACGAATATTTTGAGAGTAGCAATTATTTTGGCAGCAAAGACTAAACTAAAAAAAAAATTTTTTTTTAATGTATGTATTTCACGAGATAGCAAATTCACTTTGGAAGTAACTTTCTTGAAGCTGTAGGATCAGAAGATCCTGAAAATTTCCTATCAAACACAAGCCAGGGAAAAGAAATTAATATTAACGTTCCCATTTGACTCATTTTAAATGTATGGAGTGTTGAAAATGAGTAGAATGTTCCCTATGTTTGTGTTTGTCCTGTGTCTTACTGTTGAGGTATCCATGAATTTACTCTGATTTTCTTGTCTCTGTTTTCCCCATATGTTCATATGCACTTCAAGTTCTCGACCACAGTGCTTTCTGGAGGCAGGCTACTCTCTGATGGCCCAACTCTGGGGCATTGGTGTCTCCTCTGTGTAAGGAAGGATGTTGAGTTTACTTCTGGGGAAAATGTTAAAGAAGTGTTGCAGATAAAACTAGAAGCTCCTTTGCTTAGGCATCCAAGATGAAGAGGCTGATAAAAACCATTCCTTCTGAGGAGCAGCAGAGGATGCTGGGAGGTGCGGCTTGTAAGCTAGATGACCAATGAGAGCTTCCAGCACTGTCTTTGGATGTGTCGTGGGAAACAGGAGGAGATTCATGCTGTGAGTTGCTCCAATAGGCAGGACTTTGGGTCTTAGGGAAAGTTCCACAGCAGCCACTTCCTATTCAGCATAGGACAGTTCTTTCCAACAGCTTGAAGACTTAAGTAGGGAGAGGTCAACTTCAGGACAAACTGAGTGCCATCAGTCTCCAAGGGAGACCAAGCAGAGAAGTGATTCCAGTGCAGATGAGAGGTTGGCTTATGGCCTCTAGAGATCCTAACAGCCGTAGAAATTTTGTGATTCTCTTTATACTTGCCAATAGTTTGCAAATATTCCTGCAACCTCTAAGATGAACAGCAGAGGAGGAGTCGATGTAATGAAAGAAAGCTATTAAGATGTAAATTGTTTTCTCTGTTAAGTGCTTTCCCAATGTGCTGAAACACACATTCACTTTTATTCCCTTCTGTCTAGGCTGCTGACACTCAGGAACTAAAGATGGAAATGTGGAATCAAGCAGGTTATACCCATACAAAGAGAGACAACTAACATCTGGCTCTTTCTGTTTTCCTTTAAATGACATAATCAGTGTTGCATAGTGTGTCTTAACGCTTTCTCTTTTATATCCTTAGTTTTAGAGAAAAAATCTAATGCCAGGCAGCCATTATTGCAGCCCACTGCTGGCATATTCAGCAAACAGTAGGACATTTAAAGTGAGGACAGTTATTAATGGGTTTAGAACAGTAATAAAACTTTATAGAGGAGTTTAATAAGTCATTTACAGACCATGAAACAAAGCTAATAGTCACCCTTCATGGGTGAAATATTCTATTTATCCTGTGGTCCGCTGCTTTGACTTTTAGTCAAATGTCAAGAGATCGCTTAGATTTCAAATGTCTTTATATGCATTTTATTGTTAAAGCCTGTAGAATTTTGCATGCTTAAAAAAATGAGTCCCCAAAGAGCAATGATACAGTGTTATCATTTTCAGTAAAATGTAAGCAGTCAACTCTTTCTGTCTTTCCATTTACAGATACATAAATGCACTAGTGATTGACAGACAATATGATCTTCTGTCTATATAAGCACCGAATTTTGGACTTAATCCAATCTTTTTTTTCCTAGATGTCTCTTGGATATTAGCTGTACCTAGCTGAATAAATAACAGGGCTTTTATTTTTCATTCTGTTAACATTTTCCACCACAGTTGAGTCTTTCTGGGCATTATAGTTTGTTCTCCCCTTCTCCTAAGAGCTCTTCCCCTGCACCAGGCCCAGAAGACTTCCTTTCCTGTTGGAGACAGTTGTTGTGATTTGGGTTTAGTTTCTTTCCATGTCATTCAGTAACTCTTATATGAATCACAGAGGATTTAGAGTTGGACTGTTCCTAAAAATCATTTATTCAAACCTCTCATTGTATGTATGATCAAAGCAAGGCCAACAAGTTGCAGAAACTTTCCCTGGGCTCCCCCAGCTGGAAAACAACTGAATGACCCTGAGATGTGAGGTTGCTAGCTGAGGCCCTCTGCTCCCTGCTCTGGCTCACCCCTGTCTTCAGAGCTGCAAGTGTTTGGTCAGAGCACCGTTGGGTGCTCTCTTCCACATCTCATTTGGAGCCAAGCTTTTGCTTTAGTTTCATTTGCTATTGATGAAATTGACTGGAACACTGTCTCTTTCTTTGAGGGTAATATTACTTACTGATGGCTCGTGGTCCCCTTTTGTAAACATCAGTCAGTATCTTCTCCTTTGATGTCCTTGGTAAATAGTGGCATGGTATTTTATTTTTGAGACGTCTGGCCAGAGTTGAGGCGAAGTGTCTCTTTGCCCAGAGAATAAAGCTGTGAGTCTTTTTTTTTTTTTTGGTAAGATTTTTAAAATTTATGGCGGTGGTGAGTCTTCATTGCTACATGTGGGCATTCTCTAGTTGCAGCAAGTGTGGTGCATGGGCTTCTTATTGTGGTGGTTTCTTTCTGTTTTGGAGCACAGGCTGTATGCGCACAGGCTTCAGTATAGTTGCAGCTTGTGGGCTCTAGAGCATGAACTCAGTAGTTGTGGCACATGGGCTTAGTTCCTCTGCAGCATGTGGGATCTTCCCAGATCAGGGATCAAACCCATGTCCCCTGCATTGCAAGGTGGATTCTTAACTACTGGACAACTAGCCCAGCCATGCATTCTTTAATTCTGGGCTTCCACCAACTGAGCTCTCCATCTGGGGATGGCATTCGCCCTAGTGCTCTGATACATAACTGATATGGAAAACCTGATACTTACTTTAAAGATGTTTCAAGTAATAAAAATATGAGGAGTTATTTTATTTGAAATAAAGAGTAATTGTGGACAGGTCCATGTTGCAAAATTAAAGCAGTAATCAGATTGGTGGAGTGACCATACTATGCTTTGTCATCCTAGTCATGTCAGCGTTGACAGCATGGCCAATCCAAAGGGTTTTTACTCAGCTTGATCAGTTATTTGTTATTGAATAAAAGGATATTCATTCAGATTTTTCTAGCATGTCATTTTTGCTCAATAAATATTTATTAAATGAATCAGTAAAAGAATGAATGCGCAAATGCTCTTGAAAATTACATTAAAGATAATTGCATATGGTGTGTGCTTGTGAGAAGATGAGGTGAGAAGAGAGAGAATAGGTCTGAGAAATTGAGTATTTCCTGCCATATCAGTGAACAAGGAGGTCACAGTCATCAGCACTTCCAGCCCTCCACCGTGAGCTCCTGAGCCATAATGACACTCAGGAAGGAAAAGAATATCTGCGATCTCACAGCATCAGACTGCAGCCACTCCCTAGGGTGAGACTCGAGGAAGATCAGGATGTGAAAAACACAGGATACTGCCTCCAGATAGCTGAGATACTGGGAGCAGCTTTCTCAGGGTTACTTGAGATGCTGTCTCTGGGCTTGAAGTCCTAAAAATTCCCACTGCATAAAACAGAACCCTCAAGTTTTAAGTTGTAAATATATTTTTTTAGTCAGCAGGTTCAGTAATGAAAATAATGGCGTTAATTACAATAATAAGATGTGAGACCTGAAGTGGCACGTTTTCTGAGAACCATGCCGTCTAGCCCTGAACAACTCTGAATCAGGGTCTCTGCCTGAAGAGGTGAATGTCCCTTGAAGAAAATGAGTCATCCACATCCAGAGAGCCCATAGAGAGAGCTTTCAGAATGGCAACATGGAAGTGAAAATAATTTTTGTTTTGTTAATTGGAATATGATGGCCTTACAGTGCTGTGTTGGTTTCTACTGTACAACAATGTGAGTCATCTTTAAGTATACATATTATCCCCTCCCTCTTGAGCCTTCCTTCCCCCCACCCCCATCCCACCTGTCTAGGTCATCAGTTCAGTTCAGTCACTCAGTCATGTCTGACTCTTTGTGACCCCATGGACTGCAGCACACCAGGCCTCCCGGTCCATCACCAACTCCCAGAGTTTACTCAAACTCATGTCTATTGAGTTGGTGATGCCACCCAGCCATCTCATCCTCTGTTGTCCCCTTCTCCTCCCACACTCAATCTTTCCCAGCATCAGGGTCTTTTCCAATGAGTCAGTTCTTTGCATCAGGTGGCCAAAGTCTTGGAGTTTCAGCTTCAGCATCAGTCCTTCTAACGAATATTTGGGAATGATTTCCTTTAGGATGGACTGGTTGGATCTCCTTGCAGTCCAAGGGACTCTCAGGAGTCTTCTCCAACACCACAGTTCAAAAGCATCAATTCTTCGGTCATCAGAGAGCACCAAGCTGAGCTCCCTGTGCTATACTGCAGCTTCCCACTGGCTATCTGTTTGATGCATGGTAGTGTATATATGGTCAGTGCTTTCCCCATTTGCCCCACCCTCTTCTCCTCCCCGCTCCCGCCGCACAAGTCCATTCTGTACATCTCTGTCTCTATTCCTGCTCTGCAAATAGGTTCATCAGTACCATTTTTCTAGATTCTGTATACATGTGTTAATAGATGATGTTTGTTTTTCTGACTTCACTCTGTATGACAGAGTGTAGTCCCATCCACATCACTGCAAATGACCTAATTCCGTTCCCTTAATTAGGCAAATATTCCTTTGTATGTATGTACCACATCTTTATCCATTCATCTGTCTGTGGACATCTAGGTTGCTTCTGTGTCCTAGCTATTGTAAACAGTGCTGCAGTGAACACTGGGGTGCATGTACCTTTTCCAATTATGGTTTGCTTAGGGTGTATGCCAAATAGTGGGATTACTGGGCCACATGGTAGTTTTACTCCTAGTTTCTTAAGGAACCTCCATATTGTTCTCCACAGTGGTAGTATTAATTTACACTCACACCAACAGTGCGAGAGGTTTTCCTTTTCTCCACACTCTCTCAGCAGTTATTGTTGTAGATTTTTTGATGATGGCCATTCTGACTGGTGTGAGGTGATACCTCTTTATAGTTTTGATTCACATATCTCTAATAATGAGCATTGTTGAGCAACTTTTAATGTGTTTATTAGCCATCTGTATGTCTTCTTGGAGAAATGTCTGTTTAGGTCTTTCACCCATTTTTTGATGGATTTTTTTTTTTTTATATTGAGCTACATGAGCTGCTTATATATTTTGGAGATTAATCTTTTGTCAGTTGCTTTGTTTATAAATGTTTTCTCCCATTCTAAGGGTTGTCTTTTCATTTTATGGTTTCCTTTGCTGTGCAAAAGCTTTTAAGTTTAATTAGGTCCCATTTGTTTATTTTTGTTTTTATTTTCATTACTCTAGGAGGTGGGTCAAAAAGCATCTTGCTGTGATTTATGTCAGCGTGTTCTGCCTATGTTTTCCTCTAAGAGTTTTATAGTGTCTGGCCTTGCATTCAGATCTTTCATCCATTTTGAGTTGATTTTTGTGTATGGTGCTAGCAAGGGTTCTCATCTGCTATCTGTTCAAAGTCTAGCTCCTTTAGAGGACACTTGCTCCCCTCACGCTCCTCCCTAAAACAGTATGGATCTACAGGGGGTGCTTGTGTATCCTGGGGTGGGGATTGGAGAAGGGGGAGCCTCTCCTTACAATGAGCCTCAAATGAAATAAGCATTATTTTAAACGGATACTATTCATTTTAATGGTATGAAATACCTTTTAGATTTTAATCAATGTGCTTTATTATTTTTGAAAATGTGATTGAACCTTTTACAGTACAGCAGTTTACAGATTGTATTGTACCATTTTATGTACTTTGTATTGTACAGTTTTATGGGTTTTGCCAGGTACATGTCATCATGTGTCCACTATTACAGTATCCTACAGGATAGTTTCACTGCTCTAAAAATCATTTGCTCCACCTATTCATCTCCCCATCTCTCCCACCCCAAGCGCTGTCTTTGTAATATCTTCCTACTTTTACCTTTTCCAGAAAGAATGCCATCTGTTTGGAAGAATCCAAATGCAGCCTTTATCATACTCATTTGTTTTACCCAATGATACACATTTTAAGGTTCCTCCTTGTCTTTTTTTTCGGCTTGATATAGTTTATTCCTTTTTATTGCTGAATAACATTCCATTGTGTTTACCATATATTGTCTTTTAGCATTACACTGGACTGCCACAGTTGGCTTATGCACTTAGTTATTGAAAAATATCTGTTTCTTCTCAGTTTTGGTTATTATGAATGAGTCTGCTGCAAATATCCATGTGCAGGTTTTTGTGTGGCCCTAAGTTTTCAGTTCATTCTAGTAAATACTCAGGAGAAAAATTGGGTTATCTGGGAAGCTTGTGTTCAATTTTGTAAGAAAGTGCCAAACTGTCTTGCACAGTGACTGTACTACGTTACATTCCCACCAGCCACAAGGCAGAATTGTTGCTCCATGTTCTCACCAGTGTTTGGTGTCGGTGTTTTGAATTTTCACTATTCCAGTAAGTTTTTGGTGGTGTCTTACTGTTTTAATTTGCAATTCCCTAATGACATATGATGTAGAGCATCTTTTCATATGCTTATTTGGCATCTGTGTGTATTTTCTTTGATGAAGTATGTGTTCAGATCTTTTGCCTGTTTTTTAATTGGGTTGTTTGTTGTCTTATTGTTGAGCTCTAAGGAGTCTTTCTGTATTTTGGATACAAGTCTTTTCTCAGATAAGTGTTTTGCAAATATTTTCTCCCGGTCTGTGGCTTATCTTTTTTTTTCCTTCTGGTTTGATTAGTTGTGATACTTGGTTTTAATGGCTGTTACAGCTGAAAAGTAAACCTCATCACAGTGCACAGATCTGCCTGGAGAAAATGCACCATTGACTCTGCTTCCTAAATTATACTTATTTTCAGAACCATATGCCACTTATGCAAATATTTAAAAAAATAATTTGTCTAGTAAAATTTCATTTTCCCAGACCATTGCCTATTCTTACAAACTAATTGGAACCCATTACATTCTTCTATAAATTCAAGACCTATTGAAGTTTACTTGGAAAACATTTAAGTGGGTGTGAAAATAGTCTCCATTTGGGGATCATATTTCATTTACCTTTTACTGAGCTTTACCAGGTAGTAATAAACTACACTAATTTTTAGGCATACCACTTAATGAATTTTTACGTATGTATAAAGATATAAAACCAACACATAGATCCAGATACAGAGCATTTTTACTACATCAGGAAATTCCTTCACTTCCCTTCCCAGCCTGTGCCCATATGCAGGGCTCATCAGCATTCTTATTCTATCACCATTGATTAGTTTAGTCTGCTCATGAACTTCATATAAAAGAAATACAGAGTATGTGCACTTCTGTGTCTGGCTACTTTCATGGCCAGATTTCAAACCAGTCAATCTTAAGGGAAATCCACCCTCAATACTCATTGGAAGGACCAATGCTGAAGCTGAAGCTCCAGTATTCTGGTCATCCAGTGCGAGAAGCTGACTCATTGAAAAAGTCCCTGATGCTGGGAAAGATTGAAGGCAGAAGGAGAAGGGGACGACAGAGGATGAGATGGTTGGATGGCATCACTGACTCAATGGACATGAGTTTGAGCAAACTCAGGGAGATTGATAAGGACGGGGAAGCCTGGCGCGCTGCAGTCCATGGGGTTGCAAAGAGTTAGACACGACTGGGTGACTGAACAACAACTTTCATGGCATAATTTCGATGAGACTCATCTGCATTGTTTCTTTCATAAGCTTTTTTTTTTTTTTGACTTAAATTTCTACTTAGTATCCCATTGTACTAATGCATTACAGAGTCTTTCTGTTCCTATTGATGAACATTAGGCTTACTTTCAGTTTATGTCTGTTAAGAATAAAGCTGCTGTGAACATTCTTATACATATCTTTTTGTGGACATAGTTTCTCATTTGTTTTGGATGCATACAGACCATGATATGTGCCCACACATAGGCACATAGACATACATCCATCTGTCTAGAATCATTTTCTCAAGTGTTATGCTAATTTGTCTGTTAACTGGCCACGTAAGAGAATTCCAGTTGCTCCATGTATTTGGTCTCTGTCTTTTAATTTTAGTCTTTCTGTTGCTGTGTAGTAGTATGTGTGTTTGATTTTGTAATATTTTTATGTATCGATTGGCTGTTTGCATATCCGCTCTTCTGTCCTGCATTATCTTTCACTCAGTTCTAATGTTGATTTGTGTTTTTGTTACTGAGTTAGTGGTTTCTTTATATATTCTAAGTAAGAGTCCTTTGTTGGATGTATGCATTGCAAATTGTTTCTTCAGTTTTGTAGTGTACCTTTATACCCCTCAGTGATAAACTTAATGAGCAAATATTCTTTTTTTTCTAATTTACTTATTTTTTATTGAAGGATAATTGCTTTACAGAATTTTGCTGTTTTCTGTCAAACCTCAACATGAATCAGCCATAGATACACATATATCCCCTCCCTTTTGAAACCCCCTCCCATCTCCCTCCCCTTTCCACCCCTCTAGGTTGATACAGAGCCCCTGTGTGACTTTCCTGAGCCATACAGCAAATTCCCGTAAGCTGTCTATTTTACATACAGTAATGTAAGTTTCCATGTTACTCTTTACATACGTCTCACCCTCTCCTCCCCTCTCCCCATGTCCAAAGTCTGTTCTCTATGTCTGTTTCTCCACAATTGCTCTGTAAATAAATTCTTCAGTACCATTTTTCTAGATTCCGTGTATATGTGTTAGAATATGGTATTTATCTTTCTTTTTCTAACTCACTTCACTCTGTATAATAGGTTCTAGGTTCATCTACCTCATCAGAACTGACTCAAATGTGTTCCCTTTTATGGCTGAGTAATATTCCATTATGCATATGTACCACAACTTCTTTATCCATTTGTCTGTCGATGGGCATCTAGGTTGCTTCCATGTCCTAGCTATTGTAAATAGTGCTGCAGTGAACAGTGGGATACATGTGTCTCTTTCAATTTTGGTTTCCTCAGGGTATATGCCTAGGAGCGGGATTGCTGGGTCATATGGTGGTTTTATTCCCAGTTTTTTAAGAAATCTCCATACCATCTTCCATAGCGGCTGTATCAATTTACATTCCCACCAACAGTGCAAGAGTGTTCCCTTTTCTGCACACCCTCTCCAGCATTTATTGTTTGTAGACTTTTTGATGATGGCCATTCTGACTGGTGTGACGTGACATCTCATTGTAGTTTTGATTTGCATTTCTTTAATAATGAGCGATGTTGAGCATCTTTTCATGTGTTTGTTAGCCATCTGTATGTCTTCTTTTGAGAAATGTCTGTTTAGGTTTTTTTCCCACTTTTTGATTGGGTTGTTTGTTTTTCTGTCATTGAGTTGTATGAGCTTCTTATATATTTTGGCAATTAATGCTTTGTCAGTTGTTTCATTTGCTATTATTTTCTCCCATTCTGAGGGTTGTCTTTTCACCTTGCTTATAGTTTCTTTTGCTGTGCAAAAGCTTTTAAGTTTAACCAGGCCCCACTTGTTTACTTTTGTTTTTATTTCCGTTATTCCAGGAGGTGAGTCATAGAGGATTTTGCTTTGATTCGTGTCATCGAGTGTTCTGCCTGTGTTTTCCTCTAAGAGTTTTATAGTAAATGTTCTTAATTTAATGAAATATAGTTCATATTTTTATAGTTAATGCTTTTTGTTGACGTTAATGCTTTTTGTTGTATAGTTAATGCCTTGTTGAAGAAATTTTCACCTGTGCCATAGTCAGGAAGATTTTTTTCTGTGCTTTCTTCCAAGTTTTATTTTCCCTATATATGTAGATCTCAAATTAATATTTGTGTATAGTGTGATAAAATGGTCATGGCTCATGTTTTATATTCTGCATTATTCATTTAAAGACCTTCTCGCTTCATGTAATTTTTCTTCTGGTATAGATTTGAGCTTTTCCAGCAAATGTTAGAACAAATTATGGTATAGAAAAACTCCATCAGATGATGCTGGAGACTTTCTCAAAATGCTATCTGTATAAAGTAGTTAAGTTTTGTGCCCAGTGTATACCTTCTCCTTGGGGAGTTTAGGATCAACCTGTACACACTGCTGTATTTAAAATGGATAGCAAACAAGGACCTACTGTATAGCAGAGGGAAGTCTGCTCAATGAGTTCCTCTTCACTTTAGCTCCTCTTTACTAAAAGTTCCACTTTTAGGCTCTTTGGTTCCTCTTCAGTTTCTGCCATTAAAGTGATATTATCTGCATATCTGAGGTTGTTGATATTTTTCCTGCCAATCCTGATTCCAGCTTGTAACTCATCCATTCCAGCATTTCGCATGATGTGCTCTGTGTATAAGTTAAATAAACAGGGTGACAATAGACAGCCTTGCCGTACTCCTTTCTCAATTTTGAAACGAGTCAGTTGTTCCATAAGGTTCTAACTGTTGCTTCTTGACCTGCATACAGGTTTCTCAGGAGACAGGTAAGATGGTCTGGTATTCCCATCTCTTTAAGAATTTTCCACAGTTTGTTACGATCCACACTGTCAAAGACTTTAACATAGTCAGTGAAACAGAGGTAGTAGTTTTTCTGTAAATTTCCTTGCTTTCTCTATGATCCGTGGAATGTTGGCAATTTAATCTCTGGCTCCTCTGTCTTTTCTAAACCCAGCTTGAACATCTGAAAGTTCTCTGTGCACATAATGCTGAAGCCTAGTTTGAAGGATTTTGAGCATAACCTTACTAGCATGGGAGATGGGTGCAATTGTCTGGTAGTTGAACATTCTTTAGTACTGCCCTTCTTCGAAATTAGGATGAAGATTGAACTTTTCCAGTCCTGTGACCACTGCTGGGTTTTCCAAATTTGCTGACATATTGAGTACAACACTTGAATAGCATCATCTTTTAGGATTTTAAATAGCTCTGCTGAAATTCCATCACCTCCACTATCTTTCATGGCAGCAGTGCTTCCTAAGGCCCACTTGATTTCACACTCCAGAATGTCTGGCTCTGGGTGAGTGATCACACCATCATGGTTATCTCGATCATTAAGATCTTTTTTGTGCAGTTCCTCTGTATATTCTTGCCATCTCTTCTTGCCATGTCTTCAGCTTCTATTAGGTGTATACTGTTTCTGTCCTTCACTGTGCCTGTCTTTGGATGAAATGTTCCTTTGATTTTTTCAGTTTTCTTGAAGAGAGCTTTAGTCTTTCCCTTTCTCTTGTTTTCCTCTATTTCTTTGCATTGTTCATTGAAGAAGCCCTTCTTGTCTCTCCTTGCTATTCTCTGGAACTCTGCATTTAGTTGGGTGTACCTTTCTCTGTCTCCCTTGCTTTTTGCTTCTCTTCTTTGCTCAGCTATTTGTAAGGCCTCCTCAGACAATCACTCTGCCTTCTTGCATTTCTCTTTGGGATGGTTTTGCTTGCTACCTCCTATACAATATTATGAACCTCTGTCCATAGTTCTTCAGGCACTCTGTTTACTATATCTAATCCCTCCAATCTATTTGTCTCCTCCACTGTGTATTCAGAGGGGGTTTGGTTTAAATCATATCTTACTGGCCTAGTGGTTTTCCCTGCTTTCTTTAGTTTAAGCCTGAATTTTGCTATAAGGAGCTGATGGTTGAGCCACAGTCAGCTCCAGGTCTTGTTTTTGCTGACTTATACAGCTTTTCCATCTTTGGCTACAAAGAATGTAATCGAAAATGTGACCCACTGGAGGAGGGAATGGCAAACCATTCCATTATACTTGCCGTGAGAACCCCATGGACTATATGAATAGGCAAAATTTCCCATAACTAGGAGAAGGCAATGGCACCCCTCTCCAGTACTCTTGCCTGGAAAATCCCATGGACGGAGGAGCCTGGTGGGCTACAGTCCATGGGGTCGCTAAGAGTCCGACAAGACTGAGCGACTTCACTTTCACTTTTCCCTTTCATGCACTGGAGAAGGAAATGGCAACCCACTCCAGTGTTCTTGCCTGGAGAATCCCAGGGATGGCGGAGCCTGGTGGACTGCCGTCTATGGGGTCGCACAGAGTCGGACACAACTGAAGTGACTTAGCAGCAGCAGCAGCAGCAGCAGCAGCAGGAATAAATTTAATGGATAGACTGTCTACGCTGAAAGCTCTTAAGACATGACTGAGAGGCATGTACGAGGATGTTCATAGTACAATATTTATAACAGAAAATTGAAAAGCTACTCAAGTGCTCATCAGCTTTAGAATGTACATATACTCTGGCATATTCACACATTGTGATGCTGCACAGCAGTGAGAATAATGAACTACAACTACTATTAGTGCAGTATGAATGGATCTTGTGTGATTCTAATTCTATAGACTGCAAAACCAGGCAGGTAATCCTTGATTTTGGAAGTCAGCGCAGTAATGACTTTTGGGGAAGAGGATGATGTCTGGAGGGAGAACAAGAGGATTCTGGGTGATGGTGATTCCCCATTCTCAGGCTGTTTACGTGGATTTTTTCAGATTGGGAAAATTCATCCAGGTGTGCTCTTAAGATATTTATACACTTTTTTGTCTAAAGCAATAAAAACGTTTTCTAAAAAACCGTTTTTGTATATGCAGATGGTAGGTTAACATTGAATATTGCATGCCTTAGATTCAGTGAGATTGGTTTGTCATTTGATGGTACTGTATAATAGCAGTGTGACCTTGAGCACTCAGCTAGGGCACATGTGTGAACTGCCTCCTTATCTGTAAAATGTGGATAATATTATCATTTACTTGTATCGACAATTAATATGACACATAAGCGTCACTGAGAAAAATGCTCATTTCCCTCCCGTTAAGGGCTGTGTGAGTGAATGTGTGTAAAAACTATATGTATATATAAAAAAATAGGTGTACTCATATATCTATAATAGCAACAACTCAGTGGATTTTATATTACAACTTGTGATTAGATGATCTTTCTACAAATGAAACAGAATCTCTAAATACATCTTTATAGTTTACATTTTGAGAGGCAAGTATAACTATATATTTTGCTATGTTAAAACATAGAGCAGAGTTCATTCAAAATTTTTACAGTGAGATTGTGGCCATGTATTTTTTTCCCTCTAAAAGCTTTTATGTATAATAAAATGAATCATTAGTTACATTTAGGTTGTTATAGGTGATAGGTTGGGATCTAATAATGATTTTTCTCTCTTTGTAACTTGTCAGACTTAATCAGTGGGTAATCAGACATTGATGGAAAATGAAATTCAGAGTTATGCTGTACATTTTCATATTTGCATACATCAGTCTGTAGACCCAAGCCATCTTATAGTCCAAAATAACAAATGTCTTTGATTTCCATCCACATAGTCATTCACACATTCATTTATTTAAATATTTGTTGAGAATGGCTATTTCCAACTATTATTTTAGGCACTGGTCACATCATTTGTTAAAACAAAGGCTTCCGGCTTAACAGCACTTATATTCTAGAAGAGAGAGACAGTAAATAATTTGTGTATCAAGCATATGTCAGATCATCACAGAATAAGGGGATAATACATGGGAGATGGGGGTTGCCTACAAGATGATTGAGGAATGCTCCCCTTTTAAGATGATATTTGAGCAGAGATGTTAGAGAAGGAAGAGGAAATCATGTCATTGTGAAAGGGGTGAGCATTCTCTGCCTGACCAGCAGGATACCTGGTCAAATGACCCAAAATAAGAATTTTAAAAACATATCTCTACTTCAGTGGAGTGTTTTTCTGTTTTGTTTGCCTTGTTTTTGTCTAGTTTGACTCACCTCAAATGGCCTTTCATATTGCTGAAATCATAGCAATGATTCAAACGACTAGTTCTGAGTGTTGAGGTTCTGGATTTAGTGTATCTAGTTCTAGCTCTTTTCAGAATCCTTGCTTTTAAAATGTATTTACAGTGTTTTTTTTTTTTCCCCAGAAGAACATAGAGCTATTGTAGGTCATTTTTAGAACTTTTCAGATGTCAGCTGTTAATCGTCAGGTTTCTTCTTTTCTTAACAGACCAAAAACCCGAGATGATTCATAAAGCATGTGTACTAATTACATTTATGATATATTTTTAAGTTAAATATAATGTGAAAAAGAGACATCATTATTTAGGTTAATTGTTCAGCAATTCAGAACTCAGTGTCTTTAATCTTTTTCAACATTCTAACCTAAATAGATAATTTCTTAAAAAAGAAAAAATTATCCTCTGAGATTAGCAGGAATTTTGGGAGAGAATTTTAGGGTGGACAGGACTTTTAGAGCTCTTCTAAACTGCTTCCTTAATGTTGGTGAGGAAGTCTTGAGGAAGGTGGGGTGCCTTGCAAAACTAGATCGGATAACCATGATCTGCAGGTTCTGAAACCAATGACATCTTCCCTGTTCCTCAGGGCAGCTTTAGATCATGGTGGTCCCACAGTGTAAAGAAGAGCTGAAGTCATGATTATTTGTGCAAGTAATCTCTGAAATGTTTTATACATATGGAGTTTGTTCAAACAGCTAACCAGACTTACTGAGATATAATGGCATGGGATAAAATGTACTAATTAAGCATGCAATATGATGAGTGTACAGTTGTGAAACTGCCACCATAATCAAGATGTGGACCATTTTCATCACCCCAGTTTTGTTGTACTCCTTTGCAGTGAATTTTGCACACTCACCCTTAGCCCCAGGCAATTGCTAATTTTTTATGTGTCTGTAGTTTTCTCTTTTAAACAATATGCTGGATTGAGGGTTCTGGGCTATCACCAGCACTTCTGGGAATTTCTCAGTTGGCCTGATCCTGGAAATTGGCCACAGGATACATGCAGGCTCTCTCTGTCTCCCTGATTCCTGAAGAAATGTTTTCTACCTTTGCTCAGCTTGGTCTCTTCTTGCCCTCTATACCCACCTCAACCCTCCTATCTCCAGAAATAGATGACAGGAACTCCAATATGGAAGCTGATACCCTGGCCCCACCTTAGACTGATGAAATTAGAGTTTTGTATATTGGGACCCTGGCATTGATATTTTCTAGATATCAGGGTGTCAGCCAGGATTGAGAACCACTATCTTAAATGGTTTCAGTAGAAAAAAAGAGATAAGAGGAAAATTAATGAGCTAGGGTCCAACTCAAGTTATAAAAAGGAAAGAAAAAAAACCCACGGGAAGGAGGTAATTAAAAGCAGCAGTTAATGAAGCAGGAAAGTTCATTAATATAGTAGAGAACATCAGCCAAACCAACACATGGATCTTTGAAACAATGATAAGATTGATCAGACTCAGGAAGGCCTCATCAGAGAAAAGGAGAGAAGGCATAAATAAATAGTATTAAGAATAAAAGAGAGCAGTCACTGAAGAATGAATAGAAAGAATGAATGAATATTATGGAAATATTATGCCAGTAAGTTTGAAAACAGAACTCTTAAAGATAACTTACCAAACTTGATTCAAGATATGGAAAGTCTGAATTGTATTATAACTAGCCTAAAAATATGATTTATCATCCAAATCTAGTGCTCTTGAAAAATTTACTCAATATATGTAAATCAGTAGTGCTCCCTGTCTAGAACTGTTTAAGAAGTTTAAAAACCTTCCTAGAAAGGATACGTCAAGCTCAGATGGTTTTAAATGGGATTTCTACAGAAGTTCAAAGGCCAGATAATTTCAGTCTTACACTTTTCACCATTGAATAGAATAACAGTTAATAACCCCAACTCATTCTGTGAGGTCAGTATAACTTCATACTGAAACTAGCCTAGGACAGTGCATTAACAAAAAATTACAAATCAATGTCATGTATGAATATAAATGGCAAACAGGATTCAGTGAAATATAAAAAAGAAAACACAGTATAAACATACAGATTTTTACCCGGTAATCTAAGAATGGTTTTGCATTTGAAAAATCTGTAAAATGTCACTAACCACATTCAGACTAAAGAGAAAAAAATGTAACTTCAATCGATGCAGAAAGCCATTTGATAAAATTCAACATCCCTTTAGGGTTAAAAGGAGAAAAACCCAAAGCTCTTAGCCAAATAAAAACAGAAGGAGGCTTCCTTAACTTTGATGGAGGGTATTTACTAAAAATATCCAGCATACCTAAATTTTAAGATAATGCCTAAGAGGCATTACTTCTGAAAATCAGGAGCAAGATCATTGCCCATATACAGAGTAAGCCCCTATTCTATTCAACACAGAATGATGTTTAAAGAATATAGAAAGTATAACAGTTTTAAAGAAACAAATTATTGCTATCTATAGATGATACAATTTTCTATATGGAAAGCCCACTATAAGAAAATTACTAGATATAAAGGGAATTAGCAAATTGACTCAATTTAAGATTTATATAAAAAGTTATTGTATATATAAAAATAGAATTTTAAAAGATAACAAAAGAGCAATAAAAAGTGAAGTCCCAATACATTAAATAAGTATGTACAAAACCTTTATGGGGACAATTATAAAACTTTATTGAATGACATTAGGAAAAATAAATGGAGAGTTGTATGTTGTTCATGAATTAGAAGACCTGGTGATAATAGCAAAAATACCAGTAGTCTCCCAAACTGATTTATGAACTCAATACTATTAAAATAGGTGTACTATTGTTTCAGGAAGGGGGACCCCTTCCAGGGCCAGAAACTGGGCTCTTGTCTAACACTCGGAAATGAATTGTCCGAGGAGACACACGTGCTGACAAAGCAAGAGATTTTATTGGGAAAGGGCACCCGGGCGGAGAGCAGTAGGGTAAGGGAACCCAGGAGAACTGCTCTGCCACGTGGCTCGCAGTCTCGGGTTTTATGGTGATGGGCTTGGTTTCCGGGTTGTCTTTAGCCAATTATTCTGACTCAGAGTCCTTCCTGGTGGTGCACGCCTTGTTCAGCCCAGATGGATGCCAGAGAGGAGGATTCTGGGAGGTGGTCGGACATGTGGTGTCTCCTTTTGACCTTTGCTGAACTCTTCTGGTTGGTGGTGACGTATTAGTTCCACGTTCGTTTACCAGGACCTCCTGTCGTAAAACAACTCTTACAAATAGTTAACTATGGTGCCTGGCCAGGGTGGGCGGTTTTCAGTGTGCTTTTCCTAACACTATCAGGGTTTTGGTTTTTGAAGGTTGGTAATCTGATTCCAGGATTTTATATCGAAGAAGAAAGGCCATATATAGTAAAATTCTACTAATTAAGACAGTAGAGTTTTAGTTCAGATATGGTCAAATACACCCATGGAACAGACAGATTGCTCAGAAATAGAGCCCTGCTTGTTCTGTGACAGAAGTGGCATTCTAAATCTTTGGAGAAATGATGTAAATATTCAATAAATGGTCCTGTAATAATAGCTTTTTAAGATGAGGGATAAAAAGAAATTGGGTCTCTACTTCATACCATTCACAAAAATCAGGTCCATATGTTTTATATGTTTAAATACAGAAGAGTAAACTAAAACTTTCAGAAGAAATGTTGAGTGCCGTAAGGTTTTACAAATTTGTCCTTTGTAAGACACCATACGCGAAGTGAAAAGACAAAGCGTAAACCGAGGCGAGCGGTTGCTGATGTATGTAATTGACATAGGGTTAGTTTCCTGTGTGTTTGAAGAACTCCCTCAGTTCAGTGAGAATCAGGAAAGACAAACAACCTACCAGGAAATTAAACAGAAGAAATGAATAAGTTCTTATTGAAGAGATAAATGGCAAATAAATGTGAAAATAGCAGTTTTTTTTTAAATAATCGTTGTTGTTGTTCAGTTGCTAAGTGATATCCGACTCTTTGCGACTCCATGG
Organism: Giraffa tippelskirchi; assembly: GCF_054371585.1. Lineage (NCBI taxonomy): Eukaryota > Metazoa > Chordata > Mammalia > Artiodactyla > Giraffidae > Giraffa > Giraffa tippelskirchi. The sequence goes on along the minus strand of NC_137283.1, from coordinate 13,529,210 downwards.
ACACGCTAGTCTCCTCTGTCCGTCACTATCTCCTAGAGTTTACTCTTAATTCATGGCCATTGAGTCAGTGATGCTATCTAACCATCTCATCCTCTGTTGCCTTCTTCTCCTCCTGCCCTCAATCTGAAAGCGTCAGTTTGAAAGCATCAGTTCTTTGGCAGTCAGCCTTCTTTAGGGTCCAGCATTCAAATAGGTACATGACTACTGAAAAAAATCATAGCTTTGACGCTATAGGGGCTTCCCAGGTGGCTCAGCTGGTAAAGAATCCACGTGCAATGCAGGAGATGTGGGTTTGATCCCTGGGTTGGGGAGATCAGCTGGAGAAGAGAGTGGCTACCCACTCCAGTATTCTGGCCTGGAGAATTCCATGGACTGTATAGTCCATGGCATCATGAAGAGTCGGACATGGCTGAGCAACTTTCACTCACTTGACTATATGGACCTTTGTCAACAAAGTGATGTCTCTGCTTTTTAATATCCTGTCTAGGTTTGTCATAGCTTTCCTTCTAAGGAGTAAGCATCTTTAATTTCATGGCTGCAGTCACTGTCTGCAGTGATTTTGGAGACCAAGAAAATAAAATCTGTCACAGCTTCTACTTTTTCCTCATCTGTTGGCCAAACAGTGATGGGACTGGATGCCATGATCTTAGTTTTTTGAATGCTGAATTTTAAGCCAGCCTTTTCACTCTCCTCTTTAACTCTCAGTTACTTCCTGTTCACTTTCTGCCATTAGATCTAGTATCATCTGCATATCTGAGGTTGCTGATATTTCTCCCAGCAGTCTTGATTCCAGCTTATTTAATAATAGGGAAATACAAGTTAAATTCTCAATGAGATACCATTTTTATGCTATTAGATTGACTCGAGGTTGCTGCTAAAGTTATGGATCAAAATGAACACTGTGGATGACTATGTGCACTCATAATTCCACCGTGGACAATAGTTATACTATCTTATCAAGTTGAACATTTATATATCCTTTGACAAATTCTCTTCTGAAATATATCTTAGAGAAGTTCTTGCAAATTTGAGTCAAAGGAAATGTACAGAAATATTCATAGCAAGGGAGCAACCCAAATGACTATCAATAGGTGAATGTGGTAAAGCCATATACTGGAATATTTTCCAGCAATGAAATGAATGTCTCATAGCTATATGCACCAACCCATATTACATGGGAAAAAAGCAGGCTTCACAATTCTGTCTGTCATATAATAACCAATTTTATAAAGCTCAAAAACAAAAATAATGCATTTAGGGATATGTATGTGTAATAGGACTGTGAAAGCAGAGCCAAAGGAATAAACCATTCAAAATTCCAAATGCTGGATATATCTAGCAAGGCTTATCAAAGCAGATTAAATGGAGTTAGTAATATCCTAATTTTTTAAGTTCAATATAACATTTATGTGTATATTTTATTATAGTATTATGCTTCATAATTTACTTATATGCCAACATTCTTTTGATTACATCAAAATACAGCAAAATTTAATAATAAAATGTTGGAACGACCTCGGCAGAGTATTTAGAAAATAACGGCTCAGGGAAAACTATGCATTCACACCTTGTTTTTCAGTTAATCTCTTCTCAGATTAAAGATAAGGGATTTGAATTCTTCTGTTAATAAATAAGAAAAAGGAAGGTACATGGACTATGTATTCAACTCAGGGAGTTCAAATGAAAGCAGCTCGGAATGGAAGAATTAATGTGTTCATAAAATTAGATGGCAGAACAAATTTCAGAGCTTAGACGTTTTTGCAGAGGCAGATGGAACTATGCAACAAGATTGCTGCTGCTGCTGCTGCTGCTAAGTTGTTTCAGTCGTGTCCGACTCTGTGCGACCCCAGAGACGGCCGCCCACCAGGCTCCCCCGCCCCTGGGATTCTCCAGGCAAGAGTACTGGAGTGGGTTGCCATTTCCTTCTCCAGCAACAAGATTAGGCAACTACAAAATGTCCAGAGGATCTATGTCTGGAGGTATACTCCTGTGGGGAGCTGAATCCCCATATAGGAAGCTTCTAGGCAGAGAGATGAGTGAAACCTCTGAGGAGAGTCTGGGCCATGGCCTGCGGTCCACTGTGCTTACAGGGACTGGAGGGTTTGGTCCTTCAGCCTGAGCATAGGTGGGTAGGGCCAGGGTGTGGGTTCCTAGGCAGGGAGTCTCTGGTCACAAACAACCCTGCTCTTCATCCTTCAGTGCCATGCAGGTGTGATTTTGTTCTCCCCCAGGAATGTGCCTTTGTATTCAACATAAAGCTGGCAAGATTTTGTTGAATTAGACCGTTAATTAAAATGTCAGTACATTCTCTTTTGTGGGCATCTAAAGCCAAAAGTGAAATTGGACAACTGAAAAGCTCAAGTTTGCACTACTTTATGTAGAAGTTTAAATTTGAACTCCTACCCTTTGCGTCTTATAGTTTGTTGTACCCAGGCTATGAGCCCACTGCAAGAAAGTGAAAAATGAAAGTGTTAGTCGCTTAAGTCGTGCCTGACTCTTTGCGACCCCCATGGGCTGCAGCCCACCAGGCTCCTCTGCCCTTTGGATTTTCTAGGCAAGGATCCTGGCATGGGTTTCCATTTTCTTCTCCAGGGGAATCTTCCCGACCCAGGGATCGAATCCAGGTCTCCTGCACTGCAGGCAGATTCTTTACTGACTGAGCCACGAGGAAAGCCCACTGCATATTCTGTTCAAATGAAGAAAAAATTTCCCAAGATGTCTTGCATCAGCACCCTACACACAGGAAAAAAGCTGAAATATTAGTATTCCATTGTGGTGCTTCAAAGGTTTTGCAGATATTTATTTACTTTGGTCTTTGGTGTAATCATCTTATGATTACCCAGACTACTGTAAGGGGAAGGTGCATGGTTGGAAGGGGGAATTTAAGGCTAGATCATAAGCAAGACATCTTTCTTTCTCTTCATTTCCATGGAGCACCTCTGTTCTCATCTGCTTTGTGTATTGAGGTTCCTCGTGATACTTCCCAACAAAAGAGTTTTCATCAATTAAAAAAAATTTGAGGGAATTTCCTGGTGGCCCAGTGGTTAGGACTTTATGCTTTCATTGCCAAGGTCATGGATTCGATCCCTGGTCAGGGAACTAAGATTCTGCAAACCGTGTGGCATGGCCAAAAATCTTTTTAAAAAAACACAAAAAACAGTGTTCAGTTGCACTTTACTCATATTTATTGAGTTCTAACTTAATAAAGGGCTTCCTTGGTGGATCAGATGGTAAAGAGTCTGCCTGCAGTGCGGGAGGTCCAGGTTCAATCCCTGGGTCAGGAAGATCCCCTGGAGAAGGAAATGGCAACCCACTCCAGTCCATGGGGTCACAAAGAGTCAGCCATGACTGAGAGATTTCACACAATAACGTAAGCTTTGTAAAAGTGTTGGCAAGAGAATATCAGAATGGATGAGTGAAGTGATCCCATGCTAGGAACATGTAACAGAGTCAGTTTTAATTAAGCTTGATATTTAAATTGTCATTAAATTTGATAATACAATATAATACAGAGGCGTGAAATTTAGGGCAAATTTTTGTTGGGCTAGATATCCCATTTGAGCTTTTGGTTTCTAGAGTTTTTTGTTTTTTGTTTTTTTTCATATTTCACATAAATGGAACCATCCAAGATAGTATAAAGTTAGGATAGAGTTCCCTAGTGGCTCAGATGGTAAAGAATCTGCAGGAGACACAGGTTCGATCCCTGGGTCGGGAAGATCCTCTGGAGAAGAGAATGTACCCTACCCACTCCAGTATTCTTGCCTAGGAAATCCGATGGACAGAAGAGCCTAGCAGGCTACAGTTCGTAGGATCGCACAGAGTTGGACACAGCCTGAAGCAACTTAGCACGCACTCATGCATGCCAAGATAGTATAGTTTTTAGCATCTGGCTATTTTTTAACTTAACACTTTTTGAGGTTTATCAGTATTGTGTTGTATATCAGTATTTTGTTACTTCTCATTAAAGAATAGTGTTCCATTGTGGTTTTAATTTATGTTTTTTCTTTTCCTTCAATTTTGTTGGGTTTTTAATCAATTAACTAGTCTTTAAGAGAAGAAAGTCTCTAATGTTTGTCTGTCTTTTGTTTCATTCATTTCGGCTTAATTGGTTTTTTCCCCCCAAGATTCCTAAGATGGGAATTTATAGAATTGATTTTTAAAGCTTTCTTCTTTACTTGCATTAGAGCTACAGATCTTTTCTAAACACTGTTGTGTTCCTTGTATCATTTTGACACATTTTCTAATTTCCCTCATTCCCTCTTTAATCCATGGGTGTTTTAGAAGTATGTTGTTTAATTTCCATATATTTGGGAGTTTTCTAAATACATTATTATTACTGACTTCTAGTTTATTTCCAATTGTGTTGAAAGAACACTCTGTAAGATTTCAACTTTCTGAAATTTTTGAAGAGTATTGTTTTGAACTGGCATGTGGTCTGTCTTGAAGATTTCATGTGTACTGTTAAGAAATGCATTTTCTGTGGTTGTTGGATATAGTAGTCTGTAAAAATCATTGACCTGAAGTTTAATTTTGTTTTTTTCTTTTTTTTCAAATTGGATAATTTCTGTAGATCTGTCTTATTGCTTACTGATGTTTTTTGCTGCTGTTTCTAGTTTGCTTTTATGAAAGAATGAATTCATTTATTTTTGACTGTGCTATGTTTTTGTTGCTTCACGGACTTTTCTCTAGTTGCAGTGCACAGGCTTCTCATTGCAGTGGCTTCTCTTTTTTCAGAGCATGAACTCTAGAGCATGCAGGCTTTAGTAGTTGCAGCACATGGGCTCAATAGTTGCAGCTCCCGGGCTCCGGAGCACAGGCTCAAGAGTTGTGGTGCATGACCTTAGTTGCTCTGCAGGATGTGGGGTCTTCCCAGACCAGAGATCTTCTTGAACCCATGTCTACTGTTTTTGGCAGGTGGATTTGTGACCTCGGAGCCACCAGGGAAGCCCTCTAGTCTACTTTTGGTTGCACCCGATGAATGTTTCATTTCCAATAATGTACTTTTTAATTGTAGAATTTCCATTTTGTTTTTAGGTTTTATTTCTTAAAGAATTGTGATTCTTAATTCATTATGATCATACTTTCTTTTATGTCTTTCATTATATTTTAATTTGCTGCTTTAAAACCTTGTGCACTCTTGATGTTTCCTTTCTTGGTCATTGGTTACATTTCCATGATTTTTTGCTTATATGATCATTTTTCATGATCATATGTGCAAAAACAGCTACCATTGCCTGGTAGCTGTTCTGGAGGCTGTATTGTGAATCTGAATTTTGTTGTCTTCCTTTAGAGAATGTTGACTTCTTTATTGGCTGTCCTTGTATTTACTGCTGGTTCTGCTTGATCGTTTCAAGGCTTGTTTTAAATTTTTGTTACCATAGGTTATCAGTAAGGTGTGACTTTTCTGAGGTCTCAGTTGAATACTCAGTGTGTTTGACAAGGCCTGTCTCTGAATTGTCAGAATTCGTGTTCTCTCAGCTCCATGCAATCTTCATACTCTCTGTCAACCCACAGCTTCTAAGGTGCTGTTCTCTATCACATTTCCTGGAATCTCATCCAGTGAACATGTCAGTATTTGGCCAAAAACTTCCGGATACCACGATGCAGATTGCTGAAGCTTCTTTTCTGAGCAGCTCCACCCTCTTAAGTAGTCTGCCAGGCAAATTCTGGTTGCCTCGGCAAACCCTAGCTTCGGTCTCCTGCTCCTCAGCAAAGTGAGTCTGCCATGCTCTCCTTGGGCCCTACCACCCTGTGCTTAGTTTGGAAAACTCCTCCAGGTAGAATGCCAGAGTGACTACAGAGCTCATTTCATGCATTTTCCCTCTCTTCAGGAACCAGAGTCCTGTACTACTTGTCTCACATCTGAAAACAATGGTATCATTCATTTTGTCTAGGCTTAAAATTATTTATGGTACGAGGACCAATTTGATACCAGTTACAGCATCATGACTGGATGTCAGAGTCCTCTCTTTTTAAATTTAGGAGTTTACTTATTACAAGTACCTCTTCCTCTATTCAAGAGTCATTTGTGTTTCTGTTTGAAAAGTGTATCTGTTCATTTCCTTTGACCACTTTTCTTCTATGATTTTAGCATTTTCTTATTGGCTTGTCAGTGTTCTTTACAAATAAATGAAGATTGACCCAGTGATGTGTTATGCAGGTATTTGCTACTTTGTTGTTTGACTTTTAATGTTGTTTGTTAATGTTACATTTTACTATGGAAATAAGAGATTTTTATAAATATTGTTTATAGGCTTCTGAGTTTTGTGTTACGTTAAATACTTTCTCAACTCTAAACTTAAAAGTTCTGTTTTATTCTGTTATTCTTATGGATTTAGTTTTGGTTATTAAGTCATTGATTCACCTGGAATTTATTTGATTTTAAAAGTTCTCTTTTATTCCATTACTTTTATGGATTTAGATTTGATCATTAAGTCATTGATTCACCTGGAATTTATTTGATTTTTAAATGGTGAGAGTAGGATTTATGACTACTCAGTAATGCCAGTACTATTAAGTGAATATTCCATCTTTTCTGCATTGATCTGAATTGATCTGAAATGAAGTCATATTGATTTTCTGTGTATTTTTGTGTTGATTTCAGACCTCTTCATTTTTCCTTTAGGTTTATTTACTCAAATGCCAGTGCCAAACTTTTAATTTTTGTAGTATTGTTATGTATTTAAATATTTGATTGGGATAATTCTTGCTTCTAGTTATTTTACCTTTTTTAAAAGGTTCCTTGCTGTTTTGTTGTTGTTTTTTTTTCCTCCATGATAACTTTGTAATTAGCCTGTCTAGTTTCAAAAAACACATTGATTGCTTATTCTTATTGCAGTTACTTTGAATTTATAGGTCAATTTAGGAAAAATCAACATTTTTATGATTTTGCGCTTTTCTATCTAGAAACATGTTATGACTCAGTTTGTCCATCTGTCAGATTCTGTGTCCTTTGATAGTGTTTTATGAGTTTGTTCATGCAGACCTTGCAAAGTCCGTGTTATATTTATTCCTAAGTATCTCATCTTCTTTTGTTGCTGTTGTAAATAGAATCATGTCTTCAACTCCATCTTCTAAGAGGCTATTAGTCTCTTACACTGAACGTTCTCCTTTTCTCAGCAAATTCTGATTTGTTGATATTCGTAACCTTCACCTAACCATTGTTCCCTGTCCCTGTTTACTTACTTTTCTTACTGTCATTCACACAGATATTTATTAAGTGCTGGTAGGTGTTAGCCACTGAAGTGGACTCTGGGTAAAATGATGCAGAAGATGTAGTCCATACCCTCAAACGCCAGTGATTTTATTGTCCTCTCATCTAAATTAATTTATATATTCATCTATCTATGCAATTTCTGAATGAGTAAGTATTTACTGAAAACCTATATTTCCAATGCCCTGATAGACATTATGGGACTTACAAAAAGCACCCTGTTCAATTCAACTATATATATTCCAATATTTTTAAATGTACTTTTCATTCCATTATAAGTTCTTTCTTTGAGGAATGTGCTGTCTAGTTGGGGAGAAGCACCTTATGCAAATAGATAAGTTGTACTGCAAGATGATATTGGAGAGGTGGATGACATAAATGGAAGCTCCCAAAGGAGAAGGAAGTGTGAGTGCAAATGTGCATGCTGAGTGACGTGGAGGCTTTAGGGCAGATGACGATAGACCAGCTTGGCTTGAAAGAACAGTAGGAACAACACTCAGAGGTAGGAGTGAAGGGTGAGGGTGCATTTGCAAAGTAATGGGTGGCCGTGGAGGACTGGGTAAGATGTGTATAAAGTATGTGAAATAGCACTGCGCTGAAAAACTATCAACTGTTCAAGAAAAAATTACTCTTAAATGCCTATAGTATATATACTATTTATTCTATATTATTTATTAACGAGTTTTCCATATAATATGCCATAGACATATTTCTATGTCACTATATATAGTTCTACTTAATGGTTTTAAATCTCATTAGTCTCTTCCCTATGCAGGCTTTTAAAGAAGCGTGTTAACTACCAAAGTAGTTAACTATTATTATTGTTAACTTGACTAGATTGTCCAATAGAATTTTTATTTTTTAAATTGAAGTATAGTTTGTATACAATTTTGTGTTAGTTTCAGATACAGAGCAAAATGATTCAATTCTGTGTGTGTGTGTGTATATATTTATTCTTTTAAAGATTCTTTTCCATTATAAGTTGTTACAAGATATGGAATATAGTCCCTATGCTGTAGAGTAGGTCCTTGTTGTTTCCCAATAGAATTTTTAATGAAAATTGTGAGTATGGGCATTGTCTTCTTGTTCCTGACCTGAATCCACATATCTCTACTGTTGACTGGGCAGTGATCAGATCCTATCTAATCATAGACTTCTGACTCACAATCTCTGCACCATCCAGTCTCAAATGCCAAACAACCACCTCTGTATCCCAAATCAGTAAGGACTTAGCTTCCTTAATTTTTCCCCCTGCTTCCAACTCAGGACCAGCCATAGAAAGCCAAATATCCTCCCCCAAACAATAACAAGGGAGCTTGCCACCCCCAGCCTCCCCATGCCAACAACTTCCAATCAGTGCACTTGCGAAGCCTTCCTGTCTTTTCATTATAAAGCTTTCCCTGACAAAGAATTAATCTCAAAAATATACAAGCAGCTCCTACAGTTCAATTCCAGAAAAATAAGCGACCCAATCAAAAAATGGGCCAAAGAACTAAATAGACATTTCTCCAAAGAAGACATACTAATGGCTAACAAACACGTGAAAAGATCCTTAACATCACTTACTATCAGAGAAATGCAAATCAAAACCACAATGAAGTACCATCTCATGCCGGTCAGAATGGCTGCTATCAAAAAGTCTACAAACAATAAATGCTGGAAAGAGTGCGGAGAAAAAGGAACCCTCTTACACTGTTGGTGGGAATGGAAACTAGTACAGCAACTCTGGAGAACAGTGTGGAGATTCCTTAAAAAGCTGGAAATAGAACTGCCATATGACCCAGCAATCCCACTGCTGGGCATACACACTGAGGAAACCAGAATTGAAAGAGACACGTGTACCCCAATGTTCATCACAGCACTGTTTACAATAGCCAGGACATGGAAGCAACCTAGATGTCCATTGGCAGATGAATGGATAAGGAAGCTGTGGTACATATACACAATGGAATATTACTCAGCTATTAAAAAGAATACATTTGAATCAGTTCTAATGAGGTGGATGAAACTGTAGCCTATTATACAGAGCAAAGTAAGTCAGAAAGAAAAACATCAATACAGTATATTAATGCATATATATGGAATTTAGAAAGATGGTAACGATGACCCTATATGCAAGACAGCAAAAGAGACACAGATGTAAAGAACAGACTGTTGGACTTTGTGGGAGAAGGCAGGGGTGGGATGATTTGAGAGGATAGCATTGAAACATGTATATTAACATATGTGAAATAGATCACCAGTCCAGGTTCGATGCATGAGGCAGGGTGCTCAGGGCTGGTGCACTGGGATGACCCAGAGGGATGGGATGGGGAGGGAGGTAGGAGGGAGGGTCAGGATGGGGAACACAAGTACAGCCATGGCTGATTCATGTGAATGTATGACGGAACCACCACAATATTGTAAAGCAATTAGCCTCCAATTAAAATAAAAAAAAAAAAGAAACTCTTAAAAAATAATAATAAAGCTTGTCTTTGCGTCTCTGCCAAATGCAAGTGATGGTTGCTGACTCCTTTGCTTTAGCAGGTTCTGAATAGCCTCTGCTTGTTCTCATTGGGGTGGTATTTGTTTATTCCCACACACTGCTAAGTGCATCTTTTATTAATGGGTTTTCTAATGATTAATCAGCTCTGAATTTCTAGAATGAATCCTTCATCATTTGATTTTATTGTAATGTCAGTTACTCAACACATGTTTGTTGAGTGCCAAGTGTGAGCCAGGGACTGTGTGAGGCTTAAGTGAGAGAGGAATAGCCCAAATGGATGTTTCCTGCTCTTGGAGAATATATGGGCTAGCAGGGAAGACAGACTCCTCATCAGATAGGTACACACCTTGATTGTGGGGAGAAGGAGAAAAATGCTTCAGGAAACTGAAAAGGAGTGGGTGGGGAGGAAACCCAGAAGAGTGGGGTGTCCTGTAAACCAAGAAGAAGGCAGCTTTTTCAAAAGATCAGATGTCTCAAGAGACATGAAGTGCAAAGGGGGTAAAGAATGAGTAGTGTGTTCTGTTTCTAACCAATCCTCCTCATATTCTTTTTCCTATGGTTGTTTCTTCCAGCCTCATCTTTTACATTCGTATTTGAATCTTTACAAGTTCTCTTATATCTTGAATTGATTTCCAGCATGACTTCAGATTTTTCAGAAATGTGATATATAAAAGCTGCATATCAGATTCTTCCCTAATGTTTATTTTCTCCACCAGAAAATGGAAAATGAAATGCATTCCCTACTGATTGTTGTCATTTACTTGACAGCACTGGTGCTGAATGCGTAATATTGCTCTGCATCTCCTGCACTGTCAGCTAGAATGGGCTGGCTCTGTGAGGGGCACCTGTTAATTAACTAATGCGGAAAGATGTCACTGATGTGAAAGACTGTCATGGGATAATAGAGCTGCTGTATACAAATGCTGAAATACTTTCCCAGAATAAGATTTTAATGAAGCAAATTGATTTTCAAGGCAGAGTGTCTTGGTGCCATGGTGATTTTCTATCCCTTCTTTTTGTTTACGTATGCTATAGCCCTTTCTGTTTCTCTGTTGGTGGGAGACATTCAACTTGGTATGTAAAACCCTCCCCATTAACTTTCTTATCCTTATCTGTTCCTTTTGAAATAAATCTGGGCTTTTTTTTTTTTTTGCATTCATTTATTAGACTGAATATTTGTATTTTCCTCTTCTTCCCTTTCCAGTCATTTCAGTTACAGAATAGCATTTTTTCATAGTAGGTAGTAGTGCAGACCATGGAACCAGAGGGCCTTGGCAGAGGCACCTAACCTTTCTCAGCCTCAGCTTCATCATCTGTGAAATGGGGCTGTTAAGGAGCTTTTTGGTTAGATAATGTTTAAAGCACTAAGTACCTGGCACATGATTAAGAGCCATATAGATTTTGCTTTTATTATTGTTTCTCTGGCTGATTCTAATATCTAAATGTTAATTTAGAGTTTTGATGTATTGATTTATTTATTTTACCAATCGTCACAGTTTGTTATCATGAGTCTTTATTGAAATGTATGAAAATAATTTTTCATGTAGAGTTTTACTAGGTTTAGAGAAAAACAATATTCATTTGCCACATTTGTGACTTATGATTACAAAGTATCAGAGCTAAAAGAAACTTCAAATGTCATATAGTGCTCCTTCGTCATCGTTTTCTAATAAGGAAATTAAGGCCTGATGAGAAGGAGTGGGTGGAGCACAGTCACTCTGTTAAATTCTGGAGGGCTGAGACCAGGAAGCACGTCTCCAGACTTCCAGTCAGTTGTGCTTTTTCTGCCATAACTTGAATGATAAGAGTTTCGCTCTCCGTTTTTGACCAACCACAAATGAACCAATTCATGAGTTTTTCCCCACAGAACAATGTAAGGAATGTAGAATATCTCTAACATTCTCAAATTGGGTTCTCTAAGGTTTTGGTCTGTTGATGTGAGCTCAAAAGGGCATCTCATTGGTAGAAACAGTGGCTGAGGGCTTCTTGGTAAAGAAGAGACAGACTAAGCCAAGAGAAAGGAACGTTTGTTCCTTCTGGGTATTGGTTTCTTGTTGCCATAGTAACAAAGCTGCAGGTTTAATGTCCTACAACAAGACAAAAATGTATTCTCGTACAGTTCTGGAGGCCAGCAGTCTAAAGTCATCTCTCGGCAGGGCTTCACTCCTTCGGGAGGCTTCTGTTTCCCTTCCTTGAAAACTCAAGCTGAAGAGCTGCTGGAAGCTGCTGCATTCCTTGGCTTGTGGCCTCTCCCTTGTATCACTCCAACCTCTTGCTTCTGTCATCACACATCCTACTACTAGCTCGCATCTCCCTCCTGCCTCTTATGAAAACCGTTATGATTATGTTGGGCCCGCTTGGATAATCCAGGATAATCTTCCCATCTTGAGATCCTTAACTTAATCATGTTCACATAGTCCCTTTTGCCATTATAAGGTAACATTCACAGTTTGCAGGATTAGGTCATGGATATCTTTGGGGAGAGGGGGCACTATTGCTCCTACCACATTCTCAAAATGCCATCAAAATAAAAGTTAAGTCTTTTAATTTATTAACTCCAGGGGAAATCAGAAGTTGCCCAGAAAAGGAAAAATAATCATAGTTTTCTTTATGATTTATTTAGGAATCGTGTTTACAGTCATAGCAGTGTAATCACAGAACATAGTTTGATTCAAAGTAAGAGATAGAGACTTCTCTCGTGGTCCAGTGGCTAAGACTCTGCACTCCCAATGCAGGCGGCCTGGGTTCAATCCCTGGTCAAGGAACTAGATGCCACATGCTGCAACTAAGAGATACCACATGCTGATAAATAAATAAACAATTGTTTTTTTTTAAAGTAAGAGGTCATCATAGAGGGGGGTGAGGGGAGGGAATTGTGTGCCCGTGAGGTGGGGGTGGGGAAAGACAGCTGCATTTCATCACTGCATGGCAGGAAGTCATCAGATAACGTCTAAAATTAAAAAATGCAAGTGTGTTATTTAGTAAGACAGAGATAACTAATCAAATGATCAAGTAAAAACAAAGCTAGTTGCCTCTGGGGAGAGAAGGATGACCTGGGAGTACAATGAGACTCTGATAAAAATAAAAATAAATAAATACAAATTGAAACAAAAGGAAACAGGATAGTGATAATGCATGGAGTCAAGAAAAGATGTTTTTCAACATCAAACACCAGAGATCAAATTACCAACATTCATTGGTTCATAGAAAAAGCAAGAGAGTTCCAGAAAAACATCTACTTCTGCTTTATTGACTATGCTAAAGCCTTTGACTGTGTGGATCACAACAAACTGTGGAAAATTCTGAAAGAGATGGGAATACCAGACCACCTGACCTGCCTCCTGAGAAATCTGTATGCAGGTCAAGAAGCAACAGTTAGAACTGGACATGGAACAGACTGGTTCCAAATTGGGAAAGGAGTACATCAAGGCTGTATATTGTCACCCTGTTTATTTAACTCATATGCAGAGTACATCATGTCAAATGCCAGGCTAGATGAAGCACAAACTGGAATCAAGATTCCCAGGAGAAATATCAAAAACCTCAGATATGCAGATGACACCACCCTTATGGCAGAAAGTGAAGAAGAACTGAAGAGCCTCTTGATGAAAGTGAAAAAGGAGAGTGAAAAAGTTGGCTTGAAACTCAGCATTCAAAAATGAAGATCATGGCATCTGGTCCTGTCACTTCATGGCAAATAGATGGAGAAACAATGGAAACAGTGACAGACTTTTATTTTCTGTCTCCAAAATCACTGCAGGTGATGACTGCAGCCATGAAATTAAAAGACACTTGCTCCTTGAAAGAAAAGCTATGACAAACCTACAGAGCATATTAAAAAGCAGAGACATTACTTTGCCAACAAAGGTCTATCTAGTCAAAGCTATGGTTTTTCCAGTGGTCATGTATGGATGTGAGAGTTGAACTACAAAGAAAGCTAAGTGCTGAAGAACTGATGCTTTTGGAGTGTGATTTTAGAGAAGACTCTTGAGAGTCCCTTGGACTGCAAGAAGATCCAACCAGTCCACCCTAAAGGAAATCAGTTCTGAATATTCATTGGAAGGACTGATGCTGAAACTGAAGCTCCAATACTTTGGCCACCTGATACCAAGAACTGACTCATTGGAAAAGATCCTGATCCTGGGAAGTATTGAAGGCAGGAGAAGAAGGGGACAACAGAGGATGAGATGGTTGGATGGCATCACCGACTCAATGGACATGAGTTTGAGGAGGCTCCGGGAATTGGTGATGGACAGGGAAACCTGGCGTGCTGCAGTTCATGGGGTCGCAAAAAGCCGGACACAACTGAGCAACTGAACTGAGTAATGTGAAGGTTGACAATTGCAAGACTTCTAATGTATCCCATTAAAAGAAGACTTAAAAACAAAAAGTCCCAGTCACTGAGTTGGTTAGGACTCTTAACAGAGGATCAGAAACAACTCAAACTAGCCGCAGGAAGAGTGGGAGGTCTGCAGGTGCGAGGGTGAGTGATGGAACTCAAGGCAGAATCATTCCTGGCCCTCAGAAACAGCTGGAACCAGGGGCCCACATGTGGTACCAGAAGCTCTTCTCCCAGTTTCTCTTTTCTGCCCATCATTTCCCTTTCCTTTCTTGCTGTGGCCCTGCATCCTTGGTCCTTGAGATGATCCATCACCACGGCTCTTCTCCTGTTTCAGATGTTAAAGTGTGTTCTCCTGAGACATGAAGCTGCCTCCTTCCTTGCCCTGCCTCTGGAACTCTAGGGGAAGAACACAGTGCTGGGATGCGGTCACCTTGTGCAGAGTGTACAGCAACCAGGCAATAGCCAAACTTCTCAGCTTCTGCTTCTTGGGATTAACTTTATTATGGAATTTTATTTTAAAAATGAGACACTGTCTACGTATTCTATTTAATAGAACAGGTTAGCACTTTGTATAATGTGGGAAGATGTCTCTGGTCGATCCTTCAGTGAAAAAAAGCAAGCTATAGAATCTATTCCATGCATGTATGTATGTGTGTGTTTATGTATATTTCACATGCCTAGAAAGACTCTGTAACAAGCTCTTAAGGAATGTGAGTTTTGAGGAAATGGAATGTTTGGGAAGTTTCAATCGTCTATGTCATACATTTTACATACAAATACATATAGTTGTATTATTTGAATATTTACAGAGTATAAGAAAAATGTGAATTTGTCCATGATGAGTATATATTGCTTTTATAATAACAAAACCAATGGCAGAAACCTGTGCCACTTTGTATTGCCTATAGGATAAAATCTTGGGTCTCCTGCCTTGGGACTCTGACTACAGCTTCTTTCTCACAGGCCCTATATTCTAGCTTCATATAATCACTTGACTATGACATGTTCAAATCCCAACTGGAAATCTTTCTTGTGTTTCTTGGCTGAAACTAGTGAGGTCCTCCTTCTCCTCCCTCCTGCCTGTCCAAACCCTCCTGTCTGTCCAAGGTCACTACTGATCCCTGCTTCCCTGTAAATGCTTGCCCCATCCTTCCATTGATCCTTGCTCTCTAACTGATAGCAACAAGCTAGTGTTTTATTCTGTCATGTGTTTCACATGTGGTTATCTTTTTTTCTCCCTGTTATAAAGTGATTTTATTAAATTGATTTGGACATACTGTAGATCAAAGAATATTTTCCGAAGATAACAATTATGAACTTTAAATCTCGACATAAACTTAGTAGCTTCAAAACTGTTAGTCATATTTTCCAGAAACAGCATGATAAACTAATTCTACTATGTAGAAATACAAAAGTCTAGGACTTGCTGAAAACTTGGAAATCACATGTGGATGTCTTTTTAATAGGCCTTGAAGGGAAGAAGCTTTTTTTTTTTTGAGTTTTTTTACCTCATTGTCTGGCACAATAAAATTTACATCACAAGTGCTCCAAGTATTGCAAATGACCCAGTGTTTGGGTGACTAATGCATGTGACTCTTACCAGCTCAGAGATGGATGGCAGGGGAAGGAGTGAAGGTCTTCTGGGCCCCCAAGAGCTCATCTCTGGCTTAGGGTCCTACTCATAAAAGCCCCGCCATAATTCTGCAAATGCTGCGTTGTTATTGGAGCCGAATTAGACAAAGCTCTCAGGCTTTGCTGGAGGACCTTAGACCACCCCCCTCCCTCCCTGCTCCTCCATCCCACTCTCTTCCAGCGCTTTCCTGGGTCTTGCACCTGAATGATCCATTGTTCTTTTCCCATTAATTTCCTGATAAAACTTGGAAACTTTCTGTCCCTCTGAGTCAATAAAAGTTACTATTAGTC
This sequence comes from Giraffa tippelskirchi, assembly GCF_054371585.1. Classification (NCBI taxonomy): domain Eukaryota; kingdom Metazoa; phylum Chordata; class Mammalia; order Artiodactyla; family Giraffidae; genus Giraffa; species Giraffa tippelskirchi. Next base: position 13,513,247 of record NC_137283.1, on the reverse strand, counting down.
ATAAATGACCTTGTATCATAAGTTTCAGGTATGAAATTAGCATCCACTTCTATATATTGTCACATTCCAAAATTGTTCCAGGTGTACTTGCTTAAATTAACCCTAAGCTCTTTTAGCTATCTCTGAGTAATCAAAATTCTTCATGTGTCCTCCGTGCATAAATCCCTTAAGTGTGTTAAACTTCTCCTTTCAGTGGTTTTTATAATTGAGTTCGTTCTGCCCAAAACTTGTACCTCTCAAGTATGCAACTAGACCCTCATTTTTGGCCACACAGAAAAATAGGTTTACCTGTTGCGGAAATTCAGGGTCTCTGTTTAAATCAGAAAAGCGCATTGTAGCCCATGAGACAGGTGGCCAGAATAAATCAGAAACTTGGAACAGTTCAGTGCAGTCTTGTTTATCTGTGGAGCTAAGTGATTCTATGCTAATCACAGGAGGATCCAAGGATCACTGTGGACTCAAGGGAACTGGAGTGAGTTTTATTTTTAAGATAGACTCATATATAGAGTTTTCATAGGAAAGTAGTTGGGAATGAATGCCCTAAATACAGAGTCCCTTCAGGTTTTCAGAAGAAAAAATGTCATTTAAACATTAGTGTCCATCATGTTTGAGAGGTCACAGCCTGTGAGGTACTTTGCGTTTCAAGTTCAGTGAGGTAGTAATTTCAGAGCACAGGATTATGAATTGGCTAGTCATCCTCATCGAGCAAGACGTATTCAGTGTCCCTCTCCTGACTGGGGAAAACCAGACTCTCAGGGGCCCTCAGTGTTTGGGAGTGACTGGTGTGGGCTGAGGGCTTAAGGTGAGAGTGGACTCCAAAGGTGAAAGTGGGCCAGAGCTCCAGGACAGAGGAGTCAGAATTGAGAAGGCCAACGCAGGAGGAGGATGAAGGCCGGGACCAGGCGTTGAACTGGCCTTGGGCACAGTGTGGACACCCAGGGGCTCTTAGAAGCCCCTCTGCCAGCCTGTGTAGGCACGTTGGACAAAGATTAACAGACTGGAATAACAGAGGCAAAGACCAACTCTGAGATGGCTCAGCCATTCTTAACCTCAGAAAAGTTGGGACATATTTTCCTCTGGGGCCATTTCTGTGTGTGAGTGGCAGCCCCCTCACTTTGGCCTGGAGAGGTTGGGTTGCTGGGATGTGTCAGCCTAGGACCTGCCGTTGACAGACATCTCCGTTTATCCTTCACTGTGTTCAAAACGACATCACCACTTTCACCCTCAACGTTTAAAAGAAGACTAACTCAGCGGACGTGGTGTGACTCTGGTGGTTTCGGTGGTTAAGCATTGGTCAACTTGGGAAAAACGAAACCATTTCCCCACATTGAATTGCACTGATGTTTTTATACTCCTCTTCCAGATTGTCTATTCAGGCTGACTCTGGTGAACCCTAGTGGAAATGACCACATGTTTGTTTGATGTAAAATGGGATTATCTGCAAAGAAGCCTCTATATGGGGAGGTTACCCTTGGATTTAGAGTGTTGTTTTCAAATCATTAGTGATAGAAGGGAAAAGTACTTTCAAAAGCTTGGAATTTCAAAGAGTAGTCTCAAATTTGTTCTCTACTCCAACAGATTTTGAGAAAGTAATAGTATAATAAGGACAGAATGACCTTGGCTGGAGTGACCAAAGTTGGAAGCAGCTCATGCATGTTAATGTTTCTGGAACATTAAGCATTTGGAAGTAACTTATGGGAATGGCTCCTTTAGAGATTTGCTTATAGTTCAGTTCAGTTGCTCAGTCGTGTCCGACTCTGTGACCCCATGAACTGCAGCATGCCAGGCTTCCCTGTCCATCACCAACTCCTGGAGCTTGCTCAAACTCATGTCCATCAAGTCGGTGATGCCATCCAGCCATCTCATCCTCTGTCATCCCTTTTCTTTCTCCTGCCTTCAATCTTTCCCAACATCAGGGTCTTTTCCAGTGAGTCAGTTCTTCACATCAGGTGGCCAAAGTATTGGAGCTTCAGCATCAGTCCTTCCAATGAATATTCAGGACTGATCTCTTTTAGGATGGACTGGTTGGATTTCCTTGCAGTCCAAGGGAATCTCAGGAGTCTTCTTCAACACCACAGTTCAAAAGCATCAATTCTTCGGTGCTCAGCTTTCTTTACAGTCCAGCTCTCACATCCATACATGACTACTGGACAAACCACAGCTTTGACTAGATGGACCTTTGTTGGCAAAGTAATGTCTCTGCTTTTCAATATGCTGCCTTGCATGTTAGGTTTATCATAGCTTTTCTTCCAAGGAGCAAGTGTCTTTTGATTTCATGGCTGCAGTCACCATCTGCAGTGATTTTGGAACCCAAGAAAAGAAAGTCTGTCACTGTTTCCATTGTTTCACAATCTATTTGCCATGAAGTGATGGGACCAGATGGCTTAATGCAGAAAAATTCTTGGATTTTTTTTTTGAAGAGTTGGTTATGATCCATGTAAAATAGTTCTTGCCTTTTTTAACTTAATTTTTATTTCTTTCAGAGATGTTGGGATGGAATATTAAGATGTCATCTGGCCAGAGGACTGGGAAATGATAGAACGCAATCCTCAGTGTCTTTGTACAGGATCTCTAAGGGAGATGACAGGCAGGCAAGGCACAGAATCCTTGCTCTTAGCCTTGCCTCCTCTACTAGGTCCACCTGCTGCTCGAGAAACAGAGCTGCCTGCAAGAAACAGTTGTCTGTGAGAAACAGAGTTGACTGTGGCTTTCGCTGTATATTTGCCTCTGTGTTGAAACTTCTTTCTTGGATCTTAACCCCTTCATGCAGGAGTGCCTTCTCTTCCCTGCACAGAGATGGAAGCCAGCTAGCCTGAGGGGGATAGCAGGGGACACAACAAGGGGCTGTGCATTTGCCCCAGGAGGTCTGGAGCAGAGCTGACCTAAGCCACAGGTGGTGGTGGTTCTTGTTCAGTCACTAGGTCATGTCCAACTCTTTGCAACCCCATGGACTGCAGCACACCAGGCTTCCCTGTCCTTCTGTCTCCCAGAGTTTGCTCAGACTCATGTCCATTGAGTCAGTGATGCCATCCAACCATCTCATCCTCTGCTGCCCCTTTCTCCTCTTGCCCTGTCTTTTCCAGCATTGGGGTCTTTCCCAGTGAGTCAGTTCTTTGCATCAGTTGGCCAGAGTACTGAAGCTTCAGCTTCAGCATCAGTCCTTTCAATGAATATTCAGGACTGACTTCCTTTAGGGTGGACTGGTTGGATCTCCTTGCAGTCCAAGGGACTCTCAAGAGTCTTCTCCAGCACCACAATTGGAAAGCATCAATTCATTGGCTCTCAGCCTTCTTAGTGTCCCAACTCTCACATCCGTATATGACTGCTGGAAAAATCATAGCTTTGACTATATGGACCTTTGTCAGCAAAGTGATGTCTCTCCTTTTTAATGTGCTGTCTAAGTTTGTCATAAGTGTATCTCTGTCTGGGGTCTAAGTGAAAAGGAGAGGAAACCCCCTCCCAAGACAACAACAAAAGGCATGGCTAGGCCACTCCCAGGGGCTCAGGCCTCTGCCTCCACTGTATTGTCCTCAGCCTTCTTGGGGCAGAGGGAGGTAGACGAGAGTCATACACATGTGCCTGCTGACGGTGCTTCCCACCTCACTCTGAAGAACATAACCCTAGCAGTGTCCTGGAACTTCCTTCCATCTCTTTGGAGGTAGGGGGTCTTTCTCTTGACTGGGGAGAAGGAAAGTGGAGACACAGGGAATGTCACCTTCCTTTCCTTCCCTTCACCACCTCCTTAGATGTTTTCCTTCACTTTAGGAAATCGTGTCCTGTGTGAGGTCATTCACAGCACTCTTCCCGTACTTACAGTCTTATCCTTGGGTCCCGTGGGTCAGGCGAGGGGACTCAGGAGCTCCCTCCTTGGCTCCCGCAGTGATTGGGCAACTGGTGTGGTCAGCTTCATGCAAATGCCAGTCTACATGCCCCTTTCTTCCAAGAAACTCTATTTCCTAACCCCCCTATGGGGAAGTTCTGGATAGCATGGAAACAAATATGTCAGAACCTACGTGGTACATGGGGAGATGCAACACGGAAGGTTTGGCAACTTGAAGTCTGACTTCAGGGTATAGGACCCTATGGGCTTTACCAATGAGTCATCAGGGACCTGGAAATGAGCCAATCGGTGAACTTTTCTCAGGCTTCGAACTGTGTCAACTCTACACCCTTGACACCATTTTTCTGATTGCTTCTACTCATTCATTGATACCTGTGGCATTATGTTATCATGGTTCTTCTTCTGTTATGTTGGCACTTTTGCCTCCATTTCTCCTATAAACCCCTTTCCTGTCTAGGGTCTGCGCGCCCTTCAGTCTTAGACTGGGCCTGTGCGTCCTTGGGAGCTTTCGCGCCCTCTCCAGTCATCTTCCACCTCTCTTTTTCCAGTCTGACTGCTACCCGGTTTCTATGCCTTCATTTCCAACTACCTTTGGACCCTGGTGTCTGGATGTTATCTCAAAACTCAGTCTATCTTGAAAACTAACTTGTTGTTCCTAGAAAACTCGCTTGCTCACTTCTTCCAGTGAAGAGTCTGGTTTTTCTCTTTCCAGGGCTTTTTGGCCACACCTCACCGTTGCCACAAAGTCACAAATCACACTTGTTAAGTGATGTTTCTGCTTCTTTCTTGTTTCCTACCACACCAATACTTGGTCATGGCCAAATTGCAAAGGCCTCCTCTTTGACTTTCTGGTGTCAGTTCCCACTGGCTGCTCCCAGAAACTCCGTGGTATTTATAAAAGTCCGTGGACCTCAAGAGTTATAATATATGCAGGTCCAGATCATTGGGTGACTTCTGCTTACTTGGTGACCTTGAACTGGTTACTTAAATGCCATGAGGTTTTGTTCTCCCTTATACAAAGTGGAGATAACAGCATCTGGATAATAAGCTCTCCTGGAGCTGTTAGAGAATTCAGATGAAATATGACATGTCAGAAGCCAAGTGCCAGGCAGAAGAAAGCAGGTGCTCAGTAAACTAGGCTCTCATCCCAGTGGAGGCCACACCCCCTGCTTCACTTAACTTCCTCCACCCCGCCCAGTCTATCCCAATCAATTTTATTTTTAGCTGTTTTAACCTAGAGCCTGTTACACAGAGTGAAGCAAGTCAGAAAGAGAAAAACAAATATTGTGTATTAATGCACATATATGTGTGCTTTGTTGCTCAGTCGTGTCTGACTCTTTGCGACCTAGTGGTCTGTAAGCCTATCAGGTTCCTCTGTCGGTGGGGATTCTCCAGGCAAGAATACTGGAGTGGGTTGCCAGGCCCTCCTCCAGGGGATCTTCCCAACCCAGGGACCGAACCCAAGTCTCCTGCATTGCAAGCGGATTCTTTACCATCTGAGCTGCCAGGGAGGGAAGCCCATGCACATATATGGATCTAGAAAAATGGTATTGATGAACCTATTTGTGGGGTAGGAATAGAAACACAGATGTAGAGAATGGACTTGTGGACATAGCAGGGGAGAGAGAGGGTGAGTGAATTAAGAGAGTAGCTTTGATATATATATACACCACCATGTGTAAAACAGACAACTAGTGGGAAGCTGCTGTATAGCACAGGGAGCTCAGGCCAGTGCTCTGTGATGACCTAGATGGGTGGGATATGGGTGGGTGGAAGGGAGGCTTAAGACAGAAGGGATACATGTATACTTAAAGCTGGTTCACATTGTTGTACAGCAGAAACCAATACAGGCAATTATCCTCCGATTAAAAATAGATTTTAAAACAGTTCAGGTATGGTTTATATACAGTGAAACAAACAGATCTTATATTTATACCTTATATATATCATATATATGCATTTCTTAGAAATGCATACATTTCTGTATCCAACACCTCATTAAAGTCCAGAACACTTCTGTCACCTTAGAAAGTTCTGTCCTGCCCCTCCCTCAGAAACAACTGCTCTCCTCTTTTCCATCAATATAGATGAGTTTTTCTTTAAACATATTCTTACAACTGAGTTTATACACCTCATTTGTTTCTGGTGTCTGTCTCTTGGCCCCGTTTGTGTTTTGAGATTCACCCATGCTGTTGTGGGATTCAATGGCTCCTTCCTTTTTATTGCTGAGGAGTACTCCATTGTATAAATGGATCTCCATTTGTTTATCTGTTCTCCTGTTGGTGGACACCTGGGCTGTTTCCAACGTGGCGCTATTTTGACCGCAGGTCTAATGAGTCTTTTTGTGAATATATGTTTTCATTTTACTTGGATAAACCCCTAAGAGTAGAATTGCTAGATAATATGGTAAAAAAAAATTTATTTTTAAAAAAAAACTGTCAACTGTTCCCCATCAGCCATGCCTGCGAGTTCTGGTCAATCTGCACCACCATTTGGTGTTGTCAGGTTTTTTTTTTTTCATTCTCATTATTTCTGTTTGTGTGGTGGTATCTCACTGTGCCTTTCATTTTCCTGATGACTAACGGTGTTGAACACTTTTCATCTGCTTTTTGATGTTATCTTTTGTAAACTAAGTGTTCAAGGCTATTACCCATTTTAAAAATTGGATATTTCAGTTTTTTATTTTTGAGTTTAGGAATTGTTTATATGTTCTGTATAAAGTTCTTAGATATGTAATTTGTAAATTTTTCTCCTAGTCTTTGGCTTCTCTTTTTCTTAACACTAGTGGTAAAGAACCCCCCTCCCAATTCAGAAGACAGAAAATGCAGGTTTCATCCCTGGGTTGGGAAGATCCCCTGGAGGAGGGCATGGCAGCCCACTCCAGTATTCTTTTGTAGAGAATCTCATGGACAGAGGAGCCTGGTGGGCTAAGGTCCATAGCATTGCAAAGAGTTGGACATAGCTGAAGTGACTTAGCATGCATTTCTTAATAGTGTCTCTTAATTTGCAAAAGTTTTAATTTTTAATGCAGTGTAATTTGTCCACTTTCAAATGATGAGGACTTTTTGAGTCCTAAAAAATCTTGCCTACCTCTTAGTTGTGAAGATCTTCTCTTACTTTTTCTTCTAGAACTTTTATAATTTTAGCTTTTATGTTTAGATTTGAGGTTTGCCTGAAATTAATTTTTGAATATTATGTGAGATAGTGGTCAAGCATCTTTTTTTCTCTCATACAGATAATCAGTTTTTCTGTTCTCTTTCATTGAAAATAATTTCATTTTTCTAAAGAATTCCCTTGTTGAAAATCATTTGACCTCATAGATGAAAGTCCATTTCTGGAATCTGAAATTGGAAATATCTGCATGAACTCATTATTTTTTTCTCTGTCTAAAAGGTATATACTTATCTCTATCCACTTAATCAGTGGCCCAGTAGCAATCAGTGTTTCCCATGCTCAGACCATGGTCTCTGGATACCCTTCTCATTAAAAGAAACCAGAACTCCTTGGAGAAGTAGCTAATGCCCAGTCTTAGGCAGTAATTCATAAGGTGAACTTGGGACATATTATCTTAGCAGAAGTTTAGCATAAAAGAATAGTGATTGAAATCAATTAATATTAATAAGATATATTAAAATCTATTATATTCATAGTGATGCTCCATAGTGAACTGATAAGTAACTTCAGTAATCTCTAGCCACTTTGGTCACATTTGGGACCTCCAAACACTCCAAAATAGCTTCCGGAAACAGGCAGATGATAACAAAGAAACATTTATCAAGCATCTACCTTGCCCTTCCTTTACAAACCACATTTTATGATATTCAAATCAGTTGATGAAGGTTCTTTACAGGAGAAAAGCAGCTCAAAAAATACAGAAGGATTGATAGAATTTGAAAATTCTGTATTGCCATGTCTAATGAAATAATGGGACTGGACATTGGACATGAGTAGATAATGTTTGATGAGGAATTTTATCCTGGATGGGTTGGGCTAACTATCCCTGAATCCACAGGTCATTAACATCATTAAGGGTGGAAAGGACAGGCAGTATATCCCTCCAGATAGAATGCTACAGGGAATACAGAATGCCCAGCTCCAAGTATTATTGCCAAAATAATCAAACCTGAAGTAAATCTAGTCGCTGGGTCTGATTACCAGTTTACAGGAAATGCACGGTTATAGGAGCAGCACTACAAGAACATCTATAGGGAAAATATCCTCATTTCTCCAGCAAATAAATGGCATGGAAAATTGAAGGTGGGGCAAGGACTGTTAGAGGTTGAAGGAGACTTACGACAATGGCAAACTGTTGGCAGTTATTGAAGAGAGTGATAAGGATTCATTTTACTAAAATTTCGCACGGCTTTCTTTGTTTTCATAATAGTTTAAACAAGAAAAATGTGTGTTTTCATCCTCAGTGAAAGTTCTGTGAAGAGCATGGACTGAACTAGGCCTCTTACATCATATTAATGGGCTTTGCTGGCATTATCATGGTTGTGAAGAAATGTTTAGGTCATACTTCATTTCTAATCTCATATGAGCACCTTCCATGACAGGAGGTGACTTCTGTGTTTGTAGTCAGAGCTTGGTGTTTGTTGTCTTTTTTCCTTCACACAACCAGCCGGAGAGTCCGGCCCAGTAGGGATTTGATTGCATTTGTTGTTTGCACTCCTTGCTTGAAGACTGAGTGAAACTCAGGAAGAGCACAGTTGTCCATCATCTGTTTAGTCTGAGTCAGGCAGCACGCTGATGGGGATCCAGCGGTCAGTGCCTCCTCCTGACCGGCCGTGTCCGTCTCTGCTGTTCACATAGCTGGGCCCCCTGCTCCTCTGACCGTCAGCATGCTGTGTCACAAAGCGATTGGGAACTCCACAAAGGAAGACATCTTCTCCTGCAGCCTGTGTTTACCAAATACTACTCTCTTAAAAAACCTTTGTATTTTGTATTGGAGTATTCCCGGTTAACAAACAATGGTGTGATAGTTTCAGGTGAGCAATGAAGGAACTCAGCCATACATATACATGTATCCATTCTCCCCCAAACCCCACTCCCATCCAGGCTGCCACATAACATTGAGCAGAGCTCCCTGTGCTACACTGTAGGTCCTCATTGGTTATCCATTTTAAATATAGGAGCATGTACATGTCCATCCCAAACTCCCAAACTATCCCTTCCCCCCAGTCTTTCCCCCTGGAAACCTCTTTTTAAAGCCCTTCTACTCTACCTGCAGCTCGCAAACGCCAAGAGCTGATTCATAGCATATGCCCTGGAGCGATGCCTTGTAACTCAAGGAGAACGCCTGCCAGTGTGATGCACATGTCTCAACAATTGCTCTTCTTTACCATGTGTCATTGATGACTTGTACTATCAAACCTTGTCTTCAATAGAGAAATTTTGCTATTAATTGATCAGCAGATTCCTTTCCCTTCAAATATATTTATTTTCAACTTTGTGACTGTGCCGGTTTTCACCACAAGGAGTACAACCGTGATTGATGCCCTATAATTTTGGTTTCTCTCTGCCTTTAGTGACAGAATTAATTGCTTTGTAGTCTAATTACTTTGCACTTGTCTAGGAAAACCAGACTGGTTTACTGGAAATGACAGTGTGCGATGTTTGGGGAAGATAGCAGAGCTTGGATGGCTGTGCTTGGCAGAGTTTCCATCCAGGTGCTCATCTGAGAACTAGGGACAAATGGATTGCAGGTCCAATAAGTGATTGCAGGTCCAGCTTACAACACATGTCATATTTCCTTACCCTGCTTTTTTTCCCAGTTTGCTTGTGTAGAATAGTTATATTTGAAGATTCACTTTTTCTAGAACATTCAGACGACGATGATCTCTTCAGACTGAAGGACCCCCTCACCATTTCGATTTATGACATTTCATGTTGTCTTTTCATCACTTTTGCATCTGAATCATTTGGGGAATTCAAAGTGTAGTTTCACATAACAAAGACAATACAGAACACCAGCTTAAATGTAGTTGTTGTAACAAGTACATCAAACGAAAAGTTGATGAAGACCAACCACACCGTAAATATGAGGTTTGCAGAGACAAAATGATAGAACCTGGCAAGTTCTCAATTTCACATTGCTTGAAATCAATACGTTACATTTCATAATTTTTAGAATGCATGTGAAAAGAAGCACTTCATTGCTTTATCTTCTTGAGGTGACCCAGTTACTTGTCAATCCTGATAGATCCTCAGATTCACCTGTGGTCACTGACCCATCCCATGAAGAACTGTGTCTTTAAACAGAACCTGGGGACAGGTGTTCTCACCCAACACATTTTCTTCCAGTGTCAGCGACTCTTCTGTCCCTGTGAAACCTGTCCATGTAGGATAGTGTTTTTCAAAGTGTAATTTGGGGAACCCTCCCATCAGAATCATCTGGGGTGCTTTTTAGCAAGTATATCCCTAGGCCTCAACCCCAGACTCCTAGGCAGTGTCTCTGGGAGTGAGGGCTGGGGACCTGCATTTTCAAAACCTGTCCCAGGTGTGTCTAGTACAGATATAGTTGAAGGACTGTTGAGAGTTTATGGAATGTAGAATACATGTGTCTGTCCTGTTGGCTTCACGTGACACATTATTCTTATGTTTTACGATGACAGTTTTGCCGTTCTATTTCACCCTCAGGACTGGTCCGTCACGTCTGTAACCTGTTCACTGAAACTGCCACACTGTGTTTGGATGTGGACAACAAAAACAACAATGAGACTGCGGCCGCCCTGCTGTTCTCCCTGTTGGACATTCTGCACGGCATGCTGACCTACACCTCTGGGGTCGTGCGGCTGGCTCTGCAGGTAGAGGACCGCTTCCCCCGCCTTTCCAACAGCCCTACACCACGCCCCACATTCTCATCCTTCTCTTTCCTCTCATCTTCCTCTAATGTGTCTTTGGTTTGAAAAACAACATATGATTTGATAGTCATCTTTGGGGGATCAGTGTCAGACAGCTAATTTGAATATGAAAAGAAAGCAGGAGGGGCCAAAGACAAGACTTAGTGAGCACTTATTAGGGAACTGCCAGCAACTGAAGAGGTCATTTGCACTGTGGGGTTGGCCACGCACTATGCAGTCTTTGCTGTCTGGAGATGGTGCTCCCACCACCTCCAGCAGTATGAGTTAGCTAGTGAGGAGTAGTGGATTGAGTTAGCAGGCATGCACACACATGCACATACATGTAATGTGAATATATGTGCATAGATACACACGTGTGCATGCATATACCCTGCACTTGCTTTCCCTTATGACTGATGATGTGAAATTGCAAGATGCTTTTGAGGACTAGAGGTGTGTATTTAGTGGCCTTGGAAAAGTCAGGCTGCCCCAGACTGTAACCTGGCATTGTGGTCTGAGAAAGGAAGGGCATATGAGCTCATCAAGTACTTCCTGGGCCAAGTGTTAGCTCTCACCACATGCCTGTCTCCATTCATGTTTTCTCTAACCAACTGAGCCAGCTGATACTTAGATCACGTGACAGCACACGGCCAATAGGAATTCACTGTTATATTTGGACTCCCAGTTAAGTTGCAAGTGCTGTGTATCACTGGTAGCCTACCGGCCTGGATAGATGCAGAAGCTAAGGTTGGAAGCAGACCATTCTGATACCTTGCCAAGAGTCATAGTAGCAAGAGCCAAGAATGAATCCCTCAACCCTGGTTTAGTCTCTCTTATTCATCATTATGATAAATGGCATCTTTTATCCACAGTGAAGCTGGTGAAGTATTTAGCTTGTTTCGTGTGGCTTGATAAATAATTCCAAGAGCCCCTCAGCAAAGATGATAGTTAGTGAATAAATTTTAACCCAAACTTGTAAAGCCAGTAGATGAAATTGGCCTTTAAACTACCTGCTTGTTTTTATTTGCTCATCTGTAATTGCTGTAAATGAACAGTAAACCTTGACTAAGTACTCATGGAATCCTGGATTATGGATTTCTCTTAGTTTTCCCTCTTTTTTTCTAATAAGTATCTCATCAGAGAGCATCATTTCTTGTTTCAGTTCCCACAGTGGTAGCTGTATGTAATTCTTCAAGGTGTAGATGTCTCTCAGAGGATACTTTGATGGTATCAATCTGTAAGCGATTGTGTATTGTGGATAAAAAGGATCAAACTTAAAAAAATTTTTTTTTAAAATTCTAAAACAATAGAAATTGCTTATTTCAAATCATCAGGGAGACATTCAAGGGTGTTTAAAACTGCTTAATATAAATTATTTTCTAATTTTCTTTTTTCAATTTGCTAGTGTACCAATACATCACTGTTTTTTATTCTTTCTTTTTTTTTTTTTTAGCACCAGTCTATGTTTTACTGCTGTCATTGTTCTAAACCTTTCCCTGTAATATCTGCCACATATTGCTTTTGACCTTGACGACCCACCGACTTTGATCTCCATGATACCTGGTATCAGTCTGAAAGCAGTAGACTCCTTGAGATTGAATTAGGGAAAGAACTGGGTAAAGAAATGGAGTGGGCATCAAAGACAGACAAATCTTCCTACAGTACTGAGCTGTAAGGTGTTTCGAAGCATAAGTCACCTCTTCCATCTGTAAACATGCTCCATACCCAAGATTCTTCTGCATTCAAAACCCATTTCTACTCTTAACACTAACCTCTTAAAACTAGAACTTGACTGTTGCCGGTGTTTAAAATGATAATAGTGCTCAGATTTTGAGGCACCTGTCTCTTTTTCAGGGAGGATAAGGATATGACACAGACATGTGTACTGGGGAGGTGAGGAGTTGGGAGGGAGACATCAGAATGTCTCTTAGGAGCCCAGACTCTGCCCTCAACTTGGCTTGAGGAGTACTATGCCAAAGATACAGAAGCAGAGACAAATATGTGCGCCCAGCTCACCGGGGGGGGGGGGGGGGGCCATGAGCTTTGCAGGCGGGAATACCTTGGATTCAGATCCCAGCCACACCACTTTCACCTGTGAGATGCTGGGCATGTTATTCCACCTGAGTGTCAGTTTCCTCATCTGTAAATGATGCCAACTACTCAGCAAGGGACTTAAATGAGAGAATATAAGAGATGTAAATATAAAGGACATGTTTATTGCCAGGAGAAATATCAATAACCTCAGATACGCAGGTGACACCACCCTTATGGGAGAAAGGGAAGAACTAAAGAGCCTCTTGATGAAAGTGAAAGAGGAGAGTAAAAAAGTTGGCTTAAAACTCAACATTCAAAAAACTAAGATCATGGCATCTAGTCCCCTTACTTCATGGCAAATAGACGGGGAAAGAATGATAACAGTGAGAGACTTTATTTTCTTGGGCTCCAAATTCACTGCAGATGGTGACTGCAGCCATGAAATTAAAAGACGCTTGCTCCTTGGAAGAAAAGTTATGAGCAATCTAGACAGCATATTAAAAAGCAGAGATATTACTTCGCTGACAAAAGTCCATCTAGTCAAATATGGTTTTTTCAGTAGTCATGTATGGATGTGAGAGTTGGACTATTAAGAAAGCTGAGAGCTGAAGAATTGATGCGTTTGAAGTGTGGTGTTAGAGAAGACTCTTGAGAATACCTTGGACTACAAGGAAATCCAGCCAGTCCATCCTAAAGGAAACCAGTCCTGAATATTCATTGGAAGGACTGATGCTGAAGCTGAAACTCCAATACTTTGGCCTCTTGATGTGAAGAACTGATTCATTGGAAAAGACCCTGATGCTGGGAAAGACTGAATGCAGGAGGAGAAGGGGACGACAGAGGATGAGATGGTTGAATGGCATCACCAACTTGATGGACATGAGTTTGAGCAGGCTCTGGGAGTTGGTGGTGAACAGGGAAGCCTGGTGTGCTGCAGTCCATGGGGTCGCAAAGAGTCGGACACGACTGGGCGACTGAACTGAACTGAAAGTACATGAACTTGGCCCAGGGAAAGTAAGCCATGATTGGTCACTGTGTTATTAATAGCAATAAGAAGGAAGGCACTCACCTCCCCTTCCTGTTTACAGAGGGTTCCTGGGGGCTGCGATGTTCTCATGTCTGTGTCCCAACACTAGGGAAGGCACTCAGTTTGTATTTATGGAGTAAACCAACTCCTAGCAGGCTTATGAGGTATTAATGTATGGTTTTATTTCACATTTGTGAGCCTAGCCCAGGGATGGGCCCCTGTAATCTTGCCACAGGGATCAACAGAGGAAGGTTGTTGAGTGTCAAGGAGCTTCATTTTGGTAAGACCATCAGCATGCAGATAATGGAGCAAATCGTCACCTTGAACTGTGTCCAGGGTCCTACAGCGTGAACACGGGGGCAGGGAGCTCACCAAGTTTGGGGGTTAAGAAAGGAAAATATTCAGTATCAAAATCCAGGTCCCCTGACTTCCCAGTCTGGCCCTTGCCTGTCATTTCTGGAGTGATGGGAGAAACTTCACACATTCCTCAAGGGCAGGGTGGTTAAACTGCTTTCCATTAGTTAGATGCGTCATTGTTGCCCGAAGACTGAAATGTGGCCCCCAAGTCCTCCTTCATCTCACACTCATGTGAAGGCTGTTGGGATGGGGGCTTTACCCTACTTCAGTATCTCTCTCTCTTTAAGAAAGTCATTTTTGTTTATTTTTGTCCATTCTGTGCAGCTTGTGGGATCTTAGTTTCCAGACCAGGAATCAAACCCTTGCCTTCTGCGTTGGAAGCTTGGAGTCTTAACCACTGGATCACCAGGGAAGTCCCTCTATTTCAGTATCTCTTGAAGTTATCAGTATGACTCCTCCACAGCTTTCTCCCTGCTATTTTCCCCATGAGCTCATCCCTGTGTGGTTGTTGTTCAGTGACTGAGTCATGTCCAGCTCTTTGCAACCACATGAACTGCAGCACGCCAGGTTTCTCTGGCCTTCGTTATCTCCTGGAGTTTGCTCAAACTCATGTCCGTTAAGTGAGCGATGCCATCCAACCATCTCATCCTCTGTCACCCCCTTCTCCTGTCCTCAATCTTTCCTAGCATCAGGGTCTTTTCCAGTGAGTCAGCTCTTTGCATTAGGTGGCCAAAGTGTTGGAGCTTCAGCATCAGTCCTTCCAGTGATTTCCTTTAGGATTAACTGGTTTGATATCTTTGCTGTCCAAGGGAGTCTCAAGAGTCTTCTCCAGCACCACAATTCAAAAGCTTCAATTCTTCAGTGCTCTGCCTTCTTTATGGTTCAACTCTCACATTCGCGCATGACTATTGGAAAAACCCATTGCTTTGACTATATGAATTTTTGTTGGCAAAGTGATGTCTCTCCTTTTAATATGCTGTCTAGGTTTGTCATAGCTTTTCTTCCAAGGACCAAGCGTCTTTTAATTCTGTGGCTGCAGTCACTGTCCGTGGTGATTTTGAAAACTGAAGAAAATAAGATTTGTCACTGCTTCCACTTTTCCGCCATCTATTTGCCAAGAAATAATGGGACTGGATGCCATGATCTTAGCTTTTTTAGTGTTGAGTTTTAAGCCAGCTTTTCACTCTCCTCTTTCACCCTCATCAAGAGGCTCTTTAGTTCCTCTTTGCTTTCTGCCATTAGAGTGGTATCATCTGCATATCTGAGGTTGTTAATATTTCTCCCAGTATTCTTGATTCCAGCCTAGGATTCGTCCAGCCTGACATTTTGCATGATGTATTCTGCATAGAAGTTAAATAGGCAGAGTGACTATATTATACACGCTTGATGTACTTCTTTCCCAATTTTGAACCAGTCCATTGTTCCATGTCCAGTTCTGATTGTTACTTCTTGTCCTGCATACGCTTTTGTCCTGGAGATAGGTAAGGTGGTCTGGTAAATTCCCATCTCTTTCAGAATTTTCCACAGATTGTTGTGATCCACCCAGTCAAAGGCTTTAGTATAGTCAATGAATGAGAGGTAGATGTCTTTTTTAAAAATTGCCTTGCTTTTTCTTCTTTGGAGAAATGTCTGTTTAGTTCTATGGCCCATTTTTTGATTGGGTCATTTATTTTTCTGGAATTGTATATTTTTGAGTTTGTCTATGATCTAGCATGCATTGGCAGTTTGATCTCTGGTTCCTCTGCGTTTTCTAAATCCAGCTTGTACATCTGGAAGTTCTTGGTTCATGTACTGTTGAAGCCTAGCTTGAAGAACTTTGAGCATTACCTTGCTAGTATGTGAAATGAGTGCAATTATACAGTAGTTTGAACAGTCTTTGGTGTTGCCTTTCTTTGGGATTGGATGAAAACTGACCTTTTCCAGTCCTGTGGCGGCCACTGCTGAGTTTTCCAAATTTTCTGGCATATTGAGTGTAGCACTTTAACAGCATCATCTTTTAGGATTTGGAATAGCTCAGCTGAAATTCTATCACCTCCACTAGCTTTGTTCACAGTAATACTTCCTAAGGCTCACTTGACTTCACGTTCCAGAATGTCTGGCTCTAGGGGAGTGACGACCCCATCATGGTTATTCGGGTCATTAAAACCTTTTTTGTACAGTTCTTTGTATTCTTGCCACCTCTTCTGTCTCATGGTTGAATGCAAGTGAGAGCTGTCTGTTGTAGCCCATGGTCCTCAGTGTGTTTCTCCCTCCCTTTGAAAACTGATGATGTATCTTTATCTCATCACAAGATCATCCGCTTGGCAAGACACTCCAGGCCTTGAATGATCGGCCCCGGGGTGATTTTCCAGCCTCGTCTGCCATTCCTTGGTGCTTCCGGTACCTGCACCAGACAGTCACCTTGGCATTTGCCATGGGGCTCCTGCACCTTATCACTCCAGGCCTTTCCTCACCAGATGCCAGCACCTGGAGCACCGGCCGTGCGTGTCCTCCCTGTAGACCTCACCCCACCATCCAACGATGACGTCCTATCACCTTTCCCCAGTCCCACCTCAGCTTTATTTCCGTGTCCACTGTAGCAGTTTCCACATTCTGCCTTTAGTGCAGTGGAAAGCTTACCATTGTTGTTTTTTTTAATTAAAGTATAGTTAATTTACAATATTGTGTTAATTTCTGCTGTACATTACGGTTTATCACTGGATACTGAATAGAGTTCCCTGTGCTATACAGTAGGACCTCCCTTGTTGTTGATCCATTCTGTATGTAATAGTTTGCATCTGCTAATCCCATACTCCCAGTCCATAACCACTCCCATCCTCCCCCATGGCAACCACCAGTCTGTTCTCTGTGTCTGTGATTCTGTTTCTGTTTCATAGATAGGTTCATCTGTGTTGTAGTTTATACTTCAAATATAAATGATACCGTGTGGTATTTATCTTTCTTTTTGTGACTTTCTTCACTCAGTATGATAATCTCTAGATCTATTTGTGTTGCTGCAAATGGCAGTTTTCATGGCTGAGTAGTGTTCCATCGTATATGTGCACCACATCTTCTTTAACCATTCTTCTGTTGGTGGTCCCTTAGATTGCTCCCATGTCTTGGCTATTGTACATAGTGCCGCTGTGAACATAGGGATGCATGTATTATAGTTTTGTCTGGGTATATGTCTAGGAGTGGGATTGCTGGATCATGTGACAACTCTATTTTTAGTTTTTTACCTCCTTACTGTTTGCCATAGTAAAGCCTGCCATTCTTTTAATGAAATTGTGAGGTTCTACAGCCTGGAACTGAGTTGTATCACCTATGCATGGCAAGCATGTGAGTGATGGTGTTTGGGAAGCACACTGAGGATTGAGTTGAATTGGTCGTGCTTAAACCTGCTTAGGACATCAGACAGCAATTGGCTGAAGAATTGACTGTCTCTTTTTCTCTTTCCAAACGCCTTCTTGTGGCTCAGATGCTCAGCTGTGTCTGACTCTTTGCAACACCATGGACTGTAGCCCACCAAGCTCCTCTGTCCATGAAGTTCTCCAGGCAAGAATGCTGGAGTGGGTTGCCATTTTCTCTTCCAGGGGATCGTCCCGACCCAGGAGTCGAACCTGTGTCTCTTACATCTCCTGCATTGGCAGGTGGGTTCTTACCTGCCCGCTGTGTGCTAGACTCATGTAGTAATGTTAGATGTAATAGGTTTATATCCTCCCTGGCCTTTTTTAATGCCAAGAAGTTAGCTGAATCCCTTCGTCTCATTTTAGGTAATGCTATGAATATATTCCCATTTAATATTACATATGGCTCACAAGTTGTCATTCCCACATTTTACATGTTTACAACCTAGAGATCTCATCTGAGATCCATTCTTAATATATGAAGTAGCTCC
Organism: Giraffa tippelskirchi; assembly: GCF_054371585.1. Classification (NCBI taxonomy): domain Eukaryota; kingdom Metazoa; phylum Chordata; class Mammalia; order Artiodactyla; family Giraffidae; genus Giraffa; species Giraffa tippelskirchi. The sequence goes on along the minus strand of NC_137283.1, from coordinate 13,495,269 downwards.
CTAAACGGGACCACTAGAATGCCCCATGGTCCCCTCAAATTCAGCATGTCCAAAGCAGAGCTCAGGACCCACCTCCCACACCGTTCTCCTGCCCGCAAGCCCCACCACTCTCATCCTGCCATACAGACTAGAAACCTGGGAGTTAGTCTTAAAATTTCCCTTTTTCATATTCCTCCTCCAATCCTTCACCAAATCCAGTAGATTTTGCCTCAAGCCCTACTGGTAGCACCCGGCTCAGTCTGCCCTCTCCTCTTGTTCAGGCTGTGACTGCTGGGGGAACCAAGAACCTAGGATGGCCAGGAGTGGGTTCAGTTGCCACCCAGCAGTGCCTGGAGCAGTGAGTTGTGGTCAGGGGTCACGGGGACCATAGGCAAAGGCAGAGGACTGGACAGGGAAGACAGCAGCGACATCGTGGCAGAGGTGGGGAGCTTCTTGCTGTTAAAAGAGCCCTCTGGGCCTCCCTGACAGCTCAGTTGGTGAAGAATCTGCCTGCAATGCAGGAGACCCTGGTTTGATTCCTGGGTCTGGGAGGTCTGCTGGAGAAGGGATAGGCTACCCACTCCAGTATTCTTGGGCTCCCCTTGTGGCTCCTCAGGTAAAGAATCCGCCTGCAATGCAGGAGACCTGGGATCGATCCCTGGGTTGTGAAGATCCCCTGGAGAAGGGAAAGGCTACCCACTCCAGTATTCTGGCCTGGAGAATTCCATGGAATTCCATAGTCCATGGCGTCACAAAGAGTTGGACATGACTGAGCGACCTTCACTTCTGGGGACTTCCCTGGTAGTCCAGTGGCTAAGACTTTGTGCTCCCAATGCACAGGGCCTGGATTTGATCCCTGGTCAGGGAAGTAGATCCCACATGCCAGAACCAAGCATTCACATGCTGCAACTAAAGTTCCCGCATGCCACAACTAAGACCCGGCATAGCCAAATATATAAATAAATATTAAAAAGAAAAAAAAAGATCCCTCTGTAACATGCACACATAAGGCCGTGGATGTGGGAATCCAAAGGCTGACTGAGAGTGTGTGCTGTTAGGGAGCTAGAGAGACCCTCAGAGAGGCTAGGTGGGCCTCGAGGTTTGTTGCTCAGCTCCCCGCATGTGATACACTTCGCACACAAAGCTTCTGCTGTGGACCTGTACCTTGGGAGGAGAGCTGAATTTCAGGTGTGTCCCTGATGTGCACCTCCCTCTGTGTAAAGCTGTAGCAATCCCTTTCTGGAGCCCTTGGCATCTCTGCAGGGAGTTGGTACCCAAATATCGGCAGGCGGGGTTGGGATGTTTCTTGGTGACAATAAGAAATGACTGTAGATTGTGGAGGGTCTGGAGGACCACTGGCCATCCGGGTGGGAAGAGTCCCACAGTGTGTGCTTGTGTTTGTGGACGTGTCTCCTTGCTTACACGTGTTTGGAAAGGAAGCAGTGGCACTTATCTTTCCCAAGAGAGAGTCATCTTCTCTAAAGGCTCATGTGCTAATGTGAAAAGGTCAGTATTCTGCCTCACATCATGCTTCAGAAGGCAAGATCGACAGCCAAGCCTCACAAAGGTTCAGACCTACGGTAGTGTACACATCTGTTTTCTGGGAGAAAGTCCCACCTTTCTGGTAGAGGCCGGGGGTTGAGATAGAGATAGGGGAGAGGTGAGACGAAGCTCCGAGCTGCCGATCACTGTCATCCCCCTTGGCTGTAGAGAGGTGCAAGGCAGGTGTCTGATTTTCAAAATGTCCTTTTGAACCAAGGAAAGCAGGCAACCCAGATTTCATCCATAGGCCTGAAGGCAGAAGGAGGCTTGACATTTATGAGAGGGGCCCTAGGGTCCAGAGTAAGGACCTGAGGTGGGGCAGCCTGCGCTAAAGGCTCTGGCAAAGGTCATTACCTAGTAGTTTTGTTCTCAGTGAAATTAAAAACAGAGAGGGTGTATGCGAATGAAACGTGTATGTACTATAGCAAACACAATAATCAGTGATTTCCCTCAGTGTAAAATTACTCATTTCTGATAGAAATCTCCTCTGGAATGAGACAGTTTCTATGAAGCTCCTGGGAAAAGATATACTTAAAGCACCCCTTTCTTAATTCTTATTTCATTGCATTCTTCCTAAGCACCGTAGACTCGTATCTGAGCCTCTTCATGCAGTAGTCCAAAGTCTTGTTGTTGTTGTTTAGGCACTCAGTCGTGTCCAACTCTGCGACCCCATGGACTGTAGCTCACCAGGTTCCTCTGTCCATGGGATTTCCCAGGCCAGAATATTGGAGTGGGTTGCCATTTCCTTCTCCGGGGGATCTTCCCCACCCAGGGACTGAACCAGTGGCTCCTGCCACATCTCCGGCATTGCAGGTGGATTCTTTACTACTGAGTCACCAGGGAAGCCCCAGTCCAAAGCCTGTTCATTCCATATTTTAGATGTTATTGAAGCAGATGTGTGCATATCGAGATGGAAAACACAGTAGAATGGATTTGGTTTGCATCATAAAATGTGCATAGAAGTGCCCAGAAGAAGCAAGCTTGTGTCATTTGGAGTCATTTAGCCTGGATTCATCCTCCAGCTAAGTCATCCATTATCTGTGGGACTTCAGACACACTACCTTCCCTGGTGGCCCAGATGGTAAAGTGACTGCCTGCAATGTGGGAGATCTGGGTTCAATCTCTGGGTTGGGAAGATCCCCTGGAGAAGGAAATGGCAACCCACTCTCTAGTACTCTTGCCTGGAAAATTCCTTGGACGGAGGAGCCTGGTGGGCTACAGTCCACGGAGTCACAAAGAGTCGGACACGACTGAGCAACTTCACTTTCACTTTCAGACACATTACTCAACCTCTCTGAACTTCAATTTTCTCCCCTGAAACATGGGGATAACCTCACCGTGCCTCAGGATGGTTCAGAAGAAAAAATGCTTACCCCCCAGGGTCTGTCAACATCAATATCGTCCTGCCAGCAGCCGCCCTTGCTGTTGGTTTATCACACCCACACCCAGCTCTGTGGCCTGAGCTGTGGCAGTGTGTGCTCTCTCTGTCATGTGGTAACCACACGTAGCTTCTCTTGGGGGCCTGCAGTTAGAGGCCTCCTCGGCCGCCGTCAGGTGTTGGACTGGTCTCCCATAGCCAAGCTGACTAATCTCCAAGACCCCTTCCCCTCTCCTCTACCTGTTCAGGCACAGAAATCCGGCTCAGGAGGGAGCACTCAGGCCGCGGAAGACCTGCTGCTGCTCGGCAAGCCTCTCACAGACCTCGTCAGCCTGCTCATCCCACTGGTAAGAGCTCACGCACCTGCTCGTGCGTCTCTTGGGGCGTTGCTCAGGGTGAAGTGACTTTGTTAGTCTCATGATGTCTTGAGTTTCTCTGCTATTTTGATTCCTTTCTAAACTAGAACTAAAAGAAATGTCAGAACAGTGTTTAGCCTAGAAATACTAAATTTCTGCTTTTAACACCCGGGTGACTTACGGTTCGTTTAAGTGGGTATCTAAGTAAGACTGAGTCTCAAATTCTTCTTCATGGCTGTGAGGTTAAAAAAAACAAATCAATAAATGAATTCCAAGAAGGAAGAAGAAGTCCATCGTGGGGACCAATTCTCTTTCAGAAAGATATATTAGAGTTACGTGGCATGCAGGACTCCCCTAAAATGCAGAAGCACAGGCAGACTGCTATCTCCATAGAAATAGAATGAAATAAGTGAAATTACACAAGAGACTGCATGAGACCACAAAGTATGTGAAAAGCACCCAGTGGAGACTTGGAGTTTGGAGCAAATGAACCACATTATCTGTTTGACTTGCATTTCCCTGATAATTAGCAATGTTGAGCATCTTTTCATGTGCCTATTGGTCATCTGTATGTCTTTGGAGAAATGTGTATTTAGGTCTTCCACCCATTTTTTGTTTGGGTTGTTTTTTGTTATTGAGTTGTGTGAGCTGTTTATATATTTTGGAAATACAGATGGAGCTCCAGTGAACAGAGGGAAGGCTAACCCAAATCATGCTCTCTTTATGGACGTATAAAAGATTCAGAACATCCTCATTAAATATAACTGATGCAATATGTGATCTGTAGGATAATACTTACATCAATAGCATATAAGATTTAAACAATAAAAATAGCTCAAAGCAGATGAGGGCTCTATTTCAGGTAAACTTCTAGGATTCTCTTTTTCACATATGTCTCTTATGGATGGATTTTGGCGTTTGCCACATTCTGAGATTTGCTTTCTTTTAACAGTTGAGTTTATTCCCATTAGATTTATTCTTAAACTTATCTTTAGTCTTAATTGTATTGTCTTATTGTGTATTTTTTCCTAAATGTTTTCCTAAATTAGATGTAGGGTTTAATGCAAAGCAAAGGAACCTTTATCAGGACAAAGAGAAGCACTCTACAGTGGTAAAGAATAAAATGCACAGGAAGATATAACTGTGAACTTTTTGTGTCAAATACAGAGCGTAGAACTCTAAAAATGGAGAAGAACCAGAACAAACAGGGAAAAATATTTTTAAAACACAGTAGTATTGAGAGACCTAAACTGTCTCTCTCATTGCTTGATGAATCAAGTAGGTAAAAGTGATGATGTAGATCAGGGGTTGACAGATGAGGCAATGTGGGCTAACTCCACCCTCTTTTTGTAAGTCAAGTGCTATTGAATACAGCCACACAAACAGTTCATTTACACATTGTCTACAGCTGCTTTTGCATCTCAATGGTAGAGATGAGTTACAACCTGGACTCTGTAGCTCATAAGCCTGTGATGTTTACTATCTGACTGTTTACAGAAAAAGTTAATTGACCCCTGGTATAGAGGATGTGAAGACTTTAGTAAGATTAATAGAAACATGTCTGTCTCTCTACCCTGAAAACTGAGACTGTACCTCCTTTCCGAATTTCTGGAAACACTTTACCATGCATTAGGTTAAAAGAATATCAGTAAATATCAGAAGAATATCAATAAGTAGGAATTGTATAGACAACATTTTTTAACCATAATACACTTACACTAGAAGGAAAAATGAAAACAATTAAAAATGTACTGTTAACAAATATTCTCAATGAGCACAAAGATCTTATGATTGTATCTCTCTGGATCCCACCAAAAGACAAAAAACAAATAGTGATTTAAACAGGAGAATTTCAATATAAAGAGTCATTAAGCAGTAATTGGAGAGTAAATGTAAGATTTACAAAGAATCCTATAAGTTATTCAAAAGCTGAGGAAGAGTACCCAAGGAGGGACAGACTTGAAGGGTTGAGAAGTAACAGTTAGAACTGGACATGGAACAACAGACTGGTTGCAAATTGGGAAAGGAGTACGTCAAGGCTGTATATTGTCACCCTGCTGATTTAACTTATATGCAGAGTACATCATGTGAAATGCCAGGCTGGATGAAGCACAAGCTGGAATCAAGATTACCAGGAGAAATATCAATAATCTCAGATACATAGATGACACCACCTTTATGGCAGAAAGCGAAGAACTAAAGAGCCTCCTGATGAACCTGAAAGATGAGAGTGAAAAATTTGACTTTAAACTTAACATTCAGAAAACTAAGATCATGGCATCTGATCCCATCACTTCATGGCAAATAGATGGGAAAACAATGGAAACAATGAGAGACTTTATATTTTTGGGCTCCAGAATCACTGCAGATGGTAACTGCAGCCATGTAATTAAAAGATGCTTGCTCCTTGGAAGGAAAGCTATGACCAACCTAGACAGCATATTAAAAAGCAGAGACATTACTTTGCCGACAAAGGTCTGTCTAGTCAAAGCTATGGTTTTTTCCAGTGGTCATGTATGGATGTGAGTTGGACTATAAAAAAAGCTGAGCACTGAAGAATTGATGCTTTTGAACTGTGGTGTTGGAGAAGACTCTTGAGATCCAACCAGTCCATACTAAAAGAAATCAGTCCTGAATATTCATTGGAAGGACTGATGCTGAAGCTGAAACTCCAGTACTTTGGCCACCTGATGGGAAAAACTGACTGACTGGGAAAGACCCTGATGCTGGGAAAGACTGATGACAGGAAGAGAAAGGGATGACAGAGGATGAGATGGTTGGATGGCATCACCGACTTGATGAACATGAGTTTGAGCAAGCTCCAAGAGTTGGTGATGGACAGGGAAGCCTGGCGTGCTGCAGTCCATGGGGTTGCAAAGAGTTGAACACGACTGACGGACTGAACTGACTGACCTCTCCCCCTAGGCTATGGATCAGACCTCACTGGAGATGGTGTGACTACAGCCCACAGGACAGTGGACTGATCTGCTGGGTTGCCCCAGCCAGAGCTGGTTAACAGTCCCTAGGGAAGCAGGAAGCAACCTTTCACAGTGCAGGCGCATCGTAGCCAGTGGGTAAACACACAGGGGGAGGCAGTGCGCTGATGGTGGTGGAGGCCTGGAGGGTGTGTTGTTTGTCTAGGGAGGATCACAAGAGACAAACCCAGAGAAGAGGACAGACAGGGAAAGTGGGGATGCCAGTGCCCAGGAAAGCCTGGAGTGCATGATATCCCTGGGGGTGGGGGTTTATGATCACAGGCCAGCCTAGAACAGGGGCCACAGAGGGGCCTGTACTGTGGGCCCACGGAGAGGTCAGATCTCTGTCAGATGCCATTGCATTTCACACTTCTGGCCAACAGTACAGCTGCCAGAAAAAAACAGGAGAGCCCCTTGTTTTTTTGTTGTTGTTTGCTTGTTTTTTTTTTAAGATTTTTAAAAATTTATTTTTAATTGGAGGATAATTGCTTTATAATGTTGTGTTGGGTTCTGCCATACAGCCACGTGAATTAGTCATGAGTATACATATATCCTCGCTCATTTGAGCCTCTATTCTTCCCTCCGCGATCACACCTCACAGAGCACTAAGCCGAGCTCCCTGTTTTATATAGCAACTCCCCACTAGCTATCTGTTTTACACATGGTGATGTATCTGTTTCAGTGCTACTGTCTCAGTTCTTCCCACTCTTTCCTTCCCCCAGCTTTGTCCACTATTCCATACTCTACGTCTGTGTCTCTGCTTCTGCCCTGCAGATAGATGCATTGGTACCATTTTTTTTTAGATTCCATGTATATGCCTTAATATACGATATTTGTTTTTCTCTTTCTTACTTACTTCACTCTGTGTAACAGGTCTTAGGTTCATGCACCTCAGTTCAACTGACTCAAATTCATTCCTTTTTATGGTTGAGTAATATTCCATTGTATGTGTGTATGTATGTGTGTGTGTGTGTGTGTGTGTGTATATATATATATATATATACACTACAACTTCTTTATCCATTCAACTGTCAGTGGACATGTAGGTTGTTCCCATGTCCTGGCTATTGTAAATAGTGCTGCAATGACCATTGGGGTACATGTGTCTTTTTCAGTTATGGTTTTCTTAGGGCATATGCCTAGTAGTGGGATTTCTGGGTTATATAGTAGTTTTATTCCTACTTTTTGAGAGATCTCCATACTGCTCAATATCAGAAAAACAAACAGCTATGTCAGAAAATGGGCGAAGACCTAAACTGACATTTCTCCAAAGAAGACATACCAGATGGCCAACAAACACATGAAAATATACTCACCATCTCTCATTATTAGAGAACTGCAAATCAAAACTATAATCAGGTGTCACCTCATACCAGTCAGAATGGCCACTATCTGAAAATCTACGAACAATAAATGCTGGAGAGGATGTAGAGGAAAGCGAACCCTCTTGTACTATTTGTAGGAATGTAAATTGATACAGTCCCTCTTGCTGCAATGTGTCCTCTGAGATGTTTTCACCAGCCTTTGGAACTCTGAACTCTTATTACTAGTAACTTAATCACACTTAGGTTCTAGTATGTTGGCCAAACATTTACCCAAGGTATGTGAACTCTGTTGTATATATACGTATTTATCATTGAAGTCATTAGCTTTAAAAATGGCCTGCAACAAACATTCAATTTATCTTCTCTGGAAAAGATAATACACATTTATATCTATGTATAAAGTAAAGAAAAGCAGACATAATGCTATTGAGGGCCTCAACTGGAGCACGTAGAGACCAATGATAAATTTTACAATGGTTGTTAAAAAATGTAATAAGTTACAGAATGAGGTGTTGGAATTGCTTTCCCACAGGGAAAAATAAGCAGACTTTTAGTTTTCATTGGACTAGGATAATTGTAGAGGTATTTTGCCTGAAGGAAGGAGAATGAACTTGTTAGCTTTTGAGGTTCTTTTCAGATAGGGTCCTGTGAACGTAAGCATACTTATCCTTCAGGGAATATGAAACCTGTCAAACCATATTTATACTATACCCTATGGAATCATAATGAACTATGAGAATAAGACAGTGATTTTAAGTCTGTCTTGAGTATGAATTGGTTAGAGAATATAATGATTCTAGACTCTCTTCCCAGAAAAATGCCTAGGCTTACCTATATTCTAAGTTGTCTACACAATACACAATATCACTGGGATCTTTGAAACCTCTCTTGTTAACTATAGTATAAGATATGGCCAATCAAAGATGTAACAATTTGACTGTGTCTCCTGAAGAAAAGATAAATCAAAGTAATTGCTTGATCTGAATTAAAAAAAGAAAAAATAGAAAGCCAGGCTGTACTTCCAGGATGAATTTTGTAACTAGGTGATTAATTGCTATTTAAAAAAAACATGCTACAGATTCCTTTTCCCTATATTAAGATAGGTAATTTCAAATTTATGAGAGATAACTGGTGTTAAATTTTTCTTTATTATATGCCAAAGTTGCCAGTCTTTAGCCTGGCTTATGCTTTTCATGTTAGCCATGCTTTTCTCATCCACTGCAACCCTGACTCTGCCTCTTGGGTAGGATTGCAGTCCCCATCTAATATCTCCACTATTGATCTCCTAAAATATTTGCTGGATAACTTTTTTTTTTTTAGTGAAATGTCTGGCAGTTCTTCTTGTAAACTTGTAGCCTCCTGAAAAAAAATTTGGGAATTACAGAGATCCAACATATACTCTGCAGTTGATAATATACAAGATCCTCAATATACCTTCTTAAGCATCCTGCATAAGATCAAGGAGCAGCCATTGTGTACACAAACATGCCAGTTTATCACACAGTGTTGTTGTTGTTGTTCAGTTGCTAAGTCGTACCCAACTCTTTGCGACCCTGTGGACTGCAGCATGCCAGGCTTCCCTGTCCTTCATTGTCTTCCTGGAATTTACTCAAACTCATGTCCATTGAATCAGTGATGCCATCCAACCATCTCATCTTCTGCCATCCTCTTCCGTTGCCCTCAATCTGTCCCAAATCAGAGTCTTTTCCTATGAGGTGGCCAAAGTATTGGAGCTTCAGCTTCAACATCAGCCCTTCCAATGAATATTCAGGGTTGATTTCCTTTGGGATTGACTGATTTGATCTCCTTGCTGTCCAGGGGACTCTCAAGAGTCTTCTCCAACACCACAATTCAGAAGCATCAATTCTTTGGCGCTCAGCCTTCTTTATGGTCCAGCTCTCATATTTATACATGATTACTGGAAAAACCATAGCTTTGACTATACAGACCTTTGTCGGCAAAGTGATGTCTCTGCTTTTTTAGTAGGCTGTCTAGTATGCTGTCTAGGTCACAGCTTTTCTTCCAGGGAGCAAGTATCTTTTAATTTCATGGCTACAGTCATCATCTGCAGTGATTTTGGAGCCCAAGAAAATAACACCTGTCACTGCTTCCACTTTTTCCTTATCTTTTATTAAGTGATGGGACTGCATGCCATGATACAGTTTTTTGAATGTTGAGTCAGTGCAATGTAGAAAATTTTGTGCTATATTTCTAAGTTCCATGGGGCCGGAGGGAATAACTAACTACATTATTTGGGGCAAAGAAGAAGGGCAACATTTACCTTCTTAATCATTTTGAGTGCATAGTTCACTGGTATTAAATACATTCATAATGTTGTGCAGTCATCACCACTCTGTCATTCTTCTCGTCTTTTAAACTTAAAATTCTACCTACTAAATAATAACTGTCCAATCCCCACTCCCCACAGCCCTTATCAACCACCATTCCATTTTCTGTCTCTGTGATTTTGACTGTTCGAAACACTCATATAAGTAGAGTCATATAACATTTGTCAGTTTATGAATGGCTTCTTTCTTTTGTCATAATATCCTCGAGGTTCATCTGTATTAGCATATGTCAGAATTTCCTCCCTTTTTACGGCTGAATAATATTCTGTTGTATGTCTAGGCCACATTTTGCTTATTCATTCATCTGTTGCTGGACACACTTGGGTGGCTTTCCAGTTTTAGCTATTGTGAATAACGCTACTATGAACATGGATGCACAAATATCTTTTGGAGACTCTGCACCAATTTTTTTGACTATACCCAGAAATGAATTACTAGATCCTATGGTAATTCTAATCAAGTTCTTTGCCCAGTTATTAATTATGTTGTTTGTTTTTATGTTGTTGAGTATTAGAAACTCCCTGTATATTCTGAATGTTAATCCATTATCAAATATGTTATGAAAATACTTTATGACATTCTGTGGATTGCCTTTTTACTCTGCTGATATTGTCTTTTGATGGACAGTTTTAAAAACTTTTCATAAATTTTCATGATTTGCCTAATTTCTCACTTGTTGCCTGTATGTTTTGTGTCATATCCAAGAAATCATTGCCAAATCTGGTATCATGAAGTTTTTTCCATATGTTTCTTCCAAGAATTTTATAGTTTTAGGTCTTACATTTAGGTGTTTCATTAACTTTTGAGTTTATTTTTGTGTGTGGTGTTAGATAAGGGTCCAACTTCATTCTTTTGAATGTGCACATCCAGTTTTCTCAGAACCATTTGTTGAAAAGATTGTTTTTTCCCATTAAATGGTCTTCATACCCTTGTTAAAAATTATTTTACTACATATGTGGGGGTTTATTTCTGGAATCTCTCTTTTGTTGATCTGTATGTCAGTCTGCATGCTGTTACCATATGTGTTTGATCGTTGTAGAGTAAATTTCAAAATCTAGAAGTCCAGCTGTGTTGTCCTTCTTCAAGATTGTTTTGGCTGTTTTGGGTCATTTGAAGTTACATATGGATTTTTGGATGGGGTTTTCTATTTCTGCAAAAAACTTAATTGGGATTTTGAGAAGGATTGCATCAAGTCTGTAGATTGCTTTGGGTAATATTGCTGTGTATTATTTTGATTGATTTTCATATACTGAACCATCTTTGCGTTCCAGGAGTAAAGCCCACTTGTTCATGGCATTTGATACTTTAATCTGCTGATGAGCTTGGTTTTCCAGAATTTTGTTGAAGAGTTTTGCATCAGGGGTCATCAGGGTTATTCATCTATAGTTCTATATTTTATAATGTCTTTTTCTGGGTTTAGAATCAGGATAATGCTGGACTCATGGAATATGTTAGATGTTCCCTTCTCTTCAAATTTTGGGAAAAGTTTGAGAAGAATTAGTATTAGTTCTTTTTAAAATGCTTGACATAATTCATTAGTGAAACCCTGAAGTGTTTGGGGCACTAAGATCCTGCAAGCTGCAAGGTGTGGCCAAAAATATAAATAAATAAAAGGAAAAATAGACTTTAAACAGTCACATTATCTCAGTTGGCATCTAGCATGGGCAGCTGAATTGGTGTTGGAGGTGTAGCTGAGGACCCTGGTGGCTCAGGCAGTAAGGAATCTGCCTGCAATGCGAGCAAGCTGGGTTCAATCCCTGAGTCAGGAAGATCCCCTGGAGAAGGGAATGGCAACCCACTCCCTTACTCTTGCCTGGGAAATCCCATGGACAGAGGAGCCTGGTGGGCTACATTCCATGGGTCGTAGAGTCAGACACGATTGAGCAGCTAACACTTTGACTTTGTGTAGCCAACGCGCCGGCCTTGTTTGTGCGCCTTCACTTCCTCCTGTGGTGTCTTGGCTCTCTGTTGTGGTCTGCAGAGACTTTATACTGATTCAGCCTCCTTGCTAGTTACAGTTCTGTTCACATTTTCTACTTCTTCATGATTCAGTCTTGGAAGATTTTGTGTTTCTGGGAATTTTTTCAGCAGAATTGTTTTTGTAGAAATTGTTTAATTTGTTCTAAAATGTTCATGGAATACAAAGAATCTTAGTATAGCCAAGGCAACTATGGAAGAAAATCAAGTTGAAGGGTTTAACAGTACCTCATGTCAAGATGTACGTGAAGTTATTATCATCAAAATGGGGATATATTGGTGGAAAGATGCTTTTGAGGTTTGTGGATATGTTTCTTATCTTGATTGCTATATGTTAGAAATATGTACAGTTTTTTTTGCTTGCCAATTATGCTTGAAGGAAACCTTTAAAAAATAAAGTCCCTTTGAAGTTACTCTATTATTATCATTTCTTCCAGAATGAATTTCCTGGTAGTCTTTGTGTTCAGTGGTCTTCTTCATTTTAGGCTTCCTTCCTAGTCAGACTTGTTAAGAGTAGAAGTTATTTGTACTGCATAATGCTGCTGTTTCTTTTCTCTGCACTAATGCCTTGCAATGATACTATGGTTACCTTGACTGCTCTGGGTCCCCAAACTCCCATATTATGGTGATACTGGATATATCACAAATCTAGACACCAAGCCTGTTGAGGGCTTGGCACAGGTTCTGTTGCTGCTGTTTTCAATAGAGCAGCTTCATTTATTCATGAAAGCCCCAAGACTGGAACAGCTATTTCAGCTTCCTTTGGTGGACAGGGAACTCCAGCCTCCACTTCACATTCTGGGCCTGACTTTTGTCCTAGCCCCAACGTGGGCTCTGGCCCCAATTATATTGGTGTTTCTAGTTGCTGCTTCTAACAGCTTTTGAACCTCAAGCTTCTATGTGTTTGTTTTATTTGTGATCCACAAAGATATTTCTCTGTATCTTAATTCTTTTTTTCTTCTTTTAGTTGTTACGCAGTTGTTGGTGCACAATTTGAAGTCACACACTGTCTTGACTAAAAGTCACTTGTCCATTTCCCAGCTTTATTACCAGCACTTTCAAAATGCTTGGCCACCACAAGCTCTCAATAAATAATTGTGGAGTACATGGATAAGATCCAACAAGTGCCAAAACCTAGTTACGAAACAAAATTGTAATACGAGCTGATTTATGTCATGCTGTATGTATGTGTATTTAAAGACACCAAAAGAAGGGAGGGTAGGGTGATTTATACCAAAGATTTAACAGGGTATTTCTCGAAAGTTTTTTTATTAAAATATTGGTTTAGGATGTGAGTCATAAAACAGAAAGGTTTAATGTAATGAGGTGGGACAAGGATCCCCCCAAGGGGGCACAAAACAGCGGACATTCAGCCTCAGCCTTGGAAGCATTCTCCACTCAAGAGTGTCCGTACCTTGGAGGGAGCTGTCACACCGCACCAGTGGGGACCAAAGAGTCTTCTTGCTCTGCCCAGAGTGGAGAGTGTGAGGCCCGGAAGCTCAACAAGGAAGCTGCTTAGTCTGGCTCTTTCCACTCTCGAGATATCTGACATTCTCTCCATCAGATGGAGAATTGTACCTGGAGTGTAATTTTAGCTTCAGAATCTTGAGTATTTTTCATAATACACTGTATCATTTTTAGTAAACAGTGAGGTTCCCCCCCCTAAATTTAGGATTTGAAATCCGAGTCGGATCTGACAGGTAACTCCATGCTTCTTGGATGATTCGGAAGCAGGTATCTCTCCATCCTCTCTTCCAGTGGCCAGCTCAGTAGGAAAACTTCATAAATATTCACCAGCTCTGCAACTCAAGTTTCTCACAGTAGCTGCTACAACAGAATTCACTCTTTAATTCTGCCAGTAAAGGTCAACATGCTGTTCTGTTCTGTGGAGATGATGAGCAGTTTGGTTGGATTTCCTGTGGCAATAAATCGACCCTGTAGTGCTATAATAAACTGTATTTCAGTCCTCCAAAATAAGCAGCTAGGTATGTCTCAAAAGAGCATGAAAGTTCATTTGGAATTTAAAAATGTTGTTGTTCTACTTTGAGACTCTGTAAGTTACATGTCTTGGCACCTATGTTGCATCCATGAAATGATAAGAATAGTGATTTCTTTTAGGAAGAAAACAGGTGAAGTTTGTTTTTTTATGTACAGAAAGGTATTTTTTTGGGGGGGAGGCATGATTTGCTAATCAATTAATTATTTTTAAAGATATTGTTCCTTTTTTATTGCAATACGGTTGATTGACAGCATTGTATCACTTTCAGGTGTACAGCACAGTGATTCATATATACATATATACTTTTTTCAGATTCTTTTCACCTATAGGTTGTTGCAAAATATTGAGTATAGTTCCCTGTGCTGTACAGTAGGTCCTTGTTTACCTGTTTAGTACTATGTATATGTTAATTCCAAATTCCTAATTTATCCCTCCCCCTGCCCTGTTTGCCCTTTGCTAACTGTAACTTTACTTTCTATGTCTATGGATCTATTTCTGGTTTGTAAATACGGTCATTTGTATCTTTTTCTTAGATTCCACATATGAGCAACAGCATGTGATATTTGTCTTTCTCTGTCTGAGTTCCTTCACCTAGTACGATAAGCTCTGGGTCTATCCAGATTGCTACAAATGGCAATAGTTCATTCTTTTTTTAGAGTTGCGTAATAATCCATTCTTGATGCCCTTTTGAGTAGATATGTCACAAGCAGCAGCCCCTGGGCCTGCTCTCTAATTACTGTCAAAGAGCATAACCACCTGGTCCCCCTTTCCAAGCAGGACATTATGGGCAGACGGGCTCTAACATGTCCTTATCCAATGGCCCAGCACAGCCATTTGACACAATATGTAAAGGCACCTTTTTCATCCAATTTATCTGAAAGATTCACCAGGGAGTTGAATTGACCATTTGTCACCTACAAGTGAGTAATTGGACCAGAGGAGTTCTTCTGGCCCTTTCAAGTTCTATCATTCTAAAATTCACTCAAGAGATAATGCAAAATACTTAGTAGCAGAAAAGGGGTAATATTTTTCCAAAAATATTCTCAAGGAATCTTTGTGCATGCAGTTCCATGTTCCTACTTGTAAGGTACCACTTGGGCCAGAAAGTAATTGTATTCATATTTAGTTCAAAGTTAGGATTTATTCTCACTTGAATCCTAACAATTTTAGACTTATTTTGGGGCCATGTCTACATGATCTGGTAAAACAGATTGAGACTCATCAACCTTGACTGATTTGAACTTGTTAGCGTACTTGTTAGGAATGTGTGCTGTTGTGGATTGTGTGCCTGTGTGTGTACCTTCTATTAGTTATTTTTATTTTCATTTTGATTGGATTCCCTAGGGTCATTAGTAGTCAGGTTTCCATAATTTCTGTCTATCCTTGGAACTGAACCATCTTCAGGAACAATAGTGGGGCATCACTAAAGACTTGCCATGTAGAATTCACTTCCTGTCATCATTCTGCCATCAAGAGCATGCCTGTTGGACTATATACATTCAAGTGCAGTAGACAAACACTCATTTTACAGAGAATTAAATGTGAGTATAAACTGTTTGGTTGAGCTTTTCCTGTCTTTCTTTTCTGTCAGTGTGAATTGAAGGGTTAAGTTTTCAGCCCATAAATTTTTTTTTTAATAAGTGTGGTTTCACACATAATTAAAGATACACTTGAGGCAAAAATAGGAAACTCACATTTCATGTAAATGAAACCTCAAAGCAGTTTGGAATGTGGAGACCAAGATAATTACAAAATCCATCATGCAGAAACACTGCAAATACAGACAATTCAATGTGTTACCCAGTTATCAGTTTCTCTTAATTTATCACTGAGAGAAAAACAAATTGAATATTTGATAGCTAACCTCATTTTTCCTGTACCAGTAATTGTTTAAAATTGAATATTTGATAGCTAACCTCATTTTTCCTGTACTAGTAATTGTTTAAAAATCAAGTTCAAAACACTTTGAGCATTAACACTGGGAAAATATAAAGTACCAAAATGTAAAATAATAATAAAATGTTTTTTATGCTGGAACATCACATATATGATACCAAAAAGTGCAAATGAAAAATTTTTTAAAAATTATTTGATAATCTTGATTTATGGGCAGAACAGCTCCCTTCTGAGTTTTTGTTTTTAAGGTGAAACATTGTTTCTGGTGTGCCTTTGAGAGTGTTTCTGGAAGAGACTAGCATTTGAACAGTAAACTCAGTAAAGCAGATTGTCTTACTGATGTGAATAGGCATCACTCAACTGTTTGATGGCCTGCATAGAACAAAAAGGCAGAGGAAGGCATATTGCTGTGCACTTGAGCTGGGATGTCCATCTGCTGCCATCATCCATTGGAACTCCTGGATCCTGGGTCTTCAGACTCAAACTAGGGTTTGCACCGTTGGCTCTCCTGGTTTTCAGAGCCTTTGGATTTGGATAAAAACTATACCATCAGCTTTCCTGGGCTTCGAGCTCTTGTATGGCAAATCCATGGAACTTCTCAGCCTCCATAACCATGGGAGCCAGTCCTTCACAATAAATCTCTTTCTGCATAATTTTGTATCTCCTGTTGGCTCTTTCTCTGGAGAATCCTGTCTAATATACTTGTTGAAAAGGCTGTAAATGTAAAATTTTAATATGTATTGCCATATTGCCATCCCTAAAAGGTAGACTACCATTTTCATGCTCACTAAAAGAAAGGCTGCCCATTTCCCCACAGCCTTGCTGATACTGAGTTTTATGAAATTACGTCATTTTGTTTTTCTTATAGATGACATTTTGTATGTCTTTGGTGTTTTGTATTTATTTAATTTTTAATGTAATTTAACATCTTTGGTGGGTTTGTTAGCCACTGGTGTATCTTTTTCCATAAATTCCTTTAGTGTATTCTTTGCTGATTTATTTTCTGTTTAGTTTACTCTTTTCTGTTGAGTTTTAAGAATTCTTTGTCTAGTAAGATGTTTATTATTTTGTCATAACAAATATACCTTTTATTTTCTTTCTGTATTTCTAATTTTTTTGGTACTTTAGCTCTAAAGGTAGTTTTCATTTAGTTGTCACTTTTATCAGTTTTTCTTTATGACTTTTGAATTTTATGTCATCTTTTAAAAGGTCTTCCCATTCCAAGAATATAAATATACTCATCTGTATTTTCTTCTGGTACTTTCATGATTGATTGTTTTCTACCTTTAGGTATTTGGTTTAGTCTGGATTATTATTTTGTTGTAAGGAGTAGGGTGGGCATCTATGTGGCAGTATATTTGTAAAAGATTTCAAACATCACATACTATTAAGATTTTGTTTTGTATTCTTTGGCATATAATTGTTAGGTTAGTGGGAGTAGCACCTACATATCCTATGAAAATACCATTTCTTTTAATACAGTTGGTTCTATTTGTTCTTTGCACCACAGTCATTACATAATTGGGAGTAGTTTGTGTTCTAAGACACAGTAGGAAAACATGTCCTGTGAAAATAGCATCTCTTTGACCTAATTGGATATCTCCCTAATAAAACTATGGGGATGAAACCATAGTGATTCTTTTATAGCACAGGAAAGAAGGTGAGAGTAGTAGCCGCCAAGCAGGAGAGCTGTGCTGATACGCACCCCCACCCCCGCACCAGGGATCACCAGAAGAGCCTTCCTTTTACATTGTGTGATCCTGCAGAGAAACTAGCATTTTCAGTGTGAAAAGACAGCTTTTCTCCATTGATTCATCAAGCAGAAATAGTCATGATCAAGACATTTGGGGTGATGATGAAAACTCCATTTAAAGTCAAGAGGTGTTATGGATAACATAACTTGACGTGTGTGTGTGTATGTGTGTGTGTATATGTACTTTATATCTACTTTAATGTCATGCTGGTTGCATTTTACTTTCTCAGTGTTGGTCTTTAATGTCTAGGCTTCCTGTAGTGTATGCTCGATTTTTAAACTGTGGAAACTGCTGTTGCTTTGTCTTCCACGGGGCGAATAGCCCTAATGATACTGAACTCTGGATTTATAGGTAATAGCAACAAAAAGGGAAATGGTTATATCTCTTAAAGGGAGAAACAAAACTATATTAGTTGATTGATTCTACAGTCCATGTGAGGCTGTCTGGGGCTTCCCAGGTGGCACAGTGGGAAAGAATGTGCCTGCCAATGCAGGAGAAGCAGGAGATCCGGGTTAGGTCCCTGAGTCAGGAAGATCTCCTGGAGGAGGAAATGGCAACCGACTCCAGTATTCTTGCCTGGAAAAATTCTATGGACAAAGGAGCCTGGTGGAATACAGTCCATAGGGTCACAAAAGAGTCGGACACAACTGAACACACGTGCACGAGAGGCTGTTTGGCCAGACACATGGTATTTCCATGATGCAGCTGGGTCATCTCTGGACACCCATTCATTTAATTGTGGTCGAGTTGGCTTCTTTGGTTACCAGATGAAAGGCTTTGGGCAAGTTAGTAAGTCTCCATTTCCATGTCAAAAAAAGGAGGAAATTTTAACACCTCATGGGGTTTTAGGAAAACTAAAGGAACAGTGTGTGAAGAGCTCATGTCACAGCACTTGGCACGCAGTAACTGTTACCATCACTGTGTTCTTTCTCTCTCTGTTATATCCGTCCTGATGGTGGGCTTATCTTTATTACTCAGCAATATATTAACATGCGGTGAAAAACCATCATGGCTACCACCTCCAAATGCAATTCCCAGGTGCCTTTAGAAATGAACTGCATTTAAAAGATGAGCAGTAAAGACTCTGAGTTTGTTTTTGCCACCCCGAAAAAAAAAAAATTGATCTTATACAAATTCAGAAAGCCTGTCTGTGCATCATTTTTGAAGCAGAAAAATAATGTTGATATTTAGTAATATGGATATTTAGCCATGACTGTGATGCAGTGAAGTTAGCAGTTTTGATAATGATGTTTGGCTTTTTTGTTTTGTTTAGTGCCTGCAAAATTATCCTGCCTACGGCTCCCAGAGGCCCTTCCCATACAGCATGTTCTGTAATCATATTACTGATCTCATAAACATCTATCTCTTACTGTAATAAACTCTCTTTGTGAACAGCCTCATTATTGTGCTGAAATAATGGACCCCAGGGTATTTCCAGCAATTTCATTGTAGCTCTAAAGTGAGCTGACCTGATGGCACTGTTGGTGGGAAAACTACCACTTCAGCTCCAATGAGCGAGCACACACCACAGACGTGCAAGGGGCAGAGCCTCCCAGTAAAGCTGCTTTAGGGACAACAAAATCCTACAGCTTAATACTTGAGACCAACAGTCTCACTTTCATTTTAATTCTGAACCAGTCTCTTTGAATAAATGAACTGTTAGTTTGTGAAGCTGAGACTTTGCCGTATGGAGTTTATGCACACTGTCTGGGTAATAAAGCCATAACTATGATTAACCAGTTTTATGCAGAGAATTTTCTTCTTCCAGTTGTAAAAATTGCCTGGTTTGGTAAGTTTTTACTGTTAGGAAGTGGTTTTTTAATTTTATTAGCTTGGTAATTTTACCATAAAATATCCATTCATTTATTGGAAATAAAATCTGTTTTTAGAGATGAATGTATTATAGCCTATACATTTTCTTTTGGAGTATATTCTCTACCTCAAACCTCTACTATTTACATATAAGCTTTGCAGAAAGGGATTGTTTTAGCATAAAGAGGACTCCAGGTGTTTTTCAATATCCAGGATTCAGCAAACAGTCATTTTTGCAGAATTCTAAACTATAATTCTATAATACATTTTTAAAAATTCAGGTCTCTTTCTACATTATTTGATGGCCATAAGAAATTATGACAGTCTGTTGAAGAAACTATTATATGCTACCTTAGTCCTTCTTACCTTCTCCAGCCATTGTCATTTGTTATAGTGAGTCTTGCGTTTGCCTTTTGTTAGTGAGGGTCATTACAGAGGGTACTCAGGAAATTGCCCCTGTTTAAAATTTTAGGGATATTTTTCTCTTTCTGACTTGCTTCACTCTGTATAACAGTGTCTAGGTTCATTCATGTCTCTACAAATGACCCAGTTTCGTTCATTTTTATGGCTGAGTAATATGTACCACATCTTCTTTATCCATTCTTCTGTTGATGGACATTTAGGTTGCTTCCACGTCTTGGCTATTATAAATAGTGCTACTATGAACATTCAGGTATGACCTAAATCAAATCCCTTATGACTACACAGTGGAAGTGAGAAATAGATTTAAGGGACTAGATCTGATAGACAGAGTGCCTGATGAACTATGGATGGAGGTTTGTGACATTGTACAGAAGACAGGAATCAAGACCATCCCCAAGAAAAAGAAATGCAAAAAAGCAAAATGGCTGTCTGAGGAGGCCTTAAAAATAGCTGTGAAAAGACGGGAAGCGAAAAGCAAAGGAGAAAAGGAAAGATATACCCATTTGAATGCAGAGTTCCACAGAATAGCAAGGAGAGATAAGAAAGCGTTCCTCAGCGATCAATACAAAGATATAGAGGAAAACAACAGAATGGGAAAGACTAGAGATCTCTTCAAGAAAATTAGAGATACCAAGGGAACATTTCATGCAAAGATGGGCTCAATAAAGGACAGAAATGGTAGGGACCTAACAGAAGCAGAAGATATTAAGAAGAGGTGGCAAGAATACACAGAAGAACTGTACAAAAAAAATCTTCACAACCCAGATAATCACGATGGTGTGATCACTCACCTAGAGCCAGACATCCTGGAATGTGAAGTCAAGTGTGCCTTAGGAAGCATCACTACGAACAAAGCTAGTGGAGGTGATGGAATTCCAGTTGAGCTATATCAAATCCTCAAAGGTGATGCTGTGAAAGTGCTGCACTCGATATGCCAGCAAATTTGGAAAACTCAGCAGTGGCCACAGGACTGCAAAAGGACATTTTCATTCCAATCCCAAAGAAAGGCAATGCCAAAAAATGCTCAAACTACCCCACAATTGCACTCATCTCACAGGCTAGTACAGTAATGCTTAAAATTCTCCAAGCCAGGCTTCAGCAATACGTGAACCGTGAACTTCCAGATGTTCAAGCTGGTTTTAGAAAAGGCAGAGGAACCAGAGATCAAATTCCCAACATCCGATGGATTATCGAAAAAGCAAGAGAGTTCCAGAAAAACATCTATTTCTGCTTTATTGACTATGCCAAAGCCTTTGACTGTGTGGATCAAAATAAACTGTGGAAAATTCTGAAAGAGATGGGAATACCAGACCACCTGACCTGCCTCTTGAGAAACCTGTATGCAGGTCAGGAAGCAACAGTTAGAACTGGACATGGAACAACAGACTGGTTCCAAATAGGAAAAGGAGTATGTCAAGGTTGTATATTGTCATCCTGCTTATTCAACTTATATGCAGAGTACATCATGAGAAACACTGGGCTGGAGGAAGCACAAGCTGGAATCAAGATTGCCGGGAGAAATATCAATAACCTCAGATATGCAGATGACACCACCCTTATGGCAGAAAGTGAAGAACTAAAGAGCCTCTTGATGAAAGTGAAAGTGGAGAGTGAAAAGTTGGCTTAAAGCTCAACGTTCAGAAAACTAAGATCATGGCATCTGGTCCCATCACTTCATGGCAAATAGATGGGGAAACAGTGGCTGACTTTATTTTTCTGGGCTCCAAAATCACTGCAGATGGTGATCGCAGCCATGAAATTAAAAGACGCTTACTCCTTGGAAGGAAAGTTATGACCAACCTAGATAGAATATTAAAAAGCATAGACATTACTTTGCCAACAAAGGTCCGTCTAGTCAAGGCTATGGTTTTTCCAGTAGTCATGTAGGGATGTGAGAGTTGGACTATAAAGAAAGCTGAGCACTGAAGAATTGATGCTTTTGAACTGTGGTGTTGGAGAAGACTGTTGAGAGTCCCTTGGACTGCAAGGAGATCCAACCAATCCATCCTAAAGGAAATCAGCCCTGAATATTCATTGGAAGGATTGATGCTGAAGCTGAAACTCCAATACTTTGGCCACCTCATGTGAAGAGCTGACTCATTGGAAAAGACCCTGATGCTGGGAAAGATTGAGAGCAGGAGGAGAAGGGGACGACAGAGGATGAGATGGTTGGATGGCATCACCGACTCGATGGACATGGGTTTGGGTGGACTTCGGGAGTTGATGATGGACAGGGAGGCCTGGCGTGCTGCAATTCATGGGGTGGCAAAGAGTCGGATACGATTGAGCAACTGAGCTGACTGACTGACTATGAACATTGAGGTCGTGTATGTGTTTTGAATTAAGGTTTCTTTCAGTATATGCTCAGGATTAATGCATATATGTGAAATCTAGAAAATGCATAGATGATCTTATTTGTAGAGCAGAAATAGAGACACAGATGTAGAAAACAGGTATATGGATATCGAGAGGGAAGTAGGTGGTGAATTGGCCGGCTGGAGTTGACACATATATACTATTGATACTATGTATAAAATAAAGTAGATAACTGATGAGAATATACTACACAGCACAGGGAACTCTGCAGCATGTGCCTTATGTGTGTCTACTTACCACATCACTCGACTTAACTCCCCAAATTAGATGTAATCATTTTATATTGTTAGGTTAATTATGTGCCTATTATGGCTTGCAATTGTAATTATCTTTTATTTTTTTGTCTGGCTATTCATTGTGAAAACTAATAAACATCTTTTACTGTTGTGATTATGTAACATTGATTTTAATACCATTGTATCATGATCGGTCAACCAGAATATAATAGAATTCTGTAACATAAAACTACCATTTAATAGAAGAACCTGTGATCACTTTTTAAAATTCAGATGCACATTAGAATTATCTTGGAATTTTTCTGAAAAATATAAAATGCCCAGGTATTTTTCTTTTTTTTCCTCCAAATCTCCAGTTGTGATTCGAGTGAGCAGCCATGTTTAGAAACAACTGGACTGTGTGATAGTCTTTTATCCAGTTTGTTTCATATTCTAGTCAGTGCTACTATTTCATTTAGTTTATGTTTTGCAATTTCTCTGTCTCTTTTTTTAGTTGTTCTTTCTCAAGCCTTTATCAAATGTAGTAAGCAGAAAAGCTTTTGTGTACATGTATATATAATAATATGTATAATATATCTATTTTAGAAAACTTACGAATTTTTGCTCAGCTAAAAAATTTATGACATTTTGGTTCCACTTTTTTAACTAATTATGACTTAGAATGCTAGATTTCTAATTTGTATTCACTCAAAATTTTGATATACTTCTGTCTATTCTGGCATCTAGTGTTACTGCTAAAGTCTAGAAGGCTTATTATTTTAGAGATTTAAAAAAAAATTTCATTGAGGCTTGAAACTTCTAATCCAATTCTGAAAATACAAAGCAATACTATGTTGTAAAAAAAAAAAAAAAAAAATTAACACGTGATACAGTATTATTAACTAAAGTAGAGATTTTTCTTCAAATTTCACAAAACTTTATGCTAGTGTCCATTATTTGTGTTCATACCTTATTTAAGATTCCACATTGTATTTAGTTACATTGAGCAACTTCCAGCATGCAACAAATTCTGATAAATTCTTGTTTCATTTTTATTCTGTTGCACATTATTTTCTACTTTTCCTGGTTATGGTTTCTTAGATACTCCCATCATTTAAAAGTAGACATTTGATTTCCAAATACATGGGGTTAAGTATCTTTGATAGTAATTTCTCATTTAAAAGCTTTCTTCTCTGTAGTTACCCTTTGTGTTTTTTCAGTTTTCTAACTTTATTGAGGCTTTTAATGGCTAAGTCAAGGATCTCTCTTGGTAAACGTCAGATTGCACTTGAAAATATATGGGTTATTTTCAAATATTGTTTGATGCTGATTTCTACGTAATTCCACAGTGATAAGAGAGCAGATGCTGTATAATTTCAATACCTTTAGGCTGTGAAATTTTTGCACCTTGTTTTATGTCCGTGGTTGAATTCCAGTGTCTGCTGGTTTATAATCTGTGAGAGTTTGAATAACATCTGTATCCTACTGGTGTGTAAAAATTATGTGCTGTGCTGCGCTTAGTTGCTTAGTCGTGTCTGACTCTTTGCGACCCCATGGACTGTAACCTGCCAGGCTCCTCTGTCTATGGGTATTCTCCAGGCAAGAATACTGGTGGGTTGCCATGCCCACCTTCGGGGGATCTTCCCAACCGAGGGATCGAACTCAGGTCTCCCGCATTTCATGCAGATTCCTTACCATCTGAGCCACCAGGCAAGCCTGTGAAAATTGTGTAAGTCTTATTCTTGCCTGGAGAATCCCAGGGACGGCGGAGCCTGGTGGGCTGCCGTCTATGGGGTCGCACAGAGTCGGACACGACTGAAGCGACTTAGCAGTAATAACGCTGAATTGGTTCATTGCTCTTCAGGTCTACTTTGTCCTACTTTTCTGTCCATTCTGTTAAGTTTTGAAAGTTTGATACTGAAACTTCAACTAAAAATCTGAATTTATCTACTTAAAAAATAATTGTAGTATATAGTGGAACTATGTGTAATTTGGTTCTGTGTTTTCCAAGTCTCCTGCAAATGTGGTATAATACTTTCAATAATTTAAAAAATAAAAAAGAAATATAATTTAGAAAAGCAAAAATTCAGTCAAGTGTCAAGGATTGTAAAAATGATCTAGGAGACATTCAAAGAACAAAAGTTCAAAAAAGAAAACCGTAATTACAGAATATAAACCAATAAAAAGACAAAATAGCATATTGAGCAAAGCTAAATGGATAATGAAGATGACGAAGTCAAGAAAATTTTTTTTTAGAAAGGTTAAAGAGAAAAGGCAGATTGCCAATCCACATTCCAATCATTCTGACAGTGGATCGTTCAGGAGTATTAATAGAAACCAGAAGATGATGGAGTGCTTTATAACAGGTCTGAGAAATAATGATGCACTTTGAAGTATCTGTTAAACTAAATAATCATTTTCACACACACACGCAAGACATTGTTACCAATAGACCTGCAACTTAAAAAACAACAGTTACTGAGAAACTCAGTATACTGGATAAATTAGGGTTTGGAGGAGAGTTAAGGGTATGCAGAGGAGCCTAAAACTGCATTTGTTGGATCATCAGTAATTACTTTGCCGTATTCCATAGATCTTTATGTTTGAGAGACTTCATCGCAATTTAAAAAGTGATTATAGTATGAGAAAATAGATACTAAAAACACCACAGTGTCATTAATGATGATTTAAGAATACTGTCTGAGAATTTAAAGGAAGAAGAAAAGGAAAAGAAAAATAGATCAGAGGACTTCCGTGGTGGTCCCGTGACTAAGACTCCGCGCTCCCAATGCAGGGCGCTGTGGTTCCATCCCTGCTTGGGGAAGGAGATCCCACATGCTGCAGCTGAAGAGTCTGCATGCTAGTAGAGTGGAAGTGTTAGTCGCTCAGTCGTGTCCAACTGTTTGTGAACCCGTGGACCCCTGCCAGGCTCCTGTGTCCATGGCATTTCCCAGGCAAGCGTACTGGAGTGGGTTGCCATTTCCTTCTCCAGGGGATCTTCCCCACCCAGGGATCGAACCTGGGTCTCCTGCATGGAAGGCAGATTCTTTACCATCTGAGCCACCGGGGAAGCCTACAACTAAAATATCCCGAAACTAAAAAGATCCCACATGCCACAACTCAGACCCAGCACAGCCAAATTAATTAATTATTTTTTTTGATAAGGAAGGGACGACTAGAGCATTTATAAGGAAGGCGAGCTTCCCCGTCTTAAGTGGGGAAAGTGTTTCAGTGGTTGGAGAATATTAAGAGCCATAAAAGGAAGACAAAACGAGAATGAAGAGAAAGTTCCAGCTGATATATACGTACATAATATAAAAACTTAGAATCAACTTGTTGATTTCTACCGAAACAAACAAACAAACAAAAAACCCTATTGGGATTTCGGTTGGGATTACGTTTAGTCTTAATTTGGAGAGAATGGCATTTTAACAAAATTGCCTTTCCACTCATGAATGCGGTGTATCCCTTCACTTATTTGGGTCCTCCTTAATTTATCTCAGCAATAATTTGTATTTTTAAGTGTATAGGTCTTTTATCTTTTGTCAGACTTATCCCTGAATATTTCAGTTTTTTGATTGTTATGGTACATGATATTATTTTTTGTGAGTACCTCTTATATTTATTGATGGATATTTAGGTGGTTTGTAGTTTTTTCAATTACAGCAATGCAATGAATAACTTTGTACATGCAAATATACTCACATCTGATTATTTCCCTTTAATTTTTTTATTATTGTAGTTGCTATGCAGTATTATATTGATATCATAGTATAGGTATACAATATAGTGATTCATACTTTTTAAAGGTTGTACTCCATTTATATTTATTGTAAAATATTGGTTATATTCCTCACATCGTACAATATATCCTTGTAACTTACATCATACAGAATAGTTTGTACCTCTTAATTTCCCTCTCCTATATTGGCTCTCATCCCTACCCTTTCCCCATTGGTAAACACTAGTTTTTTCCTCCATATTTGTGAGTCTGTGTCTTTTTTGTTGTCTTCACTAGTCTGTTGTATTTTTAAGATTCTACATAAAAGTGATAGCATACTGTATTTCCTTTCTCTGACTTATTTCACCGAGCATAATACCCTCCAAGTCCATCCAGGTTGCTGCGAATGGCAAATTTCATTCTTTGTATGGCCAAGTAGTATTCCATTGTTGTGTGTGTGTGTGTGTGTGTGTATAGTGCGTCTTCTTTATCCATTCATCTGTCGATGGGCACGTGGGTTTCTGTTGTGCCTCGGCAATAGCAAGTGTCGCTGCTCTGGACTTTGGGCTGCATGTATCTGTTCCAGTTCGTGTTTTTGCTTGTAACTTTTAAACTCATTTTTGGACTCTAGTAGATTGTTTGTGAATTCCACTGAATTTTCTACATCAAGAATCATGCCTTCTGCAAATAAGCAGTTAAGTCTTCTTTTCCAATCTGGATTTCTTAGATTTATTTATTTGTTTGTTTGTTTATTCATTTTGGCCTGGCTGCACTGGCCAGAACCTGCCCTGTTGAGTGGATGGAGGTGGTGAGAGCCGATGTTCCTCTCTGTCTTCCTGATCAGGATGAGGCGTTCAGTCCCTGACGTGTTTTTATCCCCTTCTACTCCTTGTTTGCCGAGTTTTTGTTAGAAACAGGTGTTGCATATTGTTAAATACTTTTTCTATTGAGATGATTGTGGTTTTTCTTTTTAAATTATTAATATATTATGGGTTGACTGTATCCCTTAAAAAAGATGTGCTAAAACCCTCACCCCCCAGTACCTCAGAATGTGACCTTAGTTGGAAGTAGGATCATGTACATAACTGGTTAAGATGAGGTCATACTGGAATAGTGAGGGCTCCCTGACCCACTATTACTGGTGTCCTTATAAGAAGATGGCCCTACGAAGCCAGAGACACAAGGGAGAATACCGTGTGATGCTGGAAGCAGAGACTGGAGTTCTGCCACAGGCGAGGCACATCTGGGACTCTCAGAGGCTGGACGAGGCAGGAAGGATTCATGCCTGGAGGCTTCAGAAGGGGCATGGCTCTGTCCCCTCCGTGATATGAGACTTCTAGTCTCCAGAACTACAAGATCAGTTTTTGTTTTTTTAGCCCTCTCAATTTGTGGTCCTTCATTATGATGGCAACCCTTGGAAATTAATACATATGATATGTTACATTGACTGATTTTTTTGAACGTTAAACTGTCCTGTATTCCTGGGATACAGCCCATTTTGTCAAGAGGTATTATTTTATCATTATCCTTGTAATATTTTGTTGGCTTGGAGTTGCTATAATTTTCTTTAGAATTTGTGCATCTGTGTTCATGAGGGATGTTGTTTTGTAGTTTACTTTTTTATATGGTTTTTGTCTTGTTTTGGTATCAGGGTAATGTTGATCTTAGCAGATGAATTGGGAAGTATTCCCCGCTCTTTGATATTCTTGAAGACTGTGCAGAGTTGTTAACTGTTTTGTTTTTTTTTTAAAAAGATCTATCAAGAAATAACTCATACCTTTAACCCCTGTAAAGTGTACAATTCACTGCTGTTTAGTGTATTTTCAGAGTTGTGCATCATCACCGTTATCTCATCACAGAACATCTTTGTCACCCCAGAAAGGAATTTCATACTCATAAAAAGTCACTTCCCATACTCTCCCCTCCAAACCCTTGTCAATCACTAATTTGCTCTCTGTTTCTGTAGATTGGCCTATTCTGGTTATTTCTTATACATGGAACTATATAATATGTGGCCTTTCTCTGAGTATGATGTGTTTTTGAGGTTCATTCATGTTTCTAGCTTGCAATATAAGTACTTCCTTCTTTGTTTTGGTGAATAATCTTCCACTGTATAGATATACACTATTTGTTTATCCATTTATTAGTTGATGGACATTTGGGCTGTTTGCACTTGGCAATTTTGAATTAAGGCTGCTGTTAGCAATTGTGCACAAGCCTTTGTGTAAACATATGCTTTCTTTCTCTTGAGTATGTGTCTAGTAGTGGAAGTGCTCAGTCCTAAGGTCAGCCTATGTTTAACCTTTTGAGAAAATACAGTGTTTTCCAAAGCTACCATTAGCACCAGCAGTGTATGAAGGTTCTAGTTTCCCCACACCCTCGCTGACACTTGTCATTATCTGTATTTTTAATTACAGCCATCGCAGTGGGTGTGAAGTGGTATCTCAAGGTGGTTTTGATTTGCATTTCCCTGATGGCTAATGATGTTGAATATCTTTTTGTGTGCTTATTGCCCATTTATATACTTTTTTGGGAAAAATGTCTTTTTTTCTTTGCCCTTTAAAAAATTAGATTATTCATCTTTTTATTACTTAGTTGTAAGATATTTTATATTTTGTGTGTATACACGTCCCTTATTATGTATTAGATTTACAGTAATTTTCCCTTGTTCTGTAGGTGATCTTTTCACTTTCTTCATATATGGAGATGAAGTCGTTGATCAATTTTGTTGTTGTTCTTGTGCTTCTGGTGTCATACGCAAGAAACATTCCCTAACCCAAAGTCACAAAGATGTAGTTACTTTTATATTTTCTTCTAAAAGTTTGGTATGTTTTATTTCAGTTCAGTCACTCAGTCGCGTCCAACTCTTTGCAACCCCATGGACTGCAGCCCGCCAGGCTTCCCTGTCCATCACCAACTCCCACTCAAACTCATGTCCATTGAGTTGGTGATGCCATGTGTTTGTATGTTAAACTCTCATATTTAGATATTTGATCCATTTGGAGACAGTTTTTGGATGAGGTGTGAGGTATGGGTCTAACTGCATTCTTCTGCGTGTGGATAGCCACTTGTCTCAGCACAATTTGTTTAAAAAGGCCATTTTCCCCCCATTAAATTGTCTTGGCACGCCTGTCAAAAATCAGTTTACCATAAATGTAAGTGTTGAATTTGGGACTCTAAATTCTATTCCACTGATCTTTTGTATATCCTTACGCCAGTACTACATTGACTGGATTATGGTAGCTTTGCAGCAGAATTTGAAATTGGGAAATTTGAGCCTTCCAAATTTATTCTTTTTTAAGATTGTTTTGGCTGTTAGTCTCTTGCATTTCTATATGAATTTTAGGATCAGCTTATCAAATTTCTGCAAAAAAAAAATACAGCTGCAGCTCTTAATGCTTTTTATCTGCAGATCAGTTTGGGGCATATTGACAACCTAATAATATTAACTCTTCTGATCCTTGAGCATGACATGTTTTCCTATTTATGTACCTTCTTTAACTTTTTCCTAGAGTGTTTCAGCTTTCAAGCCATGTACTTCTTTTAACTTCAGTTTTAAATATTCTTTTTGATGCTATTGTAATGCAGTTGTTTTCTTTGTTTCCTTTTTGCATTCTTCATTGCTAGTGTGTAGACATACTATTGATTTTTTAATATTGATCTTGTATTCTGCCCCCTTGCTGAACTTGTTTATTTTTGATAGTTCTTTAGTGGATTCGCTAGTATTTTCTGTATGTAAGAGTATGCCATCTGCAAATAGAGTTTTCCTTTCTAGGTGATTTCTACTTATTTTCCTTGCTTAATTGCCATAACTAACACTTCCAATATAATGGTGAATATAAATTGCAAGAATGGGCATCTGTCTTGTTCATGATCTTAAACCATGGTAAGTATGGTGTCAGCTGTAAATTTTGCCCTAGATACACCCTTTATCAATTTGAGAAAGTTCTCTTCTATTTATAATTTGTTGAGTGTTTTTTAATACTAAAAGGGTTTTTAATTTTGTCAAATGCTTATTCTGCGACCGTTGAAAGGCTCATATAATTTTTATCTTGTATTCTTTTCATGTTGCACATAACATCGATTGATTTTTAGATGCTAAACTAGCCTTTCATTCCTATGATAAATTCCACTTGGCTGTGATGTATAATCCTTTAATATGTTGCTGAATTTGGTTTGTGAACGCTTTGTTGAAGCTTTTGCATCTGTATTCATAAGGGCTATTGGTCAGAAGTTGTCTTTTCTTGGAAAGTGTTTGTCTGATTTTGGCATCAGGGTAGTACTGGCCACTAGACTATTCAGGTATGACCTAAATCAAATCCCGTACTATTATACAGTGGAAGTGACAAATAAATTCAAGGGATTAGATCTGATAGACAGAGTGCCTGAAAAACTATGGACAGAGGTTCATGATATTATACAGGAGGCAGTGGTCAAGATCATCCCCAAGAAAAAGAAACGCAAAAAGGCAAAATGGTTGCCTGAGGAGGCCTTACAAATAGCTGAGAAAAGAAAAGAAGTGAAAGGCAAAGGAGAAAAGGAAAGATGTACCTGTTTGAATGCAGAGTTCCAAGAAATAGCAAGGAGAGATAAGAAAGCCTTCCTCAGTGACCAGTGCAAAGAAATAGAGGAAAACAACAGAATGGGAAAGACTAGAGATCTCTTCAAGAATATTAGAGACACCGAGGGAACATTTCATACAAAGATGAGCACAATAAAGGACAGAAATTGTATGGACCTAAAAGAAGATATTAAGAAGAGGTAGCAAGAATACACAGAAAAACTATACAAAAAAGATCTTCACGGCCCAGATAACCATGGTGGTGTGATCACCCATCTAGAGCCAGACATCCTGGAGTGCAAAGTCAAGTGGGCCTTAGGAAGCATCACACAAACAAAGCTAGTAGAGGTGATGGAATTCCAGTTGAGCTATTTCAAATCCTAAAAGATGATGCTATGAAAGTGCTGCACTCAATATGCCAGCAAATTTGGCAAATTCAGCAGTGGCCACAGGATTGGAAAGGGTCAGTTTTCATTCCAATCCCAAAGAAAAGCAATGCCAAAAAATGTTCAAACTATCACACAATTGCACTCATCTCACATGCTAGCAAAGTAATACTCAAAATTCTCCAAGCCAAGCTTCAACAGTATGTGAACCATGAACTTCCATATGTTCAAGCTGGATTTAGAAAAGGCAGAGGAACTAGAGATCAAATTGCCAACATCCACTGGATCATCAAAAAAACAGGAGAGTTCCAGAAAAACATCTGCTGCTGCTGCTGCTAAGTTGCTTCAGTCGTGTCCAACTATGCGCAACTCCATAGACGGCAGCCTATCAGGCTCCTCCATCCCTGGGATTCTCCAGGCAAGAACACTGGAGTGGGTGGCCATTGCCTTCTCCAACGCAGGAAAGTGAAAAGTGAAAGTGAAGTCGCTCAGTCGTGTACTTCTGCTTTATGACCTATACCAAAGACTTTGACTGTGTGGATCACAACAAACTGTGGAAAATTCTTAAAGACATGGGAATACCAGACTACCTTACCTACCTCCTGAGAAATCTGTATGCAGGTCAAGAAGCAACAGTTAGAACTGGACATGGAACAACAGACTGGTTCCTAGTCGAGAAAGGAGTACGTCACGGCTGTATATTGTCACCCTGCTTATTTAACTTATATGCAGAGCACATCATGCAAAACGCCGGGCAAGATGAAGCACAAGCTGGAAACAAAATTACCGGGAGAAATATCAGTAACCTCAGATACGCGTATGACACCCCCATTATGGTAGAAAGCAAATAAGAACTAAAGAGCCTCTTGATGAAAGTGAAAGAGGAGAGTGGAAAAGTTGGCTTAAAACTAAACATTCAAAAGACTAAGATCATGGCATCCGGTCCCATCACTTCATGGCAAATAGGTGGCAAAACAATGGAAACAGTGAGAGACTTTATTTTTTGGGCCCCAAAATCACTGAAGATGGTGACTGCAGCCATGAAATTAAAAGATGCTTGCTTCCTTGGAAGAAAAGCTATGCCAACCTAGACAGCATATTAAAAAGCAGAGACATTTCTTTGCTGACAAAGGTCTGTCTAGTCAAAGCTATGGTTTTTTCAATAGTCATGTATGGATGTGAGAGATGGGGCTACAAAGAAAGCTGAGCACTGAAGAAATGATGCTTTTGAAGTTTGGTTTTGGAGAAGACTCTTGAGAGTCCCTGGACTGCAAGGAGATCCAACCAGTTCATCCTAAAGGAAATCAGTCCTGAATATTCACTGGAAGGACTGATGCTGAAGCTGAAACTCCAGTACTTTGGCCACCTGATGCGAAGAACTGACTCCTTGGAAAAGACCCTGTTCCTGGGAAGGATTGACTGTGGGAGGAGAAAGGGATGACAGAGGATGAGATGGTTGAATGGTATCACTGACTCGATGGATATGAGTCTGAGAAAGCTCCGGGAGTTGGTGAAGGACCAGGAAGCCTGGCATGCTGCGGTCCATGGGGTTGCAAAGAGTCAGACATGACTGAGTGACTGAACTGAACTGAAATACTGGCCACACAGAATTAGTTTGGAACTGTCCATTTTCTTTAGCTTTCTGAAAAAAATGTGTGTAGACTTGGTATAACTTCTTCCTTGAATCTTTGGTAGAATTTGCCATCAATGCCATCTAAGCCATCGTTGTCTTGGTAGAAAGGTTTTTAACCGGAAATTCATTTTCTCTAATAGATAAAATACTGTCCTGGCTACCAGTTTCTTCATTGTGAGCTTTCCCTTGCTCTCTCCTCTCTAGTACTTTGGCCTATGAACTCTAGCTGCTTGGTTTTCTGAGACTTTTCACTCTGTCTCCTCAACTTAAAAAATCTGCTGGTACCCACCTCAGTTGCTATCTCTCTTAGGCCTGGAGACCTCTTAAGCCTCTAACCTGGGAGAGAAGTAGAGCTCACCTCAGTTATTTTCCATCCCTGGGCATCACTGTCCTACGCTGCCTCATGTCTGGTATCTTAAAAACCATTGTTGCATGTATTTTTCTAGTAGTTTGTTTCTTCAGGCAATTGGGTATATCCTTATTCTGTTATTCCAGGGAGATTTTATACCATTACCATCTTTTTTTGTAGTGGTGGGCAGGGCTCACACACACACACGAACGCAAACATCAGTTTTACAAGAATCCAACAAATAAGCCATCTTTGGAGTTACTACTTATGATAAGCATCCTCCCATCATTTCAACAATGAAGCTAAACTAACTCACAAATGAAGAAATGTTAAAGTAGATTGAAGTAGAAGCATGAATACCTGCGGCTGTCTCACTGGCTACCCAAAAGCTATGAAAATAGAGAAAGCATCAAATATCTTATAACCATGGGAGAGCAGAAGAAGCTGTTAATGGAAAAGAAGTCTCATGTAGTTACTCAGTGATAGAAAGCAGATGGAACTGAATCAAAATCTAGTGAAGAAACCTATTACCTAGAACATACAGAGGAGAAAACTAACCAGAAGGGAGGAACAGATGCTGTTGATATGTAAACTTCAAGTGGAAAACTGCTGGAGGCCCTAGACTCTTACCAGGCTATTGGAAGATGAGCATTTAGAACTGGCAGGCCAGTCAAGCCCCTTCCCTTATTCATTGTGCTCAGCTTTCTTCCAGCTTAATAAGTCAAGGTCTGCGCGTGAAGAGGATGAGCCATCTATCTGATGTGATTTCTGAGGTGGGGTTATTACTTAGAAAGAAGCATTTCAGAGTTGGAAGAAATCACAGAGAAGATTTGAAGAAATCACAGGGAAAGCAGCATGAAGAAACAGATATACACAAATGCAAAGGAAATTGGAGCCATCTGCCTGTACTAATCGGTCCACTCTTTCATTCATTAAATAGAAAGCCAAGGACTACCAGACATTTGGGGACGCCTGATAGCCTGAAGCAGAGAAACCAAGGTGAACAAACAGCTGAGCACAAGAGAGACAAAGTTGATACGCCATGTAACAGGTTGAATTGTGTCCCCCCCAAAAATGAGATGTTGAAGTCCTAACTCCCAGCACCTCAGAATATTAAACGTTATTTGAAAACACTGACATTCCAGATGAGGTCAGACTCAAGTAGAGTGCATCCCTAATCCGATATGACTAGCATCTTTATTAGAGGACAACCATGTGAAGTCAAGAGACTCACAGGAGAATCCATGGGATGACGGAGGCAGGGATAGGAGTTATGCAGCCGCAAGCTAAGGAGTGCCTGGGATTTCCAGAAAATCACCAGACACCAGAGAGAAGCAAGGGAATATTCTTCTTTGGGTTTCAGAGGCAGCAAGGTCCTCCTCTTTGATTTTTAAGCCTCTAGCTTCCAGAGCTGTTAGGTAATACATTTCTGTTGTTTATACCACCCAGTTTGTGGTACTTTTTATGTCAGCCCTAAGGAACTAATACTGGGAGTAAAAGAGAATTTAATAATTCTTATCAAAAACATAAAATGTTCAGATAACCCACAGGAAGGTTAAAAAAAAAGGAATAATCAGAAAAGTAAATGGGGAATAAATAGAAGACAGGTAATAAAATTGCATGTTAGACTTAAACCCTAGCATTTTTATATTGTTTGTACTATAGTTATGCAAGATGTTTCCATTGGAGAGGTCAGATGAAGTGTGTATGGTATCTATATTGCTTCTTATAATGGTGTATGAACCTGCCAATATCTCAAAATAAGATTCATTCACATGCAAAAGAATGAAGTTGGTCCTCTACTTATATGCAAAGATTAAAATGGAAAGACCTAGATGTAAAAGCTAACCTATAAAGTTCTTAGAAGGAAAAATAAATGTAAGCACTAAAACTATAAGAATTCTTAGAAGTGTAAATCTCAGGACCTTGAAATAGGCAATGGTTTCTTAGGTTTGACACCAAAATCACAAGCAATAAAATGAATCGGTAAATTGGACTTTATCAAAATAAAAAATATTTTGTGCTTCAAAGGACACTATCAAGAAAATGAAAAGACAGTCCACAGAATGGGAAAACAGTTTTAAAATGTGTATCTGCTGAGGGGATTATATCTAAAATATATAAAGGGAATCGTATTTACAATATTTAAAGAATACTTAGACTTAATTATGATAAGACAAATGACCTAGTTTTAAAAATGAGAAAAGATCTGAGTAAACATTTCTCCAAAGAAGATATGCAAATGACCAAAAAGCACATGAAAAGATTTTCAGCATCACTAACCATCAGGGAAGTACAAATGAAAGACCACCATGGGTGACTGACTACTCCACACATACTAGGATGTCTGTAATTAAGAAGATAGGTGATAACAAGTGTTGGTGAGGATGTAGGGAACCTGAAACTCGCATGCTTTGCTGGTGCTAACGGCAGCTTTGAGAAATAGTCTGGCAATTCCTCAGAAAGTTAAACATACTTATTGTATGACTCAGCAATTCCACTTCCAAGTATATACCTGAGAAACAAAACATGTGTGCACAAAAATGTATACACACATGTTCACAGTATGAGTATGTACACTGCTCATACTGGTCAAAAGTGAAAACAACTCAAACGTCCATAAGCTGATGAATGGATAAACAAAATGTGGCATATCCATTGCATAATAAAAAGAAATGAAATGCCGATACATGCTACAGCATGGGTGAATCCTGAAAACATGCTAAGAGAAAGAAGCCCGGACAAAGGATCATATTTTGTATGATTTCAAGTATCTGAAATGTCTAGAATAGGCAAATCCAGAAAGACAGAAAGCAGGTTAGCACTGACTGGATGGGGAGGAGGAGATGATACAGGGTTTCTTTTTCAGGTAAAATGAAAAAATTCTAAAATTGGTTCTGGTGGTGTTTGCACAGCTCTGAATATACTAAAAACCATTGAATGATGGATACATGTGAAATCACTGAGTTGTATGACCTAGGAATTGTATCTCAACAAAGCTATCAGAAATAAAACTTTAAAAATTAAAAGATCAGAATGCTTATGGTATGATTATTATTTCATAATATACCTTGTAATATAGAAACAATACTTTCTCTCCCACCTGTTTAGTCAATAATGATTTGGAAACAGTTCAAACCATTCCTTTATATCTTCTAGGAAGTGAATTTTCCTAAAGAAGCTATGTCAACAAGAATGTAAGGGTTGTGCCTCGGAAAAATCAGTGTTTTCACACCCATAGACACACATACAGGTTCATAGACCTGTATGAACATATGCATATGTAAATATGCATGTAATATATAATTGGTCCTTTGCTTGTCACAGATCATTCATCACTATGGATTAAAGAAAAGACTGTAGAATTTCCTTCTGATTTTGTGCTGTTAATCTTGTTTGAGTTACCTTTACATTTTGAAAAAGATCCATTCACAAGAATATTCAGTTAATTAAAGTTTGTACTCAGACTGACATTCTATCTTTTAAGCTGTAGTTCTGGAGGAATACCAACATCATCTTCAATGAAGCTGATGAAGTCCTATTTGTTAATTTTCAGCTTCCTAATGAGGATCCTGAAATTTTTGAAGTTTCATCCAAGTGTCTGTCTATACTGGTTCAGTTGTATGGAGGGGAAAACCCAGAGAGCCTGTCTCCTGAAAATGCCGAGACCTTCGCTGATCTACTGACATCCAAAGAGGACCCAAAGGACCAGAGGCTTCTGTTGCGGATTCTCAGAAGAATGGTGAGTCCACACAGAAACTGGGCGGGCAGCCTCAGTGGTAGCCAGAAGACGGGGAGTAGTCAGGTTTTTTGACCTCCTTTCGTTAAAGAACTCATGATTACCTTTCCCTGTAGTCACCTACTGTTAACATTTATCATATTCCACGTATCTATTTGTATATACACAGAATTTTTGCTGAACTATGAGAGAGTTAGACATATTATTTGTGCTTATCCCTTAATATGTGAGTGTGTATTTCCTAATGAAATGAATGTTCTCTTAACTATAGTTATCAAAGTCAGGAAATTTAACATTGATACAAATCTTTTACTAATCTGTCATCCATATTCCAACTTTGTCAGCTGTCCCCATAATGTCCTTTATAGCTTGTTTTCCAATATAGATTCCAGTCCAGCATCATGTATTTTAGTAGACAGATGTACTTAATCTGGAATAGTTCTGTAGCCGTTCTTTGTCTTTCATGAGGTTTCTGAAGAATGGGCCAGGTATTTGGTAGCATTTCCCCTCCATTTAGGTCTCTCTGCTGTGTTCTGGACAATTAGATTCAGGTAAGTCCCAGAAGAAATCCATCAGATCCAGAAGCTCATGATGTCTATGTGCCGTTTACTGGTGATGTTAGTTTTGATCACTTCATTAAATCAATGTGTGGGTGTTATTTTTTAAATTTTTTAACAGCTGCAAAATGGAGATTTTCAAACTTACAGTATTTCTAACTTCCAGTATTGTACTTTAGGGAAAAAATTCCCTTTTGCACCTTTTATGTTTTGTTTTTTAAAATGTGTATAGCTGATGTTTACTTGAAGGTCCTTTTGAAGACTTTTTACAACAAATCTTGTTCTACTGGTTTTGAAGGCCATTACTTACAGTAGCTATTGGTGAAGTTAGTTGAGGAGTAGAGGTCTCATTAGTTTGTGTCACGTTTTGGCTTGTCTGTGTGTGGTCATGTCTAGATCCAGTTACTATGAGGGGTCCTTTGGCAGCAAAGGCTGTGGATGCTCCAGAGAGTTGTCCGCAAGACAGTTGGTGTGTTAATTTGATAAATAGCTGCAGTGCAGGATAGAGCTGAATCTCCGTGGCAGGTTATGGGTGACAGAATTAAAGGAGAGACAGAGTCACCCTCCTCGCTGCTGCATTTTACCTTTGTATAGCCAGACCTCCCAACCCCGGCAATGCTTCCTGTCTAGTGGAGTGGCTCCCGGCATAACACAGTTTAGGTGCGGTTCCCAGTGTGTAGGATCCACACTTCTGGGCAGAGTAGATCTTGGCTGGTAATGCAGCCTAGCACTAGATGCCGCTGCATCACATAGCAAGGCAGGCATTTCCTCTTCCATTTCATTTTGCTCTTTCCCAGCGTTTAAAGGTGAAACTCTCCGTTTGGTACCACTACGTCTTTAATACCTCCTGAATCTTCCTTTTTTAGTAGAGAGTAAGCCTCTCAGATGACCAGCTTTTTCAGTAGAGAGGTTTCTTTTTTAAAATAGTTGTATTCAGTTAAAAAAAGGCGAGTCAATGTGAAATCAAGTACTAGAAGACGTAGTAACGTGAGTGATTTGTAGATGTGGCAAAATTGTGTATTTGGTATTAAATTGCAAAAGCTTGGGGAATATTGACCACCTATCTGATATGGTTAATTTTATAGAGATCCGCCATCTCTTATTTGAAAATCTTAGGATGAGGTTTAGCTTGGAATTTATAGTTTTGAGATCTTTTTGGCATGGTTCTTAGGCTATATATGGCATGACCCCATAGGGGTCACTGGGGCAGTACTGTTGTCAAGCATGTAATATTTCTGCCCCAAAATGTATGAACACTCACACTAAGTGGGCAAATAAAAGCTATACGTGACTCCTTGGGAGTCAGGTTTTGCCACCAAATATGTTTTTAAACGAAACTTACAAAAAAAAATTGATTTTCAGAGCTTTCTAGATTTTAGATTTGCAGATGGGAGATTATGAACTTGTCTCTGAAATGAATTACATCATTTTCTAAAACCGGATTAATTTAATCATGCAGAAAACAGTTAGATACCAACTTAGTCAAAGTAACCAGACTACATATACCATCTTTTAGTTAATTTCGCTGTCTGAAATGATTTCTTAGTAGTTTCTGACCTGCCTCCTATAGGACCAGGTAGGTTTTGTTTGTGGGAGAAAAGTTGAATCCTAGTGACTTTTATCTGTGTATGTGAAATTAAAAGTTTCTGGTGCTGCTCATCCTTTTTTTGAAATTGTAGTGAACATAATATAAAGTTTGCCAGCCGTCTGTGATAAGTGCTTTATCATCTTCTGAAAACTTTCTAAATTACGCCTGGATCAATCATTGTTGGATTCAAGTGATGCAGAACACACAATCAGGGATTCTGGGTCTTGAGCTTGCCTGTCCTGAGGCTCAATTCTGCTTGAACTTGGAACTGAGTTCAGTATGTTCGAAACAGCAGCAGATGACCCAAAGAGGTGTATGGTGCCAGCGACTACTCCCCAACTGTTGTGAGCCTTCCTGCCTTCTCTCTCTCACTGCTTCCTGTCTTCACCTCCCTGGCTGCCGTGGATTTGTAACTGTCAACTTACTGTTTGTTCTCACCTTCACACCTTACCCTTGTTCGGGGTAGTGATGCCGTCTTGTTCGTTTTTGTATCTTCAGCATGTTGCAGCCTCTGGCCCATAAAAGGTGGTCAGCCGATGATGTTTCTAACTGTGATAAGGACTTTTGGTGCCTCACCTCATTTAATCTTCACAGCACTCTTAGAGACCAGCTCCAGTGATTGTTGCCATTTGTAGGTTAAAAGCTAAGGCTCAGAGAACTTACGTAACACTCCCAAAGCCACCAACTGAGATTCAGCAGGGCTGGCATCAACCAAGTTCAACTGACCCTCACCTGTACCCTTGCCAAGTAGCTGACTGCTTTGCCACTGCTCTGCCCAGTACTGATCTGGACTCTGAGGGAATTCAGTAAGCTGAGTCTCACTGAATTTCAATCAGGAAGGCAGCTAAGAGATTCATTCTTCCTTATGGGAAAACAATAGAGTTATTACTCTGTGCCTGCACTACACTGAGGATACTAAGACAGTAAAGTATGATCTTCCTGCTCCCTGTTCTCAAGGATCTCTAACTGGAGTGAGACAGAAACACGAGCTTCATTATAAAGCAGAATCTGATGGGTGCTGTGGTAGAGGAGCCAGCAGAGTTCCACAGAAACAGTCCCTTGGGGGAGGAAGTTGAGCAGGACATGGTGTTTGAGCTGAGTATGGGGGATGTGTTGATCATCCATGCGTGGACCTGGAGGAAGTACATCCTGAATAATGGCCCCGAAACCCACAGGGTTAGACAGACAGACATGAGAAAGGACCAAGACAGGCCAGAGGGGACCAGACATTCGGAGTTTAGACAAGTTGTTAGAATTAGGAAGTTCTAGTCTCTGAAACTGAGAAGGCAATGGCACCCCACTCCAGTACTCTTGCCTGGAAAATCCCATGGACGGAGGAGCCTGGTAGGCTGCAGTCTATGGGGTCGCGAAGAGTTGGACACGACTGAATGACTTCACTTTTACTTTTCACTTTCATGCATTGGAGAAGGAAATGGCAACCCACTCCAGTGATCTTCTCTGGAGAATCCCAGGGACGGCGGAGCCTGGTGGGCTGCCGTGTATGGGGTCGCACAGAGTCGGACAGGACTGAAGCGACTTAGCAGCAGCAGTCTCTGAAACCAAAGGACAGTGGTAGCATCTCAATTGAGTTCAAATTGCGTTTACTGTGAAATAAGGCTTTCTTATAGCACCTGGCCTGCGATTGGAATTTAATAAGCAGCCACTGAGCTGAGTGAGAAATGTCGATAAAATAATCTCTACTTTTGTTGTGGGCGAGTCTTCATTTTTGCTCTTCAGTGTATATTGTCTACTCATTTGAGTGCCTTGTGGATGCACAGGTGAGACTGAGAGGTGCTTTAATAGGCGTTCAGTTGGTCCCCAGCCTGACACTTCAGTCCCTGCCACCCTATCGCCTCCAGGTTCCTGAGGAATGGATGAGACTGGATAGGCAGATGCGTGGAGGATGGGAACTTGGGAGAAAGAAAGAATGTGACAGATGTCCTGTACTTAAATCCTTAAATCTTAAGGGAGCCGGCTTCTCAGGCTCTCCTACTTGGACTGGAGGAACCAGATGTGATAGAGAAACAGAGACCAGTCAAGATTTGTTACCTGATTCAGTAACTGGATTAAGGAGGCCTGTTAATTGCAGCCTTCTGTTTGTAAGAAGTTAAAAAGGAAAGAAAAGCTCCTTAAGGACCCACCTTAAAGGACATTAAGTGCACATTCCTTCCGAGAGCACTTCTGTTTTTGTTCTTCTTAATTGAGGCAAAACTGACATATGACATTAGATTAGTTTTAGGTGTGTAAGATAGTGATTTGATATTTGTATATATCACAAAATGATCACCATAATAAGTAGAGTTAACACGTATCACATACATAGTTACACATTTTTCTTGTGATTAGAACTTTTAATGTTTACTATCTTAGCAATTTTCAAATATACAGTATAATATTACTAACTATAGTCACTGTGCTATACATCACATCCCCATGACTTACTTATTTTATAACTGGAAATTTGTGCCTGTTAATCTCACCAGTTTTGACCCACTCCCCACCCCTCACCACTTCTCTCTTCTCTGTACCTATGAGTTTGGCCTTTTCTTTCTTTTTTTCTTTTAAGATTCCACATATAAGTGAGATTAGGTGGAATTTGTCTTTCTGTGCTTGACTTACTTCATTTAGCGTAATTCTCTTAAGGTCGGTCCATCCATGTTGTCACAAATGGCAAGATTTCATTCTTTTTTATGGCAATAATATTCCGTTGTATATGTGTATGTATCACATCTTCTTCTATTATTGGACATTTAGATTGTTTCCATATCTTGGCTGTTGTAAA
The DNA here is from genome assembly GCF_054371585.1 of Giraffa tippelskirchi. Taxonomy (NCBI): domain Eukaryota; kingdom Metazoa; phylum Chordata; class Mammalia; order Artiodactyla; family Giraffidae; genus Giraffa; species Giraffa tippelskirchi. Next base: position 13,453,598 of record NC_137283.1, on the reverse strand, counting down.
TAATGCCGCAGTGAACATTGGGATGTGTATATCTTTTTGAACTAGTGTTTTTGTTTTCTTTGGATGAATACCCAGAGGTAGAATTTCTGGATCTTAAGGAAGTTGTATTTTGAATTTTTTGAGGAACTTCCTCACTGTTTTCCAAGGTGGTTGCACCAAATTATATTTCCACCAAGAGTGCACTAGTGTTCCCCTTTTTCCATGTGTTTGCCAATACTTGTTATTTTTCTTTTTGATAATAACCATTGTGACATGTGTGAGTTGATATTTCATTGTAGTTTTGATTTGCATTTCCCTGATTTTTAATGATGATGAGTATATTTTCATGTACCTGTTGGTTATCTGTATGTCTTCTGTGGAAAACTGTCTATTCAGATCTTCTGCCCATTTTTTAATTGTTTAAGTTTTAATTGGATTGTTAAGGTTTTTTATTATTCACTTGTATGAGTTCTTTCTATATTTTGGATATCAATCCCTTGTCAGACATATGATTTGCAGGTAATTTTTTCCCATAAGGTAGGTTGCTTTTTCATTCTGTTAATGGTTCCCTTCATTGTGCAGAAGCTTTTTAGTTTGTCGTAGTCTCACTTGTTTGTTTTTGCTTTTGTTGCCTTTACTTTCCATATCAGATCCAAAACATCGTCTCTAAGACCAGAGTCAAGGAGCTTACTGCTTGTGTTTTCTTCCAAGAGTTTTATGGTTTTAGCTCTTATGTTCAAGTCTTTAATCCATTTTGAGTTAATTTTGTGTATGGTGTAAGATAGTGGGTTCAGTTTCATTCTTTTACATGTGTCCAGTTTTCCCAGCACCATTTATTGGAGAGATTGATCTTTCTCTAACTTATATTCTTGGCTCCTATGTCAAAAACTAATTCAACATATAGGCATGGGTTTATTTCTGGGCTCTCTATTCTATTCCATTAATCTGTGAGTTTTTCTGCTAGTACCATACTGTCTTGATTGCTGTATACTTTGTAATATAGTTTGAAACCAAGGGAGTGTGATGCTTCTAGCTTTGTTGCTCTTTTTCAAGATTGCTGTGGCTACTTGGGGTCTTTTGTGGCTCCATACAAATTTTAGAATTGTTTATATCTGAAAAATGCCACGGGAATTTTAATAGAGATTGCATTGAATCTGTAAATCACTTATGAAAAGTTCTACTCTGTGAGACCATCTCCTTTTAAGCCCTGATTGAGGAGTGCCCACTTTTCCCCAAGCCTGAGCGAGCCAGGATGATTTCAGAAAGGGTGACCCCAAATACACTTGGCCCTGCCGTTTCAAGGGCCCGGTAATGAGTGTGTCTGTGACAGGTATACTGTGGTTACTAGAGAGCTATGTTGGGAATATTGTGGCAGTTTCCTCTCTATGAGTTACACAAAAGGCCCTGTCTTGAAATACCTGTTTAAACTCTCAGTCTTGTGACTAGTAACTTTGTAAAAGCAGAATTGGATGTTTAATTTGTACTGATGGCGTTGGGATATGTTTTGCCCCTAGGGTGCTCTTCCTTATTTAGTCTGTATTTAGAACATTGAAAAAATGTTGAGGAAACCTAAGGATTTAGTTATGTAACTGTCATTTACCAGGAAGTTTGGTGGTTTTATAATTATACTTTGCATTCCAGCTTTACTGTGATAGAAACCCTTCAGATCTCTTCTAAGTTTACCTGTCCCCTAAACTTGATAATCAGTGGGAGTTTTTTCAGTGTAACAATTGCAAATTAAATACCTGTCTCTCTCTTTTTTTTTTCCAATTATTTATTTATTTTAGTTGGAGGCTAATTACTTTACAGTATTGTAGTGGTTTTTGCCATACACTGATACGAATCAGCCACGGGTGTACATGTGTTCCTCATCCTGAACCCCTCTCCCACCTCCCTCCCCATCCCATCCCTCTGGGTCATCCCAGTGCACCAGCCCTGAGCACCCTGTCTCAGGCATCAAACCTGGACTGGCGATCAGTTTCACATATGATAATATGCATGTTTCAGTGCTGTTCTCTCAGATCATCCCACCCTCGCCTTCTCCCACAGAGTCCAAAAGACTGTCCTATGCATCTGTGTCTCTTAATTAAAGCTAGCTTACTCTAATGCTCAAAATGTTGACTACTACAAACCACCACAAACTTGTTCTATAAAACTGGCTTAAAGGTATGCTGTCGACTAGTCTATGAAGGAAGAGGATGGTCCACAACAGGGTGATGGTAACGTGCTGGGGCCACATTCACCTGCCCACCCACCCATCTACCTGGTGCAGCGGGGGTGGGAGGAGTGGGACTTGGGGTCACTCTCTGAAGATGATTAGTATTCAGTTCAGTTCAGTTGCTCAGTCGTGTCTAACTCTTTGCGACCCCATGGACGGCAGCACGCCAGGCCTCCCTGTCCATCACCAACTGCCGGAGTTTACTTAAACTCATGTCCATTGAGTCGGTGATGCCATCCAACCATCTCATCCTCTGTTGTCCCCTTCTCCTCCCGCCTTCAGTCTTTCCCAGCATCAGGGTCTTTTCAGATGAATCAGCTCTTTGCATCAGGTGGCCAAAATATTGGAGATTCAGCTTCAGCATCAGTCCTTCCAATGAATATTCAGGACTGATTTCCTTTAGGATGGACTGGTTGGATCTCCTTATAGTCCAAGGGACTCTCAAGAGTCTTCTCCAACACCAGAATTCAAAAGCATCAATTCTTTGGCACTCAGCCTTCTTTATGGTCCAGCTCTCACATCCATACATGACTACTGGAAATGACTAATCCATTCATGCTAATCCAGTCTTGTAGTCATGTATGGATTAGTATTAAAGATTATTACAAATATTCACTCCTTGGGGACCCTTTACCCTGTGCCTTTCAGAAAATCTTGCTATATGCTCACCATCATTTCTCTTCCAAATTTTTGTGTGGGCCCCCTCACCCTTTCATTTTCACGATAAGAACAGAGATGTTGGATTGCTAAAAATCGGTGTAACAGCAGTATCTTCAAGTGCAGTTTTCAAAGCTCTGAGGATACCAAATAAGAAAAGGAGGAATTCTGCAGCCGTTCGTTTTCTATTTCAGTAGCAGGATAAGTTGTAGATGTCGAATCAGAAGGGACCTAATTTCTATTAGAAAAGTGAAGAACTATTCCTTCAGGTGGAGCACAAAGGCTAAATGATACCTCTTTCTCTCTCCCTCCCTAGGCCTAGCTAATTTTTCTCATGGTAAATCCTTCTTTTCTTGGCTTATTTTCCTAAAGGAGAAAAACGTGGGGAGGTTGTTGTGGAAATTTTTAGAGAAACACTATGTACCCAAAGGCATAAAAAGCCATTGTAATCAATTCTTGTGAAATCTCACCCCTTAAAACATTTTCCTGTGACTCTGAGAGGATTCTCTTAGGAGTTTCCAAGAGGGATCTTTCCCTGAATCCATACACACCATTCATGGTTGAGCATCTCTGCTCATGATTGCCATAGGACTCACAAGTTATTGAGAACTCTTTAATTCAGCTGTATCTTTCCATCAAAGAAACATCTTGGCTAAAAAGTTTTTCCTTAGTTTCCTGAGGTTTTGAGCAAGACAGAATCTGGAAGCTTACGGCCAGTGGAATAAGGTCATCATTCACTGCCAGTCATTCTTAGGACCGAAACTTCTATGTTTCTGTGAGTGAAACCACATTCCCCTCAAAGAGCCGGCGGAAGTGTGTGGAGTGTGTGGATCTTCACTGTAGATTTCCTGAGGATGTGCAAGTAACAGAGAAGGCATCTGCAGAATCCGCTTTGAGCGGGCCTCATTCTCCTCCCATTTCCTACGTGCATCTCGCCCCCCCCCCGCCGCCCCTTTCCACTTGGAGGCTCCTCATGACCCGGCTGGGGTCCTTCCTGTCTTCTTTCTCCGTCTGATGTCTGTGGGCCATGGGCAGCATCACTTCCTTTCTGTTTTGACTTTTTTTATCTCAGAAGATTAAGCTCTCTGCTCACCTCCTGAAATTCTTCTGTCAAATAAAATTCTTTCTCCAAGGGCCTTCTCCTCTTTCAAGTTCCCATTGCCATGGATGGTATTTTTACTCAGCTTTCTGTTACAAAAACCACACAAAAGTTGGGTGAATAATATGATGAACATCTGCATGATCAGGAATTACCAGAATTGTCATTTTACCGTATTTTTCAAGTTTCTATGTATACTTTATTCACACAAAGTAGTGTTGCCCTGATATTTCTTATTTCTGTGTGTGCCTTCCTCTGACTTGACTAAATGAACTCTGTCCACTGGAAGAATGGTTAATGTCTGTGTTGGATTCATAGGAATACCTTCCTTTATTCCCAAGGGTTGTTTTCAAGTTGTCAAGCTGTACATACCAAAGAATCAGAATTGGGTTTGGGGTTTTCAGTTTTTAAATAATTATAGAAAAAACTGAAGATAAAATCATTTCAGTTGATATTTTAAATATTTATCTGAGAGAGTATCACATTTTTTTAAACTTTTTATTTTGTATTGGGGTACAGCTGATTAACGATGTTGTGATAGTTTCAGGTGGACAGAAAAGAGACTCAGCCATACACATCCATGTGTTCATTCTCCCCCAAGCCCCCCTCCCATCCAGGCTGCCACGTAACATTGAGCGGAGCTCCCTGTGCCAGACAGCAGGTCCTCGTTGGTTATCCATTTGAAATACAGCAGTGTGTACCTGTCCATCCCAAACTCCCTAACTACCCCTTCCGCCTGGCAGCCATAAGTTCATTTTATAAGTCTGTGAGTCTCTTTCTGTTTTGTAAATAAGTTCATTTTTGTATTGTTTCTCTGTAGATCCCTCATCATGTGATGTTTCTCCTTCCCTGACTTATATCACTCAGTATGACACTCTCTAGGTCCATCCATGTTGCTGCAAATGACATTATTTCATTCTTTTTAATGGCTGAGTAATAGTCCATGGTATATGTGTAGCACATTTTCTTTATCCATTTCTCTGCCGATGGACTTTTAGGTTGCTTCCATGTCTTGGCTACTGTAAACAGTGCTGCAGTGAACACTGGGATGCACATATCCTTTCAGATTGTGTTTTTCTTCAGATATATGCCCAGGAGTGGGATTGCAGGGTCATACGGTAGTTCTGTTTTTATTTTTTTAAGGACCCTCCATACCGTTCTTCACAGTGGCTGTACCAGTTTACATTCCCAACAGTAGTGTAGGAGGGTTCCTTTGAGAGAGTATTTTAAATTCAAGCGGTTAGAAAAGTTGAATTTAAAGGTGAATTATGAACTCTTATTGTTGTTTTGTATAAGCAAGTGTTTTTAAATTGATCACCAGAAATATTTGACTATGTTTAAGATAAATGATTTTGTAACACAGAAGTTTCGTTTTGTTCTGGAGTAAGTAATTCTGGAAAACTAACCACTTAATGTAAATTCACTTAGACTGGCCACCTAACAATTGTGGTAAATAATGACAAAATGTTTGACTGGGGCTTGATCTCAATAAATGAAACTGAAATTTATTTAAGTTAATTGATTTTGTCTTTTAACTACATTCCGAGGGCATTCTTATAAGGAGTTATGTGGCCTTTTGTAATACTAGACAGGAAAAGTCTTCACTAAGAGTGACCACTCAGTCAGCAACCAGTTATGAAGTGCCTGCTCAGTCCTGGGGACAGAACCATGAACAACACAGACTAGGAACACTGCCCTACTGGAGCCTGCTGGGGAGAGAGAGACGATAACTGCAATCACAAAATAAACTATTTATACTTTAGATAATAAAAGCACCAAGAAGAAAAATATTGAAGGAAAGAGGAAAGAAAGAAAGTGCCGTGGGACGCCTGCTACTCTAGCTGATGTGACCCGGGAAGGTCTCAGCGAGATGACATCTCAGTAATGACCTAAAGGAAGCCCGGGGGATTAGTTGGATCAGGACAGACTAGACAGGGGCCAGCATTTACTAAGTCTGCAAGACAGGTGCCTCCCCAGTGTGTGCTGGGAGCCCCAAAGTAGGCTGTGTGTCCAAAGCAAAAGGAGCAAGGAATAGATTTATCAGGCATGAGGGAGATGGCGGGAAGGGCTTTGGTGGAGAGAGGAAGTTATCCTTGCAGAGATCGTGTTTTTCTTCGGATATATGCCCAGGAGTGGGATTACAGAGTCATATGGTAGTTCTGTTCTCACTCAGGCCTTTATCCTGAGTGAGCAGGGACCTGCGGAGGGTTTGGGGCAGAGGGGTGCCACACCCAAAAGTAGTCATTGAAGCAAGTGAAGGGTGAGAGATGCTAGCGGGTTACTGGCACCCAGGGAGTCCTGGTCAGGGCTGGGGCAGTTATATTTTGGATAAATCTTGAAAGCAGAGCCAACAGAATTTGCAGAAGATTGGATATGAGCTGTGAGGCAAAGAGAAAAGTCAAAGGTGATTTCAGTTTTAGCTTTAACTCAAAACCTGAACGGGCAAAACTCAAGAGGAGCTTATCTGGGGAATGGAGGGAAATCGAGAGCAGAGTTTGGGACGTGTTATGGTTGAGAAGCCTACCAGACATCCACGTGGGAATGTCTGGCTGGCTGTTGGAGCTCCAGGACTGGAATTCCAAGCAAGAGATGTTCGGACTGGAGGGAGAAATGGTGAAAGGTGGTGATCAGAGCACCAACTGCTTGAGTGAGGATTCTGGAGGGCTGCCACGTAGCAGCAAAGGACAGGTCTCAGGTAAAACCACACAAGCAAGTGTCTGAGACGTGAAGGAAACAAGGTCATGCTAGGCAAAGCCAGAGCCCTGAGTGGTACTAGAAGGACCCTCTTTACAAACAAAATGTTACCAAGCACTGTGACAAGCGTGGTGCTGGGGACGAAGTGGTCCCCAGAGAGCTGCAGCAGCAGAGAGTAGTGGGTGCCACACTCTGGTGACATTAGATTTAAAGCTGGGGAATTCTGAAAGGGGGATGGAAAATGGTCAGGAAGCCACAGGGAGGACCACGGAGCCACCTCCAGGCTGGTGGTCCAGAGATACCTGCAAGGGAAGTAGTGTCATGGGGGAGAAGCTTGGTGTTTTCATTAGAGGCAGAAAGTGAAGGGAACATCCTGGAAGAGGTTGAGGATGTAGGAGGTGGTGCTGGTGACGGTCCAAAGGGCATGGTGGACAGAGGTCAAGAGGAGGGGTGACCAGGGAGCCGGAGAAAGGGCTTCAGCGAGCCTTGTGAGTGTGAGTCCAGGGCAAGAGGGGTGACCAGGGCTCTGCTTAGTGGTCAGCATAAACTAGGATGAAGTGTGGGTGGTGAGAGGGTGTGGACAGAGTGGGTGAGACTGTGAGCAAGAGGCAGGGACCTTGCTAGCACCTTCAGAGTTCTGGGTCTTCTCCTGACTCCAGCCAGGACACAGAGGACCCCTCATTTCCCTGCCCGTGGGAGTCAGCAGAGCATTGGTCTTATTCTGAGTGTGCAGCTACCCACCCAGAACCTGTAGCTGGACCCTTCCACTCCATCACATTGGCCTCTACCAGCCGTTCTAGACATTTTCATGTGTCATCTTTCACATTATTGAAATTGCATGATGGTATAACAGCCTTCATATTTTTAACCTTCTCAGCATCATCATAAAATGGTGTCTTTTTTTTTTTTTACACATCTGGTTAAGGTCTTCATTTATTTTCCATTGCTGTTCAAATTAGTATTTCCCTTGGAAGCTCCTGCCCTTTTGTCTCTTCTTCAGCTGGTGACTATCCAGTCTTGTTGATCTGTCAGTCCTTCCCTTGTCCAAGGCTTTGGATGTGGTTCTTCCACCATTGCCAGCAATGATTTAATGAAATCCCATATATTTTTGCAAGATTTGAATTTTCACTTGTATATCATAGATATGCTAATAAAAAATTGTGCCTATGCCTGGATGAAGTGTGTGTGTGTGTGTGTGTGTGTGTGTGTGTGTGTGTGTGTGTGTGTGTGTGTACGTACACATGCATGAGAGAGAACCACCAAACCAGTCTATCAGTAAAGATACCCGTGCTCGAAGCTCCTGGGGGCTGGGTTTTGAAAATAAAAATCTGGGTCATAAGAACCCTAAGCCACTCTGTAACCACCAGTTTAACTTAGCAAATCTGATGATCTCACATGCTGGCATAGTTTCTGCTTAAGAATTTGCCTTTAAAATCAGCCATCACAATAAATGACCCTTCTGATCTATGTCAGTAGATATTTACTTTGATCTTCCAGTGTTTTGATTTGTGGGATGGGTAAGTAAGACTGACCAAACCACACAATCCCTTTCCACTATGTATTTCTCCTTAGAACTTCAGGAGATAGATGAGGAGGTTAGGTGGCTCCCCATGTGGGGTACAGAGACCAATTCTCATGAGCATCTTAGGGAGCTGAGCCACAAATCCTAGACCAGCATCCCAGTGATACACATGGGACTATTACTGAGACCTGTCACAACTTGTCCTGTTTCAGGGATTACCTTTTTCCAACACCACTGCTGAAGGAAATGTATGAAAAGTGTTCCTGAGAATTATTTCCTGTAGCATCTTGCATTCCTATTTCAGTTGCAAACGTGCTACTGTCATGACCCTGCTTGAAGCAAATAATGATTGGGACTCTCATTTTCTATTAACCTTGCCTCCCTTCCCTATTTATACCCAGAACATATTTATCCTTTCTTCAAAGAAAGTTGCTAAGTTCTACACAGTATGATGTTTTCAGGATATGAACTACTTCATTCATTCTAAACTGGTAGTACTTTATTTCTGTGAACCCGCAAGAAATAATGTAGATTTCGTTAATTGGGCCTCCAAAATATTTGGTTTTAAGTCCCATGAAAGTTTTGATACCATTTGCATTTTTTTATTTCTTCATTATTATGTTAAGAAACTAATAAGTCTGTTTATAAACTCCACATGGACTTTCTGTATAATGGTTATGAGGTTTTAATGAAATTTGAGAGTGTCTCGAGAGATCACAGATACTGAGGCCTTTAACATCGCAGTGTTGCCTAGCAACTAGGAAGTCATTACATTTCCAGGCTCCGTAATAACATGATATACTTTTCTTTGCCAGTCCCTGATGAAAATGTAATGGAAATAATCCCTTTCTAAAGGTTGCACTCCATGAGTGGGTGGCAAAATAGATGTTTTTTCCTCTTTTTTCACGGTCTGGGCAGGTTTTTAATTCAGCACACAAATATTGTTTTCTGGTTGTACGTGACAGAATGAAATATATTCTAAGATGATATTCTTAAAAGGAAGACCCACTCTTCTGATCTAATGATGAGAAATACTGTAGAAGTTGTTAACGTACATCAGTGTACTCTTACCATGTTGAAATGAAGGTTAAATTTATAAGTTGACTACCAGTTAATGCAAGAATGTATGCTTACTCCTAGAAAATTTATTAAATCTAGGTATTTGCAGGTATTAGAAAGGTTTTAAATGTATGTGTGTGTGCTAAGTCACTTCAGTAGTGTTCAACTCTCTGTGACCCTATGGACTGTAGCCTGCCAGTCTCCTCTGTCCATGGGATTCTCCGTAGTAAAACCAAATACTTTTGAGTAATAGGAGCAAAGCCATTCTACATTAGTAAAAAGTTTGACTTATTGACTGTTTATGAAAAGATACTTTATAATTTTTCTAAAGTAGTATTTTTTTAATTATATAAGTAATACACAGTCTGCACATGAAGTTCATAGCAGCGTTGTTTGTAATAGCCAAAAAGTGGAAACAATCTGAGTGTCTATCAACTGATGAATGGATAAATAAATGTGGTATATCCGTGCAATGAAATATTACTCAGCTGTGAAAAGGAATGAAATACTGATACACACTACTACATAGAAGAACCCTGAAAACTGTCAAGTAAGAGAAGTTAGATGAAAAATGCCACACACTGTATGATTTCCATTTCTGTGAAACACTAGAATAGACAAATCTAAAGAGACAGAAATGTTGGTGTTTGCCAGGGGCAGGAGAGAAGAGGGAATGGAGAGTGACTGCTAATGGATATGGGGTTTTGAAGGGAATGATAAAGTTGTTCTAAAATCAATTATGGTGATGGTGATTCACCTTTGTGACTTTTCTAGAAACCACTAAGTTGTACACTTTAAAATGGTGAATTTTATGATATGTGAAATTGTTATAAAAAAATTACACTAGCAAAGAAAGGGACTATGACTTGGGAAATATATAACAGTAAAAAGAAGAAAATAATGGCAAAAAAAAAAAAAGAAGAAGAAAATAATGGCATCCTTAAACTTATCCATACATTACCATAGTTGATGTTAAACATATATGTGTGTGTGTATATACACATATGCACAAAAACATACATGTATATTGATATACATTTCTAAACAAGCCAAGATTTTAAATTACAACAGTGAGAAAATTCATGTGTTTACCTTGATTACCTCCGCAAATCATTGAAATGATCAAAATAAGTATAAAATTAAGTGAAAACACACAATCAGTCTCACTGGAAACAAGGTAAATTCTCAGTAATAGATGCCTGATTTGGGCAGTTTCTAGAAGACACAGTTAATTAACAGAAAAAGTATTCAGAATTTAGGAGACCAAAGCCCACCATGGGGAAAGAAGCAGGAATACTGAGATGCTCTGGAAGAAGCCCAGGCTCAGGAAGAGCAGCAGCTCAGAGGAAAGGCAGGGCCCAGACCCAGCCCACACCTTGGAGCTGCTCATCACAGGATCTTCCCCAGGCTGCCCAGTGTGGTGTGCACACCAGTACCTGACTTCCAGGCCGACTGCCCTGGCCTCTCTCTCTGGCTGCCCTCCACCAGAGTGGATGCTCAGCCTTCCATCCTGTTCCTCCTCTCAAGTTAGGGCTTCTTTCCTGTCTGTCTTACCCACCTCAGGGCAAGACTGCCCACAGCTTTCCGCAGCATCCTTCAGGAACAGATCTCCCAAGGAACTCAAAGTGAGCCCCTAAAAATTCCTGAGGGCCCAGTACTCACTCATGAGACCTTCATTTATGAAGACAGACAGACGAAGAAGAATCGCTGGGCGTCTGAGGGAAGTCTTTGGCCCAAGAATGGCCCCAGGTGAACCCGATGAGCCAGTGACCACAGTGGGGAAAATATATATAAGAAAGAAGACTTTTTAAAAAATTCCAATTGGTATTCTCACAAAGACTTCAAAGACTATTGCATCCATAAAACAAAAACATGACTTTCAAATTTTAAAACCCAGTAGAGGGATTGAATAACAGAATAAACTCTGACAAAAAGCCAAGTGAATTATTTATGAAACCAACTTGAAGAGTTCTTTGTGCACACAGAGTGAGAGAAATGTTAAGAATTGTGGATAGGTCCAGGAAACCCCACAGCTCTTCACGGGAATGGTATTTCACAGGTCTGAGGATGCACCCATCTTCATTACCCGTATCCTGGCACAGAGAACAGGATGGGACACTCAGCTGTAGAGGATGGTTTCCACACACGCTTCAACGACAGCAGTTTGCTTATAGGGCCTATGCATAAATGTGTATCTATTTCCTTCTTTTCTCTCTTAAATGAGGCAAGTGTTACTGTTTGCTGTGATGTGAAGATGTGTTCACTCATGACAGGCCCTGATATAGGACAAACAGATTTTCCAGAACAGATACTGAGATGACTCAGCACAGGTCACTTTTTAAAAATTGAAGTGTAGTTGGTAAACAGTGTTATGTAAGTATTGTACAGGGGTACAATATAGTGATTCATAATTTTAAAGGTTATGCTCCATTTATAGTTAGTTTAAAGTATTGGCTATATTCCCTGTATTATACAGTACATCCTTGTAGCTTGTTTTATACATCATAGGAGGTACCCCTTACTCCCCTGCCCCTCCCCTCTTCCCACTGGCAACGGCTACTTCTTTCTCTGTATCTGTGAGTCTGTTTCTTTTTTGCTACACTCACTAGTTCGTTGTATTTTTTAGATTCCATATATAAGTGGTATCATACAGTATTTATCTTTGACTTATTTCACATAGTGTACTACCCTACATATCCATCCATGTTGTTGCAAATGGCAAAATTTCATTCCTTTTTTACGACTGAGTGTTATTCCATTGTGTGTGTATGTGTGTGTGTATCACATCTTCTTTATTCATTTATCTGTTGATGGACACTTAGATTGCTTCCATACCTTGGCGATTGTAAATAATGCTGCTATGAACATTGGGGTGCATATGTCTTTACCAATTAGTGTCTTGGATTTTTTTTTTTTTAATCTATACCCTGGAGTGGAATTGCTGGATCCTATGGTAGTTCTATTTTTAGTTCTTTTGAGAAACCTCCATACTGTTTTCCACAGTGACTACAGCAATTTACATTCTCACCAGCAGTGTATGAGGGTTTCCTTCTCTCTACATCCTCACAACATTTGTTACTTGTGGTCTTTTTGATCTCCTTGTTTTGGTTTGTGTTTCCCTAATAATTGGAGGTTTTGAGCATCTTTTCATGTGCCTTTTAGCCATCTGCATGTCCTCTTTGGAAAAATGTCTATTCAGGTTTTATGCCCATTTTTAAAACCAGGTTGCTTTGTTTCAAATGTTGAGATGTATGAACTGTTTATGTAGTTTTGAGAATTAACACCGTATTGGTCATGCGTGTCCATGTGTTCAGTTGCCAAGTCACGTCTGACTCTTGGTGACCTCATGGACTGCAGCATGCCAGGCCTGCCTATCCCTCACCATCTCCTGGAGTTTGCCCATGTTTGTATCCATTGAATCAGCGATGCCATCCAACCATCTCATCCTCTGTTGCCCTCCTCTCCTTTTGCACTCAATCTTTCCCAGCATCAGGGTCTTTTCCAGTGAGTTGGCTGTTTGAATCAGGTGGCCAAAGTATTGAAGCTTCAGTGTCAGTCCTTCCAATGAGTTTATTTCCTTTAGGATTGACTGTTTTGATCTCCTTGCTGTTCAAGGGACTCTCAAGAGTCTTTTTCAGCCCCACAGTTCAAAAGCATCAGTTATTTTCAGCTCTCTGTCTTCTTTATGGTCATGGCATCTGCAAATATTTTCTCCTGTACAGTAGGTTGTCTTTTCATTTTGTCAATGGTTTTCTTTGCTGTGCAAAAAGCTTTTAAGTTTAATTGGGTCCCATTTGTTTATTTTGAAAAAGCACTTTGGGAATCAAAATTGTGTCTAGTGAAAACACTCAAGAAGTGCTGTCTTGGGGATAGCTTGCTGGTGTGCGGTGTTGACAGAACCTCCAGCCCGTTGCTACTCAGAACATGATCCCAGACCTTCAGCAGTTTCATTACCTGGAAGCTTATTTGAAATTGAGAATCTCAGACCCCACCCTCTGCCCGTTAAATCTGAGTTTGCACTTTAACATGGTCCCCAGGGAGTTTTAGAGGTGATACTTATATGGTCTAGAGGTGACTTCTGAAAATCCAGAATGCGTAGTTAACAGAACCGTAAACACAACTTGAGTCTGAGAGACTCCCTTTTCAGAATCTAGCCTGTCTTTGCCAGTTCCAAACTTTGGGTTGTGCTTGCTGAGAAAGGGATTGGAGCTCTTAATTCCTGTCTGTTTGTTTCTGGAAGACCTGCTGACATCGACTTCTACAAATCTTTTTTATTTTAATTTTTCTTATATTTGAAGGTGATAATGACATTCAAAACTGACTCAGCTGTTGAGGGTTTCTGTCTCTAAACACTGTTTTATCCAGTAAAGAATTCACAAGGGAAGAGACTGAGCAGCACTAGAAGGGAAGTACCAGGAAGAGAAGATCGGTTAAAGAAGCTGTGAAACAGGCTGGCGGAAAGTAGGGTAGTTGTTTTATCTGTTAATATGGTCATATCTGCCTGCTCATGCATTAGGATTGCAGTAAGGAGGACAGAGGGTCCAGCTTGGGGTCTGGCGGAGGTCAGGGGGTCAGCAGTCTTTCTGCTCCATCAGTTCAGGCGCAGAGGCTGGCCTGTGGGGATGGGGGAGTGTCGAGTGAGCCCTTTTAGACAGTCACACCCCAGTGGCTGGCTTAAGGGAAGACCCTGCAACCTAGACAGCAGGTTCAGACCTTACTCTGTCACTTTTCTGCTGTGTGTCCTTGGACAAGTCATGTAACATCTCAAAGCCGAGTGCTGATTTACCTGTTACGGTCCTTAAATGAGGATTACTGGGGGTAGTTTTGCATGAGGTGTATCATAATGCACTGCATCCCTTGTCACAGCCCAGCGAAAGCCGTGGATAAAAGACATACCTACCTACAGGCGTGCACACACACGGATAGATATTTTGGAAACAGCAAGTGTCTTTGTAAATATCCAGCACCCAGGCGTACGTGCCTACCATATTCTACACTTCCATCCTTCTTCTTTGCTCAGTCAGGCTGTGTCTGTCTGAGAATGCACATCCTTCTTGTCAGGGACCCACACCTTCTGCCAAGGTCTCCAGCGGCAGCTGAATGAGAACATACTCTGCAGGATGCCCATGTTTTTATTGCCTGCCTCTGCAAGAGCCTGGGGCTCTGAAGTCAGTGTTCCTGCAGCCATAGTCAGATGCCAGGAGGCGGCCCAGGCCCCAGCAGACTCCCAGCCCTGGGTGGGGCGGGGGGAGTCTCTGCTGCCTGCTTCCCCACATCAGGGCCCGGCCTCTCTGTGTTTCGCCCCAGAGTGCATGGAGCAGTCAGCGGAGCCGCTCATGATTTATGCATGAAGCGAGCTGCTCCCATCTGGCCTCCCTCAAGGTCTTGACCCTTCCTGGGCCTCTCCCTTCTGCCTACGCATAATCCACAGCCCCCGGGGAAGCCAAGGCCCACGGCCAATTACTGTGGGCACCTCTGTGTGCCCCCCAAGGAGCTCCTTGTGCCTTGTTAGGCTTAATTGCGAGGCCACTGAGAGCTGGAGCCTCTGGTATCATCTCATCGGTGGCCCCGGGGCATCCTGAGGCTCGATCCTGAGGATGGGCAACAAGGCTCCCAGAGTCCACTGCGAGGTGGCACGGGCTGGCAGCCTCCGTCACCATGACAAAGGCCTGAGGGTGGCAGACTGGTGTCAGGGCCACAGCTGCAGCACCCGACGCGGGAGACCCATCACCGCCCAGAAACTTCCCAGGGACAGTGCAGCCAGAGTCAGCCTTCGTTCTCCTGAGCTCCTGAGCCAGCTCACTATGAAGCTGGGGTGCTCACTGCTGCTAAGTGTGGGACCTTCTGGTTATCATCACTGTTAGGTGACTCCAAAGACTAGAAGACGGTTTTCTTCCAAGTTACTCTCTTGAAAAAAGTGAAAGTGAAAGTCACTCAGTCATGCCCAACTCTTTGCAACCCCATGGACTATAGCCCTCCAGGCTCCTCTGTCCATAGAGTT
The DNA here is from genome assembly GCF_054371585.1 of Giraffa tippelskirchi. Taxonomy (NCBI): domain Eukaryota; kingdom Metazoa; phylum Chordata; class Mammalia; order Artiodactyla; family Giraffidae; genus Giraffa; species Giraffa tippelskirchi. The sequence goes on along the minus strand of NC_137283.1, from coordinate 13,438,369 downwards.
CTCCAAGCAAGAATACGGGAGTAGATAACCATTCCCTGCTCCAGGGGATCTTCTCGACCCAGGGGTTGAACCCAGGTCTCCTGCATTGCAGGCATATTCTTTACCATCTGAGCCACCAGCGAAGTTCTTATTACTGTCTTGACCACCCTCTTAATAATGATATAGAAGCCAACATTGTATTGGGTGTTTTCTCGGCTGACCACTAAGCTGAGTCATTGACCTGGCCAAAGTTAGAGCCGCCCTTGGAGGGGAGGTAGGAATACTGTATTTTCCCCAGTTGAGAAAACAGAGGCATAGGAAGCCAGGCGAGTACATGGGACATCCAGGATTTGAATCCAGATTTAACTGGACATCTTAACCGTTGTGAGCAGTGTCTATTGTATCATCCTTACTCGAAATAAGGAAGAAATTGTACAGCTTAAATGATTAAGGTGGTAAATTGTGTGTTATGTGTATTTTAATCACCATTTTTAAAAAGCAAAAAAAGGAAGATTTGGCAAAATCCCCCAGGGACCTGTTTTATAAATCTGTTGCTGATGTGAGTGTCTAACTGATCTTGCTGTTTTATCAGTAGCCTGAATATGTCAGTCTCTAATTCAATCACAAATTCTAACTCTATCTTTTCTCTTAAAATTGACTTTTCTCAAAAAAAACCCAAAAAAGCCAAAACTGCCCATCTCAGAGGAAAAGCCCAGGCCTTCACTCAGCTGCGTGGCCCCCAGAATTCGGCCTACTCTACTCCTGACACATTGAGCATGTTTCCTGCCGCTTTCCTGCTTGCTCTCTCCAATCCCGATGTGCCTGTTATTCCTCAGACACAGCCCACCCCCCACCCCCATGCTTGTACCTCAAGGCCTCTCCTTCTGAAAGATTCTTTCCCAATCCCGCATGGCCTTCTGCCTCCTTTTAGGTCTTGCCTCGGGGATCACCTGGTCAGAGGGGCCTCCCCTGGGTAGCCTCAGTGAACAAGATGCTCCTGTGCCCTCTGGCGCCTGACCCAGCTTGCTTTTTCGCCATTACACTGGTCGTCTTCTTGTGCCTTGTCTATATGCTTGTTTATTTATTGAGTATCTCCCCCACTAACATATAAGAACTATAAGGTCTGCTTTTCACACCTTTTCTGTGTCCCTAGGTACATTAGGTGCCTGCACAATCAGTCGTGTCCAACTCTTTGTGACCCCGTGGACTATAGCCCACCAGGCTCTGCTGTCCGTGGGACTCTCCAGGCAAGAATACTGGGTTATCATTTTCTACTCCAGGGAATCTTCCCAACCCAGGGATTGAAACCTCATCTCTTGTATCTCCTGCATTGGCAGGCGGATTCTTCACTACTGCGCCACCTGGGAAGCCCCTAGCACCCAGAATTACACTGGACCTGTGGTTTGTTTGGGTAAATGAATGGTTTTTGTAAACTTTGCACCTGTCAAGCCACAGGCTGTCCTGCAGAGCCCACTCCTTCATGGTGGATTTGGCCCTGTGGCTAGAGATTGTGTAAGAGGCAGTGTGGTGTAATGACAAACATCATGGGCTCCAAAGCCAAAATAGCTCATTTGAAAACTGGCTCCACTTACTAACGCTGTGACCTCAGGTGGCTTAACCTGCAGTGTCCTGGTGCCTTCATCTGTGATATGGGATTCTAATAATACTCTCCTTGTGTAGAGTTACTGTGAAGATCAGGTGAGTTACTACTGCACAAGCAGTCAGAACAGTGCCCAACACAGGGGAGGTACTCTCTACCTGTCAGCTCTATAGCTTTTATTGATATTTATCTTTGGGTCTGCTGTGACACCTTCTTCAGCAGCCTCAACTAAGTGGGCATTAATCAGATTGAAATGTCCCCTGTTGGGAGGACAACCTAAGTGAGAATGGGTAGCATGTTGGATTGGCAGGCAGTAGACTGATTCCCAAGCCACTCCCATTTCATGACCACATTCAGCAAACGTGCTGAGCCCTGCTTTGTGCCACTCTCTATGCTGGGCATTGGGCAAAGCCGTTAGGAAGCACTCTACCTTGTACCCCGCTTCCCAGCCTGCCCCCTTCTTTTTAGCTTCTGCTCCCCCTGACTTGTCCCTTACTTAGGACTTGTACTCACCACTTGAAGCTACCCCCAAGCTCCTGGTTCTCATGGGTTTTGCCTGATTTCACCTTCTACTCTGTCCCTGTCTTCCTTGTGGACCACTTAGACCAGAGGAACGTTCTTTTTTCTTAGCTAGCAAAATTAAATCTTTATTTTCCGATTGTACAAATAGTATCTGACCTTTAGTCATAATCATTCAAACATTGCAAAAATGCCTATGAAAGTTAAAAATCCCAGAAAGGGGAGTCCAGCTAAACATACTATCCCACAACCGCCCTTTTGCACTGGCTGGTGTGGCATGGAGGTTTAAATCTGGTTCATCTACAATTAATAAATAAGAAGCATATGGCTTCCACTGCTGTGATCTGGAATACCACTGCGTTCTCGGACTTCTGTGAGTGATTGTATCAGAAAAGAAAGGTCAGAATCACTAAGGATTCAAAAGGGAGTATCAAGATAATAGAGCAAACCTGACAATAACAGGTCAGATGCATTCCTGCTAGACAGCTTCAGGTCTGGTCTGTATGTCAGACACACCCCAGTGCCTGTCGCAGCTTTATCTCCTGTTAACAAGGCCTGGTGTGTTTGGAGTGATCCTCTTTTCTTTAGCATAGAAATCCTATGTGTAAAGTCACAGTAGAACTCATGAACCGTTCAGCACAGAGAACACCAGGGATCAGGACCCCTCCGTGGAGGCCTTCAGTAGGGAAACAAATTTAATTCTGAGAGCCAGGTTAAGAGTGATTTTTAAATATTACCTGTATGGAAAAATTACTAGATAGTTAAATATATACCAATGTTTATCTGAAAGAGGCTGTGAGAGATCCTCCAGGCTTGAAATCTGCCTTACCGAGAATATTTGTTCATCATAAGTTTTCTGTTTTGAATTTGATGACATTTTTGTTTTTAAGCTAGTGGTTTCATTTTAGCATACCCGGTAATGAAATAAACAAAGTGTGAAATGTGAGACACTGCTAGTTAAACATTTATACCAGCCCTATCCTGTCATTTCTGGAAACTATTAAAATGTAATGTTTTTATATGAAATCATTATAAATTTATAACAAGTCTAATCTGTGGCGATGCACTGTTCCACGGGCTATGAGTTACTGCTCTAAATTTCGGGTGGCAGATGTTTTCCCTAAGAGAGACAGGGCTGGGATGACTAGGTCCTCTGATGCAGTGTAAGAATATGTATTCTAATTTGCATAAAACACAAGTGCTGATTATGCAGTTTGATTTGAGACCTTCTAAAATATTTTTCCCAAACAACAGTCTTGAAAATCAGCTCTCTTACAACAAGGAAGTGCTGATTGATTGTGAATATTTCCCTGAAGACTTTCTACCCCCAATATCTCTATTAAGGATGTATCTGGAGCGATGGTAACACACACACACACACACACACACACACACACACACACACACAAATAATTGGGCTGTTCGCAGATGTCAGGTTCTGCAGGACTTTTGCTAAGCCCAAGGGCATTCTTGGGTTTGAAGATGGGGATTCAACTCAGGACTGGACTGGATCTCTCTTCCAGGGGTAGTGTAGATGTGGGTGGTCCAAAAGCTACCATGTTTGGGGGTGTTTGAAGCGTATTAGAAATGCCTTTTCACCTTAAAATATCTCTGCCCTTCAGGGCCTCCCTGAAACTCATCATTTCCTAAAATTCCACTATGGGTTTTACTAGAGATGTTTCTTTGGGAAATGAGCTCTCATTAATAGGCATGCAGTCTTGGAGAAGTGATGTCTTTACCCTTATCACAGTTAGTTCCTTGGGAAAATTGGAGTTTTCTAGCGGCTTTCTAAGGTGACGGGGAGCTGAGAGCAACTCCTTCAAGAATGTGGAATGTAATAGGAACATGGCAGTGCCTTGATGCCATGAGAGAAAGGGAAGATGAGGACCCAGATCGCTAGGGGCAAGGGAATCACAAGGGAGGGCTGGGGTCAGCGAGCCGTTATGGATTTATTCCCACACTATAATGGACGGGAAGTGTTTACCTATACAAGAGTGCACAGTAGCCCTTGCCTGCAATTCCATGTAACTGTGATTAATACGTTATACTGTAGTAAACACAATTTCTTTGGTGAGCTGGCCTGAACCTGGCAGACTTTTACTTCTCTGTCTCAAAGTGAGGCCCTTATTTCCTGAGCTTCTAGGACCTTTTTACAGGTTGGCCTCTGTTACGCTCCTTTCTGGTTCCCTCCTTTTTAAAACAGATAAAGTACAATAAAAGAGTGCTCTATTGTGTCTTGACCTCAAAGAGCTCCCAGTCTTAACAGTCAGGAGGCCTCTTACCACGCATTGTTTGTAATTAGAAAGTAAAATCAAGAAAAACTTGAACAGAAATGAGATTTACAGATAAACATGATCCATAAATGAGATAGCTGGTTGAAAACCATCCTCCATGCACATCCCTAAAATGGCCAGAGAGGCTGGTTTGTAATGGATGCAGTCTGTGAAAATGGCTGACGGTAAAGCTTGAGAAAGGAGAAGCCCCTGCCAAGTCCCTCAGGCCTTCAGTCAAAGGGGATTGGTCTTCATGGTCTCATAAGGCCCCTGCCCATGAGATCGTGACCCCAGCACAGGCTGTGCTCATTCACTGTGGACTGATGGGAGGAGGAGGGTTGTGGAGGTGCCTTTGAGGCGCCAACCATAGACTTCCGCTCATGTGCCTCACGCCTGGACTACATATCCCAGTGTCCCTTGCCCTCAGGTTCTAGCCAGTGGGGTGTAGTTAGCACGCATTTGTGGTCTGTGAGTTGGGACTGCTTAGGAGACAGAGGTGTCTTTTCCACCCTCGCTTTGTTAGCTGGATACACAGGGCTGCGAGGCCCCTGTGAGGCAGTTGAGCCACAAGATGGAAGGTGCTTGTGCCTTGGAGGCATCAGGCCACCTTTAAAGCTGGCACTGAACTGTCTGTTACAGAAGAGGATTATAAACTTCCAGGGTGCTAAGCCCCTGAGGTTTAGATGGAGCTGTGGTGGGGACTATCTGATAGTTCATCCGGCATTATTTTCATTCCTGTAATAGGTGTTACTCTACAGAAATAAGATGGAAAGTTGTTTTATGCTAGTTATGATTGGCTTCATATTAACACTCTCTTACTCCAGATAGTTAACCAAATACATCACTACAGACGCGTGCCTATTTCATTGGCTCTCTGAGAGCCTTATCTGGTTTGTACACAGTGCTTAGTGAAGCCAGACCCTGCTTGTTCTAGCCAGTGGGAACCTGATGTCCAAAGAGGCTTCCAAGGTGGGGCGGTCCAGGAGCAATGGGTGCCACACTTAGAACTTTACAGAGTAAGCAGGAGATGGGAGGCCTGGGAGAGGTTGAAGTCAGATGGTACCTTAGATTCTTTAAGCCCAGAGAAGGCTGCCGGATACTACTAGCCTGGAAGGCAAGTCCAGTTGAAGAAAAGCATAGGAAGGAAAGAGCAGGAGGCAGATTTCGAGGCCCATGGACACCATTCTGACTCATTGAGTGGAAGATGCTACAGATCTGTTTTGCTTGAGATTTGAAAACCATATGCCCGCTTTCTCTGGTTCCCTCCATTAAAAGCAGATAAAGTACAATAAAAGAGCACTTTGTTGTGTCTTGACCTCAAAGAGCTCCCAGTCTAGCAGGCAGGAAGTCTTGTTAAGTGAGTGGGCCTTGTCTGACCTCAGGAGCTTTCTCATTCCCTGTCAAGTCACCTGCCTTCCTCCAGGCCACACAGCTTCCTGTTTGGGTTTGGGGCTCTGCAGAGGCTGGGAACCTAGTCTAAAGGAGGAGGTTAAGCGAAGAGGAGCCAAGTTGCTCCGCTGGGCACGTCAAAAGTGTGCTTTTCTGGGAGGGGAGGTTACCATGGTGTTAAGTGCTTTTGGCCTCCTCTTTGTGTCTGGAGAGTCCTGAGCCTGGAGTCAGAGCCTGGGGAGTGTGAACTGCTATCTGAAAGAGGTCGGGGGTGGGTTGGGGGGTGTCCCAGCAATGCGACCGGGGATGGGAAAGCGCTAGTTAACAGGGACCAGCTAAAACCCCTAGAGGGCCACCAGAACTTAATACAGACTCCTGAGTTGTCTTTTTTGAATGGCCAATCCCTTCTCATACTCTCAGCAAATACTGTTATAAATAGTATTCAAGAAAGCAATGCCTGAAGGGATAAAGGAAGTGGAACCAGTGTGTGCCCTCACAGGGGCAGCGTTGGCGTGGCCTCACCATCCTCTGTGGCTACAGTTCTACAAGTTGGAGCACTTGACGGGCAGGGAGTCAGTGGTCCCCTAACCCAGGTGGTAGCCCAGAGCCAAGCCAGAGGATGCCTGCAGCTGAGTAAGAGTATGGGCCACAGCTAGATACGGGAGCAGTCTGGAGACATCTCAGCACTCTCAAATACACTGCAGCGGTGTTTGTCCTTTTATTGTTCTTATTTTGTACCCAAGGAAATGTAAGACATTTTTCCTAGTTGCTTCTCCATATAAAATTTAAATGCCATAGATATTTTATATGTAAATGTGTAAATGTGTATATTATAAGGGCTTCCCTGGTGGCTCAGATGGTAAAGAATCTGCCTGCAATGCAGAAGACCCAGGTTTGCTCTCTGGGCTGGGAAGATCCCCTGGAGAAGGGAATGGCTACCCACTCCAGTATTCTTGCCTGGGAAATCCCATGGACAGAGGAGTCTGGTGGGCTATAATCCATGGGGTCGCAAAGAGTCACACACGACTGAGCAATACAATAATGTACATATGTATGACTGTATCCTGTATCAGTATATATGTAGCAGCCCTTGGGGGTGGATGGCAGACAGGAGGTATCTACAGCTTGCAACTGGAATAAAAAGAGAAAGAATGAAGCAGGGACTTGCCAAACACCTGAAATTTCTAATTACTTCAGAATACCTCTTTGCGAGATTGGCAGCTGTACCATTTTTCATCAGTTGCAACTGAGTGAAATCCCTGGTGTATTTCTGGAAGACCAGTCCATGGCTTCTGTCTATCAGAGGTGTGTGGTTTCCACCAGAGAGCTCCTGGTTTGACTCCTTCCGTGAAGCAGGAAGGACCCTTAGTCTCTGCCTCCATGTGCTCTGGTTCCCAGCCTTCTGCCAACAGTCCCACCGAAGTATTTCCCACCAGGCTGTTGTCACTTCGGAGAGCCGAGGCCTTGACCTACCAGCTGCTAAAGGGGTTGACAGGTGGTGATGCAGGCTATGAAGTTCCTCTCCAACTCAGAGGCTTGCTGGCTGTCCAGAAGATGACTCTCGGGAGGCTTAGCCAAAAGGGGTGGCCACTCTGCGAGCCAACTGGGAGGGAAAAGCTTATCATGTGATGCCCTTCGAGGTTTTGTTTTTATTTTTGCCGGATGAATGAGGGAAATTTTTCATTATGGCAAGTTCTACACTTGCCAGTCCATGGAGTCACAGAGAGTGGTACATGACTGAGCACATGAGCGTGCACACACACGGACACACATGCTGTCACTAATGCTCCTGAGAAACCCTGAGTTCTCATGACTGGGCTTTCATCCTGGAAGAGCAGGCTGGAGGCAAGTATCTTGTGAACCTCCCTGCTCTGGAGGAAGAGGCTCTGCAGCTCAGTCTCCAAGAGGACAAAGTCTCATTAACTTCTCTGCAGAAAGAAATCACACACAGCTGGCAACAGCACCCAACGGCTTTGAGACTTCAAATTGGAAATTCGAACTTCGGGATCTTTTCTGTGATGACAGAGGCACCTCCATTGACGCAGACCTTGCCAAACACAAAGATACTTCTTGAAAGCCATAGTAAAGAGTGAACCATGAATTTGTTGCAAAAGAATACTACACAGTTCTGGAGTTGCTTGATGCAGGCTTAGCTTCCATTACTGTTAAAACCTAACTACATACACACATACACACACACACACAGAAGCTATTTATAACAGTAAACCTTCAAACTGGAAAGAGGATTACTTTTTGTTTTATATGCACAGTAAGCATGTAAAAAAATAAAGTGGGTTGACCAAAAAGTTTGTTTTTATTTTTTCTTAACATCTTACAGAAAAACTCAAATGAGTTTCTTGACCAACCGAATATATAATTCTTTATACTAATTATTTCTACATTGTTTTCATCTTAAAGAAACAAACTTGCAGTGAAGTATAACCAGTTATATGAAAACACTAGTGTTTTTCTGGAGAATGGATCCATAACTTTTATTTTAGTCTTAAAAACGCCCATGACTTGAAAAGAAAAAACAGAAGGTCAGGAACACGCTGCCCCTTTATAGGGGGAGAGAAATAGCTATGTTAGAATTTTATAAAATGAATCCTTCAGCTTACACTTTCATTATCTTCTTAGGTTAAATATGAGGGCACTAAATATGATGAATAGTAAGTTTGCATAAAATATGGGCAAGATCTGTGTTTGTGAAGGAATGACTCTCACCAGTCACATTTATCACGATGTAATATGAAATTATAAAATATATATCATGTGCCTGGAAATATAACCATGAAATAGCATAGAGAATTTATGTCCATATTAATAATGGCATGATGGTCAAAATAATCAAGGTCTTATTTTTCAGAAGGGTATCGTGACCTTGACAGGGGCGCCATGGTGATACTTCCTTTACTTCATGGAAGAAAATTGACATAAAGAAAAATTATTCTGTTTCATTGACAGTCGGAATGAGGTACCTTGGGCTCTACATTCCATAGAAGGCCCCATCCAAGGGAAAACTTACGTGCCTTGTATGCATGCCCAGTGCTCCAAGGGGAAGTTGGCTTTATGTTTGTATTTGGTAAATGGAGTGAGGGTAGAAAAGGCCCGATTCCCGTTTGACTGTTCTGAAGCCTGCTTCTGCCTTTCCTAGGCTTCAGTTCTACGTGAGGGACAGGACTTTGAAGCTGATTCTTATTATTATTGCTACCAGTAATACTACTACTAGTACTATTATAGGTCCCTCTCATCTGTTGATGAAATGTTGGTTGTTGGCAAATGGGGAAGTTCCATGCTGACCTCTAAAGAAGACGCCGAGATTGGCTTAAATCATCCCAAGCTGAATGAACTTAGAGGCTGGGTCTCAGGAACCAACCTGCATAGCCAAGGCTTCTCTGAGGATGACCCCAGAGACCTGCAGTTTCTGAGCATGCATTGTTCTGCAGATGCTTCTTTTGCCCCTGGTCAAGTCACAAGAGTCTGTGACTGCCTTCCAGGAGCTGTATTAGGTATGGACAGAGAGATGGAAGGATGTTATAGTGAGAAGACTAGGCTCTATAAATGATACAGTTGGGGGGAGGGGGCGGTGTATGTGGTCAGTTCAGTAGGAGTTCAGCCTTCCATCTTCTGTTGCCTTTGGCATGGCCTGACCCCCAGAGATCCTCTGGTCTCCCAAACATGCCCCATCTTTTTCTTCTTTTCACCTCCTTTTGATCCATTTAGTTTATTGAATCAGCAAATTTGCCTGTTCATAACTTTCCAATACCGTACCGCTCATGTAGGGAACAGATTCTAATGCCTGTTATAAATCAAGCTCTACACTGGGGATTACTTTGTATTTATGTTGCCCTCAGTGAGCCCAGAGTAGATGGCAGGAGGAGGGTGGCATGTGGTCCATGCCCTGGGATGATTCCTTTGGGAGAAGGGCCTCCTTTTTTCCTGCAGATACTAGGACTGCTTAGAGAAGGTGGTATCAGAGATGAGCTTGATATGTGTACCATATATGTATGGTATACCATACATATGGCATACCATACATATGTGTATGGTATAGACATGCAGATATGGAGGGAGGGGCCTTCCAAAGACAGGAAGAGCATGAGCAAGAGTGTGGAGGCAGAGAAGGGAGATCCATGTATAGGGAAGAGAAGGAAGTTGTAGATGGAGGTTTTCTTAATGTTTTTATTGAAGTATAGTTGATTTACAATGTTTCAAGTGTATAGCAAAGTGACTCGATTATATATATATATGCACTTTTTCAGATTCTTTTCCATTATGTGTTATTACAAGATATTGAATATGCTTCTCTGTTCTATACAGTAGGCCCTTGTTTATCTGTTTTACATATATATATATGTATATATATAAGTATTAGTATGTATCTGTTAATCCCAAATCCCTAATTTATCCCTCCTGCTCTCCCAGTCCCTGTTGGTAACCATAAGTTTGTTTTCTATGTCTGGGAGTCTATTTCTGTTTCGTAAATAAGTTCAAATCACATCATTTGTATAAGTTCATTTGTATCACTTGCACATGGAATCGTTAGCTTCTGTGTATAAGTGAGATCTTACGATATTTGTCTTTCTGTCTGACTTACTTCACTCAGCATGATGATCTCTAGGTACATCTGTGTTGCTGCAAATGGCATTAATTCATTGTTGTTTATTTTTTCTGTTGTGTGGGTGTGTGTGTATACATGCCCAGGAGTGGGATTGCAGGATCATGTGGTAGTTCTGTTTTTAGTTTTTAAGGAACCTCCATACTGTTCAGCATAGTAGCTACACCAATTTACATTTCCACCAACCGTGTAGGAGGGTTTCCCTTTCTAGATGAGTGTTAAATGCGTGAAAGAGAAGAGGAAGAGTGAAGTTGGCAAGATGAATCAGAGCCTCAGTTGGCAGTGGCTTGGCTGCCTCTCGATGTTTTGAGAGCTGGGGAAACTATCTATGTTGTTTCCTGCAACATTATAGGCTGTCAAAAGGATGTATGTTAGTCACTCAGTCGCGTCCAACTCTTTGTGACCCCATGGACTGTAGCCCGCCAAGCCTGCCAGGCTCCTCCATCCATGGGATTTTCCAGGTAAGAATACTGGAGTGGGCTGCCATTTCCTTCTGCAGGGGATCTTCCTGACCCAGGGATCGAACCTGGGTCTCCTGCAGGCAGACTTTTTACCATCTGAGCTACCAGGGAAGCTCCCTTTTTCTTAGACCATGAACTCTAAACTAGAAATATGCACAGTTAGAAATATTTTTATTTTATGATTTGTCCAAAACTGAAGAAGCATTTTGCATGCTCAAGACTTGAAGGCAATAGACACACAGCAAGTCTAGTTAGAACAAGTCTAACTTTGCGTCTATTCCTGGGATAAACTTTAAAGCTGGTACAGTGTGCGTTTGAACTCAGCTAGAGCTGCAGGGAATGGCACTTTTATTTAGCGCCTGTTCTATTTTTTTTTTTTTTTAAAGTATAAATCTTGACTTGTGAATCCTATGATTTCTTTTTTTTTTTTTGCCTAAATACTTATTCCTATGTCTAAAAAGGGGGAGATTCCAGTGACTAAATTCTGTAATTGGAATTCTTTGAAGATAATCCCAAGTAATGATTCATGTATTATGGGTTATTTTTCAGCCATGAGAATAGTTAGAAGCTCATCAGAAAAGGCAATGAGTCTATATGTGACAGAGCCCCCAGATTCACACAACTGGCTCATACTCTTGTCATGTTCACTGCTGTGTACTCCAAAATCCTGGGAAAATGGCTTTTTAAGTGAATTATTTTAGAAGAAGAGAACTCAGGGATATAGCATTGCTGCTTGCTATATTTTACCTGAGATTTATTTGCCACAGCATACATGAAAATGTACTTATTCCTTATTCATTTTGCAGTTATTATGAAAAGTCATCCAGGATGAAAATGAACATCAGCTTGAAAATATTAAACTAAGCTTGAAATCATTCAGTGGCAAGATTCAGGCTTAGTTTAATCCCATTTCAGGCACCCTTGCTCCCTCCCCACATCTGGTATAGAGGAGCCTCCTGCCCTGATGCTGGGAAAGATTGAGGGCAGGAGGAGAAGGGGACGATAGAGGATGAGATGGTTGGATAGCATCACTGACTCAATAGACGTGGGTTTGGGCAAACTCTGGGAGACGGTGAAGGACAAGGAAGCCTGGCGTGCTGCAGTCCATGGGGTCACAAAGAGTCAGACACAACTGAGCGACTGAAGAACAACAACTTGCTCTCCCCAGCCCCGTGTTCTGAGCACTCGTAGGAGCGCTGAGTGGGTGCTTGCAGAGCTCGCCGCCTGGAGAGGAGGACCAAGGACTTCAGTAGCCAGAAAGGATGGGGTTAATGCTGTGAAAGAGGAAATCTAGTGTTAATTGTGTGACAAGTACAAGAAAGAGACAATAGGAACTTTGGAGAGGCCAGTAAAAGTAAATCCTGATGTCATAATGTGTCCAGACTTGGGTGGCGTGTCATGTTGAAGGTGACGAGGACCGTCCCAGTTAAAGCATGTCCTCGGTGAATCAGGTGACCCACTTGGTAAGCACTGGTTGATTACCTCACAAAAACACCTTCCTTCCCTGCTGAAAGCCCGTAAGCAGGTCCCCAGTGCACTCAGGATAAACTCTGGAGTCTTGAACTTGGCTTGAGAAGTCCCTGCTGACTTCTGCCCTAACCCTCCTTGTACCTTCACTGCAGCTCTTCTGGACACTGATAGCTCCCCTCGCTGGCCAGACTCTTGCTCACCCGTGAGGTGTTCCCTATCCCTGGAGCTGTATCCCCACCCAGCCTCCGCTCCCGTGCTCCCCTTTTTCCCCTGGCAAATCTCTCCTCTCTCCGCAGGCTCAGTTTGTGGTCTTTTCTAACCAAGATCAGGTAGCATCTTGGTCTTCCCCAGTGTAACATTTCATGGCATGATTGTGCTTTGTTTTGGCACAGAGACTGGATGGTCTTTGAGGAACTGTGCTATTCACATCCACTAGCAGTTCTCAGAGTACGTGGGCTGTACGTAGCTGACACTCAGCGATTGAGAGGGAAGGAGGACGGAAGCATGGAGGAAGAACTGAAGTGGGGAGGAAGCAGGAGAACTGAATGTCTGCAAGAGAGTGAGCCAGGCACTAGGAATAAAACATCAGTTAAAAAAAAAAATCCCCTCACCCACAAGGAGCTCACAGCCTGGTGGGGAAGAGAGCTTTGAACTGAGTTATGAAAACTACAGCATGAGAAAACGTATGACGGGGTGCAAGTCATATGCAACCAAGTGTGCGAAACCCGCTCAGGGCAGCTCCTGAGCACAGACCTTGGGGTCAGCGGGGAGCAGGGACCTCCAGCAGGTGGGTCCAGGCTGTTGAGTGAGGAGGCTGCCCTGGGTCACGTGCTCCCTGGCTGAAGGGTTACTGTCTGCAGACACAGGTGCCCACTGGACCCTCCTTGCTTTCTCTCGAGATGGTTGGATCAGGCCTGTGCTTTGTGTAGGGACACTGAGGGCCTCTGGGCTTCCCCAAACCACAGGAGAGCCCCCAGGGCTGCCCTCCTGCAATTCCTGCAGGTTCTTCCCCCACCCCCACTCCCATCTCTCTCTTGCATGAACCAGAAGGGGGATACTTTCAGCATTAATATTGTTCTGATGAGCTGCTTGAAGTAAGGTTTACCCTCTACCCGAGATTGCCCAACCAACCTCAGTTGCTTCAGTGCTGTTATAATAAAGAATACACGTGGGAAAGTATATAGAAGCTTATCAGACTTGGACATTAACCAATATTATCTTGTTTAAAGTGTAAAATATATATATATGTATATATATGTTCATATACATATATAAAGCTAACCTGAAGACGCCCAAAGCGCAGGCTGAGTCACTGTTTATCATGTAAACTATGTAAAACTAAAGAGAAGGGCACATGAGCCCTGCTGCGGCTCCTCATTTCCCTTTTCCGTCCCATCAGTAATCTTCTCATGGGGTTCCCAGTGGGAAAGAGAAAGATAATTAGCTCATGGCTGAAGGAGAGGCTCCCAAGGTGGCAGAAGCATATTCCTTGTTATAGATAACTACAGTGCGGCCGGAACACATAGGATGCAAATTGAAACAAGACCACAGTTTGTCAGTGGTTTGCTTTTTGTTCCTCTGACTCTTCATTAGGCTGCTTGCGTATTTCTTATATGGCTTTAGCTCTAATCACAGTAGCAACATTCTAATTATCAGGGGCCTCTGAATCAGCTTTGATGGCAACTCAGACAAGGAAAGTCTGGTAGGAGCCTCAGCTCAGCAGCAAGTTGAAATAGAAGCTTTAGATGGCCATGCAAGTGTGTCAGTGTCTCAGGCGACCTTCTCCTCTCCACGCCTGTCCCTTGCCCCTGGAGAGGAGTGCCCTGTGGCTGTTTCTGATACGCTTGGGTGCACTGGCCTGTCCCCATGCACGAAAATGCACATGGAAACTTGATTGTGAACCTTCACCTCGTTAACATCCACTCCCCATACGATCCTGTACTCAGCATCGACCAAGAACCTAAACAGAGGCAGAAAAACATATTAAACCATGCTGGCAGTTTCTTCTATTTCATCCACCATTTTAAAACCCAAGTTTGCATTTTTCCTCCAAAAATTACTTGGTTTAACACATCTGCTCAATTTTTCTTGGCTCTTAAGATAGTGAAATTTGTTTCTGAATGGCTTAGGGAATGTTCTTCTTTCAGATGATCTTATATGTGCTTTAGATCTTGTCCTTCTCCCTTTAGTCTCCACCTGAAGATGTAGCCCACTTCCTCCCATGACCCTCAGGAAGAGTAGCTTTGAGTCCGAGGGCAGAGATGAGGGGGTGCCTGCCCCACTGGGAGCAGATCATGGAATGCAGGGCCAGCGAGGAGAGTGACTCGTGTCTGCCGCTCATGCATGTCTGTTCTCTGGATCAGACACAACTTTGCACTTGTGATGCAATCCCTAGAATGTCTGATGGTAACATGGTACAAGAGAAAAGAGGAAATGGAAATTTGAAAGATGAGGTTGTCTTTGAAGTTTCCCCTACCCTCTCACTTACAAAGAATTTACAGTAGAGGCACGGAGTGTGCTCAGTGAGGATGACCTAAGCCCTTGTGTTTTTTGTGCAATAGTGAAATCAGAGTCATGATCCAGTGCTAGTGATGGTTCCAGCATCAGGGTTTCTTTCTGTAGGGTGCTGTTCTGAGTTGGGCAGGTTTCCATGGCGGAGGTAAACTTGTGGTTATCCATATGTCCCCCATCTGTTTTTATCGGGGGTGCCGCTAGGCCAGCTTCTCCAAAGATTGAAGTTTCAAAACGAAGTCACAGTACTTTCTTCACAGTAAGAAGAAAGTACTTCTTCTAAACCAAGCCTAGCCCTCTGGTCACCATCTGCAACGGCCACCTATTAAGACAATAACGCACAGCGCCATGATGCAACAAACCACTGAAGAACTCGGTAGCATGGCGTCAATAAGCATTTGTCTCTTGACCACGTGATTGCAAGTCATCTGGGTTTCTCTGATCTAGTTGAGACTCAGCTAGGTCTGGCCCAGCCCACAGTTTGGATCAGCCCCACTCCATTCCTCACGGCCAGTGAACCGATCTGAACAAGGCCTCCTCCTGGCAGTGGCAGAAGCACAAAAGACCGAACCCAACCATCCGAGTACATTCCTGGCCCCTCCCTCTGTCATGTTCACTAACATCCCCTCGGCCAAGTCAAGTCACATGGCCAAGGCCAAGTGAACAGTTGTTGAACATAATGTAAACTATCACACCATCACAGGGCCTGGTCACAGAAGGCAATCACGTATCAGTCTCCTCCTTCCTCTTCGGCTGCTTATGCTGAAACACAGCTGCCAATGCTGAAGAATCCTAACATCTTCATGGTATAACCATGGTACTTGTGGGAGAATTCAGGGCTCACATGCTGGAGAACAGATAGGCTCGTAATCCAAAGGGAATGCCACTCGTGACACCAGCCTGGGATGTCCCCACATGGGATGACTCAACAGCCAGACTTCCATCTGGAAATTTGAGGAGACTGGTCCTATCCTCAGCTTAGGAGCCATCCTCATACCCCCATTGGCAGTGTACTGCTTGTCCCCATGTGTGTCTCTTCTCCTGGGTCTGATGTCCTTCAAGAGGGGAAGCTTGTCCCTCTGTCCCCCATTTCCTCCTCAACCCACCCAGTTCTATAAAAGACTCCAGTGAACACCTAGAAAACAGCAGAAGCTCCAGTCTTGCACCACAAGTGGTTACCACTATGAACTTGGGCTTATTTTCCCCTCATTTTAATCAGAGAACATTTGAGATAAAAAGACATTGAGTGGTCATGTAGTTCAGCAGCGTCGAGTAGAATAATCTGCAGTTGGAAAAGCTCTATATTATACTGTCCAATACAGTAGCCACTAGTCATACATAGCTCTTGAGCACCTCAAATGTGTCTAGTGGAACTGAGTTTTAGTTGTATTTAATTTTACTTAATTTAGATTAATACTTAAATAAGGGATGGGATGGGGAGGGTGGTGGGAGGGGGGTTCTGGAAGGTGAAAACATGTACGCCCATGGTGGATTCATGTCAATGTATGGCAAAACAAATACAATATTGTAAAGTTAAAAAACAGATAAATAAACTAATTAAAAAAATTTAGATTAATACTTAAACAGCCACATGTGGCTAGTCACTACTGTATTACAGTGTAGATCTGGTCAACCACTTGTTGATCCAGAGTACACATCAGTAGTTGTTTTATTTTTATTTTTATTTTTGGCTGTGATGGGTGTTCGCTGCTATGCAGAGGCTTTCTCTAGGCGCAGTAAGCAGGGTTACTCTGTAGTTGTGGTGATCACGCTTCTTATTGTGGTGGCTTCTCCTGTCACAGAGCGTGGCTCTAGGGCACATGGGCTTCCGTAGTTGCAGCGCTCAGGCATAGGTTGCCCCATGGCATGTGGGATCTTCCTGGACCAGGGATTGAACTGGTGTCCCCTGCGTTGCAAGGTGGATTCTCAACCACTAGACCACCAGGGAATTCCCCAGCAGATAGTTCTTGAGTGGATGCATGAATGAATGAGAAAGAGAGAAATGACCCCCTACTCCAAGGTCACACAGCTGACTCGTGGCAAAACTAAAATAAGAGCCTGGGGGATGGACAGGCTGACCCAGGCACCACCACCTCCCAACACACACACGCACACACACGCGCACACACACACACACACACACACACACACACACACACACACACACACACACACACACACACACACACACACACACACACACACACACACACACACACACACACACACACACACACACACACACACACACACACACACACCCTCCCTCCCTCCCTCCCTCCCTCCCTCCCTCCCTCCCCCCCTCCTTCCCCCCCCCCCCCTCGAGGCCTGTTGCATTACTTTGGCCTTACTTTTGTACTTGCAACCTTCTAGCAGTATCTGAATACTTCTTGGTCAAATAGGTTGTGGGGAAAAAAAAGAATAGAAGAACAAAATTATTTTTCTGCCTTTAGTAATTTGAAGAGTGAGCATTAAAAATTCACCCAAACATCAAACAATTTTTACACAGTAGAAATAATATATACTTTCCATCCAAATTAAAACACATGCTCCCAGCAATTTAATTATGCAAATATGATACAAGCAGCAGTGAAACAGTGTTAAAAGGGAGGAATGAAGATTGATAAGCTGAAATTTCTGGTGACATTTTCTGTTTTAATTTCCTCTTTTGGTTAATAATATGTTGATTTTCATGCACTGCTTAGGTGGAGACTTTGTGATAAGTGCCTCTACAAATTTATGCAAATAATATTAATCACCTTCGAGACAACAGCAGCCGTTCCCAAACCCCACTGCCCACAAGAGTTAGGCAACCGCACTAGATGGATCTTGAGCTCTGAATGTGATTAAATTCGCTGGTAAGCAAAGCTGCTGTGTCCACAAAGCTGTTTTCCTTTAGCTGCTCAGAGAATTCTAAATTCAAAATATAATTCCCACCTTTACTCTAAAGGCACTAGAGGTAAAGGACCCGCCTGCCAATGCAGGAGATGTAAGAGATGTGGGTTGGATCCCTGGGTTGGGAAGATCCCCTGCAGGAGGGGATGGCAACCCACCCCAGTATTCTTGCCTGGAAGAGAGGAGCCTGGCAGGCTACCGTCCATGGGGTCGCAAAGAGTCAGACACGACTGAGCAACTGAGAACGTTTGCTCTCAGGGGCAACTGAACCAGTGCCCAACCAAAAATTGAAGAGTGGAATTGGTTGTGTTGCCCTGTTGCACTAGTCCTTTGCAGTCAGGAACTCTGTCTTAGGGTGGGTCCTTCGCAAACTAACTTTGAGGTGAGGATGCTGGTACAGGGAGTTCATTGAGAGTGCTCCCTGGAGAAACCTAGAAGGGGTGGGGAGACACGGGATGGGGACGGGGGAAAAGGGAGACAGCAGTGGGATCTCAGGCAGAGCTCTGGTGGGGGGGTGGTCCATCCTCATTTCACAGGGGACACCGAGTGTTAGTTATGCACCCGAAGTGCTCCCCATTTGAGACTGGGGCACTGGGCTTTCATCCATGGCCCTCCAGTCAGTCACTGGCAAGAGCCATCCTGTGGGACGTGACTCCTAGGCACCCACCACCCTCTGGGAGTGCAGGCTGGGAGGGGCTCTGCAGAGCTGGGAAAAGAGCCGCGGGGATTGAGCATAGCACTGGCAGTGTCCCCTGGAGACTCATGCCAGCCCACTGCGGGCACCCCCAGTTTCTCCAGAGCACATGGTCTCTCTGCCCTGGAGTCCCCCTGGGTACTGGAGGGCTTCCTAACGTCCAGGCAACCGGGATTTCATTCATAATGGTTATTTATTATTCCATCAGGTCACATTGGTATTTTAACAGCAGTCTTCCAAGTTTTAAACAGAGGGGTGAGCTGTGGAGGGAATATGTAGCCAAGCTCGTGAGGAAGGTGTTCAGATCAGGACAGCTAGCTCCTCGTGGGCAAGGCCAACTCCTGAGGAGCCCACATAATCCAGGAATTAAGATCTGCTGGGTTTTTTTTTTTCAATTTATTTATTTTTAACTGAAGGATGATTGCCCTACAATGTTGTGTTGGTTCTGCCAAACAAGATCTGGTGTTTTTATTCAGACATCTGGGAATTTCCATATACATCCTGGGAGTGCTATAATGCTTCCTTCCCCGTCATGGCCAGAATGTTCAGAGCTTGATCTCTGAGTAGCAGAATGTGTCCTGTGGGCCCTGCTGCCACCTCTGCAGCCCTGGACGTAGTCAAGGGCAAGAAACTGGAATTCCAGGGGCAGGTACCCCTGATTTGAGGCACTCAGATCCTATCGGAGCAAAACCGGGGCCCCAGACACTGTCTCTCTTCTTGTTTACTTCCCCCCTTTCAAAGAAGGTGCTCCTCTGATGGGCTCTTTCTGGAAAAGCACAAATGCTCTTTCAAAGGTGAATATAAAAGCTCTCTTGGCAAAGAAATTGCTTTGTTCCATTTGAGAAACCTCTCTGCCTCTGAGAGGAGGGAGGGTGGGGGACTGTGAGCCCTCATCAGCTTTCCCTCAGGTTTTCAGAGATGAGGCTGAACAGAAAGCTTCCTCTGTTCTCCCTGTGGCTCTCCATGACCCTAGTCATGGGCTCTCAGAGCTGCCGGAGATCCTGGGGTTTCTTTTAGGATGGCAAACTTAGGGGGCTGGGCCCAGAGCCCAGACAGCGGGAGAGGAACCAGATTTGGGTTGACTCTCTGGGTTGAGACAGACTAAATGGCTTCAGTAATTCCACCTTTATGATATGACGACATTGTGTGAAGGGGGACTTGTCAACTGTAAAGTGTGGTGCAGATTTAGCTGTCGGTGGTGATAATGGTGGTGAATTCTGGGTCTCAAGACCTCACAGTTCCATGCGTGTACACGGATGTGCTTGCACCTGTGCACACGTGCATGTGTATGTGTGTGTGTGTGTGTGTGTGTGTGTGTACTTTTTCCTGTCCTGGCAAGGGTGGTTGGTGTTGCTATGCCCTCAGCCCTTCTCCCATCCCTACCCCCTAGAACAGGGAAAGTGAGGAGCCCCCTTCTTCACCCAGGCCCTACCAGCAACAGAGTGGGGTGAACACCACTCTTATTCCTGAACCCCTCCCCCTCCTCCAGCCTATACAGAGAATCTGTCAAAACAATGTCAGTTTTATTTTTTTTTATTATGGACTTAACATGCCTGAAAACCAGAAATTTAAAAATGAAGAAAAAATACCACAATATAAGAGGATGAGATGGTTGGATGGCAGCATCCACACAATGAACATGACTTTGAGCAAACTCCAGAAAATAGCGAGGGACAGGGAAGCCTGGCGTGCTTCAGTCCATGGGGTTGCAAAGAGTCAGACACGACTTAGCGACCAAACAACAGCGGCAGCTCAGTTTGAAGGATCCTTTAGCAAGGGTCATTATTCTTCAACCAACAGACATTTTCTCCTTGTTTCAGGTTCTGTAATGTTGATAAAATGGGAGCGACTTTATCCAGCCATCATTGTTCAGTACATATCAGGGTATGATTAATGCAGGACAACTTTTCACATGTAGTAAAATGAGTAAGACCTTTAGAAAAAGCCCTCTGGTGGTCTGCCTGGAGACCCCACCCTGCCTGGTCCCACCCATTGCCAGGCTCTGTAAGTGCAAATGCTGGAAACCTGCCTAGGGGAGTGAGCAGCCTGGGCAAAGAAGGGGCAGACCGCAGGCATCTGTAAAGTGGAGTGTGGGTGGGCTTTGGGGTGCAGTGGTTTCACCTCCAGCCCCACACCTGACTGTACCAGCAAGCTGACTACTTAAACCTTCAGTGCATTGACTCCTTATTGAGAGCTGGTGAGAAGTGGCTTCTTGCTTGTTCAAAAGCAACACGGGACCCACATCCATAGGACACTCCCCTGACAACTCTGTCAGCTGAACCCCAGGAACAGTGGAGAATGTTTCAGAGGGTTGAAGTTCTCTCACCTTCATTTTCTGTTGTTTTCTTACAAGCTTTAAACTTAAGGAGGACCCCTTACTGCATGTTATTTTCCCAGAGCTCCTTTTCTTTTGGACAGAAAGTGTCTTCCTCCAGAGGCAATTTCCTTATTGTGGGGGTTTTCCTAGTACTGGGGTCCTGCTGGGAGTGCCTGAGGCTGGTACTCTGCGGGTTGCAGGGGAGTGAGCTGAGCTCTGATTCTCCCACTCACCTTCCCTGCCTGGCCTCCCTGGAGAGCTGAGGGAGTCTGAGTGGAGGACAGGCTCACGTTTTTTGTGGCAAATGATCTGCAGTCAGCTGGCGGAAGTGGTTCCCTCTTCTCTCCTTATAGCATCTCTCTCTCTCTCCTCAGCCTCCCTACCTCTCTCTTCCCCTCCCCCCTGCTCTCTGACTTCCTGTCTCTCTTTCTCTTTCTCTGTCTGCCTTATTCTAGAACAGGCTTACAGGGTCCTTTTTTTTTTTTTTTTCTTCCTATTTTCTGGTGAAATATTTCTTTACAAGAATTAGAGCATTTTTTATTTGGGTTCATTTTTTTTTTCCATATTGCTTTAGAAACTTTGAATGGACATTTTAAAAATATCTAAAATAAGAAATAATTTCAGACAAGAAAGTTGTGTGCTATTCAAAGACCAGATACATCCTTTCTTTCTGTCCTTACATGTATGCCATGCAGCTCTGTAGCTCAGCTGGTAAAGAATCCACCTGCAATGCAGGAGACCCCAGTTTGATTCCTGGATCAGGAAGTTCCACTGGAGAAGGGATAGGCTACCCACTCTGGTATTCTTGGACTTTGCTGGTGGCTCACCTGATAAAGAATCTGCATGCAATGTGGGAGAGCTGGGTTTGATTCCTGGGTTGGAAAGATCCTCTGGAGAAGGGAAAGGCTACCCACTCCAGTATTCTGGCCTAGAAAATTCCATGGACTGGAGGACTGAAGACATCATTCCTACTGTCCCTGGTCATGAAATGTGACTCTTTACACTCAGATCATCTTACTATGAAGGTAATCAGCATTAAATACCCCAAGCCTTAGTTCCTAACTCAAATTCAGCTAATTTAAAACTCCCTCTTACTTTGTTTTCTTTGCTGTCTTTTAAAAAACTATTTTTTTTACAAAGACATAACGTAATTATTGACCATATTCCCCTCATTGTACATTTCATACCCCTGACTAGTTTATCTTGCAACTGAAAGTTTGTACCTCTTAATTCCTAACCACCCTCCCCCCGCAAGCCCTCCTCCCCTCTGGAAACTACCTCTTTGTTCTCTGTACCTGTAAGTCTGTTTCTATTTTGTTAAGTCATTTTTTCCTTGGATTTTACATATAGGTGAAATCATACAGTATTTTTCTTTCTCTGCCTGACTTATTTCGGTTAGAATGATAACCTTCTCAGTTCATACGTATTGTCACAAATGGCAAGATTTCATTCTTCTTTACAGCTGAGTAATATCCCACTGTATGCCTGTGTGTGAGCACATGTGGGTGTGTGTATACATATCACATCTTCTTTATTCATTTATCAGTAGGCATTTAGGTTGCTTCTGTATCTTGACTATTGTAAATAATGCTGTGGTGAACATAGGGAGGCATATGTTTTTTGAAATTAGTGTTTTGGTTTTCTTTAGATAAAGACCCAGTAGTGGAATTGCTGGATTGTATTGTAGTTCTGTTTTTAGTTTTATTGAGGAATCTCCATACTGTTTTTCATAGTGGATGCACCAATTTACATTCCCACCAGCAATGCGTGAGGGTTCTCTTTTCTCCACATCCTTGCCAACACTTGTTATTGACTGTCTTTTTGATAATAACCATTCTGACAGGTGTGAGATAGTATCTCATGGTTTTCATTTTCATTTTCCTGATGATGTTGATCTTTTCATGTACCTGCTGGCCATCTGTATGTCTTTTTTGGAAAAATGTCTATTCAGATCTTCTGCCCATTTTTTATTGGAAGTTTTTTGGAGTGTTGAATTGTATGAGTTCTTTGTTTATTTTGGATATCAGCTCCTTATCAGATATGTTGTTCACAAATATCTTCTTCCATTCACTAGGCTGCCTTTTCATTTGTTGATAGTTGCCTTTGCTGTGCAAAAGCTTTTTAATTTGATGTAATCCTGTTTGTCTATTTTTGCTTTTGTTTCCTTTGGCCAAGGAGACATTTCCAAAAAATATTGCTAAGACCAATGTCAGCATACTGCCTGTGTTTTTTTCCTAGAAGTTTTATGGTTTCAGGTCTTATATTTAAGCCTTTAATCCATTTTGAGTTTATTTTTGTATATAGTGAAGAACAAATAGTCTAATTTGCTTCTTTTCATGTAGCTGTCCAGTTTTCTCAGCACTGTTTATTGAAGAGATTGTATTTTCCCCATTGTATATTCTTGCCTCCTTTGTAGTAGATTAATTGCCCATGTAAGTGCAGGTTCATTTCTGAGCTCTCTGTTATATTCCAATCATCTATATATCTTTTTGTGCCAGGCCATACTGATTTGATGACTGTAGCTTTGTAGTGTAGTTTGAAATCAGGGAGCATGATGCCTCCAGTTTTATTATTCTTTCTCAAGATTGTTTTGGCTCTTCTGGATCATTTGTGTTTCCATATGTATTTCAGAATTGTTTGTTCTAGTCCTGTGAAAAATGTCATTGATATTTTGATGGGGATTCCATTGAATCTGTAGATTACCTGTGTAGTACTGGCATTTCAACAATATTCTTCCAATCAGTGATCATTTCATACCTTTTATTCTGTTTGTCTTTTTCAATTTCTTTCAGTAATATCTGTTTTCAGAGTATAGGTCTTTAACCTCTTTAGTTAGATTTATTCATGGGCATTTTATTCTATTTGATATGATTGTAAATGGGATTTTTTTTGTTAATTTCTCTTTCTGATAGCTCCTCCTCAATGTAGAAATGCCACAGATTTCTGTATATTTAACTTGGTATCCTGCAACTTGGCTGAATTCACTGATGACTTCTAGTGTTTTTCTGGTAGGATCTTTAGGATTGTCTATATATACCCTCATATCATCTACAAGTAGGGACAGTTTTACTTCTTCCTTTCTAATTTGGATTCTTTTTATTTCTTGTCTGATTCTTAAGGCTTCCAGTTATATGTTGAATAAAAGTAACAAGAGTGGGAATCCTTGTCTTGTTCCTGATCTTAGAGGTAATGCTTTCAGCTTTCCACAGTTGAGCATGGTGTTAGCTATGGGCTTATCATACATAGCCTTTATTAATTTGACATATGTTTCTTGTGTACCCACTTTATAGAGAGTCTTTATCATAAATGGATGTTGAGTTTTGTCAAATGCTTTTTCTGCATCTGTTGAGATGATCGTATGGTTTTTATTCTTTGATTTGTTAATGTGTATTCACATTGATCAGTTTGCACATTTTGAACTAGTATTGCATCCCTGGAATAAATCCCACTTGGTCATAGTGTGTTATCCTTTTAATGTATTATTGAGTTCGTTTTTCTCAAATTTGTTTGAGAATTTTTGCATCTATGTTCATCGGTGATTTTGGCCTGTAATTTTATTTTTTGTGATATCTTTGTCTGGTTTTGGTGTCTGGGTGATGGTGGCCTCATAGGATGAGCTCAGAAGCATTCCTTCTTCCCAAATATTGCACAATAGTTTGAGGAGGAGACGTGTTAACTCTTCTCTAAATGTTGTTAGAATGCA
The DNA here is from genome assembly GCF_054371585.1 of Giraffa tippelskirchi. Classification (NCBI taxonomy): domain Eukaryota; kingdom Metazoa; phylum Chordata; class Mammalia; order Artiodactyla; family Giraffidae; genus Giraffa; species Giraffa tippelskirchi. The sequence continues at coordinate 13,413,940 of NC_137283.1, read as the reverse complement.
CCTGTGAAGCCATCTGGTCCTGGACTTCAGTTAGCTGGGAGTAAAACTCCACTCTTAATAAGTATACTAAATACTATTTTTTGTAACTTACTTGTTCCACTTGCCTTGCAAAGAACACAATTATAAAGAAAGAATCTTGTGCCATTGTTAAAAACATCTTTAAAGAAATCAGTTTAGAATTTGTCAAAGTTTTGTTTCGCTCACGTGTATAACCATCAGTTTCATGTAAATAACAACTTACCTTTGTAGACCTTTCTCTCCTTCACTATCAACTTTATAAATTTTTGTCCTGCTTTAAAGTCTCTGTCCTTAGGAAATGTGCTGTCTGTGTTTTGACCATCCATTTCACCTACAGCTGTGATATTCCAGAGCCCCATTCAGTTTTTTCTTCCCCCTTTATTCAAATCTTCTTTCCTCATTCAAAGGGTGAATTAAAACATAAGTTAAACATGAAACTTTAAAGAAACTATTTGTGGTTATTTCTTTTCCACAAAATTCAAATCCATTCTGATACTAATATATCCATCTCACATATCTTTCTTAGACAGTAATCTTCAAAGACCCAGGACTCTTTCTTTGTTTAAATGGCATGTAGCCACACAAAGGAACTTCCTGCCACCTATTTGGAGAGTGTGTGGAAGTTGAGCAATGAAGAATAGCAGAGAGAAGCACTCTCAGAGACCGCATTAGTGTTGCTCTCCATAGCTCACGCTTACATATATTTATAGACAAGCATGGCTTAAAGCAGGTATACCAGGTAAAAAAGAATGTTTGCCTGTATTTATTTGTGTTTATATAAATATATAGTCCAAACAGAAAAACAGCTCCCCCCCCGCAAAAAAAAAAAACCCAAAGTCATCTTGGAAGTCCAAGAATTTAGAACTGAAGGAACCTAGGATATCAAATAGGACGCCATTTCTTTATAGCCAGGGCTTTGGGTCCCTCCACTGTGATGGGGCAAACAAAACACCGTGGCTAATAGAACGTTTAGTGACTTGACAGACCTCCAAATGAGAGGAGAGCCTCTCAACCCAGTTCAGAGGGATCATTTTAACAAAGGTTTCTGTAGATTAAGCCCTCTCCAATGTGCAATCCCTTTCACAAACCTCTAGTTCTGCCCTCTTCCCATCACCATAGCAACACTTCTGATAACCGACTAGAGGGGAAGAAGCAATTTTGCAAATGTGACCATCTCCTACTCTCAGTTTTGCCACTTTGTGTGTGTTTTCTTCAGTTATCCTATCCTGTGGACTTCTGTTCTCCTCTCGGGATCTTATTACGTTATAATAAATAACACCTGGCCATTAAAATGGGAAAGCCAGGCCTGAAAGCTTTAATAACTTGGCACTAAGTATTTCACTTAGATCAGTGGTTCTCAAGTGCCAGTCCATGGCCCAGCTGCTTTAGAGTCAATGAGACCCCAGTCCAGACCAGGTGAATCCCAATCTCTAGTCATGGTGCCCAACAGCCTGCATTCCTTATGTTCTCCACTGAGGTGCACCCAGATGTGCCACTTATGATAAAAGAAAGGGTGTCCTGTTTGATATCCTTGGTTCCTTCAGCTCTAAATTATTGTACCTCTGTAATGACTTCGGGGGATTTTTTTATGGGCTATTTTTCTCTTTGGACCATATATTTATATAAGCACAAATAAATATAGACAAACACATATTTTTCACTTGGTACACCTGTCCTGAATAACCAGCATCCTGACTCTTGTCTATATATCCTATATAGCAAGTAGATGAAGAATAAAACAGTTCAGTTCAAACTGCATGGATGATAAAAGGAAACTATAGGATCTGTTTTAGACAAAAAAAGAAAGAAAAGGAAAATTTAATCGCAAGATGGCACCACCCTCAGTTACCATTAGGTAAGATATGAAAGATTTCAGAGTTTCAATCCCATTCCTTGGCATATACCCAAAGAAAAACATAATTCAAAAATGCACATGCACCCCAATGTTCTTTGCAGCACTATTTACAATAGCAGGATAGGGAAACAACCTAAATGTCCATCAACAGGTAAGGGGATAAAGAAGATGTAGTACATATATATACAGTGGCATATTACTCAAGCCATAAGAAGGAGCAAAATTGGGTCATTTGTAGAGACATGGCTGGACCTAGAGACTGTCACACAGAGTGAAGTAAGTCAGAAAGAGAAAAACAAGTATCGTATATTAATGCACATATGTGGAATCTGAAAAACTTGGCATAGGTGATCTTATTTACCAAGCAGCAGTAGAGACACAGCCATAGAGAAGGAACACATAGATACCAAGGGGCGACAGAGGGGTGAACTGGGAGACTGATTTTTATACTATGTGTAAAATACTAATGAGATCTTACTAGAAAGCACAGGGAACTCTACTCAAAGCTCTGTGGTGACCTAAATGGGAAGGAAACCCAAAAGGTGGGGTGGGGGGAATATGTGTGTGTATATATAACTGATTGCCTTTGCTGTACAGTAGAAGCTAACACAACATAAAGCAACTATAATAAAAAAAAAAAAACTTCAGAATTTTAAAAATTCTAGACATTAAGGCAAAAAGAAAGTAACTCAGGCCAAGGTGGGTATGAAACATCTGCCGTTTTCAACTCTCTTTCCCTAGAGTCCCGGTATAGATCTCCCAATTCTGATTGTCTGTCCAACTTCTCAGCACTAATTGTTCCATGATTTGTACTGCATCTCCACTGAAAAGGATGTAAAAGCTGTCACAGTCACAAATAGAAATGAGTGGTGACTGGATCCCCAGTCCCCATCTCTGAATGCAGGTCTGTTGTGTGCCCCATTGGGTTTTACTGTTATAACATTAATTTCCATAGATGCCACTGGCAGCCAGTCTGCAGTTTGAAATTATCCGGGTCACACTTGTCTGCTTGATTCAGTTTAGTGACTTGATCTCCTATTTCCAGGAGATACCCTCACCATTTATTCTGACTCTGATACAGTCTGCAATGGGACTTTCAGGGAAGATTCTCTGTCGTGTTGTCTAGATTCATCATGGTCATGCGAAACTCATCCAGGAGTGTGTTATTTGCCTGCCCTCTGGGTTTCAGTGCACAATGCTTTGCTGAAGAAAGAAAAAAAAAAAGATTTGTTTCAGAAATTTCAGCTGAAATGACTAGCAAATGGTTTTGAAGATTGATTAAAGTTGGTTTAAATGTTGGTACCAACCTTCTTAAAGAAAGGATCTTATTAAACCGTTCTTATCTTGCCTGCTACACCATCTGGCCTTCTAAGCAGCACAGTGTAGGCTTGGTCCGTTGAGCAGCTGAGAGTTCTGACTTCTGACCAGTACTGACATTGAAAAGGTGGGAAGCTCTTCATAGTGTCCTTTTATATCAGTGTCATTAATCATGATGAAGTCAAGTGGATTCTTGCTTGGACTTGACTATTTTCCAGAATTTTTCCTAAAATCACTTGACTATTTGATTGGAATAATTCACAAACGTTGATGTGGCCCCCAGATCCTGTTTGTCATCGGTGCTTCTAGAGTTGATCAGCTTTGAAATGGAAACGGCTTGCTGGTTTGCATTTTATTTTTTCCCTCTTTGCTGGAGAATCTCTGCTTCCTAGAGGAATTGTCCCCATCCTCCAGGCCATACAGTGGTCCAGCTCAGCTTTTCAGTAGGTGAGAAAGAAAGCCTCACGAGCTTTTAAGATCCAGCATCCCAAGATCTAAACCTGGACAGCGTATTAAGAAGAGGAAGCTTCACTTTGCTGACAAAGGTCCATATAGTCAAAGCTATGGTTTTTCTAGTAGTCAGTGTACGGATGCGAGAGTTTGACTATATAGAAGGCCGAAGAATTGATGCTTTCAAACTGTGGTGCTGGAGATGACTCTTGAGAGTCCTTTGGACAGCAGGGAGATCAAACTAGTCAATCATAAAGGCACTCAACCCTGAATATTCATTGGAAGGACTGACGTTGAAGCTGAAGCTCCAATACTTTGGCCACCTGATGCAAACAGCTGCCTCATTGGGAAAGATGCTGATGCGGGGAAAGATTGAGGGCAAGAGGAGAAGGGGCAACAGAGGTTGAGATGGTTGGATGGAATCACTGACTCAATGGACGTGAGTTTTGAACAAACTCTGGGAGATAGGGAAGGACAGGGAAGCCTGGCATGCTGCAGTCCATGGAGTCACAGAGTCAGACAAGACTGAGTGACTAAACAACAACAAAAAATGATCTTGTATTGCTACAGCATATAAATTTTACATTTCATTTTATCTTTAAAGGCTATTTATTTTAGCTTATAGAAAACTTGGAAAGATACTTAAGAGGAAAGAAAAATTATACCGTAGTCCCAGATAAATTGTTGGTTATAACTATGATGTGCTTCCTTCTAATCATACATCTACCCATTCCATATTAACAAATACTCACCGATCACTTGCTCTTCATAAGGTACTAAGGAATTCTCTGAAGTTATTGACAGTTAACTTGAGACCAGTTGCATTATTAGGGAACTCTCATTAAATCCAAGGGGATAAAACAAAATGCTAAGAAATTTGTCTCAAACAACTTTAGAGATTCTCTGGGTTTGGCAAAGGTATTAATGATGAGGGAAGTGGATTGCAGAGAAAAGGGTCATTTTCACCTTGAATCTATAAACTACGTAAAGTGTGTAAGTTAATATAGAAAAAGGAGAAACGGAGGCATCCTAAATGATGTAGTGACACTTTTGTTAACCTGAGGTTAAGAATATGGAGAGCAAAGAAGAGTATGGGAATAAGCTCAGGTAGACATCCTTCCTCATGTTTTTACCTTTTCCTCTGGATCTAAAGGCAAGGAACTAACATTCAACAGTCGAGTTTTAGTCTATAATGTCACCCATTATTATCCCAAGAGCACTCCATTTTCTTCAGGTAATTGGAGTAGGTTAGCTGTCAAGAACCCTGGAGTAGATGCCCAGTTTGAATTGACTCAAATGTTTCTGCTCACTTGATAAGTCCCTCACATGCATCACTGCTGTGCCATTTTCTCAACTATTGGCCCAGAGGAACTCCCTGCCACCCTGGCACACGGTGTGGCCTGACCCAGTCCAGACTAGCTAGATCTCTTACCCTGATGAATGGTTGCAGGCTGGACCTGAGGAACTAACAGCTACCTAAGTCAGTCTGGGGGCACCTCCCTTCTTTCACACAAATGGCTGCTGTGCCTGAAAGAGTTCATTAGAGAGTTTGGTAATAGTCCGTGTGTGTTTGTGTGTGTGTGTGTGTGTGAGAGAGAGAGAGAGAGAGAGAGAAAAAATGAGCAGACTCCTTAGGCTTTGGGTAATTGCAGTGTGTGTGTGTGAGAGACAGAGACGGGCCACTCCTTCTGGCCTCCTCACCTCATCTCTCTATGACCTTTGTAGCGCCGTGGGCATAACAGCATGGCTTAATAAAAGCCCAGGAGCCCAGACTACTTCCATGGCTGTGGCTGAACTGCTTTCGTAGGCTTAGCTCTACTGAGACTATAGAGACTATAATGCCTTGAGATTGTAACAGAGCCCAGGTGAAACTGTGGGCATGAAAGTCCTTTGAAGCCACACAGTGCTGGGGGCAAAGGGTTCTTTGGGGTTTTTAGATGACTGAGGGGTGAATTGGATCCCCCAGCCTGTGACTTGGCTCTGAGCCTCTAACTCTCCAGTCACCTCTCACCTTGATGATCCACATACTTCTTCCAGCATCATTGCTGGTCCATGCCCAGTTGGGTTCCTGAACCTTCATTCCTTGGATGGGTTTGTAGGACCAAGTAGACGAATAGTTAGACCTCACCTTACTGGATTTGCCTATAAAAACTCCCTAGGTAAGCATTGCCTGGGGAATAGGGGTCCTGTGTGAGCAGTGGCTGGCCGTGGGAAAGGTCCAGATGTGTTCAGTTGTCTGATAATTCAGCAAACTCATTTTTTAAAAGTCAGTATAGGATCCATTTCATTGAGAAGGCAAAATCAGTCCCAGGAGGCATGTGGGGAGAAGACAGAAGTTGATTGACAGGAGCAAGGAGGAACTAGGCACGCAGGGGTTCAAGAGATGCTGAGCATCCTTGGCTGGCAAAGTCTAACCTCTGGCGTCGACTCTAGTGCACTGAGTCCAGAAAGCTCCGTGACAGCAGGATTGCAAAATCGGTGGCAGGAAGCAGCTCTTAGCTTCAGGGGAGAAGCACGTTTAACTGTCCAAAGAGGAACCTCTGGGTCTGTGGCGAGGAGGCCAATTAAGGTGATATTAATCTGAAACATCTTCGTGCTCACACAAGTAGAGTGCTTTAATTCTCGTGCTTGTGTTTTAATAATCTTCTGTTTCTGTATTTTATTCCTGAATGAAATACCATTTTTCAAATCTAATGTGTTCTTCCAATAAATACCCTTATGAAGAGCTTTATTTTTTCTTTCAAACAGTTTTAAATCCTAAGATATATAAACAAAGGTGTTTATTGTTACATTGCATTAGTGGAAACATCAAAATAATCTAATGTTCATCAGTAGGGCACCTATTATGTAAATGGTTGGCCCATCTATATAATAGAATACCATGCAGTACATAAAAGTAATGAGGTGGAACTACTTATAGATAGGAAAAGATGTTTGTGGTATTGAATTATACAACTGTATTTTTAGTAAGATCCCATTTTTATAAATGCCGAATATATATGACTAAATAAGCTTAGAAACGCATATATAAAGAATAGTCATCAAACTGTTAATGGTGTGTTCCTCTAAAGGTGAAAGTTGTAGAGGGAAAATTTCATTTCCTTATCCATGTAAATATGTACTGATCTGTAGCATATGGGTTTTTTTTTTTTTTTACAGTTTTTTATTTTTTTTAGAATTCAGTTTCCTTTAAAATTGAACACCAGTAGAAAGAAAAAGATTTCAGAAAGACAAGATCACTAGAGCTACCAGGTACTATAATTTTCTTAAACTGGATTCACTGCTCCCCAGATTAAGCCAAGAAATTTGAAAAACCTGAGAAAACCAGAGATTTCAAAGTAGACAAAATAGGCAGTGGATGTTCCCCAACATCGTCTGCTTAAGAATTTGAACTGTAGATACAGAGAGCCTCTCCCTTGGATGCATCTCAGAGGCGTTGTCCTGAGTGAAAGGAGCCAGTGTGTCTAAAGGCTCCATAGAGGAGGATTCCGTGTATCTGACACTCTCAATATGGCAAAGCTATGGGGAGGCGATCAGTGGTTACCAGGATTGGGAAAAGGGATGGCGAAAGGAAATTGCTTTTGGTGAGGGATTCGTCCTGTATCTTGATTGTGGTGATGGTAAACATGCCACTTACATGCCAGAATTCATAGAACTAGTCACAGAAAAGTGTATTTTACTCTATGCTAATTTTTTAAAAGTAAAGCAATAAAATAAGGAACAGGGAACCAAGGAAGATTGTGTGTCTGACCCCCACATAGAAGCATGGCTGTGGTCTTTCAGTTGTTCAGCACCATCTAGCCATCCACTCTGCAGGTCTCACTCTCCTTGACTGAGCCCCGGAGGCAGCCTTACCCTCACCTCTGCCCATGATCAGTTCCTCCACCCACAAACTATAAGGGATTGTTCAGTTTCTGTCTGAGTAAACCCCATATTCGAAAGCTTAGCATCTTTCAAGACTTTATGTTGGATTTGCATATATACCTTCTATGTAACTTCCTCTCTGTAACTTCCACCAGTGGAATCTAATCTAACTGGTGATAAGATAAACTACGTCCAACCTCTTAACACAGCAGAAACTTCTGTATACTGCAGTAATATCTGCACTCTCTCAGCATCTCATGTCTCCTCCTCCGAACTGCGTCTTTGCTCATCCGGCTACATGCTGGTTTCCAGACCCTCCACCTCTCCGGGCTCTTCTGTCTGCCGCCTCATTTACCAGCGTCCCTCTGGAAACACAGGGGCCAGAGTGGATGTGCTTCTCTGTCTGTCTCTGGTCTGACAACAGAGAGCAGAGCTGGCCCAGCTCTGTTGCTGATGCTAACGGTTTGTCATTTAGTGACACTGATGGTCGTTTTTCCATCTCCAGAAACCATATCACTCTGTGGACTGGAAGTGTGCAAACACTTCTTTTTTACATAAGCTGCTGTGAAACCTCAACTCTCGTCTCATTCTGCAGGAACAGGATCTTTGTCTTTTACTGCAGAATTCAGTGTGTATCCTATTCAGTTGTGTCTTCCTAGAGTGACCATCCCAAACTATCCAGACCACTTTGCCTCCTGCAGGTTCTGGCGTCTGGCATATCTACCTTTCCCTCCAGCCTCAGGCTCAGACATGCCACGTCTTCATCTCTGCCATCTTCATCTCCTAAAAGACTGGGAGAAGTCTGAATTTCATTTCTGCCCCATCACTGCTGACTCACCAGGGGAGCCTTCTCCCCAGGAAAAGAAACGCCAGCCTGTCCCCAAGCTTTCCTCTGCGTGTGTTCCTTTCTGAAAAGGTGGCTCTTGTGTTCTGAATGTTGTCACTCTTTATAGGTGACTGTTAATTGTACATAATTGCACACCAGTTTAGGTGGCTGGGGCAGAATGGCGCCGCCTAAATACAAGTTATCACACTAATCAGCATCACTGCATACTCAAGCAGGTTGGAACCCTCCCGGCGTCCTTCAGTACTCCATAGGTGCGCAGTTACTATGAAATTACTATACATCTGCGTGATTATTTCCATAATTGCTGCACTTGAAAGGTGACTGCCGGTCTCTTCCACAATGAAAAGGTGTTAATTAATGTTAATGATCAGGAACTCTGAAGCAGCTTCTCTTAGTGGGTCCTGGAGGGGAGATGTGCTGGAGTAGACAGAGAAGGCAGGTGGCTGGGAATCTGGTGCCAGCCTGAGGGCAAATGAGCATGAAAGGAAGTAGAGGTTTTACAGAGAAAAGTGAGAAAAGTATCTAAAGGAAGAGCAAATTAGAAACGGTCATTGAAGCAATTTGTTGGCGTGATTAAAAAGTGCCCTTGCTATAATGAGGTAAACAGGCCAGAGATTTGGTGCAGTTTGTTTCTGAAACAAAGTCCCCTATGGTCATCATCTTTTAGCAGGTTGCTCAGGATATGAGGATAAAGATGGAAGGTGCTAGCTTGCCCTTTCTCTTCCCTTTCTAGAAACCAGGGGTTTAATTCTAAAGTTCTTTTTTTAATTCTCATTTCACCAAATATAAATAAACTCTCCCAAAAGCAAAACTTCTGTGCTGGCCCACCTTATCAAACGCTTAAAAACACCAAGAGAGCCTAATATATAAATGCAATGTTAACAAACACTGAGCTGTTTTATATAGTTATTCCTAAATTAGTTGATCAAGAGCCTGCATTCATTTCAGAGCCCTTATCTAAAACATTGGGCTTTCGTGATGGCTCAGCAGGTAAAGAATCTGCCTGCCAATGCAGGAGACGCAGGTTTAGTCCCTGGGCCAGGAAGATCCCCTGGAGGAGGAAATGGCAACCCACTTCAGTATTCTTGCCTGGAAAATCCCACAGACAGAGGAGCCTGGTGGGCTACAGTCCATGGGATTGCAAAGGGACAAACAGAATTAAGTGACTAAGCAACAACAGTTCCAAATATATAAAGGACTCATACAACTCATCAGCAAACAAACAGAAACAACCCTATTAACAGATGAGTAAAGTATCAAAAGATTCAATTAGATATTTTCCCAAGGAAGATACACAGATGGCCAAAGATAGTAAGAAGATGCTCAGCGTCACTAATCATCAGGGAAATACAGATCAAAACCACAATATCACCTCATGCCTGTTAGCATAGCTATTACCCAGACGACATCAAATGCTGGCAAGGATGTGCACTAAAGGGAACCCTTGCGCACTGTTATTGGGAATGTAAATTGGCACTGCCATCCTGGGCCATCTGCCCTGTGTTCTAAAGGCCTGGCTCTTGATGGGGTGAGCTGGGCGGGGTGGGGACATGGCCTCTGGGTCGGTGGCCCCTCTGGGGGCTAGTCTGGCTTACAGTGCCCCTGTCCTCCGCGGCCTTCACTGTGTCCCTCCCAAAGCATCAGATGCTGTCACCATGTCTAAGTGACCTTGAAATAAGCTGTCCATCCTACCAGTCAGGGTGAAGCGACTTAGGGAGAAAGGAAAGAAGAAATGCCATTAAAAAGCCTAAAACTTCTGTCAAATGGATTTTGCACATGACCACCAAAATGCAGATTGCCCTTGAGCTTTTATTCCAGAGTCCCCAAACTTGTACCCTATTGACTGTGAGCTGCTTTTGCCTGAAGAAGCTTAATATGTTTCTTTTTACTTTTGTTTTCAACAGAGGAGGAAGGATATAGTAATCTACTACATGTGTGTTCATGTGTATATACAAGCACACAAATGTAACTTCCTTTAACTTAAGGCTAATACATTTTCTAACAAATGCAGGGTAATCTAGTGGAAGAGGAGAATTGGGAATTGTAGCCGGTAGGCATTTCAATCACAGATTCTAAATTGCACTTCAGTTAATAATGAAATTCTTGTAGGAATTAGCTTCAAACTTGTATTCAAGGATCGAATTTGAGGAGTTGTCCGTATTGATTTGTGAGGTGTAACGGTACCCTCCGTGATCCGAATGCTGTGCATTTAGTGCCTGCAGAGAGAAGGAGAGCACAGATCAGAGCAATCTGTTACTGGGGGCCCCAGCTGTGATAAAGCAAACAGCCCCAACTAATGGGAGACTCCGGGAGCCTAGTCATTGTATACAGTGATTTTTATTGCAGTATGAGAAAGACTTGGCTTTATTTTATTACACACATAAAAGCATTATTTTATATGTCTGTATAAGCTTGTGCATGCACGCCAAAGTCGCTTCAGTTGTATCCGACTCTTTGCGACCTATGGAGTATAGCCCTCCAGGCTCCTCGGTCCATGGGATTCTCCAGGCAAGAATACTGGAGTGGGTTGCTGTGCCCTCCTCCAGGGTAATCTTCCCAACCAAAGGGTAGAACCCACATCTCTTATGTCTCCTGCATTGGCAGGCAGGTTCTTTACCACTAGCGCCACCTGGAAAGCCCCTATGTAAACATACTGGACATGAATTTGAGCAAACTTCAGGAGATGGTGAAGGACAGGGAAACCTGGCGTGCTGCAGCCCATGGGGTCGCAAAGAGTTGGACACAACTGAGCTACTGAACAACAAATATAAACATACACATATATCTGAATAGATATGTACAGACATACATGCATGTATATAAGGCAATTATGTGTATACACACTGTAAAATAAAATGTATCATTTCATTAAAAACACCTTCAGTGCCAGGAACTTCACTCCTCACATGCAGTTTGTGTCTCTGAAAGTCATTTGTAACCAAGACTGTGACATAAATTCTAGAATTTACTAAATGGATGAGTATTTGTATTGAAAGTGTCTGCTTTACATAACGTAACATAAAATCTGATTTGTTTTTTATATTTAATTGAAGTTTAACTCTTAACCTTTCTTTAAAGAAACTGATGAATAATTTATATTTAAGTGTAAATATTTTTTGAAAAGTTTCTGTCTCTAGTCCGCATATAGTCCATCTTAATTCTTGCAACTTCCCAGGACATCCCGACCTCCTGGGCTTCTTTTAGATGTTCTCGTTTTTCTGAATGAACAAACTCACACTGTCACTTTTTGGAAAGAGGGTTTTACCTTGGGGATTCTTGGGAAAATCCTGCCATGATACCCATCTTACAGTTACCAGGGTCCGACCGAGTGTACAGTGTCAAGCTGTATTTTAATGAAAAAACATATCATTTAAATCATCAGAAGATTGTAGTTTATGCTGTGAAGAAATGAGGGACATTCTTGCCACTGTAACAAACCCTACTGGTCGTTCCCTTTCTTCCTGCTGGTGTAGGTGATCTCATTTTGCTGATTACTTCCTTTGCAAGGATGATGGTTTGTTTTTATTCTCGTGGTGCTAATGTTTTCCCAATCTGACTTATCAGTTTATCATGAGATGCTGGTTGGAAAACAAGAAAATAAAAAGGTGACTCCTCTAAGATCATGATGCACAGGATGAAGGAGGAAGATGCCCTTATATTACTTTTGATAAAGTGAAGAGAAAAATGCTACCCAGAGAGGGAGGGTACCTTGCACTTCAAGCCTTTGCTTATATATATTTACTTATTTTTATTTAGTTGGCTGCACTGAGTCCTAGTTGCAGTATACAGGGTCTTCAGTCTTCCTTGTGGCATGTGGATTCTTTAGTTGTGGCATGTGGGAATCTAGTTCCCTGACTAGTGATCAAACCCGGGCCCCTTGCATTGGGCACACAGAGTTTTAGCCACTGGACCACCAGGGAAGTCCCTCAAACCTTTGCTTTTGCTCACTCTGTTCCCCCGTTGTTCGTTTCACCGGTCCAAATCGCATCCATCCTTCACGACCCATGGCCCTTTCTGCTCTCTCACTAACTGTCAGCACCCCTCCGCTGTCTTCACACTGGGTGCTTGGTCCCCTAAATGACACTTAATCCTCTGTACCTGATGGTAGTTCTCTGTGCCCTGTTGTCTCCGATTATTGAGTTCCTATTAAACCTTTCATATCTACCCTCCTACATCTCATGCTTTTGCGTAACTCTCTGTGTGGAGTGGGCTTTCCTGGTGGCTCAGTGGTAGAGAATCTGCCTGCAATGCAGGAGACCCGGGTTTGATCCCTGGGTTGGGTAGATCGCCTGGAGGAGGAAATGGCAACCCACGCCAGTGTTCTTGTCTAGAGAATTCCATGGACAGAGGAGCCTGGTGGGATACAGTCCATGGGGTCACAAAGTGCATGGAATAGATACTCCATAAATGCACTAAATTTGGTGAAGGATCTCATAAGATGTTCTTTGGTACCCCTGTTGCTCAGCTTAGCTTTCTGATTCTGCAGCGAATTGATGAGTGTTGAATAATAAGAGATACAGTGGTGCTAACTAGATACCGCCTCCCCAGCAGCCATGCTCCCATCTTCTTTGTGTCCCCTTGGGTGTCCAGCACAGGCCACATGCACCAGAGGTTCTCAGAACCCGCTCACTGAATTGAAAGAAAGAGAAAGGGCTGCCTTCTTGATGCTGTGGCCCCAGATGAAATAGCTGCAGTCTCAGAACCCAGGTCTCTGGTCGACCTGGCTTCCTGTGGGGCCAAACCCACACTGATAGCCATCACTCCTGGAAGCATGAGAACCGAAATGCTGCCGGATTATGGAACAGCTTGAGAGAACCAGGCGCAGGCTTTGCTGTATTCCTCTCCTTAGGGACCCAGGAAGTAACTAACCTGCACCGTCCACCAGAAAGGGGAAACTTTTCAAATCTTTTTTTTTTTTTTTCTGTTTTTCTATGTTTTAAATTCTGAAGTCTGTCCATTTTTCTCTTGAATTGCAGTTATTTTTCTTGTTACTTTTTTGGTGACTGAGTAAAAATAATCCTAATACAGAGCCCTACATCATCATACCTGCCTTTTACAACATCTGCAAGTGCTCTTGGGAGTGAAATTGGGGCAGGAGGATCGGGGGATTCTTAGCACACCCGCACCCAGCCCTGCCTGGTGGGTGGTGAGTAGGCAGGGCCATGGGCACGCTACAGGATTCCAGCCAGCATCAGCCCCTTGCCAGCTGATGAAGGATTAACTTTCTGTAGTACAGGAGTGCTGAGACCATGAGAGTATTTAGTCAGTACTGTAAATCCTGATTAACAGCAATGTTCATTTTTGTCTTGGAGCTGAATTTAAAGTTTCGCTCTTTAGATAGACTTACCTGGTCCACGTTTTGTTGTTGTAGTTTGTGGTTATTCAGCTAGAAGTCAGGATTTAGTTTTTTCTTCTCCAATTTCCTCACGCACAGAGAGCCCTTTTGTGTATGTGTATATTTTTAACTTATACAAATGACACTGTACTATTGATAGTACTCTTTTTTTATGCTTTTTTCCCCAACATTATAAAACTTTCTGTGCCTCTGGAATATATTAATAGATCTCAGATGGACTTGCAGGGCCACACTGAGGGCATGGGCAGGCTGTCTTTCAAGACGTACTGAAAGATAGTTTGACTTGGTTTGACAGACTGGCTGCACCAGGTTAAACCCCCTCCAACAGTGTTTTTTTAGGACCCTTGGCTTCTGCACATCCTTGCAGGGTTTGGTTTTACCCAACTTTCAGTTTGCTGGGCACTTATATCCATTTTAATGGGTGTCAAGTAATGACTTGTAAATTTAATTTGTGTTAATACCTCTCATCTTATTGTAAAGGAGCCCCCTGAAGTAGTAATGGAAATCTGAAATCTTGAGCAGAAGAACCTTCTCAGGGTCCAAATTTGCTGTATTTTAAAGGGAAGAAGTGAGACCTAGCAGTTAAAGTTCATGGACTGTTTCCAGGCTTTAAAAAAAAAGATGGCAGTAAGATATAATTGCATTAAATTACTGAATCTCCGAATGTGTTTTGAAGCAGCCTCGATACCTTATTTGAAGGACAGGCTTCTTAGGACCAATTCAGGAGCCTGTTCAAAACTGAGAAGGATTTTGGTTCAGGACCATGGCAGGTGACAGCTATTTGCAGTGCCCAGTCTGGCTTGTGGGGCTGGGCAAGGTTAGTGGGGATCCCTTTGGTTCTACAGATGCAGAGGAATTTATGCTAGATGCATGAGGCTCCTGGGGACCCAACCACTCTCCTTGTTACTGAAAAGTAAAAATGTGCTGTGATTCCAACCGTTGACTTGTATTATCACATTCATCGTCATCATCAGGGTAATAATAGTGATACCCTCTGGATTCATACAGCACAGTTTACATAGGGCTTTGCACTAGATTATCTCATAGTCATAATGGCTACCTTTTGTTGAGTATCCACAATGAGATGGAGGTTTTATGTTTATTGTCCTAGATGTTTTATGTTTTATGTTTATTGTCCTAGATGGGGAAACAGAGGCTCAAAACCACTAGGAGAATCTCCTTTAAGTCTCATAACCAGTAAGCTGCGGAGCAGGAATCAGAATTCAAACAGCAGATTTTCTAATCACTTGTGGCCCATTCCACAGTATAAAGAAAATTCAAGTTTATTTTCATTTAAACTCGAAACATTTGAAATTTAGCATATTTATATCACTACTGAGTTTTATTAACAGTAAGTTATGAGAAAGTTTTGTGAGAACTGGACTGTAAAGAATGCAGAATGCCAAAGAATTGATGCCTTCAAACTGTGGTGCTAGAGAAGACTCCTGAAATTCCCTTGGACAGCAAGGAGATCAA
This sequence comes from Giraffa tippelskirchi, assembly GCF_054371585.1. Classification (NCBI taxonomy): domain Eukaryota; kingdom Metazoa; phylum Chordata; class Mammalia; order Artiodactyla; family Giraffidae; genus Giraffa; species Giraffa tippelskirchi. The sequence continues at coordinate 13,398,757 of NC_137283.1, read as the reverse complement.
ACCAGTCAATCTTAAGGGAGATCAACCCTGAATATTCACTGGAAGGACTGATGCTGAAGCTGAAGCTCTAGTATTTTGGTCATCTGATGCGAACAGATGACTCATTGGAAAAGTCCCTCATGCTGGGAAAGATTGCGGGCAGAAGGAGAAGAGGGTATCAGGATGAGATGGCTGGATCATATCACTGATGCAATGAACATGAACTTGGACAAACTCTGGGAGATGTTGAGGGACAGGGAGGCCTGGCATGCTGCAGTCCATGGAGTTGCAAAGAATTGGACATGACTGGGTGACTAAACAACAATATGAGAAAGTTTTGTATCTATATACATGAAGAAACCATTATGGAATCCACAGGTAAAAGCTTGAGGTCTCCATTTATTCAGTGACTTAGGCTCCACTTCTTACTAATTCAGTGATTTAAGGAAACTTATTTAACCTCTCTGACCTCAGTTTCCAGATCTGTTACTTGGTTAATAGCAGTACCTATTTCATATAGCTCCTAGGAGATTTGCATGACCCAATACATAGAAAGTATTTAGAAAAGCATCAGGTACCTGGTAAACAATAGATGTTTGAAAAATGAATATGGTGATATGATGGCATTTGTCTTGGCAGGTAGGCGATGTATGTGCTTTGACCACATACCAGAATATATTTAGTTTAGTAAAAGGATGTGTGCACGAGTTTCTTCTTGTTTAAGAGAACCTTGATTTTGAGACAGCCACAGACCAGCAGGTTCTCCCTTTTGATCTGGGCTCTCCCCAGATTGATAGCATTTAAGCACCTAGCTTGACTTAGCAACTGAACAACAGCAACAAAACACCTAACTCATTCTTGATAAGTTACAATATGACCGTGCATATATGACGTGAAAAGCACTTTTAAATCCTTTGAGCCATTGAGAGCTCAGCAGAAACAAGATGTCCTAATAGCTCTTATGATGGAAACCATCTGGTTTGCAGTATAAATGGCAATCATGAGCACCCCCTTGTACTAGTCCACAGACCCCCCCCCCCCGAAGAGATGCCCATGGACACCTGAGAAAGAAACATAGTGTGGAGGGCCGTTCCAAAGGCTGCCTCAGTCTCCAGATGGCCACTTAAATGTCTCTGGGGCCATCTTGAGCTAGTTTTAACACTGTGTTCAAGTTAAAAAGGGACCTATCTCTAGAAATCACACAATGAATATCTAAACTCGTTTTCATAGACCTGTTTCAGCTAGACATACCTTTTCAGACACAATCCTTTATTCCTCACAGTCCTTTAATCCTTTATTCCTTTATTTATTCCTCAATCTATTAAGAATCCATCTTAATAGACCCAGTGGTACTGACCCCTCTGTCGTTCTTTTTAGAACAAAATTAACACACTTGGAATTAAGTTTTCTAAATCAGTCATCTTCTACCAGTTATGGGGACATCATTGATTAAGGCCTCTTCATTCCAAATGCTGCCTGTTTTCTTTGAAAGCTGTGATTGGACACAGTGTCAATCAACAGTGTCCAGGTTGTTTTTCTAGATTTCTTCTGACCTCACAGACCACGCTGCCAATTGCCTTCCACCGTCTCTCTGAGATGACTCAGGTGGCCAGCTGACCCTGTTCATCAAGATTTCCCTCAGGGCCTATCACAAACCCTCCCCGACTTCTCTCTCTACCAACATTAAGCACAGTATCCTAACTAGTGTTAGGCAGCTACAAACAAATCTTCATTTGTGGCATTTCTCCCAGTACTATTTATAATATAAAGTTTTGGACTAAAAGCTAGATGAAACTATGCATACTTACTGCATACAAATCCAAACCCATATTCATTTTTATGAAAATGTGCAAACAACCATTGGAAAAAAAAAAAAACCTAACAATCCAGTTCAAACAGATGTGGACTTCTTAAATTATAGCATCAAGCTTACACGACAAAGTGAAATTACATTTTGAGACCCACATTTTAAAAATACCCTCTCAACTCTCTGCTCCAGAAAAGCAAAACCCCATCGACTACCACTTACCATTTACCCACTCATGGAATGGCAGAACGGAAAACAAGGGCTTGTTTTTTCCTGTCTTATTTTTTTCCACCTGTATTTTCCTTCATTAGGATTTTCTCAAGAGAGAAGATAGAGTTGTGAGCCATTTTTGCCTTAAAACACATTAATAATTTACCTCAGTCCCTGGGACAACAGCATAGGATATACCCATTAGTTAAAAGGTCAATAAAACTGCATCTACGGGAGAAGGGAGGTCCAGTAACTCATTCCCTGCAGCATGTGTGAGTTAACAGTAAACAGGCATCAAAGGAAAGGAGTCGGCAGCAACTTTCCCAACCGCGGGACCAGAAAGCCTTTCTCGTCTGTCATGGCGGGAAGTTATTCTAGTTGGGTGGCAGAGCCGCAGTCTGTGGTTTAGATGGCGGTGGGTGATAAGTCAGAACAGCTTCTGGAGTATTTTGGTACATTTCTTCATCAGAATTCCAATTCTGTTGAGCATCAGCCATTTATCCTGAGGTTCCTACTATGATAAAATCAGTAATTTTTTGTTTAGAAGAATGTGTGTTTGACCAGGAAGAAAAATGGTGGCTGCGTCTTTGTTCGTGGTGGGGTGGGGGGAGGGGACGGGCGGGGGGGGGCCTTGGGCTGGAACTGGGCTGTGTCACCTTCTCTTCTGTCACAGAAGTTTAACAAGCCCGTGTGGGAGATGATTTACCTGTGTGAGTAACTAACTGGGCTTCCCTGGTGGCTCAGCTGGTAAAGAATCCGCCTGCAATGCCGGAGGCCTGGGTTCAGTCCCTGGGTTGGGGAGATCCCCTGGAGAAGGGATGGGCTACCCACTCCAGTCCCTGCCCTGGAGAATTCCTTGGACTGTATAGTCCATGGGGTTGTAAAAAGTCAGACGTGGCTGAGTGACTTTCACTAGCTGTAGGGGGACTGCTAAAAGGTGAAATGATAGTGTTTCAAAATCAGAAGTGAGTCTGGATTGCTGAGAGAGTAGATGTAATTGCCTATTTTACATTAACATATTCAGTCATATAAACATGTACATGTTTAAAGGGAGTATTGATTTTTTAGAAAATATGTTTTTTAAATTTCATAGAAAAATATATGGACCAAAGAGCAAAAGAAAAGGGAAATATTCCAAGATGTTAACTCACTCACTTAACAAAGATTTGAGTTGCCTGTTATGTACAATGTACTGTTGTAAATGCTGGTGTCTGGTGATGAACCAAAAAAAGACAGATTCCTGCCTTCATGGAGCTTGTACATCCGTTGTGGGGAAAAGTCACAGAATTCTAGTTTTGGGGAGTTTTTTTGAAGTGTAGCTGGTTTACGCTATTATATTAGTTTTAGGTGTAGAATTATATGTTATTAGAAGGTAATGACTATAATTTGCTGAGCTGTTCAATATGTGCTTCTTGTTCTTCTGTTTTATATATAGTAGTTTGTGTCTCATTCCCACATTCATAATTTGTCCCTCCCCCTTCCCCTCTCCCTTTTGGTAACCACAAGTTTGTTTTCTGTATCTGTGAGTCTGATTCTGGTTTTTCTCTTAATTGAAGTGTAGTTGATATACGATATTATATTTCAGGGGCACAACATAGTGATTCACAATTTTTAAAGGTTATCCTCCATTTATAGTTATTGTGAAAATACTGGCTGTATTCCTTGTGCTACCCAGTATATCGTGTAGCATATTTCTTTCATACATAGTAGTTTATATCTCTTGATCCCCTCCCACCTATTTTGCCCGTCCCCTCTTCCCTGTCTCCAGTGATATCCACTAGTTTGTTTGCTGTATCTGAGTCTCTTTTTTTGGTCATATTCACTAGTTTGTTTTATTGTTTAGATCCCACATGTAAGTGATACCATATAGTATTTGTCTTTGTCTAACTTATTTCACTTAGCTTAATACCCTACAAGTTCAACCACATTGCTGCAAATGACAAGATTTTGTTATTTTTATGGCTGAGTAGTATTCCAGTGTGTGTGTGTGTGTGTGTGTGTGTGTGTGTGTGTGTGTGTACGTACCACATCTTCTTTATTCATTTACCTGTTGGTAGATACTTAGGTTTCTTGATTGTTGTAAATAATGGATATTGAGATGCGTATAGCCTTTCAAATCAGTTTTCATGTTCTTTGGATATATAGCCAGGAGTAGAATTGCTGGATCATATGGTAGTTCTATTTTTAGTGTTTTGAGAAACCTCCATACTGTTTTATACAGTGGCTACACTAATTTACATTCCCACCAACAGTGTATAAGGGTTCCCTTATCTCCACATCCTTACCAATATTTGTTATTTGTGGTCTTTTTGATGGTAGTCATTCATCATGGTAGTTTTGATTTGCATCTCTCTGATGATTAGAGATGTTGAGCGTCTTCTCATATGCCTGTGGGCCATCTGGATGTCTTCTTTGGAAAAATGTCTTTTCACATTTTCTGCCCATTTTTAATTGGGTTGGTTTTTTATATTAAGTTGTATGAGCTGTTTATATACTTTAGATATTAATCTCTCATAGGTCTTACCATTTGCACATATTTTCTCCTAAGTGTTAGGTTGTCTTTTCCCTTTGCTGATTGTATCCTGTGCTTTGCAAAAGCTTTTAAGTTTAATTAGGTCCCATTTGTTTATTTTTGCTTGTTTCCTTTGCCTTAGGAGACAGATCAAAAAAGAAAAGAACGTTGCTATGATTTGTGTCAGTGTTCTGCCTGTGTTTTCTTCTAGGAGTTTTATGGGTTTGGGACTTATATTTAAGTGTTTAATCCATTTTGAGTTTATTTTTGTGTATGGTATTAGAAAATACTATAATTTCATTTTTATATATAGCTGTTTAGTTTTCCCAGCACCGCTTACTGAAAAGACTGTCTTTTTTCCATTGTATATTCTTGTCTCCTTTGCCATAGATTAATTGGCCATAAGGATATGGATTTATTTCTGAACTCTCTATTCTGTTTCACTGATCTATGTGTCTGTTTTTGTGCCCACACTATACTGTTTTGATGACTGTAGCTTTGTAGCATAATCTGAAGTCAGGGGGTGTAAAACCTCCAGTTCTGTTATTTCTCAAGCTCATTTCGGCTGTTCAGGGTCATTTGAGTTTTCATAGAAATTTTAATGTTATTTGTTCTGATTTTGTGGGAAATGTTCTAGTACTGTGGAGCTGGGTCTGAGTCTCTGGCTGCAGGGCCCTGGGGGTCCTGGGTCCAGTGCCTTGCACTGGTTTGTGGGGTCCAGTCCTGGACCCTCTCATTGGGATGGCTAAGGATGTCTTAAGGCAGGCTGCCTCCTGGTGAGTTGGGGCCCTGTCTTCACCCAGTTAGTTGTTTGGCCTGAGAAATACTAAGTTCTGGTGCCTGCATACTGGGTGGAACTAGTGCTGGGTCCTGAGGCTAATAAGCTAAAGGGAGGATTCCAAAATGCCACTTGTCAGCACCAGTGTCCGTGTGGTAGAATGAGCTCGCAAAATGGCTGCACCAGTGTCTGTGTCCCAGGGTGAGCTCCACTTGCCCCTTGCTTCTCCAGGAGACTCTCCAAGATCAGCAAGTAGTTCTAACACAATCTCCTTTCATATGAGTGCTTCTGCCATGGGAGATTTTGTGTGCATTCTCTAATAGTGGAGTCTTCATTTCTCACAACCCTCTGAATCTCCTCAAAGTAAGTCCTGCTGGCCTTCAGAGCCAAGCATCCTGGGGGCTTGCCCTCCTGATGCAGGACCCCCGGGCTGGGGAGCCTGCTGTGGGGCTCAGGCCTTTCCTCCCCGAGGAGAAGCTCTGCAGTGGTAGTTATTCTCCCGGTTGTGGATCGCCCACCCAGGGTTATGGGTCTTGACTGTACTATGTCAGTTCCCTCTCTGCCCATCTTGTTGCGATTCCTTCTTTATATCTTTGGTTGTGGAAGAGCTTTTCTTATAGGTTCCAGTCTTTTTTTTGTCGACAGTTGTTCCGTAACTGTTCTGTTTTGTGATTCCGGTGTGCCCATGAGTGGAGGTAAACTCAGGCTCTTTCAACTCTGCCACCTTACAATCAAGTCCTCTGTTCATTTTTCTTCATTCTTTGTTTTCTCTTTGTTGTTTGGATTGTAGAATCTCTGTTGATATAACTTCAAGTTTACAGAGTCTTTTTTTCTGCCCTTTGAAATCTACTGTTGAGGGTCTCTAGTGAACTTTCTGTATCACTTTTGTACTTCTCAATGCCAGAATTAATTTTTTTTTTAATTTCTCTGTGTTGATATTCTCTATTTCCTGAAACATTGTCATCATATTTTGCTGTATTTCTTTAATCAGGATTTCTGTAACATCTTTGAGCATATTTATAATGCTGCTTTGAAGTTTATGTCTGTTAAACCTAATATCCGAGTCCAGTCATAGTTTCTATTGTCTGCTTTTTCTTCCTGTTTGGGTCATATTTATTTTTCTGTTTGAATAGGCATAATTTCTTGTTGGTAACTGGTATTTAAGACAAGTGAAAGTGTTAGTTGCTCAGTCGTGTTCTACTCTTTGAACCTCATGGACTGTAGCCTGCCAGGCTTCTCTGTCCATGGAATTCTCCAGGCAAGAATACTGGAGTGGGTAGCCATTCTCTTCTCCAGAGGATCTTCCCGACCCATGGATCGAACTGGGTCTCCTGCATTTCAGGTGGATCCTTTACTGTCTAAACCACCAGGGAAGCCCCGTTTAAGATAACGTATTGTAGCAACTCTGGTTACTGGTCCCCCTTCCCTCAAAGCTTGTCATTGTTATTCACTTGCTTATTTGTTCAGTGATTGGCAAGTTATTGTAGTGGAGTCTGTTTCTCCCAGCTCCACAGTATGAAGCCTTTCTTGAAGCTTTCTCAGGAGTGAAGCCTTGGATATACTTCGCAGTCACCCTGGGGTGATCATGATTTTAGCAGGCTCTCTTTTCCTAATCTTTCCAGTAAGCTGTCTCCATTTTTGGTATAATATCCAGCTGTGATCCTTTATTAATAACTGATTAGTCTCTCTGTTTTCAAGGTGCTGTGGGGAAAAAAATTGCTCCACAGCACAATCCAAATAAATCTGGGCCCCTTCACGGGGGAGTTTTTGAGGCTAGTCTTGAGGTTTGTTCTGACCCTAGGAGGGCTTCTCTGAGCCATCTGTTTCCTTGATTCTCTCTGGCAAAGAAGCTGGCCTGTAGTTTAGCTTGTTGCTGCAATGCAACTACTTGCCTCCCCTTGCTTGTCTACTACCAAAGTCTCATTTGTTTTTGAGAGCATCCTTTAGCCTTGTACTTTCTCATTTCCAAATAAAATCAGTTCATCTGGGAAGAGCTTTGGCGTGCTTTGTTCTTATATCCTGCCTCTTCTCCTGGACAAAATCTCTTAAGTTACAAATCTAGACCTGGGAGAAGGGATGGTGACCAGTTTCTGTTAGAATAACATCCTTGTTTTATGACTAGTGTTGGGTGGGAGACTACAGCCCCCTGGCCTTCTCAGCTTACATATTTTAGAATGGAACCTGTTATGAACAAACTGGGGTGAGGGCCATCCGGGCACCAGTTGTCCTGGCAACCCGACATAAGTCATCTGCTCTCTGAGTGGGAGCTGGGTGGAGAAAGGGCACCTCCAGTCTCTCAGCTGTGATTTGTCAGGAATTTAGCCTCTGCAATACATCGTTGGGTAAGATGAGAAACACAGGCAACTTGCCCCTGTTGAGGAGTATCATAGCCCGTAAGTGAAAAAGAGCCCTGTATTCTTGATGTACCAGCCTGGAGCGGACTCTCCATGATACTGAGCTGAAAAGGGTGAGGGATGGAGTAGTTAAAATGCCACATGGTTGAAATGCCACAGACTTTCACTGTTCTTGCTGAATATTAGTAGGTTTTCTTGAATAACAGTTTCTGCATTTGCTGTAATCCCTTAAGACAATATTAGACACTTTAAAATAATAATTTCTTCCAATTATGTTTGTTTTGCTGGGAATGGCCCATGGAGCTCCTCACACAGCCATTCCAGGAGTTGGGAACACCATATTTACTCAGAAGAATAGCTACCAACAAACTGATTAGACTTGAGCATTTGGCAGTCATTTTCTCACAAAATGAATGAAGTTTGTCACTTCTTTTTTCTTAATGTTTTTAAAAATTTTACTTATTTATTAGGTTGGTACAAAAGTAATTGTGGTTTTTGGATTGTGAATTTTAAATCATCATACTAGGCTCAAACACATCTTTATTAATCAAAATAGGAATCATTACAATCAACACATTTTTGCCAATGAGAAATAAGTTTATTCTTGAAGTGTAAAAATCTGTGCTTCAGGATTTGATGAACTCTTGGAAAGCATTTTCTGCCTCTTTCTGGTTGTGGAGGTGTTTTTCCTGCAAAAAGTTGTCAAAACGCTTTAAGAAGTGGTCATTGGTTGGCGAGAGGTCAGGTGAATATGGCGGATGAGGCAAAACTTTGTAGCCCAGTTCGTTCTACTTTAGAATCGTTGGTTGTGCGACGTTCAGTTGGGCATTGTTGTGGAGAAGAATTGGGCCCTTTCTGTTGACCAACGCTGGCTGCAGGCCTTGCGGTTTTCAGTGTACCTCATTGATTTACTGAGCATACTTCTCAGATGTAACGGTTTCACTGGGATTCAGAAAGCTGTAGTGGATCAGACAGGCAGCCGACCACCAAACAGTGACTATGACCTTCTTGGTGCAAGTTTGGCTTTGGGAAGTCCTTTGGAGTTTCTTCTCGATCCATCCACTGAGCTGGTCATCACTGGTTGTCATATACAATCCACTTTTTGTCGCACGTCACAATCCAATCAAGAAATGATTTGTTGTTGTTGCGTAGAATAAGAGAAGATGACACCTCAGGATGACGACTTTTGCATTTTTGGTCAGCTCATGAGGCACCCACCTATCAAGCTTTTTCACCTTTCCAATTTGCTTCAAATGCCAAACAACTGTAGAATGGTCGACACTGAGTTCTTCAGTGACTTCTTGTGTAGCTGTAAGAAGATCAGCTCTGATGGCGGCTCTCAGTTGTCACTGTCAGCTTTCGGTGGCAGGATGCTACACTTCTCATCTTCAGGGCTCTCGTCTCCTTTGCAGAGTTTTTTGAACGACTCCTGCACTGTACATTCTTCAGCAGTTCCTGGTCCAAATGTGTTGTTGATGTTGTGAGTTGTCTCCTCTGCTTTATGACCCATTTTGAACTCATATAAGAAAATCAAATATGCTTTTTGTCTAACATAATTTCCATAGTCTAAAATAAATATAAAATCACAGAAAGTAATGTCGTTAGCAAAAAAAAAACATAAAGTGAGAAATGCATATTAAAATGATGTATAACATAACCACATTTATTTAAGAATGTATTCTAGTATTAGATGGCAAATTTCAACAGTGCAAAAACCACAATACTTTTGTACCAACCAGAAAAACATCTATGTCTGCTTTATTGACTATGCCAAAGCCTTTGACTATGTGGATCACAATAAACTGTGGAAAATTCTGAAAGAGATGGGAATACCAGACCACCTGACCTGCCTCTTCAGAAATCTGTATACAGGTCAGGAAGCAACAGTTAGAACTGGACATGGAACAACAGACTGGTTCCAAATTGGGAAAGGAGTACGACAAGACTCTATATTGTCACCCTGCTTATTTAACTTATATGCAGAGTGCATCATGAGAAACGCTGGGCTGGAGGAAGCACAAGCTAGAATCAAGATTGCCAGAAGAAATATCAATAACCTCATATATGCAGATAACACCACCCTTATGGCAGAAAGTGAAGAAGAACTACAGAGCCTCTTGATGAAGGTGAAAGAGGAGAGTGAAAAAGTTGGCTTAAAGCTCAACATTCAGAAAACTAAGATCATGGCATCCGGTCCCATCACTTCATGGCAAATAGATGGGGTACCAGTGGAAACAGTGGCTGACTTTATTTTTTGGGGCTCCAAACTCACTGCAGATGGTGATTGCAGCCATGAAATTAAAAGACACTCCTTGGAAGGAAAGTTATGGCCAACCTAGACAGTATATTAAATAGCAGAGATATTACTTTGCCAACAAAGGTCCATCTAGTCAAGGCTATGGCTTTTTCAGTAGTCACGTATGGATGTGAGAGTTGGACTGTAAAGAAAGCTGAGCGCCGCAGAATTGATGCTTTTGAACTGTGGTGTTGGAGAAGACTCTTGAGAGTCCCTTGAACTGCAAGGAGATCCAACCAGTCCATCCTAAAGGAGATCAGTCCTGGGTGTTCATTGGAAGGACTGATGTTGAAGCTGAAACTCCAATACCTTGGCCACCTGACGCGAAGAGCTGACTCATTTGAAAAGACCCTGATGCTGGGAAAGATTGAAGTCAGGAGGAGAAGGGGACGACAGAGGATGAGATGGTTGGATGGCATCACCGACTCAGTGGACATGAGTTTGGGTAAACTCCAGGAGTTGGTGATGGACAGGGAGGCCTGGCGTGCTGCAGTCCATGGGGTTGCAAAGAGTCGGACATGACTGAGCAACTGAACTGAATATTTATGTATTTTTTGCTGTACTGGGTCTTTGGCGATGCCTGCAGACTTTCTCCAGTTGTAGTGTGCATGCTTCTCACCTCAGTGGCTTCTCTTATTGTGGAGCATGGAGTTTAGGGTGCATGGGATTCAGTAGTTGGGGTGCACAGGCTTAGTTGCCCCATGGCATATGGGATCTTCCTGGACCAGGGATTGTACCCATGTCCCATGTCCTCTGCATTGGCAGGTAGATTCTTAACCACTGGACCCTCAGGGAAGTCCCATGTCTGTCACTTCTGAAAAGATCATTGACATATTTATTGTCAAAGATTGAGTTTTCAAGAAAAATTAGAATTTTAGAAATGAGTCATCACCATTGAGGAGTTTGATAGTTTCCCAATACTTGAAGACTTTTCTGATGAGATCAGTTGTGGTATTTGTGGATAAGACTCTTTTTTGGTATTAAATAATGAAATGTCTCAACACTTGGACACATCTTTACAACTCAGTAGAACAATGTCTTCAAGATGACAAACACATGTTATTACAAAACTTTATGTAGTAAAAGACGTATTTGAAGTGTGTGGTAACAGTTTCAGTGTAATAGAATATGAAAAGTTTACTGATATGATTTCTACTTCTTGTCACAATTATCCTTAAGAAACTACCACCTGTTGTCTTTTGGTATGGTGTTAAAGAATATTGACAGTTCTTGGAAAGACAACTATGATACTTCTCCATTTTCCAGTTTTGTGTCTGTGTGAGGCTAAATTTCTTCATGTACTTTGACCAAAATAATATACCCAGCAGATTGAATGCAGAAGCAGATATCAAAATCCAACTGTCTTTTTATGCACCAGACATTAAAGAATTTTCAAAAGTGTAGAACAGTGCCACTAGGTACTAAATTTTCTTGTTTTGAAAAATACGTTTTTTAAAGTAAAACATTTGTTAATGTGCATGGTTTTATCATGATAATTTTTAATGAATTTACAAATGTTTTTAAATGTCTCAGCTTTAATTTCTAGTATTGTAAATATTAATAAATATCTTTTTATTACAAAACGTGGTCCACTGGAGAAGGGAATGGCAGACCACTTCAATATTCTTGCCTTGAGAACCCCTTGAACAGTATGAAAAGGCAAAGAAGATACGACACCAGAAGATGAGCCCCCCATGTCGGTAGAAGTATACTACTGGGAAAGAGAGGAGAAATATCTGCTCCAGAAAGAATGAAGAGGCTGGACCAAAGCAGAAATGGCACCCAGTTGTGAATGGGTCCAGTGGTGAAAGTAAAGTCTGATGCTGTAAAGAACAGTATCTCCTAGGCACCTGAAATGTTAGGTTCATGAATCAAGGTAAATTGGATGTAGTCAGGCAGGAGGTGGCAAGTGGGAACATGGACATTTTAGAAATCAGTGAACTAAAATGGACAAGAATGGGCAAATTTACTTCAGATGACTATTATAGCTGCTACTGTGGGGAAGGATCCCTGACAAGAAGTAGCCCTCATAGTCAACAAAAGAGTCCAAAATGCAGTACTTGGGTGCAAGCTCAAAAATAACAGAACGATCTTGATTCGTTTCCAAGGCAAACCATTCAGTATCACAGTAATCCAAGTCTATGCCCCAACCACTGATGCCAAAGAAACTGATGTGGAACAGTTCTGTGAAGATCTCTAAGACCGTCTAGAACTAACACCAAAAATAGATGTCCTTTTCATCATAGGGGATTGGAATGCAAAAGTAGAAAGTTAAGAAATACTTGGAGTAACAGGCAAGTTTGGGAATACAAAATGAAGCAGGGCAAAGGCTAACAGAGTTTTGTCAAGAGAACACACTGGTCATTAATAAATATACCTCACATAAACAAAAAGTCTCCATTTTTAAAAATATTGTAAGGGGTCATGAGAACAAAAAGCTTGAAAACCACTTATCTAATGTTGACTTATATATAATTTCCATTAAATCTGTGTTTTCATATATATATATATAGGTGTGTGTGTATTTGTACATATGTGTGTGACATATACATGCATTTTCATAATATATATGCACAAATACATATATTTATGAAAGCTTGCACTGAGCAAAGATGTATTCTTTACAAGGACACATGGAACAGTTACGCTTACAGATTATTACAAAATTTCTTAACAAATTTAAATCATATACTCAGACCACGTTTCTAACCACAGTCAAATTAAATTAGAAATGAATAATAAAGTAAACCATCCTGTCACCACTGCCACCTCTACCATGCTTTGTTTGGAAACTATGGAATACATATTCTTAAATAATTCATGGCTATAAAATAATTTCATAATGTTAAAATTTAAAATGGAACAGTTCTGGTTGTCTGTTGCCACAAAACAAACCACACTGAAACTTGGTGGCCTAAAAATATAACATTTATTTTGTTGACTGGTCTATAGTTTGGCTTGGACTCTGTAGAGTCAACATGTCCTGCCCCTCTGACCACGGGTCATCAGCTGGCACATCTCAAAGGCTGGGATTAGAGTCATCTGAAGGCCTGCTCTTGGGTCTGGCATTGGCTCGTCACTGTCAGCAGCTGGAACACTTGTGCACAGCCTCTTCACGTAGCTTGGGCTTCCCCAGTAGATGGCGGCTGATTCTAGCAATGGTTGTCTCAGTAGAGCTTTGCAGTAACTGCACACCTGTTATGACCTAGCTTTAGGAGTCACTCACCATGACTTCTCTCCAAGTAAGCTCAGTCAGTGAGGCTAAAGGAAGCAGGAAATTAGACACCAACTTTTGATAGGAGGATTATCAAAGAACTCCTGGGCTTGTTTTAAAAATACTATAGAACCGAAGTAATAAAATTATATAGCTTAACCTAAGCAGCACTTTGGTACCTTAACTAGCACATTTTTAGCATTAAGAACAAATTTTGAAAGCAAAAAACACTGAAAACAAATGTGTTAAATGTTCAATTAAAGAAGCTTGTAAAAATAACAGATTAAGCCTGAAGAAAGCAGAAGGAGGGAAATGCTAGATATAAGAGTAGAAGTTAAGGAAATGGGAAATAGTGCAGTTAAATAAGATCAACAGAATCAAAAATGTTCCTAGAAAATACTAATAAAATAGTCCAACTGGCTAAGGGAGAATAACAAATAAGTGCCAACTGTGAGAGCAACAGCTAACACTTAGTGAGCACTGGATGTATTAGTTATTATCACATCTGTTGCCAAGGACTGATCTAAGCATTGTACATACAGTAACCAGTTTAATTTTCATAACAATCATGTGCGATTGATACTTTAGACAAGGCTAATTTACAGATGATGAAACCAAAGCATTATAGAGGTTGAATAATTTGCCCATGGAACACATAGCCACTGAGTGCCTTACTGCTTTTCATCTTTGCTGTATCTGTAATTATGGACCTCTTTTGATTCCGAATGGTGTTTTTTGTCTTCTCTCATTTTCTCCTGAGGTTTGTCTACTCAGCTGGGCTTTAAGAACTATCTCTTGACTTTGTGGATGTGTGTGTTTGTTTCATACATCTTTGCTCCTACAGTTCTGTTTTCTTTAGATTTATTGTTTTTCTTATTTATGTATTTATTTATGTATTTGTGTCCGGTCTTAGTTGCGGCATGCATGGCCTTTAGTAGTGGCATGGCAACTCTTAGTTGCAGCATGTGGGATCTAGTTCCCTAACCAGAAATTAAACTTGGGCCCCCTGCCTTGGAAGTGCTGAGTCTTAGCCATGGACCACCAGGGTAGTCCCTCTTTTTCTAATTGATTATTTTGTGTGATAAGCTCATCACTTTTCAGCCTTTCTTCTTTTCTAATATAATCATTTAGGGCTATAAATATCTCTTATAGGGCCACTTGCATAATTCTACAAGTTTTGATATATAATATTTTATTATCACTTGGATCTTAATGTTTTGAACAATTTTATTATAACCACTTCTCTCCATCATGTATTATTTTTAAGTGAAGTTGTGGGGCTCCAGACCTCTGGGTTGTTTTGTTGTTACTGACTTCTAGTTGAACTGTACTGTGGTCAGAGAACCTTACCTGTATGGATTCTTGAAATTTTTTGAGACTTGCTTCATAGCCTAGTATATTATCACAATGGGCTTCCCTGGTAGCTCTGACAGTAAAGAATCTGCCTGCAATGCAGGAGACCTGGTTTCAGTCCCTGGGTTGCGAAGATCCCCTGGAGAAGGGAATGGCAATGCACACCAGTATTCTTGTCTGGAGAATTCCGTGGACAGAGGAGCCTGGCGGGCTACAGTTATCACTAATGTTCTATACATCTTTCAGTCGTTGGGTGTAAAGCTCTCTATGTAGTCATTGGTGGTGGTTCAGTCACAAAGTTGTGTCCGGCTCTTGAGACCCCCATGGACTGTAGCCTGCCAGGCTCCTCTGTCCATGGGATTCTCCAGGTGAGAATACTAGAGTGGGTTTCCATTTCTTTCTCCAGAGGATCTTCCTGACCCAGGAATCAAACCCAGGTCTCCTGCATTGCAGTAGATTCTTGACTGACTTAGCTATATGTAGTCACTAAATTGAGCTTATTATTCTGTTGAAATATTCTCTATCTAGTTAAATTTTGTATCTGCCTGATTATCAGCCAGGTTGTAAGTTTGTACATTTCTCCCTGTAGTTCTATCAATTTTGCTGTCTACATTTTGATACTATTTTACTGGTGCACTCAAGTTAAAATTGTTATATTAGTGATTTAAAATCTTTAATATTTTGTATAACTTTTTCTTTCTCTAATAAGTGTTTTTATCTTTTTTTTGTTTGTTTTTATCTTAAGGTCATTTTTTAAAATTACTTACTCGATTTCTTTATTACTTTACTGGGAGGTCTTTTCCCACAATTTCCCTGCAACCTTTCCATATCCATGTTTTAGAAATGTCTCTCATAAAGAGCATGAAGCTGGGTTTTGTTTGCCATTCTTTGTGTAACTGTTGCACTTTTAACTTAAATGTTTTCCTAGTTTAGCTCTTTTACTGTAAAATATCTTTTATACAGAAGGGAATGTGAATAATTGCATGGTTTAAAGAGTGATAATACAAAACAAATGGGTAACTGTGATGCAGTGTAGGAAACCAACATTGTCAATCCCTCGTATACCCTTCCCAATACATTCTGCTCTCTTCCTAACTGTAACCTCTCTCCTCACTTGTTTATCTGGCTTCATCAGATCTTGGTTGTGACACACAGGCTCTTCACTGCACCATGTGGCATCATTCGTTGTGGTGTGTGGACTCTCTGATTGTGCTGGGTGTGCAGGCTCAGCAGTTGTGGCATGTGGGCTCCAGAACACACACGCTTCAGTGGTTGCAGAATGTGGGCTTAGCTGCTCCCTGGTATGTGGGATCCTAGTTCCCCTACCAGGGATCAAACCCATGTACCCTACACTGCAAGGGGGATCCTTAACCACTGGACCACCAGGGAAGTCCCACTCTCCTCACTTTTGTGATAATCTTCCCCTTGCTTTTCTTTATACTTTCATCTTTCACATTAATTTTAAAATTTATTTTCTAATAAAAGCACTGTGGTGGTTTAGTCGCTAAGTAATGTCCGACTCTTGTGACCCCATGGACTGTAGCCTCCTAGGCTCCTCTGTCCACGGGATTCTCCAGGCAAGAATACTGGAGTGGGTTGCCATTTCCTTCTCCAGGGGATCTTCCCAACCCAGGAATCTAACCCAGGTCTCCTGGATTGCAGGCAGATTCCTTACCAACTGAGCTACAAGGGAAGCCAATAAAAGCAGTAAAGACTTTAAATTATCCTTTCAGTAGTTAAAAACTGTGAATTTCAAATGTAGTCTTTCCTTCCTTTTTTGAATCTAAATATGTTCTGTGTTCCATTAAATACACTCTGTGTTCTCTGTAGTCACCCTTGTGGCATTTAGCAGTATGTTTTAAATATTCCAAATTTATGCATTTCAAAAGTATCTTTAAATTGTTTTTTTCTATTTTAATTGTTTCATAGGTCAGAAAATACCATCTAGCTGATAAGAGTCATTAGCTATTCATTGAGACTATTTTTGTAGCCAGTATGTGGTCAAATTTTTTTTTTTTTGCACATGTTTGAAAAACAACTGTACATTTTAGCTATAGGGTACAGAATTTTATGGGCTTCCCTTGTGGGAAGCTTCCCTTAGCTGGTAAAGAATCCGCCCACAATGAGGGAGACCTGGGTTCAATCCTTGGGTTGGGAAGATCCCCTGGAGAAGGGAAAGGCTACCCACTCCAGTATCCTGGCCTAGAGAATTCCATGGACTGTATAGTCCGTGGGGTGGCAAAGAGTCAGACACGACTGAGTGACTTTCACTTTTCACAGAATTTTATAGAAATCTGTATGCAGATCAAGAAGCAACAGTTAGAACTGGACATGTCCAGTTGAACAATGACTGGTTCCAAACTGGGAAAGGAGTAGGTCAAGGCTGTATATTTTCACCCTGCTTATTTAACTTATACGCCGAGTACATCATGGAAAATGCCGGACTGGATGAAGCTCAAGCTGGAATCAAGATTGCCGGGAGAAATATCAATAACCTCAGATATGCAGATGACACCACCCTTATGGCAGAAAGTGAAGAGGAACTAAAGAGCCTCTTGATGAAAGTGAAAGAGGAGAGTGAAAAAGCTGGCTTAAAACTCAACATTCAAAAAATGAAGATCATGGCATCTGGTCCCATCACTTCATGGGAAATAGATGGGGAAACAAGGGAAACAGTGACGGACTTTATTTTCTTGGGTCCAAAATCACTGCAGATAGTGACTGCAGCCATGAAATTAAAAGACACCTGCTCCTTGGAAGAAAAGTTATGACCAACTTGACAGCATATTAAAAAGCAGAGACATTACTTTGCCAACATAGGTCTGTCTAGTCAAAGCCATGTTTTTTCCAATAGTCTTGTTTGGATGTGAGGGTTGGTCTAGATAGAAAGCTGAGCGCTTAAGAATTGATGCTTTTGAACTGTGGTGTTGGAGAAGGCTCTTGAGAGTCCCTTGGACTACAAGGAGCTCCAGCTAGACCATCCTAAAGGAAATCAGTGATGAATATTCATTGGAAGGACTGAGGCTGAAACTCCAAAACTTTGGCCATCTGGTGTGAAGAACTGACTCACTGAAAAAGACCCTGATGCTGGGAAAGATTGAAGGTGGGAGGAGAAGCGGATGACAGAGGATGAGATGGTTGGATGGCATCACCAACTCAATGGACATGAGTTTGAGCAAGCTCTGGGAGTTGGTGATGGACAGGGAAGCCTGCCGTGCTGCAGTCCATGGGGTCACAAAGTCGGACACGACTGAGTGACTAAACTGAATTCAGTATGTTTATCTTGTTAGTTCTGTTACATTCCTATCTTTATCATCTTTACAGTGTTTTTGGCTTCCCGATAGACATTTCTCACTGTGATTATAGATTTCAATATCTTCTTACAGTTCAATCATTTCTACTTTGTATATTTAGTGTTGTAGTGTTCATGGGTATGCATATCCCAGTTGTTAAGTTGCTGGCAGATTTCTTAAAGAACTGTTCTTTTATCAGTATTTTCCAGCCTTCTTCATCTTCATTGCTTTTTTAAAAAAATTGTAGGTGCTATACAATACTACGTAAGTTATAGGTTTCCCTGGTGGCTCAGACGGTAAAGAATCTGGCTGCAATGCAGGAGACCTGGGTTTCATTCCTGGGTTGGGAAGATCCCTGGAGGAGTGCATGGCAACCCACTCCAGGATTCTTACCTGGAGAATCCCCATGGACAGAGGAGCCTAGCAGGCTACAGTCCATGGGGTCGCAAAGAGCTGGACACGACTGAGCGACAGCACAGCACCCACAGCATAGGTGTATAATATAGTGATTCATAGTTTTAAAGGTTATCATCAATTTATAGTTATTGTAAATTATCAGCTATATTCCCATGTTGTACAATGTAGCCTTATAGTTTACTTTATACCTAATAATTTGTCCCTCTACTCCCTTACCCTTATGTTGACCTTATGCTTTTTACCTTGAGGTCTGTTTTACCCTTCTTTTGCTCATTGCATTCGTCAGGGTTCTCCAGAGATATAGAACCAACAGTATGTGTATAGAAAGAGGTTGATTTTAAGTAATTGGCTTATGCAGTTTTGGAGATGTGGTGAGGCCAGTATGCAAGGAGGCTGGAGACCCAGGGAAATTGCATGTTGAGTCCAAAGGCAGTCTGCTGGCAGAATTCCCTCTTCTTCCGGGGAACTCAGCCTTTTTTGTTTAAGGACTTCAGCTGGGTAGATGTGTCCTACACACATTCTGGAAGGTAATCTGCTATACTCACAGTCTGCTAATTTAAATATTAACCTCATCTAAAGAATGCCTTCACAGAAACATTGAGAGTAGTGTTTGACAAAATATCTGGGTTTCTGTGGCCTAGCCAGGTGGAAACATAACATTGGCCATCCCACTTGTCATTTCATTTTTCCTTTTACTCTCAGCCTTACTCTGCTTTCTCTGCTTTCAGGCGCATTTCATGTAAATAATTTAAAGTTAGATTTTGTTGTTATTTTTATCCTATCTGACAATATCTATCTTGTCCATTTAGTCTGTTTGCATTTATTGCAATCATGTTTGGAGTTAATTTTTTCTACCATTTTATTGAGTTGGCCAAAAAGTTCATTCAGGTTTTTCATATAAGATCTTACAGTATTTTGTGTTTTTCTGATTCTTTCCCCCTCTCTTTTTTCCTAGCTTCCAATAAATTGAGAAGTAAGTTTGTGTGACACACACACCTTTTTCTTCTGCTAGTTTGAAAGATACATACATTCCATTTGTTTTATTTAGTAATTATCTTTAAAAAGTTAGTGGGTATAATTGATTTAATGAAATCTAAATGCAGTGCTCCTCAAAGCATGAACTACAGATTGATGCCAACCAAAGAACTTTTTTGTACAGTGAGATTTAGTTCACGATGAGATTAATATAAGGTTGTATTTCCTCAGCACATGAGGATGGAAAGTGGGACCTTGGTTTAGTATGACAAGGGAAGTGGAAACTCAAGCCTTTGGGTACCAAAATGAGCATGTCTGAAGCAGCTGCCACTGCTTCAGGTCCTAATTCCTTCCTTGTGTTTTCCTACCAGGAATTTCCCTTACTTCTTTGCTAGTTCTGCTATTTATTTAAGAAAATGTGGATTATTTTACCAGCACATCTAGGCTGTTACAGTGTGAGAATTTTCAGTCTAGGCTTTCACGTTAGGAATGGAAGTCTCTCCAAGGCACCTTTATCATCAGGAAAAATATTAATACATGTAAAAGAAACAAAGGAACCCACCTTTACAGAGGGCTGGCGTTTCCCTCCCCAAGGTGGAAATCTTCCCTCTCTGCTTTTGATGTCCCAGTCTGTGGTTTTGATGTCCCAGCCTGTGTACCCCTCTCCATA
This sequence comes from Giraffa tippelskirchi, assembly GCF_054371585.1. Classification (NCBI taxonomy): domain Eukaryota; kingdom Metazoa; phylum Chordata; class Mammalia; order Artiodactyla; family Giraffidae; genus Giraffa; species Giraffa tippelskirchi. Next base: position 13,378,899 of record NC_137283.1, on the reverse strand, counting down.
TTAGAGAATGATGGACTTCCCAGGTGACTCTAGTGGCAAAGAATCCACCTGCCAATGCAGGAGATGTAAGAGACACAGGTTCAGTCCCTGGGTCGGGAAGATCCCCTGGAGGAGGGCATGGCAACCCACTCCAGTATTCTTGCCTGGACAGTGCCATGGACAGAGGAGCCTGGCGGGCTACAGTCCATGGGGTCGCAGAGATAGACATGACTGAGCGACTGAGCACTCACTCATCACCTTGTAACTCTTGGCAGGAAGCTGCCAAGGCTGCCCGAGTGGTGATAGGTTATACTTCTGTTCTGGTGTCCCTTGCAACTGGGCTGCAGGCAGGGGTTTCAGTTCTACCTCTCAGATTCCCTCATGCACACAGTGAGTGACACGGGGGCTAGTGACATGAGAAGCACGGGGTGGCGAGTGTGCTCTCAGTGGAGAAGTGTCGGGCTCCCAGTTTGTGGGACTGACTCCCTGGCCCTGCTGAACAGAAGCAGGGCCGCTGCCAGTCGTGGCTGTGGGCTAGCGACCTTCCCAGTCAGCAGTGGCCCTGGTGCAGGCTGGGGTCCCTTGCAGCAGTGGTGGTAATTGGCGTGGACTTTGTCCCTGAAAGCTTAGCTCACAGCTAAGTTGAAAGCTCACGGCTTTCAACTCCCTGCAAAACTGTGAGCTCCTAGTATCTTTCTCTGCTCATGTCAGTTAGGGTTGGTCTTGGCGGCTTGCTGCTGAACACTGAGAATCCAAGGGTCACATTTATCCATGTTAAAAGTTTCTGTTTATACTGAGCAAGCAGGTCCATGTTCTCTCTCTCTCTTTTAAAGATATTTATTTATGTGTTTGGCTACACCTGATCTTAGCTGCGACATGTGGAATCGTCAGTCTTCATTGTGGGGTCTTTAGGTGCAGCATGTGAACTCTTAATTAAGGCATGTAGGACCTAGTTCCCGGACCAGGGATCGAACCTGGGCCCCCTGCATTGGGAACACAGTGTCTCAGCCTCTGGAAAAGTCCAGCGGACCACCAGAGAAGTCCCCAAGTCAACGTTCTTTTGAAGAGGAAAACCCCGTGCAGATTGTTTATGATTTTATACATCATACTGGGTAACCCCTACTCACATGTTCCAGGCCTTCAAAGGTGTCCCTCTCTTCAGTGACAAATACGAGCAGTGCACCCACTGGACATGCCTGCAGGATGTCCATCCCCCTTCCCAGTTCAGGGACGAGGGGGATTCTCGGGGATTTTGAACACCTCTCAGCCGCCACCTCGCGCCGTATTCTCTGCCGTACAGCTCCCAGATTCGGTCCCAGGCGCCCCAGTAGGCCGCCATCCTCCCCAGCTTGACATGTCTCAGAGCACAGGTTTGTAGCCACAGAGTTTGCTATCCAAGGTGACCCCGAGTTACAGACTCGAGCACATCAAAGGAAACTACAGTACAGAAAAGACGCTTTTACAGCCATGGTCTTAAAGGTCATCACCATTCCCTGGCCCAGAGAACCCTGTATCTCTGAGGATACTGCTAGACACGTAGGCAGAAACTCACTTCTGTTTGTGAATTGTTGGAAGTTGGTTGTCTGGATTTTACTGTGAAGAAATAAGTTAGGGAGAAATCAAGCTTGACACCTCCCTAACTTCACTGCCTCACGTTTGCATGTTACTCCAAATGTGCTCTAATATAAAATGTGGTGGCATAATTCCACCATCACAGGATCTTAATTTGAATGACTGCCACTTCTCTCGTTCTCTTTGGGAAGTGGAATTAACACTCCAGCATGAACTAGAAATGCTAAATTGTTAATAGCCTCCCTAGAGTTTTACTTCTTGGTATGACATCTTCAATGATTGAATCTTGATTTCGGCAGAATGAAATATCACAGTTTTAGGCTCCTGAACTGGAAGTTCTTTAAATATTTTTTGAGAATAGGAAAATCTTTTCTCTCAAACCCTGAAAAGAAGACAGTGTCAAAACCAGTTATGAGCCAAAAACAATGATTATCAGAGCCGATGCTATCATTTTTAAAAATTATGACTTAAGAACAATAATACCACTTGCTCGTTTGTATTTTAATATTTGCTGTTTTGCAAATTATGAGCATGATATTGATTTTGGTCTTCTGACATAAATGCATAATTCTGTCTTCTAATCTTTTGCTATAGACTGTTCTAGTATGTTTCATTTAAAGAAAATGAGTTCTTTAATATGAAATTCTCTTACGTCTACATAAAATCAGGTATAAATAATTTACATTTTTTAATATTTAAATAAACTTGTTTATCTAAAATTTGACATAGAGCCAAAGATAGCTGCTTTGTTAACAAAAATCACTGGAATGTTTGAGATTATCCATACTCCCCAACAGACATTCATCATGAATTTTTTATTTGAAGTCATAGCTTTTATTATTTGTCTTCATTTAAAAATTCTCTGTTCAGTTTAAATGACTTTATTTTGGCACTTTGGAATCTGAACTTTTGGGAGAATAATTAGGGAGAAAATAAATCGGTGTTACAGCAAAACAATATTCTAAGTATTTAAAGTACTTTGGAAATAGTTAAAAGTAAGGGGCTTATCACAACATGGTAAGTTTTCATAAAACAACCTCTTTCAATCACAGATTTGGTTATCAGAGAATAACCTCACTGCGTCATCCCCAACAGCCATCTATTCTTTCGTATTTGTTGTTCAGAGGGCCACCAGACATGCATAAGCCACAATGGCAGCATGCCCTCCACCGGCCTCCCTGTTCCCTCTCTTATTATGGATTCGAGACACATGAAAAGCCCTGTCTACTGGCTTGCTGAAACAGCTGAGCCCTGATTCAAATACCATTTTGTTTCCACTCAACCATGAACTGGAGAAAACTATGTTTATCTCTGAGAGAAAAGCTAAACATGTTTTAAACTGATAGTCAAACTCTTAAAATACGTCTGTTCAGTTCTCCACTAGCCAACTATTCATCATAGCATTTCTGTTCGTAAAAGTAGCTTCTTGTGAGAATACATGAAATGCCTACTTTCTTCATCCAAGTATTCAAATGATTATAAATTTCTCCTGTTCTTGCTGTGGCTCTGACATCCTCAGCTGGACCATTCATTATGGTTCTGAAGCCTGGGCTTCACTGTGGATCTTAAATAGAAAATTTTAATGTATTAATATTATAAAACTACTTGTTAATCAAGAGGCCAAGATTGTTTTAGGTTATTAAACTGAGATTCACTGTAGGTAGTCAGCATCAAGTCGCTCTTAGAAATAGAGTACCCCTGGCCAAGTGATGTTCCATTCATCGTGAATTCAAGCTTAGTTTTCACAGACATTCTTTATACTTGTACATATTTTGATTGTGAAATCATTCTGTGATAACATACCTCACAACGTCTACAAAGTGGCAGCCCGTCTCTTGCTTTTATGGTTTTTCACATTTCTTCATTTGTGTTAATAGATAGGTAAAGATGCATTTACCCAGACGCATTCCTTTGCAAGTACTCTAAACATAGGACTCCTGTTTCTGCAGATCATGATCAGCTATTCTAGCCAGAGCTTAAGCTGTTGTCTGGCTAAAACGTAAATAAGTTAGGGTTGGTGTAAAATCTTTTCAGCTGTCTCTGTGCCATTAAATAAGTTAGTGATCACATGTTACATCAGTTCCTGATGGATAACGCAGAGCTAATTAGAAGGTATCTTGGATTTGGGGGAAAGATGCACTTCATTGTGTTCTGTCATTATGTTGTAATGCACATCTCCCCTCATCTTAAAAGACTGAATAGCGTTTCACTTGAGAATGAAATAAAATGCCAGTCGGTTAAGAGAGAGAAAAAAATCTACTTAATATAACATTCTGCACATCAGCGGCACCGTCCCTGTAGGTATTGATTTCTCCCCATTTCACTCAGCTCAGTCTCAACTATCGAAGGTAGCCAGCAGTGCAGATGATCCCTGATCAATCAGTGATTCCGAAATCACTCTTTTTCATTTTGGAGTGAGATACAGCTGCCTTCTCGGACCTTTCCTGGATCCTGTTCCATCCATATGGCGGCGTGACCTTAGGCAAGTCCCCGAGTCCATCACACCAAACACTTCCATGACCCTCCTTCAAACACTTCCATGACCCTCCTTTTCAGTCTGGGTTCAGTTACTTCCTTATTGTGACTTCAGATCCCTGCTATCCTAGGTCAGACAGAAGCCCCCCAAAATCTGGGAAATGGTCAAAATTTGATTATATTCAGCCCAGGAAGTGTTCAGTCAGTCTTGTGAGTTTTGAACGCCAGAACCTCGCTGGGACTGATGTTCAGTTAGAGCATCCTGGTGCGTCTAGCTTTTCTGGGAACACTGCTCCACACCCAGCCCTGGGTTGTGGTGCTGTTAACACCATCTTTTATTGTTTTGCAGCTCCAAATCAACATGACCTATTTTGAAGTTGAGGGTTTCATAATTCCTCTCTTTCTTATCCCTGATCCCAGGGTCTAAAATTAAAGGGTAGAAAAATAAGTCAATTCAACAAATACTTTTATCTACTATGTGTTTGACTTTGTTCCAAGACCTGGAGATGCCATCAGTGAAACAGAACGGACATAAATTCCCACTCTTGTAGACTTTACATTGTAGCAGAGGGAAGCTGACAGTCAGCAGCAAGTCCAGGGCACGATATTCTACAGTGTACTGTGGATTCTGCAGTGTGGCAGAAACTACTCCGTGCTTGGGGAAATTAACAAAAAGGGATGGGAGTATAAGGTACGAAGGCGTTTGGCTGCAGGTGGGAAGGTGACATTTGTGTAAAGGCTTGAAGGAGGTGAGGGAGTGATCTGTGTTGGTATCTGGGAGAAGAGCTCTGGGCAGAGGAAATGGCAGGCGCAGAGACCCTGAGATGAGAGTGTACTGGACTCGCTCACAAACCAGGAGGGTCAAGGAACAGCAGGGAGGCCAGTGTGGGCAAAGGAGAGATGAGGAGGAGGAGAACCCTGGAGGTGAGGTCAGGCCACTTATTTCAGTCTCGAGAACAAACACCTGTGACGTGGCCGAGGGTGGTGACTACGGGGTGGTGCAGTGTGGTCAGATTTTCAGGATGTATTGGAGACAGAAATGGATTTCCTAACAAACTGGATTTGGGGTGTGAGAAAAAGGAAGTCAAAAATGACTGCAGGTAGAGTAGATTTGGAGGGCAACATGAGGTGTTCACTTTTCAATATGTTAAAGCTGAGACGTCTATTAGATACACAAGTAGGTGTTCACCTGCGTATTTTTTAATTTTATTTTTAATTAGAGGATAATTATCCTACAATATTGTGATGGTTTTTGTCATATGTCAGCATGAATCGGTCATAGGTATACATATATCCCCTCCCTCTCACATCCCTCCCCATCCCACCCCTCTAGGTTGTCACACAGCACTGGCTTTGGGTTCCCTGAGTCATACAGCAAACTCCCACTAGCTGTCTGCTTTATATAAGGAAATATGTATGTTTCAATGCTGTTCTCCCAAATCATCCCACCCTCTCCTTCCGCAGCTGTGTCCAAAAGTCTGTTCTTTATGTCGGTATCTCCTTTGCTGCCCTGCACATAGGATCATCAGTACCATCTTTCTAGATTCCATATATGTGTGTTAATATATGATATTTGTGTTAATATATGATATTTGTCTTTCTCTTTCTGACTTACTCTGTATAGTACCCTCTAGGTTCATCTACCTCATTAGAACGGACTCACATGTGTTCCTTATTATAGCTGAGTATTATTCTGTTGTGTATATGTACCAAAACTTACTTATCCATTCATCTGTCAGTGGGCATCTAGGTTGCTTCCATGTCCTAGCTATTGTAACCACCTGTGTATTTGACATTTCCTTCCAGTCTTGATATAGACTTGGTCTTGGCGTGGCATGTATACAGGCTCAGAATCTTCTGGGATTTCCTTGTTCTTGTGTGAATGTGATAAGCTGAAAGGTATACTGAGTTCCTGGAGCATTAGCTATAACCCACCCCTTAATTTGCCATGCACAAGAGCCTGCCAGCATGCAAGAAAGGGAATGCAGTGATTCTTGGTGGTAACCTTGGATCTCAAATTTGTTTTCTAAGAAGAGAAACTTAATTGTTTTATAAATGTCAGTGTTTTACCTACTGTTAGCCACGAATCACTTGTATCATGCCTGGGAAGATGTCACTATAGCATCCTCCTAGCTGAGACCTACATGCGGCTTTCATGTCCCCCTCTGCGTGCACTCTGGAAGTGATGTGGCCTCACCATGCTGTCTGGTGGCTGCGTGCGGACATCCTTAGTTAAGACAAAGCTTCTCCCAGCTGTGCTCCTATTATTTGGGGAGTGTTCCGCATTCACTGGTTAACTTTAATATAGAAATCAGTGAAAACTTATTGCTAGATTCTATATGATTATGTTAAATAATGCCCATTAAAACATACATTTACACATATGTAGGAAAGTGACACATACATAGTCAAATATTGTATCTGTAGTGATGAAGATTGCTCCTCTAAAAATTCATTTAGAAAAGCCAATACCCACCAGTTTTCACAATTTAGAGCTGCTGTAAATGTCCGAGGAATAAATAACTGAGTAACATTTACCTCCTCCTTAATTCTCTGCATTTTCAAAGTTTTATGCCAACCTCGTTTATCCAGTGATATATAAATCAGACAGCTCCATGGTTGCCCCAGGCTTTCATCCAGTCAAATGTAACCAAAGCTCCCATTTTTTCAGTTTTTCATCTACTAAATTTGCACCTCCTAAAAATAAATCCAGCGCTGACAAGCGTGTGATGGCACTGGTGCTCCAACCCTGCTGCCATCACTGAGAATTGGTTCAGTCCACGTGAAAAGTATCTGATGGCATATTTCAAGGGCCATAGTATTGTTAATAAACTTGACTTGGTAATTCTGTTCCTAAGAATCTACCCTAAGGAAATCATCTGGAACATGGGAAAAAAATCATTTCTAATTCTCAGAAATTATAAGCAATCTAAAAGCCTATCAACATGGGCACAATTAGGTAAATGATATACTCCTTCAGTGGAATATTTTATAGTCAGAGATTATTATAATAAATACAGATTAGCAGTGTGGGGAAAGTTGCAGGCTATGATGGTTGGAAGTAAAGCAGCACAAAAATAATACATTCACTGTGATTACAAACCATTCTTCCTGAGCAAAGAATCACAGAAGGTAAGAGCCTCCCCAACTAGGAGACCCTCCCAGTTGCATCAGTTAAGTATGGCTGCATTAACCAGTCACCCTGAAACCTGATTTAAAGCAAGAGCCATAGCCATAGCTCATGATTCTGCAAGTCAGCCCTTCAGGCTGGGAGGTGCTGGCGATTTCTTTGCTGGCCTTGCTTGGGTGTCTCGTGCACCCCTGCTCCGCTGCAGGTCAGGACGGTGCACTGCAGGACCGCTGAATGGGCTCATATATCTGGGGCCTTGGCTGGGACAGCGGGGCCCGTTCCGCCCCATGCGGCCTCTTCTCCAGCAAGCTCACCTGGGCTTATTCTCTTAGAAGGCCAAGGGATGTGTGCAAAAACCTCTCCAAGCCACGGCTTGGGACTGGTGCAATATGGGTTCCTACACATCCCGTTGGCCAAAGTGGGTCACAGGGCCAGTCTGGAGTCACGAATGGAAAACAGACTCCACCTCTTGAGAGGAGCCGCAGGGCCACATAATCAGGGGTGTAGCTACAGAAGGGAGAATGGTGGGAGGCATTTTTGTAAATGTTGGACCCCACCCACTCATTGAATTGTTGAGGTTCCTTGTACCCCACAGTGATTCTCTGAAGAGCTAGACTGATCCAAACCTGACGTTTCACCCCAGACTGAGATCAAACCCGAACACCCAGACAAGCACCACTTGGCAGGTGCCACGGTGTGCATTCTGGCTCCCATGCCACGCCAGTTCTGAGGGATTTTGAATATTTTTTTCCATCTGACCCTCTCTGATTGGAGGACTCCCATATGCATGAAAATTTACCACCTCTAATGTACAGTTTGGAGAAGAAGAATCTGGTCGTTAAATGATTGAATCTTCACTGATCGAGGGTATAACTGTGGAAGCTGGGACCTTTATTTCTTATTTCTAGACCAAAATCTTTTTTTTTTTTTTTTTTTAATTTCAGAGGAGAAAACGAGAATAGGAAGATTCAAATATTTCTAAACAGCACTAATTCTGAGAATATGTTTGCGTTAAAGACAAGAAAATATGAGTGGACCAGGCATAGCATTGAAGTTCTCTCTCACTTCTGGAAACTGACCCAATATGGGAATGAATTCTTGTTGCCAAGTCGTGTCCGACTCTTTGCAACCTCATGGACTGCGGCGCACTAGGCTTCCCTTTCCTTCGCCATCTCCCAGAGTTTGCTCAAGCTCGTGTCCATTAAGTTAGTGATGCCATCTAACCATCTTATCCTCTGTCATCCCCTTCTCCTGCGCTCAGTCTTTCCAAGCATTAGGGTCTTTTCCAGTGAGTCAGCTCTTTGCATCAGATGGCCAAAGTATTGGAGATTCAGCTTCAGAATCAGTCCTTCCAATGAATATTTTGAGTTGATTTCCTTTAGGATGGACTGGTTTGATCTCCTTGCAGTCCAAGGGACTCTCAACAGTCTTCTCCAGCACCACAGTTCGAAAGCATCAGTTCTTCAGCTTTCAGCCTTCTTTATGGTCCAACTCTCACATTCGTATGTGACTACTGGAAAAACCATAGCTTTGACTCTCAGGACCTTTGTTGGCAAAATGACAGCTTTTTAATACACTGTCTGGGTTTGTCATAGGTTTCTTCCAAGGAGCAAGTTTGTTTTAATTTCCTGGCTGCAGCAAAAGCTACTACTTTTGTCCTTTGAGTCCCATTGTTCTTACCCCTTACTGACAGAAAAACTGAAATAGTTCATCCATCAGAAACCCAAAAGCTAAATTTTGAAAGTATTCCAGTAGCTTTCTGGTTTGAGTTTATATATTAGCCTTATAAGCGAAATATTATCTTTAATCTCTTGCATTTTAAGCTGATTGTCACCTGCTATGTAAGGTCTGTGATGCTCTTTGGGTGTCTGTTAGCAGAATCCAGTGTTAGATGTGATATCCTAAGTAGAGATGGGCAGATTTTTGCCTGCTGTAAACCCAGAAGGCAAAATGCTGCTGAGTCGGTTGTTGACTAAGAACGTATTGATTTGTGTTAGACCTTTGGCCCGTGTCTGCTCTAGGTGTGGGCATTACATTGCCAGGAGAGCACCTTTCTTGTCCTTCACATCTGGGATAATGAGCTGAAGTTCGTGCTCTTTTGCAGTATGATCATGCACTCTGCCATCCAAGAACTTCTGATGGCCTGACTATCCTCAGCCTCTTACAGTGAGAGGCCGTGCTTGGCAGGGCAGTGTGCTTGGCAGGGCAGTTTGCTTTGGAAAGCAGCAGTGAATGTCCATCAGAAAGCACCTCAGATGTTGGAGAAAGCAAATCAGTTCATAGTACAAGTTCATGCTTCAGCATCAGTCCTTCCAATGAGTATTCATGGTTGATACCTTCTCGGATTGACTGGTTTGAGCTCCTTGCTGTCCAAGGGACTCTCAAGAGTCTTCTCCAACACCACAATTCAACAGCATCAGTTCTTCAGCACTCAGCCTTCTTTATGGTCCAACTCTCACATCCATACATGACCACTGGAAAAACCATAGTTTAACTATGTGGACCTTTGTCAGTGAAGTAATGTCTTTGCTTTTTAATACGCAGTCTTATTTGAGTACTCCCCCGCATTTCAGCGCATTTTCACAAAAAAGAAGGGACTTCTGCCATCGCTGCTGCTGATCCTATTAACCTGAAGTCACTTCCTTCCCCGTAATTCTCGTGATTCTCTGCTACTCAGAGTCAGGTGCACACTCCTTTGCATGGCGCACAAAGCCTGTCACAGCTGGCCCCACGCAGCCTCCACCTGGACCTCTCAGCACCCCCTCTGTAGACCCCACCACCAATACCCCCGACCCGTGCTGGGTCCTGGACTCACCACACCGTTCATGCCATCATGCCTTGGTTCCCGCTATCCTCTCTATAGGGGGCTGTTTTGCTTCCTCTCCAGCTCACAAACTCCATCTCACCCTTCAAGCTGCAGTCAGGGTCACCTCCACCATGAAGCCTTCTCCACCCACCTCACACCTGCCAAATGCTAATCCCCAGGCATTTGCCTGAGCTGTTCCCAGTGAATCACGGCTTCTTTCTACCGGACTGGTCTCACCAGCAAGATCTAATCCACCACCAGCTGGAAAGGGAGTCTGGGAATTGTAGTTCCTGGGTTGTAGTTCCTGCTGACAGGCAAGAGCTTAGAAGGGTATTGATAGTGCAGGGTATGAAGAAATGGCTTGCATGTGCCACAGCCCTGCCCCACAGGAGCCATGACCTCTAGGAGGTTGGACAGTCCTGGGCGGCACCCGCTTTGTGCTGTATAATGTTGCCTCCAGGCGCTCAGCACCTCAGCGGTAGCACACGGTCCAATTATTGGGGCCGCCCCCAGCCCTTCCCAGTGTAAGCCCATCCATCACTGATAACCACTACCACTAATACCACCAGAAGAGCTCACTGAGGAGTGAAAGCCAGAGGAAGATGGCGAAGTCTAGGAGACAGGCAGTATCACCTGAAACCACACTGTGAGGGCTCACGCCCCAGCCCCTGCCCTTCCCAGCAGGGTGGAAGTACTGGACTCCTGCCTCAGTTTCCCCGTCTGCTACATGGAGGTGATAATCATGCCCTGTGTTACGCTGTGGGCTGATTCAGTGAGTTCACACGTATAACACGCCTGGTACAGAGTACATCTGCAGTGAGCATAGCTGTCATTGTGGTCACCGCCGCCGCCATCTTCATCACCACCATCTTCCCTGTATTAACACACAGCCGGGACCGTACCAGGTCTGGTACCGCAGTGAGGTTGCGCTAATGGAGAAGGTGAGGGTCAGGGCCGTTCTGAGGGTTAGACCTACCCGCTCCCCTCCTCGGGCTTCTGCCTGCCCGTCCGAGCTCTGTTTCCTCTGCGCAAGGGGGAGAGGTGGTTAGATATGCCCCCAGATTCCTCCTGTCGACCCTGGGCCCCGCCACCCCCTCAGCCTGAGGCTCTGAGAGAGGCTGGAGAGGTCCCACTCAGGCTCTCTTGCTTGCGAATGGTAACCCCAGCCTTGGCCTTTTGTCAGTGTTGAGTCACCAAGTTGTACTAAAGTCACTTTGTACTTTGTAGATATTTTCAATAATGCTAAATTTCTGAGGGAATTCTGTGGCAGTATTTATGATTATTACTATGGGTGTTGGGTACAGATGATTATAAAAGCTAATTAAGAATTCCTTGGGGATTTAATCGTTGATTCCAGTCATTTCACTGTGTCTTCTTCTCACATACCTGAAACAGTAAACTCAGTAAGCAGTAGCCATGATTTTTCAACGGTCCTGGCACTCAGGTGACGGGTGTTATTACAAAATTAAGACCAGTTTAAGTATGTGGTTTATAATCGCCATAACAGCAGCAGTAAGGAAGGAAAGCAGTTTAAATAGGTTAACTAAAAATGTGTGTAAATGTGTGGGTGATACACCTAGAACAGCTCAAGGTTGGAAGCCTCAGAAGTGGCCCAGCTGCTGATGCCCCTGCCCTCACAGCAGCGCTCCCTGACACGGAGCCCCCTCCACACCCACGGTGCTTGGTGCTGTGGGTCCCTGACAGTCAGATGGGGTCCCAGCATGGGAGACCTTGCTCTCCCATGGACCAGAACAAAGGGGGACCCAAAGGTTCATCAGGTTTGACCATCACAGCATTTCAAGACTAGGTTGGCAATGGTGGCCATTCAGACAATTACTCTGACGAGGCTTCTTAACCGGGTAAACAAGCAGTTCAAGGAGTAGGGCTGGCACATCTCTGGCTGGAGTTACATGGGGGCTTGACAAGTTGAAGTCCTCAAAGCATTCTCAGTGTCATATGCCAGGTGCTAGTAGCTGTGTTACCGGCAAGTCACAAAAAACTCCGAGCACAGTGTGTAAGCAGGGAGGGCGGGTGTTGAGTCTCATGGAAGGGAGTTCAGAGGTGCACATGGTTCTGAGGCTCTGCTTGCTCCTTGGGCCGGCTGCCCTCCTTCTGTGAGCTGCTTTCTTGGGCTGTAGACAGTGTGTTAAAAAGCAAAGACATCATTTTGCCAATTAAGGTTCGGATAGTCAAAGCTATGGTTTTTCCAGTAGTCATGTACAGATGTGAGAGTTGGACCATAAAGAAGATTAGGGCACAGAAGAATTGATGCTTTCAAACTCTGGTGCTGGAGAAGACTCTTGAGAGTCCCTTGGACTACAAGGAGGTCACACCAGTCCATCCTAAAGGAAATCAAACCTGAATATTCACTGGAAGGACTGATGTTGAAGCTGAAGCGCCAATAGTTTGGTCACCTGATGTGAAGAGCTAACACATTGGAAAAGACCCTGATGCTGGGAAAGATTGAGGGCAGGAGGAGAAGGGGACGACAGAGGATGAGACGGTTGGAAGTCAAAGGACATGAGTTTGAGATGGTGAGGGACAGGGAAGCCTGATGTGTTGCAGTCCATGAGGTCTCGAAGAGTCAGACACAGCTTGGCAAGTGAATAACAACAAATCAGGGCATTTGCTGCAGTACCGACCCTCCTCGGTGTCTCCAAGCCCTGCCCAGGCTCTGAGAAGGGACCTTTCCAAGAAGCTCCCAGCAGACTCGCCCTAAAGTCTCAGTGAGCAGACTCAGGCCTCTGGCTCAGACATCCAGAAACCACCTCCTGTTCTCCACGGGCTCAGTTAGGAAGGAAAAAAAACAAAAGATGGGTTGTTTATGATCACACATGCTGTATTTCATTTTTTTTTTCTTTCCTTTTGTGAAATCACTTAAAGTTGAGTTTTCCCACAAAACTAGGTGCAAAGAACAACCAGACTCAGACTGGATTTTAGTGTGATTCTTATCTTTGTCAAGGAACTCGCTGTGTCCCTGTGGGTCTTTCCACACCCACCTCAGACTCAAGCACCCTGAAGGCAGAGGACCCTCAACTCAGTCACCTTATGTTATGCAGGCTTATGGGACCAAGAGCCAAAAGAAGGTTGAATTCAGTTTAAGAAAACAAGGCTCGCACTCTCTGCCCTCAAGTGTTCCCATGTGTAGCCCTAATAAATAATAAGATTCACTGGACCAAACTTTATGAGCAAACGTGGCTTTGGCTCCGGTGCAGGACTTTGCCGATGACTCTCCTTGTTCATATATTTGGACTCTAGCAAATGTCAGTATCATCCTATGAAGGTTTGAGGCTCTTCCTGGGATGATTTGGTTAAGAGAAAAGCTGTTTTCACGAGACCCAGATCTCTGGCCAGAAGACCAGCTCTCTACCTGGAGATGCTCAAACCCTCAGAGAGCTCTGGCGTCTGAGGGGTGAACGGAGAGTCTGAAATGTGCCCCATAGACACAGCTCCGTGCCCTATTCTCTGCAGAGTGAAATTGCACAAGCAGCTGTCACCCCCACAGGGACCCCAGCTGATCTTACTTTGTTTCTGAATTTTGGACGGAGAAAAATCAGTAGGAAGATAAGCGTCATATCCACAGCCAAAGTCACACCCCGGGGGCAGAAAACAGAGGAGGCCCTGTCGTCTTTTCTCTTCACATCATTTTGACTCCCGAGCCAGCAGGAAGTCATAGCCCTCTCTTCGCCATTTAGTCCCCCTTTCCTTCCTTCCACCAAGTGAAATGGGAACCACTGCTTCCTCCTTGATGGTCCCTAATCCCTTTCCTTAGCCTTTCTCAGCCCCCGGCCTTGCCTGGGCAGTGACCCTCCTCGGCCCTGCTCTTCTGCCCCCCTCCTACTCCCCTCGGGTGCAGCCCCCACCCTGACCTTGGGGTGTCCACTGTGAGCTCCTCCACCTCGCACCTCAGCCAGCTTCTGTGCGTGGTTTGCACCAACAGTGAATAGGGGTGTTACAGGACGGAATCGCGGCACCCTTCCCCTGACACATACAGTCCAGGCCTTGCCGGCTTGGGCACTAGAGAGACGCAGCTGGATAAAGATGCTGACCATCCCTGGGGAGCAGTGTGAACTTTGCCTCCCGGACACCCAACCCTCCCAGAGTGAAGGTCTTCAGAGGGGCTGAAGGCACGAGGCAGGGAGAGCTAGTGTGGAGAGAAACAGTGGCCCCAAGGGAGAGAGGACCTGAGCGTGGAGTAGAAGGAAGATGCCCTGCGGTTTGGGTGGGAAGCCATGCCCCACCCTGTGCTCCTGCCCTGCTATGAGTGGGCACTCGGGACCACCACTCTTGACCTGGCCCCAGCCGCCCTGCCTCCTCAACCATGGCTGAGGCCACAGCCTCAGGTGCTGCCGAGGCCCTGCCTCCTCTCCTGAAGGCCTGGACAGGCCTTGGAGCTACACCCGAGTGGGACCCTCCACTGCTCATCACAGCGCAGCCTGCCAGCTGCCCCTGCTCACTGTCCCATCCGCTTCCCCCACGACTTAGGGCAGGCTCAGATGTAGAAAGGTTAATTTAATTAACATTAAACTGTTAATTAATTAAACTGTTAATTTCCGGCCACATCCAGGCTTGGGAACTTCCCTCTCTGAGCTGCACTCACTGCCTCCAAAAAGCCAAGATGAAAACGGTACCCACCTCAGAGGGTTATTCAAGGATTCAGGAAGATAGCGTATGAAAGACCTTCACAAATGCACCGATCGGTTACCTTTCTAAAGGAAATCGTCCCACACCAATATCTGAAGACAGCCTCTGGTTCAGTGTGGCATGTCAGTCCATCCATCAAAACGAGGTCCCAGAAAAACCTTTCTTTCCCTAGTTATTGGCAAAACGAGTTCAGCTTTCAGGCCGTTTCAGGTTCCGATTTCAGTTGATGAAAAGAACATGGGGTGAACATTCTCGTCCAGTCCTGGTTTCCAGTCCCCAAGCTCTCCCGGCTGGAGGCAGCCAGCGCAGTCACCGTGCTGGGCGTCCCCGCAGGGATGCTCTGTGGAGGAGCGTGCTGGCTGTCCCCCGTCTCCCCCTTCTACACAAATGGCAGCTGACTCCACACACCCCACCTGTCTTTCCCGCTCCCTGCCCAGATGCTTCATCTTTGCCAGAGAGGGTGGAAACAATATTTTGCCATAGTTTTCATTTGTATTCTGCTTCCTGCAAGTGAGACTAAGCACAGTTTCCTGTCTAAAAGCCGTGTACGTTTGCTTTCTTGTGACCTATGTTTTCATATGTTTTGCCTGTTCTTTAGAAGTTGACCCTATTCTTACTGATTTCTTGGAGCTCTTTATTAGGGAAGGGAGCCCTTTGTGAAAGGTGTTGCGACTGTTCTCCCAGTTCATCAGTTTTTACCTTTTGATTCTGTTCATATCAGTGGTTTCCGTGCAGAATTTGATTTTACGTCATCAAGTTTGTGTCAAGATTGGATAAAAAGGGAAGACAAAGTGCTCTTCAGCTCTGACCTTCCAGGGAGTTTGTCTCAAGCCTGTATTCTTTCTCTGCCCCCTGATCTCCCCTGTCAGCCAAGGGAAGGTGCAGGGGATGGGGCTTTGACCTGGGCTGGCCCACAGAAGCAAGGGAAAAGTCCAAAGCTTTGAGCCTTGCCTCGGGCCAGGTGAATAATGCAGATGAGAACCTGAAGTGAAGGGCTGGCTCGTGGTCATTGGAACACAGGGTTTCCCTGGAGTTGTAGGAAGGGCTTCTTGGGTTCTCTTGGGGTTGGTTAAGCATTCCAAGCCTGCTCCACATTTATCATCACCAGACATCTGTAGGAGTATGAGAGGATTCAGCTCGTCAGTGAGCTGGAATCCACACAGTGTGGTCAGCCACTGGGGGAGGGTCTGCTGTTCATACATAGCTTTTCTGTCTCACTTTCTCCCCCAGATGCTAAGCCGGGCCCTTGTTACATGTTCTGTCCTTGTGGAATCCTGGACTCAGGGGCTGGGAAAGGGGCTGGTTCTCAGTCCTTTCTGCATTGGTGTTGCTTCCTGAATACAGCCGTGGCAAAGCCCACGGCCAACAAGGACAGCTCGCTTCCCACTTGCTCTGCTTGGAGGCTGGTGACAGAGCAACTGGGTCAATCTTGGTCCAAGGATACTGCAGAGCCTCTTGTTTCCTGGGCAGATGGCATCTCCACGGACCCCACCAATGTTACGAACAGTTCTGAGCAGGTTTGCCAGCACTGGGTTGTTCTCTCTGGAGCTTTCCAACATCTGATGGATGCGCCAACTTGTCCAAACTAGTAGCCGGAAGCTTTGCGCTCAATGCTGTTCTTGCTTCTTCCCCACCCTTCCTCTCTCCGCCCCTTGGCCATCCCCTTAAAGCCGGTTTCTAATCTTTCTTTGAAAAGAGTATTTCTCCAAAGAAACATCTTTTCCCTCCACTAGACACTCCTGCAGCAAGAGAAGATGAATAGGAGGCTTTGATCTTGTAGGCATTCTTTTTAAGTTTGATCTTTTGATCTCATGTTTTGTTCCTGTGTACTTAATGGTTTGCTTCAAAATCGCCTAAATATCAGGTCAAAGAAGGCAAATGCTTTTCAAAGGCAGAAGCCATGCCCGTGCTTTATTGTCACCCCAGACAAAGTGCTATTAAATTGTCCTTTGCAACCGGTAGATTGTTTCTGCCCTGACAGGAGGTGAAGGGAAGAGAGTCACCAACCTCATGACCCCAAAGGCCAGATAGCAGATGCAGGGCAGTCACTCTGCTCTGTCACATCACTGTCCTAATAGCCTTCATAGGAGGTAGTAGATGAGTTCTTCTCGCACGGCGTTCACCGAGCACCACATGCTGTGCCATAGGCCCGTGTTTCTCGTGAGGGTCATGGGATGACCTAGTTCACCCTATTTCGGCCCATTGGATATGGGTGTGGGCCTCCGAGCCAGTTTAGTGGGCAGCGCAGGGCACAGATGTCTCAGGCATTTCCACACAGAACTATTCGGAGCTTCCCATAAAGAATCCACCTGCCAATGCAGGTTTGATCCCTAGGTTGGGAAGATCTCCTGGAGGAGAGCCTGGCAACCCACTCCAGTATTCTTGCCTGGAAAATCCCATGGACAGAGGACCTGGCAGGCTACAGTCCGTGGGGTTACAAAGAATCAGACAAGACTGAGCAACTAACACTTTCACTTTCACATACATATGTACAGTTGAGCAAATTGTACAACTTCTGTCTGTGTTTTATCATGTCAGTCAAGCCTCAGTAAAGCTGTTAAAAATTAATATGTGCAGACAGAATGAAAGTGATAAATAGAAAAAGGATGTAGAAAAAAACTAAAAAACAGTTGTAAAAGTCCTATATCAATTAGGTTAAAGTTGCATGTGATATAGATGGTTAAAAAAATTAGAAAGATGGTTATTCTACAAACTAAGAATTATTACAATCATTTTTGCAGTTTTAATAATATAAAATGAGTAAATAGACAAAAATGCACTCTATTCTCAGATTTTTGTCATTTTTATGGACTTGAATTTCAGTTTCTCTAAGGTTTTTAATGACTTCCTCAGAAATATAAACTTTATGTGCCATAATCTCTTCATGTATTAAATGGGAACTTGAATGGCCTTTCCTTCATAGAATGGGCTAATTTGTTTCTAAGCTCTGAGAACAGCAGTACTGGGCCTGGAGTAAATGCACAGTATGTGTTCGCTCCTGCCATGACCAGCTTCAGAGCATTGATTCCTCCACCTCTGTATACTCAGAGACAAACAACAAAAGCTAGAAAAGAGATGATGGAGGGAAGGGAAGGGGCTCAAGATCTGTATTTGCTCTTCCTGACTCCCAGGACCCAAGAGCTCACACAAGTGTGGAGCGATTCTTTGGGTTCGGTGGGAAGAGGAGTGGACAGGTCGGGTTGTGGAGCCCTCAAGCCCTCAAGCTTGCTCCGAGGTCATGGGCACTCGGCTGGGTGCAGTATGATGAGGCCAGTGAGTACCTCACCTGCATGTCCAGCCCCGGCCCTCAGACCCTCTCCTGGTTGGGGTTTGTGTCCTCCCCCATCTGAGGGCCTCATCCTCACCTCTTTCTCTGACCTCTTTGAGGAGGTAGTTCTTTGTGTATTACAGATCAGTTTTTCTCTGAATGACCTTCTGGTCTCTGCGTTTGTTAAAAACCTGGTCTCTGATTATCCTGGGCTTCTTACAGTGATGCATGTATGTGTGTTTATTCTAATGTATATGTATATTCCCACGAGTTCAGAAAAGTCTATAGTTGTCACACACAACAGTTCAAACTAGAGGTAGTGTCATCACATAGTAGTGAGGTTACAAAAAAGATGGGCCCCTGAAGAGTCAAGGAATTTCTCTGACACCCTTTCAACTACAGTTATGTTGAAGAACTTGACTCCACACTTCTATTTATTAAGTCATTTCATGTTACAGGAAACTGTAACATCTAATGCTTCCCATCTGAATAACTTTAAGAGGCATGGAGATTGTAGTAGTTAAAGGAATCCTATGAAAATCCAGTATGTAGGTATTCTATGAAAGAATTTGTCAGAAATTCAGAAACAAAACAGTCCCAGAATCCCCATCATCTTAACTCATGTTTCATGATCATGAACCAGAGCATCTCATCAAGGTAACAATGGATCATGGTGCCATTTTTGTCATGGAGTGAAACGGATTGTGGCTTCATAATAGCCCTAAAGTAAGGGAGCTTACATTCTCCTAAAGCTGTCTCATCCAGGTATTAGAAGACCGCATTTGCAGAGGACCATCATTTCCTAGGATTCTCTGGAGTATGACATGTTGAGTGACATGTAAAATTCCTACAGCCTACGGTCTTTATTCATGGATTTGGGTTGAAATTATTAGTTAAGCTAATGGAGGAGGATGGACTTATCCATTTCTAAGTGACATCTTGGCATGATGATCAAGTGACGATACTCTAAATACAGAATAAGAACATCATGCCCATCACACATTTTTTTCCAGAATCTCAAACTTTTCCAAAAGTCATACAAAACTAATTTCAGAGGAATGTAGTAAAGCTTGCTTAATTTAAATTCTCACTCATGTTGGTCTTATGGGAAAAAAAAGAACTACCTATGACAGTTGAGTGCCAGCCTGCTCTGGATATAAAACCTCTCCCCTGGGTGGATGAGTCAGTGTAACTGGTGAGCAGTTTGGTCCAGAGAGCCACTGAGGGGCTGGCCTCTGTGAGCCGCATACAAGGTCTTGCTCCTGGGCTGGCAGCAGCTACAGGCAAACTCTTTACTTCCTGGAGCCACATTCAGGGATGGTGGTGTGTGGGGCTTCGAGGATGCTCCGCCAGGGCTGCCCTGCATTAGGAAGCCTTGCAGGGAGGGGCCTGCAGCATAAATGCATCCTGGGTGGGATGCATCCCAGTGATGTCCACAGACCCAGGTACCGCAGGAGGAAGGGCATTGTGTACTACGACAAAGGCTGGTGCAGGACTCAGTTTTGTATGTTTAAAAAAAAAGTGCAGTAACCTCCTGAATTTCCTCGAGCATCCTAGTATAGCATGAGAAGGCAGCATGATCTACCTCAGCCAGGATCCAAAAGCCAGGGTTTCTCAGCCTCAGTGCTGTTGACATTTGAGTCAGATGATTCTTTATGGCAGGGCAGTCCTGTGCGCTGCATTCTGGCCTCTACCCACCAGATGCCCAGCACCCCCCCCACCCCCACGGGCAACAACAGAAATGTCTCCCAACGTTGACAAATGTCCTCTGGGGGACAGATGATCCCCCACGTAGACACACTGATGTGAAGGAATGGACGGCGCCAGGGAGCGAGTGAGTCAGTCACAGCAGCAGCTGTGTGACTCCTGCTTTCCAGCCTTTGGTGATCTTGTAGACGACTCGGCTCACACCCCTGACCTGGCCCCTTCAATCTCCTCCAGGGTCTCTTGATGGTTGAGGTCAGGGGCTCTGAGCCAGGCAGACAGAGGCTAGCCACCTGGCCTCGTGGATGGGCAGTTTCCTCCTCTGTGGAATGAGAGGCGCCACAGGACCCCTGTTGCTCCGAGGTCTGTCGTGGTCATTCAGGTAAAGGCCTTCTCACACCGACTGTTGTCAAGTTAAGACCTAAAAGTCATGCAGAAGTGACTGTGTTAAGTACATGGACTTAGCGCTGTTTTGCCGTGTGTTGTGTTCACCATTTCAGGATAAGGGACTCTATTTGAGATTAATTTATTTGGTTCCATCTTTTTTAAAAAAACTTTTATTATAGTTTTAATTTTTATTGGAGCATAGTTGCTTTACGACATTCTGATGTTTTCTGCTGTATAGCAAAGTGAATCAGTGTACATATATCCCTTCTTTTAGGGGTTCCCTTCTGGTTTAGGTCAGCCACAGAGCATTGAGTAGAGCTCCCTGTGGTATACAGTAGGTTCTCACTAGTGAAGATTAGTTTTTAAAACCTTAACCTCTACCCCCCCCAACACACACACACATGAACACACACATTAACTCACACACCTGGCACACCCTCTTCTCAGAAGGTGCCGAGGCATCATCGCCCTCCCGTGGGCATCGCCACGTCTCTGGGAGAGCGGCCTCCGGAGAGGCTGGTGCAGGGGACCAGGGGTACAGGGGCGCGTTTGGGGAAAGGTGGGGTGGCACTTCAGTTAGCGGGGGCAGGAGCTCCTCTCCTCCTCTCCACGGAAAGTTTTCCCTCTCTCCATCTCAGTTTATTTTCCTGCCTCTGCCCAGTGAAAACCTCCTTAGAATACTTCTGCCTCTGAACCAGGGTCCATGAAGCACTTTAAGTCATGAAGACCCCACCTCATCTGAGGGCGCCGGAAGGGTTCCTCTCGGGAGACGCTCTTCGGCTTCCAAGAGGCGTGACCTTGTCCTCGGTGCCCTTAAGCAAAATGGGGACAAACAGGTCCAGCCTGTGTCCAACCGCCTGCCCCTGAGAATCGCTCGCCTGGGTTGGGGGTAGAGGGGTCTCTTGGTCTCAGAGCTCTGGGACCCGACTCCGCAAGGCCCCTTCTGTGTCCCCCGTCTGCTCTGCAGAGAAGCGTGGGAGAGTCGGAGGCTTTTCTGGACCCCCTCCCCCCACGGGAGACTCACTGGGACGCAAGCTCTGACTCCCTGTGAAATGCCCAGGGCGGCCCAGAAGGAGGCCACGTGATGAGTGGTCACCACCCCCCTGCGTCCAGGACCCTAACCCTGGCCTGTCACCAGCCCCAGCTCCGCCACCTCCACCCGGGGCCCACGAGGATGAGGACGGCGCCTGCCAGAGGTCAGCCTGCCAAAGCCTTTTGTAGCGGAACATCCCGGCTCTTTGATGTTGCCCCGGAAGCCTCTGAGACCTGGCTTCAGTTAATTTTATCCCAAGGCAAGTTGGACGCTTGTCTGGAAGTTGTTCGTGCACGTACCACCTCCGCCGGCCTCTGTGTGGTCCCAGGGAGTCGCCCAGAGTGGGGAGTGTTTGGGTCAGTGGAGTTGTCCTGGGAGCTTTCCAAGCTTTCCCCTCCCACCACCACCACACACACGCACACACACTCACAACTCGCTCTCTGTCTCACACACGCACACACACACTCTCCCTTCCTGTCACCACTCTGCTGTGTGGAATGGATGCTTTGGGCTCAGCCGACAGCTGACCTGTCTCTCTGAGGTGGAAATCTAGGAACTTCACCAGCTTCCCCCCCAACCCCACCCCACCTTGTAGGGCTGGCCTGTCTCAGAAGGCCTCCCAGAGAACCATGGTGGGCTGGCCTGCCGGAGGAGCGGGCGAGAGCTCAGCGGAGCGGTCATTAGTGAAATGCGTCCAAAGGGACCGTTTGATCACGGCCGTCCGCGAACGTACCAGCCACAGGGGAGTTTTCAGCTGTCCCCCAGTCAGTGTCTGGCCTAAATTTGGACTAATTGGTGCCTGATGGTTTTAATCATATCAGCCAAATGTGCTGTAATTTTCCTTCCCATTTCATTGTCCTCCCAGTTTTCTCCGTGTGAGGAAGTCTCAGCAGCCCCTGACGTTTCCTTAGAGAGGCCCAGAGCGGAAGGGGACGTTTGGAGGACAAGGACACAGGAGAGGAAGTGAAGTGGACTCTTAACTTAGCTCAGGTGTCTCCACAACTCAGCCTGACCGCATCCGCCCTGTTCTGATGCCTGTCGAGGATGCTGCCGGGCTGACGGAGGCCCCCACAAAGCAGGGTGCTCCCCGAGGCCACACTCTCGCTGACCACAGCTGCTGCTCCGCCCCCCAGCCCCGGGCGTCCCCCACCTCCTGCCTTCCTGGCTGTCTTGTCCCTCGGGCCCTGAGGCCCTCTGTCCAGCTCGATGCCTCTGGAGACCTGGGGGGACAAGGTACTCAGCCCAACCCCAGGACACCCCCAAGTCTCCTTTTATCCTTGTGAATGCGGTGGGTTCACGGGAGCCAAGGGGTTCCTGCTCAGCACAGCCTGTAACTGTAAGCAGAGCTTATAGCCAGCATGACCAACTGGGCCTCCCCCGTTTGTGACATGTGTTTTAGGAAAAGGTCAAAGACATCACGCATTTAGGTGAGTTTCATCCTGTGATAAAACAGTGGTCACTTACCACAAAATAAAACGCTCATCTACTAAGTCCGTTTACAAGCTGGCTGGTGATAGTAGTTTATTCCCCTCAACGCCCTGAGAATTACTGTGTAGTAATCCATGTTCCCCGTTTTCAGATCTAGCTCTCCAGGCCTGCCCGGTCCTCCTCTTCTTGGAAAAGTCTCTGAATTGCTTTCTTTTTAAAAAAAAATATATATATATATTTATTTTATTTTTATTATTTTTTGGCTGCACTGGGTCTTTGTTGCCATGCATGGGCTTTCTCTAGTTGCAGTGAGCTGCGGGGTTACTCTCTAGTTGTGTCGCCTGAGCATCTCATTGCGATGGCTTCTCGTTGTAGAGCACGGGCTCTAGGGTGCGTGGGCTTCAGTCGTTGTGGCACACAGGCTCGGCTGCCTCGATGCATGTGTGATCTTCCTGGACCAGGAATTGAACCCATGTCCTCTGCGTTGGCAGGTACATTCTTAACCACTGGACCACCAGGGAAGTCCCAAGAATGAATTCTTTTTTCTAAATGTTTATTTATGACTGTAGCCTGCCAGGCTCCTCTGTCCATGGGATTCCCCAGGCAAGAATACTGAAGTGGGGTGCCATTTCTTTCTCCAGGGGATCTTCCCAACCCAGGGATTGAACCCAGGTCTCCCACATTGCAGGCAGATTCTTTACCGTCTGAACCACCAGGGAAGCCATGAATTGCTTTATTTCTGATAGAAGTCTCTCAAGGGTTCTCAAGGCTTCTATAGCATGAAGTCCAGGGTGCAGACTTCCCTCTCATTCCCCTCAAAAGGGTCTGTGGGTCACTGGTCCCCACCGCCTTTACCTGGACCGTTTCTGCAGCCCCTCCTCTCTAGCTCCCTGCTTCCAGAGGGCCCCTGTTTCTAGCAGGTCCCTATTTCTTCTGCCTCCAGGTCCACACCAGGGTCCTTCCCACCTCGGGACCTGCGTGACTGGTCTTCTTGCCCCTTGGCAGAATACGAGTCCCCAGATTCGTGTGTCTGGTTCGTTCTTATTGCTGCATCCTCAGGCGTCATCTCCTGTATCCTGCCCACCCAGCCACCCCTTGCCACACTTTCTCCTCTCCCCTTTCCCCTTCTTGATTCTCCTTGATACCCACCACTGTCTCAGAGTATCCTGTCTGCTTTTTTATTTGAAGTATATTTGATTTATAGTGTCTCAGGTGTACAGCAAAGCGATTCGGTTATATATATATACACATATGAAGAGTGAAAGTGTTAGTCGCTCAGTCGTGTCTGACTCTTTGCAACCCCGTGGACTGGAGCCCGCCAGGGTTCTCTGCCCATGGGATTCTCCAGGCAAGAATAATTCTCCAGGCGATCTTCCTGACCCAGGAATCGAACCTGGATCTTCCACATTGCAGGCAGATTTTTTACTGTCTGAGCCACCAGCAAAGCCCATACATATATATATATATATATACACACACACATATATACACACATACATATTCTTCTTCAAATTCTTTTCCATTATAGGTCATTACACAGTATTGAATATAGTTCCCTGGACTATGCAGTAGGTCCTTGTTGTTTATCCATTATATGTAACAGTGTGTCTCTCTCTCTGTTAAATTCCCCATTAACCCCTTCCTGCTCTTTCCCTTTGGTAACCATAGATTTGTTTTCTGTGTTTGTGAATCTATTTCTGTTGTATAAGTAAGTTCATTTGTATCATTTTTTTAGATTCCACATATAAGGGATGCCATATGATGTTTGTCTGGCTTACTTCACTTAGTGTGATCAACTATAGGTCCATCCACGTTGCTGCAGATAGCATTATCTCCTTCTTTTTATGACGAATATTCCACTGTATTTACCACATCTTCTTTATCCATTTGTCTGTTGATGGACAGTGAGGTTGTTTCCATGTCTTGGCTGTTGTGAATAGTGCTGCTGTGAGCACTGGGGTGGGATATATGCCCAGGAGTGGGATTGGAGGATCAAATGGTAACTCAATTTTTAGTTTTTGAAGGATATTCTGTTTACTCTTTCGCTGTGTTTCTCACAGTGGAAGCTCTGCCTTGACACACACCCAGCTGTGTCCCCAGAATCTAACCAGGGCTTGGCACATAGCAGGCGCTCAGGACACGCCGTCCCCCTGAGCACAGAACCACGCTCGTGTTTGTCAGACCTTTCACTGCTGCAGGAGACGCCACGTGTGCTCAGCTCATGTCGGATTGTGATTTCTGTTCTGCCCACCTCTCACTAGACCTGAGGACCTTGGGAGTAAGGTTTATAATACTGGAGACTCCATGGTTAGCCATGGCCCCATGGTCATTTTGTAGAATCGCAGTCACGTTCCACACGCTGTTTTTGTATTTTCTGCTTTTTTACCTAACATTCCAGGGTGCACACTTTCCTGATTGTTCTCATTTATGATGGCTGGATTGCAACGGAGCAGTTTAGGGGCTGACTGGGCCCTCACGTGGTGGAGTGAGGATTGGGGGAAGAAGGAAGCTGGGGACCTATTAAGTCTTATTGATCTGCTGTCATTCACTTTGCAACACCACCCCCCCTCCCATTGTCCCTGCCATTCAACTGGAAGTTCAGAGAAAGGGCTGGAAACAGGCACTCATTAGTCACTTCTGCCTACTCCTTCCTCACCTCAAAGCCCTGCCGTTAACACACACACATACACCACCCCACACCACACACGCAGGGACTGCATCGTCAAATGGACTCCCTCAGTATGACCCCATGGAACATTCCTCAGGATCGGCTGAGATTCATTTGGGTCGAGTCCTCACTTCCTACGACCCTAGTTCTCACACCTCGTAACCCAGTCACGGGACGGTTACTACCTGGTGTGTTTTCTCTCGTGAGGAACT
Source organism: Giraffa tippelskirchi (assembly GCF_054371585.1). Taxonomy (NCBI): domain Eukaryota; kingdom Metazoa; phylum Chordata; class Mammalia; order Artiodactyla; family Giraffidae; genus Giraffa; species Giraffa tippelskirchi. The sequence continues at coordinate 13,353,593 of NC_137283.1, read as the reverse complement.
GACTCCAGCCACATCCTGTGGCTGACATCCCAGCGTCACTGCCTCCGACACCTGTTCTCCCGGGGTCCTGATCCTGTGTGTCACCAGAACTTTCTTTGGGCCAACCTATAGTTAATTCTTTTACCCACGAGAAGTCCACAATCCGGTCTATTTGCCAATTAAAACTGACTTTTCCTCACTTATTTTGGACCTAGGCTGTTGTAGTTAGTTGAATCGGGTCTAAAAGTTTTCCCAAACCACCTATATTGCATTCAACATTTTAAACTTACTGGATTTAATGGCCAGAAACTGATGTAATTATGACCAGTTTCCCAGCAATAAGGGCGTTTTTACTGCCCTGGAGAGAGCTCAGCGAATTGGCCAGCCCACAACAAAGGGGGGTAGGTATGGATAATTTTCTTCTAGAAAACAGTCATGTCTTACGGGGTGAAAAAGAAAAACATTCAAGTCCTCAGCCTGCATCTTCACGGGCTCTGGGCTTAGCAGGTGCCCACAAGTACAGACGGGAGTCTGAAGGGGAGAAGGGAGGTGTCAGGCCAGGTTGGGGAGCCCACGGATCCCAGAGGAGGGGTGCCCTCAACTTCCTTGAGATCATCCCGATGACTAGCCCCACTCAGAAGGAGCCTCGCTTGTTTTGTTGAGGAATATGACGTAACATTTCTGAGCAGACTCCAGGAAAGACACACAGGCCACGAGGCAGCCGAAGGCCGTGTGTGAGAATCACCCCCTTGCGCGCCAGATGCCCTCAGCATCTCAGGGAAGACACGATGCACACAGGGGCCTGGGAACAGAGCAGCGGGTGTTCCCGTAGTCTTGCTTTAAATGTGGGTGTGCCGGGCAGGTCAAGAAATGTCTGGAGCGACTCAGAATGAGTGTGCAACAGCAGGTGGAAAGTGGGAAGGGACTGCCAGACCCACCACACTGACCAGGGATTCGTCGCAGATTCCATCCCAGCGTCTGAAGGCCAGGGGGTATAGCATGTCTCGATGTGCAAGGGGTAGACATGGCTTTGAAGGAACTTAAAAGCCTTCGTGCTCCAAGAGGAGACAAAGTATATGTTAAAAGTACAAAATAAAGGGGCTCGATGGAGAGGTTTATTTTTGAAACTGGAACCCTCTGAAGTAGAGTTGTCACAGTTACCTGCTTGTTTGGACTGGTGTCTGTGAGATCTGAAGGCCACGGAATTAGAATAATCCTCCCATGTGCCGTGTGTGGAGTCCCTGGGCCGCACGCGCTCTCGCCAGCTCCGTCTGCTGGGTTTTTTCTAGGCTGTCTGGGTTGCCCAGGCCTGTCTGGAGGTCCTCACGAATAAGAAAATAAGGTTAACTTGGCTTCACTTTGCCACACACATTCAGTCCCAGTGGAGAGACAGACAGGCAGTATTTCCCACTGGTAACAGAGGCCCGCGGCCTGCCCACGCCTGCGGCCCTCGCGGCCACGGAGCTCCACACCTGAAACCACATCCGGGCAGGGAAGCTGCACCCGCGCTTTTACGAGCTGCAGGAGGGCGATGCTGTGAGTCAGATCTGCGAGCATCAGTTCACACTGTATCACCAAGATACAGAGTGAAGTACGTTCTGACTTCCCTGAGGAAGGTTGGCAGCAGGCCGGGCTTTGCCACCTGGTGGCCACTCGGCCCGGGTGAGCCACTGTCCCCTCAGCTGCCCCCACACACTGAGGAGGTTACCACTTCAGGCTCCTGCCATCACCCGGGGCCAGAGATGGCTTCTTGTGTTGGTTTGCATTTGGGTAGCTGAAATCCAGAAAGGAAGCCAACACAAACTCTGTCCTGGAGGGTGGGTATACTAGGAAAAAATCAAAGCCCCTACCTTACAATTTGTGAGCCTTGTGGGGAACATGAGGGATGATTCTGTGGGCTACAGGCCTCTCCTTTCGGTGTTTTGGTTACACCAAGTGATTCCTGAATGCTCTCTGACACAACTCATGTTCCAGGGACTGTAGCAGAAGGTTGAATAAAGTAGGGTGTTTACCCAAAGTCCATCATCTGCTTGTTTATATATTCTCAATTAAACTCATGTGGGGAATTGTCTTTCCAAGTTGATCTTCATTTAAACTCAGATTCACAACTTTTTTTTATGATCTTTCCCTTTAAGATCCCATGTTTTGAATAGATACCTGTCTGCCAGGTGAACTGCACATATTCAGTATGTTCACGTTTCCACTTTGATTGATTTTAGCCATCCAGCTACCAGTCAGACACCTTAGCACCAGGAGAAATGTGAGGCAGACATCCTTTGTTTGCAGGAAATGAACACCAGCCATTTGATGTTTCTAAATAAAATCTACTCTCTGCTATAGAACATTATTGCAAAATGGTTTCCTTGTCTTGGCTAATGGGCATTAACTGACTTCTAATGAAAATACTGACTACAGGAGGAAGTTATTGTGTTGACACTCTTTGTAGTGTCCTCTTGCGTTATTGATTTTCTTAGAGTCACTGCATTGCTCACTCTTGACTGCAGTGATCAGACCCATGAGAAGTTGTCTAGCAGCTGCTCAGCCATGAATTCAGCATCTCCATGGACAAGTGTCACTTTCCCCCCTGCCTTATTGAGTATGGGTCTCAGTGTGCCCAGAACGTCCTCTGCTAAGGTGGCTTGGAAGAGAACGGGGTGGGATGACCTCCAAGCAGACCCACAGTTCACTTTTAACAAAGTTTAAGTACTGAGAACATGGAAGGTTAAAGGCCACACTGTCTGATACAGGCAGTGGAACGTTTTAAAAGAAGGTTAGTGCCCATCATAATGGGGCTTCCCTGATAGCTCATCATAATTTATAACCTGTGATGGCCAAAGAGAAAACCAAGCTCTGGGAGAAAGGAATCACTCATTCCTAAGCCACTTAAAATCCTAATATTTATTACACGCTTGACTAATTATAGGAAATTGGTATCGTAGGACAAAATAATTTAGCAAGGCAAATTAAAATTCTTATCTTTTCAAAAAGTATCCAGACTTATCTTTACTGGCATCTCATTCTAAAAATCCCATCAGATCTGTGTACCTAGTAAGGCACGCAGGCTTTCCTAGTTGTTTTTCCATTTTTCTATTGAAGGACATCTCGGTTCCTTTCTCTTTTTAGTGATTTTGAATAAGCTGCTACAGACTTTGCACACAGGTTTTCCTGTGGACATAAGTTTTCATTTCTCTTGAGTAAATACCTAAGAGTACAACTGCTGGATTGTGTGGTAAAACCATATTCAGTTTTATACAGGTCACCAAACTCTCTTCCATGATGGTTGTACAATTTTGCAATCCTGCAGCAATGAATGGAGGGTTTTTGTTACTCTGCATCCTGGCTAGCAGTGATGATTGTCAGTTTTTATGAATTTAGGTGTGTAGCGGTATACACTGCAGTTTAAATTTGCATTTCCCTAGTGACAACTGATACCGAGTATCATTTCACATGTTCATTTGCCATCTCTAATACCTTCTGTGATGGAGTGTCTATTCAGATTCTCTGCCTGTTTATAAAGTTCTCTTGTTGAACTTTAAGAATTCCTTTTACATGTTCTGGATAAAAGTCCTTTGTCAGATATGTAATTTGCAAATATTTTCTCCTAGTCTTATGGCTTCCCTGGTGGCTCAGAGGGTAAAGCGTCTGCCTGCAATGCAGGAGACCCGGGTTTGATCCCTGGAGAAGGCAATGGCAACCCACTCCAGTACTCTTGCCTGGAGAATCCCATAGACGGAGGAGCCTGGTGGACTACAGTCCATGGGGTTGCAAAGAGTCGGACACGACTGAGCAACTTCACTTTCACTTTACTTTTTCCTAGTCTATGCTTTGTCTCAGGGGCTTCCCTGGTGGCTCAGCAGTAAAGCATCCGCCAGCAGTGCAGGAGACACAGGAGCCATGGGTTCAATCCCTGAGTTGGGAAGATCCCCTGGAGGAGGGCATGGCAACCCACTCCAGTATTCTTGCCTGGAGAATCCCATGGACAGAGGAGCCCGGCAGTTGAACACAGCACAGCACGTGCACTCTCTTAATCAATCTTCTACAAAGAGCAAAGGCTTTAAAAATGTTTTTTTTTAATTGAAGTATAGTTGATTTACAATATTGTGTTGGTTTCAGATATACAGCAAAGTGTTTCAGTTATATAGATACACAGCAAAGTGATTCAGTTATACATGTATATGTATCTGTATTTATTCTTTTCCATTATAGTGTATTTCAAGATACTGAGTATAGTTCCCTGTGCTATACAGTAGGACCTAGTTGGTTATCCATTCTCTATATACCAGTTTGTATCTGCGAATCCCAAACTCCTAATTTATCCCACCCCCACCCCTCCCTTCGCCTTTGCTAACCATGTAAGTTTGTTTTCTTTCATTTGTATCATTTTTTTTAGATTCTACATTTAAGCAACATCATATGATATTGTCTTTCTCTGTCTGGCTTACTTCACTTAGTATGACCATCTCTAGGTCCATTCATTTTGCTGCAAATGGCAGTATTTCATTCTTTTCATGGCTAAATAAAATTCCATTGTAAATATATAAAGAGCAAAGTTGTAAACACTGATAAAGTCCGGTTTGTCGATGTTTTTCTTTCCGGGATTGTGATTTTGTATTGTATTTGAAAACTCATCAGCAAACCCAAGGTCATATATGTATTCTCCTATATTTTCTTCAAGAAGTTTTTTTTGTTGGTTTGTTTTACATTTTACATTCAGATCCATGATCCATTTTGAATGATTTCTTTTTTGGGCCATGCCACACAGCTTATGAAACTGTAGGTCCGACCAGGGATTGAACCCAGACCCTCAGCAGTGAGAGCCTGGAGTCCTGACCACTGGACCACCAGGGGAGTCCCTTGAATGACGTTTTATTTGAGGTGTAAGATAAGTGCCCAGGGTCAGGTTTTTACATAGAGGTGCCCATTTGTTCCAGCATCATTTGTTGAAAAATGTTCCCCCATTCAGTTTACCTTTGCACGCTTGTCAAAACTTTGGTATTATTTGTGTGGGTCTGTAAAAAATCCTGCTAGGATTATGATAGGAACTGCATTAAACTTGTATTTTGGGAAAATCAATATATGTACTATATTGAGTCTTCTAATTCATGAACATAGTAAATATATCCATTTATTTCATTAAAAAAAATTTATCAGCATTTTGTAGGTTTTAACGTACAGATCCTGACATTTTGTTAGTTATACCTTTGAAATTTGTCAGAACTTGCTTTGTGGCAGTAAGTATATTTTGAAGACTTTACATGTACATTTGAAAAGAACATATATTCTGCAGTTGTTAAGTGAATTTTTCTTTATATGTTTATAAGGTCAGGTTTGTTAATGTTGTGTAAAACATCCATATCCCTTCTGATTTCCATGTGCATGTTACTGGGAGAGATTGAAAAGTGTGCCACCATAATTATGGATTTGTCTAATTCTCACTTTGGTTCTGTCATTTCTTTAAACAGAAGAAATGAGGCTGTTATTAGGTACATTTAGAATTTAGGTTTGGTATATCTTCCTGATCAGTTGATCTTTTTATAAATATATGTCTCTCTTTATTCTTAGTTATAATTATTGGCTTAAAGCTGACTTTGATAGTATTATAACTACACCAGCTTTCTTTGGTTACAATTTGTGTGACATATCTTTTTTCATTCTTAAAACTTCAGTTGTTCTTTGCCCTTGTATTTAAGGTATGTTGGTACGCATCACATGGTCACGTTTTATTTTGGTTATATCCAGTCTAAAAATGTTAGTCTTTTATTTGTAGCACTTTGTAAATGACACTTATTATAGATGTTGATATATTTGGGCCTACATTTACGACATTACTCTTGATTTCTGTTCTTTTTTTCCTTCCGTCTTTGGGTTTGTTTTGCTCTTTTTCTATTTTCTTAACATGAGTGCCTGGATTATTGACTTGAGACCTTTCTTTTTTTATGTTAAGAATTTAGTACCATAAAGTTCTCTTTAAGCACTGCTTTAGGTGCAGCACCCCCCGACTTTGATATATTGTATAGACATCTTTCAGCTCAGAATACTTTCTAATTTTCCTTGGGATGTCCTCTTTGATCCTTGGATTATTTAAATTTAAGGGTGTGTTGTTTAATTGCCAAGAGACTGTAAATACTTTTGTTATCTTTGTTATTTACCCTAACCCCTAACCCTAATAACCCCCATTGAGTCAATGATGCCATCCAACCCTCTCATTCTCTGTCACCCCCTTCTCCCCCTACCCTGAATCCTTCCCAGCATCAGGGTCTTTTCCGAGTCGGCTCTTTGCATCAGGTGGCCGAGGTATTGGAGCTTCGGCTTTCTTGAGCTCTTCCTTGTCACCTCCCTAATACTTTCTGGTTCCCTGGGTCTCTCATTTTCTGTCTGGCCACTACTCACTTCCACACTTGTCATGTCTGGGCCAAACACTGGGAAAACAGAGAGGAGAGTTTGGCTGACGGCTCCTGTTGCCGCCACCACAGAACTGCCTGCTGCATGGGGCGGCAGAGAACCAAGGGAAAGGGAAGGGGCGTTCATCTGCACTCTCGGCGCTTGGGGACATTTCCTTTCCCCTTCCTGAAGCCTGGCTTCTTCTGGAGCCCTCTGCTCTGCCCCTCAGTGCTACCCGCAGGGTTTGGGTGTGCTGAGTTCAAGGCGGGCTCTACCAGAGGGAAAGCAGCAGTGGTGCTTCGGTCTCAGTGTCCTTCCCCACTGCTGGTGCTGGTAGCTTTTCTGTGGCCTCAAAGAGCTGCTCTGTGGATTCTGTTCAGGTTTTAAATGGACGAGAAGAGTGGCATGTGTTTTCTGTCTTTCCCAGAATTAGAACCTCTGATTGATATTATTTAAGAATTTTATTTTCTAATGAACTCATCTTGATAGGTGGGATAACAGTTAATGTTGCTAGTAAGAGTTTAGGTAAGCAGCCAGATTTCATAGCTTTCAATTCTCTTGGCTTTATTTATGCTTGCCTTTAGTCAGCTGCACATGATGCTATTTTGGTCTCTTTGATCACATAATTTTCACCATAGGTTTCTATTTGCACTTTCCAAGTAGCCTCGTGAGTAAACGTATCCTTGCTATTTCTTTGTGAGTGGGGCTCAGCCTCTTACACATGACTGCGTGGCAGGGTTAGTCAGGGCAGCAGGTTTGGATGTAGCTCACCTGAGCCATATGAGGCACAGTTTTGAGAAAAGTTAGATGGGAATCCTTGCTGAAGATCCTTTCCGGCTAAGTTTGTGCTTGCTTCAGACCTACTGAACCACAGCAGCCTTCTGAACTCATCAAGCTGGGTGTAATTTCAGAACGGATTTGCACGCAGCTCTTTTAAGGTGAAAATCTTTATAGAAATTACACCTGATGCAGTTCAGCTGGCAGCTGGTGTCTGTCTACACACTCAGGATGTGGGATAGGATCTCCATGGAGGTGCAGATTCATTCACATGCAACTCAGAGACCACTTTAAGGTCTAATTACCCCTGTGACCTTCCTGTCCACATCTGTGATTGGTTAAGAAATGTAGAGATGATACTCCAGCCCTGGCTGCTACGATCAGGTGGGAAGACAAAAGAGCAGTGGGGGCAGCCAAGGGCAGTCTGGTTCCAGCCTCCCTGTGTGCTGCCATAGCGGCCCCTCATCTATAAAGCACAGTACGTGCTTACCTTGTGAGGTGAGGCTACCGAGAGGGAGGAGTGGGAAAATGTACAGGAAACTGCCGAGTCTGCTGAAATGTGAAGTTCCACCCAAGTGTTTATTAGAAAATATCTGAAGAACAGATACAAATAGGACATGAATGATGAATCAAGAGAAACAAGCCTAATGCTAGAGCCAGGGTTCATTCCTAAAGCCTTCTCCTCTCTGCCCGTAGGGCACGGACTCCAGGGTCTGGATCAGGACATCTCTGGGAGCGGGGCTGGGACGGCCCCTCTCTGAGTCCCTTCCAGCCCTGAGGGTTCAGGATTCTGCCCATGGTGCCGCAGGCTCAAGGGCGCCCGAGTGTGTCTCCCGCTTCTCCCAGGAAGTTGGCAAGGGCACATTTGCCAGGGTACCTGGGCGGGAGTGTTGCCCTGGTTCGGCTGTTAGTGCCTCTTCCTTCTCCCAGCCCTCCAAGATCACCAGGAACCCAGAATCACCCTTCCGTCTGTAGGAAAGAGGCTGTATTAGGCTTGGGACACAAGGGCCTGCAGGGTCGTGGAACCGACAGCTGGCAAGTTTGTTCACCCATGATTTGCTTTCCCTGAAGTGTTCGGGCTCCCAGAACACACAGCCTCCTAAGGGGCCGACAGGAGGCACCCCATCCTGACCTGGCACCTGTCCAACTGCAGAAGACTCCCTCCTGCTCACCCCCAAGGGTGCCTCTGTGGTCAGCAGCACCCCGGGGCTCACTGCCCAGTAACATGGGCAGCCTGAGACTCAGGGTGCCCAGCGAACAGGTCGTGGGTCAGAGGGGGGCAGCTGACTGCACTCCTCTCCTCCCTTGCAGATCACCTCCAACGAGAAGCACCTGGAGAGTCTTAAGAGCGCAGGGAGCCTCCTGCGGGCTCTGGAGGAGCTGGCCCCGGCCGGAGGGTGAGTAGGCTCGGCAAACTCGCTCCCATTTCTGTTTCCTCTCCTCATTTCCCCTACACACCAGGGACCATCACCCTCCCACCTGACACGGCCCACTGTGCACCCTCCCTCCTAGTGGATGGGCCACCCAGGCCCCACCTGCTAAGGGGTGCCCAGCCTTTGCTGGGTATGCAAGACACAAGGTGGTGCCCAGCATTTCCTGGTAGTTTGTTTTCAGATTCACGAGGTTCTATGGAATCTGCTTCCTGGTGTTTTGAGTATTGTCTTCATTGGAGGAAAACATATGGTTGAGGTACTGCAGAGACAGTGATTCTGTGGAGAAGGCTCAGCTCCAGGCAGCACTGCTGCAGTAATCCTGCCCTGGGGGCGGGGGGGGGGCAGCATCTCCTGGCCTCCCCCACCTCTTACTTGTGCTTTCTGCGAGCTAAGGGGAAGGACAGGCTGACCTTGATGGCAGGGGCCCTTCTTGCCTGGTGGCCCCTGTGGTGTAAGGAAGGTGTGGACAGTGGCTCCTGGGCCAGATGGCTCCATCCCCAGGGATGGCAACGTCCTCAGGCCTGATGGGGCCCTGACAGGTGGATGTGTCTCCCTTGCTGGCCACTGGCCCCCGGTGCCGCTCTGGCAGGTGGGATGGGTGCACGGCTCCACCGGGGTAGCCTGGCCTGAGCCAAGAGCAGGACGAGTTCATGTGCGTTCCTTCCCTTCAGAGACCCCTGATGTGCAGAGCAGGAATACGTGGCCCTGTCCCCCTGCGCCCCACCTCTTCTTTGCAGCCCCCAGTCCCATTACTAGGCCGCAGCTCCACGACTGTGTCGTCAGGAGTGTGCCACCAGCTAATTTTACACTTCCAGGCGCACTCTGCCAGGGGCCAGTCTCTCCTTTGGTGACAGTTGTTAAGGCACAAGTGTAAGCGTGCCTCAGACAATTTGCTCCAGTAACAAAGATTCCACTTTAAGGCCTTAATTACACATCCGCACCTATGAGGAGGAGAAATCCAGAGTTCCTGGCTGATTGGCCAGGAAGGGGCACCGTGGAGCGTCTGGGATCTCTGCTGGTTGGCACAAGTCAGCTTCAGGCTGGCGCCAGGTGGGCTCCTTGTGGGCTCTGGGCTGACAGGCTCTGGCTGCCACCTGCCTGACTCGCCCTCCCAGCTTGGCGTCGGTGCATCTGTCCAGAGCAGCTCAGACCCCAAGTGGCGGCAGGGCCAGGAGCTCAGGCGTAGCTTAGGGGGCTTGCTATGGTGGGACGTTGGACTCCTCACCTCCCACCCCTAGAGCCTGGGGATCCTGTCTGTGCTGTTCAAAATAATGCCCAGGGCAGCTTTGGGAAGCAGCTGGTCCATCGGGTAGTCGGGTGAAGAGGCGGCCAGCCCTTTTGGAAGATTGGGCATTTAACGTTTACTTTGGCTTTTCTAACAGGTCATCAGCCAACAGCGCAGTGGCGTCCTTGGCCCTGGAGATCCTCCAAGCTGCTGGACACTAGGCAAGAAGGCACTCAGCACAGGCCCCCACCCCCGGCTACACACACTCCACAGGTCACCCACAGCTCTGTGTGGATCCAATAAAGTCAGCTGAATCCAGAACCTCTGGCTGAGGTGCTCTGACTCCAGCCCTAGAAACCCCACTCAGAAGGAACCTTCTCAGTGCCTGTTGGATGCATCTGGGAACCCCAGGTTTGCACGATGTTCTCAGAATGCTCTCTGCCTGTGTGTGGGTCGGGTAGGCCTCTGCTCAAGCCGGCACTGCCTGTGCTCATCAAAGTGGAGGGGAGCTGCAGGCATGTCTCAGCCTCTGTCTCCTCCAGAGATCTATCAGGCAGGACGATGCACGAATACTCTTCAGCTACAGACCTACAGCAAGCCTTTGGAAGCTTGTTTTATTTTACCTGCCTGGCTTTTCATTTCAGGGGTGAACTGATTCTAAGAATCCTGGGGAGAAATGGGCAAGACTGTACTCACAGGAGCAGGTAGTTAAAACTTTGCCTAAAGGAATGCAGAATGCTCAAGGAATGCTGGCTTCCTTGCAGGTCTGCTCACCGAGGTGGGATGAAGGCATCAAGGTAGACTCCTTCCCCCTACCTTCTACCAGTGACCACTGCCTCCCAGCCTCAAAACCTTTCCAGCTTCTTCCTCACACATACCCCCTCAACACCCCCGACACTGCGGCAGGGTGCTAGGACTGTGGCACGGGTGGGAGGGGAGGATCCTTGGCGGCCGGAACCAGGGGGGCAAGTTGAGAACATTCCTTGGCCTCCTCTCTGGGGCCTATTTCCTCAAACTGCAGAATGAAAGGGCTAGACTAGATGAGCAGTGGAGCGCTCAGGACTTCTTAAGAGGAGCCCTGTCCCCTGACGGGCTTCTGGCCCCAGCCACAGCCCCTGTGCAGGCAGGATGGGCAGGGCAGGCAGGAGCAGGAGCTACACGGGCATGGGATTCTCCAGGCAAAAATACTGGAGTGGGTAGCCATTCCCTTCTCCAAGGGATCTTTGCGACCCAGGGATCGAACCCAGGTCTCCTGCATTGCAGGCATTCTTTACCATCAGAGCCACCAGGGAAGCCCCCTTGGGCACACAGGAGTCCCCACCTACTGTGTCATGGGAAGCTGGTCACACTGTCACCAACAGCCTCATCTGCTGCTGTGATCTGGGTAGTGTGTCAGCTTCCATGTGGCTTTGCAGTGAACAGCCGCTCTGGGCCCTCCTCCACAAAGGCATGGATGTAACTTACCTTATTTAAACACCACCACCTGCCAAGCACACCTTCTTATCTCCATCTCATAGCAGAGGAAACCGAAGCTCAGAGCCAGTCCACTTGCCCAAGGCCCTGCTGTCGGGTCGAACTTAGGACTCGGACTCCAGAGCCTGTTTGTCCACCAGTGTGATGTCTAGAGCTGAGCTGTGAGTAGCTGGGGTGTAAGGGGGACCTGCACCCTAGAGCAGGCAGTTTCTTTTGCTCCAGCCTGGTCCCATAGAAGTCCTGCTGGGCAGAATGCCCATCACCTGGCTGTGCGCCCAGGTGGCCCGGGCCTGCCTGGATGTGCCTGTGCTCCAAGGGTGAGGGAGTCGATGGAGGCCTTGCTTTACCTTTCAGGTGCAGGCAACAGACACAGTTCTGTTTGCCCAGGCAATCTGTTCTCTCCTCTCAGATCTTGAGGGAACCACCCTGGAGTTCTGGGCCGAGTCCTCCCAGAAAGTATTTCAGAGGAATGGAATCCTCTTTATGCTTCTGCGTTGAGCAGGGAGGAGTCTTTGCTGCTTAAGGTGAAATAGGAAAGCTTTAACATTCCAAAACCATGCTAAAAGTGGACTGTGCATGGCTGCGAGTCCCCAGCCTTGCTTCTTTGAGGAAAGGCATATCTGAATAGGCACGGGGTGAGGAGAAGACAGTCCGTAGCAGGGCTTCTGTCCACCAAGGGTGCTCAACCCAGGGTGTTAGGCGCTGAAGCCAGCCTGCGCCACATTTTGCACCCTGGTGTGAGGCTCTGTCCTCCTGGAGTTAGGGGGTCCTTTATGTCCTTCTCAAAGGCACCTTATGGAAAGCAAGAGCCCCAATCCTACTGAGCTGAGGTAGGGGACGTGAACTGTCTGGGTGGGCAAGGAGGATGTTGAGGGCGGTAACCCTTCCTGCACACCCCTTTGTGGCTTCCCAGGCTCTGAGAAGAGCTGGCTGCCGGCCACCCATCAGAGCCCTTAGGATTCTGGCAACATCCCAGGTACCTACTGGTCCTCCCCTTCCTATCACTTCCGAGCTTCAGCTATTTGTTAACTGACTACAGTCTACTGGCTGAGCCCCCCAGGGAGGAGTGGCATCACAGAGGTAAGGGCAAAGAAGGCAGCAGCAGCACACTGGGCGTGGACGTGGAGAGGACTTGCGAGGCCACACCAGGCTGCCTTCTCTCCCCTCACGGCAGGCCCGAGCTTTGAGACCTCGCCTCAACTTACAGTCTGAGTCCGCACCCGTGAGCTGGCCCTCTGGGAAGATCTGTTTGGGGTGACTTTCTTTGGCTGATGCTAAGAAAAAGGAAACACCACCTTTTTAGTGCCCCGCACCCCCACCGCCATTCTTTTCTAATCGTATCTGCCAGGTGTTCACTCAAGCAAGGCAATTAGGTTCTCACAAAACACCTGCAGTGGAGCAACTCAGCTTTCTGTTGGCTTATAAACTATACAGCGTGGGGCAGATCTTCTGTGTTTATTACACTAAGCAAGACAAAAATGCAAGAGCATATTTACCTCAAGATCTTTCACTATCAAGGATTCAGATAACCAGGTCAAAGCCTCAGGTCTCAAACATGGAAAAAGCTTTATTTTTCAGCTCAGTGGTGGTCACTGCAATGGGATCAAACGTCCTACGCACTTCCATCCCCAGGTAATAAATCACTAATCTGACTTTTTTGGTAATTATTTTTTTGCTTTTTAGTTTTACCATCATCTGTGGAAGGTTTGCTTAAGATAGTTTGCCCCTTTTTTGCACCTATACAGTCCTACAGCATGCACTGGTGACTTGTTTTTTTGCTCAGTATCAAGCTGAGATATACCCATACTGTTGTGTTTAAGTTGTATTTTACTGCGTTGTGGCTGTTCTCTTGCAGACACATGGGCGTCTGGTGTGGGCTTCTATACTTTGTTGATCATGGATTTTTTTTCCTGCGTTAACTTCAGTTTTATCCAAATGGCTGCCTACCTGTTCCACACTTTACTGAAAAGTCCCTCTTTTCCACACTGACCTCCATTGCTACCTTTCAAGTGTTTATTGTCTTCATCTTATTCTGTTCCCTTTGTGTACACTTCTATTCATGGGCCAATAACAGTGTTAACTCATTACTGACCACGTGATTTTTTCAGAAACTAACACCCATGGCTGGCAATTTTTCTTTTGACTGGCTAAAAATTGTTGTTGCACTAACATTTTGTAGGTTATTACATTCAGTAGTTACACCTGACACACCTTTAGTCTTCTGATTTTGTGAAATGTTGTCTCCAAACCATTTTTCTGCAGAAGCAAAGGAGCATTCTCCAGAATTGTGAGTTTTTTCTTTTCTTTCTGTATCAGAATCAATCACTAAGGTTTTCTGTTGGTATAATAGTCACACTGTCTGAATCAGAATTATATTCTGAAGAACTATCTTCTGAGACAATAGTATATATGTTGCTCAAAATTTTGCAGTACATCATTTTTGAAAATTTTACGTTTATAATACACACAAAGGTGGAACAAAAAGCTAACAGAACAAAATGTGAATAATGACCATCTTAAGTTGTATGCTCTAACAGTTTCTCACAGTGATGTTAATTCTATCCCGCTCTAAAAATGTGTTGATACATCTCCGGTCAATAATGTGTTAACCACCTCTAGCTTTACCTCAAGTTTTACAGTCAGGCCTTAACAGCTCATGGAACAAGTCCTCTTATCTCATTTTTCACAAGTGTCCTGGCCATTCTTGTCCCTTTGTCCTTTTCAGTACACTGCAGAGCTACTTTGCTGACTCAGATTAACCTTCATATTAAGTTTTTACATGGAACTTCAAAACTGTAATGATTTTAGGCAAAGCTCTGAAATATTTTCTGGTTTTAAAAAGGTCTTTAAATAAAACACCCTGCTGTGATTCTTTTGTTAAAAGCTCTTCACTAACCTACTAACAGCTCTTGCAGTGCTGCCTTCGTTCTGTGTGCCATGCACTGGAAGCAGAACTGCCCCTTCACCAAATACTAAATGGTTTCCCTCCCATCCCAATTAGACCACAGGGAAGAATGTAGAAAGCTTTTATACAGGGTCCTCAGCCAACATCAAGGAACTGAGTACATGTTTAAATACACAATCAGAAACAGCTCTCTCTCAGTACAAACACTTTCACTCTTTTTAAAGCACCAAAACACAAGTTCTAACAGGTATACTGACTCTGCCCTCAGGGATGAACTAAAAACTTGTCAGACCTACCACCAGGATGACAGGCTCACCTGGCAGAGAGCAATGGAAGAAGGCCCATTCTAGTTCGCTCTGATTATGTTCAGATAAACATCGACAGGTAAACCATCTTAATTATCAGTTCAAAGTGGAGTTGAAGGAATTCCCCGCTCCAAATGAGTCACACTTCTGTGAAGGTGCTTGAAGTCCAAATCCAGGTGGGTAATTCTTCATTATTACCTTAAAGGAATGAAACCATGTGATGGAGTTTGGGGTTGGGGGTGGGATGCTTATTTGGAGTTCAGAACCCCATGGACAGAGAGGAGCCTGGTGGGCTACAGTCCACAGGGTCACAGAGTCAGACACAACTGACAAAGTAACACACTTTGTTCTATGTCGCTGAAGAACTAGATGCCTTTGAACCATGAGGCCTCTGGTCACTCGGACAGAATTATATACATACATACCTGCAGTCAGGCTGAAGGAGTCTTGGCCATAGGCTGTAAGCCCAGAGTCCTTCAGTTAGAGATGGTGGACACTCTCCTGTTCCACAGCTAAATGTGCAAAGCTAAAACATTTTGGTGCAGTTTAACCCAGGACCAAGTGTAAAGAAACTTGACAAAACAATTCCATCTATTAGCAGTAAGGTTCTTCCATCATTACAACTTAAAGTATTTCACTATCTGTTTACTCAGTTCAGCTTCATCCTGAGGAAAACTTAGTACCCTCACAGACCGCTTAGTGACAAGGAAAAAAAAGGTGACACAATCGAATGAATTAAAAGTTTAATTCTGAACCATTTTTATAACCGCATTTTCTCTTGAAGCATTGTATCACAGCAGGTTACAACAACTTTGGGATAAAAGGCAACTGGTAAACTGTCCAAAACAAGGTTCCAAATAACACCTCTTACTGACTTACCTACCCATACGTATCCCAAATAAAAGTTTTTGATCAAAAACGTGAAATAGATCCACCTGCTTATTTTAAGCATATTAAAAAGGAAACTAACTGGACCATTTCTATTTGTCTATTTTATACAAAAAGGCTACACAATGTTACACTTTATCAGATTACAATTAGAGTGATTATGAATTAGTGTTCTACACCATTACTCGATTCTTAAAAATTAGAAATTGCTGTAGCAGTATTCACTATAACTTAACACTACAGGAGACTTACTTAAAAAACTAACAGTTACTGCAAAAAAAAAAAAAAAAGCTACTTCAAAGCAAGCAAAGTCAGTACCATTACAGATATTAAAAAAAAAAAAAAATTAACAAGCAAGGCTAGAGTTTGATAAATTCCATCTTGTGATCCATTCTTGTGCATTCTTCACTTCTTGAGTCACTCCCAAAATCCATTTGTATTGTAACTCCTCGACCAAAAAGGACCAGAACAAAAAGTTTACTTCAATTGTTCCCATAGGAAACTCAGCTTGGTTAGTGTGTCAGGCACTTTCTGAGATACCAGCCCACCCCTCGAGCCCTCTCAGCAACTCTACAGGCCAATCACAATGCAAGTTCAGACAATACAGCTGTATAAAGAGAGAAAGGCTGCTATTAATGTTTAAAACAGCAAATGTTACTCATCTGAGTATTAAGTTGCAAAAGCTGTGGCAAAAAACATTAAAGTTAATAACTTCCACACATGACCACCTAACAACCAGAAATCTGAGAACATTCAAATGTTCCAAGACATCTTTCAAAGTACGTTATCTTTTTTTTGTGGCAGATTTACAAATAGGCCTAAACCACTCCCACCCTACCAACCAAGTCTTTCTGAAGTTCTGTAGGCAGAGTAAAAGTATTTTACCCAAACTGGCTTGTTTAACTTCTTACCTAAAGGATGATTTACAGGTCAGTATCAAACCAGGCCAGCTGATTGCTGTCGCCCGGGGGCAGCCCATCCATGAGGTCCTGGGCATGCCCCAGATCTGGCAGCCCGTCAACTGGATAGTCAGCACCGGGGTGGTGGCCACCCATCTCATGCTCCATCATGGGGTCCATCCCCAAGGCGTCCTGGCCGTACCCACCGGAGTGAAAAGAACGATAGCTGGGATCTGGGAGTTGGGGCAGAGACACAGTGGGCGAGGGGGGAGAGAGAAAGAGAAGACATGACGTGAACACAGAGTTAGGGGGAATCCCAGGATAGCAAACGTGTCAGAAAGCATTCCTTCTAACCTCTTCACCTTCTTCTTTCTTCAGCTGAGTAATTACCCACTGTCAGGCCACACATGAAGCTACACCGTCTGTTTCCACCAAAGGCAGACCAGCAGGTTCTAGTCCTGGACGTCTGGCCTTTCCCTGGGCAGAGACCGGTTGCTGAGCGGTAGCAACAGCATCTAGTTTGTGTGAGGTAAGGCAATATAACAAGGAGGTTTGGCAACTGCTATATATTTGTTATAAAGTCTAGGTGATACCCACAGAAATACTAAGAAAACGTGCCAGTTTCCTATGAAACCTTTGTATGTTTTTATCGAAAGGCTTAACATTTATATACCTGTCAAGGTAAGAGGCTTATGAGCTTTAAGTGTTTATTAACTAGGAAAAACCAGGTAAGATTATAGTATATACTCCATGTCCACTACCCGAATTTGAATTAGATTTTCAGAGTTTTCTGAAAAGCTATATAAATAAATACACATCCCAGATCTGAGTCTAGAATTGTAGACACAGGTATTCTGAACAAAAAATTGAATAGAAAGCCAGGCAACTTGTAACACACTGTACTGCAGAAGTCTGGCAGCAGTGACACATATTTATTGGCATGATCCTAGTGCTTGCTTGGTGTGTGGCTCAGAATTCCCTGTGCACCAATAAAGATATTACTGCTGACTCTAGAATTTAAGAACTGCCTTTAATTGCTACCACTATTTTCCTGCCAACAGGTCCTCCCAAGACGAGCAAAACAGCTCTTCTGACAAAGCTCTGGACCTTTAGCTTGATCTGGAGATAATCAAGAAATATGAGACACGTACCATCCTGGCGATATCCAAGAGGTTCTCCCTGGGCACCAATATCAAGTCCAAGATCAGCAGTCTAGATGAACAGGTACAGGCAAGGAAGCAAAATGGAAATTCTCAACCCAAAGGATACTCTCTGATATTTTGAAAATACACTTATTTTCAGATTTACAAAAGGAAAATAAAGGACTTAAACACTGTAGAACTACTTAACAAAGTGCAGAATTACTTCAAAATACAGCTGTACTTACTAGGTGCTAGAATGTAACAGGAAACCAAACAGGCAAAGTGTCTACCCCCAATAGGAGTTGCTGACAGGATGTGTTATGAAAAGATCCCTAGAGCTTGCACCAGCTAGAACTAAGTTGCCATTAACTGTGTGGAACAGGTCTGGAGAAAGGGCTGGGGGAGGATGTTCAGAGCTCAAGTTGGAACGGTTGAGACTGTCTGTTAAACATCCAATTAATATATTACTAATATTACTGTTTACAGTTTGCTTCTTTTTCGCTAACAATATATAGCCTCTCTCTTACCATTCATTCAATATAGTCCACCTTATGATTATAAACAATAACTGCATCAACTTTCAGGGTGGTTTCAGTTTGTAGCAAGGACAAACACTGAACAAATTAATAGAAATTCAAGTAGAAAAGTAGGTGAAAAGCAGTATTTTTAAAAAGCACTGATAAACTGACCTCCAACAAATAGCGTTTAATCGACTGCCCCTTTCCTAACAACCTTTTGAAAAGTGTTTAAATTTTAATCTGTTAACTTTTTCATCTATCTCCCTTACAAATTCTAACTCGTTTGTTCTAAACAGGCTGTATAAAGCTGTAGTTTTTCCTTACAGCAGCTGCTAAGGTAGTGTATAAAGAATGAATATTCAAGCCAAGGACACAGTCAATGCAAATGAATGTGCACCGAGTGCTTTGAGAGGAAACCACAAACTGCCTTACCTGCTCTAGAGAACCATCAAATAAACGTGCTCACACTGCCTACCTCATTCCAAGCCATTGGCTCCGTTCTGAAGAGAGAACTGGTCAGCTCAACTGAAAGCCGTTTCTTATAATCCTGTGGCTTGTCCTCAGACATTCGGAACAAAACAGCAGCTGCATATGTTGCTGGGAGAGGAAGGAAAAAAGGTCCTTGAGGAAAAGCTGAGGCTTCACTGTACACCAGCTAAAGGCTCTGATTCCTTTCCTACTTACCCACACCCTCATTCCTAGAATGAAGTAATTCTGTCAGAGGAGCGGTGGCTCCCTCGGCTTCAATAGCTTCTGCAGCCTCCTTGTCCTGAGCAAGTTCACAGAGGACCCCTGCAGCTACTCTTTGGATATTTTCAATAGGAGAATAAAGCAGCTGAGGAGAAAACACACATGAAACCGAATCAAATCCAAAGTTAAAACATGGCAAGCACCCCACTGTGGTATAAACAGTCCCAGTTCACAGTCTAAGCGGTATCTGTACCACTTGTATTAAATGGGAAGCCTGCATTAAATCATACACTCTAAGTTTACGTTCTTGAGTGTTTGATGCTTGGCAGCAATGGTTTTCTGGAGCATTTTTAGCTACAAACCTCTTCTTCAGAGTATTATTCAAACTAAGGTTTGGAAAACCCAGAGGTGACTAGAGGTTTGCACTGCAGCAGCCCAGACCAGCTTCCATCCCTTCTAAACCAAGCACGGAGAAGGCAATGGCAACCCACTCCAGTACTCTTGCCTGGAAAATCCCATGGACGGAGGAGCCTGGTGGGCTGCAGACAATAGAGTCGCTACCAGTCGAACACGACTGAGCGGCTTCACTTTCACTTTTCCCTTTCATGCACTGGAGAAGGAAATGGCAACCCACTCCAGTGTTCTTGCCTGGAGAATCCCAGGGACGGCGGAGCCTGGTGGGCTGCCGTCTACAGGGTCGCGCAGAGTCGGACACAACTAAAGCGACTCAGCAGCAGCAGCAAACCAAGCACACCTGAGAGCAGGGTAGGAAATCTCCTCCTCCTGAGGGTCTAGCCCCAGTGTTTCTCCTTCCATACTGCCCGAGAAAAATGAAGGGTATTTTCATAAATGTATTCAACTGAAAGGACATGACACATTTTCTATTTTTTGCACTTGACAAAGACCATGAGCAGTACAGCCATTTTATAAATGGTGATAGTAGATGAAATATTAGATGCTGGTGCCCCTATTTTGGTCCCTAATTTCCTAATACTTGGCTTATCTTTAAAATCCTGGAATTTTACTGACACACAGAATCTAGAACACCTCACTTAAAACTAACATACCTGCACAAACAATGGAATGGTATTTAGTCCTCTGATAACAATTCGGTTGTGAACATCCCGAGCTAGGATGTGAAGGGCTCCAGTACAACCTTCAACTATTTCTTCCATGCGGACTCCCTCCTACCAAAAGAAATATGGTTAATAAATAGGGGATTGTACGCTCTAATGTTTATGTGCTTGAAAGGCTTTCTGTTCTGAGTAGTAATTACTAGTTTTTCACATTATAAATCCAAAGTTCCCCAGAATTTGCAAGTAAGTTCAGGGATGAAGATGGATCCACTAACTGAATGTCACTTCGTGAAAGTGGCCTCTTGTCAGCACTAATCCCAAGCGGCACCTCCAAAACCGTGCACAGCAAAGCACAGCTTCAGTGTACCTCTGACTCCCAAAGATCACTCTCTCTTACCAACAAGGCGCCCATCACGCTGGGTAAAGGGATATATAAAGAAAGGAGACACAAAGATGGGAAAGTAATGTGCAAACACTGTGCCAGCGTTTTCCTTCAGGTACTCCCTCGATCTTTGTACACCTATGTGTATTTGGTGAGAATTTAGCCAAGTTTTACCGTCTACTGCTAAGTCTACCGAGTTGGCAAGAGAAAACCCACTCACCTCCTCCAAGACTATTCAACTGATAGCCTATAAGGGATAAGGAAGTTAGCTTTTGCAAAACATAACTATACTCTGCTTTCCCTCTTTCTGAGTTTTAAAAAAGGGTATAAGTTTGCTACTGCTAATTTGCAGCTTTTATATCCAACTTAATTTTTATTATGACACAAAAACTCCTTTCTTCCCAGAGAAGAGATTTTAAAAGGTACCCTTTGCATTCTGTTAAGCCACTTCATGGAGACCAGCCGATATCCAAAGTACTGAGTGGAGAAAGCCCAAGCGCCCTATGTGTGCACCCTAATCGCAACTAGCTACGTCTCAGGATCTGTTCTGTAAAGTCTTCTTCTCTAAAGTAACCTGATTAAGTAAGAGAGACTCTGAGTCTTAAAACACATGCTTGGGAATCATAAGTATCTTTCCTTAATAATGAAGCTACTTTTAAGACTGAAAACTTGACATCAAAGTTTCAGACTATTAAAAACAAAAATTTCAGGCTAAGATTACAAGTAAAGATCCCAAAAACACTACCACTTATTCTTGTTGATATTCTTGTAAGTCCATGGAAATAGTTTAAACCACTCTTGGAAGAGGCAGTAAAAGATGTATTAAATATTTACAGGTATCTACAAACGATAAATGCTGGAGAGGATATGGAGAAAAGCGAACCTTCCTACACGGTTTGTGGGAATGTAAATTGATACAACCATTCTGGAGAACACTATGGAGATTCATTTTAAAAATACGAGTATGACTACCATATGACCCAGCAATCCCACTACTGGGCATATACCCTGAAAAAATCGTAATTCAAAAGGACACTTGTATCCCAGTGTTCACAGAAGCACTATTTACAACAGCCAGGACATGCAAGCAACCTAGATGTCCATCAATAGATGAATGGATAAAACAGCTGTGGCATACATATACAGTGAAATATTAGCCTTAAAAAGGAACAAAACTGAATCAGTTGTAGTTGAGGTGGATGAACCTAGAGTCTGTCATACCGAAAGCAGTCAGAGAAAAACATCGTATATTAATGCATATATACAGAATCTAGAAAAATGGTACTGATGAACATATCTGCAGGGCAAGAACAGAGGTAGAAAAGAACTGGTGGACATAACAGGGGAAGGAGAAGGCGGGATGAACTGAGAAAGTAGCACTGAGGTATATACACTACCATGTGTAAAACACCTAACTAGTGGGAAGATGCCTAAATACCACAGGGAGCTCAGCCTGAGGGGTGGGGTGAAGGGGCTCAAGAGGGAGTGGATATATGTATACTCATAGCTCATTCATGCTATTGGACAGCAGAAACCACAACACTGTATAGAAATTATACTCCCATTAAAAATAAATTTAAAAAAATATATGTTTATAGGTAGAACTGCAGTGGGGGATAAGAGGCTCCAAAATCAGACAGACTTGGATTCAAATTAATGCCTCTGCTACTCTGGACAGAGGTGAACCTTTTGTATGGACAAGATGAGACCCCATAGCAGTAAATCACACCCCACACTCCCTTTGTAAGATTGAGGAGGCAGCGATGTGAAGGACATGTCAAGGGAGCTGTCACCAGGGGCCACACTACTCCTTACATTCTCCGCAGCCATAGAGACATGGTGGTTCTTTAAGCCAATAGCAAGCAGCCCTTCAGGCAAGCTGGAGAATGAAGGAAGCCAATGACCATAGCAGTTCAGGAGCCTATGGATTTATGCATTCCTTTTAAAAGGCCAGGGGTCACTACTGAGATTTACCTACCACAAACTGCTGCTGTGTTCCACCCATAGATGTACGACGCTGGGTATCCTGATGTGCACGAACCAGCAACTGAACTAGTCGTGGAATGGCACCCTGCTCACGCAAAGGTGCATGATTTGCTGGACAAAGGGCAAGATTTCGAATCAATCCAACAGTAGCCTGCAGATAAGAAGAAACAGTAAAGAACTGGCATACAACAAAATCATGTTCTTAGTCTAAAATGCCTACCACACTAAATCTATCACTATCACCTGGAAATAAAACTGACTACACAAACACTTCAAACCCCTACCCTCATCCCAGCCATATTTCCTATTTACAACTCCTTATCAGTCCGTCCCCAGTGCCGAGACAGCCTGCTAGTAATAGTCAGAAGTAGTCTGTTTTCAATTCGGCAACCTTCAACTTTGACAATTTACCTTGATCAGAGGCCAGTGGGATGGTGGATGTAGGAGTTTAACCACCACAGGTAGTCCATAGTGAAGGCGAACAGCGTTCTGGGCCATCTCAGCTTCCTGGTGTCGGCTGGTCAGATGACGAAGAGCACAGATGGCAGGCTCGGTGATGTCTTCCCTGTCACCAGCACGAAGGACCGTGCGCACAAGAGCCTCTATGCCACCCACTTGGCAGACCATCATCTTGTTCTTATAATTATTGCAAGTGAGATTAGAAAGAATTCCAGCTGCACAGGTGACCACATTGATATCATCTGAGCCCAGAAGCTGAACAAGAGTCCCAAGAAGCCCTTCCATCCCTTCCTGTGGAGATGAAAACGGACACTCAGTACATATTCAGCTTGACACTTAGCCGTAAGGCACCAGTTTACTCTGAATGTACCTGTTTAGTTGCAGCATCTGAAAGATTCCTTAGAGTCCAAAGGCAGTTCTGAACAAGGCGCTGACTTGGATCTGTCAGGTGAAGTCCTAAAGCTTGCATTCCACCTAAAAAGATTAAAAAACATCTAAGGTGATGGCTATTAGCTCACAATTCCTATCAGTACTAAGTCTCTTCTTTAGTCTCAGAGGGTATCCCTTGTTGCCACAGCTTATCCCCTTCATCTAAGTCCTTTATTTTCTTTCATTTTCTAGAATGCTGCTCAAGTTTCCCTTTCTTTTCTAGTTCATCTCAGCTAGTGACAACTTGTGTTATGTATCTATTGTTTCTTCCATGTGTGGAAAAGCCTTCATTATCTCCACAGTCTCCCTGTAGGTAATACTCCTATTACTTATTTCGTTTCATCCAATCATTTCAAGAATATTTAATGCCAGACCCTGTTTTGCATTGGAGCTGTATCAGTGAGGCAAACAGTCTAAAAGTCATACCTTCATAGAGCTTGTGGTCTAGTTGGAAGCTCAAAATAAACAAATATACTATCAGAAAGCTAAAACTATATGTCAAATGGTGTTCAGTGTACAAACAACAAAGACAGAGGAGGGGGCTACAACTTAAAGTAGGGTAACTAGGATACCTGACTGTGAAGATGCCATCTGAGCAAAGCCCTGAAGGAGCTGTGTAAACTCACAGGGTGAAAACACAATCTAAAAAGGCAGCACCGGAATGCTTACTCTCTGGAACTGTATTAAAGGCACTGACTGCAAAAGATGCTCTTCAAAGATTCACAACCTCCCACTGTTCAGGACCCTAATGAAGGACGTTTACACTGCAGAGAAGTCTAAATGGAAGCTCAGTTCTCCACACACTGGCTAGCTTAACTTCACCATCTCTCTCCCACTGAAATCACTTCTCAATGCAGTGGGATATACTTTCCCTTGTCTCCTTGTTTATCTTTTCAGATCTGTTTTATTTCCTTAACTAGGTTAGGTCGGTGATGCAATGCCATGCATGCTAAGTCGCTTCAGTTGTATCCAACTCTTTGCAACCCTATGAACTGTAGCCCACCAGGCTCCTCTGTCCATGGAATTCCCCAGGCAAGAATACTGGAGTAGGTTGCCATTTCCTTCTTCAGGGGATCTTCCCCACTCAGGAATCGAACCTGCGTCTCTTATGTCTCCTGCATTGGCAGGCAGGTTCTTTACCCAAATGCAGTGGGATATAGCTCCCTTGTCTCCTTGTTTATCTTTTTAGGTCTGTTTTATTTCCTCAATTAGATTGGGTCAACTTGCTGTACCTTGTACTTTTCCTTCCCAGCATTTTTCACAGCTCTAACTGAGCCCACGACTAAGACCAGACCCTCCCTGTCTGTTTCCTTCCTCACAGTAGCTCCAGCTGCTAACAGAGTGCACAAGGCTGACGCTCAGTAGTTTCAAAAGGACTTGGTTCCCATCTCCCTTCTCTCCCGCTACTATAACCATCAACTCTAAGAGAGTGGATCTTAATTCCAGATGCCTCTCAGAACAGCCTGCAGAGACTTAAACACACACACATTCTGACTGAGCATGCCCAGGGTAAAGATGGCTTTGAGGCACCCCCATGTCTTCCCTGCAGCCCTTACCCACATCCACTAAGAAGGGCACTCCCTAATCTCTATCCCCGCCCAGTCTTCCCTAGCATTCCAGGAGCAAACATTTCCAGCTACCTACTGACCTTTTAGTCACTTCACAGATATCAACTCCTTAAATAACATTCATCCTTTGCTACATATTTTTATTATCAAATGATATCATTCCTAAAAGCCTGTAACACATCCCAGCAGCCTGGTCTGCTTGCCTTTGGTCAAACTGTCACATGATGCTAATATTAATATTCCAAACACCTCACTGTGATGCTGTAGCCAACAATAGCTCTCATTGTAAGATAAAGACTGAATTCTTTAGCATAACCTTCAGGAACCCTTTAGGATTTGGACTTCATCTCAAATTGACCTAAGCATTCAACACCTATGTTTCCAAAGCGGCAATAAAGCACGAAAAAACATCATCCAGGGACCTAGAAAGTCTGGCACAACGCAGGCCTGCCTGGCTCTGGCCCATCACCCTCATCCTGAGCTATTCATCCCACTACTCACTAGGTTCTAGTTACACAGACTTCCTCTTCAGCACCTAGAACGCAACGATTTCTTTCCTACCTTTAGGACCCTCTGGGTTGCATGTAATCCTTACTTCTCATAGAGATGAAGCCTTCTCATAGAGATGAAGCCTTCTCATTCTGTGATTTCATTTAACATCCCCTCTCAGAGAAGGACGTTCCTGCCCCATTAACTCTGTATCACTATTTGCTGTTCATTTCTCTCGTAACTCTCATTCCAATTTATAATCACCCCATCTTTTTGCATATTTCTGTCTCCTTCACCAGCCTGTAAGAATCAATACGGGGACCATACCTATTTTGTTGCCCACTGCATACCAGCTTGAAACACAGGGGCTGAATATTTTCATAATAAACAAATGAGCATCAAAATAACCTGGGAAATTTTTTATAATTAATTGGAGGCTAATTAACTTTACGATATTGTAGTGGTTTTTGCCATACATTGACATGAATCAGCCATGGGTATACATGTGTTCCCCATGCTGAACCCCCCTCCCACCTCCCTCCCCAATGGGAAACTTCTTATAATTGAGATTCCTAGGTCTCCAGTCCCATGCATTTCCAGCTATTACTGACTCTTGTCACTTCAATACTCCAGGGATTCTGATTAAGTAAATCTAAAAATCTGTATTTTTTTTTTTTAAACAAACATTTCAGGTACTTCTGGAATAGTTGTTATCAAACCTATTATCAGCCATCGTTTTTGGTAATATGATCTCTGCCTGAACTAAGCTTGAACAGCACCAAAGAAGGTGTCAAGCAGAACACGTCCTTTGTCTGAATGCAACTTTGGCTTCAAACTGAATACGACCATCCACTTTCAGCCTGTGGAGGTCAGTTTGATCACCCTTTTCCTAAGAAAGACAATCTAATGAGAACTACATGTGCTGCACGCATGAGAACTCAGAGTAGCCAAGTACACTTACCAGCTTCTACAATAGCCGGCTTGTTACTGGAGCAGACAGACAGCACCTTCAGCACTCTGCTTGTGGTCCACAGCAGCTTCTCATAAGTGTAGGTCCTCATTATATTCACTAGAGCTTGAGGTCCACCACTAGCCAGAATGATCAGCTAGAAAGATGTGTGTATGTTAATCATGGAATCTTGATCAATGCCTGAGAAAAGCCTTTATTACCAACTGATTGTATTATACAAGAATTTCAGCAGCTTAGTGACTTAAATGTATTCCTGGTCATCATTAACTAGATCCCCAGACTGGGGTCATATTTAACTCCTGCTTCTACAAAATTTCACTCACATCCATGTACCTCAGTCCTCCCAAAAATATATAAACTCTGGCCCAGTATTATTCTTCCCACACTGATCATTGTAAAAGGTATAAAAACAAAATCCATGTTGTTGTGAACAGTAATGCCCAGATATGAAAGTTATGTCATGGCTGATTCATTGCACGGAAATCTGATGGGCACTTATTAATAAAAACTCCTAATATATGCTTTGGCTCTTTGCCTTTCCTCATCATATCCACCTCAAAAAGAGACAGCATAAAATATTTATCCCCACCTTTCCTTCCCTGCATACCCCACCTCCTGACTCTACCCCAATTTCCAAAGATAAATCTTCTCATTGCATGCTTCTGCTAAGAACTGTTTCCCATTATTCTTTTAACATGTTCCACTAAGCCCTGCAGGATCTGCCCTATCTCAACAGTTTTATCTCACACCCTTTCACTTCCTTACTCTGTATTTCTTGAATTTCCAAACCTCACCTGCTCCTCCCTCCCTCAGGAGAACTGTCACAGATGCCATTTCCTCTCCCTAACCTTCATTCACCTTAGTCAATCCCTTACTCATCCGTTAAGACCTGAACTCAACTATCACTTTCTCCAAGAAATCTGCATAAACCCTCAAAAGAGGGTCTGGTTCATGTACGTACATGCTCTCATATAGCCCTTCTACTTCCTTCTAAAACTTGAACTAAATAAATTAGGTTATTATTTCAGTGTCTCTCTTCCACCCGACAATGAAAGCTGTACAAGCAGCTTGCATGCTATGTCCATGCTATGTCCATCTAGTACAGTGCATTACACACCAACTCAAACAGTTAAATAGAGATGTCCAGCTTCTCTGAGATACATACAGAGTGTAAGGCATACAATGAATTTTCAAAAATCTATAGAAGGACATGACACTGGGGATCTCCAAGGCTCCATGACAACCACATTCAGAATAATTCTTTTACCTTGCTTTCTTGATTGCCGTAAGCTAAAATCTGAAGACAATCTGTTGTAATAGCCAAGAATTTAACATTTGTTTTGTTGAGCAAGGCAACCATTTTCTGCAGCCCGCCAGCTAAACGCACTGCCATTTTAGCTCCTTCCTGATGCAATAAAAGGTTGTGGAGAGTTGTAATGGCATAAAACAATACAGAATCCACTGGTGAACTGGGAAGAAGAAAAAAGTCTCATCAGAAATGGTGTGATTGCACTCTTCTCCTCCTGAGCTTGGAGCATTCTGACCATGTTTTCTTACCCAAGCATCTTCACCAGGGCAGGAATGCCCCCAGATTTAAAGATGGCCAGCAAGCCCTCACGATGGTGGGAAAGATTGTGCAAGGTCCCAGCAGTACAGCGAGCTGTTTCCACGTCATTTGTGTTCTGCATGGTACGTACAATAGCAGACACCATCTGAGGAGAACGCATGATGGCGTGTCTAGAAGCTTCCTTTTTAGAAAGCTGATGGACCATAACTGCAGCCTTATTAACCACCACCTATAATATACAGGGATTAAGAAACATTAGTTTTCAGTTTTCAAATACTGATGTAGGATAGACATTTTAAGACTACTTCCTTGGGAGGTTCCTTCAAAGCAGATTAGAACGTTGGCCACGTCTCCACTTACCTGGTCTTCATCATTCAGCAGTTTTGTCAATTCAGGGATTGCACGTGTGGCAAGTTCTGCATCATCTTGATAGTTAATTAAGTTTACAACTGCATGTTTCAGCATCTGTGATGGTTCAGCCAGACGCTGGACATTAGTGGGATGAGCGGCATCAAACTGTGTAGATGGGATCTGCATGCCCTCATCTAGCGTCTCAGGGAACATAGCAGCTCTCACCCTCTGAGCTCGAGTCATTGCATACTGTCCATCGATATCTGGAAAAGGTGAATTCAGTAGTCAAATCTCCACAGCACAGCATTAACCCCAACAGTCAAGCTGATGCTGCAATCACTCCCTTTTCTTTACCACACCGTTTTATTAAGCTATTGTATGCTAACTTTTATAAGAGGAACTATGCAATTCTCAAAACTGCACTCTTAACTTTGAGTAAGGTAATAATATTCTTACCAGCTACTTGTTCTTGAGTGAAGGACTGAGAAAATCCCTGTTCCCACTCATACAGGACTTGGGTGGTATCCACATCCTCTTCCTCAGGATTGCCTTTACCGCTCAGAGAAGGCGCTGTGGTAGTGGCACCAGAATGGATTCCAGAGTCCAGGTAAGATTGCTGCTGCCAGTGACTAACAGCTGCTTTTCTGTCTGGCTCCATGGCCATGTCCAGCTCCATCAAATCAGCTATAAAAAAAAATCAAACAGCATCAGTATTACTACCAGGAAAATGTTATCTTAATTTGAAAATAAAAATCTATGATATGACCCACTGAAATCTTTTCAGAAATAAAGTCTGAAAGACAGCGAAGGATAACAGAATGATGGCCAGGATCAGCTCAGGGATGAAAAATCTATACTCTTAGGAGACCACCTAACAGTTACTCACTGAATCAGTGAAGCATGGTACTGCATCCAGGTTCCAGAAGCAGTCATCCAGACTAGATTCCTGCTGGTGGCTTGTTTGCTATTTCACCAAGCCATTAGGAGAAGTGGGCAGAAAATGGAGCAAAAGGTAGCCTGACAAGTAAGCAGGGAGAGAGGAAAGCAGGGGAATCTGAGCCAGACTGGGTTAATGGCAACTAAGCAGAGCCCCAAATTCAGTAACTAAAGACTACGATACAAACCTTGGGTAGCCATTGTCCACGCAAGATTTTCAAAATGGTAGTATGGTGTACTTCAGAGACCCTAAAAGAGTTAATCAAAGTCATTAGTATTTAAAATTGTTTGATTTTAATACTCGTAAGTCACTAGGATAGTCTGTCAAACATCACAGACTACATCCACAAAAAGCCCCAAATCGTCTTTTACCATGTGATATAGTGAAACACAGACCTCATGATCTCCTCTCAATACTTCAACCACAGCTCTATCACTGCCAAACTTTTAAGTTTTCACTTAAACTCTAACAAGCACCTCTTTTTCAGTAAAAATACAAAGAAAGTAGCACTCTAGTAATGAATGCCAGGGGGAAAAGACTATTCAAAATCAACCCTTCCTTGGCTTTCAAAAGTCCTCTCCTCTGCCTTTTTAACTTCTTTCACTAAAAAAAAATCATAGGTCTTCTTTGGACAACAGAGGTCCAATGGGATTTTTAAAACACCAAATTTCACTGAACAAGTCAACTGTTACTGTCTTCTGATATAATACAGTGCCATCTGATATACCATCATAAAGCAGACTGTGGTGACTAGATCAGAACAGATTTCAGATGATTTACTAAGAAGTAACATTACTTTTCGAATTAGTCTGCCACACAAATTTAGAAGCACCATTTTTTTTAACTTGTCTAAGTTCAAATTTATAGCAACAATTTATTATAAATACAAGTATTACTGTCTGGAATACTTTAATCAATATAGAAATCATTCACACATATATTAAAAATCTTAGCATCTAATTTTATGTCTGCATTTTGGCTTTTTTTGTGTAATATTCGGGAAAATGCTGAATTACGCAGCTATTTGCAAATGAGACCGGTTTAAGAGCTCTTGGTCTCCAGATATTCCTAACAAAATTTCCTTCATTACCAAGTCTGTCCCTTAACAAGTTCACTTTGTACTACAAATTAAATATTAGATGTAAATTACCAACGTGGACTAGATATTTAAATGTGAACTGTGTTTTTTGCTGCTGCTGCTAAGTCGCTTCAGTCACGTCCGGCTCTTAGCGACCCCATGGACTGTGCGTTTTTTACCAATGTACAAAAAAGTTTAAATGTGTTTGATGCAGTTGGAAACTGTACTCTAAAGTCCTATTTTCTGTCCTGTGTAAAGGAAGTATGTGTTGATTATCCTGGAATTGGTCTTCCAAAACTGGATTTTTATAACCACAAAAATTACTTGACACCTAAAAGTGACAAGAGTTGTGGATACAATTGTTTCTATCATCCACAGTGGAAACAATTGACAGTTTACTCAGAAAGCAAAAGGAAGGACAGAAAGTAACAAAGTTATTCCAGTCAATAAGAAACTTACATTTTAAAATCAAGTACTAAGTAAGATTATGCGTTCCATGTTTCCATTCAATAGGATGGGACTGGGGTGTAGAAACTTGCATTTTTAATGAATATTCTAGTATGCAGAAAGCAATCTGTAAGCCACATGGTAAGAAATACGATGGAAGAAACCTAGGTTCTTTGTCCACTTACCGCTGTATTTTAGCTCCTTATCTTTTGGCTATCTTTGAGACTGGTTATTTAACCATTTCTTTCCCACCCCTCAGAAAAAATGAGTTCCCCATTCCAGCTCCCAATATATTACTAGGGAAGGGACTTACATGTTCCACACTGAGCTCCTCCTCTGGCCAATGCCACAGGGCTCAGAAACCAACTACTCAAATCTACAGTTGCCACAGTTTAAGAAGTGCTTTGATATACCTGGCATTAAGAAAAAAAACATTTATAGTGTTTTTTCCTGGATACAGAAGCAAAACATACTGGCCGTGTTACTGGGTAAAATGTATGTGGGCTGACCTAGTAACCTGACCATGATTTACAATGTCTTTATGGAAAAAAGTAGTTTCATGTTCCAAACTTACAATATGTAAGTTTGTATGTTGGGGACTTCTTAATACAAATTTTTTCTAGCACTTTCAAACTTGCACAACATTATGCAACACACATAAAAATTATTTTTACTCTTTATGGCAACCCTCTAAAGTGTGGGAGGCCAAGTGTCAATCAGAAAGTAGAGAAGTAAAAAGTAGGAATGAAAATGAGTATATACACAAGCAGCAGTATGTACTAACTCACCCTCACACTGCTCTTCAGACAAATCTAGATTTACCTAAAACTTGAGAATCATTTACTAAACAACTGAATATACTGTCCAGAAAACTAGGGCAGAATCTTACCTCAACAAAAAGCTTTCCTTATTCTTCCTCTAGGCAGAGCTTTCAGCCAAGGGCTGGCATGCCTCCACTACACCCTGCCAATCATTAAGGGCCTAGAGTGCCTAATCAACTAAGGCTTACCAAAGACTTCCGGAAAAAAAAGACTCCAGAGAAACAGAATTTTAAAATTGATGTAAAGTGGGGAGGGAAACAGTGTTTCACTTTATTACCCTCATAGAGATCAGGGAGAATAAATAAGAATGAAAAGTTCAGGGAGAACGGATACATGTGCATGGCATGGCTGAGTCCCTCACTGTCCACATGAAACCATCACGACATTGGTAACTGGCTATATTCGAATATAAAATAAAAAAAATTTTTTTTTACCTTCAGTAAAAAACTGAAATTGTGAAAAACTCCTAGAGCATCGAGGAAAAACACACAGAATATAAGAAAAGAAGCAAGAGAATCAACTCAGGACCAAGGCTTCAACTGACATGCACTTCAAAAAGAAATATGAGTAAGACAAATGAATGGGGGAAAGCCCACTGTGTACCGATCAAGATAAACGGAGTATGATGCTTTTCAAAAAAAAAAAAAAAAATAAG
Source organism: Giraffa tippelskirchi (assembly GCF_054371585.1). NCBI lineage: Eukaryota > Metazoa > Chordata > Mammalia > Artiodactyla > Giraffidae > Giraffa > Giraffa tippelskirchi. The sequence continues at coordinate 13,321,763 of NC_137283.1, read as the reverse complement.
TACTAAATGTTCCTAGATGCAAGTGACCTCTAACTATAGACTACATTTAGAATGCTTCATTTCCTGCCAGCTTTATCACCACCAAGTGTGCTCTGACAAAGAAAGAGGGTGCCAGGGGATCACCAACTTACCCAGTCTCATGGCGCAGTGGACACATGCATCCTTTATTTTTCTCTTTTTGCTCAACATATGCTCTTTTTCTACTGATACATTTTATAAAGAACATCTCAAAATTCATCTTATATCTAGTACATACAATTTCAATCTAAGGATAAAGTTCATCCTGAACCATACCTTATTCAAAGTATTACTACCGAATACATAGTAATTCGATTCAATACTTCAGTTGAATTTTTCCTTCAGTTTTTCTGGCAAGGGTACCTAAGCATGCTAGATTTTTTTTTTTCTTACTATGAAAATTTTCAAATATGCACTAAGGCAGACACAACTTTATACTGCACACAACACATACACTTAACTCTTAGTATCATGCCATATTGGTATCTTCCTACAGAATGATTTTAAAGCAAATTACATACTTTATGAAGCTTTAAAAAAACAAGGATATTTGCTTATATACCACAATCTTATTACAAAAGATTAGCCTTAAAGCTTAACTTCAAACTGATGGTTGGAAGGCTCTACTTCACCTTCTGTACTAAAAGTGGTCCTTGGTCAAAACCTACAATGGAAATTTTAACACAATATAGATTTCATCCATCAATACAAAATTATCTTGATTACCTTGGATTTCAAAACGTTTGAGTACTACTTACTTAAAGGAACTTTGCTACATAAAAATAAAACATCTATTATAAAATCAGTTTATACTAAATTACTGGCAGTTCATGCTAACAATTCACTTCTCCATTAATCTAGTAAGAAAGTTGATGATAAGCTTTTGATACCTTTTCGGGGATTTAAAAAATATAGTTTGTAGTAAAGTCTACTTTGTAAATCTAAAAGCACATACATATGTATTATTAGCTGTCACCAATACCTTGCCATTTAAAAATTTATACAGTCTCCTCAAATCTTCCCGTTTAAGCACTTTTTATTCAATGCTAAAACGTTTAAATCACAACTTACTCTAGTTTCCTTTCTGCTTTTACTCCCAGGAGTGGGGGGTGGCGGTGGTGTATGTCCATCCATCCATTCTGGGAGGGGCCTTTCCGAAGTGTGTGTGTGTGTGTGTGTGTGTGTGCACGCGTGTGCGTGTCTTGGGAGGGGCCTTTTCAAAATGGGCAATAAAAAACTTAACATTTAATGAGACTTTTGCTCCTTCCTCTGAAATACCTACATTAATGTCACTTTAAATATATAGGTACAAAAATCGCTATTAGAAATCTGAACTGTGGTGAGGGGAAATCAGGATATTCCCGATCATTTTCCTGTCTTCTCTATCTCATCCATAGCATAATACACGTGTGTGCGAAGTCACTTTAGTCGTGTCCAACTCTTTGTGACCCCATGGACTGTTGCCCACCAGGTTCCTCTATCCATGGGATTCTCCAGGCAAGAGTACTGGAGTGGGTTGCCATTTCCTTCTCCAGGGGCTCTTCCCGACCCAGGGACTGAACCCACGGCTTATGCGGTTCCTGCACTGCACACGAGATCTTTACTGCTGAGCCAACAAGGAAGCTAAATAGTATTTTTCTTTGGAGTTCCTATAAATAATGACATTTTGTTATATTTGGTATTCTATTAAATTTACTATTAGGTATTTTCAACAAAAATAGAAAAGTCAGTTTTGTTGTAGACTCTTTATTAAATATTATCCGTACTTTATCATAAGTCTATACTATAACTTAACCACACCTCCAGATTCTTGAATATTTAGTTTGTGTTTCCTATTTACTTTGCTATTCAAACAAAGCACATAATTTCGTTCTCTTATTTTCATTCCCCTTCCACCTAAGGATTGCTTCAACCACTGGGTTAAGTAGTAAGAACTTTTAAGTTTTAAAGTTTTGATACATAGCTCGAAAATACTGATGCAGCATAAACTGATACAGTCACCAAAGAAAGCACTGTACTACTAGTGACCAGCTTACCCCAAGGGCCTACCAAGCACCCGCTGCTTTCTCAGACAACTTTTAATAGCTACATCCACCTACCTAATGTATACCCCACCCCCCACCCCACAAGTTCTCAATTCTGAGATTAAAATTAAATGCTCCATCCCCCCCCACATGTAGCCATTTGTCTTGCTAGACTTTTATGTAGTTCTTTTTTGCATTTTTATGCACTACATGTGTATGTTATGTGTAAGAAGTCACTGGGATAATCACTGATATAGCCAAGTTAAACCAACTATGTGTATCTGAGAATATGACTTTCCTGCTTAAAACAATTCAATTATGGCTTTTATCCTTTACACATATGATATATTGTTAGTCTCAGTGATGACTAACTTCATACAGAATCTTTGGTCAGTAACACAATCCTAATATAGTCCTGATCCTCCAGGGAAAAAAAAGAATGTTTTTCAAGACAAATTTTCCCTTTATCTATTCTAAGAACAAATTACTACATCAAGTAGAAACTTTTCCTCCAGCTTATACTAAAATATAAGCTACCAAAAAGACTGATTTTTTCAATTTTGTTTTTATTTTCATTTTTATTTATCTTTTATTTGTTTTTGAATTAAAATTTTTTTTTGGTTATACTAGATTTAAAATATGTTCATTTCAGGTGTACAGTTTCAGATTATTTTCCATTGTAGGTTATAAGATACTGAATATAGTTCCCTGTCCTATAAATTCTTGTTGTTTATCTATTTTATATACAGCAGTGTATATATGTTAATCCCATTATTTCTAACTATCCCCTCCCTCTCCCCTTTCCCCTTTGGTAACAAGTTTTCTTTTCTATGCCTGTGAATCTGCTTCTGTTTTATAAATAAGTTGATATGTATCATTTTTTTAGATCCCACATATAAATGATAATCATTTTTCTTTAACGTACTTAGTATGATAATCTCTAAATCCATCCATGTTGCAGCAAATGACATAATTTCATTCTTTTTTATGGTTAAGTAGCATTCCACTGTGTGCACGTGTGTGTGTGTGTGTGTGTGTGCGCACGCGTGTGTACCCTTTTTATCCACTTATCTGTCAGTGGACACTTCCATGTCTTGACTGTTGTGCATAGTGCTGCTGCAAACATTGGTGTGCATTCAAGACTGATATTTTAAAATACAGCTATTTCAAAATACCTACAGAATAGCCTTTATCTACAATGGTACATTTATAATGTATAATTTAATACATTAAATCAATTAATTAAATTAATTACATTAATTTAATACATTAAATTAATAATTTAATACATTTAATTAATAATTAAATTAAATTTAATACAACATTGTTAATCAGCTGTACTCCAATATAAACCAAAACATTTTTTTAAAAAAAGAATAACTTTGTATGTTAACCTTTTCAAATTCATTAAAATGGAGTTACCAAAGATAGGCACAATAAAGGACAAAAATGGCGAGGACCTAACAGAAGTAGAAGAGATTAAGAAGTAGCAAGAATACACAGAAGACCTGTACAAAAAAGCTCTTAATGACCCAGATAACCACGATGGTGCAGTCACTCACCTAGAGACAGGCATCCTGGAGTGTGAAACAAGTGGGCCTTATGAAGCATTGCTATGAACAAAGCTAGTGGAGATGATGGAATTCCAGGTAAGCTATTTCAAATCCTTAAAAATGATGCTGTGCAAGTGCTGCACTCAATATGCCAGCAAATTTGGAAAACTTGGCAGTGGTCACAGGACTGAGAAAGGTCAGTTTTCATTCCAATTTCCAAAGGAAAGCAATGCCAAATAATGTTCAAACTAGTGGATAATTGCACTCATTTCACATGCTAGCAAGATTATGCTCAAAATCCTTCAGGCTAGGCTTCAGTAGTACGTGAACTGAGAACTCCAGATGTTCAAGCTGGATTTAGAAAAGGCGGAGGAACCAGAGATCAAATTGCCAACATCCAATGGATCATAGAAAAAGCAAGGGAATACAAAAAACAATCTGCTTCATTGACTATGCTAAAGCCTTTGACTGTGTGGATCACAACAAACTGGAATATTCTTCAAGAGATGGGAATACCAGACCACCTCACCTGCCTCCTGAGAAAGCTGTATGCAGATCAAGAAGCACAGTTAGAACTGGACATGAAACAACTGATTCAAAACTGGGAAAGGAGTATGTCAAAGCTGTGTATTGTCACTCTGTTTATTTAACTTATATGCAGAATACGTCATATGAAATGCTAGGCTGGATGACTCACAAGCTGGAATCAAGATTGCTGGGAGAAATATCAACAACCTTAGATATCCAGATGATACCACTTTGAAGGCAGGAAGAGAAGAGGAACTAAAGAGCCTCTTGATGAGGGTGAAAGAGGGAGTGAAAAAGCCCGCGAATCTCCAGATTCAAAAAACTAAGATAACAGCATCTGGTCCTATCACTCACTTCATGGCAAATAGCTGGTGGAAAAGGGGAAACAGTGTCAGACCTCATTTTCTTGGGCTCCAATATCACTGTGAACAGTGACTGCAGCCACGAAATTAAGACACTCACTCCTTGGAGGAAAAGCTATGACAAACATAGTGCATTAAAAAGCAGAGACATCACTTTGCCGACAAAGGTCCATAGTCAAAGCTATGGTTTTTCCAGTAGTCATGTATGGATGGAACCATAAAGCTAGACCATAAAGAACCTGAGTGCTCAAGAACTAATGCTTTTGAACTGTGGTGCTGGAGAAGACTCTTGAAGAGTCCCTTGGACAGCAAGGAGAACAAACCAGTCAATCCTAAAGCAAATCAACCCTGAATATTCACTGGAAGGACTGGTGCTGAAGCTGAACCTTTAATACTTTGGCCACCTGATGTGGAGAGCGAACTCACTGAGAAAGACCCTGATGCTGGCAAAGACTAAGGGCAAGACAAGAAGGGGGCAACAGAGGATGAGATGATTGGATGGCATCACTGACTCAATAGACATGAGTTTGAGCAAACTCAGGAAGATAGTGAAGGACAGGGAAGCCTGGCCTGCTGCAGTTCATGGGGTTGCAAAGAGTCAGACACGACTTAGTGACTGAAAAACACCCAAAAAAAGATACGAATATTTGATAGAAACTCTTGTTAAATCAGCTGGGCCTTACAAACTCAAGTCTCAAATATGAGGATAAAATAAGTATGTCCATCTACCTGCAAAGGTAGCTGTCACAAAAGCTAAACAAGGCTGTAAGTCATTTTAAAAGGCTAGAGATTGTAGGTATGTGGGAAATCTGTGGGAAAATCTGTTTCCATTACATCCTGAAACTGAAAATTCTGTTTCTCAAAGTTCACAAATGACTGCCTAATACTTCTAAACTAAGGACACTCTTTGCTAACGTTCTAGAGACACTTTTATACCCATTTTAAATGAATTTCAGAGTCTGATAAAGCCACACAGAAAACATAATTCAATTAAATTTTTAGTAAAAGTTACTAAATTATATACAAACTTTTTCTATGTACATTTAGGATAGTCAGAAAAACATATCACAAAAAGAGTTCACTCATAATTGCAATAACAACAAAAAAAGGTACATAAAAATCAAATGGAAAGCTTATTCCTGACTAGAATTTTTTTGTACTGTATAAACAGGCCAGTTTTCTCTTAGTTCATAAAGTCAGTGTATTTCCAACAAAATAATGATTTCTTTACGAGTGAAAATGATTCCCTAAATTCATTTGAAATGGAAGTGTGAAGGTAATCAAAAAAAAAAAGACTGAAATAATGATAAAAAAGAACCAATTCTATCAGATACTAAAACTCAATATAAATCAACAGCCACAACAATTAAACAATTTATATTATTGGGGGCAGGAATGGTTAGGAGACTACAGTAATGAGAAAACACCCAGACATAATGTGTCAGTTTAATAAATGGAAAAGGTGGTATTTCAACTGTGGGAGACAGCTGGATTATCTGATTAATAATACTAGGAGAAAAGGACTTTGTTTCCTTGTTAAAAAATACCATTTTTAAATCCTTACTTGACTACATTAAATCTACACAACAAATATTTTCAGGCTAAAAAAAAAAAAATCAGACAAGATACGGTATACACGTGAAGGGTTAGATACATGGAAATAAAACTACGGTAAGAAGCCCAATATAAGCATGACTCTGAACTCTGAAATCAAAAAGTAAAGACAGGATTGTATGTGTGTGTTTGTGTGGAAAACTTAAATTCCAAGCCAAAAAAAAAAAAAAAAAGACAAACAACCATGCATAAAGTACTTTTAAAAATGACATATTGAACACCATAAGTGAAACATTATAGGCTAATACCCATAGCACACAAAGAACTGAGGAGAAATCAGTAAATATAGCAGAGAAAGGGCAGGAACCACCACTGAAGGAAAAATAGAAAGCAAAAAATATATGCAAAAGAGCTTAAATTCATTATTTTCTGCTTATCAGATCGTTAAGAGCACAAAGATTAATAATACTGATGATATGGATACATATGGATATATTTAAACTGGCAGAAGGTTTTTGGCCAGTAAGTTGGCACTATTCATTAAATATAAGTGTAAACACTCTTTCACATAAAAATACCACTTTATAATAGAAATGTATTCTGCAGAATATTCACAGAAGCATGCCAAAAGGTCTGCACAGTGAAGCATTCATAAAGCTGGAAATTAACCAAATGCTCACCAACAAGGGAGTGAATAATGTATCCACTGAATAGAATGTATATTCATCTACTGAACAAATATTTAAGTACCTTTTATGTTAGTAGCATTGCATAACTGAATAAGAGTCAGAGTCAAGGTCATACTCTAGGAAAGCCTGCATTCTATTAGAGAGTTAAGCAATAAAAACAAAACAATTTAAAGACTGAGAACTGCTGTGAAGAAAATAAACACGGTAAGAACAGAGTAACTAGTGAGTGGCTGGTGACCAGTTAAGAATGAGTGCTGAGAGGGGAAGCGACAGGAATACAGGAGGAGCTAGCCAGGGGAAGATGGGGCAGAACACTCCTGTGCAGAAAACCAGTGCAAAAAAAGGAAAGACCTGTAGGGAAACAGCACTGAAAGGTCCCCTGTGGAATCATGAAAAGAGGTAGGGGCCAGATCGATAAAGGGTATACTGGGAAGCCAATGGAGTAACTAACACTTATGATTCCAGATTTTCAGAATTCACTCTAGTGTCTGTATGGAAAAGAAAAGATCATGAGAGGCAAAAGAAAAGCAGGGAGAAGAGTTAGGAGACTACCGTAAATCATCCAGCTGAGAGGGATAGAGGATTACTATGAAGCCATTAAAATTACACAGAAAAAAGACAACATGTATCTAATACACAAGCTATTTACATACTTTTAGATAGACTTTTCACATACACTTGCAAAAGAAAATGTTTAGAAATAATATACTGGTATTAGAAATGATACTTTGTCCAAGAAAACAGCTATCATTTAGCACACTATGTTAGCCAAACACTAAGTATATGTTTCTAAACATAAAAACTAAGTGATCTATAAAATGGGACTTTCTGCAAAAGAAATGTGGAAACTACTCAGCCAGTCATTAGCACCTCAAGACACAAACTGCTTTTAAAGAAAGACATTACTGAGGTGGATAAACCTAGAACCTATTATACAGAGTGAAGTGAGTCAGAAAGAGAAAGATAAATATTGTATTCTAACACACATATGAAGGAGAAACAGATATAGAGAATAGACTTCTGGACATGGGAAGAGAGGAGGAGAGAGTGAGATGTACGGAAAGAGTAACATGGAAACTTATATTACCATATGTAAAATAGATAGCCGAAGGGAATTTGCTGATGGCTCAGGAAACTCAAACAGCGGTTCTGTATCAACCTAGAGGGGTGAGATGGGGCAGGAGATGGGAGGGAGGTTCAAAATGAAGGGGATATATGTGTACCTATGGCTGATTCATGTTAAGGTTGACAGAAAACAACAAAATTCTGTAAAGCAATTATCCTTCAATAAAAAAATAAATTTAATTTTTTAAAAAAGACATTTTTTTTGTCTTAGGAAAAATAAACAATGTTTTCTAAAAGAAAGGAAATCAAACTTACTGCAATTTTAAAAATTATTTAGGCAAATGTCATTTTATTGTATCAATAAATTTCTATTTTTAGTAATTTAATCTAATAGAGTTTTTCACTCAATTATTCTACTCAAGTGGAGATACTCTAAAAATCAACTGCATCACAAAATAATGTCAGATACCTGATTAAACTATTTATATTACCTTTAAAAGTATCTTTTACAGCTTTAGTGTGTTTCCTTATAGTATCAGGTAAACATCTAACTCTGCCCTAGAAATATTTAATCAGGTAGCATAATTAAATGCCTAGCAACTTCAGTTCTGAGCCAAGTGTCATCTCATGAATTCTTCCCAGCAACCGCATAAAGTAGGTAACATCTCCCCAACAATCAGATGAAAAAAATGACTAGCAGCAGTTAATGAGTATAGCTAGTAAACTGCTCAGTTAAAACTCAAATCCAGGGGGATTCCCTAGCAGTCCAGTGGTTAAGACTCTGCCACACAAGGCAGGGGACATGGGTTCGATCCCTAGTTGGGGCACTAAGATCCCACATGCCGTGAAGCTACTAAGCCCGTGAGCCCATGAGTCTCAACTCCTGAGCCCGAATTCTGGAGCCCGCACACTCGAACTAAGACCCAAGGAAGACCAATAAATAAATAAAACTATTAAGAAAAAAAAAAAAACTCAAAATTCAAGTCTGTTTAGCTCAGTCACATCCATTTTCAATCAAATCATGTATCCCATCCCCACCCCCAAAGTTATAACAATTAGTATTTAACAATCACTGCTGCAGTTAAGAGCAAGGGTTAACAATTTTTAAATAAAAGTATCATAAGTAAGACTAAAGAACTACAATCTTTACACAGTAACCACGGCATCACTACATACTCCATACTTTTGACTCTGTGTCTAGAACAAATGCTGACAAGAAAAGTGCAGGATCATCAAATATGAGTATATTATACTAAGAAAATGGAAGATTTCACTTCAAGAAAATTTCCAGATGTTAATCTCTAAATTCAGGCTACCAGCGGAATTAATAGTAAGTACTCAATGGCTTCCATAAGCAATTTGATGCATTGCTTTATATCCCATAACCTTCCTCTTCTCCAACTTGTTACAAGAGTTTCCCTTCCCCACCATACCAGCACACTGATCTTTAAAAATAAATAAATAAATTTAAAAAAAAGCAAGCTCAGTAAGTAAGTTTGAGAGGGACTCTACCATGAGTTTCTCACTGGACTGAATATTCTAAAAATAAGAAAAATGTTCTAAAAGTAGGCAGCATAACAACTAAAATGTAAAATAGAGGCTCTAAGCCAACAAAAATTATATATAATCTAAGAGACTTAATACTTTTAGGAACATGAAGGATTCACTTGTGAACAATCTATCTTACCTAGAACAGAAGTCAGCAAACTTTTTCTGTCAAAGGCCAGACAGTGAATCCTTCAGGGCTCTGTAGGCCAGAAGCTCTCCGTAGCAACTACTGAACTCTGTTACTGCAGTAACAAAGCGACCACAGACAATACGCACGCTAACGAGCAAGGCTAGGTTCCAATAACACTTGATTCATGGAAAGTGCAAATTTGAACTCTGTACATTTCATGTGCCATGAGATATTATCACCTGAGATATTATCTTTTGGCATTAAAAAGTGTAAAAATCATTCTTAGTTCGCAGGCCCTGCAAAACCAGGTGAGGTGGCAGGCAATAACTGGCCAACCCCTTTTTATTACTTACTTTCACTGAGAACAAACCAAGGGGCAAGTGAGTTTACTTCTGAATTAAACCTAAATTTGAAGAACAGCAGCAGAAAGGGTTTCTAAGTGGGCCACTAAGAGTAGTCACACACTTCTTTCCCAAAAGTATCTTAAAAAATAAGTATTACTTTAAAAAATGAAACTGGACCAAATGACATGAAAGCCACATCGAGACCATCTGTTTTGGAAAAACCATTTCAGGCCATTAAGATCAGGTACATGCTAAAACAGAAATACAGTTCAATATATGCATGCATTTTTCTTCCCCCTATAAAAAATGTTAGCCACTGTTATTAATTAATGATGGTCATTATTAATATATCACTTAGACCCACGTTTGGCCAATGGTGACAGTGTCTGAAGAGGATGTGATGATGATACATAAATTATGTGTTACCTAGAATTATTTTTTAACTCTCTAGAAACAATTTCTAGTGCTATCAACATAGAATCATTTATTTTTCATTTACTTTTTCCCCAACAGTGTGTATTTATTTCTCATTATAAGTTAATAAATATCTTTACACAGAAGAATGTCAAGAATATTACTGTCTTAATAATTCCAACTTTCTATGCCTTTTAGTTTAATTTTTCAACAGTTATGCACCTGGTACTTTCAGAAAGTGTTCAATGAACATTTTTGGAAACATTAAGAGGTGGGAGTTAGGGAAGCCAATCTCCACATGGTGGAAAATCTGAATAGTTATCTCTACACCTCAGAAACATTAAGAATTGATAAATGACTCATCCAAGGATGAGAAAGAATCAAGATTCAAACACTAGTCTTTTTTTTTTTAATTCCACATACTGTGATCTCTAATCTGACAGAAACTTTCCCTCAGATTTTATTCAAAAATCTGTAAAATCAAAATATAGGCACTATATTTACTGGCAGAAAAAAGTTTTTAAGTTGATGCATGTGAGTCAAATCCGTGTTCTTCAAGTCAACTGTATTATGTATATTCATACCAAATGTGTTTCCAAAAGCATTTTTAAACAATGTACCACAGAGATAAAAATGAATGTAGATACAACACCAAATTCTGTAAAAGCATACAGATCAAATAAATTCCTTACAGCAAACTGACTTTGATACAAATACTGTAACTTTTGTTTTTTATATATTGTTTGGTATATTTTTGCTAATTCTTTTTACCTTTTGACTCTTTTAATTAATTGCCTCATATAGTGAATATTCATTGGAAGGACTGATGCTGAAGCTGAAGCTCCAATACTTCGGCCAGAACTGAGCCATCGGAGGGGACCCTGATTCTGGGAAAGACTGAGGGCAAGAGGAGAAGGGGGCGACAGAGAATGAGATGGTGGGATGGCATCACTGACCTAATGGGCATGACTTTGAGCAAACTCAGGGAGATAGTGAAGGACAGGGAAGCCTTCTCTATGAACTGTGCTGCAGTCATGAGGTCACAAAGGGTCAGGCACGACTTGGCGACTGAACAACAACATATACCGAATACGAAGCTGGATGGTGTCCTTTTCTAACCCAGTCTGACAGTCTTTTTTTAAAACATTTTATTTCATTTATAGCTGCTATAAATTATATGTTGGTCTTATTCCTCATCTTATTTTTGTCTGCAAATTCTAACATCTGGTTTATTTCAGCATTTTTTTTTCCTCTTGATCTTGGGTGACTTTTTTTCCCTTAATTTTTCACATGTCTAGTAACTATTGATTGTATATTATATATCTGATATTGTGTATTGGATATATTGTGGAAACTCTGGCTTCTGGAGTCTTCTTTTAAACATTCTTTAAGGCAGTTAAATCATCTTAATTTTATGGAGCTTGGTTTCACACATTATTAAAAGCATTCTCAGATTTTACCCTTAGATTTAGGGTGAATTACCTTAATCCTGGGAAACATCTTTACTCCTAAAATATGACTGTTCTCTGGTTTCAGATGAAAAGCATGAAGAGTTTACCAAGACCCCCTAATCTGGTAGGATTCAAACCCCAAACTCTTCTTCACAGTGAGGGTGGAAGCTGCAATCTCTGCTCATACTTCCCAGTGTTCCATGTGCTGCTTTGGAATCGCCCCCCGCTCCACATACACACAATTCTGGGGTCAGCCAAGGATTCGAAAGGAGTTTACACACAGATTCTGAAGCTTCCCTCTGGGACTCCCTCAACTCGGAATCTACCTAGCCCCTACCCTCGATTTCCAGCCATCCTGGCAACCCTGAACTCCATCGTCTGATACTACATGAGCTCTAGATCTCAACAGAAACACTGGTCCTAGTTCTCACTAGGGAAGCCTTAGAAACATGGATGTCACCAAGTGAGCATGTCCTTTCTTTCATGGGTCACAACTCCTCAAAACTCTTCTTTTGACCATTCTCTGGTACCTTCAAACAGCTATTTTTATATTTTCTCCCAAAGTTTCTAATTTTTTCCTTCTAGTTTTATTGAGATATAACTGATACATACTGTGTAAGATACATAGTATGATTTCATTTACATACATCATGAAAGGATTATTACAGTATATTTAGCAAAAATCCATCACCTCATATATAGATACAAAATTAATAGAAAAAAATTTCTTCTGGTGATGAGAACTTAGGATTTACTCTCTTAACAACTTCCACATATAACATACAGCAGAGTTAATCATGTTGTACATTACATCCTCAGCACTTATTTATAACTGGAAGTCTGTACCTTTTGACTGCCTTCATCCAATTTCTCCCTTTAAAATTGTTTTAACCAAAAAGATCTCCAATCTTGCTTGCAGAACCGCTTAAACTGGTCCTTCCAAAGGTTCTAACCTGGAACTTTAAAAAAACACAGACTACCTGGCTCCACCCCCATGGTTTTCTATCAGCTGGGCTGGAAAGGACCTTCTCTGTACTGTATCACTTTTTAAGTGCCATATATGTTGCTAATGCTGCTACTCCCAGAGCAAAGGGCTACTGACAGAGACAAACTATGTGATTCAACTCTATGTGTAACAGTAACCCAAGCTAAAAAACAAACTGAAAAAAACAAAACGTAAACCTGACTCCACAGAGTAACCCTCACATCAGTCCCTTGAGAACCATCTGTTCATTAAGGCAGCACATACTCTGACTCAATCTTGAACCAACTTTTGTCCCCCACCATGCACAGCAAGAGCCCGGCACTCTGCCAACTGCTGCGTTCGACAGCCTTACCATAATATTAGGTCGCCTAATTATGAGATTTTCGTACATTTAGGAAGAAGAGAATATTATATAAAAGAGTAAGCTAGGACGCATTTACTTTCAATATGTTACTCTGTTACCTCAATACAAAGAAATTCAAGGAACTCTAAACTGCTGTTCTATTTTGAGTCCAAAAATATACCAGTAAGTGAGTCAAAACCTGGAGCTATATACAAATGCCCAGTTGGTATATTATGTTCTTTATCTTCTCTTATTTACCAAATTGTAAGGTTAAGAGATTTTCTGTCCCACAAGAAATCTTTTCCATAATTCTTTCATTTACTCAATAGTTCTAGCATACAGCAATACCAATAGCATAAATGCAATGAATGGAGAGATTTCATATATTCAACAAATCTGTTATGCAACTGCTATATGCCAAGAAGAATAACAGATTCTGAGGATACAGCAGTGATATAAAACAGACATGGTCCTTGCATTCTTGACAGAGACACAGACAACAAGTGAATAAACAATTACAAGGAGTGGTTAAGTGTGTAGCTAAGTAACAAATGGGAGAAGGTAGTGGAAATGACACTAGGACAAGTGAAGGCCCTACTTAAAGAGTAATACCACAAGCTTCTGCGGGAGCCTTCAAGCTGAGACCTAAAGATGCAAAAGAGCCCGCATATAAGGAGCAGAGCAGGAACATTCCAGAAATCAGAAATAACGTGCAGAATTCCAGAATCGTTAGGACTATCTTTTAAGACCACAGTAGTTTGATTTTAGTGGGAAAGAGTGATTACAATGAGATGAGGTTGAAAGTAGCCAGACGATGTAGAGCCTTAAAAAAAAAAGCATTTCTTATTCTAAGTGCCACTGGAAATCCATGAAAGGTTATAAAGCAGGTGAATAACAAGATCGTATTTGAATTTGTCAAAACTGACCTTGGCTATAATGAAAAAAAACTGAAAGGGTAACAGAAAAAAGGTAAACCAGTAAAGCAATATCCAGTGACAGATGGTGGCTTAGGCTAGGCTACCAGCACTGGGCACAAACAGTAGCTAGATTAGAGAAATACTTTGGAGACAGAAAAAAGAGGCTCTACTGATGGACTGATTGCAGTAGATGAGAGGAATTAAAGATGACTTCTGATAAGATGAAAGGACAACTCTCAGAAAGGAAGAAAATATTTGCAAACAAAGCCAACTGACAAGGGATTAATCTCCAAAATACACAGACAGGTCATGTAGCTCAATCAAAAAACAAAAACAAAAAACAGGGCTTCCTTGGTGGCTCAGTGGTAAAGAACCTGCCTACAAATGCAAGAGACATGTGTCCGATCCCTAGTCCAGGAAGATCTCATATGCCATGAAGCAACTAAGCCCATGTGTTACAACTACTGAGCCTGTTCTCAAGAGCCTGAGAGCCACAACTATCAAAGCCTATGTGCCCTCGAGCCCACGCTCCACAAGAGAAACCACAGCAGTGAGAAATCCACAAGCAGCAACAAAGACCCAGCACAGGCAAAAATAACCAAAACGTTTTTTAAATTTAAAATTATAAAACAAAGAAGCCAATCAAAAAAATGAGCAAAAGACCTAAATAGACATTTCTCCAAAGAAGACTTACAGATGGCCAAGAGGTGAATGGAAAGATGCTCGACATCACTAATTATTAGAGAAATGCAAATCAAAACTACAAGGAGGTATTCACCTCACACCAGTCAGAATGGCCATCATCAAAAAGTCTGCAAACACTGAAGAGGGTGTGGAGGAAAGGGAACCGTGCTGCACTGTTGGTGGGGACGTAAACTGACACAGGCACTATGGAGAAGAGTATGGTGGTTCCTTTAAAAACTAAAAAACAGAACCAACATATGACTCCAACAATCCCACTCCTAGGCATATACCCTGAAAAAACCATAATTCAAAAAGACACATGAACCCCCATGTTCACAGCAGCATTATTTACACTAGTCAGGACATGGAAACAACCCAAATGGCCAATGACAGATTAATGGAGAAAGATGTGTTACATGTATACAGGGGAATATGACTCAGCCACTGAAAGGAATGCAATAGAGTCATTTGTAGAGATGCAGATGAACCTAGAGTCTGTCATACAGAGTGAAGTAAGTCAGAAAATCAATACTGTACATTAACACATAAATGTGTAATCTACAAAAACGGTACAGATGAACCTATTTCCAAGGCAGGAACAGAGATGCAGATGTAAGAGAAAGGAAGTGTGATCACAGGGATGAAAGGGGAGGGTGAGACGAATTGGGAGATTAGGACTGACATATATACATACCATGTGTAAAACAGATGTTGCTGTTTATAGTCACTAAGCCGTGTGTCTTTGTGACCCCCATGGACTGTAGCCCACCATGCTCCTCTGTCCAAGGCCTTTCCCAGGCAAGAATACTGGACTGGGTTGCTATTTTCTTCTCCAGGGAATCTTTCCAAACTGGGGATTGAACTCATGTCACCTACATTGACAAGCAGATTCTTTACCACTAAGTCACCAGGGAAGCCCGCAAAATAGCAAGCTAGTGGGAATTTGCTATAAATATAAAGCACAAGAAGCTTGGCTTGGTACTAGCTCTGTGATGACCTAGAAGGATGAGATGAGGGGTTTGAGAGAGGTCAGAGGAGAGGGGATATATGTATACATCTAGCTGATTCACTTCACTGTACAGGAGAAACTAACACAACACTGTAAAGCAATTACAGTCCAATAAAAAGAGACACATGTACCCCAACGTTCACTGCAGCAGTGTTTACAACAGCCAGGACATGAAACAACCAAAATGTCCATCGACAGATGAATGGATAAAGAAGTTGTGGTACATTTATACAATAGAATATTACTCAGCCATAACAAGGAAAACAGTTGGGAAATTTGTAAAGAAGAGGATGGACCTAGGAGTCTATCATACAGAGTGAAGCAAGTCAGGAATAAAAAACAAATACTGTATTTTAACACATATATGTGGCACCTAGAAAAATGGTACAGATGAACCTACTGCAGAGCAGGAATAGAGACGCAGATGTAGATAATGAACATGTGGACACAGGGAGTTGGGAGTGGGATGAAAAAAAAAATGACTCCTAGGCACCTGGATTGAGCAATTAGGCTGTGACACTTCCTTAGCTTGGAGTATGTGAGAAAAAATAGAATGTTTATAGAGCTCAACTGTCCAAGAGAGTAGCCATTAGTCACACACAGCTATTTACATTTAAATTTTTTATTAAAATTTACCTCAGTCACATTACCACATCAAGGGCTCAAGAGTCACATGTAGCTGGTGGCTACCATATCAACCTCACAGATGTAGAACATTTCCATTATCACAGAAAGTTCTACTGGACACTGCTGTTACAAAGCTCAAAAACAAAAACGCACCAAATGCTAAAGTGACCCAGCAAGACTAAAGGTAAAAAGTATCTCTTTCATTGGTCAACATGGAGGTCCGATAGTGAGTTCAGCAAAAGGAGGTTCACTGATAATGAAAGCCAAACATAAACTGAAATAGGAGATGAAAAATGAAGACCATATCCATAGGATATGTCTTTCAGAGTGTGAAGGGAGCAGAGAAATTAAAGGGGCATTAGCTGCAAAGAAACAAGTCATCCAACTCCAGAATATTCACCTATTCAACCAATATTTATTAGCGTCTACAACTTCCAGCACTGCTCTGAGTACCAGGCATACAAATCAGAACAAGATCATGAAAGGAGAAAAGAAGCAAGTAAACACACGTTACTTCAGAATATGATTCAGTGCAACAAACCAAGTAAAAGAAGACGGTAAAGTGAAAATGGGTGAACAGGGAAGAACTCAATCTAACAGGAGCCATAAATGACAGGAAGGAACCACCTCTGCAAAGATGGAATATGCTTATGTGCTATTGGGAAAGATCAAAGTGAGGTGAAAAGATTTAAAAGTCATTCACTCAACACATATTCACTAATCAACTAGTGTACACTATGATTCTCGGCATTGGGAAGAAAGCAAAAAGTGAGGAAACAGACAATAATGCCTGTCTTCCTAGAGCTTATGTTCTAGGAGGTGAAAAGAAAAAAGAGAAAAAAAATGGTAAAATAGCTATTATGTTAGACAGTGTTGAAGGCTAAAGAAAAACAAAGCAAGAAAGGAGATAGGAAATTAGGGAAGAACTGGGTTTACAGAGCCTGTACCTACAAAGCATTCCTCCCATCTAGCTCTTCTGTGCCTAGTGCTACTACCCTACCTAAGTCACCCCCACCTGTGTCACCTGCATGACTGTTGCAGTTATTTTCCTGGTTTCCCCTCCTTCTTTCTTAAATACTTTCAGTTTTAGTTCTTTGATGAGTGACAGGAGGAAAGAAGTGGGTGATAAAGAGAATAGTCCAAACACATAGGAGCGTGTGCTTTTACAGAATGAGATCATAAGCCCCTGGAGGTTTTTGAACAGAAAAGTTCTATGATCATTGCTTTAAAAGGATTATTCTGGTCCCTGTGTTGAGATTACATTTAAGGGGAACAAATGTAAGCAGGAAGACCAGTTAGAAGACCTGTGCAGTAACCCTAGGACAGCATGGCTATGAAACAGCATAGTAAGAACTGGCTAAATTTTGCATCTATGTTAGAAGGAGAACAAACAATTTTCAGACAGGGTATAGTGACAGAAAGACAGTCAAGAATGGCAAAGTTTTTGGTGTAACTAAAAAGACAGGTGCATCTAGGACATACTAAGACAAGCAGCTTTAGGAGAAATTGGGAGCTCAGTTTTAGATATGTTACATTTGAGATGCTTCTTAAGACATCCAAAATGTTGGGGGAAACATTGGCTATCAGGACCTATAGTTCAGGGCAGAAACTCAGGCTAAGGATATAAATCTGGAAGCCATCAGCAAACAGGTTAAAGCTATGAGACTCGAGTGTATTTAGACAACGAAAAAGGAGACATTCAAGTGCTAAAGTTTCAGCTACTCCCAATATACAGATGAGACATAACAGAAAAAGCAAAGAGCAAGGAGGAACCACCAGTAAGGCAGGAAAAAAATCCTGCTAGCAGCTGTGGTGGCCTAGAAGCCAAGCGAAACATGTCTCAAGCAACTGTGCCAAGGGCTACTGAGAGGTTAAGTGAGATGAGGATCAGAGATTTATAATGTGGTGGTCACTAGTAAGGGTTGAAAAGGGGAGAGAGTGTATCCAAGCAATTGTTTCAAGGTGTCTTATTCAAAAGAGAAGCAGACTGGGTGCATGAAAGGGGAAACAAGGAAAGATTTTTTTTAAATGGGGACAAAGATCATGCAAGCTCACAGAAGGAAAAACCAAAGATGCAAGAGAAGGCAGAAAGACAGTTATATTCTTGAGAGCAAGAGGGCATGGGATCTAGTACAGAAATGAGCTGGTTGTCCTTATCTCTGAACACTACAGTTTGTCCAAAATGACAAAGAAGGTGAATGGCACATTCACAGATGTGAGAGCATACAGGAATTCTTCCAATTATTCGACATGCTTTGTGAAACAGAAAGCAAGAGAGACATATGGGGGAGGAAGCATTGGGAGGTTTGAGAAGAGAGGGAAAAGACACGGTCATAAAGAGAGATGAACTAAGAGGCCAAGGACCACTGGGCACGAAGTCAGGGAGGGACAAGGTTGCTGAGAGAGTATGTAAGAAAGTGCTTATGATTCAATCTGAAATTTCAGTTGAGTAGAAGTGAGGGATACTGAAAAGCTTTGACAGAGCAAAGTTATCGTGTGGCTGAAAAGCTGTTGGAATTAGGGTGGCTGAATCAGACAGAAAAATAAGGTTACTGGAGGAGAGGAAATCAAGGAACTAAGAGATCAGAATATTGGAGGCATCCTCTATATCAATGTTACTCAAAGTACCAGACCACAACACCTTATGGAGCGTGTGCCAGATTATATAAACCAACATACTGCTTCGTTCATCAAAAAATTTTTGGTACCAAAAAAAAAAAAAGTCAGTTGAACTAAACACTGAACTTAGTGACATAGTTGAATTACTTTCTGGCACAATCTACTTACTGCAATTCCTACTGTAACAGTTCTCAGGGCATGGGACATTTTGAGTAGCACTTGTCTACACAAATATTGGTATCACCAAGAATGATAAGAGAAATAAAGATGACAGTGAGCCAGGAGACAAGTGTTCAAGGAAGTAGGGGAATGACCCAGGAAAGTTGGTAATGACTAAAATAACGAGGGTAGTAGGTGGTAATAATTTGATGGCATGCGAGTCAAAGCTGAAAGTTTTGGAAAAGAATGGACAAGAAGTGACAGTGAGGGACAAAGAGGACGCTTCCCCCACCTGTGGTTCACCAGTAAAAGGTGCACAGGAAGACGAAACATTTCCCACGTGAGAGAGTGCAAGGTCAGCAGCGTCATGGGGAGAGGCTAGGCTGGAGCTGGAGCAAGAAAAGCAAACATTCCCAGAAAAGACTGACAATAAAAAGCATGTGCCAAAGACTATGAGTTCCAGAGGGACCATGAATGGATTTCAAGAGATGATAAAATGTGGGAAATGGAGACTCACAGCAATGGGATCCAAATCTGGGAGGATAAGGGTAATACACACAGAACAGAGGCATAACTAAATGAACTAAATCCTACAAAAGTCATGTGTCAGGACTGGCCTCTGACTAGAATATAATGCTTCACTATGAAGATGGACCCTCCATGCAGACTGATAATAGAAGGTGAAGGAATTCTTGCTTATTTAGCTTCTCATGGGGGAAAGGGGGTTAGTTTGAGGAGCAAAGAAAAGGTTAAACAGTCTTCCTATCTTCGCACTTGAAGAGAAATTTAATATGATGTGGTACATAATGGCAATAAAGAGATGCCTAAGGCCCTTCGGCATACAGTCAGGGCATTCTTCAAGCATGATTCAAGAACGTGAGTATTCTTACAAAAGAAAATATCTAACTTCAGTATTTTAATTATCACTACTCTACCTTATGAATGACTCCCAGATTTCTCATCTCTTAATCTGACCTCTTTTCATCCTATGGGGAATAGACTGCCTGGCACTCTGATTTAGGACCTATGAAAAAAATGACAGCAGAATTAAGGCAGAAAATAATGACCTACAGAGGACAACTATCATATATAACATGAATTTTACCTTGTAAATGGATCACAGAGGACATTAATAACTAAAAGTCAGAACAACATAAACTTAATTTCATATCATCATGTGGCTTTTCCAAAAGAGGATGTCATTATTTTAAACATAAATTTAAAAACTAAATGAACTTTAAATGAAACAACTTTAAAATAAAGCAAAGTACCAGAAAGACTGAATTTATGAATGGATCTACAGAGTGCTACATCAGCTTACTATGTTCCCGATGTAACATTTATTGTCTACTTTCCCTTGTGGCTCAGCTGGTAAAGAATCCACCTGCAATGCGGGAGACTTGGGTTCAATCCCTGGATTGGGAAGATCCCCTGGAGAAGGGAAAGGCTACTCACTCAGTATTCTGGCCTAGAGAATTCCACGGACTGTATAGTTCATGGGGTCGAAAATTGTCGGACAAGACTGAGCGACTTCCACTTTGTATCTAAATGAACTGTTGAGTATAAAGTAATGTTTGACATTGCTACATTCTTCCAGTGGCTCAGGAAAGATTCTAAGTGTCTACCTCAGCACTTCTAAGCAGAGAAAGGACACCACTTAGAAACGTCCGGAGTTAACTGAACCTGTGTTCCTCCTGTATACATGTGTCATTCATCTAATACACAGATAACTTCAAAGATACACTCCCTCTCTACACCCTTGTCTGCAAACCACTGAATTATACTTCGAGGGGGGCAGGGGCTTTTACAACAGTCACCCCTCCATGAAGCAAATTAGAATCATTAAGATCATCTTCAAATTGCATTTAAGAAATTTTGCAGTAAATCTAACTTCTCACATTTTTATACAGATAATGTACAATAATGTGTAAATATATATCAAGTATTTCAGTTATCATAAAGCCGTTAATAAGAGAAACTTATCAACCACTCTTTAGCATGTGCACATCTTTTACTTCCAAGTCAGATTGCTGCTGCTGCTGCTGCTAAGTCGCTTCAGTCGTGTCCGACTCTGTGCGACCCCATAGACGGCAGCCCACCAGGCTCTGCCATCCCTGGGATTCTCCAGGCAAGAATACTGGAGTGGGTTGCCATTTCCTTCTCCAGTGCATGAAAGGGAAAAGTGAAAGTGAAGTTGCTCAGTCGTGTCCGACTCTTAGCGACCCCATGGACTGTAGCCTACCAGGCTCCTCCATCCATGGGATTTTCCAGGCAAGAGTACTGGAGTGGGGTGCCATTGCCTTCTCCTCCAAGTCAGATTAGCTACCAGCATTAAAGACAAGATTTACCACAGCTATCACCTGTATACCATTGTGGACTGATGAACTTCAAATTAAACAAGTTAAAAATATTTCCCCAACCCCCAGATTTTTTAACTAACACACCTGTTATAGCAGTTAAAAGGAAAATCAGTCCAGCAACATGAGAGTTATGAAATTACAAGTAAAACAATGGGAATATTAATGAAGAAATTAATAGATGGAAATAAATAGGGGAGCCAACTAGCATTGCTATGAAGCAGTTTCACCTTAACATCATCCATCCAGCTATCACACTTTTCAAATTATCTGGGGGTGGGGGAGGCTTTTCAACAAGTTCAAAAGAAATCAGAGGCCGGAATTTTCTGGACTATTACAAGAGAAACTTTACAGTGGCTCTGTAAAGTTATATGGGGATTGTGGAACAGGCCGAGGGGCGAGCACCTTGGGACAAACGTGTTCTGAAAAGTCCACTGGTCAGTTTGGCTTGCATTCTATATACCATATCATATAAACACAATTGCAGTCAGCAGCACTATTTTCTGATGATACTTTTTAAAACCAATGTTGGCTTATGGTTTGCATTTTCAGTACATAGTTGGCCACTTAAACATGTAATCTAAAGACTAAATATACAACTTTTCAAACTCTGGAAAGGAAGACTCTTGCCCTAGCAGCAAAAGACTTCACCAGTATCTATTTGATTGCCTGCCTAAATTTATTCTGACCAAGGGATGGAATGGACTGGGAGATTGGGACTGCATTATTATGTATAAAATAGATAATACTACTATGTATAGAAGGGATAACTAATGAGAACAGGCTATACAGCACAGGGAGCTCTACTTAATGCTCTGTGGTGACCTAAATGGGAAGGAAAGTCAAAAACAGAGGGGATATACATGTACGTATGGCTGATTCACTCCACTGTACAGCAGAAACCAACACAACATTGTAAAGCAACTATAATCATAAAAATTTTTAAAATATATTCTGACCAAATAGGAGTAAGCCATTACTTAAAAAAAAAAACTAACATTCAATTAATTTTTCATTATCTAAATTTTGCCTTTCAGTTTTAAATCTAGTCTGATAAATAATTATCACAGACATGCAGACTTTAGCTGAAAACCAGGATATGATTTAAAGACATCAATAAAACTTCAGGCTGGCATGACTGTATACACACAGCCAGAATTTGTCCATCATTTTAAACACCTTCAAAGTTAAGTTTTAAGACCTCTTTTAAGAAAACACTTTAAAAACTTTACTTAAGGTGATCAAGTGAGGAACAAGTTTGTTCTTTCCCCTCTTTTTCCTGATCGAATCCATCTTAATTCTTCAACTGTTTAAGTTCAGGTTTCCCAGGTTTCCCAGTGTTAATATGAACCTGCTTTAAGGTCCTAATCTGTTTACATAGTCAACTGATACAACGCATTCTTAAAGTGCCAAATATGAACCTAATGGCTTATCATATCTTATTTACTAAGTTATGAAAGTAAAAATGTTACTCGCTCAGTCGTGTTAATATGTATATACAGAGACACAGATACAGAATTGTACTACCTTCAGTCACTTAATAGAATCATCATTTAAAAAACAAAACACTGTACTCCAAATGGTTTACTGCAGATGTCACAAACTGGCAGATTCTGCCAATAGGTGTATTTGAGTTAAAATGTCTTAAAACATGAATTTCACCTACCAACATGTGCAAATCATGTGTGTGCTAAGTTGCTTCAGTAGTGTCTGACTCTTTGTGACCCTATGGACTTTAGCCAACCAGGCTCCTCTGTCCATGGGATTCTCCAGGCAAGAATAATGCAGTGGGCTGCCATTTCCTTCTCCAGAGGATCTTCCCAACTCAGGGATCAAACCCACAGCCCTCGCAGCTCCTGCATCGCAGGCAGATTCTTAACCAGCGAGCCACCAAGCCCCACTGGTGCAAATCATGGGATGCACATCAGTCCAGATTTCCTGCTTCTCTTAGAAGAAAAAATTCAGATGATGTGGAAACCTAAACTGCTTTCCACACAATGGCTGCAGCTGAAGATTGGCTTAGATGGGACATATGTTCTCTTAATTCATTGTAGTTCACAGGGGCCCATTGAGCCCATACCTGCTTGGAGATACTGAGTAGCTACTCCCACTGGGATGCAACAGTGGTTTGTGACAGAGATCTTGGTCACTTATATTGTTTGTCAAATTGTTGCATGAAGACAAGTGGCCAATTTCAAGAGATAAATTAGGTCCCTAACAGGCAGAATCTTTTTTTTTTTTAAGAGGTACACAGTTTTCAAGAGAACTTTCAAACCTACTCTCTTCTCATAAAAATCTTTGAAACTGGAACACAAGCTATTTGACCTTGAGGCAGTAACTGATGAAAATAATAGTTACAGACTTGGACATTACTTATTCCATATATGATACTTTATGAAGGATCACAACCCATTCTGAAAATATAAAACAGCTGAGGCATTCTTGCCTTATGTTTTTAAAAAGATATAACAATAATACATTTCCTAAATAGTCAAAAATCATTATCAATGTTTCCACAAAAATATACTAAATTTCAGAGCAAAATGGAGCAGTAAGTGATACGGTCATTTTCCCTCCCTACTCAATGAACTTTAAAACTTCATTTCAATCATCTATTTATGGAAAACATAAAAAGGTAAAAACATTTTTTCTAAGCTAAGTATTTTCCATAAAAATGACCATTTGACTTCTAAAAGCTATTTTTAAATGGGTTTTATTCCTGTTATTAATCAGAATCTGATTTGAAATAAGCATTTTCATAAAATAATGGTACTAATAGAAATAGCAAGAACTGTAACATAGGAGTGTGGAGAAGGTTTTTATTGAAGAATTTAAAGGTCAAAATATGGGAATAGGGCATCACAGCACTATACAAATGTATACTCTACACAAATGCCTGTAGTCACTAGGCATTATACTCTGGAGTTCACATAAGTTGACTCAACCAGCTTTGTTGATAATCAGTTCTTAACACAGACATAATGTTCCTTGAAAATATAACCAAGTTGAAGACTTACTTCAGTTTTATTGTATAAGAGATTTAGACAAATTGATAACTCACCTTTCTGTGGACTCTACCTGAGGATCTCAGTTTCTAGAATCCATTAATACGGCCTGGTTTAGGGTCCAGGTGTAAGTGTGGTCGCTCGGTCATGTCTGACTCTCTTGACCCTATGGGCTGTAGCGTGCCAGGCTCCTCTGTCCATGGGATTCTCCAGGCCAGAGCACTGGAGTGGACAGCCATTCTCTTCTGCAGGGTATCTTTCCAACCCAGGGACTAAACCTGGGTCTCCTGCATCGCAGGTGGATTTTTTACCAACTGAGCCATCAGGGAAGCCCAGATACTAGGATGGTTCACCTCAAAAGTTATACTAAGTTTTTGGTTTATAATTATATTTAAGCAAAACTTCCTACAAAAAGTGACAGAATTTTAACTCCTGATTTAACTTTGACCTTTCTCCTGAAAATAATGGCTGAGATGACATGTTCTAAAGCCAATCTTTTAACTAGCAATAATAATATGAACATCCTATTCTAGCATTCAAAAGTTTTCTTGATTGATGCTGTCTCATCAAAACTACTCATAAATATATTGTACACAAATTTTATGGGGGGGGGGGGAAATCACCAGCATTACATTATATCCACTGGAGGGCACTCAGTGTGACCAAAGCATGCAATGAAAGCATGCCCTGACGCTATTGTCACTCAGCTGCATCAGGTTTGAGGAGACTTGGAGGCCGGAGAATAATATCTTTTAAAAGAAAAGATGCTCACAATTAGCAAGGATAGTTAATCTCTAAAAAGGGTTCCACTGACTCTCTTATAAGAGCTTCTTTTTCCTTAGGGAGCAGATTTAAATACATGCTTCAGGGATACAGGGTTCAGGCCTCAACAGAAGTATCCAGATTTCAAACTTGGTCAAGCTCAGACTTGCATACAACACAAAAGCAGCATTCTTAAGTAAACAGAGGAAATAAAGAACTTTCTCCAGAGTTTAAGTGATCAAGAGCTACACAAGGTAACTCCTCATTTTCAAGCAATACAAATCACATATTTTCCTTTCCCGGAACTTACAAAGTATATATTTATTTTAGCCCATTAGCCTAGTTATCTATCAAGACACAATTAGAACAGTATTACTTAAACAACAGTCTGTTAAAGAATGAGGACTGATTCTGCAACTCAGTCTTCTCTCAATGAGGGTCCAAGAGGCAAAAGATACAAGCTGTGGACTAACCAGAAGTAGCTACTAGTCTGTGTTTTACTACTTACTTCTAAGATATAGAAGTGTTTTTACTCGAACTGTTTCAACAAAAGATACCGTATTCCCAACAAAAAGAGAGCTACAAGAATACAACTAAGTCAGTACAACTAGTGTTATCACAACCAAAGTCACATGTCGACATGCAGCACGAAAGAATTGTTAATACTTTTTATTACAAGTTTGTCCTGCTCTAAAAGCATTCATCCTTTCTGTCCTGGGCTGGCAATCAAGCATGCTTCCAACCAAGCTCAAAGTACATACTTAAAATTTACCACCTACTCCTCTGCAGTTATTATCAGCAACTAGCAAACCATAAAAAAGAAACAAAATCTCATTATAACTGGATGCTGTATTGTTTCATTTCAATAACACAAAAGTTTCATTTGGCTGAAGATATTACAACCAACCTATTTCTGGGATTTTAATTTCACTGCTACTTACAAGTATAAAAGAGTGAGATTCAAATTTTTGAATTCTCCGTGTCCCTAGTTTCAACAATACTCATGCTCCTCTTTCCACTCCTCCCATCTTTCCACTCCTCCCAACAATGAAACAGGCTGTCTGCAGATAGCTTTCCCAAGAACCAAATCTCAAAACACTCTTAGAGAAATTAGCCTACTTCAAGTTTTCTCTTCCTATTTGGGGAGTGGAGGAGGGAAGTGTCTATGAAAACAAAAATATACGACTTCATTTATATGGATAATTTTATTCCATTTATCACTAGTAACCATAAGAAGCTCAATTTGGTTTCAGTTTTAATATTGGAATCTACATAATTATCTTGGCAAAGGATATGTTTCAAAAGAAATAAAACTTCTGGACACTTACTGACACTTGAACACTACTAAATGTTTTACTTTTTTAAGCCACTTTTTAAAATTTGGTTTTTCTTGAAAGCAATTTTAAACGACTGCTCTAGCTTCTGGGAAAATCTCAAGCCTAGACCTCCGCAAGGACTCTAAATTACATGCTATACTAACTTTGTAGCAGTTTTTTAATTTCCCCCTCAAGGACTTCAGACTTGAATAGTCTCAGCATTCCTTTAATCCTATAGAATAGTCTCCTGGAAGTTTTTCAAGTTACTGTTGCAATCACTTTAGGGCCTTGTACATGGCCTTCAGAACAAAGACTAGGTCAAAGTAATGAATACTGGACGCAAATTAATCAAATTTTGTGAAAAGATATTCGCAAACATTAAAGGCACCTTTTTTTTTTAACCCAGAGATTTGTGCGCTTAAATGTAAAAATAAAATAACTGTAGCAGCCGCCTTAGTTCAGACCAAAAAAAATGCCTCCTAAACAAAAGTTTGTCACTAATCTAAGCAGATATTAAACAGAAACATTAAAAAAAAAAAATTTCAAGCTATGTCCAGTATCTCTTAAGATAACACGTTAACAGGAAGATAGCCGAAGGTACTGAATGTACACCAAGAGACAGAATGAAACGGCTTCCCAAGTTCCAGACAAAATACTTTATAACTTAGCCATCTGAAAAACAGCAGCCCAGACTATCAAAGGCGAGCCGTCTCTTCAAGCTGCTGTCTAGTCTAAGCCACCACTATTCACGACACAAAGCTCTCGTTTCACTAAAACCACTCCTCGATTTCCTTTTGCCGACCTCTGCATACCAGCAGACCAGTCTCCCTTCATTCACCACTCACAAACCCGGGGTGGGGGTTGGGGGAGACCACAGATGTCTGGAAGATACAAAGTAGGAGACAATGCTCCCTCCAACACCGAAAAGAAAACGAAGCAAACAACTACTCCCGACTGGCAAAGCTTTCAAGTTTAGTGGACTCAGGAGAAGGCTGTGAAAAGCGAACTTCGAAAGTCTCAGTTCCAAATCCTCTCTCCAGGCAAAACAACGGAACGAAGTTGCAACGCCTGAATTTCCTGCGGGCCATTTCATAGCGAGGGGAAAATTCACCCCGCTGGAAAGTGCTCTCAAAATCAAGTTTAGTTGCCGTGAAACTATTTGAATAAAGAATCTCCAGGAACACAATTCTCGAAGCAGTCTCAGGCTGAGTCCTGTGGGTCACTTGATAAGAGACAGTAAGCCAGCCGCCCTCGCCCTTATTTTTCCCAGGACCTCCCTTGCACGCCCGCTATCACTCACCTGCACCGTACAAGAAAATATAGGTGCAAGATATGGATTTTTATCTGTGCAAATCCTCCTGGCGCATCGCACTGTCTGCACTAACAGTTTGGATCCTCTAAGGTTTAAAGTTGCTCCGATTTAAACGAGCGCACTCACACCGGCAAGCCATTAAAAATCACTAACCTCTTATTAACCCTCGAAAAAATTCGTCCTTAAGCACGAAAGAAGGAACCTGGAGATAGGACCTCACGTGGCGTCCCAGGCCCAGCGCCCGCACCCCAACTCCCCGCGGAGGCCGGGAAGGCGGAGTCCCCCGTCCCCACCCCGCCCCCCACCCCGGCCCCGGCGCATCCCGAGGCGCAGGGTCCCTCCCCCAAACTCAGCCGCGGCCTGAGCCCGGGACGGAAACCACAGCCCCCTCCACCCACCGGCCCACCCCGCTGGCCACCCGACCTCCCGGACGCGCCCTCGCGGCGCCCCCTCCCCGAAAGCGGCACCCCCGGGGCCCCCAAGGAGCCGCGCGACCGGAACCGGGCCCGGCCGCCGCCCTCCGCCCCCCGGGCGCGGTCCGCCTCTGCCGCCTCGCCGGCGCCCCCAGCCCACACCCCCCGCCCCTGCTCCCCACCCCGGGGCCTCGGGCTGCGCCGGGTCCGGCTCCCAGCCGCCGCCGGGACCGCGCGCCCGCGACGAAGTTTGGCTCCGAAGCGGGAACGGGAGCAGCCCCAGATGGGTAAGGGAAGGAGCGCCCAAGCACCTCAGGGGAACAGGCTCCTCCCGCGGTGGGAGTCCAACCGTCCTCGGCCTGCGTTGGCGGCTCGACGGGGACCGGAGCTGCTCCTCAGACCTTGCTCCGTCTCCGCCTCCCCTCGCTCTTCGCTCCCGGGGCCAGGCTAGCGCGGCTGCCACAGACCGAGAGGCTTAAAATGGCGCCGCACAAGGAGCTCTTATAAGTCGCGCAGATTCACTGTATCCTGCCGCCAGCGGCGCAGCGCGGAGCGTTCCGCCACGCGAGGACAAGGGGCGGGGCGCGGGCGGGCGGCGGAAAGTAGTCCCCGCACCGCGGAGCCGCCCGCCGCAGCCGCCGCCACCGCCGCCGCCGTCCGCCAGCCCGGGGCAGGGGCGGGGCGCCCGCGCGCTCTCCGGGCGCTCTGCCAGGTTGAGGCCGGCGCTGCCCCGCCGCACGGGACTGGAGGGCGGCCCGCCAGGGCGCGGTAGTCCGAGTCAGGGAGGCGCGGGTCTCCGCGAGCCGGGGTGGGCTGGGGGGTGTCACTGTCCCGAACCCGACGCCCCGGCCTCGCGCATGCCCCGGGCCATGAGAACTGATGCGGGGCTGGCTGCGCGCTGCCGGCTACCCGCGGGAGGCGGCATCGGGACCCCGGTCCGGCGGGGCAGGCGGCACACGTCCCGGGAGGGTGGAAGTTCAGGGCCGGGGCGGCGGCGGCGATGCCGGAGCTGAGGTCTGGGCCCCCCCGCTCTGGACTCTGCCGGGCGCCGCCGCCGCCCTGCTCCCGGTCGGGGGACCCCGGCGCGTTCGTGCTTCCGCTGTCGTTGCGGTCTGGGCCCCAAGCTCTCTGCAGGACTTGGCTCGCAGCCGAGCCGCCCATCACCCCAGAGCCCCCCACGGTCCTGATCGTGGATCTCGCATCCCTACCGGCTGTTCATCTCGAATCTGGGAATGAAGTACCCGGCAGAGCTGCCGGCTTTCCCCGCTCGCGAAGACTGCGAACTCGCGTTAGGATAGGCGCCTGCCCGCAATTCAACAAGTCCTCAGGAGTCCCTAACTGAACAAATGACTGACAGACATGGACTAGCTCCACAGCCCTGTCATCTAGGTTAATTCTTACAGATCCCATTTTTAACTGGCTCCACTTTGCTACTAAGTATCAATATATTGGGGGGATGGATTTTTCTTTCATTCTAAGTTCATTTCTAGGGTATTACTTATTTGAGAAATCCAAGTTCGTTGTTTATGGAAAGAGCTCTCCATTAGGCAGCTTCTAATTTTTAAAAACTCATTTTCTATTCTTCAAAAAATGTTCTAATTCGTTTGAATAGGCTGGAGTTGGGTCTTCTTTTCCCTTGGAAATCTCTCCATTGTAATCAGCAGGTTTGGTGTTTGTCAAAGCTGAAACAATTATGATCAATCCACTTCCTCTAGTCTATTGTTAGATGCTTATTTTTCCTCCAAAACAATGGAGAGAGTACAAAAAGCAACAGTGAAAGTTATCTTGAGGCTTTTATCCTTGTAATTAATGCATGCAAACAATAGGTCTTTATACATAGGTACGGCAGGAAACCCTCTCATTCAGTTGTGGAGTAGCTTATGCAGTTTTAGGCATAGCTAATGCTTCAGGGCCAACATGTTCTTTAAAAATTCAGTTTTCCCCCTATCTTAATGATATTTTATTATATACCAGTGATAATGTTAACTGCTGTCCATCACCATAGCTCTAGTGGGCCCCTGCAGTGGAAAAAGTCCGCAGACTCAAACGATGTACAGTGAGATCCATTGTCTACAATGACTTTCTCATTTGTGTCTTTGCTAGTAGTTCTGTAGAATTAAGAGTAGAGGATGGTTGTGGTTAATCATCTGGTCATAATTTGAACAGATTGAGCAGAAAAAGATACTTTATCAAAGCAGTGTTCCTAATATAAACTTAAAAGTATCGATGGCATTTTTCAGGTGCTGATCCCCAATTTTAATCTTCATATATGGAGTTAAAGAATATGCAGTTGATTAAAGTCATATATGTAAAATCAGATGACTAATAAATATTAATTTTTTAACAGGTGTCCTTTTTCTGTGTTCAGTTTTTGCTTTTTGTTTTGCTGAACAAGGCACACCTTTAAAACTGATTAAGAAATATTTACACCATTAGAACATCTAAAGGATAAAAACTCTCTTATATTCTTGTTTCTCTTTTTAGATGACAAAATAATTGAAGCATTTGTCTATAATTTAGATATCTTAATCTAAATTTATAATTAATATTTAAAATCCCTAGTAATACTTGAAGCAAACGCATGTTAGTAAAGGAAATGTAAAATTTTGCAACAATGCAGCAAGCTATTTTTCGCATCAGATTTAAGTGTACTGAAGGACTACTGGGTAACTAGCACTCAGACAAATTAGTTGAATTTAACAAATTGCTCTGAATTTTTATTTGCTTATCCCCCCCAAATAAAATTGTTCCAATTGTCTCACCAAAAATATGAGATGAATAGCTTCTCCGAAATGAAGACAAATATTATCATTAAACCAACAAGAAATACAAGCATCAAAATACCTGAGGAGTTGGTGAAATGATTTTGTAAAAATGATGTTTAACAACTGAACTTGGGTCATACATTCATAAAAAATACTTGGTTATCTTCTTACACATTTTCCTTCCAGAGCCAGCCACTTGAGTTTGACGTAAATTAATCCATTTTGTGAAACTGCAGAGGACAAATGGTCCTAAATTTCAGGCTGTGTTCCTAGAAACCAAAAGGGTCTCCAGCTGGTTTAACAGAGAAAGTATTGCTTGTCATGATATCAGACCGTTGGCACACCCAGCAGTGGCTCCGTGGAAGCTGAAGGAAGGTACAGCGTCCCTTCACTAAAATATATGCCTTTGAATCACCTTTTAGGCAAAGAAAGAAATGCCCAGATTGTTTCTGCGCTTCGGACAGAAACGCTGATCAAGGCGACATTGTCAACAAGGCCCGTTTACTTTTCAAGATGGTTAAATCTATCAGATCCACTAATTAAACATTTATTGAACGCTAAAACAATGAGCTTCCTTTAGCGAGAAAGAAATGGATGCCTGGCTCCTTTTGATGAGGACCCCTAAATGAATGTATAATTGTGATTGTTAATAAGCCCTCCTTGAAACAGAAACAGTAGAAAACAGTGAGACAAGGGTGTGGTCTCTTCTGGACAATCTGAATCTCCTTGGGAAGAATCCTCTCCCCGCAGAAAGGTAAGAGGAAATAATATTCCATACGTTTATAAACAATGAATGCCAACTCTCTAAGAAGGCTGGCTCAAAATTTTTCTTTTCAGACAACCTGCAAAGACTGGACAAAAATTAGAATCAGCCTTTTCATTTAGCAGTTCATCAAGTAGGCTCTTTATGGATTGGGGCTTTTGATTTGCAATCCATCATCTCAGGGTTCAGTGTTATCTTTTGATTTCTTTCCAGCTGAACAGGCTAAGTAGTTGTAAATACCCCATGTCAGACTACATGGTTGGCTATTCTTGCACACAGAAGTCATCTAGGAACCCACTGGGCAAGTTCGGCAGAAAGTCACCGTGGAAAGCTTGTGTCTGGTGTGCACTGCAGAACCAGGGAGGGGCAGTGGAGGTGGTGGGAGGCGATGGCTATGGTGGTGGCATGGCGGCAGCCGTGGTAGTTATGTGCATGGCCACTTCAGATGTGCCAGGCACACTTTTGGTGCTTGGAGTTATGTGTTCTGCAGGCCTTCAACAGTCTTTGCCATACTAAGGAAGTCCTTTCTAATGCTACCATAGATAGAAAGTGTAAGGAGAAGCAATGGAGACATCATCCATGATATTCAAAGAGCACAAAGGTATGTTTCTCAATGTTTCTAAGAACTAAAACAAATACCGCTGCATTGCTATGAAATCATGCTTTGGAGACATAAACCCCCCTCCCCACAAACACACACATATACACCCACCCTCCTCTATTAAAAATTTCAAAATGGTTGCAGATATTTCATTCACGAGAAGGTTAAAGGCGTTTCCCATCGAAAGAAGGATTAACTTACCGGAGGATTCTGGGACTGCAGATGTATACTGCGGCAAAATCCTAAATTCATCGAAAAAAATCATTTCTGGACTCCAGCTGCTAAAAATAATAGAATTATAGTAAATCATGGATAAGATTATAACATGCCATTTTCACATTCCAAACTGTTCAGGAAAAAGAAAATAATTCTTTTCTTTCAACTCATTTCTTAAACAATGCAAATTTTAAAGTAGCTTTTTCTTTCCAGAGCATGCAGCGCCATGAAATCGATAATTTTTGATCTTTCGGTTAGTAGGCAACATGGTGAGCTATTGCAGGGACTGCAGGCAGCAGACATGTTCTTGTCAGCTAAAAAAAATGTTCATATTGTTTTTGAATCCATTGAGATTTGTAGATGTGATACCACCGGGTTTTTTGTTTTAGCTTGCACTTAGGCTATAGGGACGCAAACCCTCAGTTTATCGACATATCCAGGTCTATCGCTTTATATATATTAAAAACAGGGAGTCTTACTGGATCTTAAACAAAAAATTATGTAAAAGGAGTGGCTGGTGTGATTATAATCCCATCATGCAGGGTCCACGGTTCCCATTTAGTGACATTTCGCAGAGGGCAACTTCTTAAGAACATTCCCGCTGTGCAGAGTGAAAAGCATGAACAAACCAAAGACAGAATTCATCTGTGTTTATAGTTTACAAACAATGAAAAACCTACTCTTTGTATGCCTTTTTTCCCCCACCTTATTATTTCATGAAAACTGCAGCATTTTCCCCACCCCCATGCAAACACTCACCACCCCAGCACTGCAGTATTCCGTCCCTCTCCTGCTTCTCCTTCGCCTTCTTTTTCGCTTTCACAAATTCTGCACGCGCCATCTTTGTGTGGGGTGATTCTTTGCTAATTTCAGTTACCCATTCTCTCACAAATCGGTTCAGAAATAGAAAATGATAGTGTGCTGTGGGGCTTAATTTGCCTAAATTTCTTCCAGCCTTCCCTTCTGACACAGAGACATGGGAACAACGGGGCGGGGGGTGGGGGGGCAAAAAAAAGAGAGAGATTTCTATTATTGCCATAACCTGTTGTATACAGTGGTGATAAAAAAAAATATTATTAACATAATAGCAACAGCTGCAGCCTAAATAGAAGCTATGAGATAATTAATGTGCTACAACAAATTAATTTGCTGCAGGTGTCTCTGCTGCGAACTGAGTAACCCATGCCATAGAAAGTCTAAATAAAATGATTCCCCCAGATTA
Source organism: Giraffa tippelskirchi (assembly GCF_054371585.1). Taxonomy (NCBI): domain Eukaryota; kingdom Metazoa; phylum Chordata; class Mammalia; order Artiodactyla; family Giraffidae; genus Giraffa; species Giraffa tippelskirchi. The sequence goes on along the minus strand of NC_137283.1, from coordinate 13,288,008 downwards.
AAAAAAAAAATACAGAGCAAAATGTCTTGTTCAGTAAATATTATGCGTGCCTATCGTAAAAAAAAACCTCCCCAGCCCCTTTCCCCCATCCCCTACCAAGATATCTCAAATGGTTTAGTCATCTGTGGGTAAGTGTGCAGTTGGATTGGTGTGTATGTGTATAAGTGTGCATGTATACAGGTATATATTGCTTTCTTAAACATATGGAGGTCTGATGCTATGTCTTAGTTGGAGAATGTATGGACCAGCTATAGATTTCTTTTTAAAAATCAGCAATAGTTCATAATATTTAAGAACTCGATTGGTTTTAAAGCAAAAATTAGTGTATTCATGTGTATAGCCAGAAGGAAAATAACAGGGTTGAGCTGTAGCCCATCTTTTAAAGATAATTAATGTCTTTTTTAAAAATCATCTTACAAAAAAAGGAAATGTGTTTGTAGTGTGGCACTCTTCATTGTTGAAAAAGAGAGACTTTTTTTTTTCTTTTAAACTCTCATTTGCTGTCAAGTTGAGTGTTTATGGAGAATGGTTGCTGGTTATATCACAAATGTGTTCCAGAAATACACTGAATCAGAGAGGGCAGTGTGGACAGGGCCTGGAGAAGGTCACAGTGCCAGAAGCAAATGTCCATTTTCTGTTTTGCACCACTCAGCAAAAAATAACTGTAAGCCTAGAAAAGTGGGAGAACATGTAGATTGATTTTTTTAACCACTTGACAAAAAGAATTCTCTTTGAGTAAGGATACAGTCATTTCTGAGTTTTCTCCCAATAATGCTACTGAAAGAAATGACATTTCTGTTTTCACTGCAGGCTTAGTTTGTTGTTTGTTTAAAACCCAAAAAAATATAAATGTTGTCACTGATATAAATTTTCAAGGCTGTTGGTTATTCAAATTTTTTTATTGGATGATCTTAAATTTTAATTCTAAATCTTACAATAAAGTAGACTAGTTTCTTAAACAAGGCATAGATCTTTTAAATAGCATTTTGATTTAGCTTCGCAGAAATTTTATTTCTAGGAAAGGATATAAAATTATTGAAACAGAACACTGTTCCAGGTATATCCAGAAGGGACACAGCATTTGCATGGGTTTTCGTTTAAATATATTTTGCTTTTCACATTCTTTCAGGTGGACCACGATACTCTGCGTCACCACTGTTCTCTAGACAAAAGTCCTGTGTATTTGTCACACCATCTCTCATGCAGTGACGGACATGCATTTTACTCCATCTTCCTTTTGTTTATGCTAAAGCATTTTCTTCATAATCCATTTTCAAATCTGCCCATATTTTAAATTTACATTTATAGAATTTGAATTGGGAGGGGAGAAATAGAAACAAAGACTGTATTGTTTCTCTCGTAAAAAAGAGGAGAAAGAAATAGCCAATTCTCATAAAAATGAGAAAAGTTGATAAGTATGAAATAAATCCATCTCCTCTGGGATTTTCCAGTAATTTTTTATGTTAGCCGACTGTGTCGTTCCACACAAATGGACCTCTCTGAAATCATATAGTTTTGTATTTGTAAAATCAATTAGAGAAAGAAAAAACATGCTTTAATTTCTGTTGCTTCAAGGGATCATCCATTCAAAATATTTTTCCTTCCACTATAAACTGTATTAGAATCTAAGCTATAAGAAATCAAGATTGTAAGTGTCTCACACACATATTCCTCTTTCCTGTGAAAGTTCTCTTTGCATAGCATTACGATCCCGATTCTTTCAACCTTTGCTCATATGACTTAGTTTTCAGAACCCGTATTCTTACATTAGAATGAGGAACATTGTGCAGGTTCTAAATAGTAAAAAAAAAAAAAAAAAAGGTTGTTGTAAACCAACTCATTTGGGGGTGGTTTGTTAAGGAGAAAAGCTAACTAATATAGCTAAGATGATTCCATATTTGTCTTGTTTTTAATAATCACATCATATTGCAGGTTTAGCCTGAGCTTGTCTTCTAAAATAAAAATGTCTAAATATTTTAAATTATGCCATTTGATTAGGAAAATAATTTGGGGGCATAAGCTCTCTAGATGTCTATTTATTTAAATTATATAATGTACTGCTGTCAATATATATATTAAATATCAATGAAGCTTGGTTTCTTTTTTAGGATAAAAGGTCAATATAGTAGTTGCAGTTGTTTTATTTCCTAATCCCAATAGATCCTCACAGGCACCATTTGGGTTATATTCACACTATTGAGGGCCACTCTTCTAAAACTCTGAAATCTTTCACAGAATCTGCCTTAAAGCTTTGCTTTACCTATTCTGAATGTGTGTGATTTGTTTTTTAAAACTAACTCAGCTTTATTACTCATAGTTGCTGATTGTTACAGAATCCTTTTGCGAATTATAAATTGATCTTTTCTATTAACTGAGTTTAAATAAACCCCATTTGGTCAAAACCACCATTCATGTGGTTTTTTTCCTAGCAAATGCACCTGGAATATATACTGATTTATGAGATCTCTTGCATCACTGTTTTCTCTAGATACTAAATTGTTTTGTGTGTATGTATCCCATGTCTTTCTTTTCTTTATGTTTTAAGAAGCAGGTGCTAATGACATTTTCAACAAAGAGGATGAGGATGGCTTTTCAATGTCAAAGAATTCTAAGATACCTCACATGACAGTAGCTGTACTTTTAGTATCTGTTGATGAAGAATCTGCATAATAATAAAAAGCTACTATAATATTAGTAATGTTTTTAAACAAATTTATGTTTTATTAACCACTGTGGAATCTATGTGAATGTGAATACTAATCACAAACATATACAGAGGACTCATTTTTCAGTGGACAGATGATTCTTCCTGCCCTTCTGGGGTATTCGGGCCCTTGCTTAACTTGGTACTAAGAAAGGCCCTGCAGGAATGAAAATAGGAGATGCAAATCCCACTCTGTGGTGCACCACTGCAGCAACCTGGACAGACCCTTCAACCTCTCTGAGTCCTGGCATCCTCTTAATAGTGGCAGTAAAAACAGTGGTGGTGAAAGTCAGTCATCCAAATGGTAACTTCCATTTACTCAGGTTATAAGCTAGATAAACAGAGCTGGAATTTGAACTCTGTACTGTCCAGTGCAGTAGCCATTCGCTGTGGCTGACTATTTAGATTTAAGTGAAATAAAGTTGAAGTAAAATTAAATTTTAACTCCTCAGTCTCATTAGCACATTACAAGCACTCAGTAGCCATATGCAGCTACCATATTGCACAGCACAGATCAAGAGCCATCACCGGTTCCATTGGGCAGTGCTGAACCAGCCTGACAACTGCAAAGACTGTACTTTGGTCACAGTTTGGATTTAGTTCTTCCTTCCCCATCCATTCTTTTACTCATCCATCCATTTAGCAAATGTTTACCAAATACCTACTACATGCCAGCCACCACGGTGAACACTGGGGAGTTTTCTCACGGTGCTGTTGTCAAGGGCAAATGTGATAGACATAAAAGAGCTTTTTAAGCGATTAAGTTTTAGATGAAAGATCATTTTAGGTTGTAGGTGCTATAATAGTAGGGCGCCACTTCATTGAGGGCAGGGTCTGTGTTACTCTTCTTGGAATCCTCTCTTCTCACCCCTACTCAGCAGGGTCTAGTACCCATCAGAAGTGAATGCAGAGCCTCCAATCATAGTGCATATGTGTCCATTTTTGTCTATCACTTTCTGAACCCTTTTCCTCAACCAGGGGCATTCATCAGGTAGTGTATTGTGGGCAGCATGGGCCATGGCAGCCCAATCATGTGCATGATGCCAGCGCTCAGCCAATCAGATTCTCTGCTTGGGACTTTGAAACTAGAGCAAATGACATGAAGAAGCAGGTTGAAATATTTTAGTGACTGCAGCAGTAAAGTCCACTTTCTACTCAACTCAGCTTAACTGGGTCTCTAGTGGCGAATCTTAAAAGCAAACTTTTTTTGTCCACCCCAACCCGACACCCCCTTAAGCCTCCTTCATGGGGTTGGTTCTACTGTTACCACTGATCCTGCATGAAGTAAGTACCCATGACCTTCCTGGTCTTTGTCATCTTAACAAAGTCTTCTTGTCACTAAGTTGCAAAACATGGTCTCAGTTTAACACTTCTATCTTCAGTCAAAGGCAAAAATTCTCCTCCTTGTCCCAGCAGGGGCTGTGAGGAGGGTGGCTTGATTCCTTCCTCACACTGAGGAGGGTTAAGAGGAATATGACATTTCTTAACAGATTGGTTACTGTCATCACCTGGCTTTTGCTCTCCAGGTCCTGTCAATGATTAAAGGTGGCCCTGTTGTGGACATTTCTGTGGGTTTTTGGAGCAACTCACCTGCCAGAGCACTCTGCCCCTCCCTTGGGTATGGAGCGACTCCAGCCCCTCTGACCTCCTCCTCAAGGATCTGCCTCCAGTCTCAAGCTCCCATCCCTTTCATGTTCTCACCTGGCCCAGTTCTGGGTCATCTGCTTTGACATTTCTGCCTGGTGACCTGCCCCATATCTTACGATAACATCTAAACGCTGTCCTATCTGTGGTTCAACTGCACTTTCTGGCCTGACTTCTGGCTCCCCAGGGACAGCAGAGGAACCAGGTCCAGTGGGGGTGGTGGCAAGTGTCCTCATCAGATGGGTCTGTAAGTAATGGTTCCCCGCCTCCTTGGGTTTCAGCTTTTATTTTGAACCTATTGCTTCTGCCTTCTCTGTGATATTGAGAACTATCCAATAGCCTTCAAATATGTTCTTTTTCTAGAGCTGGAACAAATGAACTTACTTACAAAACAGAAAGAAACTAACAGACTTAGAGAATGAATTTATGGTTGCTGAGGGAAAGGATGGGAGAAAGGGATAGTTAGGGAGTGGGTAACAGACAAGGGCCTGCTGTCTAGCACAGGGAACTCTGCTCCATGTTATGTGGCAGCCTGGATGGGAGGGGCGTTTGGGGGAGAATGGATACATGTATATGTATGGCTGAGACCCTCTGCTGTCCACCTGAAACTCGCACAACATTGTGAATTGGCTATACCCAAGTGCAAAATTAAAAAGTTTTTTTAAAATATGTTCTTTTTCTGCTTTAGCCAGCCAGTCATTTTCTATTTATTTTAGTTCAACACCTGCTCTGGTCAATGTTGCCACTGTAGTGCATCTTTGACTGTTGTCTGTCTCCCTAGCTTGTACCTAGTCACTGTATCGCTACTGTCTTTCACATGGCAAAGCAATGCATGCACCATGCAACACATTCAGACAAATCAGAAATCCGTAACACATAATTGTGCAAAAGTGCCACATAATTCCATGCCCCTCAGATATCCGTGTTCATCAGCATTGCTAAATTTAACTTTTGAATAATAGCTTCACATGTTTGAAATATATTTCACCCTATCCGCCAGTTACCATCACCACAACCCTCACCTTAACTCTCTTTTTAAAAATTTATTTATTTTTGGCCACACCAGGCAGTATGTGGGATCTTAGTTCCCTGACCAGGGATCGAACCCGTGCCCCCTGCAGCAGAAGCACACAGTCTTAACCACTGTACCACCAGGAAAGTCCGTTAACTCTCTTATTAATCTCTGCTGTATCCTGCCAGTTTCTCTATGCATATGTAAACAGATACAAGTTGGTATCATTTGTGTTCTACCTCCCTTTTTACACAAAAGATATATCATCTTCTTGCACTTTCCTTTTGTCACTTAACAATCCATCTTGGAAATGTCACCACATCCACTACTCAGAGAACGGCCTCAATTGTTTTTAAAGCTATAGAAAGACACATACTATAGGATATCATTTATATGTGGAGTCTGAAAAGAGATAACAAACTAGTGAATATAACAAAAAAGAATCAGGTTCACAGATACAGAGAACAAACTAGTGGTGACTAGAAGGGTGAGGGAAGAGGGGAGGGGCAACACAGAGTTCGGGGAGTAAGAGGTTCAACTGTTACCTATGAAATCAGCTACAAGGATGCACTGTACAACACAGGGAGTATAGTCAGTATTTTATAATAACTATAAATGGAGTATAACCTTTAAAAAATTTGTGAATCACTCTATTGTACACCTGTAACTTAACTAATATTGTACAGCAACTGTACTTTGAAAAAAAGCTGCATTTTAACTCTCCCCTTCCCAGTGATGGACATTAGATTGTGTCCAAGAGTTTGTCATTACAAATAGTGCTGCAGAAATCATCTTACACATGTGTCTTTTACGACAGCTGCAAACCTAAACTGTCAGGTAAGTTCCTGGAAGCGGGGCTGCTGAGCCAAAGGGTAAATGTACCAGGAGAGCAGTGCATGCACGCATGCTCAGTCATGTCTGACTCTTACGACCCCAAGGACTATAGCTGGCAGGCCACCCCTGTCCATGGAGTTCTCCAAGCAAGGATACTGGAGTGGGTTGCAATTTCCTTCTCCAGGGGATCTTCCCGACCCAGGGATTGAACCCGCGTCTCCCGCATCTCCTGCATCAGCAGGCAGATTCTTTTATCACTGTGCCACCTAGGAAGCCTAAATATTGTTGGGTTTCCAATAACTGGCGCTCCCAGTGTTGGAACAGTATCCAGTCCGTTCTCACCAGCAATGAGAATGCCTGTGACCTGGCAGCTTCACTGATGGATGGTCTGGGAAAGATGCTGCCGGGCCCCACCCATGCCCTCTGGGAGGTCTTCTCTAGACTACAGCTGCAACTCTGCCCCAGGGCTTTTTCCTGGCCTCGGGAAAGAGGCTTGACCTGTGTGCAAGCCTGGGGTGTGGACAGGGCAGAAATTCCCGAGAGTTCCTTCCCCACGAGCAGTCATCAGCCAGTGACAGGGAGTTGATGAATAAACACTCCAGCTTCTCATTCTTAGGGCTTCCCTGATAGCTCAGTTGGTAAAGAATCCACCTGCAATGCAGGAGACCCCGCTTCGATTCCTGGGTTGGGAAGATCCCCTGGAGAAGGGAGAGGCTACCTACTCCAGTATTGTGGCCTGGAGGTTTCCGTGGACTGTAAGAGTGGGACCGACTGAGTGACTTTCACTTCACTTCACTTCACTCCTCATTCAGAGGGGACAGCTCTGGAGGGTGTTTTGCACTGTCTCCACGGTTCTCCAATTGAGCTCCGTGCTTGCCTTCAGGACATACCATTCATAACATCCTTCTCTTTCCTCCTTACCTCCCTACAGGTGTTTCCAGCCCTCACCTCCAAATGAACTACCTACATTAAAATATTTGTCTTAGGATCTGCTTCTGGGAGAAACCAGTTGAACAGTCTGTCATCAGAATTTTGGAAATGTATAAATGATACCTCAATGTTGTTTGGATTTGCATTTCACTTGTGAGTGAAGTTGAACATAAATTCATGCATTTGAGCTATTTTATTTATATTTCTGTGAATTGATGGTCATATCTTTTGCCTATTAGTCTCAATTTCTATAAAAATCACGCTGTAATAGGAAGATTAGCTCTTTGCAATATGAATATTTTTCCAGTTGTCTGTTTTTTTCGTTTTTGTGTTTTCTTCTTTCCATCTCCTTTTATTTTCCTTCTTTTTTTTTTTTTTTGGCACCATTCAGAAGTTTTAATCTTTATGTAAACAAATTCATCAATCTTCTCTTTTGTCTGAATTTTGAGTCATGGTGAGAAATGCTTTTCTCCATTCCAAGTTATAGAAGAAGAATTACATGTTTTCTGATAATTCTTTTAAAAACTCTTGGGATCCAGTGGTTAAGAATCCACCTGCCAATGCAGGGGACACAGGTTCCATCCCTGATCAGGAAGATCCCACAAGTCTCAGAGCAACTAGGCCCACGTGCCACAACTACTGTGCTCAGACACTGCAACTACTGAGCCCAAGCACCTAGAGCCTGTGCTCTGCAACAAGAGAAGCCACTGCAACAAAAAGTAGCCACCACTTGCTGCAACTAGAGAAAGCCCTCTTGCAGCAACAAAGACCCAGGGCAGCTATAAATAAATAAATCTTTTTTTTTTTTTTTAATCATTAGTTTGCATCTTTAACCCACTGGAATTTATCCTAGTTGATATATTTTTTTTGAAAAAAAATTATTTATTTGGTTGCAGCAGGTCTCAGTTGTAGCGCATGGGATCTTTAGTTAGGATATTTAGTCGCAGCATATGGGATCTAGTTCCCTGACCAGGGATTGAGCACAGGCTCCCTGCCCTGGGAGCGCAGAGTCTCAGCCACTGGACCACCAGAGGAGTCCGTATCCTAGTGGATATTCATCAACTTTTACCTTTTACCTTCCGTGTGTTTTTCCTGCACTTTGACCTCTCCCAGAATCACCAGGACACTGAAACTGCCCTCAGGCTACTCTGAATGAGGTGTTGTGTTTCACTGCCCCAACCTGTTTCCTCTTGGAGACTACCATGGGTCTCTTGGCATCCCTCTTAACTTGGCCTTTACCTCCCTTATTAGCAGAAGAGTTTCCTGCTGCAGCATCTTTCTATCTGCAATAGCCTCCTGTATCTTTTTTCCTTACTGAGCCCATAGTTTATCTCAGCTCAGAGTGCATATTTTCTTCCTTTCTCATAGCTCTTCATGTTTTCCCTTTGGTTCTGTTCAAAATGGCAGAGGAACTTGTGTTCCATTTTCATGTGGACCTCGGCCCAATCTCTCAAGATTGCGGTGAGTTTTTCATTGCAGTCTCAAAAAGTAATGAAAACAATCGAGAGTGCCACAAATAATTTCATAAATCTGTGGGGTCCTTCTGCAACTCAGCACATTGCAGTGTACATTTTCAGTTTGTTTTTGTCTTGATAGTTGCTCACTCTTAGGGATAAAAATACAAAGATAGATAGATAGGTGGAGAGATAGTTATAGATAGATGGATAGAAACCTGATATATATAGATAGTTGGATAGATAGGAATAGATATAAATATAGATAGACATGATCTATATTCATCCATAGAATGCTAAGTCACAAAATTCACATCTGCACATGAACTTGATTAAATTCTGTTGTCTTAGCCAAAGTAGATAAACTAAAAGAATTTGACCTTTTTTTTATTTTTTGCTGTATTTCTGTTTGGCATCCCTCAGATTTGCTTCTAAAAATATTGCTCTTGCACTTCTGTCCTTTTTTATGATATTCTGAGCCCATTGTGCCCCCTAAATGTGAGTGAAGCATACTCCGTGATCTCTGACTTTCTTTTAATTAAGTAACAGCCACGGAGGGCCAGCCACTTCTTGGAATGAAAGACACTCATGTTCCGTCAGCCTGGTTAACTGTCCTACCATTGAATCAGAGACTCTGTTCAGTGAGAGAAAAGGAAACTGGCTATCATTCCTTCCTCCCGCGGGCCTTTTGGGCTCCTTCTGCCCACATATGACACAAAGAAAAAGCATCACCTCTGTTTACTCATGCCTCTGTGTGCTCCAAACTCTTATGCTTCGACCTGAGAAGAGAATATTCCTGCCTGCTGCCACTAAAATCAGGCAGGGGCTGCTTTCACGGATCCTCTCCATGGCCTTGCTATCTTTTTTTTCTTGCCCGAAACCAGGGGAGGGCAATGGGGTGGTGAAACACTCATCTCCCCCACGAGTCCTTCCTTCTTCCCGCCCGTCTGCCAAGTCATCTCTGTGGAAGCTTCCATCACAGATGGCTCCTCCGGCACCCCCACCCTCCTCATCAGAATACTCCTCCCCTGGGTGTCAGGAGCCGTGGGATTGTAAGACTCCATTATAATAAAGGTGACGATGAGAGATCTCAAGGAAGTCGAGCTCCAAAGTGAGGGAGGGAGACACATCAGAGGGAACGGGCTCCCGGAGCCTGGTAATGAGATGGAGACGACTTTTTCTGCTTATGGGTGAAAAAGACCAGGAAGTCTCTGAAGACAAAGCACATAATAATGTGATCACAGGGCCCTCCTAATGGGGCCGATGTGATGTGCAGAATACGTCTTCTTTTCGCTGCCTGACTCTCAGGTTCCAGAGGAAAGGGCTTCACATGGGTGTTTATTCAGTGGACCTCGCTCGGTCACACCACACTCCAGCCAAGATCTTTATTACACCAGAGTTACATGCAGGTATATGATTAATTGACTTAATAACCTTGAGTCTCTTAGGTAATTTTTTCTAAATTCTTTGTCTCAGAAGAATGAAAAAAATGTTTGATCAGACACACATTCCTTAGTAATGTTGTTTATTTCTTAAAGATTTGGTAACATGCTTAGCTGGATGCTCCTTTGCCCCTTTGCTTCTCCTAAAAGGTGGCTTTTTTTTTTTTGTCTTTCTTTTAAATAGAAGTGTATAAATTGGTTCAGCCAGCACGGCCAGCTTCCTGTGTAAAGGAGTGCCTGGTTTTGTCCAAGCTGGAATTTGGAGATGCAGGACCTCATTAGGAATGACCTGCGGTCCCCTTGGTGATGAGGAAGAAAGCTGGCCACACCTCTGCCCCATGTGCTCTGGAGATAGCTGGGGATGCAAATGCTCACGTTTCTCTTGGACTGTGACCCGGGCCTGACTTACTGCCGTGGCCTGACTGGGTTGATAGAGTCTTTCCTTTTTATTTTTTTCTGTTGATGTGCCTGTCGCTGAGTCTGATGATCAGAAAGGCAATCAAGTGCACCTCCCTAGTAGCCCAGTGGCTAAGACTCTGCACTCCCAATGCAGAGGGCCCAGGTTCGATCCCTGATCAGGGAACTAGCACCCACATTCCCCAACAAGGAGTTCACATGCCACAGCTGAAGATCCCATGTGCAGCAACTAAGACCTGGCACAGCCAAATAAATAAATATTAAAAAAAAAAAAAAAGAAAGGCACTCAAAGTCATGATTCTCCCAACCGCATGTAGATAATGGGGGACTTCCTAGAACTATTCTTTTCCAGAGGGTTTTCTGGATGTTTCCTGAAATTAGGGACTAGCGGGATGGTCCACCAGCCCTAAACACGTTCTGCTTAGGACTAAGGATTTCCAAATCCTTAACTGGGCATAAAGAATATGAATGGGTCTGGGGTTTCTTTTTTGACAGAAGTTTTACCTTTTTGATGAAAACTTTCTAAAGTTGACTGTGGTAGTCATCGCCCAATTTTACTAAATAGACTAAAAGTGACTGAATTCTACCTTTTAAATAGGGAAAGTGTATGGTATGTGACTTGTACTTCAACAAGGCTGTTATTAAAATGTATTCATAAACTTCCTTGTTAATAATTAATCCTATTCTTCTGGGGCCCTGTCCTTAATGAATCTAATGACAAGCACCTCTCAAGACCCACCTATGACTAAGTGCAAATGTCAGAAGAGATGAGCAGAGTCTGTGCAAAGATTTTTCCAGTGACAGACGCAGAAGCTCAGCGAGTTCTTACAAAACACTGTTATGCAACGCATTCATTTCAAAAGAGGGAATCTGAGTTTTGCATTACTTAGGTAGCCTAAGATTAATTTTTTTCAATGTTAGGGCAATATGCATGATCTTCTGGCCCCCACTGGCCCGTCACCCGCTATTTCCTGACTCCCTGGCATGAACATTCCCAGCGGAAATGTGGGGTCTCTCACGTCAGCATTTTCTCAGGGCCACTTCAGGTGGGGTCAGGACTCTGGAATGTCCTTAAATCCGGGGCTCTAGACTTCCTGTACCACTCCGCGGCCCCTCCCTTCACTTCAGTGTTGACCTCCAGGAGCAAGCCCCTGCATGTCTGTTATAGAAGCTGGTCCTCAGTCTAGGGGGGCCCACGTTGTCCATGTGCACAGAAACCCTGGGAAGACATGTGCCCACCCACACGGGGCGTGGCCCTTAATCAATGCCTGCGGGGTGCACACAGGGAGTGTTGAAAAGCCAGCCTCCCTGTCTCAGGTACAGACAACTCTGAGGCATCACTCATTCTCTGGAGCCCCTCCGAGGGCCTCTGTGAGGGATCCCACCTTTGCTTCATTTTCTCCCCTTCCCTGCTTCCCCACAGGTCTCCCCTGGAAGCATGTCCTCTAGAAACCCCCCGCACACCCATCCTCCCTGCAGAGGCTGGGAGCCCGAGCTAAGACCACAGTCCACATACCGGGCCCATCAGTGCAATGGCAGTAAGCGTGCCTGGACATGCTGCAGATGCAACTGGGCTCTGAGCCTTAACTGTGGGAATCCAGCCTTCCCCTCTGGAACACTGGAGTGCGTAGGCAGGCAACGGGTCAGTTGGGACTTGACAGAACCAAGAAGGAGGATGAGAAAGACACAGGCGTCCTGGAGCAGAGCCAGCGTTGTGGGCATGCCGTCTGTGCCATCACTAAGGGCTCTGCACTTAGAAGGACCCTGTCCCTGGTTTCATGATCTTACACTGTCATCTTGAAGTTCTCAGCACTCTTTGGAAAAGGGTCTTGAACTTTTATTTTGTGCTGGGCCTTGCAAATTACCTGGGCTTCCCTGGTGGCTACAGTAAAGAAGTCGCCTGCCAGTGCAGGAGATGTGAGAGGCGTGGGTTCAATCCCTGGGTCAAGAAGATAGTTTAGAGTAGGAAATGGCAACCCACTCCAGTATTCTTGCCTGGAGAATTCCATGGACAGAGCAGCCTGGCAGGCTACCATCCATGGGGTCACAGTCAGACACGAATGAGCAACTAGCAGTTTTATTTTCTTTTGCAAGTTACACAGCTAGTCCTAGTCCCTGTCTGACCATATCTGAGACTACAGACTCCTGGGAGTTGAAGGTTTCACAACCCAGCAAATGCCCTTTGGGCGTCTGACATTTGCAGTGTTTAGAGCTATGAGTATATGGGTTCCCAGATGCATACGTCAGAAACCCATTTGAGCCAGTTTCAGCAGAAAATGCATTTGTTCAAGTATATCAACAACCGAGAGATTCTGAGAGGTCCAGAGGAACAAACCTGAATGCCCAGTAGCAAAGAACAGTGGCCAGATTCTATCACAAATAGAAGACATCCTTGGACACAAACATCACATTTACATACCTGAGTGCAGGGCTCAGATGCGATCTGGAACCTTGGTCACTGGGAGCTAGCTGGCTACTTGGCTGCTATGCTCAGCATAATGGGTTCCATGTCTTTATCACATTAGCTTCCCAATCCAAGTCTCCAGTGGGTGTCCTGTCAGTTGAAGGCTGTCTCTTACCTGCGCCTGAGAAGCAAGAGGCATTCTAAATAGCTTGTCTCTTAAGGAGGCATTGGTGGGGGCAGAAGGGGAGGGGTGGGAATGTGGGATCATGAGCCAGGGAATTTATCCAAACACAGGAAGGGCATTTAAAGATATTAGGAGGCATCCAGGTGTATCCACCACCCACTACTTACATACATTGGAATTCTGCTGCTGACTGTGCACATAGGAAGTACTGGTGGCTCAGACGGTAAAGAATTCACCTGCAACATGGGAAGACCCAGATTTGATCCCTGGGGTCGGGAAGATCCCCTGGAGAAGGAAATGGCAACCCACTCTAGTATTCCTGCCTGGAGAATTCCACGGACAGAGGGGCCTGGCGGGCTATAGTCCATGGGATCTTAAAGTGTCAGACACGACTGAGCAACCAACACTCTCTCATAAATGTGGAATGAGTTGCACACACTCAGTGATTCGGTGGTTTCCTAGTGTGTTCCCCCTCAACTAACTCTTAGGACATCCTATACCTTATTGCCCTCTTGGGGCTGCCCCAGGCCCGTGTTTCAACCCCATGTCCCTGGTACTCTATTATTTCCCACCCACCTGGAATCCCAAACCAGGACAACATGGGTACATTTCTGCAAAGCAAAACAGAACCCTCAGGTTATAACCCTTAGGTTATAAGATGTTTGTTTACCTGGAGGCAGGTGGAAAGGTGCTTGCTGAATGTTGCTGGCTGCCACAAAGCCAATCTCACACACTCACTGCAGGTGGCAGGTAATAAACCTATTTTTATGCAAAAAAGGATCTCTTTGTTGCTAATAATTTTTATGCCGCTTCTAGCCCGTTCAGAGGGAGTATTTTTCAGAATCAGGTGTTAACAAAGTAATGAACCAAATAAAATGTACAGTTAGCAATTATCAGTTTCCTTTGATGCACCCGCCCTAGAGTTTGTTATTGCCGATGCGATGTAAAAGTTAAACAGGAGAACAAAAGAGTGCCTTTGGGAGGGGCATGAAATCAGCATTTAAAAACAACTGTTTCATCCATTTTGTACCTTCAGATTGAATACATTTATTTCAAAGGAGAGACTGGGGTAGACAAAGTGGAAATGGGAGGAGGGCCTGCGGTGGACACCAAGCTCCTCAAGGCGGGGCTTTTCGGCGGTTTTGGAGGAGGTTCTGGGTGGCCTGGGGGCTTCCCTGGTGGCTCAGACAGTAAAGAATCTGACTGCAGTGTAGGAGACCTGGGTTCGATCCCTGGGTCGGAAGATCACCCGGAGAAAGGAATGGCAACCTTAGGTTGCCACGGCTCTAGTATTCTTGCCATGGACAGAGGAGCCTGGCAGGCTACAGTCCATGGGGTCGCAAGGAGTCAGACACGACTGAGTGACTAACACTTTCATTTTCTAGGTGGCCTGTGGGGAGAACACCTTGGTGTCAGAAGGATGAGGTCGGGCAGCCATCAGCAGGGTCAGAATCATGTCTTACCCTTGAGAACACACAGGGTTTAGACAGGAAAGAAAAAAAGGGCTGTGCCTGGTCTCTCCCCACCCTGGGTTAGTTCGTGGGCTGGTTTTTCTGAAGCTTTACTACTGGTTGGGGAGGGGTTGGCATGAACCGGGGCTCCTCTGAGATGCTACTCTCTGCCCCTAGTTGGAAGGACTGCTAACGTTCATCCTCCCAGGGAGGGCAGGCATTGCTAGAGCCTTCAGTGTCCTTTAAGGGGTTGTGGCTCTGACCCCTGTCTCCCTGGGAATAAGCGAGGAGGGCAAGGGCTTCCCAGGTGGTGCTGGTAGTAAAGAACCCACCTGCCAATGCAGAAGACATAAGAACCACGGGTTTGATCCTTGGTCAGGAAGATCCCTTGGAGGAGAGCATGGAAACCCACTCCAGTATTCTTTCCTGGAGAATCCCACAGACAGAGGAGCCTGGAGAGTTATAGTTCACAGGGTCGCAAAGAGTCAGACGTGACTGAAGTGACTCAGCATGCATAGCATACATGGTAGGTGCTCAGCAGACACTTGCTGATCAAGGGCTTCTTCCATTTAAACCTTCGTCTGGGCTGCTTCCACTAGCGCATTCTGCCCCTCTCCATGCTACCCATCTGTCACTACGGCTTCTTAGAATTTTGACAAAGCATTAAAACAAAATGAAGTCATAAATCTTGAGCGAGAGGCGTTCTCTGGAATGTCAGGAATACATAGTCACTGTGCACAGACTGCCCCGCAGTCGGGGTCCACTCCTGCACATCCCCAGTCCTCAATCCCGACTCCCCTGGGCTGCCCAGGATGGGTCAGATTCCATGTGTCCACCGTGAAGGAAGCAGCCACGTACTTAGAGGTAGTTTCTGAATAACCTGTGCTGTGTGTTTCTGCTGACCTTAAATCTGAAGCCAGATAGACAAAAAAAAAGCCACAAGGATGAGACAGGCAGCTGGAGAGATTCAGATTTTAAGGCACCACTTGCGTCTAGGAAATCTCATCTCTGATTCCACGTGCCGATCTTCACGTCTAACACAGCGCTTCCTACTCGACCCTTCCCGCAGCTCTCCTTGTGCAGCATCCTCTGGGCTCTGGTCTCACCTCCTATTGTCCTCAGGAGATGACGAGGCTCTCTTCACATTGAAGGGGAGATACAGGATCTCACATCTCAGCTGCCATCCCTGAGATGTGGAACACACTCTTTCCCGCCCCTGGTGGAACCCTGGCAGTGGCCGTAAATTCACAATCAAACTCATTTCTGGGTATGTGGGAGGTGATTTTCTGAACTGAGATTCCTTGCCTTCAGCCTCTGAGATCAGAGCAAGCCTAAAGGAAATCAACCCTGAATGTCTACTGGAAGGACTGACGCTGAAGCTCCAATACTTTGGCCACCTGATGAGCCAATTCATTAGAAAAGACTCTGATGCTGGGAAAGACTCAGGGTAGGAGGAGAAGAGGGTGACAGAGGATGAGAGGGTTGGATGACATCACCAACTTGATGGACATGAGTTTGAGCAAGCTCCGGGGATTGGTGACGGACAGGGAAGCCTGGCATGCTGTAGTCCACGGGGTCGCAGAGTCAGACATGACTGAGCGACTGAACAACAACAAATAGAGCTTCCTCTTTTTCTCCCCAGATTTGTCAAGACAAGTTCTTCTAGTGGGCCAAGCTGCAACTCACCACCAAGATATTTCTGAATCTTTTCTCTTCAACAGGATGCCTACATCCTCCAAGGGGGCAGAGGGGATGCCAAGTCAGCTGCTCCTTACACGTGCAAGAAGTACACACGGAAGAATAAAAGCCACACTGTGCAGCGCCCTCCTCACGCTGCACTTGGAAGAGCTTTGGCTTCTGAAACCTAAGAAATATCACTGGTCCAGTGGTGTAGGGCACACCCATGGTTCCATATCCCGGCTCGGCCACTCTCCATCTGTGTGACCTTGAGCAAGCAACTTGACTTCTGGGACTCCAGCAGGTCCACTGTAAAATGAGGGCAATGATTGTACTGCCTTATAGAGGTGCTGCGAAGATGAAATGGGACAGGGCATAGCCTGGTACCTGCATCACACAGAAGGAGCTTAGTGGACATCAATCATTACCCCGTTACTCAGATTGGGCCAAGGAGAGAGACGAGACTTTCCTGTAAGCCTGGAATCCTGAAAGATGCTCTCCTGAGGGGCATATGAGCAGGGGCTCGGGGCACACGCTGTTGCCCTTTACAGCAGCAGCGAGGAGCCTTCCACTCTGACCGGCCTCCCTGACACGGATGGCAGCGTCTGCCCGGATGACCTTTAAAATGGGTGAAGCTGTGGGCCCAGAAGTTATTGCTCTCCCTGTGACTGTTCTGCCTAACTATCCTTCTCCCTGGGATTTGACTGACCAGAGGTGAGCTCGAGAGAAAAGGAGGGACCAGATTTCAATAAGACCTTCTGCCCAGCACAGAGGAACTTGTGGAGTTTTCAGAGAACTCGGGCAAACCTTCCAAAGACTTTGAGCAGGAGGGTGATAGGACCAAAATTACGTTTCTGGAAAATCACCAGGGAAAACGATGCACACCGACAGGTAGACGTCTGGCCATAGAGTCAGGCAGGAGTCAGCAGGTAGGGGAGATCAGTAGCGGACTCCCCAGCCAGATAAGAGGTGACCCACCTAAAGCAAAGAGGGCAATGGGGGTGGAGGGATGAGGGAGTGAGGTGAGGATGGGTCTGAGGGGTCAAGAGGTAGCATCACAATGTTATGTGGCAGCCTGGACGGGAGGGGGTTTTGCGGAGAATGGATAGATGTATATGTATGGCCGAGTCCCTTCGCCGTTCACCTGAAACTATCACACCATTGATAATCAGCTATACCCCAATACAAAATAAAAAGTTTAAAGTTTGTTGGGGGTCAGGGGAAAGCATCAGCCATGCTTTGTGAATGGCTGGGTGCAGCAGTGGGCTGGGAGGAGGGCGGCCGTCACGGTTCTGCTGGAACATAGCGCTGCCCGAGGAAGCATGAAGACCAGGGGTAGGGGAAGATGAGCTTTGGGACAGTCTGAGTTTGGGGTGCTTGTGCGAGGCCCCCGTGACAGCTCCTCCCTGAAGATGTAGGCTCAGAGCGAGGTAAGATCTGCACTGGGGATGAGCTGCCCAGGGAGAGAAAACTCAAGCGACCCACAACCATGGCTGTGACATCAACCCAGCGGAGTTACACATCAGCACAGCCTCAGCACGGCTGGGCACTGCCTACCCTGGGGTCCTCGGGGGAGGGGGAGGGGACCGCTGCTTCTAGAGAACTTGGAGGGGTAGCAATGCAGAGATTCCGTGCAGGGCTGGGGAGCAGAGCAGTCTCAGGGGAGCCCTCCTCTGGGCTAACACTGGCGCATGGCATCCCACCTTCTCCCCAGCCCCTGCTCAGAGCCACCCTCAAGTGGGAGAGAAGCCAGCCCAGAGACAATCCTCTGCCTGCCCTGAATCCCCGGGGATGCCTGCCAGGGAGCACTGGGCCTCTGGGGAGCTTTGCTTTCTCGCCTCTGAGGCTCTGCAGGGCCCTGGCTGTCAGCAGGAGACAGGAGGGCAGCATTCCCCAAGGCTCAGCACTATTGCGGGGGCAGCATGCCAGCTCCAGGGGCCTCTGCTCTGGCAGAGGAGGGGGCGGGAGTGGCAGTCATGCCTGGTGGCAGCTCACAGGTGAGCACTGGGGGATGCAGTCCAAGGAAAGAGGGAGGGCCCTGTACAACCAAGTCAAGCAGAGATGGACAAAGTGACTCAGTCTCCTTGAGAACCTACCTGAGGCTCAAGACTGACCATGGGGTCCTCTGTAGTCAGGGACATTATTTACTCGCTTATCATCATTTACTCACTTATTGTAAGTCTCGTGGAAATGCCACATCAAAACGGCCTCAATCACTAGCACATCCTTAGGCTCTCATACTCGTGAATCACCTACCCTCTCAACATCAAGAGGAATTTCATCACCCATTCGTCCATCCTTCCATCCATCCATCCCAGAGACTGCCACTGTGCCACACCCTCAGATGCATGTAGAGAACACAGAGGTGATGCAGACACAAACCTAAGAAACCCACAGCCTGGAAGGAAGGGAAAGATTAACAAACATGGTCCCCAACACCCCCACCATGACAGTCTTCCTGTTATGACTGGTGGACTTCAGAACAATGGTAGGGCACATAAGTGGACGTGATCAGTTCCACTTAGGTTGGAATGGGTGGCTGGTCAGAGAGAACACAGCTTTTGAAATCGGTCTTGCAAAAAGCAAGAGGGATGTTTAGCAATATGCTACTCTGTACATCTCTAAAGTTCCTGAAGTTCTAGTAGTTAATCTTTGCTACCTTGAACTAACTCGAGGAGGAAATGGCAACCCATTTCAGTATTCTTGCCTGGAACATCTCATGGACAGAGGAGGCTGGCTGGCTGCAGTCTGTGGGGTCATAAAGATTCTGACACGACTGAGGGACTGAGCATGCACACACCTTGAACTAAAGACCAAACCAGAGGTCTCCGGGGGGTATGGGATGGATGGAAGAGCAATTGATTCTTTTTAATGTCCTGGTTAGATATTGGAATATGACTTAAATTTAAATTTTCCAAATATTTTAAAATACGAATAACTGCAAAATTTCACTGAAAAAGAGAATTAGTCTTTTCTAAGAGCCCTGGCTATTGTCAAAAGAAAGAAAAAGGAAAAAGGCAAGAGGTGTTTTTTTTTCCAACAAATCAGCCTTTATAACTTTTAGGGAAGAGGAAGCTAAAATATGGACATTTCTATCACTCATTTTTATTTTGTTTCATAATCGCCTGATTCTGTTAAAAGGGGCTTTTAAAACTCTCATAAGATTTAAACTATCTTTTAAAAGTAAGTGGAGGGCTTCTCTGGTGGTACAGTGAGTAACAACCCACCTTACAATGCAAGGGACACTGGTTTGATCCCTGGTCCCAGAAGGTCCCACATGCCGTGGAGCAGCTGAGCCCGTGCGCCACAACTCCTGAGCCCGCGCGCTGCAACTACTGAAGCCCTCAGGTCCAGAGCCTGTCCTTCACAACAAGAGAAGCCACTGCAATGAGAAGCCCTCACACCACAAGGCAGAGTAGCCCCCGCCTGCCACACAGTGAAAGCCCAAGCACAGCAATGAACACCCAGCACAGCCAAAAGTAAATAAGTAAATAAACCTGAAGCTCCAATACTTGGGCCACCTGATGTGAAGAGTCGACTCACTGGAAAAGACCCTGATGCTGGGAAAGACTGAGGGCAGGAGGAGAAGGGGGCGACAGAGGATGAGATGGCTGGATGGCATCACTGACTCAACGGAATGAGTTTGAGCAAACTCCGGGAGATAGTGAAGGAGAGGGAGGCCTGGCGTGCTGCAGTCCATGGGGTCGCAAAGAGTCAGATATGACTGAGCGACTGAACAACAACAATAACAAGAAAAGAAATCTAAAAGTAAGTAGAGAGACAGGAATTCCAAGACATCAGAAGAATGGAAGCGGCGCTTACTGCAGATGCCCCTTACCATCACGTGAGCCCTCTGCACTTTGTGTCCAGCATGCCCCAGCCTTACTCTGGGGACTTGGACATCCCCAACTCCAAACACATGACCTGGGAAGGGCTATGACAGTCACGAGACTCTGACCCCTTACTGGGGGATCATGTGACCCAAACAGGACCAATCAGGGTCCGTCTCTGAGATTTTTCGATTGGAGTTGGAGAAGGACCCTGTCCCAGGGGTTACGGATCAGAAAGGAGTTGAAGTTGAAGAAGAAGGTGGCCTGATTCCCAGCCACCCAGAGAAAGCCTGGCTGCTGTAGGAGAGGATGAGCCAAGGAGATACAGGCAAAGCAGAGAGAGAAACTGAGAGCTCTGGTTTTGTTACTTGTCAGTGAAAGGATACAGAAAAATTAGCTTCGAAGGGCTCAAAAGGATTAGGGGAAATAGGTCAACTAAGAGAATCCAAATGTAAGTGGTTCACTGGGGGCACTCAGTGTGGCAGAGGCAGAAACACGAGACAGTTTTTTCGCTACTCATTGCTGTGCTCTATGGTATCTCCTTCTCTTGATCTTTAACTGATCTAAGCAGAGTCCATAACTTTCTGGCCACTTTCAAGGATTAAACACAGCTGGGTCCTGATAGAAACACCAGCCTTCTATCCAATGCCGTGATTTCTCCTCTGCCACTGCTGCCTAGACGTGTGGCTCAAGGGACTTGAATGGACAGAAAACGTGCTCTTCCTTTGCCTGACTCCCTCTCCCTCGTGTTTCCAACTGGTCTACACTGGGGCAGTCAGGGAGGGATGGGAAGAAGGGATCACCTTACCTGAGTCTCATATGGTGAGGTGGCCTTGATTTCTCTCTGGTTCAGGACAGTCTGCCGGGGAGCACAAGTTCTAACGGCTCCCAATGTGCTTGGCTTAGATAAGTGACCGGTGGACCCTTCTGTCTCATCTGGTAGGCTAAGACGAAATTGAGCTGCCAAGCCCTGTGAAGCCCTCGCTAGAGATTTGAAGGAAGATGAACGGTGCTTAAGTAACAAGAAGACCGTGAAATCAAACCATTAAAAACAATTTCAAGACCAGTCAACTTCCCTCACCTTCTTTTCAGTGTGATAAAGCCCCCCAAAGTCATCTGATGGCCCTTTTGATCTTGCTCAAGTTGGTGTGTTGACTGTCTCACCACGTTCCACCAGGGCACAGTGGTGCTCCCTGCTTTGGGGAGAGGCTGCCTCTAAAGAAAAGATGGAGAAAGGCAAGACTCCCACTTCCTTCCCCCGCTTTTGCCCTTCTGAAGTCACTAAGGTTGCCTGCAGGCGCACCTAAGAGACAGAGACTGAGAGAGACTCACTAGGTTTACCTTTCTCTTATTTTTAAAAACTTCTTTCATCCAATCTGAGCTCTCAGTCCCTCTGCACTCCCTCAAATGAGTTCAATATTGAGATCTAGGGCTTCCCCAGTGGTTTAGCAATAAAGAATACCTTGCAATGCAGGAGACTCAGGAGATTCAGGTTCAGTCCCTGGGTCAGGAAGATCTCCTGGAGGAGGAAATGGCAATCCACTCCAATATTCTTGCCTGAAAAATCCCACGGACAGAGGAGCCTGGAGAGCTACAGTCCAAAGGGTCGCAAAGAGTTGGACACGGCTTAGTGACTGAGCACATGAGCACACATCAGGGTCTAGAGGAGACTGATGTGGCGTTTTTGGCCCATGGAGCAAGATGCTTTAAATCTACTGGTGATGGTGGTGTGGGTGTCACCTGGGAGGACATATATTTCTTCTTCTGTCTCAAAACCCAACTTCTATTTTTTTTATTTTTTAATTTAAAAGTTAATTGTACAAATTATAGAGACATGCATTCTCCTTTGAAACGTTAAATCAAAACACTTTGGATGGGATTAAAGTTCACTTTGACACACAGTGCCCCCTTCCCACTGAAGAAGTAAGAGTTGTTGCAGGAAGATGTATGCCCTCCGCAGTCTTTTTTCAACTCATTAACATGCTCGCTATGTATGTATGTCCTCGTAGAAAATATAAAGAATGTGTGTTCAAATTTATCACAGGCATTCTCTTTTGCACACTATTCTACAACTTGTTTTTCCATTTGACGTGGTCTTTCAGGTTGGAAGGACTGAACTCAGAGCCATCTCTTTGGTTTCACAGCCCAGAAGGCATGAGGGAGGCTGGAACTCAGTCCATCTCTGCTGACTTAGCGCAAAGGGAGGCCTGCCTTTCTTTGATTGGTCTACCCAAAGGGGACTATCTTTTTCTAATTCATTCAAAGATGTGGTGTGTCTGTTATACTTAAAATGGATAACCAACAAGGACCTATATTGTATAGCACATGGAACTCTGCTCAGTGTTATGTGGCAGCCTGGATGGGAGGGGAGTTTGGGGCAGAATGGATACATGTATATATGATGGCTGAATCCCTTCAATGTCCACCTGAAACTATCACAACATTATTAATCAGCTGTATCCCAATACAAAATAAAAAGGTTTTAAAAAAACAAAGATATGGTGTGTGATGTGGTGGCTCTGAATGGATTCTCTATGCTCTATTTAATTGCTTTGTAGTATTCCCTAATGTAGACATATTGCTTTTTTTGTTTGTTTTTTTATTGAAGGATAGTTGCTTTATAGAATTTTGTTGTTTTCTGTCAAACCTCAACATGAATCAGCCATAGGTATACATATATCCTCTCCCTTTCGAACCTCCCTCCCATCTCCCTCCCCATGCTACCCCTCTATGTTGATACAGAGCCCCTGTTTGAGTTTCCTGAGCCATACAGCAAATTCCTGTTGGCTCTCTATTTTACATATGGTAATGTAAGTTTCCATGTTACTCTTTCCATACATCTCACCCTCTCCCCATGTCCATAAGTCTATTCTCTATGTCTGTTTCTCCACTGCTGCCCTATAAATAAGTTCTTCAGCACCATCTTTCTAGATTCCATATATGTGCATTAGAATACAATATTTATCTTTCTCTTTCTGACTCACTTCACTCTGTATAATGGGTTCCAGGTTCATCCACCTCATCAGAACTGACCCAAATGTGTTCATTTTTATGGCAGAGTAGTATTCCATTGTGTATATGTACCACAATTTCTTTATCCATTCATATGTTGAGGGACATCTATGTTGCTTCCATGTCCTAGCTATTGTAAATAGTGCTGTAATGAACAATGGGATACACGTGTCTTTTTCAATTTTGGTTTCCTCAGAGTATATATCTAGGAGTGGGATTGCTGGGTCATATGGTGGTTTTATTCCTAGTTTGATATATTGCTTTTGATGGATCTGTCTCTGTGGTTGGACATTTAAGTTTTTCATCTAGTTTCTCATGATAGTAGGAAATACTGCCATGAAGTTTTGTATGTGTCTCTGTGCACACGTGCAGATATTTCTCTAGAGAAGTAGTGAGATTTCTGAGTCATGAGGATGCTTATTTTAAATTCTACTGCTAAGTTGCTTCAGTCATGTCCAACTCTTTGAGACTCCAGGGACTGTAACCCGCCAGGTTCCTATGTCCATGGGATTCTCCAGGCAAGAATAGTGGAGTGGTTTGCCATTTCCTTCTCCAGGAGATCTTCCTGACCCAGGGATCGAACACACATCTCTTACATCTCTTGCACTGGCTGGTGGGTTCTTTACCACTAGCACCACTAGACAATGTTAAATTGTCCTCTGACCAGTATGCAGTCTCATCAGCATCATACGAGAGTGACTGTTCCCATTATCCTCTCCAACAGTGGAGGCGGCCAGACTTGGTTATTCCTTCCAATTACCATCTTCTTCTTAATGCGCATCTGGTTGATCCTACTGCTCTGGGGTTGCCCCCAACTGTCTTATTTTTCCCTTGGTTTCTTCATCTACTTGATCTCAACCTTGGCTCTTTAACCACCTGAGCTTCTTGCTCCTTGGTCCTGACAAGGAGTGTCTGCTGTCATGATGGCCTCAATTCCAGGTGGCAAGTGGGCAGGAGAATAGATTTGCCTCTGCCTACCTTGGTCTGACCACAGACCAAGCCTCAGTTTCCCCATCAGTACCATAAAGGAGCTGACTTCCAGGAACTCCAGGATCCTAGCTCTCACTTTAACAGGTGCTTTTGCCTGAATCAGAGCTAACCACTCTTTGGTCCGGTTGAAATGCTTTACTCCAAGTGCACATGGGCAGATATGAGTCATTGGAAGAGGTGATGGGTAGGTATGGACTTTATTGCTCCAATAAATTATATCACCATCCATTTCTGTGTTTTCATGGGTGGGGATGGGTGACGAAGGAAGGACCTTTTGGTCTGCTTAAGCTCTCCATCACGTAGTGAACATTTCTTGATTAAATCAGGCTTACTTTCACTACTGCAGCCACTTCCTTCTTGCTCCTCAGACCAGATCCTCATCATTTATTTCAAAAATATTTATTGAGCACCTGCAATGTCCTCTACTCCATGGCCACTTTTGGAAGGGATGAGAGTAGAAGATGCAGGGGGTGGAAAAGTGCTTTTATGAGCGGCCTGCTGCTCAGTGTTTAGTTCACTGCTGTTTAATAGGGCTGTCTGAGATGATGGAAGTGTCCTCTAAAATCTGTGCTGTCCAGTATGGGCAAACAGAAGTGCCTTGGACCACATGCTACAGAAGGCATGCTTGGGAGCCCTGTGCTAATGTTTAATGAATGCAAGGAAGCAAAACGGTGCTGGGGGCCTCACAGCAGACACTTCAGAACTCAGTCCTCTCCACCCTCTCTTTAAAGCTTTGGTCTCTTAATCTGTAAAGAACTGTATTGAAGATCAAAGGACATTGCGTGTGTAGGCCTTGGCATAGGGCCTGGCCCGCTGTAGATGGTCAACAACTGGGGTGTTTCTGTCCCCTCTGCTAGGCCGTCTGGGTTCTCAGGACTACTGCAGGCTTCCACCAAGTAAAAGCTTCGCTCTGAGGAGGCGGGACTCAGGAAGCAGAGCCTCTGCTTCGGGGAGGGGCGGGCTGGAGAGGCCACCTCCCCCTTCCAAGGCTCTGGAGGCTCCGGTTCTGAGTCACCCAGGTGAGTTGCACAACTTTATGGACGCCACCAGTCACACAGCACTCCCACTGTGGGGAATGTCAAGGGTGGGAATTTGCCTCTCCCACTACTGCCTACCAAGACAGGTGCCGGAGCATAATAGATGCTTAGTGAATAGGGGTGGGTAGGTGGGACACTCAAAGTCATGTAGTTTGAGCAGCAGCCAGGAGCTAGGAGTTTTAGATACCTTTCCACCCCACCTCCAGCTCTGTTCCAGGAAAACACAAGGACTTCAAGTTAGGGTTTGACCCTCTGGCCTTGTCACAGGGCTCTGTGATCTCAGCAAGTGCTGACTTTGCTTGGGGTCTTAGATTCCCCATCTGGCCCCTGGTATCCTTCAATGCTAGGACCTGAACACGTATGGGCAGCTTTTGCTGGGCAGGTCCTAAAGCTGGTATAGCTATGGAGGGCACACTCTCCCCAGGCTGGGGTTTTTCCTCCCGCCCCTCGTATCCCCACCCCCTCTCACCGAGCAGAGCAGAGCTCGCAGCTGGCTTCCTGCGGCTCCGACAACAGGCGGGCGGTGTTCTCCTTCCCTTCCCTGACCTCACTGGGCAAACACTCCAGAGGCGGTCAAAGCAAACAGGACTTGTGAGATCAGGCCAGGAAGTCCAGAACAAAGGAGGGCTTCTTTTATCAGCTGTTTCCTTTTGTCAGATGATAAATTGTGAGAGTAATTACCTTAAAAAAAAAAAAAAACTAGAACAGAAGAGAAATAAAATCTGTTATACACTACTTTGATAAATTTGAGCAATTCATTTATTTTTCATTCAATGAGTATGTGATTATTATGTGTCAGGTACGTGGAGCCATGGCTGTTTCACGGTGTACAAGACATGGAAGCATTCGGGCTCTGGTAGAGGAGATGAGCAACAAGAAACCGACAGGACTGTAGTATACTATGACTAAGGGTCACTGACTTTGTCATTACTATGCCCCTACCGCCTGGAATTCGGTGGGCATGTAACTGGTGCTTAATAATGATTTGTTGAGTGACTGAATGAGCAAATGAGGATGGATGCTTGGGAAGCTCAGAGGAGGGGTGCTTAATTCAGAATCCAAAGCTTCTTGGAAGAAATGACAGACTGGAAGACTTGAAGAAAGGGCAGGAGTTATTTAGTAAGGCAGAAGGGGTGAGTCGAGGCAGGGAAAGATGGGAGTAGACAGAGGTTGGGTTTTGCAGGCCAAGGGAGCAGCATCTGGTTGAGGATGAGGGTCCTAGGTGAACTCAAGCACATAAAACTGCCCATAATGGACCATTTTTGACTAAGAAAAACTGCACTGTCATACGGTTCAACCAAACATTTTAAATGTCACTAAATCATCAGGGACAAGATCACGTGGGGCCTTATGAACTGTGTAAAGAGACTGAATTTTTCTCCTGAGGGCAGGGAGAAGCAACAAGGTTTTACTTTCCCTTCCTCCCCCTAAATAAAGCTAATTGTTAAATATATAATTTTAAAAATTCATATTCTAAGAGTGTAGAGAAAAAAGATAGCAGTCATCTTTGATCTTACCACCCAGATAACCGTGGCCAGTTTGAACCAACCTAGTCACAACAGCATGGGGACTGTTGTTCCAGACTTTTCTCTCAAGTCCTATATACGAAGAGGAGCAGAGTACAAAGCTGCTAGTTATTTAAGAGTTGCCAGGCCTCTGTGTCTACCTGAGGAGGCTGGAGGTTACCGTGGAAAAAATCGTTTTTGTTTTGTGAGCAGTCAGAGTGGGAGAAAGACACAGCAGGACTTTTTCAGACTCAGCGGCTGTGCCTCCTCACACATGGTTGACATGAAGTTGCTTGGGACAAGGTGGGTATGTTTGTACAAGGCCAAGAAACCCCCACCCCCTGGGAGGCAGGGCATTGAGATCTAACATCTTCTCTAAGATAACCAAAACAAAACCCAGAACGTTGGAAATTTGAGAAATTCACAAAAAGAAAATGATTACCTGTAGTCCAACCTTGCAGAATCCCATTAATGACATTTTGGGTATATTTGCTCCCAGTCCTTTTTCTCTATATACTATGTTCACATATATAGTGATAAATCAAACTGAATTAATGTTCAGCAAGTATTCACTCTTTTGTATTTGCACATGCATGCATTTACACATGTACACCCATACCCCCATATATACCCACAGAAAAGAAGTAGGAATGTCTGGGTCCCTCTCCCTTTTGCCATTTTATTTTAGAACTCTAGCTTGGAAGTTCATGAAGGCATTTTGTTAGCCTGAGCTAATCCTTCACAACTCTTTGATGATATGCCCTTAACCCCAAGAAGGTCTCTTATTTCCTAAAATGGGTGGGTTGAAGCCACTGTTGGTATCTCTTCAGCACCAGAGCCTCTGCCTTCTTGTGGAGTTCTGTTTCTCACCGATTTTACCAAGGGGGGGCATAACTGACATTTATAGAGCAACAAGTCAAGTCCTGCAGCTTTTAAAACTGGTGTTAATAAGTGGGCCACAGACACTTCTCTGCCTCTGTGGTTGGTTCCCATGGAGTGTGGGTGCAGGGCAAGGCTGTCCACACAGGGCCCAGCCCTGCCGCCCCACGTGGAGAGTGTACACCTGAGATTGATCAAGTGTATGCTTGTTCATTACATGACCCCTGTACCCTTCCTGGTTCAGACCCACCACCAGTGCCTCCTCTTCCCTGAGCACCCCCGCCAGGGTTCCAGCCTGACTGTCTCTCCGTGATGGGGGGAAGATTCAGACCACAGGCCCTGGCCCTCCCACCCCCAACCCTGGATGGGTTGGCCATGGAGAGGCAAAAATTATAGAGACGGTGACATCTCACTGATGCACTCCATCTTTGCTTCCTTCTGCATTTCTCTTGGGGAAAGTACTAAGACCACTCCAGCGCAAGAGGCAGATGCCTCAGGTCTCTGTTCTCTTGTAACATCTTTCAGTCTTCTGACTTTTTCTAAGTGCCTTTCAGTTTTG
This sequence comes from Giraffa tippelskirchi, assembly GCF_054371585.1. Taxonomy (NCBI): domain Eukaryota; kingdom Metazoa; phylum Chordata; class Mammalia; order Artiodactyla; family Giraffidae; genus Giraffa; species Giraffa tippelskirchi. Next base: position 13,260,043 of record NC_137283.1, on the reverse strand, counting down.
CAGTTTTAGACAAAAATTCTCTTCCCAAACTTTTTCTTTCTGCATATGCTCTTCCCCTCTTAACAACTTGTCCTAAGCCACCAGCATGTCCCTGAGTCTACAGGCAGGGGTTTTGCATCTGCAGGTTAAGGGCTCACTGCCCAGCCCTCCAGAGCCCTGTTGGGGGGGGAGGGGTGGTTTCCTCGCAGTCCCCAGAGTTGCTGGGTATCTTGGAACTCAGCCTCTTTCTCTGCATCATCTCATATTCATTTTACTAACCAGAAGAAAGCAGAGAATCTGTGTGGTCTGGCGATCAGAATTCCAGCCTTGATAATGACCGCTTCTTTGTGTCTTGTTCTCTCCTCTACTGCTTTCCCTAGCGAGCTTTCAGGCTCCTGATCAAAGACATGTTTACTCTTCATCTAGTATAATATTAATAACCATTCAAAGTCATAATAAAACAACAGCAGCAGCAGCTTGCATATACTGAGTGCTCACTACACAGTCGGCACTATTTCTTGAACATTACCCATATGATCTCTTTTGACCCTAATAACCATCTCCACTCTACAGATGAGAAAAGTATGGGAAATTTAAATAGCTTTACCGAAGTGCTAGAACCAAAGTACGAACCCAGTTAGTACCCCCAGAATAAGAGCCATGAAAATATGCTGTTTTTAGAAATACCTGTACATCCTGTTGGTTCACTTCTCAAAGCCAGCTTCCGAGGTCTGGGGAGATCAGATACTGTTTGTCCTGAGGACATGGATGATTGCATATGTCTTCTGGAAGGCTCTGCATCAAGACTTTTTGTTGTTGCTGTTCCTGTCTACACGGGTGGCAGCTGCAGGTTCTCAGGGATGTGCCTTATCAGGATTCAGATGGCTCTTCGCCAGGCCCAAGAGGCGCCTCTGGGACACGTCCCCGATGGCAGCCCCTGCACCTGTGTTCCCGATACCGCGGCCTAGCCTGCGGTGATTTCATGACAGGCTCAGGGCTTGGGCCGGAGGTGGGAATCTGCGTGCATTAGCCTGGGGCTGTTTCTCAGCTTGGAAGGTGTACGGGTGAGGCAGGCAAAGCCATCAGCTCCGAGATGCCCGGGGCAGCGGTGACAGTCCATGGTGCTGGAGATCACGTTCCTGCTGGTATCTCTTGTCCCCTGTACTCCCCGCCCCCCAGGGACTCCCTGGGGTCAGTCTCCTGGGCTTCCTATAACCTTCTCGACCCCAAGGATACCAGGTGCTGGAATCAATCTCCCTAAATGGCTCTATCGGCTTCCCTGGTGGCTCAGCTGGTAAAGAATCCACCTGCAATGTGGGAGACCTGGGTTCGATCCCTGGGTTGGGAAGATCCCCGGGAAGAGGGCATGGCAACCCACTCCAGTATTCTTGCCTGGAGAACCCCATGGGCAGAGGAGCCTGGCGGGCTACAATCCATGGGGCCGCAAAGAGTCGGACATGACTGAGTGACTAGGCACAAACGGCTCTGTGTACAATTTCATGGTCATTTTGACGGGTGTAAATGACAGTGGTACAGAATATAACCCCATGGGCAGAATGACTCTGGTAAGGAGGGTTGGCCTCAGTGGCAGAGGCATGGGTTATGATCAGAGTGAGGCTTCACTAGAATCTACAGGGACCCAGTACCCCCATCAGAGACCTAGGCCTCCTGGAAACGAGGGATTTTCCTGGAGTAACGGTGTTACCAGGGGTCCCATTTCTCTGCTGTAGGATCACTCCTCCAACCGAGTTAGCAGAGAATGGTGTCCCTTCCCGCCTGCAGGAAGTAATACCCAGAGACCAGGAAGGAGGCTGACGGGGAGAAAATTCCCATAAAGGCAGAGGAAGTGCTGATGTGGGGCGTTTGGGCCAGTGGTCCCTGAGAGGGTGTGGAGAGGTGTCAGCAGCATGGATAAATACAGAAAAACGATGCATAGTACAAACCTAGAAGCAACCCTGGTTAGTGCATATGTCCAAGTTTCACTACGCAAATAAGATGCTTAAATTTGCCTTAAAATAATATATCATGCACTTCTTTCCAAGTCACTAGACAAACATTATATACATAGTTTTTTAAATTATTTTATTTACTTGTCTCAGTTGTGGCCTGTGGGATCTTTTGTTGCAGCGCATGGACTCTCTAGTTGTGGCTCTCGGACTTAGTTGCTCTGCCGCATGTGGGGTCTTTGTTCCCTGAACAGGGATAGAACCCGTGTCCCTGCATTGCACGGCAGATTCTTAACCACTGTACCACCAGGGGTGTGTGTGTGCTAATTTGCTTCAGTCGTGTCCAACTCTTTGCGTCCCTATGGACTGTAGCCCACCAGGCTCCTCTGTCCATGGGATTCTCCAGGAAGGAATGTTGCAGTGGGTTGCCATGCCCTCCTCTAGGGGATCTTCCCAACCCAGGGAGTTAGCCCACGTCTCTTAGGTCTCCTGCATTGGCAGGCAGGTTCTTTATCACTGGTGCCACCTGGGAATTTGGGGCCACCAAGGAAGTCCCTTAGACACTATATTTTTAAGGTGCAGAGGCCCAAGGCTTCACCAAGGGGCACTGGAGCCAATGTACTCAGAACTACAGACAGCAGCTTACAGGCTAAGTGAGGAGGCGTTCAAATGGCCGGATCACTTGGAAGAAGTGCACCACCTCATTTATGTTTGCTAAAAATCAGGTGGGCAAAGATGAAAACAACTTGTAAAATCGAGTATTGGTGAGCACATGAAGAAAACAGCACTTCCAGGGGAGCATAAATTAACACCGGTCCATAATCCATTACCAGAAACTCTTGGTGACAGGAATGTGTTGGAATTTAGAATTTTCCAGATTTTTGAAAGGCAACATGATGTATAAATTGTACATCATATAAACACTCCCTGTAGGAATCAGGGCAATACACACATTTATGTGCCTGCATGAAATGTATAAATACTCATACTACGTGGGAAAATGAAAGGCTTTAAATGGCCTAGTGTCCATGCAGGTCAGAGTCTGCCACCAAATGAGTTTAGTTGTTAAGCTTATAAAAGCATTTTAACTTTTTCAGAGTTTTGTGGATAAGGGTCTATAGATCTTGTGACCTTTCTGGAGGGTGATTTTGCCATAAGCGTTAAGAATCTTAAAATACACCTACCCTTTAACCCAATAATTTTACTTCTAGGAATTAGTTCTAAGGACATAATTGTGATTATGCACAACAATCGAGTATTAAGGATGCTCATTACTGCATTGTTTTTGTTTGAAACAGAAAGAAAGAAATTAGAAACAACCTAAATGCCTACTAATAAGGAATTGTTTAAATAGGCAGTGGACGAGGAGGCGGTCCTTAAAAATACAATGTTTGCTTATTGACTTGGAAAGTAATGCGTATTATTTCAAGGCAAATTTAAGCTACGAAGACAGTCTTATTTGTGTAGTGAAACCTGGAAGAGGACATGTATACTAAATAGGGTTATTTCTAGGTTTGTATTATACAGTTTTTCTTTATTTATTGCTAATGTGGGTTTTCTCATTTACTTTAACTTAGAAAAGTATGACTTCCAAAGAATTCAGATGTACATAAGCTAAAACAAAGGCTTCCACTTCTCTCACCCTTCCCTAACTCCTCCTTGGGGGTAATACATACCCATTGAGTGGGTTTCTTTCCAGACTCTTTTTCTTCCCAGACTCTTTGTAAATGCATGAAAATTTGTAATTTTTCCATACATGGAGTTTCAAGTAGCTTTTCTGTACCTTGTTTATTGTCCTATGTCTGACTCTATCACTAAGTTGTTTCCATGCTACAAAAGTGAACCTTTGTGTACTCAACCCTTCCCACATTGCTGGACATTTAAGTAACTTCTGTTTACTTACTATGTCAAACAATGTTGCAGAGAACATTCTTGGGCATGTACCTTTGTGGACCTGTGTGTCATTTATGTGCAAGAGTTCTTATTTTTCATCTTCTTACCATGAACATGTGTTCCTTAGATTATTAAAAATCTTATTAAACACATTAAAAGACTCCATTAGATTATTTCAAATCGCCTGAACCACTCAGTTGGCCCACTTTTTTCTCAGGATAAATGAGCTATTCAATAGCACCACCTTGTAAATAAATAACCACATATTTTTGAGCCACATATATTTTTACAGATTCATCCTTCCCAGGGCCGCAGACGGGAATCTTGGTTGCAGTTGCCAGATCCTCGGGGGTGGGGAATGCAAGTGTGGATTGTCCTTGGATGGCTGTCAACTTTTCAACATCAGGTGACCCGGGGGCCTTTCCTTGGCAGTTGGTGGTTGCTGACCACTCCTGGGAAGGCATCATCTCTGATTCCAGAGGATAATGGTCTCCCAGGGTGTGGGCTGGCTCCTCTGCAGCTGGGGCCTCAATGGTTTTCTGGGGGGTACACAGGGTTCCTGGATCCAGAGAGGGACTCCTGGGGTTGTGAGGGAAGGCAGAATGGGTCCTCGTCCTGGGCCCAAGCTCTGGGTTTCCAAGCTCCCTAGCCTTTCTCTTCCTCGTGCATGCAAAGTAGATTTGCACACACACTTCCTTAACTTTCAGATGACCATTTCTTTTCTGTGCAGCAATGCACCTGTGATGGGAAGTGGATACTGAGTGTGGGGATGACCTTCCCCTGGCTATTCCTGCAGCTGTTCTTAAAAAGGGGCTGCATCGGACAGTTGGTGGGTCCTAGAGTCAGAAAGATAGATGCTCTTTCTTTCTCTTCACCTCCAGCCCAGGTGGCACTAGTGGTAAAGATCACGCCTTGCAATGCAGGAAACTTAAAAGATGCAGGTTCGATCCCTAGGTTGGGAAGATCTCCTGGAAAAGGGAGTAACAACCCACTCCAGTATTCTTGCCTGGAGAATCCCATGGACAGAGGAACCTGGCGGGCCACAGTCCATGGGGTCGCAAAGAGTGGGCCACAACTGAAGCGACTGAGCACCAGCCCCATCACACAAGCGGTTCAGCTGGAGCACGAGACCAGGGGCTGGTAAATCCCAACCTTTGCAGGTAGAGGATGGGGGGAAGTCTTTTCCGGAAATCAGACTGGACTCGACTGCGAAGCAAAAGCTGAACTCGTCATTCCTTTCTCTGGCTGCTCAGCTGCCCATCCCTCCCTATAATGCTGCCAGAACCCTCCTGTGTAATTACTAGGTGCATAATTAATACATGAGAGGCGTCTTCCTAACATATCTGAGCCAGTGCGCTGTCTTAAAATGGGATGGGAGGCAGTCCTTACAGGCTTCTGCATGTCAACCCAAAATGTCCAGTCAGATACTCACATCGTCAGCCCTGGCCATGCACATTTATATGCTTCTTAGACGCACTGGCCCCATGGAGGGAAGCCAAGAGGTGAGGAAGGGTTCTGAGCTAAGGATTGGAGAGGGTGGGCTTAGAGAGGTGGGAAAACCATGAGCTGGGGTTCCAGTAAGAGCATCTTCAGAAGGCAGAGGTAGAGTGGGTGGGGGGGCAGACTGGGGATGTTACAAAGAAGCAAATGTTTGTGATGCACCTACTGCATGCCAGGCACTGAGATGCTGTTCCATTTCACACCTGAGATAAATGTCAAGATCTCCCCTCTTACAGGTAGCAGCAGGGAGTCCTGCAGTGGTGATGTGACCTGCTGAAGGCCACAGTTAGGGACTCAGTTTCTTCTGACGCCCAAGGCTTAAAGGAAAATCACTCTTGCTGCCATCTTTCTTCAGTCTTTTTTCCCATCAGTCCATCCAGCACACCGTGGCTAGGATGAGCGTTCCAGAATCTTGGTTCAGCTCCTTCCCTCCATAGCCTGGCTGGTCCCTACCTCTGCAACCTCACTACCTGTGGCTGGAAATATGTGACAGTGAAGATACTGGCCGAGATGCTCTCTGAAGTCTCTTCTAGGCCTATAGGTCAGGATTTTATGGTTGCAACATATTCATAAAATTCATAAATATTTTACTAATTTATTCTACAGGTTTCTGACTGCCAGTCAGCACAAGTACACCCTTGCCCCCAACCGTGACTTCTCACCACTCAGCTGACCAGGCAGGGCCTTCGTGCTCCTTTCCCCCCCATCGGCCTTCATCAGTCAATCACCAATCATTAAGGAAGCCTAAATAGCCTCTAACCCACCCCTATCTTTCCATTTCCCTTACCTCCAGACCTTTCCACCTGCTAGTCTTTCAGCCTTGAATCCTCTCTCTTCCCCTCTTGGTTGGTGGATTCCCACTCATCTTTCAGGATCTCAATTTGGAAGCCCCTCTTTCAAGATGCTTTGGAGCCACTTTCGACCCCAGGTTGTGGTTGGGAGCCCCTCTGATGTCTTCCTATGGCTGGATGACCTGGCCTACCTTTCTCCCGTGGAGTGCGCCAGTTAACATATGTGAAGGTGACTTTATAAAGTGCCATTCAAGCGTTTCTTCTTGTCCTCTTTTCTTTCTTCTTCTTGTTCCTTCTTACTTCCACCCTTCTTCCTCTTCCTTGTTTAGCAGAGGTGCTTTGTCTGAGGGCTGGCGGAAGGGTGGGTGGCATTCCCCATGTTTGGGTAAATGTGTATGTTTCTGGGGATGAGGTCCAGAGCTTTCCTCAGCGCCTCAGGTGTCCTTGACCCCAAAAAGGTTAAGCATCACCATAAATTTTCTTGACACAAATGGGGAGCGAGATGAAGCAGGCTTATTCTTTAGCTCATTACCATTCTCTCTGTCCTGCTTTGTCTTTCTAGAACATGGACACGGACTTCATGTGGTAAGCCAAACTTTCAAATCTGGGTTGAAGCGATACTGGAAGCACTTAAGTTCAACCTCAAAGCAACTTCTGGCTTCAGTGCTATTTGTCCCCAGGAAGGCAGTTTCAAGAAACAGTGCTTCCTTTAAAGGCCTGGTGGGCTAGTGGCTAAAATTCCTCACTCCCAATGCAGAGGGCACGGGTTCGGTCTCTGGCCAGGGAACTAGATCCTGCATGCTGCAACTCAGATCCCACATTGTTGTTGGTGTTTAGTTGTGTTCAGTCACTAAGTTGTGTCTCTTTGCAGGCCCAGGGGCTGTAGCCCGCCAGGCTCCTCTGTCCATGGGATTTCCCAGGCAAGAATACTGGAGTGAGTTGCCATTTCCTTCTCCAGGGGATCTTCCTGACTCAGGGATCGAACCCGAGTCTCCTGCATTGGCAGGATTCTTTACCACCAAGCCACCAGGGAAGCCCCAAGGCCCCACACACTGCAGTGAAGCTCCAAGATCCAGTGTGCCGCAACTAAGACCCGGAGCAGCCAAATAAATAAATAGTAAATAAAAGAAATATTTTTAAAAAAATAAATAAATGCTGGGTAGAGTGAGGCCTGAAAGGCCAGGTTCCCTGTGTGGCTTGATTTTCCAAGGGCTCAGTCGAGGCAAGCAGGTGATGAGCAGGACTGGCCCCACGGAAGGACAAGAGGCACGGCCCCTAGTGCCCCCGGGGAGAGCTGCCTTCCTGCCTCATGGGCCCAGCATTGCCAACTGCTTCCTCCCAGCGAGGCCCGAGGCTCTTGTGAGAAGTGATCACTATCACTCAGCTTAATGCCCATTTAATATATATTTCAAGATAAAGACTGAGGATTCATGGGTTCGGCCTGTGAAGGTGCAGCATAAATGTGTGAAAATAAAATATCTCCTGACCTCGCCATCAGAGACATAGATTTTATTTATTTTCTTAGGAGTGTCTGGTGAGGTTTCTTTCCTTCTTCCTTTCCATTTTTTTTTTTTTCTTGGTGGTAGTGGTTGTTGTAGCTCAGCAGGGCATTAAATTTAGGGAGCAGTCTGACCTGTCATAGCCAGAGCCAGCAGGAGCGGGGAAGATGTGACCTGGAGATACAGGCCTGTGTGTTTCGTAATAAATCCCTTGATCTGCAGCTGGGGCCCTGTGGGAAGGCTCAGGCGTTAGCCTGCCCTGAACAGAAGCGTGGAGTCATAGAAACAGCGTCATCGTAACACTCTCAGGGCACTCACAGACGCTCTGTCTTAGTGGAGGGTCCCCCAAAGCAGATCGAGCTAGGAGAGGTTTGGGGAAGTGGGGCAGGGGAGGGAAGGAAGCTCATCTAGGGTGAGCTCACTTGAGCAGGTTGCCTCTGTGGGCAAGGGGGTCGCCATCCACTTGGGGAGGAAGTTGGGGCATTTATTAATGGACTCCTATCCCCACTGGTGAAGGACCGCTCTCCAGGGTGTTTTTTGGCTTCTGGGACACAATACCCTGCTGCCTCCAATGGTTTTCAGTCTACTTTTGGGGGATCCTCTCTTACTCTGTTGCTGTTCAGTCCCTCAGTTGTGTCCTACTCTTTGTGACCCCATGGACTGCAGCACACCAGGCTTCCCTGTCCATCACCAACTCCTGGAGTTTACACAGATTGAGTCGGTGATGCCATCCAACCATCTCTTCCTCTGTCACCCCCTTCTCCTTTTGCCTTGAATCTTTCCTAGCATCAAGGTATTTTCCGATGAGTCAGCTCTTTGCATCAGGTGACCAAAGTATCGGACCTTCAGCTTTAGCATCAGTCCTTCCAATGTATATTCAGGACTGATTTCCTTTAGGATTGACTGGTTAGATATTCTTGCAGTCCAAGGGACTCTCAAAAGTCTCCAAAACCACAATTCAAAAGCATCAATTCTTTGGCACTCAGCCTTCTTTATGGTCCAACTCTCACATCCATATTTTATGGTCCAATTCTCTGATCCTCTTACTCTGCCCATCATTAAATGTAGAAGTACCGGAGGACTTGGTTGCATCCCTGTTTCCTTGGTTGTCTACATAATCATCTTACACTATTTATCTCATCTGCTCCCTTGGCTTTAGTTCACCTATGTACTCCTGACTCTGTCATTGCCAGCTTGCACAGACTCCGAGTTGTGCCCCCGAATGTCACCTGCATCCCTAGATATTTGTCTAACACCACCCCTGGCTCTGGAGCCTGAGGAAGGGGGAGGGATCACATCAAAGGATGAGCTCAGGGAAGGGTCTGCTTAAAATAGGGAAGACTGACAGCAAAGGAACCCGTGGCTCATCCTTCTCAGTTACTTTCTTGTAAACAGCGATGAACACCTTGCCTTTTTTTTTTTTTGGCAGTCTAATCACTACGAACTCTCCTCTGGTGGGTACTTTTTTTAGAGCATAATAGAAGGTGTGATATCTTGTGAGAGGCGCCAGAATCACTCGGAGCACAGTAGCTCTGGGACTGAAGGAGGAGGTGACAAGTTCCTGGGAATATTAAAGATTAACACCAAATACTTTGTTGCTATTTAATTCTCTGACGATTCATGTTGCTGGCAAGGAAAGAGAACATTTCTTTCCCTCCCTTCTGTTTATGCCTTCCCGCCTCTGTTCTGGAGATCCAGAAGCTGTGGATGTCAGATGCCAACTCCTTCAGGGCTGAAATGGTTTTATATAATACCAGAGAGGGGGAGCCTACAAAATGAAGAAAGAATCTAATTCAGCCCTTGGCCTGCGATGGAACTGGAAGGGAGGGTGGGGGGAAGAGCGGTCTTAAAAATAGCTCACTCGGAGAGAAGAATGCAGCTTGTCTCCCAGCGGCAGGCAGGCGCAACCCCTGGGTGAATTATAGGAACCTACTGTAGGCCAGTGCATTCGCTTTTGAAATGTTGATCACGGCTAAAAGGAGACGGGCGGAGGGAAGGCTGCTGGTGTCTGGGTGCCTGACGCTGGGAGCGACCTTTGGCAATGGATGGGTCTCTCAGGCCCAGGTCCACTGCCTCCACAGGCAGCATGCCACTTGGATATGTACGCCCTGTGCCCTGAGGCCAGTTCTTTATGCAGCTCCCCGCACTGAAACTCCAAGCCTTCTCGCAGGGGTACCCAGGTCTCCTAAGGAGATGAGGGAGAGGTGAAGAGAGAGAAGGAAGAGGGAGGGTGGAGACAGGAGGCGATGATGAGCCTCTCAGACACACACAGAATCAATGGACAGAGGTCCACAGGGAGAAGCAGAGAGAAACCAGACAGACTTAGAGACAGAGGGAAGGTGGACGATCGGCAGTGGCTGCGCTGCCCAGTGAAGACAAGGTACGTGCCCCTCCCAGTCTGCAAGGATGCTATCTTCCTTCCTATGCCCCAGCGCCTCATTGAGCTTGCAAGAGAAGCCACGGCTGATTGTGTCTCATGGTCATCTCTGCTTCTAGTGGCCCACTCCCACAAAGAGACTGCAGCCCCTAGGATTACTGCAGGCGTTCACTGCAGAACTCCCACTCTGCAGGTGGTCCACCAAGGTCTTAGCTTCTGTGCCCAGTGCATTGAGGCATCTCTGGGTCAGTCCCTTTTATTTTCCCTTCGATTGATGACGACCTCAAGGGCCTCATCTATACCTCCTTCAGGCTTCCCCAAACTGGGAAGTGACTCCTGATTCCTTCTTCCCTGGCCCAAGATGAGTGAGAAGGCATGTGTACAAACAGACCAGGTGACCAAGAGCCCCTCCGATAGCATCGCGCCCATCTAAACCCATAAAGAAGAGGAAGGGGAGAGGCCAAGAGCCCTGGGCTGCATCTTGGGCATCTGGCATGGCATCTCTGTGGTGATCCCCTGCTCACACCCCCTCAGCGCTCATCAGTCAACAGATGCAGGTTCTGATACCAGGCATGCCTGTCTCTGCCTGAGGGCTTTGACCCCAAGTGCATTTGGCTTTGGGAGCAGACCTGAGCCAACGACTGAGGATAAATCTTCTACCCGCCTCTTCTCCTGGATGGCACAACTCTGAGGCCTGTCGACAGTTTCCCAGAGCACCCACAGTGCCCACATCAGTGACCTGCCCATCCACACTCCCTGTGTTGTTTTACCTATCCTGTCCCACTTCTGCCGCTCGCCTGTAGCTTTCTGGGGTGGTCTTCCAATGGCCCAGGTGGTCTCCGATTCTAATCCTTAGGGGAACACCCACCCCCAAGAAAGGGTCTGTGCAGTTACAGCCGTTTTCTCCCAGTGCTGTGAATGGACTGGACTACGTCACTGCCATGAAAGGCCTCACACCTCATTCTCGTCTGGGTTGCCCAGAGACCACCCTGGGACCTTACTGGAGTCAAAGTGTGTCTCTACGAGTGCCGAGCAGGAGCTGCTGTAATCGATAAATAGCAGCCCCCATCCTTCTCATTTGGGGCATCACGGGACACCGAGCTGAGTTCCCTGCGCTGGACAGAGGGCTCCCGCAAGTTATCTATTTTCATCAACAGACAAATGGATAAAAGAGATGTGGTACATATATACAATGGAATATCATTCAGACATAAAAAGGAACAAAACTGGATCATTTGTGGAGATGTGGATGGACCTAGTGCCTTTCATACAGAGTGAAGTGAGCCCGAAATAGAAAAACAAATATCATGTATTAACGCATGTATGTGGAATACGGGAAAATGGTACTGATGAACCTGTCTGAAGGGCAGGAATAGAGACTCAGATGTAGAGAATGGACTTGCGGACACAGCAAGGGAAGGAGAAGGGGTGATGAACTGGGAGATTAGAACTGACATGTATACACTATTTTCTTTCTTTTTTTCTTGCTGAAAAAGCAAATAAATATAAGCTTTGGAGTCAGATCAAAAAATAAATAAATACAGTAGAGAAACAAGGAAATCACGGGAAAAGAGTAATCACGGTCATTTCTGTAGTTGGACAGACATACCACGAGAACTAACAACCCAAAATAAGACAAACGCCCTTGAAGCAAACCCTGAACTTGGAGTGAGCAGACCTGGCCTATCTCGGTTCTTCTCAAACTCTGGATGCCAATGGTCATGTGCGAGGCGGTGCAGGCAGTAGAAATGTGGGGAGTGACGGCTGCCACCTCCACACTTAAGGAGACAGATTCTGGAAAGAGCGATCCTTCTAAGAGAAGTGGCCATGTCTGGGCAGAGCCTGGTCGCCGAGGGAGACAGGCTGGAGTTGAGTCTCTGCTCCACCATGCCCTGGCTGTGCTACTCAGCACCAAAGATGTGCCGAGGGAGACAGGCTGGAGTTGAGTCTCTGCTCCACCATGCCCTGGCTGTGCTACTCAGCACCAAAGATGTAACCTCTCTGAGCCTCAGTTTCCCCATCTGTAAAATGGGGGCCATAGCAGCTCAGGAAATTGTCATGAAGTTAAAAACAACTTCATGCCAAGTTTAGCAGCTGATATCAAGTAGAGCCCCCGCCCCGCCTTTCGCCTTCTCTTTGTCCTCCTCCTCCGAGGGAACCACCCCCTAACGGAGGGCAGGTTGAGGGTAAAAGGAAGTGTGTCCGGCCACACAGCCAGGGCTCAGGACCGCCGGACACCACGGCTCCCACACACAGCCCGTCTGCATCCGTGGGCGTGGGAAAGAGACGTAAACCCAGACGGGCATCAAACATGAGTTAGACATGCCATTCCGCGCCACCGACACATTTCAAAAGTGCACATCACAAGGCTCTTGTGGAAGTCCTGGCGGGCGGCCAGGGTCAGACCACAAAAGGAAGCTGGTTCCCCGCCGGGAGCAGCCGGGTGGCCGGGCGTGGCCAGGGCCCCACGTCACCGCAGAGTACGGGGCTCAGCTGGGGCTTCCTGCCCTCCCTTCCGCCCTTTCTCCCGTGGGCCCTGCCGCCAACAGCTTGGGTGCTGGTGCTCTGGCCAGCAAGGAAAGTCAGCTTTCCCCAGACCCTTCCCTACGCCCCCGGGGTGGGGGTTGCCAAGCCTGGGCAGTGTACACATGGCTCTCCATGAGGCCCTGCAGCCCTTGGGACACCATCCTGGCGCCTCCTCCCCTCAGGGTACCAAGGAGAGGCTTCTTCTGTCCACAGTTGGTAGAAGTCACATCCTGTCTGTGGCCTCAAGGTCTGAGAGGCAGCCACAGGCCAAGAGGTGGCAGGAGGTCTCTTGAGGCGGTTGGCCTACGTCAAACCTCATTCCCGGCAGACAGTCTGCAAATATTTACTGAGGGGCTGCACTGTAGCCGCTCTGTGCCCCGGTCTGCAGGGCAGACAGAGATGCCCTGTAACAGACAAGGGGCTTGTGTTCCAACCGGGAAGGCCAGACTGACACTCGGAAACCAGGGGTCCGGTTGATCCCAAGCTATGCTTGTAACACTCCAGTGTGTGGGAAGGTGCAGACGAAACTCAGAGATGCTGGGCTTACTCTCGGAACCCCAAGGAGGCTGGAGAAGGGTCCTAGTTTGGCCCAAGGACTGTCCTCCACGCAGCCCTAAAGGCATGGAGTTCGCAGATGGGCCCCCCGAGGTCTCCGGCTTCCCGCCTTACTCTTCCTGGACATTTTCCCCCATTTCTTCATCCCCACATAAGTTTGATCCCTTCAAACTAAGCACAAAAATATCCATAAGATGTCTGCCTGTGTCAGTCAGCCCACCTTGCAAGTGAGGTCCTGCTATTCTTGTTTTGCCGAGGAGAAAAATGAGGCTTATGCAGTCTCAGGTATCAAACAGAATGCGTGCATTGCGTGTTAGTCACTCAGTCGCGTCTGCCTCTTTGCAACCCCATGAACTATAGCCTGCCATGTTCCTCTGTCCCTGGGATTCTCCAGGCAAATGGGTTGCCATGCCCTCCCCTCCAGGGGATCTTCCCCACTCAGTGATCGAACCCGCATCTCCTGTGTCTCCTGCATTGGCAGGCGTGTTCTTTACCACTAGCGCCACCTGGGAAGCCCCATCGAACAGGATACCTTCCATCAATAGCACTGTGCTTTTGTGGAGCACCTCAGCTCCATTTTCTTATGTGTTCAGTGACAGCTTGGCTCCCATCTAACTCTCCCTCATCCGGGGGCCCTGAACATGGTTGGCCACACATGGTTGGCTTCTGGGCAAATTTTTCACCAATGAGTTTCCTCCTAACTCAGAGCTGAGCTCCCTGTACTAAAGGATCGAGTATTCATACTAGAGAAACAGAAGGGTGGGGGGTGGTCACTGTGAGATTGAGGCTCAGAAGTGGGGGTGGGGAGAACCTGGGGCCTTGGAGGCTGGCAAAGGGGGTCCTAGGAGGTCGGAGATGGACATAGAAAAGGAGATGGAGGCGGTCAGAGACAGGCTTCTGCTGAGCCTCCTCTGTGCTCCGTGCAGAGGGAACTCCTAAGATCTAGGGGACCGCAAACCCTGACCGTGTTGTGATCTTCTTTTCGACAAAACTGCCTTTTCGGTAAATACTTTTTTGGGCCAATCTCACTGAATTAACTATCTGGGTCATTTGAATTTCTTCTCCAGGAAATAATTGCGGCCTCTGGGAAATGTTAAGTGTACGGCAGCCCCGTGAGCGGACAGGAAGCGCCAGCTTCTCTCTCTGCCTGCACCACTGCCTTCCCTTTCTGTGTGACCCAGGGAACCGAATTAGCAGTGGCTCCCGTCTCCGGGGTCCAGCGTGGCTTTGGATCCCTCTGGGGGGAAGTCCCTGGGGCGTTCGAGGTAGCTCTGCATGTGAGAGAAAGGAGATGTGTGTTCTTTTCTGTCTATGAGGGCAGTGACTACCTTCCAGGCAGCAAATTTTTTATTTTTTCGGAAAATAACATTCTGTAGATGCCCTCTCCAATTCTGGAAGGTGGAACAAAGCAGCATTAGGGGGACTCACGCTGCGGCTTCACAGCGCAAGACAAGACAAAAGCTCTTAGGCCAGAGCTGGGGAGTGGGATGCTGGTGGGGGCAGCTGCATAGCTTTGAACACGGTAATGAAATGTCGGAGGAGAGCTGCTACCGGCCTCTTTTCTGGCTGGGGGATGTGGGAAGCCACTGCAAACATGAGAATGGTTCCTCTTCATCACGAAGTGTCGGACGAGGAGGCGGTGTTGTCTGAGGGGAAGAGCGACCACCTTATGCATCAGAACAAGGCTGGCCCTTCCCCAAACCCCTGGGGAGGCAGGAGGGGAGATGGTGGGAAAGTTTGCAAGGGGCTTTCTGTTCGTCTGCTAGGACAGCCCTAACGAAGCACTGCAGGGTGGGTGGCCTGAACAACAGAAATTAATTAATTTCACAGTTTTCCTCACGATTCTGGAGGCCAAAAGTCCAAGAGAAAGGTGTCAGCTGGGTTGCCTTCTCCTGAGGCCTCTTTCTGCATGTGTAGTCGGCCACCCTCTTCCTGTGTTCCCACGTGGCTTTTCCTTGTCCGGGTCTATGGTCTAACCGCTTCCTGTTATAAGGTTGCCACCAGTCAAGGGAAGGTAGGGTCTGCTATATGCCTTCCTTTCACCTTCATTACATCTTTCAAGGCCCCATCTCCACAAAAGGTCGCAGCTGGGACTCCCCTGGTGGTCTAGTAGCTAAAACTCTGAGCTCCCAATGCAGGAGGCCTGGGTTTGATCCCTGGTCAGGGGACAGATCCCACATGTCGCAAGTAAGTGTTTGCATGCCAGCAATTAAAGATCCCACGTGCCGCAATGAAGATCAAAGATCCCATGTGCCTCAACTAAGACCTGGCACAGGCAAATAAATAAATAAATATTTTAGAAACAAACAAACAAAATCCCCCCCAAAAGGTCACAGTGTGGGGGATTGGGGATTACAATGTCAACATACAAATTTTGAGGAAAACAAAACTCAGTTTCAGGCTTCCTGAGTGTCGAAGAATTGATGCTTTTGAACTGTGGTGTTGGAGACGACTCTAGAGAGTCCCTTGGACTGCAAGGAGATGAAACCAGTCAACCCTAAAGGAAATCAGTCCTGAATATTCATTGAAAGGACTGATGCTGAAGCTGAAGCTCCAATACTTTGGCCACCTGATGCGAAGAGCCGACTCATTGGAAAAGACCCTGATGCTGGGAAAAACTGAAGGCAAAAGGAGGAGAAGGGGATAAGAGAGGATGAGATGGTTGGATGGCATCACCAACTTGATGGACAGGAGTTTTAGCAAGCTCCAGGAGATGGTGAAGGACAGGGAAGCCTGACATGGTGCAGTCCATGGGGTCACAAAGAGTTAGACATGACTGAGTGACTGAACAACAGGCTTCCTAGGTGGGAAGGTGGAAGCTAAGTGACTGGGGAGACGAGGGGAGATGCCTGCTGATGCACAGAGAGGTTAGGACCTCCTGGGGCACTAGGTCATCCTGACTGAGCTCCCTGACCAGAGGACACCCAGGGGCCCAAAGGTGAGCTCACCACAAGGAAGGGAGGCCTGAGCTGGTGAGCCAGGTTCACCAGCATCGGGGTCTAGAGGCTGGTGAGTGTGGGGAGTGAGGAGCAGGGGGGGTAGTAAGGGAGGGTGGGAGCTGTGGTTGGATGTTCTTCCCCCTGCACACACACAGCAGGCTAAGCATATGTGAATGCGCATCAAAGAACTGCCACCCTGGAGCCCAAGCTGAGGCTTCCCAGCTGTGAGGAGGTTTGTATGAGCCAGGCTGCTGTGCACAGCTCATCCAGCTGCAGACAGCATGTTTGTGTTCTAGGGCCACATGGCTGTGTGTGAGCACTGCGTTTCTGGAGCCGGGGGGCAGCCTGCACAGTGGGACAGTGTGGCTCTGACCCCGAGTTTGCCCACCCCTTCAGGACCAGTCTTCCGTGATGATACCATGTGGCAGCTGCAGACGCGATTAACAGGAACAAGGCTGGGCAGACTCTTGCTCTCTCTCCACAGGCATTTCAAGGTAAGACTGACCTCTTAAGTCTGTAAGGCCCAAGGATACTGGGAGATGGGGATAGAGAACGTCCAGGGAAGGAATTTTCTTCCAGATGATGTGGGAAGGTGTGCGCTGGGTGATCAAAGAATAGAAGAGAGACGACTGGTTTGTATCCCAAGTTGGGTGAATGGGAAGTACCGGTCATGTTAAGGTCCCTCTGGGAAGAGGGGACACCTTTTATGGGTGAGGTTTTAAAAATGTGCACTTTTGTGCTCGCTTTGGCAGCACATATACTAAAATTGGAACAATACAGAGAAGATTAGCATGGGTCCTGTGCAAAGATGACACGCAGATTCATGAAGTCTTCCATATTTTTTGATATATGGCAGAAACCAACACAATATTGTAAAGCAATCATCCTTCAATTAAAAATAAATGAATTTATTTTGAAAAATCTGCACTTCCGACAACATAAAACTCCTAGAAGAGCTCATAGGCAAAACATTCTCTGACATAAAACATACCAGTGTTTTCTTAGGTCAGTCTCCCAAGGCAATAGAAATAAAAACACAAATAAACAAATAGGACCTAAGCAAACTTACAAGCTTTTGCACAGCAAAGGAAACCATAAACAAAACAAAAAGACAACCTACGGAATGAGAGAAAATATTTGCGAAGATGTGACTGATGAGGGTTTAGTTTCCAAAATAAACAAGCAGCTCATACAACTCAACAACAAAAACTCAATTGAAAAATGGGCAGAGGACCCAAATAGACATTTCTTCAAAGAAGACATACAGATGGCCAAAAGCACATGAAAAGATGTTCAACATTGCTAATTATTAGAGAAATGCAGATCAAAACTACAATGAGGAACCACCTCATGGTGGTCAGAATGGCCAACATTAAAAAGTCTACAAACAATGATAAAAGATGGAGAGGGTGGAGAAAAGGGAACTCTCCTACACTGTTGGCTGGAATATAACTTGGTGACGCCATTATGGAAAACAGTATGGAGTTTCCTCAAAAAACTAAAAGTAGAATTACCATATGATCCAGCAATCCCACTCCTGTGCATACATCCAGACAAAAGTAAAATTCCAAAAAGGTACATGCACCTTTGTTTTCACTGCAGCACTATTTACAACAGCCAAGACATGGAAACAACTAAATGTCCACCGACAGAGGAAAGAATAAAGAAGATGCTGTACATACATACAATAGAATATTACTCAGCCATAAAGAGAATGAAATAACAGCGTTTGCAGCAACAGGGATGGAACTAGAGATTATCATACTAAGTAAAGTTAGTCAGAAAGAGAAGGACAAATACCATATGCTATTACTTGTATGTAGAATCTCAAATATAACACACATGAGCTTTTCTACAAAACAGAAACAGACTCACAGAAATAGAGAGCAGACTTACTGTTGCCAAGGGATGGATTGAGAATTTGGGATCACCAGATGCAAATTAGGATCGATAAACAACAAGATCCTACTGTAGAGCACAGGGAACTAAATATCCTCTGATAAACCATAATGGAGAAGAATGTGAAAAAGAATGTATGCGTGCATGCTCAGTCACTTCAGTCGTGTCTGACTCTTTGAGACTCTATAGACTGTAGCCCATCAGGCTCTTCTGTCCATGGGATTCTCCAGGCAATAATGCTGGAGTGGGTTGCCATGCCCTCCTCCAGGGGATCTTCCTGACTCAGGGACTGAACCCACATGTCCCGCATCTCCTGCTTTGCAGGTGGATTCTTTATCCACTGAGCCACCTGGGAAGCTCATATATGTTATAACTGAGTCACTTTGCTGTACAGCAGAAATTAACACATTATAAATCACCTATACTTCAATTAAAAAAAAAAGAAAAAAATCTGCACTTATGGATTTTGCTTCAAATTGTGACTCATCATACATCCAAAGGCCCAGGTTTTTCTCAGTTTGTACTCATTAACAGGCAAAGGTTCTTGTGCAGGCACTGCGGTGGACACAGAGAGGTACTGGCCTCCGGTGACTTATTAATGAAGGAGGAGAGACCTGAGTCGTTCCGTCAACTCTGCCCCAGATCCCAGTCGGCTGTCTTCAGGGAGGAACCACTCTGACTTAGGGTGAGTTTCTCAGAAGCAGACTCAGAGACAGGGATCGTGGGAAACTGATTTATTTGGGTGGTGCTCCCAGAGGGAGAGGGCTGAGGGAGCAGGGCTGTGAACCCAGGCACAGCTCTGCAAGGTCACACCTCAGAGTTTATGGGCTTTCCTCATCCCCAGTCAGTCAGTCCTTGGCTAAGGGACTCCTGGGAGGTCAGAAACTTCCAGGCACTCGGGGCTTTTTGCTCTTGTGGGCAGAGGGTTGTGGCAGCCCGTACACAGTCCTCCCAAGGGAGAGGGGGCTGTGGACCCAGAGGAACCCACTGCTGGGGGAGGGACACACAGAAAGCATCGAAGGACTGCCTCTGGGGGTGGGCAGAGCTCTGTCTACCGTCCCTCTTCAGGCCAAACAGCTCCCATACCTCACGTTGACTTCCCCCGGAACTGTTTTAAGATCTGATTCAGTGGAGGGAGGGTGACACTTGGGTCAGAACCTCCCAGGCTGCGGGTGACTCCTTGACCCCCCAGCTTTGTGACCTTGAGCAAATGACTCTGACCTTCACTCTCCTCCTTGGCAAGAGGGCAACAGTAACTCCTGCCTCCCAGGGTGGCTGTAGAGATAAATGAGGCAGAGCCCGCTAGGCACCTGCCCATTGCTTGGCGGGCAGCAGGAACCTGGGAAATGCCAACTCCCTGCCGTCCCTTCGGCTCCCTCCTTTTGGTGAAGAACCTATTTCCTGGTGAGTGCCAGGTCTGCTGAAAAGTCCCGGCGACCTGCTCGTTGTGTTTATGTACCGTTCTGTGGAAGGTAACAATTTAGATGGCAAATTGCACTGCCAGACTCAGGGAGTTGGTGTATTAATTCCTGACTATTTACTGTGACAGGTTTAATGCCCAATATGTCAGGGAGCGGTAGGGCTCCCGCTCCACGGCACACAGAATTGCAAAGCCAGACAAACTTCCTGCTTCCCGGGTGCATCAAGCATCTCAGAGTGCTGCAAGTCTCCTCTGCTCAGGGGGCTGGGAGCACCCAACCGGGCGGATTTCATCCCGGTTCCTCTCCCAGCGACTCCCAGGCTTATAGGTGCGGCGGTGGGGGAAGCCATCTTTTCTTTCTTGGAGGGGCACAGACCAGCCCCTCCCCAATCTGTGCAGCTCTGTAGAGTTTGGGTGTGGAGTGAAAGTGCCACCTAGGTAGCTCTGCTGGTGCCTGTCTCAGTCAGGCCATAGAGGCACTGGTGGCCTGGGAGATGGCACTGATGAAGTTCCCCCTCTCTCCCTCTGTGTTGACCTCAAGCAAATGTCTGTGTTAGCTGGCATTGGCCCCATTCTGCAGGTCAGAACACTGAGGCTTAAGTAACCTCTCAGAGCCCACGAGAGGCGGAATCCAGCAGTGAGCTGCTGTCTTCCTGGCTTCCTTTCTGGGAGCCCCCAGGCCACTCTGCAAGTCCTGTCTCCCTGCACAGCTGCCCCCAGGCCTGTACATGAGGGTCCTTCCTACATCACATAGGTTTTCTAAAGAGACAGAGGAGGGACTTCCCTGGTGGTCCAGTGGTTAAGAACTTGCCTTGCAATGCAGGGGACATGGGTTCGATCCCTGGTTAGGGAAGTAAGATCCCACATGCCACGGGGTGACTACCTTCTCAGGCTGCAATGAAGATCCCATGTGCCTCAACTAAGACCTGATGTAGCCAAAAACATAAATATTAAAATAAAATAAAGAGATCGAGGAGCTCCATGTGTGCCTCACGCTTCCACCCTCCTGATGCTGCCTTTTTCTGTCCTCTGCCCGCTCCCCAGAAGGAAAAACAAATCGTTATAGAGTAATTTGATGAATGCCTTTTATTCCTTGGGAATGAGCTTGGAGTGTCAGCCTTTACCCTGAGCAGCGTATTACAGCATTTCTTCCCAATACATTACTTAATAATGAATGGGAAAACATTCTCGTCACCAGAATTGCTCATTACGCTTAAAAGCGTGCCCACACCGTGGAGTCGTGGGGAAGTGGCTGTGCGTAGCAGAGCGCCGGGCACCTAGTCAATCCGCAGTTGCTGTTCATGACTATCGACTCTGCAGGGAGAGAGGTGTGCTGTTTGGTGTGTTCGGTGACGTGGAGGATGTACTTCATGATAAACCGGGACCCATTTGTGGAAATGCGACAGGACACAAAGGTTCTCCCTGTCCAAAGAGGAGTAGTTTGGGAAACATCCACGAGAACTTTCTGCCATTATAGGAGATTTCTCTAACACACACTATCTGACACGGTAGCCACCAGACACGTGTGGCTACTGAGCCCTTGATGTGTGATGAATACAGACAAGAGTTTGCGTTTGTAACCTTAGTTCACTTAAGTTTAGACAGGCACACGTGGCAGGTGGCTACTGATTCACAGAGTACGGGGGTGGTCTCCTTTTGTTGTGACTTATGGGTGGGCTTCCCTGGTGGCTCAGACGGTAAAGAATCTGCCTGCAGTGTGGCAGATGGGAATGGAGAATCCCACGGACAGAGGAGCCTGGCGGGCTACAGTCACTGGGGTTGAAGGAGTTGGACACGACTGAGTGACGAACACTTTCACAGCACACATGGGCAGTGCACATGAGTAACCATGAACAGCACACGTGAATGCTCTACAGTCAGTTACTGCTAGAACATACATCCTAGTGAAGTGAAGAAACAGCGGGGGAGGGGAGATGATAAAGATACTGTGATCATTCCGGGGAGGTGACGTGCCTAAGACACAAATATTCCTAAGTGGCTCCTGCCTTCCAAGTTAAGGAAGGATTTCTGCCTGAAGGACTATGACAGTCACCTCTGTTTAAGTGAAGCTGGTGATCTCAGCCTCAAACTGAAACAGGGAATGAAGGCATTTTGGCCCCGTGGAATCCAAATGGGCAAGTCTCCACTGATGTTCCCAGCTGTTTCCCAGGGATGAATTATTTTAAGAGAGGCAAATATCCTCGCGTAGAGCGAATAAGCCAACTCCAATCTCTTTTCTTGAAGCTTCTGGGTCAAACCCTATTAAAATATGAAGAGGACCCTTCTGCCAGAAGGCCGGATGTCTACCCTAAAACAGGAGGCTTTCAGAAACGTGAATAGCCAGCGACACTTGTAGACGCAAGCTCTCAGAACGCGGTGTGTTTGATAACATGGGGACAGATGACTCAGAAGCGTAACCTGCTCCGTTGAAACTGCAGGTGCTGTGAACACTGTCTTTTGTCATGTGCTCAGGGAGGGCAGACCACCTGGCCCAGGGAGTGATCCTGCAGAAGAGAGTGAGGAGGTGCAGGGAGGGGAGAGGGCTGGAGTGCTACGGGAAGCAGGGACTGAGGGCTGCACAAGGACAGCAGAGACCAGTCAAGGCCAGGGGACCTGAGAGGGGACCCAACCCAGCCAGTTATATTTTCCAATTCTCCCAGTCTCTTGAATGAACAACTACTCTCTATGCTAAGGGGAGTTTGCCCCTGTGGATCATTTAGGGAAACTGCGACAGTTACAGTCTCCTTGGGAAGGGATTACGAGGACAAACTCAACCTTGTACGTAGGAACACAAGAATCAGGGCCAATGGAAGGCCTGATTTCAGAGCAGCCAGAGACAGTCCGCTGCATTCCAGGTATCGTCACTCCAGGTCATTTCCTGGATCACTTGTCCTTGAGTCACTTAGCACACAGCATTTTGTGCCTCACCTTCCAAAGATATCTACTGTCATCTAGATTTCTAAAAGACTCCTCTTATTCATTACGTTACCTACAGATTTAAGGATCCTCCCCATATGGTCTCAGGGCTTGACTCAAGAGCCTCAAGGAAGTGAAGTGAAGTCGCTCAGTCGTGTCCGACTCTTTGCGACCCCATGGACTGTAGCCTACCAGGCTCCTCCATCCATGGGATTTTCCAGGCAAGAGTACTGGAGTGGGTTGCCATTTCCTTGCCTCAAGGAAAGGAGGTAGGAAAGGGTGTGAGAGTTAAGGACGAGAGAGGCGTGACTGTCTTCCGGTTGCTCCTGCTAGAGTAAGGGAGACGGGGATGGCAACCAACAATTATAACATCATGCAGTGATGGTTTAAACAAAAGGGAACACGGTGTATCCTGGAGCTCAAAGGAAAGGATGACTGACTGGGGAGCAGGAAGCAGAAGGTGAGATAAGAGAAGCAAGCTAGAGAGGTGTAGCAGCTTAACAGGTCTTAGAAAATACATAGCAGGACAGAGAAAGGCAAGGCGGCCTTTCTGGTGAGGGTGCAGAGGGCGCAGGCGCAGGGATGGAGATAAACGGAGTACTGCAGCCTGTGGTGGAGGGCGCAGTCCTCAGAGCCGAGGCTGGGGAAGAAGGGGACAGTAGGACCAGACAGGGCTCTGGGTGTGAAGTGGGGGAACCACAGTTTGATCTCGAAGTTACTGGGAAGTAACAGAGGTCTTTGAACAGGAAGTTTTATGATTGGTTTTGTTTCTTGGGGACTGGAACTGGGTGTTCTTCCTTCCTGACCACTTGTAAGTGTAAGTTACAGTGAAAGTGAGACCCGTGTATCACTCCCATAATTTCATATCCCCCTTCCACCTGCTGAAGGGAAAGACCCCACCCCAAATGTAAGTTGGTACAGCCTCTATGGAAAACAGTTCCTCAGAAAACTAAAAACAGAGTAACCATATGATCCAGCTATCCCACTTCTGGGCACATACCCAGACAAAAATATAATTCAACAAGATACATCCACCCCGATGATCATGGCAGCACTGTCCACAATACCCAAGATATGAAGCCACCTAAATGTCCATCAGCAAATGAATGGATAAAGAAGATGTGGTACATACATACTTTGGAAAACTACTCAGCTGTAAAAAAGAATGAATAATGCCATTTGCAGCAACATGGATGCAACCAGAGAGGATCACAGTAAGTGAAGTAAGTCAGAAAGAGAAAGACAAATAAATACCATATGCTACCACTTTTGGAGAAGGCAATGGCACCCCGCTCCAGTACTCTTACCTGGAAAATCCCATGGGCAGAGGAGCCTGGTAGGCTGCAGATCATGGGGTCGCGAAGAGTCAGAAATGACTGAGCAACTTCACTTTCACTTTTCCCTTTCATGCACTGGAGAAGGAAATGGCAACCCACTCCAGTATTCTTGCCTGGAGAATCCCAGGGATGGCGGAGCCTGGTGGGCTGCCGTCTATGGGGTCGCACAGAGTCGGACACGACTGAAGCGACTTAGGAGCAGCAGCAGCTATCACTTTTATGTGGAATGTAAAATATGACACAAATGACCTATCTATGAAACAGAAACAGTTTCACATACATAGAGAACAGACCTGTGGGTGCCAAGGGGGAGGGTGGGGGAGGGATGGAGTGGGAGGTTGGGGTTGGCAGATGTTTTTATATATAGAATGGATAAACAACAAAGTCCTACTACATAGCACAGTGAACTATATGTAATATCCTATGATAGAACAGAACATTGTGAAGTAATTATATTCCAATTAGAAATATCCTATGATAAACAATAGTGGAAGAGCATATTAAAAAAAAACAATGTACATATATGTATAACTGAATCACTTTCCTGTAGAGTAGAAATTAACACAACATTGTAAATCAACTATACTCCAATAAAAATATTAAAACTGAAGGTCTTAATTTTTTAAAAGAAGTTTAAGGAGTTCCCTGGTGGTCCAGTGTCTAAGACTCCATGCTCCCAATGCAGGGGGCCTGGGTTCGATCCCTGGCCAGGGAACTAGATCCCGACTGCTGCAACTAAGACCTGGTGCAAGCAAACAAATAAATATTAAAAACGAAAGAAGTTTAATGTTCACAGCCAAACTTCTCTTTCCGTTTGAGACACCCCCCACTTTCTTCTCAGAGCATGGGGCTAGATTTGAGACTCACTATTAACAAAAAATTTTGCTGGGCTGAAATATTGCTGGAAGCTTTTTAGCCTCCCCTGAAGCTGGCAGATCATCAGCGGGACTTAATGGTTGTGTTTAAGTGAATTCTCAACAACTCAGAAATACGTTTGAGGGCAAACTGAATTCTGGAGGCTTTTCTATCCTGAAAGCTGTGCTTTTCCTCTGGAGCGTCAGTAATTCTGTGGAGGAAGGCAGGGAAGTAGTGATGTGGGCAGTTCCCGGAAGGGAACCCAAGTAGTGCAAATCCCAGTTCTGCCAGTTTCAGTGTGACCTTGCCCCAGTTACTCAGGTGGCTCTGCCTCACTTTTCTCATCTATTAAATGGGGATCATAACAGTATCTCCTACATAGAACTGTTGTGAAGATTAAATGGGTGAGTGGCGTTTAGGGCAGTGCCTTGCCCAACACAGGAGCTCAGGCAATGGTGATACGTGATTACTTTCTGCTTTGGGAACAGAAAGAAGGGAAGGTTGGATGGTAAAACAGCAGTGTTGTAGAAAAACACTAAACTGGTAGGAATTTCAGGTGGCTCAAGCTGTGAGACACCGCTTTGCTTTTCAGATGAGCATGATTGCAGGAGGTCAGAGAGTATTTTTCTGTGGAGAAGATTCGGGCAAACACTGACAGCTATTTTTATGGCTGCTGCAGCTGAGAAAGTCACTCAGTCTTGTCTGACTCTTTGTGACCCCATGGGCCATACAGTCCATGGAATTCTCCGGGCCAGAATACTGGAGTGGGTAGCCTTTTCCTTCTCCAGGGGATCTTTGACCAGGGATCAAATCCAGGTCCCTCACATTGCAGGCAGATTCTTTACCAGTTGAGCCACCAGGGAAGTCAATGTGGCTTTGCCCAGAGTCAAGGCAACAGATGATCTGACCTGGACGAGTGTTGTCTCTGTGAGACAATGTGGCTCTCATCGCGGGGTGTGGAGGAGTCTGGAAAAGTGAGCTATTAAAGAAGACAAGTTGTAAAAGGCTCTTTGGCCCTTTGGCTCTTGCACTGTGGTCGAACTGAGAGCAAGGTGCCCGCGGGCTCGGAGACTAATTAAATAACTGCTAGAAGCCCCCAGCTCTCCTCTGGCGGCAGAAGGTTACTCGGCTGCTAATTCAGGAAGGGTCTTTCCCACCCTGGCCTTGAAGCCTGGGGCCGCTGCTCAGTGTGTAGCCCGGAAGGCAGGAAGCATCCTCATGAAGTTCACGTCTCCAGCAGGTCTCCTTGTTCATAGGCAGGAAATGCAGAACAACAACAGGAACCCCAAGCGGGCATCCAAACTCAGCATCCCAGTGGTTTTCTGCCCTAGACCCAGCAGGTAAGACAGGTCAAGTGCTCACTGTGGCCAGGCTGGCTGGTGCTCTGGGCAGAAGGCCTGCCTCCCCATGTTCTTCAGTGACTCCTGGCTCTAGTGGCTTCCACGGGACAGGAGTGGTTGACTGGCCACCAAGAGAAGTGTCTTCTCTCCCTTTTTATGTAAAAGTGATTTTCTTTTATCAAAAGCTTATTAGTATCAAATTATAGTAATTAAAGTCAGCTTTAGAGAAAGAATAAAATCCCCTTCCCATCAACAGTTATTTTTGCATATTCTCCTTCAGTCTTAGCCATGCTGTTCATATAGTTTCAAAGATCTGCAACCAGTAGTCTGCAACTTGTAGTTTGATTTTTACTCGACATTATGTCATGAGCGTCATTAGTGTTGCTCTATGATTTCATAATTAATTTTTAGAGCTTTACGACAGATATTCCACCGAGTTACTAGACCATCATTTATTTAGTCATTCCCTCTTAATGAGCATTTGGATCATTTTCAGTGTTTGGCTATGATGGTGACTGCTGTGTGAATGTCTTTGTATTTATAGTTAGTTTCTTCTATTAAATTCTTCCTTAGGATAAAATACAGGAGATGAGTCTACTGGAATGAAAGGTATACACTTTTTTTCTTCTTAATACATATCATCTTCCAAAAGGATTGAACTAATTTATGTTACCAGCTGTATGTGATGGTACCACTTCCTTTCCAATTTCTCTCACACTGGCGACTGCAATACAAATTTGTGTTATTCATCTTTACAGTACCCTAAATCTGCTTCAGTTACATTTCTTGGGTTGTTACTGTCTTCTCTCTCTCTGACCCTTCAGTCCACGAAGATCTAGCAATCCACCATGCCCTGTTGGCTTTAACCTTCTAAGACATCCCTACAGCCCCCAACTTAACCCTGAACCTGTTTTCACCGATTCTTTTTTTAATTGAATAATTTTACTTCTTTATTTTTGGCTGTGCTGGGTCTTTGCTGCTGTGAGGGCTTTTCTCTAGTTGCATGAAGAGGGGCATCTCTCTGGCAGTAGTGTGTGGGCTTCTCATTGTGGTGGCTTCTCTTGTTGCGGAGTGCAGCCTCTAGGGCACGAGGGCTCAGTAGTTGCAGCTTCCTGGCTCTAGAGCTTGGGCTCAATAGTTGTGGCCCATGGGCTTAGTTGCTCTGCAGCATGTGGGATCTTCCCCAATCAGGGATCAAACCCTTGTCTCCTGCTTTGACAGGCAGATTCTTTACCACAGAGCCACCAGGGAAGCCCTTGTTTTCACTGATTCTTACAGCTGGGTAGAATCTCCTTGCCTGCCCCCTGGCACCTCTCAGATTTGATTCTCTTCCAGATCCTCCTAGCATGGCACGTTTTCTGTTTTGTCAACCCCTCCAATTGTTTCAATTAAGGAATTACTGTTCCATGCTGTCTGGACAGCATCCCGCCCTCTCCTGATAGTAAGCACTGATGTAGACAATTAGTACAAGTGGTAAGGAACATTTACCCATACGCTTGATTATGATGTGCTTTCTCTTGTGGGAGTTGTCTACATCCTTTGCCATTTCACTTATCCACCCATTCATTCACATTCATTCATTCCCCCCCAAAATTAGCGAGTGCTTAAGGTATTCTGGATGGTAGAGATATGACAGTGAAAATGTAATCTCTGCCCTCATCTCACTCACAGTTTACTGGGGCACACACACTATTAACAAGCAAGCGAGTAAACAAGTAATATATCAGGTAGTGATAAGACCTAAGGAAACAAAAACTAAAGTACAGTAAAAAAAAAAAAAAGAAAGAAAGAAAAGAAAGTGAAATCGCTCAGTCATGTCCAACTCTTTGAGACCCCGTGGACTGTAGCATACCAGGCTCCTCCGTCCATGGGATTCTCCAGGCAAGAATACTGGAGTGGGTTGCCATTTCCTTCTCCAGGGGATCTTTCCGACCCAGGGATCAAACCCGGGTTTCTAGCACTACAGGCAGACACTTTACCCTCTGAGCCACCAGGGAAGTAAAGGTAAAGCCACAGTAAAGGGCTAGATAAACTTTTATCAGCACAAAACTGGATATGGTGTTGCCATTTTGTGTGGGTTAGTCAGGGGTAAATCTCACTGAGAAGGTGACATTGGTCCTGAAGGAGGTGAGGGAGGAGCCCAGCGTATACTTGGGGAAAAGGCATAGCAGGCAGAGGGAAGAGCCCAGTGCAAAGTCCTGACACCAGGTGTGGTTGGCATGTTTTAGAAACAGCAAGTGAGCCAGTGAAGCTGAAACAGACCTGGAGGGTCTGGGCAGCAGGAGAAGGGTGGGGTAGACTGGTGGGAGATAAGATCAGATGTTGGCCTTGTAGGTCACTATAAATATTTTGGCTTTTACTCCTGATTTGAGATGGGAGTCACTGGATAATTTAGAGCTGAGATGTGACATGTTCTGATTTGTTTCAAAAGGACCACTCTGGCTGTTATGCTGAGTGTATAAATGCAGAATTCCAATCATTAGTGGGCTCTATATATCATCCAGGAGAGAGCTGATGGTTGGTTTGGTAGTGGAGGTGAAGGAATGTATATCAGATTCCAAATTCACAGTCCAGGAAGAATCCACAGTATCTGCTGATGGATCAGGTCTGCTGTATGTGAGAAAGAAGCCAAGGATGATCTCTTTCTACGAAGGTCATGTCCTATGTTAACTTTAAAGAAAGTGTTTCAGTTTAGGAAGATTTGAGGCATGGTGGCAGAGACCACCGCTCAGCTCTTTGGTTTATACTGCTTTCTTCTTCATGTATCTTATTCCGAGGAAAGGTTTTGTTTCAACCATGTTTGATTTGGGGCAAGCCAACCATGCACAGATGTAGGGGAAAGTGCTGGAGGCACACAAGCGTTCACTGTCCCCCCTTCTCACATACAGTACCAGAATTCACAGTAGGTGTGGGGCAGCTCCATGCAGCTCTGGGATGAGTATGGGCAGAGGGGAGGTGAGTGGAGGCATCCCCTCGAGGTGAGGGCCAGTCACAAGAGAAGACATCTTCCCTCTTCTCCTAGCCCATAAGCTCAAACACTGATGTCAGATATGCCGATGATCTGGCTGTGCCCACGAGCCAAGAACTGTGAAGGAATAAGACAAAGGACATCGAGGTGCTGAGATGATCAGGGGAGCAGATCTGCCTCCTGCCACTTCCCCTAGGGCTGTTATTTGGGAGAGAAAACAATCTTTTTTAAGCCACAGTTTCTTGGGAGTCTTTTTGGTACAACAGCTTAACCTTTACCCTAATACAAGAGCCAATTCCAGGGACTCCCCTGGTGGTCCGGTGGTTAAGAAACCACCTTCCAGTGCAGGGAATGTGGGTTTAATCCCTGGTTGGGGAACTAAGATCCCACACGCCCTAGGGCAACTAAGCCTACATGTCTCAACTACTGAGTCCACAAACCACAACTAAGACCTGACAGACAAATAAATAAAATAATAATAATAAAAAGAGCTAATTCCAAAACAAATCAATGAACCAGTGGAAAATGAGAAGGTAGAAAGTGACATATTCCAACCGAGGGAGGAAGCCTGAAGGATCAGATCCTTTGGATGAGTACAGAATGGAGGATGACCAAGGGTGAAGCGTCATCCAGTAGATGGGCTCACCAACAGAAAAGAAAGCTAGTCACAATTTCAGGTGAGCATGGTGGGAACAGGTTTGCAGTGGTAAGAGTGGATGGAGAGACATTGGGAGGTGGAGATAAAGAATTCTGGAGTTTTAAGGCAGGAAGATTTTCCCAGCATGAGGCCAATAGGTATTGGGAAGTGGGGCTTGAGGTCAAAAGACTGGAGGGTAAGTCACTTCACTGTGAAGAAGGCAAAACACGAGAAACCATCCTGGGAGAACACCTTCTTGCAGTCATTGGGGAGGTGGGTAGAAAGGACCCAGTAGGTCTCTTGAAAAATATGTCTTTTATTAGCCCCGCACTAAGCTTGATCTATGCTAAGGGAGGGGGGAAAAGACATCTAACAACCTTTCCCATTAAAGTTAATGGGGAATCTCCTATAAAGTCTAAGGGCAGAATACGGCATGATGAATCTATATGATTATTTCATGAAGCTTCCCAAAGATAAATAAGGCTCTTAAGAGACATGTTTATTGGTGAACAATTTATATCGCTGTATGTACCATCAGCTAGAATGTAATACACAATTGCTGAGGAAACGATGACCAAGTCTGGCTCCAGCTGGCGCTGCACCCGTGGGAATGCAGTAAATAACTCCTGAATCTCAATGAAGATAAATGGGTGTGCTGGGTGAACACCGCCAGGGAGCCAACGCGCACCTCCTTACTCTCTTTTAGTGTGTTAGTCACTCAGTCATGCCTGACTCTTTGTGACCCTATGGACTGTAGCCCACCAGGCTCCTCTGTCCATGGGATTCTCCAGGCAAGGATACTAGAGTGGGTTGCCATGCCCTCCTTCAGGGGATCTTTACAACCCAGGGATCAAACCTGCATCTTCTGCATTGCAGGCAGATTCTTTACTGCCTGAACCATCATCAAAGCTCATATATATATATACACACACACACACATATGAGTATATACATGAGTGTATATATATATATACACATATATACATATATATACATATATACATATGTTGGAGACAGAAATGGCAACCCACTCCAGTATTCTCGCCTGGAGAAACCTATGGACAGAGGAGCCTGGTGTGCTACAGTCCATGCAGTCACAAGAGTCGGACACGACTGAGCAACTAAACCACCACCACTCTACATATGTATTTCAGATTATTTTCTGTTACAGGTTATTATAAGATTTTGAATATACTTCCCTGTGTTATATAGTAAATCCTCATTGTTTATTTATGTACAGTAAATAAAAATATTATATTTTGTGTCTGTTAATTCAAAACGTCTTATGGAAAAACCTGAATGAACTTTTTGGCCAACCCAATAGATTGTGATCCAACTGAGGTCTACCCCACCCTTCTCCTGCTGCCCAGACCCTCCAGGTCTGTTTCAGCTTCACTGGCTCCCTTGCTGTTTCTAAAACATGCCAACCACACCTGGTGTCAGGACTTTGCACTGGGCTCTTCCCTCTGCCTGCTATGCCTTTTCCCCAGGTATACGCTGGGCTCCTCCCTCACCTCCTTCAGGACCAATGTCACCTTCTCAGTGAGATTTACCCCTGACTAACCCACACAAAATGGCAACACCATATCCAGTTTTGTGCTGATAAAAGTTTATCTAGCCCTTTACTGTGGCTTTACCTTTACTTCCCTGGTGGCTCAGAGGGTAAAGTGTCTGCCTGTAGTGCTAGAAACCCGGGTTTGATCCCTGGGTCGGAAAGATCCCCTGGAGAAGGAAATGGCAACCCACTCCAGTATTCTGCTTTAAAAAGCAGAGGCAATGGGTTGTCTGACCCTAATTAGTTGGGTATGCATGTAGAGGGCTAAAGTTTCTGGAAGAATTGAAGTAGCCAATTAGACACAGGGTACAGAAAATGGCGTGAGGACTGGCCATCACCATCTCCCTGGTTAGGGCTGTGCGGGGTAACCTGAGTTGGAGAGGGAGGGCAGTAGTGAGAACCATCTTGGGGAAGCATGACATGGATACTAACTGGGCTGATGTTAAGTTTGCTGTGCTATTTTATTTGCCATAACAATCATTCCTCTCACTATAACCATATACCTCTTTGCAATGATACTGCAGCTCTTGCCATCAGGAGATGAAGCCTTTTCCCCTACCTCCTGTATCTGGGTTGACCTCATGACCTGTTTTAGCCAACAGAAAGTGGCAGACGTGACATCATGACAGGTCTGAGCCTAGGACTCAAGAAGCTGTGTAGATTTTTCTCTCTTGGAAACCAGTCCAGTCCTATGAACAAGCCCAGGCTAGGCTGCCGGATGATGAGAGACTAAGTGGACTGGAGCAGCGTCAGACCAGTGGTCCAGGGCAGGCCTCAGAAATTCGAGCACACAGTGATCATCAGCAAAGCCACTAGACAAATACCCCTGTAGCCAGGGGCAGGGGGAAATTTCTGTCTGATGTGTAGGTCAGTGGCACAGCTGATAAACTGGATGGTCAGTCTAGATCCTGTCTCAAAAGGACCACTTCCATGGCCCCACTCACCTGTGGACATCATCCCCAAGGAGAACCAGCAGCAATGGCTACACCACCCACCACACCACCATCAGAGCTTCTTCTGCGAGGTGTGTGCCATGATGGGTGAGCATGGGAAGCTAAGGACCATGGCACTGGCAAGTCTAGACCTGATGCCTGACACTGGCTCACTGAGGGACTTAGCTTCCTTGAGCCTCGGTTTCTTCATCCGTAAAATGGGGCTCCAGGCCTGCGTTCAGATTATTTTACAGTCATCAGAGGAGGCCTGAGGCAGGTGGGGCTTTCCCTCTGCCTCGGAAATCCTGTGCCTGGTCCCGTTCTTAACTACTCAGCTGCTTGGGCTCTTGGCAAACCTTCTCTGATCCTTGGGCTGGTGATATTGTGTTTAGTGAATTTCTTCCTGTTTTGGAGCCCAGAAAGGATTGTCCTGGTGGCCCAAGCCATGCACTTTTCCTCATAGAAGAGCATGCGGGTGGGGAATGGCTTGCTTGTTTGCAGCCAGGTCCCCCCTGCCCCCCACCAGTCTGCACCCCCACCACCCACAACATTGCTCCAATTCCTGTGGGCCAGGAGGCTGTGCCCAGGGGTGTGGACTGACGTCCATCAGAAGTCTGATTGAGGGTTAGGAAAAATCATTTGGGACGTGATGACAATCGCAGGCACAGACCCTACACTTGTGGCTGCTGTTTCTTTTCATAGACTATTCCCAGGGGACCTCTGTCCTAAGCAGTTGCCAGTCTCTGTTAAAAAGCTCCATACTTCCCCATAGCACTAGAAAATCTTAAAGGGGAAAATCCTTAAGCTTTGAGCCATCTACTCCTTTTGCTACCCTCTATCTTATCCCATACTCTTCCAGAATTTTTGCATATGCACACATATATACTATATGTATATGATATGCGAAAGCACCTCTCTCCATATATGTGTAGAGATAATACATGTATATGTGTGTGTACATACATATATGTGTCTGTGTAAAATGAAATCATACTAATTAGTAGTCTTTTGTTGTCACTTAGTATATCATAAACAGCTTTTCTGATCACTGAGATTTTTATTAAAAGGCCACAGTCTCAAGACCAAAAGCCAAATCCAGTGCCTAAAAGGTCTTATTTGATGGTGTCTCTTAAAGAGTGGGACTTCCCTATAGCTCAGATGGTAAAGAGTCTGCCTGTAATGCAGGAGATCTGGGCTCGATCCCTGGGTCAGGAAGATGCCCTGGAGAAGGAAACGGCAACCCATTCCAGTATTCTTGCCTGGAGAATTCCATGGACAGAGGAGCCTGGTAGGTTCCAATTCATGAGGTTGCAAAGAGTTGGACACAACTAAGCGACCAACACACACACACACACACACACACACACACACACAGGAAGGGGCATAAATCCTTCAATCCCTCACTGGCCCTGGAGGCATCTGAGATAGTCATCCTGAGTTTTCTATTATAATTTAAAATTATTATTATCCCACCATCAGTTTAGTTCAATCGCTCAGTCGTGTTCAACTCTTTGCAACCCCATGGACTGCAGCATGCCAAGCTTCCCTGTCCATCACCAACTCCCGGAGTTTGCTCAAACTCATGTCTATCGAGTCGGTGATGCCATTCAGCCATCTCATCCTCTGTCATCCCCTTCTCCCCCTGCCTTCAATCTTTCCCAGCATCAGGGTCTTTTCCAATAAGTCAGCTCTTTGAATCAGGTGGCCAAAATATTGGAGCTTCAGCTTCAGCATCAGTCCTTCCAATGAATATTCAGGGTTGATTTCCTTTAGGATTGACTGGTTTGATCCCACCATATCAATCAATATTTCTCAGTAGTAACTGGCATTTGGGACCAGACACTTTCTGTTTTCTGAGACTCTTTTGTACACTGGAGGCAGAGTATCTCTGGTCCCACTCACTCAATGCCAGGATGCCCCAGGTCAACGTGACAACCAAAACTGACATGCATGGCCAACCTGGGCCATCTGTGATGGGTGAATGACGAGAACATCGCAGACTCTTCATTGATACGTCTCAGTAGGATGTCCTAGCTCACCTGGGGTAGTCCCAGGAACTCTGGGGTCCAGATGTATTTATTAGCAGCACCCACTCTCACTCTCTGAAGTAACCTTGTTTGGATGATAAATGGCTACCCCCAAGTACAAGGCTCTACTTCAGAACTGGTTGGACTTGACAGACTTCTGCCTGGGAGAGACTAGATGCTAAAGGCACTCGGCGTGTCTTCCCAGAGTTTACCTGTCTGTCTGATGGTGGACACTTCTGCTGGGCGCTGCCGTGGACAGATCCCATTCCCAACTTCAGGGCTAAAGTCATGGCATTCAGTGACCTGTGCACATTTTTTTTTTTAAGTGAGCAGAGGAATGGCTTAAGAATAAGGCTTGGCTGGAAAGTCAGATTGTCTGGTGACCTCTTTGATTAAAGAAGACCTGGGGCTTTACAAAGAGGAAGAACCCCTTTTATCCACCCTCTGAGGGACTCCAAGCAACGAAACAGGCTGTATGTGTGGTATTAACATTTATTCTATGTATTGCATATCTATTTCCATGCTGGGTGTAGAAATGCGTTATATGTGTGTGCTTGGTCACTGCAGTAGTGTCTGACTCTGCAACCCCATGGACTATAGTCTGCCAGGCTCCTCTGTCCATGGGATTCTCCAGGCAAGAATACTAGAGTAGGTTGCCATTTCCTCCTCCAGGGGATCTTCCTGACCCAGGGATCGGGCCTGTGTCTCTTAAGTCAGGAGGGTTCTTTAGCGCCACCTGGGAAGCCATCTGTGCTTTATATCTAAAGATTAAGAATTTTTTCAAGACCCTCTTCAAGAACCATTTTTTGCCCGCTTAGGGGTAACAGCTCTCCTGTTGAGACTGTGTGACCAAGAGACGTCTGCTGGGCTCCACATTTAATAGATGGACCCAGGGAAGAGAAGGGAAGCAGAAGCTTAGGGTACGAAGGGCTTCTGGGTTCTTTCACCCTCCCTACCTTGGAAACTTGCATTCCCCCAGAGCATACCCACAGGTGGAGGGTCAGCTTGGCTTCAAAACCCTATGCCTAAGCTTCACCCTGACTGGCTGGTGGATGGTGGGTCATGGATATCACTATGGCAAGAGGCAGAACCAGGACTCGGGGCTCCCAGTCTCGGGTCAGAGTTCTTTCTTGGGTCCTTTACGTCTCCCTTTGGGTTTCCTCCTAAGATGTTTAGACCTTCACTCCCCCATTTACATCTAAAAGATGCAATAGGTTAGGAGGGACCAGATGTCTCAGAGAGAAGGCTCCCCAAGGTTACAGGGGATGCAAGCTCAATAGTCACTTAGAAACCAAGCCCAATGGACCGAGACTCTTCTCTTCTGTGGGCTGGTTGGAGACGTGGATTCCATCACGAACCTTCTAGTTAACCCTTTCACGTGTGGACATTTTATTCACTCAGGGCCGGGGAGAGGTTCTCCCCCAGGAACTATGCCCAGCCAGCAGCTGGTTATCTGGGCCATGGAAGAAGATTCATCCCAAACCTTTGACTGCCAAGGGGCTGGGCTGAAGGTAACTTGGAAGGACCTGGCTGGGGGCCCCAGTTCAGCCTAACGCTATTTCCAGGTGAACCCTTAAGTGTTTACAGCAGGCCTTGTGCAGGAAATGTGTCCTCTGTTGAAAGCCAAGGTTCTTGGTACAATTCATTCTTAACTTACGGCCTTTTATGGACTGGTGCTCCTTTAAAGAGACCTCCCAACTATTCCTGCGGGCAGCTCTGTGTATTGACACACGATTTGCTCTGTGTTAGTTACGCGTGAATCACGGGCATCACTACCATCTGGGAGACCACAGAAATGTTTCACGAGGTGCTGCCTTTCCTGCCATCAGACTTCTGCAATGTCCTTCCTGATCTTGCTCATCTGACCTCACCTCAGATTCATACTTTCCACTAGGAACGATGTATTGCTACTGGGTTTTAAAAATTAAAACTATTCAGAACCTGTGTAGCAAGAAGCACTTTGTGGGAATCAGTATGTGCTAATATCAATATTAATCTAAGTAATAATATTATTTACTGGGTTCTGTGTAGCAGGTCTGTGCTGAGGCCTTCAATGGACTAACTCATTTAATTCTCATGAATACACTGTGATATGTATGTTAGTCACTCAGTCATGTTCGACTCTCTGCGACCCCATGGACTGTAGCCAGCCAGTTTCCTCTGTCCCTGGAATTCTTCAGGCAAGAATACTGGAGTGGGTAGTTATTCCCTTCTCCAGGAGATTTTTCTGACCCAGGGATTGAACCTGGGTCTCCCGCATTGCAGGCAGATTCTTTATTGTCTGAGCCACCACGGAAGTCCACATTGTGATATATATATTATTATTAATTCCCTCATGTCCCAGAGGATAAGACTCAGGCTCAGAAAGGTTAAGTAACTTGATGTCACCAGCCAGAATAGCCATCATCAAAAAGTCTACAAATAATAAGTGGTAGAGAAGGTATGGTGAAAAAGGAACCCTCTACACACTGTTGGTGGGAATGTCAATTGGTGTACCACTATGGAAAACAATATGGA
Organism: Giraffa tippelskirchi; assembly: GCF_054371585.1. Classification (NCBI taxonomy): domain Eukaryota; kingdom Metazoa; phylum Chordata; class Mammalia; order Artiodactyla; family Giraffidae; genus Giraffa; species Giraffa tippelskirchi. The sequence continues at coordinate 13,223,635 of NC_137283.1, read as the reverse complement.
GGTTCCTCACAAAACTAAAAATAGAACTACCATACGACCCAGCAATCCCATTCCTGGGTGTATATCTGGAGAAAACCATAATTTGATGCACCTCAGTGTTCACAGAACTATTTACAATAACCAGGACATGGAAGCAACCTGAACATCCATTGACAGATGAATGGATAAAGAAGACGTAGTCCATATAGACAATGGAATAGTACTCAGCCATAAAATGGAATGAAATAATGCCATTTGGAGCAACATGGATGGATCTAGAGATGATCGTACAAAGTGAAGTAAGTCAGACAGAGAAAGACAAATAAGAATCACTTATATGTGCAATCTAAAATATGACCCAGAAATTTCCCTTGTGGTCCAGTGGTTGAGAATCTGCCTGCTGACACAGAGGATACAGGTTTGATCCCTGGTCTGGGAAGATCCGCGGGGTGCCACACTACTGAAGGCTGTGTGTTCTAGAGCCCCTGCTCCACAATAAAAGAAGCCACAATGGAGATGCCTGAGCATTGCAACTAGAAAGTAGCTCCTGCTCGCTGCAACTAGAGAAAGCCCGTGCACAGCCACAAAGACCCTGCACAGCCAAAAACAAATAAGTACTTTTTAAAAAGGATAAAAAATGACACAATGAACTTATCTACAAAACAGACTCACAGACATAGAAAACAAACTTATGGTTACCAAAGAGAAGCAGGCACAGAGGGATAAATCAGGAGTGTGGGATCAACATATACATGGTACTACATATAAAATAGGTAAACAACAAGGCCAAGGTATAGCACAGGGAACTATATTCACTCTCTTGTAATAACCTATAATGGGAAAGAATCTGAAAGATATATGTATATGCTGCTGCTAAGTCGCTTCAGTCGTGTCCGACTCTGTGCGACCCCATAGACGGCAGCCCACCAGGCTCCGCCATCCCTGGGATTCTCCAGGCAAGAACACTGGAGTGGGTTGCCATTTCCTTCTCCAATATGTGTATATACATAACTAAATCACTTTCCTGTACACCTGGAACTATCACAACATTGTAAATCAACCATAGTTGAAATTAAAAAATAAGAGTACACAGCCGCTAAATAGCCGAGCTAAGATGCCAATTAGGATCAATCTGATGCAGAGCCTGAGTTCTTAACCACAGGGATATATGGGCTTAGAGAACTTGTGGGAAGAGAGCTCCATTTACCTGTTCTCTGTGAGGCACACACACTCCCAGTGCCTCTGCTTACCAGGCACGCAGTGTGATGTCACAATGACACTACCGCCTCAACGTCCGCAGGTCAGGATGTGAGTAGCTACAATGGCCCACCTGTATTCAGTTTATCATAAAGACTGAATGCTACAATGTGCATGACTAAGGTTTATATAATTGTACGTTGTGAAGGCTTTCATAAAAGAGGGCTGTTACGCGTATGCACTCACCTGTCTCTACATGTTTATACACAACACACACATAGACACGCTTACAAGAGTACCCAGAAGGGGCCTAAGAGATCGTTTGTAGTTTACAAGAGAGGACAGTGAGGTTTGGTGAGAGATTGCTTTGTATTTTTCCAAGGGCTGGCAAAATGACACCAAGGCTTAGAGGACAAATGACTGGAAGGTAGGCAGGGGACCGTAGGACTGTAACACTGAAATGGAACATTGAAAAGCCTGGCTCACTTGGTGGTAGGAACCCCAGTCCAAACCGGGAGGGGAGCCGACTAGAACCAGAGAGATCATCAAAATGATGGGGTGATGATGGAGTGGGCAGGAAGGGAAGGTTCCAGGTGGCAGGACAATGCTATCTGCTTTTAGGGGAGAGTGTTCAGAAAAGCTTTACACTGAGGTGACCTGATACTGTTTCTTCCTTACGTGTCCTCATACTGTTCATTCCCAAATTGGGAATTTGGGTTTAACAGAGACACACTACTATGTATAAGAGATAAACAAAGACCTATCTACTATATAGCACAGGGAAACGTATTCAATATCTTGCAATAATCTATAATGAAAAGAATCTGAAATATATATATATATATACACATATGAATATATATATGTAAAATGGAATCACTTTGCTGTACACCTGAAACACTGTAAATCAACTATATTTCAATAATAAAAAGTAGATAGGATAATTTGAGACAGCGGTGGGTGTCAGGAAGAATCAAGCATGGGAGAGGGGAGAGCGGAAAGTGTGGTGGGGGGAGGCCAGGTGGGCAGGATACAGCCTCCTGGAGATGATGCCTGAGGATGCAGCGATCAGAGAGAACCAGGCACCAGAGGAGTTTGGGAACTTGTATCCTGCCACCTTCCTCAGAGGTCCAGCTGACCCCACACTCATCAAGAGCCGCAGTGAACCGTGTTCTGTGGCTGTCCACCGATGGGCCACTGGGCTTCACTATGCTCCGGGAGGCTGGTCTGAGAGTATATATTTGACATCTGACCGGGAGGCTGGACTTTGCAGTGTCCTGAGGGCGGCCCCGCAGTCAAGTCAGCTCCCAAGACTAGGGAGTGGTTGAGGAGGGAGCCTGAGTTGAGTCCACCGGTCTCAGGTTGGAAAGGCCAATGTGAGGGGTTTGATTAATAAAAGGGTTGGGAGTCATCTGGTCCTTACAGAAGTGACGACTTGGCCACATTCCATACAAATCTCATCCACGATGCCCCCAGACTTCACATCTGCCCATTCCTTCTTCAGAGGTCCAATGGACCCCGCACTCATCTTACTCTACCTTCCTGCCAACGCCTGGTCCCAGTCCAAACGAGATAAGAGGGCACCGACAAGCAATCCAAGTCCACAGCTGACAAAACAACCCACAGCACACGTCCTGTGTCCAGATGGATGGGGACCGGGGGTCAACTGTGTCATCTGTTCCCATGAAGAGAGCATGTTATTACACTAATTACAGGGTCCTGGGCTTTACTGGGAACCAAAAATAGACATATGTGGCTTCTGGGGACAGGCACCAACATTCCTTTGGCTTCCTTTGCTATGTGATTGTTTTTTTTTTTTTTTGGACAAATCATTGCCATGATTAGTGAAAAAAAGTGTGTGTGTTGGGGGGGTGGGCAGGCTGCCAAACACTGTGCTGCCTCAGGGCATTTCTGGAAGGGAGTGTGCATTTGACCTGAGCTCCTGACACACATGTCCTGTTCACGGTGCTGTTCTCCATGGTCATGTGTGACCACAAAGGACTCAGAAAAGGCAGCCCCGCTGTGTCCTCTGCACCAGTTTTTTTTTTTTTTTTCCAGGCTCTTTGCATCTCCTAATGAGGCACTGCACATGCCAGCCCAGCCCAGTGGGCCCATGAGGCCTTTTCCCTGGAGAAGAAATTGGTGAGAGGTTCAGGCTGACTTGGCACCAGGAGGACAGAAGGAATTAGCATTTACTGAGCTCCTGTGGTGTGCTCCCCTGAGCCAGATGCTTTTGCTGACGCGTGGCAAAATCTGTGGAAGGTACATGAAGAACTGAAGGCTCTGCAGGAAGAAGTTAAGTGGGGAGCTGGAATCTGGGCTCAAGTCTTTTCATTCCAAATCCATGTTCTTCCAGCATCACCTCAGGATAAAATTAATCCAAGGGCAATCAAAGGATGAGTAGCACTTCGTGCTTGGCAGCTGCCTTGAGATACAAGTGGTGGGACATGGTGTGTCTGTCCAGGTGGGCATTGAGAGTAGAGGCTGGGTGGTGGGAGGAGATGGAACAGAGAAGTGGTCCGAACAGTACCGGGCACTGTCAGTACTTGGAAGATTCAGAGCAGCCGGTGAGGAAGGGGTGGGGGGTCCATATCTGTGTCCTACAAGCATTGCTCTGACTGTAGTCTGGGGGCTGGGCTGAGGGGAGAACTGTCTCAGTAACACAGGCAAGAAGTCATCAGGGCTTCATGAGTTATGGCTTGGGTTGGCTTCGGGTTTAGAAATACGGGACTCGACGAGGCACAGACAGGGACAGGCACTGTGAGCCCGGGCTGTGGCAATGGTTCCGAGTCACATGCATCAGAAGCCAGCCTCCATCAATGGAAGCAGAAGAGAGTCTGATGGAAAGAACCCTGAGCGGCTAGAAAATCAGTTGGAAGGCAGACCCCTGAGCTGGGGGGATAAGCAGCCTGGAGCAACACCCAGAATCACGTGGCAGAAGGAGGCTGGGGGAACTCCTGCTGCTCCCACTGAACCCTGGGTGGCATCGCTGCCACCTCTGTGTCACAAACTTCAACCTGCAGCAGAGAGGGAGAGGAGAAACTAACCCATTCCTGCTTCCAGCTCCGGAGTGAAGGCCCAGCGTGGGCACAGCACTGGAGGCTCCTGCGGGTGGCTTGTGCCCTGGCTGCAAAGGCTGCTGGAAACTCCAGTTTTTGTCATCCTCTACAATGGGCGCCAGGCATCCAGGACAACGAGAACTCAAAGTAGGGGACTCCTCAAACTAAAAAGGCAGCTGGGACACTGGATGGCCAGATACAGTGATTGGAATTCACTAACATAGCTTTAGCTAAGAATTGAGAAAACTGGGGACAAAATGAGAGAAATCGGGTGCCGATGATAAAATAGCCCCTAACAGGTATTGAGCGACTGCTCTGTGTGCTCAGTGCTCTAAATGCAGAATCTCATTTAATCCTCATGACAAATCCCCTGGCAATCAGGAGTATTACATCAATTTTACAAAAGAGCCAAATGTATTACAGAAACGTCCCTGCACATGCCTAGCAGGTGGCTAGACTGAGATTCTAGCTCAGGCCGCCCATCTTCAGAAACTGTAGTCATACTCCCATCAAAGAGGGCTGCCTGAGGAACTCAAGTTGTGTTTCCTTAAGTCTGAACATTGTAACCAGCTTGTCCCTAAGCCTCACTATTCATGGGGGAAATTATGCCACATAAATTGCTCACCGGAATTCCAGTCTTTTGCAAGCCCCATCTAAAGCTTCTCCTGGGAGTCTCCAAGAACAGTTCAGTGGGCTTATGAATCAGATCAGGATATTGGTGGTGACTGGGTTATCAGCATCCTTTGCCAAACTTGGACATGCTGTGGGCACTGCTGGCCACGTGTAGGAATTCTGATGAGTGGACACTCTCCAGAAGCCTCTCATTTTTTAAAAAAATTGAAATGTACTTGCTTTACAAAGTTGTGTTACTTACAGGTGTACCGCAAAGTTATTTAGTTATACATATATTGTTGTTTAGTTGCTAAGTCATATCTGACTCTTTGTGACCCCATGGATTGCAGCAGGCCAGGCTTCCCTGTCCATCACCAACTCCCAGAGTTTACTCAAACTCATGTCCATCGAGTCGGTGGTGCCATTCAACCATCTCGTCCACTGTCGTCCCCTTTTCCTCCTGCCTTCAATCTTTCCCAGCATCAGGGTCTTTTCCAGTAAGTCGGCTCTTTGCATCATGTGGCCAAAGTATTGGTGCTTCAGCTTTAGCATCAGTCCTTCCAATGAATAATGAGGGTTGATTTCCTTTAGGAGTGACTGATTTGATCTCCTTGCTGTCCAAGGGACTCTCACACATATATATGTGTATTTATCCTTTTTCAGATTCTTTTCCATTACAGGTTATTATAAGATATTCAGTGTAGCTCCCAGTGCTCTACAGCAGCCCAGGAAAGGACTTCAGAAGCAGCTGTCTGCAGCTCACTCTGGCCCTTGCAGCCCCAGACTGTGTGAAGAGGGAAGAGGATCAGCTCCCTGGGCTGTCCTCTGTGACAGGGGACGTGGGGATGCCCAGCAAGGCTACTTGCTCTAATTTTAGTGGTGGGGGGGTGTGTGGCAAGTTTAGTTACTCCTTCATGTCACAGCCACCTCAAATCATTCTCCTCCCCTCCCAACCTCATGTTCATTCATTCAATCAGTCAGCAACAAATATTCATTGTGGACTGATTATCTATAAAATAATCATATCTGTGGAATCTATTGATCTTGGTTTGGGTCTCCCTGCAAGCAGGGTTGAGACAGGGACTTAGGTGTGGGTCGTTAATGTGGAAAGTGACCCAAGGAAGTCACCTTTGGCCACCTGATGCCAAGAGCTGATTCGTTGGAGAAGACCCTGATGCTGTGAAGGACTGAAGGCAGGAGGAGAAGGGGGCGACAGAGGATGAGATGGTTGGATGGCATCATCAACTCAATGGACATGAGTTTGAGCAATCTGCCCCCCTGCCTTATTGGAGAGCTCCCCATGGTGAAGGACAGGGAAGCCTGGCATGCTGCAGTCGGTGGGGTCGCAAAGAGTCAGACACAACAGAGCAATGGAACAACCAAAACAATCCAGGAGGCAGGGGTGAAGGGGCAGGAAGATGAGCTGGGAAGGAGGGAAGGCCCCACACGAGGGTATGTGATCAGGGTCTGAGAAGTGTGCAAAACACACCACCCGCCAGAACTGTCTTCCTGAAGGGGCGGGGGCAGGAGCATTTATCCACAGCTGCAACCCTGCCCCCCCCGCCCAGGTACTAGGGGCCACCTGCCCTGCCCTGCCCTTCAGAAGGCTGAGTTGGCTCCTGCAGCTTCAGTGGGTCTCAGGGGCAGAGAGGGTCAAATCTGGGCACACAGCTGAAGGGTCTCATCCAAGGGGAAAGCCCCCCACTACAGTGGACTGAAATCCGGGGTGAGAAAAAGGGCCTTGATGCGGCACCCAAAACATATGCTACACTTCCCTCTGAGGTTGTTAATGGTTAATTTGAGTTCACTTATGTATGATGCCTAGAACAATACCTGGTCCCAGTGAGGCTGTGTATGGGATTATTTTTTTGTGTGATAATTGCAACATGTTTGGCACTTCTCTTGGCTCTGTGGATAAGCCTTATGGGACTTACCTTCAGGTCACAAAACATGCCTTGTTTATGTATCAGAACTCAGGCATTGTTCAAATTCCTTTACCAGGAGGTTCTTAGCCCCCAGGTAAATGGGTCACTTGAGGATGATGGGAGGACATGGTCCTACCTGCCTGTTTGTCTTATGTATCTATGTTCTATCTCCCTCCCCCCCCGCCCCCTGCCCCCAGCCCCCTGCCCCCAGCATTACAGAGGCCTGTGCTTCACACCCTGCTGCTCACGCTCAGGATTTGAACAAGGATTTGAGAGCTAAAAGTTTGAATCCTGGATGTAAAACAATCAAACCCAAGTTGTCCACCTTCTGAATTATATCCTGATGGGAAGAGAAGACAGCTGGAGATGAAAGTCACTTAGCTTTTTAATAATTGATGGATAAGAGATTGCAGCGTGTGTAAAATCATACCTCCTGGATACGCTGCTAAGAGTGGTTCAGGCAGAAGACACCACTTCCTGACCCCTGAGGCCGGCCTGCCCTTAGCTAATCTGATGACCTAATTCTTTCACTAACGGCTTCCCAGGAGGCGCCAGTGGTAAATAACCCACCTGCCAACACAGGAGACATAAGAGATGCAGGTTCGATCCCTGGGTCAGGAAGATCCTCTGGACGAGGGTATGGCAACCCCACTACAGTGTTCTTGCCTAGAGAATCCCACGGACAGAGGAGCCTGGCGGGCTATAGTCCATAGGGTCACAAAGAGTCAGACACGACTGAAGTGACTTAGCACACACACGCAATCCTTTCACATAGGGGAGGACCAGAGACTCCTCTCAGGCCAACAAACACACCATTTCACTGGAGCCTTCTGAAGGCCAATCCGGTTTGGCCAGTGCTCACCCACTCAAGCGAGCTGACCTGCCTCCAGACACAAATAGGATCATCCAGTCCTCCTTCTCCTGCTTGTTTCCCACCTGAAAAGTGAAAGTGAAGTCAGTCATGTCTGACTCTTTGCGAGCCCATGGGCTGGAGCCCACCAGGCTCCTCCATCCGTGGGATTTTCCAGGCAAGAGTACTGGAGTGGGTTGCTGTTTCCTTTTCCAGGGGATCTTCCCAACCCAGGGATCAAACCTGGGTCTCCCGCATTGTAGGCAGATGCTTTTACCGTCTGAGTCACCCCATACAAGTCCCTAAGATACAACCCTCGATATGGCTCCTTGAGGACTGTCTTGGCCACCTTCTTGCTGGCTGCCTCCTCGGGTTGCAGCAGTTTCTGGCTTCGCCCCTCAGCCCTGTGACAACACAGCCAGTCATGACTCCTGCAGTCCTGCCTGCAGCCTTCTCTAGCTCCATCTCAGCTCTCACAAGGAGGAGCTGGTGAGGGCTCGCCCAGGGCAAGAGCCAGAATTCACTTACTTTCCAAATGTTAATATATGGCCATGAAAACTTGCTTTTATTGGTCTATAATTTTCTAGTCACACTCTCAAGATCCAGAAAGCTCTGTAAAGCAAAAGCTGAGTATAATCCCTGGACAAGCGGGTGCATGTCTTCAAGGGTAAGGCCCCAGCTACGTACTGATAAGAAAGTGGCCAAGTCTCCTAGTTCAATTCTAGGCTGTTTATAACGTCCTTCTCCAGACATGGTCACACTCAATGGGCTGGACTCTAGGAATTAACTGTACCACCAGGGTACTTCCCTAGCGGTCCAGGGGGTAAGACTCTGTGCTCCCAATGCACAGGGCCCAGGTTTGATTCCTGGTCAGGGAACTAGATCTCACATGCCTCAACTAAAGACCCCACATGCCACAGTGAAGATCAAGGAGCCCTCGAGCCTCAAATAAGACCTGGTCAGCCAAATAGATAAACAAATATTTAAGAAAAATAATAAGTATACTTCCATTCAAAGGTGAACTAGTAAATGTTTAACATGTGGCTCTCAGGAAAAGAAAAAGTCCTGATGTGTAGCATTTGTCAAGGTCCACAGCAATAGACTGACTTCAAGCTGGCAGCGGGCAGAGCTGTGCACAGAGGTCCTCCTGACCACCGTGGGTGGTCTCCTGAACTCAGTACCATCATGCCACTTGCTGCCTCTCCAAGACTACATCCAGATGTCCTGATGGGAGCTGTGGGCTGTTCCCAGACTTCTCAGTAGCACATTTACCAGGTTAGTCACTGCCATTGAACATGAACTTTTTCAGTTAAATTCTCGGGGAAAGGCCTCAATTTCTTAAAGAACACTTCATTTTTACCCCCAGCCACCACCAACGAGGGGCTTCCAGATGGCGCTAGTGGTAACGAACCTGCCTGCCAGTGCAGGCAGACGTAAGAGATGTGGGTTCAATCCCTCGGTCGGGAAGATCCCCTGGAGGAGGGCATGGCAACCCACTCCATTATTCTTGCCTGGAGAATCCCATGGACAGAGGAGCCTGGCAGGCTATCGTCCATAGGGTCGCAAAGAGTTTGACACGACTGAAGTGACTTAGCAGGCACGTAGTACCACTAACTAACACAGTGGTCAGGTGCCCGTTATAGCAACTAGGAATCTGATGGGCTCAAGAAACCAAAAATGAATTTTCTTTTCAAAGTGTCTTAAGTCTGGAGTTTTGTGGGAAAAAAAAAAATCATAGAGTGAGGTATGGGGTCTGCGGTGGACTAAGAAACACCACGGAGAACAACAAATGTATTGGTACAGAAGAATCTTCTGGAACACCCTCCTCCCCTCCCCCACGGCAATTCGCTGTCTTGCCCAATATAAAATGACAGGGGAAAAGAAAAAAAATCTGTGTTGCTTAGTTGTTACTAAGCATCCCCCCCAGGACGCAGGGGGAGTTAGGTCAATACGACTCTGAATTAGGGCAACAACAACCCATGGAAACTCCATCTTGAGGATTTATAGGAAAACCAAAGCACACTTAAGAGTCGCACTGGCTGGTGGGGGAGTCCCATTAGTTTCCAGCACTGGGCTATTTAAGATGAAATGTCTGGGATATGGATGTTGTTTTCTGGGAAGAATAATCTACTCTGAGGTCGTCAAAATCAATAGGGCACTTTGAAGGCTGGCTCGAGCCATTATTGGTAATGTTTTGGTTGTGCTTGCGAATCAACCATTCAACAGAAATAGGACCATTTAGCAGTTCCCATGGAGGGTCCTGTCAGTCCCGCAGTGAAGCCTCTCCATTCACTGAAAGCAGTGGCATCTCCCAAGGGCTTGGGGAGCCTGCGGGAGCCTGGCAGGTGAAACCAGCACAAAAGATGGAGCCTGAAGCTTCCAGGGTGCCCAGTGCTCTGAGTTGCCTGGGACTGAGGGGCTTCCTGGGATGCTGAACTTGTAGTGCTAAAACCAGGACAAGGAGAAGATGGGACAAATGGAGAGAGTAGCATAAAAACATACACATAAAATAGACAGTGGGGACTTGCTGTATGTAAAATAGACAGTGGAAATCTGCAGTATGACCCAGGGAGCTCAATCCGCTGCTCTGTGACATCCTAGAGGAGTAGGATGGGGTGGGAGATTGGAGGGAGGGTCAGGAGAGAGGGGATGTATGTATTACCTGTGGCTGATTGATGCTGATGTATGACGGAAACCAACACAACATTGTAAAGCAAGTATCCTCCAATTAAAAACAAATTAAAAAAAAAACAATATTGTAAAGCAATTATCCTCTAGTAAAAAAAAAAAAAAAAGGACAATCCTGGTCAAACCAGGGCTGTTGGTCACCCTAAGCAACAGTTCTCAACTGGAGCTGATGCTGCCCCCCACATAGGGTTCCCAGATAAAACCCAGGATTCCCTATTATATCTGGACTTCACATAAACAACGAATACTTCTGTAAAGACACATGTATCCCAGTGTTCACTGCAGCACTGTTTACAATAGCCAGGACACGAAAGCAACTTAAATGTCCATCGACAGATGAATGGAGAAAGATGTGGTACATATATACAATGGAATATTACTCAGCCATAAAAAGGGAAAAAAATTGGGTCATTTTCGTAATGTGGATGGACCCAGAGTCTGTTACACAGAGTGAAGAAAGTCAGAAAGAGAAAAACAATATCATATATTAACACATGCATGTGGAATCCAGCAAAACGGTACTGATGAAACTATTGCAGGGCAGGAATAGAGAACAGACTTATGGACCCAGTGGGGGAAGGAGTGGGTACGATGAATTGAGAGAGAAGCCTTGACGTATATACACTGCCACGTGTAAAACAGATAGCTAGTGGGAAGCTGCTGTGTAGCACAGGGAGCTCAGCTTGGACGGAGCTCTGTGATGTCTTAAAGGGGTGGGATGGGGTGAGTGGAAAGGAGGCTCAAAAGGGAGGGGATACATGCATATGTATAGCTGATTCACGTCATTGTATAGCAGAAGCTAACACAACATTGTAAAGCAACTACACTCCAATTTTTAAAAAATTTTACTGAATACCTTTTTAGTATAAGTATGTCCCAAATATTAAAATAAAATGAGTCCTTGCTTATCTGAAAATCACATATAACTAAGCATCCTTTTTGTTTCTTTCCTTCGTCTGTCCTTTCCTCCCTCCTTCCTTCCTTCTTTCCATCCTCTTTCCTAAAGCCGGCAAGCCTACTCCCAGGGGACACGTGGCAACAGCTGGAGATGTTTTTGGTTGTGATAAGCACAAGTTGGGGGGGGGCACTGCCACCAGTATCGAGTAGTGAGGGGTGCTGCTAAACTTCCCACAGTGCAGGCGGCAGCTCCTCGTTACAAGGAATTATCTGGCTCCAAGTGTGAAGAGTGCAGAAACTGAGAAAGGCAACCTCAATTCAGCTGAGCACCCACGTCTTCTTGGGAGAATCCTGAAGGAATGATATAGGTGCTTCTGCTTCACACACACAGAAAAATGTAATAAAAGTTCCTGACTTTGGACGCTTTCAGTCCGACAGTCACACAGCCATTGACGGTTAAGAAGTGACCAGAAAAAGGCTCATCTCTTGCAAGGGACCCCCCCTTCCACAAGGAGAGCCAGGCAGGATGCACATGACACAACAGAGCCGATAAAAGCTCTCTTGGTGTGGTCTCCAGGACGCTCCCATCTCCCCGGACTTTTATGGTGACATTTCCTGGCACTCCTGAAGCTTGTTCTTGGCTTTGAAAACAAGGCTTCAGAATGTCTTCATTGTTTTACCTACACCGGTACTGGCAGCGCCTGGAGTTTTCCTGAAGGAAACTGTAGCAGCAGGAATTTTCTATAACACTGTAATAAGGGGGCTTTATCCTTTCAAAAATACATCCTTTCTCCCTGTTGCCAGCTCTCCCACAGCCCTGTGAAAAATGTAGCTGAGGAGTTACTGAGGCGTTTTTATGTTTCTCCTGTCTCCTCGTAGTTCATAGCAAGCAACAGAAGGCAATTATTCTGGAGTTCGCGCTTAGGCTCGCTGGCTTGAAGGAATGAATGAATGAACCAAAATGGCACCTCTGTGCTCATTTCCCTATTGTGTGAGACGTGAAATGTAAACAGTGACATCTGCTCAAGAGGAACTGGTGAATCTGACCACCCCCGGGACCTCAAGTAAGTGGAATTACTGTTTTATGGGTACAGAACTTGGGGAAGATGAAGAGGTTCTGAAGATGGATGGTTGTACAACAGTATGATTGTACTTAATGCCACAAAACTGTACGCTCCCAAGTGGTGAAAATGCTGAACTCTGTGTTATATATGATGGTGCTGGTGGTTTAATCGTTCAGTAGTCTCCAACTCTTTTGTGACCCCATGGACTGTAGCCTGCCAGGATCCTCTGTCCATGGGATTTCCCAGACAAGCATACTGGAGTGGGTTGCCATTCCCTTCTCCAGGGGATCTTCCTGACCCTGCTTCTCTTGCATCGCAGGTGGATTCTTTACCGTTGAGCCTCCCGGGAAGCCCTGTGTTATATACATCCAACCACAATTTTATAAAAGGAATTGTTGGTATGGTAGTCATCTAAGCATAGAGTAAGTGTTCAGTAACGTTTGCTGATTGACTATTAACCTAAGGTTGATCTGGGTGTTAGCTAACTGCATGTTTTCTCCCAATAAGCTTGTCAGGTGCCTCATCATCCTGCATCATTATCCTTAAAGGAAAGTGGACATGGCCTACTCTTCACTCCAGCAATCACATGAAGATAAGTCTCTACCCTCTTGGAGGAGCGTGCTAAGTCAATTCAGTCGTGTCTGCCTCTTTGCAACCCTATGGACTGTAGATCACCAGGCTCCTCTGTCCATGGGATTCTCCAAGGCAAGGATACTGGAGTGGGCTGCCACGCCCTCCTCTAGGGGATCTTTCTAACCCAGGGATCAAACCTGCATCTCTTATGTCTCCCTTCATTGGCAGGAGGGTTTTTTACCACTAGTGCCACCTGAGAAGCCCATCAGAGGAGCAGCAACCAAGTTTAAGGCCTTGACTCGGCTCCAGGGGCAGACTAGATCGGACTAGAAGGAATCCCAGTGGCCTGGCCTGTGATCTGCTTTGGACCGGTGAGTTATCCGTTCTGGACCAGTGAGACCCAAGGAGAAGGTGGCCGCAGGTTCTGTGAAAGTTCTTAGAGGAAGCGGACAACCAGGTGGCCCCCGACAGCCACCTCTAGAACAGAGGGGGTCCAAGCATAGGAGGAAGCTGATTTGTAGGGGGCAGAGAGCAAAGGCGCACAGAACCTGGGCCCGCTCCTCCCCCGCATGTCCTGCCGTCTCCACTCCTCAAGCCACCCACCTCTGACTTCCAGGGGAGGTTTCTTGTATTTTGTGGCCAATTGCAGCTGGCTTTTCTGTCACCTGCAGCTGGAAGCAGGGCTGATCCCTGTGAAGCTAAATAAACATAAGCTTTATATCTCTCTGCTTACACAGGCCCTTCCAATGTCCCAAGAAGGCCCAACAAAGTATCCCCATGCTTTTGCAAAATTTGCAAATGTCAGATGTTTTAAGAAAGAAAGTGTAAGAAAGTATTAGTTGCCGAGTCATGTCTGACTCTTTGCGACCCTGTGGACTATAGCCCGCCAGACTCCCCTGTCCATGGGGATTCTCCAGGCAAGAATACTGGAGTGGGCTGCCATGCCTCCTCCAGGGGATCTTCCCAACTCAGGGATTGAACCCAGGTCTCCCACATTGCAGGCAGATTCTTTACCAATTGAGGCACAAGGGAAGTCCTTTTATATTTTAACTGCAATGTTTTAGACCACTGCCTCTCTGCCTGGATGTCCCTGTGTCATGTTGCTTGGGGGGGGGGGCAGTGGGGGAGAAGGTTGGTGCTATTGAGGCAGCCTGGGGAGTTCAGGGATCTGAGAAGGGGGGATGGAGGGCTGTGGTTCAGGGTTACTTTGTGGTTTAGCCAAGAATTCTCTTACCTTCCCCGGAGCTGACTCACCTGGTTTAACACCTTGCAACCCTCTATGTGCACATATGTGAAGCTAAGCCTACAGCCAAGGGGTCTTCTGGATGCACCTTTATGTCCTGGCTCTGCGCGCTGTGTGATTTAGGGTCTCAGATACATCCCTTTACTCATCCACAAAATGGGACTCACTTCACAGAACCCTAAGGATAAAATCATGCAAAGACCTTGGCATAAACTAAGTGCTCACATAGTGAGAGACATTAAGGTACTGGATGCGGTCCTTAAAAGGATGACTCAGTGTATTCAAAGCCTCATTCCATGGATTACAGAGTCAAAGTCTTTCTCAAATACCCTAGTTGTCTTCTGTTTTTTTCCAGGTATCAGTTAAGGAGAGGCCAGGAAGATAAATGGTTAAGGCCAAACAAGGACATGTGTGGGTGAAGTGTGACCAGAGGGGAGGGTGTGGCCTGTGACAAAGCAGTGAGCAGAGGCCCTGCCAGGCAGCAGCCATCTCTGCTCCAGCCGAGTGTTGCCAGGCAGTGGGGGTTGTGGGATGCCAGTATTTTTAAGAAAAGCCAGAAAATCAGATGTTTTTTCCCCTGAAATTCTCCAGATTTTTTTTAAACTCTTCAAGTAATTTAAAAAAAAAGTTAAACCCTGTCCAGCCCAAACAAAATAGAAGTCAGGGCTGAATTTGGCCCAGCTCCCCAGTTGCTACACTCGCTTTGAAGTCTGGAGGTCAGTCCGTGAGTTCCAAATGCCAAGGCCACCTGGCCTCTGTCCCTGCTCTCTGTCCCTGCATGTCTCCGTCCAGCCTCTTGACCCTCGAAAGGCAGGGAAAAATACTTTTACATGTGGACAGCTGAAGATTCGATGTGAAAACCATCAGAGGGAAGAAATGGACGTTCCTGCAACTCCCTCCCCCTCGTGTGGACATTCTGTCTCCTTGGAGGCTGAAAGTCAACCTGCTTCAGCTGAATTCATTTCAACCAAATTTCCTAAATACTGCAAGCTAAGCACTAAGCTAGGCCTTGGCTATGATTTTTTTTTTTTTTTTTTTGCATGCCTACTGTGTGCTTGGCATGGAGTTAGAAGTTTTAACTACCTCATCTCACCACAACCTTGTGAGGTAGAAAGGATTGTTACAGCCAAAATCTTAGCTGTCTCTGCCCACCGACGTTGAATAAAAAAATATAGAGACAGAGTTTGGAGGAAATCGAAAGGTGGCTTTAACCCTCAGCCGGTGGAAGGGGAGAACATAGTACTCTCATGCCTCAAGGGGCTTCCTGGCTGGCGCTAGTGGGAAAGAACTCATCTGCCAATGCAGGAAACGCGAGAGACATGGCTTCGATCCCTGGGTCGGGAAGATCCCCTGCAGGAAGGCATGGTAACCCACTCTGGTATTCTTGCCTCAAGAACTGTGCTCCCACCCTTCTTTCATGAGGAATCTGGTGGATTATACAGATGAGGGCTCACAGTCAGGGGGCAGTGATGAGGAACAAAAGTCTAAGGATCTTGTATTTTTCCTCTTCAGTTCAGTTCAGCTGCTCAGTCGTGTCTGACTCTTCGTGACCCTATAAAGCGCAGCACACCAGGCTTCCCTGTCCATCACTCTCGGAGTTTATCCAAACCCATGTCCATCGAGTCGGTGATGCCATCCAACCATCTCATCCTCTGTCATCCCCTTCTCCTTCTGCCTTTCAATCTTTCCCAGCATCAGGGTCTTTTACAATGAGTCACTTCTTCGCATCAGGTGGCCAAAGTATTGGAGTTTCAGCTTCAGCATCAGTCCTTCCAATGAATACTCAGGACTGATTTCCTTTAGGATGGACTGGTTGGATCTCCTTGCAGTCCAAGGGACTCTCAAGAGTCTTCTCCAACACCACAGTTCAAAAGCATCAATTCTTCAGCACTCTGCTTTCTTTATAGCCCAACTCGCACATCCATACATGACTACCGGAAAAACCATAGCCTTGACTAGACAGATCCTTGTCGGCAAAGTAATGCATTTCCTCTTGCATTGTTTCAAAAACAGTTATAGGCTGGTGTCAGGTAGCCTATTTGAATTTGTACTATGGTCTCCCTTCTGTGACGCAAAAAGGAGAACTTCAAAAGTTGGTCTGCAAAGAGAGTGCTATAATTTTGAGCACCAAACACAGGATGTGATTAGCATAGAGTTAAAAGGTAAGTGCAGAAGTAGCTCAGGCAGAGTTTGAGGGTGATAGGTACAGGATGTAATTTACATATCAGGTTAGTCTTGATTACAGACTAGTGATCAGGAACAGTTGAAGTAAGAAAGAACTCTGGAAAGTGCAAGAGAAAAAAGACAACTTTTCCTTCTTTTTCACTGCAACAGGATCCTTTTCATTGTGGAAAAATAAAGACTCAAGAGTGGTGAAGCTCAGACATAAAGAGCAGACCTGTGGTTCCCAAGGGGGAGGCAGCTGAGGGAGAGTTGGAGTGGGAGGTTGGGGTTAGCAGATGTAAGCTTTTCTATATAGAACAGATAAACAACAAGGTCCTAATGTAGAGCACAGGGAAATATAGTCAATATCCCATAATAAACGGTAATGGAAAAGAAGATGAAAAAGAATGTATATATTATGTATAATTGAATCACTTTGCTGTACAGTGAAAATTAACACAACATTGTAAATCAACTAAACTTCAATAAAATAAATTAAAAAAAAAAAAGAGTAGTGAAGCTACTTGCCTAAGGTCTGCTCACTAGTCACTGACACAGCTGGGCTCCAGCCCGATCTGTGATCTGTGCACCTCCAGGTCCCTTGCAGGCTTCAGGCTCCCATTCTTTTCTTTTCTTAGATGCAAACAAGTGAAGTGTAAAACTTGCAGCAAATGTGCTAAGCATCCCAATGTGCTAAAGCATTCCAGTGAACGTGCTGGGGGAAGACAGGAAGGGGAAGGGCCTCCCCCAGCGATTCTCCTGCACGGGGATCACCTGGAGCTTTTCAGACCTGGGGGGGTTCTGAATCAGAGGTCAGGGCGGGGCTCCAGAGTCTGCAATCCTAAGAAGTGCCCAATAAAGTCCTGGCTGCTGCTGTCTGCCACACCTTGAGAAGCAAGGCTCTATCCCACTGATAGGGACAGAATGAAGGGACAAAATAGATGATTAAACAGTGAATCCCACTAGGGGATTGCAAGCAGAAAAATTTGGGAGACCCCTGTAAGTTAATGATTACTCGAGAAAGCAGGTTTGCTTAACCGCAACACCAAGCAGGCTTGCTTAGCAACAGAACCACATACCAGAAGCATGACACAGGCCCCCAAACAATAAGACAGTGGTGGCATGAGACCCACACCCCGCCCAGCGGGCTCAGTGAGTTAATAACCCTCAAAACATCTTCTTTGGCCCCTAAGACATGTTCTTTGCACAACGCCCCCCAAATAATAAAACAATAGAAGAAAATAAGGCTTACAACCTGCCCAGTGGTGTCATCAAGTTAATAACCCCCCAAGCAAGCTCTGTGTACAGAAAAAAACAATAAAATACGTAAGGGTGACTTTTCAAAATGAAAGACCCTCACTGTACTGAGACCTGAAAATATTTTTCCAAAGTGCTATGACAATCCTTGTGTAGAGTTGTCTCTTGTGCTGTTGAAAGAGGGTGTTTGCTACAACCAGTGCGTTCTCTTGGCGAAACTCTGTTAGCCTTTGCCCTGCTTCATTTTGTACTCCAAGGCCAAACTTGCCTCTTACTCCAGAGATCTCTTGGCTCTACAACATGGATATCACCAGGCGGTCAATATCGAAATCAGATTGATTATATTCTTTGCAGCCGAAGATGGAGAAGCTCTATACAGTCAGCAAAAACAAGACCTGGAGCTGACTGGGGCTCAAATCATAAGCTCCTTATTACAAAATTCAGACTTAAGTTGAAGAAATTAGGGAAAGCCACTAGGCCATTCAGGTATAACCTAAATCAAATGCTTTATGATTATTCAGTGGAGGTGACAAATAGATTCAAGGAATTAGATCTGGTAGACACAGTGCCTGAAGAACTATGGATGGAGGTTCACAACACTGTACAGGAGGCAGTGACCAAAATCATCCCCAAGAAAAAGAAATGCAAGAAGGCAAAGTGGTTGTCCGAGGAGGCTTTACAAATAGTTGAGAAAGGAAGAGAAGTGAACGGCAAGGGAGAAAGGGAAAGATACACCCAACTGAATGTGGAGTTGCAGAGAATAGCAAGGAGAGATTAAAAAAAAAAAAAAAAGAAAGCCTTCTTAAGTAACCAATGCAAAGAAATAGAGGAAAACAATAGAATGGGAAAAACTAGAGACCTCTTCAAGAAAATTGGGGCTATCAAGGAAGTATTTCATGCAAGGACAGGCACGATAAAGGATAGAAATGGTAAGGACCTAACAGAAGCAGAAGAGATTAAGAAGAGGTGGCAAGAATACAAAGAGGAACTATACAAAAAACGTCTTAATGCCCTGGATAACCACAATGGTGTGATCACTCACCTAAAGCCAGACATCCTGGAGTGTGAAGTTGAGGGGGCTTTAGGAAGCAATACTGCAAACGAAGCTAGTGAAGGTGATGGAATTCCAGGTGAGCTATTTCAAATCCTAAAAGACGATGCTGTTACAGTGCTGCACACAATATGCTAGCAAATTTGGAAAATTCAGCAGTGGCCACAGGACTGGAAAAGGTCAGTTGTCATTCCAATCCCAAAGACTTTCATTCCAGTGCTAAAGAATTCACACGCTAGCAAGGTAATGCTCAAAATTCTCCAAGCGAGTCTTCAGCCAGTACATGAACTGAGAACTTCCAGATGTTCAAGCTGGGTTTAGAAAAGGCAGAGGAACCAGAGATCAAATTTCCAACATTCATTTGATCATAAAGAAAGTAAGAGAATTCCAGAAAACATCTACTTCTGGTTCATTGACTACACAAAAGCCTCTGACTGTGTGGATCAGAACAAACTGTGGAAAATTCTTAAAGAGATGGGAATACCAGACCACCTTACCTATCTCCTGAGAAACCTGTATGTGGGTCAAAAAAGCAACAGTTAGACTTGGACATGGAACAATGGATTGGTTCAAAATTGGGAAAGGAGTATGTCAAGGTTGCATATTGTCACCCTGCTTATTTAACTTATATGCAGAGTACATCATACAAAATTCTGGGCTGGATGAATCACAAGCTGGAACCAAGATTGCCGGGAGAAATACCAACAACCTCAGATATGCAGATGATACCACTCTAATGGCAGAAAGTGAAGAGGAAATAAAGAGCCTCTTGAGGAGGGTGAAAGAGAAGAGTGAAAAAGCTGACTTGAAATTCAACATTCAAAAAATTAAGAGCATGACAACTGGTCCCATCATTTCATGGCAAGTAGAGGGGGAAAAGTGGAAATAGTGACAGGTTTTATTTTCTTGGACTCCAAAATTACTGCAGACAGTGCCTGCAGCCATAAAATTAAAAGACACTTGGTTCTTGGCAGGAAAGCTATGACACACTTAGACAGCATATTAAAAAGGAGAGACATCACTTTGCTGACAAAGGTCAGTATAGTCAAACCTATAGTTTTTCCAGTAGTCGTGTGAGAGTTGGACCATAAAGAAGGCAGAGCACCGAAGAATTGGTGCTCTCAAATTGGAGTGCTAGAGAAGACTGTTGGGAGTCTCTGGGACAGCAAAGAGATCAAACCAGTCAATCCTGAAGGAAATCAACCCTGAATATTTATTGGAAGGACCAATGAAGCTCCAATACTTTGGTCACCTGATGTAAAGAGTCGACTCACTGGAAAAGACCTTGATGCTGGGAAAGATTGAGGGCAGGAGGAGAAAGGAGTGACAGAGGATGAGATGGTTGGATAGCTTCTCGAATCACTCATCATGTCCACCCACTCAAGTGGACTCAATTTGAGCAAACTCTGGGAGACAGTGAAGGACAGAAAAGCCTGGTGTGATGCAGTCCATGGGGTTGCAAAGAGTCAGACACAACTTAGAGACTGAATACCAACAATGACAGTCCAGGACTGACCATACAGGAGGGACAAGTAAACTTCCCTGCCCTACCTGGGGGAGGAGCTGATAATAGAAACACGATGCTTACTCAAGAAAGACAAAGAAGGTCTTCTCCCCCTCCATACTTTTTCTTTGATTATGCTACTGTCCAATTTAATCCTCAGTTATCACCATACACATGTTACAGATGGGGCTCAGGTCTCTGAAGAGTTCTAACAAATCCAGTCTTCCTGATTTCAGGCAGGGGAAATGAGCTTGCACTCTAGCAGGAAGGATTCAGCACAGTAAATAATGGCGCAAACCCACCCACGCCCAGAACCCATGTGAAAGGGACCAAGACCTAACGAAGCCCAGAGGGACTAGTGGAGGGGTGAGACATGGTGAGTGATTTGAGAAGCCTGGGCATTGATGGTAGGCTGTCAAAAGTGGTATCTCAGCAGGGCTGTGCTTGTCTCCTGGGGTAGATTTCGCACATAAAGGTCCATGCCAGGAACCACCCTCTTCAGTTAAAGGAACTGAGTCTGAGCTTTCTTGAGAGGCCCAGCCTTGTGGCCACCAACCATATTTATGGTTGCTAATGCTTGCCTGCCCTGTGACATCCCACCCCACATGGTGGTTTTTCTCAGATGCCAGTGATGTGCATCGTAATCCTAAGACTTGTCTGCCAGTCTTCCATTTTTATGACTTATCGGTGAAGACACGTTGGGAGATTTCAAGGACAAGACACGCAGGCACTGGGACGAGAAAGAGGGCATTAGGAACTTGGGGGATTAAGTTCTGAGGTCCCTCATCATGACAGGTGCACTGGGCTGTCACCTTGGAGCCCCAACAGTAGATCTCTTAGGACAGTAGATGCCCACAGCTCAAGTTTTCTGGGCCACCGTATAATCTTGGTCTTCAGCCATCTCCACACCTCCCTATGGAGACTGGAGGCAGGAGGGTTATTGCTTGCTAGTCAGGGCTTGTGCTGGACAGAAGATCTGGTCAGCTCTATGATGCCGGGTTTGAAAAGACTCAAGTCACACGGGAAATGCTGCATAAGTACAGTCCTCTCGGAGCAATAAACATGTGCTGCTTCTTCAAACCCTCCTGAGTTACCAGAAATGTGCTCTCATGCCCTACTGAGAACCCCAGTGGTTTCTAAATTTCCCCTGGCCTAGCTGGAACTGATTCTCTGAAGGCAGAAGAGGTTAAAAATGTGTTTTGGGCTCCAGGCAATTCAACCTTGCAGAACCCCTGACACCAAAAGGACTTATATTGGATTTTATCTAGTATTAATAATGATCAAATGCAGTTTCATCATAGCCCTTAAGATTCTACAGGAGAATGTCTTCTGGTGTGAGACTCAAGGGAAGACAGTGTGATACTTCGGGCACAGACTGTGCCAGGAAAATACAGTCAGGAAATGAAAGACCTCCCAAACTAGAGCCTTGTGCTCCTATTTTTAAAATATGCCATGAATGTAAGTTGATGCAGCCGCTATGGAAAACAGGATGGAGGTTCCTCAAAAACTGAAAAATAGAATTGTAGTGTGATCCAACAATCCCACTGCTGGGCATATATACCCAGAGAAAACCATAACCCAAAAAGATGCATGCAGCCCTATATTCATAGCAGCTCTGTTTACATTAGCCAAGACATGGAAATAACCTGAATGTTTATCAACAGACAAATGGATAAAGGAGATAGAGTATATATACACAATGGACTACTGCTACTGCTAAGTCGCTTCAGTCATGTCTGACTCTGTGCGACCGCATGGACGGCAGCTCACCAGGCTCCGCCGTCCCTAGGATTCTCCAGGCAAGAATACTGGAGTGGGTTGCCATTTCCTTCTCCAGTGCATGAAAGGGAAAAGTGAAAGTGAAGTTGCTCAGTCGTGTCTGACTCATAGCGACCCCATGGACTGTAGCCTACCAGGCTCCTCCATCCATGGGATTTTCTAGGCAAGAGTACTGGAGTGGGGTGCCATTGCCTTCTCTACACAGCCATAAAAAAGAATGAAATAATGCCATTTGCAGCAACATAGATGGACCTAGAGATGATCATACTAAGCGAAATAAGTCAGAAATAGAAAGACAAACACTATGGGATATCACTTTTATGTGAAATCTAAAATAAGACACAAATGAACGTATCTACACAACAAAAACACACTCACAGACACGGAGGACAGACTCATGGTTGGGGGAGGGGCAAGAAGTGGGGATGGGAAGGATTGTTGTCATTTTTAGTTGCTAAATTGTTTCCGACTCTTGTGATCCCATGAACTGTAGCCCACAGACTCCTCCGTTCATGGGATTTCCCAGGCAAGAATACTGGAGTGGGTTGCCATTTCCTCTTCCAGGGGATCTTCCTGACCTAAGGGTCAAATCGGAGTCTTCTGCTTGGCAGGCAGATTCTTTACCACTGAGCCACCAGGGAAACCCATGGGAAGGATTGCATGCATGCATGCTAAGTCGCTTCAGTTGTGTCCAACTCTGTGTGACCCGATAGACGGCAGCCCACCAGGCTCCACGGTCCCTGGGATTCTCCAGGCAAGAATACTGGAGTGGGTTGCCATTTCCTTCTCCAATGCACGTATGCATGCATGCTAAGTGGCTTCAGTCGTGTCAGACTGTGTGCAACCCTATGGACAGCAGCCCACCAGGCTCCCCTGTCCACGGGATTCTCCGGGCAAGAATACTGGAGTGGGTTGCCATTTCATGGGAAGGATTAGGAATTCAGAATTAGCAGATACAAACTATTATTATATATAGGATGGATAAACAACAAGCTTCTAGTGTATAGCACAGGGAACTATATTCACTGTCCTGTGATAAACCACAATGAAAGAGAATATATACATGTGTGTGTGTGTGTATATATATATATATAACTGAGTTACTTCGCAGTACAGAGGAAATCAACACATTATAAATCAACTATACTTCAACAAAATTTAAAAAATAAAGTAAATTAAAATAAAAGCACACCCTGAAGGCAGGCCCCTTCTGCAACCCTGGTTACCAACAACATCAGTGGATCTCACAGTGTGGTCCCAGGACCAGGCACATCAGCATTTCATGGAATCTTGTTCGAAAAGCAACTTTCAGGCTCTGGTCCAGAACTGCTGACTCAGAGAGTCTGGTGGTGGAGCCCAGCGAGCTCTGTGTTTCACCACGTGCTGTGACAGACAGTGATGCTTACTTAAGCTGGAGAACCACTGTTCTGCATCAGACAACAGGAGTGGATCCACCAGCAGATATATTTGTAATTGACCGGTATGGTGTTTGAAATTTTCTGATTCCCAGTGTTTCCAAACAGGCATTTCTATATGAAAATTTATGTTTTTGGCTTTTCTTGGGAAAAAAAATCAGAAGGTCTAGCCACAGGGGACTCTCACAACTGCTTGGCAATAATTGCCTGGTGCTGAGAAGAGGCGACTGCTCTTAGAAAGAGCATGAGCCCTCCTGGGAGTGGCGGCCTCTCATTACCCACCTCACTGGCTGGCTGCTCTCACTTCCACTGGGGGCCTTTGAGCCACTGGCTCACAGCCTGTGTAATGTCTAGTGTCACCTTGAATTGAAGTTTATTCATAAATGGCTGTTTGTTGAACACGAACGTGATAGGATGGGCTTTCTGCTGCCCTCACGAGTTTCTTTTCTCCCTGACCCGTATCGTTCCTATCCTCAACTCCTTCCACTTTTGGCTAAGATGGGGAAAAAAGGACAATCTTGATTAAGGCAATACCCAGAGTACAGGCATGGAAGTCGCTCAATACCAGAAGAAAGAGGTTCATTTGTTTTGCCTACATTCCCCTCTGACCTCAGTCTTGAGAAAGTGAATTCATTATCACATTCAGAGGGAAGGGTCACTGCCCTTCTTTCACGCGTGGGCAGGCTTTTATCCGTGGTTTGAAGGTGCTCAGGGTGGACAAGTTCATTCAGCAACCCGTGCCCCCTAGCCTGGGATGGTCTGGGACAGTCACTCTGCCCTGTGCAACACTGGGCTGGGCTGTGAGGACATCGCAGGTGATAGAGATCCTTCTTCCCTTCCTTTTGGAGATGGTTGGCAGAGTCCGCAGGTAAAAGTCGTTTTGCATTGTTAATGCTAAACACATAGTCCTAAACATTCCCTTGCTGGTGGCAGATACTCTACCCTTTACATCATTCCATCAGTCCCCTTCTGTGTCCCTTTTTACAGAAGTAAAAATCCCTCTTTATAGAGGAAGGGTCTGCCATGGTGCTTTCTTCCATTAGGTCAACTGGTTAGCAAGCGAAGGATAGATTCTGGGGAAGGAATGAAAATAAAAGCTGGGGAATGAGAGGGATTAGAGGATGGCTGTGTGTGGAAAGGGAGGGGATGCTGACAAAGATACACTTGGCTTTTCTAGAGCACCTGTGACCTGACACCCCAAGGCACCCTCAATTGAAGACAAACTTTCTCGTTTCTGAACAGACATCCACGGAGGCAGCTGGTGTGCCCGCTGGGGCCTCACTCTCCACCGGGACTCAGTGGCACTGGGTGGGAATCAGCCAACAAAGTAGGGTTTTTCTGATGGGTACACACGGATGCTGACTACTTCCTGGGGCCTGCTAGCTAAGGGACGTAGGGCCGAAAGAGCGGATGTGGGTCCTGGGGGTCAAGTTAGTGACAGGGGATGGCGCGTGTTACCGGGAGGCTCAGTGAGGATTTTTTGGTGGGAGGCTGAAGTAAGAGCCGAGGTCGGGCAGCAGAGGGGCGGAGGCGGGAATAGATGGATAAGAAGTTTATTCAAGAGAAATGAAGAGAAGCGAGGACTGGGGAATGAGGCAGAGTGACCGGAGGCTCACTCCCGTGGTCACCATGGTAAACCTGGAGCTCATCTTGCCTTCATTGGCTCGAGGCAGGTCTTGAATAATGCTTACTGCCAGTAGGACCCATCTTCAAAAAGAATGGGAGGTGGGAGGTGGGGAGGCAGTTAGAATCAGGAAATGTAGTCGTTAAACATAAGCCTCACCTTAACCCTGCCAAGTATGGAGTTTCGTTCCCATGGAGCACAGGTATCAGCTGTCCTGTTTATCCTCTGACATCTAAACAGAGATGGTTCTGCCCCTGAGACAGGCCACACCCCACACTGAGATGTCTATGATGCCCCCTCATGTGACTTCTCTACTCCTGTTTTCACCCCCACTTGCCTTCCAGGGCCACATCCTCTCTGCTCTGGCCTCACCTTCCTCCTCGTCCCATGCCTGGCCTCTCTCCTTAAACCACCTTTGGTGTGAGTGACAGACTTTATCCAAGTTTGGAAGCGGCAGAAAGCTTTTTATTACAAACGACATAAGATGATACTAGATTTTCTTGACCTTAAACACCTTGTCTTCACCAGCCCAGCCCTGACATTGCTCTCTCCGCCTCCAGATCCCATCTCCATTGCTCACGCGGTTCTCTTCCGTCCCCACACATCTCTGATACCTTCTCAGTTCAGGGTGTGTTAGCTGCCACCTTGCCTCACTGTCTCCATGCAGACCACTTTCTGGGGTTCTCTCCCTCCCTACCGAGGGTGACCCATCAGTGTTTCCTGAAAAAATACGTAATAGGGATGCTGTGCATGCTAAATCACTTATGTCCTACTCTTTGCAACCCCATGGACTGTAACCCACCAGGCTCCTCTGTCCATGGGATTCTCCAGGCAAGAATACTACAGTGGGTTGTCATGCCCTTCTTTGGAGGATCTTCCCGACCCAGGGCTTGAACCCATGTCTCTTACGTCTCCTGTATTAGAAGCCAGGTTCTTTACCACTAACCGCTACTTTAGAAGCCCAAAAGGGATGCTAGAGTAGTCAAAATAACTTTTTTCACTCTGCTACAAACCATTTTACAGTTGAAGACTCTGAAGCTCCAAGAAATTAAGCAGCCTGGCCAGGACACATGGCTTCTGGGCCACCTGGGGAGATATCTGAAGGAGCTTCCTGCCCCAGCACCCCCGAGCTGCTGGACGTTCAGAGGGCTTCAGCTGGTGGGGAGTCTTGTCCTGCTGTTTCCTCTTTGCATCATGGGTCTCCTGTACTCCCAGGGCACCATCTTTTACAGCAAAGTCATGGAGAGAAGGCCGTGAAGGGGCCAAGATTCCATCATTCCCCTCTCCAAGGGGGAAAAGCCGTGGGTGTTGGGTCAGGCCAAAGTGCTATGCTGTCAGAAAGTTCCATCCTCCAGCTGTAGCCAGCCCAGCACACTTGTCTCAGTTTAACACACCGCCAGGTACATTGTCCCTCATAGCTCAGAATCAATAAAGTCAAGGCAATTTCCTTAACATGCCATCAATAAGAGATTATGGGAGGGGGAGGGTTTTCTTTAGAAGCTAATGCCTTACTAAAGTTCAAATGAGGCAATATATAGTAAAATAAATTCAATCTCTATTTTCACTCCTTGCAATTTTAGTGGAGACTAAATGAAATGGAACTGTGTTGATCCTAACCCGTTCAATATATCTTCACTTCCTAAGAACCAAGGTCATTTTTACCTTCACGGGAAGGGAGGCAAAATATAAAATACTCACCCATACCGAACAGAAATGCATTTGCAGGGTTTTGAAAGCTAGGTAGATGGCTGATATATTATGTAATTCATTTCAAGGCATAGCTGAATGTGTTTTATAGATAGTGTTTAACCTTGCCAATTCTGCTCTGAGATAATCCCCCTTCTGAGGATAAAAATCATATATTTAACATAAAAGGAAAGGCTGGGAGAGAAAAGTAGCATAATGTGTTCTGTACAACAGATAACCAGAAGCTGCTTACACAGAAAGACAATCAGAGCAAGTTCATTGCTATTTTGCCTTATTAGCTAATCAGCATGTTAATATTAATCAGAAATGAGGTGATAACCACTTGAGTGGCACTGTGCTACTGAATGACAAAATATATCCAGCCTTGCGTGGCAGGGTGGTGTGTGGGCCATGATATAGACCCTACATGGATCCTCTGTTCTATAATGTAACTGTTCTGTGACCTTGGGTAATTTACTTAACCCCGTTGAGGCTCAGTTTTTGTTGTTTTTTTTGGTCTGTGAGTGGCCATCGCTACAATCACTGTAGCAGCTAATACTCATTATTTATTCATCCTTCATTCCTCTTCTTCCTCCTTTCCAACAAATCCCCAATTTTGCTCAAGTTTTCCCAACCCCTAATTCCATAGAGGAACGTGATTCATCTCAAGCAGTACATGCAGCCTCCGGCATCTATTATTGATCCAGGGAAGGGCATGATGTCCCAGTTGGTCTAATCACATAAGAAGAAGTATTTTATTGCCAAAATGACTATACTATCCAAGGTCATCAACAGATTCAAATGAAATGTATCAAATTACCAATGGCATTTAGCATAGAACAAAAAAAATTTTTTTTAATTTTTTTTAATTTGTACAGAAACACAAAAGACCCCTACTAGCCAAAGCAATCTTGAGAAAGAAAAAGGAAAGTGGAGGAATTGGGTTCCTTGACTTCAGACTATACTACAAAGCAATGGTAATCAAAACAGTATGGTTCTGGCACAAAACCAGAAATATAGATCAGTGGGACAGGATACAAAGTCCAGAAATAAATCCACACACACCTATGGTCAGTTAATCCATGACAAAGGAGGCAAGACTATACAATGGAGGACAGTCTCTTCAGCAAGTGGTGCTGGGAAAGTTACACATAAAAAATGAAATTAGAACATTTTCTAACACTATACACAAAAATAAGCTCAAAATAGATTAAAGACCTAAATATAAGACCAGATACTATAAAACTCCTAGAGGAAAACATAGGCAGGACACTTTGATATAAATCGCAGCAATATCTTTTTGGATCTGTCACTTAGAGCAATGGAAACAAGGACAAAAATAAACCAAATGGGATCTAACTAAACTTACAGGCTTTTGCACAGCAAAGCAAACCTAAACAAAATGAAAAAAAACCCACAGCATGGAAGAAAATATTTGCAAATGATGTAACTGATAAGGAATTAATCTCCAACAGTATTCTTGCCTAGAGAATTCCGTGAGCAGAGGAGCCTGATGGGTTGCTGTCCATGGGGTTGCACAGAGTTGGACATGACTGAAGTGACTTAGCAGCAGCAGCAGCAGCAGCATATACAGCTTATACAACTCAATACCAAAAAAACAAACAACCCAATTAAAAAAAAATGGACAGAAGACCTAAATAGACATTTCTCCAAAGAAGATATACAGATGACCAAACACATGAAAAGATACACAGCATCACTAACTATTAAAGAAATGCAAATCAAAACTACAATGAAGTATCATCTCTTACTAGTCAGAACATCCATCATCAAAAAGTCTATAAATAATAAATATTGGAGAGGGTGTGGAGAAAAAGGAACCTACACTATTGGTGGTAAGGTAAATTGGTACAGCCACTACGGAGAACAGTATGGAGGTTCGTTAAAAAACTAAAAATAGAGCCACTGTATGATCTGGAAATCTCATTCCTGGGCACATATCTGGAGAAAATCATACTGTGAAAAGATACATGCAGCACTATTTACAACAGGTAAGACATGGAAGCAACCTAAATGTCCATCAACAGACAAATGGACCAGGACGATGTGGAGTATTACTCAGCCATAAAAAGAATGAAATAGTGCCATTTGCAGCAACATGATGAACCTAGAGATTATGATATTAAGTAAGCCAGACAGAGAAAGACAAATATCATATAATACAGTTTGTATATGGAATCTAAAAAAAATGATACAAATGAATTTATTTACAAAACAGAAAGAGACTCACAGAGATAAAAAAAAATAAACCTATGGTTTCCAAAGGGGAAAGGTGTTAGGGGGATAAATTAGGAGGTTGGGATTAACATACACATACTACTATATATAAAATACATAACCAATAAGGACTTACTGCATAGTATAGGGAACCATCCTCAATATTTTGTAATAAGGTATAAGGGAAAATGATCTGAAATATATATATATATATATATATATAAAACATGTGCAGCTCTTATACAGCATTCATCTTCTGTGATACAGTGATATCCACACCCTTGGTATAAAGGAAGATTTACTTGGTTAGTGCATTTAAATAATGTAAATTTTTATAACC
Organism: Giraffa tippelskirchi; assembly: GCF_054371585.1. Lineage (NCBI taxonomy): Eukaryota > Metazoa > Chordata > Mammalia > Artiodactyla > Giraffidae > Giraffa > Giraffa tippelskirchi. The sequence goes on along the minus strand of NC_137283.1, from coordinate 13,194,491 downwards.
AATCAGGTTGGTGATACATGTCATTTCTACAAGATTTTGATAAGTTACACCCTTGCATTTAAGGAAATTTCTATATACACATGAAATGATTTATCCCAGTTTTGGATGGCATCATTTATAGCTGTAAAATCAATAAATTCACCCTAATTTTACTAAATAAAAATATATAGTCGTATATATATATATATGAATCACTGTGCTGTATACCTGAAACTAACACAGTTCTATAAATAAACTATACTTCAATTAAAAAGTTATAAAAATAAATAAATAAAATTTGAAGCCAAAAAGAAACACCAGATATTTTAACTTTCTCCTGGTGGGTATGAACAAGGAAGCAGATTGTCTCAAAGGACAGTGGCCATCATCTTGCAGTCACATGGGGAACTAGACTTGATGTGAAGGCAGTAGTGAGAAATGACAAAGCACACCACCCAGAAAATTATCTAACAGAATAGTTCCAAAGAAGTCAGGGAATTTGATAAAGATAAAAGAAGAAATCAAAGGCTAGAAAATGAAAGAAAGAATAACCAGTAAACCTTAAACTTGTTCTTTGAAAAGACCAACAAAAAGATAAACCTCTGGCAAATCTGATCAAGAGAAAAAATGGAAAAGATAAAAATCTGAAATACACAATTACAAACTTTTTCCTGGCATCTTATTATTTTAGTTTTATATTTAACATCGTATGTGTTCTCTTTTCCCCTGATTCTGGTTTTTAGTGGACTGATTGCATTTTATTTGATCCTTTTCCAATTTAATGACTTGAGAATTTATATATTACTTCTCATCTTCTAGTAGTTACCTTTACGTTTCAAGTAAAAATATTCAACCATATTTTTTTCCATCCGTATTTAAAGTTAATACATGTTTATATCCTCTTTACAAATAAGAACATAACTTTGGTATATTTTTATTTCCCTAGTCTCTGCACCATCTCTCTTTCATCCTATTGCAGTAACCTCCCATGTTGAGATCATTTAGCATTTTATCTTTAATTTTTATTGTTTCTATTAAGTCCATGCCTTTTCAGACAGCTGTGAATTTTGTTGATTTCTTTGTCACTAAACCTCAGCCACCCAACTCACACGGTCGTTTTCTAGTCTAGAATTTGTATTCCATAACAAAAGAATCATGACCGAATTCTCCATGGGGAATACCCAACTATCTGATCAGCATCACCTTTCCTTCTGTCTCATTGTTCTGGTTCTCTCATGGCAGAAAATATCTGACTTTCCTGAAACTTCTAAGTCTTTGCCTTTATCTTCTGTCATCATCCTTCATTCCTGACCCACTTAGGTGACACAGACAGCACAGCATGACCACCCCCTGTAAACTCTTTGTCCCTCTCTCCCTACATAATGACTCCTGGAAAAACAACCCGGTGAAGCCCAGTTTTCTGCTTACTCTATATTTGTACCCAAGAAGCTTAATATTACTGGAGAAAATTATATCACTTTAAATTTATGACCTTAGACCTCACAAGGGCACGCCACCCTTCCAGATACTCCTACTACTCCTTCCTAGCAAATGTACTTTTCCACCCTCACAAACAGATGCTTTACTTCTCTTCTTTTCTCGAGACTCCAAAAGCTACTCACCCCTAAGCCTCAGGCAGAACCTCAATTCCAACTTCATAGAGAAAAACTTTAATTAGTGGTAAAGGACCTTGTCTTTCCAACCTTTAGTCTGCCATGTCATCTGTATTTGTACCTCATTGTTATATCGGAAAACTTGTCCTGAATTTTACCTTGCATCCCATTCCCCTCGGGGGCTTCCCTGATATCTCAGTTGGAAAAGAATCCACCTGCAATGCAGGGAACTCCGGTTCGATTCCTGGATCAGGAAGATCCACTGGAGAAGGGATAGGGATAGCATTCTGGCCTGGAGAATTCCATGGACTGTATAGTCCAGGGGGTTGCAAAGAGTTGGACACGACTGAGCAACTTTCACTTTCACTTTCCCATCTCCCTCTGAACTCAAGGATTTGCATACTGGGATTATCCCCTTTCTGTCCTGCACTGACACTTTCTCCCTCTCAATTAGGCATCTCATGTATTCTCTCTTAAAATCTCCCTCCTTGAATAAAACCCTCTTGATCTGGCATGTTCTTTCAGCTTTCCTATTTCTCTGTTCCCAGTCACAGCTAAAGTCACTGAAATATTTGAATATAGACAAATCTTTCAAACTTGCGTCCCATTTTCACCTCAGTTGCTCCAGCTACATTTTAGTCTCATCTACCCTCACAAACAGCACTTTTACTAAGGTTGCTTTTGACCTACATCTTGCCAAAGCTGAAGGTCAACTTTCTGTCCTCATCCAACCTCTTGGTGGCACCTGATCCAATTCACTGCTCGCCTCTCTGACAGAGGACTTCTGATACTCAGATAACACACTCTTCTTGTTTTCTTATTCTGCCACCCACACGTTCCCAGTCTCCTTAATTGGCTGCTGCTTCTTTCCTGATCTCTAAAAGTTGGAGTGACCAAGGCTCTTTCTTTGATCCCTCTCTATTGGCAGTCTCCTCCAGCTTCAAGTATGTAAATAAAATGCATGTGTTGACAACATGCACATTTTAATCAGCAGACCTGGTATTTCCTCTGAGTTTTAGACTCATATATTCAACCATCTCCTCAACACCTCCACACCCTTGTCTATTAGACATCTCAAACTTCACATGTTCAAAGACAACCAGAGGTGACCACCCCCCCCATGCTACTCACAACTATCCCTCTAAGTCATAGCCATGGTGAAACCATTTACCTGAGATTGGGACTTGAACCCACATGATGGGACTCAAACCCAACCACAACCCAATTTGGGACTCAAACCCACGTGGCTGGGACTCAAACCCGGCCCAAACCCTGCTTGGGACTTGAACCCACATTGCCGGGACTCGAACCTGGACAAAATCCAGTTTTGGACTTGAACCCACAATCTTTAATTAGAGTCGCTCACCTGATGTCTGGACTTACTGAGGCTCAGGTTCTTTGTGTCTCAGAGCAGAAGGAATTCAGCGAGAGGCAAGGTGATAGGCAAGAAGTAGACTTATTAACATAGGACGCTTGTAAGAGATGCAAATGGGCAGGCAAGGCAGCTCTGCCCTGAAGACTGAGCGGGCTACAATTTATAAGGGAAAAAAGGGGAGGGGCCAAGACGTCTTCTTCAGGTAGATGTAGATGCAGACACTAAGGCATGCATCATTAACGCCTCCTTCACTAGCTCTTCCTTTATATCAGGTAGGAAATTGTCTGACCGTATGGGGTCAAACTAGGATTATCGTATTAGTGGAAGGGTGGTGACTTTTCCTCCATCTAGTGGCCTGGGGCATATCCTGTGGTTTTGTTTATGGTTTTATAATTAAGCAAGACTGCTTCACTGAATACTGTTCCAGTAGCTTTCCTGAGCTATCACTGACTTACAAAGGCCTCCCAAAGTTTCCTAGGTTTCCTTCTCTATCTATAGTCCCCTACTGAGACTTCTACAACTATGTGTATAACTATCCTATTCTATCCCTGTCAATGGTACTCCATGTCACCACCCTCCATGGGGTTTATGATGCCAAGAACATGGTTAATTTCAGTTCTTCCTTTTTCCCTCATACCCCACACACAATTCATTGGCCAGTCTCACTGGCTTTCCCCCAAATTCATAACTCAAATCTGTCTACTTCCTTTATAACAACACTATCTTCAATTTAGTTCAATTTTTCTTTGACCTCAGATATCTGGATCCAAATTCGTGCAGTTTGCATAGGGTCTATCAACTGCACTGGACCTTTGGACTCACTCTGTGCACTGACCCACCTGCTGGTACTTCTGATTTCTCCCTTTGTCTCCACTTCTCACTGACATTATTTGAAGTCATGTATATATTTATGGAAGTTGATGCAAAACATTTTCTTATAACTGGGCAAGGCTCAGGTCAATAAATAAATATGAGAATTTGACACCTCCTAAAAGAAAGAGGAGAATTTGATATAGATCCTTGCATGGTTGTGACAGTAAGCCCTTTTTAAAAAAAAAAAATTATTTACTTTTATGCATTCAGGATTCTGTGCTACAACTGACCAGGTCACCTTGTACTGTCCTAGAGGCTAATCTGATGTTTTAATAACATTTTAGGATTAGCTGCATTATTCAAAACTGTACCGTAAAGGACCATGAACTATAAACCAGCTGCTCAGACACCTAACCACAAAATGTCATCATAACGACATCTCACGTCTGCATTTGCATTGGAGTATGGCGGTGGAATAAGGACATAGGAAGTCCTCTCAGAATTCATATTTATGATATAATATATCTAAGATCACCTCCATTAAACCTTCTATTTCTTTGAGACAATTCTAGCATTGATTTTCAAGGAGAGGCTGGTACCATGGTAGGTTACTATATCAGAAGAAAGTAAGTCTAGGATAACAGAGAACATGGCAGTTGTGATCAGGCATGAAAAAGGCTATCAGAGGGCTGGGGTTTTCTCGTGTAGCCCCGAGAGTTAGAACCAGGGCAAAGGGTTTAGTTCAGTAACAGAAAGAAACTTTCTCATGGTCGAAGCTGGCAGAAGATGGAATAGTTTAAGCTGTCTGTTGTTATTTTAGGTCTCAAGACAAGTGAAAAATGAGAAGAGTGGAAAAGGTCAGCTGTGTCCTTTGGTTGACAAAAGTGAAGTCTCCATTAGCTACGAAACAAAAGGACACTGCCCATTCCTAAAAAAGTTGACAGATATTCCTATGACACAACCATGAATTGAAGATGATGAATTCTGAGTGTTTAAGAATGTCACCTAATCATGATAAAAATGTGGGTATTTGAGGGAAGGGCTTGTGACTTCTCTAAGGGAGTTTCATTTTCATTTATTCTGTGTAGACTTTTCTCGGTGAGAGAGGATCCTTACACCAACGAAGAGGTCTAGGAGCTGAGAAAGTTGGAGGACTTGCTGAACTCTGCTGTAGCTCACTTGGGCTATGAGCCCCCTACCCTGAGTGATCAGTGAAAAGAATGAGAAAGGGACTTCCCTGGTGGTCCAATAGTTGAGAATCTGCTTGCCAGTACAGGGGACACAGGTTGGATTCCTGGTCCGGGAAGATTCCACATGCTGCTGAGTAACTAAGCCTATGGACTGAAACTACGGGGCCTAGGCTCTAGAGTCTCTGCTCCACAATAACGAGAAGCCTGCACACCACAACTAGAGAGTGGCCCCCACTCGCTGCAACTGGAGAAGGCCCGCATGCAGCAAATAAGACCCAGCACAGCCAAAAGAAAGAAAAGATTAGCAGCTCCAGGGCATGCGAATAGTTTAAAAAAAAAAGAAGACAGAGAGAGAAAGAATGAGAAAGGATTGCTCTATCTTGGCATGTGAAGTGTTAACCCTGGGCAGTGTGCCCAGCAAGTGAACAGCAGTGAGTAGATGGATATGTGAGATACTGAGTGAGTCAGGGCTGAAATTGTCCACTTTGATTTTCTGGTGTATTGTTACACGTTTACTCTGTCTTTCCATAGTCTGGAATTCTGGCAGTCCTATTTGAAAAGCAGTATTTCACAACAAGCATTAATACTTGTGCATTTGAATTCCATATTCTAAGCTGCCTTTCACCCTATGCATATGGCCAGTGGCCACGGCTTCCCCATCGGTCAGTGATGGTCAGAAACACTGGAGCACCTCACCGTCAGGACAGCAGTGGGGTCCATCCCACCTGCCTGTCCTGGGTCAGTTGGAGCATCTGCTTGCCCACTCTGCTGCCCACAGCCAGGAATGTGGGGAGTGAGCCTCCCATGGTGAAACCCTTGACCACTAGGGACAGAAGCTGGCATCCTTTCCTTCTCGCCTTCCCTTTTCCCAGCACTCCACTCCTGTTCCTTAGGACCATCTCCCAAATCATGCAGTTGCCAGCCATGCAAGCCCAGGTCCCAGGTTCTGCTTCAGGGAGTAAACTTGGCTGAGATAGACACCAATGTGTTTTACTTTGTACAGGTTCCTTTCTCTCCCTGGGTTCTGTTTCCTCTTCCTTGAAATGAAAGAAGCAGGCTTGTTCATTCCTCCCAGAACTGACAGTCTATAAAATAGAGTAAAATTGTCAAGAATTCCAGGAAATCCCATCTTTCTCACTAATTCCTTTATCAACATTCAAGTGAGTTAACTACAGTTCAGATAAGGCTTCCATAGCTTGAAACACTTCCATTCCCCCTTGTTGGGCTTCCCCAGTGGCTGACGGGTAAAGAATCTGCCTGCAGTGGGAAAGCCACAGGTTGAATTCCTGGGTTGGGAAGATCACCTGGAGGAGGAAATGGCAATCCACTCTAGTATTCTTGCCTGGGAAATCCCATGGACAGAGGAGCTTAGAGGGCTACGGTCCATGTGGTTGCAAAGTGTCTGACATGACTGAGCGACTAAACAACAACAAAAAGTCCCCCTTGTGTGGGTGCAACAATTCTGTTTCAGAGTTTCTGTTATCTCCCTGGCCCTTTAGAATTCATCCTGAAGTAGCAAGAAAAAAAGCTATCAGAGAATGCAGTAATACAGGTGGTCACAGGCCCACTCCCTTACAACTTTCTTACATTCATGATGAATGCCTCACCCAGGGAAACCTGGAATGGGGTTTGGTCTCTCTAAATGACAGTGGCATTGCTGAGCCCAGTGGTCACCAAGGGCAGGGACACAGATGACGTGTTGTCAGCAAACACTGGTTTTGGTCACACGATGCAATAAAGGAATAAAGACAGTCAAGCAGCTCTCCACTCAGAAACTTCACCTTGAGGGTCCAGACCTGGAAACACTGGGCTGAATACATTTTAGGAAGTAGCAGGTTCCCGTTCAGCTACAAACTTTAAGGTAGTTGAAGATCGAGACAAAATATTTAATGAAAATAAAGCATGATAGTGAAAGTGTTAGTTGCTCAAGTGTGTCCGACTCTGCGACCCCGTGGACTGAAGCCCGCCAGGCTCCTCTGTCCATGGAATTCTCTAGCCAAGAATACTGGAGTGGGTAGCCATTCCTTTCTCCGGGGGATCTCTGACCCAGGGACTGAACCCGCATGTCCTGCATTGCAGGCAGATTCTTTACCATCTGAGTTACAGGGAAGTCCCGCAAATAAAGCACATTGAGGCTTATTTATTGGTCTTCCTGATTCTGAGTAGCAGAAGTCAGTAGAAAGGTGCCTTGTGGCCAGAGGTTGGAATTTTTGCACTCAGATAGTGGGGGACAGTCTCGTGGAGCCAGAGTGCTAGGAGGAGCTTCCAGCTTCTAGGGAGAATGGGTCTAGGGCCGATAACTTCCTGCACTTGGGCATCTTTGCAGAGTTTGTAGGGGGTAGGGTGGTAAAGCTGCCACCCAGTGGAGGTTTCCGTGAGGTTCTTTGTCCACATTTCTAACTCCAGCCACTTCCCTTTTCTCAAGCCGTCATCAGACCTCCCGTGAATGACCCTCTGATGGGTTTTTGTGCCTCGCCCTCTCTGTTCTTTCTGCATAAGGCAGCCTGTGTGTTCTTTACAACATTAAGTCACATCATGTCTCCCCCAACCTAAATACCCCTGGGGATTCTCACCGCATTAGAGAAAACCACAAGGTCCTACTTGGTGTGTTGTTCCTGGCCCTTCAGACCCACCCCCCTCACTCCCCTGCGCCAACCCTGCTGCTCTCTTCTCTCATCCTAGAGGATTCAAAGTGTCTTCCTGCCTCTTCCTACCCTTGGTTGGTGACACACTCTGTTTTGCATCCAGGGGTCTGCTTGGCTGGCTCCTCACTGATGCAAACGTCACTTCTTCATGAAGATGTTCCCTGACCCCCTAAAGTCCCTATGCTGCATCTCCTTGTTTGTCTTTGCAGTTTTGTCACTATCTGAAAATATCTTGATTATTTATTGACTTGTTTTCTTTCCTGGCCCAGGAGAACATCTGCTCTAGGAGAGCAGGGACATCTGTGTTTTGTTAACCACCATAGCCTCAGCAGTATGGCTGTCCTTGGGACTTGCTGTTGTTATGTTCAGTTGCTAAGTTGTGTCTGACTCTTTGTGATCCCCTGGACTGTAGCCCATCAGGTTTCCCCTGTCTTTCCCTATCTCCCATAATTTGCTCAAATTCATGTCCATTGAGTCGGTGGTTATCTAACCATCTCATCCTCTGACACCCCCTTCTCCTTTCCCCCTTCAATCTTTCCCAGCATCAGGGTCTTTTCTAATGAGTTATTAGGTGCTCAATAAATATGAGTTGAATTGCTAATTCCAAATGTCCTCAGGAATTCTCAGTTGTGTTCAGAGGACACCAAAGTCCTCCAGAAAGAGAGGACTCCCCATACCCAGGAGAATGTAGCAGAGGGAACTTGGAAGGTGAAACTCCGGCCAATGCTGGAGATGAGGAGGTGTTCTCAGCCTCAGAAGTTCCTTCTGATGAAGGCTCTTGTGCAGGGAGAAGCCATGGAAACAGGAGGCCAAGCCTTTAATTCATGTCTAATTCAACTCTATGGGCTTCCCTGGTAGCTCAGCTGGTAAAGAATCTGTCTGAAATGCAGAAAACCCCAGTCCAGTTCCTGGGTCAGGAAGATCCCCCGTAGAAGGGATAGGCTACCCACTCCAGTATTCTTGCCTGAAGAATTCCATGGACAGAGGGGCCTGGTGGGCTACAGTCCATGGGGTCTCAAAGACGAGGACATGACTGAGTGACTAAGAACAGCACAGCACGACTGCACAGGTAACATATCCCATCACCAGGGACTGGGAACAGAACGTGTGCCAGGAGGCTGCCCTGAGAACGACCACCTGGCAGGCAGCGGGCTGCCCAGCACACTCCCATTCCCAGACACTCCCCATGCAGCACCAGGGGTCTCAGGAAGGGAAGGACAGTCACCTAGACACCGAGTGGTCCCCAGAGGGAAGAAGTGACCACTGGGCTGGTCCTACCACCTTTTCTTGGGACAGCAGAGCTGGCCGTGGGGGTCAGCTGTGAACCAGAATTTGTTGCAGTGAGAGCTGGGTTTGAAAGCCTGGCTTTTAATCTGGATCGATGAGAGGGTGGGAGTGATTGATGTTGAGGAAGTGGAGCTGGAGGAGTGGGGCCGTCACCCAGGTGTGCTGGTCCTTTCATCTTCACATCAAATGCTACCTGGTGAGTTATGGGGCACAGGCTGGGGGTGGGGGGAGCCAGGGGCAGGCCACTGCTGCCCAGAAGCAGAGATGGGACCACGTGGCTGAAGACAGATCCTGGCTTCCGGTTGGACAGCTGGCTGTAAGTAACAGATGGCAATTTCCTGGGAGGGGCAGACAGGTAAGAGTCTCCTAGTAAAGAAAGACCTGGGGCTGATGATGGACACAACAGAAATCTGATAAATTATGCTCATTGTGTATTCTTTCATTAATTTAACAAGGATCTGTAGCCTTAATCAGCAAAGTGGGGGCCATGACCTGCAGTCTCATCAGTCTCTGGGGAGCTTGTCAGAAATGCCCAATCTCAGGCTCCGCTCCAACCTTCTGAACCAGGATCTGCCTTTCGATAAAACTGCTAGGGAACTCTTACCCACGGCCACATTAGGAGGCCTGATGTGCAGGGTAATGTAATGGCCTGCTACTGGGTGGGGAGGCAGCTACTGCAGAGATGCTGAGGGGGTACATCTGGCAAACATCACACCCCCCCACAGTGAGGTGCTCAGAGGAGGTGCCCAGGTGTGCCTCTTGCAGGGTGACTTCTGAGAAGACACATTTCACACCTGGGGTGTGTACATGTTCAGTTGCTTCAGTCATGTCCGATTCTTTGCGACCCAGTGGACTGCAGCCTGCCAGGCTCCTCCTCTGTCCATGGAATTCTCCAGGCAAGAATACTGGAGTGGGTTGCCACGTCCTACTCCAGGGGATCTTTCCAACCCAGGGATCGAGCCCATGTCTCTTGCGTCTCCTGCATGGCAGGCAGATTCTTTACCCAATGAGCCACCTAGTGTATTCCCCTCCAAATCTCAGGTAACACCTGCCCACTTCAAGGAGACAGGAACACAAATGACAGTCACCTGCAGCAATGACAATACAACAGAGGAGGCGCGAGTGCCCTTTGCTGATGGGTCTGACACAAAGCCCCTGAAGGCCGCCAGTCCCTTTTCTGTGTCCTCTCTCTACCCCACTGAAAATCCCAGTGTCCTCCCATCAAAGAAAGCCTGTTCTCTTTGTAGGACTGCAGGTGTCCTGAATCACTTACCCCTCTGCATGCATTTAAATCTATGACCGTTTGCATTTTGACACTCTTGATGATGGTTACAGCTATGCCAGAGCCAACAAACAGGTGGGAGAGGCATTCAGGGACAGAGAATTTATACCATTCAGGTTAGCTGTGTCACCTGAGAATTAAAGTCCTGAAAACAACCCTCCCAGCAAAGAAACCGGAAAGAGCACTTGACAGTTAATAAAAGTATGTCTTTCCTCAGGCACCTATTCTGCAGATAAAGAAACCAAAGTCCAAAGAAGTTGTGACTTGTCCATGGTTGCATAAATAGTGCTAAGTGGTAAAACTGAGATTTTAACCTAGCTCTCAACTGGAGAATGTGTTCTTTATAAATACTGTTCATCTGCTTCTACAGTAGGAGTGTGCATGCTAAGTTGCTAAGTTGTAGCCAACTCGTTGCAACCCCACGGACCAGGCTCCTCTGTCCATGGGATTTCGCAGGCAAGCATACTGGAGTGGGTTGTCCTGCCATCCTTTGGGGATCTTCCCAACCCAGGGATCAAACCTGTGTCTTCTGCATTGGTAGGCAGATTCTTTACCACTAGCGCCACCTGCAAAGAGCTCTGGGTTATCCAAAAAGTCCCAAGTCCCTCATCTTTTTCAATTTTCCATTAATTCATGCAAAGAGGAATTTATTGAGTATCTTCTTCATGCTGAGAATTGAGGAGATAGAGGGCAGTTACAAGGATAACTGATCTATCTGCCCATCCATCTTTCCATCTATCCACCCATCCAACCATCCATCCATCCACTGATCTATACATCCAGTGGCTGCCTTCAACCTCAAAAAACTGATAGAACAATAAAGGAGAAAAGACCTACTGAGACAACTGTGTTATGCCCAGGCCCCAGTGGTAGGAACTAAACCTGCTTCAACACCCAATTTCGTGGCCCCATACAGTCGGCGTCCTCCCAGGGATGAATGCTCAACCTAGAATTCACTCTCTCTCAGATCTCTTTACAGCAGCTCATGAACACGTGTGCTCACCACATTTCATCCTGTCAGTAGACACCTGGAACTAAGCCACTTTACCACAGTCCAGAAAAATACCCACTCCTGCACCCCCCAGCTCAGACAGTGCATTGAGAGCTGAGAGTTGCTGGGTGGCAGTGACATCGTGGGGTTCGAGCTGCTCCCCCGCCAGTCGTCCATCTCTTCTCCTCACCACGCCCTCTCCACTCAAGGAAGCACCAGCGTTTTTCTTCCTCTTTCAAGGCAAACCAGTCATCTATCTTCTAACCTCAAAGTTGTACAACGAAATGTATCCTAGTCCTTGGCAGAAGAAAGACTTTCCCTTTGCCAGAAGGACTTTAGACTTGTGATATTTTATCTTTAAATACACTCTTTTGTTGACACACAGCGTACAGGCAGAGAGTGTACACATTGGAAGCCTACTGCAAGTTTTCACAAAGTGAAAACAGGTGAGTAACCAGTATCCAGACCAAGACACAAAAGAGAAGCACCCCAAAGCCTCTGTCTAATACAACTGGTAACAGAGTGAGCAGATATTTCTTCCTGTTACAGATGTGAGAGGGACATGGAAAGGGTCATGAAGGAGGAAGAATATCCTACACAGAAAAATGGAGGAGACTTCAGTGCAGCAAGAGGGAACAAAGGAGGCTTCAGAACAGAGCCCTGCAGGATGGCTGGTGTTTGGTCAAACAGGGAAGGGAGTGGTGCACCAAGGTGGTGGGGATGGCTTTAGCTTTCACAAGGACAAAAAGGATTTCAGTCTGTGACTGGGGGTTGGAGAGAATGCTGGAGAACCTAAAGCAGGAGCTGCATTGTGAGAGATCTGGAATGTTCACTGGCTGTTGTAGGACTTTAGCTCTATCTATTAGACTCAGTGTTGCAATGGACACACACGCAAAATTAGATTTGTTTAGGCAAAACATAAAATATAAAACTACACATCGCCTCAGGCACTGCTTGATGGAGCGTTCAAATGATGATGAAGAATAGATTTTTCCCCACTTCTGTCATTGTATGTCTGTCTTTGGAGTTGTCACCTTTTAATCTGGGCTCTCCCAAAGCAGACCCCGAGGCAGGGATCTGAATGTCATTTGGGAAATGCAGGAAATACTAGTAGGGGTGTGGGGAAGTGAGCAGAGAAGGGAAGACAGCAAGACAATGGTGCAGCATGGAACCGCTCTCCGTGAGGGCATCTGTCTGGAACTGTGGGGGGCACACACTTCAGTGCTACCCTGCTTGAGGGGCAAGGGCACAGTTCCACTGGTCTTTGGAGGAAGGCTGCTTGTAGGGAGTGTTAATTCTCTGGCACTCAGGGAACTCAGCCTGCTGAGATTTTTGAGAAAGCCCCTAGGCAGAGATGCAGTGGTGAGTGGCTGGTGCCCATGAAGATGTGACACCCACATATAACAGTGGGGCCCCAGTGGCATCAGGCATTCTTAGCGGGACCCGCCTTTACACCCACAAAAGGCAGCCAGCATTTCTTGCAGCTGGAAAGGAGAGATTTTTCTCCCCCAATACACGAGTAAAAGGCCCGATTCTGGTTTTCATTTTATCCAAACTGGGTCACTGGAGTTAAGCTCTGATGTCAGGAGGAGGTGACAGTCTAGAAAAGATCCTCCATGCCATTATTTGACTTGGCAGGAGGAGGAGGAGAAGTTCATTCCTACAGTAAGATGTGGAGTCTAGTCGAGGTATGATGGGGTGTCGTGGGGGCAGCTGGTGTGTGGAATGAAAGCCGGAGAAAGGGCCTGGACTGAAAATGTTGACACAGGGGTCTGTAATCATTTGGGTCTCCCCAGATCAGATCCCAAGGCACAAAACCTGGGTGCTGGTGGCTTATGTGGGAGGGGGTCCCCGGAAGCAGGAAAGAGGGATGGGGGAATGAGACAGAGAAGGAAAGGAAGACAGTTCAGGAGGTGCTAACTGCCTGTCCCCTCTGTGAGTGAGTGGGGCTCCGCCACGTTGGGACCTCTGGGGACCGGTCCAGAACACACCTCAGAACACCTCAGTGAGGCGGAGAACACTGAAGTTCCTGTTCACTAGCTCCTATCCCTCCTGGGCTGAGAGACTTTCTGGGGTATTTTCTACTCCCCAATTCCTTCCTGCCTGATCTCTCTGTGGAGGCAGCCTGTGCCCGTGGACAGAGGGTGCCCTCAGGCCCAGAGGCACCAGAAGCCATCAGCAGCTTGGCCATCCACTTGCTGTAGGAATCCTCTGGGGCAGACAGATGAGCCATGACTGGAACACCATCCCCATCTGCTGCGGGTCCCTCTGTCCTCTTGTCACTGCGGCAGAGCCTCTCCCCAACCCAGTTCACACCTTTTCCAGTCTTTAAATGCTTCCCTTTCTCGCCTCGAGTGACTCCAGAGACCCCCGTCTCCTCTTATCCCAACATTTATACCTCCACTGGCCCTGGATGCTGGTGTACTAGATGAAAAGTGTAGTCCTTTGATAAAATTCCACATTAAAAAGAATCAAGGAATAAAAGTTTGCAGAGGGGAGGGTCAGGTGTTAATCCAAAATTGTCCCTGGGCAAGGAAATGGCAATTATGTAGGTAGAAATTATGCCACTCTGTCTACTGGCTTAACTGAATCAGTGCTTCCCAAGTGGCCTGGAGGACAGTTGAGAATTTCTGGGGAGCTTCAATGGGGCATGCATCCCCTCCTAACTCTGACGGGTGGGCTTCCCCGCAGAGGGGTGCAGAGGTGGGGACACGGCCCCCTCTTGGCCTCTCGGGTGAGGAATCCTCATGTGAAATCTGGGGAGTTACTGATGGGCTGGCCTTGGAATGCAGACAACGTGGCAGCACTGAGAACTGCCGCTCTGAAATGTAACACTGCGGTCCCTGTGCGCAGTAGAGTGGGAGGAACTTGTGGAGGGAGGATGTGGATTTGAATTCAAAACTTAGCCTCTGATCTTCTCTGCACTCCAGTTTCATCATCTGTAAAATGGAGGCAATAATACAAACTGCAGGGAGGTGCTGTGGAATTTAGAGTTTCTGCTCTGTGTTATGATCTCACACTTACGTATTACTGTTAACTTTTGTGATCTTTAATGCAGAGCCCTACCCAGCCTGGTCATGGAACAGCCGTCTCCTTAGCCCCTCCCTTCCACCCATATCATTGACTCTCCTGCAGAGCTCCCAGCTCAAGCTCCCTCCACTGATACCAGAGGGGTCCTGGAAGCGAGGGGTCAGGGTGACTTCCCTTCACCTCGTGATCACCTCTCTCTGTCTTGTAGGCTTGGAGAGTGGGGGCTCTGTGACGGGTTCAGATGTCCCAAGGGCTATGGCAGAGTGCAGATGAGGTCTGCCTCGCAGTCTTGCAACAAAGTGTGATATTTACCAGGAAAGGCTTTGCTCAGGGAGGAAATGGAGGGTGAGCATCCTCCCTGGCAGGGACAGCGGAAGTGAGAACCATGACCAGATCACCTCTCCAGAGCCCCTTCCTGACCTCACCCCTCTCCTCCTCCTGATGTGAATTGGAAGATGTTTGCTGCCTCCCCCTTGGGGCCCTACAGGACATATTTTCACAGAAGCACAACGGGTCTCATCAATTACACGCATTTGTCTGCAAGACTATTTCTCCTTTCCTTATATACCTGCAGTTAGTACTGAGTCATGGCCCTCAAATCTTCAACATGGTTATTTTTTTTTTAATACAACAACAATAAAACAGCACACACACACACACAAAATAGCACATACAAGGAAATTTCACTTGCATTCCTAAAAAGATGCTGATGGCTGTGGATTCTCCAAGAAGCCTGGGTAAGTTAACAAGGTATCCTAAACCCAAATGCAAACACAGATGCCATCAGAGTGAAAAGCCTCTTGCAGCCATTTGGAGGAGAGGAAGTGGGTGGAAATTCCCAGGAATTCCCTGGGTGAATCCTGCAGAGGCATTGCCTTCAGGAGACTGACCCCAAATATAGCAGGTGCAGCTGGCCCCAGGGCAGGAAGGCATTCCCGGGCTGTTCTCTGCCCTCGGTTGGGAGGGCTCTGCCTCACTCTGCTCTTTTTCTTTTCTGCCTCCTGGATCAGTGTGACATGCTCTGAGCTTTTTTCCCTCCTTAAAGCCCCATGTGGCAAAATGAAAAGGAAACTGCTGGGTCCTCTCTCTCCTCCCCCTGCTTGCTTCACCCAATGACAGTCAAGGACATATTTTCACTCTTTCCCTGTGACTGCTTCCATGCTCTCACTGCATACACCAGGAAGCCAAGCAGAGAGCCCTGCAATGAGAGCCTGCCCAGGTCAAGTCCCCCCCCCAAGGCAGGACCTGACACACAGAGCTCGGGACAGAGGTGATGCCAACTAAGCCCAGCTAGCACTCTACTGCACTGGCCACTTCTAATGCAAACCCTGCACACAATCCTTTCTGGAACAAGGTGGGAAACAGGTGAAGAAATAACTACATAATGTTTGTTACATATCAATACATTGAACTTTTTATAGGGAGTGCATTTTCAGAATAGTTTGCAAGTATTCTACATTAGGGACTCACCGTGTGCAGTGTCTACTCATATTTGAATGTTTCTGTGATAGCATTTGCTGAAAAGTGGAGAAAAGACTGGACCAGTCAATAAAGGTGTTGGAAAGAAACAATATTACACTCCTACACCACACCATGCACAGAAATATAACCGAAGAGGATTAAGAACTTAAATCTTAGCAACAAAATAGTAATGGTATTGGAATAAGGCACAGGTCCATTCATCTTCAGAAAAAACAGTGTTTGGATCAAGGCCTTCATAAGCAAGAAACAAACTCCAAAGAGCCACAGTGATGGGAAATTGAGAAATTTCACCTGATAAAAATGAAAACTTTCTGAACAATAAAAAAATACCATAAACAAACTTAGATGGCAAAAAATTACAGGCAGAAAAAATATCTGCAATATATTGAACACAAAAGGGATTATTAGCCAGAGTAGGTATGTGTGTGTGTGTGTATGTGTGTTTTAGATCAATAAGAAATTGTTGTTGTTATAGAAAAGTGGACAAGATGCATAAATGGGCACATAAGATTTTGCTTGAATCTGGGTGGAACCAAATTAAGACAACTGGGTCCTCCTGGAAGGAAGGAATTGGTGGTTCCACCCTTAAGCGACTTCCTGATCAGTGAGCATCAACAAAGGGACCAGACAAGAGGAAAGGACAACCATCCCAGAGCATAGTATGTCCCCTGCCCTTCGGAGAAGCAGGGCGTAGACTTATTTTTGGCTTCCCAGGTGGCGCTAGTAGTAAAGAATTCCCGTCAGAGTAAAGAACTCCAAAGCAGGGGACCTAAGAGACGCGGGTTCAATCCCTGGGTCAGAAAGATCCCCCTGGAGGAGGGTATGGCAATCCACTCCAGTATTTTCGCCTGGAGAATCCCATGGACAGAGGAGCCTGGCAGGCTACAGTCCATGGGGTCACACAGAGTCGGACACAACTGCGCGCCTGCAGCAGGCTTGTGCCACTGAAATGTAATTGCTGCTGTTGGGATCCCTACTTTGCTTACATTGCCATCAGGGGGACAAAACACACTCCATGTTAGAGTTTCTCACAGTCCCTGCTGTAAATAAGACAGGGACAGCTGGACTTGTGGGATTACCGAAGGTGCACTTTTCCCAGCACCAGCAGTCGCTGCTCAGAGATTTAAATTTCACACATGGAATCTGTAGCCTGTGAACGGCTGCTCCTTAAGTTGGACATTAATAATTTGTGCTCCTCCTACAACCAAGAAAAAGTTTTCAGAAATTACTGCTGATGTCATAAATTTTAGAACATCCTGAGTCAATTCATCTTCAAAAGTTAACTGGATGAAGCAGCTACTGTTCACAGTTATCAAAGATGAAATTTTCACAATCCACTGTGGGCTGGCTCCAAAGACAAGGCATGAGTGTCCAGCCTCCTTGGGGATGTTTGGTTTGAATCTTTTTCTTCCACACACAGCAATCATTGTTGAATCAGTTCAAGACAACTGGACTGATTATGAAGATCATCCTTTCTGGAAGGTGATATAAAGTCAAGATAGCCCTTAAAGGTACTTTTGAGTCTCTGCGAATGCGTTGTGCTGTTGGTGTTGTTCAGAATGCAGCACGCCAGGCTTCCCTGTTCTTCACTGTCTCCCTGAGTTTGCTCAAACTTATGTCCATTGAGTCGGTGATGCTATCCAACCATCTCATCCTCTGCCACTCCCTTCTCCTGCCTTCAATCTTTCCCAGCATCAGGGTGTTTTCCAATGAGTCAGTTCGCATCAGATGACCAAAGTATTGGAGCTTCAGCTTCAGCATCAGTCCTTCCAATGAATATTCAGGGTTGATTTCTTTTCGGATTGACTGGTTTGATCTCCATACTGTCCAAGGGACTCTCCAGAGTCTTCTGTAGCACCAGTTGTGTTGTTACTACTGGCTATATCAGAGTGGAAGACATAGTAGAGGTCAACTAGCTCATGCCAGCTCAGATGTGCCTGAGCCACCTGCCATGCTGCTCTCACATTACATTGGGCTTAGCTTCTCTGAGATATAGCCTACGGAATGATCAATTAATACTGCTAACTGTGTGGCTTGACAGTGTAGACTGTGAGGATTGACAGGCGCCTGTATAGGTGCAGGTGAGTGGCAAGTAACAAACGCTTCAGCAATTCAGTTTATTCATAAGCCACAGAAATACCTTGTCTTCTTAAAAATGACATGTAAGAGAAAACTCTGTATTACTATAGAAGATAATTTTTGTGATATGTTGACCCTATAACTCATTCAGGTATTGCTCATTTTATAATATGCCAAGTGGTTTGGAAAAGAGTTTCACATTTAGCTTGACTGGTCAAAAGATTTTGATGAGAAATCCATATAGATTTTGGCAAAATGAGTACAAAGGAAAAATTTCTTGACATAAATCTATCTTGATGGAAATCAATAGCTATTTATCCATCTATTTAGTCTGAGTAAAGATGTGCTTGTCAACAGTAGTCTCAAGCAAATATTGGAGTTATAAAATTTCAAGGTTAGGGTTACATGTTTATGAATTACATAAACCAAACTTTCAGAAAGACCCAGATCTTTAAGAAAGGTCTCATTCAGTGGCTGGGTCTCCTGGGACAGAGGGAGGCACATGACTGCCCAATCTTAGTAACATGTCTTTGAAAAAATAACCTTGTGTTTCCACCTAATTACAAGTTTCTTTGCTTATAAAAGATCTGGATGTGATTTTGTCCCCTTTGATCACCCAGCCTGGGTGCACAGCAGGGTGAGGGGTGGGTTGTAAAAACGCAGATGGGTTTGGAATGGGACACAATGAGACCTCAGAAAAAGGCTTATGGGAGACAGAGAAGGCAGGGGAAGAACGGGAGAATGAGGGCTGTGGTGAAGGACAGGACTCTAGATCAGAGGACTGCCAGGATGACCCCGACCCTGGTAGACCTCAGAAGAGTCCAGAGTAGCAGAGGCAGCAGGTGGTGCTCTAAGCTGGAGAGGGCTGAGCCCATGGGGAGATGAGTCCACTAGCCAGGCTACCGAGCCCCTGCTGCAGCCACAGGGCACAGGATCATGTGGGCCCGCAAGGGTGTGGTGGGCCCTGAATAGTTTCAGGGCTCAGGCCAAGAAGGATGAAGCTCAGCACGGGGCTACGGACAATAGAAGGTGGGCAGCTGGCCCAGCACAATGATATGAGTGAAAGGCTGACATGGGGGCTGGGTAGCCAGAGGATTTATCACAGGCTTGCAGCTCAGCAGGAGTAATTCCAACCCCACACGCTGGGGCTGGGCTACTGAAATGCTACTTCCTAGAAGGCGTGTTGGAAGGACTGATGCTGAAGCTCCAATACTTTGGACACCTGATGTGAAGAGCTGATCCACTGGAAAAGACCCTGATGCTGGGAAAGACTGAGGGCAGAAGGAGAAGGGGACGACAGAGGATGAGATAGTTGGATGACATCATTGACTCAACGGACATGAGTTTGAACAAATTCCAGGAGATGGTGAAGGACAGGGAAGCCTGGTGTGCTGCAGTCCATGGGGCTACAAAGAGTCAGACACAACTGAGCGACTAAACAACCACAAATGTCCCTGATTGGTCAATAGATATGCCTTGCATCTTGAAGGATGCAGCTGTCTCATAAGAAGCCCAAGTATGGTCCAGGTGCATGCAGGACTGCCTAATAAAGCAAGTACCATGTAGCACGCTGACCGCACCACTTGTCCCCTCCCTGCTGTGTTCCCACATGCAGTTTCGGCCACACTGGTCTCTTCGTTTTCCTTTAGGAAGCCCCATGGCTCTCCTGCCTCAGGGCCTTTGCACTTGCTCTCCCCTCCACCTGGACCACTCCTCCCCCAGACATCCTCTGGACTCGCTTCCTCACTTTATTCCAGTTGCTGCTCAAGGTCCTTCCAGATCATCCTCACTAAAATAGCACTTTTTCTTTCTCAAGATGTTTACTCTTGGATTTCTTTTTTCATAGTATTTATAATTCTTTGATATTTTATTGTTTTATTTATATTTTCATAAATATAGTTATATAAATAAATATTAGAATGCTATAATTTCATTTATATGATAATACATATAATTTATATTTTATTAATATATATGTTACTATATTATTATAAAAATATATATTATATATTTATATATGTATATTTATTTATATATATTTATAGTTAAGTGTTAGTGTTAGTCACTCAGTCGTGTCCAACTCTTTGTGAGCCCAGGGACTGTAGCCTGCCAGGCTCCTCTGTCCATGTGGATTCTCCAGGCAAGAATACTGGAACAGGCTGCCCTGGAGCAGGGCAGAAGATGCCCTGCTTCAGGGGATCTTCCCAACCCAGGGATCAAACTCAGGTCTTCCGCATTGCAGGCAGATTCGTTACTGTCTGAGCCACCAGGAAATATAAATATATATTATATATGTTTATGTATAAATATATATTATAGGTATTTATATATTAAATATATATTAAATTATTATATTTATTGTACAGTCTATCACCCCACTCTAATGAAAGCACTGTGGGCAGAGAACCAACTTGGCCATCCTATTTTCAGTGTGTAGAACCAGACTTGGTACAAAGAGGTGCTCAACGGATATTTACTGAATGAATGAATGACTGACAAACTACCAGTGCTCATCACCTGGAGCGAGTGGCTGTGGTGTGTGCCACCGGCCCTTGTGTGCTTTCATCAGCACAGTTAAGTCAACAGCATTGCCTAGGTTGCCAGTGATCCTAAGAGGAGACTGGAGGACTCTGGGAAACTTGGGGTTGCTGGGTGTTGTGAAGAGAAGCTTTCAGCTCCTAGTGAACTTCCCATCTCTCCATCTCTCCCCAGTTGGCCTTCCCCATATCCTGGGTGCAATGGCAGCCACGACTTACACAAGCATCTCCAGACCTCCTGCAGGGGCTGGAGACGCACAGACTTGCAGACAACTCACAGCCTTGAAGACCACCTGAGAACAGCATCTCCAGGAGACAAAACCCTCTAATTTGTATTCTCAGTAAGAATCAAGAGGACACTGCCCTGTGGAAAGCTGGGAAACCTGAAATCAGGATAGATTACTTTCTGATGAAAAACACAAGTTCCTTAACTTAGAAAATCATCCCAGACAGTATGAGTAGCATAGTGGATAAGGCAGAAAAGAGACTCATTGATTCTGAAAGATGGTTTGATAAATTATCTGATTACTCAGAAAGGTAAAAAGATTTCCTGTAGAAAGATTGAGATGGTGAGCAAAAAGATAAATGTCATGAAAAATTGATTCAGGATGTATAATAAAAGCTATTTTCCTGAGCTGAAAAGACTAGAATCTTCAGAATAAAAGAGCTTACCAAGTGTCAGAGAAATTAATATAAAGAAAGAATACACACTTAGAAATATCTTGGAACATTTTTTTAAAAATTTAAGAGTAAGAAAAATAATCTTACAAGGAACCATGTAGAAAAAACAAAATGATCACATTCACAACTCATTTCTTTTCACTTTTTTGATCAGAAGCAAATGAGGTAACGTTACAGGTGGCAGTTACACAATTCTGGGGGCAAGGCAAAGGGAAGAGGAATTCCCACACAGACAAGGTCTCAGGAAGGATGCAACTCACTGCTTTTTCTTCGTTCTGTTTTCTCAAAAAAGTAGTCCAGTGATCTTAGAAGCAAATCACAATACAGAACTCAAGCATGAGGAAAATAAACACGAAAGACATGAGGTGAGCCCTGACAGAGTTAAAGATGTGGCTGTTGTTGTTCAGTCGCTAAGTCACGTCCAAATCTTTTATATATAATTATTCAACCATAAAAAAAGAATGAAATAATGCCATTTGCAGCAACATGGATGGACCTAGATATGATCACACTAAGTGAAGTAAATCAAAGACAAGTATCATATTATATCACTTATATGTGGGATCTAAAAAAAAAATGATTCAAATGAATTTATTTATAAGACAGAAATAGACTTACACACAAAGAAAAGAAACTTATGGATACCAAAGGGAGAGAGGGATAAATTAGGAGTTTGGGATTAGCAGACACACATGACTCTATAGAAAATAGACAAGCAACACAGTAGAGCATAGGGAACTATATTCAATATCTTGTAATAACCTATAATGGAAAAAAAAAGAGCTTGCGGGACTTCCCTGGTAGTCCAGTGGTTAAGAATCCACCTACCAATGCAGGGGAGACGAGTTCAGTCCCAGGTCTGGAAAGATCCCATATGCTGCCGAGCAGCTAAGCCTGTGAGCCACAAGAGAGGCCACTGCAAAGAGAAACCCACACAGCCGAATGAGAGAGCTGCCCCTGCTCACTGCAACTAGAGAAAGCTGCACGCAGCAACAAAGACGCAGCACAGCCAAAAATAGACATGCATTTTAAAAAGAGGCTTGCTTAAGAGCAGAAACTTAAATTATTGTTTAAATAACTAATTAAATGTTTAAATGCAATATTAAATACAATGAATTCAATATTTCATTTTGCAAGGAAGCTATGTAAATATGAAAATAATCGTAAAAAGAAAAAGATTGATAATTGAACAGGATCATTAGCTTGGATTTCAAAGCCAAAGCTGGATCAAAAAAATCTTGGGAATTGGGAGGTGGACATGAGTGGGAAGGATAGGCAAGGGTATTAGGGCTGTCACTTTCCCTGGAGAGGATCATCATCAGGGCTGGTAGCATTCTTGACACTGATGTAAGGACATAGGAGTAATCACTTTTTGAAATATAAGGATAACCATTAACCCAGTAAAAATAGAATTCACAGCTTTTCAAATCACTTGGGTAAAAAGAACAAATACACAAAACATTTGGCCAAAGGTTGGAAGAAAAAAAGGGCTTCCCAGGTGGCGCTGGTGGTTAAAAAAAACAAACCACCTGCCAATGCAGGAGACCTAAGAGATGCAGGTTTGATTCCTGGGTCGGGAAAATCCCCTGGAGGAGGGCAGGGCAACTCACTCCAGTATTCTTGCCTGGAGAATCCCTATGGACAGAGGAGCCTGGAGGGCCACAGTCCATGGGGTGGCACAGAGTCCGACATGACTGAAGTGACTTAGCATGCACACGCACAGGGAGAAAAAAAGCCAAGAGGCCTAAAAATGCCAAATGGATTGCATAAACTAAGATGAAAGAAATAAGATCCACAATATCCATCTTCATGACAAATACGATAACAAATAAAAGTAAAGACCTCACGCTGAATCCAAACAAAAGCGATTTATAAGAGACACATTTAGAACAATGACAGAGAAATAAAAATACATTAGTAAGTAAATAAACACGTTCATATATGATGTTGATGGGGCAAGAATCTACAGGGTAAGATACACAGTGGAGATCAAACCAGTCAATCCTGAAGGAAATCGATCCTGAATATTCATTCATTGGAAGGACTGATGCTGAAGCTGAAGCTCCAATACTTTGGCCACCTTGATGGGAAGAGCTGACTCATTGGAAAAGACCCTGTTGCTGGGAAAGATTGAAGGCAGGAGGAGAAGGGGGTGACACAGGATGAGATGGTTGGATGGCATCACTGACTCAGTGGACATGAGTTTGAGCAAATTCAGGGAGATAGTGAAGGACAGGGAAGCCTGGCGTGCTGCAGTTCATGGGGTTGCAAAGAGTTGGACACGACTTGGTGACTGTACAACAACAACAAAGACACACAAAGGAGAAAAAAATCTGTTTAAACAGCAGGCTTGTGGAAGGAAGCTTGTTATTCCCCATAATCCCTCCTAGCAGGAGCATCATATTTATGTGGAAGAACTATACTGATGGGCCACTGGAATGGTGTTGGGAGCCCAAGGGCGAGCTTAAGCCCCAGGATATGCTGTGCAAGGCCCAAGAGAGGACTTAACCGTGATCCCCAGAGGGAAGCAGAGAAAGAAGAAAAGGAAGTGGCCAGATGCTAACAGGCTGCGCTCTACACCATGGCATCAGCTAGGTCGGCTGAACCCCAGCTGAGCCCTGATTATCAGTGGGCTCTTTGTGGAAATGCGCAAAGGAGCTGGGCTCACCATCTGCGTTGATGAAGGCAGAAATATTTCAAGCAGACTCCAGAGGCAGTAGGACCCTAAGGAGGTCCTCAGTGGTGGCAGCAACACAGAGGAGGCCTGCTGAGCTTTTCTGGGGCTGCGGGTTTAGGGTCTGACTCAGATTTGCTGACAGTGAGGTCACACTGGTAAACACACTCTGATGAAGACTGGGGGAACACACAAACCAGAGCAGAGGCTGAGTGCTGGAATGTAACAAAGGCAGACGCTGAGCTCGCTTACAACATTCATACCAGGGCTGGGGGAAAGAGCCCAAGGTGAGAAGCCTGTGTCCCCAGCATCTGTGCTTGGTCAGGGGAGGCCATCCATAAGTCTGAGCCTGTGTCCTCTGCTGAAATAAGTGCACATGGTCCATGTCGAAGCTTGGTGCACATACCCTCAGATTCCTGTCTACCACGCTCGTGTTCTCCCTGTCTGCCTCGTATTTTCATGGCCAACTGCCAGCGCCTCCCGTGTTCTTCTGGAGGGCTCCTTGGGCTGCTGGAATCCACGAGGCCTGACAGAGGAAAGGCTGGGAGTTCCTGGGAGTTCGCTTCGCCACCATAGTCCTTACCTGATGACTAATGAAACGAGTTGGTAGATTCAAGCCTATTTCCTTTTCTGAGGCATTCCTTCCCCTCTGGGCTTCCAAGGTGGTGCCTTGGTAAACAATCCACCTGCCAATGCAGGAGACATAAGATACTTGGGTTTGGTCCCTGGGTCAGGAAGATCCCCTGGAGAAGGAAATGGCAACCCACTCCAGTATTCTTGCCTGGAGAATCCCATGGACAGAGGAGCCTGGGGGATACAGTCCACAGGGTCACAAACAATTGGACATGACTGAGTACACACACACACACACACACACCCTACACACACACACACCCTACACACACACACACACACACACACACACACACACACACACACACACACACACACACACACACACACACACACACACACACACACACACACACACACACACACACACACACACACACACACACCCTACTCCCATGTCAGATTCTCATCTCTTGGGGGATCCAACTACAACAGGTGTGCCAGCCTCATGCAGTTCTATTTCTACCGTCTACTCTCTTCCCTTTGCTCTGGCTTCCTGCCAGAAGCAGTCTCATGACTTGTGTCTCTTTCACAAGGAATGTGTGAGTTGAACTACAAACACCAGCCTTGGGGTGTGCTCTCACTTTACACCTTGCTCTCGGAGGACCTGTTAAAGAATACCCCCATCCAGCTTTTGGAAAACCTGTAAAGTGGACGTGGAAACCTTTAGTTGTTGGAGTCCCTCTCTGTCTACACCAGGTTTCTTGTCTCTGAGACATCAGGTCTGGGATGCTGGAGAAACAAACATACGTGGAAGACAGTCTGTATAGGAACACTAACTTAAGTAGGGAGTGTAGAGAGTCAAGTTCTACCTAGAAAAGAAATCAGGATTGGATATAACACATCAATGCAGGATATCACCTGCAATGTAGGTGATGTGGGTTCAATCCCTGGGTCAGGAAGATCCCATGAAGAAGGAAATGGCAATCCACCTCTGTAGTTTTGCCTGGGAAATCCCACGGACAGAGGAGCCTAGAGGGCTACAGCCCATGGGGTCACAAGAGTCAGACATGACTTAGCAACTAAACTGCCACCACCACCACCACAACAGATCACGAGCCGAGTCAAATCAAATACCAGGAGATGGACAATGACTAAGGAGGGGTTATGGTAGGAAATACAAAGTGAGCATCCAGGGATGAAAAAGAGCTAGAGATGTCTGAGCAGGCAAGAAAATTTGCTCTCACAACTTTTATTCAACACTGTACTAGAGGTCTCAGTCAATGTAAAAATGCAAAAAGGAGGAATAAAAGAGATACAAATTGGAACGGAAAAAAGAAAATTATCTTTACTCACAATGACATGATTGTCTCCATAGGTTACCCAAAACAATGCAAGAAAAAACTACTTGAACTAATAAATGGATTTAGCAAATTTACACTGTATAATATCAAAGTAAAAAATCAATTGTAAATCTATATACTAGCAACAAATAATTGGAAACTGAAGCAAAAATGCCATCTATAACAGCACCAAAAAGTATAAAATACTTAGGGACAACTCTGACAAAAAATATGAACGGTCCGTAGGCTGAAAACTATAAATAACATTGCTGAAGAAATTAAAGAATTTCCAAATAAATGGAGAGCTGAACTTTATTCATGGGTTGGAAGACTCTACATTGTCAAGATTAATATTATTCCTAGATTGATCTACAGATTTAACATAATCTCTATTAATATGATAGCAAACTTTTTATAGAAAATTACATCCTGATTCAAAATTCTTGTGGAAATGCAGTGAACCTAGAATAGCCAAAAAAACTTTGAAAAAGAACAAAATAGATGTGCTTTTCTGGAAGCTTAGTGGTAAAGAACCCGCCTGCCAATGCAGGAGATGTGGGTTTGATCCCTGAGCTGGGAAAATTCCCTGAAGAGGAAAATGTCAACCCACTTCCATATTCTTGCCTGGGAAATCCCATGGACGGAGGAGCCTGGCAGGCTACAGTCCATGGGATTGCAAAAGAGTTGGACATGACTTAGCAGCTAAACAACAGCAACAAAGGTGGTAAGCACTACCAGACTTCAAGACTTAATTAAAGCTAGTTATCAAGATAATGTGGTACTGGTCTCAAATTAGACAAATAAATCAATGAAACAGAAGAGAGAGCCCAGAAAGTGACCCAAACATATGTGGGTCACTGATTTTTAACTAAAGGTACATGCAGTGTGGAGAAAGATCAGTCTTTTCAATGGAAAGTACTTAACAGTTAGAAAACACACACACACACACACACACACACACACGATGAACCTGAATCCACACCTTCTATCATATACAAATATGAACTCAAAATGGATGATAGATATAAATGCAAAACTTAAAAATATTAAAGTTCCAGAAGAAAACAAAAACCATTTTTTATCATTAGATATGTCTTAGATATGACATTAAAATTAAAATTTAATAAAATTAACACCTAAATCAAAAAATTCTTCTCTTAGAAGGACACTATTGGAAGAACAAAAATACAAGCCAAAGACTGATATAAAGTACTTGCAAAACATTTTTTTCTAATAAGTAACTTATATGCCATCTATATAAGTCTCATAATTTAATAATAAGAAGTCAAAGTGGGTAAAAGATTTTAAAGTGGGTAACAGATCTGAATTGGGCTTCTCTGGTGGCTTAGACAGTAAAGAATTTGCCTGCAATGCAGGAGACCCAGGTTGATCTAAATAGGGACTTCACGAAAGACAGATACATCGATGTCAAATGAGCACCTCAGAGGATTCTCAACATTATTAGTCACTGCTGCTGCTGCTGCTGCTAAGTCGCTTCAGTCATGTCTGACTCTTCGCGACCCCATGGACTGCAGCCTACCAGGCTCCTCCGTCCATGGGATTCTCCAGGCGAGAGTACTGGAGTGGGTTGCCATTGCCTTCTCCGCGTTAGTCACTAGGGAAATTCAAATGAACACCACAATGATATATAACTACACATCTATTAAAATGCTTCCAATTAAATAACCTACCCTATGAAGTCTTGGTGAGGGTGTGAAGGAACTCGGACCCTGCTGTTGGATATGTTAATTGGTCCAATCACTTTTGAAAACAGTTGGGCTACTCCATCTCTAGGCATTTACCCAAGGGAAAAGAACTGTATATTCATACAAAAACTCGTACATGAATGTGTACTTTATTTGTAATAGTCAAATATTGGAAAAAACTCAAATGTCTATTAACTGGTAAATGGATAAACAAGTTGCGGCATATCCACACAATGGAGCACTATTCAGCGATCAAAAGAATGAACTATTTATACGACAACAAGAAATTCTAGAATAATTATGCTGAGAGAAACACGTCAAAGAAGAATATATATAAATCCCATTCATATAAAACTCTAGAAAGTGCAACCTTATCTTCAGTGAGAGCTGGCTCGGGGAGGGAGTGTAAAGATGAGAGAAGAGGTCATGAGGGTCAGCAGGGAACTTTCAGGAGTGGTTGCCATGTTCATTGGCTTGACTGTGGGATGGTTTCACTGGTGGATCTAGATAGCAGAATATATCAACCTGCATTTTTGATACGTGCTGTGTACTGTGCCTCAATCATACTTTAATAAAGGAACATCACTTTCCAATTTCTGTTCACTGGGGGAAGGATCTGGATAAAATCTGAGTGAGCCCACTAGCCTCATGTTCAGCCTCGGGCTCTCCATTGCAAATCCAGAGGTGGCCAGCCCACTGCTCCTCTCAGTGATCGGGCTTGATGGGTAGCATTGCAAAGCACGGCTGGGGCTCTGCTGGAATATGAGCAGTATTTTCAGGGGAGAGGAATTTAATCTCATTACCACCAGCAGTCCAGTTAGAGAGGATGGCCTTGCCGAAGACTGCAGACCCGATCAACAAGATAAGGTGCATCAGTTCTGGGAGATGTAGACTTGCCACTGCAAGATTATTTTTAGGAAGCTGCTTTTCTGTCCAGAACATCCACCTGAAAATAGCTCTGAGCACTGGGGAGGCAGCACTCTGCCGCATCCTGAGCTGAAAGCTGAAACCTAAAGACTTATGGAGCGGATTTTACCTCTAATTCCAGATTTTGTAACGATACAGAACGTATTGACAATAAATAGCTGCTCTAAGAAGCTTGAGAATATGATCCAAATTCAATCTACTCCTTGCCTTTTAGCTGGGAACAACTGAACTATTATGCCTCTAGAGGCAGGGGAAACAATTAATATTTCACTCTCTTCCCGGATAATAGAGGGCTGTAGTTGTTGTGTAGTCGCTCATCATGTCCGGCTCTTTGTGAACCCGTGGACTGTAGCCTGCTGGGCTCTGTCCATGGGATTCTCCAGGAAAGAAAACTAAACTGGGTTGCCATTTCCTTCTACGGATGATCTTCCTGACCCAGGGATGGAACCTGAGTCTCCTGCATTGGCAGGCAGATTCTTTATCACTGAGCTACCCGGAAAGCCCCAATAGTGGGTTGATCTAATGCATTTCCACTCACAACTCATTTCCTTTTTCTTCCCTTCCAATAGGGTCCTAATTTCATTCAGATAGCAAGTCATGTGAGCCAATCATGGCAATCCTGTTTCATTTTGCTGGTGACTAGTCTAGAGGTGGGCATGAGAACCAGGACTGGCAAAGGAGATGAAAGGGGAAGCTTCTAGGAACTTCTGGGGAAACACTAGATTGCCCCAAAAGGTTCCTTCAGGTTCTTCCCTAACATCTTATGGAATGAACTTTTTGGCCAACTCAATACAAGAACTCCACCACAGGAAGGAAACCCTCTCCACCAGCTCTTCCCTCCTATCTTTGAGGGAGGGTATAAAGGATCTGCAGCAGTCGACTTGTCACCAGAAGAACAAATCCAGAGGTGGTCTGCCCACTGCTCTTCTCAATTATTGGGCCTGATGGGTAGTAAAGCCAGGGGAAGTGAAGCCAGCACACTGAAGAGGCAGAGCCACGCTTTGTGGGTGCTCCGTGACATGGTGAACTACTGGGGCAAACCTTAAACTAGCTACCTCTGGATTTCTTCATAATTAAAGAATAAAAGTCTTGGCAGCTTCAACCACTGAAGACTGGGCTTTGGCTATTTATAGCTAAAGCTATCCTAAGGGATTCACATCCACTTGTTTTCCTCCAATATCTGTTCTCTCCATTCTCCTTAGTAAAAAGAACCCCTCAATTTTCACATGGATTAATGCTCCACTTCCCAGCCTCCCTTACAACTAAGCGTGCCTGTGTGACCAACCAGAGCAACTGTGTCCAGTGGCAGCTGCTGGGAACTGTCCTTAAAAAGAACAGTTGCATACACTTTGCTCCTTTTTCTTTATCCTGTTCTTTTCCCAGCTACTTGGAATGAGAATGTGATGGCTGGAATTTGGCCACCATCTTGGACTGTGAGAAGGAAGGTCTCCTTGTAGGGAAAGTGGCAAGGTAAGAGAGCCCAGGTCCCTGAGTCTTTTGAATCTAGGTTCGAACAGCCCTGGATTGCCTACCTTCAGACTTTTATATGAGAGATAAATCAGCTTCTATCACGTTTAAGCCATGATAATTTTTTTTTAATGTAGCTGAATTTAATCCCAACTGATACATTAAATAAGCAGCTGCTGGTGGTACCCCATAACCATCATGGCTATAATGCCCTGGGTCTACAGCAGCCCTCTAGCTTCTAGATGAAAACAAAGGAATTGACAGGAAGGTGCAGCCACTGAACTCTGCTGCTATGGCATGAAAGCCGCCAACACAGAATATGTAAATGCATGGGTGTATCTGTGTCCTAATAAAACTTTATTTATAAAAACAGGTAGGACCTCCCTGGTGGAATAGTGGGTAAGAATCTACCTGCCAATGCAGGGGTCACGGGTTGGATCCCTTGGCTGGGAAGGTTCCACATGCTGTGGAACAACTAAGCTCGTGTACCACAACTACTGAGCTTGTGCTCTAGAGTTTGCAAGCCACAACTATCGAGCCTGCGTGCTGCGATTACTGAAGCCCGAGCACCTAGAGCCCATGCTTCACAACAAGAGAAGCCACCGCAATGAGAAGCCTGTGCACCACAACTAGAGAGGAGCCCCCGCTTGCTGCAACTAGAGA
Organism: Giraffa tippelskirchi; assembly: GCF_054371585.1. NCBI lineage: Eukaryota > Metazoa > Chordata > Mammalia > Artiodactyla > Giraffidae > Giraffa > Giraffa tippelskirchi. The sequence goes on along the minus strand of NC_137283.1, from coordinate 13,164,154 downwards.
AAGGCCCCAGAAAGCAACAAAGACCCAGCACAGACAAAAATACATAAAAATTAATTAAAAAAAAAAAGACAGGTGGTAGGCTAGATTGGACCTGTGGGCTATGTGTTTCCAAGGCCAAGCACTATGTTAGATGCTCATTTATCAAGCATTTTCAACGTGACTGACCTTGCAGTATTTCAAAACCTCTCTCTCATTATTCTAATAAGAATCCTCAAAGTCTTCTGGATGAGAACACTGACACTAGAAGATAGTATATAACATGGTCAGAGCTCACAGGCAGGAACATTGCTGGGAAGTGGACCCAGACTTGCACCTCTAAAATCCATGCCCATTTGAATATACCACTCATGCTATTTTCTGCAAATGAAATTTATCTTCTAACAACTGTGTGAGCTGTGCCTGTAGCACGGTCAACAGGCGCACCTGACCACATTTCCGACACTCCCCAAGGACCAGAAGAGAGGAGCACGCTGGCAAAGCCCTGGAACGAGGCGTGAACACAAACATTGTCTCATTTAACACACTTCCTGCAGACAGAACAGTCAGCTTCAAACTGTGGGTGGGAAAGGAAGGGAGAGACAATGGAAGGAAAAAAGAGAGGCACGAGGCACTGAGGAATTCCACAGCAGAATAGCCTAATTATAGAGTCTCCTCTCTGGGGCCTGAGAACCCAGTGGGCAGGATGTTAGAAATACCAAGCCTCCCAACAGGGATCTACCACGTGCTGACCCTTGAATGAGGGGCTTTCTTTCTGTGATTTTATTTAATCTCCACAAAATCCCCATGAAGTGGATACCAGGACCCCTGTTCTTAGTGGCACCAGAGACTCAGAGTTGGGTAGATTGCACAAGGCCACCCCTCGTGAGGGGCAGAGCTGGGAATTAAAGGACACCTTTCTCATTTAGAAGCCCAAATCCTCTCTCCATCCCCTGGCTTTCCAGGGTCCCTTTTTTTTTTTTAACTTTTCATTTTATACTGGAATTTAGCTGATCAGGTGGCACTAGTGGTTAAGAACCCATCTGCCAATGCAGGAGACAAAAGAGACACAGGGTTGATCCCTGGGTCGGGAAGATCCCCTGGAGGAGGGCATGGTAACCCACTCCAGCATTCTTGCCTGGAGAATGCCATGGACAGAGGGGCCTGGTGGAGTACAGTCCATGGGGTTCGCACAGAGTCAGACACGACGAAGCAATTTAGTTGATCAACAATGTTGAGGCAGTTTCAGGTAGACAGCAAAAGGACTCAGCCATACACATCTATGTATCCATTCTCCTCCAAACTCCCCTCCAGGCTGCCACATAACAAGGAGCACTGCTCCCTGTGCTGTACAGTAGGTCCTTGTTGGTTCTCCATTTTAAATATAGCAGTGTGTACATGTCCATCCCAAACTCCCTAACTATCCCTTCCCCTCCAGGGTCACTCTTGAGATGAAGGAGCCATGACGGCTTCTTTGGGAATGGTTTATCCCAAAGGCAACACCCACTGGTCAGACTGTTTGCCTGGCCAATCCTGGTCTTCCCTACTCACTTCCCTGTGGCTGAGGCACGCAGGGACAGAGGACACTCTGGCCTCGGGGCCATTCCAGATGCTCTGTGACAACAGAGCACTAAGTGTAAGGCGTCGATGACCCGAGTGGGAGCCAGGACCACGGACGTGGCCTTGGAGGTGGAAAGAAATGAATAGATTTGGGAGCACAGTAGGACAAGGTCATGGACTCAATGTGGGAGCCAGGAGGAGAGAGAGACCCAGGGATAATGTTCAGAGTCTGGTTTGAGTCAGCAATTTGAGACAAACGGGTTACAAGTTCCACTCTAAATCAATTAAGTTTGAGATTTTGATGACATATCTAAGTGCACGATGTCACCCAGTAAGTCTAGAACTAGGGAGTGCAGTCCAGAGTGGCTGGCACTTGCCCGTGTGGACCCAGGGCCCTGCTCAGCGTCCCAGGCTCTAACAGACGCCTCATACTTATGCTCTTCCTTGTGCTGACTGGCCCAGCACCTTGGGAGAGCCCCGCTGACCCCAGCACACCTTCACACTGCCTCTGCAGTGACCTTGGAGCACATGGGACCTCCTGTTCTCCAGAATAACCCTGTGTGAGCAGGAGTGGTCCCACTTGGGGCACCGGGTCCTGAGCACTCTGTCCTCCTTAAACGCCCCATGGTACCCACACTATCCAGGACTGGGAGGCCAGGCGCCGAGTTCCCAGTGCAGCACATGGAGCTTTCTGTAAGATGTCTTCGGGCTCCCTCGTTCCTGGATCCTTGCATCTTTGGTCCTGGTCTCTTCCTAGCTTGGAAAGAGCCCCCATCTCCCTTGTTAAGCTGTCTTCTCCCAATTTTAGCACTATGTGCTCCATGAACTTGAAGTAATACTCAACCACTCCAAAGTTCTTTCTAGAGTCTTCTATATATTCACCTAAAATGTTCACTCTCTTTGCTCTAGATGTTAACAGAATTATCAGAACCAGGCTCTCTTCGTGGCTGCAAGGGGTGTTTCTCCAAGTTTCATATTACCCGCTATCATCATGGATGTGCTGGGATTCAGGTATAAGCACCACTGCTCAGGAGGCAGAGGTGAGGTAAGGAAGGCTATCACAGGTAAAGGGCATCCCAGGTGAGGCTAGTGGTAAAGAATCCACCTGCCAATATAGGAGACATAAGAGATGTGGGTTCGATCCCTGGGTCAGGAAGATACCCTGGAGGCGGGCATGGCAACCCACTCCAGTATTCTTGCCTGGGAAATCCCACGGACAGAGGGAGCCTGGTGGGCTACACTCCATAGGGTAGCTGGTGGGAATCTGCTGCAGGGTCCAGAGAGCAGTTCTTGTGATGGGCCCAGACAACCAGAATTCAATGCCAGGATCCACCTGGTGAAGGCTGTGTGAATGAGAAAATGTCACGTAACCTCTCTGTGTCTCAGTTTCTGCGTCTTAAACAGTAATAACAACTTCAGGCTTGTTAGATTACAAGGTATGTGGGGAAATTGCTTTGAATGCTGCATACAGAATTACAAAGGTAATGTGTTATTTCCTGAGCACAACATTCAGCAATTTGTGTAATCAGAGTCCCTTACGTTTCTGCTCTCCCGCTTGCGTTAGAGGGTAAACATCCTGAGGGCTACAGGTCACTCGAGCCCAGACGGCTGCTGGGGGCTCAGTGATCAGGGGAACAGGCTTATGGCAGCTTCTTCTGTTCAAAGTTGCCTTTGTCTTTGTGCCCTTGCACTTGGGCTGACTTTTTCTCTCTCTCCATTCCCACAGTGATGTCAATTGGTTCCTATTCGGCAAATATCAGGATTGTCAAGAGAAAGGATGCAGGGCACATGAGTAGGAGGGAGAATCCATAGATTATGAAGCTATCAGGGCTCCTGTCTTGTTTTTTCTCATTACCTGGACAAATAAATGGGAAGTAGCCCATCTGAAGTAGCCATAACCCCAAGACCTTTATAACCCATCCTCCTGGGCAGCTACCTGAGAGGAATCTTCCGGCTGAAGGGGTCTCAGCCACACCTCCTTGTCCACGAGTGTCTGGGGGTTCTCTGTGTGCCCTTCACCCCAGGAGAGCTGCCGGAAGCCTCCTCGACGTCTGTGTTGACTCTGCTTCTCTGGCTTTTCTCGGCCTGTTTCCTGTTCACCTCTGTCCTCAACTGTCGGGTAAGTCTGACTCATAAGAAACCACAGCCAAGTCACCTGGAGGTCTGAGTCACTGGCTCTTGGAGTATGTCTTTCTCAAAAAAATAATAGAGGCAAAATCAAGTGCCTAAGTCAGGACTGTATTTTGCAATAGATTTCAGCCAAGTATTGCTTTAAATGGTTAGTTCTGGGAATTCCCCGCATGGGTCAGATGACTTAACTTTGGCAACTGGGACACAAGTGAATCATTCCATTTCATCTCCTAGCAACGGACTTCCCTCCTCCTCCCCACCCACTTTCTCTCCTTTGCCTCCAAAAGGTTTTGCAGAGAACCCCTGTGTCCTGAGCATGACACTAGGTCTTGGGTGTGGAAATGAGACACATTGTGATGCTAACGGAGTTCCTGGTGCACACAGGGGATAGCCTTGTGAACACATGGAGACACACGTAACAAGTTCACCAGTCAGGGCAGCACAGGGGCACTGAGCTCAGCCTGCGAGTGTCCTGACCCAGGGTCAGGTGTGACCCAGCCTGGGCAGGGGAGCAGTGGAGATATCCTAGGAGGGTCGCCTGAAATGCTCGCTTACACAGCAGCTCTCTTCTACCCCTGGGGCCAGGTGAGCTTGACAACTCGCCTCCATCACATGGGAGCGCTCTGCAGGAGGGGGGATGTGACAAAGACCGAGGTCAGAAGGAAGATGGAAGAGGACGATCCTTTTCTCAAGGAGCCCTAAGAAAGGCAGTACCTTCCAAGCCAGTGTCCTTTGGGCTAGACTCATTAATCAATCTTCTGGAGGACCCATCCATAGGCAGCGAGCCTGCAGGGGAATGGGCAGACACAGAGAAGCATGGTGGTAGCTGATGCCTGCGGTCCCCCGTGACACATCCTCTCGGCCCACCCACACTTCCAGCCACAGCTCTGATGGAAGCTCGAGTGGTGATGTCCACCTCAAACTAGAAGCGAATCTTCCTGTTTCCCCACCACAGAGCTAGCTACCTCCGAAGCAGGGAGCCTCACACAAGCACATCCTGGAAGTGAGAAGAGGAAACAGCCCAGGAGCCACCACCAGCCCACGGAGCATGAAAGCCAGTAGACAGAGTCTCATCCTCTGGGTGGGACATTCCTCGGGTGTGTTTACAGTCCAACAAGAATCCAGAGGAGTGAAGGTGTGACTGCAGGTCAGTTCCATGGCTGTGACCGCCAACAACTTCTTCAAGTGGCCACGGGCGTGGCTTTCTACCCTCTGGCCACATCCCACCTCTTGCTCTGGGGAAGCGTCTCATAGGTGCACCTTGTTCCAGGCACTAGGGCACCACGTCTCTCCCTCGGCCCTGGGGAGCCACACCCTCTCAACTGGGAGGTCTGCGGCCTTGGCTGACTAATCAGTTGGTCCAGCCGCGTTGGTTAAAGGGTACTCTATGATCGAAGACCTTTGACTGGAAAGGAGAAGAGGTTGAGATTTGTGCAGCTGGTGCTCTTCATGGGCTTCCCTGATGTCTCAGCGGAAAAGGACCTGCCTGCAATGCAGGAGACGTGGGTTCGATCCCTGGGTCGGGAAAATCCCCCTGGAGAAGGAAATGACAACCCACTCCAGGATTCTTGCCTGGAGAAGCCCATGGACAGAGGAGTCTAGCGGGCTACAGTCCACGGGGTCGCAAAGAATTGGACACGACTGAGTACACACGCACGGATGGTGCTGTTGATATCTAAGATATCTAAGATATCTTCTTCCCTGAGTCCCCACGCCAGTGGGCCCTGTGCTGGGCACGGGGGTTACAGCAGAAACAAAGCACATGTTGTCCCTGCCTTCATGGAGCTTGCTGGGGAAAACAGACATGGAACAAATCAGTGCTGAAAAATATGGAGTAGCCCTTCCAGAACTCACTGCCAAGAGACCAGGAGCTGGAAAATAAAGCTGGGCAGTCCCAAGGAGATCAGGACAAGCTCCTCTGGGGTGTCGCTTCAGCTGAGCGAGGCGGGGTGGGGGCAGGAGGCTGGCAAGGTGCTCCAGGAGGAGAAGCCAAGAGTGCAAAACAAGGGGCACAGAGCAGCTTGAAGCTGTTTGAAATCGGAAGGGGGCTGGTCCCGCTGCAGAGCGGGCTGCCTACGGGCTGTGGTGAGATCCATCCACGGCCAGTGATGAACGATGGCACAGCCTCCGCTCCTTCCAGCAGTCAGCCTGGGAGCAAGCATTTGCTGAGACCCCATGGGCTGAGCTACACTTTGTGGGGTGCAGAATAATGTCTGGGCCCTGCCCTTAAGGGATTTCCAAGCCACAAATGAAAAGAGACATGTACTTCAAGGAGATGTGTTGTTTTTCAGTCTACGAAAGGGTGAGCTGGCATTGGCAGCCTGAAAATATCACCAAAAGGTCTGACCAGCCTCTGCAGCTGTTATACATTACTGGGGTCCAAAGGTCTGGCCTTGAATGTCTGATTTTTTCTCTCCCAATATCCTTGCTTAAAAATAGGAATAAAAAAAAAACACCCAACCAACTTAAAAACAGTCTTGTTTACTTTATCCAAGATTAAAGAGCTTGAACCGACTTGGATGGTCTAAATGGATTTTTAAGTGCTTTATGGACAAGTACCCCTAATTGCTGAAATGCTAGACTGGGCTTCCGTGACTCTCTGCAGTGCTGTTTTGTCTGGGTTTGCTTATTTACTCTCCTTGTTAGAGGTCAAAAGCTAAGTCTCAGATTAGAAGATTTTAATTTTTGAAGCTGAGGACTGAGACAAGTTCGGTGGAGCCATGTCACACACTGGGCAGTGGCCTTCAATTTTCTTCCCTGGGTAGGACTGTCCAAGGTCTAACAATGCCTCTAATCCAACGGTCTGCACATGAGAAATCAGTGAAGTGGTGAAGCGCCCTAGGGGTGCATGTCACAATCCATGTGTTTTGGAAATTCAGAGCCACCGCAGAGAAGGGGAGGGAGGGCAGAACTCGAGTCTCTGGCCTCTCCTTCCTCTTCTTTTCATTCGTCAGGGAAGCAGCCCGGGGTGGTAGAAAGAGCCCAGAAGGAGCCCCAGGTTCTGAGCATCAATCCTCAGCCCCTGGGAGGTGACACCTGCCCCCTCTGAGTCTCTGGTTCTTTATTTGTCAAGTGGGGACGGTAATACCTGTCTCAGGGATTGGTTCCTGGATCTAAATCACGAAGCAAGAGCTCAAGCAACCCCAAAGTCATGAGACTCAGCAGAGTTCTTGTGTAAGAGTCCAAGAGAGACAAGTCCTAAAAGTTTTCCAGAACCCATCCTCCTGGCATCAAATGAGATTATATACTTAAGAGATTTTTCCAGGGACTGGGGAACATTTCTTAGATACTTTGTAAAGCTCCATTGCAATATTCATGGGAGAGGCCAAGGTGGGGCAGGGCAGTGTTTATATAATTTTTTTGGAATTGATTATCTAACTGAGCTTATTATCAGTCAAAGGTGTGGCCCTTCTCTTTCTGCTGCGTCACCTCAGCCCTTGCTTTTCTCATGATCTCTGAGGGACAGTGGGCAGGAGGTGAGCTCTGCACTGTGGACTCACCGAGCTGGTACAGGAGACCCAGTCAGTCTGGTTTTTACAGGCCAGTAAGATGAGTCTGTGGGCCTCCAGACCCTCAGGGTCTGCAAGCTGGGGGCCCCTGGCTCTGTGGGATGCTGGAGTCCCCCGCAGGGTGGGGCAGCATTCCTGAGCAGTTTTCACAGACAGATGACTGAATGTCCCTTGTGTCCCTTATGCTCTGGAGAACAGGGCCAAGACCCACACTAGAAACCTGCGCAGGAAACAAAGGGAGATAAAGGCCAACCTATGAAACAAGTCCCGCTTTGTCAGGCACCAGCTAGCGGGTGTGTGTTTCGGCTGGGCGGTGCTTCCTGCCCAGAGGAGACACTCCCAGTCCAGCAAGGAGGTGGAGGCAGCACTAATCATAGTGTGGGATGCAGCGAGTGGAGGGGGACCAGCAAGAGGTTGGTCCCAGTAAGGGGAAGAGAGGGGGAGCTCGCTGAAGGTACAGTCTGAGCCAGGCCTTTAAGGAGAAGATTAGAAGAGGGGTGGGGAGGAGGTGTGAGCCGAGGCAGCTGAAGTTTCAGACGTACAGAGGTGTGAAGACGGGTGTGGTGTCTGGAGCTGCAACTTCAGGGTACGACGCCAGCTGTCTAGTACCGCAGGGAGACCCGGATGAACAGGGGGCTGACCAGCCTGGATTCTCGGCTGAGGCTCTGGCTGGATGTTTGCCGTCATGCAGGTAACTCAGATAAGTTGACAGACAAGTTGCATGTTAGTATGAGTCTCTTTTCAATTATTTACCATGTGGTGTGGGAAGCTCTTTCAGTATCCTATCGAAGAGGAATTCATGGTGGAAGAACTAAACCAGGAGAAAATCAATGAGTGGAATCTTAAAAAAATGGTACAAATGAATCTATTCACAAAACAGAAATAAAATCACAGATGTAGAAAACAAACTTATGGTTCCTAAGGGAGAAGCAGGGGGATAAACTGGGAGATTAGACTGACATATACACACCACTATATATAAAACAGATAACTAATAAGCTACTGTATAGCACAGGGAACTCTATTCAATACTCTGTAATGACCTATATGAGAAAAGAACCTAAAAAAGGGTGGATACATGTTTGTGTATAACTGCTTCACTTTGCTGTACATCCGAAACTAACACAACATTGTAAATCAACTATGCTCCAATAAAGATTAATTTTTAAAAAGAGAAGGGAAATGAGATCAATGATCTGAAGAGAGAATTACAAAGAAGAGTGAACGAATTTTAAAAAGGAAAAAAACCCACAAGGTCAAAGGAACAGGGGAGGAAACAGCAACCAATGAAAGCGTGCAATAGAAGTTTGGAAATCAAAATGTGGGTGAAGCACGGTAGAGCCAATTCATTCTACAGAACCTGGACTCAAAAGCACCAGAGACAGGGACTTCCCCGGTGTTCCAATGGCTAAGACTCCGCGCTCCCAGTGCAAGCGGCCTGGGTGCGATTGCTGATCGGGGAACTAGAGCCCACATGCTGCAACTAAAGACTCCACATGCCACAATGAAGCTCCCACGTGCTAAAATAATTTTGTTTTTTGAAGCACCAAGTACAGCAAAGGGCAAGGCAGCCCTAGACGGGGCCCGGGAGCCAGTGAAAGATGGCTGCACCTTCGCTATACTTTTCTACAGGCCAGTGCCAGGGAACCTCCCCCTCAGAGGGAATCTGCCTCCTCCTGTAGGTTGACTTAGAAGGACTCAGAATGCAAAGGACACAAGTCACAGTCAAGGATGGTAGGGGAATTCAGGGAAAGTGTGTGTGCTGAGCAGGGGAAGCTCTCCACGATGTTCCTCTCCCAACTGTCCCCAGGAGGCTGACAGTCAAGCATGGAGAGCAGCCAGGGAAGACTGAAGCAATAACCTCTGGAGAGGATAAGCATCTCTGGACTGAAAACTTGATGTGAAAGTGAGCAGGACAGAACACATTGTCTGTTGAATCCCATTACTCACTCTGCTATCATATTGGTTATTATTGATTCATTAACTGTACCAAAAAAGAATACAGACATTGTGCATACACTGAAGTTAGAAGGTGTTGTTTGACCCTTGGTCAGGAGATAAGGAAAGTCCAATGACCCCCTGCTGCTGCTGCTAAGTCGCTTCAGTCGTGTCCGACTCTGTGCGACCCCATAGACGGCAGCCCACCAGGCTCCGCCATCCCTAGGATTCTCCAGGCAAGAACACTGGAGTGGGTTGCCACTGCCTTCTCCAATGCATGAAAGGGAAAAGTGAAAGTGAAGTCGCTCAGTCATGTCCAGCTCTTAGCAACCCCATGGACTGTAGCCTACCAGGCTCCTCCGTCCATGGGATTTTCCAGGCAAGCGTACTAGAGTGGAGTGCCATTGCCTTCTTCCAATGACCTCCTAAAAGTGACTTTCTAAAGATGGCTCAAGATCACTCAAATGTCATTTTAGATATATGGAAGAATAGTGTGACCTGGAGAATTAGGTAATAAGAGCTATAACGATGCTGCTTGTGTTTTGAAGCCCATGATATAAATGTTTTCATTAAGTTGAACTAATATCCAAACATCTTTGACACCTTGCCAGTTGCACATGGTTCAAACCACTAAAGAGGGATTCAATATGAGAGGTGGAGAGGGATTGCTCTGGGTTTTGTGGCTCCGGGTATCATGTCCTGGCAAAAAATCTCTAATAAATTACCTGGAGCAGAATTTAACTTCTTTAACAGATACGCATCTTTAAACCACAGTAAGATTTAGAATTAAGGATACAAAGGTATAATAAGTAAAAATCATTTTACTGATTTTTTTTTGTTAACAGGGAATCATTTTATATTTGGGATTTTAGGTATGTATAAGAATTTGGCTAATTATAAATGAAAAACTTGAATTCAAATTTAAAATGTGTATTAACATTTTCTGTTTATATATATATCCATGTATATATCTCTATCCCTATTAATCTATCTGTCTGTCTACCTAGTCCACTACTTGTCTTTGTAAATAAAGTTTTACTGGAACTCAACAATAAAATTAGATAAAATAAAATGCACATTAAATACTTGTTTCAAATTCGTGATTTTAGGTTGAATTAGAACATTTAAGATAACATTAGATTCAGTATAATTATGAATAGAATATTTTAAACATAAAATTATTTACATTCTTAGGAAACTTCTATTTGTTAGTTCATAAAAATGAAGTACTTAAAAAGAAAGTTGAAAATACATGGAACAAAAATGCCTAGAAACATAGGGAGAACTTAACAAAATCTCAACGAGAGTAAATTTTATTACATCTCTGTCATTATTTGGTATATCAAAGACCTAGAAATAAGCAATGTAAAAAGGATTTAAATATCACAACCAACAATTTAATAGCTCTATATGATTTTTTTTAAATCATATGTTTAAAACCTGGCATTTACTTGACCATGAAGAAAATATTAATCCTCTTCAATAAGATATTTTTCCAGGACTTCCCTGGTGGTCCAGTGGCTAAGACTCTGCGTTCCCAATGCAGGGGGCCCAGGTTCAATTCCTGGTTAGGGAACTAGACCCCACATGCTGCAACTAAGTGTTTGCATGCCTTGACTAAAGACCTTGCATGCCCCAACTAAGACCTGGATCAGCCAAATAAATAAATACATAAATATTGAAAAAAAACAAGGGATTTTTCATGTCTCATTTTCAGAACACACACATCACAGAAGGAAGGTATTTTGGCATCCCCTTTCCACAGTCCACTCCAAGGGAGATTAAATCAAGCTTCTTCCGGGTAGTAATGAGGGGGGCAGAGAGTGGGGGATGGAGCAAAAGGAACTTGGGCTATCAGTGTCCGCTGTATGCTGATGTGTCTGTGTACCAGGTGCCTTTCCTGTATTTTCTCACCCCAGTTCCCAACATAGTCCTGTTGAGGCAGCACCCCCTGTTTCACAGGTCATGGAAGGTTATTCTCACTGTTCACTGTTTGGACCATAAGATCTCCATCACCTCCATCCAACAAAGTTCCTGCTTTTCACTGGCAGAAGGAGCTTTCCCCTTGGCCCCCAGATTCAAGCCCTCTTTCCCATCTCTGAGTGGCTCCCCTCCACCTCTGCGGTGAAACGGGGACTGTCACACTGACCCATTTCCCAGCAGGAGTGTGAAATGTAACAACTAATTACGAAGGCTAATAAAATATTTACAGAGCCTATAGCACACTCTGGAAGTGCAAGGGCTAACTTAATAAAAACACAATGACAGCACTGGATAAACAGCGCTCAGAGCCTAGTGCCGCTCTGGAGAAGGGTAAACAACTCGCTGGGGTAATTTCAGGCTCTATTAGACGCTTGCAGCAAATATCACTGTTATCCAAGAAGAGAGAAAAGCTGCCACACAGGAAATCCTGACTGAAGGCCACAGCCTAGCCATGCAGATCAATGCGCGTTGATTAAAATGAGCAGTGACCTTTCACGCGAGTGCTGATGTCTCTGGGCTTTTTCAGAATTCACGAAGGTAGATGTGAGCTGGCTCCCTGCAACCTTGGGCTCAAGCTCCAAGCCCTTGCCTGCTTGGGAAAGAAACCCCTCTCCAGGAATCTGAAGCAGAGGCAGCTCTGGGCTGGCCAGGCTTGAGAAAGGAGGGATGGTCTTGATGAAAAGGAGTAAATTTGGATCTTTGCAGGGGACAACAGAAGGAGCAAGAAGCATGGCCATTCAAGAAACAAAAAGAAAGCCAGTGTATCAGAAGGGTCCAGCCAGGAAGACAGATCCTATGCCAGGAGTTTGGTGCAGGGACTAGAGGGAAAGGAAAAGCTGAGAGGACATGAAGCAGACACTGAGGCCACCCAAGGTCCATCGACAGAGGGAGGCCACTCTCACCCCAGGGGCTGGAGGAACAAGGGTTGGGGAAGTGCAGCCAGAGCAAAGATGTGAGTGGGGCCCATGGAGAAGATGTAGTTGATGCAGAGACATGCCTCAAAGCAGACCAAAGAGGGGACAAATCCTATGTACCCACCGATTGCATGGTGGGTTCTTGTGACACTAAGCAGGGCAGGGGAGGGCTGTCAGGGCCAAGGTCAGATGCTCAGCTCACAGCAAGACAGTGGAAGGCGGGGCTGAGCAAGTTTGGCTAAGAAACAGGATGTTAGGCTCCCACTGAAGCACAATGGGAAATAGCCTTTGGTTTTTTTTTTTTTAGGGGTGGTGGTTAATACTCAGCTCTTAATTTCTCTCTTCTACCCCCCCCACACCCCTAACCATCCCCTTTGGAAACCATTGTTTGTCTTCTATGTCTGTGAATCTATTTCTGTCTTGTAAATAAGTACCATTTCTTTAGATTCCACATGTAAGTGATACCATATGATGTTTGAACACACACAGGTTTTTAAGCCAGGGGTGACCTTCCCATCCCACGTGCTAGATCAAGAGAAGGTCAGGAGCGGTGCTCTGGACACCTAGTTCAGCTCATGAGCCACCTCCTGGGGAGCCTGTTACCTGCTGCATACACTGCCCATCAGAACAAGCCTTTGGGTGAAGGAATATGATTTTGGTCCCTTAACACGAGTTGTTAAAAGAGAGCATGTGAGCTCTCTTTCCCTGAATTTGAGTTCCAGTCTTTCACTGCTTCAAAGACCCAGTGCAAGGGGCAACCTCATTCTAATTGGGTCACCAAATTCTCATAGCACATAGGCGTGGAATTCCAGTTATAGAAAGTCACCTTCACTTTCACCACGAGTTACTAAGCCTGACAACAGGGTCAGCAAACGGAGCAATGTGTGAAAGACATCAGATTATGTGCACCAGTCAGGTGACCCATGAAAGCAACCTAGAAAGTTACAGACAAGCCCTCCTTTAGTTTCCCTCCCACAGAATGGTGTTCAAATTGTAAACTGTCTCATGAATCGAGTGAAGAGTGTAAGTTCATGGGGTGTTAATTTAACGGCTCACTTGGGCTTTGACTAATTTTGTTCTTGTGACAGTGTGATAATTTTGGAAACTCCAGACTGGGAGGTGACACTAATTCATTTCCACTCACTCACTCTTTGTTCACAGAACTGAACTGCTGGGAATGGAATTGTTGCATTCCTGTAGGTGGGCAAGGAGATGAGGGGCATCTCACAAACTCATAGTCAGGGAAATAATTGACTGAAGGTTGTCTAAGTTGTTAGGGGCAGATCTGGAGCCTAGAATTCAAGACTCCAGGCCAGGGGTTGTGTCAGTGACATGAGCAGAGCCATTTGGTTAACATCATTCCCCCACATCCCATATTCTGTTCAGAGGCACCTTTATCTTTCAAACAGCTAGACAAGAATATGTACCATTTGGTTAATACCATTCCCCCACATCCCATATTCTGTTCAGAGGCACCTTTATCTTTCAAACAGCTGGACAAGAATATGTACCATTTGGTTAATACCATTCCCCCACATCCCATATTCTGTTCAGAGGCACCTTTATCTTTCAAACAGCTGGACAAGAATATGTACTCCCACCTCCCATGGACATGGGGCCTCCCAGGTGGCTCAATGTTAAGAATTCACCTGCAATGCAGGAGCCACAGGTGACGTGGCTTTGATCCCTGAGTCAGGAGGATCACCTGGAAGCAGGCATGGCAGCCTACTCCAGTATTCTTGCTTGGAGAATCCCATAGACAGAGGAGCCTGGTGGGCTACAATCTATAGAATCGCAAAGAATCAGACACGACTGAAGTGACTTAGCACACACAAGTACATCCATGGACATAACACTTTGCTCTGGAGCTCCAAGACTTGTAAGAGCTGATCCTTACCCATGAGCTGTGAGGAGAAGCCCACGGGACTCAACCAGTGGATCAGAGAATAAAATGAGAGGATGCATTTTCTGGCGCCTCGCACAGAGCCTGGCACGCTGCAAGAACTCCAGCAAGGCAAGTGTCTTCTGGGATGGTGCTGTTTATCAGCGAGTGTATCTCGCTGCCTTTCCCAGCAGCCCAACCCTGAGAGCAGGATCTCCATCACCCCATCTTCTGTTCAGTGTTGTGTGGGAGGCACTGGAGGATGAAGGGAGGGTACATTCGAGGACTGCACTCCTCTTCCAAAGGCTGTGGCTCTCATGCAGGTCTTCACCCCTCCCTGCCCCACCTCAGGACTAGGGATGCAAAGGCTCCCATGGGTGCTAGCCTCAACCGGCCCTCGTTGGCTTCCTAATCCTGTCCACATCCTCAAAATTCATCCTTCCTTACACTCTCCTCAGCTACTCCATTTGTGTGTGCCCATCTCTACTCTTCTAGATTCTATTTAATCTTGCAGTTGTCATCACTCAGTCACTAAGTGATGTCCAACTCTGCAACCGCAGGGACTGCAACACACCAGGCTCCCCTGTCCTTCACCATCTCTTGGAGTTTGCTCAAATTCATGTCCATTAAAGTGGTGATGTTATCTAACCATCTCACCCTCTGCTGCCTCCTTTTCCTTTTGCCTTCAATCTTACCCAGCATCAGGGTCTTTTCCAATGAGTTGACTCTTCATATCAGGTGTCCAAAGTACTGGAGCTTCAGCATCAGTCCTTCCAATGAATAGTCAGGGTTGATTTCCTTTAGGATTGATTGGTTTGGATCTCCTTGCAGTCCAAGGGACTCTCAAGAGTCTTCTCCAGCACTCCAATTAGAAAGCATCAATTCTCCAGCACTCAGCCTTCTTTATGGTCCAACTCTCACATCTGTATATGACTATTGGAAAAACCATAGCTTTGATGATACAAACCTTTGTCAGCAAAGTGATGTCTCTGCTTTTTAATATGCTGTCTAGGTTTGTCATGGCTTTCTTTCCAAGGAGCAAGTGTCTTTTAATTTCATGGCTGCAGGCACCATCCAGAGTGATTTTGGAGCCCACAGAAAAAAAAATCTGTCACTGTTTCCATTTTTCCCCCATCTATTTGTCATGAAGTGATGGGTCCAGATGCCATGATCTTAGTTTTTTGAATGTTGGGTTTTAAGCCAGCTTTTTCACTCTCTTCTTTCACCCTCCTCAAGAGGCTCTTTAGTTCCACTTCACTTTCTGCCATTAGAGTGGTATCATCTGTGTATCTGAGGTTGTTGATATTTCTCCCAGCAATCTTGGTTCCAGCTTGTGACTCATCCAGCCTGGATTTTGCATGATGTACTCTGCACAGATGTTAAATTAAGTAGGATGACAATATACAGCCTTGCCATACTCGTTTCCCAATTTGGCACCAGTCCATTGTTCCAGGTAAAATTGTAATTGTTGCTTCTTGACCTGCATATAGGTTTCTCAGGAGACAGGTAAGGTGATTTTATTCCCATCTATTTAAGAATTCGGAGAAGGCAATGGCACCCCACTCTAGTACTCTTGCCTGGAAAATCCCATGGATGGAGGAGCCTGGTAGGCTATAGTCCATGGGGTCGCTAAGAGTCGGACACGACTGAGCGACTTCACTTTAACTTTTCCCTTTCATGCACTGGAGAAGGAAATGGCAACCCACTCCAGTATTCTTGCCTGGAGAATCCTAGGGACGGCGGAGCCTGGTAGGCTGCCGTCTATAGGGTCGCACAGAGTCGGACACGACTGAAGCGACTTAGCAGCAGCAGCAGCAGCATTTAAGAATTTTCCAGTTTCTTGTGATCCATACAGTCATAGGCTTTCTCATAGTCGATGAAGCTGAAATAGATGTTTCTCTGGAATTCCCTTGCTTTCTCTATGATCCAACAAATGTTGGCAATTTGACCTCTGGCTCCTCTGCCTTTTAATCTAGTAGTTCAGTAAACTATATTTCACAGTAAAAAATATCAGTTCGAAAACTCTCAGGGCCTGTCGTAGGCTCCTTGCCCGGCTGTGATCTGGGTACACCTGTGTCTTTGTTACTTCATCCTTTCAAAACTCCTCATTGGCCAGGTTACGGGAGAAGAAATTAGGGGAACTTGGACCTAAGAGGTTGATCGGATATTTGACATATGGCCTGCGCACACAGATGTCTGAATCATGGCAATTGAAAGTATTCTGTCCCACTGTAACCACAAGTAGGATTGGGTACCAGTGCCAAGCTCATGAGTCCTATACACCTTTCTTCTGTATGGGCTAGAGATTCCTTATTTTTAGCTGATGTTTTAACTGTAGGGTAACTGCTTTACAATGTTGTGTCAGTTTCTGCCATACAACAACCCAAATCAGCCACAGTTCAAAAAAACACATGTACCCCAAGGTTCATTGCAGCACTATTTACAGTAGCCAGGACATGGAACAGAGATTCTTAAAAAAGAAGTATGTTATCTAGACCATTTAGTGTGATTCAGGTAAAACTGAGTGTCAAATTCTAGCACTTAGAGAAGTTTTAGGCACACCACAGGGGACTCAATACCTGTGTATGGACTAACAAATAAATTCTGAGATCTACCACATCCCACCATGGTTGGCTTATGGGGTAAAGTCATAGAAGTGTGACTTCTTAAGTGGTATTATGCCCCTGTGTCTCCATGCCTACATATTCAGGCAATATCTGTAGAACGCAATCGAAGGAGCATTGCTAGGTACCAGCAGAAGCCTGCAAAAGGGTCCCTGATTTTCAGCTGTCTTTTCTAAGGGAATATACCTTGCTTCTTGAGGCTGGCATTTCATTGCAAGCCACTGATTTTAGCTTCTTAATTGACTAAAAGAAAAAAGAATGAAAGTGATGCTGGGAGATAACCAACAGCAGAGATTGCCTATGTGAACATTTCTAAAAACAAAAGCCAAGAGCGTCAGCTCCCAGATTGCAATTGCCAGAAACTGCAGGTATGATTCCCTAACCCTTTGCAATACAGATTGCCAGTGTCTGCTAAGAATAACACAAGGGGGAAAATGCAACCTGTCCCATAAATATAGCATTAATAAATGCTATGGAGGAGAAAATAATGGGAAAAAAAAGAAGAACAAAGGATAAGAAGGCTAAATCTCTGCAGCTACCTTTACCAACTCAAGGTTGCAGAACCTGGAGCACAAGTTGCCAACAGGAAGCATGCAGGCTCATTCATTCAGTTGTGTCTGCCTGCCAGGCTCCTCTGTCCCTGGGATTTTCCAGGCAAGAATACTAGAGTGGGTTGCCATGCCCTTCTCCAGGGGATCTTCCCGACCCAGGGATCGAACCCAAGTCTCCTGCATTGGCAGGCGGGTTCTTCATTGCTGAGCCACCTGGTAAAGACTCAGACTAAAATACTGCTTGTACGCCACAGGTCCTTCTCTCTTTGCAGTTTGGTAATATTTTTCTGCCCCTAAGTCAGTGCCTCTTTTCTTTACTAACCCTAGGGCTCCAGGGAAATCTTGATAGAGAATCGGATTTGTTTGGCCTCCTAGCCCCTCAGGCCTCAGCGGTTAAGCCTGTACTTGTTTATTAGTTGCTTTTCTGAATGGTCACACTTCATAGAAAAAGGTCCTGTTAGAATGTGTACTTCCTGGAATATGAAAGACATGGATGGGAAAGTTTTTGTGGGTGAAGGGGGTGGGAATATAGAAATACTTAAATTTGACTAGAACATATTTAAATACGAAGAGAAAAAAAGAAACACATTACAGCACCTGTCTACACAGAAAGAAAGAAAATAGAGCTGAGAGGTCAGGAAGTGGGCTAAGATCTCAGGCCCTAAAGCAGTGTGCTTGATCTGAACTTCCTATTGGTCAAATTCTTCTTCCAGGCACTCTCTCTAAAACCCTAGAGAGCCTTCTGCTTTAAGAGCTGGTAGTGTGGGCATGAACTCAGCCTTTACCATGTGTTGGCTATTGGAACTGCAGCAAAATGCTTAGGAACTATGAGCTTCAGATTCTTCATAGAGAAATTAGTTAAAGACACTTATCTTTAAAAGTTGGTCTGAGGATGAAATTAGATAGCATGAGTAAGGATTTCAGATTTGCTAAGTGATGGCATATGATCAATGTTAAATAAATACATAATTACTCTGCCTTCTTTTTTATTAATAATATGTATGTATGTATTCTGCTATGCCAGGGCTTAGTTGCAGCATGTGGGATCTAGTTCCCTGACCAGGGGTCAAATCTGGGCCCCCTGCATTGGAAATGCTGAATCTTAGCTACTGGACCCCCAGGAAAGTCTCTATCCTGTCTTCTGAACTTAATTAATTTAATTTCGTATTTCTGAAAACAAGGCAATGTACTCATGCATTCATACATCCATTCATTCAACAAATAGTTATGGCAGTGACTTGGGTCTTGGGTACATAACCCAAGAATAACCTAAGTGATGAACAAATCTAATAGGTTCTTACTCTGAGGGAGTCCCACAGGAGAAAATAAGCATTAATGAAGCTCCACACGAAGAAAGTCTTAGCTACATGTGCTTTAGAAAGAAAAAGAATATGACCCATGAGACACTACAATAGACAGATATGAGTTTGTATGTGAAGGAGGTCAGAAAACACCTCTCTGAAGAAGATATATTTACATTGAAACTAAGGAATTGTTAAGAGTTTGTTCAGCAAAATCAGAAGGGTGGGTGTAGAAGGAAGAGGAGAACTCTGCAGTAGATCAAGATGTATGAAGACCCCAAAGCAGGAAGAGGATGGTGTGCTCAAGAAACTGTAAAAAGGGTTTCATGGTAGGAGAGCTTTGAGGGACCTAGAGAGGGGGGTCCAGTGACAAAGGAAAAGAGCAGCTACTGATTGTATGACATATGTTCGTGGCCTCAAATGCAGTAGGCAAAACAGACCAGAGGATTCGTGGCCCTGTGTGCCCCACATTTAGAGATGGCCAGCTCCCACCAAAGATCATGCTTCCAGAGTACAGACTTGATCCTGGGAAAAGTCTGTCTAGTCCGGACACCACTGGATTCCCAAGTCCCTTGCATTTAGATGTGGCCATGTGACTATAAGGGCTTCCCTGGTGGCTCAGTGGTAAAGAATTTGCCTGCAAAGCAGGAGACAGAAGTTCAATCACTGGACTGGGAAGATCCCCTGGAGGAAGGCATGGCACACCACTCCCATATTCTCACCTGGAGAATCCCCATGGACAGAGGAGCCTGGAGGGCTACAGTCCATGGTGTCTCAAAGAGTAGGACACAGCTTAGCGACTAAACAACAGCAATGTGACTATGAATCAGAATGATGCATGTTAACTCTAGGTCAAGACTTTGAAGAAGCACCTCCACCTTCTCCATACGCCCTCCTTTCCATCCTTCCAGCTAGAAGTAGATGTCTATGACAGGAAGATGCCGGGGTGCAAAACAGAAGAAACTCTGGTCCCTAAGTCCTGGGGGGATAGCTGCTGGCTGACTAGGGCCATTCACATGGCCTTTTCTGGTGCTGTGAACTAAATTTTTCTTGTGTTTCAACTATTACACAATCTTTTGTTCCATTTATTATAGCACTTAAGCATTACTCTAACTTAGACATGTACTAAGGAGTTTTTATTCTCAAAATGTTATCTAGAGTTCTAAGTGTAATGGGAAGTCACTGAAGGATTCTCAGCAAGGAGCAGGCATGACCTGCTTCCACCATAAAATGATTGCTATGGTTGAACAAGTGGGAGGGGGGTGGGAGGTTAGAACTGTATAATGAACAAGGCAAGAGATGATGATGGCTAAAATGCAGCAGCCGACAGAGAGAAGTTCTGGTGTGCAGGGCTACTCGGACTCAATGATGGGGAGTAGGTGGGTGAATATAACCATCATGTTCTGATGGGAGCATCTGGCTTCCATGATAGATGGTGGACTCAGGGAGAGTCCTGGCTGGGGGAGAATGCAGTGAGGGTCAGAATGAGCAGGGCAGAAACAGGGGCACTTCTGCGTCATACTTCTCTGTCAGCCTTTGTGATGGAGCTCACCTCGGTGGGATCCTGCAGTCATGTGTCCTGACAGTCTTCGGTCTGGTTAGCATGGGATGCCTTTCCCATACTAAGCGGTAAACCCATCTTCCATTCATTCATTTGCTCATTCGTTCACTCAACCAGACACTGGGCTAGGGACTGGGAATCGGGGTGGGGGTGGTCAGCACACAGTCCTGCTCTTGAGGAGCTCACGGTCCTCATCCTCTCCACCTTTAACTGTTCATGTCAATCTATCCCAGAGGGATCAGTAACCAGAAACATGTGGCCAGAGGAATTGACAAATCATGAAAATGGTTTCCAACACAGAGAGGGTGTTATGAGGGGCAAGGGTGGAAAGGGGGGAGGTTGAGAAATAGAAAGGGCAAAGAAGGACTGTTTTCTACAAAAATTTACAGTGTTTCCTCCCATACAACTTTCTAGGACACTTAACATGTGCAGGGAAAAATCAGGCCCCAGATGCTATGGGACCTCCCTGAGGTGTGACAACTAGAATAGTCTTGAACTCAAGGTCCGCACCTCCGTCACTGCACACCACGGGATGCCTCCCTGGAGGGGGAAAGTGCTGTTTGTAAATGAGTTTGGAGGAAAATGCGTGCATGCAGTGACTAAGGAGAGGCTGTGCTGTAGAGGGGCAGAGTGATGCACCTCACTTGGCCAGGTGCCCAGGGTTGCCCGGCCATCCACCCTGGCTGAGGTCCCAGTGGTTGTTAACTGGTCTGATTGGATTTCCAGTATGGAGGCAGAGGGAAACTACAGGCTGTGACCTGTGGAGCCTGGGGGGGAATTCTGTCTCTTGGTTAGGTAGGAGGGTGCTGGGCTGGAAATGAGGACATGCTGACATGGTCAGTGTGTGCAGGCAGTAGACCATAGGGTCTAGACCTCAGGGTCTCAATGGATGTATTACTGGGGGTGCTGTTTAAATATAGTCAGAAACAATGCCATTTCCTCAGAGCCAGGAGAGTTTAGAAGGATAACCCTGGCATAGGTGTGTGTGTGTGCACATCCACAAGCATACGTGCATGCTCACATACTTCTACATATATATGCTCAGGGCGTGCTCCGTGCTGGTGTGGAGTTGGATATGGGTAAAGTGGGGCTTCCCAGGTGGTGCTAGTGGTAAAGAACCTGCCTGCCAATGTGGGAGATATAATGAGATGCAGATTTGACCCCTGGGTCAGGAAAATCCGTTGGAGGAGGGCTTGGCATCCTGTTCAAGTATTCTTGCCTGGAGAATCCCATGGACAGAGGAGCCTGGAGGGTTACAGTCCATGGGGTCGCAAAGAGAAGGACAGGACTAAAGCAGAAGTGTACAGTCTAGAGTGGAAGCAGGGGAACTTTAGGACAGGAAGCTGGCTACCTGGAAGCTGAGAAAGCCAGCCTGGAAGGGCACTGGTTTCCGCCCATGTGGACTCTTTCTGCGACACCGAGTCTCCCAGTTTTGTTCCCAAGAATCATCACACACAGTTCTTTCTTACACGATTCTTACTTATAACTAGGGAGGTATGCTGCAGACCTGCAGGTGCTTCTAGCTCTCCCGAAGATGGAAGAGTCTTTGCTAGAAAGAATTAAGGGCAAAACCGACGCCGTGCTATTATTAAACACTTGGATTCCATCTGTGAAAGGTGATCTGTCAAACACAAACACACTTGAACGCTTCCACCTTCTGTAGGACTTTTCGAGAATATATGCTTATAAATTGTGAAAGCTCTGCCTTGATTTTTCAGCTTGGAAAAAGTGGTTTCTGTCTCAGCCTATGATGACCGTGGATTCCCTGAGGATTACAGCCAAGTTAACACCAAAGTGCTTATGTGATGTGCCAAACCCTCTAAAAATACTCTTTTAATCCTCTAACACCCCCACGAGGTAGGTACTCTTATTGTCCTCATTTTACAGATGCAAGCCACTGAGGCTCTGTGAGGTCAGATACGTTGTCCAAGGTCACGTGACTAGGAAGTGGTCCTGGCAGGATTTGGATCCAGGCTGTCAGGCTCCAGAGGCCATGTTTTTTTTTTTTTCTTAATTAATTTTTAATTGAAGGATAATTGCAATATTGTGTTGATTTCTGCCATACATCACCATTGATCAGCCATAGGTATGCATATGTCCCCTCCCTCTGAGTCTCCCTCCCACGTCCTACCCCATGTCACCCCTCTGTTGTCACAGAGACCCGATTTGAGGTCCCTGAATCATAGTGGCTAGCTATCTGATATATGTTAGTGTATATGCTTCCATGCTACTCTCTCCATTTGTCTCACCCTCTCCTTCTTACCCCTCCACCCCATGTCCATAAGTCTGTTCTCTATGTCTGTGGTCTCCATTGCTGCCCGGCAAACAGGAGCATCAGTACCATCTTTCTAGATTCCATATATGTGCATTAATATATGATATTTGTTTTTTCTTTCTGACTGACTTCCCTCTGTATAACAGGCTTTAGGTTCATCCAAAGAGGCCCTGCTCTTGACCATGCACTTCTGCTTCCGTGGACAAGAGCGGCCTCTACTCTGCCGTGCTGCGCTGAATGGTTACCAGGCTGTGTCCTGCGCTAAATAGAAACCTTCTGGGAGGTGCTGTTTCCAGTTTCTCCTCCAGCTGGAGGCCCAGGAGCTGGCACGTGGGAGAGCCCACGAGGGCTTGTTACATGTCGGCCATTGGGACTGGCGAGGCCAGCCAAGGTGACCTGTCCCTTTTCCTGCCCCAGCAGCATCACTTGGGACTCTGCGCACGGCGACCTTATCCACAGTGCCTCACCCCATGATGGCTTTCCCTCTGCAGTCTAATCCCTTCTCGACAAGCTCCGCTGGCAGACCGAGTCCTGGTGCACCACCGTGGGCATCTGTCACCGCTCTGCCAGGCCAACAGGAAATGTGCCTGGGGCGCTGAATAGTACACACGTTATCTGGGCTGGGCACCAGAGCAGGCTGTGGGCGCTCGTTGCCTCCACCACAAGACTCCCTCCAGTTCTAGCAAGGGATTTAGCCAGTGAGCCTGCTGCCAGTTGCACTGTGTTGCTTTCGTTCCAGGAGCACAATACGTAAAACCCATCGGTGTGGCAGATACTGGATTAAATTTAGAGATTCAGACGTAGACACTTCCCCGAGTGGGGAAGAAAGAGTCCACGTGGCTTGGATTTGCTCCAGAATGTTGCCCTGAGGCCAAATAGGAATGAGAGAAATAGACGGGCCTTTTCCATTTTGCGAGTAGACTTGGAAGAGAAGGGAATTCAATTTTAGAGATTTTAAAGTCCTCACCACATTTTCAACATGGTGGATCTTTTCCTTCAATTTTAAATTTTTTAATTGAAATTTAGTTCATTTACAACGTTGTGCCAGCTTCAAGTGTACGGCAAAGTGATTCAGTTATACATATATATTCAGTTACACATATAGATATATATTCTTTTTCAGATTCTTTTCCATTATAGGTTGTTATAGGATACTGAGTAGAGTTCCCTGCGCTATCTAGTAGGTCCCCGTTGTTTACCTGTTGTATATACAGTCATGTGTATACGTTGGGCTTCCCAGGTGGTGCTAATGGTAAAGAACCCACCTGTCAATGCAGGAGATGTAAGAGCGATCGGTTTGATCCCTGGGTTGGGAAGATCCCCTGGAGGAGGGCATGCCAGCCCACTTCAGTATTCTTGCCTAGAAAATTGCATGGACAGAGGAGCCTTGCGGGCTCCAGTCCATGGGGTCGCAAAGAGTCAGACACGACTCAAGTGACTCAGGGCGCACACAGGCATGTGTGTATCTGTTAATCCCAAACTCCTACAGAATGGTGGATCCTGATGCAACAGAAAAGCTAAAAGAGGCAGAAGGGTGAGTTCCATCTGCTGGTCTCCTGCTCTGTGTCAGGTTTTTGCACAGGTTCCTTTAAAAGTCCCAATAAGTTTACAAAGTGACTATTTTGAGGTGCACACAGCTGAGCATGAGATTCAGAGGTTACGTGACCCACCCAGTGCTGCATGACCAGCGGGTCACGGAACAAGAATATGAACCAAAATGCACGCGACCCCGAAGCTCACAGTGCTCCCAGCACACAGCACAGCCACAGACCTTTTCTTCACTGAGCTACCTACAAAGAATGACTGAAATTAGTTTCAAAAAAATTTTTTTCCTATATCGCTGCAAGAGATGTCTCTAACCTTTCCAAGCACCACAAGTATATAAAGAAAAGTCTTCTATTTTGAACACGTAACACCTGCTCTGAGATTTATATGGTAAACAGCGTAGTGGTATGTTATATTTTTAGAAATAGCTTAGTTTTGAAAAGCTCTCCTGAACTAATTTAACAGAAATAAACTGTACCAAGTAAAAAGTAAAGGAAGTTACAGCTGTTTCATTTGGTGTTTCAAAATTTTTCTTTCTGACCTAAGCTAACAAGCCACAGAGTCAAACAAGGAGACGTTAACTATTAACTTCGGGGTGAAAAGTCAATGGTTAGCACATTCTCAGTACTACCCTGCCCACACTCCAGCAAATATTAACATACACAGGCAAGGACACTTTCCTGTAACTGGACAAGGGGGTTGTATACATTTGGAAAACACCAGCAGTGAAGGCATTTCCCCCATGCTAGGCTCTTGTGTCACAGAGGCCCAGCAAAGTGGCCTGCTTAAAGTCAGGTGGCCAGTTAAAACTGGGATCCCCGAGGAAAGCAGTCCCTGGCACCCTGCTTTTGTGTGATGGCTGGATGGTTCTGTCCTGCTTGGACAGAACTACAGTACCTGGCATGACTGCTTCCATGTACAAAACAACGATGAGCTCATTATCTTCTTAGAACTACTATCCCATCTGAAAGGAAAAATAAATTCACAGCCCCACTCTGATCTTTTGCCTCAGTAGTACGTATGGTCTGGGGCTAATGGGTAGATGACTATTGATACCATAACTTTCACGCTTGAGTTTGTGGACTGATTTTCTAGAAGGAGATTGTGACTTAGTAGAGAATGCAAGGAATGGTGTCGGACTGAGCTGAGTCCACAACTTAGCACTGCCCCTGGGCGGCTGAGTGCCAGGGCAAGTAGCGTATCCCCTTTCGGATCTCAGCTTTCCTACTGATGAAAGGGAAATAATGATGTGTAATAACCCCCATATATAGAGGGTTGAGCACTGTCCCTCCCTAATTCATGTCCACTGGGACCCTCAGGATGTAACTAATCTCAACTTGGAAACAGGACCTTCGCAGAATCAATTAGCTAACAATCAAGAGGAAACAGACGGGATCCAGGTGGACCCTAAATTCAATGACTGATAGGCTTATGAGAAGAGGACAGGATGCAGAGAGAGAAGACCGTGTGAAGACAGAGGCAGTGACTGGAATTATAGTGCCACGAGCAAAGGAACGCCAAGAACCATCAGAAGCTGGAAGAATCGAGGGAGGATCCTCCCCAGAGCCTTCGGAGGGAGCATGGCCCCGCCAACACCCTCATCTTGGACCTCTGGCCTCCTCAATTGTGAGAGAAGAAAATTCTGTTGTTGAAACAACCACTTTGTGATAATTTGTTCTGGATCCCAAGGAGACTCAGACACTATGCAAAGGGCTCAGTAGGGTGCCCGTCATGGGGAGAATAACGGGTAAATAATGGATAAATGCCTGTGCTAAGTTGGAAGATAGAAGATGTTGCAGGTGAAGTTTGGGGCAAGCCCAAAAGGATCTCTAGGCAGAACGTTGAAAGTGTCTGCTGGCTCTTAGTGGCTATACATGGTTAAGTTACCACAAGAGATAAATGGACTCAAAAGAGAACTGGCCCATCTGGAAGTCAATTTTGAGGGAATATAGAAAGGCTTGACTTGAAAAATTAAAATTCTCTAGCCTCTTGAGTAAGGAAAACATGATCAAATTAATACACCACCTTGAGGTAAGATCAAACCAAGGATGTGATTATGAAACTGAAAGAATTGAGGTATTCCTGGTTAAGTCCACTCAGCCAGACAGAAGGGCTTTCAGAAATTTTAAGGACAATGTCCCATAGTGGATCACATATTCAAAATGGCAGTGATTAAGTCTGCTGAGAGAGACTTGTTTTACAAAGGATCGTGGATTTGACCTTGTCTGTTCAGATAGACAAAACAGATAGATTGTGTCTGGAACACAATCTATATTTGTTCAGTGAATGGGCGTATTAATGAACGGACTAGAAGGAAAAAAGTCTAGAATAAAATGATATATCTGGAGCTTGCATTCTAAATGGGGGAAACAGACATATACAAGTAAATAAAAAAACCAAAACAAAAAAGATTTCTCATAGCTGCAGATGCTACGAAGAAAACAGATAAAGGGACAGAAAGTGACCAGATCTGGGGGGCTGATGAGAGGCTGTATTAGATTGGCTAGTCAGGAAAGGCTTCTCTGAGGAGCTGACACTTTGTGACCTGACTAATGAGAAGGATCAAGGCTCTCTGAGGGGAGAATCTCCCAGGTAGAGGGACTGACAGGTATAAATGTCTGAGGTGGGATGAAGGGTGGATTTTATAGTTTATGTCGGCAGCAGAGGAAAACTCAATTCTAGATGATGATATTTCTTGGAATTCGATGGGGACCTGCCTGTTATCTGAATACCCTTGGATGCATTTTTTTGGTGGCCTCTGAAGTAGAGGAGGCAGTGCTGGGATAAGGAGGGAATTCAGGGGGACAGAGGAACAGAGAAAGGCACTGTATGCATTTGAATTCGCAATTCCAATATGAATAGCTGAGCTGTTTTTAGATTATCCACTTGGTTTTTAGATTACTTGAGCCTGAAGCCCTCCCACTACAGCAGACATTTGAGAGTGGCTGGTTCACATCTTCAAGAATCTGTTCTTCCATGTTAGGCTGAGCAGCCTCCCTGTGGACCTAGTCTCTCTCTACCCAGGCTCCTCCTTTTCTGAGCTGTGTGGTCAGGGTTGACCTCTGCTGGCCAGGGAGCTTCTGCAGGGCGGAAGAGAGAGAGAGAGAGCGAGTGTGTGTGTGTGTGTGTGTCTCCTGGGCACCTGCCCGTGTGTGTGTGTGTGTGTGTGTGTGTGTCTCCTGGGCACCTGCCCGTGTGTGTGTGTGTGTGTGTGTGTGTCTCCTGGGCACCTGCCCGTGTGTGTGTGTGTGTGTGTGTCTCCTGGGCACCTGCCCTCCTCAGTACAAGCGGGCTCCTGAGCAGCTATGTGACCCATTGCTGTTCCTTCTACTTTGGGAGAAATCTCTGGGGCTCAGAATGGTGACCAGCTTTCTCAAGGTCACAGGGCATGACCGATGGTAGCCGCTTGGATCTCAGTGCCTCCCTTGTGTGTCTGCAGTGACCCAAGAGCACTGGGTCTCTTCCTTCCCTGGGAGACCGCTCACCCCATGCCGCACGGTACCTCTTCACCCAGAACCAAGCCCCACCCCCTAAACCCTGCCCTCAAGCTGCTTCAGGTGCTTCTGCTGGGTATTCTCCAGCCCTCGAGCCCACCACCATTGGCTTTCCTGGAGCTGAGCCCCCCTCACTCCGGAACTTCATCTTGGGGTGTGTGGTCGTGTCAGTCAGGCAAATGGCTGTGACTCAGAGTCTGTTCAAGGGTCCCTCATAGGGCCCCACCTGGCTTTAGCCACAGGTGGGAACAAAGGCAGAGGAGCGGGGTCTCCTCTCCTTCCACCAAAGCCTGAGCCTCAGCAGGAGGCATGGAAAGCCCTGTCTTTGGTGGACTGAAACAATTCCTCTGTAATCACTGTGGCGAAGAGCCTTGGCTCTATTTTCACAATCCTTGTTTTGGATCTCTTTGGGGCAAGGCGTCCCTGGGAGCCTGCTGAGACAGACAGCCCCCAGGGGAATCCGGGGGAAGCCTGCCAGGCAGAGCCACCAGTATGGGACCTTCCCAGTGAGCCCTGCAACACCCACTCCTCCTTCACACCTCTCAGAGACCTGGGGAGGGGGCAAATGTGGGACCCGGCAGCACCATGGTCAAAAAACTCTGACCCTCCAGTGACCATGGATTTGGCTAAATCTACATGTTGAAGGGCTTCCCGGGTGGCTCAGTGGTAAAGAACCCACCTGCCAATGCAGGAGACATGAGAGACGCAGGTTTGATCCCTAGGTCGCGAAGATCCCCTGGAGGAAGGCATGGCCACACACTCTGGTATTCTTGCCTGGAGAATCCCACGGACAGAGGAGCCTGCCGGGCTACAGTCCATGGGGTCGAAAAGAGTAGGACATGACTAAAGCAACTTAGCACGCAGGCACGCACGTGTCAAAGTCTGGAGCATCTCCTGTGGGCCAGGACTTTGAGGAGCTGGTACAAGCCACCAGTCTGACAGGTGTGAGCTCTATTTGGAGCGATTTGATGAGAAGGTAGAGGTATTGTGCATGCTTTGTAGGAACAAGATTGTTTCTGAATGAAACATATTCTCTAACCAAGGCTTTTCTTTCACAAGAGACTTATCCTCATTCAAATATCCTTTGCAATTAGCCCAAACAATCGCTTGGAGCACTTCAAATAAACCAGTTACAGAGAACGTGTCGTAGAGACAATGCTAAGCTGGGCTGCAAGTGATCGCAAGTTCTTGGAAGCACAGCAAAGGGAAGGATGGAGTTTGCCCAGGTCTGTGCCCCGGTCAGGAAAGGAGGCCAGAGTTAGGAGGTTTGAAATGGTTATTCCCAGGAGCCAACTTGAATCCATTTTCAAAGGCACTCCGCCAGCCAGGAGTGCGGAGCCACGTCACAAGGGACAGCTGCTGCCAGCATGCCTGTGCCATGTGTCCCCTGGAGGTTTTTCCAGAGGACATGGTCCCAGGACTGGAGGCTGAAGTCCAGCAAAGTAGTGCCTCTAGCCAAGAAGCCCATGCATACCCATGCCTGGATCAGCCACCCAAGCTGGAGTGCCCGGCAGCACAGACCAGGGACCCAGGTCTGGTTGCTCTGATCCTGGCTTAAGGATCAGAAGCAGCACTGGAATCGACAGCCTGAGCAGCACTTCCAAGCAGCTGCTGTGGTCAATGGCCCTCCCATCCTCCTGTCTCCATGTGACCACCAGGAGTTACCATTAATCTGCTCTGGAAGATCGGTGGGTGTAAGTGGGCAAGGATGCCTAGGGGTTGGTATTATTTAACCAGCTCTCCCATTCCCTGTGTATTAGGATGTCTGCTCCTTAAAAGCAGGGCATGCGCCTTCTTCCTTCTACTTCCCCAGGAAATACTGTGTTGCATGTTCAGTGTATGTCTGAGGATAAGTGGAAGGGTGGGTGAGAAGTAGGACAGGAATGTGGGCAGGGACACCAATGACCCTAGATTTGTGATTTCAGTGTTCAGCAGAGATCAGCCTTTCAGGCCGCCTTTGGAAGCGGCTGGCCCAGCGTCTCGGGAGCCAGCAGCCCTCATCGGCCTTGGTCTTCGCGCTCACTCTGCTGCTTTGAACGCCCACTGCTCCCATCACAAGGAAAGGCAGCAGCAAGCCTTCCAGATCCCCTTGCTGGTGAGCTGCAACTCCCGTAGCCCTTCCTTTCTGTGTATGAATCCATTTGCGTCAAGTTGTAGATCTCACCCATAACTGATATCATGTGACCTTTGTCTTTCTCTGTCTGATGTGTCTCACTTAGCGATAATCTCCAGCCCTACCCATGTTGCTGCAAGTGGCGCTGTTTCATTCTTTTTTTTATGACTAATATTCCATTGTCTGTATGGACCACTTTTCTATCCATTCCTCTGTCGATGGACATGTAGGTTGTCTCCATGTCTTGGCTATTGTAAATAGTGCTGTTATGAACACTGAGGCGCATGAATCTTTCCTAATTAAGAGTTTTCTCCAGATATATACCCAGAAGCAGAATTGCTGGATCATCAATATGTTTCTTAAGTTTCTATTAAGCTATTGAAGTTTCTCATCTCTCATGTTCTGAATGTCATTTATAGGTTGGAAAAATCCACTCCTTTGTCCCAGAGAATTTCCCATTTTTTAAAAAAATTGGGTTTCTTTCTTCTTTAATAATGTTGTTTCATTCATTCATGCTCGGTCCCTCAGTTGTGTTAGAGTCTTTGTGACCCCATGGACTGTAGCCCACTAGGCTTCTCCTGTCCATGGGATTTTCCAGGCAAGAATACTGGAATGCATTGCCATTTCCTCCTCCAAGGGATCTTCCCAACCCAGGGATTGAATCCACATCTCCTGCATTGGCAGGCAGGTTCTTTACCTCTGAATCACCTGGGAAGCCCCTAATGTTGTTTACTATGTTCATCTATCTCTTGAATTTCCTGTAAACTGGTAGTTATGTCCAGATGCTTGATTAAATCCAGGATTAATTATTTCTGACAATAATACTTCTGTAGGAATGTTCTTGTATATTTCCAATTGCATTATATGAGGAAACACATCATGCCATGGCAACTTTTTAGCTCATATCGTTACTAAATAAATAGTTTCTCCAACTTTATATACTTTTCTTGAATCACCATCTGGCCCTACTTGTAGGTTCTTACCATTGACTTTAAGTTTTTACCCCAGACCCATGATAAACCACTGGGGACTCCCAGTAGCTGAACCACCTTGCAATCAGCAGGTATAACATAGGACTTGTCCTTAAGTTTCATTTATTGTCCATGTTGTTGCTAATAGTTTCCCAGTCATGTCCGACTCTTTGCAACCCTATGGACTGCAACACACCAGGCCTCCCTGTCCCTCACCATCTCCGAGGTTTGCCCAAGCTCATGATCATTGCATCAGTGATGCCATGCAGCCATCTCATCCTCTAATGCTCTCTTCTCCTTCTGCCCTGAATCTTTACCAGCATCAGGGACTTTTCCAATGAGTCCAGTGAAGCTCCAAAATACTGGAGCTTCAGCTTCAGCACCAGTCCTTCCAATGAATATTCAGGGTTGATTTCCTTTAGGATTGACTGGTTAGATCTCCTTGCTGTCCAAGGGACTCTCAAGAGTCTTCTCCAGCACCATAGTTTAAGGGCATCAATTCTATGGCTCTCTGCCTTCTTTAAGGTCCAGCTCTCACAACCATACAAGACCATGGCCTTGACTATATGCACTCTTGTTGGCAGAGTGATTTCTCTGCTTTTCAACACACTGTCTATAGAGTCCATATTTATCACTATAACCATGCTTTGATTTTTAACCTCTGGAGCCACGACAAAGTTCTGCTTGGAATGAAATAGTGCATGGCATTGAACCAGGTGCTTCTGTTACACACTCATCCTCAGAGCTGTAAGGAGTCAGTCACATTCTTACAAACAAAGCAAAGCAACTACATTCACAAATGTAAGTTACTGATACCAATACGACTTGTAAGCCTGCATGCTTTGCTTAAAAATTCCCTGCTATATCTAAACAAGTTTGCTTAACTTGATTAACAGAATTCCTAGTTGCACTTGTTGTTCAGTTGTTCAGTAATGTCTGACCCTTTGTGACCCCATGAACTGTAACATGTCCGGCTTCCTTGCTCCTCACCATCTCCGGGAGTTTGCTCAAATTCATGTCCATTGAGTCAGTGATGCCACCCAACCATTTCATCCTCTGTCTTTCCCTTCTCCTCTTGCCCTCAACCCTTCCCAGCATCAGGGTATTTTCCAATGAGTTAGCTCTTCACATCAGGTGGCCAAAATATTGGAGTTTCAGCTTCAGCATCAGTCCTTCCAATGAATATTTAGGGTTGATTTCCTTTAGGATTGACTAATTTGATCTCTTCGCTGTCCATGGGACTCTGAATAATCTTCTCTAACACAGTTGCACTAATAAATACTTAATTACTGTCCTGGAACTCACAACTATAGTTTTGGGAACTAGATCCAAAAATGTCATCCATCCTGCTAAGACTTTGGTTGGAGTCTCCAGAAATTCAGGCAGATTCTCGAGGACTTGGGCTTCCCTTGTAGATCAGCTAGTAAAGAATCCGCCTGCAATGAAGGAGACCCTGATTCGATTCCTGGGTTGGGAAGATCCCCTGGAGAAGGGACGGGCTACCCAATCCAGTATTCTTGGGCTTCCCTCATGGCTCAGCTGGTAAAGAATTTGCCTGCAGTGAGGGAGAACTAGGTTCAATCCCTGGGTTGGGAAGATCCCCTGGAGAAAGGAATGGCTACCCACTCCAGTATTCTGGTCTGGAGAATTCCATGGCCTGTATATCCACGGGGTCACAAAGAGTCAGACACGACTGGGTGACTAACACTTTCACTTTCAACGACTCCGTTGGGAACCTGGAGCCCCCAAGGGAACGGGCTATCAGGCACTGCAAAGGAATGCTTTCCGATAACTCCCAAATCAGATCACTTTTGCAGAAGAAACCAGTGTTGTTTATCATACTGAGATTGGCACTGTTAGAGTCATCCCTGATCTGGGCCCTGGACTTGGCTCCAGGGGCTAAGCGGGAGGTTGAATCCAGAGCAAACTTCTGGAGCAGGGCCACGCTGTCACAATCCAGTGATGAATCCAGCAGCAGGTTTCCAGGGCCCTGCCCCAGGTCCTGGGGCAAGTAATCTCCACGTCTCAGTTTTTCCACTATCACAGGGATAACAGCAATCCACACGGGAGAAGAAAACGATTTTAAGAGCAACACCAGAGTGTTTACCAACACAGTACTCACAATTCCCTGAGCCCAGATGCTCCCATCCACCATGGAGGACAGTTTTATCTCCTGATCTCAGGTCAGGAAAACACTCACTCCTCAATGGCTTCATCGGCTCCCCCAGCTTCCAGACTGAGAGAAACGGAGTTGATGGGAAACTGCTGGGGAGGCCAGCTGTGCAACAGTGAGCAACTGTCTTTGTGAGAGAGGAAGGCTGTGCTGGGCAGTGGCTGATGGGCCTGTGTGGTGGAATTCTTCTCTCTTTTGAACCAGACTGAGCCTTGCTCCTTTCTGGCAGGCGGACGGCCCCCCTCTTCCAAGTACGCAGGAAAGTTCTGTTTGGACAAGCACACACATTCTTTTTTCAAAAGCCACAGGGGCAAACGCCTTTGTTGCAGACAGACCAACTCCCTTCCAGCCCGGGAGGTGAAAACCCTTTCATGAGCCACACAATGGGAGCAGCCCTGAGCTGGCTGATGCAGGCCCCCGAAAAGTACATAACTTCCATTCTGTGGCTTCCACATACAGAATGTCCTTCCCCTCCCAAATCCAAAGGCTGGAGGGGCTGTTTGTCCGGCACTGGGCCTGGAGGGAGCAGGGGGTTGGCAGGAGTC
This sequence comes from Giraffa tippelskirchi, assembly GCF_054371585.1. Lineage (NCBI taxonomy): Eukaryota > Metazoa > Chordata > Mammalia > Artiodactyla > Giraffidae > Giraffa > Giraffa tippelskirchi. Next base: position 13,131,109 of record NC_137283.1, on the reverse strand, counting down.
ATGAGGCATTTTTCTGTGGGCTTTGGTTTCCTGGCCAGTTGAACTCGGTCCAGTGATTGTCCCGAGGTTCTGCCAGATAAAACAAGGAGAGAGCTTTTCTAGATGCTGGTGACTGGGGGAGGCAGGGGGAGGGGAGGGAAGACACAAGCAGAATGGGGGAGGGGGCAGCCAAGTCCCTGCCAGGGCCAGGGCTCAGGAGACCCCTCACTGAGCAAGGGCTCTGGCTCTGCCCCCTGGAATGGCCTCCAGAGACCTTGCCCTTCAGACGAATGCCTGGCACTCAGGCCATACTTCACCCTGGCACAGGGCCCTGATCTTAGCACTCCTCGTGACCGAAAGTCAAACTAGCCTTTTCAGTGAACTAATCCTGCTTGCGATACTCAGTACTCTGAGCAATCGGCCCTATGCAGGTGCATTCTGGAAGGCTGCTGCTTCCCTGAGATGATATCAGGGATGGTGTAAGACACTACCTACTTCCAGAGTACCTCCCTGAACTGCCCATCCACTGTGCTTGAACTTCCTATACATGGAACCACTCATCAGAAGTCACTGAAGCATCATCATGGGGTGAGGAGGAGAGGGTGGGATGAATGGAGAGAATAGCATGGAAACATACACACTAACACATATAAAATAGATGGCCAGTGGGAATTTGCTGTATGATTCAGGGAACTCAAACCAGTGCTCTGTGACAACCTAGACGGGTGAGATGGGGTGGGAGGTGGGAGAGAGGCTCAAGAGGGAGGGGACATATGTATACCTATGGCTGATTCATGTTGATGCATGGCAGAAACCAACACAATATTGCAATTATCCTTCAATTAAAAATAAATGAATTTTAAAAAATCATCTTGAAAAATTCTATTTAATATTTGCAAACAATGCAACTGACAAGGGCTTAATCTCCAAAATATACAAACAGCTCAAGCAACTCAATAACAAAGAAACAAACAACCCAATCAAAAAATAGGCAGAAGATCTCTGAAGAAGACATAGGCATAGCCAATAAGCACATGAAAAGATGTTCAACACTGCTAATTTCAGAGAAATGCAAATCAAAACTAGAATGAGGTCGCCTCACACTGGTCAGACTTGCCATCATCAAAAAGTCTACAAATAAATGCTGGAGAATGTGTAGAGAAAAGGGAACTTTCCTACACTGTTGGTGGGAATGTAAATTAATACAGCCACCTTGGGGAACAATATGGAGGTTCCGTAAAAAACTAAAATGGAGTTACTATATGATCCTACAATCTCACCCCTGGGCAAATATCTAGAGAAAACTATAACTTGAAATAATACATACACTCCAATGCTCATTGTAGCAATATTTAGAATAGCCAAGATATGGAAGTAAACTAAATGTCCATTGACAGGTGAATAAATAAAGAAGATGTGATATACATACACACACACATATATCTACAACGGAATATTACTTAGCCATCAAAAAGAATGTAATAATGCCATTTGCAGCAACACAGATCAACCTGGAGATTATTATAGTAAGTGAGGTAAGCCAGATAAAGACAAATATGATGTGATATTACTTATATATAGAATCTGGGAATCCCTAATAGCTCAAGAGGCGAAGAATCCACCTGCAGTGCAGGAGATGCAATTTTGATCCCTGAATCAGGTAGATCCCCTGGAGAAGGAAATGGTAACCCACTCCATTATTCTTGCCTGGGAAATCCCACAGACAGAGGAGCCTGGCAGGCTACAGTCCTTGGGGTTGCCAAGAGTCAGACATGACTGAGCATGCAAGTTCATTGTACAAATGAACTTATTTACAAGACAGAGACTCATAGAAACAGAAAACAAACTTATAGATACCAAAGGGGAAAGGAGAGCTGGGGTGGGATATATTAAGAGGTTGAGGTTAATATATATACACTATCGTATAGAAAACAGATAATCATCAAGGTCCTACTGTATAGCACAGGGAACTATATTCACTATCTTGTAATAACCTATTATATAAAGGAAAAGACTGTGAAAAAGAATAGACGCATAATGTATAACTGAATCACTTTGCTCTACACCTGAAACTAACACAACATTGTAAATCAACTCTATTTCAATATTTTTCAAAGTTCTATTTGAGAGGCACATATAAAGTTCACTATTATGCTGTAATTAAAATACATAAATAGAGATTTCCCTGGTTCAGTGGTTAAGAATCCACCTGCCAGCGCAGGAGACATGGGTTCGATCCCTGGCCCAGGAAGATCCCACGTGTAGTGGGACAACTGAGCCCCTGCACCACAACTACAGAAGCCCTCTCAGCCTAGAGACCACGCTCTGCAACAGAGAAGCCATCGCAATGGAGAGTACACTCTTGCTCACCACAACTAGAGGAAGCCCGGGTACAGCAATGAAGACCCAGGACAACCAAAAATAAAAAATTAATTACATACTTTCTAAAAAGTACTTATAAAAATACATAAATAGATGTAGGCAAATTACAAAATATATGTAGACTTAACTCCCCTGGGAGTTAAGTGGCTCCTTAACTAGTGGCTAGTTAAGTGCTCCTCCTCTTAACTTAGTGGCTCCTCTTCGCCCCTTTTCTTAAGGAGAAGCTGCATCTGTTTGAGAGGGAAGCCAAGGTCTGCTCTGGGACCTCCTCCTCCTCCTGGTTCTGTGTTCCTCTCACTTCCTCAAAGTGAAGACTCTGCTTCCACATCTGTCTCAACAAAACCACACCAGATTGACTATTTCCTAGTATCTGAGCTGAGGAATTACAGGCAGAAGTTGTTCAGTGTCCAGTATGTAAAGCATGGAGACTTTCTGTCTTGGTTACAATTCAGCAATTCTATTTCCAGTTGCTCTGTTATTTTGGCACCTAAGTGTGATTGCATAGATCTGTGAAATGTTGACAAACCAGGAGGATCTCTTTTCTCCTGAAATATAAGGGCTCTGTGTTACTGTTTTTTGCAAAAATGTCTTTGAGGTCTTCCTGGGCCTGTGTTCAGCCCTGCAGAGGTGAGCAGGGCCAGGGTTCCTGCTGGGCAGGAAGAGGATTGTTATGAAGGCTCTTGGCTGCCAAACGGATTCTGATCACTCGCGCCCTTTCCCCTGTGGTCACTGGAGGTCTCTCCCACTATCGAATGCCCTTTTGGCTCTTACGGTTTTTCTCTGACCACAAAATGTGGCTTTGCCAATGCTCGGTGTTTCATTACTTCAATTTCATTAAGTCTAAGTCATTCGGATTGTCCTCTTGTCTTCCAGGTCTTTCAAGCCCAAACTGAAGAGGATTTGAGATTCAGGGCTTAGGATCAATGGAGAGAGGAAGATCCAGGCTTCTAAGCCATTCCTATCTCTAGGTAAATGCATAAAATGAATGAAACAAACAAACCTATATAGTAGGAAGCTTAAGGTTTCCCATGATTTTCACTTTCCTTTTTTTTTTTTAAATGAAGGAAGGGTAAGGAGGGAAGAAGTGTGAGGTGCACCAGAGGAAACGGACAGAAGGGAGGGTGGTACCACTTTGGGCCAGAACCACTGGTGCAGACGGCCTGGCAGGAGCAGTAGTGGATGTGAACCACACTGGCCAGAGCACAGTACGAGCCTCCGGAGACTTGGTGAACCACGCTTGCAGCTCCAGCCAGCTTCACCCGTGAGACCAGGCCAAAGGTGACCTCAGTGGGTGATCAAGTTCAAGGTGAGGCTTCTGAGTGTGGGCACAAGTCCCAGAGACAGGAAGAGAGAGCCAAAATCACAGATAGAGGCAAGGGCTAGGAGCCTGGAAGCTGGAGCCAAAACCAGGCAAGAAGGACCCTGGTTACATGGGCATTCTCATTGTAACTTTCTCTTTAACAGCCCAGACTGTGAATGGTGAGAGCTGGGTTCAAGGAAGGGAGAGGGAAAGCATATTCTAGTAGATAAGGTTGGGCACAAGGAGGGTTTCAAGGTCATGCTTTATGAATGATTTAACATTCAAAGCCTAACATTTTTAGCCTCCTGTGGCTTTCTAGGAGTGTGTGCCCTGTATTCTGTAGCTGTACCATGACTACTTGGCCCAGACCCATCCTTGAGTTGGATAAAGACAGTGACTGTCAAAGTGACAGCACATGAACTAGTGGCACATGTCCTGCATCCCAAGTGCCCATGCAGGACCAGGGGGTTATTCCCCTAACCAAGGCCTGTCTTGCTCTTCCTCCGCCATGTTTCCAAACCTCATTTATTTATTCAATAAATAATTATTAAACAAATCATGCTTCCAAGGTGAGGCAGCGGTAAAGAATCCACCTGCCAATGCAGGAGATGCAACAGATGCCAGTTCGCCTCTTACACTGTTGGTGGGAATGCAAACTAGTACAGCCACTATGGAGAACAGTGTGGAGATTCCTTAAAAAACTGGAAATAGAACTGCCATATGACCCAGGAATCCTACTGCTGGGCATACACACCGAGGAAACCAGAATTGAAAGAGACACGGGTACCCCAGTGTTCACTGCAGACTGTTTACAATAGCTAGGACATGGAAGCAACCTAGATGGCCATCAGCAGATGAATGGATAAGAAAGTTGTGGTATATATACACAATGGAATATTACTCAGTTATAAAAAAGAATGCATTTGAGTCAGTTCTAATGAGGTAGATGAAAGTGGAGCCTATTATACAGAATGAAGTAAGTCAGAAAAAAAAACACAAATACAGTATATTAATGCATATATATGGAATTTAGAAAGATGGTAACAACAACCCTATATGCAAGACAGTAAAAGAGACACAGATGTAAAGAAAAGACTTTTGGACTCTGTGGGAGAAGGTAAGGGTGGGATGATTTGAGAGAATAGCATTGAAACACGTATATTACCATATGTGAAATAGATGACCAGTCCAAGTTCAATGCATGAAGCACGGCACTCAAAGCCAGTGGGTGCACTGGGATAACCCAGAGGGATGGGATGGGGGGCATTCAGGTTGGGAGCATATGTACACCCGTGGCTGATTCATGTCAACGTATGGCAAAACCACCAAAATGTTGTAAAGTAATTAGCTTCCAATTACAATAAATGAATTAATTTTTTAAAAAAGAGAGAGAGATGCCAGTTCACTGCCTGGGCTGGGAACATCCCCTGGAGTTGGAAATGGCACTCCACTCCAGTATTCTTGCCTGGAGAAGCCCATGCAGAGGACCCTGGTGGGCTATAGCCCATGGGGTTGCAAAGAGTCAGACAGGACTGAGAACACACGCAAATGATTACAGTATGCCTTGTGCCATGCTAGACAGAATTGGGTCCTTAGAGTCTGGTGGGGATTTCAGAGAGTAGGGAGGCAAAAAATAATTACAAGTTATTACCAATTACCATCATGGCTTTGAAGATTAAAAAAACCAGGATGCTGTAAGAAAGAAAAAGCGGAGTTATCTACTTTGGAATGAGAAATCCATGAAGATTTCCCTGGAGGAGTGGCATTGAAGCTGTGCCCTGAATGAAGAACAGGAGTGGGAGTGAACTCATGTGGGCAGAAGGAAGAGCATATATGGAGGTGGTGAGTCAGGAAGGAGCTGGAGGCATCACAGAACCCAAGCAGGCTAGCCTGGGCACGTTGTCACTGTGGTGACAAAAGGCAGGAGCAGAAATGCAAATGGAAACTCGCAGGTGCTCTGTCAAGCGTCCGTCAGTCACCTCTACTGACATCCCATTGGATAAAGCAAGTCACAGGGCTGGGTGCAGACAGAGTGGGAGGTCATCAGAGGCCATGGCAAAGTGTGTGACTACAGGAAAGAGTGAGGAATTCAAGCCCTTCAATTCCTCCCTTGGACGGGCCCACTTTACCACACCTGCATTCTTCTTTTTTTGCTTTTTGGTAAAGGAGGAGGGCTCATCTCATTAGGAATTTGGTCTGATCTAATGTTTGAGGATCACTGATGAATTGTCCTTTATATATTTTAAATTTACACACCAGAAATTCACTTTTGCAGCACAGTTCTATGATCTTTAACACGTGCACAGACTTGTGTAACCACTACCACAAAAAATATACAGAACAGTTCCATCACCCTTGAAAATTTCCTGAAGTCACTGCTCTTTTGAGAGCTCAGGTCTGGATGCTATGTCCCAAAGAAAACTGGTGGTTTTGGAAGAAAAAAGTTAAAGCTTTGACAGTACCCCTGGAGTGTTCTGGAGCTTCCCTCCTAGCTTGGAAAGTAAAGAATTTGCCTGTAGTGCAGGAGACCTGGGTTCGACTCCTAGGTTGGGAAGATCCCCTGAAGAAGGGAATGGTAATCCACTCCATATTCTTGCCTGGAGAATCCCATGGACAGAGGAGCCTGGAGGACTACAGTCCATGGGGTTGCAAAGAGTCAGACATGACTGAGTGACTAACACTTAACTGGAGTATTTTGTAGTGAAAATGGAGATTTGGCAGAGAAAATGCCCTAGCTGAAAGGGTAAGCCAAGTCAGAGGGATCTCAACTGGAAGAGCTCTCCACTCCACCAGTTTACAAAAAATACTAAATCCCTGATGGGTTTGAGTGCACTTTCAAAGGGAGAGAAAGAGACAGAGCGAGCTAGGACAAGAACCCAAGCCTCTCGCTCAGTTCAGTGTTCTTTGCTCTAAGTTTCTTTGGCCACTGGCCACTCACCTCCTCTATCGTGTTCATCTCCACCTTTTGTGTTTATTCTCTTATCATCTGGCCCAGTGGGAATGGGCTGGTCTCTGGGTGCTTTGTTTCCTTAATTTCTTTAGTGGAAGCTAAGGGCATTGTTTTTCTCCAAGGAACCCTATTTGGTGCTGAGTAATTTGAGGTGCCTCCCCTAGGTTTTACAGAGGGAACAGGGTTTTAGTTCCTGGAAAATTTAATGCACAATTTGATCTTTGCTACTCTACTGAACTCCTACTGAGTTTGCATTTCCTTATCGCCTAGCTCTCCCAGCTGCCAGGTAATTTGATCTGGATTTGTCTTATCAGGCTGAGGCCAGCAAGCAGGTGATGAATGAGGGGCCAGGGATGCAGCTGTCTCTTCTTTGAAGCCATGGCATTTTTGGAAGGGACTGTATGTGTGTATTCGTGCATGTGCGCACGCGCTTGTGTGTATGTATGCAGCAGTTGCTAGAAATGGAGGTAAAACTCACTCCTACTCTTCTTAGCCCAGGGACTGTAGTGTTCTTTGTCTCCATTCCTTCCAACTCACTCAGGGTGACCCTTTCATCCTGAGGGGTCTTGGTGTTCATGCGCTTCTGTGGTAGCCTGGTCATTGGGGCTCTCTCCCCAGAGGACAGAATTTTCCTGGCCTGACTGTGCTTGACGTTAAAGCAATCACTCACACTTAACAAATTGTGGTCAGACGCTCAAACCGAGTGTGGATTATTCAACCTCGAAGAAGACAAGCCCTGCTGGTACCATTGGGGTGCTGCTCCAGGTAAGCTGGCTAGGTCTTGGGCTTCAGATGTGAGATTAAAGGATCAAGGAGAAGCCGTCGGATCATGGCATCTGACCCACTTAAACCTGTTATACTCTGTTCAAGAATCTGATATGGCCTTTGAGAGGCATCGCCTCTGCATTCTATCTCTCCCGCATCATGGCGGGGAGAAAGCCCTCTATTTCTGCTGGAATAAAAAACTAAGCAGTGAAAATGGTATCTAGCCTAATGGATATCCAGACCTAGCTAGACAAAGCCCAGTGATGATGAAGCCACCAGGCCAACTCTACAGTACTGTTGCTACCACAGACCACCTAGCAAGGTACCCAGTCCACCTACTTGACACCTCAGCATCCGTGTGCCTTGGGGGTGTGATGCCATAAAACAAGTCAACCATCATTTAGGGGAGTCATTTCAAGGTTTCCCATGCCTGATCTCTGGCTCACTTTCCTTCAGCTGCTGTCACCAAGATGTCAGCACCCAAATTAATGCGAGGCCCCAAACCCAAAGCAAGCATCAACTGGATTGTCAGCCCAGCAAATGACCCACCCTGGGGGACCTGCTGTTAGAGCCCTCCCTCAGCTGTCACCTTCCCGTGGCCTTCTACTTTCCCCAGACACGCAGAGCTGCCGAAAACAGCAGTCAGCTTCTCCCTGAGGAAGGCAAAGCAGAGGGCAAGGTCAGGTAAACACCGCGCCTGAAAAAGCTCTCCACTCCCCGACTCACATACATTGCTGTTATCTTATCCCGGCTTCAAGCTAAGGACCTCTAAATCCAGCCACAACAGTAATACTGGGATGGCAGGGGAGAAATGTGCAGCCCGGAAACCACATCCTCTGCAGTGCCTCAGCCAGCACCGGGTGAAGGACACAGCATTAAATGGAAAAGAAATTTGAATGACGAAGTGACATGATGTCCGTCTCAGCTAATGATGGGCCAAGCAGGTTTTCCATCACCGGCAAGGCAAAACTGCCAGGCCCGGCTCTGTATTTAAAAGCTATTTCGTGTGGCTTTAAGTCACCATCTCAGCTCAATATCTAAAACAAAGAGAATGAATTATGGAACAGGATAGAGGGAGCTTGTTAATTTTCTCACTGATGCACTGTGAAATGAAAGCTTTATTCTAAGAATGGGATATCCTCAGGGCTCTCTCTGGAGAGACCCTGACAAATCCAAATGTCCTTACTGTTTCCTTTACTGCCCCCCCACCCCAGCCGCCCCACCTCTTTATGGCTTGTTCAATACACATTTATAAAATATGTATATTTCATGGTATGTCTGTATCTATAGGGCTCACCCATAAACTGTGCTTAGGTGAAATAACTGATGAACACACACACACACTAGATTGTGTACAGCCTGTGTGCATCACGGAGATATCTGTACAGGCTGCTTGCTATTGTCCAGGCTGGGGAGCTCCAGCCCATCTCCAATTGGAACCCAGTGAAATAATCATGGTAATTTTGCCTTCATGTATCACCTTTCATCAGGAAGGATGAAAGGACTTCACAAACTCTGGGTTCCTCTTTGATCCAGGCTCGTATCTGGTGCACCAATCTCTATTGTGTATTCTGCCCCCACCCCCCATAGACAGGCCTCCCAGAGACCATAATTGAACTTCCATATGCACAGCACCGAGAGGCTGGCCTGGCCTGAGAGCCTCCTGTAGGCTCCCAGGAAGGAGAGGGCAGCTTCCAGAGGGGCTGGGTGGCTGTTCTGCATTTGCAACGGGGCAGGGACTACAAACATGGGGAAAGGGGGAAGGAATTCTCAGCTGCAACTTTAGTGTTGAGACAGGGATGCTTAATGGCAGGTGGAGGAACATTCTAGGCAGCGGTAAAGCGAATCTCCAGAATGTAGGTGTTGCCTAAGGCTCTGCTCTGAGCTGTCTTCTCATCCACACCCAGGACTTTAGCTATTAGCTTTATGGGAAGGACTTCGAAATATATATCCCAGGCTCAAACTCTCCCCTGGGTCTAGCCAGGCATCTCCAGCTGTCTCCTGGGCATTTCCATCCACATATTTCACTGGAACTTCAAACTCAACTTCTACCAAATATAATGCATGATTCTTCCTACTTTGCTCTCATAATAGCTCCCTTCCCTGACTTTCCTATATGTAGTTGCTGGAGTTAGAGTGAGCCGTGCATGAGTAAGTTAGTCAAGATCTTTGTTCCCATGGAGCTTGCATTTTGGAGAGAGGGTGGGGAGGGGAGAAAGCAACAAACAAATGATATATATGATAATAAACGAAGATGAGAAATGCGAGGAAGTGGTGGGTCAGGTGATGATAGGTTACGGGTATGGACCACCTTGGACAGCGATTAACAGTGGCCTGTCCGGGGAGAGGATGACGGAGGAAAGCATTCCACGCGGAGGGAAGAGCAAGCACCGAGACCCCAAGGCAGTGATGAGATTTGCCCCTTTGTGGAACAGACGAGATGCTGGGCTGCTGGGGCGTGATTGCGGATAAACTGGAGGAGATGAGATGGGAGATGGGCAGGGAGAGGCAAGGTGGGCCACACGGAGTTTGGATTTTGATTTGAGTGCCGATCCAAGCCAGAGGAGGGTTTCAGCAGGGGCTTTGGGAGCTGACGCCCGTTTGCTTCTGGCGTCTCTCAGCTGAGCCTGTAAGTCACTTTGACTCTTCTCTGCATCACACGCCTCTTGCTTTCCGTATGGGCCGTGTCTGGCCGGGAAGGAGGGTAAGGTTTTGGTAATCCTCCAGCTCCCCACATCTCCCCTCAGGGGCTTGGACAGAGTCCTCTGTGTTCAAAAGGACTGGCAGCCAAACGGAAAACAAAGCATCCCTTTTGTGATCACTGGGAAAGCACCAGATACCCCTCCGGCTGTGAATGCAGCTTAGGCTAGCGGACCAAAGCATAGTTTTCTCATATTCTGAGAATTTAAACCTTGGGACTCACCTGCTCGGGCATGCCCACTGGAGGAGGGGGTGAGTGAGCGTGAGGCGGTAGGATGGAGACTGGCTGGTGCACCCACCTCTCAGTGGCTGTCAGTGTTAGCTGCTAAAGAATCGCAGCTGTTTCCTCTAGCCAAAGAATTCCCTCAGGAGGTTACACCTCCCCACGGGGCAGTGGGCAAGCCCATTACCTGCTGGCACGGGGTACAAAAAGCTGGTCCCTTATCTCCAGGTGAGACAGGTCTGTAGTGCAGTTCATATTCTAGAGCTTCCCCAGGGATCCGGGTACAGCAGCCTGCAGCAGCCCACCCACTTGCTCTGTCCGGCTCCCTCTCTCCCTTCCCCTGGCAGAATCCTCTCAACAAGCCACATGCCCTCAATCACTTTTTTATGCTCTGCTTCCCAGGAAGCTAACTCAAGACAAGTGGCAATACAAGCCAGACCTTTTAGGAATCCAGGACTTAAGCTCTCTGTGAGATTCTTCATTCACCTATCTGCTTTAAATCCAGCAGTTGATCGCAACGAGTTGGACATGACTGAAGCAACTTAGCACGCACGTATGCACGTTGGTTCAACAAACGTTGAATCAGGTTGAGATAGACTCAGGAATGTGAGAAACTCAGTGGGTACAGCCCATGCCCTCGTGGAGCGTACTAACAGGGAAAGGTTGATGTTAGACACGTAAATGCATGCGTGGGGTACATGGTAGCCAGGCGGGTCTTCCTCGTAGTAATGAGACTGTTTGTCTCCAAGATCATATTTCCAGGATGACAGAGGAGTGGGAGGAACACTGCCACCAGCCACCAGACTTTCTTCCGCTTTGGGAGCTGCTGGGATGTAACTGGGACTAGGGGCCAAAATGGCATTATTTAAGGCTCGCCATCTCCCTTGAGCTGACTCTTATCAGTGAACCCACGTGGGGAGGCGTGGTTAAAGGTGAGAGGACACTGCAGGAGGCCCCCTGAGTCACTTACATCTTGTTTTCCTAATTCTTTTACATTCTTAAAAGACTTGCTCTTTCCAGCCTCTCAGGAGTGTCATCTACCCATAGCAGATATGGCTGCGTCCCAAAACAATCTGGCCAGGATTTTAACCACCAGTCCACAAAATGCCCAACAGTTTATGCCCAAAAGCCCATGCTGTGAGCTGAGATTCATGCTGCAGTTCCCATGATCGAAGAACATTCCAGCCATCCCTGGGCTCTTCTATGGCGGCTGTACTCTGCCAATGAATTCTCTTTGCCCTGGGACCCATGGCCACGTTGCTGGGTTGAGACTTTCCTGTGTCCATGGGGTCCTCCTGCTGCCAGTGGCACTAGTCATCTCCTGGGCCTCAGTTTACCACCTGGAGGAGGTAGAGGTGAGCTGTCAGCTGATGCTTATTCAGGTCACTCTGAGAGGTGCAGCCTAGGGAAGATCTCCGTGAATGGCAGTCAGATCCCAGGATTCTCTTAGCACTTGCTAATTGAAGAGATCCCTTAGGGCCAGTGTCAGCATCTGGGCTCTGGGCTCCCACTCAGAAGGGTCTCGTGCTTGGCTTAATGCTCTTGGTTTAACAGTCAGCAGTGGGAGAGGAGGGGAGTAGGGGCAGAGGAAATCCTGCTTGCTTGCCAACAGGACCAGATCTGTCTTCTCTGCTCTGGCAGATGCTTGGAGCTGATCATTTTTCTCAGAGAGCTCTTGCGGGCTCCTTGGAGGTTCCCTGCTAGCCCTTCACTGGGAGTTGCCTTCCTCCAAACAGATGTTTCCCTCTTCCGCAAGTCAGCTGAGGCTCTTTCCACAGCCCTCCTTCCTCAGCTCCTGGGGCTTCTCTTGAGAGGAACCCAAGCACATCCCACCCTTCCCCTCCTGCAGAGTCGTCCTCCACCCGACTCTGTCTCCTCAGTCTTTCAGCCCTGGACCACTTTGTCTCTCCCAGCTCTGTAGTAAGACACTGATCTTTCCTTCCACATTTCCCAACACAGGCCATGCATGTCACAGCTTCTGAATGGCCCCATGGAAAACCCCCTCACTAAATCTGAGGCAGAGGTAACACTTCCTACCATTTCTCCCTTGGGTGGAGTGTGATATCTCATGTCACGGCAACAGCGTTCTCCAAAAATAAACATACACGCAACTTCAAAATTCTCTCTCCCTACTCTCTACTATTTTGTGTATTTTCTATACAAAATACAGCCGAATGGTGGGTGAAAGAGGACTCAGGAGTTATCAAGAAACCAGTTCTTGACAAATCTCTTCATAATTTTTTTTGACCACACCAAGTGGCATGCAGGATCTTAGTTCCCTGATCTGGAATTGAACCTGAGCCCTCAGCAGTGAAAGCACAGAGTCCTAACCACTGGAGTACCAGGGAATTTCCTTCTTTGTAATTTTTATATGAAGGATCTGGCTTTGCAATTCCACACTACTGTGTTTCATTGTCTCTGGAGAGACTTCAATATTAAGACCTTGTTACATGCAAGGCCCTGGATTGAACACCATCAATGAAATAACAGATTATTTACACAGCCCTCTGAAGTTTATGAAGCATCTCACACACCCTATCTCAACTGATTCTCCCAACAGCTCTGTGATTGACATTATCACATCCCTGCTTTACAGGTAAATCAGTTGGCTGTGTGGCTGGCCCTTGTCACTTAGCTAATAAACAGGATGGCTAAGGTGGAGACCTCCTCCCAGGTTTTCTTACTCCCAAATGCCAGCTCTACCTTGGCATCTCTGCCTAGGAAACAAATGTGGATGTTGGTGACCATGACAACAGCTTCCAGTTAGCACTCGATGAGGTATGGAAGTAATGGATATGAACATGCTCTGCAAACCATGCAACAAAGGACCAACAGCATGTGTCAGTATTTTTATGATTATTACTTTTAGCTTCTGGGTCAGCTGGGTTGACTATTTAGGACGCCAAAGTTCACAGTCGCCTGAACAATCATCCTACTGCTGGACTCTGGACGGCTCTGAACACAGTCTATGCTTGTCTTTGCCTCGTGTGCCCTATTTTGTGTATTTGGGGGTCCCTGTCCAAAGTGAAGTTTACTTTTCCTGCCTCTCAGTACTTCAGGTCTCTACGTAATCTCTCACCGAATTACCTTGCTTCCAGAAAGGTGAGAAAGTTGAGGCAAAACTTCAAATCCCAACTGGGATATCAGTTTTCATCCCTTCACTGGCCTTTCAGAGACCATAGCTTCTGACCTGATCAAGTCCCACCCTAGTCATACCATCCCGAAGAGTGTCTGATGGGTGGGTAATGAATCAGGCTTCTGGGAGGGGTTTACACCCTTCAGACCTTATACCAGTTGGTCGTCTACAGAGGAGTACCCTGGCCTTGAGTGGAAGCAGCTTTGTACTCACTGAGAACATTGAAAACAATCTAAGGAAACACTGGATAAAGACAAGAAACAAAAGAGAATCATATTTAGTACATAAAGTATTTAGTACCTGCTAAGCACTTTCATGGGCTGCCCAGGTGGCAGTAATATATCTGCCTACCAGTGCAGGAGATGTTAGAGATGCAGGTTAGATTCCTGGGTCAGGAAGTTCCCCTGGAGGAGGGCACAGCAACCCACTCCAGTATTCTTGCCTGGAGAATCCCATGGACAGAGGAGCTTGGAGGGCTACGGTCCATAGGGTCACCGAGTCAGACATGACTGAAGCGACTTAGCATGCACACAAGCTTATCAGCCTATGGGGTGGGTATAATTATTTCCACTCTGCAAATCAGGAAGCTGGGGTATAGAGAGGTTAAGTAACTAGTCCAACGTCACATAAAAGTGCTATAGACTCAGGATTCAAACCTGGGTCTTTCTGAGTTTGATGCTCACGTTGTAAATCATCACGTGTGTGATCTGACTCCTTAGGGACACTGGAGAGGGAAACGGTAGATGTGCCAAATGTGGGGGAAACCATACGAGTTATTTGAAACAAAGAATCAAGCACATTTGTTCCACTAGTGAATATGCTAGGAAAATGCGTACAAATTCTTCTAGATTCTTCTCTTTCAAAGTTTCCCAAATTCTCTGCCTTGGCTCATAACGTAAATAATGGCTCTACAGGGCAAGTTTTGCAAGCTAAAGCATCTTTAAAAGAACTCTGGATGTGTTACAGAAAAGTGATTTTCCAAAAACACACATTCCTTTAAAATTTCTTTCTGAGGGGCAGTCATGAGGCCTCCTGCCTCCATGGCCAAATCCACCACATTAAAGTAAATGAAAACATAACTCACACGGTTAATATGAATTAGCCTTTCCATAACCCTTCGTACCGTCAAAGTACTTTGCCCTGCCGTTGCTGGTTTATATAAACTAAGTGATTCAGTCAGCCAAGCACTAGGAAGAAAGATTTCACTGGGCTTTGATTGAATTAAATGCTCCATCATTCTCTGGCCAATGCTAAAGGTTTTATATGAAATTGAAACAAGAGAAAATGCCTGGGCTAAGACAGTCTGATGACCAAGGAAACATCTGGAATAATATCCTCACTACAGCCAACCAGGAAAATATTCAAGGCCTCCCCCCTCAAGTAGGTAGCTCTGAAGAAGATAATTGGTGGGTCTTTGTTCTTCCCCTTTCTGCAGAGTGAAGGCACCATCCGTTTCCATTTTGTGGCAAGGTTGGCACGTTGGTACCCTGAAGAACAGTGTCTCAATTCGGATTCTCTCATCAGCAGACTCTGAGACAAAGATTTGAGTGTGAATGGTTTATTTGGGAGCACATGCCAGGAAGCTCCGGTAAGACAGTAGAGAATTAAAATATGGAAGACAAGCAACCAGTAACAGGCCCATATTCAAACAGGCAGCCACTGTGGGAGACCAGAGCTTAATCTTGCTTAGGGTGTTAGTGCCTCTGAGTTTCCAGCCTGGTGGGTAAAGAGCTAGGGTATTTACATACCACCTCCCATTATTAGTTGGTTAAGTAAGTGAAAGTATCAGTCGCTCCGTCGTGTCTGACTCTATGTGATCCCATGGACTCTAACCCACCAGGCTCCTCTGTCCATGGGGATTCTCCAGGCAAGAATATTGGAGTGGGTTGCCATGCCCTTCTCCAGGGCATCTTCCCGACCCAGGGATCGAACCCAGGTCTCCTGCATTGCAGGCAGATTCTTTACCGTCTGAGCCACCACGTTATTGGTTAAGAGCTGCTGCATAAGGATATCAAATCCCCAGCAATTTTAGCCTTTCCTCTTGCAGTCAGAGAGAGTCCTGGGGCAAAGTGCCCCAGGTGCCTGGATCAACCTGCACAGAAATGGTAAAGGCAATGCAAGCTTCATTTTGGGGAAGAGTGGTGAGGAAGAAGAGGAGAAAAGGGCAGAGGCAGAGCTGACACATATATTATGCCACTGTCTGGGGCCTATGAAAATGTTTTAATTTTCTTTTAAGATTAGAAAAAGGGATGAACATAATCATTAAAAAGATATAATAAAAATCCAGCTTGTATTATATTTGTCTTTATACCAGCACTGTCACAAAATATAATTTTTAATATTTTTTAATGGAGGAAGGGGTCCATGGAGACTCACAAAAGTCATAGACTGTCCTTGGGCAGAGGAAAAGCTTCAGTTATTTTTCTTGATTTCTGACATATTCTGCCATTTCAAATGGCTCATACTGGTCCAAACCACCCACCTCTCCTGTTCCACTTCTTTCTTCTTTTCTTTCTTTCTCTTCTGCTTCCATGCTCCTGTGTCCCTCCTGCTGTATTTCCCTTTGTGTACCTGTAGTAGACATCAGTTATTTTTGTCTTCCCAGCATCTATTCCCAAATCTTTTGATAAAAACTTCTGAAATGGCTTTTGAGAAGCCAGTATGCCCTACCTGCTCCTGGCCAAGAGATAGATAGACACTTGACATAAATGAGATATTGCTCCTTGGAATTCAACTTCTGAACAGAATAATACAAAAACTAAAATATTACTTCCTGCTCCCCAGGCCCCTGGAGTGTCCTAGTGCCTGTCCTCTCTGAAATCTCATTCTATAGCTCTTCCTTCCATTCTGTAATGTATAGGATAGATATGCATACGAGAGGCATATATATTAATATATTAATACATATAGGCATATGCAATATACACATATGTATAAGAGAGGCATACCATGTTCATAAATTAGAAGACTCAGGATCATAAAAGCCATAAATTCTTTTTGAGTTCATATACCAAACAAAATATGAATGGCTTTTCTTTCCATGAAAATCAATAAGTTCTTTCTAGAATTTCTATTGAAATGCAAAGAGCAAAGAAGAACCAAGCCGCTCTTGAAGAAAAAAATAAATAAATCAGGATGATTTGCTCTGCCAGATGACAAGAATTATTATAAAGCTCTAATTATTAAGGTACAGACAACTAAGGTAAAGATCTAGACAAAAACAACAGGTCAGTTCAGTTCAGCCGCTCAGTTGTGTCTGACTCTTTGCGACCCCATGGACTGCAGCACACCAGACCTCCCTGTCCATCACCACCTCCCAGGGACAAAAACACCAATGATACAGAAAAGAGAACCAGGAAACAAACCTATATATGTACGCATACTTGATTTACGACAAAGATGGCACTGCAGGGAATTAGTAAAATGACTTTTTAGTAAATGGTACTGGGACAATGAGATGTGTGCTGTGCTTAGTTGCTCAGTCATATCTGACTCTTTGTGACCCTATGGACTAATAGACCTCCAGGCTCCTCTGTCCATGTGGATTCTCCAGGCAAGAATACTGGAGTGGGTTGCCATGCCCTCCTCCAAGAGATCTTCCCAACCCACAGATTGAACCCAGGTCTCCAGCATTGCAGGAGGATTCTTTACCATCTGAGCCACCAGGGAAGCCCATGGGGACAATGAGATACCTATATGAAAAAAATGAAGTGGATCCCTACTTCATACTCTACATAAAAATCAATTCCAGATGGATTTAAACCTAAATGTGAAGGCAAAACAATAAATTCTTTAGAGGGTAACATAGGAAAATATCTTCATTATTGTGGAGAAAGGAAATAATAAACACACAGTAATTAATGAAATAGAAATTTGTTAAGAAGGTAGATCTTATGTTAAATGTTCTTATCACAAAAAAGTAGTAGGAAATTTTTAGAGGTGATGGTTACATTTTTGGTAGTGGTTACAGTGACATTTTCACAGATGTATACTTATCTTCAAACTTAAGTTTCAAAACTCAAAACCAAGTTGTGGGAAAGTCTGTGCCTTTTTGGTCTTTCCACTCACCCTTTTCTTGTGAACGTTTTGCATTTCTTGGGTTAAACAAGGCATTAAAAAAAAAAAAAACAACACTGACAATAAAAGAAAAGATGACTAAATAGGACTCAAAATTAAGAACTTCCGTTTATAAAAATTACCTTTAAAAGCATGAAATTATCTTTAAAGATATGGAAATGTAAGCCACTAAGTGGGAGAAAACCCACTTGGAACACATATAACTAACAGAGGACTTGTATCTGGAATATAAAGCACTATAAATGAATAAGAAAAAGACAAAAAAACAAAAAAACAGGCAAGGGACTTGAGCAAGTCATTTAGAGAAGAGGATGGCCAAATGGCCAAAAATACATGAAAAAGTGATCAATTTCATTGCAATGAGGGCAGTGGAAATTGCAACCACAATGAGATGCCAGTGGATGTCTCTGATGAGGAAGATGAAGTGCCTTCAGATCAAGAGAAATTTACTCTTTATTGTATACCTTTCTGCATTAAGTATATTTTACATCACCCTTTTATTTCTTCAGGTTTCAAGAAGGAAATAAAATTACACTGAAATTTGAAGACTGAAATAGAGCAAGAAAACAAGGAAGCAAAGAATAGACGTAACAAGACAAACCCTATTTCCCTGCTGTGGAACAGTGACAGGCACCACCTGATTTATGTTCTTGAGCTCTGACAGCCACACAAAGAGAAACTAATGGCTGACAGACCAAATGACCGAGTAATCCAACAGGTAATTCAGGCTCCCAGACCACTTTTCCTTTTCTGAAAGAAGACTGGTTTAGTGGGAAAATCTGGTTTCCCTTAGCTCGCCGAGGGTCCTGTTGGCCTGGAATGATACCTCACTGACTTGAAATAAACCACTTTGAAATACGTGTATGTTTTAACTCTAGTATTTATGGAGGGGCTAAATTTTTCTATCTTGATGGACCATTCATTCACCGAATATTGACTATGTTTACCATGCGCCAGGGATGGAGTGGTGAACAAAGCAAATTCTCTGCCCTCTTGAAGCTAGCCTCCTAGAAGGAGAAACAGAAAATAAACAAGTATCCAGAATAACACCAGAAATGCAAGTAGAGTTAGGAACAACTGAGGGGGTCCTGCAAGACCTCTTTGAGGAGCTGAGATTTCAGCAGACAGTGGGATGCAATGAGAGCAGGAATCATCATGCTTCATAAAGGGAACAGCAAGCGCAACGGGCCTGAGGTGGTCTGTGTACTGATGGGCTCGAGGCAGTGGTTGTTGTTTCACGGGATTCGATGCTATTTTGCTGTGTTGCTTCCTTCAAAGTGGTAAAGTTACAAGTGGGTTTCATGTCTGTCGTTTGTGTGATGCATTCCTCTAGACGAGCCTCTGTTGAAAGCGGATGTCATCAGCAAACTGCTATGAAAGAACACACTGTCTCCCCTGGTGTCATAGTCATGTCATTCATATCCTGGAATGGCTAACGAGGTGTCTTGTATAAAACTAGTGTCTGGGGATTGTCGGACTAATTCTGGAATGTCTCCAAAGTAAAGAGGTCATCACTAACCACCATCACAAACTGGGGGTCTTCAGCTCCCTCCCATCTCTCCTCTGGGTGTTCAGAGGGTGTATCTTGAAGCTTCAAGACCCCATCCAGGATCACCTGCTGCTCCTATTCCCACAGCGTTCCTTTGGGTTCTGACCTACGCTCTTGTTTCTTCCATACAAAAGCCCTATTTTCTTTTCTTTCACAATGAAACATTGGCTTATTAAAATCTGGAGCTCAAACATTTAGCAACCAAAAAACTGGTTTCCCTTTCCTTCAGGGCAGGGAGGGCTTGCTCTTCAAACTCTGCCAGCAATTGATGAGACATTTGCTTTCCATCCTGGAGGTGGAAAGTGTCCTCCCCTCCCAGAGCAGATTGTGTCCCACTAATGGGACAAAGGAAAGGGAGGAGAAACAGTTGTCAACATGTAAAAGCAGGTGGAACGATCAGTTCCTGCTACCTGTTCTTCTGCTCATGATTTGTGTCTCCAGTATCCTGAGGACATCATTCCTTTCATTAAGCAGACACACCACCCACTCCTGGGGGAGGGACTCCCTGACTCCCTTGGGTGTGTGCATTAGCCTGGGCCCTAGGTGAATTGCTCACACTCTTTGTACTTTGTTTCCCAGGGTGCGATTTCCTCATTATTCTGTCACTCGTTCACCTCTGGGCCATCCTGTGTGTGTTGAGAGGCTCCAATATCACCACACAGGTGTTAACTGAGAATGTGGGAAAACCTTTGCCTCCCAAGCTCCCCGACCCACCTGTCTCTCATAGCTGCTTCTGTCTTCCTTCAACTCATATTTGACTTTCTTGCTATAATCCCTGGGGAGCTCATCGCCTTCTCGGAAAACCCTTCCCATCCCCACCCCCAAGCCAAATGAGCCTGTCTACATGGGCTTTGAACTACGCACATGTGGAGACAGGATTCCCACCATCCTCCCCAAGAGAAGTAACCAGGTTATTTCTAACCTGAACCACCTTGGTGTTCTCTCTTCCACTTCTTCTCCATATTTTGTTGAAGGGTCAGGACTTACATGGGAAACTTTCAGTAATGACCATTTTCCTCTTGCCATACTGTCCCTCCAGTAGCTCAGCAGTAAAGAATTCGCTCCAGTCCATGGGGTTGCAAAGAGTCGGACATGACTGAGTGACTGAACTGAACTGAAAGAATTCGCCTGCAATGCAGGAGATGCAAGAGACATGGGTTCAATCCCTAGGTTGGGAAGATCCCCTGAAGCCTCAAGGGCATGGTAACCCACTCTAGTATTCTTGCCTGGGAAATCCCATGGGCAGAGGAACCTGGCGGGCTACAGTCCATAGGGTCACAAAGAGTCAGACACGACTGAAGCAACTAAGCACGCATGCACATACAGTCCTCATATTTGTACCTCAATTGGTCCCCTTCTTGCAGCTCCAGGCACCTTACTATGGCAACATAATTTAATCAGAACCCTGCTGTACTGAACAGCAGTGGTGATTAATTGATACTCTTCCTGGAGCTTGGGTCCAAGGCCACTTGTGCCCTTGATCCAGTAGCTCACCTTTGCTTTGCTTATCCTTCAGCACAGATGGCGGGTAACGAAGGTTCCCCATCAAACCTAATGGCATCTCTCCTGGTGGAATTAAGCAAACAGTAAAAGCATCACACTAAGTCTCTTGCTACTTCTACTCAGGGGAAGGTGTTCCTACCTGTTGTACATGGTAAGAGGAGAGTGGGGCAGGCAATGGAAAGGATGACCCTCTTTCCTGAAGGCAGAAGAATATGTGAAGTCCTATGAAGTTCCTGATCCAGTGTGACTAGGGTAGTGAGTCTCAAGAAAGAATATGCATTAGAACTTTTTGGTGGTGGTGGTTTAGTCACTAAGTCATGTCTGACTTTTTGTGACCCCATGGACTATAGCCCGCCAGGCTTCTCTGTCCATGGGATTGCCCAGGCAAGAATATTAGTGTGGGTTGACATTTCCTTCTCCAGGGGACCTTACCAACCCAGAGATCAAACCCATGTTTCCTGCTTGACAGGCGGACTCTGTACCACTGTGCCACCTGGGAAGTCAGAAATCTTTGGAATCTGGTAAAAATGCAGATTTCAGGGATCCACTGACAGATTATGAAACTCAAGCATAGAGATTAAATAATTGCAAACTTTACAGTGACTGTGGTTTTCATTCTGTCTTCCCTCTGATGGATAAGGATAAGAAGACCTGACATCAGTCAAGTCTGATGCGAAGACCTGACTCATTGGAAAAGACCCTGATGCTGGGAAAGATTGAAGGCAGGAGGAGAAGGGGATGATAGAGGATGAGAAAGTTGGATGGCATCACCGACTCGATGGACATGAGTTTGAGCAAGCTCTGGGAGTTGGTGATGGACAGGGAAGCTTGGCGTGCTGCAGTCTATGGGGTCACAAAGAGTTGGACACGACTGAGCAACTGAACTGAACTGAAACTTTACAGTAAGTTAACAGTATAATAATACTATCTCTATTTAATTCTTTTAAACATATTTATTTTATATTCTAAATTTGATGCTTTTATTATCTGCAGTTTTTAAGAGACCAAATCTGCTGTTGGTTGATTCTCCTGACTATGGCTCATGGAGTTTTTTTTGAGCACTTGTTTTATAATTTGAAATTATGAGTTTGTACTGTATGGGCTACATCTGTGGGTGCCCTGTAAGGCTTTAAGTTGGGGTAGGAGGAATCTCTGAAAAAGGGTTTTAGTGTTGCTTCTTTCCAGATGTCTCAGAGATGTTTCCTACCAAGGATCACTTTTTATTAATTTCTTGATTGGAGTCTCCTGGGATAAATTTGAACCTGGACCTTGTATGTAGAAACCCCAGGGATGCAAATTCCCCAAGGAGACTATTTTCCATTCAGAGGAGAGTTGAGAGAGATTTAAGCTTGTTGGTAGGCTTCCCTTGTGACTCAGCTGGTAAAGAATCCTCCTGCAATGCGGGATATCTGGGTTTGATCCCTGGGCTGGGAATATCCCCTGGAGAAGGGAATGGCTATCCACTCCAGTATTCTGGCCTGGAGAATTCCATGGACTATACAGTCCATGGGGTCACAAAGAGTAGGACATGACTGAGCGACTTTCACTTTCACTTTTAAGCTTGTTGGTCACTTTCCTTTGGTGCTAAGTAGACTTTCCAGTTCACTGTTTGTATTAGGGTTCTCCACAGAAGCAGAACCAATAGAACGTGTATATATGTAGACAGAGATTTATTTTAAGGAGTCGGTTCATGTGATTATGGAAGCTTAGGAAGCCCAGAATCTGCAGGGTAGGCTGGCAGACCTAGGGACCCAGGGACAGGTTGCAGTTCAAGTCCAAAGGTGACCTGCTGGTAGAATTCCTTCTTGCTTATGGAGATCAACCTTTGTCCTTAAATTAAGGGCATCAACTGATTGGACAAGGCTCACTCATATTATGCTTTACTCAATATCCACTGATTTAAATGTTGATCTCATCCAAAAAGCATCTTCACATATACATCCAAATCATATTTGACTGCATATCCTGGCACTGTGGACCCAGCCAAGGTGACACATAAAATTAACCATCAAATCATTTCAGTAAGTGTGGGATATCTGAGGATCCTGGTTTTATGCAAGGGTCTCACTTCTAACTTTCTGCCTCACACAGGCCCCCAAACTTCATCTCTTACCCTGCAGAAAATTAGTCTATTTTTAGGCCCAGGTTTCTGAGTTCCATTTAGGATGACCTAATTCTCAAACCCTGAATTTTCATCTGGAAGCCTATTATTGCTCTCATTAACTTACTCTTCTCACTTGATGTTCTTGAGAAAACCAGCTCTTTAATGATGTGTAGGGATTGTGGAGTGTATTCCCTTGGCCCACAGATCTCAGACCGAGTGATTTGGTAATGGATTTTAGCACCTGCAATTCACACAGTCTTCACTTGATATACTAAAAGAAATTCAAGTTAAAATGTTGTCAGCTCATAAAGCAATATGATCTGAGACCAGTTGATTTGGGTATCATGCGAGCTCTAGCTTTATGAAACCATGACCATAGATTAATCCAGAACTCACTGCAGAATGTGTATACCATAGTCATTTTAAATGACCCAATGGGTACATCTTGTATTAATGCTACTGATGCTGATAAAGCCACAATTTATGAAGCATGTATTGTTGGGCATTGTGCTAGGCACTGTGCTTAGCATTTTTACAAAAGTTATTTCCTTTGAAACTCATGGATCCAGGAGCTCCAAGGAACCAGGATCTGTTAGAAATAGGTACTGCTGTTACCACCTTACAGATGGAAAATAACCAAAGCTTGGAGAGGCTGCCTTAGTAGTTAACTTTATATTGCAATATTGCTATGTAACAAACAATTCCACAATCTCAGTGGAGTTCAATAACAAGCACAGGTTGTTATGTTTTCTGTTTAGTAAACTGTACTTACTTCAACCTACAGTGTGGATTCAGTTCTCATGAATTAACCCCTTTGAAACCCCAAGCGTCTTAATTCCAGTTCCCTAGAAGCAGAGCCTGAGATGGGGATTCTTGCACAGGTTACTTATTGGGGGAAAGCCCTCAGGGAAAGGAGAGTAAAGGAAGAAGGAGGAGAACTAATCTGAGATGGGGTCTCAGCTGGAGTTCACTCTAATCTGATCCCCTGATCTTTGATCTGGAAAGTGAACTGAACCACAGAATTTGCCCCACCTGGCAACAAGAGGGCTGGGGTTTTGTAACTCTGTGTTGGTCAGCCAATGGCTGTAAACGGCCCAAGAGTTGTGATGGTGGGGATCTATAACTTCCACTGGCCTGTAAAACCCTATCGAAATGATGTGCAGTCCTCCTGCAGCCACACTGTATCCAAGAGAAAGTTAACATGCTTCCACTATGCAGGGAGAACATCAGAACATCTGCAGTCTGTGGCTGTGAGACACTGAAACCCTTTAGAGAGTTGGGAGAACATCAGGAATAAAAAGTTGTGTCTGAGATAACTTGAGTGAAGCCTTGCCTGAAGGTGGAGGAGATTTTACACCAAATGGTTCCTTTCTCAAGATTTGAAATGTTTTAATAAAGTGTATTACTATGAGAAATCCCTTTTCCTTATTACACAATCAAAAGCCACGTGCTATGTGCTATTTCTGAGATTTCTGCTTCCACCTCTATCTCTCAACTCCTTGTAAGAAAACCTTAGTTCTCTGACAATAAAAGATAAGAAAGAGAAATTAAGAAAACAATCTCATTCACCATCACATCAAAAAGAATAAAATACTCAAGAATAAACCTACTTAAGGAGGAAAAAGACCTGTATTCCAAACTATAAGATGCTGATGAGAGAAACTGAAGACACAAACAGATGGAAAACTATACTGTGCTCTTGGATTATAAGAATCAATATTGCCCAAATGACTATCCTACCCCAGGCTATCTACAGATTCAATGCAATCCCCATCAAATTACCAATGATATGTTTCATCGAAGAAGAACAAACATTTTAAAAAATTGGCATGGACAAATAAAAGACCCCAAACAGCCAAAGCACTCTTGAGGAAAAAAAAGGAAGTTGGGGGAATCAGGCTCCCTGACACCAGACTATACTACAAAGCTATAGTAATCAAAACTGTATGATACTGACACAAACATAGAAATATAGATCAGAACAGGATAGAAAGCCCAGAAACAAACCCACAGACCTGTGATCAATTAATCTAAAACAAAGGAGGCAAGACTATTCAATGGAGAAAAGACAGTCTCTTGAATAAGTGGTGCTGTGAAAACTGGATAGCTACACGAAAAAAAAAATGAAATTAGAACATTCTTTAACATCATACCAAAAATAAACTCAAAATGGATTAAAGACCTAAATGTAAGATCAGATACTATAAAACTCCTAGAGGAAAAGATAGGCAGGACACTCTTTGATATAAATTACAGCAATATCATTTTGGATCTGTCTCCTAGAGTAATGTAAATAAAGTCAAAGTCAACAAATGTGACCTAATTAAGCTTACATGCTTTTGCACAGCAACGGAAACCATAAACAAAATGAAAAGACAATCCACAGAATGGGAAAAAATATTTGCAAATGATGCGACTGACAAGGGATTAATCTCCAAGATATATAAACAGTTCATATCAAAAAAACAATTCAAATCAAATCAAACAAATCAAAAAATGGGCAGAAGATCTAAATAGACATTTCTCCAAAGAAGACACACAAACGGTCAACAGGCACATGAAAAGATGTTCATCACTGCTAATTTTTAGAGAAACGTGCATCAAAACTACCATGAGATATCACCTCACACTAGTCTAAATGGCCGTCATCAAAAAGTCTACAAACAATGCTGGAGAGGGTGTGGAGAAACGGGAACCCTCTTGCACTGTTGGGAATGTAAACTGATGCAGCCACTATGGAGAACAGAATGGAGGTTCCTTTAAAAACTAAAAATAGAGCTACCATATGATCTAGAAATTCTACTTCTGGGCATATATCTGGAAAAAAAAACATAATTTGAAAAGATACATGCATCCCACTTTTCACTGCAGCACTATTTACAATAGCCAAGACATGAAAGCAACCTATATGTCCATCAACTGATGAACGGATAAAAAAGATGGGGTATACATACCCAATGGAATACTACTCAGCCATAAAAAAGAATGAAATAATGCCATTTGCAGCAACATGAGTGGACCTACAGATTATCATACTAAGTGAAGTTAGCCAGACAGAGAAAGATAAGTATCATATGATATAACTTATATGTGGAATCTAAAAAAGTGATACAAATGAACTTATTTCCAAAATAGAAAGAGACTCACAGACATAGAAAACAAACTTATGGTTACCAAAGGGGAAAGATGAGGGGAGGGATAAATTAAGAGGTTGAGATTAACATGTATAAACTACTATGCATAAAACAGACAACTAACAAGGACTGTATATATGACAAGTATAGTATAGCAAACTATATTCAATATTTTGTAATAACCTATAAGGGAAGAGAATCTGAAGAAGAATTGTGTGTGTGTGTGTGTGTGTGTGAGTGTGTGTGTTCGGTCGTGTCCGACTCTCTGAAACCCCATGGACTGTAGCCCCCAAGGTTCCTCTGTCCATGGAATTCTCCAGACAAGAATACTGGAGTGGGTAGCCATTTCCTTTTCCAGGGAATCTTCCTGACACAGGAATCGAACCCAGGTCTCCTACATTGCAGGCAAATTCTTTACCGTCTGAGCCACAAGGGAAGCCCTATATATATATGTATGTATACACACACACATATACATATATATATTCACACACACATGTATATATATATATATATGAACCACTGTGCTATACATTTGAAACTACCATGATATTATAAATCAACTATACTTCAATTAAAAATTTAAAAAAGAACAGTACTCAGATTCCAGCAGCGCAAAGAATTATTCTTGAATTATTCCTTCTATCACACCAAATTAGCTCCACAGACTAAGGAAGGAGGCTACCTATCATTTGGGAGTTGTTGGCTGTGAATCCAAGCGATGTGGTGACACCCTGTTTAAATAAAATTGGTTGGAATCCACAAACTGGTATGAGTTGGGTGGAGTCAAAA
The DNA here is from genome assembly GCF_054371585.1 of Giraffa tippelskirchi. Lineage (NCBI taxonomy): Eukaryota > Metazoa > Chordata > Mammalia > Artiodactyla > Giraffidae > Giraffa > Giraffa tippelskirchi. The sequence continues at coordinate 13,104,515 of NC_137283.1, read as the reverse complement.
ATATCTGGATTAATTTAAAACAAAACAGAAAAACCTTAGTTCTGACCCACATGGTGGCATTCTTGGGTTGCTATGTAACTTGCTTCATCATTCTCACACTTGCAATCTCTTCTCGCTTCCAGCCTGATCATGAAATACTAACACCATCACATCTTTAATAAAATCCTCCTGCTGAATATCTAAATCCCCTTTCTGGCCTTTCTCGCTGTCTGTGGTTTGACCCAAGCTGCCCTCCCCACTCTCTTTCCCTTTGAATCCCATCCCTTCCTCCTCTGCTTCACTCCTGATCACATTCACTGGCGTCTTCTCAGCCCAATTTATGGCAGGCAGGAAGCCAGGGTATCTATAAGCAAGCCAATAAGCCCCAGGAGATACTGCTGCCCGCAGGTGAGAGGTCCTATGTGTTGGGAGGGGACCGAAGGGTTACCTTGAAATGTGAGACAATACAGGGAAAGGGAAGAAGCAGTCTTTAAGGCAAACACCCTAGGCTACTCTTGAGGGTATGGAAAGGTGTGGGCTTTGGGAGATGAGCTCAGAGCCTTGCTAGGCTGGAGGCAGAGCAGAGCTGAATCCCAAGTGTTTCAACACTGCAGAGCCGAGCCAGGCAGGGAGACAAGCAGCAGGGTGAGTTCACCTCAAGGGCCTGGAAGCAGGCAGCTCCCAGTCCAGTCCAGTCAGGCCAGTTATGCCAGCTGTTCCCATGGGGCGCATGCTGCTTCTCACTGAGAGGAAGCTGCTCACTCTCCAGGTTAAAGCAGCATTCTTGATCTGGGCAGGTAAGGCTGCCAGGCATGTGCTGCTTCCCAGAGTAAGGTAGGGTCCTGTAAGCCCTTCTGGCTGGCGACGCCAGCCTGAGCTCCAGGCCTTCGAGGCTGAGGGACACTCAGCTCTAACAGTCTTTTACTTCTCTAAGTTATTATTAATAGTTTCCATTTCTTGGGAATAACATTACTTAGTTCATAGATGGGATGTCTAAGTGAAAAACCATATATGCTGCATGCCTAGCACAACATTTAGCTCACAGTGGGTGCTCAACTAGTCTTTAATCTTTTCGTATCTCTGTCACATTTTCTTCCACAAGAAGCACTTCTCCCCTTCCTCGGGGAGTGAACCTCTGTGCTAGTTACGCCTCCCCAGGACCTCCTGGGCTGCCCCCACACCAACTATATTTTCTTAGCACCCACCCTATATGCCTGGTCTTATCACAAAATAACAAGTAGCACCGATTCCAACAATTTCTTAACTGTAGTTTACATCCGCACCTTCTCCCTACCCTGTGGTGTTATGCTATTTACCAGTGATGCAGAAATACTTCTTACATGATTTTTTAAAATATTTATTTATTAATTGATTTTTTATTTATTAATTGATTTTTGGTTGTGATCAGTTGCCATGCCGGATCTTTTGTTGCGGCAAATGGACTCTCTAGCTGTGGCGCATAAGCTCTCTAGTTGTGGTCCACAGGCTTAGCTGCTCCACCACATGTGGGATCCCACTTTCTTGACCAGGGATTGAACATGTGTCCCCTGCATTGCAAGGCAGACTCAACCACTGACCATCAGGGAAGCCCATTCTTGTCCAATTTGACTCCTTCAAATGTTAGAACTGATTCTTGGGCTGAATTAAACCAGCCCATCTTGATGTCTTGAGCTTGGAGAGTGGTTAATAACATCATTTTTCTCTCAATAAAAGGAAAGAATTTGCACCCTCCTCTGAATTTTTGCAAATTGGAAATTTCAGACTATGTTGGCTGAATACAGATTTGCAAAGTTTTTCTCTTTTATCTCAAGTCCAACTGTCAGAGCACGGTTGAAAGGTTCAGCCGACATGGTTTGTTTTTCATAATGAAAATGTGTCTTACGAGATGTTTGCCTGTTGGGAAAAAAAGTCGTGAAAGCCCAAGAGTTAAACTCTGCCAGTGTGGCCACAGCTCCATGCCTGTGTTGCATCTTCTTCTGTCCTTGAACAGGTGATAATATGGGTGGTGGGGGAAGAAAGGAAGCTAACACAGTCACATTTTAAAAGTAAGCCTTGCTTTGGCCGTGAGAACTGGAAACTATGAAGATCAGAGCAAGTCCATATTCCAAATCTTCAATGGATCATGTCCTTTGAACATGAAAGCCCCAACTTGGGCTCCCCAAGGCGTGGAATCACTTAAGCGATGGTCACCCTAGACCCAAGTCCAGCTGTGAATAAAATCAAAGATTTCAAGGCTCAGATCTTTATGAGAATGGAACATTTGACTACACCGTATATTCCCAAAAATACGATGAGGACTGGAAGTGGGAGGAGACCTAGTGGCTTGGTTTTCCTCCTTTGCCATCCAGGGCTGTGTCCCTTCCTTGTTGTCCACTGTAGGAATATCTGTGCAATGTCACTCCAGTTGAAAAAAAGGGGGGGGGGCGCCCAGCTGTTAGATCTTTTGCCGCTACTTCTCAATTTTTTTTTTAAAAGAATGTGTTTTGGAAACAAGAGTTTTAGAAATATTTATGCACAGACTCTTCCGTCTTTTGTCTCATCTCCTCACCTCTGGATGAAATAGGTTTGGGGTACAATGTACAGAAGAATGAGATCCATTTGCCTTCTTACCTTCTGCAGGCTTCTAGATTCCATGATTGGAGCTACTCCCTGGTGGCTCAGACAGTAAAGAATCTGCCTGCGATGCAGGAGACCTAGGTTCGATTCCTGGGCCAGGAAGATCCCCTGCAGAAGAGAATGGCTACCCACCCCAGTATTACTGCCTGGAGAATCCCATGGACAGAGGAGCCTGGCAGACTATAGTCCATGGGGTCGCCAAGGGTCGAACATAACTGAGCAACCAATACTTTCTTTTTTTTTTTGCCACTATCACCTCCAGACTCGGAGACCAGTCCTTTCCAGATCCTAAGATATTTAAACGGTTCTAGGCCAGGTGTCCTGCTTTACCCACATGAGACTTATGCTGGCCATTCCTTGTCCTGGAGGCATCCCTTTGAGTTTTGGGTTTTCTTTTTTTTTCTTCTTTTGAATCAGGCTGATGTTTTATACTCTACTTCCGGCTTTGGCTTTCCTTCTTCCCCACCCTGCCTTAGTTCCTTGGGAACTTTCCTGTTCTTACTCATCCTCTGCCACCTTCGTGACTCCCTCCTGTCTTCCCACACTTCTCCCATTCAATCTCCCACCAAGACACTTGCTACTCATTCATTCTCTGCCTGGATATCCTGTCCTTCTACCGCCTGTCTGAGCTGTATGCTGCATCCTTTGGGGCCTTTCTAGCTCTCTGCCAGCCTTGTGATATATTTCCAGTGCGTACAGTGTCTCACTAGTCTGTCCTTCCAGACCCCGGGATCCAGCTGGATAAAAGGCTATGACTGAGTCTCAGTGAATCAGCCATAGCTTGCTGTTCTGGATCAGCAACTATAAATACGGGTCTGGAACTCTAGTCACGTTTTGACAAAGTTACATTCCTGCGTTTACTGGAAATACAATGGTTATGGAGGACCTGGGTTTGTGTCTTAGCTTCACCTTTCATCTTCCAGGGCCTTCTGGCCAAATCTCTTCCGCTTATTTTCCTTATCTATGAAATGGGACCCCGAAGGCTCTTCCAACTTTGAAGTGCCTTGATTCCTGTATACTTTCATCTGAGGTGATTCTGCTTTCAAAGGTGCATGAGCTCCTCATGAGACTCATTAGTTTGGGTGGACAGAGCTGACGTCCTATACTTGGTCTTATCTAAAACTCGGTTTAAAACTTAACTATCTTCTTTTCCCAATGGCATTTTATTCTATATTGCTTTGCTTAGAGTCTCATCAAATAATTCGACAAGTACTTATTATATATTGGCATAGAGGAAGAATGACTTTGAGAATGAAATGAGACACTTGTACATGAGTGTCTTCCTCCTGAACTGAGATAAAATGACCCAAACTGCATCTGGGGACCACCCTAAAGCAGCCAGGGCTTCCGGTGTTCCTGCCCCTGCTGTGCCTCTCTCAGACCTAGGGCAGGGAATTTCAAGAGTCTTCCTAGGGATGCATTTTCTCTCCTTACAGAGGAAGAAAATAAAATCCACCTATACCTTGGGAAAGATCATAAACACCAGGGTCTTTAAAAGAGTAACTCTGAGCTGACCCAACCAAGACAGGCTCTTCTCCATGTTTATCCTGAGAATTCAGCATCTCATTTCTCTAGCAATTCAAAACCCACATATTGCTCGTCTACCTTATTGAACCTGAAAATAACAACTTCATGAGACAGGCAAGGCAAATATATGTATGTATATATATTCCTGTTCCCATTTTTCATATAAGAAATCTGAAGCTCAGAAAGATTGTGTGACTTGTTCAAGTCACTCTCCCAATGCCTGATCCCATGTCATCTCTCTTCCCTTCATTATCTTTTTTTAACGTGAGAATGTGTGTCTGCCTGTTCAGCTGTAGCCTGAGCCTTGCTTTGCAGTGATGACCAAAGAACCTCTTCAGACAGTTCCATAGATCATTTTCAGGCAGCTGTGGAGAGGACAATGAACACGCCCTACCAGCTCAGGGTGCAGAGCAGCCAGCAAGATCCAGTATTATACATGGCCATGGAGCCGGAAGCCCTAGATCCAGTCCTCCTGGTGGTATGACAGATGACTTCACAGCTCCAAAAATATTTTCAGTCAGTTTCTCATAAGCTCCAGTTGTCTAAAGCTTCCAGAAGCATTTATGAGGTAGGGAGAGGGGTGGCAATGGGGTGCTTATTGCTGCTCTGCTTTCAACAAAATTATAAAATGAGACTTTCAATTTGCTACTTCTCTAAGCAGCTCGACCAGAACATGTGGGTGGGTTGATAAGGTCTTCCTTTCCTCTCCTCTACTTTTTAACAGGAGAGTAATTCTGGGGAAGAACCAAATGCTGCAATTACTTGGCAAGTAAGAGGGGGCCAGCCATGTATCTAATTATTAAGCCTCACATGTGTGCCTGCTTACTTCCTGATGTGTAAACAGCAAGAGAGTCCTATGTATGGGAACAAAGTTCAGGTAAGCTCACAGACACGCCCATGCACTGCTCCTCTCAGGAGGACCCTGTGGTTGGCTCCCCAAATAAACATAGCAGGGCTGAGCCTTTAAGAGCTGGAGTGGGGAGATGGCCCTCCCCATCGTGGGAATCTGCTGATGGGAAAAAGACTCTCTGCTCTTAGCATGTCAGAGAAGAGAAGGCCCCTCAGGAGACCTGCTGCAGCCTCCTGGTTGTAGCAAGAGGAAACCAGAGACCAGAGAGAGGCGTGCAGAGCACCAGGGCCAGACACAGCCCTTGGGTGGCTGGTCTTGCTTTTCCTCCCAAGGCAAGGCCACCAAGGCAGCACAGGTCTCCAGAGCCTCCACACCTGCCGGGCGTCTGAGTAAGGGGGAGCATTCCACGGATGCCTCCTGGAGTCCAAGTGCTGAGAGCTCAGGCAGGAGGAAAAGGAATGCAGGAACAGACAGGGCAGACTGTGCAGAACACAAACAACACTCAGCTGATCCCCATAGCCTCTATTCTGAGAGAGAGAGAGAGAGAAACAGAGAGAGCATTAGCTAGCTATCCAGGCTGACTCCTAAGTAACTAGGAAACCCAAAAGAACTAGGACAGTACTTGGCTTGCTGATAGGGGTAGCATGCTGTGAGCCCTGTCAGGTGAGACAGAGAGAGTGTGTGTGTGTGCACCTTTACAAAAGCAGACAAAGTCCCAAGATGCAGTGACAACCTTCCTTTAAGTGGGCAGAAACTCCAGGTGACTCCACAGGGCCATGGATGCTCTGGGGGACACTGGAATCTTTGCGGCTGTACTTTGAAGGGGCCATCAGTGTACAGGGAAAATTTCAGAGGTGGTTTTGACTTCATGAAGCATTTAAAAGTTCCTTAGAAACCCATCATAGCAATGAGCAGTCTCTGCTAAAGATGTTTTTGAAAAATGGAGTATTTCCTGACATATCGATAAATGAGGAGGTCACAGTCATCAGTGATACCAGCCCCCCGGGGCAACCAGGAAGAACAATATCTGCCATCCAGAAGCCGCTGGGCTGTAGCCACTCCCTAAGGTGAGCACTAAGGGGAAATGCAGGATGCTGGCCCAGGATAGCTGAGATGCATATGAAAGGAATGATTTCAGTGAGCTCAGGCTCTTGCACCTTCCCAAACATAGAAAAGTGCTAAATTCCTTGAGATACCTGGTTTTAATTCACAAAAATACTTTTGATATTCAGATTACCTGCCCTTTGTTACAAACTACTATACAACCTGACTCCTCACCCCACCCCCAGCCCCCCCCCCCCCGCCTCCTAGGAGCAATTCTCTCAGGGTCACTTGAGATGCTGTTTCCAGGCTTGAAGTCCTAAAAGTTCCCACCTAATAAAACATAACTCTCAACTTCCAGGTTGGACTGTTTTCCAAGTTGACATTTTGTAGAGAGAAATGTGTGCGCCCAAGTCCTCGGACCTCACTGCCACATCTGTCCAGCTGTCTAGCGTCAGCCCCAGCTCAGCACTCCTGCCACACTTGGTTATCTTGGGAGGCTGCACCAAGAGGTTTTTCTGGTTTACTTTGCTTTCCTGAATGGGTTGGTATTTCAATTAATTCTCATTTATCTTTCTTTGAAATGTGCCATTGCTTTTCCTCTGTTTTTACCCTCTGGGTTGACTTTTGGCTTTGGCAAAAGCAGGACACTGAAAAACAAATTGTAAAAACTGGGAAATCTCTCAGCTCCAACATCAAAAATCTTAAAGTTGTACATATGGTATAAGCCTGGGTCTTTAGTTTTAATTAGATCAGAAAGACTGCAGACTTTGGAGCTGGACAGATGTGCAGGCAAATCCTGTGTTTGATATTTATATCCAGGTTCCTTTAGGCAAGTTCCCTCGCCTCTCTGCCCCTCAGTTTTCTCATCTGTAGAGCAGAGATCACAGTGCCATCCTTATTAGGTTGCCTGAGGATTAGATCAGGCAGTCATATACAGCAGGCAGCACATGGTAGCTATTCAACAAATGCCACTTCCTTCTCCAGCTGTCCCCTTGTCCTCCATGTCCCTGTCAGCAGCTGCCACCCCAGACATGGCTCACATGGCTGCCATCCATCTTCATAAAAAGCCTGACGATGGGGGTTCTTTTAGGGAAACATGAAGGGAAGGGGTAGTCAGGAGCTATGAGCATCTGTTAATCCAAGCATTTTAACAGATTTCCTTTGAACAGAGAACACCCCTATCATATACCACATACATGGGAGTTTTCATTTTCCGTGGAGAGGCATTTTGGTTAAATGTGAGCCTCTGGAATCAAGCAAGCCTGAGATCCTATGCCAGCTCAGTCATTTACTAGCTGTGTGACATGGGGAGGTTATGTAACTCTCAAAACCTCAGTACCCTCATTTGTGAAAGAGAGGAAGCAAACTGTATCTCACAGAATTGGTTGTTATGCTGATTAAATGAAATAATACTTACTGGGCAATGTTTCCATTATCTGCTACTACACAGCACACCTTCCTAAAACTGAACGACTTAAAAAAAAACAGTTAATGATTTCTCACGATTCTGCAGCCTAAGCTGGGTTCAGTTGGGTGGCTCTTCTGTTCCAGGTCATGTCCATGGGGCTGAAACATCCAAAATGGCTTCTTCACGCCCATGTCTCACACCCCATGGTGGCTGGAACAGCTGTGGACGATCCAGCAGCCAGCTAGCTAGCGAGTGCTCTTTCTCTCTCTCTGCCCCTCCCCCTACCATTTGGAAACCTGGGCTTTCTTTCCACATAGTAGTCTCAGAGCAGATGGGCTTCCTATTTGGCAGCTGGCTCCTGAGAGAGAAGCAAAAACTGCCAGACTTCCTAAAAGTTAGGTCTATCACTGGCACAGCGTCATTTCCATTACATTGTGTTGGTCACAGCGACTCAAAGGGCCAGCACAGATTCAGTGGGAGGGGGAATGAGCCCCATACCATCCAGTGAGGAACAACACCTGCCTACAGGATGGAAAGGACTTGATGGTCGCCATATTTGGGGACCAGCTACAATAAGCCTGGAGTCCAGTGCCTGGAACAGAATTCAGTTTTAAAAATGCTCTCTTGAGATCTCTGCACATATCAGAAAATGAAACATAGACTCCACACCTAAAATTTCAGGAGATCTTGTGGGTCCTTCAGATGGATGAACAAGAAATAATTCCAAGCAGGCATTCCCATCTGAAGCCTCAAGAGTGCCAGGTTCCTCCTCACTCGTTACATGTATGCCTTGGGCTTTATGTAAATAGCCTTCTCAGAGTGTTGTAAGCAGTGCAGAGGTCCTATTAATAGAGATTAACACAAATTAATGCAACCAATCCTAGGGAAAAGGTGGTTCTTGCAACACAGAGCAGAACGTGAAAACCCATTTTAAAGACTTATGGCTGGAGATGTTTCATAGTAACTACAAAAAAAACCCACTTGGGAGAGACTTCTACTACAATAAGGAATAGTTTCATGTCTCTGTGATCCTGTGAACCATCAGACAGAGAATACTGTTGCACCAAGGTGGAGGTGAGGAGAATATGGATATTTTCATTAATTAGACTTCATAGCAAACGACACAGGCAGAGCCTTCACAAATGCCAGGTCAAGTATTTCTCATGAAAGATTAGGTTTTCTCCACCACCATCCCCTACCCCACACAAGTGAGCAAAGTTATATAATATTCTTCTTAAATAAGAATGGAATAGAGGACAAAGCAAGGAAAGAAACGGTTGGTGTGGATGTTCAGGCCCAAAGATGGAGACTAAGAAAAATTTCACTAATTTTGGAGAAATTCAGAAAACAGACATACCCACCAGATGAAATTACCAGGTTTTGCTCCCACAGCTTGAAAGTGTTAGTCACTCAGTTGTGTCCGACTCTTTGTGACCCCATGGACTGTAGCCTACCAGGTTCCTCCTACCACGGAATCTCCAGGCAAGAATACTGAAGTGGGTTGCCATTTGCTACTCCAGGGGATCTTTCCAACCCAGGGATCAAACCCGGGTCTCCCATATTGCAGGCAGATTCTTTACCATCTGAGCCACCAGGGAAGCCCCAGAGCTTATACCAGTATATTTAACTACAGGAGGAAATAAGGCTTCAAGACAATATAAAATCCTGCCTTTTGAAGTCAGGCAAAGTTTAAAGTTTGTAGAGTCAGGGAGGAGATTATATCTGTGTTGTATGTTCTGTGTTTGGACCCTGGGCAGATTTAAATGCATCTGGTGACACAGTCTGTGGTCAGGGTGCAACTGAAGTAGGCAAACTTTGCTTAGGTTCTTTTTGCTCCTTTTAATCACCCATTGTGCTTCTGAGTTGCCCTTTTGTGCTTCTGGGTTGCCTGTTTGTCTCCCTATTCCCTAATGCCTAGCGCCCTCATGGTGCAGGGTCTCTTCTCTCATACCACAACAATTTACACAAGAAGAGGAAAAAAAATTTTTTTAATCTGCTGGGAAAAGAATTTCTTTTAGGGAGGAAACTGTCTTTATGTAGGAAATACCTTGACAGGCTGTTGAAGGATGGAACGGAATACCCTGAGGACACGGTCTGGGAGAAGGTACCGAAACAAAAAAGAAGGCTGAAGTGACCCACGCTGGAAACCAACAGGAGATAGAAATAGGGACAGAGCCCAGAACAGAGCATGGCCAGCAGCTGGCGCTTATGATGGCAGAAATGGCCCGGCGACATTTTTCAACAGTGTTAACTACTACAACATCAGTTCCCAAACTTTCTTGGCTCACAGTACCCTTAGTCTTCCCTATAATTTTTTCTGGTGCCCCTCCCCAACCCCACCAAGGGACAAAAGACATGTAATCATTGTTTTATTAAGCAGTAAACCCAAACAGCTCAATATATCCAAACATGGTAGTGTCTCCTGTTGCACGTTGATTTTCACAAGGTACTTGCTTTTTTATCTCAGCAACCCTGAACATCCAAGATTCACAAAGATAAGATATCATTGAAAGGAATGTAGCACAATCTACTGTTGAAACAGGGAACTACTTTGAGCTGGTAGCTTGTGCAGGGCCCAGCAGATTTTGAATATGACTTTGTTTCTTTTGAAAATGTAGAGGAGCCTACAGCACAGATGTGAGTTTGCTGCAGCCCCCGGGGGTGCTTGGTACTACTGTGTTGGGAAGCATGGACCTACAGAATTCACCTCTCCGTTGCCAGCATTGACTGCCCGATTGTCCTGCTGTCTCTCCCACTTGCAGCAAGTTCTAACACACCTGAAGAGGCCTCGCATCAGTGTCTAAATGGATGAGTACTGAAGATAGTTCATTGAGGTGGGCTGGAGACAGCAGACACAGGTCACAGGAAGAGCAGAAAGTAGAACTAGTTCAGTAGAGGCAGGAGGCCAATGTAAGAAGTGCACCCTTGGATGGGACCTCTGGGTCTTTTAGAAACACCGGGGTGGCATTTCACTTTCTGTAAGATTTGGAATGGAATTTGAGTCAATCTTTGAACAGAAAGACTCCAGTTGGCATTTCTTAAGAATTGAACATCTATTATCTATTGGCAAGGTTTGTAAAATATTTAATATAAATTACCTTGATTACTTAACCTAAAATTGGAAAAACGTGTTACAGGGACAAAAAAAAGTCCTCCCATGGAATATATTTTTTGACAACAAAAATGTGAAGGTGGAGGCCAGCCTTAAAGATTGTCATTTTACATCAATCACCCGATAGTGCCATGCCTAACTGGTAATCTGCCCTTTCATTTAAATGCAGAACATAAGATTTACCACTGCAACTGTTTCTAAGTATACAATTCAGTAAAGTATATCTAATGTATTGTGCATCCAAACTCCAGAACTTTTTCATTGCAAAACTAAAACTCTGTACCCTTTAAACCACTTCCCACTCCCTCCTTCCCCCAGCCTCTGGTGAGCACCATTCTATTTCCATTTCTACAAACCTGACTATTTTAGATACAGTATATGAGTGCAATCATGTAGTATTTGTCCTTCTGTGTCTGACTTATTTCATTTAACATAATGTCCTTAAGGATCATCCTTATGGGTGATACATGACATCCATGGCTTTTCCCTGATAGCTCAGTTGGTAAAGAATCCGCTTGCAATGCAGGAGACCCTGCTCGATTCCTGTGTTGGGAAGATCACTAAAGAAGGGAAAGGCTACCCACTCCAGTATTCTGGCCTGGAGAATTACATGGACTGTATAGTCCATGGGGTTGAAAAGAGTCTGACACGACTGAGTGGCTATCACTTTCATTTTTCATGACATCCATGCTGCAGCAGGTGTCAGAACGTCCTTACCTTTTGAGTCTGAATAATATTTCATTGTCTATATCTACCACATTTTGTTTATCTAGTCATTTATCAATGGACACTCAGGTTGTGTCCACCTCTTGATTATTGTGACTAGTGCTGATATGAACACGGGTGTGGCCTCCCCTCTATTTTTTCCATTGTACTTCCCACTTTATACCGTATTATACAATTTGCATATTTAATGTTTATTGTTTACTGTCTGTTTCCCCTCCCTAGCATGGAAGTTCCATTAGAGTAGGGATTTTTGTCTGGGTCTGACATATAACAGAAACTTACTAAATACTGCTTGTTCATAAAATTAGTATCAGACACTGACCACATACCAGGCTCTGTGCTAGGCTGGAGGAAGCACCAGCAAATAAGATGTGGAACTTACAGTTCAGTGGGGGAATGAAGTAAAATTAACTGATGGGTTCAAATTGGATAAAACAAGCTTCCTTACAAGAAAGTTGGCAGTTCTGCAGCTGACCTTTTCCTTCACGTGGCTCCTCTTGCTTGAGTATCACTATCTCTGTTACTTATGTGTCCTAATGACGAGAATAAGTTATTTCTACCTATGCACTTAAATTCTACTTGATGTGAAGACATTTGAATAATTTAAATTGTGATTGAATGATGATTCTATTTTTATGTTATCTCTGCTGGAACATTTCCACCCACCGATCTGGCTTAATTGGAGAGTATACTGCAGGATTCTCCTAAACATTTTTCATTTAAGATTAATATCCACGTGAAGAAAAGCTTTAAATGTTTTTCTCATCATACCCCCGTAGAATTACTTGGAATATCTCTAAAAAGGAATTATCTGATTTCCAAAACCCAGTTGATAGCTAATATTTTTAATCAGTATTTTTACTTGAACAAAATTCCAGTGTTTCTTAAAATAGCTAGGCATCCTCTTGGGTTGGTGTCCCAGGAGTTTATCTACGAAGAGCTCAGAAATTCTGTTCTGTTCTCTGGGTGTACGTGGCCAGTGTGCTTGATTCCCTTTCCTGGTTCTGCCTGAGCTCATATTAAAATTATTCTTTTTACCCCCTTCTCTCAGTAAATAGAAAGCTTTCCTCGGGGTTTTTTTTTTCTATGAAATAAAAAGGAATCTTTGATTATTCCAGAAAGCACAATCACAGAAAGAACACACAGGACACCAGCTGTTTCAATTGCTATTAAAACCTGGTGAATAGGATTCAAATTTGTGTTGTCCAGATTTGGTAGCCATTAGGCCCAGGTGGCAACTGAGCACTTGACATGTGGCCAGACTGAACTGAGATGTGTTTAAGGTGAAAACACACATCAGATTTACAGATTTCACACACGCACACAAGGAGATGTAAAATACCTTCATAATTTTTATATTAATTACATGTCGAAATTATAGTGTTGTGGATATATTGGTTAAATAAAATATGTTATCAGTTATATGAGTTTCTTTTCACCTTCTTCTTTAATGTGACTACTAGATAACATAGAACTACAGGGCTTGCATTATATTTCTATTGGACAGTGCTGCTCAGATAATCATTTTCTGTGTGTCTGTACATATACACATATTATAAGAGCAAAATCATGGTACTTTCTATTTCATAACCCACATTCTTCACTTATTAATATATTATTGGCATATTTCCATGTCTACAGATATAGTTCTCCAAAATTATTTGTAATAGCCACAATGTTCTAATGTAAAATTAGACTGTAATTTCTTGAACCAATATCCTATTATTAAACAGTGGAATGTTCCCATTCTCCACTGTTAAAAAAAAAAGCATTCTACATAGATAACTAATGAGAATCTACTGCACAGAACAGGGAACTCTACTCGGTGCTCTGTAGTGATCTAAATGGAAGTAAATCTTAAAAAGAGGGGATATATGTTTACATATAACTGATTCACTTTGCTGTACAGCAGAAACTGACACAACATTCTAAAGCAAGTATACTTCAACGAAAATTCTAAAAAACAAGACAAACAAAAACCAAACATCCTTGGACTCACAACTAGGCTTATGTGAATGATTATTTCATTAGACTAATTTTCCAAAAGTGAAATTGCTAAATCAAAAAACACACATTTTTAGGGCTTTTGTTACTAACTAAAAACCATCACGTCCCCTTCTCTAAAAATGCGGTACTAGTTTAAGCTCACCAGCAGGTATTCTTGGGTGCATTTCTTAATAGCTTCCCTTTACTGATTGTTAGGGTTTTAAGAAAAACCTCATTGTCTTCATTTTACTTCTTCTATCATAAGTAAAATGGAAGTGTCCCCCATTTTTATTAACACTCTGTGATTCATCTTTTGTTAAACTAACTTCATGTCTGTAGCCCATACAGATTAATTATATTAGTCCTTGGTCACACACGTTTCATGTGTTTTTATTAGTTTATTTGCCTTTTAATCTTTTGTTATTTTTTGATGTCCAGAGACTTTAATCCTTACATAAGTTTTTAAGATAACTGTCCTTGAGCTGGTATTTAGGAATTCCTTTCATACTTTAAAATGATGTCATTATTCAAGTATAACATCTTCTAGTATATTCTTGTTGACATGTTTTACATTTATTCCCTTACAGCCTATGGAATCTATTTTTTGTGTAGAAATTATGAGGGCTAATTTTCAAAATGTTTAGCCAGATATCCCAATTCCATTTATTAACCAGCTGTCCTTTTCTTCATTTGTTTAAAAAATAAGCTAATGTGGAAGGATTGGGTCCATACAGGGTCAAGTCCATGGAACGTCACAGAAGTAGGTTGGAAAAGGCATGCATTTGAGTCCAGGGTACAGGTGGACAGGGGTCAGGGTAGAAGATCAGGAAGATGGGCACAGGCTACCAGTCTTCTGCACTGATCCCAATCATGAGTGACCTTAGTTGAGTGTATGGTTTTAACCTACTCAGAATCATGTGCCACTTACAAAATCTGAGTAAATTTAAACTGTTTTGCCCCAGAAATATGTGCACACACATCTTTGTACATAATTGCATGAGGTTTGTAGATCCCCTGAAGTCTGTCCAGGAGACTTACTGGGATACACAAACCTCAAGAGGGCTGTTTTCCTTGTGGAAGAGGAGATCAAAGACCTAGAGGTAAGTCATACTCCAGGTAAAGGCAGGTACAGGGTTCTACTCCTCCCTTTATGCGGTCATATTGAATACTCACTCGCCACTCCCCAAACTAAGACTATACTTCTCAGCCTCAAGCCTCTGTTCCTACTGACATCTTGTCTAAAATGGCATTTTCTGCTACAGTGGCTATTCCTGGTTGCCTCTCCAGCATCCATTCTTCACCCTGAAATTTCTATCAGAATCCTAAATTTTCTTCTGTTATATTTTCACTCTAGGAATAGACTCCCACTAAGCAACAGGGATGGATCCTGGCTGACTCAGACCAGCCAGGACACTATATTCTTTGACCACAGTCACTGGTCCAGGAGTGGACATGTGACCTAAGCCATCCACGTGATGGAAATGGAGGCCTCTTGCTTGGGAAAACTGGAGCAGAAGCACTCTCTCTGCCACTAGACACAAAAGGGGAAGCAAAGGCACGCCCTGCTGCTGTCAGCCATCCAACCAACCAGCTTTAGAACAAAGACAGCATCTTGGAAAGCCACGTGAGGAGCAGAGGATATTCCTTAGTGAGATACTGAGCCACCAGATCCATCAACCTTGAGGGCTGCCCCAACTCAGACTTCTGTTACTTGAATCAATAAACTACCCTTGCTGTTTATGTTGAGCATGCTTTTTGTTCCACGTAATGTAAGCTTCCTAACTGACACATGCTGGCCTAGGGAAACCCAGTTGAGACACTACCTTCTCCACACCTTCCACAGTTAAGCCAGCTAGAAGGGATGCCTCCCTCCAATGCATTTCTCCAGCCCTTTGTTCCTCCCTCCCATATTATATGAATACCCCTTACTACACTGGACACAAATTCTAGGTCAGGAACCACAGCTTGGGACATTTCATATCTTCACAACACCTAGCTGGTGTTCAATGATATTTTTTGAAAGTTACACTAGGAATGCCTTACTCCATGACTGGGTCTGGGTCTTCCATTACCACCAAAATAAACAAACAGGGACTTCCCTGATGGCCCAGTAGGTAAGTACGCTCCCAATGCAGGGGGCCTGGGTTTGATTCCTGATTGGGGAATTAGATCTCACATGTTGCAACTAAGACCCAATGTAGCCAATAAATAAATATTAATTACTAAATAAATGATAGCTACTTTAAAAAATGAACAACATGCTTGGATGTCTGATGACAGTGCTGCATCTTAGACCTTGATTCTTTCTGTCTTAACATTGAGGAGCACTGAGTGTGTGGTTTGATAAGGTAGAGAGGAGATAAAAGAGGACTGGACCTGCATCTTCTGAAGTGAGAGGATGATAAACACCAAAAAGGTGAGAAGTGTGCGTGTGTGTATTATATATAACTTAGTATATGGAGGTAACTACCAAAACAATCAGCTAAAAAATTGAAAGCAGTTAACTCCAAGGAGAGCAAAATGAGAAAGGGGCTTCTGTTGTTTGTAATGAATTTTTTTGAACAATTTGTTGTCTACATATATAATCATAATAATTTTTTTAAATTGTTGAATTAACAATAAAAAGTTATACACCACCAGGTGAAAAAAAATAGCTAAAAGTAGTCACCCCTGGAGAAGAGGATTATGATGGAGGCGGGTAAATGAAGCACAGAAATATTTTCATACCTCTAAATACCATTTGAACTTTTATCTCCACGTGTATTCAATAAATATCTCTATTTCTTTCTTTCTCTTCAGCAAATAGATGGGTTACAAAAATGGTCACAGTAATTGTTCTCCTTGTATCCATGCCCTTGTGTAGCACCTTCTGGGTTAGTCTCTGGCTTTGGCCACTTGACTTGCAATGGCCAATAGGACAGCAGAAATGGGACACAAATATGCCAGAAGCTTGAAGAGTGCTTGTGCCTTGGGTCTGTCCTCTCCTGCTGCTCTTGGAACTCTTGACACTGTAGCCCAGCAAGACCAGCACAAGAGCCACCCAACAGAGGCCAGTCCAAATTCCCCACTCACTGGATCATGAGCTACTGAACAGTTACATGTATACAAATGGAAGGAGAACATCCTCTAACACCATACACCAAAATAAACTCAAAGTGGATCAAAGACCTAAATGTAAGGCCAGACACTATAAAACTCTTGGAGGAAAACATAAGCAGAACAGTCTTTGACAAAAATCTCAGCAAGGTTTTTTTTGATCCATTTTCTACAGTAATGATAACAAAACCAAAAATAAACAAAGGGAACCTATTTAAACTTAAAAGCTTTTGTATAGCAAAGGAAACCATAAATAAAACAAAAGAGACAACCCACAGAAGGAAAAAAAATATTTGCAAATGAAGTGACCGACAAGAGATTAATCTCCAAAACATACAAACAGCTCACGAAGCTCAATATCAAAACAACAGACAACCCAATCAAAAAATGAGCAGAGGATCTAAATCAAAAAATTCTACAAAGAAGACATACAGATGGCCAGAAAGCACATGAAAAGATGCTCAATGTCACTAATTATTAGAGAAAAGTGAATCAAAACTACAATGAGGTATCACCTAACACCAGTCAGAAAGTCCATCGTCAAAAAATCTGCACACAATAAAGGCTAGAGAAGGTGTGAGAAAAGAGAACCTTCCTACAGTGTTGGTGAGAATGTAAATTGGTACAGTCACTGTGGAGAACAGTACGGGGGTTCCTTAAAGAGCTAAAAATAAAATATGATCCAACAATCCCACTACTGGGCATACACCTGGAGAAAACCAAAATTTGAAAAGAGAGGTGCACCCCAATATTCATTGCAGCACTGTTTACAATAGTCAAGACATGGATGCAACCTAAATGTCCACTAGCAGATGAACAGATAAAGAAGATGTGGCTACATATATACAACGGAATATTACTCAGCCAGAAAAAAAGAATGAAATTATGCCATTTGCCGCAACATGGATGGACCTAGTAAGTGCAGTCAGTCAAAGACAAATATCATATGATACCACTCACATAGAAAATTAGTTTTAAAAATCATAAAAATGAACTTATTTGCAAAACAAAAACAGACTTCCAGGTTTTGAAAACAAATTTATGGTTACCAAAGAGGAAATGTGTGTGGTGGGAATAAATTAGAAGCGTGGGGTTCATATACACACTCTATTATATATAAGACAGATAACCAGTGAGGGCCTACTCTAGTACTATATAGCACAGGAAACTCTATTCAATATTCTGTAATAATCTAAATGGGTAAAAACCTGGAAAAGAATGAATACATGTATGTGCATAACAGAATCACTTTGCTATACACCTGAAACTAGCAAAACATTAAAACTCAAGTATACTCCAATAAAATTAAATAAACAAATATTTTTCAAAAGAATCACTACCTAAATAAAAGTTTGCATTAAACTTTTAAATTTGGGGCAAGTTATTATGTGTCAAATGCTACCTGATAGATGCTGATACAGATATAGACACAGAAATAAAACAGAAATTATATATTTCTAGGTCTCAACCCAGATTTCTGGATTTCCAGATCCTGACCTAGATTTTTAAGATCATACTAGAGGGGTGAATCCTGAAAATTTGTATTTAAAAAATCTCTACAATGACTCCAACACAACCTGGGCAAGCATTTGAGAACTACAGGTATACAATGAAGATCAAAGGGTTTGGAGATCTGAATTCAAAGCCAGGTACTTCTACTTACTGTGAAATCTTGGGCAAGTGAAGTTAAACTTCTCTGAGCTTCCATTTTATCCTTGGGCAAACAGCAAAAGTTGTTGTGGTGATGAAATAGGCTGGTATATGCAAAATGTCCAGCATTATACATGGAGTTTCTTCCCCTACCTCCTTCAGCAAACCCTAATGGATCCTTACAGAAAAGGCCAATTCAGTGTATAATTCTGGAAAGCCTGCGGGTGGTTTGGCTATGATATTGGATTCTTATTGCCCTTTCTATCTTTAACCAAGCACAGGACAGAGAGAGGTTGATGGAAAACCACCCTCAGAAGGGTTTTATTTCCCTCGTTTGTCAGGGAGACTTTAACAAAAATGTTATAGTGTGAAATGAGAAACTTTCATGATAGAATGGAAGAGACCATAAGGGAAAAACAGGGCTGTTACCAGATTCACGAAAGTCTCAAATGCAGGACAAGAGGTTTCCAATGAGGGAACAAGAAATCTTAGGCCCAGGGCAAATAGCATGACAGCAACTTCAGATGGTCACATTGCCTCCACTTTTTTTTTGAGTCTATAGAGCGACTGGGCTTCCCAGGTGGCGCTAGTGGTAAAGAACCCGCTTGCCAATGCATGAGACTTAAGAGACATGGGTTTGATCCCTGGGTCGGGAAGTTCCCCTCAAGGAGGAAATGGCAACCCACTCCAGAATTTTTGCCTGAGAAATCCTATGGACAGAGGAGCCTGGTGGTCTAAGGTTCATAGGGTTGCAAAGAGTCTGAAGTGACTTTGTGCTCAGCAAATTAGATTGACTGGGAGCAAGCTTTGTAGAAGTTTGGAAGTCATAAGCCTTGGTTTTCCCATTTGTAAAATAACGGACTTGAATTAATTGCTCTCTGAGGCCCCTCTGAACACTGACATTCTAATTTACAGCCAGAATGCTTCTCCTCCTTGTTTAACTGACCTGTGCTTTCAACTATCCATTTTGAAAAGAACTGGGCAACCATTTCTTAAACACTTACTAAAAATTAAACAGCTGTCTCTAGGTGTTGACCTGATGCCTAATTTTGATTCATTTTCATCCAAAGAGAAAGTTAGGCACATTTGTGGCCAATTATCTGTGTCTGTGCTTCCTCCCTTTTTTATTTTTTCATTTTGGAGCACTGCCCTATCCAAGAAGACCTCTATGCATTGCCTTAGTTTCCCCCAGCTCACCAACATTTGTAAGGACAAAAATAAAATGGCTTGGTGACATTAAAAACAAACAAAGAACAAACAGAATGACTGCTACCCTTGTTCATAAATGCCTGATTGCTCCCATATTAGCCAAAAAATCGGCACAAACTCAGAACAGTCATTTTACTGTATTACAAACTGCACCCAGGTGGCTCAGTAGGTAAAGAATCCACCTGCAGTGCAGGAGTCAGAGAGAATGGGGGTTTGATCTCCGGGTTGGCAGGATCCCCTGGAGAAGGAAATGGCTACCCAGTCCAGGATTCTTGCCTGGAGAATCCCATGGACAGAGGAGCCTGGTGGGCTACAGTCCATGAGGTTGCAGACAGTTAGAAACGATGGAAGCAACTGAGCACAGCACAAACCGGACCATTAGTTTATGCTGGAAAGAGAACACATACTCTGTGCGGGCTACTAGTGACCCAAGTCCCAGGCTTCACCCAGGTTTCTGTTGCCCCAGCATCTGTCCCTGAGCCCGGGAGCCCTGCCTGAGACAGTCTGAAGCACAGTCCCTGCAGGGAAAGAAGTTATTATGCCAGAAAATTGGAACTGCATACAATCAGACAAGTTTTACCCATTCTGGACTCAGAAAACCATCTATCTGGTCAAAGCAATCTGTTCTAATAATACGTGAAATATAAAACTAAAACCTTTAAAAAATCCTATCAAAGAGATTGATGGCAATTTTCACAAAGTGAACATTTTAACATTACCATTGGTGATCTTTCCTGACGTGATCACAAAACCATGCATGTAACACACAGACATGGCCACAGACACTTTCACTGACTTCATATTCCAAACAAAAGGCACAGAGTGGGGGCTTTCTACACTTAGAAGAACCAGTACATTATCACCAGGCCAGTGATAGTCCAGCTTAGCAGAAAAAAGGGAGTGATTGCTATTCCACATCATTATTAGAAACTGGCCGCTCTGAGTATATTCTGTGGCCCAGTGGCAGCAGCATCCCCAGAGATCTTATTAGGAAGATGAAAACTCAGGCCCCCACACCAGGGAGAAGTATCAACAACCTCAGATATGCAGATGATACCACCCTAATGGCAGAAAGCAAAGAGGAACTAAAGAGCCTCTTGATGAAGGTGAAAGAGGAGAGTCAAAAGCTGGCTTAAAACTCGAAGTTCAAAAAACTAAGATCATGGCATCTGGTGCCATCACTACATGGCAAATAGAAAGGGAAAAAGTAGAAGCAGTGACAGATTTTATTTTCTTGGACTCCAAAATCACTCTGGACAGTGATTGCAGCCATGAAATTAAAAGATGCTTGCTACTTGGGAGGAAAGCTGTGACAAACCTAGACAGCAGATTAAAAAGCAAAGATATCGCTTTGCCGACAAAGGTGCATATGATCGAAGCTATGGTTTTCCCAGTAGTCATGTACAGATGTGAGAGTTGGACCATAAAGAAGGCTGAGCACCAAAGAATTGATGCTTTCAAACTGTGGTTCTAAGGAAGACTCTTGAGAGTCCCTTGGACTGCAAGGAGATCAAACCAGTCAGTCCTAAAGGAAATCAACCCTGAATATTCATTGGAAGGACTCATGCTGAAGCTGAAGCTCCAATACTTTGGCTCTCTGATGCAAAGAACCAACTCACTGGAAAAGACCCTGATGTTGGGAAAGACTGAGGACAAGGAGGAAAAGGGAGCAACAGAGGGTGAGATGGTTGGACGGCATCATCAATTCAACGGACATGAATTTGAGCAAACTGTGGGAGACAGTGAAGGACAGGGGAGCCTGGTGTGCTGCAGTCCTTGGGGTCACAAAGAGTTGGACACGGCTTAGCAACTGAACAACAAAAAGCTGCCACACCAGACACAGTATATCAGAATCTACATTGTTAAAAGCCCCCCAGGTGATTCACGTACATGTCCAAGTTTGACGAACACTGGAGAAGAACACCCTCCTTATCCAGGTAGGGTTATTTTCTCACTAGGAGAGATTGTAAAAACTGGCCATAGATTTCTCCCACTTCTATTAGCATGCCCCTATGCTCCCCATCAAGAGATGGAGTCTTTTTCTCTGTCTCTTTGAATCTGGGTACTCTGTATCTTGCTTTTAACAGTAGACTGCAGCACAAGTGAGGATATTGGAGGTCCAAGTGTGGGTCTCAAGTGGCCTTGCAACTACTGCTTTCACCCTCTTGAAACCCTGAGAGCACTAAATGAAGAAGCTCAAGCTAGCTGGCTGGAGGATGAAAAACTTGCGGTGAGTGAGGCCCAGTCAAGAGCCATAACCATTCATCTGACACGTGAGAGAGTTGTGTTGGATCATCCAGCCCCATTGAGCAGCCAAACAGTAAGTAGCTGCCTGGATAGTGTCCTCTGGAAGACCAGCAAAACAACAAATGAGTCCAATTCCATCTTGGTGGAACAAATGACCTTTGCTGATATAAAAGTAAAGGTTGGGTAAGTTTATTCCTGGGGAAGCCCCTTTGGTGACAGGTTCACAAATGATGGCATGATGGAGCTATTCATGCTGGGTGGTTAAAACAAGCTCTTCACCCAGTGTTACCCTCTCCACAGCTCCCTGGATGGATGCTATGAAGAAACAATACATGGAATAAAAACCATGATCAAAATTTCCTGATATCTGGCTCACAGGTTTATGCAGATACCTCTGGCCTGTCTGGCTGCTCCCTCCCCCATGCCTTATCTCAGGCTCCTGACAGTTTCTGCTCAAATCCAGCTACCAGCCAAGGCAGTGAACTATGAGTCTTTCGTGAACAGCGCTGAACCGGAAAGACTAAGCTTTGGGGTCACCAGAACTGAGCTTCAATCCTGGCCCTGCCACTTACCAGCTAGGTGATTGGGGAAATTACCTAACTTCTCTGAGATTCAGCTTTGCCATCTGTCAATTGAGATTAAGAATCCTTGTCCATCAAGATTGTTGAGATTACGTATAAGAAAGATGGCATATTATGAATGCTCTGTAAGTATTATATACATAATTGAGGCTAGGGGTGTGAAAGCCATAAAATCCCTGACAAGCGTAATTTTGAAAAAGATAAACCCACCAGCCCCCACTCCACCCCCACTCTTTGAGAACACCAGACTTTTAAATGACTGGACACTCTGACTGCAGTTTGGCTGTTTATCTGCTGACTGCTTGGCAGTGGTTCCATTTAGGAGGGGGATGGGTGATCAGCATGCATCCCTGGGTCAGCAGGTCAAGTGGGTACTAATCAGGAAAAATGTTTGGCTATCAAATGCTCCATTGAGTGCTTTAAATATTACCTGATGTGTCATAAATTTGGATTAGCTGTAGAAAATCAATCTTTACCATATGCAAATTAAAGATGAAATGAGATTGTCCTTGCGAGCCACTGCCCTCCTTCAGCACACTGGTTCTTCAGTTGTATTTAACTGATTTGAATTTTCTTACATTTTGCTTCAGTTTATGACTTGAAATTCATTATCCTGACAGCTTATGGTCAGAGAGCTCTGATCCCAGAGACAGCCTTGAGAGGGATTCTTCAAGTGGCTACTGGCTGTGTTCCCTCATCTCCCCTAGACAGACTCAGCAGCCACCAGGAGTGAACTCAGCTGTGCTGGCCTTGGCCCCCAGAACCATCTCCTGAAAACTGGATGTTAATCTTGATTGTGATGCACATGGAGCATACGTGTGTGTCTGTGGGTGTAGATATGTGTTCCAGGAGTATTTTCAGGAAGTTAGATTTTCCCTTAAAAATAAGAAACCATCTTTGTAAGTCACTCTTCCTGATTCCACAGAGAAGTATAACCTTGGGATCAGACTTCTCAGAGCTGGACTGAATCTCTGGGCTTGGAAAGTCAGAACATAGGCGAGTTTTTGACCACTCCCTCAGACGGCTCTGTTTCAGCCCATACAAATCTCTGTAGCAAAAAATCTCAGATAGGGAAATGGAGCAAAAGCAGTGATGACCTCTCAGGGGAATGAGATGCTAGCTTTAAGTCCCAGGAGCTGCCAGCTACCCAGGAACTTATTAAAGTTCTTTCTTTGTATTCAGCAAGCTTGGAATAGGATCAGCTAATTAGCCTGCCTAGGAACCAACTGGCACGGATTAGAATGGGGTGGAATGGAGTGATGATAGTACTCTGTGTACTACCGCATAGTTTGCTAAAATCTCGCAATAAATTATCTCACTTAATCCTCTCAACAGTCATGCAAGGTTGGTCTTATTACTATTTCAAGTTATAATATGGACACTGAGATATAAAGAGTAAGTTAACTTATGAAAAACCTTAAAAATAGTCATGCCTTCTGGCTAGTAACTCCATTTCCAGGAATTTACATTGGGAAAATAATAAGAAATCCAACAAAAAAGAGATTTATTGATAGGTGTCTATAAGGAAGGTACTTTTAACAGTGAAAAACTGAAAGCAAACTATATGTCCAAAAATTAAAAATGAACTGAATAAATTCAAAAATTCAATATAGGAGATGCTCGATAATCTCTAAAAATTAGGTTTCTGAACACGATTTAAGGAATTAAGTAGACTATGACTTAAGGAAATAATATGATTTAAGGAAATAAGTTGACTGTTGTTAAAATAAGGGAAATTTTAAAAGGAGAATTACCTCCTTAAACATAGAGCATAATCCCAATTTTGCAGTAAAACTTAGTTGTCTGTGTTCCAAGAGTACATTGACATTTTCCCCTCTTTTTATGTTTCTCTATTTTCATAATTCTCTAAAATACACTAAAATCATAATTAAAAGCAAATGACAATAAATAAATAATTTACAAAAAGAAATGTGTCAGTGTTGGCTTATTCATGAGGAACTAGTGAAAAGCAGGAAACTAAAAGATACGAGATATTCCGAGTGCTTTTGAAGGTCACAGTAAACATATGCCAAATACAGTTATTTTATCAAAACCATTTTGCCCATTTCTAACTCATTTATCTTTAACAAGATAAACAAGATTTCACGAGGGTCTGGTAATGATCCATCTGTGAAATCATGGGATGTTTGGTTCATCCCTGCAATTTTCTATACTTATCTTCCTTATCCTTCACAAAGTACTGTCAGTGTTTGGGAAAATGGTTTTGTGAAACTTGGTAAATTGCTACGTAAAATAGTTCCTTGGATAATGGTGTGTCTGACACTTTAAACATCTGAAAACTCTCCGAGTTATTAGATGTGGGGTAGAGAAGGTCAGATACTGTCTCTAGAGATGGCTCCTATTAGGGGAGCTTTGGGTGATATAAAGCATGAGGCAGGGCTGCAGAGGAATGGCAGGCTGCAACTGCAGAATTCTAAACAGACATTTAGGAGGGATTTCCAAACAAGAGGTGCAGGCCCTGCTGCTATCAGAGTGGAGGAAAGCAAATTGATTCTGCAAGGGAAAAATCTGGCCTTCATGAGAAGAATTCTAATGATGCCCAAATTCCATTTCTTAACATTTATTTTTTGGTTAAATTGCTTTGAAAGCTATAATTTTAGCATTTTTGATTTGGGGACACTGAACTATCAATGTATGGATTTTCCAAAATTATTAAATTCATTTGGATTGCAGAGACAGTTTTTTACACGTAATTCTTTAATTTACCTGGAATACACGTACTTTCTCTTTTTTACATAAAATCTTTATCCACCAAGAACGAGTATTAGTAATTTTACTAACAGTAATCATCCCCTTGCCCCCCACCGACTACCACTGATCAGCACTTGTTTTCTGCTCTGAATTGTACCAAGTCCTTTGACACACAGCAGATATCACTTGCTTTGAACTTCACAACACTCTGCAGATCTGGGAACTGAGCTTCACAGAGGTTGATGTCATTTGTATCACAGACCAAAGTGTTACATCAGGCATGGTCCCTTTCTGAAGTTGTTGTTTGGCGCCATTACTCTGCCTGCACAGTCTTGCACCTTATCATTTAAATAGCTGTGAAGTTTACCCTGCTAAGTCTATACGATCAAAATTAATCTTGACTATTCTTACCCATACATTCTCCCAAAAGATTTTTAAAATATGTTTACATTTTAATTATCCAAGTAATACATATTCATTATTGAATGTTTAGGGAGTACACATAAAAAGGAATAACAGAAAGGAAAATCACTTATGAACTTGCCCATCCAGTGATGATCACTGTGACAGGATTTCCACATTCATCCTGTGTATTTATGCTGTGTCTTTCTCCATCAGAATATAATTTCCATGAAGCAGGGGTTTTTCTCTTGATCACTGTTGGACCTCTGGGGTCTATGTAACAAGTTACATAGTCTGCTGCCCAGACCATAAGTTCAGGACCAAGGTGCTCACAACTCAGTCTGCTCAGAGAGTTGGCTCACAGATCAGCCCTTCTCTAGGGATAGCTTTCAGCCAAGGGGAATGCCTCTTTCAGGGTTACATCTCCTCCACAGAGGTAGCCCACATCAATGACCTGTAGGTTTGAGGGTATAAAGGCCCAGCCCTCTGTCCCAACCTGGAACAACTCCAAAGGGCCATTTCATTGCAGAGCTCCCTGTGAAACTGCTGGGAGCTACGAGCAACCGCATCACCGTTCACCTCCTTCTGCCCAGTCTTGCTTCCATAACTCCCCTACCGATGTTACATCTGAGAATACTCCCAGTTACCTTCCTGAAGGTGAACTTTTGCTACATAGCCTGTTTCCAATAACCATGAGCCAAGTTAATAGACAACTATGCCAGACATAGGGCCAGCTTTATAGTATTTGTTGAATGAATCTATGCAAAACTCTTTAGGGGTGCCTCCTTCATTCCTGGTGATTCTCACTCCTCAGCAATGAAGCAGAAGCTCCATCATGCCCCAAGGAGTCAGAAGAAGCCAGCCATTCCTGTGCAGCCATCAGTAAGATTGCAGCTTCTTCGCATTACTGCAACCTCGACTTTTCATGATGTCCCAGGGGTCCCATCCACTGCTTGTTAACAATAGTGACTGGGACAAGATCCCAACTTGGCTGCCAGTTCTGTGTAGCTCTGGACCCAGCCTTCACTGTTCTCCCCAAATCCTGAGGCTTATTGTCACTGCTTACTGAAGCCAGGGAATCTGCAGAGATCCCTATTCTGCTAAGCCTGCATCCCCTGGGCTCCACCCAGGTTACAGTGGTCCAGGAGGATGAGAACGGTACTTCCACTTCAGTGTCTTACTCAGATATGGGCACTCCATGATGGAAGTGGCCTGGACTGTAAACATTCAGATCTTGGGTCCATTAACATTTCCACTTCTCTAGAGTATGGCCCAACCAAGATGACTGTGTTGGGACAAACAGGACAGATCTGGCCCAACTCTTGGTCCAGCTGTCACATAGTCTTTGGATGAAATCTCCCTCTGGGTCTGTCTGTGGTCAGGACACTGAGAAACAGAACCTGAAGCTGGGTATTCTTGACCAATTAATTTATTGAGGAATAGGCACTAGTGGTAAAGAATCCACCTGCCAACGCAGGAGACACAAGAGATGTGGGTTCGATCTCTGGGTTGGGAGGATCCCCTGGAGAAGGAAATGGCAACCCACGCTAGTATTCTTGCCTGGAGAATCCCGTGGACAGGAGCCTGGCAGGCTGCAGTCCACGTGGTCACAAAGAGTCAGACACGACTGAGTGACTGAGCACCAGCACTCAGGAGAAGGGAGGAAAGCTCCACGGGGAAGGGGGAGGGGCAAAAACACGTGGTCTCAGCTGAGGAGCTTCAGCCTGATCCCACAGGGAGCTCTGGAGCACAAGTTGTACCACACATTTCCGAAGAGCTGGAAGCTAATTTCTGTTAAGTCGTTGTCATTGTTCTTTTTTGCAGTAAGATACATCACTTGATACACTATCGAAAGTGTGTCAATAGGATCTGACAGAATCCACATTATAGTGTAAGGGGCCAATATATCTGTTATCGAAATTTCCCCTTTTGTCCACCACAGAACATTTTCATTGCAACCTCTGAATCAAGAAATGAAGCTTCATTCAATTTCACAGACAATCAAGCAGGAAAAAATTGATGGTTCAATATCCACAAAGCAATCAATGTGATAAACCACATTAACAAAATGAAGAATGAATATCAAGTGATCATCTCAAAAGATGCAGAAAAAGCTTTTGACAAAATTCAACATCAATTTATGATTAAAAAAAACTTTCAAAAAAGTTGGTATATTGGGAACATTTCAACGTAATAAAGGCCATTTATGACAAACCCACAGCTAACATCATACTTAAAGGTGAAACAAAATGAAAGCTTTTCCTCTAAAAGCAGCAATAAGACAAAGATGTCCACTCTCACCACTTAATATTTAACATAGGGCTTCCCTGTTGGCTCAGTGGTAAAGAATCCACCTGCCAATTCAGGAGACACGGGTTCCATCTCTGGTCCAGGAAGATCCCACATGCTGCTTGACAACTAAGCCTGTGCACCACAGCTACTAAAGCCTGTGCCCCCAGAGCCCGTGCTCAGCAACAAGAGAAGTCACTGCAATGAGGAGCCTGCACACCTCGACCAGAGAGTAGCCCCTACTTAACACAACTAGAGAAAAAGCCGGAGTAGCACAGTCACAAATAAATATAATTATATTTAACACAGTATTGGAAGCCCTAACCATAGACATCAGACAAGAAAAAAAAAGTCATCCAAATTGGATGGGAAGAAATAAAACTGTCGCTATTTGCAGAGGACATGATACCATAGTTAGAAATCTCTAAAATCTCCACTCCAGGTGAAATGAAATCCACACACAAGGGAAATGAAAACATATGTCCACACAAAATTCTGTACACAAATAGCAGCATTCACAGCAGCATTACTAATAATAGCCAAAAAAGTACAAACAACACTAATCAACATCAACTAATGAGTGGCTAAATAAAATAATATATCCATAGAGTGGAACATTATTCAGTATAAAAAGGAATAAAGGATAAATGCTAGAAAATGAATGAACTTTGGAAATATTACACAAAATGAAAGAAGGAAATCACAAAAGACCACACATTGTATGATTCAATTTAAATGAAATGTCCAGAAGAGACAAATCTATAGACACAGTGAATTAGTGGTTGCCTAGAATACATAAGTTTGTTAGGGGTTTGGGGTGGGAAAGTGACTGCTAATGAGTAAGGGTTTTCTTTCGGGGTGATAATAAGGTTCCAAAACTAGACTGTGGTGATGGATGCCCAACTCTATGAATATACCAAAATGCATTAATTGTACATGCATGCACATGTCAATTAAATGGTATGTGAATTATTCCTCTCTACAAAGCTGTTTAAAATAAAACCAGCACTATCTCCATACAAAGCCCAAGAGATAATCCACAAATAAATTAAAAACAAACTGTTAACACCCACAAGTACAATGCCCATACATTGCACAAAGTCCCACCATCTGGAGAGTTGCAATAATATATTTTACATCACTATGCACAGCAAATCATGGCTGCCAACACAAGCATTTAGGGAGAAAAATAGCGACAGCAAATTCAGAAATATGTATCCATTTGACACTAATTAGCGCTGGTTTCAGTCCCTATTTTGGGGGTTGCCATATAGCTTTTGTATTTTTTTTCCTCCAACCTTTACATCCACTGCCAAAATCAGGACATTTCACGTCTTCAAGAGGGGTTTACTGTTAAATGAGAAGAGTCTCAGACACCCTAGGACAGTTGATTTTTCACGCACAAGAGAGGAGGGAAAGGGTCCTTCCATTCCTGTGTCATGTTCTATGTGAGGACATCAGACTGGACTATTTGAAGCCCAGTGTCTTGTGGAGGTTTCATTCCTAACATTAATATTTCATCTTCTTTGTTGCCCTTATGAATGAGACATTTTCTTTTATGTTACATCTACTGTTTGTGTACAGAAAGCCTGCTGACTTTATATATTAAATTTCTAACTACCTTACTGAATCTTCTTATTGTCTCTAACATTTTTTCAGTTGATTTTTTTGGGTCATTCAAGGTTTATAATCATGGTATCAGGACATAATTATAATGTGGCTTCCCTCCACCCTTCCATTATTTTAATCCCTTACTTATAAACCACTTTATTTGTAAAGGCTAAAACTTCCAGAAAACCCAACTGCTCAGTTCAGAAGGCACATTTTGTCACTTGTTTTAATGGCAATACTGCTGTTAAATACTTCATTATTAACCTGGTGTTTTGGTGGAGATAAGCATTTGGAGCAGATATCTGTATATTTCTATTTTATCTTTTTTCAAATGACTTTTTTAATCCATGAGATGAACATACAGCTTTTCTCCTTTGATTGGGGTGAACTGTACTGAGGATTTCATAATTTTGAACCACCTTTGACTTTATTGAACCTGGATTTTGCTGAGCCATGGTTCAAAATTTTGCTAACACAGTGCTCAGTTCTAGTTACTGATTTGTCTTACAATTTTTACATCAATATTCATGAATGAGCCTGGAGGTCTTCTCTGCACTCTGATTTGAGTGCCGCTGTTACTTTTGGCTTCCTTTTTTACCACATGCTTGGAGACAATTTATGTGCTGGATTTCTCTGTTACTTGAACGTCTGAAATTATTTACCTGAGAAACCATCTGGGCCTGGTGATTAGAGAATGATGCATTTTCAACTTCTTCTCTGATTATTGGCCTGTTTAGAATTCCTGTCTCTTCTAGAGTAAATTTTGGTGATTTCTATATTTTCTAAACAATTAATCACTTCATCCATGTTTCAATCTAATTTGCACCTAGGTTTGCCAATCATTTCTTGAAACTCCTTTTAATATCATCAATTTGTATGTTAGTTTCTCAGTTGTGTCTGACTCTTTGCTACCCCATGGACTGTAGCCCGCCAGGCTCCTCTGTCCATGGGATTTTCCAGGCATGAATACTGGAGTGGGTTGTCACTTCCTTCCCCAGAGGATCCTCCTCACGGAGACCAAGGTTCGATCCCTGCCACACTGCAGGTCTTTGCCATTTGAGCCACCAGGGAAGCCCCAAGAACACTGTATAATTCTCCATTCTAATTTTTAATTTTATTTCTAATATAAGTGGTTTTGTCAAAGAAATTAAAACCAGATTTTTAATTTACTGATTCCTCATTTTCTGCTCTGTACTTTATTAATTCCAGGTCTCCATTTATTACCCTTGATGGTTTTTCCTAACCTCTTGAATGCATTTAAAAAATTTTTTCTTTTATAGTTTTTTAATGTATATGTTTATGGCTTTATTTCCTGGGGAAACCAGCTTTGACTACCTTCCATTAATTTTGATACTCTGTATTTTATTATTGCTTATTTCTATCATCTGTGATTTCAAATTCAATTTTCTCATTGACCCAAAAACCGTATAAAAAGAAAATTAAGAGCTCCCCCCATTATTGCACTACCAAATAATGTAATTACACTAATAAATATGATGCTGCTTATTGGTTTACAATAAATATTATTCATCGTGCTAAATTAGTCAAGACCCTGGCAGGAAGCAGATGGCACACTGAAAGGAATTTAACTAAACAGATGTGAACGAGGACACTAAGTATAGAAGCGTGGGCTGGGTTGAGGGAACAGACAAAAGATGCTGAGGTACCCAGGACAGTGGAAATCCATCACCACCCCTAGGCCTGAAGAAACAAGGGCAGGGAAAAATATCACTGCAGCCACAAAGGAACACCACCACCCCTGAGACTCCAGGAGCTGGGGAGGAATACAGAGAATAATTCTCTGACCCCTCTTTCTCTTCCAGGCTTCCGCCCACATCCAACAGCCAAATACAGATGACCCAGCGGATGCAGTCTGTAGAAGTCAACCTCAGAATGACAGTCTCAGGCCAGTAGAAAAGGGAAGAGCAAAAAAAAAACCTCTGAGAACAAAAACTGGGAATAACCAGCAGCTCAAATAAATATCATTCTCTTCCTAGTCAAACATCAGAAACAGATATAAATTTCATTAACTCTGTGATCCACTGGTGAATTCTATTTATTGTTTATCCAATTTCAAAGCATCCTTGAATTCCAAGAACCCTTGACATATTCTTTTCACTATATTTTTCAGTTGCTGTAATCATTTATTAAGAATTTTTACATCTATGTTCACAAATGAGATTGGCCTGTAATTTTCTTTTTTGAATGGTAATCAGGGTTATGCTTCTCTTGTGAAATGAATCGGAGGCTCTTTTCCCACTTTTTAGTTCTGCAATAATTTATATAACAAAAGAATAATGCATTTCTTAAAAGTTAAAAAAGTTATTCAATCGTGTTCCTGCTAGGAACTGGTGGTTTTCTTTCAGGTAGTTCTTGGATAACTTTTAGAGTTTTCCATAATTATCAGTTTGTATAGATTTTATGTTTTTCGAGTCCATTTTGGTCATTTATAATTTTCTTAAAAATGGCTGCCTTCCCGGAGATTTCTACTGCTCAGTCATTTCAGTTGTGTTCTACTCTGTGCGACCCCATGGATTGGAGCCCACCAGGTTCCTCTGTCCATGGGATTTCCCAGGCAAGAATACTGGAGTGGGTTGTCATTTCCTTCTCCAGGGGATCGTCCCAACGCAGGGATCAAACGCAGGTCTCCTGCACTGCAGGCAGGCTCTTTACCACTGAGCTACCGGGGAGTGGTTTTCTCCAATAAGCCCATTTTTCCCCAAACTTGGAGTTAAACAGTCCCAGTAAAGGGCTTTTGCATCTCCCAGGGCAGCCCACGGGGTTGTCATGGCTGCAGCACAGCACGATTGCCAAAGGTAAGTTAAATAGAAACAAGTTAAAACTCATAGGAGGGGTTTTAATCTTGAGACAGGATCAGTCAGGCTTCTCCACAGCTGTTGACAAAGGCCGCACCCCGTGGAGCTGACCGCAGAAGGACGAGCTTAAGGTGACCTTCCATCCAGAGTGACTCCCTGCGCGGCAGGGTAACCTCAGCACTGGCCCACTCTGGAGCCTGACCTCTCAGAACCATGGCTCTGATTTAGCCTCCTGCTTCGCAAAGGCAACAAGCAAGTGGGTGAGAGGAGAAAGAAGGGGAGGGAGGGAGCCCAGCTCTAACGACGCTGTGCCTTCCCCATGGTGCTTTCCTCCTGGTCCTGGCTCGGCCACTTTGGATGTCTCATTGTGACTAACCTTGCTGGGGTTCAGTTGCCTGATCAGTGAATTGAGAAGCTCTGAGGTCTTCACAGATTTATGATTCTATTAACAGATCCCCCCAGGAGTAAGCAAAATACAAACAGTTCCATGCCTCACTTCCAGCTCTCTCTAATAAGAAAAGAATGCTTCTCCCTAAGAAATGGTGTCTGAGATCTGCTTCAAGAAGGACCAGAAGGTGCTGCTGTTGCCCATATACCTCTCCCCTCCAGCCTAACCTGTCTTGGACTCAAAGTTCTCCCATGCTGGGTTCCAGGCATCAACAGCCTGAGTGAGAATACTGTCCTGGACACACAACCTTTGGACTAACTGACACCTTCGGATGCACTGAGGCATCCAGGTGGCAAGGTTCCTGGGCAGCAGAAGGAGCTGACGGGGATGGGGAGGGCTAGTGCTGGGATGCTGCTGGGGAGGGCCAGCCTGGAATGACAACTGCAACTGCACGAGATGGATGGGAAGGGGTGCTACTGGCAGGCAAGGGCAACATGGTGGCTTTGGGGCCACTAAAGGTGGAAGTGGACAGCAGCATGTATTAGCCTACAAGGGTCTGAGGAAGAAAGAGCCTCAAAGACTCTGGCAACTTAGTGTCTTTGGAAGCCAACAGAACTGGGTGTCCATCCCAGTACTGTCACTCACTACTGAGCTACTAAACCTCTCAGTCTCTTTCTTCATCTACAAAATGGGAATAATAATGCCTATCTTTATGGCTGACAGGAGAGTTAGATGAGATGATACATAAAAAGGACTTAAGCATGGTGACTGATATGAGTCAGAATTCAACCCAAATATTATTATAATAATGCTCAGTTTTGCCACCATCATTCTCCCGAGGCCAACTTTAATTTATTACAAGCATCTTTGTGCTCCTGCTAAGCACTATGCTGGTCACTGCTGGGTTATAAGGCAGAATGAGGCATATTCCCTGTCCTCCAATAGCTTCCAATCCAGTGGATTAGAGAGATTTGTGCACAATCAAGTAAAAGATAGAGCAAAACAAGCATGAGAACCACACAGAGGTGCCCCAGCACACTGTGGGACATGTAAGAAGAAGCCATGGGCTTTAGGGTGGCAGTGGAGAGCGTGCTGAGGAAGGATCCTTGCATATGAGTTACGCAGTAGAATCTGACAGGGTCCTCTAGGCCAACATCCTAGCTATGCAGTTAAGGGCCCAGACAGATAAAAAACTCCAGGCTTGGGGACTTCCCTGGTGGTCCAGTGGTCAAGACTTCTCACTCTCACTGCCAAGGGCTTGGATTCAATATCTGGTTGGGGAACTAAGATCCCAAAAGCTGTATGGTGTGACAAAAATAAAATAAATACAAACTCCAGGCTTAGAAATCACTTAAGATACTGAGCCCAGACCATGTGCCAGTCACTGTCAAGACTGATTTTTCAAACCTCACAACAACCCAAGGAGATGGAAACTTTTGGCATCACTCTTTTACAGAAGAAGAAACTGAGGTGAAGCAACCTGTCCCAGGTCACAAAGACTGCGGGTGGTAGGGCAAAGACTTGATCCATGCTAAATGCTTCACCACAGCTGCCTCTCAATGGCAGAGCTGGAACTTAACCACGTGACTCACGACCTCCAACCCCAGGCTTTCCTGTTCTCTCTTGCAGCTACTTCCCAGAGGAGGAAAAATGTTGCAGAAGGTGAGGAATTCTGGGTGAGCTTTCCAGACTGAGGACAGAGCAGAAGCAAAAGCATGGAGAACAACTGTGTTCTCAGAAGAGCGTGCAGATCCTCATATTAATAGCTGAAGGGCAGAATGAAATTAATAGAAGACAGCAGTTTGAGGTTCCTGCATCATTTCATGCCTCAAATCTCAGGCAAATAAGCCAGGAATAGCAACAGTCTATACACTTTAGATGTGAGGGGAGGCAAAGAGTGGCTATTCAGGTATCAAGGGCTCCCCAGTCATCATGGAGAACACAGGGATTTAAAGCAAATTTCCACATATCTGGAGAACACCATAATTTGAAAAGATACATGTACCCCAATGCATTGAAGCACTATTTACAATATCCAGGACATGGAATCAACCTAAATGCCCATCAATGAGGAAAGGATAAAAAAGATGTAATACATATATATAGGCTTCCCAGGTGGCTCAGTGGTCAAGAATCTGCCTGCCAAGCAGAAGTTGTGGGTT
This sequence comes from Giraffa tippelskirchi, assembly GCF_054371585.1. Classification (NCBI taxonomy): domain Eukaryota; kingdom Metazoa; phylum Chordata; class Mammalia; order Artiodactyla; family Giraffidae; genus Giraffa; species Giraffa tippelskirchi. The sequence goes on along the minus strand of NC_137283.1, from coordinate 13,070,104 downwards.
TGATCCCTGAGTCGGGAAGATGCCCTGGAGAAGGAAAAGGCAACCTACTCCAGTATTCTTGCCTGGGAAATCCCACGGACAGAGGAGCCTGGCAGGATACGGTCTATGGGGTCACAAGGAGTCAAACAAAACTTAATGACTAAACAGCAGCAGCAGTCCATAAATATAATGAACTATTACTCAGCCATAAAAAAAGAATGAAATAATGTCATTCGCAGCGGCATGGATGGACCTAGAGATTGTCATACTAAGTGAAGTAAGTCAGACAGAGACAAATATCATGTGATATCACTAATATGTGGTAAGGAGTATGTCAAGGCTGTATATTGTCACCCTGCTTATTTAACTTATATGCAGAGTACATCATGAGAAATGCTGGACTGGATGAAGCAGGAGCTGGAATCAAGACTGCCAGGAAAAATATCAGTAACCTAAGAAACACAGATAAAACCACCCTTATGGCAGAAAGTGAAGAAGAGCTAAAGAGTCTCTTGATGAAAGTGAAAGAGGAGAGTGAAAAAATTGGCTTAAAGCTCAACATTCAGAAAACTAAGATCATGGCATCTGGTCCCATCACTTCATGGCAAATAGATGGGGAAACAGTGGAAACAGTGGCAGGCTTCATTTTGTTTGGCTCCAAAATCACCGCAGATGGTTGACTGCAGCCATGAAATTAAAAGACGCTTGCTCCTCGGATGGAAGAAAAGTTATGACCAACCTAGACAGCATGTTAAAAAGCAGAGACATTACTTTGCCAGCAAATGTCTGTCTAGTCAGGGCTATGATTTTTCCAGTAATCATGTATCGATGTGAGAGTTGGACTATAAAGAAAGCCAAGCACCGAAGAATTGATGCTTTTGAACTGTGGTGCTGGAGAAGACTCTTGAGAGTCCCTTGGACTGCAAGGAGATCCAACCAGTCCATCCTAAAGGACATCAGTCCTGAATATTCATGGGAAGGACTGATGTTGAAGCTGCAGCTCCAATACTTTGGCCACCTGATAAAAAGAAGTGACTCATTTGAAAAGACCCTGATGCTGGGAAAGATTGAGGGCGGGAGGAGAAGGGGACGACAGAGGATGAGATGGTTGGATGGCATCACTGACTCGAGAAACATGAGTTTGAGTAAACTCCGGGAGTTGGTGATGGACAGGGAGGCCTGGTGTGCTGCAGTCCATGGGGTCACAAAGAGTCAGACAGGACTGAGTGACTGAACTGATACGTGGAATCTCTTTTTTCAAAAGGGTACAGATGAACTTATCTACAAAACAGAAATAGAGTTTCAGATATAGAAAGTAAGCTTGTGGTTGCCATGAGATAAAGGGAGGGGGAGAGATAAATTGAGAATTTGGGATTGACATATACACACTACTATATATTCATAAAATAGATAACTAATAACAACCTAACACATAGCACAGGGAACTCTACTTGATACTCTGTAATGCCTATGTGGGAAAATAATCTTAAAAAGAGTGGCTATATGTATATTTATAACTGGTTCATTTTGTTATACACCTGAAACTAACGTATTATAAATCAACTATACTCCAATAAAATTTTTTAAAAAAGAAAATATACATGCACCCCAATGTTCACTGCAGCACTATTCACAATAGCCAAGACATGGAAGCAACCTAAATGTCCATCAACAGAATGAATAAAGAAGATGTGGTACATAGTGGAATATTACTCAGCCATAAAAAAGAATGAAAGAATGCCATTTGTAGCAATACGGATGGACCTAGAGATTATACTAAGTGAAGCAAAAGACAGATAAGTATCAAATGACCCCACTCACATGGAATCTAATATTTTCTTACTGATACAAATGACCTTATTTGCAAAACAGAAACAAACTTACAGATATCAAAAACAAACTTACAGTTGGTTACCAAAGGGGAAATGTGGAGGGATAAATCAGGAGTTTGATACACACACTATCCTATATAATAAATAGATAACCAACAAGGACCTACTGTATAGCACAGGGAACTCTACTCAATATTCTGTGATAACATATATGAGAAAAGAATCTGAAAATGAGTGAATATATGTGTATGTAAAACAATCACTTTGCTATACACTTGAAACTAGCACAGCATTGTAAATAAAATATACACTTGATAAAATTTTTTTAAAAAATATTAAAGCAAATCTCAACTCTAAACCCACTCCTCATTTTAGGCTCTCTAGCTCTGCCAGTGCTTCCTCCACTGCTGGTCAGAAGACCAGGAGACATCGAAAACTCATCTTTATTCCTCGTTCCTTTGTCAAGTCTATTTTCTAGATATTTAGCATTTTTTAAAAAATTTGACATTGTCTCCTGTGTTAGCCCAGGTTCTCCAAGAAGCAGACGCCAAGCATGTGTAAACATGCAAGGATTCTGATTAGGGAAATGCCTACAAGAAAGAATGTGGAGGAAGCCAGCAAGGTGGGAAGAGCCATCAGCCCACGATGCAGTGTGACCCTGGGCAAGTGGGAGGGGAGGAAGGCTGGGCAGACGTGTCCTTACTGCTGTGTAGTGTAAGGAAGTTTCCACAAAACCATCCGGGAGCTCTGGAGCCAAAACCAGCCATCAGAGGAGCCCATGGTCTCCTGGGAATATTCCTGAATCTGTATTACTGGCACCCTCCATCACTGGCAGAGAGCAGTCCACGAGAAGCATGGCTTTGATACAAGCATGCTGTTGGATTGCCCAGCACAAGCGCAGAGCCCGTGGTCAGTGATGTTCCCCGTCACAGGAGATCTGTGAGGCTGGACTCATGAGCACCACCGTGTGAGGCTAGACTTCTGGCTCCTCGCCAACCTTACCATCCCTGGTCCAATTCAGACACTTCTAGAGGACTGCAGCAGAACCCCCATCTGGTCTTTCTGCTGCTAATCTTTATCCCCCTAAATGTTTTTCCACACTACAGTGAGGAAGACCTTTCTAAAACAAATCTAACATGTCAATCCTCTGATTAGAGCCTTCGATAATGATTTTAACAATTCCCTTGAAATCTATAAATGGAGCTCTTGTTTTGCATAAGAGATTGATTGAACATTTAATCAAACGAGATGTCCTTGAACTAGTCACCCGTGCATTATTTCAGCTGCTGGGTGAGGTAAGACCCTACGGAGACTGAAAATACAATTTAGCCGAGACACTTAAGCATTATCTCTAGTGAAAGTCAATAAATCTCCTGTTGATCTTGTTGGGGAATTAAAACTTTTGTAAAATGTAACTTTGCTAAGCTTATCAACAGAAGATTATTACAGGAAAATACAAATTCAAGAAATGATACTCTGAGTTCTTCATTTGGGATTTTCCAATACTTTATGGACACCCTGCCAACTAGGACTCAGGGGTGGTACCATCTTTTGGAAACTGTATTAACTAACTATGAGGTAAACCAATCATCAGCCGTGGAAAGACTGGAAGAAGTTCTTGCCACAAAATAGGACAATCACAGTGTGGATCCCTAGGAATACAATGTAAACATTTGCTTTCATCTCAGTAATTAAAAATGTCTGTAACTCCTGGGATAACTGGACCATTACAGGCAGCCCTGATCACTAGCTTTTATCTAAGGATGAGACCATAATTTTTATTTTCAGTCTCACCTATGTAATGCTAAAAAGCTTCGATGTAGCAATATACCTAGAGGAGAAATACCTAATATGAAAATCGAAATACCACTGAACATTGTCAGGGTGATCAGTTAATTGTGTGAAACCTAAAATTGGTTCATAATGTAAACTGAATATTACTTCTAATACAAAGGAATCTGAATCATTCCTGAGTATCAGGACACATTCATATCTGCCTGAGAAGCACCACTGTTTCTCCAAAGACACTCCTTGGTTGAGTTTAATTATTATGTAAGCAGGCCTTCTAGGAATTAACCTCATGAGAGTTTAAAAAACTCCTAGGCTTGATGGCTAGGTATTAATACCAGTATTTCCAGCATGCATAAAAAAAAATCATACACTAGCAAACTATGATACTGGCTTCTAATGTCTTCCATGATCAAGAACTCGTAACAATCATTTCAGGTAAATGGTTTCTTGATTGTGGTAGGCTCTTTTTCTAAATGCCTCCAAGCAGCTGAAGACTGAGGGTGAGAGGACCAACACTCAAAATCCTCCAATCTTTGGCCACCTGCCTGCACCTTTGGCAGGTCCCTGGGAAACAGACAGGAAGAAGTGAGGGCCAGGGGAATGCTATGCTCTTGCTTTAGCCCCAGAACTGCACAAGAAGAGCCCAGCCTTGGTTATTCCACTGCACCACAGGTGGTGACAGATGACCTTTGTGACTCTGGTCAACAGCTACACCAAAAACAGTCTTTGATGGCTATATGCGTCAACTTGGCTGGCCATGGTACCCAGATGGTTGGTCAAGCATTATTCTGGATGTTCCTGTGAGGGTGTTTTTGGATGAGAGTACCATTTTTATTGGTTGGTTGAGTAAAGCAGATTGTCCTCCAAAATGTGGGTGGGCCTGATCCAATTAGAAGATCTGAGTAGAACAAAAGACTGACCTCCCCTGAGCAATAAGGAATTCTGTATGTGTATCTACATATATATGTTATATATATATATATGAAAAAAATATATGAAACTTGGAATGTCACTGAGCATTGTTTATATATATATATATCTCAATCATTGGAAAAGACCCTGATGCTGCAAGATGGTTGGATGGCATCACCAACTCAATGGACATGAGTTTGAGCAAGCTCTGGGACATGGTGAAGGACAGGGAAGCCTGGCATGCTGCAGTCCATGGGGTTGCAAAGAGTCAGGCACGATTGAGCGACTGAACAGCAACAAATATAAAAAATTCATATATACAGATATAGATCCTGTTGGTTCTGTTTCTTTGGAGAAACCCAGTACATAAGCCAGGAGGGTTCATTGAACTTTCTCTCACTTGCAGTTGGGAAGAAGAAAGAAAGACAAACCCAGGAAAAACTGACCACAGAGCAGGTGTCTGTCTCTCATTAGGGATGGCAGCCCATCTGCCCAAGCTCACACACTGAGAGTCTCTCGGGGCAGAGGGAGCCCCCCAGACAGGAATGTGACAGTGAAGTGTGAGCTCCCAGAGAGTCAGAGCCTATCGCCCAGTAGACCCACATCACCTGAATGCCCAGAGTCACCAAGATGCCCTCTGCTGGATATTTTCCACTTGACCCTTTCCATCTCATCTCTGCCCCTCCACATCAGCCCCAAAAGCTGATTTTGTGAGCCACATCGAGACTCTCTCACCTCCAGGCCTCTAGTTGGGTTCAGCCTCTCCCCCAAACGTCACGGGCTCGTTTGCATCCCTCCCCCGCAGCCTCTGTGTCTCAGGGTTCTGAAACCTCTCCCTCTCCTCGATCCTTTAGAAGCAGTCACTGTACCCTGCTGTTTCAGACTGCTATCAGTCTGTGTGTTCTGCTGAAACTGTCCACACTTCTGTAAATAATCTCTTTTTGACACTTTCTGCAAATTACCCAATTTAAACATATGATCTCTTTTCTGAGAAGACCCTGACTCATCTACCACCTCCATTAGCATTGTCAGATATAACAAAATAAAACTACAGATGCTCAGGTTAAGTTGAATTTCAGAGAAATAACAATTTTTTTTAGAATAAGTAGGCGTAATTAGTCATCGCTTATTTAAAAAATTCAAATTTAACTGGGCATCCTCTATTTTAACATTTTAACTGGCAACTCTAGCCTTCACCATCAACTAGGAAAATATCTTAGGAATTTTGGTGAACTTCAGCTGATCCCTGAAATAAACAAGATTAATGATAGACTCTGAATCTTAACACTCATGATGTAGATATGGTCGTAATTTGCAGGACTGTTCTCTAAATTGTATACATCTGTGTGTGTGTGTGTGTGTGTGTGTGTGTGTGTGCGTGTGTGTGTAGACATGTGCATCTACACTGAGAGGGAAGAAGGAAGAATGTGAGTAAACATGAGAGAAGGAGAAAACAATGGGCCATAAGCGTGGAAAGGAAGGATGGGGCTGGTTATTCAAGAGCTTCAATCCAGTAATGACAACCTGGGCCAGCCACTCTCTATGACTTTCTCAAACTGTTGGATACACAGTAAGAGTTCTGACCCTCCTCTGCATTATCCAGATTTTCTTACTTATCTTTTATGATTGATTCTGATGAAGTTGGCTCTCCAAGTTTGCTTTGTCTTTAAAAAAAAAAAAGCTCCTGAGAGTTATATCAAAGGATAAAATTGGACTCTAGGAACCCTGCTGGTCCTACTAACTTCAAGCCACCTTTGGATATCATTTCATGTTCAATTTGTAGAACAGAATCTTGATAATAAGATGAGATGAAAAGACTCAATTTAATTCCCCTTTTCTTGTATTTTTCTTACAAAGACAGAGAGAAAGAAAGAATAAGAAAGTGAGGATACGGAGCTTTGATAGCTCAAATTAAGTGTGCTGAAAAAAACTGAAAAGTTGTGGCTCTAGTAATCTATAGTGAAAAAATAGAAACATTATGTGATCACCAAATAAGTTATTATTTTTCACAGCCTCCAGCTATTATAATTCACTGGATACTTAATAAGCTTTTATTGTTCTAGGAGATACTCCAGGGCTTGCTCTGGGATTTCAAAAAGAAAAGTTTGCCACAGGTCTAGAAAATGTTTGATGAAGTATAATTTGCAAGTGCCTTTTCAGCAACATGGTGGGGTAAAGCAGGAAGGGGGGGCTTCTTTCTTAAGATGATAGAGATTAAGATCATTTTTTGAGGGATGAGAAGTGATACAGAGCTCCTTTGAGAAGATATACACATTGTAATGACTCCAGGAGCTGAAACTTTTGAGATGAGTATCAGAGCAAGAAAGTAACAGTGAATATGAAGGAGAGAAGGAAAAAAGAGGAGGAGGAAGAGGAGGATGAAACGGGATAAGAGCTAAAAGGAAAACAATAAAGGAAAAGTCCAGGGTAGACATCCCTATACCATAGTCTTTAAGCAATTTCTATTAATTTGTGTGTTAGGGAAGCAATTCAAAATAACACAAATACATTCTTTTTTTCTCCCTAACTCAATTCTTACAGTACAAATATTTATCAGTGGATAGCAAATCAAAATCTTCCTTAACACCCCCCCCAAATCTTTCTGTCCCCCCAAAAATCTGTCTGCTCTAAATGAATTTATCCAGTACAGTAGTGGTTCCATTATTCCTTAAGAGTCTTAATAAATTCACCATATTGGATCCACCTTGTTAGGAGGAAAGATCCCAAAGTCATGAAAGAAACAGATATGAAAAGGTGGGCCCCACAAAATTTCTAAGCTGCAAGTGTTAATCAGCAAAATGTCATTTAGGTGTGATCTCTAGATGAAGAACCTGAAACAGAAATGCAAAAGGCAGATGGTTTATTGAAGGCAGGTCTTGGGAGAAGGATGATGGAGGGAGCAGGAGGAAGCAAGGAAGAAGCTAAGCTTGGGTGTGGTCCCTGCTGGAGACAAGCCTCAGCCTGATCTCCTGGGTTGCTCCCGAGGCTGAACTGTGACATAACTTTAGTCTCACTTTAAAGCCAGGAGCTGACCTTCTATCCCCATGTATCAGTTGGTTACAGGCTGCCTCTACAGGCTGCCTCTTGAGATAAGATGTGTAACCTCAGGCTCAGCCAAGGGCAATCCCCTGGAGAAGGAAAAAGACAGTGAGCCATCAACAGCCCACACTCACAGCAGCTGGGAGCTGGTTGCACCTGCAGGTAAAGGGCATCTGGGGGGCTGCCTACCTTCAGCTGTGGGCAGGATTTGAGTCTTCTTCCCTGGAAGTTCCCCAGCCCCAAGCAAAATCAGACGGTCGAGATGGGGCCACACAACTCTGTATGCCAGAAGCATACAGGTAGCCAACCCAGCCAGGACGCTAAAGGACACGTTCTCAGCTCTACTTTTTGGTTGTCCATCCCTTCCTAGAGTCACAACTGACATAGTCCCAGCCACTGACTCTTGTGATTTACTGTCAACTCCCAGTCCTCTCTACCATCTCAATACTGGCTTAGGGGCTCTTGGCTACCAGTTTACCCCAGATTCACTGTCTCAGTGAATCTTCATCCCTGCTGAGATCTGATCTGAGAGACTACAGGAGACTCTGGGCTTAGGAAAGCCATGGGATACTGGAGCCTGGAGGACTTCAGAGGCTCACGGAGTCCTCATGCAGGCCACAGGGTCCATGGTGGGGAAGGACCTTGCCACATGACTGGTCTAGTCTCTCACCACAGCGGCGCCCTAAAGTTTTTTTTTTAATACAAGCACTAACCAGCTCAGATGTCCACTCCTGGTCCAAGTACCTCTGGTCAGAGTTTTAAAGTACATAGGTCAGTCTCTTAGAGGCAGGGACTGCAGATAGAGCATGCAATGAACATCCATTCATCTGGTCCAAAGACAGCTTATCCACTGGCTGGCCAAGAACCAGTCAGATTTTCTCCCTCAAAAATGTAAAACGGGATGCTGTTGCCGCTGTTCAGTTGTGTCTAACTTTTTGCGACCCCAGGGACCATAGCGCTCGGGGCTCCTCTGTCCATGGGATTTCCCAGGCAAGAATACTGGAGTGGGTTGCCATTTCCTTCTCCAGGGGTTCTTCCTGACTCAGGGATTGAACCCGCGTCTCCTGCTCTGGCAGGTGTATTCTTTACCACTGAGCCACTGAGTCCTTGCCCCCCACCCACCCAAGACTGGCATTTTGGTAAGGTTTTTTGTTTTTGCCACACCGCACAGCTTGCGGGATCTTAGATCCCCAAGCAGGGATCAAACCTGGGCCCAAGGCAGTGGAAGCACAGAATCTCAAACAACCGGACCATCAGGAAATTCCCTTAGTAAGGTACTTGAAATTCTGCTACGTCCAAATGACAATTAACTAGCTTCTTAGTTTCAAAAATCTAGCCTGCCTGTGAACTGGGTGAGAAATGGTAGAATTTGTCTAAGGAGCTCGACAATTTAATGCATTTTGCTATGGAGATTACAGCGTGGGGACAGGGGCTGGCTTGGGGGGGAAATGAGTGTTCATTGAGCATTCTGCTCAGGTCACTGCCCATTATCCAGGGGGTGGATGATCCGGTTTGGGGATTTTCCATGCCTCTGGCTTCTCCTCCCTTCTACTGTCTGCCCTTTGGCCACATTACAGATCAAATTAGAACGTCTTTGAGAGGATAGAAGGGAAAGGGACAGGTAGAATTCAAATTGGTCAATTTTGCAGCTTGTTCGCAGTTCTAATGCATGAGATCAAAACCAGAGGCTAACGTGGGGTTTTGGATTATCAGTGGATTATATTGAATCTATAACAGACCTCCCCTCCATTCCTAGAGAAAATTGGAGTCTGATGAGGACTCACTGTATTTCACATGGACGTCAGGGCTCAGCACCCAGAGGCTTGTGCAGAATCCCAAACACGAGCGTGTTAGAAGTTTAGAGCTAGAAGGGGCCTGAGAGATGATCCAGCCTTGGAAAATTGAGGCCCTGAGATCTGAAGCGAAGTGTCCAAAGTCAAACTATGAGATGATTGCCGGTGGCTAGTGGACAGCTCAAGAGGGGAGTTGAAACTGGCTAACTCAAAAATTACATATCTGTGGCAGGTTGATACATGACATATTAATTAAAGGTGCCCTTTTTGATCCCCTGTGGCTTCTTGTTGGGATTTTCCACCAACTGGGAACTAAAATCAAAATCATCCATTGAGGCACAGATGGCTCTAGCATGGACAACAGAACCTCTGACCCTAAAGGACACAGCTCTAAGGATGTGGGGGCCATCTGGCTGGCTGGGGGGGGGGTGTCCCCTTCCTCCCTCACTGCTCCATGCGCCTCCCTCCTGAAGCTGTGTGCTTGGTCAAAGAGGACAACCTTCCCAGGTAGAAGAGAATCGGTCTCCAGTCAAGGGTATATGAGCAGCGGCACTCCCTGGCTAGAAGCTCCAAACAAGAACACCGCTCCGAGATGGAGACTGGACAGATGGATGCAAAGGGGTATCAGGGGGCAAAAATCAGATTTTCCTTCTGCCTGACTGGAGGAGAGCAGAGCTTAAAGATGAGAATGAGGAGCCATGTGTTTCACTGCACACACACACATCATCATCACCATTATCCTCATCATCATCTTCTTCACCTCATCCTTCACCACCATCATCCTCGGAGAGAGGAGAAGTAGAAACAGGCTGTTCAGCAGGTCTGGGGAGAGCTGAGAGAGAGAAGAAAGACCTTTTTCTTTCCTTCTGGGGATTCCCCAAGGTGGCAATTTCACCCAGGTACCTCGCTGGAGCCAGAAGGGTGTAAGTGGAGCTGGTACAGAGGAAAGGGGTGGAGGGGTGGACAGCATTCTCCTCAGCCATGGCATCGCAAGGAGGCTCCAATGTTTCCAACAACCCACCACCATGGAAAGAGCTGCCAGGTGAATGAGGTGATTCAAGGTGGCACACCAAATGGGAGGAAACAGTTTATGTATTGAAGGTCAGAGGGAGGCACGACTGATTTGGTTCCAGGGGAGCCCTTTGGAGATCAGACCACCCACAGGCCACCCCCAGAGTATGAATGACATGAGCAACAGGCTGTCAGCTAGGCTGTCAGCATCCTGTCTGGGGGTATGGGGGAAGCCACCCTCACCCCCCGGGCAGCAGCGAAAGCCGTGGGTGCTCCCTCCTCACCCACGCAGGTCACTGCAGATCATCACTCACTCCCGGACTGCTCCTAAAGCCCAGCAGTTTAGGAGAACCAGGAGGAGAGGCACAAAGTCCCACCCTGTCATTCTGGGCTAAACCAGGCACACACTGTAGACCCTGAACTGACCCCAGAAATGCCTGGAATCATTGTACTGAACTGGATGCAGCTTCCTGCCATCCAGGGGAGCTGGAGTTTATTATTCCATGGAGGAAAAGAAAAGGTTCCCTTGCTGTACTTGGGGTCTAGAGGGCTGTTTGGACCGTGAAGTCCGCTATCCGAACCATTCGCCGTTGAAGGGGTGACTGTCCTTCGTCTCCTGAAAGCAGAGGAAGCACACGTGGCCTCAGACTGTGGCTGAAGAGACAGCTGAAACCACCCACCAGGTCTCCAAGGACAAACTGGCGAAAGGAATGGGCACCCAGTGAGCAGCCGTGATGTCCACCTCACGGTCAGTGCCTGCACCATCCTCAGCACCCCTCCTTGGCAGGTCACCACAAGGAGGAAGTGCTAGAAAAGCAGCTGGCACATACTAGCATGGGCACTTCCGTTAGATCTCTGAGACACCAAAGCCCTTTCCTCCGATGCTGTGGGCCTCCCGGACACGGTTAATTAGAGAAGCCGAGAACCATGCTCAACCCCGGCCTCTCCCCTCCCTCCCTCATAACCGCCCCCCCCCCCCCCCCAACAGGCACTGTAAGAGCAGGACAGTCAGCAGCTGTGCACATGAACACAGCCCTGCCTAGGAACAGGGAACCCGAGTGATGGCCTCTGGAGGGGTGACAACTGAGTCATCGTGGAAGTCCCTTGTCCACTCGAATGCCCACCCTCCCCTTGAACCATGCACGAGCCCCCCAGAGGGGCTGGGTTGTGTCTTTCCCTTGACAAATCACATCAGCCCCTTGGAAGGGCAACGTGCTGAGCGTGGCAGTGCTGACACAGCAGTCGCTGGACACGTCCTGGGGAAAGCAGGCCCCAGCACGTGAGAGGAATTTTCCCCCAACCACGCAGTTTCCAATGTGTCAGAAAAACAAACGTGGAGAAGTCTGTCTGGCTTGTGTGCCTGTGCACACCCCTCTTCCGGAGCTGAAAATGCAAGTTGGCCCGAGCCCCCTCTTGCTTTTAAAACAAATAAACAGAGTCAGGCCTCGCCTCCTTGAGTCTGGTTCTTTGAAACCTGAAGCTTGGACAATGGGGGCTCTTTCAAGCGGCAGCCCCCAGGGCCACGTGACCAGGCCTGTGTGCGGAGGAGGCGGGTGGGGGCCGCCTCTGCTCTGAGCTGCCGGCCCTCCCCTCGGCCGGCCTGCCTCCAGGCCCTTGGCTTGTCCTCTTCCACCCAAACGTCTGAGTTCCTGTTCCCAAAATAGCTGTGTGGAGGAAACCGCCGAGACTCAGGGCTCGGACAGTGAGCGATCCTCAGTCTGGCAGGAGTGCCAGGAACATGCAGGGCCGGGGTGGAGGGCGCAGGGGGCAGTGAAGGCCCGTCACTCCTGCAGTTCACTAGTCAGGGCTGCAGTTCACCAGCTGGGGGGATGCCAGGAGGGCCCTGAGCACCCGCTTCCCGAGCTCTGCCCACCGGGACTTCTGTTTTCCCCATAGGAGCAAGGCGAGGGAACAGCCCAAGCCTAAAGCCCTTCTCTGCTTTCCCATCCTGCAGGGAGGAAGTCCTCCTTTCTCTTTGTGGCAAAGGCAAGCACCCTAGCTGCTCCCCACCTCCCACCTTTCCAGAAAATGATGCCAAAGAGGCCCCCTTTGTCTGTGGCAAAAGAGAAGGTTGCCTGCGCCTTCTGGGCTGGGAGTGAGGAGGAGGAGGAGGAGATGGGCTTAAGTCAGAGTCCTGCAAGGGGTGCAGTCTCGGCACCCGTGTGCTAGAGCTCTGGCAAGGGGTCACTCCTCTGCTTTCCATTAATGGAATGAGGAGTGGGTATCACCCAGTTCTCTAAGGCAGGGGTTCCCAGCCCCAGGGGCACACTGAGATTACCTGAGGACCTCTTAATAACCCCTTACCTGAACAATCTCCCGACCAAGGAAAGGAGCAGCTCTGGGATGTGGGACCAGGAATGGGTATTTTGGGAAATTCCCCCGGTGTGCAGCCAAGTTTGAGAACCAGCAGTTTTGCAGTCTTTCTCAAACTCTAATATCCTGGGATCTTATCAAAAATCTAAGTCCAAAGTTCAGCAGATGAGGGCTGGGCCTGAAGTTCTGGAGGTCAAACAAGGAATGATGACACCACTGGGCCATGGAACACACTCTACACACTTCGAGAAGCCAAGCTCCAGGAGACCTTAAGAGTCTCTAATAACACCCTGTACTTCTGCCTGATTTGACGGGAGCAATGAAGAGAGGAGATGAGAGATCAGACTTCTATGTCTGGAAGGGATTGCTAGGCTAGAAGCCATGTCCATGCATCTGGAAATTCTCTTCAACGGAGGAGAAATTCGACAGAGGAATCAGCACTGACTTCAGGGTGGAGTGCAATAGAAAGGTAAATCTTAACATTCAAAGCCTGGATGAGAGGAATGGCGGTATAAGGGGTCGCTTCCCAAAAGCCAGCTCCACACCTGAGGCTAATGGTGGCGACACCTATCTTAATGCTGGCAGAACTGAGTTACAAAGCCCCATTTGGGATTGTCAAAAACCATCTGGCTCAACAGGGTGACGGGATCCCAACTTGGTTAAGCAATGAGAAGGATGAGGCATTTACTTGTCTCTGGTGGGCAGCAGGGTGTGTATGGGGGGGGGCGGTCCTAGCATCTCAAATAGAGCTGACGTGCTCTGCCTATGATGCTAAATCGCTTCAGTCGTGTCTGACTCTGTGCGACCCCATAGACGGCAGCCCACCAGGCTCCCCTGTCCCTGGGATTCTCCAGGCAAGAGTACTGGAGTGGGTGCCATTGCCTTCTCCTAATCTGCCTACGATATGGAAAGCCTTTTTCCTGCCTCTTCTTTTTCTGTTTCAGAGTCACTGATCGCCTTAGAGAGTAAGATGCATCAGCATCTCATCATAACAGGTTTCTCAAGGTTATACAGGTACACCACACACAGTCTTTGAGTCACGATAGCCAAGCATTACCTACTTCAACATGCAGGTCACAAGACACGAGCAGGACAAGGTCAAGCATTGATAGAGTGGGATTTGCACCCATTACTCTCCCCAAAGCTTTCTCATTGATAAGATGAGAGGAACAAAGCAACCTACCTCATTGGATTATTGTGAAAATTAAATGTGTAGGCAGTAGGGCACATAGCACAACACTTGGTACATAGTAAATGCTCAATAAATGCTAGTTGCTATTATAATTATAATAATAGTACACAAGATTGCCGGAGAAATATCAATAACCTCAGATATGCAGCAGAGAAGGCAATGGCACCCCACTCCAGTACTCTTGCCTGGGAAACCCCATGGACGGAGGAGCCTGGTAGGCTGCAGCCCATGGAGTCGCGAAGAGTCGGACACGACTGAGCGACTTTACTTTCACTTTTCACTTTCATGCACTGGAGGAGGAAATGGCAACCCACTCCAGTATCCTTGCCTGGAGAATCCCAGGGACAGGGGAGCCTGGTGGGCTGCCGTCTATGGGGTCGCACAGAGTTGGACACGACTGACGCGACTTACCAGCAACAGCAGCAGCAGCAGCAGCAGCAGATATGCAGATGACACCACCCTTATGGTGAAAAGTGAAGAAGAACTAAAGAGCCTCTTGATGAAAGTGAAAGAGGGGAGTGAAAAAGTTGGCTTAAAGCTCAACATTCAGAAAACTAAGATCATGGCATCTGGTCCCATCACTTCATGGCAATTAGATGGGGAAACAACGAGAGACTTTATTTTGGAGGGCTCCAAATCACTGCAGATGGTGACTGCAGCCATGAAATTAAAAGACGCTTGCTCCTTGGAAGAAAAGTTATGACCAACCTAGACAGCATATTAAAAAGCAGAGACATTACTTTGCCAACAAAGGTCCATCTAGTCAAAGCTATGGTTTTTCCAGTGGTCATGTATGGATGTGAGAGTTGGACTATAAAGAAAGCTGAGCGCTAAAGAATCAATCCTTTTGAACCGTGGTGTTGGAGAAGACTCTTAACAGTCCCTTGGACTACAAGGAGAGGCGACCAGTCCATCCTAAAGGAGATCAGTCCTGAATATTCATTGGAAGGACTGATACTGAAGCTGAAACTCCAATACTTTGGCCACCTGATGTGAAGAACTGACTCATTTGAAAAGACCCTGATGCTGGGAAAGATTGAAGGTGGGAGGAGAAGGGATCGACAGAGGATGAGATGGTTGGATGGTATCACCGACTCAATGGATGACTATGAGTAAACTCCAGGAGTTGGTGATGGACGGGAAGGCCTGGTGTGCTGCAGTCCATGGGGTTGCAAAGAGTCGTACATGACTGAGCAACTGAACTGAACTGAACACATGATTACTATTAAAACAATAATATTCATCTTATAGGATATGAAAACACCAGCATAATGCTTAATCAGCCTTTAGGTGCCTCCCATCTACCTCTCAGCCAGGTTCCTTGACCTCAGCCCCAAACTTGCTCCCAAGCCCCATTCAAAAGCACAGAGGTTTAGAATGCAAATTCCACTGGGAGAAGCCAACCAGACCTGCCTCCTTTTCTGAGAAGAGATCTTCCTGGTGGGAAGGAAAAGGAGAGGGTCAGGCTTGGGGAAAGAGTGCCTATTAAGAGACCACAAGTGAAGGGCTTAGGACCCCGTGCCGTGCATGTGTTCCTCAGTCATGGCCAGCATCCCTGCCCCCTGAAGAAGAGGAGTCACGCACACCTAAAAGATGAAATATGTGCCTTTGCACCAGGGCACCCTTTGCACACATCTGCATGCTAGGAGAATGGCTTCAGAGATCATTTCTACATCACTGGAGGAGAGGGCATTAGGAAGGGACATGGGAAGGGGTGTGGTGTAAAGAACTTGAGACGTGAGGGAGAGAGAGCAGCCCAGTTCTGCCTCTCCCCTGCCTCCTGTGAGCCACAGTGGAGAGACGCCTTCCTCTCCTCCACGGAGTACTTGGTCACACAAAGGGCTCGAGCATTTTCTTTGGTCAAGCCAGCAGCTCCTGGTGTGGGTAACCACAACCTGGCAGAAGAAGCAACCTCCAGTAGGCATGGCAGTGCCCAGGACAGGCCACAGCGCCCAGTGAGACAGAAGGATGGAGGGAGGTGCCCATACTGCCTAGTCCAACCTCTTAATGCCTGCCACACAACAGGCCAACCAGTCTAGAGAGTGTTGGGGCGGGGCAAGGAATAGTCACTTTATTTGGAAAGCCAGCAGACCAAGGAGATGGTGGACTAGTGTCCCAAACAACCATCTTGCCTGGGTTGGATGCTAGTTTTTTTTTTTTAATAGAACAAAGAGGGGGAGGTGAGGAAGTAAAGTAAACAGCAATAAGTTACTGCAAATATTTCCTGGTTCTGGCCCAACAGAGGCAACAATCTAGGCCAAGGGGCAGCAAAAGAGGTGGGAGAGCTGGGGACACCATGTGGTTGCCGAGTGGACTTGGGTTTGAGCTTCCAGAGAGCTCCCAGGAAACCTGTACAGGGGGTTTTGCCAGGAACCTGGCTAGGTGGAGTGATTACTATCCATATCATCTGAGTTTTCACCCAAGCCTGGGAGGGCCCAAGGAACCCTGGGGCATTTGTCAATATGTCAACACCACTAGGATGAAGCCTGCTCTTTGCATGCTGGCCTTGAGCATGCACGCCCCCTCCTCCTCTCTCTCTTTTCTTTGCCTCTCTGGGTTTCTGTCTGCCTCTGCCTTCCCCCCTTCTCTCCCTCTCCACATCTGTCTTTGTTTTGTTCACCCCCTCTCTCATTCCCCACACAATGCCTGACCCAGGACAAGCATTCAACAAATATTTTTTTAACTTCATACTATGGAAAAAGTCAAACACACAGAAGTAGCAGAATCAGGAACCTCTGTGTGCCCATCACCCATCTTCAACAATACATACACCTACAACTGATGCATGTTGATACATGGCAGAAACCAATACAATATTGTAAAGCACTTATCCTCCAATTAGAAGTAAAGTTTTAAAAAATAACCTATGGCAACAATCGTGGATGTCCCCTCCCACCGCTCCCCCCCCACACTATCTTGAAGCAGGCTCAGACACTGAATCACTTGACTCATAAATAAATTTCAGATGTCTCCAAATGACAAGCACACTGTAAAAACCACAACTGTGATCCCATTAACACACTCCAAAAATGATCAAACGTCAAGTTAATATTATCAAACACTAAGTTATTGTTCAAATGTCTCCAACTGTCTGATTAATTTTTAACAGTTTCTTAATTCAAATTGCCTACATACAATCCACTAATGGTTCTGCTAATAAGTGTCTGAACTTTTCCAAGTCCCTTTTAAGCTGTATTCAACAAATGTTTCAACTGATCCCATCACTTTCTGTTTCTCTGTGACTTCCTATTTTTCTATCTCCCCTGTACCCACATCTGTCTGTCTGTTCCCCACTTAGGTTTCTGTCTGTCTTTGTTTGTTTGTTTCTATGTAACTGTATCTCTCTATGGACATTTTTCTCTCTGGGCCTTTATCTGTACGTTGCTCTCTCTCTGCCTCCTTCCCAAGCCCTGTCTCTCTCTCTCTCTCTCTCTCTCTCACACACACACACACACAGGAAAGTCACTAAGGGGACCCTGCACCCACCTTTGACTGAAAGTGTATGAAGAGTTGGGTCCCTGCCTGAAATGTTGGTGCACCTTTACGGAGGCACCTTCTGCTTTTTTGCGTTAAGCCCATTCCGCTGGCTCTTTCGAGACCCTCCGCTTATTGAGCGCCCCTCAATGATCTACATGCAGGAGACAGCTGGGAGAGAAACAGAATAACCAGCGTGAAGGCTAAGGGTGCTGCACAGGTCTCCGTGGTGTTTGTTACTTTATCTGTTGCTCCAAATAAAATTTCTGAAAGCTCACCTGTCAGTGAAATCCTAAAAGGAAGACTCTTAAAAAAAAAAAAAGCTGTAAAAAAAAAAAGCTGTAGAAAGCTTGTCAACCAAGTGCTATTTTGTATCAATCATAGGGACGGGGCTCGCTTTTGAAAGAAATTTTTTACAACGTCTTAAATTATTTGCTAGAGCTGGAGGCAACCAACCCAGTGTTTTTCCATTCTTTTCAGCAGTGGAATTCGTTTTGGAATAAAATCTTACATAAAACCCAAATATATAAAGGGAATAAAACCAGAACACGGTATGTGCTGGGTGGAGAGGTGGAAGGACAAGGCTGTAGAAAATAACTTAGAACAGTTACCAGACCAAACTTATTTTGCAAAAGGGTAAACTCCCTGGCGGAATAGGGGAGGGGACCCACAGGGGCCCTTGTGCTGCCTTCATCATGGAATCAACGGCAGACCCCAGCTCCCCACTCAGTGCCCCCTACCTGACAAGGCAAGCGCAGAACCTCAGGGAGGGGCCTGGGACTTTTTGCAGCTAATCATTTTGGCAAATATGCTGAGCTGAGTATTGACTGTGGAGGTTTTAAGGCCCAGACATGGCTGGAGCTGTGGCTGGCTCCTTTGTGCTCAGGACAGAACCTGTCGGTTGACTCTCCGGCAAATGACTAATGGCAGGATGACTTCAGTGTCTGGTCCCCAAGGTCAGAGCTGGAGAAAGTGGGCCCGGCCTCTGATGGGAGGGGCCCGGCATTCACGGGAAGGGGAGTGCAGAGTGATTGGCTAACAGAGCTGGAGAGGATCCCACTTTGATGAAGAGTAGGTGCACAAACAAGTCAGAGGTGGAAGGATGGAGGAGAGGTAACCTACATGCCTGGCCCACAGTTGCTCACCTGGGCATGCAGGGAAGCCACAGACATTAGAGCTGAGCATCTGGAAGAGACTCCTGGTTCTCACTGCCTGGCTGCATCTGCAGTGGGGTCTGCTGGGGAAAGCAGCTAGGGGGCCACAGGCTGTAGGATTTTGGTTCAAAATGAAGGTCAACGATATATAAGTCCAGCAGAGAATTATGTTCTTCTGTCCACCTCAGCGAACTAAGAAATACCTGAGCTTCAGGACCAGAAACACTGTGCATAGATTCCGGCCCCACCCCTTTCTAGTTAAGCTTCCCTTTCCTCACCTCTGAGTCAGGATGATGCCACCTACTAAAAGTTCACAGTGTATTTTCACATCAGTTATCTCTCAGCAATTGTGCAAAGCTGTCGTCATGCTAGCTTTATTGATGAAGAAACTAAGCCCCAAGAGGACTCACCCACCCCTCCCACATCACAGGTGAGTGTCCCAGCTGAGCTGACCTTCTTGTGGCTCCTGGTCCACACCTTTTCCATCGTCCCATGATCATGCTACCTCTTGTCGAGGCTCCAGCTGGGCAAATGAGAACACAGGAGCTGAGAAATATTGCATCTTAAAATGGCCAATATTCAAATTTATAGAGAAAGAAAGTAGACTATTTGTTGCCTGGGGCTGGGGTGTGGATGGAGATTAACAGTAAGTTGGCACAAGAGATCTTATTGGGGGATGAATATGTTGTAAAACTGATTAACGGTGACAGTTGCACAAGTCTGTAAATTTCCTAAAAAGCATTGAATTGTACCCTTGAAATGGGTGAGTTTCATGATACATAAAATATACCTCAAACAAGTGGTTAAAAAAAAGCCAAGATTATAAAATATGTATTTTCTTAGAAAGAACTGTTTTACTGATCATATCTGGAAGCAATTAGTATTAGTTTATTTGCTTTAAAATGTGTTCCTTGTCATTATTGATTTGAGAAAACAGAAATATCCACTTGGATCTATAGTAACCATTAACAATGAGGTTAATATCTGCTTCACTGTTCTCACTGTGAGAACACAGGCTGGCAACCATGAGATTGGTCAATATTAGAGATGATACAGATACAGAGAGAACTGTGGTGCTGGAGAAGACTCTTGAGAGTCCCTTGGACTGCAAGGAGATCAAACCAGTCAATACTAAAGGAAATCAACCCTGAATATTCACTGGAAGGACTGATGCTAAAGCAGAAGCTCCAATAATTTGGCCACCTGATGCAAAGAGCTGACTCACTGGAAAAAACCCTGATGCTGGGAAAGACTGAGGGCAGGAAGAAAAGGGGACAACAGAGGATGAGATGGTTGGATGGCATCACCGACTCAATGGACATGAGTTTGAGCAAGCTCCATGAGACAGTGAAGGACAGAGACGCCTGGTGTGCTGCAGTCCAGGGGGTTACAAAGAATCAGACATGACTTAGCGACTGAACAACAACAACACATAAACAGCTGGCATGGAGTGGGGGCAGGGGCGGCAAATGGTGGTGGTGGTTTAGTCAGTAAGTCATGTCTGACACTTGTGACCCCAGACTGTAGCCCACTAGGCTCCTCTGTCCATGGGATTTCCCAGGCAAGAATACTGTAGCCATTTTCTTCTTCAAGGGATCTTCCTGACCCAGGGGTCAAACCTGGGTCTCCTGCATTGCAGGCGATCTCTTGCATTGCAACCAGATTCGTTACCACTGATGGGCTTTCCTGGTGGCTCAGATGGTAGAGTCTGCTGGCAGTGTGGGAGACCAGGGTTCTATCCCTGGGTCGGGAAGATCCCCTGGAGGAGCAAATGGCAACCCATCCCAGTATTCTTGCCTGGAAAATCGTATGGATGGAGGAGCCTGGCAGGCTACAGTCCACGGGGTCGCAAAGAGTCAGACACGACTGAGCGACTTCACTTCACTTCTTTACCACTGAGTCACCAGGGAAGCAATTGGTGAGCTTTTACAAATGGCAGGGTTAAAGCCTGGAAACACCTTGATACCCAACCATCATAGAGTGAGGACTGGCACTATGCAAGGCTGTTGTGACAATTAGCAATACCATGGGGAAGCATCTCCTCCCCTATTGGTACTCAATAAATCGAGGCAGTAAGCATCTTATTTCCACCCAGGCCCACCAAGCCCC
Organism: Giraffa tippelskirchi; assembly: GCF_054371585.1. Taxonomy (NCBI): domain Eukaryota; kingdom Metazoa; phylum Chordata; class Mammalia; order Artiodactyla; family Giraffidae; genus Giraffa; species Giraffa tippelskirchi. The sequence continues at coordinate 13,049,505 of NC_137283.1, read as the reverse complement.
AGGACCTCAGCTGTGCAGCAGAAACCCTCCTCTTCAGGAGACCCCACCCAGGCCCCCTGCCCCCAGTCTAGCTAGACACATCCTGGCCTTTTAGAGGCTCCATTCCTGCCCACCGTGCTGTCAGGTACATGGGAGAGTGTATCTGATTCACGAAGGACCAGGAGGGGGAAATGCCAACAAGGCTGTTTAAAGAAAGAACAGCGCCTGCAGGGCTGCCAGTGTGCAGTTTACAGTCAGTGTTTCATGATGGCTAACTCTGCTCCTCCCCTGGATTAGAGCTGGAAAGCTGAAATTCAGCTCTTTGTTGCTCTTTTACAAAGGAAGTGATTTCTGAGGTTGAGTGACGTGTACATTTTTCAGAGTGCTGGGGCTGCACGTTGGTGCTGACTGGCGCCTGGGTAGGAAGCACCAAGTTCCCTGTTGGTAGATGGACGGGACTTATCACAAGCTTTGCATTACCTCACATTGTGTCCAGAACCAACTGTGATTGTAAGAAAGAGAAAAGGAACCTCAGAGGTGTTTGCGGCCCTTCGTACTGCCTGTCTTAACTGGGTCCCCCGGGAAGCAGGGGGACAGGGATTCTAGTGCAACTACTTTCTTTGGGAGATGATCTCAGAAAGCATCGTCAGGGGCGTGGAGGGGGTGGGCAGAGAAGCAACAAGAGACTGAGCCGGGTGCAATAATGAGCAGGTTACCCTGGAGCAACCAGGGCTCTGGGGAAGGACTCTAAGAGGCTGTGTAGAAGATTCTCAAACTTAAGCATTACCAGAATCACCTAGAAGGCCTATGAGAACAGATAGCTGGGCCCACCTTCAGGGTTTCTGATTCAGTAGGTCTGAAGTGGGTGGGACTGAGAGTTTACATTTCTATCAAGTTCCCAGATGATGCTGAGGCTGCTAGTTGTTTCTGGGAGCACTTTTTGAGAATAAGAGTGAAGAAGTGGTTGGTACAAAGGGTAAAGAGATGAGGTAGGTACACACCGATCCCTATCTCTCATTGGCTGAAGGCTGCCCTGGGGTGGTTAACTCCCTGGTGCCCTGTGTACTGGTCTTGCATGGCCCCGCAGCCAAAGAAAGCCCTTAGATTGAGAGTAACAAGCACCTGCTGTAAGGAGCCATAGGGTTAATGGGACCAGAGTGCTGGGGCTCCCAGAGGCGGGCCACACCACCTTCAGGAACAGCGCATCTCTCCATAAAACCCCACTCCCTGAGTTAACAGAAAGAGCACTAAAACGCAAAAGTGGCACCAAAAAGGGTAAGTGCTCCAGTTGCTCTTCCAATCACAGCTGTGTGACTTCAAACAAATCTCTCACACTCTCTGGACCCCTAGCTGGGAGATTTCCAAGGCCCCAACTGTCTCAAGGTTCCCTGATTCTGTGACATCTAGATCCAAGATACCATGCTCAACCCCCACCTATCCAAACGTCCAGCTGAGCAGAGCTCCAAGAAAGCATGGACGTTTGCATCTGCTGCCCTGCCCAGTCCTTCCCCCAGGTGTGACCAGGTAAATGCCATGCCCAGAATGCCAGGCAGTGTCCTCAAAACCCTCAGGCTCCCTGGGGTGGGCATCAGTTGGCAAGGGGTCCTCAGGCCCTAGTCCCCAGGTGCCAGGCTCACCACCTCCCCTTCATAGCCTTGACAGGTGTGTCAAGCATCAATGAAGCACTCAGTCTAAAAGAGGACATAAGACTATGCATTTTCTTTTAATGGGTCATGCAGTTAAAATAATAAGCTGCTTAAATCTTTCCATTTGGGGTAAAATGATGTGTTACAGGAGACTCGATTGTTCTGGGGCTTTCCAGGTGGTACTAGTGATAAAGAACCTGCCTGCCAATGCAGGAGACATAAGAGACTCAGGTTCAATCCCTGAGTGGGAAAGATCTCCTGGAGGAGGGCATGGCAATCCACTCCAGTATTCTTGCCTGGAGAATCCCATGGACAGAGGAGCCTGGTGGACTACAGTCCATGGAGTGGCAAAGATTCGGACACAACTGAAGTGACTTAGCATGTCTGTACGATTGTTCCATCACCACCTCCTGCCCTTTCCCTAGGCAGCCTGACAATGACCACTGCGTGTTGGCTGAGCTTTCTGGGCCCCTGTGTGTAAAGGCAAGCCCAGGGGTCTCCAGGGCACTAGAAAGGGCAGTGTGGCCTTCCCAGTGCCAGGGAAGCTCACAGCTCCTGCAGCCGGTGTAAAGAAACATGTAGGACTTCACATAGACTGATAAGGTGGGCATCTATGAGTTTTATCTTTCAAACAGACTGATTCCCTTTTGTCAGAAACAGGTGCCCAATTTTTATGGAAATCCCACACTTCCACAGTCTTAATCCCAGTGGTTTGGGATGACAGAAGCCGCCTGGTCCCAGGTGAGACTCACCAGCCTATTTCATAATATTGATCAAGTGAGGATCAGTCCGGTGACAGCTACTGAGGACACCAGTCCACTAAGGGAGTTTCTGCTCTAAGAGTCAGAAAATCCCAGGACCAAGACTCTGGGTTTGCTTACGATTTCCTGAGTTAGATGGAAAAAGCACTAAAATATAGTGCCCCCCAAATTGCTTACAATTTCCTGAGTTAGATGGAAAGGGCACCAAAATATAGCGTCCCCTCCCAGGTGTTCTTGCACGCACAGCTGTGTGATCTCAAACAAATCTCTCACCCTCTCTGGGCCTCCAGCTGGGAGATTTCCAAGGCCCCACCTATCTTGAAAATTCCCTAATTCCTTTTTCCCAAAGGTCCTGCAGTCTGACAAATAGATCCAAGTTACCACGCTCAGTGACAGCTTGGGAAACATGACGGTTTATAAAGCATGTTATATGTCCAGGGGTGGTAGTTTTGGTAGAAGCATGAGTGCAGGGAAGGCAAATCTGTATCTAGAGTAAGAGTCAAGACCACTAAGGACAAAACACAGCTCCTTCCATGATGGAAGCAGCCCAGTGCAGTCAAACATCCTTTCACACAGTGCTCTAGCCCAGTTACCTTGGGACTGGGAGGAGTGTCCATCAGCCGGGGTCAGTAAGTGGGTTTAGCCAATGCAGAAATCCACGCATGCATGCTCAGCCATGTCTGACTCTTTGCGACCCCATGGGCTGTAGCCTGCCAGGCTCCTCTGTCCATGGTATTCTCCAGGCAAGAATACTGGAGTGGGTTGCCATGCCCTCCTCCAGGGGATCTTCCCGACCCAGGGATCAAACCCAGGTCTCCTGCGTCTCCCATATTGCAGGTGGATTTTTTACTGCTGAGCCACCTGGGAAGCCAGTGCAGAAGCCCAGGACTCTCCTGATCTCTGAGCTTCACTCGCCCAGAGACCCAGCAAGTGTTCAGTTAATCTGGACCAAGGAGATAGATGGATTTGATAATGCAAGCCAAGAGTCACCCAGATCTGGGTTTGGAACCCCTCCAAGGGCAATAACTGCCACTGATTTTTAGAGACATTTCTGGAGAAGCCCAAGGATAACCAGGGGAATGAGAAGAATCCTGGGCTGTGAACATCATTGCTTCCTCAGAAGAAAAGTCAAAAGATACTCCCTCCAGCTACTCTACTTTCCACTTAGTTATTCCAACTGCTTTGGAGATCTTTAGCAGGAAATCAAATGCCTAAGCACTTATGTGCATCATGCCTACTTGCTCGAAAGAACGTACAATAAAGGCACACATGGTAGTTAGGGAACACTGCAATAATGATGAGAAAGAGATGGCGTACTACGTAGAGAAAAAAGAAAATTGTTGTTTCACTTCTCAAGAAAGAGAGTTCATTTAACAGAAATGAGCTCTGAGCATCCTGGGATGGAGGAGCTGGCCCCTTCCATGCAGTTGTGAAGGAAAAGGTAGCAGCCTTTCTCCAGGCAGAGGGAGGACAGGACGGTGTCCACTTCCTGTGAACAGAGTCCCTCAAGTTGTCTTGGTACAGGTATCAGGGCATCCCTAACCTGCTGACCCTGGGGGACGAGGGGAATGAGGCCAGATCAGGGATTGAGGGGATCCCCTCAAAGCACCACAGTGTATGGTTTACGCACACTCAGGTAGCTACCAAGTTAAACAGCCAGAGTGGGCTGTCCTCTGAGCCCAGCCAGATGTCCTGCCTCAATCCTACGCCTGGGTTTCCCTGCCTTCCAAACGGAGGAGTTTTAGCTCTGAAGTCCCTCCCAAACTCAACAGTCCAAGCTCAGAGCAAGAGTGGAGTCTCTTGAGGGATGTATTAGGTGAGTCTCCCTGGAAGCAGAGCCTGAGGCAGTGATTCTGTGCAGAGAAGAGAAGGAAGCAGGACAAGGATGGGGAGGAGCTGAAGTATCTTGTCTCTCTTGAGTTTAGCCTGAGCCCAGTGGGGTGAGGAGGCCGGAAGTGTGCTCTGAAGCAGAAATTCTACCCAGAGTCACCCCCTAAAGCAATTAACGGCTTTGTACCCCTTGTCAGTCTTCATGGACTGCCTTGGATAGGGTATTCATACCTCCTGGGCAAGGTGGGCTCTGATGGCAATTCTCCAGAGAAGGGGGGGTGTCTGTGAGCCACAGCAGCCCTTATAGCAGCTAGGGGAGGGGTGAACCACAGCCACCAATGCCCAGGACACGCAAATGTCCATTCTCAGACCTCTACAGAGAAGAGACTTGCTGGGCATAGACAAGACATCCAGCGTTCTGTAAAGCCCTCCCCTTTCTTTCAACTTATGCAACTGAGCCACCTGCCAGGCACCATTCTAGGTGATGGAATATGAGGCCTGGTTTCCCAAAAATTATAACAAAGATTCTGTTTACTGTAAACAAAGATTCCCCCTCTCAAGAAGGGCTGGATCCCTGCTCCAGGGAGAACCAGGGGAGAGCTGGTTACCAGCTGCCTCCAGACACCTTCTGGGCAGGGAGGATGGGAGGCACATGTTAGGTTCTGAAACGACTGTGGCACGTTCAAGCAGAGATGTGGTAGCTGCGCTGGTCCCATCTGAAAGCAAGCCTGGCTCCACTCTCCAGCAGTTTCTGGCCAGGAAACTGGTTGTGCAGCAAACTGTAGCCTCCATATGTTTGAGCAAATTCCACTTGGCAGGTGGACAGGGAGCATTTGCTGGGCAGTCCTTTGCCTTCACAGCCTTATGTGCTACTCTCTCACCTTTTAACTTGTGTCTGTGCTCAGCTCTGCAGCCCACCCTCCATGGGATCCCCTCCCGAGGGCCTGGGCACTCACCCTTGGCCAGCCCAGGATCTGCTCTTACACCCCCAGAGATCCACAGTGGGGGTTGGGGGGATGTGCGGTGAAGAACGTGAACCTAAGAAGCATGGCCAGATCTGGGCTTGGCTGGGTGGTCCACGGCAGGCAGGCAATGAGGGAGGGGCCACATAGAAGCCAAGGGAATTTACAAGAGGTTGTTCAATATCCCTTCTTCAAGCTCAAAGTCCTTCTGTTCATGGAATTACAAGAGGGATGTTTGAGGCGTGGGAGAAAGGGGCCTAAAGCCAGCATCGTGCTAGTGAGAAGGAGCAGGCTTGGGGATGCTGGAGAGAGGTCCCTCACAGAGCACCCATTAACACACGGGGAAAGTCAGGCAGTGTCTGGGGCCTCATGCACAGCCACAGCCCCAACTGCAGGCTCAATCTGTTGATGACTCCAAGCCAAAGTGTCAATCACAGGCAACCACTATGGGGCTCACATTACTGTCTCTCCTTCTGTCTCTATCTCTTTTTGAATCTATCTATATATACACACATATATATCATATATCGGAGAAGGCAATGGCACCCCACTCCAGTACTCTTGCCTGGAAAATCCCATAGACGGAGGAGCCTGGTAGGCTGCAGTCTGTGGGGTCACTAAGAGTTGGACACAACCGAGCAACTTCACTTTCACTTTTCACTTTCGTGCATTGGAGAAGGAAATGGCAACCCACTCCAGTGTTCTTGCCCGGAGAATCCTAGGGATGGGGGAGCCTGGTGGGCTGCCGTCTCTGGGGTCGCACAGAGTCAGACACGACTGAAGCGATGTAGCAGCAGCAGCAGCATATATCATATATATGTGTATATGCATATATATGAGATGGTTGGATGGCATCACCGACTCGATGGACTTGAGTTTGAGCACTGTATCAGTTTGTCTCACTCCGGGAGACAGCGAAGGACAGGGAAGCCTGGCATGCTGCAGTCCATAGAGTTGCAAAGAGATGGACACAACTGAGCAACTAACACTTTCACTTTCATATATATAATATATATATATACACACACACGCGTGCGCAGACACGCATATCTACACATACATTTCTCTAAAATATGGACCAGACCACTTTCTATCTTTCAGAACAAAGTCCAACAGCAAGCCATTTGGTGGCCACTAGTCTGTAATTCACACAGTCGTAACTGAGGACTGCTGTGTCATTCCAGAGAAAAATAAAAGATGTGACAGGAACAAAAGAGAGTATTGACCACAACACTAAGATTCATTGAGCACTTCGTGCGTGCCAAGCACCGCACGAGCCCTTTCCCTGCATGATCGCTGTTTCCCACAACAAGCCCTGGTGTGAGAATCGTTAGCGCCGACCACCTGCAGATTAGGAACCCGGAGTAGAGAAGAGAACCAACTAGTCCAAGCTCACAGAGCCAGTGCAGGGGGTGCTCCCTGGTCCAGCTCCTCGCCACCTGACTGCAGACTGACACAGACTCTAGTACAGCTTGACTTCTTGCAAAAAGTCTACAAAAGCAGTGTCCAAAATCAACTTCTACAAATGAAGTCCAGTAATAAATAGAAGAGAAGGACCAGTGAAGAGAAGGGACAAGGATGGGGAGGGAGGAGAGGGAAAGTCACCACACAGAAAAACGAAGCCAGGGAGAAGGATTGCACCAGGCCAGACAACGGGCTGAGCCTGAGGCATCCTGGCAAGTAAGGCCAAGGACACAGGGGGTGGCAAGGTCTCACCTGGGACAGCTCAATCCACTTTGTCAGAAAAGAGATCTTCCCAGCCCTAAATTCTGAAACGGATTTGTCCCAGAGTTTTTCTTTTTTTAAAGAACAAAATTCAGGGACTTCCCTGGAGGTCCAGTGGCTGAGACTCTGTGCTCCCAATGCAGGAGGCCCGGGTTCAATGCCTGGTCAGGAAACTAGATCCTGTATGCCGCCAGGAAGACCTGGTGCAGCCAAATAAACAAATATCTTTTAAAAAGACAGAGAGACTTTCCTGGTGGTTTAGCAGTTAGGACTTTGCCTTCCAATGCAGGGCATGTGGGGTGGGGTGGGCGCTGCTTCCATTCCTGGCTCTGGTCAGGGGAACTAAGATCCCACATGCCTCGTGGTCAAAAAAAAACAAAACATAAAATAGAAACAACCTGGTAACAAATTTAGTAGAGTTTTTTAAAAAATGGTCCACATCTCTCCCTCCAAACAAAAAATCTAAATAAAAAAGAACGAAATTCAGAGACTGTTATTTCTGAGAAGGATAAGGATGTTTGACATTTGGTTGGTACTCATTGAGAAAAACTTTTCTGAAAGGAACCCCTTCTATCCTGTTGGTGAGAATGTAAACTGACGCAGCCACTATAGAGAACAGTAAAGAAGTTCCTTTAAAAATTAAAAACAGAGTTGCCAGATGATCAAGCAATCCCACTCTTAGGCAAACATTCAATCAAAATTCTAATTTGAAAAGATGTATGTACTCTCTGGGGGCTTCCCTTGTGGCTCAGTTGGTAAAGAATCTGCCTGCAATGCAGGAGACCTGGGTTCAATCTCTGGGTTGGGAAGATCCCCTGGAGAAGGGAAAGGCTACCCACTCCAGTATTTTGGCCTAGAGAATTCCATGGACTGTATAGGCCACTGGGTTGCAAAGAGTCAGACACGAATGAACGACTTTCATTTTCACTATGTACCCTGTGTTCGTAGCAGCACTATTTATACTAGACACGGCATGGAAACAACCTAAATGTCCACTGACAGATGAATGGATAAAGACGATGAGGTATACATACAATGGAATATTACTCAGCCATAAAAAAAGAATGAATTGAGATTATCATACTAAGTGGAGTAAGTTAGACAGAGAAAGACAAACACCATATGGTATCACTTATGTGTGGAGTCTAAAATACGACACAAATCAACTTATCTACGAAACAGAAAGAAACAAATTGACAGACATAGAGAACAGACTTGTGGTTGCCGGGGGTGGGGAGGGAGGTAGAGGGATGGATTGGGAGTTTGGGGTTAGCAGATGCAAACTATTACATACAGGGTGGATGAACAACAAGGTCCTACTGTGTAGCATAGGGAATTATATTCTTATCCTGTGATAAACCATGATGAAAAAGAATACGAAAAAGAACATATATCTGTATAACTGAGTCGCTTTGCTATACAGCAGAAACTAACGCAAAGTTGAAAATTAACTATACTTCAATTTAAAAAAAGAAAACCTCCTCTGCCTCTGGTGCCTCTGTGAAGGCCACTGACCACGGCTGAACTCCTGAGTTCTAAAAAACAGAACATCACGCCCATGTGTGTCCCCCGCCTGACGCTCTCCCATCCCCTCTCATTTGTCCCTGCTCTGCGCCCCATCAACGCCCTGCAATGCTGAGAGGGCCTGACATCTCAGTGCTGCAGCTGATGGCTACGCACCTCAAGCTGTTACTCACTGAGGTGATCATTAACTGGACTCAGTTTTGTGTTCACCCTTATTGCCCCCACTTCTCATTCCCCCTCCTGGAAACTCCTTCCGACAGGGACTCTGTGCAGCATGTGTGTGCGATGGCACAGCTTCTCTCTTATTCAGATGAAGGACACACAGGTGGACGTGGACGTTCTTTTATTAGAACTCATGAGTTCAGCCTTGGCCCATGGCCACTCCCCACTCCCAACCCCTCCCAAGGCACCTGAGGCAGAGCAGGCTTTCTCAACCACTACCAACCGTCACTCCTCCTCAACAATGACCACCTCTGAGGACGCCTTTTTTCCTATTCACATTGAAAGACACAAAATTTCAGGTAGGAAGATTCCTTGCATGCTCTGCAGACATCACACCATCATCTCCCAACCTCCCAGTGGCAGTGGAGAAGCTGGACTCTCCTGTAGGGGTCTGCCTTCTGTCTCTGGAAGCTTTCCTCAGGCTCAGATGTATTTGGCTCAGAGGGTAAAGCGTCTGCCCACAATGCGGGAGACCCGGGTTTGATCCCTGGGTCGGGAAGATCCCCTGGAGAAGGAAATGGCAACCCACTCCAGTATTCTTGCCTGGAGAATCCCATGGATGGAGGAGCCTGGTAGGCTACAGTCCACAGGGTCGCAAAGAGTCGGACACAACTGAGCGACTTCACTCACTTTGGATGGCATTACTGACTCCAGTGGACATGACTTTGAGCAAACTCTGGGAGACAGTGAAGGACAGGGAAGGCTGGTGTGCTGCAGTCCGTGGGGCTACAAAGAGACACTACTTTATGACTGAACAATAATAGTGTGTGTGTGTGTGTGTGTGTGTGTGTGTAGCGTGTGTGTGTGTAGCATGTGTGTGTGAACCTATCCTGTTTGGTATTCCAGGCATCCATCAAATCAGAGGGTTTAATCATCTCATAAAATCTTCAGTCATTAGTTCTTCAAACATTTATTTTCTCTCCTCCCTTTACTCACTCCCCTCTTTGTGAGCTTTATGGATAAAGAAACAGCAACGCTTCTAATTCTAGCCTCCACACTGTTTTCTCTCATTCTTTCCACCTCTTTACCTCTCCGATACCTCCTGGAAGAAGGAGGACCCACACCTCCCTCTCCATAAGCACTCTCAAGCTGATTCCTCTGAGTTCTTCAACCCACACACTGGGTGCTCTATTTTAATTCTACTTTTCATACCTATTATGTCTAATTAGTTTTCTTCATAAACATTTATTCCTACTTCCTGATCTCCCCGAGGATATTTATTCTGCTTATTTAAACTTCTTGATCTATTTGTTCCATTGGTTCTGCTCCTCCCACACAGGTTGCCCCATTTGTTGGGCTTCTTAAGAGCACACGCACTCCTTGGATGTCTTAGAAATTTTTTCCCTGAGAGCTCTCACCCCACTCCCACCCTCCCCAATCCCCTTGGCATTCAGCTGACATGGCCAGATCTGTCCACTTGCTTGGGGATGGCAAGCTCCTCCTAGGGTAGAGCCGCTAGGGAGCACTCTGGGCTCACCCCTAGGCAAGCCTGCCCCTCAGGGTGGCATTGGGGAGAAAGACTGCCAGCCCACCTGCACGAGTTGCCTCCTCTGTCCCGACAGAGCTGGGGGACTTCCCCCGGCCATACTGTGTCCTGCCCTGTGGAAGACCAACCCAGAAGGCAATTGTCCACCCGAGGCAACGTGGGAGAGGAGACGTGCATATGGAAACCCCCAGCCCTGTCACTGTTCTCCGCTGGGGGACCCTACCACCTTCACTGTTCCAGGCTTCTCTCCCAGCTTCTGTGTTGGTTCTGGAGACCCAGCCACTGTTCTTGTGCCAGAGGCATTTCTACGGTTGAAAACCACCATGCAGCAGCCCATGCTGGTGGCCACCTTGCTCAGAAACCTGCCCACCAGGCCCTTTTCAAGGAGCACGGCCTCCAAGTGCCCCCTGCTGCCTGAGTCAGGGTGCTTCAGAACAAGAGAACAACGTTTGCCAAGGAAGCCATGATTTCTTCAGGGCTTCTGACGTCTGTGAGTGAAGCCGGCCCACCAGAGGCTGGTCTTGCCCTCACCTCCCATTTGCCTCCAAAGAATGCTCTGAGAAGCTACTGTCCACCCAGGAGTGCATGGCCCCTCTGGAATCTTGTAACTGAGGCATTTCTTAGAGTCAAGTACTAAAACCTTTACTTCTCCTGAGGAACAGATAGGTGTTCTCTCTGCTGATGAGGAATATATTCACTGACTCCTTTCCCCTTCCTTTTTTTTTTAAACTTTTAATTTTATATTGAAGTACAGGCGATTATGGAGAAGGCAATGGCACCCCACTCCAGTACTCTTGCCTGGAAAATCCCATGGATGGAGCAGCCTGGTGGGCTGCAGTCATGGGGTCGCACAGAGTTGGACATGACTGAAGTGACTTAGCAGCAGCAGCATAGGCGATTAACAATGTTGTGGTAGTTTCAGGTGAATAGCAAAGGGACTCAGTCCTACATATACATCTATCCGTTCTCCCCCAAACTCCCCTCTCATCCAGGCTGCCAGATAACATTGAACAGAGTTCCCTGTGCTAGACAGTAGGTCCTTGTTGTTTACCTATTTTAAATATACAGCAGTGTGTACATGTCCATCCCAAACTCCCTAACTATCCCTTCCCCCCACATCCTTACCCCTGGCAACTACAACTTTGTTCTCTAAGTCTGTAGTCTTTTTCTGTTTTGTAAATAAGTTCATTTGTAGCATATGATATGTGTCTTTGTCTGACTTACTTCACTCACTCTGACAATCTCTAGATCCATCCATGTTGCTGCAAATGGCATTATTTCCTTCTGTTTTAATGACTCCTTTCCCTTTTCGTTCAGAGCCAAGACTGAGCTGCACTCCTAGCACATACCTAGAGAGACTCGTAGCCTGCATACCCTGATTTACTATTAGGAATTATTTCCCTTTTTACCTGCCTATTTATTTAGGTCCTGCTTAGTTGATTGTTTTAAAAAAAAAAAAAAAGCAAGCCTCTTTTGGAGATCCGTGAAATAGGAAAGGAAAAGAAAAATAAACAAAGGAAGTCACTGTTTGTACTTCTCTGGACCTGCATTTTAATTTTAAGCTATATTTTACCATTTTATTTTATCTGCTTCTGTTGTATATCAACTCAGTTCTACTGTGGAATGAGGTTGGCTATATAGAAACGTACAAAAAATAAAACACATAAAGTCTGTGAACTGTGACTTTGTGAGTAATTCTATAAAACACCAAGACATATACTTATGGCTGATTCATACTGTATGGCAGAAACCAACACAACATTGTAAAGCAATTATCCTCCAATTAAAAAAAAAATAAATCTATTCATTTTGAACTATCTATTCATAGTTCAAAAGAACACCAAGACATTCTACACATGACCATTCATTACCTTCAGCCTTAATGAAAGTCAAGGTCCATCAATCAACAGAAGCATCCTTGATTTGCTGATCAAGAAGGTGATTGTGTATGGATGTGAGAGTTGGACCATACAGAAGGCTGAGCGCCGAAGAATTGATGGTTTTGAACTGTGGTGCTGGAGAAGACTCTTGAGAGTCCCTTGGACTGCAAGGAGATCAGACTAGTCAGTCCTAAAGGAAATCAACTTTGAATATTCATGGGAGGACTAATGCTGAAGCTGAAACTCCAATACTTTGGTCACCTGATGCAAAGAGCTGACTCACTGGAAGAGATTCTAATGCTGGGAAAGATTGAGGGCAAAAGGAGAAGGGGACGACAGAGGATGAGATGGTTAGGTAGCATCACTGACTCAATGAACATGAGTTTGAGCAAACTCAGGAAGACAGTGAAGGACAGGGAAGCCTGTTGTGTTGCAGTTCATGGGGTCACAAAAAGTCAGTCACAACTGAGCAACTGAACAATAAGAAGCTTTTGTTAGAATAATGACAGCACCCACTATAACCTGGGCTGGTGCCTGAGCATATTCATTTCACAGGAGGGAAGGTGCCCCTACCCCAATCTACTTTCTTATTCAGTGAGAAGGCTACCAAGCCTTCCTGAATGAGGGACATACACACTTGTAAGCAGGTGAATTTACACTGAGCTTTTCATGCTGTTGGCAGCAATGGCTTCCCAGACTGCAAGTGCAGGTGAGGATGTTAACTGGCCCCTGGAAGGGGCCCATGACCACATGAGCATTGATGGGGAAGCACTCTCAAAGCTTCAAGAGAATTCCAAGTACCAGGTAGAGCTCTGTGATTTTCCAGGCCATAGGTGGACATGTTAAGAAGCCTGGCTGATTCACAACTGACACCTAAAAGTTCACTTTTTCCTGCAGGTAGGCATGGAAAACACTGAGGGGCTCCCTAAAAGCATGCTTTATTCTCGTCTCTTATCAAGGCTCCGTGGCAATGCAAGTAGGTGAAAGGCTGTGTGGAGATGGGTAACAAACAAATGCCCTTGGGCCCTAGAAAAATCACTCTTCAGGGAGTTTAACAGGACCAGGCAGCTGCTGCACATTTACTATGCAGACTCTCCAGGAACTTTTTCAAATGAAGAGTCTTCCTTCGCAAGGCAGGCATAGGTTTGTGAAGGCACCACAGAGCACTCACGGATGCTTGGGCAGGAGTCAACTGCGGGGTCTGTGTTCAAGAGTGCAGACCCAGATTGGTCGTCATTCAGCACGGTTGGTCTGATCCTTCCTTTTCTCTGTGCCTTTCTTCCTCCCATCAGTGAAATACGAATTGTAACCCTTGCATAGAAGGCTTTAGGATCTGGGGAGAAATGGTGAAGGATTCTACACTTCTCAGAAAGGATCCATAAATATAAATCATCCTACTGCTTTGAATGAGTAATGGTGTTGTTGTTATTTAGCCGCTCAGTCATGTCCGACTCTTTGTGACCTCCATGGACTGTAGCCCACCTGCCAGGCTTCTCTGTCCGTGGAATTTTCCAGCAAGAATACTGGAGTGGGTTGCCATTTCCTTCTCCAGGGGATCTTCCTGACCCAGGGACTAAACCTGTGTCTCCTGCATCACAGGCAGATTCTTTACTGCTGAACCACCAGGGAAGCCCCAAATGAGTAATAGCGTGGTATAAACACAACTCCATGGAAACAGGACAGCACATCAAATTCTGAAGTAACTTAGTACCCAAGGAGAGCTCCCTGCTGTGGGAATTACTTCATGAACAGATGAATCCTTTCAAAATACAATCATTCCCTCTTATATTGGCTCTGTTATACTGGCTTATAATTTGGCACTCTGCTTATCCTTGAAGAGAGGCAGATGAGCTGCACATCATATGAGGACTTGAATTTTTTTTTTTAATTTTATAAATTTATTTATTTTAGTTGGGGGCTAATTACTTTACAATATTGTAATAGTTCCTGCCATACATTGACATGAATCAGCCATGGGTTTACATGTGTTCCCCTTCCTGGACCCCCCACCCACCTCCCTCCCCATCCCATCCCTCTGGGTCATCCCATTGCCCCGGCCCTGAGCCCTTGTCTCATGCATCGAACATGGAATGGTGTTCTGTTTCACATATGATAATATACATGTTTCAATGCTATTCTCCCAGAACGTCCCACCCTCACCTTCTCCCTCAGAGTCCATAAAATTGTTCCATGCATCTGTGTCTCCCATTCTGTCTCGCATATAGGGTTATCGTTACCATCTTTCAAATTCCATATATATGCATTAGTATACTGTATTGTTGTTTTTCTCTCTGGCCTACTTCACTCTGTATAATGGGCTCCAGTTTCATCCATCTCAGTAGAACCGATTCAAATGTATTTTTTTTAATGGCTGAGTAATATTCCATTGTGTATATGTACCACAGCTTCCTTATCCATTCGTCTGCTGATGGACATCTAGGTTGCTTCCATGTCCTGGCTATTGTAAACAGTGCTGCGATGAACATTGGGGTACACGCGTCTCTTTCAATTCTGGTTTCCTCAGTGTATATGCCCAGCAGTGGGATTGCTGGGTCATATGGCAGTTCTATTCCCAGTTTTTTAAGGAATCTCCACACTGTTCTCCATAGTGGCTGTACTAGTTTGCATTCCCACCAACAGTGTAAGAGGGTTCCCTTTTCTCCACACCCTCTCCAGCATTTATTGCTTGTAGACTTTTGGATAGCAGCCATTCTGACTGGTGTGAAATGATACCTCATTGTGGTTTTGATTTGCATTTCTCTAATAATGAGTGATGTTGAGCATCTTTTCATGTGTTTGTTAGCCATCTGTATTTCTTCTTTGGAGAAATGTCTGTTTAGTTCTTTGGCCCATTTTTTGATTGGGTCGTTTATTTTTCGGGAATTCAGCTGCAGAAGTTGCTTGTATATTTTTGAGATTAATTGTTTGTCTGTTGCTTCATTTGCTATTATTTTCTCCCATTCTGAAGGCTGTCTTTTCACCTTGCTTATAGTTTCCTTTGTTGTGCAAAAGCTTTTAATTTTAATTAGGTCCCATTTGTTTATTTTTGCTTTTATTTCCAATATTCTGGGAAGTGGGTCATGGAGGATCCTGCTGTGATTTATGTCGGAGAGTGTTTTGCCTATGTTTTCCTCTAGGAGTTTTATAGTTTCTGGTCTTACGTTTAGATCTTTAATCCATTTTGAGTTTATTTTTGTGTACGGTGTTAGGAAGTGTTCTAGTTTCATTCTTTTACAAGTGGTTGACCAGTTTTCCCAGCACCACTTGTTAAAGAGATTGTCTTTTCTCCATTGTATATTCTTGCCTCCTTTGTCGAAGATAAGGTGTCCATATGTGCGTGGGTTTATCTCTGGGCTTTCTATTTTGTTCCATTGATCTATATTTCTATCTTTGTGCCAGTACCATACTGTCTTGATCACTGTGGCTTTGTAGTAGAGCCTGAATTCAGGCAGGTTGATTCCTCCAGTTCCATTCTTCTTCCTCAAGATTGCTTTGGCTATTCGAGGTTTCTTATATTTCCATACAAATTGTGAGATGATTTGTTCTAGTTCTGTGAAAAATACCATTGGTAGCTTGATAGGGATTGCATTGAATCTATAGATTGCTTTGGGTAGTATACTCATTTTCACTATATTAATTCTTCCAATCCATGAACACGGTATATTTCTCTATCTGTTTGTGTTGAGGACTTGAATTTGCAGAGTATTGCAGGAACACAGTATGCTGTAGGTCCATGTGCTTTGGTGGTTAAATGCTGAGAATCTGACATCAAATAGATCTAGGCTCAAACTTCAGTACTATCTTGCTCTAGATGAGCTTCAGTTCTCATGTGTGTAAAATGCAAATAATATCTACCACATAGGGCTGTTGTGAGGATTATAATGCAAGAAAAGCACTTCAGAGAGTGTCCAGCCCACAGTAAATGCCCTGCAAATGATAGCAGTAGGTATCATTGACAGATTGTGAAGGGACCACCATCACTCTCTGTTTCTGTCTCTCTTACATACATACACACATGCACGCGCGCACGCACACACACACACACACACACACACACACACACACACACACATCAAGCAAGAAAACATGCCTAAAGGGATTTCAGGAACCTGAATCTCATAACGTCTGCTGGGGATTTCATGCTAGAGCTTCCTCCTCCCTTTGTCATGCTCTATCCTCTAGGTCTGAGTGGAAATACTCAGAAAGAGGGCAACAACCCCAAGTAACCTGGGCATGTCCTTGCAATCACACCTGTAATTTGCAGAGGGAAGAAGCGGCAACATCCTGTGTCCGGAAAAAGCTTTAACCCACCTGAAGTCTTTTCCCACTGCTCATGAATGATGCTGACCTAGTTTTGAAAACTGAGCCCATCTGACCTGAGCAGGACTGGGCCTTGTGACTGTGCAGTAGAAGAGCCTTCTACTTACTGAAAGGCTGTGCTGATCCCAGAGTGCCTGTGTCTGACTGGTTGTAAAATATTTCAATATTTAACCTGTGTAAAAAGAGGTTTCCAGAGTCCACAGAGGAATGACTTGCCCTTAATAAGGTCACAAAGTCCAACTCAACAGGTAAAGTTGTCTCACCATCTTTACAACCCCTTAGATCTTCTGTTCTTGACTCAAACCCACAATCCTACTCTCTTGCTCATTCCCACTTCCCATCCTAGAAAACCTATCTGTCCAGCTACAGCCTTTTGGAGAAGCTAGGGTCTGGGGGTGCTTTGGTGCCACTATTTCCAGCTCTGCTTGACAACAGGCCAGGAGGTCTCATTGCCAGCTACAGAGTGAGCCGGGGCATGTGAGAAACTCAGACCACAGAGGGCAGCATCAGGAATTGGTCTTGTTGCCCCAAGGTCTACAAACCCCAACCCTCCTCTAACCAAAACCTTGACTGCCCGGCCCTAGCTAGCTTTCTGCCTTTGTTTCCTGAGAATCCTTCCACCACAAGGTTAGGACTGAGTTCAATTTTGACTAGCCTTTCCCCCTAGGGCCCTTCCTCCTCCCCACCAGGCACACACAGGGCCCTGGCTCTTGTCAATTCCCTTTCCTCAACACTAGACCTTGATTTCAGACTCCGGCTGGCTTTACTCAAAGTGGATGTCTTGCTTTGGCTTCTGCCAAAAGCTGACCCTGGCAGGAACACCTGGGGGAAGACTGTTCTGGGGATACCTAAAGAAACACAGCGAGAGAGTGAGAAAAGGTGGCAATAAGAGAGGGATTAACTTCCAGATAAACTTCCATTAGAACAAGTTCTGCTGCTTAAAAAGAGGTTTACTTGGACCTTACCTGGTGGTCCACCAGTTAGGAATCCACCTTCCAATGCAGGGGATGCGGGTTCGATCCCTGGTCGGGGAACTAAGATCCCACACGCCATGGGGCAATAAGCCCTTGCACCACAACTACTAAGCCCACATCCCCTAGAGCCTGCATGTCACAATGAAAGATGCTGCGTACCACAACTAAGATCCAACACAGCCAAAAATAAAATAAATAAACAACAAAATAAAATAAAAGAAGTTTAATATCCGGGACTAGAGAATCTCTTGAGAGTTTTTTTAATTCGGCTTTTATTTACCTCCCAGCTCTGAAAGTCTAGAGCTCTTCAACACAGAGCTGCAGAGCACAGGGTTGAGGAGACTGGGTGCTAAATTATCCCATTAGGATTGGAAATAGTTCCTAAATCACACCCTAAGAGTGCCTGAAGCAAAGGCCCAAACATAGCTGACACTAGCAATTTTCAGCTCAGAAAAATCTGGTCACAAAAATATAAGACTTACTGAATCCTACCCATCAGAGATGCCACACAGCGAAGGAGGCATTTGGCTCCCCCACCCGCTTCCCCGGCCCTCTTTCCTTCTCCTCTGAAGGTTTTGGCTAATGACAGAAATCGGGCTGGTGCTGATTCTCAAGTTTCAAATTTTCTTCATTGATAATATATAATTTTACTTCATTTCTATCCAGTAATTCTTCGGAATACACTTTAGGATGTGCAAAATGAGAAAGGAAGGTGAAATTGTGAGATGTTAAAACTATCTTGGAAAAGATATTTCTCACCCTTTCTCACTCTGGGCACAACTTTAAGGTTGGGTAAATTTTCTTGATTCTTAAAAAAATAAATTATAAACGAATGTGTGAGGGAGTTCTCTAAACTATCAAAATATTTACCTTAAAATTTAAAATATTTAGTGCGTTCACCTTCTCAAATATGTTTATACCTACGGTACTGTTATATCCCATGACACAGCCATATTTCCTGAGAAAAAAAGCAGCTTCAGAGACTATGTGGGAAATACGTTTTTCATTCTTTGGAAATATTTCACCACTGGCAAATAAAATGATGTTAGAGGAGTCTGTTCATTTTGATTGTGCATAAGAAGATAAACCTGTTCTTTCTTAATTGCCAACAAGAGAAAATACATGAAACTTCTAATGGGATATCTAAACAAATTAAATTCTTGCAACAGCCTGTAAATACTTTGTGTAAGCAACAGCTTACACAGCTTGAGAGATCAAAAGAACATTTCATGCAAAGACAGGCACAATAAAGGACAGAAACGGTACAGACCTAACAGAAGCAGAAGATATCAAGAAGAGGTGGCAAGAATGCACAGAAGAATATACAAAAAACGTCTTAATGACCTGGATAACCATGATGTGGTCACTCACTTAGAGCTGGATATCCTCGAGTATGAAGTCAAGGGGGCCTTAGGAAGCATCACTATGAGCAAAGCTAGTGGAGGTGATAGAACACCAGCTGAGCTATTTCAAATCCTGAAAGATGATGCTGTTAAAGTGCTGCACTCAATATATCAGCAAATTTGGAAAATTCAGCAGTGGCCACAGGACTGGGAAAGGTCAATTTTCATTCCAATCCCAAAAAAGGGCAATGCCAAAGAATGTTCTAACTACCGTACAGCTGCACTCATTTTGCACACTAGTAAGGTTATACTCAAAACCCTTCAAGCTAGGCTTCAACAGTACGTGAACCAAGAACTGTCAGATGTACAAGCCAGATTTAGAAAAGGCAGAGTAACCAGAGATCAAATTGCCAACATTTGTTGGATCATAGAGAAAGTAAGGGAATTCCAGGAAAGCATGCACTTCTGCTCCATTGACTATGCAAAAGCTTTTTGATTGTGTGGATCACAACAAACTGTGGAAAATTCTTAAAGAGATAAGAATACCAGACCATCTTACCTGTCTCCTGAGAAACCTACATGTGGGTCAAGAAGCAATAGTTAGAACCTCACATGGAGCAAGTGACTGGTTCAAAATTGGGAAAGGAATATGACAAGGCTGTATATACTGTCATCCTGTTTAACTTATATGCAGAGTATATCATGCAAAATATCAAGCTGGATGAGTCACAAGCTGGAATCAAGACTGCTGGGAGAAATATCAACAACCTCAGCTATGTAGATGATACCACTCTAATGGCAGAAAGTGAAGAGGAATTAAAAAGTCTCTTGATGAGGGTGAAAGAGGAGAGTGAAAAAGCTGGTTTAAAGCCTAACATTCAAAACACTAAGATCATGGCATCCCATCACTTCATAGCAAATAGATGGGATAACAATGGAAACAGTGGCAGATTTTCTTTTGTGGGACTCCAAAATCACTGGAGATAGTGGCTGCAGCCATGAAATTAAAAGACACTTGCTCCTTGGGAAGAAAGCTATGACAAACCTAGACAGTATATTAAAAAGCAGAGATATCACTTTGCCAACAAAGGTCTGTCTAGTCAAAGCTATGGTTTTTCCAGCAGTCATATACACATGTGAGAGTGGGCCATAAATAAGGTTGAGCACCAAAGAACTGAAGTATTCAAATTGTGGAGCTGGAGAGGATTCTTGAAAGTCGCTCGACAGAGTGTCAGAGTGATCGTCGCTCAGTAGTGTCCAACTTTGTGACCCCATGGACTGTAGCTGCCAGACTCCTCTGTCCATGGAATTCTCCAGGCCAGAATACTGGAGTGGGTAGCTGTTCCCTTCTCCAGGGGATCTTCCCAACCCAGAGATCGAACTCAGGTCTCTGGCATTGTAGACGGATTCTTTACCATCTGAGCTACCAGGGAAGCCCTGGGCAGCAAGGAGATCAAACCAGTCAATCCTAAAGGAAATCGACCCTGAATATTCATTAGAAGGACTGTTGCTGAAGCTGTAGCTCCAATACTGTGGCAACCTGATGCAAAGAGCTGAATCACTGAGAAAGGCGCTGATGCTGGGAAAGATTGAGGGCAAGAGGAGAAAGGGGCAACAGAAGATGAGGTGGTTGGATAGCATCACCAGTTCAAGAGACATAAGTCTGAGCAAACTTTGGGAGACAGTGAAGGACGTGGAAGCCTGGTGTGCTGCAGTGCATGGGTTCGCAAAGAGTCGTACAGAACTTAGCGACTGAACCACAAAGCAGCAGCTAAAACTCGTGAAGAGTGAGATCTGGGTGATACTAATTCCAGTCATCTATTCAACAATACCAAGGGTCTTCTATGTACCAGCATTGCTGGGGACATGATAGTGAATGAATCTCCAAGGTGC
The DNA here is from genome assembly GCF_054371585.1 of Giraffa tippelskirchi. Lineage (NCBI taxonomy): Eukaryota > Metazoa > Chordata > Mammalia > Artiodactyla > Giraffidae > Giraffa > Giraffa tippelskirchi. Next base: position 13,028,960 of record NC_137283.1, on the reverse strand, counting down.
CTCCAAATGTTGAAATATTAGTCCCACCTTTTTTGAACTTGGCATATGTATTGGAAAGATGTTTCCATTTTTAAATCTCTGTCTGCTGCTCTGATAAATAATGTTCTCCCAGGTTCCCAAAAGGAGAATTAATCTGGTGAGACAAATCAGTTGTTGTTCCACTCATTGTTATGGTAATAGAGAAATTAGGTCTTTAATTAAGGCTGAGAGAGGATGGAAGAACAGTCAGCAAACAAACACCCACACAGTTTGATGCAGAAGGGTCACGACGGACAATTCTCCTTTTTTTCATGGGGTCGAAAATTCTCCATGTTACAGCAGAAGGCATTTTATCTATGAGGCTCCAGCTACGTGCATTTTCTGTCTTGTAAATATGTCAGCACCCACCAACTTGGCATGAGGATTTAGTATGAGCCACTTTAGGGAAATACCCTGCAGATATCGGGTTTGAAAATGAGTTAGCTAAAGCTTCGAGAAGGTAAGCAACACGCTCCAGGTCATGCAAATGTGGGATGGTGCGAGGACTCAAATTCAGGCAGTTTGATTTCAGGATACTCTGACATTTTCAGCTGTATTGACTTTTTAAAATTTTTACTTTTATCTTAGTTCCCTAACAAGGGATTGAACCTGTACCACCTGCGTTGGAAGCACGAAGTCTTAAGCACTGGACCACCAGAGAAGTCCCTGTATTGATTTTTATACATAAACAAGAGGTCCTGAAGTATCCAGTACATTTATCACCCACATTTATTTTTTGTAACCACTATGCTATTTTAAATTACAGAAGGAATGCATGTTAATTGGAAGAAGGAAAGGAAGGAGAAGAGCAAGAAATAAGGTGGGAAGTACAGGAAAATACAAAAGAAGCACAAATAGATACTTGCTATATTTCTACTATTCGTAGACTGGGCACACTCAATGGGGATGGTATGGCCCCTAAGGGGTAAAAAGTTGGTCCTAGTGGGGAGAAAAACTTACTCTTTACATATATAAAGTACAGACAGTCATACAATGCATAACCAGCTAGACATACACTATATCTGTGATATTAAAATCTCACTTGAGGGCAAAATTTGGGGGGAAAAAGGCTTGGAGGAGGTGTGATAATTTTTTTAAAAGTTAAGCATACTGACACAGATATCAACTTTAACCTATTAGTAGCCATCTGTACCGGAGAAGGCAATGGCACCCCACTCCAGTACTCTTGCCTGGAAAATCCCATGGACGGAAGAGCCTGGTAGGCTACAGCCCATGGGGTCGCTAAGAGCTGGACCCAACTGAGCGACTTCACTTTCACTTTTCCCTTTCATGCACTGGAGAAGGAAACGGCAACCCACTCCAGTATTCTTGCCTGGAGAGTCCCAGGGACGGTGGAGCCTGGTGGGCTGCCGTCTATGGGGTCGCACAGAGTCGGACACGACTGAAGCGACTTACCAGCAGCAGCAGCCGTCTGTACAGATTTTTCTATCTACACTGTTTTCTTTTTATAAAAATGGGATTATGTGTACATACTATCCCTTTCCATGTCAATAAAAAATCCTTCATAATGATATATCATTAACAATGCACTTCAATTATATATTATTTGATCCTTACAATAACTTGTGAAGATAGATATTTTTATTTTTATGTCCATTTTACAATTGAAGACACTGAAGTTTAAGGAGGTGAATTAACGCTCCTCAAAGTCTCTTAACCAGTATGAACAGCAGAGCCAAGATTTGAATCCTATTTCTTAAGAACTTTGGGTTTATCGTGCTATTTTTTTCTAGCCCCTTGAATAGAAAGCTTAGTTCATTTCTTTTTAATCTTTTTTAGCTTTCTGATAAAAGCTATAAATTTTCCTGTAATGTCACTTAGGCTTTATCACAAGGTTTATACCATTTCTCCATCAGACAGATACAAGAAGATCTTCCCTATCCTTGTAAACATGTAACAAGTTTCCAGTGAAATACTGTCCAGGGAAAAGACTTTGTGAAGCTTGAAAAGCTTTCCTTTTCATGCAATCTTGCATCTTCCTAGAGGATGCTGACTATCTGTCCCTAAGCAGGGCTTAAATAGATTTCTGGCATCAGGGGGCTATAATAGGCATGCTCTCTTGAGCGAACTCCTTTACCTTCACCTTATTCTAGACCTCATGCCCAGTCCCCACACTTGGAGTTCTGTTCACAGAATGACTGCAGTGGGAGCTGAGGAACTGATTATTGGTTTAAATCAACAGCAGGCAACTGGCTGCAAATAGACCAATAAAAAACACTGGTTGACATTTAACCATGAATTTTTTAGGAGTTTTTTTGTTTTGGTTTCTTGAGAAAGAGAAGAGATGGAACTTTCTGTCCAGCTCAAATCCTGCTAGTCATAAGGTAGAAAGAGAGCATGGGTTTGTAGGCAGGCTCTTGGGCACCAGCAGATGAGCCTCTTTATAAAGATGTCCTTACCTCCTGGGACCCAGAATCCTACAGAGTATCTAGAGAGGGGACCCATGTGTAATCTGACCCTTGGCTGGTAAGTCACCCCAGATACACTGGCAGCCTTCCTCCACTATGTCTCCACCTAGAATTGATGTGGTGTATGTATTTTCAGGGTCTTTTCCCACTGTCCTCACTGCAGGCCACTCTGAGTCAGCTAAGCCCAATTCAGGTTCGGCTCTTCCAGTGATAGCAGTGCAGGAAAACATTCTGGTGTCTTGTGAAACTTGTTCAGCTGGAAACTTGGCTACGAGGGTTGCTATGGCAACCTGAGCAGAAGATGATTAGGGGGAAAGCTGTGCTTCCTACTGGGATGTGGGATGTATGTTAGTGTGTGCACACGAGCATGTGTAGTATGGAGGAAAGGAATGATGACTAAAAAAACGACCTTCTTCAGAGTCAAATGGATAGTGGACTCAATTGCTATTGCAATTTCAAGACAGCATAAAGCTAATTCATTTCAAATTGGTTAGATTAGTTCTTTCTGTGCTTATGGAAATCTTCCCCCTCAAAGTGTGTTTCTAGCAAATTTTATTGAGGAATAGTTTCTTTACAATGGGCCTGCAAGTATCCACAGATGGATGGATACCATGCTTATCAACTTGGAAATGTTGTTAGTAGCAGATGACAGGTATGCCAAGACTGCTTATAAGAATCATATACATCTTTGAATGCTAATTTAACCTTTTTGAAATTATATCTAGAATATTTACAAGGTACATCATCAAACATGACTTACAGATTCTGACTCTCATGTAGTACACTTAATGTCTGTAAAAAAGTTCAGCGTCCTCGGTACCTATTTATGCAATTAAAGAGTTTCATACACTTTGAATATTTATTTCATAAAATATTTTAAATTCTCAAGTGTAAAACATCTGAATCACATGTAACCGAAAAAAGGTGGAAGAAATGCTATAATTGAAGCTTTCAAAAATTAAAAACAAAATGGAACTCTATACTGCTCCCTCTCCTCTCAGATACGGATAACAACAAGACTTACAGGGTGCTTACCATGTATCAGGCTCTGCTATAAAAATTGTAGATGCTTCTGTTCATTGAATCCCAACAATAACAATACACAGTAGATATTATTACTATCTCTGTCTTAAAGAAAACGAAATTCAGACACAGAGAGAAGCTGCCCAAATTAGAAGGCAGAAAACAGCAAAACTGGGATGCAAACTGGGTGACCTGGCTCCACCACCCTTCTGATAACCATCTCCAGACCAGGATCTGCCCCAGCGTGTGGGAAATGATGGAGAGCCCTGCTCAAAAGCCCACCCCAGCACTTTTCTATAATTCTCCTTCTCCAGTTCTCTGACTCTTGAGCTGGAGTCAGATCCAGTAAGATCCAGCCTACAGATCTTATTTCCTTTGGGGTAGGAAAACAAGTTCTTTCATCATCATACTCTCCTTCCGAAACTATTGTTAAGAGCACAAATGTTGGGCTTCTGGTATCCAAGGGGTCTAAAATTTTAAAAGTCTTTTATCTCTCAAAGTTACTGCCTCTGTCACGAGCTTTAAAACTCAAAGTTGAGCACTGGCTCATTTCTATCACCCATTTCAGTCCACTCCTGAGGGGATAAACCTCAGCCTCATTGTCCAGTTTTAGCTGAGGAAGGACTGTAGATTAAAATGAATTAGTAAGAATGAAGATACTTCTAGCAAAATTTTTAACTATTAATCCACTACTTGTTGCATCTAGGAATAATAAAACTATTTTAATTGCATCTGTGAAAAGCATATGAATCAATAAAAAATGTTAATATTTTAACTGTTCAGATGGGCTATAATGCATTATGTTATTGAAAGCAAAGCTGGTCGATTTACAAGGACTCTGGGTCAGAGTGCTATTTCTCAACATTCATTAAAGCTTTTGGAACAAAATCACCCCAAACTTTAGCCACCTAGAGATGAAATTTCCCAGGCCTCCCTTGAGCTAGATGTGGCCAGGTGATCAAATTCAGGTTTAGGATACTTCTGCTTACTGGCCTTGTGAGTGTGAATAAGCCACAGAGTCTCAATCACAGAACTTAACACCAGAAAGAAGCATGGAGATAAACCTACAAGCAGGGTAGGGATGAAAGACCAGCATTGGAAAGCAAGGTTCTCAGTCTCCCCATGAGCCAGTGGAAGGGCTGTGTCTTGAGCCCAGTTGTTTGCTGGCTGCGGAAAAGTCTTTACACGACCCCACACTCCCTCCCTTTCTCTTCTCTAAAATTTAGTTTCTTGATCTGCAATGTGAGGGCAATAATAGCATACAGGCAGTAGACATAGTGGCTGACCACCCAAATTCCATTCCACTCCTGGCCCATTGAGTAGTGGCAATGCAGTTTGAAAAACTGACCCTCACTCCAGAGACTGACCTCGATTAGTCTCAACCTATTATAATTGTGATTGATTCACAGGCCTCAGGTAATCAGCATTTAACCTTCCCATGGTAATGTTATTGGATAAGGCAGGCAGATATGACCTAAGTTGGTCCAGTCTGAATTAAGGGAAGATTTTTACTTACTGGCAAAAAAGAAGTGCCCTCTCCTCCTCCCTTTCCCTCCCCTTCTCTTTAGTTGCTTTGGTCAGTAAGGTTTGGGGAAAGTGACAGCGTGCCAGTGCTGAGTGAATGCTTTCCTTTTCCTCTGAGCACCCTGCCTACCTACCATGAAAATAAGCCTGCGCTAAGCTGCTGGAGATGAGAGATCATGTGGAGGAGAGACAAGCCACCCCAGTGACTGCAGATGCATGAGTGAGCCCAGCTGATAGGAACAGAGCTTGGGCAAGATCCGCAGACCTGCCCCGCCAAATCATACATGCGTGTCCTGAGATATTTCTGGATGTGTGCCACCGAGGTTTTTCTGGTTGGTTTTCTCATAACTGTGATTGTGGATATAGCTAACTAATGTGTTGTGTATTATTACTATTATTTTCAACTGGCAGTTGGCTGAAAAGGGCAATTCTGTGGGCAGGTTGGCCTAAAGTTACTCAGGCAGATGAATCCCATGGTCAAGTTGGCCACGGGCTAGGAAGGTAGAGTGGGCAGAACCAAGAAAGGGAAAATAGCATGGCCTGTTTCTTTGTAGCAGTGACCTTCCTACAGTTCCCTGGTCATCACTTTTTTGCTTACATGCATGTCTCAAAAAGAATTTGGAAAAACTATGTACCCCATTGCATATTTTTAAGTTCACATCTAAAAGTTTCATCCTAAGTTTAGTGACTGCAAGGGATATCATTTTCTCTCTGCAGCAAAGATTTGACATTTAAACATAAAACTATCAGTCTTTGAAAATATTAAAGGGAATCTGGGCTCATGATCATTTCATGCTCACTACCACCCAATTTAAAATATATGAATAATCTCTTCTTCACTGCTGAGAAAAGTTACATCTTTCATTTTTCTCCTGGAATTCATATTTTTTGCTATTCCTTCACAAACCTTTAACATAATTTAACATACCTTTAAAATTTGAGAATTTTTTATTGATCACCCTATTATACATTAAGGAAAGAAAGTGAAGTCACTCAGTCGTGTCTGACTCTTTGTGATCCCATGGACTTATAGCCTGCCAGGCTCCTCCGTCCATGGGATTTTCCAGGCAAGAATACTGGAGTGGGTTGCCATTCCTTTCTCCAGGGGATCTTCCCACCCCAGGGATTGAACCTGGGTCTCCCGCATTGCTGGCAGACTCTTTACTGTTTGAGGTACCAGGGAATTGCCATTATACATTAAAGGTACATTATATATTGTAATACATTAAAATGCATTTTATTCTTATGAATGTAAGGCTCTTCATGTCTTAAAAAATGCTTCTGGATTGAATCGTCACACAACGAACCAAAACTGGGAAAAATATATACATATTACAAATTTTGATAATTTTTAAACATAAAAAGTTAAATATAATTGGAAAGGGATCTTCTAATGAGTTGAAGTATGACCTAGCTTTTCATACGCATTTAATGAAAGACAAAGGTACATTCTGCTGAAAATTAATCAGTCCAGAAGCTAGGATAACATTATTCTTGTTAATAGGAGGTGGAAAAGATTAAATATTTTATACGGTAAAATAAAATGAGCATTAACTATCTTTGGATTATTTCATGATATGATTTCATAAAAAGAATTTTAAAATACCTCACTGAACAGCACACACTGCATCCAAAGCAAGGTGCCTAAAGCTTTTATCTGTGGGTTTATCTGATAGATCTTGAATGTCTTATCCAGCCTTTCAGCTATATCTAAATGAATCAGTGTCACTAAGTTACATGCTTGGGCTGTACTATGGTGCTATTTCCTTCAGCTGAAGACCTGACCTGGGTTTAGTACTGAGTGTAGCTGGAAAGTATTACTTACATTTAAATACATTTTAAAAATCTGAGCTCTTTCTTCTTTAGAATTCAGTGTTTCTGACTGATGCTTTTCTCGCTTTGCTGTCACTGGACTCTCCTTCAAGAAGCAAAATTATCTTGACTCCCCTTACAGAGGCTATTTAGAATATCCTAACATGGCCAAAACACTGTTTCTTAGACCATCTGTCCTCTAAACACAAAATGTATAAGATGGGGAGATAAGAGAGCTCAGGAGTTAATGGAATCTTAAGCAATAAAGCAGAGGTCCCCAACCTCCAGGTCGCAGACCTGGACCTCCTGTCAGATCAGTGGCGGCATAAGATTAGAAATGAAGTACACAACAAATGTACTGTGTTTGAATCATCCCAAAAACCACTCCCTCCCTGGTCTGTGGAAAAACTAACGTCTTCTACGAAACTGGTCCCTGGTACTGAAAGTTTGGGGACCACTGCGTAAAGGCTCCTTCTCTTATTTTTCTCCATTCTCCCTGAGGTTTTCACACCTTGCAGCAATGTATTAATATTTTAGTCAGATAAGGGGTAAGTGAGGGGTGTGCCCTTTGCCCTTTTTTTAATATAAAAATTCAAATCTATTCTCATTCACATCAAACTGGAAAAATGTGTGTATGGGGATTAAGGATTTAGACAGTTCAGTTCAGTTCAGTTGCTCAGTCGTGTCTGACTCTTTGCGACCCCATGAATTGCAGCACGCCAGGCCTCCCTGTCCATCACCAACTCCCAGAGTATACCCAAACCCATGTCCACCGAGTTGGTGATGCCATCCAACCATCTCATCCTCTGTCATCTCCTTCTCCTCCTGCCCCCAATCCTACCCAGCATTAGGGTGTTTTCCAATGAGTCAACCCTTCGCATGAGGTGGCCAAACTATTGGAGTTTCAGCTTCAACATCAGTCTTTCCAATGAATACCCAGGATTGATCTGCTTTAGGATGGATTGATTGGATCTCCTTGCAGTCCAAGGGACTCTCAAGAGTCTTCTCCGACAACACAGTTCAAAAGCATCAATTCTGCGGCGCTCAGCTTTCTTCACCATCCAACTCTCACATCCATACATGACCACTGGAAAAACCATAGCCTTGACTAGACGGACCTTTGTTGGCAAAGTAATGTCTCTGCTTTTAAATATGCTATCTAGGTTGGCCATAACCTTCCTTTCAAGGAGTAAGCGTCTTTTAATTTCATGGCTGCAATCACCATCAGCAGTGATTTTGGAGCCCAAAAAAATAAAGTCTGACACTGTTTCCACTGTTTCCCCATCTATTTCCCATGAAGTGATGGGACCAGATGCCATGATCTTAGTTTTCTGAACGTTGAGCTTTAAGCCAACTTTTTCACTCTCCTCTTTCACTTTCATCAAAAGGCTCTTTAGTTCTTCTTCACTCTCTGCCATAAGGGTGGTGTCATCCGCATATCTGAGGTTATTGATATTTCTCCCGGCAATCTTGATTCCAGCTTGTGTTTCTTCCAGCCCAGCGTTTCTCATGATGTACTCTGCATATAAGTTAAATAAGCAGGGTGACAATATACAGCCTTGACGTACTCCTTTTCCTATTTGGAACCAGTCTGTTGTTCCATGTCCAGTTCTAACTGTTGCTTCCTGACCTGCATACAGGTTTCTCAAGAGACAGGTCAGATGGTCTGGTATTCCCATCTCTTTCAGAATTGTCCACAGTTTATTGTGATCCACACAGTCAAAAGCTTTGGCATAGTCAATAAAGCAGAAATAGATGTTTTTCTGGAACTCTCTTGCTTTGTCAATGATCCAGCGGATGTTGGCAATTTGATCTCTGGTTCCTCTGCCTTTTCTAAAACCAGCTTGAACATCTGGAAGTTCACGGTTCACGTATTGCTGAAGCCTGGCTTGGAGAATTTTGAGCATTACTTTACTAGCATGTGAGATGAGTGCAATTGTGCGGTAAGGATTTAGACAATGATTCCCTTAAAACAGCCCATGCTCAGTACCCCTTGGAACTTTTTTACAGGCCTCTAGGGGCTACTGACTTTGCTCACTAGGTGCTTTTTAATTTATTTTTAATTGATTGCTTTACAATATTGGTTTGATTTCTGTCATGCATCAACATGAATTCACCATAGGTACGTATGTCCCCTTCCTCTTGAGTCTCCCTCCCACCTCTTGCCCATTCACACCCCTCTAGGTTATTACAGAGCCCCAGTTTGAGCTCCCTGAGTCAAATAGCAAATTCCCACTTATGTAAGTTACATAATAAATACAATCTATTTACATAAGTTATTTAGAACTCTATTTACATAAGTTAGTGTATATGCTTCAATGCTTCCATGCTACTCTCTCCATTCAAATCACCCTTTCCCTCCTCTCCCCAATCCCTGTCCATAAGTCTGTTCTCTATGTCTACGTCTCTACGGCTGCTCTGTGAACAGGTTCCTATCTATACAGAAGGCTCTTATATCCATTGTCTCATCTGACCCTGCAGGACTCAGTATCCACTTTACAGATGTAGAGACAGAAGTTCAGGAACTTGAGGTGATTGTTCCAGGCCACGTGTGCAGTCAGGGATAGTGTCAGCATCCCAAACCCAGTGCCCAGACCTCTCAGCCTTTAGATGAGGACCTGGATGCTTTCATCTACTGGCTGAATGTCCACTGTGTGTCAGGCACCGGGCCAGGCTGGAGGAGACATCCATGGCCTTCCAACAAGGGTTGAAATAATATTGATAAGCTATTCATAAAGAAATATATCTATATCAATCAATCAATCCATAAAGAGACGGATAGATAAGGACAGAGAGAGGATGAGTAGTTAGGTAATTCTTGTTAAGACTAACGATTTTCAGCAAAAGAAAAAAGAGACAACTATGAAATTTTTAAACTGAATCATAAACCATATAATCTTAAATTTAAATGGGAAATGACAGTATAAACAGATGATTTCTCTTTCTAAAAACATGTCTGCTTCCCATATATATTACCATTTATAAAACAGGTAGCTAGTGGGAATTTGCTGTATGATGCAGGGAGCTCAAACCAGGGCCCTGTGACCACCTAGAGCAGTAGGATGGTGTGGGAGATGGGAGGGAGGTTCCCGAGGGAGGAAACATATGTATACCTATGGCTGATTCATAGTGATGGATGGCAGAAACCAACACAATATTGTAAAGCAATTATCCTCCAATTAAAAATAAATTATTTTTTTAAATGTCTGTTGCCTACCACAGTCCACCAGAAAAGCCTAGAAGTAACAATAACTCAGTAGCAGCGAGCATCCTGAATGCCCCTCATTTGCCAGTTTACCAGAAGAACAGAGGGTAGAGGAACATGCTAAACAGCACAGCGGAGATGTGATGCTCAGACCAGAATGCGGACATCCTCCCAGCCAGATGCCCTGACCTGTCCAACAAATAAAAGGCATAAGAAAGAGGAGAGAAGGGTATTAGAGATGGATGGGCAACCAAATACGGTGTGGGGTCCTTATCTGAATCCTGCTTTAGACAAAAACATCTGAAAAGATATATCTGAGACATGCAGGGGATCTAAACACAGACTGGGTACAAAATGATATTAAGAAAATACTGTTCTATTAGGTGTTATGTTCTTACGATTATGAAAAGTACTTTCAAATATTCAAGCTATTAGTATTTATGGACAAAATGACTTACGTTTGGGATCCCCTTTGAAATACCACACTGGTCTGGGTGGGAGGCAAATAAGGGGAGGATAGAAGAAATAGCAATTAAGTAAACATCATTTTAAAGTGCTCAGAAAAGACTGTTCTCCTAAAGATACCTAATCAAAACAGTTCTGGACACTGTGGCTGTCCTGCCCAGATCCCCACCTGTCTCCTTACTGCTGCAAGTGATGTCCGAGGGCCCTCCTCTGCAAAACTGTTCCTGACCAACTGAGCAGCCATCTTGCCAGGAGGTAAAGCATGACCAGGCCCCACAAGCCATCAGTCAAAGACTCACACAGGGACACAAAATGCAGGCACCATTACCTCTGTGGTGCAGCTGCTCTCCAGAGCTCCCTGTAGGATCAGGCTGAAGTGGACACCTGCCCAGACTGGATCTGTTTTAGCCCCTCCCTCTGCCTCATCATACTTCCTTCCCTTCCTTTGTCCTGAGAAAGTGACAGTACTAGTGCTCAGTCGTGTCTGACCCTTTGCAACTCCATGGACGGTAAGCCCGCCAGCTCCCTGGCCCATGGAATTCTCTAGGCAAGAATACTAGAGTGAGTAGATATTTCCTTCTCCAAGGGATCTTCCCGACCCAGGGATCGAATCCAGGTCTCCCGCATTGCAGGCAGATTCTTTACCATCTGAGCCACAAAGGAGGCCCTTGTCCTGAGAATGCTCTCCCAATCAAACATGTGCAAACAAACAAACAAATCCATCTCACGCTCTGCTTGTGACAGGCTTGCTGTGGAGAAGAGGGCAAGATTGTTCTCAATGGGAAAGCAGAGGATGAGGGCAAGGACCTACCGAGCTAGATGGGAAGGATTACAGAGAAGTTGCGAGGTGTGTGTGGCTGGGCCATAGCAGGATTGATTACACCAGTAAAACAGAAGGACTTGGGGATAAGGATGTCCACAGCAGGAGGAGACTCCTTATGCCTCCAAATATCCCTTTAGAGAGCTCCCCCATCCAAGCAAAAAAGGAGCTTCTGACAGTGACCATTTAGTTCTGGGGGGCTGGGCAGGTGAGGGGTGGGGAGAGCAGTGGGCTAGCCTCGCAGCACTGGGACCGGACCTCACATGGGGCTCCAGAGACTGTCAGGGCCCAGAGAGTCCTTGGCCGGAACCTGAGCCCTTGCCTCTGGGGTCCACCTGACCCCGTGCTCTGGCTAGAATCAACACTGTATTTACATCTGCTCAGAACAGCACTTCTCTTCTGGGAAACATTCCTCCAACCTCATTCTAGTGAACGTTGCCAAAAACAGTACCTCACCCTAGACATAATGACTGGGCCAGAGACAGGCGTATTACCCGGCCAAGACAAACAGGAGTAGAATTTTCAACTTTAAAAACAAAAAAAAATCACAGCATTTCACACCCTAACTAGGCAATACATTTATATAGTTCAAAAATCAGAAAGCCTAGAAAGGAATAAAGGGTAGCTTTTTCCTCCTACAACTGGATACTTTGTATACAAATACTGAATACAAACAAACACAAATTTATCATCCCCTTTTTTGTTACCAACATGCAGCATGAAGTACACATTTTCTGCTCCTAGATTTTTCCCCTAACATTGTATTTTAGTAGTGATCTTTCCATATCACTATGAGAAGTACTTCCTCACCTGTATTTTTTAAATCACAGTGCCACAAAGCATGGTGAATATATGCACCATGCTTTATTTACTTGGGCTTCCTTTGTTGCTCAGCTGGGGAAGAATCTGCCTGCAATGCAGCAGTCCCCAGTTCAATTCCTGGGTCAGGAAGATCCGCTGGAGAAGGGATAGGCTACTCACTCCAGTATTCTTAGGCTTCCCTAGTGGCTCAGCTGGTAAAGAATCCTCCTGCAATGTGGGAGACCTGGGTTCAATCCCTGGGTTGGGAAGATCCCCTAGAGAAGGGAAAGGCTACCCACTCTAGTATTCTGGCCTGGAGAATTCTATGGACTGTATAGTCCATGGGGTCTCAAAGAGTTGGACATGACTGAGCGACTTTCACTTTCACACTTATTTAATCAGTGCCCTCTCAAGGGATATTTATAATAGGTTATTTCCTATCATAGAGCTTCCCAGGTAACGTAGTGCTAAAGAATCTGTCTGCCAATGCAGGTGACTCAAGAGACTCGGGATCAATTCCTGGGTCAGGAAGATCCCCTGGAGGAGGAAATGGCAACCCACTCCAGTATTCTTGCTGGAAAATTCCATGGACAGAGAAGCCTGGCAGGTGGGCTACAGTCCACGGGGTCACAAAGAGTCAGACATGACTGAGCACACACACAATGTTAAATGTTCAACTTCCTATCACAGCTGTTTCAAACAACACAGGAGTGACTAACTTTATACACATATCATTTTACACATCTACGAATACGTATGACAAATTCTTAGAAGTGAAGTTGCTCGACTCGCTATACATGGGCTAATACAGGAGTTGCATCAATTTTTCACTCTCACCTTTAATGTACAGAAATGCCCATTTCCCCACAACCATTGCAGGTGGCGCTAGTGGTAAAGAATCTGCCTGCCAATGCAGGAGATGCAAGAGACGTGAGTTTGATTTCCTGGAGGAGGAAATGGCAACCCACTCCAGTATTCTTACCTGGAAAAGCCTGTGGACAGAGGAGACTGATGGGTTACAGTCCATGGGGTCACAAAGAGACGGACACGACTGGACACAAGCACACACATACACACGTCAGTAGAGAACCATGGAACTTTTACGGGAAGTTACTTTGAGGATTGTTTTATAAAAATAGTAATATTCCCAACAAGATTTGGAAGGGATGGCCAGTAACTATCTAGTTTAGCTGGTTTAATTTAATACGACCTGTTTTGATGGTTTAACTGGTTTGAGCCACTCCACAAATGCACGTTGAATCTCTTTACTTTCCCTAATTACCTACTTGAGTACACAGAAGCCTCATTAACAGCTGGCTGAGTATATCCCTCTTGAGGCATGCCATCCACCCAAACTGTATTGCCCGAAACTCCCAGGAGGTTACTTAGTCACAAAGGAAGCCGCCTTCACCTTGTACAGTAATTCAGGAGAGAACCAGGATCCGGGTATCCTAGGACAAACACGGCTTCTCATACCAGACTGCGGCTGCTGGACCCACACTTTCCCTTGCATGTTCGTGCCCAGGGATAGATCCTGTGCGAGCACCGAGGGTCACAAGCTCAGGCACCAAGGTGGTAGCTCTGCTAGTCCACATTCACACCCTTAGTCTCTTCCACAGGGTGGAAACGGGCAAACTGGCCTAAAAAGTGCCCAGGGAGTTTCTCTTTCTAGCACCTGCCACATTACAGATTATCAGGGAGAAAGAAAACTTCTTCTCTACCCTCTTATGTTTAGTCCTTGGGGATGTGCAAGTTAAACTGACAACAGACAGATTAGCAAGAAAAAAGACAGGTATTTATTCATGGCTGTACACAGGAGCTCACAGGGGGAAAAACGTGACTCACAGTTAGAACTGGGCCTTAGGTAACATCTTAACAGGAGATGAGGAGGGCAGAAGGGCACCAATGGAAAAACAAATGACTTTTTAAAAAAATAAATGGACCCTTAGGAGAACAGATAGGAATATGATAATTTTGTGACAAGGTCTGATGGAGCGTGGTGCCAACTTCTTGTCTCTGAGAAGATTAGAGTTGTTCCTGGGGAGGGTATAGCTGACCATTGAGTTTGTGGGGGAGGTTCTGCTTTTAGGCAGATAGAGGGTTTTAGGTAGTCAAATGCCTTGAATTCAAAATAATTTTTATGCCAAAGAGGCATATTTATGGTGGCATATCCTGATCCCCTTGACAACTCAGAACCACTACCTACCCACCCAACTCCCCATGGGTAATGCCGATTTGTTTTCAAGCCTTTAAGAAGCAACTCATTTTGAAAAATGCTTCTCCCTTGACCGTGGAGGCCACTCTCCTTACATCAGCCTTTTTGAGAAAGTTGCCCTCAGAGGTACCAAGATAACTCTCTCAGCGGCTACACCGTGACATAGAGGATGACTCCTCTCACTAAGAAGACAGTGAGAGCGAAGTACACTTGGCAGCAAGGTGCTCTGAAGGTGATCTTCCCACGGAGCTACGCGACACAGTTCTGACACAGTGACGTGATGGGGCCCTCATATTTGGGGACTACAGGGACAGAAGGCTCAAAAAGTAAAAGAGTGGCAGATTTCAGTTCGATACTGGGAAGAAATTTATAATGATGAAAGCTGTTCCAAGAAAACTAGGTCTAGAGTTATCAGGACCTGTGCATATGCACAGCTGTGCACAGACTATAGGGGTCATAAACTAAGGAGGAGACATGGATTATGAGCAAATGGTACTGGGGGAATGGCCATTTCTGAAGGCGGTGAAAGTTAGATTTCATTCAGACTTCACAATAAACAAAAATTCATCTGTGTTAAATATGGGCTAAATACTTTTAAAGAATGTAAAAATATAGACTAAAATGTAAGTGGTAGCTTTTTCTAGAATGAAGGTGTTTCTATGGATAAAAGATTTCAGAGAGAAAGACACAAGTCCATGAAATTAAAAATATCTTTCCATCAGGCTCTGTATCAACCTAGGGGGTGGGATGGGGAGGGAAATGGGAGGGAAGTTCAAGAGGGAGGGGATATATGTATACCTATGGCTGATTCATGTTGAAGTTTGACAGAAAACAACTCTGTAAAGCAATTACCCTTCAATTAAAAAATAAATAAATTTTTAAAACTATCTTTCCATCAAAATCAACAATAGCAAAAAGGCAAATTATAACAGGAAAAAAATATTAAAAATAACTATGAAAATATAAAGGCTATTGTTTTAAGTCATAGAGAGTTCTTTGAAGTTAATTTTTAAGACAATATCATCCAGCAATCCCACTCTTTTCCATCAATGGAAAACAACCTATACCTTCATTGGTGAATGAATGGATAAAAAAGATGCGGTTTTACATACACACACACACACACACACACACACACGCAACGGAAATAGCCATAAAAAAAGAACAAAATAATACCATTTGCAGCATTATGGATAGAGCTAGAGATGACCTAACTAAGTGAAGTTAAGTCAGAGAAAGACAAATATCATATGATATCACTTACATGTGGAATATAAAAAAAAATGATACATATGAACTTTGTATTTACAAAACAGAGACTCACAGACATAGAAAACAAACTTATGGTTGCAAAAAGGAAAGAGGGGAGGGATAAATTCATGAGACTGAGATTAACAGACACACACTGTTACGTGTTAGTTGCTCAATTGTGTCTGACTCTTTGCGACCCTGTGGACTGGAGCCCACCAGGCTCCTCTGTCCACGGAATTGTCCAGGTGTAAATACTGGAGTGGGTTGCCATTTCCTTGTCCAGGGTATCTTCCCCACCCAGGGACTGAACCCAGGTCTCCTGCATTGCAGGCAGACTCTTTACAATCTGAGCCACCAAGGAATACACACTACTATATATAAAATAGAAAACCAACAAGGACCTACTGTATAGCACAGGGAACTATATTCAATATCTCATAATAACCTATAATGGAAAAGAATCTAAAAAAGAATATATATATAATTGAGTTGCTTTACACCTGAAACTAACGTAACATTGTAAATCAACTATACTTCAATTTAAAAAATAAATAAAAATAAATAAAAACAATATCACACCAATAGAAAAAATGAGCAGAGGAAAGAGAGAATTACAACACAGCACAATGAATATCTATTGTAAGCATATGAAAAGAGCCATTCAGTATCTCTAGATCCAAGAAACACGAAATAAAACACTGGCAGGTGTCATGTTTTTTCCTATAAAGTTGACAGGGCTTTAACATGATAAAGCAGGCAAACTTTTATTGTACTTAAAAAAAAATGAATAAGACGGGCAGGGCTGGTTTTACAGTGGTAAGGTCCCCACCCTTGAAGAGATTGAAGAGAGACTGGCTACTGACCCATGGAGGAGAGGACACTGAGGCTCTGGGCTGCAGGGAGAGGCGGGGGCTGACAAGTGACAAGCACCCCCTCTGCTTCTATGGGCTTTCAGTGCTGTCCCAGGGTTGGATTGCCACACCACCGACTTTCACAGTGGAGACCTTCCAGAAAAACAGGTTCTCCAGGACCTTATTTTCTACATTTCTATGTTAATGCATCCAGTGCTTATATCCTCCAAGAAGTGGCATGGGGTGGGTGAGCAGTTGAATTAAGGACAAGCTCAGTTTGTCCAAGGTAATGTGATACAGTATGTATCAAAAAAAAAAAAGTCTGCCTGCACCTGTCTGGCAGCTCTTTTGTCAGTGATGAGCTATCGAATGCCGCCCAGCGCAAGGGCACTCCAGAGGCCCAGTTGAGCTGGCACGGCGTGACAGCTTCCTGCGTTCCCCTGGGGAAGCAGCCTCAGTAAGTAGCAGCTACTGCTGCAAACCAGAAACCTGTGACCAGCAGGTTCACTGCACAAAGTATTGACCCTTAATTATTGATCCTCTCTTAAAAAGAAGATGAGTCTTCTTCTCTCTGTCCAGCTTCCTCTCCCTTTCTCCCTCTGTCTCTTTTTCTCCATTAATACACGTATGCAAGGAGGTATGTCAGGGCGAAAATATTCAAAATGGGTGTAGTGCTCTCTAATAATTCCTGTCGAGGCCATCACTGAACCGTGGGGGCTGGCTGATGCGCTGTTAGGCTCATCCTCAATAATGTTAACTTTTCCTCCTCCAGCTTAAGGTCAACTTTGCTCTTCAACTGCATCTAAAAATATTATTGTTCTGAATGTCCTAGAAATTAGCTGCCACCTTGGCTACTGTGTTAGTGCCAGTCCCTGTAGGATTCTGCACCTCCTGAGAGGCAGGGCACACTTTTCTTTGAACTCCAGGACAATCCAAACCCTTATGAGTACTGCAGATCTCAGCGGAATACGTGGATGCTCTGTATCCGCTGTTAGGGGGCTGGGTCTACAGGGACAGGAGACCTGGGACCAGCCCTCTTTCTCTGTCTCACAAACTCAGCCCCCAGGGCTCATTTCTGCTCTTAAACAGGTCAGCCAACAGATACACACCAGGAGCCCCATACAACAGAGCCAGCCTGCAGGGCTACCCAACTCCTTCCTGCAAACAAGACCTGCTTAAGTCCCTGGTGGCTCAGATGGTAAAGAATCAGCCTGCAATGCAGGAGACCTGGGTTCAGTCCCTGGGTTGGGAAGATCCCCTGGAGGAGGGCATGGCAACCCACTCCAGTACTCTTACCTGGAGAATCCGCATGGACAAAGGAGCCTGGCGGGCTGCAGTCCATGGGATCACAAACAGTCAGACACCACTGAGAAACTAAGTGCACCAGCACCAAAACTATTAACAATGTTCCATATCTCAACCAAAAATAGTAAAAAATAAAATACACGTTAAAAGATTTAATGACGTTCTGATTTTTTCCATGTAACTTCTTCAGGTGTTTTGTTTTGTTTTTTTTTTGAGGTACAATTGACATAAAATATATTAGTTTCAAGTGTACAACATAATCATTCCATATTTGTATCCATCACAAAATGACCACCACAATAAGTCTAGTTAGTTAACATCCATTCACACGCCGAGTTACAAAGAAATTTTTTCTTGTGATGGGAACACTTTGGTGTGTGATGAGAACTTTTAATATCTACTCCCTCAGCAAACTTTCAAATATGCAGTACAGTATTAGTAACTGTAGTCACCATGCTATACATTTCACGCCCAGGATTTATCTTGTAACTGGGCGGTTGCACCTTTTGACTTCCTTCACCCATTTTGCCTACCCACACTCCCAAACCTTGGGCAGCCAACAATCTGTTCTCCGTCTCTGTGTACTTATTTATTTGTTTTTAAGATTTCACATGTAAGTGGTATCAAACAGCCTTTGTCTTTCTCTGCCTGATTTATTTCACACAGCAAAATGCCCTCCAGATCCATCCATGTTGTTGTAAATAGCTGGATTTCACTCTCTCTTATAACCAAGTAATATTCCGTTGTATATATATTCCACATCTTCTTTACCCATTGATCAACTGATAGACACTTAGGTTTTGAGTTTTTTTAATATAAGTATATTTTTCAGGTTCTTTTTCCTTATGGTAAAGTTAGTTGCTCAGTCGTGTCTGACTCTTCGTGACCCCATGGACTGTAGCCCATCAGGCTCCTCTGTCCACACACTTTTCCAGGCAAGAATACGGGAATAGGTTGCCATTCCCTTCTCCAGGGGATCTTCCTGACCAAGGGATAAGTTATTACAAAACATTGAGACTAGTTCCCTGTGCTGTACAGAGAGGCCAGGTCGTTTGCCCAAGTCATGTAGCTAGTATGTCGTGGAGCTGGTGTCTAGACGTCTTCTCTGAACTGCCTGGAAGCCACAGCCACTGGCAAAATGGAGGAGGGACCTCACCATCTGGCACTGATTTTCAAATGAGAACGTGGGGCTGGAGGTCTCTCTGCCCTCTCTGATCTGCAGGATGTCCTTCCTGGTCCCTGGTGGGCAGCCTCTCTCTGTGGGAGCAACAGACTCCACAGGGGCTGGGGAAAGCGAGAGAAGAGGGAGACACACTTCCCGAATGGACTCCTCATCTTTCCCGAGCTTTCTGGTAGGACATCTGATTCTTGAGCAATAGGAACTCATTGTCCAGCTGCTTCTGCACACTCAGGTGTTCACCCAAGTGGCATCTACGTGGTCAACAACCGCTTGTTCCTCCAAGGCAACAGCTGGCTCTCGGAGGCTGGAGAATCTCTGGCCGGGTGGCAGCCCTCATTCCTACTGCCCCCCGCCGCCCAGCCTCCTCCTGTGCCTTCCAGCCCTCAGCGCCTGTTTCTTCCCTTCCCAGGCATCACCAGCGGCAGGCTGGCATGGGAGGAGGACAACGTTTGCTTCCAACCATCAGTGGTTGGTCCCGGGGCCCGCCCCGAGCCGTGGATTCTGGGCCCAGCCCTCTCTTCTGAAAGGTGGTGGTTTGACTTGGATGGAGATGTGTAGGCACCTGCCAAGTTCAACACACAGTGGAGACAAACACAGCTCTATCCCTGAGAGCCTCCACCTAAGGCCAGGCACAGACAGGGCAGTTCATCTGGGGAACAAGGCGAGGGGTGGAGGCAGGGGGGATGTTGTGGGGGTGCCAGGCTCCAGGGCAGCCAGATGGAGGGGGAAGAGGGTGGTTGGAGGGCTGCACCCCTGAGGCTCTGGGGGAGGAGCAGCGGGTTGATCTTTCCACCGCTGCCCACCTCCTTCTTCCATCTAGACACTTTCCCTTTGGCCATAAGATCACCCCATAAGGTCTGATTGACATCTTTGGTTGTTGTTTTAACCAGTCCTCCTCAGAGAGGGTTTTCAGCCTGTCCAGGAGCTGGCACAGCCTCAGAGCAAAGCAGGCTCTCCCACATCCACTCCCTTCCTCCCCAAGCATCGGGGCCCCCCTACCCCACCACCGGAGTTACAAACCTCCTCCCCCTCACCCAGCTCCAGACCTTTCTTTGTCACCATTGCACCCATGGAGAAAATGCACCACGTGTAAAATGGATTCAGACCAAACCGGTGACAGCCCTGGAATGTAGAAGAAAGCCTTGCTAGGATGCCCAACAGCTCTCTGTTATGGGTCCTGGGCAGGAAGGACAGGGCAGACCACAGACACACCACTTCTGGATGGTTCCCACTTCCTTCCTATAATCAACTGCTTTGGCCTCCTTGAAGAGCTCTTTAAAAGTCTCCACATTAGCTGATTTGAGTTTTAGTTGTTGTTCTCCAATGGAAATTAATTTTTTTTTAAAAGGTAACCACCCACCTGAACAGCAGGCACCCTGGTAACAGAGAGAGCCTGTAAGTTTCTAGACTGAGCTGACCCTGAACTGACATACTAAGTGACTTCATAGTTACAGCTGAACTTCACTCATTATTACAAAATTACTAGTTATACCAGTCCTCCCACTTCTAATAGCAACTTAATGGTTGTTTATCAAACTCTCCCCAATTATGCCACAAGACTGGAAAAGGTCAGTTTTCATTCCAATCCCAAAGAAAGGCAATGCCAAAGAATGCTCAAACTACCTCACAACTGCACTCATCTCACACACTACTAAAGAATTGCTCAAAATTCTCCAAGCCAGGCTTCAGCAATACATGAACCGTGAACTTCCAGATGTTCAAGCTGGTTTTAGAAAAGGCAGAGGAACCAGAGATCAAATTGCCAACATCTACTGGATCATAGAAAAAGCAAGAGAGTTCCAGAAAAACATTGATTTCTGCTTTATTGACTATGCCAAAGCCTTTGACTGTGTGGATCACAATAAACTGTGGAAAATTCTGAAAGAGATGGGAATACCAGACCACTTGACCTGCCTCTTGAGAAATCTGTATGCAGGTTAGGAAGCAACAGTTAGAACTGGACCTGGAACAACAGACTGGTTCCAAATCAGAAAAGGAATACTTCAAGGCTGTATATTGTCACCCTGCTTATTTAACTTATATGCAGAGAACATCATGAGAAATGCTGGGCTGCAGGAAGCACAAGCTGGAATCAAGATTGCCAGGAGAAATACCAATAACCTCAGATATGCAGATGATACCACCCTTATGGCAGAAAGCCAAGAAGAACTAAAGAGCCTCTTGATGAAAGTGAAAGAGGAGAGTGAAAAAGTTGGCTTAAAGCTCAACATTCAGAAAACTAAGATCATGGCATCCGGTCCCATCATTCATGGCAAATAGATGGGGAAACAGTGGAAGCAGTGGAAACAGTGTCAGACTTTATTTTTCTGGGCTCCAAAATCACTGCAGATGGTGACTGCAGCCATGAAATTAAAAGACGCTTACTCCTTGGAAGGAAAGTTATGACCAACCTAGATAGCATATTGAAAAGCAGAGACATTACTTTATCAACAAAGGTCTGTCTAGTCAAAGTTATGGTTTTTCCAGTGGTCATGTATGGATGTGAGAGCTGGACTATAAAGAAAGCTAAGTGCTGAAGAATTGATGCTTTTGAACTGTGGTGTTGGAGAAGACTCTTGAGAGTCCCTTGGAATGCAAGGAGATCCAACCAGTTCATCCTAAAAGAGATCAGTCCTGGGTGTCCATTGGAAGTACTGATGTTGAAGCTGAAACTCCAATACTTTGGCCATCTGATGCGAAGAGCTGACTCATTTGAAAAGACCCTGATGCTGGGAAAGATGCTGGGCAGGAGGAGAAGGGGACGACAGAGGATGAGATGGTTGGATGGCATCACCAACTCGATGGACTTGAGTTTGGGTAAACCCCAGGAGTTGGTGATGGACAGGGAGGCCTGGTGTGCTGTGGTTCATGGGGTTGCAAAGAGTTGGACACGACTGAGCGACTGAACTGAATTATGGCTGCTTAGCATATCAAAGGGTTTCGGAAAATAACCCCCAGATAACCTTGGGAAGAAAGACTGACCCAAGTATAATGGGCTTAACACAGACCTCAGGAAAACAGCAAGAAGGTGAAAGTCATCCTTTTAAAAAAGAAACCATGAATTGAAAAGTGTTAATACACATACATAGGAGCCTGATGTACAATATTCAACAACTCCCTCCTGCTTTTAAGTAATTTAAAATACAGTGATGTGTTTTACACTTGGACTCAGCATGATATAATTCCCATTGTGGTGACATATAGAACTCTCATATGTACATACTGTATATAAACACAAACCCCGGTACCCTCTGGGCAAGTTAAGTGATTCTAATCCCTCATATTCGCCAAGCTTGATTTCTACCTTGTGCTGTCTCTAGACTTTCACAGCTAAGTGGGATCCCCCTGTGCTACCAGCAATACCTACATTGAGATTTTTATGCACATCAGACACTTCCCACATTCAATTAATTTAACCCTTAGAACAGCTCTTAGGTTTTGCTATCATTCTCATTTTACAGATGAGGCACTGAGGTTCAGAATGACTTATGTTAAAACTAAAAATGCCCAAAGCCAAGATATAATCAATGATTAGCAAATTCCAGATCCCCTAGCTTAATCACTATGCCATACTTCCCTAGCTTGATACTAATTCATCAACTGTTACCTTAAAGTCTTATTAAAGGGAGTAGGTATCACTGGGGTACCCCTTCTCCCTTGTTCAATAAACCTTTGCCTTTGTATTAGTTTCCTATTGCTTTTGTAACAAATTGCCACAGACTTAGTGACCTAAGACATCATGTACTAGGCTTCCCTGATGGCTCAGTGGTAAAGAATCCGCCTGCCAATGCAGAAGACACAGGTTTGATCCTTGGTCTGAGAAGATTCGCACACAATACAGAACAACTAAGCCCGTGTGCCACAACTACTGAAGCTGGAGCACCCAAGAGCCCATGCTCCACACTAAGAGAAACCACCTCAATGAGAAGCCCAAGCACGCAGCCACAGAATAGCCCCCATTCTTTGCAACTAGAGAAATCCCACACAGTAACAAAGACCCAGCACAGCCAAAAATAAATAAATAAGACAAAAACATCATGTACTTATTATTTTGCACTTCTAGAAATCAGAAATACAAAATAGGTCTCACGGGGCTAAAATCAATGTCACATGGTTATAGTCCTTTGGGAGATGCTAGAAGAGAATCCATCTCCCTTTCCAACTTCCAGAGGTTGACTGCATTCCTTGGCTTGTGGCTCTATCTGCAAAGCCAGCAATGGCATCATTCTGATCTCACTTCTGTCATCACATCTCCTCTGACACTCCTGCCTCCCTCTTCCACCTCCAAGGATCCTGGTGGTTATACTGGGCCCACTTACATAATCCAGCATAATCTCTCCAGTTCAAGATCCTTAATTTAATCACATCTGCAAAGTCCCTTTTGTCATCTAAGATAAAGTAGTCATAGGTTCTGGGGATTAGGATGTGGACATCTTGGGGGAAGGGGCATCATTCTGCCCACCACTGCCCCTAATGACTGTGACTCTTCCAAGGACTTCCTTTGGGTTACTGGAGTCACTCTCCCTGCAAGCAGAGAGAGCTGGATGCGTCTGTTAGTGCTGCCAACTATCCTCGCCCCAGCTGAACGGTTTCCTGGGAATGAGACTTTTCATGCTAAAACCAGGATAGTCCTGAATCAACTAGGGTGGTTGGTTGCCTCATCTCAGGACAGACCTTAGCCCGTTGGATTATAAAAACCCAACTCTCTTGCCTCAAGTTTGGACAAACTCTGAGGAACCATTAACCCTCCAGGGTTCGCCTAAAGGAATAGGCAGAGGGTGTTATTAATTAATTTTGCCTAAAATTATATTCTTGCTTCACTTCTCTCCCCTTCCTGTCCCACTTTTCCCTCTTTTAGTGAATTCTACTAGGAGCAGTTCTTTAACAAACCATACTTCGAGGTGACAAGCCTAAGAAAGAAAGGTTATAGTAGCTTTGTTTACATCTATTCAACAAACATTGAGTTCCTCTAATGTTTCAGGATGAAAAGCTAACAGAAGCCAGTGTCCGCCCTCAGAAAGCTCACTGAAAAGAGTAGAGATAAGTGAGTAAAACCAAGGCGGTGCAATAAGCATTGAGAGAGGCATTCAAAGCACCTCACGGAGGGGATTTCTCTGCTGGGCCAGGGGTTAAGAATCTGCCTTGCTATTCTCCCAGAACGTCCCACCCTCACCTTCTCCCTCAGAGTCCATAAAATTGTTCTATGCATCTGTGTCTCTTATTCTGTCTGGGAGAATAGCATTGAAACATGTATATTATCATATGTGAAACAGAACACCATTCCATGTTCGATGCATGAGACAAGGGCTCAGGGCCGGGGCAATGGGATGACCCAGAGGGATGGGATGGGGAGGGAGGAGGGTGGGGGGTCCAGGAAGGGAAACACATGTAAACCCATGGCTGATTCATGTCAATGTATGGCAAAAACTATTACAATATTGTAAAGTAATTAGCCCCCAACTAAAATAAATAAATTTATAAAAAAATAAAAAAAGAATCTGCCTTGCAATCTAGAGGATGTGGATTCGATCCTCCGTCCAGGAACTAAGATCCCACAGGCTGTGGAGCAACTAAGCTCAAGCCCACATGCCACAGTTAGATAGTCTGCGTCCTGCAGTCAAAGATTCCTCAGGCCACAACTAAGACCCGACATGGCCAAATAAATAAATATTTTTGAAAAAAGCAAAAACAAAGACATCATGGAAAAGTAAAGGAAGGGTGCAGACCTTGAGGGAAAAGCTACAGGCAGAGTCGATCATTAAAGAAGCTCAGAGTATATTTTGAAAGCTACACAGCGCCATTAAAGAAGACACACATTTCAACCAATTTGTGCGGGTCAAGGTCAAATCTCTCTGGAGGTACAGCAACAGGGAAACGTCCTCACCAACACTTGTTAGTTGTCGTTTTGATAATGGTCATTCTAACAGGTGTGACAGGCTATCTCACTGTGGTTTTGATTCAAAGCTGTTTTGATTTTTTTTAAAAATGCAGAATAGTAAGTGTAGACTTGTATTTTATATTTTCAACTAAACATATATGTAGTACTTTGATAAAAAAATCAAAATCATTTTTTAAAAGATCACTCTGGCAGAATGGGAGATTTGATGAACGGGAGCACAGCAGGGGAAAAGACTGCGATAAGAGACTGATGCAAAGGTTAATGCTACAGGGAAGTGACCAGATTTAAGGACCTGCAGTAAGGCAGCGATGATGAGAGAGAAAGAGATGAATTTGAGAGATACTGTCAATGTATCAAATGAGAGAGCTAAGCTCAAGTTCTTGCTTTGAGAAACTGAGAGGGTGGAGGCGCCATTAATAAAATGAAGAACACCAAAGGGAAGGACGTCTGAAGGGTAAAAAGACAGCGAGAATTGGGCCTGTGGGATTTTCTTTGGGAGATGTTTAAGAGGCATTTGAAAACATTTGGTTAATATCGATTTTTACATACTCAGTGACAAGGCCCCTAGGGGGAGGGGACAGGGAGGGCAAAGTAGGGACAGGATTTAAGCACCCAGACCTCTCCCTGTTTTTTTTCCTCTTCTCAGTGAAGTTTTGTCCTGGAGGAGGCGGAGGTGGGTGGTGACCAAGTCCTCAAGTTCCCATCCCCCAAACCTGGGAGGCAGCTAACACAGCTGTAGATGCCCCTGGGTATCCTCTCATAAGAAAAGGAAATCGCCTCCCAGAAAAGCCAATTCTAAGTTCAGTTAATAGCTAAAGTGTTCACAGACGACTCCCTTTGATAAGAGAAGCTGAAAATAATTCACTTTCTCCTATCTCCACAGATCAAACTGGGGAAATTGTCAGAAACTACTCCACAAAAAAGTGACAGTTTTAAACTGTTTCAGGAATAAGTTATTTCAAAATCAAACCTCATATGCTATTTGGAGCGGGGTGGGGTGGGGGGACCTTCCCCTATGGCTCAGCGGGTAAAGAATCCACCTGCAGTACAGGAGACACAAAACACCCAGACTCGATCCCTGGGTTGGGAAGATCCCCTGGAGAAGGAAATGGCAACCCACCTCAGTGTTCTTGCCTGCAGGATTCCATGGACAGAGGAGCCTGGCGGGCTATATACAGTCCATGGGGTCACAAAGAGTCAGACACCACTGAGCAACTGAGCACACACATAGCACATGCTATTTAGGACACACCAGAGAAAAAGGAAAGGAAGAAAATGTCTTCATTCTGTTAAAGACATTGACATAGTGCTGATATCAGAATTCGTCCATGATTTTTTTTTTAAATCACTCCAATATTTATAAATATATATATGAAAAGTCAGAATATAATAGCAATAGACTCTTAGGATATTTTAGAAATTAATTCAAGTGGGATTTATTCCAGGAAGGTAAGCACAATACAAAATTAGGAAATCTAATATTTTATCTCTTCATATTAATGAATCAGAGGAAATCATGTGATAATCATGAGAGGTTTCCAAAAAGCACAACATCCAGATTTTTTTAGAAATTCAATAGAATTAATGACATATACATACACAAAGCCCATAACTTATATCCCGCTTAATAGTAAAACAAGTATCTGATAAAAGGTCTCAAACAGATAAACATACTAAACAATAAAAAAAGCATTAATATTCTAAATGAGAAAGCACCTTTCCCACTCTTTGTATAATTGTCATTGCATTCCTCAAAAACACAAGAAAATCAACTGAAAAACTTTTGGAAATAATAAGCAAATTCAATAAAGCGATTGACTATAAAATAAGTGCAGAAAATCAGTAGGCTTCTTTTTCACCAAGAAAAAAATTCACTTAGAAATCACAATATAAAAACAGATCCATCACATTAATGTAAGGTACATATGAGTAAATCCAAAACACCAGCACATGACCTATCAGATTAAAACTATAAAATTGTACTAAAGGATCTTAAAAAAAAAAATAGGAATATGGAGAGGGATGTTATGTTCTTCTATAGGAAGACTGAAAAATTTTAAATGTCACTTCTCTACATCTATAATTGAACTACTGCTCAATTAAAATTCCAAGATAACTTTTCTAGAAATTTGATAAAAATGATTATAAAGTTCATCTGGAAAAACAAAGGTGTAAGCATAGCCAGAATATTCCCCAAATGACAATAATGAAGGGGATTAATTCCATCATATTAAATGTGCTGTATAAATCTACAGTTATTAAAACAATGATGAATGGAAACAAAATACAGGGTTAGTTATATATTTAAAGGATGGAATTCCAAACCAGTGAGGCACTGAGGAAAATAAATATATATAACTGCCTCTCTTCTTACATAAAAACAATCTTTTTCCTAAGTCTGCTCCCTAATAAATCATTTCACATGAATCGAATTCAATCGAATCTGCATCACCTTATTTAATTCTCAATTACAAACATATGAAGCAGGTTTTATTCTATTTTACAAATAAAGAAAACTGAAACTTAGAATGTTAAGAAACATGGCCAAGTTAAGTAGAAGACCTAGGAATAAAACCCAGCTCGGGGAAATTCCAAAGCTTATTTCTTCGGCCACTTTTAAGGCCTATTCCCATCCCAGTCTCTCACCAGCCCCACAAGGTCGAGGTCTGGAATATCCTTTCTGAAGGTTGACCCCAGAGAGTAAAGCTGGTGTGTCGTGGACAAAGACAAGTCGTTGCCTAACCATTGCTCCAAGAGTCACAAGATAAAAACTGCGGATAAAAATACCTGAAATATTCACAAGTTCTGCTCACTATAAAGCAGTCTACCACCACATCACACCATTTTCAAAGAGCACCACCTACAAAATTCTCTCTCTGATTACACATTCTACACCTGAGAATGTCAGGTGTATTCAAGTGAAAATATTTCTATTTGTCCTCTCTGCCTACCCCCACTCACCCAGTGACTCGCCACTGAGCATATGGGACAAGTTCAGAGTTCTTGATTCCACCCAAGAGCCCCAGCAGATTAGTTCAGTTCAGTTCAGTCGCTCAGTCGTGTCCGACTCTTTGCGACCCCATGAATTGCAGCACGCCAGGCCTCTCTGTCCATCACCAACTCCCGGAGTCTACCCAAACCCATGTCCATCGAGTCGGTGATGCCATCCAACCATCTCATCCTCTGTCGTCCCCTTCTCCTCCCGCCCCCAATCCTACCCAGCATTAGGGTCTTTTCCAATGAGTCAACCCTTCGCATGAGGTGGCCAAACTATTGGAGTTTCAGCTTCAACATCAGACCTTCCAATGAACACCCAGGATTGATCTCTTTTAGGATGGATTGATTGGATCTCCTTGCAGTCCAAGGGACTCTCAAGAGTCTTCTCCAACAACACAGTTCAAAAGCATCAATTCTTCGGCACTCAGCTTTCTTCACCGTCCAACTCTCACATCCATACATGACCACTGGAAAAACCATAGCCTTGACTAGATGGACCTTTGTTGGCAAAGTAATGTCTCTGCTTTTAAATATGCTATCTAGGTTGGCCATAACCTTCCTTCCAAGGAGTAAGCGTCTTTTAATTTCATGGCTGCAATCACCATCAGCAGTGATTTTGGAGCCCAAAAAAATAAAGTCTGACACTGTTTCCACTGTTTCCCCATCTATTTCCCATGAAGTGATGGGACCAGATGCCATGATCTTAGTTTTCTGAATGTTGAGCTTTAAGCCACCTTTTTCACTCTCCTCTTTCACCTTCATCAAGAGGCTCTTTAGTTCTTCTTCACTTTCTGCCATAAGGGTGGTGTCATCCGCATATCTGAGGTTATTGATATTTCTCCCGGCAATCTTGATTCCAGCTTGTGTTTCTTCCAGCCCAGCGTTTCTCATGATGTACTCTGCATATAAGTTAAATAAGCAGGGTGACAATATACAGCCTTGACGTACTCCTTTTCCTATTTGGAACCAGTTTAGTTTAGTTACCTTCCAAGAAATCTTTAAAGATTATATCACCAAGCCCTCTCGTATGTACAAACCCCATAACAGTGTACTAGTCACCCTAATTTCTAAGGGTCTTTCTCCCTGTTTACCTATGGACTTTCTGAAAACAGAAACTCATTCATATCCTTAAAACCTACAAAGGTGCCTGACATTTAGCACATATTTAATGTTCATTTCATGAATGAATGAGGGATGGATGAATGATGACTGACAAGTGGGTAAAGGCATTCCTCTTCAGACTAGATCAGAACAAATCTCAGAGAGGACACTGATGGTCTGACTATGTGTGTGGCCACTTGTCTAAGGTACTTTTTTTGTTCATAGAGGAGTTCTGGGAAACTTGGTTAAACCGATTTTGAAAAGTGGGGCTGCCATGGCGGATCTGGCCCAGGTAACATGTTGTTTAGTCACTAAGTCGTGTTTGACTCTTTGCAACCCCATGGACTGTAGCCTGCCATGCCCCTCTATCCATGGGATTTCCCAAGCAAGAATACTGGGGTGGGTTGCCATTTCTTCCTCCAGGGGATCTTCCCCACCCAGGAATCAAACCTGTGTCTCCTGCATTAGTATGCGGGTTCTTTACTCAGAACATACTCAAAATATAATTTGTGTCCCTTTGGTCATTCGGGATTGCAGCCAACAAAGGAAATAATGCTGTGCTGAAAGGAAAAACAAATTAAAAGGAAACAAAGCTTAAGCATGCAACCTAGCTGCAAGCCAAGAATACTTCCTTCTTAAACAGGAAGCTGGAGCAATGGGCATGACCCCAAACTTCGGAGGCTGCAGATGCTATATCAGAGTGGCCATCTGGAAGGGCAGTTCTCCATTTCAAACTCAGCTGTCAGTCAGAGGAGGCCAGAGAGTTCAACCAGAAGCTGGGAGACAATTATTATTGAGCCTCTAGGAGAAATTCAACATTATAATTATAATAACTATTGCTATTATTTAATCTTAAGAGGTCTAACACTGTCCTAGGTCATTTTTAGTCCTTTGAGAAACACAGTCTTCCTTTGTTAATAATAACCTAAGACATCTGTGGAATTTATATGTAGTTATATTCTGTTCACATTTTTCTTTATCTGCATAAAATTCCCCAAGAAATTCATTAACCAGAATTTTTTATTATAACAAACTAACACATATTTAAAAAAAATAAACCCAAGGAAAGGTTACCCCTAGACTTTTCTCTATAACCTGGGAAGCAGGTAACAACTTAAGACAGTCTCAAGAAATCCTTGTTTATAACTAATTTAAATCCCTTGTATCAGAAAGTCCTTTGGAACAGATTCAACTCCAAACTACCAGAGTCCACTCACTTCATCTGCGGTAGTAATCAAGATGAGTCTACACCCAAATCAATGTCAACATGACTTGATATGTATAAGGCTATTTGTCTGTATAAACACACACACACACTTTTTCTATCAGCATAATATTATCAATTTGCTCTAAGGGTTTTTTCTTCTCATATCTGCTACTTCTGGATCTTTTAACATTTCATAGGTATTTTCCAATTCACTGATCAGCATAGATCTCCCCTAAACCAATAACAAGTTCTCCTTAAACCCGTAACTACAAAACTTGACACTGAAGAATAACCAAACCATTTGTTACGGCAGCAAATACAAAGGGAGAGGCAAGATCGCTGGATATTTACCGACTCAGGATTTTTATCAATACTTTGAAAAAATGTAAAGTATTTACTCAGACTGACCATTTAGCTTTAAGTGTCTTCTCCCCAGGGCATGAGATATCACCATAAATGAAATCTTGTCTTAACGTCTTATCTAATATAAGCCCTGACTCTTCTTTTCTACTAGTACTTTCACTGAACGATTTTGGATCCATCTTTCTTTGCCAAGATATATAAAATTGAGTAAGATGCTGACTTTGCACTCCAGAAGTCAAACGGGGAGAAGTGAAGTGACGTGAAGTGAAGTGAAAGCCACTCAGTCGAGTCTGACTCTTTGCGACCCCATGGACTATACAGTCCATGCAATTCTCCATGCCAGAATACTAGAGTGGGTAGCCTTTCCCTTCTCCAGCGGATCTTCCCAACCCAGGAATCAAACCCAGGCCTCCCGCATTGCAGGTGGATTCTTCACCAGCTGAGCCACAAGGGAAGCCCCAAAGGAGGGGGAGAACAGACATGCAAATAAAGATTAAATGCTGTAGTATGAAAAGCAATAATTACCATTAGTATGTACCATATGCTGGTCGTGAAGCTAAACATATCTCCTACAGCCTTCCGCCACAGTCCTACAGTGCAGACCCTAGAATTATTCCCATCTCACAGACGAGGGGCTGAAGCTTACAGAGACCAATCACATGCTCAGAGTCCTATAACTACACAGCGGGAAGACAGAAGAGAAGAAGCAGCTCAGGCTTGGTGATGCACAAAAGACTTCAAGGAGCAGGAAGTCCCCAGGTTGAGTCTTGAAGAATGAGTGGAAGGCAGGAAGAGAAAAAGAAAGGGAAAGAAGGAAAAAGAAAGAGGAAGGAAGAAATATATTTATATATATATATATATATATATATATAATTCACTTTGCTGTACACCTAAAACTAACATAGCATTGTGAATCAACTATGGTGGTGGTTTAGTGGCTCAGTTGTGTCCAACTCTCGCGACCCTATGGACTGTAGTCCACCAGGCTCCTTTGTTCATGGAATTCTCCAGGCGAGAACACTGGAGTGGGTTGCCGTTTCCTTCTCCAGGGGATCTTCCCAATCCAGGGATCGAACTCGGGTCTTCTGCACTGCAGGCAGATTCTTTACCAACTGAGCTACCGGGGTAATTTGCCTTGTAGCAAATCAACTATATTTATATTTTAAAAAAATGAGGAGGAGGCTTCTGGTTCAACAAGTGCCTGGCTAGGGATTTAAAACAGACAATGTTGCAGGAGGTCAAACTTCTAAAAGGGCTTATAGAGTCAGCGACTGAAATTTCTTTTTGGTTTCTTTTCCCGTTTAACCAAACAAAGCAACAAAATCACTAAAAAACTGAATGATGTGAAACAGGGTATACACAGAAGATCCTCTTCTAACTCCCTCCTCCCAACTTGATCTTCCTCTCTTCCTAAGACATTAAGATCAGAGATTCCTTCTTTTGGGTTAAAGTGTCTTGTCTGTTCTCTAGCAGTTCCCTATTAAATGTGCAGATTAGACACATGCTACTTACTGCCCATTAACGCTCTAGCATGAACCAGTATATCAGATCAATGCTAGCCCTGGGATGTGATTCCCGGTTATTGACTGCCTAGGTGACCTTGGGCAACTCTCTGAAATATAAGATGAGGATGATTTATCTATCAAATAGGGTTGTTGCAAGGATAGGAGATGATACATGCAAAGCACTTAATACAGTGCCTAGCATACTGTAAGCACTCAATAAATGTTAGCTCACCTAATAATGAACAAGACCCCAAGGAAGGGTGGATTAGAGGGGGTAGTCTCTAGATAAGGGGAAGACCAGTTAGGGCAGATTTGGAAGAGAACATTACGGTTTCCAGAGGGTTAGCTCTAGAGAGATGTAGAGGAACAAGAAGTCAGAGACTGGGCAAGGGGAGACTAGGGTCCCCTCCACAGTAAGGAACTGGTTAAGTCTCATATGGTTACACATTGGTTTCCCCAAGAAACTTATCAGTCTCATTCATCACTGTATCCTCAGCACCCAGTACCTCCCAAGTGCTCAGTAAGTGTTGAATGACTAAATGACTGAATGAGGAATTACCTTGTGTATTTAAAAAGACAAAGAACATGCATAGAACAAAGGTAGGAGGGACACACACTAAAATGTTAATTGCAGTTTCATTCACAAGATTACAGATGACTATCTTTTCCTTTGTACTTCTCTGTTTTGTTTCGAATTTTCTGCATCCATCTTTAGTTTTATAATTTAGAGGGGGGCAGAAATGCCAACCGTCCTCAGTTTTCTGGACTATTCAAGGTTAGAGTGCTCATACTGTTCCCTCATAAAGGAGAGAACTTGATGAAACAGAGCTTCTCAAGCTCTTATGCGTGTGTTAGTCGCTCAGTCATGTCCGACTCTTGGGACCCCATGGACTGCAGCCCGGCCAGGCTCCTCTGTCCATGGGAATCTCCAGGCAAGAATACTGGAGTGGGTGGCCATTTCGTCCTCCAAGGGATCTTCCCCACCCTGGGACTCCCACATAGCAGGCAGATTCTTTACCGTCTGAGCCACCAGGGAAGCCCTCTCAAGCTCTCATGTGCTTACAGATCGTCTGGAATCTGGTTAAAATGTGGATTCAAACTCAGCAGGTGTTGGGCTGCGCCTGAGAGTCTGCATTTCTAACAGTTCTCAGGGGATGCTGCTAATGTTGGTCTGTGGACCACAGTGTGACAAGGCAGGTTACAGTCTCATGTAAAAACAAACCCCTCCCCAAGCACATACACAAAGAAAACAAAAGCAGAAGAGAAGATGCGTCCAGGGCAGATGGCATCTCCTCCTGAAACCATGGCGACTTCAGGACGTTTTTTCTCTTAGACTGTGCCTTCTTCAGGATTCTGTTTTGCTCACTTGGTCTGTTTGGAGGCCGTATTGTTCAAAAGAAGGGATTAGAGTCAATGAAAGCCCTGGGGATACTCATATTTTCTCAACAAAAGAAAGTGCTGCGGCAGGCCTGGCTCATTTGTTCACTCTGTCTTCCATTAAACACCACCACTGTTGCTGTCAGTCGAGTTCTCTTTGGATTAATGTCTCAGAAATTAATTTTGTGTTCAATAAACCCCCATAAATATGTTTGTTCAGCAGACCAAATTGGACCCTTCGATTTAACTAAGGCTGAGAGCGCAGCCACACAACACTCGTCCCCATTCACACGCTGTCGGCTGTGTTCTTTCATTAGTCACCGTCACCACTGGTATTCACTGGTCCCTGCTAAGCTCCTCCATATAATCAAATATTGCTTCTATTGAAATATAATCCCCCCAGAGCACAGAGAGGCATTTCCTAAATTGGCTGAAGAGGATTACAAAGCATTGGAGAAGAAAATAAGGAAAAGTGGAAGCAACCCTTAATTTAAAATTCCCTGACAGCAGTGAATCTTCACTTTCCTTTTAATCCTCATTTTCTCATAGAAATCTTAATACACTCTCCTCCAACCCACCTTGTCCCATTCCATTCCCACAGTCTCCCACCCTTCTAAATCCTAATATTATAGACTCTGGAGTTGGTTCAAACTCCTCAGTGTACAGATGAGGAGTATGAAGCCCAGGGAGGCTGGACAACTTTCCCAAACTCTCCAGTTTTTACCCCAGACACCAGCGCTTCCTCCAGGACATCCACTGTGGTCCTGACTTCAATTGCTTGAGACCATAGACTCGGGAGTGAACAAACCAGGTTTGTTGCTGTTTTGCCAGCAGGGTATTCCTGGTAAACAGCTTTAAAAGTCAAGTGGTGGGATTCCCTTGTGGTCCAGTGGCTGAGATTCTGTGCTGCCAATGCAGGAGGCCAGGTTCAGTTCCTAGTCAGGGAACTAGATCTCATACGCCACAGCTTAAAAAAAAGAAACAAACCTGAGTGCTGTAACTAAAGATTCCATATGCCTAAGATTCCACATGCCTAAGACTCGGTGCAGTCAAACAAAAAAATAAATATATATATGTAAGCATGTATGCGCGCTCAGTCACTTCAGTGATGTCCAACTCTTTGTGACCCCAAAGACCATTCCACCAGGCTCCTCTGTCCATGGGATTTTCCAGGCAAGAATACTGGAGTGGGTTGCCATGTCCTCCTACAGGGTATCTTCCCAACCCAGGATGCAAACCTAGGTCTCCTGCATGGGAGGCAGGTTCTTTACCTGCTGAGCCATCAGGGAAGCCACATGTATGTATGTATGTATGTATATATATATATATATATATATATATATATATATATATATATATAATTCAAGTGGTACTTCCCTCTGTGTTTTTCAATCTTCTAACTTTATTGAGGTTTTCAATGGCTAAGTCAAAGATTTCTCTTGGTAAATGTCACATTGCACTTGAAAATATGTGGGTTATTTTCAAATATCTTTTGATATTAATTTCTAACATAATTATACAATAAGAGAACAGATTTTGTAAGATTTCAATTCCTTTAGACCATGAAATTTTTGCACCTTGCTTTATGCCCTGGATATGTTCCAGTGTCTCCTAGTTTATAGTCTAAAGGAACTTGAATAGAATTTGTGTCCTACTGTTGTGGGAAAATTGTATAAATCTTAATTATGCTGAATTGGTTCATAGTGGTTTTTGGGTCTACTATATCCTTTTACTTTTCTGTATACTTATTCTATTAATTTTTGAGAGTTTGATATTGAAACTTCAACTAAAAATCTTAATTTATCTACATAAAAATAATTGCAATATATAGTATAACTATATGTAACTTTGTTCTATATTTTCCAAGTCTCCTGTAAATTGTTATCATACTTTCATAACTTAAAAAATAAAAAAGAGAAAAAATAGTCAAGTGGTGCTTTAATAATAATAATTAAATGTGGCCCTTGGTTTTATAATTTTTAATTAGAGAAATTTTCAAACACACACAAAAATAGAATGGTATGATGAATCTCCAACTGCTTGTTATACGGTTTCAATGATTATTGACATTTGGCCATTCTTATTTCATCTATCTCCCATTTTATCATTTATATATTTATTCGTGTTTAAGCAATCATTTTTAACATCTTGGGTTATTTTTTACTACTATGCCTCCAAATGGTACACATTTGCTGTTCTCTCCAGATATATCAATTTTAGATGTCACCTACTGATTTCCTGTTAAGGCAAATCAAGACACGGCTGTCTTTCCCAGCCCCACATCTTATCCCCTCTGATTCAGTTTCTCTGAAGATTAAATTCTAGGTCCCTTGCAGAAATGGGATGAGAATCAAATACTTAACTGCCTCTTACATCAACTTTCAAATAACCACTGGCTCCAGTGTCCCACCTCACCCAGCATTTTGGGGGGATGGGGGGTACACACGCCACTGCTCAAGGGATCCCAGTTCAATCAGGCATTGAACCTAAGCAGTGGAAATGCAGAGTCTGAACTACTGGACCGCCAGGGAAGTCCCCTCATCGAGCATTTTGAGGCTCCTGTGCTATCCATGTCTGAGTCTTTCCTGTATTCTGCATGACAAAAGCAAGAAGCAGAGCTACGTGCAGACTCAAATGCACACTCATCCAAATGCTCACACACACCTTGCAGCCACTCAGTTTTGAGTTTCATCCTCTTGGCAAAGCCATGAATCATTTTTCTGGGTTCCAAATGCTTCATAATTCCTTATTTCTTGTTCTCTCTTTTGATAATAATTGGAGAAATTAGATAATATATGGAGAAAAGTACCAGGAAACCCCTTCACTCCATCATCCTGCAGAATATTCTACTGACCAATATTTGAATCTGGCTCCATCACTTATTAGCTATTGCATTGTGAGAGAGAGAGAGAGAGAGAGAGAGAGACGGATAGTGGTTGGTACAAAAAGTGCTAGAACTTCAAAGTGGCTGGAGAGGAGAGCAGGTCCCATCCCCATGGTGGAGCATCCCGCCACCCTGAGGAAGAACCCAGAGGTCAAAATTCACGGTCATCCTCCTAGAATTGAAATTCTGCTTTCCACTTCAGTGTTTAATCTGTGCATCTATAAAAATTATGATTTGGCCCAGCAATTGCACTTCTACAAATTTATCCCAGAGACACACCGGCAAAAATAAGGAAAGATATGTTCATATGACTATTTGCTGTCATGTTATCTGTAACAGTAAAAAACTAGAAAAAATTTAAATGCCCGTGAGTAGAAAATGATTGAATAAAGAATGGTATATCCACACATTGGAGTGTTGTACATCTGTCAAAATAAGTATTGTGTCAGGAAGTAGTTGCCAGGAGAAATAGCTAAGTAAAGATTTCAATGTGGTGGAGTTTGTATACAGTTCTTAAAAGGGGTAGATATGAAGAAATACATGTATATGCAAATACATATTTTAAAACAGAAGAACGAACCATACAATTTTTTTAATGGTTACCTATAAACAGAGGGAAATAGAGAGGATAAAATCCAGGCTTCTCTGAATATACCCAGTTTTGATGACTTTACCCAAAATGATGCAAATAATTTACATAAGTTCAAAATGAAATTAAGTTTTAAAAATGCAATCCCTAAAATAAAAAACAAAGTTAAACAAGTGAACATAGATGTATATATCCTTTGGCAGCCTAGTCCCAAGGCAAAGTATTCTAAGAGATTCTAAAATAATTATCTGTACATCCCTAGAAAAACACACCTTGAAGATGGAAATTCAAAATTCTTGTTTTCGGTAATCACATTGAGGGGAGTGTTGGTATTAATCCAAGAGTTTGTTGGATGTGTACTATTTTTAAAAAATGTGTACTTGTGATGGTGTCATTAAGAATAAGGCTACTCACTGTGAGGAAAAAGAGACACAGATGTCAGATCAGTGAGGTTTGCTCTGGAATCCTAAATTTGAATCAACTGCATCAATACAAACATATAAGGTTTTTTAACTCTTGTGGTTTTTATCATGCTTTTAACTTTTTATTTTGAAATAATTAAAAATTCACAGGAACTTTCAGAAATAGAGAGGTCTTGTGAATCCTTTCAGTTTCCCCCAACAGTTACTTGCCATTTGCAACTATGAAAGTGAAAGTCGCTTAGTCGTGTGCGACTCTTCGCGACCCCATGGACTATACAGTCCATGGAACTCTCCAGGCCAGAATACTGGAGTAGGTAGCCTTTCCCTTTTCCAGGGGATCTTCCAACCCAGGGACTGCACCCAGGTCTCCCACATTGCAGGCGGATTCTTTACCAGCTGAGCCACCAGGGAAGCCCATTTGTAACTATAATACAATATCAAAGCCAGGAAGCTGACATTGGTACAATGTGTGTATATAGCTCTATGTCATTTTATCACATGTATGAATGTTTGTAACCACCACTACACTCAAAGTACAAAATTAATGTCATCACAAAATCTCCCTCATGCTAATCCTTCATGATCGTACTGACCTCCTCCCACTCATCCTTAACTCCTGGCAAACACTAATCCATTTTCCATTATCTATAATTTTGTCATGTCAAAGATGTTATATAAAAGGAATCATGCAGTATGTGACCTTTTAAGATTGGCTTTTTTCATTCAGCACAATGCCTCTGAGATCCACTCAAGTTACATCAATTGTTTGCTTTTTTCTATTGATGGGTAGTAATGCAGGAGACCCAGGTTGGATCCCTGGGTCTGAAAGATCCCCTGGAGAAGGCAATGGCTACCCACTCCAGTAGTCTTGCCTGGAGAATCCCATGGACAGAAGAACCTGGTGGGCTACAGTCCATGGAGTTGCGAAGAGTCAGACACAATTGAGTGACTAAACACTCATTCCATGGTATGGATGTACCCCAGTTTGTTTAGCCATTCACCCACTTGAAAAATATTTTGGTTCCTATTTTGGGCTATTACCAAAAAAGCTGCCCTAAACATTCACATTATGGTTTTTGTATGGACATAAGATTCAGTTCTCTGGGGTAAATGGTCAGGAGTATGGTTGCTGGGTTGTTCTATAAGTGTATGTTTCATTTGTAAGAAACTGCCAAAATTCTGGAGTGGGAATTTTAAATTCCCATTAGTAATTTATGAGAGAACCAGATTCTCTGCATCCCTGTCAGTGTTTGGTATAGTCACTATTTTTTATCTTAGCTATTCAACAATAAGACAGTGATATCTCTTCGTGGTCTTAATTTGCATTTCCCTAGCAGCTAGTGATATTGAATATCTTTTCAGGTACCTATTTTCCATCTGTATATATAGTTTAGTAAAATACCTCTTCAGTTTTTGCCCATTTTCTAATTGGATTCTGATTTTGCCATTGAGTGTTGAGACTTCTTTTATATCCTTGATTCATATCCTTTGTCATATATATCATTTGCAAAACTTTTCTCCAAGTATACAATTTGTCTTTTCATCCTCTTAACGGGGTCTTTTGCAGAGCAAAAGCTTAAATTTTGATGAAGTCAAATTTACCAGCTTTTTTCTTTTTTGAGTCACATATTGGGTATTTTGTCTAAGAACTTTTCACCCAGCTACAGGTCCCCAATATTTTCTCCTGTGTTGTTCAGTCTCCAAATCATGTCCAACTCTTCACAACTCCAAGGACTGCAGTGTGCCAGGCTTCCCTGTCCCTCACCATCTCCTGGAGTTTGTCTAAGTTTATGTCCATTGAATCAGTATTGCCATCCAACCATCTCATCCTCTATCACCCTCTTCTCCTTCTGCTTTCACTCTTTCCCACCATCAGGGTCTTTTCCAATGAGTCAGCTGTTCACAACACATGGCCAAAGTACTGGAGCTCCAGCTTCAGCTTTGGTCCTTTCAAAGAGCACTCAGGGTTGATTTCCTTTAAGATTGACGGTTTGATCTCCTTGCTTTCCAAGAGACTCTCAAGAGTGTTCTCCCACACCACATTTCAAAAGCATCCATTCTTCAGCACTCTGTCTTCTTTATTGTCCAGCTCTCACATCAGTACACGACTACTGGAAAAACCACAGCCTTGACTACAAGGACCTTTGTCAGCAAAGTGACGTCTTTGCTTTTTAACACATTGTCTAGGTTTTTCACAGCTTCCCACTTGCTGCTCAGAGCCCTCGGGACTCGCCACCCTCTCCCTGCCTCACCAGGTCATTGAAAAAATGGTCAGAGTAGTGGTATTTCAGTGGTGGCCTGCAAGGCCAGGGGACCCCACCGCAGCCCCCCACAGCGAGTGGGGGAGGGCATTGGGAGACTGCCGAGGCTTCTCCTTTATCTTCTTCTAAAAATGTTATAGTTTAGCCATATTGTGTCTTAAAATCAGGTGGATTGATTCCTCTCACTTTTTTTAAAGACTGCTTTAGCTATTCTTATTTCATTATCTTTCCATAAAAATTTTAGAATAAACTTGTCTATTTCTACAAAAAAATCTTGCTGGGATTTAAACAGGAATCATGTTGACTTATACATAGATAAATTTGGGGAGAAATTAATTTTCTGTTTAGTCTTTCAATCCATGAACATAGTATATATATCTCTCCACTTACTTCAGTTCAGTTCAGTTCAGTTCAGTCGCTCAGTCGTGTCCGACTCTTTGTGACCCCATGAACTGCAGCACGCCAGGCCTCTCTGTCCATCACCAACTCCCGGAGTCTACCCAAACCCATGTCCATCGAGTTGGTGATGCCATGCAACCATCTCATCCTCTGTCGTCCCCTTCTCCTCCTGCCCCCAATCCTACCCAGCATTAGGGTCTTTTCCAATGAGGTGGAAAAGAAGAGAAAATGCACCTCACCTTCGCATGAGGTGGCCAAAGTATTGGAGTTTCAGCTTCAACATCAGTCTTTCCAATGAACACCCAGGATTGATCTCTTTTAGGATGGATTGATTGGATCTCCTTGCAGTCCAAGGGACTCTCAAGAGTCTTCTCCAACACCACAGTTCAAAAGCATCAATTCTGTGGCGCTCAGCTTTCTTCACTGTCCAATTCTCACATCCATACATGACCACTGGAAAAACCATAGCCTTGACTAGATGGACTTTTGTTGGCAAAGTAATGTCTCTGCTTTTAAATATGCTATCTAGGTTGGCCATAACCTTCCTTCCAAGGAGTAAGCATCTTTTAGATCTTCAATTTCTTTCATTAAAATTTTGCAGTTTTCAGCATACAATTTCTGTAGAAGTTCTGCTGGATTTATAACTAAATATTTTTAAGTGATCATAAATGGTAAGTTTATTATTTCAGTTTCCATGCATACATTGCTAGTATATAGAAGTACAATTTACTTTTTCATGTTGATCTTTTATCCTGCAAATTTATTCAGCTCATGTATTAGTTTTAGAAGTTTTTTGGTAGATTTATGGGGATTTTCTATATGGGCTATCATGTCCTCTAGAATACTATTATTCTTTTATAATCTATATACCTTTTATTTCCTTTTCTTGCCTATCGCACTACAACCTTCAACTACTATGCTGAATAAGAGTGGTGAGAGTACCAGATGAGTTACTCTGAGTGGGGTCTCAGCTCCCCACTCAGCCATTGCTGATGGGGATAAGGAAAATGTATGTTTAGTTTAACTGGATGAGATAATAGTCTGTAATAATTATCAAATCATTTTTCTATCCTTCCAAGTTGTAGCTTTCATGGTGCTTTGGCTAAAGAGAGGTTTTTCTTGCCCTATTTTTGCCTTTTACCCATCAACATTTCTGGATTGCCAGCTTCTAGAAAGATGGACTGGGTTGTATTCAGTCTGGGATATAAAGAGGCAAAAAGAAACCAGGGAACTAACAACTGTGTGGTTCCTCAAGCTCTGAAGTTTCTGGCTGATCCACTTCTTCACATCTTCCAGA
Source organism: Giraffa tippelskirchi (assembly GCF_054371585.1). Classification (NCBI taxonomy): domain Eukaryota; kingdom Metazoa; phylum Chordata; class Mammalia; order Artiodactyla; family Giraffidae; genus Giraffa; species Giraffa tippelskirchi. The sequence goes on along the minus strand of NC_137283.1, from coordinate 12,987,760 downwards.
ATCTTCTGTTTATAATGTCCAGTTTTTCTATTAAGTAGGAAGAGTAAGAAGAAATGCATCTACTCCATCTCATTTGGAACTGGAAGTACAAGATATTTGCTTTACAAGTAGATACAAATATTTCCAATTTTCCTTCTTTGAAAAACTCATAGAAAAGTTTTCTGAATATATTCCTTATATATTCAATTGGTAGTCTTCAATTGATATGTCAATTGATAGTCTTCAGCTGCAGTCCATGGGGTCACAAAGAGTCAGACATGACTGAATGACTGAACTAAACTGAGTATTCAGCTGAAAACAAGGAGAGGAAAAGTCTCAGACCTACAAACAGGTGCTCCATCAAATAGAATTCTTCTCCCTGACAGAGAGAGGGCTCTGGCGTAGCTTCATAGGCTTTCAGAAATTCAATATCGCTCTTTAGAGAGTCACTAACACAAAGGAAACACTTATACCGAGACATCTAATACAGGCAGCTGATGAGTAAGTGCTGGAGCACAGTATTCGCCTTCAGGTCTCTGGAATTCCTTCAGTCCAATCCATGGCCATTGAATCACTCTGGGATTTTATGCTGAAACCCTCAATAAGATCCAGAAAGATGGTCTGTGAGATTAAAATGTAAACTCCAATCTTCATTCTAACCCCCTCCCACATAACAGTTTTATTCTCTTCTATATACAGATCTCAGAAGTCTCTCGGTCCTCATAGAACTACAAAGGTAGAAAGAGGGAAAGGAAAATCAAAAAGTCAATCTCCTGGGACCTGGGCTTTAACTCCTTTACCTGGCTGATGTCTCCTGAAGACTCATAGTAATTGTCTCCTCTACAGGAAGAAGAATGATAAACAGAGGAGCCCAACTGCACAAAAGAAATAAAAATGGACTCAAAGCCCACTAAGTTTCTCCAGAAAAAGGAGATGGGTGTCCATCATCTAACGCACACTGCTGCCTCAGGCAATGGGCACTGAGATGTGTGTTGTATTCTGCACACATTCCAGGATGGTGCTGCATTCCAGAGTTCTACAGATGTGCACTGTGTTCTACAAGGGGATGGAGCAGTCACAAAGGGCTCCCACCCCTACCACTCAGCCAAAGAGGCTCACCTCTCTTGACCCTCTAGATTCCTCTCTTCTCTGGGACTTTCTATGCCAGCCCTGTCCTCTCACCATATCACATCTATACCTTAGTGTGATTTTCTACTTATTCTACCTATAATCCAGACAAGCTGGAAAGCTCTTTACCCCTTGGAGATCAGGCTTGGACACTGCCAATTCCATAGCCTTCGAAAGTCTGGAGTTTTCCCAGGAATTTTGCTAATTTCTAGGTACTAATAAAAAGAAGACACCGTTCTAAGGGTGTGACGCAGATGGAGAAAATGCACGCAACTTCAGCACACAGCTCCATGAGCTTCTGCAATCTGAACATATCTATGAAATCAGCACCCAGGTCAGGAAATAAGTTATTCCCACTGCTAGTGATTAGCAGAGCTGAGATTCAACACAGCTATCTGGCTCCAAAGCCACAGTCCAGAACGACTAAAACGTGCTGCCAAAAACATGAAGGTTGGAAAAAGAGTCTAAATCAAAGTTCTGAAGAATCACTTCCACATGGCTCTTTGTATGTAACTTCCATGTGCTCTTCTGTTCACATCTTCCCACTTGCTGCTCAGAGCCCAGAGAGAGGGTGTGAGGCATAGAGCCACAGGAGCTAGGCCCAAGGGCCACAGCTGAAAGGGCAGAGTTGGGTCTGAGTCCAGACTAAATTGATGTCTTCTCACTTCACATGTGGGAAATTCAGGCCTGGAGAGGCTGAGTTACATTTCCCCTTCCTTCAGTAAACCTGGCACAGGATTTTGCCCATGGGTGGGGTTGATTTGTCTTTAGAGTCCATGTCTAGATTGAGTGATAAGGTCACTTGACCCTTCAGACTCCCTGGTAGAGCCTGGGACCTTGGCTGCTCTTGTGCTAGAGACAGGAGATCACTAGATACTTAGGCATAAGCTATAGGTGGAAGAGAGGAAGATAAGAGGATTTGTGCAACACAGGGTGAGCAGGGCAGAGGCCTCTGTACATCAGGGGCCCAGCAGGGATGACTTGTGGGCTTGACAAACAGGGACAGCCCATAACAGCCTTGGCACTTCCTGTACTTTCCCATCATAATATTTATCCCACATCATTGTGGGTGCAGAAAGCTCCTTGAACAAAGACACAGTGATGGCCATCTGTTTCTCCTCTGAGCCTTCAGTGCAGCCTTTTGCAGCACTGGGTTAAACTATGTCCTTCCAGAAGTGGTAAGTGGCTGAGTGTCCCAGAGGAAATTCCTTGCTAGATCTACCATAAGAGGCACCATGAGCACCGAATTCCCTCAGGAACAAAGACACAGTCACTAGGACTTGAGCAGAGAGATTTTCCTCCAAATGACATATGATTTTAATTTGCACAACATGAACATTTATAATAATAATAGCTTCATGAAAAGTGCAATAGTAAGTCCCTAGTGCTAACCTGGGGTAAAAATCTAACACAAACTAAATTGGCTCTGTTCCTAGGAATTTTAGTATATTGGATGGTGATTTTTTAGCCAAAATTGTGTAGAGCGTAGCTGAATAATATTCTAATTAAGATCAAAATGGGACAATAGCAAATTGTTGGTATCCCCCCAGTAATGAACAAACAAATGCCTTCCTAATAAAAGTAGGCTTCCAACAGACATCTGAAAGAACGATGCTCTATCTTCTGCAGAACCAGGGAGTAGGCCTACCCAAAAGGCTGTGAAGCCTTAAAATGCTGATGTCTCCAAAATCTACCCCATGAATGCCCTTTTGACTACAGAAGCACTTTTGGCCTTTGAAGGAAACCTAGGTTAGTGTAATCATTTTCTTCTCTATTATACCACAACATGGAGAAACTCTCCCACTCACAGCCCTGAACAGGCAGCCAACTATAAGATTGTGCCTTTGGTCACAGATGGTCGAAACAGATATGGATACTCATACCAAAATGGGTCAATCCCAAGGGGACACAAACCTAGGGAGCTGAGCTAGAAGGACAAGTGGTCCCTGGGTCTGAGGTAACCCCTCGAGGGCAGCCATGATGCTCACTGAACCTTGGTGAACAGGCAGAACTCCAAGCTTGCAGGGCTGGCAACTGTAACAGGTACCATAGCAGAAGTCAGGAACCTTGAGGACCCAAACGGCAGAGAGAAATCAAAGCACATAACACTTCCCACAGTGCCAAATAAACCCTCCTTTTCGTAATCTAGTTCGAGTCATTTTCTGTTCTTTGCTATCCAACGATTCCAAGAGAAAAGGAGGTAGCAGCCCTAGTCATGTGACTTCTCGCCAAGATTCTTACCTTCACTCCCAGTTAAGACCTGTACGGATGCTCTGGATGAGGACAGAGGTGAGTGGCAGCCTGAGGGAAACTGTGGGGAATATGAAGGTGACAGGATCAACAAGAATAAAGTAGAAGAATCAGTAGCCAAATAACCGGAAATACAACAAATCTAACAGGAAAACAATCAATATGGGTGAAGGTAAAGACCCATGCTTGGACTGCAGAAAAGGAAAAGAATTAAGCAGACAGTTCAGAATGAGTAGTAGAAGTAGACAACTGATGTAAGAGTAATGCGCATTGAAAGAACTGAGGGGGTTGAGTTGAAAAACATGTCTAACATGTTCAGGCTCATGAATTCAGCAACCACTATACACACCTACTGTATTAGGTGCTATACAGCCATGCATCAAAATTTTACTATGGCCTTCCTAATATCTAATAAACAGAGAAGCCCTCCTTTTCAGCCACGTGTTCCACAATTGTGCTCTTTGGGCTTGGTGTAAGGATCAAAAGAGGGGCTGATTCTTTTATAGCAAGCAAAAGATGGCAGAATCTGGAGTCTAAGAGAAAGGAGGAGGATAGATAGTGTACTGTGCAAAGTTCTTGCCACCATGTGGCAGGAGAAACATGTCTGGCAGAATCCTAAGGTATATCTATTCACTAAACGTGCACCAGGGGATCTCCCTGGTGGTCCAGTGGCTAAGACTCCACACATTCCCGACGCAGGGTGCCCAGGTTTGATCCCTGACCAGGGCACTAGATCCCATATCCCACAACTAAGAGTTTGCCTGCCCCAACTAAAGATCCCATGTGCCACAACTAAGACCCGGAGCAGGCAAATCAATATTTTTTAAGTAAAATAAAACATGCACACAAGTGTCCCAGGGTCTGACCATCTAAAACTCCCTTCACAGCAGCAAATTCTAAGAAGACCGTTCATTTTCTAATGTGACCCAATTAGTCAACAGGGCCCTGAGATGTTGAAAAAGTTGGATGAAAGTGAAATTCTTTCTTTCTTCATAAAGCCCTTGACTTCGTTCTCTTTCACAGTTGAAAACAGAGAATTAACGACAAACTCATTCACAATGAGGAAAGTATATGGTTTTATAGGAGAGGCAAGGGGCTTCCCAGGAGGATCAGTGGTAAAGAATCCTTCTGCCAATGTAGAAGCCGCAGGAGGTGAAGGTTCAATCCCTGGGTCGGGAAGATTCCCCTGGAAAAGGAAATGGCAACTCACTCCAGCATTCTTGCCTGGGAAATCCCATGAAGACAGGAGCCTGGAGGCCACAGTCCATGGGGTCACAGGAGTCAGATGCAACTGAGCACGTGTACACAAGACCTCAGAAGCTCAGAACTGGATGGAAATTCAGAGATGAACCAGTGCATCCCCTTTACTTGACCCTAAGCTGTCCAGACTCAAAGTACTTAACACAGCTTAGAATTGTTGAGCTGGCTCCAGAATACTCTAGAATATGTCTCCTGCCTCATCACCCTTCATCCCCCAACCCGCTACCTTCTCCTCCACCATGTCCACTCCATACAACATACCTTCCATTCCTCACAGAGAAACCTAGAACAAGGGTATGAAACTCTAATGGCCGAGGGGCCAGGCAGAGGATATCCGTGAATAAAGTGAGTTAAATGGGGGCTGCAGGGTTCCAGGGAAGAGTCCCCCTACCCGGGAGATGTCACCACTCAGGCGATTCTACCACACAGGTGTGCAGCCTACTGTGGCCAGATGTTCTTCAAGAGACACCCTTTTTATGTGAAATGTCCTGGCTTGTAAATGAAGCAAATTAACGTGGATTCTTTTTAAACACCATATACAAAGCAAAGCCAGATCTGGCCCACAGGCTGAGTCTCTGCCTTGGGTGACAGACCCCATGAAGGAATGATAAGACCCTCTATCACTAACCACTGGGTGGTCTATGATGAGTCAGTGTCTTTGAGCCTTGGCTTCTTCATTTATAAAAAGGCTCTGGTAAGAACTAAGTTTATATTAAGTACACAGCACGGTGGCTGGCCCGGGCAATTGTCAGTGAGAGACAGCTGCTCACTTCCCTACACCACTGGAGAAACCTGCATGTGGGTGTTGGGAGAATTTTAGCACCTTCCACCTGCCCCTTTCCCTACTGTTATGAAAAAATGCCCACTGCTCAAGGCAGTGGCGGGGGGAGGGGTGTCTTTAATTAGACATCTTTACCCTAAATTGGGATTTTTGTAAGTAAAACATGTTGGTTTTACATGTTTCTTGGCCTAAGGACAATAAGAATAAACAAATACATAATAAAAATAAACAAATAAAACTCTATCTTTACAAGTAGCATTTAAACAGAAAACATCATAGCTTTGGACAATGAAGGCAGGGTGCTCACTTCAGGCCACAGCTGCAGAAGGTCACGCTAGAACACATGTGCTCAGATCCCATTTACCATGTCCTGCTGGGTGGCCAAGGGCAGAAAGCAGCTGGAAGCTGAGAACACATTCATGTCTCCTATGCAAAGGTGAGTGGGTCACTGCCTTCAAAAGGACTGAGCGGGGCTGCATTTAGCTGTTGACAACGTAATAGCAGGAAGTGGGCCTAGAGCTTAGGGTGAGGGCAGAGGCCACTGGAACTCGGAGAGTTCTTGGAGCATCAGGCTTGTTCACAGGCGCCCTGCCTGTCCCCTCCCCAGTCGTTATGTGGGGTGTTTGACAGCAGTGGGATGCTTGAGGTCAGATACAGGCCCAGCTTATTATTGCTCAAATTTTGTGTTTCATTCTCATTTATATTTGGTGACGATTTTCTTACCTGATTCATAATAGGCAGAAGATACTCAAAGCTACATTTTCTGAAGTTAGTAAGAATTCTGGTGTAAAGTCATTAGAGCCAAACAACTGGGGACATCTCAATTCATGCCAGGTGAAAACACTGTCTAATTTAAAATTTAATAAACGACACAGAGAATTGATGACCCTTATAGGCCCACAAGCCCCAAGCACTAGGTCTTCACACAGCAAGCTCTCTCTCTCCATCGTGGTTACTGAATAAAACTCTTGACCAGAGAAAATGATGACCCATGAAATATTAATAGAACCAAGAGTAGAATGAAAATTGAAACTCTTCAAAAGCATGAATTTACTCCTGCATTCTATTTCTTATTCACCAACGGTCTTTCTCCACTGGCTCATTCACTCCTTCATTTATTCAGTAAATGTTTATTGAATACTATCCTTCAAGCACACTGCTAAAGCCTTAGCATAAAAAGATGATCTTCTACCTGCACCCTAACATTCACTGCCAAACAATTCACAGTTGCCAGGACATGGAAGTCACCAAAATGTCCATCAACAGATGAATGGATAAAGAAGATGCAGTATTTATACACAATGGAATATTACTCAGCCATAAAAAAAGAATGAAATGATGCCATTTGCAGTAACATGGATGAAACCTAGGGATGATCATACTAAATAAGTCAGACAGAGAAACATAAATATCGTATGATATCATATATATGTGGAACCTAAAAAGATGATACAAATAAACTTTACAAAACAGAAACAGATTCACAGACATAGAGAACAAACTTATGGTCACCCAAGAGAACAGTGGGTTTGGGGGAGATAAGTTAGGAGTTTGAGATTAACAGATACACACTACTATATATAAAATAGATGAATGACAAGGATCTAATGTATAGCACAGGGAACTATATTCAGTATACCGTAATAACTTGTAATGGAAAAGAGTCTGAAAAACAATATATAGAGAGATACATATATATATGTATAACTGAATCACTTTGCTATACACCTGAAACTAACAAAACATTGTAAATTATCTATACTTCAATTTTCAAAATAGTTTAAAAAATGTTGATTGGGAGAAAGAAAGAAAAGATGATCTTCAATTACATCATTATAGCTACTATGTGAAAATGACGTAGCGGCAGAATGTAATGGCAGCCAGATGATCCACTGTGGACATCAATCCATAAAGTCCATCTGTTTAAAGCAGCAGCTGTGCTAGAAACTGTGTTGCTCTCAGTATTCCTCTGCACTGACACAGCATAAAGATCACTTGGTTTGGCCAAACTGAAAAATAGCTTAAAAGAGGGAAGGAGCATTTATTTATGAATTTATCACTCTTTTGGATTAGGAGTTTATTTCACATCTGAGCTGATAACTCTTGAACCAAAAGCCTTCACGTGAAATACACCAATATTGTCCCAGATCAGTTTGTCATCATGAAGAATCAATCAGAGGAGTAAATGTGACAAACACTAGGAACTTTCAGGTGTACCATAAATATCATTGAACCACAGCTTGCACAAAGAGAGTTACAATTAGAAGAACCAATAATACTTGCTGACTCATACAGATCAATGAACACTTACATTTACCTAGAGTACTTTGTGCCATTCACTGTGATAAATGTTTTATTTATATTATCTTTTATAATCCCCAAAACAACTTTTTCATTACCTCTCCAATTTTATAGCTGAGGAAACTAAGGTCTTTCCAAGGGACTAAACACCTGCCCAGGGTCACAAAGTTAAGAAAAGATGAAGCCAGAAATCCAAGCCCAAACGGTCTCAGTCTAGAGGCCCCGTTCTGAAGCAAACATTTTCTGAAACTCTGCCATATACATCACTTCCCTTGAGAGTCACTACGCATCCATGTCAGTCAGAAAGCCTCTATTCCCATGGGGAATGACAACTCAGATCTCACAGCTCTCAGGCATACTGTGTTACAAGAGATCAGAGCACAGACACACCATGTCTGGCTGGCAGAGACTTGAGGAATCTGGAAAGACCATTGCTCCTACCTTGAGGTGTCCCAAGATACTGCAACCAAGACTGAGCTCTGGTCACAGGCTCTCTGTTTAACTGAGTGCTTTGCCTGGTGGTGGCAACCTCTGGAAAAATTAAATACCAAGCTCTAGCTTGAATGTGCGCTGGACCTTCCCAGGAACCAGATTCAAATATCTGCAGGAGCAGATATCCATGAAAATTATAAATGCATTTTATATCCTGACCAAATAATCCCATTTTTAGACATGTATCCTACTGATATTCCTGTACTCAAGAAAAGATTACTCTTTGTCCACTGTCTGTAACAACAAGGGTGGAAACAACTCAAGCATCCATCAAGAAGGAACAGGTTAAATTAATCATGACAAAGTCATTTGACGGAATACTACATAGCTCTGGAAAAATAAAGAAGTCATATATTGATATGAAAAGGTGTCTTAGGTTTATTTTGAAACAAAGAATATAAAATGAAGCAATCTGCATATACATGCTTATACTTATATATTAAATATATTTATTTATATAAATATAAATAAAAGTTACGTTTATATAAACTCTAGAAGAATTCAAAAGAAGCTAACAAAAATAGTGACCCCTTTGTGTGTTAAACGAGGCACAGATATAGGATAGACAGGGAAAAGCTGAGATGCAGCTGCTGCTGCTGCTGCTAAGTTGCTTCAGTCGTGTCCGACTCTGTGCGACCCCATAGACGGCAGCCCACCAGGCTCTGCCGTCCCTGGGATTTTCCAGGCAAGAATGTTGGAGTGGGTTGCCATTGCCTTCTCCGTGAGATGCATCACTATGTGTCTTTTCAAAACATTTTACTTTTTGAACCATGTGACTGGATTACCTACACAAAGGATGACCACATTGAGCCCAACTAAAGATTATTTGGATGTTTTTTGGAGATTCAGCTGCTGAGTCTGGTCATGAACAAGAGTGTGCCAGAATCTATGTACACAGATTCAGGGACCATCTTTGACCATCTTCTCTGCCCTGCCACGCCTCTGGCTCAGACTGGGAGTATTCCATTTCTCGGTGTAAACCCAGCGGCTGTGATAAAGAGATCCTTACATGTAATGTTCTGACACGGTAAAAGTTTGTCTTGCTCACGTACCCAGAGGGGTGTTCGAGTCTGCTGGTGGCTCCGCTCTCCGTGGTCACTCAGACACTGGGAACTTTTCCACCTGCAGCATTCCCCCAGGCCTCAGTATCACGCATATCCAACTGGCAGAAGGGGAACAAGCGTGCAGGGGGCACATGTGCTCCCATGCTTCTTTTATTAAAAGCCTTGGTCCAGCAGCAACACAGATCACTGCCTCTCATATTCTACTGGTGAGAGCAAGTCACATGACTACAAATGAGTACAAGGTGGGCTGGGAAATACTCTTTATCTGGGCAACCTCCTTCCAACTCAGCATCTTCCCATGGAAGTGGAGAGTAGACCGTAATGCATCTCGGACGCTCTCTCTTTCTCCGTTACTGAAGGGATTCTGAGCGAGTTCCTAGACGTCATTCACCCTACAAAACTTTCCCAGGAACCCCTGCTTCAGTCCTGCTAATAAAAAGATACCTTTGATGGGGCTTGTGGAGATGAAGGAGCTTGTCTCCAGTCAGAATGGTAAGAGAGAGCCACAAGAACTAGCTGGAGACCCCGCTTACCCTGAGCCTCTACATGGCACAGTACAGAAATCAGAGTCACTGTCTTTCCCATCCTGCACCCCTGATTCTCTCATCAATGTCTTCTTGCTCCCCTCTGACTTCTTCTGCTTAGTTTTTCACCTACTCAATGGCAGGAGGACCCTTCAATGACCAATTGTGTGTTATTCTTCTAGATCCACCTGACTCCAGTTTCAGCCCTCATTTTCAGCAGAGTGGCTTCTTTGTTTTCCAGATGCCCCTCCCAGCCCTGTCTGCCCAGTGCCCGACACACGCCTACAATCATGTGCACACATGTGCATGCATTGAGGCTGGGAGACAGCTGTTACTGTGCCCAGCCCCAAGGAAGCATAAGCAAGACGGCCCAGGGGATAACGCTACCCACGACCTGTAGAAAGGAAGAGAGAAACATATTGACAGGTATTTAATGGATTTTGAGCTGAAATACCTCTGCCAAGAACCTAAAGTAACACAGATGTGATCCAGTCCATGGAATTCAGCAGGTGGAAGCAACAGATGAGACTGCGAAGGCTGCTGCGTTAAAACCAGAGCAAATGAAAGCAAAATTCAACCAGATCATGCATCTCCAGGAGTTACTCACTTTTTTTCATCATCAAGGACCCATTTAATTATTTCTCTACATCACATGAGCTCATGTTTGCAAAGATTTTTCCTCCCAGAGAAGTTACATTTATTAGAGAAAGATGTCTTCCTTTCCCCTGTGTCTTATTAAGCAAAGACAGATGCAACTACTGAGCAGGGTTTCTGATCATTCATTTGTTCATTCAACAAATATTTACTAAAACTTCACCGGATGCCAGGCACTGGGGATACAGTGGAGAACACAGCAGACAAGGTCCCTGCCTTCCAATTCTTACCGCAGGGGCAAACGTTCATCAAATAATCATATACAAGTAAGTACAAATTAGAAAGGAGAATAAAGGAGGCCAGGAGAGAGCATGAGGTGAGATTTGCATGAAGTGGGGCTTCAGAGAAGACATCTCTGCCTAAGGGACACGGGAGTTGGGACCAAGGGGTGCCATTGCCCTAAATTCAGTAATTCCCTCTAAAAGAGATGAAAACACAACATCAAAAGGAAGCTGATACGACATATCTACACATGGTCTACGTATCTCCTCTGTGCCAGATGCCAGGCTGGGCCATTTCTCAGCACTATTCCTTCTCCTCCTCTGCCCAGTGTGTCCAGGTAGGTGAACTGCTCCCTAATTTTTACAGATTAAGAAACCAGACTCCAAAATTTCAGTATCCTGACTGCATCTCCTGGTTAGTAGGAGGCCAATCAGAGAGTCCAATCTGGATCCAAAGTTCTGAGGAAGCAGTGAGGAGGGATGTTTAAGGGGACTCCACTCCAGTACTGGAAGGAAAGACATGAAGAGGCACCTGCATGTGCTATGAAGGAAGGGTGGATGCTCCCAGGTGAGATTCAGGTGCTTAAACCCCTAGAGGGGCATGTCAAGAAACCATAACCACACAGGTTCCTGGCACCACCACCATCTCATTCCCGGGCTGTGCAAACAGGTCCCCCGTGAGAACAGCCTTGCTGATAAAACAGGGTCATCCTTTTGTACAGATTTCTACAAACAAAATCTGTGATTTGACAGAATTTGACCTCTCAAGCTGAGTCTTTTACAGGGTCCCATCATCGTTCCTGGCAGGACTCCCAATCTCCAATAAAAAGGAACGTGTGACCTATTTTAAAATTCCTCCAGGGAAAGAGTCAGCATGTTGCCTTGGCAACTGAGGCAGACTCCTGGAACCCTCCAGGAGTCCTGCGTGGTTCTTCCTTCAGTCTAACCTACTTCCGCCCTGATGTAATTCAAAGCCCGCTCACCCTGTGCTGGACTCCCGGAGGTGGAGGAGCAGACAAAAGGATTCCCACCAAAACACCCTCCCCACCTCTGCCCTGCTCTGTGAGAGTGTGGGGGGAGACAGAGAAAAAAGGAGTGTGAAAAGGAGGGGGACTGGAAGACCACAGGAGGGCCCTCTCACCCAGAAATGGAGGCTCTCTGAGTTTTGCTGACCCTATCCTTCTGCCTTCCCCTCCACAGACCACTCTCAGCCCCAGACCCAACAGCGTTAAGAAGCCTGCCTCTCTACCAGCCGCTCTACCCTTCATGAGCTCCTGCAACCCTGACTGTCTATGTCTCCCCACAGGGCCTGTCTTCAGCTTTACCTACATGTGCATCTATCACCCTTTACCCAAACCAAAGTCCCTGGAAGGGAGGTTCAAGAGGGAGGGGACATATATACACCTATGGCTAATTCATGTTGATATATGGCAGAAATCAAACCAATATTATAAAGCAAATATCCTTCAATTAAAAATAAATAGTTAAAAAAAAAAAAGTTCCTGGAGTCAATAGCCCATATCTGAGGTCTCTCTGCAGCCACCACATCCTGGCATGTATTAATAACACACATTTCTACTGACTTCAAAGACAGTTCCAAGACTTCTTACCCCCGGTCCAGGCTCCCGAGCACACAGCTAACTCCCCTTCACTCACTGTCCACATGGAGAAGAAATTACAGCACCTATAGGTATCAGGACCTTAGTGGGACCCCCTATAAGGCAAAGTCCTCTGTCCTGGCTCTGTTTAGAAGGTAGGAAGCAAATCTTTGGTGGAAAGAGTAAGGAACTGGCACAATTGCTTTCCAGGACTATTTTGGCTGCTGATGACAAAAGCCCAAGTCAAAGTGGGTAAAGCAAAAACAAAAGAGGAGATAAAAAACAGGCTCACTTCATTGAAAAGGCTGGATCCAGTAGCTCCAACAATGTGACCTCCATCCCTTAAGATCATCCTCTATCTTGGCTGCATTCCCAGTGGGTCTTCCCCACATGATGACTACGAGGACCACCAAGAGAACTGGGTGTCTACCCTACTAGGCTTGTGATTTCAGCAGAAAGAAAATGCCACCTTGCCAGATTTTCAACCAAGTCCCAGGACTGATGCTCCCTGGGTCATGTTGCGGTACTGAACTATTCCCCCAGGCCAAGCCTGAGTCCTGCGTCTGCCCCCGGCAGCTGGGTGGAATCACCCTCACAAGCCCTGTCACCTTGAGCAGGGGAGTGGAGGTATCCCAATGCAAAATCAAAGTGCTGTTAGCAGAAGACGGGGACATGGTGGCAGGAATGACTAGCATAGCAGAAGTCTGCTGCTATTTGCACATTCTTTTTTCATCTTTTGTCATGTTCAGAATAGTAAGACATGGAGTTGAAGTATCTACCCCTAAAGTAACATCTGGTTCTGAAGGAGTGGGCAGAGCCAGAGAAGAACAGAGCTGAGGAAAAAAAAAAAGTGAGTCACCTAAAACTGGTACTGACCCTAAGTTTACAGAGAGAGGAGTGAATGGGCGTCTCATTTGTTCATTTTCTCATTGAAATCCCCAGTTCTGCTCCACCTGGAGGCCTGTTTCACTCTCTGTTCACTGCCAGCCGGACTTCGCAGCCATCAGAATGTTTTTCTTAATTATACGTCTGTATTTAAAGAACAAATCATGGTGCTTATCATGCTGCCTGCACACGGGGACCTGGATGAGCCCGCTGACACAAAGCAGTTTCTAAGCAACTTGTGGAGCTAGTGCCTAATGCAACAGCCACAAGATTTGGAGGAAAAAGAAAATAAAGCCCAAGGAAACTCAACGTGGAACCAACTGTGATTGGTTCTTCAAGGCTGCACAGGATCCTAGGGGATGTTAATTTCATCTCAGGCTGATGGAATGGGGTTTGTTTCCAGAGATGTGGGACCTCTCTGGTGTGGGATGCTTGATAAGCAGGCTTCTGGAAAATTCCAATAAGCAGTCTGTCCCAGTGAGACCTGATGCTGATAACGTGTGATAACAGAAATGCTGATGTTTGGAACTATGAAAGGCTCTGGGCATTGTAGGCAACTCCAGGGAAGAGGCGAGGAAAGGGGAGGGGGTCAGGTCAAGGCTTCCAGTGCCTCTGCTGCCCTTATCCTTCCGTGGCATCACTGCCCCAAAGAGGGGATGCGCATCCCGACTGAAAGAAGTAAAGGTTCCCACCTACTGGACTGACCTGACAGCATACAAAGAGAGTGGACAATCGCAAGCAAACTGGTGTCTTGAAAAAGATCATGGGCTTTCACATCAATGAGGTCAACATCTGCAAATGGCTACAACACTCACCATCTGTATGACTCTGGAAGAGTCATTTAACTCCTCTTTGTCTAACCTGTCTCGCTTTTCTAATGGGAATCCTAAGAGAATCACCATGAGGATTAAATGAAATAATGATGACAAAGCTCCCTGTTCCCTGGAGGTGCTAAGCAGACACCTATTTGTTCCCTTTAGGTCTTTCCCAGTACAGACTCACCCCGTGCGTCCTCCACCTGCCTCTTGTCTATAGAAAACTTTAACCTCCTAGGCCTTCCTTGAGTTCCAAAGAATAAATTTAATCAGAAGTGAGACAATGCACAATGCAAGGAAAACAGTCAAGCAAGACAAACTAATAATAGTTCAGCCATTAAATAAAGTCAAGGACCTTTAGGTCCTCCTCGAGGACTATAGATAATATTCTGAGCCATGTCCTTTGAGCTGTTTTGCAGACACTGAAACCCCCACCAGGTGGAAGAAGTGAACTGTGTGCTGCCCACACCCACATAGATCCCGGCTGGTTGGAACCAGAAGGTTAATGACGGGTGACTTCCAATTACCTCACCACCAACCAATCAGAAGAACATCCATAAGCTGATCACGCACCCTGCAACCCTCCTCCTTCGGCCTGTCTTTAAAAGCCTTTCCCTGAAAGCCTTCAGGGAGTTTGGTCTTTTGAACACTAGCTGCCTGGACTCCTTGCTTGGCACCCTGCAATAAACATTGCACTTTCCTTCACTGCAACTCAGTGTCGGTAGATTGGCTTTACTGCATGTGAGCAAGCAGACTCAAGTATGGTTTGGTAAGAGTAGATGCTTAGCAAATACCTATTTCTTTCCTTTCTCTCAAAATCTTCTCTTACCTGCTCCTGATGCTTTTCTTTCCATCATTTAAATCCATGTGTCCATTCTATAGGCAGCACTTGAGGGCCTGTAGCACACCAGGTGCTGAGGCTTTGCAGACAGAAGCCACATGGGCCTTCCTGGTCCTAGAGGTGCTCACAGCAGCTGGAGTGGCCCAGAGACCAGACAAAGTGGTCAGAGAATCAGAAGGTGACGGATGAGTACCAAATAGGCCAGCGCAGCAAGTAACAATGTCAGGCAGGTAAGGGCAGTGAAAGGGTGAATGGGGGCAACAGGAGCATCAGGTTTGAAACTTGCAGGGCTAGGGGGCACTTGTGAGCCACTAGCCGGGAGAGCTGGAGCACCCCGGAGCTTGTGAGCCTTGCTAAGAGGTTGGTGCTTTATCTTACGTATAGAAAACTCAATAGATCAGATTTTCATTGTACAAAGGTCACTCTGGCTGTTGGGAGGAAAACAAGTTAGAGGAATGGGGTGGGTCAGATTGGACACAAGGCTACAGTAGAAATGGTTGGAGTAGATATCAGTGCCCTCATTCCAAAACCTAAAGCACCCACTGGCCTGTCTCTCCACTGCCAAGGCTGGCATCTCTTTGCCAGAGGACCTTCCTTGCCCTGGTTTTGCCCCTACTTTGCAAACTCCACAGTAGGTCAAAAGTGATGACTGGTTGGAGTTAGGTTATGGACACCTTGGTTTTCTCGCCCTGTGGGTAGGATAAGCTCTGAGATGTGTCTCCTGTGGCTTCTTCAATGGGGTGAAGAGCCAGTTTCCCACAGCAGTAGCTGGAGTATGGCACACTCTACGTTGGCCTCCTCCCTTTCTTTGACTCACTTTCCCTCTTGCCCATCTCACTTTCCAAATAAATAGCTTATATATGAACCCTTGTCTCAGAGTCAGCTGCTGGAGAAACCCAAATCAAGGTTACCAACAGCAAAACCTTTCCTAAGAAGTGATTTTGACATTGGGGAAGAGAAAAAAGGCACTGGCATTCACAGGAGAACAGGCTTGGAGGATAAAGTTTCCCTGTACCTCCTGTTTCACTCCATTCTGCTACAGTAATAGAAGGACCAAGTGGGAATTGAGAGGTTACATCTTGGACAACATACACATCATCATTTAGCTCTACATGGAACCCCAAAGCCCTGGGATTGTAGGGAGGGTCTTTGGCTCTTCCTTAAGCATCCCCTGGCATTCTCCTCCAGCTGATGTAACAGAAGAATACTTAATGCCTATTTTAACAACACCCAAGACCCTGCCATGGAACCATCTGCAGAAGCAGAAAGCAAGTTCTGGAAGGAATTCAGTGTCAGAAAAAAAAAAAGCTCCAGCATTTGGCAATCATTCATTTGTTAATTAGAAATTCAGTAAATATTTATTAAGCACTTCTTGTGTGCCAGCCCTTATGGTAGGTTCTATGGATATGACCTTGAACAAAGATAGAGTTTCCTTTGTTCTCCTTGGGACCAGATGGATTGTCAAGGGTTACTTTCCTGTCTGAGCGCTCTGAGTTATATGCTCAGTTGAGGCCAGTAAAGACAGATTCCCTCTTCTCAACATGAATGTAATCTATTCCAACAACTCAAAGTAATGGAAAAACACCAACGACCCAATAGCATATAAAAATGCACAAATGACAGAGACAGTTCACCAAAACAAAATCAATAATTCTTAAACACATGAAAAGATTCATAATGTACTCACAATAGAAAAGTTATCAGCTCATCAAAGATCAAAACATTGATTATCATACTGTATTGGAAATGATATAGAAAAATAGGCATTTCATATATTGCTGATAGAGGCATAAACTATAAAATCTCTGTGAAGGAAATTTGGAAACTCCTGCAATGATACAAATGCATGATGCTATTTCATTCCAATTCATTTTTCTTTAAGGTAAACTCACACTTTTGTGAGCAATGGCATATGTATAAGGACAGGGTCATTGCAGCATTTGACAAAATAGTTATCAACTTAAATTAATTATAATATGTCCATCAATGCAATAGTACACAGTTGGGGAAAAAAGAAGCTGTTTGTGTACTATAAGGAAAGTTCTCCAAAGCTCAGTGTTAAATTTTTTTAAGTAAGGAAACAACAATATGCAAAATATGCTACCATTTGCAAAATACATATGTATATATGTATGTACTAGACATTTGGAATATATATATTCACTTCTTTGCCCATGCACAAAATAGTTCTGAAGGAAACACAGGAACTACCTAACACTGCCTTGAAAGAAAAGATTCAATGGCTAGAGAACAGATGAAAAGAAGATTTTTTTTTCATTCCAAATCTGATTATATCTTTTTAATTTTGAAGCATGTGGATATAGTATCTAATTTTAATTTATATTGCAGTATTTACAATAAATAATATAATGAATCTCTTGAAAATAAACTTCGTCAGAGCACTAAAGCATTAACTGTGCCTTGTCTCTGACTAGGTATTAGTTAGGGTAAACAATGGCAGTTGCTGTAACAAACAATTCCAAATCTCACTAGCTTCAAAAAACATAAAATGACTTACATCAAAGTTGGACACCGCTGAGGCATCCTGTTCAAAGCAGTCTGATTCCATCTCATGGTCTTTGATGTCACCCTGGTTTCATCCAGCTGGCAAATGAAGTAAAGAAAGACTCTGAGGAAAGTAAACTGAACACTCAATGACTCCAGTGCAGAAACGACACTCATTACTTCTGCTCACGTTACATTTGGAAGGAGACTGGGAGATTTAGTACTCCTGTATGGCCAGGAAGAAAATGAAATGGTTTACAGAGCACAAAGCATTCTCTCTGCCACAAAGGGTCATACTGAGCCTCCATGGCAACTACACTAGATTCTGGAGATTCTATTGGTCATTTCCCAACCAACTCTTTATATCTGTTAATTTTAAAAAATAAAAGACTTTTCTTTTAGGGCGGTTATACATTTACACCAAAACTGAGAGGAAGGTACAGTGATTTCCCATATACTCCCTGCCCCTATGCGTGCACAGACTCTCCCATTATTAACATCCTCCACCAAAGTGATACGGTCATTGCAACTGGCGAACCTACAGCAACAAGTCACAATCACCCAAAGTGCATATTTCCCAGCAGTGTTTACTCCTGGCTTTGTACAGTCTACAGATTTTATCTGTTAACTTTTGCTGTGTAACAAATCATCAAAAATGTAACAACTTAAAATGCTCATGATCCTTTGTTTTAACGATCTGAACTGGTCTCAGATGATGGTTCTTCTGGTCTCACCTCATTCGCACCTCTGCAGACAGCTGCCAGGTCAGCCGGGAACTGACTGACTGAGAACAGCCTCAGCTAAGATGGCTTGTCTCCATTCAACATGACTGTCATCCTCTAGCTTGCTGGCCTGGGTTGTCACATGATGGCTGATTATGTGCACTGTGTCACTGCCACCTCTTTGTAGTGGTCAAATTAAGTTACAGAGCCGTCTCAGACTGAGAGTGTAAGTAAATGAACTCCACGTCATGCGGAGAGGAGTTGCAAAGTCACGTTGTAAATATGGGAAGAAGAGTAACCATGGCCATGTTTGCCATCTACCACAGCTCTGTTCAGAGCTTCGCTGGTGGCTCAGATGATAAAGAATCTGTCCTCAATGTGGGAAAGCCAGGTTCGTTCAATTTCTGGGTCAAGAAGATCCCCTGGAGAAGGGAAGGGCAACCCACTCCAGTATTCTTGCCTAGAAAATCCCATGGACAGAGAAGCCTTGCAGGCTACAGTCCAAGAGGTTGCAAAGAGTCGGACATGACAGAGCGACTAACACTTTCACCTTCACTTTTATAGTTCTGTACAAAGACCTCTGAGGAAAAAAAAAAAAAAATTGGTTCACATCCCTGCCAAGGCCTTCCTGGGAATAGTTCTTGCTGAAGTTGTCAACCAAGGACAGTCTTCTGCTAGAAAAGGCCATGGAACTGCCCTTACAAAACCCCTAACATCAAAACCTACACAGGTATCTACAGAGTTAAATCATAGGTGCTAAAGTAAATCAAGGAGACCTCCAAGATGACAAAAACACAGGATAATTTATGGAGAAATTTGTTAATAATACAAATCATTCACTCAGAGTTAGAACTGGCCTTAGAGATCATTTATCCTACTGTTTTATAAATGTATGACATGAAACCAAGGGAGTTCCAAAACGGTGATTCACAAGTTCACTAAGGAG
This sequence comes from Giraffa tippelskirchi, assembly GCF_054371585.1. NCBI lineage: Eukaryota > Metazoa > Chordata > Mammalia > Artiodactyla > Giraffidae > Giraffa > Giraffa tippelskirchi. Next base: position 12,968,794 of record NC_137283.1, on the reverse strand, counting down.
AAAATCAAATACCAAATAGAACTGGAAAGGAACTCTGAATCTTTGCACCCCTGCTTTTACAAGGGTGACCACGATTTTTATAATGAAGAAACCATTAGCATCCTTATTGCAAAGCTCCTTCTACTCACTATATAGATGTTTGCCTAGAATTGCCCTGAAGTTATTTGGATTCATTTGATTTTTACTACGCAACATCTTTTGAGGAGCCAATATATGTTGAAGGCCTACTACACAGAAAGCATTGTGTTAGATCCTTCAGTATAGTCTGTTTCTCTCTGCCTTAAGACTTAAGAGTCTTTCAAATGTCTTCTCTATGTCTGTTTTTATTCTAGACAGATGCCTGTCAATTCACCTTCCAAGTCAAGCCTTTATTCCAAGCCAAGTTTCCACTCTCCCTCTCTGTCCCATTCAAGGGTCCCTTCCTGCTATAGTGAACATCAACCTGACTTTTTATATATATAAATGTGGTTTGTTTTTTTTTTGGCTGTGCTGGGTCTTTGTTGCTGCAAGTGGGCTTTCCCCAGCTATGGTGAAGGGAGGCTACTCTCCAGTTGCAGCCTGTGGGTTTCTCAATGCGGGGGCTCCTCTTGCTGCAGGGCACGGGCTCTAGAGCGTATAGGCTCAGTAACTGCGTCGCACAGGCTCTAGAGCGTATAGGCTCAGTAACTGCATCGCACAGGCTCAGCTGCTCCATGGCACAAGGGATCTTCCTAGACCAGGGATCAAACCCATGTCCCCTGCATTGGCAGACAGATTCTTAACCACTGGATCACCAGGGAAGTCTTCAACCTGCTTTTATATCCAGGCACCACCCAGTTTTATGCTGCCTGTAGTCAGCTCTAGCCCACCCGGGTCTCCAATTGCTCTCTCAGTCTGAGTAGCAGGAGGTCCTCACTAGCCCCCCACACTCCCACTTTCCCTCTATAGCCATGGCCCTTCTTTGAAACCACCCACTTCATGTCAATCTGGTATTAAAATCATACAGCAAACCAGGAATCATTTTTTCTACTTCTCTTCAAGCCTGGTCCTCTTTGACTCGCATGATATCATCTCATTTCTGCAAACTCCATTGCTACATGATAAACAATAAAAAGATTAATAGGAAATGACTGAAATCTTTATTTTGAAATAAGAATCCCACACTGCAACAAGAGGTCAGTTGCTATGAGACAAATCTCTGACATCTGATCACGTAAAAAAATTCTATTCTTGGCCCTGCCATCTATTCTTGGCCCAGCCAGGAGAATTAATTGAGTCACTCTATCTCTCTGGGCCTTTTTTTCCTTCACTCCCTCCTGTTGGTGAGAGGGCCACTGACTGCCTAGTATCTCCCTAAATTTCCAGCTCCCAGAACAGCTGGTTGGAAGTGCTGGTGAACAAGGATGCTAAGAGTTAATGGGAATGTCCCCATCCCAAGAGAATTCTGGGACTGCTTGGCTAACTCCATCTCTTGAGGCTCCATAAATGTCAGAAGTTAGCGGGGAAGTTGTGTCTAGCTGGTCAATGAATTGGGATTTCCTGTGTGCATTAGGAGTATACCATTTAGGAGGTAGATTAAGAATATCTACCTCTGGGATTCCCTGATGGCTCAGCTGGTAAAGAATCTGCCTGCGATGTGGGAGACCTGGGTTCAATCCCTGGGTTAGGAAGATCCCCTGGAGAAGGGAACGGCTACCCACTCCAGTATTCTGGCCTGGAGAATTCCATGGATTGTATAGTCCGTGGGGTCCCAAAGAGTTGGACATGACTGAGTGACTTTCACTTTCACTTTTCACTTTCCTAAATGATACAACCACTATGGAAAACAATATGAAAGTGTGACTGAATGCAAGTCTATGTGTCCAAAGCACACGGAGACCAAACAATAGTGAAATGTCACAGTTTGAAGCAGAGAAAGGTTTGTTGTGGGGCCATGCAAGGAGATGGGTAGCTCATGCCTTAAAATCTCTGAACGCTTTCAGCAAAGCCCTTTTATAGGTGAGGGCAGGACGTGATTAGTTGTTGCAAACTTCTTAGTGTGGAACCTTTTGTTCACAATGTTCCTGTAAACTTCAACTTCCATCAAAACAAATGTTATTCTCTGTTCTGCAACTTTTTATCTAAAGTTGTAATATTCTTAAAGGTCATGGCCTTGAGAATTATACAAATAAGGGAAAGGGAGGCACTGGATTCTGTCTCCATTCCTCCTTGCGACTTTTAACACTTACCCAAATCTGTAAGCAAAGCGACATCATTACCTCTCATTTCACTTGTTTAAGGTCCCAAGACTCAACTTTCACCCTCCCAGGCCCAGGCCCAGGCCCAGTCCCTGGCTAAGAGGAGGGGTCCCCACGCAGACCGGTCACCCTGCCCAGGAGTGCTGGTCCAGCCCCCAGCCTGGGTCTTCCCGCCAGTGCCCAGCCCAGCTGAGGAGGCAGATCTCAGCCCAAGACGCCCTCAGAACCAGCCCCCCTGACCCTCATCACTGAGGGAGCCAGGCACCCAGCACCCAGCAGACCTCAGGCTCCTCGGGCTGAGCAAATGGGTCACAGCATTGCTGACTGTTGGTGAAGTGGTACCGGCCAGTGTTAATGGGCCTGTGCCCACCCCACCCCATTACAGAAGTTCCTCAAAAAACTTAGAACTACCACATATAATCCAACAATCCCTCTTCTGTGTATTTATCCAAGAGAACTGAAAGCAGGATCTCAAAAAGATATTTGGACTCCTATGTTTATTGTAGCCCTATTCACAATAACCAAAAGATGGAAACTACCTAAATGTTCCATCAGTAGAATGAATAAAGAAAATGTGGCATATACATACAATGGAAAATTATTCAACCATAAAAAATAATCCAGTCACAGAAGGACAAACGCATGAATCCGATTATATGAGGTATCTAAAGTAGTCAAACTCATAGAAACACAAAGTAGAATGTGCTTGACAGACTGTGGGGAGAGGGACATGGGGAACTGCTCAATGGGTATAGAGTGAAAAGTTCTAGAGAAATTCTACACAGCATTGTGTCCACAGCTGACAATATTACGCTGTGTACTTAAAACTCTGTGAAGAGGGTATACTTATGTTATATGGTCTTTACCACCATAAAAACATGATAATAGTAATATCTATCCCCTACCTTACTATTGGTCGGTGATAGAAAAATTAAAAATAGTCAAAAGCGGGTAAGAGATATACAAATGTAAGAGATCATTACTTTGGTTATTACCCCATCTTCTTTTTTTTCTATTTCAGAATGCAAGATTATTCTCTGATTAAGTCTAAATTGGTAGGGGGAGGCTATGTTTTACACCCGATCCACCAGCAGTCCTCTGGTGCCAAAGACCAGACAGGGCAGCAACACAAATGAGCCGAAGCCAGCAAGACTCCTTAACCACGGACAGAGAGGAGCTGACAGTGTGAAGTTGAGAAAACACTGCCTTAAGAGCTTTCCTCAGCTCATGTGTATATCCAAAGGCAGAGCTGTGCTCTTCAGCCAGGAAAGCAAGGGTATTTTTCATACCCTGGTCAGAGATGTTTCAGAGTCCTGGAGAGTCAGAGGCAGGAGCATACAAATAAAAAATGCCACTGCACCCCCAGCTTAGAAGGAAAAAAAATACCAATTTATTTATAGAAGCTAGCCCAGAGCACAGTATTCATCAGTCTAAGTACACAGAGAATATTGGTTGTATGAGGGATGGATGGATGGATGGATAGAAGAGGGGAGTGGGAATGAATGAACAGCAAAAAAATGTTTCCAAGTTGGGCTTCTATCTTTAGGAAGAGCTATCTCTCTGCCAAAATGATCATAAACTGCTATTTCAACAAGTACCCAGGCAGGCTTTGCTCATGAAAAGCTTTTCATGACATGATGTTCACCACAATGCCTCTGTAGAATTAAAGGATGACTTTTTACAAAATTATAAAAAGTATTCCTTCTTATCATACACCATGACCAAGGGGATATATTCCAGAGACGCAAGGATGTTCATATTCTGCAAATCAGTGTGATACACCACATGAACAAAAGGATAAAAATCATATGATCTCAATAGATGCAGAAAAGTACAAACTGCACTTGACAAAATTCAACATTCATTTATGATTAAAAACTCCCAAGAGAGTGGTATAGAGGAAACATACTGCAACATAATGAAGGCCATATATGACAAACCAATAACTAAAATCATTCTCCATGTGGAAAAGCTGCAAGCTTTTCCTCTCAGGTCAAAAACAAACAAGGATGACCACTTTCGCCATTCTCGTTCAACATATTATTGGAAGTCCTGAGACAGGAGATACATGGGCTCCAGGGTGAACAGCTGGAGTCTGTTCCCTGTGGACCCGTACTCCAAGATGAAGATTATAGGAGAATAACAGGAGAGGCTGAGCCTGCCCAGATAAGAGATGAAAGACCACACATTCCCCATTCCCAAAGTCAAGAAGACCTTCCTGACTAATAAGACCCTTGGAGGTCAAAAGTGGAATGATATCAACCTTCCCATAGGCCTCTTCACTAGAATCCAACTTGGCTGAGAGATGCTCACGCCCATATTGGAGGACCCCAAGATATACCAAATACAGATTCATAGCCAGCTAAATCAAAATGATTAGCCAAAGGAAACCCACAAGAAACACTGTACTAAACTATTTAATATCACAAAAGCGCAACTCTCTGAGTCCACCTCTGTGTCTATCCACATACTGTACTCTTTTCCTTCTAGGAAACACTTTGTTTCACTACTTTTTGTCTTTGTGGGAATTCTTTTCTGCAAAGCCAAAGGGCCAGGGCCTTGTCACTGACCAATGGTCTAGAAGTTAGGATTCAGCGCTCTCTGCTGCAGCCCAACCTTAATCTCTGGCCAGGAACCGAAACCCTGCTTCAAGCTGAGGCCACCTGAGATCAGTCACAACCGTGATAATTAGGCAAGAAAAAGAAATGTTAATACAAGGCACCCAAATTGGAAAAGAAGAAGTAAACCTATCACTGTTTACAGATACTATGATGCTCTGTAGAGAAAACCCTGACTAGACCAAGAAATTAAGAACTAATCATTGAATTCAGTCAAGTTACAGGACACAAAATCATATAGTACGTTCTCCTTTTTGTCTGGCTTCTTTTACTAACATAATGTGTTTGAAATTAGTCTGTTATTGTGAACAGCAGAAGCTCATTCCTTTGGGCGCTGAGGAAGATATTCCAATGGCCGGATCACATATGGAAAGTGTTCAAAGTCACTGACTGTCGAGGAAGGAAAATCAGAACCACAATGCAAGACGTCTACAGACTCACTAGAATGGCTACAAACAAATGCAGACAACAGCAGTGTCAGTGAGGACAAGTGGGAACTGGAACTCCTGGACATGGCGAAGGAGTGTCAACTAGGAAAGTCACTGTGGAAGACTGCTTGGCTTTCTAGTAAAACTGAAACACTCACCTCTTTCATGAACTAGCAATCTCACCCCTTGATATTTATTTACTCAAGAGAAATGAAAACATACATCCACAAGACCTGTACAAGAATATTTATAGCAGCTTTATTTATAAAAGTCCCAAGTGGAAACAGCTTTGTGTGTGAGTTGCTCAGTGGTGCTTGACCTTTGAGACCTCATGAACTGTCAGCCTCCAGGCTCCTCTGTCCATGGGATTCTCCAGGCAAGAATACTGGAGTGGGCTGCCATTCCCTTCTCCAAGGGATCTTCCTGACCCAGGGATTGAACCTGGGTCTCCCACATTGTGGGCAGATTCTTTGCCATCTGAGATACCAGGGAAGACCATTCAGGGGAACAGCTTTCATGTCCACCAACAGGAGAGTGGATAAATAAATTGCAGTGTATCTATACAACGGGCATAATGCTCTGGGGCTTCAGTTTATAGAAAAAATAAAGTTTATTCCTCTAACAATTTTGTGTATGGCATAATGTGGACACTGGCTTACAAATATAGGATTTTTGTTTTTGTTGTTACATAAATAAGAAACAAAGAAAAGTAGGTGAAAAAAGACACAAATCAACATGCTGACTGCCAACTCCTAAACCTACTTAAATTTCTCATCTCCCTGGATCTAGTTGCCATTACTCTGACTTACTACAAGTGGGAAGTAGTCAGGAAATAAAACCATTTTTGCAAAAAAAAAAAAAAAAGTAACCATAAAGCTTTGTTTTAGAGCCTTAAGTTTCAAAAAAGAGCCAAATATCCTGCACATGTTTAATCTGTTCAACTCAGACATTTTTAAGTACCTACTTCCGCATCCTTTCTGTAAGCTTTATTCCATTTTATTAGCAAATGATTCATTTCCTATTCTGCTTTCATCTTCAAACCACCTCAAAACTCTCTGGAAAGAATCAGGAAAACAATCACATGCACTCATAAAGAAACATAGATATTTATACACACACACGCATTCAAATATGGACATGCACACACGTTGCCTTCACCTACGTACATAGGGAAGTCTTCATGTTTTCTACATCAATGTACAGTAAGCATCATATCAAACAATGACCCACTTGATAGCAAATATGCCAGATCATACATCCGAGTGAGGTTCCCTGAAGGGCAGACTCTCTACCCTGATGCTGACAATGCTATTCTTGCTCAAAACATTTTTGGATTTTTGGAAGCTACATAACATAGAGAAAAGTGCCAAACTATTATAGCAGAGCCTGGAGGAGAAAACCTACCCTAAAATATTTGAAGAGGCCACTGTTCAAAAGAAGAATTACATTTATCATCTCCAATTTACAGATGAGGAAACTGAAGCTACATCACTTGTCCAAGGTCACCTGCCAACAAGGAGTGATGTCCAGTCTGTCCTTGATCTGCTTTATCATCGGCCCCCTTAGGACAGAATGAGAAAGACTAGTGAAGAATGATAAAGACGGAAGCAGATGCTGCTTCTGTCTCAGGTGGGAGAGTACTGGTGTACAGTGGGTGCTTCAAGGGGAAAATGTTCAGTCAAGCCCAGGGTGCAGGATGGGGGTGTGGTACGTATCAGGAAGGACTTCACGGAAGAGCTACCACTTACAGGAAGGGGCTTTAAAAAGCTGATTCAGCTCTTTGCATGTAATGGGTTTTTATTTTCTCACCTTTTTCCAAGGTCATTTCAGAAAAAAAAGCCAGGAGGGACTTGGAACATCCTTAATACAATTGTCTGGTCCTCAAAGGGTGTCTGACCCCTCTAGCGTGGACAGGACAATGAGACAGCTTTAGAAAATGGGACCACTATCGGAGAAGGCAATGGCACTCCACTCCAGTACTCTTGCCTGGAAAATCCCATGGACGGAGGACCCTGGTAGGCTGCAGTCCATGGGGTCGCGAAGAGTCGGACACGACTGAGTGACTTCACTTTCACTTTTCACTTTCGTGCATTGGAGAAGGAAATGGCAAACCACTCCAGTGTTCTTGCCTGGAGAATCCCAGGGACGGGGGAGCCTGGTGGGCTGCCATCTATGGGGTCGCACAGAGTCGGACACGACTGAAGCGACTTAGCAGCAGCAGCAGCAGCAGCATGGGGATTTAGGGCTTCCCTGGTGGCTCAGAGGGTAAAGAATCTGCCTGCAATGCAGCAGACTTGGGTTCAATCCCTGGGTCAGGAAGATCTCCTGGAAGAGGTCATGGCAACCCACTCCAGTATTCTTGCCTGGAGAATCCCATGGACAGAGGAGTCTGGCAGGCTACAGTCCATGAAGTCGCAAAGACTTGGACACGACTGAGCAACTAACACTTTCACACTTTCATGGGGATTTAAGTGGGCTCCCGATGCCTTCTCCCCTCTGCCTCTCAGACTCCAGAAATCCATGCTCAGATCTTCTTTAGCAGTCATGTGGTAGTCCAAGAAGTGTAGGTGCATGTGTGCATGTTTGTGTGTGTGTATGTGCACGCACACGCGCTGGGCAGGCGGGGGAAAGGGGCCAAGGCCTGGGGCTCCCTCAGCTCAGAGCATCCAGCTCCCGCCCACATGAAGCTGAAGCTGCCTGGCCCTTTGATCGGGACCCCATGCTGTGCCTGGTTCAGGGAATTTTTAAATTCTCTTTCATTTTATTGAGCGGCTTCCCTCCCCACCTCCCATCCCCGAGCCAGGTCTCCAGATTATTGGGTCCTTCTTCTCACTGATTTGTTTTTCTGACCTTTGTAGTAGATACAAAAACATACGGATGGAAGAAGAAAGGAAGGAAGAAAGAGAAGGGGAGGAAGCCGAGGCAGCCTCCGGAAGGGAGGGCGCATGGCAAGGGCCTTGCGTCTGCCCACCTTTCACAGAAAAGAGGCAAGCAGGATGGCAGCGCCGGGTGCCCAGGAAGGGGAAGCCCCTGGCTCATGGGGGCAGCCACTGAAGACCAGGCAAGGCCACCACTCCGTGTTCCCCACAGCCCCAGAGACTGACACTGACCTCTGTTTCTCTGTATACCTGCTTCCTGCTGAGAAGGCTCCTGAGCCTGTTCTGTGAGCACCCACTCCATGCAAAACTGCACTAGGACCAGGAATGCGCCTGTTCTTTCCTTTCCCTCCCTCCACGAGTCCCATTTTTGCATTAAACCCACATCCTCTGGCCAACCACACTGGTGCATGTCCCATCCCTGACACTGAGGAGGAGGAAAGTGAGGATTTGTGGAGTGTGCGTTGCATCGGCACTGAGAAAGGGGTTTTATTTATATGATCGGGTGCTGGGCAAGACTGTTCCTCCAGAAACGGAAGCTGGGGCCCATGGTGCAGCCACAGCTGGAAGGCCATGCTGTATATGAGTGTGATTCTTCCCCCTGACCTCTCCTCAAAGCCAAGGAAGAAGGCTTCAAGATGAGGATCTGGGATTCCTACAAGAGGGGGGAGTCTGGCCCCCAAGTCCCCAGCATGAGCTGTGCCTATGTTAGCAGGGACACGCCTAGAGAGGTGGCGCATGGCAGAAGAGGAGCACCTGGGACAGCCTGTCTGCGTGGGTGTGAGAGCCGTCAGTCTCCATCAGGGAATGACCACAGGGCCCTTCCAGACCTAAATCCCTCACAAGCAAGCCTTGCCTTTGGACTCGGGTCACAGAGAACATCAATAACTGGTCAGAGTCAGCCCAAGAAACACCAACACTGGGACTTGGCTGGTGGTCCAGTGGCTAAGACTTTCTGCTCCCAATGCTGGGGGCCCGGGTTCTATCCCCAGTCAAGGAACTAGATCCCACATGCTGCAATTAAGACCTGGCACAACAAAATAAGTAAATAAAAATAAATATTTTTTTCCCAATGCCCATCAAAGGGAACACCCAAGAAGGGACTATTACAGAAAGAGATGCTTGTTTTCTCTCCTTTTTACCAGGGACAACATCCTGCAGGAACCAGGCTCTAAAAAGAAAGTAGGGGCTCCAAGCTTGCCTGGGGGAATGGAAGTAATAGAAATGAGATTTCAATTGAGTTTGAGAGTTAGCAGGCTCTGGGAAACCCCCGACTCCTATCTCCTCACCTCTACCTTTGGGTACATACAGGCTTGACTTCCAACTGCCAGAACCTGCATCTCTATACCTGCAGACTTCCTCTGCACTAAACGCCTCTCTGCCCTCAGGGGGTGAATCAACACCCCTGGGAAGCAGCCCACATCCACTGACAGATGGGCATCTCTCATTTGGGCAGAATAGACTCTGAGTCACTTGTTCTACTCCCAAAATCTAGCAGCTTGAGATTGGCTGGTCTGGCTCCAGGTTACTCATGAGCTTGCAACCAAGATGTCGGCTGGGGCTGCAGTTAGTCCCAGGCTTGCCTGGGGCTGCGTGATCTGCTTCCGAGGTGGCTCATCCACATATCTGGCCATTGGCAGGAGGCCTCAGTCCATCATCACACACACTTGCCCCTATGCCTTCTTGAGTGTCCTCACAATCTGCGGCTAGCTTTCCCCAGGGCTGTAATCCAAGAGAGACCAAAGTATAAACAGTAAAGTCTGTTATGACCTTGCCTCAAAAATCAGACGCTGTGTTAATTATCTACAGCTGCATAACTAATGACCCCAAGATTTATCAGGTAAAAATGTATTAAGTTTCTATGGGTCAGGAATCTGGGAACAGCTTAGTGGGGGGAAGGGGGAACCTTTTGGTGCCTCTGACTCGGAGTCTCTCTCAAGGCTGCAGCCAGGGCTGAAGTCATCGCAAGGCTCGACTGGGGAAGGATCCCCTTCCAGGTTCCCTTGCATGGCTAGTGGCAGATCACAGGGCCTTGGGGGCTGTTTTCTGGAGACACTGGTTCCTCACCACGTGGGTCTCTCCACAGGGCAGCTCACAGCACGGGGGCTGGTTTGTCCTCAGAGCCAGTGGAGAAAAGAGCAAGAGGTCACAAGCAAGGCGAAAGCCAGAGTCTTTCTGGGACCTAATCTTGGAAGTGACAACTGCCACCTTTGTTATTTTCTTTTGGTTAGAACAGAGTTACTTCTTTCTGGTTACAAGTGGCCCTCGTCCAGGAAAGGGACTTCCACAGGGCATGGCCTCAGGAGGTGGAGATAACTGAGGCCATTTCAGGATGGCATCATTTCTTTCTGCCATGTCTTTCTGGACACATGGGCCACATGCATAGCTCACTGTGGGAGGGAGTTACACAGGGGGCATGAACTTGGGGGGGCCAGGATCACTGCGGGCCAACTTGAAGATGGCTCCCACAAAAACTGTTGCCAGAGAGCCTGAGTGAGATTAAGTACCTCTTGATAATACATTCTCAAACGTCTCTCTTCCTTTTCCTGGTCACTTCCCCACTTCCCTGCTGGTCTTTCCTGGCATCATCTCCCAAATAAACCACCTGCACATGAACCCTTATCTTGAGGTCTACTTTTGGGGAACCCAGGTTAAGATAATAAGTGAAACTTTAAACTAAACTCATATAAAAGCGTGTGTGTGTGTGTGTGTGTGTTAGGAACGGATGCAAAATTGATTTCTTACTATGGAACACAGCAAACATTTTGAAAGCCATTGCAGTAAGTATAAGATTTCCGAGCATGAGAGGCTTCATTTAACCCTGATGAAATCTAGAGGACTAGGCCTTAGAGAAGATTCAAAGCTAACAGAGAGTAGGCAAAGAAATATGAAAAGTCGGAAAGTAAATTGAATATTCAGAAATAATAACATGCGAAACGAGACTATTCCCTCTTGAGCTCATCTCCACTTGTGTTTTGGAGTTATGCCCTCATGTCTACCTGCTCATCACCTTCCTTCAATAGGGGCCTTGTGTCAAGGTGCCCATATTCTGCTTGGGCTCCAGTCAAGCCTTGTGCCCAGCAAATATTTCATACATTCATGAGGGAGACTTTCTCGGTAACCAAAATGTAAAGATGAAATGCAAAACACTTCAGAGCATGTTGGGGGATAGGGGTTGGTGGGGGGAGAGTTCCCCAGGAGTAAGCTAAGTCACTTGAAACAACTGTATGTTTTCATACATTTTTCAAAACTCACTTTGAGACTGACTGTAGACAGACAGGTATCAAATGACTCTTGACCTCTAAGTACCCAAAAAATGCCCAGGAGAAATCAAGGCCTTCCAATGCACTCAGTCGTGGTTCTATCAAGGGCTGGCTGGAGGAGCTTAAATCCAAATTAATTACCCAGACGTCTCTAGTTCAGAAGTTGGGCCACAGACAAACTCATCAGCATGCAACGGCAGCAGTATTCCCACGGTAAGAAGAAAAGGGAGCAGGATAATGAGGGCAGCAGATAAAAGGGAGGCCACGGAGGAGGATCTTAATTGTATCTTAATTGAGTCACACACTTTCTCCTTCAGGCAGATCTCAGCTCTCAAGTCAAAAAAGAGAGTGGCCTTTCTGCTGGGGTGCTTCCTGTGTCCCAGCCACATCCGGTGTCCAAGGTCAATATACTGTGGCATTCGATTAGGAAACAAGCGAACCCGTGAACTGTTGCTGCAATAATGCTAGACAGCAAACCACCTCAAGTCTTAGCAATAATCATGCATTTCCACTCATGCTTCAGTGGGTCCCCAGGTCATCTGGGGGTTGGCAGATCCAGGCTGGGCTTGGCTGAGTGTTTCTGCCTCAAGCTCTGGCCCTCCCTGAGGTTTGGCTCATATCTGCTCCACGTGTGTTCATTCCAGGGCCCAGACTCAGTGGGATGCAGATACCGAGAAGGTCTTCTCTGAGCATAAGAAAAAGATCTGACACATCTGAGACCTCTCCAGGGCTGGGCTTAGAAGTGGTACCCACTCATTTCTGTCAACAGACCACTGGTCCAAGGAAGTCATATGGCCAAGCCCAAAGTCAAGGGGTGGAGACAATACCCCACCCACAGTGGGTGAGGGTGAGGGTATCAGGCAGTTTAAGGATGCAGACTGATAATGCCATCTGCCAAAGCCTGAGTCTTCCTCCACAATGGAGTTCCAATCATTTTGTGGTATTTCTGGTAATCAGGAAGTATGAAGGTGAGCATGGCATGCACACACACCTGGCCCCCACAAATCCTGGAGGACACCCCCACTTCAGTTGCACTGCAGGACTGGTTAGGGTAGACCATTGCACTCGGGAGACTGTACTGTCAGAACCGGTTATCACTGTTATCCAGAGAGTGTGACGTGGCCTCTGACTTTGGAATGTGAGGGTAATTGTGGGTTATGTGGTCATTCCCAGGGAAAGAAGAAGAAGGCCTTTCTTCAAAGACGGATGAGCTACTCTACAATTATGAATGTTCTGCAACCATATCGTCCCTTTTACACTGGGTTTGGCCTATGTGGTTGGCTGGCAAGGCTATTTCTGGGAAAGAAAAGGCTTCATTTATTTTCTGAAGGCAGGGTCAAAAAAGGGGAAAAAAAAACAACAACATATTTTTTTGGCTTGGATTGACAACTACAGAAAACTACCCCCACACCACACCAACCTGCGTAGCTTGAACTCAGTTGTGACAAAAGTGCTTCCTCAGGTCCTGTGAGCCACCCCCTGGGTATGCCCAGGGTCACAAGGCACATACCTGCAGACTGACCTGGCTCTAGGGTGCCTGCCCAGGGAGTGAGTGGGGACTGGATTCCAGCCCATCCTCCACTTGGCAAGCCAACCCCCCAGAGTAGGGCTGTATCATCCCACAGGAAGGAGTACCTTTGACTGTCCATGTGCCCACAAGGGGCATCTTTTGGTAATTCATAGAAAGACAACTCGCCACCAAGGGGGCATGAATCTCCTTGGAAGTCAGATGTTCGGCTCTAGTAGATGGCCCAGGGCTGCCTGGCACAAGGTGGTAAACTAGACTACTGTTTCCTACTCTTCAGCACCCCCACCACAGCATTATGTACCCACATCCTTTGCCACATGACTCTGCAGGGCCCCCCACTAGACAAGGAGGGCTGCATACCTCCATCCACTCACAGGGGTCTTGGCTGTACGACTTGCTTTGCTTGGTGGAATGTCAGTGGAGGTGTGGTGAGCAGTGGCTTTCAATGCACTTACTTCATCAAACTTGGCCCCCTGAGTCTCTGCCACCTGCCATGAGAAGGGCATGCTCCCAAGAGCCGCTGGTACTAGGTGAAGGAGCCCCATAGAGACTCACAGCCTGAAGCGGAGCCACCTTCAAGGTCCCACAGATCAATAAGCAAAAGCAATAAATGTGTGCTCTTTGTTATGCTGCACTATCACAATAAAAACTGACTAATACACACGGTGATTCATGAAGTGAGATAAACTCCCTCAGAGCAAGAAGCTTGGGTAGTACAGCTAAGAGAAAGCATCCAGGGGTGAAAAGCAAACAGAAAAACCAAGCTGATATTCTGCCGAAGGACTGAGCGGGGAGGCTGAGTCCAGCTGGAATGGAAACTGAGGACCTCAGATGAAAGCGAATGAATTCAAAAGAGGAGCTGGAAGTGACACCCTGCCAGATTCAGGAACTGAACTCCCGGGACTTCACAGAAGCATGCCCGAGGCTTCCACTGTGGCCCAGGAGGGCCTACCAGGAGTTCTGAGTGTGCCCAGATATTTATGATGTTAATCAAGGTGGCCCCAAAGTGAGTGCCACTCATGGGAGCAAAGGCTCACCATGCTGGGCACCATGGGGGATGGGGGGACAAGGATGCCCAGAACACCCTGCTTTCAGCACAAGGGCTACAACGCACTCTCAGGGAAGCCCTTCTGAGGACGGCAGACATTTTGTCTGCAAGAGTCTTTCCTCTGAGTCAGCCAGTTTTTAACGAGGGCTGTACACCAGGCAGCGCAGCCACCTCACTGCCCATTTTTTCCGCCTTGATCACAGCTCCATCCAGCTGCAGTCGATTTGGCTTTTACTAATACAGATGCATGTCTCACCACTTGCAGCAGTGAACTATGGAACATTCAGGTTTTATTGGCTTGTGGGGAGAGATGCTGGAAAGGAGAAAGGAAGGGAATTCCTCTGCTACACGGCTTCCAAGCCAAAAACAAATACCCAAGTCAAACGCTTAATACCCAAAGGTCATCCGGGAAAACAAGCCCAAGTGTAACGTGGGTCATACTTGGACAGAAAGGACAAAATGGCCCTCTCCAAGTGTCCTGCTTCCCTGGTATGACTGTGCCAGCCTCCAGGGCCATGAGGACAATGACGCTGGGGTTCGCTCCTTTAAACTGTTTGCAGCAGTGCCCAGAAAGAATACCTTTGCTAAGAACCTTCTCAATAACAAGAAGATTCTAGCAGAAAAATAGCAGGTAAAGGAGATTTAATAAAATGTAAAACTGTAAACTACTTTCATGTAAAACTGAGCTTTAGTAAAATGATACGTATTGAAAAGCAATCACTGGGGCTTTCACATGAGCCACTGTTAATCCCCTCAAAACCTTCAAGCTACGTGTCCTCATTCCTGGTTTGACACACGCGGGAATGAAGGTTAGAACAGTAACACGACCAACCGATAGTCACCCAGCCACTAAGTGACAGGCCCTGAATTCGAATCCACTGCTGATCTGACTCTAAAATTTATTTTCTTTCCATTATACTAGACTGACATTAACCCTATATTTCATATAAAAGCAGATATAAAAATCTCAATCTACTAACACACATGTCTAACAGATGTAATTTCCTCGAGTTTTCTAGTACCCAACTTAATGTCTCTCTCCAGTTCATTCCACCAGGGTGATGGTAACCCAAATTCAGGCAACTGCTGGCCCCTGTTCTCCCCAGGCTGCACAGCGGGCCCTCAGAATGCTCCACACCACGTCTCCCCAGACACGTGGTTTTAGCCCAGTGGCGGATGACAGGTCCACAATGGTACCCACATGCTGCCAGCGCCCGAGTCGAGCAGGAGCTGCCACACCTGTCTCATGCTGCTTCAGTGGGGAGGCGCCCGAGCCTCCAGGTCATCTAGGAAGACAATTTTGAGACCCAACCATCCCAGGGTCCCCCGAGAAATGGAGCCCCAGCTCCGGCAGGGCTAACCTGCTCATTACTGCCCCTTCCATTGGCTTCTCCTCCTTCCCTGACTCACGCCTCCCACCCCCTCACTTCTACTTCCTGGAATCTCCTCCCAAATAAACGACTTACTTTCCCTGATGGCTCAGGCAGTAAAGAATCCACCTGCAATGCAGGAGCCACCAGAGACGCGAGTTCCATCCATGGGTCGGGAAGATCCTCTAGAAGAGGTCATGGCAACCCACTCCAGTATTTTTGCCTGGAGAAGCCCATGGACAGAGGAGCCTGGCGGGCTACAGTCCACAGGGTCACACAGAGTCAGACACGACTGAAGCGATTTAGCAGGCATGCACAGGTGAATCCTTGTCTCAGGATCTGTGTTCAGAGAAACTCACACGTGGTTTAAGTCCAGGTTCCTGGGGATTTCTACAGGGTGAAGGCATAGCAAGGACAGATGGATGGATATGGTTTAACCGATGGGCCCGTCACTTGCCCCCTGAGGTGTCAGCAAGGACACCCCCACCCCAACATCCCGGCCACCAGGCTACGGAGCTGTGGCTGAGCTGCCCCGTATTCCTGTCCTCTGGCTCCCTCAGGCCCTCTTTTCTGTCTCTGTGCCAGGCCACACGGGGGTTACAGAATCCTCTGAAACATTCCAGATAGCCATTCCCACCTCCCCAGGGCTCCACCCAGGAAAGAACACGGAAGCCTCCTCTCAGGTCTCATCGACCTGCGTTGGCTTTGGCTGCTTCCCCGATGCTACACCGAGAAACCAGAGCTGGGGTCCCTCTCTCTAGGACCACCAGAGCCCATCCTTTCGTCACTTGCCTTCTGGCTCCCTTTATCCCCACCCAGGGAGAAGCCATCTCCCCTGAAACATCCTCCTCCCTCAGGCTGTGTCCCCTCAGCGTTCTGTCTATGCCCAAGTCCCCTCCATCCCGAGGGCCCCGGTTTGTGGAGCCCAAAGGCAGGAGGAAACTGGCAGGCTACGTTCTGCTTTCTGCTTGTCACTTCTGTACCCGAAACAATTATTTCAGGCTGGTCCCCTAGACCCTTGGAAGGTTTGGGGGCAGAGGAAGGACCACTGTGGTAAAAATGAGGGAACTAAAAATACAAATATCCATTTCTATTGTTTTAATATCATCCTTCCACCTTTATGGGCTTCCCAGGTGGCTCAGATGGTAAAAAATCCACCTGCAACTCAGAGACCCGAGTTCAATCCCTGGGTCAGGAAGATCCCCTGGAGAAGGGAATGGCAACCTACTCCAGTATTCTTGCCCGGAGAATTCCATGGACAGAGGAGCCTGGTGGGCTACTGTCCATGGGGTAACAAATGAGTCGGACATGACCGAGTGACTAACACTTTCTTCACTTCTTTTCTTTTCCACCTTTATGAGACACATTAAAAATAATCCCCAGCACAATGCAGTCCTAGTGTGAAATCCCACTGTTTCTTCCCCAAGTGACTGGAGGAGAGTCCTTCATTTCCTCCAGATCTTTCCTATGTCCCCGCCTTCCGGACTGGCTTCCTCATTTCCTGATACCAGGGTTTCTGCAGTTTGAGAAGGGCTGCCCAGCCCCTCTGCTCACACTCTGAGTTCAGGTTTGACTACGATTCGGGAGACACTGGCTTTCCTTCTCGTCAGCCTTTCTGTACAATGACTGGTATAACTGGCAGTTGCCCAAGAAC
Organism: Giraffa tippelskirchi; assembly: GCF_054371585.1. NCBI lineage: Eukaryota > Metazoa > Chordata > Mammalia > Artiodactyla > Giraffidae > Giraffa > Giraffa tippelskirchi. The sequence goes on along the minus strand of NC_137283.1, from coordinate 12,951,793 downwards.
CGTTGCTCCTGCTTTTCTGTCCCCACCCCCGACGGTGGCATTGTGCTGGGAAAGCTACTTTTTGTTCCTGTGGCATCTGACCCCACGCCCACCAAGTCCCTGCGTCATCCAGGTCCAGCGAGGGCATGGCTGTCCCAGGTTTGTGTCCAAACCCAGGAGACAACCATGCCATGAGCTCTCGGGAGAAAATGAGGTACAGTTTCTGATAGAAATGGTTCCTGACACTCACAGAATCACCGCGAGGCCCACGTTTTTGACTGTCTCAGAAAGGAGAATCCCCTGATCAGAAGGAAACAACCCTCTGCCACTTCCCCAAGTGACCTGACCTTGCCGCCCAGGGGAGGGCTCAGTGGGTGGCTTGTGGCTGCCACTTTTAAATATCAGCTCAAACTCTCTTTCAGAACCATTTCTAACTTTGGTTTTGAGACAAGAAATATCACCAAAACCCATAAAACTTACTACATCCCATACAAAATGTACTGTACCACCATTTTTTTAATGAGGAAGATCTCAATATGTTGATGTGAAACCATAACCAAGATACATCGTATGGGGAAGCAAGCAAGTGACAGAACAATGTATTACGGATTTTAAAGCAGTTTATATAAATATTTACTGCTTCCCTGCTGGATCAGTGGTAAAGAAGACTCCTATCAGTGCAGGAGACATGGGTTCAATCCCGGGTTGGGATGAGCCCCTGGAGGAGGGCATGGTAACCACTCCAGGATTTTCGCCTGGGAAATCCCATGGACAGAGCAGCCTGGTGGGTACTGTCCATGAGGTCTCAGAGAGTTGGACACGACTTATCGACTAAACAACAACAACAATATAACAATATGTAAAGAATGTCTCTTAAAAGATATATTTTTAAAAACCGAAAATGTTAGGAGTTCCTGAGGAGAGAACCTGGCAACTCAGGATTATTTCTCCTTTTCACTGAACCAGCTTCACCATCTCCCTATATTACTTTTAAAAGGAGGGAAAGAAAAAGGAAATGCACTGTTAAATTAAACAGAGGCTCATAAAAAACAATCTGTGGGCATCATATTTACTCAAGGAACTTGTTGAAAATGGAAGTTCCTGCCATATGACCCAGCAATCCCACTGCTGGGCATACACACTGAGGAAACCAGACTTGAAAGAGACACGTGTACCCCAATGTTCATCGCAGCACTGTTTACAATAGCCAGGACATGGAAGCAGCCTAGATGCTCATCAGCAGATGAATGGATAAGGAAGCTGTGGTACATATACACAATGGAATATTACTCAGCCATTAAAGAGAATACATTTGAATCAGTTCTAATGAGGTGGATGAAACTGGAGCCTATTATACAGAGTGAAGTAACCCAGAAAGAAAAACACCAATACAGTATACTAACGCATATATATGGTATTTAGTCAATCGGTAAAGATAACCCTGTATGCAAGACATCAAAAGAGACACAGATAAATAGACCAGTATTATGGACTCTATGGGAGAGGGTGAGGCTGGAATGATATGGGAGAATGGCATGGAAGCATGTGAATTATCATATGTGAAACGAATCGCCAGTCTGGGTTCAATGCATGATACAGGGTGCTCGGGGCTGGTGCGCCGGGATGACCCGGAGGGATGGGATGGGGAGGGAGGTGGAAGGGGGGTTCTGGAAGGGGAAAACATGTATACCCATGGTGGATTCATGTCAATGTATGGCAAAACAAATTAAAAATTAAAAAAAAAAAAAGTGAAAATTGAAAAAAAAAAAAAGGCAGTTCCAGTTGGTCAGGGAACTCTAGGATCTGCATTTCTAATCAGACCCCGGGTGATCCTCACATCGGTGGACTGTGCTCTGAAAAACCTACCACCAAATTCTAGCCTCGCAGGGCTGCAGGGCAGGCTGTTGAAGGCTCTGAAAGAACTGGTGGACTGAAGACAGGCAGTGCTGAGGGCACCTGGGCATCCCGAGGGCTGTCCCTGGGAGGGCAGCAACTCTGCTCACCATGACATGACACGAATAAAGCAAGGGACAAGCCGCTGCCTTTCCGCACTCACCTCTTAGATCCATGACAACCATCTCACTGGATGGTGTACTTGGCAGCAGCTTACTTTGTTTGCTTGCTCCTTTTCCTTTGTAGAAAATGCTCCCCTAACCTAAATGGTGAGCAAAATTAAAAGCAGCCTAATTATAAAAGAAAAAGGAAGCTGCGATTCACAAGTAGCATGAAATCTAAACTCAAATCCAACAGACCTTTGTAACAATCTACCAAAAAAAAAAAAAAAACAGAGACAAAGAAAGCAAAGGCAAACAATTCCAAAATGATTTAAAATTAACTGACATCTGGTTATAAAGGAAAGGGTCATCAGGGACCCAAACTTGAGGTGATGGTGCACTTCTAATGAATCTTAAAAATTTACAAAATTGCAGTGACCACTGGGAAGTAAAGAAGTCCCCACTAAATGGTGGTGATGATACAAAAAGCACTAGCTGGTCCTTTAGGCTGGTTTCCTGGGGCTGTGAAGGCAAGAGAAACAGGTGCAGAAGAAAAGCAGAGGAATCAGTTGTTTGCAGGCCAATTTGGAATTTTAATTCACGAATGCTCCAGGTGCCTGGGCCAACACAGTTCTCAGCTGCTCTTAAGTGCTTCACAAACTATAGCAGGCATTGGTGATGCGACGAGCCCTAGCCAAAGGTTCCAGGAGCCCTGCAGTCCCGGAATCCTGCATCTGTCCCCGAGAAGAGCAGGGAAGGAGAACAGGGTAATCAAACAAAAGATGCATGCTGGGACTCTGTGATCCAGCATGGAGGTGAACTTGGGGACCCCAGCTCGCCCCCCCTCCCAGCAAAAAGGAGAGAAAAGCCTATTTTGCCTCAACCTGATAATGAAGCAGCTTCATTATAAGATTAGCTGCTGGGATGAACAACACTCTCTTAATAATGCACACATTGCTATGACAACCATCCACTTCGGTACCTAAAGATAACTTCATGGTATGGCCATGCTTCTGAAACTGGAAGGAAGGGGGCAGGGCACAACCATTAAAAGTATGACACAACCATTAAAGACCAGATACAACAGAAACAGGTTAGAACCTACTAGGCCCAAGATGGCAGAAGACTTGACTTCCGGGAGACTTTAAGCCTTTCTGTGTGCTCTCTGTATTATATTAGCATACACGGAATGGCATATCCCTGGGCGCCATGACAGATCCAAGGCCAACCATAAAAGGCCCAAAAGTGGGCTGTGACCCAACTCCTAGAATCTCCTCTGCTTCTCCAAGAGAGCTAGAATATTCCTCCTATTCCTTAGCCTATGAAATTGTTAGGTAGTTAGAGTAGGAAACAGGAGTCCAAAATGGCGGTGGCTAAAAGAAAGGAAGGGAAAAGCCCGCGAAAATGGAGCAAAGGAAGGTCAAAGGAAGGTCCGAGGACAAGAGTGAAAACTTCAGGTAGAACAGCACTCCTGGCTAAGCCCAATTTGCATAGGGCAGGCTCAAGGGGAGGAAAAAACATATAAAAAGCAGAGCCACAGCGCTCTCGCTCCCTTTTTCTCTCCCGCACGCTGGGGCATTCTTCTCTTCGTGTTTTTGGGTGGACGGTCGGCAGGCCCTCATGCTCCAAGGATGGATTTTCCTGGTATTATCTAAATAAAATAGAGCTGTAACACCGGTTTGTCTAAGAGCTATAACATGGTCTGTCCAAGACCAGAGAGCCGTGACCCGCTGAGGGCTCTAATGTCCGTCACTCCAAATCTTTGTTGTGACGTGACGAGAACCGAGGAGCATACACTCGCGTGACAAAATTATCCAGCCCCTAAAAATTAACCACCCCCACACCTCAGGGCCTGTTCTCACCTTTGAGACAGTGTGAACTCTGCCTGTGGAGCGTGTATCTCCCAGGGCCGCTCTCGCCTTCTGAGAGGACCCACACTCTGCCAATGTCTCTCTCTAAATAAACCTGTTTCACTTTACTACCACTTGCTCTTGAACGCTTTCCTGCCCAAAGCCAAGGACCCTGCCATGGCGACTGCCTAGGCACTCAAGGAAACCTGAGACTTGACCATCCTCTTGCGCCCCATTTTCTCCTACAATAGGTCCTACTTTGAGAAGAAACGCGGTTTCCCGTAGGCTCCACCATTCTGTTCCTCACTAGCGGCTCCTGCTTGGTGCAGAGCCTGTGCCTGGAAGTGCCGTACAAGCCGGCGCGCGTGCGCCAAGGGGTAAGCAAGGAGCTAAGGCCTTCGCGGCCGTCCTGGGCGCAGGGATACCGTCCAGTACTCCAAGTTGGTCGCATTTCTGTTGGGCCCAGACACCCGAGCGCGTTGACACAATAATTCAGGAAGACAAGCTTGGCCAGGATTAATACTGTGATTAATTACGGCGGGAGCCCCAACAAGCGAGGGCGTGCAAGGCAGGGACGTGACAGCCCCCGGCGAGCTGGCCAGCTCGCCGGCAGGACGGCCGAGGAGAGTGTTGAGTGGGGAGCCGCATGGGCCTGACTGTAATGAGAAATGAGAAAAGTGCTGAAAAATTGATGGCGCCTGCAGATCGCACAGGCTGGCGCGCAGCGGGGTCCCTGCAGCCCGCGCCGGGCTCCGTATGCTAATACGGGCGCCCGGGCCGCAGACGGGGAGGAAGAAAAGCCGCACAAAAGAGAGAAATGCAAATGACAGACGCGGAGATCAGTGCCGAGAATCCGGGATTAACTGCGTGGAGCTGGTGCTCGCTTTAGTTTAACTCTTTCTGGACTGTATTGGGGCTTCAGAGGGTGGGGTGGTGCTGCTGCGAGCTCGGGTGCGGACCTGGGTGCAGGCCGAAGTGGAGATGCAGGAAAATGGAGATGAGAAGAACTAAGAAGCTGGCTGGTTCTTCGAGGGTGGTGACTTAGTGATCCCTGGGGTAAGAAATGCACTGGCCCAGCTATGCGCTTCCTGGTACTGTTGGCTCCACGGGCAGCCAGAAGACATTCTCCGGTGTAGGCAGTGGAAAAAGAGGCCAAGAGGAGATGGCACCCAGGAGGCTGCTATGACTAGCGCCTCCACCTGGGCAGTGGATATACCGACGGTTCCAATATCATTCATGTGTTATTGAAAATATCAGATGTGTGCACTTTCCTGCATCTCTGTTATATTCCAATCAAAAATGAAACGAGGAAGAAAAAAAAAAAAAAAACAGGGCCTGAGCAGAAGAGCAGAGATCTGGCTGGTTTAAACCTTTGCAGACTTGCCTTCTACGGGAGTGGACAGCAGAGGAAATATTTCATGGATAGTGGGACCCTCAAAACAAAAGTCAGGGTTGTAACGATGTGGGTGCCCTCCTAATTTGGGGTATGGCAACCCACTCCAGTATTCTTGCCTGGAAAATCCATGGACAGAGGAGCCTAGAGGGCTACAGCCCATGGGGTTGTGAAGAGTCAGACACGACTTAGCAAGTAAACAAACAACACCTCTATCACTGTGGTCAGTACTCATGGAGTGGAAAACATGCTACCACAGAGACAGACTCATTCCAGCCCTCCTTCCTGGGAAAACTTGTTAGGATGAGAAGTTGGCAAGAATGCCCCAAGCAGTCCAAAGGTGTGTGACATCAGGTCCTTAGACCAGCTAGGAGGGAAAAGGGGGTCCAGAATTCCAGACAATGGAATTCCATGTAAATACAGGCAGACCTGGGAAGATGCTGGTGACACAGGGTCACACAGACATAAATATATATGTTTCAAGAGAGGACAGAATCAGATTACATATATGTTATAGAATTTAAGTTACATTTCTGTATTTTTCATGTTTTTAGGTCTGTACAACTATATATCCAGCTATTAATAGTATTTCCCTCCATTGGATAGAAGGACTTGGACTTTCTCTGTAGTGTTTGAATTTTTCATACTCTTTTACCATTAGGGGGAAATGCATAAATGTAATTTCATTTTGAAAGGAAAAAATGGCAAAGCCAGTGGGAATCATGGGAGTAATAAGTCCGCCTTTCCAGTGGCCTCATTCCCTGAGCTAGGCTTGTGGGTGAAGTCTTCCCCAGATTCTTCCCATTTATGAGCAGCACAGCTGAAGTCCCTGCCTGTGAGTCTAGGGAATTCCCATCTGCTTCCCCAGGAAGCACTGCCCTTGATCTCACCATTTTACAGATGGAGGTGCAGAACTGCAGGTCCAGAGGAGATTTGGGGGGTTGCCATTGTGGGAGATGGGGGTGAGTTTATTGACCGCCTGTTGGATGCCCACCCTGTGCAGGACACTGCCACACAGGACTTCTGCCAAGTTGCACCTTGTCGTTTTCCTGATGAGAAAACCCTTTGTGAGCAATTTGCCTTGCCTAAAGAAAGTCTCTCGGGGGAGAGTGTGGAAATGACTGTCCACCCCGTGATGTGGCCACACTCTTTGTGTCTAGCCCAGGGTCCGGAACAGCAGAGGGCCCACGGCCGTGTTGAGAGAGAAATGAAATCTACAGCCAAGGAGAGGCAGGCGAATGTATACACACACCAGGGAAGGAGGTCACTTTGGGTGTTGGTTACATTTTTTCCCCGGGGACAATTAAAATAAGGCAGATTGTCTGTGCCAGAGTTCCTTTGAACCAGAAATTACAATCTTTGCTTGAAGAGACAAGAGGATTCCAAAACAGCTTAAATGTCCTCCTTTTCTCCTTTTACTGCAAAGCTCCAATGAACTCCAAGCCCAGGGGTATTCACTGCAACACAACAGATTAACCAAATAGGACTGGAGAATCATCAGGGATCTTTTCTTCCTTTAATTCAAGCCCCCATGTGAGGACAGGGCTGGGGAGGGGAGGGGAGTTCGGGGAGGAGGACACCTTTGCTAAGGCAGACACGGCTTTGCTGGGCAGAGCAATTATTCTAAAAACATCTGGAGCATGAAATTTTAAAATGCCCAAATGACAGTGGGTCGAGCTGGTGCTAAGGGTATTCTTTGTGAGATGCCACAGGAGGGGGCAGGAAGCTTTCCCAGGAGGTGAGATCTGTTCCCTTTCTCTACGTGTCCTGAAGCAGAGGCTTGGGATTTGAATCGGTCAGTGCAGGACTCTCCGTGTCCTTCTGATTCTCAAACAGGAAGGAATCCGGACATCACAGTGGATTGCTTATGCATCAGCCACATGGAAGGGTAGCCAGGTGTTTTTTTGCTTTATGTTTCTTTCATGGTGGCTCTGATGGTAAAGAATCTGCCTGCAATGCAGGAGACATGGATTCAATCCCTGGGTCAGGCAGGCCCCCCAGAGAAGAGAATAGCTACCCACTCCAGTATTCTTGCCTGGAGAATCCCATGGGCAGAGGAGCCTGGTAAGCTACAGTCCATAGGGTCGCAAAAGAGTAGGACATGACTGAGTGATTAACACTTTCACTTTCACAAATATAATGCATTCAACTGACATCTAAAAACAAAACAGCTGAAGAAAGACCTGACCTGTGATTCTTTCACCAACTCCTTATTCTGAAAGTTGTTAAGAGAAGAATTAAGCAACCCTCTGCTTTTCAGGAGTGGCAGTTTACACCTAATGATGATTTTTTAAGAAGTCTTCTTTACAGAAGAATGCCAGCTAAAAGACGTAGAAGGAGTGAAGAGATTTAAAAATAACCAGTTTGCAGCCCTAAATGCAATGATTCAGACAATGATTAATCAATGAGAGTTAAAGCCATTAGGAGTTAGAATAGAATGAAGAGTCATTTTTAGTTATGTGAAAGTGAGAAAATTTACTTCCCATCTGGTTCTTTCTTAGAAATTCACTAAGATGTAAACCCCCCAAATAAGGGAGTGGACATGACCCCCACAAAACATAGAGCAGAAAGGGTGGGGGGAAGTCAGAGAGATGGGCAAGCAGCTCAGACAGCAACAGAGGTTGGAAGGCTGGAGTCTGGAGGTGAGATTTAAGAGATCATATACCGCCCAGAATTTGGCCCAAAGGCAAGTAATTTAAAAACAAAAGAAAAGATCTTTTTACTCTAGGAAAATATAAAAGCAGCCTGATCAAGGAAGATACCATGATCACAACACACTAGTTGTCTCTGCAAGGAACAGTGTTTACGTAGGCACAACAGTGCAATCACTGTTTAATGATTTTCCACTTAAAAAATTTACCTAGAGTCAAGCAAGAAGACTCAGGACGAAAGAATACAACATACACATCTTCCACCTTGACGATGTGGACATTTAAGTACAGATAATGGAGCGGAAACGGGGTAGGAGATCTCTAGGGATGTTAACACCTTCATCTCACCAAATGAGGAGGCAGAAGACATTATTACTGACCTAACAAGAAACAGTTTTGGGAGTTCCCTGGTGGTCTAGTGGTTAGTCCTTTCGATGCTGATTGTCCCAGATTCAATCCATGGTCAGGGAACTGAGATCCCACAGCTGAATGATGCAGCCAAAAAAAAAACTGTAAGCATATTTCCGAAAGTGATAAATGTAACCCATAGAAACCATAAAGAGTGATAAAATCAATATTAGGCCATTGGAGAGAGATGGAGAGGTAGTGGAAGGGAACTCAGTCCCCATGTGTCAGGAGGTCAACAATGAATGTCCAAAATTGATCAGTATCTATTTTAAAATATGAAGTAACTTTCAAAAGAAATAGCTAAACATATTAATAAGATTCATCTTGGAAGAGTGGGGCTTGGTGGGAAGTATGAAGTAAGAAACAGTTTACAAACCTTTCTGTACAATTTGATTTTTTAATCAGGAACACATATTAACTCTCTTAAAAGATCTATATTAAAAATATAGGGAATCCCCTGGTGGTCCGGTGGTTAGGACTCCACTTTGACTGCCATGGGCCTGGGTTCAATCCCTGGTCAGGGAAATAAGATCCCACAAGGTACACAGTGTGGTCAAAGGGGAAAATACATGTATATATTTAAAAAGGGTGGATGAAGCCATTAATTTGGAAATTACTGTCATCCCATGCATAAGTATTTTATCAATTAAAAAAACATACTGACACAGAATTAACAGAATTGCAACTCAGCAATTATTATGGGAATTACTGACATCCATAATTATTGGGTCTTCCCACTCTTCAGTTGGTATGCCTCTTGAATTATTCATGCTTTTATATCTCTGAGTAAAACTTTTGTCCTCTGTTTATACATTGTTTCTGTGTTTTTCTTGGTTGAGTTTATCCCTAAGATTTTTATATTTGTGTTCCTATTTTGAATGGGATTTTTAAAGTAAAATCTATAAGTGATTATTGCTGACATAGAAAAATAATCAATTCTGCTGTTTTTAAATATGACCCTCATACTGTAATCTTATATTATCCTAAGTGGTTTTTCAGTTGAGTCTGTTGGGTTTTTTTTTTTAATAGGTGATAATTATATCATCTGTGAGTTATGATGAGCTCAGCCTTAATTCTGTTTATTCCTTTGCTCTATTTCCTCTATTTTGTAAGTTGTTAAGTAACAATAGCAATGTTGAGCATCCTTGTTTCCTCCCTGATGGTAATGGGAGCCCTTCTAATCATTCTACCCAAGTAAGTTTTGAGCTGGCTGTAATGGGAACGTAACAGTTCATAGTAGTCAAGGGGATGGGATTTCAGATCAGACTACCTGGGTCCTGGGTCAGATTGGATCCACTGTTTACTTAGTAGTGTGACCTTAATCAATTACTTACCCTCTCTACACCTGGGTTGTTTTTTGTTTTTTGACTATAAATGGTATAACAGTGTCTACTTCACTGAATGTGTGTGCATGCTCAGTCATTGTCGTGTCCAACTTTTTGCAACCCCATGGACTGCAGCCCGCCAGGCTTCTCTGTCCATGGGATTTTCCAGGCAAGAACACTGGAGTGGGTTGCCATTTCCTCCACCAGAGGATCTTCCCAACCCAGGGATCGAACCCGAGTCTCCAGCATTGGCAGGCAGATTCTTTACCACTGGAACCACCTGGGAAGCCCCTCATTGGGTAGCAGTGCTCATCAAATGAGATTTTATGTGTAAAGTGCCTATACAATGCATGAGCTGGTCTAGTTCATGGTACTTTCAAGAATCTAATATATAACACTTGTGCTATATCATCTTGTTAGATCTGGCCTTTTATTAGTACTTTAAGGTTATTTGGGGCCCAACTCTGCTCTTAGTTTTCATGGTTTCCATTGGTTCAGCAGTTTGAATCTTGCTTATTATTCCCTGGGAATATAGTGGAACTTTGAGGTGCTGTATCCATTTTACACAGGGAATCCTCACTGACACTCTAGTTGCCTGTGGATCTTGTCCTCTCTTCTTTGCATCTGATTGAGAAAAGAACATGGGTTTTAATATCAGACAGCCCTGCAGGGAGATCACAGCTCTGGGATCACTATGGAGTCCTAGACAGGGTCTTGGCATCTGTCGGTTTCCAGATCCTCATCTCTAAGTGGACTGAAAGTCTCCCTCATGGGGCTATTTTGAACATTAAAGATGAGCAAAAGCTCACACCTAGCCTGGCGCCTGGACCATCACACCCTCTTCATGGCTTTCTGTTCCTCCATCCAGGACCTCTTTGTCTACAATCTGAAGTAGTGAGTGGCCTGGGAAGGGGCGAGGAAGCAGAGCTCCCAGGGATGATGCCCAGCTCCACCCCAGGTGGATGTATCGACAATTCGATCTTTCCCGGCTCAGCTCTGGTGGGAGTCAGAGGCGCTGGCTCCCACACCTGGTACAGCAGCCAGGCATCTTGGGAGATGCCCCACCTCTGGAAGAACCATGAGAGGCCTCTCCCTTCAACAGCAGCAGCTCTGAAACCCTCCGCCGAGGGACTTGGTGTGCAGCACAGAGACACAGCTTCTTCCCCTGCAGAGATCAATTCTCCCTCAGCCAGAGCCTGCTCAACGCCCTTAGACCTTCCAGAAAGGCTCCCAGCAGCTCAATGCCAAATATTTATTAATATTTGGACAAGACAAAGGAATGCATCACCACGCAGCCGCATTGGCAAGCAGCAAAGAGACATTCGAATCGCTCTGAGTCACCCCAAGCAAATGCCACAAAACACAAAGGCCCTCCTGCTGCCTGTCTCAGTTGACAGAATACCAATTATCAGCATCTGTGGACTCATCCACTTGGCACCGTGTGATTCTCTGCTGTGTCCTGTTTGCCAAGCCATCTTCACCAAGGATGCAGAGAGGAGCACAGAGATTCTGAGCAACGGTGACGCTTCAGCCTCAAGTCCAGATTTTCACAAAAGCCATCCATGGGAGGTTTTCCTGAGTGGCATCTGGATCCATCAGACCCCTGTTATGTGTTCAGCATCATAGAGTTGGTTCTTTCTCCTGCCTTTCCTGTCTCTCTGGCTCCAGACGCTAACCCAAACCAGAGACCTGGTGACACCCTGGGGTCCCTCTCTGTCACCACACTATCCAGTTGGTCACCAAGCCCTGTTGATTTGATTTCCTAAATCAAACCCAAGTATCTCCATCTCTCTTCCCCTTCCTCATGACTGTTGGCTGAATTACTACACAGTCTTCTCCTTGGTCTCAGGGCTCCAGTCTCTCCCTCTTCAGTCCATTTTCCACAAAGCGGCTAAGTCGACTGTGGGTTTCCATGCCACCACTAAGGGCTTGCTGTTGGATGAGCCCCAAGTCCTTAGCATGGCATACAAGGCCCTGTGGGGCCCGCCACCACCCACCTCTCCCTGCCCTCCAGTGCACCCAGCGCCACACCCCAGCCAGGATGAACATGGTCTGGTTCTGTGATGCGCATCATCTTCTTCCCGACTGTTCCCACTGCCTCTGCCCACCTCCTCCTGGTTAGCTCCCTTTCCCCCTCAGACTCAGCTCCGATGTCCTGTCCTCAGGACACCTTTCTTGGTCCCACTCACACTGACTTTGCTGCCCTCCACCAAGCTCCACAGAGTGCTAGGCTCACATATCTAATAACACTTATTGGATGTCCTTGGCCACATCTCATTGTCCCTAGTTAGACTGTGAGCTCCACACTGACCTTTAACACTGGGTTCTGCAATAGTGGATGCTCAATGAACATTTCCTGAAAATATTAATTCATTCTTCAAAGCAAGGCACTGGTGAAGCACCCAGCTACTACCACCCATTTGAAGAATACATTACTGTTGACAGAGCACATCCACTGCCTTTTTTCACATGAGGCACAAAATAACCAACAAGGGGAAAGAAGAGGGAAGATGGTACAACTTCCATTTTGTAGGTAAGAGCAGTCATACTCCTTGATTCAAAAATTGAAACTCAAGGAAATTGTCCAAGACCATTGATAAACATACCAGGGTGGAAGTAATGATGGTGGTAATGGTGCCAAAGGTGGCTACTGATTATTCAGCAACAACTACAGGCTCTGGGTAAGTCCCTCACAGGTAGAATTTTGTTTATTCTTCTGATCCCTAGTCCAGTGTTCTTACTACAAGCCTACTGAGTTTGTTTCAGTCATCCAGAAACATTTTTTGGAATGACAAACATCATAAGGATCTTTTTCTGAATATAATTCACCCATTGCCACAGTGTCAAGTGTCTACCCATAGTTCCATTTCAAGTTAAAAATATAGAAGTTCCACGTTAAGATAGAATAGTAGCTCACAGATCCATTTCTCCCACTGTAGCATAGCACACACCAGGCCAGCTACTTAGTTAGCTTTAGTTGGTAGCCTGTTAGGCCCCAAAAGACGAGGACAAAGGAGTTGGTGGTGAGCCACGGCAGTGCTGCAAGGGTGAGGGGAGAGGCCCAGTCTGGAGACATAATGGTCATGACAGATTCTATCATCTTTAAGGTCAACTGAGCCCGTAAATAAGAGGTGAGAGGACACCAGAAACTGGGCACATCACAGCCTTCCTCGCTCTAAAGAGTAGTTTGTTCCTTCTCCTCCTCTGGAATAGAGAAGGAAAGCCTGGAGCAACTGCAACCATATTAGCACCATGAGGGAAGCCCATCTGTGGATGAAGCCCACATAGAGAAAGATCTAGCCAGAGTTATCTCAGAGACACAGTACCAGAGCCACCATGATGATACTTACCTTCCTCTCTGATACTCATCTCTTCTGGACTGTTGTCCGAGAGTGTGAGGCAACACATTTCCTGATGACTTAAGTTAGATGGAGACCTGATTAAGGTATTTGCTGCAGAAAGCATTCTAACAGATATAATCCCTTTACTAAGTCAAGAATTGGGAATGTCATGGAGTCCCAAACATGTGAGAAACATAATGAAACCTTTGCATCTTGGTTAAAGACATAGACTCAAACTGTATTCAAATCCCAGCTATGATGTTCACCAGCTCTACTGCTGGACACATTGCTTAACCTTTTGAAATTTCAACTGTTTCATTTGAGAAATAGGAATAATAAGTCTTACCTTGTTGCATGGTTTGGAAGATTAAATGAGATAATGCACAAAAAAGAAGTTCATACTGTGCCTGGTGCATAGTAACAATAGTAAGAGTTGTAGAAGGTGAGTGGTAGAGATGGTGGAGAATAGGAATAATTATTCCATGTAGGTAAAGTGCCCCATGAGACCTCCAAAGTCATCCCCTACATGGCTCTGCCCCAGAGGTGCTGATGGAATTTAGAGTGTCTGTGACTCAGAGTTGGGGCTCATTGCACCTAACTGTTGAAAATTCAGCTCTTTGCAAATAGATATTAATCTCCAATGAAATATTGGAGAGCTTTAATTAAGGTGATCGAGCTGATTAATGATTCCCTCCAGGCGAATGCTGAGGCATCCAGAAGTGAAGCAAGGGCTTTCTGAATCACAGGCAGAGCGAATCCATCCACCGATTTACAATTTACTCTTCTCAGGCTGTGGGCTCTCAAGGCTGTACCCCAATCCCGGATTCCCGTGGCTACTTTCACAGAGGTAAACACTCCTGCCCATCAAAAGGAAAGACTGGGTCACTAAGCCTGGGTTGGGCTTTTTTTAATTCTACTCTTAATACTTCTCTGCAAGAATTGAGTACACCAAGATGAGCAGTGGCTGTGGAGCTTTGGGGTAAGAAACCCCAGATTCTTGCTCCATTCCACTGCTAACTTGAATTAGATAAAGGCCCAAGACATACATCGTACTTCTATTGAAGGGGCACAGGTTTGATCCCTCAGTGAGGAACTAAAGGTAGGTAATGGTTCAGATGGTAAAGAATCCACCTGCAATGCAGGGGACCCAGGTTTGATCCCTGGATTGGGAAGATCCCCTGGAGGAGGAAATGGCAATCCACTCTAGTATTCTCACCTGGGAAATCCCTCGGACAGAGGAGCCTCGAGTGGCTACGGTCCATGGGGTCGCAAAGAGTTGGACACAACTGAGCAACTAACACTTTCACTACTTCTGCTTTTGGGGAACTAAAACCCCACAAGCTGCACGTGGCCAAATAAATAAATAATTTTTAAATCCGTGGGAATATTTATTTCATATTCTGTATGGATCTGATAAGTCTGACGTCTGAAGTTTTATTGCATCTTTTTCTAAAGTATAGTATGATGACATTGTGATTTGTAAGAAATACATTTATTTAGCTTTTATCCCTTCCTAGCACAGAATTCCTAAAACCCTTTGAATGTCCTCAGTGATAAGAATTAGCTTCTAGTATCTTTTGTTGTTATTTAACAAGTCCCTTTCAACCAAACCCAAGTTTCTGTTAATGAAATGACTTTTAGAAAGCCCTGAGGATGGGAGCAGGGTGCCAGAGGAACCAGGAGACCAAAAGGTTGGCGTTTTCATTTATATCCCCTTTCCTCCCCTCCTGACCTCCAACCTCCAGGGAGGGGAGAGGAATTGAATTAGTTGCCAACGGGCATGATTTAGTCAATCGTGACTATGCAACAAGGCCGCAATAGCAAACCCTCACAAGGGCTTCCCTGGTGGCTCAGTGGTAAAGAATCTGCCTGCTAAGGCAGGAGATCCAGGTTTGATCCCTGGTGGGGAAGTTCCCACATGTCACGGAGCAACTAAGCCCATGGGCCACAACTGTCCAGCCTGTGTTCTAGAGCCCATGCACCACAACTTCTGAAGCCCATGCACCCTAGAGCCCAGGCTCCACAGGAAGAGAAGCCACCGCAATGAGGTGCTCACGCAGCGCAGCAAAGAGTAGCCCCTGCCCACCACAACTAAAGAAAGCCCACACAGCAACAAAGACCCAGCACAACCAAAAATAAATAAATGATTTTAGAAAGAAAGAAAGAAAAGAAAACCCTCACCAAAGGAGCAGGAGAGCGCTTCTGGGATGGTGAACACATGGAGGTTCTGGAAGGTGGTGCCCCTGGAGAGGGCATGGATATACCACGCCCCTCACCATACACCTGACCCTACGCATCCCTTCCATCTTGCTGTTGCTGAGTCCTATTCTTTGGTAATAAACCAGTGATGGCGTAAGTAGCCTGTTCTCCTGAGTTCTGTTCTCCTGAGTTCTCCTGAGCCACTCTAACACCTGAAGCCAAGGAGGGGGTTGTGGGAACCTCCAATTCATAGTCCAACTGTCGGAAGCACAGGGGACAGCCTGCACTTGTGTTTGGCAGCTGAATGGGGCCAGTCTTGTGGGACTGAGCCCTTCACTTGTGGGATCTGATGCTGTCTCCAAGTAACAGGGTTAGAATTGAGTAAAACTGTAGGACACCCAGGTGGTGTTAGAGAATTGCTCAGTAGAGGGCGGGGGGGGGGACTCACATTTGATGACCAGAAGTGAAATACTGAGAGCACTGACAGTACAGAGAAACAGAAGACGTTTTCCTGGACAGTGGTATCTACTGACTGTCTCAAGCTGCCTTGTTCCCTGCTAAGTTTTATAATATATGTGTGTGTGAGCCCTTAATCATTAGAATTCCATCAGAGGGACTTCTCTGAGTTTAGAAAGGATCTCCATTTGCTTCTTCAAAGTATTGGGAGGGATGGCCATCCTGGGCCCACATTAAATTAAAATTCTCAGCTCATTTATTCAAATCTTGCAAATAACCAATCCCTCCCAAAGGCCAGCCTGAGTCCATAGATTCCCAGAGGGTACTTTTCTCCTCTTACTCAGAATCAAAATGATGCTGAGACAGATGCGTTTCCTTGCATTTTTCCTTGGCAAGGAGGGTTTTTCCTGGTTTACTTTTTTACTGGTACTTCCCTGGTGGTCCAGCGGCTAAGACTCCACACTCCCAATGCAGTGGGGCCCAGGTTCGATCCCTGGTTGGGGAACTAGATCCCATGGCCACAACTCAGAGTTTGCCTGCCACAACTAAAGGTCCCATGAGCTGCAACTCAAGCTAAGACTCGGCACAGACAAATAATTTTTTTTAAAGTGTAGCCCTTTGTGAATCCTAATTCTGTATCGAGTGGAGAGAAGACCCTCTGACTCTTTTCAGGCCTGAAGTCTCATCCACCTGATGTCTGTGGCTGCAGGGGCCTCCAGACAGCCAGCAATGTCAACTGTCACTCACAGCCCTGCGCTCCCTCCCACATCCACTTCGTCCCTGGTCTCTGATGACTTCCTTCATTTTCTTACAAGGTCATCCATGCTTGTAAAATTGTGTTTCTTACATAAGCATTTTTATCTAGTATTTTCAGTTGTTTCATAAGAGAAGGGTTTTAGAATTTCTAATCTTCCATTTTGCCAGAAACAGAAATCTCATCTTTTTCTGAACTCACAGTTCTTAGTAAAGATGATAAAGCATCACGTACAGCCCACAGCAGGCAAACTAGCAAGATTGTTTACCTCTTGAAACGGAATAAGAGGTTGGATATTATCCACATTACAGTGTCTTGGGAATAATATTGCTCTAGAGGGCTTCGTCCATAAACACCTGCGGGAAAACCACCTCATTAGGGAAAGATTCCATAAACGACATTCCTGGGAGAATTTTCTCCTTGGAACAGTGACAAGAACTTGCACCCAACTGTCAGGGGGAGATTTCTCTATATACTCTATTGGAGATAAATAAAGATGCTCAAAAAGCAATGTAATGATAGTCATTGTTACAACAGTTTGAAGTTTCTTAAAGGACATTGTTTAACAAAGTCCTTTTACGATATTTATTATGTGCTCTTCTTGACGGATGTTCCAAAAAGGGCTGAGGGTTAAGGAGCTATAGGTGGGAGCACTAGGGCACCTCTTCTGGGGTCAGAAACCCCTCACCAACAGTAAATGAAGCCTTTTTGAGGAAGGCTTTGACAAGCCACCTGGAATCCAAAAAGCTCCACCTTCTCCCTTCCCTAGGTTTAGCTGCATCATGTACAATGAGCTCTATCTATGAGACTGGGACCCTTTCGGGGTCACTGATATCTGCTAACCTCAGAGTCCCCATGGTCCTGACCACCCAGTATATCAGCAGAAGTCCATCAGAGTTCAGGTTCAGCACCCTCTCACTCCCAATAACAGCCTATCCTCCAGGCTCTTACAGCAGAAGTGGGTGGTCGGGAAACATCATCCAACAGGGAATGCTGTGAACCTCCCCCAACCCCACCATGATCCCACCCACCATTGGAGGACTTCTCAAACTGCAGGCCCTCCACAGCCTCAACGCCTCTGGTGCAGGGACAGTGGCCTTGTTGGATGAAAATCTAGCTGAAGGCCTCCACTGTTGCTCTTTCTGAGTAGGGCAAAAGCAGAGGAACAAGTTTGGGTTGAATCAGGATTTGCAAGGTTGCTGAGAATGATCTATGATGGTGCACGTTCCACATGGCATGGAATTTTTATTTTTTTAATTGAAGTATGCCTGTATGCTAAGTCACTTCAGTTGTGTCTGACTCTTTGCGACTCTATGGACTGTAGGCCACCAGGCTCCTCTATCCATGGGATTCTCCACGTGAGAATACTGGAGTGGGTTGTCATGCCCTCCTCCAGAGGATCTTCCTGACCCAGAGATCAAATCCGCATCTCTTATGTCTCCCGCATTGGCAGGTGGGTTCTTTACCACTAGCGCCACCTGGGAAGCTCACACTGAAGTATAGTTGATTTATGATGTGTTAGTTTCTGGTGTACATCAAAGTGATTCAGTTACACATATTCTTTTCCACTGTGGTTTATCACAGGGTAGTGAATATAGTTCCCTGTGCTGTACAGTAGGACCTTGTCGTTTATCCATTCAATATATAATAGCTTGCATATACTAATCCCAAACTCCCAACCCATCCCTCCCCCTAACACACTCCCCCTTGACAACCACAAGTCTGTTCTCCATGTCTGTGAGTCAGTTTCTGTTTTGTATATAGATTCATTTTGTGTCATATTTTAGATTTCACATATAAGTGATATCATATGGGTATTGTCTTTCTTTTTCTGACTTACTTTGCTTAATCTGATCATCTCTAGGTCCATCCATGTTGCTGTAAATGGCATTATTTCATTCTTTTTTATGGCTGAGTAGTAGTCCATTATACATATACACCACATCTTCTTTGTCCATTCATCCGTTGATGAACATGTAGGTTGCTTCCATGTCTTGGCTATTGTGAATATTGCTGTTATGAACAATGAGGTACATGTATCTTTTTGAATTAAAGTTTTCTCCACATATATGCCCAGGAGTAATCAGGATTGTTGGATCACATGGTAACTATTTTTAGCTTTTTTAGGTTCTTTATTCCTTCAATGCTCTGATTCTTGACATCAAAAATGAGACATTCATTTATCTTGTTTTCTTCAAAATCTTCACTTCTTCTCAATCCTGCCCAGTATAATAAAATCTCGGGGAATTTTTGCCCTTTTTCCTGATACTCTGACATGATCCAGAGGTGGATACAATCCAAAGCATGATTATAAATGATCATTTAAAAATTTGATGTTCAGTTCTTTTTTACTTTCTAAAATCGGAATTCCAGTTTTGAAAAGAACACAAATATTGCAAAAAGTGAGGCATATACAAAACTAGTAAGCAAACCAACAGATACACACTACTATACATAAAATAGAAAAATAAAAAAGATTACTCTATAGCACAGGGAACTATATTCAGTATCTTATAATAACCTATAGTGGAAAAGAATCTGAAAACATGTATACACAAACACACATCAGTTCAGTTCAGTCACTCAGTCGTGCCCAACTCTTTGCAACCCCATGGACTGCAGCACGCCCCTCCCTGTCCATCATCAAATCCTGGAGTTTACTCAAACTCATGTCCATTGAGTCAGTGATGCCATCCAACTATCTCATCCTCTGTCATCCCCTTCTCCTCCCGTCTTCAATCTTTCCCAGGATCAGGGTCTTTTCCAATGAGTCAGCTCTTCGCATGAGGTGGCCAAAGTATTGGAGTTTCAGCTTCAGCATCAGTCCTTCCAATGAACACCCAGGACTGATCTCTTTTAGGATGGACTGGTTGGATCTCCTAGGTTCAATGGGATTTCCCTGGTAGTCCAGTGGTTAAAACTCTGGGTTTCCAAAGCCCAGGGAGTGGGTTCAGTCCTTGAAAAGGAACTAAGATCCTACATGCCACACAGCCAAAAATAAATAAATAGCTAAATTCTAGTAGGTTCAATGAGACAAAATGGCTCAATGTAGTCTTATGGCTGCACCACCCCTTTTATTGGGTTTGGCCTGAATGGAACCTGCCTTGGAACCCAGGACAGTTTCTGAAAATAAATAGTGCTTAGGGAAGGTCTAAATCTTTGAGGGGTATAACTACAAAGAGCCTCTAAAGGTTTGTGGCAGGGTGAAAAGACTTCTTTTACATCAGTCCTACTCTCTCACCACCCCATTCAACCTACCATGAGGAAAACCTTGGAGTTACAGAACACTTATCTGGCGCTGAGACCCCACGTTGTCAGTTAATTCCAGAAATCTCCAGAGAGCAACTTGGAACAAGAAGGGATGGAATCCTAAGAATAGAATTGTAATAGACAAGAAATAACGGCAGCATTTTGTTTATGTGAGGAATAGTCATTTGTTCATATAAAACTGGAGGAAATGAAGTCTCACTGTGGGGAAGTATATTTGTTCTTAAGCTGCCTTAGAAGGAAGCAAGCAACAACCCAAGTTGAAACCCTTCCCCCGCTAACATTCTGTATTAGTCAGAGAAACAGAAGCAGCAGGGTGGGTCTGTGTGTACAGAGGGACAGATTTGAGAAATTAGGTCGTGCATATATTAATATATACAATGGACTATTACTCAGCCACTAAAAGGAATGAAATAGGGTCATTTGTAGACACACGGATGGACCTAGAGTCTGTCACACAGAATGAAGTAAGTCAGAGAGAGAAAAACAAACATCATGTATTAATGCATATATATGGAATCGAGAAAAATGGCACAGATGAACCTATTTCCAAGGCAGGAATAGAGATGCAGACGTAAAGAACAGACAAGTGGACATGGTGGGGGAAGGGGAGAGTGAGACGAATTGCGAAATTAGGATTGACATGTGTGAAATAAATAGCTAGTGGGAACTTTCTATAAAGCACAGGGAGCTCTGCTCGGCGCTCCATGATGACCTAGAGGGATGAGACGAGGGTTGGGGGAGGAGTTGGGAGGGAAGTCCAAGAGGGAAGGGATGTATGTATCCATATGGCTGATTCACGTCATTGTTCAGCAGAAACTAACACAACATTGTAAAGCAATTATATTCCAATAATAAAAAAGAAATTGGTTCGTGCAATTGTGGAGGCTTGGAAAGCCCAGAATCTGCAGGGCGGGCCGGCAGGCTGGAGACCCAGGGAAGAGCTGCAGTCAGTCCAGACGTGGTCAGCTGACAGGAATCCCTCTCCCCAGGGAGCTCAGCCTTCTTCTATCCAGGTCAACATTACCACTTCCATTCTTCTGCCCTACCACATGGTTCACGAAGAACTAGACCGCATTCCCATCTTTGACAGAGCCAAAGGACCTGGTAGAAGCAAAAGTCCTTGCTGACAGCGAGCAGACGTCTGAGACTAGAGTGCTGGGGGTGGGTCATCAGGGGATGAGGCACCCAGAGAACAACAGGACATGTGGCTCTAAGGGGGACATAGCCCCCTCATAAACCTAGCAGTGAGGGCACATGCATGAGTGGCCTCTGGACAAAGAGCACACCACCCAATACACACTATGTTTTACATTTATGGGATCACACTCTGTGTGTGGCTCTATAACCACCCAGTCAAAAGTCATCTAGATCAGTTGACAGCTAGCCAAACCCTCAGACATGCGAGTGAGCCCAGCTAACATCAGCACAGCCACGCAGCCAACCACCCCAGAGGCAGAGCAACAAATGCTCAGTGTGATAGGGGTCACCGCAGTTCCGTGGCTGTGATGCTCATGATGCCGCATTTTCTGGCAACAGATAACTGATACACCTACTTTCCAAGTCAAGGGATGGGCTGACAGATCAAACACTGACAGGGAAAGGCAGGCACTCCTATAATCCAGTGAGGGCTGAGTGGAGTTTATATTAACCTGGGAACCACACGCCCATCTAACATGGACAGCTGGACTCAGTCCCAGCCAGTCACCCCAGCTGGAAATGTTGATTTGGTGCAGCTACATTAACTTTTTAAGAAAGAAGGAGATTCAGGTTTTTATGAAATGCATTGTTTTATATGTTACCAATACATTGTCTTTTCCTCCAAAAAGTTGGGCAATAATAACAGAAATGCAAATTATACTGAGATACAATTTCTCACCTCTCCAAAAGATGAGCAAAAATGGAAAAGTTGAACAGTGCACTCAGTTGATGAGGCTTTGGAAGAACCAGCACCTTTACACACTGCTAGAAGGAACGTAAATGGAATAACCACTACAGAAGAGAATTTGAAGATATTTAGCGAGATTACACGGAGAAGGCGATGGCATCCCACTCCAGTACTCTTGCCTGGAAAATCCCATGGATGGAGGAGCCTGGTAGGCTGCAGTCCATGAGGTCGCTAAGAGTTGGACACGACTGAACGACTTCACTCTCACTTTTCACTTTCATGCATTGGAGAAGGAAATGGCAACCCACTCCAGTGTTCTTTCCTGGAGAACCCCAGGGACGGGGGAGCCTGGTGGGCTGCCGTCTGTGGGGTCGCACAGAGTCGGACACAACTGAAGCGACTTAGCAGCAGCAGCAGCAGCAGCAGCAAGATTACATATTCATTTACTCTTTGAACTAATAATCATACTTCTTGGAATCTATTTCAAATATATACTGGCAAAACTATAAAAAAGATATATGGGGCTTCCCTGGTGGCTCAGTGGTAAAGAATCCACCTACCAATGCAGGGAACGCAGGTTTGATCCCTGGTCTGGGAGGATCCCACACACCGCAGGACAGCTAAGCCTATGTGCCACAGCTACTGAACCAGCATTCTAGAGCTGGGAGCTGCAACCACTGAAGCCCATGCACCCCAGAGCCCATGCTCTGCAACAAGAGGAACCACTGCAATGAGAAGTCTGCACGCCGTAACTAGAGAGTAGCCCCTGCTCAGCGCAACTAGAGAAAGCCCCTGCGCAGCGACAAAGAACCAGTGAAGCCCAAATAAATAAATCTTAAAAAAATCCCAGTGCAGTTGTAGATATTAAATTTACATTATTAAAAAGTAATATTAAAAAGAGAGAGAGATGTCCAAGGACACAAATTATAATAGCTAAGACAGAAAACAACTAAAATGCCACAGCCTGGGACTGGTTGAATAAATTATGTACATCCTTAGGATAGAGTAATAGAGTAATATATAACTATACTGTAATAATGAGGAATGTTTCCATCTCCTACTATGGAGTAATTTCCAAGATACCTTGTTAAAGTGATTTTTAAGTGCAGAAAAATGCCATATTCTACTATGTCTATAATAAAGGAAGATATATATATATATATATATATATAAATATATTCAGATTTAATTCCATTTTTCCATGGACAAATATAACTGCAAAAAGGTTTTTAGAGTTCTCTATATGATAAGGAAAGGTACAGAGTAAATGAGACAGGGATGGATAGAAGCTAGATTTACTTACACATATTTTGCTTTTTAGATATGTCTTTGATGCTGTGTAATTCTTTTACATCTATTAAGACAACATTAAATTTTAAAATATGAATCCCAAAACATAAAAAATGAAATAAATGAACCTAACTGTGTATCCATTTTGGCAGCAAAACTACACAGAGATAAGCTATAAGCATTTGACTGCACACTCCCAGTGGGATGCATCCTAAGTACAAAAAGGACTGTAGATGGTACTGATGAACCTATTTGCAGGGCAGCAGTGGACACACAGACAGAGAACAGAATTGTGGACACAGTGGGGGAAGGAGCGGGTGGGACAAATTGAGAGAGTAGCATAGAAACATATACATAACCATATGTCAAACAGAGCCAGTGGGAATTTGGTGTATGATTCAGGGAGCTCAAATCAGGTGCTCTGTGACAACCTACAAGGTTGGGATGGGTGGGAGGTGGGAGGAAGGTTCAAGAGAGAGGGGACATATGTATGCCTGTGGCTGACTCATGTTGATGTAGGGCAGAGACCAATACAATATTGTAAAGCAGTTATCCACCAATGGAACAGAAATTTTGAAAAACAGCAACAAAGTAAGTGTTGTCAGTAACGATATTACTGTGGTTCTGCCGTTTTAGACCTGTCATATGGGTAATGCAATATCAGATAAAACTATTGAATAATCATATGATATTTTATCATTCATGTTGTTTTTGAGAACAAAGATTCTGGGTGTGGGAAGAAGGAAATGCAACTATTGGAAGAACTGAGTAAAAACCATATAATCCAGAAACTGAAAGTAAGCCTTGGTTCAAATTCATCCTGTGTTTCATGACTGATGAGATAGGCAGACAGATACATAGACAGACAGGCGCTTCCTGTGCTTCCCAGTTCTGCCCACTGGAAACAGGGACAGTGCTGACGGCAGTGAGCGCCCGCCGCACTCATGTCAGGGTCTCCATGGACCATTGATCATGAAAAGGAACCAGTGCTGCATGGAGAAATAGCTAATTCTGGGCCTGGAACAGGAAATAAGTAAGAGGATCCTAAATATCAAATTGTATCAGAAAGAAAATTATCAAAGCCTACTGGGGTTATGCCAACTTGAAAAAACTCCCACTGGCCAAAGATGGGATGATCTGAGCATGGGTAATAATAATATTAAAGATAAATAATAAAATGAATCATAATAATCTTTGCAAATGGATTCAAACATGTCAGCTATGATTAAATCCATGGATTCATAATGATGCTTTAATAAGACAATTGGGAAAATGTGAATTTTGATGGCTATTCCATAATGTTAAGGAATCTAAGAGCAAAGATGGTAATTGAGGTTATGTTTTTAAGAGTTCTTATATTTTGGAGATGCATACAGCCAATCCTTAATATTCACAGGTTCTATATTTGTGGATTTCTGTACTCACTAAAATTTACTAGTAACCTCAAAATCAATACCCTCAGTGTTTTTGTGATCATTCACAGACGTGTGAAGAATGGCAAAAGCCTTGAGTCACCTGCCCTGCATATTCCTAGATGAGGCTGATCAAGGGGAACTCTGACCTCTTTATTCATCCTTCGGACTATACACAAATGCCCTTTCTGTGGTCTATTTAATGTCACTCTGTTCACACTTTTGTGCCACTTTTTGTTGGTAATTTCACTGATTAGGATGGCTACGGAGTTATGTCCTGAAGTACAATCTAGTGTTCCTAAGAGCAAGAAAGCTGTGATGCATTTTATGGAGAAAACACATCTGTTAGATAAACTTTGTTCAGGCATGAGTTATGATACTGTTGGCTGTGAGTTCAGTACTAATGAATCAATAATGCATATTAAATAATTTATCTCCAAACAAAGCACACACAAAAGAAATCTATGAATTTACTGGTTGACAAAACTGGCTCACAGAAACCTACTCCTGTATTTTCCCTGAGAGTAAGTGTTCTATATTCCCTACTTCAGTGTTCATAGTGACTTTATGGAACCTAACTATCACAGATAACAAGAATAGACTCTACTAAAACAGTTGCAGGTTATATGGAGCAAAAATACTGTGCAACATGAATAGAATGTGTCTGCTGGCCTGGATTTGGCTCACAGGATCGATCCACTTTTCAGATGCTGGTCTGTTTCACTCTCTTGAACTACTGCACGGGACAGAAATATTTTCAATCACATTCCCCTATTGATGGACATTTGAGTTGCTTTTGGTTTTGCACTCAAGATCAGTGCTGCAGTGAACATCTGCACATGTGCAACAGTTTCTTGTTGAGAAGATGTAGAGAACTGTAATTGCTGAATCACAGGGTATGCACATTTCACACGTTAACAGATGCTGCCAAACTGTCTCCAAAGTGGCTGTGCCAATTAATACTCCCACCAACAGTGTGTGCGAGTCTGGATTTCCCACCCTCTTGCCAACTCTTAATTCCACAAGTATTTTTGGAATCTGGATCCTGTATGAGGCACTAATGAGGTGATGGGGTGGAGAGGAAGCAAAGGAAGATGTGAGCTCCATAAGACATGGCGTCACAGCCCAAAGACAGGGCGCTCATCCCCTCCAGAGAGTCAACAGAGATACAAAGGACCGGATGGCGGGAATAAACAGCAAGCAGAGGATTTTCCAACCTCATCCAGGGCCTCACTTCTCTTAAACAAGACTCCATAAAAATGAACTAATTAGCTTTGGAGTGCTAATGTGTGTTATGTCTAGCCCAAGACTGCGTCAAGGGCAAATCTGTTTTGTTTTTAAAGTAAATTACATTTTTTCTTATTATATATGGATATCTACTATTTGGCTATGTGTATCTAAAAATAAAGGGGGGATGGAGAATCCTTTAAACATGCATGCTACCTAGCCAAGTAATTCTTTTCTGCGTTTATCTTGGGGAAATTATTTGAAAAATTGCAAAAATTTAAGTGCAAGGATGTTCACTCATCGTATTGTTTAATATCCTCCCAAGATACAAACTGGGCTTCCCTGGTGACTCAGTGGTAAAGAATCAGCCCGCTAATAAGGGGGACATGTGATCAATCCTTGGGTTGGGAAGATCCCCTAGAGAAGGAAATGGCAACCCACTCCAGTATTCTTGCCTGGGAAGATCTCATGGAGCCTGGTGGGCTATAGTCCATGGGGTCGCAAAGATGATGGATATGACTGAACAAATAAACGAAAACAAAGATATAAACTATTCAACTGTTCAAAAACAGAGAATTCAATAGTTAAATATATCAAACACTTTTGAACTGTCAGTTCAATCAAGTGTTAAATGGACCTGTTAGGAACTATTATGCAGCCAATAGAAATGATTTCTTTGCCGGCATGGAAAGACATTGGGAAAATACTATTGTTTTGTTTTGCTTTTAAAAAAGCCACCAACATGCACCCATTTGTTCATTCACTCACCAACTGTGTGCTGAGCACCTACTGTGTGCCAGGCTGGGTGCTGAACACGAAGTCATAATACATGCAGGCAGAGTCCTTGCTCTTGGGAGACAAGCTGTCTGGTTCTTCCCGCCTGCATTGTGAACTACACAGATTGGCGTCTCCAGCCTGGTCTGAACACATGACGAATTCTTTGCTATTAAGCTCTTTGTCATTTCATGAGCACTGGTGGTTTGCTTGTAATTCTTGCACAGTATATATAACTGTGCCCCGCTCGCTTAAAGTTTCTCCTCTCCAATATCAAGGTACTTGAACTCGAAGGAAGATGGGTTATCTTAACCACAGAACCAGAAGAGCACACACCCCTTTTCAGAGACCATTCTCTGAGGGCGCACGCGTGCTAAGCTGCTTCAATCAAGTCTGACTCTTTGCAATCCCATGCATGGACTGTAGTCCACTAGACTCCTCTGTCAATGGGATTCTCCAGGCAAGAATTCTGGAGTGGATTGCCGTGCCCTCCTCCAGGGGATCTTCCCAACCCAGGGATCAAACCCAAGTCTCTTACATCTCCTGCACTGGCAGGCAGGTTCTTTACCACTAATACCACCTGGGAAGCTCATTCTCTGAGAGAAAGCATCTAAAATAGTGACAATACCATGGCTGAGAGGTGAAAACAGTCCAGGCTCAGAATTTCTATCTTGATTTCTCGTCACCTGACTTAACATCTCCTCATCCCTGTATCTGTCCATCAGTGGTGGTGGTGGTGGGGGGTGTTCATGTTAAATGAATCCCAACCGCACAGGGCTAAGATGTTGCCTAGCATACAGTAGTTAATCTCCAGATATGAGCCGTCTTCTCACCTTCTATTTTCCCATCAAAGACTGGTTTCATCCACAGGAATCATGAGTATGAAAAGCAGATGCAGTATTTCAGATGTGATGTTTTTTTCTTTCTCTCTCATAACTTTGAGGAAAATGGTGGCCTGGCTTACCCACAGATTCTCTGAAAATGGGTCACCAACACTGTCTGATGGTAATGAGCAAGTCTACTCTAGAGGGACAGGTACATTCAAGGCTTCTCCCTTCTACAAACAGACATCGGCAGATTGACACAGGTAAGTGTCTGCCCTTGTTTACTCCCAAAACACAAGTCCCTGGTCCCTGCTTCTGATCTCCCAGTGTATGAGGCGCTGTGGGTAGGAGAAGGAGAAGGGGAGTGGATAAAGAAGACCTGACAGAGAACCACAGGGAGATGACTCAGGACTGGGCGATCAGGCCATTCCATCCACCTGGCCTCAGTGGTGGCTCAGAGACTGCAAGTCAGACCAGTAGTTCTCAGTTCTGAGATTTGCTTGGGGGACTTGCCTGGTGGTCCCCACTCGGAATGCAGGGAGCCTGGGTTCCATCCCTGGTTGGGGAACTAGATCTCACATGCCCCAACTAAAGAGCCCACATGCCACAGTGAAGATCAAAGATCCCACCTGCTACATCTAAGACCCAGCGCAGCCAAATAAATAAATAAGTAAATAAAAATAAGCTTTGCTTGGAGTTTCTTCTTTCTTCTAGGATGGTTTAGTTGGGAGAATATAAGCCTGCTGGAAACTAGCATGTTGAGAAATTCTGCCCGGGAAGCAAGCAGAACAAAGTAACGGGAGGAGAGAGAGCAAATTCTAATGAGCCTCTGGATCCTACCCTACCTGAAGCCAAACCTATGCCTGGGCTCCAGTTATACGAGGCTAAATCAATCTCTCTCTTTCAGTTGAGACACCTTCTAAAAGGATGCATATGCAAAGAGTTTATTTCACAATCATCCCAGAACACATCACTAGGAGACTGGGGAAGTAAGACAAGGAAAAGAAGATACATTACTGAGCAGGTAACTGCTAAAGGCCAACTTGAGCTCAGTCCCGTTCAGGCACCGTGGGAGACCTTGTGGAGTACACATTTCAGAGCCATCCTGCCCGAGGGGCAAGAGAGCTGAGGTGTTGACCCACCTCTCTTCCTGTTGCTATGTCAGGCTGCTCCTTGGAGGAGCTTGGTACCCTTCACTGCTGACCCACCATGAGAATGGGCAAAGCAGGCTCCTTGGGCAGCCATATGGCCTGGTAGTGGGCAGTCGAGATGTCTGCTCTATACCAAGGGGATATGGGCAGAATCCTCTTGTTTTGTTTCATATCCTTTTGGCACATGATGAGGGAGGACAGGTTAAGCTAGGCTTTCTGGCCCTTACGAAGGAAAATCATCCGGACTGATGCATGTAACTGGCTTCCCCGCTGGCTCAGCGGTAAAGAATCTGCCTGCCAATGCTGGAGACAAGGGTTCGATCCCTGCATTGGGAGGATCCCCTGGAGGAGGAAATTGACAACACACTCCAATATTCTTGCCTGGAAAATCCCATGGACGGAGGAGCCTGGTGGGCTAAAGTCCATGGGGTAGCAAAAAGTCAGACACAACTTACTGACTAAGCAACAACAATAGTGTATGTAACACTTCCACCCAGGTCAGAAATTGCCTTAGAATGTTCCTGGGATTTCTTCCTTGACCTCACTCCATCCCAGACAAGACATCAGTCTGGTTCCAGGAAGGACTCTTTCCAATGATCACTTTTGTGCCCTGCACCTATGGTGGTACAGCCAGCTTGATCACTGCGACCTCCCTGAGTGGGAGCAGTGGTCAGCCCTGTTCCTGTCTAAGTCAACCGGCCCTCCAGGAAACAGCCCCACTGCGATGGCTCCCTGGTCCAGGCCAGGCCCTGGGCTCGGGTGACCACACACAGCGACCACAGCGGGCAACCAGCGGGCCCAGCCGCACTTTGGCAGCTGCCCAGAGCAGCTGTCATGAGCTTATATCTTCAAAATGCCTCCAAAGAGACAAAAACCTCCCACCAAGAGCGCCAAGGAAACGCTGACCCGCTATGCTCTGAGGGGTAGGGGCCAGGAATCCGAGCTCATAGTTATATAACAGTCGTCTCTCCCACCACGGCGGGGTGGCTAGGGCAGAGAGACGAAGGTTCAGAATGTGTGCCTTCTCCTACAAGTTTGCTTCGAGGTGATAAATATTTCTTGTTTCTATTGCGAGCGAGATCTTTCTTTTCCATTATTTTTTTCTAAGTGGTTACTGTGGGAAATAGGAAAGCTATTGATTTTTGTACATTTATTTTGTGACTGGCTGCCTTACTGAACTCTCATTATTTCTAATAGTTTTTCAGTTCAATACTCCCCAAGGAAAAAAAAAAATTAGGCTATGTGACAAAACTGACCAAAAAACATGTGAAATCAGCCACCATTCTATTTGTTCTGAAATGGATTAAAAAAAAAAAAAAAACCAGTTAGAAACAAAATCCTACTCAGGTTACCTGCGATCAGCCTGTTCCCACCCACCCTACCCCAATGCTTCCATACCCCTCCCCTCACACCACCCCTGGGAAAAGACTACGCCCCTGTGCTCTGTGTGTGTGCACTCACACGCGCCTATGTTTTGGCTGCATCACGCAACATGCAAGATCTTAGTTCCCTGACCAGAGATTGAACCCATGCCCTCTGCAGTGGAAGCCTGATGCCTTAACCACTGGACCCCGAGGAAAGTCCCTCCCTTGTGTTGTGAAGAAAGTCTTTGAGATCCACATTCACAAAAGTCCTTTGTTTTGGTGAACGGTCAATCCTTAAGCTTTTCTGGACTGTCAGGCTCAGGGCAGGGGTCCTAGCCGTGAGGAGAGCCGTGACCCTCCACGCCTGACCCAGCCCATCACCCATCACTCCAGCTCTTCTGCAAGCAGCCCTGAGGCCTAACTGAGCACCTACTGTGTGCCAGGGTCGGGAACGTGAGAATCCAAAGGCATAGATCCTTCCTCCTAGACTGAGCCTTGCACTCTTGGATAAACATTTTGTTGTCGTCTCAGACTTTTCCCTGCAGGGTGTAACCACACAGGCAATGCCCTGCCCAGATCCCCTCCAATCCCTTTCGCAGCTGCTGCACAACCCCTATTTCTGATGCCTGCACCTCCCATCAAGGACCGACTTCAGGCGACTAGAGCTGCTCTGCCCGCACCTGTAGAGGCTGGAAATGCCTGGGAGGTGACATCCCCCAAGGCAGCCTTGAGCCAATGACTGACAGGTGCCAGTGTCCCAGACTCCAGGAGGGAACAGCCCAGTGCTCCCTGCAGGATGAAGGCACCTGCTGTGGGTCTACGCCTGAGCTCTGGCCCTGACCCTCCAGACTGCCTGACCTGTCCCTCAGCGAGCCTGTCTTCAGCACATCACCAGCACCTAAGTCTTCATCTCAAGGTCTGCTTCTGGAAAATCCAACCAAAGACCCAGAGCAAGCATCTGACCCTCCACAGCTGTGGGTTCCCCATCTGTCAGGGAGGCATAATTAGAAAGTCTCCCGATAGAAAGTCTCCCGAGCAAAGGGCTAGAATTCTATTATAGACTGTACTGTGTCTCCCCAGAATTCATATGTCAAAGTCCCAACCCCAATGTGAATGTGGTTTGGAGATGGGGCCTATAAGCAGGTAATTAAGGTGAAATGAGGTCATAAGACTACAGCCTTGATCCAAGAGGATTAGTGAACTTATAAGAGACACCAGACCCCCTCTGTTACCCTCCATGCCCATGCTCTGAGGAAGGACCGTGTGAGGACATAGCGAAACAGTGGCCTCCAAGCCAACAGGATAGGCCTCTGAAACTGAATTTGTGAGCATCTTGACTTTGGACTTCCAGCCTCCAGAACTGTGAGAAGATAAATATCTGTTGTTGAAGCTGCCTAGCCTGTGGGTATTTGTTACAGCAGCCTGGCCTGACTAATACTGATTCCTTCACCTGCTCTCTGGCTGGGATCCCGGAAGAGCTTCTTCTGTCTCATTCAAATGACCCATCACCGCAAAACAAAAGGACTGTGCCTTTGGGAACAACTCTGCCTCTCTCAAGGGAAAATAAAATAAAATTGAAGCCATAGACCAGAAGCTGGCGAATTTTTTCTGTAAAAAGCCAGATAGTCAATGTCTTAGGCTTAGAGGGCCACGCGGCCTCTGTCACAACGACTCAGTTCTGCTGCTGCCTTGCAAAAGCAGCCCCAGACGGTATGGAAATAATGGGCTTGGCTGTGGGCGCATTAAGCTTTCCTGAGAAAAACAGGCCGCTGTGAGCAGTCGTGCACTGACCCCTGCCACAGGCTCTTGGAACTGGGAGTTTAGCAAAGATCAGACCCAACCCCGGGTGGCAAGGACAAGGACCAGCTCAGAGGGTGGAAGGGACTTGCCTGAGGTCCCCTGGGGAGCTAGCGGCAGTCAGACTAGAAATGGGTGGCTCACTTCTTGTTTCTGCCCAGCGGTTCAGAGGCAAATCTCATACGGCTAGAGCTGGATCCTGAAGGCGTCTCTGACTGCTGACAACAGAGGGTGCCATGTTGCCCCAGGAGGAGAAGGAAAGGGGAGAAGTCAGCTGAGAACCAGGTGTGGAGACGACCATCAGCCTGACCCTGTGGGGTCTGCCTCCGAGGGGGCACAGTGAGGGGGCAGCCCTAAGGCAGAGGATGATGCTGACCCATGAGTTCCGGGCCCCCGTTTCTCTTCAAGGGAAGATGGAAGGCCAGTCCCTCCCACTGCCGAGGTCAAGGTGAGGGGCAGAGGCAGGAGGCGTCCCAGTGGCTCAGAGTGCAGAGGCCAGCTGAGGAGAGACCCCG
Source organism: Giraffa tippelskirchi (assembly GCF_054371585.1). Taxonomy (NCBI): domain Eukaryota; kingdom Metazoa; phylum Chordata; class Mammalia; order Artiodactyla; family Giraffidae; genus Giraffa; species Giraffa tippelskirchi. Next base: position 12,919,934 of record NC_137283.1, on the reverse strand, counting down.
GGTTCACGCCTCCACGGCTAGACTGCTTACCTGCACAGGGGTGACCCAATCCCTGCTCTCACAGGCCTCTGCTTTAGCAACGAAGCCTATTTTGAGCCTTTTTATTTTTTTGGCCTCCCCTCAAGGCTTGTGGGATCTTAGTTTCCTGGTCAGGGATCAAACCCTGGCCCCTGGCAGTGGAAGCGTGGAGTCCTAACCACTGGGCCGCCAGGAGAGTCCCACACTGTGAGCCTGTTCCGAGACACACCAGCTCACACTCTCTGACCTGTGGCTTCAGCTTTCACAGAGGCCACCTCCAGGGAAAATGTAGGCCCACTGGTCCCTGGAGAAAATAAAGGGGACCTGGAGTCGTCAGGACCTGTGGCCTACTCTCTCTCTCTCTGTCCCCCTCTGTCTCAGTTCTGCTGCCACAGACCACTGGGCTCAGATGGAGGCCCCTCAACATATGCAGGGAAGGGGGGACCTGGCTTACTGCAGTGACCTTCTGAGAGCAGGGAGACTCCCTCCAGCCCCAGAGGCTCCTTGCGCGCTGTGCTGTGTTTAGTCACTCAGTCGTGCCTGACTCTTTGCGACTCCATGGACGGTAGTCTGCCAGACTCCTCTGTCTATGGGGATTCTCTAGGCAAGAATACTGGAATGGGTTACCATACCCTCCTCCAGGGCATCTTTCCAACCCAGGGACCGAACACAGGTCTCCCACATTGCAGGCAGATTCTTTACCATCTGAGCCACCAGAGGCTCCGTAAGGGCCCCTCAGAACCCTGGGCCTGCTCAACCCACACAGTCTCCCAGGTCAAAGTCTCAGGTTTTCAAGATAGAAATGTTCAGGTTTGGAAAAAAGGCCATGGGGATTGTCGGGCCATCGAGAGGATTAATTCTGTTTGGAATTCTGTGACCACCTCCAGGCTGAGCGAGGAAAAGGGACCCAAGCATATCACCAAGACCCAAGAGACAGACTTTTTTTATCTCTTGGTATCAACAAAATTTCCATCTTCAATCATCTCAAAGTAAATAAAACCTAAGCAGCAGGAGTTATTGGATATGCATAGGGGTAAAGAGAGAATGGGGGGAAAAAGAGCTTTGCATCACGTGAATTTTTTTTTTGGACACAGAAACTTAATGAGAAACACACCACATTTCCAGAACCCTCTTTCTAGTCAGGGCTCCCGCTGAGATAAAAGGTCACAAGAAGAGAAGGCGGGAGCGCGGGCGGGGGGGGGCTGGGGCTGGGAGCAGGCAGGCACTTTTACTGGAAAACAGGCCCAAATGTCATACAAGCTGCTATCAGCCTGAGAGTCTAGACTGATGATTTTCTTTGGATGCCAGATGTGAAGGGCTTTCACAAAGGAATCTCAAACGTCACCCATTTAAAAACAAATCGACCCAAGCTGCATTCACTGATGCAATTGGAGAACTTTCTATCCCAGCCGGCAAGGAAAACACTGCCTGGTGGGGAAGGGGCCAGAACTCGGCTGCGTGTCCCGTTGCTGCCCCCTGCAGGCCATGAGCGTCAGGGCACCCGGGAAGCCGGCCAAGCCTGGGGACCCTAAGGCGGAGCCAGGCTTCTGACAGCCGCTGGAAACTTTCTGACCACTTGGCCCAAGGTGGCTGGAGAATGGTCCTCTGTGAGGTGCCAAATCGTGGCTGGAAGGACTCCACTGGGCCTGCGCCTCAGCATTACACACATCATCTCCTCCAATCCCTAACCCTGCAAGGTGGAGATGTTGCCCCTATAAAGAACAGGTTCCAAGAAGTTGAGTGATTTGCCCAGTGGATGCAACTGGCTTATTCAGTATCAGCATTTGACACCGCAGCCCCTCCCCTGACCCTGTGTGCTGTGGCCATCACTGCCGGAATGCCCCTTCTTGGGAAAGATGGAATGATGTAACCGGACCTGCGTTACCCACACCAGACCAGACCAGCAAGGAGGAAGCCCTGCCCGTGAGGCCCACAGGGCCAGGCTGGGAGTGGCAGGGACTCAGGGAGGCTATTTCTGCTGTAAGGCTGAGGTGGGGGGGGGGGTCTCCTTAATCCCCTCCCCCCACTGCCGGGGCTCTGGGAGGCTTGGTAGAGAAAGGAGAATCCTGGCTACCCTGGAATCTTCTGACAGCCCTGCTTTTCTCCTCCTGCCATGGCCATCTTGGGCTGTGACCCACACACACACACACACACATACACACAGGAACTGACTCTGTAAACATCACACCAAGATGACCCCTGACCAGAGACATCCCACTTGGCTGCGCCTACAGATCACAGTGCCAGACACTCTGGATCAGTGACCTTTAGAAGGGGCCGGGCATTGCAAGGACCCCACAAGTGATTCATGTTTAATGGAGTGTGAGAGGACCTCTGCCCCCACCGCCCCAGGCAGCCTAGCCCTGCTCCACGCCCTCTGGCCTGCCTGCTCCCCCAGGTCACAGGGACTAGACAGGATGCTCTGGACAGAGTTTGGTTTTCTGTCTGTGCTGTTGACTTAGTCTGGGGCAGGGGAACCACATCACGAGGCATGTGGGATCCTAGTTCCCGATTCAGGGATTGAATCCATGCCCCCTGCATTGGAAGCATGGAATCATAACCACTGGGGCACCAGGCAAGTCCCTGGTGCTGTTGACTTCAGATGCTGTGTGGGCATTTCTTCCTTTCCTGAATGTCCCTAAAGTGGCTCACTCACCTCTCAGGCTCCAACTCTCCACGGGGCTGCTTCTCTCAAAGGCAGGGCTGTTTGCTGAGCCCAGGGCTCCCTTGGGCTTGCATAAGCAGCTCCTCTGCCTGGAAGCCCTTTTAGCCTTCAACACCTGCCTAACTTGAACTTATCACCAAGCATCAACCCTCCCAAGATGGTTCTTCCCTTGTCACCTTCCCCGACCCCTCAGGTGGGGTGCCCCTGGCTCTGAGTTCCACCGCACTGCCCACCCTTGCCTTCCTCTGCCGGCAACATCACCACGCAGTCATCTGACCCCTAGTTCATCTTTCTGCCTAGAGTCCATCTGGAAACCCCTTAGAAAATATTTGGTTGATTCCCTAACATCTTGGCACCTGGATGTCACTGCCCTTATGCTCAGGGGCTGACTTGCTGAATTGGAAACTGGGACTTGGGACCCGACCATGGACTAAATATTGGCCTTTGGAGTTGTCCTGGGAGGAGAAGAGGTTTTCTTCTCGGTCCACTCCCTCCCCAGGTTACCCGGGTGAAAGGGAGAGGGGCCAACTTTCCTGTACCACTTGGCCAGAGGTGCCCGTGGGGCCCCAGGGGGAGCAGCCACTCGAGGGAGGGGTCCCTGAGCCAGGGTTCCAGGTCCACCCTGGGCCTGGCTGACCCTCTCAAGCCACCTCCCCCCAGAAGGAGGCTGGGTTACTAGAGTACACGGCGGCGAGCTGGGGAAGAAAACTCCCACAGCGGTGCAGCTCCTTGTGTTCACTTCCGGCAGTGCCATCTGGAGAACGTGGCTGAAAGGGGCCTTGTTCATAGTCCCTGGGTAAAATCTAAGGATTGCTGTATAACATATCAGTCATTTACACCTTAATGAAAACAAACGAATGTGATCTGGTCATTGAAGCCCAGAACCTTAGGATGAAAGGGGCATTTACCTCTAGCCCCCTTTCTGTCCTGTTGCTTATCATCTCATCCTTCAACTCTCCTGCCATAACTTGAGACGCTTACAAAACACATCCCCTCCCCTTCCTTGGGCTTCCCTGGTAGCTCAGACTGTAAAGAAATCTGCCTGCAATGCAAGAGACCCCAGTTTGATCCCTGAGTTGGAAAGATGCCCTGGAGAAGGGAATGGCAACCCACCCCAGTATTCTTGCCTGGGAAATCCCACAGACAGAGGGGCCCGGCAGGCTACAGTCCATGGAGTTGCAAAGAGTCAGACACGACTGAGTGACTAATACCCCTCACACCCCTCACTCTTTCTTAATGAATTTAAAATTCAGATGCTGACCAGGATCATTGTTAACACAGACATCCCTCCATGAAATTACAAAAAAGCTGAAAAGGTACCAGGTCCGATGCCCACCTGGTACAAACACTCCCTCATCTCCTAGATGAAGCCCTGGGGCCTTTCAGAGAAGAGAAAAGCAGGAGGTAACAGCTCTGAGGTGGTGAGGAGACCGTCAGCCTCAGGAAGAATGTCCTGTATCTTTCAATTCTCTGTTCTCAGCGTGACTCCAGTCAACAGGATCTAAACAGGTCACTGAGAGCATACCTGGAAATGTCATTGTCCCTAAGGAAGCCAAGTGGTGCCTGGGGTGGGGAGACCCCTCCCCTCACCCCCTCTCCCTGCAGCAGGACACACCCAGAGCGGGGCTCTCCATCCTGCCTTTCCAGACCTCCCACCACCCTCCTTTCTTCCACTCCATCCCAGGAGGGAGAAGCAGATGGGACTCAAGTACCACTGAGCCCAAAGAGGAGCCTTGAGGCTGCAGTTGTATAGACACAGAGGGGAAAGGATTTTGAAGCCTCCATCTGCTAATAAATGAAAATGTGGACAATAAGACACACTGTCTCCCACTGCAGCAATACCTCTTTGATTGGAAGAGGCTATCTCAGATATTGAGGAAGGGGCTAAGTTCTGAAGCCATAGCCTGGGTTCGAAGCCTCCTTCTGCTACTAACTAGCCTGCTGGGAGTCTAGAAGTACTGTGTGGAGGTTTCTGAATGATGAAACATTCAGCATTATGCTGGGCACATGACTGATGCTATCCCAGAGGAGGAAGAGGAGTAAATGGCGTAACAGGAGACTTGGGACCATAGGTGGAGCCGCAGTAAGCACTTACGGCCAACGTGCTCTTGGCTCTATTCTTTCACGTGATGCTCCAGGAGGATCGAGCTGTAATCATGCCCACATCACCGAGGAGAAAACTGAGGTTTCAAAGTGCCAAGAGCCTTGCTTGTTATCCACATGGATCGCCCAATGCTTGGCAAGCCCGGAACATCAGAGAAGGAGAGGAGGTCTGATAAGACAACCCCGAATTGCACCATAAGAAAACCTAGAGACACCCCTTGGTGATCCGCACATGCTCATTTGGGGTCTTGCAGGCACAGGGCTGTGTTTACACTTGTGGGGGAGGGAGAGGCGCCACGGGCTCTCCAGAGTCCAAACCCAGCTGTGTGCCCCCTCCCTCAGGTAAATGCAGACTGGGCAGGGTTTCCTTGCTTAGTCTCAGGACACTCAGGTCTCACGAGGCCGAAGAGCAGATCCTGGAATGCCCACACATAGATGTCATCATCTTCCATGTGTCCAGTTCTCCCCGCCCGTTTCACACTTTCACATTTCCGGTCAGAGATCCCACTACATTCGTGTGCCCTCTGCGCAGGTGTAGTCACCGCCAAGCTGCCCGTTTATGCCTGCCACTGGGCGCCACCTAGTGGCATGTTTGGGCATGGCCTCCGAGTGTGCATTTTTCTTCCAGGGCCGCCTGCCTACCCTGAGCCATCGCATGGGAAATGGACACTTCGGACTCAGCACACCTATGGCCCTGGTCCTCTGTAAACCTGTCCATGTATCCTGCCCTGTGCCAATTCCTCAGCTTTAACCATGCCGGGAAGTCTGAAGGCACTAACTGCCTAACTGTAAATCCAGCCCTAGACTGCCCAGAGCATCTTTCTTCTTGCTCATAAAGTCCAGGGGATTCTGTGACGTCTGGAGGGCTTGGCCAGAGCTGAACCGGCAGTCACCTGGTGTGGCAGACAGTATAAAAGTAAGCATCCAAATACCTGAATTCTAATTTCACCGTCTCCACCTAGGTGGACTCGGTAAGTCACCCAAGTTCTCCAAATCCACCTGCCCACCTGTGTAACCAGGATAAGACCCAGCCTCAACATCACATCACATCTGTCATGGTAAATGTGCTGCACAGATAAACATGTGATATTTCTCTGCAAGAATCCAACAAACAAGCCAAGCAAATTTCTACATGTTGTGAAGAAATAGGTGGCAATCTTTATGCCCTGTTTTTCCTTGCCTTTGTAGATGCTGGGTTCCCAGCCTGGCATCTCTTTGCCTTATTCCTACTGGCTAAACCCTCCCTCATACACCCATCACCTCCTTCAGGAAGGCCCTCCTCCTCACTCCCCTGGACTGGACTGGGTACTCCATCTCTGGCTCACACAGCACACTGCTCCGGTTCCTGTCATACTTCGTTGGCATCCACCATTCCTTTTCATGCAACTAAACTGTGTGGTCTTTCAGAGAGGGGACTGTCTTCTTTATTCTTGCGTCCCTACTGCTCAGCACAGAGTCCAGAATACAGTAAGTTCTAAATCCCTCTTTGTGTTGAATGGCTGGAAAAATGGAATGGAATAAACAAATGTGTCATGAGGATGGTCTCTGTAATCTTCCAGGGGCCTTTCTGTTCTGGATCTGAAATCCACCTGCATTTCGTGTATACATGAGGCAGGGGAAAAGCTAGACTCTTTCCCCATGTAGCTATGCAGCTGACCCAAGACTTTTATTAAAAAGACCACTTTGGGGGACTTCCCTGGTGGTCCAGTGGCTAAGACTCCACGCTCCCAGTGCAGGGGGCCCAGGGTTCGATCCCTGGTCAGGGAACTATATCCCACATGCTGCAACTAAGACCCGGTGCAGTCAAATACATAAATAAAAACAAAACAAAATAGACCATTTTGTTCCCACTATATCGCAGGGTCACCTTTGTCATAAATCCGGGGACTATAAGTGGGTCAGACTCTATTCTGTCCCATTGGTCAGTTATTCATTCAGCTTCCCGAAGCTAAGATACCATTTCAGACATTTTCTATGCAAATAAATAACAAAGTTTAGGCCAATAAAAGTTTTCAGCAGTGCCAAGCCCACTTGGGAGCCCAAGGGGTGGACAGAGCCAGAGGAAGTGGCCAGGCTATGGGCTGAGGGAAGGTTGCAGCCATCTCTAAGAGCCCATTCACATCATGGAGCCAAATAAGGGGTGGACTGTCCCGTGAGAAGAGCAGAAGCAGAAGGGCAAGCCAGGGCCCCAAGACTGGAGGAACCAGGCATCGCCTGAGGTCCATGACAGGAGTCAAGGGAATGTGCGCACACTGCCCGGGGCTGAGTCCACTGGTGCCTGCTGCTCTGACATCTGGCTCTCAGCCCTACAGGCAGCTCTTAGGGAGGCTCCCCTACGGAGCAACGACTCCCCTACGGCTCAATGGACACGAGTTTGAGCAAACTCTGGGAGACAATGAATGACAGGGAGGACTGGCATGCTGCAATCCATGGGGTCGCAAAGAGTCGGACATGACTGAGCAACTGAACAACCACCACCATCTACAGGGTAGCTCAGTGCATCAAGAGGGTTCTGACAGCTGGGGCTGGGAAGGCTGGAGAGAATCAGGGAGGGAAGGATGTTGAGAAAGGCCCCAGTTCCTCTTTGTCTTCACCTGGGAATCTCAAAGGAGTGACGAGGCTCTGGGCAGGGGCAGGTGGGGGGTTGCATGTTGCAGAAGGGACATGTCCAGTGACAGGACACATAGCTTTCCTTAAGGGCAGCTGCTGCTCAGCCAAGTGCTGCGACAGGGGAATGGCACCAGAGTTGCCAGCTCTTCCAGTTTTCCAAGAAAGGCTGCAAATTCAAACCTGTATGTCAGACTTTTAAGTATTGGCAGCTAACCATGTTTAACTGTAAACACTGTGAGCCACATAACACACCCCTGTAAGCTGTATTTGACTGCATTTGATTGGTATCTGATTGGTTTCTTTGAAATCAATATAGGAAGTTGTAAATCATCTTATCCTTGAGTCCTGGGAATTGTTCAGCTATCAGGAGAGTGTGGAGGCAGTGTCCCTGCACACTGAGAAAATTTACTGTGAAAATGAGAAAAAATAAATAAACATGGCCCCCCTGCTGGGTTACTTTTCCAAGTATAATTGCATTTTAATAATCTGGGGCTAATTCTCAAGGCATTAATTGTTTGATTCTCACATTGGGCTTGTGTTGATTATTTTGGAAAATGTGTTGAAGCATATTTTATTTCCCGATTTTGTACCACTCTAATGAAAATCCATTTCCAGCAGAGCTTTCTAAATTGGAAAGAAAGAAATTTAATATACATATCTGTATATAAATAAACAGGTATGCTAAAGAGATCAGTTCCTTTTTTAAAGTTGGAATCACATCACCTTAAGGTTTGTTTACCTATTTATCTATGGCTGTGTTGGCTGTAGTTGCGGTGCCCAGGTTTAGCTTCCCCATGGCATGTGAGATCCTAGTTCCCTGATCAGGGCTTGGAACCTGCATCCCCTGCACTGGAAGGTGGATTCTTTACCCCTGGACCACCAGGGAAGTCCCTAAATAAATTCTTTGTACACGAGGTCTCTGGCCCATACTGATGAAATACAAATAAGGGAAAATTCCAGCCTCAGAAGCGAAAACTATGGCAAGAGTAAGTCAATGAAACAATACTATGTCAAGTATCATTTGGGACAGCTATGTTATAAGAGATAAAGCATTAGAACCATAAGATCTGGTTTAAGTCCAGATTCTGCCCTTCTGGATAAGTTAACTTCTGGATTATAAGATCATATATTCTTGCCCTGTTGGCCAATAAAAAGAGCAGAAGTGAGTACATTTACATGTGAGTAAAGCTTCAAGAGCTTGAGCAAGTTTTATTGTTCTCTTCTTTCCTTCTGATATAGTGATCAGCAACATCCCAGGTGGTAAATACTCTGTCACCAGAGTACTGTCATGAAAACAATGATGCAGAACAGTCTCAGAGCAATCCACCATGGACTTGAATATGAGCAAAAAAATAAACCTTTACTGTCTTAAGCCACTGAAAGAGGGTGGGCTGCTTGTTACTGCAGAACAGCCTGTTGTTGTTGACTCACTAAGTCCTGTCTGACTCTTTGCGACCCCAGGGACTGTAACCCACCAGGCTCCTCTGTCCATGGGATTTCCAGGCAAGAATACTGGAGTGGGTTGCCATTTCCTCCTCTAGAGGATCTTCCCAACCCAGGAATCGAACCTGCGTTTGATCTCTAAAGGAGCTCCATGTATGTACATCTTTACAGGAGTCCTTTAAAGGTGTACATTCCTTTCTTTAGAGGAAATTTAAAAATACCTACCTCAGAGCATAGTGATGCATGTTACCTCACCCCACAAGGAGTAGGCTGAATTACTCATTTTTCTACATATACCACATACCACATCCATGTCCTCTATTCCCCATTATATATTTTACATATAATTGTATGTTGATATTTTCGTGATATTATATTTCCTGAAGACAGGAATCCTGTCTTTTCAACTATATATCTCACATAACAACAACAACAGAAAATCAAGCCATTTCAAGTTAGTATGGGCTTTTGCACCCAAAGCAAAAGACATCATTCAGGGTACCATAAGAAAGACATTCTAAGCTCATCTTCCTGCTGCAGAAAGAGACGGCATTTGGCGGGGACTGGAAAGAGTCCAATCGCTGAATGGTCCAACCGCAGTGCAGAACCGCAGCCCAGCTGGAAGAGCCAGATGCGAAGGGAAGAACAAAATGAAAGCTATCAACAGGATAAAAGAACACACAGGCAGGAAAACAGCAGGAGGGCTGCAGAGAGAGAGAGCTAGGCGCAGGGAAATAGACCAAAAACATGAAATGTGCTGTCACTGATTTGCATGTTGGATTGGACCAATACACGCCATTTTTGGAATAGAAAATTAAAATGGGAGAGCATGGTTTTTAATGAACAAGAAAAGAGTATGCAGGCAGAGTCACGATAACCTGGGAACAGGACCAACCTCTTCTAGCCAAAATCAAATCCCTGCAAGAAGAGGGGGTGGGTATGTGAATAAAGACCCATTCTAAACAAAGAGGAGGTATTTGGGGTTGAGAGATACTGTGTATATGAAGGCAGGCTCGTAGAATCTTTAAGCATAATAAACACACATAAGGAGAATAAATGTTTCTTAAGGTATATGGTTTAGAGGCTAGGAACCCAAAACTAAAAGGCAGAATGAATAGAAAACACGGCATTTGGCCATCCCAGGTCACTGACGTTGTCACTCATTTATTCCATGTACGTTTAGCAAGCCCGGAGCCTCCAGTGTTCATGACCCAACGTGAACCACGGGATAACATCACCCCCTCGTTTCTTGTGTCTTTTTCTTCCCCAGACCTCACTAAAGGTTTGTAAATGCTTTCCTTCCACTCCACAACCCTCTGCCCTGAGCAAGTCCCCCCACCCCACAACTCCCTGTGTTACTGATCCAGCCTGAATCACAATCCTCAACATTCCCCACCCCCCAGACAGAGGTTCAGAAGTATGTCAGAACATCTGTGCTGACTTCTTTTAGATGTGATAATATAGAGTTTGTAAAACTACCTATCTTTCAAAGTTACCTACTGAGGTGTTTATGAATGGAATGATGTATTTGGAATTTGCTTTAACATAATGTTGGAGAATATTACATAGCAATTTTAAAAAACAAACAAATGGATGAGTCTCACAGACAATGTTAAGAAACTAGACCCCAAAAGAGTACATACAGGGGACTTCCCTGGTGGCCCAGTGGTTAGGACTCTGCGCTTCCACTGCAGAGGATCGGGGTTCAATCCCTGGTTGGTGAACTAATATCCCACATGCCTCGTGGTACAGCCAAAAAAAGAAAATCCCCAAACAGTATGGTTCTCTTTACAGGAAGGTTAAAAACAGGCAAAACCAACCATTTGAGAAACAAGTTAAAATAGTGGTTAGAATGCCTTGCAGGGAGAGATGGTGATAGAAATTAGAATACACCCTCTTCTGGGTGGTAGGTGTTGACTGGAAGGGGACAGGAGGGAACGTCCTGAGATGACTGAGATGTTCTACATCTTGACTTGCTGAGGGCACACAGGTGTATACACATAATTGCCAAAACTCATCAAATGCTCCAGATAAGTACATCTTATTGTATACTAGTTATATTTCAATAAAAGTAGGTTTTAGTCTCTTGCCATCATAACAGTTGTTTTTTTAGCTTAAAGAACTCTGGCTATCAGTTTTCTTCATGACTAATGCTATGGATATTCTCTTTGTATATGAATCTCCATGTAAGCCCATAAGGCATTAGTTTTCCTTGCCAGTGAAGAAGTGAATGAAAATAACTGTACTGTTATGTAGCTATGAGAATAATTCCATCCTGGGTTCATGGATACTTAGGAAAACCCAGCATCAGTTTATCACTAACAAATCACCCAACTAGGGATCTTCATTCTGAATTATTTTTTTCTTAGGAGGTATGTCAAGGATCCGTGACCAATGAATATAAAATGAAAGTTCTCATTGGAGAGGCCAGAAGGTACCATATCAATGAAATGAATATAGTGAAGCAAGAAATGCCCAAATGAAGCCAGAAAAGCCCAAACTCAGAAGTCCAGGTGAAGGCAGGGGACCTCTCTGCCCTTCACTGCCAAGTGTTAGAGGGTGTCAGGGTGGAGGTGACTGGCACACACCCCTCAGAGGTCTAAAGATGAAGCATGAAGAGATGAAGCTTCTCCTCAGGAAAGAACCTGAGCCTTGGAAGCTAAGTACATTTTGAAAATAAACAGCAACTCAGCTGAGAGATGGAGGGTCTTCCCAGTCCTAAGAATACTGTGGGATCACCTAGAGGGTCATCTTAGCCAACGTTTGCTTGGCTCTGAGTAGCAGGACAATTGTGACCTGAAGACTTAGGAGCTTCAGTCTCAACCTGAATTTATTCTTTCTTCCCCTGGGGTTGTTTATAGCTCTGTTTGAAAATACCTGGCAGCTTTCACCTGACTGGCATTTTTGTCAGTCTACTGAATTAATAGTCTGAAGTCTGCTGGCATTCTGCAGCCATTTCACCTGCCAAGGATACTTCAGTAGAATTATAAAACTTGATCCATGTTCTGCCTTTTGCTCCACAGATTATATACATAGAGAGAGAGATTAAAAATCAGGGAGATGATACAGACAAGAAAGGAAAAGGATATTTACATAAACCCTGAACATCTCCTGCAAAAGTACTTACTAACTACAAAAGGAAAAACAGGAATTTAATGGTGGAAAAAGCTGATGGACACCACTTTCACCAAATGATCAGCATTCACAGTATCCACAGTGAAGTCAACCCACAATTACACTGAGAAAGACGCAATATCACTTCTAGGATATTCTTGGCCAAAATGTATAATCTGAATCTAATAACGAGGAAACATTATGTAAACCAAAGTTACATAAGGTCATAAAGATCATGAAAGATAAAGAAAAGCTGAGGAACTGTTCCAAATTACAGGACCACAGAGAGACATGAAAACTAAACACAATGTGTCATCCTGGCTTAGTATAAAAGTAGCTATGAACAACATTAATGGGATAATTGGCAATATTGGAATGTAGAGTATAAATTAGAAAATAGTATTGGATCAATGTTAAATTTCCTGAATCTGACAACTATGTTGATGTTACAGAAGAAAATATATTTGCTGTTGGATATACTCATGAAAGTGTTTAAGAGTGAAGGGACATGAGGCATGCAACTACTCTCAAATGATTCAGAAAAAAAAAAGTGTGTGTGTATACACACACACACACACACACATACATACACATGTATATACATTTATGTATGTGTGTGCATAGGGTATATATATAGAGAGAGAGGATGATAAATGAAATATGGAAACTGTTAAGACAAAACTGGTGAATCTTTTTTCAAATGGGATAAAAATGAGGGTGGAGATCTGAACAGGGCTCAATCCTTCTCTGGATCATTCTCATACCAGAAAAGTCAGAAGTCTCAGTTGATCCCAATATAACCAAATTGAACTGGTTTTTGGGTCTATGTGCACCCAGCTAGAGGACCTAAAATGACTCAGGATTTCATTTTATTCCCTTCGTTTCCACGGCTAACATTGTGCTTTCTCACACTTTTTCTTACAAATATCACCGGTTTTTCTTAGAAATATCACTTGCTTAAAATCTAGGCACAAATAAAATAAAGTTGTAAACAGTCCTAATTTTGCCTCCTTCCTCATCAATGAGGAAAGACTAAACCTGCCACTTTTGATGTTGTTCATTTGCCTTTTGCTAATAACAAGCACTTATCTATGTGAAAGTGAAAGTGTTAGTTGCTCAGTCATGCCCAACTCTTTGCAACCCCATGGACTGTAGCCAGCCAGGCCCCTCTGTTCATGGGATTCTCCAGGCAAGAATACTGATAAGGAATGGATTGCCATTCCCTTCTCCAGGGGATCTTCCCAACCCAGAGATCGAACCCGAGTCTCCTGCATTGCAAGTACATTCTTTACCATCTGAGCTACCAGGGAAGCCCATCTACAAATGTACATTTGCTTAATGTTTTAAGAAAATCTTTTCTGCATGTCCTTAAAGTAATCCTGTCATTGTGGGAGCAGCTTGTCCAATTTATAAACAAACTAGGATCAATAGGTATTATTTGTCTGTATTTTAGTATGTAGTGAGGGCTGTTTTACAATTTATAGTCCATGAATCCCTATATATTTACTGCTTAGTCTTCAGGTGACATTAAGTTATAGCATGAATTATGATGAAGGCAATAACTACTTACACAAAGATGCTTTTGTAATTTATTTCTTCAAAAAGCATTTATTGAAAGCCTTCAACGTGTTAGGCATTCTGTCAGTTATGTGGAATGAGAGAGCTGTATGAATCAGACATGTCAGTCAACCACAGATTATTTACTCTTTTCTTATACTAAAACAAAACAAAACAAAAAACCACCACAATGGCTACAAGTTCAAATGAGAATCAACAATCGATGACTGTCGATCACCACCTTTCAGCACCAAGATTACAGGGATCTATCTTATCATTCAGGTTGGGTTTCTGCATGAAGAGAGAGTTGGAAAGGCAGAAAAAAGTCCAACAGCCCCACAGCCGTGAACTAGACTAAATGTATCAACCTCAGCCTTGGACAATTCATGCTCAAGCTAACTCGAGACACCCAGCTCCCAGCTCTCAGTCTCTAAATATTATTCCCCAAACCAGGGCTCCCTGGAGAAATGGTTTATTTCAGGGCTGGGGATGGGAATTATCAGCCAGAAAACACAAAAGTGATCACGGACTAATTGGAGATAATTTAAGAATAATTAGAGGAAGAAAGATGATTACAAGAAAGCATGAGTCCACAGCAATATTTAGAGTAAAAAGGGATAAAAAGATTATTATTGTTATCATTTTTTGGCTGTGCTACACACTTGCAGGATCTTAGTTCTCTAACAGAGATTGGACCCAGACCATGGCTGTGAAAGCACTACGTCCTAACCACTGGATCACCAGGGAATTCCCTAAAAAGATCGTCTTTACACTGGCTAAACAATGTAGAAGAAATAACAGAACTGGAAAAATACCCTCCTGCAATCTCCAATGAACTATTCAGGAAAAAAATCATTAATGGATTCTAAAACAATTAGACAAAAGGTTGTTGGGGAATAAAAAATTAGCATGATTTTTAAAGTATCATGACATTAAATTATGTAGTGATTTCAAAGAGGAAAATGTACCTTTACAATGGAAAGATCTAGCGATTACCACTTTAACCAAGTGCTCAAACTTAGCATTGTTAATAGGAAGGTGCATGTGTGAGTGCCAAGCCGCTTCAGTCATGTCTGACTCTTTGCGACCGTATGGAGTGTAGTCCACCAGGCTCCTCTGCCCATGGAATTCTTCAGGCAAGAATACTGGAGTGGGTTGCCATGCCCTCCTCCAGGGAATCTTCCCAACCCAGAGATTGAACCCGCATCACCTGCATTGCAGGCAGATTCTTTACCACGGAGCCACTGAGGAAGCCCTAATAGGAAGGTATCTTAGCATTAAAGCCTCCTGAAAGATACTGCTTCATCATTACATGTTTTTGCCAGAATCTAATCAAATCTCTTGACAAACTTTAAGGATACAGAGAAGAGAGGAGCAAGTCAGTACCCAGAGGAAGTAACCATACATATCAAGACTGGGGGACATTTTACAAGAAAACATTTTTTTAATTAATTACCCTTTTATTAGCACAAAACAAACCAACCCATCAGCCCCAGAATCCAGAATAAATTAAGACACAGGGCCTTAGCCCTGCACAGCACAAACTTCCTGACCAAACTCCCGGGGAGGCAGAGGGTTGGAGGATGCTGGAGGGGCTTGTCCTTTGAGATGAGGGAAATGGAGCGAGGTGTGAGTCCAAGAAGGGCCTCTGTGAACGTGAGGACACTGGATCCTGGCTGGTGGCATCTTCTGGCCGTCCCACCAGAGGCTCATTTCCACAAATAGGGCCCTTGATGGCGCAGTAGATAAAGCTCACGCTAGACTCCGGGACCGGTGACAAGAATCCCGGCAGGAAGAAGGTGGTGCTGGAGACACTTGGAGCAGGGCACCTGCAGCCCCACGGGATCAGCACTCTGACAGCACTCTTACTTGTGATCTCATAAGGAGGAAAGAGGAAACCTCCAGGGACGTGCTTAAAGCAGACACTGGTCCTCTCTTGTTCCCCAGCCCCGGCAGCAGGGGCAGAAAGGAGGCCAGAACCCCTGGGGGCTCCCCCTGCATCGAAGGGTATTGAGGTTTGTCTCTGAAAAAACAGCAATCATATTCAATTCGGGTTTGCTGGTGTTCCCTGGAGATCTCTTCCAGCTTGTTTCTCAATGTCTCCATAACACACCTCAGTTTGGGGGTAAGTAGACAGTCAAACAGAATGAGCATGCAATCTTTAAGGGAGGATATTTGTTGTAAAGAACATGGTAAATCAGTCAACACAAGGCAGAAGACATTCTGCAAAGATTCATCTGATGACTTACCAGAGCTTACTGCAGCACCTGTCATATGGGGGGTATGGGAGGATGTGGCAGGATGACTAACAAAGTGGCTTGTGATTTGGGTTTTTGTTTTGTTTTTTGATTCTACTATTGTCAATCATCAGAATGATGACAATTTTTTTCCTCTCCCAGGAGAGTAGCCAGATATCTCAGAAAGTAAAAACTGGATTTCCCTCTCCCTATTGGAGAAGGCAATGTCACCCTACTCCGGTACTCTTGCCTGGAGAATCCCATGGACTGAGGAGGCTGGTAGGCTGCAGTCCATGCGGTTGCTACGAGTCGGACACGACTGAGCGATTTCACTTTCACTTTCCACTTTCATGCATTGGAGAAGGAAATGGCAACCCACTTCAGTGTTCTTGCCTGGAGAATCCCAGGGATGGGGGAGCCTAGTGGGCTGCCGTCTATGGGGTCGCACAGAGTCGGACACGACTGAAGCGACTTAGCAGCAGCAGCAGCATGGGGGCAGTTAATAAGGGTTTATGTTTCCAAAAAAAAAGGAACTGTAGATCAGAGTCTAGCGTGAAAACAATATCTAAAAATAGGCATTTGCTACATTCTCATAATGAAGATGCACCAATGAGCATATTTACCACCAAGCTATGGACCTCCAGTTGTCTACTTCCCAGCAATGGCCTTGCCAGTCAGATCCATCCATGGGATTTTGCTGAGAGTCAGGCCTTAACTCTCAAGAAATTAAGAGATTACTAGTGATATAACTGGGCTTCCCAGGTGGCT
This sequence comes from Giraffa tippelskirchi, assembly GCF_054371585.1. Classification (NCBI taxonomy): domain Eukaryota; kingdom Metazoa; phylum Chordata; class Mammalia; order Artiodactyla; family Giraffidae; genus Giraffa; species Giraffa tippelskirchi. Next base: position 12,903,419 of record NC_137283.1, on the reverse strand, counting down.
CAGTGGTAAAGAATCCACCTGCAAGGCAGGAGACTCGGGAGACTCCAGGGTCAAGATCCCCTGGAGGAGGAAACGGCAACCCACTCCAGTATTCTTGCCTGGAGAATCCCATGGACAGAGGAGCCTGGTGGGCTACAGTCCATGGGGTTGCAAAGAGTTGGACACGACTGAGCACAGCAGAGCACAGGATATAATTATCATTATAAAGATCTCTTTGAAGCCAAAAAATTTTAAAAATAAAACCAGGCATTTGCTATTAGAAACATAAATTTCTTGAGGACATTAACTAGACTGGGAAGAAGATGCAATGCAGGCTTTGTGTTTTTCTGGTTGGTAAGGGAACCTAGAATGAAGACAGTTGTGCTCCCAGGATTGGAAAGAGAAATGGGAGGGATGTGAACGTGAATCGGGGGTATTCAGAGGGTCTGAGGTGGCAGGACTGCAGGTGAATTTGTCCACCAGTTCCTGGAAGGACTGAGCTGTAAGCCCTGAAGTGTGGCAATTTCTGTGGATGGCATCGGATAATCGGCGTTAATGGAGTCCTCCGGATCATTCTTAAGCATGTTCAAGTTTGAGAACTGGTCTCTTGAAGGACCCCCATTGGGGGTTTAAAAAATTGAGTGTGAGTACATGTACATACACACACACACACACACACACACATATACGTACATATATTTAAAAATCATACACATTCATAGACACATGCAAAAAGGCCAGAATAGCATAGACTCCATTCACAGTAACATATGGATGAAAGATTCATTTGCCATGTGTCTCTTTTGTTAAGAGTGAAAAATGTACTCCTTGAAACCCCTGAGAAGGTCTCCCTGGTGTGTCATCAGCTAGAACTCCAGCACACTGCCATGCCCTGGGGTAGAGGCACAGCATGATTGACTTGGGCCAAGTAGGGTTTACCCGTTGGAGATGCCCCTGCTACACACGGACAGCAGAAGGAGGGAATGCTGAAAACTGGGTAGAAGGAAGAAAAAGATTGGCTGTTCTGTAGGCAATCAACAGTAGCTGCCACATGTTCATATTGCTCTTCACAGAGTTATTAATTTTAGATAGAATCCATTTTCTGGTTGTGATCATTAAGGATGTAATTTTTTACATCTCACTATACTCCATCATTCTCCCAATATATCACAAATGTTGGTTGTAAAATATGTAGTGCTTGTTTATCATGGTTGTAAATAGTTACTTGATAAGCCAAGGTATGTTTTATGATTACATGTTTCTTATTCAACTTTTTGATTTTCCTGTACCTCATAGTTGCCTAGATTTTTCTTTTGTAGTTTGCTTTGTTTTGTACTGCCCCTTAATATCCTTTCCAAAGTCTCCCACAGATCTGTGAAACAATATTTTTTTCTGAACAGTCAAACACTTCAGGTAATCTATCAGTTTCATTTTTGTTTTTTCAGATCTCTCTCCTTCTTTTCCAATCTGGGCTGGTTACTGTTGCCATCTTGAAGCTTCCTTTCTTCTTCTCCTGTGCTGGATTTACAATTTCCCAGATCTGCTGTATTTTTTCCTACATAACATCCTCCTTTTTCTGAAGTACACATATTCTTGTAACATGATGATTAAATTACTTAGTCCTTAGATGTCTGAAAATACATTTTATACTACTTTTAAATTTCAAACCTGTGAAATAGTTCTAAGACTAATTCCATGAAAGTCACGTTATCTCTTACCCACATTCACCTATTACTAACATTTTGCTCCATTTTAATATTTCCTTTTTCTTTCTCTCCTTCTCTTTCTCTCTCATGGATGGATGGAGGGATAGATGGAAGGAGACAAGTGATCTTTTCTGAAATGTTCAAGAGTAATTTGCATACATCATGGCCCTTTATCCATAAATACTTCAGTGTGTATATTTCCTTATAATATTCTCTTATGTAATGACAATACTATTATCTTTAGTAAATTTAATATCAGTTTTAAGTAATTTTTATCCAATTTTTACCTAATTTATTGTCTATATTTTAATGTTGTATGTCAGCCCAATAATGTCTTTTATAGCAGTTTATTTTTCCTTCAATAGAGCATCCACTCAAGTATTGCATTTAGCATCATATCTCTTCAGTCACACTTAAGCTGGAATTCCTTCTCAGTCTTTTGTCTTTTATGACAATTACATTTTTGAAAGAACACGGAAACTCCTTTTTGAATAGAAATACACCATACTGGGTTTGCCTGGTGATTCCCCGTGATTAGATTCGGGATAATCATCCCTTACTAGGATACACGCAAGTGACATGCTTTTCTCAGGTCATCAGGTATGAAGGATACAATCTCCAAATGCCCCTCACTGGTGGTGTTAAGTTTGATAACCCAGTCAAGATGCTGTGCAATTTGTAGAGTTTGTGATTACTCTTGCAACTAATAAGCTTTCCACGGGTAGACATTGAAGGTTATACAAATACTCTAATTCTCATTAAATTTCCCCCTATACTGAGCATCCATTGATAACTCTTATCTGAACCAATCTTTATTATAATGGTCACAAAGTGATGATTTTTCTAGTTCCAGCACTCTCAGTACATTTATAGTTAGCACTTGGCATTGTACTTGCATTAATGTAGAATCTACTTGCATTAATTCTACTTGATGGATAGTTTGGCTACTCAGATAGTAAAGAATCTGCCTAAAATGCAGGAGACCTGAGCTCGATCCCTGGGTTTGGAAAATTCCCTAGAGGAGAGCATGGCAACCCACTCCAGTATTCTTGCCTGGAAAATCCCACGGACAGAGAAGCCTGGTGAACTACAGTCCATGGGGTCACAAAGTGTCAGACACTACTGAGTGACTAACACTTTGCCTAGGATTTAAATTCAAGTTTGAAAATAATTTTCTTCAGAACTTTTAAGGCACTGCCCACTCTCTTGGAGCATCCCATGATGCTGCTGAGAAGTCTCATGTCATTCCACTTCCAGTTCCTTGATGTATGTGACCTGCTCCCCACTCCCACACACACGCAGAAGCTCTTAGGTTCTTTTATCCTAGGTGTTCTGACAGTGCATAATGATGTGCCTGGAATTAGAATGCTGTCCTTTTTTCCTGGAGGCCTAACCCCCACAGTATTTCATCGTCCTCCTCCAATTCAAACGGGCTGTTGCCTAGGACAGGGGTACAACTCTCTTCCCATCCCTTCACTACTCTGTGAATACTGGATCCTCTGTTTCCTGAGCTCTAAATATTCCTCCTTTTGGTTTACTCCCTTACTTTCCTGAGTCCTCTAGTAATATACTTCAAGCACAATGTTAATGAGGGAACACATTGCTGAGTAACAGGGGAGAGACTAATACCCCACAGAGACGGAGAGAGAACCAGCGCACAAGGTTGCACAGGGCATAACTCTTCAGCGTCTGGGACAATAGCACCAATGCTGACTTTTTCAACATGAAAAGCAATGCCATTTATTATTTATAGATTAGCTCTGGAAAAATAATAAGAGCGAAACAGAAGAACAAAAGGTGTAATAGGGGCGGGTCCCCAAGGCCTACCGGCATTGCAGTGAGCCTGCCCCCTTTACTTTGTAAAAGGAGCCCAAATTCTGACTGAAGGAAGATGGTTCTTTGACATAAGACACTAGTCTCTCTTCCTGGGCTGCTGGCTTTCCAGTTAAAGTCATCATTCCTTGCCCCAACAACTCATCTCCCAGTTTATTGGCCTGTCCTGCAGGGAGCAGGATGAGCTTGGGCTGGATATCAAAGGGGCCCTTAGTTTAACAGAAATATTCCATTTCTTTTATTTAAAGAAAACTGTAGAAATGAACTAAAAAAAAAAATAATAAACCATAACTGTGTCAACCATGTATGTACTAGATGTTCATCAAAGTATTTAAGGAGATTCAAAACGGAAATATCCTAAATGTTCAATAATAAGAGATTGGTTCCAGGAAGAAGAGAAATCCATGCAGTGCAACTTTATGTAGCTATTAAACATGATATTACAGATGATTTGCCAACTAGGACAGGTACATGGTATTCTGCTAACTAGATAAAAGTTTATGACAGAGTATGTGCAATTATAATTCATGGATGCATGCACATTCACTTTGTGTGTTTGTGTGGTCACCAAAGTGTTAAAAGTGGTGAAATTCAGACCTAGGTACTTCCAGGCAAGATTTTTGCTCCCAAGCATATATTTCTAATTAGAAAAAAAGAAACTTAAGAAATTTAAAAGCTGCTTTATATGGTCAAGAGACTGAAAGTGGAAATAATACAGATATCTCTTCTTAATTATTATACAATAATTAGGCATCTTTTTTATAGAAATGAGAGTACTGAGAAGGTACAAGAAGATTGCCCTGTTCCCAGCACAACAGTGCTATAAAAAGATCCTCCTTCGGAATAGATACGATTTGGCTAGACATTCTTGCTGCCTATACATTTGAGACTCATAATTTGCACTTTTATTGATACAATCTAATGAACATCACTCCTTCCATAGTTAACCAATTTGCTAGTAGTCACTGAAGAAAAAATTACAACTAAGCTGTTAAGACTGCATGCAAAACAAGGGCAAGAAAAAAAATTCATCTATCCCATATAAGTAATTATCTGATACACTGAAAATGCCTGCTATACTGGAGACTGTTTCTCTTAGAAAGTAAAAATTAGAGCTGAAAGTGGGCATTGAAATACTTCAGTTCTACCAAGGAAACCAGAATTGAAAGAGACATGTGTACCCCAATGTTCATTGCAGCACTGTTTACAATAGCTAGGACATGGAAGCAACCTAGTTGTCCATCCGCAGATGAACACATAAGGGAGTTGTGGCACATACACACAACAGAATATTACTCAGCTATAATAAGGAATGCATCTGAGCCGGTTCTAATGAGGTGGATGAAACTGGAGCCTATTATACAGAATGAAGTAAGTCAGAAAGAGAAACACCAATATAGTATATTGGCGCATATACATGGAATTTAGAAAGACGGTGATGATGACCCTATATGCAAGAGAGCAAAAGAGACACAGATGTAAAGAACAGACTATGTGGGAGAAGGCAAGAGTGGGATGATTTGAGAGAATAGCATTGAAACATGTATATGACCATAGGTGAAACGGATAACTAGTGCAAGTTTGATGCATGAAGCAGGACACTCAAAGCCAGTGCTCTGGGACAACCCTGAGGGAGGGGGTGAGGAGGAAGGTGGGAGGGAGTTTACGATGGGGGGACACATGTGCACTCGTGGCTGATCCATGTTGATGTGTGGCAAAAACCACCACAATACTGTGAAGTAATTATCCTCCAATGTAAATAAATTAATTAAAAAAAATAAAGAACTCAAATCTAAAAAAAAAAAGAAATACTTCAGTTCTGTCTCTAATCACTGCATCCTTAAGCAAGATCACTTACCATTTCTGGAGTTTCTTTTCATATAAACCTGAGACAGAGAAATCTAGCTTTCAGTGCACTGTGCTTAAATATTACATGGTAAATAGCACCAGGAAAGTAGATATTTTTATCATTACTAAAATTCAAGGGGAATCTCTTGATGGTCCAGGGGTTAGGAATCCCAATTTCTACTGCAGGGGGCCCAGGACGAAGACCTGGTTGGGGAACTAAGATCCCACAAGCCAAGTGTTACAGCCAAAAAAAATTAAAGGTGCTCTTGAGAAGGTGTTTAAAAAAAAACAAAACAAAAAACACCTGGGCCCCCTGCAGTGGAAAAGAAAAAATTAAAGGTGTTCTTGAAGAAAGCAGGGAAAACCACTAAACCATTAAGGTATGACCTAAATCAAATCCCTTATGATTATACAGTTGCAGTGACAAATAGATTCAAGAGATTCGATCTGAAGACAGAGTGCCTGAAGAACTATGGAAGGAGGTTCGTGACATTATACAGGAGGCAGTGACCAAGACCATTCCCAAGAAAAAGAAATGCAAAAATACTAAAATGGTTGTCTGAGGAGCCCTTACAAATACGTAAGAAAAGAACAGAAGGTAAAGGCAAAGGAGAAAAGGAAAGATATACCCATCTGAATGCAGAGTTCCAAAAAATAGCAAGGAGAGATAAGAAAGCCTTCCTCAGTGATCAATGCAAAGAAACAGAGGAAAATGATAGAATGGGAAAGACTAGAGATCTCTTCAAGAAAAGCAGAGATACCAAGGGAACATTTCATGCAAAGATGGGCACAATAAAGGACAGAAATGGGATGGACCTAACAGAAGCAGAAGATATTAAGAAGAGGTGGCAAGAATATACAGAGGAACCATACAAAAAAGATCTTCACGACCTAGATAACCACAATGGTGTGATCACTCACCTAGAGCCAGACATCCTGGAACGTGAAGTCAAGTGGGCCTTAGGAAGCATCACTATGAACAAAGCTAGTGGAGGTGATGGAATTCCAGCTGAGCTATTTCAAATCCTAAAAGATGATGCTATGAAAGTGCTGCACTCAATATGCCAGCAAATTTGGAAAACTAAGCAGTGGCCACAGAACTGGAAAAGGTCAGTTTTCATTCCAACCCCAAAGAAAGGCAATGCCAAAGAATGTTCAAACTACCACACAAGTACACTCATCTCACATGCTAGCAAAGTAACGCTCAAAATTCTCCAAGCTAGGCTTTAACTGCACATGAACCAAGAACTTCCAGATGTTCAAACTGGGTTTAGAAAAGGCAGAGGAACCAGAGATCAAACTGCCAACATCCAATGGATGACAGAAAAAGCAAGATAATTCCAGAAAAACATCTACTTCTACTTTATTGACTATGCCAAAGCCTTTGACTGTGTGGATCACAACAAACTTTGGAAAATTTTTATAAAGAGATGGGAATACCAGACCACCTTACCTGCCTCCTGAGAAATCTGTGTACAGGTCAAGAAGTAACAGTTAGAACCAGACATGGAACAACGGACTAGTTCAAAACTGGGAAAGGAATCAAGATTGCAGGGAGAAATATCAATAGCCTCAGATATGCAGATGACACTACCCTTATGGCAGAAAGCTAAGAATCGAACAGCATCTTCATGAAAGTGAAAAAGGAGAGTGAAAAAGCTGACTTAAAACTCAACATTCAAAAAACTAAGATCATGGCATCTGGTCCCATCACTTCATGGCAAATAGATGGGGAAACTATGGAAACAGTGACAGATTTTATTTTTGAGGGCTCCAAAATCACTGCAGAAGGTGACTGCAGCCATGAAATCAAAAGACACTTGCTCGTTGGAAGAAAAGCTATTACCAACCTAGACAACATATTCAAAACTAGTGACATTATTTTGCCACCAAAGGTCCATCTAGTCAGAGCTATAGTTTTTCCAGTAGTCACGTATGGATATGAGAGTTGGACTATAAAGAAACTTGAGCATCGGAGAACTGATGCTTTGGAACTGTGGTGTTGGAGAAGACTCTTGAGAGTCCCTTGGACTGCAAGGAGATCAAACCAGTCAATCCTAAAGGAAATCAGTCCTGAATATTCATTGGAAGGACTGATGCTGAAGCTGAAACTCTAATACTCTGGCCACCTGATGCGAAGAGCTGACTCATTTGAAAAGACCCTGATGCTGGGAAAGATTGAAGGCAGGAGGAGAAGGCGACAACAGAAGATGAGATGGTTGGATGGCATCACCAACTCGATGGACATGAATTTGAGCAATCTCCAGGAATTGGTGATGGACAGGGAAGCCTGGCGTCCTGCAGTCCATGGGGTTGCAAAGAGCTGGACATGACTGAGTGACTGAACTGAACTGAGAAGGTGGCAACGGTGTAAAATGAAAATTGTGACCAACTGAAATTTCCTTTAACAGCATAAATCTATTGTAACTAGTGAGGAGACTGGTAGAAATAACAATCATTACTGATTTATGAGAAATACAAGAGCCCGTCTTATAATTGGGCTTCACGTAATAAAAGTGTCAAAATGTTTTCTTTAAGCAATATATTTTTTGTATGTATTATCTAGCTTTTAACACAATATGATTTGGGGGCTTCCCTGGTGGCGCAGTGGTTAAAAATCCACCTGCTAATGAAGAGGACACAGGTTGGATCCCTGCTCTGGGAAGATCACAGATGCCACATGGCAACTAAGCCCACAGGTCACAGTTACAGAGCCAGCGCTCTAGAGCCTGTGAGCTGCAGCTACTGAAGTCTTGAGAGCCTACAGCCCCTGCTCCACCGCAATGAGGCTGCCGCAATGCAATGAACGCGTGCAGTGCCACAAAGAGCAACCCCGGCTTGCTGTAACTAGACAAAAGTCTGAACACGGCAACACAGACCCAGCACAGCTAAAAATAAATAAGGAAATCTTAAAACAATGTGATTCTTAGGTTAAAGCAAATCATATGACTTCTTTCTGCACAGCCATGAAATAGCTATTTGTACTGATCTACTTTTGGGGTTTTAAAAGACCACATTTCATAAACTACTTTGAGAATCATTAATTCAAGGTATTTTTGAAAACAAAACCCACTATTGTCTTCAGAAAACAAGTAGAGCAAAGGTGAGGAGTGCTGGGCGGCGAGGGGTCGTTTGGGACTGGGTTCCTGGAGCGTAGGGCAGAATGAGAGTAGTAGTATTAGTAAGAGGAGAATAGAGGAAGGAGAAGAGAGGAACAGAAGTATATCTTCTCAGGCTGCACCACTGATGCTGATCACTCTAGAAGTAATTTCTCTGTATTTCTGCACTTTGTATAAATGTGTATAATAGGGCTTCCATCATAGCTCAATTGGTAAAGAACCCACCCGCAATGCAGGAGATCCCGGTTCGATTCCTGGGTCAGGAAGATCCACTGGAGAAGGGAAAGGCTACCCACTCCAGTATGGTAGTAGAGTCCATGGCGTCGCAAAGAGTCAGACACAACTGAGTGACTTTCACTACTTTACTACTTGTATAAAATGTATCTATTTCTAAACACTCTATTGTTGTTTTAACTCATATAAACCATATTACAGTGTATCTTAGGTTGTGGGGTGGGGCTTTGTTTTTGCTTTTGTTTTGTTCTGTTTTTGATTATCAATATATTTAATATCTATCTGGTAGCACAAAATCTCCCATCTTCTTCAAAAATGACTTGGCTATTCTTTGTCCTTTGCTCTTCTGTATAAATTCTAGAATCAATCTGTAAGGCTGCAGGTGTGTGCTCACACACACACACACACACACACACACACAACCCCTTCCTCTAGTAATTTTGATTGGAATTGCTTTTAATATATAAATTCACTTGTCAAAAAATTGAAATCTGGATATTCACCTTCCCTACCCATGAATATAGTGCATTCATCAGAGATTTCAGTCATTTTCTATGCCTGTAAAGAGTATTTGACATTTTATAGCTGCCCAAAATATTTTGAAAATCCTTTCTCCTTTTTAGGATTCCTCCACATTATAAATCTCACTTTCTGAGAATGAAGCCAAAAATTATTTCCCTGGAGTCCTCGCTATTTAAATGTACACATACAACCAATTTCCACTGAGCAGGTACAACTTCTTGGAAGATGGAAATAAAGGTCATGAGACCATATAGTCAGGATCCTTCTCAAATGGATGTGGATCCACGTGGTTTTTCTCAGAACATGTAGCAAACCTGCTAGAGGTCTAGCCCCTAGCCCCTCTCTTTGGTGCGGTGAGGGCGCCAGGCTAGTAGCAGGCACCAGCAGCTGCTGGGTTTCCACTGGAGCCTCTTGGTTCTGCCCTTGGTCCCTTTTCTGAGCATCTGCACATGTGAGAGCCCAGCTTGGTTCCTTTTGGGAATTCTGTAAGCTACCTGGTGGTTTGTAGCAAATCTGTTTCTGCTTAAACGTGTTAAAATAGATTCTGGGGAATTCACTGATGGTCCAGTGGACAGGACTTTGCACTTTCACTGCTGTGGGCCCATGTTCAATTCCTGGTTGGGGAACTAAGATCCTATAAGCCACATGGAGTGGCCAAAAAAAAAAACCTCAACAATGATTCTGTTGTCTGAAACTGCACACTGACTGACAATTAGGAAGTAGAAGTGGGTTGCTGAATGTGACAGAACTGCCTTACTACATGTGATGAGAACTGGGTGAGAGAAGACCAGATATTGCAAGTTGAAAAATGGAAGAGATGAGGTAGGGCCCCATCTGGATCTTCTCACTCTGGCACCAGGGCTGAAGGCACAGCCACTCCCTGGAGCTCAGTTATCCCAGCAGAGGGCAGAATCGATCAGCTGAGGCTGGTGAGGACCAGGCAAGAGGTACTGGGAGGTTTGAGAGAGAAGGTTCAGAGCAGCAGTCCAGGAAAATGAAGGGAACCCTGGAGATACAGTATGACTGTAGGAGGCATTAAGGGCCTACTTGAAGTTACTTGCCATGAACCTCAAGCAGGATAATTCCACATGACAACGTGCTTTTCCCTGACCACTTCTGGTAGCATGGATGCAGGCACAAAGAAGGCAAAGAACTGCATTTAGTCAGAGATGGGGTCCTGCCAACTGAGTCTATACCAAAGCCAGAAAAGGGTAAGGCCATTAAGGGAGAGTATAGGGGAAGTGTTACAACAACTGACCTTAACTGACTTTAAGCGGGATAAAGAACATGCATGAAGGAAGTGAAGAGCAGTGAAAGGGGGGAACAGTGGGAGCTGAAGGACTGCTAGTATCAGGATTCTAAAAGAAGGAAATTGGAAAGGCAGGTCACAGAGCAAGATATTTAAAGTGCTGAGGATACAGAGGGGTGAAGTTTTAAAATGGCAAGGTCTAGGACATGATCAAAGGAGTGGTTCAGGTAAAATGAAAGGGTAAGAAAGAAAATGAGAGGTGAGCTGTTGGAAGGCTCCTCCACTGAAAACACCAAGAATTAAGACAAGATTAATGTTGAGCAGAGTGAGAGCAGGTGATGAGCTAACATCTTCAAGGAACAAAGGGCATGTGACCCAGAGGTTCCAGCCTGATGACAGGATTCAGAGGTGGAGGTGGTTTGGGGGATAACTGAGAGGTAAAGAATGGCCTGAAACTGGCCCAGAGAAAGAGGACCCAGAATATGTGATGTGAGAGATGGTGCTGGGACAGCTGCATACTCAAGAAATGAGCAGGTTTTGATCACAGCAGGAAGGACTTAACATTCAGTGTGGTTCCCTGACACCCAAAATTCCTGCTACCCTGCTATCGAGGAAAGAAAGGAGGGGAAGTGACCCAGAATCTAAGTCTTTCTTCAAGACTTTAAGCCAGTTTTCCTGTTCTTTGCCCATTAGCATCCCCATACACTTTCAGAAGTTATCTGAATCTTTCCTAAGCTTTTCTGCCACATGAGGGCACTGCTCAGCTCCCTGCGATGTGGCTTCAGTTCAGTTCAGTTCAGTCACTCAGTCGTGTCTTTGCGACCCCGTGAATCGCAGCGTGCCAGGCCTTCCTGTCCATCACCAACTCCCGGAGTTTGCAATGTGGCTTAGCATTTACTTTTCTCAGCTCTGCTCCAAGTCACAACTCTTTCATCCAATTTCGAGCTTCCAAAGTGTTATCATCAGCTTATTTTCACTGTCCTTCTGAGTTTATGTCTTTTAATTTTTCATTTATTTTTCTTAATGGGGTTTCAGGAGGGTGTGGATGTCAACATTTTCAACCACCATCTTTACAAAACTACATTGTGCATCTTATTTCCACAAAGTTTACTGGAAGAGGAGAGGTCTATTTGTTTAGTTTTAGTTTCTGGTTAATTTTTTTGGCTCCCACCACTACCACCAGCCCAAATTTTCTGAACTGCAAACCTTTAAACTAGTTTTCTAAAGAATGCATCCAAGACTGTAAACCTTGCTCTGAGTTCCACCTTTTGCCACATCCCATAGACCCCGCTATGTCTCCTGACTACTGTTGTTCATTTCTAAACCATCTACAGCATCCACTTTGTGCTCTCTTTAACCCAGGAGCTATTTTAAAGTGTATTAATTTATGTAAGAAAAAAAATGTTCTTTCAGCCAACATGCAAGTAAACAACAAAAACAGCATAAAACAGCCACTGTCCACCTCAGGAACTTCCTGGTGGTGGAGAACTCAAGGACTCCACAGGCCACATCAGATCTCTTTCCCCTTCCCTTTTCTTCCCTACGGACCAATTCCACTTGCTTTTCTCTCTCCTTCTAAACTGACACCACCCAAACTACTTGTAGAGGTCTCTTTCCTGAAGACCACTGAGAAATAGGCCAAGTCCTTTATCAATGTACACCCCTAGACATCATCTGCTCAAGGCAGCTCTCTCAAAGCGTGGTCCAAGCTAAAAGTCTGGGCATCACCATGGATATCCACAATCAGACACTTTGCTGTACAGCAGAAACTAACACAACATTGTAAATCAATTATATTCCAATAAAAACTTTTTATAAAATCAACCTCTGAGAGTTAGGCCAGAAAATTACTCATTTTACACCAGGTTATTCAGACACATGGTAAAATTTAAGAAGTGCTAATTGCAAGGGAGAAACATGTAGATAGAAAAGCAACTTTAAAAAAAACGTATGGCCCCTTCCATGAACATTTAAGGATTTACTTTAAGTTTGTGTTAATAAAGCCATGCCTTGGAGATTGCAAATACAGCAAGAAAGCAAGTCACATGAATTTTCTGGTTTCCCAGTGCGTATAAAAGTTGTTTACACTATAGTCTATGAAGTGTATAACAGTATTATGTAGGAAAAAAAAAGGAAAAACCTTAATTAAAAAATACTTTATTGCTAAAATATATTAGCCATTATATGATAATGCAGTGCTGCCACAAACCTTCAATTTGTAAAAACTACAGTATCTGCAAAACAGATACAATGAAGCACAATAAAATACGCTATGCCTATAATGCATAACTCAAGTTCTTTTCCCAGAAATTACTTCACATAGTCCTTTGCATAGTTATAAAAGACCTCATTTAAGGTCAAAAGCAAGATCAATCCAAAACTGTACTTCACTAGCCTGTCAAAACCTCTTGAGAGTCCCTTGGACTGCAAGGTGATCAAATCAGTCAATCTGAAAGGAAATCAGTCCTGAATATTCATTGGAAGGACTGATGCTGAAGCTGAAACTCCATTACTTTGGTCACCTGATGTGAAGAGCCAACTCATTGGAAAAGACCCTGATGCTGGGAAAGACTGAAGGCAAAATGAAAAGGGGACAGCAGACGATGAAATGTTTAGATAGCATCACTGATCAACGGACATGTATTGAGCTAACTTCATGTCAGGGAACGGTTAACAGGAGGATTCCTGTATGCTGTTTTCTGTCTCACATAAATCCTCTGTTCCTTATTAGCTCCTGACTGCAGGTGCGAGAGGAGCAGCAAGCTGCTCCCAGGACTGAGGAATGCATGTACTTCCTCCATTTGCTTTTCCAAACGGTGAAAGTGATTATTTATGATCCTCTTCCTTTTGATATGGATTGTCTTCTAGCTTTATGACTTGTTTCCTTGGTAATTTGTACGTCTGGTCTTTTGATCTTTATCTTTGCTGAAAAAGCTACCTTGCAAAACAGTATATATACTCACATTATGTTGAATGAAGCACCCTTGTTCCATCAGAGCTTGGGTCCCCTTGTCTTTCTTTCTATCTCTATCTCTCTTTTTCTCCGGCTAGTTCTCTGGAGCGTGGAAACCCACTGAGCTCACTTTCTTGCCCGGGCTTTCAAGACCTCCTCGAGAGGGCGCCCTGTGCCTTCGTGAGCAGTGCAAGCCCTGTGTCAAGAGCTCTACTGGTTCTCTGTGTAAACCAAGGAATTTTAGCCTCTTTCTCTCTTTTACTTTCTTATCATCAACTCCGGACCACCAGGTTCCGGTCCATTAAAGAACCCCAACAACTTCAGAAGACAGTGGGGGGATAGAGGAGCCTGGTGGGTTACAGGTTTGATCCCTGGTCTGGGAGGATTCTACATAACATGGGGCAACTAAGGCCATGTACCACAAATACTGAGTCAAAGCACCCCAGAGCCCATGTTCTGCAACAAGAGAAACCATTGCAGTGAGAAGCCCACACACAACTAGAGAAAGCCCATGTGCAGCAACAAAGACCCAATGCAAACAAAAATAAGTAAATAAAAATTATTAAAAAAAATTCCACAGGCATATTCAGATTTTCCCCAAATCGCTTGCTCCTATTTCTTTAGTAATTTGCCAAACTCATATTTCTAATTTATGCTATCTGGAGAAAAGTGCAGAAACCAACGCCACTTGCAAACAGGAAGTCAAAATGGCCACTAAAAAAAATTTACACAACAAATGGAGCAAAGATGAATGTCTTGGTGTACAGGTACTAGAGAAACCAGAGTTACAAGGAAACAACCAGGGATTTTCCCAAGTGGTCCAGTGGCTAAGACTCCGAGCTCCCAATGCAAGGGGGCCTGGGTTCGATCTCTGGTTATGGAACTAAGATCCCACATACCGTGGGGCAACTAAGCCTGTGTGTCACAACTAGAGAAGTGCCTGTGCCACAGTGAAGACCTGGAACAGCCAAATAAATTATTAAAAAGTTCATTTTCTTTAAAAAAAAAAGAGAGAAAGAAACAACCAGGTATCAAGAGCAAAACTGAAGATATGAAACAACTTCATGTTTCAAGACCTGATTGCTCTCAATCATATAAATGATTGTTATCACTGCATATATTTTTTATTATGATTATTTACTTAGTTTTGACTGTGCTGGGTCTTCATTGCTGCATGGGCTCTTCTCTAGTTGCAGCAACTGGGGGCTTCTCATTGCAGTGGATTCTCTTGCTGCAAAGCACATGCTCTAGGGCTCACAGGCTTGACTAGTTGCAGCAACTGGGGGCTTCTCATTGCAGTGGCTTCTCTTGCTGCAAAGCACATGCTCTAGGGCTCACAGGCTTGAGTAGTTATGGCACGCAGGCTCAGTACTTGTGACGCATGGGCTTAGTTGCCCTGCAACATGTGGGATCTTCCTGGACCAGGGATCAAACCCATGTTTCCTGCATTGGCAGGGGGATTCCTTACCACTGAGCCACCAGGGAAGCCACATATATGTTTTCTAACTGGTTATTTCACATGATTTTTAGCAGAGACGTACAGGATCCTCAATGATCTGTGTCTAGGACAACCCAACTTCACCTGCATGAATATACCGAATCTTCAGCCACTGAACCATCTGCATTTATTTTTAATGGCCCTAGTTGGAAGCTTATGCCACTTCTAAACTCTGACAGATCTTACATGCTTGTTTCTCCCAGGCAGCTTCCCTCATATCATAGGGGCCTTATGTGGGGATGTCTTATCTCAAAGGTACCTAATTCACCACAGCGTCCTACCAGCACTTCCCAAACCAGCAGCCCCATGATGCAGATACAGTTGTTACTGTTCAAGTCTGAAAGGAACCAATACGGAAATCAAGTGTTTCCATTATCTACCCAGAAGAAAGAGAATATATTATATAAACACAGTCTTTAAATATATCTCTATTACAATGGGGTTTATGCTCAAATAGCTGGAACACAGGTACAGTATAAAAGCTACAGATCAAGCTGAAGGTAGGTTAGAGATCTGCTATAACAGCCAGACAAGTGGCAATGGAGAGGTCACCGGGGGTGAGGAGAAGGGGTCAGAATGACTGGGGAAGGCTTCACAGTGGGAGGAAGACCCTGGAAGACATGAACTACTTGGACAGGGGAAGGAAGAACCCCAGAGGCGGGCAGCAGCATGAACACAGGCCCGGAGGCAGGAATGAGGACGGCGTGTGGCAAGGCCACAGCCACCGCCGGAGCAGAGCCCGGGCCCTGGAGACACCCGGGAGCTAAGGATGCAGAGGGGCCCTGGGGACGCAGCAGGGGTGGCCCAAGGGCCTTGCTAGGCTTGTTCTCCACAGGGTGCACTTTCTGATGCTGAACAAAGCTGCCGTACCACTTGAAGGCTTTCCCACACACCTTACACTGATAGGGCTTCTCTCCGGTGTGAACTCTCTGATGCTGAATGGAGGCGATCTTCTGGCTGAATGCCTTCCCACACTCCTTACACTGGTAGGGTTTCTCCCCAGTGTGGATGCGCTGGTGGACGATAAAAAGTGACCTACACCCAAAACCTTTCCAACACTCCTTACATTTATAGAGCTTCTCCCCAGTGTGTAGCCTCTGGTGCTGCAGGTAGGCGGCGCTCCGACGGAAAGCCTTGCCACACTCCTTACATGCATAGGGCTTCTCCCCCGTGTGGATCCTCTGATGCTGGGTCAAGGCGGTGTTGGAACTCAGACCTTTGCCACACTCCTTACATTCATAGGGTCCTTGGCCAATGTGATTTTTCTCGTGTACGATACAGTCGTAGCTGGACTTGAAAGCTTTGCCACACTCCTTGCACTTGAAGGGCTTTTCCCCAGTGTGGCTCCTCTGATGCCGAAGGAGTTTTGAGTTGTATCGGAAGATCTTCCCACACTCTTTACATTTGTAGAACTTCATGCCGCCTCGAAGTATCAGATTGGGATTCAGACTGAAAGTCTGCCACACTGCCTTGCTTTCAAGATCCAGGTGCTGAGACACATTTGTGAGAAGCCCTCCCACGGGCCTGCCGTGGGCCTCCGTGCCCTCAGAGGCTTGCTGCTCTACCGCCGGCTCTTCTGTCTTGATGCCCCTCTCACCACCTGACCAAAGAAACCACAAGTTTCCTCGTTACTGAACTGGAAGGGAAACGGCATCCAGCAGTCCTGGTTTTTTTCCTATAGGATGTGATTTTTTAAAAATACACCCATGAGATGGTTATGAGCTTCCATAAAGGAGGATGAGAGAGATCAGCAAAAACAATAGCATAAACTGGACAAGTGACGACCCTGCGGTCCAGGAAGTGCCTCTTATAAGGAAGGGCTGGGCAATGAACCAGGGCAGGTAAGACAGGCAAAATGAGAACTTCAAGAGTGGGAAGGAAAGGAAGCAGGAGGGGAAAAAAGAATGGCAGAGGTAAGACAGAGCAGAAAGAAATGCAAACAGGCTTTAAAACAAAGAGAAAGGGAGACCATCAAGGAGGGAAAAGACATCTGTGAGATGAAGGGGAGCACCTAGCAGCCCGGAAACACAAACAGTGAAATGATGGATCCCAATGCCCCACCTGGAAGCCAGGAAACCACCCCCAATTCTGAATTCTAAGTAACAGCAAGATAATTCTACTTTAAATATTTCACATAATATTCTGGGATAAAAGATTCTTTCTTTTAGGAAGTAAGAGGGAACAGAAGGTGATTGGAGAACTGTAGGCCACTGTGGTGTTACCACTAAAGGAATCACTTTTTACAACATTACAGTATGTGTGAGAAGTAAGGCCTGAAAAGTTTCTTCCTAAAGACAACCCAAGTAATTAAAACGTTCCAGGACTGACTGGTAAGCAGACTCTGGAAATTTTAGGATGGGTGGGTGTGCGTTGAGAGTGTGGTATTGGGGGAATATTCTTGCCCTTTCCTCTATGGCCCCATTTAAAACAAATTCATTGTAAACTACAACATTATGAAACTTTAAAATACTAAAAATTATATAAATATTAAAAAGGCAAATAAAATCATAGCTATGGTACAAATCAATCAGTGTGATGCACAGAATCACACTTTCCTTAAAGTATGGCTGAAACCCTACCACCCTGCCATGAAAACTGTCCTTACAGGTTCGGGATGGGAACTCAACACAGGTCAGCGAGTGTACCGAGTCAGCTCCAGGGAGCTTTGCTCTCCGCCACAGAAGAAACATTTCCAGTAAACCAGGAAGGCGAAACCAGAAGGTGCTAAGTCCCCTTACTCACCTGGACAGATGCCTCTCAAATCCTCTGCTTCCCAGGGATCAGGGTCCCCTGGAGCTTCCCCTCTCTCCAGCTGGGAGATCAGATTAGGTCTGGGGAATGGAGACACTATTCCAGCAAGAAAGAGAGACAGACAAGTTGAGGGGAGACATCCAGAGCTGTTACTGAGATCCCTCTGCCCACCCCAAGGCAGGCGAGTTGAGTTGGGGGGGAAGGGGACTGCCTGGGGGACCAATGAGCCACCCAGGGGTTCTGAGGAAGGGGTCCAAACTGCACTCCATGGAAAGACCAGGGAGACAGTGATTCTCCTCAGGGAGAAAGTGCAAGCTCGCCCGGACTCAGAAGAAAGGACATCCTCTCAGGAAGGATGAATGTACTGGTATCCTGGGAGGCTCCTGCACACAGGAGAGGGCCCACATCCACAACACTGCAAGGACGGAGGACCTGAGGTCTCCTGGGGGCACCCCAAGAGTCCTCTCCTTCAGGGTCCAAAACCACGCTCTTCCCTGGGAAGGAATAAAGTCCAACTTCAAAGCCAGAGGGAACCTGGGATTTCCCCACCTAGCATCTCCACAGAACTCTAAAGACTACTAGAACCTCCAAGACATTTGAGGAAGACGTCAACTATCAGAGAGGGCCACTGAGAGACCTTACCCAGGGAAGCCACATTTGCATAATTCTCCAACATCACCTCCCTGTACAGGGCCCTCTGCGCAGAATCCAGGCTGGCCCATTGGTTCTGAGTGAAGTACACAGCCACGTCCTCAAAGGTCACTGGCTCCTGAAACAACAGGTTCCCGCTCAAGCTCTGAGTGAGGGCCAGAGGGGGCCAGTGTTAGCTTCTGGGAAGAGGTGGACCTGCCAAGGTCTGTGACTCTGGGCCCTGTGGAAGGTCTGTTCTGTGGACAAGAGCACTCAGTACCCCAGCCCTCATCCAGGGCTCCCACCTTCAAATGTGGAACACCAAGGCTGTCCCATTTGCTCAGCTCTGTGGCTCCAAACTGTCATCCCAACCTCACAGCCTGGCATCTGGGGCTCTCCAAGCTGTAACTGTATCAACCTCTTATGTTCCTGTCTCCATGGAGCTGTCTCGCTAGGACCCACTGCCCTGAGGTACCCATAACCTGTCATATTATTCTCTGTACACCAACTACTCTCCCCATCTCCTCTCAGCCAAAGTACATGTACACCGCCACATGTATTCCCTGCTCCAGTTTCTCCTTGGCCTTCCCCACCAGCTTCCACTACACACAGAGAAGCCACTCCTTAGAAATAGCCCCAGTACAGCTACACGTTAAAAAAAAAAATGAAATCAGAACATGCTTTAACACCATATATAACAAAAAAATCAAAATAGATTTAAAGATCTAAATGTAAGACAGGATACTATAAAACTCTTAGGGGAAAACATAGGCAGAACACTTTTTGACATAAATCACAGTAGTATCTTTTTCAGTTCGTCTCCCAGAGTAATGAAAAGAAAAACAAAAATAAACAAGTGGAACCTAATTACACTCAAAAGCCTTTGCACAGCAAAAACACAAAGTGAGAGAAAATATCTGTAAACAATATGACTGACAAGGGATTAATCTTCCAAATTTACAAACAGCTTATGTACTCAATGTCAAAAAAAAAAAAATCCAGTCAAAAATGGGCAGAAGATCCAAACAGACATTTCTCCAAAAAAGACATACACATAGCCAAGAGGCATATGAAAAGATGCTCAGCATCTTTAGAGAGACTATTAGAGAAATGCAAATCAAAACTGCAATGAGGCATCACACTGTTCAGACAGCCATCACCTAAAAATCTACAAACAATAAATGCTGGAGAGGGTATGGAGAAAAGTGAACCTCCCTACACTGTTAATGGGAATGCACACTGGTACAGCCTCTGGGGAGAAGAGTACAGAGGTTCCTTAAAAAGCTAAGAATAGAGCTACCAAATGATTTAGCAATCCCACTGCTGGGCATATAGCCAGAGAAAACCGTAATACAAGAAGATACACGTACCCCAGTGTTCACTGCAGCACTGTTAACAACAGCCAGGACATGGAAGCATCCTAAACGTCCATCGATGGAGGAATGGATAAAGAAGATGTGGTACATATATACAATGGAATATTGTTGCTGATGTTTAGTAATTCAGTCATGTCTGACTCTCTTGCGACCCCAAGGGCTATAGTCCACCAGGCTCCTCTGTCCATGGGATTTATCAGGCAAGAATACTGGAGTGGTTGCCATTTTCTCCTCCAAGGGGTTCTCCTGCATCTTCTGCATTGGCAGGGAGATTCTTTACCACTGAGCCACCCTGGAAGCCCACAATGGAATATACTTGGCCATAAAAAAAGAATAAGATAATGCCATCTGCAGTAACATGGATGGACTTAGAGATAGTCATATTGAGTTAAGTCAGTTAGATGGAGAAAGAGAAAATCATATGATATAGCTTACATGTAGAATCTTAAAAAAAAAAAAAAAAAGAACTAAACAGAAACAGACTCACAGACTTAGAGAATGAATTTGTGGTTACCAGAGGGGAAGATCCGTGGGGAGGGAAAGATTGGGAATTTGGGACCGACATGTATACAGTACTATGTTTAAAAGAGATAAGTGACATAGGCCCACTGCATGGCACAGGGAACTCTGTGGTATATTCTGCAGTAACCTATATAGGAAAAGAATTTGAAAAAGAATAGATACTTGAATATGTATAACTGAATTGCTGTGCTGTATACCTGAAACTAACACATTGTTAATCAACTATACTACAATATGAAATAAACATTTTTAAAAAAACACTCCCAATATTTCACAAATTTCTTTTCATTCCTTCTTACCATATTAGAAAGCCAGCTCTCTTGAAGGAAACCTGTAGCCTGCCTATTCTGGCCTCTTCTCTGAACCACACATCTTCAGAGAAGGCTGGCTGTGTGCTGTCTCCGGGCATGGGCACATCCCCTGGCCTGCGTCTTGAGCTTCATCCCACTTGTGAAAGTTCACCCCTCTCTGTCTCCCTGGGCCACCTCCATCATCCCAAGAGTGACGAGAACTCATATTCATAGACTAGACACTAGGCACCAGGCTCTTGGGTGGGTACTTCTAAATCTTGTGTGTGATTTACTCTTTATAACACAATATGAAGTCAGTTATTACCCCCATTTTTCAAAGAATGAAACTCAAGTTCATAAAAATTCACTACTTTGCCCCAAATCACACAGCCATGAAGTGACAGAGCTGGGACTTCAACCCATATTTGTCAAACAGCAAACCTGGGCTCCTCCCACCTAATGAGCTGCCTCCGACACAGGGTTCATGAACTTCTCCAAACATACAGCCAACCCCTGAACCTCCTCCTAACTTGGTGTTGCCCCTGTCTGGAGAAGATCTTTTCACACCCACAACTTCCAAAATCAACAGTCAATCCATCTTTATCGTGTTCCCTCCAGGCCACATGGGACCCCTCCCCCAATCTAGACTGCTGCTGCTGCTAAGTCACTTCAGTCATGTCTGACTCTGTGCGACCCCAGAGATGGCAGCCCACCAGGCTCCCCCATCCCTGGGATTCTCCAGGCAAGAACACTGGAGTGGGTTGCCACTTCCTTCTCCAAATCTAGACTGAGGGGTCAGCTATTTCAGAATAGCACACATCATCCTAGAAGCCAGAGCCTCTGCATCTTCTGAGACACAAGAACAGTCTCTAACGGCGTCCACTGGCTACCTTCTTTGCTGCTGTGGACAGACTGCACAATGCAGACCACAGAGACTGGGCTCCCAACCTGGAAGGGGTTTCCTGACTTCTGCACCTTCTCACCTTGATGACCCCACAGATGATTCCACCTCCTGGGAGTCTCACTATCCTATGCAGTCAGCGTTCTTTTCAGCCGATGAAAATGAAGACACCTGTCCACTGGGGCTCAGTCAAGCCCCTAATTGTCTGAGTGTCCCCGTCTCTCCCGGCAGCTCCCAGAGCAGCCTGTGCACTGGAGACAGCACAGGGGACAGGGAGAAGGGAACACTCTCACAATGGCTGCTAGCGGAAGCAGGGAAGAAACACACCCCAGGATAAAAGCTGGTAACGGCTCCTGGCTACTCTCCTCGCTCTACACTCAGGTCCTTATGAGGGGGTCCTTTTCAAACCACAACTAGGGAATTCAAAAGGAGAGAGTGAAAAGAAAAAGAACATAAAAGAACAAATTTAGAAACTTCTCAAAGGAGACTGACCCTTAAACTGGGCACTGACAAAGTCCACAGGGCCCCTGGAATACTTGAGCCCAAAATCCAAACATCAAATAGAACCATGATGTCCTGTGAGTAAACACGGTTCCACCAACAAGGCATTAAGGGCTTCTGAGGACAGCGGCCACAGCCTGGTAGGAAAACCGAAGTTCACTCTGCTTCCTGGAAGTCAAGTCTCACTCCCTCACATCTCCAGAGCTGCTCTCACAGTCTTCCCCACCCAGTACCATCTTCCTTGACACGCTGTTCCTCCCACCTGCTTTCAAATATTCCCAGGTATCATGAGACCAAAAAAACCGCCCATTATTAAAGGGAAACTTGGGCTCCCCTGGTGGTCTAGTTTTTAAGAATCTGCCTTGCAATACAAGGGACACTGGTTCGATCCCTGGTCTGGGAAGATCCCACATGCCGTGGAGCAACTAAGCCCATGTGCCACAACCACTGAAGCCTGCGTGCCTAGAGACCATGCTCCACGACAAGAGAAGCCACCGCAACACAGAAGCCCTCAAACCGCGATTAGACAGTAGTCCCCACTCACAAACTAGAGAAGCACCACAACTAGAGGGGGCACAACAACAAAGACCCAGTGCGACCCAAAATAAGTAAAACGTATTTTTTTAAAATAAAGGGGAACTTACTATTTTAAGACAGTTAGGTTGTTGATACAATTTTCTTCCTCCTGTGGATGGTCCCTGTGTACCTCACTTCATTTTTCTCCACTGTATTTTTTCATCATGTGACAAAGTACACTTTTATCATGTATCTCCCTCTCACCAGAATGTAAGCCATGAGGCAAGGATTCTGCTTTCTTCATTATTGCTTTCCTAGTGCACAGTAGGTTTTCCTAGTAGCTTTTCCTAGTGTCTGGCAGATCCAAGATGATTAATATGAATTTGAGGAAAGAATTAGTTTCAAAAATGGTTCGATCACAAATAGCATTTTCACACTTATGAAGATGGTCAGAAAAGAACAGCAAATAACCACCTTCACAGTGAAATGCCAGGGCACATCCATTAAAGCTGATGGCTGATAATTTACCATACGCTGAGGTTCTACTTTCAGTAAAAGACTGGACAAGCAGCATAAATATAGCTAATGAAGTAACATAAATATCTTTCTTGCAGATGAAATGGTTATCTGTCTAAAAAATATCCAAGACCCAAGAAAATATATGAAAAACATTTAAAACTGACAAGATAATTCATCAAGTTAGCTAGATATAGGATACAGGAACCAAAAATGATTAGCTTTACTAAATATCACTATGAACGATTAAAAGACAAAATGGGAGAAAAGAAGATGCCATTCATATGAAAAGAGCTATGAGTAGACCCAACAAAAACCTGCAAAACCAAGATGAACTAAATGATTATTAAAATAAATAAAACAGGAACCGAATAAATTAGAATATACAATTAGAATAAATTAGATATTCTAATTAGAATAAATTAGAATATCCCTTTCTAAATGGGAAGAATCAAACTTGTAAAGAAGCCAATTATCCCCAATTTTGCCTATGATTCCATTAAAATCAACTTCTCCACCAAAACAAATCAGTGGGAGGAATGCAGATGCTGGGGCTCATTTAAAGTCATCTGAGAAAAGTAAGTGTGAGAGACTATCTGAGAACATTTTGAAGGAAATACATTTTTTAAAGAAAAGATGGGAGGGAATTGAACCCTACCTGAAAAGGACGATACTTCAAGGAAATGAGAATATAAGCCATAGATAGTGAGAAAACATTTAAAGAGAAATACATAATAAAGGACTATTATCCCACGTACACAAAGAACTCTAAAAACTCAACAGAAAAATGAAGGACCTGATCAAAAAATGGGCAAAAGACCCGAACAGATATCTCACCAAAGAAGTTATACAGCTGGCAAACAGGTATACCAAAAGATACTCTACAGCATATGTGTTCAGGGAAGTGCAAATTAAAACAATAAGATACCACAACACACCTAGTAGAATGACCAAAATCTGAAACACTGACACCACCAAATACTGGTGAGGATGGGGAGCAACACGAACTCTCATTCACTGCTGGTGAAAACACAAACTGGTGCAGTCACTGTGGAAGACAGTTTAACAGCTCCTTACAGAACTAAATACATTCTTACCATATAATCCAGCAATCACACTCCTTGGTATCTTCCCAATGAGCTAAAAACTTGAGTCCACACAAAAACAAGCACAAGGATGTTTACAGTAATTTTATTCATAATTGCCAAACCTTGGAAGCAACCAAATGGTCCTTCAGTAGGTGAATAAACTGTGGTACAGTCAATGGAATATTATACAGTGCTTTAAAAAGCTATCAAGTCATGAAAAGTCACACAAGAACCTGAAATGAATACTACTAAGTGAATGAAACCAACATGAAAATGTAGGATACCAATTACACAGTACTGTGGAAAAGGCAAAAAGGTTGACAATTGCCAGGAAAGGAGGGCAGGACACAGGATTTTTAGAGCCTGTGAAAAGACAGTGTATGATACAACAAGAGTAAATACATGTCATTATACATGTGTAACCCACAGAATGTACAACACCGACAGTGAACCCTAGTGCAAGCTATGGACTCTGGGTGACTATGATGTGTCAATGTATGTTCGTCAATTGAACTAATGTATCACTCTGATAATGGGCTATGCATGTATGGGGCCAGAAAGCATATGGGGACTCTGTGCTATTTGTTTAATTATGCTATGAACCTAAAACTTCTCTAAAAAAAAAAAGAAGTCTACTAAGAAAAGAAAAGGGAGGGAGCAGAGAGCAATACTTAATCTCTTACCTGGATTATAATATCCTCCAAAATGACTCACATTCTTTTGCAACCAACTCACCACTATAGGCCAAAAATCTTTTTAATATATAAATCCATTCCTTTCACATGCCCGGCTTAAAATTCTTTAGCATCTTCCTACTGAACTCAGTAGTGAAACCAGAGTCTTCATAGTGACCTCCGAGACACTAGTTGTGCCTAGTTGTCCCACCTCACAACGAACTAGTTCCTCTAACCTTTCCCTGTCTCTAGAATATACCCAGCTTTCTCCACTACCTCAGGGCTGAAACATTTGCTATACTCTCTGGAAAGCTCGGCTTTGGCTCTCTCTCCAGTAGTCCTCCAGCCTATTTCTACCTCATCCTTGACGTCTCAAGCTCACGTGACCACCTCCATGAGGGATTCCCTGATGATTATCTTCAAAGGGAGCTGCTTTGAGGCTTCTCAAATTTGAGACGATGCATGAGAATCACCCATAGAACTTGCTGTAACAGATTCCTGACCCGACCTACCCTCCTCCCCAGTATGATTACTGATCTAGGGTGGCACCTAGCGATTTGCAGTTTTAAAAAGCATCCAAGTGATCCTGATGCTGCCCATCTGTGGACCTCACTATTAGGAAGCACTGTACTTGAGCAACAGGTACTTATGATATCAACTTACTTGTTTTTGGTAAAAGTACCCTCCATGAGGAAGGAGAACTTGTCTGCTTTATTTAGCACTATGTGCCTAGTGTTTGAAAGCACATATGGAAAGAACAATGCAGGTCTCCCTGGGATACACCTACTATTTGTGGAACAATCTCTTCAATTAAGGATTTTTCTCAAGCGATTTCTCACCAAGCAACCTTTTTTTTTTTTTGCTAATCCCATATTTCTAATTTATCCTCCACCCCCAACATGTTTCCCTCTAGATAAGGTTGTTTTCTATATCTGTGCACACAACTTTTATTTGTAGACTATCTCAAATGATCTCGATTTTCATGTTCTGGGGGAATTTCTTGACATGGGTCCCCCCTTTTCTACTTAAAACCTATATATGCAAACTCTTCACTCTACACACAAGCCTCTAACCTCCCCCACCACGTATTTACAACCTTAGCCCTGAAGATGGACTCAAGAGGGAAACCACAGCCTGGCCAGGTTAGGCCTCTTTGGTCCCTTCCTAATGACCTGACAGCTAAAGTGCCTTTTAAGACTGAAATGGAGGTAGGCTCACCTGAGGCCAAGTGGTTTGGAGCATGGCTGATGTCCCCTGTCTCTGTGCACTCTCCCCGGTTTGGAAAAGCAAGGACCTTAAAAGCTGAGAATAGAAGAGCCATGAGCGCAATGGTCCCTTCTCTACATCACCCACAACCGCCCAGTCTTCCATCCATTTCCAGCATTGGCAGGGGTCTCTACCAGCCCTCCTCTGGCTGATCGCCCCCACCTCCTCATGAATTGCTCTTCGGGACAATCCCACCACCTGCCTCCTCTGCCCAAGAGCGCTCCTGGGCCCATTCACACCGAGTGGACCGAGGCACACATGACAAATCCGGCCCCTACAGTACTGGGTCTGAACAAACTTAAAAACCTAAAAGAGTGCTTATGGGGACCACGTCATTGACTCCCAAAAGTGCCTATGGAGAGGAGACAAGGGTGGCTGGATTTGGACTGAGTGAAATATTCATGGTCACATCAGCTATCAGGGGACGGGAGACCCAAGAGGCTCTCCACCCAAGCAAGCAGGAGACCCCAAACATCAGAAACTTCAGTACCGGCCACGGGGGGCTGTTGGGCCAACTTCTTTTGGACAAAAAAAGGATCACGCCTCGGTGGGCAAGGGACTGGACCAGGGCTCTAGAGGCCCCGCCGCCACCTCGGCGGCTTCTGTGAGGCCCAGACGCCGGGGCATCCGGTCAGAGAGAGGCCAGTTCGGGGCAGCGTGCTGACGAGGCGCTAAGGAAAACGAGGAAGCTGGCGCCTAACGGGACTGGGAAGAAGAACTCGCCAGAATTTACCCTCTTTCCCTCATAACCCCTAGAAGCGGTTCTCTTAAAGATCATGCAGAACCGAGCGCAGGTGTCCACCATCCCTCTAGGCCTCCCATCTCGGTGGTTCCGGCGGCGCGACCTCACGTAACCCGAAGGGGCTGGGCTTCGGACAGGCGCTTGCCCGTGACGTCATTGGTGGGCGCGGTAACAGAACTAGGGGCTGGTCCCTCCGCCCTTGTGCTCCAACCGCTCAGCCGACTAGAGGTTGGGTGTCGCGGCACCCCTTAATTCACTCAGATCTCGGCCTCTGGGTCCAGGTATGTGCTGTGTGCTAAGTCGGTTCAGTAGTGTCCGACTCTGCGACCCCATGGCTCCTCTGTCCATGGAATTTTCCAGGTAAGAATACTGGAGTGAGTAGCCATTTCCTCCTCTGGGGGATCGTCCCGACCCAAGGATCGAACCCGCGTCTCCTGCATTTGCAGGCGAATTCACCACTGGTCCACCTGGGAATCCAGTGCAAGCGGCTGAATGGTTCCAGTCCTGAGGATTTCCCAGGAGGTGTACACTACTTGTGGTTGCCATTCCAGATAACAGGTACATTGCTCCAAATGTGCCCACGCGACCTGGGCCCTGTGTCTACACCGCTGTGGGAGAACTGGAAATGGGAAGAGTAGTGGCCACCATTTCAGTGGCCAAATGTGTACGGGTTGAGAGCGTCAACCAGCTAGTTCCAGAAAACTGGCTGAACCACTCATTGACTGGGGATCAGCAAGTTGCTTTGCCTGTTCATTGTCTGTTTTATGGGTATGATGGGGATACCCCTCACAAAGGGCTGTTGAAGTTTAATAATTAAATGAATTCACAGATTGGCACAGTGTTTACCGTGGTGTCTGGCACAAAATAAGTGCTTGCGAATCTGTTCTGTTCTGTAACTGTTGTTTTTAGAGATACAAGTCCTGCTGGAACTCCAACCTGTGGCACAGTTTAGGAAAACAGCGATTAGCTTTTATTCTTAGAGCCCTTTCCCACCATACACTTGTATGTGTGTTTCAGGCCCAACTTGGAGAAATTCAGCACTTCTATCCAGAAAGGTTTTAATTACAAAGGCATCTTCAGTTCGTGCAACTACATGACAGAGAGCCAGGATAGTAACTGAACCAGGAAAGGCTTCTCTCCTGTGGCTGCAGGTACTGTGGTATCCAGGGACTTCTCCTTTGCTGTTTCAGATGCCCTATGATGGAACCATTAGTGCTCAGTTGCTCAGTCATGTCTGACTCTTTGCAACCCCATGGACTGTAGCCTGCCAGGCTCCTCTGTCCATGGGATTCTCCAGGCAAGAATACTGGAGTGGGCTGCTGTTTCCTCCTCCAGGGAATCTTCCCGACCGAGGGATCAAACCCATGTCTCTTAGTCTCCTGCACTGGCAGGCAGATTCTTTACCACTAATGCCACGTAGGAAGCCCTATGATGGGGGCCTTTCACACACTGTATACTCAAATTCTCCTGCAATTAAGCATCTGCTTCACACTGCTCCAGCCCAGCTCCTTTTTGTAATTACACATGTAAATAGATACTGAAACAGCTAGATAGCAACAGCAATCCAAAAGGAAAAACTAATACATTTTAAAACATATAAATTTGTTGCAGGCAATTCATATTCATTGTTATGGTGCACTAGTCACTTAAATGGTCTTTGTATAATAACTAAGATTTATGAGACCTTAGTATGTGCTAGAAACTATGCTAAGGCTTTATAAGCATCATTGCTTTTCATCTTCATTTCTTAGGTAGGTACTGTTACATTCCCCATTTTACAAGTGAGAATACTGAACCTAAAGAAGTTTAGATGTAATATGAGGCCACAGAGCTAGAAAAGCCTATTAACTAACATCTGTACAGTTTCTCCTGGGAGCTGAAAAGCATTTTAAATACCTTGGAAACATTACAGAGAATTCCCTGCCTCCACAGCCCACTGCCTCTGCTGCACTACTCAGTTCTCCTGTGTTTCCCCAACAGTTGTCTGAACTGCCTGATGTCATGGTATTTGCATTCCTCATCCTGTCCCTCCTATATTCATGCTCTACGAATTCAAAGAGTAGCATAGAAACATATACATAACCATATGTCAAACAGAGCCAGTGGGAATTTGGTATATGATGCAGGGAGCTCAAATCAGGTGCTCTGTGACAACCTACAAGGGTGGGGTGGAGTGGGAGGTGGGAGGAAGGTTCAAGAGAGAGGAGACATATGTATGCCTGTGGCTGATTCATGTTGATGTAGGGCAGAGACCAATACAATATTGTAAAGAAGTTATCCTCCAATTTGAAAAAACAGCAACAAAGTTAAGTGTTGTCGGTAATGATATTACTGTGGTTCTGCTATTTTAGACCTGTCATATGGGTAACGCAATGTCAGATAAAACTACTGAATAATCATAGGATATTTTATCATTCATGTTGTTTTTGAGAACAAAGATTCTGGGTGTGGGAAGAAGGAAATACAAGTATTAGAAGAACTGAGTAAAAATCATATAATCCAGAACCTTAAAAGGAGGCATAGGTTCAAATTCATGATGTATTCCATGATTGATGAGATAGGTAGACAGATACATAGATAGACAGGTACTTCCTATGTTTCCCAGTTCTGCCCACTGGAAACAGACAGTGCTGATAGCATTGAGCACCCACAGCAGGGTCTCTACAGACCCTTTCTCATGAAAAGGAACCAGTGCTGCCTGGACAAAAAGAACACCCATTCGCCAAAGATGGGACAGTCTGAGCACGGGTAATAATAATACTGAAGATAAATAATAAAATGAATCATAGTAATCTTTGCAAATGAATTCAAATATGTCAGCTATGATTAAATCCATGAATTCATAGATGCTTTAATAAGACAGTTGGAAAAATGTGAATTTTGATGGCTACTCCATAATCTTAAGGAATCTAGGAGCAAAAATGGTAATTGAAGTTATGTTTTTAAAATAATTCTTATATTTAAGAGATGTAAAAAAAAAAAAAAAAAAGAGATGTATACAGCCAATCCTTAATATTCACAGGTTCTATGTTTGTGGATTGGAGAGTCCCTTGGACTGCAAGGAGATCCAACCAGTCCATCCTAAAGGAGATCAGTCCTGGGTGTTCATTGGAAGGACTGATGTTGAAGCTAAAACTCCAATACTTTGGCCACCTCATGCGAAGAGTTGACTCATTGGAAAAGACCCTAATGCTGGGTAGGATTGGGGGCAGGAGGAGAAGGGGATGACAGAGGATGAGATGGTTGGATGGCATCACTGACTCGATGGACATGGGTTTGGGTAGACTCTGGGAGTTGATGATGGACAAGGACACCTGGCGTGCTGCAATTCATGGGGTCGCAAAGAGTCGGACACGACTGAGCGACTGAACTGAACTGATACTCACAAAATTCACTAGTAACCCCAAAATCAATACCCTCAGTGTTTTGTGGTCATTCACAGACCTGTGAAGAATGGTAAAAACCTTGAGTCACCCACCCTGCGTATTCCTAGATGAGGTTGATCAAGGGCACTCTGCCTTCTTGATTCATCCTTCAGACTATACACCAATGCCCTTTCTGTAGTCACTCTGTTCACACTTTTGTGCCACTTCTTGTTGGTAATTTCACTGCTTAGGATGGCTCCAGAGTTATGTCCTGGAATGCAATCCAGTGTTCCTAAAAGCAAGAAGGCTGTGATGTGCCTTATGAAGAAAATACGTCTGTTAGATACACTTAGTTCAGGGATGAGTTATGATACTGTTGGCCATGTTCAGTATTAATGAATCTGATGTATATTAAACAACTTGTCTCTAAAATAAAACACACATAAAATAAGGTCATGTTTTTATTAGTTGATGAAACTATGGCCAGAGTCTCACAGAAACCTACTCCTGTATTTCCCCTGAGAGAAAGGGTTCTTCTATATTTGCTAATTCAGTGTTCACAGTGACTTTATGGAAGCTAACTACCACAGATCACTTCATGGCAAATAGATGGGGAAAAAATGCAAACAGTGACAGACTTTATTTTCCAGAATCACTGCAGATAGTGACTGCAGCCGTGAAATTAAAAGACACTTGCTCCTTGGAAGAAAAACTATGACAAACCTAGACAGTGTATTAAAAAGCAGAGACATCACTTTGCTGACAAAGGTCCATATAGTCAAAGCTGTGGCTTTTCCAGTAGTCACGTATGGATGTGAGAGCTGGACTATATGGAAAGCTGAGCACCAAAGAATTGATGCTTTTGAACTGTGGTGTTGGAGAAGACTCTTGAGAGTCCCTTGGACAGTAAGGAGATCCAATCAATCCATCCTAAAGGAAATCAGTCCTGAACATTCATTGGAAGGACTGATGCTGAAGGTGAAACTCCCAATACTTTGGCCACCTGCTGGGAAGAACTGACTCATTTGAAAAGACCCTGATGCTGGGAAAGATTGAAAGCGGGAGGAGAAGGGGACAACAGAGGATGAGATGGTTGGATGGCATCACCGGCTCAATGGACATGAGTTTGAGTAAACCCCGGGAATTGGTGATGGACAGGGAGACCTGGCGTGCTGCAGTCCATGGGGTCACAAAGAGTCGGACATGACTGAGCAGCTGAACTGAACTGATATTCTCCCAATAAGATGGACCAATGAGCATATTTAACCTAAGCTATGGACCTCCAGTTGTCTATATACCAGCAATGGCCTTGCTAGACAGATCTATCCATGGGCTCTTCCCTGAGAGCCAGGCCTTAACCTTCAAATATGTGGCCTCATTTACCCATGTGAAGTACCTCCAAGAGGAAATACAAGTTTATCTCAATTCTTCACCCACTAAATTTTGCCCAAGAAATTAAAAAGAACTACTAATGATACAAACGGGCTTCCCAAGAGGCTCAGTGATCAAGAACCCACCTGCACCGCAGGAGACTCAGGAGACTCGGGTTCTGTCTCTGGATCGGGAAGACTCCTGGAGGAGGAAATGGCAACCACTCCAGTATTCTTGCCTGGAGAAGCCCATGGACAGAATTGCATGTAGCCTGGTGGGCTACAGTCCATGAGGTTGCAAAGAGTTGAACACAACCCAGCACAGCACAGCAGTGATATAATTATCTTATTATAAAAATCTCTTTGAAGCTAAAAAAAATTTTTTTAAATAGGCATTTGCTATTAATATACCACTTGGGGACCCTCCTGCATTGAAGGGTATTGAGGATTGTCTCTAAAAAACAGCCTTTTTAATTCCGGTCGGCTGGTGTTCCCCAAAGGTCTCTGCCAGCTTGCTTCTCATTGTCTCCATAAAGTACCTGGGTTTGGAAGCAGGTAGAAAGTCAAACGAAGAGGACATTAACTAGGCTGGGGAGAAGATGCAGTGCAGGCTTTGTCCTTTTCTGGTTGGAACAGAAACCCAGAAGGAAGACAGTTGCGCTCCCAGGATTGGAAAGAGAAATGGGAGGGATGGGGACGTGAACTGGGTGTATTCAGAGGATCTCACATGGCAGAACTGCAGGTGAGTTTGTCCACTGGTTCCTAGAAGCACTGAGGTGTAAGCCCTGAAGTGTGGCAATTTCTGCAGATGGCATCGGGTAATCTGGGTTTACGGAGTCCTCAGGATCATTCTTAAGCGTGTTCAAGTTTGAGAAGAACTGGTCTTTTGGAGGATCCCATTGAGGGTTTAAAGAATTGTGTGTGTGTACATATATATGAACACATACATATGTACATATATTAAAAATCAAACACATGCATAAACATATGCAAAAGACCAGCATAACATACACTCTGTTAACATTAACATATAGATGAAAGAATCAGATGGTGAAGACTACAATTTTCCATCTTTAATTGTATATTATTGTATGTTGATTGTATTGTGTGTTTTTTTTGGCTGTGCTCAAGGCTTGTGGTACCTGAGTTCCCTGAGCAGAGGTTGAACCCGAGCCCTAAGCAGTGAAAGCACAGTCCTAATCACTGGACCACTAGGGAACTCCCTTGATTGCATCTTTACAAGATACTTCAAAAGAAGAGAGAGGCTGTGGTGTGACCAGGGCTCCCTTCCTCTAGGAGCTGGGCTCTGCCCTCTGCCATCTTGTCTGGCTCCCCTCAGGCTCACAAGATGACTCAGGAGCTCTGAACACCACATCCAGAAATTACAATGCCTAAAGGCCACTTGCTATGTGTTTCTTAAGATTGTAACCTGTACTCCTTGAAACCCCTGAGAACTACAGCACACTGCTGTGCCCTGCCTGGTAAACAGAGAGGTATAGGCCTAGCATGATCTACTTGGACCAAGCAGCATTTCCCCTTTGGGGATGCCCCTGCTACACATGGCCAGTGGAAGGAGGGAAATGCTGAACAAACTCCAGAAGGAGGAACAAAGGGATTGGCTGTTTTGTGGGCAAACAACAGCAGCTGCCACATACGTTTACATTGCTCTTCACAGGGTTGTTTTAGAATCTGTTGAGTTCTGATGGTGATCACTGAGGATGTAATTTTTTACGTCTCACTATACTCCATCATTCGCCCAATATACCACAAATTTTGATTATAAAAATGCAGTGTTTACTTATCATGACTGTAAATGTCATTACCTGATAAGTCATGGTGTGTTTTATGATTACCTTTTCTTTCTTAAGTTTTTGGCTTTTCCTGTACTTCATAGTTGCCTGGATTTTTTTTTCTTTTGAAATTTGCTTTGTTTTGTATTGCCCCTTATTTTTTTCCCCCAAATTCTCCTACAGATTTGTGAAACGATAATTTTTGCACACTCGAACACTTCCAAGTAATCTATCAGTCCCATTTTGTTTCTTTTTTTCAGATCTCTCTCCCACCATATGTTATCCTTCTGTTCCAATCTGGACTGGTTACTGTTGCCTTCTTGGGGCTTCCTTTCTCCTTCTCCTGTGCTGGATTTCCAATTTCCTAGATCATCTGTTGTTTTTTCTACATTGCTTCCTCATTTTTATGAAGCACACATATTCTTGTAACATGATGGTTAAACTATTTAGTCCTTGGATGTCTGAAAACATGTTTATATTACTTTTTTTTATATTTCCAACTTATAGAATAGTTCTAAGAATAAGAATAGTTACATGAAACGTGTTACCTTTTACCCACATTCACCTGTTACTAACATTTTCTTTAATATCTGCTTTTTCTTTTTCTGTCTTTCCTCTTTCTCTCTCATGGATGGATGGAGGGAGGGAGGGGTAGATGGATGGAGACAGATGATCATTTTCTCTGAAATATTTAAGAGTAATATTCATACAGTGTGGAGATCCCTTAAAAAACTGGAAATAGAACTGCCATATGACCCAGAAATCCCACATCTGGGCATACACATTGAGGAAACCAGAATTGAAAGAGACATGTGTACCCCGATGTTCATTGCAGCACTGTTTACAGTAGCCAGGACATGGAAGCAACCTAGATGTCCATCGGCGGACAAATGGATAAGAAAGCTATGGTACATATACACAATAGAATATTACTCAGCTATTACAAAGAACACATTTGAATCAGTTCTAATGAGGTGGATGAAATTGGAGCCTATTATACAGAGTGAAGTAATTCAGAAAGAAAAAACACCAATACAGTATATTAACACATATATATGGAATTTAGAAAGATGGTAACGATAACCCTATATGCGAGACAGCAAAAGAGGCACAGACATAAAGAAAGACTTTTGGACTCTGGGAGGTGAGGGTGGGATGATTTGAGAGAACAGCATTGAAACATGTATATTACCATAAGTGAAACAGATCACCGGTCCAGGTTCAATGCATGAGACTGGGCACTCACTCAAAGCCGGTGCACTGGGGGGAACCCTGAGGGATGGGATGGGCAGGGAGGTGGGAGGGGGCTTCAGGATGGGGGACACATGTACACCCATGACTGATTCATGTCAATGTATGGCAAAAACCACTACAATATTGTAAAGTAATTAGCCTCCAATTAAATAATTTTAAAAAAAAGTAATGTTCATACATCATGCATCATGGCCCTTTATCCATAAATACTTCAGTGTGTATACTCCCTTAGAATATCCTTACATAATAACAATACCATTAACCTTTAGTAAATTTAATATTGATCTAATCTGTATCTAATCTGTTGTCGATATTTTAATGTTGTATGTTGGCCCAGGAATGTCCTTTATAGGGGTTTATTTTTCTTTCAATAGAGCATCCACTCAAGTATTGCATTTAGCATCTGTAGTCACACTTAATCTGGAATACCTTCTCAGCCTTTGTCTTTTATGACACATTTTTAAAAGAACATGGAATCTCCTTTTTGAATAGAAATATACCATACTGGGTTTGCCTGGTGATTCCCTGTGATTAGGTTTGGAATCACCCCTCACTAGGATACTCACAAGTGATGCACTTTTCTCAGGTCATCACATATGAAGGATACAATCTCCAAATGCCCCTCTTTGGTGGTGTTAATTTTGATAATCTAGTCAAGGTGCTGTACAATTTGTAGATACTTTGTGATTTCTCTTGCAACTAATAAGCTCCCATGGGGAAACATCGAAGATTATACAAATATTCTGATCCTCATTAAATTTCCCCCTATACTGAGCATCCATTGATGATTCTTACCTGAGCCAATCTTTATTATAATGGTCACAAAGTGATTTACAGTTTCAGTACTCTCAGTACATTTATAGTTAGCACTTAGCATTCTACTTGCATTAATTTACTTTTGATGGACAGTTTGGCTAGGGATGGAATTCTAGGTTGAAAATAATTTTCTTCAGAACTTTTAAGGCACTGCCCACTCTCTTGGAGCATCCCATGATGCTGCTGAGAAGTCTCGTGTCATTCCACTTCCAGTCCCTTGATGTATGTGACCTGCTCCCCACTCCCACACACACGCAGAAGCTCTTAGGTTCTTTTATCCTAGGTGTTCTGACAGTGCATAATGATGTGCCTGGAATTAGAATGCTGTCCCTTTTTCCTGGAGGCCTAACCCCCAAAGTATTTCATCGTCCTCCTCCAATTCAAACGGGCTGTTGCCTAGGACAGGGGTACAACTCTCTTCCCACCCCTTCACTACTCTGTGAATACTGGATCCTCCGTTTCCTGAGCTCTAAATATTCCTCCTTTTGGTTTATTCCCTTACTTTCCTGAGTCCTCTAGTAATATACTTCAAGCACAGTGTTAATGAGGGAACATGTTGCTGAGTAACAGGGGAGAGACTAATACCCCACAGAGACGGATAGAGAACCAGCGCACAAGGTTGCACAGGGCATAACTGTCTCCAGCGTTCCTGGGACAGTCGCACCAACACCAACTTCTTCAATGTGAAAAGCAATGCCATTTATTATTTATAGAGTAGCTCTGGAAAAATAATAAGAGCGAAATAGAAGAACAAAAGGTGTAATAGGGGTGGGTCCCCTGGCCCATTGGCATTGCAGTGAGCCCTCCCCCTTCCCTGTGTAAAAGGAGCCCAAATTCTGACTGAAGGAAGATGGTTCTTTGTGAGAAGACACTAGTCTACCATCTTTCTGGCCTGCTAGCTTTCCAGTTAAAGCCATTATTCCTTGCCCCAACAACTCGTCTCCTAATTTATTGGCCTGTTGTACAGTAAGCAGGACGAGCTTGGGCTGGGTATCAAATAGTTTAACAGAAATATTCCACTTCTTTTAAATGGAATGAGGTAAAAAATAATGATAAATCATAACTGTGTCAATCACATATGTACTGGGTGTTCATCTAAGTATTAAGAGAGATTCAAAATGGAAATATCCTAAACATTCAATAATAAGAAATTAGTTCCAGGAAGAAGAGAAATCCATGCAGTGTAATATCACGCAGCTATTAAACATGATATTATAGATCATTTGTTTACTAGGACACAGACATTGTATTCTGCTAACTGAAAAGAACTCTATGACAGAGTATGCATAATTATAATTCATGAATGCATCCACATTCACTGTGTGTGTGTTTGTATATTCACCGAAGCATTAAACGTGGTGAAATTCAGGCCTAGGTATTTTTCCAGGCAAAATTTTTGCTCCAAAGCATGTATTTCTAATTAGAAAAAAAAAAAAAAAGAAATTTAAAAGCCACTTTATATGGTCAAGAGATTAAAAGTGGAGATATTGTAGACACCTCTTCTTAACTGCTTATAAAATAATCAGGCATAAGGACTTGCCTGCTGGTCCAGTGGTTAAGAATCCGTCTTGCAGTGGTTCACAGATTCATCCCTGGTCGGGGAACTGTGATCCCACATGTCTCAAGAGTAACTAAGCCCTCAAGCTGCCAGTAGAGATTCTGTGCACCACAGTGAAAGATCCCACATGAAGCAACGAAGATCCTGTATGCCTCAACTAAGACTCAATGCAGTCAAATAAATAAATATTTAAAGAATAATAATTAGGCATCTTGTTTATGGAAAATGAGAGAGCTGAAAATGTGCAAGAAAACTGCTCTGTTACCAGAACAGTGGCTATAAAGAAGACCTCCTTCTTAGGAACAGACACAATTTGACTTCACATTTTTGCTGCCTATACATTTGAGACTCATTATTTGCACTTTTATTGACAGAATTTAATGAACATCACTCCTTCCTTAGATAACCAATTTGCTAGTAGTCACTGAAGAACAAATTATAACTAAACTGTTAAGATTGCCGGCAAAACAAGGGCAAGAAAAAATTCATCTATCCCACATAATTATTTGATACACTGAGAACTGCTATACCTAAGACTGCTTTTCTTAGAAAGTAAAGATTAGAGCTGAAAGTGGGCATTGATATACTTCAGTTCTGTCTCTAGTCACTGTGTCCCGAAACAAGGTCATTTACCATTTCTGGAGTTTTTTTAAATACAAACCTGATATATAAAAATCTAACTTTTCGTGCATTGTGCTTAAATATTAAATGGTAAACAGTGCCAGTAAAGTAGATATTTTTATCATTATTAAAATCCAAGGGGAATTCCCTGGTGGTTCAGTGGTTAGGACTCTCCACTTCCACTGCTAGTGTCCCGAGTTCAATCCCAGCTTGGGAAGCTAAATCCCGTAAACCACAGGTCATGACTAAAACAATTCAAGGTGTTATTAAGAAGGTGGTAATGGGGTAAATTGAAAATTGTGACCAACTGAAATTTCCTGTAACAGTCCTGGTAGCTCAGACGGTAAAGAGTCTGCCTGCAATGCAGGAGACCTGAGTTTGCTCCCTGGGCCAGGAAGATCCCCTGGACAAGGAAATGGAAACCCACTCCATTCCAGTACTGTTGCCTGGAAAATCTCATGGATGGAGGAGTCTGGCAGGTTACACTATATGGGGTCACAAAGAGTCAGACACGACTGAGCAACTAACACACACTGCAACTAGTGAGGAGATTGGTAGAAATAAACAATCATTACTGATTCATTTATGAGAAATAGATGAGCCAGCCCTACAATGGGCTTCATGTAATAGAAGTTTCAAAATATTTTCTTTAAGCAACATATTCGTTTATATATTATCTAGCTTTTAAGATAATATGACTTGGGGGCTTCCCTGGTGGCACAGTGGTTAAGCATCTACCTGCTAATGAAGAGGACACAGGTTTGATCCCTGCTCTGGGAAGATCACAGATGCCGCAAGGCAACTAAGCCCACATGTCACAACTATAGAGCCAGCGCTCTAGAGCATGCGAGCTGCAGCTACTGAAGTCTGAGAGCCTATAGCCCCTGCTCCACCCCAATGAGGCTGCTGAAGGAGAAGCCTGCACGCCACAACAAAGAGGAGCCTCCACTCACTGCAACTAGAGAAAAGCCAGAGTACAGCAACGAAGACCTAGCACAGCTATAAACAAATCTTAAAAAAATTAATAAAACAATATGATTTTTACCTTAAAGCAAATCATATAACTTCTGGACAGCCATAAAAATAAGTTTTTTGTACTGATCTACTTATAGAGGTGTAAAAAGACCACATTTTGTAAAGCACTTTGAGAATCTTTAATTCAAGATATTTTAGAAACAAAATATCTACTATTGCTTTCCGAAAACAAACAGGGCAAAGGTGGGGAGTGTTGGACCACTGAGGGGCAGCATGTGGGACTGGGTTCCTGGAACGTGGGACAGAGTGAAAGAAGTAGTAAGAGGAGAATAGAGGAGGAAGAGGAGAGGAAGTATATTTTCTCAGCCTGTGCCACTGATGCTGATCACTCTATACTTTCTCTATAATTCTGTACTTTGTATAAATATGTATGACTGTATAAAATGAGTCTATTTCTAAACACTCTTGCTGTTTTAACTCACATAAATCATATTACAGTGTATGTTAAGTTTAGGGTGGCTTTGGTTTTGCTTTTGTTTTGTTGTTTTTCATTATCAATATATTTAATATCTGGTAGCACAAAATCAACCAACTTCTTCAAAAATGTCTTAGCTATTCTTTGTCCTTTGCTCATCTGTATAAATTCTAAAATCAATTTGTGAGGTTCCACACGTACACATGTGCACGCACACACAACTTCCCTTGTAAATTTTAATTGGAATTATTTTTAACATAAAAATTCACTTGGCAAAAATTGGAATCTGGATATTGACCTTCCCTACCCATGAATTTAGTGTCTTCTTCAGAGATTTTGGTCATTTTCTATGCCTGAAATGAATATTTGATATTTTATAAAAGCTACCCAAAATGTTTTGAAAATCCTTTCCCTTTTTTGTAGGACTGCTCCACATTATAAATCTCAGTTTCTGAGGCAGAATTCAAAAACTATTGCCCAGAAGCCCTTGCTCCTTAGATGTATACATACAACCAATTTTCACTGAGCAGGTACAACTTGGAAGATGGAAATAAAGGTCATGAGACCATATAGTCAGGATCCTACCAAAATGGATGTGCAAGCACTTGGTTTTTCTCAGAACATGTAGCAAACCTGCTAGAGGTCTAGCCCCTCTCTTTGGTGCGGTGAGGGCGCCAGGCTAGTAGCAGGCACCAGCAGCTGCTGGGTTTCCACTGGAGCCTCTTGGTTCTGCCCTTGGTCCCTTTTCTGAGCATCTGCACATGTGAGAGCCCAGCTTGGTTCCTTTTGGGAATTCTGTAAGCTACCTGGTGGTTTGTAGCAAATCCGTTTCTGCTTAAACGTGTTAAAATAGATTCTGGGGAATTCGCTGATGGTCCAGTGGACAGGACTTTGCACTTTCACTGCTGTGGGCCCATGTTCAATTCCTGGTTGGGGAACTAAGATCCTATAAACCGCACAGTGTGACAAAAAAAATAATGTCTGCAACTACACACTGACACAGAATTAGGAAGTAGAAGTGGGTTGCTGAATGTGACAGAACTGCCTTACTACATGAGATGAGAACTGAGTGGAGAAGATCAGATATTGCAAGTTGAAAAGTAGAAGAGATGAGGTAGGGCCCCATCTGGATCTTCTCACTCTGGCACCAGGGCTGAAGGCACAGCCACTCCCTGGAGCTCAGTTATCCCAGCAGAGGGCAGAATCGATCAGCTGAGGCTGGTGAGGACCAGGCAAGAGGTACTGGGAGGTTTGAGAGAGAAGGTTCAGAGCAGCAGTCCAGGAAAATGAAGGGAACCCTGGAGATACAGTATGACTATAGGAGGCATTAAGGGCCTACTTGAAGTTACTTGCCATGAACCTCAAGCAGGATAATTCCACATGACAACGTGCTTTTCCCTGACCACTTTTGGTAGCATGGATGCAGGCACAAAGAAGGCAAAGAACTGCATTTAGTCAGAGATGGGGTCCTGCCAACTGAGTCTATACCAAAACCAGAAAAGGGCAAGGCCATTAAGGGAGAGTGTAGAGGAAGTGTTATAATAACTGACCTTAACTGACTTTAAGCGGGATAAAGAACAGGCATGAAGGAAGTGAAGAGCAGTGAAAGGGGGGAACAGTGGGAGCTGAAGGACTGCTAGTATCAGGATTCTAAAAGAAGGAAATTGGAAAGGCAGGTCACAGAGCAAGATATTTAAAGTGCTGAGGGTACAGAGGGGTGAAGTTTTAAAATGACAATGTCTAGGACATGATCAAAGGAGTGGTTCAGGTAAAATGAAAGGGTAAGAAAGAAAATGAGAGGTGAGCTGTTGGAAGGCTCATCCACTGAAAACACCAAAAATTAAGGCAAGATTAATGTTGAGCAGAGTGAGAGCAAGTGATGAGCTAACATCTTCAAGGAACAAAGGGCATGTGACTGAGAGGTTCCAGCCTGATGACAGGATTCAGAGGTGAAGGTTTTGGGGCTAAATGAGAGGTAAAGAATGGCCTGAAACTTTCACAGAGAAAGAGGACCCAGAATATATGATGTGAGGGATGGTGCTGGGACAGCAGCATTCTCAAGAGATGAGCAGGTTTTGGTTACAGCGGGAAGGACTTAACATTTATTGTTGTTCCCCAACACCCAAAATTCCTGCTACACTGCTCCCAAGGAGAGAGGGGTGGGGAAGTGACACAGAATCTCAGTGTTTCTTAAAGACTTTTAGTTGATTTTCCTGTTCTTCACCCCACCAGCATCACCTACACTTCCAGAAAAGAGAAAGTGTTATTCGCACAGTCATGTCCGATTCTTTGCGACCCCATGAACTGTATAGTCTGCCAGACTCCTCTGTCCACAGGATGCCCAGGCAAGAATACTGGAGTTGGTAGCCATTCCCTTCTTCAGGGGATCTTCCCCACCCTGGGATCCAGCCCAGGTCTCTTGCATTGCCAGCACTTTCAGAAGTTACCTGAATTGTCCCTAACCTTTTCTGCCACATGGAGGTGCTGCTCAGCTTCCCGCAACATGGTTTAGGATTTACTTTTCTTAGCTCTACTCAGTCATAACTCCTTCACCTAATTTCAAGTTTCCAAAATGTTATAATTAGCTTATTTTCACTGTCCTTCAGAGTTTATGCCTTTTAATTTTTAATCTCTTTCTCAATGGGGTTTCAGGAGGGTGTGAATGCTGTGTTCAATGGCCATCTTTAACAAAGTCCATTGTATCTTATTTCTGCTAAGTTTACTGGGGGAAAAGGTCTATATTTGTGTTTAGTTTTTGGGTAGTTATTTTGGTTCCCACAACTACCACCATCCCCAACTGTAAACTGCAAGCCTTCAAACTTCCCAGGTGGATCAGTGGTAAAGAATCTGTCTGCAGTGCAGGAGACCTGGGTTCAATCCCTGGGTCAGGAAGATCCCCTGGACAAGGAAATGGCAACCCACTCCAGTATTCTTGTGTGGAAAATCCCATGGACAGAGGAGCCTGGTGGGCTACAGTTTATGGGGCTGCAAAGAGTCAGAACACGACTGAGTGACTTCACACAAAGAATGCATCCAAGACTATAAACCTTATTCCAAGCCCCACCTTCTGTCATATCCCATATAGCCCCTGCTACATCTCATTCTTACTGTTGTTCAGTTCCACTCATCTGCAGCATCCATTTTGTGCTCTCTTTACAAGAGCTATTTTTAAAGTGTATTAACTTTATATAAGAAAAAAAATTTTTCTCACTTTCAGTCAACATGCAAATAAACCACAAAAACAGCAAAAAGTAGCCACTGTCCACCTCAGGAACTTCCTGGCAGTTGAGAACTCAAGGACACTCTACAGGCCACATCAGATCTCTCTCCCCTTCCCTTTTCTTCCCTACGGACCAATTCCACTTGCTTTTCTCTCTCCTTCTAAAGTGACACCACCCAAACTATTTTTAGAGGTCTCTTTCCTGAAGACCACTGAGTTAACAGGGCAAGCCCTTTATCAATGTACACCCCCAGACATCTTCTGCTCAAGGCAGCTCTCTCAAAGCGTGGTCCACACTAAAGGTCTGGGCATCACCATGGATATCCACAATCAGACACTTTGCTGTACAGCAGAAACTAACACAAGATTGTAAATCAACTATACTCTCACAAAACATTGTTTTAAAAATCAGAATCTCTGAGAGTTAGGCCAGAAAATTACTCTTTCTATACCAGGTTATTCAGACACATGGTAAAGTTTAAGAAGCACTAATTGCAATGGAGAAACATGTAGATAGAAAAGCAACTTTAAAAAACGTATGGCCCCTTCCATAAACATTTAAGGATTTACTTTAAATTTGTGCTAATACTTTACCAGCTTCCATAGTAGCTCAACTGGTAAAGAATCCGCTTGCAACGCAGGAGACCCCAGTTCAATTCCTG
The DNA here is from genome assembly GCF_054371585.1 of Giraffa tippelskirchi. Taxonomy (NCBI): domain Eukaryota; kingdom Metazoa; phylum Chordata; class Mammalia; order Artiodactyla; family Giraffidae; genus Giraffa; species Giraffa tippelskirchi. The sequence goes on along the minus strand of NC_137283.1, from coordinate 12,860,599 downwards.
GGTTGGAAGATCTCCTGCAGGAGGGAAAGGCTACCCGCTCCAGTATTCTTGGGCTCCCTGGTTGCTCAGATGGTAAAGAATCCGCCTGCAATGTGGGAGACTTAGGTTTGATCCCTGAGTTGGGGAGATCCCTTGGAGGAGGACATGGCAACCCACTCCAGTATTCTTGCCTGGAGAATCCCCATGGACAGAGGAGCCTGGCAGGCTACATTCCATGAGGTCGCAGAGTCGGACACGACTGAGTGACTGAGCACAGCACAATGCTAGTAAGGCATATGTTGGAGACATTGTGGGTTTGGTTCCAGAGCACCATGAGAAAGCAAATACAGCAAGAAAGCAAGTCACATGAATTTTTTGGTTTCCCAGTGCATATAAAAGTTGTTTACACTACAATCTGTGAAGTGTGTAATAGTATTATGTCAAAAAAAAAAGAGGAACAACTTTAATTAAAAATTACTTTATTGCTAAAATATCTTAGCCATTTTCTGATAATGCAGTGTTACAAACCTTCAATTTGTAAAAAACACAGGATATGCAAAACAGATATAATGAAGCGCAATAAAATAAGGTGTGCCTGTAATGCATAACTCAAGTTCTTTTCCCAGGAATTACTTCACATAGTCCTTTGCATAGTTATAAAAGACCTCATCTAAAGTCAAAAGCAAGAGCAATCCAAAGTTCTACTTCACTAACCTGTCACAACCTCTTGAGAGTCCCTTGACCTGCAAGGAGATCAAACCAGTCAATCTAAAGGATATCAACCCTGAGTATTCATTGGAGGGACTGATGCTGAAGCTGAAGCTCCAATAATTTGGAGCTCCAATAATTAGCTACCTGATGCTAAGATGACTCACTGGAAAAGACCCTGACGCTAGGAAAGACAAGGCAAAAGGAGAAGGCAGAGGATTATATGGTTAAATAGCTTCACCGATCAACGGATAAGAATTTGAGCTAACTCCAGGAGACAGTGGAGGACAGAGGAGCCTGGTGGACTGCAGGTTTGATCCCAGGTCTGGGAAGATTTCACATAATGTGGGGCAACTAAGGCTACGTGCCACAACTACTGAGCCCACACACCTTAGAGCCCGTGCTCCACAACGAGAGAAGCCACCGCAATGAGAAGTCTACACACCACAAGTAGAGAAAGCCCATGTGCAGCAATGAAGACCCAGTGCCAACAAAAATAAATAAATAAATAAAATTATTTTCAAAACATTACACAGGCATATTCAGATTTCCCCCAAATCATCTGCTCCTATTTCTTTAGTAATTTGCCAAACTCATAATTTATGCTATCTGGAGAAAAGGAAATGCAGAAACCAACACTTGCAAACAGCAAACCAGAACCGTCCACCAAGAAAAATGTACACAATGGGTGGAGCAAAGATGAATGCTTTGGTGTATGTGTGCTGAGGAAACCAAAGTTAAAAGGAAACAACTACGTATCAAGAGCAAAACTAAAGATAAAAAAAAACCTTTCACGTTTCAAGACATGACTACTATCAATCATATAAAGAATTGCTATCACTGTGTACATGCATCTTTCTTTTTTTTTTTGACTGTGCTGGGTCTTCTTTACTGCACAGGCTGTTCTCTACCTGCAGCAATTAGGGGCTACTCTGTAGTTGCAGTACGGGCTTCTCACGGCAGTGGCTTCTCTTGCTGCAGAGCATGGGCTCTAGGGCTCTTAGGCTTCAGTAGCTGAGGCAGGTGGGCTCAGTAGCTGCGACACAGGGGCTTAGTTTCTCCACAGCATGTGGGATCTCCTGGACCAGGGATTGAACCCGTTTCTCGTGCACTGGGGGTGAATTCTTTACCCCCGAGCTACCAGGGAAGCCCAATACATGTTTTTTTAACTGGTTATTTCACATGATTTTTTGCAGAGACGTACGAGATCCTCAATGATCTGTGTCAAAGGCAACCCAACTTCAACTGCGTGAAAACACCATGAACCTTCAACCACTGAACCACCTGCATTCATTTCTAAAGGCCCTGGTTGGAAACTCAGGCCACTTCTAAACTCTGACAGATCTCACATGCCTCCTGTTTCTCCCAGGTCACAGGGGCCTGACATGGGGATATCTTCTCTCAAATGTCCCTAATTCACCACAGTGTCCTACCAGCACTTCACCCACGAGCAGTCCCACGATGCAGATACGGTTGTTACTGTTCAAGTCTGAAAGGGACCAATACAAAAGTCAAGTGTTTCCATTTTCTACCCAGAAGAGAATATATTGTATATAACACAGTCTTTAAATATATCTCGATTACAATGGGGTTTATGCTCAAATAGCTGGAACACAGGTACAGTGTAAAAGCTACAGATCAAGCTGAAGGTAGGTTAGAGATCTGTTATAACAGCCAGACAAGTGGCGAGAGAGAGGTCACCGGGGGTGAGGAGAAGGGGTCAGAATGACTGGGGAAGGCTTCACAGTGGGAGGAAGACCCTGGAAGACACGAACTACTTGGACAGGGGAAGGAAGAACCCCAGAGGCGGGCAGCAGCATGAACACAGGCCCGGAGGCAGGAATGAGGACGGCGTGTGGCAAGGCCACGGCCACCGCCGGAGCAGAGCTGGGGCCCTGGAGACACCCGGGAGCTAAGGATGCAGAGGGGCCCTGGGGACACAGCAGGGGCAGCCCGAGAGCCTTGCTGGGCTTCTCCACACGGTGCCTTTTCTGATGCTGAAGAAAGCTGGGGTACCACTTGAAGGCTTTCCGACAAACGTTACACTGATAGGGCTTCTCGCCAGTGTGAACTCTCTGATGCTGAATGGAGGTGATCTTCTGGGTGAAGGCCTTCCCACACTCCTTACACTTATAGAGCTTCTCCCCAGTGTGTAGCCTCTGGTGCTGGGTCAAGGCAGTGTTGGAACTCAGACCCTTGCCACACTCCTTACATTTATAGAGCTTCTCCCCCGTGTGGATCCTCTGATGTTGGGTCAAGGCAGTTTTGGAACTCAGACCTTTGCCACACTCCTTACATTCATAGGGTCCTTTGCCAATGTGATTTTTCTCATGTATGATACAGTTCTGGCTGGACTTGAAAGCTTTGCCACACTCCTTGCACTTGAAGGGCTTTTCCCCAGTGTGCCTACTCTGATGCCGAAGGAGCTGTGAGTTATATCGGAAGATCTTCCCACATTCTTTACATTTGTAGAACTTCATGCCGCCTCGAAGTATCAGATTGGGATTCACATTGAAAGTCTGCCACACTGCCTTGCTTTCAAGATCCAGGTGCCGAGACACGTTTGTGAGAAGCCCTCCCACGGGCCTGCCGTGGGCCTCTGTGCCCTCAGAGGCTTGCTGCTCTACCGCCGGCTCTTCTGTCTTGATGCCCCTCTCACCACCTGACCAAAGAAACCACAAGTTTCCTCGTTACTGAACTGGAAGGGAAACGGCATCCAGCAGTCTTGGTTTTCTCTTCTAGGATGCAATATTTCAAAAATGTACTATGAGATGGTTATGAGCTTCCAAAGGAGGATAAGAGAGAAAAAGAAAAACAACAGCATAAACTGGACAGGTGATGACACTGCAGTCCAGGAAGTGCATCTTATAAGGAAGAGCTGGGGAATGAGCCAGGGAAGGTGAAGTGGGCAAGTGAGAACTTCAAGAGTGGGAAGGAAAGGAAGCAAGAGGGGAAAAAAAGAGTGGGCGAGGTAAGACAGACCAGCACGAAATGCAAACAGGCTTCAAAACAGAGAGAGGGAGACCCCCAAGGAGGGAAAAGACATTGGTGAGATGAAGGGGAGCAGCTGAGAAGCCCAGAAACACAAACAGAGAAACGATGGATCCCAATGCCCCACCTGGAAGCCAGGAAACCACCCCCAATTTTGAATTCTAAATAACAGCCTAACATTCTACTTTTAAATATTTCATATAATATTCTGGGATAAAAGATTATTTATTTCAGAAAGTCAGTGGGAATACAAGTTGATTGGAGAACTGTAGGCCACTGTGGTTTTACTGCTAAAGAAACCACTTTTTACAATATCACAATATGTGTCAGAAGTGAGGCCTGGAAGTTTCTTCCTAAAGCAAAGAAAAGTGAAGTCGCTCAGTTGTGTCCAACTCTTTGCGACCCCATCGACTGTAGCCTGCCAGGTTCCTCCATCCATGGGACTTTCCAGGCAAGAACACTGGAGTGGGTTGTCATTTCCTTCTCCAGGGGATCCTCCCAACCAAGGGATTGAACCCAGGTCTCCCACATTGCAGGCGGATTCTTTACCATCCGAGCCACCTGGGAAGGAGCAAAGAAAACCCAAATAATTAAAACCTCCCAGGACTAACTCATCAGCAAAGATTCCAGGGTATTTTAGGGTGAGTGGGTGTGTGTGTTTGGTGTGGAAATGGGGCAATGTTCTTGCCCTTTCCTCTATGGCCCCATTTAAAACAAATTCATTGTAAACCACAACATTATGGCATCAGGAACTTTAAAATACCAAAAATGATATAAACACTAAAAAGGCAAAGAAAATCATAGCTATGGTACAAATCAATCAGTGTGATGCACAGAATCACACTTTCCTTAAAGTATGGCTGAAACCCTACCACCCTGCCATGAAAACTGTCCTTACAGGTTCGGGATGGGAACTCAACACAGGTCAGCGAGTGTACCGAGTCAGCTCCAGGGAGCTTTGCTCTCCGCCGCAGAAGAAACATTTCCAGTAAACCAGGAAAGCGAAACCAGAAGGTGCTACGTCCCCTTACTCACCTGGACAGATGTCTCTCAAATCCTCTGCTTCCCAGGGATCGGGGTCCCCTGGAGCTTCCCCTCTCTCCAGCTGGGAGATCAGATCAGGTCTGGGGAATGGAGACACTACTCCAGCAAGAAAGAGAGACAGACAAGTTGAGGGGAGACATCCAGAGCTGTTACTGAGATCCCTCTGCCCACCCCAAGGCAGGCGAGTTGAGTTGGGGGGGAAGGGGACTGCCTGGGGGACCAATGAGCCACCCAGGGGTTCTGAGGAAGGGGTCCAAACTGCACTCCATGGAAAGACCAGGGAGACAGTGATTCTCCTCAGGGAGAAAGTGCAAGCTCGCCCGGACTCAGAAGAAAGGACATCCTCTCAGGAAGGATGAATGTACTGATATCTTGGGAGGCTCCTGCACACAGGAGAGGGCCCACATCCACAACACTGCAAGGACGGAGGAACTGAGGTCTCCTGGGGGCACCCCAAGAGTCCTCTCCTTCAGGGTCCAAAACCACGCTCTTCCCTGGGAAGAGCTATTCCCAACTTCAAAGCCAGAGGGAACCTGGGATTTCCCCACCCAGCATCTCCACAGAACCCTAAGGACTACTAGAACTCCCAAGACATCTGAGGAAGACGTCAACTATCAGAGAGGGCCACTGAGAGACCTTACCCAGGGAAGCCACATTTGCATAATTCTCCAACATCACCTCCCTGTACAGGGCCCTCTGTGCAGAATCCAGGCTGGCCCATTGGTTCTGAGTGAAGTACACAGCCACGTCCTCAAAGGTCACTGGCTCCTGAAACAACAGGTTCCCGCTCAAGCTCTGAGTGAGGGCCAGAGGGGGCCAGTGTTAGCTTCTGGGAAGAAATGGACCTGCCAAGGTCTGTGACTCTGAGCCCCATGGAAGGTCTGTTCTATGGACAAGAGCACTGGTTCCCACCTTCAAATGTGGAACGCCAAGGCTGTCCTACCTGCTCAGCTCTGCGGCTCTAACCTCAAAGCCTGGCCTCAGGGGCTCTCCAGGCTGTAACTGTTATCAACCTCTTATGTTCCTGTCTCCATGGAGCTGTCTCTCTAGCATCTGCTGCCCTGACATACCATAGTAAAAATCGCTCAGTTGTGTCTTTGCAACCCCATGGACTGCAGCCTGCCAGGCTCCTATGTCCATGGAATTCTCCAAGCCAGAATACTGAAGTCATAGCCATTCCCTTCTCCAGGGGATCTTCCCAACCCAGAGATCAAGGCCAGGTCTTCTGCATTGTAGGCAGATTCTTTACAATCTGAGCCCCCAGGAAAGCCCAAGAATACTGGAGTGGATAGCCTGTTCTTTCTCCATCAGATCTTCTCAACCCAGGAATCGAACCAGGGTCTCCTGCATTGCAGGCAGATTCTTTTACCAGCTGAGTTACCAGGGAATTGTGAGGTACCCATAACCTGTCACCTTCTTCTCTGTACACCAACTGCTCTCCCCGTCTCTGCTCAGCGAAAATACGCGTGTATAACCGCATGTGTTCCCCGCCCTAGTTTCTCTCTAGCCTTCTCCACCAGCTTCCACTACATGCAGAGAAGCCACTCCTTCGAAATAGTCCCACCATAGCTACACATTAAAAAAAATGAAATTAGAACTTTCTTTAATACCATCTACAAAAAGAAACTCAAAATAGATTAAATAACTAAATGTAAGACCGGATACTATAAAACTCTTAGAGGAAAACATAAGCAGAACACTCTGACATAAATCATGGCAATATCTTTTTCAATTCATCTCCCAGAGTAATGGAAAGAAGAAAATGAGACCTAATTACACTCAAAAGCCTTTGCACAGAAAAAAACCCACAGAGTGGGATAAAATATCTGCAAACAATATTATCAATAAGGGATTAATCTCCCAAATTTACAAACAGCTCATGTATTCAATAAAAAAAAAAAAAAAAAAAAAAGAATCACAGATGAGCAGAAGATCTAAACAGACGTCTCCAAGAAAGACACACGCATGGCCAAGAAGCACATGAAAAGATGCAAATCAAAACTGCAGTGAGGTTATCACACTGGTCAGAAGAGCCATCCTCTAAAATTCTACCAACAATAAATGCTGGAGAGGGTGTGGCGAAAAGAGAACCTCCCTACACTGCTGATGGGAAAATAAATTGATACAGACTCTGTGGAGAAGAGTACAGAGGTTCCTTAAAAAACTAAAAATAGGAATGTTCAGGAGATCCCAGGTGATGGAGGCATAAGTGGACAAGGAGTACTTCTCTCTCCATGGATTCATCAGGAATACACCTTCAGACACACCTGCAGATACACCTGCAGAACACCAGCTGAGATTGAGCAGGAGTGCCTGATCACCAGAAAAGGATACATAGAACCATGCAAACTCTGGAAGACGAAAGAAGTAGGGGGAAAAGAGGAGCGTGAAGAGGACCGCACCTGGGGGTGAACTGAAGCAGGGCTGAAATCCCACAATGAGGCAACTGATCTGTGACTGTCTGAATGGAAGGAGAATCACATAGACAATCCTTGCTGCAGCCATATGTAACCTCAACAGGGATGCAGTATAACATCAGTGGCTCAGCTGATCCAAATTTTTGCGACTCCATGGACTGTATAGCACACCAGGCTTCCTCGTCCATCACCAACTCCCGGAGCTCACTCAAACTGATATCCATCGAGTTGGTGATGCCATCCAACCATCTCGTCCTCTGTTGTCCCCTTCTCCTCCTGCCTTCAATCTTTCCCAGCATCAGGGTCTTTTCCAGTGGGTCATTTCTTCCCATCAGGTGGCCAAAATATTGGAGCCTCAGCTTGAGCATCAGTCCTTCCAATGAACATTCAGGACTGATTTCCTTTAGGATGGACTGGTTTGATCTTGCAGTCCAGGGGACTCTCAAGAGTCTTTTCCAAAACCACAGTTCAAAAGCATCAATTCTTCGGTGCTCAGCTTTCTTTATGGTCCAACTCTCACATCCATACATGACTACTGGAAAAACCATAGCCTTGACTAGATGGACCTTGGTCAGCAAAGTAATGTCTCTGGTTTTTAATATGCTGTCTAGATTGCTCATAGCTTTTCTTCCAAGGAGCAAATTGTCTTAATTTCATGGTGCAGTCATCATCTGCAGTGACTTTGGAGCCCAAGAAATTAAAGTCTGTCACTGTTTCCATTGTTCCCCATCTATTTGCCATGAAGTGATGGGACTGGATGCCATGATCTTAGTTTTCTGAATGTTGAGTTTTAAGTCAACTTTTTCACACTCCTCTTTCACTTTCATCAAGAGAATCATTAGTTCTTCTTCATTTTCTGCCGTAAGGGTGGTGTCATCTTCGTATCTGAGGTTATTCATATTTCTCCCGGCAATCTTGATTCCAGCCTGTGCTTCATCCAGCCCAGCATTTCCCATGATACACTCTGCATATAGATAAGCAGGGTGACAATATACAGCTTTGACATACTCCATTCCCAATCTGGAACCATCTGATGTTCCATGTTCAGTTCTAACTGTTGCTTCTTGACCTGTACACAGATTTGTCAGGAGGCAGGTAAACTGGTATGGTATTCCCATCTCTTTAAGAATTTTCCAGTTTGTTGTGATCCACACAGTCAAAGGCTTTGACAGTCAATAAAGCAGAAGTAGATGTTTTTCTGGAACTCTCTTGCTTTTTCAGTGACCCAACGGATGCTGGCAATTTATCTCTGGTTTCTCTGCCTTCTGTAAATCCAGCTTGAAAATCTGGAAATTCATAGTTCATGTACTGTTGAAGCCTAGCTTGGAGCATTTTGAGCATTATGTTGCTAACATGTCAGATGAGTGCAGTTATGTGGTAGTTTGAACATTCTTTGGCATTGCCTTTCTTTGGGACTGGCTTGAAAACTGGGCCGGGGGCAGCGGCTGACAGGGCCTAGGCCGGGCCGGGGGCTGGGGGCCGGGGGCCGGGGGCGGCAGCCGAGAGGGGCTAGGCCAGGCTGGGGGCTGGGGCCGGCGGCGGCGGCAAGAGGAATTACCCAAGGCCCAAGGTAAGAGAAACCCAAGTAAGACGGTAAGTGTTGCGAGAGGGCATCAGAGGGCAAACACACTAAAACTAAAACTAGCTAATCTGATCACACGGACCACAGCCTTGTCTATCTCAATGAAACTAAGCCATGCCGTGTGGGGCCACCCAAGACGGATGGGTCATGGTGGAGAGGTCTGACAGATTGTGGTCCACTGGAGAAGGGAATGGCAAACCACTTCAGTATTCTTGCCTTGAGAACCCCATGAACAGTATGAAAAGGCAAAAGGATAGGACACTGAAAGATGAACTCCCCAGGTCAGTAGGTGCCCAATATGCTAATGGAGATCAGTGGAGAAATAACTCCAGAAAGAATGATGGGATGGAGCCAAAGCAAAAATGATACCCAACTGTGGATGTGACTGGTGATAGACGCAAAGTCCGATGCTGTGAAGAGCAATATTGCATAGGAACCTGGAATGTTAGGTCCATGAATCAAGGCAAACTGGAAGTGGTCAAACAGGAGATGGCAAGAGTGAACGTTGACATTCTAGGAATCAGCGAACTAAGATGGACTGGAATGGGTGAATTTAACTCAGATGACCATTATATCTACTACTGTGGGCAAGAATCCCTTAGAAGAAATGGAGTAGCCATCATGGTCAACAAAAGAGTCCGAAATGCAGTACTTGGATGCAATCTCAAAAACGACAGAATGATCTCTGTTCGTTTCCAAGGCAAACCATTCAATATCACGGTAATCCAAGTCTATGCCCCGACCAGTAACGCCGCAGAAGCTGAAGTTGAACGGTTCTATGAAGACCTACAAGACCTTCTAGAACTAACACCCAAAAAAGATGTCCTTTTCATTATAGGGGACTGGAATGCAAAAGTAGGAAGTCAAGAAACACCTGGCGTAACAGGCAAGTTTGGCCTTGGAGTAAAGAATGAAGCAGGGCAAAGGCTAATAGAGTTTTGCCACGAGAACGCACTGGTCATAGCAAACACCCTATTCCAACAACACAAGAGAAGACTCTACACGTGGACATCACCAGATGGTCAACACCGAAATCAGATTGATTATATTCTTTGCAGCCAAAGATGGAGAAGCTCTAGACAGTCAGCAAAAACAAGACCAGGAGCAGACTGTGGCTCAGATCATGAACTGCTTATTGCCAAATTCAGACTTAAATTGAAGAAAGTAGGGAAAACCACTAGACCATTCAGGTATGACCTAGATCAAATCCCTTATGAGTATACAGTGGAAGTGACAATTAGATTTAAGGGACTAGACCTGATAGACAGAGTGCCTGATGAACTATGGACCGAGGTTTGTGACATTGTACAGGAGACAGGGATCAAGAAAATCCCCATGGAAAAGAAATGCAAAAAAGCAAAATGGCTGTCTGAGGAGCCCTTACAGATAGCTGGGAAGAGAAGAGAAGCAAAAAGCAAAGGAGAAAAGGAAAGATATTCTCATCTGAATGCAGAGTTCCAAAGAATAGCAAGGAGAGATAAGAAAGCCTTCCTCAGCGATCAGTGCAAACAAATAGAGGAAAACAACAGATTGGGAAAGACTAGAGACCTCTTCAAGAAAATTAGAGATACCAAAGGAACATTTCATGCAAAGATAGGCTCGATAAAGGACAGAAATGGTATGGACGTAACAGAAGCAGAAGATATTAGGAAGAGGTCGCAAGAATACACAGAAGAACTGTACAAAAAAGATCTTCACGACCCAGATAATCACGATGGTGTGATCACTCACCTAGAGCCAGACATCCTGGAATGTGAAGTCAAGTGGGCCTTAGAAAGCATCACTACGAACAAAGCTAGTGGAGGTGATGGAATTCCAGTTGAGCTATTTCAAATCCTCAAAGGTGATGCTGTGAAAGTGCTGCACTCGATATGCCAGCAAATTTGGAAAACTCAGCAGTGGCCACAGGACTGGAAAAGGTCAGTTTTCGCTCCAATCCTAAAGAAAGGCAATGCCAAAGAATGCTCAAACTACCGCACAATTGCACTCATCTCACATGCTAGTAAAGTAATGCTCAAAATTCTCCAAGCCAGGATTCAGCAATATGTGAACCGTGAACTTCCAGATGTTCAAGCTGGTTTTAGAAAAGGCAGAGGAACCAGAGATCAAATTGCCAATATCCGCTGGATCATCGAAAAAGCAAGAGAGTTCCAGAAAAACATCTATTTCTGCTTTATTGACTATGCCAAAGCCTTTGTGTGGATCACAATAAACTGTGGAAAATTCTGAAAGAGATGGGAATACCAGACCATCTGACCTGTCTCTTGAGAAACCTGTATGCAGGTCAGGAAGCAACAGTTAGAACTGGAAAATGGAACAACAGACTGGTTCCAAATAGGAAAAGGAGTATGTCAAGGCTGTATATTGTCACCCTGCTTATTTAACTTATATGCAGAGTACATCATGAGAAACGCTGGGCTGGAAGAAACACAAGCTGGAATCAAGATTGCCGGGAGAAATATCAATAACCTCAGATATGCGGATGACACCACCCTTATGGCAGAAAGTGAAGAAGAACTAAAGAGCCTCTTGATGAAGGTGAAGGAGGAGAGTGAAAAAGTTGGCTTAAAGCTCAACGTTCAGAAAACTAAGATCATGGCATCTGGTCCCATCACTCCATGGGAAATAGATGGGGAAACAGTGAAAACAGTGTCAGACTTTACTTTTTTGGGCTCCAGAATCACTGCTGATGGTGACTGCAGCCATGAAATTAAAAGACGCTTACTCCTTGGAAGGAAGGTTATGGCCAACCTAGATAGCATGTTTAAAAGCAGAGACATTACTTTGCCAACAGAAGTCTGTCTAGTCAAGGCTATGGTTTTTCCAGTGGTCATGTATGGATGTGAGAGTTGGACGGTGAAGAAAGCTGAGCGCTGCAGAATTGATGCTTTTGAACTGTGTTGTTGGAGAAGACTCTTGAGAGTCCCTTGGACTGCAAGGAGATCCAATCAATCCATCCTAAAAGAGATCAATCCTGGGTGTTCATTGGAAGGTCTGATGTTGAAGATGAAGCTCCAATACTTTGGCCACCTCATGCGAAGGGTTGACTCATTGGAAAAGACCCTAATGCTGGGTAGGATTGGGGGCGGGAGGAGAAGGGGACGACAGAGGATGAGATGGTTGGATGGCATCACCGACTCAATGAACATGGGTTTGGGTAGACTCCGGGAGTTGGTGACGGACAGAGAGGCCTGGCGTGCTGCAATTCATGGGGTCGCAGAGAGTCGGACACGACTGAGCGACTGAACTGAACTGAACTGAAAACTGACCTTTTCCAGACTGTGGCCACTGCTGAGCTTTCCAAATTTGTTGGCATATTGAGTGCAGCCCTTTCACTGCATCATCTTTTAGGATTTGAAATAGCTCAACTGCAATTCCATCACCTCCACTAACTTTGTTCATAGTGATGCTTCCTAAGGCCCACTTGACTTAACATTCCAGGATGTCTGGCTCTAGGTGAGTGATCGCACCATCGTGATTGTCTAGGTCATGAAGATCTTTTTTGTATAGTTCTTCTGTGTCTTCTTGCCACCTCTTCTTAATATCTTCTGCTTCTGTTAGGTTCATACCATTTCTATCCTTTATTGTGCCCATCTTTGCATGAAATGTTCCTTTGGTATCTGTTATTTTCTTGAAGAGATCTCTAGTCTCTCCCATTCTATTGTTTTCCTCTATTTCTTTGCACTGATCCCTGAAGAAGGCTTTCTTATCTCTCCTTGCTATTCTTTGGAACTCTTCATTCAGATGGGTATATGTTTCCTTTTCTCCTTTGCCTTTAGGTTCTCTTCTTTTCTCAGCTATTTGTAAGACCTCCTCAGACAACCATTTTGCCTTTTTGCATTTCTTTTTCTTGAGTACGGTCTTGATTACTGCCTCCTGTACAATGTCATGAACCTCCTTCCAAAGTTTTTCAGGCACTCTTGTCTATCAGATCTAACCCCTTGAATCTATTTTTCACTTCCACTGTGTAATCGTAAGGGATTTGATTAAGGTCATACCTGAATGGTCTAGTGGTTTTCCCTGCTTTCTTCAATTTAAGTCTGAATTTTGCAATAAGGAGTTCATGATCTGAGCCACAGTAAGCTCCGGTCTTGTTTTTGCTGACTGTATAGAACTTCTCCATCTTTGGCTGCAAAGAATATAATCAATCTGATTTCAGTATTGACCATCTGGTGATGTCCGTGTGCAGAGTCATATCCTGTGTTATTGGAAGAGGGTGTTTTCTATGACCAGTGTGTTCTCTTGGCAAAACTCTGTTAGCCTTTGCCTTGCTTCATTTTCTACCCCAAGGTCAAAGTTACCTGTTACTCCTGGTATCTCTTGACTTCCTACTTTTGCATTCTAGTCCCCTATGATGAAAAGGAAAACTTTTTTTGGTGTTACTTCTAGAAGGTCTTGTAGGTCTTCATAGAACCATTCAACTTCAGCTTCTTCAGCATTAGTGGTTGGGGCACAGACTTGGATTACTGTGACATTGAATGGTTTGCCTTGGAAACAGAGATCATTCTGTCGTTTTTGAGATTGCACCCAATTACTGCATTTCGGACTCTTCTGTTGACTATGAGGGCTACTCCATTTCTTCTGAGGGGTTCTTGTCCACAGTGGTAGTTATAACGGTCATCTGAATTAAATTCGCCCAGTCCAGTCCATTTTAGTTTACTGATTCCTAAAATGTCGATGTTCACTCTTGCCTTCTCCTGTTTGACCACTTCCAATTTACCTTGATTCATGGACCTAACATTCCAGGTTCCTATGGAATACTGTTTCTTTACAGCATCGGATTTTACTTCCACCACCAGCCACATCCACAACTGGGCATTGTTTTCGCTTTGGCTCAGACTCTTCATTCTTTCTGGAGTTTCTCCTTGGACAGGGACAGAAGTCCCCTAGAAAGCATAGCAGCTGGGAGCTAGAGCTTAGCGATTTGAGAGCAATCCCAGGGCAAGGTCTACTACCGACTGCAGGGAGACAGCTGGAGTGGACAAGAGGGAGGAGACTGCAGTGGGAAATGCATGTGAAGGAAAGCCAGGCAAACATGCAGGCAGGGTGATACTGCTGAGTCATACAGGGAGTGAAGCCATCTCTATAGCCTCTTTCTCCCCACACATTCAACACTGGACAGATGAAAGACCCCAGAGAGGGTGGCCCTTTAAGTACCAGATGCTCTGAGCAACAGAGAAGAATCCCACCAGGGTAGCCCTTTGGTGCCTGACGCACCGAGACAGAAATGAACCCCAACTGGTGGATCTTGTGAGTGCCTGACATGCCAAAAATCAGAGAAGGACCCTAACCCAAAGATCCTGTAAGTGTCTGAATGGGCCAAGCAAGAGAAGAACCAGCCAAGGCCCTTGATCACCAGCTGCCAGAGGCTAGGAGACTCTAACAGGATCATAGCTGTTTCATCTGAGGCAGTTGGTGTCCCTAATACGCGGCACTGCCAGAATTCCCATGATCTAAGCAAGCAGCTGTGCCACCTACACGCTGAATCCTCACTGGGGTAGAGCTGCCAGAAGCTAGAAAAAAACCTTACTAGCACCATGCCTCCTGTGACAATTGCCGCCGGCACTCCTGCGTATCTGGCATTGCCAGGGTCCCTGTGATGCGAGCTCTCTTGTCATCTCCTCACGCAGTCCCCACTGGCACAGAGCAGCCAGAGGCTAGAAAAACCCTAAGAGCACCATATTTCTGGCTGTCCTAGACAAGGGTTCCCCTGAGTATCTGAGACTGCCAGGGCTCCTGTGATCCAAGCAGCTACACCACCTCCACACCCAGTCCTCCTTGGGGCAAATCCAATTCCTCCAGGGCAGCCTCAGGAGCAAACCCCTGTGGATGACTCATGAAGAGGTGGAGATAAAACCACAACTGAAACCCAGGGGCAGTGTAGCTAAGAAAAAGAACCCAAAACCTTCCCACCAGTGAAGCTGCAGATTAAATCCACTAAATCAACTAGACAGATTTTGTCTCTATGGAATATATAAAAAGTCAGTGAGAGGTCCCGCAAAAGAAAACACACTAGCATTGGCAGTTGCAGACACTGGAGGCAAGAAGACGCCAGAGGAGGACCAGATTAAGAGTCTGAGCTGCCCCCACAACGGATCCAGAGACCAGCCCAGTATTGGAGGGCATCCTAGGGAAACGAGATGGACTGTGACTCACTGAAAGGGAAAAGACGCTGACAGTTGAGATCCAAGAAAAACATTTATTATTCTTATGTTTTAATTTATATGGTAGTTGCTTCTGGATTTTTTTTTCTTTTCCTCTGTTGCTATAGTTGTTGATTTTATTAGTACTATCAAATCTATTCAGGCTTTTGAGAATTTTTTATTTCCTTTAAATACATCTGACTTTATGATGGCCTTTTGCAGTTTTGAGGGGGTTTTCCCCTTTTTAAAAAGATTTTTTTAATTTATTATTTTTCTACATACATTTTTGTCTGCTTTTCTTATTCTTTTCCTGCTGTTATTCTTTAATATACATAAATCTCCTTTAGCTACTTCTATTTAACTGTGCTTTTCTAGTCTTTTCTTCCTTTTCTCTCTTTTTCTCACCACGTTTAATAGTCTGTTTTGATTTTGTTGCATTATTCCCCAGTTGGCACGTTGCTTTGGTTGTTTTTTTTTTTCCAGTTTATGATTTAGTTAGTTTTGTTTGTAACTGGTTTATATCATTTTTGCTTTCCTTTGCTTGAAGGGTGAATATCTTCTTTCTTTCTTTTTTTTGGACTGCTTTGGTTTTGTTTATGGGTGTATATGTGTGTGTATTCCATCACTGTAGTTACCATCTGCCTGATTTTGTATTTGCCATTTGTCTGGGGTTTGCATTTCGTTTCTTGTTTTAGTGTGCTTGTTTTAATACCCTTTAATGCCCAAACAAACCACCTGTGGAATTTCAGTTCCCAGGTCAGAGATCTGGCCCTGAGCCTTTGAAGTGGGAGCACTGACAACAAGACTCTAGACTGCCAGAAAACTCCTAACCCCAGGGAGTATTCCTTAGAGAACTGCAACAAAGGCCTCCACCTGTATACAAGACCCAGTTCATTTCAGTTCAGTCGCTCAGTCGTGTCTGACTCTTTGCAACCCCATGAATCGCAGCATGCCAGGCCTCCCTGTCCATCACCAACTCCCGGAGTTTACCCAAACCCATTGATTCCATTGATTCAGTGATGCCATCCAACCATCTCATCCTCTGTCGTCCCCTTCTCTTCCTGCCCCCAATCCTTCTCAGCATTAGGGTCTTTTCCAATGAGTCAACTCTTCGCATGAGGTGGCCAAAGTATTGGAGTTTCAGCTTCAACATCAGTCCTTCCAATGAACACTCAGGACTGATCTCCTTTAGGATGGACTGGTTGGATCTCCTTGCAGTCCAAGGGACTCTCAAGAGTCTTCTCCAACATCACAGTTCAAAAGCATCAATTCTTCGGTGCTCAGCTTTCTTCACTGTCCAACTCTCACATCCATACATGACCACTGGAAAAACCACAGCCTTGACTAGACGGACTTTTGTTGGCAAAGTAATGTCTCTGCTTTTAAATATGCTATCTAGGTTGGTCATAACCTTCCTTCCGAGGAGTAAGCGTCTTTTAATTTCATGGCTGCAGTCACCATCTGCAGTGCTTTTGGAGCCCAAAAAAATAAAGTCAGCCACTGTTTCCCCATTGATTTCCCATGAAGTGATGGGACCAGATGCCATGATCTTAGTTTTCTGAACGTTGAGCTTTAAGCCAACTTTTTCACTCTCCTCCTTCACCTTCATCAAGAGGCTCTTTAGTTCTTCTTCACTTTCTGCCATAAGGGTGGTGTCATCTGCATATCTGAGGTTATTGATATTTCTCCCAGCAATCTTGATTCCAGCTTGTGTTTCTTCCAGCCCGGTGTTTCACATGATGTACTCTGCATATAAGTTAAATAAGCAGGGTGACAATATACAGCCTTGACGTCACTCCTTTTCCTATTTGGAACCAGTCTGTTGTTCCATGTCCAGTTCTGTTGCTTCCTGACCTGCATACAGGTTTCTCAAGAGACACGTCAGATGGTCTGGTATTCCCATCCCTTTCAGAATTTTCCACAGTTTATTGTGATCCACACAGTCAAAGGCTTTGGCATAGTCAATAAAGCAGAAATAGATGTTTTTCTGGAACTCTCTTGCTTTTTCGATGATCCAGCAGATGTTGGCAATTTGATCTCTGGTTCCTCTGCCTTTTCTAAATCCAGCTTGAACATCTGGAAGTTCATGGCTCACATATTGCTGAAGCCTGGCTTGGAGAATTTTGAGCATCACTTTACTAGCATGTGAGATGAGTGCAATTGTGTGGTAGTTTGAGCATTCTTTGGCATTGCCTTTCTTTGGGATTGGAATGTAAACTGACCTTTTCCAGTCCTGTGGCCACTGCTGAGTTTTCCAGATTTGCTAGCATATTGAGTGCAGCCCTTTCACAGCATCATCTTTCAGGATTTGAAAGAGCTCAACTGGAATTCCATCACCTCCACTAGCTTTGTTCGTGGTGATGCTTTCCAAGGCCTACTTGACTTCACATTCCAGGATGTCTAGCTCTAGGTGAGTGATCACACCATCGTGATTATCTGGATCATGAAGATCTTTTTTGTACAGTTCTTCTGTGTATTCTTGCCACCTCTTCTTAATATCTTTTGCTTCTGTTAGGTCCATACCATTTCTGTCCTTTATCGAGCCCATGTTTGCATGAAATGTTCCCTTGGTATCTCTAATTTTCTTGGAGAGATCTCTAGTCTTTCCCATTCTGTTGTTTTCCTCTATTTCTTTGCACTGATCACTGAGGAAGGCTTTCTTATCTCTCCTTGCTATTCTCTGGAACTCTGCATTCAGATGGGAATATCTTTCCTTTTTCCTTTGCTTTTCACTTCTCTTCTTTTCCCAGCTATTTGTAAGGGCTCCTCAGACAGCCATTTTGCTTTTTTGCATTTCTTTTCCATGGGGATGGTCTTGATCCCTGTCTCCTGTACAATGTCACGAACCTCTGTCCATAGTTCATTAGGCACTCTGTCTATCAGATCTAGTTCCTTAAATCTATTTGTCACTTCCACTGTATAATCATAAGAGATTTGATTTAGGTTATACCTGAATGGTCTAGTGGTTTTCCCTACTTTCTTCAATTTAAGTCTGAATTTGGCAATGAAGAGTTAATGATCTAAGCCACAGTCAGCTTCCGGCCTTGTTTTTGCTGACTGTATAGAGCTTCTCCATCTTTGGCTGCAAAGAATATAATCAATCTGATTTCAGTGTTGACCATCTGGTGATGTCCATGTGTAGAGTCTTCTCTTGTGTTGTTGGAAGAGGGTGTTTGCTATGACCAGTGCATTCTCTTGGCAAAACTCTATTAGCCTTTGCCCTGCTTCATTATCAGGTGTTTCCTGACTTCCTACTTTTGCATTCCAGTCCCCTATAATGAAAAGGACATCTTTTTTGGGTGTTAGTTCTAGAAGGTCTTGTAGGTCTTCATACAAGACCCAGCATCACCCAACTGCCAGCAGCACCCAGTACAGGAGGCCTCACCCAAACAAGACAAAGACACAAATCCAATCATCACCAAACAGGATTACAACCTCGTACAGCCCTGCCCACCAGAGGGAAAAAAAAACTTCCCTCCTACCAGCAGAACACAAGCACAAGTCACATTCAATAGAAGCCTACACAAACCACTGGACCAAGCTTACCCACCCAGGGCAGAAACCAAAAGGAAGAGGGAACTGAATCTCAAAGCCTGAGAAAAGGAGACTGCAAACACAATAAGGTAAAAAAAGAATGAAAGAATTCAAACCACAATCACAGAAAACCAATCAAACTGATCACATGGATCACAGCCTTGTCTAATTCAACGAAACTATGAGTTATGCCATGTAGGAGCACCCAAGATGGACGGGTCATGGTGGAGAGTTCTGACAATTTCCAGATTTTCAAGCTGGATTTACAAAAGGCAGAAGAACCAGAGATCAAATTGCCAACATCTGCAGGGTCATCAAAAAAGAAAGAGAGTTCCACAAAAATATCTACTTCTGGGTTATTGACTAAGCCAAAGCCTTTGACTGTGTAGATCAAAACAAACTGGAAAATTCTTAAAGAGATGGGAATACCATACCAGCTTACCCGCCTCCTGAGAAACCTGTATACACGTCAAGAAGCAACGGTTAAAACTGGACATGGAACAACAGACTGGTTCCAAATCGGGAAAGAGTTATGTCAAAGTTGTATACTGTCACCTTGCTTATTTAACTTATATGTGGAGAACATCATGCGAAATGCTGGGCTGGATGAAGCATAAGCTGGAATCAAGACTGCCAGGAGAAATATCAATAACCTCAGATACGAAGATGACACCACCCTTATGGCAGAAAGCAAAGACGAACTAAAGAGCCTCTTGATGAAAGTGAAAGAGGAGTGTGAAAAAGTTGGCTTAAAACTCAACGTTCAGAAAACTAAGATCAGGGCATCTGGTCCCATCACGTTATGGCAAACAGATGGGGAAACAATGGAAACAGTGTCAGACTTTATTTTTGGCGGCTCCAAAATCACTGCAGATGATGACTGCAGCCATGAAATTAAAAGACACTTGCTTCTTGGAAGAAAAGCTATGACCAACCTAAACAGCATATTAAAAAGCAGAGACATTACTTTGCTGACAAAGGTCCATCTAGTCAAAGCTACAGTTTTTCCAGTAGTCATGTATGGATGTGAGAGTTGGACCATAAAGAAAGCTGAGTGCCGAAGAATTGATGCTTTTGAACTGTGGTGTTGGAAGCAACTCTTGAGAGTCCTTTGGACTTCAAGGAGATCCAACCAGTCCATCCCAAAGGAAATCAGTCCTGAATATTCACTGGACGGGCTGATGCTGAAGCTGAAACTCCAATACTTTGGCCACCTGATACAAAGAACTGACTCACTGGAAAAGACCCTGATGTTGGGAAAGACTGAAGGCGGGAGGAGAAGGGGATGACAGAGGATGAGATGGTTGGATGGCATCACTGACTCAAAAGACATGAGTTCGAGTAAGCTCCAGGAGTTAGTGATTGACAGGAAAGCCTGGCGAACTACAGTCCATGGAGTGGCAAATGTTGGACACAACTAGCAACTGAACTGAACTGAACCCAACACAGGAGCACCTCAATACATAAGGCAAATACTAACAGACATAAAAGCGAAATTGATAGCAACACAATAATAGTAGGGGACTTTAATACCCTCTTACACCAATGGACGGATCACCAAAACAGAAAATAAGGAAACACAAACCTTAAATGAAATATTAGACTAAATGAACCGAATTGATATCTTCAGAACTTTCCACCCAAATGCAAAGAATACACTTTCTTCTCAAGTGCACATGGAGCATTCCCCAAGAGAGACCACATCTTGGGTTCCAGATCAAACCTCAGTAAATTCAAAAAAATTGAAATCATTTCAAGCATCTTTTCTGACCAAACTCTATGAGACTAGATATCAATTACAGGGGAAAAAAACCTGTAAAAAAAACACAAACACATGAAGATTAAACAGTAAGTTTCTATATAACAAACAGGTTACTGAAGAAATCAAGAAATTCCTGGAAACAAATGACAATGAAAACACAACAACTGAAAACCTATGGATACAGCAAAAGCAGTTCTAAGAGGGAATTTTACAGCAATACAATCCTACCTCAAGAAACAGTAAAACATTGAATAGACAACCTAACTTTATACCTAAAACAACTGGAAAAAGAACAAAAAAAACCCCCAAAGTTAGTAGAAGGAAAGAAATCTTTATGATTTTATGAGCTTTATGATTGGAGCAGAAATAAATGAAAAAGAAATGAAGGAAAGAATAGTAAAGATTAATAAAACTAAAAGCTGGTTCTTTGAGAAAATAAGCAAAATTAACAAACCGTTAGCCAGACTCATCAAGAAAAAAAGGGAGAACAATCAAATAAACAAAATTAGAAATGAAAAAAGTAGAGGTTACAGCAGACAACACAGACACACAAAGGATCATAAGACACTATTATGAGCAACTATATGCCAATAAGGGCTTCCCTTATGGCTCAGCTGGTAAAGAATCCACCTGCAATGTGGGAGACCTGGGTTAGATCCCTGGGTTGGGAAGATCCCCTGGAGAAGGGAAAGGCTACCCACTCCAGTATTCTGGCCTGGAGAGTTCCATGGACGGTATAGTCCATGAGGTCACAAAGATTTGGACATGACCAAGAGACTTTCATTTAGCTTCACTGCATATGCCAATAAAATGGACAACATGGAAGAAATGGATAGATTCTTAGAAGAATCTTCCAAGACTGAACCAGGAAGAAGTAGAAATTATGAACAAGCCAATTACAAGCACTAAAATAGAAAATGTAATAAAAAAATCTCCCCCAAAACAAAAGCCCAGGGCCAGATGGCTTCACAGGTGAATTCTATCAAACATTTAAAGAAGAACTAATCCCTATCCTTCTAAAACTCTTCCAAAAATTGCAGAGTAAGGGACACTTCCAAACTCATTCTACGAATTGACCTTCACCATGATAACGAAAAACCAGACAAAGAAAACTCAAAAAAGGAAAATTATATGCTAATATCACTGAAGAACATAGATGCAAAACTCTGGCAAACAGAATTCAACACCACATTAAAAAGATCATACACCATGATCAAGTCAGGTTTATCCGAGGAATGCAAGGGTTCTTTAATATATGCAAATCAATTAATGTGATACACCATATTAACAAATTGAAAGATAAAAACCTTAAGATAATCTCAATAGATGCAGAAAAAGCTCGACAAAATTCAACACCCATTTATGATAAAAAAAAAAAACTCTTCAAAAAATGGGCATAGAAGGAACCTATCTGAACATAAAGTCTATGTATGATAAACCCACAGCAAACATTATTCTCAATGGTGAAAAAATGAAAGCATTCCCTCTAAGATCAGGAACAAAACAAGGGTGCCCACTCTCACCACTATTACTCAACATAGTTTTGGAAGTGCTAGCTATGGCAATCAGAGAAGAAAAAGAAATAAAAGGAATCCAGATTGGAAAAGAAGTAAAACTCTCACTGTTTGCAGATGACAGGATACTATAAATAGAAAACCCTAAAGATACTATCAGTGAACTTGATACAGGATTCAAAATCAATACACAGAAATCACTTGCATTTCTACACACTAACAAAGAAATATCAGAAAGAGAAATTAGGAATCAATCCCATTTACCATTGCAACCAAAAGAATAAAATATGTAGGGACAAACCTACCTAGGGAGACAAAAGAGCTGTATAAAGAAAACTATAAGACACTGAGGAAAGAAATCAAAGATGACATAAACAGATGGAGAGATATTCCATGTTTCTGGGTTGGAAGAATCAATATTGTGAAAATGATTATACTACCAGATGTAATCTACAGATGCAACACAATCTCTATCAAATTATCAATGGCATTTTTTCCACTAGAACAAAAAATCTCACAATTCATACAGAAACACAAATGATTCCGAATAGCCAAAGCAATCTGGAGAAAGAATGGAGCTGGAGGAATCAACCTTACTGACTTCAGACTATACTACAAAGTTATAGTCATCAGGACAGTATGGTACTGGCACAAAAACAGAAATATAGACCAATGGAACAAGATAGTAAGCCCAGAGATAAACCTATGTGCCTATGGATACCTTATTTTTGACACAGGAAGCAAGAATATACAATGGGAGTCTCTTCAATAAGTGCTTCTGGGAAAACTGGACAGCTATGTGTAAAAGAATGAAACTAGAACACTTCCTAACGCCATACACAAAGATAAACTCAAAATGGATTAAAGACCTAAATGTAAGACTAGAAACTATAAAACTCCTGGAGGAAAACATAGGCAGGACACTCTATGACATAAATCACAGCAAAATCCTCTATGACCCATCTCTTACAGTAATGGAAATAAAAACAAAAATAAACAAGTGGGACCTAATTAAACTTAAAAGCTTTTGCACAGCAAAGGAAACTATAAACATGGTGAAAAAACAACCTTCAAAATGGGGGAAAAAAATAGCAAATGCAACAACTCACACAAGATTAATTTCCAAAATATACAAGCAGCTTATACCACTCAATACCAGAAAAACTAAAACAACCCAATGAAAACATGAGCAAAAGACCTAAACAGACATTTCTCCAAAGAAGATATACAGATGGCTAATAAACACATGAAAAGGTGCTCAACATCACTCATTATAGGAGAAATGCAAATCAAACTACAATGAGATATCATTTCACACTGGTCAGAATAGTTATCATCAAAAAATCAACAAACAATAAAGCTGGAAAGGATGTGGAGAAAAGGGAACCCTCTTGCACTGTTGGTGGGAATGCTAACTGATACAGCCACTATGGTGAACAGTATGAAGATTCCTTACAAAACTAGAAATAAAATTATCATATGACCCAGCAATCCCAATATGCCAATACTAGGCATATAGCCTGAGGAAACCAAAACTGAAAAAGACACATGTAACCCAATGTTCGTTGCAGCTCTATTTACAATAGCCAGGATATGGAAGCAATCTAGATGTCCATCAGATGAATGGATAAAGAAGCTGTGCTACATATATACAGTGGTTTATTACTTAGTCTAAATAGGAACACATTTGAGTCAGTTCTAATGAGGTGGATAAACCTAGAGCCTATTATACAGAGTGAAGCAAGGCAGAAGAGAAAAACAATTACCATATACTAACGCTTAAATATGGAATCTAGAAAGATGGTACTGATGAAACTATCTGCAGAGAAGCAACGGAGATACAGACATTGAGAACAGAATTATGGACAGGGCTGGGGGTAGGGGAGGAGGAGAGGTTGGGAGCTATGGAGGGAGTCATATGGAAACATACACTACCATATGTAAAACATATAGCCAATGGGAATTTGCTGTATGACTCAGAGAACTCAAACTGCGGCTCTGTAACAACCTAGAGGGGTGGGATGGAGAGGGAGGTGGGAGGGATGGTCAAGTGGGAGGGAATATAGGTAAACCTATGGCTGACTCATGTTGATGTTTGGCAGAAATCAATGCAATACTGTAAAGTAATTATCCTTCAATTAAAAATAAATAATTTTTTAAAAAAGATTGGAGAAGGCACATAAATATAGAAAAGAAACATAAATATCTTTGCTTGCAGATGAAATAGCTATCTTTTTAAAAAATATCCAAGACCCAAGACAATGAAAAACATTTAAAACTGACAGAATAATTCATTAGGTTACCTAGATATAGGATAAATGAACCAAAATGATTAGTTTTCCTAAATATCACGATAAACAGTTAAAAGAAAAAATGGGAGAAAATAAGATGCCATTCATATGAAAAGAGCTAAGACCCAACAAAAACCTAGAAAACCAAGATGAAGAAAACTAAATGTCTATTAAAATAACTAAAAGAGGAACTGAGCAAATTAGAATATACAGTGTTTCTAAATGGGAAGAATCAAACTTGTAAAGAAGTCAATCCCCAATTTTGCCTGATTCCAATAAAATCAACTTCTCCACCAAAAAAAAAAAAATCAATGAGATTTATGCAGCAGTTGAGGTTCATTTAAAGTCATCTGAAAAAAAAGAAAGTCATCTTAGAGCTGAGAAGGTTTTGAAGGAAATACATTTTTGAAAGAAAAGATGAGGGGGAATTAAACACTACCTTAAAAGGACAGTACTTCAAGGAAATGAGAATACAAGTCACAGATAGTGAGAAAACATTTAAAGAGACACACATAATAAAGGACTATTATTGCAAGTACACAAAGAGCTCTAAAAACTCAACAGGAAAATGAACCCAATGAAAAAGTGGGCAAAAGACCCGAACAGAAATCTCACCAAAGAAGTTATACAGCTGGCAAACAGGCATACAAAAAGATACTCTACAGCATATGTGTTCAGGGAAATGCAAATTAAAACAATAAGATACCACAACACACCTAGCAGAATGACCAAAATCTGAAACACTGACACCACCAAATACTGGTGAGGATGGGGAGCAACATGAACTCTCATTCACTGCTGGTGAAAACACAAACTGGTGCAGTCACTTTGGAAGACAGTTTAACAGCTCCTTACAAAACTAAATACATTCTTACCATATAATCCAGCAATCACACTCCTTGGTATCTTCCCAATGAGCTAAAAACTTGTGGCCACACAAAAACAAGCACAAAGATGTTTATAGCAGCTTTATTCACAACTGCCAAAACTTGGAAGCAAACAAATGGTCCTTCAGTAGGTGAATAAATTGTGGTATAATCAATGGAGTATTATAGAGCACTAAAAAGAAAATAAGCTATCAAGCCATGAAAAGTCACATAGGAACCTGAAATGAATACTACTAAGTGAATGAAACCAATATGAAAAGGTAGGATACCAACTACACAATATTCTGGAAAAAGCAAAAAGATCAACAGTTGCCAGGAAGGGAGGGCAGGACAAAGGATTTTTAGAGCCTGTGAAAAGACACTGTATGATACGATAATAGTAAATACACATCATTCATACACGTGTAACCCACAGAATGTACAACACCAAGAATGAACCCTAGTGTAAGCTATGGACTCTGGGTGACTATGATGTGTCAATGTAGGTTCATCAGTTGAATTAATGTACCATTCTGATAATGGGCTATCCATGTATGGGGCCAGAAAGCATTTGGGGACTCTGTTCTTTTTGTGCGATTATGCAATGAACCTAAAATGTCTCTCCGGAAAAAAAATAAAACAGTCTACTAAAAAAGAAAGATGCGGGAGCAGGGAGAGCAATACTTAATCTCTTACCTGGACTGCAACATCCTCCTAACTGACTCACACTCTTGCAACCAACTCACCACTATGGGCCAAAAATCTTTTTACTATGTAAATCCATCCCTTTCACATGCCCTGCTTAAAATCCTTTAGGGTCTTCCTACTGAATTCAGAAGTGAAACCAGAATCTTCATGGTGACCTCCAAAATACGTGCCTAACTGTCCCACCTCACAGTGAGCTACTTCCTCTGACCTCTCTCTCTAGAATACACCCAGCTTTCTCTCCTACCTCAGGGCTGACACATTTGCTATACTCTCTGGAAAGTTCGGCTTTGGCTCTCTCTCCAGTAGTTCTCCATCCTATTTTTACCTCTTTCATGAGGTCTCCGGAGAAGGCAATGGCAACCCATTCCAGTACTCTTGCCTGGAGACTCCCATGGATGGAGGAGCCTGGTGGGCTGCAGTCCATGGGGTCACTAAGAGTCGGACACGACTGAAGTGACTTAGCAGCAGCAGCAGCAGCAGGAGGCCTCAAGCTCACGTGACCACCTCCATGAGGGATTCCCTGATGACCACCTTCAAAGGGAGCTTCTTTGAGGCTTCTCAAATTTGAGAAGGTGCATGAGAATCACCCACAGAACTTGCTACAACAGATTCCTGACCCACGTTACCTTCCTCCCCAGTATGATTACTGATCTAGAATGGCACCTAGCGATTTGCAATTTTAATAAGCACCCAAGCGATCCTGATGCTGCCCATCTGTGGACCTCACTATTAGGAAGCGCTGTACTTGCGCAACAGGTACTTATGATATCAACTTACTTGTTTTTGGTAAAAGTACCCTCCATGAGAAAGGAGAACTTGTCTGCTTTATTCAGCACTATGTGCCTAGTGTTTGAAAGCACATATGGAAAGAACAATGCAGGTCTCCCTGGGATACACCTACTATTTGTGGAACAATCTCTTCAATTAAGGATTTTTCTCAAGCGATTTCTCACCTAGCAACCTTTTTTTTCTGCTAATCTCATATTTCTAATTTATCCCCCACTCCCTTCCCTCTAGATAAGGTTGTTTTCTATATCTGTGCACACAACTTTTATTTGTAGACTATCTCGAATGATCTAGATTTTCATGTTCTGGGGGGAATTTCTTGACATGGGTCCCCCCTTTTCTACTTAAAACCTATATATGCAAACTCTTCACTCTACACACAAGCCTCTAACCTCCCCCACCACGTATTTACAACCTTAGCCCTGAAGATGGACTCAAGAGGGAAACCACAGCCTGGCCAGGTTAGGCCTCTTTGGTCCCTTCCTAATGACCTGACAGCTAAAGTGCCTTTTAAGACTGAAATGGAGGTAGGCTCACCTGAGGCCAAGTGGTTTGGAGCATGGCTGATGTCCCCTGTCTCTGTGCACTCTCCCCGGTTTGGAAAAGCAAGGACCTTAAAAGCTGAGAATAGAAGAGCCATGAGCGCAATGGTCCTTTTTCTACATCACCCACAACCGCCCAGTCTTTCATCCATTTCCAGCATTGGCAGGAGTCTCTACCAGCCCTTCACTGGCTGATCGCCCCCACCTCCTCACGAATTGCTCTGGCTGGTCTTCGGGACGATCCACCACCACCTGCCTCCTCTGCCCAAGAGCGCTCCTGGGCCCATTCACACCGAGTGGACCGAGGCACACATGACGAATCCGGCCCGTACAGTGCTGAGTCTGAACAAACTTAAAAACCTAAAAAAGTGCTTGTGGGGACCAAGTCATTGACTCCCAAAAATGCCTATGGAGAGGAGACAAGGGTGGCTGGATTTGGACTGAGTAAAATATTCAGGGTCACAAGAGCTATCAGGGCACGGGAGACCCCAAGAGGCTCTCCACCCAAGCAAGCAGGAGACCCCAAACATCAGAAACTTCAGTACCGGCCACGGGGGGCTGTGGGCCAACTTCTTTCAAACAAAGAGGATCACGCCTCGGTGGCAAAGGTCAGGACCGGGGCTCTAGGAGGCCCCGCAGCCACCTCTGCGGCTTCTGTGAGGCCGAGACGCCGGGGCATCCGGTCAGAGAGAGGCCAGTTCAGGGGCAGCGTGCTGACGAGGCGCTAAGGAAAACGAAGAAGCCGGCGCCGGACGAGACTGGCACGAAAAACTCGCCAGAACCTACCCTCTTCCCCTCCGAACCCCAAGAAGCACTGTCACAGCCCACACAGAAGCGAGCGCGGACGCCCAGCGCACTTCTAGGCACCGCATTTCGGTGGTCCGGGTGGCGCGACCTCACGTGACCCGAAAGGGCGGGCTTCTGGCCGGCACTTTCCCGTGACGTCACTAGTGGGCGCCGTAATGCAGCGCTAGGGTCTGGTGCCTCCACGATTGTGCTGCAACCGCTGAGCCGACTAGGGGCGGCGTGTCGCGGCACTGTTGACGCCTGAATCTACTCAGATCTCGGCCTCTGGGCGCAGGTGGAGCTGCAGTTAACGGACAGCTTCGTCAGCTGTTTGCCTCATTTTCTCCGTGGGTCATCTGGAGCCTGGGCTGTGCAGTTTAGAGGGAGTGACTCCTGCTGTGTCATCTCTCAGAGGCCCACGCCAGGGATCCTGCTTGTGTCCTAGGCCGGGCAGCCCTTAGGAAAACCATGGTTTCCATCTACCTTTTTAAAGCCCTCTCCCTTCCTAGGACCTAGACGTGTGTGGGACGTTTTAGGATAGAACTGGACCCACTCATATTTGGACAACGGTGTACCAGTCCACCAGGGTCCTCTGTCCATGGGATTCTCCAGGCAAGAAGACTGAAGTGAGTAGCCATTTCCTCCTCAAGGGGGATCTTCCAGACCCAGGGATCAAACCCACGTCTCCTGCATTTGCAGGCTGATTCTTCACCACTGATCTACCTGGGAATCCGGTTCAAACTGCTGAATGGTTTCAGTCCTGAGGACTACCCAGGGTTCTCTGGTCTATGCCAATTGTGGTTGCCATTCAAGATAACTGAAGTTCATTGCTCCAAATGTGCCCACACGACCTGGGTCCTGTGTCCACACCACTGTGGGAGATTGGAAATGAGAAGAGTAGTGCCCACCATTTCAGTGGTCAACTGTGTATGGGTTGAGAACATCAACTAGCTAGTTGCAGAAACCTGGATGTACCACTTAATAACTGGGGGATCAGCAGCAAGTTGCTTTGCCTGTTTCATTGTCTGTTATATGGGTATGGTGGGGATACCCCTCACAAAGGGCTATTAATAATAAATGAAGGTTAATAAATAAATTCACAGACTGGCAAAGTATTTACGGTGGTGCCTGGCACAAAATAAGTCCTTGCGAGTCTGTTCTGTTTTGTAACCGTGTCGTTTGTAGAGATACAAGTCCTGCTGGGGCTCCAACCTGTGGCACAGTTTAGGGAAACAGCGATTAGCATTTATTCTTAGAGCCCTTTCCCACCATATACCTATATGTGTGTTCCAGGCCCAACTTGGAGAAATTCAGCACTGCTATCCAGAAAGGTTTTAATTACAAAGGCATCTTCAGTTAGTGCAACTACATGACAGAGGCCCTGAATAGAAACTGAGCCGGGAATGGCTTCTCTTCTGTGACCACAGGTATTGCAGTGTCAGGGACCTCTCCTCTGCTGTTTCAGATGCCCTGTGATGGGACGTTTTGTGCTCAGTTGCTCAGTCATGTCTGACTCTCTGCGACCCTTTTACTGTAGCCTGCCAGGTTCCTCTGTTCACGGGATTCTCCAGGCAAGAATACTAGAGTGGGCTGCCGTTTCCTCCTCCAGGGAATCTTCCTGACCCAGGGATCAAACCCATGTCTCTTATGTCTCCTGCACTGGCAGGCAGATTCTTTACCACTAATGCCACCTAGGAAGCCCTATGATGGGGGCCTATCACACACTGTATACTCAAATTCTCCTGCAATTAAGCATCTGCTGCACACTGCTCCAGCCCAGCTCCCTTTTGTAATTACACATATAAATAGATACTGAAACCAAACAGAAACAGCCAGATAGCAAGAGCAATCCAAAAGGAAAAACTAATACGTTTTAAAACGTATAAATTTGTTGCAGTCAATTCATAGTCACTTAAATGGCCTTACATAATAGCTAAGATTTATGGGAGCTTGACATGTGCTAGAAACTATGCTAAGGCTTTATAAGCATCATTGCTTTTCATCTTCATTTCCGAGATGTAGGTACTGTTAAATTCCTCATTTTACAAGTGAGGAGACTGAACCCAAAAAAGTTTAGATGTAATATGAGGCCACAGAGCTAGAAAAGCCTTTTAACCAACATCTGTACAATTACTCCTGGGAGCTGGAAAGCATTTTAAGTATCATGGAAACATTACAAAGAATTTCCTGGCTCCACAGCCCACTGCCTCTGCTGCACTACTCAGTCCTCCTGTGTTTCCCCAACAATTGTCTGAACTGCCTGATGTCATGGTATCTGCATTCCTCCTCCTGTCCCTCCTAGATTTATGCTGTACTCATCTAGTGTCCCCAAGGTGACTTCCCAAATCTAAATTCCACGGCCTCCAAAGACAGGAGTGAACCATTGGCACAGGCGGCCTGCCTGTTGTAGACTTCCTCTGTAAAAACTGATGTGGTTTTCTAGCTCCCAGAAAATTTTACTGGTAGATGCTTCCACCTCAAGGAATTACATGGATCTTCTGAAAATCATGTCCTCTCTGTGGAACAGGAGAACAGTTATGCCAAAGAAATTTTTGCGTTGTTAACGAAAGTTCTAGGACCCACCACAGATTTCCTAACCTGGTGATGGGGCAAAGGGACTAAGAACCCCCAGGGAATTTGACCTTGGAGGCCAGTGGCATTTGATTACAGAACTTCACAGGATTGAGGAAACAGACTCTTTGAGGGAACAAACAAAACCTTGTGCACACTAGGACCAGGAGATAGGGCAGCGACCCCACAAAAGACTGAGCCAGACTTGCCTGTGAGTATCCAGGAATCTCTGGTAGAGGTGTGGGTCGACAGTGGCCTACTGCTGGGTCAGTGGCACTGAATACATCAGGGCTGGAATACGTCTTTTTGAAGGAGGTCACTATTACTGCATTACCCCTACCATAGTTTAGCCTCAGGCCAAACAACAGGGAGGGAACATAGCTTCACCCATCAACAAAAAATTGAATTAAAGATTTATTGAGCATGGCCCCGCCCATCAGAACAAGACCCAGATTCCCACACAGCCAGTCTCTCCCATCGGGAAGCTCCCACAAGCCTCTTACACTTCTCCATCCGAGGGCAGATAGAATGGAAACCACAATCACAGAAAACTAACCAGACTGATCACACGGACCACAGCCTTGTCTAACTCAGTGAAACTATGAGCCATGCTGTGTAGCACCACCCAAGACGTCATGGTAGAGAGTTCTGACAAAACGTGGTCCACTGGAGAAAGGAATGGCAAACCACTTCATATTCTTGCCTTGAGAACCCCATGAACAGTATGAAAAGGCAAAACGATAGGACAATGAAAGATGAACTCCCCAGGTCAGTAGGTGCCCAATATGCTACTGGAGATCAGTGGAGAAATAACTCCAGAAAGAATGAAGGGATGGAGCCAAAGCAAAAACAACCCCCAGTTGTGGATATAACTGCTGAGGGAAGTAAAGTCTGATGCTGTAAAGAACAACATTGCACAGGAACCTGGAATATTAGGTCCATGAAAGAAAAAATGAAAGTGAGGTCCCTCAGTCGTGTCCTCCTCTTTCCAACCCCATGGACTATAGCCTACCGGGCATCGCCGTCGATGGTATTTTCCAGGCAAGAGTACTGGAGTGGGTTGCCATTTCCTTGTCCAGGCGATCTTCCTGACCCAGGGATCGAACCCAGGTCTCCCACATTGCAGTCAGATGCTTTACCGTCTGAGCCACCATGAATCAAGGTAAACTGGAAGTGATCAAACAGGAGATGGCAAGAATGGACATCAACATTTTATGAATCAGTGAACTAAAATGGACCAGAATGAGTGAATTTAACTCAGATGACCATTATATCTACTACTGTGGGCAAGAATCCCTTAGAAGAAATGGAGTAGCCCTTATAGTCAACAAAAGAGTCTGAAATGCACTACTTGGATGTATCTCAGAAATGACAGAATGATCTCTGGTCGTTTCCAAGGCAAACCATTCAATATCACAGTAATCCAAGTCTGTGCCCCAACCACTAACGCCAAAGAAGCTGAAGTTGAACGGTTCTATGATGACCTACAAGACATTCTAGAACTAACACCAAAAAAAGATGTCCTTTTCATCATAGGGGACTGGAATACAAAAATAGGCAGTCAAGAGATACATGGAGTAGCAAGCAAGTTTGGCCTTGGAGTAAAAAATGAAGCAGGGGAAAGGTTAGGGAAAACAATAATTTTGCCAAGAGAACGCACTGGTCATAGCAAACACCCTCTTTCAACAACACAAGAGAAGACTCTACACATGGACATCACCAGGTGGTCAATACCAAAATCAGATTGATTATAATCTTTGCAGCTGAAGATGGAGACTCCCTATACAGTCAGCAAAAACAAGACCGGGAGCTGACTGTGGCTCAGATCATGCACTCCTTGTTGCAAAATTCAGACTTAGATTGAAGAAAGTAGGGAAAACAAACCACTAGACCATTCAGGTATGACCTAAATCAAATCCCATATAATTATACCGTGGAAGAGACAAATATATTCAAGGGATTAGATCTGATAGAGTGCCCAAAGAACTATGGAAGGAGGTTTGTGACACTGTATAGGAGGTGGCGATCAAAACCATCCCCAAGAAAGAGAAAGCAAAAATGGAAAATGGTTGTCTGAGGAGGCCTTAAAAATAGCTGAGAAAAGAAGAGAACCTAAAGGCAAAGGAGAAAAGGAAAGATATACCCATCTGAATGCAGTGTTCCAAAGAATAGCAAGGAGAGATAAGAAAGCCTTCCTTAGCAAAGAAATAGAGGAAAACAATAGACTGGGAAAGACTAGAGCTCTCTTCAAGAAAATTACAGATACCAAGGGAACATTTCATGCAAAGATGGGCACAATAAAGGATAGAAATGGTATGAACCTAACAAGCAGAAGATATTAAGAAGAGGTGGCAAGAAGACACAGAAGAACTATACAAAAAAGATCTTCATGACCTAGACAATCACGATGGTGTGATCACTCACCTAGAGCCAGACATCGTGGAATGCAAAGTCAAGTGGGCTTTAGGAAGCATCACTAAGAACAAAGTTAGTGGAGGTGTTGGAATTCCAGCTGAGCTATTTCAAATCCTAAAAAATGATGCTGTGAAAGTGCTGCACTCAATATGCCAGCAAATTTGGAAAACTCAGCAGTGGCCACAGGACTGGAAAAGGTCAGTTTTCATTCCAACCGCAAAGAAAGGCAATGCCAAAGAATGTTCAAACTACCACACGAGTGCACTCATCTCACATGCTAGCAAAGTAATGCTCAAAATGCTCCAAGCTAGGCTTCAACAGCACGTGAACCAAGAACTTCCAGATGTTCAAGCTGGATTTAGAAAAGGCAGAGGAACTTGAGATAAAGTTGCCAACATCCATTGGATCATTGAAAAAGCGAGAGAATTCTAAAAACATCTACTTTATTGATTATGCCAAAGCCTTTGACTGTGTGGATCACAACAAACTTTGGAAAATTTTTAAAGAGATGGGAATACTAGACTACCTGACCTGCCTCCTGAGAAATCTGTATGCAGGTCAAGAAGCAACAGTTAGAATTGGATATGGAACAATGGACTGGTTCAAAACTGGGAAAGGAGTACATCAAGGCTGTATATTGTCACCCTGCTTATTTAACTTATATGCAGAGTACATCATGTGAAATGCTGGGCTGGATGAAGCACAAGCTGGAATCAAGATTGCTGGGAGAAATATCAGTAACCTCAGATATGCAGATGACACCACCCTTATGAGTGAAGAGGAGCTAAAGAGCCTCCTGATGATAGTGAAAGAGAGTGAAAAAGCTGGCTTAAAACTCAACATTCAAAAAACAAAGATCATGGCATCTGGTTCCATCACTTCATGGCAAATAGATAGGGAAACAATGGAAACAGTGACAGACTTTATTGTTTTGGACTCCAAAATCACTGCAGATGTAACTGCAGCCATGAAATTAAAAGACGCTTGCTCCTTGGAAGAAAAGCTATAACAAACCTAGACAGCATATTAAAAAGCATAGACATTACTGTGCCAAAAGAAGTCTATTTTGTCAAAGCTATGGTTTTTCCAGTACTCATGTATGGATGTGAGAGTTGGACCACAAAGAAAGCTGAGCACTGAAGAACTGATGCTTTTGAATAGCAGTGTTGGAGAAGACTCTTGAGAGTCCCTTGGACTGCAAGGAGATCCAACCAGTCCATCCTAAAGGAAATCAGTCCTGAATATTCATTGGAAGGACTGATGCTGAAGCTGAAACTCCAATACTTTGGCCACCTGATGCGAAGAAGTGACTCATTTGAAAAGACCCTGATGCTGGGAAAGAATGAGGCAGAGGATGAGATGGTTGGATGGCATCACTGACTCAATGGACATGAGTTTGAGCAGGCTCCAGGAGTTGGAGATGGACAAGGGAAGCCTGGCATTCTGCAGACCGTGGAATCACAAAGAGTCAGACACAACTGAGCAACTGAACTGTAGACAAAGGTATCTGCCACTGGGATAATCTCATCTCACTTTAAACCACATTTCCCCAAACACAACCCCACCAGGGTGGACACACATCCACACCTGCCATAACTGTTTGTCAAAGGGAAGCCAAGGCAGGCCTGAGTCTGGCACTGACTTCTCTGAGCACTAATTTAAGAAAAGCTGTCAGGAAGCCAGATCCCCTCTGACCATGCCTTCTGAAGCATGGCCACGGTCCCCTAGCTTCCTGCACAGCTCTCAGACTTGAGAAAAGGAAGAGTCTCAGATCTAAGTAAGGAGAAAAGAGCTCTGCATGAAACCGCCCCTCTGTTGCAGTCCGTGTGAGTATTCCTCCCCTTCACATCTCTCACCACCATCCCTGGACTCCCTTAACTCTTAGAACAATGACTGCTCTACCACTCCACGGCAGCCTGGCCCTCACCCACGGAGTTTTAACTGCTCTGTCCACTCACTGGCAGGGCACAAGGCTTCTCAAAATTTACAACACTCCGTTATCCAGAACTGAGGCTCGGCTAAAGGCGAGTCCTAGCCTCAGTGACTGCTTGGGTTAGAATAGAAGGTAATTTTTATTGACTGTGTCTGTAAGGTGAGTGCAAAGAAAAAGAGAGCAAATCAGGCAATCAGGCAAGAAAAGGGAAATTTATTAGAGGGAAACAGAGGGTGACTGGCCCTTAAGGAGAACCAGCGTCCTCCCTTTCTTACAGCGTCTTTCTTATACCCCACCAATGAAAAATTCTCTGAAGGGATGGTTAATTTTTAGCCTGTAGTTGAGTCCTGTGGTCACATAGCAGGAGGTCTGGAATCTGGTGGTCTTGTAGCTTTGAGAAGGTAGGCGCCAGTGAGAAAAGAGAATGTCGTTGGGCAATTTGCTCAGTCTCAAGGATCACAGTGATTTTATTCTTTGTTTCCGAGCTCAACATAATGAGCCATCTTAACAATAAGATGTCATGTGGGCCCTATCAATGTCCAGTGACCATAACCATTGATAAAGGTTCTGTCCTTGACCAAACTCTAGCCAGGCTCCTCTAAGCCCTTTCTAGGCTAGGCCTTTGAAACTTCACCTATAAATGTTAGGGAACCGCAAGTCCATGTGCCCAATGCATAGCGAGGCCAAACAATACCAAAATCTCAGAGTCTGGAACAGAGAAAGGTTTATTGCACAACCAAGCAAGGAGATGGGTGGCCCATGCCTTAAAAACCCCAAGCTCCCCAAAAGCTCTCAGCAAAGCCCTTTTATAGGAAAGGTAAGGGAGGGGCGTGGTTAGTTGCTGCAAACTTCTTGATGTCAAATCCTTTGTTCTAGAGGGCAGGTCATAATCAGGTAAAGATGTTCCTGTATATCTTGACCAGACAAATGTTATTCACGGGAAGTACTCTCTCAGAGGCCTATTCCTTTCAGAGGCAAGGCAGTGGAAGCTACTGTAAGGGAGAAATCATGCTGCTATTTGTTTTTCTTATCAGCAGTGCAGCTTCCACATTGGAATGACTGTGAAAAGAGAAGGCAAAGCAGGAGAACTATAAACAGAAATGAACAAGATGGAGAGCTATAACCAGAGTCAGCCTTGCCACTGCTGAGTTAATTACACACATACATCCCAAAGAAAAAGATCCAAGAACCACAGAGCCGCACTCAGTCCATGGCCAGAAGTACCCATTTACCCCATAGAGCTCAGAAGAAATCATTGGCAGCATATCCCCACTTCACGTTAAGTGAAAGTCGCTCAGTCATGTCTGACTCTCTGCAACCCCATGAACTATACAGTCCATGGAATTCTCCAGGCCAGAATACTGGAGTGGGTAGCCTTTCCCTTCTCCAGGGGATCCTCCCAACCCAGGGATCGACCTAGGTCTCCCACATTGCAGGTGGATTCTTTACCAGCTGAGCATTTCCTCTATTTCTTGAATTACGATAGCCCTTCTCATTGTAATGCCATCCTCCTAAAACCCAAAATGTTCTACCAACTTTTCCAACTCTAG
Organism: Giraffa tippelskirchi; assembly: GCF_054371585.1. NCBI lineage: Eukaryota > Metazoa > Chordata > Mammalia > Artiodactyla > Giraffidae > Giraffa > Giraffa tippelskirchi. Next base: position 12,824,477 of record NC_137283.1, on the reverse strand, counting down.
TATCCCTAGAAGGCAGGAGTGGACTGACGGTAGGCCAAAACTTGGCATGATAAAGAACAAATACTGGGACTTCCCTGGTGGTCCAGTGGCTAAGACTCCGTGCTCCCAATGCAGGGGGCCCAGGTTCAATCCCTGGTCAGGAAGCTAGATCTCACATGCTGCAACTAGAAGTTCATATGCTGCAACAAAGACTTGAAGTAGCCAAAAAAAAAAAAAAAAGGAACAAATACTACTGGGAGTTCCCTGGTGGCCCAATGGTTAGGATTCTAGGCTTTCACTACCTTGGCCTGCATTCAGTCCCTGGTCAGGGAACTGGGATCCATAAGCACCACAGTGCAGTCAGAAAAAGAAAAAGGAGCAAACACTACCATTTCGTACCAGGGGCAAGTGAAGGTGTTAGTTGCTCAGTCGTGTCCAACTCTTTGTGCGACCCCAAGAATCTATACGTGGACATCAGCAGATGGTCAATACCAAAATCAGATTGATTATACTCTTTGCAGCCAAAGATGGAGAAACTCTATATAGTCAGCAAAAACAAGACCAGGAGCTAACTGTGGCTCAGATCACAAACTCCATATTGCCAAATTCAGACTTAAAATTGAAGAAAGAGGGAAAACCACTAGACCATTCAGGTATGACCTAAATCAAATACCTTATGATTATATAGTGGAAGTGAGAAATAGATTCAAGGGATTAGATCTGATAGAGTGCCTGAAGAACTACAGATGGAGGTTCGTAACATTATATAGGAGGCAGTGATCAAGACCATCCCCAAGAAAAAGAAAGGCAAAATGGTTGCCTGAGGAGGGCTTACAAATAGCTGAGAAAAGAAGAGATGCCAAAGGCAAAGGAGAAAAGGAAAGATGTGCCCATTTGAATGCAGAGTTCCAAAGAATAGCAAGGAGAGATAAGAAAGTCTTCCTCAGGGATCAATGCAAAGAAATAGAGGAAATCAATAGAATGGGAAAGACTAGAGATCTCTTCAAGAAAAGCAGAGATACCAAGGGAACATTTCATGCAAAGATGGGCACAATAAAGGACAGAAATGGCATGAACCTAACAGAAGCAGAAGATACTAAGAAGAGGTGGCAAGAATACACAGAAGAACTATACAAAAAAGATCTTCATGACCCAGACAATCACGATGGTGTGATCACTCACCTAGAGCCAGACATCCTGGAATGCAAAGTCAAGTGGGCCTTAGGAAGCATCACTACAAACAAAGCTAATGGAGGTGATGGAATTGCAGTTGAGCTATTTCAAATCCTAAAAGATGATGCTGTGAAAGTGCTGCACTCAATATGCCAGCAAATAACTCAGCAGGGGCCACAGGACTGGAAAAGGTGGGTTTTCATTCCAACCCCAAAGAAAGGCAATGCCAAAGAATGTTCAAACTACTGCACAATTGCACTCATCTCACACGCCAGCAGAGTAATGCTCAAAATTCTCCAAGCCAGGCTTCAACAGTACGTGAACCATGTGTGTGTGTGTGTTAGTCACTCAGTCGTGTCTGACTCTTTGTGACTCCATTGACTGTAGCCCACCAGGCTCCTTTGTCCCTGGGATTCTCCAGGCAAGAATACTGGAGTGGGTTGCCATTTCCTTCTCCATGAACCATGAACTTCCATATATTCAAGCTGGATTTAGAAAAGGCAGACGAACAAGAGATCAAATTGCCAACATCTGCTGGATCATTGAAAAAGTGAAAGAGTTCCAGAAAAACATCTACTTCTGTCTTATTGACTATGCTAAAGCCTTTGATTGTGTGGATCACAACAAACTGGAAAATTTTTAAGGAAATGGGAATACCAGACCACCTGACCTTCCTCCTGAGAAATCTATGCAGGTCAAGAAGTAACAGTTAGAACTGGACATGGAACAACAGACTGGTTCCAAATCGGGAAGGGAGTATGTCAAGGGTGTATATTGTCACCCTGCTTATTTAACTTATATGCAGAGTATATCATGAGAAATGTTGGACTGGATGAAGTGTAAGCTGGAATCAAGATTGCTGGGAGAAATATCAATAACCTCAGATACAAAGATGACACCACACTTACGGCAGAAAGCAAAGAACTAAAGAGCCCTTGATGAAAGTGAAAGAGAATGAAAAAGTTGACCTAAAACTCAACATTCAGAAAACTTAAGATCATGGCATCCAGTCCCATCACTTCATGGCAAATAGATGGGGAAACAATGGAAACAGTGACAGACTTTATTTTGGGGGGGCTCCAAAATCACTGCAGATGGTGACTGCAGCCATGAAATTAAAAGATGCTTGCTCCTTGGAAGTAAAGCTATGACAAACCTAGACACCATATTAAAAAGCAGAAACATTACTTTGCCAACAAAGGTCTGTCTAGTCAAAGCTATGATTTTTTCAGTAGTCATGTATGGATGTGAGAGTTGGACCATCAAGAAAGCTGAGCACGGAAGAATTGATGCTTTTCAACTGTGGTGTTGGAGAAGACCCTTGAGAGTCCCTTGGGCAGCAAGGAGATCCAACCAGTCCATCCTAAAGGAAATCAGTCCTGAATATTCATTGGAAGGACTGATGCTGAAGCTGAAACTCTAATACTTTGGCCATCTGATGCGAAGAAGTGTCTCATTTGAAAAGACCCCGATGCAGGGAAAGATTGAAGGTGGGAGGAGAAGATGACAGAGGATGAAATGGTTGGATGGCATCACTGACTCAACGGACATGGGTTTGAGGAAGCTCTGGGAGTTGGTGATGGACAGGGAAGCCTGGCGTGCTGCAGTCCATAGGGTCACAAATAGTCGGACATGACTGAGCGACTGAACTGAACTGAACTGATGAACTGTAGGCCACTAGACTCCTCTGTCCATGGAATTCTCCAGGCAAGAATACTAGAGTGGGTAGCCAGTCTCTTCTCCAGGGAATGTTCCCAACCCAGGGATCGAACTCAGGTCTCCTGCACTGCAGGCAGATTCTTTACCGTCTGAGCCACCAGGGAAGCCCTACCAGGGGACAGAAGAGGGTAATCAAACTTGGTCCTTAAGTATGAGAACTTAAATGGAGCTGGGAAAACAATAATGACTTACTTATAGGAGACCAGAAGAGTATCATTAAAGACATGAGCAGAAGCCCAGAGGAAAGTCTGCCACTCTAGGGATGACGGAGTTGGGAACATGCAGGAGCTCACAGGGAATGAGATAAAAGGTTCAGGCTATGAGGAGATGACTTCCAAGGAGAAGCATGATTCTGAAAGAAATGTACAACTTGGACAGGTGAAGACTTGGCCATTTCCGATGAGGGGAACAGCAGGAAGAGAGGCACAGAAGGAGGAAGCAGCAGTGCCCATGGACAAGACAGGGGAGCCCCTGGCATGGCTGGGGCAGGGGGCGCATGTTGGGGAGACGGAGGGGATAGGACTGAAGTGGGGTGGCAGGGCTTCACTGGGGATGGCCTTATAACTTGGTCGGGTTTCTTCCTGGTGTGCAGTTTCTGATGGTGAATGAAACTTGCGCTCCATTTGAAGGATTTCCCACACACTTTACACTCATAAGGTTTCTCCCCAGTGTGAACTCGCTGGTGCTGAACCAGGGTGATTTTCTGATTGAACGCCTTCCCACACTCCTGGCATTCATAAGGTTTCTCCCCAGTGTGGATTCTCTGATGTACTATAAAACGTGAGCTACAACTGAAAGTTTTCCAACATTCGTTACATTTATAGAGTTTTTCCCCAGTGTGGAACCTCTGGTGCTGGAGAAACAGTGAACTCCGTCGGAAAGCCTTGCTGCACTCGTTACATTTGTAAGGTTTCTCCCCCGTGTGGATCCTCTGATGTTGAATCAGGACTGAATTTGAACTGAATCTTTTCCCACACTCCTTACATTCGTACGGCTTCTCTCCAGTGTGAATTCGCTCATGGATGATGCGGTCATAGTTACACCGGAAGGCCTTCCCACATTGCTTACACTTAAAGGGTTTCTCCCCAGTGTGGATTCGCTGATGCCGGATAAGTTTTGAGTTGTAGCTGAAGGTTTTCCCACAGTCCTTACATTCGTAGGGCTTCTCTCCCCCGTGGAGTTTCTGATGCTGAAGGAGGTGCGAGTTTTGACTGAAGGCTTGTCCACATTCCTGGCAAGGGTATGGTTTCTCCCCAGTGTGGATCTTCTGGTGCCGTGACAGTTTTGAGTTATATCTAAAGGCTTTGCCACATTCTTTGCATTTGTACGGCTTCTTGTCCATGTGAATTCTCTGATGCTGGTGAAGGTCTGAATGTTGGTTGACATATCTGCCACACTCACCACAATTATAAAATACCTGTTCTCTAGGGAGGCCCTGCTTAGTAATGACATGCATGCAGACACCCCCACAGCTTCCTTGCAACTGTCTGGCTAGCTCTTCTCTTTCAACAGTGGAGGATGGATGATCCTGGAATGGCAAATCTGTGAAATCGCCGTTCTTTGAGTGTTTTTTCTTCCTTGGGTCATACAGCTGCAGCTTCTCTAAGCTTTTCTCAAAGTGAGGGTGCCTGGGAACATCCACCAGCAGCACCTCCGTTATCAACTTGTGAGACTCTGGTCCCTTCGAAATGCTCAGCTCTGCAGTCTGCCCTCCGTTCTCAGTCTTGGTTTTACCACCTAGCATGATGAAAACATAACATGATATCACTGAATCACTCTGCTGTACATCTGAAACACAACACTGTTAATCAACTGTATTCTAATATGAAATAAAAATTTTAAATAAGTAATAAAGACACACAAACACTGAAAGTGAAGGGATGGAAAAAGATATTCCATGGAAATGGAAATAAAAAGAAAGCTGGAGTAGCAATACTCATACCAGACACAATACAGTTTAAAACAAAGACTGTAACAAAAAAAAAAGGTATTATATAATGATAAAGGTATCCAAAAAAAAGAAATAAAAGAAAACATAACAGTCACCTAGTTATGCTGAAAGGAGAAAGGGATTAAGCAGTACTCTTAATGCCATGATGGAGAGAGACATAGCCTCCTGATGATACTCTGAAGGAAAAGTAAAGATATTGGAGGTAAAGAAAGCAAGCAATGGCATTAGGACAACAATATCAGTACAGACAGCAAAAACTATTAATGGAGACAAATGGAAGAAGAAAAAACAGGAATAAGGTGGAGAAAATGCTGAATGGGAAGCAATTAAGAAAAGCAGAGGGAGGGAATTCCCTGGCAATCCAGTGGTTAGGACTTAGCATTCTCATTTCTGTGGCCCTGGGTTCAATCCCTGGTCGAGAACTAAGATCTCACAAATCACAAGGCATGGCCAAAAAAAAAAAAAAGAAAGCAGATGGAGCTGAGGTTGAAGAAGAAGATCTTTAAACTGGAGCAAAAAGAGCTGGGTAAGCAGCTCACACCACACAGCGTCCAGAGGGCTGGAAGATGCTGTCTGCAACAGTGGATCTCAAGACCCCATCAAGGCAAGAAACTGTCCGAATGCTTTAGAATATTCTGTAATGTTTAAAGAGATGTTTTATATTGCAAGCCTGACTGGGGAAAAAACGGTTTGTAACACTGCAGGTTGTGAGGGGCTCATAAAAGGACCGTAATTACAAAACCTGTGTGCTGTGCAGTGGGAGAGAGACTTAACTGTGGAAGGAAAAAAGACATGGCTGCTTCAGACCCTTCTAGGACTGGAGACGGCCACTGCTGGGGAAGGGGGACTCACACTCTTACTGGCGATACTACAATAGAGAAGCCACATTTGCCTTTCCAGGCACCAAAGATTTGGCAAGTGCAACTTCTAGCTTAGGGTTTCTCAAGTTTTTCTGACCATGACTCACCGTTTAGATCCCATGGAAACAAGAGTTTCGAAGAACACTACCCTTAATAAGAATGATGAATATATGATGGATTTTATACTAGTTTGGTCTATTTTATTTAAGTCTAGCTCAATCTAGTCTAATTTTTAAATGGTGAGCACAACTCACTAAGGAGTTGCAACCCAGAATTTTAAAAACACAGTTCAAGATTCTCAAGAACAGAGGTCTTCAGAGTGTGGTCCCAGGACCATCATGGTCTGGGAACTTGTTAGAAATGCAGATTCTCAGGCCCTACCCCCAGTCTACCAGATTAGAATTTCTGGAGGTGGCATCCAGCAGTCTGGGTTTAACAAGTGCTGCAAGTGATTCTGACACACACTAGGGTTTGACAGCCACTGATCCAGAAACTAAAAGAGGCAGCTGGAGGCTGTGTTTAAAATTGTTTTAGGTTGCATTGTCTGTTTAGGTGGCCATTAACCACATGTGGCTATTTAATTAAAATGGAACAAAGTTAAAAACTCAGTTCCTCAGTTGTATCACCAACATTTCAAGTGCTCATGTGGCTAATGGTTCCCATATTGGACAGTGCAGATACACAACATTTCCATCACTGTAGAAAAGTCCTACTGGACAAAGCTCTTGATAGGCTAAATGGACAATGTGCAGCTGTGGTAAAGGGAGACACTGACAACTGCAGGTGGGCCCCTGGGAAAACTTTTTACATCAAGGTGGGCTCAAGTGCTGGAGTCAATCTAAAGGCACTGGATGAAGACAGAGTGGGGGTGAGTAAGAAAGGGGCATTTGGTTTACAGAGGTTCTGAATAGCATTAGGGATTGAGGGAGTATAAGAACAGGGGCGACTGCATGAGAAAGACTAACCAAATCTGTGGATGGTTCTTTACATTTAACTTCAATTCATTATCTTTCAAAAAAGGGGAATTCCCTGGCAGCACAGTGGTTAGGACTCCGTGCTTCCACTGCAGCAGGGCAGGGGTTCCTTTATTCCCTGGTTGAGGAACTAAGATCCCTCAGCCAAAAGACAAAAAGGGAAACCACTCATTCCCAATAAATAAACATGCTTTCCACAAATCAACTGATGTGAAACTTCACACAAACAGAATGAAAGAAAATAATCATATGATCATCTCAATAGGTAAAGGCTTCCCTAAAAGGTCAGTTGGTAAAGAATGTGCCTGCAATGCAGGAGACCCCAGTTCGATTCCTGGGTCGGGAAGATTCTCTGGAGAAGAGATAGGCTACCCACTCCAGTATTCTTCCCTTGTGGGCTTCCCACTCCAGGAATTCCCTTGTGGCTTAGCTGGTAAAGAATCTGCATGCAATGCGGGAGACTTGGGTTCAATCCCTGAGTTGGGAAGATCCCCTGGAGAAGGGAAAGGCTACCCACTCCAGTATTCTGGCCTAGAGAATTTCATGGACTGTACAGTCCCTGGGGTTGCAAAGAGTTGGACACAACTGAGCAACTTTCACTTTCAATAGGTAAAGAAAAAGAATTTCACAAAATTCAACATTCATTCACCATAAAAAGTCTTAACAAATTAGGTAGAGAAGAAACATGGGCTTCCCTTGTAGCTCAGTTGGTAAAGAATCTGCCTGCAATGCAGGAGTTCCTAGTTTGATTCCGAGGTTGAGAAGATCCCCTGGAGAAGGAAATGGCAACCCACTCCAGTATTCTTCCCTGGAGAATCCCCTGGACAGAGGAGCCAGGCAGGCTATCGTCCATGGGGTCACAAGAGTTGGACATGACTTAGCAACTAAACCACCGCCACAGGGAATGAACATATCTCAACATAAAAAAGGCCATAAATGAAAGGCCCACAGCTAACATCATACTCAAGAGTGAAAGGTTGAAAGTATTTCCTCTAAGATTAGGTACAAGAGTGTCCACTCTCACCACTCCAATTTAACACAATGCTGAAAATCCTAGATAAAGCAAACAGGCAAAAAATAAATAAATAAATAAAAATAAAAGCTACCAGAATTGGGAAGGAAGAAATACAATCTGTTCTACTTGCAGATAACGTGATTCAAAATACAGAAAATCCTTAAGACTCAACAAAAACAACTGTTAGATCTAATCAGTGAATTCAGTAAAGCTTCAGGATATACAATTAACATACAGAAATCTGAATACTTTCTATACACTAACAATGAGTTTTCTGAGAAATAAATAAATTGATCCCATTTATAACAGCATCAAAAACACTAAAATACTTAGGAATAAATTTAACCGAGGGGTTGAAAGATCTCTACTGTGAAAACTACAAGACATGGATAAAAGCAACCGAAGAAGACACAAATAAATGGAAAAATATCCCATGTTTGTGAACTGGGAGAATTAATGGTATTAAAATGTCAATACGGGACTTCCCTGGTAGTCCAGTGGTTAAGAATCCACCCACCAATGCCAGGAACATGGGTTCAATACCTGTTCCAGGAAGACCCCACATGCCTCGGACCAACTAAGCCTGTACGCCACAACTACTAAGCCGGTGCTCTAAACCGTGTGCTCCGCAACAAGAGAAGCCACTGCAACAAAAAACCCTTGCACCACAAGGAAGAGTAGCCTCTGCTCGTTGTAACAGAGAAAACCTGAACACATCAAGGACGACTCAGCACAGCCATAAATAAATAAATTAAAAAAAAAAGTCAATACTGCCGAAAGTCATCTATACAGTCAATGCAATCTCTATCAAGATGCCAACGGCATTTTTTAACAAAAGTAGAAAAACACTCCCCAAAATAAACAGGGTTTCTTTCAAAAGCTACTTCCTAATTAGTGTTTAGGAATTTATAAAATGTCCATTTTCCTGCTACAGTTTCTCTCTCACACACACACACACACACAAACACATACAAAATGTCCTTTCAGAAACAAGTTCTCGGTTTTGTATATATTCTTAAGTTAATCAAGAGAAGTTTATCTTCACTACTAAAGGTTTGAAATCCTTTAGCATTACAAAGAAGAATGACAGAAAATGAAAGGTCTGGACTAGTTTTTTCCAGTTTGGGGCTGAAGCTCTATGGAGAAGAGAATGGCAGGTTCTCCTGCTTACCTCGGCAGATGCCTCTCAGGTCCTCTCCCCCGACCAGTGTCCAGGGATCCAGGCGCCCTGGTTCTTTCCCTCGCTCCAGCCGGAAGATCAGATCTGGTTTGGGGAATGGAAATGCTGCTGAAGGACACAGAAAAGGAATAGAAAGTTGAGGAGAGTCTCCTCGGACCCCTCTCAGTCTACCCTCCACTTTTCCAGGTGGAAAAAGAAGTGACGTTCCAGGAGACGAAGGGAGGCCAGTGTGGAAAGACTCTGGGGATGAAAGGAGGGATCAAACTGTTTTGCCCAGGAAGCTTAGAGCCCAGGCTCTGAGACCACAGGAAGTCCACACTGTCACTGGAAATGTGTACAGAAGGCCTTAGGAGACTCTCACACAGAGAAGATGGAGACACAGTCTCCTCCAGGGAGCTGAAAGAGTGAAGAAACGAATATGGAACCTTCTCAGTGCTCTGACGCCAGGGCAAAGCCCCTCCCAGGAGAATTCCCAAGGGGAAAGAAGGAAGTCATTTTTTTTTTTTTGGACACACTGCTCAACCTGTGGGATCTTAGTTCCCCAATCAAGGATTGAACCCGTACCCTTGGCAGTGTGGAGTCCTAACCACTGGACTGCCACAGAATCTCGAGGAAGTCTTGTTGAAAACTGAAATGAACCCAGATCTTTCTCCAGCGGTTAGTTACTCCTGCAACTGAGGATTGGGGAGCTCAGCTCATGGAGCATCAATTCTGGTGGTATTAGAGACCCCAGATACATTACAGAGAAAGCCAGGAGCCCCCAAGGGCAGAAGCTGAGTTTTAGGAAGGAAGGAGGTCTCACCCAAGGAAGTTATGTTTGCATAATTCTCCAGCATCACCTCCCTGTACAGATCCCTCTGCACAGAGTCCAGGCTGGCCCATTGGTTGTGGGTGAAGTACACAGCCACGTCCTCAAAGGTCACTGGCTCCTCAAACAACAGGCTTCTTCTCAAGCCCTGGACGGAGGCAAAGGGAGGGGCCTGAACTTCAGGGACAGCGTGTCCTGGAAAAAAGAGCCACCAAAGAAGAAGCAGAGGACTTGTAGCCATCACTGTAAAGACCCGTTTAGACAAGAACCACTGCTAGATGCAAAATCTAGGAGGAAATGTTGATAAGCAGGATATTTGCATGATCTTAAAGGTTTCCCAATAGATTTCTAATCAGTTGCAGGGGAAAAATAATAACTATATGGTGAAGAAATCATATAACACTTTGACCAGGAAATCTAAAGTTGGCTAGTGTGACTGATGAACTGGATTTCTAATTTTAATTCATTTTCATTTAAATAGGCACTTGTAGCTAGTGGCTCCCTTACTGAACAGTGGAGAACAGACACTTTACTGACTCTGAATGTTAATGTTCTGCTTCTACTTCCTTGAGAGTCAGCAGCTGAGAGCGCAGTCCTGACCATCTTCCCTCACATTAGGGCTTCCAGCCTCCACGCCTCTCTAATTACTTATGTATCCTTTGTTCTTTGTTCTCTGCAACATGCAGATTCTCAACATCCAGCTCCATCTCTCATCATTCTGCTTCATTCCTTTGCTGACACTTCCTCTCTCTCCATTATTAAATTAACAGGGGACTTCCCTCGTGGTCCAGGGGTTAAGAATCTCCCTGCAAATGCAGGGGACTGGGGTTCAAGCCCTGGTGCAGAAAGATTTCTCATGGCACGGGGGAACTAACCCCGTGCACCACAACTACTGAGCCTGTGCTCTAGAGCCCATGCTCTGCAACAAGAGAAGCCACGGCAATGAGAAGCCCGCACCACAACCAGAGAGCAGCCCCCGCGCCCTGCAACTAGAGAAAACCTGTGTGCAGCAACAAAGACCCAGCAAAGCCAAAAATAAAACAAATAACATTTTTTAAAAATCAATAGGGCTGTTGATTCCCCCACATGGGAAGCAGGTTTCAGAGGCAGCACAGATTCATGGCAAACAGCAGAGACTCTAGAGCTGTGGTTCTCAATGGGGGGCAATTGTGCTCATCAGGGAATATGTGGCAATGTCTGGAGACGGTTTTAGTTGCCACAATCTCTGGGTGGTAGTGATGCTACTGGCACCTAGCAGTTAGAGGCCACGGATGCATGTTACTTAACATCCTACAGTGCACAGGAGGGTCCCCCACAACAAAGGATTACCTGGCCCAAAACATCCACAGTGCTAAGGCTGACAAACCCAGCTCTACAGTCATACTCCCTAGGTTCAAATTCCACCGCTATAGCCATTAGCCATATGAACTTAGATGAGACACGTAACTTTGTGCCTCAATTTCTTCATCTAAAAAACTGTGATGCTAGCAATACCAAGCTAATGAGGCTCTTGTAAGGATGGAATGAATTAGTATGTGTAAAGCAAACATCACCTGGCACATGATAATATATAAATTTCAGCACTTATTACAACAACAGATGAGATTAGGGGACCTTCCTAGATGATTCCAAATAACAAATGTTTCTCATAGAGATTGTAGCAAAGACTGACAGTTATTAATATATCTATCCATCCATCTATCTCACTTCTAAGAGGTTTCTAAAAGAGAAGAGCTGAGAGGTTTGCATTTTTAGCATCTCCTCTTCTAGCTGGAATGCACATGATAGCTGAAGATCAAGCAGCCACCTTAGACTGTGAAGTAACCTTGGGCAGGAGAGCCAGGGCTAGGACGGTGGAGCAGAAAGATAGAAAGAACCTGGATGTGTGATAATAGTGGAGCTATCACACTCGCCCTAGACTGCCTCTCCCAGACTTCTCTGGTGTGAGGGAGCTTTTTTCCTGTTTAAGCCACATTTAAGCCACTGTCACTTGGGGTTTGCTTGTTTGTCTGGCCACACCAGAGAGCATGGAGGATCTTAGTTCCCTGTCCAGGGATGAAACCCACACCCACTGCAGTGGGAGCCCAGAGTCTTAACCACTGGACGGCCAGGGAATTCCTCAGTCGCAGGGTTTCTTAGTGGAACATAATCCCCCATGACTATCATACTTTAGGCAAAGCCCCTGGAGAGAAAAGACTGACCCCAAAGATGTTAAAATTTTTCCTAACATGGAACTGATGTTGGCGTAAGTGCTGAAACAGAAGTGGATGGTCCAAGGTCCAGAAAAATGAACCAAATACACACTGCTCTTAAGTTTCGGGGATGGAGCTTTCTCATTTTATGATACATCCATTACAGGACACACCAGCTTTCTCATTGCATGGTCTAGGACTCTGGAGAGAAATTCACTGAAATCATCCTCTATCAGTAAGAAAACTTGAGAGGGAAAACTTCCTTTAATGCTGCATGAATTTGTGCCAACAATGAATACAGCCTTTTAACACAGATTAAGCTGCAGTTTTTGCAGTGTCCTTAGAGGCACTGGCTTCAGCTCCAAACTCAGCACTCCTTCAAGAATTCACCTCTCTCATCAATCCACACCCTCCAATGCTCCCAGTTTTGGTTTCATTGTACCCTGACTCCATAGTCTGCAGAGCAAACTCCTCCTGCAGGCATGCCTGTTTATTCTCAGGAGGTGGCCTTCCTCTGTGTATTGCCACACAGACTAGCGCTCCTCAAATTTTAACTTGCCCATCAATTCCCCAGATACTGTACAAATGTAGATTCTGATTCAGTAGACGAGGTTCTGCCTTTCTAATGAGCCTCCTGGTCAAGCCAAACCTGTTCATCTGTGCACCGTCCTCATGGTCTGCCTGGATGTAGATTCTCACTTTCTAGAATTTCTAGGCTGGTGCTTCCCTCTTTCCACACCTGATCCTTCCAGATTTATTCTACTCTCCCTCATTAACTCCCCTAACACACTCCTTTGCCATACTCTTTGATGGATGCAAAGCTAAGCACAGGACTGGCCAAAGCATGTCCTGTAATGTCCTTTCATATCTGTTCTGAATGTGGAAAGCTGGAAAAAAAGCTCACCTGGGACCATGTCTGAAAAATGGCTGATGACCCCTGGCTTCATGCACAGCCCTCTCTGTTTGGAAAAGCAAGAACCTGGAGAGCTAAGAGGAGAAAGAACCACAGTGAGACTGACCCTATCTCGTTTCCCACACTCGCCACCTCTTCCTCCCTCAGTCTCCTCACCACTCTCCTAGGAAAGACACTCTTGGGACACTCTGGATGTTCTCATTGCACCCCTGCTAGGGATTCACTGCATGCCGCCACTGCTCCTTTGTACTCTCTACAAATTTGCCTGATGAGGATAGAAATTCCTAGAAAGAATCTCTGAAGCAAGAGTCAAGGACTGCAGAACATTCGACTTTTAAGAAAATCCCTGGCCCACTTTGAATGCATTACTATGTAGCCTGCACTGAATGCTTCTATTGACCACGGTTGGCAAAGATCCCAAACAAGCTTTTGCAGAGAAAGTAGGGTAACATAGGCCTCTGGACCTCTGCAAGGGCTGCAGAACAAAATGCAAGCGGAGTTCTGGCCCCGGGAGGAAAGGGTAAAACGTTTAACGTCCTAGTTGAGCGATGAGGACCGAAGCCCGCCCGCATCAGGATCTGAACACTCCACCCTGGGAAACAGGAGACTCCAAACGTCACCGGCCCCCACCCTGAGTACCGCGAGTCAGAGGAAGGAGGTCGGGCCGGCTCTTCAGGGCAGAGAGGTCGATTGCTCCTCTCCAGCAGAGGGCTGTGCCCAGGCTCGCGGAGCTTCGGAGGCCTCTGCTCGGCGAGCTCCAGGATGAGGAGGGCTGCGCCACCAGGGAACGCGATCGCGGAATTCCCGGCAGCTTGGTGGGCCCGAGAGCCAGCACCGAACATAGCCAAGGCGGAAGCGCTCCCAACTGGCGCTCTCGGCGCCTCTCTAGGAAGCCCGGAGGCTGGCCTTTCTCCATGGTTCCCCCCCAGGCCAGATTCCCGATGACTGCTCGCGCTTCAGCTCGTATCTGTGGCTGCTTACGCCAGTTGACACTTCCTCAAGGACAGAGATTCCACATTATACTTGTGATGCTTTAAGTTCTGGCGCTAACACTTGCTGTGTGTGCTTAGTCGCTCAGTCCTGTCTGACTCTTTGCGACCCCACGGACTAGCTCGCCAGGCTCCTCTGTCCATGCGGATTCTCCAGGCAAGAATACTAGAGTGGGTTGCCATGCCTTCCTCCAAGGATCGAGCACACAATCTTCCACGTTGCAGGTGGATTCTTCCCGTCTGAGCCACCACGGAAGCCCCACACTTGCTAGCAGCAACTTAACCTAATGAACATAGCCCGTCTCCCCCGCTTAATGGCTGGCGGCCTGGACTGGGACCTAAAATCATGAAATCTGGGGTCTGACTAGGTTCGAATTGTCTTCACTGTATGGCCTTGGGCAAATTACTAAGCTCTTCTTCAGTTTCTCAACTGAGAATGGAAATAGTTTCAAACTCATAAATTCAGTGGATTAACTGAGTCAATTCATAAACTGCAAATTATCACAGAGATACAGGATGTAACACTGTAACTTAAGAAATAGGTATTTGGTATTTGCGTCCAGTTCTTGACACAAGAAGCTTCTAAAATTCTTGGGAGTCTCCAAAGTGGTAGCACTGTCCTTTTTGACTGAGATGACCGTGGCTAGGGTCTCCTAACTTCAGAATGGGGATAGGAGGGCTGGTCAGCCGAGGAACAACCACGACTGTGACCATCGTGGGTGACCTGGTCACCAGCCCCACCCCCCAAACCTGCCTGGAGCAGAAGGGCTGGGGATCTAACTAATCACCAATAGCCAGTGATTTAATCAAACATGCCTACCTAACGAAATTCCATAAAAACTAAAGGGGTAGGGGGCTCTAAAGGGAAGGCAGCTTCCAGGATGAACGTAAAGGTGCTAGAAGGGTAGCAAGCTAGAGAGGGCGTGTAAGCTGTGTGCCCCTTCCCTCACACCTTAACTCATGCATTTCCATTTGGCTGTACTGAGTTACCTCTTGCCACAGGCCTGTAACAAATGTTTCCAAGTTCCTTCTCCAGATCTTCCCAAAGCAGGGATAGAACCTGCAGTGAAAGTCTCCTGCTTGGTGGGCAGATTTTTAACACTGAGCCACCTGGGAAGCATGCAACATGCCTTAGTTCAATTAACAAAAGGGGCAGTCATGGGAACTCCAATTACAGCTGCACAGTGAGAAGTACAAGAGGCCTGAGAACCTTGCAATTGGCATTTGAAGTCAGGGCAGACTCCTCTGGGGCTTCCTTGGTGGCTCAGCTGTAAAGAATCCAACTGCAATGCAGAAGAGGCAGGAGACACCATGGGTTCAATCCCTGGGTCAGTAAGACCCCCTGGAGGATATGGGAACCCACTCCAGTACTCGTGCCTTGGAGAATCCCATGGATAGAGAAGCCTGGCAGGTTACGGTCCATTGGGTCACGCATAGAGGAAGACATGACTGAAGTGAATGACCATGCACAGACCCGTTTTACCTGTGTGGTCTGTGGCTCACCTGGGCAGTTTCTATCAGATGTGCTCTAAGTAAAAAT
Organism: Giraffa tippelskirchi; assembly: GCF_054371585.1. Classification (NCBI taxonomy): domain Eukaryota; kingdom Metazoa; phylum Chordata; class Mammalia; order Artiodactyla; family Giraffidae; genus Giraffa; species Giraffa tippelskirchi. Next base: position 12,809,184 of record NC_137283.1, on the reverse strand, counting down.
TCTTAAGGGGGAAATAACTACTTTCAGACAAGCCAAGTGAAAACTTAAGTCGCTTTGCTGTGTCCAACTCTTTGTGACGTCGTGGACTGTAACCTATCGAGCTCCTCCAACCATGGCATTTTCCAGGCAAGAATGCTGGAGTGGGTTGCCATTTCCTTCTCTAGGCATCTTCCTGACCCAGGGATTGAACCCGGGTCTCCTGCATTGCAGGCAGACGCTTTACCATCCGAGCCACCAGGAAGCCCAAAATATCCATGTCCATAGACCATACAGTCCATGGAATTCTCCAGACCAGAACACTGGAGTGGGTAGCCTATCCCTTCTCCAGCAGATCTTCCCAACCCAGAAATCGAACTCGAGTCTCCAGCATTGCAGGTGGATTCTTTACCAACTGAGCTATCAGGGAAGATTTCAGACAAAAAAGCATTCAGAACTCATGAATGCTAAGTGGAATACTAGAAGATGCAGTTCATGAACCTCAATACAGTTTCACCAGTGCCACTTTGGGTTTGGGACCTTCACAGAGTAAGGAGTACTGCCAAGCTTGAAGCCACCTGACCTTCCCAACTCTTCCTGTCCCATGTTTCAGTTCATTCAACAGGACACAATCTAAATTCTAGACATCACTCTATTTAAGCAGCACTCTGTGGCTTCCTACACACTATCCACCCACCACAGAGCCTGGCTTCCTAGTCCTAAGGTCTCTGGCAAGTCTTGTATCTTCCTGAGATTCATGCCTCCCTTCCCCCCACACCATGTTCTGGGTGGAAGCTGAAGATTCCACTTTAGACAACCCCCCTTGTCCTTGTTAGGACATGTAACCCAAAATTGGCTGTATTCCCCCTATCACAGAAACTATTACACTGTATCACTTGCCTATTAATGCCACTAAACAAAAATGAGAAATGATTGGGAACTGGAAACTAAGTAACCAACCTATTAAAATGTAGTATTTGTTCACCTACAGTGTATTTTTGTAATAAAATTTACTCTTGAGCACCAGAAGCATCTGGGATTTTAGTTATTTATGAGATGTATATTTGTACAAGGAAAGAAAATTAACCCAGTGGTCTAGTTATCATGATTTCCCATAAGAACATTACTTCGGACTTTGTGTGATGAACTGATAGTGTCTGAGTCTGGACAGAGTGGGACTCAGAAAGTCCTTCTCCAATGAGGACAGTGACAATCCTACCATCAATCTGCCTCATAAACCCAGCCCCAGCAACAAGACTTTAATCCACCGATTAAATAATTTGCCAGCATGTCAAAAAGAACCTTTATTCTGATTTGAATAGCTTCTTATGCACTCATGCTTTCTTGCCAGATGCCTTTGGAGCAGGTGCTTTCTGACCCTTCTGAGTTTTAGGAGGAGGTGCTGCCTTCTGGCCTGAAGCTTTCTGGGCAGGAACCTTCTGGGCTGGAGCCTTCTTACCCCCAGCGGTGATCTTTTTTGCTGGAACCTTGGCAGCGGCAGCAGCTGCTGCAGCTGCCCCCTTAGCAGCAAGGGCTTTCTTGGGAGAAGCTTTCAGGAGAGCTGCCTTTTGAAGTTTTTTAACTTCTATCTTGATTAGTCTGTTCCTCTGAAAAATTTCAATAAAAATGTTCATCACATATGCATACAAAACTCTTACCCATCTTATATGTATGGATATGTAGGTCGGTACAGGAGACCACCCTTATAACATCTAAGACTTCTATGAAGTCAACTTTGTGGTCTATAAACTTAAGCAAACAAAATTATCGGACAAATAAATTCAGGGCTGGAATACAACAATCACAAAAACTTACCATTTTCCTTGCCTTCATGACTTTGTAACGATCAAAATCTGTCATCTTGGCTTTCTGTGTTTAAAAAAAAAAAAAAAAAAAAGAATTCTGTCAAACCACCTTCCAATCCTCTAAAATCAGAAAATGTCCAAATTCAAATGACTCTAAATCATTACCTTTTCTCTGGCTTCAATCTTCTTGGCCCACCTAGTGGCTGCCCACTTTGCATTGATATCTGCCTTCTCCCAGGCTTTCCGGACATACTTCTGGCGGGCACTAGAAAAAGCCAAGAACAAAGATTTAGGAAATCAGCTCTGAGGTCACACAGATTCAAGGACAGCTTTTCATCCTCTAAAAAAGCACAAGATAAAAAAGCAGAAGGAAAATGCCGCAAGAACCCTTGTCTTTTCTACTTCCAGTTCTAGTTGTCTCTGTAGAAAACAGCACAAGGCACAATGTTATCTTCCACTTGTTCCAACAGTGTTCACTGGGCCAGGATGTCTTATATCCTCAAAACACACAATTTCTTAATAAAAATATGCAAACCACTCCACTTTCTGGGTTTAAAAATCAATTCTAATAATGTGCATATATCACTCAAACAGTGGATGAGTAGAAAGCAATTTCCTTTTCATAAAGAATATAGTTGTTTCTTATGCCTTGTTTTATTCTGTACAGTAATGCTTAAAGATTGTGTTCAAATGCCATAAAATGGAATTATAACCACTTTGGAATTTCTTTCAAACATCAAAATCCAGTATGCTTAGAAAGTAAACCAGTCATAGCACAGGTTACATTGCCAACAGTTGTCACCACACAACACACCAGTTTTTAACTTCTATAACCTACACCAAGTCAAGAATCACAGAATGACTGTCTTAATTGCTCATGAATAGCCAGGAATAGAACCTCTTTGGTGGCTGTCATAAGGAGATGATATTATGTTAAATATTAGCTGACACATATGAAAAATTCAACTAATGATAGTATTTTTTGTTCTAAAGCTAAAATTGACTAACACATGTTCAGGGAACCACACATATAGAAAGTTCTTTGTTGTGTAAATCCTGAAAGAAAGGGATACAAGAGAATGTGAAATCTGGACAAAGGGAAAGCCAGAGAACCACAAGATCGCAGGGGATTTTAGCAGTAAATAATGTCTACTTCTACAATGCAAATCTCTCTTCTAAATGGCTCTCACTCTCACACTGCTTACTATATTCTCAAGAAAAAAACAAAATAACCAACAACATTTTTAAATGAAATTAAGCAAACTTTTACTAGTATTAACAAAACTGTGGAAGGGGTGATAGTTGGATAGTTACCTGTGTGGGAACTTGAGGATGAAGTCAGTGAGCTGCATACATTTGAAAGGCATAGCTTGTCTCCTTACTTGAGTGCAAGGTCCATCCACCAAAGCCTAGAAGACAAAAGATCAAGGATCTCAGTATAAAAACGTAACAGCATTCAAAATGCAGATGTCCTACATAATATTAGTCTTTTCAGAATCATCAAATTCTTATATTTAAATGCTTTCTTAAAGGTTAAAAAGACCTAGCAGTAATAGTTAAGCATAGAACCCAACATATAGTTTTGTGTTTAATCCCTCCATTTCCCACAAAAAAACGATCTTTGCTCAATCTCTTAGTTTGTGGTGCTTAAGTAGACAACAGGAAACAAGGGCTTTCTAGGTGACAGGCTTTGTTCCAAACTCGCTTTGAACATAATGATTACATCTCGCCAACGTTTTAGCCCACCTTTAGTTTAAAACTGCCTAGTTTAAGAGAAGCATTACTCAAACCCAGCAATACAGGTCAATTCAAGCCTCTGCTCTGTAAGCCCTATTTGCGCTGGCTGTTTAATTAAACTACCACCCACAGTACTCCTGTCTTAAGAGGGCCGTTGAAACCATTACCATTGTCGTCTACACTGCCATGTGAAGCCGTGACCCTTTTCCTTACACTTACCCTGTTTTGATCAATAACATCTACAATCGCGACCAGCTTCCCGGCATGAGGCCCAAAGGAGACGTAGGCCACCCGGCCAACCTCTACGAAGCGCCTGAACACCTAAAATTGGGAGGCGGGGGGAGAGAGAACAGCGAGACTGATTAAATTACGATCCAGTTTGCCAGTCTTTGCAATTTAAAGATAGTGTGGCTAAAAACAGGAGAAAAGAATGTTGAGGAAAACAGGCCGAAGTGCCATGGAACAATCAGCATGGGCGAAATCCACAGAGGGAACGGTGGCAAGTCAGGCTCCCGCTGGCCTCCAGGTCTACGAAGCCAGCAGGGCCAGACCACCATCCCCTGCCCTGCTTCGGCCCCGGCGGCGCAACGATACGGCGGAGGCGGCCACAGCGCGCACGCGTGGCCCAGCGAGCGCCCGGCCTGCCGGGCCCTCCACGCGCTCCTTGGGCGCGCATCCTGAAAGCTCCCAACTCTTGTGTCTTGCCCACCCGGGGAACCTAACTGCACGATACCTAAGTTCCGTTGAGCGCCGCTGCTCGCCTCCGGCCCCCAGCCCAGGCAAAGCTGGAGCGGCTCAGGGGTCAGATATGCAGCCCGCGCCGGCGATACTCACCATGTTGGCGGCGTTCGGCGAGAAGGAAGAAGGGCCGCCCAACCCTGCGCATGTGTAGAAGGCTGCTCCGCCCCGGTAGTGAACAAGTCGCCGACGTGGGCACCGATTGGTTGGGACGTACGCACGTATGCGCCCACATGCTCACTGGGAAAACATGGCGGTGTCTGCCGGAGCTTTGCTGTGCTTTCGCGGTTGGGTTTCATGGGCTTGGCTTAGTCGACACCGCGCGTGAGCAGCTATCTCTTAAGACTTCAGGGTGCAGAAGAGCACAGAAGCTGTGCTTTCCTTTGTGACTGTTTGCAGTCCTTTCGACTTCATGTTTTAACTTTCTTCCATCTTTTCTTCCACTACTCGTCTGTCTAAATGTTACTGATATCTTAGTACAATTTTTTTCTCTCCGTAAGTGACCCCATTAATTTTATTAACCTTTCTTAGGTTAAGTTAAAACCTTAACTTCTATTAAAGTTAAAAGAATTCAAACTTTACAGAAAAGTTACAAAACAAGTATAAGTAATTCCCGTAAACATTTCACTTCGAGTTCCCAAATGTTAACATTTTCCTATTGCTTAATATTTTTTTTGACCCATTTGAGAGGAAACTGCAGACATGACTTTTCTTTACACTTAAATGTAATGTTCCCTAGAAACAAGGGCATGACTTTACATAATCAGTACAATAGTCAAATTCAGTAAGTTAATAATAGTCATATATATGTCTATATATGTATGCATATATACATGCATGTATATGTATACACACTTAATGTATGTATATTTGTATTATTTGGGGTGTGCCTCAAGGCTTGCAGGATCCTAGTTCCCAGACCAAGGGTCCAGACTCTTGACCCAGAGTGAAAGCCCAGAATCCTCACCACTGGATCACCAAGGAATTCCCACGTGATTTATTAATTTGCCCTCTTTATTTAACTATTAGCAATTGTTCCATTTATGTTATTCCCAGCAAATAAAAAAAGTCTTCCGGGCCTATGATCTTGTGAAGGGTTACAACCTGCATTTTGTTATGTGTGGTCTTTTAAAATCCGTAATAAACCTATCCTTGTCGTTCATATTACTGACATTTAAAAATACAGGCTAGTTGTTTTATAGGTCTCAAGTATATGCTCTGTAATTTCATTTACAGAAAATTCAAATCAGGCAAACTAATCTATGTTAGTAGTCACTTTGACCCCTGGTGCAGGCAGCAGTGGCTTGCAGGGGGAAGCGGGGTTTTTGAGCTGCTGGTGAGTTTCTTCATCTGGGTGTTGGTTACATGCGTGTGTTCAGTTTGTGAGCGTTCAAATTTCTACCTTTTTGATTTGTGCATTTCTTTCCCCCAAATACGTTTCCTAGCTCTACAACCAGAAAACCTTGATCTGCAGTTCTGCAGAGGAGCAAGGATTTGCATTTAATAAACAAGCTCCCCAAGTCGTTCACTGAATACTTTGGGAAAGACTTTGGGATTCCCCAGTTATTTTTCTCGAGTTCACTAAATGATTATGTCACACTTGTTTGAAGTACTCCAAAAGTCCATTTTTTCACCACATAATCCAGGGGTCCCCAATTCCCTGCAACCCGGACTCACAGCAGGAGGGGAACAGTTACCTTCCCCGAAACTGATCCCTGGTGCCCAAAGGAATGGGGACCGCTGACCCCATCTACAGGATAAGGTCCTAACTCCCCAGCAATTCCAGGCCTCCATAGTCTAATCCCAACCCCTTCATAGCTTTTTCCTCTCTGGGCATTCTGCCTCCTTTACCCCTAACATCGCAGTAGGTACAAGTTTCAGGACTTTTCATGTCATCAGCCCCCTCTTCCTAGAATGTGCTCCCCATCTTTCTGTTTGAAAAATGACAACGCATCCTTGAAGCATTTTAACACGCCTTCCCAAGCAGCCCCAGGCAGTTTTCAGGTTTCTTCGAAGCTCCATTAAAATGCAAGATAACTCTCCAAGCAAGCCTTTCCTGCCTCGCGACGTCAGGGTCGTCCAGAAATGAGCAAGAGCATTTCATACAGTTACACCCTCGAAACAAGGAAAAAGAAAACGCACGCTCCCAGGTCTGGTTGGCTGGTTACGTCCCTTCCGGGACGCCCAATCGTCTCGTCCAATCACCAGGAGGAAGGGCAACTCGAGGAGGATGCCAGGATCCAAGATGGCGTTCTGGCCCCATCCGGTAGTTTCCTCAGCCTCTCCCTACGGGGCCACGCCCCTGCCGTACGCCGTTCCTACTCGTCCAATCACTGAGAGGGAAGGCGGGTTAAAGCCGGCGCCCCCGAGAAATATGGCGACCGCAGAGCGTTGTAGAGCCCAGGTGTTTTGTCAGCGTGAGGTGTCTTGGAAACTGTGTTTCCTTTTAAGCCGCGCGCCCTAGTGCCTATTTGTGACAAGAAGTGAATGTTAAAGGCGAGGCGGGCGCCCTGCTTCGGGTTTCAGTTTGAGGCTGAGAGCAGAGGAGTCAATGGTAACCCACTCCAGTACTCTTGCCTGGAAAATCCCATGGATGGAGGAGCCTGGTAGGCTGCAGTCCACGCGGTCGCTAAGAGTCGGACACAACTGGGCGACTTCACTTTCACTTTTCACTTTAATGCATTGGAGAAGGAAATGGCAACCCACTCCAGTGTTCTTGCCTGGAGAATCCCAGGGACGGCGGAGCCTGGTGGGCTGCAGTCTATGGGATCTCACAGAGTCGGACACGACTGAAGTGACTTAGCAGCAGCACCAGCAGAAGCAGAGGAGTACTGGTCCTGGATCCAGGCCGCCGGTTGCGGGAGTGGGCGGCAGCTTGTCCCCTTCCCCCTAGTTTCCACAATACCTGCGAATGTCAACGTGGCCAGAGCTGTGTACCTGTACAGCTTCAGCTGAGTAAATGTGTCTCGAGTTTTTTATTCCCCTCAGTCATGAGGGATGGAAGCATCAGTTTAGCAGAGGAAATGTTTGTCTGGGACTAAAAAGAGGGAAAAAAAATCTAAGCCCGTTCCAAGAAGTGAAGTAAAAGCCACCAAGTACCGTGACAACCTTGTTCCTGTACCCTTTCTGGGATATGAACTCATCCCCATTATAATGAAACTGGCATGGTATGCCTACCTGGCATATTATATTTAGGGATGAAAAATGCATATTACAGTCAAGTGAAAAAACTATACCACCTAACAGTTGAGAGTTATGTTGTATTTGGTGGCTTTTCTGAGGACTTAAGATTGGAAGATAGCCTCTCAGATCTCTCTGAGGGACTACTGAAGAGGTAAGGGAGGAGCCAGGATACACAGAGGAGTTTTGTAATAAAACCTGTCAAGTTCATGAATTTAGTGCTTTTTTATGTATAGGAAAATGCAAGAGTGTGGGCTCTTTGCAATTATCTCTTTGATAATGGGCTCCCATGGTGTCTTAGACCATGAAGAATCTGCCTGCAATGTGGGAGACTGGGTTCGATACCTGGGTTGGAAAGATCCCCTGGAGAAGGGAGTAGCACCCCACTCTAGTATTCTTACCTGGAAAATTCTCTGCGTAGAGGAACCTGGTGGGCTGCAAGTCCATGGGACTGCAAAGAGTTGGACATGACTGGGCAATAATTTAGCTATTATAGCTATAGTGTATTATAGCTGTAGTCTGTCTAGGGGTGTCTAGAAACAATATGCTGTTCTTTTCTCTGTCGTGATTCCCCTCTGGGTGCATAGTTGGGGTAGTTACAGTAATTGATGACTGCAACATCCTTTGTTACTGATATGGCAGCATTTGTCATTCACACATGTGTTTAAAATTTTTTTCGTATTTGAACCGTGGAAGCTGAACAAGACAGGGTCCAAGCCCCATCAACGTAAGACCACCAGGAATAAACCTGTAGTACAGCAAAGTCATATCTCTTGATAAAATTATAATGAAGGACACTGCACACCAGAGACATTATGGGACATATAACCGAACGAAAGAATGAGGTAGAGTTGTAGGATTGTGGGGATGTGAAGTTTAGATGAAATACAAGTGAAATATTGCTTTGACAAAGCAGAGCAGAATTTTCTAAAGTGATCAACATCAGCCCTAAGACAACAAAACTGACCCATGGTCCTGTTTTTTTTTAAATGTTGTCCAGAAACACCCTTTCTAAATTGAAATTGTTTCATTCTTACCGATAAAATGTAAAGCACAAGGTTTTCCAGACGCTCTAATTTTAGACAACAGAGTTTCTCAATGAGTAAGAAAATAGAGGTCACTTAAAGAAGAAAATTAACATGACTCTTCACAGATGTAGCATTCATTGGCAGAAATATTGTTTTCCTATTTACTATATTTGTATCTGGTTTTCCTGCACAGTGAATAGTTATGCAGATTTTACTTTCTGAGACAGAGCTACTTTTTAATTAACAGAAATGTTGATGATATACAGGGAGGTATCCTGAGGGTTTCATCCATGGGGAAGTTTTAAATGTTTTCTGTTGCAAAGCGGGAGGTAAACTCACAAACCACAGGAAATTACACATCCATTGATGAATAAAATGTCCATCATGAGGAGGACATTGGCCTATTAAATCACAAGAATCTAAGTAATATCAAATGAAGCTTACTTACTAACCCAGTGGTTCCTCACTTCTGACTTCCAGTTCACAAAGAAGCTGACAGGCTCTGAAGTGGGTTGGGACTCTTGGGATGTAATGCCCAGTTTTTTTTGTTTTTTTTTTAGTAGTACACGTTTGTCCAATTCCCCAAATGCCTGGATGAAGTATTTTTGGTCTGTGTTTTCTGTTTAACAACCAAGGAGGTAGTGTTGGTTTCTGTGCCAATACAGACTGGTCCAGTGTCAAGAAATTACTTGGGAAAATATGGTGATTGATAGATCAAGGGGATTGGCATTTGCAAACTATTATACATAGAATGGATAAATAATAAGCGTGTACTGTATAGCACAGGGAACTACATTCAATATCCTGTGCTAAGCTATAATCTATAATATATATATTCTTTCATTTCTACTATATTTTAGTATAGTTTATTATATAAACTGTAAAGAAAAATAATATATGTCATAGTTTACCACAGGATATTGAAAAAATATATGTATTCTTTTTCATTATACTTGGCCATAGGATATTAAATATAGTTCCCTGTGCTATACAGTAGGACCTTATTATCATACATACACACACATACACACATACACACATGTGTAACTGAATTGCTTTGCTGTGCAGCAGAAATTAACACTAAGTCAACTATACTTCAGTAAAATAAATTTTAAAAAAATACTTGGGAAACATATCAGAACATAGTAAGGCCACAGCAAAGCTGGAGGCTTTTGTTGCCCTTGAGTATTAGAAGTTGTTGCCAAAAGGTGTCATGATCTAAAGTAGACCATTAAACTCACTTTCTGTGGGAGATAGAATATTCTGTCGCATAGAAGGCTCACTAACACCAGGATTAAATATGCACTCTCACATTATATTACAGGATTGGACCCAGTATTGAAAGAGAACATTAGCTATGTACTGCATGGTGCTCTGGAAATAACTGAATAAATACAGAATGAACTGATAAGCTAATAAGCCTTCAAATTCAGAACAAGCTCCCGGAGCAGGTAAAAGCAGCTGAATTCTTGAGTGTGATCATAGATGGGAACACTGGTATCTCTTCCAAAGAAAATCTTCCCCGCTTTGTGTGGTGTTTTCACCAGAGTAAGGAAGGTAAGTGGAGCTTTGTTAATATCTAATTGACTTTGTAGAGGCTGTTGACATGACAGAATCTCCCAACCTAACGATTCTTGTAGAGAATAGCAGCCTGGGGTTTACCAAAGGAATTACTGTGGGGTTTTGATGATCAGAGGGTGATCTCATGAGTAGCCAGCTGGAAGAATTTGTTCTTGGCTTCTAAGCTACAGGAGCTGGACTCAGGTATTATTTGGTCCTGTGCAGTGGAGTCAGTCACCGACTTCTAGACATTATGGCCAAAGTCGTGGTACCTCTAAAAACATTCTCAAAGCACTTCTCATCTCACTTGGGTTTGATGCAGGCATCGCTGAAAGAATGGGGTGAATACTGGGAGGAGGAAGAGAAGTGGGACATTGTGATTTATAAGGAAAATATTTATTTGGTCATTCAGATGGCTAAAACTTGGAATTGCCTAAATGTTGAGAGTGATAAAGGTGTCTTTTTTTTTTTCTTTTTAACTCAGCTGTATTTGTTACAACTTTTACAGGTGTCTCTTGTTATGTTAATAAGGTGACTTTTAAAAGTAGTATGGGGGCCAGTTGCCTGTAGAACCAACTCTGTGATTAGAGGGTTGGAACTTTCAGTCCCACCCTTTGATTTTCAGGAAGAGGGGGAAAGGGTCTGAGATTTAATTAGTTGCCATCATTTCCTGTGCCAGCATTAATATAACCTTCTTCATTATGGTCACTGTTTTAGCCACTATACCTGTCCATGTCCCACCTGGGGGTGGATAGGATCAGAATCTGTCAGAGGCATTCTGGAAGGAAACAAGAGCTTCGGCTGCCCCTAATGGTATTCCTCAGGACACCTAATATGCATAAGGTCTTGGATGACTTTGACCTATATTTACACTGACAGTTCAGTTCAGTTCAGTTGCTCAGTCATGTCCGACTCTGTGACCCCATGGACTGAAGCACACCAGGCCTCCCTGTCCATCACCAGCTCCTGGAGTTTATTCAAACTCATGTCCATTGAGTCAGTGATGCCACCCAACCATCTCATCCTCTGTCATACCCTTCTCCTCCTGACTTCAGTCTTGCCCAGCGTCAGGGGCTTTTCAAATAAGTCAGCTCTTCGCATCAGGTGACCAAAGTATTGGAGTTTCAGCTTCAGCATCAGTCCTTCCAATGAACAGTCAGGAATGATTTCCTTTAGGATGGACTGGTTGGATCTCCTTACTGTCCAAGGAACTCTCAAGAGTCTTCTCCAACACCACAGTTCAAAACCATCAATTCTTCTGCGCTCAGCTTTCTTTATAGTCCAACTCTCACATCCATACATGACTACTAGAAAAACCATAGCTTTGACTAGACATATTTTTGTTGGCAAAGTAATGTCTCTGCTTTTTAATATGCTGTCTAGGTTTGTCATAACTTCTCTTCCAAGAAGCAAGCATCTTTTAATTTCATGGCTGCAGTCACCATCTGCAGTGATTTGGAAGCCCAACAAAATGAAGTCTGTTTCCACTGTATCCCCATCTATTTGCCAGGAAGTAATGGGACCAAATGCCATGATCTTAGTTTTCTGAATGTTGAGTTTGAAGCCAACTTTTTCACTCTCCTCTTTCACTTTCATCAAGAGGCTCTTTAGTTCTTCGCTTTCTGCCATAAGCGTGGTATCATCTGCATATCTGAGGTTATTGATATTTCTGCTGGCAATCTTGATTCCAGTTTGTGCTTCATCCAGCATAGCATTTTGCATGATGTACTCTGCATATAAATTAAATAAGCAGGGTGACAATATACAGCCTTGACGTATTCCTTTCCCAATTTAGAACCAGTCTGTTGTTCCATGTCCAGTTCTAACTGTTGCTTCTTGACCTGCATGCAGATTTCTCAGGAGGCAGGTAAGGTGGTCTGGTATTCCCATCTCTTGAAGAATTTTCCACAGTTTGTTGTGATTTATACATTGAAAAAGCAAGAGAGTTCCAGAAAAACATTTACTTCTGCTTTATTAACACTGACAGTGGCTGGAATGTTTTCTAAGTTGCTGAAATATATGGGTACTTGGAACTTGCCTCAGGGCAAATGTGTCTGCTGAGCATGTTTCTGAGATTTGCTATCTGTTTTATAAGATCGTCTTAGGAAATTCCCTGTTGTCCAGTGGTTAGGACTCAGCACTTTCACTACTGTAGCTGAGTTCAGTCCCTGGTCAGGGATCTAAGATCTCACAAGCTGCATGGCGCAACCAGGAGAAAAAAAATTGTTTTAAAAAGAATTTCCAGTGTAAATGGAGTTTGTACTTGTGCCAGAGGAAGTAGTGTTACCAGCAAATTGGCAATACCTTTGTTCTTGTGCTCCCAAAGAAAATAATTCAATTAACAGACTTAGCACAGTTTTAAGCAGCCAAAGTTTTATTTTAAAAAAAGCAAAAGTATGCTTCCAGAAAAGGAGAGCAGGCCAAATGGAAACCAGAAGCAGGACTGCAATGGATAGTGCTGGGTGTTTTAGAGTGGTGATCCCTCCTTGTGTCCTGTGTTATTTAACAAGTTGATCGACAGCTTGTATATAATTAGCTTATATAACTTTTCTCCTGGTGTGCAGGCATTTACCCGTAAGCACCCAAGTGAGACCCATTTGCAAAGAAACAGGAAAACAGTAGAATAGGAAAGACTAGAGATCTCCTCGAGAAAATTACAGATACCAAGGGAGCATTTCATGCAAAAATGGGCACAATAAAGGACAGAAATGGTATGGACCTAACAAAGCAGAATATTCTAAGAAGAGATGACAAGAATACACAGAAGAACTATACAAATATGACCCAGATAACCACATGGTGAGATCACTAACCTAGAGCCAGACATCCTGGAATGTGAAGTCAAATGGGCCTTAGGATGCATCAATACGAACAAACCTAGTGGAGGTGATAGAACTCCAGCTGAGCTATTTCAAATTCTAAAAGATGATGCTGTTAAAATGCTGCACTCAATATGCCAGTAAATTTGGAACACTCAGCAGTGGCCACAGGACTGGAAAAGGTCAGTTTTCATTCAAAGAAAGGCAATGCCAAAGAATGTTCAAACTACCGCAAAATTGCACTCATCTCACATGCTAGCAAAGTAATGCTCAAAATTCTCCAAGCTAGGCTTCAATAGCATGTAAACCGAAAACTTTCAGAAGTTTAGGCTGAATTTACAAAAGGCAGAGGAACCAGAGATCAAATTGCCAACATCAACTGGATCATCGATAAAGCAAGAGAATTTCAGAAAAACATTTACTTCTGCTTCATTGACTACGCTCAAGCCTTTGAGTGTGCGGATCACAACAGACTGGAAAATTCTGAAAGAGATGGGAATACCAGACTACCTTACCTGCCTCCTGACAAATCTGTATGCAGGTCAAGAAGCAACAATTAGAACTGAACATGGAACAACGAACTGGTTCCAAATTGGGAAAGGAGTACGTCAGGCTGTATTTTATTACCCTGCTTATTTAACTTATATGCAAAGTACATCATGTGAAATGCTGGATTGAATAAAGCACAAGCTGGAATCAAGATTGCTGGGAGAAATATCAATAACCTCAGATACGAAGATGACACCACCCCTATGGCAGAAAGTGAAGAAGAGCTAAAGAGCCTCTTGATGAAAGTGAAAGAGGAGAGTGAAAAAGTTGGCTTAAAATTCAAAATTCAAAAAACGAAGATCATGGCATCTGGTCCCATTACTTCATGGCAAATAGATGGGGAAACAATGGAAACAGTGACAGACTTCATTTTCTTGGGCTCCAAAATCACTGCAGATGGTGACTGCAGCCATGAAATTAAAAGACCCTTGCTCCTTGAAAGAAAAGGTGTAACAAACCTAGACAGCATATTAAAAAGCAGAGACGTCACTTTATCGACAAAAGTCCATATAATCAAAGCTATGGTTTTTCCAATTGTCATATATAGATGTGAGAGTTGGACCATAAAGAAAGCTGAGCACTGAAGAATTGATGCTTTTGAACTGTGGTGTTGGAGAATACTCTCGAAAGTCCCTTGGACAGTAAGGAGATCAAACCAGTCAATTCGAAAGAAAATCAACCCTGAATATTCATTGGAAGGATTGACGCTGAGGTTGAAGCTCAAATATTTTGGCCACCTGATGTGAAGAGCTGACTCATTGGAAAAGGTTCTGATGCAGAGAAAGATTGAGGGCAGAAGAAGAAGAGGGCCACAGATGATGAGATAGTTAGCATCACTGACTCAATGGACAAGAATTTGAGCAAACTGGGAGATTGTGAAGGACAAGGAAGCCTGGCATCACAAAGAGTTGGACATGACTTAGTGATTGAACAATAACAAAAGTAGAGGGTTGGTTGGGATACTAGAACAAGGCTGGTGCTCCTACATCAGTGGACAGGGTCACTTCTGAAAAAGTAAAAGGACAGAGGCACATGGGATGGCCTTCAACTCCAGCAAGAATACTCATGATGTCTTGGCTGGCTTGATACCTCAGTATCGGAGTTCTGTGACCTACTGTGTCCTCTCATGATTTCTTGTGAGACAAATGTCCCATGAGGTGGGGAAATTACTCCAACAGGAGACCATATGTGATTGTCAAAAGAGAGTTTTATCATGTTCCCAATACTTACTGTCTGAATCTGGGCATGCCATTTGCCTTCTCTAAACCTCAGCTTCCCTCGTGGTAAAATAAGGATGAAAAACATCAACTTCCAAGAACTGTTAGGTCTAAAAGGAATAATCTATATGAGAAATCAGCAAACATTTTTTTGTAAAGGGCGTTATAGTAAATGTATTAGATTTTGTGGCCATGGAATCTCAGCCACAATTATTGATCTCATTTGTTTTAGTGGAAAAGCAGCCATAGATAACACAAAAATGAATGGATGTGGCTCTGCTCCAATAAACTTGATTTACCAAAACAGACAGTAGCTAGAATTGACCATCCTTTGCCAATCCCTTTGTATAGATAAAGTCCTTAACCTGTCACAGAATCCATCTTCAGTTAATCTCTGTAATAATGTATTCAATATTTAAGTGTGTGCCAGGTGGGTGTTCTAAGAGCTGTGGGCTTCCTTGTCTTCGGATAAATAAAAAAGAGGCCAGATTTTTCCTGGACACTGGATGGGAGGATTAGCAGACTAGTAGGAAGTCTTCCTTGATTTTGTGTTATGCAAATGGGGACCTTTGAGGACTGGTTTTAGAATTCTGTTGACTTTAGAATCTTTTCCTTTTCCTCATTCCTTTGTCTCCCCCCTCCTTTTTTTTTAAATTGAAATATAGTACGATTTACAATGTTGTGTTGATTTCTGCTATACAGCAAAGTGGTTTTGTTATACATACATATACATTCTTCTTAAAATATTCTTTTCCATTATGGTTTATCATAGGATATTGAATATAATTCTCTGTGCTATACAGTAGGACCTTGTTGTTTATCCGTTCTGTATATAATTGCTTACATCTGCTAACCCCAACCTCCCACTCCATCACCCCCAACCCCCATCCCCTTGGCAACCACAAGTCTATTCTCTATGTCCGTGAGTCTGTTTCTGTTTCATAGACAGGTTCCTTTGTGTTATATTTTTAGATTCCATATATAAGTGATATCATATGATATTTGTCTTTTTCTGTATGGCTTTCTTCACTTAGTATGGTAATCTCTGGTTGCATCCATGTGCTGCAAATGGGATTATTTTGTTCTTTTTATGGCTGAGTAGTGTTCTATTGTATATGTGTATCACATCTTCTCTATCCCTTCATCTCTCCACGAACATGTAGATTGTTCCCATGTTTTGGCTCTAGTGAATAGTGCTGCTGTGAACATATGGGTGCATGTATCTGTTTGGCTTAGAGTTTTGTCTGGATATATGCCCAGGAGTGGGATTGCTGGATCATATGGTAATTCTGTTTTTGGTTTTCTGAGGAACCTCCATACTGTTTTCCATAGTAACTTTACCAGGTTACATTCCCACCAACGGTATAGGAGGATTCCCTTTGCTCCACATCATCTCCAGCATTTGTTATTTGTAGAGTTTTTAACGATGGTCATTCTGACTGGTGTGAGCCCATTCCTTTCTCTTTTCTCTACTTTCTGAGGGTTTGATGAAATGTCATCTTCCAACCCTTCTGCTGCAGCTGCAGCAGCAGCAGCATCTTCCAACCCTTCTAGTTAGTTTTTAACGTCTGGTATTAGGTTATTAATTTTCAAGAGTTATTTCTTCTTAATCCCGCCTACATTTAAAAAAAAATTGTTGCTGTCTCATAGAAGCAATATCTTCTATTATCTCTCTTGGATATTAATCAAAACTTCCTTTTAAAAATTTATTTTTTTTTAATTGAAGGATAATTGCTTTACAGAATTTTGTTGTTTTCTGTCAAACCTCGACATGAATCAGCCATAGGTATACATATGTCCCCCCCCACCCCAGAGCCTCCCTCCCATCTCTCTCTCCATCCCACCCTCTAGGTTGATACAGAGCCCCTGTTTGAGTTCCCTGAGACATACAGCAAATTCCCATTGGCTATCTATTTTATATACGGTAATGTAAGTTTCCACATTACTCTCTCCATACATCTTACCCTCTCCTCCCCTCTCCCCATGTCCATAAGTCTGTTTATGTCTGTTTCTCCATTGCTGCCCTGCAAATAACTTCCTCGGTACCATCTTTCTAGATTCTACATATATGTGTTAGTATTCGATGTTTATCTTTTTCTTTCTGACTTACTTCACTCTGTATAATAGACTCTAGGTTCATCCACTTCATTAGAAATGACTCAAATGCATTTCTTTTTATGGCTGAGTAATATTCCATTGTGTATATGTACCACAATTTCTTTATCCATTCATCTGTCAGTGGACATCTAGGTTGCTTCCATGTCCTAGCTATTGTAAATATTGCTGCAATGAACATTGGGGTACATGTGTCTTTTTCAATTTTGATTTCCTCAGGATATATGCCTAGGTGTGGGATTGCTGGGTCATATGGTGGTTTTATTCCTAGTTTTTTAAGGAATCTCCATACTGTTTTCCATAATGGCTGTATCAATTTACATTCCCACCAACAGTGCTAGAGGGCTCCCTCTTCTCCACACCCTCTCCAGCATTTTTTGTTTGTAGACTTTCTGATGATCGCCATTCTGATTGGTGTAAGGTTATATCTCATTGTAGTTTTGATTTGCATTTCTCTAATAATGAGCAATGTTGAGCATCTTTTCATGTATTTGTTAGCCATCTTTATGTCTTCTTTGGAGAAATGTCTGTTTAAGTCTTTTCCTCACTTTTTGATTGGGTTGTTTGTTTTTCTGGTATTGAGTGGTTTAAGCTCACTTATAAATTGATACAACCATTATGGAAGACAGTATGGAGATTCCTTAAAAAACTAGGAATGAAACCACCATATGACCCAACAATCCCACTCCTAGGCATATACCCTGAGGAGACCAAAATTGAAAAAGACACATGTATCCCATTGTTCATTGCAGCACTATTTATAATAGCTAGAACATGGAAGCAACCTAGATGTCCATTGACAGATGAACAATAGTTGTCCAGATGTCCATTGACAGTATATTTTGGAAATTAATCCTTTGTCAATTGTTTCATTTGCTATTATCTTCTCCCATTCTGAGGGTTGTCTTTTAACCTTGCTTATAGTTTCCTTTGCTGTGCAAAAGCTTTTAAGATTAATCAGGTCCCATTTGTATACTTTTATTTTTATTCCCATTTCTCTAGGAGGTGGGTCATAGAGGATCTTGCTTTGATTTATGTCTTCACATGTTCTGCCTATGTTTTCCTCTAAGAGTTTTATAGTTTCTGGTCTTACATTTAGGTCTTTGATCGATTTAGAATTTATCTTCGTGTATGGTATTAGGAAGTGTTCTAATTTCATTCTTTTACATGTAGCTGTCCAGTTTTCCCAGCAAAACTTATTGAAAAAACTGTCCTTGCCCCATTGTATATTCTTGCCTCCTTTGTCAAAAACAAGGTATCCGTGGGTGCATAGGTTTATCTCTGGGCTTTCTATCTTGTTCCATTGGTCTATATTTCTCTTTTTGTGCCAGTACCATACTGTCTTGATGACTATAGCTTTGTAGTATAGTCTGAAGTCAGGAAGGTTGATTCCTCCAGCGCCATTCTTCTTTCTCAAGACTGCTTTGGCTATTTGGGGTCTTTTGTATTTCCATATGAGTTGTGAACTTTTTTTGTTCTAGTTCTGTGAAAAATGCCTTTGGTAATTTGATAGGGATCACATTGAATCTGTAGATTGCATTTGGTAGTATAGTCATTTTCACAATATTGATTCTTCCTACCCAGCAACATGGAATATCTCTCCGTCTGTTTATGTCGTCTTTGATTTCTTTCCTCAGTGTCTTATAATTCTCTGTATATAGTTCTTTTGTTTCCTTATATAGGTTTATTCCCAGATATTTTATTCTTTTTGTTGCAGTAGTAAAGGATTGATTCCTTAATTTGTCTTTTTGATTTTTCATTGTTAGTATATAGGCATGCAAGTGATTTCTGGGTATTCATTTTGTATCCTGTGACTTTGCTAAATTCACTGATTAGCTCTAGTAATTTTCTGGTAGTATCTTTAGGGTTTTCTATGTAAAGTATCATGTCATCTGCAAACAGAGTTTTGCTTCTTCTTTTCCGATTTGGATTCCTTTCATTTATTTTTCTTCTCTGATTGCTGTAGCTAGAACTTCCAAAACTACATTGAATAATAGTGTTGAGAGTGGACACCCTTGTTTTGTTCCTGGTCTTAGGGGGAATGCTTTCAGTTTTTCACCATTGAGAATAATGTTAGCTATGGGTTTATCATATGGCCTTCAATGGCACCCCACTCCAGTACTCTTGCCTGGAAAATCCCATGGACGGAGGAGCCTGGTGGGCCACAGTCCATGGGGTCGCGAAGAGTTGAACACGACTGAGCGACTTCACTTTCACTTTTCACTTTCATTCATTGGAGGAGGAAATGGCAACCCACTCCAGTTTTCTTGCCTGGAGAGTCCCAGGGACGGGGGAGCCTGGTGGGCTGCCGTCTGTGGGGTCACACAAAGTCAGACACGACTGAAGCGACTTAGCAGCAGCAGCAGCATGTTGAGGTAGGTTCAGTTTTTTGAAGAAGTTTAATCATAAATGGGTGCTAAATTTTGTCAAAGGCTTTTTCTGCATCTATTGAGATTATCATATGGTTTTTATCCTTCAATTTGTTAATATGGTGTATCACATTGATTGATTTGCATATATTGACGAATCTTTGCATCCCTGGAATAAACTGAGCTTGATCATGAACTTTTTAATATGTTGTTGAATTCTATTTGCTAGAATTTTGTTGAGGATTTTTGCATCCATGTTGATCAGTGATGTGGGCCTGTAGTTTTAAGTAATTAATCAAAACTTCCTTTATAAAATTTTTTTTCTTTTCTGTGGATAGTTTCTATTTCTTCCAGTTCATTTTTTCCTATTGATTTGTTTTGTTCTTTATCCTTATATTCCAGCTAATAGATGTCAGTTGGCAGGCTATTAGATATATAAATCTGGAGTGAAGGAAAGAGGTCAGAGAATATGAACTTTGTCTATCTTATATAGCTATTGTGACTATGAAGTGATATAATGATATAATTTGTTTAGCACAAAGCCAGGAATATAATTAGAATTCAAATGTTAGATGTTACTTTTATTTTACTGTTTAGTGATTGCATGCAGCACATGGGTGAACATAATTAATTTAACCATTCCTTTATTGTTATGAAGAACTAAAGTGTCTCTTGGTGAAATTGAAAAAAGAGAGTGAAAAAGTTGGCTTAAAACTCAACATTCAGAAAACAAAGATCATGGCATCCAGTTCCATCACTTCATGGCAGATAGATGGGGAAACAATGGAAACAATGACAGACTTCATTTTCTTGGACTCCAAAATCATTGCAGATTGTGACTGCAGCCATGAAGTTAAAAGACGCTTGCTCCTTGGAAGAAAAGCTATGACAAACCTAGACAGCATATTAAAAAGCAGAGACATTACTTTGCCAACAAAAATATGTCTAGTCAAAGCTATGATTTTTCCAGTAGTCATGTATGGGTGTGAGAGTTGGACTATAAAGAAAGCTGAGCACTGAAGAATTGATGGTTTGAACTGTGGTGTTGGAGAAGACTCTTGAGAGTCCTTTGGGCAGCAAGGAGATGCAACTAGTCCATCCTAAAGGAAATCAGTCCTGAATATTCCTTGGACAGACTCATGCTGAAGCTGAAACTCCAATACTTTGGCCACCTGATGTGAAGAACTGACTCACTGGAAAAGACCCTGATGCTGGGAAAGATTGAAGTCAGGAGGAAAGGGGATGACAGAGGATGAGATGGTTGGATGACATTACCGACTTGATGGACTTCAGTCCATGGGGTCGCAAAGAGTCAGACATGACTGAGTGACTGAACTGAACTTATTGTTATGAGTACTGCACATTTTTTCTCGCTTTTTACTATTGTATAAACAGGAATGAACACCTTCTTGAAAACAGCTTTATTCATATATTTAAAAAAATTTTTTATGGAAAATTACAAAAGTAGAAAGTGTGATATAATGAATTCCTATGTACCCATCACCTAGTTTCAATAATTACCCATTTATGGTCAATCATTCAAAGATGTTCATGTTTAATGCAAAATTTTGTTTTATTGATAGGAATACAGTCATCCCTTGGTATCCATGGAGAATTGGTTCCAGGGCCTCCATAGATACCAAAATCCAGAAAGGCTCAAGTACCTTGTATAAAACGATTTACTGTTTACATGTAACCTACATACATCTTCCTGTATGTATACTTTAAGTTATCCCTAGATTACTCATAATACATAATACAATATAAAAGCTATATAAATAGTTGTAAATACAGTTGACCTGGGTTTGAACTGCAAGCGTCCACTTATATTCAGGTTTTTTAATAGTAAATACTGCAATACTACATGATCCACAGTTGACTGAATCTATAACTGGTGACCTTGAATACAGAAGACTCATGGATATGGAGGCCCAGCTCTTCCTCTTTCTGTTTCCACTGTTCAGGGGGTTGGCATCCCTAACCCTAGTGTTGTTGAAGGGTCAACTGGGTCAACTGCTCTAAATAGTTTATAGCATGTGGCAAATTCAAGTTTTCCTTTTGGAACTTTCTAGAATTTTGTTTTCCCTGAATATTTTTGATCTGAGATTGGTTGAAGCCAAAGAATGTGAAACCTGCAGATATGTCGGACTGATGGTACATAGACTCTATACCAGTGCTGTCCAATAGAAACATAATGTAAACCACAAATATTAATATAAGCCACATTTATAATTAAAAATGTTACTTAAATGTGATTTAAACTTTTCTAGTAGTTCCATTTCACAAAGAGAAAAGAAACAAGTGAAATTAATTTTAATGATACATTTTCTTTTTTTCAATATATCCAAAATATTATTTTATTAGATGACTGATATGCAAGTTATTAATGACACATTTCACTTTTTCTTTTTGGCATTAAGTCTTCAAAATCCAGTGTGTATTATACATTTACAGCACACTATAATGGGACTATGTACATAGTGGCTTTCATATGAGAAAATGTAAATATACCCACTAAATATTATTCTGAAGCAAGTTTTAGACATTGTATCAGTGTATTCATAAGTACTTCGGTATACTAATAGTATTCACGTTAAAAATTTTCCTTAGTATAAATTTCTAGAAATTAGATTGTTGGATTGCTCATCTAAAATCTTACAGCATATTACCAATAATTTTCCAGAAAGTTGACACCAGTTTACACCCCATCAGGAGTGCTTGATGGGGCCCACATCACTCCATACAGTGTATTTTTATTCCTGACTAGGTTTCTGAAATCCAGAGAAAGGCAATGAGACTTTCATCCTGAAGAAAGGTCAAGTTCTAAGATGATTCAGAGGTGAGTTTTAGGCAGATAAGAACAAAGGAACAAAACCAGGAGCCTCTTGGAATATTACTTTGTTTTTCTTTTCTTTTCTTTTTTAGGAAAGAATAGGGAAAAGGAAAAAGATAGTGGGGAGGTAGAAATAAAACAGACAGACTCTGGGTAAAGATGTCTGATAGAACACCAACATCTAATTGCATTCCTTCCTGACACTCCAGTAAAAGTACAATGAGGCTCTGCCTAGATACTTGGCAATCCTTGTTTATCATCTCATTTTTGAGCGTGGATATTGGTGGATAGGATGAAAAGCTGATTTAAGTTCTACGTTCTTGACTCAAGTTTCACTATAGAGTGATCTGACTGGGGAACTCCAAATGTCAGCACATTTGTCCTTTTTGCTGGGCTGTTTGGGTTTCCCATGATGGAAAACTTTTCCAAAGTCTTGTCTGGAGGGTGAGTTACACAGAACCCAAGGGATGGACTTGAGATCTAAACACTATGTGTGCTCTGTCTGGTTCTCTAAATCCTGCTGTTCTGGGTATGATACCTCCAGCTTCAGCTGGGACTTGTGCTGTCCAGTCCTCTGCCTGTGTTGGGGACAGATAATCATTCTTTAGCAGAGTAGGAGAAGGGATTAGGGAGCTACATTTTTAAACAGCTTTAAACTGTTTTAACCTTTTAACCATCTTTATTTTATACCCACCAACTCAGCTTCCAGCTGTACATAATACCATGAACTCCTGAACTTTTTAAAGATGCTGCTGTTTAAACAGGTTGATTCTCAATTTCCTCACTGAGTTAGGATTAGGCTTTGGATAGCTAAGCCATTAACCCTGGTCCATCAGCTTTTCAGGTGCCAAAGCTGTTGTTGCTGTTTTCTTTTCTCCTCTTTTCCATACATGTAGATTTGTGCTGGTACAATGCAGAGTTTTTTTTAAAGCAGTCTGGGTCCTAACCTCTTGCTTATTAAACTCTCTCTGATGCATTCACTGCTCAGTTAATGGCAACCCCATATTTCTAGTTGCTTAGGCTAAAATTTTAGAATAATCCTAGACTCCTCCTCTCTCTCACCTCGCATATTCATAAATACAACAGCAAATCTTGGGGCTCTGACTATTGTTCAGAGTCTCCAGCACTACCACCCTGGTCCTTGCCACTAGCATCTTTTGTCTGTATGTTTCTAATAGATACCAGTTGGTTTTCCTGTTTCTGCCCTTGCCCCTTTTGCTTTATTTTTATCACTGCAGCTAGAGAGTAAACCCTCTAAACCAGAAGCCAGATATCCCTCCTTTGTTTAAAACCACCTGATGACTCTATCTCTCACAGTCTGTTTGCTGTTACCTCTCTGACCCCATTTCCCACATCATCTCGTGGTTCGTTCTCCTCCAGTTGCTCTGACCTCTTTCTGCACCTCGAATGCGCTCCTACTTGCATCTGCTGTTTCCTTTGCTTGGTGTGCTCTTCTACCAGGTAAGTTCAAATGGCTGACTCCTTCACTTACTTCCAGTCTCCGTTCAAATGTCACCTTATCAGACAAGACTTTCCGGACTTGTGTGAAGTGGCACTCCCTGCACCCCTGTCCCCTTTACTGTGCCTCGTTTTCCTCTGGATTAGCTGTAATCCCCCGGCAATACGTACTTAGTGTCTGTTTTCTCCAGTCACGTGAGTTCCATGAGAGCAGGGACTTTGTCTGTTTTTTTAATTGGTGTAGGCACGGGATCTGAACATCAAGAACAGGATCTGGTTCAAAACAACAAAATTCTGTAAAGCAATTATCCTTCAATTAAAAAAAAAAAAAAGAACAGGATCTGGTTCAGAGGATACTCACAATATTAGTTGAATGAATGGATTCATATTAAAAGAAACTGAGGTATAGAGAGTGCCTAGGAGTGTAGGCCAGGGTCACTCAGCAGCGAATAGAAGAACCGGGATTCAAACCAGGTTTTGTGATGTCAGTGCCTAAATTATTAATCCTTTTGTTTGATATTTGGGAAGAACTTTTAATGAGGTGTGCAAGTGCTAATGAAATAAGTAATGAAATGCTATAAAAGAAGTAGATATAAAGTTGTAACTCCAGTATAATCTTAACTATGTGAAAACATGTAGAGAAAAAGATCCAAAAATAAAGATACCAAATATAAAGCAGTGGGTTTCTGAGTGACTTAAAGTATATTTTAAAACTCTCTTATTGTAGAAAATTGTGGCATACACAAAGCAGACAGAGCTATAGCAAACCTCCATCTACCCATCACCCAGCCTCAAGGACAATCAAACCATGGGCCAGTCCTATTCCGTCTGCATTCTCCCTTCCATGTTATTTTGAATCAATTCACAAATGTGATGGTCAGTTTTATGTGTCACCATGGCTAGGCTACAGTCCTGTGTTATTTATTAATCTAAAGTGACTAAAACCATAATCAGTTGTTTTCAAGTATGGGAAATTATCCTAGGTAATCTAGCTGAGGCTGTCCTGTGGGTTTCAGACTTGACTCGATAGCCCCCACAATCACATAAGTTACTAACAAAAGCAATTTCTCGTGAAATTGAAATTGTATGTATCAGTGTATCTCCTACTTGTTCTATTTCTTGGGTTAAATCCTAACTGCTAAAATAGACATATCAGTTCATCTGAAATAGTTTAAAAAGTTTCTAAATGGTAAGGATTCTTTTTTTTCTTTTAATTTTTATTGGAATATAGCTGTTTTACAATGTTGTGTTAGTTTCTGCTATACACCAAAGTGAATCACTTATATGTATACATATATTCTCTCTTTTAAGATTTCCTTCCCATTTAGGTCACCACAGATGATTGAGTAGAGTTCCCTGTGCTACGGAGGTTCTCATTGGTTATGTATTGTGTACATAGAAATGTATATATTTCAATCCCAATCTCCCAACTCCTCTTCCCCCTTGATAACCATAAATTTGTTCTCTACATCTGTGACTCTCTTTCTGCTTTGCAAATAAGTTTATCTGTATCATTTTTCTATATTCCACATGTAAGTGATATTATACGATATTTGTTTTTTCTTTTTCTGACTTACTTCACTCTTTGTGACAATCTCTGTGTGCGTGCTAAGTCGTTTCAGTCATGTCTGACTGTGTGACCCTATGGACTATAGCTTGCCAAACTCCTCTGTGGAGCTTGGGGATTGTCCAGGCAAGATTGTCCAGGAGTGGGTTGCCATGCCCTCCTCCAGGGGATCTTCCCCACCTAGGGATCGAATTCGAGTCTCATGTCTCCTACGTTGGCAGGCAGGTTATTTATCACTAGCACCACCTTCAAAGTCCTTGACAATCTCTAGGTCCTTCCATATCTCTGAAAATGGCACTGTTTCATTCCTTTTTGTGGATGAGTAATATTCTATTCTATATGTGTGCTGCATCTTCTTTATCCATTTGCCTCAGTCAATGGACATTTAGGTTGCTTGACATGAGTCCTTGCTTGACATGAGTCCTTGCTATTGTAAATCATGTTGCAATGAACACTGGAGTACGTGTGTCTTTTGAATTATGGTTTTCCCTGGGTATAGCCCAGGAGTGTGATTGCTGTGTCATATTCTTAATTTTTTAAGGAACCTCCATACTCTTTTCCATAGTGGCTTTATCAGTTTACATGCCCAACAGTGCAAGAAGGTTCCCTTTTCTTCACACCCTCTCCGGCATTTATTGTTTGTACATTTTTTTGATGATGGCCATTCTGACTGGTATGAGGTGATACTTCATTGCAGTTTCTTTTTTCATTGTAGTTTTGATTTGCATTTTGGTAATAATTAGTGATGTTGAGTATCTTTTCATGTGTTTGTTGGCCACCTGTATATCTTCTTTGGTGAAATGTCTATTTAAGTCTTCTCCCATTTTTTAATTGTGTTGTTTGTTTTTTTGATATTGAGCTGTTTGAGCTGTTTGTATGTGAATCTCTTGTCAATTGTTTCATTGGCAAATATTTTCTCCAATTCTGAGGGTTGTCTTTTCATTTGTTTATGGTTTCCTTTGCTGTGCAAAAGATTTTAAGTTTAATTAGGTCCCATTTGTTTATTTTTGTTTTTATTTTCATAAGCAGTAGGTAAACAGTAAGGATTATTCTTAAAAAAGAAATCCATAATACCATTATCTCACTGAAACAAAAATTAACAGAAATTCCTTGGTATTACCAAATGTTTAAATTTCCAATTGTCTCATTATTTTATAAAATTAAAAATATTTTTGAACTTTAATTTTTTTTTTTTTCAGCATCTTTAATTAGGGAGGAAAAAAGTGCATAACCAGGAAGAGTTTTCTCCATAGCTCCAGTAGGGGGTGTTAGTGTCTCATATGTTTCAAGAGAAAAGTTGGTTCTTTCTCTTCCAACCTTAGTCTTTCAGCCCAGTGAGAGATTTAGCACCTGATAGACTTTTGGGAAATGTTAATACGTGCGTGCTCAGTCATATCTGACTCTTTGTGACCCACTGGACTATAGCCTGTCAGGCTCCTCTATCTGTGGGATTCTCCAGGCAAGCATACTGGAGTAAGTTACCATTTTCTTCTCCAGGGGATTTTTCTGACCCAGGGATCAAACCAATGTCTCCTGAATCTCCTGCATCTCCTGCATTGGCAGGTGGATTCTTTTACCACTGAGTCACCTGGGAAGCCCTTGGTAAATGTATGATGAGTGAATAAATAAATGGGTGAAGGAAATACTTTTGTATACTTTTATTCATTGGCTATACTCTGTGCCAGGTACTAGCTGAGTGCTACATTTTCTCTTTTTAAAATTTTTAACAGGAGGCAGATATTATCTCCATTTTATACATGAGAAAATCTAATGGTCAAAGACATTGAAAAACTTTATGAACATCATAGAGGAAGCAAATCCTGAGTTAGCCCAGATCTATAATTTTATTTTTAAATGTCACGTAGGACATAAAGAAAATGTATGAATGGTTGAAAAAGGGAATACCTGTAACTACTACCCATTTGTAGAACCTCACTGTCAGACATGGAACAACAGACTGCTTCCAAATTGGGAAAGGAGTACGTCAAGGCTGTATATTGTCACCCTGCTTATTTAACTTATATGCAGAGTACATCATGTGAAATACTGGCTTGGATGAAGCACAAGCTGGAATCAAGATTGCCAGAGAATTATCAATAACCTCAGATACCCAGATGATACCACCCTTATAGCAGAGAGCAAAGAAGAACTAAAGAGTCTCTTGATGAAAGTGAGAGAGGAGAGTGAAAAAGTTGGCTTAGAACTCAACATTCAGAAAACTAAGATCATGGCATCTGGTACCATCACTTCATGGCAAGTAGATGAGGAAACAAAGGAAACAGTGACAGACTTTAATTTTTTGAATGCCAAAATCACTGCAGATGGTGACTTCAGCCATGAAATTAAAAAGACACTTGCTCCTTGGAAGAAAAGCTATGACAAACCTAGATAGCATATTAAAAAGCAGAGACATTACTTTGCCAGCAAAGGTCCATCTAGTCAAAGCTATGGTTTTTCCAGTAGTCATGTATGGATGTGAGAGTTGGACTATAAAGAAAGCTGAATGCCGAAAAATTGATGCTTTTGAACTGTGGTGTTGGAGAAGACTCTTGAGAGTCCCTTGGACTGCAAGGAGATCCATCCAGTCCATCCTAAAGGAAATTAGTCCTGAATATTCATTGGAAGGACTGATGCTGAAGCTGAAACTCCAATACTTTGGCCATCGGATGCGAAGAACTGACTCATTTGAAAAGACTCTGATGCTGAGCAAGATTGAAGCCAGGAGAAGAAGGGGATGACAGAGGCTGAGATGGTTGGGTGGCATCACTGACTCGATGGACATGAGTTTGAGCAGACGCTGGGAGTCGGTGATGGACAGGGAAGCCTGGTATGCTGCAGTCCATGGGGTTGCAAAGAGTCAGACACAACTGAGTGACTGAACTGATCTGAACTGTCACTCCTTAAGTCCTGCTTTTATGGACTGACTGCTTGTGTGCCCCCAGTAGTAATATGTTGAAACCATAACCCCCAATGTGGTGGTGTTTGGGTATGGGACCTTTGGGAGGTAATTAGGGTTAGATGAAGTTATGAGGGGGGTTCACTAATCATGATGAGATGATTATAAGAAGAGAGAGCTCATTCTCCCTTTCTGCATAAGCACAGAGGAAAGGTCAGTGAGAGGGTAGCCAGCTACAAAGCAGAGAGCTCTCACCAGGCACTGAACTGACCAGCACCTTAATCTCGGGCTTCTTAGCTTCCAGAAGAGTGAGAAAATAAACTTCTGTTGTTTAAGCCACCCAGGCTGTGGTAGTTTATTATGGCAGCCCTAGCAGACTGAAATATCTGTTTATCTCTTTCCATACAAAAGGTACCAATTTTACCTTCTTTGTTTAGTTTTACCTGTTTTTGAGCTTTATATTAATGGAATTATTCTACCTACCTACCTAATGACTTGCTTTTTAACCTCAACATCATGTTTGTAAGATCCATCCATACTGAGTATATATTTGTAGTTCTTTTGTTTTAATGCTGTATGGTATTTTCTAGTACCAACATGTTACTATTTATTCTTTTGTTTTATGAGATGGGCGTCTTGGTTGCTGGTAAGAACATTCCTAGGCATGTATCCTGATGTACATTAGAACACATATCTCAAAGGTATATACCTTGGCCTGGAATTTTCGGCCATCTGGTATGCATGTGTTCAACATTATTAGATAATAGCACAGGTTCCCAGAATGGTCGAACTAACTTCCATTCCCACCAGCAGTGAATGAGAATTCCATTTTTCTATACTTTCATTAGCACTTGGTATTGTCAGACTTTTAAATTTGCCAGAATAATGGGTATATTGTGCCATCTTGTAGTTCTAATTTGCATTGCCCTGACCTGTTTATTGAAATTGAGCACCTTTTTACATTTATTGGACATTTAGATTTCTTCTTTTGTAAAACATCTTTTCAAACCTTTTGCCCACTGAGAAAAACTGGGTCATCTGCCTTCTTCTCACTGATTTGTGGTTCTTCGTACAATTAATCAGCTATATACTTTGCAGATACCTCTTCCCATTCTATGGCTTGTTTTTTCATTCTTAATGCTGTTTTTTGATGAGTAGAAGTTCTTAATCTAATGTGATCCATCATATCCAGTATTCTTTTATGGTTAATGCTTTTTGTGTAGTGTTTAAGAAACCCTTTCCTTATTCAAGATCTTACATTTTCTGCCCTACATTCTACTCTAAAACCTTTGTAGGTTTATCTTTCACACTTACTACCTGGGGATGATAGTTTTTAAATTCTTATTTGTTTATTTGGCTGCATCGGGTCTTAGTTTTGGTACACAGGATCTCTGTTGTGTCATGCAGGATCTTTTGTTGAGGCTCACAGACTCACTAGTTGTGGTGCATCGGCTTACTTGCTCTGCAGCACGTGGCATCTCAGTTCCCCAACCAGGGGTGGAACCCATGTTCCCTGCATTGCAAGGCAGAGTCTTACCCCTTAGACCACCAGGAAAGTCCCTGGGAATGATTTTTGAAAATGTGAGAGGAAGGGTTGAATTTCCTTTATTTCTCCATGTGGAAATCCAGTTGTCTCACGTTTTTCACTACTGCTCTGATGAGACACCTCTGTCATAAATCACGCAACTATATTTGAATGGGTATGTTGGGACTACAAAATTCTAAAGTCAGATGCCTAACTGTCATGATATTGACTTTGTGAAGGGAAACATGATGGACATAATGTGGTTTCCTTGCAGTCAAAGTGTGGAGTCCTAACCACTGGGCATCCAGGGAATTCCCAAATGTTTTTTTTGTTTGTTTTTTCCAAATGTATTTTAGACTTAACCAGACTCTCAACTCACAATCTCCATCTCCAAAAATGCTTACTAGCTGGTGATGCTGGCGTGTTATTTTACCTTTGAGCCCATGTTTTTCTTGCATGGTTATTATAAGGAGTAGGCATAATTTGTGACACCTAATCATAGTTAGTGATTTATCATCAGTACATATTTCACATGTAAGCACTTGCCCTGTTTGGAACTTAGGGGCTTGGAGTTCTGTAGTTGTGTTAATTTTTTATGGCTGTGTAACAAGTGGCCACAAACTCAGTGCCCGATAACAGCACCCATTTCTGACCTCACAGTTCTGGAGGTCAGAAGTCTGGGTGGGTTCTCTGCTTAGAGAGTCACAAGGCTGAAATGATTGGATGCTCTGGGGAGATCTGCCTCCAAATTCACTTACGTTGGTGGCTAAACTCAACTCCTTGCAGTTGTAGGACTGAGGTCCTTCTTCCATGCTGCCTGTCAGCCAGGGGTTACTCTTAGTTCCTAGGGGCTTCCCTAAGGCCCTTTCCACCTAGCCTTCTCCATCTTCAAGTTAGCAACAGTCAAATCCTCCTAATGCTTTGAATATGACTTTCTTTCCTGGAGAAAATGAAAGTGAAAGTGAAAGTCACTCATTTGCATCCAACTCTTTGTGACCTCATGGACTATACAGTCCAAGGAATTCTCCAGGCCAGAATAGTGGAGTGGGTAACCTTTCCCTTCTCCAGGGGATCTTTCCAACCCAGGGATCGAACCCAGATCTCCCGGATTGCAGGAGGATTCTTTACCATCAGAGTCACCAGGAAAGCCCAGGAATAGTGGAGTGGGTAGCCTATCCCTCTCCAGCGGATCTTCCTGACCCAGGAATCGAAGTGGGGTCTCCTACATTGCAGGCAGATTCTTTACTAACTAAACTATCAGGGAAGCCTGGAGAAAACACTCTGCCTTTAAAGAAGTCATGGAAATTGTGAGCTGAGATTAGATTAGAATTTTGTAGTCCAGTTGCATGATTAGCAACAATATGAGAATTTATGTAGTTTTTAAAAAGTAGTCCAAGAGATAGATCATGATGTGTGTGTGCACGCGTGCATGAGGGTGTGCAAGGAATGCTTTGTGAAAGAAGTAGAGCTGGGATTGAACCTGGAGAAATATGGTGGTTTGGATGAGTGGGAGGATAACCCACAGTCTAGGTGGGGAAACTGTGAACAGTGGTGCACTTTGGGATGGGAGCAGCCATTCTGGCTGGGAATCAAGATGTGAGTGGCAGTTGTAGCCTCACAGAAGCTTTGCAATGTCAGATAAGGTAAGGAAATGTTGGACTCAGTTATCTTAAGGAACCGAAGGTTTATTAAAGTGAAACACTTTGAACTCTCTGGAATAAAGGTGATATTGATGCATGACTTTCTTAAGACACTAAGAAAGTTTGCTCAAGAAACTTTTTTTAGTTTAGCTTCTTTTCATAGATGCCACCTTGGGTCCTTAGGAGAAACAGTACCATATGCACAGTAACAAACACACACACTGCAAGTCACAATAAAATAAGTCTCCTTTATTCTGTACTCAGTGAACAAGCTATAATCTGAGAGAATGTTGATTTTTACTTTGTAGCCATTAGACTTGCTGGAGTCCCCTCCCACTTTGGAGTTAAATATCCCTGTAGCTTCCTTTCCCCCTTCAAAGTCAGGAACTATGGCTACTGTGCAAAGGCCTACCATCTAGGAAAGTGATTGGTAAGCAAATCAGAGCAGAGGATGTCCTGTGACAGCATCAGGTGGACCTGTGGGAATGGTGGGTGAAACATACACAGGGTGCTAACGATAGAAAGCACCCTAAGCAAAAGCCTAGCAAAGGCAAAATGATCTGGAGCACGATAGCCTTGCTAGAAATAAACATTTTACAAGGACCCACAGCACTGGGAAGGGGAGGCGACGAGGATGATACACACACAGGTGGCGATCTAACGACCAGAGCTCTGAGAGGGATCCTGCTTCAGGAGTGGCCTGTAGTGTTCTGGTAGATGTGCTGTGTGGCTCTGCCCTTCAGCTTCTGCCTGCATGACAGAGGCTTGGCTCTGGCCACTGTCCTTGGGGGTGAAGGAGGATTTTGCCCCAGATACAATATTCTACCAAGCTGAGGGAGCTCAATGTTATTAACGATTGTTAAGGAAATGCTTAGTTAAGGACCAATGAGAGGAAGCCATAAAATGAGATATTTGATTGGACCAGATGCTTACTAGACACCTGCCAGTTTCCAATCCTACTGGGAGGACTATGGCATTTTTGAAGGAGGGAAAATGCAAACTGAGCCCTGAGGTCAACTCTTCCACATTCATCTGTCATCTTCTCAACTTACTCTTCCTGTGGGACACTTGGAATAAGGAGGCTGACCTTGATGGCCTATGTCTCCTCTGTTCCCCAATAGGTCAGCTAATGGGTGGAGGGGTCTCTGGCAGAGGAATGTGCACAGAACAGTTGAGGGACTTCCCAAGAGGTGTTTTGACATAAATCAGTATCTGAGAGGCACAGGACCTAGGCATTGGACTTTAGCTGTGTTTCCTGAAGATGGAAATTTGGTCGCATTGTCTGGTGCCCCCCAAGCTGGTTATAAGCAGCTCTCAGGCTCCAGGAACCACTCTGTTAGGCTCATTCAGAGTCCACCATGTTGTCCAAGGCATGCTGGGAGCACCTCTGATTCCTGGACAACACACACAAGTATACGAGATATGTCAGACACAGCAAGGCCACTGCTGCAAAGAAGGCGAGGGTGCCCACGAAGGCAGATGGCTTGATGGGCAGGCGGATGAGGGGGCTTTCAGCTGGGATCTGGTTGGTCAGGCTGAGCATGTAGCCAAGAGACCAGGCTATGCTGCTGTTCCCCACCTGTGGAGTAGAGGAGACGGCTCAGTTCTCAGGACTGGGCTTGAGGCACACGTTACATCCCCAGGACACACTACGGTCACCCTCCTGAGACACCCCCAGGAACTGTGGCTGAAGGAGGTCAACGGACTTGCCTAAGTTCAGAAACTGCAGAGACTAGGCTAGAACCCAGGTCATCATGACCACAAAGGCTTGAGTGTCCAACCTCCCACACTGCAGAGAACTAATCCTCACAGCCTCGTCACAGCCAGCGTGAAGAAGGCACAGTTAACAACAGTGGAAGTTTTTCTGTCATTGGGTACAGAAGTGTCTGTAGCTAAAGAAAGAGGTGATGCATGTTTTACCGAACCCAGGACCAGTTTCTAAGAAAAGAAGGTCAATCTAAGTGGGAAGCAGACTGTGTCAGTTTCATCTGGTAATTCCATCAGTTTTTGTTGGCATGGTTTTAGGTCATTTTGGTAGATATATAAATGTCTCACATTTGCAATCTTCCATCCTCTCTCCCTCACTGTGGTGTCTTCTCGTTGCAGGGCACAGACTCCAGGGTGCACAGGGTCAGTAGTTGTGGTGCATGGACTTAGTTGCTCCCTGGCATGTGGAATCTTCCCAGACCAGGGATTGAACCCGGGTCCCCTGTGGTGGCAGGTGGATTCTCATCTACTGAGCCACCAAGGAAATCCCCAAAATATTTTGGATATAAATCTTTGTTTGGCAAATCTCCTGAAGTCTTTTTATATCCTCACATTTGAATACTTATTTGACTGATATTAAATTCTTTATAAATAAAGGAAAGGAGCTTGAAACCTAGAATTATGTATCCTCCCCTCCCCAAATGGGTATTTAATGGAAAATCATAATGTGCTTTCCTGATAATTAGATTAATTAGAAACAAAGCTTGGAGAGTACATGCCACCAGCAGTCCTTATCTGTCTCCAGACATCCTTATTTTTTACGGCTGACTCAATTTTATCTACGTAAAACAGTCACAAGCCTAATACTGGATATTGCTTGCTTTAATCTAATTACTGCTGAAGCTAATACTGAACAGACTGACTCCAGACATACTTCAGGCTTTACATCTGCTATTCCTGAAATGAGAAAACCCTCCAAGAACCTGGGAACAAAGTGCTGGATCAACATAACAGCAAGGCTGAGTCCTGAAAGCAAAGTACAGAGGCACCTCACCAAACAGTCACCTGTCATTCCAGTATCAGACCATTCTGGACACTTGAAAGTGAATACAGTGACCTCAGACTCATTCTAAGATCAAATTCTTATTTAACGCTGCTTACTTAATCCCTGTGCTCTAAAGAATAGATCTCCATCTGACATCTGTGTAAAATGGAGATCAGTTAGTTACTATCCTCTTAACAAAATTGTTGTATTTGAAGCTTCTTGTCAGGATAAAAAGTCTCAGTTCCTTAACATATTTATGGATTCACTCAACAATATTTACTAAGAGCCTTCTATGTTCTCAGCCTTGTGTGAGTGCTAGGAATATGAGGATGATAAAGCAAGTCCTGCCCCCACAGAGCTTAGAGTCCACAGTTCTTGGCTTCCTTAGCTCACATAGAAGGTTTCCAATGACCACTTCCTCTAATTCTCCATTATCTCTTCTCATAAGCTCACCAGGGATCAAACCTCATTGGCTCCCATTCAGCAAGTTTAAATCTCCACTTCCCACTTATCTCCTACATTTCTTTCACACACATACAAACAAACATCTATTTTGAGAGGAAGAAGAGGAAAACAATTTGTGCTTTGACTTACTTCCTTTTTAAAATGTATTTGAGGCCAGCTCTCCTCAGTGAATTTGTATCCACTTACAAGCAAATGGTAGATATAGTGGGCCGAGAAGCAGTAGGAGCGTGCATACTGCTCATCAAACTGGGGCAGCAGCAGTGGGAGCTGAAGGTAAGTTCAAAACAGGGAGGAGGCAGGTTTTAAAATGCGCATTTTAGAACAGCTTAGGTCAGCAGTCATATTTTAAAGAATCTTACCACCCAGAGAATTTCATCATTAAAATTACTATAAAATAATACAATGACAAAAAATCCATAGTTTATGTTCATTTGTTTCATTGTTTAGATTCCACAGATACATGATAAAATACAGTATCTGTCTTCCTCTGTCTGACTTATTTCACTAAGCATAATACCCTCCATGTCCACTCATGTTGCTGCAAATGGCACAATTTCATTCTTCTTAATGGCTGAGTGATATTCCACTGTATATATACACCACATCTCCTATATTTTAAAAAAATCCCTTTACAACATAACCGAGTGGTAAAGAACCTGCCTGCCAAGGCAGGAGACATAACAGATGCAGGTTTGATCCCTGGGTTGGGAAGATCCCCTGGAGAAGGAAATGGCAACCCACTCCAGTATTCTTGCCTGGAGAATCCCATGGACAAAGGAGTCTGGTGGGCTATAGTTCATAGGGTCGCAAAGAGTTGGACTGAAGCGACTTAGCACGCATACAATATCATGGAAGAGCAATCTTAAGTTTATAGAGTGCTTGTTACATGCCAGACACGGTTATAAACATTGTGCCCATGGATAGAACATTTAATCCACAACACAGCTGTGAGGTGGGTTCCTTATTACCCCCATCTTACAGATGTGGTGAAGGAGAACAGCATAAAAGTCACATTCAGAACATACATACACACACGTACACACACACACACAGGCGCAAATGAAATCTACTCTGCTCTACTGTTCCGTACCAATATGGATCCTTTTTCTTTAAATACTGACCTGATTCCAATTCTTTGAGCAGAAATTCCAGGTGCTCAAGTTGAAGGTGTGCAGAGAAAAGCTACCCGAAAGGTTGAAAGCATTGGCTGTGTAGTAGAATCCTGCAAAAGCCTGTAAGGAAGTTGTACAGGAGGAAAAGAAAGTGGGAAACAGCTCAGCAGAGGAAAAACAGGAAGGTGAGAAATAATCAGTAGGGGGAAAAGGAATCTCTGTTGTTTTGCTCTTACCACAAATGACCCTTTAACTCTTGGCTGATACACCCCATCAAAGGAACAAGCTTCGTGATCATGGCAAGCGCTGAAGTTAAATAGGGAAGCCACCTTTTCCCTACACAGCGCTGGGTCCCCGGTTCCTTCAAAAGTGATGCTGTTGTTGGGATTAAATCTTTCAGGTCTCAGGTCCTCTGTACACAGGCTGCCAAACACTTGTGCCTCAGTGAAGGTGGTGATGTAATTCCGAGGGTAACAAGGGTTGGTGAGTGTGGTTTCAGGGGTATTATCCTATAGGGACAAGAGTAAGGTGTTAGAAATCACTCTTGTGGAGGTCCAAGTACTTTCCTTTTGCAAATCTTCACTCTTGTTCCCCTCTAATGCCAAGAGAGAAATGGAAAAAAGGCCATTATACGTCCGGTGGAAGGGAAGTCCCAGGTAGTCTAGATAACTCTACTTGGGGTGGGGAGATTGTCTCTCTGCACCAGGCACAATACTAGGCTCTGCTCCAGCACTTAGCACAGCTCCATGAAGCAGGTTTTATGAACTCCATTTTGATGAGAAAGCAGGATATGTTTAGGTTAATTGACCATTTTGAAGAGAATGTTATCTATCCACCTAAAAATAACAATTAAAAAGGTACAAATAAATGTATTATGAAAATTAAGGCTCATTCCCACCCACTTTATCCACCGAGGTTCCCTCCCTGGAAGTAACCACCATTGCCAGTTACAGTGTATTCTAACAGAGATTCTGTGTATACTTCTTCCATGCATGTGCAATTACATTTTCTTTTCCCCTCTTTTTCTTTCTTTAAATTTTAAATCATAAATGGTAGTGCTCTATACACACTGTTCTGTCCCTTGCATTTCTTACTTAAGAATATATCTTTGAGATTTTCCTTTCATTGTACATGTAAGAGTGACCTCTTCTTTTTACACTAGTTTCTTTCATGCTAGCTACATAGAACTCCACTGTACAAATAAACTGTACTTTATTTAGGGAATCCCATCTAGAGGAAAATGTAGCTGGTTTCCAATCATGTGCCATTATAAAACAATGATGTAATAAATACCCTGTTACATAGAAATCTTCAATCAGTTTGTAATTTATTTGGTATTAAGATTGTGGTAGGGATTTGATTTTACTTTCTCCAGATGATTATCCAATCTTCTATCTATGGTGAAAAATGTTCCCTTTATTTAATGCTAAATTCCAAAATGTGTTTGGTTCAATTTATGGGCTCTCTTTTCCAAGGAATTGGATTTGAACTCTGTGTAATTTCAAAGCTACTAAAGTGTATTTTATCCTCTACAGTAAAATCTTGGCCCAGAAAACACTTAGCTCAGCCCTCTCATTTTACTGCTGAGGAACCTGAGATACACATCAAAATAATGTAATCATTTAATGAAAGGCAGCCGTAGGATTCTATACAGAATCCTACAGAAGTCCAACACTCATCCGATATAGCTTACGTGAATATCCTACAGAAAGATCTTAATATGACTGTGGAGGAAGCAAATCGGCCCCTTCTGCTTCAGTGGCGTGAAAAAGTCTATGGTGTTCAACAGCTGTTCTGTCTAATTTGTAACATATTACGTCATGGTCACCCTATGGCTGAAATAATCATTGAAAGAAAAAAAAAATCAAATCAACAACTAATCATTTAGTTTCCCCCTCCAAATCTGACTTATACTTTTTTAATAATTAAAATAAATAATTTCTGGCCTGGCTTGGAGAAGAAGCAAAATAATATAAATTATTTTTGGCTAGAAGAAGCTTGGTAAAGATTAATTCAGTTCTCTTTTTGGGTCATGAATTATTTGTTATAGCATTCCTGAAATGTAACTTGCCAATGTGCCAAGTTACTTAGTCCCTCAACATTTAATAAATCTTCCCTGAATTTAGTCTTTGCAGGGCATTAGCATGAAAGGGTCATGTACTTTCCTTTGTAACTACATGACCAACATCGTTTTTCTTTTTAAATAATGTATTTGGAATACTGCCCGTGCTTGTGCTCAGTCGTTCAGGCGTGTTCGACCCTTTGCGACCCCCATGGACTGTTGCTGGCCAGGCTCCTCCGTCCGTGGGATTTTTCCAGGCAAGAATACTGGAGTGGGTTGTCATTTCCTCCTCCAGGGGATCTTCCCAACCCAGAGATCGAACCTGTGTCTCTTATGTCTCTTGCATTGGCAGGTGGGTTCTTTACCACTAGCACCACCTGGCCAGCCATTATATATACCACATGAAGCCAAATTTGTAAATACACATATTCTTGCATTTAAAAAAAAACTGGAAGAACATGCAATAATATGTTGATGATGGCTAATTCCAAGTTTTGTTATTATTTATATTCTTTATGTCTTGGAGAAGGCAATGGCACCCCACTCCAGTACTCTTGCCTGGAAAATCCCATGGACGGAGGAGCCTGGTAGGCTGCAGTCCATGGGGTCGCTAAGAGTCGGACACGACTGAGCGACTTCACTTTCACTTTTCACTTTCATGCATTGGAGAAGGAAATGGCAACCCACTCCAGTATTCTTGCCTGGAGAATCCCAGGGATGGGGGAGCCTGGTGGGCTGCCATCTATGGGGTCGCACAGAGTCGGACACGACTGAAGCGACTTAGCAGCAGCAGCAGCAGCATGTCTGTATTTTCTAATTTTTTTTTTCCACTGAATATGTGTTACTTTAAAACCAGAAGAAAAAAATCTTACTTAACAAGGGAGAGAAAGTGAATGCATATCCCTAATGTCTAACATGCTATCAGAGTGAGACTTGAGCCTTGGGGTCACTGGAGACCCCTTATTAAGAAAATAATTTGCAAAGTATATATCGGTAGCTCAGATGGTAAAGAATCTTCCTGCAGTGCATGAGACCTGAGTTCGATCCCTGGATCAGAAAGACCCCCTGGAGTAGGAAATGGCAACCTACTCCAATATTCTTGCCTGGAGAATTCCATGGACAGAGGAGCCTGGCAGGCTACAGTCCGTGGGGTTGCCAAGAGTTGGACACAACTGATTAACACTTTCACTTTTTCATATATCTAGGTGTCACTCTCACCACACTCTGTAGCCCTTTATATTTCAGTCCAGGAACTGAGACCTGGACTGGAGGCAATTACTCAGGCAGCATTCATGATGCAATAAACTTTGGGAACCTTTAAGTTGGGGCTTGGCAACACATCTTTGGAACATGAAAGTATTGGCTAGGCAGGTCGGGACTTGCATTTGTGGGTGATCCTCATCACACCTGGATCCTTCCCCACACATGAGTCAGAAGGCTTAGAGGGCAAAGCCACTCTCTCAGGCATCCACATGTTATCAGGCAAGTTGAAGATGCCTCCTGTCCCTGTGAGTTGACTATATACAGTGAGAGGCAGGGGTGTCCCACCTCTCCCCCCAGACCTGGGCTCACACCCTGAGACCTGCATTCTCAAGTCCAAATGAGACCTCACCCAGGTGGAGTATTCACTTCTCTACTGTAGACTGTTGGGTACATAGACAGTCATTCTTTAATAAATCTTGTAGGAGTGTGTGCACAAATATACATACACACCCCCTCATAGCCAGCCAATTTAAGAGGTTAGCTTCTCAAACCTAGATTCACCCTGGGAAAAGGGTGATTTCCCCTGCCTCCCTTCTCCCGTCTGAAGTTCAGAGGAGCCTTGCCCTCCCTGCCCCATCCAGCACCCCTTCTAAGGCCAGAGCTGGAGGAAGGGGCCTTAAGTATTGCTAGAAATAAAAGGGGAGAGAAAAAAGGAGCCCAGTTAGAGAGGATTGACTAAGCTCCCTGTGGGGTTTGGTTTGGCCTAGTGGAGGGGTGTATTTGGGAGTCTGGCCTGGGCACGGAGTCTCCTGAGCCGTGGAGGAGTAGCTCAGGGCTGCCTGCAGGGCCCCCGCTCCGTCTTTCCCAGGAGTGCCCAGCCCCTCCCCCAAATATATGTGGCATACATGTGTGCTGGGGCTGCAGCCTTTCCTGTGAGGCTGAAAGAGAAGTTTTGGGAAGAGGGCCAGACCTGGAGGGTGAATTCTCACAATCCACCCTGCATGAATACTCAGTAAATGCAGGGATCTGAAGATGTGAGTTCTACTGATGACTCTTTGTAAACCAACCCAATTTTTCTCCAGCTGGTGGCTGGGAAATACCGCTTCCTTCCTTATGACCAGAGTAAGCTGCAGTGTTGGGGGTTAACCTACTGATGCTGTGTCCCCTATATTCAGAGGCTGACTCAGCCCCTGTGCCCTGCTCCCAGGTCCCCTCAAAAGTCAGGATCTGTGGCCTCCAGTTGCCCTCATGCCCCTCCAGGTGATCAAGGTTCCTTCCCTTCATTCTCCTTTCATCTTCCCTTTTCAGCCATGGCCGAGATGGATGTCCCCTGAGCACTGGAGTTTGGGGCCCAGGGTCACATCCATGGTGCTAGAGCTCTCGCTGCCACAAACAGTACTCATGTCAAGTTTATATTAGTGACAGCCTAACTGATGTCTGAAGTACCCATCATATTCAGTTACCATATAAATTACTGGCCAATGCGATAGAATTTGGTTGCTCTAAGATCCCACCATATAAAGCGCATTAAATCTGCCTAATATAGGCTCAAAAAAGAAGCCTGAGCCTGGGGAGGTCCTCTGCCTTCTCTGTTGTCAGCAAGCATTTCTCCTGTGACCAGGTTTATTATTTTGTCTGCATTCAGGGGACTCTCTGCAATCTCAGGCTTCATTAGCTACTAGTTTAAAGCAGTTTATGTCCATAAAGGGATCCCAAGTCCTGAATCATTTATAAAACCTCTGGGGCTCTGGAATTTCCCTGGACTTCTGACTCAAATACACTGGAAGTGGTCAGCGTATCAGAGAGAGAGCGCGAGCGCTTGGACCCCTACAAGTTAACAGGAAAATGCACCTTCTAATTGGAGTGGAAAGGACAGACCCCAGAAGGCAAGGCATCTTCCCCTCAGCCAAGACCCCGGAGGGAACGCCTGTTGCCCCCTGGCTCAGGTACCTGAAGGAGGGTTGCCAGAAACCTCTTCTCAGCCTCGTTCCGGCCATAGCACTGGAAGCTATGTGTGTAGAGCGTGTATTCATAGCCATACAGGGTCACCTTCATGATGTCGCTGGTGTTCAGCCCCACCTTCTCTTCTGCCGCGAAGGATATTTGGGTGGAGGCACCACCCAAATCCAGAGCACCTGTGGTCTCCTTTCCACTCGGATGTATCCACATATGCCACAGGCTCTTCTATGCAGTTGGAAAAAGAAGCAAGGAAAAAGACCAAAGGTGCCATCTCTGATTGGCCAGGGTTCATCACCCAGGATCCATCTCTTATTGCTAAGAAGTATGACATGGGGTGCATTCAGGGCCAAATCTCTCCTTTGTTCCATGGGTGGTGAACTCAAATGCTTTTAGGGACTGGACAGGCAACATAAATGAGTGAGTAGATTACACTATAGGAAACGGTGAGGACTGTGGCCATCTGGGGAACGCATGAGTTATCGACTCTGTTCCAGTTGGTTGTTGGCATGCAGGAATGTGAGTCTGCTGTGACCAGCTCTTCCAACTTTTGGGGAGTGAGGGAATCCAGAAGAAGCTAGAATTGTGGATTTCTATGTGAATTTTCCAAAATATTAACTAAATTAATTAACTTTAACTAAAAATATATTCAAGGGGGAAGAAAACAGGTCTTGGGCTGGACATGGTAGGGGTATCCTCAGTTTACACCCTCTGTGACATGGTGATTATCTTTCAGAGTCAGCTTTCCTCTGCACCAAAGGAGCAGGGAGTGTGGAAACTGGAGTGTGAGGAGACCTGAGGACACAGTGGGAAGAAGGCTGCCTGAGGGCTCTGTAAATTCCTGACGGCTACAGGACTTCTTGGAAGGGTCATTCTCTAGTTGTATTTCAAAAGACTCATAGCCCACTGCAAGATTTAGATCCCCCCTCCCCCCTCAAATTTCTTGTTCGTAGGTAAAATGATATTCCCCCTCCCCCATGCATTTGTCTTATTTAGGATCCAAGGCTTTGTCCCAGCTAAACATGTCTTTTCTTGGCTATTGTATCACTGGTGTTTCCCTAATGCATTACATGATAGAAATGATGCAGGACAGATGGCCCTGTCAGCATGCACCTCTGTTTAAGCTACCAACCCCAGGGGACAGAATAAACAGTGAGATTAAAAACCATGCATTTGTTTTCACACACCTCCAAGAAATTTCCCATTAAATAGTTGGCTGTAATCCATCCATATATCCCTTCCTCTTGCCCAGAAATGATTTGAGCATCCCTAAAATCAAAGGGCTGAGACTCGAAGTAGTTTTGGATGCTCTCAAGGACTTCATTAGCTGCTGTTTCGTTTTGCAACCTATGCAAGGCACAGAACACAAAAGGCTGAGTGCCCAGACGACAATCTTAAAATAACCTCCCCACTCCCTCAGGCAGGGACTGTTTTCCAGATGTAGGTAAGACACGGGAACCCCCTCTGCAAGTTGAAGCCTCCCAGGCAACCATGAAGGCAGGCTGCACTTGTTACCTGTCAAACTGCCAAGCAGGGAAATAGCTACCAGTACAAATATCACTTGTTCTCGC
The DNA here is from genome assembly GCF_054371585.1 of Giraffa tippelskirchi. Lineage (NCBI taxonomy): Eukaryota > Metazoa > Chordata > Mammalia > Artiodactyla > Giraffidae > Giraffa > Giraffa tippelskirchi. The sequence goes on along the minus strand of NC_137283.1, from coordinate 12,767,051 downwards.
CTCCCTTACCTGTTTCTATTCTGCTGTCTGGCAACCACTAAAGAGCCTCCTACTCAATCACTATTGCTCTGTGTCAGATCAGCAGAGGAAAGGAGATTAGTGAAGACATAGGAGTAGCGTAAGTATTCGCTTGGGGCACTATACAAAGAAACCCTCATCAGGCCAGAAGGAAGGGGAGCTTAGGAAAGAGGGGGAAAGGAAGAGGGGTTTTTCGCTGTCCCTGCTTTGCTCTTTTGGAGGGCTTTGGCATGAGAGGATATGATGGCCATCATGGCTGTCCCTGAATTGAAATCCTTTAGTGTGCTGATTCATGGAGGAGTGGTGATATAGCATTCATAGCACCCATGACATAGTGTATTTGCATCATTCATCTGTGCCATTTTATGGAAGAAAGCTCACTTGGGACACTCTTTTCCCTTTCATCAGTGGGCTAAGAAAGTCGGGGTGCACTGGCTTACTCTTGGCTGAAGAAGAAGAAAGAGCAATGCTACAAGCTGAAGTCCATTCCAGTTCAGTAGCAATTTATCACTGCTTGGAAAATAATGAATAATTTTCCTAGTTTTATTCCCAGAGACTCAAATTATTGTTTTTTCTATATTTGACTTTTCTAGCAATTAAAATATCAACTAGTTCCTCAGAAGAAATGGATCACCATCAGGAAGTTGTGAAAGAGTTCACAAAGAAGTGTCAATATTTAATTTATTCAAATGTAACATTCACCTTCTCGCTAAGTGGCAAACTTTCTGTTCTATGTTTTTTTTTTCATGGCTATAAATTACAGAGCCTTTGAATGATTTCTCACTGAGAGGACTGGGAGAAAAAAGCAACCAAGACAAAGTTGAGTTCTTTGCTTCCATTAGAAAGAAAAAGCAGAAGGAAGGGATTTCTATATCATTTCTATTTCAGGTAAACATAGCAATCTTGAAAACACACTGCAGAATCTAAGAGTAAGCAAAGAAATCTGACTTCCTTCTACATTCTACTTGATCAACCAGGACATAGGAATAGAAAAAATGAGAGGAAAACTACAAGGAAAAGGCTCAGTCCAGCTGAAAGTGCTTCATGCTCTTTTTGATGATCATCTGAAAGCGACTCTGCTTGTTCTTTTGAAGTTTCTGCATGTGGTGAAGAAAATACATGTAATTTTAGATTCCTAATGTAATGCAACCAAATGCAACCAAATGAGTGTCATCTTTTGGGGAGAAAGCCTTATTTTCAAAGTTTAGGGCAGCATCTACCCTTTAATTTCGGTAGTTTTAAGTTTGATGGGTTTTTAAAAAACTGTTTTTCTTTTATTTCAAGGTCAAGGAAATATTATCATGGAGAAAAAAAATGAGAAAGAACATTCAAAAACAATGCAATGGGGCTAAAAGTCATGGCTGAAAATTTAGAAGGAACTGCTTAATTGAATGAAATGAGATGTTTATTTTTTATAGTATATCCAAAGGCTTTGGGGCGAGGAGCAGAATTCCCATTATTTGAAAGCAGATATTTTGGTGACATTTTGTACATGGGCTCCAGTACTCTTGCCTGGAGAATCCCATGGACGGAGGAGCCTGGTGGGCTACAGTCCATGGGGTCGCCAAGAGTCGGACACGACTGAGCAACTTCACTTTCACTTTTCACTCTCATGCACTGGAGAAGGAAATGGCAACCCACTCCAGTATTCTTGCCTGGAGAATCCCAGGGACAGCGGAGCCTGGTGGGCTGCCGTCTATGGGGTCGCACAGAGTCGGACACGACTGACGCGACTTAGCAGCAGTAGCAGCAGAAGCTAAATAGCTTAGTAGTATAGTGGCTTACATTTAGTGGAACTGGTTGTGCACAGGTATTAAAGTTGTTATTTAGTTGCTCAGTTGTATTCAACTCTTTTATGACCCAGTGGACTGTAGCCTGCCATATGCTCCTCTGTCCATGGAATTTCCTAGGCAAGAATACTGGAGGGGGTTGCTATGCCCTTCTCCAGGGGACCTCCCCAGATCAGGGATCAAACCTGAGTCTCCTGCACTGGCAGGCCAATTGTTTACCACTGAGCCACCAGGGAAACCCCAGTGTTAAAATACCAGAGGTCAAAAATAGTTTCTACTTTTCAGGAAAACTAGAGGTACATCCCATGGCTAGATTTCATGTAACTTTCCTTTTTTTTACAGCATTCTCAATAAAATCACCATGGGGAAGGGGATCAAATATAGAACTGTTTCTTTCTGAGTATTAAGACTAAAAGTTTCCCAACTTTTAAAGCCTAAATTTACGGCAGAATGTGGGCTTCTTTCCCAGAAATACAGTTACATTCTTGGAAAGACTCAACACATTCCTGGCTGTGTTGGTCCGACAGGCTCCTCTGTGCCATTCGAGCTCTTACCTCAGTAATCGCATCCCAGCTGTGGCTCCCAGGTAAATGCAGGTGGATCCATGGAGACGGACTGGAATGTGCCCCTTGACTTTTTGCATGCAATCCTCAAAGGCTTTGGGGGCATCTTGGGGGTTTTCCGCATAGTTGGAGATCCCAGAGCCTGAAGAGCAAGCATTCATCACTTCTTAGCATTCCCAGGAACCAACAAGAGCCATACAACTTTTAAATAAAAAAGCAAATCAGCTCTGGAAATTAATGGGTTTTTGTAGGGGATTGAAAACAGCGTATGTGCTAAGTTCCATGTAGCCACACAGATGAGTCAATTCCCAAAATGTAGAAGGAAAGAATTACAAAGGTGAAAAAAAATGAGCCGAGACCTGCTTTGAAAAAAGGTTCTCATTATGGAAATTTCAAATATAAATAAAAGTAGAGAGAAGAGTACAACAAACCCATGCACCCATCTTCCAGTTTTAACAGTGATCAGTCTTGCCCCATCTGCACTCATTCTCTCCTCATGAAGCAAACTGCAGACATGGTATCATTTCATTCTATAAATATTTCAGTATGTATCATTAAAAGAGAAGATTTCTTGTAAAGAAACATAACCATAGTCTCATTAGTCTATCTAAAAGTTTAAAAAATAATCACTTAATATAATTAAGTATCTAATTAAGATTCACATTTCCTCCATATTCATATTTTTTCTTTACCTCTCTCTATCTAGTTTGTTTGAACTAGGGCCCAAATAAATTCCATCCGTTATAATTGGTTGCCATGTCTTTTAAGTCTCCTTTAATATATAGATTCTGTCCTCTCTTTCTAATTTTTCTTTGTAATTAAACACTTTTCCCCTTGCAATTTCATTTGTCCTGTAGTTTCATAAAGTCTAGAATTTGCTGACTGCATCTCTATGGTTCATTTAATATGTTATTTGGTTCCAGTGTTTTCTATAAATTGGTAACTGAACACAGAGGCTTAATCAGTTTCAGGTCTGAACTTTTTCAGAAAGAGTAATTTGTAGGGATGTGCATTTCCAATAAGAGGTACAAGCATCTGGTTGTTTCTATCTTTGTGCTGTTAATAGGCATCAATGATCATTGCTTAGATCCATTAGCCCATTAGGGTTTGTGAAATGGTGATATCTTATTTCCATCATTCTTGTTTCACTTTTTATCTAAAATGCTTTTCAAAGAGGAAAACTTCCCCATCATTAACTACTTGGTTACCCTATAGTATAGTTTCTATGGGGAAGGCTGGATAGATATGTGCTTGATTCTTTCCCTTTATTTACCAGCTTAAAAAATATTGATTGTAGACTTCCCTGGCAGTCCAGTGGTTGACTCCACGCTTCAGATGTAGGGGGCGGAGGTTCGATCCCTGTTTGGGGAACTAATATCCCACATGCCATGTGACCAGATAAATTTTAAAAATTTATATATATATAAATATATATATGTTGCATCTCCAGTATCTTCTTAACTTAACCAACGAGGGATTTTATTTGTTTGTTTAATATCTTTAAGGGCTTATGAATTTACAGATATGTTTGATATGTAATATTGCAGTTATTATTCTTATTGATGGCCCATCTTTATCCAGTGGTGCTTTCTTCAGTTTGGCAGCTGAGTCCTTTTGACATGATCCCAGAAACCTCTAAGAACTTCTCTGCTGTCCGATATGATGAGATGTATCAGTCACCTATATACTTCCTGCCCCAGATCGGGAATCTGCCATTTCTCCAAGAAATCCTGATTTCTTTTATTGAGTAATGGTATCTAGTATCCAAAATTTAGAAGTTAGGGTGCTCATTGCAAGCCTTTCCAGAAGACAGACCTAGAGAAAACTTTTTTTCAGGAGAAAACATGTCATGAGTTCTTAGTGGTACTTCTAATTCAGAACTTCAATTTTTCCCTTGAATTCACTGATCTTGTATCTTTATCTTTCTTTTCCTATGCTAAAGATCCTGTTCCCCAGCCCCTCCAACTTAATAACTCATTTGCTTTATTTCACAATCCACATGCAACAGTCTCAGTATGACAGTGACAGTACCAGCACTACCATCAGTTGTAGGATTATTGAAAACAATTTAAAAATTTTTTGAAGTTCTTTTTGTCCTTAGGGTATATTGGCAACCCACTCCAGTATTGTTGCCTGGAGAATCCCAGGGACGGCGGAGCCTAGTGGCTGCCTTCTATGGGGTCGCATGGAGTCGGACACGACTGAAGCGACTTAGCAGCAGCAGCATATCCTATTAGGCATATAAGAGTGTCCATAAATAAAGTCTTCTTGAAATACATACATGCTAATTTGTCTCCAGATGGTCTATGGCTGCTTTCATGCTAAAGTAGGAGAGTTAAATGGTTACAACAGAGATCACGTGGCCAACAAATGAAAAATATTTATCCTCTAGCTCTTTACAGAAAAAGTTTGCTGTCCCCTGACTTAGATGATTTATTGGCACCTCCAACTTAATATATTCAAAACCAGATTCCTTAATCCATGCCATAGCCCCAACCCTCAGCGTTGCCGCCTCTCAGGAGACAGTACCTACATGCACACAGTCACTCAGGTCAGAACTGATGCTCAGGTGCCATCAGCCAGGATACCATACATTAAAATGATTGTAAAATGTTGGCTCTACTTCCAAAATACTGCTCAAATCTCAACACTTCTCACTCCTTCCCCAGAACCACTCTCAGTCAGTGTTTCTCAGCCTCCGCACTACCGACCTTTTGGGCTGGATCGTTCTTTGTTGTGGGGACTGTTCTGCAAGTCATGCAATGGTTAGCAGCATCCTTAGTTCTCTACCACTAGGTGCCAGCAGCACCACAAACCCCAGTTGTGAAAACCAAAAATGTCCCCAGAGGGACTTCCCTGGTGGTCCAGTGGCTAAGACTCCATGCTCCCAATGCAGGGGGCCTGGGTTCAACCCCTAGTCAGGGAACTAAGATCCCATATGCCACAACTAAGACCTGGTGCAGCCAAATACATTCATTGAATGAATAAAAAGAATTTAAAAAAATCATGTCCCCAGATACTGACAAATGTTCCCTGGGGGGCAAAATCGCCCTACGTTAAGAAGCACGAGTCTAGGCTAGACCACCCAAACATCACCTCCCACTTGCACTGTTCTAGTAACCCTGGTTTCCCTGCCTCTAGTCTTAGTCTCTTGACTACGTGTTCTACATTGACAGAGTGATCTGTTAAAATGATGTCATCTCATGTTAGCTCCCTGGTCAGAATCTCCTAATGGCTTCCCAATATACTTTGAACAAAATTCATTTGAGTAGAACTAAAACCCCCTACTGCATCTCAAGGTCCTCCCTGAGCTGGCCTCTGCGACAGCTCTGGCCTCATTTCTCACTTGAGTCTCTTACTTGTTCTGCTCCAGTCACGCTGGCCCCTTGGCTTTTCCTAGAAAATGCTGAGCCGCTGCCACCCGTGGTCTTTTCTCTTGCCATGCCCTCTGCTAGCACGTTCTTCCCTCAAACACGTGCATGGTTCACCCTCTCATCTCACTTTGGTCACTGCTTAGCTGTCACCTTCTTTGCTCTCCCATGAAATAGCATGATTACTCTCGATCCACCTAGCTGGCTTAGTTTCATGTCACAGCATTTCTGACTGACATCATATACCCATTTATTTGCTATCTCTCCTTCATTAGACTGTAAGTTCTGTAGCAGTAGAGACTTTGTACATTTTGGTTATTTTAGAATTCCCAGTGTCAAGAACAGTTACTGGCAAATAGCAAGCACCCAAATAAATATTTATTAAATATATGAATCAATCAATCAGTGAGATTTTCAGATCAGCCCACCACACTATAGGAAGGGGATTGTGTAGTTCAATCTAGAGCAAACAAAATATATTTCTGCAAGAGCTGATCTCTGACAGGGACTGGTTAGGAGCCTTGCTAGAATGCTGAAATGTTGGGTATTTGAGCATATCCCTCAGGGACCTATAAGGTTCCCTTAAGCCTCCCAGAGGGAAAAGGAGATTGGGTTCACAGGCTCATGGAATACTGGGAAATGCCAACGAAAGAGCTAAAACTGCTATTTCAGTCTGAGAAGAGAGGGTTGGACAGCTAGCATAAGACTTACTTGAGGTGGAACAGGAGCAAAGGACATGTTCTGAGCAAAAGATGGTTTTCAGCACTATAGTGACCTGGTCCCTAGAGCAACTTTTCAAGGTATTTCAATGGAGATGGTTAAGTTTAGTCTCAGTGGAGTTGAAAAAGTTTTTAACTGCTGGTGTAAAGGGAAAACATGACTGTCACCTCTGAGAGAAGGCAGCAGGAAGCCTGCACAAGAGATGAGGGACAGGCAAGGAACCAGTGACCCTCAGAGAATGGCTTTAAAATAAGCAGCCAGAGTAACAGACACCAGCATGGGGACCAGGAGCTAAGGCAGCACCCACTGAACTCACAGGAAACAGCAGCACCTGAGGACTGATGCCCACCACGGATGCCTTGAGAAAGATATTTCTAAGGCCCTGGGCATTCAGGAAACACTGCTAGGCAAGCAAACATTCACCACTCCCTCAAACTGGCCAAGGCAGGGGAGTCCTGGAGAAATTTGCAACTGAGAAACTAGAAACCCAAATTATGCTTGGCGAAGCCACTTGTCTTCAGTGGATGACACTTGCCAAACTTCAGCTCTGTTATTTGAGCTGTAGTTTGTGGTCTTCTGGTCATTCCGAGTATATATGGATCCTTGAGGCTACTGTGATCAAAGAGAAGATCCATTTATGGATGTGGTGTGGCTCCATGACCCTGCCCCTCCCCTAAATCACATCCACGGTGGGCCAAGGGCCCCTGCCCCTGAGAGACTGCCTGGGTCCCTCCCCACGAAAGTGCTACCTCTTCCTACAGTTTGAGGCCATCACGGCTGACTTGGCTGAGCTGCCCTCCCAGGGCTAGAGGCAGACCTTACAACTATGTTAGGACAGCCTTTTAGCAAGATATTCAAGATATTCTTTTAGCAAGAATATCCACTGGGAATTCTAAAGTGTGGTGCCACATAAGTAATAGCTAACAGTTATTGAGTACCTACTGTATGCCAGGCCTTTGCTACCTGCTTTATATGTGCTGGTTCTCAGTTGCTAAGTTGTGTCTGACTCTTCGTGACCTCGTGGACTATAGGCTGCCAGGCTCTTGGGAAGATCCCCTGAAGGAAGAAATGGCAACCCACTCCAGTATTCTTGCCTGAAAAATCCCATGGACCTGCTTTATACATGTTATGTCATTTAATCCAAATCATTCCTGGGGGGTGGGTATTACTGTTATTTTGCTTTTTATTTTAGAGATGAGGGAGTCAGGATGCAGAGAGCTCAGATAAGTTTCCAGAGCTTTCATAGTAGCGATGAGGGTGACGTCTTAATCACTGTCCTACATTATCATCTCTGCTTGGAGTGGCTGGTCTGTCTTTCCTAAAAAAGCATCCTGTTTCATGCTTCAGAGTGAAGAAGTAGCTCAGAAGTTAGGAGAACAGAGATGAGATCTCTGGCTGAAGTTTCAGAAAGGCTGCTGCTGCTGGTGAACTGCAGGTAACAATGCAAGCAGTGCTCAGAAGACATGAAAGTTCCTTGTTGTGAGGAGCTGAGAGAAGTGCCACACAGATGCCCCTTCAAATAAAGGCTTAGTGTCCAGATGTTAGTTCCTTCAAGGTTTTCTTTAGCTGCAGAAAACTGTCTTGGTCAACATCTTCCCAAGCTGGCAACATCCAATAACTGACAGTGACAGGAGGAATCACCATCCAGTCATTTCCGACCATTTATACCCAGTGCAGGACACCTCTAATTGGCTGGAGCCCTGCTATGCCTGAGTTGCAATCTGACTTCTCTTTCTGTACAATCCTCTTCTTTCTGCCTCCCTTCCACGGGTGTGGATCACTCATCACTCCCTTGCACCCCAGCCTCTGTCTGCACATCTGTTTCTTAAGACCCTAACTGTGACACCTATGTCCCGGGGTTGGCAAGCTCCTGGCTGTCCTCCATGGAAGGGCAGATGATCAGAATACACCCTGGTTATCCAGAGACAACTCCTGGTCTTTCTACGGGAAGGGCTAATTCTGCTTCCCAACATTTTCTATACCACAATCTGTAAGAGAGTTTCTATTTGAGCAGCTCATTGAGGGAAATGAAGGAAGTTGCTTGGGGTGACTGGCTCAGAGTCTAATTCATCCTCTAGGCTGAGGTTATCCCTGTAACCTATCCTGTACCCTGGGTGGGATCCAGGCCAAGTCAAAAATCATAGTGCTCTAAGGAGGGTGGCGCATACATATACACTCACTAACTGGGCTTGATTATGTGGCCTAAAGACTTAATTGTAAAAGGCAAATTTCGAAAACTTTTTTATTTTGATTGTGCCACATGGCCTGAACCTGTGACCCCTGCAGTGGAAGCGTGGAGCCTTAACCACTGGACTGCTAGGGAAGTCCAAAACTTTTGATAGAAAAATATCTTTATGACTTCAAGTTAGGGAAGGATTTCTTAAATAAAACATACAAAAGAGCAAACGAAAAGGGAGAAGACTAACTGTACCTTCATAAAAATTGAGAACTTTTGTTTGTCAAAAGACATCATGAAAAACTAAAAAGACAAGCCATAAACTGTGAGAGATATTAGCAACAATATAATAATAATATAGCAAAGCATTCATATTCAGAGTATAGACAAAGAATTCCACAACACAATAAGAAAATGTCAAGCAATTCAGTAGAAAAATGAGCAAAAGACATGAACAGGCATTTCACAGAAATAGAAATAGTCATAAATATATAAAAAGATACTTAACCTTATTAGTAACCAGGAAAATACAAATATGCCTCAACAGGGAAAAATGAACCAGGTACTCATAGCAACATAGATGCATTTTAAAAGCCAAGTGGTAGTGAACAAAGCAAATTACAGAATAAATGTTTGCTTCCGATTGTATAAATATGTGCTTGATTCCATTTCCAAAACCAGGAAAAACTAAATGCATAAGGACAAAACTATAAAAAAGAACAAGTAAATAGTCAACATAACATTCAGGATATATTGTGGAGGAAGCAGGAAGCGCATGGAGGGTCATTAAAGACACTGATAACGTTCTGTTTCAGAGTTGGCAGCTCCCTAGCCATATACAGTTTATCACCTTCTTTTATACGGCCTATGAACTGAGATATTTGTGCATTGTTTTTAGATGGTGTTGAACATTTTTTTAACAATATTTTGTGACATTTGAGAATTATATGAGATTCAAAATTTCAGGGTCCATAAAGAAAGCTTTACTGGAACAGAGCCACACAAGCCTGTTTGTTTCCAGATGGTCCATCTCTATCTCTTTTTACCCTCCCCTCCCACCGTACACAGCCAACTGGAATATAATTTTCCATGAGTTTCTCCTGTTTCTGCATGTCTTATGAACAGAGGCACTCACTGCTGTTGTTCTGGACTATCTGTTCAGGAATATTTGCATAATGAACAGGCTAAGAAGATACGGATAGTGTTTCCCTCCGGAGCAAGGCAGGCGCCCATTATAAATCTTTCAAGTTCTCTAATCTCAGGGTTCCTTTTTGGTGATACAACCCACTGTGCAAGCAGGTACCATCTGGCGCTCTCTACATCACCCTGTGCAAATTGGGGCTCAGAGAACCAGGACAAGAAAATGCTGATCCTTGGGCTATAGCTATTTGTGTGAGTAATAAACTCTCCTTTGTTTCTGACAGGAGTTTTGGGTCTTTCACCAGCATCCATATCACACCATTCACAGTTCTTGACACCCCTGCCTCCCATTTTACAGATGAGAAATCTAAAATCCAGAGAAGGGAAGGGACTAGCCTAAGGTCACTGTACTGAAGAGTAGCAGCGCTAACAAGCGGTTTCATATTTCCCTGACACCCAGCCCAGTGCTCACTCCTCGCCTCCAGGCAGTATTTCAGGACCCCTGCAGGCCTCCAAAGGACATTAGAACTCTCCCCTTCTTCCCTTGGGCCTTACCTTTCACGTTGCATTTGAAGGTTTGACTGACCACTCCAGTATTATTTGCCTTCTCTGCTGGCCATTGATACACGTAGATTGTGGTTCTGGAAGACCCGGCATCAAGTACAATTCCATACTGAATAAAAGGGGGGACGGAGAGTTAATTACAGGCTCAGCCTCTCTGAGGACCCCTTTTCCCAGAGAACCACTGAGAACCCTGAGTCATCCCAAGAGTTTAACCCACACCGCTTCCTTTATATAGAACCTGACCAAGAAGAAAAAACTATTTTCTCCAAACCAACTTTGTTTCTGTAGACTGGAGGGAGGGGTGGGGTGGAGGTGGGTCAGGTGTTCTAGGCCACAGTTCTCAGCCTTGGTTCACAGTGGAATCACTTAGGGAGCTTATGAAGCTCCCAATGCCAAGGCTACACCCGAGACTCATTAAATCAGAATCTCTATCAATCGACCCAGGCACAAACAGTTGTTAAAGCTCCTGTGGTGATTCCAGTATGCAGCCAAGGTTAAAGATGAGTACCCCAAGGATTGTGCATGCAAAGACAATCTCCTGATTTCTCTTCATCCAGATTCTGCAGGGTGGAGGTGGGGGAGGTCAGAAGCCACCTGGGTCTCAGGAGGAAAATGAATAGTCAGTCACCTGCTACCGTTTCTTCTCCAAACTTCCAGGACTATCTGCCTGGGAGTAAGCAATCAATAGGAAACCACAGTAGGAAGTACTTAAGGAGGATAAAAACCAAAATATGAAAGATTGTTGATATATCATCTCACTTTGGTGACTCATGTGTGAAGAGTGGACAGGAGGGTAGTGCCAGCCATCTCACCCAGCTTGAGGCAGTTACCAGAGAGCTTTGCTTGAAGGTGTGGCCCAGCCTAGGCCCTGGACCAGGCCTGCCCAGGACAGAGCATGCAGTAGCAGCCAAGGGGCACAGGAATGAGTTATGCTGACCTAGGTCAGTATCTGGTTGGGCTGGAGTCAGCCCGGGGCATCAGAGGCTTCTGGGTGGCAGCTTTTCCCCAATTCCTCTGCCACTGAGTTAGCCTAGCCTGTCTCAGAGAGGAAGATGACGTTGGGTTCTGGAGGCAGGTCAAATCGGATGGATTCCTACTTTTCTGATATTGTGTAAGAGAACTAACCTCTCTGGATTCCATCATCTTCAGACAACTTCCTTTTGGAAGTAAATAGGAGACCATCTGCCTGATGCTTACTGGCTGTTCAGTAAATACAGGCTACACAGAAAAACCAGTAAGCAAAATAAATAAAATTACAAAGCAAGAAAAAGAGGAAAGAAAAGTGAATAACACTCCTCAAACCCAACCACTGTATTAACACCTTGTTATGTATCTTTTCCAGTGGTCTTCTGTGCATACAACTACATATATACCTATGTTTCATATGTTTTTAAATCAACACAGGATTATACTACACAGAAGCTTCTCCATTGCTCTTTTCTTACTAAAAAAGTATATCAAGAACATCTCTCCCTATCAGTAAAAATACTGACATCATGATTTTTAAGACATTCATCACATTGACTGTGAGATGTATAGTAATTCATTTAACCAATCCCCGATTCTAAACTTTCTGCCATGAACACTTGCTTCATCTGAAATGCATGCATGCTAAGTCGCTTCAGTCCTGTCCGACTCTGTGCGACCCCATGGACAGCAACCTACCAGGCTCCTCCGTCCGTAGGATTCTCCAGGCAAGAATGCTGGAGTGGGGTGCCACTTTCTTCTCCTCATTTGAAATAGGAAGAAATAAAAGTCTTACTCTAGCTTCTCCATTCTATTAAGATTTAGAACACCCTGTGTACACTGGTGTTTGAACTTGAACAGCCTCTTCAACTTGGCTCTTCAGCCTGATGAGGCGTGTTGCTTGGGATCCTGACATGACACCCCTCTATGGCGAACAAGGGAGGCATTGTTCACAATCTGTTCCAGGCAGAGGCTCCCCATGAGATTAAAGCACAGGTTGAAGCTGAAGGAAATCAGGCACGCCAGAGGTCTGAGCCTCCGTGTCAGTGCTTTCTTTCCTTCCCTCTGCTGCCACCCTGCTCACTACCCCACCACTGGCCCCTCTAGGCCAGGTACTGATAAGAGGAGAGCGAACATAAGAAGGCAACCACTCCAGAGGATGCCATACTGTCTATCCCCAAATCTTCTTTATTCCAACCCTTCATGAAGAACACTTAGGGTTCCTGGGCCAAGATCAGAAAGAAAGAAGAATGTCCATTTTCATTTGTAACTCCAGAAAAATGGGATTTAGTTTTCACCACAGTGGGTGCATCCAGAGACTTTGCTCTGAAATTTGCAGGAGAAATGGCGGCCCCTTGGGTACCTGCTGATGTACTGACAGGGGCAGCCTTGCAGCCCAGGGCTACTACTCACACGATCCACCCCCACCCCATTATCTTTCACTGGCATTTTCAAAAGTGGAAAAATTGGTCTTTAACCAGTTTTCAGAGTTCATTTGCCTAGATCAGTGCAACTCAGTGTGGTTCCATGGAGGAAGGTGTAAGAGGAGAATGAATTTCATTCAGTTCAACGAAGTGGGTGATGTTTGGGTGAAAAGCAGCAAGTCACCCTCTGTTTAATGCACTGTCAGAAAAAAAAACATGGCCTGATGCAGAACTGAAGACACACTCAGTGGGTCAACCGAAAAGAAACAGTCTTCCATATTAACCCATGGTCATGGACTGTGTGACCTTCTAGGAAAAGCAAAAGCAAAGATCCCGTGATCAGCTTTCTTAGATGTGTTTATCATCATCATCATCATCATCATCATTATTGTTACTATAATAATAAGAATAGGGATAGTAATAAACATTTGCTGAACACTTATAATATGCCAGGCATTGCGGAAAGGGCCTTAGTGTCGCATTTATAAGGCAGGTGTTATCATCATCCCCACTTGACAGATGGGAAAACTGAGGCTCGCAGAGGTAAATAATTAGCCAAGGTCACAGACTTGGGATCAAGCTAGGGGTCTGACTCTCAAACCTGTACTCATAGCCCCTGTACTTTCACTGAGTTACAAGAAAAACAAGTCTTTTTTAAAATGTATTTTTAATTGAAGGATAATTGCTTTACAATATTGTATTGGTTTCTGCCATACATCAGCATGAATCACCCATAGGTATATATATGTATATATATGTCCTATCCCTCTTGAACCTCTGTCCCACCTCCCACCCTATCCCACCTCTCTAGGTTGTCACAGAGCCCCAGTTTGAATTCCCTGAGTCATACAGCAAATTCCCACTGGCTATCTGTTTTACATATGGTAATGTATATGTTTCCACGCTATTCTCTCCATTTGTCCCGCCCTCTCCTTCCCACTCTGTGTTCACAAATCTGTTCTCTATGTCTGTGTCTCCATTGCTGCCCTGCAAATAGGTTCATCAGTACCATCTTTCTAGATTCCATATAGATGCATTAATATATGATATTTGTTGAAGAAAAACAAGTCTTAACAGGGTGACTGATTAGTAAGAAGGTGCCTGGTATGGTATGGCAGACTTTGTTCAGACAAAAGACCCTTGAAAGCTAACTCTTAATTAAGTGGTGTGCAGATCTGGGTGGAGAGGAGAATGACCAATGTGAATAAGGAGCCAGGGCTTTCTAGAAAGGAAGAAACCAATTACCCAACTCTCGTTTTCCAAGAGGTAAACCAGGGTGGCCACAGGGCACCTGATACCCAGGCTGATGACAGAGAATGGATGAGAGTTAGAAGGAAATGGTTTTAACACAGCCTGGTCCAGTTGTTGTGCTTTGGAGAGTTGTGTGACCCAACCTGGGCTCTAATGTGACCTGAGCAGGTCATGGCAGAAAAGCAGGGTCCCTGAAACCTGGGACTCGGCATGCCCTTCTTCAACAGTGACACCATGTGAGTGCAAGTGGCAGTGGCAATGGCACTGGGATATTGATCAGATGGGATTGAGAGGCTTCAGGGCTTCTAAGCAACTGTGATGGGGTTGGGAGGGTAAAACCTCAAGAGGAAGATATCAGACTTACTGATAATAAAGCGGCAGGGTAGGTGAAGAACAAAGGCAATGTCGTCATGTTTACTCTTCAAGCTGATAGAGCAGGTCAAAGCAGTAACAATGATAAAGGGACTGGGGATATTTCCATCATTGCCTAAGTTTTAATAGTTCCACTGTATGAGATCAGTCCTGAGTCTTCAATGGAAGGACTGATGTTGAAGCTGAAACTCCAATCCTTTGGCCACCTGATGTGAAGAGCTGACTCATTTGAAAAGACCCTAATGCTTGGCAAGATTGAGGGCAGGAGGAGAAGGGGATGATAGAGGATGAGATGGTTGGATGGCATCACCAACTCAATGGACATGAGTTTGGGTAAACTCTGGGAGTTGGTGATGGACAGGGAGGCCTGGCATGCTGCAGTCCATGGGGTCGCAAAGAGTCGGACATGACTGAGTGACTGAACTGAACTGAACTGAACACTCAACGAGGTCAGGTGGGCCAACATTGGATTTAATAGCCAGATATCTTGACCTCTCTTGTGGGTCTTGAGGAACATTCCAGGGCCTGCTATATAGGCAGACCACCATGGAGCTGGCCCCTGAGAACCACCAGCTGCACACAAAGGCAAGATAAGGCAAGGTATGAAAACACAGACAATGAAAAATTTATATATTTTTTTCATTTTTTTTTATATTCACTGCCTCCACCTCCACACTGCCCTTCCCACCCCCAGCACACATTGCACAGCGGAAGGACAGGTCTCTGTACAGCCTGAGAAAAGCTGCATGCAAAGGGCCCCCTTCCAAGCTGCCATTCCACTCCACTTCAGCTGGCCCACAGCATCTGTCTCTTCTCACACCTAACTCTCTCAGTGAAACAGGATGAGCCCCTGAGCCAATATTCCGATGTCATACAACTCATTCTCCTACAGCTGGGGCTAAAGAAATTAAAAATCCCCTCTCTGAACTGTGTCTGCTAATAAGAATATACATACTGAACCCTCCAAACTCTTGCCTGAGGCCATTGTTCTCTGCTTTTTTCTTCCTTCTATGCCAATTATGTTACTTCTAATCTGTGTAATCGCAGGAAGCTATTTGCCCTTTCTGTTCCTCTGTTTTCTCGTTTTCAAAATGGGGATGAAAATAGTCTCCCTACGGGGTGACAGTCACTGAAGATTCCCCGCCCACAAGCTCTCAGACCTCACCCCTGTAATGTCCAGTTATGCACTTTCTACCTGCCTGAAGGCTGTCTCCATTGGCCCAGCCTACCTGAGCTCACGATATGCCAGAAATACTAGACAGCTTATGTCCCCCAGGGAGCAGCCCTCAACCGATGACTAATGGAAGCTGGTGTGTAAATACGCCCTGGACTGAAATGACTGGGAAGCAGGTGTTCTGTATGCCCATGACAGATTTCATCCCTGAGGTGAGTTCTGCACTGGCTCCCAGGACAGTCTCAGCTGCCCACAGTGGTAACCCGCTGGGTATCAGCCCCTCCATTGACTGCCTTCCCTTCTGTCTCACTTCCATCCCCCACAGTGCTTCCTGGGGTCACCCCCAGATGACTGTCTCGCACAGGCATCTTTGACTGGGGAAACCCCTGTGACACAGTGGAACTAAACATGTGCGGTCTCCTTCAGCAGCACCCTCCATGCTGCTCTGGGGCCCACGTTTCTCTACTTAGTTTACTCTCCAGGTCTTCTAATTCCTCCATGTCCCTCCAGCTTGAACTGACCTCTCATCTCCCCAAACAACTGTCTTAACCAGCCTATCCCTCACATTCGAAGGGCCCAAGGGACACTTTTTTATAAAGGAAGACTCCTGCCCTGTCCTGCCCACCCCCACACCTGTCTTCTCATCCGCAGGCAAACCCACAGTGTGAACAGCCTCATGCTGCTGTACGCTGACTGTGGAAGGTAGGCTAGCTCAGACTATAGACCGTGCCCATGCTCTGTCCACTCTCCCTGCAAGCAGCTGCCCCTTTGCCACCCCTCAAGTCAGCGGTGAGGTCTGCTCTCAGGGGAAGGCCCACACAGACCCTGGATTCTGGGGTCCCCGGCATGTTCTAGAAGGGGAAGCATGACTCTTGGTGGGCACATTCCCTTGTCCCATGGAGAAGTGTACCTGGAGTGCAGCTAGAGCTGGTTCCTTTGATTTATGGGGTCTAAGGGCGGTACTGGGCTTCCCAGGTGGTGCTAGTGGTAAAGAACCTGCCTGCCAATGCAGAAGATGTAAGAGGCGGGTTCGATCTCTGGGTTGGGAAGATCCGCTGAAGGAGGAAATGGAACCCCACTCCAGCATTCTTGCCTGGGAAATCCCATGGACAGAGGAGCCTGGCGGGGTATGGCCCACAGGGTTGCAGAGTCAGACGCGACTGAAGCGACTGAGCACACGTGTGCAGGGTGGCTCTAGGGTCCAAGAATGGTTACTTGCCCCCCAAGTTGCTCCTGCAATTCAGCGCCTTCCTGTCTCTGCCTGTCCTCCCCTCCTCCCCTCCTGTGCGAAGGAGGACATGTTTTCCTGTCAGCGGCCAGTATCTCCTCCTGGGCTCCCTGTTCAGAACTTAGGATCAAGGAACAGTTGGAAGTAAATGAAGAGAGCCATGGCGGTGGGCAAAGGAATGTCCAGGTTTCAGTTCTGGTCCCACCATCCACTGAGCAAACCTGTGTTTCCTCACTTGCAAAATGGTGGTGACAGGGCTTGTCCATCTTCCATAGTTGGCACAAGATTTCAGTGAGATAATTCAGGGAAAAATGCTCACTCAACTGACTGGCAATTTACAAAGAGTAAGGAGATGGTATTTCCTCTAGTTGCACTCCTGGTTTTATACAGTTTATAGAAGAAGTCAGTGCCTGAAGCTTGGGAAAACAGCTTCTCTAGGCCTTAGCTAATATCTTTGGACAGCCAGATAATTTGTTTTCCTCTCACCACTGGACAGCTGCGTGAGGCTTTTATTTTTCTTTTTTATTCATGTTATTCACGGGAGGCTGAGATTCTTAAGTAAAATATAAAAGAACAAAATTCCATTATCTAGAAAAGATTTTAGGAAATTCTTCGGCAGTCTAGTGGTTAGGACTCGGCATTCTTATTGCTGGGGCCCTGGGTTGGATCCCTAGTTGGGGAATTAAGATCCCACAAGCTTTTTTTGCAGCCAGAAAAAATTTAATTAATTAATTTAAAGGCAGACAGAAAGAAAGAAAGAAACAGATTTTCCTCTACTCCTTTAGCAAAGTGAACTCGGGATGATAGATCAAACTCACCCACAGAGTCAAGGCAAAATGGTTCTTTTTATCTTTTAAAAACCTCTGTATCAAATATATCCTATGAACAGTCCCTAACAGCAGGAAGATATAGAAAAGACCCAAGGTCAAAGATAAATACTAAATGAGATTCAAATAACATGGTTCCTATGGCCCTCCATCTAAGAGTGGTTTTCATAGCTTTAATGAGTCATAAGAAGACGAAAAGAAGATATGCAATAGAGACTATAAATGGTTCTCAAAACCTAAAATATGTACTGTCTGGCTCTTTATGGAGGAAGTTTGCTGACTCCTACCCAAAATAATTGAAGGACTTGCTGATTCTCCTCACCTTTCACTTGACAGTCCCTCAGGGGATCACTTCCTGTCACCCTTAGAGCCAAGGCAGAGGGCTACGGACAGTTCTGTCTACCAGAGTCCATCCATTGGGGGATGGTTTTATTAAGGGCTGAGAGACGTCTCTGGAACTTAGCATAAGGTCCTGAGTAGTTTCGGTGGGGGAGGAATCAGAGGGATCATGGCCTACTTCTAGACTCAAGAGGGGTCACACAGCACAGATCAAGGAGACTTTTCAGGTCCTTGATTTTGTTTACCCAGGCTAGGCCAGACGAAGAGCCTGGGTCTCCTGGTCTCTGCTCGTGAGCAGAGTTGTGTCATCTGGGGAGACTGACAAGCTGGTAAATCTTTGGTAGCCATCCATAATTCTTGGCAACAAAGTCTGGCTTTGGTTCCAACAGTCAGGAGTCAGAGCAAGACCACATCATCCTAGGAGAAGGTGTCACCACTATCAATCTGTCACCTCAAACACCACAAACCAAGCATGTCCAGTCTTTCTCCTTGGGTCTTACTCCACCTTTCCCTGGCTCCAGCTGGAGGTGAGGAAGGGCAAGAATTTTCTTCTCTTCTACCTCATAGCTTGTGAGTCATTGATGTCAGAGCCCATTTTTTCCCTTCAGTGCCAACCCCTTCACACCTACCTTTGGTCCTGGAAAGAGGACCTCTTTCTGGTGTGTCTGGATGAGTGTGATAGCCATAAGTACCACAATGCTCAAAAACAAGACCACCAGGGCGATGATGGCTGGGGTTCGGGACAGGACCTTGAGGCCTAAAATGAGGAAACCCAGAAGACACATGAGGGGGAATCAGGAACAGGGCCCTGGCCTTCTTCGTAAAATCTGTGAATTGGGTGCTTAGCTGCATGCATAAGTCACTTCCTCTGGCTTTAGTGAGACCCAAACATTTAGAACTACAACTGGGCTCAAATACCCATTTGAGTATCTTTCCACCAAAGAGTGGACTAAAACAGTGTTTGCAAGGAGGGTGTGCATAGTCTAGCTCTCTGATATTTCCCAAAGTGTGTTATGCATATTACTGGTTGTCCCTGAGATGATTTCCAATAACATTTATTTCAATGTATATTTGAAAATTGTGAGTTTTCTATTAAAGCAGATGATATAATATTTCATTTAAAAATAATCTCAGAAAAAACAAAACAAAACAAAAATAATCTCAGATAAATAAGAAGAAATTCCTATTGTATTTCAGATATAATCAATGATTATAAAGTTTAGTACATGGTGACATTGTCAAGAAAATGGTAATGTGTCTGAATTCCTAAGGTGTGTGGGTGCCCAGTAAGAATTCAACCTCAGTCATTTTCCCTGTGTCTATAGTAAAGACATAGACATCTTTACAAATGAAGAGTAACTAGACCCCAATCCACATGTTCCCTCCCAAAAGGGTCATGTAATCTCTGGAATTTATATTTTAATCATAACATGTAAATGCAAAAGAAAAAAAAATGTAGCATATGAATTGTCTTCAACTAAATATATAGCCTCTAAGTAAAGATAATATGCATTATATGATAATATATAATGTATCATAATGGACTATTTCTGCTTATTGAATTTAAGCTAATATTTCTTAACCAGATGATTATGAGCAAATATTTACTTGGGTCTTAACATACCAGTAAGGGCTAATGAAAATTTCATAAATAAAGTAGCAAATATATTTATTTTTAAAAAAAAAGATAAGGAAAGAAAGTTTCTGAAATGATTCCATTTATGTTAAGCTCTAAAACAGGTGGGTGATAGAAATCAGAACAGTGATTGCACAGGGGTTTGGGGCAGGCATTTTCTAGGGAAATGAAAATGCTCTTATATCTAAATAGGATTGTGGGGTATATGAGTTTGAGCATTTTCAAAATTTATCAAACTTTCCAAAGTCCTTTGGAAAAAAACTGAAAATCACAGCAAACTAGCTCCTTTAGATACCATTTCCCTTAAAAAATATTCTCATAAATTGTCCATTTTCTAAAAACGTAATCCTTCCAGAAGGCGAGAATACCAAATTTAGGGACACAACCTAAGATCTACCCATTTTGCTATATATGAAAGAAGTGAAATTCTCTCAGTCGTGTCAGACCCAGGTCTCCCACATTGCAGGCAGATTCTTTACCGTCTGAGCCACAAGGGAAGCCCAAGAATACTGGTGTGGGTAACCTATCCCTTTTCCAAGGGATCTTCCTGACCCAGGAATTGAACATGGGTCTCCTGCATTTACCAGTGTAAAGAATCCACCTGCAATGTAGGAGACCCGAGTTTGATTCCTGGGTCGCAAGCTCACCTGGAGAAGGAAATGGCAACCCATTCCAGTATTCTTTCCTGGGAAATCTCATGGACAGAGGAGCCTGGTGGACAACAGTCTATGTGGTTGCAAAGAGTAGGGCATGACTGAGTGACTAAACCACCACCACCACCACCTATCACTATATAGAACTTATACCTGATTAAAAAAAATGTAAGTAAAATATTGACTAAATAATAGTCTTGGTAGAACTACTATTGGAGAAGGCAATGGCAACCCACTCCAGTACTCTTGCCTGGAAAATCTCATGGATGGAGGAGCCTGGTAGGCTGCAGTCCAAGGGGTCGCAAAGTCAGACATGACTGAGCGACTTCACTTTCCCTTTCATGCATTAGAGAAGGAAATGGCAACCCTCTCCAGTGTTCTTGCCTGGAGAATCCCAGGGACGGCGGAACCTGGTGGGCTGCCGTCTGTGGGGTCACACAGAGTCGGACATGACTGAAGCGACTTAGCAGCAGCAGCAGCAGTATTATTATAGCATAAACTTAAGTGGTGACACTCATATGGCTGAACCATGATAAACACTAGCATAACAGGAAGATCACTGAATCCAGAGAATCCAAATATGTCTCACCAATTGAGTATTTAAATTAATTAAAAGTAAATAAAATTTAAAAATTCAGTTCCTCAGTTGCACTAGCCACTTTCTAAGTGTTCAATAATCAAAAGTGGCTACCATATTGGACAGTGTAATTACAGAACATTTCTACCATCACAGAAAGTTCTATTGAACAGCAATGGGGTAGAACCTGTCCTATTCTGGAACATCTACTTTTAGATCATCATAAGCTATTCTTTACTACTACATTATTTCTAGGAGATATTTTCTTGGAAGGAAAAAAAGAGCATGTATTTACTACCATATAGAGTTAGATTCAACCTCAATATCCAGTCACATCACAGTGCTCATTACTTGGGGAGGTCAGTCATGTGCAGTGGGTCTCAATATCTCAGAAGAGCCAACTCTTAACTACCTCACCTGATTCCCCTGCAGTATAAATACTGCCACAGACACATCCTGATGTCCAAGATGCCTTAATTCTTCTACCTTGTCACTGGGAGTGAACTGGAGGGGAATTTGTCAGCATGTATCAAAATTGCAAGTGTGTATACCATCTGCCTCACAATCCTACTTCTGGGAATCTATTCCACAGAACTGGTCCCAAGTGTGTTAAATGACTTGTACACCAAGTTACTCACTGCGGAATCGTTTGTCATAGCACCTGGAGGGAGGCCAGCCACTGTGGAGTTAACCTTCGGAGCTTCTGAAGGGGTCTTGGCTCACTTTTCTGTGATTCCAGATCAAAGGATATGACCCAGACAGAAACCGGTTTATCCACAGAGGCAAATTTTTGCATCAACTGTTAAACAGTGCATATGCCAGGTCAGTTATATACAAGACAAGGTAGAAGTTTAATCTGCCAAGTTAAACTTGTCCTTTGGAAGGAATGTAACAAGTTAGTCTGCATGTGTGATGTTACAGTATATGTGTTAAACTATCAAAGTGTTTTGAATACCAATTCAGGGGCACCACTAAAGAACATCTGTCCATGGGGCGGAACTGGGGGTGATACGTAAGCAGTCTCCTGACCACAGCCACGAGCCTAGCCTCCTAAGTCCTGTGCGCTTCAGCAGTTTTCAGGTAAAAAGCTGTGATTACTTTAAGCAAACCCTTGCTCCAGCAGAAAAGCCTATCGTAAACCAAAATGGACTAGACCAGGTCTCATTCATTTAGGGAACTGCAGCCTAGAGCTGTGCTGTCATTAGGGCTGGACAAACACTGTAATTACCAGGTGCCTCCCAAGAGTGGAGAGGCCAGACTCTTCTAGGCTTCCACACGGAGCAACTGCAAAATGTGCTCCAGAGGCAGGCGGGCAGGACAAGCTCAGAAGTGTGTGTGTATGTGCGTGTGCGTGTGTGTGCGCGAATTCTACCCATGTGCCTGCAGTAAAAGGTGGTAACAACGCTGACCATGGGGGGGGGGGCGGAGGGGAGGGAAGAAGGGGAAGGGATGCTGTAGGCGCCAGGCCAGCAGCAACTTGGATGGAAAGAGAGGCAAGCTCCAAGTACTTTACAGTTCATCACAAAATATTCTAAAGCAGACCTTACACACAGCTGGGTAAGGGAAACCACAAGGGCCAAATTAATGGATTATGCAAACCGGAAAAACCATTTAAGCGAAACAAGCATGCTAGTCCTGGTTTTGTGTCGCTTTGACGAAAAGAATTACTTTTATCTATGGAATGCCGGTGGTGAAAGCCCGGTGACCACTGTTTCCCACCAAAGAAGTTAAACCGTCATTTGCTGGGGACGCGGATGAAAGAGCCTGTGGGCTGAAGCTGGGATTCTTGGGTGATGTGACAAAATCATACTCGCTGCCTGCTGAGTGATACTGACCTGCTTGCTCACAAGGTTGGCGGGTCAGCACCGTGAACATCTCTCCTTCCAGCTGCAGGTGAGAGAACATAGTATGACAGCGCGAACTTGGTCCCTGACTTAAGTTCCAAAAACTTGCACCGCGTTAAAACACAAACCCACTTCATTTCTTCCAAAGGAAAGCCTTCTGGCGGCCAGATGAACCTAGAACTTCCCAGGCTGACCCAAAGCTGGGCTCATGTTCTAGAATCATCTCTCGCCAACCCTCATCTCCCCCCATGCAAAAAGGAAGAACGGACTTGCTGAAAATTTAAATTCAAAAAATTTTCGAAGAAGTCAAGCTTCTCCTGCAGATTTTCCCACCGGTACACACCTCCTGGGGCAGAACAAATCTTCAACCTATTGTCAACATTCACAGTCTGAGGCAGGGCTGTTTTTCAAAGCACGCCAGCAAGGGAGGTTTCTTTGTGTGTTCGCGGCTTGCGAGCCCGTGGTCGCCCTTTCAACATCCAGGACGAGTATCTGTCGCTGTTGGCTGGCGACCATTGCAAGAGGATGTCGGCCCCCGGCATCCAGCGCCCCAGGATCTAGGAGGCCCCACTCTGGACTGAATCCCCAGAGTCAAGGCGTCCAACCTCCCGGCGCTCCTTTGGACCCGAAGAAGCTCTCGGTTTAGGACGCGTCCACCTCTCCGGGGGCCGCATGGATCACCTCCCCACGGCCCGAGGACGTGGGGCTCGCGTAGTTCTGTCCCTCCCTCCGGCCCCCTGAGGAATTCGATTCTGTTTCCTTCCCTCCCAGATTTCAGCCCCACGAAGCTTCCCACTCCTTCTGCAGCGGCTCAGACACGGGGTCCGCTCCTCACCTGTGCGCAGACGACCAGAGGAAGGCGACTGGCGCTGCCGCAGTGCCAGCCGGCAGCCAGAGCGCCAGGGGCTCCTGCGGAGGCGGGGCGGGGCGGGGCTTCCGTGTCCTGGGCCCGCCCCCTGGTCCTGGCCGAGCACCTCTTCACCTTCCCTCTTCTAGTTCACCATCATGCGGAGTGGGGGCGGGGTGGTTTGGGAGCCGCAGCGGGGCCTTGGCTCTTCATTAGCGATCCCGCCCGGGCCTACCTGGGGAAAGTGGGGCGGGGGTGATGTCTTCTACCTGCTGCCCTCTTTGATGTCAAGGCCAAGAGTCTTTTGACTTATCTGTTAGTTTCCTCCACTGTTACCCCAAGCCTCAGTGGAGGGGAAGTGGGGTCAGGGCAGGGCAGAGACTAGGCGCTCTGTGGGTGTGCTCCATCTTTCCGTGACGTCGAGGACACCTGTAAACACCTGTATTGGTGAGGGTGAGACACGTAAGCAAACTGGTCCCTGGGTCACTTGGACCAGGAGAGCAAAGTAATACAGAGTCCTTCCCTCTCAGATAGTTTAGCAGAACTGCCTTCACTATGCCCAGGGACATTCTCACTAGTTACTGAGCAATGCTCTCCCTCACTGCATTTTATAGGACACAATTCAGTCCAAGCACTTCTTGGAAGAGGCCATAGGAAAAATGACAAAAATGCAGCCATTCACATGCGCCAGGAGTCTGTTTTTAATGCACCAGCAGGTAGCCTTGTGGCCCCTCTGAGTGACCCCCAAGGACTCTTGGAATGATCCCAGCAAGATGCATAAGCAGGCTTCTGTTGAATCATCCCTCTTTGTGGCTCCTGAATTTTTGAAAGGAATTGCTGAGACCTCAACGATGTCCTTGGGAGCTAGGTCCTGTGCACCACTAGTTTTCTGTCCTGTGCAGTTAGGGCCAAACACTTCACGAGACAAAAGGGCCTTCAGAGAACAGTACCCCTCTTTTTTGAGACCTTTGAGCCCAGAGAGTCCCAAGCTGGATGTGTGTATGTGGGTGCACACACACACACAAACATGCAAGGGCACCAGTCATTCACCCTAAGTCTGATGGACATGGACTGTTGAACAGGATTTGTACAGAGTCTAGAGTAGGGCATTCAGTAAATACTTGCTGAATTCCAAGGCTTCTTTTCATTGAAAGCTGTGCGTCAATTAAACACAAGGCTTAGGACTGAAAAATGAAGGACTCTCTGCACCCAGGGGGTCATAAACCCACAAACAGCTGCTGACGCTGCACCTAGACCTGGGGTCAACACTGGCTCAAAGGGATGAGTAACTGACCTTAACATCCCCTAGGGTTTCCCAGCAACTGAGAAGAGTTTCCTGGGCCTAAAACTTTGATATCTTTAAATTAGACTTTTTAAACCGAGCAATAGCAAGGCTAAAACTATCTGTGAATGACTATCGTCAAAAAAGAGCACAAAAACAAATGTTGGTGAGGATGTGGAGAAAGGGGAACCCTCATACATTGTTGATAGGAATGTAAACTGGTGCAGCTACCGTGGAAAAGAGTATGGGGGTTCTTCAAAAAAAACTAAAAGCCACCAAAAGATCCAGCAGTTCCCCTAAGTTGGAAAAGATACATCCACTCCAGTGTTCATAGCAGCACTATTTATAATAACCAAGATATGGAAGCTACCTTAGTGTCCATCAGCAGATGAATGGTTAAGGAAACTGTGATGTGTATGTGTGTGTGTATAATATTACCCATAAAAAGAACAAAATTTTGCCATTTGGAACAACATGGTTGGACTTGGAGGGCATTGTGGTTAGTGAAATAAGTCAGAGAGAAACAAAGTACTGTTTGATATCACTTATATATGAAATCTAAAAATACAACAAACTAACGACTATAACAACACCACCAAAAAAGATCTATGATGCTCCATGTTGGAGAAGCTGTTGGGGAAACAGGCCTTTTTGAAGCTTCTGGGATGTGACACTCCCTGGTTTTGTTCCCACCTCCTAGAAGCTCTTTGCTAGTTTGTGCTCTTCTCCCAGGAGTTCCTCAAGTAGTCCTGGGCCCTCTTTTCTCCTCACTCTGTACTCTCTTCCTAGGTAATCTCATCCAGGCCCACAACTTCTCTTCTATTCACAAAAGCCCCTCCAATACATGTCTCCTGCTTAGGATTCCCTCCTTGAGCTGTAGACTTAGAGAACTGGCTGTTTGACTTCTTTGGATGTCTTAAAAGGCATCTCAATTTATGAGGCTTCAAGCTGAATTCCTTATCTTCTCCCACCAGATCATCACCTCCTCCAAAATGTTCTCATTTCAGTGGATGCCACTCCCGCTCATCCACCTGGGCAAGCCAGCAACCTGAGGGTTGTCTTAGATAATCTTTCCCTCATTCCTCATAATCACCCACTAATTACTGTGGATATTAACCTCTTAATTATCTCTGCAATATGTACTCTATCTTCAACACCACCACAGTCTGAACAAGGGTTTCCCAGTCTTTGGCACTATTTGTATTTCAGGCCAGATAATCCTTTGTTGTGGGGGCAGTTCTATGTATCATGATTTAGTAACATCCCTGATCTTCACCCACTAAATGCCAGTGACATCCCTCCACATGTAGTGGAACAACCAAAAATGTCTCCAGACATTGCCAAGTGTTTTCTGAGGGGTAAAATTTCTCAATTTGAGAACCACTGGTCTAAGCTACCATTGTCTCTCTCCTGGATGTGGGCAGTGGTCTCACTTTCTTCCTTTCTGATAATTTTCCCATTGCTACCACCCTCCTCTTTTCAAAAGACAAGTCTCACTGTGTCAGCCCTGTCCTTAACAGACACTTCTGTGCCATCCATTTCTCAACCAATACAGACTCAAATCCTCAATGTAACCCAGGAGGTCCTGCACTGTCTGGTCCCAACCTTCCTTTCTCTGCTTCTTTTAGTCTCATCCTTCTTCTTACTTTATGCCCTGAGGGCATGCCAGCTTTCTTTCAGTTTTTTAAATTTGTTAATTTGGCTGTACTGGGTCTTAGTTGTGGCATATGGGATCTTTAGTTGCAGTGTGTAACCTCTAGTTGTGGCATGTGGAATCTAGTTCCCTGCCCAGGGATTGAACCTGGGCCCCCTGCATTGAGAATGTGGTCTTAGCCATTGGCCCACCAGGGAAGTCTCCAGTTTTGCAAATATATTTCCTCCTGCCGTAGGCCAGTTGCACATAATTTCCTTTGCCTTTGCCTAAGGGACGGGGTAGTGTCTGCCTCTTCTTTTATTTTTCTCTAACTAACTCTGGTTTATACTTTCATTCTCAGCTCAGTCACATCCATCCTTCAGTTACATGCTCCCTCAGTGGGCTTTCCTTTCCTTCAGCTGTGGTTTCATTATGGCAGTTGTGGAGCAAGTGACACCTGTTGCCTCCCACCAGGAGCAGCAGTAACAGGGTGTCAATCCACTGCATGGTTTGCAGGTGTCAGGGTCGCCAAGAAAGAGAGAACTTACACAGCCTCTGGATGGAATAACACTTCCCCCCCATAAAGAGACAGAGCAAGAGCAGCTTCAACACCCAGCATCCATCCCCTGTGGTCAGCAGGTCTCACTCCACAGCCCAGAGTAAGACAGGGAGATGGTGTGTGAACCCCTATTCTGCTGCAGGTGAAGGACACCCCCTCCCCATATGGGTTTGAAATTCAAAAAGTTGGGGACATGCCTGAGGGACAATGAGCCACATGCTCAAGCAGAACAAAAAAGTGCACATCACACCTGGAACAGGGGAAGATGTTCCAAAGCAAAGAAGTATGGCTGGTACAGGCTGTAGGGCTTTTTCTCTCTTTGTAAGGAAGTGTTCCAAGCCCAGGGCAACCCTTCCAGGCAGGAGGCAGGAAGCTGCATGTGACTGCCTTTCCCAACAATGATTTCTGATGAGTCTGTCTCTGCCTACTAGATGGTAAATCCCATGCAAGTAAAAACCATGCTATTTTTACTCACCATGGTATTCTTAGTGTCTACCACAGTCAAGCAGCTAGTAAGTTCTCAACAAATATAAGTCAAGTGGACAGGATGCTGTCTTACAAATGGAGGATATTAACCCTTTGACTATCTTATATGACACATACTTTCCCCCAGTTTTCCATTTAAGACTCAGCAGTTTTACAAGCTACTGCTGTTCTTTCTGACTGCATGTTGCAGCTTGAAGTCTTTGAGTTGAACAAAGCATATCTAATTGGAGATAGTTCATAGTTGCTCCTAGACCAGAAGGACAACTGGATTATCCAAAGGAGTGTTAAACTGATATTTAGGAAACCCGACTTCTTAGTCTCAGCTCTAATTACCAGCAGGTACATGACCCTCAACACATCTCTAGACTTCCTGGATCCTCAGGTTGTTGGTTTTTTGTTTTTTTTACCTGTGAAATGGAGGCCGTAGTTAGCATCTGTCTATGATTCCATTATTTTTGAAAGTTTAAGGCTAGAGATATACATCATTAGTGGATGTGAGTGGTTGGAGTTTGGAGAGAGACTAGAGATGACCAGGAGTAAAGGTCTAATAATGGAGCCTCAGGGTGGAAGCCAAATTGCCAGAGGTCGTGAAGAGTGGTTAAGGAGGAAGTGGAGCAGGTGTGTGTGTGTGCGTGTGTGTGAGCATATGCGCCATGTGACCTTAATTCCTGCTCTCTTCTAAAGCAGTCCTCACCTTCACTGTTTGAACCAAACTTTAAATCCCACTGATTTCATCACCTCATGTTTCTTAATGTCCTTTTGCTGCTCTAATGGATTAAATAAAGCAAAAGAAGCAAACAGTTTTTCTCTGAACTTATGGTATGTAACATTTTTGTGTGGATGATTTAGAGCATATATAATAAACTTCCCTGGTGGCTCAGATGGTAAAGCGTCTGCCTACAATGTGGAAGACCCAGGTTCGATCCCTGGGTTGGGAAGATCCTCTGGAGAAGGAAATGGCAACCCACTCCAGTACTCTTGCCTGGAAAATCCCATGGATGGAGGAGCCTGGTAGGCTACAGTCCATGGGATTGCAAAGAGTCGGACATACATATATATATATATATATATATATATATATATATATATATATAGAGAGAGAGAGAGAGAGAGAGAGAGAGAGAGAGAGAGAGAGAGTTGGAGTTATTGTGAGGAATTGGCTCATGTGGTTATGAGGCTGAGAAGTCCCAGGATCTGCTGTTTTTGACAAGCTAGAAACCCAGGAGAACCAATGCTGTACTTCTAGTCTGGGGCTGAAGGCCTGAGAACCAGGAGAGCTGATGGTGTAATTTCAATGTTTCAGTTTGAGTCCATGCCTGAAGATAGGAGAAGACTAATGTCCCAGCTCTAAGACAGTCAGGCAGAAAGTACACTGTCCCCATCCTGCCAGTATTTGTTTAAGCAGCTGAGCATTTGAAGATCCCAGTCAAGCTAACACATAAAATTAACCATTATGAAATCCAATTGCCTCTTCTTGAATTTTATGATTCTGGTCCCGGATCCAAGACTTGCCCGAGTGGTATCATATAGGACAAGTCATGCTTTGCATTAAGAGTTCTGGGCTAGAAAAACCTCACTCCAACATGTTTTTGTGGAAGACATTCAGGAAGATTGACAAATGTGCTTTGGGACAATGGCTCTAGAATCTCGTTTATAAGGGAGAAAAGCAATTTAGAACCAGATGGGTGAAATTAAAACTTAAGGTCAGTACATGATTCCAGGTGATGTGGAGGCTCAGAAGATGAATAAATCCTTCCCCTGCAGTAGCTCACTGCGAGTCTCCAACCTCCTATAGCTGCTCCAGTGCCAGACCTCACTGAATGCCCCAGCTTTCATGCAACACCTTCTACCCCTTTGACCCTTCTTTCTTTCTAGACTCATAAGCCCACTCAGTGGACCAGCCCAGTATATTCCACCTCACAATTGCCTCCACGCCACTTCCATTTTCCATTCATTTAAAAAATTTAACTTAGTCGTCTCGTGTTCCAAGCACTGTTCTAGGTGCCAGGTCTGGGCAGGAGATGAGTGATACCTGGGGGACTGAGTTCACTCCTGTCCTTCACCCCCCATTCCAGCTCTCTTATCACTGGTTCAGACTTTTTCACAGCCTCCAAGGATCTGCCCCACCTTCCCCTCTTAACCATCTTAGTTAGTTTTCACTTTTTTTTTTCAATCATGGACCCTTTTTGCAGTCTGGTGAAGCTGATGGACATTCTCAAAATCATTTTTTTTTTAAATGTGTAAAAAGAAACACATAGAATTGCAAAGAAATCTTGATGTTAAAATGCATTTTTTAAATGTTTTAAAAATCAGATTTGTGTTGTATGTACTTCTTTATTAACTCATTAAGTCATGAGGTCCAGTAGCAGATCTAATGCCTGGTTTAATTTCAAAGTGTGATGAGTGTAAAAGGATATTGAAGGACGTCTACCACAACGGTAATATGACATGAAAATATCTGTGATTTCTATTGGTGACAAAATCACAGGTCTCGCCAATACCATTATGCTTTGTTGACTGTATTCATAATTGAAGGAAGCACTCCGTTTCCTGAAGATAAAAAAGTACCCCCCGTCCCATGCAAGGATGTAAGCCCCCTGAGTTTTGTCTGTGAACTCCAGTTTAAGAACCTGCTGGATGATTCTTATAGCACAAGTGTGGGTTTCTGGCTCAAAATCTTTTGATGACTCATTCATTCAACAATCAATTCTCACTGCCTACTGAAATGTCTATCAGCCTGGCATTCAAAGATCTGCTTCTGCCAATTAATTTTTTTTCTGCCTTAAAAAATTTACTAATATTGTATATACTATTCTTTTGCCACTTTCCTTTTTCATTCAAAAGCTTTTCTCCCCTGAGATTTATCCATGTTGTTATCTATTTTGTTGCTGTCGTTTGTGGATAAGTCATCCCTGACTCTTTGAGACCCCATACCCAGTAGCACGCCAGGCTCCTCTGTTCTCCACTATCTCCTGGGGTTTGCTCAAATTTATATCCATTGAGTCAGTGATGCTATCTAACCATGGTAGTTAAAACCCATGAAAAATAAAACCTCTCTGCGGTCTGAGGAACTTGTGTTCTAGGCCAGTTCTACCTGAGTCATAGACTGGCACGTACTAAACCTCCCTTAGACTTGGGCCCTGTCTATGCCAGGGACTGGGCAGGCATGGGCAGCCCAGGCAAAACCTTTCAGGTGGGGTAAGATTTATAAACAAGTGCTTCACTTGAACCTTTAGGCACCAATTTTGATTGCAATCTCTTTCCATTTTTTAATCACCTGATTTAGGGGAATGAAATTCTACACTCCTGGTTGGAATATGCCTAACTTCCTTCTTCACTTGACCAGCTTTAAATTATCTTTTTTTCCACCTGATTGGCTCCTACATTATTCTCATAGTTTTCTTGTTTGGCTATCAGCCACAGTTCTATTGTTATTTTATTAACAGTCCTCTCTACAATGTGCCTTTGTTTACAATTACAGCTAATTTTTTAAAAAGAATTCCTCCTTTTTACTTAAAAATTTTTGTTGTCCTTTTTAACTTCTTGAGCAGAAGGGTTAGCTTATTATTTTGTAAAATTCCTGTCTTCTATATATATACCTGAGATTACATTCCAAGGCTACGCTCTTGACTTCAAATGCCACTTCAGCTACATTCCACAAATTTTCATAAAGAACATTTTTGTTATTATTCAGCTCTAAATATTTTGTGATTTATGTTATGATATTCTTTGACCCATTGATTTTTTTTAAATGTCTTTTCTTAGTTTCCAAAAGTATGAGGTATGGGAGCAAAATTTTTCTTTTTTTAAACTTTTAATTTTGTATTGGGTTATAGCAGCTTAACAATGCTGTGATAGTTTCAGGTGAACAGCAAAGGGACTCAGCCATACATATACATGTATCCATTCTCCCCCAAATTCCCTGGGAGCAAAATTTTTATAATTGGTTTAGAGTTATATTGTACTATAGTTAGTGAATTTAGTGTGTGTGATAGTTTTAATATTGCCTGCTTTAATATTGCCTTTGTGGTCATGTACTTTGTCAAATGTGTAGCTAATTTATTGGACTCCCAATGGCACTAGTGGTAAAGAACCTGCCTGCCAATGCAGGAGACGTAAGAGACACAAGTTTGATCCCTGGGTCAGGTAGATCCCCTGGAGCAGAGCATGGCAATCCATTCCAGTATTCTTGCTTAGAGAGTTCCATGGACAGAGGAGTCTGGCAAACTACAGTCCATAGGGTTGCAAAGAGTCAGACATGACTGAAGCAACCTAGCATAAATAGACTAATGTTTTTAGGATTCAGTTTGAAAATGTGTTTATATGCATAACATTCCTGGTTTTGGAGTACAGTTTTTAAGTTTTAGCAAATGAACAGTCAAGTGACTGCCTACCACAATAGAACCAGAACCATTCCAGCAACTTCTACTGCTCTTTTGTAGTCAACCTCTCCCTTCGCCACCAAAGCACCTGACAATCTCTAATCTGTTTTCTGCTCCTTTCATTTTACTTTCTCTAGAATGTCATGTAAATAAAATCATAAACTATGTGACTTTTTAAGTCCAATGACTTTTATTTAGCATAGTGCATTTGAAGTTCATCCACGTTGTTGCATGCGTCAATAATTCGTTCATTTTTATTGCCGGATTGTATTTCATTGTATGGATATACCACAGTCTGTTTATCCATTCACCAGCTGAAGGACATTTGTAAGATTTTCAGTAACACTGTATGTTGTAAGTTATTGGGAGTAGAAGATGATATATGTCCATTATATGAAGCTTTTTGTGGTGTTCAAATTTTTTATAGACTTAGAAAAATGTCGTCTCTTGGGTCTATCACTTTCTGGGAGTGATATTTTAAAACCTCCCACTATGAGAGTATGTTTGTTGTTGTCTCCTTATAACCCCTGTGGTGTTTTATTTTTATATTGAGAAGCCTATGCTGCTAGTCAAGGCTATGGTTTTTCCAGTAGTCATGTATGGATGTGAGAGTTTGACTATAAAGAAAGCTGAGCACCGAAGAATTGATGCTTTTGAACTGTGGTGTTGGAGAAGACTCTTGAGAGTCCCTTGGACTGCAAGGAGATCCAACCAGTCCATCCTAAAGGAAATCAGTCCTGAGTGTTCATTGGAAGGACTGATGTTGAAGCTGAAACTCCAATATTTTGGCCACCTGATGCAAAGAGCTGACTCATTTAAAAAGACCTTAATGTTGGAAAAGATTGAAGGCAGGAGGAGAAGGGGATGACAGAGGATGAGATGGTTGGATGGCATCACCGACTCACTGGACATGGGTTTGGGTGGACTCCGGGAATTGGTGATGGACAGGGAGGCCTGGCGTGCTGCAATTCATGGGGTCGCAAAGAGTCGGACATGACTGAGCGACTGAACTGAACTGAACGGATGCTGTTAGTTTCATACAGGTACAGGATTGTTATATCTTCCAGGTGACTTGTTCCTGTTACCATTAAGCAAAATTCCTCTTTATTCCTAATAATGTTTACTGTCTTAAAGTCCTTCCTATCAAGTATGAAGATTGCCATGCCCTTTGTCCCGACCCAGATACGTTCCCCGCCTTCTCTTCTCTGCTCTGGCCCACAGACTGCATCACCCAAGCTCCCTTGCCAGCTGCCTTGTGGTTAGGTCGCCAGTGGGAGGCAGGAGTTGTAAGAATGGAGAAGAGAGAGGTCAAGTATTTTTTGTTCCACCCTCCTCTATCTAAGCTACATTATCTGGTGGAAGCCGTGTTCGTCCATGGCTGATGGAGATCTCTCCTTGGGGTTCAAGCATACTCTGAGGTCTGACAAAACGTCTTCCTCCTGTCATTTCTAGCCTGAGGGTGGCAACAGCTTCTCTCTGTTTTTCTTGCCTATTTATTTCCTGAATCCCACCTCCCTACATGGATTGTCCCTAAACCATCTTATCTGGATTCTGCTGGGATGCAGGTTTTATGTACCTCTTAAAACCACTCCATGTTTAAGGTAAATTTGTAACTGCTGATACACGTTTATTTATTTTCTATCATCTTGTTTAGTGATCTTCACTTTCTGTCCTTTATCTCTTTGTCTTTGCTTCTTGTTTCCCTCTTTCCTGCCTTTCCAAATTGAGTTTTCTTGATTCTCTTGTTTTCCATTCACCAGTTTTGAATATATACATTCTATTTTTATTCTTTCGTTGGTTACTGTGACGTAGTAAGGAATACATATTTGGTCCCTGCTCTTGGTTCCTGACACAGAGTTCCTAAATCCCTTGGAAGTTCCTAGGTGATAGAAACATCTTTTGTTCTAATGAGGCAAGTCTTGCTAGACTCATGGATGGCTGGTCACCAGAAAGGTCAAACTTGACTAGAAGCTTGGAATTTTCACCCCCTGCCATTCTCCTGGGAGGAGAGGGAACTGCAGATTGAGTTAATCATCAATCATAGGGACTTCTCTGGTGGCTCATTGGTAAAGAATCCACCTGCCACTGCAGGAGACACAGGTTTGATCCCTGCTCCAGGATCCACACACTGCAACTAGAGAAAAGCCCACACAGCAGCGAAGACCCAGCACAGCCAAAATTAATTAATTAAAAAAAGAGTGAGTTGGCAAACATACCCATGTGCCAGGAGGGTGGCTCATCCCAATTCCACTGCCCCTGGAACATTTCTGGTTCTCACCATATGTACTTCTTTATCTGACTGTTCTGTATCCATTATTATATCTTTCATAGTAAATTGATAAATGTGTTTCCCTATAGCAAATTATTAAACCTAAGGAGGAGTTTGTGGGAACCCCCAATTAGTAGCCAAGTAAATCAGAGAACTTTGGATGACAGCCAGCCTGAGACCGTGATTGGCATCTGAAGTAGGGGCAGTCTTGTAGGACTGAGCCCTTAACCTATGTAATCGGCACTAACTCCAGGTAGTTAGCATCATAATTGAACTCTGGGACATCCAGACAATACCTGGAGAATTGAAGAATTAGTGTTGAAACAAAACTTGCACACATTTGGGGTCAGAAGTGTTGAGATCAGAGGAAAAATGTTCTTTCCTTCCTTTAAGTTATTCTTTTGTCTTTAACATGTATGCTCTGCTGTGTAAAATATATGTTTGATGAAGATAATCTGTATCTTTATTTTACTCCCAAAGAGTACACAATCTATAAAATGCAATCACTCTGATCCCCTCTCCCATCTGCCACTTTTGTTGCGATTTATCCATTGTGTTAGTTTACTCAAGTTGCCATAACAAAATATGACACATTGTTTGTTGTCATGCTTAATCACTCAGTCATGTCTGACTCTTTGTGACTCCATGGCCTGTAGTCTGCCAGGCTCCTCAGTCCATGAGATTCTCCAGGCAAGAATACTGGAGTGAGTGGCCATTTCCTTCTACAGGGGATCCTCCTGAACCATGGATCGAACCTAAGCACATTCTTTTTTTTTTTGGCCACATGGCATGTGTGAATTTCGTTTCTCAACCAGGGATTGAACTCGTGACTCGTGCAGTGAAAGCATGGAGTCTTAACCACTGGACCACCAGGAAAGCCCCAAATTGGGTGGTTTAAACAACAGGAATTTATTTTCTCACAGTTTTGGAGGCAAGAAGTCCAAGATCAAGGTGCTGTCAGGGCTGGTTTCTGGTGAGAACTCTCTTCCTGGCTTACAGATGATCACCTTCTCTCTGTGTCCTCTCATGGCCTTCTCTGCATGTATGAGAGAAAGAGAGAGAGGGGTTTGGTGTCTCTTCCTCTTCTTATAATATACATTTGGATAGTTTATCATTTGGTAAATGAATTTTTCAAGGCAACTGAGAGGTGACTGAAATGAACATTTCTATGGAGAGATCTGGTCTCACTTGATTTCATGAAATAGTCCCCAAATAATAATAACCATGAAATGTATACACACATATACTCTAGCACACACACTTTAAAAATACAAAAGCAGAACTTGTCACGTAAGAATTTTCCCCATTAGCCCCATATCCACATATTCTCGAGAAATTATTACTCCAGTTTTCCCAGGGTGAGTCTGGGATCCATGTGGAGGTTTATGAAAATTTGAGTACACCATGCGAAATGCCGGGCTGGATGAAACACAAGCTGGAATCAAGATTGTTGGGAGAAATATCAATAACCTCAGATACACAGATGACACCACCCTTATGGCAGAAAGCAAAGAAGAACTAAAGAGCCTCTTGAGGAAAGTGAAAGAGGAGCGTGAAAAAGTTGGCTTAAAACTCAACATCCAAAAAACTTAGATCATGGCATCCAGTCCCATTACTTTATGGCAAATAGATGGGGAAACAATGGTAACAGTGAGAGACTATTTTTTTGGGCTCCAAAATCACTGCAGATGGTGACTGCAGCCATGAAATTAAAAGACACTTGCTCCTTGGAAGAAAAGTTATGACCAACCTAGACAGCATATTAAAAAGCAGAGACATTACTTTACCAACAAAGATCCATCTAGTCAAGGCTATGGTTTTTCCAGTGGTCATGTGTGGATGTGAGAGTTGGACTATAAAGAAAGCTGAGCACTGAAGAATTGATGCTTTTGAACTGTGGTGTTGGAGAAGACTCTTGAGAGTCCTTTGGGCAGCAAGGAGATCCAACCAGTCCATCCTAAAGGAAATCAGTCCTGAATATTCATTGGAAAGCCTGATGCTGAAGGTGAAACTCCAGTACTTTGGCCACCTGATGCGAAGAGCTGACTCATTGGAAAAGACCCTGATTCTGGGAAATATTGATGGCAGGAGGAGAAGAGGACGACAGGATGAGATGGTTGGATGGCATCACTGACTCAATGGACATGAGTTTGAGTACACTCAGGGAGTTGGTGATGGACAGGGAGGCCTGGCATGCTGCAGTCTATGGGGTTGCAAAGAGTCGGACACGACTGAGCGAATGAGCTGAACTGAATAAAGGAAAGGAAAAATAAAAGAATAAGAGAAACTGGGGATTCCCTGATGGTCCAGTGGTTAGGACTCGACGCTTTCATCCTTGTGGCCCAGATTCAATCCCTGGTTGGGGAACTAAGATCCTGCAAGCTGAGCAACATGGCCAGAAAAGAAAAATCAAAGGACCAAAAAAAAAAAAAAAGAGCAGAATGGATGAATTGCCCCATTGGATTCATTTTTGTCAACGATTGTTTTGTCTCTTTCTAAAATGAACATATTTCTGTAAGGAAGAAAACAGATTTTAATGGAAGAATAAAGCAATCCCTTGTGCTTGCTCCTCAAGGCCTCGCTTCCTCACCTGGCACTCCCCAGAGTAACTCCCCAGGGGGTGCTCTAAGCCCTTAAATGTACTCTCTTTGCTGTAACATTAGGGAGAGACAGTAAAACTCATTATTGCCCTTTTGGAGAAAATAATTTTTTTTTTCATTTTGGTTCACTGTTTTTTAACATCTTTCTAGCCTCCTTGGGTAGTGAGGGAATGGGGAAATTTGCAAAAATGTTATGCAAAAGATTTTCTTCCCCTGAGATTTTACAAATTTGAAGAATGCAAATAATTGAGTCATTCTTGTATGCTAGGTCTGCAGCCCTGTGTCCCTGACCTTTCTGGGTACTCTCAGAGTATTTTGCCCAAATAAGTATCAGAGGCCCAAATAAGCACAGCTAAAGGTTTTATCAGTGTTACCGGTACTACTAGATACGATGGGAATGCGTGTCGCTAACATGACTCAGCTCAGGAGTTCCCACCTCCTTAGGTACAGTCATAGGGTTTCCCCCACTGTGGGTGTCCAGGATCTCAGCCAGGTTTACGTTTCCCTGGGGTGTTCCTGGGTGGAGTTGAATGTGACAGGGCACTCAGATAGGGACAGAACCAAGTCCCATTGCAGTGATGGGTTTTGCTTCTTTGAGAAATCACCAGGTGAAGA
Source organism: Giraffa tippelskirchi (assembly GCF_054371585.1). Taxonomy (NCBI): domain Eukaryota; kingdom Metazoa; phylum Chordata; class Mammalia; order Artiodactyla; family Giraffidae; genus Giraffa; species Giraffa tippelskirchi. The sequence continues at coordinate 12,729,745 of NC_137283.1, read as the reverse complement.
GCTAAGGCATCCAAGGTGAGATTCTGACCTGAAAAAAGGAAAACTGGAGAAGGTGGAATGTTCAGCTGGTGAGACCTCAGGCTTCTGATGGTGCCTCTCACAATGGTCCTGCCCAACACAGCTGCACGGGATGCCATTCACATGGACTTCAGCCTGAGGTCATGCAGCATGCAACCTACACAACCAAACGCAGTGACCTGGGCTTGACTGGACTCGCAGGCTTCCCTTCAGTCCCTGCTTCTTTCCTGTTTATGTCCATAACTTCTACAGGGTCAACTTCCAAGTGTGGAGATCCGTGTGTCTACCTCCTTGAGCTGCTCAAACAGTCCTTGTGGGACTGTTGGAAGACACAATTCTTCATGCCTTTAGGAACTCTGAACAGGTTTTGGATGCTAATGACTTTGTCTCCCATAATGATGGGCTGTCAAGATTGTTGCTTAGGGGCTTCCCTGGTGACTCAGTGGTAAAAAATCGCCTTTGCAATGCAGGAGACACGGGTTTGATCCCTGGTCGGAGAGGATCCCACAATGCCGTGGAGCAGCTGAGCCCGTATGCCACAACTATTGCACCTGTGCTCTAGAGCCCAGGAACTGCGACTGCTGAGCCCGTGTGCCACAACTACTGAAGCCCCTGCACCTCGAGCCTGTGCTCCACAACAAGGGAAGCCACCGCGATGAGAAGCCCACGCACCACGATGAGAAGGTAGCCCTTGTTCATCACAACTAGAGAGAAAACTTGCATGGCAATGAAGAGCCAACACAGCCAAAAGTGAATAAATAAAATTATAAGAAAGGATGGAGGAAATCATTTTTAAAAATTATTATATCAAAATGTATATTTAAACACACATATAAATATAGAAAATATCTATTAGTATATAATACATATGGGGCTTCCCTCGTGGCTCAGATGGTAAAGAATCTGCCTGCAATTCAGGAGACCTGGGTTCAATCTCTGGGTTGGGAAGATCCCCTGGAGGAGGGCATGGCAACCCACTCCAGTACTCTTGCCTGGAGAATCCCCATGGAGAGAGGAGCCTGGCAGGCTACAGTCCCTGGGGTTGCAAAGAGTTGGACACGACTGAGTGACTAAGCACAGCACAGTAATATGTGTATATTATAATACACATATAATATGTGTAAATATATGAATTCATGAATATAAGCCTAGAGTTTGTGTCTAGGGCTAAGAGAGGCATAGGTGGGAACACCCGAGGGTAGGTGCTATGACTAGTCTCTTTTTATAAACATTACAGCTTAGAGAGATATAATGATTTGGCCAGGAGCCCCCTAATGTGTCATAAAGGTAATTCCTAGTTTGTCTGACCCCGTTATGGTGAAACTGTTCTGCCTGATTAGTGATTTCTAATGAGGGAGGAGAGTAAAATGAGCTTATTGAAGTACACTTTATATACAGTAAAATGCACAAGTCTTAAATGTTTAGTTCAATGAATTTGGAATGTGTAAACACCACGTAGTTCAAGATACAGAACATACTCATCACTCCAGAATGTTTCATCATACCTCCTCCCAGGGCTCATCACTGTTCTGATGTCTGTCATCATGAAGAAGTTTTGCATGCTTCTGAACTTCATAGAAAAGGAACGGCACGGTACGTACAGACTCCCAAGTGTGGCTTCTTACTCTGGGTGGTGGGTGTGTGTGCTAGTGCATGCTCCTGGGCTGCTGAGTCTTGTTTGCCCTTCTTGGTGACACATTGAATATAAAGCCAGAAATGAACAACACACACCGTGAATGGATGAGCTGAGTCACGGATGTTCCGTAGATCTTTAATAGCTGCGTTTGGGGTGAGGCAACATCTCAAGTGAATTGGCTACATTTATATTTGTTTCAAGCACAATAATGAAAATTATTGCCTGGGTAAGGTTTATTTGTGTTTAATAACTTCTATTCTTTAATCGCATTAGATGTTCATTTGGAAACAAAATGAATTCCATTGGAAAAGCACTGCTTGAGAAAATGCTTTATCCCACTTGATCATAATGCAGACAGTAATGAGTATTGAAATCTCAAGTTTTTAAAGGCTGGGGGCCATCCTCTATTTCTTCTGTTTCTTTATAGCACTGTGCTGGGTAGAAATACACCCAAAGGAAAAAGAGAACTGCTAGCTACTGGCCTTGAACTAGGCAGGAAGAGTCTTGCTTTTCCCCTTTCTTTTCTCTCCTCTTTCATTAGTGTTACCATAAGTGTTGGTACAGGCAGAAAAGAGAAAGGCTTCATGTCCTGCAAGCCATCTCCTTCTTTGTTTCTTAACTAGGCGATACTGATTTCAGGCATTGCTATTTCCTACTCGTGTGGCTTTGGGCAGGTGACACCCTTTCTGTGCCTCCAGTTCCTCAGCTAGAAACTGTGATGAACATTGGGGTGCAGATATCTTTTTGAATTAGAGTTTTCACCTTTTCTGGATATATGCCCATGGCCCAGGAGTGTAATTACTGGATCATATGGTAGCTCTATTCTTGGTTTTAAAAGGAACCTCCTTACTGTTCTCCATAGTGGCTATTACCAGTTTACATTCCCACCAACAGTGTACGAGGGTACCCTTTCCTCCAAATGTTCTCCAGAATTTGTTAATAACATTTTCTTTTCTCCAGTTTACTTTATTGTAAGAATACAGTATATAATACATATATTATACAAAATACGTGTTAACTGTTTGTGTTATTGGTAAGGCTTCTAGTCAACAGTAGGCTATTAGAAGTTAAGTTTTGGGGGTCAAAAATTATATGCAGATTTTTGACCGTGTGAGGGTTGGCGTCCTTAACCCCCATGTTATTCAGGAGTCAACTGTATATAAATACTATATGATATAGGCTCTCCAAAGGTAGGAATTTTAGTTTTGTTCACTAATGTAAACCAAGAACAATGCCTAGGACAATGTATATATTCAATAAGTATTTATGATATGGGTGCAATTTAAAAGATTTGATAAGGATACGGATGGGGCTTTCAAAAGTAAGAATGTTCAGGACCTAAAAAGGTCTTAAAATAGCTCAGATGAGTTTTTGGATATGATCAGGGGTGCTGGTTATGTTACATGTTGATGAGAGAACTTTGATAGATTCTTTGGGCTCCAGCTGATGATGTGAAGATAAAATTCAGAGGTGAATGAACCATATTTCATCAAAGCCTTTCTCATGTTCTTCTATTTTAAAATTCCTCTGCCTCCTATTGTTATTTTTAGACGAGAGCTAAATGCATTCATTTGAATAATGTAATTTAAAAATGATTCTGGAGCAAAGTCAGGAAGTAGTAGTCTGCTAAACTATACTCAACTTAAAATTTTAATTTTGATTTTAACATTTAGTTAATTAAACTAAATTTAATTCTTAGTTTTAATTGTGAAGTTTTATGTTGCTTTTAAGTATACAAATGTCAAGCTCTAAAGTCATCACAGTTTAGATGGCATCAGTAATTATGCTGACAGCCACAGATATTAGCATGAACTCAATACCAAAATAAATCAGACGATGGATAATGGGAATCAAAGAAGACAAGCAGTAGGACTAAATAAATGAATATGTTTTAGCTCTTTTTTCTTTGAGTTTGTTTTTATTTTGAAACTGTAAGCCAGAAATTGCTCTTCTGGTATAGGAAAAAATATGATGAGCCAAGCAAAGGTGTTTTCTGGCTTGTGCAAAATGGATGAAAATATGAGATATGGGGAAATTAAAAGTTTTCCACCATTTATTTTTATAGCAAAGATAGAATGTTGAAACCACATCCAAACGTTGATAGTATTTTTGGTATCTTTTCATATTTTATCGACCATCGCAGTTTTTGCTTTGGCTAACTGGGAGTACATATAATTTATTCTTTTTTTTCTATTAGGTTGCTCACGTTTTAAATAATTTTTTTTTGAAAAGGTAGAAGATTAAACATAAATTTTGTATTCAGAGACCCTCCACTTGCTGGGGTTTTAGAGGACTTGGCAGCACCATGTTATTGGTGGCAGGATCCAGGGATAGACGACCTGGCAGTGACAACACAGCTGTGACTCCTCTTAGTCTTGCCATCTGTGTTGTGGGGCACAGACTTAACAATCAAGGGCCGACCTTCTCAATGTCTGCGTGTTACAGAACCAAGCTTGGGTCAGTTCACCTGACGTAGAGCAAAGCCAATCTACTGATGTGGGGTTGTGGGGAAAATTATTGCAAAGTACCCAACAGGGGGCCAAGCAAGGAGAATGTGCAGCTCATGCTCAAAAGATCCGAACTCCCTGATGGCTTTCAGGCAAGGTTTTTTAAAGACAAAGTGAGTTGCAAGGTGCATGATCAGCTTGGGCACATCCTTCTGATTGGCTGGTGATGAGATAATGGCATGATGTTTTGGGAATCTCAGTTATCAACCTTCTGGTTCCAACTAGTCTGGTGTCTACGTACTGGTGGTCAGCATGCACTTAGCTTCTTCCACTTGGTAGGAGTTTTAGTATCTGCAAAACAATGGAAAGATATAGGTGAGAATATTATCTAAAGGCCTTGAGGAGGAATGAAAAGTCCTTGAGTTTGTTTTATGGCTAAACTATTATTATCTTGCTTGCTTGACTGTTTTCCTTTATTTCTGCATTTTCTAACTTCTCTGAGAAATTAATTTTAAATTAAAATTGCTGTTTGGAATTTGAGGTTAAAGCTTCTCTACAAATAAGAGGTGGGGGACATGGTGGGGGGAGTGTGTCCCCAGGAAAGGGCCTGAAGGGTCCTGCTTGGTTTCCTATGGATGCCAGTGCACCAGAAGGAAAGTCCAGGCTCTGAGGACAAGCTGCATGAATGCTGCCACTCATGGAAGATGAATTCTGGCTGCTCCAGGAAGCCCACAAGGACATGTCCTGCCCTGACAGACTCACTTGAGCCACCATGGAGAGATGACAAGTGCCCCTTCATCCAGGACACTTGCCTCTATGATGCTTCCTCAACCTGGGGCCTGGATCCAGAAGCTGGACCAGAGTGGGCACAGAGGGCTGCCTTGGACCTCCCCCTCTGCAAAGACAATTGTCAGCCCTCATGGGAAAACTGCTGTACCTGTAACCAGTGTCCAGTGGGGCTTCCTGTCATCCCTTCGATTTCTGCTTCCCACACCTTCCATTCTACAATGAAATCAAGAGTGATTCCTACACTGTAAGCCAACTGCAGCCAATGGAGAGGTCGCTGCACCCAGATGTGGTTTGTTCTGGCCCAAGGAGCCCCACAGAGGAGGTTCTATGCTGTGACATTGCACTGAGGCTGTGTCCTGTGGGGCTGGCATCTCCTGCGTACTCTGCCCCTGTTGGTGCTCAGCTAAGCTATTTCTACTATCTGCTACCTGGACATGCCAACTTGTTCAGCCCCACAGCACCCACACCCTCAGTTTCTGCTCAGTTGTGGGGTCTCTGGCAGCCAATTTAAATAAATAGACACCCTTGTCACTCACACAGAAGTCTTGCAAAAGGATGTATGATGGAAAGTAATCCTCCTTCCAGTGACAACTGCATTTAATCGTTTCTTATAAAAATGGGATGAGAAAACCGTAGTTGAAAAATACACATGTACCCCAAAGTTCATTGCAGAACTATCTACAATAGCCAGGACATGGACGGAACCTAGATGTCCATCAACAGATGAATGGATAAAGAAGTTGTGGTTCAAATTTACAGTGGAATATTAACCATAAAAATGAATGGAGCTGAGTCAGTTGTAGTGAGGTGGATGGACCTAGAGTCTGTCATACAGAGTGAAATAAGTCAGAAAGAGAAAAATAAATATCGTACATCTATGCATATGTATGGAATCTAGAAAAATGGTACTGATGAACCTATTCACAGGGCAGGAATAGAGACGCAGATGTAGAGAATGGACTTGTGGACACAGTGAGGGAACGAGAGGGTGGACGGATTGGGAGAGTAGAACTGACATATTTAGACTGCCATATGTGAAACAGATAACTAGTAGGAAGCTGCCGTGTAATAGGGGGAGCTCAGTCAGTGCTCTGTGATGAACTAGAGGAGTGGGAGGGAGGCTCCAGAGGGAGGGGTTATATGTATACTTATAGCTGATTCATGTTGTTGTATAGCAGAAACCAACACAACATTGTAAAGCAATTATCCTCCAACTAAAAATAAAAATAAATTAAAAAAATGGAATATTGAAAATTCTCTGGCAGTCCGGTGGTTAGGACTCTGTGCGTTCTCTGTAGAGGGCATGGGTTCAATTCCTGGTCAGGGAGCTAAGATCTTGCAAGCTGCATGATGCAGTTTTAAAAAACCCACAAAATACAAAAAAATAGAAATGTTGTTTTGAAAAAATTTCAGATTTTGCCAAGAATTTAATATTTCTGTCTTCTTTTGACTTAGTATTTAAAGTCTTTTCTCTGCAGAAAGCATGTCTTCGCTTGCTTTACTATTTTTGAGTTTAGTGAAGTGTAATTTTTTAAATGAAAAATTGGAGTAAATTGTGATGTCTATTTAGGAAGGAAAAAACTGCCCTAGGATGCAGAGAAGTTCAAGAAAAGATGGCCAGTAGTGATCATATTTCTCCTCTGGGCTTTGACATGGACCTTATTTGGAGGTCATAAAGGAGTGTTTGGGGGTGTTTTGTAGAAAGAGCCTTATCTGGAAGACCCATCTGAAAAGGTTCAGGCTGGCTCATTCAGTTTCTTATGGCCAGAGCATTTTACGGCTTCATCACAGGAGATTATAGCTGGGTGTTTTGAGGTTCTCCTAGAAACAGTCCAGATTCTAGGAGACTGGCTTAGATGATTTATTTGGTGCCTGGTGGTGACTGAAGATCTCTGCTCTGGGCTGAATGGTGAATCTTAAGTATGAACAAATAGCCAAGACAGAACAAAACTACCAACATGCATGATAGAAGGAGAGAAAACAAAACAACAGCAATAATAAAAACGGGTCAGAAAAAGGAACTCAGAGAACAAATAAGACAGTGCAAGTAGCAAAAGAAAAGATAAACAGCAAACCCCAGAATCATTAAACTTCTCAGAGAGACTTGAAGATACTGTATCTATAAGAAGGAAGGAAACACAATGAAACAGGAACATTTAGAGTGCGTGGGACATTCTGTTGGGCATTTAAAATATGACAGAAGATGAGGGGACGAGTCCAGTTGACTGTTTGGAAAATAAACATGGGAAATATATTAGGATTAATATATACATGTATTATAGAAAGATAAAATGGAAGAGAAATTATAAGGAAAAGAGGATCAATTCTGGAAGTACAGCATTCAATAAAAGTTCCAGAAGTAGAGCAGAGAAAATGAAGGGGGAGAGATTATTAAAGAAGTAATACAAGAAGACCCTCAGAATTGGAGAAAAATAGTGTCCAGATTGAAATGCTAAATTAAGTGCCCAGCCCAATGGATGAAAAAACAGGAAAAGAAGGCATATTATTTTCAAAACATTGATGATGGCAAGAAGATTGGAGAGAGAGAAAGGGAGAAAGAACAGTTCAGTTACAAAGCAATGAAAATCAAATAAATATTAGGCTTCTTAATAATAACACTCAGTACTAGAAGATGGTGAAATTATGCTTTAAGATTCCCTTCTATGATCAAATAAAATGGTGATGATGGTAAAAATTATTTCCAATATACAAACAATAGCTAATTTCTGTTGACTCTTAAAGTGTCAGGAAGTAAGCTAAATTCTTCACATTGACTTTCATGTTTAATGCTCCCAACAAAGTTATGTTTTATTGTTATTCCCATTTTACATATGAAGAAGCTGAAGAGCAACATGGTTAACTAATTTGTTAAAGGTCAAGCAGAGAGTAAACTTTGGAGGCAAAATGAGTTTCCAAAAAAATTATGAAAATACTTGGATCAGGCAGTAAGATGTTAATGTTATATCTATCATACAAGGTAAGAGAGTAAAGAGAAGAAAAGAATAAAAAGAATTTGACTAAGATTCCTCCATTTTAGGTGTAAAAGAATTATCAATCAAGAAAGAAGGAGGAAAAAAGTTTTGTAGCATTAAGTAACTGTTTTACCCCTCTGCTAATGAGCTTTGTTGCAAAGTTTTTGCCGCTGGGGAATGTGTGATCCTTTGCGTCCGCTATGATACTGGGCACCAAAAGAAATACTCAACTACTGATGAAGCCAGCTTATATCAAAATGCATTCTGCTGTGAATGAAGCATATTTGCACCTTGAGCCCCACTTACCTTGTGAAGCAGGAGAGGCAATTCAAGGTGAAAGCATTAAGGGTGTTTTGGCAGCCCCTGGAGAGGTGGGGTGTGTCCCTTGAGGAAACAGAATTTAATTTACCTTTCTCCAAGTAAGACTGTGTTGGTAACAGAGTCTTGGTGAAAAGTCAGTGTGAGCAAAGAAGGCTCTCAGGAAGAGAGTGAATCACCTTGGGTACCGTAGCTGATAACCATCTTTGATAATCTTCAAGATAGGCAGAATAAGAAAAATTCTAGGGGAAATCTGATGCATTTGGGAAAATTATTGTTAGACTTGTGATAGATCTTTTAGATCACTTGAAAAAAATACCATAGAAAATGAAACAAACAAAAACTTGGGGGAAATAAGAAACTGTAAAGAGAAGGAAGCAGATCATAGAGCCACTTGGCTCACCATTGAATAATATTTACATTGGCTATTTGTTCTACCAAAAAAGTTGTGATTTAATTGTATTGCAAAGATGAAGAAGAGGAAGCAGGTGGTCATGACCTGTAACAGCATGAAACTCAAATACCATAACTGGAAATAAACTGACATGCTGTAAAACAGATAGACCTAGAAGGGGCAACAAGAACATCCTTCTTAGAAATGTGAGACCAAGTATGAGAAGCAGCAGCTGAAAGACTGGAAAAGTAGACGCTTCTGAAGGACAGAGCGAGGGTTGGGGTGGAGATCAGTGGGGCAGAGAACTTTCTTTTAACACTATTTATTTTTAAATTATGCACCTGTATTATTCTTTTAATCATTTTTTTTTTACAATAGAAAGTATTTTCACATGTTTCAAAATTCAAATGGGATAGTAAGAAGTCTGCCTTTTCTCTTGCTCTTTCCTACCTGGCTCCCCTTTGCAAAAGCATCCAATATTTTTCCCTTGTGTATTGTTCCAAAAATAATTTAATTGTATTTAATATTCATTTTATTAAAGTGCATATTAGTTTAAAAGGAGATAAGGCAAAAAGAAAATCTACTGAGGCATGTAGTTGACATGGTCCAATAAAATAAATTTTATCTTAGTGCAGTGAAGTGACTTTTGCAGAAAATTAATAGAATGTCCTAATTCATACCATTGCTTTAATATTTTTTAAAGAAATAATTCTGTCATTACATTAAAAATCAACAAATTTTCATAATGACAACTTCTCTTTCCTTCTTAGAGGCATGGTCCTCAGGTTTTAAGTGTCTTATATTTGCTGCCACTTTTAGAATGGAAAGAGGCTGACTTCAAGCCAAATGTTCTGTATCTTACGCTTGATAATAGATCCCTCTCCCAGAGCTAATGCTAAGTTTAGCTGAATGTTTACCTAAAAGTCAATTACAAATATTGGTAAAGACAAGATGCAATTTGTGGGCAGCCTAACTTGTTATTAAGTACAAGGTGTTTTATCCAGTCTTGTTAAACACTTTTCCCAGGGCTCCTTAGAGCATTCCCAAGCATGATGTCTAGCAGGTAGAGGAAGCTGAGGTGGAGATGGGGTGGGAAAACATCTCAAAGGCTGCTCTGTTTAACTGTAGAGGAGGTGAGAGAAGCCCAGTCCTTACAACTCTGTGACCGTTGCATCATTTGCCACATCCACAACAAAGCAGGCTCCAGATAGTCTGTTAAAATCCTGTGTGTTCTTTTATTCATTCATTCAAACATCATCTTGTATTGATTGCCTACCTTGTGCCAATGGTGGGTTACATTTAGGAACTAGACAGAGGAGGAGTGAGGCAGACAAGGGCTGGTTGGCAAGATGTTCTTTATTTTTTGTGATGCCAGCTAACCAAAGGACTTGATGAAATCATAAATTCTGGAGTGGGAAGCTTCCTCAGACTTTATCTTTTTTTTTTTAATTTTAAATTAGTTTATTTATCTATTTTTTAACTTTACAATATTGTATTTGTTTTGCCATACACTGACATGAATCCACCGTGGGTGTACATGTTTTCCCCTTCCAGAACACCCCTCCCACCTCCCTCCCCATCCCATCCCTCTGGGTCATCCCGGTGCACCAGCCCCGAGCACCCTGTATCATGCATCAAACCTGGACAGGAGATTCGTTTCACATATGATAATTTACACACTTCAACGCCATTCTCCCATATCATCCCGCCCTCTCCCTCTCCCATAGAGTCCATAATACTGTTGTATTTATCTGTGTCTCTTTTGATGTCTTGCATACAGGGTTATCTTTACCGATTAACTAAATACCATATATATGCGTTAGTGTACTGTATTGGTGTTTTTCTTTCTGGCTTACTTCACTCTGTATAATAGGCTCCAGTTTCATCCACCTCATTAGAACTGATTCAAATGTATTCTTTTTAATGGCTGAGTAATATTCCATTGTGTATATGTACCACAGCTTCCTTATCCATTCATCTGCTGATGGGCATCTAGGCTGCTTCCATGTCCTGGCTATTGTAAACAGTGCTGCGATGAACATTGGGGTACACGTGTCTCTTTCAATTCTGGTTTCCTCGGTGTGTATGCCCAGCAGTGGGATTGCTGGGTCATATGGCGGTTCTATTTCCAGTTTTTTAAGGAATCGCCACACTGTTCTCCATAGTGGCTGTACTAGTTTGCATTCCCACCAACAGTGTAAGAGGTTCCCTTTTTTCCACATCCTCTCCAGCATTTATTGTTTGTAGTCTTTTGGATAGCAGCCATTCTGACAGGTGTGAAATGGTACCTCATTGTGGTTTTGATTTGCATTTCTCTGATAATGAGTGATGTTGAGCATCTTTTCATGTGTTTGTTAGCCATCTGTATGTCTTCTTTAGAGAAATGCTCAGACATTATCTTTCCAGCTGGGGCCCAGTGAAATTAAACAACTGGCCCAGAGCCTCACTGGTATTTGCTGAACTGAGATGAAAACCACCTTCCAACCTGGTTGGCTCCATGTGGTAGATTATCAAAGGTGTAAAAGATCTGTAGACAATGCCATTCTATAACTCTCTTCATTGTAAGTTTCTGGAAACATGACTGAATGGGCTTCTTGACTTTTTCAGACTGAACAACTCACTGAACATTTATGTCAAGGGGAAGGGAATTACCCTCAGAGATCAGAAACCTCCCTGACCCTCTAGGCCAGCTGCATAGCCATGGCAGTAAGAGCCCCAGAAAGTGACGGCTGGACAACAGAAACTGTGAAGGGAGAATCTGGAAGTGCAAAAACCAGAGATAAAAAGTCTCTAGTAACATTGTGGAATGTGGAGGAAAGAAGGAAAAGCATGTGGAAAGAAGGGATGGGAGCCCTTAAGTTCGCCACACACTGAGGAGGAACTCTATTGGAACTACTGCATTCACAGATCCCTATGAGGAAGGAAACCATTGTCCCCAAAGGAAAAGCATATCACTTTATATACTATAGATGAGGATGAGAAGCTTTCTCCTGCCTTGTCAAGAGCTTCTGATCCACAGGGAATAAAGCAAGCATGCACCCTTCAGCAGTAAATGGTAGACACATCACATTTTTGAAAGAGAGAGAAAGTACATCTCACTCAATTTTCAGAAGTAAGAATTAGGAACCTGAAACTCTAGCACATGCAGTTGACAGTAGAACATAGTCATTTGTTCAGCACTATTGCTAGTTCAGCCGCTGGAATGAAACAAGGGTGGGAGTAGTGTGAAGGGGGTCAAAAGGAAGAGAAGCAAATCTAAATGGAGAAGAATAGGGGAAGAATAGGGGAAGAACAAGGGTGGTGGGTGACCCAAAGAGAAAGAGAAGGAAAGAAAGGAACACACTCTCAAGAGAGACAAATGAGATTTCAAAGGAAGAGCATGAAGATTCCCCGTCTGCTGCTAAACTTCCCTCCCCCACCCCAACAGCTGGCGAGTTCAAGATTTCTGGTTTCGCCATTTCCCACTCAGATGAATCAAGCTCTTCAACCTAGCATCCACCCCACCACCACCTCCACCCCCATGAAATCATTAAAATCTCTTATTTTCTTTAGCTGGTGTCCACATTACCAGACTTCTACTGAAGCTTTCGTTTAGCTTTGTGCCTAAAGAATATTGTGAAACTATCTACCCTTCACACATTTCCAAGTTAACACCTATTCTTTTTCATCTTAAGATTAAATAACCGCAAAGGATAAAGTCTCCCAACATATATGTGTGAGCCTTAAATATATTTTTATGAAAACATTGTTGTTGCAGACTTATCTTTTTTTAAAAAAAGATTTGTGTATTTATTTTGGCTGCACTGGGTCTTTGCTGTTGCATACATGCTTTCTCTAGTTGCAGTGAGTGGGAGCTACTCTCTAGTAGCGGTACGTGGCCTTCTCATTGCGGTGGTTTCTCTTCTTGTGGAGCATGGGCTCTAGGCATGTGGGCTTCAGTAGTAGGAATGTCTTTGTTCAGGATGGAGGCTGGCCGCACCCAACAGTCCTAGGGTAGGGCTGGCCACGCCAGAAAGACTAACCTTACGGGTCTTGCATTATCAGTTGACCCAGGGACCAAGTTCAACCATACAGGCAATGACTCAATCAAGCATGCCTATGTAAACTTATAAGAACTTTGAACAGTGGGCTTCCCTAGTTGATGACACTGTGTATTGTCACACAGCAATGTTCAGAGGGGAGCGTTCCCTAACTCCATGTGAGATAGGATGGTGGAAGCTCATGTCTGTAGCCCTCCTGGGCTCTGCCCTATGCTTCTCTTCCTTTGGCTCATCTTAATCTGCATTCTTTCACTGCAATGAACTGTAACCACGACTATAATGACTTTCAATGAATTCTGTGAGTTTTTCTAGTGAATTATCACTCTCCCTGGTGATTTGGGAAACCTTTGAACTTGCAGTTGGTGTCAGAAGTGATACCACTTCTGGTGGTCCTTGCGGAGACTATCTCCTCTAAGCTTGTATTTGGCCCTAAACTCCTCACAAATATAAGACCCTGTAAGTAGAATTTCTGGGTCAGAAATACGTGCATTTGCAAATTTGGTCGAGATGAATAAGATGGCCCCATAGACAGGGTCCCAAATTATATTCCCACCAGGAACAGAGAAGAGTTTTTTATAAGAGGGTGGGGAGAAAAAAATAACCCTACCATGGATTGTGAGAGAATAAAAAGTCATGGTGGGGAGCACCCTGGTGGACACCAGGGGCTTAAAGGCAAGGAAGTGGGGAGAGCATTCTCAGAGGTGTTTGAGGCAAGAGATATGCGCAGGGGTTGAGGAAGTGGAGACAAACGATGGCCACATCAAGAGCAAAGTGGAACAGGACATGACAGAGTCATGGGGCAGTAGAGTGCCATCTTCAAAACCGGGTACTCATGCTCCTGGGTGGGCCAAGGGATTTCTGAGAGAAGAAAGGATTCAAGATCCTCCACTTCTTTATGTGTTGCTTCCTGATGTAAATCTGTCTGAAGTTCGGGAAGCTTGCAATCTTCCATTTCTCCTTCTCCTAACTTACCATGAAAAGTCTCACCTCTCACACATCCCAAACCCTCCAGAAGCTGAAGGCAAAAGCCATACCATCTCTTTGGACAAAGGCAAATTTTTTACTACACAGTCCTACATACACATTCACACATGTACAAAGTGACACACATACCAAGCTTATTAACCACAGCATGTTTGTCATAGCAAAGGTTTGGAACAACCTAACTGTTTCTCAGCAGAGTGCTAGTTGAACAAATTTAAGATATATTTACCCAAGGTAATAATTTTTAGTCAGAAAAAAAGAATGAAGAAGCATTTTATGTATTGATATGAAACCATCTATATACTGCTAAAGAGAACTGGTGTTTTCTGCCAATGTATAAAAAGTATTACAGTTTTTTTTTTTTTTGCAAATGCACAGAAAGATATCTCTGGAAAGATAACCAAGAGTATAATAATAGAGAGGGTAAGTGGGTGACTGGAGAATGGGCTGGGAGAGAGGTTTTGAGTCTATACCCTTTAATGTCTTTTGAATTTTAAGCATGAGATATTATCTACTAATAAATAACTTAAAATTTAAAAATAAAAACCAAAAATCCCTCCTTTGCATTCAGCTGTGGCTGACTCCTCCTCCCTTTTTTGCTGGCTGCAAATTGCTGGAAGATATCCATCATCAAGTTAAGGAAGTTTCCTTTACTATCTGTTTTGCTGGGAGATGATTTTTAAAAAATTACTGTAAGAATAGTATTGAATTTTGTCAGCATATAGTGAGATAATGATATTTTCCCCCTTTACTCTCTGTACTGAATTGCAGTAATAGATATCTTAATGTTCAATCCTCTATTTCTAGAATAAACCCACAATATATTATTCTTTCAATCCACTGCTGAGTTTAATTTGCTAGTATTTTATTAGGATACTTTTTCATCCATATTCCTAAGTAAAATCGACAGATCTTCTTCTTCTAATTCACTGATTTTGGTATCAGATTTATGTGAGGTTCGTAAATGGGGAGATGTCCATCTTTTTCTGTGCTGTAGAACAATTTACGTAATAGTTGTTTAGTCGTTAAGTCATGTCCGACACTTTTGCAACCCCATGGGTTGTAGCCCTCCAGGCTTCTCTGTCCATGGGACTTTCCAGGCAAGAATACTGGAGTGAGTTGCCATTTCCTTCTCCAGGGGATCTTTCCAACCCAGGGATTGAACCCTGGTCTCCTGTACTGGCACGCAGGTTCTTTACCACTGAACCACCGGGGTGGAGGGGAGCCCTTTTATCATCTATACTGCCCTATAAATTATTCATTTGCTCTAGTTTTCCTTATGTATTCATATAAAGTTTGATGCATCCTTTAGAAAGTTTGATGCATCCTTTAGAAAACTCTTCAAAAGGGTTTCTTTGGTGGCTCGGTGATAAAGAATCTGCCTGCCTATACAGGAGACACAGGTTTAATCTCTGATCCGGGAAGATCCTAGATGCCATGGAGCAACTGAGCTGTGAGCCATAGCTATTGAGCCTGTGCTCCAGAGCCTGGAGACTGCAACTACTGAGTCCCTGTGCCACAACGACTGAAGCCCACACGCCTTAGAGCCCTGGCTCTACAACGGGAGCAGCCACCCAGATGAAAGGCCCGCTCCCCACAGCTAGGGAAGAGCCCTCGCAGAAACAGAGACCCAGCATAGACAAGAAACAAACAAATAAAATCATAAAGAAGAATACATTAAAAAAGAAAACTCTTCCATATTTATAATTGTTTCTCTGTTGCTAATCCTAATGTGTGTGTGTGCTTTTATTTCTAATATAATAATTTGTAGTTTCCCTTTTTTTTTTGGTACTTAAGAGTAGGAATTATTTAGAAAAAATGGACTTTAATCCCTATATGGTTCTGTTTATTTAAAACCCCAAATGGGCAAAACTGATCTATGATGTTAGACATTAGTATATTGGCTAAGTTTTGGAAGGAAGAGGATTGGGAGGGGAGATGATGAAGGCTTCCGGATCCTTGCTTGCATGTGCGCTAAGTTGCTTCACTTGTGTCCGACTCTTTGTGAGTCTATGGATGGTAGCCCACCAAGTTCCTCTGTCCATGGGATTCTCCAGGCAAGTATACTAGAGTGGGTTGCCATGCCCTCCTCCAGGGGATCTTCCCAACCCAGGGATCAAACCCACATCTCTTATGTCTCCTACCTTGGTGGGTTCTTTACCACTAGTGCCACCTGGGAAGCCCATCTGGGTCCTATCTATTTTATGTATAGTAGTGTGTATATGGGAGAAGGCAATGGCACCCCACTCCAATACTCTTGCCTGGAGACTCCCATGGATGGAGGAGCCTGGTAGGCTGTAGTCCATGGGGTCGCGGAGAGTCGGACACGACTGAGCGACTTCACTTTCATTTTTCACTTTCATGCATTGGAGAAGGAAATGGCTACCCACTCCAGTATTCTTGCCTGGAGAATCCCAGGGAGATTCTCCTGGTGGGCTGCCGTCTATGGGGTCGCACAGAGTCGGACACGACTGACGCAACTTAGCAGCAGCAGCAGCAGCAGCAGTGCGTATATGTCAGTCCCAATCTCCCAATTTATTCCTTCCCACCATACTCCCTGGTAACCATAAGTTTGTTTTCTACATCTGTGACTCAATTTCTGTTTTGTAAATAATTTCATTGGTACCATTTTTTTTTAAAGATTCCTCATATAAGTAATATCATATATTGGTCTTCCTCTGTCTGACTTACTTCACTTAGTATGATAACCTCTAGGTCCATCCATGTTGCTGCAAATGGCATTCCGTTCTTTTTTATGGCTGAGTAATATTTCATCGTATATGTGTACCACATCTTCTTTATCCACTCCTCCTGTCAGTGGACATTTAGGTTGCTCCCCTGTCTTGGCTGTTGTAACCAGTGCTTCAGTGACCACTGGGATGCATGTATCCTTTCAGATTATGGTTTTCTCTGGATATATGCCCAGGGCTTCCCTGGTAGCTCGATGATAAAGAATCCACCTACAGTGTGGGAGACCTGGCTTCAATCCCTGGGTTCGGAAGATCCCCTGGAGAAGGGAATGGCTACCCACTCCAGTATTCTGGCCTAGAGAATTCCATGGACCGTATAGTCCATGGGGTCTCCAAGAGTCAGACATGACTGAGCAACTTTCACTCACTCACTCCAGATAGATGCCCAGGTCTTCCCCTTCTTATAAAGATGCCAGTCCTATAGGATTAGGGCCCCAGCCTTATGACCTCATTTAACCTTTATCATCTCCTCACAGGCCCTATGTCCAAATACAGTCACATTGGAAATTAGGGCTTCAAGATATGAATTTTCTGTGAGGAGAATACAATTTGGTCCATAGCAGAGCTATCTGTTTTATGATTCATACATTTCTCTTAATGTATGTTATACTTTAATTTTAAAAGTGTATTCAGTGAAATATAATGAATGAGAACATGATGGGGATCAGAAGTCCCATGCTCACAGCTGCTCTTGGAGACATAGGGACCACATAACCATCTTACACAGAGATGGACCAGCGCTCATGAGCCATTGTGAAAAGCCCAGTCCAGTCTCCAGGTGTGGGCTCTTTGCCTGACTCCCTGCTGCAGGACACATCACATCTTAGATTGTATCAGAGCACTCACTGTCTCTGTGCAGAACCTGTGCGTCACCTCCTCGGCAATTTTCTCGATCATTGAGCCGATGAGTTCATGAAGAGGCTATGGTCTGTATTAGGGTGTGAGTGGCTGTTGGTAGAACAAAACACAGAGTATCCTTGGGGAGTCACAGATTTGTTAGGAGGTTACAAGACAGCTAAGGTGGGGAGAGAGAAAGGCAGAAGAAAAGAAAGACATCAAAAGTATTCGAAAATATCCAAGTGGAAAGATTTTTAAAGCACTGTTTAGTTATTAACTTATGATTACATTGCACTTTGGTCATTATAACTTCCACTTTTTGAAATTTGTCAACATTCCCTGTGTGGCCTAATGGTCAAAATTTGCAAATGTTTCGTCTTAGCATGAAAAAAGTGCATATTCATTCAACAAATATTTAGTGAGAGCCTAAGCGGCCACCCACTGATTCTTAGATTCTTAGGATGTTATCAGTGAACAAAATAAAGATCCTTACCCTTGTGGAGTTTTCATTTAAGTGAGAGGACACAAGTGATAAGCAATACTCACATAGAATAAACAAATTATAAAGTAATATTACATGTGCTATGGAAAGTGACAAATGTTTTCCAAAATAGTAAAGCAGGATGGGGAATACAGGGTGGCGGCACAGATCACAATTAATGTAGGGCGGTCAGGGAAGGCCTACTTGGAATGTGAGAGTAGAGGAGGTATGTATGTATGTGTGTGTATGCAGGTGTGCACACTTCCTGAAAGGCTTTGTAGGGCTTTGCAGGACCTGGAGCCTTAGTGAAGTGGGTTTGGATAGAAAGATGCCACAATCTCAGTTTTTCAGAAGTAACATTGATTACTTTATGTAGATTTGACTGTAGGGGAACAAGAGCGGAGGCCAGGAGGTGGTTAGGAGGTTACTGTCATTGTTCAGGTGGGAGATGATGGTGGCTTGGATCAGGGTGACAGCAGTAGAGATGAAGAGAAGTAGTTGGATTGAGGATATGTTTTGAAAGTAGAGCCAGTGGGGTTTCCTGACAGTTTGATGATGGAGAATTGTAGAGAGGAGTCCAGGACTGTGCCAAGGTTTTGGCTTGAGTGGCTTTCTAGAGCTGCCATTCACTGAGATGCGGAAGACTGTAGATGGATCAGGTTAGGAGCTGGAGATCTGGAACTCAATTTCTGAAATGCTAAATTCGAGATGTTTTGAGTAGCTAATTGGATCCATGAATATGGGATTTGGGAGAGAGGGCTGGGAATGATATAAATTTAGGAACTGTCAATGAAGTGAAAGTGAAAGTGTTAGTTGCTCGGTCTGACTCTTCACAACCCTGTGGATTGTAGCCCACCAGGCTCCTCTGTCCATGGAATTCTCTAGGCAAGAATACTGGAGTGGGTTGCCATTTCCTTTTCCAGGGGATCTTCCCTACTCAGGGATTGAACCCAGGTCTCCTGCACTGCAGACGGATTCTTTAGGGTCTGAGCCACCAGGAAAGCCCTTGGAACTGTCAGCAGGTAGTTAGTATTTACAGCCAAGAGACTAGATGAGGTCACTTAGGGAATGAGTGTGGTTGGAGGGAAGAAGAGCCCAAGGACTAAACCACATCACACACGCGTGTTAAATTTGGGAGAGTGGACGAACAGACAGAGGACTGAGAAAGAGACACCAGTGAAGTGTGAGGAAGCAGAGGAAGGTGGGTCATGGAGGTCAAGTGTAGAAAGGGAATCAAGGGGAGGGAATATATTATTTGTTTTGAGGTTATAATATTTACTGTATATTGTTAATTGTTATTCAAATAGTCTGTATTCTTCATTTGTATCTACTCTGTCAATTTCTGGTATTTTAAATTTTGTCACAGAGATTGTGGATTTGTCCATTTGCCTATGTATGTCTACCATTTTTGTTTTATATATTTCAAAGCTTTAATGCTAGATGCATAATGACTCACTTCTATAATTTTTCTACCTATTGTTATTTTTTTTGGTTTAAAATTTACAAAATTTGTGTATAGGTTTGCTCTTCATTTAAAAAAATTTATTGGAGTATGTAGTTAATTTACAGTGTTGTGTTCATCTCAGGTGTACAGCGTAGTGATTCAGTTATACAGATGCATATGTTTATTCCTTTTGAATTATTTTCCCATATAGGTTATTACAGAATATTGAGTAGAGTCCCCTGTGCTATACAGTAGGTCCTTGTTGATTATCTCTTTTATGTACTGTCTAGTAGTTTGTGTATGTTAATCCCAGACTCCTAATTTATACCTCTCTCCATGTTTTCCCTTTGGAAATCATCACTTTGTTTTCAAAATCTGTGAGTCTGTTTCTGTTTGGTAAATAAGTTCACTTACGTAATTTTTTAAAAATTAAATTCCACATATGAGTGCCATCATATGATATTTGTCTTTCTCTGTCCTCTCCTTTTAAAATTTATTTATCTCCATGTTGTTTTCTTTGAGGGGACTTAGAGTAAAATAGAAAACACCACAATATTAAGGGCAGGGAAAGAAATGAGAGTAAGAGATGGAAGATGAGAGATAAGCAGAGAATAGATTTATGCCTGAGAAAAGCTATAGCGATTAAAAGCTGTCAAATGCAAGCTCCCCAAATATCGCCAACACAGCCTATTGCTAAGACAATGCTAAACTGATTGCCCACTGTGGAAGGGAGAACACCAGCACCACTGCAACGGGACCTGAGCTCTGTCTCCAAGGGGCAAAGGCAAAGCTGGATCTCATTCAAAGCAGGTCTTTCAGTGTGATGCTTGATCAGGACTGGGTAAAAATCATGACTAATGGTTTAGAATCGGTGGCAACAGCAAGGTGAGGACTTTGAGGCGAGAGATTCTAAGAATCTTAGGGAGTAAGCTGTCTGTTGATGGTTCTTACTAGCATTGCTGTGTCTTTTGATGGGTTCATGTAATGAACTTTCACGTTACTTTCCTGCGAAGTCTCCTGGCATAGCAGTTATACTAATGCATACGATGGAATACTAAAGTCGTGTTAAAGACGACAGTAAGCTCTGGGTGCACAGGGGATGTGGGCGTGTGTTTGTTTCAGTTCCTCGACACAGAAACCGGGCTGGCTCATTTCTCACAATGGTGCAGACCTCCAACCCCCTGCTCTGACTACCATAGGGCTGCTCACTCTGGGCTCCCAAGGCTCTGAGTTGTCTTTCTAAGCAAGCAGGTGATGGTTCAACATCTCCTTAATGTTTGTAAAGTTTTTGCAGTCAATGGGACTGTGATTCCTAATGAGCAAAGTCAATTTAAATGGAAAAAACCATAAGATTTGGACCAATTGTGCTCATTGTTTATCTGCAGTGGATGTCCCAAAGGACATAATCTTTTGTCCATTACTGACAAATTAGATTTGGAATTTTCCACTCCCATTTTGTTCTCTTATGAGCTTCCAGTTACCCATGATTAATGGCTGTAATTGTCCTGACATTCCATTTTTGGGAAGCAAAGATTTCCTGGTAAATGTGTCACTCTTCAGCTACCAAGCACAATTTACAGTATTCAACCTCATTCCCTTAGATTGCCTCAGTACCCTGGGCATTACTGAGAAAGACTCAGCTTAACAATGTGGATTTAATTTTCTTATTATTTTCCCTAAAAGAATCACCAAGGTCCTACAAAAGACTTAAAGATGGTTTTAATTCATCTCCCCATATTATATTAATCTTGATATTATTTTGCTCTTTGATCTTATCATTTAACTAATTGAATAATTAAATACTAATTGAATAAAACCTACTGTCCAATGCATAGATAGGCGTTACACTTTTCATAATGAAAAATGTAGTCAGCATCATCCTCTCTGTAGTGGACATTGTCCGTGTCACACCCAGATGCCTCCACCTAGCCACTGGATACAACCCCAGAAGCTGGGAGTATTGATGATTAATTGTTCACAACTGCTCCCTTCAGAGAGTTGCTCTGGCAGACAGGAGCTGTCTGGCCTGTACTATTACAGCCCCAGCCTGCCCAGGGCAGCCCACAGCCAATGAGTGATTGACACAGGTATGAAAGGCCAGCCCTCTTGCCTCAAGCTGGGACTAACTGCAATACAGTTCATGCTTCATCTGGGCAGAAAAAGCCTCGGGTCTGTGGTGTGATCAGCCTTGACAGCCCCTGGGACCCTTTGTTCTGAGCAAAGCTGCTGGGCCCCAGGTTCCCACCATCAGCCGTTCCCATCCACTCCTGGACTTGAGCAACTCCCAAGATGGCATCCAGTAATTTGTTTCTGAACCCCAGAATTATAGACTTAAGAATGTGACCAACAGAGGTTGGGGATGTCAGTCTGAGGAAAAGGAACGTGAAGTTGCCAGAGGACAGTGACTAAGAATCACTCACTGGATGCTCTCACGCATCCTTATATGCAACTGGTGGGAGTGTAAATTGACTCAGTCATTGATTCCTGGTAAAATGATTGTAGCTGTTGACCTGGTCATTGCACGTCTCTAAATTTATTCTTAAGATACAGATGACTAATTAGGCAAAGAATCAGCTATGTGGAGACCCATTTCAGTGTTATTTATAACAACAACAACAATGACAACAAAAAAACTGGAGATAATCAGGAGCCCAAAAATGGGGAATTATTGTGTATTCATGCAACACAACACTATTTAATTATCTAACCATATCCTTTATCATCACTCATGGTTTTTTGTGGACAGAGTGGAGATGGCTCATCTCTGCTCCATGTCCATGTCTGGGCCCTCAGCTGGAGAACTTAAAGGCTAGGATGATATGAAGGTTTGTTTGCTCTCATATTGGCAGATGCTGATAATCAGCAGAGCCCAACTGGGTATGTCAGCTGGAGCAGTCACGTGTGGCTTTTCCATGCAGCTTGGACTTCCTCACAATGTGGTGTCTTGGTTCCAAGGTTGAAAAGAAAGAAGGAGAGTCAGGCAGAAGCAATATTGCCTTTTATGACCTGCTGTGCAAATCACACAGCGTCATCTATGACACATTCTACTTACCGCAGCAATTACAAAAGCCTGGTGGGGTTGAAAGGAAGGAAACACAGACCCCACCTCTTGATAGAGTCATGTCAGTGTCACATTGTAGAAAGAGCACATGAGATGGGATATATGATATGCTGGTGCTGGCATCTATGGAAAATACAATGTGACTGTAACCAATCACATCTTAATGTCTAATGGCATAGGGAGATGTTCATGATATGCTATGAAGTTAAAAAGATCAGATTCCAAGACAGTATGCACAGTATAATCCCACTATGAAGGAGAACTGTATAGATGCAAGGTATTAACAATGGCTTCCACCAGAGATGAGATGAATTTAAACAGGTAACTGCATAATCCCAGTTTGTTTAAGTGTGTATGTGTGTGTTGGAGTAGGGCTGTTAACTGAAAGCATCTGTCTTTTTTGCCCATAGGCAGCTCCAGGGGCTTCCTTTGTGAGAGTTCTCTTTGGCCCTCTGAGTAGATCATTGGATTTAATATCAGGAAAAGCTATTTTTACTCAATGATGCCTCTGGGTGTTCTTCCAAGAGGCCCTGGCCTGAGTCCAGTTTACTTGGCACTGATTCCCAGCAGCATGTGGCCCCAAGGACAAGGCATGAGTGAATTAAAGTTTAATTAAAGGTGAAACTCAACTGTAGATGGAGCTGCCTGTTTCCTCTTGGGTCGCTAGTGCAGGTGGGTAATAATGAACCTCCCTCCTGGGCTTGTGTGTAATCGGTTTCCCCTGCACTTGTGTGGGACACCTTTCTTTTTCTCTTGCAAAGGGGGTGAAAAGATGTTGAAACATATGGTAATGAAAACACAGAGAACCAATGTGGAGAGAGTCTTGGGTAGCAAATGCAAAATGGTTCTCAGGTTTATAATCAAATTTGTCCCCATGTCCTGCAGACTCCCTGTCCTGGGCCCCTCAAGCAGCCATCTTTGAAAGACCAGATGGAATGGGTTTCTTGGGGCCAGATCTGCCTCTCATGGGTATCAAGGAGCACTTAGCCGGATAACAGCCCTGCTGTGGGTGTGGGCATGGACTGGAGGGGGTGCACCTATTTCGGTGGCTTTGGATTTTCGTGCAGAGCAGAGACAGGGTGGACTGGTCCAGCTCTCAGAAACCACTGAAAGCTGACTGAGTAAGAGGACCCAACAGGAGGGGCTACGTAGTTGCGAAACAAAATCAAGAAAAAAGGAAAGGCACTTTGATATGTACCTGGAAGCCAGTAAGGAAAGCGCCACAGAGATGACTATTTGAACTGCTGGGTGGTTGTTAGGTCCACTGCCAAGCGGAACTAACTGCTCAGAAAGGTCACTGGACCATCAGAAAGGTACCTCCTAGGTCAAGGGTTGTTCTGTTCACACGCTGGCCCTGGAACTCTCCGTGAGGCCCAGCAGCTCCTGGAGCCACAGTCTCCTCACCTGTGAAATGGGGCTCAGCTCACCTGCCTTACCTTGCTGGAGGCGCCAGTGAGATGATGCCTGCCAGAGTTAGGCCTTGTCCTCGGAAAGATGGGAGTTTATTGTGAGACTACGATAGAGCATGAAGGAGACAGACTTTGATGGAAATTAGAAAAAGAAACCTTAATTGTACCAGGACTTAGAAGTGACTGAAACTAGACCCATGGGAGCTTCAGGGACCCCAACAAGTGGAGTTAGCAGATCTTCACCATAACATTGAATGATGCAAATAATTCATAATTATACTGATAATAAAAATCATAAAGTTTAGCAACCATTGACTCTGCAGAACACATGCTCAGACCTTTATGGAATCATCTCATTTACTCATTTACTCCCCATCACAACCCCGGGAGACATTTTCACCTTCACTGTAGCTCCCCCCTTGCCTAATGAGGCTCATCATTTCTGGGTAGACAAAGCTTTGCTTGCCCGTTGCTCCTGCCCCTCTCAGGACTTCTAATATGACTCTTCTCAGAAAGCCACAGTGCATGATACTCACTGCTTGATCATTTCCCAGCTTCCCTACTCAGATTTCTCAGAGCAGGAACATCCCCAGTCTGCAGGGACCTGATGCTTGTACAGTTTTAGAGACATTCTTTAAGAAAGGAAAAATAAAACATACACATGCAGATCTGGGCTCGGGGACCTGGACAAGGCCTGAGCGGGTGAGGGCCCTGAGGCTTCAGTGCATGTGTTTCAGGGGGACTCAGCCTCTGCTCTAGTCTAGTGATGTTTTTTTGGTGGTTGGGTGGAGGGTGACATTCCATGGTACCAAAGTCGGCTGTTAAAAGGTGATGCCTTTGAGCACGGCCTCTGTCTCCAGCGGTTTCATCTCAATCAGAGAAAACTGGTCTCAGGGGGCACCTGGCCATCTCTTCATCTCATGTGCCCCTCTGTTCTTCATCCAGAAGTTGGATCTGAGAGAAGGAAATTGGGGCTAGGAGCTAAGAGCCTGGAGACCTGCAAGGGGAGATGCAGGCCTGGGGTGCAGTGACCAAGCAGTAATTATATGTGCCTTGTTCCTTAGTACATGGCTCTCTCAGGGATCTCATGGGGATAAGAAATGGCTAGATCCACAAATGTGGGGGCACTTATGGGGCTCATGGGCCCATTGCCATATCACCTTTTTAAAAAACTGTCAAAACCTTTCCATTGTTCCTAACACTTCCCTCTGATGATTTCCTTTAAAAAAGTACCTGAAGGTGGAAGATCTGAACAATTTAAAGCCCTCAACATGTAATTTTGTTAAAATGAAATTCATTCAAGTTTCATTCCGGAAAGTTATAGTGATTTACACTTGCTCCAAAGAGGATACACCTCCCTCAGAAATCATCACACCCATGTTCAATTTCACTCTGGTGGAAAATTATTCCCAAATAAAGGCTCTTTTTTAACCCTTGAAAGTGAGTTCCAGGAAGCCTGCTTATCTGCAGTCCAAAACAAGCCAGCCAGGTGACTGCCAGGTGACTGTGCCAAGGGAGGCATCTCCAGGGAATGGCTGAGCAGGTCACTTAGACATCATGACAAAGGGGAATAAATCCCAGGAGGGACCTTTTTCTGTACCTTTTAAACCAAAGTTGTTTTTTTTTTTTTTCTTGAGTGCCTGGAGCATTTGAGAATTTAGCCAGTTTTGTATAACCTCTCCATTTCTTCTGACTTGTAGGTATTTTCTCTAAAACAAACTCAAAGACAAGCAAAGGGATTCCCTTGTGTCAGATGGTGAAGAATCCACCTGCAATGCAGGAAACCCAGGTTCCATCCCTAGGTCAGGAAGATCCCCTGGAGAAGGGAATGGCAACCCACTCCAGGATTCTTGCCTGGGAAATCCCATGGACCAGGGAGCCTGGTGGGCTACAGTCCAAGGGGTTACAAAGAGTCAGACACGACCGAGCGACTAACACCACCACTAATGTGTGCTATGTGCGCTAAGCCGTTTCAGTCATGTCCCACTCTTTGCGACCCCATGGACTGTATGTATAGCCCACGAGGCTCCCCTGTCCATGAGATTCTCTAGGCAAGAATACTGCAGTGAGTGGCCATGCCCTTCTCCAGGGGCTGCAAGGGCTGTATTTAAATAGGTCAATAGCATCATCTATTGGCTATATGCGGTACTGCAGCTACTATTCTTTTCCAACTTAATTTACAGAAGATATCCCTGCCACACTGTAACAGAGAATTAGAAAGTGAAAAAGCAGCGCTGTCTTCACAGAATTACATTAACACCTGATTATCTCCAAATACACTAGTTGAGGAGCGTGACACATGCAGTGACAGTGATCTAGCTTGAGGAGGATGCCATCGTATATATATTTATCACATCTTCTTTACCCATTCTGAAGAAGGAAATGGCAACCCGCTCCAGTATTCTTGCTTGGGAAATCCCATGGACAGAGGAGCCTGGCAGGCTACAGTCCATGAGGTTGCAAAGAGTCGGACATCACTTAGCGACTAAAGAGCAGCAGCTTTATTCCTTCATCTATTGATGAACACTTAGGGTGCTTCCACATCTTGGCTGTTGTAAACTAAGCTGCCGTAAACATAGGTGTGCATATATCTTTTCAAATTACTATTTTTGTTTTGTTTGGATAAATATCCAGAAATGGAATTGCTAGGTTGTATGGTAGCTCTATTTTTAATTTTTTGAGGAACCTGCATACTGTTTTCCATAGTGGCTGTACAAATTTACATTCCCACAGTGTATGAGGGTTCCCTTTTCTCCATACCCTCTCCAACATTGTTATTTCTTGTCTTTATGATAATAACCATTCTAACAGGTATGATATCCCACTGTGATTTTGATTTGCATTTCCCTGATAATTAGTGGTGCTAAACATCTTTGCATGTGTCTGTTGACCATCTCTATGTCTTTGGGAAAATATCTAGATCCTCTGCCCATTTCAAAAATTATACTGTTTGTTTTTGCTATTAATTTGTTTAAATTCTTAATATATTTTGGATATTAACTCCTTATTTGATAGATGATTTGCAAATATCTTCTCTCACTCAGTAGGTTGCCTTTTCATTTTGTAGGTGGCTTTCTTTTCTGCACAGAAGCTTTTTAATTTGGTGTAGTCCCACTTGTTTATATTCGCTTTTGTTGCCTTTGCTTTTGGGGACAGATCCAAAAATTCTCTGAGTCTGTTTCTGTTTCTAAATAGATTTATTTGCATTGTATTTTAGATTCCATGTATAAGTGATATCAAGTGGTTTTTTTCTCTCTCTGACTTCGCTTAGTATGATAATCTCCATCCATGTTGCTGCAAATGGCATTATTTCATTCCTTTTATAACCAACTAATATTCCACTGTATATGTTAACTATCACATCTTTTTCATCCACTAATCTGCTGACGGATGTGTGGGTTGTTTCTGTGTCTTGGCTGTTGTGCATAGTGCTGCTATGAACTTAGGGGTGCATGGATCTTTTTGAATTAGTTTTGTCTGGATATTTGCCCAGGAGTGGGATTGCTGGCTCATATGGCAACCCTATTCTTAGCTTTTTGAGGAACCTCCATACTGTTTTCATAGTGGCTACATGGTGATATTCTCTTTATTACAATATTCACTTTATTGCAGTGGGCTGGAACAGAACCACAATATCTCTGGAGGTATGCCTGAATTTGAAAGATGGGAAGTATTAGGGGATATCTGTATCTGATGAAAAGGATACAGTTGGGTGGTATATATTTACAATGGAATATTACTCGGGCATAAAAAGGGACACATTTGAGTCAGTTCTAATGAGGTGGATGAACCTAGAGCCTATTATACAGAGTGAAGTAAGTCAGAAAGAGGAAGACAAATATCACAGATTAATACATACAAATGGGATCTAGAAAAATGGTACTGATGAACCTATTTGTAGGGCAGCAGTGGAGACGCAGACATAGAGAACAGACTTGTGAACACAGTGGGTGAAGGAGACAGTGCGACAAATTGAGAGAGTAGCATGGAAATTTAATTGCCATATATAAAATAGCCAGTGGGAATTTGCTGTATGATGTAGGGAGCTCAAACCAGTGCTCTGTGACAACATAGAGGAGTGGGGTGGGGTAGGAGGTGGGAGGGAGGTTCAAGAGAGAGGGGACATATGTATACCTATGGCTGATTCATGTTGATGTATGGAAGAAACCAACACAATATTTTAAAGCAATTATCCTCCAGTTAAAAATAAACATTTTTTTAAAAGCTAAAAAAAAGAGAAAAGGATCCAGTAGGGAGGGAGAAATTGATGATTCAGAAAAAGGAGGGTAATGACAGTGATAATTCATTGAGAAGAGGATGCAAATTGAGGGCTTAGTTTTAATGGGAGCAAGTACCCTTCATCCATTATAAACAGAAAAGAAGACAGAGAGTATACACCATTGCCTTAGATGAGAAGATCTGAAGATGGAAAAATGCAGGAGCTTCAAATACCTCAATGAAGGATGAGGCAAAGCCTTCAACTGTGTAAGATGCAGGACGGGGATGAGGGGAAAGGGCACAGAACCATTGTTTTCCTCCAGCAGCCGTCAGCTGTCCTGTGTAGGTACGGAGCCAGGAGTTGAGTTTAACAAGGGTAGCGTTTTGACAAATGAGTACAAAGGAAGGAGACAAGATCAAAGGAGACGAGGGTATTTGCAAGGAGATAATTATACTGGTAAGCCAGGGAAGCTATGCCGCGTCATGAAGTCTGTGAGAATTACATGAGCTGATGTACAAAAGGTACTCAGAACTCTAGGTTACAAGTGTTGAAAAGAGGTTAGCCATTTTTTACTTTTGTTACAAGGGAAGTGAGAGAATGAGGGACAATGCTTGGTTAAAATGTGGAAGTGTCAAAGGATCTATTGTTAGAGATAGTACATTTTCTGAAGTTAAACCTCCCAACACCTCCCTGGGGAGATTCTCTGGTCAGATGCCCTCTTGTGATGCCATCCTCGACTCACATAGAATCAAATCCCTGAACAATTTCCAGGCTACCACTGAGCTCCCATTGCTGCTGCTGCTAAGTTGCTTCAGTTGTGTCCGACTCTGTGTGACCCCATAGACAGCAGCCCACCAAGCTCCTCCGTCCATGGGATTTTCCAGGCAAGAGTACTGGAGTGGGGTGCCATTGCCTTCTCCAGAGCTCCCATTAGGCTTCCCTTACTTGTGAAGGTGAGATCTGCCAGAGGCTCTCCAAGTGAGCATATTACTAATGGTTAATCTGCCAAGTGAGTCATGTTCTGGGATCTTTAGGCCTAAGGCAGTGGCATCATTGAGGATGTCAGGGCTTTAAGGGAGCCCAGTCACTACTTTTCCCAGACAAAGGTTGCTAGTGTTCAAGTGACCCTCTAAGTGGGTGTGACTTCAGTGGCTGGAAAGTCACACTCATCTGTGTAAACCCAAGATAGAGGTTTAAACTGAGGGCACTACGTATTTATGGCGTGTGTGTGTATGTGTAAAGTAGATGTAATGGTCATCTGAATTAAATTCTCCCATTCCAGTCCATTTTAGTTCACTGATTCCTAAAATGTCGATGTTCACTCTCGCCATCTCCTGTTGGACCGCTTCCAATTTGCCTTGACTCATGAACCTAACCCTGGAGAAGGGAATGGCAACCTACTCCAGTACTCTTGCCTGGAGAATTCCATGGATGGAGGAGCCTGGTAGGCTACGGTCCATGGGATTGCAAAGAGTTGGACACAACTGAGCAACTTCACTTCACTTCACATGGACCTAGCATTCAAGGTTCCTATGCAGTATTGCTCTTTACAGCATCGGGCTTTACCACCATCACCAGTCACATCCACAACTGGGTGCTGTTTTTGCTTTGGCTCCGTCTCTTCATTCTTTCTGGAGTTATTTCTCCACTGATCTCCAGTAGCATATTGGGCCCCTACCAACCTGGGGAGTTCACCTTTCAGTGTCCTATCTTTTGCCATTTCATACTGTTCATGGGGCTCTCAAGGCAAGGAAACTGAAGTGGTTTGCCATTCCCTTCTCCAGTTTTGTCAGAACTCTCCACCATGACCCATCCGTCTTGGGTGGCCCTACACGGCATGGCTCATAGTTTCATTGAGTTAGACAAGGCTGTGGTCCGTGTGATCAGATTGGTTAGTTTTCTGTGATTGTGGTTTTCAGTCTGTCTGCCCTCTGATGGAGAAGGATAAGAGGCTTATGGAAGCTTCCTGATGGGAGAGACTGACTGAGGGGGAAAATGGGTCTTGTTCTGATGGGCGGGGCCATGCTCAGTAAATCTTTAATCCAATTTTCTGTTGGTGGGCGAGACTGTGTACCCTCCCTGTTGTTTGACCTGAGGCCAAACTATGGTGGAGGTAATGAAGATAAAGGCGACCTCCTTCAAAATGTCCCATGCATGCACTGCTGCACTCAGTGCCCCCAACCCTGCAGTAGGCCACCGCCGACCCATGCCTCTGCCGGAGACTCATGGACACTCATGAGCAAGTCTGGGTCAGTCCCTTGTGTGTGTAAAACTCCAGATTGTGTTACCCAACAGGTGACAATTTAGCAGAAGCCTTGGTTGTTTCTGGCTTAATCATCCATTCTCTGGAGGCTATAAACAGATGTCTCTGTTTACACTTGAATTAAATTCCTTCTATCAACACTGGGATAGATAATAGGTGAGGTGGCTTTATACATCCCCAGGCCAAGACTATGAAAGCATTTTCTTAACTCTCCCAGGTAAAAGCAAACCGAAATATATTTCTATGGATTGCAATGATAAGGGATTGTTGGCTAGATCAATTTCTGCATAACATTTGAGGGATGACAAAATTAAACCTATCAGCTGATGCTTTAATGATTCCTGCAACAACTTAAAGCTTCTGTAATTTACAAACCATCAAGAGCGAACAAGTTTTTTAAGTGGCCACAAGGGGGTGGTAAAGGACTGCATACTTGCTCTTAGCATCTTCCTCTTTCAGTTCAGTTCAGTTTAGTTCAGTTGCTCAGTTGTGTCCAGCTCTTTGTGACCCCATGAACTGCAGCACGCCAGGCCTCCCTGTCCATCACCAACTCCCGGAGTTTACCCAAACTCATGTCCATTGAGTTGGTGATGCCATCCCACCATCTCATCCTCTGTTGTCCCCTTCTCCTCCTGCCTTCAATCTTTCCCAGCATCAGGGTCTTTTCCAATGAGTCAGTTCTTAGCACCAGGTGGCCAAAGTATTGGAGTTTCAGCTTCAGCATCAGTCCTTCCAATGAATATTCAGGACTGATTTCCTTTAGGATGGACTGGTTGGATATCCTTGCAGTCCAAGGGACTCTCAAGTCTTCTCCAACACCACAGTTCAAAAGCATCAATTTGTCAGCACTCAGCTTTCTTCACCGTCCAACTCTCACATCCATACATGACTGCTGGAAAAACCAAAGCTTTGACTAGACGGACCTTTGTTGGCAAAGAAATGTCTCTGCTTTTTAATATGCTGTCTAGGTTGGTCATAACTTTCCTTCCAAGGAGTAAGCATCTTTTATTTTTTATTATTTTTTTAATTAGTTTATCTATTTTTTTTTAAAATAAATTTATTTATTTTAGTTGGGGGCTAATTACTTTACAATATTGTAATAGTTTTTGCCATACATTGACATGAATCAGCCATGGGTTTACATGTGTTCCCCTTCCTGGACCCCCCACCCACCTCCCTCCCCATCCCATCCCATCCCTCTGGGTCATCCCATTGCCCCGGCCCTGAGCCCTTGTCTCATGCATCGAACATGGAATGGTGTTCTGTTTCACATATGATAATATACATGTTTCAATGCTATTCTCCCAGAACGTCCCACCCTCACCTTCTCCCTCAGAGTCCATAAAATTGTTCTATGCATCTGTGTCTCTTATTCTGTCTCGCATATAGGGTTATCGTTACCATCTTTCAAATTCCATATATATGCATTAGTATACTGTATTGTTGTTTTTCTTTCTGGCTTACTTCACTCTGTATAATGGGCTCCAGTTTCATCCATCTCAGTTTATCTATTTTTTAACTTTACAATATTGTATTTGTTTTGCCATACATTGACATGAAGTAAGCATCTTTTAATTTCATGGCTGCAGTCACCATCTGCAGTGATTTTGGAGCCCAAAAATAAAGTCTCTCACTGTTTCCATTGTTTCCCCATCTATT
The DNA here is from genome assembly GCF_054371585.1 of Giraffa tippelskirchi. NCBI lineage: Eukaryota > Metazoa > Chordata > Mammalia > Artiodactyla > Giraffidae > Giraffa > Giraffa tippelskirchi. The sequence continues at coordinate 12,698,024 of NC_137283.1, read as the reverse complement.
TGCCATGAAGTGATGGAACCGGATGCCATGATCTTAGTTTTCTGAATGTTGAGCTCTAAGTCAACTTTTTCACTCTCCACTTTCACTTTCATCAAGAGGCTCTTTAGTTTTTCTTCACTCTCTGCCATAAGGGTGGTGTCATCTGCATATCTGAGGTTATTGATATTTCTCCTGTCAATTGTGATTCCAGCTTGTGCTTCCTCCAGCCCAGCGTTTCTCATGATGTACTCTGCATATAAGTTAAATAAGCAGGGTGACAATATACAGCCTTGACGTACGCCTTTCCTGATTTGGAACCAGTTCTGTTGCTACATGTCCTTACTTCCATAAAATCATTCCCTTGGTACCCTATGGTGTTTCATTTCAACAATCTTAATCCATTGAGTAGGTTGCTAGTGGTTCTCACAGTTCTGAGTATCAGGTTAACGCTTCCTGAATTTTTCACAAGTTAATAGCAATTAGGCACTTAGACATTAGTGACCAGGGAGTAGATGGGCCTTTTCCCTAGTTCAAGGGGTTATGTGTGTGTGCTCAGTCACATTCAACTTGACTCTCTGCGACCCCATGGACTGTAACCCACCAGGCTCCTCGGTCCATGGGATTTCCCAGACAAGAATACTGGAGTGGGTTGCCATTTCCTATTCTGGGGGAATCGACCCAGGGATTGACCCAGAATCCCTCGAGGGATTATACCATTCTCTAAATCTTTGGTGATGTTTTCCCCATGGAATCTGTCATGGGTGATGTGGATTAAAGTACTTTCTGACTTATCTCCACTCTCCAGACTATATGTGGTTCCTTGCCCAGTAACTGAGGTGGGCCTGGGGGCCTGTTGATGGATGAAAGACATGGAGACAAACACAGTGGTTACAGCTAGCTTCCTTCTGGATCATCCTGTAGGCCCAGAGACCCTCCAGGCTAGAGCAGAGGACTGCAGCAGAAGCCCAGCTTGGAGGATCACGATTACTTAGATTTCTAGTAGGGGAATTTAGCTTTGAACTTTAGTCCCCTTTGTGCACTGAATGAATGGTGCTTATCTCTATGTAATTGCTTTTTGCATGAAAAGAAGTCTGCAGGTTGTTCACTGGTGTGAGATGAAAGCACCACGATTCAGATCCTGCCCTCAGTTCATTGACAGATCTACTGCTCCCCCTGCTAGATTCAAAATCAGGCCAATGAGCTAACAGGCCACCTCGCACTGGCATCCTCACCACCAACGCTGAGTTTAAATTGCCCTTTAAGTTCTCCATAAAGACCAGAGAGGGCTTCCCTGGTGGCTCAGTGGTAAAGAACCTGCCTGCCAATGCAGGAGATGCAGGAGACGTGGGTTCGATCCCTAGATCAGGAAGATCCCCCGGAGAAGGAAATGGCAAACCACTCCAGTATTTTTGCCTGGGAAATCCCATGGACAGAGGAGCCTGGAGGGCTACGGTTCATGGCGTCACAAAAGAATTGGATACGACTTAAGTGACTAAACAATAGACCAGAGAACCCCACAGGCCACCTGTCATCTGACACAATATGCCTGGATTAGGAACACCCAAGGACAGCGTGGTATTCCCTCCTCTGCTGGCACTCATGCCACCATGGTTTTCCAGGAGTGAAGAAATATAGCCATTCCTCCGGCTTAGGGCTTTTCTTTTTCCAAGCTTCCACTATCCAGATGAAAAGGGAGTTAAATGCCCACATAGCCACGTGAAAGGAGCCATCAATACTGAAGGCACCCTTACATGGATTTATTCCTGCTTGATTCACTAGCCGATTCACTTGGCCCCCACGATCCCAGACAAGCACAATGTTGCATGTCAAGCAAGGGCAGCTGGTTGCTGTCCACTGCGAGTGAGAATTCTCTGGTTTTAGATACAGCAGCGCCTTGCCTGCCTCATTTCCTTCCCACGCCCAATTCTGGCTTGGTGTGGGGAAACCTCACAGGCCCACTGAACAAGTCTGTGTAGGCAATCTAATGAGCTTGATTTTTCCTAACTGCCCATTCCTTTCGCTGGAGCCCAGCTGGTGACAGAAGGCACACAGACGGCTGTTAGCATTCTGTACGTCTCAAGTTATTTTGGTTAAGCGTATCTGATTGGGACTAGGACTGTTCCTTCCCTAAGATGAGAGCCACCCTCTTTCTAGGGTGGTTCAGAGAACAGCTCGTGAGTTCCTAGACAGGAAGGGGGCACCCCCAACCCCCAGGTTTTCCTCTGCCTCCTGTGGGGCCAAGATCGAAGGGCAGAGGACATTGTTGCTATAGCAGCAGTCTACTCAGGCTGTGCCTCAATCAACCAAAGGTCAATCTCCCATTGGCGTCACCAAAACCTCTACCGAGTGTAGAGGTTCAGGGACAAATCTACTAGTCCTCTACCCGCTCGTTTTCATTTTGCACTGTCAAAGTACAGACCACTAAAAATCTGCAGATCACAACCTTCCCACACACGAGGCACAAGGAGGTACCACTTGGTTCGGTACTTTAGCTACGTAGCTGCGTCTGTAGGACGTCTTCTCCCACTTGTTCCACAATACCACCTCATCCCTTTCGCAGACAAGTGTTGCAGCCCTTGAAGCAGACAAGAACATTGAGCTTTGCTCTTAGGTGTATCTCTAAGGCTCCCTGTCTGACAGCTTCCCCACTTGAGCGGACATTGACTGGTTTCAGTAAAACTGTAGAAATGTGTAGCTATCTCTATTGTATTGCTCAAAGACAAGAAGGGTACATGATACTGTTCTCGCTCTAAGGATGAGGACTGCCCTATAGGTGACAAGTCCAAGCCATGTATCTGGGGCTCACAGGCTGAAGGATCAGGCCAAGAGCTTACCTCTGGGGAAACAGTTTAACAAGGTTTCCCTTATCCGCCTATGTTCCTGTTCAATCTCAACAGACAATCCTTTCCCCTGCACCCCCTCGGATCTCCCTAGCTGAAGCAACACTTCAGTGTGTTAATGTGTCTACTCTATTGTTTTGTTTCCCCAGCACCTCTCCATGTGAGATGGAATGGCTACAAAATGTTACCGGTAGAAAAGTGAAGATTTCTCAAATTAGAAAATTCTCCCATGCCTCTCGACCTTCTTGGTCAAATTGCTGTTTTTCAGGAATGAGCTTACCAAATTTGGCACCGTTTCCTCGTGTACGCACTTCTCAATATTCCCAGTCTCTCTTGCTTAGAGGTAGGATGGGGTGAGAAAGTCACAAAACCTATCAAGTATCCTCCAGAGGTAAACTGTGGGGGCTGATTTTATTTTCCAAAAGCAGTACCATCAAAACAGGAGCAAGAATTCAGCTGCAACAGAATGTAGTGACATTTTCCACATCATTATCCCACTGCATTTAGCTTAAAAGCATACATCCATCCAACAGTTCCCTCCTTATCTGTGATTTCCCTTTCTGCAGTTTATTACCTGTGGTCCAAAACAAAATTAGATGGAAAATTCTAGGGATAAATAATTCATAGGTTTAATACTGGGCACCGTGAGATGGAATCTCAATCTGCTCCATCTGGGCAAGACCTGATTCATCCCTTTCTCCAGCATATCCACACAGTATATGCTATTTACCCCTTAGTATAGGAAAAAATAGTGTATATAGGGTTTGATACTATCTGCAGTTTCAGATATCCACTTGGGGTCTTGGAATAGATACTCCTTGGATAAAGGGGTGACTACTGTAGATGCATTTCTCTGTCTTGGCTAAATGGTTTTAAGGACACAGCTTGTGAAAATGTTAGTTGCTCAGTCCCTTGAGCTCTGAGACTCTCTGGACTGTAGCCTGCCAGGCTGTCTGTCTGTGGAATTCTCCAGGCAAGAATATTGGAGTAGGTATCCATTCCCTTCTCCAGGGGATCGTCCCAACCCAGGGATTGAACCCGGTCTCCTGCATTGCAGGCGGATTCTTTACCATCTGAGCCACAAGGGAAGCTTTGTATAACTGAGCAAATAATGATGGCTCAATAAAAAAGGAGAAGTCTGGAACTCAAAAAGAGGATAAACAGCAGAAATCTCATAAATAAGAACCATTAATTCTCTTGTCAATAAAAAAGCAGAAGCCTGGAACTCAAAAAGAGGATAAACAGCAGGAATCTCGTAAATAAGAACCATTAATTCTCTTATTTCTCACAATACTCCCAGTCCCCATGCACTATTACCTGTGGTTCTTACTTCTTCTACTGAAATAAGTATCAAACCAGGATTTAGTGGAAGAACGTGACTTCTCTGGTTGGAAGCCCTTGGCTGGCACCCCAACTCTGTCACTTTCTAGCCCTCTAGGGAAGTTAACCCCAACCCCAATGTCTTTCTTCATCTGGAGAACAGTAGTACCACCCACCCACACTTGCAAGGCAGCACCTCTGACTAAATTTATGTCAGAAACCTACTTTATTGTCTGGCACTTAGAGACAGACTCATGTGGCATCCCAGTAACATAACCAATAAAAGAACCAAAAGAATTCTATGTGCTAATACTTAAGTTTAAACTGTTTCATTTTCTTCTCAAAAATTTAACAGTACTTTCTGATAAATTCTTGGTTTTGACTGAGTTTATATTGTTTCTACTCTTATTTTTAGGTCAGTGAGTAAAGAACAAAAATTACATGTAACAAAGGTTCTCCTCTAGCTTTAACAGCATCTGAAATTAATCAGAAAGAATAAACAAAATGAGAAGGCCAATGATGAAAGACAAACTATAGGTGTACATTACTTGCTTAGATTTGGGAGCCTAACTGCTCACAAAAGGACTCATAGATATTTTTTTTTATTGTTAAGCTGCAACATACATGGTTTAATACAACAAAAAAACATTTAATCAAGTGAAAAGTAATAAACTGAACAATAAACAAATAAACACTCAAAACAAAATATTTTCCATTGGAAACATGTTAAGATGAATACGGGGTTTCATTACCATCTTACTGCAATTTTCTTATGTGTTACTAGCCTACATACCCCATGTTTTCTGTAATCATGCAGATGTGAATGGAAGTTTGAATGATTAAATAAATGAAAAGTCCATTTACTGCAGAGAATCATTTCACAAGGCAGCCAAACTGGGTCAGAGAACAAAATTATTCAAGAAATTCTCCACGTATTTAGGTTCATTTTAGAACCCATGAACCTTAAGCTGTTCCTCCTTGACAATGCCAACCTGCAAAATAAAATTTAGCAGAATCACTAACATATAAATTCATTCCTAAGAAATCAGAGCAGTCATTAAATAAGTACAACTAATGTGCTTCATCCACATGATTTTTTACTGAAGAGGATAAAGTTATAATTCATGTCACCCTTAAATACAATGTCAGAAGCAATCTCAAGTTTGTACATAAAGCACCCAATCACTCACCTCCAAGAGAAACTGGCAAATGTTTTTTCTTTGGTCACCTTGAAGCTGAATAACCTCTCCGTACTCCGGATGTTCAATCACAGTACCATTACAGGCAAATTTCTGGAGAAGTAGATTCAACATAACTGAATCAAATAACAATGATATTTTATTTTCATCCTAAGATTGCCTAGATGTTAATTAAGAGTGCGAATACAGTTTCCTTGGGTCCAATCATTTTCACCTGCACTGACAGTCAAGTCAAGGTGTGGACCATAATCCTACTTGGAGGTGTCCTTCAATAACTACATTTTACTCTCTTCTTCCTAACACCTTTACCTTTTTGAAAGCTTTCACAAGTTTCTTTTTGTCATAATCATCCGCAATGCCCTGAACAGTAGTCAGTGTCTTCCTGCCGTTCCGTTGCTGGATTCTTATATGAATGTAATCCTCAGTCCCTGCCGGGAGTAAGTCGTCACCCTTAGTTGCATCAGCAAAGGGGTCTGCAAAGGGAATACAAAAAAATCCAAAGCAGGAAAATATCTTTTAGTTAGTAATTTCCAGATATATGGTTCGCTACAACCTAGACACTCAGCAAAGAAGGTTCTAGTGCCTCTGCTTTTTTTCTGCAGGTGGGGATGGGAGGGTGTCATAAGCGTAGATTATTAATGAAACCGCTAAGGTACTCTCACAAAACGCGATTTTAAACAGGTATGCCCACCAATACCGGAAGAGAAAAACGCTTACAAGTGGACACTGTTATCGTTAAACATAATCCTGAGTTTTTAAGACCTTAATTTTATAGCCACTATAAAAAATGTGCGTCATCTCGATTACATTCTGATGACAACAAAGATTCACAGATACCTCCTAATCATTTAACAGTAACTCTGCCTGGAAAAAAAGATGCACATATCTCAATCAAGAGTACTACACGTAGAGAACTGGACCACTACCCTATAACAGATCAGAGGCCTGACCCGCCGCATCTTCTGCTAAATGCCCCCGAGAGCCGCTCACAAAACAGCCCCGACCGCTAATGGACGCCGATACCCCGGCGCGGGCCGGCGTCCCCCTGGCCAGCAGCTGGGCAGGTCTGGGGGCGGCACAGGGTCTCAGAGGTGGCAGGAGGCAGAAGCGAGGCGCAGGCCGGTCCGGGAGCGGGCAGGGGGCGGCACAGGGTCCGCGGCCGGGACTCCGGGGGCCGTCTTCAGGGAGGGGGTCGCCAGGGGCCCAGTCGCCATCTTCTGGGCGCCGAGACAAAGCCCCACTCGGGGGTGCGGGGAGGGCGACCGGGGGCCCTGCGAGGCAGGGAGCGGACGAGCGGCCCCGCCGGGGGCGGGCAGCGGCGGCTGGACAGCCGAGAGGCGCGCGGAGGACGCGGCGGGCGGGGGGAGGCAGCGGGGCGACCCGCTCTTACCGAAAGATTGGAGGTTCTGGATAGTGGACATGCGATACTAGTGTGAGGCCGGTATGGGGATAAAATTCCTGCGGGGCCCGCCCGGATCACCGTGTCAGGAGGCTGCAGTGGCGAAAAAACGGAAATAAATACGGAGTCGCTTGGCCCCGGGGCTGGGATGCGGCTTGAGCGGCGGCGGCGGCGGCGGAAGCCGGGAGGAGGCAGGAAGAGGCGAAGGAGGAGGCGGAGGAAGAGGCGGCGGCAACGGATGCGAAGACGCGAAAGAAGAGGCGGCGCTGCGGCTTCTCCCACAAAATGGCCGACGGAGACTATTTAGCCGCGCCCGCCGCCCCCCCACGTGACCCGCCCGCGCCGAGCACTCTGGGACTTGTAGTTTTCTCGAGGCAAGACAGTCCGGAAAGCCTGGAACGGGTGGGCTTCCGGGACCTCAATTCCCAGCAGGGGGTGCGCCCCCCAGCGCCGGGTGGCTGGGCAGGGAAGGGTTTAGCGGGCTGCGGATCTGTCTGGGTAGAACCCTCGTTGTCTAGAGCTGTCCTCCCCGCTCTCTCTCACACTCTCCCTTGGCTCGTCTTTTCTCGCTGTAGGGTGGCAGCGCGGAAGGGTCGGTGCTGGCGGGGCCGGGGGAGGGGAGGCGGCTAATCTCCATCAGTAACCCTCGAGGCCCTGGGTAATGTAAGTAAAATCGGGGTACAGGAGCAAACCAAGGCCCAAGTCCCGGCTTTCGACTCGATGGCCTCCCCTTATCACCTCCCATCTCCATCTCCCACCTCGTCCGGTTGCAGGAACCCTGTTAGTTCCTACCAGGAGTCGAGGTGGGGGCCTCCTACCCAGGATTGTGCTGTCTCCCGAGTGTCTACCACGGTGATTCTCAAACTCTCAAACTCTAGCGTACATCTCCCCGAGGGCTTAAAATACAGATTAATAGACGCCGGAGTTTCAGTTTTAGGACTTCTGGGGTGTGACCCGAGAATTTGCGTATTTAACAAGCTGACAGGAGATGCTAATTCTACTGATCTGAAACCTCGCTTCAAAACCACTGCCCAGCTTCACCAAAGGCCTGGCATCCAGTGGGAGTCATGTATATTCCCCAGGTCTACCGAATGCACCAGAAAATCAACCTGTCAGCTTGACATAGAACCTTGAACACAAAGGTTAATTGACAGAGTCAGACACCAGAACAGTAATATCTTCCTATCAAGCTATAAACAGAAAAACAAACCTGTGACTATGGGAATGGGCTCACCCAGTCAGGTGCTCAACTGTAAAACTTGGTTGGCCATATGGAAGCAAAGAGATAGACTGAAAGTCAGGGATTCTTAACCTTGTTTTGTGCCATGGCAGTCTTGTGAAGCCTATGGACCCATTCTCAGAATAATCCTTTTAAGTGCGTGAAATAAAAAATGTTGGATTACAAAGGAAACAATATATTGAAATTAAAACCAATACATTAATAACATAGTATTGCTTCTTTACTAATGCCTTAATTGAGAAGATGTAGTAGCAGCACTCACAAAGGCTGGATTTTCAAAAAGGTGACAAATATTTTGAGATATCTGTAAGCATCAGAAGCGTAATTTGAAAATATCAGTGACTACTACTGGTGCAAAGTTACAGATCCTTCAGATACTACTTTGATGTTGCCAGCATTCATAATGAAGCAAAGGCTAACTTGTTTAGAGATTAGTGAGAATGTAGGGGGAGTCTTATTTTCCATCCAGTTTTAGGAATCCACTCTCCTTCCCACCCACCCTCAGTTTTAGCTGTGGATCAACAATCTGCAGACTCCAGTTTAGGAACCTGGATTTAGTCATCTTTTGTGATTAACTATGATAATATATAATAATTTGTGATTAATATGATATATAATCGTAAATGGATAACTTACTATTATAAAAAATAATAGTAAATGGATAATTTATTGAGTATATACTATTTGCCTGTTGTAAGCTTTATACACAGTATATTAATCTTCATAGCCATTCTATAATATAGTTATTCCTCTGTTTATACTTATGTAGAAATGGAGGCTTTCATGGGTTAAACAATTTGCCTGAAGAATCAAATCTGCAACTCTCAGAAATCTGAACTGCATTTTAGGGCTTTTAGTCCTGATTTAAATGAATGACACTTTTATTATCCAAACTAAAGTGTAAAGTGTTAGAACTGGTTCAAAAATAAGGAGAAGCAAAACATTTTTTGTTGTTCATCTGTTGATTATTTCTACAGTGGCTTTCTAGTTTTGAACCTTTATCAGTGTGCTTTAAAGTAATTTTTAATACTTATTTGGATGAAATTTCAGAATAAACAATGCATAACCATTTCTGTTTTCTTTCTTTGTTACTAGACATCTCAAACTATCTTATATTACATTTTTTCTTAGAAGGAGCCAAGAGTGGTCCGGTCAAGAAAAAAATAACAAACATAGAGAAGTCAAAAAAAGATCCAGAAATCTTGGGGTTTTCATGGTCATTACCTGTGTCAGGAGAGCGCATACTTTCTTGGACCTACTGTTTACATCAGAGATCCCCAGGAGCTCAGAAATCAAAGCCAACTATGAATTCAGGTCAGATACAATTGTAATGATAGTCTGGAAAACTCTTGTGACTCTAGTCATCATTCTGACTTTGTGTTTAGACCTGACCTGTCCAGTACAGGAACCACTAACCACGTGTGGCTGTTGAACCCTTGCAGTGTATCTGCTGCAAATTGTGATGTGCTCTCACTCTACTAAAGTACACATTTGGAAAACCTAAATTGTCTCAATTTCACCTGTTTCTTTTTAGAATGTGGCTACTAGAAAATGTAATACTGCATATGGCTCACATACTATTTCTATTGGACAGCACTGGTTTAGAGTGAAAGAATTTGACCTATATGTAAAGTTATAAAAGGAACAAATTAAAGCACTTAAAATCTATTGTTTTTATTAATAGCTCTAAACAATATCAGCCTAGTTTAAGGTGATTATTTCCTGCCTTATTTCCAAAGGGAGTTTAGATCACTTGCAGAGAACAGTAGTATTGACTAAAGGAATCAGGGAAGATTTTTTTTTTTAATGTTAGAATAGTTGAGAAATAAAAGCCCCCAAAGCTAGAGAGAAACCTCAGATCTGGCTTTAAACTTATAGTGGTTAAGACAAAGAGAAAATCAGCTAGAAAATTCGTACACCTACAGGATGAAAACATACCAGTTGTGCAGGAGGAATGACTTTGCCTGGCTTTGAGCCACAGGCGGTGTTTTTCTTGGGCTCTCATAAAGGGGACACTGTGATGTAGTGGACAGTGTCTGCAGTAGTCTGCCTACCATGAAGACAATGGTGGGTTTTATGCAGCTGCTTCTCCTATCAGCCAGTCATGAAGAGATGCTAACAGGTGAGGACCTCGGGTCCTTGTCCATCCAGAGGTTGCTGGTTGCAGCGGCCTCGTGATGATGTGGCGCTCAGGTTTTCTGCTTCAGTGAGCGTAACTGACCATCTGCCTCAGCTGCTGCGCTCTGAATTCAGTATCGCTGAGGTTACCCCTCCCACCAGCTGTTCCTGGTGACTCAACAAGGATCCTAAGCCAGGCTGGTTCTTGAGAAATGTGGGACTCCTTATGTAGGAGGACCTAGACCTAGTGTGTAGGTCAGGAAAAGTCACTTTACAACCTCAGCTTATTATCGTGAACACTTGATTGTTATATTAGCAGTGTGTGATACAAAGGAAATGCTTGAAAACATTATCAGTTAAGACATTTAATTCTTTTTTTGTCATTGAAGATAGTAGAATTGTGTTAGAGCAGAACTCACTATTATGAGTATTTGCATAGGCCAAAAGTAAAATCACATCTCCAGAAACCTACTTAACTTGCAGTGGGAATTTGAATGATAAATCATTGTAATTAATAGTAATAATCAAGAGTTATGCTATCATTAAAGAGAAGGGAATAGTAATTCGCTCAAAATGGCTAGCTTGTTATCTTCACTATCAAAAGATCCCTAATAATGTCAGAAAATATATGTTTTGGGGAAGAATAAATTCAGCACTGAGCAATATGGGTATGTCATCAACAGATTAGACATTTCTTTCCTCCTAAAGGAAATAAAAACAAATTAGTTGATGGAGGAAATGCTGAAACATAGCTTCACTGGATTATTAAAGATTACAAAACATCTTTAAAATTCTGATATTATGGGCCTGAAATCCTATATTTTGGCAAAATAATAAGCAAGAAGAAGACAAAGGCATTTTTCAAAATGTTTAAAAACTCAGAAAGTTTACTCCCATGGACAGTATTGATGACACACTCCAGAAAAATTAAAACTCAAAGGAGAGAAAGATGGAATAAAAGAACATAGGTCCATAAAGAAATCAGTTAAAATTATGGTTATGTCTAAATCATATTGGTATGTAATGAGGGTGAAATAATTTATGGGTGATTTTTAGAAGAATGGAAATTTCATGCTTTTTTCAATCCAACAAAAAGTAAGAAAATGTAGAAAAGAGCAGCAAGAAATCATATAGTAAATTTAAAACATTAAATCATAATAAAGATGTTAAAAGTACGTAATTACCAGCAATCACAAGCATGAATGTTATATTTTTCTGTTAACTAAAAATGGCTGCAAAACGTTACCTAGTTGCTATTTATGATACATTTTTTTTTTTTTTTATGAGAAGCCTTTTAATCAAAAACTGCTGTGAAACTGGGGCAGACAGGGAGCAAAACAAGGGGCAGAGGATGCCCTGGTGGAGGCAGAACAGGAGGCAACAAGCTTGGCCACAGCTCGTCAGCCCTGGAGGTAACAGCTGCTCCTCTTGCCGGAAGATACTGGGCTCAACTTCAAAGGATCCGGAACTTGTCAACCTGGTACTGCATGGAGGCAAGTTGCTCCTTAAGGTCGTCTGTTTCTCTGTGTAGCACCAGACACCGAGGACAGCCCTGCCTTGCAGGTGGCTGCTGCCGCCTTTTCGGTCTTGGGGGATGGTCAGTTGGTTCGCGGTCACCTGAGGCGCCAGGCCCTCTGGGCATGACTTCTCCCTTGTTCATGGCCACGGGCTCTGAGTTTTCTGAATCCTGCCCGCCTCTGATGTTGACGTTGGTGCTGCTGGGTTCTCCTTGATGCACCCGTGGACAAGACGCCGGTGCCCTGTCAGTGGTCAGTCGGCCCTTTGGGAAGGGGTCTCTATTTGGGTCGTTGTCTTCTCCGGACACCGCCATTGCTGCCACCAACTCCCGTGCCCGCCTAGCCATGGATTTCTTCCAAGCGCCGGTTTGCTTGGATTCTTTGGCTCCCGAAGGGACCAAGGCATACTTCTTGGACCTCTCAAGCAGCGGGATGCCGGAGACTGGGGGGAAGGTGACCGGATCCAGGGGAGTGGCCGAGATTCCCTGCTCCCAGGAAGGGAAGATTCTCCCCGGGGCAAGTTTGGAGACGCCCCTGAGGGATTTCTTCTCCTGGACCCCCTTCCTCCTAGGACTGGGCCGCGGTAGGCTGCCTGTAGTGGCAGCTGCAGTAGCTGATGCTACTGCTACTCTCGGGTACCTGGGCAGGCTGACCCCCTTCTCCTTGAGCATGCTCTGCAATTTCTTAGAGGGAGAGATGTCCCCCTGCTCTGCATAGCCCTGCCTGACCTGCGTTTCCACAACCGAGATTAATCCTCGCAGAGCCGAGGACTGGCAAGTGCCTGGCACGTTAAGGAGATTCTCCCTGCCTTGGACTTTTGAGTGTCTGGGTGTGTCCCCGGGGCCCTTGTGGCTGTTGAGCTTGGCCTGTCCTCCGTCTTTGCCATAAATGCTCACCCTCATCAGCTCTATCTCACTGAACTCATCAGAGGACTCGGAGTCTGACAGCAGCCCGGCTGGGCTTTCTGAGGGGGGCCGCTGGCGATCCACAGCCACCTTCAACCTACTCTTACTGCCTCTCTTAGGGTTTCCCCCGGCCCGGCCCGCCTCGAGCCCGCCAACCTCGAGAGGGCTGGCCTCAGCCTGTGCCTCTTCCCCAACCCTCTGGGCGGCCAAGCCTCGACTGCCGGGTCGCTCCTCGAGGTCCCACAAGGGAGACCCTTCGCCGACCATACATTTAAAGTCAAATGACAGAGACCGAAAAAGTTATTGCAAGCAAGTGCTAGTTGAAAAGCAGCGTATAACAATATTACTATTGAGAAAAATGAATTCAAGAATGACATTAAGCAGGACAAAGAAGAAGGGTTCATCTGGGTCATAGTTATATTGGACCAAGAATATGAGTCACAAACTTTTATATTCCTTACAACTTGGCAAAATGCATATGAGGCAAAAAAAGAAAAATATTGAGAAATTGACGAATTTGCAGTCATAATGGAATACAGTAACACATTTGTTTCAGAAACAAAAATTAAGATAGAGATACATTTAATAATATAATGAATATGTTTGGCACAATAGATAACATGTAAAACTTGTACGCAGTGCAAAGCATGCCAACTGTATTGAAACACCCAGGACACCCAATGTCCATCAACTGATGAATGAACAAGCAACATTTTGCATATCCATAAATGGAATATATTCATCCAAAAAAGGAATTATGCATGCTACAATATGGATGAACTTTGAAAACATGAGGCTAAATGAAAGAAGCCAGCCACAGAAGACCACATCCTGCGTGACGCCTCTTAGGTGAATTGTCTAAAATTGGCCAAGCTATAGAGACAAAGTAGATTAGTTGTTGCCTAGGACTGGGGATGCATTTGAGGGGAAATGGGTAGTTGCAGCTACGGAGTATGCAGTTTCTTTTTTGAGTTAATGAGAATGTTCTAGAATTGATTATTGTAGTTTAGTCACTGAGTCGTGTCTGACTGTGCAACCCATGGACTGCAGCACACCAGGTTTCCTTGTCTTTCACTGTCTCCCGGAGTTTGCTCAAACTCATGTCCATTGAGTCAGTGATGCTATCCAACCATCTCATCCTCTGCTGCCCCCCTTCTCCTCCTGCCCTTAATCTTTCCCAGAATTAGAGTGTTTTACAATAAATTGGCTCTTTGAATCAGCTGGCTGAAGTATTGGAGCTTCAGCATCAGTCCTTTCAATGAATATTCAGGGTTGATTTCCTTTAGAATTGACTGGTTTGATCTCCTTGTTGTCTAAGGGACTCTCAGGAGTCTTCTCCAGCACCACAGATTGAAAGCATCCGTTCTTCAGCACCCAACTGATTATGATGATGGGTAAATTGTATGGGATGTGAATTATATCTCAATAAAATGGTGGTAAAAAAATGGGATACAAGAAAGTAAAAAGGTTTTTCTGATTCATTGTCAATGTAGTAAATAAAATATTATCAAATCAAGTCAGCACTATACCCGAAAGAATAGTATTAACCCAGATATGCCAAGATGACCAATCATAAGTAAGTATATTTTAATAATATACTTCAGAATTTAATATACAAAACTTTAAATAGAGGGTTTTGCCATCCTGTAGGAGCACAGAGAAATGTTCACCAGCCAGGAGCTGAGGCATTCTTCACACCTCAAGTCATTAACAAATCAAAATGACAGACTTACAAAACAGACTCAACCAAGACCATTCCCAAGAGTTGCATTTTAGTCAGTAGGGTCAAAGGGGGGTTGGGACATGGAGAAGGGGAATGGAGATCTGGTGATACTCAAATAGAATTGATAGAGACTTCCTGTCTCTCAGAGGAGATGAAACCCGTTAACAGTATGGGAAAAAAATAGACACCATAGCGGTAAGTCAGCTAGGTTCAAAAAAGCCTCTTTGGAAAGGTGCATGGTATCATTTCATTGAGCTTTAACTTGTAGGTACAGGCCCGATCTGACCTACCACGCTGTGAAGAGACTGATCTCTCCCTTTCTCAACACACTGACCAATGAAAGCACATGAGCTCTATGGTCATGTGAAGATGAAAACAAAGTAGATTTTCGTTGATTACCTGGCTCTATTCTCCAAAGACACTGCCCCTCCTGCCCCTCAATGAGGGGAGAGCCAGGACCACAGCGTGGGAGTTAAGGCTGCATGTTACATGAGCTCATACAATTTCTGGAAGTGGCATGACACAGGTTGTTGCTGCTTCTTTCAAGGATAGACCAGTGACCTTTCCAAGTCTCAAATTTATGCCGATGCTTTCAATGTAATAATAGCTTGCATGAATTCTTAGTTCACTTTAATATGAGGGCAACTTAATCGATTGTATTACTCTTTTAACTGAGCCATTGGTTATTTTTTTTTTTTTTTATAAATTTATTTATTTTAGTTGGGGGCTAATTACTTTACAATATTGTAATAGTTTTTGCCATACATTGACATGAATCAGCCATGGGTTTACATGTGATCCCCTTCCTGGACCCCCCACCCACCTCCCTCCCCATCCCATCCTTCTGGATCATCCCATTGCCCCGGCCCTGAGCCCTTGTCACATGCATCGGACATGGAATGGTGTTCTGTTTCACATATGATAATATACATGTTTCAATGCTATTCTCCCAGAATGTCCCACCCTCACCTTCTCCATCAGAGTCCATAAAATTGTTCCATGCATCTGTGTCTCTTATTCTGTCTCGCATATAGGGTTATCGTTACCATCTTTCAAATTCCATATATATGCATTAGTATACTGTATTGGTGTTTTTCTTTCTGGCTTACTTCACTCTGTATAATGGGCTCCAGTTTCATCCATCTCAGTAGAACCGATTCAAATGTATTTTTTTTAATGGCTGAGTAATATTCCATTGTGTATATGTACCACAGCTTCCTTATCCATTCGTCTGCTGATGGACATCTAGGTTGCTTCCATGTCCTGGCTATTGTAAACAGTGCTGCGATGAACATTGGGGTACACGCGTCTCTTTCAATTCTGGTTTTTTTTAATATTCAATATTCCCATATCATAATCTGCCCATCATGGTATGTAATCCTAGAACAACCATGTCCTTATGTCATAGGGCTGCCCAAGGCTCTGGTAACAGCTACACTGAGATATCAACCTGTAGCACCATGTCCTTATAAAATCTTATTTAATTGATATCATACACTTCATATTTTGTCAGTTTCTCGGGTCTATGGTTTCAAGACTTTTGAGTTTAATCACCTTTATTGAAAACATTTTCTTTATTTAGTGAATTTACAAGGCTGGAAACAATCTCAACCAAGATTCAGTTTCTTTCTTTATTCCTTTTTCTTTTTTTGGACAGGATTGTATCTCATATAAGCAAAGAAAAAAGAAATATTCATGTGGCAATATAGTAATAGCTTGCACCTACCAAGTGTGCAATATGTACCAGGTTAGGGCTAAATGCTTTCCACACAATACTTGTGTTTTCCTGAGCCCCATTTTAAATTCTGGACCACAAATCCCACATGGGCGTTCACTGTCACAGTCCTTACGGCACTTACTCAGATGTTTTCCTTTTTCTCTCTGCAATGATGATTTCATACATTGGTCTTCTCAAACCCGAATTCCTTCCCCCATGTTCCTTCTCAGCTGATGACCCTGCTTGTACTTTACTAAGACTATAGAAGCAATCAGATGGAAACAAACACCAGCCACCAAATCTCCAAATCTCACTGCGTTTGTCCCTGTGCTCTTTGCCTTGCCAACTTGTTACTCTGGTTGAGCATCCCTGTTTTCCTCTTTCAGGGATGTTGCTCCTGGAATTATCCACCTCTCCCTCTTGCATCTATAATGTCTCTCTCTCTATAGATTTAGTTCCACCAGGATGCAAATATGCTCTAGAATCTTATGTCTTAATAGACAAAAACAAAAATTCCTTTGACACATATTCTTTTCTTGCCAGGACCCATTTCTCTCCTCTTCCAAAGAGTTGTCTAAGGTCACTGTCTCTGCTTGTTCATGATTCATCTCTCCTTAACTCCTCCGCACAGGCTTCCGTCTCCATTGCTATGCTGAGATCATCCATGCCCAAGTGTGCTTGACCCCATATTGCCAACCCAATGCTGTCTCACTGTTTCTGACTTGGTCCTTTTTGCAGCATTTGACAGCATGAACTACTCTTTTCTTTTCTTGGCTGCCGTGACTTCATCGTCTCTTGCTTTTCTTCCATATCATTGGTCATGCTATTTCCAACTGCTTTGCTGACTCCTTCTCTGCTCAAACTGTGTCAGTGTGTTTATTAAGATAAGAGGAGAAATCAGGAGATGATATGTTGAAAGTCAAGGAAAGGAAGTTGCATCCCAAAGGCTGGGTTATGAGTGGTTGTCACCAGCTGAGGACAGCTGAGCCCGGTAGACTGGCAACCTCCTAGCTGCATTCAGTGGCATCATGGTGTCAGGATGAGGGGACAGAGCTGAAGTAGATGAGCTAACTATTTCCAAACATTCATGCAACCAGGGAGGATCTCAGATCCCCTCCACTTAGGTTACACTGGTTATCATAAGTTAACTGGCAAGGAGGGAATGCATTAGAACTTCCCCTTGAGTTAAGAAAAACAGACATGGAGAGGAAGTTATTCTGCATCAAAAGCATCTGTAAAGAGGGGAAACAAAGATGGACAGTTATGTAAACAAAGCCATTTAACTTTGAGAAATGGATAGGACACGGAAAGAGGGTGAGGAAATAGATTAAATGAAAGAAAATCTACTCTTGAGTTCAGCTCACCTCAATTCCCTTTGAATATCAGACATCTTTAATAATAATTCTTTTTGACAGAAACTTGAGAATTTGCAGAGCTGTCAGTGCAGCAATGAGTTGGGAGGGCAGTGTCATTGTTTCTTGGAGTATAATTCCAAGATAAATAAAAGGACCCCAGGCAGTGTAACAGACAGCATCCTCAATAGCATTTTTTTCCTGGTAATTGCCTAAAGGGGTTCCATGTGGCTTTTGCTTACAGATGAAAAAGAGTAAAGACCTTCACCCTCTTAGAAACAGCTGTGCATCTGTCAGAACTACCCAGTCACAAACACCAAGTCTGGCTTTCCAAAGTAAACATGTTATTTTGTATGCAATTGCTATAATTAGCTGTGGGGACATCACTGACCCATTAGCAGGAAAAACAGATGGGATGAGATTTGTCTTCATGCATGGGCTAGGATGTTGTGAAAACATTAGAAATTATTAGCCATAAACTCAGTCACCATGTTGCAGAGCTGGAATATGCTCAGTTAAAAACAGTGGAGGAAGTGGTACAAGCAGTCCATGAAGGACCTCTTTCAGTTACTCAGGATGATCATTTTAGATGTCTTTCACGGTGGCTGATTACAAAATGTGGAGACTGCAAAATCAGTTCACATGAAAATTTGAGCAGACTTCCCAAAT
Source organism: Giraffa tippelskirchi (assembly GCF_054371585.1). Lineage (NCBI taxonomy): Eukaryota > Metazoa > Chordata > Mammalia > Artiodactyla > Giraffidae > Giraffa > Giraffa tippelskirchi. Next base: position 12,680,046 of record NC_137283.1, on the reverse strand, counting down.
CTATTTCCACATTTTCAGCTACTGAAACTGCCACTGAGCCAGCAGCCAAAAGGGAAACCTGAGGACCTCGCCACTTCTTCCCTTCTCTCCAGTCTGTCTGCTTGGTCTCTGAGTCGGCCCCCAACTCAGGGACGCCTACTTTGAGCATCATCTAGTCTCTTGGGCCAGGGTGGGGCTAGAATTTTGATTAGGGACTAGAATTTTGTGAAATGTTTGGACTTGGTAAGGGGGGTGATGGGGATTAGCATATGTATTCTTTACTTTTTTTAATTGAAGTATAGTCAATTTACAGTGTGTGTTAGATTCAAGTGTACAACAAAGTGATTCAGTGATTCAAAGTGATTCACACACATACATATGTGTGTGTACAATATATATTCTTTTTCAGATTCTTTTCCCTTATATATTATTATAAGAAATTGAGTATATTTCCCTGTGCTATACAGTAGGTCCTTGTTGGTTGTCTATTTTATATATACTAGTGTTGTCTATACTAGTATAATCCCATACTCCTACTAATTTATCCCTCTCCTACTTTCCTCTTTGGTAACCATAATTTTGTTTTCTGTGAGTCTATCTCTATTTTGTAAATAAGTTCATTTGTATCATTTCTTTTAGATTCGACATGTAAGTAATATCATATGATAACAGTCTTTCTCTGTCTGATTTAGCGTGATAATCTCTAGGTCCATCCCTATTGCTGCAAATGTTTCATTCTTTTTAATGGCTTAGTAGTATTGTATATATGTAGCACATTTTGTTTATTCGTTTCTCTGTCTATGGACATTTAGGTTGCTCCCATGTCTTAGTCCCTTGGACTGCAAGGAGATCCAATCAATCCATCCTAAAAGAGATCAATCCTGGGTGCTCATTGGAAGGTCTGATGTTGAAGCTGAAACTCCAATACTTTGGCCACCTCATGCGAAGGGTTGACTCATTGGAAAAGACCCTAATGCTGGGTAGGATTGGGAGCGGGAGGAGAAGGGGACGACAGAGGATGAGATGGTTGGATGGCATCACCGACTCGATGAACATAGGTTTGGGTAGACTCCGGGAGTTGGTGATGGACAGGGAGGCCTGGCGTGCTGCAATTCATGGGGTCGCAGAGAGTCGGACACGACTGAGCGACTGAACTGAACATGTCTTAGCTATTGTGAACAGTGCTGCTATGAACATTGGGTTGCATATATATTTTCAAATTAGAGTTTCCTCCAGATATATGGCATGTGTATTCTTAAAAGGCATCTCAGGGATCTCTGAGTCTCCTTTCCCCCATGTAGTTCAGAGCCTCAGGGTATAATACAGAGGCTCAAGATCATGGGGAATACAAGTTCTTTTGCTGCAGGAACAGGTTTTCCAAAACCCACATGCATCATTCAGTCAAAATAAAGGGTCCAAAGGCACCATGAAGGAGCTGTGAGAGAACAAGAAAGAAAGAATGCAGACCAAGCCAGACACATGGATTTGAGATGTTGCAGACACACCTTTGACCCCTCTCCCTCCTGTCTCTGGGCAGTACAACTTTGCCCACTTCTGACTGTGCATCCTCCTCTAAAGGGCCTGCCAACATCATTAAGTCTGTGTCTTATTTCCCTTCCTAGACTGCAAGCTTCCAAAGGGCAGGACTGTGTCTTTTCTTGCCATCGGTCTAGTGCCACGTACCAGCCTGGCATGTTGCTGAATTCAGTGAGGGACGTGTGTTTATAATCTTCACACAGATATCTCCATCAGGATGCCCCAGAAGCACCTTAAACTCAGTGTGACTTGATTTGATCCTTTTATCAGGATTCTGCTCAACCTTGTGCTTCTGTTTGTTTCCATTTCTATATTGGTTGGTGGAATCCAGACACACAATCAGGGAGCTGTTTTCCAGCCTTCATAATACTTGACTGCTTAGTAGCCACAAACTCACTGCTTCCTTTTTAGACGTCCTTATTTCCTGGGTCAGGAGTTTCCTTCTACCTTTCTGACTGCTCTTCCTCTGCCAGTCCAATTCCACAGGGCCAGTTCCCTGAGTCCTAACCCATCCACAAGGGATCACGGCTTCCAGCTCCATCCAGGTCTCAACAGCTCTCTGATCTCTACCAGCCTGAGCTCTACAATTGTGGATCCACTCACCTTTCAGACTTCTCCACTTGGCCAACATCTCTCATCAAACATATCCAAAAAAGAGCCTTCCTTCCCCATCCCCAGCTCAATGAATAGAACTTACTGTTCCAGCCGGAGGTCCGCGTGCATTGTTCACACTTCCATCTTTTTCACTATCCGTATCCAGCCAATTCATAATCCCGTTTTTGCTTCCAAAATCTTCTCCTTCCTCACTGTCTTAATCTAATATGTCTTGATTCCTTCCTGAACTCTATAGGAAGTCTCCTAATGTGTCTGTCTATAATCTCTTTGCCCTATGCAATATATTCCTTACACTAAAAAAATCGGAGCTATTAAACTCGCAAATCTGCTCAGGTCACTTCCCTCCTGAACTTTTCAGTGTCTCACCACAAATCATGGATTAAAGACAAAATGCACCACATCTTTCCATTTATGTACATGCGTACATAAATGATATATATCTGCGATGAATGGGATGACCGTAGGGAAACATGCAAAATGTTCTGTATACAGATGAAGGAGTGGATCCTGTAACTAGGAGGGAAATGATATCTGAACAGTGAGTCCCAGTGCTCTACACAGGTAGAGAATGCTCTCTGAGTGAGTTCCTGGGTCAGAACTTAGGACACTTAAACCCTGAGTTTTCAGTGGGGCCAGGGCATCAGAGAGGCCCCAGGAGTTGACCAAGCAATTCTGTAGTCAAAGACAAGAAGTCGGGGCACAGTAGGAGACTGGTGCCATATGGAGAGACTGCTATTGGTTGGAAAAAAAGGCTTTAGAGGAACAGGAATGTCTAAATTAGATTGTCACATATTAAATGATATACTGTGTGCCCCTGCTCCCTGACTTCTCCCCATCCTCTGCCAACCCTGGCTACCCATCAGTCCTTCAGTGAGGTCTACCACAGGGCTGGTTGATCTCTTTCTTGTTTCTGTTGTTTTAAGTGCATATGGTTGGAGGGGTTACATTTCCCTTCTGGATCAATGCAGTATAAAACAGAGGCTTCTTTTCTCTTTCTGACTTACTTCACTCTGTGCAATATGCTCTGGGTTCATCCTCCTCATTAGAACTGTCTCAAATGTGCTCCTTTTCATGGCTGAGTAATATTCCATTGTATATATGTACCACAATTTCTTTATCCATTCATCTGTTGGTGGAGATGTGAGGGAGGTTCAAGAGAGAGGGGACATATGTATACCTATGGCTGATTCATATTGGTGTATGGCAGAAACCAACACAGTATTGTAAAGCAATTATCCCCTAATTAAAAATAAATAAATTAAGGAAAAAACAGAGGCTGCAACAGGGATGCAAAACCATTGATCTCCATAAGCCCAAATTCACAGGCTTTTGGGAAAGGCTTTGGGCTTTAAGGGAAATAGAATTGGGGGTTTGAACCAGTGTAGACTGGAACGTAAATTTTTCCTGGCATGGAGCTTACTCTTACCTCCAAATGTCTGGGCTACACTAGGCTTCTCCTGGGCTGGAGAGGGGTCAGGAACCATCAGAGAGGACTTTTGAACTGAGCCGTCTCAAAGGATAGGTGAGGGTTTTCAAAGTCAGAGGGAGACATTTCAGGGAATTGAATGTAATGTGGGAAGATGCAGAGTTGAGAAGGGTCCTAGCTTGAGTGGTTTGTAAGCCACGGAGGGTAAATGGGGCCCTACCAGGAGCTGTGGTCCAGAGTTATACACTATTACAGCCCAGCTCTGACAATGCCTAGAACAGGCTTTCCAACCACACTTAGATCTGTCTTTTAACATTAGCCAAGACAACCATTTTCCCTTGCAATCAAAGACAGAGTGGAGGCCAGGGGAGCAGAATCCTAACTGCCTCAAGTCAAGAAGTGGTAACTTATTCCTTTGTCATCAGACAGTTTAACAATCAATGAGCACCAAGCTGACATCTGGCCAAGTGGCATCAGCAGAGCTGTTGTACCACAGACAGTCAGCATTTCAACAGACCAGGGTCACTAAGAAGAATTGCTACTGGGCACAGAAAAAACAATAACAGTGTCATTTAAAGACAAAGAAGAACCTCAGTTCTGCCAGACCGATGACAGGAATTCATTCATTGCCAGGATGGTTCTACAAAGACCCAAATTACAAACAGGGTGGAAGCGCTGATTCACAGTCTGTTTTCAGTGGCAGAGCATTCATGACACATGGTCTGCATCTATCAGGACAAAGAATACTTGTCCAGATTTTCCCTTTTAAAGATACAAATCTTTTTTTCTGACTTCCCAGTGTGTTTGTCACGAAATGAATGAAATAGTAAGGAAGAATAAATCAGAAAGGACAGGCTTGAAAGTGCAAATTATTGTCATTACCAGGAAGCAGGAAAGGGCAGGTTGAAGGTAGAAGTATGATAGAAAACACTTACCACCACCACTGCCTGCAGATAGCCCTCTCATCTTCAATTAGGTAATTACCACATTGCTCAGTGAATGAGGACAGCAATTACATACCGTGTCATCCTGTCACCTTGCCACCCAGCACCTCATGGTTGGGGCACATCCTGTCTCTGGGCCAGTGTTGCTTCTTGTCTTTTGATACACAGCACACGGAGGAGAAGGTCCCCAGGCGCCCAGCCCTGTCTCTGAGCAAGTACAAAGCTGAGAACGTGCAAACTTGGTGGTGTAAGAGTCGCCAAAGGCATACTCCCCAGATTGCTCCGATGACAGCAGAGTTTCCTGGACTCATGGAAGATCTTAAGAGCGGGCAGGTGGGCAGAGGATGTTTCATGCACAAGCAGACTTCCTGGAGGCACTCGGGTTGCTGGACTTGTAAACTCTGCTGCCCCTGCCTGCCTGGCTGGCTGACTCTGGGCACTATGATATGAAGCAAGGCAGGGCTGGGTAGAGGAGGGGGCTGTTACCTGGTCCACCTGGCTCCATCCCAGCTCACCTGGCTCTCCAAGCAGAGATTTAACTTGGTCCACTCCAAAGAGCCCCAGGGAGATGTAACTGGAAATCCCCCTTCCTCAAGGCTGCCCACTGGGTGGTCTTCAGGCAACAGAAACCCAGTGTCTCCAGGAAGTTCAGTTAAGATGGCTGGATAGTGAATTGACATTTTCTCCCTGGGCTAGGAAGAGCAAAGAAAACAGACGAGACAGACAGAAAGCTTTTCCCTAGAGGGATGGAACAGCACTCCTCCCAGGGATCCCCCCATAGACTGGGGCTCTCTATGTTACCTCCTCCCCTCTGCCCTTCTTTCAGCTGCTCTTTAAGCACTGGGTTACATGTTGAGCGTTAGCACTGTCCTTGACAGGGATGGTGATGGGGACTGGTTGGAGGGAAAATTTGAGTCATCAGAAGTTTACAAGGGGGACTTCCCTGGCAGTCCAGTGGTTAAGACTCTGCGCTCCCAGTGTAGGGGGCACAGGTTCGATCCCTGGTCGGGGAACTAACATCCCGCAAACTGCATGATGCACCAAGAAAAGAAAAGCTTACAAGGTTTTCTAACTAGTGGGTGGTCTCCAAACTTTTTGGGCCACACATCCCATCAGTAAAAACTGTTTGACAGTGCATCCTTGAATTATGTATGTTCATTTATAAATTATTACATGCACTTGCATCTATCCATGTGTTTAATATTGGTAAAGCTTACTTCCACACAAAAAATGAGTTCAAGGATGAATATGTTCTTTCACCTGACCCCAGTAGACCACCTTCTGTACCCCTTGTGCAATCTGTACCCCACTTTGGAAACTGCTTTCTAACGATAGAGTTCTCCCCAAGTTCTGTTTTTTTATGGGCAAAGGATGAAGGAGAGAAATCCACTCAGAGAAAAGATGGGTCATGGCTGGGAACACGGGTTTTGTTCAGAAGTCAGTGAAAAAAAATAACTTTTCAGTGTCTTCCCTGCCTCATCATTGATGGCAGGAAGGAGTGATGGCACCCAAGAACTCTGTAGCTCTTGACCAGCTTAGAGACAGTGCTTTAAGAGGCCCACTCAAAGTTACTGGTGTCTCATTGGGGCCTACAGATTGTGAGCATCTATGGATACAGGGGCTTGTGCTTTTGGATTCTGGGCAGCCTGGACCATTTCACTGCCCCCTGCAGTTGCTCCTTTAGAAAAGGGAGGGGAGTGAAGTAGAGGTTAGGGGGAGCTTCTTGCTTCTCCATCTTGGTATTGAGATCCCTTCTGTACACTTCAGTGTCAGAAGGATGCTCACCCCCAGCCTTGGATGGGCATGAAGTTGCCTGTGGGGCACCATCTTCAGTTGAGTCAATTGGGCATGGGGTAACCACAGGCTAGAGGTAGGACCACCATGGCCGCAATAGGTGAACCAAATTTGTTTCAAGCACCTGCTGTGTGCCAAGCTCTGTGTGATTATGAACAGAACCCACTTCCTCAAGGGGCTTTCGGGTCAGTGCAGGAGAAAGATAATCACATATGTATATGCAGTGCAGGCAATGTCTTAGTTTGAGGTTTCCTCAAAGGAGACTCTGCATTGAGTAGTTAATTTGGGAGGTGACCCCCAGGGTATATGCTGAGGGAGGGAGAATGTGAGATAGTGAAGGGAGAAAAAGTCACAAGAAAGCATCAGTGAACAGGTTACCAATGTGGGTACCTGGACCTCAACCCTGCAGAGGACTCTCTGAGGGACTCTGTTGAGCAGTGCTACTCAAAGTGTGGCCACAGGACTGAAAAAGGTCAATTTTTATTCCAGTCTCAAAGAAGGGCAATGCCAAAGAATGTGAACTGAGAACTTCCACATGTACAAACTGGGTTTAGAAAAGTCAGAAGAACCAGGGATTAAATTGCCAACTTTTGCTGGATCATGGGAAGAACAAGGAGAGTCCAGAAAAATATTTACTTCTACTTCATTGACTACCCTAAATAAAGCCTTTGACTGTATGGATCATAACAAATTGTGTAAAATTCTTAAAGAGATGGGAATACCAGACCACCTTACCTGTCTCCTGAGAGACCTGTATGAAGGTCAAGAAGCAACAGTTAGAACTGGATATGAAACAACTGACTGGTTCAAAATTGGGAAAGGAGTACTTCAAGGCTGTATATTGTCACCTTGCTTATTTAACTTACATGCAGAGTACATCATGCGAAATGCCAGGGCAGATGAATCACAAGCTAGAATCAAGATTTCTGGGAGAAATATCAACAACCTCAGATATGCAGATAATACCACTCTAATGGCAGAAAGTGAAGAGGAACTCCTTTGAGGAGTCTCTTGATGAGGGTGAACGAGAAGAGTGAAAAAGCTGACTTGAAACTCAACATTCAAAAAACTAAGATCATGGCATCCAGTCCCATCACTTCGCAGCAAATATATGGAGAAAAAGTGGAAGCAGTGACAGGTTTTCTTTTCTTGCATTCCACAATCACTGTGGACAGTGACTGCAGCCATGGAATTTTTAAAAGATGCTTGCTCCTTGGAAGAAAAGCTGTGACAAACCTAGACCGCATATTAAAAAGCAGGGATATCACTTTGCCAACAAAGGTCTGTATAGCCAAAACTACGGTTTTTCCAGTAGTCATGTATGGATGTGAGAGCTGGTCTATAAAGAAGGCTGAGTGCTGAAAAGAATTGATGCTTTTGAATTGTGGTACTGGAGAAGATTCTTGAGAGTCCCTTGGACTGCAAGGAGATCAAACCAATCAATCCTAAAGGAAATCAACCCTGAATATTCATTGGAAGGACTGGTGCTGAAGCTGAAGTTCCAATACTTTGGCCACCTGATGCAAAGAGCTGACTCACTGGAAAAGAACCTGGTGCTGGGGAAGATAGAAGGCAAAAGGAGAAGGGGTCAACAAAGGGTGAGATAGTTAGATAGCATCACCAACTCAATGGACATAAATTTGAGCAAACTCTGGGAGGTAGTAGAGGACAGAGAAGCGTGGCACACTGTGCTCCATGGGGTCACAAAGACATGACTTAGGGACTGAACAATAACAACTCAAAGTATGACCAGCAGCAGCAGCATCACTCGGGAGCTTGTTAGAAATGTAGCATCATGGGTCCCACCAGGCCTGCTGAATCAGAATTTGCACATTAAAGTTTGAGAAGCACTGCCTTTAATCTTTCATCTTGATCAAACATGATAACTTTGATATAAAACATATTTTTCTATATTTGAGGACTTGATTCTACCAAACCGGATCCTTCTGAATAACTTCTTTGGGATTTCCAATGTTTGAAGTGCATATTAAAGTTTTTCCAATCCCTTGAAAGCTTTTTAAAATGCAACACCATTTACCTGTGCTTTATCATAATTACAACTCAATTACAGTGACAGAAGGCTCACGAAACCTCCTGTCCTGTAAAATGCAAATTTTGTATGGGAAATACTTCTCCTGGGAGAAAATAAAGTGGCTGTCATTCAAAAAGTTATTTTTAAAGGAATGTTCCTAGTGCCTCCTGTACTTTAAAGTTTTGTCAAAAATTTCAACGAATAGAGGACCCTTTGTGAAAGATCAACAGGTACATGGAAAGATACTTCAAAAATGTAACAGAAGTTCCATATTTAACAAAATGTCAAAGACAAGTAGTTCAGTAGTTGCTTATATACCCTTTATATTGGCATGTGATTTTACTTTTGATATCCACTCATCTTCATTTCATCACTAACATAAGGATTAATCTAAGGTTATACAACTTATTTTTCACATAGTGTATGAGTTAGCTATTACTCCATAATAAACAACTCCCAAACTCAGTGCTTTAAAGGAGCAATGATTTATTCTTGTTCTATGTCTACGTGTTGGCTGGGGTGGCTTTGATGACCTCCTGGGCTCAATAGGCTTGGCTAAAGGTTGGATCTGAGTCTGTTCCTCAGGTCAGTGGGCTGCCTGTGGCATGTTCTCATAGTGAATGGCAAATATAAATGGACCAACCCAACTCCATAAACATATTTCAAGTCCCTTATGTAGCTCTTGTTCTATTAATAACATCTCATAAGCCAAAGCAAGTTACATAGCCAAATCCAAACCAAGGGTTCAATACTGCTATTGTCAGGATGTTTGTGTCCTCTCAAAATCCATGTGTTGAAACTTAACCCCTGAGGTGGTGATATGAGGAGGTAAGGCCTCTGGGAGATAATTAGGTCAGAAAGGCTCCCCCCTGTTGGTTGGGATTAGTGCCCTTTTAAAGGAGGCTCCAGTGAGATCCCTCTCCATGTGAGGACATGTGAGAAGTCTGCAGCAGGCTTTCACCACAACCAACTATGCTGGCACTCTGATCTTGGACTCTCAGCCTCCAGAGCTGTGGGAAATACGTTTTTGTCATTTATAAACTTCCCAGTCTTTGGTATTTTGTTATAGCAGCCAGAGACAGAGAAGTGTGCTCCACCAACCATGAGGCAAGTGACATGACCAAGCCCAACTCTGTGGGGTGAGGCAGTGCACTCCTCCCAGAGTTAGGGGGATAAGGGAGTGAATAGTTGCAGAAAAATAATCTCTTCTACTATGAGTAGAAAAATTGAGGCACAGCATTTTGCAAAATAAATCACTGGTGCTGATATTCAAATGATTTTCGTATTCCAGGAGAAAAAGGAGGACATTGAGGACCTCTGGTTACCAAGCATTCTGCTGAGAATTTCCTTGTGTGTTACTTCATCGAACCTTTTATCTTTTTTAAAATATTTATTTATTTGTCTTGGTGGGTCTTCGTTGCTACACACCAGCTTTCTCTGGTTTCAGTGAGCGGGGGCTGCTCTTTGCTGCAGTGCACGAGTTTCTCACTGCGTGGTTTTGCTTGTTGTGGAGCACGGGCTCTAGGCATGGGCTCAGTAGTTGTGGCGCATAACCAGCTTAGTTGCTCCATGGCATGCGGGATCTCCTGCAGCTGGGATCAAACCAATGTTGCAAGGTGGATTCTTAACCACTAGACCACCAGGGAAGCCCTTCACTGAACCTTTTAACAACACCACAAGGAAGCTATTTTAACTCCATTTTACAGATGAGGTGATAGGTCACCGAGCTGGCATATGGGATGTCAAAGAGTAGAGCTTAGTGTTTCCTGGCAGCCTTCGAATGCTATGAATTCTTTTTTTGTCATGGCAAATCGAGCTCTTCTTTCTTAGGGGAAAATACTGTCTTTACTCTGTTCCTATTTATCATGGATACAAGAAGAGCTGTAAATTTTCTATGAGTGTAGTTGCCTATCACTCAACACTCAAATTGTTGATTCAAACTGGTTCTCTTGAATACTTGGAGTGTCGACACACATTGGCTGGTCAATACAAGTTTACTGGGCTTCTGGGTTAGGGTAGCCAAATGCTTGGGTAACTGGAGTGTGTCTGGACCCTCTTAGCTGTTTTCCATGTCTTGCTGTCCTATGGGAATGTGGTTGGGGACGGGAGGCAGTGTAGAGAAGTCAGAAATTCTGGTCTGGAAATGGCTCCCTGGAGAATATCTCAGAGGGTCTCCTGGTGTTGTTCTCCCTGCTGGCCCCATCTGAAATGCCCCACCAACCTAAGTATTAGCTTGTTGTGAATGTTTAGCAAATATTGTGCCAGGCACATTAATGAGAGCATCGTTGTTGTTCACTCACCTAGTCGTGTCCGACTCTTTGTGACCCCGTGGACTACAGCATGCCAGCCCTCCCTGTCCCTCACCATCTCCTGAAGTTTGCCCAAGTCCATGACCATTGCATCAGTGATGCCACCCAGCCATCTCATCCTCTGATGCCCTCCTCTCCCTCTGCCCCCAATCCTTCCCAGCATCAGGGACTTTTCCAGTGAGTCATCTGTCCACATCAGATGACCAAAATACTGGAGTTTCAGCTTCAGCATCAGTCCTTCCAACGAGTATTCAGGGCTGATTTCCTTTAGGACTGACTGGTTTGATCTTCTTGCTGTTCATGGGAGCATAGAGGAAGGTAAACTGAGGATGGGAGGTGACTGGATTTATTCCCTGAATCTGTGTTTTTGCAGGGGATTGTCATGCCCACTCAAGCTTGAGTACTACTGGGTCAGCCTCTCAGGCAGAGAAGGCTCTCAGCTGCTTTTTTGTTTGTTTGTTTAAGCTATAGTTGATTTGCAATACTGTGCTGGTTTCAGGTATGCAGCTTCATATTCTCTTCCATTATAGATTACTACAAGATATTGAATGTAGTTCCCTGTGCTATACAATAAATCCTTGTTGTTTATTTTATATACAGTGATTTGTGTCTGTTAATCCCAAACTCCTAATTTATCCCTCCCCACTTTCCCCCTTCAGTAACCATAAATTTGGCTTCTATGTCTGTGAATCTGTTCCGTTACTTAGTTGATTTGCATCCTTTTCTTTTGATTCCACGTATAAGTGACATCATATGATATTTGTCTTTCTCTGTCTGACTTACTTCACTCAGTATGACCGTCTCTGACCATCCACATTGCTGCTTTTTGCTGCTGTTTTATTCCCTCATTCATTGCAGGTTTGTTGAGGGTTCCTACTCCTGTCTGGGGGTGGCGGGGGCCAGTGTGTGGGCAGGCCAGCCTCAGAGGACCAACAACTGCCTCTGAGCCTGTGAAAGACTCTGAGAGAGTCACTGCCCTGCTTCTCACTCAGCCACACAGTCCCCACGGAGGTGGGAGCGGCTTTTCCACAGGTGTCCTGGCTTCCCTCCAGGGTCTCACCCAGGGTTCTCAAACTCGGCACCATTGACATTTTGAGTTGGATAATTCTTTGTTTTGGGAGGCACTGTCCTGTGCACTGGAGGTTTAGCGGCATCCCTGGCCGCTGTTTACTCTATGCATGTCCTGCCCTCAACAAGTGGTGACAATGTCCCCTGATGCACAAAAATCACACTGCCCCTCCTCCTGCTTTGAGAACTGCTCGTCTTACCTGAGTGACCCATCAATAGAGGTGGTCCTGGGCGATTCTGTTCTCAGGAAGACAAGCAGTGGAGAGGTGAGTGGTCTAACCAGAAGGAACATGGGGTATGGGGCAACCATGGCTTTGAATCTTGGCCCTGCCAATGACTGGCCGTTGACTTCCCTACCCCTTCTTCATTCCCAGTCTTCTGTAACCAAAAAACAAAAACAAAACAAAACAAAAAAATCACACACTCACAAACATTATTTTCATAAATGACTTTTACTTCTTTATCATTTTTCTTGACAGTAATTCTTGGCAATGTGCATATAACATGAAGGCAAGCATACTTTCAGAAGTCATCAAAGATATGGTCCTATTGGCCTCATTTTCTTAAACCATTAAAATATTTTCATTTATAAAAACTAATCTAAATATAAATATTGACACTGAAGATCAAAATCACTTGATGACAAAATAATTATTCTGGAACTATAACATATGCTTATGGATTTTAATAGTAAATTAAATCTTTGCACTTATTTGGCACGAGGAAACCTTTATAAAAATTCAAATGCCATAGAGCAGGCTTCTTCTCCTTTTTTTTGCAAGGCTTACACAGTACACATTTTTGTCAAGGAAAACTGAATATTTTAACACTGTAACACAACAGTAGTTGCTTTTCATGCCTCTTAAAGAAAACGCTCTATTTGGAACTCAGATCTTTTTTGTTGTGTTTTTAAATTGTGTATTTGTTTGCTTTTAACCACACCAACAGAACAAAAAGCCAAAGATTTACTTTATTTCAAAGGACTCATTTCTGTTGGATAACACATACACAGCATCAGCAAGGAATATTACTGGAAGATAGGTAGACCCCCATCAGGAATGGATCGTAACACACATTTCAGCAGCAAGTCAGGTCTGGAAATGTGCACAGCAGCAAAAGAACATAGAAGTTGAAAACAACACAGAATGAGGCTTTGTCAGGCATTCAAATTATACTTAGCTTAAAGGTCTGACTTTGGCAAATTAATCACTCTGGCCCTCAGTCTCCTCATCTGAAAAATGGGGATACCTACTGAAGAGGGCTGCTATAAGGATTAGAATGATAAGTCTATCGCCTCCTTCAGAGCTGTCCCTTAATAAACATTAGTCATGCTATTCCCTTACTTCCCATCTTGTGCCTTCTTCCTCAGATTCAAAATAGACAAGGAGAAAATTTTAAAAAAGGTTGCTAATACTCAATTAATTGAGTGAAATTCCAATCCTATTTGCTTTTGTAAACACACTCTAAATAGTCATGCGTTTGAGACCACACAAGGGGAGTTAGCTTCAACTCTTGTGTCTGTTGAATTCAGAGTTTGTCCTTGCTTTATTCAGACATGCAAGTTTTCTCAGGCTATTCCTTAACCATTTTTATCTTTAGGGTCATCTTACTACTTTGGCTGAATATTTATTGGGAGGTAAATTTTGGAGTACAGCATTTCCTTGTGTGGTTGTATTCCGCAATCATCCAGTTAGCTAAAATCTCATTTACACGCAGTCGTTGCTAAACCACATCTTACTGATTCTGGACAATGCACTAAAGTTAAGCCAATGGTGGGATTTCTCAAGCCCCTCTCCCCTTCAGAGCGGGGAGACTCTCAGCGAGTCCGAGGAAGAGCCCTGAATTCTTGATGAGACATTGTTTCAGACAGACCTGGGCATGGCATGGGTGACTGAGAGCTTTGTGTCCTGTGGCTTCCGACTGTAAAGTGATGGAAGGAACTGGTGGTGTGGTGGGCGAGAACCCAGCAGGAACGAGGTGGTGGAAGGGAGACTTTGATAGTTGAGGGCTCCCAGAGTTAGACAGTCCCTAGTGCTCACTACAGGGGTGTTTCACTTTTCTCCTAAGCATTTGTAGGACAGACATGCCTGTGAGAGATTAATGAGAACTGATGACCTAAATGTTAATACCCTTCCCTCCACTATCCCCTGACCCCAGCACTGTATTTTGGGACAAATTGTTGACATGTAATTCTAGTTGAATCAAAAGGGTGAAAAAAAAAAAAAAAAGGTCTTAAAGACAACACACAGTAGCAAAGTGAACAGGGAAAGGATGCATCTTTTGAACATGGAGCTCTGCTGTTGGAAGCCAGCGTCTTGGTTTTCTGTCTTGGATTCCCCTGGGAGCCTAAGGCAGAGAGTAGGCAAGACCTTGATGCTGAAGTCTGGGTCTGCTTTCTGGTTGAGGTATCAGGACAGCCCTGTGCAGGGGTGCGCTGTGGCCTCCCCAGGCCCTCTCCTCAGGTGGAAATCCGTACAGTAATTCGATGGCTGTTGGGTCAAGGCACTGTCGTGTACGGCTGGAGGCAGTGGGTCACTGGCAGTGGAGTTCCATGGTGCTAATACATCACAGCAGACTCCAGGGTGGGCTCCTGAGGTGAAAAAACGAGCAGATGCAATCAGCCACTTGGTGAAAGCAAGGAGAGGCCATTAACAACGTCTACTGCTTTTTTATGTCATAAAAGGTATTCATGCCCATTGCCCAGTGAAATAGTTCACAGTACTCAAAAAAATGATGCGTTTCTTACATGTACTTAATCCATCTGAAATTCATTTTGGTATATGGAATAAGACAAACTGATTCCCTCTGACTACATCCCATTGGCTAATTTGCCAAGCACAGTTTTTTTTTTTTTAAATTATCTATACCTTCTCTACTGGTTCCTAAGGCTTAAAATATCATAAAACAGATTTTCATATGTGCCTGTATCTATTTCTGAGCTTTCTATTCTATTTCATTAATCATCAATTTCTTTACAGTTTTTAATTTATTTTAAAATCTAGCAGGAAAACCATTTTAACTTTGCAAATTGCCCTTGTCTATTCTTTCATATTTATTCCTATATGAATTTTAATTCCAAGAAAATCTCACTAAGAATTTTATGAGAATTAGATTAAACTATAAATTAATTTGGAAAGAAACGAATTTTTTGTGGGATTTGTTAATCATTAATCTCAGTATTAAAGGTCTTGTTGCATCCCTGTAAAATTTATCTGGTAATTTATTATTTAACGTACCACTGCATTTAATTTGCTAATATTTTATTTAGCATGCCTCACCTTTCTGAAGAAGTGCTACTGGTATGTGTCTCTGTGTGTGAGTGAGCATGGAGATGTGTACACACTTACCAGCTCCATCAGGCTTTGGTTGTTGGGGTTTTAACAGTTTCAGAACATGTGAGATTATTTTGAGAATTGGGGTCAATCCTCTGTGAGAGGGTAGTTTTATACTTTCTACCTGTGGGAATTTATTGAGGCTTTCTTTGTAGTTGGTATAAAATCAGTTTTTATAAACAGCCCATTGATGTTTAGAAGGCAATGGCAACCCAATCCTGTACTCTTGCCTGGCAAACCCCATGGACGGAGGAGCCTGGTAGGCTGCAGTCCATGGGGTCACTAAGAGTCGGACACGACTGAGCGACTTCACTTTCACTTTTCACTTTCATGCCTTGGAGAAGGAAATGGCAACCCACTCCAGTGTTCTTGCCTGGAGAATCCCAGGGACTGGGGAGCACGGTGGGCTTCCGTCTATGGGGTCGCACAGAGTCGGACACGACTGAAGCGACTTAGCAGCAGCAGCAGCATTGATGTTTGCAAAGAAAGTGAACTCTCTGTTAAGTATAAAGTTAGACATGTTTTTTAGATATATTTCTTAGTTAAAGCTTAATAATTATACTATTCCAAATTATCTAATTTGTATGTATTTCTGGTATACTGGGCTTCCAAGGGCTGATAAGGGAATTTTAAAGTCATTAACCATGGCACTTTAAATTGCGTTGTTTGCCAGTTCAAGAAAGGCTCCTCACTTACTTTATTTTTATCAATATCTGAAACATCCTCCCTCTCTGTTTCTTCTGTGTGCTTCCTGCTTTGAATTCTACTTTGTTTGAAAGTAGCATTCCTGCCTTTTCTTTTTTGTTTCCATTTATTTAGCAAATACTGTCTATTCTTTCATTTTTAACCTTTCTGTGTTATTTAATTTATTAAAAAAAATAATTTACTGAGGTGAAATTCACAAACATAAAATTAGCCATTTAAAAATGAGCAATTCAGCGGCATTTAGTACATTCTCAATGTTACCTAGCCACCAGGTCAGTCAAGTTTCAAAACGTACCCTCACTCTACAGTAAAACCTCTTATCCTTAAGCATTTCTTTCTATGCTCACTCCTCAGCGCCCCGGCAACCATTTATCTATGTTCTATCTCTATGGAAGGTAATTTATTTATTGTTTTTTTTTTTTTAAGAGAGGGGGACCTGGAGCTTTATTCTCTCTAATTTTTTTTTAAATTTTATTGAAGTATAGTTGATTTACAATGTTGCATTAGTTTCAGGTTTATAGCAGAGTGATTCAGGTATATATGCGAGCTTCGTGCTCAGTTGCTTCAGTCATGTCTGACTCTGTGCGACCCTATGGATTGTAGCTCACCGAGCTCTTCTGTCCATGGGTTTCTCCAGGCAAGAATATTGGAGTGGGTTGCCATGCCCTCCTCCAGCGGATCTTCCTGACCCAGGGATTGAACCCAAGTCATGTCTCCTGCATTGGCAGGTGGGCTCTTTACCACTAGCACCACCTGGGCAGCCCAGGTGTATGTATGTATATATATCTCAGATTCTTTTCCCTTATAGGTTGAGTACAGTTCCCTGTGCTATACAGTAGGTCCTTCTTGGTTGTCTATTTTTATATATACTAGTGTGTATATGTTAATCTCAAACTCCTAATTTATCCCTCTTCCCCACCCTCCCACTTTCCCCTAAGGTAATTTATTTTTAACTGTCTTATTTATAACAGATTCCTTCCTTGGCCCTAGTGGTCTGCCCTTTTAGAGTAATAATGCATCTTTTTAGGTCTTTGCAGTAATGGCCAGGAGCCAGGTAATTGGACTTTGGAAGGTCGGGGTAATGGTTCGCCAGTGAAGCAAAGGCAGTGGACAGCACTGTTGCCATATGGTGCCTAAGAGATGTAGTAACTTGTCATTCAAAAGAGCATGCCCTCCATTATGCCATTTCCTGGTGTTGGTGTGCTCACGACACAGGGACAGTACGGGGGGAGGGATGGGAAGGGAGCAACAGGTGATGCATCAAAGGCAACCGGATAGGGTTGCCTGTGCTTCAATCTTGTCACCAGCCATCTTCTGCCCCCTCAGCATTATCAGTATCACTGAGGCAGTTCAGCTGGATCTTTACCTCCCATGTAAGCAGCATCAAGCATTTGCAAAATTCTGAGGCATATGTTGGTGTTAGGGTGATAATCCCTTAGCCCTCTTACATGATCTCCAGGTTTATGCAAAGTATCCATTATCCTTTCCTTTGCCACGTCTATAGGCAGCTGCTGACTTTTTTGCAGGAACACAAGTAATTAATGGCTAACAAGAAATTTAAGGAAGAGTGAATATGAACCAAAAACAGAATAAAAACTTGTACACCTCAATCACACTTTACATTTTGTCTACATATTTTTATTTCTCTTATATTAAACCTGGTTCCTAAAAGGAGCTGGAGATATAGCTGAGAGAATGAAAGTATCCACATACCCAGGAGTTAAGCAATATAAGGAAACCCGTCACTTAACCAACAGACCATGAGATCATGCAGGAAGTTCTGACTGGGGATCTGCAGAAAGAATGGCTGCAGAATGGAGGTGCCATCAATAGTGAAAGTAACTGGCATTAAGATAGAGATGACTTACTATCAAATCCTTGGGGGTGCTATTCCTTTCTTTAGTCCCATTTGTTGAGGAGTCTTGGAGAATGAAGTTGCGGTTAAATGTTTTAATGGTGGTTGTTGAAGACGCCTCAATTTTTTCAGCTAAAAGGAAACACATAGGAATAAGTATCATCTAAAGCTGGACTGGTGGTTAGGGAAGAAAGAGCAGCTGTCCAGTCTATCCAGATTTTTGTTCTAGACTTGGCATCTCATTCTGGGTCCATAGGTCTGACTGTGGAAACATTTTGTTCTGTTTATTTATTTGGGGGTAGATCAAATAAACCAAGGCATCATTCATTGGTGGCTTTCTGGCAAAAAGGTAGCTTGGAGATAATCTAATACAGTTTACTAACTCTTATTTGCAATTCTGAAATATAAAAGTCTCAAAAAAAAAAAAGGCAAATCTTTATGACTTTAGAGTCAAAACTGCCTGATGTAAGCTGACAAGTGGCCGTTTGAGGTCCTTGTCCCACCCGCAGAGCATTCTCATACTTGGCTGCAGGGTTACTGATGTGTGTTTATCAGACGCTACGCCAGACACCACGGGGAGGGGGCTGTCAGGAAATACGCAGCACACGTACCACATTACCTTTCTAATGTCCAAATGATCCTGAAACACATATAGACCCAAGGGTTTCAAAATAAGAGCTCATGGATCTGCAGTATATTTTAATTGTTTAGGGCTCTGTGGAATATAAAGTGGACATTCAGTAGACGTTTGTTGAACAATGAAGGGTGGAGCCAGGACTCAAACATGTATCCACTGACTTTCTACTCTTTTATTTTGTAGGCCTAAATTTCTAGTTTGGCATCCTCACTCTGTGGCTTCTGAATCCAGGGAGATGGTTGAAAACGACCAGTAGATAAGGGTGATGGGAGTGGCATTACTGAAATCCCTCTAAGTTGGGCCCTGAGTTAGATGCTTTCGGCGTGTGCTCACATCTCCCTGACGGTCACCATCCCAGCCCACTCTGACAGCATCTTGCTGTAGGCACCACCACTCTGTATTAGCCCATGAGTGATGAGGCGGATCAGAAGTACCAGGTAGTTAATATCCCTGCCCCAAATAACCTTCAAGCAAAGATGAGAGTAGAAAAACCTCATCTTCCTAATTCTTTGAGCAGGAAAGTGTGAGATATGGTTAATACTGTCTCCCAGAAGTCCCCATCAGGGTTTAGCATCATTTGCACAAAGAAGCAAACTATTAATACTAATCAAAGTACACTGTATTGGCTTAATTTCCTTCCCTGAATCATTTCTCTCTTCCCATATTCGTGTTTCTTAGAGTTACCTCTCACATCACATCCTTGTCCCAGGGTCTGCCTCTTGGAGGAAACCAAATCAAGACAGACTCTCCACAAGGGTAATTCTGGGTGAGAACACCCCATTAGATCTGGTCCTCAAACTCAGATCTCTGAGTTACTCTAAGTGAATGGGTCAGGCTTGATTCTGGGGTGGCTCTGTGGTCTGATGTAAGCATACCTTTCACCGGCGGAGCAGGCAGTTTCCTCCGCTGCTGCCTCGATGTGTCTATGGTTTGTACCTACAAACAGAACACAGGCACCCGTACGCCTTTGTGAAGCCACAGGTGTTTTACCTTCTGCATTTTCCAGGGCATGCGGTATTCCAGCAGATGGAGCAAGGGACAAACTCACCTGGTTCCTTTGCTTCTGGTTTCGTTTTCTGGTGAGGCGCCCACAGGGTGCTATGTTCAACCCTGCATTGGTCAGGGCTGAAATCCGGCTCTCAATATCAGAAATCTTAATGCAACAGAAAGACAGAATCAGTAGGCGCAAAGTCCAGGAGGAGAGAATCTTTATTAAAAGTGTTACAAACCTATAGAAAACAAATCTGCTTTGATATATGCTCATTCATTCATTCATTCAACTTCCACCAGGCACGTCTCTACCTGGTACTGTAGTGAAGAAAATAAACCACGGATCCCTCTTTGTAAATTTAATTTTCCAGTTGTTAGCTCTAGAGCATGTTACCCCTGTCAGAGGTCCCTGAGGGATAAATGGAAGCCTGGGTCATGAGTTTCCATAAATGCAAACTCTGGTCCAGGGCCACCGGGCTCAGCATAGGGGTGGGGGTGGAGTCAAGGAAGGCTTCCCTGGGAGGCAACACGCTGTGAGTTTTGAAAGGCAAATAGGAGCTGGAGATCCACCTTCCTTCTTCCATGACTCTGAGAGTCCAAAATCACAGTGCCAGGTCTTGGATGGGAGGCGGAGCAGCACCTGGTTCAAGCCCGTTTCCTCTATGAAGAGGCCAAGCGGCTTTGAGAAACTCCCTCTAGTCTCTGGGCATCGGTTTTCTTCACTATAACATTGGAAGGTCAGAAGGAGCTCAGATTTCTTCTCCAACAATGTCTTAAGGTAGATACGGAGAACAAGAGTCCACTCAGTGCTAGGAAAGAATCCCCATCTGTCCATGTCCCCAGAGGTGAAGAAGACATGGTCCCTGCTCTTAGAAAAGGGCGTCACTATGTGCCATCACCATGCTGAGTGCTTTAAATATGTGAACTCACTCATGCTTTGGTCAGAATCCTGCGAGGCAGGCACTGTCCTCTTGGTTGTACAGACGAGGAAACTGTGGCTCAGAGGGATGAATGACGCACCCAACATCTCACAGCAGAGCTCAGAACTAATGCCAGTGCCCATGCCCTCACCATGCTGCCCCATCCTCAGAGGCCTCTTGCCAAGACTTGGCACGAGAGACACTGGAGGAGGCAGGAGGAGGCCGGCAGAGCTGAGGGAGGAGGTTGGGGCCACAGCCATTTTGCTGAGATGGCGCAGCCTGAGTGTGCTGGGGCATCAGACTGGAGACCTGAAAGTGGGCCCAGCCCAATGTGTGTGCCCTCCACCCCGATGTCTTCACTGCCTTCCCTGTGTCAGTTGCTCAGTTGTGTCCGACTCTCTGTGACCCCATGGACTGTAACTGGGCCAGGCTCCTCTGTCCATAGAATTCTCCAGGAAAGAGTACTGGAGAGATAGCCAGGACATGGAAGTAACCTAGAGGTCCATCGGCAGACGAATGGATAAGGAAGTTGTGGTACATATACACAATGGAATGTTACTCAGCCATAAAAAAGAATGCATTTGACTCAGTTCTAATGAGGTGGATGAAACTGGAGCCTATTATACAGAATGAAGTATGCAGAAAGAAAAACACCAATATAGTATATTAACGCATATATATAGAATTTAGAAAGACGGTAACAATGATCCTATATGCAAGGCAGCAAAAGAGACAGAGATGTAAAGAACAGACTTTTGGTCTCTGTGGGAGAAGGTGAGGGTTGGATGATTTGAGAGAGTAGCATTGAAACATGTATATTACCATATGTGAAATAGGTGACCACTGCAAGTTCGATGCACGAAGCAGGGCACTCAAAGCCAGTGCTCTGGGACAACCCTGAGGGAGGGGGTAAGGAGGAAGGTGGGAGGGGGTTCAGGATGGGGGGACACATGTGCACCTATGGCTGATCCATGTTGATGTATGGCAAAAACCACCACAATATTGTAAAGTCATTATCCCCCAATTAAAATAAATAAATTAAGAAAAAAAGAATAGTGGAGTGGGTTGCCATCTCCTTCTCCAGGGGATCTTCCCAATCCAGGGACTGAACCTGGGTCTCTTGCATTGCAAGCAGATTCTACCATCTGAGCCACCTGGAAAGCCCATTGCCTCCCCTGTCCCTAAGCTATTTTGTGCTGCGCGAGACAAATTCTAATTCTGCTGTCATTTACTGAGGGCTTCTTTGGATGAAGCCCATGGGGAGAGCTGCTATAGGAAATGCAGAGAGGGTCTGAAAGGGCAGCAAATATGGGAGATGCTTCCCCTATCCCGGCAGTCTTACTCAGAGAAGGAGGAGGAGGCAGGTAAAGGCCAGGACTGTGGCAGCTGGTGAAAGAACACTAGTGAAGCTGCCCAGCAGCCAGTCCCCAGCAGGGGCCACTGTGCAGCCCTTGTCCCTCCCTGCCCCCCAGATGCCTTCCTATTCTGATTCCTCAAATTTCACACTGAGGAGGGCATTCCCTTGGTTTAGAGACAAACAGATTGCTGATAAACTGTTATCAGTCATTAGCAACTGGTGTGAGTGAGACACCCACACTCTCTCCTGG
Source organism: Giraffa tippelskirchi (assembly GCF_054371585.1). Taxonomy (NCBI): domain Eukaryota; kingdom Metazoa; phylum Chordata; class Mammalia; order Artiodactyla; family Giraffidae; genus Giraffa; species Giraffa tippelskirchi. Next base: position 12,658,297 of record NC_137283.1, on the reverse strand, counting down.
AAACAGTTTTGATGGAGGGATTTGCTCAGAGGGCTCCTCCCCTTGAAGATAGCAAGTTGCTGATCTCCTGATTTGCTGACTGCCAGGCTCTGGAATAAGAAGGGTTAATTCTTCCTGCTTTAGTCCACGGGCAAAGAATGAAGAAAGAGGAAAGAAGATTGCTGAGGGTTTGTTTCACCTGCATTTTATCTATCTATCTATCTGCCTATCTATCTATCATTTTCTGTCTAATTGTGTTCCATTAATTCCTAAGACCGAATATCCAGGGACCCTTACCCTCACTCTTAATAGAAGGGGATGACCAGTTCAGTTCTGAGTTTTCTGGGAGCCAAAGCAAAAAGATCAGTGTAGGACTCTGTGTTCACAGATAAAGACCAAGTATTTAGGAGAACAGTTTTTCCTGATATTAAGAGTTGAGAGAGACTTTTCCCAGGAATGCTCACAGAGGTGACCCTGAAGGACACAGTGGACAGCTGTTCTTAGCACGCTGCCCCGTGGACTGTTCTGCAGTCTCCTTGAGCACTGGGCAATCCTGTCCCAAAGGTAAACTTCAAGGTGAAAGCGTCCCCGGAATCTGACCTAATCTAAGAACATAATTCAGCACATCTACCCTCCAGGCAGAACCTCCTACCATCCCGAAGGGCACCCTCTGTGACATCTCCTGTGAGACTCCACTCTGGACAAGAACAGGCAACAAGGAATGAGGCATCCTTCTCTGGCAGTAACTGCAGAACAAGGAGAGTCTCCATGCTAATAGAGGTTCCCACATTAAAAAGACTTGTCAAGATGATGGCAGGGCTGACAACCTCCTATGCAAATAAGGACTCTTATGCAAGTGGACATGCCTGATGGCAGGACCAGCACATTTTTTTTTCAGGAAACCGCACAGCACAGGCTGGTAAAGAATGTGGACTGTGAGGTCAGAAGGACTTGGCTTAAATTCCTGGCTTCATCACTTTCTAGCATTTGAGTTTGGTTTAACCATTCTGAGCCTCATTTTCTCCAGATATAAAAAGAGGAAAATAATAATAGCCATTCAGTGGGGTTGCTGAGAGGATTATATACAATAATGAGTTCAAAGGTTAAGCCCAACTCCTGGCCCAAAGTAAGCTCACTGGTGACATTACTGATGACGTTACTGTAATATTTAACAACAAGTAATTAATAGGCACATTTAAGGAGCTTCCCTGATGGCTCAGTGGTAAAGAATCTGCCAGCCAATGCAGGATATGCGGGTTTGATCCCTGGGTTGGAAAGATCCCCTGGAGAAGGAAATAGCAACCCACTCCAGTTTTCTTGCCTGGAAAGCCCCATGGACAGAGGAGCCTGGCAGGCTATAATCCATGGGGTTGCAAAGAGTCAGACACAACTGAGCTACTAAACAACAACAACAAGGCACATTCAAACACATGTAAAATAGATATTTTGGATGCCAGGATTTTCTGCCATAAAACATGGCTCCAGTAATTTAAGCCTAGAAAAATTTGGAAGCGCAAATAACTAATTATCCAATAAAACCCTCCCAGTCATCCATAAACAATATTACTTCCTGCCAAGCCATTTGAGAAATATTTGCTGCAAAATACACCCCCAGAAACAAATGATTTGATTCTATTTTATATCACACTGACTACAAATTGATTAAATGTTGAGGAGCATTTGTGGGAAATGATCTTTATTTGAGGAGAGTTGCTCTTCAGCCATTCTTGCTGGTAATAAACAGTCAACAGGGTCATATGTGATGAGCCCATTCCCAGGCCATTCCTAGCACAGAACTGATGCCCTCCCATTCTCAAGAGTGCTTAATGGTATCAGCAGTTGTGATTTTTGACTCTTTAAAATAGAAATATTTATTTAAAAATAATTATCACCTAGGACTGTCATCTTCTCTGTCCAGAGATGGTTTCTACTGATGCCCATTCCCTAAAGGATGCAAGTTTTGAGATGCAGGGTCTACAGAAATATCAGTGAACCCGGGATCTACACTGAGCTTATGCTGCAGAGACCAGCATTTTTCGTGGGTCCCTGAATATGCATATGTCCACAGACTGCAGTCTGAGAATCGGTTATTTAGTCCACAGTCGATTCTGATCCGGAATCAGAGGCTAAGAGGCTATTCATGAAAACTGCAAACAAGCATCTTCAGAAAGTTACAGATAATATAGTAATTAGCTCTAAAACAGCCACATTGACAATCATGCAAAATACTGGTCTAAGAATTCTACACTTCATTTTTCATTCATTTATTCCTCTCAATGTTATTGGGCCTCAAACCTGTGTCAGGTGTTATGTTAGGCACTGGACTTATGGTGTTAAGCTAGACAGCTAGAGTCCTGTTCTCAAGAAGCTTTCAGTCTATCGTGGGGCACACTGGCATTAAATAGGTAATCAACAGCAAGATAAAGGTTAGGGAGGCTGGTCTTGGGGTGGAGTGGGAGCCTCTATAGCAAGGGTCAGAGAATTTGTCAAAGAGGAAGATGGCATAGGTGTGGAAGACATATATTATCAAGGCTATAATTGGGGAGAGGAGGGCTGCACTTTAAAAAGGAGGATTTAAAAGGTCCTGGGAGGACCATGTCCACGAAGTCTGCTGAAGATGGCAGGAATGGACAGATACAAAGGCTTAGCGATGACTCTTGTGGGAGATGAGGTACCCCCTCTTTTTGCCTCCACCTGGGCATAGAGGAGAGTTCTTACCTGGATCTCGGCATGGTGGACCTGGGCTGCTGCCGTGGCCACTTGGTCCTCCAGATCTGCCAGTTCAGTCTCATCTGTGCCACTGTGGATGCATCGGGCGGCATCCTCTAGCTCACTCAGCTGGCCTTCAAGTCCGTACACAGTGCCTGCCGCCAGGTACACCTGCAGAGGAGGCATGGCCTTTGAGCTCAGGTCTGTGGACCTGGGACTAGTGGGGCCCTTTCAGGGGATGCTATAATTCAGGGGAGTGAGAAAGAATTAGACTCAACATTGGAAAAAGAGATAGGGAATCCCACATCTATAAACATTCTTTACACTTAAGTGGTAACATAAGGTCTTGCCACCCCCTCACTGTTAGCCACACCCCCTCTTCCCCCAACCTTTCCTGCAAGAAAAAGTAGTTTGCAAATGCTAAAAATATGATAAAATATCAGATAAAATAGACTTTAAAACAAAGGCTGTGAAAAGAGACAAAGATGGACACTACATAATGATCAATCCAAGAAGAAGATATAACAATTATAAATATATATGCACCCAACATAGGAGCACCACAGTATGTAAGACAAATGCTAACAAGTATGAAAGGGGAAATTAACAATAACACAATAATAGTGGGAGACTTTAATACCCCACTCACACCTATGGATAGATCAACTAAACAGAAAATTAACACAGAAACACAAACTTTAAATGATACAATAGACCAGTTAGACCTAATTGATATCTATAGGCCATTTCACCCCAAAACAATGAATTTCACCTTTTGCTTAAGAGCACACGGAACCTTCTCCAGGATAGATCACATCCTGGGCCATAAATCTAGTCTTGGTAAATTAAAAAAAATTGAAATCTTTCCAAGCATCTTTTCTGACCACAATGCAGTAAGATTAGATGTCAATTACAGGAGAAAAACTAATAAAAATCCCAACATATGGAAGCTGAACAACACGCTGCTGAATAACCAACAAATCACAGAAGAAATCAAAAAAGAAATCAAAATATGCACAGAAGCGAAAGAAAATGAAAACACAACAACCCAAAACCTATGGGACACTGTAAAAGCAGTGCTAAGGGGAAGGTTCATAGCAATACAGGTGTACCTCAAGAAACAAGAATAAAGTCAAATAAATAACCTAACTCTACACCTAAAGCAACTAGAAAAGGAAGAAATGAAGAACCCTAGGGTTAGTAGAAGGAAAGAAATCTTAAAAATTAGGGCAGAAATAAATGCAAAAGAAACAAAAGAGGCCATAGCAAAAATCAACAAAGCCAAAAGCTGGTTCTTTGAGAAGATAAATAAAATTGACAAACAATTAGCCAGACTCATCAAGAAACAAAGGGAGAAGAATCAAATCAACAAAATTAGAAATGAAAATGGAGCGATCACAACAGACAACACAGAAATACAAAGGATCATAAGAGACCATTATCAGCAACTATATGCCAATAAAATGGACAACTTCAAAGAAATGGATAAATTCTTACAAAAGTACAACTTTCCAAAACTGAACCAGGAAGAAATAGAAAATCTCAACAGACCCATCACAAGCACAGAAATTGAAACTGTAATAAGAAATCTTCCAGCAAACAAAAGCCCAGGACCAGACGGCTTCACAGCTGAATTCTACCAAAAATTTGGAGAAGAGCTAACACCTATCTTACTCAAACTCTTCCAGAAAATTGCAGAGGAAGGTAAACTTCCAAACTCCTTCTATGAGGCCACCATCACCCTGATACCAAAACCTGACAAAGATGCCACAAAAAAAGAAAACTACAGGCCAATATCACTGATGAACATAGATGCAAAAATCCTTAACAAATTTCTAGCAAACAGAATCCAACAACATATTAAAAAGATCATACATCATGACCAAGTGGGCTTTATCCCAGGGATGCAAGGATTCTTCAATATCCACAAATCAATCAATGTAATACACCACATTAACAAATAAAATGAAAAATAAAAAAATAAAATGAAAAATAAAAAACCATATGATTATCTCAATAGATGCAGAGAAAGCCTTTGACAACATTCAACATCCATTTATGATAAAAACCCTCCAGAAAGCAGGAATAGAAGGAACATACCTCAACATAATAAAAGCTATATATGACAAACCCACATCAAACATTATCCTCAATGGTGAAAAATTGAAAGCATTGCCCCTAAAGTCAGGAACAAGACAAGGGTGCCCACTCTCACCACTACTGTTCAACATAGTTTTGGAAGTTTTGGCCACAGCAATCAGGGCAGAAAAAGAAATAAAAGGAATCCAGATTGGAAAAGAAGAAGTAAAACTCTCACTGTTTGCACATGACATGATCCTCTACATAGAAAACCCTAAAGACTCCACCAGAAAATTACTAGAGCTAATCAATGAATATAGTAAAGTTGCAGGATATAAAATCAACACACAGAAATCCCTTTCATTCCTATACACTAACAATGAGAAAACAGAAAGAGAAATTAAGGAAACAATTCCATTCACCATCACAACGAAAAGAATAAAATACTTAGGAATATATCTACCTAAAGAAACAAAATATCTATATATATAGAAAACTATAAAACACTGGTGAAAGAAATCAAAGAGGACACAAATAGATGGAGAAATATACTGTGTTCATGGATCGGAAGAATCAATATAGTGAAAATGAGTATACGACCCAAAGCAATCTATAGATTCAATGCAATCCCTATCAAGCTACCAACGGTATTTTTCAGAGAACTAGAACAAACAGTTTCACAATTTGTATGGAAATACAAAAAACCTCAAATAGCCAAAGCAATCTTGAGAAAGAAGAATGGAACTGGAGGAATCAACCTGCCTGACTTCAGTCTCTACTATGAAGCCACAGTCATCAGGACAGTATGGTAGTGGCACAAAAACAGAACTATAGATCAGTGAAACAAAATAGAAAGCCCAGAGATAAATCCACGCACCTATGGACACCTTATCTTTGACAAAGGAGGAAAGAATATACAATGGAGAAAAGCTAATCTCTTTAACAAGTGGTGCTGGGAAAACTGGTCAACCACTTGTAAAAGAATGAAACTAGAACACTTTCTAACACCATACACAAGAATAAACTCAAAATGGATTAAAGATCTAAATGTAAGATCAGAAACTATAAAACTCCTAGAGGAAAACATAGGCAAAACACTCTCTGACATAAGTCACAGCAGGATCCTCCATGACCAACCTCCCAGAATATTGGAAATAAAAGCAAAAATAAACAAATGGGACCTAATTAAACTTAAAAGCTTCTGCACAACAAAGGAAACTATAAGCAAGGTGAAAAGACAGCCTTCAGAATGGGAGAAAATAATAGCAAATGAAGCAACTGACAAAGAATTAATCTCAAAAATATACAAGCAACTCCTGCAGCTCAATTCCAGAAAAATAAACGACTCAATCAAAAAGTGGGCCAAAGAACTAAACAGACGTTTCTCCAAAGAAGACATACAGATGGCTAACAAACACATGAAAAGATGTTCAACATCACTCATTATCAGAGAAATGTAAATCAAAACCACAATGAGGTACCATTTCACGCCCGTCAGAATGGCTGCTATCCAAAAGTCTACAAGCAATAAATGCTGGAGAGGGTGTGGAGAAAAGGGAACCTCTTACACTGTTGGTGGGAATGCAAACTAGTACAGCCACTATGGAGAACAGTGTGGAGATTCCTTAAAAAACTGGAAATAGAACCGCCATATGACCCAGCAATCCCACTGCTGGGCATACACACCGAGGAAACCAGAATTGAAAGAGACACGTGTACCCCAGTGTTCATCGCAGCACTGTTTACAATAGCCAGGCCATGGAAGCAGCCTAGATGCCCATCAGCAGATGAATGGATAAGGAAGCTGTGGTACATATACACAATGGAATATTACTCAGCCACTAAAAAGAATACATTTGAATCAGTTCTAATGAGGTGGATGAAACTGGAGCCTATTATACAGAGTGAAGTAAGTCAGAAAGAAAAACACCAATACAGTATACTAACACATATATATGGAATTTAGAAAGATGGTAATGATAACCCTGTATGCGAGACAGCAAAAGAGACACAGATGTATAGAACAGTTTTTTGGACTCTGTGGAAGAGGGCGAGGGTGGGATGATTTGGCAGAATGGCATTGAAACATGTATATTATCATATGTGAAACGAATCGCCAGTCCAGGTTCGATGCATGATACAGGGTGCTCGGGGCTGGTGCACCGGGATAACCCAGAGGGATGGGATGGGGAGGGAAGTGGGAGGGGGGTTCTGGATGGGGAACACATGTACACCCATGGCAGATTCATGTGAATGTATGGCAAAACCAATACAATATTGAAAAGTAATTAGCCTCCAATTAAAATAAATAAATTTATATAAAAAAATAAAAATATGATAAAATAGTATAAAAATGCATGAGATGAGCTACATAAATGGTGAATTTGTCCAGCAACTATAACAACCATAGTATCAAGACAGAGGAAACAAGGAGAAAAACTCATGATGTAGTTTTTCCAATAAAAATTTTGGTTGGCATTTAGTAATTGGGAAAAATTCAGAGAACACAAAAGAGGTGAAATTAATTTAAAACAATTACAAATTTTGAGTGAATTATCTCTGAACAGGTACTATTAGCTTGCTTGAATCAGGTTAAGGGAATGAAAAGGAACCTGAAATTTGTAATACTTTATTTCTGAGAAAATAGTATGATGTTGAGAAGCACGTAAAATCTGTTTAATGTAAGACAGCTGGTAAAGAATCCGCCTGCAATGCAGGAGACCTGGGTTTGATCCCTGGGTTGGGAAGATCCCCTGGAGAAGGGAAAGGCTGCCCACTCCAGTATTCTGGCCTGGAGCATTCCATGGATTGTATAGTCCATGGGGTCACAAAGAGTCCAGCATGACTGAGTGATTTCCACTTTCACTGAAAATTAAAGAGAAAATAAGATAGAAGTAATTTGAGGGAAAATTAAAGGAAAAATTACTTTGGCTTATGAGTTTATAATGTGATTCTCATAAAAGTGGGCAAACAAGGAAATTCCTGGTGGTCCAGTGGTTAGGACTCCAAGCTTCCGCTCCAGGGGGCGGGGGGCACGGGATTGATTCTGGGCCAGGGATCTAAGATCCTGAATCCTGCATGCCATGTGGCGAGGCCAAAAAACAAAAACGGGGGCAAAAAGAAAGTAAATCGTTGGAATAATTCAGGCTGAGGGATGCTGGACAGGGTGAATGAAACAAATGCCCCTTCAGCCTAATTAACAATGTGATGAAACAATGGACAACACAGGAGCAAGATATATCTAGAGAAGGTAATTAATTAAAGAGAGATTCATGAGGTTTAATCAATGTATATAAAGCTCTAAACATGTCATCACAACCATTTTGAGTTGATCTGAATGATAGGCACCGCCCCTTCTTCAACAGTTCTTTTAACTTGAGGTAAAAATATAACAGAGTTAGGCAATCCAAGAGCCGTGCACGTAGATCACTGAGTGATGCTGAGTGTTGACGAGGAGGGCAAAGACCCCTGAGATATTCCAACTCGGTCAATTCCTTGGCATGATTCATACATCTGTGTGAAAACTGGCAATTTTACAAAACTTTTCAGTGTGGAACAAAAGCAAGTCCAGGTGTGATGAAAGCAAATTTGACTGTGCATCACCAGACACGACTAGCTGGGCTGTGGGAGCTTCTAGCAGTGACTGCCATGTCTGGCGTCACTTCGGGTGATTCATCGGTCACACAGGGGTCATACATCAAATGTCTGCTGGCCATCGCCCTATTTCAGTTTGCCCTTAGTGTTATATTTCTTTTTCACATGCAAGTATTAGAGAACTTCTGTTTTTTAAAAGATCTTCACAGTTTAATACAGCCATATGTTCTTTATCTTCAAAATAAGAAAACCTTTATTTTTGTCCGATGAAGAAAATGATGACTATTTCAAAGCTATTTGAGGGGAGAAAAAGCTGTGAGGTTGAAAAATTATCTTCAGAAAGGGAGAAAGATTAAAGACAGAGAAAGAGGGAAGAAGAAGTAGGAGAAGAGGAAGAGGAGGAGGAGGGAGGGGGAGAGAGGAGAAAGATCAGAGAGATGGCCGTGACAGTTTGAGTTTGGATATTATATTGTTGGTACCCACACCCAAAATGGTGAATTTATTTTGATATGATCATTTAAAACATAAACTGAGAGCTTTGCACAATGAATCAACATTTGTAATTATGATTTAAATAAAATGAATAATTTAAGTGTGTCAGTGGTTAAACACGACTTGACATAAGATCTCATAACCTTGATATTTCCAGAAACATGGAAAACTAAATGTCGTCATACCCTACGGCCGTATCAACTTAATAGCATCTTGTTGTTCTCTTGCCAACATAGTCATCCACCAATATTCCTTATTTTCTCTGCCAAGACAAAGCAGTATGAAATCGCTCCAAGTGCTCAGCAAGGCCAGAATGTTCATCTTTTACTCTGTGTTCCCTGAGAGGCTGCTTTCCTGGCACTAGTGGAGTGGGGAGGTTCAGAGGTTTGGCACTGACACCCATTCCACAGGAACTTACAAGCAAGGGGATGGCGCCTAAAGGATTAGAGGAGGGTGATGATGGTGATGACAATGATGATGATCATGGCAGGTATTTATTGAGCCAGAGGGCTGGTGCCAGATTTCATTCCTTTATCCACCCTGCCCTATGACGGTGTGCTCAGTCATGTCCAGCTCTTTGGGACCCCATGGACTGGAACCCACCAGGCTCCTGTGTCCTTGTGATTTCCCAGGCAAGGATATTGGAGTGGGTTGCCATTTCCTCCTCTAGGGGATCTTCCCAGCCCAGGGATCGATCCCCCGTTTCCCACATCTCCTGCACTGCGGGTGGATTCTTTACTACTGTGCCACCGGGGAAGCCCAATCTATGATTACCATGATACTTAATCTCAACTGGAATGTTATGACGATTTATATTTCAAACTTTGGCGTAAAGGTACTAGAGTTACTGTGGTTACAGATGGACATGATACTGGCTCTGTGGCCAGGCTGAAATAACAAAAATTAACATGCTACATAATGAAAATGTTATTCTAGTCTTAAAAATAACCCATTTGAAAACTGTTAACTTGGTATTGCTTGCTTAATTACAGTGCACTTTTGGCAAGAAATATGGTTACCACATCTGAGTAATCTACGTCCCCTCCAAATTCTAGTCACTGATGCCTGTGACCCCACTGACTGGCTCCTGGTTCAACAAGCCTTTCTTAAACTGTTCAATGGATGAGAATAAGTGTTTCATTAAGGAAGGACATTATGGTCAAAGCCCCTAGGATACAGAACATTAAACAGATTTCTTATTGTAGAATTTCTCAGAGGCTTTAATGTGCTAACATGTATCTCAATTTTCCTATAAAGAGTTTATGGGTTTCTCAAGCCCAGGGACGGCGGAGCCTGGTGGGCTGCCATCTATGGGGTTGCACAGAGTCGGACACGACTGAAGCGACTTAGCAGCAGCAGCAAGCCTGTTTGATCTTAGAGCATCTTGTTGGACTTGGCTTCCATGAAATACACTTTAGGGGACTAAGGTTAGACAGTAACAGACAGTATTTCTTTTCTTATTCTCTGAGAGCAGAGAGCTATGATCACTTCCAGAAGTTCTACCTCACCTGCTATGGGGGCTGTTCAAGGGCTTTGAGAAGGAAGATCAACCTCCTCTGCCTGGTCTTGGACTGTGGGGCAGAGGTGGGTGCCCCCATGGCTGTCCCACTGTGCCTGATACCACTAATTGCATACTACAGAGTATTTGGTGTCACTGAAAGTTTTAGGGTAGAAGTAAAAAACTAAGATCATGGCACCCAGTCCCATCACTTCATGGCAAATAGATGGGGAAACAGTGACAGACTATTTTCTTGGGGTCCAAAATCACTGCAGATGATGACTGCAGCCATGAAATTAAAAGATGGTTGCTCCTTGGAAGAAAAGCTATGGCCAACCTAGACAGCATATTAAAAAGCAGAGACATTACTTTGCTGACAAAGGTCCACGGGTTTTCCAGTAGTCATGTATGGATGTGAGAGTTGGACTATAAAGAAAGCTGAGCACCGAAGAATTGATGCTTTTGAACTGGGGTTTTGGAGAAGACTCTTGAGAGTCCTTTGGACAGTCAGGAGATCAAGCCAGTCAATCCTAAAGGAAATCAACCCTGAATAGTCATTGGAAGGACTGAGGCTGAAGCTGAAGCTCCAATACTTTGGCCATCTGATACAAAGAACTGACTTCATTGGAAAAGACCCTGATTCTGGGAAAGATTGAAGGCAGTAGGAGAAGGGGACAACAGAAGATGAGATGGTTGGATGGCATCACCAACCCAATGGACATGAGTTTGGGTAAACTCCGGGAGTTGCTGCTGGACAAGGAAGCCTGGCATGCTGCAGTCTATGGGGTCACAAAGAGTCCAACATGACTGAGCGACTGAACTGAACTGAAAAGGAAGTTGAGACTGTTCCTCCACTGGATCTGTGACTGGGAATTATGGGGTACCCCAGGTGGTCTCTGTCAGAGGAAGATCTTTAGATGAGGGTGTAATGGTGAGGGAGCCCACTCATCCTGCCCTCTCACAACCCTGCATAATCCCACAAGGTGGCCTGGTGGGCTCCGCCATTCACCCCACAGGTTTGAGAATGGTCAAGCTGGTTATTTTCTGTTGATCCCTAGATCCGTTTTCCATTCTTCTCTGCTCTGTTCTGTTCTCAGTGAGGCTGAACTATACAAACTTTACCATCAAGGATCCCTTGCTGGCAGGGATGGGTTTAGCCAATGAGAAGATCAAAGGCAGGAGGAGAAAGAAGTTAGAGCCTCCCCCCATCCCCTTTCCTTCCTGGATTCTGTGGCATCAGCTCCCACTAGGGGATGCTCTTCTAGGCTCCAGCTCTCCCTGGGCTATAATGGCCTGGGGGTGGTGGCTACTTCCTCCTACTGCTACTTTCTGGGCACTGCAGCATCCCTTAACCTTACCCAGACCTGAGTCAATACTCACTTCCTGAAACTCTCCTCTCCCAGCCAGACCCCTACAGGTACAGTAGGACCCTGTGCTTCAGAGGTCCCCAGGCATTCAATCTGAGAAACTGAGTCTCCACTGTGTGTGTAGGGAAGGCTGGCATTGGTCTGAGGTTCCTCCCACCTTTAGGTGAGACAGAGCTGACTTTACAACTAGGCAGCAGGTTAGAAGTGTCAAAGTTAAGAGACTAAGGAAATTCTAAAATCCCTATTTGTTTTTGTTCAGTCGTGTCCAACTCTTTGCAACTTCATAGACTGAAGCACGCCAGGCTCCCCTGTCTTTCACTATCTCCTGGAGTTTGCTCAGATTCATGTTCATTGAGCTGGTGATGCTACCTAACCATCTCATCCTTTGCCACCCTCGTCTCCTTTTGCCTTCCATCTTTCCCAGCATCAGGGTCTTTTCCAATGAGCCCATGCCCTCCTCCCCCCAAGTAAGTGGATTAACAAGGCAGTTCATGGAAAGAGGAAATTTGACCTGTGGATGTGACATATTTCATTTTATGTAGCTCTGAAATCTTCATAAGTCTACATAAAGGTGGACATTCTCTTGCAAATCTCCTCTTTCATCTCAGAGTCTTGGTCTGCAGAAGCCAATGTTCAGAAAGCAGACTAAGTGTTGCCATTTCTATTTCTGCTGGTCCCTGGGCTCCTTGGCACAAAGGAGAAAGGCAGCAGAGGAATGAGGAGCAGGAGCGCTCTTTAGAACACAGACAGACAAAAGCCCTGGTTTAATTAAGTCAGCTGCACCCAGAGGCCAGTTTAAGAATCAGCTCTGCCCTTCTCCTGCTGCTCAACTGAATTCCATCCTGGAAACAGCAGAGCAAGCGACCTGCCCAGGGCTCTGTGATCTGGGGAACTGAGGAGATAAAGAAAAAATTCATCCCTTCCACGACTCAAAGACCCAGAGAATTCAAAGGAACACAGATGTAATAATCTCTTTAGAGGTGAAATTTGAAAAGCTGGACGGGGTAGGGAAGGAGGTGGAAGTAGGCAGTTAACACTTTGTGTACAAGAGAGGCATCTTAGAGGGTCTGTACAGGGAGCAGGGAGCTGTAATCCCCAGCCTTCCACTGTTGGCCTTTCTGACATCCTGAATCACTGGCTAAGAGGATGAGTTTCGGTCTCAAAGTGTTAACACATCCACGAAAAGAAACATGATGTACAATAAAAGGATCTTACAATATGAAAACTCTGCCAAGGCCATTGTATTTTTCAATACCCTCCTTAGAGGAAAAGAAAAAGGCATGCTGTCTTTGCTTTCAATGTGCCATGGGGACTGGCCGTTGTCATTTAAATCTAGATTATTTCATGCATTGCAAGTTTTTTGATACTATACTTTGTAAAGAGAAAATTCATCCCTTCCTGGTTAACCACATCGTTAATCTTTTCAGCTCTGTGTGTGCAGGATTAGGGCTACTTGAGGACTCACAGCACCTGAAAGCATTGTTACAGGCAAATTTAAAGAACCATAGACCTGCACATTAGAAGTAAAACAGTGCTTTTAAAAATGTACTGTATTCATCTGATGTAATCATGTATTGGGCTTCCCAGGTGGCGCTGGTGGTAAAGAGACCATGAGAGAGGCCAATAAAGGAAACATAAGAGCCTCAGGTTTGATCCCTGGATTGGGAAGATTCCCCAGAGGAGGGTTTGGCAACCCACTCCAGTATTCTTGCCTGGAGAATCCCATGGATAGAGGAGCCTTGTGGGCTACAGTCTGTAGGGCTGCCAAGAGTTGAAAGACTGAAGCGACTGAGCACACACACACACATGCAATCACGCATCAGATAAACATTTCTTGGGCACCTCCTCTGTGTCAGGCTCAGGACCAAGGGTGAGGGCTATCAATAGGAAAGGCAGCAGGTCCAGTTCTGTAGGAATTTATACATCTGGTTTCCAACTTGGGCATGACCGTGCTATAGTCTTCTCTCATGCCCCTGCTAAGATTTGACAATGTCTGGAGACACGTTCGACTGTCAAATCTGGGAGGGTGCAGCTTCCAGCATTGAATGGGCAGAGACCAGGGGTGCTGCCAAACATCCAGTCCTACAGTGTACAGGACAGCCCCCACAACAAAGAATTATCTAACCCAGAATCTCATTGGTGCTGATCTAATGGGAGATATGTGAGTGAACAGAAAGGGCCATGAAGTGAGGCAGACACATGCATGGGTTTTATGGGAATCCAAAGGGAGAGAGTCTTCCACTTTTCAAGTAAAACTAATCTGTTTTTTTGTTTGTTTGTTTAACTTTGAGTCATTTAGATTTGTTGTTTCAACTTCTGGCAAAAAAAAAAAAATCTTTCTAATAACATTTCCCGGTTTCTGAGAACGCTATTCATTAGAGCGTCTCCAAATTAGGTTGATTCTGCTGGGTCTGGAAAGATAGAATCACCTGACTGGCTTTGATATTGGGACTATGCCAATTGTGATGGTAATGATGGCCTGAGTGGTCATGTCCAGATTTCTTTGTGTCACCCCTGGTTGCAATGCGTTGTTGGAAAATTCTCATTGAACCTTCAGTGAGGTCTTAAAAATGACTGTAGATATCTGTATGTAAGAATCTATTTCTTTCTTTCCTCACTAGTTGGAAGGACAGAAAAATCCATTACAAGCAGACCTATCTGTGAAGCACAGCAGACGAGTTGCAATAACCTAAGCTCTGTTAGCAACCACTCTTACTCTCTGTAGTGGCACTGGCAACATTCCACATGGATCCCCACGGATCCCTTATATAATTTCTGCTCACTGCCCTCCCCACTCCCACACTGGGGTGTGCTTTTGGTTCTAATAGCTCAAACCTCTGCAGAAGACTACCTTTGAGCTACTGTAGACACTTTGAAAGTGAAAGAGTTAGTCACTCAGTCGTGTCCTACTCTTTGGGACCCTGTCTATGGTAGCCCGCCAGGTTCCTCTGTCCGTGGGATTCTCCAGGCAAGAATACTGGGGTGGGTTGCCATTCCCTTCTCCAGGGGATCTTCCTGACCCAGGGATTGAACCTGGGTCTCCCGCATTGCAGGCAGATTCTTTACTGTCTGAGTCACCAGGGAAGCAGACACTTTACCTGCATGCAGAGAGACTGAGGTGCCTGCTGGCTGTAGGAAGGGCGGTTCCTTTGCCTTAGGTCAGGACAACTCTGAGATGCAACTCACACCCCGGGAGTTGTCTGCAGGTTTGGGCCTACTCTCTAAGGGCATAGCTTTGCTTGACTTCTTCCCTCTCCCTACTCCCTTATAAGTCTCCCCTGGGAGCACTTCCCTAATAAATCAGTTGCATAGAAATCCTCATCTTGGGGTCTGCTTCTGGGGAACTGAGTCTAAGACCCTTCTGAGAATATATATGCTACAGCAGTGGTGTGTTTGTGTCCTCGCCCTCTGCGATGAGTTACATCATCAGCTTCTCCTTCCCACATGTGTGCCCTAAACAGAGCACATCCACATTGTCTTACATTTTCCTCCAGGGAAGTCAGCTGCTCATCCAGTCTCACTTGGTCTGTCCCAAGAGGAAATGTCCCCTTCTCTCTGTCAGGAGGGACAGGTGGGAACTCCCGGGGCCCTGCAGACTCAGCGATCAACTCCTCCGTGGCGTTGATGACTTTCAGGACTTCTGTGGAGATGTTGCAGAGAGAAACAGCAGAATACTTCTGTTTGGTCCAATAACAGAAGGGGACAGAAGACAAGAACAACATTAACAATGACATGGAAATTCTACATCATCATGGTGCTCATCATGAGATTGATTCTGTCATAACACACACAAACATCAATGTGCTGAAGGAATGAGAATCTCTAAAATATCTGTCCAGTCTGAGGGGACTGAGAGGAGGCCTGATGTCACTTGGCTGAGCTTCTGTAGCTCACAGTGAATTATTTCAGATTCTTAGGGAGAGAGGAAGGGGAGCTCAAGTGGAAGTTACTAGGTCCTTTGCCCACTTCTGATAGTTTCATATTTATCACCTCGTTTTTTGGATAATATTTTCGTTCCTCAGCAGACCTCAGTCACAGACTCTGTCAAACTGCATTCATGATGTAGTTCAGTGGGTCGCTTTCTGGACGGGGAGTGAGGAGGCCTGGGCTCTAGATCTAGCTGAGACGTGGGGCCTTGGTCAGGCTACTTTCCATTTCTGGAACTCAGTTCTGTCATCTGTACATTGAGAGGATTGGAAAGAGTTTCTCTGCAGCTGCTTGGTAGCCACTGTGTTGTTAGCTCACTCACATCTCTTCTCAAGCCCATTCTTCCTTGCCTGCCTTCACCACTGAGGCTGAACAGGAAATACACCCCATTTCTCAGCCTCCCCTGCAGCCAGGGGCAGTCATGTGATGTGGTTCTGCCCAGTGAGCCTGCAGGGAAAGCCCGCTGGGGTTTCTAGCAAAGCTTTTGTTTTCCTAATCAGGTGAATAGATACAGATGCTCTCCTGCCCCTGCCTTGATCATAGGTGTGCAGTTAGGAAATCAACATGAGCGAGGATGATATCAAAATGCTGAGTCAGGTGGATCAGAAAGGTGAAAGAACCTGACCCACACAGACCCTGGATCAGCTGTACTGCTGCAACTCATTCCCTGCCTCTGAAAATGCAGGAGAAAAATAATTCCCTGCCTGTTGGAGCTATTATTTATGGTTGAACACATTTCTGACTGACACAAGTCACTTCTAGTTTTTGTATTCGCGACTCAAAGTTATGATCAGTCCAGATCTGGGCCAAGGTCTTTGATGGAGTGGAGGTACTTCAGCCACAAAGAATCATCTGCATCTTTGAGTTCATCTGAACATACAGCACCAAGAAATAAGGAGGAGATCAATGTTGCTTGGCAGTAATGGTGTCCATCTATAATCAATTTTACTTAGCCCATCACAGGGTTTGCAAACTGGAAATTCAAATATTGCCCATTTCCAGGAAAGCCTGGAATTTTAATGCCTTTGGTACCTCCCAAGGTATCTTTCTGATTCACATAATCTGGACCAAATATTAATGATAGCTCTGGCTTGATCTTGCAGAGTTTGTTTCTCCAAGTAAATTCTACTACAGGTTTTTATCTTACTAGAGGAAGTTTTCAGTGGCCCTGCAACTTCACTAGGAAATCAAAGTGTCTAAGTGACAAGTCTGTGGCTGAGTTCACAGTCTAGAAGCTGGCTCTGGGCTCTGGCACATGGTCTCATACTAGAGTCTTACCCTGGCATCTATCAGTCATCCTAGGGTTAGGCCACATGTGCTCAGGGGGCAGCTCTCCAGTCAGTCTGTTCTATAATAGCTGCTTGACTCATCCAAGAGTTATGCTTCTTTTGGTTCAAGGGACTTCACTACATACCAAAAAATCGGTCTGAGTTATCAGGAAAATGAGAGGGAGGGAAGGCAATGCAGATCCGCCAGACAAAGGGTAGTGTCGGAGGGAGAACCAAGTCAACCTTTCACCTTAGGAAAAACTTGCAGAGGCTATTTTTCATTATCCAGAATCCTGTAACTCAGTGTTTTAGAGATGACCTGGACTCAAAATGTTTTGGCATGAAGTAACCACCATTGTTTGCTGAAGTCCATTGTAGAAAAGGCAACACTGTACATATAAAAACAGACTTGTTACCCTTCTCTTAGTAGATAAAGCTTGTATTTAGAAAGTTTGCCCTTAATTTGGTAGAAGAGGTGCCTCTGTACATCTTTTGAGAAGAAAGACATGTAACTAAGGGATTCAGAAAAAAAGGTTAGATGGCAGCATGATGGAAGGGCAAGTATGAACATTAACACACACCTCCCATTGGTCCAGGGTCATTAAAGAGCCAAGGACCTAAATGGGAAGGACATAAGAGGTGCTTAAACAGAAAGAGTTATCTGCATCTTGATGCCCACAGAACATACAATATCAAAGTGATGAGCTGGACATCAGTGTTGCTTGGTATTCATTTTTCCTTTCCAGCCATAAATAGCCTTGTTTATTCAATCATAGGAGTTGCCAGCTGGAAGCCAAATAGTGCCTAGAGGCATGTGGGTTTTTTTTTTTTCCTGACAAGAATGCCTTCTGTGAGATAAGCACCTCCCAGTTCTCTGCAGTCCCCACCACTAATTTGTCTACATCTCTTATTGGGGGTTGGTGATGTGCTGACTCTACCCCAGGTGCTGGGAAGAAGCAGTGAGCAGTGAGTGAAATCCCTGCCCCCACGGCATGCCTTCAGCTCTACCCCAGTGACCTGACACGGCGACATACTTTCCTGACCCCCTGAAAATATTTGCGTTTGTCATTAATTGAGAGTGAGCGGTCACGCACCAGAGTTTCGCTCACAAGGTCCGTGGTCCCATTCAGAAGGCAACCAGCCTCCAGCTGGGGAAGGGACTGAAAAAAAAAATTACATGGAAACTGGACAAGATGACTCTGGTTGGTTGGTGTCCCAGTTCAGCTCTCTACTGGGAAACAAACTGGAACCCATGAGCACTCGGAGGGAATTTATCCCATCTCTAGGAAATCGGATGTTTCTTGCCTGTCCTACAGGAGTGTTGCTGACTTGCTTGGATGTGAGCACAGGAGTGGACAGGGCACCTACTGGGAGTGAAGATAAGTGGGATTTAATTAGCTCTGTGATAGGAGCAGGGCACCCAACCTCCTCATTCCTTAGTTAACTCACTAGCCCAAGAAGAGATTAGATTTGTCACAAGGCTCACACTGTCTTGTTATGTAAATGTCCTGTTCCCTGCCCAGTCTAGATTTAAAAGTCGAAAGCACCGTCTACAATTGTGTGAAATAAAGCTATATTTAGCGCCGGACAGGGTTTTGTTCAGATGAAAAAGCTGGTGAGGATTCAGAGGTGCTGGCAGGGAGCCCTGTATGGGGGAGAAACAAAAATCTAAAGCAGCCTTCCTGCTTTATTGCTTACAGCCCCAGAGACACGAGCTGAATGACACAAAGCATGATCTCGGAGCCAGAGAGGGCTTTCTACGATGGCAGCTGACATTACTCTGCACTTTCATTGTAGGATGGATCAAATGTGACAAGTCCATGGTATCAGATAAGGGAGAGGTGAAAGTGTGGAGAAAACCAGCTGACAGATTAGGGGCCACTGCAGAACAGGAAGGCTGGACTCAAAGACACTCAAGGCCAAGGGCCCCACAGATGACAGAATGAAATGGCCAGTGTGCCTAAGTAGTAACCAAATTCATCCTTCTAGCGATCAAATAAACACAAACAACAAACTTACTAAGCGCCAGGTAGATGCACGACTCCTTTTCAAAATGCTCAGGATAGCCAATACTGCTTTTCCAGGGTGGAACAGGGGCTTTCAGGTGTTGCCCTGGCAGGGATGTATTTCTTGTGATGCACCAACACTCCCTGGTCCCTTGACCACATGTGGTCACCACTGAGAGCCTGGGTGTCCACCTCTAGGGTCTGGTCTGTGTCACAGCCATTTGTGGAACACCGAATCCATAATATCAACTTCACAATCACCAGACTATAACCAACAGTCCATGCTTGGGGTTCCGAAGGTGATGAGAAACCTCCCGTGTTTTCCTCCATCACTCACCAGTGAGGCAATGAAACCAGTGTCCATCTCAACAAAGACTCAGCTTCCTGCTTGACCGTAACCAACAACAGGACCAGTTCAAACCTTTAAGGAGGCGATGTACCACTCTGAGGCTGGAGCCTGCCCCAATGGCCATGTTAATGGACTGGAGGAAGAAGACCATGTCAGGACCCAAGTCATAAATCCCACCTGGATCTTTTCTCTTCCCTCTGAGGACCGTGGGGCAGAGCAGACTCTGCCTTTACTTTATATCTCACTACTCACAAACTTATTTTTGCCTTTTCATACTGTTCATGGGGTTCTCAAGGAAAGAATACTGAAGTAGTTTGCCACTCCACTTCTCCAGTGGACTACGTTTTGTCAGAGAAGACTCTTGGAACGCGAGGAGAGCAAACCAGTCAATCCTAAAGGAAATCAACCCTGAATATTCACTGGAAGGACTGATGCTGAAGCTCATGCCCTTTTTCTTTCTATAAAAACATGTTTCTAGGAACAAATTCTCCCTTCTTTTACTCTTCCTTATAAACCGTTTTCCAAAGACTCGCAGCACGTAAAGTGTCACCAGGCGGAGATTCTGAGTCTTTAGAATTCAAAAGTAGAAAATATCTCCATCCTAAACACTAGATATCCCTGCTTATTTACAACCCTTGCAAATTCTCCTAAGAATGTTCCAGTGTCATCATTCATTACAAAGCTTTGTGTTGGACAAAGAACTACAAACTCATTCCAAGCCGGAATAAGCATGCATGCTCCTTGCCAGAGTGGCTCAAGCTTGTGAACATGTGGGCAGAGGGGCTCCTTAGGTGCCTGGCTTAATAGGAAGAGAACAGGGTGGAATGTTGGAGGGCCGATCCCAGGTCCGGCTCCACCCTTGGGTGTGTGCGTGCATGTGTGTCTGCCAGTCTCAGCTGCGCCAAATCAGATCCAGTGTCTGGCTGTGTGGTGAACTGGGATTGTGACAAAGGCCTGGGGCATGTATTCATGTGACCTGATGTAAGCCTTGATATGACAGAGCCTAATACAATGTGGGGGAAAAAGCTTTGAGGATTAAATGATATGTTCAGATTTCTGGGGCAGAAGAGGGAACTTCGGGGATGGTTCTGACACCTATAACAAGCCCTAAACACGTAGAAGATGAAGGGGCATTGATATTAGGGTTTTTGTGAGATTTAGAAGTGGGCAGTATGCTCTGAGGTCCATGGGTCCATGACACGTCGGCAGGGTCTTGCAACGGGCCTCCTTTGCCTATCGGGCTCAGCAGGTATGGCACCTAGGGCACACCATTCTTTTAGGGGGCCCATGAAAATGTCTTAACTTCTTTGAAAATTGGAAGGAAAAATAAATTGTTAGGTCTAGGCACATGTCTAAAATACATTTTGTTGTTGTTCAGTTGCTCAGTCATGTCTAATTCTTTGCGACCCCATGGTGACTACAGCACACCAGGCTTCCCTGTCCTTCACATTTCCCGGACTTTGCTCAAACTCATATCCATTGAGTTGGTGATGCCATCCAACCATCTCATCCTCTGTGGTCCCCTTCTCTTCCTGCCTTCAATCTTGCCCAGCATCAGGGTTTTTTCCAGTGAAGTCAGTTCTTTGCATCAGGTGGCCAAAATATTGAAGCTTCAGCTTCAGCATCAGTCCTTCCAGTGAATATTCAGGGTTGATTTCCTTTAGGATTGACTGGCTTGATCTCCTTGGTGTCCAAGGGACTCTCAAGAGTCTTCTCCAACACCACAGTTCAAAGGCATCAACTCTTTAGTCCTCAGTCTTTTTTATTGTCCAGCTCTCACATGTGTACATGACTACTGGAAAAACCATAGCTTTGACTAGATGGACCTTTGTCGGCAAAGCAATGCCTCTGCTTTTTAATATGCTATCTAGGTTGGTCATAGCTTTTTTCCAAGGAGCAAGTGTCTTTTAATTTCATGGCTGCAATCACCATCTGCAGTGATTTTGGAGACCAAGAAAATAAAGTCTGTCACTGTTTTCATTGTTTCCCCATCTATTTGCCATGAAGTAATGGGACTGGATGCCGTGATCTTCGTTTTTTGAATGTTGAGTTTTAAGTCAGCTTTTTTACTCTCTTCTTTCACCTTCATCAAGAGGCTCTTTAATTCCTCTTAGCTTTCTGCCATAATGGTGGTGTCATCTGCATATCTGAGGTCATTGATATTTCTCCTGGCAATATTGATTCCAGCTTGTGATTCATCCAGTCCAGCATACATAATACATAGTATTAATCTTTATACCAACATAGTTGTAAAATATGGTTTTCAATGTTTTTTGTGGAGGAAAGGGTTCACAAAGGCAGAAGTGCTCACACCCACAGAAGTCATTAGCTGGCCCTGGTCCTGCTGATCTGGAGCCTCTGTGGAGGTATCTAGTCTGGGCCGGTTCCTGGGGTGGATATGAGCAGCAACAGCCTAGTGAAGGCCTTGAGCAGGTGGGCCCCTAGCAGAGGATCATGAACACGTGGGAGACCCTCGCCCTAGATCCCCCCACATAATGGAGGGAGACAGTGGGAGTGGGTGGGTGCGCTGGTCTTGTGGTTTCCTAGTGGAGATGCATCCTAAGGTGACCTCCTCACTGTGTACACACCAGGCCGTGAGGCTTAGGAAATTCAGGTTACACTGTATGACTTCGGGGATATAATCTCTCTGAGCCTCAGCTGTGAAATGGAGATAATACCATCCAGCTCAAGGGGTTTTCGAGAAGATGGAATTGGTCAGAACACAGAGCTGTCCACGTCTACTCAAACCTCTCCCACCTGCCCTGATGGCTCAAGGTGGGCACATTACTGGTGAAGGCTGGTGGCTTAGACACCTTTTATTATGTACTGTATTCTTGAAACAACTTTGCTTGATTACTTGTTTTCTTTTATTTCAATACTTTTAAAAATTATTTATTTATTTATTTATTTTTAGCTGTGCTGGGTCTTCGTTGATGCGCGGCTTTCTCTAGTTGCAGCGAGTAGGGGCTACTCTCTAGTTGTGGTGTGTTGGCTTCCCATCGTGGTGGCTTCTCTTGTCGTGGCTCACAGGCTGTAGAGCACAGGCTCAGTAGTGGCAGCACATGGGCTTAGTTGCCCTGCGGCATGTGGGATCTTCCCAACCAGGCATCAAACTGGTGCCTCCCTCATTAGCATGCAGATTCTTAACTACTGGACCACCACGGAAACCTTTACTTGGTGTTTCCAAAAAATGCTTTTTTACTGTTTTTTAACCAAAAAAACAAAGTTACACTTTGCTGCTGTTTCCCAATTTTTTTCTCTCGCTAAGTAAGAATATTTCTTTAAAAAGCTGCCATGGTCTACTATTGTCTGCCCTCACCATAATTTCATAAAGAAGAGATACTTTAACACCGAAAGTGGAAGACATAATATCAGAATACAGAACAGTCTGTCCTAAGAAGCAACAGTGGGCAACCTGATACTGACACACACACATGCACAGGACCCTCTGTTTCCGGTAGTGAAAACACTGAAACATATGTGCTGACAGGCAAGAAAAACCAGGTATGTCACTGCCAAGCTGGGCAACTGAACAAGCCAGGCACTCAGACATCATCTGCTGCTTCCTATCATCACTAATTTAATTCAGGCCTTCAGGAAGCATCTGCTCTCTGCCAGGCACTGCCCTGGGCCCTGCAGGAGATGCAGAGTGAGTAAGCACGGCCCCTGTCCTTAGAGGGCAGAGACAGAAGAAGGGTAGGAAGACCCCCACCAGATAGCAGGAGACAAGTCCTACTCTACCCTGGGAGCCACAGGCTGAGAGCTGTAGAGGGACAAACAGGTTCTGTTAACATGTGACTTTGGAGTCCGTCTAGAAGCACAAGAAAGATGAGAAGGATACTTCGGCTGAAGGGAGTAAAGACCTAGGCCTTGGAGATGAGACGGCATGACGAGCCCAGGGAATGGCACCGCGGTCCAGGGTGTGCAGAGGATGACAGATGCAAAAAAAGAGGGAGGCCTGGGTCCTACAGTGCCCTGAAGGCCAAGCTCAGGGGTTTGCATCTTGAACAGCTGGTGATCTGGCGCCACTGCAGGTTTTCACTGCTGTTATCCAGAGCTGTCATTTTTTGTTGTTCAGCCGCTCAGTCGTGTCTGACTCTTTGTGACCCCATGGACTGCAGCATGCCAGGCTTCCCTGTCTTGCACCATCTCCTGGAGTTCACTCAAACTCATCCATTGAGTTGGTGATGCCATCCTACCATCTTGTCCTCTGTTATCTCCCTCTCCTCCTGCCTTCTATGTTTCCCAGCATCAGGGCCTTTTCCAAAGAGTCAGCTCTTCGCATCAGAACTGAGGAACGAAAAGCTGTCATTTACTGAGTGCTTACTGTGTACCAGGTGAGGGCTTCATTTAATCTCAGAACCTCCCTATGATGTAGGAAGGGAGGGTCTACTACTCTATCTTATAGATGAGGAACTGACCTTAGAGAGGTGACATGGTTTGCCCTGAAGGAGCCAAGATCCGCACCCAGGTTTGCCCCATTTCAAAGCCTAGGTTCTTAACATGCCAGCTTGAGAGGCTGAGGCTTTAGGAAGGTAATTCTGACTGCTAAAGGAAGGACAGATTTAGAGCCTGGGAGAATCAGAGGCAGAGATGAGTGTAGGACACGATTGCTGCAGCTTGACTCCCAGGTCGCAAGGGCTGAGGTGGGGAAGCTGCAGTGGGAACAAATGGATGAAAGGTACACTGTTCTGGCAGGAGAACGGGACGAATGCTGTGGCCGTGGAGTGAACAGGGAGAGGGCAAGATGCTGCTGTGCTTTCCAGCTGAGGGATCTGGAAGAAACTCATGCCATTCAAGGAGATTTAAACATCGAGAGAGAGAAAATCTCATTAGATTTTTGAAATAAGGAAAAAACATAAGATTTCAAAGCTCCTTTCTACAGCCCAGGAGACAGAGTGATTACCAAATGTCAAACTGGAATAACCCCCAAATCACTGATTCAGTCTGTATTTTGAAGCTAGCTATTTTTCTCTCTGCCTGCAGGGTATGTGGGATCCTAGTTCCCTGGCCAGGGATCAAACCCGCAGCCCCTACACTGGAAGTGTAGAGTCTTAACCACTGGACCACCAGGGAAGTCCCTGAATCCAATAATTCTGATGTCAATTTTCTGTGCAGGTTTTGGGGGTAGGGGAACAATCTTCGTAGTTGGCTTTAGTAAAAACGAGAACATGGTACACATGCGGGGCTCTTCAGTTTTCCTTTCAGCCCTGTGACAAGTGAATGTTCTTTAAGGGGCAAGCAGGGCACTGCGGACATCCCAAGTAACAGAGAAAACTTTAACAGAACCTTCTAAAGACAGGTTGGCTCCCATGAAGGAATTACAGGCAGAGGAGAAAAGCCTTCGGTATTCAAGTTGCGTAAAATGCATACAGGACCTCACCTTCTCTCCTGGGATATCTTGCTCCTGAGAAAGCCCTTTGAGGGGAAGCGAGAAGGAAGGAAGGATGCCAGCTCAGCGGTCATGTACGTCCCCCCTGTGCAGGGTCTGACCCCAGATTGCTCAAGGTTTCACGTAACCCTCACAACAACCTGACGTAGAGGCTGTTTCCACCCCATCTCGAGAGACGAAGAAACCATGGCTCAGGGAAGAAGACGCACAACTGGGACTGGAGCCCAGAGACTCTGGTCTCTGAAGCCCACGCTCCTTCCCACCAGCCACACCACCTCCTCCACCAGCATAATTCCCTGCAGTAACAGACTGCAGAAAGTGACGGAAGAACAGAATCTAACTGAATAATCAAATCCATGAACAACAGAGAGAAGTGCCTGCAGCCTCCACCAAGTGACACCACTCAGAATGAGCTTGTCAATTTGTATGTGCTGTGTGCTAAGTTGCTTCCATCGTGTCCGACTCTCTGCGACCCTATTATAGCCCACCAGGCTCCTCTGTCCATGGGATTCTCCAGGAAAGAATACTGGAGTGGGTTGTCATGCCCTCCTCCAGGGATCGAACCTGAGTCTCTTACGTCTCCTGCATTGGCAGACAGGTTGTTTACCACTAGCACCATCAGGAAAAAAGTGAAAGTGAAAGTTGCTCAGTGGTGTCTGAGTTTTTGCGACCCCATGGGACTATACAGTCCATGGAATTCTCCAGTCCAGAATACTGGAGTGGGTAGCCTTTCCCTTCTCCAGGGGATCTTCCCAACCCAGGGATCAAACCCAGGTCTCCCGCATTGCAGGTGGATTCTTTATCAGCTGAGCCACCAGGGAAGTCTATGTTGATTTGTACACCAATAAGCAAGCCACACAACAAAACCTGAGCTCTCCTGAGGGACCAGCTCCTCTTCTGAGCCTTACTGAGCCTACCTGAGGTGGAGCCACCAGGGCAACCAGAGTGAGCAAGAATGTGGTCTCTGAGGAAATCTTCTCCAAATATGATCCAGACTTCCCAGCCTGCTTATGACTTTTCTGTCCCATGTCACAGGTGCCGCCTTGGCTCTATGAAATGCTTCTATCAAACCACCAGAGCGAGCAAGGAAATTTGTCCAAATGCCCTGACTTCATGTATTTTTTTCTTCCTCAAAGGTAAGAAAAGAAACTCCATATGTCATCCTAAATAGATGACAGAAATCTGTTAGAAAAATTCAGTGCAAATATGTTTCAGTTCTCATGAAACATAAGGCACTCCGGCAATGTCTCTAACACCCGTCAAAATACATTCTCCATGAACAGACTCACGTCCCCAGAGAGTGACTTGATGAAAGAAGGTGGCACAGAATTGTGGAAAGAAATTGGAGCACGGACCTAATAAATTAGCATGTGTAATAAACTGAGACATGAAATGTAACAGAGATTAGAGAATGGACCTCTGGGGAATGTTTGGGTTCTGAAATCATCTAGATTTTGATGGTCAAAGTTATATGTGAAAAAAATAAGATTATTTTTGATAGTGATGATTGAAATGAATTTTTAGAAGTCTGCTATTTGCACTTTTAGTTTAGTTACGGAGTTAAACCCACTGGTCTGTATGTCTCTCGGAGGTCATTTTCTCTCCCTTCCTGGGTGGAGTCCCCGTAGGCTGATGTAGGCCCCTGAGCATGGCTGCTCCAGGACCTGGTGACAATGAGAGAAGAAGCGAATGCTGGGGCCACTGCCTTTGACCAAACCCACCCAGGCAAGTCTTTGGCAGGCAGGACTCCCTGTCCTGGCAGAGGAGGTACTCATGGTCGTCGATCTCTTTCGCTTTTTTGCACACTGGCTGTTCTTCAGAAAATGTGTTCCTGATACTCACTGGAAACACTTCCCCATGGCTGTCGGAAACAGGGTTCTGCCAGGGCACGTGCTTGGCTCTGAAGTAGCCCAGTGACCCAGGAAACCGCCTTCCACGTTCACTTGGAAAGGAGGTAGCACCTGGCAACCAGGGCGATCTTCATAAATATAGGATCCTCCTGCTGAAATCTTTCCAGGTTCTTCCTGTCTCACACAGAACAGAAGCCGATATTCTCTGCACAGCCCACATGGCTGGGTTGCTCTGGCCCCTACCTTCTCCTCATCTCTCTCCTTGGCTATGTTGCCCCAGCTACTCTACATCTTTAGGCGGTTCCTTGAACTTGTCAAGGTCATTTCCACCTTAAGGCCTTGCATGTATTTGCCTGGAAAGCCCTTCGTTTAGATCTTTGCCTGACGTTTTTCTTCTTGTCCTTTGGGTTTCAGTGGAAAGCACAGTCAGTCAGAAAAGTCAGGACCATCCAGGACACATCCTCCTCCCAGCTCCATCCATGACTGTCCTGCTGAATCTTCTCTTGGGCACTGGTCACTGTGTACATCTTCCACTGTGTGTGTTTACATACTTATTAGCTGTCACCGCTCAACAGCAGGTAAATTCCACCAGAGCCAGGGACCTTTCCTCTCCAGTCCCTACTGTATTATAGCTCTTAGAATAGTTCAACAATTATTTGTTGAACAAATGGTAAATGAATAGGGATTCAAACTCTAGAACTTGTACTTCTCACGGGAAGTTGGCACCTTTTCCGTTAGTGTCTCCTGTACATAATGCTGGGCCTGCCAACCAGGGATGGCCATCCATTCCTTTGTTTGGGTGAACACTAAGGACCTTCCTCTCCTGCCACATCATTACCTCCCAAAGAACAAGTACACATATGTCTTAACACATTTATTAAAAGTTGATCTCTGCCTGACCAGGGATAAGAGGTGGGTGGGTGGTAAGTATGAGATAAATCATGAGTTAAATTAAGAATATTCTAGACCATACTTCTGGACTATTTCATTGCATCCTTTACTAATATCTCATAAGTTTAATTACTCTGCCTTTAAAACAAAATGTACTATCTTAATAGTTCCTCTTTATTTCTTTTATTTTTCTAAAAATTTCTAAATTATTCTTTATTTTAGCAGATGATTTTTTGAATCCTTTTGAAAAGTTAAAAAACTTCTGGTTCAGATTTTTATTTGAATTACACTAAATGTCTATCCTCATTTTGGAAGAATTCTTCTTTGCATGGTCTTTCCTACCAGCAAACTGATAGGTTTCTTAGAGAGTTGCAATTTTCTTGTTAAGTTTTAACTTCACATTTTTTTTTGCTATTATGGATGGATTGTTGTTTAGTTGCTAAGTTGTGTCCAACTCTTTTGCGACCCCATAGACTGTAGCCCCCCAGGCTCCTCTGTCCAGGAGAATTTCCAAGCAAGAATACTAGAGTGGGTTGCCATTCCCTTCTTCAGGGGATCTTCCCGACCCAGGGATCAAACCCATGTCTCCTGCATTGGCAGGCGGATTCTTTACCACTGAGCACCAGGGAATTTCTGTTTTATCTCCCCACCCCTCCAATCTGGTTTGAGATTCATATCTGTAAATCTTAGTTATGAAATGGGGAGTTCTCATGTAAACCCCAGAACCCCTTGAGCTGTACTGTGTATTGTGCTGAATGATCTGGATTCGTGAATAGACCTGTTCCTACTAGACCTTTTCTTTGAATAGGATGAATTTTTATTTTGCATTCATTTGCATCAAATTTACTATATTCTATTTTTTAAAATTGAAGTTGATTTACAATGTTATGTTAGTTTCAGGTATACAGTACAGTACTTCAGTTAAACATATCTGTCTATCCTTTCTCAGGTTCTTTTTCATTATAGGTTATTACAAAATATTGAATATAGTTCCTTGTGCTATTCTGTAGGTCTGAATTGTTTATCTATTTTCTATTTAGAGTACAGAGTTGCTGTCTTCTTTTACAGGTTCTTTGTAACTCAGGTAAATGTTTGTGATCTCTGATTTTACCCTGGGGATCCTTTATATTTCTCCACACATTTTTCTCCCATTCTATGCAACAGCTATTTCAAACCCTCTCTACAATCCTGACAATCCAATTTCACCATCCCCTCACTTTCAGAAGGCAAAAGTGCCTTCTAGTTCAGGGGGCTAGAGATGTAACCAAGCAGGACCCTACGGGGAATTCCCAGGACAGACTCTCCCATGTTCTCTGCCTGCCTCTTGTTTATAGAAAGACTTTACCTTCCTAAGCCAAACCTGAGTTCCAAAGAGTAAATTTAATACATTTAGAAGTGAGAAAATGAAGAAACAAAGGAAAACAGTCAAGTAAGACAAAATAATAATTTAGCCATTAAACAAAATCAAAGACCTTTAGTTCCTCTCAAGGGCTATAGATAATATTCTGAGCCATGTCCTTTGAGCTGTTTTGCAGATACTGAAACCCCTATCAGGTGGACCATGTTTATTGCATGCTGACCACCATCATGAAGGCCCCAGACAGGATGGAATCAGAGGGTCAATGATGTTGATTCCCAATTACCT
The DNA here is from genome assembly GCF_054371585.1 of Giraffa tippelskirchi. Lineage (NCBI taxonomy): Eukaryota > Metazoa > Chordata > Mammalia > Artiodactyla > Giraffidae > Giraffa > Giraffa tippelskirchi. The sequence continues at coordinate 12,629,251 of NC_137283.1, read as the reverse complement.
CACCACCAACCAATCAGAAGAATGTACACAAGCCAATCATGCACCCTGCAACCCTCTCCCTCACCCTGTCTTTAAAAACCTTTCCCTGAAAGCCATCGGGGAGTTCCCGCCTTTTGAGCACTAGCCATCCCCACTCTTGCTTAGCACCCTGCAATAAATGTTAACTTTCCTTCACAACCCAGTGTCAGTAGGTTGGCTTTACTGTGCACAGTCAAGTTTGCTTCAGTAACTGGGGCAAGGGGTTCAGGGAGGCTTAGAACATAAAACAAATTTTGTTCATCTTCCTAAACATCAAATTTACCCACTTACTTGTATCTGGACCATTCTGTCTTTGCTGTCCCAATGTTGATACCCCACCTGTTTTCTGGACCTCATCCCCTCCATTTCCCCAAAACTCCCTTATTGTTGGACACTTAGGTTGTTTCAAAGTTTTCCTAACATAAAAGTATAACACTTAATGAACTGCATTGTGATATACCCTTGGTTGCTTGTCTAGTTATTCCTTAGGGTAAATGATTGAAAGTATACTTGCTGGATCAAAGGGTATGCACACTTTGACTGCTTTGAGTTACCAAGTCACCCATGTGCTAATATGTGCTACTTTGTGTGTATTAGCCTGCCTGGTCCTCTGAACTCTTACCAACACAAATTATCGTCCTTTTTAACCATTAATTTGTTAGGCGAGTGGCATTTCATTATTTCAATTTGCATTTTTATTGCTTGTCTGAACAAATGCTAAACTTTGCCCTGCTCATGGCCGTCTTCCCATTGCCTCAGTGTGCTGCTGCTGAATGGAAGAAATGAATGAATGTACAGACCATAGATCAGGGCTGGGTGTTGCTTTGAATACAGTTGAGATACAATGAAAGTTGAATATTTTTTCATATGCTTATTGGTCATTTACATTCTTCTTTTTTGTTGTTTTTGGTGAATCGTCTGCCTACGTAGACTGCCCTTTCATCTACTAGCATATTATGAGGATATTAATTGTCGAGGGCTCAGTTCACTTTTTGCCTGGAGAGGAAGATGTTCTGCTGAAGTCCTCGTGATCCGGGAGAGAACCCAGAACTCTCTTTCCAGCCTCAAAGGCCCCTCCCCTAAACACGGAGGACAGGAGTGTGGGGATGGGATGCCAGTGACAACAGGGTGAGATGAAACCTCACTTGTTCAAGCACTGTGGATAAGAGCTGTCGCTCCAAGTGATAAGCTTCTCTTTTTCCCTACAGCCAGTTGTTTAATAGAATCTTAGAAAAAAGGTGTTGATTCCTCAACAGGACAAGGCCTGCTGAGATCAGTACAGCTTGTAAGGTACAAGTTAGGATTGAACCTTACCTTCACGTTAGCACCAACTAGAGATGGAGACACGCTTCTCAAATAATGCTACCTCAAGTGAAAGACACCGAATCCTCATGTGGATGGTGAGCCATTTTACAAGGGTGAGACACATGTGGACAGTACTTGACTTTATGTCAACACTGTGATAGCAACAAGTTTTTCACAACACGTTAAACTGCAGAGACCTACAGCTCTGGGCTTTCTCAGACAAAAGTCAGTCTGTCTGCTTGACCACTGACCAGGACTGTGTTTCTATGTGCCTTGATACTAATTAATGAGGACTGGCTGTGAGAAGATGTACAGATTTGTCTCTTATTTGCAGAGAAAGGCACTTATTACTCTTTTCTCAGTACTTTGATGAGAATTATCTCATGAAACTGTGGATAGGGGAGATACCTGCTGGTCTGTGACTCCCTTGTGAACATAAAACACAATGATTCAGCTACCTGTGATAATTAATAAGCAAAGACACTTAAATAATGCCTTTAAAACATTGCATGTACAAATTTGACTATAATGCAAGAATTTAGCAATCTGGGTCTTCAACAAACACTCATTTTCCAAAAGTTTGACACACAGGACATCTTCTGTCATATAAATAGTGTCATAAATGACACTTATATCAGGAAACAAAAATATTTAATTCATGACATGTCTAGAGCCATGAGACTTTGGAGCCAGAAGGGACCTTGGGGGGTCTCTGCTGTAAGCCTGGGAGATAAGGGGTTTGTGGGAAATCCAGCCCCTGCAGGTACCCTCCAAACTCTGGCCAGGAGTTCCTGGCCCTTCTTTGCATCCTTCCCTCAGGAACACAGCACTTACATATCTAGAGGCAGACAGTTCTAGGAAGCACTTCAGCCAGCCCTTTCTCCCATAACCATTGGCATGGTCACCTGCCTAGTGGTGGAGGAGAAGCAAATGCTCATTCCTGGGCTTGAAGGATCCCAAGGTATGGAAGGTTGACCATTGAGGTTCAATGGAACCAAGATGGCTTCAGTTAAAAACATGACCATCTAGGAGTCCAGGTTCCGGGACTAGCCCCAAGCTTCACAAGCTGGTTCTTCAGGTAGTTAAAACTCAGATGACAGTGATCATCCTTAACTCATCCTCAGGCCCTGAACACCCAGCCAAAGTGAGTCAACTATAGGCACCAGTTCTGTCTACAGCCAAGGGCTGACTCCCATCCAGAAAAAGCCTATTTCTAAAATGGTTCTTCTGCTACTGGACATGACTGTGAAGCCCTAATTTCTACATGGGTTGTCATACTAAGGACACTGACCTGCCACCGATGTCCCTGTGTTGATGGGAATATGCACATTATTCTGCTATGGGCCCCAGATTGCAGAACCCGCGGTAGAGGCAGGAGGGACGTGAAGTCTGGATGAGGCTCTGTCGGTGTGAGGGATCCTCCGGGTCAGGCAGAGGCTGCTAGCAGTCAGCTAGGCGTTTAGATTTCCCCAGTACTCAGTCACAAACACTGCCTGAGTGTTTGTGATCTGGGGGCTCCACGTGTTCTCTGGTTTGGTTACTGTCTCAGTCTGGTTTCCCCAGAAGCCGACCCCAAGGCATGGCTTCGAGTGCTTGGAGTTTATTTGAGAAGTGGTCCCAGGAACCAGTGGAGGAGTGGAGAAGAGAGGCAGGGAAGGGGAGACAGCCTGCTCAAGCTGGTCCTCACTGTGAGGGCCCAGAGCAAGATCTACTGGGGAAGTCAGGGCAGCAGTGGGCAGCATACATCCCAGGGTCATTGCCCCAGCGGAGGCAAAGGAGCTGGAGGATTTATACTCTTCCTATCAGTCACTGGATAGGGCTCTTTTTGGGGAGGGGAGCACTGCCTAGACTGTGCTTCTACACTCGTGTCTAGAGTCTAGACACTCCCAGCCTGCCTTCTGCACAGGAAGGAGTGCTCCTGCTGTGTCAGGGACGCCCAGGCAGATGGACCTGGGGCCAATGTGCAGCAGAGCGGTAAAGAGATAAGACGAGCACTAACAGCTTCTGGAACAGTTTCTTTAGCCCAGATCCACTCCCCAACCAAGGTGTGTGTGTGTGTGTCTGCATGTGTGCACTGGACAGACTAGCTGTGGTCATATTACAAGGGAAGTCATATTTACTCTGATCCTGAAGGTGGGAACCTGGGAGGTTCTGATGCAGTATTTTCCCCATCCCGTTCTTCAGAGCATGACAAAACAGCGCATGTGGTTAGGGACCTCTGGCTTGACACTGCACGCATGGATGGGAAATAGACACTTAGCTCTTCTTTCAGTGCTAGCACAGGGGTGTTATTTCACAACAGTGAAGTTTCTTTTCCTTGAGGTTGTTAAAGGGGCTCTGAAGTTATTAATATTTGCTGGGCTCTGGCTTTGTGTTACCCCTATGCTGTAAAATTCAGTTGTCTCAACTCTATAAGGGGGCACGGTTATACCCATTGGACAGATGAGGCCACCATGCATTTGTCCAATCAACAATGAAGACCCAGGCAGGGTTCTAGGGATAGATATGAAAACAAGGTGCACATGGGCTTGTTGACATGCTGGGAGCAAGTTCAAGGGCCACAGGGCAGCTCCAGCCGCTGAGTGGAGAAAGGACTGGAGCGGCCACAGAGGGCAGCTAGGAGGCAGGTGTAGTGAGCAGATAAGAAAAGGCCTGGACTTAGAACCAAAGTCCAGAGTTTGCAAACTGCGGGGTTGTGTTTCTGTCTAATCATTCTGTCTAATCCTGAAGCCTATCTCTATACCCTTCTGATTCTAAACAACCTTCCATAGATGAACCTCTCTTTCTGTTTTCCTTTAATCAGAGTAACCCATTCTTGTTGGAGAAAGATATATTAATTTTCTCTTTTGGTTTGCTATCTGCGTTTTTATATACACTGATTCATGGTTGGTGGTGGGAAAGACTTTAACTTTGGGAAGCTGGCACATTTGGGAGTTTGGATAAAAGCGACGCCCCTAATTTCCTACTCAGCGAGGGCACAGGGCAGGGTGGAGGCAGGAAGGGGGGCTTTTCAAAGTGCCCAGGACTTTCCTCCATTTCCTGTCCACATTCTGCCCAGGAGAGCCCAGTACAGATGCGTGGCTGTGCCTCCAGAAGGTGAGGCTTGGAGTTGAATGAGGGTTGAATGTGCCGGACTCATCCCAGCCTGGCACCCCACTGGTACAGCGTGAGTTGGGACCACCAGGCAGCAAAGTCAGTAGGATGTGGAGTCATCATAAGAAGAAATGACACACTATGCTTCAGTTGCCATCTGGCTCTCAGCCCTAGCAGACAAAATGTGAGTGTAATGGAGCATCGGTTTAAGCAGCAGAGAGGATCAAAGCTCATAACCGTAAAGGAGGCAAAAGGTTGGAGCCTGCATCCCAGGGAAGGGCTGCCTGTGAAGGCCAGAATCTGCTCTCCACCCACAGACATGCCAGGGTAAAGAGGGGTATGCCATCCCCAGGCACAGGAGCCGGCTGGTTTATGAGGGAAGATTCAATGATTATGGAGGACGGGATGGGAATGCGTGAAAGGCAGAGTGTGAGGTGTTGGAAGGTTCAGGGGCTCAGCCATGAAAGACAGTGCAGACTGCTCTATGGTGGTCCCTCCTAGGTTGGCCAGCTCCCTGCTTCCCTGCTTAGCACCCCAGCTTGGCTGCTGAGCAGATGAAGGGGGCTCATGGACTATATATACGGGTTACCAGCAGTCATTAGCTTAGAGAGTCTACTCTCAGAATAGGGAAAAAATGGATCCTAAGTACAAAGAATTCAAGATATTACCAGACAAGATCTAATCTGAGTTTCAGAAGCAGCAGCTTATAGAGGAAGGAGCCTGTGACTTGAGGCCAAGAGGTTTGTGATGCAGCCTCTGAAACTTACTAGCTGCGGGCCTTGAGTGAGGACCTTCACGACTAGCCTCAGTTTCTTCCTCTGCAGCACAGGGCTGTGTCTGCCTCAAAGGTTTTACGTTAAATGAACTAACACACGCAAAGCACCGGACACATAGGAGACGCTGAACAAATGCTGGCTTCTCCCCTTCCACTGGAGGCAGCAGGGGTCAAGTCTAGGGTGGACGTACTTAGGGAGGAGCTGTAGGGGGAACCCAGGCATGTCATGGAGGATGGTGGAAGAGAGGCTAGGATCCCCTTCTGCCAGCGGTACAGTCTATTTTCTGTGGTTTTCACACCATGTCCCTTGGAACTCGGTGGCCTACATGGGCTTGGAAGGAAGAGAGAGGACGGTGGGACTGAAGATCAAGTGATTGGGGTTTTGGGGAACCCTCGGAGCAGCAGTGTTTGTATCTGATTAGAACCCTGGGATTCCATACAAGGTTTGTTTGGGAAAGGTTCTAACTAAGTCAAGCCCAAATCTGAAAACTGCAGAGATAGTGACCTAGAAGGCAACTTTCAGTGCAAAGACTTTATACTATGAGATGAAGCTTTATCACTGGCTAAAAGAGGGCTGACTAGATGCCCTCAATCCACAGGAAACATTCCTCGGGAGAGGGTGGTGTGAAATAACACAGCTCTTACCAGTAAGAGAGACTGTGGGTACTACATTACAGACTCGAAAGGCAAGGGCTTTCTTGATGAAAGATGGGATAGGAGAGGTCTTGGGAGATATCCAAGGACACGCGGGGCTGTTTTCCTGTTTGAATAATTCTGCATTAATCAAGTCAAGTTTTCCTGGGCTCTCCCAAGTGCACAGGGATGGGCATTTTAGAGAGTGCTCTTTGGGGTCTCAGCACATCTCAGCACAAATACAGAGCCTCGCCCCAGCGGCAAGAGACCGGGCAGAGACTGGGGCGTCTGCTGTGACTTCACAGCCCTTACCTTCTTCAGCTCTTCCTGGACGCTCTGGCTGTTGTCTTCAGAGGACAGACTTTCCTTCTGGTTCTCAGACTCGGTCTTGGGCTCGGATTCCTGATCCTCCCCAGAAGAAGTCTCCTTCTCACTCATTTTCATTGCTAGCTCGTACAGCCTGTTCCTCCGTTTCTCTTCTGCGGTGTCTGTGCTGGCCCGGGGGTGCCGAGCCTCACTGCTGATGTCAATCTCTGATAAATCACCTGACACCTAAAGGAAAGCCAGAATCATGAGCTGAAGACCCTTCTGCTACAGCCATGTTGTTCCCAATAATCTCCGGGTAAAGGTCAATCCTTTACATCAGGCTTCCCTGATGGCTCAGTGGATAAAGAATCTGCCTGCAAGGCGGGAGACATAGGAAATGTGGGTTCAGTCCCTGAGTTGGGAAGATCCCCTGGAGAAAGAAATGACAACCCACTCCAGTATTCTTGCCTGAGAAGTCCCATGAACAGAGGAGCCTGGTGGGCTCCAGTCCATGGGGTTGCACGAGTCAGACATGATTTAGTGACTAAACCACCAAAGGTCAATGAAAATGAAGGTAAACTAAACCAGGAAAATGAGGCTCTTACTTGATCTGCTTTCCCTATGGATGGGCCCTTACTTTTTATTCTTACTTTCTCAAACATATGCATCTTAACACTTTGTTAAAACTTTAGGCAGAACCAATGCAATACTGTAAAGCAATTATCCTTCAATTAGAAAAACAAAAAAAACAAAAAACTAGGCAGATGAGCATCTGTAGTCAGAAAAGTGAATTCAGTGTTTTTCATTTGCAAAATACTTATCCAGTGGCGACTAAGGGCAACACTGTGCTGGTACTGAGGATGCAAGTCTGAGCAAACCTCCACCAGCTCCCAGTGGAGGGGACGCTAAAACCCTGCTAAGTGCAGAGAAGCAGGGGTGGGGACGGAGGCTCTGACAGCCCTGCTAAGGGGCACCTGGTGGGAGGGCTGGGAGTCAGGGAAAGCTGGCTTGTGGAAGTGGTGTTTGAATTGAGATTCAAAGTGCAGCAGTTACCCAGCTAAAAGGGAGAGAGGAAAGAACCATGTTCCAGGTAGAGCACAAAGATTCGGAGACGGTGTGAGGTTCTCGTGCATACATAAGGAATACCATGCCACCTTCCCCTGGTAGTCACACAATTACATCTCTGGCTCCTACCATCTCCTAGAGCTCCCTCTATGAGTAGAGCCCTGACCAGGCCTGGACTCCAGGCCGTGAACTGCAGGAAGACATGGAAATCGTTAAGTCTCACTCTATTCTTCACCTCATGTTGGACAGATGTGTATGGAATTTTAACAAGGTAACCCTCAGCGTACCATCAGGGTCCACTGCACACAATATTAGCTTTTGAATTTCCTCTTTGAGTTGTTCTATCTGTTTAAAAGGCTTGGTCTTTCATGACTTTTATTCTTTCTTAAAGAACTCCCAAAGAACAAAGAGAAAATGTACTAATTCTGTAAATAAACCTCCTTCCATCTTGCAATTATTATTTGGGTTCATTGGACACTTTTATAAATCTAAGACTCATGAAGAGATTTTTATGATCTCATTTTCCTTATCTTTGGAAATACTTTGCTGTTTTATCATCCTGGGAATTATCTTTCATCATTACTCATCAAATACTCCCAATTATGCTAAAAAAGAGACTAGAATAACAAAAGAGAAGAATGGAATTACTTAGAAGGATGATTCAACATGGAAATAAATTATCACCATTTTGAGTCTGCTTTTAGCTCACTGTATACAGTTGGGATTTCAAAATTTTTCATTATGGCAAAGGAAAAACACTGAGAGAACAACATTTCACAATTATTAGATGACTCAGAAGATGAAGCTGGAGAGCAGCTCCACAGACTCTAATGATGATGGACGAACTTGGTTGTCTAAGTAAAATCTCAGACTAAGAGTCTTCAGATGACAGTGTCCTAAGTGAATTTTCTCAAACCCAAGAATCAATAAGTAAATAAGAATCGATGAGTAAACAAAGAATCAATGCGTAAACAACGTATCTATCAGGATATGAGAAAAGATGGTATTTTCATTCAGTTTGTCATTCAACAGGAACAGCTTCATCACACAACATTTCGCAACAAGAATCTAGACCATCCTGTTCTGCTAAAAAGGTGTGGCAGATTCTTTATGAAGTTCATGCATCACATTTGCTTGATTCAGTTTATAATTTGACAAATGCGTAAGGGAGCTGTTTATATAAAGGCAGTTAAGAGGAGACAGATGATAAAAGTGAAAAAAAAATCAACAGGTTGATAAACAGGGTCCCTTGGATGATGATTTTTTTTTTTCTGGCCCTCAGTAAGAATCAATGGTGAGGACCTCATGAGAGGTGGCTGATGCCCCCAGCATGCTTGAGAAGGAGGAATCCCATGGTCTTAGGACTTGGCAGGGGGCTCCACGGGAAGAATGGTCTCTGAGCATGTTCTTGAGAGATGAGGAGCATTTTAATATGTGTGAAACAAATCGCCAGTCCAGGTTCGATGCATGATACAGGGTGCTCGGGGCTGGTGCACCAGGATGACCCAGAGGGATGGGATGGGGAGGGAGGTGGGAGTGGGATTCTGGAAGGGGAACACATGTACACCCATGGTGGATTCATGTCAATGTATAGCAAAACAAATACAATATTGTAAAGTTAAAAAATAGATAAATAAACTAATTAAAAAAAATATGTTGACATGGGATAGGCATTGTTGATGAGGAAGCAGCAGGATGGTTAAGACCTAGGGTGCATGAAGCAGCTCGGCACAGTTAGAGGAATAAGGCTCAGAGGTGGAGACCGTGGGGAGCTTGGGGGTGTGGAGAAAACAGGCCCGGGTCAGACTGCAGAGGAGTAAGCGTCTGCCAGGTGGCACTAGCGGTAAAGAACCCACCTGCCAATGCAGGAGATGAAAGAGATGAGGGTTTGATCCCTGGGTTGGGAAGATCCCCTGGAGGAGGGCATGGCAACCCACTCCAGTATTCTTGCCTGGAGAATCCCATGGACAGAGGAGCCTGGCAGGCTACAGTCCATGGGCTTGCAGAGTTGGACACAAATGAAGCGACCTAGCACAGTACAGCAGGCATCTGTGTAAGGGGTGAGCTTTACCTGTCAAGTATCTTCGGGCTCTTGGGCCTCCCCAGGCTGCTGGGTAGCCCCAAGGGCACTCAGAGGCTGGCTCAGGGAAGATCCTGGATGTTCCTGGAAGGTGAGCACCCAGGAGCTCCCTAGAGTAGGAACAAGGTAGCTGCCCAGGAGCTGCATGACAGGGCTGGAAGCGGATGAAACAGAGAGCTGAGGTGGGGCCTGAGGGAGAGATCCAGGTTCTAACTGGGCACACAAGGGACGGAGCCTCAGACACGGGCAGGATGCCCAGGCTGGGGGGGAGCGCAGAGGATGACTTGATGAACAGGGGCCCCATCACTGAGAGACCTGCAGGGACCAGGAACACTGCTCAGCTCTCAGAGGACACCAGAAGGCCCCTCACAACCTAAGACAGTGAAGGTGGAGGAAGTGGAGGGGTTGGATGACTGGTTATTTACTTTAAAAATACAGTTTTAAACAGAAAGTTGATTAAATTGCAAGCGGCTAAGTTTCTGTTGGATTGGCTGTTTTTACATTCCTGGCTCTTCAGAGTGGGGAGACTGATGAGGAAATTTAAGGCAGTTACAGAAGAACAAAAAGTTGCCTTTTCTTTGCACATTTATATTTAGTGTGTGGAGTGCATGCAGACATGCTTGGTTGTGTCTGACTCTTTGTGACCTCATGGTCTGTAGCCCACCAGGCTCCTCTGTTCATGGGATTCTCCAGGCAAGAATACTGGAGTGGGTAGCCATTCTCTTCTTCAGGAGATCTTCCCGACCCGGGATCAAACCCGAGACTCCTGCATTGGCAGGCGGATTCTTTACCACTGAGCCACCTGAGAAGCCCCTAATTTGGAGATTCTGGCTAAATAAGGATGATGTTATTGTTGTTCGTTGCTAAGTCATGTCTGACTCTTTTCAACCTCATGGACTATAGCATGCCAGGTTCCTCTGTCCTCCACTATCTCCCAGAGTTGGCTCAAATTTAAGTCCATTGAGTTGGTGATGTTATCTAATCCTCTGCCACCCCCTTCTCTTTTGCCGTCAGTCTTCCCCTGCATCAAGGTCTTTTCCAGTGAGCTGGCTCTTCACATTAAGTGGCCAAAGTACCAGAGCTTCAGCTTCAGCATCAGTCCTTCCAATAAATATTCGGGGTTGATTTCCTTTAATATTTGATCACTGGATTGATCTCCTTGCAGTCCAAGGGAGTCTCAAGAGTCTTGTTCAGCACCACAATTCAAAAGCATCAGTTCTTCAGCGCTCAGCCCTCTTTATGGTACAACTTTCACCTTCATACATGACTACTGGGAAAACCATAGCTTTGACTATATGGAACTTTGTTGGCAAAGTGAGGTCTCTGCTTTTTAATATGCTATCTAGGTTTGTCATAGCTTTCCTTTCAAGGAGCAAACATCTTTTAATTTCGTGGCTGCAGTCACTGTCCCCAGTGATTTTGGAGCCCAAGAAAATAAAATATGTCACTGCTTCCATTATTTCCTCTTCTATTTGCCATGAAGTGATGGGACCAGATGCCATGATCTTAGTGTTTTGAATGTTGAGTTTCAAGCCATCTTTTCACTCTCCTCTTTCACCCTCATTAAGAGGCTTTTTAGTTCCTCTTCACTTTCTGCCATTAGATGGTATCATCTTCATATCTGAGATTATTGATATTTCTCCTGGAAATCTTGATTCCAGCTTGTGATTCATCAAGCCTGGCATTTCTCATGATGTTCTCTGCATACAAGTTAAATAAGCAGGGTGACAATATACAGCCTTGTTGTACTCCTTTCCCAATTTTAAATGAGTCAGTTGTTCTATGTCTGGTTCTAACTCTTGCTTCTTGACCTGCATACAGGTTTCTCAGGAGATGGGTAAGGTGGTCTGGTACTCTCATCTCTTTAAGAATTCTCCACAGTTTGTTGTGATCCACACAGTCAAAGTGTAGTCAATGAAGCAGAAGTAGATGTTTCTCTGGAACTCCCTTGCTTTCTCTATTATCCAATGAACATTTGCAATTTGATCTCTGGTTCCTCTGCCTCTTCAAAACCCATTTTGTTTGTCTAGAAGTTCTCGGTTCATGTACTAAGCCTAGCTTGAAAGATTTTGAGCATTACCTTGCTAGCATGTGAAATGAATACAATTGTATGGTAAAATTTTAAATACCTGATGACAGAATAGTTATTAAGATAAACTAGCATATCTTCTTAACCAAGAGGTTCTCTGTGGTCTGCAAGTTCTTTACACTAACCTTTAAATTTTCATTTTTGTTTCATTGATAACCTAAAAAAAGCACATTGTAGATTAGCAGGGCAACCACCTTACCACTGAGTGCTGCCAGGGGATTGCCATTCCTTTGTTTGATTTATGCTTCTGGTGGTGCTAACAGGTCTCTTACATTGACAGTAGTTAAGTTTTAATGCAGCCATTCTCAAACCAGATACTCTCTGAAAATTCTTGGGTAGTCCATGAATTCTCAAGATTGAGAAACACAGCTGCTGCTGCTGCTGCTGCTGCTAAGTCACTTCAGTCATGTCCGACTCTGTGCGACCCCATAGATGGCAGCCCACCAGACTCCTCTGTCCACGAGATTCTCTAGGCAAGAATACTGGAGTGGGTTGCCATTTCCTTCTCCAGAGAAACACAGAGGTGGACATAAATGGAGGCAATGGGGATGTGAGGGGTGGAGGAAGGAACTGGAGGGTTCCTGTGGCTGAGCACGGCCGTGTGGTGTGGGTGAACACTGGTCCAGGTACTGCACACACAGAATCTCATTCAAGAGGCCCAATCATTCACTCTGTGTCCCTGAGGATGCTAACATTGAGTAGGCTGTCCAAGGTCATGTGGCTAGAGCGTGGCTGAGCTGAAGATGGCCTGACCCTAAAGGCCAAGCTCTGCATTCTTCCAAGATACAGCTAGAAGCTCCACACTAAACCACACTCCTTGGAAGGAGACCAGACTGCAGAACCACAGAGCAGGGGAAGAACCCGAGATGCAAAGGATTTAACCTCTTGTTTCACAAGGGGAAGTTATAAAAGAGCGAGGAGATCCTTTTTCTAGCAGCACTCTAATGATGGGTACTTTCATATTTTCTCAGTCCCCCTTTCCTTCAGTCAGCCTAGTGGTCTGTCTTTATAGACCTTGGAATCCTGCCTGCTTTAGCTCAAAGCAGTTTTTCTCCACCTCAGCCTCATCACTATCATCAACCAGATTCTCCGCACCTTTTAAGGGAGGAAAGTCAATGTCTTCCAGGCTGGACAACCCCAGTCCTAGCGTCACTTTCTGAGAGCTTGCCTTTCAACTGTCAGGTCACTCGAGGTGGGGCGGTGGGGGCCTCTGGGTCTCCTCTATCTTCTTCCAAGGAGCCCCGCTAAAGGGTTACTCGCAGATGTCACATGTCCGCCTTCAATGAATATACCCGGGTGTCCTGGTGGCCCTCATTAGCCCCGGTGATGAAAGATTCTGAACCTGACCTAAAAATCAGAATTTCGGCAGCTTGCTTTCAGATATTATTTCAGTCAACTACAGAGAAAAAGGACTTCCCTGGTGGCTCAGAGGTTAAAAGCGTCTGCCTCCAATGCAGGAGACCTGGGTTCGATCCCTGGGTCGGGAAGATCCCCTGGAGAAGGAAATGGCAACCTACTCCAGTATTCTTGCCTGGAGAATCCCATGGACGGAGGAGCCTGGTAGGCTACCGTCCATGGGGTCGCAAAGAGTCGGACACGACTGAGCGACTTCACTTTCACTTTCACTTTACAGAGAAAAGCCCCAACAGGCTAACTAACCCTAGACACTCTTTATGCAGCAAATGGCCGTGGTTCTACTTGCAAATCCCTTGGCATACACAGTGATCCCAAATTCGAGAAGAGCAGCAAGAGCCTGGGGCTGGCTGAGTCCGCCTATGTCCTGTCTCTTCGGCAGGCCTGGGAAAGCTCTGTCTCTGGTGCCTTAAGCTGGAGGTCTGTCCTCTCCCGATGTATTGATGTCAACCCCTTGATGTCAATCCTTGGTCAGCTTAACAGGGTGGAAATGGGAAGGTGGAACCTGGAATTTTATCAGACTTCATACCGAAATACATCTGCCTGCCTCGAGGAGCACTCCGTCCTATGCAAGGGTCTGAGTTGGGCCAGTGGAGCCACACAGAAGGGAAGTATGAGGCCGGGCCTTGGGACAAGTCTGGTGAAGGGGCTTTTGGGAGCTCAGCACCTGGATGTCAGCTGGAAGGTTCAATTTTAACTTTTATAGTTACAGGTTGGTTGTCTTGGTGTGATTCCCAAGCTGTTCTCTGAGTCCTTCGTATTATAAAATTGATTTAAAAATAAACAAGAAAAGTGAAAGTGTTAGTCTTCCAGTCATGTCTGTCTCTTTGTGACCCCATGGACTGTAGCCCACCAGGCTCCTCTGGCCATGGCATTCTCCAGGCAAGAATACTGGAGTGGGTTGTCATTTCCTCCTCCAGGAGATTTTTCTGATGCAGGGATTGAACCCGGGTCTCCTGCATTACAGGCGGATTCTTTACCGTCCAAGGCACCAGGAAACCTCAGTTAAATCTGGGACCCAGATCCCTCTTCCAGAGCCCAAATCCCTCTGACGAGTGGGCTGCGCCCCTGGTCTGTTCTCCCTGTGTAATCTCCTGTCTGGCAGAATTAACTACGCCATTTGTTGAAACAGCAGCCATTTGCTCCCTGGAATTATGGCAATCTGTACAAAATACCCAGAAAACCATTAGCCTGGACTTCTCAGGTCAGTATTTATATGAGGAATAGGCATTTAAGTCACAGTTATTTTCATACTGACTACAATTGGCCTGTCACTTTGTGGAAATAGCTTTTAGGAAGGAAGCAGCATTAACAGTGAACTTCATCTTTTTTTTTTTTTCCTCTCTCTCTGACTCAGCATTGGAACTGGGTGTAGATTAAGTCACATGATCCTTGGATTTTGATAGTGATTCAGTACCTGGACAGTAATGCCAGCATGAGGGTCAGAATCTTAGAAGGGGCATGAAGAGGCTCCTAAAGAATCATGTGCTGAACTTCAGGTCAGGGGCTGGGATAGTGGGGCTGAGGGCTGTTCCCGATCCCCTTCTTTTCATTGCTAACGACCTGCTACCTGCTGTGAGTGGGCTGGATTCCAGTCCCTGCTGTATTGTCGTTGCTTAGTTACTCATCGTGTCCGACTCTTTGCGATCCCATAGACTATAGCCCTCCAGGCTCATCTGTCCATGGAATTCTCCAGGCAAGAACACTGGAGTGGGTTGCCATGCCCTCCTTCAGGGGATCTTCCCGACCCAGGGATAGAATCTGTGTCTCCTGCGTTGGCAGGCAGATTCTTTACCACTGAGCCACCTGGGAAGCAGTCTCCGCTCTAGAGAGAGCTCAACATTTCCCTCATGGGATGAGCATGCCTTTACTGCCTCAAGTAAGTAAAGGCTTTAACTGACAGGTAGCCCCCCTATTTAATATCCGCCCAAAGTAGGGCCACAATTTAACTACAGCAAAACGAAAGTCATCATTTTTGGTCCGTCCATCCTAAGTCCCTTCAGTTGTGTCCAACTCTTTGCGACTCCATGGACTGTAGCCCACCAGGCTCCTCTGTCCATGGGATTCTCCAGGCAAGAATACTGGAGTGGGTTGTCATTTCCTTAATATCCAGCAGAGTCTTGGTTAAAAATGTAAAGCTCTGAGCACTTGTGTTCATGCACATTTCTCTCCCCACTGGGGAGAAAACTTAATAATTCATCAGGGCCTATGACACAAGAGTGTTAAAGAAAAATTGTTATATACAGTAAATATCTCATTGCTTTCTAGACTGGTTCTCTGCAACCAGCTAGTCATGGAGGCACCCAGAAATTCTCACTAACAAGGGGAATCACTTGACAGATCGTTGTCTAAGATTCTTCTTCTGTGCAGAGGGTATTTGATCATACTTGCTCTAAACTGTTCCCAAGTTATGATCTGTACTTGTGGAGGCTGCTGTGGAGGTGGGCGTGAGAGGCACGAGGAACCGGCAGCCTTGTCTCAGAGCAGCTCTTTAAGTTTTCATATAAAGGAAGGTTCCATGCTAACAAGCTATGAAACTCAACAGTGAAGAATTGGGGTGGAGAAGGGGGGACTCTCACCCTTTAGTCTGTGCATTGGAGGAAATTCAGATACAATTTGAATTAGACTGAAGGGCTTGCTTGGGAGTGTTCTCTTAATACACCTCAGAGGTAGGCGGACCTGACAGGTGGCTCATTGTTCACGGGTGTGGGGGTTGTTGTCACTCCACAACCAACATGCATGGTCTTGCAAGACATCTCAGAGTGCCTCTCTTTGAATTCAGAGCTGTACAGCACTCAGGAACCAGGGCTTGGGGGAGGCAGCCATCCACTCCTTTACAGACCCCTCATCTCGATCCAGGAGCAGCTCGGACCAGTAGAGGTCAGGTTATTTTGGCCCCTCATAGGCCTGAGCTGACTGAGCTGTCCCTAGAGTGATGTACTGGACCACACTGAGAGACACTGTGAGAAGCAGCCTCCAAAGTGTGTGTTCATTTGAAGCCGTTTATGTGGAGGGTGCTGTATTCTGTGTTCTCTCCATAAGGATCCACGGGATAAATTTCTCTGGGATTTCAGCTCCAGGAGCAGCATCTTTTAAGGAGTGGATTTATGATTCTAATATGGCTTCCATGACTCAGAAAACTGCTCATAGTTTCCTGCAGATATGTTTAATTATTCAATAATGATTTGATGACAAATAACAACATTAAATCTTACCTCATGCTGTGTGGGTGCTGTGCTTAGTTGCTAAGTTGTGTCTGACTCTTTTGCGACCCTTTGGACTATAGCCTGCCAGGCTCCTCTGGGATTTTTCAGGCAAATATACTGGAGTGGGTTGACATGGTGTGACATTCCAACACCAGGGCTTGTTGGTAACACTTCCATGTTGGAATCTTCCTAACCCAGGGATCAAACCCACATTTCTTGAGTCTCCTGCATTGCAGGCAGATTCTTTATCACTGAGCCACTGGATAAGCACTTCTTACCTCCCATTATCCCCAAAAGTAAAGTACAGATGGACTAAAGAGCTAAATGTAAAATACAAAACTATAAAGTATTAGAAAAAAACAGGAAAACATTCTTAAAACCTTGGAGATTTAAAACTTTCTCAAACAAGACACAAAATTTGCAGGAAATGAAAACAACTGATAAGTTATTAGTAACAAAATGTTTTGCATGTAAAATATACTTAAAGTTAAGGTGAAAGTGATAGACAAGGGGAGAGTATTTTCAGTGTGTAACCATCAGAGAACTAAGATCTACAGTGTAGTTAGAAAATAAAACTAATTTCTAAATATCAAGAAGAAAAAGTCTGAGAAAATAATAGAAGAAACATATAAATGTGTCTTTCACAGAAGAAAAAAATGCAAATAGCTGTAAATATAGGAAAAAATATTCAGTTTCAGTAGTAACTATGTCAACTAAAAAGAAATATATTTTTTCCTTCACATAAAGTTGGCAACAATGTAACAGACTGACAACACCAAGTATTGTTGACAGTATGAGAAAATGTGCTCCACTGTGCATGGCTATGCAGACTGCTCTGAAGTTTGGAGAGTTTAATTTGGGGAGTACTCATTAAAATTAAAGATCCATTTATGCCTCAAGTCAGCAAGTCTACTCCTGTACTTGTATAAAGAGGTTTTCACGCTGGTACTTTCTGCGGTATTGTTTAAAACACCAAACATTGAAAAAGTCTTAAATATCCATCATTATAGGAACTATTGATTGTGGATTCCTCCCCTCCTTGGAACACTGGGGAACTGAGGGGGTTGGGTGGGATGTTTGGAGCAACACTGGTAAAGTTCTTTTATCATCAGCATGACTTAGAATTGTCTGTGCCTGGTGCAAGGTGATAATAAAAAGACTGGCTTGGAGTCGATCTATTATTGTTTTAAAATTCTCATCAGGCAAAGCCTCCATATTGCTTGCATCCTGGACAAATTGCTCCCACTGCCACACTCCCCCCTGGGGACCACTGGGATGCAGAGATCTGTGCTCTGACCTCTCCATCACTTACTGTTAGGAAGAAGGGGTGGAAGAATGGAGGGAGTAGGATGCCAATTTTGCTGAAACACAGATACATTTACAGAATAATATTTCTAAATGTGCTGTACATATTTGATGCACAAATACAACTGTAGTCATTCGGTGGGAGACAGCAGGGATATAGGGTTGTGGTCAAGGCAGACTATATCTGTGGTGGTGGTTTAGTCACTAAGTTGTGTCCGACTCTTGGAACCCCATGTACTATAGCCTGCCAGACTCCCCTGTCCATGGGATTTTCCAGGCAAGAATACTGGAGTGGTTTGCCATTTCCTTCTCCAGGGGATCCTCCCAACCCAGGGATCGAACCCGGGTCTCCTGCACTGCAGGCAGATTCTTTACCGACTGAGCTACCAGGGAAGCCCGACTATATCTGTATGTTTTAATAACGTCTATGTTATTTATATATTTACATATATACATATATTTATAAGTATGCGTGCTAAGTCACTTCAGCCGTGTCTGACTCTTTGCGACCTCATGGACCGTAGCCTGCCAGGCTCCTCTGTCCATGGGGATTCTCCAGGCAAGAACACTGGAGTGAGTTGCCACGCCCTCCTCCAGGGGATCTCCCCAATTCAGGGATCGAACTAGCATCTCTTATGTCTCCTGCATTAGCAGGCAGGTTCTGTATCACTATACCATCTGGGAAGCCCTTGTAAGTATGCAAATGGTTAAAAATATACATTTATATACCTTTTCTTTGTTGAGAGGAGAACTGCCCTAGTAAACTAAACAGAAGGGAGGACGCAGAGGAGGGCCAGGGTTTTGAAGTCCCCAGAAGGTCAATGCCATCGCCACCTAGTGGGGAGGAGAGGACACTGCCAGGGAGGCAGATAGCCTCGGTCCTGGATCCTTTCTGCTGGCCCTCGCCTGCTCCCTGTTGATGCCTCCTAAGACTCATCAGCAGAAGACAACTTACAAAGTCACCTTAGAATAAACAGGAAACTTCAGGCACCTAGTGATGATGGATAAGTGGCATTTTATACCTGCATTTCAATCACTCAGACAACCTTCAAGAATATCCCTTGAGGCAAGTCACCCAGAGTTCCTGGAAAACTGTCTCCACTTGAGCTAGATGATACTGAATCACAGTTGAACAGAATTTTATAAATTTCTCATTTACGATCACGACAAACTCACATGGCAGATTTGTAATGATCTTATTTTACAGAGGAGAAAGTGAGAGCTCGGACTAAACTTCTAAGTAATATATTAGCAGATCAGGCAGCATTGATGCTAAATTCTGTGACCTGAAGACCTCTGAGGTCACGACTGCCTTAAAGGGGGCCCCAGGATCAGGGACCTGGCTGACACAGTCATAGAAGCTGATACATTTACTGTAGCAGATGCTGGTGATGTCCCGGGCCGTATCCCCCTGGACCTACATGAGTTGCCCACAGCCACGGGGGACAGTTTCTGACCCTCTGATGGTTTTCCACCTCAGATCCAGTCTCTCTCTTCTCCATCTGATGGATTTCTCAGGCACCATTCATGCAAACCTGTGTATATGCCCACCCTGGGTGGGACCTCTCTCTACCAGTGGGAGATAGGAGATTGAGTAACTGCTGCCCATCTTCTAGGGGGAGAATTCGGAGCTGTGACCTACATGGCTTCTCAGAGGGTCCCTGGTAGGATGGAGCCTCGGTGGCCTATGTTGTATCTTCACTGGCCTTTCTCATTTCTTGGTTTCACTCTTGGGTTTCCTGGGATTGCTTCTCTCAAAATCTACAACCAAATTTTTAATTCCAGACTTGCTTTTTGTGGAACCCAAACTGAGAATGCAGGACACGGTAGCTGGGTACTATGGGAGATGCAATGATGTTCAGAAAGTGGGTATGGTTTCCCTTAGGAGCATAAAACGTCAAGTTGATAGTAATGTGAATGGCAGTGATGATGTGCCTACAGAAGACAGAGGCAACCTGACTAGATCTTCCACAGGCTTGCAGTTTCAAATGGTTCAAAAGGGCATTTGAACTTTCCAGGCTTCACTTGTGTCACTTTTGAGTTCAGAAAATATTGCTATGGGAAGGCCTCCGTTGGCATCACAAAGTTTAATACTCAGTCCACGGTGATCACTGTGGAAGAGATCACCATGGATGGCCAGGGAGAGGTGAGGGCAAGGTCACAGCATGATCATAGACCCAGAGCTGGGGATGAGCGGGGTTTCCAGAGAATATCAAGTTAATCTGGATGGGGGTCCATGAACTGCCTGACACTGTAAGTAAAAAGAGAGAGAGAGAGTGTGTGTGTGTATAGAGGGGAATTTTTCTAGGGAGAGATTCTATAGCTTTAATCAGATTCTCTAAGGGGGTTCATGAGCTAAACCATGAGGGAGGAGGCACTGAGGACTCTTGAGATGGCTTCTGATGGGAACCAAGAATCACAGAATGTTAGTAAACTGCGCCCTGAATGGCGAGATCGAAACAACGTTGACTGTGCCCTTGTCTGTGTTCTAGGAGAGAGCTCAGCTCTTTACAAAGTTATCTTATCCACTCATCACAACCATTCTCTGAAGTGGGTTCTAATGTTATCCCCATTTGGCAGATGAGGAAACTGAGACCTAAGAAGATGCCTTGTCCAAAGTCACACGGCTGGATTTGAACATGGGCAGGCTGATTCTAGACCCCATCCCCTTAACTCCATGCCAGGGGCCCTCAGACTTTAATGCACAGCAGAGTCACCAAGACAGCTTGGGCTCCATCCCCAGAATGTTGGATTCAGCAGCTCTGGGGCAGGGCCCAAGGAGCTGCATTTCTAAGAAGCTCCTAGGCGCTATGGTTGCTGCTCATCTGGGGGCCACACTTTGCAGGCTCACTTTGAACTCTAAGCTCTCATCTCCAGAGAGGAGGGTACACCTCCGAGAGTCATGACCTGTGTCAGCGGCAAAACCAAGATAAGAACCTGGGTCTATGGATTCAGAATCCAGTACTCTCCATGCCACTCCTGCTTGGAGAGGGGCACAGCCTACTTAAAAATGAGTGGGTGCTTATGTGCACCCCGCTTATTACCTGATGTGTGTCCAGCTCCGGGGGATGGCCACTGGGGGAAGGTAATTCCTTGCTTAGCTCCTCAGAGCCCCCCCGGGCCCTCCTCCACCTTCTGGCCCTCCGATCTGCAGCGTGGGGGGCCTCTTCAGTCTCGCTGCTGTCTGAGGTCTCCCTGCAAGCTGCCTGAAGGTTGAAGTTCACATCCAGCTCTCCCTGTAGGCGCATCTTCTCAGCTGTGGGGCTCCGGGGGGCCTTCCTCTGCAACCAGGACAGCCTGGCCCGGTGCCCAGCTTCCCGGGATGAGCCCACGGAGGAGGTCTCCGAGTCAGACCACATGGGCTCGGGGTTGGGTGAGGGCCCAGAGGAGGCAGAGGGGCCTTGGTCTGAGCCCAGAGCCTGTGTGGGCTGAGTCTGAGGTTCCCTGGGCAGAGCCCGGGGCTGCAGGCACAGAGTGCTCAAGGCCTCCCTCCAGTCAAAGTCCTCCTCGCTGTCAGAGCCCAGCTCATCATAGGCAGACGCCATGCTGGAGGCCGCCTCCAGGGCCTGAAACGTGCCGCTCTTAGGTTTGGCCAGCAGGCGGGGTGGGGGCAGAGCCCCATCCTTCAGGGCCATCCAGTTCCCATCGGGGCTCTGCAGAACTGGGGCCACAGCTGCGAGCAGGAGGGAGAGAGAAGCCAGAGAGGGACTGTTAGAGCTTCAGAGCGAGGGGCCCCTCAGACACCCCTCCTCCTCTGCCCCCCTCTTCCTAGAGCTCTTTCTGGTCTCCCCGCCCAGACGTGGGCTCCTCCTTCTCTGAGTTGCTGTGACAGCCTTTCTGGTTCACTCCAGTATCCATCCTGGCTTCTGGCTGACCACGCACAGGGCTGGGCCCTCCTCCCTGGTGACAGGGGCCCTGCAGCAGGGGCTGGGTCTCAGTCATCCTGCACTGTCCCGAAGACAGCTTGTACGGAGGAAAGAGCAGAGGCTGGGAAGTCAACTGTAGGGACACTGTGGACTGAGTAAACCCACCTCCAACTCACACTAAGAAACTCAAGAGCAGGGACTGTCCTCAGATCTTTATTTCCCCACACTGAGCACATGTGGTGTATACGGTAGATGCTCAGTCAAGGTCTGGGAAGTGAGAATGTGTCTGGGGGGATATGAATTTGTCGAAGGCACTGTCAAGACTGAAGACTGAAGGTGGATTTACTCAGCGTCCCTACAGTTGACCTCAGCTGTGGACCAACAGGCTCCAGAGCTGGCCCTTTCCCTGAGGCATAAACAGAACTTCTGAAAATAGTCCATGGACATTAACCTTCTGGAATGATCTCTGTACCTCCTCTGTTTTACATTTCTGCTCTGCTGAGATGGAACAGTGCCCCCAAGGATTAACCTGCTTCCTGAGAAACAGATCAGACATCTTTCAGGACCTCTGGGGTTGGTCTGGACAGCTTAGCATGTCAAGGGCCGAGCAGTCCTTAGAAAAACCAGCTGTTTTCTATGCAAGTGCTTTCTGTTCTTTAAGTCTTCATCCTGAGAGGTGCATGAAGTTTTGAGCTGACTATGAAATCTTTTTGTGTGTGTGGTGTTGTGGAGCTAAGTTTTTGTTTCTACGCAATGATAAAATTGCACATAGGTGCCTTAGTTTAGAGAAATATATGCACAAAACATGTTTTGAAAACCAAGATCCTTTGCAAATTTATTTGGAATGCTCATAACCCAACAGAAACTGTTTTGTGAAATGGACTGTCTGCTAGAAGTGCTTATAAAACCTCCTAAGTTTGTCAGTTTCTTCGTCTAAATTTTGAAATGCTCTTTCTTTGTTATTTGTTCACTGTGGAGACACTTGTTAACATGAGTAGTTGAGGAGTCCTGATGCTTGGGTCTGGGGACCACATTAGCTGTGGTATCTTGGAGGCTGAAATGAATGTCTGCTAGGTTGGATTGGTTGTTCCTGTGAGAGTGAAAGTGTCTCAGTCGTGTCTGACTCTTTGTGACCCCATGGACTATACAGTCCATGGAATTCTCCAGGCCAGAATACTGGAGCGGATAGCCTTTCCCTTCTCCAGGGGATCTTTCCAACCCAGGGATGGAACCCAGGTTTCCCGCATTGCGGGTGGATTCTTTTCCAGCTGAGCCACCAGGGAGATCCAAGAATAGTGGAGTGGGTAGCCTCTCCTATCTCCAGTGGATCTTCCTGACCCAGGAATTGAACTGGGGCCTCCTGCATTGCAGGTGGATTCTTTACCAACTGAGCTATCTGGGAAGCCCTGGTGTTCCTGGCCCACATATAATAAGACACCTGCTCCTAGTCCACACAGAACAGGCAGCTGAAGTGAGGCTGTGCAGCCAAGTGATCTGAACCCACCTGCCCACTGTCTCAGAGGTCTCAGCAAGCAAACTGCCCACATGGGAAGCATGCCCACATTGTATACAGTGTGCTGTGCGAGAGACCCCGTGACTTGGTGGCCTGGCTGTCCCAAATGGGCACACCCCCACTCAGACTGATGGTAGGAGGGGCTGAGCAACCTCACGACAGCCAAGCAGCCTCCCAACAGCATTTCTGAACCCCTCATAACAGTTACTTGTCTGGTCCAGCCTGTCCATGCTCTTCCAGCTGGGCAACGCTTCCTCCTCCCTCAGCTGCTGGCTCCTTGGCTGCCTTGATGCAGCCTCCAGCGAAGGGGTCCTCAGGGCATCTTCTCTGCTGAGTGAGAATGCAGACTGAGACCGCTGTGCAAAGAAAAGAGGGGAAGGGGGTGACCTCATCAGGCACAGTTCCTGGGGGGACTGCTTTCTTATCCGCAGGCACCCCACCACCGCATGGAGATGACACAGCTGACAGTAATGGCTTTTCTCATCTTGAGGTTCAGAAGCTTCAAATCAGTACATCCTGCTGTGAGAGTATTAGTTGCTCAGTTGTGTCTGTCTACAATCCCACGGACTGTAGCCCACCAAGCTTCTCTGTCCATGGAATTCTCCAGGCAAGATACTGGAGTGGGTAGCCAGGTCCTTCTCCAGGGGATCTTTCTGACCCAGGGATTGAACCCAGGTCTCCTGTATTGCAGGCAGATTCTTTACCATCTCAGCCACCAGGGATGCTACATCATGCCATATAATGGCACAAATGGTTCCCCGTTTATTCCACTGCAAGTGGCCAGGCCTCTTAGAAAGCATCAGAGATGTAGCAGAATCCAACAGAGCTGGTTCTTACGAGGCTCCTACTTACCCAGTCATTCTTCCAGCTGAGATTTCTTAGGGCCAATTGTGTGTGATGAAAATAAGAGCATATTCCCCTCAGAGACCTCCAAACCTGAGCCTTGCAGCAATGTAAGTAGAAAATTGTAGTACAATGTAAGTGCTCTGATAGATAAGTGAGCCAAGATGGTCAGTCCACAATCCCAGAGACTCTGCAACACATTCCTATTTAGTTAAAATAAACTCTAACCTAAGGACAAGTGGTAGAAATGACTGACAAGAAATATGTTAGAACTGTATCATTTCTGTATGTTACAAATGTAACTTTGAGAATTTGTAGATGAGATGTTCTACACAGGGACTTTCATCAAACAGAGAGAAACCAGTTTTTTCCATTGTCATTTAATGAAAGAATTCTCTTCTCTTGGGGATTTACTTTGCTCTTTTTATATGCGTGAAATGGAGGAAGGAAAGGGCCAAGCCACAGAAAGCATCTCTGACTGTGATATGAAGCGAAGTATTGAGCTCTGACTCCGGCCTTAAGCAGTTTGGCGCCACCTGCTGGCCAACATCAACACTAACAGGCCTACTGCCTTCTCTCCTCTGGAGAAACGAATGGGCTTTCCTCCTCTCCCACTGCAAATGCTGAGAGTAGGAGACAAACGGGGGAGCATGTTTGGAGAGCACTGGGCAGGGCCCCCAGGCAGCTGAGGCTAGACTCGGGACTCATCTGTACCTGGGATCCAAGATCACTTCTGGTGCAACACCTTGACTTCAGTGACTTAATTTCTTGAGAAGCAGAAACCTAATCTTGCTCTAGCTTCCCAGGTGGCACAGTGGTAAAGAATCCACCTGCCAGTGTAGGAGACGCGGATTTGATCTTTGAGTTGGGAGGATCCCCTGGATAAGGGAATGGCAAAATCCACTCCAGTATTCTTGCCTGGGAAATTCCATAGACAGAGGAGCCTGGCGGGCTGCAGTCCATGGGGTTGCAAAGAGTTGAACACAACTAAGTGAGCAACTAAGTGCGCGCGCACACACACACACAGACACACACACACACACACACACAGTTTTGCTCTGTGCACAGTAAAGGTATACTAAGTGGGAACTTTAAAAAGCCGTTGAGAATAACAAAGGAGAATAGCAAACACCAGCTGCAGGATATCTGGGTGAAAAAACTGAGCATCGTGACTGAGGTTTGGGGAGAGGACAATGCACTCTGTAGCCTCACCCAGAAGGATGGCTAACCAGTCTGCGAAAAGAGGGCTGAGGACTGGGGCTCAGTATCCCCATAATCACAGGCCAGCCCAGGGCCCACAGCCCTCAGATACCGGACGTCTGCACACTCTGCTGGAGAGGGTGGTACAGCCCGTTCTGGCCCAGAAAGAGTCGTAGGAAGCCTCTTCTACTTCCCCTCACAAGACCTTGAGGCCGATCCAGGAGGAGGATGCATTTGCAGAACAAATACAGAGCCCTTTAAGCTGTGTGCTAAGGGTCACGACCTGACTCCTCTGTGATTACAGAAGAGAGTAGGACGGGCCTCCAGGCCTGCCGTTTGATGCAGCAGTCACAGGTTAATGCAGCCCAGGCGTGGAGGAGCTCTCCCCCTCTTATCGATCAGATAAGATTCTGTGTGCATTCAGTTCAAACAGGCCATGGCCTGTGGGAAACCCCATTCCTCAAGCTGGGCTGAGAGTCCTGCCGCTTTAATACTGTGTTATATGACACTCTATTGCAACATCTGATTTTCTGCTGGGGTCCCCCCTAGACTGCAAGCAACTGAGGGTAGTTAAAGGACGGTTAATGGTGACAGCTCCTAGCACAGTAACTGGTATAGAACTGGGAATCAATGAATGTTTACTGTGGAGCGACTGTGACTTGAGGTAGGCTACAGGGTAGGTTTTCAGAAGTGCCTGTTGATGGTGATGATCTTACTAACTTCTTGGATGACACTGGGGAGCAAGAGAAACAAAGAAGAAGCCCACTGTCATCCTCACTTATATCCTGGAGGGCAAGGTCTTACCTGGAGGAGAGCCAGGCTAACACACTCGGCAAGTGGTTTTTTGGCCCAGGGTCCGTTCCGTCATTCCAAGGGCATGGCAAGCACTGATCCTGTCTCTAGTGCCCTGAACAGCTCTGATACTTGACAACAACAAAGGTTTTCTTGGGGTTGGGTATTCAGGGAGCCATCTATAATTTTGGGAAATCCTTGACAGATGATGAGCAGCGATCATAGAGGAGAGATCAAGGCTGACAGTCTGTTGGCAGGTGAAGTTATTAAAAATGAAGCAAAAAAGTCCTTCCATGTCAAACTGCCATATAGTCAGGGGGATACACCCTTCTTTTTAAAATCTGGCTGTGCCACGTCTTTGTTGGGGCATGTAGGATCTAACTCCCTGGCCAGGGATTGAACCCATGTACCCTGCATTGGGAGTGTGGAGTCTTAGCAACTGGACTACCAGGGAAGTCCCAGGGGGGCATACCCTTGACATGCCTCTCACCTTGGACTGGCAAGACGCTCCCCCCTCCGCCACTTCCGTGTAATCACACAGATCTTCCTGTCTCTGCTACAGTCATATTCCAACTTGTCGTCTTTTCCACGGACTGTGAGCTCCTTGAAGACAGTCTTTTGGGTGTGACCCTCAGTCCCACGTTTGTGACTGAATTTGTAGGATTATAACACGGTCTGATTCTAAGGAGCTTATGGCCTGTTGCCAGGCACAGTATTCCTGCAGCCTCCCCTGAGCTATTTTCTATACCCTGGCCTTTATTTTTCTATCTTCAAACTTCACACTATAAATCACAAAATACATGTTTAAAAGAGAGAGGAAATGATAGTATTTGATTTTGCAGTAGCTCAAACAATATTTTATTTCTATATGTGTGTGTCTGTAAGAGGTGGCTGGGTTCCACTTCTATAGGACAAAAATGCTCCCTTACTTATAAAAGCCAAGATCAAAACAGGAAAAGTCCTTCTCTGTTCCCAACAGGGAAGATGAGATCTATGTTTTTCATGAGTTAAGGATGCCAGGCTTTTGTAATATATTTCAGGCAAGCCATTGTTTCACACTAGGGGAAGAAAACTATACTCTGACAATCACAAAAATCCCTAGAGAGCTGCCTCCAGCACATCTCAGGACACTGCTGGTCTGCTGTCTCCAGCCAGGGGGGAAAAGCCCCAGTTTTGAGACCTAGACCCAGTTTTGCCACAAGTTTCATTGCAATAAACATATGGCCCAGAAGATGGCGCCACCACGACACTTTTACTTGCCCCTTGGTTCAACCTCCTCCTCTTGGGAAGTGATGGGATTACTCGGTTAATTTATTTGCTTTATTATCCTGGCTGGGCACTCTATGCCCATCCTTTCACTCCCACCCACAGCGTCTGTTTTCCTTCCTCTTACCCACCTTAGGGTCCATGGAAGAAACAAGGCTGGTGATGTCGGCAAGGGCCAGCCTGAGTTACAGTGTCTGCACATCTATGCTGGGAGGCTGGGTGTGGTGGGTGGAGTCCATGGGTCCAGGAGGGTTATGACAGCAAGGCCTTGCAAAGATGGACTGAGAATTTCAAATCGGCCCCACCTCTTAACTCTTGGAGCATGAAAGTGTAGTATGTTGGGTAAGGGGTCCATGCCAGCTCCTCCTCCTGGGCTTCCCTGGTGGCTCAGAAGGTAAATAATTCGCCTGCAGTGCTGGAGACTTGGGTTTGATCCCTGGATCGGGAAGATCCCCTGGGGGAGGAAATGGCAACCCACTCCAGTATTCTTACCTGGAGAACTCCATGGACAGAGGAGCCTCGTGGGCTTCAGTCTATGGGGTCACACAGAGTTGGACACAACTGAGCGACTAACACTTTCGCTTTCATTCTAAGCCTCAGGGATCAGTGCCATGCCAAGCACACAGAGTGCACTCTGTAAGGATCAGTCAAAATAACAGCGTTGATTAAGCTCTGCCACTGAGCCAGGGCAACACCTCCATTCGCTCACTCTGTCTGACTGGGGACACGTGGCCCACTGCGGCAGCTTGGACCAACTTGCTCACGCACACGGTTGGTGAGGGGCAGAGGCAGGGCTTGACCTTGGGTCTGTCTGGCTCCAAGGCCATGCTCTCCTGTGCCCTCCTGGTGCTGCGCCTGACACCCTTTCCTGAAAGCCTGGGGACAATGCACTCCTGGCTAACAAGCCTCAACTCAGCAGGACGTGCCATCCAATCCAGCTGGTTCTGAAGCTTTAGACAAAACTCGCAGGGTGATCATCAGTTACTTTTGTTAAAGCTTCCTCTGCAGTCGCTGGTGCCCTGTGTGGGCAGCAGCATCCTGCCCTCCCTATATCTCTTGGAATGGTATATTGTTGCTATGACTGCAGTGATTATCATCATCACCAACAGGGCAGACTCCCTGGGGCACTGATCATGGCTTCAAAATAGTCTCTGCTCTCCCTACATTAGAGGTGAACAGAGAGTGAAAGTTTTTAGTATCAAGGGTTTGTGGCCAAGGGGTCAACAACAGTGTTTGAATGAATAACAGCTGAGACATAGCTTTGCTTTGTATTTCTGGGGTCAGGCACATCCATTCAATTCAATCCAATAATTATAACAGTAATGAAAAATAGTTCAGGTCTGAACTATAGTCATTTAAAGGAGAGAGCAAATGTGAAGGAGGAAAATGACAGAAACACAAGGAGAAATGGCTGAGGAAAATAAAAGGATGGAGAAGAGACAGAGGAAGTCAGACAGAGACACACCTCAGACGCTGGGCACACTGCATGCCCAGCCTCTGCTATCATCATTGTTATCATTAGGATCACCACATTAATACAGAGATGACTTTTTACATACACGCGCCCAAGGAGACAGGCACTACATGAATGATAGCCCCTGCCCTGGTGCCTGTTAGGATATTGCATCTTAAGGCTTTCAAAATCAGACTACACTGACCCCCTTCCTGGCGGAGAGCCACACAACCAGAGAGGAAATTAAAAAGAGGGACATTCACACTGAATTTTCTTTCAAGAGAACAAATGAGAAGTCCTGTCTGACTAGAGATGGATGAAGTTTGGGTTTTGCAGTTAAACCCAAGGATGGAGTCCTACAGTGTTATGGGGTTCTGCATAGTTACCCCCGGAGCCAGAGCATCCACATCCGTGGAGGCCTGAGGACCCAGGAGGAAGCACTGCCAGGGCGCCAGTGGTTCAGGGCCCTCCAGGGTCTGCAGGTCAGGGTCCCTCCTCAAGATGCCACGAAAAGGCCATCCTTCAGCCCCCAGCCTCTGCACATCCCCCCACCAGCTTTGGATCAATGTTCCCTGGCAGCTCAGCTGGTAAAGAATCCGCCCGCAATGCAGCAGATCCCAGTTCGATTCCTGGGTCGGGAAGATCCCCTGGAGAAGGGATAGGCTACCCACTCCAGTATTCTTGGGCTTCCTTGGTGGCTCTGGTGGTAAAGAATCTGCCCCCAATGTGGGAGATCTGGGTTCGATCTGCTGGGTTGGGAAGATCTCCTGGAGAAGGAAACAGCTAACCCACTCCAGTTTCCTTGCCTGGGAAATCCCATGGACAGAGGAGCCTGGTGGGCTATTGTCCATAGGGTCGCAAAGAGTCTTATGTGATTTACAATATTGTATTAGTTTCAAGTGTACAGCAAAGTGATTCAGTTACATATGTGTAGTTTTTCAGATTACTTTCCATTAGAGGTTATTATAAGATAATGAATATAGTTCCCTACACACCAAATCCTTGTAGTTTATATGTTATTTCATATATAGTGGTATGTATCTGTTAATTCCATACTCTTAATTTATCTCCCGCCTCCCCACACACACCACCAAGCTTCCCTTTCTTCTTCAGCAATCATAGTTTATTTTACATGACTGTGAGTCTATTTCTGTTTTGCACATTAGTTCATTTGTATGCTTTTTTTAGGTTCCACACATAGTTGATATATAATTTGTCTTTCTCTGTCTGACTTACTTCACCAATGATGATCGTCTCTAGGTCCATCCACATTGCTGCAGATGGCATGATCTCCTTCTCCTTTATTCTGCCTTTCCAGTTTTAAATTGCACCTAGGTGCTGCCCGGTCCTCTCCCCGATGCTATGACTGTGGGTCCTGCGGCTCCTTTGCTTGCTGAGTCTCCACACCCAGGACCCAGCCTCTATCCTCCCCACCCCCACGCCCTCGCTGGGGAAGGAGGAACGCACAGCAAAGGACTTGATGGCTAGGTGGCCCTCCCCAGACACGACAGGCCCGGACCCTGGGTCGCTGGGCGGACACCGTGCTTTGTGATTGGGGAGAAGGAACAAAAGGGTCTCTCCACATCCCGATGCCCCATCCACGTGCCGCTGTGGCCTCAGAAGGCAGCGGTAATTCTCTCACTGTCCTTAGTTTCCATATAGCAAGTGCTCGGGTTGTGAGAACACACTCGGCCCTGAGAAAGCCATTCTTCCCACAGGACTCAGTACAACTCTTTTCAGAATTAATTCTAAAAAGCTTGTTGACCGTGTTATTTTTCCTAAATTGGTCTCTGTGGTAAAAACCCACCTCCACGTGTAAGAGGACAGGCCTCCTGGCCCCCACTCCACGCTGTCTGGCGGGCACATGTTAGGCACGGCGTCCCCATGTCTATGGGGAGACCGGTTCTGAGCTGCACGCAGCAGGCTCCCTGTAGGGGTGGGCCGGCGCGGCATGGGGGCTCACCCAGAAGGTGGTGGAAGCGTGGGGGCCCCCCGGGGAGGCTGTGGTCCCCTCGTCAGCTGCCTGTGCACTGCAGATCTGGGGCTGCGGCCACTCCGGCTCGTCTTCCACATGCTGCTCACTTTTGCTCTTCCGTTTCCTGATGATCTGGGGAGGAGGCAGGTGACAAAGGGGACATGTTATTGGAGAGACTTCCAGCGCTACGTGGTGGAACTGGGCTCATCTTTGGGAAATTTTTAGCCACAGAAGAGCTTAGCTTCAACGGAATACCAGCCAGTTTCAGATCCGCCTTGTGATAAAACAGCACAACCAAAGCTTTGACCATTCTACAGCACTTTACAGTTTAAAAGTAGTCCTTTTATAAAGCTGAGAACCTTTTCTATTAATTGAGGGCCTACTGTGTGCCACTCTCTGTGCTTGACACCGTATAGTACAAGGGCTTCCCTGGTGGCTCAGATGGTAAAGAATTTGCTGCAGTGCAGGAGGGCAGGTTCAATCCCTGGGTCGGGAAGATCCGCTGGAGAAGGAAATAGAAACCCACTCCAATGTTCTTGCCTAGAGAATTCCATGGACAGAGGAGACTGGCGGGCTGCAGTCCATGGGGTCGCTTGATACCATATATGCTTTACCTCATTTAATTATCAGAATAACTCTAAGAGCTACCCACTATAACCCCCCCTATTTTACAGATGCAGAGTTAAGCTCAGAGGTCATCAGTTAAGGACACACAGCTCATCAACAGTGGAGCTGGATCTCAAACCCAGAGTCTCCAGCTGTACACCTTAACTTTAGGAAGGGTCTGAAAGCCCTAAGGAGGGGGCAGATAGTAAGCGTCATGAAGGAAAGCTTCAGCTTGTCTGCACCGCTTGCTATGTTGGGCACAGCCACTTGGGTTTAATCCGTCCATTTGTACAAAGGTCTCTGGGCCAAGTTCCTGGCTCCTTACCCACTAGCTCAATCCCTAAGGGCAAGCAAGTTCACATCGCTTAGTTGTCGCAGTGCAATGCAACCCCTCTGCCTTAGTCCTGGAGTACAATGGCAAACGTGAGAAGGAACAAGACAAATGATGCCCGAGACAACAGTGGTACCCACGGCGGCTCTTCCGCTCACCGAAGGCCCTGGTCTGGACCAGGGTGGCCCATTGCAGCCGTGTGGTTGCCAGGACGCACCTACCTTCTGCAGGATGGTTGTGGCCAGCTCCTCGGTCAGCTCCTCCTTGTGGTCCCGCAGGTAACTGGCCTCATTCTGCTTGTCCTGCAGAGGGAAAAAGAGAAGGTCGTGAGCTGTGGGTGTGTTTGGGGGACTTGGCAATCGATTTCTTGGGAGTCCTGACCACAAATGCAGGGGGAGGATGGGCTCAATTCAAGGATGGTTATATGATGATGGCGTCCCCACAAGCTGCGCTTTCTCTTGGCAGCCAGGACCCCACCCACACCACCTTCCAGACAGACGTTGCGAGGGGGTGGGGAGTATACCAGGCTGTCCCCATAGGCTTCTGCTTTGGAGATGGCTTCCTCGATGGCCTCTTCAGCCACCCGTAGGGCGACAGCCAATGTGTCCATCATGCTGTGTCCTGGACAGGAAACAGAACACAGACCACTTCTAAAGGGCAAGGGCAAGTGAAAGGTCCTTGTGTCAAAGTCACGAGCTGACTAAGACGAGGCTAGGTCATAGTCTTCTTGTGCCCTGTCACTAAGCACAGCCCCAAACACACAAAGTGGCTTAAAGACGACTGGACAAAGGGACTTAATACAGCAGTTCTTCATCTACCTTCTCGGATAAAGATTATGTTTTATTTTGTGCATGTACTGTATCATTTGTAATGATAGGCAGGAAAACTGTGGAATCTTCTAAGGGCTGTGCTCATGGTTTAATGCAAATACAAAATCCACAAAAGAATTTTCTAGATTCTAAACCCATACCAAATTGATTCTAAACCCATCAATAGCATTGGCAGACCTTGCCCCGCCCAACCACCTGCTGGGCCACAGACCAAGTATCTTGGTTAACAACTTTGTGTTGCGTAGTTTCAGATGCACAGAGAAGGGACTCAGCCATACGTATACCATCCAGGCTGCCACGTAACACTGAAAGAGTTGAGATTTGAATTCAGGACTCTCTATCTCCAAATCCTGTGATTTTTAACCACAAAGGTGAGATAAATGCAAACTAGTTCAGTTCAGTTCAGTCGCTCACTCGTGTCTGACTCTTTGTAACCCCAGGAATCACAGCACGCCAGGCCTCCCTGTCCATCACCAGCTCCCGGAGTTTACCCAAACCCGTGTCCATCGAGTCGGTGATGCCATCCAGCCATCTCATCCTCTGTCGTTCCCTTCTCCTCCTGCCCTCAATCCTTCCCAGCATCAGGGTCTTTTCCAATGAGTCAGCTCTTCACATCAGGTGGCCAAAGTATTGGAGTTTCACCTTCAATATCCGTCCTTTCAATGAACACCCAGGACTGATCTCCTTTAGGATGGACTGGTTAGATCTCCTTGCAGTCCAAGGGACTCTCAAGAGTCTTCTGCAACACCACAGTTCAAAAGCATCAATTCTTCTGCACTCAGCTTTCTTCACAGTCCAACACTCACATCCATACATGACTACTGGAAAAACCATAGCCTTGACTAGATGGACCTTTGTTGGCAAAGTAATGTCTCTGCTTTTTAATGCGCTGTCTAGGTTGGCCATAACTTTCCTTCCAAGGAGTAAGCGTCTTTTAATTTCATGGCTGCAAGCACCATCGGCAGTGATTTTGGAGCCCCCCAAAATAAAGTCTGACACTGTTTCCACTGTTTCCCCATCTATTTCCCATGAAGTGATTGGACCAGATGCCATGATCTTAGTTTTCTGAACGTTGAGCTTTAAGCCAACTTTTTCACTCTCCTCTCTCACTTTCATCAAGAGGCTTTTTAGTTCCTCTTCACTTTCTGCCATAAGGGTGGTGTCATCTGCATATCTGAGGTTATTGATATTTCTCCCTGCAATCTTGATTCCAGCTTGTGCTTCATCCAGCCCAGCATTTCTCATGATGTACTCTGCATATAAGTTAAATAAGCAGGGTGACAATATACAGCTTTGACATACTCCTTTTCCTATTTGGAACCAGCCTGTTATTCCACGTCCAGTTATAACTGTTGCTTCCTGACCTGCATACAGGTTTCTCAAGAGGCAGGTCAGGTGGTCTGGCATCCCCATCTCTTTACTAATTTTCCACAGTTTATGGTGATCCACACAGTCAAAGGCTTTGGCATAGTCAATATAGCAGAAGTAGATGTTTTTCTGGAACTCTCTTGCTTTTTCGATGATCCAGGGGATATTGGCAATTTGATCTCTAGTTCCTCTGCCTTTTCTAAAACCAGCTTGAACATCTGGAAGTTCACTGTTCATGTATTGCTGAAGCCTGGCTTGGAGGATTTTGAGCATTACTTTACTAGCGTGTGAGATGAGTGCAATTGTGTGGTAGTTTGAGCATTCTTTGGCATTGCCTTTCTTTGGGATTGGGATGAAAACTGACCTTTTCCAGTCCTGGGGCCACTGCTGAGTTTTCCAAATTTGCTGGCATATTGAGTGCAGCACTTTTACAGCATCATCTTTCAGGATTTGAAATAGCTCAACTGGAATTCCATCACCTCCACTAGCTTTGTTCGTAGTGATGCTTTCTAAGGCCCACTTGACTTCACATTCCAGGATGTCTGGCTCTAGGTGAGTGATCACACCATCGTGATTATCTGGGTCGTGAAGATCCTTTTTGTACAGTTCTTCTGTGTATTCTTGCCACCTCTTC
The DNA here is from genome assembly GCF_054371585.1 of Giraffa tippelskirchi. Taxonomy (NCBI): domain Eukaryota; kingdom Metazoa; phylum Chordata; class Mammalia; order Artiodactyla; family Giraffidae; genus Giraffa; species Giraffa tippelskirchi. The sequence goes on along the minus strand of NC_137283.1, from coordinate 12,595,286 downwards.
TTAATATCTTCTGCTTCTGTGAGGTCCATACCATTTCTGTCCTTTATCGAGCCCATCTTTGCATGAAATGTTCCCTTGGTATCTCTAATTTTCTTGAAGAGATCGCTAAGGTGATTTTTAAAAGTAAGGCTATCATGTATCTAGTGAATGTATTTTTTGCATATGGCAACAAACAGGAGGAAGTGTCCCTAAGCCAAAGGACTTCCACGGGTGACAGAATTCTCTTTGGAGTCAAGTACTTGGAAGAGTTCTGCTTCCTGGCGGTAGTAGATTTTTACCTCTTACTTGAAAGTGAGAATTTCTATCATTCCTCTTAGCTCACCCCAGAAGCCCAACTCACATCAGGCATTAGATCAGAGGTCTGCAGGGGCTGGTTGCCTACGTCTCCTCTTCCCCTTTTCAACCTCCTGTTTCCATCTATAATCTGCTAGTCATGCATTATTGAACACATGCGAATCTCCTGAAAGCTGCCTCGGATTCTTTGTAGAATGAAATAAGGTGTAAAGATATCAATTCATTAATTATCAATCCCTTAATTAAAATACTTAATTCAAGCTTCTTAGGCTCCTGAAGACACACATGTGGACAGAAAGTGGCATTTGGCAAACATAATAAAATCTCCCAAACCAACCCGAGCATGTGTGCTATGCGTGCTAAGTCACTTCAGTTGTGTCCACCTCTTTGCGTGCCTATGGACTATAGCCCACCAGGCTCCTCTGTCCATGGGATTCTCCAGGCAAAGGTACTGGAGTGGGTTGCCATTCCCTTACTCCAGGGCATCTTCCCGACCCAAGGATCGAACCAGCATCTCTTATGTCTCCTGCATTAGCAGGCAGGTTCTTTACTACTGGCACCACCTGGGAAGTCCAAACCAACCCAGATAAAGTCAAAGGCGTCTAGCCAGGCAGCTGATGAGGACATCACAGGCTGGCGGTGAGTCCTGACAGAGACATGCCTAGGGTTCAGCACCCCTCGAGTTGGTTCACATTGCGGTTACAGTAGTTGACTTTAGGTAAAGGATATTACCCTTGAAAATATCAGTAGGTCCCATCCCATCACTTGAAAGGCCTTAAGAGCAAAAATAGAGGTTTCCCAGAGAAGAAATCCTGCCTTAAGGCTTGAGGATCAATTCCTAGTAGAGTTTCTAGCCTGCTGACCTATTCTATAGATTTGGGACTTGCCAGGCCCCGAAACTGTGTGACCCAAGTCCTTGAAATGAACCTCTTTGTGAATGTGAATGTGTATTATGTGTACATATTCTATTGGTTTTGTTACTCTGGCTGATTTAAACGGTCACTGAAATTAATATTAATATAGGAATGTTGAGGGAAGGAAGGTGCTTAGGCCATAGAATAGAAAAAGAATAGAATAGAAAAAGAAAAGAACTTTCTATTGGAAAGTAAAAGTAAAACTTTCTATTGGAAAGAAAAAGAAAATGTCTATTGGAATAGAAAGAAAAGAACAGGATTGCAAACAGAACCGATAGGAGCTTGAGTGACTGGGTGGAAGTGGGGACAGGGATTGAGGGAAAGGTTAAGTCTTGATGGTGGACTTAAGTGGCTGAGGAGCTTGATTAGGACACGCTGAGGGGCTACAGCTACTCAAGATCCCTGGAGGAGCTACGGCTCCTGATGGTCAAGCATCAGAACCCTGGGGCTGAAGTGAGAGCTAGGCACTCAGATGGAGGTGCACCACGGTCATGTGTCAGCCCAGGGAGAAGATTCAAGCAGGAAGGATGACAGAGGACCAGACTTTCATGAGAAGGTGCCCAAGGGGGGACCAGAGTGAGTGCAGAAGCTGTTGGGGGGACACCACAGAACCAGGGGGACTAGGAGGCACCTGTTCCCAACACCCAGCACTTCAGGGAAGGAGCTGCAGTGTTGGAGGAGGTTTTATTTGTAATTAGAAGAAGTTTGTTTTGCTTTTAATCTCTGTTCTAAGGGAACGATTATATTGGTATAAAAAGTCAAAGTCGATCCATAAATGGTACATTCTTTCTAAGAATATTTCAGTATGAATTGCACAAGTGAGTTTGTTGATTGCTATATTCTAACTCCAGAAAAACACATACTCTAAGAGTGAAGTGAAAGTTGCTCAGTCATGTCCAACTCTTTGCAACTCCCATAGACTATAGCCAGCCAGCCTCCTCTGTTCATGGAATTCTCCAGGAAAGAATATTGGGGTGGGTTGTCACTCCCTTCTCCAGAGGATCTTCCCAACCCAGGGATTGAACTCAGGTCTCTTGCATTGCAGGCAGATTGTTTACTGTCTGGGCCACCACAGAAGCCCAAAACACACACTAGTTGACTGTTAAGTATCTAGTGGTTGGTAGAGAATGCACTTCTCTAGGTTACACCTTAGATATATTCAACTGTTTTGATGATGGATTCACACAAATGGCAATTAAAGAAGACCCAGGGAGATGCTCACACACAATAACAGAGTTCTATCAGTGGTCCCAATGCAATGAGGGACGTGACGATCTGAAGGAGTTTCCAGTCCTCCAACCTCCCATTAGGTGTCAACCCATAAACAACCTTACCTTCTGACTGCCTATAAAATGTCGAGTCACTGCCTGAAACACTTCCTTCATTCTCCAGGTTTGCCTCAAAAAAGTTTCCTCCTGAGAGAGAAAGAGAGAGAGGATATAAGATTATCCAAGATGTTCAGTGAGCCTGGCGCACAGTGCTACTAAATTGGCAGACCACCATTACCCACTTTGATTGTTTGCCTTGCAAATAGGTTTAGGGAATTACTGGGTTTTTAGGCAATAAATTTAGGGAATTACTGGGTTCCACAATAAGCTACAGATTTTGACCAGTCACATTTTTTCTTTCTCATATTAATTCCTCATGTAGCATCGCTTCCACCCCCAACTTTCTTCCAGAGCCTTCTTTGGAGGCAGTGTGGAATCAAACATGAAACAAAAGATTGAAGTCTGAGAGATATGAGGTCATCTCCTGGATCTGCAAGTGACTAGTTGTGTAACCTTGATCAAGTTACTTAACCACTCAAACACTTGGTCTCCTTACTAGAAAAACTGTGATAATGACAGAATTCTCCTCGTGATGAGTGATGAGACCCTGAATGCCTGGTCTTTAGCTACTGTCCATAGCATCAATCCAAACAGTTGCCTTTAGCCAGTGAGTTAACTGTCACTAGCAGTTAGGGGAAACAAACCTAGAGCAAAATGAAGTGAGCCTCAGCACCTGGTCTTTTAAGGCCCACTGCCTCTTCTCTGGTCTCTGTCAGCAGAATGCGCACCCTAGTGTCTCAGTTCCAGGCTGGGAAGGGCAGTTGGCTGAGCCCTTTTTCAGTTGGGGATTTACCATCTGTATTCACATATTAACTCATCAAATGAGGTCTTTGAGGGTGTGAGGTGTGTGTCATGGCTCTTTCCGTTTAAAATTACTATATTGTATCCCCAGTGCCCAAGACAGCATGGAGATAGAGCAGGAACTCAAAAAAATTCTTGAATTGGATGCTGGTGGAAAACACTGACAGAAGCAAGAGAATAAACGTGGGTCTACATGTCTCAGCTCAAAGGGGGGAAATGCTATTGATTCCAAGTCAAACTAAGCAGTAGACCTTTGATACACATAGTACAGCCTGTGCTTCCCTGGCTGGGCTGCATGGGGCTCTGGTATGGAAACTCTGAGGGTGACTGCCATAGGTACCTGCCGCGGGGTCGCTGGGATGTGACCTGTATGAGACAGGGCATTAGTGTGTGGCCTGCCACAGTGACTCTGTCTGACCACGTACCATTGTCTGTATTTGTGTTTTTTGACTTTCAAAAGACCCAAAGTCGCTTAGTCTAGCTCTGTGACCATAGGAAGTGACTTCATCTTCCTGTGTCTCTATCTCCTCATTTATAAAATAAGCCTTTAGGATAAGTCATCACCTCAGTTCTCAGACTACACAGCTAAGTGCAGATATTTCACTTTGGCTTGGCTGCATCCGGCATCCATTCATTCATCAAGCAAATATTCCATGGGGACCTAGTAGATGCTTGGCCCTGGGCTGGATGTTAGAGTGATTGATGAGCAAAGCCAGAAAACCTCACCGCCCTGACAACTTGTCAGTGTAGTGGATGAGAATTCAATAACCAAAGATTTATATAAATATATAAAAAGCTATAGATACGTTGAATGCTGTGACTGGGTGGTTCACAGAATAGGGCAAGTGTTCAGTAGGGAAGATTGACCTAGATGGTGTGTGACCAGTCAAAGGGATGTGGGGGTGGGAAGGAGTTCCAGGGCACAGCAAACAGCTTGCATGGGGACAGGCAGTAGGGACAACAGGGTGCGCCTGAAGACCTAAAGCAGAGGCTGGGTGGCAGCCTGGGGTGAGATGGGTTGGAGGCAGACCATGCAGGTCATGGTGCCAACATCAGTGTTCTGATCTTTGTCTCAATCTGAAGCCACCTGAAGCCAGTAAAGTCTGCAGAGGGCTGATCTGGTCAGTCGTATGCTTCTAAAGGTGCACGCCAGCTGCTGTGTGGAGGATAGCTTGGAAGAGGGAGCGGGTGGGTGTCTAGAGAGGAAGTGGGGAGTGCAGCCCGCCCTCCGGAGTGTCCCTGTGACGAGAAAGAGGGTGGCAGGGCAGAAGCAGAGGAGAATGTGCAGTCCAGGAAGGGCTTAGGAGACAGGAGAGGCTGGCGTGATCTCAGATCAATAGGGAGGAACCAGTTAAGCGAGAGGCTGAAAGGCAAGATGGAAGGGCTGAGTGACCTTGAGCCCTTCGTGGAAAGTGACAGAGATTAGATGTGGAAGTGTGCTGGTACACGGTCTGCCCCGTGAAGGAGGTGGCGAGGCTGTGTCCTGAGACAACACGGAGGGTGGAGGGGAGTGTGAGGAAGGGGGAGATCTGAAGACATCCTTGGGAGACTGGGCCGACCAGGACAGGCTCTGGGTTTGCATTATTATGAATCTTCTCGCGCGACGACTCTCCCTGTGTCCCTTTACATTCATAGGTGGGAGCTTCTGCGTGTCATTTAGGATGATGGGATTTTTCCAAGGGCAGAAAGTGACTGAACTGGTCTGGGAACTGAACGCAGCAGCCAGGCACCAAGTCAGAGTTTTCATGACCTGTTTCTAAGAGTCAGTGTTTGTCAGTCAAATCCCAGGTGAAGGATGTTATAGACCCTCCCCAGAATCATATCAAAAATAGATATATCATACTAATAAATAGAAGTAGGATTTGTTTTCCCCATTTTATTTGTCTGGAACTAAATAAACGAGCTTCCCTGGTGGCTCAGTGGTAAAGAATCCGCCTGCCCGTGCAGGAGACCCAGGAGACGTGGGTTCGATTCCTGGATCAAGAAGATCCCCTGGAGGAGGAAATAGCAACCCACTCCAGTATCCTTGCCTAGGAAATTCCACGGACAGAAGAGCCTGGTGAGCTATAGTCCATGGGGTGGCAAAAGAGTCAGACACAACTTAGCAACTAAACAACAACAACTAAATAAACATACATATCTATCAAATTGTCTAGGGATTGTGTATATTAATAAGGGCTACTTTCATCTTGGAATAGCTGTTTTTTTTAATTTTCCCTTTTGGTTGCATGGGATGAAGGATCTTAGGCATGCATGATCTCCTCGGCAGTGAGAGTGTGCAGTTGACCACTGAGGAACTCTCAAGAATAAATGTTAAAGATATCATGCTGAGGGACCTCCCTGGCGGCCCAGTGGGTTAGACTGTCTTCCAAAGCAGGGGGTGTGGGTTTGATCCCTGGTTGGGGAGCTAAGATCTCACATGCCTCATGGCCAAAAAACCAAAACAGAAACAGTATTTTAACAAATTCAATAAAGGCTTTAAAAATGGTCCACATTAAAAAAAAACTTTAAAAAAATGTCATGCTTAATCTATCAGATAAATCACATTGAGCACGCATTCCCATTGGACATTATATTTTTTTATAAATCTATTTACTTATTTCTCCGACTTCTCCACTACAAAGTTGGCTCTGAGATGGCCAGGTTTTGCCCATCTTGTCACCTGTAAACCAGGCAGTCACTAAATGTTTACTGGACTTCCCTGGAGATCGGTGGTTAAGATCCCATTCTTTCAATGTAGAGAGCACAGGTTTCATCCCTGGTTGGAGAACTAAGGTCCCACACGCCTTGCAGCCCTCTAAAAATGTTTACTGAAGGAATGAATACATCTAGGATTTATCTGATAAAACAAATGGGTCGTCAGTTAGGCCTAATCTGGTCACCAGGGCTTGGGACAGATGGTCATGCAAGGGTGCATGGGATGGGTGATCCGTAAGATTCTGTGAACGCAATGAATTTTCAATGGACTGATTGGTTTTATGGCAAACTACACTGGTCCATGCAGTGGAGCTGTTCCATAGATAAAAGGAATTTTCTGCTGAGAGTCCTGGAACAGAGCACCGGTCTTGCACCCTGTAGATTATGTTCTGACAATCAATATTCTAAATACCCTCAGGTGGAGTTGAAGATGGAACCATCTTATTCTGAACCTGCAGCTGAGGTTCTCAAGTCTTGGCTACATCTTAAAATAACCCGGAGAGCTTTTTAAAAATTATCTGTACTGGGCCCACCTCCAGAGATTTGGAAGTAATTAGCTGGGGGTGGAAAATGACTCTGGAGCTGCAAGGTTTTTTTCAGTTCCTGAGGTGATTCTAACGTGTAGTCAGGCTTGAGGATGGCAGATGAGAACCACGTTAAGGTGTTGGGTGGTAGGTAGGAGCTAATGCTGATGACTCCACAGTCATCTAATATAACCAGGAAGCCACTCTCACACTGGGAGATTTCTCCAAACTTGAAGTATATGTAACTCAATTTTCTAGGTGGTAGGTAGAACCAGCCTCACTGTTTTATGATCAGGCCTTTACAGATTTGAGTACCGTCTCGTAAACTGTCTCCAGCCTGCTTGTCTTTATATTGATCAAAAGGAAATCTTAGTTTAAACGGAGATACAGATCAAATCAAAGTAACTGATTCCAGTACTTCTGTGAAGCGTCCTGGTTCCTACAAAGTGCTTTTAAGCCTGAATTGTGCAATACTGAGGACCTAAAAGGTATCAGCCACTGGACCACACTTTTGAAACACAGAGATAAAGAAGCGATAGCCTCTGCCAGGTCCAGCAGGAGAGCAGCTTTGTAAACCATCACCTGAATGCAACGTGGTAAGTGGGGTGATTAAGGCCCAGATGAAAGAAGTGGCAAATCACAGAGGCTGTAGGACCTAAATCCGCTTCAATAGGGGCAGAGTTATTCCCAGCAAATGATTCGCCTTTGAAAATAACACTTGAACATTTCAAAGCCTCTGGCTGGCCCACTTGGAATTCACGTGCCCCTGCTCCATCTGTGGGGCCCAAGGGAGAAACAGAAAGAGGTGGCAGTTGTGCTCTGTTTATAGGATTCTCCAAATATGTTGTCTCTGCCCCTCCTGCTCAGAGCACACCCTTCAGATTTGAATGTGGTGACATGTAAGATAGAACGTGAAGCAGACCTGCGGAGGAACAAGAAAGAAAACTGGGATGCAAATGATGAGCCAATACAACTCTGGAACTTTCTTGACGTATCTCTTTGCGTTGAAAACCTGTTAACATGATTACTTTTAAGCTTGATTTCTTTTCTTTTCTTTTGGTCTTTGTTCCTTGAGAAATATTTTTAGAAAAATCAGTGAAGAGCAGATTAAAAATAATATGTGGAGGTCTTCGGCCCTGCTGTCTTAGCTACAGGCTTCCTGAGTGCTTTGAAAGACAGAGATTCTAACAGCTACCACAAAAGGCCCTAATGATTCTCCATGTTTAATGCTTCCACTCTATTTCCCGCTCATCTCAGTGCCTGGCATATTTTTAGATAAGACACAACCAAAGACTTTATTGACAACACAGCAATGTAAAATAAGGATGATGAAAAAGCTCCAAATGAGACGGAAGCGATATTTTTCTTCCCTCTTTCTCACGGATAAAAAGCATTTACCTGTGTCAGCAAAGTTATGGAAAAATCTGCTTCAAGACAGAAAAAACAGCCTTCTTGGGGGAAGACATGCTGTTCATATTCCGACAACCATTTCTTTCCACTGGCTGGTCTATTAGGAGTAAATAAATCCTATTTGTCTGTTTATCTTATTTGTCCTTCCTTCCAAGGTGTCCCTCCTTCCTGGGAGGAAGCTTAGACTTTTCTGACTGTCCCATGACATCAAATTCTGGGCCTGGATGGTACAAAATTTGGGGGTAGGAAGGAAGTGGTGGGGGCACATATCCTCTGAGAGCAGACCTAGTCTACATGACCAAAGAAAGACGACTTTCCAGTGTTTTAATCATTAGGGAAAAATACTCAGGGATCTTTAATTTCTAGGGATTTGGAATTAAAATGTCCACAGTATGCAGAAACACTTTGGTCCTCCCAACTGCTAACATAGCCAGCCCAGTGGAGATGCCAGAATCACAGGACTTAAAACTTAGAAACTATGGAACTTCCCTGGTGGTCCAGTGATTAAGAATCAGCCTTCCAAACCATCACAATATTGTAAAGTAATTATCCTCCAATTAAAATTAATTAATTAATTAAAAAAGGAATCCACCTTCCAATGCAGGGTATGTGGATTCAGTACCTGGTTGGGGAACGAAGACCATGTGCCTGAACTATGCGTCCATGTACTCTGGAGTATGAGTGCTGAAAGCATGCCACAACCAAGACCGACATAGTCAAACAAATAAATATTTTATAAAAACTTAGAATCTTTGATATATACCCTTGTATTTCTGCTCCTTACTAGAGTCAGATATTTAAGCCACTTTCTGTGTTCCAAGTGAGTAGGTCATAGTGTATGGGGCCTCCAAGCCAGGCCTCCTTCTATCCCACTAGCCCCCCAAGGACCCCCAGGGTGGCAGGCAGCCAGCGTACCCACGATGTCAAAGCAGACTCCGCTCTCCAGCCGATGTTTTCTGTACAAGTTCTTCAAGACCTTGGCGCTGCCAAAGCGTTTGAAGCGACTCTTCACGTTATTGTAGAACCACTCCAGAGACTGAGTCCTGAGAACCCTGAGGACAACACAGAAGTAGGAAACAGAAAATCAGAATTAAAGGAGAGAATTAGGAAAGAAGGAATTGCAAAAGCTGCCACAATACTTTGCAAACTCCTTCCGTCAAGACATAGAGCTTTTTTCTCTGCTCCATGGGTCTGGGCTGGCCCTGTGACTTGCTCTGACCACAGAGACTGGTGGAAGCGATGCTGTGCAAGTCCAGAGCCTGCCAGCTTCCTCTCTTGCTGCTCCTAGATGCCCTGCAACGCACTGCCATGTGAACAAGCCCAAAATAGCCTTTGGGATGACGAGAGACACTCAGCCTGATCACCCTTCTTGCCCCAGCCAATAGCCAGCCGACCCCTGGACAGGAGAGCGAGGCCACTGACTGCCGGCTGACTGGAGATGCATGAGTGAGCTTAAGTAAGACAAGCAGAAGAACCGTGCGTCTGAGTCCATCCGAAGAGCAAGCTGATAAATACTTACTGTTTGAAGCCACTAGCTGACACATCTGTTTAGTAGCTAGCAGGCTTTATATTTGGTATTCTTACTGCATTAACAACATTGCTAATTCAGCTTGGGAAGATAAAAGAGCACAAGTGAGACCCTGGCTCTATGGCAGAATTCTGCAGCCTCTTACTCATTCAGCCTGAAGCACCGCGGGAAAGAGTTTTCCTGGTCAGCGCTATCACACTTGGTATGAAACGCTGACGTGACTCTTCTCTATATTGCTTGACAAGAACAAGTTGCTAAACCCCTCCCATTTTAAAAATACCTTTTGTTATTTTTCTTATTATGAATGGAAATAATGCATAAACTCATTTTAAAAGTTCAGAGAAGCAAGATAAATATAAATGCTTCTAATTCAGTGGAGGAACAAGGACATGTTTAGCTGCCCTTCTTCCCCAGATGCCAGTGAAATGTGAGAAGATATCCAAAGGGAAAGAAATTTGTAGAAGTGAAGAGTGGAGCATGGAGGAGAATCAGAGATTCTGACAGATTTCTGGAAAGTTCTCAGTGAGCGATAGCATAAAGGTAACAGAGAATGTTGTCTTGCAAAACAGTCAGAAGGACTGGGACTCACAGACTGGGAAGTCAAATTTAATGTTGATTGGTGAATATTCATTGGTAAAAAAGAATAAAATCTGCACAATATGGCCTGCCAGTACAGGAGACATAAGAGATGCGAGTTTGATCCCTGGGTCAGGAAGATCCTCTGGAGGAGGGCATGGCAACCTACTCCAGTATTCTTGCCTGGGGAATCCCATGGACAGAGGAGCCTGGCGGGCTACAGTTTATATGGTCGCAAAGCGTCAGACAAGACTGAGCGACTAAACACACGTGCACACAGCAATATGGATGGACTTGGAGGGCATCATGCTGAGGGAAATAAGTCAGACAAAGACAAATACTGTGTGATATCACTTTTATGTGGAAGCAAAAAAAGACAACAAACTAGTGAAAAAACAAAAAAGCTAGCTGACTCATAGAAAAAACAAAGTTGGTTGGTGCAGAGAGCAGGACTGGATTATGAGACGGTACTCACAAAGCTAGTTTAGTAATTGCGTTGATGACAGTGAGGCCTCTGGGCCCCCATCCTTGTTCCCAAACTGACAGTTGGTCCAAAGATGCTTGGCTTTAGTCAAAAATAGAAAGCGGTTCTCTAATAAAATTGAACAATCTGCTTTGGAGGACTAAGACTTTAATACGGGGGTTACCACCTGGTGGTGAAGCCCTCCTTGTTCAGCACTGGGGGAGCCCTACCTGCTGGCCTACCAGACACCGTCCATATACCCCAGAGCCAAGCCTGCCAGCTCCACAAACTCGGAGCTCTCTGCGCCAATGTCCCCTCCTTGGGATGCCCTCCCTGACCCCCCTAAAAACCACCACCACCGTACCAGCACATCTATCCTCTTCCTCCCATTTTCTCTCCCCAAATCTCTAGGGTGCTTCTCTGTACATGATGTTTAATTTTATATAATTATTACTTATAAGACAATCAGTATATTAATATGATAATTACTAATCATTAAATTGTTTGTTATCTATTTTCTATTTCCAATGGAACATACGCTCATGGAAAACAGGCTTTTTTCCCACTGCGGTGTACATAGTAGACACTCAATGAAATCTTGTGATGGATGGACAGTTTTAAATCTATTTTTTTCACTTAATATTCCTGATGGACTTCAATATTGTTGAACAGTCTTCCCCACAGCATTTTTAGTAGCCCCAGAATTCACCATAGTATGAACATAGCATGTTTTATGTCCCTAGTCTCTTGTCTCTGGACATTGAATTTGCCCATTTCATTTGCTATCAAAAGCAATTCTGTGATGCATATGTTGGCAGCTAAATGATCAACATATCTACAGTTGTGGGTTCTCGAAGTAGAATTGCTGGGTTCAAACATGTCAGTCTTTCAGAAAGTTTGTACCAATGTCACTCTTCATCTGCAGTGTGAGATTTTGAAGTCCTCAAGTTGGGGTGAGGTGTCCAGTACTCTTGCCTGGGAAATGCCATGGATGGAGGCGCCTAGTAGGCTGCAGCTCATGGGGTCGCAAAGAATCGGATACGGCTGAGCGACTTCACTTTCACTTTTCACTTTCATGCACTGGAGGAGGAAATGGCAACCCACTCCAGTATTCTTGCCTAGAGAGTCCCAGGGATGGAGGAGCCTGGTGGGCTGCCGTCTATGGGATCACACAGAGTCGGACACGACTGAAGCGACTTAGTAGCAGCAGCAGCAGCAGTGAACCCCATGAAACCCCCGATGGAGTGGTCAGTTTTTCCAATTGGGGTGAGGTGTGAACCCCAAGAAACCCCCGATGGAGTGGCTAGTTTTTCCATGGAAAAGCCCATGTCTGAACCCCAAGTAAAGCACAGGAAGCAAGACGAAAGGGCAGAAAACAAGCGTCATCCCCTCCACTCTGGCTTGGTAGACGAGACAGCAAATAGAGGCTCGTCTTCACTGAGGGAGAAAAGCAGCTGTAAATGGCAGAATGTACCAAAGGTGTCATCCTTTTACATAAAACTGCATTATATCATCAGTATCATTACTATTAACAAAATGAACACCATTATGTGAGTGCTTGCTCTGTGTTGGGCACTGTGCCAAAAGCTTCCCTTGAATCACTGTGAAATTCTCATGGGCGCTGGAGCAGGCTGGACTGGCCCAGGCATAGACATTTATTGCCCATTGGTTGTGAGCAAGTTACTTAATCCCCTAAGCCTCATGGGATCCTTCAGCACCACCATCTCCCACCTCCTCTCCCTCCTCCAGTCAGTAACTTCTTGCCTGTTCACTGGATGCCAGCCCCTGTCTGCCAGCTGTTGTCCTGTACTACTGTACTTTTCAAAGTTGTTGTTGTTGTTCAGTTGTGTTCGACTCTTTGTGACCCCATGGACTGCAGCGCGCCGGGCTTCCCTGTCCTTCACTATCTCCCAGAGTTTGCTCAAACTCATGTCTGTTGAGTCAGCGATGCCCTATACTGTAATACTAACACTGTTTTCTTTATTTTCTGTGCTTATTTTTTTTTAATGTGTTATTTGTATGAAAAGTATTTTTTTTTCTTTTTTGATTAAAAATTTATTTGGCTGCATCGGGTCTTAGTTGCGGCACGTGAGATGTCATTGCGTCCTGGAGGATCTTTCATTGCGGTGCATAGACTCTCTAGTTGTGGTGCACAGGCTCAATAGTTGGGGCATGCAGGCTTTGTTGCTTCATGGCACGTGGGATCTTAGTTCCCAGACCAGGGATCTAACCTGCATCCCCTGCATTGCAACGCAGATTCTTAACCATTGGCCCACCAGGGAAGTCCCTTGTGTGAAAAGTATTATAAACCTATTAGAGTACAGTACTATTATAGCCAATTGTGTTAGTTGTACCTAGGCTAACTTTGTTGGACTTGGAACAAATTGGTCTTAAGAACACACTCTCGGAATGGAACTTGTTCTCACGTGGGGGATTTACTGTACTTCAAGTGCATCATAGGATGAGCTCTCTGTTCCCTGGTTATAACCAAAACTCTATGGCATGTAGAAACACTTTGATGACACGGAAACTAAAATGCCTCTGCTTGCTCAAGTCAGAGAGGGGAATCAGGGCACTGCCTGGGCTGCTGGAAGGTAGGAGGATGAGAGCTACTGAATCCTTGGAGAATGACCAGCAAACCTACAGCCTCATTTGGAGACTAGAAAGCTTTTCCATAGAACCGATGCATTTTAGATTATGTTTTGACTTCGAGTTAATGTGGAGAGCTTCTCTGGAAGCCCCAGGGAATGCTCAGTCATGATTACCTTCATTTGATATTACTGCTTTTATTTCACTTATTTTAAAATTCACGGCTCAGAGGAGACTCACAGGATACGTACGGTTCATAGGGCAGAGGTGTGGGGAGAAGGCTGTGAGGTCGCCAGCACCCAGGATGGACTGGCTGAGTGCTGCAGGGCCCCCAGCCCACCCACGCATCTCCAGCTGCCTCCTAAATAGAGGCAGCTTCAGGCAAGCGCAGATGAGAAGGAAAGAGCCCAGTGTCAGCGTCCCATTTGAACAAGATGCGTCTGTGCGTGAATTCCTTCATTTGTTCACTCACTCATTCATTCATTCCTCACTATTTATTGAGGGCTTTACATGCCGGCACTATGCTGCCATATGCTGCCAGGTATGGGTAGCGACAAAACCGATAAAGCTCGAACCCAACAGTGCTGTCAGACTAGTCTCTTCAGTGAGTGCCAGAGGCATCGTGCCATGGAACCAACAGTCAAGCCAAAGGCATCTCCAGAATGGCTGACAGGCATCGGGTTCTGTATCATTCCCACAGAGCTGTGAGAACAGAGTCTGTACTGATTTATGGCGCAGGCATTTTTTTCTGGACTGAAAACAATGAAGTATAGTTGACTAATAACAGCGTGTTAGTTTCAGGTGTACAGCAAAGTGTTTCACACACATATAAATATGTGCGTAACACACACATAAATATGTGTGTAACACACACACATATAAATAGATATATATCTATAATATTTTTTAGATTCTTTTTCACTATGACTTATTACAAAATATTCAGAACAGTTCCCTGTGCTATACAGTAGATCCTTGTTGTTTATCTATTTTATATGTATTAGTGAGTATCTGTTAATCCCAAATTCCTAATATATTCCTCTCCCTCTCCTTTCCCCTTTAGTAGCCATAAGTTTGTTTTCTAAGTCTATGAGTCTGTTTCTGTTTTGTAAATAAGTTCATTTGTATCACATTTTAGATTCCAAATAAGCTATATCATATGCTATTTGTCTTGCTCTGTCTGACTTACTTCACTTAGTATGATAATCTCCAGGTCCATGCATGTTGCTCCTAATGGCATTGCTTCATTCTTTTTTATGACTAAGCAGTATTCCATTGTTCCACATCTTCCGACATATACATCTTTTTTTATCCATATATCTGTTGATGGGCATTTAGGTTGCTTCTATGTCTTGCCTGTTGTGGATAGTGCTGCTATGAACACTGGGGTGCATATATCTTTTTGAATTAGAGTTTTCATCTTTTCCAGATATACCAGACATTTTCTTTAATGACACCCGAACTGCCACTTCTTACTGCACTAAGCACATGGGAGAGGTGCCTTAGGAAGGACAGGCAGCCATAGTGCCGACGATGAGACTTATGGTGAAAAACTTTCCAAGTTGGCACTCTACAGAGGGACCCTGCTTTATTTCTCTGGCTTATTTTTTAAATGATCCCAATTTTTCCCTAAGGATGCCCATACAAAGGTTCTTAGTCCTTTGCAGTTTCACAATCTAACCATGATAATTTCTTTCAACACTAAAGCTTTAAAAAAGTCAACAGCCAAGCCTTCGAAATTCGCCAATCACAACATGGTCAGAATTGATGACGTTTAGTCCTTGGAACTACAGTTGGTTTGTCTGTAAAATGATGGTCACATAACTAGGGAATACAGGAAGAAGATCAGGTTTGGAGGGAAGGTGGTAAGTTCAGTCAGGACACCTATATTTGGGGTGCCCCCTACATCCCCAGGTGGCAATACCTGGTGCGCATTGGATATACTAGTCTGTAGATAGAAATCTGGACTATAAAAATGGATTTGGTGGTCTTGGTCCACAGGTAGCACTGAAACCAAAAATTGGTGTTAAGGGAGGTATAAATAAGCATTATCTCTATTTTACAGAGAAAATGGAAACAAGGAACTTGCTAGTCATTGACTGAACTAAGAGCAAATAAGGGAACAGACTTAGACTTCATCCTTGGGTCAGTGCCTTGACATCTGCTCGGCTTATTTTCCTTCCAGAACCTCTAGTTAGCGTTCTTACTGCAAATGAAGGCTTTTGCTTCAAAGTTTAAGCAAATACAAAGCCCCAGGGATCAAGAATTCAGAAGGAAATGTAAAATCATTGTATCATTTCCCCCAAACAACCTACTTATCATTCTGTGGATACTAAACACTTCAAGTCACTTGTTTGTATAAGCAATTTACTAATTTTTTTCTGTGACATGAATAAACTTATAAACATGGTGCATTCTCATCAGAAGACAGACTGGAATCACATCACAAGAGCAGCACTGAAATTACAACCCTAGGAATGCCAGACTGATTTCAGCTCATTAGACAAAATAACAGGATTGTGAAGAGGAAGGAACTGCCTACGCCAGAACTGCTCAGATCCTGCTGCTGGTGATGAAGCAAGGCCGCCTTGGCCCCCAGGTCTGGCACAGCAGGTACTGTGCACACTGATGGGGGAGAGTCTTCGGATCCCCCTACCTCCTGTCCAGTCCTCAGACTAGCTGTGTGGGCACCGTATGGAGCCTCAATAAAAACGGCAATCCCAGCCCTCTGCTGTCACCCTGAGACTGGCAGAATCAAACAGCACTTTAGTAAGATTCCCAGGTGGTAACTAGGTCCATCAAATCTTAATAAGCCCTGGCCCAGTGAAATTAGCTGGGAGTTTTCTGAGTCCACATGTGGGTTTTTTTGTTGTTAATCTTGACCACAATCCACTTAGGTAGGACAAGTTGTCTCTCTCAACAGCTGACTTGCCTCCCTCCTTCCTATTTTCCTGGGCTTCCCTGGTGGTTCAGACAGTAAAGAATCCACGTGCAATGCAGGAGACCCGGGTTTGATCCCGGAGTTGGGAAGATCCCCTGGAGGAAGGCAAGGCAACCCACTCCAGTATTCTTGCCTGGAGAATTCCATGGACAGAGGAACCTGGTGGGCTACAGTCCATGGGCTCACAAAGGGTCACACATGACTGAGTAACTAACACTTTCACTTGCTTTTCCTGCTTTCCAAGGAAAAAGAACTGAACTGGGTGATAAAAAGTTTGGAAGAGGAATAGAATAATTACAATGGTACTCCCAATTTCAGGTGCTTTCATTATAGAAATAAATAAATAAATAAAATGCCCAAAATACTGATGAGCCAAGTCCAAATCATTATATAAAGGAAAGTTTCCCAAACAAACTACAACAGACTAAATTGATAATGATGAACTAACATTGGTAAGATTAAAATCCATGGCCAACTCAAGAGGACCCTGATGATGTATGGATAACAAAGCATCTCTCCTAAAAACTGTAAGCACAACCATGATCAGTGAGCTCTGCCTCACAGAACACAGAACGAGAAGATTCAGAACCAACAACACACTGAATGGACATAAAAGAGAGAAAACTCTAGGTGTTTCAAACAGATTGACTCTAATACAGGCAATTGGTTACACAGATGACGAAATCACTGAGACTCCCACGAGAGGATGGTGAGGCATCCTAGAGGCTCGCAGTGGGGAAGCTGCCACCACCCCAGGGCCAGAGGGGCCAGGGAGCTGGTACCATTGCTGGGAGGAGCATCCTGGAGCCAGGAGGTGGGGCCACAAAGGAGGTGCTCCCGGAGGCAGAGAAATTGATACACTATCTTCTCTTCCTCCCACCCTTTCAGGGAGTGAGGAAATATTCATTAAACTAAGTTCTATTATAAGAAGACCTCTAGAGGAAACTCTAAAGAAGTAAAAATCGAAGAGCCACCCCTCCTCCTATGTAGACCACAATATAGGATCAGGACCAATAATTGACATCAACACGGACCTTGGCTGCTTGTTACATGTCTTCGAAGACAGCAGCTGTCCAGGGACCGACTTCCCTGAATGACAGTGTGCACTGTTACTCCTGCCAGTGGAGGCCCAGGGAGCCCAGAACTTTCCAGCCAGGTCCGTCACCCTGCTGATGGCAGCTCCCCCCAGGGAGCACTCGTATTGAGGAAAGGACAAGAGAACGTCTTGCCACCAGAATCACTCAGACCTCCTCTGCTGTGTGTGTGTCGCTCAATCATGTCCAACTCTTTGCGTCCCCATGAACTGCAGACCGCCAGGCTCCTTTGTCCATAGGATTCTCCAGGCAAGAAGACTGGCACGGGTGGCCATTCCCCTTCTCCAGGTGATATTCTCAACCCAGGGATCAAACCCGGGTCTCCTGTGTCCACTGAGCCACTGGGGAAGCCCCTCTCCTCTGCTGAGTGAGACTCAACTCTTAGGAATCATGATTTCTAAGTAACTCCTTGGATACAATGTCCCTAAAATAAATTCAAAGTATGACTACCCAACTTACTAGAAAAGGAAAACAAAAACCCCCACAGAACAAACAAACCTTTTTCTCCCCCAAACCTGATCCTTGGCTATTTAACCTAACAGAGGTTTTTTTTCCCTCCAAGATGCAAAAGGCCATAATAAATATTTCATCAGATTTTTGTAAAGATTAAATGATATAATACATGGGAGGCACCCAGCACAGTATCCTGCCCAGTGTAAATCTTCAGGATGTGCTATTTTTTTAATTATCATCAATATTATTATTTTCTTTTAAGCCCTCTGCATCTTTTTTTTTTTTTTTTTTGGCAGGATGTGAGTATAATCGATAGATAAAGAGTAAAACTAGACTTGTCAGGAAATGTGTTCAATTTTTACATTTCATCTTAAGCAAAAGGTTAGACTTTAGGGTTAAAGTGGTTCTTAACCTTTAGCAGTTCTTAAACTTAAAACCCAGCTTGCTGGGCCCGACTTCAGAGGTTCTGATTTGTTTGGTCCGGGCAGGGCCCGACTATGAGCATTCCTGACGACGTGCAGGGGACGTGAAGCTGACACTCTGAGGTCCACGCTGAGAATCACTGGGCCTGAGGGTAGAGCTGACATGTTGTAAAGAACACAGGACAATATGACTAATTCAGAGCCATGGGGAAAACAACAGAACGACAGACAGGTGTTTGGACAATAAGGCTCCTTCAGCCCTGACAGCACGAAGGCCCTTGAGCACGGAGTCAGAGCAATCAGTCTCAACAAGTCAAGACGTGCTGAGAGACTCGATGGAAAAGAACAGCCCTCACACTGGGAACTCTGAGCATGTCATTGGGAATTTGCAGACAGTCATGGCCAGGAGGCTGGAAGTGTCATGTTCAGTTGATATGTGACAATTGCCATTAATGTGAAGTATCCTGCTAAGGGTGGGAAGCTGGAGTCGACAAACAGCAGCAGGGAAGGCCTGGGAGAGCAGTGAGGAAGTGTGTCTGTGTATGACGCCCCCGCGGCTGCTGCTCGCCCCTCTCTGCACAACCTCTCCAGGTCTCACAGTGGCCAACGGAGGTGGAAGAGGAAATGGGCTGAAGGAGAGAATAAAGGGGTGGATTTTGAAGATTTTTTTTCAGTTTTAATATTTTCTATTGACGTATAGTTGACTCACAATGTTGTCTTAATTTCTGCTAAGTAATTCAGTGATACATTTATATACATTCTTTTTTAAAATATTCTTTTCCATTCTGGTTTATCATAAGATATTGAATATAGTTCTCTGTGCTATGAAGCAGGGCCTTGCTCTTTATCCATTCTATACATAAACGCTTACATCTGATAACCCCAATATCCCACTCCATCCCTCCCCAAATGCCTTCCCCTTTAGCGACCACAAGTCTCTGTGAGTCTGTTTATCTATGTCTGTGAGTCTGTTTCTGTTTTGTAGATACATTCACTTGTGTCGTATTTTAGATTCCACGTGTAGGTGATATCACATGGTATTTGCCTTTATTTTTTTTTTAATTGTATTTATTTATTTTTGGCTGTGCTGAGTCTAGTTGTGGTGATCAGGGGCTACTCTCTAGTTGCAGTTCATGGGCTTCTCATTGCAGTGGCTTCTCTTGTCGTAGAGCACAGGCTCTAGGACACTCGGGCTTCAGTAGCTGCAGCTCCCAGGCTCTAGAGCACAGGCTCAATAGTTACGGTGCACGGGCTTCGTTGCTCCTCGGCATGTGGGATCTTCCTGGATCAGGGATCAAGCCTGTGTCTCCTGCATTGGCAGACAATTATTCTTTACCAATGAGCCACCAAGGAAGCCCTGTCTTTCTCTTTCTGACTTACCTTATTTAGTATCATAATCTCTAGTTGCATCTATGTTGCTGCAAATGGCATTATCTCATTCTTTTTTATGGCAGAATAGTATTCCGTTGCACATATGTGCCACATCTTCCTTATCCATTCATCAGTCGACGGACATTTAGGTTGGTTTCATGTCTTGGCTGTTGTGAATAGTGCTGCTATGAGCGTAGGGCTGCATGGATTGTTTTGATTTATAGTTTTGTCTAAATATGTGCCCAGGAGTGGGATTGCTGGATCATATGGTCATTCTATTTTTCGATTTCTGAGGAACTTCCATACTGTTTTCCTCATTGGCTGCACCAACTTACATTCCCAACAACAGTGTAGGAGGGTTCCCCTTTCTCAACACCCTCTCCAGCATTGGTTAATTGCAGCCTTTTTTTTAAAAAAAAATATTGTTTATTTTTTCGTTGCACTGGGTCTCTGTTGCTACTTGTGGGCTTTCTCTGGTTGTGGCAAGCAGGGGCTGCTCTTTGTTGGGATGCATGGGCTTCTTGTTGCAGTGGCTACTCTTGTTTCGGAGTACGGGCTCTATGTGTACCAGCGTTAGTAGTTGTGGCACTCAGGCTCAGTAGTTGTGGTTTACAGGCGTAGTTGCTCCATGGCATGCGGAAACTTCCTGAACCAGGGATTGAACCCATACCCCCTGCGTTAGCAGGCAAATTCCAATCCACTGTACCACCAGGCAAGTCCTGTAGACTTTTAAATAATGGCCATTCGACTGCTGTGAGGTGGTACCTTAAAAATATTATTGGTGAGAATGCTTCCATTAAAGCCAGGAAAGTAAAATTATAAGTAGTTGTGCTTTTTATTTAAATAAAATATTTAAACTTAAAATAACACTGTGAGTTTAACATACATGCTTTTCAACTTTTCACTATTTTTTTTAAGATACTTTAATATGCTAGAAAAATTATCATTAAAATACATAAGAATATTACATAAGGGGATAATTATTTCCTTTTGTCTCAGTCTCCAGTCAGAAGTATTCACTATTAATAGACCCTGTCTTTAGTCAAAATTTTTGCATTTTGATAGCAAATATTTTATAATAACTATAAATGGTATATAACTTTTAAAAATTGTGAATGACTATATGGTACACCTGTAACTTCTATCATATTGTATATCAACTATACTTCAGTGAAAACACTTATATTTTATTCTTTATGAATTTTTGCACTAATTTTGCTTTTAAACATACTGTCATTTAAATATTTACCTTAATTATTTGGCTTTGGTCACGCCCTTAAATTTTGCACCCAAGGTGAATGCCTTGCTTACCGCACCCTAACTTGGCCTTGAGAGGGCAGCTCCGTGTTGGCACTTTGACAGTAGGTTCTGTGGTGGCAGATGGGTGCCTGGGGGGATACAGCTGTGCCCCTGGCAGGGGAAAACGTTGCCCAGTAAAGCAGATGACCCCAGGAGGAGAAGGTGGTGCCCAGAGAGTACAGTGGTGGTACCCAGGGGAGTGTGGTGATGAATACAGCACCCATAATACATTTGGGATGAGGAACAGCTGGGGAGAAAGTGGAAAAACATCCATGGATGTCACGGCTAGTTGTTGAGACCTGTGCCCTTAAGAGACTCCCATAGGTGTGGGGTGGGGGGAGGAGTTTTGGAGGAGGCTGGGGTCCTGCATGAGTAATTCGGGATAAAAACCAATGAAGCCCCATCACCCAAGAAAATAAGTCCTAGTTGCTCAGTCGTGTCCAACTTTTTGGAACCCCATGGAATGTAGCCTACCAGGCTCCTCTGTCCATGGAATTCTCCAGGCAAGAATACTGGAGTCACTCCCTTCTCCAGGGGATCTTCCTGACCCAGGGATCCAACCCAGGTCTCCTGCATTGCAGGTGGATCCTGTACCATCTGAACCAGAGAAGCCCAGGAAGGTCTAAATAAGAAGACATTTCTGAGATGGTCTGGAAGCGGATGTGTCAGGGCATGCTCTGTCCCTCCAGGACTTTTCAGCTGTCATTCATAGGTCTTGGGCACAGCACCTCTTCTTTGCAGCCACTCTGGCCTCCCAACTGTCTGTCCCTACCTGTCCCTCAGGAAGCCCTCCCCAGACTTGATGCCACTGGCACTGACCTGGCCCTGCACTCTTCCATCTCTCCAGCATCTCTTTGGCTCATTCATTCCTCTCTGTCTGGTTCAGTGAGTCGGAATGATACTCAACCAGGCAGTTATCAAGCCTGGGGGATGGGGAACGAAATGGTTTCTTTTAGCGTTGGCTGTTTGGAGGCAGGAGTAAATGTCATTGGAATACGGCTTTTCTTTTGCCTTCTTAATTGTAAAGCTGATTGGGACTTAAACATCTTTCACTTGTCAGAATCAACCTGAAATAAGAGAATTTAACTGCATTTATTTGAAGAGCCACTGGTCTGGCTCTAGCTACAGAAATCTGCACTCTGAACCATGCGGGCCCAGAAGGGAAATCTCACATCTGTCCTGTGCTACTCTGCATGAACTAGGAACCGAGACAGCAGAGAAAAGGCAGTCAGCACACGTGGATTCTTGCCCCAGTCACATCACTCTATGTGTGGTCTGGAAGACATGTTTATCTTCCTGCATCTCACCTCCCGCACCCTCAGAATACAAATGATCACAGCTTCCTTTAGCCAAACTTTCAGGGACGCACAGTTGCACTGGATCTCGCCTCACCTCCCACATCCTGACACAATGACGTACGCCAGCTTTGCTCTGATAACATTTTCACGTTTGTATTAAAAAAAAGTGTGTAATTTCCTTTTTGGCTTATTGTTAACATAAATGTTGCCATTACTCAAACTGGTGAATAAGCCAGAAAAGGAAAGGACACACTTACTTTGGGCTTCCCAGGTGGTGCTAGTGGTAAAGAATCTGCCTGTCAATGCAGGAGATGCAAGAGACTTGGTTTTGATTCCCAGGTCAGGAAGATCCCCTGGAGGAGGGCGTGGCAACCCACTCCAGTATTCTTGCCTGGAGAATCCCCACGGACAGAGGAGCTTCGTGGGCTATAGTCCATGGGATCGCAAAGAGTCGGACACGACTGAGCGACTTACCACATATGTAACATTATGTCATATAGTGAGGTGTCTTTAAGTTCCAAGCTGGTTGTTGGGACAAGAAGATGATCTGCTTACTGTTTATATTAACCAATTCTGGACTTGGCTATAATAAACACACAATGTACTACTATGAAAATTAAAAGGCAAGGACTTTGTTATATTAAGTGGGTGGTTAAAGATAATGTAAGACATCACTGTTTGTTTACAGTAGGTTGTAGTTGCTGGGGCTGCCATGTACTTGACAGGATCCATCACTTGTTGAGTGCCTACCATACACCTGGCATGGGGCCAGGTCTTTTTAGTTCTCAAAATTAAATGATGAGACAAGTATTCTTTTGCGAAAACAAAGGCTAGATAGCTGGTCAACAGTGAAGCCAATATGCTCTCTTGTTTTTTGCTTTTTGATTTTCCTTAAGGAAAAAAATGTAATAGATATGTCACAGAGTTTAAAATGTATCTCCTGCTCACTCATGGTCACCATCCCGTCCAGTTCAGAGGCAGACAGTGCTATCAGTTTCTTGTCACCTAGGCACACACAGACAATACTCCCTAAAATATTCACCTCTGCTTTTTTTTCCTGTACAAATGGTAGTATAGTACCTCTTTGCACTGTTCCAGAAGAACACATCTGGTGATCATCCCATATCATAAACATAAAGCCTCCTTATTCCTGTTTTGGGGTATACTATATTTTATTTGGGTTTCCCTGATAGCTCAGTTGGTAAAGAATCCACCTGCAATACAGGAGACCCTGGGTTCGATTCCTGGGTTGGGAAGATCTGCTGGAGAAGGGATAGGTTACCCACTCCAGTATTCTTGGGCTGCCCTTGTGGCTCAAGTGGTAAAGAATCCGCCTGCAATACAGGAGACCCTGGTTCGATCCCTGGGTCGGGAAGATCCCCTGGAGAAGGGAAAGGCTACCCACTCTGATATTCTGGCCTGGAGAATTCCATGGACTGTATGTATATCCATGGGGTTGCAAAGAGTCCACTTTCACTTTCACTATATTTCATTTGGGGCTTTCCAGGTGGCGCTAGTGGTAAAGAAACCTGCTTGCCAATGCAGGAGAAGGGAAAGGCAACCCACTCCAGTATTCTTGCCTGGAGAATCCCAACGGACGGAGAAGCCTGCCGGGCTACTGTCCATAGGGTTACACAGAGTTGGACACTACTGAAGCAACTTAGCAGGCATATTTTAACTGTGCCCAATTGATTGGCATTTAAAATATTTCCAAATTTGCTTATACATCAGTGTGGCAGAGAATGGCCTTCACACACACACACACACACACACACACACACACACACACACACAAAGGGAGCAGAACATTTGTTAGGAAAAAACTGGGGAATCTTCCTTCTAAAGGGTCTAGGCAGGATTTTGAAGGATGTGCTACCCCCTTGCTGTGAAGTGCTAGGCAGACTATTGTGCAAATCATCATACCAGCTCCCATCTGTGTGTGTGAGTGCATGCTTCAGAATATTCATGAGGACGCAGGGCACTCTGCTTACAGCGCACCACTGTTGATAAAGCACTTACTTAGAAAAGGATCTACAGATAAACCAAGGATGCTGAGGAAGGGAAGAAACTGCTTTTTTTTTGCCCACTGCCAAATACCTGCAGCCTCTGAATGTGTGTCTTTCTTCCAGATAAACGCAGGTGCACAAAATTCTGTTTACACTCTCCTGGAATGAACTGCATCAGAAATGGGTTCTCTCCGTATACGTGGGGCATAAATGCAAACTTGGAAAAGGCACAAGCCTCACCCACTCTTTTTCATGCAAAAATCAATGGCCACCTCTTACAAAAATGGGAACACATTTATATTCAGCAAATCAAAGAAGTTAATGTACTTCAAGTTAATTCAAATGTAAATCTCAAAAAAATAAAAGGCTGCTCTTGTCCTTTGACTTGCACAGTAAGTTGAAATCATACAATGGTTTCCAACGGGGCCAGATGCAAGCCATCTGACCCGCCCAGTTGTTGAGACTGGTCATTTGGGGGGTGAAAGTGCGAGGAACTCCGACTTGAAGGGAGCGCCATCATGAGCTCAGATCAGAGTTGGCAGGGCTGCTGGGAGAGATGAGAGCAGATGGGAACCGCGAGGTTCTCTCACAATCGCGACTGAGTTCCTCCAGCCACATGTCCCTTCTCCTCGAGTTGTCAAGCTCCTCTTAGACAAGGTCCACACCACCCGTACTGCCGATGCTGTCGATAGGCATCCCTAATCCCCCTTCTGGTGTCCCATTGTGAGCAGAAGGGACCTCCACGTGGGTTCTGTGGTGTGCCCAGGCCTCTGCAGATTTCTCTTGACTGGGACACTCAGGAGACTCCGGGCGCCATGCTGCAGGATGCATGCTTCAGGAGTGGAAATTATGCGCAGTTGCTACCAATCCCCACCTCCAGGGTGGGAGCCTGGCCAAAGATCTTGCATGTGTAGGTGGTGGGGAGGGGGATATTTTATTTTAGCATTATCCACCATGGTGGACTTCAGAGCTCTTCCATCTGCAAAGAGCCAAAAAAATCTCTCCAGAGATGCCGTGAATACATTTCATAAATTGCCTTTCAAGGGGGCTTTCAACAAAATTCTCACCAAAATTGAAACCACTGCCCAGGATTCAACTAAACACCCCAGAATGCAGCAGATTTTTGAGTTCTTGAGAGCATCATAGTACAGAGGATAAACTGTGGAGCCAGCCTGCCTGGTATAACTCCTGACTCCTCCACTTCCTAGCAAGTGCTGGCTAAGATGGCTAAGCTCTCTTTCCCTAGTTTCTACATCTGTAAAATGGGTGCAGTATATCTGCCTTATGGAGTTATGAGGAGAACTGAGTGCTCAGAACAGTCATTCAGTACAGAATAAGCTCTCTTGAGACTTCCCTGGCAGTCCAGTGGTTGGGACTTTGCCTTCCGGTGCAGAGGGTGAAGGTTTGATCCCTGGTTGGGGGCTTGGATGCCACATGTCTCGTGGCCAAAAAAGTCAGGATGTGGAAGAGAGGCAATACTGTAACAAATTCAATAAACACTTTAAAAAAATGGTCCACATTAAAAAAGAATCTTTAAAAAAAATGATACAAATAAACGTATATAACAGAAAGAGACTCACAGACTTAGAGAAGGAACTTATGCTTGCATGTATACACTGCTTTATTTCAAATGGATAACCAACAATGACCTACTGTGTAGCACATGAAACTCTGCTCAATGTTATGTGGTACCTGGATGGGAGGGGAGTTTGGGGGAGAATGAACACATGTATATGTATGGCTGAGTCCCTTCACTGTTCACCTGAAACTATCACATTGTTAATTGGCTATACCCCAATACAAAAGAAAAAGTTTTAAACAAATCTTTAAAAAAAGAATAAGCTCTCAATAATGTTAGACCTTATACAGAAAAATAATTTCCCTTTTCCACAAGCTTATTTTTGTGGTGCTTGTGGGATCTGTTTGCAGAGGCAGTGATTCAAGGCCCAGCCTCTGAAGAAGCTGAGAGCCTCCATGGCAACAGATGAGCCTTTTTTCTGGGTTCTGGCAGGGCCACTGATACCAAGTCACAGTGATCCAGAAAACAAGGAGTCAGGACGACGGCTGGGGTGCCTTGCTCTACCCAAACAGTACACAGGGGGCCTTGCCAAGCAGCACAGATGCCCGGATTTTTCTCACAGTTGTCGTTTTGCCTGGCAAAGAGAGCTTTTATCTTTCAAAGATACTGATGTCTTCTGCCCTGTTCTCTCAGCCCCACTGCTCTGAGGTGGGGGCTCCGGGAGAATCTGCTGGGCTGCACCCCACTTCCCAGGCTGCCTACACAGAAGCTCTCCTCAGGCCAGTCCAGACAGCCCTCTATTCAGCTCTTGCCATGAAATCACACAGAAATTCTGGCCTGGGCTGGCCACCCCTGTGGCCAGAAGTGACGCAGACTCGGTACGATCTTTGATTCTGTTGGTCACTTATTTGAGGGTTTTGTTGGAGGGGAGTGGAACCTGCAGAGTCAGAGGCACTTACAGAGATCTTCCCACTGGTTTATCATGCCCGCTTTGTCATGCACTCAACGTGACTTCATCCTCACATTGCTTGCTTGCTAAGATGCTTCAGTTGTGTCTGACTCTGTGACCTCATGGACTGTCACCCGCCAGGCTCCTCTGTCCACGGGATTCTCCAGGCAAAAATACTGGCATGGGTTGGCATGCCCTCCTCCAGGGGGTCTTCCCAACCCAGGGATCGAACCCACATCTCTTACATCTCCTGTATTGAGAGGTGAGTTCTTTACCACTAGCAGAGTCCCCCTGATTCCTGGGAGGATTCAGGCCTAAGAGACACATCTTAAGTCAGAAGAGAGACATGGGAAAGATACCAGCCTTGAGGTCCAGAGAGCCGGGTTCCCTGTTTTCCCTCTGTCACGCAGTGGCTGTGTGACCAGGCTCAGATCACGTCTCTTCTCTGATATTAGTTTTCTTATCTGAGACTCTCCATGGGAGCATGAGCCCAACCTTCAAGTTGGGACATGCGTTTAGGGTTTGACTGCCATGTGGGGTGTATCCAAAGGATACATGGATACAGTTTATCCCATGGATAAAACATGTGGAGGCCAACCTTTGAAGGGTCAGTGGTCACAGATGTTGTCCAAGGGTTGGAATCTGTGTGTGTGTGTGTGTGTGTGTGTGTGTGTGTGTATGTTGGGGGAGGGGGTGAGGTGTTGTGTTGTAAAGCCTCTATGTGTGTGAGAGAAAAGGGGGAAAGTGTACATGTCAAAGACTCAGGGAGAGACACTGTGGATGTCACTTCTGTGTGTGAGGGAAGGAAGGTGGAGAGAGAAGAGGGCGGGGAAAGAGGTGGAGGGACTGTAAAGAATTCAGGAGCATATTGTGAGTGCGTGTGAGGAAAAGGGAATGGGGAGAGACAGAGAACAAGGAAGAGAGATGTGTGTGCGTGTGTGTGTGTGTGTGTGTGTGTGTGTGTGTGTGTGGCAACTTAATCAGTGGCTGGACTGTACACACAGCTCCTGCCTACACAGTTCTCAGAAACCTCCCCAAGCTCCCCAGAGAAGCTCTGTCAGGGTCTTTGGGGAATTCTCTTCTCCAACTGGCTCCAGAGCAAGGCTGGATTCTCTCAGTCCAAGGACAGAGGAGCAGGAGGCCCCCCAGGGTCCTGCTCCTCTCATCAGGGCCTGATTTCTGGGTCTGGTACCTGAAAGTCTGGCTCTGCGCTGGAGGAAACAATCCCCACTGGGTGCTGGGGTGCCTCAGAGCAGCACAGCCTGTGCAGGCAGCAGCTAGAAGCTGGCTCACCTTCTCCGCACAGAGAATGAGGATGCCAGGCCCTGCTTCCAGCTCCAGGCCTGGCGATGTCATCCCAGAAGGGATGTGAGGAAGGAGGAGTCAGGCTCTATCCTTGTGAGGACTACTCCAGTTTGGAGGAGGTGCGAGGTCCGTTTGGGAAATCGTGAAAAGAGCCCGTAGTGGAAATCTTCCTTTCAGAGTCTGGCATCCATTCATCCTCTTCCTGATAAAACAGTACCCCAAATATGTGGGGAACTGCCTCTCCCTACTCCTTTTCATAGAGTTGACCTTGGCCCCAGGCCTGGGTCTGGCTTGAATCAGGCATCTTCCCCCCACTCCCAGCCACAGTGATTAGATCAGGGAGGGACAGGTGAACACACAGGTCCCTGCGAGCCATGCCTAGGACTTTGTTCAACACTTGCAAGAGGGGTGGTTTCTAAGGATGTGTGATTGAGAGACAAGAAGGGTTAGAGTTCCGGCTGTCATCTTGCGATTGTGACAAGTGTGAAACTGTAGCCCACCAGCAGAAAGCAATGGAAAGGAAAAAGACAGTCCTGAAGGTACAGTTTAAACTCTGGATCCAGCAGTACCTGAAGCCACATTACCCTTGAGCATCTCTGATTACATAGCAGATACATTCCCTTTTCTTGAAGCCAAGTTGGGTTGGGTTTTCTACCACTGGTGACCCGTGGCTGACACAGAGGGGAATGGGATTCCCAGCCCCCTACTGAGAATCCACAGTGTACTGGGCAGGTACAGTGACTGGTACACAAGCCTCCTGCCCATGGGGGTGCTCAGTCACCTGGGAAGGCAGACGTCTGAACAAGCCAACACCCCAGCGACACATATCCATGTCCCTCCAAGGAGAGGAGCTGATAGCCTTAATCCAGAGCAGAGATGGGAAGGCCAGTGGGGGACAGAGGAGTCAGGACATGGGGTTTTAGAGATGGAAGGACTGAGACCTGAATTCCAACACCACCTCTCCAAGTCTCCATTTATTCATCTGCAAAAAGGGGAGTCTTATCTCCTAGTTTTGTTGTAAGAATTAAGACATTGAATCAGCCACTCAAGACATATTTGTTGAGCACCTATTATGTGCCAGAAACTGTGGACAATATGGTGTGCCAGACAGAGAGGGAGCTTATATTCCAGTGGGGGAAGCATCCAAACAAGAGCCTACAGATTTCCCTAGTGGTCCAGTAGTTAAGAACCCACCTGCCAATGCAGAGAGCATGAGTTCGATCCCTGGTCCAGGAAGATCTCACATGCAGCGGAGCAACTAAGCCTGGCAGCCGCAACTGCTGAGCCTGTGAGCCTAGAGCCCGTGCTCCACAACAGGAGAAGCCACCGCAATGAGAGGCCCATGCACCGCAATGAAGCGTAGCCCCCGCTTAATACAGCCAGAGACAAAAGTGTTCAGGCAGCAATGAAGACTCAGCATAGTCAAAACAAACAAACAATACAAGAGCCTAGAATGAGTGAGCAGGACAGGGAAGGGCATGGGTGGGAGAGGAATATCAACAGACACAAACGTTTCTTGGTGACCATCTGTGGACTGTGAGGGGAGGTCTGGGAGCAGAATAGGAGGGCAGCATTCTAGGTGGAAAGAGACACCCGTTATGAAGAGAGAGGGAGGGAAGGATGTGGGAGGTGGGAGACCACGGGGCACCGACCCTGTGGGCCTCTGTGGGATGCTTAGTTTTGTCTTTATCTTAAGAGCCAAAGAAAACATGGATGGGTTGCTTCTGGATAATGAGGAGTTCAAAGCAAATTACTGCACTGGTTTTGCATTCAATTGCAATGTTGTTGGGCTTCCCAGGTGGCACTAGTGGTAAAGAACCCTCCTGCCAATGCAAGAGACATAAGAGGCGTGGGTTCGATCCCTGGGTCAAGAAGGGATGGAAGAGAGCACAGCAACCCACTCCAGTATTCTTGTCTGGAGGATCCCACGGACAGGAGCCTGGAGGGCTACAGTTCATAGGGTCACAAAAAGTCGGACACAACTGAAGTGACTGAGAACACACGCATGCAGTGCTGTTATGGCCAACTTGAGAAGACAGATTAGGAGAGAAGCAACCTGTGCTAAGCTCAGGGCATCTCACCTGCATTAAAGCAGTGTTGTGACGGCAAGGGAGGGAGCAACAGCAGTGTTATCCCCAGCCTGGGCAGGAGCTGCCAGTGAGGAATCGAAGACTTGCTTCCACTCTCCCCTGGGAGGGCCAGAGGGCACAGGCTCAGGACTCCATTCCATGGTGGGGAGTCATCACTAACTACAAAACTGATGCATCAAGGGGCCCGGACCTCCTGGGACACGAAGCCCATTAAGCAGACTAAGCTTCCTGCCAGGGTATCCTTAGATGCCCAGTTGCCTCTGGGAGCTGGAGGTGGTGTCCTCTGCTCCCAGGTAAGCAGAGTGGGACAGTGGAAAGATGCTGGGTTTCAAAATAAAATAAGCTGGGTTCCCAATCCAGGCTCAGTGCCTTGTCAATCACATGACTTTGAGCAGGTCTCTCAGCCCGTCTCCTACCCTGTGTAGACTTCTTAAAAAAAGAATATTTATCTTCATTATTTATTTGGCTATGAAATGTCAGCTGCAGCATCTGGGACCTTCGATGTTCATTTTGGCATGAGAGATCTTTAATTGCAGCATACACACTCTTAGTTAAGGCATGTAAGATCTATTTCCCTGACCAGGGATTGAACCTGAGTCCCCTGTGTTGGGAGTGTGGAGTCTAAGCCACTGGACCACCAGGGAAGTCCCTCCTACCCTGTAACCTGAGGCTAAGGCCTACCTTGGAGGCTTTCTGGGGATCTGTGAATTTAAGGCAGACAACATGCCTCCTGCTCAGGAAATGGGCCATGACTTTCACTTCTCTTCTCCAGTCCTTCTTGGGATTCTGGGTGACCAGCTTGAGCCACATGTGACAAGCCAGATCCAGGACTGCCCCAGGCACTGCTGAAAGCATCCCAGGGTAGAACATCTGAGTTGCTGTAAGGACTTACCTATGTAAGTCTCCCCCTGGGAGAGGGATCGGGAGATATGCCCACCCCAGATGGCACATGGTGAACTCCTTTCACAGCCAGCTGTGATCAAGGGGGAGATAAAAGAGAGCCCAAGAGGGGTGCAAAGCATCTGGGTGGGGAGGACACCTTTGGAGGCTTCGAGGGTATTGAACATGGACGGGTAGCAAAGGCCCCCTTTAGGGTCTCTGAATCAACAATTAGCGGCCCTCAGCATTTGCAGCAACATGGATGGACCTAGCAGTGATCATACTAAGAGAGGTGAGTCAGACGGAGAAAGATAAACATCATATGATATCACTTACATGTGGAATCTAAGAAATGATAGTATGAACTTATTTGTAAAACAGAAACAGACAGACTTAGAAAACAAACTTCTGGTTACCAAAGGGGAAGTGGGGGAGAGATGATTTAGGATTTGGAGATTAAAAGATAACGCCATGCATGCATGCTCAGTTGTGTCCGACTCTTTGTGACCCCATGGACTGTAGTCCACCAGGCTCCTCTGTCCATGGGATTCTCCAGGCAACAATGCTGGAGTGGGCTGCCATTTCCTACTCCGGGGGGTCTTCCTGACTCAGCGACTGAACTCACGTCTCCTGTATCTTCCGCATTGGCAAGTGGATTCCTTACCACTGCACCACCTAGGAAGCCCCTAAAAGTTCTATACGTGTGTGTGTGTGTGTGTGATTTTTTACTTTGAATACACACACACACACCCATGTATATAGGCTTCCCTGGTGGCTCAGTGATAAACAATCTGCCTGCCAATGCAGGAGACTCTGTTCAATCCCTGGGTCAGGAAGATCCCGTGGAGAAGGAAATGGCTACCCACTCCAGTATTCTTGCCTGGACAATCCTATGGATGGAGGAGCCTGGTGGGCTGCAGTCCATTGGGTCGCAAAAAAGTCGCACATGACTGAGTGACTAAACAACAACAAATATGTGTGTGTGTGTATATATAGGGGCTTCCCTGGTGGCTCATGTGGTAAAAAGATACACGTTACTATATATAAAACAGATAAACAGCAAGGACCTACGGTATAGCACAGGGAACTTTATTCAGTATCTTGTAATAATGTATAATGGAAAAGAATCTGAAAAACACATATGTGTATGTATAACTGAGTCACTTTGTGGTATACCTGAAACTAACACAATATTGTAAATCAGTTATAGGGGCTTCAATAAAAATAAGTAAGTAAAACAACAACTGCAACAACAGAAGAGTTAGTGGTAGTTTCAAAACTTCGAGAAAAGGAGCCCTGGCGCCCCAAGGAACCCCTCTGTGCAGTCATCCGGTGGCTGTGCCATGTCCTCAGAACAGCACAGATTAGCAGGCGGGGAGAGGGAACGTGAACAGGGCACAAGAGACTCAGCAAGAACAGAGTCCAGGTCAAGGCTTACAGAGTCTCAGATGAGCCACTGATAGCGTTGGAAATGCATTTTCCTGTGTCTCCTTGCAACGCCATCTCTTTCCAGGCAAATTCAATCCTTGGCCTGTTACCAGGGTGAGACTGGAAGGTACAGAGTTCCCTGGGCAATGTCAGCATGAAATCTTCCTTCTGGGAGGTTCTGGGAAGAGGAGAAACAATCAAGACAGAGACTTTATCTTGTCTGAATTCCCTCTCCTCTACTCAGCCCTCGATGCCACTCAGAATCCTGCAGTCTAAATTGTAGATCAAGCATGTTATTAGATGTGAGAATTAGAAGTGACAACCGAAATGCCCCTCGCCATGATGCTAATACTTATTAAACCATCCCTGTCTATTATCTCAGAGAAAATACATGCTCACTAAGAACATCCTTAGC
Source organism: Giraffa tippelskirchi (assembly GCF_054371585.1). Taxonomy (NCBI): domain Eukaryota; kingdom Metazoa; phylum Chordata; class Mammalia; order Artiodactyla; family Giraffidae; genus Giraffa; species Giraffa tippelskirchi. Next base: position 12,562,693 of record NC_137283.1, on the reverse strand, counting down.
GACTGTCTGCTAAAATACACTCCTAGTGACTTAAATCAAACACGGGGAGGCCTGGGTTGTCCTTGAATTGTCATGTGGCCATGAAAACCATAGATGCAGAGAAATACTATATTCTTTCACTCTAAAAGGGGGTTGGGGGGGCTTCCCTGGTGGTCCAGTGATTAAGAATCCACTTTCCAACACAGGGGATGTGAGTTCGATCCCTGGTGGGGGAACTAGGATCCCACATGCTGCAGGGTAACTAAGCCTGCACACTGCAAGTAGAGAAGCCTGTGTACCACAATGGGAAGCCCATACACCACAACTAGAGAAAAACCCACGTGCTCCATGAAGACCCAGCACAGTCAAAAAAAAGAAAAGTGGCTTGCACCAGAAGGAAAGGTTTTACCACAATGAAGCACCTGGATTAGGAAGCCTGAACTCTGGGGTCTCACCTTCATAGACAGACCCTCCTCTAACCTGGTCTCTCTGTTGGTGGCTGCCCCCTTCAGTGGCCCAGTTGGAGAGATCCCCTGGAGACCTGGCCAGAGGGCCTCACCAAGACCCGGATGAAGGCTCCAGAGCTGCAAAGGGGAGGTGAACACAGAGGGGACCTTTGACTGGATCAGCTTCTGTGAAGCACCATCCAGCTCTGCAGGGCAGGTGCCACGTTCACTAGCTTCCTTGGGAGCCCACTGGCTTACCTGAACTTCACAGCTGGGAAGCCATGACTGAAAGGAAAAAGAGGAGCCCTCTTTAGTGCTTCCAGAAGGCTCATCTCTTCTCCACCTGAGTGTGTGAGCATTGGCGTGGCACCTGCGTAAACCTCCAGAGACCCACCATGCTAGAATACACCTCAACACTGCACGTCCTCCACAGACATCAGACAGGAAGCCTGCATAAGGGAGGTGGGACATGGGCACTAAGCAATGGAAGGCATAGGTACCTGTGCCACATAGATGCCACCCTGTGGCCTTTCATTTCTGAAATGGCTCTGGGCAGAGAAGTGTGTACGCCGGCAGGCTTGATAGGTGATGAATTAAAAATGAATGAAGCTGGTCAGCTGAATTAGATTTTCATCTCCTAAACTTGAAAGCCTACACTGTAATACTTATAGATGACCTGCTCTCAGAGACTAGAAACCACCCTTCAGCAGATATGGTGACAGGACAAATCTGGCTGGTCTATAAGGAGAACGGGCTCGCTCCACCACCGTCAGCCTCATGCCCCACACAGGTACGGACTTGTCATATGCAAAGGCAGATTCCTCTTTTCCCCAACCATCTTGGGGAGTTACACTGCCCTCTGAGTTCAGGCTCATGATGCTGCCTGAACATAATCATCATCCTTCACTACACTAGCAAATTTCAGCACCAAGTACCTGGCCAGCTCCTCACTGGCCCATCCCTGGGCACTCTCAGGAAGTGTTGCAGAAGTCCTGAATCCCTGTCAACCTCTCAGGAGGGGCCCAGAAAAGGTCAGGGATTTTGTGCAAGGTTTCAAAGCTTGCCAAGCAAGACACAGTCTGATTAGAAATAAAGCTGAGTATATTGATTTTTCTTGATGAAGTTTTGAATGCAACAAGCATTCAGGGCACGTTTTTTAGCATCCAGCAACACCATATGAGGTACTTATTAATAAAGCCCCGAGAGAGAGAGAGAGAGATTGTCCCAAGGTCAAAAATAAAAGTGTGGAGAGAGCACTTTAATATTATCATCAGAAGTGCACAGTGTCGGAAGTGACTTCCCTTGACCTTGTCCCATGGAAACAGATTCACAGACTCTCACGCGCTCCTTGGACTGAAGATCTTGAATATAATTTTAGAGAGGAAAACATAAATTGAGAGAAAGTAGTTTTTAGCAAAGCAAGTGCAAATCTGCATAAAAGCTGCCAAGGTCTCTATAATACAATAAGCCCAGAAACATCCAACAAAGAGAGAAGCATTTCCTTTGGAACTAAGGTATAAAAGCTTGATGATTATGTACATTCCTAAGACTCTCATAAAAATTCTGTCTCACAACTCCTTTTAGTTTGTTTGTCTTTAGCTCATGTTAGGGTTGACTTTTTTTTTTTTTTAAGCCACAAACAAGTCTAATAACCACATCTAGCATTTTGGCATACTCCTAGTATATCGAAGGGCTTCCCTGGTGGTTCAGATGGTAAAGAACTGGCCTGCAATGCAGGAGACCTGGGTTTGATCCCTGGGTCAGGAAGATCACCTGGAGAAGGGAATGGTTACCCACTCTAGTATTCTTGCCAGAGAATCTCCAGGGCAGAGGAGCCTAGCAGGCTACAGTCCATGAGGTCGCAAAGAGTCAGGCACAACTGAGCGACTGAGTACACATGTACTAGTATAACGAGGACCAAAATTTTCCTGCTATGTGAATACACCTAGTCTCAGGCCCAGGAGCATCTCTAAGTCTTAAGAACCTTCATAGAAAGCTACTAAGCTCAAAAATGGCTTTCACTGAGCTTCCAATGAAAAAGGATGATGTTGTAACAACTTCTGCAAACAGTTTCTTCAGCTACAAAATTGGAATATTGGCTCCACATACTTCATGGATGGCTGAGAGGTTAAAACAACATAATGCAAGCGAAAAATGCTTCTTAAATTTAATAAGGTCTGGCTGCATCCTTCTTGATGACCTAGACTCTAGTTTGGGTTCAGGCATCAGGATGCTCTCAGCCACAGGATGAGCCACAGGCTGCTCTCTGGTCCCCTGACTCACACCTCAGGGCCTTTGCACTGCTTCTGGGTGCTCTCTCAGCACCAATCCCAACTCTGTATGGTTATGGTTGGGACCTTCCTGTCTTCTGTGTTAGACTCTGAGCTCCTACAGGACAGGGGCCTCTTCCTGTTGTTCTTGGAGGCACCCTTCTCCACTCCAGCCAGTGCTATGCTGGGCAGGCTTGTTCCAGCTGTGGGGAGCTGACTTGGGCACCTCTCCATCACTCAGCATTCAGTGATAATCTGGTGGTAGCTCAAAAACACATATGGTGGGGATATTTACACTATGGAAATTAACAAATGCTACAAATCAAGCTCTTTTTCTTTTTATCCCTGGAGAGCCACGTGTCAAAAACTTACCAGGATACTACTGACCCCTAGCCAGTGCTCTCACCTCATCCTTTTAACCTGACACATTCATGCTGGACAAACGCCCTCTACAACAGAACCAAAATCTAGTGTGTCATGACACTCTCTCTTTAAAAAAAAGTATGTATTTATTTGGCTGTGTTAGGTCTTAGTTGCAGCATGTAGGATCTAGTTCCCTGACCAGGGATTGAACATGGTCCCCCTGCACTGGAGACGCAGATTTTTAGCCAATGGAGCACCAGGGAAGTGCCTACACCCTCCCTTCTCGAAACATATGTACTCTCAGTTCTATGATCTACCTGCCTGGCTTGTTCCCCAGTGATGGCAGCAATAACCACTGTAATCAGAGCTAACATCTACTGGGACTTACTCTGGGCTGGCTGCTGGCAGATGTCTCTCAGTGAATCCTGTCCACGGGGCTGTGAGGCTACGAGGCTTTGGAGCCTTGTCCACGGGCAGACGGGGCCAGCATCAGAACCCAAGCCAACTTGACCACGTCCCCCGCCCCGGTCACAGCCACACTGAGTCACTTGCCCTGCTACCCTCCCGTGGGCCCTCTCCCCATGATCACGTCTCTGTGCATGTCCAGCACTAGTCACTGTGGTTCTATTTTCACCCACGTAGCAATGATATGAAGAGATCTTGTTGATTATGCTCTGTGGCCCCTTATTATGATTTTCCTAACAGCCTCCAGTTTCATCCTTGGTGAGTGGGGCTGACTCCCTGGTCCCCACCGTAGGGGATGTCAACCAGCCTGAATGTCAACCAGCCTCAGAGCCCACACTGCTACATTTTTCCTTCTGGATTGAGGCTCCCAGGGGCCACAGCTGTCCACATCGCTTCTCTGAACCTGGCCTTGAGAACATTCACTGGGGGTCCGCTACAGTGGGCATAGGGCTGCCTCGTTTATTACTCCCAGTGGTTCCCTACACCAGCAAAAGCTTGATTTGATGGATAGCAGACCAGGGAACGGAGAGCTAAGAAGGGGCCAAGCCAGAGTTTCAGTCAGGCGTGCATGATGGCATTAAAAAAAACATATTTTATTTATTTGGCTGTGTCGGGTCTTAGTTGTGGCACATGAGCCTCCACTGTGGCATGTGAGATCTTTAGTTGTGTTGTGACATGCAAACTCTTAGTTGTGGCATGTAGGATCGAGTTCCCTGACCAGGGATCGAACCTGAGCCCCCTGCATTGGGAGCGAGGAGTCTTAGCCACTGGGAAGACCAACAGGGAAGCCCTGGGGCTGGCATTCTTTCCATAACACCAGAGGTCCACTGCCATCTCCCAGCCCCTGGCCCACAGAGCAGCAGGCCCTGCCTTGGTAACCCTCTAGGCGGGCCTTGCAGCTCCTTCTCCCGTCCCAGGGTCTGGTGAGTGGGACCATACTGTGGGTTGAGCTATATCCCCTCCCCGGCTGGGGAGGGCCTGCCCAAGGCATGAAATCCCCACGGCCACATAGTTCTCGTCCCTCGAAAGGTAGCCTCCATTCAGTGAAAAGCAAGTGGTTAACTCTGCTTAAAGGTGGTCGCTAAGTTAAGGGCGGTTCAGGTGACTGTGTGTGTGTGTGTGCGCTAAGTTGCTTCAGTCATGTCCAACTCTTTGCAACCCCATGGACTATAGCCCTCCAGACTCCTCTGTCCACGGGATTCTCCAGGCAAGAATACTGGAGTGGGTTGCCATTTCCTTCTCCAATGTCATGCATTGGCAGGCAGGCTCTTTACCACCAGTGCCACCTGGGCAGCCCTGTCCAGGTAACTAGGGAAATACATTCATCTCTTCTGAGTTGTGGTGGACACCCTGGTTTGATTGGACCTTTTTAATTTTTATTTAAAAATTTTCTGACCTCCATGGTTTCCGTTGAGAAATCTGTTGTCACCTGAATTGATCTTTCCTTATAAAAAATATATTGTTTATGTCTGGCTGCTTTCAAGATTTTAAATTTTTTCTTTAGTTTTTAAGTTTGATTTTTATGTGTCCTGGTGTGGATCTGAATGTATTTGGTTTTCCAAGTCGTGTGTTTATTTTTCGGGGCTTCAAGGACATCTTCTGGCAATATTCTCAGAGAATGACCTTTTCTCCTCAAAATCAGCCAGTGAATTTATTTGGTTTTTATTTCCCTTGAGTACCACCCACAAGCCTTATCCAGCAGCTTCTAATTTTCTCCACTCATGCTTACAGAAATCCTCTACTGCAATAAAAAGTGTAGCTGGAATACTTTTATGAGTGTAATGAGAAGTGATGTCCTTGTCACAGGAGGCGCCATTCTCTGGCACACCCACCGGGACTCAGCATGGCTTCCCAGCTGAACCATCAGAGCTGGAGTCATTAGAGCCAGGGGCTGTGGACCGCAGATGGTTACAGGAAAAGAAATCAAAAGTTCTTATCACCAGAGCTTCCTAACCATGGGACAGACACCATGGTGGGCACAAATCATCCTTTCTCTAATCCTTTAGCAACGTGCTACGCCCAGTGTCACAAATTCTTGTTTTCCAGATGAGGAAAATGATGCTCAAAGATGCTAATAGCAACTGGCTAATAGCCACACAGCTGTTAAGTGCCAGAGCCAGTGTAAATGTGCCAATAAATTTTAAAAATTATTTTAGGCAGCATGGCTTGCTTACCTGTAGTAAAGGACACTGATCTGAAGTGTCACAGAGAAGGTTTACATGTGTGTACACACATAAGACCACTTAGTCAACATACAGAACATTGTATTAATAATCACTCCAGATGGCTTGCTGGGTCCCCTCCCATTCAGTAACCCCTCCTACCCCAGGGGCCATCACCATCATAGGTCAGTTTGACCGTTTCAGAACTCTACATGAATGGAATCGTACAGTACGTGCCACCTGTATCTGTCTTCTATCTTCTTTGGCTCAACATCACATGGTGTTCATTCATGGTATTGCATGTATCAGTAGTTTCTTCTTTTTCATTGCTGTATAGTATTTTATTATAAGACTACATCACAATTTTTATATTCATTCTCTGCTGCTAGACTTTGGGGTGGTTTCTAGTTTGGAGGCATTACAAAGAAAGCTGCTGTGAGTATCTTTGTGCGTGAGGTTTCTGGACATACACACTCTCACAAAGTCACTGGAGACACACCCCTTGCCCCAATTCCATCGTGTAGCAGGAAGTTGCAGTTTTGTTCTATTTTGTTTGTTCACTTTTGCTATAGAAATTATGCTTCCCTTATTTTTAGCCATAGGTGATTTAGGAGGGAAGAATCTTACTGACTTAAATAGGAAGGGGTCTGAGTAAATTTGTAAAGTTCTCTCCAAGCAGTTTTTAATTCCTTCCCGTTGAAACCTTGGCAGTGAGGTGAGAGGGGATCAGTTTTACCCCTTCAGGAAACACATACACCCTCATACCTCCGCACACTTTTTGTCATTTCACACTCTGTGTTGCTCTACACATTCAAATTCCCAACATCAACCACCAACTACCCTAATTGACCTAAATAATGCACTTCCTGCCTCAGCCATACCAGTTCTGCGTCCCCAAAGATATACTGTTTCATGACCCTTCAGTGCTTTACCCTTCCTCTCTGCCAAATTCCATCCTTCTTTCAAATATCTGCTTCAATGAAGCCTTTCCTTTTCTCTCTGGCAAGCTAACAGAATTGTAAATTGATGGGGACATAAATTCTAAATAAATAAACCTACTGTACACACACTTTATTTATATGAGAATATACAACAAATTCTGTATATTCCTGAAGGCAATTTTTAACATACAGGACACAGTTTAATACACAGGACATTTTTAAAGGGTGAGAAGCAAATTACTTCTAATTGATAATGACCTAATGACCATGACATAGGCTACCTACTGAATGGTGTAGTCTTTTCCCAAAAGTTAGGAAATAAAAGCTAAATTGATTAGAAGCAATGCAAAAATGTTAGTGCTTTATGATTGTAACTAAAAGGCACAGCTGACAAAGATTTCTTAAAGGTATTCAGTTTATTTAGAATTCGTTACACTTCCTCAGTTTACAAGGCCATTCCTAGATGTCTCTTGAAGAATCTCGTTTTAGAGGTTAAGCAAATCACCTGAAGGACACACAGTCCCAGAAAATGCAGATGTCTTGATGAGGTTTAATTCTGATGAGGCTCTGGAAGCTACCTGATTGGGGAGTTGGGGGATGCCGCCCCCAGAACAATTTGTTAGAAAAAAAATGAAATCCTCTTTTCTTAATTATCTCATATCCTCACTTCTACGGGTATAAACTATAAGCCTCTTCAGTTCTTTCCTTACCAACGAATTCCTAAATACTCCCCTGATAGGGCTGTCTTTGAATTACAGAGACCATAATATTCTCTGATGCTTTTACAGCGATTCCGACAGCAATTCACACCTCAGGCAGGATTCCTAAGAATCCTTATGACAGTACAGCTTACACAGTCCAGGGTGAAGCAGCCCATTTATATGGTAAATGCGTTGGCCCTCCCATCAGGCGATGCTGAATTAGTTTGGCGTCCTTAGGCCACTTGTTCCTGCTCTCAAACGAGAACTCAAGAAATTTAGCAGCAGTCGCTTTTGGTCTTGATTTTAAGAGCTGTTTGTAGTCCTCAGAAATGAATACAGCATCATCTTCTATATTGGTTCCTGCTAAACTTAACTGTCTTCATGCTGAATACTGCTTTGTCCAAATTTTAGGGCTTATTTTTCTAGGATCTTTCGAAGGATTTACATTTTGTAAGGTTTTTATAAAGTGAAACAGATGTTCTTCACTGTGTATCCCCCTCTTATGCTGCAGTATCAAATCCTTCTTTTCATTTCTTAAATTGATTTTCTGTGGACTGTTTCGAGGGAACTTCAAATTTTTAACCACTAGGCTTATCCTGGGCTTTCCAGGTAGCTCAATGTTAGAGAATCCATCTGCCAACGCAGGAGATGCAGGAGTAGGTGGGTAAGATAGATCCCTGGGTAGGGAAGATCCCCTAAAAGAGGAAATGGCAACCCGCTCCAGTATTCTTGTCTGAAAAATCCTATGGACAGAGGATGGGCCACAGTCCATGGGGTCGCAAAGGGTCAGACACGACCGAGTGACTGAACACGCAGGCTTATCCGAGGCCTGTGTATGCACTGTATGCATATCTGTTCTTTATAAATACAACGAACAAGATTCCCTCTTCCCTCAGGATTGGGGGGACATGGTCCTGTCAAGAATGCACACCTTGCAGTGGTTTTGGATCCTGCTCCCACCGTTACTGGAACAGTAAGATGCCTTGGTAAGCTCAGCGTCTACAACTTTAACAGGAGGTGCTATTCACCTCGCAAGACTATCAAGGGGAGAGTGCTGGCATCTAATTAATGTTCTTTTCTGGAAATCCACTCTCTGCTGCCTGCAGCCTAGATTCAGCCTTACCTTGCCCAAGCTTTCCAGTCTGCCCACTGCTCCCCCTTTGCTTTGTCCAGCCTGCCTTTGCTTCCTTGTCCTCCCCTGCCGAACTCCTACCCCGTGAAAGCCCAGCTCAGGCAACCCTTCCTTTGGGATACCTGTCCTGCTGTTGCTCTGACCACAGGCCCCCGAGGACCTCACAGCCTCCAGCAGAGCGCTGTCCACTCACGGCTGCTCCTGTAGTACTGAGATCTGTGTGACTCTTTAACTATGGCCATTAACACAGGCCTGGGCGCTTGCTGATGGGAAGAACCAGTGCCTCTGCTTATCAGAGAAATTTCAGAAAGATAAAAATTTCTGGCTAAGATTCAGCACTTTCACTGCCCTACCATGGCCTGGGTTCAATCGCTGGTCAAGGAACTTGAGATCCTGCAAGCTGCAGTCAAAAACAAAGAAAGAAAGAAAGAAAAATGCCAAAAGATCAAAATTTCAGGCTGGCATCTTCCCCATAATAACTGTCCTGCAACTTATGCAAGGAGGCTTCAGGAAGAAAAGAGAAAAGGAACATGACAAACAAAAGGCATACCAAGAACTTGTACCAAAAAATGATACGACAAACATCGAAAGGGGACATGTGAACAAACAGTTCTCCAGAAAATCAGTGACGGATGGTAGAAAGTTGATTGCTTTAGCACAGGCCTCCTGTGTGGGCTGAACCCAGTAGGCATTTATGGAGGAAATAAATGAAAAATACTTCATTTACCGTGAGATGTGTTTGTGTACATTTCCAGGAACAAGGAGATGCTCTCTTACATAACCATGTAAAGTGATTAATTTCAGGAAATTTAAAATGAACTCAATACTATTCTACCATTAGCCAAATGGTGTCAACTGTCCCAATGTCCTCTACAGCTACTTTCCCTCATCTCAAGAGTTGATCAAGGGTTAGACATGCCACTTGGTTATCATTTCCTGTTAGTCTTTAAACATTTCCTCAGTTTCTTTTCTCTTTCATGACATCAACATTTTGAAGACTTCAAGCCAGTTATTTTGCATAATACCGCGCGGTGTGCCTTTTGTATTTCCTCAAGATGAGATTTATTCTGAAATCTGGAAGGGTAGACTGTCTCTCACAGTACATGAATGGAACTTACATCCACTCCTCAATTTTTTTTTTTCCTTTAATTTTTTCAGTCTAGTCAAGAGCTGTGTCAATTGTACAACTTTCTCACTGAACAGCCCTGGGTAAGATGGGATTTTCCAAGTACACAGTAACTGTCTTTGACTTGCTGCATTGTAGCGTCTGGTGACATTGCAAGAGCTCCTTATTCAAAATGAACTACATGACATCGGCACACGGTGCTGCCAACACAAATAATTCCATTGCATTCAGGATCCTTTGTCACAAACATTCCACAAAGTATACATACAGAATAAATGCTCTCCATTCGAAAGAGTGAAATACTTCTTTCACTAAGAAACCACTGCATATATAATTTTTAATATAAGAAGTTACCCATGCTAATACACATGATTTTAAATGTCTCATCATATTCTGTCTAGCAGAATGTGTCCTAATTTACTTCTTCTGTTCTATTGTTGGACATGTAGATTATTAGTAATCCAGGATGTCTCATTTCTCACTGAAAATTTTTTGTATTAAAAATATTCCACTGCCTTTTTCGGTAAGGGTTTTAGAAATCACAGGGTAAAAGGACTTGAACATGCTAATGGCTATTGATATATGTTGGTAAAAGGTTATGCCCATTTTGACTTCACCAGTGATGGATGAGGGTGCCTTTGTCAACCTACCCTTGTCAACACTGAGGAGAATGCGGAAAAACAAACATTAATTTAATAAGAAAAAAAGCTACTTGAAGTATAAATGTCTATTCCTTTGCTTTCTAGTGAGGTTCAACATTTCCCCATATAATTGTTAACCTGCGAATGTCCTCATCTCATAGTGATAATTTTTTAATATCTTATCTCCTGTAGGGATATTGCAAACCCATTGGGATATCTCTAAAACATACTGTGGAGTTTATACTAAAAGGGCAGCATGCTAATTTATGAATCATGTGGATTATGTGAACATCAAACATTAAGTGATCAGACAGAAGTAAAGAAAGGGTATTCGACGGAAGGTGAAAAGAAATGAAGGCTTAAGTTGTCTCAGAAAAACCAAAGCCAATGCCACATGGGTAATAAGGACATATGTTTTGATTTCAGTTCCAACGGTAATTTTTCTCTCTCATTCTCTGAAAACAATTTCCCCAGCTGGTCTGCATTAAAGGTAATAGCGCAAAACAACAAAAATCAGAGAGAGCATTTTTTATAATGAAGCAAAGAACTAAGAGGCCAGTTTGTTTCCAAGGAAAGTAGGAATGAGATTCCTGAATCAATTCAACACGAAATGATAATGGCTGTCCTGTGCTTCTAGGCTCACTCAGAAAGTTTGGTTTCCCTGCAGAGGATCTTATATGCAACCACTATATGTCCTTATTTATAATGTTTGACTGCATCTCTGCAATAAATAGTCAAGAAGAGAAATTTATATATAATTAGAAAATGACAAAGAGAATGATTCAGTAGTATCCTTTTAGCTATATAACTTCTAAAATAAGTAATCCATCATTCATTGTTACTAATCTCCCAGAGCTAAAAATTTCAAACTAACCTACATTTTAATTTGAGTCACACCTGTAGAACCACACCATAGACAGGCCCGGGTGCTTAATACAGTCATCCACTTCTGATGCAGTCGGTTAATATTACCACACAAAGGTCTACTCTCAATTCCTAATGCCTTAACTTTCTGAGAGCAGGACTTTTTACTCTTATAATTATTCATGCCTCCATAGTATCTCAAGAATCATATGCCTATAGTAGCTGCTGGAGAAACAGCTAGAAATTAAACCAATGTACCAAAATGGGATTAATTTACACAGGAAAGAAAAGTATGTCATGGGCAGTGGGGAGTAAACTCTGGGTCTAAAAAGTGGTCTTTGCCACAGCTTCACAGAGCTGCTATCACACAATATACATACAGGTGTTCTTCACATAATTTGACATATACAGTGTTTTAAAATCCAATTGCTTGATTATGAATATGCTGAAAGAATATCCCAGTAATACCCTAAGTAAATCATTTCTAAACCAAGAGGTGAATTTCAGATTGCATGAGAGGCAGAGAAGCTGATGGTCAAAGTGGGTGCAGCACAAAGTGACCCCAAACACCATCTCCCAGCAAGACACCGGCTTTTGCCAGGTATTTAAAGTCTAAACAGTCCATTGTAAACTAACTGCTTTTGGTTCAAGAAACTGGGCAGGTTTTAAAAACTGTTATTTGAGGCGGGGATAAGATGGCGGAGGAATAGGACGGGGAGACCACTCTCTCCTCCACAAATGTATCGAAAGAACATCTAAACGCTGACCAAACTTCACAAAACTACTTCTGAAGGCTGGCTGAGGACTTCAGGCTTCCACAAAAACTGCGCATTATCTTCAAAAGAGGTAGGAGAAATTATAAAAGATAAAAAGAGAGACAAAAGAGTTAGGGACGGAGACCCGTCCTGGGGAGGGAGTCGTAAAAGAGGAGGAATTTCCAAGCACCAGGAAACCCTCTCACCGGCGGGTGTGGGGGAGGATTTTTTATCTCGGAGGGCAACGTAACTGGGAGGAAAAAATAAATAAAATCCACAGATTACGTGCCTAAAGCAACTCCCAGCAAAGAACCCCAGACGCTCGCATCATCCGCCACCAGCAAGTGGGGGCTGAACGGAGAGGAGCGGGCGGCATTGCCTAGGGTAAGGACCGGGCCGAGTGCCCCGAGGGCAATCTGAGGGAGCTAACGTGAGATAGTAACCTAAACTGTGGGACAGCAAGAGAGAAAGAACTATCCCGCGAAAAGCCCAACTCTAAGGCACTGCCGGCCCGCTCACAGAACAAAGGACTGAGCGATACCAGAGGAGAGCTAGCCGGCTGCGGACCGCCCCATCCCCCGCTGGACACAGCGGGCAGGCGGGGCCCGCCAGAGCCGGAAAGGGGCAAACTCGGCTCCAGAGAGGGCACCCCCTACCAAACTGCAAACAGGCTCCCAGTTTCTAAGCAAAGACTGCCTGAGATCCCGGAGGGTCGACAGCCGCCGGGAGGGTCGCAGCCAGAGACCAGCTCCCCAGAACCGACACAAAGCACACCGGAGCCGGGCGCGCCCGTAAACCGAGGCGGGGACCAGGGAGGTGATAAGCCGCACCGCCCCAACAGGGGAGAGCGCCCTCGCCAAACTCCTGGCCGCCTGGGCAGCTCCGACCGGGAACGGCACAAGCCGCGGGCGAAACCGAGTCTGCGCCTTTGTGGAGTAACCGGGAGCCTGAACCTGAGCGGCTTAGACCTGGGAAGTGCACGCAGCTCAGGGCCCGCTCCCCGGCTGAGTAACCTGAAGCCTGAGCAGGGTAGACGGCGAAAGCACACACGCCGTGAGCGGGGGCGAACCCAGTGCGGCCGAGACACTGCGAGCTTACCACACGCACGCCAGAATTGCAGTGTTCCTTCCTCCCCACAGCACGATTGAACAAGCGAACCTAAAGAGATCACCTCCACCGCTTTGTTGCAGGGCGGAAATTAGATACTGAAGAGATCTCCAAACAGAAGCCAAATAAACAGAGGGAAGCGCTTTGGAAGGGACAGGCCAACAGATTAAGATCCCTGTAGTTAATACCGACTGCATTGAAAAGGACCTATAGATCTTGAAAAGTATAAGCAGGAATAAGGATCTATCTAAAACTGAGCAGATCCCACACTGCTCACAACAGCTCCAGAGAAAGTCCGGGATATATATATTTTTTACTATTTTTTTTTTTTAATTAAAAAAAAAATTTTTTTTTCTCTTCTTTCCTTTTTCTTCAAGTCCTCTATTACACCTTTAACTTTCATTTTCATAACCCACTATTAACTTGCAAAAAAAAAAAAACCCTATTTTTGAAGCAAACTACATACATATATCTTATACCTTTTGTGTTTTCTTTTTTTAATGTTTTTTTCCTGTTCTACATTTTTTTACTGTTTCTTTTTTTACTGTTTTACTGTTTTTTTTTCTTTTTACACTGTTTCCTTTTTTCTTTTTTTTTTTTTTAGATTGTAAGTTTTATAAGAGTCTAACCTCTACTCTAGATTTTTAATCTTTGTTTTACATATTTGATATCAACTTTGTACATTTAAGAACCCAATCTTTAGGACCCACTTTTACTCAGGAGTGTGATCACTGGCCTGATCACTCTCTCCCCCTATTGATGCTCTTTCTTCTCCCCCAGGGAACCTCTATCTCCCACCCTCCTCCTTCTCTTCTCAACCCAATTCTGTGAATCTCTGAGGGTGTTCTGGGTACCGGAGAACACTTCAGGAACAGGATACTGCCCAGATCTCTCTCTCCCCTCTTAATTCCTCCCTTTCTACTCATGCTCACCTCTGTTACCTTCCTCCCCCCTCTCTATGTATCTCTGTGAATCACTCTGAGGGTTCCAAACTGTGGAAAGCACAGAGGGAAGTGCTTACTGGCTAGATTGCTCTCTCCACATTTGAATTCCCCTCTTCCCCTCCTGGTCACCTCAACCCACCCCCCCCACCTCATCTCTCCATGTAACTCAGTGAACCTTTCTGGGTATCCCTCACTGTGGAGAATCTTTTCACCATTAACCTAAAAGTTTTATTATTGAGGCTGTATGGAAGGAGAAGTCTTGAGGCTACTGCAAGAATAAGACTGAAAGCCAGGGGAAACATTAATTAATAAGAGACCATCCAATAGCCTCCATAAATTCACTGAAACCAAGCTCCACCCAAGAGACAATAAGTTCCAGAGCAAGACATACCATGCAAATTCTCCAGCAACGCAGGAACATAGACCTGAGCATCAATATACAGGCTGCCCAGAGGCACACCAAATCCATAGACATCTCAAAAATTAATACTGGTCACTCCATTACACTCTAGAGAGCAGAAATCCAGCTCCACCCACCAGAACACCGACACAAGCTCCCCCAACCAGGAAGCCTTGACAAGCCACCTGTCCAACCCCAACCGCAGTGAGGAACCTCCACAACAAAGAGGAACTTCATACTACCAGAATACAGAAGGGCCACGCCTAACACAGCAATCTAAACAAGATGAAAAGACAGAGAAATACTCAGCAAGTAAAGGACAATGAGAAATGCCCACAAAGCCAAACAAAAGAGGAGGAGATAGGGAATCTATCTGAAAAAGAATTTAGAATAAGGATAATAAAAATGATCCAAAATCTTGAAAGCAAAATGGAGTTACAGATAAATAGCCTGGAGACAAAGATTGAGAAGATGCAAGAAATGTTTATCAAGGACTTAGAAGAAATAAAAAGGAATCAATATAGAATGAATAATGAAATAAAGGAGATAAAAGACACTCTGGAGGGAACCAACAGTAGAATAACGGAGGCAGAAGATAGGATAAGTGAGGTAGAAGATAGAATGATGGAAATAAACGAAGCAGAGAGGAAAAAAGAAAAAAGAATCAAAAGAAATGAGGAAAACCTCCGGGACCTCTGGGACAATATGAAACGCCCCAACATTCGAATCATAGGAGTCCCAGAAGAAGAAGATAAAAGGAAAGGCCATGAAAAAATACTCGAGGAGATAATAGTTGAGAATTTCCCTAAATTGAGGAAAGAAATAGTCACAGAAGTCCAAGAAACCCAGAGAGTTCCAAACAGGATAAACCCAAGGCGAAACACCCCAAGACACATATTAATCAAATTAACAAAGATCAAACACAAAGAACAAATATTAAAAGCAGCAAGGGAAAAACAACAAATAACACACAAGGGGATCCCCATAAGGATAACAGCTGATCTTTCAATAGAAACCCTTCAGGCTAGAAGGGAATGGCAGGACATACTTAAAGTAATGAAAGAGAATAATCTACAACCCAGATTACTGTACCCAGCAAGGATTTCATTCAGATATGAAGGAGAATTCAAAAGCTTTACAGACAAGCAAGAGCTGAGGGAATTCAGCACCACCAAACCAGCTCTCCAGCAAATGCTAAAGGATCTTCTCTAAACAGGAAACACAGAAAGGATGTTTCAACACGAACTCAAAACAACAAAGTAAATGGCAACGGGATCATACTTATCAATAATTACCTTAAATGTAAATGGGTTGAATGCCCCAACCAAAAGACAAAGGGTTGCTGAATGGATACAAAAACAAGACCCCTATATATGCTGTCTACAAGAGACCCACCTCAAAACTAGAGACACACACAGGCTGAAAGTGAAAGGATGGAAAAACATATTCCATGCAAACGGAGACCAAAAGAAAGCAGGAGTCGCAATACTCATTTCAGATAAAATAGACTTTAAAATAAAGGATGTGAAAAGGGACAAAGAAGGACACTACATAAAGATCAAAGGATCAATTCAAGAAGAAGACGTAACAATCATAAATATATATGCACCCAACATAGGAGCACCACAATATATAAGGCAAATACTAACAAGTATGAAAGGGGAAATTAACAATAACACAATAATAGTGGGAGACTTTAATACTCCACTCACGCATATGGATAGATCAACTAAACAGAAAATTAACAAGGAAACACAAACTTTAAATGATACAATAGACAAATTAGATTTAATTGATATTTACAGGAGTTTCCACCCCAAAACAATCAATTTTACCTTTTTCTCAAGTGCACATGGAACTTTCTCCAGGATAGATCACATCCTGGGCCATAAATCTAGCCTTGGTAAAATCAAAAAAATTGAAATCATCCCAGCCATCTTCTCTGACCACAATGCAGTAAGATTAGACCTCAATTACAGGAAAAAAACTATTAAAAATTCCAACATATGGAGGCTAAACAACACGCTTCTGAATAACCAACAAATCACAGAAGAAATCAAAAAAGAAATAAAATTATGCATGGAAACGAATGAAAATGAAAACACAACAACCCAAAACCTATGGGACACTGTAAAAGCAATACTAAGGGGAAGGTTCATAGCAATACAGGCGTACCTCAAGAAACAAGAAAAAAATCAAATAAATCAACTAACTCTACACCTAAAGCAACTAGAGAAGGAAGAAATGAAAAACCCCAGGGTCAGTAGAAGGAAAGAAATCTTAAAAATTAGGGCAGAAATAAATGCAAAAGAAACAAAAGAGACCATAGCAAAAATCAACAAAACTAAAAGCTGGTTTTTCGAGAAGATAAACAAAATTGATAAGCCATTAGCCAGACTCATCAAGAAACAAAGGGAGAAGAATCAGATCAACAAAATTAGAAATGAAAATGGAGAGATCACAACAGACTCCACAGAAATACAAAGGATCATAAGAGACTACTACCAACAGCTATATGCCAATAAAATGGACAACTTGGAAGAAATGGACAAATTCTTAGAAAAGTATAACTTTCCAAAACTGAACCATGAAGAAATAGAAGATCTTAACAGACCCATCACAAGCACGGAAATCGAAACTGTAATCAGAAATCTTCCAGCAAACAAAAGCCCAGGACCAGACGGCTTCACAGCGGAATTCTACCAAAAATTTAGAGAAGAGCTAACACCTATCCTACTCAAACTCTTCCAGAAAATTGCAGAAGATGGTAAACTTCCAAACTCATTCTATGAGGCCACCATCACCCTAATTCCAAAACCAGACAAAGATGTCACAAAAAAGGAAAACTACAGGCCAATATCACTGATGAACATAGATGCAAAAATCCTTAATAAAATTCTAGCAAACAGAATCCAACATCATATTAAAAAGATCATACATCATGACCAAGTGGGCTTTATCCCAGGAATGCAAGGTTTTTTTAACATCCGCAAATCAATCAATGTAATACACCACATTAACAAATTGAAAGAAAAAAACCATATGGTTATCTCAATAGATGCAGAAAAAGCCTTTGACAAAATTCAGCATACATTTATGATTAAAACCCTCCAGAAAGCAGGAATAGAAGGAACATATCTCAACATAATAAAAGCTATATATGACAAACCCACAGCAAACATTATCCTCAATGGTGAAAAATTGAAAGCATTTCCCCTAAAGTCAGGAACAAGGCAAGGATGCCCACTTTCACCACTACTATTCAACATAGTTTTGGAAGTTTTGGCCACAGCAATCAGAGCTGAAAAAGAAATAAAAGGAATACAGATAGGAAAAGAAGAAGTAAAACTCTCACTGTTTGCAGACGACATGATTCTCTACATAGAAAACCCTAAAGACTCTACTAGAAAATTACTAGAGTTGATCAATGAATATAGTAAAGTTGCAGGATATAAAATTAACACACAGAAATCCCTTGCATTCCTATACTCCAATAATGAGAAAACAGAAAGAGAAATTAAGGAAACAATACCATTCACCATTGCATCAAAAAGAATAAAATACTTAGGAATATATCTACCTAAAGAAACAAAAGACTTATATATAGAAAACTATAAAACACTGATGAAAGAAATCAAAGAGGACACAAACAGATGGAGAAATATACCGTGTTCATGGATTGGAAGAATTAATATAGTGAAAATGAGTATACTACCCAAAGCAATCTATAGATTCAATGCAATCCCTATCAAGCTACCAATGGTATTTTTCACAGAACTAGAACAAATCATCTCACAATTTGTATGGAAATATAAGAAACCTCGAATAGCCAAAGCAATCTTGAGGAAGAAGAATGGAACTGGAGGAATCAACCTGCCTGACTTCAGGCTCTACTACAAAGCCACAGTCATCAAGACAGTATGGTACTGGCACAAAGATAGAAATATAGATCAATGGAACAAAATAGAAAGCCCAGAGATAAACCCACGCACCTATGGACACCTTATCTTCGACAAAGGAGGCAAGAATATTCAATGGAGAAAAGACAATCTCTTTAACAAGTGGTGCTGGGAAAACTGGTCAACCACTTGTAAAAGAATGAAACTAGAACATTTCCTAACACCGTACACAAAAATAAACTCAAAATGGATTAAAGATCTAAATGTAAGACCAGAAACAATAAAACTCCTAGAGGAAAACATAGGCAAAACACTCTCCGACATAAATCACAGCAGGATCCTCCATGACCCACCTCCTAGAATATTGGAAATAAAAGCAAAAATAAACAAATGGGACCTAATTAAAATTAAAAGCTTTTGCACAACAAAGGAAACTATAAACAAGGTGAAAAGACAGCCTTCAGAATGGGAGAAAATAATAGCAAATGAAGCAACAGACAAACAATTAATATCAAAAATATACAAGCAACTTCTGCAGCTGAATTCCCGAAAAATAAACGACCCAATCAAAAAATGGGCCAAAGAACTAAACAGACATTTCTCCAAAGAAGACATACAGATGGCTAACAAACACATGAAAAGATGCTCAACATCACTCATTATTAGAGAAATGCAAATCAAAACCACAATGAGGTATCATTTCACACCAGTCAGAATGGCTGCTATCCAAAAGTCTACAAGCAATAAATGCTGGAGAGGGTGTGGAGAAAAGGGAACCCTCTTACACTGTTGGTGGGAATGCAAACTAGTACAGCCACTATGGAGAACAGTGTGGAGATTCCTTAAAAAACTGGGAATAGAACTGCCATATGACCCAGCAATCCCACTGCTGGGCATATACACCGAGGAAACCAGAATTGAAAGAGACGCGTGTACCCCAATGTTCATCGCAGCACTGTTTACAATAGCCAGGACATGGAAGCAACCTAGATGTCCATCAGCAGACGAATGGATAAGGAAGCTGTGGTACATATACACAATGGAATATTACTCAGCCATTAAAAAAAATACATTTGAATCGGTTCTACTGAGATGGATGAAACTGGAGCCCATTATACAGAGTGAAGTAAGCCAGAAAGAAAAACAACAATACAGTATACTAATGCATATATATGGAATTTGAAAGATGGTAACGATAACCCTATATGCGAGACAGAATAAGAGACACAGATGCATGGAACAATTTTATGGACTCTGAGGGAGAAGGTGAGGGTGGGACGTTCTGGGAGAATAACATTGAAACATGTATATTATCATATGTGAAACAGAACACCATTCCATGTTCGATGCATGAGACAAGGGCTCAGGGCCAGGGCAATGGGATGATCCAGAAGGATGGGATGGGGAGGGAGGTGGGTGGGGGGTCCAGGAGGGGGACACATGTAAACCCATGGCTGATTCATGTCAATGTATGGCAAAAACTATTGCAATGTTGTGAAGTGATTGGCCCCCAACTAAAATAAATAAATTTATAAAAAAAAATTAAAAAAAAAAAAAAAAAAGATCTGATGCAAGTCTCTCTCAACTTCCTTAAGTTACAAATTCAACATGTGTTGAAGCTGAAGCTCCAATACTTTGGCCACCTGATGCGAAGAGCTGACTCATTTGAAAAGACCCTGATGCTGGGAAAGATTGAGGGCAGGAGGAGAAGGGGAGGACAGAGGATGAGATGGTTGGATGGCATCACCGACTCAATGGACATGGGTTTGCGTAGACTCCGACAGTTGGTGATGGATAGGGAGGCCTGGCATGCTGTGGTTTATGGGGTCGCAAAGAGTTGGACACGACTGAGAGACTGAACTGAACTGAAAATGATACCCACAAAGCTGTTTTGATGACTAAATAAGATAATATGTATGGAAGTAGTTTGTAAGTAAATTCCTATCCAAATGTAAATTATTATGATTCTACAAGTAGAACTTTTAAACTGTAATAAAGTACTGATTATGATAAAAGCGTATCTAAATAATAAAGAGAGAAACAAAAGGGAAAAAAAAAAAAACAACTGTTATTTACCTGAAATTTTTCACATTTGATTCAAGTCAAAATATTCTTAAACATTTCCTAAATGTTTCCCATGATGAATTTGGCAGTGCATCCGGTATCAGGTTGAGGGGTTATACAGCTTGTTACTGCTGATACAAAAATAAACTCTTCTAGGGCAACCTTCAAAATGTAAAAGACTGTCAGCCCACAGGCCGTATATACCTGAGGCACTCTGACTTCTCTATCAAATTGAGCCTTAGAAAAATTTCAAGAAGCAAAACCTGCGCCATGGATCTTGGACTTCTTTCCTGGACTGGTTCCAATGATGGACTTGAATAATATGGAAAAATAGGAAATGAGCTCAACTTTTCCATCTTTTTTGATTTTGGACAATATTAACCCCAAGACTCCTGGAGATATCCCTACAAGACATCAACACAAGATTAACCCAGCAAAATACCCAACTTCTCCCTAACATCATTTTCCTTCCTGCTATAATTAAACAAGTTTGGGTGTGTTCTATCTGCATCAGACACACCAAATGTAGAAAACTCCTCAGTAACCCTCCCCTTTCTTAAAAAATAATGCTGACCAATCAACCACTAGTGGCCCCACTCAGTTGGAGGAAGATGGTGCCACCGGTGAGCTGAGACCCTGAGGGTGCACTCGGCCACTCACCTTGCCTGCTGGCACACACAGCAGATCCACACCTTCTCGTGCTTCTGGTAGGAGCAGCAACTCTTGCAGACGTTGAACTTACAGTCCCCACACCGGCGCTTGGTGTTGACCAGGAAGGTGAAGGGCGAGCAGCAGCGCATACAGCAGTGCTCCACGAACTTCTGGTGCTTGGAGAGGATGCTGCACTTGCTGCCTTCCTCATCCAGCTTCTGCTTCATCTCGCTGGGAGCCCGAGGGTGGTCGGGGAAGAGGGTGAGGAGAAGAGAAACAGCACATCAGCTCAGGGGGCTCCCTCCCTAAAGCGCCCCACCCTGGCCCCCCTGTCTGCCAAGCTACTGCACAGGATCTTCCTGTAAAACAACACAACTCAGGAAGTCCAATGGCTTGACATACTATCCAGAGAGGAACCCTAATGGTGGATTAATTGTGTGTTCTTCTATATGTCATATTTTCTATAAGAAAGCACAAAACCTTACGACTTATATTTCAGACACCAGATTGAAATATAAATTATTATAAAACTAAGCACATTAAAAAAGAACCTTTAGCTTAATTAATGCCGTTTTAAAGGAGCAGAAGATCATTTATGTTAAAACATTAATTCTCACAACAGCTCTGCTGGGAATATGATAAATGCAATCCTGGCCCTCAATATCCCTGGAAACAAGCACCGAGGATTTTAAAAGCTTTCAAATCAATGTAAGTCAATAAAGATTCTCTGAGTGATGGGCTAATCCTAAACACTGGTGACTTGAGAGGTGGATAAAAGTTAACTCCCTTTCCCCAAAGAGCTCATGGGTATTCTGGGCACACAACTGGTCATATTAATGCAAAACTGCATGCACTGTTTTCTCTATACTCTGAGAAGCAAAAGAGAAACCCTGAGAGATAAGGAATCCCCCAAACACACTGAGATACCCAGGATAAAACTGACCAGAAGTAACCAAGTTATTCTGACTTGACAAGTTTTGAATTTGTTTTTTTCTGCTCAAAGATGGACACCCACCAGCAGAAACAGAAAATAATTATATTTTTCAATATCCATTTTGTGATTATACAGTTCATCCCAGATGAATCTATGATGTACGTGCGTCATGCTAAGTCACTTCAGTCATGTCCGACTGTTTTGCAACCCCACAGACTATAGCCCGTCAGGCTCCTCTGTCTATGGGATTCTCCAGGCAAGAATACTGGAGTGGATTGCCATTTCCTCCTCCAGGGATATTCCTGGCCGAGGGATCAAACCCATGTCTCTTACATCTCCTGCATTGGCAGGCAGGTTCTCTATTACTAGCACCTCCTGAAATATGATGTGATGTATGTAGCAAATATTTTCCTTCATTTTGAAATTGTTTTTTCAACTTTTCATATGGTGTGTCTCATCATTTAGAAGTGTTTAATTTTTCTGTAGTTAAATCTGTCAGTCTTTTCTTCTATGGCTTCTAAATTTTACATCTTGCTTATTACTTCTCCCACCCTCTACCAACCACTTATCTACTTTATATTTCTACAAATTTGCCTATTCTTGCTATTTAACATAAATGGAATCATACCATATGTGTTCAAAGTTCATCCATGTTATAGTGCATATCAGAATTTCATTCCTTTTTTACTGCCAAGTAATATTCTATTTACAGATATACCATATTTTACTTATCTATTCATCAACTAATAGACATTGGGGTTATTTCTACTTTTTGGCTATTTTGAATAAGGCTGCTATCAGCATTCATGGGCAAGGTTTTGTGTGGATGTATATTTTCAACCCCAGGAGTAGAATTACTGGGTCAAATGCTAATGTTAAATGATTTAAACTTTACAGAAACTACCAGACAGTTTGGTAGTGTGGCTACTCCTTCCTACTTCCTACTGGCGACCCATGAATGTTCTGATTTTTCTGCATCCTCATCAACACTTGTTACTGTCTGCCTTTTTTATGACAGCCATCCTTGGAGGTTGAAGTGGTATGTGATTGTGCTTCTGATGTGTATTTCCCCAGTGAGGAATAATATTAAGCATCTTTTCATGTACTTACATATTCTTTGGAGAAAAGTCTATTCAAATCTTTCACCCATTTTAAAATTAAAATATTTGTCTTTTTCATTGTTGTGTTATAAGAGTTCTTTATATATCCTGGATACAAGTCCCTTATCAGATATATGATTTGCAAGTATTTTCCCTTTATTATATTAAACCGTAGATTTCATTAGGATTTTCAGGTATTTCTAGTACAAAGAAGGGCTGTGCTAGCTCATCGCAGCCTGCTACTAGAATTGGAAATCTATGTATGGTTTTATAATCTAATTTTTCACTTAACAACAAAACACCGTAAACATCTTTCCATGAAAATTCAAAGAGTATTTACAGCTTTCAGGTGCCTTGGGCCAGCTTACACAGATGCCAATACATGCTTACAGGCTTACTACTCTGCATTGCAGTGTCCAATACTCATTTGTAGCTTGAGCACTGGAAGGGGAGAGAGACTATATCAGGCCTGCTGATAATTCTACAGGGTAAAATATTACATATGTATACTTGTCTGAATAGGGGCTTCCCAGGTGGCTCAGTGGTAAAGAATTCTCCTGCCAGTGCAGGAGATGCAGGAGACCTCGGTTCAAGCCCTGAGTTGGAAAGATCCCCTGGAGGAGGGTATGGCAACCCAGTCCAACAGTCTTGCCTGGAAAATCCCAAGGACAGTGGAACCTGGTGGGCTACAGTCCATGGGGTCATAAAAGAGTCGGACGCAAATGAAGCGACTTAGCATGCATAGTTGGCTGAATAAAATATTTACAGGGAAACAGGACAGAAGGTTTTTCCTTAAGGCATGATGATGTTGTTATCCAGTCCCTCAGATTTAAAACAGAAGATGAGCTAAGTTATCAACACTCTGACCTCTGTAAACAATATAAGAACAGCCTCAGCAACTGACTTTCTTCTATTGACATTTCAAAGACACTAAATTAAATGGGATAAAACATCCAGGAAACAAACTCTTTGGAGATCAAATAAAAAGAAAAAACTCTGTGAACTCAATGCACAAGATCACTTGAGCTTTATGAGTTTTGTTTCCTGATATACAAAATGCCAATGGCATTTTAAAAAATCACTGAGAGTCTAATAATAAAATTTACTAACTCCTCCAAAGTTTGTCCTAAGCAAATCGAGGATTTTTAATCACAGACTTGGAGGAGGAAATAAGAATGACCTTCTTCTGGATCATCTCTCCCTTTTCAGATTCTACTACCCTATAGGACCTCCTGGCAGAAGTCCTTAGAGAGGATTGTGTAGGATAACCTATAGTGACTGACTGCAGGATCAACCAAGACTCACACAAGACCAGATACCTGCACCGAAATGCCGTGGGAGGGACCAGGCCCGCAAATGGTCAGTCACGTGGGAAAGAGTGATGGGTTTCGTCACAGGCGAGGGTGCATAGCTGAGCTCAGTTACTACCAAAGACCCTTCCAACCTTTCTGAGTCGCTGCCTTCTGAGTGGCATTCGTAATTCCTACTTCACGGAGTTGCTGGATATTTTAAGTGAGCAAAGCAGCAATAAGCAAATAGTGCTTATTCATTTGGATTAGCAAGAAACCCAGTAGTCTCAGTGCACATAACATTTGATCACCCTTGTTTCTATGTGAAGAAGGCTTTGTGATAGTATCTGGGCAGGAAGGCTCAATATGTGTTTGTTGCTTGAGCACTGAGTGGGGGTATGAAGTAGTATCTTAACTGTGGTTTCGGTTTTTTGTTTTACTTTTTAGCGTGTGAGATCTTAGTTCCCCAACTAGGAATCAAACCCGCACCCCCTGCAATGAAAATGTGGAGTCTTAATCACAGGACTGCCAGGGAAGACCCTAGCCTCTTCTTGATACATCACTCTGCAATGGATATATGAACAGCTATCAACATTTCACGGTTTCTGGGTCCACTGTCATGCCAATTCTGATTCTCACCACATTCTGAGACTGCATGCAGGCTCAGTGGGGCTAGAGTGTCATAACTTAGCAGCATCCACTGTGGGCATAGCAGGGAGAAGTGATGGCATATATGTCACTTGTTCGCTATCAGAAAGACAGTAATTCTAGCCCATAACTACAAGTTTCCATGTTATAGGCACTGTTATCTAGATTGCCAACTATTCACTCAATGCACACTCACTGAGTAGCTATAATACTATTCTAGCGTGTGTGCATGCCAAGTCGCTTCAGTTGTTTCTGACTCTTTGTGACCCTGTGGACTGTAGCCCGCCAGGCTCCTCTGTCCATGGGATTCTCCAGGTGAGAATACTGGAGTGGGTTGCCATGCCCTTATCCACGGGATCTTCCCTACCCAGGGATTGGACCTGCATCTCCTGTGACTCCTATGTTGCAGGCAGATTCTTTATGGCGCAGCCACCGGGGAAGCCCATAATACAATTCTAGGCACTAGGGATAAAAAGACATAGGTCCCTCCCTTTCATGAAACATGTATTAAAGTAGGGATTCAAATGATTAAAAACTAAAGAAAATATACAACAATTATAAGTTGTAAGACATTCAATAACAGAATAGGCAGGACACAGACTGAGGATGACATGGCAACCTACTACAGAAGTCCTCTCTGGGGAGGTGACATTTTAGTTGAGGCTACAGGTTGAGAAGGGGCTAATCCAAGAGAAAAGAAAAACAGCAGAGGAAAAGAGCTTATGTTGGAGAAAGGGGAGGG
This sequence comes from Giraffa tippelskirchi, assembly GCF_054371585.1. Taxonomy (NCBI): domain Eukaryota; kingdom Metazoa; phylum Chordata; class Mammalia; order Artiodactyla; family Giraffidae; genus Giraffa; species Giraffa tippelskirchi. The sequence continues at coordinate 12,537,070 of NC_137283.1, read as the reverse complement.
AAGATAAGACACAGGCCCTGGAAAGGCCGTGCAGTGGGAGGTTAATGAGGCTGGTGAGCAGAACAGGGCAGGATCCACTCTTTATTGTAATGGCCCCTGCTGTTACATTAAGGTGGACTTCTCGACAGCCATGCGAGGAAGCCTGGAGGGCAGTGCGGTCGTCTCGGTAGATGGGTGAGGTCTGGACCAGGACAGGAGACAGAGAGGGTTGGACAAATGCACGGCACACCTGCTGAAGGATCTGATACAGAGGTGGAGGGAAAGAATGGACCAAGAACCGGTCTCAGGTTTCCAGCTTTTGCAGCAAGTGAAGCCATTTATGGATCAAGGGGAGATGACGATGATAGAAGCATGTTTTAGTGAAAACTGTGAGGCATTTAAAGGGATTTGCCACGTGGACAACTGATAGGTGTTTGTGCATCTCAGAGGATGGATCTGGGCCAGCTGTGGAAGTTCGGGAATCGTCTTCACACACATCTCCATAAGTACGGGGATGGATGAGCCACCCTAGGGGAGACAGGGCATCAAGCGGAAAACAAGAGGGCCTAGAAACAAGCCAGGGGTACCCCAAATGTTTAAACTCAGGCTGAAACATTGACAAGCTGAAGCCGGACAGAGAGACTGAGAAAGACACCAAAGGAAGAAGATGCTTCAGAGGGGGAGTGGCTGACTGTGTCTGCCATGAGGGTAGAGGAGGGTCCACTGGATCTGGCAACATGGAGGTCAGGGGTGGCCCTGACAATAGCGGTTTCACTACGGGGGAGTGGTGTGGTGTGGAGGTAGGGCAGGGGTCTCTGTCATGGACTGCAGAGTGAACAGGAGGTGAAGCAGTGGACCAATCACTGAGTACCCCTGCCAGTAATGTCATAAAAGCTTTTAAGAGCCAGGCTCCAGAAGGTGAACCCAATTGATAGGATAATAACAGTCATGATCATTTAAAAGTATGTTTTGCTTTTAATCTGTCATGGGTAATCTCACTGTGTAATTTCAGGCAGAATCATTCTGCTGCCCCCTGATGGTGTTATCAAAATTCATTCAAGGTTAATAGAGTTCAGCGTATCGCAGTGCAGAAAATAAACACTTAAAGATTCCCTCTGGATGGTAGAGTTAATAGACACACACCAGGTACATGGTGATTACCAGCTCTGCAAGGAAGCAGACCGTTTTAAACTAGAACTTTTGATGGTCCCTTTAGCCCCATAAACCAGAGCATCACGTTTCATATAAGCATTGTCTGTAAGGAGTTGTGGGAGCCCCATCAACCTGAATTTCTGCAGGCAGCTTAGTAAACGGTGGCTGTTGGGGATGCTGAGGTGTGTTGGCTCTTCTTCTAATGGCTACAAGTTACTCAGCTCTTCTGAACCTCAATTTCTTCCTTTCTTTCTTCTTTCTCAAAGAAGGATAGCAGCAGTATCCTGAAATGTCTGTTGCAGAAGTTAATGAGAAAAATGTAACCAAGTTTTTAGGCAGCAGGTGCCTAAAAAGTAAATGTGACTCCACAGAAGTCTGGTATTATTTCAGTTCAAACCAGCTAAGCTTCTGCCCCACAACAGGTGCTTAGAAAAGGCTGCCACTTCCCCACTGGATCTTCTGGAATATTTGTTGTTTTTTGAAAAAATATTTATTTATTTGGTTGCATCTGGTTTTAGTTGCAGCACTCAGGTTCTTTCTTTTTTTAATTGCAGCATTCAGTATCTTTAGTTGTGGCATGTAGGATCTAGTTCCCTGACCAGGGATCGAACCCAGCCTCCTGCATTTGGAAGGGCAAAGTCTTAGCCACTGGACCACAGGGAAGTCCCATCTTCTGGAATATTTGACTAACGGCCATTTGTTAGCCCATACCAGGTCAGGAAACTAGATAATTTGATTCAAAGTATGGTTTAGACAAAAATTAATGTCTCCAGTCACTTTTAAAAAGAACTAGTGATTTTTAATTTTTTTTTGTCTCCCAAGGTGATGAGGGTTGGGATGGTTAAAACCTTCCTGTATCTTGACACATTTTTGCTGGTTACCATCACCATATTAAAAAAAAATAATGATATTGAAAAATGTGGGGTTACTGAAAAGAGTCATAGTTTATATTTAACATGTTTAGCCTATAATCTATGAAGGAATTTACCATCACAATTCAGAAAAAATCATTGTAAAATGAATGCACATTTATATAAACCATCTCTGTTGAATCCACTAACGTAAGTAAAAAGAATGGAAACAGACAGTAAGCTCTATGTTTCATAAAATGAGGGAATTCCCACATCGCCCCATTTTCAAAATGGACTATGGAAGACGCTTACTGACTTTCATTTGCAATCTGGAGGGAAGTTGGTGAAATCAGACACACAGCCATCCTGACCTTGAGCAGATACAGTTATTGAAAAACACACAAAGGCACCCTGGGGGCATTATAATTCTTTTCTCGAAAAGAAGAATGGCCAGGTCACCAGAGAAGCTGAGACCTTCACGCTCTGGACTCGCATCAATATCACAGTATATTAGAGTTTCATTACAAACCCAGGCTGGCTGGGAGCATGTGAAAAAGAAAAACCAAAGGGCACCTTGCTTGCAAGAGGGGTCACACCTCCATGGTGGTAGGCTTGTCAGATCAGATGGGAAATGTCTGGGAGAGACATCCCCACCTGAAGCTGCTTACTGCCCCAGCTCACTCACACTCCAGGATCGTCCCCTCACCTCCAAACAGCCCCAGCTGTGTCTGCCTTCCTAAACCTCATGATGGCTTGTGGCGGGACCCTCCTGGGTTTTCACAGAGCCAGTTTTTCACTCATTACCTTCACAACTCAGAAAAGTAGGGAGGGCAATCATCCTTTCCACCCCCTCGAATCAGCCATAGTGCGTGAAACAGAAGAGACCCTATCCCCAGGAAGAATGGAGGTGCAGGGGCTGAGAATCAGGGAGGCTGAGAGAGAATGTTCTAGATATTAATACAAAATAAATAATAGGACATAAAGCAAGCTTTCCTTTCCACCAAACTTGCCTCTTTATTGGCTTTAGAGCCACCTGGGCCCACTTTCGCTAACAGAGTTGGGCTCCCAACGTGAGGCTACGCTCTCGTGATATCTGAGATCTCGTGATATCTCCACTAAGGAGTTTTCCTTAGTAGAGCCGCTGCCATCATGGTGCCCTGGGATCGCCGTGAGAAGCCCCCTGCTCATGGTTTGCTGGCCCCAGAAGAAGGATTTAGGGGGACGTCCCTAGCAGCGGCAGAAACCGATTCAGCGATTCTCCCTGTTTCTTTCATGCTGGGCACTGACTGCCAACGGCACGTGAGCTTATCCTTGGTGGAACGGAAAGACGCCTCTGGAGGAGCTGGCGAGCTCCAAGACCAAGTAAGTCCACCGGTGTGCACCTGGCTAGCTTCTCTTTTGAGCATTAAGTGCTGTTTGAGCTTTCTGCCAACTGGTTCCGATGTGTATCTGATGTTGAAGCCTGTTTGTGAGCACTGAGTGTTCTTTGGGCATTTCTGCCAGTTGGTTCTGACGTGCATTTGATGTTGAGGGCCGTTTGTGAGGACGGGGTGCTATTTGGGCATTTTGCCCATTGGTTCTGACTTGTGTCTACCCTTGGTTTGTGACTATGAGGTGCTACCTAGGTGTTTTTGTCAGCTGGTTCTGACATGTCTACCTTGAGGACCCTTTGTGTTGGGGAAGTGTTTACTTGGGACTCCATATCGGTCATGATTTCGGGGGGTATGTGGCCGTCCTGTCTTCTCGTGTGTGTATTCCATTTGTGTGATTGGTAGTTTCGTTGCCTTTTGTAAACTGAGAAATTCAGGTTCAATTCATTAAGAAAAGTTTACCTAGGCAGCTATGACTAAGAAAAAGAAAGCTTTAAAACAAACAAAAAACCCATTGTGTGGCCAGCAGTATTGTTCACACTCCAGAGAAAACTGGCTAAGATAAAACTCTTCTGAAACTCCAAAACTGGTTCTTTTTGCATATGTAGTTAGAGACAGCTAGTTTGATAAAATACTGTTTTCAGGATTCTGACCCGAGAGAACAAAAATATGCCTAGGAGAAAGCTTGACGTTAATTCTTATCATGTCCTTGAGATACAGACACAGCCCACTCTGCCCAAGACTTCAGTCTTGGGTAAATTAGTAGAACCTTAAAAGATGTTTGGATTCGTATACCCACATTTTATACCATATTGAAGAGAAATTGTGAATGTATGTTATAGGTTATGGAAGATGTTCTTAAGTTTGCCAATCGAGAATGCCGATATGACACATAGTTCAATGACTTGTTTCTTGGTTTTGTTAAGATATTTTGAAGGTTAAAAATTGTAATATGTAAAAATGATAAGGGAAGCATTTCAGTGTGTAAAGCAAGTAGGATGGGGGAAAAAGGGACAAATTAATATGGAGAAAGTGATAAAAGATTTATATATAAAAAAGAAACTCAGAAAAGGACTTTGCACTTTAAGATAAAGATAGATTGAGTTTAATTAGATAAATCAATTTTGCTATTACTAAATTGATACAAGACTGAGTTTGGGTTTATTTCTGTTGAGAGAACAAAGATTTTCTAAATGAATGAGGATTATTTGGTATATTAAATTATATGGAAAACATGGTCAAATAATGATAAACATTCTTAGGTTATATTGTATGGGTAAATATCATTAATATAAGTGTTCTAGAAGTTATGTTTCTAAAATTTGAATATGTTCTGGTATTGTCAGTCATATTGCTAGTTACAAATTGTCTATGCAGTTGTCATAGAGTATAACTTAACCACTTATGATGTGTAGCATTGTTGGCTTTAAGTCTACTGCTTGAAGCACATGTACAACGTGTGTATGACAATTGGGTATAATTGATAAAATGTATAGGCTATCAAATATTTCCCCATCAGCATACCTCTGTACTGGTTTGTTACATCTGATCAGTTTTCTCCCAACGTGAATAACTAAGTCAATATATAATATAAGCAAACAGTAGGCCTAGCACTGAGGGACATGAACAGACCCAGAGCAGGCAACTGAACCACTCTGGCAATGTTGAAAAAATATATTGATTATCAATGCTTTCTATGGAAGGATGTGCTATTAAAAGGGGAAAATGATGAAAGAAATTTTCACATATTGAGGCATGGGGAAATCATCTTGGCTTATATATGATTTAATGTGACATTTAGGCTAACCAAAACAGGCTGTTTGTGGCCTATTAAACATAAATTGTTTATCTGTTTTAACCATTATGGGGGAAATAGCACATTCAGAGAATAATCCAAAGCTGCATCTTGATTATTATCCTCATTGTAATATGTCTACTAATTTTCATATGTTGGTCCAGGTACTATGACAACGTAATCAAAGAGAGACGTGTTTGCGTAATACAAAATACCGATGCTAAGCTTGAAACTCAAGATTATTTCCAACTCTGTGTCCATTCCCCAAATTAGGTAGGACTGTGCCCCACTTTGGCAGGGAGGAGCCACAGCAGTTGTTGCCCTATTCCCTCAAAGATTTGGGGAAAACTGGAACAGTCATGGAACTAACACCAAGTTCCTCTGCAAAGTTTATGATTAACCTCTCTATCTAACATTTTATTCCCTTTCTGGTTCTGTACTTGTCCCTCCTCAAGATTGAGGAGTATCAAAGAAAAGGTGGGTTTGAAATGGAGCGGGAGCCTACGGTCCTTCCCCTCCATGTTCTCCGCTTGCCTTTTGTCTATGGAAAAACTTAAGCCAAAGAATAGGTTTAATCAGAGAAGTGAGAAAATGCAAAACCAAAGCAAAGCAGTCAAGATTCAATAATAATAGTTTAGTCATTAAGCAAAGTTAGGAACCTTTAGTTCCTCTTCAAAGGCTATAGATAATAGTCTAAGTCATATCCTTTGAGCTGTACTGTGGAGATTGAAACCCCCACCCGGTGGAAGAAGTTAAGTACATGATGACCAGACTGTAGCCATGACAGAAGGCGCCACATGAGTCGGCGCCCTGGCCTAACCCCCCCGCCAACCCGTTTGCTGGCCTCCAAAAGGAAGCAAACTTCCCTTTCCAACAACTTTGCCTCTTTATTGGCTTTTGAGTGGTGAGTTGTTGAATTCCACTTTTGGTAACAGTATGTACTATAATATTTTTGAAGCCATCGGTAGGTTAACCTGACCCATCCAGGCTCACTGACCACCGTGTGCTGGGCAGATTCACAAGAGAGCTGCGCCTGCTGTTTACAGTGGACAGAGGAGCATAACTGAATTGAGACAAACTGGAAATAGGGTGACCATGTATAACTGCCAATCCATGTATCTCCAGATCTCATCATATTATGAAATGTGAGAAAATATATACAAAGTAAATAGGCTATTAACATCATTACTAGACCACATCTATAAGTCCTGATTTCAGATAGTTTCACTCATTAATATGGCTTCATTTCATTAACTCCTGGGCTTCGTAAGTAAATATTTATACATCTGAATGTGAAGTAAATTTATGAAAATAAAAAACTGCTTTTATATCTTTACATATTAGGAACTAGCCTGAGGTTTTATTTTTCAGATGGTTCTCTTTACTTGGATTTTAAGTCGCTGCATGAGAATGCCTTAAGGCTGTAGCTTTTGAGATTTCTCATTTTATGTATTTAATTGTTTTTTTGCCTAAAAGCGCTTCTAACATTGGAGTGGGGATTGTTTATCTTCCCTGTGCCCCAGAATTTCTGCTTTCTTGCTTTTAGTTCTGTCAGTAAAGGTTGGTTTATTAAACAAAAAAGGGAGAGCCCTCGGGTTAGAAACTGCAACCGCCTTCAGCTGCTGCAGTGCTTTGGCTCCACTGGGCGTGATCACAGGCAGGTGTCTGGGTCCACACAGGAGGCCTGGGCACATGCGGTGGGCGTGACACTGTCCCTGCAGGGCCTTGGGGGGCGGGGGATAAGCTCACGGCCTGGCTGTGCTCTTGGGGCTACATTAAGGTCGGACATGTGTTAATATTCTCCCATTCTCAGCAGTCTAAGACACTGAACCCAGAAAAAAACAAACAAACAAACCCCAACCATGATTGATGGCAAGCGTGGACATTGCAGAGAAGGAGGGACAGAAGGAGGTAAGGGAAGATAAGCACTCTTCTCTCCTTCTTCACTGACAGAACGCTGACTTTGAGCTGAGCCACTGCCTCCTAGAATCAAGACCACGCTTCCCAGCAGCCCTGGCAGCTCCTTGGGGCTGTGTGACTAAGTTCTGGCCCATGAGATAAAAGTGGAAGGACGTATGGTGCACAGGGCACTTAGAGGGAGCTCACTCAGCCAGGAGGGGTCTCTTTTTGGTTTTCTGCTATTCTTCCCCCATCTCACTCTGTGTTCATGATGGCAGAAGCTCTAGCTGCCAACTCCATCTGTGATTTGACCTTGGGAACCTGTATGGATCAAAATCAAAGGCTCTTGGGTCTCATGATGTGGGGGAGCCACCACACTAGTTCTGAACCCACCCCTGCATTTCTTCTATGTGAGAAAGAAATATCCTGTTTCATCGCTGTGTATCTATTGATCTTTTGGGTTTTTCTCTTATAGTCAGATTGACCTGACTCTGAGAAAGGAGGGCAGGGCCAAGTGTCAAGCAGAGTGAGAGCCACGTAAGAACGGGGAGGGGAGGCTGAGTGATGAGGCCGAGAGTGGCAGGACCCTGGGCGGGTCGGAACGAACAGGAAAGCAGGATGATGCAAGTCATAGCAAAGACCGCGCATCCCCAAAGTCGTGGCAGGGGAAGGATGTCAGCTTGAAGTTACCCCGCTGGGCTGGGGACCCAAGACAAAGCACAGTGTTGTATGTAGAAACAGGCCAAACCCACCACTGCGTGGGTCTGGGTGTGAGGATGGTCTAAAAGTGACCCAGACAGATGGGCAGCTTTGTTTGCAGGAGCTTCTGATACCTCCTAGCTCACTGTTCACAAGGGACTGCTCTGTCCTCCTGGAACTAGAGGGAAGCATGGCGGCCTGTCTGTCAGGACCATCACTTCATGGGCCTGTGGGGTCTGTCACTGGTCACTGCTACTTGTCACCTCTCTGACTCACTCCTTCTAGAATGTGCAGAGTGGCCAGGGTTCCTCTGCCCTGATTCTCCTCCCCTCCAGGCACTGGGTGCCAGAGGTATCTCCACCATCACCTTGGCAGCCACTTCCTGAGGCCAGCTTCCCGTGAGTCCCTGGTGGCCAAACTCCTCACATCTTGGCACTCCTTTTTTTCCTTGGCCTTGCTGTCCAGCAGAATTCCCAGAAAGCTATCTCTGTTATTCACAACAACCAACTCTGTCCCATTCCCACTAGCGTCTCCCTGCCTGGATACACAGCTCCCTTGACTGGTTTGCCCTTGAATGGCTGGCAGTCTTCCCAGGACTCTTCTCCTTTGCTGTCTTTTCTTCCTAGTTGCCAGGACAATGTTCCCTTTCCTATGCTCATCCTCCCTTGAATGAAGAAAGGAAAATCATCTTTATTGAGAAAGTGCCACATGAGGAGCACAGGCCTGGCATTGGGAAGCCCAGGAGAGAATCCTGAGCCAGTGTTTCAGCTCTCTGACCTCAGTTTTACTCATCTGTAACATGGGGCCAATAATGTTCACCTCACAGAATTGTTGCAAGGACTAGAAATACACATTCATAGCACCTGTACATCATGGGCATGTAATAAAATCACTTGCTATTTTTTAAAATCACTGTAATGATATTTGTAGCACCAGTATGACCTCTCAATGGGACCCCTGAGAAAGGCAGTTTTTCTAGGACATGGCATCTCCAGTGATGTGAGGGATTTCTGACCTCAGGAGACAGTCCTGTCCATCCAGAAGATCTATGACCCCTTGAAGCCCATCTCAGATTGCATCTCAGCAGGGCTACTCAGGAAGCCCTGGGCCATCCCCCACCGTGGGGACCTCGCACAGGACAAGGATCCAGCTGGCTCCACACGGGGGCTGTGCAGCTCCACACGGGGGCTGTGCAGCTCTGAGCTCCCCATCTGCATGACACCACAGCTTGTGACCCTGCTGGAAGCTTCACCCCAGCAAGGAGCCCTGTGCTGCTACTTGTTCCCCTTCCATCCCACCCTTCCATCGCCTTGGCTTTCCCTATAGTGAGTCCTGCCACCCCACTCCCAGTCCTGGGGCCAGGGCGGGCAGCAGGGGCTTCCAGCAAGGAGACAGAAAAGGCTCAGGAAGCCGACTGACTGGGCGGAGTCTCTGCCGGAAACATCTGCCCACGTCTGCATCCCCAAGGCTGCCAGGTCCTATCTGAGCACAGGGAAATGAGAAGATGGAGAGGCAGAACTGACCACAGAGAATCCGAAATTCTGTCCACTGCTCATCCCCTTAATAATACTGTGGGGGGCGGGTGTTGATTGGAATAAGTGTGTTTTCTGGCTGTGGAACCGTCAGACCTCCTGAGGTTGAGTGTTCGCGTGGAGAGCTGTGATCTCAGGTGTCCTGCAGGGTCTGGCTGTAATTACCAACACCGCTGAAGAGCTCTCTCCCCAGCTCTGCTTCCAACCCACGCGCCTTTGTGTCTGAGCCACCTCTTCATTCTGGAGTCACAGTGACAGTCATTCCCTACCTACCCCTCCCCTCCCTACCGCACTCCCCTGTTTATCTACAGAGAAAACTGGGGCCAAAGTGGGGACTCAAAGCCTGGCTAAGCCAGAGAACAGGGTCTGACATTGAATACACAAAAGACCATTTGGGAAAGAAGGACAGGATTAGTTTCATGGCCTGCAGAGCCTTCAGGTATACATTTCTGTTTCAATAAAATGATAAAATGTGTGTCCTGCAGCCTACATCTAAATTTATCTATTACTTTAACATTTTTACTGAATAAGCTCTTCCCTTGTTGACATTTCTATCCTTTGCTTTTATAAATGAATCTTACATAATTTATGTGGCCCTTTATTAAGCTTACATGGAGCTGCTACCTGGTGCCATATAATATCCTGAATGCAAGGTGATTCAGACATAAAAGGAGAGAATCATGAGGTAGATAATAGGGAGCAAGAGAGCTCTTCTCGAAGGTCCTTCTGAGGGTGAAGCTTCTGAGGGAGCAAGGAGAGTTGGAAAAGTCTAAAATGGCATTTTTGAGGACCTTTGTGATGGTTAATCTTAGATGGCAACTTGCTAGGTCACAGGGTACCCAGACACTTGGTAAAACATGTCTTGATGTCACTATCAAAGTACTTTTAAGAACATCTGAATCAGTAGCCTTTGGGTAATGTAGATTTCATAAAGTAGAGGGGGTGGGCCTCATCCAATTAGTTGGGTTTATTTTTAATTTTTAGTTTACATTGGGGTATAGTTGATTTACTCTGTTGTGTTAGTTTCAGGTGTCCAGCAAAGTGATTTAGTTATTCATATACATATATCTATCCTTCTTCAGATTCTTTTCCCTTACAGGTTATTACAGAATATTGAGTAGAGTTCCCTGTGCCAATCAGTGGGTCCTTGTTGATTACCTGTTTTACATATACTCGTGTGTATACATTAATGAGTTGGATTTGTAACAAAAAGACTGACCTTCCGTGAAGGAGAGGGAGTTCTGCTAGTAGACTGCCTTTGGACTTGAGCTGTAACTCTTCCCTGGGTCTCCAGCCTGCCAGCCCACCCTGCAGATTTTCTATTTACCAAGCCCCTATAGTTATGTGAGTCTCTTCCTTAAAATCTCTCTTTCTCTACACACACACACAACACACACTACACATCATTCTGGTCCTGTTCCTCTGGAGAACCTATCCTGCTACAGCAAGGAGTCATGTTAGGCTTCCTATGCACCTTACCAGCATGAGCAGAAGGAGAAACCAAGGTCCAAGGTTGACTTAACCTTCTCTCATCTCAGAGTCAATGAGGGGTTGGGAGAGGGTTTGAACCCAGGTCAGGAGCCCTAAAGGGAACAGGACACCTGGGCTAGGCTGGGAGAATTCCTGTACCTTTGCCTCTCTATCCCTTCCCTCCCTTGAGGATCCCCTGTTTTAAAAATGGCTCTCTGTGCATGTTTTTGAAACATTTAAACAAATACAGAATCAGAGGACAGCCTGCTCCGTAGCTCATAGAGGAATGCTGGCCGGCCAAGGCCTCAGGGCTATTATCTCAAGATGAACTGTCTCCTGACGGCTGATCAGGTCTATTTTGAAACTGCTTTCTCCATGGCTGGATGCATTAGCTTGAGACAGAATTCTGCCAAAAATAGAGGCTGCTGCTGTCTCCAAGTGACCCAGAAGGCTACAGCAATATGAGTTACTTCTCCAAAGCAAACAGATTTTCCTGAAACATGTGCTGAGGCCGTACACACATGCAGAGGAGAAACTGGCTCTCACGTGTACATGTTCTCCACTCCACTTGTACGTAAGGGAAACCACCATGGTGATTTTCCACTCAGCCACACAGCTGTCCTCATGACTCAAATAGAACCACAGTGAACGCAGATGCTAAACAGTGCTTGCTGCACATGTACGCCATTCTGGAGTTACCTGTTAGTCTTCAAACTAATTAATGTTTAACAGGACACCTAGGAAGGGTTCCTAGCTGGGTGCTCAGTCCCATCTCCCTCAGGTGAGTTCGTGGGTGTCATCCCATGGGGACCTCAGATTTAACCTGTTTCAGATTGTTGCTCTGTCCCTGCAGAGCTGCTCTCACCCCAGGCCTCCTGAGCTCAGTGAAGGTCTCCTCCGTCTTCCCCAACTGCTAAAGCCACAGAGATCTTCTTGACCTGGCTTCTCCTTACATAGCATAGTCAGCCCAGGTTCTACACACTCAAGATCCTAAGTGGAGGATATCTGACATCTATCTTCTTGTCTCCATCTTTGCCGTCAGCACCCACTTTGCCCAGTCCAACCCAGTCTCATCTTCCCTGGGACCAGAGCAACAGCCTCTTTCTGAACTGAAGACACTTCCTAATCTTCCCCTGATCTCCATCTCTAAACTACAGCGAAGGAGGACCTTTTAAAAGTGAAAATCTGATTGGGTCACCCACCTGTTTAACATATGTTCACAGATTTCAGTTTTTCTCAAGATATAATAGGATCCCACGTGGCCTGTGTGCCTCCAAACACACCCCCTCCCCTGATGCTCTAAACACACCACCTGTTCAATTTCTGGCTGTTCTCTGAAAATGCCTTGGTCTTGCCTTTTCTGAGGCTTTTCCATATGATCTCTCATCTTGAAAGCTCCTCTTGCCAGTGTTCACTCAGCCCAGGTCCATTCACTCGCTGCCATTTCCCCACTGAAGGCCTTCTCTTATCCTTCAGAGTAAACTAAGACTTACTGTAATTCTCTCCCATAGCACTTTTCTCCTTGACAGAAGACGTTTTACAATTTCTAATTATAAATGTATGTATGTGCATTATATTTTAGTATATTTCGTTTGTTTCACCACTATAGACTCAATTGCAAAGGAGATTTGCAAAGTATTACATAATATTACACATACTGTGTTGCAAAATATAGTGAAGATGCTCAGCAGATGGGCATGACGTGTGTCCAACAAAGCGGCATGCTCAAACCTGGGCCGTTAGGCATGAGGAGCTACACTGCTATGCTCCCATCACGAAATATTTCATTTTGATGCCCATGAAGTCAAATCACATTGTTTCCAATCACGTGCCTATGAAGCCTGTTTTCTACATTTTAATACTCTCATCTGTATCATTTTGAAAACCATGATTGTTCTGACTTATTAATTTCATGCATCTGCTTTGACACTGGAGCCATGAGCAAAGAGAGGGTGTACTGGCCAATGAGGCCAGAGAATGAGCATACTTAATTATAGAAATAACACCTGATGACAAAATGAGGTCTGAGATATAAACAAGTGTTATTTCATGCACTGAATAAATATTGACTTGATACTGACTTTCTCATAGCACCGTGTCAGGTACTATGGGTCACAGATGTAGCTTAGTAAGACAGAAGCCAGTGATGTACAGGAGCAGATGAACAGGGAAAACCCAGAACAAGGATGGGGAGAGTAGGAAGAAGCAGGATGTGGATGACCTGGCTTGAGCCCAACACGAGGCAGATAGCCCACAGTGGAGCTCTGACCCTCCAGCAAGGGTCCCCTACCTCCAGGCTGCAGCCGGGTACCTGCTGTCAGATCAGGCATTAGATTAGAAGTAAACTTGGGGACATGGTTTCAGGATGATTCAAGCACATTACATTTATTGTGCCTGAAACCATCTCCCCTACCCCTGGTCATGGAAAGATTGTCTTCCATGAAATCGATCCTGGTGCCAAAAAAGGTTGGGGACCATTGCCCTATAGTACAGACCTCTTTCGTCTTGTCCCAGCATCATGGGCAGAGGGTGGAAACCCTTCCTGGCATTGCAGATTTCTTTCTGGCAAGGCTTCTGCTTTGTGGCTCAAAGTTCTATCAAATAGACACTTTCTAACATTTTGCTGGTTCCTTTGACTAGTCAAAGACCCTCAGGTAAAGGTTAAAGAGGATAATACTTTAAGAGTTCGGAAGAGAAGACATCAGGGTGGTGCAGCAGAAAGTTCAGGAACTCAGAGCCAGACATGCCTGCTCTGAAATCCACTGGGTTGAATCATGCGCATAGACACCTAAGAGGTTTCAAGAGGCAGAGCTCTAAGAGAGCTGTAAGCTCTCTGACATTGTCTGGGAATTTTTGCATAATAATAAAACATGTCCAAAGGGAAAGATGGCAGATGGGAAGAGGAGGGAGTTCATAAACGTCACAGTCAGACTTCGGCTGTATCAGCTATGCCACACTTACCTGGCCCTGGGCGAATTATTCAAGTACAAACCCCTCCAAGCCTTTGTTGTGTGGGGGGGATCAGAAAGGCAGTATGAATTATACCTTGTGGCCAGAGATGTGAGCTTTTCAGAAACAGAAGCAAGAATACAAGATTCCCAGTACTAAATAAGTGTGGTCCTGTCTTGCTGGGGGAGGCATCTTCATTCACATCAGGGTATGCCAAAGATGTGAGGAGAAAGAGCCTGTAAGAGCAAGCCACAAAGGTATAGAATCTCCAAACAGGGTTGGAATGGAGAAGAGTGCATTAGGGAAGCCAGGCCACCATGCTTTATCCACAGTGATCATTGTAAGTCAGTGTGTTAAATATTCAATGCCTCAAGCAGACCAATTTCTTAAGTCTGGTCTCCAGCTCTAAAGCTGTTCTGAATCAGTGAAACCCTGAGTCAAGAGTTTCAACCCGTGCACAAGCAGGTCTTCAGTGCCCCTGTCATTTCTGGGGATGCCCCAGGAGGTTCTCATTCATAAGCCTGTTTTCTTCCTTTGGTCCCACTGTCACCTGGACACGCCTACTCTCCGTACAGTTCTTGAGGACGCCTTGCAGGCTGCCACTCACGAGAGAGATGACCAGTTCCCGCGCAGAGCAAGACAGACATGCTGGTACAGGTCGCTGCCTTATTTCATCCTAATGGGTTGTTCTCCATTGTTACTTTGAACTTGTTTCTTTCTCACCTTCTCTGCCTTGTTCCAGTTTGTCATTCTCTTTCTGATTCTACTCTTGCTGCACATTCTTTAGCTTCCAAATGCCATTTACCTGCCTGAACTGACTATGTATCAGTTAAGATTCTTGTCAGTAAGTCAGTTGGATGACTTACATGGATTAACTGGAAAACCGAGGTTACATTTTATCAGCTAGTAACTGCTAGAGTTTACTTTCATGGTGCTAATGAAAGAAATATCTATCTAAAGGGCTTCCCTGGTGGCTCAGGTGGTAAAAATCTGCCTGCAGTGCAGGAGACCTGGGTTCAATCCTTGGGTCAGGAAGATCCCCTGGAGAAGGGAATGGCAACCCACTCCAGTATTCTTGCCTGCAAAATTCCATGGACAGAGGAGCCTGGCAGGCTATGGTCCGTAGGGTTGCAAAGAGTTGGACACGACTAACTGAGCTTGCATTGATATATGGATATAAATACATATATACATGTAAATATAGATATTTCTTTTAATAGTTTATGGCTATTGATTGGCTTTAATATATGGCCTGGAGTGGCTTTAATTTCCCTCTATGGGCTTCCCTGGTGGCTCAGATGGTAAAGAGTCTGCCTGCAATTCAGGAGACAAGGGTTCGACCGCTGGGTAGGGACGATCTGGAGAAGGAAATGGCAACCCACTACAGCATTCTTGCCTGGAGAATCCCATGGGCAGAGGAGCCTGGCAGGCTATAATCCATGGGGTTGCAGAGTTGGACACAACCGAGTGACTAACACACACACACACGCACACACGCGCACACACACACACTCCTTCTGCTCACCTGGTCTCAGTTCTGCCTGTCGCGAAGTACATTCTTATGTCCCTGAGGCAGAAGGGTATGGCTTCTGTTGCCTTTGCGTGTAGGTCTTCATAGCGGTAGGGTAATAATGGAGTCCAGTTTCAAAATCATTTCCTTAAAATGAAATTTTAAATGGGCAGACGGGGGCACTCTACACCATAAGTCAACCACCCTTGTGTTCTCATGCTGCAAATTCTCAACCTGTCTTTTTGTCAGCGTTGATCAAATGCCTTTGACATGCTTGGCCTCACGCCAGAAGAATAGGGCACCACTGGTACCTGTGAGGAAGAACACATACAGCAGCCACAAACTGCAGTCTTTCCCAGGCGGCATATTACCGCACCCCCAGCAGTGTGTGCTGTATGAGCTCTGAGGACCTGGGGTCACCTTCCACGGGACTCCCGCAGCCAAAGCCAAGCGTTCTCCCCAACTCCTCTCCTTCTCTGATCCATAATGTCCAATGAGTCACCATCGCCCTTTGGATCCACCCTGAAACACCTCTTGAATCTGCTCATTTCTCTCCGTTGCCACGGCCACCATGCTGGTCCAAGTCTCCTCCTGCAGTCACCTCTTGTGAGTCTATGCCAGCTCTGCTGTCTGTCATGGGGACAGCCAGGATGATCTTTCAGATATGTTGATATGATAAGTCACTCCCACTTGTAAAATCTTATGATGTCTGGCCTTCTCACTCCTCTAAACCCAGAACCTGACACAAAAAGGTGCTGAGCGGTGTTTGTTGAATGACTGACTGAAGGAATTCAGCTGTAGTTACTATGAGGTTATTCTCTCACTCTGAATGTGAAAGAACTCAATGTTTCCTACCATTTCTTTATGAGACAAGAACCCAGTAAGAACAGCAAAATAACCTCCACTCTAAGTGGGTAATATCACTGGCAGCTGCACTTTTCCAGAGGGAGAAACTTCAGTGAGAAGAAAATCTCTCAATATGGGATTATGCCAAGTTATTACTGTTTTATAGAACTGTCTCAAACAGTTTCCACATCCTTTCCCATTTAAGAAACTATCTGAAGGCCTCTGTCCATTAAGCATACATCACTTTCTCGTGAGTCTACAGGCAACCACTTTCACAATTTTTGCCAGAAGTCTGTATCAACTTTATTACTATCTATTTAATATTTTTATTTTAAGCACCTAATCTACAAAATCTTAAATATCATCATTTTGACTAATTCTCAGCATTTATATCCATGAAATACTGGACTAGATATGTATTTTAATTTTTTATAATATACATTAAAACAGAAACATAACTATTAATATAAATAATGTTTAGTCCTGCACCACCCACATTCATCTGGACTACCAGACACAGTCCGCATGCTCTGTACTTTGGGAAACGCTCCTACAAGAAATTTACAAAAAATATGACTGAAATGCAGAAGCTTCTAATGTTTCCCAGGTGTTCAGAACCAGGGTAGGAGGAAGGAGAAGGTAATCTTACATGTTTCTAATCTCAGAGCACTGTTAGAAAAGATGAACAAGCGCGTATAATGTCTACCTGGAAAACCTTGCAGGCTACCTATCATCACGGCTGTGGCCTCCCACGGCCATCTGTGGGGTGACCAGCCACACAAGGGAGACAATATGGTTGTCTTATCAGGTTTCTTGGTTTATAATCTGGTTTTTACCTCACAAAATTAAGACTC
Organism: Giraffa tippelskirchi; assembly: GCF_054371585.1. Taxonomy (NCBI): domain Eukaryota; kingdom Metazoa; phylum Chordata; class Mammalia; order Artiodactyla; family Giraffidae; genus Giraffa; species Giraffa tippelskirchi. Next base: position 12,520,164 of record NC_137283.1, on the reverse strand, counting down.
ACAAAAAATTAAGGAAGGAAAAGAAAGCAACACACAAACCATCAAGTTCAAGTCCCACAAGTACCTCCAGGGTGAGTGTGTGTGAGGGTACACTGAGACTTCCCGTGACATGGCCTGGGGACCAGTGTCATGCATGACTGGAGAGGTCCAGGGCCACCTGAATGGGTTTTCCACTTGACTCTCTGACTTTGGAACTTAAGACACAAGTCAGCCATGCCCTGGGAAGGAAGGAGCCTTTTCTGGGAAGCACAGATGTTGTTTGTGGCATAGCCTCTACAGTGAAATGTCAATAGCAATTTACTTGGAAACACTCAGAATCATCTTTATGGGTGATAATATTTCAGATTGCAGTAAGCAAGTGGTACACAGTTATTTATAACATTTATAAGTTTACACCTGTAAGTTCTTTTTGCTTTTTAAAATTCTGTGTCTTTGACATTCCACTTTGTTTATACTTGAAGTCAAGTCAGTTAAATTTATACTTTGTTAAAAACAGTTATAAAAGAAGTATTTATGCTTTAAGTTATACTCAAAATCATCTTTTCAATTATTAAGTTAAAAGCAGGCAGATTCAGGATTCAAAATGATGTCATTATTATTTTATATTGGAGTACAGTTGATAAACAATATTGTATTAGTTTCAGGAGTACAGCAAACTGCTTCAGTTATACATATACGTGTATCTACTGTTTTTCAAATTGTTACAGAATATTGAGCAGAGTTCCCTGTACTATATAGTAGGTCCTTGTTGGTTATCTACTTTAAATATAGTAGTGCATATATGTCAATCCCAAATTCCCAATTTATCCCTTCCCCCTTTCCCTTTTGGTACCATGAGTTTGTTTCCTAAATCTGTGAGTCTCTTTCTGTTTTGTAAATAAGCTAATTTGTATCATTTTTTTTTTAAGATTCTGCATATAAGCCATCTCACAGGACATCGATTTTTCTCTGACTTACTTCACTTAGTATGATAATCTCTAGGTCCATCCATGTTGCTTTCATTCTTTTTAATGGCTGAATAATATTCCATCGTATATATGTACCACATCTTTATTCAGTCTGTTGATGGATATTTAAGATTGCTTTCATGTCTTGGCTATTGCAATGAACATTAGGATGCATGTATCAGTTTATGTACAGAAGTGAGATTGCTCAGTCATATGGTAGTTCATTTTTTTTTTAAGAAACTCCATACCATTCTTCATAGTGGCTGTACCAATTTACATTCCCACCAACAATGTAGGAGGATTCCCTTTTCTCCACATCCTCCCTAGCATTTGTTATACTTGTTGATGATGGCCATTCTGACTGGTGTTAAGTGATGCCTCATGGTAGTTTGCATTTGCATTTCTCTAATAATCAGCGATGTTGAGCATCTTCTCATGTGTTCTTGATCATCTGTGTGTCTTCTTTGTTGAAATGTCTATTTAGTTCTTCAGCTAGCTTTTTTTTTTTAAACTGGGTTTTTTTTTTTTAATGTTGAGCTGCATGAGCTGTTTTAAACTTTGAAAATTAATCCCTTGTCGTTCACATCATTTGCAAATATTTTCTCCCATTCTGTGGGTTGTCTTCATTTTGTCTATGGTTTCATTTGCTATGCAAAGGCTTTTGAGTTAATCGGGTCTTATTTGTTTATTTTTGTTTTTAGTTCCATTACTTTAGGAGATGGACTGAAAAAGATATTGCTGCGATTTATGTCAGTGTTCTGCTTATGTTTTACTCTAAGAGTTTTATAGTAGCAGATCTTACATTTAGGTCTTTAATCCCTTTTGAGTTTATTTTGGTGTATGATGTTAAAGAATGTTCTAATTTCATTTTTTACATGTAGCTGTCCAGTTTTCCCAGTACCCAAGATGATGTCATAATTTAACTGAAATCATGGTAAAGGAAGTAACTGGAAGGTTGACAGTCTTTGAAGACTAGGTGAAGTTAGCACTAAGTGGAATAAAAATGTTATACCCCAAAGGACCAGGCCTGCTGCACCCACCCCCTCATGCCCTGAAATGCTGGGGTTACTGCATCTGCCTACAGATGCTTTATCGTCCTCCACACTTAATGTCTGCTCATCTGCTCTTAGTGGGAAGATGGAGCAGATTTGGTGGAAAGAGGAAGTCATTTGCTCTCAACTGTTTCTGTTTTCTTACTGGATTAAGAAGAGCTTTGATTTTAAAGAACCATTAGAATAATATAGATCAAAATGTTAACAGTGTTTTTCTTTGGTTACCAAGTAGCCCCTACTCTCTTTAAAGTGGAAGCTGCTCATCTTCAAAGAGGGGCAAAGATTAGACTAATGTGACTTAAGCCTTAATTTCTCTATTAAAACAGTCAGTAAAGGAGGAAAACTTTGAGTGGTGGCTGGCTGACTTTTCTCTTAGGGCCTAATTTACTTCCAGTTGAAATTTCAATTACTCGTTCATTATTATTAATAAGTAACCATGTCTGGGAGGATGGGGCTCCTCTATTAATAAAACATTAACTTTATTTCTTAGGTCAAAATAAATAAATAATATTTGTCATCAGACCAAAAACGAAGAGGTTTAATTAGCTGAGCATGAGGAGGTGATGGGTGAGGAGGGCTGTAGAGTGAGGACAAGGCATGAATAATTGGCATCTTTGAGAGTGGAGGCCGACTAGGAAAATGATGGAAGAATGACGGCATAGTAGTACCTTTCCCTCCATCCACTCCCAGCTACTCAGGTGCAGGGGGAGGTTAAGAGGGAGTCTGGAGGTTAACCAGGTGAGAACAGGTGAAGGAACAGAAGCAAAAGAACTGAAGGTGAATGCAAAGAGAAGGATTAACCCATGGAGTCCAAGCTAAGTAAAGGTGAAGTCAGGACAGGAGGGGGCCTCAACAATGAAAAAATAGAAATCACTAGATGCCAGGGATGAAGAATTATGGACAACGGGTCACGACAAGACAGAAAGCAGTGGTTGGAGACTAGGATGCTTGAGATCAAGAATTAGAGGTCTGGGCAATGATGAGGATGATGAGGACTAGAGAAGAGCTAGGGATGGGCAGATGAATGGACGGGAGAGGAACTGAGAGACTAAGATGCTACCCGGGTCACTGAAGGGGTGCTGAAGTCACCAAAGAGAAGTGGAAGGGTCAGGGGAATATTGAGTGAGACTAAGATGGATGTCCAGGTAATAAAAGATTGTGTGAATGAGGGGGACTGGCCATAATGCTGACAGATGGCTGCAACAAGGATGCGTGGTGGGTATTACATTCACATGGCAAGTGCTTCAAAGGACCCAAGGTTCTGGTCTGGAGCAGTCCCCGAATTACAATGGGGAAGGGAAGAAACAGCCACAATTTGAAAAAAGCTTTGGGGTAGCAGTGTCTCTGGGGGAGGGGCAGACTTCAGAGCAAGAGCGATGGCAGCTCTCAGAGGCTGGGGACAGGCTGGCTCTTCTGATGATGGGGGCAGAGCAGAAGGGTTTGGGGAGCTGGGGTGGTAGAGATGGAGGCAGAAAAGAGACTGAACTATACTGCATGGGGAGAAATTCCACAGACCGAAGAGACTTTGCACATGAACATGAACATGAGGATATAGGGTGATGAGAGGCTTGATGGGATGGGTCCTGAAGACCTCTTTGGGGAGAGAGAATCAGAAGGTCTAAACTGGTCTCTTGGGCTAATCGTGATGGCAATGGTGGGTGGTAGGTAGAGTTAGGCAACAATGGCCTGGTCTTTCATGAGGCATAGGAAATTTGTTCAGCTTCTCTCAGCTGTCATGTAGAGTTGAACTTCCCTGCTGGAGCAAGTGGCCCTTCCATTAGGTGACATATTCATTTTGGAAGGTTAATCTGACATGCATTTACTAAGTCCTTTTTGTGTGCTACGCACTATCCTAGGCACATGGACTATGTCCATGTCTATGGACTATGTCCATGGACTATGACTATGTCTATGGACTATGTCCATGTGACAAAAGAGCAAAAGACACAAAGATCTCCACTGTCAGGCACTTATATTCAGATCAGTTCAGTCGCTCAGTCATGTCTGACTCTTTGCAACCCCATGCCAGGCCTCCCTGTCCATCACCAGCTCCTGGAGTTTACCCAAACTCATGTCCATTGAGTTGGTGATGCCATCCAGCCATCTCATCCTCTGTCGTCCCCTTCTCCTGCCCCCAATCCTTCCCAGTATCATGGTCTTTTCAAATGAGTCAGCTCTTCACATCAGGTGGCCAAAGGATTGGAGTTTCAGCTTCAGCATCAGTCCTTCCAATGAACACCCAGGACTGATCTCCTTTAGGATGGACTGGTTGGATCTCCTTGCAGTCCAAGGGACTCTCAAGAGTCTTCTCCAACACCACAGCTCAAAAGCATCAATTCTTCGCCACTCAGCTTTCTTCACAGTCCAACTTTCACATCCATACCTGACTACTGGAAAAACCATAGCCTTGACTAGATGGACCTTTGTTGGCAAAGTAATGTCTCTGCTTTTTAATATGCTGTCTAGGTTGGTCATAACTTTCCTTCCAAGGAGTGTCTTTTAATTTCATGGCTGCAGTCACCATCAGCAGTGATTTTGGAGCCCCAAAAATAAAGTCTGACACTGTTTCCACTGGTTCCCCGTCTATTTCCCATGAAGTGATGGGGCCAGATGCCATGATCTTAGTTTTCTGAATGTTGAGCTTTAAGCCAACTTTTTCACTTAATACAATTTCACTTAACACAACTTTTTCACATAATACAATTTATGTATTAATTATGTAATATAATGAGTATATTACATAATTAATACATAAATTATAGATAGATGGTGATAATTACTATGGAAAAAAAGAAAAAGTAGACCAGGAAAAAGAGAGATCTGGAGTGCTGGTGGGATCCTGTGTATTAAATAGGGTGGTCAGAGTGAGAAGGTGACATTTGAGCAGAGACTTGAAGGCAGTACAGGGAAGAACATGGTAGGCAGAGGGAACACCCAGTGCAAAGATCTGAGTGTGGGAAGCCTTGCACGAGGTGCTGGAGGAACAATAAGAGAACAAGGTGCCTAGGGAGAAGTGAGTGAAGGGGAGACAGGTAGGAAGATAGTAAGAATAGTTAAATAAGTTTGATCAAATAAATGAGAGATATTTACAGAGAAAGAATCATGTTTACAGTTTAGTTCTCACTCACCTTGGGACAGTGACCAAGTCACTGTACCTCTCTGAATTCTGAGTTTCTTCTCTAGAAATGAGAAGTAGGAGCAGAGAACTAAGTTTCCATCTGGTTCTAAAACCCAAGCCTCAAGGTAATAGGGACATATATCCTGAGGACAACTGGTTACAGGAATTTGTCTTTAGAAGCTTGCTGAGACTGAAGCTTAGATCAGTCTTCATGCTATGCTAAGTCGCTTCAGTCATGTCCGACTCTGTGCGACCCCATGGACAGCAGCCCACCAGGCTCCTCTGTCCACGGGGTTCTCCAGGCAAGAATACTGGAGTGGGTTGCCATTTCCTTCATACAGTTTGCCTATTTTATAACCTATTATCCTCAAGTAACATTTATTCAGAGTCCACTAGAGGGCAGCCCTTCACTTAGAAATAGGAAAAGGTCTGCCACCTAGCAATCTGACTGTGTCATCTATTGGGCCATGATGACTAGAACAATCAGAATGAATAACAAGACACTCTGAAAGCTTTCAGCAATGTTTCAGTTTTTCAACGTTTCTGTGGTCACGGGACGTAGCCTTACATCATAGACATACCAGAAGGCAGCATTTCCTGGCACCTAATTCTAAATTAAATTTCTTATGGGTTGTTTATATTGGGGAATCAAGTGACATAAAGGTTCATGTCCTCAAACATTTTGTAAAGAACATGTCTTCATTCATTTCCATCAGGGAGCTCTATTTGTTTCTTTCCCATCCTTTATCACAATCTGTAACAAATGACTTTACATATCTGTTCCTGTGTTTACTTGCTAATTGTCTGCTCCACTAGAATATAACCTCCAGAAGGTCAGGGCCCAGCCCTCCCACAGAGTCCAGTAGCAGGCTGTTGGCTATTTGTTGAATATATAGATAATTGGAATGGGTCAAGGATCATGGTGATCATAGCAGGAGAGGCCTTAGGAACTAAAATTAGTAGAGTCAAAATAGTCAAGCATAATAAACGGAATAGTTTGGACAGAAAATATTCCTATTCAGTAGCTCATATTACTTAAACTTTAGGATTAAAAATCATGTTGTACAGAAAAGAGGTATAAATATATACACATATGCCGAAGGAGACAATTTTGACCAAGGAAACCAATGTTACCTTTTGTTTGTTTTAGATTTTCTTCTATTGCAGGACTATTTCACATTTTCCTGACGATGTTTAGTTAAGTGCACCATATACTGCATGGGCACAGGGAGAGATAAAGAAACTGGATCATGTCAAGACTGAAATGTAATCCAGGCCCACCTTTTCAAATAGCAGAAACCTGTATTTCAGGTTTATATTTAGCAATGTTATTTGGTTATGGATTAAGCCTCGTCTAAAGTAAAATTTCAAAAAGATTGCTGAAGAAATAAGTTTCTGTGACTGCTCTAGATTTTAAATATTTCTAATCTTTGGTTAAACACTTGCTACCCATTCATCATCACAGTAAGTGCTCTTCCATACTACTCTAGACAACTCAAACTTATGGAAAATGGAGCTATGAGTTTGACATTACTGGGTAAATAATCCTGAGGAGTTTTTGCCAATACACCACTTTATATTTTTCCTTCAAAAGCTAGAAAATGGTTTTAAGATTCCATTTTCAGAGGAAACAAGGTCTAGTAATTAGGATCATTATTTAAGCAACAAAAAAGTGGAGCTGAAGTTACTGAAAAACTGAAAAAATTTAGTATCTAGAGCAGATCCTAAAAAGACACCTCCCTTTCTTTAAAATAATTTTTTTAAAGATTAATAATGTTTACTGATTATATGTCACCAGTAGATATTTTATGATGTTGAAATTACTAAATTTTAATGAAAATGTCTTGTGTCATTCCCAAGAGACTTGGCAGTCCCTGGACTTCTGAAATGCAATGATTAGCAATTATTCTTATTTAACACAATAGAGGCCATCTAGTGTTTGTAAATAATACTTAACTGAAGCTGTAAGTGGTTCCTTTCATAATTTCCTTTGGTAATACAACTGACTATTCGATTCACAAAAATGTCAAGCAATATTAGGGGATCAAACCTATCTGTGTGCCAGTCGCTTCAGTCGTGTCTGACTCTTGGCAACCCCATAGACTGTAGCCCACCAGGCTCCTCTGTCCATGGGATTCTCCAGGCAAGAAAACTAGAATGGGCTGCCATGCCCTCTTTCAGGGGGGTCTTCCCAACCCAGGGATCAAACTCGCATCTCCTGCACTACAGGCAGATTCTTTACCCACTGAGTCACCTGGGAAGCTCCAACCCTATCTATAGGGCCCAGGGTCCAATTTCTCATCCTACACAAATGTATATGACACCACCAACAGACATTGGTGTTGCTGCCAACACAGATTGTGATGGACGTGACAGACCTACAAACTCGTGTTCAATTCTCAAGACCAACCTACTAAGTTTTCTCAGATACTCTTGTCCACACTACTCTCTACAGAATTGCTTACTTTCACCCTGTGCTGTATATAACTTTACTAAGTAGTAAAGTTATATACATTAAGTCATTAAGTCCGTCGTTCTGTTAAGCATTTTATATGCAACCTTTCATTTAACACTCTCCAAAGATAGGTCTGGCCCCTAGTTTATAGATGAGTTAACTGAGGTGTGCAATTATAATCATGTGTTTGTTTATCCTCGTGTTCTCCATCCTAGCTAGTTCACTTTTATTCAACCTAGGTACATTTTCCCAAGCTCCTCCTATGTGCCAAAGTCTCCTACCCCAGCCCCTGGCTGGCAGATACTGGGTCCCACAAGTAGAACACATCCATTTGCTGATATGTGGTAGCATCCAGTGTCAAATCAGTCATAAGGTGTATGTCTTGTAAGCAATATACATTCCTGTGATTGAGGAAAGATTGTCAGATAAAATCGTCTCTTCAGGAACTTGGCAGTGTTTCAGACCTAGCCTCTGGGCTGTTCCTGAAAATGATTCAAAACATCTCAAAGAGAGGATCAGATCACAGTGTCATCAAGAGAGGCATCTCTGCACCCTGACCCCAACAACAGAAACAGCTAGGAGGCAGCATCTTATTTTGACAAAGAACCAGATTCCCCAAACCTCCCTTGATTATGGAAACTAAAAATAGAACTCAGCAAAGCAAAGAATGCAAAGAGGAAAACAATTGATACCAAATAATAAAGTATGAATGTTGGAAAAGGTTCTGAAAAAAGCCAAGACAGCAGAGATGTTAGAGACAAACCAAGGCAGAAGTTAGGTCCCAGATAAGGAATCCCACAGTATCCACTCATCTTTTTGCGTGAAATCAAAAGCAAGTTTTGAGGAAATTCCCTGATGGTCCAGTGGCTAGGACTTGACACTTTCACTGTGGAAGGGCCAGGTTCAACCCCTGGTTGGGGAACTAAGACACCCCTCCTCCCCCACATGTATGCACAGAGTTTGACCTTAAAGATTCTCTATTTTTCTATCCTCAGTCCTGGGCCAATTTCAAATGGAGATAGTAATATGATCATGTTTGGTGAAGGAGAAGAGATTTCTCTGGAGCCAGAAAAGCCATACTTATGTTAAAAGTTTTAACTTAAAATTCTAGGGCACTTATAGTCTTTGGAATAAAAATGTATGACCACCCACCTGGGAGCTTCAACACACAGTAATGAAGTGCAAAGTAATGCCCAAAATATACATTGCTGTTTGAACACCCGTGACTGATTCATGTCAATGTATGGCAAAAATCACCACAAAATTGTGATTAGCCTCCAATTAAAATAAATAAATTTTTAAAAAAAGATAACCAAAAAGCCAGCCAGAGCCAGATTAACTAGAGTAACAATGAGTATCATGTCAAACAACAAGTATTGACTCAAGGATATTCATGAGGTGAGGTCAGAGTGGGCACCAGTGCCCATGGACCTTGAGAGTCTTTGTCAAGAGATTTTCTGGTTGAGATGAGAAGCCACCAGTGGGTTCTGAACAAAGAACATTGCATCATATGTTCCCTTAGAATCTGTAGTGCCCCCCGGCCGCCCGCCCATGACTCGGTGTCCTCATTCTCTTAGTTACTGCCCTTCTTCTCTGGAACATTGCCCTTGGCCTTACAGAAGTCCCTCTGCCCAGGAGCCGTACTTACTGAACCCAGGTCAGACCCTGGTTCATGTGTGACTAGCATGAGGTCGAGGAGATTGCAAGATACCAGCCTTGTGCCTTAAAATGAAGCCCATGGGATCAGGCTGACACCCAGTCCAGCTGAGTCCTCACTCTTCCATGCCTCAGCCTGATCTGGACATCCACTTCTTCCGAGGGCATCCCTTCCTCCCAACAAATCATGGGCATTGAAATCCCTGCCTCAGGCTCTGCTTCTAGAGAACTGGTCTTAAGCAGCATAATGACCTTTCTCCTCCATAACCTGTGCCACAGTTGTAATTTTACACTTCCTTCTGTGCTTCTTTGCCTGATTTCTGCCTTCCCACTGGACTGTGAACTCCCGTGTTCACTTTTTTTTTTTCTGTTTTAACTTATATTTATTTTTTGTGTGGTGAGTTGAACACTGTTCACAGGTTTGAAGTTATTCATCTCTTCTGTCAAATGTTTTTGTCTCCATTTTTCTAGAAAATTTATTTGTGATTTAGTCAAAATACTGGAAATTAAGACTACATCTTTTTTTAATTTTCATTTTATTTTTAACTGGAGGATCTTTGTTCACTTTTGTTTCCTTAGCACCAGCCAGTGATCTTCATCCACCAAAAGCTTTACACAGATCCTGTGAGAATCTTTTTCACCACTGACATTAATTTTCATTATGAAAATATGGCACTGATGCTAATTAGAGGAGACAAAGTATTTTAGTGGTGGTTGTGTTCACTGGAAAAATATAATCAATTGCCCATTTACTTGCCATTTAAAAATTACCTATTAAATGCCATGAAATCAAATGTTGCCTTCATCTTCCAGGAGAATGTGTGGCAAAAGGTTGTTCATCTGACCATATTGGGCAAGCTAGTTACTTAGTATTAATTACTAAATCCTGCAAATCCCAAAATGGACAAACTCATTAAAAATCTGGGTTGAGTTCACCACAAACATTATATGAAAAATTTTGACTTTAAGTATTGGATAGCCGTTGAGTTTGTTTTCATACAGCAGTCAACACTAATGTCAAACGAACCCATAGGCCATTTCTATAAAGAGCCTTTCTCTCCCCCTGTGTAATTTGCTCCTATTTTACACCTTTTTAAAAAAGGGGGGGGTAATAAGCAACTCCTGCATCAAACATCATGTCAAAAGTGGGGAAATGCTACAACGTAAAAGTGAAAGTCGCTCAGTCATGTCCGACTCTTTGCAACCCTATGGACTATGTAGTCCATGGAATTCTCCAGGCCAGAATACTAGAGTGGGTAGCCATTCCCTTCTCCAGGGAATCTTCCCAACCCAGGGATTGAACCCAGGTCTCCAGCATTGCAGGAGGATTCTTTACCAGCTGAGCCACCAGGGAAGCCCGAAATGCCACAACTTAGGACATAAAAGAGGCTGGAGATTTAGGTAACATATGTGAGGATTCTGGTAACATTTTTAAAAAATCAATAGAGTTCAATAAAACACAAAGATAAGCTATAAAGCATTTTTTTTCTTTCAAATAAATGCCTTTGACAAGATTATGGAGTACCCACTTAAAGATTAGAGGCTAAACTCAAATACAATGATGTGATCAAGCTGGAGCTGGAATTGATTTCTTGGTGATCTCTAAGAATCAGCACATGGCCAGGCTTGTGCCAAATTTCTGGGAAGACTATGTCAACACAAACATATAGCATTGAGAAATCATAAATCCTAGGTGGAACACAGAGTCCACAGTAATTTTTTCAACCTAAGAGAGACAAGATCTATTTAGTCAGAGAGGGCTGCAGCTCACTTTGCAAAGCCCCAAGGCCACCTAATGGCATGCAGATAAGACAGACTGCTGTGCAAGACTTCAGCCAAACCTCACAGTGCAGGCACCCCCAAAGCCACAGAGCCCATCGTCCACTTATAACATTATATCAAATTGAAATGCTGCCTATTCAGTGCCTTTACACCAGCACCCTTATCTAGGCAAAATCAAACCTAGAGATAATCATTTTCAATATTTAGCAATATTCCCTCCAGAACTTCTAAAATCAACATAAAAATCACACACACACACACACACACACACACACACACACAGACATTCTCTCTTTATTTACAAAACCAAAGTCTTGCTACATATGCATTTGATTATCTTTACTTTCAAAATATCAAGACAGTCCAACAGAGTCACATCATTCCTTCGTTGAAATGAGAGATAAGATCAAGACTTGCAGAGCATGAACTTAAAAACTTCTGGTCCAAAGGAGATGTCTCACCGGTGAAATAGAGCTCTACTGCTGCTGTGAAGGGAAGGGTCCATTCTTCCATTTCTTTTCCTTCTTTCTGTTTCTTTTTAACCTTTTATTTTATATTGGAGTATAGCCAATTAACAGTGTTGTGATAGTTTCAGATGGACAGCAGAGCGACTCAGTCATATACATATACATGTATCTATTCTCCTGCAAACTGCCCTCCCATGTAGGCTCCACATAACATTGAGCAGAGTTCCCTATGCTATACAGCATGTCCTTCTTGGTTATCCGTTTTAAATATACCATTCTGCCATTTCTGAAGGAAAAACAGGGGAGGAAGGCTAGTGACAAGCCCTGAGGTTTGCACAACACACATCTCTGTTTCCTAATCCATTCAGGTGAGCTTCAATTTCTTCTGTGAAAGGATAATCAGAACACATGCCTATGTCCAAAAAGCAGACAGGATATTCAAAACTAAAATATCAGAATAACAAAAATCTGATTCAGGTTTGATACTTTTAAAAAATGTATTTATTTTCTTTTTTTTTTTTCCCCCAGCATGATCAGGATGTCATAAAAGGCAATACACATGATTTTGGGAAGTAACTCAGAATCATCACAAAGTTTAACTCTACGTTAAAATCATTTTGTATCAGTGATACTTTAACATCATATCCCTCTGCCAATATGGTGCTATTTTCACCCAATAACAAAGAAGTTAAATTAATATGGGAATAATTATATGCTGGGAAAGACAGCGGTACTAATAATAATCACATCTTCAGTACACTCTGAATAAGAACTAAACTGCCAAAAATTACTACCTCAGAAACTAGTGTTGTTAATAATTATTGCCATTGAAAGAGAAAATTCCAGGGTGCATATCCATATTTATTTCAAACTGTCTTGTGAGTCATTAAGTCTTGCTCATGTGAACATAAGATACTATAAGAAGTAATTGAAGTTTAGCGTGTTGCTAGCATTTTGTAACTAGCAGTCCCAGAAATGCAGATAGCTGATATGGTCCTTCGAAGTGATTAATGCTTAGGAATAGCAAAGACCCATAACTGTCAGTCATATTTTTACCAGCATTTTATTGTTCAGAAAGGTTGTAAATGCCAATGCTGCTTTACCCCAGGAAGTAGAAATCATGCATTTATTAGAATTCCTTAGCGGGCTTTATGGTCAACAGATGACTCGTGAATTATTCATAGGTGTAATATGATAAACTGTTGCCAAACCTCCGACCTGGTTTTATTCACAGCCGGGAGCTTCATCCATGCAGACAGCACAGAATGCTTGCCGTAAGGAATGAGTAAGAATGTCTTTTCAAAATCAGCATGCTATTGCTGGTGTCCCCAGAACCTTGATGGTCCAGATCTTTCTTGTAAAGACGATGCATTCCCTTTGAACTTCCTCTGAGATGAATTTTTAAGATGTTTCCATGTGGCTTTCTATTTGACTTATGATCTAAATCATCCTGACATACAAAGCATAGTAATCTATACTATCTATAGATGCACTACCGTCTGTACTATTATATCTATATATCCTCTTTTATAATCCTAAATACCATAGAGAAGAGAAATTACATACGTGGGCACATTTATTATATCCCAATGCTATTATTGCCTGCCTAATTCTCACGGTTTTATGAACTCACTTCAAAAGGTAGCAACAGCAAAGTCAGGTGATGTGCGTCAGTCTCCGTTTCTCCCCACTGATGCCAAATTTGGGAGCTGTTTTCCTTGCCTCTAAATTCTCCACCATGAAGTAGGTAGGAGGGGAAAGGAATTCAAATCGGGGTAGTTTACCCATGTTCTTTTTTATTCCAGGCAGATAGGTAGGGAAAAGTGAAAAGGTATGGTCATCAGGAGCACCTAGAGGAGATGGGAGTTTTGTCTTATCAGAGTTTAGGTCAGACCTAGGTGTCCTGCATTGGAGGCAGATTCTTCACTGTCTGAGCCACCAGGGAAGCCCGGGTTAAAGTACACAGTATATCTAAGAGGTGGAAGGGGGGTTCTGGAAGGGGAAAACATGTACACCCATGGTAGATTCATGTCAATGTATGGCAAAACAAATACAATATTGTAAAGTTAATAGAAAATAAACTAATTTAAAAGAAAAAAAAATGAACTATAGGTAAGATGCTATAGTTATTCTAAAACAGTTTAAAATGCTTCTTGAATATCTTATCTCTGTCCCTAATGGCATGTGAACCTCCTGCCTATAACAATTACAGTAATGGTGTCAATTATAATAAACAATAGCAGCTATTACATTAAATGCCACCTATTGTTAAAGGAAATTCACATGTACTATCTGTCCCTAAACTAACTTAGCCAGATAATTATAATTACCCTATTTAAAATCAGAAAACAGACTCAGAGAAATTATACCTCTAGTTTCAGTTCATGCACTTGGAGCTGTTTACAACATTAACAGAGGGCTTGCCCCTGCAGACCTACCCTTCACTGTAACCACCAGGTAACTAATTTGGAGGGAGCACATTAGAAGACTCCGTGGCCCTCTGACTTTTGATGGGTTCAGTCGATGGGGAACCCACGCAGATGACAGAGGGAGACAGTGAGGTATATTTCCAGGGTCAGGACATTCCTGTCCCCCCAGCTTCTTCTCCTGTGGACTGGTTTCATCGCCTAACCAGGAGTCACAGTACCTATGAGGGTATCCCCTCATCTCAGGCTTGCCTTCAGACTTCCAGTATCTCTCCTCCGTTAATCCCAGACTGGGGACCACAGTGGTGGTTGGGTACTATATAATGTCATTTGGGGTTTCCCTAGAGCTCAGTCCTTTATAAATAGGCCTTTTTGTTAATCCTTCCTCAAACTGTCCTAATTTGAGCACACTGTTTCCTGCTGGGATCCAAAGTGACACCTATACTATTCACATGCTCTGAGAATGTAGAGTCTGTGTCTTCCAGTAACTTTTTTCTGAGAGTTAGAGCATGCTCAGTCACTCAGTCATGTCTGACTCTTCGTGACCCCATGGGCTGCAGCCTGCTGGGCTCCTCTGTCCATGGGATTTCCCAAGCAAGAATACTGGAGTGGGTCACCAATTTCTTCTCCAGGGAGAGAGGTAGAGCAGATAAAAACAAATTTAGTAGTCACTCAGTGTTTTCAAAAGCCCAGTACCTGTATCCCCCCTTTTGGGGGCAACTTCACTGGTATTCTTGCTAAAACTCAGAGTGCCTTCCCCTGGTTTCCAAAGCTTCTAGGCTTAAGCCTGGTGGTTTTGGATAATCAGTCAGCAAGAGACACACTCTGAACAGCCAAGGAAAGCTCTCTTATTAGGTAGAGTTCTTCAGCAAGGCTGGTTCTGAGGAGCTAGAGGGAAGACAGAACACGCTGGGGTGAACTTACCTTGAAATCCTGTGATTGTCCAACTGCCTGCCTGCTGTGTCTGCAGGGCAGAGAGTATCTGTGACAACCACCCACGTCACCTCTCTACTGCCCTATTCTCTCAGCCAACACAGGAGGGACTTGAATTTTTACTGTTACAAGTGTGCATTTCACTGCAACACTAAAGGAACAAAACTGGATTCAACTGATATCAAACAAATACAATAGCACATAAATCTGTATCAGTCTTCTTGAATTTGAAATGTTTTGTTTTTACATGTTATGATGGTCCATGTTAATTACATGTCAACTTGGTGAGGCAACAGTCTCTAGTTATTCAAACATTAATCTAGCTGTCACTGTGAAGGTATTTTGTAGATGTAAGTCCAGTAATCAGTTGACTTTAAGTAACGGAGATTATCTGAGATAATCTGGGGTGGACTTAATTCAATCAGTTGAAAGGCCTTAGCAGCAGAACTGAGGCTTCCCTGAGAAAGGAGAAATTCTGCCTGTGGACAGGAGGTTCAGCTCAGGCCTGAGAGTTTCAGCCTGCCCTTAATGATGATCCACCATATGGGTTTTGGACTTGCCTGTCCAGCTCTTGGAATCATGTTCTAGGTCTTTGCGATAAATATGTATCCCCTATTGGTACTGTTTCTCCAATTGACCTGGCTGATACAAATATCTACTGGGAAGAGTAAAGAGTTGAGATTCTAAAACTATTCTTAATTGCTATAATTAAGTAAAAAAAAAAGTTGATTCAGGGAAGAGGGAGGAAGGGACAAAATAGCAAATCATTAAGTGCTCCAAATGGGAAAATTACAAAGTTTAAATTAACAGAAATCACATTTAGTTCATAAAATGCTTTATGCGTTTTAATGCAATTCAAAGTTATGTGGCTTTTATAAAGTGGTCTTAAGGAATGTATAAGAATTCTTTCAAAATAAGTTCATTCCAATCCCAGAGAAAGGCACTACTAAAGAATGCTCAAACTACCTCACAATTGCACTCATCTCACATGCTAGCAAAGTAATGCTCAAAATTCTCCAAGCCAGGCTTCAGCAGTACGTGAACCATGAACTTCCAGATGTTCAAGCTGGTTTTAGAAAAGGCAGAGGAACCAGAGATCAAATTACCAACATCCGCTGGATCATCGAAAAAGCAAGAGAATTCCAGAAAAACATCTACTTCTGCTTTATTGACTATGCCAAAGCCTTTGACTGTGTGGATCACAATAAACTGTGGAAAACTCTGAAAGAGATGGGAATACCAGACCATCTGACTTGTCTCTTGAGAAACCTGTATGCAGGTCAGGAAGCAACAGTTAGAACTGGACATGGAACAACAGACTGGTTCCAAATAGGAAAAGGAGTACGTCAAGGCTGTATATTGTCACCCTGCTTATTTAACTTATATGCAGAGTACATCATGAGAAACGCTGGGCTGGAAGAAACACAAGCTGGGATCAAGATTGCCGGGAGAAATATCAATAACCTCAGATATGTGGATGACACCACCCTTATGGCAGAGAGTAAAGAAGAACTAAAGAGCCTCTTGATGAAGGTGAAGGAGGAGAGTGAAAAAGTTGGCTTAAAGCTCAACATTCAGAAAACTAAGATCATGGCATCTGGTCCCATCACTTCATGGCAAATAGATGGGGAAACAGTGGCTGGCTTTATTTTTTGGGGCTCCAAAATCACTGCAGATGGTGACTGCAGCCATGAAATTAAAAGACGCTTACTCCTTGGAAGAAAAGCTATGACAAACCTAGACAGCATATTAAAAAGCAGAGCCATTACTTTGCCAGCAAAGGTCCATCTAGTCAAGGCTATGGTTTTTCCAGTAGTCGTGTATGGATGTGAGAGTTGGACTGTGAAGAAAGCTGAGTGCAGAAGAATTGATGCTTTTGAACTGTGGCGTTAGAGAAGACTCTTGAGAGTCCCTTGGACTGCAAGGAGATCCAACCAGTCCATCCTAAAGGAGGTCAATCCTGGGTGTTCATTGGAAGGACTGATGTTGAAGCTGAAACTCCAATCCTTTGGCCACCTGATGCGAAGAGCTGACTCATTTGAAAAGACCCTGATGCTGGGAAAGATTGAGGGCAGGAGGAGAAGGGGATGACAGAGGATGAGATGGTTGGATGGCATCACTGACTCAATGGACATGAGTTTGGGTAGACTCTGGGAGTTGGTGATGGACACGGAGGCCTGGCGTGCTGTGATTCATGGGGTCTCAAAGAGTCAGA
This sequence comes from Giraffa tippelskirchi, assembly GCF_054371585.1. Taxonomy (NCBI): domain Eukaryota; kingdom Metazoa; phylum Chordata; class Mammalia; order Artiodactyla; family Giraffidae; genus Giraffa; species Giraffa tippelskirchi. Next base: position 12,503,113 of record NC_137283.1, on the reverse strand, counting down.
CACAACTGAGTGACAAAACTGAACTGAACTGAGAGGCTTCTGGGATCCAAAATATGTATATAAAGAAGGTTAAATCCAATTGAGTCTTTATACTAATCAGTTCAAAAGAACAAAACTTAATATGTAACGTGTTCACTTGAGGGACTTATGGGAAGACATGAAGAAAATATTATGAAGAATAATATCCACTAAACTCATATATAAAACACCAAATTGTTACCCTGCACCTCAAAGTAGCTGAAAATATGAGTTTTATTATAAAGCTGCTGCTGCTGCTGCTAAGTCACTTCCAAAGGATATGGTATTAAAACATTGTGAGTTTGCAAACTGACTTTTTATTACCATATCTAGCAAGTATACCAGTTCTCTTTTTGCATAACTAAAAATATCTCTGTATCAAAATGACTTGAAAATACTCAATCTTGGCATGATTCTCCAAGCAGTTATACTGATCAGATATATACCGAGTAAATGAAGATTATAAGAAAAATTTAAGCTTATTCAAACATTGTCATCTCTCATAAAAACTATGATGAAATTCTACAGCAGTCTAAAGTGTACTCCAAAGCAGTACACAATTCCAAGTTATTCTTGGACCAGTTTCATGACAATTTCTTGAAAAAACAGAAGCTCTTCTGGATGATGTTTTTTACCTGCAGCCTTACCCTGAAGCAGGGATTTCATAAGCAGCACCCCAGTCAGGCCTCAGAGTAATCCTGTCATTAGTTTAACTTTCAAACAAGACTTGGCCATGAGCAAAAATCAACCTGCATCCAGTTTTAAAGTGGGGCGCCGAAGACTTTGAATTATCTTCAAGTTAATAGTTGTTAATAACAGTAAAGACTCAGAGAACAGAGAAGTTGTTTCTTCTCGCTTTCAAGCTAGAATAACAAATGCAGTTGTGAGGAGCCCTGTGCTGCAAAGTCTTTGTTAAATGGTCCACTGCAGAAGATCTTATATCGTTTCATTTGGAATTCACAACAGCAATTTCTTAGCTGCTATGGTGATTCAGTGGTAAAAAAAAAAAAAAAAAAAAAAATCTGCCTGCCAATGCAGGAGATGCAAGTTCAATCCCTGGGTCAGGAAGATCCCCTGGAGAAGGAAATGGCAAGCCACTCCAGTGTTTTTGCCTGGGAAATGCCATAGACAGAAGAGCCTGGTGGGCTACAGTCCATGGGGTCACAACGATTTGGACACAACTTAGCAACTAAACCACCACCACCCATCTTACGTATACCACTGAAAAACTCTTCGTACTACTTAAAATACTCTGGAAACAGTTTTGTTAAGTTTTTTCTCTAAAGTGAAACAAACAGAACAGAACCCAAGTTGTTCATAATGGTAGTTAAGAGCTACAAATTCATCAGGGAGAAGCCAGCCATAGGAGGATGAAAATTAATATTTTGCCATTTTGAACATGCCAGGTGGCACACTCGGGTGAAATGTCAGGCTCTAGCACAAGAAAGGAATTTAAATGCATAGCTAAAGAAGAATTCTATAACAGTGAGAGCTACTCAGCACTACATACTGCCCCAGATGGAAGATAGTAAAGTATTTTAATACCACATTTTAAAATTAGGAATAGCATGTAATTGCCTAGACATACAATCTTTCTGGACTTAGTCTCAAACATAAACATAAAATAACTGATCTTTGAAGATGTATATTTCTAGTACATAATATGAAGATGTAGGTTTCCAGTACACAATATGAGGATTGATTGGTAAAATAAGCAGTTAACAATGAACAAATGAGATCACATGGCAAAACAGTGCTTTTTAATTTTAATATTTGTTGTTCAGTTACTAAGTCATGTCTGACTCTTTGCTATCCCATAAACTGCAGTGCGTCAGGCTCCTCTGTCCTTCACTATCTCCTGGAGTTTGCTCAAACTCATGCTCATTGCATCGGTGATGTTATCCAACCATCTCATTCTCTGTCAACCCCTCCTCCTCCTGCCCTCTATCTTTCCCAGCATCAAGGTCTTTTATATATACACACACACACACACTAAATTATGGACTTATGTAGAACACCAAACTTCTAGTATCTTTGATTCTACAGCTAAGCTTTTTCATGTTGTCATGTTTTTATACCTAAACACCAACACACAAGATAGTGCTTAAGGGAGCAAAGTGCCATCTCTGCATTCATGTAATCAATTTAATTCCAAAAAGTTCCCCCCAAACCCCCAGCTCTTTCATTCCTCTCTGTCTCAACAGTATCTTGCACACTGCAAGATACTCAATAGAAAAATGGCTGGATGAATGAATTAATGTACAAATGTATAAATAAATAAAGTGGATGGATAAAAAGAGACCTGACATGCCTAACTGAAAATGAAGTGAAAAATCTCCCCCCATTTTCCACTCTCATACTTCTACAGTAGTCTTGATGAATTGTCCAAAGCTTACCCCTCACATCAAGCAACCCCTACACCTATCCCAACCCTGGCTGGAGAGAGGGGGTGAAAACTAACTTTGCCAGGCAGTTCACATGTGTGGTCTCATTTAGTCTGCACAACTGGCAAATGAGGCAAATAACAGATAAGGAGGCTGACGTTCTCAGGAATGACATACGCAGGCACTGGGCACTCAGAACATGCTGAAACTGAGTTCAAATCCGGCCTTTTCTGACACAAAGTATGTGTTTTTTCTGTTCACATTTGTATGGCATTGAGATGCTATGAGGTCTCTTTCTATAAGGGTTTATCTAAGTATTTGCACATAACTGTATTAATTTACCTTGGCTCATCTTATGCATATGTCCTCTTAGAAGACTGAAGTATAACTTTACAATATGAAGCTAAATTGAAAAAAATCAATCCTCCATAATTCTACCGTTCTAACACAGAAGTTGTTTCTAAGGCAAATGATTTTGGCTTCTATAACTGAGCATCTTAGCCAGAAATGGCTGGCAGACACTCTTCCATCTTCCTACACAGTGAGTCTAAGTCACGGCCACAGTCAGCAATTTTAGGGTTTTGAAACATGAGGCCTGATCCAAGACTTAGGAATGCTTTTGGTCCCTCCTCCCAGGACTGGGATGTCCTGGGTAGGGGAGTGCTCTGGGACAGTGTTTCCTGCAGAGGTACCTGCATCTGACCACCTGACCCCCGACCCCTCCTTTTGGAGGGCAGTTGAGGCCCTTCTTAGAGAAGATGTGTCTCCTGATAAGCACACAGCATCCCTTCACCCACGTTAGAAAGGGCTTTACAGGTGCTTCATTCCCATCCCTTCACTGAACAAGTGAAAAAGCTCTCACTCAGAGAACACAAACACAATTAGTGTTTCTGGGTTCTTCCCACCTCTGTTTTCCAGCAGATTGACAGGCAATTTTATTCCTTTTACTAGTCAGTTCCTTAAACAATGAAAATGTAGAGTTACAGTGTGACAACAACAACCAGAGGTTCAGGACTTTATACACAACAGCCACTGGCATTAACCAGGGATGACCACACATCAGTGATACCTAAAGTTTTCATGTGCATAATCCTGCTTGACTCTCATAACTACTCTGAGATTGGCATTATTACAGTCATCTTACAGATGGGTAAACTGAGGCTCTGAGAAATGAAGTTACTTGTTTAAGGCCATATAACTAAAAAATGGTGAATCTAGAGTTTGAACCTCGATGAATAAGGAGCTTAGACATCATGTGCATGCTCTACTACCCTGCTCATAACTAGCCTCATGAAATCTTCCAAGAAAGTCTGTGCATTCTCCGTTCATAAAACAGAATCACACAATGACCATTTAAACCCTGATATTCCATCCAAATGCCCTTATGCCTTGGGCCTATCTGAAACGTTTGCCTTTAGTTCCTTTTAATGCCCCACTTGCTGATCTAACAGGCCTACTACAAGACATGTGGCTGACTGCCATAAAGAGAATTAAGTATCTCCCAGCAGAATAGGAAAGTGTGCCTGACTGAAGGAGCTAATTCAAAAACTGGGCATGATGCAATAGGACTGAAAGATACAGCTTTGTGACCCTGTGACACTACACACCTCTGCTAGAAATGGAAGGATTCGTGCAAAGCCCACCTCTGTAATCCTCCAGAGAGTGAGGCCAGGAAACGAGGACGTTGTGGCTGGTCTTGTCCTCCAGGGCCAGTGTCTGACCCTTGGACCCTCAACCGTCCAGATGCAACACTTTCCTTTCCTGCCTAGACTCCCAGAAGCCCAGAGGAAAATGGGCTGGAAAGGCAGACATCTCCAGTGACTCCCTTGAGAGTAATGTCAGCTGACCTCCTCTTGGGTTTCTACCGTTATTTCCCTTTACCAACTCTTCTGCAGGGACTGTGGTGACATCAGTAAGCCACTTCAAATCCTTTCTGAAGTGAGACTGAAGTGTAAATGAATAGAATAGTTACTGTCAGGGAGATGTGTGTGGATTCCTTTGCTCTCTGGGTCTCCTGCTATCATTTCCCCTCTACCTACAAGAACCATTCTAGGTTCTTCAGGAAAAAAAAAAAAAAAAAAAAACCTTGAGAAAAACTGTCTGGAAAATAACACATGTGGGAAACTAGATCCTTGATTTCAGTCCTGAACACAATGTTCTAAGGTTTTTGTTTTTTTTTTAAAGCTAGGTTTCCTTCCAGAATTCAACTTGCACAGGTCTGCCAGATAAACATTATGGTCTGAAACAGTAGTTAGGGAAATGTTTGTATGCTTGGATTTGAATGAGAAGGGGAAACTGCTGTGGATGAGAGATTGCACTCAGCGTGACATTAAAAGCACAGTAGCAATCAAAGTGACACCTCTCCTCACCAGGAGGTTCCTGCCTGCACAGCCTACCCCTCACAAGGGGGAAGGCATCGCTTTCCAGAAGGAAGATACAATCCACCACTGGCTTCCTAAGAAATGCAATTGTTTGAAACCAGTGCTGATGAATGTGACTTATGTAAGCTCACATTTAAGGCAACATCAGCCTCTGTCTTGATTCCCTCGCTAGCAACCTGTTATGGCTAAACCACCACATGGTGCCCCAGAATACTCAATTTTTTTAAGTTACAATTTTGCCAAAAGAAACACAAGTTGTGTGTGGTGCCAATACATACACTGAGACATAAGCTATTGCTCCTCTGCAAAGCTGGATGGATTTCTTAAAAATTGTTTGATGGATGAAGGAAGGAAAGCAAGTCAACCACTTAATGAACTACGTATGATTAGGGAAATAAAGGAAATGCTATTACTAAACTTTGCCTCCCTAAGTAACATTAAATAATTGCTTTATTATCAGGGTTCATGCCTTTTACAAGAGGGTCTCAGGAATAAGCACTCAGTGAGAACCGATTCCCACTTTTGATATGATAGACTTTTGGTAGCAAGATGGGGTTGCAGGAAAGAGTGGAGGCAGGAGAGGAACACTGTAAACAGACTGACCACCCACCAACTTCCCTCCCCTTCCCCCGACCAATTACATGACAATCTTGGGACAGTGTGGGTTTTGCAGAGCTCTCTAGGTGATTTTAATGTTTCACTGGGACTCAAGACTACGTTCTAGATCATCCATAGAGCTAAGATGAGGGGCCTGGAGTTTTATGGCACTGGACTTCCCAGCTGGCGCTAGTGGTTAAGAACCTGCCTGCCAGTGCAGGAGACATAAGAGACTGGGGGTTGATCCCTGGGTCAGGAAGATCCCCTGGAGGAGGAAATGGCAACCCACTCCAGTATTGTTGCCTGGAGAATCCCCTGGACAGAGGAACCTGGCAGGCTACAGTCCATGGGGTCACACAGAGTCAGACGTGACTGAAGCAACTTAGCATACATGCACACTGAAATCACATCAAGTTTTTAAAGTTAGCAAACAAAAGAGCTTTAGACCAGGGATATAAATCTAAACCACTGGCAGATTAAATGGGGCTATCTGTGACAAAACTACTTTGTTCTTCTGTCACCCGAAGAAAGGAGACCCATATGGTCACTGTTCCTCAATCAATATTTCCAAAGTACATTAAAGGTTTATCACTAATGACCATTCTCTCTGTGCCAAAGCATTTCTAGAAGGAGGACTTTGCTAAGAGCACTAAGCCTGAAAACGAAAGGTATAATTGGAAATGATATAATAGAATGGCAAGCTTTTGATGACTCCTCTGCTTTTACTCATTTTAGATTTATGTCATGTAGCCCAATATAATCAACAGCTATTGAGAAAATAAGTGAAAATGTGTGACAAATAGCATATATGGTAAATTAAGTATGGCCACCAGTTTTCTGCATGTACTTTCATTAGAGTTGAGTCTATTGGAGTTAGCATTTAATTCAGCAATTCCACTCCTGGACACATATCAGGAGAAAACTCTAATTTGATAAGGGACATGTACCCCAGTGTTCCTAGCAGCACTATTCACAGTGGCCAAAACATGGAAGCAACCTAAGTGTCCATCTACAGATGCCTGGATAAAGAAGATATGGTGTGTGTGTGTGTATACACACCACAGACACAATGGAATACTGCTGCTGCTAAGTCGCTTCAGTCGTGTCCAACTCTGTGCGACCCCACAGATGGCAGCCCACCAGGCTCCCCTGTCCCTGGGATTCTGCAGGCAAGAACACTGGAGTGGGTTGCCATTTCCTAGTGAAAAGTGAAAGTGAAGTCGCTCAGTCGTGTCCGACTCTTAGCGACTCCATGGTCTGCAGCCCACCAGGCTCCTCCGTCTGTGGGATTTTTCCAGGCAAGAGTACTGGAGTGGGATGCCATTGCCTTTTCCCAGTGGAATACTACTCAGCCATAAAAAGAATGAAATAATACCTTTTGCAGCAACATAGATGGACATAGAGATTATCATACTAAGTGAAGCAAATCAGAGAAAGACAAATACCATATGATATCACTTATAGGTGAAGTCTTAAAAAAAGATATAAATGAGCTTATTTACAAAACAGAAACAGACTCTAAAAACAGAGTTATGATTCCAAAGGGAAAAGGGGGTGGAGGAGGGATAAATTAGCAATTTGGAATTAGCAGATACAAACTACTATATGTAAAATAAACAACAAGGCCCTACTGTAGAGCACAGGGAACTATATTCAATATCCTGTAATAAACCATAATGGAAAAGAATATGAAAAATAATATATATATGTATATACACACATATGTATATAACTGAATTGCTTTGCTGTATACCAGAAACTAACACAACATTGTAAATCAACTGTACTTCAATTAAAAAATTAGACTAAAAAAAGAGTTGGGGGTCTATTAGTCTAACCCTGATCTTTTATTTCAAGAGCTCTTGTAGCTTCTACTCATGCTTTCCTTAAAATCCTGAGACTCCCCCACTGTAAAGAAGCTCAGGATGAAAGACCAAATAGGAATAAGAAGCCTAGGCGTCCCAGCTGAAACCAGCCATGATACTGAAGTGACAGAAAGGTGAAATAAAATAATTGTGTCATCCTGGAATTCTTAACAGTGAAGCAATGAAAAGTGAAAGTGACAGTTGCTTAGTCGTGTCCAACTCTTTGAGACTCCATGGACTGTAACCTGCCAGCTTCTCTGTCCATGGAATTCTCCAGGCAAGAATACTGGAGTGGGTAGCTGTTCTCTTCTTCAGGAGATCTTCCCAACCCAGGGACTGAACCCAGGTCTCCTGCATTGCACGCAGATTCTTTACCATCTGAGCCACCAGGGAAGCCCAAAGAAATGAAAATCTGGGAATAGTTAAATTCATAAAAGGACCTCAGGAAAGTGTATTTTTTCTAAAACACTGTGAAAAAAATATGTATTATCAAAAGGTCAAGCCCATGATGGAATGAATACAACTCAAAAAGGAAGAGAATATAGAAATGAAAACTGATAATTGTGAATAACCTTTACAAGGAAGAAAGGGGAAGAAATCTTAACCAATGTGGCTATATGAAAAATTCTCTGGTTCATTGTTACACACACACACACACACACACACACACACACACCACACACACACACCACACACACACACACACACACACACACACACACACACACACACACACACACACACACACACACACACACACACACACACACACACACACACACACACACCCGACAAAGGTCCATCTAGTCAAAGCTATGGTTTTCCCAAGTCATGTATGGATGTAAGAGTTGGATCATAAAGAAAGCTGAGCACTGAAAAATTGATGCTTTTGAACTGTGGCGTTGGAGAAGACTCTTGAGAGTCCCTTGGACTGCAAGGAGATCAAACCAGTTAATCCTAAAGGAAATCAGTCCTGAATTTTCATTGGAAGGACTGATGCTGAAGCTGAAGCTCCAATACCTTGGCCACCTGATTTGAAGAACTGACTCATTGGGAAAGACCCTGATGCTGAAAAAGATTGAAGACAGGAGGAGAAGGGGATGACAGAGGATGAGATGGTTGGATGGCATCACCGACTAGATGGACCTGAGTTTGAGTAAGCTCCAGGCGTTGGTGACGGACAGGGAAGCCTGGCGTGTTGCAGTCCATGGGATTGCAAAGAGTTGGTCACGACTAAGTGACTGAATTTAACTCATTCACACAAACAAACAAACACGGAAAATCGGCCATGGGCAAAGTGTTATACTCTAATGAGGTCATATATTTGAAAGTACAAGCTAAAAGTGGAAAACCCCATATTTTTGAAAAGTATATACTAAAAGTTTTTTTAATGGCCAAGGATTATAAGAATATTTACAGAAAAGTTCAGAATGAGCTAAGACATTCGAAAGAAATGGTGTCTAAAATTATGTTCCAGGGCAATAGAAATAAGAACCAAAATGTGGTATTTCTTGGAGCAGATGGTATATTGCTATTTAGCAGATGCTAGTGGGAAATTCAGAACTCCTCAACATCTTTTTTTCTTCCATCTCCTCCACTGAAGATACTATTTTCCAGTTAAAATAAGAAACTGGAACCCCAGACAAGAGACAAAATTAGTTAAAATGAAAAAAAAAAAAAACCACACAGGTGCCTTATTTACAGTGACTTCAAGTTGCCCAGCTTCAGGAGCCAAATCACATCCCAGGGTCCAGAAAGAACTTGCAAATCAACCACTGTCAATAGTCTCTGAGGATAGGCACCAAAAGTTGTGAATCAGGTTAATATGACTCTACTTTACAAATAGGAGAAGAAGGTGGGTTCTGTTTAAATATAAAGCTTGAAACCAATGCCTGCTAACATTCTAGAAAGATAGATAATGAAATAGATGGCTAAAGAACATTGGGGAAAAAAAGTCAAAGCCATTTGACCAAGTTCTTCTTCATATGTTATTTTCAATTTTATTTTCATATTTGTTTATTTGTTTTATTTTTGGCTACATGCAGGCTTTCTCTGGTTGCAGTGAGTGGGGCTACTCTCTCTTTATAGTGTGAGGGCTTCTCATTATGGTGGCTTCTCTTTTTGCAGATCCAGGGCTCTAGGGTGCACAGGCTCAGTAGCTGCAGCTCATGGGCTCTAGAGTACGGGCTCAGCAGTTGTGGTGCATGGGGTTAGCTGCCCCATGGCACAGGGAATCTTCCCAGACCAGGGGTTGAACTCATGTCCTCTGCTTTGGCAGGCAGATTCTTAACCACTGAGCCACCAGGGAAGTCCAGTCATATGTTTTTAGACCAGATAGGTGGATAGAAAGGAACTGTATCTTCTTTTGGATATCTCAAAGCATCTCAAACTCATCCAAAAGCAAATTCATGAATGTCTCCACACAAACCTGACTTTCTTCATTCGCTTTCTCAGTGAAGGGTATTGTGTGCATTCTGGGAACTTGATAGTTACTCTTGAAAGTTTCCTCCATGACCTTATGGTCAGTCCATCACCAAAACCTGCCAGTTTTATATTGAAATAGCTCTCCACATATGTAAGGTATCATTCCACTGCTGCTGACAATGACGAGTCAGTTTGGTTGTTAGTCTTCTGAAGTACACCTTTTATCTCTGGCTACTTTTGAGATCTTCTGTTGGTCTTTGTTGGTCTACAGCTTCACTAAATGAGTCTAGGTATAGATTTATTTTTGGTATCCTGCTTGGGAATGCTGGGCTTCATGAATATCTTGATTGGAGCTTTTCATCTCTTCAAATGTTGCCTCTAACCCATTCTTTAACCTTAGTAACAACACTGCTTTGCTGCTAAATTTATTATCTCAGTTGCTGTGGGTCAGGAATCTGAGTGTTTTAGCTGAGGCTTCTTCTCAGGGTCTCATAAGGCTGAAAGCAAAGTGCTGGTCAGCTGTATTCTCAAAGTGATTGCACTTAACTTTTTTTTTGATTATTAAATTTGAGGGTCTTTATGTTTCAGTGAGTGAGTTTAACAAATTCACATTGACTGGGATAATAAATTTGATCTTCTTGTGTCATTTTATCTTGTGCTTCTTGCTGCTCCATTGTCCTTCCTACCCTTCCACCCCAATATCTTTCTTTAGGGATCAAAACTTCCTTTGATTTTTTTTCCTCTTTCTGTGGTCATACAGAAGTAATATGTAGTCTCTTAAAAATTTTAAGCAATGACTTGCATATTTTTAAACTATTTAACATTCCTCTCCCTATCCCCATAAAGAATAAAACAGAATCTAAAGATATGTCCATGTGACTTTCTCTCCTCTTTTTGTCCCCCATCAAGTAAAAGAATTGTAACCTTTATGATTATTAATGCTTTATATACTTTTTTCTTGCTTAAGAATTATTTCTTATGGCACCTTAAGTTGTACAATCATAAGAACAATTATTTAACATTAATTCAAATTTTAAAGGTTTAATTACTCACCATTTATTTTATATTTCATTTTCCCTTAATCTGAGGTTTGATGAATTTCTTCAGTGTCTGAACATTTTAAGTAATTTTCGGTTCTTGAATGTCAGAGAAGTCCTTTGGTTTGAGAGTGGAAGGTGCCCCCGCCACCACCCCTGAGTTTCAGGTTTGTTGATAGAATACTATTATTTCGACAGGCGTTTGGAAGGAGGTTAAATGCATATATGGATACTTGTGATTTCTTGAGCCAAAGATATATTCTTAAGGTAGCCAAAGAAAACATAAAAACCACCAGTGATCCCTGCCTAGCTGCAGACCTTACACACATCCTTTAACTTCTCTGAGCTCTCCTTCCTTATGGATAGGTCCTTATGTCCAGACCCCCTCAGACACTCTTCCAGGTGTTCTAGTCAAGACTTTATGAAGCCCATAGAAATACCAATATTTAATGAACACCATAAAAGCAGAAGAATTAATTTCCAGCAAAATATTAATGAAGTCTACTATATGTTTAAAGTTTCAGGGTTACCTAGTGATAGACAATAAATACAAAAATAAATATTTCTCTCAGTGCCCTGCTTAGAAGAAAAAGTAGAAACTCATAAACAATATTTCATTCACATTTATGTACAACTACATTATTTTCAAGTGTCGGGAAAAGGAAATATACTTTTGATGAACCGTCAGTATTCATTCAACAACATCAAACAAGCAATTATGACATTTATGAATGGTTTTTAGGATCCACTTAAAACTGTCTCACTAGGTTTTATATTGACATGGTTCAAAATTTAGAAAATACAGAAAAATTTACTCTTAATTCTGTTTTTTGCTACCCAGTTTCCATCCTCTCAAAGTTGTGTATCCTTCCAAAGATATTCCATACATATACAGAGTATCTCTCCTTCCCTTCCCCTCCCTTTCTCTTCTTTCCCTATTTGTCTCTGTCTTTATTCTCTGTTTTTTGCTTTTTAAAAAATTTTTGTCACTTTTAAATTGTATTCTTGTATTGAAATTGTATTATTCCATTTTCCTGAGGCTTTTTTTTCACTTACTGTATCTTGGAGATCTTTGTACATCAGTATAAATGCTTCCTCAGTCTTTTTTTTTAATATATATAACAACTAGCATTCAATTGTCTGGCTATACCATGATTTATTTTCTCAGTAACTTACTGATGTATATTTTAAGCAATGTTACAGTTATAACCCAAACATGTGTCACTTCAAACGTGTATGAAGTATATCTCTAGGATAATTCTTAGAAATGAAATCACTAGGTCACAGGCTATACACACTTGTAATTGTGAGAGTTACAGCCATGCTGCTCTCCATAAAGGAAATAATTTATGCTCAACCCAGGAATATATGAGCCTATTAGAGCAAGATTTTTAATAGTTCTAAAGCATGTTACATGGGACTTTCAAATTCCTATCCCCAATTTGTTTTGGTTTGATTTTGTGGGATTATTTAGGATGGGAGTATGAGTCAGATGAGTTCTGGTTTTTGTCCCAAATGATACTGATTCTCTGTTCCTGGAGAATTGCATGGACTGTATAGTCCATAGGGTTGCAAAGAGTCGGACACGAGTGAGCAACTTTCACTTGCTTTTCCCCAAAGTACATGAATATGACAAACACACACTGTTGCTATAAAGATTCACAAATTCAGACATACTGAAAGGACCAGGGTCCATGACGTTTGAGTGTCTCTACAAAGCCCATCTAAACGCTAAACTGCATTATAACAGCAAGAGAGAATGGGTAAACTCTTGGCCCTATGAATCAATGCCTAATAAGAATTGATTTAACAGGCTCTGGGGGACCTTATCTTATTGCTAACAAAAGAAACCCCATCTGGCACTTTGCTACACTGCCTAGATATTAAATAGGGCTTATGATGATTAAGCACCAGGAAAGTTAATTAAGAGGTAATTCCAGGGGAATGTACAGATCTCCGAGGGCAATGGTCTTCTACTGGGTAACTTAAGGAAAGGAGCCAGGAGACCAGCTACTGGACTTCAAGAATTAGGCAGAAGCCCCACAACACACAGAGTCATGCTGCCCAGAGCCCACCCCTGGGGCAGCCATCCTTAGCTGAGAACTTCCTTCCAACACGGAAAGGATGCTCACTTCCATTCCAAACCTAAGGACCTGCTCCAAGAACAGGACCTTCTCCAAGAACAGGACCTCCACTGGGTGAAAGGGACACAAAACCATGATGAGGTGTTTCCATTTGTTTTTCCTCACTGGATGGGACCACCACAAAACTTTATAATACTAAACAGAAGGACAGGATTTATATAAAAAAAAAAAAATGTAGACCAAAGGAGGATGTCATACATTGTGGTCAGCCATCAAGCAATTATGCCCCAAGTTTAATAAGTTTATGTCATCCAAATCTGAATGAATCCCATCCAAATTCCTAGAGCATTAAGATTGTTTCTTATCTTTAAACACAGTCTCAGTCAAGGGTGCCCTAGATATCTCTTAGAACACAAGAGTCAAGGTCATTAGAACAAAAAGTCTGTTCATACCAGCTCCATCATCATGTCCACAGCAGGAAACCTGCTCCGAGCAAACAAGTACCTCATTTGATTTTCAAAAAATGATTTGTCTTTGTTGATTAAATTGATATACCTAAGATACAAAACAAATTATCTAATTCCTATTTCTATAAAATCCAGACATCTGGCGTGTCAGGCCTAAAATGAACAACACTAATTCCTAGGAGATATGTAACACGCGAGGCTTTCAGCAGGGTTCAGAGAGCGCATTTTTTATTCGGGCACCAAGTCTCAAGAGCTCGTTGTTTCTGAGAAGGTCTGTGGTGGTCCCTTCTGCCTTTCAGTCCTGACACACAGCTAGTTCAAAGGAAGCTCAAGTGACACGGCTCTCTGCTGTTACTCTGACCGGCACTTAACACAGGTTTCCTATTCTGAAAGCACGGAGAGGTACTAAGTCCATTGGGCTGTTAACATTGTTAGGTCTGACGTGGAACTCAGCTGTCTATTTGCTTAATTGACTATAAACAGAGATCCTTTGCCAAAGAGTGCTTGCCATAAAGAACTCAACATGGGGCGCGTTCACTTGGATGCTGTCCATAAGTTTCAGGAGCAAACATGAAATGTACCACAAGCGCGCAAACAAAACTGGCGCGACCCTCTGGAAACCAGCTCAATGGTGTGGCTCAGTGGCCTGGGAAGGTTTTATTTCACATGTTTAAGTTGGCCATCCTAGTTTTAGGGATAGGTTTTAAGGATAAAAAGCCTAGAGAAGATGACAAAATTACACAAAATACAAACATGCTCCCTGTGCCATTCTTTATATTATAAAAATCATAAGCAACCCAAATATCCAGTAATCAAGGCATGGTTAACTAGATTAAGACACATTCATATGATTTTGCATGATGTGATATTACTATATAGTTGGGCTTCCCTGGTGGTTCAGATGGTAAAGAATCCACCTGCGGTGTGGGAGACCTGGGTTCGATCCCTGGGTTAGGAAGATCCCTGGAGAAGGGAATGGCTGCCCACTCCAGTATTCCTGCCTGGAGAATTCCATGGACAGAGGAGCCTGGTGGGCTTCAGTCCATGGGGTTGCAAAGAATCGGCATGACTAAGTGACTTCCACTTCATGGTATAAAATAGCCTTACATAATGACACAGGACATTGCTTAATATAATATTAAGCAGGAGGAAACTATGTACGTAGAATGCCAGTTTGCTTTATTAAAATCTGTCTACTGGACGTACACACGCACCCATTTTTATAAGGCTGCGTTTCCCTCATAGCAGCACCTCTGACACTAAACTGCTGGAGTGCTTTTCTGTTTTGGTTTCCATCCTTCTCTCCGCTGGTTCTTGTGTACCTCCGATTCCTCTGATTGTTGGCAGGCCTCGACACAGAAGCACCAAGCGGCCCACATCACAGAGACAGGTGTGTCTCTGAGGATAAAGAGTAGGAGCGTGTTTGAACCCCAATCCAGGGGTTTCATCCTGGCCTGAGATGCTGTCAAGGGGATGCCTGACACAGAAAAGACACTCTGGATGTTCACACACACCCTTCCTTATTGAAAGATTGGAGACAAAGGTGTGAGCAAAATGCACTGAATCCCTGCCTAGAAACCCTGGTGAAGAGAGAATGTCTAAGACCCTGACTTGAAGATTGTTTTTCAATAGGGATAATATTCCAGTCATAGGAACACCCTTTCTGTTGTCCTGGCAAACAAGCATCTTGCCCCAAGAATGCTGAAGGCAGCTCTGTCTGTGGAAGATTAACACACCAGAGTCAGACTGTTGTTATTAGGGAAGCAGATAGGGTTCATGCACCGGATTTAAATTGTGGCTGAAAAAGGAAGCCTCAGTATGAGTGGACCAGAACCCAGCCATGGTCGTCACGCCAAGCAGTGACCGGCAAAGCAAAGGGCAAGAACAAAGAACGGTCTAATCTGTGATGACCTTTTCAAATTATATGTTGATCCCTTAAGCTACACTGTTCCTTCTTAATGGTGAAAGTCAAGAAAATTTGACAGAAGGAACTGCAAGACTAGTTTCTCCTTTACATTTTACTCTTTGGCCTTGTGCGAAATGCTAACATCTTAATCTTTTTGAATTGTGGTTTTCTCTAGATATATGTCCAAGAATGGGATTGTTGGATCATATGGCAGTTCTAGATTCAGTTTTTTAAGGAACCTCTATAGTGTTCTCCACTGTGGCTGTAACAGTTTAAATTCCCACCAACGGTGTAGGAGGGTTACCTTTTCTCCACACCCTCTCCAGCATTTATTGTTTGTAGACTTTTTGATGATGGCCATTCTGACCAGTGTGAATTGATACCTCACTATAATTTTGATTTGCATTTCTCTAATAATTAGTGATATTGAGCATCTTTTCATGTGCTTTTTTTTTTTTGGTCATCTATATGTCATCTTTGGAGAAAAAACTATTTAGATCTTCAGCCTATTTTTGACGAGGCCGGTTTTCTGTTTACATTGAGCTGCATAAGCTGCTTATATATTTTGAAGATTAATCCCTGTCAGTTGCTTCACTTACAGATATTTTCTCCCATTCTTTGGGTTGTCTTTCAGTTTATGATTTTCTTCCCTGTGCAAAGTTTTTTTTTACGTTTAATGCGGTCCTGTTTGTTTGTTTTTGTTTTTATTCATTACTCTAGGAGGTAGATCCAAAAAGATATGCTGCAGTTTGTCAAACAGTGTTCTGCCTATGTTTTCCTCTAAGAGTTTTACAGATTCTGATCTTACATTTAAATCTTTAACCCATTTTGAGTTTATTTCTGTGTATGGTGTTAGAGAATGTTCTAATTTCATTCTTTTACATGTGCCTGTTCAGTTTTCCCAGCACCACTTATTGAAGAGAGTGTCTTTTCTCCACTGTATATTCTTCCCCCTTTGTTGTAGATTAACTGACCATAGGTACATTGGTTTATTTCTGGGCTTTGTATCCTGTTCCACTGATGTATATTTCTGTTTTTGTGCCAGTACCATAGTGTTTCGATGACTGTAGTTTTGCAGTATATTCTAAAGTCGGGGGCCCTGATTCCTACAACTGATTCCTGATTCTTTCTCAGGATTGCTTTGGCTATTCAGGGTCTTTTGTGTTTCCATACAAATTTTAAAATGTTTTTGTACTAGTTATGTGAAAAATGCCATTGATAATTTAATGGGGATTACATAGAATCTTGGAGAAGGCAATGGCACCCCACTCCAGTACTCTTGTCTGGAAAATCCCATGGACAGAGAAGCCTGGTAGGCTGCCGTCTATGGGGTTGCACAGAGTCGGCCATGACAGAAGCAACTTAGCAGCACATAGAATCTGTAGATTGCCTTGGGTAGTATAGTCATTTTGACAATATTGATTCTTCTAATCCAAGAACATGGTATATCTTTCCATCTGTGTCATATTCAATTTCTTTCATCAGTGTCTTAAAATTTTCAGAGGACAAGTCCATTGTCTCCTTAGGTAGGTGCATTCCTAGGTATTCTTTTTCTATGTGATGATAAATGTGACTGCTTCCTTAATTCCTCTTTCTGATCTTTTGTTGTTAGTGTATAGAAATGCAAGAGATTTTTGTGTATTAATTTTGTATCCTGCAACTTCACTGAATTCATTGATGAGCTCTAGTAGTTTTCTGGTAGCATCTTTTGTATTTTCAATGTATAATATCATGTCATCTGTATTATTTTAAATGATGATGCATTGCATTTAAGCAATACAGTGAGTTTAAATATTCCTGTGAAACTAATTGTGGAGTGGAGGGAAGGTGTAGATCTCCTGACATTTAACTGAATATTTAACTACACTGAAAAACAAAACCTCAACAAGAGACGCACTGTCACAGCTGAGGAAACAGGACGAGACTGCCGGTGTTCATTTGCTGTGCTGTTTCATATAACATGCTTACCTCCTGGAGACTTAATGCTTTGTTGATAAAATAAGCAGGTTATACTTGAATTCAGGACTGATTTTTAAGTTTCACTTTAGCTCTAAAATTCCATCGTCTATCCCAGGGTATTCTTTCTCAACTTCACAGTTTGATAATGTCAGTTCTAGGACAGGGTCCCCATAGTTAAAGGGGAGGCATGAAGAACAGATCAAGTTTGTCTGACCAGAGGCATCCTCCGCCATTCTCAATAACGACAGCAGTTCAGCAGAATCTCCTCTGTGTCGGGTGATACCATGAGCATATCAGCAACACTACGGCCTTTCATGGCAGATTAGAGCAGAGTGAAGGGGCTCAGGGGTAGGGACTGGCCTATGTGATTCATGAAGTAGCAGCCCAGGAGGAAGGCCCGCCATACTATGGGTCTGCGACACACAAGACTTTGGAAACCACTTTCATGGCAGAAACATGTCTCCAGGAAAAAGCAAACACTCTGAGTGGCTGCATCTAAGGCCAGTTAGTCCTGCTAGGGTGGCTGTGTATGTTCAGAACTTCTACCTCTATTTAAAAGTTTCCCCTTTGTGTTTATTCTGTCAAAGCAGAAAAGTGTGATTTTTCTCAAAACTCACTCATCTGCCCACTGGCCCGTTTTCTACTTTATACAGAAATGCTTTGTTTCTGTAATCAGAAAGAAACAGAAGCCGCTGAACAGTTCCTACAGAAAGCCTGCGGGGAAACAGAAATGCACAGACCCACCACCCCAAATAAAAGGCTTCAGAGTTTCTCAGTCTAAAGAAAAAAAAACAAAACCATCCTGTCAGCCAAGAGTCTCCTCTGGCCACAGCAGGTCAACACACAAGTGAACGTACAAATGCAGAGAGACATCAAAGGTCTAAATAATTAAGCATCAGCTACAAAACAAACACAAGCATTTCTATTCTGCCTGTAGAAAATCATCTAATAGCAAAAAAAAAAAAAAAAAAAAAAGGGTGGGGGAAAGTATCTTGCTTTAGGAAAAGCTCAACCATAAAAACCATTTGAATTTAATAAACAGATATGAATATTTAAAGAGAATTTTATTTAATTGATGAACCAGATACACCAGCCTAGAATAAGGCACGAACAGACCTCACCCTGAGTTCTCATGAGTCTTTACCATGTTCCCCGGGGCTGTCCACGGGGCTTCCTATCTACTAATTCATTTAACCTCCCCACACTCCAAGCAGATATGGGCTTCCCTTGTGGCTCAGCTGGTAAAGAATCCGCCTGCCAACTCAGAAGACTTGAGTTCGATCCCTGGGTCAGGAAGATCCCCTGGAGAAGGAAATGGCAACCCACTCCAGTATGCTTGCCTGGGAAATCCCACGGACAGAGGAGCATGGTGGGCTACAGTCCCTGGGGTCACAAAACCGTCAGACATGAATTAGCGACTAAATCACCACCACCACAGTCCAGGCAGGTAGCCTCATCATCCTCATCACACAGTGGGAAAACCACAGGCACAAAAAGACTAAGGGATGTGCCCGAGGCCGCATGTCATCTCCTCTGGTTACAAAACAGATTGTCAATGAAGCTATAGTTCTTACATGCTCAGCAAGATAAGTAGTGCCACTGAGTGTCTAGCATTAAATACCATTCTCGTGCCTCTGCTCCAAGTTCACGTAAAAATGAAGAAATACTGTATGAAGGAAGGAAGATTAAAAATACAGTCGACAATGAATTGACTCTGTTTCCTCCCCCTCCTTGGGCTTCCCTGATAGCTCAGTTGGTAAAGAATCTGCCTGCAATGCAAGAGACCCCAGTTTGACTCCTGGGTTGGGAAGATCTGCTGGAGAAGGGATAGGCTACCCACTCCAGTATTCTTGGGCTTCCCTTGTGGCTCAGCTGGTAAAGAATCCGCCTGCAATGCGGGAGAGCTGGTTTTGATCCTTGGTTTGGGAAGATCCCCTGGAGAAAGGATACCCACTCCAGTATTCTGGGCTGGAGAATTACATGGACTGTATAGTCCATGGGGTCACAAAGATTCAGACACAACTGAGCGACTTTCGCTTTCACTTTCCTCCCCCTCCTTATCATGCATATCCCTAAGCACAGCAGGCAGCGTAGGATATTATGAGTCTAATTCAGGACCACACAAAGCTGTTTACTCTCTTACAGAAATAGCTTTTAGGATCTGGTTTAGGATCCACTCATTTAGATGGCAAGGGAGCTTACCCAAGAGAATAAAGGGGAAGGCAGGAAGGGAAGGGGAGTGTCAGAAGGGCAGGGCCACATGGCAAAAGCCCAGGACCTGCAGAAATGGGACTAGAGATGAAGCACAGGGAGGTAGACAACCCACAGCCATGGGAGGTCTGATTCCAGGCCGGGAGGAGATCTGGCAGGAGCACTCAGGTAGGCTCCAGCTCTGGGAAGGAGGGCAGTGGGGCAGGGGACCATGCAGGTAGGATCTGGGAGGCAACACAAAACCACGTCCCTCCAACCAGGCCACCTTGGGAAGTGAGGAAGCCCAGGCTCCGAGCACATACATACCTGACATGGAATGGGGCAAAGTCACAGCCCAGGCTCTGCAGGGAATGGACCCTGGTGGATGTGAGATGCTTAGCTGGGAAGATGGAAAAGGTAAGCTGAGCAGGGCAAGGTGAGATCTGACTATGGCTAACTGTCACAGATACAGGGGCTGACCACACACACAGGAACTTTTGGGGGAATCTGGCAGAGGCCAGGGATACATCATTCTAGTATTAACTCCAGAGGTGGCTGGAATCACAGATCCCGCCAACCTCCGATGATCACCACACCTGGAAACCCAGGATCTGGTTAGATATATAGGAACCAGGTACTCTGAGTAGCCTCAGGCCTAGAGGATAAGAATCAGTCAGAGAAGGAGGCTTGGGTCCTAGGCCCACATACATGCATAGCTGATGCAGGATAGGAGCCCATGAGTCAGGCCAGCAGGGGGCGGTGAACTGCAGAGGGCTAGGACTGACCGGGCACCTGGGGCCCAGCTCTTCTGGGAATTTAAAGCATCAGTCAGATATCCAGCAAAGGAATCTCAAGGCTGCAGCAGACATCTCTCACCTCAAAGAAGGCACTCATTAAGAGTAATTCTGAGAGAGAGAGTGGTTCACAAATTTCCTTCACAATGATATCAGCTTAGAAACTGGTCCAGGAGATGGGCCTACTTTCTGTCTTTTTTTTCCCTCTGTCTTCCCTGACATTTATTTTTTGGAAGTATAGTTGATTTACAGTGTTGTGTTAATTTCTTCTGAACAGCAAAGTGATTCGGATATATATATACACACACACACAGGCACGTACATATATACTCTTTTTTAATATTCTTTTCCGTTATAGTTTATCACAGGATATTGAATATGGTTCTCTGTGCTATACAGTAGGAACTTGCTGTTTATCCATTCTATATATAATAGTTTGCATCCGCTAACCCCAACCTCCCAATCCCTTGACAACCACAAATGTGTTCTCTATATCCGAGAGTGTCTCTGTTCTGTAGATAAGTTCATTTGTGTCATATTTTAGGTTCCACATATAAGCAATATCATATGATACCTATGTTTCTCTGTGACTTCACTTAATATGATAATCTCTAGATCTATCCATATTGCCGCAAACGGCATTATTTCACTCTTTTTTATGGCTGAGTAGTATTCTATTGTATACTTGTATCACATCTCCTTTATCTATTCATATGCTGGTGGACATTTAGGTGGCTTCCCCATCTTGGCTATTGTGACTAGTGCTGCTGTGATCATAGGAGTGCATGGATCTTTTTGAATTAGAGTTTTGTCTGGGTATGTGCCCAGGAGTGGGGTTGCTGGATCATATGGTAATTCTTTTAATTTTCTGAGGACCCTCCATACTGTTTTCCATAGTAGCTACACCAACTTACATTTCTACCAACAGTATAGCAGGGTTCGAGATGGACCTATTTTCTTCAGCAGCTGAGTCAGGAGATGAAGGCAAGGGACAAGGCCCCCAAGGCAGGGACCTGTTTGCAGGAACTGAAGAAGGTCATGGGGACAAGGAAGTTGTCATGCCAATAGCACAGGGTGGAGGTGAAACTCTGATTTCCATACAGTCCATTTGTGTTCACCAATTCTGCATTTCAGGCCATTTCTGGCTAAATGCTGATGGCTGTGCCTGAGTTAATGCGGCTGAAGGAAGCGGCTTTCACAATAGCTGCAGAAACATTCCTTCTTACTCTCTTCCAAGTCCTGAATTCTGTGCACACCAAATGCCAAACAAATGCTTTCCGGAGCCAGAGATCTGAGGAAGGAAAGTCCAGCCAAGAATTCGCACCACAAAACCTTTATCAGAGCCCAGCAGAGTTGAGCCTCTGACACTGGGAGTGGAAAAGTAAAAAATATCGGGAACTTTGAGCTACAAAAGCAATCTGGAATATTGTTATTAAAGAACATGGGATTATAGGGAGGAAGTATCCAGAACTGACAAGTTAGTAACTGTACATCTTGAAGGGTGACAAATTAAAAAGAGCATCAGTGCAATTCTTCTCCTGTGTTATAAGCACATCCGCAGCATCAAGAGAATTTAAGATTCCTTAAACTCTCTTGGCCATTCTTAAAAGCAGGCCCCCACAGGCAAATACGTGATAACTTATGATTTTATGGTGCCAGAGACATTATATGAATCATGTATATGAGGCCATCCTAAGGCTACTTCATTATTTCAAAAGTCATGACATAGACTTACCCTTCGTCAACCATTAATTCCAAAGAAATATCAAAGGATTTATTCTCTCCTGAGATGTGCAGACTCTCCGTGGTGAATACGGCATGATCGCAACATGCTGTCCTTTCAAACTGTGCAGTAAAGCCAATACCAGGCGATCATTCTGAGATCACCTTCACATGGCAGACACGACAATTCTCCATGGCAAAGGCCAGTGCACAGTTAGGTAGTGAAGACTTTCACTGGGTCTTTCAGATACCTATAAGCCTCATAAAGAAAAGGACTAGCCTTAAACAAAATTGAGGAAGAAAGCTTACTTTCTACTCCTATAAATTCCAATTTGCTTAACACAGCATTCCAAACTAGTGTTGGCCAATAAAAATATAATGTGAGATATATATATATATATATATATATATATATGGTCTTCTAGTAGTCATAGTTTTTTTTTTTTTTAATAAATTTATTTATTTTAGTTGGGGGCTAATTACTTTACAATATTGTAGTAGTTTTTGCCATACATTGACATGAATCAGCCATGGGTTTACATGTGTTCCCCTTCCTGGACCCCCCCACCCACCTCCCTCCCCATCCCATCCCTCTGGGTCATCCCATTGCCCCGGCCCTGAGCATTTGTCTCATGCCTCAAACATGGAATGGTGTTCTGTTTCACATATGATAATATACATGTTTCAATGCTATTCTCCCAGAACGTCCCACCCTCACCTTCTCCCTCAGAGTCCATAAGACTGTTCTATGCATCTGTGTCTCTTATTCTGTCTCGTATATAGAGTTATCATTACCATCTTTCAAATTCCATATATATGCATTAGTATACTGTATTGGTGTTTTTCTTTCTGGCTTACTTCACTCTGTATAATGGGTTCCAGTTTCATCCATCTCAATAGAACCGATTCAAATGTATTTTTTTTAATGGCTGAGTAATATTCCATTGTGTATATGTACCACAGCTTCCATTCACCATTGCAACAAAAAGAACAAAATACTTAGGAATATATCTACCTAAAGAAACAAAAGACTTATATATAGAAAACTATAAAATACTGATGAAAGAAATCAAAGAGGACACAAACAGATGGAGAAATATACCGTGTTCATGGATTGGAAGAATTAATATAGTGAAAATGAGTATACTACCCAAAGCAATCTATAGATTCAATGCAATCCCTATCAAGCTACCAATGGTATTTTTCACAGAACTAGAACAAATCATTTCACAATTTGTATGGAAATATAAGAAACCTCGACTAGCCAATGCAATCTTGAGAAAGAAGAATGGAACTGGAGGAATCAACCTGCCTGACTTCAGGCTCTACTACAAAGCCACAGTCATCAAGACAGTATGGTACTGGCACAAAGATAGAAATATAGATCAATGGAACAAAATAGAAAGCCCAGAGATAAACCCACGCACCTATGGACATCATAGTTTTAAAAAGCAGAAAAAAAAACAGGTGAACTTAATTTTATTATACGTTTCACTTGGGCTCCAAAATCACTGCGGATGGTGACTGCAGCCATGAAATTAAAAGGCGTTTGCTCCTTGGAAGGAAAGCTATGACAAACCTAGACAACATATTAAAGAGCAGAGACAAAAACTTTAACGTTTGGGGAAAAAAATAAAAGGCAGCGACATCCCTTTGCTAACAAAGGTCTATATAATCAAAGCTGTGGTTTTTCCAGTACTCATGTACAGATGTGAGAGCTGGACCATAAATAGGCTGAATGCTGAAGAACCGATGCTTTTGAACTGTGGTGCTGGAGAAAACTCTTGAGAGTCCCTTGGACTGCAAGGAGATCCAACCAGACAATCCTAAAGGAAATCAATCCTGGATATTCATTGGAATGACTGATGCTGAAGCTCCAATACTTTGGCCATCTGATGCAAAGAGCCGACTTATTGGCAAAGACCCTGATGCTAGGAAAGACCGAAAGCAAAAGGAGAAGGGGATGGCAGAAGATAACATGGTTGGATAATGTCACTGACTCAATGGACCGGAGTTTGAGCAAACTCCAACAGATAGTGAAGGACAGGGAAGCCTGGCGTGCTACAGTCCATGGGGTTGCAAAGAGTTGGACACGACTTAGTGACTGAATAACAACAATACATTTTACTTAAAATGTAATTTTGGATGCATTTCGATGTGTTTTCAATATAGAATTATTAATGAGACAGTTTACATTCTTTTTCAAACTAGAGCTTTGAAATCCAGAGTGTATTTCACATCTGTACTACACTTAACATTTGGATAAGCCAAAACATTAAGTGGCTAATAACTACTTTAACGCCCCAGCTACACTTCCCCATATCCTGACTTAAACCCTACTAGGTTCCCATCCCTGGGACTGTTACCCCAGGTTCTAGGAAGCACAGGTACCGGATTTTCTAAGACAGCCCTAATTTCACCCATTCTGGCCCCGTGGCACCTGGGTCACCTTGTTTTCAGTACCAAGGCAGTGTGCTGTCCTAGTTCTGGGGTGGCACTATCTAGGTTTGACTCTGCCTTTCACTGTGTACAACCTGGGCCAGTTTTTCATTTCTTTTTAGACACTCACTTTCCCCACTTTGGAAATGGGCAGACGTAGTGCTTCTCCCATAGTTTGCTGGGAATGAGAAGAGGTCATATTCCTGGAACACCACACTCTATTCCACATGATTAGCAGTGGTGCAGAAAGAACTGTTGGCAAAGCAGTCACTTCACCCACTGCCCCCCATCACAGCTCCTGACTGAGTTGAGGAAACGTGTCCTTTTTTCTATCCTGTTGGCTTCCCTGGCAAAGGGAATAGGCTCAGATGGCAAAGAATCTGCCTGCAATGTGGGAGACCTGGGTCAGGAAGATCCCCTGGAGGAGGACATGACAACCCACTCTAGTACTCTTGCCTGGAGAATCCCATGGACACAGGATCCTGGTGGGCTACAGTCCATGGGGGTTGCAAAGAGTCGGACATGACAGAGTGAGTAACACATAGGATGCTCCCTGCTGCCCAGACCTTTGTCTAAATCCACTTTAAAAATCCTGTCCGTCTTCCAGGATCAAATCAAATGCACCTCTCCTGCAGGAAGTCCTTCCTTTCTCCTACCTCCCACCTCCAAGATGAAAGTATTTCCATGGGTCTGTTTTTCTCACTCGACATAGCATCCTAATTATTCATATCAGACTTAGTTCACCTTCTGGGCTTTTCCTCAAGGGTTAAGGCACTTATTAATTTTGTGAACCTTTCTCTCCCTCCCCTACCCTTTCATCCCCCTCACATTTCCCCAGGAGGCTCCTGACATTCAGTATATGATCTTGAAGCAAATGAATGGATATCCAATAGCTTTGATTTAATATATGTGACCTTTTCATTATTAAAAGTACCAGTACTAAGTAAAAAGGCAATTTAAAAAATCTGTGCGGTCCCTTATAGCTTTGAGATTGATACTCTTTATCCTACTCACGTCCCACTCCTGAGGTCCCCACACCTGTCATACACAAGTCTCCCGGACTGCTCCCGGTGTCTCTGAGTTGCTGGGCCTTCCCTGTCAAAAGGTGACTCAAACAGAGCTGTGTCTGACCTTCCACTCCACCACAGAGTGCACCTGCTTTCAGCTCTGTCATTTCGGAGCCCTGCCAGGTGACTGGCCAGTCAACCTGATCCAGCAGTGCAGAGGAAGGAACTCCTGCCTTGCAGCACCCCCTCTCTGAGACAGCAGATGCATCACCTGGACAGGTGAATGCCACAGCATTCCTGCAGCATCTCAGGGGCTACACGGAGCAGTGAGGAAATGCAGGACAGATGCACTCTGTGAATGCATAGTTATTTCATAAACCACGGGGCCTATGTATTCCAACTGAGTGAATACGAGGCAATCTGACCTCCAGCTTCAAAGAAGGACATGACCAGGAGTGTTTGTTAATTTATTCCATAAATTTAAATGTCCAGACTATGGACCCTGAGAACGAAGGCATTTTACTGTTTGAAAAAGAAACTTCTTGAAAAATTAAATTCGTGTGATAAAATTTTAATTTGTTTAAAATGAATTTTGAATGAAGAAAGATCACTAACTCATTTCATTAAAAGCTCTGTGTTCTTTCTGTTTAATAAAATCATAATTGAACCTTAAAGGGGTTTCTGTATAACAGACTAGAAACACAAAGCATTTCTAATTGAGGGAGATGCTCTGCTTTCCTGCAGAGGGCCTTCCACATCCTCTGGCAGCTTTTAGTTACTTTCTCACAACACTTAGATCTGACTTTTGGGGGATGGACGATTTCCCTCACACCCTGTCACCGAGGTGCAGAGAGGATGCAGGCTATGTCAGCAAGTGAGGAACAGAAACAGGTCTCCAAGGGCATTAATCCTCCTCTTAACACAGGCCAAAGGAGGAGGACTTTACATACTGTAGCTGCTGGGCTGCAGGCACTGAGCCTCACAGAGAAGGACTAGACGGGAAGTGCCCTGCCACTCACGCTCCGTCCTCCCCTCCCTTCCTTCCCCTGGCCTGGCCTCGCCTGAGCCCGGCAGTCCTTGGCAGGCAGAAGCACACTCTCAGTTCAGCAAACCCTGACAATTAATGGCCAGTCACATTACGGGAAACCATTTCATCAAATCTAACCCCTGCTCCCCCACAGACCAAGTCCATTAGAGCAGCAGCAAATCCTTGGAAGTTATCCAGATGCTAACTAGCTTCTGGCCAGCACATTTTAAATGAGAAATTTTAAACGCTGTGGCTATCTCATAAACATCTCAGTCTGAACACCAGAGTGCCATGCAATTAACACTCATTTTTAAAACCACTTTGTAAACGTGCCTGATAATATAAAATCACAGAATATAAATTATGATCCTACTGTAAGTCAGGAGATATTTCCTCAGGTGTCTTATACTATATGAGATGGCAGAAGCCCAGGAGCCGAGGGTCCAGGCCAGGCTCCACCCACTAACAGCATGTTAACCCCCCAAGCCTCCTTCTACAGCTATAAAGTCAAGGGTGGGGGCATAAAGTCAAGGTCCCTTTCAGCTCCCAGAAACTGTATTAGTCAAAGTCATACTCGACTGTGCTGCTGTAACAAATAAACCCCAAGGCCTCAGTGACTTATCCCACCAAAAGTTTCTTTCTTTCCAGCACAAAGTCCCCTGCTGGTCATCAGAAACTCCCCTCCATCCAGTGTTTTAGAGGTCAGGCTCCCTCCAGCTAACGATGAGGTAAACAGTGGTAGAAGGACCTTTAAGGTCAACATCTGTGTGACCCCAGAGCATGCTCTGGGTACACGCTGCACACAGGGAGTGCCCTTTATGTCTGCACCTCCCCAGGCTCCTCTGTGGCCCTGACCAGCAAGGAAGTTGCTGTGGCCAGTGAGTTCCAGATGGAAGACTTAACACTTGGTGGTCTTTCCACCTTCCCAAGACTTATTTAAAATGACAGCAAGGAAATACAAATGTAATTGATGCATAAAAGTAAACAGAAAAGGAGGAGACCAATCAGCCACCTACAGATTTCAGTGAAGTTCTGAAAGAGGAAGCAGCAAACACCGTTTTCAAGCATAATGACTATTGATTTTCAACAGTAGTGTCAACCTCTGAATAAAACAAGAAAGGCTCAAATTTATGTTTGCAGAACAGCACCTGAATGGCCTCAACCTTGAATACAGAAGAATAAAGGTACCGCGTGGACAGATGTGAGATGAGGAAAGTGGAAGGGGTGGTGGACAGAAGGTAGGATCATCATATGAATCCTCGTGCTGCCAGACCACGAAAAGACGGTGAACACGCATGGAACGAGACTGAGAGGTTTCTGTGTACTATTTGTTTGAAAGATGACCCATAGAAAACCAAACCACAGATAATAACAAGCAAGAAACCAGAGGTAAAGTACTCCAAGTAAGTGAGCAAAGTCCCCACTATTCAAGCAGAGAAATGAAAGGCTACCTAAAATTGATACATCAAGAAATAGCAACATACCCACATATTTTAAATTTACAGAGGTAAGGCTAGGAGGAGTACAGGATTAAGGACAAAAGTGATTAAACATGGAGCAGAGGACTGGTGCTTTTCATCTTAAAGTGTTCTTTACCATTTTGTTTTTTACTATTTGCATGAAATCATCTGATGAAAGACAAGGAATAAAGTGAATCAAGTATAGTGTGTATTTTCTACACATTTATCTGATTCATCTAGACCCCAAGCACCTGGAGGAAGGAGCAGGGTCAACATGTGTTTTGTTCTCGGATGTGCTCCATCCATAGCTTTAATACTATGGTGTGTCCTAGAAAAGGAAATCAACACTGTATTGAGTTGTACATAAGTACCCTGTCCTCTGTGTGCTGCTGCATGTCCATCGTTCTCAGGCCTGCCCAGTCCTCTGTCTTCCCCCTAAATTGTCCTACTATACATACAGTCTTTAATGGGATTAAATGTTTGATATACCACATCCCCAGTGCTTCAGCATATAGTCTCAATGATACTGGGCCCACAGAGTCATGTTATATAGGAAGACCTATGGCTGTGTATATAGGCAGGAGCTGATATACCCAATTGTGGTGTGACTTGGCTCATTAGAGGGTGTGGTGGAGAGTGGGAGAGAGGACTCTTCTGTTGCACCGAAGAACAGTTTTGAAAAGGCTTGATCCAACCTATATAATTCAGAGAATGTGGGAAACAGAATCCTGGCTCTATCCCAATTAACTGTGTGATTCTGAGAAAGCTCTGTAACCTGTCTGTGCTTTGGTGCCTTCATGTACATGGGGATCCTCCTTATGGGAACTTCTATGAGGAATCAATAATAATGAAATAATGATGAATAATAATAATGAAATAATAATGAAAACTGTGCAGTGTACCCAGACTGCTTCATTTCTTCTAGTTATCTTTCCATGAATTTATTTCAGTGACCTAATTGTGTTGAACTCTTCAACCCCTGCCCACTCTGTCTTACCATCGTGTGTTCTGAGGGCATTTAATTCACACTCTCACCACCTGTATATTCACCACACTTTATGTCAGCACTGAAGAACAGATCATTAGAAACACTGTGTAACCTCTACACCTGAGACCTACCCTCACAAACACCTAACCAGAGAAACTAGGTAAATAAAGAACAGCTGTCCAGGAAAAAAGAAACATGATTCAATTTGAAATCTTAGAATAAAAATATTCTATTCCGAATCTTATGCTCATTGCCGCAAAAATTAAAGAATTCAAAAACACCTTCTATAACATAGCTTCCAAGACTCTTCCACGTCTCCTAAATCCAGGCAATGCAGAGAGGCAAGGAAAGGCTTGCCCACCGCAGTGGTTTTGAGTCTGGATTTACTACGTGTGGTTCCAACTTAGGCTATTGCTTGGACTTTGCTCTACCACTGCACTCTCCCCGGCTCCCTCCCTTCCAGCTTCTCTGGAAACATAAAGGCACATTCCTGAATCAGAAGCTGACATCTGTTGTTGCCTCCACCCTGCTTGATGCCACCCCAGAAAGCAGCCCAGCTCCCTCCCTCACCTCCTTCAAGACCACAGAGGTCTTCCCTGAGCAGCCCATGCACTAGAGAGCCCCCTGCCCATCCCAGGCCAGTCTCTGCCCCCATTTATTTCCCCACCATTCTTTTTTCGTGGCTCTCATCACCTAATACATACAAGTATATTTTTATTTATTTATGTCCTCTCTCTCTGTCCTCCCTCTAGGGCAGCACTAGCCAATTGAGATATAATGTGAGACATGTTTAATTTTAAATTTTCTAGTAGTCAAAAAAGAAGTAAACATATGCAGGGAAAATTAATTTTAATGTTTCTTCTTTAACCTCACATATCCAAAAATTGGTGTTTCAAAATGTAGTCAATATAAAAATTATTAATGAGATAGCTTACATTTTTTGGTACTAAAATTTGGAGATCTGGTGTGTATGTTACCGTGCATGTCAATTCAGACTCACCCCATATGTGGTCGATGGCTATAGTATGGGTAGTATAGCTCTGAAATATAAACTCCATGGGGTGAAGGCTTGTTTGGCTCACTGTTATGTACCCAACAGCTAGAACAGTGCCTGGCACATGGGACTTTTTAAGTATAGTTGATTTACAATGTTGTGTTAATTTCTGCTGCATAGCAAAGTGACTCAGTTATACATACACACACACACACACACACACATCTTCTTTTTAAGTATTCTTTTCCATTATGGTTTATCATAGTGTATTGAATATAATAATTCTCTGTGCTATATAGTAGGACCTTGTTTATCCATTCCATATATGAGTGTACACCTGCTAACCCCAACCTCCCATCCCACACCATCCTGCCCAACCCCCTCCCCCCGGACAACCACAAGTCTGTTCTGTAAGTTTGAGAGTCTGTTTCTGTTTTGTAGATAGGTTCATTTGTCTCATATTTTGAATTCCACATATAAGTGATATCATATGGTATTTGTCTTAATGACTTACTTCACTTAGTATGATGATAATTTCTAGTTGCATCCGTGTTGCTGCAAATGGCATTATTTCATTTTTTTCATAGCACATTATATACATGTGCCACATTGAGTTTATCCATTCATCTGTCAATAGACATTTCACTTGTTTGCATATGTTGGCTAGTTTGAATAGTATTGCTAGGGACACAGGGGTGATCGTATCAGTTTGGATTGAGTTTTGTCTGGATATATTCCAGGAGTGGGATTGCTGGACATATGGTAATTCTAGTCTTAGTTTTCTGAGAATACCACTTTCCACAGTGGCTGGAACAACTTACGTTCCCCAGCAGTGTAAGAGAGTTCCCTTTCTTCCACATCCTTTCCAGCATTTGTTATCTGTAGACTTTCTAGTTATGGTCATTCTGACCAGTGTGAGGTGATACACATTGTAGTTTTGATTTGCGTTTCTCTAATAATTAGCAATGTTGAGCATATTTTCAAGTTCCTATTAGCCATTTACATTATTTCTTTGGAGAAATGTCTATTAATGCTTTCTGCTCATTTTTCAACTTAGTTGTTTTAGCTATTCAATTGAGTTGTTTAATTTTGTTGTTGAGTTGTATGAGCTATGTGTATATTTTGGAAATATACACCTGTCAGTCACATCACTTGCAAATATTTTCTCCTATTCTGTAGGTTGTCTTCATTTTGTTTATGGTTGCCTTTGCTGTGGAAAAGCTTGTAAGTTTTACTAGGTCCCATTTGTTTATTTTTGTTTTTATTTCTGTTGCCTTGGGAGACTGACCTAAGAAAACATTGGTATGATTTATGTCAGAGAATGTTTTGCCTATGATCTCTTCTAGGAATTTTATGATACCATATCTTATATTTAAGTCTTTAAGTCATTTTGCATCTATTTTGTGTATAGTGTGACGGTATGTTCTAATTTCAGTTTGCATGTGGCTACCCAACTTTCCCAACACTACTTGCTGAAGAGACTGTCTTTTCCCCATTGTATATTCTTGCTTCCTTTGTCGAAGATTAATTAACCAGAGGTCTGTGGGTTTATTTCTTGGCTCTCTCTTCTGTTCCATTGATTCGTATGTCTGTTTCTCTGGCACATAGTTTTTAAATCAACTATTTAACATATTTCTTGTCTTCCGTCTAACAAGCACATATTGAATACATACAATATGGGAAAAAAAAAAACATGGTAGAAATGAAGTTAATTACACGAGGGTGCTTACAAGAAATGGGGGTTACTCTTCTACAGAAACAGAAACACTGAGAAACTCCAAGGGCAAAAGAAAACAATCCATGTCAATTTTAAGCAGAGTGGGAAAGGGCATGATTCAAACTGAAATGGGGCACCACTCTGGAGTAGAGAGCGGATCATAGAGAAAGTTACTGCAATGACTGGGATGAAAAGTCATGAAAGCTGGACTGGAAAAGGGTTGGGAGAGATGCTGAGGAGGCAGAAATAACAAAGTCTGGCCCTAGCCTGTATGAGAACCAAGTCAGGGAGGAATTATAAAGACAGGTTTTGAGCTCAATGGCCAAGGAAGGAGACAGTACCATGACAAACCTGTGAAATCCCGAGGGATAACAGGTTTGTGGGGATCTCCCTGGCAGTCCAGTATTTAAAATTTCACCTTCTAATGCAGGGCTATGAGTTTGATCCCTGGTTGGGGAACTAAGATCCCACATGCCTTGCAGCCAAAAAAAAAAAAAAAAAAAACCCCAAACAAAACAGAAACGATATTGTAACAAATTTAGACTTTTTTTAAAAAAATGGTCCACATTTAAAAAAAAAAAAAAAAACCTTAAAAAAATTCAACATAAAAACAGGTTTATGGAGAACAGGAGCTCATGAGGACTTGCCATCAGATTCTAACACACAAATCCCAGCACATGACCGCATTTCCATCACTCTGACTTCTTCCAAATTTAGGCAGCAACAGTACTTCCAAGAACATCCCTTGAGAAAATATCAACTTCAGAGGAGTCACAAGCCCCCCTCTCTGGGTCTCAGTTTTCCCTTCTATAAAATGAGGGGGCAAAGTTGAGCCAGGTATTCCCATCCCAGCCTGGTGATCACTCTCCTTGAACCAGGTCTTTAGAGCTCTCTTTCTGTGCCATGGTAGCCAAGAGCTCTAACAGAAGAGTATACAGCTATGAGTCTAATTCTCCCATTTATATAACACTTTGATTATTCTTCAGTAGTACCTGGACAAGAAAATAAAACCCAGGAGCAAGCTCAAAGCAGCTACTGTCATCACAAACTCCATCCATTCTGCAGCGCCAGGTGAGCAGCCAAACAACGATGTTGACTGCCAGTGTGAACAGTCACAGTTCTGAGCTGACATTGTGATGCCCAGCAGTGAAGCTAGTCAGCCTGACTACAGAGGGAAGGACATTCTGTTTACATGTCTACATGATATAAACGCTTTGAACACAGGGCTGACAGCAAGGAACATCAGGAAGCCTGTTTCACTTGTCCACATGTGGTTCAGTGTACCCAGGTGCAAAATAGGAGCATCTCACCTGAGACGCTCTTCCTCTTTTTTTCGGAGATTGAAGTCTCGCTGGACCACCTGGAGGACATGCTCTGTTTCATCGTCGGTCAGACCAGACAGGTCCAGCTTCCTCCCCATCATTTAACGTCCAACACAGATGATGAAACAAGACCTGAGAAATCAAAGGAGAGACCACAAGTTGAGGGCGAGAAAAAAGTTCTCCGTGGATAAAATCAACCAATGTTGTTATTAAACAGAATTAAACACAGTGTTTGTATAAGGTGGCTTCCTGCTCTGCTCTCATACTCAGCAAATATTTAGAGACAACTTCAGCGAGGCTGCGGAGAAAAAGAAAAGGTAGCTGATCATCAACACTGTTATCTATCCCAGTTCTTAAATTAGAAATAAAAACGATAAATTATTCTTTTCAATAAAATGAGGTGTACATAAGATCTGCTGTAAATTTCTGCAAGACGCCAAAAGACGATATCCAAAATTTCTCAAGTTCTGTGATTTGAAGTCTCAAATTGTAAATATTACACATAATTGCAAGATAAAAAAATCACACTTTAAAAAATATCCTATATATCTCCTGAGGCTTTTATCACATGACTGAAATACAAACTAGAAATTGATAAACTCTCTTCTGCAAAAAAAAAAAAAGAAAAAACTAAAATAATACTTTTAGACATTTTCTTAGCACCAGAAAATATATTTCAAAGAAACACCTCCTCAGAGGTACATACCTAAAAATTATGGGAAACCACATTTTTTTTAAAAAAAATAATTTTTAGTGACTGGTTGCACCCGGTGGTAAAATGAAATAAATAATTCCAGAAAAGTGCCTAGAATTGAAGGGCATCACAAACATAAATTCAAACATTCTCCACAAAGATATCTGTGGAACCAATGCAGCAAGATTTCAAAAGTATTATTACATACCATAACCAAGTGAGTGTTATCTAAGCAATGTAAGGTGGTTCAGCATTCAAAAATCAGAGTAACCCACTGCATTAGTAGAATAAAAGGGAAAAATCATCCGATCATTTCAAGCAGAAGAAGCATTTGACAAACTTCAGGGCCCATTCGTGATAGAAACCCTCTGAAAACTAAGACTAGAGAATATTTCCTCCATCATATAAAAAGCATTAAAAAAAATAAAAACAACAAAAACCTACAATTAGCATCAGATTCAGTGATGAAAGACTGACTGTTTCCCCCTAAGATCAGGAAAAAGGCAAGAATGACCACTCTTACCACCTCTAGTCAATACTGAATGTCTTTATTATAAAGCTACATTAATCAAGACTGAGTGGTATTGGCATACACGGAGGAGTAACAGTTGGCTAGTAACAGCATCACAGATGAGGTGGTGTGGATAACAGAAACGTATTTTCTCACAGTTTTAAAGGCTAGAAGTCTGAGATCAGGATGTCGGCAGAGTTGACTTCTCCTGAAGCCCCTCTCCATGACTTACAGACGGTCATCTTCTGCCTGTATCTTCCCATGGAGTTCCCTCTGTACACACCTATGTCTTAATTTTTCCTTCTTATAAGGATACCAATTGCATTGGATTAGGGTCCACCCTAATACCATCATTTTAACTTCACTGCCACTCTAAATATTCTATCTCCAAATACAGTAAAAATCTGAGGTGCTCAGGTTAGGACTCCAACATATGAATTTGTCTCAGCCTGGAACTCTTCACCCTTTGCACCCCCCTCCCCCAGATAGTGCGTCCTTCTCATGCGTACATTACAATCACCTCATCCCAACAGCCACAAAAGTCTTAACCTATTCCAGCATCACTCGAAGTCCAAAATCCCATCTCATTATCATCTACTTTAGGTATGAGGAATTCATCGTGAGGCAGAAATCCTTTCCCCTTCTAATCCTGTGGAAGCAGACAAGTTCTCTGCTATCAGAGCAGGGTAGTGGGGCAGGCATTGGAGAGACATTCCATTCTAGCGGGGAGAGGTTGAAAGGGAGAAAGAAGGCTTAGGTCTCAAGCAAGTCTGAAAGCAGGGCAAATTCCATTAGGTTTTTTTTTATTAAATTATACTTGACATACTATACTATATTAGTTTCAGCTGTACCACACAGTGATTCGATATTTTTATACGTTATGAAATATCACCACAACAAGTCCAGTTACCATCCAGAGTCGTTACGATATTATTGACTATATTCCCCATGTGTACTTTTTTCAGGCATAATCTACTATTTGCTTATTTTTAATATTTTTATCCCTATGTGTACTTTACATTCCCATGCCTTCTTCATTTTATAATTGGAGGTTTGTACCTCGTAATTCCCTTCACTGATTTCATCTGGTCCCTCCACCCCCTCTCCTTCAGCAACCACCAGTTTGTTCTCTGTATTTATGGGTCTCCTTCTGTTTCGTTTGTTTAAGGCTCGAGGATAATTCTCTTTGGCCCCGTGGTCTGTCCTCCAAGTCCAGCAGGGTGGCTGTCTCACCCGCTTGGCCCTGGGTGTAGCCACAGCAGCATGGCCTGCTCTCAGTAACTGAGGAGGGACAGCGGCCCTCCCCAGGCCATGGTGACCGTGACACCCTTGCAGACCTCTGGTTTGTCTTCAGGATCATTCTTCCCTTTTCCTGATGGATAGTACATGCTTGTAGCCAAAGCTCTACTGGCCCATCCTGTAGACTCTCAGAAGTCCAGCAGCCTTCCCTCAGGTATCCTGCCTCTATTTAGTTTAAGCTGGCAGTGTTTCTGTCGATGTAAATTCTCCAAAACTTTGTCAGCTTCCCATGCGTTCACAGGGGTCCAAGTCATCAGACAGCAGGATCCTCTACAGATCTGTCCTGGGTAACAGCGTCTCTGTTTCCAGTTTCTGCTGCAATGGTTGACTGGATCTGTGAGCCACAGTCTAATCTCATAAGCAAATGGTTGTCCAGTCACACCCTGCTTGCTCTCTATAGACAGACTTTCTCATTTTTGCAGTATGAGGATACTGAGAATTTTTCAAATCGGCAAGTTCTGGTTCCTTTTGTGGAACAATTCTGTCTTCAATTCACCTCTCTCCTCTCACATCTTATTATAGCAGCAAGCATAAACCAGTCTTTAATACTTATTTTAGAATTCTCAGGTAAATATCCAAGTCCATAGTCACTGACAAGTTCTACTTTACATAAAACACTGGAACACAATTAGAACAAATTCTCTGCCACTTTATAACCAAGAATGCCTTTCCTTCAGTTTCCAATTACATATTTCTCATTACTTTCTGAAACCTCAGCAGACACCTCTAACATTCATATTTCTATCAACTTTTTGTTCATGATGATACATGCATTCTCTAATATAAGAGAAGCTTTCTCTCCATTTCTCCTCTTTTCTTCCCAAGTCCTCACTATAATCACCTTTAACATTCATATTTCTTCTAACAGTCTCCTAACGGAAACCTAGACTTTTTCTAACATACAGCTCAAAACTCTTCCATGCTCTACCTTTACCCAGTTCTGAAGTCACTTCCACATTTTTATACAGAAGAAGAAACAGACATGGCTGCTGCTGCTGCTGCTGCTAAGTCACTTCAGTCGTGTCCAACTCTTAGCGACCCCACGGACTGCAGCCTACCAGGCTCCTCTGTCCATGGGATTTTCTAGGCAAGAGTACTGGAATGGGGTGCCATTGCCTTCTCCGAACAGACATGGCAAATACACATATACAAAGATGCTAATTTCACTGGTAGTTATAGAATTGCAGTTGAAACCATATTTCATACACACCAAAACTGTCTTTATCCAGTGTTGCCAGGAGGTAAGACAATTTTGATATAGTGAGTACAAACTGATACAGTCTCTTTGTAACACAATTAGGCCTCATTTTCAAAATTGAAGATGCATGTACTTCAGCATTTCTGTAGGCATATTTCTCAGACATAATCTTACAAATATCCACCAACAGACAGGAATTGGGTTGAATCATATGAAATAAATGGGAACCTATAAAAATTCCTATTTCACATAGCTCATCCTAACAGAAGAACATTAGTAACAGTAGCATTCAAAAGAGCAAAAAATATAAATAAGTAAAACCTGTAAACCATCTCAAACAATCATAAACAGGAAGAACGATAAACAAATAGTGTGTGCTTGTTTCATACCGATGGAATACTCCACTGCAGTGAAAAAGAACATCCTAAAGGTATATTCCACATGCGTGAATTTCTAATAAAACATGCTGTTGAGACAGACAAGCCACATGTATATGCATGTACAGCATGCAAACTGTATGACTCATTTTTATATAAAGTTCAAAAGC
Organism: Giraffa tippelskirchi; assembly: GCF_054371585.1. NCBI lineage: Eukaryota > Metazoa > Chordata > Mammalia > Artiodactyla > Giraffidae > Giraffa > Giraffa tippelskirchi. Next base: position 12,466,082 of record NC_137283.1, on the reverse strand, counting down.
ACAGAAAACCAAGAATACATATATTTATTTTTAAGAATGAATGTGATAATACAGAACAAAATGGGCCCTCTGTGAAGGAGAGAGAAGATCTGGCTGGGGATAATCACATATGGGTGGGAAGAGAGCCTGGAGCACCTGCTGGTCTGAGGAAGTGAATCAGGAACAAGACCCCACCCCTGGGCTGCTCAAGAAAGCGGAGGCTTCTTAGCTGCCATCTTCTGGTCTCCTGATGAACAGGAAGAAACATATCAGAGAGCACAGGGAAAATGCAGACTGACTTCTCCCTTTAAAACACCTCATTAAAGGTGATAGCCGCACTTTGGAGTCTCCCAGAAAGTGATATGTCTGCCCCCTTCACTTCACTGGCTTTTGGGTTCTGAGAATTCAAAGTGAGATTCTAAGATGCCCAGTTTGGACAAGACAGAAGTGACAACTTTGATCATATCAAATCTAAGTGATCAGGACTCAAGAGGCATAAATGGTTTCTGTGGAGAAATAAACAAAGTAGCTCTAAATGGATAAGACAGAGAATAATGAGAAACCCTTTGGGGGAAATAGTAAAAGCGTCTTCCCTTTTTTACAGTAAACACAATTAGATTTCCTGCATCATAGGAGAAAGAACATCAGTAGGGCTGGAAAAGCCTCAATGTCCATGAGTCAGAGGTCACACAGGTTTGACTCTTTCATTTACAGATGGGAGAGTGTAAGCCCAGAGGGAAATGATTTCCCAGACACAAAACTGGTTCAGATGCTCTGACTTTCAGACCCGGTGCTCCCACTCCTGGATTTCTCTGGTTTATACTCAAATAAGAAGGTAGCAGAGAGAATACATTTTAAAATTTAGTAATGAGAAAATTAAAAAACTTCAAGATTTAATTACATCACCATTTCCCTAACATGTCACTGTTCCTGTTCTGAGTGTTCTGAGAAAGGAGAGCTCAGAGATGAAATAAACTAGAGAGCAATGCCTCACACTGTATTGCCCTCTTGGGGATGTACAGTGCAGACAAGCTTATCAGGGCCTCTAAGAAGTCTGTCACTAAAAAGCCAATCTGTGTTTACCTCTGTATTTGTCAAATGCATGTAGCTGGGGTTTTTAAAATGCAATTATCATAGGAAGCTACAGAGTTATTTGAGCTTTAGAAGAAGCTGATGACTTAAAAAGGAAAGCAGATGGATACAACTTGACAAAGATAAAACCAAAATAAAGGTAGAATTGTCTATACTGTTCTTGAATAGAACAACTAGAGGGAGGATATAGATAATTCTATAGGAAACTAGATAGCACAAACTTTGCAAATGAAAAAAAAAAACCAGACATTCCAAGAATATGAAATATACACGCAATGGGAAGTTCATCATGAAGGGTCAGTGTTTATACAAGTGACATTCTAGAAACGAACCTAGAACAGATGGGTAAAGGACAAATGCATTAATGGAATCTTTACAAATCCACTGTGTGTGTGTGTGTGTGTGTGTGTGTGTGTGTGTTGCACCTGATACACAGAGAGAGGTAAAGAGATTAACTTGGAATATCCAAAGTCCTAAAAACAATAAAGGGTAAATACTGCTGGGGCTTCCCTCTTTGACCATCACTAGATCTTGACTAGAGCTGAAGAGAAATTTCTTACTTATACAAAGGAATCAAAATGTTAGGGCTGTCCCATTTAAGACTCTTGTTATCAGGTGGTAAAAAAGGAAAGAAAGAAAAGAACTAGGCCTGGGAAGGAGAGAAAGAAAAGCACAAGTGGTCTGAGATGTACTTGCATTGCAGCTTCTTTGCAGTAAGTGGTGCTTGGGCTATAGAGCTCACTTTCATTCCTTCACCTTCAGGGTGTTATCCCTGCCATGAATAGCCCCCTCTCTGAGACTCATTCTTTCCCTGTACACAGGGAAGGCCCAGAGAAGACATGGTCATACCAACAGGGCATAGTTGATTGGACCAGGGGTGTTACATCTCTCTCCTGGGAATGATATTAACAGGAGGAAGAAAAAGGAATAGAAAAATAGTGAATAAACTATGGTGGATAACTTTCCAAGTTTGATGAAAAGTGTTGTTAGTCTTCTCATTCAAGAAGCTCCGCAAACTCTTCGTTTTTGTTTAGTTGCTAAGTCATGTCAGACTCTCTTGCAACCCCATGAACTATAGCCTGTCGGGCTCCTCTGTCTGTGGGATTTCTCAGGCAAGAATACTGGAGTAGGTTGCCATTTCTTTCTCCAGGGGGTCTTCCTGACCCAGGGGTCAAAGCTGTGTCTCCTGTACTAGCAGGTGGATTCTTCACCACTGAGCCAACTGGGAAACTCTAATAAATTCTACATAGGAAAAATTCAAAGAATGCACATCTAGACACATCATAGTCAAACAGTCAAAAGTCAAACAAAATACAGAATCTTGATGGTAACAAGAGAAAAATGATTCATCACACACAAAGGATCTTCAGTAAGATCAACTGCTGACTTCTTATCAGGAATCACTGAGGTCAAAAGGCAGAGAGATGATATATTCAAAGAACTGAAAGAAAAGGATTATTATCCAAGAATTCTATATCCAGAAAAGTATCCTTCAAAAATTAAGGATAAATTAAGACAAGACATTCCAGATAAGCAAAAATGGAGAGATTTTACCACCAGCTGATCTGCTTTACAAGAAATACTAAAGGAAGTCTATTCAGCAAAGACTGACAGAATTAAAAAAAAGAAATGGACAATTCAGCAATAATAGAAATTTCTATATCAACCTTCAATAGTAGAGCAATTAGCAAAACATCAGCCAGGATATAGAAAAGTTAACCCATATTATAATCTACGTAGCTCTTGCAGACATCTACAGAATACTCTACATGATGGCAGAACATACATTCTAAAGTACACATGGTATATTCTCCAGATAGACCATGCATTAGGCTGTAAAATAAATCTTAATACATTTAAAGGAATTGAATAGTATAAAATATATTCTCTAATTACAACGGAAGGAAATTAGAAATTAATAACAAAGAAATTTGATATATTCACATGTATATGGAAATTAAGCAATGTACTATAAATAACCAAGGAGTCAAGAGAAATAAGAAAATACCTTAAGATAAATAAAAATGAAAACACACATACCAAAACTTATAGAATGCAGCTAAAGTAGTGCTTAAGGGTAAATTTATAGATATAAACACCTATATTAAAAAGGAACCATGACAAATCTATAACCTCACCTTCTACCTTAAAAGATTTAAAAAAAAAAAAAAAGCAAACTGAACTGAAGTAAGCAGAAGGAAGTAAATAATAAAGAGAGGAAACCAATGGAATAGAAAAACAATACAGAGAAAATAAAATCTAAAGTCAGTTCTTTGAAAAGATCAACAAAATTGACAAATCTTTGGCAAGACTGATCAAGAAAAAAAAACATAAGATTCAAATTACTAAAACCAAGAATGAAAGAGGGCCATCAATACTGACCTTACAAAAATAAGAAGGATTATAAAGGAATACTGTGAACAGTTGTATGCCAGAAAATTAGATAACCTAGATGAAATGAAAAAAAAAATCCTAGACAGCTCACCAAAACTGACTTAAGAAGAAATAGAAATTATGTATAGATCTATAACTAGTAAAGATATTGAATTAGTAATAAAAGCTTCCACAAAGAAAACCAAACATTAAAAAAAGAAAAATTAACACCAACCCTTCCCCCAAAAGTAGAATAGGAGGAAATAACTTCTTAATCCATTTTAAGAAGCCAGTATTATCCTGAAATAAAAAGCAAACAAGGATATCACAATAAAATAAACCTATAAACCAATATCCCTTATGAATACAGATGAAAAAGTCCTCAACAACATATTAGCAAACAAAATCCAGCAACATACAAAAAAGGATTAGGTACACCATAACAAAGAAGGATTTGTGGCATGAATGCAAGGTTGGTTGAACATGTGAAAATCAATCAATGTGATGTAGCATGTTAATAGAATATAAAGGGCAAAGATCCCATAATCTCCTTAATAAATACAGAAAAGTATTTGATAACATCCAATACACTTTCTGATATAGGAATAGAAGGGAGCTTTCTTTTTAACATTAAGTTTCATTGGAAAATTGATGAGTTACAATGTTGTGTTTCTGCTGTAGAGCAAGGTGACTCAGTTATACATATACCTATATCCATTCTTTTTTAGATTCTTTTCCTATATAGGTCATTACAGAGTATTGAGTAGAGTTCCCTGTGATACATAACATGTTCTTATTAGTTATCTATTTTATGTATAGCAGTGTGTATATGTAAATCCCAATCTCCCAATTTATTCCTCCATCCCCCTTTCCCCTTGGTAACCATATGTATGTTTTCTCCATCTGTGACTCTATTTCTGTTCTGTAAATAAGCTCATTTGCACCATTATTCTAGATTCCACATATAACCTACCTCATATGATATTTGGCTCTCCCTGTCTGACTTACTTCACTCAGTATGACAATCTCTAGGTTCATCCATGTTGCTCCAAATGGCGTTATTTCATTCTTTTTTTATAGGCGAGTAATATTCCATTGCATATATGTACCACATCTTCTTTATTCACTCCTCCATTGACGGACATTTAGATTGCTTCTGTGTCCTGGCTATTGTAAACAGTACTGCAGTGAACACTGGGGTACATGTATCTTTTTGAATTATGGTTTTCTCTAGATATATGCCTAGGAATGGGATTGCTGGATCATATGGTAGTTCTGTGTTTAGTTTTCTAGGGAACCTCCATATGTTCTTCATAGTGTCTGCACCAACTTATATTCCCACCAACTGTATAGGAGGGTTCCCTTTTCTCTGCATCCTCTTCAGTGTTTATTGGTCATAGATTTTTAGGTGATGGCTATTCTGACTGGTGTGAGGTAATATATTGTAGTTTTGACGTGCATTTCTCTAATAATTAGTGATGTTGAGCATCTTTCCCTGTGCTTTGTAGCCATGTGCATGTCTTTGGAGAAATGTCTATGTAGATCTTCCACCCATTTTTTGATTGGATTGTTTTTTTTCATATTGAACTGCATGAGCTATCTGTATATTTTGGAGATTAATCCTTTACCAGTTGCTTTATAGAAGGGAACGTTCTTGGATTAAGGCTGTCTACAAAAAACTCACAGCCAACATCTACTTAATGTGAATGGATAGATGCTTTCCCCTCAAATGTCATGAATACAAGATTGTCAGTCTTACCACTTCTATTCAGTATAGTACTAGAGGTTCTAGTCAGGTCAATTAGGCAAGAAAAGGGACTAAAAAGCATCTAAATTAGGAAGGAAATTGGGACCATATCTTTTCAGAGAAAACATAGTCCCATATAGAAAATTCAAAAGAATACAAATACACAAAACCAATTAAAACCAAAAAACTGAGTTCAGCAAATTTGCAAGATACAAGATCAATATACACAAATCAACATGTATCTTCAAATTATGGTTTTCTCTGGATATATTCCCAGGAATGGGATTGCTGGATCATATGGTAGTTCTGTGTTTAGTTTTCTAAGGAACCTGCATACTGTTCTCCATAGTGGCTGTACCATTTTACCTTGCCACCAACAGTGTAAGAGGGAGCTCATGACTTCCTGTAGTCTGAATGCCATCACTCTGAGACTGCCAGGCACCAGCTCCTATAAGCCCGACGAGCTCCATCTGAACCACTGACCCTCCTGATACCTCATGGAGGCTCCAAGTTCATGCTACTTGAGGCAAAACTTCCTTCCCCATCAAACAGAATTGACACTATAATTTTATTTCTGGCAAATGAGAGCAGTTCTAGAAGTCGAAAATTAGTGGGAGGTTGAGAGATCTCATTATCCCCCTCCACTTGAGATTTGATGGTGTTTTCTACCTACTGGATCTTGATGGAAACTTCTTCAGAAGTAAGTATGGTAAAAGTGGGGGAGCTTCTTCAATAGCGTCTGCTAGCAGCAGGTATTGGGAGATGTTTCAGATGGTATTAGATGGACACACACATACCCACCCATCCGCGAGCACAGAGTGGATGGAGTTAGCAGGAGAGAAGGGTGGAGGGGACATAAAATGAAAGTCTAAATCAGCAGTTCTCAACTGAGTACCCTGTATTGCCTCCCAGGAGATAATTAACAAGGTCTGGGCAGATTTTTAGTTGTTTGTAATGGGAATAGGCTACTGGCATCTAGTGGGTAGTGGCCAGGGGTTGCTACTAAACATCCAGTGATGCACAGGACAGCTCTTGGCAACAAAGAATTATCTATTCCAAAATGTCAGTAATGCCAAGGTTGAGAACACGTGATCTAAACTGAAAGCTGCACAGCTGTCAGATTCTTACTGTGTGCTTCCCAGTAGCCCCAGGTACGCTCCATGCAGTTCACAAGGGGGACTTCACTATTGCCTGCACACTGAAGTTACACCATTGGTTCTCAGGCTTCGGGCTCAGACTGAAACTAAATCACTGCTTCTCCTGGGTCTCCAGCTCCCTGTCTTTGGATTTGTGAGCCTATATAATCATGTAATCCAATTTCTTATAATAAATCTTTTTATTTGATACATATGTACACACACACACACACATATAGGCACATATATCCTATTGGTTCTGTTTTTCTGGAAACTCTGGCGGATATAGACACATATACACATTACATGTTATTGGCAAATAAAATGAGCTGGTTTATATACCTTGATTGCATTTTTCTGTCCTCATCTACAATGACCAAACTAACAGGTCTGTAGAAGAGCTCAGTGCATTTCTCTGCCATCTTGAGTTAGAGCAGTGCCTACGATCCCCTACTTTTGTCTCCTGAGCCTTTGGTCACAGTGGCAGCCCTGTGAAGCCTCTCTTGCCTTTTGGACTTTTTCCTCTGTCTGCTTCCCATCCCTTGGGTGTTTTCATGTTGATCCCCTGCACAGAGGACAGCTAATGAACACTCGATAAAAATACACAGCTCTTCAGCCCACTAAGAATTTCCTCTTCAGTTTCAACTAGATAATGATGCTCTCTGCTTCCTCTGTTATATATAATCTGGTAGATTTCTTCTGACTGTAATAAAAGTGTGTCAAGATAGGAGTTGGCAACTGGCTGTATTTCAAACTTGACCACATAAGACTATGAAAAAAATGGACATTAAAGCTTCAGTAATTCGAACTTCATCAATTCCAAATTTGTGATCACACAGTAGGCTAAAATGTACTATTCTCAAATCAAAGGGATTAGGACAAAATAATAGTAGGTGAGAAAAGGAGAATATTTACCTTCTAAAGAGAGCAAATTATTATCAGGTACTTACTTAGAAGTATCAATTTATATCTAAACAGCGCAATTACAGAGAAAGCAAATACCAGCTGCAGAGCCTGGGTCTGTAGTGTGCAAACCTCAGAGGGTTACATTGGAACTTAATCTCAGGACCTGGGTTGAGCACTGTGTACACCTTCACTGAGTAGAGGCTGGGACAGCTGGAGATAAAGGACAGTCAGGCACAAAGTGGTGAGGTCCACCTCAGGAATGAGCTGGGAGCCATTGCCCCTAGACTGGGGAAAAGAGAGAGGGCAGGAGCCAGAGATGGAGAAACTTCCTGGTGTTGGTCTTGTCTGGGCCCTGGCCAGGAAGGGCAAGAGTTGGTAGGTATCCAGGCTGAGGGAGGAGCACAGGCAGAGGCTTACCTTGGCGACATGCATCCATTGGTTCAGCAGGTCTGCTGCAGGGTTGCAGAGGACACCTGTGAAGCCGTGTTAAGGAGTGTTGACTTCTCCTGAAGGCCCTGGGAGTCACTGCAGAGTCCTAAATAAGCGAGCAACCTGAGATCCAACATTTGGGCTCATCAGTAAAGAATTTGTCTTCAATGCAGGAGACCTGGTTTGATCCCTGGACCAGGAAGATCACCTGGAGGAAGGCATGGCAACCCATTCCAGAACTTTTGCATGGAGAATCCCATGGACAGAGGAGCCTGGCGGGCTACAGTCCATGGGGTCACACGGAGTCGGACACGACTGAAGTGACTAAGCAGCAGCAGCAGGGTCACTTATGTAGTGATGGGAAGCTGGAGTGGAGATGGACAGGCACAGAGGCAGGCAGCTGAAGCCACTGTAGTGGTCTAGGTGGGAGCACGAAGTTGAGAAGAAAACAGAGACGATGACTCAAATCTGCCTATTTACTCCCAGGTTAAACTTTTTCCTCTTGGAAAATATTCAGACCGGTCAAAGTTCAACTCCCAGTGGGCAGCTCCTTCCCTCTCCCTCCTTCCCAAGATGGCATCTGGCAGGAGGGGCTGGCTTTACTGCTCTTGGCAATAAAGACCAGTACACACAGCCTTTCTAGGCTGGGCCCTGCCATGGGGGTTCGTCAGGCATCTGGACTATAACTATCTAAGGGGAGACCAGTCTTCTCTGTCCTTTGTCACAAGTGGCATCAGTTCAGTTCAGTCGCTCAGTCATGTCCAACTCTTTGCGACCCCATGAACTGCAGCACGCCAGGCCTCCCTGTCCATCACCAACTCCTGGAGTTTACTCAAATTCCTGTGCATTGAGTCGGTGATGCCATCCAGCCATCTCATCCTCTGTCGTCCCCTTCTCCTCCTGCCCCCAGTCCTTCCCAGCATCAGGGTCTTTTCCAATGAGTCAACTCTTCGCATGAGGTGGCCAAACTATTGGAGTTTCAGCTTCAACATCAGTCCTTCCAATGAACACCCAGGACTGATCTCCTTTAGGATGGACTGGTTGGATCTCCTTGCAGTCCAAGGGACTCTCAAGAGTCTTCTCCAACACCACAGTTCAAAAGCATCAATTCTTCGGCGCTCAGCTTTCTTCACCGTCCAACTCTCACATCCATACACGACTACTGGAAAAACCATAGCCTTGACTAGACGGACCTTTGTTGGCAAAGTAATGTCTCTGCTTTTAATCATGCTATCTAGGTTGGTCATAACCTTCCTTCCAAGGAGTAAGCGTCTTTTAATTTCATGGCTGCAATCACCATCAGCAATGATTTTGGAGCCCAAAAAAGTGCTCATGGTTATTCATGAGTTGATGGCATTGGTTTGTTGATTGATTTGTTGTTGTTCAGTTGCTAAGTTGTGTCCGGCTCTTTGTGACCCCATGAACTGCAGCACACCAGGCTTCCTTGTCTTTCACTGTCTCCCGGAATTTGCTCATACTCATGTCCATTGAGTCGGTGATGCTGTGTAACCATCTCATCCTCTGTCGCCCCCTCCTCCTCCTGCCCTCAATCTTTCCCAGCATCAGGGTCTTTACCTCCTTCTATCAGAAGGCCAAAGTATTGGAGCTTCACCTTCAGCATCAATCTTCCCAGTGAATATTTAGAGTTGATTTCCTTTAGGACTGACTGGTTTGATCTCCTTACAGTCCAAAGAGTCTTCTCCAGCACAATTTGAAAGCATCACTTCTTCAGCATTCAGCCTTTTTTATGGTCCAACTCTCACATCCATACATGACTACTGGAAAAACCATAGCTTTGGCTATAAGGACCTTTGTTGGCAAAGTAATATTGCCACTTATAAATATACTGTCTAGGTTTGTCATAGCTTTTCTTCCAAGGAGCAAGTGTCTGTTAATTTTTTGGCTGCATTCACAATCTGCAATGATTTTGGGGCCCAGAAAAATAAAATCTGCCACTGTATCCACTTTTTCCCATCTATTTGCCATGAAGTGATGGGACCAGAAGCCATGATCTTAGTTGGCTTAAAACTCAACATTCAGATTGATTTGAGAGCAGCCTATCAAAAAGAACCCTTGCCAAATCTCACCAGGTCCTGCCACAAGTGGTGCTAATAAGTGCCAGCTATTTTGTGCCAGATTAAGATTATCCAAAATGCCTACTAAGAGTCTAAAACTCAATAAAGGACTTTGAAACTCAGAGATATAGTCTATAAATGAATGAACAATGGCCTCAATATGAGAAAGGAAGACAAAGAAATGGAGATAACATCTTAAAGAATTTGGATTTTGAAGATGGCACGTGGAAACATACATGTATGCTGCTCTCAGCCATTTACTAAGTAAACTGTCATCATCCAGTTTCAAGAGGGGCCCAGAGCAAGAGATGGCTCTGTCACAAGGCCAGGCAGTACTGCCAGAGGCTGTCTCTTGGTTTATGCAGGACCAAACAGATCCAATGGCATCAAAGTGCCTATAGCAAACAGAGATGCCATCCACGGCCTCAGGGAAGCTCTAGGAGGAGCACCGCAAAGGCTTTCAAGGGTGTCAGAGCAGAGTGTCACCCTCCTCCACAGGTAACTGGTCTCCATTTGAGAATTAGCTCCTGCTGGCTCCCAGGCCCTAACTACAGGACATCAAGTGACCATGTGCCCAGGAGAAGCTAGCTTTGAGCCTCTTGTTAGGCTCTGCATTAACAGTATAGACCCACTGTCCAGTGGAAATGCTATATAAGAAATCAGACGCAATCAGTTCCAGAAGGTTTAAGTTGCATATGCAGGTAACTCCCCATCTCCTGTGTCTGCTGCCTTGTCGCTGCTCCCTCAGTCCACACCTACATCCTCACAGGAAGTTCTTGATGATCAACCAACGTAAGAGGAAAAGCCTCAGTCTGGATTCGTGGATGATTCTCTAAAGCATCACTGACACCAACCAGAAGTGGACAGCTGTACCATTACAGCCCCACTCTGGGTGGCTCTGAAAGATAGCAGTGAGGGTCATCCTGCTGGTGGGCAGGATTTCAAGCCGTGTATTGATCTTCCACATTGTCTGGACCACAAGAAGCATGGAAGAATGGGCCTGACATCAATTCACGGACAGTAACCAACAGAATGGCAAGATAGGAGAGAACAGAATTGGGAGATCAGTGACAAAAAGGTCTGAGGAAAAGGGGTGTGGAGACCTTTCTGAGGACCTGAGTGTGATGTCATTTGAATATCTCTGCGGAAGTTCTGAGTCATCAGGTGAGGAAGGCTATTCCTCAGTGTTTATTCAGTGAGTCCTTGTACACAATCAACAAGGCAGGAGGGTCCAACAACGTGGCTACCCATGGGTACAATTTCACAGACTTCTCTCTGCAGGCCTAATCTGCCTGTCACCAATGTTTGGGGACACATCTTCCTGACAGCAAAGACCAGTGCTGAGCCCCTCCCCTGGGTGTGGAGGGGAGGAATCCAGTCAACTGCCTGGTGGCAGTGATTACACTAGACCTTCTGTCACGGAGTGAGTAGAGTCCTTCCTGGAATACATATGCATGCATTTCCCATCTCTGCCTGAACCTTTACCCATCACTTACAGAATACTTGGGGGTCACAGCTCCCCCCAGCATATTGTGATTGACCAAGAAACTCATTTACAGCAAATGAAGTTTGGCAATGGACTTAACATCCATAGAATTCACTTATCTCACTGATGTACCACATCACCTGGTGAGCTCGAGGGAAGATCTACTGGTGACTTTTGATCCACCAGTTTTCTACCTCTGAACTAGATGATCATCAAAACACATCTCTGATCTCATCTTTTTGGATGCTGTGGTGTCTGCAATGACCCAAGGCCCAAGTGGAATAAATAGGTTTCTTTCTTCTTTTTTGAAGCCTCAATATAGTGAAAGTTGAAATAAATGTTTGAACTGGACTGCAGTGTACATTTTTCAAAATGAAAATAGTTTCAAATAGAAACACAATGAAATATTGTGCTCAGCTAGTAGGCCTTTCAAACTGTGGCTATAGTCAAAGATATATAAGCAATAACATTAAAACGAGATTTGATCCTAGATAATGTCCTATTGGATAGATTAAAAAAGAGGAGAGCAAAGTTGCTCTGGGCAAAAAAAAAAAGAAATCTACAATTCGACACCATGGCAAGAGGGAAATTGTTTAATGATCTTTAACATTAGCCTGCTCCAGAGCGAGTTTCACCAACCCAGCTATACTTCAGTAATATGTCGTCTCGTCTGCAGGAGGTTCAGAGACATATACTTTTTTTAAATTAAAGTTAGATACTTCAAAGATAATTAAAGGTGTGTATTAGAAATCTATAGACAAGATTACAGAACTCTAAAGCAGAAGATAACCAAAAAGCTACCGGTTTATTTTAAATAGAGTGAATCAGCATTTGAGAAGGATTATAGAAGTCAGGGAAGGTAGTTTAGCATTGAGTAGTAATGCCCATGGGTATTTAATTAAAATTGAATAGAAATGGAAAACAAATTGTCTTCATTTTTAAAAATTTTATTGAAGTATAGTTGATTTACAATGTTGTATTAATTTTTGTTGTATAGCAAAGTGACTCAGTTATACATATCTTCTTTTTCATATTCTTTTCCATTATGGTTTATCACAGGATAGTGAATATATTTCCCTGTATATGTAGTAGGACCTTGTTTACCCGTTCTCTACATCATAATTTGCATTTGCTAGTCACAGTCTCCCAGTCCTTCACTCCTCTACCCCTTTTCCCCCTTGGCAATCACAAATCTATTCACCATGTCTATGAGTCTGTTTCATAGATAAATTTATTTATGTCATATTTTAGATTGCTCATATAAGTGATACGGTATTTGTCTTTCTGACTTACTTTTATTAGTATGATAATCTCTAGGTGCATCCATGTTGCTGCAAATGGCATTATTTCATTCTTTTTTATGGCCAAGTAATATTTCACCCCCCCATCTTTATCCATTCATCTATTGATGGACATTTAGGTTATTTCTATGTCTTGGCCATTGTAAATAGTGCTGATATAAACATAGAGGTGCATGTACCTTTCTGAGTTATAGTTCTGTCTGGATATTTGCCCAGGAGTGGGATTGTTGGATCATATGCCAACTCTAGTTTTTTGAGAAACCTCCATGCTGTTCTTCATAGTGGATGCACCAATTTACATTCCCACCAACAGTATAAGAGGGTTCCCTTTTCTCCACACCCTCCCAGCCAAACTGTCTTCATTTTTTTCTCAAAAATACAAAGGTAACACACTAAAATTATAGTGGAAATATCCTATAATGTGGCCAGTGGAATTTGCTCTAGTCTCTGCCCACTGATTCTGAAGTCAGCAAACACTGCTTGGTGCCTATATGGGCCCAGAAAAATGCCAAAGGAGAAACCAGAAATAAAGTACGTGGCCCTGCTCTAAATTTCCATAGCCAGGGATGGGACATGGGCTCTCCAACAACATGTACTCCTTCAATCTGGTCTGGCCAGGGCCCTTTTCCCGAGCCATCTCTTCACTGTCTCTTGCTTCTGGACCTTCAATTCTGCAAAACACTTATTGAAGGGGAATAATCCCAGTCAGGCTCTCATCAGTAAGAACCTCTAACCACTGTCTGCCCGCCTCATTCTTTCTCCTCTAGAGCTTTTGTGTAGTTTTCAGTACCTCAAATTCCCATTTATGGACCTTTGAAAGATATGATAAAATCATAGAAGAAAATTAGTCACCTGACATCATCAAACAAGTACAGCTAGTGCTAACCCATTGGTTCATTTAAGTCTCATTTCCCCCACTCTTTGTAAGGACTGTTGTCATTTATATCTTATTGTACAGAGAAGTATGCTATGCATCCATTTCCGCTAAACTCTTTTATCTCCAGTATTTTTTTTCCATGTTAGCAAGATCACTTTCAAGTGTCATTCCTAATGGCTCCATTATATTGTATCAAGTGGATATACCTGTTGACCTGTTCCTAGTGGTGTACCTCTGGGTTAATTTCAATTCTGGACTACTTCATAGAAAACTATGATAAACATCTTTGTGCATAAAGGGTTTTCCACATTAAGGTTTTTTCCCCCTTCAGCTAGATTCCCAGAAATAAAATGACTACGTTTAAGGTTAGTAATATTAAGGCCCCTGAGACACATTTTCAGGCATCTAGTTGAAGAACAACAACAAAATAGTGAGGCCGTGTGAATGGCGAAATTGGCACAGATGCCAACAGGCCTACCACTGAAAAGTCTTATTTGTGTAGGCTCAATGGGGCACCACTTTATGTTAAAATTATGTCTATTCCTCAGAACAGAGAAGAGAGGTGAACTGGTAGACAGGGCTGAAATAATAACTCAAATGCAGCACTGAGAAAGGAAGAAAAACATGGAACAGAGATTAAAAGACACGGCTGATGTAGGAGAAACATTCCGCATATCTAATTAGAGTTCCAGGAGTAGAGAATGAGGAAAAGCAGTATTCAAAGAAACGATGACTGAGAATTTTCCAGAACATGAATTAGACATCAGTTCTCACATGAATGAAGTCCAGAAAATCCTGAGGGAGATAAGTAAAAAGAAGCATGGAACTCAGAACAACGAATACACAGAAAAGGAACTCGAATCGCCCATAATGGAAAGATAGATGACTGCAAAATAACAGTAATCAGATCGCTAGGTAAATTCTTAAAATGAACCAATGAAAACTGGAAGACAAGTGGAATCATATTGTCAACAAATTGCTTACTGTGTAGAAAAAATAAATAGATGGAGTTTTTAAAAAGTCTGACTAAAACACCAGACAATGTTAACATATAAATTGTGCAAAGTGATCAGAGTTTTAAGTTTAAAGTCCTTGAATTGCTCAGGAGGACACAATGACTGATTCAGTTTGTATTTTGTTCAGGTAAATATATATGCTAAAATTACCATATAATAAATACAAGTAAATAGAAATAGACTGTAAAGCTTTTGAATATGGAGATGAGGGAAATGTGATGTCGGGTAGGAAAGAGAATTTAAATTAATACAAGAAGCAATTAGATAAAATAACCAAGTATATTAAAAGTGGGACAATGAGAGAGACCAAGAGAACAAAGTAAAATGGTAAATCCAAATATATTAATAGTAGCATTGTAAATGAACATAATTTGCACATTAAAACTTACAAATTGGAAAAATAAAGCAAATTTTATTGCTTTATGCTCTTTATAACTGTTTCACAAGTGAAATAAAGATGTACAGAACTGTTGATGGTGAAAGGATAAGAAAATGATAAGAAAGGCAAGTACTAAGTAAAAGAAAATTGGTATAGCTCTATTAGAAACAGGTCTATTTTTAATGATTTATTTTTTATTGAAGTATAGTTGATTTACAGGGTTTCAGGTAAAGAGGAAAGTGATTCAGTTTTACACACACACACACACACACACACACACACACACACACATATATTCTTTTCCAGGTTCTCATTTATTACAAGATACTGAGTATAGTTCCCTGTGATATACAGTAGATCCTTGTTGTTTATCTGTTTTATATATGGTAGTGTGTATCTGTTAATCCCAGAGGTCCTAATTCATCCTCCCCCATGCAAGTATCCCCTTTGGTAACCATAAGTGTGTTTTCTATGTCTATGAGTCTATTTCTGTTCTGTAAGTAAGTTCATTTGTTTCATTTTTTTAGATTCCACATATAAGTGATATTATATGATATTTGATCTTCTCGGATCTAGAAACAAGAATATTGCTAGAGATTAAGAGGGTTGTTTCATAATGACATGTGCTTGACCGGCCAGGAAGAAGTTAAACTATAATGCATCTAATAACATAATACTTCAAAATATACAAAGCAAAAACTGAAAAAGCGTAAGATTAAACTGAAAAATTCTCTATATTTCTCCCTCAGTAACTGATTAACCAAACTTCAAAAAAATGAGTAATGAAGATGGAAGATTTGAATACCACAAATAACTAGTTTAAGCTAATGAACATCCATGGATTACTGCAAACCAATAACTTTATGGAAATATAGAACATTTGTGAAAACTATGTACCAGGCCACAAAACAAGTCTCAACAAATTTCAAAGAATTGGAATCATGTAGATCACATTTTCTAATCCTTATTAAAACAGAAAATATTTAAACTAGAAAAAAAATTAAATAAAAAATAGAAAAAAATTAAAATATTTTATCTAAAATAGAAAATTAAAGTAGATATTATTTAAAATGTTAAACTAGAATAAAGATAGAATTAAAGAAAAAATAATTACTAAAAGGTTCTAGAAATTAAAAGATAAATTGAAATAAAAGCTTACAAATAAGTCATAACCCAAAGAAAAAATCATCATGAAAATGTTAAAAATCTATATGTGAACAGTAACAAAACACTGCATATCAAAACGTGTGGAATACAAATATGGCTGAAGCAATACTTGGAAATTTATTGTGCTAAATGCATACATGTAAAAGAAGAAAAGTTGGAATTAAGTGAGTAATCAGGTACATTTAAGAGATGAGAAAAAGAATAAAGCAAAGAAAGTATAAGGAAGGAAATAAGGATGAGGACAGAGAATAAATAAAATGAAAAATAATGACACAGGTGAGAAGTTCTTTCTTTGTAAAGTCTGAAAAGAGCCTGTAACAACCCTGATGAGATGGACCAAGAGCTAAAGAGGGAAGTGGTGGCCACCTCTAGAGGCCTCATCGCCCCACTGGGGCTTAGAAGGGACTCGGGTGTGGTGCCCCAGGAGAGCCCCCGCCTTCCTGAGAAGTGTTCTTGACAACATGCAGGGCACATCTCCATGCCTCTCCCCATGCACCCCAACTTGATCTCACTTTTTCTGGCACCTCTTCCATCTTCCAACCATCTCCCAAACTTGCCAAAAGTGATGTTTGGTTCTCTCATTTTCCTGTTGCTTTTGGATCATTTATGGAAGAGAAGGGGAAATATGAGCATTACTCCAGCATCCACCATCAGCACCAGTCTGAGGGGAGGAGAACTGAGGCAGAAAGCAGGGGTGGTGGCAGTGGAAAGAACAAGCATCAGGTACCTGGAAGCTGTGGGAGGAAGGATTCAGATCTGGGAGCACAGAGGATGGTGGGGGTGGGGTGTGGCAGGCACCCAGACTGCAGGATCTGCAGTCCTGGGAGAGGCACCCAACCTTCACTGAACCATGGGTGGAGCTGAAAGACCCACTGACGGATTTCTAGTATGTTTTCAACAAGGATTCCATTAAAACAGCATTTAAAATTTTTCTTCTAATTAGCCATAAAAGAAAGAGATGAATCTCAAATACTCTGCTTGCATGTCATTCTAGTAAATCAAAGTCCCTAATGATCAATAAATTGCTTTTCAAAGAAAGCAAAACAACAAAACCACATTTATATAATGCAAACACAAAAACAGAACCTGCCAGATTCTCCGAGGCTGAGCTACACAGATAAAGTAAAATGATGATTGAGACAAAGGTTTTCATGGGGAGGTGAGGAAGAGCTTTGGGACTGGAAGCACGGCTTATGCAGATTGGACTATCTTCAGAAAAAAGAAAATTATGTGAAGGGGCTTGGGTCATTTTCCTTTTCTCGAGGAATATCCAGGCTTCCAAGCTAGGAAATGACCCGCTATACTTTTGGTAGTTAAATTTCATACCAAAAAGGGAGAACGATATAGGATGACAATCATCTGAGCCATGAGTCAGTGTGGGATTATTTGGAGACTAGATCCTGGGAACACAGATCTAGAGGGGGCCATGACCTCTGTCTTGTAGGCAACCCCTTTCCCCTCTCTCACCTTCCTGTGTTCTCCCAAGTGTCTGCTCAGTGAGATTAAACTGTCAGCCCACAGGATGGATTTGTGCATCCCAGCTGCAGATCACATATCTGTCACATCAGTGGCATTACACTGTAAATCATAGCCACAAAAGGACTTTCCATGGAGTGGATTTCTTTTCTCAGCTGATGATATATAAACATACACCAAAAAATTTAACTCATATTTACCTAGGGAAGGTAATGGGGGCAAATAACACATGGTTGAATACAACACCAAAAGCGGTTTTCAAACAGCATTTATTTTAGGCAGTTTCATGAAACTCTTTTGACTCTCTCTACACAAACGCAGAATCGATTCTCAGACTTAAGTCTGAAGTGAGTGAGGTTTCCGGCAGTAAAGTAACCAGCCTGTCCCCAAATAAATCTGTCTTTGAGTCTTTTCCTCAAGAACCATCTGGTGGTTTCGGGCTGTTCTGGTCTTACAGTACTAGTAACTGATCACATAAGGTCATTAGCAACATGGTGTTAATGGTACATTATTATCTCAGGCTTACCAACCAAGATTTTCTAAATTTTAATAGAGGAGATGAAGGCTAGAACTCCTGCCCTGGGTGGAGAGGCAAAGAGCTGGGTGGAGGTGCTTTTCTGGTTGTCAAGGGCTCACCCCATTTTATAAACTGCCCTGAATAATGGTACTGTAAAAATCACTCACCTTTTAAACTCTTACCAGCTCTCCTAAGCCAAGTAAATATTTACATGATGTTTATGACTTATATACTTAATCATTTATATGATGCAGGATTCAAAATGAAAAGGTAAAAAAGAACTCTGAGATTTCTAAATGAACTTGATATTTATATATACTACAAACACATATACATACTTTTCAGTTTAGCATCTTTGTTCCTACTTCTCTAGTATTATTATTATTTCCTTAAAGTGACAGATACTATCATACACACTGCTAGGGATGTTTAAGTGAATATAACCATTTTGAGAGCAATTTGGCACCAGATAGTTGTTTATATATAAATATGTAATATACGTATATTACATATGTAAATACGTAAGTTTATATTATAAATATGACCCTTCAGTTCTACTTTTGGGCATAGATTCTCAAGAATTTCTTTTGATGTGCATGAATACATTTCAAAGACATTTACTGCACACATCTGTGTCATAGCCACAGAAGAAATACAGAAACAAGCTAAAATCCATCACAGAGGAGACAGATTTGTAAAATACAGTATTTTCATACGATGGAATGATGTTTAACAGTTAAAAAATACGAACATAATCTGTATAAAACAATCCAGTAGTTCTGTCAAAAACACTAAGTGATAATGCAGGATTCTTTCACAGAAAGTAAAAGAGAAACCACCCTTATGGAAAATTCTGTAGCAAAGTGGGCTATGAATAAACATGACAGTATATCCTGCCCCACTAGGAAAGAAAAGCAAAGTAAAAATGAGATTCTTTTTTTCCCTTTGCCTATGAAATTAACAAAGCTGATGAATAATTATGTCTCTCACTTACAAGGCCTGGGGATCTGGCCCACTTAGACACTACCAGGAGCAATACAAATTTATACACTTTCCTGGAGGGTCATTTGGCAATATGTATCAAATATTTAAAGAAAAGTAGGTAGATTTTGACAAAATAATTCATCCTAAGAAAACAAAAATGCATGCAAAGATTAGGCTATAATTAAAAAGTATAAAGTGCTTAATGTTTTAAAAGAATGATTTTGTTGACTAAGTTACAGTACACAGATGAAATGGATTATTAAGAGGATAAAAATAATGACACAGAAGAATAATCATTGACATTAATGCTGCTCACATTTTGTTGAGTTAAAAAATATTCTCATTTGTGTTTAAAAGAATTATATTCATCTGATCCTTATTATCGGAGAAGGCAATGGCACCCCACTCCAGTACTCTTGCCTGGAAAATCCCATGGATGGAGGAGCCTGGTAGGCTACAGTCCATGGGGTCGCTACGAGTCGGACATGACTGAGCAACTTCACTTTCACTTTTCCCTTTCATGCACTGGAGAAGGAAATGGCAACCCACTCCAGTATTCTTGCCTGGAGAATCCTAGGGATGGCGGAGCCTGGTGAGCTGCCGTCCATGGGGTCGCACAGAGTCGGACACGACTGAAGCGACTTAGCAGCAGCAGCAGCAGATCCTTATTATTCAAGGATCTTTGGTACCACAGAGGAGTTACTTAAAGTAAACCCACTTAAGATGGGGACCAAAATTTCAGACTAAATAATGAGAAATAAAAAAGCTTGATTAGAACTATATTTGAAGAGAAAGAAATATGAGAACACATTTTGATTTTCTATTTTACCAAATTGTGATAATAGTATTTTTCATGGGAAGTGATATTTAGGATAGATCCTAAAACTCATTTGAAGTCTAGAGGATCAAGAATAGCCAAGACAATTTTGAAGAAAAAGGCTAAGAAGAGAAGATTTATTGTAAAACTTTAATAATTAAATTAAAGTGATATTAGCTCAGGAATCACAGAAAGATTAATAGAACAGAACAGAGTTAAGAAAAAGATCTGAAAAATAACCAAAATTGATATATGGCAGAGGTGGCAACAAAATAAATGAGAAAATAGTTAAATATTCAGTGATAATGTGCTAATGGTTTTCAACATGGAAAACATTAGATCCCTGCCTCACACAGTACAGAAATATAAATGCCAAATGAGTTTTAAGATCTAAAAGTTTTATTTACCAAAAAAATGGTGATGTATAGAAAAGAAACTTGGAAATCAAAACATTTTTAAAAGCTCTCTAAGGGAAATGCAAAAGAAAAGCAGTGAAATACATTGCATGCTTATCAAATTAACCAAAATTAAAACATCTAATTAATGTCAGGCATAGCCAAAGATACAGGGATACAAAGAACTCCAGGACAGTGTTGGTGGGAGTGTAAAGTGATACAGCAGCTCTAAAGGGCAATTTGCAAACCCTCAAAGGGCTGAAGTAAAGCAAGAAGCTTATGCAAGTAAATCCCATCACCCAGTTACTCAACTCCTGGGGATATATACCTTAGACACACTCACTGCACATTTCTGCAAGAGCCTATCAGGAGTATTCCCTGCAACACTTGTTACAATAGCAAAAGGGATTTTCTCAAGTTGTGGTGAGCAGGGGCTACTCTCTAGGTGTGGTGCTCAGGCTTCTCTTGGAGGTGCTTCTTGCAGAGCGTGGGCTCTAGGGTGCACGGGCTTCAGCAGTTGTGGCACATGGCTCTAGAGGACAGGCTCAAGAGTTGTGGGGCACAGGCTTAGTGGCACAGGCTTAGGTGCTCTGTGCCATGTGGGAGCTTCTGGGCTCAGGGATTGAACCTGTGTCTCCTGTATTGGCGGGCAGATTCTTTACCACTGAGCCACCAAGGAAACCTATAATTTTTTATACTGTATCTGTGTGTGGCTTTTTATATTTATTTTTATTTATTTGTTTGGCTGCACCAGGTCTTAGCTCTGGCACACAGGATCTTTAATTGTGGCATACAGGATCTTTAGCTGTGGCATGTAGGACCTAGTTCCCTGACCAGGGATCGAATCCAGGACTCCTGCATTGGGAGCACGGGGTCTTAACCACTGGACCACCGAGGAAGTCCCTGTTTATTGTTTTAATTTTTAATACATCATTTTATTAAAGGATGGACACCAGTAGTCCTCTATGCATTTCTCTCTTCCACCTTCAGTCCTCCAGGTAAACATGGAGTTCTTCTGAGAGCATCTTTTTTTGATAAATGAAGTATAGTAGATTTACAATGTTGTATTCATTTCAGGTGTATAGCAGAGTGATTCAGTTATACAGACACATACACACACACACATATATATATTCTTTTTCAGATTCTTTTCCATTATAGGTTATTATAGGTATTGAATATAGTTCCCTGTGCTATACAGTAGTAGGTCCTTGCTGTTTATCTATTTTATATATAGTAGTATGTATCTGTTAATCCTAAATTCATAATTTATCTCCCCTCACAGTTTCCCTTTTGGTAACTGTAAGTTTGGTTTTTTACATCTGTGAGTCTTATTTCCATGTACATAAAATCTGAAACACAAAATGAGACTACACATTCTGACAGGCACACACTTAGCCTCAGTGTTACAGGCTGCATGGACTCAGCCCCAAATCCCCATCCTTCACTGTGTGGATTTCCCCCTCACTCAGCAGAGAAGTTTCTATTTATGGCAATGCCATACTTGGACTCAAGAAGCTACTACAAGAACCTGTAACAAGAAGTTCAGTTCAGTTCAGTCGCTCAGTCATGTCCGACTGTTTGCAACCCCATGAATGGCAGCACGCCAGGCCTCCCTGTCCATCACCAACTCCCGGAGTTACAACGTGCTATACCAGGTGCCAGAGAGGACAGAAGAATTATGCAAGACTCCTCTCACCCTGCAGAGGGTACAACTCAGCTAGGGAAGCTGTCTGAGAGACTGGCTCTCAGTCCTCACTCTAGCTCACACAGTGTGAAAACTGAAGAGTACTTAATTGTCAAGGCCCAGTACCTTCATCAATAAAATGAGAACATCACTCTCCTCCTGTTTGGAACAGTAGGTGAATACATACGTAGTGTCCAGCATATGCAGACACTCAACATCTCAGCAATCAAAGGCACAGCAGCCATCACATGAACAAGGTCTTCTGAACAGAGTCTCGGTCACACTGATGGTGAAAAGGCAGTGGATGGGAAGAGGGTGCTAAACGGGTCCACTTAGCCCTCTCCACAGCGGGACCCAACACTCCCAGCCCCAGGGGGTTTCCCCTGTGACTTAGCCCCCTCCCTGTGGAACACAGGGCATTTCTTCTAGCAGCAGTTTGGCCTGTTGATTCTTCTGAGTTCACCATGGACAGTGCTCTGTGAAGAGAGCGACCTGACTCAAGATAAAGAACTCCTTATCTCACACCCTTGGAAGAATTCTGGGGTGAAATGAGACCAAAAGGATCACAGTGCACCTAAGTTAGCTTTTTGCTTGACCCCTTTAGAATTCCAAGGACATATTGCAGCTTCATAGTGTTAAAGAGAAGGCAATAGTGTCTCAGGTCCACTCACCTCCAACACACAACTGCCTCTAACCCACAAGTCACCCTTCTCAAAAGCTGGGATAGGGGTCTATTCAAAGATTTAGTAGCAGGCACCAGAGAGGAGGCCTGTCTGCCAGATACAGGAAAAACCACAGTATTTGTAAATCACTTTTGGAGATACTGAGCTGTTCAATTTTATTCCTGGGATTCCTTCCTGAGGATTTTGGAAAGGATGGTGGGTATTTCAGTTACCCGGCCATTGTGGCGCCCCCATGTGGCAACAGCACAAACAGTTCATAATTCACTCAGTCTTGAAATTGGATGCTTCTTCACCAAATTTTAACTTTGAGGAATTCAAAATACTTCTATTTTCATGTGTCAAATGAATTCACTCATATCTTTTCTTCATTCATATTTTATTATCACTATTTTGGATTCGCATTAGTCAAATATGCTCTATGAATAAACCATCCTCAGTGTCAGCACTGTTATATGTGGGGTTGGGATTGTTACCTCACCCAAGAACTGATGGTCAGATTGTCTGGGGACAACCAGATCAATTCCACCCAGATCTTAAGACCAAATTCTTCCTTCAAGTTTTTTGGACTAGCTTAGGTATAACTACCTTTGGTTTGCATATATTTTAAAAAAGTAGGTGAAAACCATCAAGCGGTTTTGAAACTAAAATGATAGCTTTGAAACTAAAATGATAAATAATAATAGGAATAAAAAATAAAACTGACAAAGCTAAGCAGCATGGTGGTTACCTTCAGGGGAAGGGAACGGATAGTTTCTGCAGGGGACAATCTGGAAGCTAGGAATATTCTAGGTCTTAATCTGGGCACTTGTTACACAGGTGTGTTCAGTTTGTGAAAATCTTCAGATCTGTGCAGTTTTCTGGAATGACAGTATCCCAGAAAGGTCTTACCATTCAACTCTCCTTACCTTGCCTTTGAGACAAGCACAATAATAATCAGGAAGGCAAAATGAGGGGCATGCCTAGCTCTCCACGAGGCATTTCAGTCTGTGTATCAATTGCTCTAAGGGCCATGGCCACAGACGGGCTCTCCTTCTGTCCCTCTGGATAGGGAGGAAGGAGACAGGACACAATCAATACCACTGTTAGCTTAAATTGCTGAGGGTGGTTAACAGTTGACTTTCTCAGATCCTGAAGCAGACCATTCCGCCTCCACCTCCACACACAACACCGAGACCACGAAGAGAATCCTGCCACAGAGATACACACCATCTCCACAGAAACAGCCCCCCCCACACACGCACACATGCTTCGCCCCACCACCAGACTCAACTTTCAACTCCAGACACATCCCCCAGACCCACAGAGAGCAGCCAGCTTTCAGCACATAGAGACAAGCCACAGATGTGGTGGATGCGGGGAGGGGAGGGAAGGGTGGCTAATGAGGCAAGAGGGGGCTGTCCATGGCCAGACAGGCAATTAGCAACAGGAAGGTGGAAAGTAGCATTTTCAAAGTCTTAAACTGAATTTGTCGGGAAACAAGGATTTTTAGACCTATGAATACAGTCCCAAAGTTGCTGTGAAATATATTTAAATCACCCCCATTTCCATCTACGGCTCAGATCCTCTTGGACTGTCTTCCTTTTACTTTCACATCTATCAGGTACTCTGAACCCCAGCGGCTTTGGGAAGACTAAAGGCAGGGGGTGGGAGAGAGGGGGAGGAATTATTCCATTGTATAGATTTTACAAGTTGAGGCTCCAAGATGTTTGTCAGATATCACAAAGCTACCTACGTGGTCACCTCATCCCTGTGGTGGGGCAAGAGAGAATGAGTTGGAGGGACAGGGTGATAACGTCAACAGAGAAGGGGCGACCCTCTCCTCCACCCAAAGCTCTGAGAACCGCCCACACAGCGCTACCGGAGCTGTGCAGCGATATTTACATACATTCTGAGACTAGGCTCCGCCTTCCCCTGGGAAAGTGGGAAACATCCAGATCAAGGGGTAGGGAGTGAAGCGGGCAGAAATAATCCAGACGTAAAGCATTTTCCAAGAGCAGATGGGAGCCCAGTGCAAAGCCTATAGCTTCTCTTAGGAAGTCCCGGGACCCAGACTGGTGCGTGCAGTTCGAGTCTCTCGGATACTTACCCTGGGGATAGGGTTTATTTGCGAGAAGGAAACGGAACAGGGCTGACCCTAGAAGGGGAATTTTCAGGCACCCAGCAAAATCCCCTACTCTGCGGGGACATTAGTAAATTAAGTTACAGGGAACGGAGGAGATGCTGCTAATGGTGCAGGTCCCTGGGTTTCCAACACGCGACCGCTCTGCACTCCCCATAGGCCCTCCTCGACTACCTCCTAACCTCTAAAGGATACCTTAGAATTGGCTCCTGACTTCTCCCAAAGCGGCGGAGTTGGAGGGGAGGGAACAGGAAGGAGACGGGGGTGAAACTGAAGTGAGCACCCCCAGACCTGCAACAGCCAACCCTCTCCAAGCAGTCCGAGAACCCTGTCAGACTCCTATCGACTCCGGTTCTTAGACTGTGCACTGGCCATGACCTTGAACAAGTCCCCGATTAGTCCCATTTTACAGAAATTAAGAGTGGGAAGAATCAAGTCGGCCGCTCTGGGCTGCTCGGGGCGCTTACCTGACGGTTTAAGGAGCGTAGTAGGTGAGCGGTGAACCGCAGCCCAAGAGCTACGTGGCCAGTGGAATCGCAAACCTCGAAGGGAATGCAGAGCTGAGCTCCGACCCGGCAGCAGGAAAAAGGGGTGGTCCCGATTCTGTGATGACCCGCTGACAAGTTTAAGCCCCCCCCCCCGTACCCCTCCGCAGAGGCTGACTGGCCGTGCCCGGGGGTTCTGGCTCAGGACACGCACGGGGTGTACTACGGGGACATGAGAAACACCTCCATACACCCACCCCCGAAGTTGCGGCAACATAAGGAGCAGAATGGCGCAAAGCTGCCAGAGAGGAGGGGACGGTACTCACACAGGGTGGCCGGGCTAGAGTAGGTACGTGACCGGGGTCATCGATGGCCTCTGGGCTCAGGCCACGGCGCTTTGGGATGCCTGGGGCACCTGCCGCAGCGCGCCGCGTGGATTAGGAAGCTGCGAGCAGCAAGGCAGGGGCGCGGGTCTGTCGGCGCGGCAGATCTGAGCTGCAGCGCCGCCGCGGGGGCTCGGCCGCCAGAACCGCAGCCGCAGCGGGAGCCCAGAGCAGGCGCGGGAGGCGGGAGAGCGGTGGCGGTAGCGGGTGCGAGGGAGGCGCCCGCGCCGCAGGCAGCCAGGGCCAGCGGGGCCGCAGCCCCAGCCGACACCTGCTGGCCGGGCCGACGGCCAATCAGAGGCGCCGAGAGCGGGGGCGCGTGCTGGGCGCCAGGCGGGAGGGAGCGCGTGCTCGCGCCTGCGCTGGGGCCAGGGTGCCTGCCCAGTGGGCTGCTCAGGCCCTCCTCCCTGCACGCAGGCGGCACGCGCCGGAGGGGCGGGGCGGGGCGCAGCAGGAGGCGGGGCTCGGCTGCGCGCTGGGGTCGGAGCCGCGGGCCCCTCGCTCACCAGCTCAGTGCGGCGTTGGGGCCTTGGCCACAGAATTCCCAGACAGACCCCAAGTCATTCCCAACCATGAAATAAGAGTTTTCCTGCCCCTGCACCCCGGGCAACCAGACCCTCCCTGACCTCCGAGTGACTGGTCACCCGAATGCCGGCCCTGTGTGGCTTCCAGAGTGTGGGCGCCCTCCCTTTCCAGCCTCACCGAAGCCCGCGGGTCTCCAAAGACAGCTTTCCCACACTTCACAGTGCCCGAGTATTGAAAGTCACTGTGGTGACCCATGCCCTGGTCTGGGTTCCTTTCGTTCTTTCCTGAATTTACTGCGCTAGCGACGCTCCTTCGTTCAACGCGCATTGACTGGTCTGACGCTTGGCCCAGAGAGCTCGCAGTCCCCAGGCTTTTGCGTTCCCAAATGCCCCAAAGCCCCGTAGCTGCCGCACCGCAGGGTTAGTGAGCTCGCACTGTCAAAGGATGCCCAGCGATTGCTGCCAGTGAGACTGCATTGGAGTTCTTGCCTGGAGTTCCAGATGCCGGAAGAAAGACTGGGAGTTGAAAGATTCCCCTCCAGGTCTAGGCTTCGTTGCTTTTGCATCCATTAGGGCACAGGACCCGGAATCTTTCTAAGACGGACTGCCTCAGCCCCAACAACTCGGCTGTTACATTATGAATTTTCGCTGCAGGACGGAAGTCGCAGCGAAAGACCTTTATTCTGTTAAAGTAGCTTCATCAGAGTAAAGCTACGTGAGTGATTCCTAAAACCCTGGGAATCTTGTCTCAGGACCATGGATTGAGCCTGTTCTCTCCGTGTAAATTTGCGCAGGAGAAACGGACGGCTCATTTGCTGACCTGTGTGCAGCAGCCCCCTCAAAACACCTGTAAGAAAGGAACTTGGAAGGTAAAGGAGTTGTTTTCTCTAAAGATCTGGTTTCCTCTCTTGAACCGATTTTATTTACCCACAAACTAGTAAAGTGAAAGGAAGTTTGTGTTTTGTTTCTGTTTATTTACATTCAATTTTAATGTTACTTATGTGTGCTTAATTAGCTTTGGCAGTGGTACGAAAATTTAACGGTGCAAATGAATACCAAGTTAACAAGACTCTCTGTCACCTTCATCTCCCAGCCTCTCAATTTCTCTTCCTGGTGGCAGCCATTGCTGTCACCTTCGTGAGTACCCTCCTAGAGAGAATCTACAACCAAATGAATTTCTCTAATGTTCTTATTTTTACCTTTTGTTATACAAAATGGTACATCTAACTACAGGTGCAGATGAATTCAGGGGCTCTCAAGTGATGTCAGAAGTAGAACTGGAATCTCAGCCCCTCCTCTTAATTCCTCTCTCCCTCCTCCTCTCCTCTCTGCTTTCCACTGTGGGCTTCATTGTTAAGCTGACTTACTCCATGGTGGCCCCTGACAGCTTCAGTCTTTTCTTCTCAGTGGTCAGAATTCAAGGAAGAGGCAGTCTTTTCTTTCCCAGAATGCACATTAAACCACCCACGAAGACTCGTTTGCCCTGTTGCAGTCACGCTTTACCCCTTGAATAGTCTGGGACTTGGGTATTCTGATTGTTTGCCTGGGGGATTCTGACTATTGGCAGAGACAATGAGATGGACACTGTGTTGGGAGTAAATTTGCCCATATGTTTGCAGGTGGTTCATGACTGGTCACTGGTAAGCCGCATGTTAATGCTCGTGTTCATTTATGTGCATATATTGTGAAGATCTCTGCTTCTGCAGCTGGATCCCAGGCCAGCAGGGTAAAGTTTAGCATGTAGAATGTGAAAGGATTACTCTGCACATATGGGCTGCCAATGGCTGCGTCATGACAGAATGGGGGCTGGCTTCAAAGGTTATTTGATGTCATGCAGGTGTTTGCAAAACTGACCTAATATGTAAATTCATCTCTTTACCGACTGTTTCAGAATTAAGGTCCTAACGTCTTCCCTAAATTATAAACATTTTAAAAGAAAGACAAATAAGTACAGAATAGTTCAGTGATTTGGGGCAAGGTCACAAATAGGAAGAAAGTACAGATGGATATCCAGAGACATTATGAGTGAGAAAGAGCCCCAGTTCCCTATTTGTTGTCCTTTGGGGTTTCCCTGGTGGCTCAGATGTGTCCTAGTCTTTGTGACCCCATGGACTATACAGTCCATGGAATTCTCCAGGCCAGAATACTGGAGTGGGTAGCCTTTCCCTTCTCCAGGGGATCTTCCCAACCCAGGGATCGAACCCAGGTCTCCTGCATTGCAGGCAGGTTCTTTACCAGCTGAGCCACAAGGGAAGCAATCTGCTCACAATTCAGGAGACCCAGTTTCGATCCCTGGGTCAGGAATATCCCCTGGAGAAGGGAACAGCATCCCACTCCAGTATTCTTGCCTGGAGAGTTCCGTGGACAGAGGAGCCTGGTAGACTACAGTCCATGGAGAGGCAGAGAGTTGGACAGGACTGAGCGACTCACACTTTCACTTTCAGGTCAGAAACAGGCACAGCTTTAGTTCTTCACCAGAGCAGAGCTCTTGTTGATCTTTTAAAAGCATTCCCCGGGAAAGGTTTAGCATTTGAAGATGATTTGGCTAACAATGAACTGATAACAAGATGACCTGAAATACTGCCTCCTTGATGACTCCATCCTGAGCTGTCATCCAGTAAAACTTTACTGAGTTCCAGCAATGTCTATCGCTTCTTTTGCCCCTCATGGCTCAGCAGCTGTGCTTGCTTTTCCATTTTCTGCATGATCTTGACCACTGTAAGAGTTTTAATGGATCCTTCCTTTATCAAGAAGAGCTCGTTGATTTTTATGCACCAAGGAAATGTGTTGTGTCTTCTTTTACAATGTGAATCAGTCAGTCCATTTCTTAGCCATAAGACTGATGAATTTATACTGGCAGGAAAGGACATGTCTCAGGAAGATTCTGGGTAGAATTAAAAGGATCACAAGACCAGGGTGCCAGTCTGACCTTACCATTTCCTGTCAGTGTGACCTTGGGCAAGTTACTTAACTTTGCTGAATCCCAGATTTCTACATGTAAAGCATGGTGTTATCCTCTCCAGTGCCTTTAATTGTTATTAATTGATATAATATTGTTATTAATTGATATAGTATGTATGAAATTGCTTTGCACATAATGAGATTTAATGTATGTTATCTAAAAATTGTAATTTTTAACCTGGGTAAAAATTAGTTTACAAGGGAAATTTCTATGCTGTTTTGTGGCATTCTCTGGCATAGAAATGGAGAGACCTTCACCTACTACTTCTCTATCAGCCAAAGCATGCTATCTGATTTTCCAAAAAATGTATCTCTCCCTCTTCAACGGCACTTAGCCCTTGTTATGTAATATTAGTTATCTGGGTATATCTCCAGTCTTCCCAACTAGACTGGAAAGGCATTGCGATTGGGACCACGTCACATTTTTGTTTCCTCTGGGCACCTAGAACATTTGACATATAATTTGACAAAGGACTTGTATCTAGGATATGTGAAGAACTCTCACCATTTGGCAATGCTGCTGCTGCTGCTAAGTTGCTCAGTCGTGTCCGACTCTTAGCGACCCCATGGACTGTAGCCTACCAGGCTCTTCTGTCCATGGGATTTTCCAGGCAAGAGTACTGGAGTGGGGTGCCATTGCCTTCTCCACATTTGGCAATATAAACCCCCAAATAACCCAATTTTAAAATGGACAAAAGACATCAAGATATTAGTATATGTAGTTGGCAAATAAGCACATGAAAAGATGCTCGACATCATCAGCAATTAGGAAACTGTAAAGTAGAACTGTAATAAGATATCACTACAAACCTATCAGAATAGTGAAAGTGAAAGTTGCTCAGTCATGTCCGACTCTTTGTGACCCCATGGACTGTATAGTCCATGGAATTCTCCAGGCGAGAATACTGGAGTGGGTAGCCTTTCTCTTCACCAGGGGATCTTCCTGACCCAGGAATCAACCCGGGGTCTCCTGCATTGCAGGCGGATTCTTTACCAACTGAGCTATGAGGGAAGCCCCACCTATCAGAATGGGTAAGATAAAAAACAATGATATCTAATGCTGGGAGAAAAGGCTGAGAAATTGTATCAGTTAGGCATTGCTGGTTGGAATGTAAAATGGTGCAACCACTCTGGAAAAGAGTTTGGCTATTTGTTTTAAAACTAGAATCAGTGGAGGAGGAAATGGCAACCCACTCTAGTATTCTTGCCTGGGAAATCCCATGGACGGAGGAGCCAGGTGGGCTACAGTCCATAGGGTCACAAAGAGTCAGACATGACTGAGCACCCATGCACACACAGCCAACTTAATCTTGGGGCAGAGCCCCCTTGCCTGCTGGCTTGCCTCTCTCACAATCATCCTATATTAATAAATCTACATCTTGCCTATCAAAGAAAAAACTAACCTAAAATCAGACCTATCATACAACCCAGTACCTTCACCTTGGGCATTTATCCTAGAGAAATGAAAACTTATATTCACAGGGAAGTTTACACAAACCAAGACACACAGGAGCAGCCCTCAACACCCCCACCCTGAGACAGCAAGAGAGGAGAGTACCATGCTGCTGCTGCTGCTAGGTCGCTTCAGTCGTGTCTGACTCTGTGCGACTCTATAGACGGCAGCCCAAGAGGCTCCTCCGTCCCTGGGATTCTCCAGGCAAGAACACTGGAGTGGGTTGGCATTTTCTTCTCCAATGCATGAAATTGAAAAGTGAAAGTGAAGTTGCTCAGTCGTGTCCGACTCTTCTCGACCCCATGAACTGCAGCCTACCAGGCTCCTCCATCCATGGGATTTTCCAGGCAAGAGTACTGGAGTGGGGTGCCACTGCCTTCTCCAAGAGTACAGGACACACGTCTAGTTTGTTTATTGAAGGAGGGAATGAGATGGACCTGACTGGACTAAGGATATACTCACATCTTTCGACAACTCAAGGCGGGTGAAAAACTTCAAACTGGAAATACTGAATTTTCTGCTCTTCAGTGATGAATTAGAGAAATAAAAACATATGACCAAATGTATATCTTGAGTTATGAAACAGCTCCATACTGGACTAAATAGAAATAGAAATGTAGAGAAAATAATTTGTTTCTAGTACAGTATTTTTCTTTTTTTAGAACTATTTCCATTTTTTTAGAACAATTAATGTTTTATTATACAGCTATTTGTTT
The DNA here is from genome assembly GCF_054371585.1 of Giraffa tippelskirchi. Lineage (NCBI taxonomy): Eukaryota > Metazoa > Chordata > Mammalia > Artiodactyla > Giraffidae > Giraffa > Giraffa tippelskirchi. Next base: position 12,434,919 of record NC_137283.1, on the reverse strand, counting down.
GCTACTAAATAACAGCTTTTTAAAAGCTTTGCTGCTTTCTGTAGTCTAGTTGATTCTATCTTGGAAGGACAATGTAGATGTAATAATAGAAAATTTGTCATTCACTGACTGGGGCATCTAATAAGGGATCCTGATGCTGCTGATAGGTACTGATAATAATAGTATTATTTACAGGCATATGGATGATTACTGACTTACAAAGTCTTGATTTGTGATTCTCTCCTGTTAGGATTTTTCTTACTATAAATTGGGTCCCTAAGAGGAAGCCCAGAGTTGGTTATAACTTCTGTAGCCAAATCAGATACATTGTTTCTCTGAATCTCAAATCAGTTCAGATCCTTGGCAGCTGACTCAGCCTGCAGCTAAGCTAAGGATTAATAAAATTAGCAGTAATACCCACAAACTTAGCCTGGGCCCTCTCTGTGTGAGCGTGCATCTCCTTCATAACAATGCTCAAACCCTGAGGGTTGGTTTAATTGTCTTCATCTTATTCACTGAGACTTAGCAGTAAGGTTGCTATTGACATGGCAAAGGCAGGCATCACCAAAGAAAAGGAGATAGATGAAGCCGCCCTCTTTCCCTCTGCCTGATCCTCCCTTCCCTGCTCTGCATTTTCTTTATGGCATAGGACCCGTCACCCTTTAACACACTATTAACTTTCTTTTTCTGTTTCTTGTTTATTGTTTGCCTTCCCCTTCTGAAATTTAAGTTATAGGAGGACAGAGCTCTTTGCTTTGTTCTCAAATATCTCCCAAGTGCCCTGGATGGAGCCGAGCACAAAGGAAGCGCTGGATAAATATGTACTGAATGAATGAAGATGCCAGGGAAAATTTACACTGCATTCACAGTTCAGAACTGTTCAGAGACTTCTGTGCATGCTGAATACTCATACTGATGTGTGTTAATCAGGTAACCTGAATTTTCATGTATTTGAAAGTTCCTTCCAGAAGTGAAGACTGTAGGCTGATTGCTGTGCTGGAAGGTGTTTCTGGTCTCGGCACTCCCCCTTCCACCAGCATCACCACCACTTTTAAGAAAGAGCCTCGAGGCTTCTGGCCCCAGGAGACAGAAAAGTGGGTCCTACTTGGAACAGAAACATTTCTAAGGGTGAGGGAAAAGAGGACTTAATGTAGGGGGAGCTCCTACTCTACAGAAAGAGAGGGAAAAAAGAAGCACTCTCTCTTGCAGAAGGGAAAGAGAGTAATTTGGAAGGAACGTGAATACCCTGGAAAAACACTATTTGACTCTCCCAAGGATCTCAGGCTAAATCTTTTCTTGGTCCTTTCAGAAATGTGGGAGGGTGGTGAGAAAATGGAAATGAAATCCCATTTGAGATGGACCCTGCTGCAGAAGGAGCTGGTAGAGCTGAACCCCTGAAAGACTGAATGCAAATGGACAACAGCCAGACCATATATGATAACAGGTCTCTGACCCTTAACTTCTCCAGCAGCCACCAGAGCAAGAAGACAGACCACGACTTCTGTAGCAATCAGTGAACTCGGTCAGTGGCTACCAGCTTTCTTATTTTTTAGCCCCTGGTTCCGGTTAGTTCAGTTCAGTTGCTCAGTCATGTCTGACTATTTGAGACCCCATGGACTGCAGCACGCCAGACTTCTCTGTCCATCACCAGCTCCTGGAACAAGCTCAAACTCATGTCCATCAAGTTGGTGATGCCATCCAACCATCTCATCCTCTGTCATCCCCTTCTCCTCCTGCCTTCAATCTTTCCCAGCATCTGGGTCTTTTCCACTGGGTCTTTTCACATCAGGTGGCCAAAGTATTGAAACTTCAGCTTCAGCGTCAGTCCTTTCAATGAATATTCGGGATTGATCTCCTTTAGGATGGACTGATTGGATCTCCTTGCAGTCCAGGGGACTCTCAAGAGTCTTCTCCAACACCACAGTTTAAAAGCATCAATTCTTCGGTGCTCAGCTTTGTTTATGGTCCAACTCGCATATCCATACATCACTACTGGAAAAACCATAACTTTGACTAGATGGACCTTTGTCAACAAAGTGATGTCTCTGCTTTTTAATGTGTTGTAAAAGTTTGTCATAACTTTTTTCCAAGGAATAGGCGTCTTTTAATTTCATGGCTACAGTCACCATCTGCAGTGATTTTGGAACCCAAGAAAATAAAGTCTCTCACTGTTTCCATTGTTTGCCCATCTATTTGCCATTAAGTGACCAGATGCCATGATCTTAGCTTTTTGGATATTGAATTTTAAGCCAGCTTTTTCACTCTCCTCTTTCACTTTCATCAAGAGGGTCTTTGATTCCTCTGTGCTTTCTGCCATAAGGGTGGTGTCATCTGCATATCTGAGGTTATTGATATTTCTCCCAGCAATCTTGATTCCAGCTTGTGCTTCATCCAGCCCAGCAATTCACTTGATGTAGTCTGCCTCTAAGGTAAATAAGCAGGATGACAATATACAGCCTTGACGTACTCCTTTCCCAATTTGGAACCAGTCTGTTGTCCCATGTCTGCCTCCAACTGTTGCTTCTTGACCTGCATACAGATTTCTCAGGAGGGAGGCAAGGTGATCTGGTAATCCCATCTCTTGAAGAATTTTCCAGTTTGTTGCAATCCACACAGTCAAAGGCTTTAGCGTAGTCAATGAAGCAGAAGCAGATGTTTTTCTGGAATTCTCTTGATTTTTCTATGATCCAACGGATGTTGGCAATTTGATCTCTGGTTCCTTTACCTTTACGAAATCCAGCTTGAACATCTGGAAGTTCTCAGTTCACGTGCTGTTGAAGACTAGTTTGGAGAATTTTGAGCATTACTTTGCTAGCATGTGAGATGAGTGCAATTGTGCAGTAGTTTGAACATTGTTCGGCATTGCCTTTCTTGGGATTGGAATGAAAACTGACCTTTCAAATTAAAAGAAACCAAATATGCACCCAAATGAATCATACAGGCTGCCCTGCTCCTAGTTAACCCACTTTCAGCTTCCCCATGCCAACAGCCACTAATCAGAGTGAAGACTTCCGTTTTTCTCATTATAAAGCTTTCCTAGTCCCCTACTTGTCTTTAAATTTCTCCCAACCACAAGCTCTAAATAAAAAACTTCTATTTGTTCTCATTTGGTGATCTTCGTTTATTTCTACAGTTTTCCTAAAGGTCCCACCCAGACATTCTGCATTGCTCATCAGTACAGACTCCAACCTTCAGCCAGACTCAAAACCCACAGGGGCTGCTTGTGGCTTGTCTTGTTCTCACCAATTGCAAGATAGCCCTGGGTCTGAAACCTGCCGTCTCTGTGTTGAATTCCTCAGATGTTTGTTCATTGCTACCTAGGTTTTGTTAGTGGTCCCCGTTTGTTTGGCTTCCTTGGTGGAATCAGGTCATTCTTCTCGAACCCATGTTGCTCTCTTTTATAGTTCTATTTTGCATTGTGTCATCTAAAAGTGTCTCAAGTGTATGAAGGAGAATCACCATGTAGAACACACACATAGGACTGATAAACTTAAATTTGTGGTTCTCAGCAAACCAGAGTCCAATTAGACAAATTTTGCCAAATTACAAATAAAACTAGTTGTGGTTCTTCTTCTATAGCATTTGCTTGTTGTGTGAGCTTGGCATTTATCCCAAGAGAATGTTCTCTTTGGTTTCCCACCTGTGATCAAAGGCAGCCAACCATCAGGCGGGGGTTAGGGGTGGGGGGTCTAACACCAGGGACACATGCATCACTTGGATTCACTGTTGCCTGCTCTCAAAGGACCATTTAAGTCTCAATCCTCTCCCCCTCCTCCAGAAGACGCTCCTCCTTTCTGCTGAACTCTTGTTACAGTCCTAATTTTTGTACCTATTGTTCTAAATAGCGTGACTTCATGATGATTTGAATCTTCAGTAGCCACCCTGGGAACACTCGGCTTGAACAAAATTGTTCATTTGAGAGACATCTTAGAAAATAAAGGACTAAGATTTCTCAGTTTTAATGGGCAGTAGTTTTTCATGCGGAGGCCTCCAAATGAAATTCTGATCCAAAAGTTGCCTCACTGAAAGATGCTTTGACCAAAGCTAAAAGCAATCTGACAAACTTAAGCAACAACAAACTAGACTTGTTTCCTGAATAAAATCTCCCACTCTGTCCTCCAGTTTTTTGTTTGTATCCAGCTCTCCCAACTCCGCCTTATCCTTTTGATCTCTGTCAACTCCCCCCTCTTCATTCCCTTGTCCAGACCCCCTCCCTTTTCCTACCAACTGTCCTAAAACCCCATATACCTATTGCTTCTAAAACTTCATCCCTCCCATGGGTCAGGTATGCCTTGGACCCGAGCTGAATTAACAGTTATAATTCAGAATTTCCCTAACCTAGACAAGGCCAGCTGCTATTGGTAGAATTTAGACTTCCTTTGGATACATATGTCTCAGGGTTACTTGAACTATGTTAACTTGTACACATGTTGGTTAAAATCTCATATGCTCACTCCTGGATGGCAAAACCTGATTGAACTAATGCAGAAAGGGATTTGCAGAGTCCCTCAGTTGACAGTAAACTCAAGGGTCAAAAGAGGCCCTCCAATTAGGGCAAAAGAACCATACCCAAAGCATTCTCAATAAAATTCAATTAGATGATAATTTAGTCACACACACAGAGAAAATATGAAACTGTAAGAGATTATGGCCAAACAATCTATTTTCTCGGGGACACACCAGTTACCCCCCCCCCCAGGATCTGGTAGCTGGAAGACCCATGCCTTTTGAAATTTCACCTCTGGTATTCTACCCTGCTACATGCAGAGGTGGCAAAATGTTGCAAGGGACTCATGCACTCAATCTTATCATCAACAGGTTAAACCTACCTTCCTGCAATATCTTCCTACACAGCCTCCGCCTCCTCATGATCTGAAACCAGGAGATTTCACGTATTAGAAGAGGCATCAGAGAAAACCTACTCTTGAACTTCATTGGAAAGGACCTCATCAGGTACTGTAACAACAAATACAGCAGTGAAACTCCAGGGAGTCCGTCCTAATTCAGAATTCCAGATAGCTGACAAGCTGGCAGACTGTTCCAATAAGGGACCTTACATTTAGGATCCTCAGAAATCCTCTACTCACAGCCAGCCTTTGAAAATAAACAGTTGACGTAGGACCTTTGGAATATGCGGATGACTTAGGATAGTAGACAGCTTCTGCTCAAGGTATGGTGCTAAGAGCGCAGACTAATTCCTTTATTAATCTATTTGTTTATTCTTCTCATTTTCTACCTGGTTGTTGTCCATCCCTCCTGGCCCCTTTTCTCTCCTCTTTATTACAATTTTTAGATCAAAGCACACTTTCTAACACCCAAATAGTCACCACTAACCTGAATCTTATGGGCTGCTGTATATTTCATCCATCACCATGATCATCATGATAAAAACCTCTGGATAACTCCAGTCTCATCAAGCAAGATCATAGGGAATCATGGCCAATGGCCTTTGGATCTACATAATGAAATGAACTTAAATAAATCAACATGTGAATTTGGTAGTGTCCTCTCTTGAAGAAAAAGAACCAGTTATTACAATTGGTTCTACATTTGCATTCAACAACCTTTATGGAATGATGAGCCAACTACTTGTCACCTGGAAGAGATTTATAGAGATCCAAACCTGTAACTCAGTCACTGATCTCCTGTTGCCAACAGCTCCTTTTCTCCTGGACTTCCATGTGCCCCCTACTGGGTACCACTTCCCTTGCAACCAGGATGTCTGATCTTGTTTTCCCCGGACTAATATCTCAAGTACTTCAGGACTTGTCTATACAGGAAGACCCTAATTTGAAATATCACCAACTTAGAAAATTCCAGCTCAGATGCAAGTTCCCAAATGAGCCTACCCTTGATGATTCAAGCATTCCAACTGGGGAGATTACTGACTAATTGTTTATGTGAACAATCAAAGCAGTGTTCCCAGTGGTGTGAATCATTCAAGTAGAAAGTACTCTAAGAAGCTTATTAACTTTGGCAGAAGTTATTAGCGTCACCATCTCCATCCTAAATGAAATACAGACTGATCTTAACTCATTGGCACAAGTTAGTGATGAACAGTTGCACAGCTCTAGATTTCTTGTTGGCTAGTCATGGAGGCATCTGTGCCATTGCTAACACTTCTTGCTCTACTTAGATTAATGAAACAGGCAAAGTAGAAGAGGCAGTACAGTTCCTTCAGGAAAAAACTACTTGGCTTTTTTCATGGCCAGTGGGATTCATTCACTTGGCCTAGGTTGGGCAGTTGGTTTCTTGGTTCTAAGACATCTTATCTTATAGGGACTGTTAATTATTCTTGTCTTTGTCAGAGATCATGATACTGGCCTAAGGCATTTTATCCAGGATCATAACTGGATAAATTGCTCTCTTGCCAGCAAATCACCATGATGCTACAACAACAAAAAGGTCAGGATGATCTTACAATACAGCTGACCATGGAGACAATTGAACAATCGCCAAACAGGGACACTCTGGATATGTAGCCTTTCCTGAATTGGTCTGAACATCATGCAAGTGAAAGGATGACCAAAAGGGGGACTGAGAGGCTGAATATACACGTAGACAATGACTGGTGCAGTAAATAGGACAGTAGAATATTGACTTATAACCTCTGCAGCAGCCAGTTCAGGGAGTGAAAACTCAAAAACTATAACAAACGGCATAGAATAATTAGCGCTATGGTAATAATTGCCAACTTTTCTATTTTTTGCTCAAGCTTCCAACCGAGGACCAACCAGAGAAAGCCAAATATGCTTTCCAAACCAACCACATAGACTTCTCACATTTAGTTAGGCTGCAGCCAGATTTCCTATGCCAGCAAAACCTTCAGTCAGCACATACTTAAAGCTTTCCTTTTTTCTTTTAGTATGAAGCTTTTCTATACTCCAGCCTGCCTTGATTCCATCAAACACTAGTGATGGTGGCTTCTTATTTACGTGGTCTCAACTTATCTCCACAGCCCCATCTGGAATTCTAGAAAGAGACAGCCTCACTTGGATCCCATCTGGAAATGGAGTTGTGGCAGACTGAAGGTGAGAAAGAGCAGGAGGTGGCACCCTGGTACTCCCTTGGCTCTTATCCAGGAGAGAAGGAATTTGTTAATCTCTATATACTCCCTGTGAAAGAGTATAGAAGGTACTAGGAGTTGAGAGCTAGCAAGCTTGTAGAGGCCACTCCTGGGAGGGACTGGGCAATACTGCTGTAGCAGATATGAGGTGGTTTGCCACAGGACCTGATGCAGGATTTGTCTGAAATTCAAAGGATCGGTGATGACCTTAAGAGCCAGAGTGGGGTTCAGTCATCAAGTGAAAGACCCCAGATGCTCACCATGCCACAAATACTGATTAGTTAGTTGTTGTGTAACAAATCATCTCAGAATTTAGCAACTTAAAACAGAAAGCATTTATTTAGCTCATCACTCTATGGGTTGGCTGAGTGGTTCTTTGAATTGGGCTGGCTCAACTTGTATTGCTGGGTCCATTCAGGAAGTAGGTTGACTGATGGCTGGATGATCTAGGATGGCCTAACTCACTAAGCTCATCTGACAGTTATTTTAGTGATTTTCTATGCTTTCCCTTTGCTATTCTTGTTCTCTCTCCACTATTCTGAAAATAAACCACCATTGCAATTTTAAGGCAATTACAAAATCATTTTTGAATATTTATTAGCTAATAACAGTGATGCTCCTAGTTGTAATTTACCTGGCAGTCCCCTTCTAACATGAATTTTCAACGTCTTTCCATGCATGACCTTAAAACTGAAACACACTACAGACTCTACAACAGTTTTTAAGATGAGCAGGAGACAGGCTCTGGGAAGGGCTGTCCACACTGACGTTTGAGTTATTTGAAGTTCTCTTATTTCTTTGCCATGTGATAAATGAGAATGTAGAATTATTCCCATGTAATGGCCATCATGTCTTTTAAAAATTTTTTTATTGCAGTATAGTTGCTTTACAACACATCAGTCAGAATAGCCATCTTCAAAAAAATTATGAACAGTAAATGCTGGAGAGGGTGTGGAGAAAAGGGAACCCTCTTACACTGTTGGTGGGAATGTGAACTGGTATAGCCACTATAGAGAACAGTCCAGAGGTTCCTTAAAAGCTACACATACAAGTAATACATGATGTAGCAATCCCATTCTTCAGCATATACCTGGACAAAAACATAATTCCAAAAGACACATGCATCCCAATGTTTATTGCAACAGTATTTTCAATAGCCAGGACATGAAAGCAACCTAAATGTCCATCAACAGAGAAATGGATAAAGAACACTTGGCCATCAAGTCTTTTGACTTAAATCTTTAATGATGAGCTCTTCCATATGGTAACTGCGTGTATCATTAAGGAAGTCCTACAATTCAGTGAACCAAGTTCAATTAATATTACTGGAAGGAAACACTGCTTCATTAACAAAAAGGCTCCCAGGGTTTACTGTACAAGGAGAGAGAGAGATCCTGGAGGACTGGGTGACATTTTAGACATCATTACTATTCTGTCACCAAAATTTATTTCCTGTAGGTACTCATGGCTCTATCTATCATGTTGACCTCAATAGATTGCTACCCTACCTCTAATAACCATATCCAAACAGGGATACAAATCCTTTCCTTGTCTCCAGAGGACACTTGAGATAAGACTTTTTAAAAAAATTAAAGATCAGAGGAAAATGGAAGTTATAATAAAGAGAATACTGTTAGTTGAGACTAATGTTTCCCAAATTTTGTTCCATAGAATATTAACTTGGGGAGCTATTAGAAGATGTTCCATGAGAAAGATGCTTTGTGGTTGAACAAAGTTGGAAAATGGTGTGTACTATACATACTCCATAGATACTAGAACATAACATGGGCGTAACAAAGGCTCTGAGAAGTCCTACAACAGACTTCTAGCTCTTCCTCATCCAGTGATTCTCAAGTTTACAAAAGCATAGAATCTTTCATTTTAGTATATAACCAGTATTCTATGGACAGCATGTCTTATGATATCAGTTGGGACACTTGTACTGTATATTCTTCCCTAGTGGCTCAGATGGTAAAGAATCTGCCCACCATGGAGGATACCTGGCTTCGATCCCTGAGTCGGGAAGATCCCCTGGAGAAGGGAATAGCTACCCACCCCAGTATTCTTGCCTGGAGAATTCCATGGACAGAGGAGCCTGGCAGGCTGCAGTCCATGGGGTCGCAAAGAGTCAGACATGACTGAGCAACTAACACACACACTGTATCTCAACTATTACCAATGGGATCCTATAAGACAGAGATGGTGCTGGAGTCTCTTCTTTTCCACACCCCCCTTCAGCTCTCCTTAAAATTCAAGATGGACCTCTCTTTGAATGGACAAAGGGAAGGAGTTCAAGGCCTTCTCATGACTACCTGAATTCTGCACTCACAGTTCTGCTTTTCTCTCCGAGAAGCCCTTCCTTTTCAAGATGAGTAGTACCTGGAATGTCCTCTCTCACAAGATAGGAGAGAACTGCAGAGTAGTTGTCACGAGCAAGAACTCTGGAGTCTGACCTTACCCCATCTTAACTTAAATCTCTCTGCTTCCATTTTCTCACATATAAAGTGGTAATAATAGTAACTACCTCATAGGATGTTATGAGTATCACATGAATTTAAGCATGTGAACTACTTAGAACAAGGTTTGGCATATAGGAGATATTCTGTAGATGTCAGTAATTATTTAGTTTCACTTAGATCTGGCAGTCCACAGAAAAATATTGCCATCAGACTGCAATGCTGATTTCAAAATTCTTACAAGAGGGACACATCTTGTGGAGCTAGAGAACTGTTTTATTATGGTTGCAAATATTTTGACAGCATGATTTTCTATGTAGTACTACAATAGTTAATTGACATATTTTGCATTTTCATTTTTATATTTCATAATTACAAAAGTAACACTTCATAACATTGGAAGGCTGTAAAACATAAAGAGGCATTAAAGGGAGAAATGTGCTCAAATTATCTGTCTTTAGAAACTCCAGTGGTTATATTTCGTTTCATATACATACATATGACATAATACACTTCTAGAAATATTTTTCACTTGGCAAAGAATTATGTACAGTTATCCATGTCAATTAATATTCCTTAGAAACACTACTTTAACAGTTGCAGACTAGCCCATCCTGTGAACATATTATGGTTCATTCCTGAGTGGTTTACTCATGGGGATGATCTGGTGAATTACCCATCATAAGACCAGTGTTTTAGCAGAAGGAACCCACACAGTCTTCCTCTGCTGAAAAATTATTAAACCCTGTTAGTTCTGTCCATTGGATTTTCCACTCACATACCATGTCCACCTCCTAATCTTCATTATTTTTGGAGGTAGATGAATTCAAGTCAAGCACATCTGCAAGTCAGCTAGAGAAAATTAAAATGCTTGAAGACAGGGCTTATTAAATAAGATTAAAGGAACTAGTGTTTGTTTGTCCATTATCTGTTGATTCTTTCTACACTTATTCAAGGATTAGCAGCATTTCTTTCTCCATATTTTGCTTAGTGTCCTTCTACTTTACATAAAAATGGATGCATCTCATTCCATAACATGTGAGGGCAAAATATTGGCCAACATAGCCCTCCTTTACTTTGGGGAGAAATCTTGAAGAGCTCTGGTATGTCTCAGGGCTAATATATGGTAGGAGATAAGATATCCAGAAAGACAAATACTAAAGCATCCAAAATACAAAATTTGCTCTTAATGGGCTTTTTTTCCTCATGGTCTTCTATGTTTTCAAATTATGCAAGTATAATAAAGTAATGAGTGAATTTGCTCTGGTGCTGGTGATGATGGTAGAATCTACAAAGCAATGAACGATCAATCAGTTGGAAACATCACAGCAGCCAAATTCTCACATTAGAGGCAGTGAGATACAGAGCATATCATGCATTGAACCTTATTATTTTTTACGTTTTGCCAATTGTCACTTTCTCACAGTCCTCTAGGAAGGACCCAGGTATGGCCACCACATGTTTCATCCCCTGAACACAGTGATAAAGCTAATTACCCAAGTGAGATCACTGATATTTGGTTGAGGGACTTTCACTCCACTATTGAAAAAGAGGGACTATTAATAAAACCAGACCTGACATGAATAGAATAAATGCCAGAGCTGCTTACAGCCATCTTTCTGAGAACAAAGGCATGCGCTGCATAAGAAATCATTCCATATTATTCAGTTCATGATTTTTTGGGCTGCCAATGTGAGCTCCTTGGAAGGAAAGCTATGACAAACCTAGACAGCGTATTAAAAAGCAGAGACATCACTTTTCCGAGAAAAGTCCATATAGTCAAAGCTATGGTTTTTCCAGTAGTCGTGTACAGATGTGAGAGTTGGACCGTAAGAAGGCTGAGCACCAAAGAATTGATGCTTTCAGGCTTTGGTGCTGGATAAGACTCTTGAGAGTCCCTTGAACAGCAAAGCGATCAAACCAGTAAACCCTCAACTCAGTTCAGTCGCTCAGTCGTGTCTGACCCTTTGTGACCCCATGGACTGCAGCACGCCAGTCAGCCATAAAGGAAATCAAGTCTGAATATTCATTGGAAGCTGCTGCTGCTAAGTTGCTTCAGTCGTGTCCGACTCTTTGCGACCCCACAGAGAGCAGCCCACCAGGCTCCTCTGTCCCTGGGATTCTCCAGGCAAGAATACTGGAGTGGGGTTGCCGTTTCCTTCTCCAATGCATGCATGCATGCTAAGTCACTTCAGTCGTGTCCGACTCTGTGTGACCCCATGGACAGCAGCCCACCAGGCTTCTCCATCCACAGGCAAGAATACTGGAGTGGGTTGCAGTTTCCTTCTCCAGTTCATTGGAAGGACTGGTGATAAAGCTCCAATACTTTGGTCACCTGATTCAAAGAGCCAACTCATTGGAAAAACCCCATCAGGGTTTCCGGGAAAGATTAAGGGAAGGAGGAGAAGGGGGCGACAGAAGATGAGACGGTTGGACAGCATCACTGACTCAATGGAGGAGTTGGAGCAAACTTTGGGAGATAGTGAAGGACAGAGAAGCCTGGCTTGCTGCAGTTCATGGGGCCACAAGAGTCAGACACGACTTAGTGATTGAACAACAATGTGAGCTGGGCTGAGCTACATGGTTTTTCTGGTTTTGACCGGACTCACTCGGTACATGAATGGTCAGCCCCTGGATGAGCCAGGCCTGGCTGGGCTAGGATGGCCTCATTGGGGATGGCTTGTGTCTAGTCCATGTGGCCTCTCATCATCCAGCGAACTAGCCCAGGCTTATTCACATGGCAGAGGAATGGTTCCAGAAAAATGACCAGTAGCATGCAGGGCCTCTTAAAGACTAGACTCTCAACTGGGATGGCCTCACGCTCCCCTCCTCATTCTAGTTGTCAAAACAGTCTCAAGTCTAGTCCAGATTTGGAGCAGTGAAGAAATCAACTTCATCTCTATGTAGAAATAGCTATCAAGTCACATCACATGGAGGCCTAGATATAGGGAGGGAAATCGTTACGGCCATTTTATAAATAATCTCCATCCATGTGTCCATCATCTGGCCACAATTTTCATGTCCTTTTCCTGTGCAAAGTACTCTTACCTCCTCCCAATACCTCCTTCCCTCTGGACTGGGATCCACAGACTGGGGACCTACATTCTGCCATGAGGCCTCCCTTGATTGGAGGCCATTGAATTAAAAAGACACACCCAACACACAAATGTGAAACGTGGACAAAATGACCAAAATAGACTTTCTCATTCAAAATACCATGTCGAGGATAATTCATGCTGTGAAAAACTTTGTAAATTTCAAGGAGCAAAAGACCTCATCATTGTTGGAGAAGGCCATTGAGAGGATGTGGCATTGAGCCTCAAGTTGGGCCTGACCTTGGAATGTTTGTTCTGCCCAGCATTCCCACACCAGGAGCTGTTTCAAGGGTACAGCCTTAAGAGCATAAGGTGTTGAGACCATCTGGATAGTTTACATGATTGAGCCCAGTTAAGGCTTCTGTATAAACTTTTAACCTCCTGGCAAGCAGATGAGATCTGAAATCTACTCATCTTGAGCTGCCAAGACAAGCCTCCTTTGTAAGTTCCCTTGCTTGTTAAACCTGCCAGCTACTAATCTAGAATGGTCCTCTTTTTTCAGTCCCTCCTTGCCCTCTGTATGCAGGGCCTAGTTTGCAAACCAACTGTCACAGAGCAGGAGAGTCTGCAAATGTGTAAGCTGCAGAGAGAGTCTCAGCAAGAGACATGGAGGCATTCTTTAAGAAGCTGTTTTCTTCTTTGGTCTCTGCAGGTGCTGACAATACAAATCCTGATTCTAAGTGACTTGGACAGATTCCTATCTACAGATCACCAGGATTTTCTGGTAAATAAAACATTCATGCATTTTTTATTAGTGCATGATGCTTTTTTTTGAAGTTGTGGTTGCCATTCTAGAGTACATTCTAAATCTTGATGTTTAGTACAAGATTTGATGAGTGAAATAGTCTCAGTGTTTTATCATTAAAGTTTAAGGTTTTCTGTAAAATGTCACTTTTTTTTTCTGTTTTCTACTAAATCTAGATTTAGTAGAGTCCTAGGATGTATTTTTGTTAACTCAAGTTTTTCTAAATCTTAGGTAGCTTTTTAACACTTTTTAAGCTTTTTGTTAAGAGACAGTATACGTGTAGATGAGTTACACATACTATGTGTAACTTGATGAGTTTCCCAATTGTGCACATTTGTGTGAACAGCATGCAGATCAAAAAACAGAATGTCACCACTACCCGTATAGTTGGTAGGGTTTCTCAACCTCAGTGTTACTGAGGTTTCAGGCCAGACAGTTCTTGCTGTGGGGAGCTGTCCTGTGCATTGCAGGATGTTTAGCCACCCCCCTGGGCTCTATCCACTAGCTGCCAGTAGCAACCCTCCTTCCCAGTAAGACACCCAAAAGTGTCTTTCCAGACATTGCCAGATTTCCCTTGTGGGTCAAATTATACCCAGTTGAAAATCAGTGCCTCAGGGTAACCATTATTATGACTTCTAATAGCATACATTAATTAAGCCTGTTTTTTACTTTCTATAACTACTCCATTTGTATTTGGCTTCACTCTCTGAATATTATCTTTGTGATAGCCACTCATTTTTTTGTGTGTAGCTGCAGACTGTTTATTCTTGTTGCTATGTAATACTCCATGACAGGAATATGTCACAATTTATTTATGCATTCAACTATTGAAGGGCATTTTGGTAACTGCTAGTTTTTATGTTTACATAATATGTATTCGGAGAAGGCAATGGCACCCCACTCCAGTACTCTTGCCTGGAAAATCCCATGGACGGAGGAGCCTGGTAGGCTACAGTCCATGGGGTCGCTAAGAGTCGGACACGACTGAGCGACTTCACTTTCACTTTTCCCTTTCACGCACTGGAGAAAGAAATGGCAACCCACTCCAGTATTCTTGCCTGGAGAATCCCAGGGACGGCGGAGCCTGGTGGGCTGCCGTCTATGGGGTCGCACAGAGTCGGACACGACTGAAGCGACTTAGCAGCACAATATGTATTTGTTTATTTATTTTGGCTGCATTGGGTCTTTGTTGCTGCGGGGGCTTTTCTCTAGTTACAGTGTGCAAGCTTCTCATTGTGGTGGCTTCTTTTGCTGCAGAGCATGGGCTCTAGGAGGCATAGGCTTTGCTAGTTGCAGCACATGGCCCTAGAGCACAGGCTCAATAGTTGCGGCGTGTGAGCTTCATTGCTCTGAGGCGTGTGGGACCTTCTCTGATCAGGGATCAAGTTCATGACTCCTGCATTGGCAGGTGGATTTTTTTTTTTACCACTGAGCTGCCAGGAAAGCCCCCTGCTAGTTTTAAACTGACTATATAATATTTAAACTCATTTATTTCTTATCATACTTTATATCCTGAATTACATACCATACCATCTAAAATTTTTTTTTGAAGTTAACGCATCTACATTTTGGAAATTTTGCTAACCTGTATTAAATCACGTGCTAGGCATTGGAATAAAGTACTTTTTTTTATGGTAGCTTCATAAACTTATAATTGGCCACTGATCCTGAAGATGAAATTGAGAGGGGGAAGAGGAGCCCAAGTTCAGAGCAACCAGTGTTTGCTGGACATCTATGGCTAGAAGGCACTCTTGGTGGCTCTGGAAATGCAAAGATGAGTAGACAAGTTCTCAAAGTAGCCTTTGAGAAGTGTGTCAGCCCTTTCCTCCTATTGATGGCCACTGTTTCTCTGCCGGGACTGATATGACCTAATGGTACCTCCTGTTTGGAAGTTTGCCTCTGTCGAGAAGATGCAGGTCTTTGTCAAGAAGGTTAAAAGCAGGGGTCCTAGAGTTAATAGTCCCTCTCACCAGGGAAGGGCAACAGGGAGAGGTTTTGAACAGAAACTTTAGCTAAGACTAGGCAGGGTGCAGGCTACAGGCACACATGTGCCCTGTCCTCCAGCAGCCCTAATCACAGGCGAGACTGGACGGGGCACAGGAGGAGGGGTGGTCAACACAGTCCCCAGGAAATCCAGCTAACAGAGGGGGCTGGAATGCTAGGGATGCTCCACAAATCCCTTCATAACTAAGTCTAAAATGTTCATTTACATTCATAGCATGCAACCTTCTAGACAAAGGAAATGTGAGCCCAGAGAAAGAATGACTCTACAGGGCTTCTTTAAAAAAAAAAAAACAATAGGCTAATTTGGTCTTTAATAGGTTGTAACCAAGTTAAGCGACTGTCCTTTTACAAGAAGAGTTTGATCATCAATATTCTGTAAAATGTCGATCTTTACTGCTCAATTATTTCCCTATCTACAAATTCAGTACAGTGAAAACTAAGGCCAGTGGAAGAGGTATCATCCTTCCTACTTATTTGTCCTGTCAACAAATATTAATCAGTCCATCTAAGAAAGAATGGGAAACTTTTATTCAAGCCAAATTTGAGGATTATAACCCAGGAAGAGCATCTCAGAAAGCTCTGTTCCGCCCATTAGAAGTCAAGACACAGTTTATGTAAGTTTTTTGAGACAGAGGGCTGAACGTTAGATGATGTCTTATTGACAGTTTCTTTCATCCAGGTTTGAGCACCAGCATCTAGAAGGAATGTTATCTTTTAAGGAGTTGTCTTGTTAGTGCTGGGAGAATGTTACTCTTTATGGTTGAGCAAGTATTCCTGCTGGTGGGGCTGGTGTGGTTCATGCATAATGTGAACACGTGATGTACCCTGTGGGGATAGGGGAGGGCAATGAGCAGAGAATTTTTATGTTTAAATTTTTCTTCTGTTGCCATAAATATGGATTTTATTTCACAATTCTCCTCAAGCTTCTGAGACTTTCACTTCTCTTCCTCAATTTCTGTTTCTTCATTATTACTACCCTCACTTTAAACCCAGTAGTTCAGTTCAGTTCAGTTCAGTCACTCAGTCGTGTCAGACTCTTTGCGACCCCATGAACTGCAGCATGCCAGGCCTCCCTGTCCATCACCAACTCCTGGAGTTTACCCCAACTCATGTCCATTGAGTCGGTGATGCCATCCAACCATCTCATCCTCTGTTGTCCCCTTCTCCTGCCCTCAATCTTTCCCAGCATTAGGGTCCTTTCAAACGAGTCAGCTCTTCGCATCAGGTGGCCAAAGGATTGGAGTTTCAGCTTCAACATCAGTCCTTCCAATGAACACCCAGGACTGATCTCCTTTAGGATGGACTGGTTGGATCTCCTTGCAGTCCAAGGGACTCTCAAGAGTCTTCTCCAACACCACAGTTCAAAAGCATCAATTCTTAGGTGCTCAGCTTTCTTTATAGTCCAACATCCACATCCATATATGACTACTGGAAAAACCATAGCTTTGACTAGATGGACCTTTGTTGATGAAGTAGTGTCTCTGCTTTTTAATCTGCTGTCTAGGTTGGTCATAACTTTCCTTCCAAGGAGTAAGTGTCTTATAATTTCATGGCTGCAGTCACCATCTGCAGTGATTTTGGAGCCCCCAAAAATAAAGTCTGACACTGTTTCCCCATCTATTTCCCATGAAGTGATGGGACCAGATGCCATGATCTTAGTTTTCTGAATGTTGAGCTTTAAGCCAACTTTTTCACTCTCCTCTTTCACTTTCATCAAGAGACTCTTTAGTTCGTCTTCACTTTCTGCCATAAGGGTGGTGTCATCTGCATATCTGAGGTTATTGATATTTCTCCTGGCAATCTTGATTCCAGCTTGTGCTTCTTCCAGCCCAGCATTTTTCATGATGTTTCTGCATATAAGTTAAATAAGCAAGGTGACAATATATAGCCTTGATGTATTTGGAATCAGTCTATTGTTCCATGTCCAGTTCTAACTGTTGCTTCTTGACCTGCATACAGGTTTTTCAAGAGGCAGGTCAGATGGTCTGGTATTCCCATCTCTTTCAGAATTAAACCCAGTACCACTTAATTAAATTGACCAGAAGATTATGTTGAGTTTATTTAGGATTAACCTTTCAGTTAAGGTCTCGTTATCATTACCAAATTATAAATACAAAGACGATTAAAGAATTTCAATCCAACAGAGTAAAGTTTCTAAATTTTCTCTTAAGTAAATCAATAGGAAATAGAAGAATATGTTCACTTTTATTACCTCATTGTTGAATAGATCTTGCAATAATTCCAGGCCTTATTTCCAAGAAAATTTTAGATGGCATTTGAGAAAATGATATTTCAGCCACTTTACTGGACAATCCTTTAAGCATCTTGCCTAATTCATTAAAAAAAACAACAGTCAATGCGAAAGAAAACAAACCCAAACTCACGCAAGCGTTTTAATGGTCCTGTTGTACAGGCAGGAACCTGCCAGCCTCCCAAGCACCACCCCCAACTCCCCTATGGCCAATTAGCCAATTAGAAGAACAATGAGTCATTCAGTCACTGAACTGCAGCCTTGATATTCAAAAGGCAGACTTATTTTTGTTTCTCGTCCGGCAGCAAAATCCCAAAAGAATACATTTTTCACTGTATTTATTCCTCACATGCTAAAATGACCCAGAACAAATATATGAGACCTCTCAGTGAACTACTGGTGCCCTCCTGTTAATCTGTCTCAAAAAACTGTCACTGCAAGGGAGTTGTGATGGGTTATCACACGGTAACAGAAATGTTTTTCTCTTTAAATTTCTTGCTTACTTATTGGTAAGCTCCAATATTATAAATTATCATATAAATATGTATATTTATTATTTAAAGAAAACTGCATATTTTTGTAAAGCAAAATGTATATATATGTTCATTATAACAATCTACACATATATATATTGTTTATATGTACACATATATACATATTGTGTGTGTACACTCACACACAATAGTACATATCTACCTATCTAGTATGTTAGACACACATGTGTTCATGCACAGTGTGTGTAACATGTACATATATGTGCACACACATATATTCATAC
This sequence comes from Giraffa tippelskirchi, assembly GCF_054371585.1. Lineage (NCBI taxonomy): Eukaryota > Metazoa > Chordata > Mammalia > Artiodactyla > Giraffidae > Giraffa > Giraffa tippelskirchi. The sequence goes on along the minus strand of NC_137283.1, from coordinate 12,416,545 downwards.
ATACTCACATGCGTACAGTGTAAAGGAATGGTTAAGAGAATGGACTCTGCAACCAATGTTGTTCAGTCACTCAGTCATGTCCAACTCTTTCTGACCCAATGGACTGCAGCATGCCAGGCTTCCCTGTCCTTCACCATCTCTTGGAGTTTACTCAAACTCATGTCCATTGAGTCAGGGATACCATCCAACCATCTCATCCTCTGTCATCTCCTTCTCCTCCTGCTTTCAATCTTTACCTGCATCAGGGTCTTTTCAGATGAGTCAGTTCTTCGCATCACGTGGCCAAAGTATTGGAGTTTCAGCTTCAACATCAGTCCTTCCAATGAACACCCAGGACTGATCTCCTTTAGGATGAACTGGTCGGATCTCCTTGCTGTCCAAGGGACTCTCAAGAGTCTTCTCCAACACCACAGTTCAAAAGCATCAATTCTTTGGCGTTCAGCCTTCTTTACGGTCCAACTCTCACATCCATACATGACTACTGGAAAAACCATAGCTTTGACTAGACGGACCTTTGTTGGCCAAGTAATGTCTCTGCTTTTTAATATGCTGTCTAGGTTGGTCATAACTTTTCTTCCAAGGAGCACATGTCTTTTAATTTCATGGCTGCAGTCACCATCTGCAGTGATTTGGGAGCCCAAAAAATAAAGTCTCACTGTTCCCACTGTTTCCCCATCTATTTCCCATGAAGTGATGGGACCAGATGCCATGATCTTAGTTTTTTGAATGTTAAATTTAAGCCAACTTTTTCACTCTCCTCTTTCACTTTTATCAAGAGGCTCTTTAGTTCTTCTTGGCTTTCTGCCATAAGGGTGATGTCATCTGCGTTTCTGAGGTTATTGATATTTCCCCCGGCAATCTTGATTCCAGCTTGTGCTTCATCCAGCCCGGCATTTTGCAACCAGTGTAGTTAGATTTAAATTCCAGATCTATATGGTAACAAAGGCAAGTTACTTAACCTTTGAGTGCTTTAAATTCTTACTCTAAAACACGAATAATATTTATGTCAATTTCATAGAATTGGTATAAAGGCTAAATGAGTCAATATATGCACAGCCTCACACAGAACAGTATCCAGCCCATGGAAAATTATATGTAAACCTGTCACCAATCTGCACGAATTTGTGAATGTAGTTCAGGTATAAATAATCACCCCCTCCTGTGTCTATTTCACACATTTGAATTTTTTGCGTACCAGGTTTTTCTTCATGTGTGATATATGTATTCACTTAAAGACAGTCAGAAATTTTGCTACTAACTCTTCTACCTTCCTCAGAAAACTAAGATCACAGCATCTGGTCCCATCACTTCATGGAAAATAGATGGGGAAACAGTGACTTTATTTTGGGGGGCTCCAAAGTCACTGCAGATGGTGACTGCAGCCATGAAATTAAAAGACATGTGCTCCTTGGAAGAAAAGTTATGACCAACCTAGACAGCATATTAAAAAGCAGAGACATTACTTGGCCAACAAAGGACCATCTTGTCAAAGCTATGGTTTTTCCAGTGGTCATGTATGGATGTGAAAGTTGGACTGTAAAGAAAGCTGAGTGCCAAAGAATTGATGCTTGTGAACTGTGGTGTTGGAGAAGACTCTTGAGAGTCCCTTGGACTGCAAGGAGATCCAACCAGTCCATCCTAAAGGAGATCAGTCCTGGGTGTTCATTGGAAGGACTGATGTTGAAGCTGAAACTCCAATCCTTTGGCCACCTGATGCGAAGAGCTGACTCGTTTGAAAGGACCCTAATGCTGGGAAAGATTGAGGGCAGGAGAAGGGGACAACAGAGGATGAGATGGTTGGATGGCATCACCGACTCAATGGACATGAGTTTGGGTAAACTCCAGGAGTTGGTGATGGACAGGGAGGCCTGGCGTGCTGCAGTCCATGGGGTCACAAAGAGTCAAACACAACTAAGTGACTGAACTGAACTGAACTTCTACCAACTGCACTTTCCCAGGCCAAATCAATATAACTTTTGACTTTGCCTCACATATTTTTTATTCTAAACTCCTCAAATCTTTTCATTCATTCTTGAGCCTTCCTGAGTTTTCCACACCTCTAGCTGCTGCTGCTGCTAAGTCGCTTCAGTCGTGTCTGACTCTCTGCGACCCCATAGACAGCAGCCCACCAGGCTCCCCCGTCCCTGGGATTCTCCAGGCAAGAACACTGGAGTGGGTTGCCATTTCCTTCTCCAATGCATGAAAGGGAAAAGTGAAAGTGAAGTCGCTCAGTCACATCCCACTCTTCGCAACCCCATGGACTGCAGCCTACCAGGCTCCTCTGTCCATGGGATTTTCCAGGCAAGAGTACTGGAGTGGGCTGCCATTGCCTTCTCTGCCACACCTCTAGAGTCATCATCAAACACCAGTATTCACATTATATTCTAACTGGGATGTGATCCTGCAACTGTGAAGCCCTCTCCAGGGTTGTGAGTCCTTCAAGAGGGACTGAGATCTCATCTCCAAGTGCCTTGTAATTGCCTCTGCCCAGAATGTCCATTCGTTCAGTGCTACCCTGGCCCCACTGGGTTATACACCACCAGTTGGTCACCTAGCTGAACATCAAAATCACCAGGGAAGCTTTTAAGAAATACCAATGCTTAACTGCCCCAGAGCAATGAAGTCAGAATCTCTGGGGAAGTGGCTATACAGTGCTATTTTTTAAAAGCTCCTGTGTGGATCTCACAAGGTTAACAACTAGTGCCATATAGAAAGGACATCACCATCAAACATGTCCATATATTTGCTCTGCTGCACGTAAGGTGCTTGCATGTACATTCCTCAGGGAATATAGGCAGCAACACCTTCTCACCTTCTCAAAGAAGGTCAGTGGACAGCTTTCTGAGGCTGTGCCCCACACCTTGTCACCAAATGCCTCCAGAAAAATATTTCTGCACAGTGAGGCTGCAGACTGTGTTTTAGAGCAATAGTTCTCACATTTTCCTTCTGTTACCACACATGTGATGGATGGTATTCACAGGCATGACACTCTCCTACTGTGACAGATGAGGGTCAATTCCCAGCTAAAATTCTATTTAAGGATGTATTTTAAAATGCAAGTTAGTGGCAGTGACATAATTACAGGGACAATTTGGGCTGTTATTAAACCAAGTAAAAATTTGCAAACGTAGATACTTTAGTTGCTGTACCTTCACTCAACAACTATGTTTTGAATGTCTACTCTCTCTGGACACTGATCTAGATATTGGACATGAAAAAAGTTCTTGCTCTACATAGGTATTACAGTTTAGGATAATTACGTTTAAGTTAAGAGACAGACAGTAAACAGATGAATCTACAAATGTGTATGAGAGTGAAGTGTTTACAGGTAAACGTCATGAAGAAAAGGAGAAGATGAGAGAGTGCTTTGTTCAATAGATCAATCAGTAAAGACCTCTCTGAGAAGGTGGTATTTGAGTGGAGAGGGTTCAGAAGAAAGTGAGAAGGCAACCTGTGGCGGGGGAGGAAGGAGAAATGGTCCTAGCAATTGCGGAGACCTTGAGAATGGAGCCTACTGTGCAGTTCAAAGAACATAAAGTAGACCCAAGTGGCTAGGGTGGGGCAGGAATGAGAGAGTGACGGGAGGTGAAGGCAGAGCAATAGCAAGGATTCCAGAGTCGGTAGGGTTTCTGGATTTAATTCTTATATCAGTAGAAACCACTGAAGGGTTTTGAATTAGGGATGCTCAGATTTACTCTCTAAAAGGATGGATTACTCAGGTTGCCATGTAAAGTACTTACTGTACTGTGGTAGAGGGATGGAATTGGAAGCAGTGGTCCAAGTAAGCTGTTGGTGATCTGGTCAGAGCTGTAGCAGAGAAGGCGGAGAGAAGTGGCAGTATTTTAGAAGTAGAGTTACCAGGATCTGCCGACTCAGTGGAAGTCAGGTGTGAGAGAAAGAGAAGATTATGGGAATGGGGATGCTATTTGTGAAGATGGAAAAAGAGAGTGTTTGAGGGAAAATCAAGAGTTCAGTTTGGGCTATGTTGAACTTAACGTGCATTTTATATATCCAAGTAAACATATTGAGCAGAGAGTTGAATACATGAGCTGCAATTAAAGGGAGAGGTTGGGACTGCTGATTTCAATTCGATAGTCATTGCTATGATATGAGATTATATATTTTATCTGTTTATTTTTTGTCTCTTTCTCCCCCAAGAATATGAGTTTCATGAGGTCAGAAAATTAATCTGTTTTGTTCTTTACTGTGTCCCCAACCCCTGGAACATTGATAAGCACATAGATATTGTCCAGTAAATATTATTGAATGAATGAAAAATTCAATTCAGGACAGTATAAGATACATGAAAAATAGCAGGACATAATAAGTGCTGAAGGATGACATGGTATGTGAGTTGAGACTGGCTCTGTGATCAGTTTGTGGGCTATAATGATCAAGAAAACAAGTCATGGAGGAGATTGATCTTTCAGTTCAGTTCAATTGCTCAGTTGTGTCCAACTCTTTGCGACCCCATGAACTGCAGCACGCCAGGCCTCCCTGTCCATCACCAACTCCCAGAGCCTACCCAAACCCATGTCCATCGAGTCGGTGATGCCATCCAACCATCTCATCCTCTGTCGTCCCCTTCTCCTCCTGCCCCTAATCCTTCCCAGCATTAGGGTCTTTTCAATGGGTCAACTCTTCGCATGAGGTGGCCAAAGTATTGGAGTTTCAGCTTCAACATCAGTCCTTCTAATGAATACCCAGGACTGATCTCCTATAGGATGGACTGCTAAGGATGGATCTCCTTGCAGTCCAAGGGACTCTCAAGAGTCTTCTCCATCACCACAGTTTAAAAGCATCAGTTCTTTGGCACTCAGCATTCTTCACCGTCCAACTCTCACATCCATACATGACCACTGGAAAAACCATAGCCTTGACTAGACAGACTTTTGTTGGCAAAGTAATGTCTCTGCTTTTAAATATGCTATCTAGGTTGGTCATAACCTTCCTTCCAAGGAGTAAGTGTCTTTTAATTTCATGGCTGCAATCATCATCAGCAGTGATTTTGGAGCCCCAAAAAATAAAGTCTGACACTGTTTACACTGTTTCCCCATCTATTTCCCATGAAGTGATGGGACCAGATGCCATGATCTTAGTTTTCTGAACGTTGAGCTTTAAGCCAACTTTTTCACTCTTCTCTTTCACTTTCATCAAGAGGCTCTTTAGTTCTTCTTCGCTTTTTGCCATAAGGGTGATGTCATCTGCATATCTGGGGTTATTTATATTTCTCCCAGCAATCTTGATTCCAGCTTGTGTTTCTTCCAGCCCAGCGTTTCTCATGATGTACTCTGCATATAAGTTAAATAAGCAGGGTGACAATATACAGCCTTGATGTACTCCTTTTCCTACTTGGAACCAGTCTGTTGTTCCACATCCAGTTCTAACTGTTGCTTCCTGACCTGCATACAGGTTTCTTCTCAAGAGACAGGTCAGATGGTCTGGTATTCCCATCTCTTTCAGAATTTTCCACAGTTTATTGTGATTCACACAGTCAAAGGCTTTGGCCTTTATCAGGTCTTAAAAAACCTTCAGGTTTATAGGTAAGATAAGTCAAGAAGAGGAAAATGATGACATTGGTTATGTTGAATTTGAAGTAACAGAGGAACATCTGAATTTTAAGTTAGTTCTCTAAACAGCTTGAGATCTGGACTTGCAAAGGACAGACATGGGCCCTCCTTTCTGAAATTAGAACCGAGACAACTACAGTAGAATATTGATCTATAAATGTGGTAACAAGAAATTAAGTAGGAAATTTTGAGACACCAAGAAAATTGAAAAAAGGCAACACACTTTTCCAAATTTAATGTCCATGAAAATCACCTGGAAATCTTGCTAAAATTCAGATTTTGATTTTGTAGATCTAGGGTGGGGACTGAGCGTTTCTGTTACTAACAAGCTCCCAGGTGATGCTGATGCCTCCAGGTCCTTGACCATATTTAAATAGTGAGGTACTTAAGTGAGGTGTGAAGCCAAAAGGAACATTTTCAAAATAAATAAATACAAACCCGTTATTAATACATGACTCTTCATCTCCTCATAGACACAGAGAGTATAAAAGGATTGAGTTTCTGGGCATCAGAAGAAGCTTATTTTAGATAGAACTTATTTGCAGGGAGTTGTTACTGAGTATGAGCAAGGGTCAGGTGCAGAGGTTACATCCCTCTTAATCTCAAATCAAGAGAGAGAATTTCTCTGGACTCTCCAACAGCACTGGGTTACCTACTGTTGGAGAGACAAAAAATGGACTGAGTCTGACCCCAAAAAAGCAAAGGATGAGACACAGGCCTGGCTGGCTGCTGTCTGACAGGTTGAAGTGGCTGCTTAGTAATCAGGCTGTGAATGCAATTTGTCAGGGCAAAGGAAATGGAATAGGTCAGAAATCAGATTACTGGGCAGAAGGAGAGATAGAAGGGAACAATCGCAGAAGGTCCTCATTAGGAAAGTCCACAAGATTTAACTTTAAATCAAGTCTGGAATCTGGATGATTACATGGGATGAGAACTTTAATTTCTAAATTGAGATGCTGTTTTATTTTTATATGTTCATAGTATCTTTTATTATCTATGAGTGGTCCGAAAGTAATTTTCTGAGTTAGTTTTCTTAAATGTTTATTTATTTATTATTTTTGGCTGTGCTGGGTCTTCATCGCTGTGCGGGCTTTTTCTCTAGTTGCAGTGAGTGAGGGGTACTCTGGTTGAGGTCCTCAGGCTTCTTTCTGTGGTGGCTTCTCTTGTTTCAGAACACAGACTCCAGGGCCTGCAGGCTTCAGTAGTTGCGGCAAGAGGGCACTTTCTGAGTTAGTCTTTATCTCAGGGTGGAGAATTTCTCCCATGGAGCAACCTTTAAAGAGACAGTGGGAAACAACATAAAATTGGCTTATGGTTATGCCCATGAGTTATGCTCCTTCAGTGTGCTGATGATAAAAGGGTTTCAGGGAGAGGAGGCAAGTCAGCCTTGGATCTGCATATCAGCTACAAGATACCCTTTAATCATGTTGCCCTTGAGCTCCTCTGTCTGACACCACCACCCATAATGAGATTATCTTCTAAGTGCTGATCTCAGGGATCTTGGACAGCCCTGTAGCTGTTAACACTACTCTTCTAGATTAGCCTCACTGTGTCTGCTCATCCTGAGCAGAGTTGAAAGAGCTCCCATTTGTAAGAGACTTACTAATTCCTCTAATTCTGCTTCTCTTTGGATAGGCAATGGCAGTGGAAAGAGCAGCCACCCTGGTCTCCTAGCAGCTACAAACACCAACAGGATTTTCATATCCTGCACACATTAGAGTGAAGACAAAGGTGACTTGGAGCAGTTGTATTTCTTGTATTGTTATCTATGCCCAAGGAAGCCATCAGTAAGGAGATCAGATGAGTTCTCACCGCTGCAAAGCACTTACAACCCTAGCACAATCAGAGATGATTTTTCAGGTACCAAGCTTGAGATCTATGAGTTATCGTGGGAGATGGAGGAGAGGAAGGACCCACGCACCCTTCTCAATCTTCCCTTCCTGGAATCTTCCCTTTGGGTTCTCCACTCAGATCTCATACACCAGCTGCACTAAGATTCCTTGCTGTCCATGAACATGAAGACTTCCTTTCAGCTTCTTCCTCAGTCTGTCTTCCTCGTGGAGAGCCTCCTTTATCTTGTCCTTTTCAGGGAAGGTATGCCAAATGAGACAGCCCTCTGAGTCTCCATGACACCTGAGACAAAACTCTACAGGAGCTTCTATCTGTGTGCGGTCATTTCTTGCTGCAATAACAGACGTATGTCAGTAGCTTACTATTATTGAGTAACTTTTCTTTTATTGGATGTTTGATGAATTATGTAGTTAAGATAGTGTTAGATTGTTGCAATGACTTAAAAGTTAAGAAAACGCCTAAATGTACAGCAGAGAGTCACGAAAGTGTCAAGTCCAACGGCAGACTGCGGGCAAGAAGGGTCGTGAGAGGGAGCCAGGCGCGCTGTCTTCCAAGTTCCTCTGTCCCTTCGATGCTAGAATGGCAGTGTCTCAGCCTGTGTGAGCTTGAAGCCTTCACAACTCCTATTTACTGCCCTTTGGTTTTCTCTTACAATTTAGTAGATTTTAAAGTAACCCTCTTTTCCTAATTATCAACATAATACATTTTTGTGGTCTCACAGTTACGGTTTTTTTGGCACCAGCCCTGTTGGCACCTGTGGTCCTGGTGCATCATTAATAGCTCTGCGTTTCATTCTCAGAAGTTGTCTTGTTTGAACTGGGGCTTACATCGCCACCCTCCTGATGGTACAGGATTTGGACTGGACACAAATTGTCGTGTGTACATCTGATTACCGTAGGATAGATTCCAAAAGGGAAAATTCCTGAGTCAAAGGTTATGAAGGCATTTCGGGCCTTCGTTACATTATACCGTTTTACTCTCCAGCAAAGTGGCAATGCTATACTCCAACTGGCGTTTCATGAGAGGCTTTGATATTACTAGACCAGAGTTTGGTTATTAAAGTCAATAACCTCAGCACCAACACCAATGGAACAGCTTAAGAAACCAAGACGTTTCTGTTGCCTCACAATTAAGATGGGAAAATTAGCAACACGCTCTTCTTCCCACCTTTGTCCCTGTTTGCCATGACTTGCCAGTATCCTCTGAGCTATGTTTCTGTCTTAAAGATAAGTTATTTTTCATTTTATTCATCTTTTCACTTAAGAACTATACACATATATTATGTTTATAATCAGTGTGACTCTAGACTATGATGTGTATGTTGAATTATGTATTAATTATGCATGCTGCTGCTGCTGAGTTGCTTCAGTCGTGTCTGACTCTGTGCGACCCCATAGACGGCAGCCCACCAGGCTCCCCCATCCCTGGGATTCTCCAGGCAAGAACGCTGGAGTGGGTTGCCATTTCCTTCTCCAATGCATGAAAGGGAAAAGTGAAAGTGAAGTCACTCAGTCACATCCGACTCTTAGCGACCCCAGGGACTGCAGCCCACCAGACTCCTCCGTCAATGGGAGTTTCCAGGCAAGAGTACTGGAGTGGGTTGCCATTGCCTTCCCCAATTAATTATGCATATTAATATATAATTATATATTTGTGTATTAATATATTATGTCTATGTATAATACATAGATATCTATTTTTATATAATATTCAAATGGAGTCAAGAACTCCTGTGCCCTTTAATGTCACAGCTTCTCCATTTGTGAGTTCTTACCCATTTGCTGCATTCTTTCCTTTCTCCCTCATCCTCTGAGACAGCTGGGTTGTATCTTGAAGCAAATTCTTTAGTTAGGGAGCACTGATTTTAGGTTTCCTGTCATATCTGATCACATCTTCCTCACGTCTTCTTTAGTGGATGACCTTGGTCAGAGTGGAGTCACGGATTTCCTGTTTTCTTCCCAGTCAGCCTTAAATATATAAAATGGAGCTCTGTGGATAGCCAGGCTTTTGGGGCACCAATACATTTATTGGAATCATAATACAACCTCACCTACTGTTTCCTTCCTCAGTTCAGTTGCTCAGTCATGTCCAACTCTTTGCAACCCCATGGACTGCAGCACACTAGGCTTCCCTGTCTATCACCAACTCCTGGAGCTTGCTCAAATTCATGTCCATCGAGTCAGTGATGCCATCCAACCATCTCATCCTCTGTCATCCCCTTCTCCTCCTGCCTTCACTCTTTCCCAGCATCAGGGTCTTTTCTAATGAGTCAGTTCTTCACATCAGGTAGCCAAAGTACTTGAGCTTCAGCTTCAGCATCAGTCCTTCCAATGAATATTCAGGATTTATTTCCTTTAGGATTGACTGGTTTGATCTCCTTGCAGTCCAAGGGGCTCTCAAGAGCCTTCTCCAACACCACAGTTCAAAAGCATCTATTCTTCAGCACTCAGCTTGCTTTATAGTCCAACTCTCACATCCACACATGACTACTGGAAAAGCCATAGCTTTGACTAGATGGACCTTTGTTGGCAAAGTGATGTCTCTCTGCTTTTTAATATGCTAAGTTTGTCATAGCTTTTCTTCCAAGGAGCAAGCTTCTTTTAATTTCATGGCTGCAGTCACCATCTGCAGTGATTTTGGAGCCCAAGAAAATAAAGTCTGTCACTGTTTCCATTGTTTCCCCTTCCTGTTTTTCAAGACAGAGTAGTCCTTTGGTTGAAGTTCCACAATCTTGAGGAACTGTGTCTTTTCCAGTCTGTTCTTGGCACCCAGGCATTGCTGGATCCCATAATTTTTCATCTAGGAAGCCACCGAGGGCCAATTTCAGTCTTAAGTTGTGTGTCCTAAAACTATCAGACCACAACAGACAGACAGCAAAGGATACATTTAAATTGGAATAGGGCTTTAAGTCTTTAATTCTTTCACTTCAGATGGTTACCTAGGTCAGGTCCTTGAATAGCCCCTGAGCAGAGATAGATCAGTTGGTAAATCCTGTGACCTAATGCCTTTGGAATTTCTTTGTTCTTCAAATTTGTCTCACTCTAAATTTGGGTTTTAGATTATTTTTGACTCACATCCGTACACATTTGTCTGACTCGCACTTGTTTCTTTTCAGCAGAGATCTCTGAACCCGTTTACTTACCAGAGGACATTCCAGTACTGGTTGCACAAGGCAAATTAGTGTTAGGTTACAACCACTAGGTGTGTATTCACCTTCAAATATATCATAATCTAACAAGTCATAAATACAAGACAAAAAAAAAGATAGAGTGTATGCTCAATATTCCCTATGTCATCTTAAATCCCATTATAGCTTCTTGGTATGTGGCTGACAGTTGCTGTAGAATTCTTGGTCATCTTCTCTCGCCTCTTCTGCCCTCTGTGTATGTCGTTCTGTTCTCTCCTGAGGCTGCTCTAGTTCATTTTCCTCTGTAAAGGTGCCCATGCCAACATATAAAGGTTGATGATGGCTCCAAGGTTGCTCTCCCTTGTTCTCTTGGAACGTATAGATCCATTCACTCTACAGGCAGAAATTGTCCTTTTATCTCAGCAAGTTTGTTTTATTCATCGCTTCCTTCTGAGTGCTCTGTGATTTTCACCATCGAGCCTATACTCCACATCCCTGATATAATTTCCTGTGCTGTCAATTCTACTTCTTGCTGCTTCTATTTTGAATTTTTAGTTTTGAGAGAGTTTTAAGTTTCTCTGCCCTCCCTTTATTTTATTCTAATTACCTTTACATCCCATTCTGTTGCTTTATTGTTTATTTGAAGTGTTGTATCTCTTTAATTTCTGTTTCATCGAGTCCCAGTTCTCTTTGACTTCTTTTTCCAAAGTGAGTTTATATTAGAAAAGGTTCTGGTTGCACCTGATGGAACTCCAACTCAGAGTAGTTTAAAGATAACTGGGAAATGTATTGGCCCACATAACCAAACTCTAAGAGAAGCAAGATTGGAGCTAGCTTGAGGAGTGTGTGGAGTTGAGGGTACAGTCCCATCAGCACCCTCTCTGGCTCTTGCCTGTCATTGTATTAGCTTCCTTCTCTCTCACTGTAAACCTGGTCCCTACAGGCTCTCAGCCAAACACTCCGTTATCACAGAAGAAAAAACAATTTCCCTCTAGCTGGAGACAAAAACTTTGCAGAAACAGCTTGGTTACATTCCTACCCCTACACCAATGAGTGTCCCCAAACGATAACAGATTAGCCCACCGTAGGCCACAGCTCTGCCTCTGTGATCAGGGATGTGGCTGCTGCTGCTGCTAAGTCGCTTCAGTCGTGTCCGACTCTGTGAGACCCCATAGACGGCAGCCCACCAGGCTCCCCCGTCCCAGGGATTCTCCAGGCAAGAACACTGGAGTGGGTTGCCATTTCCTTCTCCAATGCACAAAAGTGAAAGTGAAGTCGCTCAGTCGTGTCTTGACTCTTAGCGACCCCATGGACTGAAGCCTGCCAGGCTCCTCCGTCCATGGGATTTTCCAGGCAAGAGTACTGGAGTGGGGTGCCATTGCCTTCTCCCAGGGATGTGGGGTCTGTTACAATAACCCATACACTTTCTCCTTCTTTCTTTTGCAAGCTATTTTGTCCTCAGTTTTGTTGTCGATGTTCCTGCTTGTCACTCAAAAAAAAAAAAAAAATAGAAGTTGGATGGTTCTAACTGGGCTTGCTGTTTGTCCAGTAATAACGTGAACAGATTCTTCTTAATCATGTTTTTGCCTACCTTGTCCAAACCTCTTTGTATATTGATGTTGATGGTTGGGACTCTCTTTCCAGTTATTTTGTTGTTGTGTATGGATTGGTGAGTATACGGGATTGGAGGAGAGAGTGTGTAAAGGGAAGAATTTCTACCTGGTGAATGCTCCCACATGCCTGTGGAAATGACTAAGCCGTCAAATGAGAAGCAACTCTCATTGGGTGAATACAGTTGTGACCTAGTCTTAGACTTCAGTGAGGCATCCAGTACTGTACAGACCCCAGCAATGGGAATATAGGACAGTCTGATTGTTTGGTCTTTTCAATACTGTATTAATATTTTTAACAGGTTTATTGAGGTATAATTTGCATACTATCACAGTCACTCATTTTATGTGTACAGTGATTTTTAATAAATTTACAGAGTTGTGCAAACATCACCATAATCTTAAAATATTCCTATCACCCCAGAAGTCCATCGTGCTCATTTGCAAACCTTTTCTTGAAACCTAGCCTCTAGCAATACTAGTCTGCTTTCTGTCTCCATAAAGTCATTTCTGAACATTTCATGTAAACGGGAATAGAATATGTGGTGTTTTCCATTTGCTTTCTTTCACTGAACAGAATTTATTTTAGGTTTATTCATGAGGCAGCTGGTATTAGAAAATGGGTCCGTTTTATGCTGAACAGTATCCCCTCATATGGTTTTAACAGCCATATTTATTGAACCTCTAATTGAGATATATTATCTGACAAAGCTTGTTTTTCTGATTTGTAAGGGGAATGAAGTATTTTGAACAGAGACTAGCCTGGTATGGTCTGAAAGCTTGCCCCTGATAGAGTTTGACACGTCTGCTCAAAACAATCAATGTTGCCATTTGGACAGAATTGGTTGACCAGAACAAATACATTCATATGCCAATGCAGCATATGAGACAGCAGACCAGAAAGAGATGATAGCAGAGTATGGTACAATTCCTGGACTAGTGAGAGCCAGCACCTCTTTAAAACACACACAGACACATAGACACTCATAGGCACACAAACAAAACCCCAGATACATACAAAGACACACCTATGCAAACCTCCAAAGAAATACATGAAAGCATTGGCTTTCTTCCAGCATTGCTCATGCAGAATGCAGAGTATCTTAATTTCATTTAAGTAAAAATAATAATGATATATTCTTTCTGTTTCTAGATTGTTAAGGACAAGAAGATACTGGTCTTCTTGGGGTTAATGAAGTCCAGATATTTATAAAGAATTAGTTTTCTGAACAAAGGATCTCAAAATATAGAAACCTTGGCCAAATAAGTCTCAGGAAAAAAGTTCATTGTTTGCATCACTCATCTTCCTTGGTAGTTGCTTATATTTCTAAAATTACAAGGATAATAATCATGTTAAAGGAAGAGAAGACAATAAGCACATCCCCCCCATCTATCTGCCTACCTGTCTATATCTTCCATTTACTATCTCTTCCCTAGTTTTAAGACTTTTGTGCTATTTCATATATTCATTCACTTATTTATTTTAAATGTCTTCTTTTTAGAAAGATAGTTTTCAATTTTCTGAATAATTTTTCCCTTTTTGTGGGCATTTAGATTGCTTACAATTTTCTGAATCAAATTCACAATTAGCGTCCTTGTACACATACCCTTGTGCATGAGTGAGAGCATTTCTCTGTGTTTTCCCACCTGTTGAATCGTTCGGTAAAGAATGCCTGTGTGTGCTGTATGCTCACTCGCTCAGTCATGTACAACTCTTCTGCGTGTCCAACTCTTTTTTTTTTTTTAACAGAAAATTGCTTTTATTGTAAATTACACAATGATACCAATGAATAATATAGACATTATAAACTAGATTTCCATCCTATGTTACACTGGAAGACTTGATGTATTTCAGTTAACCATAAAACAGACCAAAAAAATCTATAAGCACTCTTCAATTCATCAAAATACGTTCTCCCCACTGAACTTTTACTTTATTTTTTTTTTAATAAATTTATTTATTTTAGTTGGGGGCTAATTACTTTACAGTATTGTAGTAGTTTTTGCCATACATTGACATGAATCAGCCATGGGTTTACATGTGTTCCCCTTCCTGGACCCCCCTCCCACCTCCCTCCCCATCCCATCCCTCTGGGTCATCCCATTGCCCCAGCCCTGAGCATTTGTCTCATGCATTGAACCTGGAATGATGTTCTGTTTCACATATGATAATATACATGTTTCAGTGCTATTCTCCCAGAACGTCCCACCCTCACCTTCTCCCTCAGAGTCCATAAGACTGTTCTATGCATCTGTGTCTCTTATTCTGTCTCGCATATAGGGTTATCGTTACCATCTTTCAAATTCCATATATATGCATTAGTATACTGTATTGGTGTTTTTCTTTCTGGCTTACTTCACTCTGTATAATGGGCTCCAGTTTCATCCATCTCAATAGAACTGATTCAAATGTATTCTTTTTAATGGCTGAGTAATATTCCATTGTGTATATGTACCACAGTTTCCTTGTCCATTCATCTGCTGATGGACATCTAGGTTGCTTCCATATCCTGGCTATTGTAAACAGTGCTGCAATGAACATTGGGGTACATGCGTCTCTTTCAATTCTGGTTTCCTCGGTGTGTATGCCCAGCAGTGGGATTGCTGGGTCGATTCGCCAGGCAAGAATACTGGAGTGGATTGCCATTTCCTCCTCCAGGGGATCTTCCCCACCCAGGGATGGAAACTGCATCTTATGTCTCCTGCATTGACAGGCGGGTTCTTTACCACTAGTGCCACCTGGGAAGTCCCAAAGAATATCCCAAGTTAAAATTTTGATAGATGCTGCCAAATTGCCATCTAAAAATGCACCAGTTTACATTCCCATGGTTTCATAGCTCAGTAAATGTACCAAAAAACTCCTGAAATGTATGCTTTAATAGGTAAAATTTATGTTTGTAAATTTCATAGCAATAAAGCTGTCCAAAAATATGTAGGTAACTTTTGCTAATTTTGTCATCTGATAAACTTGGAAGACTAAAATAAATACTTTGAGGATTTTGACTGACATTGATTTTGCTTTGCAATGAATTGAATCATGGATTAGTCTGGAAAGAATAGTTAGCTCTACATTATTGAGTTGTCCCATCAGGGTCCTGATGGGCTGTGTCTTTCTGAATAATTGAATAGTTTCCTCCATAAGAGTCTTGCACATATTCTGAGTGTCATTTGTATTTATTATAGTTTTTATTTCCTTGTGAATCAATCTCTTTCTCTATTACATTTTCTGATATGTAGAAAGTGATTAAATTTTTAGATTGTTGATTGTTTCTGGCTACATTATTGAATTCTCTTAGTGGTTAAAACAGTTTTTCATTTGATTGTCTTGAATTTCTAGGCTCATAGTCATATCATCAACATACAGAGTTTAATCTTTTCAGAAAAATGTTTACATCTCATATCCCTGTCTCTGTATTATTGCAGTGACAGAGGTCTATATTACAATCTTGTGTGTTAAATAAGATAGCCAGCCTTTCTTTCTTATTGCTTCTCCTTTACACATGCTATTTGATCAAGGTACTTCCTTTAGCAAAAGTAGTTTCTGTCTATCCCCCATTCTAAAGATAATTTTTTCCCTTTGCAACTGAGTAGTTTGCAGGGAGATAATTTGAAACCATTTGAATATTCTGTTTCCCAGGAACTTTCCTCTGAATAATGTTTGTATTCATTGATGATTCTTGCGTGAATCCATTATTATACTGAGGTTACAAAATGGTATTTCCCCTGCCCCCAATTTGATTATTCCTTCTACATCTGTGAGCCAGCGTACATTGGTAAACAAGAGATTTCTCCTCATGTCTCTATTTTTGGCTATCACGTGGAGTTACGGAGTCTTTCTTGACTCAGTGTGTTCCAATCCATTACGTACTGTCATTATTCTACTTGGTCCTCAAGTTGTCCCGTATTAGACCGGGTTAGAGTTAGCTTAGTTAGCTCTTTTAGAGTTAGCTCTTTTGTAATTTTAGCGTGACTATCAGTCTTTGAGCACTTTCTTGCTTTCTGGCACAACATAATGTTCAAGGCTTATCTTGTACTTTCCTAGTGCCAGTCATGGAATCAGCCTTTTCTCCAAAGAGTACTGGTTTCTTTTATTAGAGGATGATATTTAGAAACTAAAGTCTGGCATCGGATATACTCACTGCTCTTGTTGTAATGTGGCTCTAGACTCCCAGTGCACAGAACTGGGAAATATATGTATAAACACATACATATACACACATCTATCTGTTACCTGTCTATTACTATGTTAGAAACCATGAGTTTATGCTGGTATTTTCAATTTCAATCCAAAACCACAGATTTGATTTTAGCTTCGCCATCCTTAATATACGTACTTATTTTCTCAATCTCAGAATGTATGAAGAGATGTTTTAGAATTGCTAATATACCCGACTGTAGGGGGTGGGGTTCCTATTGACTAGAGCTCAATATTTGTTTAAAATTCTTTTTTAGTTTAGTCTAAGGAAGTTTCGTCAAAATACTGTGTTCAAAGTTACATGAGTTCTTTTTATTTTCCCTTTCAGATTGGTTATGTTATTAATATTTGAAGTATAGTTAAATATATTTGGTTTTGTTTATATTTCAATTAGGGCTTCCCTTCTCATCCTTGTTAGTTTGTTGTTGTTGTTGTTGTTTACTTTCTGTTAATATAAAACATGACCATAGTTCCAAAATTCAAAACTATATAAAACCAGATGCTCAGAGGAGTGTCAGTTCATGTGCCCCAACCTTCCTACCCTATTTCCACACATCTCTTTTAGGTAAACTATTGCATTCATTTTTGGTTTATCTTTCTTGTGTTTCATTTTGCAAAATAAACAGGTGTATATATAGTGTGTTATCTCATTATTTCTCTCACACAAAGAAGTGTACTGTATATAGCCTTTTGTTTCATTTGCTTTTTTGCTTTAATAATACTCTGTCATTACATTATACATAGTAATTTCATTTTAAAAGGTCAAAGCTCAAAGAAGTTGAACTTTTCTAGGTTCATGAAGCCAACAAGTGGAGGAACTAGGAAAATACACTTGTACCCTGATACCTTCCATCTTTCTTATGATCTTTTCTTTTTGTTTATAATTAGTTCATATTGCTATTTCTCAATATTAGCATTAACTGGCAAAAAGAATATTTACCTTTTTATTTTCTGGAAATATTACTGCTTCCTGGACGGAATCCCAGCTTTGTTCAGACAGGTCGATGATATGTTTAATGGGCGTTTGGAATAACTCTAATAGTTTCTGTTGTGGCAAAGCTTACTTTCAAAAAATTTTTTCTTGAGAATTGAAAATACTCGGCATGATTATTTGCTTCCTTTCCATCCCACACTCCTTCTGTTTATTCCTACTTTAGATATCCCAGCTGAGACACATACTGCCTTCAAAATCTTTACAGTTTAATGTATTAGGGAGTTGACATTACCACCCAAATCACAGCAAAGGAAGCTGTTATATGGTTTCTCTCTCTCTTTTTTTTCCCCGCTCTTAACAGAGAAGATGTATTGCTTGCTCTGGTTATAGAAAGGGACATAGTTGGCAACACTGTATTTTACTAATATGCAGATAAATCTAAAATATCCATCAATCACAGAAGTAGTTTGAGAGGGGGAGGGTGGCTCAGTTAACCTCAGGCTCCAGGAACCCACCTCTGAGAACATTCACCAGTGTTCCTGCCACGCAGCTCTTCATCTGAGAACTCACTGGTATTTTCACCACCTAGCTCAGAAGATCCCAATGCAGCAATATAAAGCCACTGTGACTGTAAAGCGTAAATGAAGGAAATTGAAGAGAAATCTAGATTAGGAAAAAAAATGCCTTCAAGGAAAAAAATATTATTATTGTGTTGTAAAATACAATGGATTCTCTTAAACTTTCAGATATAAGATTATATCATTGACACATAGTAATATTTTTCCCTATGCCTTTTTGATATCCTGATATTTATATTTCCTATTCTTTCTCTTGTCTAATTGTATTGGGTATTAGTTATATTACAAGTATTTGTTGTATAACTACAGTGATAATCAGGATTCTTGTATTTTTCCTGCCTGTAATATTTTGCCACTGTAAGTGAAATTGGTCTATCCCTTCTTCCCTCCCTCCTACCTTTCTTTCTTCCTTCCTTCCTTCTTGCATACGCTCTTTGTGAGGTTGTTGTATCTGAGCCATACTGGTTTCAGAAAGAGTTTGGAAGTCATCATTTTTTTGTGATTCACAGTGGTTTACTCAGGTCTAATGGTACCTCCCCTATGTGAATGAGAGCTAAATGCAATAATGCATGTAAAGATCTTAGATGAGTGGCCAGCGTGTAATAATCACTGAAGCAGTATTAGCCATGGTGGAATATGATTAGATGTCAATTCCAGGTGTCAGTTGTTTTTAGCCTGAGTAACAAATGCATCATTATAGAAGTCTCGAGAATCTGAATGTCCTAGAGCTATAATTTCCCCTTCACCCCTGCCTCTTACTCCCCCACCACCCTAGATTTCCACCATCAAGACCTGCTGTCCCAATTCCAGAACCTGATGTGTCTGCTTCACAGTCAAGCTCCCTGGAGGAAGAGCAGAGGTGTAGAGGAGGCAGGTGGGTCCTGGGCTGAGGAGAGGGAGGAAAAACAGAGAAAAGGGACTCACACATGGTTGACAGAGGTCTCCATACAGACCAGTATATAGCATTCAGAAAAAGTAAAAGGCTGTTGATAAGAGAAAATTATCGGAGAAAATTATAAGAGAAAATTCTCTGGATTCTGGAATGTACCTATTCTTGTCCACCTTGATAGATTCTTTGTCCATGGGATCTTTGGCTTCTTTTTTCCCTGATATCTCTGGATGCTCCTTTCCATCTCCTTTGTGGAGTTTTTTCATCCATCCTTTAAATGCTTCTTTCTTCAGAGCACACCCCTAGGTTCTTGTCTTCTCACTCCATACTTTCTTCCTGTGTATATCACTGTGGCTACTCTTCTTTACTCCGTTGGCTGTATATGGTAGTTACTCACAAACTCATCCCGAGAATGGATCATTTACTCAGTAGGACCAGCTACAGAATTGGTGGGACCCAGTGCAAAATATCAGTGTTGGTCCCTTGCTTTAAAAGTATCATGAATTTCAAGATGGTGAGAGCACAGCATTAAGCCCAGCAAGGGATTCTTCAGAGCATGGGTCCCGGTGTGACTGTAGAGGTTGCACGCCCATGAGGCCTGGTCTGCTACTGACATAAAGACCAGAATGTTAACCGTCCCTTGGCTACTTCTACTTGGATGTCCCACAGGGCACTTATCCAACTCAGCATGTGCAAACTCAACTCATATCTGTGTCTCCATCACTCCAAAAGTCCTCCTTCTCTTTTTTTTTTTGGGAAGCAGCAAATGGCATTTCCAAGTCGAAAATCAAGTGTCATTCTTCCCGCCTTGTTTTTCTCAGCCTTGGCAGCCCAGTTTTCCGGGGAGATTTGATCTTCTCTTCCCCATCTTCACTACATCTACCTTAGTTTCAGACACTCCTGGCTCTCATGTAGATAATAGCCACCCTCATCTTCTCAGCTAGTCTCCTTGCCTCCAAGTCCCTGTCTTTGTAAATCTGTTGTCCATACCAGGATAAGAAAGGTAATTCTGTAACCTAAATTTGAAACTGTAACTTTCTAGCCTATGAGCCATCAATGGTTTTCTGTTGCTTTCAACATGAAATTCAAGTTGTTTGGCTTGACAAATAAGAGTCCTTGTGAGCTAGCACCACCCTGCCTATGGCTGAGGCAGTCTGGACCACAGGAAATTCCCTAACCCTTTCAGCAAAGAGCTACACTGACATGTGAAATGGCCTCATCCAGAATACCATTGTTAGTAGCCTAGAGCAAGCCTCACTCTCTCAATCCTCTTTTCTAATTCTCCATGTTCTAAAAGCCAGGAAATCTGTCTAGAGGTGGCAGTTGCCCATTTCTGATTGCTCTCCTTACATAGCTACTATTACTGTTGAACAGGGATGTGCTGGCCATTGTTCATTTTGGCTCATGCCCATAGTTAAATTCAATTATGAGGAGAGGCTAAGTAAAGTTTCTGTAACACGTGGCTTTCAATATCAGTTATTGTTAACCACAGTCAATGACACCATCTTTCATTTGGACCAAGAAGTAATTTCTACACACCTGTTCTATTATCCAACAATTCCATGCCCAAATATTTATTCAAGAAAAACAGAAATGCTTATGCTCCAAAGGACAGGGATTTTCATACAATAGAATACGACCCAGCAATAAAAAGGATGTGCTAATGATACATCAGAACCAAGGCTAAATCTCAGTGAATTGTGTTAAGTGAGAAAAAATAGACACAAAATAGAATGCATTTATATGAAGTTCAAGACCAAGGTAGTCTGTTTTGAAAGTAATGAGAACTGTGGTGGCCTGTGGAGGAGGAGTATTTAAGGAATGTGTGGGAGGGACATGAGGAAACTTCCTAGGTTGATATGCACATATGTTGAAACTAATCAAACTGAACGCTTAATACTGTGCATTTTATTATATGTGAATTAGAGCTCAATTTCTAAAATTGTTAAAATAGGGGAGAAATTTGAAATTAACTAGAAAAATTAGAAGTATTTTTCAGGTCATTTAGATTTTTCTTATGTGGTAAAGTAACTCCTATGGAAAACCATTTTAAAAGCAAACCAAAAAATGTAGACGAGCACTGTTCATGTTTCATAAGTATATGGAAGAAAGATATCAGATAGTGAGGCATGCAAGTGGCTTAGTCATGAGAAGCTGGAGGTGGAAGCAGGCACATTAATTACGTTCCACTAAAAAGTTAGTTTCTGGTCTAAAATGACATCTAGCATGTCGTTTCTGACTCAACCTTTCACATATTCCCTGTAACATACCACAAACTAGACAGGTTGCCAGGATCCAGGAGGTTTTTCGCTAATTCCAAAGCTCTGCAGCAGACTCTGGAATAGCAATTGATGCCACACACCACCCACATCAGGCCCTGGTTATATTGAGGGAAGTGATGCAAATACACGCTTTCTTCCCAGGACCAGTCCTTGGGTTAGAACCCCAGGAATCCTAACAACCATAAAACCAGGAATCATCCTTCCATGGCTTGTTGCAGTTTTCAGAGTCCCCAACCCCATCCCCACACTATCCCTTAGCAGTTCTCCATAAATCCCCCCACACTCCGTCCCGCAACTTACCACCAACAACCAAAAAGGGAACGGAGTCCAGGAAGCCTGGGTGGGAGTGGAAACCTACTGAAAGAGCCCTGGTAGCCATGAATGCTAGGGGGAGTTTTCCTTCTAGTTCAGTGTTCTACCTGTTCAGGATGCTGTGGTACCTGGTCAGGGGAGGACAAGAGGATCTGCCTTTGGTCCAGGGGAATCACCTTTCAGTGGAGACATCCAAGACCACAAAAATGGTACTAGGTTCAGGCACATCACCCAGCTTCAAGTAATCATATATCTTAGAAAACAATGGCTACGTGGCTTCAGTAATGAGAGAACCCCCTCCAGCGCTCACATAATCTTTTTAGAAACACTGTGTCTAGATGGAGCATTTCTTGTTCAACATCAAGAACTTGATTTTGTTATTGTTGTGTAACTTGGGGAATTTTAGGCAAAACCATATATTCAGTCTGCCATCGTGATACAACCTTTTGTTTTGAAATAATATTTGCATCACTTTTGTGCAAGTTATTTTTTGCTTATGAATATTGTATTGCAGTGATCTTTTTCGTGCTTATAAGTGGAAAGAGCTTTAGTTTAACTAGAGGATATTGTTTTGTAGTATATTTGAAAAAAACAATTTCTACATATCATAATGATGGCTGGGGGAATGCCTACTTACAGGTAACTAGCTTTGCATAATGCACTTCTTTTCCTAAGTTGTCCTGCCTTTATTCCTTACAACTACCTCCACTATGCAAAATACTGTCTCTGAATGTGGCAGTTGACACCTGGGAGAATGGTACACATCCGTTTTTGTTTACAGGTTGTTGTCTCTAGCTTTACAGAGTTATTAGTGGGCCTTTCTTTGGACCAGAGTGAGTTCAAGAACGACTAAACCTTCTATGCATTGTCATCTATTTCCAGAGACCATGTCTTTATTTTATATCAACACAATTGCATTTATATTAAGACACTTCCCAGGCTCCAGAGATGGGCATTCTGAAGGTCTTCATTGTTGTCCATTTCATTGAAAGTGGCCTTGACGGAACTGAACTGAGAGGTATTGATGAAGAGGAGGAGCAGGAAATCTTTGTGTTAACAAACTAGGGGGTTCCTGCCTGTGCCTGATGCTGCCCTAGTTCTCAGGATACAAGATGAGTGGGTCAGGGTCCCAGCTCACAAGGAGCTCTTGCTCTCAATGTGGAAACAGCCACTGACCATAAAACATGTTAACACACCTAAGGGCTGCAGCAGAGATATGAATACAGAGAGAGGAAAAGCCGCCCAAGGGCTCCAGCACGTCCTGAAGAAGGAAAACATCACCTACTTCCCAGCTGCACTTTCTACACATACACATGAGGAAGAGGCTCCTTGATTCTGCAGGGCTCCTGCAGTAGATGCTGTTGATGCCCAGATCCCATTTATCTGTCACCAGCTTCTGTGAGTATTAGACAGCTATCCCTTTATTCTGAGACTTGCCCTTGGTCTGCTGGGGGCCACTTTTTGGAAATGCCTGGGATATTCTGCCCTTCTCATCAATGACCCACAGTCCATCACTGACCAATCATACAAGGTACAGAAGGCTGACCCCTTGCCTCAACAAAGGAACACCCTGATATAACTCACACTCCGGAGCTCCTCGTGGAATCAGGGTGAGGTTAGACTTCAGCTGAGCTCACACTTTGGTTCGTGTCTTTCCTTTCTGTCTGATTTCCTTTTCTCTTAGGTGAATTGAAAGGAGTCCCTCAGTCATTTGGTCAGCAATACATCTCAGGCTCTGCTTTTAGAGAACCTACGCAAGACCATTTCCTGTGTTTATTCTCAGCTTCTTCATTATATGGGTCTCAAAAAAAATCATGGAGCCAGAAGAAATGGAAGAGAGAGAGTGGTGTCAGGCAATAATCTTATCAAGGCATTTCTCAGCTCTACCCCCCTTTTCTCGGTGAAAAGACCACTATCTAAGGAGAAAGAAAGCCTGTATGGAGGGAGAGAGTGGGAGGGAGAGCATATAAACAGAAGGCTGGCCTCCTCCAAGAATGTTGGAGGCGCTCAGTCTACATTAGATGCTAAATAGAAAAAAAAATTTTTAATAATTTTTCTTTAACGCATTGCTGAACTCGAGTGTTGCTGATAATCTCATTCTCAGTTCTTTGTTGTATTATAGTGTCTTTTTCCTCTGATAGCTTTTTTTAAGAATTTTTTATTTATTGTTTATTTATTTGGCTACTCTGGGTCTTAACTGGGGCTCATGGATCTTCTCTCTCAGCTGCGGCATGCCAGATCTTTACTTGCGACATGCAAACTCTTAGGTGTGGCATGTGGGATCTAGTTCCCTGACCAGGGATTGAGTTCGGGCCCCCTGTATTGGGAGCTTGGAGACTTAGCCACTGTTCCCAAGCCAACAGGGAAGTCCCTAGAAATTGATTCACGTTGAAAGTGCAGTCACTTGAATTCTTGAGGTTGTGAAATTCACCTTTATGGCAACAAAAAGTGCTGGAGAAAACTGAATTTGTAATCATTTTATTTATGGTTCTCTTTGGCTGTACCTCCTGATATTTGCAATGGATTTAAGTCAACCTGGGAGATCATCCCGAGTGCCACGCAGGCCAAAGCCATCCATTCCTGAGACACCTGAAGCTTGCCCCAGGGATTACCTGGAACAGGAGTTTTACTTGCTAAGGGACATTCTAGCTGCCGAGGCGAGCGGTACAGGTTGCTCAGTCCATTCAGGAGAGAACATGTATGCAGAAGAGTTTGGTCTCTGAGCACAGGCCCTGGAGGAGGTGCTTGGAAGTTGTCTTCGATGAAGTATTTTTGCATGCATTAGCTGTCCTTCATTAAGAAGACTGGAGCAATTAGGGTTATCTTGATTAATGAAGCTAAATTAGCTTTGTAATCTCTAATACTTCTTCCTCACTGCTAGCATGCAAGAATTTGTAACTGATTTAATGCAGCCCCCCGGGCAGACTTTTACACAATGCTGGGGTTCATCTACAGTGAAACGTTTGGTAAAGTCAGGCCTGATCAACTTGTGTACAAAACAAGGCAAATAGGGCCTAGATTTTAAGAATATTGGTCACAGAGCTGAGTGTAGGTTCTGGCCTGGTCATCACCAGCCCTCAGTTGATTAATGTGAAAAGTGGAAATCACTCTAACACCATCCTCGGTGTTGCTCTAAATCAAGCATGTTCAGTCACTCAGTCATGTCTGACTCTTTGCAACCCCGTGGACTGTAGCCTGCCAGGCTCCTCTGTCCATGGGATTCTCCAGGCAAGAATACTAGAGTCGGTTGCCATTTCCTACTCCAGGAAATCTTCCAAAACCCAGGGATCGAACCAGCATCTCCCATGTCTCTTGCATTGACAGACATATTCTTTACCACTGAGCCACCTGGGAAGCCCTTGTTCTAAATCAAAGGACCTCAAAGGGAGGTCCCCAGACCAGCAGCATCCGTGTGGCTTGAGGATTTGTTTGAAATGTGAAATTGTAGCCCCTACCTCAGTGAATCATAAATTCTGAGAGTGAAGTCCAGAAATCTGTTTAATCAACCACCCAGGGCATTCTGATGCATGTTAGAGTTCAGAAACCACTGTTCTAAGCAATGGTTCTTTACCCCAATTGGTCAGTGTAAGTATCTGGTGACTTTTTAAAATATACTAATGCAAGCCACTGCAATGAGAAGCCCGTGCATCACAAGCAGAGAGAAACCCCCAACTTACCACAACTCAAGAAAGCCCAAGTGTGGCAACAAAGACCCAACACAGCCAAAAATAAATAAATACTTTTTAAAAAAGAAAGAAAAAAATAAAAATAAAAAAATAAAATATACTAATGCACCGGTTCAACCGCAGGCAAGTCTGATATAATTTCGGACGGGGCCAGCCGGTGTTCATATGCTTAAAAGCGCCTGGAGTCATTCTCTAATATGCTGTCAGTCTTGTTCTGAAGATTAAGTGGCATGCAGAGTATTATTAGCGTACAGTAATTACTCAAATGTTATTTATTTATCAGTTATTGTTAATAATGTGAATGAATACGTAGTGAGTATTCATGTGGCTACTTGGGTAGCCACATTTATAGGGTTCTCCTCACCCCTGCTAGCGCTGCACCCCACCCAGCTGCCAGCCAAGTAGCAAAGTGGAGCACGTATTGGTTTGGGAGTAAGAGCAGGTTTGAATCTGAGTTTTTTCACTGATGAGCTCAGTCACCTTAAGAAAGTCACTTGACCTCTCTAAGCTTTAAGGAAGTCATCTCATGGGCTGGGCAGCAGGAAAGACTCTCATTCATCGCTCCATCCTTTCTTTCGCCCTCTTTTCTTTTCCCTTCTTCCTTCTTTCACACCTCCCTCACTCTCCTTTGAATTCTGTGACGGGTGACACCACAGTTGTAGGTACATTTCGTTCTTAGTGTGGTCCTCCCTGTGGATCCCTTTATACATTGCTCTGCTCCGGAGTGACCCTGGGCCGCATAGGAACCTCCAAGACCCTTGGCCCTCCTCCATGAAAGGTTCTGCCTGAGCAAATCCTCAGGTGCCAGAGTCAGCAGTTGGCTCTCCAGAGCTGTGCCCTGGTCCATCTCAACCATTTAGCAGGAAGGATCCTCAAAGGCGAAAGGCACTTCCTGCAGGAGAAGAATGTGCAATGATACTCCTGTAATCTCTATGTCTTTTCTGTCAGATGGTCAGCTTACAGTATGGAGAAGGGAAGTAGGGGGCCATATCTCTATGGTGTTCCCTTTTGTGCAGGATACATGTTGAGGCAGGCCCTCCTGTAGATCAGAAGGTTGTGGGATCCGTTTCCCTAAGAAGCTTAATTCCACACACAAAGGGCATTGCTGGTCAGATGTCACCTTGTGAATTTTCCAGTAACAAACTTGGACCCCTTTCCTCTATTTGGTTCAGTGGAGCCAATGAAAGAGAAAACAGGAATGACCCTCCAGTCTGAAAATGATGGAAAAACAGGAGGAGGCATAGGAAATAAATGAGCCGAGCAAATAAATGCAATATGTTCCAGATTGTTCTAAATTGACCCCGAATGTGAAGAGGGAAGACTCCAGACTTTTGCAGGACTTAAGATTCAACGACAATGCTATCAACCTCTTCCCGAGACCAAAGGCAAGACCCAGGACACAACTTTTTCAATTTTTTGCTGTTCTTCTTTTCTAAAATCTGGTTTCCATCTGAGTATTGAGTCTTAAGCACAGAATCTGGTGTTGCAGGGAGTAACAGATGCTGTCAGTGCCTCTTTGAGTATTTCCTTGGGTTTCACCATTTTAGTGCACGCTGCCCAATGGCCAGTTGCCAGCATCTGCACTTCCAGTAGCTGAGGTCTTCTGCCTATGTGCAGGGCAGGTCGGAAGAATATGTCAAGAATTCCTTCCTAGAAGTCATCAACCCCAGGTGGGATAACTCAGTGCATTCTACCCTGGTTTCCAGAGCCCTCCAGTGGAACTGACTTTCAGTTATCCACGTGGGCACCAGCTGGATAACAAACCTTTTATTAGCTGGCTGCCCTGCCCTGCCTCACTTCCCCACATCTTGCTCAGGTCTCCTGGCAACATCTCTTAAGTGAACGGCTTGTCTTATATCCTTGTCTCTGGGTCTGCTTCTGGGGAACCTAAAGTAAAACACAGGGAACGTCAAGGTTGCACTGTGGTCACCACTTCCAGCCAATGTGGAGGCCCTGCTCTGCTGAACTTAGGTGTGTGTGAGTCACTCAGTCATATCCGACTCCATGCGACACCATGGACTGTACCCACCAGGCTGAACTTACGACTCCAGCTCAAATCCGAAATTTGAGGATGCTCACAGGATAGCCCTCTTCTTTCAGCCTACAGTGAGTTAATTTTCTTCTAGCCTACAATATTCCAGTGCAGACAAAACAAATTGAGCTTCTGGAACAGGCATAGTAAAGATAAATTTATTAGGACCCATTGAATTAGGAAGGAAGTTGACTGCTTGTCCTGCCTCTCTCCGCCTCTGTTCTAGGTGATGATTCATGTCCTGAGCTTCCTTCCTAGGGATGAACGTGACTAACAGTGGCTTAGATGTCAGTGGCTTCTGAAACTCCAGTTCTGAGGAAGCCCTTAAGAATGGAGAGATGTTATCAAAGGTCAGTCATTCAGCTCCTCTTGAGTGTTATAGAATAAGGAGTTGGATTTATGATAGAAATTGTGTTAGTCACTCTTTGCGACCCCATGGACTGTAGCCCTCCAGGATCCTCTGTCCATGGAATTCTCCAGGCAAGAATACTGGAGTAGGTAGACATTCCCTTCTCCAGGGGATTTTCCCGACCCAGGGATAGAACCCTGGTCTCCTACATTGTAGGCAGATTCTTTACCGTCTGAGTCACCAGGGAAGCCAGGATAGAAATTGCATGTTACCCAGTTGTAGGAGGACATGGGGAAGTGAGATTCTGGAAGAGGGATCACGGGTGGACAAGTCCAAGCTTGCAGGGAACTCTGAGAAGCCGAGAACACCCAGTGAGTTACCCAAACAGAGCTGTCACGGGAAGCTGTTACTGTGAGGCTCCCATCTCCGCACTCTGTGGTCACGTTGCTCTGGGAGCTGGCGTTGCTGGTGGTCGGCAGGACCTGCTGTTGCAAGAGCTGCACAAGGAGTAGAGGAGAATGAGAATTAGCTGGAGTCAGCAGTGCACTGTCCATCACCATATCAGACACCAAAGTCCTGAGAGCAATGACCAGCGCTTCACCTGCCTCCTAGATTTCGTGCAGGTCCCTCTTATTTTTTTAATATTTATTTTTATTTGGCTCCTCTGAGTCTTAGTTGCGGCATGTGGGATCTTTAGTTGTGGCATGCAAACTCTTAGTTGTGGCATATAGGATCTAGTTTTTTGAACAGGGATTGAACCTGCACCCCCTGCATTGGGTGGGTGGAGTCTTAGCCTCTGGACCACCAGGGAAGTCCCTTGATCCATCTTTTGACCAGCCTTACTGGAGCCACCCAGGATTGGGCTTCTGGGCCAGCTAGTTCCAGCTTATGACACTGACAGCAGGACAGTACAGTCAGATCTTAGGCAGAATTCATCTTCCCAAATGACCCACCCAGACTCTGATCAAGGCTCAGGCTGACTTTGTTTTTGTTTTTATATATTCTCCCCTGTCCTTAAAGGTGAGGGGCTATTTGTTAATAATTTATCTACTCCAAATGCTATGTAATTTTCAGATGAATTCACTAGAACAGAAATTCTCAACTAGGGGTGATTTTGCTCACCAGAGGACATTTGGTAGTGTCTGGAGACATTTGGGTATGTCATGACTGGGGAGGCAGGGTGGTGGTGAGTAGATGCCAGGGATGCTGCTAAACATTCTACAAAGACACATGTTGATATATGGCGAAAACCATCACAATAAGCACAGGGCAGGCCCCCACAACAAAGACATATCCCACCCAAAATGTCAATAGGGCCACAGTTGAGAACGCTGCACCAGATGTAAGAGCCTGCTTCTAATTTATTCAGTTCCTTTATTTTGGCACATTTAGAAACACTAAGAGAATGAGAAAGTATCTATTAATAGCCACTGGTTCTTACCCCAAGCCATGGATTCCAGACCTAAACTTGTACAGTAATCTCAGGATGCTTATTTTGTGTTTTCCTAACTAGATATAATAATGACCTAATAAGGACCTCATTCTTCAATACCTCCTCCCTAACATGTGAAACCTCCTCTGGTGCTCCTGACCAACCTCGATCCCTCTTCTCTGGTACCTTGAATATTTCCTTTTCCTCAGCATCGCAACGACTTACCACTTACTAGTAGAATCATTTCTTGTTGTCTGCTTCCCCCATTAGAAAGTAAACATTATCTCAGGTAGTCCTCACAATAATCCTGTAAGGAACACGTTATTATCCTGTTTTACAGATAAGGAACCTGAGATTTAGAAAGGTTGAATGCATTGTATAAGGTCACTCAGATAATTTAAAGGAATCCAGAAGCTGCCATCCAGTCCTGAGAACAGATACACTATCACTAACACAAGAAGCGAGGTGGAATAGCTGCTTTTAAAGTGTTTTCCCTTAAGTATTTAAATGATAAGGCTGCTGAAATCCCTTCTGCCTTCTGTGGCTAAAAGCAAGCCCAGCTCCCAGAATCATCAGCCAGTATATCTCAAGTTCTTCTCTAAATAGCTGTTAGTAAGAAAAATGCAAATGAGATCTAAATGCAAATTGCTCCAGCCTCACTTTGAGACCTTCTGCATTGACTGAGCCAAAACTTCCTCCCAAGCACACAGATGTGCTGGCTCCTCTGTTCTGGAGCTGAGCTGTTCCCTTGGCCGGGAACCAAGCCTATGGCAGGACAAGACTGGCCATGTCCACTTCAGGACTTCTGAATATTGTGGTCCCTGCTGGAATCTGCCCACTGAGGGCATAGCTATGAACAGGAGCCCTCTGTGTATGCTAAGAGTGCAACATGTAGGTCCTTAGCTTTGTTTTTAATTAGAACCAAATATGTTCCCATATTAAAGGGTAGTCAGTGAAAATAACATGAGCAGGTATTAAGACATATGTGTTTATACACACTCACACACATACCCGCACAGTCACATGTATACTTGAGAGTGTACAACATTACTCTATGGCTTTCCAGTCATGTTCTCCAGAAATGAAAGTACAACTCCAGGAAGACAAGCTTGCTTCCAGATTCCACTCATTTATAATTTGACAGCATTGAGTGTCTTCAAAAGTGTTCACGCAGGACTTTCCTGTATTAAGTTAAATCAAGCGAAATTGACATTTTTGTAAGTTACAAATACGATCATGTGGTTTAACCGAATGTGTAATCAGCAACCAGCAAGGCTTTTCTTTCTTCAAGAAAATCAGAGCCACCAAAGGAACATTTCATGCTAAGATGAGCACAATAAAGGATAGAAACAGTATGGACCTAACAGAAGCAGAAGATATTAAGAGGTGGCAAGAGTACACAGAAGAACTATACAAAAAATGTCTTCATGACCCAGATAACCACGATGGTGTGATCACTTACCTAGAGCCATCCTGGAGTGTGAAGTCAAATGGGCCTTAGGAAGCATCACTATGAACAAAGCTAGTGGAGGCGATGGAATTCCGACTGAGCTATTTCAAGTCCTAAAAGGTGATGCAGTGAAAGTGCTGCACTCAATATCCCAGCAAATTTGGAAAACTCAGCAGTGGCCACAGGACTGGAAAAGATCAGTTTTCATTCCAATCCCAAAGAAAGGCAATGCCAAAGAATGTTCAAACTAATGCACAGTTGCACTCATCTCACACGCTTGTGAAGTAATGCCAAGAGTCTCCAAGTGAGGTTTCAAGAGTCTCCAAGTGAGGTTTCAACAGTACATGAACCGAGAACTTCCATATATTTAAGCTGGATTTAGAGAAAGCAAAAGAACCAGAGATCAAATTGCCAACATCCGTTGGATCACAGAAAACACAAGAGAGTTCCAGAAAAACATCTACTTCTGCTTCATTGACTATGCTACAGCCTTTGACTGTGTGGATCATAACTGTGATTCACAAGTTGGAACTGTGGACAATTCTTTAGGAGATGGGAATACCAGACCACCTTACCTGCCTCCTGAGAAATCTGTATGCAGGTCAAGAAGCAACAGTTAGAAGCGAACATGGAACAATGGACTGGTTCCAAATTGGGAAAGGAGTACATCTAGGCTGTATATTGTCACCCTGCTTATTTAACTTATATGCAGAACACATCATACAGAATGCCAGGCTGGATAAAGCACAAGCTGGAATCAAGATTGCTGGGGGAAATATCAATAACCTCAGATATGCAGATGACACCACCCTTATGGCAGAAACCAAAGAGAAGCTAAAGAGCCTCTTGATGAAAGTGAAAGAGGAGAGTGAAAAAGCTGGCTTAAAACTAAACATTCAAAAAACTAAGATCACGGCATCTGGTCTCATCACTTCATGGCAAATAGATGGGGAAAAAATGGAAACAGTAAGAGACTTTATTTTCTTGGGCTCCAAAATCACTGCAGATGGTGATTGCAGCCATGAAATTAAAAGACACTTGCTCCTTGGAAGAAAAGCTATGACAAACCTAAAGAGCATATTAAAAAGCAAAGACATTAGTTTGCCGACAAATGTTCATATAGTCAAATATGGTTTTTCCAGTAGTCATGTATGGATGTGAGTTGGACCATAAAGAAAGCTGAGCACTGAAGAATTGATGCTTTTGAACTGTGTTGTAGGAGAAAACTTTTGAGAGTCCCTTGGACTGCAAAGAGATCCAACCAGTCAACCCTAAAGGAAATCAGTCCTGAATATTCATTGGAAGGACTGATGTTGAAGCTGAAGCTCCAATACTTTGGCCTCCTGATGTGAAGAACTGACTCATTGGAAAAGACCCTAATGCTGGGAAAGACTGAAGGCAGGAAGAGAAGGGGACTTCAGAGAATGAGATGGTTGGATGGCATCACTGACTCGATGGACATGAGTTTGAGCAAGCTCCAGGAGTTGGTGATGAACAGAGAAGTCTGGTGCATTGCTATCCACAGAGTCGCAAAGAGTTAAACACAACTGAACGACTGAACTGAACTGAACTGAACTGAACCAGCAGAGGGAGTTAAGAGGCAGGAACCCTTCCCCAGGAGGCCCAGCAAGGAAGAACCTAGAGAGCAAGTGGTAATGGTGTGAATGAAGAGGACCTGGATGAGAGCGGAGTATAGAGTGACTTGGACAAACTCTCTTCTGCAGTGGGTACCACAGAAATATCTTAAAACAATCAGGAAACCTGATGTCTATTTCAGACTTGCTTTCAACTAGCTGTGCTCCTTGGCAGATGGCTCGAGTTCTCTGAGCCTCAATTTCTTCATCTGTAAAATAAAGAGTGCAGTTCAGACAGTTTCTGGGTCAAGGTCAGCTAGCAAAGGACCAGATTACTTGTCAGAAAATGGTTCACTGGGGGAAAGAAATTGACCTTCCTGAGCATTTTTGTTATTCTGCCTAAGGATAGAATTTTAGGGCATAATTCCAGAAACTAAGTCATAACATGGAAGCATATGTTAAAAGATTTCTTAGTGTCCTAATATTTGTATATGACTACCATTGCCTTTGCTGGGGTTTCCTTTGTTCGCTGCTGGCTGTTACGAATGTAGTGAAAGTGTCAGTCACTCAGCCATGTCTAAATCTTTGAGACCCCATGGACTGTAGCCTGCCAGGCTCTTCTGTCCATGGAACTCTCCAGGCAAGAATACTGGAGTGGGTAGCCATTCCCTTCTCCGGAGGATCTTCCCGACCCAGGGATGGAACCCAGGTCTTCTGCTTTGCAGATGGGTTCTCTACCATCTGAGCCATGAGATGTGTCTTTTTGGCATGAAGATTATTCTAGGCTGATTGTTTTTAGGAAACAGAAAACAAAGGAAGTCTTTCTTTTTACCCCCCCCCGCCCCCCGCTTAACTACCTGAAAAAATTGAGATAAAGGGTCTGGTCCAGGAAAACACTGTAAGCAAAGAAATCTACACAGAATGTGGACTTAGGTGCAGTAGGGGCAATTTAACAGGGTGTGGATGCCAAAGTCCTCTCTGGGTCCTCTCTGCATAGCATAGCAAACATTTGTTTACCAAACATTTGTTTCTCCATCTCCATGTAGAACTGCCTTCCTCCCCTTTAAAGTCTAAGCCCCATCCCCTCTTTTTTTCCCAGATGGCATGTAAGTCTCAGTTGACTGACTTGTCCTTTTTTTTTTTCTTGTGGGGTCCCTGTAGGTGTGTAGCTAAATTTTATTTTCTCCTGTTAGTCTATCTTGTGTCAATTTAATTCTTAGACCAGCCAGAAGAACCTAGAAAAGGTAGTGGCAAAAATTTTCCATTCCGCAACATGAAGCACAGGCCTATGATTTAAAGAACATGTTTAGGACTCTTTTTTTTTTTTTAAGATATCTGTATGGCCGTAGATGAAAGAAGTTCCCTTTTCAGAGAACAGAAGTGAAAGTGAAGTCACTCAGTCGTGTCCGACTCTTTGTGACCCCATGGACTATAGCCTACCAGGCTCCTCCGTCCATGGAATTCTCCAGGCCAGAATACTGGAGTGGGTTGTCATTTCCTTCTCCACAGGATCTTCCCAACCCAGGGATCGAACCCTGGTCTCCCGCATTGTAGGCAAACACTTTACCATCTGAGCCACCAGGGAAGTTGCCAGAGAACAGAAGAGGTGCCCTAAACAGCAGCTCTCCACCCCAGTGAAAAGCTGCAGCAGCCTTCTCTCTATTTGGGATTCAGAGCCACCTTCACAGTAGCATTCTGCAGATGCTGAAATGCAGTCAATTTCTAAGAGGCATTTATGCAACCTTCAATTTATGTGTTCCAATAAATTACAGCCTAAAGTGATCTATGGGAAATCTAAATAAGGTTTTCTATATACAGGAAAAAAGCCCTCTTCATTTAAGGATTAAATTGATCATGATTATCAAAATATTTAAACATTGCCTAGTTATATTAAAATATACTCCTAATTTTCCAACTTATGAGGCTATAAATTTAATTCAGAAATCTTGGGGAAACAAAAAGGGAAATGCATCTCCTGGTCCCACCCTCACAAATTAACCTTTGTTAAAATTTTGGCGTGTAAATTTGTGTTCTTCCATTCATGCCACAAATATTTATTGAGTGACTACTATATGCCAGGCACTGTGCTGTGTGCTAAGGGGAAATACATTGAGAGATAAGTTGTTGGGGTAAGGATTAGCAACTTTATTCAGAAAGCTAGCCAACTGAGAAGATTGTGGACTAGTGTCCCAATGAACCATTTTCCCTGAGTTAGATAGAATTCAGGCTTCTTTTATATTAAAAGGGGGAGTGGTGTGATTGGTTCCTGCAGACTTCCTGGTATAGGAATCCTTTGCTCTTGTGGCTACCCATGTAGGTTCCATCACAACATTGCTGTAAACCTCCAATAAGACAAGTGTTATTCTCTGTTCAGCAACTTTTTATCTCTATATTAATGGAAAAGTGTTATACTTTTAAAGATCAGAGCCTTGAGAGCTGGGCTATCCTGTACATTTCAGGATATAGGCAACATTCTTGTAATACAAGGGTTAAAGAAAAAGAAACAGATGCAATAGAGAGATTTGTTCTCCCCTATTACACTAAGGGTTCCATTTCTCTTTTCCTGCCTGTTCCAGGCTATTCTTTCCTATGAGTTTGTAATGGAATAAGAGGCACCAAAGCATTGTGCAGAGATGGGTGTTGGACTTATTCCAGTCTTACAGATTTGTTGCAAGGATTATGATGAATAAATGTAAAGAACCTGGCACTGAGCCCCACACTTGGCAGATGCTCCATCAATAATAGCTATTGTTCCTTTTTATTACTTTTATTTTTCTGTAAAGGTTCTTATTACCAGTTGCAGCTAATTTTAGTTCTGCTTCTTCAGTTGCTCCAAATGCATTTTTAAGCTCCGAGTCTTCATCCTTGCTCTTCTTAAGGAGGATTGCATCCTTCAGTGCTGTCTCCAAAGTTCTGGCTGCTGGCTATTTATTTATTTCCCCCAGAAATGGATTTTCTTGCCATTCAGGTTTTTCTTTTAGCTTTTAAATTCTGTGCTTCCTGCTTAGCCAGTTGCATGCCCTCTCTCCGTGATGAAGGGTGGGGTTGGTGTAAACGTTACATTTCACACTTAACTTCATGGCAGTTAAGCCATGAAGGATGATCTCGGGGAAAGATATATCCTCTTTTTGATAGTACCTGTATCCTCCTGCTCAGCTTTGTCCCCTGGTCTCAACAACTTAGTCATTTAACCACCCATCAGTGCTAAGGGAGTGGGGCCTATCCCTAGAGAGAGAAGAGAACACAGCCTTCCAGGAAATTCCAAAGCAAGGTCCCTTTGGCCAAAAGCCCTTCTTCTCCAGAGAGGGAAACAGCTGAGAGCCCTGAGCAGCCAACATTCACAGCAGCTGGGAGGTGGGGCCACTTTCTCCACAAACGGAATCTGGGACAGGCAACCCCAAAACCAACTACGCCAGCCTAATGCATGGCTTTCTTTCCCCCAAGAATGAGCATAAGGCACTCTAACTATTCCTCAGTGCCATTTGTTGGAAGTGGTGTAACTCAACTGTATAATTTACAACAATTATAACTACAGTTATTTCTGGGACTCCACTTAGGGAGCTGGATCTGAAAATAGGGAGACTCAGGGATTAGGGGTGTGGGCAGAATGGTGCTATGTTAATAAGTGAATAAATTTGATGTTACTCTAGTAAAGGAGAGAATGAAAGAGAAAACAATGTTTTTCATAGATTATTGCCAGGTACTGCAAACCTCTTTCCCAACACTTTGAAGATTATTTGAAACATGAGGAAACAGTGTTTAGATAACAGAAAGCACTTCCCTTTCTCTTCCTCTCTCTCTCTATATGTATACAATGTCATATATATATATATATATATATATAAATACATAGAGAATGTGTGTATGTATGTGTGTATATACACATATGAATATATATGTATGTACAGTCAATGGAAATAATCAATAAACAATCTATAATAGGAATAGAACAGTTTATTGAAGCTAATAGTTTTTTTATAGCCCAGAAGGCAGCATACACACAGTGAGTCAGTATGAACTTGGCACCTGCAAAGGGGGTCTTATCACTGAAGAAGTATTAGCATTGTCATCCCAAGAAAGGCATTTAATCTTTATTTTATATATGAACATTCTTTAATTCTGGTCAGTGTGCCCTCTTCTTAATAATGAAAGATGTACAATGTATGTTTGATAGGTCACAAACAGGTTGTTTAGTTAGCTTAAAATTCAACTTACGTATAAGTCAGTATGACTTCCCTATACCTCAATATGTGGAAATGTCTTTTATCTATCTATGTATGTGTATGTATAGAGCCACTAGAATTTCTGGGTGACAGCTTGCAAAACTCACCTCACACGTAGGGACCCCGTGCAGAAGCTCACCCCCCCACAGGCATAGAATTGTACTGTATCACTCTGATCCTCCCTGTGACCAGATGCCTTTTGAGACTATCTTTTCTACCTGTGGCCATCTCATTCTTAGCCATAGTTGCTAATTTTTCCAGTTCTATGAGTCCTGGCATCATGCAAGCTTTTGATGGTTTTCTTCTACTGTGGTCTTGTGCCAGACATCTTCCTGATTCCTCCGTGGTCTGGAGAGACACTTAATTCATTTCCCTGTTTCTTTATTTTTTATTGGTCAGAAAGATGCTTTGGATGCTGCAAATATTCATTATGCCACTGGTTTCTTAAAAGAAGAGAAAAAGACTCTTCTATACATTTTACCTAGGATAACTTGATTCTCAGAGTTCCTGAACCCATTCTAATTTAAAATTATGAACAAATGTCCCCCAAATTATTTATCAAATTCTATATCTTTATGTTGAAGTTATAATGCTGCTGTTACAGTTTGGGCTGATCTCAAATAAAATCCCATTTAGCTCACTGAGTCCCTTAGAGATTTCTGTCCCTATTGTGGATGTCTTAGAGCATTGAAATAGTATTTGCTATGCCTGGCAACAAATTAATTAAAGCATTAGGCTAGGAGAAAAGTGGCCAACATTATTATTATTTTTTTTAAATCATTGTCACACTGTAGCTAGACACAATAGTTGTCTCGCAACTAAAAAATGGAAGGTAGAGATGTGTGACTGGGCTGCTATACAAGGTTAGACTGGTTATTTCAACCTTGGTACCCCAGCTTTGGGATGCTATTCCAAATGGAAAATGCTGAGATAACAAATGAACACAAATATATGATCCTCTATTCAGTGACCGAGGAGACAATCCCTATTACACACTTCTTGGATTCTCTTTGCTGATCATTAGTAAAGCACACATTAGTCCACTAAAAAAATAAAATAAAATTATTAACTATTTTCTATTTCACAAGCATTTATGAAGAAACAGTTGGGGAAAGTACAAAAAAAAGGAATTCATTGGAAATTGTTATAGAACTGTTTTTATTCTGAGCTATCTGATCACATGTGGTTGCAGCCCATGGTGATAATGCTGGATAAAACAGGTGGTAAAGCTGCTTGAGTCTCTAATGCTTCAATCTATCTTCAGATTCAAAACTGTGTCTTATTCTTTTAGGTGACAATATTTTTATTAGCATTCTAGTAGTGCCATGTAATTTTAATAGGTAAGCTATGCTGTTAAAAATTAATTATAGTAACATACTTTGAGATGGCTTAAAAACTGGGGTGTTCACTCACTTTGGATCAAATATTAGAGTCCAGAAGGATAGTGATAGTTTATTCAACATATATTCAATGCAGATTTACTGAGCATTTACTATGTGGTAGGAATTGTTTATGCACTGGAGACACAATAGTATATGAAGTATCGTGTATGAAATATTTTTCCTGCCCGCACAGAATTTACAACCTAGCAGGAGCAGGATGCCAAGGAAAAGAACACAAGTGGATATGAAACAACAAATCATGCTGCAAGCAATAAAGAAATAGTATGAGGTGTTAAGAGAAAGTGTAATGGAGAATAATTCCTAGATGGGGTGGAATGTGTTCAGAACAGGTATCTCTAAGAAAGGCATTTAAGCTGAATTGAAGTATGAAGAGGGGTTAACCAGGTAGTGAGTAAGTAGAAGAACATTTCAAATAGAGGGAACAATGTATCTGAAGGCATACGTTTTATGAAGGATTTATGAATTTGAGGTAGCTCAGCTGTTAAAGAATCCGCCTATAATGCAAGAGACCCCGGTTCAATTCCTGGATTGGGAAGATCCCCTGGAGGAGGACATGACAACCCACTCTAGTGTGCTTACCTGAAGAATCCCCATGGATAGAGGAGCCTGGCTGCCTGCAGCCCATGGGGTTGCAGAGAGTTGGACATGATTGAGCGACTAAGCATGTATGCATGAATTCGAGAAACTGAAATTGTGACTGGAGCTTAGAGAGCAAGGGGCAGAATCACAGGAGAAGGAATTAGAGTCTTAGGGCCCTGTGGACCATAGCAACTTTATTGTTGTTTTTTAATCGGAGATTAATTGCTTTACAATGTTGTGTGGGTTGCTGTTGTACAACAATGTGAGTCAGCCATAAGAGTGTGTGTGTGTGTTTCTGTGTGTATCCCTTCTCTCTTAAGCCTCCCTCCTACCCACCATCCCACCCTCTAGGTTGTCACAGAGTACCAGGCTGGGCTCTCATTTTGGTGGAAGTAATGAGTAAATGAATGGAAAGAAGGACTACAGTTAATTGCAAGCCATTATTGTTAGAATGGATCCACTGTGAGCCCTGCTTCAGGTATTATTGGAAGACATTCTGCTACTATCGTCTCAAAGACCAGAATAAGAGCATGTAGTCCTGAGGCTAGAGGGGGAAACATTCCAAAGAAAAGAGAAGGATTTCACCAAGGCAAATGTTTGGAAACTATCAATGCCCTCTTGTAATAGTCTCATAACAGAAGAGGAAGTCTAAACAAGTACTGTTCAACTTCTCAGCAGAAAGACTTATTTAAGTCACAAAATGAGTTTGATAAATCTCATTAACATATTATCAAAAGTTTGAAGGCCCCTGAGGTATTCCCGTCTTTTCCTCTCTTCTTTTTTTTTTTTTTTGGGGTCTAACATTTGGATCTTTGTGGCTCAGATGGTAAAGCGTCTACCTACAATGTGGGAGACCTGGGTTCGATCCCTGAGTCGGGGAGATCCCCTGGAGAAGGAAATGGCAACCCACTCCACTATTCTTGCTTGGAAAATCCCATGGACCGAGGAGCCTGGTAGGCTACAGTCCACAGGGTCGCAAAGAGTCGGACGTGACTGAGCGACTTCACTTTCACTGGATCTTTGTAAAATGCTGTCCCACTTCTTCTCTCCTTGCCTCCATCTGTAACAGAGGGCTCAAGGAGCTTGATTTGGAAAGATTATTACCTGGGTGATATCCTTATACCCACGCAGTACTTGTTGCTTAGAATACATATGCAAACACAACTCACCTCTGGCCATGTAGATATCAACCAGATGATTGGGTCTTTTTGCTCTAAGAAGTATATTGACCTGAGGCCACTGCTGGGTATTATTGAGATGGAAGCATCAAATTCTTTTTCTACATCTGCTGAGATGATCATATTAGTTTTTCTCTTTAGTCTATTATTATGGTAAATTATATTGGTTATTCTTAAAATGTTTAGCCAACCTTGCATTCCCATGATATATTCCACTTGGTTGTGATGTATTATCCTTTTTGTATATAGCTGGATTTAACTTGCTAATTTAGGGTTGGTGGTATATCTGTATTCATGAATGCTATTGGTCTGTAGTTTTCTTATGTCTTTGAGAAGTGTTTTATTACTTTTGTAAAGTAATTGTGTAGAAACAGTGTTATTTCTTCCTTAAATGTTGGGCAGAATTTGCCAGTGAACTCTTCTAGGCCTGGAGTCTTCTTTATTGATTTAAAACAATAGCTATGAATTCCATCTCTTTAAAGAATAGCAATATTCAAGTTATCTACACTTCTTGAGCAAATTTTGAAGTTTATGTCTTTCAAGGAATTGATCCATTTCATCTAAATTGTCAAATTTGTGGATACTGTTTTTTGTCATATTCCCTTGTTGTTTTATTTGTCATTCCCTTATTATCTAATTGTCTTTATCACAGATGAATTTAGTGTCTATTTAGTGTCTGTCAGACTTGTAGTGATGGCCTCTCTTTTTTTCCCTTCTCGTGTTAATTTGTACCCTTTTTTCCCCATAGTGCATCTGATTTATCAATTTTATTAATGCTTTTCAAGTACCAGCCTTTGGTTTTATTGATTTTTTTTCCTACTGTATTTCTATTTTTAATTTCATTGGTTTCTGCTCTTTATTAACTCCCTTCTGCTTGCTTTGGATATGAGTTTCTCTTTGGCTTCTAGTTTCTTACACTGAAAGAAACTATTGATTAGTTATTGATTTTAGAACTTTCTTTTTCTAGAGTAGGCATTTAAGCTATAAAATTTTCTCTAAGCACTGCTTTAGCTTCTGTTTACAGTATATCGATGAGAATGTGGCAGAACTAGAATTCTCATTGGAATTCACAATGCTGGTAGAACATAAAATGGCACAGCCTCTTTGGAAAATAGTTTGTCAGCTTCTTAAAACATTAAATATACACCTACCATATGACCTATTCATTCTACTCCTAGATATTCATGCAAAAGAAAATCATTATTACATATTATACTTATTAGAACATGTGTTTGTACAAAGACTTGTACACAAATGTTCATAGCAACTTTATTTGTAATAGCCAAGAACATCCTAAATGTACAACAGTAGCTGAGTGGATAAGGAAATTGTAGTATATCCTTATAATTGAAGACCATTCATTAATGAAAAGGAATGACTTGATATAAGCAACAACACACATGAGTTTCAAAGGTATTATGCTGAGTGAAAGAAGTTGGACTGAAAAGAGTACATTTATATAAAACGCAAGGAAATGCAACCTAATATTTAAGTAGATAGGAATAGAAAGTATTTTCTATAACAATGCTGCTCAGTTCTTTAGACTCCAATGTTAGAAGCCAAAAATCACATTCACTGGTATGAAATAATTTTTTAAATGATCCATCAGCTTAACATTCAATTTTTTAGAGACAACAGATGCCACCTCCCTTATCTCCAAAAGTGTTTTTTGCTAAGTCTTTAGAGCCATTCACATTCTCATTCCTGATATTATTACTCTAAATTGTTCCAGAGATATTTACACGAAAGGCACTCGTGTAGAATGGTAATTTCCTGGGCGGGTGAGAGATTGATCTTACTTTTGTCAAGTAGGAAAGGAATGATTAATAAATGGGAGTTTAGAAAGAAGAACCAAGCAAACTAGTTTTGAGAAGCAATACATATGTTCAGATTATAGGAATCGATTCCCATAAAACCATCTGTGCCCATTCATCTCCTTGAAAAAATTTAGTATATTCTGTAAGTGTACCTTATACTGAAGACTGCTGGTGTAAAATATTTATGTAATATTTCAAGATGATTTTAAGAATAGAATGCATGTAATATTTTTCTATTGCTGTTATACATAAAAGTTTGGCAAGATACACATTTGGGGGAAGTTAAAACTTTTCCCTAAATTCTTTAGAGGTTTCCTCATTGTCCTTTGGAATTTGGTATTTCCAGAGAAATCTGAGCCTACTCTGATTTCTATTCCTAGTATTTTTCCTTACTCAGTGCTTTTAGAACCTTCTTCCTCTTTTTTTTCATTTATTTATCTGTCTATCTACCTTTCATTCTTTAAATACCAAAAAAAAAAAAAGTTTACCAGGATGTGTTTGATGTTGATAAGCATGTCCTGGGATAATTTCAGAAATTTTTTCTTTAACTATTAAATTGACAAATATTTATTTAATGAGTCTTATGTGGCAAATGAACTTCCCAGGTGATGCTAGAGATAAAGAACTTACTTGTAAATGCCGTAGACATAAAAGACACGAGTTCAATCCCTGGATCAGGAAGATCCCCTGGATCCTCTCCAGCATTCTTGCCTGGAGAATCCCATTGACAGAGGAGCATGGCAGGCTATAGTCATGGGGTGACGAAGAGTTGGACACGACTGAAGCAACTTGGCACGCATTTGACAAATACTCCGTTATGTGTTCATGAATAAGTTACAGTTATCTCCATTTCATGATGCTAGCTTTCTCCTTTTGCGCCATAAAGCATGACAGTTTTTTTAGTTTTGTTTTATTGTCTCCAGTAAGTCATTTTTTCAAAGACTATTCTGTCTTCTAATCTTCAGGATAATGGTTCTTCTGTTAGCTATACTTTTTAATAGCCACATATTAGTTTTTAAAAATCTTATCTTAAAAAGGAGAGGACTGGCAACTTTATGCAAGAAGAGAAACTTAGAATTGTTTGATTTATTATTCACAGTACACAGGATGAGTAATAGCATAATTGTGGCAATGGAGAAAAAACCTACCATTGTGTGTGTGTGTGTGATTAGTTTCAAATGAACTTTAGCACTTTTCATGACAGCTGGGTCAAACAACTTTTTATGATGTAGGGAAGGAAATTGGGGATATGTGTGTGTGTTAAAATATTGTAGAACAAATGCTGAATTGTACATCTACATGGTTGCTTTGCTGCTGGTATATTTGCAGTCAGTAAAAGTAGAAAATTGTCTCTGCTTCCATAATAAATACTGATATCAGATAGACATACGTAAAAGAAAATTGCACAGAAGCAGTCTGCAAAAGGAAGATAGGTGTCCAATAGCAGGCATTTATTTTGTAGACATAGAATTCCCTGTAGCTGATTATTTTAATACTGATTGAGTGAATAACAACAATTTCATTGGAAAATTTTGCCTCCTAGAGAGAAGAAACATATTATCTCAGATAACTTACTTTTTGGAAGATAATGAAAATTTTTAAAAGATTGAATGGACCATTGAAAAAAATCCACTACTCTTCTCTCTTTCAATTCCATCTCATTGACTACATAAAGGGATTAGAATTTGACTTTATTCCCTTGAGTATTTTAATTAAAGTTTTACATTTAATCTTGAAGTAAAGGAAG
The DNA here is from genome assembly GCF_054371585.1 of Giraffa tippelskirchi. NCBI lineage: Eukaryota > Metazoa > Chordata > Mammalia > Artiodactyla > Giraffidae > Giraffa > Giraffa tippelskirchi. The sequence goes on along the minus strand of NC_137283.1, from coordinate 12,373,727 downwards.
TTTTATATCATTGAAGAGACACTTGTACTTATAAGGGCTCTTTGAATAATAAAAGTAGAAACTATTAGTAAGTTACATGTATGAGAAATTACTTTTGCTAAGATAATAAAAAATCAGACTAGGTAGGCATGCACATCACCATCGGATTATTGGCCTAGAACCTGGATATGTTTGTGCTAAACAATTAATATCCAGTGATGAAAAATTTGCACTCAGAAGTCAGCAAAACATTAAAAAGCATACATCCTAGAAAGGTAGGACTTTTTAGGTGACTCAGTTTACTTTCTCTAAGTGAATGAATACATTAGGAAATAAGAAGGCTGAAGACCAAAGGGTCAGAGACATTGTCACAATTAGATACAGCATCTCATACAGTGATGTTTGAATCTGTGTTGGCAGTGGGAGAGGGAGGTGATAAATGTGTGGGTGTCTTTCAATCAATATTCTCTGGTATACCTGTACTGGTTGTTTATGGGAGTTGTTCTTTCTGAACCATGTGTATTGTTAAATATTGTGAGTATCACCATGGGTAGATGCATTTGTTCTCTGTGCTATACATTTAGTCTCATTCAACTAAAATTCAGTGAACACTTAGTGTATGTTGATGAAATACTATATCCAATAGGGGGGTGTGATTTAGGACTGACGATAGATACCCTACTTTTAGGTGAACAGACCACGTGGGAAAAGAGATGAATGACAAAGAAATTCAAAAGCCTTGTGGACTATTTGATGAGCCTGCAGACAATTTTATATTTTCCATCACTTTTTTGTTTTTCCACATGTGTGCAAATGACTCCTGAGAGGTTGTTTACTGAGACTTCTTTCTGCAGATTATTTCATCCCAGGATAGTAGACTTTCTCTGACACTGAAGTTAGATCAAGTTCTCCTTTGCAAAACAAGTCAGAAAAAAGTAGCCTGACCACATCCTTTTCCTTCTGAGCCCTTTTGGGTTGATCTATGGCAGGCAAAGGTTATTGCTGACTTTCCAACAGTTCATCCATGTCTTCAGGCTTTCACTATAAATTTTAAGAGATTATTAGTGAGGCTTGCTAGAACCTTCTCCCATAACTCTGAGCTTCCTAGAAAGGAGAGTTTTGTATCAACTTCTGTCACCCCCTTCAATTTCAAGTTAATTTAACTCTATATGGTTGAAACTTAACAGTGGTGTTCAGATAAGTATTGAAACTTATCAGGTATGTGGATCATTCATTTATTTTCAACATATATTTATCATGGCGCTGCAATGGGCCAGTCCCTGTTTTAAGTAATATGAACAAAACATAAAAGTAAATTCCCTCTTTAGCTTGCCTTGTAGGGAGGGGGAGGAGAGAGTAATCAACACCAGTAAGTATGTCATAAAGACTAGTGATTAATGACCTGGAGGAAAAATAAAGCAAGGAAAGGGTATAAGGAACTCTGGGAATGTTGTAATTTTTGAATAGTGTGTCAGGGAAGGAATCATTGAAAAGATAGCAGTGAGTGAAGGAGGACTGGGAGACGGGGGTTGCTAATCACTAGAAGAAGTGCATTCCAGCTAAAATGCATAGCATAAAGAGGGGATATATGTGTGCATACAGTTGATTTACTGTGGGGGGCAGCCTGAGAACAAACAGGATCTGCTTTGGGAGCTGCCTTGTTGACTCAAGGGTCTAATTCCAGACATAGCTCTCTGTCCCGCCACCCCTTATTAATCATTAACCCTAAGGAAACAGCTTGCAGCCCCTGGAGCACATCTGACGCAGGACAAATGGCTTTTACGACCTGCGTCTTGAGAAACAAAGTCTTAAGATCTTGATTGATTACGTTATCTTCCTTATGTGATCTTTGGTGCAAAGAATGTATTGTATAAGAATTTCCTGGTAGAAGGGTATAAAATCTGTGCGTAAAAATAAACAATCATCACTGACTGCAGTGATCCTCTCAACCCCGCTGCGTCTCTATCTATTTATTTCTCAGCCGAGGAATCCCGCGTTTGTGCCTACGTTGACTCGTCGGCCGGTCCCGACAATTTACTTTGCTGTACAGCAGAACTAAGACAACATTGTAAAACAACTATACTCCAATAAAAATTAATTTTAAAATAAAATGCACAGCATGCAAAGGTCTTAAGTCATCCATGGCTTGGCAGCTTTGAGGAGCACCAAAACGTTGAGGGTGGCTGAAGCAGGAGCAAAGGGAAATCATACTAGGAAATGGTTAGAGAGCTAATAAGGTCCAACTGAAGGGTCTGTTGTTGTTGTTCAGTTGCTCAGTGGTGTCCGACTCTTTGTGACTCCAAGGACTGCAGCACGCCAGGCTTCCCTGTTTATCACCAACTCCCAGAGCCTACTCAAACTCATGTCCATCAAGTCAGTGGTGTCATCCAACCATCTCATCGTCTGTCATCCCTTTCTCCTCCTGCCTTCAATCTTTCCCAGCATCGGGGTCTTTTCCAATGAGTCAGTTCTTCGCAACAGGTGGCCAAAGTACTGGAGCTTCAGCTTCAGCATCAGTCCTTCCAGTGAATATTCAGGATTGATTTCATTTAGGATTAACTGGTTTGATCTCTGCAGTCCAAGGGACTCTCAAAAGTCTTCTCCAACACCACAGTTTGAAAGCATTAATTCTTCCGCACTCCACCTTCTTTGGGCTTCCCTTGTGGCTCAGCTGATAAAGAATCTACCTGTAATGTGAGAGACCTGGGTTTGATCCCTGGGTTGGGAAGATCCCCTAGAGAAGGGAAAGAATACCCACTCCAGTATTCTGGCCTAGAGAATTCCATGAACTGAATAGTCCATGGGATCACAAAGAGTCAGACACAACTGAGCGACTCACTTCTCACTTCTTCAGCTTTCTTTATGGTCCAATTCTCACATCCATACATGACTACTGGAAAAACCATAGCTTTGACTAGATGGACCTTTGTTGGCAAAGTGATGTCTCTGCTTTTAATATGCAACCTAGGTTTGTCATAGCTTTTCTTCCCAGGAGCAAGCATCTTTTAATTTCATAGCTCCAGTCACCATCTGCAGTGATTTTGGAGCCAAAGGAAATAAAGTCTGTCACTGTTTCCATTGTTTCCCCATCTATTTGCCATGAAGTGATGGGACCAGGTGCCATGATCTTCGTTTTTTGAATGTTGAGTTTTAATCCAGGTTTTTCACTGTCCTCTTTCTCCTTCATCAAAAGGCTCTGTAGTTATTGAAAAGATGTTGACTTTACACGAAATGAGATGCATACCATTTCAGGTAAAGCCAAAGTAATGATGTGATCTGGCTTATATTTTAATGGAACCTCTTGTCTGACACTTTGGCCAATGCCCAAGGGTAAAAGCAGCTGACGAATATATCTCTGTGATTCCAGCTTCAGGATTCTGCCCCCTATTTTGATTGTGTTTAAAAACATGTTTCTAGTGTTCATTTCCGGCCGTTTTGGTAGTTAATAGTAGGAGCACTGACCTGCCCCTGTTCTAACTCAGCTGAAGGCAGACACCTTCCATCACCCTCTACCTACTCGTCTTCATGATATGCTGTATATCAGCCTGCTCCTTTGTCTTACTGTCCGTCTCTCCAAACATGAAGGCTGGCCTGATTTTATTCGTTGCTGTATCCTGTGCCTATAACTTTGAGATGGCCTTTGCACCAACCTCCTAACTGGTCTCTCTGCTTCTATACTGACCCCTTATTACAAAATGAGCCATTACCACAATAGCCTGAGTGAGCTTTTAGTGTTACTCACCCCTCTGATCAAACCCCCCCAGTGGCTCTCATCTTACCCGGGGTAGAAGCCAAAGACCCCCACTAGGACCGAGGGAGCCAAATGGTCAGGACACCCTATGACTCGGGATCTCAGCACCATCTACCCCGCCTCTCACCCAAGTGCCCTTACCAAACTGGCCTCCTGGCCATTTCTCGGTCTCACCAAGCACGTTCCTGTCTGAGGTCTTTGCCCATGCTGTTCCCTCTGCCTGGAATGCTCTTCTCTAAAATACCCACAAGACTTGCTTTTCCGTCAGACTTTTACCCAATGTCAGCTTCTAAACTAGGAACACAAACATTGGTACAGTTGTGCATGCTGTGCCCTGCCTAAGCACAGAGGGCACCTGTCCCCTTGTGGCCTAGAAGCAGCTAGTGACTGAGATAGGACCAGCAGCTATGCGTGCTTATGGAGGGAACATCCCTTTTTACTCCCATGGGCTGGTTTTCACCTCAGTTTTACACTCCTTTCTCACAGAGTTACCATGGGGATTAAGCAATTGTATCGGTGATAATAACCTTAAGAAATAACGTTTATTGAGCAATTACTTCAGGCCAAGTACTGTAGTAAACCCTTTTCAGTTTAGTGGTCTTATCCTCACAAGAACACTGTTAAAGATAGCTGCTATTATTATAACTAAGCATAGCCCATTGTAAAAACATTCATCTGCATTCCAGTTACCAGCACCATCATCATCTTACAGTCTTCTGTGATTCTTTAGCTTGTACCTGTGTTAAGATTTCCCTTAGAATGTCTCTCATGAATTCTGAGGAGACAGTTGGGATAAGACATCACTCATTTTCATTCCAGTTTGCACAACTCCAGCCAGCTATTTTGAAGGTTAAAGGCAAAGTAAGAATACAGAAAAGGGGCTTCCTTTTTATGTACCTCAAAAATAGAACATGAGAAACAAATATAATAGTACTTCTGTCATATGTTTCATCTGTCTACATAAGCACTTTTTGTTTTGTCAAATTGTGGTTCAGCTGTCTGCCTTCGTAATATCACCTAACTCTGTTTTAGGGGTCCTGGAAGCTCTGCCTCATGTCCTGGCATGGTCTGACGGGTCTGCTCACAAGAGCGAGGATAGCTTCTCTGGCAGACCTGTGGCCATGAGCATATCCCTGGCAGTATCGACAGTTATCTGCTTATCATATTTGGTTTGGTCCTTCCTGCCGGTGCTTCTAGCCTGTCCTTTATTGTTACTTTAGGAAGAACTAGCTTCTGATCTGTAGCTTATAACAGACCTTCAGGCAAAATGAGAGGATGGCAGAGAATCAGCTTGTTGGTGAAAAAACAAAATGACTACTTTGTTCCAGTGACGAACACGAGTGGAGGAGGATAGAATACTTTCATGGTTAAACCATATGTACACATGACTGTTTTATACAGATCAGGCCAAATTAGTACCCTGAAGGTAAGAACATATTTTGGCCACGGAGAGCCTTAACAAATCTCCCAGGGCCTTCCAATCCATCTTGTTAAGTAGGCATAATGTTAAAAAGAGTTATTGCAAGAGATTGGCCACTTGATTATGATAGGAGCACAGAGTCCTGCGGATAAAAAATACTTGTAGCCTGGCTCCTTTGTTAACCAGAATGGCTATAAAAGAGTTTCAAACAGACATAGTAGAAGGTAACCTGGAAGCTCTAGTTCTTTTAGAAGCAAGGAACTTACATTGTTTGCTTATAAAATAAGTACAAAGCATGACAAGTGTCATCACCAAGACCCGAAGTGATTCAACTCTCAAGTGAGGGGTGTTTTTTTTGAGAAGGTGAGGAACCTGTGTTCTCTGGGCAGGTCACACAATACGTGGAGAACTACTCTTTACCACCTCTTAGTAAGACCCAACTGAAGACACCAAACACCAGTTTTAAGCTACTAGTTCTCTCTTCTTCCTTATCCATAAACTTCCTATGTTCATTAATTATAATATACCTTTATACATAACACTTAAACATATATATCAAAGAGTTAGATGACATTTAAAGCTTTCAGCTTTAATTTTAAAGTAAAATTAATATTACTACCATGTTCTGAATTATGACATAAACACATTGATTTTATCATCTTAACTGAAGTGAAGTTAACCTTCAGTTACAAAAGCAAAAACCTTAATGTGTTAATGATTTTTAAAACATCAAATTAAAAGAAACTCGCCTATAAATATAAGTAGATATTTAAATGGAAAAAACTTACAGCTCTTTTTAATGGGAGTAATGACTCATCATTGTAGCCCAGAACAAAACGTAGGGGAAAAATGATTTGAGAACCGTTAGAAAACTAGGTGTGAAATGTATTTGTAAATTGGTGTGCCGAAGAGCAAAGATGGATTGATTAGAAATAACTCACTTCGTGGGACAAGGTATGGAAATAGTACCATGAAAGTGAAAAGTATGGTAACATAGATACTTGCTTGCCTATATGCATTGATGACCACTGTGAGCCCTTCAAGACAGGGGCACTGTCCATCTCCAGGGCTGGTCCACCTCCAAACCCAGGGAGGGCTGTGGAGCTGAGGTCAGGCAGGGGTTGAAGCAGGAGTGAGCGCCTTCAGGGAATGAAGTCAAACCTGGGGCATTGCAGGTATTTCTTGCCATGGATCAGGCCAAGACATCATCCTTTCTCATCTCTTTCTCCTTCCCTTTCCTAGCTCCCTCCCACACTTACAGGTTTCTCATGAAGAACATTCCCTTAATGTCCTAATAATCCTATAATCTTGAGTCTCTCACAGGCTCTGTTCTAGGAAGCCCATATCTGGAGCACAACGCCACTCTTACTATGGAGAGTTTTTAACACTTTTCACTCCTCTGCTGGCCAAGAGGCTAAGCCCTCTGTTTTCCCCTTCCCTTCCCCCTACATCCATCAGTCTTTCATGAATCCTATTAGTAGGAATCAGAGAAGCTTATCTTTGAGTCTAAGATCTTAGGAACGATTGTGGTCACAGAGCCCGACCTTGTTCCCTAAAGTGAACATGCTTTTCCTCTTTCCTGAGGACAAACGCCCCACCCCCCACCCCCCTACCCCCCACGCCCCACCCCAGCCCGCCAGTAGGAGGCCAGCCAATGCTGAATTTGCTCCAAGGGGAGTTTACCACAAGATGAAAACCATCCCCACTTCAACTTGAAAAGAGGTTGTTATACAAAGTTAACAAGACAGGAGATATCCTTGGAACAGAAGTTAAAGCCCTCTCCCCCATAGCTGCAAAGTCTAGTCTGAGTTTTCATTGGCTCAGACCCCAGGAGCCACGCCACTCAAAGTTCTGGCTTTGTCTACTTTGAAGAGTTCATCAGCTATCTCTGCATCTTCTCTCTTCTTCCCAGGGAAGAGTTTTCAGGATTCCTAGGCAGGGAGGCTCAGCAAAGCCAGGCACACTCATTCAAGATGCTGTTCTCCATTTCTGGCTGTGATTATGGAGCACACAGAGGCCAATTCAAGCCCTGATCTCTGTACCCTGGCTGCAGCTGAGTTCCTCCGGCGAGTAGGGATGGAGAGGCTGACAGATGGGCAGGGAACCTGTGAGGGCCTTGTGACAGCCCCCTGTAACCACAGAACAGCTGCCAAGACCACACACACGGATTCAGGAGATAATTAGGAGGCCACCAGTCTGCAGCCTCTACTTAAATGAGGCCACCCAGACTGTGTCTGGAGACAGATGGACAGAAGTTAATACAAACGTGTCATCCCTACTCTCAAAGGGCTATGAACCAGCTCATCTCAGCAGCTCTGGATCCAGGGCCAAGAGGGGGACAAGGGGGCAGTAATAGACTTTAGCTGGTCTTGCTCTGCAGCCAGTCAAGCCTATGTCAACCCAAACCTGAGGCTGAAGAGTGGGGACAAGGGATACAAAAGTGCTGGAAGAACAACCAAAAATTGATGACTAACTTTCTCAGTTCTGAAAAGGCATCCTAGGCTGTCAAACCACCACTGACCCACACATACCAACACCACCCCGGCACCCTTCCCAATACATTCTATGTTAGCTTCCATCTACAATCATTTTCTATATCAGAGGAGTTATCACATTTTAATTTGCATAAAAATCAGCTATAGGAGTTTGTGAGTAATGCAGATTCTCAGGTTCTTATCCTGGGTCAGAGTGGGGAGAGCTTGTTCTTACTTATATAGCTCAAGCCAAGAATCTTCAGTGGCTGGGAGAAGAAAATCGTCAACATTTGGACCTAGAATGGCTGGAAGCAAATAGGTTCCTCCATTGTAGTTGCTTATCCAATAGGAACACCAAATCTTGAATCATTACAATCAGAGCACTGAGCCTCCTCTGTAATTCACTCAGGCTAGAAAGAAAAGTGGATGAGGAACTCGGAGTCTAGGAGAGACCACAAAGGGAGACAGCAGAGTATTAAGAGGCTACCATATTCTCTGTAGTTTTGGGCAAAGCCTCACAAAAGGTGTGCTATCCTTCTCCACATCAGCATGGCAGGAGACAGTATTAATAAATACAAAAGACCCCAGAATGTGTGTCCACATGGATGGAGTTCTCTGACTCTATCACATTATCATTGTTCTGCCTTGCTGGACATAAAATCTTAGCTGCTTAAAAACTATTTTGGAAGCAAATGCGATACTGGCTTTTACACCTAAGTTTGTACCGGGTTTGAGTCCTCTCTTCAGGAATTACTGACTCTCCCACTAGGTTTCTGGGATTGGACACGTGAATTTCAACCCCATTGGTCCCTATCATACCTCATGCAGATGAATGATTTGTCAGAGAAGATCTTCTTTAGCTTCCTCATTTTTCAGGTGTGGAAGCCTCTCCAGGAACAAATGTTTCCATGAGAACAAAAGGCTTATTCCTTGTAAAGACTTCAGGAGTGGCTCTTCAAAAAACCTAGCCATCTCTCCTGAACAAGATGGGTTTTAACTGGTTCTGTTACCTTGCTTCTTTCTACATTAAATATTTACAATATCTCACTGTCTTTAAAATGGTTTGTTGTTCATTAAGAATAACTTACTTGGCTCAGTTCAAACAAAAATCCTTATACTCAGAAACAGTAGCATTTGATCCACTTGACAATATTCTCAGTGGTTTTGTGGAGGTGTGTAAACTTGGATTTGGAAACACGGAGAGAGCTAAATTGCTCCACAAATGAACCAAGAAGAGATGATAAGAAGCCTGGAAGGCAGGTGGCTGCAAGTCCCAGAAGAGAGAATTAAGAGATACCCTGGAATTTTTGAGTGAAATGCTATCTGTCGTGCAACATAAACTCTACTCCTTTTGCCTCTCTCACAAAATCTTCAGTTAAATCTACATTTGTGGATGAGATTTGGTATTGGGAATGATGCAAACAAAGAAACAAATACTGTTGCAAGATTGGCCTAGGGTGAGACTAAAGGCTGGGTACCCATGGCAAATGGACATGCGAGCAGCAGCACATAAGTTACACTGAGAATCGGAGTGCAAGCCTCGTGGAGTCTTTCTTGAATTATCAGATATACCTGAGATAAGTATAGTACCTAGAAGACTAGAAGGGCTTTGGCCCTGGGCATCACTCCTAAAAGAGAAGGACTAAAGAGTATCACGGAGGGCCAGGGTCACAGTGAAAAGGGACAGAGCTATAAGAAACAAATGCTTATGTGTAGTGACCTTCTTATGGTTGGTAATGGCAAACTCTTCCTCGGAATGGAGATCCTTGAAAGCAGTGGTTAAAGAGTGTGGTTCTGGACTCAGACACAGCTGGGATCAAACCTTTGGCTGGCTCTAGCTTTGTCTCTTTCAGAAAAGGCACCTAACTTAACCTCGTTTTTCTTATGGAGGTTCTGCTATCCTAACTCTGTTGCTTTTGAGGAAGTCCAATAACCTCTTCAGGCTCTTTGCTCTAGGACAGCAGTTTTACTAGAAGTATACAGGAAAGCATGAAGTATAGACTATTGCATTGTAAAGCATTTTGATGGTACCTGTCCAACCCAAGAATTTGGAATCCCTCCCCACTGCACCTGGAGAGACCTTCTCAAATCCCTTTAGAACAAACAAACAAACTTGCGTATTGGATGCATGTACTAAGTCACTTCAGCCGTGTCCAACTCTGTGCGACCCTATGGACCATAGCCTACCAGGCTCCTCTGTCCATAGGATTTTTCCAGGCAAGAATACTGGAGTGGGTTGCCATGCCCTCCTCCAGGGGATCTTCCCGACTGAGGGATCAAACCCATGTCTCATGTCTCCTGCACTGGCAGGCAGATTCTCTGCCACTAGCACCACCTGGGAAGCCCAAGGATGAGCTGGTTTAAAAATAAAGATGGTTAAAGGGATGGAGAATCCATGAAGCTGTGGGGGAGGAAGTCTATTGTGGCAGTTCTAGGCTCAGTGGCAGATGACAGGAGATGACGAGAGAACTCCACCAAGTATGTGATGAAAACTGCTCACAAAACTGAGGGCAGCTCCTTGATTGAGACTGTTAGTCCCTCAACTTCCTCATGAGCGCGCTATGACATGAGAAATGGTGCGATGGAGGGTATATCATTCCATGGGGCCATCACATCTGTCTTTTCTGTACTCTGAGCTTGCATCTTAACAGTCAGTTCTTATTTGTTACTACAAGTCATTTCCTTCAATATCATTTCCGTCTCTGTGCACATGACGTCTCTGTTCTATGGCTCTACCTGTGCAAAAATTTTCCAACCCTTCCTCAACCGTGACACGTTCAGAAAGTAATGGAGAGATGTGTGACAAACTAAAAAGAATTTCTTGGTAGCTTTAAATATCACCCCCTCTTTTTTTTGAACCTTGGGTTTTTTCATTTTAAAGAGCTGAAATCATAAAGAATTCAGGAAAATATCATCTAATAAGTTGTTTAATCATTTAAATATTATGTAAGAATGCTTCCCCCAAATCTTCAACTTCTTCCAGATTATTCTTAGACAATTTAGCAACTGAATGACAAAAAATATACCTTCACATATTAAAATTTTATAGCATACCCTCAAGTAGCATTGACATTCTAAGCTTAGAAGTGTGATTAATCTCTTCCTCATATCTATTGATTTAAAGGTGTAATGCTTTTTATAATTGTCATTTCAAAATGCCAGATGAGAGAAACTTTAACTTAGGTATGTGACAAAAAATTCACTTGTATCTTCCCTTACTTTTTTTAGTGGCCCTTTTTTATTCTTTTTAAAAACTGAGATATAACTGACATTGTGCATCATGTTAGTTTCATGTGCACAACATAACAATTTAATATTTGTATATATTGCAAAATAACCACCACAGTAATTCTAGTTAGTATCCATCACCATATGTAGCTACCAATTTTTGTGCCCCCTTCCACAGCACATATACATAATTACAAATTCTTTTTCTTGTGATGACACCTTCTAAAATCTATTCTTTTAGCAGCTTTCAAATATACAATATTATTTACTAGAGTCATGATGCTGTACAGGACATCCCCATTACACATTTATAACTGGAAGTCTTGCTTTTTATGTTATCTATAGAAGAGCACCACCGAATGGGGTTCCATCATCTGTTTAATCACAGCTCCCTCCTCTATGATTCTGAACCAATTTAGAGGTTGGACTTGAATCACAGTATCCACTTTATTATTAGCCAGTTTATAGGATATGAGTCAGACCTGAGGCAAAACTCAGCTCTCAGTGAGCTCTTTCCAACTCAACTCAAATCTAAACCTTGCCACCACACAGTGGGGGAGTTCTGACTACAGAGGTGACTCCGCCAGTCACATGGTCGAAGGATCTGAGTGTATCTTGAGCCCCATCAAGTCAAATGGACAAGAGGCTCCACCTTCTAAGTACACCTAGAAGGACAGGGAGAGGGAAGAAAATAGCCTGCCTCCATGCTGGTCAGAGAGAGGGACGCTTCTTTTCATCTCATCCATGAAATAAGTTACTTCTGTTATGCAGAGGGGGTAAGAGAAAAGCTTTCCCCCAGCTCTTCCTGAGCAGTAGAAATGTTGACAAATCCTGTTCCATGGACCAAGTCAGGAAGATATGTAGTAGGAATTGAAAGGTATCTCCTATTCTTCAAGCACACCATCCATGAGAAACCGTAGCACATGAAGCCATAAAATTCATCCCCAGCTCAATACCATCCGATCAGATAATTAAGTATTATCTGAGAGCCTGAACAGTGGAAATTATTTTTCTAACCAGCTCCAAACATTCAGATGAAAAGAGTGCATGCTGCTGTTCATTACAAGTTTCATAATTATCTCAGAATCCTTGAGCACACAGGTATATTCTATTTTTTCTTTTCATTTCAAATTGAAGAAAAGAAACCTTGTTATGTTTTTATGGCTTTATTGAGGTATAGTTGATACAATGAAGGACATATATTTAAAATGTACCATTTGATGACATTCATAAAACACTTATCACAATCAAGATAATTGTCCCAAAAGTTCCCTTGAACCTGGTAACTTGTACTTCTTTCCCCAGCAAGAAGTCATTTGCAGTATAGATTAGTTTATATTTCATAAAAATGGTATCATTCAGTTTGTATTTTTGGTTTGGTTTCTTTCATTCAGCATACATCCTTTTTTTTTTTTAACTCATCCATGTAATTGTGTATGTCAATTGTTCATCTTTTTTTATTGCTGAGTAGCTTTCCATTGTATTATGAACCACAGTTTGCTTATTCATTCACTTGTTGCTGGACATTTGGACTGTTTCCAGTTCGTGGCTCTTACAATAAAGCCACTGTGAACCTTCATCTTCAGGTTCCTCTGTGGACATATGCTTTTGTTTATTTTGGGTAAATATCCAGGATTGGTTGGGTTGTATGGTAAGCATATGTTTAATATTTGAAGAAACTATGAAACTCTTTTCCAGATTGGATGCAATAAAGACATATTCTGTTTTTTCATTTCATTTTGAACAAATGGAAAGAAAGCTTTTCCATTTTACATTTAACCATCAAACCGTCTCTGCATTTTTTTTCTCTTATGTTCTTGAGGAAATGTCCTAAGTCGTCTTATTTTGCAGAATTTTTTTTTAAGTAATTATGTTCTGGCCCTTCCACTGGCTTGCTTCTCATTTGTAAAATGGGGTAAGTCACCAACCTGGAGAATCTTAGGTTCAGAGATGTTGCATTTACCCTAGAGACTTGCTGTGAAGATTAATGGAGATTCCAGGAAGTTTTCAAACAAAATACCTCAATTGTGGTGGACCTAAACACACTGCCTACATTTGTGAACAGGTGCAGAACAGTGTTGATTGAAAGCCAGCAACCAGACTTTGGAGTGGAAAAAATTAAAACAAAGTAAAACTCTATGCCTTTCAGTTTCATTAAGATCTTCTCACCCCACCCACATTTATTTCAAGTACTTGAGATGTCAGAGATTGATTTTGCTTCTCAGAGCCCTTTCTGACATGTAGGAAGAACAGGGAGAGAGGGTTTTTTTTTTTAGCTTAAAAATATTCTTATGAAATGGGAAAAGAGCTATAAGAGTTATCAGATGAAGTGGGGAGCCATGGGGAGCAGGAGCTGGCAGGTTGCTGTGAGGAGTAAACATCACAAAACCTTGGTTTCCCAGCTTGTGCTGTTTGAAAGCAGTCTGGGGGTCTCCTAAGAAGTTTAGTTTATTCTGTGATTTCTGAGAAAATTTAGAACACAAATTCACCAAGAAGATGAATGTCTGAATTACAAGCTTCAAACAAACACAGTCCCTTTGTCCCAGTGTTTTTCCCGCTGGGAAGAAAAACTCATTTACCAAACTCTGTGAAGTGTGAAGGCGAGCTTAGGGCCTCGCTCCCCCACTCGCCCTCCAATGGGGAGGCCTGTGGGGTGAAGCAGCTGAAATGAAGTCCGCTGCCTGAGGTGTGAAGGAAGGTTGCCTAAAGCCTGAAAGGATCAGTCAGCAACTAGGACCCAGGCCTGGAAGCCAGAGGAGAAAGGATTTTGGACAGTGGACCCAGAAGAGAAAAGAGAAGGATTTTGTGTTTACTCCAGCTGTCACTCACAATCAGTGACTCAGAGATGAACCAAACAGGCACGAGGAGCCAGAGCTGCACTAGAGGAGCCCTGGAGAGGTGGCCCCTCCACCCCTCCTTGTGGAACGCAGGTCCCCAGCAGTCCTGCCCCTAAGCAGCTTCACACAGTCTTGAACTGATCTGGGAGTCTGGCTTCAATAGACGGCATGTGTTTGCCAAATTCATTCCAGTTCCTCCCAATTATTTTGAAAATTTTGCCTGTTGTGGGCAGAAATCCCCAAAGGGTAAAGACAATAGAGGCCCATTTGTTTATCTTAAGATGTCTGTTGTTTCTCACCTGCAACAACAACACAATAATAAAACCCTGTCTTCCTCATTTTCAACCTGATCCTCATAGTAATTCTCGTTTTGCAATTCCTATTGTCACTGCGCATGCATCCTTTCATGTTGTATTTTCCACTGACAGTGATGTTAGAGGTGGCAAGTAGGCAAGGATGTCACAGAACATAAGGAAATGTGTCTCAGAGCAATGACAGTTTCCTATTACCTAACATAGTACAAGATGCATGGCCTAAAATTGGGAATTTGGTCATTTCTAGTAGACCCATATTTGAACATAGACACACTGCAGAAATAAACATTCTGTGTGCCTGTCTACCTGCCCATCTACCTATCTAAATTATGCCAGGTTTCTCTGTCCATGGAATTCTCCAGGCAAGAATACTGGAGTGAGTAGCCATTCCCTTCTCCAGGGGAGCTTCCTAACCCAGGACCGAACTAAGGTCTCCCACATTGCAGGCAGATTCTTTACCATCTGGGCCACCAGGAAAGCCCAAGATTACATGCAGATGTAAATATTGCAGTGGGTAGAATTTGAAAATGGGCCCAAGCTTCCTGCTCCCTAGTGTGCATAACCTTTATAATCCCCAGGACTGTGAATAGGGTGGATTTCAGTCCACAGCTTGGTCATGTTTATGTGTCTTTAAGAAGGAAGATTTTCCAGGTGGGCCTGACCTAATCACATGAGCCCTTCAAGTCTGAATCTAGAGGTAGGAGTTTGAGAAGTCAGAAAGAACCAAAGCATGATGGGGATTCAATTCAAGGGAGATTCCTGTTGAAGACACAGAGGGCCATGTGACAAGAAATGTGGGGTGGCCCCTGGAGCTGAGAGTAGCCCCTGACTCCAGCCAGGAAGGAATATACATGCTTGATTTTATAACATTCTGGGGCCTCCCTGATAGCTCAGTTGGTAAAGAATCCGCCTGCAATACAGGAGACCCAAGTTTGATTCCTAGGTTGGGAAGATCCACTGGAGAAGGAATAGGTTACCCACTCCAGTATTCTTGGGCTTCCCTTGTGACTCAGCTGGTAAAGAATCCACTCACAATGCAGGAGACCTGGATTCAGTCCCTGGGTTGGGAAGATCCCCTGGAGAAGGGAAAGGCTCCCCCTCTAGTATTCTGGCCTGGAGAATTCCATGGACTCCATAGTCCATGGGGTTGAAAAGAGTTGGACACGACTGAGCAACTCTCACTTTCACTTTCTCTCATACAAGCATTTCAAGCTATAAATTCCCATCTAAGGACCTCTTCAGCTGATATATTGCAGGGTTTTGTTTTTTTTTTTGAAGTATAGTCTATTTGCAATATTGTATTAATTTCATGGGTACAGTAAAGTGATTCAGTTATACAGACATTTATGTATATATGTATTTTCTTTTTTATAGTCTTTTCCATGATAGTTTGTTACCAGATATTGAATATAGTTCCCTGTGCTATACAGTAAATTCTTGCTGTTTATCTGATATAGTTGTTAAAATTGTCATTAGTTCAACTCTTTCACAATTTCCTTTTAGATTATTTCTTTGATCTGTGGATCTTATGGGCTTCCCAGGTGGTGCTAGTGGTAAAGAACCTGCCTGCCAATGCAGAAGACCTAAGAGATACGGGTTTGATCCCTGGATTGGAAAGATCCCCTGGAGGAAGGCATGGCAACCCACTCCAGTATTCTTGCCTGGGAAATCCCCCGGGACAGAGGAACCTGGGGGGCTACAATCCATGGGGTCACACAGAGTCAAGCACGGCTGAAGTGACTTAGCACGCATGCACATGGATCGTATGAAAATATGCTGTTTAATTTCCAAAAACTTGGATATTTTTCACTTATCTTTTTTTTAACCAATTTTTAGTTTAAGTCCATTGTGTTCAGAGAACATAGTCTATGTGATTTCAATCACTTTAAATTTATGGAGACTTTTCTTGGGCCCAGGCAGTGGTGTATCTTAGTGAATGGTCCCTGTGCCCTTTGAAGGGTGGTGTGTTCTTTAGTTGTTAGGTGAAGTTTTCTCTAAATACCAAGTTTGCTAAATTATTTGAGAGTATTGCATGTTCTCTATACATTACTTTTTACTTTAATTGTTCTAACAATAACTAGACAGGAGTCATAAATCTACAACTATCATTACGGACTCATTTATTTCTTTTTTTAGTCCTGTCAGTTTTTGTTTCATGTATTTCAAATTGCTTTTAATAGATGCATAATGATTTAGGATTGTTATGCCCTTTATAAACTGAAATATCACTCTTGTTTTGAAATCTACTTTAATATGAATATCGAGACTTGGCCTTTCTTATGGCTGCTGTTTGCATATCTGTAGCTACTTAACAGTATTGTTGTTGTTGTTCAGTCTCTCAGTTGTGTCCAACCCTTTGCAACCCCATGGGCTGTAGCCCATCAGACCCTCTGTCCATGAGATTTCCTAGGCAAGAACACTGGAGTGGGTTGCCATGCCCTCCTCCAGGGGCTTCCCTACCGAGGGATTGAACCCACGTCTCCTGCATTGCAGGTGGGTTTTTTTTTTTACCACCGAGCCTCTGGAAATCCCATTCACAGTATATCTTGCTTTAATATTATAATTGTTCACATCCAATCTAAGAATTTTACAACAAAATGTTTTCATTGACCTCCCCCTTCCAGTCACCCATTTTATTTCTACATAAGCTGTGTACCCTGCAGGACATTATTATGATTCTTTTCTTTTTTGTTATTATGATTGAGAAAAAAATTCTATCTACCCACATATTTACCATTTCTAGTAGTCTTTGTTCCTTTGTGTAAATTGAGGCTTCTCTTTGGTATTATTTAATTTTTTCCCTGCTGTCTGAAGGTCTTCCTTTAGTGCAAGTCTGCTGGCAATAAATTCCCCTGGCTTTTTTTTTTTTTTTTTTGCAAAACACCAAATCTATATTTACATCCACAAAGCTTGCTGTGACGATAAATACAAATCTTAAAAGGGGATATACACAATGATAGAGGGCTGAAATTTAAATCTGTATTAAAAAAAAAATCACCAAATCTATTTGAAAACAAGTCAATTCATGTTATGCTGAAATCTGGGGGGCTCTCAGATTTCCCCTGGCTTTTGTTGATCTGAAAGGTTTGTACTTCATTTTTAAAAGATCCTTATGCTAGATATATAGTTTCAAGTTGAGCATTTTATTCTTTCAGCAGTTTAAAGATGCTATTGCATTGTCTTTGTGTTTAATAAGAAATAAGTAGAGATTCTTATCATTATTCCATACGTATAATGTGTGCTTTCCCTCTGCTTCTTTCAAAATTTAGTCTTTTTCTTGGTTTTTATCAATTTGAATGTGATGTGTCTGGGTGTGATTTTCTTTGTGTGTAACCTTCTCAGATTTGTTAAGCTTCTTGAATCTCTGAAATGATTCTTTTAATCAAAATTAGAAAATTTTCAAGCATTTTTTTCTGCCCAATCTCCTTGCTATCTTTCTAAGATTCCAATTAGTTATATATCACACCACTGGATGTTGTCTCTTAAGTTGCTAAAGATTATTTCTTTTTAAAATATCTTTTCTTTCTGTTCAATTTGCATAGTGTCTATCGATCTATTTTCAAGTTCACTGATCATTTCTCTTCCATTGTCCACTCTGTGATAAGCTCACCTAGTGAATTTTTAATTTTAAATATTTTATTTTCAGTTCTTGAATTTCTATTTAGTTCTTTTTCAAAGAAGTTTCCATTTCTTCACTGAGTCTCCCATCTGTTCACTCATTCTCTTTTTCTTTATATCCCTGAGATTTTTTTATGTAAACTTTTAAAATCCTTGTCAGTTAATTCCAGGATATATATTTGCTATGGGTGTGGTTATTGCTTACATTTTCATGGCTTTTTGTGTGTCTCAAAATGTTCTATTGTGTTCTGTATATTGTGGCTATTATGTAGTTGAGATTTGCATTATCTTTGACTTTTTAGCCCTCTGAGACTTTTGTATAACTATGGGAGCATGGGAAAAGAATAATAGCATCAGCTGGATCCAGAGAAATATGAAGTAAAACTGCAGTAAGATATCGATCCGTTTGTTCCTTTGGACCGCTAAGCAGTATTCCATAGTTGGGCACTGCCACAGTTTATCCAACTGTTTGCCATTTAAGATGCTTTGTTTCCAAATGCTCAGGATGAGCAAGCACCAGAATAGCAAAAATGAAAGAGACTGATTATAAGCAAGAGGTGTTAAGAATGTGAGACAATCAGAACTCTTCTTTCTTGCTACAGTGTGATTGGTGCAATCATATTGGGTAACTAACTAATTGGCATTATCTAGTCAAGCTAACTGGCTGCCTACCCAGTGACTCAGCAAGTTCACTGCTAGTGTATATCTAAGGAAAAGAAGTACATACATCTACCAAAGACAATAAATGGGTAATGAAGTTGTGGTCTATTTATACAATGAAATAATATTGAGTAATGAGAACAAACGAACCATTGCTACATGAAACAACACTGATGAATCTCAGAGAAATAATACTGAGTGAAAGAAGCCAGACATAAAAGGATATATACTGAATTTTAGCATTTTAATGAAATTCATTTGGTCATAAAGATTGGATAATAGTTACTTCTGGGATCATGGGTAGATGTGGGACCATATAGGAATATGAAGAGGTCTTCTGTGTTGTTGGAGATGATATAGAGCTTGATCTGGGAAGTGCCACATGGAGAGAGAGAGAGAGAGAGATATATATATACACACACACATACATACACACACATACACTGATACTGGGGCTTCCTGGTGGCTCATATGATAAAGAATCTGATTGCAATGCAGGAAACTAGGGTTTGATCCCTCGGTCAGGAAGATCACTGATATATATATATATATATATATATATATATATATATATATATATATACACACACACACGGATATATATTAATATATATACATACACATATATATATACACATACATGCACACATTCATCCATCTGCATACTTGAGATGTATATTAAGCCTCAAAGAAATTTCTAAGTTAAGTATTATGCAACAATCTTTGAGAAATAAAATCTAGCTCTAATCTTTGGGTATATGAATTATACTATTTTAATTTTCCTTTGAATGTGAAATTAAAATGTTTTAAAATTCCTTTTAACATTTGTTAATTAAAGGATGAATCTTTTCTTAAAAACAAAGCAAAAGCCAATTCCTTCAAACAAAGCAGCCACAGATACTTTCATGTCTCTCTCAAAGTTTTATACTTAAAGTTCTTAAAGACTGTAAGAACTCAATTCAATTTCATACTTGAAACTCTTTCCCCTGCCAGATGCAGGATCTGCCTGTTGGGCCCTGATAATTTAAAGGTGCTAAATTCAGATACATTCAAGCCCTGTGCTTCTCTAGAGATCACCCTTCTTTCTATAGATGGGGCAATTAAAACTGAGCTTCAGTTCTAGCTGCCACTAGTCCCCAGATATCAAAGTGAAGAATGTGAGGGGTTTGGAAACGAGATATTAAATGGGGTCAGGGGAAGTGTGTCTTTCACCAGGAATCGTACAAGGTTTCATTTTTGCCAGATGAAAGACTAATTTTTGAGGTTTGCTGGAATCAGTGATATTTGATGGTATTTTACCTTTTTGTAGTGTGCTATAGAGGATGATTCCAAATATTTCCCAGTATAATTTTAAATAATTTTAAATTTGTACTGATTCTTGAAAAGTTTTGACTATTTCTGTTGAATTGGAAAAAAGGTCAAAGTTGTTTCCATATCAGTTATGCCTAAAATAGCTCTGTATTCAAAAGCCAGAATTAATTTCCCAGTAAAAAGGGACAGTGAACTTTGCCATAGTGGAAACTTATCTCCTGGTCTTTGGAGCATGCCCATTCTGAGACCTGGAGAAGGCAATGGCGACCCACTCCAGTGTTCTTGCCTGGAGAATCCCAGGGACGGGGGAGCCTGGTGGGCTGCCGTCTATGGGGTCACACAGAGTCGGACAGGACTGAAGCGACTTAGCAGCAGCAGCAGCAGCCTTCTGAGAGCACGCCCCTGTTTCTGGGAACTCCTCCGTCAACTGCCATGCTGTTCCCGTCCGAGATCCCACATAGCCCCACTCCCCAGTCACGTTTGCAGATCCAGCTCTAGTATCTGATCATCTCTCTATTTATTTATGGTTAAGTTTGCATTCGGAACTGAGAAAGTTAATCAGTTTCTTCCCAGTGGTAGAATTAATAAGCAACATTGCCCTATTTCCCACCAAAGCCAACACAAAAATGAGCGTATGTCTGGGATCCCAGCACAGCCCTTCCTGGTCAGGCCCAAAGGGCTTCCGGACCATTTGCCATAGGCTAAGACTCTCCTAATCTGGGAACATATGAGATGATAAATTCTCAGCAGGAGAGCAGGATACAGCAATGCATAGGTTGGTCCGTTTCCTTGAGATTCATTTTTTTTTTTCAATTTCAATAGTATGATTGATTTGAAGCTATGCACAGCTGTGATTTCTGCTTTTTTAAAAATTTGTTTTTAATTGGAGGATAGTTGCTTTACAACATTGTATTGGATGCTGCCATACACCAACATGAAACAGCCGTAGGCATACATGTCCCCTTCCTCTTAAACCTCCCTCCTACCTCCCACCCCGAGATTAGTTTTGTGTTAGGACAAAGGCAGAGAACTAATGAATACACGCCATGTTCTTGCACCATCATATAGAATTTTTGCTGGCTTACTGCTTTGAAATACCCCTTTAGAGAGTATGTGCTGTGCTTAGTCACTCAGTCATGTCTGACTCTTTGCGACCCCATGGACTGTAGCCCACCAGGCTCCTCAGTCCGTGGGGATTCTCGATGCAAGAGTACTGGAGTGGGTTGCCATTCCCTTCTCCAGGGGATCTTCCCAACCCAGGGATCGAACCCAGGTTTCCCACATTGCAGGTGGATTCTTTACCATCTGAGCCACTAGGAAAGCCCCTTTTAGGGAGTATACAAAGCCTCAAATATAAAGAGAACCTGGAATAAGATATGGTCACCATCAGTCATCTTGGACACAAAAGAGGGACGCAGATTATCTTGGGGGAGAAGCACTGACTAGTTCATGTATGTGATGCTTCATGGTAAAGGAACTTCTTTTTTGTCTCCTCCTAAGATGGGGAGTAGAGTGATCCCTAGATACGATAGCTCTTTGAAACAATTAAAGGATGGATGAATGTGTCACCAGCAGAGTGGAGAAAAAAATGGAGGGTATCTTCAAATTTTTACCCAATGTATCTAGAGTAGGAAAAGTGTTGAATTTTGTCCAAAAAACATCTTCTGATTGAGGTCTCTAAAGTTCTAAATCTTCTCCTTATGACCTTTTTAAAGGTACCTGTTAGTTCATTTGATACCTAGCTAAGAAAAATGATTCTTCTCTGATCTTTAGACAGAATTTCTCCTAAAATATTCTGTTGTCATCTGTAAGAAGTCTGTGAATGACTAAAGGATTCTTATAGGTAAGCAATATGAAAGAGAGAAAGCAAGTTGAGGCATGCATGAATACATGTTCCTTGCTGAACTCCCAATATCTGGTTGAGTGCCTGGTATGTAGTAGGTGCTTAATAAATATTTGCTGAATGGATGAGTGAATAAGTTTGACGCTGAAAAATGGACTGGCAGTCTAATTACTAGTTTTTCTTTCTTACTTTGTTTGCATTTGGTAATCTGACAAAAAATATTTACATGTGTGGTGGTTTGAAAAGTTTTTTCTAAGTATCATAAGAAAAAGTCCACTTTGCTTATTAAATGGAAAAGGTCTGAGAAGTAGCCTTTAGGACCTTACATTAAAATTTTTGCACCCCCTAATGGTTATCCATGGGATTACACTTCAGAATTAGAAAGTAACCTAGTTGGAGTAGGACCGTATCATATCTATTTCCATTCGAGTGAGAGTTAAAGAATAAAAAGGCTATCAGTTAAGAAGAACAAAGACAACAGGAGTTAGGTCAAATAAAACCAGAGATTACACAAATTGCTATGAAGTTTAAAAGGCTGAAAATAAAATGGTTACCTGGTAACTGCCTTAGCTAACCAGGTAAATCTTAAACCTGGTGCTACCATTGATGACGGTCGCAAGAAATAAGTGATGGACTGCCAGTACAGAACCCAGGGACAATGCGAGAATTAGGGACACCAGTTACCTCTAAGCGAGAAGGGGAGGGTCTGTAGGGTAAAGCTGACAAGGATTTGCTGCTAGTTTGAATGTGAAGCTGATAGAACCCACTACCGCAGATCAGCCCCCCTACCCCAGGAAGCCCAGGGACCTGCTAGCAGAAGGAGGGAGATTAACCTTCTGGAGGGCTGCACAGCTGAGGATGGGGGGAGATGTTGTACAGAGGAGTCAAGCTTGCACTCTGGGTGATGACACTTCTTGGACTGAGTTCCCATCTGGTATGGGAGCTCTGGTGTCAAACCTGTACATCTTGGGAAGAGACTGGAAGGCTCTTCTCTGGGGGCTCTGAGCTTTAAATCTGTGTTAAGTGTATTACCTGGATTCAAACAAAATTAAACTGTAAGAAAGAGAGTGGAGGAGCTGATATGTGAGTCACCAGGAAGTTGTGCTTTATAGCAAACCTCTGGGATAATGTATGTCATGTGGCTGAGAAGGCTGTGAGATGAGCATGGGAGGACAGTCAGCTTCGCCTGGAGACACTTCTCTGA
Organism: Giraffa tippelskirchi; assembly: GCF_054371585.1. NCBI lineage: Eukaryota > Metazoa > Chordata > Mammalia > Artiodactyla > Giraffidae > Giraffa > Giraffa tippelskirchi. The sequence continues at coordinate 12,351,088 of NC_137283.1, read as the reverse complement.
ATATGTTTGTGTGAAGACTTGAACTTACTCTGGATTAACACTTTGGGTGAGAAGAGTAAGGAGTTTATGATAGCCCCAATTACAGAGTGATGGGGAACAATTCTGGTCATAGGAAACCCAAGAAGAAAGAATTGGATATTTGTAAGGAAAAGTCTCCAAACACATATTCATCTCCCACCTCTACCCCACTGAGAGGTCAAGGGCAGGGGTCCTGAATGACCTGCTTGATTTACTTTATTTTTTCATGACATGCAAGAAGTTGGTTTCCCCAGAGATTCATGTCCCACTGTCTTGTTTGTTGTTGCTGTCATTTATTCACTAAGTCATGTCTGAATCTTTTGCAACTGCATGGAGTGTAGTCCACCAGGCTCCTCTGTCCCTGGGATTTCCCAGGCAAGAATACTGGAGTGGGTTGCCATTTCCTTCTCCAGAGGATCTTCCTGACCCAGGGATCGAACCTGTGTCTCCTGTTTGACAAACTGACTCTTTACCACTGAGCCACCTGGGAAGCCTGATCCAGTGTCTGAACAGACTCTAATGGAGGCGGGTATGGTGGGCCCTGTGACCGGCCTCCAGAATTCCCTTTTGCACCTGGCACCCCTATCGCCAGTGACTGCAGGGCTGCAGCCCCTGGCTTACATGGGTGAGCTCCCCACATTAGCCTTGGCTGGTGGAAACTTCCTCACCAAGCGGTGACCTGAGAGGTAAAACCCCCACCCCCCAGGGATGGGATCTAGACAAGGCTGTGTGCCTTTCCTCTTGGGAACATTTGGCCTTTTTCCCTAGAATTTTTCCATTAAGCCACTCTTAATGTAGACTTACTTAAAGGAGGCTCTTTTTAAAAACGACTCCTTACCCTTTCGGTACAGGGAGAACTTCTGCTCTTAGATTTATGAACCTTTTATCTTGGTATTCTCCCTTTTGGCTTAGTTTCTAGAATTGTTAACTTGCCAAATCGACAGTTTGTCAAGGCTTTTGTCCTGGCTGCAGTGAATTCTGAGAGTCTGTCCCTTACTTATGATACGCTGATTTCTTTTTTAAAGCTGTTAATTAACTAGTAGACTCGTTGCAGATTTGGGCCTTGGGATTTCCAAAACCTGTGAGCGCCAACTGGACACTGTATGGCATGGGCAACATCTACTCATATGGGACAGGAAGCTGGCTGTTGAAGCCTTTTTCTTTAGCCACATCACTACACTTTCTTCTGCGGTAGTCCTGTGTCTTAGGTTAGGCTAACTAGAAGCAGAGTCAGCAATAGGTATTTGATGCATGTAGTTTACTAAGGGAGTGACGGGGGACAGAGGGAAGCAAGAAGAGGCGGGGAAGTGGCTGAGCAGGGACATGTTCCCAGGTAAAGTCCAGCCTGATCCACAGCTCTGGGGTGTGTATTTCACCCCAGCATTGCCCCACCTTAAGGCAAGGAGACAGTGTTTCATAGCCCCATGTCAATCGTTGGGCCCCCAGAGTGAGGATTAACCTCCTGGGCATCTCCAGGTGAGGAGACTGTCGCCAAGAACAATTCTGAGAAGAAGGTCATAGAGAGCAGAGACAATTCCTGAGAGCAAGTTTGGGGGTAAGGAGGCCTGTGTATCTGAAGCTTGACAGGGGGAGAAGAGAGATGCGCTGGAGCCTTGTAAGTCAGGATGCAATTCTGTCATCACTGGTGGGCATCACTGGTGGTCGTGAGTGGGTAAGGTACATGACGAGGTGCACATTTCAGAAGGCCCACATCTAGGGGTGGTAGAGAAGCAAGCACTGGTGCCTACATCCCACCTGAAGGCTCTAGGAGAGAAATGGTCAGGGTTTATGTAGGTGTGGTAGGGCTGGCAGTCATGAAAGAAACTGATACTTTGAAAAAAGCATGTTTTGAAAGCAGAGTCAACTTTATTTGCTATTTGTGCAAGAACCAAAGTAGCCAAGATTAACTACACAAGTTTTGCTCTGACCGAAAAAGGGGGGAGGGGCACCTTGATAGAGAATAAGAGGGAAGGTAGAAAGAAAGGTTTAGTTTTGGGTGTATCAATAGTTCTTCCCTTTACACTGCTGAGTAGTGTTCCGTTGTACTGCTGTACATAGCTTACCTATTCACTCACTGACTGTGGACACTTGGGTAGTTTCCAGTTTGGGACTATTATGAACTAAAGCTTATAAAGATATTCTTATACGGATCTTTAGTGACTATGTGAACAAATTTCTGCTCAACATATACTTAGGAATAGAATTCTTGGGCCATGGGGCAATCTCAGTCATTTTTCATTCCAGCATTACTATTTGACTGTTGTTTCTATATTCCAGTTCTCTTGTGGAATTGTCTTTTCCTGAACATACTGTTTGTTTACACAGATTTTAATGGCCCTCTCTGACAGCTCCAGTGACATCATATCCGTGAATCTGCTACTGTGTTCTTTTCTCCTGGTCCAGTTTCTCAGGAAGCCTTCTGCTTCTGCTGTGGGGTCCTCTGGGGTTTCTAATTGAGCTCCTGGGTTGTTGGTTGGCCTTCTCTCTCACAATCAGTTCTAACTTCAGTTTTTAATTTTCTTAGTACTACAAAAGTGCAGAAGGTTCTGCTTTGCCCTTTTTCTTTCTTCCCTGCAGTTTAAGAATTTTACAAAGGCCTCCAGGAAAACTGGCAGCATCAGACTCGCTTCTAAGTACTGGCTTCTCTCACTGGGGTCTTGGGCCTGTTTGGGCACCCCCACACTCCACTTTTCCTCCCCATGTCTGTGACATTGTTAGAATTTCTGCTTGATTCTCTGTAAACAATGGATCTCTAAAGGGAGTGGGGAGAGGGATAAATTGGGAGATTGGGATTTACATATACACATTCAGTTCAGTTCAGTTCAGTTGCTCAGTCATGTCCGACTCTTTGCGACCCCATGAATTGCAGCACACCAGGCCTCTCTGTCCATCACCAACTCCCGGAGTTTTTTGTGGTTTTATGTGGTCACACATCTTCATTTCTCTTGAGTATATATCTAGGAGTGAAATTGCTAGAAAATATGATCAGTGTTTAACTGTTTGAGGAACTGCCAAACTGTCGTCTGCAGTTGTTCTGCACCATTTCACATTCCCACCAACAGTGTATTATGATCCCAATTTCTTCACATTCCCACCAACACTTATTATTATCTGTCTTTTTGGTTATAGCCATCCAAGTGTGTGTGAAGAGGGTATCTCACTTATTTTTATTTCATTTTCCCGATGGTTAGTAAAGTTGAACATCTTTTCATGTGCTTATTGGCCATTTTTATAGCTTTTTTTGAGAAATATCTGTTTAAATGCTTTGCCCATTCAAAAAATTTTGTTGAAGTATAGTTGATTTACAATGTTTTGTTCATTCTTACTGCACAGAGAATTGACTTAGTTATACATATATATATTCTTTTTCATTATGGTGTGTCACAGAACATTGAATATACTTCCTGTGCTATACAGTAGGATCTTGTTGTTTATCCATCCTATGTATCCTAGTTTGCACCTGCTGATCCCAAACCCCCAATCCTTTCCTCTCCCACTTCCCCTGAGGAACCACAAGTCTGTTCTCTATGTCTGTGAGTCTGTTTCATAGATAGGTTCATTTGTGTTGTATTTTTGATTCCACATATAAGTGATATGATATATTTATCCTTCTCTTTTTATGACTTACTTCACTTAGTATGATAATCTCTAGGTCCACCCACGTTGCTGCAAATGGCATTATTTCATTCTTTTTATGGCTAGGTAATATTCCATTGTGTGTGTAAATACAGCACATCTTCTTTATCCATTCATCTGTTTATGGACATTTAAGCTGTTTCCATGTCTTGGCTATCGTGAATAGTTCCTTTGCCCATTTTTGAAATGAGTTATCTTTTTTTTTTTTTAACTGTTGAGTGCAGGAGTTCTTTTTACGTTCTGGATATAATTCCCTTGTTAGATATATGGTTTGCAATGTATTTGTTTTGAACGTTAAAATTTAAGGTGTATATAGTTGATTAAATTTATAGGAGTGTGAGTCTTTTAAAGCACAAATATGTTACATTCCCAAGACTGAGTTACTGACAGACAGAGAATGTATAAAGTTTGTAAACCATTTTAAAAGATTATAAAGTATAAACTCATCTCCAAAGATCTATGTTTAATAATGAAACTTTCCATATTTCACTTCAATTCAATTTTAATAAGGAATTATTTCATTTTTCTCTGTGTCTTAAGAAATTTTATTAATAATGCATCATCCTTAGACTCCTTAGACCAGAGTAACTATATCAGAACCTCAGAAGAAAAATTGACTGTATCCAGCATTTTAAAAAAAAATTTAATCAACATGATGCCCTGATTCCCTTTTGTCTAACCCAGGTCTCCAAACAACAGAGACCTTCATGACAAGGCCCACAGGCATGTCCTAGTGCACTGTGCTAGGGAAGTCAGTCAATAACGGGACCACAGAAGTGACCTCTACAGCAGACTCTCACACACAAAGCATTCCTTTATTCACTCAGCAAAGATCTATCGAGGCTTGCTACATGCCAGGCACTGTTCTAGACACTAGGATGGCAATGGAGAGTGAAAACAAATATAGTCTCCACGTTAGTGGGGAAAGACAGGTTAATGAAAGAACCACCCAATGGAATGAAGTGTTACATTTGTGACCAGGCGGTGCCAACGCACAGTTAGGGGTGATCAAGGAGAGCTATTGGAGGCCCTGGCATCCAAGCTTTTTCTGAAGACAGAGCTGGAGTTAATGAAAAGGAAGGCTGAGAGCTTCTCATTGCCCTGAGCCGGCCTTGAGAAGAGGGGTCCAGGGATAAGTGAGGAACGGAGATCACCAGTGAGTGGAGAGGTGCTCCCTGAGCATGTGCTCCAGGTGAGGCTGGAGGTGTAAACCCAACCTTGTGGGCGAAACAGGCTTGGTCCAGATCTCACTTGGCCTCCAGCTGTGTGACTTTGGATAAATCATTTAATCTCTCTGATCATGCTAAATAAGAATCTTCCTACCTAATAGGATTGCTATGAGGATTAAAGGAGATGCAGAAATAAAATGCCCAGAATGGTTTTTTGTCTCTAGTAACCACTCCAAATAAGCGGGAGAAAATATAAGCCCATACAAGACCACAGTGCCTTCCTTGCCTCTGGCTTCCCCACTTCACCTCTGTTACAGTCATGGGCCCCCAGCTCTTGATGCCAACCTGGGAAGCCCTTGAGCCCCTCTTAAGTCCTAGCTTTCTTCATCCAACATATGTAGCTTTTGTTGCATTGTCTTCCGGTATTTTCATTTGGGGATATCAATAGGGAATTTTTAAAATATTTTTATTTATTTATTTGGCTGTACCAGGTCTTAGTTGCAGCCTGTGGAATCTAGCTCCCTGACCAGGGATTGAACCCAGGCTTCCTGCTTTGGGAGCTCAGAGTCTTAGCCACTGGACACCAGAGAAGTCTCTCAATAGGGAATTTTTTAAAGTGCTATAATTCATATTTCTGAAGAAAATTTGAAGAATCTTCCTTCTGAACAGAAATGCACCATCTCCTTATGGTATAAAGTTTTAAAAATAAAAAAAAGTTTACCATTCATATATTTATCAAATATTTATTGAACAACTATTAGGTGTCAGACCCTGTTCTGGGCACTGGGCACACAGTGACCAACAAAAGCAGGCACTGTTGCTGGAATGTGGGCTCCAGTGGGGGAAGACTGACTTTAGTCACCAAGGTCCAAGGTCTTGTTTTTATTGGGGACTGGGCTATATTTTCTGAAGTTTCTGCAACTGGCTTACAGATGTTCTCTTGCCCTGGTATTGGCAGAGTTCCCTGTAGGGTATCTGAACTATTCTTGTGTATGTAAAGCTCAGCAGATTCTCTGTTGTTTCATCACTCGGGGCTTTTTCTTGCAACATGGAATTTCCTGATAAAGGCAATGACATCCATGGTCTGCTTGACAGCTTTAACCATCCTATCATCTATGGATTTTCTGATTTCAGCATGTATAACACTTCCCTAACAATGATTCCAGCATTCTACCAGGCTAGCCGTGTGAAACTCAGTTCAATCAGATGGTCACACCTACTGTATTCCACATCTTCAAAGATGTTCATTCTTATTTCCCATGACTGACCTAACGTCCTTAAGTCCCCATCCACTGGGTTGTAAGGAAAACCAACCAACCAAACTAACAAACCTTAAATGTTTCAGTGGATGGTTTCTCAGTCTATTCTGATTTAAAACTGTTCCTTTGGATCCCTGAATCTTTTGGGGTAGATATTTGAAGAATTTGAAGATTCTCTATCACGGGAGTTCCTCCCTTCTATCTCCTTTTTCTCAACCTGGCAAATGAATGTGTGGGGAAACTTGGAAATCTATCTTCTGTGGGAGAGGAGAGGCCTCTTTGCATCCTATCCCCTGGGTCCTTATACACCCCAGTTAAGGTATCAGATCTTACTTGTATCTGGGCAAGAGCCTCTGGTCTCCCTGAGGTCACTGACCTTGTCACTGGTTCTAGCCAGTGTTTGGGCTGGTAAGAAAGTTGTTTAAATTCCTCAGAGACCAAGGCTTCTCCAGGTTTTTACTTCTGCTCTTAAGGGATAACCCAAGATGTCTTCATATCTACATTCCCTTCAGCAGAAGAGGGGAAGGGAGAGGCAAGCCACTCCCTTTACGAATGGCTCCAGGAAGTTCCACATACTACTTTCATTTATATTCCATTGGCAGAACTTTGTCACATGGCTATAGCTGGTGCAGGTCAGGCTGGCCAGGACTAGTGGTTATTCTGGATGGCCAGGAGCCCAGATACTCAGAGGAAGAAAGCAAGATGCCAAGGGTACTGGTAATTCATTTTCTGTCTGTGAGGTAGGACAACCCTGAAATTGTGCTCAAAAGGGATAAGAACTCAATCTGTAGAATCTCATCATGAGGGAATTTTCCTGGGACCACTCCTGACACCAAGAAGTGTATCAATCAAGTTCCTGAGGAACCACCATAAATTTTTGAAACAGAAAATTTAACACAGGAGATTCTACACCAGTGATAGAAAACCTGAGAAACTAACCAGGGAGATGGTAAGGCAATCCCTAAAGTAACCTCAGCTGGAAACTGCTTTCAAACAATTTCATATCAGAAACCCAGGTTCCGCGTACTCATCAGAACCACTCACCCCAGACAGTTACCAGCCCCATTTCAATGACTGTTTTGCCTGTTGTTTCAATAGTGTGAGGAACCAACCTGATCAGGGGATGGCCTGTGTTTCAGATTTAATGGGGCCGTTGTGTGTCCCCTGGTGAAAGCCTCCCTCCCTTGAAAATGAAGTCTTAGATCGACAGAACCCAAAGTTCTGAAATGGGAAGCAAAAACTCTGCCCACAAGTTACCAAGTGTGAGGATGAGAGAAATCACTCCTACTTTGTTACTTTGTTCTCAGGCTGTGTGTCTCAGTTGTAGGCTGAGAATATATAACACATTCTGAAAGAAGCGCCCCAACCACGCAGGTTTCCCAGTTAGCAACACAACCAACATAAGGGGCCAACTTCTTCCCCTTAGTGATAAAGTAGATGATGAGTCCAGAGAATTCCAGAGGTGAGAGTGAAGTGTCATAACTTTTACGCCGTGAAATGGGTTGCTCAGATAGAAGCTATGTGGTGAGGGATATTTGATGAGTTTTAAGGCACTCAATGAGCCCATGGGTAGTGGTGTTGGCGCTAGCAGAGAAGGCAGGACCATTCTCTAAACAGGAACCTATCCAGGTAAAGACAAATCACTGCCATTTCCATGGTGAAATGGGTCCAGTGTTATCAACTTAATGTTCCCCAGTCTTTCATCAGATTTGCATTATTAAAAAAAAAAACTATAAAAGTTGCATTATTGATCTCTCTAAAAGAAATAAATTTACCTACAGTGTGTGTGTGTACACATGCAAGTTTATTTGCATCTTTCTTTTGAGAGGAAACTTTTGAGGAAAAATGAAACAACCTAGATAATTCAAAAGAAAATAGGAAGTCCTAATAAGCTGAATTTTTTTCAAAAAAGACACCTTGCTGAAATATAGAATTAGTCCCTACCCCCTATCCCCCGAGCCTTCATGCCAAATGTAGTCAAGTAGCCTAGCACTCTCAGAAATAGCAGTCTGGTAGTTTCATAGGTTTTTAAGTCTTGAGCCAGATGTTTAATATCCTGTTGAAAATACTGCTTATTTTAGTAGGTTCTTAGCTATACTTAGGGACTTCCCTGTTGATGCTAGTGGTAAAGAAACCAGCCTGCCAATGCAGGAGACCTGAGAGATGAGGGTTTGATCCCTGGATGAGGCAACCCACTGCAGTATTCCTGCCTGGAAAATTCCATGGACAGAGGAGCCTAGCAGGCTGCAGTCCACAGGGTCACAGAGTCAGGCATGACTGAAGCAGCTAACACTCACTTTCAGCTATACTTGCTTGGGATGAGAGCACCAATCTGTTTCAGGTAATTTTGTATCTGTGGAAAAGTTTGCAGACCATGACCAGAACTTGGGAACAAAGTTTTCAACTTTGCTTTTGAGAATAAGGTCTTTACATTAATAATATATTCAACCATGTAGGCAGAATCTGATGTTGGCTCTTCCTTGAGATATTCATGCATCTGCTCTCTTTTAATAGATGTTTTTAAAAAGCTTTAAATGCTTTGGTTGCTTCATCTTAGTTTACCTTTTGGTTTTAGTTTTGTTTTCTTGCTCACAAATCTTGCTCTTTTTTTGGCACTTCCCCACTAAAAGGGCTCCTAAATAAGCCTCATATACTGACTGCTTTGCCCACAACTTAGTCTAGATTCTGAGTTGGAGCTTAGAGCTGAAATAACCTCACTGGGCCAGTTGTTTAATTAAGAGATAAGAATATTAAATGTTGAACTATCCCCTCCCTCAAATAGACATGCTAGCTGAGGATTTGAAATGATTGGCCCGTTAAGGGTTCATAATGTACATCAGAGATATTGCCCAATTACAAGGTCCAACCCCCAGATATATAGTCCAGAGACTCATTGTTATCAAAATTGCGAAGATGACTATGGTCTAAAGAACAGGCTCACACACATCATACTCTCCAGAGACTGAGAAAACAGACTTTCAGACTGTTTCTCTCTGTATAATTCTGACAACTCTGAGATGAATCTGAGTCCTGCAAACCATTGCATTCAACAGTGCAGTGGAAGTTGTGTGTCTGGCTTTGCTAGTCTTCAAGGAGGAGATTCTGTCATTAACCAAGTGCAGAAACTTAGCAAGGCACATTGTGATTTGACTAGAAGACCTAGGGTCCGTTTCATGATAGTTCTGAAGTTCTCATAGAATTCTCCAGGCCAGAATACTGGAGTGGGTAGCCTTTCCCTTCTCCAGGGATCGGACCCTGGTCTCCCGCATTGCAGGTGGATTCTTTACCAGCTGAGCCACAAGGGAAGCCCAAGAATACTGGAGTGCGTAGCCTATCCCTTCTCCAGCAGATCTTCCCAACCCAGGAATCAAACTGGAGTCTCCTGCATTGCAGGCAGATTCTTTACCAACTGAGCTATCAGGGAAGCCCAAGTTCTCAAATATTTATGTCCAAATGCAGAGCTTCCAGGCTTATTTGTTGTCAATATCTGATATCGAGAAGTTAGTTATAGGGAACAAAATAAAGAACTTTCAACTAGGACAAAAGGTGGTTTCATGTATAATAGAAATCAGTTTGACTTCAGAGAGATCATACAAGCATGCCTGAATGTCTTTCACTGGAAGCAAAACAAACAATCCTTTGACTCCTTATCTACTTCCAGGTGTGGCTACATTTTCTACCCCCTTCAAAGCCAAACCACAAAATAATTGTCTACTCAGTGTTTGCATTTCTTCAGTACCTGGTTTCTTTCCTTCCCACTCCAATCTGGCTCTGCCCCTTCCCCTACCACTTTCCTGAAATTTCACTTGCCAAAAGTCACCAACAACCTCCACAGTGCCATGCATAATGGATACTTTTTTTGTCATCACCCTGACCTCTCAGTAGCATCTGGCGCAGTTGACCTCCCTGGTTTTCATGAAGCACTCCCTTCTCTTGGGTTCCGTGGCACCACCCACTCTTAAGCTTACTGATCACACACTGGCTGACTGACTTCTTTCCTGTAACCCTTCTCCTAGCTACTTCTAATGGTTGGATGGACCTCTTCAAATTTCAGTTCTCAAGTGTATTATTTATCTTAATGATGTTCTCCTGGGTGGCATATTATTTGATTGCCCACAGCTTAGGTCATATGCCTGGCCAATTGGAAGTCATGATTAAAATCCCCACTAGTTGTACATGGGATGGACTGGAAATTCTCCAAAGGTATCAGAAAGGGATTGAGTGAGAAAGATGTTGGATGAGCAGCTCTAATCCATTGGAATTGGTTGAAAAATTACTAACAGGCTCTCCTCCCATGTGCTCACCCTACAAAAAGTTGCTCCAAATTCTGGGTTCACTTCTCTGGGTTCTGTTCTCTTCCTAGTTCCTGGACCTACAGCTCTTCATGTTTTTCACTATCTTCTTAATTCTCTGATGCCTCCAAACAGATTCTTTAAAAATGCTTTCTTCTGTTTTTCTAAGTGTTCTTGGTGAAAGACTGGTCTGAATTACTTAGGCACTGTGACCAGAACTGAAAATTCCTAAGCTGGAATCACTGTGTCACAAACACCCATTAGAGTCGGTGGTGCCTTATCCTCTAGTTTGATGGTCTGTATACTCTGATCACAAGCAAAGATACCCTCAGATTCTGCCTTTGGCAACCATGGTGTTTTTGAACAAAAGCTCTTCTCTAGAGTTCTTAGGCACTCTGACAGTGGAAGAAAAGTTTGTTCTGGTTCCTGTGTTAAAAGTCTAAGTAGAAGCTGGATTGAATGTCCTAATTTTCCAAAGGTAGTGTGGCATTTAATCTGTTAACTAAAGTTCATTCGTGATAAATCATTGCTAGAAGAATCTGGATCACGCGCCAGTGATTTTTCCATCGACGTAAATAATTTGCAGAGGAAAAGCTGTGACTGTCTGATAAATGGTCTAGTTTAGTTGCAGGGGACTTGCTCAACTTGTTGGATTTTCAATAAGCACTGAAAACTCAGAGGGAGCACGGATGTTCTCATTTTGAAATATTTATCATCAGGTTGGGTTGCTTCTAAAATTTATCTGAAAATATAGAGGATAAATGGACTTTGAGCAGGAAGACGACAGACTCGAGAACTTAGATTTAAATTTATATAAGAGAAGAGACAAACGGTGACACTAACTGGGTACTGGTCAGTAGACACAGATGGTCTAAGTGTGGAACAAGACTTAGTGACCGTCTTTCAGTGACCAGCTCTCCCAGTCACTCGGGCTCAATGGGGAGCAGTTGAGTATCTGGAACCCTAATGCCACACCCCTGCAGTCATTGTTTCCTGTAAATGTTTACTTTTGATAATAAATGTCAGTAAGTATTTAGAATGAAATGCAGGCACATCAGAAGTGGTAGGTGTAGAGCCCAAACTTGGAAATTCGAAAGCATGGAGTCACAATAAGAGAATGTCCCAAGAACTCACTGCATGGACTACTTGGTTTGTGCTTTCAATTTCAAAGGGAAGTTAGCCTTATTCTCGGAACAGCTTTAATAAGATCTTCAGTCTCCTATTCTGTGGAGACTTAAAGAAGCTCAAACAGCCAATATCTAATTAGATTATTTTAACAGGTAAGACAGTGATTTCTTCAGTAACTGCCTGCTTCCTGTGGTAGCCATCAAAATAGCGTTGCATTCCAGCTGACTCTAGTAACCAGGTCAGTTTTTACTGACTTGCCCCGCTTCCAAAAATACTTTAGGCTGATGGAGTACCTGTCATCCTTGGCCTGCATGCTTTAGGAATAATTCATCCTTAACATCTGTGAGAATGAGGCAAGGGCCTCTTGATTAATGAGTTGATAAAATGCTGGCCTTAAGACTTGCTCATCCCTAAGCATAAGTATTTGGCAGATTTGATTTTTTTTAAAAAAAAGTCAACAGGAAATGCATTTTGGGTTTAATATTTGCTCGATTTCTTTTTTATTTTGACATGTACCATACTCCTGAACCCAAGCTGTTCTATTGCACTTTCTAACCCCACCACTCCATGTGATGTTCCCCAAATCTAATATGCTTTGGATCTGCTTAACCATATACTTGTGAGTGTACCAGAGGCCATATGGGAGGCAAGGTGGGGAGCCCAGTGGAGCCCTGGACTGGGTATTAAGGAGATTCAAAACTCTAGTCCCTACATGAACTTGGACTGAAGCCTTAGGACTGGGCTTCCTGTCCAAGCAGTGAAGTTGGACTGTATCAGAGATTCTGTTGCTATTTTCTGTTGCTATCTAGATGCTACTGAGATAAGGAAAGGAGGAGGAGCAGGCAGAACCCCAGCTCACCTCTTTATACTCACACACACCCACACACACACATACACTCATACATCTTTAAGCAGAAAAACTACGTTCTGTTCTTATTTTTTTTAAAAAGTAGAATTCTGCATGGATTGCTTGGGAAATGTTCAAATTATCAATGAATTGTTTAAAATCATGAATCTTGATGCTCAAGAGGACCTTGATTAAGGCTTCAGGGATGTTATGAGTTTGCACCACTTACAGACTGAAATGCTTACCTTGGATGAAGCAGGGTTCACAAGGTGCCTGTCCTAGAGGGAATGAAAATACCCCCTCACTTTATTTAGGCATTTTCTGAGCCCCATGGGGTGGAAGGTTTGAGAGAAGAGCATCCATGGGAGGAGTGTCAACAACCATGCACCCCTCCCTGCGCACCTCCTCTCCTCACACTAGATGACTTAGAATCCCTGAGGATTCTAAGACATGGCTCCTCAGGAAAGCTCTAGCTTCCCAATGTGAATAACCACTCGCCCCACTGGCCTGTGCCACTTGACTTTCGGGGATTATCATGTGGGATCCCTTTCATCCCCATCCAGAGCCGCTCTTCACCCTTCCATTTTCCCCTCTTCACCAGTCTGCTGCCTTCTGTGAATTTCCTTAACAAGTTCTCTTGTCTTCTGGCTTCCACTTGAGAATTCCTAGAGTTTGGAAGGAAGGAGATAAGGCAGACGGGCAGGAGTCAGATCATGCAGGGCCTTGCACATCACGAGAGGGACTTTGGCTTTGAGTCCAGCACAGTGGTAAGCTGTGCTTTGATTTCAAGCCAGGGAGTTTAAGATCTCATTTACACATGACAAAGATCACCTTAGTGCTACACCTAGCTAGAGATGAGGGAGGTGATGGTAATGGTGGCTAGCAGATTGGTAAGCCTCTAAGCATCCCCCACTCACAGTTCCTTCATCCCTGATCTAGTGGCTGAACCTCTTACAAGAGAGAGTGAAAGCCCCCGGGAAAAGGCACCATGAGGGTGCTGTGCTTAGTCGCTCAGCCGTGTCCGACTCTTTGCGACCCCGTGGACTGTAGCCCACCAGGCTTCTCTGTCCATGGAATTCTCGAGAATACTGGACTGGGTGGCCGTTCCCTCCTCCGGGGGGTCTTCCCAACCTGGGGATCGAACGCAGGTCTCCCACATTGCAGGTGGATTCTTCACCATCTGAGCCATCAGGTGAGCCAAGGGTAATGGCCACCTGGAAAAGCTGGGAAGGTCACTCACCACAGTTAGTCAAACCCAGACTGCAGCACCTACTCCTTCCCTCTGCTTCCTGAGATGTTCCCACCTTGTTTCTTAACTCACCTAATAAAAGTGTTTAAGAGCTGCTCAAGTTAAGTTTTTAGGCTTGTTGTGTTTTTCTTAGTGGGTCAAGCCAAGTTAATTCATAAAACAGAATAACCCCACATTGAAGGAATATAAGTGCTCTTTAAGAAAAGCAGACTGAATGAACTATACTGAAGAAGGCCAAATTAAAGACCCTACAGAATAAGAATTTAAAGTATGTTTATTACACATCCTCAATGTGGTCAGAATTTTTAAGACGTGAAGCTTGAGTAAGTCATTATAGTAAAAGAATCAAGTACAAAAATAGAGGATGAGAAAGAAAAATCAGCCCGAATCTGGTCAAAGAGCTTTTTTGTGTCATGTAATTAAAATTTCATAGCAAGCAAGATATGCCATTTTGCTATGTATTTTTCTATGATACTATAGTGACATTTCATTTTAATAGATGTTCAGGTTGTTGCAAAGCTTCTGCTATTGTAAAGACTGAAGCTATTGTTACCTTTTAGTCAAGTCCTTTCATCCTTAATTGTGCCTCATACTCTTTTTACTGAACCATGTTGCCAAATTTGCATTTTATATATATATATATATATCTACAGGTGCTAACAGGCTTCCCTGATGGCTCAGAGGTAAAGAATCTGCCTGCCAACGCGGGAGACTCAAGGGACATGGGTTTGATCCCTGGGTCAGGAAGATCCCCTGAAAAAGAAAATGGCAACCCACTCCAGTATTCTTGCCTGAAGAATTCCATGGACAGAGGAGCCTGGTGGGCTACAGTTCATGGGGTCGCAAAGAGTCAGACACAACTTAGTGACTAAACAACAACAGGTGCTAACAAGGAAACATATCCAAGACACGGTGTTAAGTGAAATTAAAAATATTTGTTGAGAAACAGTATATGTTATATCCCACATCTGTCCAAATATATTTATATGCCTTTATATAAACATAGAATATTTCTGAAGTAACACAAATGTTTTAGATTGGTTGCTGCTGAGTAGTTCTCGGGTATCAACGTATGTAGAAGGAAACTTCATTTTATATGTCCCTGTACAGTTATGCTTGCATATATTACATATATAGTACTTTCACTGGAAATTATTTCAGAAGAACTAGTGGTCATAAATATTAGTAGAATTAGAAGTAGTATCAAAATTATTAGCAGCATCGACACTAGTAAAAATGACAATAAAAAGAATAAAAAGCAACAAGCACAAGACAGCTGATAGCTCTCTTCCCCTTTCTCTAAGCCTTCTGACAGTGGTGCCCTGTCTCGTCAAGCGTGTGCTGGAACACTAAACTATCCTGCCCAGAGGACATCCTCCTCCCCTTCACCCCCTTACTCCCAAGCTTGTCTGGGCCCTGAAAAGACAGAAAATCAAACCCTTGTTAATAGGATCTGGGAAGTGTACTTCTTCCAATGAACTATTGTTACATTTGTAGAGTTTTTAATTCCTCTTGTGCGTGCATGCTCAGTCGCTTCAGTCGTGTCTGACTCTGCGACCCCAGGGACTGTAGCCCACCAGGCTCCTCTGTCCATGGGATTCTCCAGGCAAGAATACTGGAGTGGGTTGCCATGCCCTCCTCCAGGGCATCTTCCCAACCCAGGGATCGAACCCATGTCTCTTGCGTCTCCTGCACTGTCAGGCAAGTTCTTTACCACTCGCACCACCTGGGAAGCCCCTTTTATTCCTCGCATGTACTTAATTCACTCTAAAAGTTGGGAGAGTAAACGCGTTAGCTGAGAATAGAGAATGTGGGGTCATTCATGAGGGACCATCTTCCCTCAAAGACATGGGATCTTGTGTAGTTTTTCAGCTTTCCTGTCCAGTGTCCAACTATGGATTTTATGTTGCATTGTCAAGAGGCTCTCTTGAAGTTTCTACCCAGATCATCTTTACCAGCTTGGCCTCAAAGGAGGAATCTGAAGTACTTGCTTTCCCTACAGCATATTTTTCCCTTTATATACCAGAAAGGAAGCATGTTCTACCCACTATGACCTTTACCTGTGGGCTTTAGGAAACTATTTGATTTTCTGTTCAAGGAGAGCACTGTAACCCTGGCAACCAGACACCATGGTACAGATGGCAGATCTAACATCCAAAGGCAGTGTGACAGGCACACACACTAATGCTGCAGGCTGAGGCATCTCTCTTCTGTACTCTGACAGGACTTGAAAAGTGAAAGTGAAGTCGCTCAGTCGTGTCCGACTCTTTGTGACCCCATAGATTGTAGCCTACCAGGCTCCTCCATCCATGGGATTTTCCAGGCAAGAATACTGGAGTGGGTTGCCATTTCCTTCTCCAGGAGATCTTCCCGACCCAGGAATTGAACCCGGGTCTCCCGCATTGTAGTCAGACGCTTTACATCTGAGCCACCAGGGAAGCTCCGTCAGGACTTGAAGTTGAGCTCAATTCTACAAAGTAGAACCTTCCCCTTTTCTAAACACAATAGGGCTCTCAGTGGTTTACCGTTGGTTTACCTCCTCTCCACCACTCCCAAATCTAGCTGATGCTCAAGCTTTGATCCCTACCTCAGTCACAGAATTCAGATGGTTAGTATTCAAAATACTGAGCATAACATTCCATAGTTCCATGCACTGTGACCATGAGCTGTGAGTGAATCAGTCACCTGTTGCAACTTCTGATCCAGAATTGAAGAGACTTGGATTGTTACCATTACACTAGCTGTGTGAATGTGAGCATGTTGATAAGCCTCTTGTAGCATTCTCATATGACTGTGCTTCATCGAATCTAGACGAAGTACTAAAGTATGGAAGTATGTACATTTTATGACTGATGAAATATAAGTAGGGCAGGCTAAATGCTATAACAGCTAAACCTCCAAATCTTAGTAGTGTAATGCAGTACAAGATAACTTCTTGCTCATATTATTCGGTGTTTTACTGATTCATGATCTTTGCATTGTGCAGCTCCACCATCAGGCAGATCCCCAGACCCTTCTCCATTATGTACATAATATACATTATGTACGTGCATAATTGTACATTACACCCTAATGTACATATTGTTTTTTTGTTTAGTCAGTAAGTTGCGTCCGACTCCTTTGCAACCCCACAGACTGTAGCCCACCAGGCTCCTCTGTCCATGGGATTACCAGGGCAAGAATACTGGGGTGGGTTGCTAGTCATGTGACCATGGGAATGTAGCTTCACTGTGTTCCCCGGGGGAAAACAGAAGTTGTGGTGAGCACTTCCGGCAGTCTATCAAATATCCAGTTTATTCTTCTTTTTGCTTAGAGACCATCCAAAACCTCTTCTGCAAGAGACAACCAAGAGCCCCATTGTGAGCCTGCACACAGCTCCAAGTCCAAGATATCAGGGTGTTGTGAAGCCCTCTCTGTTAGTTTCATCCTTTTAGGAATGAGACACCTAATACTCAGTGCAGCAGAGACACTGATTTCAAACTCTACCTGAAACACCCAGATATCCTCCTTAAGAAGACTTAGAATTTCCCCAGGAGAGGGAAGAAGCTGGGCAAGGACTTTGAGCCCTGGATATGCAACTAGCATTTCTAAATCATTTATCCATTGCCATGCCCATGACCTCAGTTTTAGTCCTGTGCTGGCGAGGACAACACAATCCAAAATGAAAGTGAGGAAAGGGTTGTTGAGTGACTTTCCTCAGGTCCCAGGGCCTGATAAACCCTTCCAGGAAGCTTGTAATCCTCTCGGATGTCTTTCTTTTCATTTCCATCAAGCGTCATCCCTCACCCTCTTCAGTGATTTCTTTGAGACTCATATGCTCCCCGTCAAGCAGACTACACGTCTTTTCCATGGAACCCTCCATGACAAATAGCAATCTACTGCAACCCAATGTGATGTAAACATCTATGCACAAATGTGTGCATATGTGCTTCATTCCTTCTCCTAACGGATTGGCAGTTGTGCTTGTACCACCTTCCAGCTTGTGGTCCCCTCTCCCCATCTTCCTGTCCTCTGCTTCCTGGCACTGCACTGACGGGTGGGCATACACCTTGCTTCACCCAGCATCTAGCACAGGCTCATGCACACAGACATTTCAAAGAAGGGCCCTACCTCACAGCAATAGGGGACTTGGAATGTTCTAATCTCCTTTCTGCTTCCCACAGGTTGTGAGACCTTGAGAAATTCCTTGATTTTCTCTGAATCTTGGTGTGTTGTATCGTTGTTATTTTGCTTAAAAAATAAGAAAATTGGATACAGTTAACTTGAGAATACATTTCAGGACGTCTCTGGCAGCCCAGTGGTTAATACTCTGCCTTCCAATGCAGGAGGTATAGGTTTGATCCCTGGTTGGGGAACCAAGATCCCACATGGTGCTGTGCAACTAAAAACTGAAAAGGAAATGTCTTTCAATGAGAAGACACTATGACCCTGTATGACACTATGGCCAGGCTTTTCAAATGGGCTGCTTAATTGTTTCTCTTTATAACCTTTACACTAGGAGCCTAAAAACCTCACTCCCAAATCATGTAGCTTTCAGCTGCCACCTCTAATTATATGTTCACATCACTGTACATGATTCCTTCTGATCCTACTCCTAACACACAGACCCACACAAACACACGTATAGACCTACACAGACACACACATACACAGAGACCCACACAGACATGCACAAACACAGATGCTCTAATTGTTCTCTCTAGAACAACTGGCTAGACTTCCTTGTGATTTTTCAAAGAACATCCTGGGCCTCCGTGGAAAAGAAATAACATTTTATTAGTGCCTATTGTGTATCAGGCACTTTTCTTTTGCCCCTATTTAATCCTCATAATTTTCAAAGGTAGGTCTTATTATCTCCCTTGCTACATGTGAGAATATTGGGGGTCAAAGAAGTTAAAAAATTATGTGTTGCCACCGATTTGAAGTAGAAGCCAAATAACCTCAGATCTATCTGATTTCATAGCCCTGCCACCTCCTGACAATTTACATTACAGCAGTCCTCCGGTCTCTCTCAATGGGTCATAAAGCACGTATTGGCTCAAAGAAAATTGTCTTTCAAAAATACTCGGGATGCCCTTGTTTCTCGTTCACCTCAAACCATCCTCTAGTCCTGTATGTGATGCAGCAGGATTAGGGGCCCTATGAGGTTTGGCGGGAGAGTTAGGACCCACTTTCCTTCAGGACCTGGTGGGATCAGCGCGGTCTCTGATAATAAGAGGCTGCTTTATGAATCTGGTCACAAAGAGCTTACTGTTGGTCAGTGCTATGGAAACAGAACTGGGCTGGCAGATTTTCTTTTATTGGACATATTGTCATAGACTTGATGAGTGAGAGTGTGGCTCATATCAACACGTTGCTTAGTGATTGGAGAGCTCCACTGTTTTACTGGAAAGCAAACTGTGAAACTAGAAAATAGTTCATTGAGAATGTGAATTAAATCAGATGTGCAAATGAATGCTTCGCTTTTTACAAACTCCCCTTTCCACCCACTCTGAATTAGCTGCTGTTTGTTTATTTTGCCTTCAAGGAGAGTAGTAGCAAAAATTTCAAATTCCTCTCATTTTGCAGAAAAGTAAACCTAAGCCACAAAGAATCATGACTTGTTTAATAAACATCTGTTTTAGACCAATGTACATATACTCTGAGCACATGTTTATATTTGGGAACGATTATTCTGACTCTTACATATCCTTTTTCATAAACATTATATGTAATTTTCTTTACAGAAAGATAATGCATATTAAATATAACTTAAAAACTAGAAAAATGAGAAAAACCATCCATGGCTCCCCCACCCCAACAGTCATAAAGGACTACTGTTGGCATTTTGGTTAATTTTTTTCTATCTTTTCATCCCTAATATGTAAGAATTTTTAAATACAGTATTTGTATTCATACTGTAAATATATAATATAATCATTTGATTACCTGATATGCTATTATAGGTATGTTTTCATGTTTTTACATATTTGGCAAACATTTTCAACAGAATGGTAAACAAAAATAAGGATCCTCTTTTTTAATTTAGCATGTTTGGTAGTTTTTTAAAACAATTAAAATTTTTTGTTGAGAAACAGTTTACATGCTGGTGAAGTCACCCTATTTAGTATACAGTCCTGTGACTTTTGACAAATTCATACCTGACAAATACATGACAAATACCTGTGACCATCACTGCCGTCAACATACAGAACAATTAAAAAATTCCTTTGTGCCCTTCTGTGGTCACCCTTCCCCTGCCCCCAGCTCCTGGCAACCACTCATCTGTGCTTTGCTCCTGTGGTCTCTTGCCTGTCCCAGAATGCCATGGAAGTGGATTTATACGGTGTGTAGTCTTTGAGTCGGGCTTCTTTCACTTAGCTTGATGAATCTCCGATTCACCCTTGTTGTATCACCCATGTATCAACGTTCTTTTCTTTTTATTGCCAAATAGTATTCCTGTGCAGGGCTCTACCACAGTTTGTTCATTCCTTGTGTCGTTTCCAGTGTGGGTCAATTAAGAATAAAGTTGAAGGGAATTCCCTGGCTGTCCAGTGATTAGGCCTCTGCGCCTTCACCACCGAGGTCACAGGTTCAATCCCTGGTCTGGGAATTAGGATCCCATAAACTGTGCGGCGCAGCCAGAAAAGAAAAAACGTCTGTTATAAATGTTCATGTACAGATTGTGTGAACATGAGTTTTCATGACTTCTCATCCCCCTCAGCCTTAGGCAACTGCTAATCTACTTTCTGTCTCTATAAATTTGCCTATTCTGGGCATTTCATATAAATGTGATTATATAACCTCTAGCCCTTCATGACTGGCTTATTTCACTTCTTGTAATGTTTTTAAGATTTGTCATCTTGTAGCACATATCAGTATTTCACATCTTTTTATTGCTGTATAATATACCATAATGTGGATATCACCTATTACTTATCCACTCATCAGTTGGTGGACATTTGATTATTTCTATTTTTTGTCTAGTATGAATAATGCTGCTATGAACATTCAGGCACCAGTGTTAATGTGGATGTCTGTTTTCAGTTCTCTTAGGTAGATATCTAGGCATGGGTTTGCTGGATCATATTTGAACAATCTGAGGGACTGCCAAACTATTTCCAAGATGACTTACCATTTTACATTCACCCCAGCAATATATGAGCATTACAATTTCTCCACATCCTTGTCAAAACTTGCTCTTATCTGACTTTTTGATTATAACTAACCATTCTAGTGAGTGTGGAGTAGCATCTCATTGTGATTTTGATTTGAATTTCCCTAACAACTAATTATATTGAACATCTTTCCACATGCTTATTGGCCACTTATATATAATTTTTGGAGAAATGTACATTCAAACGTTTTGCCCGTTGCAGATCTGCTCCCTTTTTCCATGTTGGCAACTGGAGTGGCCCAGGTCTTACCTGGCTCCCTCGTCCTGCTGGCAGTCTCCAGTCAGAGCCCAGCTGAGTCACTGTCCTGATAAGTCAGTGAATCATAAGCCTGGTGACTCAGCCTTTTCCCTTTTGTTAACATAACAAGGAAGTCTCTGCATACAGCCATGGAATTCACTTTCAGAAAGAAAGTTCACTGAGATTAGTTGATGAACACATTTTTATTCAGTACAGAGAAAGGTCACATTAAACTGAAAAACAGAAAATCAGAAATTACTTTATAGGTAATATTTGAGGGAGGAAAAGAGAGCAGCGTGCCCTCTTTGAGTGAAAGAGAATTATTCTCTTCCCCCAAGTAAGAAGTAATGGCTTCAGTAGTGGGTGGATTATTGAACTGAAAGTGTGGCTAGATGACGGCGTGAACATAACAGAATGCTATTAAATGTGATTTTAATCTCTGACACACCAAGAGGAATGGCACAAAAAAGTGAATATCTAATAGTTTCACATTTTTATAAAGTAGTCAGTCTCCCAGCCTTCAACTGCTTATGAACAAGCTTCATTTTTTGAATTTCAAACTTTAATAACCTATCCTAATACATTTTTGAAAGCTTAATATATGAACACAGGATTATGTTAAATAAGGGAAGACAAAATTTGGTATCTGCTATTTAAAGGCTCACAGTTGGTGGGGCCCAAAATTTGTGTTTACATTTATTTATTCAATATTTCCTCAGTGTCTACCATATGGTAGGTAAGTTGAAAGTAAATCAACGTATCCTCTGTGCCCTGGTCTCACACTGGAATTTTCCCCCATTTCAGTGTCGTGTCATGAAGGTGTTGGCATGGTTGACCATCTTCCAAACACTCGTTTGCCTTATCTCACTGTTTACAGAACAGTAGGGGAGGTTTTGTCATCCTGCTTTACAGATGAGAAAACCGAGATCCAGAGATGTTAAGTCATTTACACACAGTGATACAGCCAGTAAGGGCCAGGATTTGAACCTATGTCATGTCACCATAAATCCAAGCTCTTCTCAGCGTGCCATGCTCTGTATTATGCCAAGAAAATGGTAAATCCTAAACTTTCATGAGATAGGGTTCAAATGGAAGCTGCTGCTTCCCCCTGGCTTCAGTATTATTTCCTCGGATATGAAAGGAAATGAGTTGATGTTTTTGTAGCCAGACTGGTTGGGTGTAGATTGACAGTGTTTCAGGGTCATGACAGACATGACTGTGACATTAACATGTGATGGTTAATTTTATGTGTCAACTTGACTAGGCTACAGGGTGCCCAGATATTTGGTCAAACATTATTCTGGGTGTTTCTGTGAAGGTGTCTTTGGATGAGATTAACATTTGAATCAGTAGACTGAATAAAGCCGATTGCCCTCTCTAATGTGGGTGGACCTCAACCAATCAGCTGAAACATGATTGGAAAAAAGGTTGACCATTTAATGAGTAAGAGAGAACTTCTTCTTGACTGCCTTCAAGCTGGGATGTCAGCCTTTTCTGCTTTTGGACACAATGGAAACTTCTTGGGCTTCGAGCCCACCAGTCTTTGGATGGTTCTCGTGTTTCTCAGGCCTCCCAACTGCTACCAGAGCTACATTGTCTATCCTGGGTCTCCAGTATGATAACCTACCCTGTAGATCTTGAGATTCATCATTGGTTATAATGACATGAGCCAATTCCTCATAGTAAATCTCTTTATAGATACAGAGTCACCATATGTATTAGTTCTGTTTCTATGGGAAACTCTGTGGCTATGAGGGCACTGGAGGACTCTTCCCTCCATCACTCCCAGTGGGCATCTTCCAATGGGCAGGTGTTTCTAGCAAACAGGCAGAGGGAGGATCCAGTCAGACCACCAGGATCAGTCCTCACAGCATGGCCATGCTGCCACCTTCTGCACCTCTGGGCTGTAGCTGAGTCCCAAGCTCAGAGTGAGGTGAGGAGTTGGCAGGTAGCATCCTGGGCCTGTGTCAGCAAGAACTGGCTGCAGTGAATGTGGAAACACAATGCCTGTCTGAAGGGGAAAGACAAGTGACCCTGAACTCTGGAATCTCATCAACCCCCTTGCTTCACCATGAAAAATACACAAAAAAGAGCCTACACACTTTCCCAAGTCCTGACCCCAAGTCATCTCCAGCTGCCCCTGTGTGGCACCATCCTGATTTTCCCACACTGACCAGGTATGGACAGGTGATCTGCAGAGATCCTGCAGTATCCCCAGCTTACTTTCTCCACAAACGCAGGCATAAAGAGCAGACACAGTGCCCTGCCCTTGAAGAGAGCTCAAAAGAAATGGAGCATGTGCTTTGCTCTGTCAACAGAGCCTGGAGGATTTTGCTGGTAAAAGGAAGGAAAAAAATCAATGTGGCTGTTTAAAATGTAAACGTGGCAGTGAAGCAGTACAGAAAGGTCATTGCAAGGAGGAGGTTCAAGGCCTTGGAGGATGCTGTGCCCCAGCCTATCGAGGAGGACTGCCCAAGGAAGCCAATTTTCAGAAAAGATTAGATTCATCTCCATCCGTCTTTCCCCTACTTCTGAATCATCTTCACTTCATCCCACACGGCATCAGCAGTAGCTCCCAGATCTCAAGTACCCACCAGGTACCCCTGACTGCTACTAGAACTACATGGATTGTCCTGGGTTCCCAGTTTGATGACCTACCCTGTAGATCTTGAGATTCATCGTTGGTTTATTCAGCATGTTCCCTGCCTTCGGAAATCTGCTACACACTTTATACACAAATATAGATGCAAAGATTATCTCTAGTTTACCCTTAAGGAAACTCAACCCAGCAAGTTTAAGCAACTTGTCCATTTTGACACAGATAGGAGAGCAGAAAAATTCCATTTAAGTCCAAGCGAACCTGATTTCAAAGCACACACTCTTTAGGTCTTAGCATGTCACTCCAGCCAAAGTCAGCCAAGAGGAGGTTTACCTGCTTCTGTGCATTAGAATTGGTTGGTAATTTTGGAGCCTCTTGCAAGTACATCACTTGGGTATTTGGCTGCCATTCAGCCCCAAAGCTACTCATGGGTCAACTCACTAGTCATCCAGGCAAGATTAATGGGTGTATAAATGGCTGCCGAGTGGTGATGATTTTAGTCCTTGGTGACTGATTAAAGTTGCTTTAGAGTCTTTGTCCCTAGGTCTAATGTTCAGTGGTTCACTTCCCATTTAAGAGTGTGGCTCGTGTACACTGGGAATTTCATATCCAACTCAGAATTTGAAAGAAGATATACAAGCCCTTTCATGGTACCTGACTGTTTTGTGTGTGTGTTTGTTTTTTTTTTTCTAGATCTATAAAGAAGTTCTAAGCATGAGGCTGTCTGTGGGAGTGAAAAGAAGGTAAGAAAACATGCCTATAACTTATAGTTGATCTTAACCAAGGTTCCTTCATCTCCACAGGGCTGCACCTGGGGATTCAACCCACCACAGATCATATAGTACTGTCATACCCATTGCTGATAAAAACCCGTGTATGAGTTGACCCTGTGCAGTTCAAACCCATGTTGTTCAAGAGCCAGCTTAATATGCATATATATATATCACATTTTGCTTATCCATTCATCTATCAGTGGACACTTAGGTGGCCTACTAGATATTGTAAAAGAGTGTTCCTATGAACCCGTGTGTGTAGTTTTGTCCTGTTTTTACAGATAAGGATCTTCAGGTTCAGAGAAGTGGGATAACAGTGTAACATCGCATAGTCCTATGTGATAGAGCTTGGAAAGCAAAACGATCAGGGAGGTAAAGGAACTCTGCACTTTTCATGGAGGCCGAGCTCCTCTGGTCTGCGTCCAGGGTGGAGGTGGACAGAACAGCTCGCCGAGGCGGGGCTCAGGGCTCAGCTGCCAGTGCTCCCCCGCAGAGGTCTTGCAGAGGCTGCTGGAGGGATGCTCGTCGGGGTGACGGGTCCTCTCCCTCCCCCATGCCCACAACCCAAAGAGAAGAACCAGTGGTGACCTGTGCCAGGGGTGGCTGGGGCCTGGCCTGGAAAGAGAAGGGACCGTCCTGAGAGCTTTCCTTCTGAAGGGGTGAGCAGGAGATGCTAGAGTAGGAAGGGGACACAGCAGTGCTGGGTATGGAAGTCTGGGTCTGCGTGCTTCGTCCTAGAGGGGACCATCTGGAGTGGGATACAGCGTCAGCACCACCTGGTGAAAACGCAGACCCCAGGCCCCACGCTGGAGCAGCTGAATCACACCCACATTTTACAAGTTCCACAGCCGTCTGAGCAAACTTTAAAGTTGGAGGAGCGCTGCCTTAGAGCCCTTTGAGGCACACGTTTATGACATTTCTTCATTGTTAAATTTCATAAAGTCCGCACCAGACAGGGCTGATGGTGCAGAGAATGAGCTGCCTGCTTTTTCCTGTTTCCTGGAGACAGAGGAGAGCTCCCTTGGGGAGAAGGGCATGTCCTCCAGAGACACGTGTCTCAAGACCCCGAAGGGAGATGGTCAAAGGGGACGAGAGACTGCGGGAGGGGAGGGAAGGATGAAACAGGAAAGCATCACTTTTGTTGAGTAAAGATTCGATTCTGCAAGGCATATACATTAGAGACTTACTTAATCTCAGAGGAACCCTCTGAGGGATTCACTGTGTTCACACCATTTTGTAGATAAGAGGAAAGATTCAGAGAGGTGAAGTGCCTTACCTGGGGTCACACGGCCAAGTAGCTAGCTCCCCCTGAAGATGGCTGTCCCAAATGTGGCTCTTTCCCTTGCTGCCAAGTGTCAGGTTTGGTGTTTAGGTCCCAGTGCCAATTCCTCCACCCAGTGGTCTTAGGACACTCAGGCAAGGGTGACAAGGTCAGCCATTGCTCCCAGGCTGGGAGCAGAGTGTGTGAATTTAAGGAATTAGAATAATGAGTAAGTGTGCACTTCAGTCAATAGCTTAGTTCCAGGCACATATGGGTCACCCAATAAGCGTGTGTTGAATGAATGAATAGAAGAAAGAACAGATGTCTGGCCTGTTCTCCTGATTCTTAGACCTTGGTTGTTGTTGTTGTTTAGTCGCCCAGTTGTGTCTGACTCTGCAACCCCATGGACTGCAGCACGCCAGGCCTCCCTGTACCTCACCATCTTCTGAGATTTGCCCAAGTTCATGTCCATTGTATCGGTGATTCCATCCAGCCATCTCATCTTCTGATGCCCTCTTCTCCTTCTGCCCTCAATCTTTCCCAGCATCAGGGACTTTTCCAATGAGTCGGCTGTTCACATCAGGTGACCAAAATACTGGAGCTTCAGCTTCAGCATCAGTCCTTCCAACGATTATTCAAGGTTGATTTTCCTTAAGATTGACTGGGTTGATCTTCTTTAGACCCTTGGAGACACCTGTAAATCACCTGTTTCCCACATCCCCTGTGTTGCCAACGCTAGAATCAGAGAGTCCAAAGTTTCGATCCAGTGCGCTCAATCATCACCTCCCCCTTTTCTTGTCAGGACGCAGCAAAGAAATTTGTTTCAATTATAGATTTTATTTTTGTCCTGGCCTGCGCTATACCTGTTTGTCATCTCATCACTTTCTTTGCATTTGGTAGTTTCCACATGTCCTACCGCTGCAAGAGGAAGTCCTGTGTTGTTTTTGTTCTCTCCCAGTTCCTGCCCCGAGGGAATATCTGTCTCCTTAGACAGAGGATCTGGGGGTGGGACGATGCAGTTATTTGTTTTCCCTCTCTCTTTTCTCTCACTGCTTTGCTCAGAAGGCAGCCCAAGTCACAGGCAGGTCTGTCTCTTGGGCCAGAGGAACCAGGAAAAGAAGATGGAAAATGCTAGGAAGAAGAGAGTACTTCTGTGGAATATATATATATACCTAATAATGGAATTACTGGGTCAACGTTTGGATTCTTCTTATGGTTTTATTTTGCATTTCCCTGATGATTAATTTGCATTTCCCTGCATATTTCATATATTTTACATATGAAAAGTGCCCATCTTTCTTTCTATTGAGTTGCCCTTTTCACTGATTTGTGGAAGTTCTTTATATTATCAATATATGGACTGCAAACATTTTCTCCAGCTCTATGGGGACTTTTTCACTTCCTTAATGGGGTTTTGATGACTAAAAGTTTTAAATTTTTCTTTTTTTTCCCTCTTTTAATAAGGAGGGAAGACTAGAGAAGGGTCTTTCTCTAAAAGTTCTTAACTTTCATGAATGCCAACTTATCAATTTTTCCCTTAAGTGCTCATGCTTCTTGTTACCCATTGAAGACATTTTTGCATACTTGAAAGTCGTGAAGATATATTTTCCTATGCTATCTGCTAGAAGCTTTAATGGCTTCATATTCACATTTAAATCAGTAATCTATCTGGGATTGGGTTTTGTGAATAGTGTGAGATAGGAGATCTTACACTATTTATTGAAGAGACTCCGCTTCCCAAACTGTACAGCAGCGTTACCTTTGCGACAGTCTGATAAAGCACGTATGTGGATCTCTTGCCAGACTTTCCACTCTATTCCATTGATCTATTTACCCAAACTTGCATTCATTAATGCAATTGTAAGTTGTCTCAATATCCTCCAACTTTGTTCTTCATACTGGCTTGGCTGTTCTCACACTTTTCCATTTCCTTAAGATCTACTTGTCAGTCTCTCCCCAAGGAACAGCTTTCTGAGATTTGACTCTGTATTGAATCTAAACATCGGTTTGGGGGAGAACTGACATTTTCACAATATCGAGTGCTCTATTTCATGAACATTGTATATTCCCTCTATTTTTTTTTAAAGATATCCTTTAAAGTCTCCTGTGCTGAATTTTAGTTTTCACTGTGGAGGTCTTGAACATATTTCATCACATTTATTCCTAAATCTTTGACACATTTTATGCAATTGTACTAGTAAAATTTAAACTTTATTTTCTATAATGTTTCTATAAAGAAATACAGTAGGTATTTATGCACTGCCCTTGTAGCTCAAGGACTTTTAGAATTCACTTACTAATTCTAAAAATTCACTTATTAATTCTAATAATTCTATTAATTCTCCATCTAAGTCTTTGCCTACTCTTCCTCATCCCTCACCTCTGCCCAATTTGGTAGCAATGCATGGAAGAGAAATGAAATTCACCTCATCCCATAGCCCTTAATATGTCAAAAGTATGATGAGTATTGGGGCAAAGCATGGTCTAAAATGAGTCTGGGCTTTTATGATCAAGTTTGATCTTTCTGTCAAACTTTATTTAGCAACCTATAGTATAAGTGGGTTGAATTTGTGAGGCTGCACTCTCTAATGCTTCCTTATATTCTGTGTGATGTTATATGGGAGATATTTGGTGTGACAGCTATTATTACTAGTCAAATGTTAAAAAGGATTGATGAGGAAGCTGGGGAGCTTGATGTTGCCACAAATATAAAAGCCAGCCACCTCAGCCTGTGTGCTGCAGACCATGACAGGGACCATCTCTTTAAATTGCATTTGCTTCATTAGCAGAAGCAGCTCAAGATCATGCAAGCTCTCTCTAATTTATCTTGGTTTGTTGTCATCCTGTGACTCAGGAAAGGGACAGCATTTCTGTTTCCAATTAAGGCTTGATGAACTCTGAGGCAAGGAGCTGGGGTGGAAAGCTGGTACTAGGGAAGCAGGAGGATTAAACCTGGTGGAGCATAGCCAAGAGCATTTAGCAAACCCAGGCATCCTTCATCGGAGTCTGCTCTGTGCCTGTGACTCTGCCTCAGAATAGCAACAGGAAAAAATAGCAAATAGAAAATCTCCGGATCTCCAGGAGGGCTCTGCATACCTCCTCCCCAGTCACAGACCCTTCCTAAATGCCTGTGCCGTGACCTGGAGGGGAAATGCACTCAGAGACAACGCTGTGTAGGGGAAAGAGTGCAAAGTTTTTGGAATTAGACCCCCCCCCTAAATTGGACCCTGGACACTTTCACTCCTAGCTGAGTGAGCCTGTTTCACTGAGCCTGTTTCTTCAACTATGGAAAGGTGACCATGATACCTACTTGGCACCATGGGCCCTACCCTCTAGCATGGCACCAGCTGACGTGAGCTGAGTCTCAGCTTGGGCTCTCCAGCTGGCTCCACTCATCTTCACTGGCCACCCAGACACCTCTAGGATTTGAGTTTGCAAGCCTTGACCTGGCCCAAGTACCAAGCCACTTCTTGTTTCTGTGGAGAACATGATGAGTGAGCCATTGATGAGGGCAGCCGTCTGCCTCTCAAGCTCTGTTTAAAATGTCCCCGATAATCATCGGTGTCTTCTGTAAGCCACCAGGGCAGAAACCGTTGGTGGGCTGAGAGGGATAAAAGTCTTCCTGCAGGACTGCTTGGAAGGTGGGCTTCGGATCAGCAGATTGGCATCACCTTACACTTGTTAGAAATGCAAATTCTCAGGCCCCTCTGAGACTACTGAATCCGAAACCCCGAGCAAAGCCCAGCAGCATTTGCTTCAGCAGGCTCTGTGGGTTCCTGTAATGCAGGCTGACTTTTGAGAACTGCTTGTCTGAGCAAGTGCTGGAAGCAACACAGACTCAGCCTGATAGTCTTCTGCCTGGGAATGAGGAATAGCCGCAGGACTCTGGGGTGCTCAGCTAGGGCCGTGGGGCAGCCTGTGAGCTTCTCACGGGTCTATCAGGAGGAGGCCCATTGAGGAACATGACACACAGCTTCCTCGTGAAAGTCAAGCCCTTCAGCCAGGTGCTCAAGCCTTTCCAAATGGCATCTTCTTCTTCCCTGAGCTTACCTGCCAGGCTGCTCTGCTCCGCTCCAGCTCTTATTGTCCCTCGTGTGGGCACTCCCCGTTTGTTCATGTCTGCACTGAGCTCTTAGTATTCTGTGATAGTCCTTCCAAAGTGTAAAGGTCCAGGTCAGCTTTCCCAAAATGTGCTCCTATTGACGCCAGTAGGTGATGCTGAAAAGCAGCTCTGTGATCAATGAATGTGGGAAATTGTGGCTTACATGGCTTACCTGGTGCGGGATCTACCACAATGTTTAATAAATTAATATCCATTGTAAATTCCCAAGAAAGTAGATTTAAGAGATAGAATTTTCAAGACTGATTTAAACACAAAACATTTACGCTATATTTTGAAGGACGTTTTCTGTGGGTCACACTTTCAGAGAAGTATATGTTGTCATATACTTCTTCACATAGTCATTTAGGTTTATTTACGAATCCAGGCTCTCCAGTTAGGCAGATTATACAGCTGTTTCCCTGTGCTAACACCAAGCTCTGTGTATCTTAGGGGTTCAGGAAGATTTTGATGCTGCTGCTACTACTGTTTTCCATTTGAATAACATCCCCTGAAGCAGCCATTTAGTCTTTACAGTATCTCTCTAATCACTGTGATGAAGTCATCTCTAAGATCCAGGTACTTTAAGAGCCAGGTTGGGCAGTAGATTCCTCAGATGTTCAAAAGTGCTATTTGCAGGATGAGCTGGACCAGAATCCTGGTGTCCTGATCACTGGTTCTGGGGGAGGAACAGGTCTTGGGTTTTTTTCCCATATGCCTAAGTGGCTCACTGTTGACAGAGGGACGAACATGAGGGTGTAGGCAACAGCAGGAGTCTGTCTGGTTGTTCCTGCTCCTCACTGTCCGGCATTAGAATACTTAGATTTCATAACACTTTGTACACCTCAAACTTACAGTGTTATATGTAAATTATATCTCAATAAAGCTGGAGGTGGAGGAAAGAAAAAAGTTATCTTTCAATAAGCACAATGCAGGAATTCTGGCTTATCTGGATGCCTAGAAGGTGCCTTTCTTATAAAAGAAGAGCTGATTGCAGAAATGAAAAGGTACAGAGAGGGGCCAATGAGGAAAGTTATTCCTTACTCCCAGCTCTCAAAACACCTGTCATCAAATCACAAACCACTGGACAAAGGCAATGCAACATCTTAGCATCTGGAAGTGGGATTCCCTGGTCACTTAGGGGCTTGAAGTCCGGTCAGGGCACTGCCACCGCCTAGCCATTAGATCTGCCTACCTTGGTTCCACTGGAGCAAGATAGTTATAACATTCAAAGTATTATCTGAATTCCTCAAGAGAATCTATTTTTAGCACAATGATATACTTCTTTGCTGATCCCCTCCCCCCCATTTGCTCCAGAACACCTAGATCCTGAAGGAAACTTACTTTGGTGATCGCTGTGCTTGCAGAAAATAGGGAAAATCTCCAAGGAACCCTCCTTCCTAAAGAAAGGGTACTAGACTCAGGGCTAGAACCAGAGCTGGGAGCAGAAAGTAGTGAATAAGCTGAAAGAACAAGGCTGCCCCCAGGGCAGTGCCGATAGCAGTGCTGTGGTTTGCAATCATGATTGTAAATCTCAGGCCACAGCAAGGAGGAGAGCTGAACAGAAATCTCCGCATCACACCAAGCCGGCAGTGACCCTCCGATTCCCATGCATGCCGTGTTCTTGTGTTTCAGTAACTGCAAAATATAATCTCCCTGTGCCCTCCACTCTTCCTTTTCAGGACTTTTGTGTCTGTTCTCATAAGCTTATTTTTTTAGATGGATTTTATACTGTGGTATCACATTCTAACATGATTTTACAGATTGTCTTGGGAAAAACATACACTTTTACAATGTCAGATCTTCCCATGTATGAACAGGATGTGTTGGGAGGTATTGTCTTCTGGCATAAAGGTCTCTCATTGCTGATAAATGCCACCACTGCACAGTGACAAAGATGGCTTTGGTGAGAGAGATTTGGTTCAACATGTTGTTGAAACCAAAGGGCATTCCATTTAAAAGCCACTCATTGTGGTCGTCCCTTGGGCCAGGCACTGTATCATGTCCTGTTATGGAAGACTCAGTCATGAGTGAGAGCCCATTAGGATAGCTACTTACTATCAAAAAGACAGAAAATAGTAAGTGTTGGCAAGGATGTGGGGAAATTGGAACCCTTGTGCACTGCTGTTGGGAATGTAAACAATGTAAAATAATGCAGTGCTTTGAAAAACACTGAAACGGCTCCTAAAAAATTAAAAACAGAATTACCGTATTATCCAGCAATTCCACTTATTGAAAGCAAAGACTCAAAGAGATATTTGTACATCTAGGTTAACAGCAACATTTTGCACAACAGTCAAAAGGCAGAAGCAAACCCTAGTGTCTATTGACAGATGAATGGATAAGCAAATTGTGGTATGTATATACAGCGGTATATTATTCAGCCTTAACAAGAAAGGAAATTCTGAATGTGCCACAGTGTGGATGAACCCTGAGGACATTATGCTGAGTGAAGTAAGCCAGTCACAAAAGGACAAATACTGATGGTTCCACTTATATGAAGAACCTAGAGCAGTGAGATTCACAGGGAGAGAAAGTAGACTGGTGAGGGTCAAGGGCTGTTGGGGAGGGGGAAGGGAGTTGGTGCCTCACAGGTACAGAGTTTCAGATTTGCCAGATGGCATGAGTTTTGAAGATGGATGGTGGCCATGATGGTTGTATAACAGTATGAATGTACTTGATGCCACTTAAAAATACTGAAGATGTAAATTTTATGTATATGTATTTTACTGCAATTAAAAATAAAAATAATTTAAGAAACATCTTTTTAAAAGATGGCTGAGGAAAACTGCACATGCTCAGGGAACTCCATGGGGGAAGAACAGTGGCAGGGTGCCCAGGACATAGGCACCCTGGCCTGCCAGGGGTCAGGGGAGAGCAGCTCTGTGGCATAGATCCGCCTCGACAGGAGACTTAATCCCCCAGCTCGTGGAGGCTGGGCAGCTTAGGGAAGGCCTCCAGGTCGGCAGAATAATGGTCCAAAGAGATGGGGGAAGGGACAGTGAGGGAGTTGGGGGTGGACATGTACATGCTGCTGTATTTAAAATGGATAACCAACGAGGACCTACTGTATAACACAGGGAATTCTGCTTCATGTTATGTGGGCAGCCTGGATGGGAGGAGAATTTGGAGTTGCTCTGCTGTGCGCCTGAAACTATCACAACATTGTTAATTGGCTATACGTCAATATAAAATTTGGAGAAGGCAATGGCACCCCACTCCGGTGCTCTTGCCTGGAAAATCCCATGGATGGAGGAGCCTGGTAGGCTGCAGTCCATGGGGTCGCTAGGAGTCGGACACGACTGAGCGGCTTCACTTTCACTTTTCACTTTCATGCATTGGAGAAGGAAATGGCAACCCACTCCAGTGTTCTTGCCTGGAGAATCCCAGGGATGGCAGAGCCTGGTGGGCTGCCGTCTATGGGGTCGCACAGAGTCGGACACGACTGAAGCGACTTAGCAGCAGCAGCAGCAGCAATATAAAATTAAAAGTTTTTTGAAAAAAGAAGAGACTTCCTAAAAGCGTACTCCAGAGCCCAGCACCACATTTATCTTGTCATTGGGTATGTTCGTGAACTTCCTGAAACCTAAACATCACTCCTGATTTATGGATTTCCTCGCTCTCTCCTCCTCCCTCTCACGTCTCTCTTAGGTGCTCTGAGTTTTGACCTTGCAGTTCACACCCAGGTCCAGCCATCCTCCGTGGAACTCAGGTGAACAATTTTCCTGCTCCAGAAGCTTTCAGTTCCCATTGGAGAAGGTCACATTATTAATTACAGGGGGCCCAAGCACATTTGGGGAGGTAACTCTGTTACCTTGCAGGAACTGCAGAGTTGACACTTCATTAATTGGAAGTGTAGATGCTGGCGCTGAGCATCCAAAGAAATCCATTAAATTGTATCTAAATGTAATCTAAATGCTGAGAAGAAAGGAGATGCAAAATGCTTCCAGTAGAATTCCTGCAAAAATCATGACCTATTAAAACCAAGCTCTGTTATCTCAGCCCCAACAGTAATTCATAAGTATAAAAGGGCCTGTCTTCTTATTCACATAGATTTTGTTTTGAGAAATACAGTTATTTATTATAAAAAGATAGCATTTATGTTAATATGTAAGGGGTTGGTTTATTTTCAGTGAATTAATACATATTGTAATGTCTTGCTATTCATTTCTAATACAGTAAATATCAGTGGAAATAGCCCATATCAACAGTCTCTTTTGGGGGTTCCTTAATAACTCATAAGAGTATAAAGGGGTCCTGAGTAAAGAAGTGAAGTGAAAGTCACCCAGTTGTGTCCGATTCTTTGCAACCCCATGGACTATAGCCTGCCAGGCTCCTCTGTCCATGGAATTCTCCAGGCAGGAATACTGGAGTGGGCAGCCATTCCGTTCTCCAGGGGATCTTCCCAACCCAGGGATCGAACCCAGGTCTCCCACGTTGCAGGTGGATTCTTTACTGTCTGAGCCACCAGGAAAGCCCAAGAATACTGGAATAGGTAGCCTATCCCTTCTCCAAGGGAACTTCCCAACCCAGGAATCGAACCAGCGTCTCTCGCATTGCAGGTGGATTCTTTACTGGCTGAGCTACCAGGGAAGCCCATAAGAGGGTCCTGAGACCAAGCATTAAAGGAATCACTCAGTGTAGAAGTCCCCCGGAGAAGAGGAAAGATGTTGGTCCCCACAGCCCAATATGCAGGTGGTGATTCTCCAGATTTACAGCACTGACTATAAACAGGAGGACAAACAACCCAAGCCAAATGTGAGAACTGCGCCTGACAAGTGAGGACCATTTGGGAGATGCAGGCTTGTCTGCATGGTACTTGGTACTGTCACTGTGGCCAGGCGGCCCTTGTTATTTCATTCCCTGCTTGTCCCCACAGGTCACTTCTGGGAGTAAGAACTGTGGTCTCCGAGTCCTCTCTGCTCACATCTTCTGCCCCTGGACAGTGCCCCCTGGAATCTGGCCAGACTCCTCTCCTGGGTAAGTACCCGTGTGACCCCGGCTGCTACACATACCGTCCACGGATATTGTTCTCCTGGCAAGGCCAGCATGCTCTAGAGCGTGTGTTAGCTGCTTGGAGAAATGTCGTATTGTCATTGTCATGGTTACTATTCAGAGATTATATTCGAGTTCACTTTGCCTTTCTGAAAAGTGAAGATAATATTCCCTGACTTCCCTCCTCCCAGGGTTGCTTCAGGAGACAAACTGGTTAATGTGTCACTCAAATACGTGCTTAGGGCCCAACCATCAAAGGTGGTCCATTCAAGACGCAGGAGGGAACATGCAGCTTTCTTCTGTGGAGTCAGGCTGGCTGGTTTGATCCTGATGCAATCGCCAAGCAGTGAACTGATCTGGGTGACGTTATGTAACTTTCCTGTGCGTGTCCATCTGTAAACGGAAGCGGCAGACGCCCCGGAAGCTTCAGGGCTGTAGTGAGGATGAACTAAGATGAGGCATAGAGCTCTGCGTGTGGGTGCCTTGACTGTAGGAAGCTTTCAATGGAGGCTCTTTTTTGTAACATGAAGGGAGACACCCGGTTTTATTATAAAGCTCCAATGGAAGGAGATGTCGTCTCTGTTTCTGGAACTTTTTGCTCAATGAAGGGGGTTGAGTGTCTGGACAGGATGCAGGGCCCATTCATTCAGGTCAGAATTCTACAAATGATGGGGAATCATGAAACCGCCTAAGCAGGGGAGAGATTTCTTAAAAAGATACGTCGGGTTCCTGTGCATGGAGACTGTTCCATGGGGACCGTGTCCTGAGGAGGCAGACAGGAAGGAGCTGCGATGGTACAGGAGGGGAGAAGTGGCTGGTTCTCACAGGCTCTGGGAAGTAGAGGTGGTGATGGGCTTTGGTGACCGGGTGGGTGATGTTGGAGCTGAGGAGAGGAAGGGGTGTAGAATGACTTCGTATTTTGAGTCAGAATAAATAATGTTTTCCTTTTGCTGACTTGGGCTCTGGAGAAAGTCAGGGAAACAAATGTTCAGTCTTGACCTTGTGGAATTTAAGACTTTTCCAAGCAGCACTTGCCAGCATCCTTCCTTCTCCACCTGGCCCCACTCAAACCTCCTGCACACCCCAGGCCTCCAGCTGCCGAAGAAGCTGAGAGCCCTTTGGATAGGATTCATCCCTCTAGGGGCATGACTTCCTTCCTTATGGGAAGCTGGGCCAGCTCACAACATGTGGGCCGCTTCTGCCCCTGTGAGCAGACACCTGGCCCCGAATCCCTTCTGTTTGAGCCAAGGGAGGCCTGGACTCTGCTGCCCACTGAAGACCCCTGCTTAGGAGCCAGGAGCACACAAAACCTCCTCCTCCAGGGAGTCCACATGTCACCAACCTCCTTTTCAGAAAGATCAGGTGATCAGGTCACACAGCTCAAAAGGAACAAAGCCAGAATCCCAAGTCAGGGCAGTTAGACTCCAAACCATTCCTCCTCCTCTGCTTGGCCTTGGCTGTGGGATCTTCTCTGAGCCTGTTGGCCCTGAACTGCTAGACCCCCTGGGCTGCTGTCTAGATCCATCTTCCCAGTTCTTTGCAGACCCTGTCACCACACACACCTCCTGGGAGAACCATGTGTGCTCCCGGAGATGCAGAAATTCCTGTCCACCCGCAGCGTTCAGTCATTGAGCAAATGGTAGCAAACCTCACACTCACACTCACACACACACACACACACACAGAAGTCTGCTCACTTTCCTTCCCCTATTGATTTGTGCAGCTCAAATTGGCCTGGTTTTACTCCTAGACCCAGGAAGAGGCCCTCATTTACCCATCATCTTTCAAAGCAGAGTGAGCAGGCAATACTCATTTGAGCCTAGTAAAGATAATTTAAAAGTAGCCCAAGAAGTTTGCCTCAAGGGCAGGGCCGTGGATTTTTTTATCCACCCTCCCTCCCCCATAGACAGAATCCAGGAAATGCCTTTATGTGAAGAAACAGTTTGCTGAGCACTGGAATAGTGCAAATGAGATTATAGGGAAACTGTTTAATCTTCTCAACAGAATAATTCCCACTCAGCATTCTTAAACTGAGCATCTCATAGGGGAAAAAAATTAATGCTTATTATAAATCAGCCTTATCTGTTTCTTGATGTACTTTCCTAAGTCCCAACCACTTCTTTAAAGATATAGGATGACCCAAGCCGCTCTGATACAGCCTCTGAGACAGAATCGGTTCTGTTTCTGTGTTTGCACAGACCATTCATCTTCAGAAAAGGGTGTTCAGCCCTAATCCTGCCCTCCAGTACTTCCAGAGCTGTCATTCCGTTTTGTGGAAACTTTCCATCACTACCAAGCAAACAAGGCAATTCCACAGAAAGAGCAGATGATGAGAGAGTTGGCCAAGACACAGGGCAAACTCATCAGATAGATGTCTTCTTCATTACTCTTTTTTTCAATACCAGTTGTCTCCTGAATGAGTGAAAGTGAATTATGAATATTATTAAATCAGTTTCCAACAAAAACTCTTGCCAGTTCTGTGAACCTGTCTTTGCACGATCTGCTCCTGAGAACAGTGCATCTTTTCTTGATGCGTGTGGATGGGTTGTGAGGGATAACAGAGGACGAGATGGTTGGATGGCATCACCGACTCAATGGACATGAGTGTGAGCAAGCTCCGGAAGATGGTGAAGGACAGGGAAGCCTGGCATGCTGCAGTCTGTGGGGTTGCAAAGAGTTGGACGCGACTGAACAACAGTACAGCATCCTCTTGCGTCATGGAGAATTAGTGATTTCCTCCCTTATGAGTGTCAGTTAGAGCAGCAGAGCCTTCTTAGAGAAGGGACCCAATGTGACGCCACAGAACCGTGGGAGCAGATTGTCTGGGACCAGCTCTCCCCTTCTCTCCTCACCAGGGCCCCCAACAGGACTCCGGGCTTCTGGACTGGGGTTGACCGCTGACCCTTTTCTTACTGCAGTTTATCTAAAGCAGCTCCTGGTGGGTGGCCAGCAGCAGTCTGCTTACCCCTTCGGGGAGGAGGGTCAGGAGGCCTGAAAATGAGAGAGAGGAGAGAACCAACCCAGCTAGAAAGCACACCGAGCCCTGGCGGTGCCCATCCGCCTTCACGTTTTCCCCGCCGTCATCCTCCTTTGCTCTGAGTCTCTTTCACTTTTATTCTTTTTTTTTTTCTTTTTATTCTTTTGTGTTGCTCATATTTCTCTAATTGCCCTCAGATCTTCTTTGTGAACAAGGTGAGGTTTAGAGGAATAAGTGAGGATGAGTGAGGGGCCAACCTACCTCACAGCATCCTCTAAACTGATGAAAGGACATTTCCCCATCTGCTTGGAGGAACATCCTTACAGAGCCAGAAGGGGCCTGACCTGAGAATTCTCTGCCACTGGAAGGAGAAGCTGATGATAAAACCCCATCACTTGCTTCCTTTCATGAGCTCAGCCACTAACTGTTAGAAGACTCGTATCCAGTGGCCCAGCTAGGAGGCATCTGCCCACAGAAGGCCACCCCAGGTCCCTGCGGACCCGGAAACTCATAGTGGGGCTGTAGGAAGCACATCCAAGGTTGACGGTCCCTCCATTTCTGATCGGACTGGCCCAGCTGGTGGCCATCTGAAAGTTGACTCTGGATGAGGTGCTTCTGTAGAGTGAGCATCTGCAGGATACCCAGGGCTGCCTGGTAGGTCTTTGGGGCCAAAGAGAGCCTGCTTAATTTCTTCTGCCTCTGCCAGCAGCAAAATGTACTGTCGGTACCACAGTCTTTGGGCAGAGAATGCCTTGGGCACCAAGGCAGAAATCCTATAACGGGCAAGGCTCTCAGCCAAACACATTTAAATAGCGTGAGGCCCTTCGTTTCCCCAACACAGCGTTCTTTGTAAGCAGGGATCTTGCCAGCTGGGCAGGAAGCCACCATCTCCCTACATTTTGTGGAGAGGGGGTTGTCAGTGTGGATTCATCCAGGACACTAACCAAGGTCATACCATTGGTCTAGGATAGAGGTGACTTCTTTCTGTGAGGCTGGTGTCCTATTTACTCTAAAAGGACATCTGTCCTCAGGCAATGTCAGTGCTGGGTGGAAGCTGCAATCAGCCTGTGACAGGACTCACCCTATAAATGTGCTTATTTGGAGAAACTCTGTGATAGGAGGGCTTCCCTGATGGCTCAGACGGTAAAGAATCTGCCCACAGTGCAGGAGACCCAAGTTCGATCCCTGGGTCGGGAAGATCCCCTGGAGAAGGGAATGGCTACTCACTCCAGTGTTCTTGCCTGGAGAATTCCATGGACAGAGGAGCCTGGGGAGCTACAGTCAATGGGGTCACAGAGTCAGAGACAACTGAACGACTAACACTTTCACTTTCACTTTCTTTCTGTGATAGGAGGACTTCCCAGTGGGGCCTAGTGATTAAGACTCCATGCTCCCACTGCAGGGGCTGCAAGTTCGATTCCTGGTCAGGGAGCTAAGCTCCTACATGCCTCATGGCATGGCCCCCAAACAAACAACCCTGTGATAAATCCTTAAAGGAAATATTCTGCTGTAAAGTATGCCTACCCACCTACATTCCCATGGAAGTACCTCTCCACTCCCCACATCCATCCCGCCCTTACTTGGCCACTGTTTATCACTTCTGGGAATCACAGAAGTCCCTATGGAGGCTCTGGCAGGTGGGGTGGGCTGCACCCTCAGGTGCCTTTTTGGTTCATAGGGTAAGCATCCATGCTTAATAGGTCTATGCAAGTCTACATCAAGCAAAAAGTAGCATCATTGAAAACAGGAATATAATCAGACCCACGTCCCTTCCTCTCTTCCTTTGTCGTAGCAGCTCAGCCAGACATGGCCTCATCACCACAGTTAGGCTCCTGCAGAAGGTGAGTTTTGCCTTGAGATGATCTAACAGAACACTGAGCCAGGCCCACGCAACATCTCTCAGGGGTTCTGATGAGGATTAAAAGCTGCATGAATCCTGTACTGGGTCAGCTAGTTGTTACTTCTCTGCCCATCCCATTTGGTGGTGGAGGAAAGTGACCCCACCCACAGTTCCTGCTGAAGGGGTAGCCTGAGGCTGACCATAGCTGAGCAAAGATGGACTTCTGACCCCACTGTGGGGAAAGATGCAGGAAGAGCAAATCCATGGACTGGGCTGAGGCCAGTAGGTTTCTCTTTTGAGAATGTCAGTTACAAAACTCAGACCCTGGGGCATGGAGAGTCGGGCCCATGCTGCTGCCCTGGTGAGTCCGAGCCAGTCTTTCAAGTATTCATTGAGGATCTCTCAGGTAGAGGAATCAGAAAGAAGCAGAAATGGGAGAGCCTTAGGGCCCAAGAGTAAGAGACCTCGGTTTCTAATGCAACAGACTCTGTCCCGTGAGCCTGGCTGACTATTTTCAGCCCTTGGAAGTCTATTCAGTTGCCTGTTAAGACCTCACAAATAACCCTCCTTTTCTTAAACCTCCACAAGGGGGATTCTTTTTCTTGCTGATCTGTGTGCCTGGAGTGAGACAGCTCTTTATACCCACCGTGAAAGTCAGTGATGGTGGGATGTGTGGTCAGGCCAGTGATCCTGCTGCTAAGGGCAGGGGGCTGCCCGGGAACCATCCCCTGAACACATGCTCAGTCTCTGGGGTGCGGGCACACTGGCCAGATGAGAGGGCTGTTTGTGGGAGGCAGAGCTGCCATAGAACGTGCTCAAGGAGGAAAAGCATAGCTGTTACAATGAAGCAGATCCAAAGTATTTGTCTCTAAAACATGCTTTTTTTTTTTCTTCATAGTTTCTCATTTGTGAAATCAAGATGTCTCTCACAATTCACAGTCTGGCAGCTAGAACCCTTGCAGTTATCATGAACAAACTTGGCCAGGGCTGTTCCCAGTGTTGTCACTTCAGCTGAGTTATATGCATTTGTCAGACCTACAAATGCTGAATTTGTTATTGAAAACATCTTCAGAAAGATTTCACTGTAATTTGGCAAACAAAAAAGTCATTGTGTTTGCAGAAAGGCATGAAAACGGAGCAGTGGAGTATATATTTTATATTAATGAAGCACGTATTTTTGTTAAAGGAATGATTGCAATCTCGTATTTCCTTCAAAGCAATAACCAAGTGCTTTAGAAACTTGTGGTTAGAAGAA
The DNA here is from genome assembly GCF_054371585.1 of Giraffa tippelskirchi. Taxonomy (NCBI): domain Eukaryota; kingdom Metazoa; phylum Chordata; class Mammalia; order Artiodactyla; family Giraffidae; genus Giraffa; species Giraffa tippelskirchi. Next base: position 12,310,297 of record NC_137283.1, on the reverse strand, counting down.
ATGGAGGTACATTTTGTTACTGAGATAAATGCACAAGGATGGCTTATCACCCACTAGCACAACACAACCGCAGGCAGGAGAGATTGCCAAGTCCCTCAGAACAGATAGATGAAAGGCATTTCAAAGCACCAGGAAGCTGGCGTGCCCTGTCCATGCATTGCTAAGGCTGTGACCTAGTGTACTGAGCAGTGGTTTTCTTTTTTTTAGTGGCACATAAAATATTGATATGACTTACAATTGAAGGAATCTTAGATTAGATGAAATACATTAATAATAACCATCAAACTGTGGCTGAACAGGCTTACGCCCAAAAAAGAAGAAAGCCAAAGGCCACTCATGCTTCAGTCCCTGTTTATCCGCAGCAGGTAACAGTAAGGGAGAGCAAAGGATTTCATAGCTCTGCAAAACTGTGAAGTCAAAAAGTTTTTGTGGCTATGGGTTTAATACATGAAACACACCCTCTGCGCTACACCAGATACTCAGAAACTTGCCCTTGGTCATGTTGTCTACCAGCGTTAATGAACATGTGGAGTGAAGACGAAGGGAGTTGCAGCATCCTGTGTTTCTCTTCACTTCAGGGTGCCCACATTCCCGGATCTGCACCTCGGTTCTCCGTTTCCCTACCCGACTCTCTTGTTCCTTCCTTTCTCTATCACTCTTGGGGTCTCGGAAGCAGTGATGTGAAAGCATGAGTTCCTCCCAGTGTATCAAAAAAGTCCATCAAGAAAAAATATATATGTGTTCCCCAGTATAAAGTACCTCCATTTTCATTCTTTTTGTGGCAGAGTAATAGCCCATTTAGTGTGTGTATGTATATACTTATACACAACATCTTCAGTATCCATTCATCTGTGGATGGACATTTTGGTGGCTTCCATGTCTTGACTCTTATAAACAGTGCCGCTGTGAGAGCTGGGGTACATGTGGCTTTTTGAATGATAGTTTCTCTGGTTATACACTCCGGAGTGGGATTGTAAGATTGTATGATGACTCTGTCTTTAGTTTCTTAAAGAACCCCCATCGTGTTCTCCATAATGGCTGCACCAATGTACATTCCCACCAACAGTGTAGGAGGGTTCCTTTTCAGTTTGCAAAATGACTTACAACTCTAAAACCTTATTCTATGACAATGCTTTCAATTGAATTCTCATAGAATATTTCAATTTTGATATTACCGTTGCTGAAGAGAAAATTTGTCTTTATGAGTACAATGGTAATTATAAGTCAGCTGTTGTCATTTTGACAACACCAACTTAGTCATCCAAAAGAGGCTTAGCAACAGATTAAAAGTTCAGTTCTGTCACTTCAAGACAGGGATCACTCGGTACCCACATATGTCAACATAGCCCATAGACTGTATGGCAGACGCTGGGTTGAATGTTGAGTGTATCATCCATGTGACTGAGCGTATGCTTAAGATAATTCAAACCAACAGTTTTAGAGAACATAACATTTTCAAGGTTATCTTTGGGGAAAAGAAAAAAAAATTTAACTCTCCAGGATTCTCCCATCCACAGATACCAATGTGTATTAAACTCTAATCTCTGCCATCTTCATTGTTGGGGAGAGACAGTGGGCCAGGAGAGATGGGAAGCAAGTGACTCAAGGCCAGAGCCTATCCCATTCCACCCAGCTTTGTCTTTATATCATTTCAGCTCTTGTGCTCCAGGAAGCAAGTCCAGGCTCACTCAGTTTAGATACACAAAATGGTGGTGCTAAAGGATGCTTGGTATCTCTTAGTTTAGTTTTTTTTTTTTTTTTAATATATATTCTCTGTGTCTCCATTAAAACCTAGAAACTTTCACGTTAACATCAATTCATGGAAGATAATTTTGTTTCTAAGCTGCAACCAGAGCTCCCTCTAATGGCTATTTATTTGAAGAACAAATTCTAGGGGAAATGAAATAGCTCCTGTTCTTTTAGAACTGAAGACTTGTAAAACTATTATTGCCTAACGAGTCTTTACCGACCTTTGCAACTAGGTCATTTTAAAACCAGACTTAACCTGATGTGCTGATTAATTTTGTGTGTCAGCTTGACTGAGCGACAGGATGCCCAGATGTTTGGTCGCACATTATTTGGGATATTTCTGTGACTGTGTTTTGGATGAGATCTATGTTTGAATCAGCCTGAGTAGATTTCCCTCCCTGGAGTGGGTGGACCTCATGCAATCAGCTGCAGGCCTGGATAGAACAAAAAGGCTGATAGTGTCTCAAGCAAGAGGGAGCTCCTCCTGCCTGACTGTTGAGCTGGGGCGTCAGTTTTTCCTGCCTTTGGTGTGGAACTGAAACATCAACTCTTCCTGAATCTTGGACCTGGCAGCTCTGGGATTGAAACTTAAAATGTCAGTTCTCTGGGTTGTCAGGCCTTCGGTCTCAGACTAGTTACACCATCAGCAAGCTTGGGTCTCAGCTCACAGTTGCAGATCTCAGCTTCTATAATCAGGAGAGCCAATTGTGTGTGTGTGTGTGTATGTATACACACACAGTCTATCGGCTCTGTTTCTCTAGTGAACTCTGACTAATACACTAAAACACTTGATTTCAAAGCACTTAAAAAAAAATATGAAGGACTTTCCCAGTGGTCCAGTGGGTAAGACTCTGCCTTTCAATGTGGAGGGTGTGGGTTCAATCCCCTCTCAGGAAGCTAAGGTCCCACATTATGTGGGATACAGCCAAAAATTTTTTTTAAATAAATAAAAGCAGATGTACTATTTAAAATGTTCAACTCTACTGATGTTGCATTTTACATATGCTTATACCACATTTGATAGGATCCTCACAGCCATGCTGGGAGACAGAGCAAATATCCTGATCTCAGAACATAGATAAACTGATGCCCTGATCCCGACAGATAGAGCTGACCTCTGATATTGTGCCTTTCCCATTATAATCACAGTATCACTCTGAGTCATTCTCTGCCACAAAACAGGAAGACAGCCTCTCCAGTTGTTTCACTGATCACATAGGCGATTGATGATTCTCAATCCAAAACATGCTCTTCAATGGCTGTTTTCTGGCTGAGTTGGTTCAGTAATCTAGCACACAATGTGAATAATCCCAGGCTTTTATGATAGACAAGAGAATAAGATTACTTACTGTCTCACACAAGCAAGTTCATACTGGAATTCCAGATTTTTTTTTTTCAACTAGTTTTACTGTGATCCTTTCTTTCCCATAGATTCCTAAGTGGAAACCTGATTATGTGGCTCCTGTAAATGTATTGGTTTATCTATGGGAAGGAGGTAAAAGTGATCCACATTTACCAATGTTACCATTCCCCTGCATCTAAAAATGAGCAGGAATTGTTCCCAATAAAAACCAGGACTGCTCTTTAAACTAGGCTTCTATATTGTCTCAGTTTACCTGGACCTTGATTTCTTCATTTCTAAGTCTTGGAGATTATTCAGTAATAATGAACAAAGCTTTCACTCATTTCCCAAGTATTGTATATTATTCCCTTATGTGAATTCCCAGTAATTAATGGGACATCTTATTAATGAAATTCAAGTCTGAAGGCAGAATAGAATATATTAATTAGTGATGAATAACAAACATGTCTCAAAGACCATGCATTTAATCTTCTTTTTATATAGAATGTTTATAAATATGGTGATTTTTACTTGATCTGTCTTCATGGAGAAAAATGTAACTAGAATTCCAGATAAAAATGGATGGATTGAAATTCCTCAGTCATATATCAATAATATGCATAATCACAAGTTGGGAATCAGGTCAGCTGTATTACAATTACAGGAATATCTATATAGAAGAGAACCATGTTCAGTGTATAACCTGAGAGCTGTAAAACCTTAGCAAATGTTACCCAAATGTAGGCCTTTCCTCAAGAACAAAAACAAGAGCAAAAACTTGCTATTTTCCCCTTTTTTCCATCTATGTGTAGAAGAAATAGAAATATTTTATACTCTGTCATTTTCTACTACATTCATATATATATATTATTATTGAAATATAGTTGACTTACAATGATGTGTTCATTTCTGCTGTATAGCAAAGGGGTTCAGTTATACAAATAGATGCATTATTTTTTATATATTGTTTTCCATTGTGGTTTAGTCATAGGCTACTGAATATAGCCCTCTGCGCTATACAGTAGGACTCTGTTGTTTATCCTTTCTATATATAAAAGCTTGCATCTGCTAACCCCAACCTCCCACCCCAGCCCCCCCAACCACCTCCCTGTTGGCAACCACAGTTGTGCCTATTTCTCCACAAGTGTTTCTGTTTTATAGATAGGTTCATTTTTGTCCTATCTTAGATTCCACATAGAAGTGATATCATATGGTTTTTGTCCGTCTCTTTCTGAGTTACTTCGCTTAGTATGATAATCACTAGTTGCATCCATGTTGCTGCAAATGGCATGACTTTATTTTTATAGCTGAGTAGTATTCCATTGTATGTATGTAGCACATCTTCATATCCGTTCATCTGTCAATGGACATTTAGGTTGTTCCCATGTCTTGGCTGTTGTGAATCATGCTGCTACGAACATAGCGGTACATGGACCTTTTTAAATTAGAGTTTTATTTGGACATTTGCCCAGAAGTGGGATTGCTGGGTCATGTGATAGTTCTGTTTTCGGCTTTCGAGGAACTTCCATGCTTTTTCCTTGGTGGCTGCACCAAGTTACATTCCGACCAACAGTGCAGGAAGGTTTTCTTTGTTCCGCATACTCTCCAGTATTTGTTATGTGTAGTTTTTAACAAAGGCTATTCTGACCAGTGTGAGGTGGTATCTCATTGTAGTTTTGATTTGCATTTCTCCAATAATTAGTGACATGGAGGATCTTTTCATTTGCCTATTGACCATTTGAATTTCTTCTCTGGAAAAATGTCTATTCTGGCTGTCAGTCCATTTTTCAGTTGGGTTGCTTATTTTTTGTTGTTGAGTTAAATGATCTGTTTGTATATTTTGGAAATTAAGCCCTTTTTGGTTGCATAATTTGCAAATATTTTTTCATTCTGTAGGTTGTCTTTTCAGTTTTATTTTTTTATGGTTTCCTTTGCTATGGAAAAGCTTGTAAGTTTGATTAGGTCCCATTTGTTTATTTTTTGTTCTTATTTCTATTGCCTTGGGAGACTGACCTAAGAAAGCACTGGTATGATTTACATCAGAGAATGTTTTGCCTATGATCTCTTCTAGGAGTTTTATGGTGTTTGTCATGTCTTATGTTTAAGTCTTAAAGCCATTTTGAGTTTATTTTTGTGTATGGTGAGAGGGTGTGTTCTAACTTAACTGATTTACATTCTACTACATTCATTTTTTTAACTTTCTGCCACTTTCCATAGAAGACTTAAAGAAAAAACACAATGAAGTAGAAAACTATTACTATATAAAACTGACATCAAGAAAATGCAAAAGAACAAACTGAAGAACAAAGTCAAATATGAGTGTGTAAACTATTGTTTATCAGCAGCAGAGTGGCAGGAACAGTTCATTGTTCACCAAAACCTGTTTTCCTTCTTCTTGGGCACATAACTGGATTGTACTCCCCAGCCTCTCTTGCAGTTTGAATTTCAGCCAAGGGAATGTGAACAGAAGTTGTATGTACTACTCGTGGTCCATGAAAGCCTGCCTTTACCTTCTTCCATACTCTTTCCTCCTTCCACTTGACTGGAAAGGACATGGCAGAGCCCTGCTCTGATCATGGCAGAGCATCTGTCATCCTAGGTCTTTAAATACTTATGTGAGGGAGAGGTATCCAGCCAATCCACATGCCTTCCCAGGATTGTCCCCTGAGCCAAGGCCCAAATTTTGATTGTCTTTGATCCATTAATCAGTGTTTGTTAATTCAGCCTAGTGTAGCCTAAATAATACATGCAATTGACACAAAGCACAATAAAGCTGTATTTTCTTTTTGGAAAGTCTTTTAACAAATGGGAAATAGACTAGACAGACATTCATGCAGCAAACAGCAATTCAGGGCATGCCTGGCTTTAAATTAGTTAGTCCTCTTTTTCGACATTGGAGTAGGTCTCAGCTGGAGGAAGAGGTTAGTTAATCCTCTGAAGGGTTAAGCCCACAACACTCGGGCAGTGTGTCTGTTGAGCCTCAGGAACCATCGTGGCCAGGAGGTGCCCAGTTGAAGGACATCACCAGTTCAAACCACAGAACCATAACTGGAGACTGAGGAGCCCACGTTGTCTGTGAGTCATTGATTTGAAACCAAGAAGAGGAGCTGTGGCCAGTGTCTGGAGTCGGTCAAATGGCAAAATCAAGAGCCCTGGGGAATGGCAGGTCCGTGTGGAAGTCAACAAAGCCAGGATCCAAGCTGCAGGGTCCATATCCCAGCTTCACTCCTGACTAGTTATGGAATCTTGAACAACTTTTTCGTGTTTCTGGGCTGATAGATTTCTTTTCTTACAAAACTTGGATAATAAAGCTATGTAATTCAGAGCATCATGGGAATTAAATATATCTAAAGGGCTTAGTTCAGTGTCTGGCACATGATAGGCATTCAGTAAATGATGACTGTTTTTTATATATATGATGAGAAGGATAATCAAGCACAACCTTGGGAGCATCAGGATCCATTGCAAACCAGGAGCCTGGCCAGCAAGAGCTGAGCACCAGGCTTTGCCCAATATAGACATTCCCCTCTGATGCTGTGGGATGTGGCTCTCGGTCTTGGCCCACCTGGATCTAAGTGTGGAGTAGTAGCCAAGTCATCCCACTACCCTACAACCCGTGATTCACCTCCAGTGTGGCCAGACAGAATGTAGGAGCTTGCTGGCAGCTCACACTGGGGTGAGAGGGCAGCAACAGCAGGAATTACCCATCCTGAGGGCAGATACCCCTAAGGCCTCCCAGCCATGCAGCGGGGCACTGGGCATTGTCAGTTATTGAGATTTACCAGGAAAAGAGGGTTAGCATGGACATCAGAATCTCAGATCCTCTAAATATCAGCTGTGTGACTTTGGGGTGAGTCTCTGAACTTTATTTCTTCTTCATCTAAAATACTGTCTTAAATTGCTACGTTATGAATAAATAAGATAACATGGTATCTTATGAAATAACCAATAGGATATAGCTCAGTAAATCTTTAACACATGTCAGTGGAAGGAGAGAAATCGTGTTTATATGGTCTGTGCTGATGGGTGAATGGCTGGGTTGGGTATGTTAACAATTCAGTTTATTCCACAAACCACACTTGGAAGCATGGTTGGTTGTGATTAAATGCTTAATAATGTCCGGTGTGTGGTGAGCTGGTCCTCATGCTGTAAAGGACCGCAAAGACGCTGTGAACGACCCTAGGGGGAGCACCATCCGGCTCAAGGGGCTGCTCCCTGGGTTCCTGTCTCCCACATCCTCTGCATTAGCAGTGCTGCTAATGTGAACAGCAGAAGCTGTGGGTGATCGTGTTTGCACTCGTTTTATTACTGGGCTTTCAGTATTTCCACCGTATATTGGATCCTCTTCTGGGACTTCATCACAGGCTGAGTTCCTAGGTACAGTGAACTTTTTCCAGACTTTGCAAAGAAGTCCTGATTCCATGGAAGTGGACTTATCACCTGCTTCCCCTCTACCTGCCTCTTAAACCCCATCCAAGCTGAATCACTCGGAGCCTACTTTCCTGCCTCTGTATGACCATACACGGTGTTACCCCACCTAGGAGGGCCTGGTTCCCGGGAAGTGTTAGGGATGGGCAGGTGGGTCTCTGGGTCATTTGCTGGTGAGGCAGTTTATCTAACAGAAGAATTTCTATTTCTTTGACATTACAGTCTATTCCTTCATCAACTATTTTCTGGACTTTTAAACATCCTCCTATATGTTTTTCCTGCCAGGCTCCTCCCCACTCATATCTCTCCTCACAATCTCCAGAACTGACATCGCTTACTAAACTGCTCTTAATGATGGAAAGTGTTTTGAACAATGAGTCTGGGTGTGTCGCTTCAGTGCAGCTTCTCTGAGGAACTTGGGGCAGATAATGTACCCCTCAGGGATGCAGTTTTTCACCTGTAAATTAGGCATGTTGGACTATATGAAGTCTAAAGTTGTACTTGCTCTACAGGGCTGAATGAAGGGAATGGTTTTACAACCTTCACTGTCTTACAGACTCGAATGACAGCTGTGCATGAGGACATTTCTGACTCAAAAATGTCACTGGCTCTTATGAGAAACTGGGGGATCCATTTTGTGTAAAAATAATGTTAGTGAAGAATTAATTGGCGTGAAATGCCCACTGGATTATAAGAGTACAGAGAAGAGACGGATTGCACGGTGAGAGAGGATCAGCGTGGTGTGTTTGTATCTCGGGAGTGGGGCATGAAGGCCCGTTGGGTGATAGAATTCAGGTAGAGGAACAAAGCCAGGAGCAGACAGCCCAGATTCTCAGTATCAGGGAGAAACCACTGCCCAGGACCTAGAGGGAAAGCTGGGTTGGGCCACACAAAGTTCAGATGGTGATGGCAAGAACCAAGAAGAAGCAGGGCAGCATCAAGAAAAAAAAAAAAAAACTACAAGATAAAAATCCATTCTGTCAGAGCAAGGGAAATCGGAGAGTAAGGCGCAGATTTGAGAGAATTTGTATCTAGAATGTTATTCTGACTATGACCTCAGCGGCCTGTGACTATAGAAATGGGGTAACATATATTAATGCTGCCAAAACAACTTCAAGTCCCAACAAAATACCTTGAATTTCCCGAGTGATCACAGTGAGGTTGACCCCCCAGGCTTCCTCAGCAATTCCCATTAAATCTGCCTTCTCTTCAAGCTGACATTCCCATCTGCAAGGGCCCCCATCTCTTCTGCTCTCTGAAGGTCTAGAGGTAGAGCCTTCTGGATTTTTTTTACTACATCCAGACCGTAGAGGCTCAGCGGGGCCAGAGCCGTATCCCCCAAATTGCCACAAATCATGTTCAGAGATTTAAAGAGCCAAGATGGGAGCAATGCTCACGTGGTGACAACCTTCCTTTTCACCCTGTCTTCAGGAGTCTCACGTGTCCCTTAGAGATGTTAGGAACAAGGGTGGTTTGCTTAGAGCAGTAGGCTGTCTGCGCCACTGTGAACCCAATTTGACTCACAGCCCCTGGTGTGAGTTCTCACAGGGACACCCACAGGAGAGAAGAGGAGACTAAGGAAGGCAAAGCTGCCAGTCCCGTGGGATTGACACAACCCTGCGTGATTGACATCAACCATGGACAGTGCTCAGAGGCTCACCAACACCCATCTTTGGACTTACACATTTAAGCCAAGCCCAAAGCCCTCCTCGCTCAGTTTCCACCCGTTGCTTCCTGATGCCGCCCACTGAGCAGCCCCTCCGTGTGCTGACTTCTTGCTCAAAGCAGCCCCCCTCACACCCCCACAGCACCTCCTCTGGGGAGAGAGTCTGACCTCCTTGCGTGGTGGATACCCTGCTCTCCTTTGTTGATGATAAACCTGTTGCTAGTTGGATTCCTCCCGATTTTGTGTAAACCACAATATGTATCTAAGATACCGATTTTGCAAAGAACCAGATGTTCTCAGAAGCGCCAGTTCATGTCTGAATGACCTTTTTCTCACTTGTTTTATCGTACATTTAGTTCTTACAGACATCGGTTGACATTATATTGACCAGTTTTTCCACTTGATTTTTGTGCTGTTGGTTGTGGTTAGTGCAGGCATTTCTCCTCACCTGTTTATGACCAAGCTTATCCCTTGTCATTCTACTTTCTGTTCCTTCACTTATCTTCCATACCCCCTTAATTTTAAAATCTCCTTAGAAAGAGAAGCTCACTTAAAATTTACGTGTTTATGGCACATTTTCCCTTTATTTTTCTCCTCTCACTTTAAAACTAGCATTGATACACTCTACCAGCATGCTTTCTTTCTATTTGTTATTGCCGACTCAGAGTTTCCTATTCTTCAGGGTCCACTTAACATTTTCTGACATTTGTGAGGTTTTCTCCTCCTCTAGTGAGGCATGGTGAGGGTTACTGCAGGAGGAGAAGCTGGTTCTGATTTGCCAGCTGAGGCACACGGTCACATGGGGGTAAAAATAATGTAGAAATAGGATGTGGAGCCCCTGCCTGTGCGAAGCGAATCATTGTTGGATAAATGGTCACTCGTGTGTGTGTGTGTGTGTGAGTGCGAGCACGCACGCACATGTGCTCAGTCGTGTCCGACTCTTTGTGACCCATGGACTGTAGCCCGCCAGGCTCCTCTGTCCATGGGATTCTCCAGGCAAGAATACAGGAGTGGGCTGCCATACCCTCCTCCAGGGGATCTTCCTGATCCAGGGATTGAACCCGCATCTCCTGTATCTCCTGCGTTGGCAGGTGGTTTCTTTACCGCTGTGCCACCCGGGAAGCCCAAATGGCCATAAGCAGCATGATATATATAACATGCACAGCGCATGTGTGTTGACTACTTGATTAAAAATTCAGTTTTCAGGGGCTGCCTCTATCCACTATGCAACCATGGTGGGCAGTACTTAGAAAAGACTGTAATTTATTGCTGGAAAGATAAGAGAAACTACTCTTTAAAAGTCACCCCTGGCATTATGCCCTGATTCCCTCCAATTCGCTTGTATCCTTTTCTATCGAATAAACCACATTTCACAGAGATCTTGAATATTGCTATTGTCCCATGACTATGTCCTGCTACGAGTTCATCTCCTTATAGAAAAAGACAGTTTCTTCCATTTTCAAACTGTTGCTTGTGTGTAGGCCTCACGTAATTTTTATTAATCAATATATAGCCTTTTCAGGCTGGAGAAGGGCATGGCAACCCACTCCAGTATTCTTGCCTGGAGAATTCCATGGACAGAGGAGCCTGGAGGGCTGCAGTCCATGGGGTTGCAGAGAGTTGTCCACAGCACACACACACACACACAGCCTTTTCAGTAAACAATTTCAGAGACTGGCTGTATTTTTTTCAGGCAGTTCTATTTTATCTTCTCTTTTGAACCATTATGGATTTATGACTCTGATACCTTAGTACAACCTTGCTTTCTTTTTTTTTTTTATTTAAACTTTTTAATTTCAGTTGGGGTATAGCCGATTAACAATACTGTGATAGTTTCAGGTGAACAGTGAAGGGACTCATCCATACATATACATGTATCCATTCTCCTCCAAACTCCTCTCCTATCCAGGTGCCACATAACATTGAGCAGAGTTCCATGTGTTGTACCGTAGGTCCTTGTTGGTTATCCATTTTGAACATAGAAGTGTGTACATGTCCATCCCAAACTCCCTAACTATCCCTTCCCCCCCATCCTTCCCCCTACCCCCGCCAAACTTAGACAATAAGTTCTTTGTCTAAGTCTGTGAGTCTCTTTCTGTCTTGTAGGTTCATTTGTATCATTGCTTTTTAGATTTCACTTATGAGGGGTGTCATATGATATTTCTCCTTCTCTGATTTACTTCACTCAGTAAGACAGTCTCCAGGTCCACCCATGTTGCTACAGATGCAACCTTGCTTTCTTTCAACACCTAGAATTTACAAACTAACCCTGAATTTTTCCCCTGCCCAGAAATATGGAGTCAACTATCCCCCAAGGGCATCTGTCCCTCTCATTGGAGAATAGTTTTAGAAACCACAAGCACCAGTTCTACAAATAAGCTTGTCCTACTTTCTGACTGGAGTTTGACAGATGGCAGCAAAAATATCCAATGGCATAAATCACTGCAGGGACAGAACAGATAAAGCCTCCTTTAAAAACATGTCCATGGATTCTTACTGAAATTTCCAATTCATCTCAAGTTTAATAAATTTCTTCTTGGCTTACTCTAATAGAAGAGTTTATTATTCCATTGTTTTTCAATTTTTGAACAACTGGTTTTTCTTGTTTTCATGAGCATTAATTTTTTTTAAAGTAATACATTATCATACCAAGCCATAAGTCTAAATATCAACATCGCCTCCCCAAACTCAGAAGGCTCTATTTCTTTTCTTCTGTCTCCACCATCAGCTCAGCCATCCTGAAACGGGCTTCACAGTGAGCAGGTCCCACCGAGTCTTTGGTCAGCATCGTCTTAGCACCAGTATCTGAAAGGAGAGAAACCCTAGCCTCTATCCAGGGGAACAGCAAAGAAACTAAGAGTTCAGAATGCTCAGGGTGACACATAGATGCTTAATAAAAGATGATAGTAAAATGTAGACTGTAGACAAAGTTTAAAAAAAATCCTCTGCCAGTTTTCTCTGTTTGAGCGCCCAGTTGGAATTTATTTTCCCTTTTATTTTTTCTTTCACTAATGCCTTTGTATATTTATGGGGCAATATTTTTAGTAAAAAATTGTAGTTTTACAGAGGCCCACAGGTATATACAGTGTCCTGTGCTGACTCACAAGGATCAACTTCATGCACCTCTTCCCAATTCTGCACTCAGTGATACTACATTCGTAGCTTGCAGTCAGCCATAATGGAAGTATTTACACCATGGAAATTGGCAAACACCATCAACCAGGACTTTCCACCCAGAGAATCACAATTTAAGCATGTATCAAGACAATTCCAAGTACAAACCTCAGTTTTCCCAAAACCAGTCAAAATGTCAAAACAAAATCAGTTGACATACAGAACTATCAGAATAATATGCCAAATGTTACAGTTGAGAATTCCCATTCAAGAAATTTACCCAGAGTAGCTTTTGGAGCTTCATGTGATTTTTGTAATGTTCACTGCGTAGGGCTCCCCAGAACCAATCATTAAAAGACAAAAAATACAGTTGGATTATGGTACATTTTAGTTATAATTCCAGTTAGTTATTCATCAGTTTCAAGTAATTTCCAGATATTTTTGATCCACCCCCAGCGGCCTTTATTTCCACAACAGACAACATAGAGAATCCAGTCATTTCTAGTTATTAACATTTCCATGCTGATATACAATTTCTTACATGAATTAATACACACCATGCTCTCTCTTCAACGTCACATTCTGTAGTAACCGTGTTGTATCTCCTGGATGATACGGAGGGTAGAACTCAGCAAGCTTGGAGCATGGGGTCTGGCTTTGCCAAGATCTAAAATGAGCTAAAAGAATATGAAGTTTCCTCACTGGGTCTGAGTGGGGCTGGCCCACTAATCTGTTCTTCCTGGTAGTCTGTCATGGCACCCTGGGTGTTATTCCCAGGAATGTAATGACCTCGGATATCTCATCATTGGAAACTGTTCATACTAGAGGTTCTCATTTGGTTGTTCATTTAGCACCTGAATGTAGGCAGGAAGCATGTCTATCTGAAAGTTCTGTGTAGTTCGATTCCCTGCCTTTTATTAACATCACCACTTTCGCAGAGAAGTGACCTCCCCACGTGAGGAAGCCAGGGCACTCTGTCCTTCCAGCTGCCTCGGGACAGTGCTGGGCCGACTTCCACTCTCCAGGAACATGGTGTTCTGAGGACAGCCCATCTGAGTCTAGCATGCTTCCTCTCGGCTCCTGGCACTCCCTCTCACCCAGCCCCCACCTCAAGCAGGACCTCCCGTGGCATCGCCGCCCAGCTCCTCACGTGCCCCTCAAGCTTGGCTCGGTCTGGCCGTGCTCACTCAGGGACACGGATCCGTGGCCTTGTTGGTACTTCAAACATTGCGCTCGGCCACCCCCACTCCCAGCACCGCGCTGGCCCACGTACCCTCACTCTCCTGTGCTCTGAGCTTCTCTCCACCTAATCCTGCCCATTTGACATCCCTCCACATTCTACTACGTTCCATTATCTTCTACTGTGCCTTCCTGCCTGTTACCAAGGGAAGCTTGGGAGGGAGGAGTACATTCTAACCCTTCCCCTTTTCCCCTGTCAGAAACCACAGCTCAACTCAGATAAAAAAAATTGACTCCAAACAAGCATCTTGTTTTCTAAGACTTTAAGCTTGGAGAGACCCCAGGTTGGTCATTTGTCTCCCTTACCTCCCCAAGCACATTTGTGTCTGGCTAGTGCTATTGACCACTTCTACACAGCTTTTAATTTCTGTTATTTCTTCAAGCCAAGAATTATTTCAGATCTTCTTTTTGGTTTCCAAGAGGATAGATACTTCTTGGATTGGCTTTTATTCTGTTCTCTCTCTCTTTTTAAATTCTGTTGCACTCTAAAGACTGAGAGATCTTACCGTTTCTGCATATTGGACAATTATAGCTTTGTGGGTGGTTAAAATCTATACATAGGGTATCACTGCATTTACCATCTATTTTTTATATTCCTCATTTTGTCTTCCAAATTTATCTACCTGGTGTGAGTATACCTGATTCATTTAATTGCTGTTCAGGATTTATTTATTGGATATTATATTATTGATTCTCCTATTGATGGACATTTTGATTAATTTCTTTCTAACTCTTTTTTCCCCCCAATGGTGAGCAATGCTTCACTGAACAGATGTACTTGTATCTCCTTTTTCTATGAATGCAAGTTTTCTCAGGATTGGTGCTTAGTATCATAATTACTTGATCATGGGCTGTACAGTATCTTATTTTGCTGGTATCCCCAGATTGCACCCCAGAAATGTTGTAATAATTTATAAATTCTCAATGGTGGCTTGAATTTTTCCCACATCCTGGCCAACAATTGATAATTTTTATTTTTTGCCTTTATCATGGTTTTACAACAGTATCTTGTGGTTTTATTACACATCCCTGAAGAAAGATACATATCTTCAGATTGAAAAAAACTTGAGTCCTGAGCAAAATAAATAAAAATAAATCCATACTTAGTGACATTATAGTGAAGACAAAGAGAAAAATCTTAAAAGCAACCAAAGAAAAGAGTACAGTTTACTTACAATGGAAGGACAGCATATTTCTCATTGGCAATTATAGAGGTCAACAGACCACAGGACAGTATTTTCAAAAGGCTGTTGAGGGAGGGGAAAAAAAAAATCCTGTCAGATTAGAACTCCAAAGTATTTTCCCAGTGGTTGTGTCTGTGTATATTAATTGACCTTCCCACCTTCTTCAGAAATAGATACTGCCCCCCTTGACTGAAAGGTTGGGTAGGTGTCTGAAGCGGGGCAAATTCTAGAACCTCATGCCTTCTGGCCACATGATTGGTCCTTTCCTTTGTTCAATGCCCTTTGGCTTTACCCCAGGATTGTAAATACCACTTGGCAAGGCAAAGTGCTTTGGTTAGCCATGTATTTCCTGTTCCTAAAGCCTGCCCTACCTCAGGGAACTTTGTTCATTTTGCTCAGCCCTAGGCATGCATGAGTCTAGGTCCAGAGTAGGGGACCAACATATCCTTTTCTCAGCCCAGTATGGTTCCAGGCCTTGTTCTGTATCAATAAACAGACTGGCTAGACTCTGATCACAGCAGTCATCATAGCAATCAAGTTCCTGGCATTCTAGATGACTGAAAAGTGATAAGCCAACCTCTGCCAACTAGCCTCTGAAAGTAGCCCCTCCAAAAATTTATTTCCATCTAAGTGTGCTAAATCTTTAAGATTCAAAAAGGTCATCTTCTTCAGTCTGCACAGTAGCCCTGTGAGAAAGTGAAGGTAAGGTAGGCATCACCCTTTCCCTTTCACAAATAAAGAAACCATGACACCGATGGGTTGAATGACTTGACCCAAGTCATATAGATGATAAGAAACAAAACATATCTGACTCAGTTTTGGTTATAAACGCCCTTTCCAGAATCCAGGCTTTTTGTCCATTTTCCTGAAACTTTTTTTGAGCCTCTACTTTCAATGCCAGCAATTGAAAAACTTACTAATTTATTATATTTGCTCTTATGTGAAGGTATTAAAATTTTGCAAAGTAAAGATGTAGACAGCAAGATAAGAAATACCAAGAAACTGAATGTATGTTTAGAAATCAGATAATTAAAAAAAAATCAAGATGTATATTATACTGAGAGGTTAACATATTCAAATGAAATCTTACTTTATATTCATTGTGGATAAAGCCTAAATAGAAATATTCATAGGTATCATTGCTCAGGGCAGAGAAAAAATGATTTGAAAAATCAAAGAATTTTAGTTCAGTAGATTCTTATTTTCTGAAAGCCATAGCTTAAGTAAAATCAGGTACCTTGATCATGAGAGTTACTCCGTGGAACAGTGGCAAGGATCCACATGTGGGGTCTGACATCATTATCTCCTTCTAGGTACGCTGACTAATGGAGACAGAGGACCCTACAACAGAGGAAGGACTCTGCCCATTGCTTTTGCTCTGAACTGATAATATGAGTCCATATTTGGTCTTTCGCTGGCATAGAGTCTCTGGCTACAGCTCCTCAAGTAAAATGCCTTATTCCTCACTAGGGCCAGGGCATGGAAAATAATTACCTATTTGTCAAAGTCACAGCTGTAATTCCGGAGTAAACGAGCTGGAGGGTGAGGGGAGATACTATAGTAGTGTACTATTAGGTGTGGTCTGCCAGTCTCTGAAAGAGTTATGTGACCTTGAGCATCTCAGGTTGTCAACTGGTCCCTCTGCCTGCTGGTTGGCATTTTCATTTCTGAGTCATTAATTACATACTACTCAATAAGCCTCTAAATAATTTTTTTCAATATATTTTCATTATTTACTCAGTCAGCAAATATTGACCTTGTTGGCCAGTGATTCTGGGGTTGAGCAGACTTATCCATGAACTTGAGGACAGACCCTTTTGTTTTGCTCTCTTAGGTATAAATATAAAAGTGCTTACTGCTCCAGGGTAGTATGTGAAAGGAGGGCTCCTAAAAATTACGGGTGGAGAGCAAAAGTCAGGGAGTCCTCTAAAAATTTTTAATGGGGGCTTAGATTTTGAGGCAAAATGAGTTCTCCATTTAGGAAGGGAAAACATTTTCCCCCCATGTAAACAACGTCCTGGTTTAAACAATTTCACTGGCATAATGAATTCCCTGTATGAGAAAGTCACTGTATAATACTATTCTAAATCAGCTATATCCCAGTGGGGTTTAGAAGTGTTCAAAAAACAGAGCTGCTTTGAGAAGCAGCTTTAGGCAACTTTGTTGGATGATATATGTACACTAAAGCTTTTCCGTTTTCACAGCAACATGAGTTTCACAAGTCAAAAGAGAGAGGAAACTGGAATGACAGGCCAACCAAACCTCCTTCTGTTTGGGCAAGAAGTGCCACTGGGTTCACCCTTGCCAGGGCATCCTGCGCCTCCCACCATCTGCATATGATTTTGAGCACAGGGTGACAGGGAGTCAGGGGGCGGAAGGAAGGGAGCCAGCCTCCCCAGAGCACACGAAGCAGCAGGAGGAAAGAAGCCACAAAAAGGAAAGCATCTGTCTCTGTCTCGCTGTCTGTCTCTGACACACACATGCACACACACACACACCAGTTTGGTGCTAAATGTTCCCAGCTCTTCTTGGGACTCCAGCGATTCTCTTACTAGGACTTCAAGAGCTCACTGAAGGGAAACGCACACCAGAAGAAAAGGGAAGTTGTCACATGAGGAGCCGGATTCAAGTATTTGGAGGACTTTTGGAGACTTGAGAAGATGCAGGTAGCAGCAAATTAAAACTGTGGGTGAAAGCAAGTTAAGGAGGCAGATTCAGCAGTGACACAACCATCGTGACTCAAGAGAGCCTGACGTGATGGCACCTTGGCAAGGCCAGTTAGGGAAGTGAAGAAAATAGGGACTAGAGAGACCTGGAGCCAGAATACAGCTGGGTGTGGGTCAGCACCCCTCTCGGCGTCACCCTTGGTCACCTGATGGTGGGGACCTGCACGAATCGAGGTGGTGCTGGTTTGGGGCAGAATCTCCATGAACAGCGGAGAACAGCATCTGGGGAAGGCAGCGAAGACATTTTGAAACCCAAAGCAATAAAAATGTGTAAAAATTGTTAGTAGCAGAGCTACTAACACCAGGTGCTTAGAAATCTAAGCACCAAGATCTTCTGTGAATTTAAACTGTAGGAAAACAGAGGAGGGAGGAAAAGAGATGAAAGGAAGCCATTGGAGGGGGCAGGGTGATCCCCTTCTACTCCTTGCTGTTCCTATGCTCCCAGCCCTGGCCATTGGGACTGGTGAGCAAATCAGGTAAGATTTCACGTCTCAGGAAGAAGCTGTGACTTAGAAAAATAATGGCGTTGAAGTTCTCAAGAAATATGCTCTGCAGCTAAAACCTAGTCATGAAAGATCAGAGGAGAAAAATCATAGGGAAGGAAATGAATGGGATCATTTTAAAAATAAAGATTTGGTTGGCAGATTACCGTTGTAAAAAAAAATGAAAAGTCAGGAAAGTAGATGATACCAAAACCCACATTAACAAGAGTTGAAGAAAACAGACACTATTTACATTCCAAGCCAAATAATGAAGTGTCAGCGAAGCATCAGCTGGAAGAAAAAAAGCTGGAAAATGATTTTCTTTTTCGTTGCTTGCAGGCAAAGTTCTGGTTGAAAATAAATGAAAAATCTTGCAGCTGGCAGTAGAGGTCCTTAATGATCTCCATCAGCAGAAAACTAAGATTCTGTTAAAGGCTCTGACTCACAAAGCTTCTAAGCCAGAAGAGAAAGAACAGAAGCTGTCAGCTGCAGAAGGGGATGTTCACAGAGAATTCAAGAAACGGAAGATGAATTATAGTGAAGATAGATTATGTAAAAATCTGTTAGATCACCATGTGGTGAAAAAAAAAGCCCAAGAACTCAGACTTTTTCTTCATGATACATCAAGATTTCTTCCTGGAGAGAAGAGAGATGCTGCCTTGTAGAGACAGAAATTGCAGATAGCAAAGCCAAAGATGGATGTACTTCAGAGGTCTCAGAAATTAACCAAATCCAGGAAGATCACTAAGTAACTCCCATCAGTGAGACATCCTGGGAGCCAGGCTGGCTCCCTGAGCACACTCCCTGGCAGTACTGGGGCACTCAACCCCATTGTGACCTTCACTTGCTTCTTGCTATGGAAGAGGCATGCCTACAAGTGAATTAGTTGTGAATGGGCTACCGCCTGGGTAGAGGTACCTATCAGGTATCAGGGAAAGCTTTGCTTTTGATCTGTAAACATGACTTGATGAAAAACTGCCAGAATATCTACTGAATCCCACACTCTCTGAATGACAGACTACCCAGCCCTCCTTAATGGTGAACACAATGGGGATTTCTCCACTTCATCGCTAATCAAACAGACTTGCTTGGTCAACAAGGGGCTACGCATGGACTACTACCTGGGCCAAGGAGCTATTTTCAGGATCTGATAAAATATCCGCATCTAATATTGGCCCTGATGTGACTTCACTGACAAAGAATGGCCCCAAGAGCTCTTAACTTTCTCCAGGGAGGGCTGGCTTAGCTAATGCTGGTGCCAATAACTTCCCATCTTCACCAGGAGTATCTGTCATTAACTCAACACATAAATGACTAACATTGCCATCAGCCACCTTCTCAAACATGGACCTGCACATTCCCAATCTTTCTTCCTAGTGAGCTTATATCTCTTTGCTATAGGAAATTTTAGAAACATAGACCCTCTTGCCATAAGAAAGGACCTTCTTTATTGACCCTCATTACTTGAGATTATCTATCTTTCTCTTGCTACAGAATACATGCAGCCTATGGGTTCTAGAAAGGAGCTTCTCCCGATATTACCACCTGCTCCCCCAGGTTTCCAGCCTCAGGTTATGCTGAGATGCTTCAAAATCCACTGTGAATGTTATTTTGGTAATTCGGCTAACACTGTCTTAGAACTCAGGCTTCCCAGGTGGCTCAGTGGTAAAGAGCCCACCTGCCAACGGAGGAGACGCAGCAGATGTGGGTTTGATCCCTGGGTCGGGAAAATCCCCTGGAGGAGGAAATGGCAACCCACCCCAGTATTCTTGCCTGGAAAATTCCATGGACAGAGGAGCCTGATGGGCTACAGTCCACTGGGTTGAAAAGAGTCGGACATGACTTAGAGACTGAGCATATCTTAGAACTTAGTTTTATTGTTAAGAGATCTTTTTGAACCAAATGACTCAAATCTGATAGATATTTGATTTTCTATGAAGACCACCCCTTGAGCCGTCACCTTCCATTTTCTCCACTTCCCTCAAACCTGTTTTATGTACTATTAATATAGTTTATACAGTTAATGTATCTTGTACAACAGAGATGAGTTTGAATATGATCCATGTTGAATATAAAACTTCTATATCAATTTGCTTAAAAGGAAAATAATTATCAGCACTGTTGGCTAATCTATGTTCTTTTGCTCATCCAAATGTTGGATAAACCTTTATCAAAAGTCAAAACACTCAACTCGGTGGTAGATGAATGTTGCCTTAGAGGAAATAATTAGTCATTGAAATACCCTTACCCATCAACTGAACCTAAATCTATAATGTCATTGCCAAAGAATACACTCTTCAAGAAATCACTTAGAAAATTACTAACATAAGTATTCTATCAATATTTGAGAATTCCCTGCTGGTCCAGTGGTTAGGACTTGGCACTTTCACTTCCAGGGCATAGGTTCAATCCCTGGTCAGGGAACTCAGATCCTGTAAGCCACGTGGCAAGGCCAAAAAAAAAAATTTTTTTTCTACTTTAGCCGTGAAAGTAGAGATTGTTTGACTCCTTTACCCTAGTGGAATCCTTTATCTGTATAAAATTAGAAATCAGCATAGACCCTAAAAGCCGCTTTAGTTGATATGGAGGTGGCCTGGACACCTGTTGGTTCTACTTCCCTCTTATCTCATAAGGTGGCATCTCCAAGTACCCCAGGGTTCCACCAAGCTCAGTTTGGCAACTTCCAGTTTGCGACATAATAGCAATAAGGTCAACGTCATGATTCAATGGCCATGGAGGCCATAACCAACTTCTCCTATTTATAAACATAAAACTCTATGTGGCACAGGATAGATACATAGTTGATATTCAACAAAAAAAATTTTATCGCTATGCTTATCCAGCATTCTTGCAAGTGTGTACTACATTACAAATAAGAAGAATGAGTAGGCAAAATCTCTCCAAGTTGCAAATAAAACACCCCACTCTTGGGCCAACAGCATCATCTTTGTCTGTTAAAAATACTTCATTTTATTTCAGTAGAGATGGTAAGTACCTGTTAGTGATGTTATTAATGGGGCTGACATATCTGCTATGGAGTCAGGCAAGAAGCTCTCCTGGGAGAATAAGTTTTCACATTTCTTTGGTGTCTGAACAGCAACCCAGATGAACATTCAGCAATTTACTGTCCCATAGCACAGCCCCATCTCACTGTGATGTGTCAGCATTTTTGCAGTTTCCCATAGTGAAAGCTTCCTTGTGATTCTATATTCTTTGGGAAGATTAAACTCTGCCCTTTCTCTCCAACTCTTCCATCTTCCTCCTGAGACCACATGGGTCTCAGATTTAGACCTTAGATTCGTATTTAAATGTGACATTATAGACAACAACTTAGTGTCCAGATATTGCCTTGAACTGCAAATTAATTAATGAAATTCATCTGGAGAAAGGTTTAAGAAGATTTCAAAGACCTTAGATAACGTGATTTCTTTATAATTCTCTCCACTCTCCTCATATCTCTGACCCCTAACAGCACCACCATCACCTCCATTTGTGAACAGGGCACTTCACCTCCTACTCCAGTAGAAAATCAAAGCCTCAGGCTCCTGTCACTGACCCTGCAAACCCACCAGAACCTATGCGCTCCTTTCCTTTTTTCTGATGAGAAGGAACCCGTGCTCCGCACCCGATGCCCTCACCTGTGCCCTGGCTTCCTCTCGCCAACCTCCTCAGCTCCTGTTTTTCAGTCGCTAAGTTGTGTCTGACTCTTTGCAACCCCATGGACTGCAGCATGCTAGGCTTCCCTTTCCTTCACTATCTCATTTATTGAGTTTGCTCAGTTCCTGACTCCACCAATTATCTCCTCCTCTTCCTCCTTACACCCCTCTGCTGCCTCCTTCCCAGCAGTATTCAACATGCCAGGTGTCAGCTGGGTTCATAGAACACTCCAGCTATGACCCCCTCCTCTGCCCCCCTTCTGGTGGAGCTTAGTTGAGGGAGTTGCATCTCCCTTCCCCAATTCCTGTCCTCACCTCCCATGGATTCTCACAGAGGATACCCTATAGGGTCACACCCTAGAAGGTTCTTTGCTGCTGAACACAATAGACACCTTTGACTTTTCTCTTTGAACTTTTGGAAAATTGTGCCTATTTTAAGAATAACAAACAAAGGTCCATTCAGTCAACAAGCATTTATTGAGTTCTTACTAGTGCTGGGAACTTAGAATGTGGCAGTAAACAAGTGTTGGCAGTTGTGGAGTTTACATTAGGAGGAGATGGGGTCCCAAGCAATAAACAAGTAAATATATGAACAAGATGGTTCGAGAAGGTGATCACTGCTAGAGTGATGCGATAGAGCGTAACTATGGAAACCACACTGACTTCCCAGGGAAGCCTCTCTGACATGGTATTTCAGTTGAAGGCATTTGTGCAAAGATCTTGGGCCAGAACGTCACAGGCAGAATGAACAGTAAGCATAGAGCCCTGAGGTTGGCACAAGCACTAACAGATATGACAACATATCATTTACACGTACAAAAGCAGAGACCAGAAAGAGGCAAGAGTGAGGTCTTGCTGGGTAGCGAAAGGGCTTCTGAGCCACAAGCAAAGTGGACCAAGTCTGGAAGAACAACGAGCTCTGTACCCTTTGGGGTTTGGGCCTGGCTCCGCCTCCCCTCCTTGGGCCTCATGAGTAGAAGGGTTGGAGGAGTGGGGGAGGACTGGGAGGAGGATCTGTTCCCTGTATCCGCCACCCTTCAACCTCAGCCTTAGAAACCAATAGGCACATTGGCAAAAAAGCTGGAATAGCTTCTGGGATGGACCCCACTGGAGCCTGAAGAGAGAGAGATCCCCTCAACTCTCTTCTTGCATCCCTCCTCTCTGAGCTGGGTAGGGAAAGTAGCCCAAGGAGGGGTGCTCCTACAAGGCCACTGCTGGGTTACATAGCAGAATCCTACATCAAGGTCAGCCCTGAAGGGAGTGTGGTCTTCTCTCATGATCAGCTTCAGCAGTCAGGGTCCTCCAGGGCCATGGGATTGACACAGAACTCAGAGGGGCTCTCCAGTATTTGTGCCTGGGAGCAAAGACAAGCCCAAAGATATTCTCCTGAAGCCAAGTTCACACACACACACACACACCAGTCCACAGGAGCACCAGGTGATCTAAGGGTCCTCTGTTTTACCTGGGGGCATCGCCCTCCAGCACGTGTATATGTATAGGGAGTATAGTAGAACCAGAGTGGAGTGAGGGAGTAAGTTCCTATGGCCCTGATCGATAGCCCATCCCCAAGATCAAAGTCCTTTTCAAGAGCCTAGGGCTTTAGATAGTGGGAGCAAATCAAAAAGAAGAGATGAGAAGTCAACCCCAACCCTACTCCATGATAACTGGCTTCAGACCCCCACACACCACAGAATGGTTTCACACACAGGGAGGAAAGTCTTGGACTGCTCAGCTGCCATAACTCACCCCTCCCCTAGCTTAATTCTCCTCTCCTGAAGGCCAAATTCCTCTCCTAGTTTTCCTGATTCCTCTACAGTATATAAAGGGGTCCAGGCAGGGAGAGCAGGGGCGGGGGTTGGGGGGGCAGGTCTCAGCCCTCCCCCAGGAATTTGGGGCTCCATGGCCTGAGAACAGCAACTCTCTGAGCACCCTTTCTGGCCCTGCAAAGGTGCCCTGGGGTCTGCCTGTGTCCTGAGGTGGGGAGGTGGGGAAAACAGCAGCACTGCCTCCCAAGGAGCCGACTTAGCAGCCTTGTCTCTGAGCCTTCGGGAGAGGGGAGGCGGGCAGGGTACTGAGCCCAGATGACTCGCCCAGGGTTACACGTTTTACCAAGCAGATAGTGCTGGAGTTGAGACTGTCCAGATGGGTTGGACCAGATGGGTTGCCTGAGAGTGTTTGCTGTCACCCAGGAGGGGGTCGGGAGGAGACATCCACAGATCCCTGTGTGAGGCTGGAGACAGGGGCCTGGGGGGTGGGAGGGAGCACCTTCCTCATGACTTTCTCCAGCTTCTGACCCAGCACGTCAGGCGCCTCTGACAGGCGCATCTAGACAGCTCCTACCCTCCCTGGGGATCTCCTTGCATCTCCGGATCATTTGGCAGCCTAATGTCTTACTACAAAAGAACTTGAATCTTCCACACTTGAAGCCAACTATGCCTCTGACTGTGAGCTAGTACAGGACTGATTAAGGAGGTCAGAGGGAAACCAAAGGCCACAGGGGGACAGAGGAGCCCAGGCAGAGGATTAATGACAAAAAAGGAGGTCGAGGATTAAAAGTCAGACTAGGCAACAAGATGCCAGGCACGGAGGGGTCTTGAGGTTGGAGGACAACATATGCGCTGGCAGTGGGGCCGTCCTGCTCCAAAGATCCTGGAGGCCTGTGTACATCCTTCAGGGGATAGGACTGTAGCTGAGACCAAAAGAGCTGTGGAGCCTAAGGGGTGCTGGGGGGACCCACCGCCTGGAGCCTAACGCACAGAGGTGTCCCCTCTCACCTCCAGGCAGGCTGCCCGGCAGCCCCCGCGCCACGGGGACTGTGGGCATCGGCCGTGGCCACATCAGCAGGTGTCGGCGCCTGCGTCATGTTCAAAGCCAGGTGACCTGTCCCAGGGCACGTGGGTCGAGAAGCAGTGAGTCCGGGAGCTGAGGCCGACCATTCACTTGAAACTCCTCCATCACTTCTTCCGAGGGGTCGGCTTGCTCTTCCTTTTCAATCTGGTTAACAAAAAGAAAAGTCCTCAGCACTGCTAAGGATGTGTCCTTTCTCGGTGCTCAGTCACTAGAATTATAGATTTATAGACCACCTTTGAGGTGATCACTTCTGGTAAACTCAGCCTTAAAAATCTCTCTCTAATTTCTCAATTCTGGAAGTATCTGGCCAAAATAATATATTTTTTTATTTTATAATAATATTTTATATTTTTGGCCTGAGCCTGGGAAAGATATTCTTTAAAAGTTCTTCTGTCTTTATGTACAGTGATTATTGTTTTTCTGTTTAATCATTGCAAATATTTTGAAATACAGAAAACACAAAATCAAAATAGCACCACTTCTAGAAAAAGCTAGTTTTACTGCCTATAGACATGCACACATGAACATACACACAAACACACATAGGGGTGTGTATGCACATTATAAAATTGTGACTATATTGATGTGTTCCTATTTTGATGCAGAATAGACTTTTCAAGAAGGAGATAACACCCAGTTATCTCCTTATAGATATGTGATCATTATAAATATATGATCCCAAAATACTATTGCTTGAAAGTTTATTCTCCAACTGAGAGATTAAATTATTAGACTGCAGAAATCTATGTGGCTACCTTCAAAATGAGGTCATGTCAAATAGTTTCAGAATATCATCAAAGTTCTTAATTTAAAAAATAAATAAGAAAAAAAAATACCAAGACAAGTGCATCAGGAATATGCATTTTTCCACCAGAGACTAACCTTATGAGGATCACAGCTTTTCCTATAACTTGGGGACTTTGAAAAATTCAAAATAAAATTCAAAATAAAAATAAAGTGTTAACAACAGCATTCTCCCAAACCCCAAATTATATGGCAAGTGCTAGCGCCCATCAGAAAGGATCCAGGACACCAGGAAAAACAATGAAGAAATACTTGGTTGAAACTTGCCTAGTGAATTGTAGCCTGAAAGGTTGGAACACGTCTCTTGAAATTTAGGAAGAGAATCTGTTTTCTGGATCTTTTCCATGCCTTCCAGACATGGGCCAGCCTGTTCATATTAGAACGTCCTATAGATCCTGCTGAATATAAAACCCTGGATGCTGACACTAGTGTGGATGCTCACATAGCCTGGGTACCACCTCTGCAGTTACTGCTGCACATAGACCACTCGGCATCTTAGATACTCTGAGCACCTGGTTACCTCACGGGCACTCCCCTGGCAATGGCAGCCACATTGATGCCACTGGGACATCCAAACTGTGCAGCAGCAGCCCCTGAGTTCCTTCTCAACCAGGGGAGGCAACCAAGTTGGGGAGGCTCTGCTAGTAGTTAGGACTGAGTGACACAGTGTGTCTGTTAAATAAAAGTTCTAATAAGAGCCACTTACTAGTAGTAGAAGATGAAGTAAGCATTTTACCATGATCACAAATGAGGTAGATAATAGCCACATGTCACAGATGGGAAAAACACAGCTTTAAGAGAATAAGTGACTTGGACATGCAAACTGTGCTCAGCCTCAAACCTAATGCTGAAGTTTGACCTTTCCACCGGTCCAGACTGACTGCTAGGTGTATTGAAAGGTCTGTTCAGTCAAGCCCTGAGTCGGGCCCTGGCGTCGTGAGTATAAGATAGAGTCCCCGGAACTTCCCTGGTGGTCCAGTGGCTAAGATTCTGTGTTCCTAATGCAGGGGGCCTGGGTTCAATCCCTGGTCAGGGAACTAGATCCCACATGCCACAGCTAAAGATCCCATGTGTCATGATTAAGACCTGGTACAGCCAAATAAATATTTAAAACAAAAAGAAAAAGAAAAAGAGAGTCCCTGCTCCTGACTCTTGCACCCTCCAGCAAGGGAGATGGACCCTGGGGTGTCAAATGTACCAGCTGAGCTCACACTGGAGTTGGCCTCCGCTCAGTGAGAAGGCGGAGAAGGCAATGGCACCCCCACTCCGGTACTCTTGCCTGGAAAATCCCATGGACGGAGGAGCCTCGTAGGCTATAGTCCATGGAGTCGCTAAGAGTCGGACACGACTGAGCGACTTCGCTTTCACTTTTCCCTTTCATGCACTGGAGAAGGAAATGGCAACCCACTCCAGTATTCTTGCCTGGAGAATCCCAGGGACGGCGGAGCCTGGTGGGCTGCAGTCTATGGGGTCGCACAGAGTCGGACACGACTGAAGCGACTTAGCAGCAGCAGCAGCAGCAGTGAGAAGGCTTTGTCTAAGGGCCATTCCCAGGCTCCTTCCCACTGACAGCAGTGATGACTCTGCAGACACGGGGGTCCTCTGGCTACATGACATACTCTGCATATCATCCCCGTTGGCCCCATTTGGCCATTGGCCAAACCAAAATAGGAAAATAACTGGTCACTATTAAGCAAAAACCAAGGCTATATAACATATCCAAATCGTCGTCTTGTAGCCTAGCTCTGAAGGGTGAAAATTGTAAAGACCTTCCACCTGGCAGAGCCAAAGGAACAAATGGCTCAGGGCCCCGGAGGGCTGGGGAAAGAAGAGGCGTGAGTTTTGGCCTACACATAGTCAACCATCACAGGACTGTTCTTCAGGGCCTTAGTTCTCCTTAAGAAGAGCTGGCCCCAAATGTAGATTAGAATTAAGTCCATCATGTAAATGCAACCTCAAGAGCTTCATCTCTCATAAGCATCAAGGTGATGTCAATACCTGGTGATCCTGGGGAATTGCCCAAGTTAAGAATTGTAGTGGTAATTGGAACCTCTTTGATTCTGTAAATGCAAAGCATATTCATGCCCATTGTCTAGTTTGATGATAGAGGATGTCAATCAATGAGCTATGAGGAAAGATAAGCCACATCCTGAAATAAGAATTTGAGGTAAAAACAGGTATGAACCTACAACTCAACCCAAGTCCAATATCTGGCTGGGCCCAGGCCTTTGGGATCTAATCGCTTTAAATTATTCAGAAAGACCATTTGGCAAGAACTTAATCTTATTAAAATATTTTTCTAAAAATAAAATGTTCTAGGTGAAATAGCAGTTTAAACCACATACAGAAACTAGGCATAGAGAGCAAAAAGGAAAAAATAAAACTGTCTCTTTTTACAGATAACATGACTATCAATGTAGAAAATTTCAGAGTCTACCCTCCCTCCAAAAAAACTAGAATAAGTTAGTTTAGCAAGATCACAGGATACATGATCAGTATACAAAAATCAATTATATGTTTATACATTGACAATGAACAATTGAAATTGAAAAAAGAACTATTTTAATAGTACCTAAAAGCATGAAATGCCTAAGTGTAAAGCAAACAATATGTGTAAGATCTGTATACTGCAAACTACAAGACAAAAGGAGCTAAATGAATGGGGAGATATACCATGTACGGTTCTCCCCAAGTAGACTCACAAACTTAACACTATCCCATGCAGTTTTACCAAGATGTGTTGTAGAAATTCACACGCTGACGCTAAAATCTCTATGGAAAAGTGGAAGAATGAGAATGGCCAAAAACAATTTGAAAAATGAAAAAGAGTGTTGGAGAATTTACACTAAACTGATTCTAACACTTACTCTAAGGCTATGGTTAATGAAGCTGGTTAAAGAAAAGATACATAAATTAATGAAACAGAAGTGAAAGTCCAGAAATAAATTCACACATGACCAGCTGATTTTTGACAGAATTGCAAAAGTTATTCAGTGGAGAATCTTTCCAACAAATGATGCTGGAACAATTGAATATCCGTATGTAAAAAAACTTGAACCTCAATCCATATCTCACACCATTTACAAAAAATTAACCCCAAATGGAGAGTAACATAAAAGTTAAATTTTTAAATTTTGAAAAGAAAATATAGGAGAAAATCTTTATGACCTTTGGTTAGGCAAAGAACTCTTACACACAATACAAAAAGCACACATACAATACAAAAAAACATGATCTATAAAAATAAAAAATTAATAAGTTGGATTTAGCCAAGGTTTGAAACTTTGGTACTTCACAGAGACACTGTTAAGAAAATGATAAAGGAAACCATAGACTAGGAACAAATATTTGCAAAACATATATTTAACAAAGGGCTTGTATCCAGATATATATTTTTATATATCTGATATATATAAAATAATTATATTATTTTACAATAACATAATTATATATTGTTACACAATAATACAATATTAAGACACAATAATAAGAAAATAATTTGCTTTCTAAGTAAGCAAAAGATCAAGCACACACTTCACCAGTAAATGTCTTTGGTGGATGACATGTAAGTTCATTAAAAAAGCATCATTAATCAATAGGAAAAGCAAAATTAAAACTACAGTGAGGTACCACAACTCTTATATTAGAACGGATAAAATTTTAAAGGGCTTCCCTGGTGGCTCAGTAGTAAACAATCTGCCCACCAATGCAGGGGACGCAGGTTTGATCCCTGGGTCAGGAAGATCCCCTGGAAAAGGGAATGGCTACCCACTCAGGTATTCTTGCCTAGGAAATCCCATGGACAGAGGAGCCGGGTGGGCTACAGTCCCTGGGGTCACAAAAGCGTCAGACACAACTTAGGGACTAAACAACAATAAAATGAACCCTTATGTTCACTGCAGCATTATTTATGAATAGCCAAGATATGGAGACAAATGTCCATCAGTAGATAAGTAAATAAACTGCAGAGCATATATATACATACATATACATACATGCATATAGTTGGCCAAAAAGAAAAAAGTTCATTCTGATTTTTCCATAACATCTTGCATATATATGTATATGCAATGGACTATTATTCACCCATAAAAAGGTATGGAATCTTTCCATTTGTAGCAACGTGGAAGGACCTGGAGGGCATTATGCTAAGAAACATAAGTCAGAGAAAGATAAGCATCAAAGGATCTCTTCTATATATGGAATCTAAAAAAGCAACCAACCAAATGAAAAACAAGCTCATAGACAGAGGCAGAGAGTAGGGAGGAGAAGTGGGTAAACTGTTGACTTTTTTTTAGTTTAAATAAATTTGAGAACTTAAAATAATTTAAATAAACAATTAAATAATGAACACTAAAAACATTTTAAAATCAAACTACCAGGATTAAAAAAAAGGAGTCTGATGGGTAGAGAAGGAAAAGCCAGAGGCACCTGGTGAAGTTTAAGAACAGTTGCTGTGGGAACCCTTAACAACGCAAGCTGGGAGAAAAGCAGACTGTTGATGAGTTGATAAGTCCATTGGTGATTTCAGAAATGGCTATTTGTTTCCCTCATTGGAGAATAACTTCATAAGAACAGATGGTTCAGACGCAGCTCCATCCAGCAGAGCTCAGCAAGCCCTCAGCACAGCCTCACAGCCTGTGCTCTGGTATTCCTAACCTACCCTAACCTTCTCAAACCTCTGATTGTTTCATCCTCAGAGTATGACTTGCCTTCATCCTAGCCCATTAATAGGTCTCTCTCTGCTTTCCAAAGCCAAACGGCTTTTCCTGCTCCCATCAGTGGCCCATCGCTCCACACACACTAGGAAGGAGCCTTACTCTAGCCACGATCTCTATATCCTCTCCTTTGTTTCTAGGCTGAGTCTCAACTTCTGCATCCCTTCACATCAACTCTAAATGTACTTTAAGTTATGGCTAAAAAAAAAAAAAAATTCCAGAGAGTAAAATTGGCAAGCATGTGTGTGTGGTGAGAGGTTGGAAGTCAGGGTGGGGCTTGGGTTTCCAGTGGGAGTGACTAGAGGGGCTGTGGTGTTATTTGCTGAGATTGTTGATAAGAGGAAGAGTGAGATTTACTAAAGACCCAAAAGGCCTTTGTCAAAATTGTATAACCTCTAAAGGTCAGATCTCAAGAATGGCACCATGTCTAAAAGTAAGTCAATTTCAGGAAAGCTTTTTCTGACCTTCTCTTCATGTGGAATTTAGTAGCTCTGCTTCAGAGTGAATTTTTCCCATTAACCTTCCTCCTACCGCTTTGATTTAGGACAATCAGTGTCAATAGAGTATTGTATGCATATTGCATAGTATGGTGAAGTAGTAGCCGTATTGCATTGCCTTAGGACCTTTGGGAACCTGAGAAGGGAGAATGAGTACCATAGGAAGGGCTCAGATACATCTGGGATGTCACTGGACATTATGAATGAAGCCTGTCAGGTCCCCTGGTCCCCAGGAAGGGACAACAGCTGAGGAGGCGATAGCCTGTAGAGGTGTCTTCTCTGATACCCGCCGAGAACAGCTAACTGGGGGAGTCAGAATACACCACCACTAAAATACTTAAGTAAATAAAACCAGGGAAGCTAAATCCAGACACATCTGTGTCTCAGAGGAGATTGGCTTTCATTGTCTTCCTCCTCCTTCTGATGTCCTGGTTCAATTCCCAGCCATCACGCAGCTCACTGGGGATTCTGAGTTTAGAGCCACCACCACGGATGACTTGCCATATACAGTTAGTTTCCTCCACTCTCCACATTTCCTTAGCACGTCCATATATCGAAATTTACCTGTCATAGGACCTTAATACTCAGGCCCCTTCAGAAGGCATAAATTAACAACCAGATTACCTGGTATACACTTCCTATTACACTTTTAGTGACTTACCAGTCACTTACCAATCTGTTATTTCTCTTCACAAATTAACCTCACCTCATCTATGTTGGGGGTGGGGTGGTTACTTATTGAAAATGCAGCTCCCCAGACTTCACCAGTGACCCAAGGAATTAGATTCTTTGCGAGCATGTTAACGTTCCCCAGTTGATTCTTCTATGTACTAAATCTGAAAACATCGTGAGACATGCACACACTATTGTATGCTATGTAGTCTCTGAGCCTCAGAGCATATATGAGAATCTCAAATACAATCAACACCCACTGTTAACTCATAAAACAGGTTCATTCTCAAATACTAAAAGGATTAAAGAATTGGCTTGCCACATGTGTGGGCAGAGAGTATATGGGAAATCTCTAACCTTCTGTTCCATTTTACTGTGAACCTAAAACTGATCTGAAAAAGCCATCTATTAAAAAAAAAAAAAAAGGCTGACCTGCCTAAGATGCAGCTGATGGGCACGTGCTCTCCGGTTCACCTATTCTGTCTACAAGCATCACCGCCTTTGGTTGTTGTTCAGCCACCAAGTTGTGTCTAACTCTTCGGGACCCCATGGACTGCAACATGCCAGGCTTCCCTGTCCCTCAGCATCTCCCAGAGTTTGCCCAAGTTCATGTCCATTGAATCAGTGGTACCACCCAACCATCTCATCCTCTGTCGCCCTCTTCCCCATCTCCCTCTTATCCTCTACTTATTCTAACCTAACCTCTCCGAAGCCCCAAACAGGCAGAGCCATTCTCTGGGTTCCCATCACCCAACGCACATGCTGATTATGAGAGTACTAGAGCATTTAACCCTACACGGTGACTAACTATTCTCTCATTTGGTCCTGGTGAGTCACAAACAACCTGGTTGTTTCAGCTGCATTCCCATCCCCAGTATAGTATGTGGAACTCTATACATATGCAGTCAACTTGTTGAATGAATGAATGATCTTGCCATTGAGGTTAACATCAGATGGAGTGTGTTGGGAGGAGGGATGAACTGGCTGACCCTCTCCGTTAGCACACACACCGATACCCCTTCGAGTCCCCATTCCTTCTCTCTCTGAGGCACAGAAATGGAGGCCTTGTTTATTCAATCTGTCACTGCGGTTCACACTCTGACTTTATAAATTAATCATTTCCAGCCCTCTTAGACAAAGGGAGCAACCCATACTGCCACCTGAAGTATTGTACCAACAGCATCTTTGAGCAAAACAGGAGCCACACTAGGAGTTTCAAACGAGGGGATTTAATGCAGGGAACTTGATGACCCAGTTTTTGTAAGGCTGAATGAAGGAGGACCATTGAGATAACGCATTGGTAGTAAACACAGGAAGCAGCTACTAACCTTAGGGCTGGGGGGAGCAAAAGGGAAGAGATGGTGTTACCAGAACCTAGAAGCTTTGCCGGGGGACCCCCCACGGCTGGTGCCTGGCCCCCTCTGGGGGCTGCTGCGCGGCTGCTGCTTGGCCTTCTGAGGGGGACGCTGCTTGGCTGGTGGAGGTCGGACTTCTGGGCGGGGGCGTGGCTGACGTTCGGGCCTCGGAGGGGACCGTGGCTTGGCTGGAGCCTTGACCACCGCGGGGGGTGCAGCTGGCTGGCGCTTGGGCCTCTGAGGGGACGGTGCGCGGCGGCTGGTTCTGAGAGGGCCAAAAGAAGCTGCAGGCTGGGGCAGTGGCTCTCCTCTGCTGCCTAAGTGATGCTGGCGGGAGCTGGAAACAGGAAGGCAGCCCTGCTCCCCCTCCCACCTTCCAGGCTCCCTCCGGTACCTTCCAACGGCAGCGCCTAACGGGGAGCCGACTGCCAGGGGCTTGGGGGAAGCGCAGTTTGCCGAGAGCCCCGGCCCCAGCGTCGCAGAGCCGAGCGGGAAGGGGGAGCTCGGAGCCCGAGACAGAGGCCAACGCCCAGCCCAGGTGCCGGGCGGCAGCACAGACCACTCACCTGGTCTTCTGGCAGGCGCAGCAGATCCAGTCCTCCTCTTTCTTCTGGTAGAAGCAGCCGCTTTTACAGATGCTGTACTTGCGGTCCACGATCTCGCGTTTGGAGTTGAGGAAGGTGAATGGCGGGCAGCAATGTATGCTGAAGTGCTCGGAGAACTTCTGGTTCTTGGAGAGTCTGGGGCCCTCCTTAACCACTTTCTGACTCATCTCACTGGAAAAACCGTGATGGGGGCAGCGGGAGTGAGGAGACACAAAACAGCGCATCAGGCGAGGGAGGTTTCTACTCAAGGAACCCACTCCGGCCACTCCCATCGTCCAAGTTCACGTTCAGGGCTGTCCTGCCCAGCTCCATGGAAAGGAGCTATTGAATAAATTGTTTGTGCCTTTTAAAAAAAATTATTTTTTTAATTTTGAGTATAGTTGCTTTCCAATGTTGTGTTATTTTCTACTGTACAGCAAAGTGAATCAGCTGTATGTATACATATATCCCCTCTTTTTTGGATTCCCTTCCCAATTAGGTCACTGCAGAGCATTGAGCACAGTTCCTTGGGCTATACAAGTTATCATTAGTTTCCTGTTTAATAGGAATCAGTAGTGTACATATATATATATATATATGTCAATCCCAACCTTCCAATACATCCCATCCGAAATTTAAAAAAATATAATTATATGGTTTTTAAAGGTTACATTCCATTTACAGTCATTACAAAATTTTGGCTGTATCCCCCATGTTGTACAATACAACAATCCCTGTAGCCTATCTTATACTTAATAGTTTATACCTAGGCAGTATAAGGGAAGAGTTTGTTAATTTTTATTTGTGTATTTTAAAATCACGTTTTCTGAAAAGGGACTCTCTTTTCTCTTTTGTGTTAGCCGCCCATTTAGGACAGGAACAAAATATTATAAAGCCAAATACATCTATGGCAAAATAATGTTGTAGATTTAGGAGTGACTGTTTCTCTAAAAAATCAAGAAGGATTTGTTATTAAAAGCATAATTGCTATTCACACAATAAAATACTACGCCAGAGAAACAACAGACTATAGACACACATCAGCATGTTTGAATCTCACAAACATAATGTTGAACAAAAGTCAGACACAAAGAAGTATAAGCTGTATGATTCAATTTATATGAGGTTCAAAAACAGGTAAAACTAGTCAAGTGCATGGTGCTAGAAATCAGAACATGGTTATACTTTGAGAAGGTGGGGTCTGAGAAGAGGCAGGAGGGAGCCTGCTGGGGCAGAAAATGTTCTGGATCTTGATCTGGGAGATGGCTACACAGATGTTTATGTGTATAAAAGTTCAGTGAGCTCTGCACTTCCATTTTTGTGCATTTTACTGCTTACCTAAGTTAAAAGGGGGCTTCCCTGGTGACTCAGTCATTAAAGACTCTGCCTGCAATGCAGGCAACCCGGATTTGATCCCTGGGTCAGGAAGACCCCCTGGAGAAGCAAATAGCAACCCCCTCCAATATTCTTGCCTGGGAAATCTCATGGACAGAGGAGCCTGGTGGGCTACAGTCCATGGGGTCGCAAGAGTTGGATATGACTTAGTGACTAAACCACCTCCTGAGTTAAAAAGGAAGAGTAAGAGGAGGAAGACAAGAGACTAGAGAATTTTGATTCTTGGAAAAATTCTGAAAGAGTGGATAAAAATCTTAATTACTACAG
Source organism: Giraffa tippelskirchi (assembly GCF_054371585.1). Lineage (NCBI taxonomy): Eukaryota > Metazoa > Chordata > Mammalia > Artiodactyla > Giraffidae > Giraffa > Giraffa tippelskirchi. Next base: position 12,275,569 of record NC_137283.1, on the reverse strand, counting down.
CATCCTTGGAGAAATGCGACACATGCTGAAATAGTCCTACCTTACACTCCATTTACTGTGTGGATCACAATAAACTGTGGAAAATTCTGAAAGAGATGGGAATACAGACCATCTGACCTGTCTCTTGAGAAACCTGTATGCAGGTCAGGAAGCAACAGTTAGAACTGGACATGGAAAAACAGACTGGTTCCAAATAGGAAAAGGAGTCCGTCAAGGATGTATATTGTCACCCTGTTTATTTAACTTATATGCAGAGTACATCATGAGAAACGCTGGGCTGGAAGAAACACAAGCTGGAATCCAGATTGCTGGGAGAAATATCAATAACCTCAGATATGCGGATGACACCACCCTTATGGCAGAGAGTGAAGAAGAACTAAAGAGCCTCTTGATGAAGGTGAAGGAGGAGAGTGAAAAAGTTGGCTTAAAGCTCAACGTTCAGAAAACTAAGATCATGGCATCTGGTCCCATCACTCCATGGGAAATAGATGGGGAAACAGTGGAAACAGTGTCAGACTTTACTTTTTTGGGCTCCAGAATCACTGCTGATGGTGACTGCAGCCATGAAATTAAAAGACGCTTACTCCTTGGAAGGAAGGTTATGGCCAACCTAGGTAGCATGTTTAAAAGCAGAGACATTACTTTGCCAACAAAAGTCCGTCTAGACAAGGCTATGGTTTTTCCAGTGGTCATGTATGGATGTGAGAGTTGGACGGTGAAGAAAGCTGAGCTCCGCAGAATTGATGCTTTTGAACTGTGGTGTTGGAGAAGACTCTTGAGAGTCCCTTGGACTGCAAGGAGATCCAATCAATCCATCCTAAAAGAGATCAATCCTGGGTGTTCATTGGAAGGTCTGATGTTGAAGCTGAAGCTCCAATACTTTGGCCACCTCATGCGAAGAGTTGACTCATTGGAAAAGACCCTAATGCTGGGTAGGATTGGGGGTGGGAGGAGAAGGGGACGCCAGAGGATGAGATGGTTGGATGGCATCACCGACTCGATGAACATGGGTTTGGGTAGACTCCGGGAGTTGGTGATGGACAGAGAGGCCTGGCGTGCTGCAATTCATGGGGTCGCAGAGAGTCGGACACGACTGAGCGACTGAACTGAACTGAACACTCCAAAACATTGAAGCACACGGGGACTTAAACAACTATTAATCAACAAGAGTCCACAAATAAACACAGGTAGTGTGCATAAATACTGGACACTGAGCGTGTTCTTGCTCTCAGCAAACTCAAGGTCAAGTTGCGCTCACAGGCATGCAACATGTCATTGCAAGACAGGATGATGTTGACCAACAGAAATAAGTACAAAGATCAAGGAAACCATGAAAAAGGAATGAATTCTTTGAAGACGGAGCAGATGATCTGGGTTGGGTTTTATTGCTGTTGTTTATTTGCCTGCACCAGGTCTTAGTTGCGACATGCGAGATCTTTAGTTAGGGCATGTGGAGTCTAGTTCCCCAACCAGGTATTGAACCTGGGGCCCCTGCATTGGAGGCACAGAATCTTAGCCACTGGACCACCAGGGAAGTCCCAGTCTGGGTTTTAAGGATGAACATGTTAAAAACAACTAAGTTACTCTGAAGGAATATTTTGGGTTTTGGTTTTGGTTTCTTTTATTTTTTATTCAAGTATTTATAGTGTGTAATTTTTTTTGTTGTTTTTTGATGGGGTTGTTTTCTGCTGTAGTTGGAAGTGAGGGCTGAGGAGCAAGTTGAGTGTAGTTATAAAAAGAAAATACATCCTTTTTCACCTCATAATCTTGTAGAGTCCAAATTTTGTGTTACACCTGTTATATATGTTGCAAACGTTCTTTCCTGATGTTTCACCATCTTTTATCATGTCAAAAATAATTGTTTTAAAAATGCATGGCTGTATCAGGTCTTAGTTGCAGTGTGCAGGATCTTTCGATGCAGCAGGTGGGTTTCTCCCTAGTTGTGGCACACAGGCTTAATTGCCCTGAGACACGTGGAATCTTGGTTCTCCAACCAAGGAACAAACCCTGGTCCCCTGCATCGGCAAGTGGATTCTTAACCACTGGACCACTAGGGAAGTCCCCCAGATTATTAATTTTTAGGTAATTAAGTTTCCAACTTCCCAGGGAGTTTAGTGGTAAAGTATCTGCCTGCCAATGCAGGAGGCCCAGGTCCACTCCCTGGGTCAGGAAGATCTGCTGGAGAAGGGAATGGCTACCCACTCAAGTATTCCTGCCTGGAGAATTCGATGGACAGCGGAGCCTGGGGGACTACAGCCCATGGGGTTGCTAAGAGTCGGACACAACTAGGCATGCACACACAATACAGTTTCTTACTTTGGGTTTTATATTTTAGCTGGGAAAGTCTTCCTCACTTCAGAAGCTCTTAGTCATACTCATGAATATCCCATTTTGGAAGAGAATCTTCTCTGAACTTCATTTTCATGTCTCTTTCTCTCTGTAACTCCTCACTTCTATAAAGAAGTTATCAATAAATACTCTTTTTCTCTATTTTTACATCTCCTCCCCATTTGTGCACTTTTGTCTGGCTTCTGTTCCTATCTGCCCAAAGAGAAGTGGTTCCCATAAAGACCTCCATGCTGCCAGACCAGCTGTCTTCTTATCTGAGTTCTCTTTCCAGGTAAGCACTTCCCTGTCTGGTCACTGACATTCTCTTAGATTCCCTCCACCATCTCTACCACTTCCATCTCAGTATCTCTCATAGGCTCATCTGCTTTGTCCAAAACTTTTAATGTTAGAATTCTTCAAGGTGCAACAAATACTAAATGATTAATGGGGTTGCTTCAAGCATCCAACTCAGCATTTATTATATGTTCCAGTTGTGCCAGGCACAACCTCTGTAAGGAACACAAAGCTGAGTCATACCGAGTCCCGTCCTCAAGAAATGTATCCACCAGCTGGGAAGACAGGCAAGGATGCACATGGCATGCTCCTGGGCACAAGACCCATCTATTGAGCCCAAATATGTACACATCTCTGGATCAGACAAACATCCTGCTGACAGTGAGCTCACCGTGTACATGAGGAATGTTGCATAGATGTCAGTAAGTGCAATACAAGGACGGCATGCTCTGGAACATGAGAATGTGCTGAGCAATGGCACGGAGAGTCCACAAGAGCGCGGCCGCCTGTCGGGCTAGGGAAGCAGGTTAGAATATAAGTGGAAGCGTTTCATCTGGCCCTGAGATTTGGACAGTCAGAGATAAGGGTTTGTAGAAGGATAGGAATGGTTGATTCCTAAGCAAAGATACAGAAAGGTGAACTGCAGTCACCCTGAGAGCCTGCCCTGTCTGCCGGGCAGCATGGGAGAGGTGACGTGTCAGGACACAGGTGATGAGGCCGCAGAGAGTTACCCGTCACTGTGAAGGCTGGATACAGGAGAGGGAGAGATCATCTCATTGGTCTGGGATATCGTATGTTGAAGGGTGCTCACAACATCCACGTGGAAATGGGCACCTGAAACTCAGGAGCTAGAGCTGTCATCTCGAGGGTCCTTCACCTCACGGAAGAGGCACCGCCTTGGGAGTGGGTGTGGCGGGGGTGAGCTTGTGAGGAGCCAGGCCAGGCGAGGCTCCCAGGAGGAGCTGTGCGCCTACCTTCAAGCCCCAGGAAGAGGGTCTCGGGAAGAAGGAGCCTCAGGGACAGCCAGGGAGGTGGGAGGAGCCTCTTGGAAGTCTCCAAATTTGCAGGAGGAGGACATGGGTCATCAGTATCCAAAAAACTGCTTTGTACAAACAAGCATTATTAGACCAGTGAGAAACTGAAGTTGATTTTTAGGGTCTGATTCACTGTAATTACAACCCTGATGACCTTCCAAAGCCCTACAAGACCCTGAAAGGTGAAAGGTGAAAGTGAAGTCGCTCAGTCGTGTCCGACTCTGTGCGACCCCATGGACTGTAGCCCACCAGGCTCCTCCGTCCATAGGATTTTCCAGGCAAGAGTACTGGAGTGGGTTGCCATTGCCTTCTCCAGACCCTACACATAGGCAAATTCCAGCTCAGGTTTCTGCTCCCCCGGGAAATGATGAACTGAAACACTCTAGGCTCCCAGCACACGGAGACAGTGCTACTCAGCTTTTCACAGGGAATTCAAACATCACCAGTTCCTCTAGCCTGCTCAGGTCATCTTGCCCCCTAGTGTTAGAGGGAGATTTTAGGTCTCCTGTGACTCTAAATTCCCACTCTGACTGAATTCTCAACTCCCACCCACCGGACAAGGTACCTGGGCCCACTCTATGACCATCTAGACCCCTGCCCAGAGAGTTCTCAAATTATTCCCTGACAACTCTCCTTACTCTCCTCCTTACCCACTATGTCCAGCAGGGGGCAGCCTCTCCACTTGTTACCCATCGAGTGTGTTCCTAAGGGGGAAAGCTGTTCTCTTCCCAGGCACCCTGGCATTCTAGAGAACCAGCTGAAAATTCACCCGGCTTTAACACAGCACTTCCCGCCTTCCTTTAGTAAAATGTTTACAGTCGGTGGAAAGTCTCTGGTTACTATTGCCTGTGGAAGCAGAAATATTGCATTTAGTTGGGGTACATGGTTAATTGGTTATATATACTCCCCTCCAACTCTGCCCCACACCATGCCCCAGCTTAAGAATACTAAGATCCGTATGCTGAGCCATTGCAACAATACACACACAAGCCATCCTTTCCCACCACACCAGGCTTCCGAGTAAATTAATTGTGTTGTTGTTGTTGTTCAGTCACCCAGTCATGTCCAACTCTTTGTGACCCCATAGACTGCGGCACGCCAGGCCTCCCTGCCCCTCACCATCTCCCAGAGTTTGCCCAAGTTCATGTTCATTGCATCAGTGATACCGTCTAGCCATCTCATCCTCTGACGCCCTCTTAGTTCTAACTACAGGCAAACAGGGCTTCCCAGGTGGCTCAGTGGTAAAGAATTTGTCTGCCACTGCAGGAGACGCAGTTTCAATCCCTGGGTCGGGAAGATCCACTGGAGGAGGAAATGGCAACCCACTCTAGTATTCTTGCCTGGACAATCCCCTGGACAGAGGAGCTTGGAGAGCTGCTAGTCCATGGGGTCACAGAGTCAGACGTGACTGAGCACACACACAGGCAGATAACTAACGGTAGAGGAAATAATTCACACTTCCTGAGACCCTGTTCTATGGTGGTTGTTTTATAGTCTTTATCTGTTTTTCTAATATTGCATAATCATCAACAAACTAAAGACGAGATTGGCTAAGGAACATGACGAAGTTCAAGAAGTCAGTGAGAGGCAGACGGGGATTTGAACCTAGGTCCCTGTAACTCCAGCTTCCGGTGCTGTCTGACCAAGCTCAACAGCATCTGAGTTCCCTGTGCGCAGCCCTCCTCCCGGGGAGCAGGTGTCCAGGCGACGGACCAGCCTGGACTACGAGGGTCTGCAGGTGGGCCCAAGGATGGGATGAGGGCGCAGAGATGCATGGGCCTGTGTCCCAGGGTGAAAGACACCAGAAGCTGGGGAAACAGCCCCCTGAAGAAAGGAAAGGTAGAGGGTGGAGTTTGGAGACATCACGACCCCCTGCCAGAGCCCAGGGTGGAATGTAAACTCGGGCAGGGTCCTGAGGGGAGTATGACCGCGGGTGCTTACTCCGTCCCTCCCCCACCAGCCCCTAGGCGGTTTTAAGACCTATATTCACTGTTGAGAATTAGAAAGCCTGGATAAAGGAAAATAATGAAAATTCCTAAATTCCTATCTCATAGTTAACCACTTAAAAAATATTTGAATATTTTTTTGCCTCAAGAATTTTACATGTAAGTATACAGTTAATAAAAAAAAGTCACACCGTACCTTATATACTTTTCAAATTATTTGCTTGAAAAATCAATCATTTTTTAAGCTTTATAGATAGAGACGTAATATTACTTGTAGCATTTTCTTACGCCTTTTAAAATCTGTAAAAAATTTAGTCACAGACCCCTTTATGGTTTATAATATATATTTGCATATTCTCTCATTTTCTTGATTATTCTTGACAGAACGTATCCCCTTTGTGACTTTTTAAGCAAAAATGTCACTTGCTTATCTTTGCTCTTTTTTTCTAGTCCATTCATTTCTGAGTGCATCTATTATTTCTTTTTTTCCAGTTTTCTTTAGGTTTATGTTCTTGTGCTTTTTCTCTATTCTTGAGTCATACTTTTCTCACATGTGGATTTATGACTATAACATTTATATACAACTTCAGCTGCATACCACAATATTAACATAAATTTTTCAGTTTCTCTTCATTTTGAATATGAGTGAGTTCTTCTTTGATTCATTAATTATTTTTAAAAATCTGTTGTAAATTTTCCAAGTGTTTGAAGCTATTTTCATTACATTGACTTGTGACTTTCAGGCATTCTAGGCAGAGAGTGGTCTGAATGACAATGACTCTTTGAACTTGGTTGAGTTTCATGTATTCACAGTCAACATTTTTAAATGTTCCATGTGTGCTTTGAAAGACTGTGCATTTCCAGAAACAATTTGGAATTATCTAGGGAAGATAGGAATGTGAACAAACTACAGTCTAGCAATTTATTCTGGGCACAGGCTACAATCTAGCAATTTATTTTTGGATCATAGCTCAACCTTGCTGATAGAGCCCCTTGGTAGAGCACAAAGCTGGAGGAGCCTGAATCATTGATGACATATCAATCAGCCTGAATACTGATCACCTTTTATGGGAAAGACAAATCAACTCCCACCTTGTTTAAACCACTATTTCAGCTATATGTGGTGAAATACAATTCTGACTTAGTACACTCAGTTTTCTCACCTTAAAAAGTGTGTCTTAGTCAATTTGGGTGTTATAACAAAAATACCATAAACTGAGCAGCTTATGAACAATATAAATTTATTTCTCATAGACTAGAGGCTGGGGAGTCTGAGATGAAAGTGCTGGCAGATTCTGGGTCTGGTGAGAGCCCACTTCCTGGCTCATGGATGGTGGAATGAGTAAGGAAGCTCTCTGGGGTCTCTGTAATAAGGGCACTAATTCCATGCGTGAGGTCTCCACCCTCATAACTTCCCTAAGGGCCGATCTCCAACTACCATCACACTGGGGGTTAGATTTCAAAATATGAATTTTTGGAGACACAAGCAGTCAGTCCATAATAGAAATAACAAATCGTATTTAGCTCAGAGGGCCTTCGACAGTATTAAATAAAATAAATAGGATAAGAACCTAGCACTACCAAATATAAGTAACTTGCTTCATAAATTCCATTTTCCTTTCACTAAGAATTCGTTCAAATGATGTGTCTAATTCCACTGACTTCTTCAGGCACACTCTTTATGTATCTCACATGACATTTAATTCAAGCATTAATTAAATGCTTAGTAAAGTAAAGACATCTTTATTTACTTTTGTGACTAAAAGCAGATCATTATAAACACTACATGTGTTTTCACAAACCGTACCACCTAATCGCAGAGAAAATATAAACTGTCTTGCAGGATGAAGAGAAAAAAATGACTGAATTTGAAACTGTAAAATTGTAATTTCTTCCAGGCTTTCCAGATGTCTCCATATACTCTAAAACTAAAGAGGAGGGGAAAGTGAGGCAGGTATTTGAAGAAGGAGAAAAAGTAAGTGAAGGAAAGGAACCAAAGGGAGAACAAGAACCTCCTGTCACTATTTATTGAGCACCTCCTATGCTCCAGATGCTTTCTGTCATTTCTACACTTGCTCTTAGCCAAAAGGCTAAGAAACGACCTGTCATTTCTAATTCCCAATATAACCGTCCAGGTAGGCTCTACTGTTCCCCTGCTAGAGATGAGGAAATGGAGACCTGAAGAAGTTACATAAACTCTCCAAAGTCATATAGTAATGATAACAATAAAGATGATAGAAAGCCCATAATGTCCAGTATGACTACTGACTACCCAGTATCTGCACCGCCCTTCTGTAACAAACCCTGGTGATGTGCCCTGTTAAATACACACAGCTGCCTACGTGACCACATTCTGGCCAAGAAGATGGAGGCAAAAGTCTATGGATATTTGACCTTTTCCTTCAGTAATAAGGCTTTTATTCAGTAAGGGACTCTCCCCTGGTGAGAGCATTCAGCCCAACCCAGCTCTTCCTGGCCCCCAAGGGGCAGGATTATTTCAGGCCTTTGGACCTTGAGCCTCAGGGCTCCTTCCCCTACTTCCTTCCCACCCAACAATTAACGTAGCAAATGCTTCTAACACCTTGGGGCTCAGCCCAAAGTCAAGCCACTTCCCAAGGAGGCTTTCCAGAACCTTCTTTTCCCCCAAGGAGAAATGATCACTACTCCCTCTCTTGTGCCCTAGCCCTATAAGTGAAAAGTGAAGTTGCTCAGTCGTGTCCGACTCTTTGCAACCCCCTGGACTGTAGCCTACCAGGCTCCTCCATCCATGGGATTTTCCAGGCAAGAGTACTGGAGTGGGTTGCCATTTCCTTCTCCAGGGGATCTTCCCCACCCAGGGATCGAACCTGGGTCTCCCACATTGTAAGCAGACGCTTTACCATCTGAGCCAGCAGGGAAGTCATCCCTGAATGTTGTATATAATTCTAGGAGAGCATCTGGAACCTGGAAGGGTGCCCTTGTTCGGTGCCTTATTCAGAGCAAGTGTTCCGTAGATGCTGAATATTAAGAGCTTGAACAAAGGGTACCTCTCACGGCCCTCACACTGTCACTGCCTGTCCCCAGATGCTCTTTTGTGGTCCCCATGTTCCTCGGGGACCTCTGCTCTGATTCAGGTCTGCTCAGTGAAAAAGGCAACACAGGAAGGGACTTTTCCAAATGATCTTGAAAATTATAGAACTGGGCTCCTTAGGAAAAAATTAAAGACTTTGTGAACCCACTACACTTTCGCTTTTCTTTCTTTTTTAAAAAATTTTATTGAAGTATAGTTGATTTACAATGTTAATTTATGCTGTACAGTGAAGTGACTCAGTTATATATTCTTTTTCATATTCTTTTCCATTATGGTTTATCACAGGGTATTGAATATAGCTTCCTACACTATACAGGAGGGCCTTCTTGTTTATCTATCCTATATACCATAGGTTGCATCTGCTAATCCCAAACTCTGAACCCTCCTTTCCCTATCCCCCCCCCTTGGCAACCACAAGTCTGTTCTCTATGTCTGTTTCATAGATAAGTTCATTTGTGTCCTATTTTAGATTCCACATAGAAGTAAGATCACATGGTACTTGTCTTCTCTTTCTGACTGTCTTTGCTTAGTTTGATAATCTCTAGGTTCATCTGTGTTGCTGCAAATGGCATTATTTCATTATTTTTTATGGCTGAGTAATATTCCATTGTATATATGTACTAAATCTTCTTTATCCATTCATCTGTTGATGGACATTTAGGTTTTTTCCATGTCTTGGCTATTGTAAATAGTGCTGCTGTGAACACTGGGATACATGTATCTTTTTGAATTATAGTTTTGTCTGGGTATATGCCTATTTTTGCCTGTAGTGCAGGAGACCCGGGTTCGATCCCTGGGTCGGGAAGATCCCCTGGAGAAGGAAATGGCAACCCACTCCAGTATCCTTGTCTGGAAAATCTCATGGACAGAGGAGCCTGGTGGGCTGCAGTCCATGGGGTCTCAAAGAGTCAGCCACAACTGAGCGACTAACACTATGCCTATTTTTGGCTGAGCGCCGAAGAATTGATGCTTTTGAACTGTGGTTTGGAGAAGACTCTTGAGAGTCCCTTGGACTTCAAAAAGATCCAACCAGTCCATTCTAAAGGAAATCAGTCCTGAATATTCATTGGAAGGACTGATGTTGAAGCTGAAACTCCAATACTTTGGCCACTTAATGCGAAGAACTGACTCATTTGAAAACAACTGACTCATTTCCTGATGCTGGGAAAGATTGAAGGCAGAAGGAGAAGAGGATGAGATGGTTGGATGGCATCACTGGCTCAATGGACATGAGTTTGAATAAATTCCGGGAGTTGGTGATGAACGGGGAGGCCTGGTGCGCTGCAGTGTATGGGGTCGCAAAGAGTCGGACACGACTGAGCAGCGGAACTGAACTGACTGAGGCCTAAGAGTGGAATTGCTGGATCAGCCGGCTATTCTAGTTTTAGTTTTCTGAGGAGCCTCCATGCTGTTTTCCATAGTGGCTGCACCATATTACAGTCCTGCTAACAGAATGAGAGGGTTTCCTTTTCTCCACACCCTCTTCAGCATTTATGCGTAGTTTTTAATGATGGCTATTCTGACCATTTGTGAGCATATTGCACCTTTTTTAATCCCATGGACAGAGAAGCCTAGGGGGTTACAGTCCATGGGGCCGCAAAGAGTTGGACAGGACTGAAGGGTCTCAGCACGCAGAGATGGCACTGGCATATCTGTGTTCCCACCAGCGTCCTGGGGACCTTTAAACACACTTTCACCATTCCCTAAGAGGCTGCAGGTGAAAATGAGGATCATGAACACAAAATGGATTTTCTTCCTTCCGTTCATCCTTCCTAACATCTGTTTAAAAAGGCGGTTGAGCTGTGGGTAATTGTTTAATAAAAGCCGTATGTGGCCCTTAGTTGTGGATGGCCCTCTGGAAAGAAAGAGTGCAGGTAGTAAGTTGCCATGCTATATTTCCATGGGATCACAGGAAGTCAGACATGGAAATGGGTACAGGCTCTACCGAGTGCAGGTTAGTATTTGGGAAACAGTACACTTCTCCAATTCTTTTTGTCAATCAGATCCCTCAGTACCGTGAGCAAGGGCCTGCCCTTCTCTTGTGATTAGAGAACTCACCGTGGGAAGGACAGGCGGCAAGACTGTACCCTGACTGCCCAGGGCCTGAGCCCTCTGAGAGAACAATATTCTGGCTTCTGATATCAAAACTCTAAAGGAGGAAAATGATCAGTCCCAAGACCTCTTAATATGTTACATGGATTAAGGAGAAGAAAGTTTAATATATACTTGGTAAAAAATTTTAAGTTAATAAAGCAAGAGGTTTCAGATGTATTGAAAGTAAGCTCAGTTGTACCTATATATATATACACACACACACATATATATGTATAACTTTTTCATTGCTCTGTATTTGTACAAGTAATACAATACTACGAAAAAGGATAAGGGAGAGGGAATGAGAACCTCTGAACTCATACCGCCTCAGTTATTTCCAGCATGAATTGTCTCTTGCTAGTAAGTAGTCAGAGTTTAGCTCCTTGCCAGGACTATTCCTTGCCTCCCTCTATTCCTTCTCAAGGTACATAAGGGTAAGGGGAAGCTGAGAGTCCTGTGGCAGTGAGGGAAAGGGTGGCTGGTCCTTGTGGCGTCCGCCCCTCCTGGACTCTGTCATAGGTACCTTGTGTGTCTCACTGGCCCCTTGCCATGATGACACGTGTTGCTGCTGGCTACCTGACCCATCAAAGCCACTGGCCATGAGGACCCCAACTCAGCAGCCTCCTATCCCGGTCTAGGCATCCTCTCAACTCCTCAAAATTGCTAAAGGTAGGAGTAGAGACGGAGCGGGAAAGGAAGCCCAGCAATGAACAGGACATGCAGATAGACTGACCATAGGCAGGAAGGAGGGACAAACAGGATTTCTCCAAGACGTATTAAGTTGGGTGATGAATCATTTTGCTAAGGTTTAGGGATGAGAAAAAGGAATAGTCAAAAATTTAGTCTGAGGCATGTTAAGTTGGAGAAACTTATGAAGCCTCCAAGCAGCTACGAAAGAGAGTAGTTTGGCCACACGGGTCAGATCTTGAGTGAGAGAGAAAGGATGAGAAATAAATTTAAGAGTATTTGATGCCGGATGAGATTTATAGCCAATGGAACACAGAACACCCTGGGAGAAAGGGGCTATAAGAAAGGGGAGAAAAACTGGAAAAGATTTTATTCATAATAGCAACAAGAATCTTCAGATACCTAGAAGAAAGGCAGAAATTAAAATGTGTAAATCCTTGTGGGGGGAAAATTCAGTATCCATTCTTGATATATATCCTCAGTGGAAAGGGAACAGGAAGTCGTTAATGTTAAAAGGGGCTTGCTACTAAAATATCCACAGTAGCAGCTTACTGCTGGTGAAATCTTAGAAACATTTTCATACAAATCAGGCACCCCAAGGAGGATGTTGTCAGCACTACTATTCAACACGGCACCTGAAGTCCTAACTAGTACAAAATACAAAATAAAAATCTGTGAGACTCCACAAATTGTTAGAACTTAAAGTCCAGTGAAATTTCTGGACCCAAGATCAACATGCAGCTGCTGCTGTTCAATCGCTGAGTCGTGTCCAGCTCTTTGTGACTACTATGGACAGCAGTCCACCAGGTTCTTCTGTCCATGGGGTTCTCCAGGCAAGAATACTGGAGTGGGTTGCCATTTCCTTCTCCAGGGGATCTTCCTGACCCAGGGATCGAACCTACGTCTCCTGCTTGGCAGGAGGATTCTTTACCACTGAGCCACCTGGGAATACACCAAAATCAAAATCACTACTTTAGGTCAGGAAGAGCGAATTTGAAAATGTAAAATAGAAGGAGCCATTCACACTGACTACAAAACCATAGGACAACTTCTGGTAGATGTATATCTGATAAAAGAAATGCAAGACTTCCATGAAGGAATTTGCAAGGCTACAATAGAAATAAGTATCTGAATATCTCCTAATAAATTTATAAACAATGCAATTACAATAAAAAGCAGATTTTCATGGAATTAATAACATGATTTTACGGTTTTTATAAAGGCCCAAGATGAGCCAAGACAATTTTGAATGAGAACAGGGTCTTGCCCTACCAAGTATTAGCACTAATCGTAAAATATACTAATTAAAACAGTAGAGTAGTGGTTTGGGAACAGACCAACAGATCAGTGGTACAGAATAGAGCACCTGGAAACAGACTTACATATGTATAGAAGGACCATGGTTCATAGCAGAGGGGGCATTTTTTAAACTATTCAAAAAGGATAAACAAAAGATCCCAACAAGAAAAATGATAGCAAACACATGTCATGAGATGGAAGCCAGGTACTATTTAAAAGGGCTTTATGTGTTTAACTCACTTAATCCTCATGACCTCACAATAGCCCCACTTTGCAAATGAGCAAGCCAAGGTACAGAGAAGTCAAATAACCCACTGGAGGACACAGAACTAGAACTTAGGAGCCCCAAGATCCCAACCAAAGTAGACTAGTCTCTATTGCTAATCTTTGCAGCATACAGCTTCTAATACAGCAGACGTGAAGAGGAGGGAAGCAAGTCAAAGATTATGATTTTTATAGAATAAAACATACGATGCAGTTGCAAGTTAAACTATGGCCAGTAGAGAAGAAAATATACAAACACATAAATGTGTAGTTTTAATAATCAGAATGTTTAAGAAAAAACGAACTACAATTTTTTTTTAAAACGGGCAAATAATAGAGAAGACTCTTTAGAAGCTGGTATGTTTAACTCTGTAGGACTCTAGGAAAGGGACAGTAACAGCTAGGGAATGTCAATTCACACCCCTTGTGATTGGCCCCAAAATGGGATTGGAGGGTGACGCTGTGGAAGGAAGAGGGAAAGGCAGTCAATCAGAGCATGGGGAGGGGCACAGGGGCTGGCGCCTTCCGTGGTCAAGGCGCTGTCCCAGGTGCCAGAGCCCGCGCTTCCTTCAGGATAGGGATGCACCTGGGCGCTTTGTCCAGGCGCTGTTTCCAGGATAAGGGCTGCGACTCCGAAAGTTCCACTGCAGTTCTGGGCTGCTTTCACCTAGCCGTACCACAGCCTTCCGAAGACTGCCCAGCCTCAAATCCTCTGCTGTGAAAACCATTGCCGCTGAGCAGCCAATTCATTCCACATTCACCACCTCCCTTAGAGATCTTGAATGTTTCTTAAACCTTGCTAATTCTCAGGTCAGGGGCTAATGCTTGCCTCTGAGAGCAGCTTTACATAGTAAAAGACAGTGCCTTCCGTGTTTGTCCACAGCCGCAAAAATACAATGAGGGAAAAGAACTGTGCTTGTAACTACTAAAGGCTGTCTCTAAGGATGGCTTTATCCATTTGTCCTTGTTTATTCATTTGTCGCCTTAGCAACCAGAATGTTTACTAATTAGCACAGTGAATGTTGAACAGTAGATTCTTGTTGGGAAACCAGTGCCCCAGTAATGGAAACTTCATACAGATATTTATTTTGAATCAGAGTGCTTTTCCACAAAGAGCAACATCCTGCCAAAATCCAACACTGATTTGAGGAGCTGCTGAGGCTTGAAACCATAACAGTAGTAAGAGGATGCTGATGTCTTGAAGTTGGCAACTCATTTTTGAAGACAAAGCCCTCACTGCTTTATTTTGTTTCCAAGTGATAAAGACAAATTAAAGTGGCCCAAGGACCACCCTGCCCACAGACGACTATCTCACAGATTCATGCAAAAGCCCTTTCTGATTGAATAAACTCTACCTAATCCCAGCTAGGATACCAACCCAAGGTTGGTATCCTTCGCACAAAGATAATATATTTAGCAGTTTGAGGGAGAATGGCTACATGTATATGTCTGGCTGAGTGGCTCTGCTGTGCGACTGAAACTATCGCAACATTGTTAATGGACTATATTCCAATATAAAATAAAAAGGTTTTTAAAAGATTGTATGTTTAGCAAATGTTTTAGGAGTCAAAACTTTCCTTATTATAGTGGAGCTAAATAAACATGTAAATGATCAGTCCCAATACAGTCATTTTCTGAAAGTAACTTTAGCAACACAATGTTCATTTTTTTAACATCTAAAATTACAGAGTACCTTGTTTTAGTTTATCGTGTGAATTTACACTAGAACTGAATGTCAATGAATAATCTCATGCTTTTCTATAGAGGAGGGCAAGTGAGTCCAGGAGAAGGAACCAAAAGCATAAGCCTGTCTCCTCATTTATCCATTCCCTTACTCAAAACCACAGAGACTCTTCCCAGTTACAGAGCAACCTCCTTGCTTCTTAGTTAATGGGGCATCTTCATCATCTGTGCCTAGAACAAACTGTTTCCTTTTCCTGGAATGCCTTTTCCCCATGGTGGCTGTGTAGTAAACTCCTATTCACTCTAAACAACACACGCAGTTGGTTGGTTGGGGTGGGCTGGTGGGACCAGGAGTGGCGTCAGCAGGGGACCCTGGCACCGCTGGGTACATTTCCAATGCGGCAGCACCTTCTGATCGAGGCCCAGCCCATGGACTGTGTGAGGCCGGTATGGGTCTTCCCCGAGTCGGGCTACTTGGGAATGCAGCCCAAAGTGGGTGGTCAACTCCATCTAAGGCTAAATAACAGCACGAGATCGATTGTCAACAAGTACCATAAGGGAAAGTTGAAAAGAATCAAACAACCCGGCTAAGGTCTCAGCCCAGCAAAGGATCCCCCTCCTCTGGGAGGTAATATGTACGTACTTCTGTTGGTGAGCACATCACACTGGGTTATAATAGTGTGGCCGTGTATCTGTGTTACGATAGTGTGGCTGTGTGTCTGTGTTACAATAGTGTGGCCGTGTGTGTTATAATAGTGTGGCTGTGTGTCTGTGTTACGATGGTGTGGCCGTGTGTCTGTGTTACGATGGTGTGGCCGTGTGTCTGTGTTACGATGGTGTGGCCGTGTGTCTGTGTTACGATAGTGTGGCCGTGTGTGTTATAATAGTGTGGCTGTGTGTCTGTGTTACGATGGTGTGGCCATGTGTCTGTGTTACGATGGTGTGGCCGTGTGTCTGTATTACGATGGTATGGCCGTGTGTCTGGGTTATGATAGTGTGGCTGTGTGTCTGGATCTCCACTTGGACTCTGTGAGGGAAGGGTTTCCGTCTGAATCCTCAGGGTTCTGCCGCTGCTGCTTCTGCTCAATGAATGAGTATTAACTGGGATTAAATTACAAGTGACCCCTGGGATGTCAAGTAGGACTCAAGCTGCTTTTGTCAGATTCCCAGCAAGGCTATTTTAAGAATTAACGCCTTAACATAAAATGTATTTTATTATTATTTCCTTTTTTCAAGGTGTGAAAAATTGTCTTTCTTAATCCAGTGTTTGTGGTATAAAAAAATAAGGATATGTTTCTCTTTCTCTGTGAAGATGATGAGGTTCTGAATGCACACAAACATAGGTACACAAATCAAATCCTCTCTCTTGTAATTCCTTCCAGAATGATGGAGAAGGAAACTAATCTTCCAGATTTGCATAGTCTTATTTAAAACCCTAAATGTTGATTTGGCCTATAGTCATAGTGGGGTGGCGGAGGTGCTGAAGAAGAGAACCTAAATTAGCTGACTGACGGATTTATTGCTCCACTGAGAACATTTAACATGCTTTGGGTTCTGCCTTGGGTTTTCAAAGGGCATCAGTCTCAGGGAGACCAAGAGACCAGGCTAGAGATAAGCCGATTGTCAACCACACCTTTTCCCAAACTTTGTGTCCAAGGTCACCATCTGAGTCAGCCAGTAGCAGTGATACTTATGGACTTCCTCAGTTTGATGAAATGCCACTTATCTTTGTTCCATTTTGCAATTTGTATTTACCATATTTTATTGAATTCATTCACCTCTTCCAAGAGAAGCAAGAGCTGTTGAGGGTGACTCCAAGGTATATAGTTTGAGCGGCTAGGTCAGTGGTAGAAGCCTCTCCTGGAGGAGAAGCCTTGAGAGGAGAGGTTAAATCATGAGTTCAGTTCTAGATGCATTCAGGTTGAAGTGTTTGAGGGGCATCTAGATGGAGATGTCAAGGGGAGAGTTCAGAGGAATCTCAGCAGGAGATGGAGTTCGAAAGTTGCTAGACTACAGGTGGTGACTAAAGCCATGGGATGAGTAGAATTGCCCAGGTGGCAGATCGTGGACTGAGAGGAGAGCATGGTCATGTGCTGGGGCACTGCCACACTCGCAGGTCAGGTGGAGGGACAAAGTGGTTGACAAAGGCAAAAGAGAAGAGTTAGAGAGGAAGGAGGGAACCCGGAGCGTGTGGTATCGTGGGAGCCAGAAGAAGGAGTGTTTCAACAGAGGGAGTGGTCAGAGCTGTATGCTGAGTAATTCTGAGATGTGGTGAGATAGAAGACCATAAAGAGTGCATTAGCTTAAGTGATAGGGAGATATTTGGTGAATTTAACAGAAACTGTCTCCACGGAGTGGTTGAAACAAGTTACACTGATGGCCCAGTCGCGGTCACTGACCATTTGTTTGTAGTGGTACCAAGCCTCACTGTGTTTTTCTCCAGATGTTCTCAGCAGCCCGGGTGGAGACACAGAGAAGACACACAGGTTCATCCAGGGTTGGGGTTTGCTAGAGAATTTGCAGAAGAACAATTGAAGTGATAAACCCTAGAATCTATTCATAATAGAAAGAAAAGTAGAAATGAGTGATGGTTGAATGGATGGGTGAAATGAATTGATGCAGGGATAAGTGAATGGATTCATATGTGGAAGGGGAGATGAAGGGGCAAGTCAATCTGAAGCACCTGGTGAAAGCATGGTTGTAGTGGGGCACTTAACAAAGTTGAAGGAAAGGAAGGCTGTGAATCAGATGCTAGATGTTTACACGATTTGATTCAGAGAGGATAGTTTCGAGTATTGCCAAGTTCCAGCATGGCAGTGGGTGGATGCGGCAGAGTGGACAATTCACTGGAGTGGTGAAGAGTTTATTCGCCCAGACACTGACGTCATCTAAGTGGATGCAACTGAAATGGAGAGGGAGTGGGGGAGTACGGAATCTGGTAACAAAATCATCAGGGAAAGACAAGGAGTGACTGGGAAGTCAGATGAAGGCTGACGCAGGGAACGCAGCTCCGCTTCAGGTTGCGGAGAAATGACGAGAGAGTGAGGGAGCAGCGGTCTCAATGGGCCGTGGGGAGGAGGCTGCCTTGCTCTCAAATCTGGAGCTTCTTCGAGTGTAAATGTTCCTCACTTGACAGGCTGACAGATGAGGCATTGTTCTCAGAAGACTAGCTGGATTCAGTTAAGACAATGAGATGGACAGAATCTCCTGAGGAGAGTCCAAGGCTGTAGGGGATGAAGTCTCTTTTTCCGCTTTGCTATGCACTGTGGTACGTGGGTTTGTAATGGTGGCTTGGGTCATAGTGCCTCTGACTGATGCAGGGAAGTGTTTTTTTGTGTTTCTATTCCCCACGCCTAGAATACTGTAAGACACCTGGAATCGTTTTCTAAAGTGTGTGACTCCTATTGAAAGTTTGATTGCTCCATCTTTTGCTGATTCTACATTCCACTTCGACATTCTGAATACTAGTAATCATTACGCCGTAATTTAGTTGCTGATCCAAAAGAGTGTAAGAGATTCATTTGTACCTGTATTTTCATCCGTGCACATCTGGTGAATAGATCTCTGTTATGGGCTTCTCTTGGTATCATTTGCTTCTTTTTTCCCTAAAAAATGAAGCAATAGAATGTATTCTGGTTAATTTAGTGTTTTGATAACTGAAGTTGTATAGTTAACTCAAGTGTCTTAATCACAGAGCTTCACACACACAGCCCCTGGAAGGATCATGATATTTCGTCTAGATACTGTCTGTCAGAGGATGGGCTAGTAGGGGATATAATGACAAAATTACATGCAAACTTTTTAAAGTCCACCTTATCATCATAGAGGAAAAATGCCATATATCCAGTTATTTCACCATCACTAGGTAAAAAATATTTAGTCATTTCTCTTAATAAATCTGAGCCCTACAAACCTGATTTTTGTTTATAATACTAATGAATAAAATTCCAGAGTCCGGCTCTAAAAATGCAAATCTTCATAATTAAGTAAAGCATCTCAAGAAAAGATTTGAAGGAACGTCCTCCTCCCTTACAGCTCTGGAAAGAGATGTGGTTTTTGCATTGTAAACTCAATGAAGTATCCTTTGACAAGGTAGCAAATTGAGAACTTCTAGAAAATATCAATATACTTTTCTCATGCACTACAGAGATTTATGTGACTATTCATGTCATTTGTCCTGCTCTTAATACATCTCAGATCTTGGAAGTGTTCAAAGGGATCTTATAAAATTGTGAAGATTCTAGACACAAAAATAACCTCCAGAAAAAAACCTGTAATTCTGACTGGTTGTCTTAGTTAAGATACTTTTTCTAGTGATAATGATGTAATTGGCAACTTCTGTCTAACTGTATACATCTTGGTAAGATTTTTCTGTCAAATCAGATGAAGATCACTAGAATCTTCCTCTTCTCCCAACTACTTGACAGAATAATTGAAATCATATGACGCTACAAGCTTTCTTACTTAAAAAATTAATTATGATCTACTAACAAGTATTGAACTTACACTCCCACTGAAAACAACCGCAAAAGCTGAACAAAATATGCAAAAGAATTGTTTGCAGGCATTGGAGAGCAAATACTGCAGGGCTCTGATCCTTGAGAGAAAGGAGGCAAGAGAAGATTGCCCCTGGTTTTCTGCCTAAAGATATTTTTCAGACTGTCCTACGGGGGAAGAGAGCCTAAGCATGGAGAAGAAGAAACAGAAATCAGAGTCAGGGGTTGCTAAGACTGCAGGGGTCCAGAAGGGGTTTGAGATGCAAGCAACAGATAGTAGGGACCTGCTAAGCAGATATATATAACTTTTCTCAGATCCTTGGCCAGTTCCAAAGTTGTGCGATTGCAGGGTGAAACTGTGGGAAGCCAAGGGGGAAGAAAAAACAACAGTTACAAAGAGGTTGATAACTAAGTAGAAACATCAGGGCTTACACGTCACTGGACCAATTGTGAGACCCTGGTGAACACCCTAGACTTTCGGTTGAAGCCCCAGGAAGATCTCACCCTAGGGCAGGGGCCATGCCTAGGAGAAAGGGCAAAGATAAATAAGCCCTAACAAGGCCTAAAACCAAACCTGGACAGGACCAAGGTGATCCTCCAGTACTTGAGCGTAATCCAGAACCTCTGCACCTACTATCACTGCTACTACAGTGCTCAGCACACAATACACTTACAGGATTGGAAGATACAGGAAAATGGTCATCATGGAAGCACGTAATCCTTTAAAGTCAAAAGACTTCCTCAAACTCCAGGGTGACTTTGGTGGCCCAGATAAAGCAGTCATAATAAGTAAATAGGTAAAGTGACATTTTCTCCAAAGCTCAGTTCCTCAGCATTAAATAGCACCACATGCAGAACCCCAAACTTGAAAGTATCTACCTAATCCAGGGAACAGTTCTGTTAAAGCCATAATACATTCACTTGACCAAAGACATTGTAATCAAGTTAATCAGTTGCCCCATACTCAGATTTATGATGACTTCAAAGTTTTCTCTGGGGGAAAAAAAGATGATTTTTATCTGCATATCTCAAGAATCCAGTTTAGTAATACTCCCCAAACAAAGGACGTTTGTTGGGAAACCCTGGAATGGTAACTGCCAAATACTTCCAAACAAAAGTTTTCCCACTTACAAATAAGATGAAAGTTCTTTCTCTACCAGGCACCATGTCAACATGCTAAAGGCCAGTGAACCTGGACTTGCTCCTCAGGACAATACTTTACTGAACTCTGTTTTCAGCAGATGATTTTGCTTAGAAAGAAGGGTCACACTGGTGAAATGAATACTCAGAGCAGTAGGCATGAATCCAACACACACAAAGAAACTTGATAAATACTTTACTACATGCCTATCAAGTTCTTGTACATATCATTGTAATTACCATTTATAATTCAAGGACAGCACTTACATATTTTGGTTAAATACTTGAGAATTGCATATAAAAACTCTAGATTTTTAGTTTTTTGTATTTTCTTGTAAGATTTTAGGTACTCATTTAAAATCCTGGGTACCACTAGATGAATAAGACCTCAAATTAAAAGTGTGTGCAATTCAAGTATGAATTTGGGTATGTATGATCTAAAATACAAGCCTATCCCTACAAAGCTGCCTAATTATGACCTAATCATGAGAAGACATCAGACCAAATCCAAATTGAGGACATTTAACAAAATAACAGGCCAGTGCTCTTCGGAACTGTAGAGATCATGGGAGAATAACTGTGAGGACCCTTCCAGATTAAGGGAGATTAAAGAGACATGATAACTAAAGGCTGATCCTCAATCAACTCCAAGGATGGTTGGTGAAATCTAGATGTCTGTTGATGAGAGCATTTCCTCAGTGTCATTTTCTGATTTGGATCACATCTGTAATTTAATCTCAAAAGGCTTAGAAGAAATATATAAGTGCATATACAGAGAGAGAGTGGTAAAGCAAATATGATACAATGTCAACATTCAAGTGATGGAGGTACATCTGAGATTTGCATACTGTTGGCAGTTGTTTTGTTTTTTTTGTAAATCTGAAACAATTTTTAAAATACTCCCACCAAGGCATTCTGTTTTTCTAAATGAACACAAAATGGCATAGCTGCCTATCTGGTGGCAGTCTGTTCTCAGCCTCCCTGTTTTACTCACAGAGCATTCAAAATTCTTTTCCCCATTTTCCTCCTAGTATGCTAGCCAACTTCAATAGTTTTATTCCCCTGACACACATAATCTTTTCACTCCTTTTTCTATCAACCACAGCACTGAAAATGGTTATTTTTAGGAGATTCTGTACAAGACGAAGCATTAGCATCTTTTCATTGAAAGTTGCTAGTCTACAGGGAGCAAAATTCAAACAAGATGTGGGCTTTGTTGTTCCACAAGTATTCCCCACACATAAACCCAGCTATATGAGGAAAGAGGCTGATCCTAAATAAGAAGAGAAACTCATTTTCAAATTATGACAAGCAATAAAAGAACTGGGGAAAAAAAGAAGCCAATGAATGCTATTGATCTAGCCCCAGTTACACGGGACTTCACACCCAGGAGAACCTGGGTTAAGGTTTGGTCTCAGACAATCCCAAACACTAGCCAGAACCTTCCAGGAAGGCCCACTGCCCACAGCGGAATCCCTTGGGGTCGTCTGTGCTTATTTCCTCCATTCTTCTGTCTCCCCCCGACCTTGACTGCTATTGCCTGGTTTCCCCTTGGATATACTGAAACTGACCCACACAAAAAGGTGTGCTTGCCACCAGAAAGTGAAGCACAACATGAAACAAGTTGAAAACCAATGGAATCCCCTTACCTTCAAGCAGCAGCTGTTTGAAACAGGTTCCACGTCTGCACCAGGTCCCAGGGCGGGGTTGGGGCCACCTCAATGCATGCAGAATATATAGGGGCAGATTATATATCCGGGTTTTTCATTACACAAGGTGTTTTTGATGGCTTCTCAGCCAAGATCCACTTAAAAACAAAAGCTACACAAAGACTACAAAAAGGCCACACAAAGTTTAAACAAAAGGCTAAAGAAAGACCAAACAAAAGCCAAAGAAAGTTTAAACAAAGAATGAAACAAAGGCAAAACAAAGGCCTAACAAAGACAAAAACAAAGACCAAAACAAAGGGCAAAAGAAAATCTAAACAAAAGCTAAGCTAAGCCACAACCTATCACTCCCTCACACACACACCATATTACACGCTATCCCCCCACACACGCACTAATTCTGGCCTTCCGCCTCCCATGTCATCAACACACCATGCCAAACTCCTCATTAAGGCTCACTCCACACCAACTGTACCCCATCAAACCACATGTGGTGTGTCCAACCACACCACACACCCTTCCATTGTGCCACCCCAACTCAGCAAGCATGCCAGCCCACTGTGCTATACACCACGCCGCACACCACAAGCCAAACCCACAAACCACAAAAGAAAGTGGAGTCACACTGATCCATCTCTATTTTTAGGCTTCTGTTTCCATACTCTATGCAGATTAAAGACACATACATGTTGCCCTCCCTAACACACCTACCCACACAGGCCCAAGATAACATTTGCATACACATGCCCTCATACACTAAACTTAACAAGAACACCTTGGTCTAGTCACAGCTGAGCTTGGATTTGGAAGATTCTGTGACAATTACCTGTTGTATTCAAATTTAAGCAAACCTTTGAAAAAGATCATCTCTTTTGGTACCTGATTTCTATAACTGATCTCATGCAATTAACATGGTAATATTGACTTCAGTCTCAGACATTTGCATTTTCTTATCATTGTGCTGTAACTCATGGGTCATACCATTGAGTCCTATAGCTCTGTGCCTCTGTTAAATTTCATGGTTCCTATAAGCCTGTGCTTCTGCAAAAGTTCGTTTTATGTACATAGAACTACACACAAATGATTTGAAAGAGGAAAGATCACTTCTGAAACTAATCCAACCAACAGCAGCCTTGCCTCTTAAATTCCCAGGGCGCCCTGCATGACGCATGATGGTGAGGTATAAAGGCCAACATTGCCATCAAGTTTCCTTTTAGGCTCTTGTCTCATTGTATGCAAAAAAGAATCACCCAGGGAACCTTGAAAAGGCAACCTATTGGGCTGCAAACATCCAATAGAAATCTCACTGTTCACTAACTTCATGGCTAGTTAAACATCTGTCTCTGAGTAAGGAGTTACAAATGTATGCTGACTGACTCCTGCTATGAGGCCAGGTCTCTGCCCGTGCTGCAGTGGATGTGTTTGAGGACCAGGTAGAGTGAGGTGGTTGAGAGCATGGGCTCTGAACACTGGGATGGTCACAGGACTCTGACTCCAAGTAGAAGCCCAGGGCTTGTTGACAAGCGGTGGAGTGGGCAGACATGCTGGTCTTCGCATGGGCAGACCTCAGAATCCAAGTAGCTGGAAGGTTTTCCCATCTGGTCATTCAGTCTCTTAAGGAAAGGGCAATCTATCTTCCAACCTGGCAGGGTAGGGAAGGTGGGGGAGTTGAAGTATCTTACCACTGATATTCTGTGATCAGTGTGGGCAAGGGGCCCACATGAGTATGTGGATGTTCCCTTTTTAAGCCCTGCCCATCACCCTGGTCTCCACAGCTTCTGAGTCTAGAAATTTCTTCATAATAAACTTCCAGGAACCAGGGCAGGTCGGTGCAGTAAACCTGGAAATCTCTTCAGAATGTGCGCCTTCCCCACACCTTGCTGCACTGTCCGCTCTGCCTGCTACCCCAAGCCTGGAGACAAGTGGTGTTTTGACACATATTTTTGACATGATTTTTCTGGCATGGCCCCTGCCAGCTCTTAAAATGGGACTTCTCCAGACAGCCAAGCCAGTTACCGCCCTCCACTCATTACTACTTTCCCAAATTGTGTTATAATCACCCATCTTTTGTTTAATGGGTTAAAGCCTTTTTAAAAATTCTCTACTGCCCCTGTGACAGTTTAAAAAAAAACCGTTCTTTACCTTTTAAAACATATTGTACTATAATTTTAGTAAAATTTTTTGGATGAAAGTAGATAAATAAGCTTGTATAGTTAACCTGTCACTTTTAACCAAAAAAAAAAAAAAATTATTGTTTTTATTGGGATATGGTGGCTCAGTAATAAAGGATCTGCCTGCAATGCAGAAGACCTGGGTTCGATCCCTGGGTTGCGAAGATCCTCTGGAGGAGGGCATGGCAACCCACTCCAGTATCCTTGCCTGGGAAATCACATGGACAGAAGAGCCTGGCAGGTTACAGTCTGTGGGGTCAAAAAGAGTCAGGCTTGACTTAGCAACTAAACAACAACAACATAATTTACATACTGTAATAGTCATGATTTTAAAGTGTAAAATTTAGAGACATTTAATATTTAATATAATCACTCTACACATGGACATCATCAGGTGGTCAGTATCGAAATCAGATCCATTATATTCTTTGCAGCCAAAGATGGAGAAGCTCTATAGAGTCAGCAAAAACAAGACCAGGAGCTGACTGTGGCTCAGATCATGAACTCCTTATTGCAAAATTCAGACTTAAACTGAAGAAAGTAGGGAAAACATTAGACCATTCAGGTATGACCTAAATCAAATCCCTTAAGATTATACAGCGGAAGTGACAAATAGATTCAAGGGATTAGATCTGATAGACAGAGTGCCTGAAGAACTATGGATGGAAGTTTGTGACATTGTACAGGAGGCTGTGATCAAGACCATCCCCAAGAAAAAGAAATGCAAAAAGGTAAAATGGTTATCTGAGGAGGTCTTACAAATAGCTGAGAGAAGAAGAGAACCTAAAGGCAAAGGAAAAAATATACCCATCTGAATGCAGAGTTCCAAAGAATAGCAAGGAGAGATAAGAAAGCCTTCCTCAGTGATCAATGCAAAGAGATAGAGGAAAACAATAGAATGAGAAAGACTAGAGATCTCTTCAAGAAAATTAGAGAAACCAAAGGAACATTTCATGCAAAGATAGGCATAATAGAAACAGTGTGGACCTAACAGAAACAGAAGATATTAGGAAGAGGTGGCAAAAATACACAGAAGAACTATACAGAAAAGATCTTAATGACCCAGATAAGCATGATGGTGTGATCACTCACCTAGAGCCAGACATCCTGGAGTGCAAAGTCAAGTGGACCTTAGGAAGCATCACTACGAACAAAGCTAGTGGAGATGATGGAATTCCAGTTGAGCTATTTCAAATCCTAGAAGGTGATGCTGTTGAAGTGCTGTACTCAATATACCAGAAAATTTGGAAAACTCAGCAGTGGAAAACTCACAGGACTGGAAAAGATCAGTTTTCATACTAGTCCCAAAGAAAAGCAATGCCGAAGAATGTTCAAATGACTGCACAGTTGCACTCATCCCACACACTAGCAAAGTAATGCTCAAAATTCTCCAAGCGAGGCTTCAACAGTATGTGAACTGAGAACTTCCAGATGTTCAAGTTGGATTTAGCAAAGGCAGAGGAACCAGAGATCAAATTGCCAACATAAATTGGATCATAGAAAAAGCAAAAAGAGTTCCAGAAAAACATCTACTTCTGCTTTATTGACTACGCCAAAGCCTTTGACTGTGGATCACAACAAACTGTGGAAAATTCTGAAAGAGACAGGAATATTGGACCACCTTACCTGCTTCCTGAGAAATCTGTATGCAGGTCAAGAAGCAATAGTTAAAACTGGACATGAAACAACAGACTGGTTCCAGATTGGGAAAGGAGTACATCAAGGCTGTATATTGTCACCCTGCTTATTTAACTTATATGCGGATTACATCATGCTAAATGCTGGGCTGAATGAAGCACAAGCTGGAATCAAGATTGCCAGGAGAAATATCAATAACCTCAGATATTCAGATGACACCACCCTTATGGCAGAAAGCAAAAAGGAACTGAAGACCTCTTAATGAAAGTGAAAGGATAGTGAAAAAGTTGGCTTAAAACTCAACATTCAGAAAACTAATATCATGGCATCTGGTCCCATCACTTCATGGCAAATAGATGGGGAAACAATAGAAACAGTGAGAGACTTTATTTTTGGGGGGCTCCAAAATCACTGCAGATGGTGACTGCAGCCATGAAATTAAAAGATGCTTGCTCCTTGGAAGAAAAGCTATGAGACCAACCTAGGCAGCATATTAAAAAGCGGAGACATTACTTTGCCAACAAAGGTCCGTCTAGTCAAAGCTATGTTTTCTCCAGTCACATATGGATGTGAAAGTTGGACTATAAAGAAAGCTTAGCTCCGAAGAATTGATGCTTTTGAACTATGGTATTGGAAAAGACTCTTGAGGGTCCCTTGGACTGCAAGGAGGTCCAACCAGTCCATCCTAAAGGAAATCAGTCCTGAATATTCATTGGAAGGACTGATGCTGAAGCTGAAACTTCAGTACTGTGGCCACCTGATGGGAAGAACTGACTCACTGGAAAAGACCCTAATGCTGGGAAAGATTGAAGGTGGTGGAGAAGGGGATGACAGAGGGTAAGATGGTTGGATGGCATCGCTGACTTGATGGACATGAGTTTGAGCAAGCTCTGGGAGTTGGTGGTGGACAGGGAAGCCTGGTGTGCTGCAGTCCATGGGGTTGCAAAGAGTCAGACACGACTGAGCAACTGAACGGAACTGAATATAATCACAGGGATGTGAAAGCACTGTCACTAATTATGTAGCATTTTCATCACTCTAAAAATAAATTCATACTGATTAGCAATGAAACATAATACTATTTTATATCAGCACATAGAGTCAGACATTAAAGGAGTTAAGAGGATATAGCAAATACTGTGTTAGCCATCACTGAATGTTAATACAAAGTGAGTGAATCATCTATAGAAAAATTTACTTTAGGAAAGACACTAATGAGAGGAGGGTGTCTCCATATTCTTCCTAGCAGGTTATATGTGCATCAAGTCACACCCTCAGTCAGACAGTTGTGTACCTAACAAAATTATGTCCCAAGGTATGTGTTGTAAAAGATAGGCTAGAGACAGACATTCAGATTAATGGCAATGCTATTTTTCCTGTAGAAACATGAAAAAAATGGCCTTTATAAATAACTGTAAAACCATTAAATTATTGCAGGGTAAATAATAATGAATTGATCAAATCAGAGAGAAACAAACTGAAATGTCTCTTCGTTTGCCCTTCAATCCTCACTTTCAGAGCAAATCTGTCTCCTCCGAGACTTTGACCTGGACCTTAACCAATTTTGAACTGTCCCCAGCTTTCAGTGCTCATCAGAGAAAACGACGCCCACCGAGCTACCAGCCATTCAGACAAAGCCTCTCTGTGTCCCCAAGGTCCACACCCAACGTCTCTCTCTCCTTCTCTCTCTTCTCGGACTCAGTCACAATTGTGTTCTGTCTAGTAGTGTCCTATATGTACATTATGTTCTCTGCTTAAAGGACTGGATTTTATCCAAGTTGCTGTGTTAAAAGTCACTCTTTGGAAGACACACTTCTTCTGTTCAACTTTCTGGACCCAAACCATGGATTGATTGTATTACTACCCCTTGTAATATTACCATTAGAAAAGGAAAAAGTGGAAACAGGGTAGCAATAAGCAAGGATTCTAGCAAAAGGAGAGATTCAGAATAAGAATGTATTGTTGTGATGTGTTAAAGAAAACCCAAGCTAAATAGTAATTAAAGTGTTAAAACCAGATTTACTCAGGAACTATTGCAGTAGGAGAAAAGAGACCACAGTGTAAAATCGGGCTCAACTCCAAATACAGTATGGACAAGTGGGGATTAATACCAAAGAAGCAGATTGGAGGAGCTGATGGATGGAAAACTACTATCAGGGATAAGGAAGGGATTTCTAACTAAACTGACTTGACAGGATTCTAGTTAAAATCACAAGCTGGTGATTGTGATTGGGCCACTGCAGGGTCCCAGATAACAGGTCACAGCACTTCTATATATAAAACCCATGGTTTCCAAACACTGCAGGAATCCCTTCTATGCACAGCAGGCTCACAGGGTGCCATGGAATATTTAAAACTTCAAGAAAAACTTGACAATACTGGACCTCTGTCCGACATCCATGGACCAACAGCTTGAGATAATTCACCATTTCATTAGTACATTGTACTGTGTTTTTCATATTGCTTGGTATTTTGGCTGCACTGCGAGGCATACAGGATTCTAGTTCCCTGACCAGAGATGGAATCCACACCTCCTCCAGTGGAAGTGTGGAGTCCTAACCACTGGACTGCCAGGAAATCCCCTGTACTGCGTTTTATTAGATATCATATTCTTTATAAGGGTGGATTTTTAGATGTTTGCTTGATAAAAAGCAAGTATTTCAAGAGAATCATGAGGAACAGGAACTGAGAATGGCATTGTCATAATTCAGCTCTTGCATACAGCCCCGTTAGTAGGTAATATCTAAGAATAAAAATATTAAAAATATTACTGTTTTTTGTTCCTTCTCTTTCATTTTTTTTGGCTTCACCACAGGTTGTAAGATCTTAATTCCTTGACCAGGGATCGAACTCAGGCTCTCAGCAGTGAAAGCGTGGAGTCTAATCGCTGGAGCACCAGGGAATTCCTGTTTTTTTCAGTTTGTGTGTATTTTCAAATTACTGCTTAGTTTTGAGAACGCAAATTCTAATGAAGCTGTCTGGTCTAACTGCCCCATGAAAAGGACTGTTAGGGGATTTCTTTTGGCCTATGGGTGCTGTGAAAAAAATTACAGAAACCCTAAAAGCTCCTTGAAGCAAGATGCTCAAGAACTTCTGATATAAAACATAAAATGACAGAGGGGTGCCACAAGAAGATTGTCTTTCTTTTACTAGAAAAAATGTGTATTATCCGTGGAAGCTCTGCAGTGGCTCTGAAGAGCCCTAGGTTTCCTCCTAGAGCAACAGTGTGAAAAACACAAAGAACAGAATAGTAGCAGATACACGAGTCAGTCCCAGCCTCCCAACTCATTCCACACTCCGTCCCCTGCTGGGTGTCCATACAGTTGTTCTCTACCTCTGTGTCTCTCTTTCTGCCTCTCAAATGGGTTCATCTGTACCGTTTTTCTAGATTCCACATATATGCATTAATATACAGTATTTGTTTTTCTTTCTAACTGACTTCATTCTGAATTTTCTCTCTTCTATAATAGTTCACCCCTGAAAAGAATCAAATGTCCTTTTTATCAAAAGTCTGTCTTTTAGAATATTTATTTCTCTTTGGCTGTGTCGAGTCTCAGATGGGGCATGTGGGACCTTCACTGTGGCATCTTTTGTTGTGGTGGGCAGGCTCAGTGGCCCTGCAACATGTGGGATCCTAGTTCTTGTTCCAGGGCATTTGAAGGCAGATCTTTCATCACTGGGTGGCCAGGGAAGTCCCTCAAAAGTCTGTCTTCAGAGGCTCTGGCCAGCTCCCTTACTTCAGGGTCAGTTCTCATTGAACTTGGGAACATGTCTGTAATAGGTTGGGTCTGCCTGGCTGTGTACCAGCGAAACAGCGGGAAGTCATCACTGCTAGGAGGACAGTGATATAATGTATGGAATAAGAAGTGCCTCTTCTTACTGGCTTGGGAATGGGATTCTTCTAGATTGCAGCCTGGCAGAAATGGTGAAAGTGAAAGTAGCTCAGTCATGTCTGACTCTTTGTGACCCCGTGGACTATACAGTCCATGGAATTCTCCAGGCCAGAATAGTGGAACGGGTAGCCTTTCCCTTCTCTAGGGGATCTTCCCAACCCAGGGATCAAACCCAGGTCTCCCACACTGCAGGCAGATTCTTGACCAGCTGAGCCACCAGGGAAGCCGAGAAATGGTGAGATGTTAGCCAAAGCAGCTTCCTCATTCTACCAAGGTTCACAAGCAGCCCGAGCTGGGTGACATGCCTAACAGGAGAACTCACACCCCCATGGGCCTGGGCAGGCCTAGTTTATGTCTCTTTTACCCGTGTCCCTTCTTGTTTATCATTTGTCTGCATTTTTTATTTTGCCGTAAAGTATTCTCTTTAATCACCACCTTGGAATAAGCCAGGACGAGTTCAGTAGACCTCCACCCTGTACGTCTGCTTCTGCCATGGCCTCTTCTGCCGGGGTGTGAGACAGGCATGCGGTGAAAGGGACTCTCACTTAGACATGCTAAAGTCTGAACGATGACCCCAGATAACCAGCTCTCTTTTCAAACACAGCAGCTTAACTAATGCCTCCCTGTCGAGAACAGCCTTCAGGACGCTTGCTAAAATTATAGTGAGCTGGGACACCAGCTGGGGCCAGTCAATTCCTCCTTGTCTCAGATGGTGAGAGAAGTACCCCAAGCTGCTGCCTCTGCTGGGGACTTGAGTACCAGCCAGATGCACAGTGACAAAGAGCAGTCTGATGGTTTTTGCTGCAGTGCTTTTCAAATTTCTTTGTATGATATAAAGCTACAACTGTTTAATTATTTGGCAGTGGTTTTTGCATTTTGCAATAAAGTTTTTGATGACCAAGAGCTCAAATAGATGAAAGCCAAGATTTAATAGAAAACTAAGTGTTGAATCTCAGTTTCTCCAGAAAGTTGGTGACGAATGTGTAGCTCGGACAAAAGTTGTACAAGTATTTGCATACTGCTGTGGACTCGGTGATGATGTCAGTGACCCTCCCACAGTCACTTCCCCTAAAAAGAGAGAAATCTTTTTGTGGGTGTGAGAAAGCATCAGCGTCCACTTCAAAAGTAAGAATGTTAAGAAGGTTATGCATCCTAGAATGGCGGGCAGTTTGACAGGCGCAGCTACTGGACGTGCAATTACAAAAGCACGCCATGAAGTGACGTTCAGTTTAGATCATATGACAGCCTCTTTTTTTTTTCTTTCAATATTTATTTATTTGACTGTGTCAAGTCTTAGTTGTGCTATGCAGGATCTTTAGTTGTAGCATGTGAGTTCTTGGTTGCGGCATGTGGGATCTAGCTCCCTGAGCAGGGATTGAACCCAGGCCCCCTGCGTTGGGAACGTGGAGTCTTGGCCACCGGATCACCAGGCAAGTCCCAAATGACTGCCCTTTTAAGTATGCTTATTTATTGTTCGAAATTTGCTGCTAAGCATCAGATTTTAGGAAAGGTTGAGCCTTTGAAAAACTACTTGGTAAATCAAACTAAATGTTCCTAATAGCTTTTGCACATGAATTAGAACTCCATTAAAATACTCCAAGAATGGAGCACCAGAAACTTCAGTGTTTGAAACTTCAGCAAATCACAATTATCATTAAATCCAAGAAACTTGTTCATTCTCCCCACCCCATCATCCTTCCTTAAGACACTGTGCTCTCTCTTTTTTCATCTGAATTGGCTGCAACGAGTCTTAGTCGTGACATGTGAGATTAGTTTTTTTTATTTTGTTTTGTTTTTTAGTTGTGGCATGCGAACTCTTAGTTGCAGCATGTGAGGATCTAGTTCCCTGACCAGGTATTGAACCTGGGCCCCTTGCATTTGGAGTCTCAGCCACTGAAGCAGCAGGGAAGTCCCGAGATACTCTGTGTTCTGTGCTGCCTCCAAGTCCCCAGTGGCTGCAGCCCCATGTCCCTTCCGTACATGTGGGGGCTTCCTGCCATCACCTCCCTGGTAACTTACTTGGGAGTCCTTGTGCCTGGGTCTGCTCCTGGTGGGACCCAGTCTAAGCCTAGACCACAGGACAGTCTTCCTGGGAGTCATGCCCTTTTTCCCTTCATCTAACGGTGCCCTCATCGAACTTGGGGGGTCTGTGTCTACCTTGTATGAGAAGTTACATTTCCCCAGTCCAGCCCCAGGTCCTCCTGAAGTTTGGCGTGGTTTAGCCAAGCGTTTGCTGTCAAATCAGATGCCTTGATGCTAAGAGCAGCTTCTGCTCTAACAAGTCCATTAACATTTGCTAAAACCCGGGACATCTCTGTATGAAAGTGTTAACCCGGCCACTCAACTGTTATTTGCTTCAAGAAATACTCTCTTTTTTAAAATAATATAAACAGATTGTACCAATTTGTACAAATACTATAGAATTGTATTTGGTGTATATATAAACTACATTGCATAAATATGTAACATTCTCTTTGATTATTAAGAAAAATAACTTTATGCTTGACCATTCGGAGATTACAAAGAAGTGTGTATCTAGTTCCAGGGATCAAGAAAAGCAGTTAAGTCCTCCCATGTGAGGCTGCAGACTTGGTCTCCTGGTTCCAGCGAGGGGAAGAACTGAACACCGAAAGGCAGAGCCTCCGGGCTTGCAGATAAGGAGCTTGCTGCCTCTCTCTGCATCTGCAGTGTCTTTGTTAATCACAAAGCGTGATTTTGCATTCTGATTACCAGTGTCATCAGCCTTTGTACAGATTTGAGCAGAGCAAATCACAATCATAATCATTTTATGACATGGGATTCTCATCTCTTCACAAATTATTAACATTTTGAATATTATTTAACTGCAGTGGTTGATTTAAAAAGACACACACAAGACTGAAAACCAAGATCCAACAAATACTTTGGTTGAAAACAAAGTATTTTAGAAAACCCGCTGTGCAGGCTATATTTTATGGTCAGTATTTTTATTTAAATATTTGATATTGGTTAAATCTATTTTTTTTCTTAGTAAATTTTAGTGAAGTACAATGTTCAACATAACTTGTTAATTTATCTTTATTATAAAGACTTTAAAAAATACACAAAATTGGGGGGCATTCTCTTATTTTTTTTATCTAATTTCAGTAACTGTTGACATTTGCCTTTTTTCATTTATACCGAATCCTCACTCACCCTCTTCTCGACCCACATTCACTTTTTTCTTTTCTTTTTTTTTTTTTACTGAGGATGGGTTAGAAGTTTCAAAATCAAATCTCAACCATTATTTCACCCACAAATCTGTACAATTTACTGTCTCTCTAACAAATTATGACTTTTTAAATTGCCCACAATGCTGTTATCATGGCTAACAATTGAACAGTAATTCCATAGTTAACAAGATGATTCATTTGTGATTGTTGTTGATATTCAGTAATTCAAATTGGCAGTAGGAAAGAGCTCAGCTGGTACTTTATTTTGAAAATATAAATTGTCATAAGATTTTGCTTCTGTTTCAAATTCACCAGCTAATCTTGTCTGCAAATTCAGTGAAGCTGGGGAAAAAAACAGAACTCTTCCTCTATTAAGAATTGTTTAAGTTAAAGTTACATAAAAAGAGTTTCTTCTATCCCCAATTTTAAATAAAATGTTTAAGTTCTGTTTTGTAAATTCTCAAACAACATTAGGATTCTGTGGGATTTCTCAGGTAGCTCAGTGGTAAAGAATCCACCTCCCAATGCAGGAGACACAGGAGATGCAGGTTCGATCCCTGGGTCAGGAAGATCCCCTGAAGGAGGAGATGGCAAACCATTCCAGTATTCATGCCTGGAGAATACCATGGACAGAGGAGCCTGGCGGGCTACAGTCCATGGGGTCACAAGGAGTTGGACCCCCCGACTGAAGGGACTTAGGACGGCAGACCAAAAATGATGACTTTCATTTTGCTGAAGTTAAATTGTAGCCCTACTTTGGGCAGATGTTAAATAGCGGGGCTACCTGTCAGTTAAAGCCTTTACTTACCTGTGGCAGTAAAGGCATGCTCACCCCATGAGGGAAATGTTGAGCTCTCTCTACAGTGGGGACTGCTTCCCAGGCAGCTCAGTGGTAAAGAATCCACCTGCCAATGCAGGAGACACGCATTTGATCCCTGGGTTGGGAAGATCCCCTGGAGGAGGCCATGGCAACCCACTCCAGTATTCTTGCCTGGAGAATCCCATGGACAGAGGAGCCTGGCGGGTACAGTCCATGGGGTCACAAAGAGTCAGACACAACTGAGCACACACGCATTAGGATTCCACACAGAGTTTCTGAAATATGTTCATGTTGTGTTTACTGAGGTGGAACACAAGAGGACCCCAGGGGTATTTGGGGTTTCAGGAATAAAATGATGCATTTGCATGCAGTGTCAATTTTACTCACATGTATTATGGAGTAAAATCTCATATTTTTAAACAGAAGCAAAAGCTTTTGAAGAAATACCATCCTTTATTTGAGCTGCTTTACCAGACCCTGTTAGATTTGAGTTCAGGCTCATCTTTTCCTCCCCTGCTAAAGGAGAGGGACAGCTTTGCTGGGGAAACTTGTAAATACTGAGTCAAGGGATCAAGAAAACGCAGCTAATTCCAATTCAGGGATATCTTTATTAGTCAACACATTTCAACACTGCTTTAGGTGAAAAACCTGCCTTTGATTATACAATCCAGATTCCAGCCTGAACATTCACAGCAAAATCCTAACTAACACATTTTAGTCATGCCAGAACCAAAGTCTTTATTATATTAACAAAAATAATTACAAAACCCAGCAATCCAGAAGTTAGCAGACTATCTAAAATACACCCACCCTCATTTAATAAGCATAAAAAAGTATTTTATGGATTTTCTTTTTGGTGCAATGAGTCCCAGCTTTCAAATATTTCAGAATTTATCATTTCTGCTTGTTGTTCACAATACCTGATTGGTATGAATTTGCAATTATCCACAAGATAAAGGCAAAGGAAAATACAAGGGAGATCAAATAGTATACTTTCTACACAGTGGAGTAAGGAGGCTTAGGCCATTATTCATCATATCTCTTAGAAAAAAAGTGTTTACTTTCAGTTATATCACTTTTAATAATACCATTAACTTTACATTTGTCTTTTTTTTTTTTTTTGACTTCAATCCTCTTTATCACCGTTCCCAATTCCAGGGCCCAAGTCAACTCCTTCTTGGTAGTAACTGCTGAAGAGCAGATCTCCAGTTTTCATTCCTTTTAGGTTTGTATGTTTATTCCTTAGTACCTGTGAGGTATTGGGAGGGGTCAGTAGGAATATATTCGAACACTTCTGGTTTTTTCAGCAGTGTCTTTAGGATCTATTCAGATGTAGAGGTATGTGAATTCCTTTTAACAGCTGAATGTCCTTTGTCATCACATGCAGGTTTTATCTGTGATTCTGCCTTCCCCCTTTGGATGGAGACAAAGGTATTCTCACAAATTCCTCCGCTGGAGTGCCCAGTGCCAAGCTAAGGTACGAGGAACGAAAATGCATTTTGTTAAAGGGGAAGATGTCCTTGAGCTGGTTATTTCTGAATGGAACGGAAAGTGCAGGACAGATTAATATGGATACAGAAAATTGTGGAAGGGTTGTGGAGAAAGAACACTGAGTTTTGTGCATGTTCAGGACTGGCAAAGATAAGACTGAATTTCATTAAGTAAATGAATGTTAAAGGTACAGTGGTACAGAACCTGAATCTGGTTCTCTAAGGGAACAAAGTTTTTTTAAAATATTGAACTGTTTTTGGTAATTGTGAATTTCTTTGTTTAAGTGAGCTCTATTTACCAGTGAGATCTTTTATTACCACTGGTTAAAGTTTTTTCATATTTTGACAAACTTCCCCTCCTGGGGCTCCTGTTACATCCAGATCTGGGATCCTCGGCCCCGCAGCTAATTGGAGGCCCTTTTCCTTTTTTTTTTCCTGCTGGGCACACCGGCCTCACCAGGGCAGCCGCTCCGACAAACACTTGCACGCTCCCTCCCAAAGGCCTGTGGGTGAGCAGAAGGCAACCAGCCTCTTCCAGCGTGGGGGCCTCCAGTCTCAAGCCTGGACTTGCTGGTTCCTTGAGTGTAGAGTCCAACCAGAGAACGAGGCAAGGGAAAGAAAAGGGAAGGGAAAGAATGAGCTGGGGGTGCAGGCCAGGCTCTGGAAGGACAGGAGGGAAGTTCTAGGGTCAGTTCATAATCATAAAGCTCTCCCCTCTATCCCTTTCTTCCTGGATATAAAACATAAAAAACTCAGCCTTTGGCAGTGGTCATTGGGGGTTCCCATGTGGACAGAGGGGCTGTCATTAAGGAGCCCAAATCCCACTGCAGGGACTGGACTGGAGAGGGAGGCATTGCTGCCAACATACTGATTGAACACAAATTCCAGAAAGTAGATGTGAACTAAAGAAGCTGACCATATTGCTCGCAAGTCATTGCCAGGAGGAAAACTTAAATTTTAAAAGGGCAATTAAAAAACCTCTTTAAAACATGGTAAATCCAAGCAGAGCAGAAAGGGCCTGAAGTTCCCAAATCCCTGTGAGTCCTACTTCAGCCTGCCTGAGAGTCTGACCATCTGGGCCTGAGAGGTTGGGCAGTTGGCCAGAGAGGTTCACTCGGGTGAGGGAGCAGTGTGCATTCTTACGGAACCCAGCACAGGGGAGGCAAAGCTGGCCGCACCCAGCCCTGGAGGGTTGGGCCACTCGTTGAGTTTGACCCCAGCTTCTGACTCATGTACTAGGTCCATCTGAAAGGATGAGTTAGACACCCTCACCCTCCCAGGAAGCGAACCCTGCCCCCAGCAGCCATTTCCAAATGACACCAGGGACCCTCCTACTCTATGCTTAGGGTCCCCAGAAACAGTAGGGCTGAGGGGAGGTCTGAAAAGCAGTGGAGCGTTTTCATGGGCGGGTGGGACTCGAGGTCAGAGAAGAGTGCCCACGGAAGCCCTGTGTCTCAGCTGCGTCCCCACAGTGAGCTGAAGACAAAGGGAACAACGAGGGAGGGTTGAATTGTGTACTTTCTAAACAGTGGAGTAGAGAGGCTTGGAGAAGGCAATGGCACCCCACTCCAGTACTCTTGCCTGGAAAATCCCATGGACGGAGGAGCCTGGTAGGCTACAGTCCATGGGGTCGCTAAGAGTCGGACACGACTGAGCGACTTCACTTTCACTTTTCCCTTTCATGCACTGGAGAAAGAAATGGCAACCCACTCCAGTATTCTTGCCTGGAGAATCCTAGGGACGGCAGAGCCTGGTGAGCTGCCGTCTATGGGGTCGCACAGAGTCGGACACGACTGAAGCAACTTAGCATAGAGAGGCTTAGGCCTCTATTCATTTTAAGTACTTAAAAAATTTCAGTTTTATCACTTTAAATTATACCAGTAACTTTACATTTGCCTTTAAAAAAAGCAAAACTCCAAATTCAAGTTCTCTTTAATACCACTCCAAATCTCGGGGTCCTTCTCAATTCTAACTGCTACAGGGCAGACCTCCTGTCTGTTCCTTACACTCTTAGATCTGTATGCTTGTTCGTTAATACACATGACGTATTTCCTCCTAATAGGGGTAGGGATGAATATATTCATGCACTTTGAGCTTTGTCAGCAGTGTTTTTAGGATCTATTCAGATGTACAAGTATGTGAATTCCTTTTAACTGCTGGATGTCCTGTGTCATCACGTGCAGGTATCAGCTATGATTCTGCCTTTGTTCTATGGGTGGACATGAAGGTTCCCCCCCAAGTTCCTCTGTTATAAACAACGCTGCAATAATGCTTTACCCAGTGCCAGCTCGAGCTCGGGGGCTGTATAGCAGCAGTCAGGAATAGTGGAAAGAAATAGTTTATCAAGGACTTTCAGAATGTCTTTCTCATGGTGCTAATGAGCAGGCTTTAAGTGAGATGACTTTAAAGTCTGCACCACGCACTCCTATCGCCCGCGAGAATAAACTGCTGCCCACCTCTCCACCTCTGCCCTCACGTGCCTCCTGTTTCCTGGTAGGTACCAGAAAAACGTAATCACATTTAATTTCCATGAATGTTGCCAAATGTTCATTCCAAACTTGATTTATTTTTCATCAGCCTTTAAGACAACTTTACCTTGGATTTTCTTCATTTTCCCTCCCCTGACCTCCTGAGACTCCTCGTCTACCTGGCCCTGGGAGCTCACTCCTCTCAGATCTCATCCAGTTGCCTGGCTCCATATTTATATCAATGAACCCAGCCCCTCTCTGATGCCCTGTCCACACAGCACACCACTCCCTGCGAATCTTGGCTGGGCCCAGGTTATCTGTTCACAAACGATTCATCTCTCCAGCTGGCCTTGGCACACCCCTTCTCCCTGGCATACCCCGACTTCCTTCACCCCTGCCTCTCCATCTCAGTTAAGGGCAGGGGAACAGCCAACTACTAGGATGTCTTTCCAGTCCCTCCCCCATCAGAATGACTAGTCTGTCACATATATTCATACTTGTTTACAGCTTTAAAAAAAAGTCAGCCGTTCTCCGCTCTAAGAGCCACCCCTAGCCCAGGTCGTGTTCCCCCTGCCCCCACCTAGGTCACCACACGATCTCCGGCCAGCTTCCAGTCCCTGATTTGCCTGGGAATTTTGTCTTTGCCCCCAGAACTTCCCTCCACACTACACGTCTGATGGCACCCCTCGGCTCTCTTCTTCCGGCCATGAAGGCCTCACGATGTCACCTCTATACTTTCCTACCCAGGAGTATCTCTCTCCACCCTTTCCTCTCCTCCTGAGGTCCAGCAGCACACTAGGCGACCAGAAAGGCTTCCAAAGTCAGGACCTTCTCCAGGCAGCTCTCCAGGACAGCATGCCGCCCTTATCCTCAGTGTAGGACACCCTGAAGACCATCTTCCTTTGTCAGTTTCCAGCCCCCCTAAACACTGCCTCCTCCAGGCAGCCCACCCAGTATCAGCACCCACCCCACCAGGGGAGAAGATTAAAGCCCGAATCCAGAGTCACTGGGGGTCTCCGGGGGCTGGATGTGGGCCTTGGGGTTTGGCTGGAGCCTATGGAGATTGGCTGGGGCCTTTGTTGATTGGCTGGGGATGTTGTTGACTTGCTGGAGCCGGTGGGGATTGGCTAAGGTCGTTGGGGGTTGGCTTGGGCCGTTGGGGATTGGCTGGAGCCGTTGGGGGTTGGCTGGGGCCCTTGTTGATTGGCTGGGGCCGTTGGGCGTTGGCTGGGGCCGTTGGGCGTTGGCTGGGGCCGTTGGAGTCGCAGACAGTTACTAGAGAGATTCTGCCTAAGTCCAGGGTAGGGAGCTGAGGCCAGTGGTACCAGGAGTTGGGGCCCAACGCCAAGGAGCCTGGCGACACCCTTCCACCAGCGCCAGGACCTGAAGTCGGGGAATCCAACCCAGAGTCTGCCAGCCTGCCAGCCACAGAGGGGCCAAGGCCAGGCAATGAGCAACAGCCAGGGCGTCCCTGAGCATCTGCCCTGCCATCTGCAAGCAGCGGGACAAGGGTGCTCCCCCAGCGAGGAGCAGGACTGCTGTGTGCAGGAGACCGAGGCCCCTGCACCGTCCCTGGGAGAGTCGGGCCCGCAGGGGACTCAGCTGGCCCCCAAGTCCGGGACCCCACCTGCTGAGAGCCGGGAGACCCCTGCCACCTCAGCCCTGTGCCCGCAGGAGCCATGAAGGATCCTGGACTGGACCCAGTTCCCTGTCTTACTGTGGCTCTTCCCAGATCTTTTTGAGCACAGGCTCCAGTTTTAGAGGTTCTGGAGGAGTAGGGCAGGGGGCTTCCAGCCTAAAGGCTCCCGTAGCTCTTTCTCCACTCACTCACTCCAGAGGAGCTGTCCAGGTGCCTTGGCCGCACTCTTTGCTCCCGAAGGCAGGGCCGAAAACCCCTGCTCACCCGGTCTCAGGAACCTCCTATTTATTTTTACTTTATATGAGTTGCCTTTTGCCTCTTCATTCCTCCATGAGGTGGACTTCGGGGCCTATGTTTCCCTATGCCTTCCTGTATCCACACTCTCGGGGAACTCTCACCTCCTGAGGCTGGGCTTGGACAGGTGATTTATTTTGGCCAATAAGATACCAAAAGTGTTGCAAGAGGAAACTTGAGAAGCGTTTGTTACTCCCAGAACCTGCCTGGGTGTGCGCAAATCCTGACGGTTCTGACAGATGACTGGCCCAGAACCCCCAAAGTGCAGCTGAGAGGCCACCTTGAATCATCCGGCCCACGGGCCCCCGACCCCAGACGTGTGAGTAAATTCATCCCAGGTTGGCTGAGCCTATGAAAAGAACCAGACAACACTAAATGTGTTGTTGATTTGAGATAGGTTGTTACATAGCAACAGATGACTTACATGCTATACTCAAATCCCTTTGTTCTCTCCAGTTCCCACTCCCATTTCTTTTCCTGACCTTGTCACTCTGTAGACAGCAAGCCTGGAAGAACCTCACCAGGGTTTCTAAAGAAGTGTTTCCCCAAAATTTTTACAGAGATCCCTTGCCTCAGACTCTCTTGGAAACAGTCCTGGTAATCTTTGAGAGGTGCAGGGTGGGAATCTCCAACTTGGCAAGTCCCTCTGTCCTGGAGGAGAAAATGGCAATGCACTCCAGTGTTCTTGCCTGGAAAATCCCATGGACAGAGGAGCCTGGCAGGCTAAGTCCACAGGTTCGCAAAGAGTCGGACACGACTGAGCACAGTGTCCCACTGGACACATTTAGCAGTTCTATTCCCACATCCACAGTTGCTGCAGTGTCCTTCCTTCCCCAGTGTAACAAGGAGAAACCTCTGTATTCTATACAAGTTAATCGGGAAACAGATGTTGACTATAAGCTTGGACATTCTGGCCCTTCTCTGGGAACCCTGGCTCCCAGATAACAAGCATTAAGCTAAAATACCTTTGTTTAGCACACAGGAACCGTCTTGACCAGATCCGTCTATGAATGACTGCAGGCGGAAAGAAAGGAACTCACCCTCTGCGAAGGCTGACAGGAACCAAGAAAGGTTTAATCTCATTCCTCGTCAGTTAAAGAAAGCCTGAGTTCCAACTCAGGACACAAGTCCACCACCTTCATGGGGTGCTGGCTTTCCTACAAAAGTCGCCATTCCTTGCCCCGACAGCCTGTCTGTCACTTTACGGCCTGTCCTGCGGAGAGCAGTACAAGCTTGTACTTGGAACCAACTGTTGGCCATCCAGGCAGGAGCCTCACTACTGGTGACTAGCTGGCCCTGGTTGGGGATTTTCAGGTAAGGCCCTAGCAGCTGCAGGAACCACTTGTCCTGGGGATCTACCCTTCAGAATTCCCGAAAGCAGCACCGGCTGCTCCAGCACTTGGCAACTGAGCAAGGAATCGACATCAGCGAGCTAATGGGCTCGATTCAGTAGGGTAAGTGGCTCCAGTGCTTATAGCTGGGAACTTTATTTACTCTCTGTTTAGGGCATTTTCTCTGGAATAGCCAAGTTGGGAGCCCTGTTGGAGGCAGGGAAGGGTTGTTGGACTCTTACCCAATCTGTGAGCCAGTTCATTTGTTTGCATGCTAGCATTTGTGTTTTGTCTTGAATTTCTGACTTTGAATATGGTGAATGCTTCAGCTATTCCTAAACTGTGAGAGGAAAATGATATTTTACTGTAACCATGTGTGGCCAGAGCTTCTGTTAGGATCTCCACGAGGGGTTTAGGCAGGGTTACCTTGGGGCCCTGTGCACCGTGTTTGTCATTGGGATATGCAAAACCCCGAGACCAAACTTGAGGGTTTCTTTAGGATTCTGTCTGTCCTTTGGATTTTTCATTTCATTTTGTTTGGTACTGTTTCTCTATTTACCTCCAAATCAAGTTTTATCCTGGTAAATTATATCATTTCTTGTGATAATCTTAAATTGTTGTATGTCACAATAGTAATCAAGTTTCTTTTCAATTGCATTGGTTGGTTGACACCAAGGCAAAAAGGCATCCTTCTAATGGTTAGAGGAGAACTCGACATGCAAGTGCCTGAGCTGTGACATCAGGGAAAGCACGGAGGGGAATGCGAGTGAGGATTCACTGCTTCAGACCTTCCTTCCTCCAGCTGAGCCAGCGGTCCCAGCGGCTCTGGCCACTGTGCCAGTATAGCTGTGCCAGTTCCCATCCAGCCCCAGTTCCCAACACTGGGACTCGGGAATGCCTCTCCTTACAGGCATCATTTAGAAAACCCTGTGTCATCTGCTGGAGTACTGGGACTTGGTCTGGCATCACCATCTAAGACCCGAAAGGGCACCCAAC
The DNA here is from genome assembly GCF_054371585.1 of Giraffa tippelskirchi. NCBI lineage: Eukaryota > Metazoa > Chordata > Mammalia > Artiodactyla > Giraffidae > Giraffa > Giraffa tippelskirchi. The sequence goes on along the minus strand of NC_137283.1, from coordinate 12,233,636 downwards.
TCAGTCCAGGAGCCACTTCCAGGACAGGTGGTTTCCTTTGCTGTCACCTCACAGGGGGGGTTATGCACACGACCAGTCAGCTGGCTTTCTCAGACTGACTCCTGTAACTAGAAAGACCGTAACCCTTCATACAGGGAAGATTTCTGTACCTGAAGCCCACTTCAGTTCAGTTCAGTCGCTCAGTCGTGTCTGACTCTTTGCGACCCCATGAATCGCAGCACGCCAGGCCTCCCTGTCCATCACAAACTCCCGGAGTTTACCCAAACCCATGTCCATCGAAGCCCACTTGGCAGTACTCAAAGCTGAACCGAATTGTGACCCTAGTGAGAGACGAATGCCCTTATTAGATGACCGCGTATTAGCGCATCTTGGCAGAATCTCAGTTCCCTGACCAGGGATGTGACCCTGGGTCCTTGGAGTGAGAGCACAGAGTCCTAACCACTGGACTGCCAGGGAATCCCACCTGTGGATTTTATCTTAGTCACAGTTTGTTCAGATTACTGAAGGGGAAGCTGGCAAAGAGATCTGGTTACTTATTCTTGATTTCTTAGGCCAGGTGTTGTGAGATTAAGATTTGAAAGGTGTGCTTGGGCTGGAGATGAGTAGAGCATGGGTATTCCCGACGTAAAAGTTCCAGTAGAGCTTTGCTAAAGGGACAGGAAAAGGGACTTTCTATTCAGGGTGGTTTCCTGTAAACACAGCTGCTTACAAGCCTACTGCTCACCGCTTTCACCCAACATAAGCTCTTTCCACCATTGGCTGAAGGTGAGTGCTCAGAAGGCCTTGCCCACAGGCTGTGTGCTTATGGCCAGAACACCATGTGACCTCAACGACTTGGAATGAAGGGATGATGTGAGCCTTTGAGGGCCCTGAGATGTCCTAAGTCCCCAAACCCAACTCCTAGGCAAGGTTTCTCAAGGTCAGTCTGATACTAGCTAGACATGTCCACTTTTACCAAAAGCTTTTCCGACAAAGACCTGGACAGACAAGGGCTGTGCCTTCTACCACTAAGAATTAGTCACCATGGAGGTACAACAAGGCAGTTTCTTAAACCCACACTGTTAAAATAGACAAATGCATAAAAATAAGGAAGATAAAATCATGAAGGCCTGGTTGTGATGGCCTGGTGTGAAATCCCCCATATATAGCCCCAAACTAATTGCCTTAATCCTACCAGTCCCAGGCCTGTTTCCAGATGACAGAAGAGTTTGCTACCTGATTCCTTCAGTGGGTTACAAGTCCTTTTTTTCCTTTGAATATTAAGTAACCCACAAAGTGACTTTGTCTTGCAATGTCTTTTTTTCTAACGATGACTTGGACTTGAGATTTCTTTGGTGTTAAGGTATTTGGTAGTATTTTAGGAACAGTTATCCAGACAGATGCCCTTCTTCTTCAGTTTTATTGGACTCTCTGAGCTCACAAAAGGGACCAAAAGAGGAATTTGGGGTTGTGAAATGCGAACTCTAACAGCATTGTTCCTGTTCCTTGAGAAGGAAGAGGACAAAAGGACAGTCGTTGTACGCCCACCATAAGCTGTCCTCTGTGGTCGTTCCTTTGTCTTTGAACAATCTCAAGTCGTTACACCAATTAACTGGAATAACTAGCTGGACAATCCTTACACCTGTTAGGACAAGCACAGGAAATGCAATTCTTCCTTTCTCTGAGAGGATTGCCAATGTGTACTACTGGAGTTACAAGTGATTTTAGTTAAATTGCTTCAAACTAGTTCTTGATCTTCAACTTGGAACTGCTCCTGGATTCTACCCAGATTTTAGCTGTCCTGCTAGGGAGGGGCAGAGGTTGACCAAAAGGAAAAAGCTACAAAAAAAAAATATGGGAAATTCACTAGTGACTTTTTTCCTGTAGGGGTCTATTCCCCTCAAGAACCTTTGCTTTCTCTTCAGTATCCTGCAGCAAGGTTTTTTTTTTTTTTCCATTGAAATAGTTTCCTTCCAATATCAATTTAGATTCAGATGTATAGCACAGTGAATCAGTTATACATAAATCTCTGTTCCTTATTTTTTTCCCTTATAGGTTATTACAAACTATTGAGTGTAGTTCCCTGTGCTATGCAGGAGGTCCTTATTATCAATTTTATAGGTATTTGTGTATCTGTTACACCCAGACTCCTGATTTATTCTTTCCCCTAGGATAACCAAAAGTTTGTGCTTTAATTCTGCAAGTGAGTTTCTCCTTGGTAAACTAGTTCATTACTACCAATGATCAGATCTCACTTATAAATGATATCATGATACTGGTCTTTCTCTTTGACTCAGTTCACTTACTATGATCCTCTCTAGATCCACGCAGGGTGCTGCCAGTGGCATTATCTCACTGTCTTCTGCCTGAGCAATAGTCCGTTATGTCGAGGTACCATTCTTCTGTCCATGGACACGGTGGTTGCTTCCCTCTTGTGGCTTGTGTAAACTAGTGCTGCACCGAGTGGGGGGTTGCATGTGTCTTTTTGAATTCTGCTTTTCTTCCTGTAGACACCCAGGAGTGGAACGGATAGATCACAGGGTAGCTCTATTTTTAGAGCTCCATAGTGTTCTCCATGGACTGTCAACAGTTTACATTCGCAGAAACAGCATAGGGGCATTCTTTTTTGCCGTATCCTCTCTCGCGCGTTTATTGCTAGTAGACTTCTGAATCTGGCTATGCTGGGTCTTCACTGATGTGCATGGGCTTTTCTCTAGCTGCAGAGTGGGGGCTAGCCTCTAGTTGTGGAGCACAGGCTCCAGGGCATGCAGGCTTGCAGGTGCGGCTCGCAAGCTCTAGCGCACAGGCTCAGTTGGCGCAGTAGCATAGAGAATCTTCATGGGCCAGGAATCGAACCCGTGTCCCCCTGTACTGGCAGGTGGATGCTTATCCACTGCACCATCAGGGAAGTCCTGTTCGTAGACTGTTTGATGATGGCCCTTCTGACTGGCAAGAGGTGACTCCTGGCTGCAGTTTTGATTTGCATGTCCCTGATATTAATAATTACTGATGTGGAGTCCCTTTTCATATGCTTTTTCTAAAAGCAGTGATAGAAAATGAACTATGATTGCCAGGGTGAAGAATGGCGGTAAGGGATAGTTACAGAGTTTGGAATGGCCATGTACATACTGCTGTATTTGAAATGGATAACCAACAAGGAGCTACTGTACAGCACAGGGAACTCTGTTCAGTGTTATGCTGCAGCCTGAATGGGAGGTTGTGGGAGAATGGATACATGTATATGTATGGCTGAGTCCCTTCACCTTTTACCTGAAACTGTAACATTGTTAATCAGCTATATCCCAATACAAAATAAAGTTTAATAAAAATTAAAAAGTGAGAGGGAAACTTCCCTGTTGAAACTGGCTTCCTGATAAGGTGCCCCATTTGAATTTTTTTTTTCCACTTTTCTGAGCACCTACTCCAGGGCAGGTGTCCTTTACAGCCCTGGAGGCCCTGTGAATATGAAGTGTCCAAGATATAGGTTTTTAAAAGTCGCTGGTACCCAAAACAGCCACAAGGGGGCAGGATTTCTTCATAGCCTCAGCTGGCTACTCTAGAGACCAGTCTTAGTAAGTCATGTTCCTAGGCAGAAAGGCAATAACGCAAAACCTTGTCTCATTACTATTTTCTTATTTTAAATTGAGTTTTCACTTTGTGGTGTTGGTTATATATGTACACCATCTTGTCCATTTATACATATTATCACTTCTTCAGGTTCCCTCCCCATGTAGATCGAGTGTGGAGTCAAGTTCCCTATGGTACAGGTTCTTATTATCAACTTTATATGTATTCAGTGTTTTTGTTCAGTTGCTGAATTGTGTCCAACTCTTTGCACCCCATGGACTGTTAGCATGCCAGGCTTGTGTATCTGTTAATCCTCAACTCCTGATTTACCCTATGTTAACCAAAAGTTTGTTTCTGTTTCTCCGTGGTGAACTAGTTCATTACTACCACTGTTCAGATCCTACTTATAAATGATACCTTTTGACACTGATCTCTCAGTTCATTTACTGTGATCCTCTCTAGGTCCATCCAGGGTGCTGCCAATGGCATTTCATTGTGAGAAATATTCCACTGTATCCAGGTACCATTTCTCACCATTCTGTCCATGGACACTGTGGCTGCTTCCCCCCTTTGGCTTATGTAAATAGTGTTGCACTGAATGCTGGGACACATCTTTTCAATTCCAATTTTCTCTCTCTAGACACCCAGGATTGGGCTAAACGGAAACCTCTCTAGTGTTATGTACAGATGTTACCAGTTTCCGTTTCCCCTAGTAGCACGTTAGCCTTCTGTCCACATATCCTAGTGCACGTGTGCCTGGGTCTCTTGATGGACCCCTAAGAGGGTGTTGGGCTCCCCTTGTGGCTCAGCTGGTAAAGAATCCACCTGCAATGCAGGAGCCCTGGGTTGGGAAGATCCTCTGGAGAAGGGAAAGGCTACCCACTCCAGTATTCTGGCCTGGAGAATTCCATGGGCTGTATAGTCCATGGGATTGCGAAGAGTTAGACACGACCAACTTTCACTTCACTTTTTTCACTTTAAGAGGGTGTTAACGATGGTTACTAAATGCTGCCATGATGTACCACTTTAGCTTTCCAGGTGGCGCTAGTGCTAAAGAATCCTCCTGCCAACACAGGAAATACCAGGGACAGGTTCAATTTCTGTGTCGGGAAGATCCCCTGGAGCAAGGCATGGCAACCCACTCCAGTGTTCTTGCCTGGAGAATCCCATGGACAGAGGAGCCCGGAGGGCTGCTGCCCACGAAGTCCGAGTTGGACACAACTGAGCGCGCACACAAAGCCTGCTGACCAGCTGGTATCCAGTTCTTGTTAGAAGGTGCGGTTACCAGAATCTTTACGGTATGTTTGTAAAACACCTTTAATCCTTTTCATCACCTCAGTCCGCCTCTTCAGATGCACAGCCCACAGCGGCTGGGTGTGCTGCAGCTCAGACAGCATGTTCAGGGTCCACTTCTGCTACAGGCTCCCTAGATTTACCTTAAGTTGCTTTTTCTCAGAGGACTTTGCTGAGGAACTGATGCCTCAGACATTAATTGTATCTAATGGTTTCTCAGCTTACACCCAGCTCACAATCCAGGCACCTGTTAAGTACAGAAGGGTCAGTGGACACTGGTGACCAGTTTCCTTCTGGCATGACATTTTTTTTTTTGGCATGACTTATTTCTATTTACCTTGGTTTTAAAAGAAAAGTAGTGTCCTAACTCTTGGATAACAGAGCTGTGTTGACCATTTCTTCTCATTCTATTGTCTTCTGTCACTGTTGACAGCAAACAGCCTGTCTTTTTTCTCCTTGGTGATGTTCTAGAACACTTCATGTTTGGCCGTTTCCATGAGTCAACAGTGTGAGGATAGGTTTTAAAAATAGATTGATCACACTTAGTACACACTGGAATTCCTCAGTTTGTGACTTTATTAAGAAAGTAAGAAAATTCTCAAGCCTTTCTCTTTGATGCTGACTTTCCTCCCTCCATGTATTAATCCCAACTAGATGTTTGTGTATATTTTAACTGCTTTCCTAAGTTCTGTCCGAGTCAATTCTTCCTATGTTTTTCCAGTTCAATTTCCTCTCCAACAGTCTTTCTTCTGCCCTTTGTGTTATAGTAAGCTATTATTTATAAATTGCAAAAGCAATTATTACAATATTAACCTCTAGACATTGTTTCAAAAACTATTTACAGTAGATTTCTATATGAAAACACAAAGAGACAATCTTCTCAAAGGGATTTTGAAATAAGTATCACACCAGCTTGTGCAGAATTTTTCTTGTGGCCAGGATGGTCTGGAGGGCTGCTTTCTCATGCTGAGAACTAAATGGAGGAATCCTTGGTTAGCATTAGTAGGTAAAAAGAGAGGCAGAGGTCAGGGTGCTGAGAGGGTGGAGAGGACTCCCAACTGGGACATGGGTAGTGACACTTCAGCAGTGAGAGCTGTCTGCACTGGTGTGGCCTGTATGGTGCCAGGGGCAGGTATGGGGACAAAGTGGGATACTTGTCTTTATGGTTACAGACTCGCTCCCGGTCCCTAACTCATTTTCAGAAGTAGAGAAACTGCTGGACGGCAGATGTGTCTACGTCACACAGCCTGTGCTCCAAGGGACTCCATGGCCTCTGATAAAGGGTCTCAAGTCTCCAGAACTTCTCCCAGCTCAACTTGGTGCGAGTCCTCCCTTGAGAGGTTTCTTTACTCCTGCTTCTCCCAAATGAGTCTCTCCCTCGATAGCCTGACGCTGGCGTTTTAGACAAACCTTCATGTTTACATCCTTACTTCTGATACAATCAAGAATGGTATGCTAGATTTGTTGTTAATCGATTTTGAGGCAGAACAGAGTAATTTTCAGGTTATTCCTAAGCAAAGCCCACTGAACTCAGCACAGGTAGGTGTCCAGAAGGTTCTCCATCAGACAATGAGCTTGATGTTTGGTATGTAGGTTTGCAACATAGTTTTCATGGATGGAATTTGGTAATATAGCCCTTGCCTTGTGCAAAAAGTGTGGATTGCTCAGGCAGGGTCAGAAACACCATGGCCATAGTGCCACTTACCACTGCCTATCTGTTACTTAAATTAGGGATCTAATAGGATCACTAATTGTGAAAGAGTAAAATATCCCAAGAATGTAGATTTACCAAAGATATACAAACCTCCTTGAAAAAGACAAGAACTCTCAATGATGTGAATCAATTTTGTGCTAAATTATAGTCAATGCAATCCTATTTGGCTATATGATGCAACTGCACTAGGTTAAAATGCCTATGATAATGTAGAAGGCTCAGTAATTACTAACTTAGACAGTAGAACAGAGGACTGTCCTACCTGGTGCCATAGTGGAGTAGAAACCCTAGTACAGAGAGAGGAAGGCCAGTGTGGTGCTAGCCTTAGCACAGACACAGAAGAGCAGTGGGAAGAGGCGGCCAAAATCAGACCCTGCACTTTTGAGCTGTGAAGCAGGGACAGTGCTTTCTATAGACAGTGCTCAAGACTGTGGCTGTGTTTTCAGGGGATTTCTATTGGTGATTGTGAACCTAGAGTGAGGAAATTTCTGTGCCCCAGGATCTGTAAAAAATGTTCCGAGTAGCTCTGCTGGTAATGGCCGAAACGTGGAAACAAGCCATAGAAAATATGATTGCATTTATACGCTGCTCAAAACAAACAGGAAGAATTCTTGATTGATTTAATCACTTACCTTTTTCAGAGGATGGCAGCAGTGGAGCTCATGACTTCAGGAACCAGCAGTGAGAATACTTCCCCATGAATAGTATCCTCCGCTGAGGACACCTGGGCCCAGACACCTCTCTCACCCCCAGAGCCACACACACAGCCAAGCAAGGCCCTCATACAGGTGTGTCCATCCCACAGACTGCAATAAATGAACACAATTCTTAGAAACAGTTTATTTTCCATCAACCCAACTTCCATTGTGGTGGAAGTTTGTGGAAGAACAGCTTACGACCACTCAGTGGTGGTTCCTACCCATTCAGTGGCCTGAGCGGTGGGAGCTGCAGACCAGTCTTCAGTGGAAGGCTGAGCACTCCAGTCTTCTGTCGAGAAAATACAAGGTCATCAGCCACATCCCCAGATTACTTTACTTTTGTAATCCCACCCCACCAATGTGCTTGTATTCCTACAGATACATTAGACTGGAAACAGCAGTTGCAAACTACTAGCCGGACAGCCCGGACCTCCATACGTACCCGTGGGGAATTGCTGAATCGGCACGGAGGGCACCTGTACCCCTTCGGACCAGTCCGCCACCTCAGGCTGAGCGGCAGTGAACTCTGGAGCAGGAGCGGTCCATTCGCCCTGAAATTCCTCCTTGGTCACAGCTTTCTCAGCTGCTGCCTGCTCCTCCTTTTCAATCTAGTTTAGGAAAATATTTTTTAGTTTATATGCAATGACATTAGTTTCCGGTCTTGGCAGTGAAAAGTATCCAGCATGTACTTTATGAGTGACCACAAGCCTTTCTGGACGAAGCTCACCTCTTCAGGATCTCGGTAGAAGTAGAGATCCGGCATGACCTCCCATGGATGTTCTCGGGAGATGGTGCCACGCATGCGCAGAACTTCCCGGGCGAGCATCCACCACATCAGACCCACAGAATGCGCTCCCTGCAAGAGCACCAGGTTCTTAAAGTGACACTTGGCAAACTCAATAAGCACCCCACCCTCATGCCATCTAACCTGTTCCCTCATCATCTAGGTCCCTTGGTACCACATGAGCAGACATGTCTGTTAGTGTTTGAAAGTGTTTATAGTACAGCAGAAACTAAACACAACACTTACAATTGTACTCCAATTAAAACAATTGAAAGTTTATAACCAAGATTGCTCTCTATCTCTGGTTCGTAATTTTGTCTGCCACTGGAATCATGGGGTTTAAGATCCACTCTACACAACAAAATGGGGCCAGTGCCCAAATACTGGTAGAAATAAAACAAACCTCTGCCCTTCTTACGTGTAACCAGGTTTGAGATCAGTGACAACCGATTTGAGCCATATGCAACCCACCTTTTTAGGATCTCAGAGCAGGATACATCAACTGAGAAAACAGAAAAGTCAAGTACTGCCTGAAGAGTTAGGAATATTGAAGAGAGGAAAAAAAAAATGCTATTTTTTTTAATGTTTCCATCTCTCCTTAAATAAGCTCTCATTCCTTAAAATCGTACTTTTGTAGCAAGTATTACTATCCAACTCCACTCATTGGGCCAGAGACCCTTGTGGTGTTAGCGAAAAACTTGCCCCTCGTGTAGCACACTACCTACACTTGTGAGTTCATCGGCCAGCGGCCTCAACTCCAAGCTCTAACAATGTGCAGAGGAAGGTCCGTTGCCGGAGCACTTACTGGACAGCTCTAGTTTAGTCATAAACTTGTTACCTTGTTGTTGCATGGGATGGCAATGTCCACATAGCGCAGAGGAGAGTCTGTGTTACACAGAGCAATGGTTGGCAGGTTAACGTAAGAGGCTTCTGTGAGAGGCTGGTGGTCAGCCCTGGGATCAGTAACCACCAGGAGTCTTGGCTCCCTGAACGCAGCCTGGATCTGGTTCGTGAAGGTTCCCGGAGTGAAGCGGCCAGCAATAGGAGTAGCTCCAGTGGCAGCAGCAAACTTCAGCACAGCTCGCTAAAGAAGCAACAGAAAGACTTAACAAGTATTCCAGGGACAGTGCCATAGGAGCCCTGCAATTATAAATGGACCACCACCAAGTTTTGTAATGTCACGAAGCAGGCTATCTAGCAGGAAATTTCCAAAAATCCTTCCTCAAAACACAGTAGTTAATTGGTCTATGAAAAATCAAAAGTTGTAGTCACACAGTTGTACCTGACTCTTTGCGACCCTACGGACTATACAGCAGGCTATGCTCCTCTGTCTGTGGGATTCTCCAGGCCAGAATACCAAAACAGACCGGCCCTAACACCCTGCCACCCCACTCCTGGGTGTCTTACCAGGAGGAAACCAGAGTTCACTGTAGTGCTGTTTACACCAGTGCAAAAAGGAGAGCAGCCAAAATGCCCACCCACAGCAGAAAAGTAAAGGAGAAAGAAACAGTAGCCAGGGACAATGGAATAGTACTCAGCCAGAAATGAGAATTTCATAAACGCCACTGGCAGCAAGCCTGGATGAACCTAGTGAGGATCATACTAAATGAATAAATGAAAGAGTCAGACACAAAAGGCCAACATCATCTTGTTACTGAATCACAAGCCTGTCTGCCCGACGCCGAGTGAGACCAATCATACTAACCATTAGAGTTTGGAACACAGAAAGGTTTATTACAGGTTCATACAAGGAGATGGATGGCGCATGCCCTAAGAACACCTAAAGTTACTAAAAGCTTTCAGCAAAAGCAAAAGGTGAGGGAGGGGTGTGGTCAGTTGTTGCAAACTTCTTGGTATCAGATCCTGTTTTTGAGGTCTGGTCATGGTCAGATAACAATGTTCCTATAAATCTCTACCAAATGAATGTTATTCTCAGTCTTGACAAGAAAGGGCAAGGTCCCAGTCCTGGTTAAGAGGTGGCAAATCTCACTTGGCAGCTCCTTCAGGGCCAGGTCTCCACATTCTGCCCAGCTGTCCTCCCCGAGGGAGCCAGGCACCCAATCCAACTGGCCCTCAGTCTCCTCAGGTCACACAAAAGCTGAGGGAGGTCTAGGTCCCAGAGGCTGCAACGCAGGCAGATGGCCATTGCCATTTCTGCCTCATACCCCATGGTCCACACAACAATCACACACTACTGACCCTTGGCTGAATCACTCCCTAATGGCCCCCCCATTGACAGCTGCTTGTGGGCAGGGCCCACTGAGGTACCCACCAATGGCTGAGTAAGACCTGTTGCTTAGTAACCAGGATGTGGAGTAACGAGGCACAGCAACGGTTGCCTTCTAAGGGCTGTGCTCATCCTGCTGTTACAATGACTTATAGATGGAACCACAAAGTTGGTAGCATGAGTTTACCAGGGATCAACTCCCTTGCAGAATTAAAAGCCACCGGGGAAAGGATAAATTAGGAGTTTGGGATTAACAGAGTCACACTAATGCAACACCTACAACCAACACTGCATCATAAAGCCACTTGACTCCATGGTGCAAGACAGGCGGAGTAGAAGGATATAGCGCATCTCCTCCTGCGAGAGCACCAAAATCACAACTAGCTGTTGAGGAAGCAGCAACAGGAGGATGCTGGAACCAGCAAAAAGATAGCAGCGAGATGGTAGAGGGTTAGGAGGGGCACAATCACGATAAGACCAAATCCCACACCAGCTGAGTGGGTGACTCAGAGTAGAGAACAATAATACCAAAGAAGTTCTCCCACTGTTGTCAAGGTTCTGAACCTCACACCAGGCTTCCCAGCCTGGGTATCCAACAAAGGGACTGGCAACCCCCACGGAATCTGACCTTGCAGACCAGTGGGATTTGATTACAGGACTTCCACAGGATGGGGGGAAACAGACTCCAGTCTTGGAGGGCAGATATGAAACCTTGTGTTGTGTGCACCAAGCCTCAGGGGAAAGATGCAGTTACCCCACAGGAGACTGAACCAGAACGACCTGCTCATGCTGGAGGGCCTTCTGGGGGGTGTGTGTAGGTCCAGAGGCTCACCACAGGGACAGGGGCACCAGTCTGGGAAGGTTCTTCCTCGACGTAAGGCCTCTTGGAGGTCGCCACTAACCTGACCACTGAGCCTGCAACCCAAGGTTGGGTGTTCTCAGGCCAAAACACTATCAGGGAGGGAGCATCCATCAGCAGATAACTGGATTAAAACCCAACTGACCAAGGCCCTGCCACCAGAGCCATGACTTAGTCTTTCCCACCACCAGGCCTTCCCATCAGGAAGTTTACATAAGTCATAGCCTCCTCCATCAGAGGGCAAACAGAGAAGCAAGAAGCACAGGCCCACAGCAACTAAAAGAAAAGCACATTACAGAAAGTTAGTCAGCATGAAAAAGCAGAAAGTTATGCCCCAGATGAAAAGACAAAATAAAACCCCAGAAAAATAAGTAAATGAAGTGGAGACGGGCACTTTTCAGAAAAATAATTCAAAATGATAGTGAAGATGATACAGGATCATGGAAGAAGAATGGAAGCAAAGATTGAAAAGATACAAGAACTGTTTACCAAAGACCTAAAACAAACAAATAATACACTGGAAGGAATCAATAGGAGAAGAGGCAAAAGAATGGGTAAATGACCTGGAGGACAGAACGGTGGAAATCACTGCCACAGAACAGAATGCAGGGAAAAAACCAGACTGAAAAGAAATGAACACAGCCTAAGTGACCTATGGACCAACGTTAAACATACCAACGTTCCCATTATAGGGGTCCCAGAGAGAGAGAAAGGACCTGAGAAATTATTTGAAGAGATAATAGCTGAAAACTTCCCTAAAATGGGAAAAGAAATAGTCAAGCAAGTCCAAGAAGCAGAGAGTCCCAAATAGGATAAACCAAGGCAAAACACCCCAAGACACATATTAATCAAATTAACGAAGATCAAACACAAAGAACAAATAACACACAAGGGGATTCCCATAAGGATAACAGTTGATCTTTCACTAGAAACTCTTCAGGCCAGAAGGGAATGGCAGGACATACTTAAAAGTGATGAAAGAAAATAATCTACAGCCCAGATTACTGTACCCAGCAAGGATCTCATTCAAATATGAAGGAGAAATCAAAAGCTTTACAGACAAGCAAAAGCTCAGAGAATTCAGCACCACCAAACCAGCTCTCCAACAAATGCTAAAGGATCTTCTCTAGACAGGAAACACAGAAAGGGTATATCATCTCGAACCCAAAACAATCAAGTAAATGGCAATGGGATCATACTTATCAATAATTACTTTAAATGTAAATGGGTTGAATGCCCCAATCAAAAGACAAAGACTGGCTGAATGGATACAAAACAAGACCCCTATATATGCTGTCTACAAGAGACCCACCTCTAAACAAGGGACACATACAGACTGAAAGTGAAGGGCTGGAAAAAGATATTTCATGCAAACAGAGACCAACAGAAAGCAGGAGTAGCAATACTCATATCAGATAAAATAGACTTTAAAACAAAGGCTGTGAAAAGAGACAAAGGAGGAGACTACATAATGATCAAAGGATCAACCCAAGAAGATATAATAATTATATATGCACCCAACATAGGAGCACCACAATATGTAAGGCAAATGCTAACAAGTATGAAAGGGGAAATTAGCAGTAACACAATAATAGTGGGAGACTTTAATACCCCACTCACACCTATGGATAGATCAACAGAAAATCAACAAGGAAACACAAACTTGAAATGATACAATATACCAGTCAGACCTAATTGGTATCTATAGGACATTTCACCCCAAAACAATGAACTTCACCTTTTCCTCAAGCGCACACGGAACCTTCTCCAGGACAGATCACATCCTGGGCCGTAACTCTAGCCTTGGTAAATTAAAAAAAACTGAAATCATTCCAAGCATCTTTTCTGACCACAATGCAGTAAGATTAGATGTCAATTAAAGGAGAAAAATCATTAAAAATTCGAACATACGGAGGCTGAACAACACACTGCTGAATAACCAACAAATCACAGAAGAAATCAAAAAAGAAATCAAAATATGCATAGAAACAAATGAAAATGAAAACACAACAACCCAAACCCTATGGGACACTGTAAAAGCACTGCTAAGGGGAAGGTTCACAGCAATACAGGATTACCTCAAGAAACAAGAAAAAAGTGAAATAACCTAACTCTACACCTAAAGCAACTAGAGAAGGAAGAAACGAAGAACCCCAGGGTTAGCAGAAAAGAAATCTTAAAAGTAAGGGCAGAAATAAATGCAAAAGAAACAAAAGAGACCACAGCAAAAATCAACAAAGCTAAAAGCTGGTTTTGGGAGAAGATAAATAAAATTGACAAACCGTTAGCCAGACTCATCAAGAAACAAAGGGAGAAAAATCAAATCAACAAAATTAGAAATGAAAATGGAGAGATCACAACAGACACCACAGAAATACAAAGAATCATAAGAGCCTATTATCAGCAACTATATGCAAATAAAATGGACAACTTGGAAATAATGGATAAATTCTTAGAAAAGTATGACTTTCCTAAACTGAACCAGGAAGAAATAGAAAATCTTAACAGATCCATAACAAGCAAGGAAATTGAAACTGTAATCAGAAATCTTCCAACAAACAAAAGCCCAGGACCAGATGGCTTCACAGCTGAATTCTACCAAAAATTTAGAGAAGAGCTAACACCTATCCTACTCAAACTCTTCCAGAAAATTGCAGAGGAAGGTAAACTTCCAAACTCATTCTATGAGGCCACCATCACCCTAATACTAAAACCTGACAAAGATGCCACAAAAAAAAGAAAACTACAGACCAGTATCACTGATGAACATAGATGCAAAAAGCCTTAACAAAATCCTAGCAAACAGAATCCAACAACATATAAACAAGATCATACATCATGACCAAGTGGGCTTTATCCCTGGGATGCAAGGATTCTTCAATATCCGCAAATCAATGTAATACATATTAACAAACTGAAAAATAAAAACCATATCATTATTTCAATAGATGCAGAGAACGCCTCTGACAAAATTCAACATCCATTTATGATAAAAAACACTCCAGAAAGCAGGAATAGAAGGAACATACTTCAACATAATAAAAGCTATATATATGACAAACCCACAGCAAACATTATCCTAAATGGTGAAAAATTGAAAGCATTTCCCTTAAAGTCAGGAACAAGACAAGGGTGCCCACTCTCATCACTACTATTCAACATAGTTTCGGAAGCTTTGGCCACAGGAATCAGAGCAGAAAAAGGAATCAATGGAACAAAATAGAAAGCCCAGAGATAAATCCACGCACCTATGGACACCTTATCTCTGACAAAGGAGGCAAGAATATACAATGGAGAAAAGACAATCTCTTTAACAAGAAGTGCTGGGAAAACTGGTCAACCACTTGTAAAAGAATGAAACTAGAACACTTTCTAACACCATACACAAAAATAAACTCAAAATGGATTAAAGATCTAAACATAAGACCAGAAAATTATAAAACTCCTAGAGGAAAACATAGGCAAAACACACTCTGACATAAAGCACAGCAGGATCCTCTATGACCCACCTCCCAGAATATTGGAAATAAAAACAAAAATAAACAAATGGGACCTAATTAAAATTAAAAGCTTCTGCACAACGAAGGAAACTATAAGCAAGGTGAAAAGACAACTTTCAGAATGGGAGAAAATAATAGCAAACGAAGCAACGGACAAAGAATTAATCTCAAAAATATACAAGCAATTCCTGCAGCTCAATTCCAGAAAAATAAACGACCCAATCAAAAAGTGGGCCAAAGAACTAAACAGACATTTCTCCAAAGACAACATACAGATGGCTAACAAACACATGAAAAGATGCTCAACATCACTCATTATTAGAGAAATGCAAATCAAAATCACAATGAGGTACCATCTCACGCCCGTCAGAATCGCTGCTATCCAAAAGTCTACAAGCAATACATGCTGGAGAGGGTGCGGAGAAAAGGGAACCCTCTTACACTGTTGGGTGGGAATGCAAACTAGTACAGCCACTATGTTTGAGAACAGTATGGAGATTCCTCAAAAAACTGGAAATAGAACTGCCATATGACCCAGCAATCCCACTGCTGGGCACACACACTGAGGAAACCAGAACTGAAAGAGACACGTGTATCCCAATGTTCATCGCAGCACTGTTTACAACAGCCGGGACATGGAAGCAGCCTAGATGCACATCAGCAGATGAAAGGATAAGGAAGCTGTGGTACATATACACAATGGAGTATTACTGAGCCATTAAAAAGAATACATTTGAGTCAGTTCTAATGAGGTGGATGAAACTGGAGCCTACTATACAGAGTGAAGTAAGCCAGAAAGAAAAACACCAACACAGTATACTAACACATATATATAGAATTTAGAAAATTGGTAAAGCTAACCCTGTATGCAAGACAGCAAGAGACACAGAGTATAGAACTGTATTTTGGACTCTATGGGAGAGGGCAAGGGTGGGATGATATGGGAGAATGGCAATGAAGCATGTAAATTATCATATGTGAAACGAATCGCCAGTCCAGGTTTGATGCATGATACAGGGTGCTCAGGGCTTGTGCACCGGGATGACCTGGAGGGATGGGATGGGGAGGAAGGTGGGTTCTGGAAGGGAACACATGTACACCCATGGTGGATTCATGTCAATGTATGGCAAAACCAATACAATATTGTAAAGTAAAAAAACTGATAAACAAATTAAAAAAAAGAAAAGAAACCCCAAACAATTAAAACAGTAATAGGATCATACATTACCTGAAATGTAAATGAATTAAATGCACCAAAAGACACTGACCTGCTGGGTGGATGAAACACGTGCATGAATGACTTCCGCTTACCACTCTGCTTGACCCCCCCAAACTGTATGTAATTATTTTATATTAAGTTAATCATATTTCCATTATGGCTTATAATTGTAATTATCTTTTATTTTTTGATTGTGAAAACTGATAAACATCTTTCACTACTGTGATTATGTAACTATCACTCAATACCAGTGTATCACAATTGGCCAACAGAAGAGTAACAGAATTCTGTACCACAAAAACTACCATTTAATAGAAAAACCTGTAATCACTTCTTAAAATCCAGATGCAAATCAGAATTATCTTGGAATTTTTTGAGTACAAATGCCCAGCTATTGCTTTTTGTTTGCCAGAGCTCCAGGTATGTTTCTAATGAGCAGCCATGTTTAAAAACAACTGGACTATACATGAGGATCTCTTACCATTATCTAATTTGTTTTACTTTTTCTATTTCATATTCAGTGCTCCCATTTCATTTAGTTTACAGTTTCCAATTTCTCCATCTCTTTTTAGCTTAATGTTCTTCCTCAAGCATTTATGAAGCGTAGTAGTAAAGCTTTTGTAGAATATAAATATTATGCATAATATATATTTTACAAGACTTATGAATTTCTGCCTTACTAAAAAAAATATGACATTTTGATTCCACTTATTTGACTTAAATGTTCTCTGGACATCTAACAGCGACATGTAAGATACAAAATTTTAAATAAATTTTAGGCTATAAAATTATTATAACTTAATATAAACAGAAATCTATTCTAATTAAATTAATGACATCATTCAAGATGCTCCAATTTGTTTTTTTCTGCACTTGATAAAATATTCTGAGAAATGTTAATGATTATTTTTCTTTTCCCTTATATTTCTGATGTCTATCTTCTTTATGAATAGCACCTTTTATCACTGATCTTTTTTCATTTTAAAAATAAAGTAAAAAAAATTAAAGATTAAAAATAAAGTTATTAAGAAAAACTTTATTCCAATAAAGAATAAAAATTACATTAGAAAAAGATAAAGACCTAAGGTTCTGGGTGCTCACTGTGGCAACTATCACTTTCAGTTTCAACCCAGGAACAGGAGTTACACCAAGGCTCTGGTTGCCTGAGTAGAAATCCTGTCACCTTGTGGCCATATTGGGCAACAGTAACCTGCAAACCAGGGCCTTGGGCACTAAATAGTCACAGTGCCTGCAGGGCTGTAAATGACACCTGTCATCAGGAAATGCCTGGGGTGATTAATAGGGGGGGAGGTGGAATGGTCAGTCTCAGAATGCCAATTTTGATGGGTACATCTCCCTCACACTGTATTTAGAAGCAGCACATGGAAAGAGGCTCGATATGCTCATTTCTAGAGACGTGCAAATCAAAACTACACTGAGGAAGCAGTTCAAAAAACCTTTTAGTCACTCAGTTGTGTCTGATTCTTTGGGATCCCATGAACTGAAGCCCATCAGGCTCTGCTGTCCATAGAATTCTCCAGGTAAAGAATACTGGAGTAAGGAACCATACCTTTCCTCAGGACATCTTCCCAACCCAGTGGTTTAACCTGAGTCTCCTGCACTGCAGGCAGATTCTTTACCATCTGAGCCACCAGGGAAGCCCGAGGAATCAAGACAGTACTAGTCAGAACAGCTATCACCAAAACATCTACAAACAGTGAATGCTGGGTGTGGGTGTGGAGAAAATAAAGACTCAGTCCTAGTCTACCGGTGGGAATGTAAATTGGAAACAGCCACACCAGGGGTTCTTTAATAATGTAAAAACAGAGCCACCCACTCTTGGGTGTCTATCAGGAAGAAACCAGAATTCAAGACACATGCAGCCTTAAGTTCGCCGCAGTGCTGCTGTTTATAAAAGCCAATGTGCCCGTCCACACAAGAGCAAGAAAAAGAAAACGGTAGCTAGGGCCGACGGAATATCACACAGCCAGAAAAGGAGAATTCAATAAAAGCCATTGGCAGCAAGCAGGGATGAAACTAGTGAGGATCATACTAAGCAAACAGAGTCAGAGACTCAAAAGGCCATTAGATGACTTATAGGCAGAATCACAAAATCAGTACTAATGCCCTATTTACCAGAGAGAAACTCACTCGAAGAAGTACAAGACAAACATATGCTATCACAAGGGTAAGAATGAGGCATCTGTGAGTTACAGATACACACTAATTACATATTACATTCATCAACAACCTCCTGAATAGCACAGGAGCTCTACTCAAGACTCTGATCCCCTATATGGGGAGAGAACCACAGAGGTAAGCATATATGGTAACTGGACAAGATGCTGTAACCCTACACCCAACACCAAAGTGTAAATCCACTCAACTCCAATAAAAATAAAAGTATCAGGCAGTAACAACAGACAAGCTTTTGAGTGCTTCTTCTGGCATCTTTCATTTTTAACTTTCAACCCAGTAACAGGAGTTAAAGTAAGGCTCTGGTTGCCTGAGTAAACAAACTTGAGCAGAGAAATCCTGCCACCTCGTGGCCGTTTCCCGCAACAGCAACTTTCAAACCATGGCCGTGGGCCCTAAGCCTTCAAGAGCCCGCAGGGCTGTGAACAGACACCTGCCATCAGTTAAATGTCTTGAGGTGGGTAATTGAAGGGGAAAAAAAGAATGTTTATTAAGCTGTTTTTACACTTAATCTGGCAAATAGTCTTACTCTTGCTGATGTGACTGGGTGTGGTGGTATCCTATGGACAGAAGCCCTTCCTGAAAAACTGCAATTTAATTCTAACTTTTTAACTCTACTTCAGTTTCTTAAGAAATGAAACCTAAATGTAATTAAATTTTGGGTGCACTGTGTCTTCCTTGGTGTGCGTGGCTTTCTCTATTTGTGGTGGCTTCGCCTGCTGTAGAGCAGAGACCCTGGAGGGTGGGGGCTCCAGTACTTGTGGTGAGTGGGCTTACTGCCCTGGGGCACGTGCAATCGTCCAGGACCAGGGACTGAACCAACGTCCCCTGCATTACCAGGCAGATTCTTACCACTGGACCCCCAGGGAAGTCCAATATTTCATTTAAAACCTTCAAAGCTCACTGCTGAAAATGGCAGTGAGCCACTTTTTCATCTCTGAAATTCAGTGGCACAGGAAAACACACAATGATACAACACGGATTTTAAGTGTCAGATGTGAAGTGATAAATACGTTGACAATCTTTAATTCTGGGAATTCCTCCAACTCAGCCCAGTTTCAAATGTTTTTTGAATAAATTCTGGAGTTCGTTACTGCTTTTCTATACATCCCAAAACACCTGTAGGCTTTGTAGCAAAAACCAAGCATATTGTTCCACAAACCTGGCCAGTATTCCTGGAGGATATGACACTGACATCAGCTGGGTTTTCAATGGCAACAATGGCCCGAGCTGCCAACAAAAGCTTCTCCCAGGTTCTCTTCAGATTTATGATGTAGATGCCTAGGTGAGGACACAAGGTTTTCTTAAAAGCTAACCAAGCTTTGTAAGGAAATATTCTTCTAAAAACATGAAGTCATGTGGCAGCGAGTACTATCAAACTCCAGTCATAGAGGCAAGCTCTACTGGTGTTAGCGAAAATCCTGCCATTAATATAGCACACTTCCGACACCCAGCAGTTCATTGGCCAAGAACGGCCTCCACTCTGAGCTTTAATAATGTGCAAAAGGCATCTTTTCATTTTTTATCCCCCTGTGTTAACCCTCTCTCAAGCCTTCCATGCAGAACTTATTTGTGGCCTACCGTTATTTTCCTCTTGTCATCTACCATGTCAAATTTATCGCAAACTCCTTTAAACCTTGCCACTCACAGGTGTAAATCTCCTTCAGTGGTTCTATCTCAGCTGAATAACTTAATGCATTCCAGTCTCATCAAAAGCTACCTTACTGTTTCTGATACATACATGAAAACCAAAATGCTTGTTCCCAACTACAACTCTACTTTCAGAAATCAGCTTTACAAACCCGTGGTGGTAGCTACAAATTATAAGGCACTCTGGGAGATAATTAGGAACTAAGCTATGGTAAAGCGTCTGCCTACAATGCAGGAGAGACCCAGGTTCGATCCCTGGGTTGGGAAGATCTTCTGAAGAAGGAAATGGCAACCCACTCTAGTACTCCTGGAAAATCCCATGGATGGAGAAGCATGGTAGGCTACAGTCCATGGGGTCACAGAGAGTTGGACACTGCCGAGCCACTTCACTTCAAGCTATTAAACTTTCTCCTGATCTTTACACTGTGTTTATTCAAGCCCCAACACACGACACATAACCTACCAGTTTCCACTCTTCCATTGGAGTTCAGAATTTTTCCTTTAAAAACAATCAGACCACTTAATACTTTCAAAGCTTCTTACCCCTCTAAAGAACTATTTGCATCAGTTACTTAGTGAGACCCCTCTGAGGCTCAAATTTCACAAAGCACTTCAACTCGGTACCACCTGTCAGAATAGTAGTGTCAAAACTTGTTCTTATAGTTGGAATGACCAAGCCAAGAACACTAAAGCAATGACTGACCATCACTCTTCCTTTTGTAGATGTACTGTTCCATCTGGAAGTCAAGGTTGGTGCCACCTAAGTGGGTTCCTGCTGCAAGGAATTTGAGGACATCCTCCTCCTTCATTTGCAGGACATCAAGGGCTCCGGACATTGTGAAAGCTTCCCTTTAAGTTACGATGGGAATCTGAAAAACAGTAGTTAACACAAGTCCTTTAAACTCCAGGGACTCAAGTGGATGGTACATTCTACTCTTGGGAGTCAGGTGACTTAATGTTTAAATCTTAACCATAGACCACACCTCCTACAGTGTCAGGCACTGGGGTCAGTCTAGTGGGATGAGACAGATCATTAACAGATCTATGCCACACCTTGGAAAATCAAATCCTGCTAAGAGTGGTATGGAGACAGACAAAACACCCAGGTAACTAAATGAAAAGTTAATTGAGGCTTTTTAATACTCAAGGTACAGAGGAGTTAGATGTGAACGAGCAGCCAGGTCTGAGAACATTCAAAAGGTGAGCAACGGCGATGTAAATAGGCGTATTTTCAAGCAGATTGAAGGTGGTACCTTTGGCATTACTTCTGAGATTATTAGTTTTCCTTAAAATGAGAAAAACAAGGCCAGATTAAGGACAATCTCCTCAAACGCAGATATCAAGCAACTCCCACTCTGCTTTTCTGCACTTAATGTGACCATGAAGCGTTAAGTATGGCGCTTACAACACAAATATGAATTACATTTTGATTAAAGCTCGTCACACCTGAATAGGAAACCCTGCCCACAAATGCACAGGGCCTGGCCGAGCATACTAGCTGCAGGTGACGGCTCTTCAACCTCTCAGGCAGGGAGCTCGTAGAGCGCATGTGGGTGCCTTCCGGCACCTGGTGCCATTAAGATGCCAGCCGATTTCAACAAAGTGTACTTCGTCCCTAATCAAGAAACCTCCCATAGAAACCACCCATTAGAGAAATCAAAGTGAAACGGGGTGTGCGCGCGCGCGTCAGAAAAGCTCTCGGTGCCTCCTCACGGGCTTTCTTCCCCGAGTGTACTGTCGCGTCTGTTCGTTAATAAATTTCTTTCTCTCTACACCTTAGTCTGTTATGACTTTTTTTGCGTTCCTTGTCCAAATTATTTTGAACTGAGAGAACAGAACATGACGTTTTATCTTTCCGGTAACAAAAACCCCGTCAAGAACCTTAACTCCTGAACACCACGAACAAGGAAGAGACCAACTCAAGTAGATGGAGAAAACTGGAGCATAAGCCTCGGGATTTACAACCGAGCGTCGGGATTTGAGTCAAAACTAGCGCGCAGCGTAGGGTGGTCTCTCTGCACCCCCGGCCACCCGCAACCCGGCCCGGGGCTTCGGCGGCGGGAGCGCAACCTCTGCCCGCTCCCAAGGCCTTATGGGAGCGCCCCGGCCCGGGCCCGGCCGCATGCAGGTCGCCAGTCTGAGCGGTAGAGCGCCTAGTCAGGGACTAAGGCACTCTGTCTGCGGGCTTTCACCCCAGTTCCTCCCCACACCTCGCTTGGACGGGAAGCTCGCCCTCATGACCCTGGGAGCCACCGGCACACCAAAAGCAACTCACCCAGATCAACGCCGTATGGACCCCTCTCTGGGTAGCGCCGAAAGGACGGGCTGGCGGAAATGACGTCCTTATATAGTCTGCATCCAGCCAATAACAACGAAAGCTCAGCGGAAGCGCGATAACTGCGTGCATCCTGGGGGCGGGCCTTCCTCCGGAAGACGGGCTACGGCGCTGGCGAGGACGCTAGCGAATGGCGGAAGTTGGAGGGTTGGTTGCCGCACTCAGGTTTCGAGGAGTGCGGTTCGGAAGCGCCGGCAAGGTTTTGGCGCTCTCACCCAGCTTTTTGTACCTATGCGCTTGAGCGGGTTCCTTATTTAAACTGCATTTTTCTTTCGTGGCAAAGCGCTGAACAAACCTGTGTTGGATGAACAAAAGCTGGAGAAATAACTGCGGTTTTTGGAAGACAAGTTAGCAGTGTCTAATTCAGATTTTTAAAGAGTTCTGTTAATGGGAAGTTTCCCGTTAAAAAATAAATAAAATGAACACGGACGGAATACATGAGAATTTTTTTCGTAGAAAAAAAATTGCGATAGCTATTATTAGTTAATATATATTCCGCCTAATACCATGCAGCCATTAAGATAATTAAAATACATTCTATGGTTCAAAAAGGAGTTACAGGATGAGGGCGATCATTTTGAAAAATTGAAGCCCTAGGTGTTAAACGATTGTAAAGCAATAATCAGTAGCCAGATTGTTAATTATACAGTAGGTTTGAAGTCTAGTGGCACTTAGAATCGCTTGGAGGGGTTGTAAACATATGCCCGACGCTAAACCAAAAGAATTTAGATAATTTTAACATGCACCCAGGGTGGGAACTACGGATATACAAGTAGAGAACTGGGTAGGTTCTTGGCCTCTTGAGTATTTTTTGAAATTTTCTTAGAGGAACACATGTTTTTACATTGGAATACACACTGCATTTAAATGACGAGCTGACATGTAAGGAAAGGAATAAACTTAATCATGGCTTTAATCCTTAGAAACTGATGCAAGTATCTGTAGACAAAAAGGGGGAAAACATGAAAGGCTGGCTTTTAAGGACAGTTTTCAGTCACTGCAGGACTTTCCTGGAGGGTGTTCTAGGACACTCCCCAACTGTCTCAGCAGCTCCCTTCCCAGTGCACCATAGAATCTATAAAATACTTCCATTCTAACAACGGGGAAATTGTGCTGTAATTATGTTTAGGTTTTCTTTCTCCACAAAATACTTTTTTCCCACAAAACAACTCTGTCCTTGAGAAGTGCTAAGCATGATGAAAATTTTCAGCAAGGAAGTGAGTTATCTCCAAAGGTGAAAGTGTATGTACCATAGCCATAGTAAGCCAGAGTGAGGAGCCCTCAGCCTAGGGGGCATTTGTCAAACTGTGGTAGCTCCCCAGCCAAGTGTCCTTCCCACCTCAGCCTCCCGGTCCTCTGCACAAGTTTCTCCACTATTTTTTATTTGTACACATTTAAAATAAAAATCTCAGCCTTTCTTTTGCAAACTTTGGTTCCTTGGGTCTGTATTTAAAAAATAATAAAAACTGGGCTTCAATTTCTTTTTTTCAGATATAAAATTGTGCCAGGGACTATTTTTTTTGGGGGGGGGGCAGTGGCTATATTTCACATGGCATTAGATGGCTAGGAGATTCTGTACTGATTTGAAGCTGAGAGAATTATGGGGTAGTTAGCTGGCCCCAGGCATCAAGTTCATCTTGGGCCACCTACCTTTGTAACCAGAATTCCTCCTTTCTCCTCTTCATCTGTTTGTCTGGTACCTAGTTGTCCTACAGTTCTCTCCATGACCCTAACTTACCTGTAGTGGTCTGAGCAGCGTTCCAAAATAACTTTCCCCTCCTTTGTCCCAAAGCCTTCATTCCATCAGTTCAGTGGTAATGGAATGGTCCCTTCCATCCATCAAAAGCATTCTGTCTTAAAACTTTTCTCTGTCATTTGGCATTTCATCTCTTATATTATTCATGCATTGAAATCCCAGCTTCACTACATGCGAACTGTGATTCTAAACAACCTAACCTCTCCCAGGAAATAACAGCTGTTGATATTTCAGCTGATGCTGCCTCCCTGAAACAAGCCTCTGTGCCTAGAAGTCCTCTAAAACCCAAGTGAATACAGAAGGCTCACCAGATGGTCATGTGTTATGAACATTTTAATGCTCTATACAAAACCAAAGCTACATATCAAGTATCAGAACACAAATGCTTAAAAATTAAATCACAAAAAAAAAAAAAAATTAAATCACATTTATTTATACTTAAGAAATCACATTACCTAAAATGGATACAATGATCCCTGAAATGGAGATAGGCCTGGAGATTGCGGATTGCTTCAGTTCATTTGGCTCTCAATCTTCAGAGCATTCTCACTAACCACCTGCATCCTCCCATAGGCCCAACAGTCTTATGCAACTGCCAGCTTGAACCCTTAGGTTTGGCAACAGTCCCACCTGGAGGGTGTTGCAAGTTCACTAAGCAGTCCCAGTTCACTTAAGTCCAGGGGGATGAGGTCTCAGGGTCTGCTGAGCCAAACCTCCTTTCATACAGATGAGGAAACCAAGGTCCAGATGCAGTCCAGAGTTACAACAAAAGTTTGAATACAAAAATTCATGCTCAGTTCACAGTTTGTTACTCTAAAAACATTAGTCTCATACAGTTTTCTTTATTGTGGGATGGGACCCAAGTTGCACCCTAAAGAATATACAGTAGAAAGGAAACACACAGAATGGAAGGGCATTTCAGACTGAAAGGAGAGACTGAAGTCTGATAGGATAACATATCCAGGAGTGTTCATCCACGTTCACTAATTCACAAGCCCGATTCTGTGAGACAGGATTATTAAGGGAGGGCGAATTACCAGGATAAACAGGCAGTACATGAGTAGTGTAGATTGAGCCTGACAGAGAAAGACTTGCAATATTCTCCTGGGGATGTGGCAGGTATATCCTGCAGGCAGTGGGGAGTCAAAGGATTATGAACAATGGGATGGGTTTTACGAAAGGATTTAGGGGAAACTCAGGTTAACTTCTGACTTGTTGAGTAAAAGCAGCCATGAGACATGCATGTGCGTGGGGATGAATGGCAGGTGGCTAGATATGCAAGAGGCCAGGTCTGCTGAATGGGTAAAATAATTAAAACACAGGGATCACTAAACATTCATTGCACAGCCTCTCTGTGTCCTAAGGCACGGACGGAAGCTAGGATACAGCCATGAATGAGACACACGACTTCTGCCACTTGGAGCTCACGACTAAACTGAAGAGAGAAAACGGGCACTAAATAGTCATTTCAATGCTACAGAAGAGAAGCAGAGAGTCTCTGAGCACTTAGGAGAAGCTGACCTAGCATGGGGGCTATGGGAAGCCTCCCTGTATAAGTGATGCTTGAACCAAATTCTAAAGGATGGCAAGGACTTACCTATGTGGGGCGGAATAGAGGGTTCCAAGTGGAGAAAACAGCAGCTCAAAGGTATAAGGAGCAAGGAGGAAGGGGGGAAACAGGTGCAAAGTAAACACAGGAAGGCATCAAAGACCCAGAGTGATCCAGGTTAAGACCTGAGAATGGCTTACGGATTCCAAGAGATCAGAATGGCTACAGACAACAGTCTAGGGAAATAAGGTACAACAGAGGGCAAGACCACACCCAGTAATTCTTGACTAAACCAAGAAAATAAGCCTTAACACCAGCACCAAACTGAGGATACTGGGATACAAACAGCACACAAATGGAGCTGGACGTCCATGTTCTGATAACAGTTCAGGAAAGTGTTTTTTCAGAAAACAGTGATCTTAAAAAAAATAAAAGACTTACAAGTATCAAGTAAGCAGACTTAAATCTTAGAAAAATTATATATATATAAAACAAACTGAAGAAACACCAGTGACAAGAATAATGCAAAATGGTAACCATTAGTACAATGCTACAAATGCTCATAGCTCTTTATAAACTCTGTTGCAAAGCAGTCCTTGTTTTTTGAATCATCCTCGTGTCAAAAGTATACAAATTTTGTTAAAGTTGACTCCATTACCAGCGAGATTTTTATTGGTTTCTTATCCAGGTTAAAGTCACGGTGCACCACTCTGTTATTCACCTGTAAGATAAAAGAACAAACTGTCCAAAAGAACTGTAAAGCCCTCAAAAGCCTCTTAGTAAACCCCACAGAAGGTGACAGCAGAATTCTCTGACTGCACCAGGAAAAGCAAAGGTCACCCACATCCCACCGAAGGCAGCACTGTGGCCGGAAAGAGCACTGAAGTGTGCACAGCGTGCTAAGTCGCTTCAGTCGTGTCCCACACTTTGCAACTCTGTGGACTGCAGCACGCCAGGCTCCTCTGTCCAAGGGATTCTCCAGGCAAGAATACTGGAGTGGGTTGCCAGGCCCTTCTCCGGGGGATCTTCCTGACCCAGGGTTCGAACACTTGTCTCTCATGTCCTCTGCATTGGCAGGTGGGTTCTTTACCACTAGCCCCACCCAGGAAGCCCAAGTGTGCACAGACCTGGGTTCAAGTCTCAGCTTGCCCCTGGTAACATCAGGCAAGACAGTAACCTTCTCTGAGCCTTGGTAACTTATGGTACACCGAAAGGATTGGGTGATGTGATGTCCAAAGTATTCAATAGCTCTATGAATTCCAGGGCTGGTTGTAGGCTCACCTATCATCCGCTGCCTCATGAAGCTGTAAGGGCCTTTAATGCAAAGGTCACATCACATTCGTTTTTGGACTTTCTTGCCAGTGTCTACTCAGCAAGTACTTTAAAAATGAAAAGTGTTCATACCATATGACCCAGCAATTCCACTTCTGGGTGGAATTTATATCTGATAAAAGCAAAAACACTAATTTGAAAAAATACACGCACGCCAATGTTCATAGCAACATTATTTACAGTTGCCAAGGTATGGAAGCAACCTAAATGTCTATCATCAGATGAATGGATAAAGAAGATGAGGTATGTACACACGCACGCACATGCATACACACACACACACACAGAGAAATACTGCTCATCCATAAAAAAGTGAAACTTTGCCATTTGCAGCAACACAAATAAACTTGGAGGGTATTATGCTAAGTGAAATAAATCAGACGGAGAAAGATAAATACTGTATGATACCACTTTTAAGTGGAACCTAAAAAATACAAGAAATTGGTGAATTAAAAAAAAAAAGAAAGAGGGAATTCCCTGGCAGTCCAGTGGGTAAGACTCTGTGCTTCCACTACAGAGGACAGGGGTTCAGTTCCTAGCTGGGGAACTAAGATCCTGCATGCTGAGTGGCCAGAAGCAGACTCAGCTGTAGAGAATAAACCAGTGGTTACCAGCGGGGAGAGGAAAGTGGGGAAGGGCAATGTAGGGCTGGGGAAAAGAGAGTTATGGAATTATATGAAGACGTGTGTAAAACATTTGAACATTGTAAAGCACTACAGAATTTAAAGAATCCTTCATTCAATTAAAAAAATCAGCTTTCCATTAAAAAATGAATGCTGTTCAAAAAAGACTTAATGAACACCATTTGGCAAAACAATTTTTCAGCTAGCCTAACTGAAATGGATTTCTACTTAGGTTAAATCTGTCTTTATTATTATATTCTTGAGATGCTGACAAGAAACAATTTTCTTAAAGAGAGAAATTGAGTAATATAAAAGATTTGGGAATATGGTTGGAATGACTGTCAAAATCATATTTCTTCCCTTTAACATTCCCCCCCGCCAAAAGCTTACCTCAAAATGAGGTGAAAAAGAATTTTGAAAGCTCTTAAGCATCATATGTACAGCATTAACATTATATATTTTTAAAGAAATAAAAATTGTTACCGTACCTTGGGAGGTAAGAAGTAAGTTTGTTTGTTTAGTAACTGAGCTGTGTCTGACTCTTTGCGACCCTGCGGACTGTAGCCCTCCAGGCTTCTCTGTCCCTGGAATTTCCCAGACAAGAATACTGGAGTGGGGTGCCACTGCCTTCTCCAGGGGATCTTCCTGACCCAGGGATCGAACCTTCTTCTCCTGCGTCTCCTGCATTGGCAGGTGGATTCTTTACCACTGAGCCACCAGGGAAGCTCCTAAGGAGTAATGCTGCGTGATTGTGATTAAGGCATGAGCTCTAAAAGCACTTTGTCTGGACGAGAAAGCCCGGGTTGCCACATTCCTAGCTCTGCATTTGTAACAGGGGATGGGAATCAAAGTACCTGCCAGAGGGCTGTTGAAAAACCTCATGTATTAATATCTGTCAGTTGCAAGGAACAGTAACTGGCACAGAGGGAGCTGTTCAGAAGGTGTTAGTACTGCTGTTACTGGGCTCATTTACAACCTTTTCTAGTTAGCTCTCTTCAGAGATAAAACTCCCAGATTAAGAAGAAAATTAGTCTTTAATCCTGATATGGTAAACCACTATCATCAGGCCCTCCTCCAAACTACAGTGTGTATATAAATCTGCTATAAGTCTTGGCCCCTCATTCACTCACTGAACATTCACTATTGGCTACAAGCTGGGCAGACAAATGTAAGATAGTGCTGGTCTTCAAACAAGCCCTCTGGTTCTCCTCTCTTCCTGGGGGAGAAAAATCAGGCTGGCAGGACCATAGTGCAGGCAGAACTTCCAAGCTCACTAACAGCCAGCTCACTCATGTTCTGCTGAATGAAGTGCCACTGGCAATTTTGCCCTGGCGCCTGGCTCAGCCATGACTTCTGCCACAGCCCTCTAAACTCACCAGCCCACTGTTTACAGACAACTTCTGAACCTCTCTGATGCTTTCACCACTGAAGTCAATCTTCTCGTGAAAATGTTTTCATCAAGTGCATTAGCTTTAGACTGAATGGAGCATGTGTTCACTTGGAATTTACTTACTATGGTAAAGAAGTCAGCGATGTGCCACTTATTTCCATACTGCTTAAAGACTTCAGTCATCTCCCTGATCATCACAGAGCCAGTGCGGGGATCCCGTAAAGCAACATGATCTATAAAGGAAAAAACAAAAAAACCAAAACCACTTCATCCATTTTCCTCCTCTGCTTGCAGCAAACTTGTTCTTTGCTCCATAGTTAAAACCTAGAAAATGGCTTTGAACAGATAATACAGAAACACTGGCATTATGGAAAAGAATCTAAAGAAGAATACATGTGTGGCTTAGTCGCTCGGTTGTGTCCGATTCTTTATGACCCCATGGACTGTAGATTGCCAGGCTCTTCTGTCCATGGGGATTTTCCAGGTAAGAATACTGGAGTGGGTTGCCATGCCCTCCTCCAGGGGTTCTTCCCAACCCAGGGACTGAACCCAGGTCTCCCTCATTGCAGGTGGATTCTTCACTGTATGAGCCACCAAGGAAGCCCAGAAAAGAATATATATGAACCACTCTGCTGTATACCTGAAGCTAACACAACACTGTAAGCCAAATATACTTCAATAAAAACTTAAAAAAGAGAAACATTGCGTTAAGACGGAGAATCCCCATGGACAGAGGAGTCCGATGGGCTAAAGTCCACGGGGTTGCAAAGAGGTGGACACAACTGAGCGACTAAGCACAGACAGAAGACTTATGTGATCAACTGCACACAACCTCTCAAGAGGAAATTTTTAAATATGCATTTTTTAAAATCTCACTTCAAAGTTTTCAAATACACACAAAAGTAGAAAGCAAAGTTGAATGACCCCTCAAATAATCATCCCTCAGATCCTAGAGTTATCAGTTTTTGTCATATTTGCTTTATTTATCCCCTTTCTGGGCTTCCCAGGTGGCGCTGGTGGTAAAGAACGCCTGCCAATGCAAGAGACATAAGAGATGCAGGTTCAGTCCCTGGGTCAGGAAGATTCCCTGGAGGAGGGCATGGCAACCCACTTCAGTGTTCTTGCCTGGAGAATCCCACGGACAGAGGAACCCGGCGGGCTACAGTCCACGGGTCAAAAAGAGTTGGACACAACTGAGTGACTTAGCACGCACATACATATCCCCTTTCTACTTTTTTATTGCTGACTTTTGCTCTAGCATTTTAAGCTAAATAACCCTAAATATATCCATATGGAATTTATTTGGGGGTATTCAAGAGTCTGACTACTGAAATTACGCTTATTATTAGATTGAAAAACACAAAGTATGTCTGTATAGTGTGGAAGGAATGTGAAAATAGCACTCTCTCATAGTAAACCTGGGTTGGAACACAAAAAGCACAGGACATGTTTGCAACTTCAGGGTATGCAAATGTTTCTTACAACACAAAAGGCATAAGCCATAAAAGAAAAAAGTTGGTAAACTGGACTAAAAACATAAAACTCTTGCTTTTCAGCAGGCGCGAATTCTAGTACTGAACCACCACTGAATGCTTATAGAACTTCTGCTTTTTGAAAGACATCTTTAAGAAAATGAAAAGCCAGTCACAGAGTGGGAGAAAATATTTGTAACTTGTACCAGAGAAAGGACTAGTATTCAGAATATACATAAATTAATAAGAAAACAAACAACCCAGTGCAATACTGGGCAACAGGAGATACATGAATGGCCAACAGGCACATGAACAGATGGTCAAAAAAAAAAGCCCACACAAATAGAAAGAAAAATATTTTTATTTTTTTTATTTATTTTTGATCATGCCACTGGTCTTGTGGGATCTTAGTCCCCCAACCAGGGATTGAACCTGTGCACTCAGCAGTGAGAGCACAGAGTCCTAACCACTGGACCACCAGGGATGTCCCTCATTCTTCAATAACCACAATTACTAGTGGGATGTGTGTCCCTGTTGGGCACTGCATGACTTCTCAACTTAGGACACCACAATGGTGCTTGCTCTTTAGCTCAGCAACCCTTCAAAACTAGGTACCCCTAAAATATGATATCAAAAAAACACAGCACCATCTAATTTTTGGAACCATAACTTATCTGAGCTGGTGGTTCACAGAATTAAGTATAGCTGTGTGACTTCACTGTGGCCCCCTGATTTGGAGACTACAACACTAGGATGTATACCCAGAATTGAAACTGCGGGCATAAATATATTTTTAACTTTCTTGGTATCACACATTAATCTCCAAAGAGGCAATATAACTTGCTCTCATCAATGGTATAGGGAAGTACTCGTTGCCCCACAACCCTAGATATATTTGGTACTGCCTCATTCCATCAGGTAAAAGTGGGTGACCCAGGCAACTCCTTGGTGGTCCAGTGGTTAGGACTCTGAGCTTCCACTGCAGGGGGTACGAGTTCGATTCCTGATCAGGGAACTAAGATCCCACATGCCGCACACCATGGCCAAAATAATCCCACTGCTGGGCATATACACCGAGGAAACCAGAATTGAAAGAGACGCGTGTACCCCAATGTTCATCGCAGCACTGTTTACAATAGCCAGGACATGGAAGCAACCTAGATGTCCATCAGCAGACGAATGGATAAGGAAGCTGTGGTACATATACACAATGGAATATTACTCAGCCATTAAAAAAAATACATTTGAATCGGTTCTACTGAGATGGATGAAACTGGAGCCCATTATACAGAGTGAAGTAAGCCAGAAAGAAAAACAACAATACAGTATACTAATGCATATATATGGAATTTGAAAGATGGTAACAATAACCCTATATGCGAGACAGAATAAGAGACACAGATGCATGGAACGATTTTATGGACTCTGAGGGAGAAGGTGAGGGTGGGACGTTCTGGGAGAATAGCATTGAAACATGTATATTATCATATGTGAAACAGAACACCATTCCATGTTCGATGCATGAGACAAGGGCTCAGGGCCGGGGCAATGGGATGATCCAGAAGGATGGGATGGGGAGGGAGGTGGGTGGGGAGTCCAGGAGGGGGAACACATGTAAACCCATGGCTGATTCATGTCAATATATGGCAAAAACTAAAAAAAAAAAAAAAAAAAAAGAAATGGGATCGTGAAATTTAAAAGAAAAAGGGGGGGTGACCCAAAAGATTCATCTTACTACATATTCCAAGTTTTCCACTTTGAGCACTTGCAAAGTGTGTTAGTCGCTCAGTTGTGTCCGACTCTTTGTGACCCCATGGACGGTAGATGGCCAGGCTCCTCTGTCCATGGAGTTCTCCAGGCAAGAATACTACAGCGGGTAACCATTGCCTTCTCCAGGAGATCTTCCCAACCCAGGGACTGAACTGGGGACTTTCGCATTGCAGGCAGATTCTTTACCATCTGAGCCACCAGGGAAGCCTTTGGGCACTTTAAATATTCCTCCAGTTATAAAACTTAATTCTTGATTAAAGCAAAAAAACTTAATGCTATTCTGGGCTAACAGAAACGAATGGAAATCCCCAAGGCAAACCATTTCCCCAAATGAGGAAGTTGAAACTTGAACAGGAGCAGAAAGTAAACAGGAACACCAGAGTTGTGCTGTGCCTAAGGAGAAGTGTCAAGCCCGAAAGATGTGCCTGGGAGGGAGGGAGATAAATTTAAGATCCCCACAGTGGTCCACATGGGTGATGATGCTCTCTAAAGGCAAGTATGCCAGATTTATGTCCCCAGGAGTAAGAGATTAAGATTCAACAAACAAGCTAGGAGTTCACACACACAAAGAAACAAACTCCCATGAGTGACAAGCAACAGAAACCACCAAAAGTGAGATTCCCAAAGACTTTAGATATTGGAAGTACAAGATTCAGTTCAGTTCAGTTGCTAAGTCGTGTCTGACTCTTTGCAACCCCATGAATCACAGCACGCCAGGCCTTCCTGTCCATCACCAACTCCCGGAGTCTACCCAAACCCATGTCCATCGAGTCAGTGATACCATCCAACCATCTCATCCTCTGTCGTCCCCTTCTCCTCCTGCCCCCAATCCTACCCAGCATTAGGGTCTTTTCCAATGAGTCAACTCTTTGCATGAGGTAGCCAAAGTATTGGAGTTTCAGCTTCAACATCAGTCCTTCCAATGAACACCCAGGACTGATCTCCTTTAGGATGGATTGATTGGATCTCCTTGTAGTCCAAGGGACTCTCAAGAGTCTTCTCCAACAACACAGTTCAAAAGCAACAATTCTGCAGCGCTAAGCTTTCTTCAACGTCCAACTCTCACATCCATACATGACCACTGGAAAAACCATAGCCTTGACTAGACGGACTTTTGTTGGCAAATAATGTCTCTGCTTTTAAATATGCTATCTAGGTTGGCCATAACCTTCCTTCCAAGGAGTAAGCGTCTTTTAATTTCATGGCTGCAATCACCATCAGCAGTGATTTTGGAGCCCAAAAAAAAAAAAGCCTGACACTGTTTCCACTGTTTCCCATCTATATCCCATGAAGTGATGGGACCAGACGCCATGATCTTAGTTTTCTGAACGTTGAGCTTTAAGCCAACTTTTTCACTCTCCTCTGTCACTTTCATCAAGAGGCTCTTTAGTCCTTCTTCACTTTCTGCCATAAGGGTGGTGTCATTTGCATATCTGAGGTTATTGATATTTCTCCTGGCAATCTTGATTCAAGCTTGTGTTTCTTCCCGCCCAGCGTTTCTCATGATGTACTCTGCATGTAAGTTAAATAAGCAGGGTGACAATACAGCCTTAACATACTCCTTTTCCTATTTGGAAACAGTCTGTTGTTTCATGTCCAGTTCTGTCGCTTCCTGACCTGCATACAGATTTCTCAAGAGGCAGGTCAGGTGGCCTGGTATTCCCATCCCTTTCAGAATTTTCCACAGTTTATTGTGATCCACACAGTCAAAGGCTTTGGCATAGTCAAGAAAGCAGAAATAGATGTTTTTCTGGAACTCTCTTGCTTTTTTGATGATCCAGCGGATGTTGGCAATTTGATCTCTGGTTCCTCTGCCTTTTCTAAAACCAGCTTGAACATCTGGAAGTTCACGGTTCACATATTGCTGAAGTCTGCCTTGGAGAATTTTGAGCACTACTTTACCAGCATGTGAGATGAGTGCAATTGTGCGGTAGTTTGAGCATTCTTTGGCATTGCCTTTCTTTGAGATTGGAACGAAAACTGACCTTTTCCAGTCCTGTGGCCACTGTTGAGTTTTCCAAATTTGCTGGCATATCGAGTGTAGCACTTTCACAGCATCATCTTTCAGGATTTGAAATAGCTCAACTGGAATTCCATCACCTCCACTAGCTTTGTTCGTAGTGATGCTTTCTAAGGCCCACTTGACTTCACATTCCAGGATGTCTGGCTCTAGGTGAGTGATCACACCATCGTGATTATCTGGGTCATGAAGATCTTTTTTGTACAGTTCTTCTGTGTATTCTTGCCACAAAATATAAAATAATTGCATGAAATGCTTAAAGAAATGACTGAATCACAAGGAGGAACAAGCAAAGACACTGTTACGTGATCAGCCAGATTTGGGTGTAAAGTGATTTTACCACCTATAAGTATCCTTAAATGAGTTTCTGAAGAATATACTTCATGACGAAAGAATATGGTCTGAGATTCAGGACAGACTAGAGAACAAAGGAAGTGGTAAACACATGGGTAAATATAAACAAACATACACTGTATAAAAATATTATGAAATGTTCTAATTTATAGGGTTTTAAAAAAGGAATAGGCATTACCTAGCATAGTGCTTGTCACCCTAGTACATGCCAACCTATCTGATGAAAATGTGTTGGATTAATGTCTTCATTTCGAAGAAAATTAGGATAAAAGGAATGTAAGAATACATAAGTAATTTCATATAAATAAAGATACAAAAAAAAAAAGAATTAGCATTCTAAGGTTGTTCTGTGTATCATCAGGAAGTAAGAATAAGCTTTTTATTAACTTTAGGTTAAGTACATGCATATAACATTTCAAGGGGAACCATGAGAAGAAGAGATGTGAGATTCATACCTTCCAAGTCAGTAGAGAGATAAAATGTAATAATAACAAATCAAACTCATAATCAATCAAAAACAAGAGCAATAAAACCACCATAATACTGTATATACCAGCTACACTTCAATTTTTTAAAAGAAAAGCAACAAAGGAGAGGAAATAAAGCAAATAAATAGCACCAGGTGTAATGGTAAAAGTGTAAATGTATCAATAGTGACAATAAAGATAACTCGTCTTAACTCACAGGAAAAAGTGATATCAGATTGGATTAAAAAACAAAACGCAGCTCTATTCTCTTTAAAAGACCACCTAAGACATAAGGACCTAAACAGGCTAATAGAACAGGTCTGAAGGAGATATGCCAGGCAAATATGGACCAGAATAATATATTCTGGAGTATCTATATTAATATCAGAGAAAAACTGATACCATAAAAAAGCACTATTGGGGACAAAAGGTTCACTAAACAATGATTAAAATATGTATGTCACCACAAAGCATAACAATTTTAAAATCTTATCCCTCTACTAAAGTTGCCTCAAAACAAATAAAGAAAACAAAAGTAGAAAACAGAACTACAGAAGAAATTGACATATCCACCATGATAACATGACATGCTAACACATTATCTCAATTATTGCTAGGTCATTGCTTTCTACTAGGTGTCCTTATCGTAGAAGACACACTTTGTCAAATATCTGTATGGCTCACGCTCTCATGGCCTTCAATTCTACGCAATAATCAACTTCTCAAT
This sequence comes from Giraffa tippelskirchi, assembly GCF_054371585.1. Classification (NCBI taxonomy): domain Eukaryota; kingdom Metazoa; phylum Chordata; class Mammalia; order Artiodactyla; family Giraffidae; genus Giraffa; species Giraffa tippelskirchi. The sequence continues at coordinate 12,198,155 of NC_137283.1, read as the reverse complement.
CGGAACATCTTTACGCATCACTTTTTAAAACTACAACCTCCATTCCTGCCCCTCAATACCCCCTCTCCCTGTTCCTACATTATTTTTCTTCACAGCACTTATCACCATCTAACATATTTTATTTCTGGTATTTATTTCACTGAAGGGTAAACATCATACAGAAAAGTGTGTGAAGCATATGGGTGTGAGTTGCCATTTCCTTCTCCAGGGGATCTTCCCAACCCAGGAATTGAACCTGGGTCTCCTGTGTTGCAGGCAGGTTCTTTACCGACTGAGCTACAAGGGAAGCCCTATGGGTACATAATAACTCAATAAATTTTCATCAAGTGAACACACTCCCAGAACTGGCACTCTCATCAAGAAACATGATGATACCAGCACTTCACAAGTACCCTCTTGCTGCTGTGGTCATAACCACTGCACGCACTGGGCACCCTGACGATAAGGGGTACCCTGACTTCCACCTCCCACTATTGATTAGTTTCGCCTGTTTCTGCACTTTATAGAAGTGGAATCATAAAGCAACCCAGTATCTACTTTCTGATTGTGTTTACTTTCTGTCTCCCTCCCCAGAACATAAGCTCCCTGGAGGCAGAGATTTTTCATTCTTTTGTGCGATACCGAATCTCTTGTCTTCAACATAAATAGCCAGCACACAGTCACAAAATTCATTCATTCAACAAAATTGGAGGTCAAGTTTTATTGTCTTGACCCTTAACTGTTCCATAAAAATTCTGTGATTAGTTTGTCAAATTCCATGAAAAAACACTTTAGAATTCAATTTACAAACTAACTTGGGGGAAAAAAACAGTCATTTCCATTGTACTACAATTTTCAACCATGAGCACGGTATTTCCCACCACTGATTCAGGTCTCCCTTTAGAATGTTCTCTCATTTTCCCTAATAAAGTCTTGCTCGCCTTTTGTTAGTCATTCCTAGACATCATTAACTAAAGCAAGACAAAGTAATACGGTATCTTTTTTCTTTTCTCTTTTATGTCCTAAGTGATTATTGTTACTGTATTCAAAACTACTAATTTCTAGAATACTGATCCTTATATTTCTGTTCTTAATGCATTAGCTAGGACAACCCATGCCATGTTAAAGAGCAGGAGTGAGAATGGGCCTGCTTGCCTTACACCTAGCTTTAAAATTTTCAGCTTCATGAAAGTATAACTGACCATGGACTATCATCCGTACATATTTTAAGCAAATGGTTTAGTAAGTTTCGACATATGTATACTTAAAACCAACATAATGAATCCAATAATCCCCTTCCAATGTTCTCATGCCCCTAGTAGTCCTTCCTTACGTCTTCATTCCCATCTGCAAGTAGTATTGATTTGCTGTCTGATAGATTAGTTTGTACTTTGTAGAATTTTATATGCATGGAACCACACAGTTATCTGCTTTATTCTGTCCGGTTTCTTTCAGGAATACTTTGACCTTCATCTATGCTCTAGCATGCATCAGGAACTCATTGCTTTTATTGCTGAGTAGTATTTCATGTATGATATACCACGACTTGTTTATTCTTTCACCTGTTGGTCATTTGGATTGATTCCAGTCTAACTATTTCAAATAAAGCTGCTATGAACATTTATGCGCAAGTGTCTATCAGGACATATGCTTTCATCTCTCTTGGGTGAATAGTTACATCTAACTTTAATGAGGACATTTTCATTTTACATTTCTGTTCTTATTTTCCTTTGCTTCCATTTCTTCACTAACATTTTATCTTGAATTGTGTATATATATCTCTCTATATATCTATCTCTGTATATGTTATATGTTTTATATATATATAGATATATATATATACATACGTAAGCTATTTTAATCCTTTTTCAAGAAAGTCAGTATAAAAACAGCTAAATAAATGCCCTTGACACTTACTTCTATCTTCTCTACATTTTCCTATTTCCCTTCCATGACTGAATCAAGTCCAGTCCTTCAGCACCCAACATTCTTTTGGATTTTTATTAGTATTAATAATAAAGATACTAATGTAATCAACATAATATATTAGTAGTAAAATTAATCAATTTTAACTTATTATGCCAGTTACAATAAGCACAACACCTGTATACATAATTTAATTTATAAACATCCCAATGACATAAGTAAGTTTTATCATTCATATTTTGCATAAAGAAACTGACGTATCTAGAGGCTAGAAATATTGAAGGTCTCAAAGACAGTAGAGTTGGCTTTGGGTCAAGATCTTTCTCACATGAGAGCCAATGATCTTATTTACTACGTGATACTCTGCTAAGACGATGGTGTCTTCCTGGAAGAGATGGACAGTCAGATGCAAACCTGTCATCTCTGAAAGTGAAACAGTTTCTGAAGGGAGATGGATGGGATAATGAAAATTTCTCCCATGTACATCAATCTATAAAGCACAGGTAATTTTTTTAAGAGAGATTTCTGGGAATGCCCTGGTAGTCCAGTGGTTGAGACTCTGTGTTTACACTGCCAAGGGCCCAGGTTCAATCCAGGGTCGAGGAACTAAGATCCCACAAGCCTCACAGAGAGGCCAAAATAAAGGATTTTCAAAAATCAGTAGGAATAACCTAAACCCTCTGGGTGAATGTGTATCTTCAGGGCTCACTATCTTACCTGCTTGGGTGGGATATATGATGAAATAATCACTGAATGTAGGCAGCCTCTTCTTCTCTGATCCATCATCCAAGTCCATGGGTTCATCATCTGTTTCAACACCATTGTCTCTTCTCTCTGTTTTTTGATGAATGAAAATACAAACTACAATAATATATCATTGACATGAATAACCTTTAATAAAAGTCGCAAGAAGCTTGTATCTCCACAAGAGGAATAACTATCAAAACCAAAGTTACATAAATCAGAAATTAGTCCCACAAGCCATCTAGAATCACATGAATGATGGGACATTCCCCAGAAAATTGTCCACCTCTCGGCCAGAATTTGAGGTTCTCAGATCCACCTTATGATTTTAATGACTTAGACCTTCCTCAGACTAAATTAACTATCCTAAACCAGGTAAGCTGTCTCTCCATCCCTTTCTCCCAGCTCAAAGTCCCTAGTATGCTATATAACGTAAGATACATCAGCTAAGGGTCTGATGTATCTTTAGTTATATAATTTAATATAATTATTAAAAAATAATATTTTACAACTCACTTTTCTTTCCTCAATCATCAAGATGAGAATTTCCTAGAAAGCGAATGATACAAAGACATCTCCACTTACCTCCTCTGCAGGCCTGGATTATAAAGATTTTTGGTTTCTCTTGAAGTGCCGGACAATTTTTATTGTTAAACATTTCAAAAATGTCTTCCAGGCTGACTTTTTCACCATCTTTCATTTTGATAAAACCTTCTTCTCCATGGGACATAAGAGTAACAAGGCAACAGCCAATGTCATCTTTAATTTCATTTAGTCCATCACGAAATGATGTTATTTTTCCAAGTAAGTCCTGTTAAATAGGATAACATATTAAAAAAGAACTGGAAGTTGAAAAAAACAGAAATCCCAGAGATGGCTCCTTAACAAGGTGAATCAATGAGATGACAAATATGAAAATATCTACATCTCTAATAGGGTCAATATGACTTATCACTTTCCTTTTGGTTACTTTCAGGCTTCATATGATTTATTCTTTTACCAATGGTGGTTCTTGTTTGACAAAATTATGGCACTTCTGATTCTCTACCACAAAATATAACAAAACTATAGCTCCCCAAAGAATTAATGTATTTATTTTTATTTTTTATTTTTTTAAATTATTTTATTTATTTTAATTGGAGGCTAATTACTTTACAATATTGTAGTGGTTTTTGCCATACATTGACATGAATCAGTCATGGGTGTACATGTGTTTAACTTATTTTAATATAAAAATTATTTTATAAAATTAATACCCTCAGTAAGCTAGAAATGGCAAGGAATGGAGGAGTCGATCCAATCACATCCACTTGCCAGAATCTATCAAGAGGCATCAGCAGAATTAATTCCCCTAAAAAGACAAGTAAGACAGGAATGGCTGCTCTCACCATGTTGTAACAAAGATCCTGGCCATTTCAATACAGTACAGCAAAAATTAAATGAGGTATAAATATTGGAAACAAAGCCTCATTACTTACAGATAATATGACTTTCTAGAAATATACTCAATTAAAACCTACTAAAAGTAGAGATCTGCAAGTTGACCAGATACAAACTTAATTTACAAAGATCTAGAGTTCTCTAATTACCCAGGAATAAAACATTTAAACTGGATAATGGAAAAGGGATCCTTTGAAGGTCATAACAAAAGTAAAACATTACCTAGGGATAAACCTAACAAGAGATGAACATTATCTAAGTGAAGAAAATTATTTAAAAAATCTTCAGTAAAGAGGCAATATAAACTATGACAGCCTGAAGTTTCTGACTGAGATGACTCAATACTATTAATTTGTCAATTAACTCCACATTAATCTCTAGGCAATGTCATATGAGTTAAAACCTCAAAGGATTTCGGTGAAACTTAACTAGATAGTTCTCAAGGTCACAGAAAACAGATGCTCAGAAATAGCAAGATACTCAAGAATAGCAAAGAACATTCAGAAGTAAAAAACAAATGCAAACAAATAAAAATAAAAAAAACAATGAATGGGAGATAGATCATCTCAGCTGTCCTAATGAACTATAAAATCATGGTGAACAAAACACTGATATACCAGCATGCTGCTGCTGCTGCTGCTAAGTCGCTTCAGTCGTGTCCGACTCTGTGCGACCCCATAGACGGCAGCCCACCAGGCTCCCCCGTCCCTGGGATTCTCCAGGCAAGAATACTGGAGTGGGTTGCCATTTCCTTCTCCAATGATATACCAGCATAAATATAAACAAATATATGAATAGATATTTTAGAATCCAGAAATCAATCCAAATACACATACAGGGATTTAATTTATGACAAGAATGGAATTTCACGTATGTCGGGAGAAGAGGTACCACCAACAAATGAGAACTGGCTTGGAAATAAAGGTAGACCTCCCACCTCACTGTTCCAATGAGTAGAAGGCTAACCTTAACTATAAAGATATTATAGAAACATAATTTAAAAAAATTTTACCTGGGGGGCTTCCTTCTTGGCTCAGTGGTAAAGAATCTGCCTGCCAATGCAAGAGATCAGGGTCTGACACCTGATCCAGGAACCCACGTGCCAAGGAGCAACTATGCCCATCTGCCACAACTACTGAGCCTGTGCTCCAGAGCTCAGGAGCCCCAACTGCTGAAACCCACATGCCCTAGAGTCTGTGCTCTGCAACAAGAGAAGTCACAGCAATGAGAAGTCCAAGCCCTGCAACCAAAAGTAGCCCCGCTCACTGCAACTAGAGAAAGCCCACAAGCAATGAAGACCCAGTGCAGCCAAAAATAAATAATAAATTTTAAGCTGGGAAATCATGGGGTTTAATCAAGACACAAAAAGCAAGAAGCTGACAAAAAGAAAGACTGACATGTTTACAACGAAAACTTCCATATGACTTGAGACAACAAAAAGTCAAAAGGCAAGTAACAAGGCAGGAGAAAAATATCTGTAATCTATTTTGCCTAAAATTCAGGAAAAAGAACTACAGAATAAGAAAAGAAAATCCAGTAAGAAAAAAGGGCAAAGGATACAAACAGGTAATTCACAGAAGGGGAAAAAATGGCCAAAAGATGTTCAGCCATACTAACAGTTAGGAAAATGAAAAAGTGAAATAATTTTACCAGTACGACTGCTAAATATTTAGAAACAAATGTTGACAGGATGTAGAGAAAGAAGTCACTTCTGGACCTTTGGGAGAATAAACCAGAAAAACATTGGCAATTATCTGTCACCTGAATGGAAAAGATGGATTAAAAAAAATCACATAACACAGAAGAAATTCTGGTACAATCCATGGAAAACATGAAGGAGTCTGCTTTTAATTTTGAAACAATAAAATAAATAAATAATTTTTTATTTTCAAATTATTCCCAAAAATAAATTATTTTGAAACAATAAAATAAATTGCTATTATCCTGAGAACTTTTACATAAAGCAGCTCATTTCATCCTCACCCCAGCCCTACATAATAAATCACTATAACCTCCCTATTTTAGAGATAAGAAAGCCGTCCATCAGTTTAAGGCAGAATTTCTAGAATTATCGCACTATTGACATTTTGTGTCAGGTAATTCTTTCCCTTGGGGGCTGTTCTGTGCATTGTCATATGTTCAGTCACACCCTTGGTTCTACCTTGGCATCTACACTAATGCCAATAGCACCCTCCAATGATGAAAAACAAAAATGTCTCTGTGCATTGGCATGAGTGCACGCTGAGTCGTGTCCGACTCTTTGTGACCCCATGGACTGCAGTCTGTCAGGCTCCTCTGTCCATGGGACTCTCCAGGCAAGAATACTGGAGTGGGCTGCCATTTCCTTCTCCAGGGGATCTTTCCAACCCAGGGATCGAACCCGCGTCTCTTGTGCCTCCTGCTTTGGTAGGTGGGTTCTTTACTGCTGTGATACCTGGGAAGCCCAAAAATGTCTCCAGACAGTGTCAGAAGTAGCACCCAGTGGGGACAAAGTCACCCCCAGTTGAGGATTAGACTAACAACCGGTAAGAGAAAGGACTCCACCTCTGTTGGGGGGTACTGTTTTCCTAGCCCTCCTGCTATGCTGTTCCTTCATTCACTAGCAATGACTCCTGGGGAATATGAAGGACTCTCCTCTGTTATTAATTCAAAACATAGGCAGGGCTAGACCTGGACTCAGCTGGGGTCAGAGAGGCCATCATCAAGCTCCCACCCATCCACCACCACACTTCCCCCTCATCTTCTTCTCTGTCATTTAGTTAAATCACAATGCAGTTTTGCCCAGGGCTCTCAGTAACCCCTCTCCATACCTCTCAATGCAGGCTTCCAAAGAAAAGCAAGGATAAGAAAGGCTTCCTCAGTGATCAGTGCAAAGAAATAGAGGAAAACAACAGAATGGGAAAGACTAGAGATCTCTTCAAGAAAATTAGAGATACTAAGGGAATATTTCATGCAAAGATGGGCTCAATAAAGCACAGAAAAACGTAATGGACCTAACAGAAACAGAAGATATTAAGAGGAGGTGGCAAGAATACACAGAAGAACTTACAAAAAAGATCTTCATGACCCAGATAAGTGATCACACCATGTGATCACTCATCTAGAGCCACTCATCCTGGAATGTGAAGTCAAGTGGGCCTTCAGTTCAGTTCAGTTCAGTCACTCAGTCGTGCCTGACTCTTTGCGACCCCATGGACCACAGCACGCCAGGCTTCCCTGTCCATCACCAACTCCCGGAGTTTACCCAAACTCATGTCCATCGAGTCAGTGATGCCATCCAACCATCTCATCCTCTGTTGTTCCCTTCTCCTTCTGCCCTCAATCTTTCCAAGCATCAGGGTCTTTTTCAATAAGTCAGCTCTTCGCATCAGGTGGCCAAAGTATTGGAGTTTCAGCTTCAACATCAGTCCTTCCAATGAACACTCAGGACCGATCTCCTTTAGGATGGACTGGTTGGACCTCCTTGCAGTCCCAGGGCCTCTCAAGAGTCTTCTCCAACACCACAGTTCAAAAGCATCAATTCTTCGGTGCTCAGCTTTCTTTATAGTCCAACTCTCACATCTGTACATGACTACTGGAAAAACCATAGCCTTGACTAGATGGATGTTTGTTGGCAAAGTAATGTGGGCCTTAGGAAGCATCACTACAAACAAAGCTAGTGGAGGTCATGGAATTCCAGTTGAGCTATTTCAAATCCTAAAAGATGATGCTGTGAAAGTGCTGCACTCAATATGTCAGCAAATTTGGAAAATTCAGCAGTGGCCACAGAACTGGAAAAGGTCAGTTTTCATTCCAATCCCAAAGAAAGGCAATGCCAAAAATGTTCAAAATACTGCACAATTGCACTCATCTCAAATGCTAGCAAAGTAATGCTCAAAATTCTCCAAGCCAGGCTTCAACAGTACGTGAACTGAGAAATTCCAGATGTTCAAGCTGGATTTAGAAAAGGCAAAGGAACCAGAGATCAAATTGCCAACATCTGCCGGATCACTGAAAAAGCAAGAGTTCCCCCAAAACATCTACTTCTGCTTTATTTACTATGCCAAAGCCTTTGACTGTGTGGATCAAAACAAACTGTGGAAAAATTCTTAAAGAGATGGGAATACCAGACCACCTTACGTGCCTCCTGAGAAATCCATATGCAGGTCAGGAAGCAACAGTTTGAACCGCACGTAGAACAACAGACTGGTTCCAAATCAGGAAAGGAGTACATCAAGGCTGTATATTGTCACCCTTCTTATTTAACTTATATGCAGAGTACATCATGTGAAATGCCAGGCTGGATGAAGCACAAGCTGGAATCAAGATTGCTGGGAGAAATATCAATAACCTCAGATATGCAGATGACACCACCCTTATGGCAGAAAGCGAAGAGGAATTAAAGAGCCTTTTGAAGAAAGTGAAAAAGGAGAACGAAAAGGCTGGCTTAAAACTCAATATTCAAAAAATGGGGATCATGGCATCCGGTCCCATCACTTTATCGCAAATAGATGGGGAAACAATGGAAACAGTGACAGACTTTATTTTCTTGGACTCCAAAATCACTGTGGATGGTAACTGCAGCCATGAAATTAAAAGACACTTGCTCCTTGGAAGAAAAGCTATGACTAACCTAGACAGCATGTTAAAAAGCAGAGACATTATTTTGCAGACAAAGGTCTGTCTAGTCAAAGCTATGATTTTTCCAGTAGTCATGTATGGATGTGAGAGTTGGACTATAAAGAAAGCTGAGCACCAGAGAATTGATGCTTCTGAACTGTGGTGTTGGAGAAGACTCTTGAGAGTCCCTTGGACTGCAAGGTGATCAAACCAGTCAATCCTAAAGGAAATCAATCTTGAATATTCATTGGAAGGACTGATGCTGAAGCTGAAACTCCAATACGCTGGCCACCTGATGCGAAGAGCCAACTCATTGGAAAGCACCCTGATGCCGGGAAAGATTGAAGGCAGGAGAAGAAAGGGATGACAGAGGATGAGATGGTTGGATGGTATCACCGAATCAATGGACATGAGTTTGAGCAGGCTCCAGGAGTTGGTGATGGACAGGGAAGCCTGGCATGCTGCAGTGCATGGGGTCACAAAGAGTCGGACACGACTGAGCGACTGACCTAAACTGAACATGACAAAAGCTCCTGTATCCATCAGGGAAGCTCGGTTAGAATTTCATCAGGACATTCAGGTCCATCATTCAGCAGGCCCTGGTTCTAACCAGGTAATAAAACTCAATTTTTTTAAAGAAGAAAGGAAAATTATAATATCCAAGCTACACTTTTTTCCTTTTTTTTTGGCCATGTCACGGGACATGTGGGATCTTAGTTCCCTGACCAGGGATCGAACCCAAGCCCCCTTGCAGTGGAAGCACAGAGTCTTAACCACTGGACCACCAGGAAAGTCCCAAGCTACAAATTTTCACTTTTGTTTTTAACTTGGTACCATTCTGTCAGGATCGATGCACAACGTCTGTTCGAACTTGCACTCGTTAAGCCAATCCTTCATCTGTAGGACATCCTGGTGAGCTCCTGGCCTGTTCTTCTTCACACACATGAGGAAGGCCTTCCGCCTGCCACTTAGGTCATAACTATGGTCCTGTTTTCAAGGAAAGCCAAGAAACAATGTTAAAACCAAACTGAATCCAAATGTGCCTTATATGTGAAACGAGTTTAACACTGATTTCCTCTCTCGTCATGACTTCCTATATAATTCTTTCAAATACCTTTGTCAAACTTGGACCAACAGGCCAATTTTCATCTCTAAATTCCTATACATAGCCATAACTACCCGTTTAAGGAAAACGGTAAGTGTTATATAACATAACTACATGGTGTAAGGAAAATGCAGTTATAGAAATCCAGAAGGTGGGACATTCTACAGGACAAATAACCTGGCTTCGTCAACAAACAAGAGACGAGGTTAAAGGGAAAGGTATCATAAATTAAGAGTGTTAAAAGACATATCTTCAAATCTATTTGTGTTTGAATCAGAGCCTAACTCAAACAATCGAACTGTACAAGGCATTGGAACCAGCCAAAGACATCTGCAGGGTAACTGTATCTCTACTGAGACTAAGGAATTTGTCTCTAGGCTTGCTAAATACATACTCAAGTATTGTATGTATGAAAGTGATAAGATATCGGGGCGGGGGGGCGGCGGGGGGAGAGGGTTGCTTTAAAATAACAGGGCTGAGGGAGCAGATGAAACAAGATTGGCTACATTGCTAATTGTTGAAGTAGGGCTCTAGGTAGGCGGGTCTGGAGTTTGGGGATTCATTTTTCTCTTCTACTTTAGCTTATGTTTTAAATGTTCATAATAAAACAAACAGAAAAGAGGCAGAAGCCAGCAATTTATGTAGTTGCGCAAGGCCATACAGCCTGCGGTGCCCTGATTTGTAAAATGGAGATACTAACCATGCTTACCTAATTTGGTTAATGCATGCAAAGTGGTTTTAACTGGCTAATATTTTGCTTTTTCTATTTATAACAGAAAGCAGAAAGATCTGACCACTTGAGACAACCACACAGATGTTCAGTTTCAACCCAACAGAAGCAGCACAAAAAACATTGAAATAGTGTCTAAATACTACCTGAACTGACTAAAGTGTGTACCTGCACTATCCCTCAGTGGTATCCAACTCTGCGACCCCACGGACTGTAGCCTGTCCGACTCCGCTGTCCATGGGGATCTCCAGGCAAGAATACTGGAGTGGGTTGCCATTTCCTGCTCCAAGGGATTTGCCTCACTCAAGGATCTAACCCACGTCTCTTGCATCTTCTGCATTGCAGAAGGATTCTTTACCACTGAGCCACCAGGGAAGCCAACTAGTGTGTAGCATTAGAATAAAAGTCTAGATACTTACCAATTCACCGTCCACACAGTCATAGCTTCTCTTAGGAATCTTTCGTGGAATCACTGAATGAATTTTCATGAAAAGACAAAACAGAAAAGAGCATTTTTTTAAAAAAAACTTTTCTCTCTTTAATTATGATCTGAAGTCATTCCTACTAAGAGAAAGCAACTCCCAAGAAAACCAGTTGCCTCTTTCATTTTGGGGCCCAGCAGGCTTCCATCTCGTATCAGAACAGGTTTCAGGTTTCCGGGATCATGAAAAGCCTCTCCCAAACTCATGAGAATGGAAACTTAACAGAACTCCTTTAGGCCTCAGTCAGGTTCAGGGGCAGGGAGAGGCAGGCGGGACATGAGAAGGATAAGGACCAATGAATATTACTGAACATGAACCTCCAGAAAAGGAGACCAAGACTTCGATAAAGAGACAAATGAAGTTAAAGACCCTATTTGATGTTTTAATTAAACAAACTTAGCATTCAAGTAGTTTGGGGGCATCTACAGTGTGTAGTCATGATACTATGTAGTTTGGTTGGTTCTGAAAAACCAGAAAACCCCCCAAAAAACCCATTTTACCAACTGCAAGAGATTCACAGTCTGAAGCATGGTAACAACTAAGCATGGAAAGACAGTATAAGTGCTGTGCAGATGCAGTCAAGGGAGAATCAAAGGCTTCCCGGGGCCAGTATTCTACCTACAGGCCAAGTTTTGTGGTGGTTTACGGTGGTCACCCGTTACAAATTCAAATGTCAGCAAAGCAACATACTTTGAAACAATCAGATCATAAGCCTGGGAGAACGGACACCAGCCACAGTATATGCTGGTGTCTACCTCAACGCCCAGTATCAGTTCTGCTTTCTCTTCTCTTTCTCACTCTCTCTTTCTGTCTCTCTACAGAGGTATACACCCACTCATATATTATACACACATACATTTATTAAATTTACCAGGAGAAACCCTAACTTCCCCCAGCCTGTTAACATTTCTTGCTCCTAAACCACATCTTCCCAGATTTATGGCAAATGTTCTAACGGTGTATTCCAACACTGAGTTTCTCATTGCATCATCTAAAAACCTTCTCCATCATAACCACTCGGAGGTAACCGTTAAAAATGCACCTCAGTCTTGCTGAGCCAATCTGGATTTCTCAGCCCGTCCCAGAATGGTAAACCCTGATGGCTGCTTTGGACTGGTCACTTGGATTCCGTGCCTGGCAACGATCTCTCTTCTTCCTGCTGACTCCCGGGCTCCCACCCTCCGCCGCGGGTTCTCTCATCCTTCTTGCTCCGCCTTCCCCAACGCCCCTCACGGATACTCGGTCCCCCGCCGCTCACCTGGGCTGCAGGGCCAAACCCGGCCCTCACCTAGGGCCCTGCCCCCGCCAGTCTCCCCCTCCTTAGGTCAGTACCCATCCCACCCCCGCCTCTGCCCCAATCCGGGAATCCCCGGACGGCAGGGGCCAAACCCCGCGGTCCCTAGCACCCCCTCCTCCGGGAATCCCCGCGCACTCACCCGGGCAGTCGGTGGGGGCGCTCTGCCAGAGCGGCAGCAGGTCTGCGCGGGGTAGCAGCTCCAGCACCTCGACAAGGACGCGTTTGGCGGTGGCCGGCGGGTAGTAGAGCTTGGCAAGAAGCCCGGCCAGCCCCGACGGGCTGCGGCCCTCCAGCTCCAGCTTCACCTGGCTCACGCTTGGATCCACTTTCTTAAGGTTGTCGCGGAAGCTGCGCAGCTCCTGCGAGGATAGCAAGTCCAGGGTCTCCTGCAAGCGGCTCTGCAGCTCCTCTGTGGCCGGCGAGATCTTCGGGGGCGCCGGGTGACCGTCCGACCCCGAGCGCCGGCCCCTTCCCAGGCTCCCCTCCATTGTCCCCCAGCGATGCTGAAGCGCCCGGGCAGGAGAGGCCAATCTGAGCCCTGCGCGCCACACACGCCTCCCGCTTCTCCTCTTTGTTTTGAAAAGTGGAGGCGTTTCCGCTGGCCCAGCGAAGCCCTGCGAGCCGGACCAGGGCGGCCTGGAAGCTCCCGCCTTCCCTTCTCTGGCTCGGGCCCCGCCCCCGACCCGGAGCCACGCCCCGCACCCGAGGGGCCCCGCTCCGCCCACAAGAGCTCTTCTGTTTAACCCTTGAAGCCTGGGTTGGCAAGGCTGAATGGTGCCCGCCCTGCAAGGCTCCTACATGGTTCTCTGCCTTGGCAGCACGTTAGAATCGCCAGGGGGGCTTTTGACACTACTCATGCCCAGGCCACAACCTAACATGATTACACTAGACCCTCTGGGTAGCCGACCCTGGCACTGGTGGTTTTTAAAGCTTCCCAAGTGATTCCAACCTGCAGCCAAGTTTGAGAACCACCGATCTTAGAGCGTCTATCAGCTACCTAAGCCAGTCCCCGAGGAGCAGAGACTTCCAAGAACTTGGAAGCTGAAAGAACACCTACAGATTATGGGATCGAGCCAGCTTTTTTAAAGGGCCTGGTGACAAAAACTAATAATTTGAAGGCTATAAGATGTCGGAAATGCACTGTTCAGCCTGAGGGGTGTGACAGGAGCACTGCCTTGGGGAGCACTTCTCAGCTTTGCACCACCCTCCCCCCCCTCCTCCGTTCCCTGACTTGATTGGGCTCTCAGGAAGTGATGACTCACTTAAACCATGGTGTGCTTCAAAATTACTTACCCTTTCAAACAGTTGGTGAAAGGATCTCAGGACTTATTTGAGTTGTGACTCAATTAAACCAAATGTAAACAACCATTTTGGAGGCCATCAGAGAAACTGCGAATATGGGCTGGGTACTGAATGATAAGCAAAAAAGCTGTTAACTGTTTTTCTGATGGGGTAATAACATGGTACTTACTGAAGAAAAATGTCCATGATTCTGAGACATGCATATCAAAATGTGGAAGTGTGAAATGGTATGATGTCTGGGATCTGCTTTTAAAAGCTTCATTGCAGAATAAAGGAAGTAGTGGGGAGAGGGGAGAGACAAGCAGTAGTGAGTCAATTCTGATGAATTGTTTCCATTTGAGTGATGTTGAGTGAGGGGCAGTGTACTATTTACTCTACTTTTTTGATTAATTGAGCTATTTCATAATATACTCTTGAAAACAGCATAATGCAGCTGGAAAGCTTGGCTTCAGTCCTTTTTGCCTCGTGCCTTACTAGGCCTTATCTCTAGCTGCCAGATGACTGTTTACTCCCACAAAGCCCCACCTCAAAATAATTTGCTTTAACTCTGGGGCAATTAAGAACAAATCAATATTGCTTAAATAAAAAAGGGGGGGCACTGGGCAGTGTTTCCAAAGTCAGCTGCAGCTCACTACCCACTTCCTGCCTGAATGTCAATACTTGTGGGAGACAGCGGGAGAGGAAAACCATTCTTGGAGCCTGCGATATGCAGACCCCAGGGGCCTTCACTCCTGGAGTCAGATTTTGTAAAGGCAAATTTCAGTTTTACCCCACTTTTAGAGAAAATGAGATGATTTCTCCAAATTTTAAGATGATATGCCCCCAAAAGAAAAAATGAGGAGCAGGGAAGGGGACTCTGGTAGCTGAAATTCATCACCTGTGTGTGAGATGGGCAAATCTGTACTGGATGAAGCCTGTACCTCTGGGCCTCATCTCTACTCCTCCTCTCCCAAGTCCCTGGCAGGGCCCTCACTGGCCCTAGGCTCCCAGAGCCCAAGATGAGGGTCGGTCAAGGGAGACGGAAGAGGCCAAGAAACCTGAACATCTTGCCTCAGAGGCTAAGTCCTTCGGCAGCAGGTGCTCCATCCATCAGCTGTGTTAAGCTGCCTGCCCTGCACTCCTGCCCCAAGTGCTCCCCACTCCCCCAGTACACAGCCTCCTACACACAGAGCACCAAGCGGTGGTGACTAGGATCCTACCTGTCCTCTCCCACACTCCTCCACACAGTGTAGCTGTGCACAGGGCGTTCTAACCTTAAAATGTAAAGTATAAACTTAAAGTTGGACACCCGGACAGAGCGATACATGGGGGAGAAAGCATTGTGAAGACAGACAGAGACTGGAGTGATGCAAGCTAAGAATTGCCAGCAACCACCAGAAGCCATAAGGGTTAATTAATACCACCAGTAACACCACTCCGAGGCACGTACATGAGGGAAATGAAAATAGATCTCCACACAAATGATTCAAACAGGGATGTTCATAGTAGCGTTATTCTTAGTGCCAAAAAGTGTTCACAATTCACATATTCATCAACTGATGAATGGATAAATAAAATAGGCACACAACAGATTATTTGGCCATAAAAAAGAATAAAGTATTGAAGATGCCACATCATAGATGAACTTCGAAAATGTTATGCTAAGTGAAAGAAGCCAGACATAAGAGACTACATACGAAAGACTACATGGGAAACTACATTGTATTAGTCCCCTTATAGGAAGTGCATAGAAGAGGCAAATTTGTAGACAGAAAGCAGATCAGTGGCTGCCTGGGCTTGGAATGAAGGTTCATTGTAAATAAGAGCTCTTACTGGAGGTGTGAATGTGTTCTAAAGCTGATTTATGCTGATGGCTGCAGCAGACAGTAAAGTTACTTAAAAAATCATAGAATTGTGTATTTGGAATGGACGGATCATATAACATATAAAATAATGCTACTTTAAACAATTTTAAGCTTGAGGACCTATATAGATCAAGTGTTAGCCACCTTATTTTGTTACGGTAGGATGGACTCATGGCACGTGAGGTTTTCCAGTGATAAACTGCTTCACTTTATTTATCCCGACTTTAGCTGCAGAAAAATGCCAGATCAACTTGGGAGTTGAAACAGTGCGGGGGCCGAAACCAAAAAAATATTATTTGGACACTTAGAGGCTAGGAAGCTACTTCCCTTCCCTGCTTCCCTGGAGCCTCTTAGAAATTAACAAGGAATCAGTTAAGCCATGACATCTTTTCTTCTTCATCCTAACATCACCTCAGAGGGAGACTTCAGCCTGGTGAGTATGACGCCTCGCTCGGCAGATCCAGTCTCGCTGCTGTAACTCCTCAGACACGATGGACAGCTCACAGCATCTCTGGGGTTGCGATTTCTTGCCCAAGAGCAGATAAAAGGAGGTGGTGTGGTGTAGTGGGTGGCTGAGCGGGACCACCGACAGCACTCTCTCTGGAAATGCCTTTTCACATAGCCTTGTTGGGGTGCAGACCCTTTTCCTGACTCCCCACCGTGCTCTATCAGGGACTCCTCTTCTGGGAGGTTCAGAAGGCTTACGTCGGGCCCACCTATTCTCTTCTTGAACTGAGTAACTGAAGTCGATGTGTCTGCCAGGCTCACCTGCTAGGACTTCATCCGACTCCAGCGTGGTGAGATGAAGCGGCCCTTGGCAGAAACGAAGAAGGACAACAGGTCCCATCTTTGCCCGGGCCCCACTGGGTCAGGACTTCAGGCCCATCTTGGCCATCATCTCTTCGTAGACTGTCCACGCCATGGCTGCCATCAGAGTTCTGCGGAGGGCCCGGGGGACGCTGCCTTGGAAGAAGCCGCGCAGCCCATAGTCCTAGGAGGGAAAATGGAAGCCCAAACGCTGGAATTAAAGCAGCAACACAATTACACACTGCC
The DNA here is from genome assembly GCF_054371585.1 of Giraffa tippelskirchi. Classification (NCBI taxonomy): domain Eukaryota; kingdom Metazoa; phylum Chordata; class Mammalia; order Artiodactyla; family Giraffidae; genus Giraffa; species Giraffa tippelskirchi. The sequence continues at coordinate 12,181,654 of NC_137283.1, read as the reverse complement.
TTGAGAGTGAGGGTGTCCCTCTGCGTTACTCCATTTGTAAGTCTTACTTTATAGACTTTTACAAATATTGTTAAAACTATGAATACTGGGTCCAAAGGGATGAACTGAAAAAAAAAAAAAATTTTGTTTGGCTTTATTGCTAAGCTTTATCTGTTTTAGGCGTGCTCTATCCAGGGGACTTTATTTCTCAGATGAAAATCTTCTAGAAGCTTATTCTACATAGTGTGCAACTTGTACACTACACAGAAGCCAGAAGCCCCAAGCAGCAGCTGAAACGCAGACCAAAGTCTCTCTGCCTAGCCCTGGGCCCCAACTCCAGGCTGAAGGAAAAGGTACCTTCTTGGCAATCCATCTTCCTGGAGGGAGAACCCTTTTTATTTTTTTTTTAAAACTCACTAGATGTTTTTGGTGGCCCTAAATTAGAATTAAAGACAAAACACCTCATCATCTGGACTCAGATTCACAAACATCTGATCAGATTCATGAACATCTGCTTCTATCTAGGGTAAGACAGATAAGTGCTGGCAGACGCTAACATGTTTCCTCTGCTACGAGGAAAAACTGAGAAGTACAGAAACATCTAAAGATCTAGGTGACAGATTTACCTTGAAAGAGAATATCTGATAATAGAACATGTTCCCAAAGGGCCAACTCAGTGGCTTTTAAATAGCATCTTAGCGTACTTGACATCTACTTTACTTTTTATCTTCAATACATCTGTACATTTGTATTAGCACAAACTCCTAGAAACAAAACAATGTGCCTGTGGTTTTTTCTGACTACACTTCCTCCTAGGTCCTTGATTCGGAGAAGGAGATGGCAACCCACTCCAGTATTCTTGCCTGGAGAATCCCAGGGACAGAGGAGCCTGGTGGGCTGCCGTCTATGGAGTCGCACAGAGTCGGACATGAATGAAGCGACTTAGCAGCAGCAGCAGGTCCTTGATTAGGTTAATGAGTCCTCCCAGAACTCCTGCCTCAGGAGGTCTGGGCTAGAGCCCAACAATATGCACATTTAACAAATATCACAGGTTGTCCTAATATTGGGCCCCCTCCCTAAACAAACAAAACCCAAAAAACAAAAAGACCCCCACAACCATAGTTTTTTAGCAGTGATTCTCAACCTTGGCAGCACATTGGAATCACTAGGGAACTTAAAATACTGATGCCAGGGTTTCATGTCTTCCAGAGACTCTAATATGATGAGCTCAGGTTATGCTCTGGGAATGGGGATTTTTAAAAGCGCCCCAGGTGATTCTACCATGTAAAGGACAGAGCTATTGCCTTAGAGAGAGAGAGAGCTTTAACCACAACGTGAACCAATATGTATTCTAAAGCCTTACTTTTTTTTTTTTGGTCATGCCACAAGGCATGGGAGATCTTAGTTCACCGACCAGGGATCAAACCCATGTCCCCTGCAGTAAAAGCGTGGAGTCCTAACCACTGGACCACTGAGGAATTCCCTAAAGCCTTACTTTGAAAATGAGTGTAACTGCCTGGCCAATCCACCGAAATTTCATTGGGGAGAGCTGCATGTGAGTTTTGATCACGTCTGCAGGTTGAGTTACCAGCGAGGCCAGAATCCCAGCAAATATCCCACAGCTGAAATTCACAATGGGAACAAGGACTGCATCCAACTGGTCTGAAAGAGGACAAAGGCAACCTTCGGTTATAAATAAATCTCATATCTATCAGATAAATATCAGTGCCAACTTGCCACTAATTCTTCCTGAAAGCCAGAAGGGTCTGGATATTCAAACAAAGCTAGGAATTCAAAATCTAAACTGATCAATGTAAACAGAAAAATGGAACTAAAGGTTCACCTTTTTACAACCATCAGCACAATAACTGATTCAGGCAAGAGTCATTGACTGATGCTAAAATATATGGATGAAATAACAGGACGTTTTACATAGATTCAAAGTATCGCCCCACAGAGATACTTAGAAATTACAAAAGAACAAACAACTGAGTTTTCGCTGGAGACATTCTTTTTTATCCAAGTGATAAAGAGTTAATATCACCCACAGCAGGTCAAAAGGTGACATGAGCTTCCTGACATCACACAATGAAGACACAACCTATTACGTGCTTCTTTTGCTGAAAAGGTAGAGTATAAATGAATCTAGTTGCAAGGAATCATCAGATAAACCCAGGCTGAGGTTATATAATTGGCTTATACACTTGAAAATAAAAAATAAAAATGACCACAAGATACATTATTGGGAAAATTGGAGAAATTAAGACTATAGATTGGACTATAGATACAATAACTGTATCTGTGTAAAATTTCCTAAATATGAGATGGTTATTAAGAATGCTTTTATTCTCAGGAAATACACACTGATGTATTTAAGGGTAAAGAGTTGCATCATGCCTGCAACTTAAATGGTTTGGAGAAAATAATTATACATATAGAAAGAGAATAATACAGGGCTATGGAGTTGTATGTACTATTCTTGTGGCTTTTTTGTTAAGTGTAGAATGATTTCTAAATACCAAATTAAAAAAAAAAATTTTTAGGATGAATGAAGAAGTTAAAAACATATACCCAAGCTCCCTTATTGCCTTAACTTTCTACTGCAAAGTAAGGCTGTGACTTGCAATGTCACAACGCCTGGTACTTGGGGTGAAGCAGCAAATCTCCTAAAGCACCCCAACTGACAACATGGTCATAAGGGTAGCATTCTGGCTTTCCCAATTAAATGACCTTGGTTGCAATTCCTTGCTCAGATTATCCACAGACACCTGCCGGAACGTTGGTTCACTCTACAGGATGTGTTTCTATCAGTGTGTGACTCTGCCTGGGCGGACATTTACTGATTGTTGATTTTGCCCAAGTCTTGCAATGTGAGCTAACTGGTAGGGTGGGCCTGCTAGAATGCAGGAGGTTTGGCAGCCTTCTCTCCATTCAAACAGAGGGCTCTCATCGTTAACTGAGAGCATAGCAGGTTAAGTGAAAATAAAAATTTTTCTTCCAGCTCTGAATCCACTAGGTTTCCCAAATTTGTCTGTTAAGAATCATAAGTGCTTCTTGAAAAATACAGTTTCCCAGTTCTTACCCCAAAGCTTCTGATTTAAGACTCCTTGGGTAGGACCCAGAAATCTGAAGATCAGGCAAATGTGGGAAGTATTGTTGCAAGGCCTACACAAAACATGGTTTATTCCACCCCCCACCCCTGACTCAGGAATTACATACTATCAGTACTCTTCCTTAAGAAGCTATAAACTCAGAAGGGCAGGGACTGTAACTGTATCCCAGCATGGGGCCCCACGCATGACACAATGCAGATATGGCTCAGTTTTTAAAACTAGGCTAAGAATCCAGAGCCGCTAAGAACAACAAATAGACTCCTATCTCAGAGAAAGTGGTGAGGATGTGAGCCCTTGAGGGATCTCTCTTCCCACCACACCTTCCCTTACCTGTACCGTGAAGCACAACATTTTTGGTCTGGCTGTAAAACATCAAGTAGATTCCGGAAAAGGGGGCATCACGAAGGAGTGTTGCTGTCAGGCCACTGAAGAGGCCCCGGCACCCCTCGCTGTGATAGATGCTCCTCAAGGCGCCATAGATGCTCTCGTAGCCATACCGCCCACTCTGCGAAGGAAGCACAGAAACCGTGGCTGCCTCGGTGGCCCTGGGGCCGCGCGTTGAACCCAGCTATCCTCAGGCTGCACGAGCGGGGCCCTGGGGGCTCTGGTTCCCATGTGCTTGGCCTGACTACACAGATGGGTTCTCTGACCACACTGACCTCTGCGGTGGGTTATAAATCAGGAGGTGGCATCAGTGGCCACTGGACTCAAGAGTCCAGTGCCTCCGTTTGCCCTCTCCCAGGCCCTAAGGCTGTCCAACTCACCTCGTACCGTGTCTTGATCACAGTGATGGGTGATATGCAGACCCCTGCAATGGAGCGGGAGCCCACCCCCAGTATGACCGACTCCAGGGCGGTGGGGGGATGGCCCCGCAGGAAGTACTGCTTCAGAGAGTAGAGGGTGCCAAAGTAGATGCCAATGCCGGGGACACACCTCACGATGGACTGCAGGAAAAGTCAGAGGGAGGAAAGGGATCAAAGACCACCATGGGTGGATTTCCCCAAAGAAGACCCAGGATTTGCATGCGAGGAGTTGATTTAAGGTATGGAGGGAACACCAATGGGAGAGTGGGGACACAAGATGGGAGAGAAGGTGGCCAATAAGGGGCATGTCGTCTCATCAGTTTTCACCAGGGGCAATGGAACCCCTCCGGGGAACTCTGGGAATCAGTGTGGATGTGCCTCGGCTACCCCGCCACTGAGGGGGGCGGTGCTTCTAAACATCAGGTCTCATCTTTCACTGCTTAAGAGCTGCTCTGAGGTTGGGGTGAGCATGAATTCCCTGGCTTTTCCAACAAAATGACTTCTGAAGGCTAGAAAAAGTCTTCCAGGTAGGGAAATGCAGGTGTGGAAGTGTGGGAGGAAGGGGTGGGGAGTGGGGGGAAGGACCTGCTGACAGGTGGGGCACCGGCTGCCTCTGCTCTAGGATTTGATGCTGCCAAGAAGCCATGCCCAGGGCACACAGGGGTGATGTCTCCGAGGGCCCTCAAGCGGAAGCCAGGGGGAGTGACGGGCAGGGAGACAACAGAGGCCCGCTCACATTCTCCAGCCCTCATGTACTCTTAAAAGAGAGGATGTGTGAGTTGGATGAGAAATGGCTGGTGAGTAAAGGAAGGGGTGCAAGACCCAAAAGGCAGCTTACGGGAGACATCCCTTTCCAGAGGCCCAACGGACTCTCCGTGCGAACCACATTCAGGAGCAGAGCTAACATGCCAACACGTCTGGACCTGAAGGCAGACAAGACAGAGGCAAGGAAGGAAAAATCACTGAGACCACATCCTTGTGAAAGGACTCCCGCTCAAAGACTTCTCTGTATGGCCTCTTTTCTACAACACTTCAGGATCTCTGCTAGGCATCTGGGAGTTACTCTGAGTTCCTATGCATTCACAGTGTGGCAGGTCCATGATTCTGTTCATTCAGGCTGCAAGCAATGGGATAACTACTCATTTTCCATACATTTCACACACTTCCCACAGTGCTGAGCCCAATAAGGGGGCTCACAAGAGACACTCAATACATCCCTTATTTCCAGAAAACCACCCCCTGCTTGCGCCAGGCAGCACAGTCATGACATTACAGACCGGCACAGTAAAATGCAAATGTCACCCAGGCAGATGCCAGGAAGCAGCTGAGAGAAGGACCGATTTAATTAAGAGAAATGTCAAACACAAAAGAGTATACACAAGACACAGGAAAGCTGGGCCTGGTCTGTGTTTCTCTTTGATCATCCCACAGAATGGAAGTTGACTGAACACCTTAAAGATGCTCCCGTGTCTGAGAGGAGTCGCTGAAACCAGTTCCTCAGTGAAACAGGGGTGGGGGGTTACCCATGGGCCTTACCCATGGGCTGAGGGCTGGAGGGTCTGCAGACGGGTTTTGAGGAGATCCAGGGGTTGGAAAAGGATGGTAGAGCAGGTCCCACTGATGGAGCCACACAAGAAAGCTTTGATCACTGGCTGCAACTGCAGGGTAAGAGAACATGGTGTCATCAGCTTTGTCCCACCATTCACCACACCTGGACCAGTCAGTTCTTCCTAAGGATTTCTTGGAAACTCACCTGGCGGTGCCCTGTATTATTAATAGCTTCTGACTTCAGAGAAGGGCAAAACGTTAGCCAGGGCTGAACTGTGTTAGAATGTTGTTGAGAACATTGGACACCCCAAGAAGTAGCTCTCTCGTCTTACCGGTAACAACTTTAGTAATCACTGATAATTAAAAACTTATGGATGGGGCTTCCCTGGTGGCTCAGTGGTAAAGAATCTGCCTGCCAATGCAGGAGAGATGCATTCAATCCCTGATCCGGGAAGATCCCACATCCCTAGGAGCAACTAAGCCCATGTGCCACACCCATTGAGCCTGTGCTCTAGAGCCCAGGAACCAACTACTCAGCCCATGCGCCGCAACTACCAAAGCCCAAACGCCCTCGAGTCCGGGCTGTGCAACAAAAGAACCCATGGCAATGAGAAGCCTTCGCACCACTAGAGATACCTCCCGCTTGTTGCAACTAGAGAAAAGGCCCAAGTGCAGCAACAAAGACCAGCACAACCAAAAATTAATAAATAAAGTATAAAAAAAATTATGGATAACTTCTCTTCTACTGAGCAACATGGCTATTTCCATCTGTGAATTATGCCAATGACCACACCTCCTTAATTTGTCCTGAACATAAGTTATTGGCCAACTTCTTCTTGTGACAAAAGCAAAATCAATTGAGCAGTGTGTTTTAACCCTGAACGGCTGGTTTCAGGTTCCCTGGGTTGTAGGACCGGTAGATTATTTACAGGAGTAAGACAAAGGAAGTGAAACCTTAAGTGAGCTGATGCTCACTTGTGAAATGTACGTGCCACTTCCTGTAAAAGTCATGCATTTCCTTAATGTAAAACTTTCCCTCTGTCGTACACCCATTCATCTCACTGGGACCGAAGCAGACCGCAGGGGCACCACAGGCCGGCAGCCATTCCTGTGTTTGCTGGCACCTAAATACGGGGAGAGTCACCGTTCACTTCAGTCGCTCAGTCGTGTCCAACTCTTTGCGACCCTATGGATTGCAGCATATCAGGCTTCCCGTCCATCACCAACTCTCAAAGCATGCTCAAATTCATGTCCGTTGAGTCGGTGATGCTATCCAAGCATCTCATCCTCTGTCGTCCCCTTCTCCTCCTGCCTTCAATCTTTCCCAGCATCAGGGTCTTTTCCAATGAGTCAGTTCTTCGCATCAGGTGGTCAAAGTATTGGAGCTTCAGCATCAGTCCTTCCAATGAATATTCAGGACTGATTTCCTTTAGGATGGACTGGTTGGACTGCCTTACAGTCTAAGGGACTCTCAAGCGTCTTCTCCAACACCACAGTTCAAAAGCATCAATTCTTCCCTCACCTTTCCTTATAGTCCAACTCTCACATCCATACATGACTACTGGAAAAACTATAGCTTTGACTAGACAGACCTTTGTTGGCAAAGTAATGTCTCTGCTTTTTAATATGCTGTCTATGTTGGTCATAGCTTTTCTTCCAAGGAGCAAGCGTCACTGTTTCCATTTTTCCTCCATTGCCATGAAGTGATGGGACCGGACGCCATGATCTTCACTTTTTTGAATGCTGAGTTTTAAGCCAGCTTTTTCAGTCTCCTCTTTCACTTTAATCAAGAGGCTCTTTAGTTTTTCTTCACTTTCTGCCATAAGGGTGGTGTCATCTGCATATCTGAGGTTATTGCTATTTCTCCTGGCAGTCTTGATTCCAGCTTGTACTTCATCTAGCCCGGTGTTTCTCATGATGTACTCTGCATATAAGTTAAATAAGCAGGGTGACAATCTACAGCCTTGACGTACTCCTTTCCCAATCTGGAACCAGTCTGTTGTTCCATGTCCGGTTGTAACTGTTGCCTATTGACCTGCATACAGACTTCTCAGAAGGAAGGTTAGGTGGTCTAACCTAAAAATTCTCTTTAAGAATTTGCCACAGCTTGTTGTGATCCACATAGTCAAAAGCTTTGGCGTAGTGAATAAAGCAGAAGTAGAAGTTTTTCTGGAACTCCCTTGCTTTTTCGATGAGCCAACGGATGTTGGCAATTTGATCTCGGGTTCCTCTGCCTTTTCTAAATCCAGCTTGAACATCTGGAAGCTCACGGTTCTGGGGAGTCATGCACACTGGCTAATCTACAGGCAGCATTCAAAAGGGCAGGACTGCCTGGCAGACTAACTGCACTCTCCGCAAGCGCACTCCAGGGGCCTCACAGCATGCCCTGGAATCCAGACATACTCAAATGATTGTGCAAACACACTTTTAAAAATCCAAGCAGGAGAGAAAAGTCTTCTTTTCCATAGGAGACACTGGGCAAACTCCATCCAAAGATCTTCTCTCTCATTAAATGGCATTTGCACTATTATTTTGTAATACATGGCATACTGTCATCCTAAAATGCAATTAAGATGAAGTTGCTTGTTACATATGTTACATAACTACCTACCTAGAACCAAAACGTTTGTAATCTGTGGTATTTGCTTCACAGAGAAAAAAGGTAATTCCATGTTCCATCAAACCAGCAATTATCAAATTATAACTGGAATTCCTTAAAAGGTCTAAGTAAGTTCAGATAATAAATATTGGAGCTTACAGCCACATTCAAATAGCTTTCTAAGCGAAGGTCAGGCTGTAAGTACAGCCAAGTCAAATGGGCGCTTCATCAGGTGTGTGCCCGCACACGGCGTCCTGCTCCTCCTGCTAACTTGCACTCCCACGAGTGTTGTTTCTCAGGCTCATCCGAGACTTTGAGCTCTCAGTGAGGGCCTCCTGCCTGCACACTCAGGCTCTTACTTCCACTGACTGCTTTGCCTGGAACAAGCTTGAAAGTCCCCATCTTTCCAGCTTGAGGCCACAGCATCTCCACTCTCCCTTCACTAGTCACCCCTCACATCCCCACAGTTTGCCATCCGGCTAAAGCCCCTCCACTGAAGCTGCCTCACCGAGGACCTGAGCGTCCCAGGACCCCTTTCCCGTGCCCTTCTCTTACGTGGCCTCTCCGGTGCATCGGGAACACCTGCTGATGGCTGCCCCTTCTGAGCCTTCTTTCCCCAGCTCACAGATGTTGCTGTTCCTTTTATCTCCCCGTAGCTGCCGCCTCTCAGGGCACCCTTACCCCCACACCACACCTCGCTCCACACACACATGCCGGCAACGCCCACATCTCCAGCCCAGTTCAGCCCGCACTCCCCGTATCTCCCCTCAGATGGCCTGCAGACATCTCAAACTCAACATTCCTGAATGGAAACTCAGCCCACAGTTCTTCACATGCTTGCCTCTCCTTCAGTCCACACTTAGATGTTCCAGCAGGACATTCAGGAGACAAGGAAGACTCCTTGGTCCACCTACCATTTCACGACCAACTCCTGCTGCCGACCCCTCTTTCCTCCCACAGCCTGCTCCCCGCTGACCCAAGTAACCTCCCTGTGAGGCTCCAGCCTCTGCAGTGCCAAACACTGAGCAGCCTGGAGTGAGGCATCCATATACACCACCTCGAAATCTCACAGCGCTCTTATGAGCTAGGTGTTCAAACCCATTTTACAGATGAAACTGCAGTGCACAGAGATGAAAGTTTGCCTTAAGTCAGGGTTTGAAGCCATTGGCTAGGACTCAAAGTTCATACTTTTTTCACCACCGCCTCCAGTCTAAGTGACAGCCCAGGGCACTTCCCAGGTGGCTCAGCAGTGCTCTGCTGTTGGCTGTTGACCACCATCACCTCTTTCTGGAAACATGCTCTGTCTCTGGCTTTTGGGATTAACACTGTCCCTTCCCTGGTGGCTCAGGCAGTAAGGAATCCACCTACAATACAGAAGACTCAGGTTTGATCCCTGGGGTCGGGAAGATCCCTTGGAGTAGGCAATGGCAACCCACTTCAGTATTCTTGCTTGGAGAATCCCATGGACAGAGGAGCCTGGTGGGCTGCAGTCCATGGGGTCACAAAGAGACACAACTGAGCGACTAACACTATCTTCCTCCCACTTCCCCGGCCCCTGCTGTTGCACAGGCAGAGGCTCTTCTCTCCCTTCTGTCCACTCTTGCAACCTCTCTTCTGCAGACTCCCATATTCATGTACTGTGGTGTCCCACAGGCACGTCAGCTGACATTTCCAAACTTGAACTCATCTTTCTCCATCACTCCCAAAGCACCCCTCCTTCAGGGTACCCATCCTGGTGAACACCCTGCCACTGATCTAGCCTAACCCACCCACACTCACGTTCATTCAATGCTCCCCTTCAGTGTTTCCACTGTGCCCGAGCCCGCCTCCCTTCTGACTGAGGGCCCAGGACAGAGGAGGCCTGGACTGTCCTGTTCATGGTCGTTCCCCCAGGACCGATTGCACAGCCTGGTCTGCATCAGGTGCTCAATTGTCAAGAATGAAGGAATCACATCATCTAACAGGAAATCTGCACGTGGCTCTCCCTTGACCACAATCCCACAGGAGAAAGCTTAGTGGGCCCTGCAGACTCCATCCCTGGGCAGCGGGATCTCCCCAGGCACCCTCCAGCCCTTTGCTCCAGTAAGGCTGTAGGACCCACCTGCAGTTACCACTTCTAAGCAGTTCTCTTTAGAGCTGCTTCCCCAGTGTTCTCACAGGTATTGTATGGAACTACCCCTCCCCTCTGGGCTTCCCAGGTGGCTCAGTGTTAAGTAATCTGCCTGCCAATGCAGGAGATACTGGAGACACAGGTTTGATCCCTGGGTCAGGAAGAACCTCTGGAGGAGGAAATGACAACCCACTCCAGTATTCTTGCCTGGAGAATTCCATGGACAGAGGAGCCTGGCAGGCTACACACCATGGGGTAGCAAAGAGCTGGACACGACTGAGCACACTCACATGTACCCCTCCCCTCTCCCACAACACACTGTCCTCCACTACCAGAACATACCTCATAGCACATTGCTTAGACATTTTACTGATTCAATAAATATCTGTTGAATACATCCATAGAGCCCATAACCTTTTTAACAGTAACTTTCCAGGTCTACTAGCATAGAGCAGATGCTAAATATATACCGGTAGTATTGATTAACCTCGAGTTAAAAAAACAAACAGGCAACAAAATTGTTTTTAAAAAACAGAATTTACACTTTTCTTTTTGAAAGATATTATCAATAGTGGATGGCACATTCTTTAAGGCACACTTGATTTTTTTCTTTCTAAGTAGCCCAAATTTATTCAAAGTAAATACTGTTAACAACCAAACAATAATACAAAGATACATAAAGGCAATAAACAGCACTTGAATAGTTGGCAAACAAGTTCCACAAGCAACTCCCACTTCCCTTGAAAAAACTAAATCCTACAAAATTAAATCAGATCTCCAAGCCAGAGCTGGAGGACCCAGAAAGAAATCGGCAAGCACGTGATCAAAGATGTAAACTTAAAAGCTGCCCCCGACTCCGCCTTTGATAAAGATTAAAAACAAAAACAAAAACAACCACCAAAAAAAAAAAGTACCCACACCCCCGCCCAGCGCCTGCCGCAGGTGGACCGTAACCTTCATCTCAGGAGAAAGCCGCTTGCCACCATGCCCTCGCGAACTAAAGGCAAAGCCAGGCAAAGCCGTATCCCGCCTCCACCCACATCTAGTAGCGACTTTGCCAGACAGTCCTCCTCCGCCCGCCTTCCCAGCCCCGCCTCTACCAACGGCAGGCCCGCGGACGACCGCGGCAGCCAATCCAGACGCGAGGGGCGTGGCCTCGCGGCGCCTGCAACCTACACCAGCTTCCCAGCAAGTCCATCTGGCCCAGCCCGCCGGCCCTGGGTGATCCTGATCCGCCTAGCTTGAGCAAGGATTGCACTTCAGGCTTAGCTTCAGTGCCGGGCTTTGCAGCGATCCAAATATCTACCCACGTGCCCTCTCACCTTTCAATCTAGGAAAACAACTCAAAGCAACTTCCCATAGCGCTCGCACGTCGCCGCGGGAAGACATTCCCCTGACGGCCCCCAAGGCCGCAGCGATCCCGCCTACCTCTATTGAATACTAACACAGAAATGAAACCTTTCTTGCCTGTCCAAAAGTTGCTCTGCCACTCCTCTCCTTCCTCCCTACCCTCCTTTTAATCCCTTAGTCAAACTCCATCTCTGCCGCCAAGTCCCCAACCCGTTATGCGCGCACCCCGGGTGCAGAAAACGTCCCCCCGAGGGCCGCTGACCCTCGGCAGCCTTCCGAATCCCCCTCCCCGAGCCTGCGACGCCGGAATCCCTGCCTTCCCTTCCCCGCAGCTTACCATAAGCGTTTCCACCCTGTCTCCGACATCTTGATGCTGCAGCAGCGCCGGGCGTGACTTCTGAATCATTGGAGGGGAGGCCTGTGAATGCCCTGGGCCCCAGGTGCCGCTGGTAGGAGCGCAGGCCCGGCCCTGGCGATCCTGGAGGGAGACGACGCGGCGGCGGGAGCCGGGCGACGCTCTCTACGGCAGGGCCTACTCTGCAGTCTAGGCCGGGCGGGAGCTGCGCGTCCACCGCCAGTGGGTGGCTCCGAGCGCCGCTTTTCACTTGCGCCGCAGACTCTTCGGCCCTGCTCCCCGGCCCATCCTTCCCAGCCGCGGGCTTCAGGACTTGAGGATAGTGGAGTGCACCAGGGTTGAAGAAAGCCGGAAGAACTAGCTAGAAGGCCGGAATTTAGCTTCCGGGGTTGGATGCGCTTGGCGCGCGGGCGAGGATGTGCTCCTTAGTGCCACCTGGTGGACACGTCCGGGACTGCAGGATCGGCGGCTTCCCTGCGCCCGGAGCTTCAAGGGACGTCTGCAGTGCTGGATGCTTTCGGGTGCCACGTCTGTACATAGCTACAGTCCAGACTTAACTCTGCCCAGTGCTGTAGCCAGTAGCCAACTGAGGCTACTGAGCACTCAAGAAGTGGCTAGTGTGACTGAAGACCAGAATTTAAACTTGATTTAATTGTAATTCATTTGTATTAAAAACTGAAGCAGTGTGGAATATTTTTCCGTTACACATGACTTTACTGTTTTGGCATTTCCACATTTCCCTTTAAAAAATGTGAAATCTTGATGTCAAAAATGTGCTGTAAGTCATCCACACACCGTATTTCTGACATGGCAATAAGATAAAATAATTTCAGAAACAATTTTTTCATTTTTACTTGTTGAAATGATTTTGGGGGATGTATTAATTAGGTGAAATAATTATTAAAATTATTTTTACCTCTTTTGCTTTTTTAATATGGCTACTAGAATACTTAAGATTACACTTGTTATCCTGTGATAAATCATCATGGAAAAGAACATATATATATGTGTGTGTGTGTGTATAACTGAGTCACTTTGCTGTACAGCAGAAATTAACACAATATTGTAGATCAACTATACTTCAATTAAAAAAAAATTTTTAATTACACTTGGGCCTTGAACTACTTTTCTATTGGACAGCACTGGTTTAGATGGTTAACATTATGGTTCTTACCTCCTATCTGGACCCTATCAATAACCTTCATTTTGGTCTCTCAGCTTCCCTATCTAGCTGATTGGTGGAAAACTATTACTGCTAGAATCTTGACACTCTTTTTGGAAAAGGCAGGCACACATCTTCAGGAGTCCTGATTATCTGCAGAATAAAGTCCAGACTTTTCATAGTGGCAGCCTTCACTACTTCCCACCATCCATTCTTCACTCAGGAAATCTAGGTCAGAAAAGAAAACGATGATTCAGGGAGCAAGATTCTGTTTTTTTAAGGCTTAAATCCCTGTACTTCTGAGGCACAAGGAACAGGCAAGACAGTGTGGGCGTTTTATCATCAGAGGGGATTAAGCAAAGAGCAAATATAAAAAACACATAAGCAAACCTGCCAGGTGACCGCTGTATACTTTGCCATCTCTTGTTCTAAGCTGCAAGGCTTATTTTCCTTGTGCAATGCTGAACTAGGCTGAAACTTGTCTTTAAAGGAAGACCTACTTTTCTGTCCTCATGGGGCAAGAATCCTACTTATGAGAAATAATCGATTGGTGTGTTTTAGAGCCTATTCTTGGCCACTCTGAGGGTGGGGGTAGAGGTGGGACCCAGAATGAAAGCCTGCTGCCCACTGCCCCACCCTCAGCAGGTATTGGCTTGGCTCCAGGCTCAGATAAAATGGGCTGGTTTTCAAGGGTGGTTGGTGCCTGCCTGGGTTTTCCTCCTTTGTATCTGTTCCTGCTACACACACAACTCTGGAGCCCAAAGTCCCCCCACCTCCTCAATCCTCCCCCCACATCTGAGAGGGTGCACAGATATATAAGATCATGTAAAAGGAGCATTACCCATCAGCAGATGAGTGAAGGTTTTGGGGCAGTACTTCATGGTAGAATTTAGAGGAGTGAATTAAAAAATGAAAGGAAAAAGCAAATAGAAAAAAAGAAGAGGAAAAATACCTGGTGAAAACATTGTGTGACTTCAGTTGCAAACAAGATCATTAATTAACATCGGGCAAGACCTGACCTGTCTCTTGAGAAACCTGTATGCAGGTCAGGAAGCAACAGTTAGAACTGGACATGGAACAACAGACTGGTTCCAAATAGGCAAAGGAGTACGTCAAGGCTGTATATTGTCACCCTGCTTATATAACTCATGATGCAGAGTACAGCATGAGAAACGCTGAACTGGAAGAAACACAAGCTGGAATCAAGATTGCCGGGAGATATATCAATAACCTCAGATATGCAGATGATACCACCCTTATGGCAGAAAGTGAAGAAGAACTAAAGATCCTCTTGATGAAAGTGAAAGAGGAGAGTGAAAAAGTTGGCTTAAAGCTCAACATTCAGAAAATTAAGATCATGGCATCTGGTCCCATCACTTCATGGGAAGTAGACAGGGAAACAATGGAAACAATGTCAGACTGATTTTTTTGGGCTCCAGAATCACTGCAGATGGTGACTGCAGCCATGAAATTAAAAGATGCTTACTCCTTGGAAGGAAAGTTATGACCAACCTAGACAGCATATTAAAAAGCAGAGACATTACTTTGCCAACAAAGGCCCATCTAGTCAAGGCTATGGTTTTTCCAGTAGTCATGTATGGATGTGAGAATTGGACTGTGAAGAAAGCTGAGTGCCGAAGAATTAATGCTTTTGAACTGTGGTATTGGAGAAGACTCTTGAGAGTCCCTTGGACTGAAGGAGATCCAACCAGTCCATCTTAAAGGAGATCAATCCTGGGTGTTCATTGGAAGGACTGATGTTGAAGCTGAAACTCCCAATACTTTGGCCACCTCATGTAAAGAGTTGACTCATTGGAAAAGACCCTGATGCTAGGAAGGATTGGGGGCAGGAGGAGAAGGGGACGACAGAGGATGAGATGGCTGGATGGCATCACCGACTCAATGGACATGAGTTGGTGTAAACTCCGGGAGTTGGTGATGGACAGGGAGGCCAGGTGTGCTGCGATTCATGGGGTTGCAAAGAGTCAGACACGGCTGAGCGACTGAACTGAAGTGAACTGAAGGCTCCCTTGACTTGTCTGTAGCTGGTGGAACATGATTTTGCTTCTCTGACCTTACTCCCTTCTGCAGTTACATGTTGGGTCCCTCAAACCCTATCTGGCCCTTTTTCTGTTTTTCAAGTTGGGTGTTAATGTCACACGATGCTTTCCCATCCCACTGACCATAGACATCTCTACGCAGAAAGAAATACACGTGTGTCCATTTGGATACATGATCTCCCTTTTCAAAGTTTATTCATAACAAGCTCTGACAGCTGGAGGAGTTTCCACCATCCAAGAAGGAAAGGGCTGGAGTAAACACTGGCAGCTGAAGATGGGTGGGAGAGACAGATTCTGCTCCAAAAGAAGTTTTGGTCTCCTGTCCTCCAGGCCAGGAGGAGATGAGCCTTACGGTGCCTGGCACTTGTATCACTTCATTTGGAAGAAGATGGCTGGAATGGTGAAGAACACAGAGATAAGTGGCTCCCATGTTTTGCTTTCAGGAAAAACCAGTTCAGGGAGACCTTTCCTGTCTGCCTGGAGCCAGAGCTACTTCTGGAAATACCTAAATCCCCTCTATTGTTGTCAAAGCAATGAGCCTGCTTTTGCCTTTTGGAAGCCAGAAGGGGGCCAGGAGGGGAGATACCATGCACACTCTGCTGCCACAGCCCCCTCCCCTCCATCCTCATAAGCCCCTTTCTGACGTAGTCTCCCAGGGAGGTGAGTGGGTGTGTTATGATAACCTCCATCCTATAACTTGTAGAGGCCCCTCTCCATGTGAGCATCCCGTCCAATCCCAAACACACACCTGTAAGGGTCTCCTGGGGCAGGTGCTGCCCCTAGCAGTGGGGGAAGCCACCCTCTGTGCCTGGTCACAAGGATGGGCACCAACAGCAAGAGAAAAGAATTCTCATGGCCTTACCAGAAGCTTCGGCAAAGAGGACGGTCCTGTCACTGCTTTGGGCTTCACAAGAGAGAAACACCTTTCTTCCTTCCATGCCAGTGATGTTTGCCTCCAGCCTCACCACTGAGCCAAGGGTGATTGGGCTAGGAGAGAGCAGTGGGGGCAAGTGGCTGGTAGCCTGGTCTCTGAGAAAGGTGGGGGATGACCCTACAGGGGTTGCCGGCTACCAGAGTTGGGGTCCTGAGCTTCTACTCCAAGGGCCAAGATGTCAGGGCCTTTGTGCTTGTCACCTGCTAGCTGTGTCTTTGTTTCAGCTTCCTCATTTGTCAAGTTGGAGATAATGGTACCAACCTCCCAGGATTATATTAAAGATCAGATAAAATAATGTGTGAGAGTTTAACAACAAATTAATTACGTGTCAGGAATTATCATTCCAGTAGCAGCCCAATAATTATTTGTAGACTGAGTTAAATATTTACAGGCACATGGGTTGGCTTTCTTTAAATCAGAGGTGGCCAAAAGTAGTTTATCATTGTCCTGTGTAGTGTATTTTTATGTCGGAACACATAACCTATGTTCAAGCTCATCACCTTGAGCTTGGATGAAAAGGGAACATCTAACAAGTTTAGGTTGGTCCATGAGAAAAACAAAGTAGAAACTCCTCTTTGTACTCAGGACTGATATACGAGCTCTTATTTTCCGTCATAACACCTGGAATAACCCTGTGTCAGCTTACTCCTAACTGGAACCCAGGGAAGGAGACAGACCTCTTGAAGGCGATGGTCATGGTCCCGGTAAAGACTGCATTGGCACTGTAGTAGGCCGTAATGAACAGCGTGGTGTCTATCATGGTCCCCAGCGCGCCACCATGGATAATCCTGCAGGGCCAGATGAGGGGAGAAAGGGAGGGAAAGAGTCACCCAGGGTTCCACTCCACATGGCCAATTTCCAGGGAGGCGACGTGCTGAAGGGTTCCCTGCAATCCAGGACCAGACCCTTCTATCGATCCGTTTAGAGCAGAGATGTGAGCACAGAGCAGGTGCAGGGAAAGCAAACACTGCTGCCTAAAGTGAGCCACACCAGCTTAGAAGAGGATGAACTAAAAGTAGGAGGAGCCCCCCCCAACTGCCAGCCCCAACCACAAATTCTGATGAACCTTTTATTCCCTTCTGGGTTGGTGTTGGGGGAACTAGAATGGTACAGTGAAAACAGCATGGGCTTTACAGGCAGAGAGCCCTAACTCTAAATCTCACATTTCTAGTCATGTGACCTCAGTCACAGAACCACTTGGGCCATCTGCTTCTTTATCTGTAAGAGAGGAATATCTCCTAGGAATTTTTGTGAGTATTAAATTAATACAGCCAAAGCTTCATGTAAAGGGTCTGACATATACTAGCGCTAAACAAGAATAGTTTTCCCCCCTCTCATTTCTAACTTCCATTGCTTACTCCACTGCCATTTAGGAGGTTAAGGAAGTTCTTAACAGGGAGAGGCCACACATTGGGTGGATCACTGAGAGACTGGCATCCCTGCCCAGGGAGACAGTGGAATAAGGCTGAGTAACCAAGAACCTAGGCTCTCCTGGTGGCTCAGGTGGTAAAGAATCTGCCTGCCAATGCAGGAGACCCAGGTTTGATCCCTGGGTCAGGAAGATCCCCTGGAGAAGGAAATGGCAACCCACTCCAGTATTCTTGCCTGGAGAATCCCATGGACAGAGGAGCCTGGCAGACTACTGTCTACGGGGTTGCAAGAGTCGGACACGACTTAGTGACTAAACTCCACCCACCAACCAAGAACCCGCTGAAGGCAGCCAGGGACCCCCAACTGGGCTCTCACCCCATCACCTGCTTTTGGACCAAGATAAAGCCCATTTGAGCTGCTGGCTGGGACAAGCCTGCGTGCCTCACCCAGGCAGCCCCTCCAGGAGGGGCCCAGGCTGGAACAAGCAGACGCACTTCTTCTCAGAGTCATTGTGGAAGATGACATACTCAAAGCCCAGTCGCTCCGTCTCTGTGATGCGGAGAAAGAAGCGGGTGTCTTCTACCGTTTGGACTGGAGGGAAGAGTGGATTCAATAAGAAAGACCTCAGGCAGGAGTCTGATCCTCAGGGCAGTGTGGTCTCCAGGGCCGAAAGCAGCCGACCACAGGAGGTCCCAGGAAACCCACCGCCCTCAGCCCCCCATGTGCACCCCACCCCGGGCATGGTCCCATAGACTTCTGCTGGAGAAGAGCAGTTTCCAAGGGGGGGATGCGGTCAGCAGTGTGAGGGGCAGTGAGGAGCCAACTGCCTGTGAATTCAGCACACCACTGTTCCCATCAGCTGAATAACAACCACTAATCTGAATGCGTCCATTGTGGCCGATCTAGAAGTAAGCAGGCCACAGTCCTTTTTGTAGAACACGTGTATGTGTCTCCTCTCACTGCCACAGGCCTGAACTTTCAGTGAGATTTGTTTATACTGTATGACTTCCGAGGGAAGTAGGGATAATTCAGAGGCCCTAATTAGAGGTTAAGCCTCCAATATCCAATACTTAAGGACTTCCCTGAAGCTGAAAGGGTAAAGAATCTGCCTGCGATGCAGGAGACCAGGGTTCGATCCCTGGGTCAGGAAGATCCTCTGGAGAAGGGAATGGAAATCCACTCTGGTATTCTTGCCTGGAGAATTCCATGGACAGAGAAACCTGGCAGGCTACAGTTCGTGGGGTCGCAAAGAGTTGGACATCACTGAGCAACTAACACAGCACATCCAATACTTATCAAACACCTTCATTTTGCCAAGAATCTCAAAGTAGAATTTCTTTTTTTTTTTTTTTTTGGCAGCATGGCTTATGAGATCTTAGTTCCCCGACCAGGGATTGAACCCATGCCTTTGGCAGTGAAAAGGCAGAGTCCCAGTCACTGGGCCACCAGGGAATTCCCCTCAAAGCAGAATTCTGAATGACAGCTTAGGTATATAAAATTATATACTATAAACATAGTGTATAATTATAGACTATAAATAAAAGACTTCCAGCTGGCTCCTCCTGTCTCTTGAACGTATCTCTTCACCTTTTGTTTTCCATCCGATGTCCTTCACTGACTGGTTCGAGAGCTCAGCTCAGGTGACCACTAGAGGGAGCGCGAACTCTGTCCCCAACAGACTCCGGCTCCTGGCCCCAGATGTCAGTAAGATCCTGCCCCCTGTAGCATCACTGAGCTGCCAAAACTGGGTGGACCAAGGTGAAGGCACTGGCCCTTAATCCCAGGCACTGCCTCTTTCCAATTCCTCACTGACGCTGCACCTGTCTGGTCTACAGGAGATGGTGGGGCTGGCAGGTGTAAGGAGATGCCAGGGGTGACTGCAGACAGGGATGGAGAGAGCACTGGCCCAGGAGCCAGGAATCCCTGACTCTAGTCCAGTCTCTGACAAAAAAACTCGCTTGGTGCCTCTCCAGACCTCAGTTTTCTCACGTGTAAAATGAGCGGGTTGAACTAGACGGCCTCCACGTTCCTTTTCTAGCCTGATAGTGTATGAATCTAGGATCACCAGGTCCCGACTGCCTCATACCTGACTCTCAGGCTAATGCAGGCCGCATGGGAGGTGTGGGAGCCGGGCTGGTGCACGGAGCTCCCCAAGGAAAATGCACACACAGAAGCAAAGTTTTGCCAATAGTCCTGTACTCTCCAGAGGAGCAGGACTCTCCAGCCCAGGTGAAGTGCTCCTAATACAGTGGTGTGAACGTACCAGGGACAACTTTAGCGATCCTAGCTAGGTCCCCCTCTTTAAGATACTGCCAAGAGTGACAGTAACCAGGAAGTCGCGTCCACGTCCCATCCACCGTCTTCTCCATGAGTTCACTGTACAGCCTCACCATGATGGGGCTCCAGCCGGAGTTCGGGAGGGAATAATCCTTTGAATCGGAATGGAGGTGGCTTCTTGAGACCTGGGAAGTTCAAAAGGTAGCTGACTGGGCCCGCTCCTACAAGGCCGGCATAGCTGAAAGAAAACTTGGGGTGGGGGAGGACTCGGGCCCGGGACCCAGGCAGCCAGAAGTGACCTTGGGGAGTTGGGGCCGGGGAGGGGGGATCAAGCCCAAGACCCAGGAGGCCAGAGGGGACCCTGAGGGGTGGGGTTCAGACCTGTGACCACAGCAGACTTGCTGGGGCCCAAGTGGGCAAGGAAGATGCTGGTCACATTTTATGATCCTCCAGTCCCCCGAAGGTCCCTTTCTGTCCTGCTGAACCCCTTGCCATGAGTAGGCCCCACCCAAGCATGAGGACCTCTCCCCTTCCCCAGCCCCCATGAGGGGCATCCCGCCTCCACTTTTCCTCCTTCCCTTGCACATCCTACCTCGTCGTTGTGTGGGGTTTCCTCTCATCTCCTTAGGTGTCCAGGGACCCCCGCCAGCGCCTAGTAGGTGTTCCTACTTATGAGCAGACACAAACTCCTTGTCCTCCTGCTCCATCATCTTGACTCTTACCCACAATTTTCTTTTAGTTACGCCTCTTTTTTGTCCAGAAAATGTTATGTTAAACAGTAATCACTGCTTTCCCTTGAGTCGCCACTAATCAGATTCTCTTTCCCTGATTCTGCTCACTTGCTCACTCTGGGGCTCAGCAACCCCAGTTAACCATATGGGAAAGGTTCAGCAGGGTCAGTAAGACTGGAGGGGCCTCAAGATATTGTCGCTAAGTTCCCAGTCTGAGGGCCCACCCCTCCATACAGGATGAAATGGCCAAGTGGCATGAGCAACTTATAGGAATCAGGAGTCCTGGCTCTGAGTTCTCATCTGTCAAAGGAGTCTAAGGTCCCTCGTAGCTCCTTCGATCTGAGACTGACCACACTCACAGCAGCCTGCATCTGGATGCAACGTGGGTACTCACGGTGATGAGTGGGGCTGGCGTCCAGGCTGACCAGAGCATCCGGGGCTGCCCAGCCAGGGCTGGGAGAAGGCATGCTGCCTGTTGGTGCCTCGCCAGCCACCTGAGACCTCTCTGCAGCATGATGTCCAACCGAGATGTGCCAACTGAACCTTCTTCCAAAGGCAAGCCTTCCTCCTGGTGGTTGAGCAAGGACCTGAGGCTCGGACTCAGCCAGTCAGAGCCTGTGCTGGTCCTCTGAGGGCCAGGCCATCCCACGTCCCTCTCCTGCCTCAGGCCAAGCAGTGGGGAGCGGAACTAGAAGGGATGTTAGGCAATTGTGGGTTAGTAAGTTACACATGTATTTGATCTGGGGAGTTGCCAGATGTATTTTTGGCTGTGTGCCTCGAACAACTGAGTCAATCAGAATGTTTTGCAGGTCAGGTTCACTGGGATGACAAATAATAACCAGGAGCCAGAGTGGATAACCTCAGTCTCTGCATGTAAGGGGAGATGGCTTTGATACTTCACCCTGGTTCTTAACCGTGTCTTGTTTCAGAGGCCAGTTCATTTATTCATCTGACAAATGTTAATTAAGCACATACTATGTGCCAGGAACTGTTCCAGACTCTAGGGGCACAGGAGTGAATAAAACAGATGAAGTCGATGACCTCATGGGGTTTACATCCTAAGTAGGTAGTTAACAAGTAACGTTAATTGTTGCACTTTCTACCCCCAGCGGCTGTTCTATGTGTTTCTCTGTTTTATCAATTTTAATACTTAATGTTATCTCATAAATAGCCCAAATTAAAAGTTCACCAATCATCCCCAAACTGTCTTTCAGAGCATTCTCCCTCCACCAACCCAGAATCCAATTTAAGATCATATATTTCAGTTAATTGTCATATCTTTAGCCGCCTTTAATCTGGAACAGTTTTTCAGCCTTTCCTTGACACATTCTTAACATACCACACACACAGACACCGGATACATGCAGGAATGAGCTCCCATTCTTTCCACCCTGCTATAGGGGACTCTTGTTACTCCCAGTGAGTAAAGGGTAGGTGGCGTTAGAACACAGCTTCATAACCTTGCATAACCCTCTCACAGAAATCAGAGGTATGCATTATTGCTATTAATATCTGCATTTACATATGAGGACACAGAACAGTTAAACTACATCGCCCGAAACTGCACAGCTAGTAAAATGTTACATGCTGTGTATTTTTATTATAGTAACAATAATTAAACTTTTATGTGTACAAAGATGTTTATAGGTTATAGATGGGACATCGGGTAGGTCTATGGAGCAAGCAAGACACAAAGCATCATCACCATCTTCAACCTTATCTTACACGTGTCTGCCTTGACATGCAGAGATGCTACCTCAGGCCAGCTTGTAAGTGAGGAGCAGGGTCCAGGACAGGAATTCCAAGGTGTCCCTTGCAATGTCCTGAGCAAGGCCAGCACGGTTCAAGATCCGAGGCATTTCCCACGTCACAAGTGTTGCAGGTCAGTATCTCTCATGAATACAGATATAAAAATCCCAAGAGAATCCAATTGTTTATTGTTAAAATGACCATAAACATTAGGTCATCTTTTCTAGGGAAAACATGGGTTGGTTTAAAATATGAAAACCTATCAATACAGTTCACGAAATTAACAGAATAATGGAGGAAAACTACATGATCACCTCAATAGATAAAGAGAAAGCTTTTGATAAAATTTAAGCTGGTAATTGATAAAGATAGTCCAAAACCTAGGGGGAAAAAATCCCTATAGCTAACACAGTGAAACATATAGACTATTTTCAGAAAATAGTGACAAGTCTTTGAAAGTTGAGAGGGTTGACTTGCAATAGTAGTAATTCACTGAATATCATGAAAGAAGTCTTCTGTCTGTAGCCAGCTTTCTAAGAGTCTCCCTTCAATGTAGCCTCCAACTGCAGCGTGAATCGTTTCTGTTTCAAGAAGGTGGGTGATGGAGGCAGAGAGATGCTCTGCCCTGCACAGACTCACAAAATGTAGTCTATGGTGGAGGAGCGAGTGGAGTGCTGATTCGAGGATGATTTTTCCCAGGCCTCCCTAGGGACCTGTCTCCCTATGTAGATGAATATGTGGCTGCAACTTTTCTGAAATAGTTCTGATAGGTGTTTCTTGAATTTCTCACCCATGAATGCATAGATAATAGGGTTCACACAGCAGTGGGTGAAGGAAATGGTTTCTGTGACATGCGTGGCATAGGTCAGCCGCTGGTTCATGACACATCCATCCAAGATGTGCATGTCGTGCAGGGAAGTGAGGAAGAGGACCATATTGAAAGGGACCCAGAAGAGTAGGGAGGCAACCACCACGATGAGCACGAGCTTGATGGCCTTGGTCTTGTTGTGGTTCTGGCAGCTCTTCAGCTGGTGCAGGATGCTGATATAACAGAACATCAGGATGCTGAATGGGATCAGCAGGCCTAAGATATTCATTTCAAAGTGGATGAAGATCTTCCACTTCAGCGTCTGCTGATTGTAATATGAGTAACACTGTAGGATGCCATTTTCGGAGGCCACTTGGTAAAATACTAGTAACGGGCTGGTGGCCACGAGGGCAGTCAGCCACACCACCAGACTCAGGGCTATGCCCATGCTGATCGTCCTCACTTTCAAGGCATATACAGCATGGACAACTGCCAGGTACCTGTCCACACTCATGAGGGTTATAAAGAACATGCTGCTGAAGAAGCTGATGTAATAAAAGCCAGAGACCACCTTGCACATTATGCTCCCAAATACCCACTGGTCCAGCTGATAGTGGGTCTGAAAGGGAAAGGAGAAGACAAAAAGCAGGTCAGACAGGGCCAGGTTCAAGAGGTATACGTCCGTGATGCTCCTCAGTTTCTTGCAGGCGACAAGGACCAGGATGACCAGACTGTTGCCCAGAAGACCAAATACAAACAGGATGCAGTAGAAGATGGCAAGAAGCAGCTTGCTGTCTCTCCCCTCCCCATCGCAGGGGCTCGCATAGATGTCAGGATAGTAGAAGTCAGTCACTGTTGTTAAATTGGGCTCAGGTGTGTAATCCATCAAGGCAGGAGGAGGCCAGCCACAGAGGCACCTAAGAGACATTCATTTCTTAACGATATATTTATTTAAAAATACGGACTGAATTGTGCCCCACTGCTCCCCACCAAGTTCATATGTTGAAGCCCTAAAGCCCTGTTATGGACTAAATGTGTCCTTCCAAAATTTGTGTGTTGAAACCTTACCCCCATTGTGATGGTATCAGGAGGTGGAGCCTTTGAAAAGTGATCGAATTAGGTGAGGTCAGGAGGGTGGAGGGCTTCCCAGGCGCTGCCAGTGTAAAGAACCCGTCGGCTAATACAGGTAGATGTAAGAGACACAGGTTTGATCCCTGGGTCAGGAAGATGCTCTGGAGGAGGGCATGGCAATCCACTCCAGTATTTTTGCCTGGAGAATCCCTTGGACAGAGGAGCCTGGTGAGCTACAGTCCATAGGGTCACAAAGAATCGGACATGACTGAAGCGACTTAGCACGCACACACACATGAGGTGGAGCCCTCATGAATGGGATGAACGCCCTTATGAGAAGCACAGGAGAGCTTGCTTCCTTTCTCTGCCCTAGAGTGTGTGAGGATACAGTGAGAATTTGGCAGTTTGCAACCTGGAAGCGGGCTCTCACTAGAACCTGACTGCTTAGGTACCTTGATCTTGCACTTTGCAGACTCTAGAACTGTGATAAATAAATTTTGTCATTTGTCAGCCACCCAATCTATGGCATTCTGTTTATTGGAGCCCAAACTGACCAAGACACCCCCGGTGTCACTAAATTTGGAGACAGGCCATTAAGGAGGTAACTTAGGTTAAAGGAGATCATCAGATGGGGCCCTAATCCAATTGGACTGGTGTCCTTGTAAGATGACAACCAAGTGTGAAGGCAGCCCTGGAGGCTCTCACCAGAAATCCAATTTGTCAGCATCTTGCTCTTGGACTTCTAGCCCCAGAACTGTGAGAAAATAAGCTCCTGTCATTTAAGCCACCTGGCATTTTGTGATGGCAGCTTAAACAGAAAAATAATACAGGGGCTATATGGAACCTCTCTGGGGCTTCCCTGGCGGCTCAGTTGGTAAAGAATCTGCTTGTAATGCAGGTGACCTGGGTTTGATCCCTGGGTCAGGAAGATCCCCTGGAGAAGGAAATGGTGACTCACTCCAGTATTTTTGCCTGGAAAATCCCATGGACAGAGGAGCCTGGCAGGCTATATAGTCCATGGGGTCGCAAAAAGTCGGACATGACTTAGTGACTAAACCACCACCACCACCTCCATGATGGGACCTCTCTGCCTTTTCTACGCAAATTTTCTGTAAACTTAAAACTTCTCTAGAAAGTAAAGCCTATTTGCATTTTAAAAAGTTGAAAACTGCCCAGGCTAACTAATACAGAGGGATTGGATGGGATAAGAAAAGCCAAAATTTGCCAAGAAAACTTAAATACCTATAGTTCTACCTCCCAGAATTAGCAACTGCCAGCATATTGCCATATTTGCTTTTGATTCTTTTCCTTTTCCTCCCTTCCTTTCTTCTGAAACAGAGATAAACAAAGTGAAGGGAAGATTCAACATTTAAAACATGATCATTCTCCTCAAACTGATATTTACATTCAAGGCAATTTTGATCTAGACTTAAGATTTTTCCAAGGCATTTGATTATTGGACACTCAGACATCCCTCTCCACCATGCCACATTTCTATCATGTGAAATGCGAAGCAAGTTAGCCGTTTTTAAAGATATTCATTTCACTTGAGTATGTACACAAAATAGATTTTAAGACAGTTTCTGAAGTATGGAGGTGGGTCTCTTTTTTATGTGGCCAGCATCTTTCAAATCAGGAGTCTCCCCTCCTACATCTTCCTCCCCACTTGTCTTTTACAGTTACTTTAAAAACAATTTTCAGTTCATGGTCCTTCTGTTCTGCTCTCCTAATATCCTGGGTTAAGAGGAAGTCTTCAACTCATTTTCTTCCCTAGATCCTTCCTATCCACTCCACACTCCTCGCCATGCTCCTTTATCATTAAAATTTGTGGAAAGTATTAGCGAGCCCTACCATTTATCACAATGCACCAAGAATTTTACATGCATCACCTCATTTATTCCTCTTGCATCCCTGTGAAGCAGGCACTAACATTTTTCTCTTTCTGGAGTTACAATCACACCTGAATCTCAGCTTTTGTCCAGTACCTGAAGTTACACAAAGGGTGAGGCAACAGAGCCAGGACTCAAAAACCACATCTGTCTTCTCCAAATCCTTATTCTTTTCTGTACGTCATTGTGACTTAAAAAAAAAAAAAGAGTAAAAAAGCTACAATGTTTTAGAATCTAGATCATCTGACTTCCAAGTTCTAGATTACTTTGTAGCAGAGTAAACTTGGACTTGCTTTTGAAACTGAAAAGGAGGCTTTTCAGTTTGTGAGAAGGAGGCCAAGAAGGCTTTCCAGGGTTTGGTGGGATGTGCCCGTTGTCATTTAAGTCCGTTGTCATTTAAGTTAGCATCTAGTCAGGGATGAAATTTGCTTGCCAGCTTTGTTCCTTGAGAACAATACCTACGTGCCTTCCTGTCATAGACGCAATGCACACAGCATGACAGATTCCTCCCCAGATGCCTGGGGATAGGCAGAATCTTCTGTTATCCACCTTCCCACTCTTGGAGGAGCTTTGACACCCTCCTAGCATCCTGCAGAGAAAAGTGGCATGGCTTGCTTTTCTCCACTAGACATAAGCAGGGTACTAAGACATAAGCAGGGTTTGTAAACACTGGGGATATGCAAAGAAAAGTGTTACCTCTTGTGTCAGATTTCCGAAATCCCAGCCTCTCCCCCAAGGACATGAAACTATCCTTGCTTCTTATGTCTTTCTTTCCCAAGGATGCTTATGAATACCTACCTTAATTAGAGCCTTCCTTCTGGAGGTTTTCAGTGTTGCTAATTTCTTTGTCTCAGAGTCTGCACTGCTGTGTGTCTGCAGCTCAGTGGAGAACAGCTTCTCTGCAAGTATCTTATCTGTCTGTGGTCGGTGGCAAAACAGGGGTGGGTCTACCGGGGTGGGTCCCTGCAATGATTTTTAAAGTTTAAAAAAAAGATCTCACTTAGAGAACATACTAGTGGTTACCAGTGGGGAGAGGGAGGGGCAATGTAGAGGTAGGTAATTAAGAGGTAGGAACTATTAGGTATAAAATAAGCTACAAGGATATATTAATAATAAGGGAACAGGGGCGATATTTTATAATAACTATAACTGGAGTCTAACTTTTAAAAATTGTGAATCACTTTAGTGTACACCTGTGATATGTAATATTGTACATATTGTACATATGTAATATTGTACATCAACTATACTTCAATTTTTTAAAAATGCTTAAAAAGAATATATAGTGACAATGCTAAAACAAAACACTATAACAAAAAACCCCAAAAATTTCAAAAATAGATCTCACCAAAGAACACATATAGATGGAAGATTAGCATATGAAAACACATGAGGGAACTGTATATTACAGCAACAGTGAATTATCATTACACACTTGTTAGAATGGCTAAAATCAAAACACTAAATACTGGAGAGGAAGAAGATTAAGGGACTTCCCTGGTGGTCTGGTGCCTAAGATTCCATGGTCCTAGTGCAATGGCCTGGGTTCAATCCCTGGTCAGGGAACTAGATCCCACATGCGGCAACTAAGAGTTCACACACCACAACCAAAGATCCCGCACTCTGCAGCAAAGATTGAAGATCCTGCATGCTGCAACTAAGAGCTGGTGCGGCCAAATAAATAAATAAAAACAAATATTAAAAAAGATTAACAAACAAACAAAAAGATTAACAAGAGAAAAGCATATAAATTAATTTTTTACAAAAAGAAGATTAAGAGGCGCTCTCATTTATTGCTGGTGGAAATGCAAACTGGTACAACCACAATGGGAGACAGTTTGGTAATTTCTTATACAGCTAGAATAGGCTTACCATATAATCCAGTAATCATGCTCCTGATTTTTACCCGGATGAGTTAACATATCCACACAAAAATCTGAGCACAGATATGTATAGCAACTTTATTTATAATTGCCAAAAATGAGAATCTACCAAGATGTCCTTTGATAGATGAATGGATAAACAGGACTGTGGTAATATGCACAGTGACATGTTTTTCAGTGATCTTAAAAAACCAGCTATCAAACCACAAACAGAAGCCTTAAAGTACACACTTTGCTAACTGAAAGGAGCCTGTCTGAAAAGGCTACATGCTGTATGACTCCAACATTTTGGAAAAGGCAAAATGACAGAGACAGCAAATGATCAGTGGTTGCCTTGGGGTTCAGTGGGATGGGGGGCTGATTCTTCCAATCCAAGGGCAGGAGAGATTTTTCCATTTCTTTGATCATCTTTAATTTACTTCATCAATATTTTCTAGTTTTCAGAGTATATGTCTTTCACCCTCTTGGTTAAGCTTATTCTTAGGGGTTTCTTTACTGTGATTTTTTAAAAATTTATTTTATTTATTTATTTTTTTGGCTGTGCCACATGGCATATGGGTTGGTAGTTCCCCGACCAGGGATCAAACCTGAACCCACAGCAGTGGAAGTGTGAAGTCTTAACCACCAGATGGCCAGGGAAATCCCTATGCAATCTTAAGTGGGATTCTTCTTTAAACTTTCTCTTTCTGATATTTCATTTTTAGTGTGCAGAAACGCGGCAGATTCTTCCTTACAGTGTCGAGAACAGGCGCTTCCGGAACAGAATTGTGAAGTGATGAACTCATGGTTTATTTCTGCTTGTGAGACCAGGTCAGTGGGATAAGTTCACTCATCTGCATAGAGGACAGTCTCCTGCCTCAGTATCAAGAAGCAAGGACATAAACTGGCCTGACAAAACCAGACCAACTTGGTCACCTCAGCACGAAGGTCTACAGCCACGGGCACCTTTACTGTGGAGTTCAGGCTGTCCTAAAAAGGTAACAGAGAGAGGGGCCCATTCCTCTGGCTTTTGTGGTCCAACGGATACAAGTGACAAAATTTCCCCACCTGCCAGTCGTAGGAGCTCATCATCACCACCACCACCACCCACCCCTCCACCTCGGTGAGGAAGAGAGGGGGAGCCAGAGCTGTCTTTTCCATTACTGCTCCCCCTTCTGGAGGGATGTGGAAGTTCCTCGTGGAAACAAGGAGCGAGCTAAGAATTCCCCCACCAGACGACATCCGTTTCACTGTTACACTTCAACTTCTTTCTTTTAGATGCAATTTAGAATGTCTGTGTGTTCCTCTCTGTCTCGTTTCATGACCTCTAAATCCATTCTCCTTTGTCTGCAATTTCATCTCATATACATAACTGCTGGTGTCCGAGTTCATATCTAGGTAATTCCCCTCACCCACATTATTCATAGGCTGACGTAGTTTGAGGGAAACCTCAGATCTTTTATACGAGTTTTGTCAGTGATAAGCAAAGATCAATGGTTCACAGCCAGGGAGACTCGGGGGCTCACAGTTACTGCTGATTCACATCACAAGGGCAGAAACTATGAAACCTGCTTTACCTGAAGTTGTGGAAGGGGCCGTGGACCTCTCCCCGTCTCGGCCACGCAGGCCTCAGGGACTGGGCGGAATTCCCCCAAGACCAGCTTCCAGGTAGGGCTAGAATGATGGCACGGCACTTGGCGCAGACATCCTTGCTTTATGCAGGGTAACTGAGCAGGGGCTAAGGGACGTTGGGGAGTGGGCTGGCCTCCATTCTGCTTGTTTCCTCCACTCCACAAAGCTGGGCCACTTGGTAGAGGCCAAGTTCGACTGAGCAACCTGACTTGTGCAGAGGCAAGCCCAGTCAGCAGAGGTGTTTCTGCGTCTGATTGACACTCCCAGGTGTCCTTACTGTGAGTTCCTTGAAATCTTGCTGTTTACTGTTCCTTCACCTGGTGGACTGAAGCTTTTCAATAAACCGAATGGTGTATGAGGCACCATGAAGATGAGGGAGTCAGGGGAAGTACTGGGGAGAGGACCACGCAGCCTGGACCAAAGGACCGCCTCTTGCTGCAGTTCCTGGGTCATCACAGAGAGCTGCTGTGGGCCCCTGTAGCCCTGTGTCTGCCCTTGCCACGTATCCAAGTTTACTGAGGTTGCTGTAAAAAAAAAAAAAAAAATACCGCAGACTTGGTGGCTTGAAACATAAAAATTTCTTCTCTCACGCTTTTGGAGTTCGGACGACTGAGCTCTCTCCAGGGTCCTCAGAGAGAATCCTTCCTTGGCTTGTCTGGCCCCTGGTGGCAGCCCCGGCAGTCCTGGGCTTGGGGTTACATCACATCAATCTCTGCCTCTGTCTTTACATCGCTGTCTCCTCTGTGAGCTATGTGAAATCTCCCTCTGCTTCTATCTTATAAAGACTCTTGAGACCACATTTAGGTTCCATCTCACTAATTCATGATAACCTCTCTACCGTAAGATCCTTGACCTAACCACATCTGCAAAGACCCTTTTTCTAAATAAGGTTACATTTACAAATTCCAGGGATTAGGACTTGATATCTTTGGTTGGGGGCTTCCCTGGTAGCTTAGCTGGAAAAGAATCCACCTGCAATGCAGGAGACCCTGGTTCGATCCGTGGGTTGGGAAGATCCCCTGGAGGAGGATCTCCCAGTATTTTTGCCTGGAGAATCCCCATGGACAGAGGAGCCTGGTGGGCTATGTCCATGGGGTTGCAAAGAGCTGGACATGACTGAGCGACTAAGCACATCACAGCATCTTTAACTGGCTTTTATCCAAGCTACTATACCCCGGCTCTAAAGATGCAGACTGTGATGGAGTTAAAGAGAAGCCTCCATTCCTCATCTTTGGACACAAGGCAGGGATCCCAGCATCCTAGAAGGCAGCCAGAACCAGACTACACAGCCAAGGTCATGCAGGGCTCAAGAATCAATGCTTTCTCCAGGTCCATCTTCTGTTGCACAGAAACATTCACTAGATCCTGAAAGGAATACCCTCAGGGATGGACTTTTTTTTTTAAGAAAACCTCTTGGCAAAGATATAAAATGCAATTTAGAATGGCTTTGTATTCCTCTACATCTTGCTTCATGACTTCTAAATCCATTCTTCTTTGTCTGCAATCTCATCTCCTAGAAATATTTGCTGGTGTCTGAGTTCATATCTGGAAAAAGAAATGGCAACCCACTCCAGTGTTCTTACCTAGAGAATTCCGTGGACAGAGGAGCCTGGTGGGCTGCTGTCCATGGGGTCGCACAGAGTCGGACATGACTTAGCAGCAGCAGCAGCAGAGTTCATATCTAGGTAATTCTCTAGGACACAGAAGTGCTGGACTGCCTCTACCAGGGACAGTTGAGTTCAGTTCATTTCAGTTGCTCAGTCGTGTCCGACTTTGCGACTCCATGGACTGCAGAACCCCAGGCCCTCCTGTCTATCACCAGCTCCCGGAGTTTACTCAAACTCATGTCCACTGAGTCAGTGATGCCATCCAACCATCTCATCCTCTGTCGTCCCCTTCTCCTCCCGCCTGCAATCTTTCCCAGCATCAGGGTCTTTTCAAATGTGTCTGTACTTCACATGAGGTGGCCGAAGTATTGGAGTTTCAGCTTCAGCATCAGTCCTTCCAATGAACACTCAGGACCGATCTCCTTTAGGATGGACTGGTTGGATCTCCTTGCAGTCCAAGGGACTCTCAAGAGTCTTCTCCAATACCACAGTTCAAAAGCATTCAATTCTTCGGCGCTCAGCTTTCTTTATAGTCCAACTCTCATATCCATACATGACTACTGGAAAAACCATAGCTTTGACTAGACAGACCTTTGTTGGTAAAGTAATGTCTCGGCTTTTTAATATGCTGTCTAGGTTGGTCATAACTTTCCTTTCAAAGAGTAAGTGTCTTTTAATTTCATGCCTGCAGTCACCATATGCAGTGATTTTGGAGCCCCCAAAAATAAAGTCAGCCACTCACTGTTTCCCCATCTATTTGCCATGAAGTGATGGGACCAGATGCCATGATCTTAATTTTCTGAATATTGAGGTTTAAGCCAACTTTTCACTCTCCTCTTTCACTTTCATCAAGAGGCTCTTTAGTTCTTCTTCACTTTCTGCCATAAGGGTGGTGTCATCTGCATATCTGAGGTTGTTGATATTTCTCCTGGCAATCTTGATTCCAGCTTGTGTTTCTTCCAGCCCAGCATTTCTCATGATGTACTCTGCATATAAGTTAAAAATAAGCAGGGTGACAATATACAGCCTTGACGTACTCCTTTTCCTACTTGGAACCAGTCTGTTGTTCCATGTCCTGTTCTGTTACTTCCTGACCTGCATACAGGTTTCTCAAGAGGCAGGTCAGGTGGTCTGGTATTCCCATCCCTTTCAGAATTTTCCACAGTTTATTGTGATCCACACAGCCAAAGGCTTTGGCATAGTCAATAAAGCAGAAATAGATGTTTGTCTGAAACTCTCTTGCTTTTTTGATGAGCCAACGGATGTTGGTAATTTGACCTCTGGTTCCTCTGCCTTTTCTAAATCCAGCTTGAACATCTGGAAGTTCACGGCTCGCGTATTGTTGAAGCCTGGCTTGGAGAATTTTGACCATTACTTTGCTAGCGTGTGAGATGAGTGAAATTGTGTGGTAGTTTGAGCATTCTTTGGCATTGCCTTTCTTTGGGATTGGAATGAAAACTGATCTTTCCAATTCCTGTGGCCACTGCTGAATTTTCCAAATTTGCTGGCATATTAAGTGCAGCACTTTCACAGAATCATCTTTTAGGATTTGAAATAGCTCAACTGGAATTCCTTCACCTCCACTAGCTTTGTTCGTAGTGATGCTTCCTAAGGCCCACTTGACTTCACATTCCAGGATGTCTGGCTCTAGTTGAGCGATCACACCATTGTGATTATCTGGGTCGTGAAGATCTTTTTTGTACAGTTCTTCTGTGTATTCTTGCCACCTCTTCTTAATATGTTCTGCTTCTGTTAGGTCCATACCATTTCTGTCCTTTATTGAGCCCATCTTTGCATGAAATCTTCCCTTGGTATCCCTAATTTTCTTGAAGAGATCTCTAGTCTTTCCCATTCTGTTGTTTTCCTCTGTTTCTTTGTATTGATCACTGAGGAAGGCTTTCTTATCTCTCCTTGCCATTCTGTGGAACTCTGCATTCAGATGGGTATAATTTTCCTTTTCTCCTTTGCCTTTTGCTTCTCTTCTTTTTCACAGCTATTTGTAAGGCCTCCTCAACCATTTTACTTTTTTGCATTTCTTTTTCTTGGGGATGGTCTTGATCACTGCCTCCTGTGCAATGTCACGAACCTCCATCCATAGTTCTTCAGGCACCCTGTCTATCAGATCTAATCCCTTGAATCTATTTCTCACTTCCAGTGTATAATCGTAAGGGATTTGATTTAGGTCGTACTTAAATATAGATCCACATAGATTACCTCCCCACAAAGCTACAATAAACAGACTTTTTTGTGACTGCTAAATATTTATTTCCTGTATAAGAGTGGTCAGGAACATCACCTGCATACAATCAAAGGTATGACCGCAATATTGCTTTGAAGGGTTGAACATGGAGAAAATGTGTGGCTTATAGTATAATATTTTTATTTTTAGCTGTATTTTCAGGAAACTTATGCTATATTGTATGCAAGAAGAACTGACAAGACCTCTTAGTCTTTTACATGGTTCTCTGTTCCTAGAATTTGTCTTCTACTAACATTTTTTTTTCAAGCCTGCAAACACTTACTGAGGACTAAGCATATTCCCAGCACTGCTCTAGTCATTAGAAGAGATAAAAAATGAAATTATATATTATACTCCCCTTTAAGGAGTTTAGCAAGCAATGGCACTTTCATCACAGAAGTCCTAGGAGATAAATGGCTCTCTGAAGAATGATGAATAACGAAAGGAAGAACTCATATGAAAACTATGTAGAAACCCAGAAAAATCTTTATGATGAGAAAAGCAGATTAAGGTGGTATATATGATACAACTGTCAAGACACAGATGCATGAGATCACATTCTGGAATGGAATAGGCAGAAATTTAAAGTCAGATATTAGACTGTTCTCTTTATTTTGAAAGTTTTCTTTAATAATGATATGGTGTCTTTTCAAAAATAAGTTTTTAGGAAACAAAAAATGGCTATCACTGATAAATGCAAAGCAGAGAGGTTTCCATTTTGTAAATAACTAACTAAATTATAGATTAAATTACTAATCCCCTTGGAATTCTCTGCCAGTGACACAAAGCATCTACATGACAAAAAGTGGTGTCCAAGGGAAGTCTGAGTTTATCATTATTGAGCGTATGTTGGGGAGAAAACTATTTTCCTCTAGTTCCTTAGCTCAGTAACTAAGGGTCTGTGAATTAAACTAACAAAAGGCAGATTAAGAGAAAAGACATAAATTTTATTCAGATTCTGTTTAGGTGCACAGATGTTCACAGAAAAGGGGTGAAACTCAAAAAAGCAGTTAGGCTTGGAGGCTTATGTACCATTTCAACGAAGGAAAGGAAGTTTGGGCTTCCAGGGATGATAAACTATGATGAAGTGACAAGGAAATATATGAGTGAACTAAAGGAAGATAGGGCTATTTTAATAGGTTCTGCTTATGCAAAGTAAACTTGGTGTCAGCGTCTCATCTTTGGTAATAAGAGTCACTTGTTCTGGTACAGGGTGGGCACCTTTCTCAGAGGGAAATGTATGCCCCGCTTTTGGCACCCAAGGGAAGGGCAAAGACTCTTCCTTTGTTGACTGATTCTCAGTTGCCTGTAACTGAAAATAATCCTTATATCAAAGTGGCATATTTGGGGGCAGCATATTCAACTTCACATAGTAATGATACCCCCATTCTGTGAGTACCCCTCAGGGGCCAGCCACAGCTTATATGTTCGGCCCTCATTGGGTTTAGGGGAGAACCTCGAGCTCCTTTTGTAAGTGTCAGTGGCCTGAGGTTGAGTCTGCCCCAGGACTGAGTACTGGTTCCCAGGCAGTGGGCATTTCCACTGCTAATGAAACTTCTGCTCACGCTGTGTTATCTTACGGTGGGCGCCTTTGCATCTCTGCCCCTATGGTTACTGTCTATTCTATTGATTCCAGCTTCTGCAGGAGGAGCCTAGGGACTGAGATGTTTGCCAAAGACAGGCTGCTTTGGCACTCACGGGCATATGGAGGACTCTTAAGGGGAAGCCAGGAGGACTTCTTCCCCTGCCCCAGGAAAAGTACTCCCGAGTTAAGGGTGAAGGTAGACTGTTAAGATGCTTCTCTCTT
This sequence comes from Giraffa tippelskirchi, assembly GCF_054371585.1. Classification (NCBI taxonomy): domain Eukaryota; kingdom Metazoa; phylum Chordata; class Mammalia; order Artiodactyla; family Giraffidae; genus Giraffa; species Giraffa tippelskirchi. The sequence goes on along the minus strand of NC_137283.1, from coordinate 12,146,598 downwards.
TCTCTCCTGATACCATTCATCCCTGTTCCCTGCATAGAAGAAGAGTTTACAAAATAATGCATTATTCCTCTTATTTTTTTCCCCTGCATTAAAGTTTGGTTCAGCATATCCATTTTGGAACCAGGCTGGGGACACCTCTATTTCAGTTTCTTAATGAGCAAAGACACAGTGACATCAATATGATCTCTACCAACCTCTGTCTTCTTTTTAGCTACTCCCAGGTCCCCAGAGGTCACAGCTCCTAAAAGAGGCCCCGAACCTGCCACACCAGCATTTCACTTATACTAAATCTGATTCTCAGATCAGGTATTTTAGACAACGTTCCCAAGATCCACATGGCTCCTAAGAGGCAGGACTGGTCCCAATCCAGGTTACCCCATCCAGGTGGACACCAGTGCCCCTTCTCTCACCTCCATCACTCTTCTTCAGAAACAGAGCGAGCTACCCAAAACTATCAGGGCAGTCAGAATCAACTTTCTTCCCCTCTGGGCTACCAGAAACCCTCGTTTCTCACTGTAGATCTTGTGCATGTCCACCCTTGTGTTCTTTGGACTCTACACACATCTTGCCTTTTTGGGGGGAGTCTCTACTCACTATATCCAAGGCAGTGCCTGCAAAGAAGAGGTAGTTCTCAGAAAAGGCTGGATGAATTAAGACCCAATAGCTTACAACCAAGAAGACATAAATGCCATCTTCTCTTCTGGTCAGTTTTTGTCAGGGTCACATCCCAGGGAATTTGTGGCACTAAAGGCTTTCACACAGACCCGAGTGAATCCCAACCCTGCTGCTTCTTTGCTGGGTGACCTTGAATGTTTTATTTCACCTTTGTAGCCTTCACCTTTCTCATCTGCACATGTGGAGTGATGATCTCTTTCTTAAAGGGTTAAGAAGATAAGTGATTTCCTCTGAAGACATCTAGTGCCAAGAATGTGTTAATAATGGCACTCTATAGTCTAACCACCAAGGTGATTCTTATCATTTTACCTTGTGGTTTTCCATTTGCTAGGTATGAAAGCATTTTTTTAAACTTATTGTTTTGAAATAATATCCAGAAAGGAAAGGTTGCAAGAATATAGAAACAACTGCTATATTCTCCAAGATTCACCAACGGTTAACATTTTGACAGTCTTGTGCTTTCTCTCTCTCTCTCTCTCTCTCTCTATATATATATATATATATGCATATATGTGTGATATATAGATATTTTTTCTAAATCAGTTGAAAATTTTGGCATCACATTCCTTTATCCATAAACCCTTCAGTGTGAATTTCTTAAAAACAAGGACATTCTCTTGTGTCACCTTGGCACCAGTATCAAGATCAAGAAATTTAACAGTAATACAGTGTTACTCTCTAAGAAGTCTTTTTTAAAATCTCACCAATTGTCAGATGATGTCAGGTGACAATGATGTCAGGTGATGATGTCAGGTGATGACCTTTATAATACTTTCCATCCCCTGGTTCAGGATCCAATCCAGGGTGGTGCATGGATTATACTGTCAAGTCCTTTTATTCATCTTTGATCAGAAACTGTGCCTTTTCCTCTGGTTTTTAAGACACTGACATTTTTTAAAAGAATACAGACCAGTTATTTTTCAGAACGTCCCTCAGTTTGGATTTGTCTGATAATTCTCTGTGATTAGGTCCAGGTTAAATATTTTTGGCAGAAACGCTACAGAAATGATGAGTCCTTCTCAGGGAACACATGATGTCCATTAGTCCCCGCACTGGAGGTATTAATCTAGTTCATTTCATTCAACTGTCTGCCAGTAGGAAGGTTGCTATTTTTTCCTTTGTTATTAATAAGCCATTTATGAGAGATATTTTGAGACCATGTAGATATCCCATTTCCCATCAAACACTCAGGGCTGCTGTTCTGGAAGCTTTTGTGGACAAACTTCTCTCAAAGATGAAACACTGAAGAAGGTCTGTACTGCCTTGGTTCAAGAGGCGTGAACACTCATTATCACCAGTTTCCTGTGAGGTAGCCTTGTGGTTAATAACTCAGGGAGGGGTGGGCGAGCTGGAGCCTTGTGGTCCAGGAGCTCTTCATCCTGCACCAGCACCAGCGAGAGGGTGGGACGGGAGAGGAACCCCCAGCTGCAAAGGGAAGGCAAGCGAGAGACAGCCCAAGCCCACACGGTAGAGTGGGCCCCAGGTTCACAAAGGCAGAGGTTTTCTTCCTCTGCCCCTACAACCGTGCTCTCCATCCGTTCCTTCTGAGTGTGTGAGACTCATCTAGTCTGGGGGTCTCAGCAGAGAGGCACACATCCCCGAAGATTCCCAGGAGGGTTACTATCAGAGCCTTGTTTCATTCCTCTGACTGGGGACCATCTGAGCTAAGCTCTTGTCACGTAAACAAGGAGGAAATCAAATCTGCAGTTTTCCAAACAGTATGGGAGAACCTGGGAGTCAAAAACTGTTAGAAATGGAGGGTGTCAAGAGTTTATCTTAGCATTCATAGCCTTTCAGGGAACTAGCATCATTACCCCATGAGTTCCAGACCAGAGCAGCGGTATAGGTTTGCTGTAACTGGGAGTTGGATCTCCAGTTCTGGTTTGACTCTGACCCTATTGTGCAGTTGTCTAAATACACCTAGTTCTTTGGGGCCATTTTCTTTCATTTTGTGAAAAAAAAGTTATTAGAGCAACCTCCCCCCTCAAATATAGGCCAACCTCACTAATGAAGACTGAGGTGAAAACTCTACAAATACAATAGCACATGGAATAAAGCAACACACAATTTGTACATCTTGACCAAGTTGGATTTATCCCAAGAAAGAGAGGTTCCTTTTTCACGAGGAAAAATGAGAAGTGTCATTCACCACATTAACAGATTAATGGGAAAAAAATCTTATGAGCACATGGTTATCTCAAAAGATACAGGAAAACTGATAAAATTCAGCATGTATATTGAGCCAATGAAATTCTCCAACTCTGCTGGTGGGAGTGGAAACTGTTGCAACCACTTTGGAAAATAATGTGGCATTTTTCTACTAAAGTGAAACATGCACATTTTCAATGGTTTACCAATACTACTCTGAGGTATATATCAAACACAAAAGTATATATTTCACTAAAGACATGTATTAGTATATTCATAGGAGTACTATTCATAATAGACCTACAGGAAGCTACCCAAATGCCCATCAAATATAGGATAAATAGATTTCAGCATATTCACACAATAGCATACATTTCATTGCCAAGAATAAATGATCTACAATTGTACAAAATAGTATAGATGAATATACTAACATAACTGCACAAAAGAAGCCAGACACAAGGCTTCCCTGGTGGTCCAGTGGTTAAGAATTCACCTTGCAATGCAGTGGACATTGGTTTGATCCCTGGTCCAGGAGGATCCCATATGCCATGGAGCAACTAAGCCCGCAAGCCTCAACTACTGAGCCAACGGGCAGCAACTACTGAGCCCACGGGCAGCAACTACTGAAGCCCATGTACTCAAGAGGCTGTACTCACAATAAGAGAAGCCACTACAATGAGAAGCCTGCACGCTGCAACTAGAGAAAGCCCGAGTGCAGCAATGAAGACCCAGTGCAGCCAATAATAAATAAATAATTATTAAAAACACAAAAGAAGCCAGTCACAAAGGCGGTACTATGACTCCACTTATATAAGAGACTAAAAAACAGGTAAAACTAGCCTATGGTGTCGGAAGATTGGGTACCATTGTGGGTTGAGTAATAAGATGGAAAGGGGCATCTCAGGATCTGGTAATATGCTGTCTCTTGATCTGGGTGGTGGTCACACAGATGGGTTCAGTGTGTAGAACTGCATACACTTATGTTATAGGCATTTCCCACATGTGGACTACAGTTCATCTTTAAGGGGGAAAAAATCCAACAACATCTCTTCATTAAAAAATTCTTCAATATGGGGCTTCTTTAACCTGAAACTACAAAACCAAATCAAATATCCTTATCAATGAGGAAATGTCAAAACAGATCCCTCTAAAACTAGGAAGAAGAAAACTATGCTTTCTCTACTGCCACTTCTACTTGGTACTGGAGATACTCACCTGTACAATAAGTCAAGGAAAAGAAATAAAAGGCATAAGGAATGGGACAGACGACAAGATATCATAATTTATAGGAGATGGGAAGGGAAAGCCCAAACCCATTCTTTCGGAAATCCAAAAGAGTCTACAGGTAAAATATTAAAGTTAGCAGAAAAATTACATAAGAGTGCTGAACGAAAAGTTGATAACACAATTCCATTGCGCTTCTGTCTCTGCAACAAACATATATAAAATGTAGTTTTAAAAATGATTTTTTATTGTAACATCAATAAATATGAAGTGTTGACATGTAAACCTCACAAAAATGAGGAAGAATCTTTATAGAAAAATTATAAAACTTTGTTAAAAGACATAAAAGAATTTCTAAAGAGTTGGAGAGAAATATCCTATTTATTTATGCTTTAGAAGACTAAATATCAAAAGATATGAGTTCTCCCCCAAACTGACTTAAGGGTTCCATACAACTATAAAAAATTCTCACAATACTTTTTTGTGATGAACAAACTAGTTCTAAAATTTATTTAGAAATACAAATGCCTATACATAGCCAAGATACTGCTAAAGAAGAAGAATATGGGGTCTCATCATGTCAGATATGAGTAATTATTATAAAGCTTTGGTAATTAGATCACATAGTTTTACACTGAAAATAATAGGTAGATCAAAGAATCAAAGACAGAACCCAGAAGCAAACCTATTCATAGACAGAATTTTTTTAAGAACAAGTTGGCACTGCAGCTTAGTGAGAAAAGGAAAACTTTTTCAACAAATCTTGAGTCAAATTGATTATCTATATGAAAAAATTACTTAGCCTCCTACCTCAAACCTTACAAAAGAAAACATTTCCAGGTTGTTTAAAGATGTAAAGACTTTCCTGGTGGTTCAGTGGTTTAGACTCCACATTTCCACTGCAAGGGGCCTGGGTTCTATCCCTGGTCAGGGAACTAAGATCATGCATGCTGGAGGCACAGCCAAAAAAAATAATAATAATAAGTAAAAAAAGTATAAAACCTTTGATGTTCTGTTTCTTGATTTGGATGGTGACTCTATTGGTATTCATTTTATTTTTTTTTTAAATTGCATATCTGTATTTTCATGTTATAATATTTAATGTATCTTATGATAAAAATTTTTTAAAAGCCAATCTACAACAAACAGGCAGGGGAAAAAATGAGGGAGTTGGACAGGATAATATTCATGGATTTCTTCAGCTCTCATTCATTCATACAAGAAACATTTTGGCTATATTATGCAAGGTCCTAGGGATTCCAAGAACAAGAAATAAGCTGGTCTAGACAGTCACTATGCAGTTCCAGGGCCCGCTAAGGCCTCACGAAACTCGGGCAACAGCCAGTTCCCAGCTTCACCGTGTCATTCCAAGACTCCACTTTATGTAAAACACAGCCCATTCACACTGTCTACCAAAAACAAAACAAACCCCCCAAAGCAATTCCCACCAAGGATTTAGAAACATTACTGTACCTCTTCCTCTAAGGCTCTGGCACTCTCCTCCTCTTTTCTCCTCCTAATTTCTCTGCCCACCTTTGTCTTTGTTCTCAGGATCAACACAAATTCCTCCTTTTGCACAGCAGTTTGTTTCCTTTGCTCCCCCATCACTCAATTAGGGCAGCCAAAGTGATGTCTGGAGCTCTTCCAGACAAATCCAGAGGTTGCCCCGAGAAGATGCTTGATGATGGTTCGATTTTCTCCCCCTTGTTACAAGGCTCAGTGCCTCTACCTCTGTGACAGAGGAGCCCACCAAGGGCTTCAGGAGCAAAAGCAGGGACACCTGACTCAGCTTCAGTCTTCAGGGTGAGAACGTGGATGTCACCTGGGAGCTGACTGAGAGGATGTATGTGCCTACTTTAGGTCAGCTAAAGTGCAGAGAGTGTAGCAACGCTGTCAGAAAAGCACTTCTCTGGGAGGCTTGGAGCCTGGGTTTTCATCCCAGGTGAGCCATCATGCTGTCCTGGAACTCTGGGAGGGTCACTATCCTTTAGTCCAGCGCTTCCACACTTTAATGTGCACACAGATCACCTGTGAAAGTGAAAAGTCGCTCAGTCATGTACAACTCTTTGCTATCTAATGGACTATATAGTGGGTAGCCTTTCCCGTCTCCAGGGGATCTTCCCAACCCAGGTCTCCCGCATTGCAGGCAGATTCTTTACCAGCTGAGCCACAAGGGAAGCCCTCACAGATCACCTGGGAATCATCTTAAACTGCGCGTCGTGACTCAGCAGGTCTGAGCCCAAGATTCTGCATGCCAAACTGGCTCCCAAGCAAAGCCAATTGTGTCAGTTTGCAGATCATGTTTTGACAAGGGGTTAGGATCTTCATCTATAAAATGGGCACAAAGTCTCCATGCAGATGTTGTGATTTAATGAGATAATAAGTATGAATGTGCTTGGGAAATTTTGGAGCCCTTATGAATATGATGGGTTGTTATTACTGAAGAGCTGGGATGTTCTAAGGCTTGTCCAATAAACCGGTGGTAGGACCTCTCCCCCATATTTCCACTGCTTGACAACCTGAAAAACTACCCATACTCAGCCAATTTGGCAGCTGAGCCCTTCAGAAGTATCAATTGTGCCAAGAAGACACACCAGCCCTCAATAGAGAGGTCCCCGGAGAAGGAGAGAGCAAATCAAGGATGTGATGTGGCAGCTGACAGATTTGCACAAGTGCCCAGCCACTTCCAGAGTTAATGGGGTGGGCAAACAGTCTGCAGAAACAGGAAGTCCTGCAAGAGAGCAAGGAAAACACACACACACACATACACACACAAATTATCCAATCCCAGAGAGGGACTCTTGGGTTAGTATCACATTTTCTTTAAACATCAGAAGCTAGTTACCCCTTGGCAGATCCACAGAGAGCTGAGAACACAGCCCAGTAAAGATTAGGGCAGGTGCATGGAGGGGCAGATGGTGAGATGGGGCAGGTGAGCTCAGGACCACTTTGGTGTTGGAACTCAGGACCAGAGATGCTCCACAGCCCCGTGAACCTTCTCACCTGCCAGGCCCTGGGTTCCACTTCCCACACTGGCATGCTGCTCTCAGATGCTGCTCATTCTTGAGCGGGCAGCAGAGTGAGTCGCTGGATGGAAGGTGTTTAAGTGGCTTGCCAAAGTCACAGCGGAGTTACTGGCAGAGCTGACTCCATAATCTCCCGCTCCAGGCTGTCCATCAGAAATGCAAGGGCAGGTTATCTGGGTGGCTCTGCTTAGGGATTATCAGAAATTGCCAGCACCTGAAGTGAGGAAGAATGTAAAAAGGACTAATATTTGTTCAGCTCCTATGGTGGATCAGGTACAGGCTATATGCTAACTAATTTATCCTCACAGCTTCATGAAGATAATATTTCTGCTAATTAAATAACATCTATTAAGGTTCTAATATGGTTTACCATGCAGAAGAAAGTTCCCGCAAAATGTTTGGTTATTTGTCCTGTTGCCCCAAGTTACAAAGAAGGCATCCCAAGAAGGTATAAGCAACTTAACCAAAAGTCACCTCTCTAAGTGGAGACTTGACCTCAGGTCCACCAGGCTCTATGTTCTGCATACTTTCCATTATGCTGTGCTGGAAAGGGAACAGGCTGGGCTCTGGTGTAAAACAAAGAACTCCTGTCTGCAAGGGGATTTGGGCAAGGTATTTCTCACATGGACCTGTGATGGCCTTAGGAATCTTCCCATCTTTAGGTAAGAAGAGTTGAGTTGGAGAGCATCCTGCCCCCAAATTCATGCTCTTCCCAGAGTCCTAGAATGTGATCTTATCTAGAAATCAGATCACTGCAGATGATATTCATTACAATGAGGTCATACTTGAGTAGGGTGGGCCTTTAATCCAATATGACTGATGTCCTTAGAAGAAGTGAACAGACACAGGGAGGAGTCCAGAGGGTGACAGAGGCAAAGATTGGAGTGATACGTCTGTCTACAAGCCAAGGAACACCAAGACTTGCCACCAACCAGTGGAAACTAAGACATGGAATGGATTCTCCCCGAAAAAGGTTTCAGAGAGAACATGGCCCTGCCTACATCTTGATTCTGGACTTTGGCCCCCAGAACCGTGAGAAAATACATTTCTATCGTTTGAGTCACTTGAGTTTTTGGTAACTTGTCATGCAATCCTGGGAAATTAATACAAAAAGCACTTAAATTTACAGAGTGACTAGTCTCAAAGCACTGTCATCATCACCTTGAGTCAAGCGAAAAAAAAAGAACAAAATAACTTTTAAACTGTGAGACTTGAGGGAGGAAGGGACATTTTGGTTGACACTGAATTTCCATCACATGCATAAATGTCTCTCGAGCATACACACTCACACGTACCCTTCCTCCCCTCCTTTCTGCACAGACAATTCAGAGTGCCCACAATCCACTCAGTGGGGTTGTCCTAGCCTTTCTGGATAAGTTAGGGTGGGAGGGCAACTTTATCAGCAGCCATTTCCTGCACTGGTGTGACATACTAGGGTTCAGGTGGGGTGACACTTCCCAAGTGTTTTCAACCTCACCTGGATTTAGAAGAATCATCCTTTGTCTATGTTGGCATTAACTCCTTAACCACATTCATCTTCCATAAATAAATAACAGTTACAGAATAAATAAATGTCACGATTCTTATTATAAATCTATTTCTCAATCTTAGCTGTTTATAAAATTGTGTTGTTGTTCAGTTGCTAAGATGGGTCCGACTCTTTGGGACTCTATGGACTGTAGCCCGGCAGGCTCCTCTGTCCATGGGATTGCCCAGGCAAGAATATCGGAGTGAAAAAAAAAACATTGGAGTGGGTTGCCATTTCCTCCTCCAGGGGATCTTTCTGAGCCAGGGATTGAATCCGCCTCTCCTCTGGCTCCTGCATCGGCAAGTGGATTCTTTACCACCGAGCCATCAGGGAAGCTCTTACAGAATTACAGGGGAATTTTAAAAACATCAGCGTCAGGATCCCACTCCAGACCAATGAAATCTGAATCTGAGTTTTTTGCAAATTCCCCCATGTGATTCTCACATGCAGCTAAAGTGGAGAACCACTGTTCTGGATCTTCGCTGCTGGAGCGAAGGCTGGAGGACCAGGGGATGTCAGGTGGATAAGGGATCAATGCTTTGATATTTTATTGGACTGGACTTTTAAACATACCTTAAAAAAAAGTATTAACACCCAAGTGTGACTCAGAAAGATCTGGGGTCTGAGCAGGCATCTGTGTAAGGATGGATGAGTTAGCATTCAGTAGTATGGTTGGCAGGGACAGCAGTTGGAGAGAAAAGGTCATTTTCAGCTACTGTCCTCCTGGGTTCATCCATTCAATAAACCCATGTCCTCCGTTCTAGCTTTGCCCAAATGTGCTAAAATGGCATTATTTAAAAATTCTGTCTGTATTTCTAGAATTTGTTCAGAACCTGGAAGAGAGCTGTGGTTAATTGACATCCCACGCGCAAATCATCATCCATGCGTAAATGTAGCCCATGCGCCAGAGCACGGACACCACCCGGAGCTAGTTAGAAATGCATACTCCTGCCCCACTCCAGATCCGACTCTGCGTTCTCACAAGGGCCCAGGGGATCTGTGCGCACACTATACTCGAAAGCCCTGAGCAAGACTGACCCTTCATTACATCACCTTGGATGAGAAGGAGAATTCCTTTGGCATCCAACACCGAGCCATCAACAAGCACAGGAGGTCCAGCTTTCCTCAGAGATAATGTTCAAGCTGTTTAATAACAATGCTGGCCATAGAGAGCTGGGATAGCAGCAATGCTGAACTCTGGCTGAATGTCAATTCCAGTCTTACTATTAATATTCTAGTTCTTAGGGTTTCCTGTCTTGGCTACTGTGATTGCATCTCAACCTCTAGGGCCTCTCTGGCAGGGGAGAGGTGGGGAAGGCTGCAGCAGGCACGACTGGGGTGGCTTCTTAGCTCCCAACTATTCTGTTGCTTTTGGAAATAGTGTCAGCATGCAGGGGCGGAGTTCTCCCTGGCTGGTGGCAGGGGTGGGGGATGTCAATTAACCACAGCTCTCTTCCAGGTTCTGAACAAATTCTAGAAATACAGACAGAATTTTTAAATAATGCCATTTTAGCACATTTGGGCAAAGCTAGAACGGAGGACATGGGTTTATTGAATGGATGAACCCAGGAGGACAGTAGCTGAAAATGACCTTTTCTCTCCAACTGCTGTCCCTGCCAACCATACTACTGAATGCTAACTCATCCATCCTTACACAGATGCCTGCTCAGACCCCAGATCTTTCTGAGTCACACTTGGGTGTTAATACTTTTTTTTAAGGTATGTTTAAAAGTCCAGTCCAATAAAATATCAAAGCATTGATCCCTTATCCACCTGACATCCCCTGGTCCTCCTTCCAAGGAAACTGGCCTGGGGGAGGTGGGAGAGGGTGGCTTCTCCTCCTCGTCCTTCCCTTCCTCTCCCTCCCTTCTCACTCTGCTGCCCTTCCTCCGCCAGGGCTGGGCTGGGCTGGGCAGGCAGGGTGGAGAGCAGAAAAGGCATATCATGGCTGCTCTGCTAACAGCCTGGCACTGAGGCCCTCCGTGTGGCCGTGCCCGAGGCTGCGTCTTTCCCGTGGAGCATCTTTGTGGGTTTTTCAAGGAACTCCCGTCACTGATCTGGGTGATACATGCTAAGCCTGGCTGCTACCCCCGCATTTCCCATGGGCCTCCCTGCTGGTTGTCTTCTCGTGTAGGATGCTCCCAGGACAGTGAAACTCTGGCTCCCGTGGTTGGGGTTCGTCTCTGGCCCTGAGAAGCTCAGACCCCCCTTCCCCAGGTGGCCCACCTCTTGCTCTGCACCTCAAGCCCTTCACAAGGTGGCTGCCACCAGGGACGAGAGGACTACCAGTCCTGGCATCTCCAGATTCCAAAGACACAGCCTAGTTCTCCAAGTGATTCTCTTGAACGTTTCCTTCACTGGCTTCAGAGGTCACAGAAGCAGAAGGGGGTGGGCCCCAGAGAGAGGAGGGATATACTTCAGGCTCCCTGAACTCTGTTTCCAAACACATCCTCTCCGTCCACTGCAGGGGCCTTGGACACCCAGGCCTGCGTGCCTTCAGCAGACCTCTGAGGTTCCTGGAGGACCACTTCCTCCTCCCTCTGACTGCCTCAGGGCCACAAGTGCTGGGATTTAACAACTCAGGGGAACTGCTCAATCAACGGAGGATGGGGTCAGCGACAAGATCCCTGGCTCCCAGTTGTGGATGGAACAATTGTGAGGTTAGTTCTGCACAGTCTCTCAGAGCAGGGCAGGGACTAGGACAAGGTAAGAGAAGCTCCAGGGTGCAAGATTTAAGGCGGCACCTACCAGGGTTGTGCAAGAGTGGATCCCTCCTTAATCTGGCACCCCAAGTGCCTCATCCTAGTCCTGGCCCCATCTCAGAGGGTCCCCAGTGGGATTGGGCCCTGGGTGCTCACAGAAGATGCTACTCAGTAACATACGGGTCAGGTTCCTCTCTTCAGACCTGAGGTAGGAGATACACAGGCCCCCGGCTGAGCAACTACAGCTGGTCTCCTGCTGATGCTTCAAGATGGGAGACCAGCGGGAGCACTGGGCCCAGATGGCATGCATTTTTGTGGGGTTTCCTGGCCTGACACACACCCAGAGAAGGCCCTCAGTCTAGGGGAAGGACAAAAGGAAGGAGAAGAGGCCAGCCGGAATCCATCTTGGCTGAGAGATGCGTGCCTATACCAGGATCAGATATGAAGATGATTGGTCAGAAAAAAAAAAAGAAAACTACCTTAATTTAAGCAACCTAAGCCGGCCCCGTTGCACATAACTCACTCTGACTTCAGCTGCGTGTCCTTTTACACATATTCTGCTTCTCTTTATAAACACCTTTATCTTTTCACAATCTTGGTCTCTTTGCTGAATTCTTCCTTCAAAGTAGACAAGAACAAAAGTCCCTCCTTCTAGCTTTTCACCACCGGAATCAGAACCACCTCCCAATAAACTACTTGTACCCTTGTCTCAGGTTTGCTTCTTGGGAATCCAAGACCCTTCCCTGTCTCTCCGTATCAACTGTCAGCCTTATCTCCGTCTGCCACTGAGGTGATGTGAGGGCAGTTCACGGGACTGGGTGTTTTAGCCAATCCTGCCTTTAGGCTTCAGTCTCCCTGACCATAAACCAGCTCCTCCCTGACAGTAGCCCCCTCTTTACCTCTGGGTCTGAGCCTGTCAGGCTGCCAGCAGCACCAACAAACCCAACAGATGGGACAGTCCTGGCAACACTGGAACCCTGCTTCCAGATGGGAACAGAATGACATCATAAGTGGTCTTCCTTCAGGCTTTTTAGGGCTTTCCTTGTAGCTCAGCTGGTAAAGACTCTGCCTGCAATGCGGGAGACCTGGGTTCAATCCCTGGGTTGGGAAGATCCCCTGGAGAAAGGAAAGGCTACCCACCCCAGTATTCTGGCCTGGAGAATTCCATGAACTGTATAGTCCATGGGGTTGCAAAGAGTCAGACACAACTGAGCGACTTTCACTTCAGGTTTTTAAATAATTAATTAATGAATTTTGGTTGTGCTGGGTCTTTGTTGTTGGACGGGCTTGTCTCTACTTGGGGCAATCGGGGGCTACTATCCAGTTGCAGTGTGAGGGTTTCTCGTTGCAGTGGCCTCTCTCGTTTCAGAGCACAGGCGCTAGGGTGCGCGAATTTCAGTAGCTGTGGCGCACTGACTCAGTAGTTGAGGCTCCTGGACTCTAGAGCGCAGGATTGGTAACTGTAGCACAAGGACTTGGCTGCTCTGTGGCAAGTGGGATATTCCTGGACCAGGGATCCATCCTGTGTCTCCTGGCAGGCGGATTCTTTACCACTGAGCCACCAAGGAAGCCCTTCCTTCAGCTTTAAGAAAGAAAAGCCTACAACCCCCCCTCCCCCCCCCCACCAATTAACCTTAACAATTGGAAACACTCCAAATGCCCAATAGTAGAAGGTTACATTACAGTATATCTGTACTGTGGAATATACATGGGCATTCAAAATGATGTGAAAGTTGCTCAGTCGTGTATGACTCTGTGACTCCAAGGACTGTAGCCCACCAGGCTCTCTGTCCATGGGATTTTTCAGGCAAGAATACTGGAGTGGGTTGCCATTTCCTTCTCCAGAGGATCTCAACCCAGGGATCCAACCCGGATGTCCTGCATTACAGGCAGATTCTTTATGTCCGAGCCACCAGGGAAGCCCTTCAAAATGATATTCTACCTCTATTCTTACTGATGCTGATGAATTTTCATAACATATTAAATGATACAAAGATTTTTTTTTTAAAAAAAGAAAGAAGCCCACAACGGAGAGGTGGGTAGAGACTGGGAGGAGAGTTTTCACTCAGATTTCAGGGCTCTGCCTTCAGTTCCCTCCTTCCTTGCATTTCTGCTCCCACTTTCCAGTTGCTCTGGCAGCCTCAAGCTCTGACCCGTCCAGAATATGACATGGCAGCGTGACAGAAGTAGGCACAACCCCCCATGTCCTCACGTTGACTCACGAAACAGGGCCATGGTCTGGAGACCAGGGGAGCAGAGGAGAAAGTGTAGGAATGACTTACACTGGAGGAAGGACGTGGGCTTGGGGCCTAGGAGATGACGCCTTGTTAGGGAAATTAAATAGTCTTGTTTAGGCTTTGCAGATGAAGCAGAGCAGGCCTCTGACCTTGCTTCTAATCTGCCTGGACACTGCCCTGACTGTGAGTGACTGCTTGCTGTGAGTGGAAGCCTTGCAAGCACCATAGATACAGGATGAATCTTGAGACTGTTGAGCCCCTGGAGGTGCCCTGGCCAACCAAGTCCCGGGCTTAACAACATTCCAAGTTTTATAAGACAAAGCAAACAGCATTAACAGGAAACCAGAGCTGCTATTTGCTCACAGATTGATGATATCAGTTTGCGTCCTGGGATTAAAAGCAGGAACCCCGAGGTGCAGTCTTTGAAGACTCACCCACGGAGCGGACGCGATGCCTGGGTCCTTTTCCCAGTTGGGATTCCAGACGTGCTGTGTCACAGGGACTTCCCAGTGCTGTTTGAGTCTGGATGCTGGTCAAAACCCAATTTGGTGATGTATCCTCTCAGTTCAGTTCAGTTCAGTCGCTCAGTCGTGTCTGACTCTGCGACCCCACAGACTGCAGCACACCAGGCTTCCCTGCCCATCACCAACTCCCAGAGCTTGCTCAAATTCATGTCCATCAAGTCAGTGATGCCATCCAACCATCCCTTCCTCTGTCGTCCCCTTCTCCTCCTGCCTTCAATCTTTCCCAGCATCAGGGTCTTTTCCATTGAATCGGCTCTTCACATCTGGTGGCCAAAGTATTGGAGTTTCAGCTTCAGCATCAGTCCTTCCAGTGAATATTCAGGACTGGTTTCCTTTAGGGTTGACTGGTTCCCCAGAAGGAGCTCTGGGAGGGAGATGAGGGTGATTAGGTTGATTAAGGGGTGCCCTTGAGGTCAACATCTGTGGGAGGGAGTGGAGGGAGGTTAAGAATTGAGGAGATGGAGAGGTGAAGCTGTAAAAGCCTCAGCTCACCTCCCCACCACCTCCCCGAGGAGCTCTGCCACTGGAATGACCCTTCTGAGACGCCTTAACTTGGGTTGAGAACCTGATATAGACCAGTCACTGGATGCAAGCTGGACCTTTAGCTAAACAATTCCTGAGACTGCCGACAGCAGGGGGCACCTGCCCACAGCACTCCCAGAAGCTGGGGGAATAAGTCCTTCAGTCTGAAGGGAGACCCGGGCACATCCCAACTGAGTCCTTTTGACCTGGGTCCATCTCCTCCACCAGACAAGCTCCTCATGGAACACAGCCGAGGGGACAGCTCAGGGACCACCTTCTCCTCTCACAACAGGCCTAACAATAATTACGCCTTGGGCCACACTTATTGATGGGTGGACAAGCTGCTTCCTCCAACTTCAAGGAGCCTGTATTTTAAGAAAATTGGCTCTGGTGCTGGCATGCAGGTAGAAGTCTTTGTCAAACAGAGAAAGTCACTATTACTGTGCTCTTTTGAAGTATAGGTTCCGCTTCTGGCTGAGGAGGAGGATGGCTGAGGCCCAGAGGGGTGAAGGGCAGGAAGGCAGATGGGGGCAAAGAGACCAGGAAGGCACCAGTAAAAACCAGACCAGCATTGGAAACAGGACCAAGGTCTGGGGAGTAGGAAGGAGGCTGCTTCAGGGACCCTCCTGCCATCTCTCTCTCTCACACTTGCCTACCCGAACCTCAGCACTCATGGACAGAGAAGCCTGGTGGGCTGCAGTCCATGGGGTTGTGAAGAGTCAGACATGACTGAGCACCCATATGAGCACCTGCTTAGTGGCACTTAGCTCCTGACAACAAGACTCAAGCGGGCTTTCCTCATTACCAGGCTATTCTACTCAATGTCCCCCATACACTCAGCCTCCCAGCCTCCAAAACAACCATTTCACCCCATACTCTGTCCTCATTCTCAGCCAGTTGCCTTGCTTCTTGGCTTCACCTGTGGCTCAGTGGTAAAGAATTTGCCTATAATGCAGGAGACACAGGAGATGCCAGTTGGGATCTGACCCCTGGGTTGGGAAGATCCCCTGGAAGAGGGCATGGCAACCCACTCCAGTATTCTTGCCTAGAGAATCCCATGGACAGAGGAACCTGGCGGGCTACAGTCCATGAAATCTCAAAGAGTCCAACAGGACTGTGCAACTGAGCATGCACTGTACACCCTAATTTCACTGAAAAACTAGAATCAATCAAAACAGCTGTTTTGGCGGCGGGGCCTGGGCAGCCAGAGCAGCACAGACCTCAACTCTGGGCTCCAGTCACCATGTGAGGGGGCTTGGGGGCTGAGGGGAGCTGGCGCCCCCCAGGGAAGGTGTGACCCCATACCCCTACCCCCTGGGCCAGCTGCAGGATGCCGGCCTCTGCCCCACAGCAGTCGCCAGAGAGAGATGAGTAACAAACAACAGTGGTCAGCAGTGTTCATGATCTTCTTTGCCCTCATCACCACCCTCAGCCTCTGTAGCTCCAATAATGCCAGTGAAGTCTCTCATTACAGCTCCCTGTGGGGCTGTATCTGCCAGCTGGTCAACCTCAAGAAGTGGAGTATCACTGACGGCTATACCCCCATTCTCGCCCACAAAACATTGCCCTCCCGGTGCCACCAATGTGATTGTCACCAGCTCCAGCCACCTGCTAGGAACCAAACTAGGCCCTGAGGTCAAGCAGGCCAAGTGCACAATCCGCGTGAATGACACACCCCCCATGGGCTACTCAGACCACCTTGTGGGTAACAAGACCACCTTCTGTGTAGCAGCCCATTCCAGTGTATTCCATGTGTTGTGGAGACTCTAGGAGTTCATCAACCAGACCTCCAAAACCCTGTTCCTCTTCTGGGGTCTCCCAGACAAGATGCAGAAGCCCCAGGACAGCCTGGTGCGCGTCATCCAGCAGGCAGGCCTAGTGTTCCCCAACATGGAAACTTACGCCATCTCTCTTGGCTGCATGAGCCAGTCTGATGACCTCTTCCGGAGTGAGACAGGCAAGGTCAGGGAAGAGTCCTACTCGTGGTGGAGCACAGGCTGGTTCGCCATGGTGACTGCGGTGGAGCAGTGTGACCACGTGCACATGTATGGCATGGTGTCCCCCGACCACTGCAGCGGCCCCACCTACAGCACGTGCCCTACCACTACTAAGAGCCTAAGGTGCTGGACGAGTGTGCCACCTACGTTCAGAATGAGAAGAGCAACCACCACCGCTTCATCAGGAAGAGGAGGGTCTGCTCTTCCTGGGCCCAGCTGTACGGAATCACCTTCTTCTACCCCTCCTGGACCTAAGCCACCCTGCCTGTGGGGCTCTCACGAGGGACAAAGGAGAAGCGGGTGTCCACGCAGGCCATCTCCTGACCAATCGTGGCTTCCAGGAGTGTCTTTCGGCCCATCAGATCTTTAAGAGGATGTATCCTCCAGCCATTCCGGGCCTGGAGGAATCTCTTGGCCAAACAGGGATTTGGGCTTCTATGTGGTTAATGGGTGTCAAGGGTATTTCCTGTCCAGTCAGGGTCTGAGCACAGTCAGTCAGAGTAATCTGAGGCTAAGGGCATGTCCTTTCCCATGAGGCCTTGGTTCAGAGCCCCAGGGTGGACCCCAGGTCACTTCCTATTGGCTGGGACGGCGGGGCCCTGTCCCAGGAAGCTGGGAACTTTGTGTTGCCCCCTCACTTTCCAGAGCCAGAGAGAGGTTGTGCGGGGGTAGGAGGCCAGGCTGGCGCCTTTCTGGGGTTGGGGGATCTCCAGGGCTGAGAGACTGGTGTCTGGGTCTTGGCTCTGCCCTGAGGGGCCTTGAACAAGCCCCTTGCCCCCTCTCGGGGCATTCTTCTGCCTGTGTCAGCTTCTAATGTACAGTATGAGAACCCTCCCACTTCCTGCACTGACCGCCTTGGGTCTGTTCTCCATCGAGACTGGACGCCTCCAGCCACTGCCCCTTGCTGGGGGCTCAGCTCCCTGAGGGGCTGGGGTTCCCTTCTTCATCTGCTCCTGGAAACTTGAAGGTACTTTTGTGCAAACTCCTCTGGCATTGGGGAACTCTGAAAAGAAGGGACAAACCTTCATCTGTTTTCTTAGCCCTTCCACCTAGCTGCCATTAGCTCAGCTCTTAAAGAGCCAGGCCCCTGTTTCTGCCATCCAGCAGTGAGGTTTTCTACCTGTTGGAAGAGCTTTTGGGGCTAAGAGAATGGGGGATTACAGCCCAGCTGAGATTTCCTGAAGTTTCTTTGTTTGCAGCTGTTGGAGTAGTCCAATGGTCTTCCCCCAGCTAGGCCTGGGAAGGCTCTTGGAGGCTGGGACTGTCGCCCAAGTTCTACCCCCTCTCTCCACATCAGGCACTTTATTGCTGGGCCTCAGTGGGGTGGGTTTACCCCTGCTCTTCTGTAGTCTTGAAGGGAAAACTGGAGGGCTTCCTGGAGGAGGTTGTAGAATGGGAGGGGTCAAGTGGAGGTGGGGGCAGCCAGGAGGTGTCACTGCACATTGGGGCAAGAGGTGGGGGCTGGGGACTACCCTAGATTTGATTTTGTAATGATTTATACAGGAATAAATGCACCTAAGCTCAAAAAACGCCCCCCAAAACAGCTGTTTCACACATTGCCACCCCTTACTCAAGTTCAGTCTATTTCAGGAAGTTCAGCCCGTGGACCTCTCTTCCCCTGTCAACCCCACTAGGGGGAGTCGCTCATTCCCACAGCTTCAATACCTTCAACAGACTGGTAATGGCTGTATTTACTTTCCTAGTCTAGCCTATATTTCTTCCTTGAACTTGATTTATACACGCAGCAGCCTACTCAACAGTTCCATTTGAGGCATCCATGTGAAATGTTCCCCCAAATAAAACTCTTGATTCACCTTCCACAAACCTGGTCCTCTCCCTTGGATTCACCTCTGGACAAATGACATCTGCATCTCCCATGCTCAAGTGAAAAGCAGAATCTATTTTCTCTGCAAATGATCCTATTTCGTTCCTTTTAGGGGTGGAGTAATATTCCATGGGGGGGTGGTGATGGGAGGGAGGTCCCAGAGGGAGGGGATATATGTATACATATGGCTGATTCACTTCACTGTGCAGCAGAAACTTGTCAGGATACATTTAACAGGAGGCTTCCTGTGTGCTGTTTTCAGTCTTGCATGAATTCTATGTTCCTTAACAGCACCTGAATACAGGTGCCAGAGAGCTAGCAAGCCGGCTTTCGGGGATAATAGAAATTCATGTATCTCATTCATATGGAAATTCCATATGGTGAACAGCAGCCATTTACAAGTCTCCCCCTTTCTAATATGTAAAGTAACTGTTACAACCCCCTCTCTAGAGAATAATTCTAACCTCCAGCTTTCTAGATGACTTGTTAGACTTTTGATCCCTATCTCTGCTAAAAAGGGCTATCTGGTAAGAGGATATATATATGCCCACAATATGTTTAATAAATGCCTTTGTTCCACCAGAGCACTGGTCACCGTGTCTTTCCTCATTTTCTCTCTCTCTCTCTCTCTCTCTCTCTCTCTCTCGCTCTCTCCCTCTCTCCCTCACGGAGCACAGGTGTCCATCGTGTCTACTTATTTGCCCGGGCTTTCAAGACCTCTTCGAGAGGGCGCCCTGAGCCTACGTAGACGGTGCTCTTTGTCCTAGAGTTATATCGGCATACTGTGTAAACCAGGGAATATCAGCCTCTTTTCTTCCTTCTTTTCTTAGCGGTCGACTCTGTACCCCCAAGTTCCGGTCCATTAAAGGACCACAACAGAAACTAACATAGATTGTAAAGAAATTATAGTCCATAAAAATAAAACAAAAAGAATCATAATCCACTGACTCCTCTCTTTGCCTCACCGTGTACATACAGCACGTCTTGCTGTTCAACCTTCAAAATATATCTGAGTCCACAGCATCTCCCACTAGAACTACAGTAATAGCTTCGCAGCTCTCTCCAGTCACTCCTTCCTTGCACAATCCCCACTCTGATGACACTGTTCATTTTCTGGTCTGTCCTGCACAAGCTGTTTTCCTGGGAGAAGAGTAAGGCAGAGGTGAAGGGACACACACCGGAGCAACAGCCTGATTCAACACCCTACCTATGGGCTTCCCTGGTGGCTCAGTGGTAAACAATCCACCTGCCAATGTAGGAGACAAGGGTTTGATCCCTGATCCGGGAAGATCCTACATGCCGTGGAGCAACTAAGCCCATGCACCACAACTACGGAGCGTATGCTCTAGAGCCCGGGAGCCACGGCTGCTGAGCCCATGCTGCAACTGTTGAAGGCCGTGGAGTCGAGAGCCCGTGCTCTGCAGCAAGAGAAGCTACCGCAGTGAGAAGCCCATGCAACTGCTGAAGGCCGCGGGATCAAGAGCCCACGCTCCGCAGCAAGAGAAGCTACCGCAGTGAGAAGCCCACACACTGAAACTAGAGAGTAGCCTCCACTCACCATGACTAGAGAAAAGCCTGTGTAGCAATGAAGGCTCAGCACAGCCGAAAATAAATAAATAAATAAATATTTTTAAAAAACCTATCTAGATTAGCCACTTGTCCTGGGGCAAAATTATTCAACCTCCTCTTTCCTCACATTTCTTATTTGTAAAGAAGGAATAACAAATATGGATTTGCCTTATAGAACTCTTCTGAGGGTTAACGGGAGTCCTCTCCCCTAACAGCTCAAAATTGCAATCATTTAATTAAGCATCTGTGAGAGTCCAGGCTTCCTGCTCAGCCCATTTAAATACCTGATGACAAGTGACAGTGGCCAGGGGTGCTCTAAGCCACAAGATAAATGTTAAAAAATAATCTTACATATAGTTGACAGTGGGGAAAGACAGTTCCATGAAAATTATGTAATGGTGTGGGAGGAATAATAGCAAGGACTTAATGAATACTTATTGAATCAGGCATTGTTCTAGGAGCTTTACAAATACCAATTTACTCAACTTGCTAGCAGCTCTATGAAGCAAGTCTGGTATTATGCCTATTTTATAAGTGAAGAATAAAAAGAAGAAGTTGAGTAACATGCTGAGGTCACCTGGCTAATCCAGACAGGATTTGGAATCTGGCAGCGTGGCTCCAGCGTGAGTCCCTCTAACTTCCACCTTCCATGGTCTTGCTGTGAAACAGCTGCCAAGGGACAGGCCTTGAAATGACACAGGTTTCACCAGAAATGAGTGACTTGAAAGAGACAAGTAGAAAAGAAGAGATGGGAATGAAGAATGGTAGCTTTGGGTGCTCTCAACCTGGGCTTGAATCCCAGCTCAGCCACATCCCACCTGTGGAACTTGGACCCAGTACACAGGTTCCTTACCTGTAAAATGAGCTCACAGCTATATCTTAGGCAGTTGGGTACATAAAAAGCACCCACTGCTTATTAACCATCCTTCTCCTTTAGGATCTTCTTCCTGTTATTATGGGCTTCCTTTGTGGCTCAGCTGGTAAAGAATTTGCCTGCAACGTGGGAAACCTGGGTTCAATCCCTGGGTTGGGAAGATCCCCTAGAGAAAGGAAAGTCAGAGGCTACCCACTCCAGTATTCTGGACTGGAGAATTCCATGGACTGTATAGTCCATGGGTTTGCAAAGAGTCGGACACAACTGAGTGACTTTCACTCACTCTCACTTCACACTTCCTGTTATTATAAAAGAGTTGAGTTCTTCTAGATCCTAATTTACTATGATGCTATGATAAAAGGGTCAATCCACCAGAAGACACAGCATCTGTAAATGTGTATGTGCCAGTCAACAGAGCTAAAAAAAAAAAAAGCAAAACTTGATAGAACTAAAGGAGAAAAAGACATATCAATAATGATAATTGTGGGGCCTCCCTCGTGGCTCAGCGGTAAAGAATCCGCCTGCCAACGCAGGAGACAGCACAGGTTCGATCTCTGGCTCAGAAGATCCCATACGCTTTGGAGCTACTAAGCCCATGTGCCATAATCACTGAGCTTGTGCTCTAGAGCCTGGGAACCACAATTCTTGAGCCCACGAGCCACAGCTAAAGAAGCCCATATGCCCTAGAGCCTGTGTTCCGCAACAAGAAAAGCCACTGCAATGAGAAGCCAGCGCACCGCAACTACAGATGAGGTCCTGCTCTCGGCAACTAGATTGAAAAGCCTGTGCAACAACGAAGACCCAGCACAGCCAAAAATCAAAAAATAAATCTTTAAAAAAAAACAACAATGATAATTGTGGACTTTAACAACCCTCCCTCAACAATAGATAGAGCAACTAGACAGAAAATCAGTATCTATAAGAGCTCAACTCCACCATCAACTAACAGAATCTCATTGACATTTATACAACACCCAACAATAGCAGGATACACATTCTTTTTAAAACTTCAGAGATCAAGTATTAACAGAGGCTATATCCTGGTGAATAAAATAAACCTCAACAAATTTAAAAGAATTTAAATCATATACAGTCTACTCTCTGACCATAATGGAACTTAACTAGAAATCTGTAAAAGAAAAATTTCCAAATACTTGGAAAGGAAACAACACACTTCTGATTAACCCATGGATCAGAGAAAATCTCAAGAAAAATCAAATATACACAAATACACACATAGTGAATTGAGTTATTCTTAGTACCATTTATGCTAACTTATGGCTTGTAGAAAACATTGCTGTTAAATCTAATGTATTGACCACTCCATGTCAGTACACTACATACATGGTCACATACGGTATCCCATTTAATTCTCACCAAAACTCTAAGAAAGAGAGTTTCTATTATTATTCCCATTTTGTTAATGTGGCAACAGAAGCTTACATCAGCTAAATAGCTTGTCTGAGGTCTCAGAGCTAATAAATGGCAAAATCAGCTAAATTGAGGCACCAGAACTCTGTGAAAATGTCGGGTTTCAGGGGATACCTGGGAACCTGCCACAGATGACAACCCTACATAACCAACCCCTTTATAACTAAGTCATATCTCCATACCCTTACCAAAACACTGCCCACCATCTGGTGTGAAATAGGCTTTCTCTCCAGCCCCTAATAACTGCCAGGAGGTGAGAAATTCAAAGGGAGATAAGGACCACAAAGCCCTTTGCATGAGCAGGAGAGATGTAGAAATCTCTGAGGTCATAAATGCTAATACCTCTCTTGGTATGAGTCAGAGGGTTCATTGAGAACATCAAAATAGTTTTATTTCCAGATAAACATCAGAACAGAAATAAAAATAGTTATGTGACCTATGAAATATGGAAAAGTTCGTATGCTTTTTTCTAGGGTGGGGTGAAGAATGGTATGCAAGGGATTTTAAAACTGTACTTAATTTTTATTTTTAGCCCTCTGTGTGTGTGTGTCCGCACACGCCAAGTCATGTCTGACTCTTTGAGACCCCGTGGACTATAACCTGCCAGGCTCTTCCGTCCATGGAATTTTCCAAGCCAGGATACTGGAGTGGATTGTCATTTTCTACTCCAGGGGATCTTCCTGACTCAGGGACTGAACCCGCGTTTCTTGTGTCTCCTGCATTGCAGGAAGATTCTTTACCCTGCACCACCTGGGAAGCCCCTTTAGCTCTGTAATAATGCCAAAAATGTAAACCATATTCAAAGTTTATAACAAAATATAGCTGTCTCTTGTCCCCAACCCCCATACTAGCCACACACTCCAGAAAAAGATCACAAAAAATACTTTTAGTTCCTTTTCCCCTCTGGTATTTACCTTCAAAATTTCTAAATAGTAGGCTTATCCTGGGGCTTCCTGGGTGGCTCAAATAGTAAAGAATCTGCCTGCAATGTGGGAGACCCAGGTTTGATCCCTGAGTCGGGATGATCCCATGGAGAAGGAACTGGGAACCCACTCCAGTATTCTTGCCTGGAAAATCCCATGGACAGAGGAACCTGGTGGGCTATACAGTCCATGGGGTCGCAAAGGCTTATCCTACCATTTCTGAATTTATAACTTTTATTTTCTGTTGATCTGCTGCTGAGAAGGTTGAGGATTTGGTGCTCTTCCCCTCCTGACTCCTTTAACCTCACATAACATTTCAGAAAGATGGCTCCTAGGTCCTCATAGTTGACAACACACTGTATGTAGACTTCTAAGTCTGAGGGGTATTTTTTCATCCCGTTGAAAATTTCCTCTTAACTGCCACTTAACGCATAATACCTCATCACACAGAAGTCTCTTAATTTTTTTTCAACTGCTTCCTTGTTTTGGAATTTGAGTTGATTTCAACGTTTTTCTACTGTAAATAATGTAAAAAAAAACAAAAACCTCTTGAACATGCATTTTAAAAACACGTTTAAACATCTCCTAAGGATTCTTAGACGAGGAATTAATGAATCAAAATATATGTTGTCAACTATGAGGGGAAAATGGCCACAGAAAATACACTGGACGGTGTCAGAGCAAATACAGAATGAAAATAGAGAGTTAATTCTCCTTGTCGCAAATAAGGGAAGAGACTTTTCTCCCCTCTCCCTTTTGTTTCAGAATTTCTCTGTCCTACGCAAATGTGCATAAATCTTTATAATGACCTCATAACTGAGGATCATTTCCTGAGGACCTGGGAGCCATCTTTCTAAAGAGCAAACTGTATCCCAGTTTCCATGGAAAGGTAAGAGCCTAACTGGTGGCCCCTTGTTACAATCTACAATGAGAAGCTTGTTTCCCCTCTGATTGAAGCCAACACAAGGGGTCTCCCCAAGTACTTTGGTAAATGCGGAGCCAACCACGTGTGACAAAAGTTGTTGCTGAGTCCTCTTACTCGGGGACTAGTTATTGTTCACCTTGAGAACGTGTATGTAAGGGACTGTATCTGCTTGGCTAAATAAGGGGGTGTGATTACTTTCCATCTTTGCCATCTCTTAGCAGATTGCCTGCGATGCAATCACATTCTGATTTAATATAGTATATATATAGTACAAATGCACATTCTGGTTTAATATAGTATATATATTCAATAATAAAAGTGTTTTCTTCCTCTGCTGCCTTTGTGGAGAGGTTTTCTGGGCTGGGAGAAGATTTCGCTTTTAAAAACTATTTTCTTTCTGTAACCAAGCAGGACCCTGTGGAGCCTTTCCAGGACAGAACCCTTCCCCCAAGTCCTCTGCTATAGTTACCCTCTGAAGTACCTAGATAACGGTATCTGCTGCAAATTTCCTGAGTTGTTTTACAGATGCTTAAACCTCCACCAAATGGAAAAAGTTAACTGCTTGATGACCATGAGCATGTAGCCCCCAGACTTTCTGGAGCCTGAGGATTGATAATGTTAGCCCCTGTGACACTGCCCTGTTACCTCATCACCAGGCAATCAGAAAATTGTGCAAGAGCTGAATACATGCACTTCAATTCCCTTCCCTCATCTGGCCTATAAAAATACCCTCCCTGAAACCCATCATGGAGTTCAGGTTTGTTTGTTTTTTGAGCATTAGCTTACCCAGACTCCTTGTCTGGCACCTTAAAATAAACTCTGCAGTTTCCTTCACCACAACTCAGCGTCAGTAGATTGGCTTTTACTGCACATAGGCAAGCAGACCCAAGTTTGGTTCCGTAAGATCTTAACAATGGCACTTTGCCATAATGATATTAACATTTGCCATCCCTGGATGGAGTGGAATCCCACCTGCTAATAAGGTGTCAACTCATCACTGCATTAGCTTTTCATACCAGAGAGCGAAAGTTTGTGTGCACACCTCACCTTGGAGACCTCAGCGCTTGCAACACGTCCTGCTGCTCTGCGGACCCTAGTTTAGAGGGTGACCCTTTTTTCCTTTTCAATCACTTCCTCATGGCTCCTAAACATTCTGCACATGGCCCTGGACGTCTTACCCATGTCTTGCGCTGTCCTCTCCCCACTGAGAACTAGCTCCCATCACATCTTTAGATTGAGGCTATTTTCACCTTATCCTGTCCTTGAACTTCTTTCAACCATAGACTATGACAAGTTTCCAAGATGCACCATCCTCTGTTCCTGATAAGACCCTGTGAGTAAAGAGTCTACTGCGAATGTGCTAGCAAGAAGACAATCTAACATGACATAACTCACAGAAATGATACACCATTACGTTTATCGTGTCCGTATCCCATGGTTAGAATCGAGTTGCAGGTCCTGCCCAGTTCAAGAAGAAAGGATCATACAAGGGTGTGAACAGCAGTTGAGGGGATCACTGGACCATCCTCAAGTCTACCCATCACAGTCTTCTGAGACTGGTTAGACACAGGCTCATACCTCCTCATCCTGTGATCCATGCCTCCTAAACTTCCTTAATTTTTTCTACCTTTTTGTCTTGCAGTGCATTCTGGTAGTATCTTCAGAGCTTTCTTAAAGTTCACAAATTCTTCTTCTCCTGAGTTTAACCTTAACTCATCTGTTGCATTTTGCATTTTTAGTCATTTTGTATTTCTTATTTCCAGAATATCTACTGTTTTCTATATCACACAAACTAATTTCCACAGCCTTGTTATTTCATCATATTCCACTATTTTTATCTCTTGAAATACATTACTAAATTAGTTTTAGTCTTTATTTACAATTTCTGTATCCAAAGTCCTCATGGGTTTGGTCTCGAGGTTTGATGTTTTTGGTTAATTCCGATCATTGCTGGCTCAGTTCTCTGTATGTTTTGATTTTCCACTTGTTTGGATTTTTGATTGTGAAACTCATATTACTTGGAATTTTACCTAATATTCTACCTTTTCCGCCCTGCTTTGCCTATTTGGACCTATTCTCACCACATCAGGTATGTAGCCCTCTGTATCCCTTCCTGTGACGTTGCCTCAGCTTGACTAGGGTTCTCCCAGCAAGATCCCTAATCTGCTGTACCCGACTCTCTGCTTCCAGTTCTGGAAACCTCTCCTTCCCTTGGTCCTTTTAAGCCTAAAAGCGGTAGCAGTTCATTTTGCCATTATGCTGTGGGGACGAGGTTGCTGCATTAGTCCCTGTGGTGCTGCTATTTGCCCGTATCTTTGTAAATAGCCCCACCCTTCAAAAAAAAAAATTTGGCTGCACCAGATCTTCGTTGGGGCACACGGGACCTTTAGTTGTGGCACATGGGATCTAGTTCCCTGACCAGGGATCCAAGCCTTGTGTTGGGAGTGCAGAGTCTTAGCCACTGGACCACCGGGGAAGTCCCTAAATAGCCCTTTATAAACCAACTACCTGATTCGATAGAGATTCCATACTCAACCCAGCTTATGTGCCTTCCCAGACTGCTCAGCCCTGCTGGTCTTCCGAACACTGACTGCTTCCCAGTTGGAGTGTCGCCGTGTGTCAGCATCCCCAGGGATTAAGTGATGGCTGTAGGGCAGCCTCTGTCATGTCCACTGCACCGGGAGACGTGACAGCTGTGCTTCTAGGTCTCACCTGCCTGTACCCACAGAGCCTCTGGGTGTCCCATGGCTGTCCAGAGAGCCCAGCTTATACAACCCAGAAATGTAGAAAAGTGAACGCCCCAGGGGTGAAGTGGGAACCAGAGAGACTTAAGAGAAAGGGAGGATTAAACCGCTTGCCCTTTGCCCCTGCAGGTGACTGTTCTAAGAGGCAGTGGCTCCCCATGTCTCTGGGAGAGGCCCCGCATGGCCTGGTGGCCAGTGTACTGTCTCATGAAGCCGTGGCCGGCTCAGGAATGAACCGCTGTGTACTGTTCTTCCTCTCCCAGCCTCACTTGCCTTTTCCCTTCACTGTGCTTCCTGACTCACACATCCCAGTATGGCAATTACTACACAGGCTTTTTGCCTCAGCCTCTGCTTTCTAGGGACGGAGCTAAGACAGGCATTGAGGGGGCTGTCCTTTGAGGAATCTGGCTCTGTGTGGGCCTCAGACAGACCCCTTCCTTCCCAGCCCAGGCTTTGTCTCCTTGTCTCCTCACTGCCGGGGCACAGCACATGAAGACCAGGCTCCTGACCTGAGGGACCCCAGGGTGCCCGGGGTAATGCAGGCTTTGGTTTTCCTCACTTTTCTGAATTTGCATCCCAGGCTCTGAGATCTTTCTGTGCTTTTCTGCCACATCAGTCATTTATTTTAAGAGGTGTTTTAAAATAATCATCCAGTTTCTTAGGTAGTCTGAACCAGAAGGGTGCTCCTAGACTTTCTCATTGACTATATTACCTGGAAACCCTCTTTCTGTTTTGTATTTTTTTCTCTACTTTTTTCTTTCTTTTCCTCAGCCCACTGTCTTTCATCCCTTCCAGGATTTGACGTAGGCATAGTCTCTGGAAGGCAGAGACTCCAGACTGAATCTTTGGGATTCAAAGTTATGCACCCCCGTCCTACCCCCAGCCTCAGCTCAGGGCTCCATAAAACTGCTAGAACAGGCAAAAAGCAGGCAAGCACACTCCGTGTATAGCCTGGAGAGGCCCTAGGGAGGATGTGGACTCTCCGTTTCATCATGCTGAGTGGGAAACGGGCACACACGTGTCGGCTCAGCCCTCTAGTCACCCTTGCTTCTCACACACAGAGGCAGGGCTGAAAGAATGACTCAAAAGCATTTCGAAAATAGCTGTCCACGGCCCCTGACGGTCAACTTACATATGGCTCTGACTCACTGAGCAGGGAGCACACAGTGGGTGCCCTTTGGTCACAGCGAGGTCCCAGATGACATCATCTGTGAGATGTAGCATCAGCCCGTGCACCCCAGATGTGCTGTTCAGAATTGGTCACCCGGCAAATGAAGGGTCAGTGGAAAAGCAGCTACCAATAGCGACAGAGAAGAATGGGCAGTTTCTCAAATGCCTGTGTGTGCCAGCTGTCTGCCTTTCTGAAGGTCTGCCTGACTGTTCCCCCAGTCCAGGTGTTACCTGAGCAGGAACCCTTCTGAGCCTTGGTCATCCACAGTGTGGTGTCTCCAAAGACCACCCTGGTGATGGGGGTCCCAGGTGCACAGCTGAATTCGAGGAACTCTTGAAGTGAACCAGGCAGCTTTTCCATGGCGGCCTCCAGAGAAAAATCCATTCGGTTACAGGATTGAGACCTGGCCCGCTTGTCCAGCTGCCTCGCCCCTTGCCCTGAATGT
The DNA here is from genome assembly GCF_054371585.1 of Giraffa tippelskirchi. Lineage (NCBI taxonomy): Eukaryota > Metazoa > Chordata > Mammalia > Artiodactyla > Giraffidae > Giraffa > Giraffa tippelskirchi. Next base: position 12,118,105 of record NC_137283.1, on the reverse strand, counting down.
GAGTGACCTCTGGATGTTCCCTAGGGCCCCGGAGAGTGGCCTGGTGGGCCTCATGACCTCATCCTTTTCCTCCCCACCGGGCCTTTTAACTTCTGTGTCCCTCCTGCCTCATCCGATCTCCGCTTCCCCCCCACCCAGCCGCGCCCACGTCTTCAGCAGATTCCTTGTTCACTCTTGTGCTTCACCGTTTTCCTTGTTTTTGGTAAACTTGGTGAGTCAATGTCAATGTCATTTCTGTGTGTTTTGGTGTGAGGCAGAAGCCTGGCTAAGCAGGCCTTGAGATGTGCATCCATCAGGTTAAAAGAGGCGCATGGCTTCAGGTCTGCCTGCAAAAGGCTTCCGGTTGTGGGGGACAGGAGGGGTGCTCAGTGAATACACTACTTGTTCTCCTGAATGCTCCCTCAGACCATCCTTTTCAGTCTTTCTCACAGAAGTCCTTTCAAGCCAGGCGTTCTCACCTGATGTTGGGCTTTCTCTCATTCTCGCTCCCGCCCGTCACACTTACTTTCTGCCAGCCTGTCTGTCTGTGTGTCATTCTCCACTCTCCTCACTGGCTCCATCTCCCTGAGAAGAGGGGGAGGTGAGTGGGGCCTCAGAACAGGGTGCAGCCCCCGGGGCTTGGCCTGGAGAGGAGGAACGGTGACACCTGCTGGGTGACTGCTGAGTCCGCCTGGCCCTGCTGGGGTTTCTGGACCTTTCCAGGCAGAACTGCTTCTGCTCATACTCTTCCATCTGGGGAGAAGGAGCCCCGAGGTTGAGTTCCAGTGCCTGCGCCCACCAGCCACCTGCCCCTTTTCATCATTTCTGCTTCACCCTTTGGGGGGGGGCCCCCAAGACAAGCACAAATACTCTGAGATTTTTAGGGCTTGGATACTGTTTCCCAATAAGCCTGGGATCTCCCAAAAAGAGGGCTGAGCTGGGCTTGACTGGGTGACCACGGCCCTTCTACGATAGACCCTGGAAGAGGGGGCCAGCCCTCGGTGAGAAGGAAGGCCCCAGGTGTGGGAGCTCTCCAGGTCCAGCTTCTGCCCCCTCAGGCACTCACCACCTGGTAACTGCGGGCGGTGGCCGCCCTTCCAAGCTGGCCTTGTGACTGCGGCTCCCTCTGGTGGCGGCTGCCACAGGAAGTGATGACGAGGTAAATGCGCAGCTGTCCACATAGGTCAGGACACAAGGTTCCTGTAAACCTCCAACAAGACAAATGTTATTCTCTGTCTGCAACTTTTTACCTCTAGAGGAATGGCAAAGTGTTAATGTCTTTAAGGTCAGAACCTTGAGAATGGGCTATCCTGCGTATTTCAGGTTATAGGCAACATTCTTAACTGAAAGCAAAAGCAAGAGAATACAAAGGTTAGGCGAAACAGATCTGATATGCAGTCAGATTTGTTCTTCCCTATTACAAGAGGACCATGTTGGCACCAGGACTCATGATGCCTCTGTTTAATGAGGAGACAGACATCAAACACGCTCCACACTCAAGAGGGTGCTGGTAAAGTGGTACCAGTCCTCTGAAGATAAAACCAAGGACTGAATTGACAGGGTGGAGCACCTAGTACAGCTGAGAGGGCTGGGGACACCTCTTTGTGGGACCCACTTGCCATTTAAAGAGATAGTCAAGTAAGGAGAAGAGGGGAGCAAGGAGAGGGTAGAGAGGAGGAGGGGAGGAAAGGAAGGAAAGGGCCCAGACCAGAAAAAGCGTAGAGTCTGGGGAACTGAAGTGAGTTCATAGCTGCTGAAGTGTAGTGTAGCAGGAGTTTAAACCAAGGGATCCTGGCCAAAGTAAGAAGTGTGGTTCACAGAGAAAATGGGCTGCTCTTCTGTTCCCCTGTCACCAGGCTGCAGAAACTTTTCTGTTTGCCAATTTGGCAAAGAGACAAAGCCTTGAGGTCACCTCTCCCTCACTCCCACTCCACCACTGGCCGACTCCAAAACCTCACAGAGAGTGGGACAATCGGGCTGCTCTGTGGGACAGCTCCAAGGGGTGTCTGGCTTCCAGTGTATGTCGTAAGTGACCAAAAGCTTTAGATCAGTGCCTTCCAATAGTGTCCAACAGCAATAGCCATCTACATAAGAGTAGTGATTTTAAAAGTAAGGAGAAATAGGTAAAATTACTGTTATTAAAATATTTTATTAAACCCCATACCTCTAAAATATTATCATTTGAACATGTAATTAATACAAAAATTATGACTGAGATAGGGGACATTCTTTTTTTTTTCATGCTAAGTGTTCAAAAGTCTGGTAAATATTTTATATTTACATGCCAATGCAATTAGGACTAGCCATATCTCCAGTGGTCCATAGCCATATGTGGCCCATGACCACTGCACTGGATAGTACAGCTCCAGACACTGCAATTTTGAAACCATGACTCCCAGGAGAGACTGACCCACCAGCACAGGCTTCTGCCACCTGTCAGAGAAGCTTTAGAAGAATCCTCAGCACATGCTAAGGTCAGGCTAAGTTGTGAGCTTGGCCTGGAGCGCAGCCTTGACCTCCACCTCTGGCAATGCACCCATCAAACGCCCATCCCCAGGACCTTGAATCTGCCCTCATTCATCTTGCCAACATTTTTTTCTCCCCAAAGAACTGAATGTAACTGGTCTTTTTTAAGTTTCCAGGTGTATTATTACCTGCAGATGCTGAAAAAGGACATCAGAGCCAGTGTGGTGTAGGAGAAAGAACACTGCACAGGGCATTAGGGAAGAGAGAATCCAGTTCCTGCTCATCTTTTACCAGACCTGTGGCCCAAAGAGAGTCACGAGTTGGTACAGGGCGCTAAGCAGGAGCTCGGAGTCCAGAGTCAGACTGCAGCTCTGGGTCCTGAACTGCGCCCTTTTCTGGGCCTTTGCATCCTCCTCTATAAAATGGGAACAGAAACTGCTCTTTGCACACAGACAAGGTAACCATCACAAAGCACTCAGCACAGGGCGTGGCTCGGGGTACACATTAATAACTAGGATGATAATGATGATGTCTTCCCTGTTATTATCTCTGCACCTCTGTTTCCTTGGTTGTAAAGTGGAGATAAGCATGCCTCATGAACCTGCTTTCTAGGGTTCTGTGAGGCCTACAAGAATTAGTGTGAAAGCACTTTATTAAATTAGGAAGCCCTTTATCAAGTCCAAAAATGACTCCTCAAGTTTCACAGCCTAGCTGGTGGTCTGACTTTAAAGAGCCCTTACAAATTCATAATTGGGAAGGGGAGTCTGTGCTGTACCCGCAGCTCCATGACTGGACAAGACAAGCCTAAATGCCCAGCTTCAGCACTCTTCTCCTGGGTAAACTCTGACTTCAGCTCTGTTTTATCATCTATATGATGGGCTGAGAACACACAGCTCCCAGGTCAACGGGCTGAGGGTCAAATGAGCCCCTGGCTATGATGTGTCTGGCAGAGGGCCTGCCTGACTCAGAGCCCTGGAGGAGACCTTGCCGCCCACACATGCCTCAGCCAGGCCTGGGCCAGCAGTTCATGTGACAACCACAAGGTGGGCCCCAAGGCTTTCATTTAGGAAATGATTCACCAACCTCCCCAAGAGGCGTTAGTGGTAAAGAATCCGCTCGCCATTGCAGGAGACCCAGGTTTGACCCCTGGATCGGGAAGATCCCTTAGAGTAGGAAATGGCAACTCATTCCAGTATTCTTGCCTGGAAAATTTCAAGGAGCATAGGAGCCTGGTGGGCTACAGTCCACAGGGCTGCAAAGAGTTGGACATGACTGAGCCACCGAACACACAATTCACCAACCCGCTCCCCGACCCTCATCAACAACCCCTCCATTTTCCATTCCCCCCTCACCTGCTGTTCTCTCAAGGCCAGGAGAAAAGCCCTTTAGGAAGGAGTGCTGGTTCTCCACTCTGAGTCTGCCCAGAGGTGTCACTTTGGGTTTGGTAATCTGCAGAGAAACAGTCAAGACACTGCATGTACGTAAATTTCTGACCTGGGGTGGACTTTCTGTCCACTACCCCTCAACCTACCAGCTGAGTGCCTGGAGTTACTCTAACCTCCTTGGGTCTCAGTTTCCTGCCCTGAAAGGGAATTCCTGTGGGAGAGCTTTGAAAACCGTAGACTGAGCTACACATGCAGTCATGGCCATTTTTCTCATTGTCCCCATTCTGTGGGCTCCACCATACTGGATTCCCTAATACAGGGAAAACGGGAAAACGCCCCTGTTGGCTGCCTGACTGTTAAGTTCTCACCTGAACATCAAAGCTGCTCAGATAGGGTCACTCCACAATAACAAAAAGACTAGCCCCACCCTCCCACATATACCTCTGGACCAATGTTGGTGATTGTTGCCCTGTTACCAGGGACAACTCTAGCCCATTTCCATACTCCCACGTCCCAGGTAAAATTTATTAGATTCCAAATCACAGAATTCCCCTGCTTCTTGGCAGCAGCCAATCCAGAACTGACTCTGCCTCCTGGATCCCTGCACAGACTCAACCAGCCCAGGCCCAGATCCTGTAAGTCCCTCCCAACTGACTCTCACTCAAGAATCCTCATCAAGGGAGCAGCTGGGATGGAACAGGATCACAGGCAGTGAAGAGAGGATTGCCAATTTTAAGGGGATAGGCATTAGTGTTCAAAATCTCAGAGACCCCAAGAGAAGGTGGCATGTTGAGCGGCCCCCCATATGTGAGGCCCATTACCCACCCTCTTGACTCTATACAGCTCGGTCCTTCTGGCCTGTCCTCCTAGGTGAAAGCTTCCACTAGAACCTCTTAGAAAGAGAATGCTCCTTCCTCCATGAGTCCCCTGAATGCAGATTTTATTACCCTGTTCGGGACTTTCTTGCCCTGAACAGTAATTCTTCATTTCCTGAGGGCCCACAATGTTCCAAGCACCGTATGGCGTGCTTTACATATGTGATAGCTAATCCTCACACTATCTTTGACTTATGGGTAATTAGCCTAATTTTTCACAATAAGGAAACTCAGGCTCAGAGAAATAACTTTACCAAGGTCAGACAGCTTGAGTGGCAAGGTCAGGATCTGAACTAGGACAATGTGACCCCCAGTCATTGTGGGTCTGCAAGATCTTCACCATACTGTAACTTAAAGGCTTGCCAGTTTCACCTGTACCTATCACTCCCTCCCAGGAATGCAGCTGCAGATTTCTTTGGTTATCAAAGCTATACTCTTTGAGTAAAACTGAGGGGTATCCCACAGCCAGAGGCTGTCTGATGGGCCGGGCTATGTGTGGTGACTGGCTGTCCAGCTTGAAGCTCTGGGCCTCGGGGAGTGCTGGGGAGAGGTGGAGACACCAGGAGGGGGAAGACAGCACTAGGTGGACAGAGGCAAGACTGACCACTCCCCTGTCCTTTGGATGATGGCTGATTGCTCAATGTTCCCGGAGCTGTCTCTTTTTGCAACCTTGAAGTGTGGAAGCCAAACCCAGATCAAGACCATGGAGGGATCGGGTAGAGACCCTGCCCTGTTTATGTTACAAATAACCAGCCCTGTGCACAGGGTATGGCATGCAGGATGTGATTAATAACTAACTGAGGGACTCTGGTGGTCCAGTGGTTAGGAATTTACCTGCCGAAGCAGAGGACACAGGTTTGATCCCTGTTCCAGGAAGATCCCACGTGCTGCGGAACAGCTGAGCCTGTGCACCACAACTACTGAAGCCTCTGGGCCCTAGAGCCTGTGCTCCAAAAGCGGAGAAAAGCCTGAGTCCAGCAACAAAAACCCAACACTGCCAAAAAAACACTTAATCAATAAATAAATACCTAATAAATCAGTGCGCAAACAAGTGAGTCAGGCTGGTGATGTGATGGCACAGGTACAAAAACTACAATGCAGAATAGTGGCGATTAACAAACACTATTTAAGAGTTAGCCTGCAAATGAAAACTCATTTTGGAATAAAGGGACACTTGTGCTTCAGTTTGCAAATGAGCTTCTAGAACTTCTGCCTGATTCTGTTGAGGTTTAGAAATATTTCAACCCAAAGGAGACTCCTGGAGAATGACAGACACGTTTTCTTTTTGCTTAAAATTTTCCCCCCAGTATTTATTTCCAGCTTTATTGAATATAACTGACATATAATATTACATAAGTTTAACTGTTAATGTGTAAGTTAGTCTTACTATGTGATGATTTGATACATGTATAGATTGTAAAATATTTACCACAATAAGGTTAGTTAAAGCTTCCTTTACCCTGTTCCTGAGCCCAAGTTTATACTGCTCCCCACGTGAAAGTGAAAAAAAAGTGAAAATGTTAGTTCTCAGTCATGTTCAACTCTTTGTGACCCCGTAGACTGTAGCCTCGGTCCATGGGATTCTCCAGGCAAGAATACTGGAGTGGGCTGCCATTCGCTTCTCCAGGGGATCTTCCTAACCCAGGGATGAAACCCAAGTCTCTGGCACTGCAGGCAGATTCTTTACCATCTGAGTTACCAGGGAAGCCCGCTCCCCACATGAAAGGCCAATAAATTAAGAGATGAGATGTGAAGACAAGGAATAACGGCTTCATTTGGAAAGCCAGCAGACCAAGAAGATGGGTGACCAGTGTCCCAAAGAACCTTCTTACCTGAGTGAGAACTCAAGAGTCCTTTTATACTAAAAGCAGATGGAGTGTGGCTGGTTATTGCAGACTTCTTGGTGCTGGCAGACCCTGGAAGGGATGTGATAATCCTTTGTTCTTACAGCTGTCCAGGTAGGTCTTGTCACAACCTTCCTCCAAGACAACTGTTATTCCCTGCTCTGCATCTTTTTATCTCTATATGAATGGAAAAGCGTTACCCCTTTAAAGGTCAAGCCTGAGAGGCAGAGCCTTGAGAAAGGGCTACTATGTATATTTCTGGCTATAGGCATCATTCTTTTACAAGGTGCAGAGCCTGCAGAACTAAGCATAGCAAACAGCGCAAAGGTGAGAGCTAGAGGACGAGGTCCAGTGTGGAGCTAGGGGTCTTCTCTGGTACAGTTTCTCTCTGTCAGTGTCCATTCCACAATCCTGTAGGATAAGGGGTGAGGGCCATTCTGGCTACTTCCTACCAAACAGGTATGAAGATGGGGTGATCGTGTAATAGAAATGGTCAACTTGGGGTTGGACGTAGTCCCGAGCCCCAGGCTGGGCATGAACAGTTTGAATCAAGGGGGTGTGGATACCCTTTTTATGGCCTGGTCACAACACTTAGACAAGCACTTGAATGTACACATAAACTTGGAATAAGGCTGCCCATGATGCTCTGCCTATGAAATTTATGTCTTCAAAAAAAAGAGGGTTATTTTCCCCCTTTGGCCACACTTGAAATAGCTTTATTAAAGCATTTCCTTTACAACAAGTGGCTGTCACCAGTGTACTAAAACCAAAGAGAAGAACAAGAGTCATCATCAATTATCTGGTAAGAGGCTTGACTCAAAACAGCAACTTAATGTTGCCTAACGTCTCCCAAGGCCAAGTCTGCTTTTCCTCATCCCATCCAGTCTCTGCAGGAGTGAGTTCTACTCAGGTGTGGTGAATCCATGGTCTTATCCTGGCTAATTTATCAGAGGAGTGAATGTTCTGTAGCACCTTGTATGGTCCTGCCACTTAGCAGCAGGTTGATGCCCAGGTCCTCGTTCTCTCCAGGTTTTGAGGAGGACTCGATCCCCAGGCTGGAAAGGGTGCATACCATCTTAGTTGGGTAGGTGGATATATTGGAAGCAAACTCATGAACAGAAGTTCATATAGTACCTAAGTCTTAACATAGCTGGCGACTGCTAGGTCCTTTAAGACACCTACAGATTCTCCTGCCCAGGCAGACACCTGGAACAGCCTACCACACAAGACTCCTGAGGGCTCACTTCTGGGGGCCACTCTAATCCATCGCAGGGCAACGGGCAAGGCCTTACTCCAAGTTAATCTCCTGACTTATTTCAGCAGTGGTCTCTTTCAATATGTGATTAATTTTCTCAGTTTTTCCTGTTGATTGTAGTCTTCAGGATGAATATAGTTTCCAACAATATGCAATGCTTTAGATAACTGGTGGGTTATACTGGAGACAGAAGCAGGCTCATTGTCACTTTGAAGGGTGTAGGCAATCCAGCTTGGAGAAAGAGTTCCTTAAGGAGGGTTTTAACTACTTCATAGGTTTTCTCTGTCTGGGTGGAATATGCTTCCACGCATTCTGAAAAGGTGTCCATAGAGAATTCCCTAGTGGTACAGTGGTTAGGACTCCATGCTTCGACTGTTGGGGACCCAGGTTCAATCCCTGGTCAGGGAACTAAGATCCTGCCTGCTGTGTGGTACGGCCAGAAATCAGAATGGAAAAAGTGTCCACAAACACTAACAAGTATCTGAAGGTTCCTGCAGCTTGAGGCATTTGAGTGAAGTCTATCTGCCAGTCCTCAGTGGGACCAGCTCCTCTATATCGAGTTCCCACCCGGGAGTGTCTAGCAGCAGTCTTTGGATTATTTTTGGCACACATTTCAGCCTGGCCAAAGGCAGGGAAAGGTGGCCTGAGACTGAGGCCAGAGGAGACTGACAAAGGAAACTGGGCAACAGACTTCCTCCAACACCAGCTGGTTACCTAGCCTGTGGTACTGCAGCCCTACCCACAGCTGGTTGTGGATGAGGAGAAGGCGAGGTGGAAGCTGGCAGGGTAACCCCACCCCCAGGAGACCACAGGAGACCCAGGGGCGTGCTGGGCGCAGGCGGTGAGAACAGTGGCAGCCAGGGAAGGCCTTGAGAGGTGGGGGTGGGGGTGGGGGTGTCACTGACCACTCAATGAACATGCCCACTGGTGCCAGAACCTGGTTAGATCCTGGGATAAAGACAGACAAGAAGGAGGCTTGGCCTTAAACATGACTTAGGCAAGTAAGGAAGTAGTGGGAAGGCGGTGCAGCCAAGGTGATTGAAATTAAGTCAGAGAACCAGCTGGCCACGGCAGGGAGCAGGAGCACAGCCTGGATATCAGGGCCTGGCCAGGTACCACATCCCGCTGGAGCAGCCTGGGCCATTGCCCTTCAGATACAGAACCTGGGCTTGACTGCAGGGCACAGGGAACCACTAAGTGCCTTGAGGAAGGTGAGGGGAGCCAAAACTATTAAGCATCCGCCAGGAGCCAGGCACTCAGTAGGTGCTTTCTGTATTGATGCCTCTCAGATTCATTGTGCTTATCAAACTCCTAAAAATTTCATTAAAATGCAGTCTCTATGTTTCATATCTTATAATAACCTATAATGGAAAAAAAATCTGAAAAAGAATACATATGTATATATGGATGTAAGCATAACTGAATCACTCTGTTGTATATCTGAAACACTGTAAGTCAAATAGACTTTGATAGAAAAACATTTTTTTGATAAAACAATGTAAGCATACCTTAGAAATATTGTGAGTTTGGTCCCAGACCACTACAATAAAGTAGATTCACAATAAAGTGAGTCACATGAAAAAAACAAAAAATACAGATACCTAGAGATGACTTTTCTTTATAGCAAATAAAAGCTTGCTGCTGCTGCTGCTAAGTCACTTCAGTCGTGTCCGACTCTGTGCGACCCCATAGATGGCAGCCCACCAGGCTCAAGGCATAAAAAAAAAAAAATGCAGAGTCTGATTCAAGAGGCCTGGGGTGGCGGCAGCCTGAGGTGCTGCATCTCTGAGAAGCTCCCAGCTAGGATCACACTTTGAGAAGAAAAACTGTAGCTCATTTAATCTGCACCCCAGTGCTGTCCAGTGAGTATTATGGGATCCCTTTTATTAGCAGGAAAACTGAGGCTCAGTTTCTGGGCCTGCCTGAAGGCACATCATTAAAGAGAGTTACTCTGTTTCCTGCCTGCTGCCCCCTTGAGAGAGGTAACACAGTCCCCAAGTTAACACACTCCCTCCTAGCCCCTCTGGGTCTGTCCCAGGCTCTTCTGAGTCTCTGACTTCAGACCCTCCCATCTCAGCTGGCCTCCACCCTGGAGCTTCTGAGCCTGCAGCGCCATCTAAAGATAGTCTGCCTCACAGGAAACCAGATACTATTGGCTAACTTTGCAAATGAAGATGCCCTCAAAGGAAAGGGAGATACTCTCTGACAGACTGTGCGTGGGACAGGAAGGCTGACTGGCACATCTCCACCTCTCGAAGTTCTCTCCCTAGATCCAGCCCAGGTAGGAGCAGAGGGCTCATTTAGCACCTGTGGGCACTCTGGGTGAGGCACTGTGGTCAGAGGTCAAAGTGGGTTAATGATGCTGGTTTGCTTTACTTGCCAACAAGGGAGACCATTTTCCAGAGGATCTTACAGCCTAAGTGTACTAGGGGGCTTGGTAGGGGAAGACAGTGACTGATTAGATTACTTATGATGTGCTTAACATGGTGGAATATGATTAGAAGTGTTAGTAATTACGTTTCAGGGGCATGGAGAAATGCTCTTAAAAAAAGCATCATTTAAAATTGCATCTGCAAGCTATTATATACAGAGTGGATAAAAAACAAGGTTATACACTATAGCCAAGGGAATTGTGTTCAATATCCTATAATAAACCATAACGGAAAAGAATATATACATATATGAATCACTGTTCTATAGCAGAAATTAACACATGATGAATCTACTACAATAAAAGAAAAAAATTAAAAGGTAAGATTGCATCTGGATGATACTGAGGAATTACTGTTAACTTTCTAAGGTAAGAAACATCATCAAAGTTATTATTATCATCATTTTTTTTTAATAAAAGAAAAAAATTAAAAGGTAAGATTGCATCTGGATGATACTGAGGAATTACTGTTAACTTTCTAAGGTAAGAAACATCATCAAAGTTATTATTATCATCATCATTTTTTTTAATAAAAGAAAAAAGTTAAAAGGTAAGATTGCATCTGGATGATACTGAGGAATTATTGTTAACTTTCTAAGGTAAGAAACATCATCAAAGTTATTATTATCATCATGATTTTTTTTCTGGCCATACTGCAAGGGTTAGGAGATCTTAGTTCCCCAACCAGGGATTCAACACGGCCAGAGCAATAAGATCGTGGAGTTCCAGAGACTAGGACCATCAGGGAACTCCCATTATTATTATTATTGTTAACTTTCCACATCTGTTTTATGCTCCTTCTCCATGTATTCCTAGAAAGATTTTTTTTAAATAGGAGCAATAAGAATCCACTGTAGAGTCTGAAGCATATACATACAATTTGTATTTTTAGGAACAAAATAAGTAAAATGGACAGCAAGCCCTTTTATGGTCTTTCCTTCTGGCACTACCTTATTCTTGACTTTCTGTTCAAAAGTGACTTGTCTTTTCCTTGTCTAGGTCTTTATTTTTTTCCCTATAATTAAAAAAAAATTTATCTTTTCTTTCTTGAGTTTTTTCTTTCATTTTTCTTCCATGCTTTTTTGCACCATCTGCATTCTTTATAATGAGCATCTACTGCATTTATAATGAAAACTATTTTAGTAATAAATTTCTGATAGACTTTGATGTTCAACATTGATGTATGCTTCTATAATCATTGTGAGGACATTCGGGCTCAGAAGATTTGTGTCATTGGAAAGCATCATCTTCAGAAAGAAAGTATGATTGGACACACATGTGGGTGAATTGTGAATCTTGGTAGGGAAGAAAACCTATACAACATCTGTTTAAATATGTTCCTATGCCCTTTTGTCTTTTCCCTAAACCTGTGTTCATTTGAAAACATAATACACTCAAAAGACAGCGTGCAGGTCAACAACTAATATACTGATCTCCCATCTAACCACCATCCAGGCAGCAGCAGAGAACCTGACCAGCCCCCGGCAGCCTCCATCAGGTCTCTCCTGATCACCACCCCTGCCCTCCCAGAAACCACCCCAATCCTCCCCTTTATGGTCACTGATTCTCTCCTTGTCCTTGTAGCTTTACAAGGATTTTAAAGCTTTACGTGGATTATCCTTGCCTGTTTCTCACTTTCACATATGTGAATTCATACAGTAGATCCATTTTTTGGTTTGCATTTTAAAAATGCATTCATACTGGGACTTCCCTGGTGGTCCAGTGTTTAAGACTCCATGTTGCCAATGCAGGGTGCATGGAATCAATCCACGGTCAGGGAACTCAGATCCCACATGTTGCATAGCAATGCCAAAAAAAAAAAAAAAAGCATTCATACTATAGGGTATGTAGATATATACACAAAAATGTTTATGACAGCACTGTTCACTGCCGGAGTCCAGCTCCAGCAGGTCAGGGTTCCCTCAGGATGGACGGCGTCGGCGATACGAATGAGAAGACACAGCGAGTCGTGGTGTTTCCAAGTGTCTTCTGACTTTATTGTTTTTAAGACAGCTTTTATATTTTCAGTGGTACATAGAAACAAATGTAAAGTATAGAGTCATGCCAGATCAGCTCGATGGATCAGCAGTTTTTGATCCCTATCGGAACCAGAACACTGTTTGTGTTTCTAAGTTATAAAAGGTTTAAAATTGTTTACATCATCTTCTGGCCCAGAGGCCTGCTAACATCTTGTGACTCTTTCATTGATAAGGGTTGATCAGCCAGGACACTTTTGTATCAGGCACAGCAGGAAAGAATTCATTAATAGAAAGTTTCAAGGTAAAACCTGTTTTCGGTAATTTACTCTATGCCTTGAGCTTAACAGAAAAGAATGTGGTTCCATAAAGTCATAGTACAGCAAGCTGAAACAATATAGCACAAAGGTCAGTTCTTAGCAAAATCACCAGCTGAATTAACAATTGTCTTATTATTTGTATTAAAACTAAACTTTTATTTATATAAATCCCTAACTATTATGCTTTCATTATATAGGCTAGATACGTTAAGAGTAGAAAAGGCATAATGAGTAAGTATAGACTAAGTTACAGTTTTATAAAGCAACATTTCTTATATTTTCTAACAAGCCTTTCTTTCCTACAAAGGGCTCTGTGCCCATTGGGGCTTTCTGTGTGGAGGCTCTCAATGCTGTTCTGTTGTTAAGGGGCAGTCAAGCACATTAGCTCCAAAGGCACAGGTACATTTATTAAACAAACCAATATGCTAGCAAGAGGAATTTAGATTAGCATATTTTATATCCCAGATAACTTTCTTTAGGGTGCTACCGTTCAGGGACCTTGTCGATTGAGATTTCAGATTGATCTATTTTAGAAGAGAATCAGGAAAAGCCTTTTTTCTAAGTCACAGAAAATAAGAAGAGGTTTATTGTAGCAAACATCAGAAAGACAGATATCATCTTTAAGGTGAGTGCTGAGGCAGCCTTCCGAGAATCCCTGAGGGCTGAGAAGCCGTGCTCAATCAGCCCTCTACCTCGTGACTCTGTCATGGGTGGGATCTCGTGAGCTTGCTCCCGGCAGTTCACCATGGCCTCAACCTGAAAGCCACCCAAGGGTGCACCAGCATAAAACAGATAATAACCAAGGGACACTCACACGGTGCAATCCTATTCAGCAATGACAGTGAACAGACCACAGCCCTGGCAATAACATGGATGAAATACGACCAGAAACGCTTAGATGAATTTACAGATAGATGTGAAATTGGCCCATATTCACAGGACACTTATCAAATGCACCCCATCACTTTTCTTATACTCTTGTTATGAAACAATAATAAAAAATTCACAGAGGATGTATCTTAGACATTTTTACCTCCACAGAAACAAGCACAGTGCCTATTGTTGGGGAAACAGAATGAAAAGCAAAATATCTGACCCAGAAAAATCTCTCCATGAAGATAGTATAGAAAGAACTCTGTCATTATTGAATAAAAATTAAACATCATATGTGTCACAGGCAAACCGCTACGAGGCAGTAAAGACACACAAAAAAATCTCACTTCAGACACAACCCCTGAGACACATGTTCTCAAGACACTCAACAACTAGTGCTCAAACCAGGGAACCTGACAGTCACACACAGTTCATCCCAAGTTCAGCATGGTCATTTGTACTAGCTGGCTTCATCCAGAGGAGAAACAAGCTTCTCATCTCTTTATGATCAGAGGTAGTTGTGTAACTTGGAGCCAGGTTCCTGCCCAAGCCAAGCTCCTCTCCTTCCCCTGGCACTGGGAGTCTGGGCACCAACGTGGGCATTTCAAAGAGATGGCTCCCAGCTGGAAAGCTGCAGAGGATGTGATCACATTTCCAAGAGGGGAGAAGGTACTCACAACTATACGTCTTCTAAAGTAAATGCTCTAAGAAAAAGGAGACAAGAGGACTCTTGTCCCTTATTTGCAACAGGGAGAATTAAGCCTCTTATTTTTAATTTTCACTTGTCCTTATGCCAGTGTATGGTAAAGATACTTAACAGATATTGACTTAATCCACAATGAATTAATAAGCGAGTCCATGTCTTCTTCAGTTATTAAAAAAGGAAAAGCCATAAAGCATTTCTTTTCTAGATGTCACAGTTTACTTTGACAGAGATAAATACCACTAAGGACGCTGCAGAGGAAAGCAGAGGGAGGCGTGTGAAGCCCAGAACGAAGGGGCGGCTCACGCAGGAGCACAGGGGTCCCCCTCCATGTTTGGTCTTTTCCTGTTACTGGTCTTGGCTTGGGGTGTGCATCTGGCTGGTATAAAATGCTGGTGGGTGGTCATGCCCAGTCGTTCTAGGTTGATGATTTGCTGCAAGAATACAGTCACTCAATTTACTGCATGGAGGATGCTTTGTCAGTTGTAAAATGTGGCCACTGCCCCTCAGCATGGAATTCAAGGCCCCTCCATCTGCCTGTTTTTTGCCTCCTCAGCCTTAGCTCTCTCGGAATCCTAAGGAGAGGTCGCTTATAAAAATAACTATCATTGTAAACTGGAAAACCACCAGGTTCTGAAAAGGCAGGGGCTCAAAGAGCCAGGGGTATGGACTTGGGGTCAGACTGAGAACCTTCCTACGTAGCCCATGGTGGACTCCAGATTTGTCAGAACCCAAAATTAACTGGTTCAGCTCTCTGTTTCCAAGCAGAACCTCATCTGAATTCTGGGTGCCTGTGAGCCCAGCAGCTTCGCAGGTTGCTGGGCAGTCACTCTGTGGACACGAGGCCACACTTCCCCCGACCCAGGGCTCATGCTGCTCTTTTAAGACTGTTTCCTTCTGTTCTGTCCTTAGAAAACTAATTATCCAGACCTTACCAGACTCTCAGATATGGTCCAGTCCAGGGCTTTCATTACCCACATCAAGAAACGGAGGCATGGCTGGAGGGAGCTACTCAGGGTCTGCCAGCTGATCTCGGGGTGGGTGTGGGGACCCCTATGAAGTACACAGCTCTAAAGAGCAACCCTGCGTATTTGAAGGCAGGAAAGAATCTGATCCTTTAGCTTTCAGCCTTTTCTTCTCCAGAGAAAAGGATCTAAATTTTCTCACCACGATTACTGAGAGTTAGATTCTGAGGGTCTGGCAGTGAGGACCAACCACCTGGTCATGGCTGGAGAGGCAAATAATATCTCCTCCCCGTCCATTCCGCACCTGCTATTTCACTGAGGGTGAGCCGTCTGGGTCCTGAGTCTAAACCCAGGAACAGTGCTCAGGGTCACATCATGAATTTTATCCTTTAAGGAGGGGGGGGTCACCTCTACTATTTTTCAGCTCTTGTTCTAGAGATGTGGCCTGCAGTAACCTGCAGAATTTCCCTCCAAGAGGAAAAACCCAGTGCAGGGCAGGAAGCATGGCTTTGTGAAGAGATGCATCTGGCTTAAAATCCTGGCTCTGCTGCTCCTTTGGATAAGTTACTCAAGTCTCTCTGCTTGCTGGTGGTTATTTTGCAGTCATTTCCCATGAGGCGTTGTGGCAAGAATTAAATAGAGTCTGTGTCTGTAGCATGACACTTAGCAGGTCCCCAGGAACGGCAGCCTTCTCTCCTTCTAAACCGGGGCTTTCAGAGGATAACCTCAGGTTTTGAAATGTCAAGAGACAGTGGCACCCACATCGGGAAAGTCGGGATCCAGGATCAAGCAATTCCTGAGTTTTGTTTGGTCCAAAGGAAAAATATTAAGCCTAACAATTGGCATTAGACTGAACCTCAAACCCTTCTATACTCAAGGGTCTAAAAGGCCATAAAAAGAGAGCAAGGAAGGTAAACAAACAAGGGACACTGGATCTAGAAAACCATAAGCAGGACGTGAAGCCAAAAGAGAGGGGGAAGCAACACAAAAAAGACGTTGGGGAGAAGAAGGGGGATGGAGGCCACCTAATGAGAAGGAAGTATAGAAAAGGGAAGCTGATTGGAAAAAGTGGGTAATGATGAAAAAAAAAAAAGGTTAAAAAATAAGTGAGCAGGCCAAAGAAAAGGAAGTGACTGGAGGAAGTAGGACAGGATTGGCAGTAGAGCTGGATGGGTGTTTTTTAAAGCAGGTTCTACAAAATTCATTTTTACTTGACTGAGACAGCCATGTGTACTCAAAGCTCAGGTTCTAGGTTCAGCCCAGACTCTCCCAGCTCAGCATCATTTAGTAAAACGTTGACTTAACAGAACAGAGGGTGAGGAGGCCCAAGTATAGTTGTGGGGATGTGTGTGGTACAGCCCAGGTTAGTGCAGTGGGACCTATGCTAACGCTTTATCCCGGCACCCATCCTTCCCGTTGCAACCCCATCTACATGGACCTCACTTACTAGATGCTGCAAGGGCTTATTGCTTTGGATTCTTGCACTTGGTTTCTGGTGCCTCAGGGACCAGGAGGCCAGTGTCCAGCCTGAGTGAAAGCCAATGAGATCCCTGACAGCCCTCTGACTCCTGGGCATTGGCCACACTCTCATCTGCTGCCAAGAGTCCTATCTTTAGGTTTCTGGCCCAGGGCTAGAACATCTCAGAGGACCTAGAAATAAAAAGTCCACCCTGCTTGGGCTCACCTTTCCTGAAAAGGTGCCTGGATAAAACTACCAAGTTCTAGACACTTTGTGTTATTTAACCCTTATTGCAATTCTGAAAGGAAAGTTCTGTGTTTAATTCACTGCCCTGCTGAAGGGCTCCAGGGATATTTGTGATGAGAGGACAGGGAAGGTGCAGCAAGAGCTCGGAAAAGGCCAGGATGTCTTTAACAAACAGGTGGCAGGTGGCAAAGAGGTGCCTGGCTCCTCCTCTCTCTTTGCTGGGCACCTGGCTCAGGGCTGCCATGTGTGTGCCCGTCCCCTTCTCGCCTTGTTCTTCGGTGATCCAGAGACACCTGCCTGAAGATTTGTAGGAGGTCCCTGTGTATGAGACATGGTGCCAAGAGAACATCAAACCCAGCACGTGCATATTTGGCAAAAATCAAGTCAACCTAAAAGCAACAAGTTCCTGGGCTTTAGGACTGAATACAGGCCCCAGAGAGATATGAAATGATTTTTATTGTCCTTGGACTCCTCTCTAGGTCAACACTGCCAGCTCCTGACACTAGGGGGAGGAGGAGGAGGAAGAGGGGAGCTAGCCCCAGCATCCCCAAGAAGGACTTGACTGTTTGCTATCCTACAAGCTGCAAGTCCAGGAAGATGGGCTCCAGCTGCAAGCCACCTGCACCATGAGGCTGCTCCCTGCCTCCCCACATTTCAGCTGAGCCATCTGACATTTCTGTCACTTAAAATGGTTGAACATCAGCCACTTTATATGGTTCAACTTAACTTCTATTGATTAAGGTCATGGCTAGAGGATCCTCTCTGAGAAAAGGGCATTGTAGCCCAGAGCAAAGAGAGCACACACTTTCCTGGGGCTGAGGACTCCATCCCAGCCTGAGATGGCCCAGGTCAGAAGGCCTTGGGCCACTTCACCAGCAGTCTGGGTGAGGCAGAGAAGTGGACCATGATGCCAAGCTGAGGCTGGGAAGGGAGAAGCAAAAGGTGGGTCCTCGCTGCAGCAGAGATACCATCTTGGTATAACCAGTGTGAAAAGGGTGTAGCGGGGTGTGGAAACTCCCTTGGTTAGAGAACTGTGAGCTTTTGTTTGAGCTGTGCTGGGCGACAGGCAGTGACAAGCAGGAGGTGTGTGCTGAGGTTTCTGAGAGCCTGTCTTGTGATATCACAAGGAAGAGAAGGGGCCCCAGAGGTCCATGGCAAAAGGACTCCCCTTGCAGACTCTGGAGTGAGTCCTGGCTGGGAGAAGGGAAGATGGGCGTGTCACTTTCCAACCTGAGCAGAAATGTCTTACCTTTCCATTTCTGTCCAGAAAGAAACAGAAAAAGAACAGTGGAGGAGGGTAGGCCACAGTGAAGTGCAGGACTGGTAATTATTAATTAGCCCCTGGGACCTGAGGCCACAGGCTAACTGAACCTGTCCTCCATCTGGGATCCGTTGGCCCCTTCATGACTGCAGAGGCCTGGATGATGCTGGCACACCCTCTGCACTTGTAGGATGACTGACCATCCCAGTTGGCTTAGAACTTAGGGATTTCCGTAATGTGAGACTTTCAGTGCTAAAACCAGAAGAGTCCTGGGCGAATCAAGGCAAAGTAATCACCCTAGAGTGTCTGACTCTAGGATTATTCCTTAAGGAAGGAATAATAATCCTTAAGGATTATTCATTAAGGAAGAGAAAGACTTGGTTCCTAGAGGAAGAGGAAAAGAAAAGGCTCACAAAAAACAAAGACAGATCTCTGGGTGCAGGTCTGCCCAGGGCTCTGCAGCATCTGAGACCTCTCTTTTCGGTCTGCAAGCAGGAGAAACAAGAGTCCAGAGAGTAGAGAGGTGGAAGAAAGGAATGGGGTGGAGAATGGCACTGGGGAAGTTTGAAATGGAACTGTGAATTACGGCACTAGCTCAGCTGGTAAAGAATCTGCCTGCAATGCAGGAGACCCCAGTTCCATTCCTGGGTTGGAAAGATCCCCTGGAGAAGGGATAGGCTACCCACTCCAGTATTCCTGGGCTTCCCTGGTGGCTCAGTCAGTAAAAAAATCTGCCTGAAATGCAAGAGACCTGGGTTCGATCCCTAAGTTGGGAAGAACCCCTGGAGGAAGGCATGGAAACCCACTCCAGTATTCTTGCCTGGAAAATCCCCATGGACAGAGGATATATGGCAGGTTATAGTCTATGGGGTCACAAAGAGTAGGACACGACTGAGCAACTAATACACACACCACCCCATCCCTCTCCTCCCTGCTCACTCATGGTCCTCCCTCGCCCATCCACACCCTGGTTAAGCTTGCTACCTTTCAGATAGACTTTTGAAAATCAAAGCTTCAAAAGGCTGATGTTCAAATGCTAACTGAGCCATTTACTGTGTAGTTTCTGGCAAGTCACTGAGCATCTCAGAGACTGGTTTCCTCTCTGTTAGAGGGGTCTGTTATAGCCTCCATCACAGAGATTAAATAAGACAGCACACATGACGCTGGGAAATATACAGGTTAGACACCCAACCAAAAGTTTGTTTCTTCCAGTCTGCCTCTCCTTAGCAGAATTCCAACTTTGCTTCTCTGAGAACTCATGCCATTCCTTGTCTTCCTTTCTCATCCAGGTGCTCACCATGCACACCACCCTCCCTGAATCAACTTCGGAAAACTTGGAGTATTACGACCTTGCAGAAGCCTGTGATATGGAGGACATCGTGGCCTTGGGAACTGTCTTCGTGGCCATACTCTACTCCCTTGTCTTTGCCTTTGGCCTGGTGGGAAATTTGCTGGTGGTGTTTGCCCTCGTCAACAGCCACAGGTCCAAAAGTATTACTGACATTTACCTCCTGAACCTGGCCTTGTCCGATCTGCTCTTTGTAGCCACCTTGCCCTTCTGGACTCACTATGTGATAAACGAGCAAGGCCTTCACCACGCCACGTGCAAACTCACCACTGCCTTCTTCTTCATTGGGTTTTTTGGAGGCATATTCTTCATCACCGTTATCAGCATCGACAGGTTCCTGGCCATTGTCCTGGCTGCCAACTCCATGAACAACAGGACCGTGCAGCATGGCGTCACCATCAGCCTCGGCGTCTGGGCAGCCGCCATCTTGGTGGCCACACCCCAGTTCATGTTCACCAAAGAGAAAGAAAACGAATGCTTTGGTGTCTACCCTGAGATCCTGCGGGAAATCTGGCCTGTGATCCTCAATGTGGAAATAAACTTTCTTGGCTTCCTGCTCCCCCTGCTCATTATGAGTTACTGTTACTTCAGAATCATGCGGACATTGTTTTCCTGCAAGAACCACAAGAAAGCTAAAGCCATAAGGCTGATCTTTCTGGTGGTCGTCGTGTTTTTCCTCTTCTGGACACCCTATAATGTCATGATTTTCTTACAGACACTCAATCTCTATGACTTCTTTCCCAAGTGTGACGTGAAGAGGGATCTGAAGTTGGCGATCAGTGTGACTGAGACAATTGCATTTAGCCACTGTTGCCTCAATCCCCTTATCTATGCATTTGCTGGAGAGAAGTTCAGACGATACCTTTACCATCTGTATAGGAAATGCCTGGCTGTCCTGTGTTGCCGTCCTGTCCACATCAGCTTCTCTTCATCTCTGTCTGAATCACAAAGGAGCAGGCGGGAAAGTGTTCTGAGCAGCAATTTTACTCATTACACCAGTGATGGAGATACGTCCATTGCCCTCTGAAGGGATCCCAAAGCTGTGTTCCTCCAGCGAGTCTGGAGTTTCTGAGTTGACAATGAATAATGAGGACAGATTTTAAAACTTCTTATGTGCAAGAAACAATGGCTCTAATGCTCCCAAAACAATCCTAAAGTATTTTTGAGACTTGAGTTCAAACTTTGAATGAAAAAGAGTAGACATGGCTCTTACTGCCAATGTCAGGACTTCCTTGTTTATCAATGACAGAAATTCAACTCGGACTAACTCAGCCTGAAAAGAGGCAGTAGCATTCACCTTGTAGCATGGGCAGTGGCTGCTGGGTCCTCAGTGAGAGAAAACTAGAGACTGAATCTAGCTAGCATTTCCTCTGACTCTCAATTCTCTGAGTGGTAAGAGAGATTCCAGACTCACATAACACATCTTTGTCATCCGAGAGGGAGTGAGACCCATCCCCCCCTGATGCCAAGGTCGAAATCCCCAGGGAAGGGGTCTGATTGGCCAAGTTTGTATCAGATCTTCATCCCTGGACCACGTGGTGGTAGCCAAAGGGAAGAGGTAGACAAGATGGCAGCTTCCATTCCAATACTGTGGTTGGAGATGCAGGAAGATATATTTCCAAAGAGCTGAAGGTGTGGGTGCTTCTTTGATCAGACCGAACAAGAGTTGCCCATCAACTTTACTGGGTGCCTGGCCCAGCCTCCCTCCTGATCATACTGGCCAGCACACACTGCCAGACTATTCTTCACTAAACCCTCTCTGTCACGACCCCAGACCTACAAAGGTTCCCCTAGCGTACACTGTATCAAGTCCAAACTCAAATGCCTGGCCTCCGAGATGTTCCATCATGCAGTCCCAATAATAGATTCCCCAGTGCCTTCTTTTCTCAAAGGGCTCCAGCTCCCTCCTCAGGCAGGTCTCTTCCATCTGGTCACATGCATCACCACCTGATCCAGATCCCAGGGGAATAAACAGAAAAAAACACTGGCCTAAACTGAGAAGGCATGGTTTCTAATCTCAACTCTATCACTTATCCACTGGATAACTGGGGGCAACTGAGCTTAGTTTCCTCATCTGTAGAATGGAAGTCACAGTTGTTTTTGTGTAGGAAGCATGCAGCATGAGGAGCCAGCCTCCAGCTCTCATAGATTCCAACCCTCTTGTCAGGTTCCCAGACTTCAGCTTTTCCCCCACCTGGCGCTGTGCTTCAGTGGTGCTGTTGACAGAGCTTGGAAGGGCCTCACAGGCTCTGCTGTGTGATGCAGCTCTTGACACGGAGGAGGCTGGCTCCCACAGTGGTGCTCAAGGGACACTCCTAGATATACAGATTGATAGGCTTTCCTGACTCAGTCCTCCCAGGTTGCCTGGACCATTTCCTCCCAATCAACTGGTGACAACCCTATCTGGAGAGAACCTCATCATTCATGCCACTGCCAACCTGAACAGCCCGAGTCCCAGGAACAGCTTTCCCTTTCTCAGTTAACGTCTGAGATGGTCTTAAACTTTAAAGCCTGAAAAACACTTGTGATGATGCTAAAGAAAATATCACCTATAATCTAATCACGCAATATCTTCATGTGCCCACTGGACCTTGTTCACAGCCTCACATGTTTCAAGTTGCAATCATAGTGTACGGACAGTTTTATAATCTGCTTTTTTTTTTTTTCTTTCTTAACATTAGGCCACAGATAATGCTCTGTTTCTGCATAGTTTTGTAACAATCATTTTAGATGACTCTGCCAGGTTGTGTGCTCACTGAAAGCATCTGAATCATTGCTCTATTTCTCACTCCTTGGAAGTCAATGTATTTGTTTACCCAATGACAGAATGAATTACATTCCATTAAGATCATATACTGCAACTTATCATTACCCTGTTAATAAACACTTAACGTGTTTCTAATATTTAGCAAATACATATTTTACAGCACTCTTCTGTGTAATTTCCTTTCTCCCCTTCAATTACTTCCTTTGGATAAATTCCTTGCCATGGGGCTAACTGGGCCAAAGGGCATGGGTACTTTTTAGCTTTTGACACATACATATGAAGCTAATAAACTGCAAAACCTTTATTGAGCATGTATTATATATAACATGTGAGCTCAGATCCAGAGCTGTTCCAAAGATGAGTGTGATAAGGCCTCTGCCCTCAATGCTTAAGAGGTACTTAACATTTAAATGCAGAACTCAGAAGTTAAAAAAAAAAAAGCATATTCTTACATTATTTGGTAACACAAGAACAAGGACACCTGACCTGAGTCACTAAGGATCTTAAGACCCTGATCTTAGAACATCTTACCTGAGTCTTAAGATCTTGAGATTTTAAGAGAAAAGTCTGAGAACAGTGCAAGGCACTGGGAAGAGAGTATGTGGTGGGAAGCTGCTGGAGCTCTGGCTCAGACAACCAGAGGAAGAGGGTGTTCTCAGAGTGTTCACAATTTCCTCCCTTATCACCTGATACTTGTCCCAACTGTTGAATCATGAAATTTTTCATTAAAATTTTAACTTATTAGTGGACTTCTAAGAAAAGAAGAAAAAATTATTTTGGAGAAATAAAGAAGAGAGACAAACACTTTCATTTCTAGAAGACAATTAGATTTGTATCATAAGAAACGTTCATTCATTTTGCTAAGACAGAATAGGGAGAAAATAAGGAAGGTCATTGAAAAACCCTAAATAGCTGTGATACTGGTGTCTAAGGAAAGGAAGGCACATCTGAAAGGGACAGTTGACCCTAAGAGCACAGCTGAATCAGATCCACCATGGCTTCTGGGCTCTGGGCTTTGCCACAGCAGAAGGAAGCTCCAAATACAGATAGACATCTATGATTGAGTCCCAGCAGACTGACTCTGTGACCCTGGGCAAGGTATTTGACATCTCTAAGGTTCAGTTTTCTCGTCTGGCAAATAAGAATAAAAACAGTGCCCACTTCCTAGAATGATGATGAGGATTTAGTAAGATTACCTTCCGAAAGCTCACAGCACAGGCTTGGAAAGCAAGGTCAGACAAATGGTGGCAACTACTTTCTTTTATTATTATTATTATTATTAGATTGAATCTTTCCCAGTGAGGAAACTCATACTATATTGCCCATGCCATCTTGCTTTTTCCCAGAATCACAGAACTGAGGGTGGTCAGAACTAGTTGAGTACAAACCCACACTTTGAAGGTTAGAGAAAGGATGTCCAGAGAGGGCCAGAGACTGGCCCAAGACCAAACAGCAAGTTAATCAAAGAGGTAGATCCCTTAACTCTCAGTTTACTGACTTCCTCCTCCTCTTAATAAAAATATAGACCAATCCTATGGTGACTACAGTTAACAATACTGTGTTGTATATTTGAAAGTTGCTAAAATAGTTCATCTTAATATTTAAGAAACTTTTTCTTCTTTATTTATTTATTTTATGTCTCAGACCAGGCTGGGCATGTCATACAGGATCTTAGTTCCCTGACCAGGGATCAAACCCATGCACCCTGCTTTGGGAGCGCAGAGTCTTAACCAATGAACTCTCAGGGAAGTTCCTAAGAGAATAGACTTCAAACGTTCTCATCACACACAAAAAAATAGTAACTATGTGAAGTGATAGATGTGTTAATTAACCTTATTTCATTATCACTTTACAATATATACATATATAAGTATACATGCTGCTATTGCTAAGTCACTTCAGTCGTGTCCGACTCTGTGCGACCCCATAGACGGCAGCCCATCAGGCTCCCCCGTTCCTGGGATTCTCCAGGCAAGAACACTGGAGTGGGTTGCCATTTCCTTCTCCAATGCATGAAAGTGAAAAGTGAAAGTGAAGTCGCTTAGTCGTGTCCGACTCTTCACGACCCCATGGACTGCAACCTACCAGGCCCCTCTGTCCATGGGATTTTCCAGGCAAGAGTACTGGAGTCGGGTGCCATCGCCTTTTCCGATATAAGTATACATAGAAAACCATAAAGATTTCATCAAAAAACTGTGCGAGTTAATAAACAAATTCAGTAAAACTGCAGGACACAAAATCGAAACACAGAAATCTGTTGTAATTCTTTCCACTAATGATAAACTATCTGGAAGAGAAATTAAGAAAATAATTCCATTAATAATTACATCAAAAAGAATATAATGCCTAGGAATAAATTTACAGTAGTCCAGATATGAAGGGGGTGACAGAGGATGAGATGGTTGGATGGCATAATTGACTCATGCACATGAGTTTGAGCAAGCTCTGGGAGATAGTGAAGGAAAGGAAAGCTTGGGGTGCTATTGTCCATGGGGTCAGAAAGAGTCAGACACAACCTAGTGACTGAAAAACAACATGCTCATTAAATGACCATCTGAGGAAGAAGTTGGCTTCCCAGGAACTTTGCTACCAAGACAGATGGAGAATATGTGCTTTTGGTTACTGAGAAGAGCTATCATCTCTTATAATCCACTGCATCTGGTGGGCTTTCCACAATCTCTCTGCAACACTGCCCCTTAGCGCCCAGGGGCATAATTCTCTTCTGGCCTCTAAAGGCCAACAACCACACCTGGGAATTTAGCAACCCAACTCTGAAAGGTCCACCTTGGGTACCACCTCACCCCTAGATAAAGTCCCATTAGTGCCCTCAAAATTGGGGCAGTCTGTCCCAACTCAGAAGCAAAAAGCAAATTTTCTTTTCTACCTGCATCTTATTCTCCTGGCCCATGACGACCACTTCAGTTTCAACATGACCTGTAATATTGTTTGCTTAACTTGCTAAGTTGGCAATCACATTCTGAGCTACCCAAGAGTAGGATCATCCAAGATCAAGTGAGAGGAGTAGGTCTTTGCAAATGTGGAAATAGCCTGTCTCTCTTCAAGAGGCCCTCCATCTTGAGGAGGCTCGAGACGTTTTCTTGAGGCTACGTGGTGCCATGTTTGTTTCTGCTGTATGACACACGCTGCTGGGCAACAGCCAAAGTTCCTCCCAGAGGCACATCCTACACATCTCTAGAAACCACAAAACACACTCAGCAGAAAAATGACTCTTTTACCCCATGTTTTCTCATTCATTTAGGCAGATCAAAAAAAAATTTTTAATTCACATTTCTTTGACTAATGAGAAAGACTGTTCAGTTTTCAATGTGCTTACTTTATATTCTTTGTCTTTTTCTGATTATCAAAGAGATGGATAATCATAGAAAATACAAAGAATAAAGAAGTGTATAAAAATTTTACATTATACAACATTCCACCTCCTATAGATAAAACATTGTTTAACACTGAAGTGGGTTCTACCATGTCCTTCTCTGCAGATACAATTTTTTTTAAATAAAATCTTTGAGACCATAACATACATACAGTTTTAGATATTTTTTCCACTTAACATTATAGCATAAACATTTTCTCATGTATTAAACTCAATCATGACTTTAATGATTGCACAGAAGTCCATATAGACTTTATCTAGGCAAGCCTCTACTGATGGACATGAATGTACAAAGGAAAAACATGGACTCATCCTCCTTCTGTGTAGGAAAAATCCAGCTCTTTCCTACTGTGTTTCTCTCCTGTGTGTCTCCTCTAGTACTTACACAGAATACTTCATTTCTGACACTTCTGATCACCAAATATATGTGGTGTTTTCTCCACGTCTCTGTGACACCAACTGGGTATCTTACAATTTACTGAATAACTTAATTCTGACACTATTTACCTAGAGATTCCACGGGTTAAGGGCTCAGTCCCACAAGACCTCTCCATTCCACTTCAGATGCCGATCACAAGTGGTAGGTCTCCAGGTTACCCACAACTCCTGTCTCGGTTGACTGTGAATCAGAGGTTCCCACAATCCCTCCTCAGGTTGGATTAATTTGCTAGAGTAGCTCACAGAACTCAGAAAACACTTCCTTATGTTTACTAGTTTATTAAAGAATATGATGAAGTATACAGAGGAACAGTCTGATGAAGACATACATAGGGCAAGGGCCTGAAAGGGTCCCTAGTGCAGGAGCTTCTGTTTCTGTGGAGTTGGGCTGTGTCACCCTCCTGGTATATTGATGTGTTCGCCAATCCAGAAGCTCCCTGAACCCCATACTCCTGGGAGTTTGTGGAAGTTTCTTCACTTTGCATGATCAACTATTAACTCCATTTCTTTTCCAGTCCCCCTCCTCTCTCTGGAGGACGGGAGGTAGAGCTGAAAACTTCAAGCATCAGATCAAGCAAATTCTAAGGCTGGTCTTTGATGACTACCCAGGAGCCACCCAGCAGCCCACTAAGAGTATCTCACTAAATAAAAGATGCTCCTAGTGTTCTTATCACTTCAGTTCAGTTCAGTGCAGTTCAGTTCAGTTGCTCAGTCGTGTCCAACTCTTTGCGACCCCATGAATTGCAGCACGCCAGGCCTCCCTGTCCATCACCAACTCCCGGAGTTTACCCAAACCCATGTCCATCAAGTCGGTGATGCCATCCAACCATCTCATCCTCTGTCATCCCCTTCTCCTCCTGCCCCCAATCCTACCCAGCATTAGGGTCTTTTCCAATGAGTCAACTCTTCGCATGAGGTGGCCAAAGTATTGGAGTTTCAGCTTCAACTTAGGAAATAATAAAGGGTTCAGGAGCTCTGTGCCCAATATACATATTGATCTCTGACCCCTGTTCCTATATATCTATCTATCTATCTATCTATCTATCTATATACACACAAAATATTTCTTGTAATCTCACAGGATGCAACTCCCAGTTTTTTTACTATTATATACAACACTGTGCTTAACATAAAACTGTGCCTATCTTTCATTGTATAAGAGGAATTACTGGATGAATGGACATGAGGATCAGTGTATCTGTTGCTAGCTACTGCAAAATCACTTTTTCAAAAGATGACACTGGGTTGTTTATACTCCAAGAACACTAATCCCTGACTTCAGCATCTACTCTGCCACCGTACCAGTATTTTTGGCCAGGATATTGTAGACTTTTGTTATTTTAGAAAATACAAGCTACTTATTTGAAGAGGCAGAGAGGGGGAATAAAAATAAGACTTCCATTCTTGAGAGAAGGTGGTAAGGCTGCTCTTTGGTAGAAAGAAAAGAGGAATAAGTGGATTCCTTAGAAATAAGAAAGACTTCCTCAGTGATCAATGCAAAGAAATAGAGGAAAACAACAGAATGGGAAAGGCTAGAGATCTCTTCAAGAAAATTAGAGATACCAAAGGAACATTTCATGCAAAGATGAGCACAATAAAGGACAGAAATGGTATGGACCTAACAAAAGCAGAAGATATTAAGAAAAGGTGGCAAGATACACAGAAGAATTATACAAAAAAGATCTTAATGACCCAGATAACCACAATGGTGTGATCACTCACCTAGAGCCAGACATCCTGGAATGTGAAGTCAAGTGGGCCTTAGGAAGCATCACTACGAACAAGTGGAGGTGAAGGAATTCCAGCTGAGCTCTTTCAAATCCTCAAAGGTGATGCTGTGAAAGTGCTGCACTTAATATGCCAGCAAATTTGGAAAACTCAGCAGTGGCCAGAGGACTGGAAAAGGTCAGTTTTCATTCCAATCCCAAAGAAAGACAATGCCAAAGAATGCTCAAACTACCGCGCAATTTCACTCATCTCACACGCTAGCAAAGTAATGCTCAAAATTCTCCAAGCCAGGCTTCAAAGTACGTGAACTGAGAACTTCCAGATGTTCAAACTGGATTAAAAAAAGGTAGAGGAACCAGAGATCAAATTGCCAACGTCCATTGGATCATTGAAAAAGCAAAAGAGTTCCAGAAAAACATCTACTTCTGCATTACTGACTAAGCCAAAGCCTTTGACTGTGTGGATCACAACAAACTGTGGAAAATTCATAAAGAGATGGGACTACCAGACCACCTGACCTGCCTCCTGAGAAATCTGCATGCAGATCAAGAAGCAACAGTTAGAACCAGACAGAACAACAGACCGGTTCCAAATTGGGAAAGGAGTATGTCAAGGCTGTATATTGTCACTCTGCTTATTTAACTTATATGCAGAGTACATCATGCAAAATGCCAGGCTGGATGAAGCACAAGCTGGAATCAAGATTGACGGGAGAAATATCAATAATCTCAGATATGCAGATGACATTACCCTTATAGCAGAAAGTGAAGAGGAACTGAAGAGCCTCTTGATGAAAGTGAAAGAGGAGAGTGAAAAAGCTGGCTTAAAACTCAACATCCAAAAAACTAATATCATGGCATCTGGTCCCATCACGTCATGGCAAATAGATGGGGAAACAATGGAAACAGTGACAGACTTTCTTGGGCTCCAAAATCACTGTGGATGGTGATTGCAGTCATGAAATTAAAAGACATTTGCTCCTTGGAAGAAAAGTTATGACAAACCTAGACAGAGAAGAGACATTATTTTGTGGACAAAGGTCCATCTAGTCAAAGCTATGTTTTTTCCAGTAGTTATGTATGAATGTGAGAGTTGGACTATAAAGAAAGTTGAGTGCTGAAGAATTGATGCTTTCAAACTGTGGTGTTGGAGAAAACTCTTGAGAGTCCCTTGGACTGCAAGGAGATCAAACCAATCAATCTTAAAGGAAATCAGTCCTGACTATTCATTGGAAGGACAAATGCTGAAGGTGAAACTCAAGTATTTTGGCCACCTGATGCGAAGAACTGACTCATTGGAAAAGACCCTGATTCTGGGAAAGACTGAAGGCAGGAGGAGAAGGAGACAACAGAGAATGAGATAGTTGGATGGCATCACTGACTCAATGGACATGAGTTTGAGCAAGCTCCAGGAGATGGTGATGGACAGGGAGGCCTGGCATGCTGCAGTCCATGGGGTTGCAAAGAGTCAGATACGACTGAGTGACTGAACTGAACCGAATCAAACTCCCAGGGCAATAGAAATAAAAGCAAAAGTAAACAAATCCTAATCAAATGTATAAGCTTTTGCACAGCAAAGGAACCCACAAAAAATAGACAACTCATAGGATGGGAGAAAGTATTGGCAAATGATGTGACCAATAAGGGCTTAATTTCTGAAATATACAAACAGCTCACACAATTCAACAACAAAACAAACAACCCAGTTGAAAAATGGGCAGAAGACCTCAACAGACCTAACTGGTCAACACTGCTAATTATAAGAGAAATGCAAATGAGAACTGTAAATAAAAAATACAATGAGGTATCACTCACACTGGTCAGAATGGCTATCATTAAAATCTCTTTAAATAACAAATGCTGGAGAGGGTGTGGAGAAAAGGGAACCCTTCTACACTGTTAGTAGGAATGTAAGTTAGTAGAGCCACAATGGAAAACAGGGTGGAGGTTCTTCAGAAAACCAAAAGTAAATTGCCATATGATCCAGCATGGAGTAGGTAATGGCAACCCACTCTAGTATTCTTGCCAGGAAAATTCCACAGACAGAGGAGCCTGGAAGGCTACAGTCCACTGGGTTGCAAAGAGGAGGAGCCCCAACGACTGCGCACACATACACATGATCCAGCAATCCCATTCCTGGGCATATATCCAGACAAAACTCTAATCCAAAAAGATACATGCACCCCTCCCTATGTCCATTACAGCACTATTCACAACAGTCAAGACATGGAGACAATCTAAATGTCCATCAACGGAGGAATAGATAAAGAAGATGTCGTACATATATACACAGTGGAATACTACTCAGCTATTAAAAAGAATGAAATCATGCCATTTGCAGCAACACGGATGCAACTAGAAATTAGCATACTAAGTAAAGTGAATTAGAAAGAGAAAGACAAATACCATATCATATCAGTTATATGTGGAATCTAAAATATGACACAAATGAACCTATCTATGAAACAGAAACAGAATCACGGACACAGAGAACAGGCTTGTGGTTGCCAAGAGGGTGGAGGTTGCAGGAGGGATAGAATGGGAAGATTGGGTTAGCATATATAAGCTATTACACATGGAATGGGAAAACAACAAGGTCTTACTGCATAGCACAGAGAACTATATTCCGTATTCTATGATAAACCATAATGGAAAAGAATATTTAAAAAAAGAATGTGTACACAGGTATAACTGAATCACTTTGCTGTATAGCAGATTAACACAACACTGTAAATCAATTATTCTTTAATTAAAAGCCAAATATATAAAAGTGACTGATAACATCACAAAAGAAGTTATTTTAAGGAAACAGATGACTTAGCATTTGAGTTAAGGAAAGGCCATCTGAGACATGCAAAGTCTAAAGGAAGGGGTCATAGAAAGTTATTGCTGAATGGGTATAGAGTTTCAGTGTTGCAAGAGTTCTGGGGAGGGATGGTGGTGATGGTGTAGAACCCATATGAGTGTATTTAATATTTCTGAATTGTACACTTAAAATTTAAGATAGTAAATTTTACGTATATTTTGCCACAAATTTAAAATTGGGGGAAAATCCCAACAAAATCTAGGAAGAGAAGAAGGTAATGACACTATAAGAAGGGAAGGGTGTCTTGGAGGGAGAAGAAATAGAGATGAACTGGGTACCCCTGAAGTCCTTCTGTAATTCAAATGCTTAAAATATTGACTTCTATATGAAATATAAACAATCTGCAAGAGGCAACAAAGAAAGAATTAATTCAAGGTTTAGCATAGTTGGTTGCACGAAGGTTGACTTTCAATGCATCCACCATCATTTTGGATACACTTGGATGTAGCCATCTCAATATAAGGTAGAGCTCAGTACTTATAAAATGAAAGAAAGAAAAAACAAACAAACATAAGCAACCTTATTTAAATCTCCATATGTATACCTATGGCTGTTTCTTGTTGATGTTTGACAGAAAACAACAAAATTCTGTAAAGCAATTATTCTTCAACTAAAAAAATAATTACATTGGAAAAGAAAAAAGAACAACGAATTCTTTCTGGGTTGCTTCTCACAAATTATTTATATCTTATATGGCAGTGAATTGATTAGAAATCCATACCACAATGATTTGCAGACACTCTGTACCTTGGGCTTTGGCTAGCAGAGGTGGTGCTCCAATCAGTCAGGGAACTCCATTAGTACAACCCTAAGGACTCTTTGGCCTATCCAGGCAGCCCTGTTTGGGGGCAAGAGGATGCCCAGCTGCCAAGGTAAGAAGCCTAATAACAATAGGCTAATTAACACTTCCATCGTTTAAAGTGCCTATTTCAAAGCACGTTACTCCACTGAGAAACAGAAAAGAGTTTCCCCAGGTTCCCACTGCCACATCTTCCCACCGACCTGCAGATGCGCCCATGTGCTCTTCCTTTCCTCCAGGTAACATGGAAGCATCATCCCTGCCCTTGTCTAAAGCCGAACTCTTCACTCGTGTAAGAGATCCCTTCCCTCCTGCTTCCCCAAGGAGTGTCTTTCTGCCTTTGTCTTGTTTCTCCCACACAGTGAATCTCTCCTCTCTGTTGGGTAATAGCAGGAGGCCAGATACCTCTCAATTTTAGAGCCCTCCTCTTGATTCCATATCTCCTCCAGCTCTTGTCTCAAATCTCTTCTCCACTCAGAGATACTTAAGAGTTGTTTCCTGTTCCCTGGACCCTATTCTCTCCTTACCTTTCTTCTTCCCACCCCTTCAGACACACTCTTCTCAAAATCACCAATGCTCTCCATGTGGCTCAATCCTATGGTCCACAGTCAGGCCCCACCTTATCAACCCACCGGAGCATTTGACAACGTAGATCGCTTTCTCCTCCATTTGGAGCTGGAGATACCACTCTCTCTCTCCCAGTTCTCTGACCACCTCACTGTCTTTTCTTTCACAGTCTCCTTCACTGGCTCCTTCCACCTCCCTGGCCTCAAAACATCAAGGTCCTCAAGGTTAGGTCCCCAGATCTCTTCTGTTCTCTATCCACATTCACTCCCCTGGAGATCTCAGTTCACAAAGCTTCAGACACCATCTCTCCACACTGACAACGCCCAAACATTTTTCTCCAGCCCAGACTCCTCCTGAGGCCAGACGTGAGCATTCAATTCCTTAACAGCTTCCCTTGGACAACAGTATCTTCCAGCATCACTGCAAAGCCATGCACTCTTCACCGTCTCAGTAAAGGACAACTCCCTTCTTCCAGTTGCTCTGGTCAGAAAGCTCAGAGTCATCCTGGATGCCCCTCTTTCCAACACACCAGCAAGTCCCAGACAGACAGCACCTTCTGCAAAACTGATGCTGCAGATTTCTCTCCTCCATCACTTCCCCCACCATCCTCCATCCAACGTATTACCTTCCTTCTCCCAGACAACTCCACACTCCTCTCTGCTTCCACTCCATGGTCCATTCCTTACACCACATCCCTCTTAATATCCAATCAGATTATGTCCCTTCTCCTCTCGAGACTACCCAGTGGCTCCCACCTCCCTGCCACCTCCCTGATCATGAGCCCAAACTATCTACTGGGAAGTTATGAAAAGACATCGAATATAGTGCCTTGTGCTACATGGTAGGTTCTTGTTGTTTATCTATTTTATATATTGTAGAGTGCATAGCCAGATGTTTTTTAACCTGCAAATCAAGAAAATGACCCTCAGCTACAATATATTTATCAAGGTCATTCATGTGAATTGCTCAGAGGGAGCAGAAATGACACTGCATTAATCCATCATTACTCAAAGTTAACAGACAGATGCTCACAGGCTGAGGGAAATGATAGGCAGCTGATGCTAATGCCAGTTCTTTGGCATTTTGATCACATTCGACTTGGCTACTTCCTAAAGGCATCCAGGTATATTACCCAAAGAGGTATGAACCAGTAAGATGGTACCTTACAGGAGGAAGGATTTTTGAAATGCTTGGTCTGGAGATGGTACAACGGCAGCAGTGAAGAACTCGGATTGTGTCTGAAATCTCCTGTGCCTTTAACAGCAAAAGACGAGAACCGAAAACACTACGTACAGACTCCAAATATGACATCAGAGTAAATTAGGAGACATAAGGAGCCCAGGTCATCAAGCTTGGTCTTTCGGGAAAGTTCTATTTGTTGCCCTGGTCACTTCGGTCATTCCAGGCTAACAGAACACCCGCCACACAGACTCCCCCTTCTTCCAAGTATTACAGATGTCCAGTCACAGGGCCTGGCATCTCCCACTTCACAGAGTCTCCAATGATGCCAGAAGGATGCCAAGGCCATCTTGCTACTCTCTTGTCTGTGAAGATCCACCCTCCTCCTTAATGAACCTGGACTTGGAGGTTAGGCACTTGCTATTCTGAGAGTGTTGGATTTTGGATATTACTTAACTGCTTTGGGCCTTAGTTTATTCATCAAAAAAATGGGGCGGTGATACCTATATTCAGAGGAGAAAAGAGACCACAGTAAAAGCAGCTGTGATGGTGTCTAGCACAAGGCAGGTCCTCAACCCAGGCTCACATCACTTGTCCTCTGCTGCCCCAAAGTTTATTTATTCATTTATTTAACTTTTGGCTGTGCTGGGTCTTTGCTGCTGTGCAGGCTTTCTCTCATTGTGGCAAGCAGGGGGCTTCTCACTGTGGTGGCTTCTCTTGTGGAGTGTGGATTCTAGGGTTCCCAGGCTTCAGTAATTGTGGCTCCTGGATTCTAGAGCACAGGCTCAATAGTTGTGGCGCATGGGTTTAGTTGCTCCATGGCATGTGAGATCTTCCCAGATCAGGGATTGAACCCAGGTCTCCTGCACTGGCAGATGGATTGTTTACCGCTGAGCCACCAGGGAAGCCCTGCCCCAAAGTTTAAAGTCCTCTTCTCCCAAACCCCACTGGCCTTAACATCATTGTCCAAAAACTTGCTCATGCGCCCCTCAGTTCTCTTCTCTCTTCATTAGTGGAAAGGGGTGAAGATGC
This sequence comes from Giraffa tippelskirchi, assembly GCF_054371585.1. Classification (NCBI taxonomy): domain Eukaryota; kingdom Metazoa; phylum Chordata; class Mammalia; order Artiodactyla; family Giraffidae; genus Giraffa; species Giraffa tippelskirchi. Next base: position 12,083,953 of record NC_137283.1, on the reverse strand, counting down.
ACTACCTCGAGACCTCACGTGCACAGATATCCCAAGTAACCCATGGTGATTCCCAAAGTGCCAGAGCCACATATGCAGGTTTAGACCCACCATGGGACCTACATGGGACCTGAAGTTTTACATGCATCTTCATGATCCAGTTTTGTTTATCAGAATATTGAGGGTGGAGAGGGTGAGGATGCAAGAGATGTTATTCTGCTCTGTTGTTAACATAAGCGAATCCTTGGAAATATATGATTTCTGTGTTCAGTGACATATGCTGCATGATGTCAGCAGCTGCTATTCAGAATGTGAAAAATATTAATAAAGTAGGAAAGGTTTACGGGCTTCTCTGATGACTCAGATGGTAAAGAATTCACCTGCAATGCAGGAGATGGATTTGATTCCTGGGCTGGGAAGATCCCCTGGAAACACACTCCAGTATTCTTGCCTGGAGAATCCCTAAGGACAGAGGAGCCTGGTGGACTACAGTCCACGGGGTCGCAAAGAGTCGGACAAGACTGAGTGACAAAGCATAGCATAGCACATAGGAAAGGTTTACTGTGGTAAAATGAATGGAGCAAGAAAAATAGTGATTAACTGGTTAAAAAATGGGCAAAGGACCTGAATAGACATTGTTCCAAAGAAGACATACAAATGGCCAAGTACACAAAAAGGTTCTCAACATAAGTGATCATCAGGAAAATGCAAATCAAAATCACAATGAGATATCACTGGACATATGTTAAAATGGTTATTGTCAATAGACAAGAGATTAAGTGCTTGCAAGGATATGGAGAAAAGGGAACCCTTTTGTACTGTTGGTGGTAAAAGAAAATGGTATGAAGGTTCCTCAAAAAGTAAAAATAGAATCACCATATGATCCACCAATTCCACTTCTGGATATATATGCAAAAGAAATCAGTATTTAGAAGAAATATGTGCACTTCCATGTTCACTGCATCTTTATCTACAATAGCCAAGACAGGGAAACAACCAAGTGACCATAGGTGGATGAATGTATAAAGAAGATGTGGTATGTGTATTCAATGGAATATTCTTCCACCTTAAAAAAGAAGGAAATCCAACATCTGCAACAATACGGATGAACCTTGAGGGTATTACGCCAAGTGAAATAAGTCAGACCAGAGAAAGACAAATACTGTATGATCTCAGCTATATGTGGAATCTTACAAAGCTGAACTCATGGAAACAGAGAGTAGAATGGTGGTTGCCATGGCCTGATGGGTGGGGGAGATGGGGAGATGCTGGTCAAAGTGCACAGGCTTCCGTTTATGAGTAAGGTCTAAGGATCTAATGTACAGCCTGATTATAGTGAACAATACTGTACTGTATATTTGAAAGCTACCAAGAGAATAGATCTTAAATGTTCTCACCACACACGCAAAAAAGGTAATTATGTGAGGTGATGGACGGGTTAACTAACCTTACTGTGGTAATCATTTTGCAAATATATATGGGTATCAAATTATCATGCTGTATTCTGTAAAACTGCACAATGTTATATATAGATTATATCTCAATAAAGCTAGGGGATAAAAGAAAAACAGTGACCAAGTTCCCACTGAAAAACTATTGACATGTGGCTGACCAGGAGGCAACGTGAAGTTATGTGTGTGTGTGTGGGTGTGTGTGTGTGTGGCTAAGTTGCTTCAGTCATGGAAGTAGCTATAGTTAGTTTGATATTGTGTACTATATTTAAACATATCTAAAGAAGTATATGCACTTCTATATTTATGACTCATTTTTTTGAGGATGGATCACTTGAATTAAATTTATTTCTTAAATCAAAAACCACAATTTGCTACTTTTTCTTCCCTAGTAACAGGAGGGTGAAGAAGGACAGCATGAAATATCAGGGAGCTGCGTCTGTGCAGAGGTTCCTGGGCCCCGAGATGTGAAAGGTGTGAAGGAAAAGCAGGCGTCAGGCCCCTGTGCTTCCAGAGAACCTGCCAAACCCTCTCAAGAGCAAGACCATTTGCCCAGATCCTGAAGCAAGCAAGGCTGGTCTGTGTGAAGCCTCAGAGCACATTCCTGACAACCCCCGGAAGACATGGATGCCCAGAAGTGGTTGATGATGTCTGGCTAACGTGGGGAATGCCATCAGAGAGCACAGTCTTGTCCCTGACACCTGGGAGATGCCCCCGTGACTCCAGAAAGCCATAGGGAGATGTCATCCTCCCCCAGGGCACCTGGGACACCACACAACTGAGGGTTGGTGTCACTAGTTCTCGTCTGTTCCCTAGGGCCTCTGGGCCACGCTGGCCAAGTGACTGTGAGTTCATCTCTGAACATGACTCGGAATCGGCTGCCCCATGAGCAGTGTGGTGGTTTAGCGGGTGGGTTCAAGTCTCAGCTCTGCCACATACTAGCTGCAAAACTTGAAGCAATTCACTGTACCTTTCTGTGCCTTGGTTTTCTCGGGTGTAAAATAAATGTAACACTAGTACTTAGTGTTAGGGTTTCTGCTATTAATAGCTAAGGGGGTCACAGAAGCAGATGCCAAGACGGGAAGGGCCTGGACATGAGAGCTATGTGTTAGAGGAAACAGCTGCAAGGGAGGTGGCGGGGCCAGGGGGCTGAGACAGCCTTCAGACCACCATATAGTGCGTCCCCTTGGTTGGAGAGAGGAAACAATTTTGGCAAGGGCACTGGGGTGTCGTGGAGCCAAAGTCGTTGTCAGAGGAGCCCCACCTCTGCCGAAGGTGGACCTGCCCAATGTCCATGCCACATTCGTCACCTGAGCGGGGAGCCTCCTCGGAGCACAGTGATCAATTATACCCCCACAGTTGGAGGTTTCAGGGCACCTTCTCATGCCACAATCGCTGTCATAAGAGTTTAAGAATTTGCTTGATTCTGGTGGAAGTGCCTCTAATAGACCTGAGTTGAGCCGCCACAAACGCCCCCAGCTTCCTACCCTCTGGGACCACTTTCCTTCTCCCCACTCTCTGTGCTCCGTCTACTTGAATGGCCCTCCTGGTTTTATTCTTTTTCCCCTCTTCTTCCTTTCCCTTTTCTCTTTCCAGTTCCGCCCTCCAGTCACAAGCCCAGCCAGAAAAGCTGCAGAGGTAAGGGGGAGAGGCACGGCAGGAAGGGCTTGGAGGGTCCTAATGTGAGGAGGAAAGCCTTGGACCAGCTGCTCCATGTCCCACCCCCTAGGCTGGACCTCTGGTGCAATGTGGTCCATGCATGAGGCTGCCCCCTGAATCGTGGCCATATACTGCCCCCCCCCAACAGGACTTGCGCCTGGCTTGCTTCACAGGGAGACTTTGCCAGTCAGTATCCTGCCTACACCTGCCAGCCAAGAAGCAGGGGGAGCTGGGCACCCTCACTCCCTTCTCAGCATGATGGGGATCTATTTTAGTTCCCACCGCCTGTTAGTCATCAGTGCGGTGGAGGGACATTAATCTCCACTGTCAGGGGGAAGCTGAGGAAGCTAATACTTCTCCTTTGGGGTGTGAGTTGCAAAACCCTTCCTCAATCCCCAGCATTATAAATCCTGTATTTATTTTCATAGCTATGAGCAAAACCCAAATAGCGTCTTTCTAAAACTGGACAAAAGATGCCATGACTTATCCTGAAAGGAGGCCCTGGGAGAAGAGGCTAAGAGAGGCTACTCCAGCAGGGGCCCCTCTCTGCTTGAGGGGACGAGAGAGGTGCCATGAGGCTCTCACTTTGCGGGACGGGCTGACTTCCTCCCTGTGCTTCTCATTTCAGGAACCGGCCGAGGTAGAGCAGTCTGGGAAACAGTCACACCCCAAAGAGTGGCATCTTCCCATCTAGGGAACTGACAGCATCATAGTACAAATCGACTGAGAGGGAGGAACTACCATTGCATGTGTGTCTGCTGCACCAAGGCACTGAGCTAGGGGATGGTGGCAAGGCCCTCCACACCACTGGCCTGATTGGCACTTGCCACAAGGCAGCCCTTAAAGTCTGAGAGCTCACTCACAGGGTCCTTCCGAGTCAGAGCCACACCACTGTGCTGGCTGTTACCTGCAAAAGGCCTTACAGGGTTTGAGGCGCAACTTCAGGTTGACAAAGTCAAGCGCATGACCTTTCCCAAGCTCGCTTCCCTCCTTCCCTGAGAGGATCTGTGACAGGTTCCTGCCCCGGGGAGTCTTTCTAGCTGAACTGATGTGAAATCCACTATGGGTGCCTCTTCTGCTACCCATGGAGAAAGGTGAGAGAGTCTGGCCGAGAGGTGCGCAGGCACTCAGGTTTTCACAAGGAGGAGGACGTTCAGACACTTACCTAGATGGAATTTCACCTCATTCTTTATAAAGGAGCTTCCATTTTGTGGACTGAGGTTGGTTCCCCTGCAGACACCACCCCTAAAACGGCCCAGTCATAAGGATAACCCCATGATTAACCTTCTGTTTGCTCTGCTGAGGGTGTTAAAGGTTCACATGCACACGGACCAGTCCCTCCTCAAAACTAAACCACTGGCCAGCTGCCTTTTGCCGTAACTTGTTTCCGAAGGCCATGTCTGAAAGACCATACCATGTAAAAGTGACAAGGGGGAGCTCCAGAGGGTCACAGCCCAGTGTAATATCATCTCTTTCACCTACCAGCTCTAAGACCTGGGGCAAGCTCTCAACACTTTTAGACTCAATTTATTCCTCTATAAAGTGAGTGTGACAATAGTAATTCACCTCATAATTAACTGAATGACATGAATGAATTAAATTTAAGAAATTAATATGCATTCAGAGCTGTAAAGTTTTTAGATCTGGACCTGGCACATAACCGGTGTTCCATGAATATTCATTATGGCGGAGGTGGTGGTGATCATTACTGACTGTGTCCCACTCGCAAAAGGGCTTCCCAGGTGGCACCAGTTATAAAGAACCCACCTGACAATGAAGGAGACATAAGTGACTCGAGTTTGATCCCTGGATTAGGAAGATTCCCTGGAAAAGGGAACGGCAACCCACTCAAGTATTCTTGCCTGGAGAATCCCATGGACAGAGGAGCCTGCGGGGCTATAGTCCATGGGGTTGCAAAGAGACATGACTGAACAACTTAGCATGCACACACGAGCAGAAAATGGCCAGGCTGGGAAATGAACACAGAACCATGTTACTACTCAGCCACCCTCTTTCCAGGAAGTTGCTTTTAATTTGGGAACTTCCATCCTTTAAAGTAAAAAGAGGGTACTTTCTCTTTTGAGTTATTAGCAAGTAACTGGATGTTTTATTTATTTATTTATTTATTTTTGTAACTGGATGTTTTAAAGTTATGACAGACTTCTCTTGCAACCTGCTGGTTAGTGTTGTCTGGGCTTTACCCAGGTTGAAAACACCCAGCTGTCCCAGTCTCAGGCAAGAATTGTTCTATCTACAGAAATAGGAAGAAAATGTCAGAGGAACTCTGGGGAAATTTACTTCAAATTTTTTCATCTTCAGATTTTGAAAAAGCCAGAATATTTAACTACATTAAGAACTAAAATTAAGAAAGTTTCTTTCACTTGTTTCCCCCAACTCTTTATTTTGAAAAATTTCAAAGCTAAGAAGTTAAATGAGTACTACAATAAACATCATATAACCTTTACCAGGATTCCGCATTTGTTTGATCTCTATGGAGACAAAGAGAGGATGAGAGAGGTGCCTTTGGGATGCCTAAGTGGGATTGCCAAATGTCCATTTTTCTAAGTCATCAGGCCAGTGTTTTTCCTATCAATATGTGTGCTCTTTATATTTTAAGACTACACTAAGACAATTAACCACAAATTGGCAAATACTTTTGTCCCATTTTCTGTTTTCACTTTTGTTTATCATGAATGTTGACATCCAAACTCCTAATTTTCAGTTAGGTAAACCTATTAACTACTTCCTTTCTGAATTCTTTTATGTCAGAAAGTCAGAAAGGACTTTGATATAATCTAGGCTGTGAGGAACACATCATATTCCACCTCTGGCCCCAAAGATTGGTCATGAGCAAACATCTGTTCCAAGATGGCCCAGTAAGAGTCAATTTCAGGACACTGTGGTAACTGTTGGAAGCAGGTGTCCCCTCTCTCTCAGGGCTTCAGTTGGCGGGTTAGAAATGTGGATATGTTCATTGCTGTCTTGTTACCATTAGGAATAATCTGCTGGACAATAAAGCCAACACAAAGAAAAACAGAACCACTGATGATGAAACACAAACAATCCTGATGACATAGCTCATGAACCCAGATCCCATCACACCCAAACTTCTGGCCTTTTCATTACATAAGGCAGTAAATTCCCTTTCATATTTACTTCAAATTGATTTTTCATCACTTGCAACTTCAAGAATTGGGCAATGGGGACGTCCCTGGTGGTCCAGTGGTTAGCAGGGGGTGTGGGTTCGATCTCTGGTCAGAGAACTAAGATCTCACATACCATGCAGCACAGCCAAAAAAAAAAAAAAATGGACAATGAAGAAAATGAGATATAATCTCACTCTGAAAGGAGGACTTTCCCACCACCTCAGCCTCAAAGGCCTATGTCCAGGCTGCATACACACACCCTGTAGAGGGTCTCTGCCTGCTTTGGACACTGTCATTGTCCAGCTCAGCGTGGCTCCCCAATGGGGACCCAAGAAGGACAGCATCTCAGAGAATGACAGGATAGAAGGATCTGGAGGGTAAAGAGCCCATTGCTCCTACCCACACTTTGGCTTGTCTCAGCTCTGACTCCAGGTGGTGGTTCTGCATCCAGACATGTCTGCCTTCAGACATTTGTTTTTCCTATGACCTGAGCAGATTTCTTAATCTCTCTCTGTCCTTTCAGCACTCTCAAAAGAAAATGCACAATGGAGCCAACAATATCTACTTCTGAGAGAATGTTGTGAATATTAAATAAGAAAATTATGTTATGTGAAAGCATACTCTGGCTTTCATCTTAGAGTTCTCTGGAGAGAACCAGACAGGAGATATACATACATATCGTATTAGCCATATATATATAGCTATGTATATATATATACTATATATGGAGTCGCAAAGAATCGGATAGGACTTAGTGACTAAACAACAAGGATATCATCTTAAAAAATACCTTTTAGCAACATTTAAACTGGTGTTTGACCAAACAACTGGATACCACAGCCTGGCCAAGCTGACATATAAAATTAACTATTATAAGACACAGTGCATTGTAGACATTCTAATACAGGTTGGTTGATTTGAAGTGAATTCAGTTTCTCCCAACAAACTCAGAAGCAGTCTTAGGGTATGCTTTGAAGGGTACCTTAACCATTATTTAGTAATTAACAACAGAGCACTTTACAGATGGTAGAGCCCTTTCTTATATAGGATTCCTCTGCAGGAGACTGGGTGCCGGGGTGTGGCAGGAGGGATTACTGGACTCATTTTACAGAGGAAAAACATGAGGTTTAGTGAGAGGCAAACCCATTAACAGCTCACTATAGTCTCCTGTGACAGGTGCGTGGATAGGAAAGCAAAGGGGAGGACAGAGTCCCCTGTGTTCTTGCTTTTGTTCCAGTAAAGAAGTTTGGATGTTTGGTGCCCATCCCTTTATTACCTGTGTCTTGGACTATTTTAATAATTACCTCATATCTACAGATTAGTTACTTAATTTTAGTTTTCCTGTTAGATAGGGGTACCCTTTGTCTTTTACCCGAGGGGCCTTGATATGCCTCAGGTGGTCCCCAAAGCCCAGGAATTTAGAATTCTTCCTGCCCAGAGGTCCCTTATCTGACCTACTAGCCACTAAAGCAGGGGTCACAGACCCAAATGCTGACAAAGGCCAGGTAAGTGACTTATGGGAGTGAGGAAGCTGGGTGGGGGCTTTGGCAAACTGGAGCAAGCATATCCCATCATGAGACAATAGCTACAATGCATCTCCAAGACACAGTGACACTGGGTAGCTTAGGACTTTTAATATCTGGAAATAGGGATTTTAAATGAAATAGCCTGATTTAAATTGGCAGTTCAATTCAAATTGTTTTTTTAAAAACACTACAAAGGGGCTTCCTGGGGGCACAGTGGATAACAATCTACCTGCCAATGAAGGAGACACGGGTTCCACCCTGGTCTGGGAAGATCCCACATGCGGTGGAACAACTAAGCCTGTGAGCCACAACTACTGAGCCAGTGCTCCAGGGCCCGGGGGCCGCAACTACTGAAGCCCCGTGCCCTAGAGCCTGTGTTCTGCAACAAGAAATGCCACCGCAAGGAGAATCCTGAGCACCACAGCTAGAGGGTAGCCCCGGCTCGCCGCAAGTAGGGAAAAATAATGAAGCCCAGCACAGCCAAAATATATAACTAAATAAATAAATATTTAAAAAAAAAACACTGTGAGAGCGAGATAAAAGTCATCTTCAGATAATCATTCCTGCCTGGTGGTTAAAAGAGAAAATAAAGTGTGCTTTTGCATGACTAGCTTGGCACATATACCATCTATCCACTCATAAATGAAGGAGGCAAGAATTACTATATTTGCCTATTTCTTGAGTGCAAGGTTAAAGGAAGATCTTGTCTGGAAGATGCAGGAGCAAAGAAAATGGGGACCTGCCTCCCCAACATTTCCACCAGGCTCTCCACGGAAGACACTGCTTAAGTGTTATCAACTCTCTTGCAATGTCTATCAAGAACAGCCTTAAATGTCGTTTCTCTAATTGATCAGTCACTATTGATGCCTTTTCGCCTAGGTTGTGGAACCTCCCCCAGGAAGGTACATCTGTAACCATCTGTAACTCCATTGAGCTGGAGTCCTTTCAACTAAGAGTCTCTGCATCTAGAGCAAGGATGATTCACCGGGTCAGCTGCACTAACCCAGGAGGGGAGGGGCAAGCACTGCCCTGGAGTGTTCTCAGCATAGGGTGTGTTCTCACTTCTCAGCTGAAGACACCCACTTGTTGCTGGGGTCCATCCGGACTGTGTACACAGTCCCGGGCAGGAAGTAGAACCATTCCCTCCCTCGGCCCCTTTACAGGAAAATGTAAACCCAGACTCTTCAAGGTGGAGGACACTGCCCTGCAGTATCACTGAGTTCTCTCTCAGTACCTCCTAAGGTTAACAGTTTTCCCAATTTTTTTTTTTTTTTTGGCTCATTTTTCTCCAGCACAAGTTCTGTGGTCCTCACATGCCCATCACTTACTTTCCTGACATGAGTCACACTTCCTGCCAGGAGAGAGAAGGAAACTCTGAGAATGCATGTGTCCAGCTGCCACCCCTCAGAGCCCCCTTATAAATCCTAGACCAGAGTTCCCTGCCTCCCCAATCTGAGATTCCCCTGGATGGGGAAGAACAGGCATGTAGATTACAAAATCATTTCCAAGGATCCCACACAGTTTGACTGAAGACTGGAGGGAAGGCTAGTGAAAGACCCTGCTTTCACTGAGCTCACCATCTCCTAGGGGAAACTAACATGAAAAATTAACTTATCTCTGGAAGGCCCTTAGTCTCTCTCCCATTGGTGTGGATGAGTGAACCCGGAGTGGGGAGGGGGTTTCTGCCAGGCAACACCAAGGGATATTAACAGAAGGAATTTGTTAGGTAAACCAAAGTGGCTGCAGGAGACACAGCATAAAATCTCTTAGCATAAAGTCAAAAAATTATACTGGCCAGGGATATTATCAAGCATGTTTGACTCTTTTTCAGGCGTCATAACAGAAGATCAATCCAAGTAATGAAAGACATCCACCTTTTAAAGAAAAAAGGTAGAACTGCAGAAAAGGAAAACCAGGACTTCCCTGGCAGTCCAGCAGTTAAAACTCTGCACTTCCAATGCAGTGGTGCAGGTTTGAACCCTGGTTCAGGAACTAGGATCCTGCAAGTTGCATGGTTTGGCCAAAAGAAAGAAAAGGAAAGCCTTCCTCCCTTTCCTCAACATGGAAAGCCTCTCCGTGCATCCACTTTCCAATGGTCTAGGGAGGGAGAGGGAAGAACGGAGACTAGTCAAAGACTAGACTAAACAATTTCCAAAGATGGAAAAGGAGTCTGAAGGCTTGCAATTTCTAGGAACAGAGTCATGGTCCAGGTAAGGAGGGAATATGGGTACATTGGAGACTCTAGAGTTTGACCTTTCTCAGGTTGAAATCAGTCCTACCCTCCAATCCCCATGCCCCATGGTGTTGGTAGAGACCAAATGGGAGCCTGGACTTTTACTCCCACCAGGAGGCAGCAAGGCCCGCCTGCCCCTCCCCACTAGGGGGATGTCCACGGAGGCCTACCAGACAGTCAAGACTTTCACCACTACCTGGTGATAACGAGGCCACTCACTCTCTGTTGTGTCAGTGGGGTCCGTGGGGTGCAGTAACGAGGTCCCCCTACCTCTTCCCTCTGCTGGACAAGGAGGTATCAGCAGAGGCTGGGTGGGAGCCAAAAACTTCACATACACCCTTCAGTAAAAGGGAGCTTCCTTCCTCAGGTGTCGAAAAGTGGGGAACCTGTACGACTTCCTTCACCAGGAGTAAGGAGGCAACACCACTCCTTCTCCTGCTTGAGTGATCTCAAAGCAAGTCAGACAAAATAGAAGGTGTGAATAAGATCCAGAGTCTTACAGTATCCGAAATGTCCAGGTTTCAACTAAAAATCATTCATCAGGGGTCTTCCCTGGTGGTCCAGCAGCTAAGACTACACGCCCCAAATGCAGGGGACCCAGGTTGGATCCATGGTCAGAAAACTAGATCCCACATGTCACAACTAAGACCCAGTGTAGCCATATAATTAAAAAAAAAAAAAAAATCATTTACCATATCAAGAACCAGGAAAATCTCAAGCTGAATAAAAAAATTATCAATGGATACCAACACCAAGATGTCAAAGATGTTAGACATCTTTGTCTGATGATGATTTATAGTAACCATCATAAAAATGCTGGAACAATTTCAAGCAAGCTTGAAACAAATGAAAAAAACAGAAGTCCTCAGAAAGGAAATATGAAGTCTCAGCAAATACATTACAATTATGAAGAAGAAACAAATGGAAATTTTAGAACTGAAAAATACAATATCCAAAACCAAAACTCAGCAGATGGGCTAAACTGAAGAATGGAAGGGGCGATAGAAAGAATCAGTGAATTTGAAGAGTAAACAACAGAGGAAAAATTAACTGAAAAAAAAAAATAAGAGCCCTAGGGACACTCAAGACTACAATAAGAGATCCAACATTCAGGTCTTCTTCCTCAGAAGGAAAGGAAAAAGAGAGCAAGTCTGAAAAGCACTTGAACGGCTGAAAGCTTCCCAAGTTTGGCAAAAGATACAGACCTACAGATTCAAGAAGCCGAGTCAACTCCAAATGGGAGAACCAAAGAAATTCACATCAACACATAATAGTCAAACTTCTGGAAACTACAAGCAAAGAAAAAAAAATCTCAAAAGCAGCAAAAAGAGAAATGACAACTTACAGATGAGAAAAACAAATGACAGTGAATTTATGATTTTCTCCACCAGACACCAAAGGCCAGAAGGAAAGTGCTGAAAGAAAAGAACTCAACCCAGAATCCTACACCAAATGAAAATATCCTTCAGAAATGAATAGGAAAACAAGACATTGTCAACTAAGACCATGTTGTTTGCACACCCAATGTAAAGAATGACTGAAGGAAGTTCTCTAAATGGAAAAGAAGCAACAAAAGAAAAAACTTTGGAACGTCAAAATGGAAGAAAAAACATAGCAAGCAAAAACAGGGGTAAATATAATACATTTTTCTTATCCTCTTTGAGTTTTCTAAATTAGGTGTGATAAACGAAACAAAAATTATAACACTGTCTCATGTGGTTCTAAATGAATGTAGAAAAAATATTTAAAGCAATTATATTTTAAGTGGGGGGAGGACAAAAGGATGTCAAGGGAGACAAAGTTTGTATATTTCACTCAAACTGGTGAATGTCAACATCAGTTGACTGTGAAAAATTAGATATACAAGGCAACACCCAAAGAAACCACTAAAAAGGCTTTGCCAAAAGATAAACTCAAAACATTATAAATAAATCAAAATTGATTTCTAAAAAGTGTTAAGTAAACAATTTCGACAGGAAGACAGTAAACAGAAACCAAAAAAGAGAGAGAGAGAAAGAGAAAGAAAACAAAAGATACAATAGCAGACCTCAGTCCTGACATATCAATAATTACATTAAATGAAGATGGACTAAAAATACAAATTAAAAGATGATTGGCAGAGGGGATTTTAAAACATGACCAAACTATATTTCATCTACAAGAAATTCACTTCAAATATAACCTAAGTCTTACATCTTATGCAAAAATTAGCTCAAAACAGATCACAAATTTAAATGTAAAGCATGAAACCGTAAGATTTTTAGGAAAAAAGCCTAGGATAGTATCTTTAGGATCTAGAGTTAAACAGAGTTCTCAGATTTGATACCAAATGTACAATCCCTAGAATGAAAAATCAGTCCTACACACTGAACATCATCATATATAAAATTTTTGCTCTGTAAAAGACGCTGTGAGGTGGGAATTTGCTGTATGACTCAGGGAACTCAAACCAGGGCTCTGTGACAACCTAGGTGGGTGGGATGGGGTGGGAGGTGGGAGGGAGTTTCAAGAGGGAGGGGATATATGTATACCTACAGATAATTCATGTTAATGTATGGCAGAAATCAACACAATACTGTAAAGCAAATATCCTTCATATATATATATATAAAGTCTCTGTGAAGATAAGAAGACAAACTATACAGAGGGAGAAAATATTTGCACACAGCATATTCAACAAAGGACTAGCATTAATAATATAATTTTTTAAGCTCTAAAATACTTAACAGCAAAAAAGGAAACAATTCAATTAGAAAATGGGCAGAATATATGAAAAGACATTTCACTAAAGACACATAGAAAGCAAACAAGCACATGAAAAAATGTTCTACATTGTTAGCCAGTAGGAAAATGTGAATTAAAACCACAATGAGGTACTATTATACATCTACCAGAATGGCTAAAATAAGAAACATCCCCAAATGCTTGCAAGGATATGGGTAAACTAGATCACCCATAGATTTCTGGTGGTACAGACATTCTGGAAAGCAGTCTGCAATTTCTTTAAAAACTAAACATGCAACTACCATATGGCCCAGCAATTATACTCCTGGGAATTTATCCCAGAGAAATGAAAATTTATGTTACAAAATATCTGTATACAAATGTTCATAGCAGCTGTATTTGTGGTAGCTCCCAAACTGGAAACAATCCAGGTGTTTTTCAACAGATGAATGATTAAACCAACTGTGGCACTTCAATACCATGGACTACTACTCAGTAGCAGAAAGAAAAGAAGTATTGATACATGCAACAACCTGGAAGAATCCCCAGAGAACTATGCCTAGTGAAAAACAAAACGATGTCAAAAGTCTATGATTCTATCATATAATACTATTCTGGAAATAACAAAATTATAGAAATGAGAGGGAGATAAATTAGGAGTCTGGGATTAAAATATACACACTACTATATATAAAATAGACAACCAACAAAAACCTACTGTATAGCACAAGAAACTATACTCACTGTCTTATAATAAGCTATAATGGAAGAGAATGCAAAAAAAAAAGAATATATGCTTATATATAGCCATGAACAACTGAATCACTTTGCTATATACCTGAAACCAACACAACATTGTAAATCAACTATATTTCAATAAAAAATTTTTTTTTAAATTATAGAAATGGATAACAGGTTAGTGGTTGCTATGGTTAAGGAGAGAGTGTGGCCCTTAAAGACAACATCAGGGATCCTTGTGGTGATGAAAATGCTTTGTATCCTGTCTCTGTCAACGTCACTCTTCTAGTTTGAACCATGGTTTGTAAGATGTCTCCATTTGTGGAAACCAGGTAGAAGGCACACAGGATCTCTCTGTATTATTTCTTGCAACTGCACATGAATCTACTATTAACTCCAAATAAAAACTTCAATTAAGAAAAGCTGGCAGAAAAATAAGTTGTGAAGCCTTAATTTAAAAAAACAACTCTTGGGAATTCCCTGGTGGTTCAGTGGTTAGGACTCTGTGCTTTCACTGCTGGGGGCCTGGGTTCAATTTCCGGTCAAGGAACTAAGATCCTGTAAGCCGCACGATGAAGCCAAAAATAAATTTAAAAAAATTAAAAGTGCCTCTTGATACCATTTCCCCTTTTGTAACACAATTCCATTTTTCTGTTCTCCTTCAAAGAAAAACTTTTTAAAAAATAGTTTTCTTCTCTAATTAATTCCTCTCTTTCCATTATCTCTGAAATGTACTCCAATCAAACTTCTGTCCACATCATTTCACCAGAATTGCTGTGGCCAAGGTTACTGATAAGACTGTTAACCCCCACGGTCAAGCCTCAGTTCTCATCTTAACCTATAGTCCGCATTTGACGCAACTGATCTTCTTTCTGCTCCTAGACTCACTCTTTTGGCTTGTTTCCAGAACTGCTCATTTTCTTGGTTTTTCTCTTATCTCACTGGATGTTCTTTCTCTGTTTCCTTTTCTGTCTCCACAATTTCCTAATGTCTTGGCATCCCAAAGCTCTGTCCTGATCTTTCTATGGTCTGTCTATATTTAGGTGCTTATTCAGCTTCATGGATGTAAACATTCTCCATCTGCTGATGACTCTGAAATTTATATTCCCAGCCTGGATATCTCTCCCAAACTGCAGATTTGTATGTCCTATTGTTTCCCCAACATCTCCCTCTGCTTGTGTGTTAATAAATTTCTTGAAGTATTGTGAATAAAACTAACTTCCTGACTTCCACTCAAAACCTGCTCCTTCTCAGTATTCCCCTTTTTGGCTTATAGCATCTTGATCCTTCTACTCGTCCAGTCCCCAAGTCCAGACCATCCTAGACTCCTCTCCATCTCTTCTGAGTGAAACAGGAGTCCTTGCAGGTACTCAGCAGAGGTAGGACATGATGTTATAGATTTAGATATTAACATGGAACCAGATAAGGATAACTTTAATTAGCTGCATTTCATGTATCATATCATTGTTTTATAGCATATTCACTGAGTTGTGCAACCATTAACACTGGCAATTTTAGAATATTTTCATCACCTCAAAAAGAAACCCATTCCCCTTTAGACATTGTTCTCCAATCTTCTCATCAACCTCCACCCTAGGCCTAGATAACCACTAATCCCCTTTCTGTCTCTGTTGTTGTTCAGTCGCTAAGTTGTGTGTGACTTTGCAACCCCATGGACCGCAGCACTGCCAGGTTCCTCTGTCTGCCGCTGTCTCCTGGAGTTTGCTCAAATCCATGTCCATTGAGTTGGTGATGCTATCTAACCATCTCATCGTTTGTCACTCCACCCCCTTCTTTTGGCTTAAATCTTTCCCAGCATCAGTGTCTTTTCCAATGAGTTGGCTCTTTGCATCAGGTGGCCAAAGTGTTGGAGTTTATTTGCCTACGCTGGAAATTTCATATACATGAGATTTTATCTGTGTTCTTTTTGACAGTCTTCTTTCACTTAATATCATGTTTTCAAGATTGATCCACATTGCAGCAGGCAGTATCAGTTGTTGTTGTTCAGTCTCTCATGAGTTAGTCGTGTCTGACTCTTTGTGATCCCACGGACTGCAGCACGCCAGGCTTCCCTGTCCTTCACCATCTCCCAGAGCTTGCTAAAACTCATGTCCATTGAGTCGGTGATGCCATCCAATCATCTTGTCCTCTGTTGTCACCTTCTCCTCCTGCCTTCAATCTTCCCCAGCATCAGGGTCTTTTCTAAGGAATCAACTCTTCGCATCAGGTGGCCAAAGCATTGGAGTTTCAGCTTCAGCATCAGTCCTTCCAATGAACACCCAGGACTGATCTCCTTTAGGATGGACTGGTTGGATCTCCTTGCAGTCCAAGGGACTCTCAAGAGTCTTCTCCAACACCACAGTTCAAAAGCATCAATTCTTCTGTGCTCAGCTTTCTTTATGGTCCAACTCTCACATCCACACATGACTACTGGAAAAACCACAGCTTTGACTAGACGGACTCGTGTTGGCAAAGTAACGTCTCTGCTTTTTAATACACTGTCTAGGTTTGCCATAGCTTTTCTTCCAAGAATGAAGCAGTATCAGTACTTCATTCCTTTTCATGGCCAGATAATGTTCCATTCTACAGACTGACTATATTTTGTTTACCTATTGTTTTGTTTATCTATTCATCAGTTAATGGATTTTGGGGTTGTTTCCACTTTCTAACTATTATGAATAATGCTGCTACGAACATTCATATACAAATTTCTATTTTGACATATAGTTTCCTTTCTCTTGGGTACTCCCAGGTATATACCTAGGAATGGAATTGCTAGGTCAAATGGTAACTTTATGTCTCACTTTTTTATGGAACTGCCAGACTGTTTTCCAAAATGGCTACACCATTTTACATACCCAGTGGCAATGTGGAACCCAATGAGGGTTCTTACTTCACATTCTTGTTAACACTTACTGTCTTATTTTGATTCTAATCATCACAGTGTGTGTGAAGCCGTTATCTCACTGTGGTTTCGATTTGCATTTCCCTGATGACTAATGATGTTGATCATCTTTTGATGTGCTTAATGGCCATTTACGTATCTCCTTTAGAGAAATATCGATTCAGATACTTTGTCTATTTTTATTAGGTTGTCCTTTTTTTTTTTGGCCACACTGCACAGCATGTGGAGTCTTAGTTCCCAGGCCCGGGATGGAACCCACATCCCCAGCAGTGAAAGCGCAGTCTTAACCACCGGATTGCCATGCAAGTCCCCAGGTTGTCTTTTTATTATTGGTTGGAAGCATTCTTTACACATCCTAGATTTGCACATTTTCTCCCATTCTGTGGGTTGTTTTTGCTTCTTTGATAGTGTCTTTTGAAGCACAAGAATTCTTTAATTTTCACGAAGTCCAATTGATCTTTTTCTTTTGATGCTTGTGTTTTTGGTGTCATAGCAAAGAATCCATTGTCAAATCTAAGGTAATGGAAATATACACCTATGTTTTAAGAGTTTGTAATTATGGCTTTTATGTTTAGGTCTTTGAGCCATTTTTAAAAATATTTATTTATTTGGATGTGTGGGGTCTTAGTTGCAGCACATGGGATCTTTCATTGTGGCGCACAGCCGGGACTCTCTAGTTGCAGTGCGCAGGCTTAGTTGCTCTGCTCCGGGGCATGTAGGATCTTAATTACCCAACCAGGGATAGAACGTGCATCCCCTGCATTGCAAGGCAGATTCTTAACCACTGGATCGCCAGGGAGATCCTCATTTTTACTTAATTTTTATACGTGATGTGAGGTAGGAGATCCAGCTACATCTTTTACATGTTGCTATCTGGTTGTCTTAATATCATTTGCTGAAAAGATTGTTCTTTCCCCACTGAATGGCCTCAGCATCCTTGTCAAAAATCAATTAACTATAGAAACATGGATTTACTTATGAACTCTTGATTCTACTCCATTGATCTATACGTCTATATCTATGCCAGTACTACAGTCTTGGTTATTGTTCCCTTGTAAGTTTTGAAATTGGAAAGTATGCGTCTTCTAACTTTTTCTTCTTTTCCAAGGTTCTTTTGGCTATTCTGGGTTTCTTGAGTTTCCAAATTAATTTTAGATCAGTTTGTTAATTTGTACAAAGAAGCCAGATGGGATGCAGTCTAATAGGGACTGCATTAAGTCCACAGGTCAATTTGGGGAGTACTGCTACCTTAACAATATTCAGTCTTCTGATCTATGAACAGAGGATGTTTTTCCATTTTTGAAGATCTTCTTTAATTTCTTCCAACAATGTTTGGTAGTTTTCAGAATATAAGTTTTACACTTGCTTTCTTAAATCTATTCATAAGCATTTATTCCTGTTGGTGCTATCATAAATGAAATTATTTTCTTAATTTCATTTTTGGATTGTTCATTGCAAGTATGTAGAAAGGCAAATTGATTTTTATATATTGATTTCCTATTCTGTAACCTCACTGAGATCATTAATTAGTTCTAATAGTTTTTTAAGATTTCTTAGAAGTTTCTATATACAAGATCATTGCATTCAGAAGTAGAGACAGTTTTTCTTTTCCAATCTCAATGCCTTTTCTTTCACTATCTTGCCTGATTTATGTTTGAACAAATTTCTCTGACTGCCTTACTGAGAACAAATCAGATGAGGGTCAAGAGTGGAGAAGAGTCAGATATGAAAGGATTGTGCCTTGGACTAGGTGGGAGCAAAACAAAAGTCACAAAGTACTTCAGGGTGTTTCTCTTTAGTCTTTCTCGCCTTTATTTTTTCTTGTCTTACTGACCATTGTAGTGATTTTTTTGCCTCAACCAACCACAAAGCCAGTATGCCAACTTTTAAAAAAATCTTCATATGATTAAAAAAAAAAAATCCACATGAAGGAAGCAGGCACCAGACAGGAGACTAAAAAAACCCCAATCCTACATGTCCCATTTCTGCAAGAACAGACCGTACAAGGCTGGTTGGACGGAAGGATTATTTTTATGAGGAGAAAAAAAGAGAAGTATCCATTACCAGGTCTTAGAAATGCTGCAACCCTCAGCAACCAGCTAAAGATAACCCAGGCAAGGAACTCTGTGCCAGATCTGGAGGCTGTCAGTGCTCTGAGAATACAGGATAATTCAGGCTTCTCCAGTGAGTGACCATCCCAAGCTACCTTCACCTTGGGGAAATTTGCTTCACCAGCCTTCCCCAGGAACTTACTTCTCCCTGAAGGTAGCAATACAGGAAAACTTCCCAGAAGTCTCCCTTACCCAATCCCTCCAGGCCAAATAGGATCTCTCTCTCCTGGTGAGCAGGACCTTAGTGTTGGGTTCTAATATGGGCTGAGCACTGGGTGAGACAAGAGATGTACCTGGGGCACTTACGTGATGTGGGGAGTGAGTCGCAAAGTCACTTCAGTTTTCAGTCGTGTCTAACTCTTTGCAACACTATGGACTGTAGCCCGCCAGGCTCCTCTGCCCATGGGATTTTTCAGGCAAGAATACTGGATTGGTTTGCTCTGCCCTCCTCCAAGGAATCTTCCCAACCCAGGGATCGAACCCATGTCTCCATGTCTCCTGTATTGCAGGTGAATTCTTTACCTACTGAGCCACCTAGGAAGTCCCGTTAAATTGTGCATCCAAGGCCCTTCCCTTATCTCTCCCTAGTGCCAGCTCTGGTTCTACTCAGCTCTGCCACTGACAGGTCGTGTCCACAAGGACAATCCCTTGGCCTCTCTGGGCCTTAGTTTTTTTATCTGAGAAACTGAAGTGCTGGATTTAGAATAATGTTTCCCCATAGTGACCCATGAACCCAAACTAATCCTTAATTTACTGATTGACACAGCCTTTTCCAAAGTCCTCATTTCTTAAAATCTACAAACCAATTAAAAAAAAAAATCTGCCCTATGAGATCTTAGGGTTTCTCTGGTTGCTCAGACTGTAAAAAAATCCACCTGCAACGCAGGAGACCTCGGTTCAATCCCTGGGTTGGGAAGATCCCCTCGAGGAGGCATGGCAACCCACTCCAGTATTCTTACCTGGAGAATCCCATGGACAGAAGAGCCTGGCAGGCTACAGTCCACGGGGTCACAAAGAATTGGACATGACTGAGTGACTAAGCATAGCACATGAGAACTTCATGTATGACTACAGAATGTAAGTGGTATGTTCTCCATATGACCTAATTCTCTTAAAGAAACTGTTTCATCTTACATCCAGCCCTGTAGAGATCTCCCCAGGAACTACTGTAACGTTGCTTCCCATCCTGACCAAAGGTAACTGGACCAGAGGCAGACCCCAGACCCAAGATGAGCCAGCTATAGTCTGGATGGAGACAAGCCGATTATTCCTCTCAAAAGCTGGGCATCATAGACACTCTATAGCTAATAAAGGTATGCAGTCCAGTGGTCAAGTCAGACAAACAGGCTGGAGGCCATGGGGCCCACATGCAGGGCCTACTTGCAAGAAGCAGCTGAAAGAAGGAGGTGGTGGAGAGAAGCAGCAGGACAAGCAAGCCCTGCGGCTCATGAGAGATGAGAAACGACTCAGCTCTTGAGAGATGGAGAATGCGCTCATTCCTTACTTTCCTGCACTGCTGCCAACAGGAAGCACAAACTATCCTTGTATTCTTCAGTGTGTCCGTACACAAACCACTGTCAAAGGAACTGTGACTCTAGCTGAGGAAAGGGCAGGTGAGTCGTCAATCAATATAATGAACTGCTATGCTCAGGAGAAGACTGAGAAAGATTCTCCCTCATACTGTAAAGAAAAAATTTTCAGAAGGATTTTTAAAAATGATGTTTAAAAGAGAACAATTAAGGACTTCCCTGGTGGCTCAGTAGTAAAGGATCTGCTTGCCAGTGCAGGAGGTGTGCGTTTAATTGCTGGCCCAAGAAGATCCCACAGGCCACGGAGCAACTGAGCACCCTGAGCCCATGTGCCACAACTACTGAGCCTGCGTACCCTGCAGCCTGTGCTCCACCATAAGAGAAGCCACTGCAAGGAGAAGCCCATGCACCCCAACTAGAGAGTAGCCCCTGCTCTCTGCGACTAGAGAAAAGTCCACACAGCAACAAAGACCCAGCAGGGCAAAAATAAAGAAGTAATTTTTTTAAAGAAAGAGAGAGAACTTAAAAAAAAAGGATATTCCTTCCTTCCATCCTGGATAAGTTAGTTTTCTCTTCCTTTCCCTTCCCTCTCCTTTCCTCCCCATCCTTTTCCTCCATTTCTCCTGGGGGTGGTAGTGACCACAAAGGTAGCAGCAAAGGAGTGTGGGAGCCAAGGATATGATCAACACAGTAGAGAACTTACTTACAGAATGAGAGATGGCGCACATAAATAACGATACCGAAAATAATGAAAGAAGGTTTTCTTGTTCACAGAGAAGGAAGTTACATATAAGGAAAGGGGAAAGGCTAAAAATAACCTTGAGATACTGATGGAATGGAGGCACCAGTGCTAATTCATGGACCTTTAAAATATAAACAGATAGAGAAATAGTCATAGTAGTAGTCAGGGTACACATATACATACATACACATACACACACACGTTTACATGTATGTATATATGTTCCACCTCTGTACACGAGAAGGTCTACAATTGATGACAGCCCAGAAGCAATAAGCAATGAAACACCCAGATTTTAGTTTTCAAATATCACTCACCTCTCTAGAACCCCTTAAAGAAACAGCTAGTTCTGACGCTGAGGCAGGAAAATTACAAGATGAGCCAGGAACATTTTCTTGTACCAGAAAGTAAAGAATTGCTCAAAAAATTGCAGGGACATAGCTAAAGCTCAAAGGGGATAATTTTGGCTTTTTTTTTTAAACATTTTTTTGAAGCACAATTGATTTACAAGGATTCAGTGGTACAGCAAAGTGATTCAGTTATATTTTTTCAGATTTTTTCCATTATAGATTATTACAAGATATTGAATACAGTTCCCTGTGCTATACAGTAGGTTTTTGTTGCTTCTCTATTTTATATACAGTCATGTGTATCTGTTAATCCCAAATTCTCAAGTTATCCCTTCCCCACAACAGGAGTCAACTTTGGTGAGGCTCTCCTGTTAGCCGAATCTAGAATGATTTTATATAAAAATAAATAATGATAATAATGGATTAAATCCACTGAATAAAATGGGAATCCATGGGCCTACACTGATATAAACAAATGAAGGAAAAAAAGACATTTCTTCCTTATAGTAGAATGCCAACTAATAAACACAGCAGGGGTGATGGTAACAGAAAATAGCCATTTGGTAACCACTATAATTGTGGTTAATTTAGGCAAGAATCGTCAATGTTCACTAAGTCAAATGGGCTTCCCTGGTGGCTCAGATGGTAAAGAATCTGCCTGCAATGTGGGAGACCCAGATTTGATCCCTGGGTCAGGAAGATCCTCTGGAGACGGACATGGTAACCCACTCCAGTATCCTTGCCTGGAGAATTTCATGGACAGAGAAGCCTGGTGGGCTACAGTCCATGGGGTCTCAAAGAGTCGGACACGACTGAGCGACTAACACACACACCAAATCAAATGAATGGGGTTTAATGAAATGCAGGATACTGTCATAGTTTGAGAGCATCTTTCTACGAAATACTTATGAAGAGGAAAATAATGACTTAATATGGAGAAACCTGAACACACCAAACTGACCGAGAGAGTGAGATTAATATCACCAGTAGTATGACCGGCCAACGTCCTGAGCCTTCGGACGCGATGCAGTGAGGAGAGGACAGCATCACCTCTGTATATTTCTCCCAAGAACACATGTCGGAGTCCCATCCTGAGGCAACATTGATGAAACCAGGCTGAGCTCTAGCCTGCAGAACGAAAAGCCTGTACTCCTTCAAACTATAACATTGTGAACACAGGGAAAGAATAATCACCTGTTTCAGGTTGAGGGAGACTGAAGAGACACAACTATTAAATGCAAAGTGTAATCCCGGGCCAAGCAGAAAAGAGACTTTGTTGGGATAACCGGTGAAATTTGACTGAAACATTTGGGTCAGATATCAGTGTCACACCAATGCTGATTTCTGATTTCCTGATCTGGAGGATTGCATGCTGGTTATGCAGAGGACTGTACTTGGTTTGGAAAGATACACAAAGAAGATCTGGGGAGTTTGGAACATCTGCTGCAAATATATATTTATATTTTTTTATAGTTTAAATAATATATAAAAAAATTTTATTTATCATGAGTATCCCCAGAGAGAGATTCTACAATTTTATCTCTCAGTCCTATTATAGACTTTTTTTCATTTTACCTAATTTCCTAGAATTCTTTTCGGCAACATTTTCTATAACCGTCTGTTCTTGTTTTACCAACAAAATACGCTCTCAATCCTTCCTTCAGTGCTGGACATTGCTAATTGAGCATTTCATGGGTACCTCAACATCAGCCTGCTCAAAATCAACTCTCCACCTCTGTTCACAAAAGCCTGTGGACCCTGCAAACAATAGGCCACTGACAGTATGAGGAGCCCACTGAAGGGTTCTGAGCAGAAATGTCACCTGATAAACTTTGCCTTTCAAAAGGATCACCCTAGATCCACTGGGAATACACAGGGAGACCATGGAAGAAATAGCTTAGGTAGAAGCAGGGTGAAAAACTATCCTGGTTTACCCCAGGGCTGGGGAATCTCCTGAGATAGGACTTCCAATGTAAAAACTGAAAACCAAAAACTAGGAAAGTACTAAGGAAACCAGATATCCTAGTTAGGGGGTTATTCCAGAAAGCCCAGGTGTGAAATAAATATAGCAACAGCCAGGAGGAGGTGATTATCAGACGTCATATTCTGGATAGGTAATGGGTATATAATATAGAATGTATGAGATCTATGTGAGGAAAAGAGGATTCTTGTGTCCTTGGAATACCAGAGGATCTGAATTATCATTTACTGGGGAAGGAGGGGGACTATGAGAGGAGCCATTTGGAGGGGGGATGGGAATCAGGAGCTCAGTTTTGGACTTACTAAGCATGAGGTGTCTGTGTGACATCCAAAAGGAGATGTTAGATGGGCATTTAAATACACACATCTAGAGATCAGAGGAGAGGAGTTAGGGATATAGATATTGTATATTGTCAATAGATGGCCTCTAAAAAAATAAAAGAAGCTCATGAAGAGTGTAGATTAAAAAGAGGAGCTCAAGGACTGAGTCCTGAAGACAAGATTTGTTTCGGTAGAATGATGGGGGCAAAACTGTGATAAAGAGAGGATGAGAGATAAAGAAATGGGGGCAACAAGTGTAGCCAAGATTTTCAAGAAGGTTACCTACACAGGGAGGGGAAGGAGCTGGGCTTAGCTAAGAGTAGGGACAGTTACTCCATATACAATAGGAAAGAAGACAGAATATGTCGGCAATGGTTCAGGTAACTGGGTAGTTCAGGTGGTGGGAATTTATGAGAATTCTCATCTAAATCTTCTAATTCTCGGGTAAGCCAAGGTAATCAGCTGAGGGGGAAGGTAGGGGAGGCCAACTCAAGGTCCAAAAAGAGAGGTAGAGACCAAAAAATCATCATCCAGGGGAGGAAGGGCATGAGTGGGAGAGAGAAAAGAAGGATGATCTCTGACCAGCATTCACTTGGGGTTTCAGTATTCACATGGACTGAGAGGTGACCAGTCAGCACTTTCAGTTCCCTGAATTATATCTGGACTTTTTTCCCCTTGTTTGTTCATCTTGGTCCTTCTTAACTTTGCTGTTGATTTTGCAGAAATATCTGCAAAATGTTGTCTGTTCAGACTTGGAATGAGTGGCTGAGTTAACTAATGGAGGTGACTGAAGACAACCCTCTTTCAACGGAAAGCATCCTCCAGAGCTAACTTGACTAAATGGAAAAAGGTCCACAACCAGACGCTTCTCGTGGTCACGTTTCAATGAATGAAGAGGCTTTGGTATGAAAAAATAAATGGTAACAGCAGTCAAAGTTGTCACCTGCAAAGGAAACAGAATCAGAAAGTCATCAGCAACCCCGAGGGCTAGAAGACAAAAACTGAACTTTCAAAGTTCCAGAATTCCTGACCCAGCCCAATTACCAACGCAGCACGAGGGTAGAATAAATACACCCTTCACTATACTTAGAATGCACTCCAACAAAATAACAGAATAGGCAGAGAAGGTTCTAGGACAGAGGTTTGCTTATTTTCGTTTCCTTCTGGCTGCCCCTCTCTGCTTGCAGGATCTCAATTCTCTGACCAGGGATTGAACCCAGGGCCAAGGCAAGGAAGGTCTGTAATCTTAACCATTAGGCCATCAGGGAACTCCCACAAGGCTTACTTTTAATTACTCCTAGTTGTACACCTTTCCTAAGGTTTGAGTGTCTTTGTGCGTTTATCACTCCTAAAATTCTTTCTGTATAAACAACTACTTACTGTTAACCTCTCAAATCGTCAAACTTGTAAACACTGCAACTTCTCCCCTTTCTTTTCCCACATGGCTTCATGTGTTGGAAAAATATGTATGCTTACTTTCATATTCTTTTTTCTTATACCAAACCTCTTCCTTTTTCGTACAATCAAAAGCATTTAGACTTAACTATTTACAACCAGTTTCACTGTTCATCATTGTTCCATACATTAATGCCTCTTTATTGCCAGATGCTTGCCTCATTTTATTTTCCACTGGGCTGATGCATACAGTATTATTTCCAAAGCTGCACATTTTCTTCCATCCAAGCTCTAAAACAATGCTTGGCTGACTTCTATTATTAAATTAAAAGAGGGTGTATATATCCTGGCTGTTTAGTAGAATTCATACAAACACACACCCCAGGAACTTAAATGTCACTGGCCACGTCTAATTCCACAAGCTACACCATCAGAGCACTAATCTTAACTATAACCGTAAATATCCTAACACAGAATAGTAAACACTGAAGCCTAAACCCTAGTTGTATTTCAACTCCAATCCTAGACTAGACGAAACAAGCACTACAACTCACCCTAATCCCAATACCCTAATTTAACCTAAATCTTAACTGAAGCCTTAATCCCAGTGCTGAACCTTTAAAACAGGAGATCTGAGTACTCATGCAGTGGTTTATCAAAATAGTGAATAGACTTATCATTTTTATTCTGTTACAAATATTTTCAAATTTTTCTCGTTATGGTTTCTTAGATACACCCATCATTTAAAAGTGCACATTTAATTTCCAAACACATGGGTTTTTTTAAAGTACCCTTGATATTAATTTCTCATTTTGATATTAATTTCTCTTTTAAATATTTTCTTCTCCGCAATCACCTTCTGTATTTTTTTCAGTATTTTAACATTATTGAGGCTTTCGATGGCTACATCAAAGATCTCTCTTGGTAAGTCATATTGGACCTGAAAATAAGTGGGTTATTTTCAAATATCTTTTGATATTGATTTCTAACATAATTCCACAGTGACGGGAGAATAGATTCTGTATAATTTTAATATCTTTAGACCATGAAATTTTGGCATCTTGTTTTACATCCTGGATATGGTCTACTGG
This sequence comes from Giraffa tippelskirchi, assembly GCF_054371585.1. Lineage (NCBI taxonomy): Eukaryota > Metazoa > Chordata > Mammalia > Artiodactyla > Giraffidae > Giraffa > Giraffa tippelskirchi. The sequence goes on along the minus strand of NC_137283.1, from coordinate 12,058,073 downwards.
CTCTTGGTTTATAGGCTATGGGAACTTGAAAAAGATTTGTATCCTGCTGCTGTGTGAAAACTGTATAAATCTTAATTATGCTGAATTGGTTTATTGTGCTTTTCAGGTCTACTACATCCTCCTACTTTTCTATTCATTCTATTAATTTTTGAGAGTTTGATATTGAAACTCCAACTAAAAATTTATATACTTAAAAAGTTGTAATATAGAGTGGAACTGTATGTAACTTTATTCTGTATTTTCTAAGTCTCCTGTAAATGTGTTATTGTACTTACATAATTTAAAGAATAAAAAAAAGAAAAAAAATAGTGAGTAAAGAAGGAATCTCCTTCCACTCTTCCTGTTGCCCACCCTGTCCAGCCCGTGCCTCCCACTGTCCCTCATTTCTTTCAGGTCTTTACTCAGATGTCACTGTCCATAAAGCATTTAGGACAAACTGTACAGTTAGACTCTTGAGAGTCCCTTGGACTGCAAGAAGATCCAACCAGTCCATCCTCAAGGAGATCAGTCCTGGGTGTTCATTGGAAGGACTGATGTTGAAGCTGAAACTCCAATACTTTGGCCACCTCATGCGAAGAGTTGACTCATTGGAAAAGACCCTGATGCTGGGAAGGATTGGGGGCAGGAGGAGAAGGGGACGACAGAGGATGAGATGGTTGGATGGCATCACCGACTCAAGGGACATGGGTTTGGGTAAGCTCCGGGAGTTGGTGATGGACAGGGAGGCCTGGAGTGCTGCAATTCATGGGGTCGCAAAGAGTCGGACACGACTGAGCGACTGAACTGAACTGTACAGTTAGAACAGGACCCTAAGACAGCACCCTCACTTCTGACAACAACTGCAAGTTCAGGGTCATCCCCAAACCACCTCAATAATTTGCTAGAAGGACTCACAGAACTCAGAGGAAGCAGATATAATCATGGTTAGGGTTTATTACGGCGCTTCCATGGTTGCTCAGCTGGTAAAGAATCCGCCTGCAATGCAGGAGACCCCAGTTCAATCCCTGGGTCGGGAAGATCCACTGGAGAAGGGATCGCCTACCCACTCCAGTATTCTTGGGCTTCCCCGGTGGCTCAGTTGGTAAAGAATCCGCCTGCAATGTGGGAGACCTGGGTTCGATCCCTGGGTTGGGAAGCTCCCCCGGAGAAGTGTTTACCACAGGAAAGGGATACAGATGAAATCAGCCAAGGGGAGTGCACAGGGCAGAGCCCACGAGGCGTCCAGAGATGCTCCTTGTTCTCTCTGTAGAGCCGTGGATGATGTGTGACCTCCTCCCGGCCACAGAATGTGACAACACACAGGGCCCTGGTGCCCAGAGTATTCACAGGGTTTGGGTCACATGCTGGCCCCTCCCAGACGGTGGCTAATACCTTAGTCTCCAGCTCCTCAGGAGGCAGAACTGACACAGCATGACCCAAAGTCCCCATCACAAGTCACACTGCTAGACTGCCCGGTGGCCAAATGCCCCAGGCAAACAAAGACACCAACCAGGACTCGAGGTAAAGGCCAGAGTCGCCTTTGGTGAGGATAATTCTTTTTTTTTTTTTAATTGGAGGCTAATTACTTTACAATATTGTAGTGGTTTTTGCCATACGTTGACATGAATCAGCCATGGGTGTACATGTGTTCCCCATCCTGAATCCCCCTCCCACCTCCCTCCTGGTGAGGTTAATTCTTCACCACATACTTCTCTCATTGTGATCTTCCCCAATTTAAACACGCAACTTCTGCCCCAAGAATCCACATCACCACTTATCACCATCAGGCCTAAAATTTGTTTTACCTGATTATTTTATTGTCTCTCCTCTCCATTAAGAATATAAGGTGGCAATTTGGTCTGCTTTATTGACTGCTGCATCATCTGCTTCCAGAACTGCACCCTCCAATACAGGAGCCACTAGCCACACACGGCAAGTGAGTACCTGACTAGTCACTAGTCCAGATTAAGGGCAAACTACACACTGACTTTTAAAGCCATCGCATTTAAAAAAGCATGGAGAGAATTTCACTGATACTTTATTATGTTGGTTCTAAGTTGAAATATATTTGGGACACATTGGATTACATAAAATACACTATTAAAATTTATTTCACCTGTTTCTACTTTGTAAACTTAATGTAGCTACTGGAAAACTTATAGAATTATATATGTGGCTGTAATCTGAGTCTCATTTTGTGTGTGTACATATACAGAGAGAGACAGAAGAGAGAGAGGAGGAAGAATAAATTTTATTATTTGATATATATATTTGTACAGATATATAAGACATATCAGTAAATTTTTTTTGTAAAGTATCAAGTAGTAAATATTCTAGGCTTTGTGGCTATATGGCCTCTGTTCAGCTCTGCCACAGTAGCAAAAATGTAGCCATAGATAATATTTGGAGAAGGCAATGGCAACCCATTCCAGTACTCTTGCCTGGAAAATCATGGACGGAGGAGCCTGGTAGGCTGCAGTCCATGGGGTCACGAAGAGTCGGACACGACTGAGCAACTTCATTTTCACTTTTCACTTTCATGCATTGGAGAAGGAAATGGCAACCCACTCCAGTGTTCTTGCCTGGAGAATCCCAGGGATGGCGGAGCCTGGTGAGCTGCCATCTATGGGGTCGCACAGAGTCAGACACGCTTGAAGCGACTTAGCAGCAGCAGCAGATAATATTTAAACAAATACATGTGGCTGTGTTTCAATAAAACTGTTTTTATAGAAATAAACAGCTGCATAATTTGGCCTGTGGGCCATAGTTTGCACACCCCTGATTTAGAACATTGTTTAGTCCATAGTAAATATTCAATAGATACTTGTTGGGTGGATAAATACAAAGAACGCCAAAGTAACAGCATGTTGAGCCTGAGAGCATAGTTAATGCCAGAGGTTACTGGTGGCCAGGAAATCTAGGGCATATCGCACATGAATTTTAAGTTACTGGAGGGATTTAAGCAGGGCAGTGATAAAATCTGATACAGCTTTTATTAAAGGTCTCTGTGATAGATGGCATCCAGTGCTGCCCCTTCACCCCTTTCAGAACTCATTCACCCAACTGTCAAGGATGTTGATGGCTGAAAGCTCTCAGGTGAGTCTTCCTTTAAAAAGGGTTGCTCAGGGCTGATGAAAACCACCTTGCCCAAGGTGCCACCCTCTTCCTGGCGCCAACCACATCCAATGACTCGCCAATGTAGGGGCGTAAAGGCCCCTCTTGCCCCACGTGCAGACAACTCGGAAAAGCCACCCCAGCTCCAAAGCGCCTTACAGGACTGGCAGCTGTGATCCATGCAGCGGCTGCAGCCTTTGAGGCAACTGCCCTGCAATTCGACTGTCAGCTCTACTCCTCACAGGAGGTCATCTCCTCCCATCCCTCTCTTAACGGTGCTGCTCCCAGGAGCACTCCCCCAAAACCGACTGCATGCAAGTCTTCCCCTCACAGCCTGAGTCCCAGGGAACGTGACCTGCAACAGCTGATATCAGGAGCCCTCTGAGGAAGCAGACTGTGGACATGGGATCCCGGGGGGTTAATTATCTTTCAGCAGGCTGGCAGTGAGAATCCCATTGTCGGTTGGAGATTACGGATGCATAGGCCCTGGCAAGCTGCAGCAATGCAAATACAAAGCTGTCCCTGGGGAACCAGGGATGTCCTGCGGGATACTGTCACAGTGCAAAGTGGCACTTGCCTGACAGAATATGGTTATCATCATTGATCATTTTGTATCTTGCCATGGGCTGATAAACCTCCTTGACCCTTAAAAAATACTGTCACTGGTGGTGAACTGGGATGGTATGTGGAAGAAGAGAGATACATTGCACCTGACCGGTACAATGTATCAGGCCTTTAGCAAGTATAACTAGCTAATCTGATCACATGGACCACAGCCTTGTCTATCTCAATGAAACTAAGCCATGCCATGTGGGGCCACCCAAGACGGATGGGTCATGGTGGAGAGGTCTGACAGAATGTAGTCCACTGGAGAAGGGCATGGCAAACCACTTCAGTATTCTTGCCTTGAGAACCCCATGAACAGTATGAAAAGGCAAAAAGATAGGACACTGAAAGATGAACTCCCCAGGTCAGTAGGTGCCCAATATGCTAACGGAGATCAGTGGAGAAATAACTCCAGAAAGAATGATGGGATGGAGCCAAAGCAAAAACGATACCCAACTGTGGATGTGACTGGTGATAGACGCAAAGTCCGATGCTGTAAAGAGCAATATTGCATAGGAACCTGGAATGTTAGGTCCATGAATCAAGGCAAACTGGAAGTGGTCAAACAGGAGATGGCAAGAGTGAACATTGGCATTCTAGGAATCAGCGAACTAAGATGGACTGGAATGGGTGAATTTAACTCGGATGACCATTATATCTACTACTGTGGGCAAGAATCCCTTAGAAGAAATGGAGTAGCCATCATGGTCAACAAAAGAGTCCGAAATGCAGTACTTGGATGCAATCTCAAAAACGACAGAATGATCTCTGTTCGTATCCAAGGCAAACCATTCAATATCACGGTAATCCAAGTCTATGCCCCAACCAGTAACGCCGAAGAAGCTGAAGTTGAACGGTTCTATGAAGACCTACAAGACCTTCTAGAACTAACACCCCAAAAAGATGTCCTTTTCATTATAGGGGACTGGAATGCAAAAGTAGGAAGTCAAGAAACACCTGGTGTAACAGGTAAGTTTGGCCTTGGAGTATGGAATGAAGCAGGGCAAAGGCTAATAGAGTTTTGCCACGAGAATGCACTGGTAATAGCAAACACCCTATTCCAACAACACAAGAGAAGACTCTACACGTGGACATCACCAGATGGTCAACACCGAAATCATATTGATTATATTCTTTGCAGCCAAAGATGGAGAAGCTCTATACAGTCAGCAAAAACAAGAACGGGAGCAGACTGTGGCTCAGATCATGAACTGCTTATTGCCAAATTCAGACTTAAATTGAAGAAAGTAGGGAAAACCACTAGTCCATTCAGGTATGACCTAGATCAAATCCCTTATGAGTATACAGTGGAAGTGACAAATAGATTTAAGTGACAAATAGATTTAGACTAGACCTGATAGAGTGCCTGATGAACTATGGACAGAGGTTCGTGACATTGTATAGGAGACAGGGATCAAGAAAATCCCCATGGAAAAGAAATGCAAAAAAGCAAAATGGCTGTCTGAGGAGGCCTTACAGATAGCTGGGAAGAGAAGAGAAGTGAAAAGCAAAGGAGAAAAGGAAAGATATTCCCATCTGAATGCAGAGTTCCAAAGAATATCAAGGAGAGATAAGAAAGCCTCCCTCAGCGATCAGTGCAAAGAAATAGAGGAAAACAACAGATTGGGAAAGACTAGAGATCTCTTCAAGAAAATTAGAGATACCAAAGGAACATTTCATGCAAAGATAGGCTCGATAAAGGACAGAAATGGTATGGACCTAACAGAAGGAGAAGATATTAAGAAGAGGTGGCAAGAATACATAGAAGAACTGTACAAAAAAGATCTTCATGACCCAGATAATCACGATGGTGTGATCACTCACCTAGAGCCAGACATCCTGGAATGTGAAGTCAAGTGGGCCTTAGAAAGCATCACTACAAACAAAGCTAGTGGAGGTGATGGAATTCCAGTTGAGCTATTTCAAATCCTCAAAGGTGATGCTGTGAAAGTGCTGCACTCAATATGCCAGCAAATTTGGAAAACTCAGCAATGGCCACGGGACTGGAAAAGGTCAGTTTTCGTTCCAATCCCAAAGAAAGGCAATGCCAAAGAATGCTCAAACTACCGCACAATTGCACTCATCTCACATGCTAGTAAAGTAATGCTCAAAATTCTCCAAGTCAGGCTTCAGCAATACGTGAACCGTGAACTTCCAGATGTTCAAGCTGGTTTTAGAAAAGGCAGAGGAACCAGAGATCAAATTGCCAGTATCTGCTGGATCATCGAAAAAGCAAGAGAGTTCTAGAAAAACATCTATTTCTGCTTTCTTGACTATGCCAAAGCCTTTGACTGTGTGGATCACAATAAACTGTGGAAAATTCTGAAAGAGATGGGAATACCAGACCATCTGACCTGTCTCTTGAGAAACCTGTATGCAGGTCAGGAAGCAACAGTTAGAACTGGACATGGAACAACAGACTGGTTCCAAATAGGAAAAGGAGTCCGTCAAGGCTGTATATTGTCACCCTGCTTATTTAACTTATATGCAGAGTACATCATGAGAAACGCTGGGCTGGAAGAAACACAAGCTGGAATCAAGATTGCCGGGAGAAATATCAATAACCTCAGATATGTGGATGACACCACCCTTATGGCAGAAAGTGAAGAAGAACTAAAGAGCCTCTTGATGAAGGTGAAAGAGGAGAGTGAAAAAGTTGGCTTAAAGCTCAACGTTCAGAAAACTAAGATCATGGCATCTGGTCCCATCACTTCATGGGAAATAGATGGGGAAACAGTGGAAACAGTGTCAGACTTTATTTTTTTGGGCTCCAGAATCACTGCTGATGGTGACTGCAGCCATGAAATTAAAAGACGCTTACTCCTTGGAAGGAAGGTGATGGCCAACCTAGATAGCATATTTAAAAGCAGAGACATTACTTTGCCAACAAAAGTCCGTCTAGTCAAGGCTATGGTTTTTCCAGTGGTCATGTATGGATGTGAGAGTTGGACGGTGAAGAAAGCTGAGCGCCACAGAACTGATGCTTTTGAAGTGTGGTGTTGGAGAAGACTCTTGAGAGTCCCTTGGACTGCAAGGAGATCCAATCAATCCATCCTAAAGGAGATCAGTCCTGGGTGTTCATTGGAAGGTCTGATGTTGAAGCTGAAGCTCCAATACTTTGGCCACTTCATGCAAAGGGTTGACTCATTGGAAAAGACCCTAACGCTGGGTAGGATTAGGGGCGGGAGGAGAAGGGGACAACAGAGGATGAGATGGTTGGATGGCATCACCGACTCGATGGACATGGGTTTGGGTAGACTCCGGGAGTTGGTGATGGACAGGGAGGCCTGGCGTGCTGCAATTCATGGGGTCGCAAAGAGTCGGACACGACTGAGTGACTGAACTGAACTGAACTGAACTGAACTGATGGGCATCCCTGGTGGCTCAGAGGGTAAAGAATCTGCCTGTGATGCCGGAGACCAGGGCTCGATCGCTGGGTCAGGAAGATCCCCTGGAGAAGGGAATGGCAACCCATTCCAGCATTCTTGTCTGGAGAATTCGAGTGACAGTGAAAAGGAATGCTGCTAAGGGAGCCACTGAAGCATCAGAGAAAGACAATGCCAAGGGTGAACACCAGAGGGCAGCACATAGAAATCTCATATTCTGTATCTAGAGGGCAGAAAAGGCTGGAGGGCCAGTCGACAGGGAAAACAGTAAGTAGGCCTTTGAATCAATCCAGGCCAGGGATGGAGCTGGCTTGACCCAGAATGCCAGTGGCACAGTTGGGAAGTGGTCAATCTTGGCTGTATTTTGAAAATAAAACCAACATAATTTGCTATGGTGTTTGCATTCATTTCCTATTGATTGTATAACAAATCAACACACATTTACTGACTTAACACAGATTTGTTCCCTTACAGTTCTGAAGGTTGGAAGTCTGAAAAGCGTCTCTGGGGGCTGAAGTCCAGATGCTGTGAGGCCTCTTCCTTCTGGAGGCACTGAGTGCGAGTGTGTTCCCTGGCCTCTTCCAGCTCCTAGAGGCTGCCTGGGTTCTCTGGCTTGTGGCCCCTTCCTCCATCTTCAAAGCATAGCACTCCAGCTTCTCCCAACCTCACATCTCCCTTGTCTGACTTTGATCCTCCTGGTGTTATTCTGGAATCATTTCAATAATCTAGGATAATCTCTCTGCCTCAGAATCCTTACTTCAATCACATGTGCAAAGTCCCTTTTGCCATGTAAGGGAACACGGTCACGAATTCCAGGATTACGATGTGGACATCTTCAGAGAGCCACTGTTAAACCTATCACAGGGTAGGACGTGGTGGGTGCCAGAAAAAGAAGAGTGGAGAATGACCTCAATGTTTGGGGGCTGGAGTATCTGGAAGAATGGGTGGTCATGACCCGAGATCAGCAAGACACAGGCTCAAAGATTTAGCTGGGTCTTTGGAAGCTGAGTCCTGATGATTTCTCCCCACAAAGGCTTCCCTGTGTTAAAAGATACTTTTCAGAAGAAGGCAAAACCATGACTCTCTTTACAGAAGTAAAAATGAACGTGTGATGAGGAATTCATTTTACTCATATGATCTGAGAAAACCAGGCAGATGTTATAACTGAATCTAAGGAAAACTCAACACAGCACAAATTTATATGGTAAAGGAATGTTAAGATGAATTGCAAATGGGAACAAAACTGAAGAGGGCTAGAACCTGAAGACCCAGAAAGGTGTATTGCAGATGGTGCAAAGTTATCTACTGAAATACAGAATGTTTTCTACACATGATTCTTCTATCTGAGCACTCAACATGTAAGTCCCAGGGAGGGTGGGTTGAGTTTCTGGCAGGAGCAGAATGAGAAGGTGGGTTTGATGCTATCAAGAGTCAACAAAAGATAGCAGGAAGAAAACCAGAAATGACACATTTCAACACAAACATTTTGCACTGGATTCATTAGAATACTTTTAGACTGGTTAGTTTTTCTTTGTAGAGAAGTTGTTACACTCTAATATTTGTGTCTCCCCAAATTTGTATGTTGAAGACCTAACCCCAATGTGATGGTATCTGGAGGTAATTAGGTTTAGATGAGGTCACGAGGATAGGACTCTCATAATCCTATTGATAGGGTTACTGTTCCTATAAGAAGAGGTGGGGAGACCCAAGCTCCCTCTCCCTCCCCCTCACCAAGTGAGAACATAGTGAAAAGGCTGACAACCTTCTCATCTACGTCTGCAACCTAGGAAGCAGCTTTCACCAAAGAATCAAATCAGCAGGTTCCTTAATCTTGGACTTCCAGCCTCTGGAACCTAGAGAAATAAATTCTTGTTGTCTAAGTGACTAATACAGAAGATGGTGATTTTTTTTGGGGGGTGGGGTCCAGTCACTGGGTACTCAGCCTCGTGGTAACATTTTACATCCCACTCAAATGCAATTACACAAGACTGAATGAAAACAAGCGTCATTCACCCGCTCTCCTGGCCATTACTACTTTGGAACCAAGAAAGCATTCCTTTTATGTGGCTGTTTCCGAAATAATCAGCTCTTTACTGTAGGTGACTAAACCAGAAGTACAGTGATTTCTATTAATAAGTAATAAATTTAGCAGTATCCTCTCTGTCATGTTCTCTTTTTTCCATCCCTTCTTTCAATCCAATTAACATGCATGAGAGAGAGAGAGAGAGAAGTGAACCCTATGCTACACAGTGACACTGGCTGAGCGGGAGAACACCTTCCAGGACCAGAGAGGAGATCTTCAACAGTCACCCACCATTCTTGTTGTCAGAAGAATGTGCTGTTGGAATTTCCTGGTAGTTCAGTGGTTAGGACTCCACTGTAATTTCACTGCCAAGGGCTCAGGTTCGATCCCTGGTTGGGGATCTAAGATCCCACAAGCTGTATGGTGCAGCAAAAAAGAAAAAAAACAAGGGAAAAAAGAAGAATGTGCTAGGAGGAAAAAATTTCCCTCTGCCAACCTACCAAGTTAGGTTCAGTGGTTGGAGGCCTGTGAGTTAATTAACAACAGACAAATTAATAGGAGAGAAGACAAAGTTTATTTACCAAGGAGGTTTCAGATGAATTGGCTCCCTGGACATCCAAAGATAAAGGTTTATCAACGTACTTAACAGGAGAAAGGGCTTCTGTGGAAGAATAAATGGAAGGCAGGACAGTTTCAGATAAAGTTTGTTTAAGCAATTACTCATCCCTGTGATAGTGGTTAGTCTCCTTTCTGGCCATAAACCTGCCAGAGAGGATTTATAGCAACTGTATTTTCTAGGAGGTCCTGCTTAAATCTACAAAAGAAGTTGAGATAAAGTTTATCCCTGTGGCAGCTGCTTGTTCAGATGTTTTTAGCTTAAGCTAAAATTATAGATAAAATAAATGAACATAATATATAAATACAATATAAATAAAATAATACAAACATAATAAATAAAATAAAAGATTATTTTAAAATAATCTTCATTGTGATTGAGGTGCATTTTGAATCTCTACAGGTGCACAACTATTCTTCATGTAATAGAATTTTTCAAAGGGCATTTTCTATCGCACAGATTTTGGGAAAAACAAGTGCCCCACAGTCAGGAGTGAAATGTAAGATGTGCAGAAGAATGGCAACCAAACTGGTTCCTGACCCCTAGCCCATCACCTGCTACCAGGTGGGGGGCCTGGGACCAGGAGTGAAACTGGAAAGACGGTTTCTTAAAGGAAAGGGTTTTTCCTTCTCCTGCCTCACGTCTGACAGGGAGGCTTCAAGGAAGCATGACCTGAGTTCCCTGGAGCTGACTGGGGTGCATGTATGAGGCGGCCACTAAGGTCCACTGTGAGTCCCACCACTGGCAGGGTAGATGGGGAGATGCCACCAAGGGTCGACCTGAGGTCACGTCACCCTGGTCAGGGAATGGTACGCCCTCAGGTGGTGTCTTCAATGCTGAGCCACCCACAAGAGGAAGAGTCAGCATCTGGGCATCTCACAGCCCCCCCACAGGGCACCACCAACACCTTTTTTGCCCCTTTATCTCTCCTCCCTCTCTTCCCCTCACCCTACATGAGGCTGGGGTGACATCATGAACGGGTGAAGGGTAAAGAGGACTGAAAGCAAGGGGAGGGAATAGTGAAGAAGCCAGCTACACTTCCCTTTCCACTGAGTTTCCAAGCTGAGCCAGGGCAGCCTGCCGGGGCCCCCCACCTCACTCCCCTGCCTCCCCAGCAAGTGTTCTGACCCTTCCAGACTAAGTTCAGAAGCAAGGCAGGAGAAGAGAAAAAGGTGGAAGCTGGATTGTCTTTTATGACCCAACCTCAGAAGTCATAATGTACCCTTCCACTAGGGGATGACACAAAGACTGCTGCTTCTCAATGGGAGGAATGCCACATTCACGGTATGGGAAACAATGGACCAACCATCTTTGGAAAATATGTTCAATCTGTCCCGTGAATAAGCAAACACATCACAGAGTGGCGGACCCAGTATATGAACTCAAGTTCTGCTCAGTACCTGTTGTTCAAAGAGGAAGAAATATATGTCACACATTCTAGAAAGTTTATCCTGCAACTTAGAGAACATAAAGCTTTGTTGATAAAGAGAGATGATCAGTTATCAGGATAATTCACTTTTCTGTGTTATCTGACTCTTTAACGAAAATGCAGGCTCTGTGAGATCATCTACACAGATAGGTTCTTCAGTATTAGCCCAAAACCCAGTACATAGCAGTTGTGGGAAAAAAAATTCTTGCAGAATAAATAAAACAAAATGATGAAATGCAGGGCTTGGACTTGTGAAATGAACTGTCACTTGGTGAGGTGCTGCCACCTTCTGGTCACTGTGGGTATTGCCAACCATTTCCTACGTTCCATTTCCCCACATGCCTTTGGAAAAATGCACCCATACCTCAGTTTACAGGGTGCTTTCGTGACGTCTCATTGGATTGGGTTTTAAAAGCAGCCCTGACTCCTATATTGATGCCCATTTGACTAGTAAGATCCATGAGGACTGGGGGAGTTATTTACCAGAATACTCTCTCCCTGGTCTAGACACGCTCACTCCAAGGCAGCCCTCAGCCCTCCAAAGCCTGGCGTGGCTTCCTCCACCGCATGGGGGCTGCTCTGATCAAAGCCCTCAAGGGCCCCCTTGTGGAACCCAGCAGCCCCTTTCCTTCCTTTTCTCTCTCTGCAGCACTGGACACTGTCAGTCTCTTCCCTCCTCTAAGTACTTTCTTCCGTCAACGTCTCCCATGACTAACTCCTGTCTGGACTTGCCTCTGCTTCCCTGGCTGCTGCTTCTCCTCTGCTACCGCTCTGCAGTCCGTCTTCCCCAGGGCTGCCCTGAACCCACTTCTCCTCACAGAACCCTGGGAGATCGCCTCCCTTGCAGCCTCAATTTTCACCTGCACACAAATGGGCCATCAGGTCTGTCACCAGCCCAGTCTTCTCTCCCAGCTCCAGACCAGATCATCCGGCCCCTGAAGATAGACTCTGCCTGGAGACCCCACACCTCATGCTCATCTTCTCCAAAGCCAACTGTGGCCTCCCCGCTCTGCCCACCACCCTATCCTTCCCTCCTCATTCCCATTGCCCAGCTTGGCATCCCCACTCACTCACTTCCCCAAGCCAGACGGCTGGGGACCACCCCTGAGTTCTCCCTTTCCTCACGGCTGAGTTCACTGAATAGTTGTCAGTCTGTTCCCTCAAACCATGCAGGCACTCAGGCATCTTTTAGAGCTTTTAGGTCTTGTCTAGTCTACACCCTCAGCGTCCCTCAGACTAGCCCCTCCCCACTGCCACCACCAAGAACTTTGTCATTCAGAACCTGGGTTGCTATGACAGGCCTTTGTGACCAGCCTCCTGAGGCACAAACTGCTCTGGCTAAAACCCTGTTCCTTAGGGCCCAAACTTGCCTGGCGTCGACAACTTGGCCCCACCTGCCACCCAAGACCAGCCTCCACACTCTGCCCACTCTCTTCCTCTGCCTAAAATACTCTTCTCTCATCTGCCTATGTCTAAAGCATCCCATCCCCACTGTACAGACAGGGAAACTGAGGCACAGAGCACTGACAGGATTTGTCCAACGTTATAGAGCTGGGAAGTGGAGGAGCTGGGCTTCCAAAGGAGGTGTGAAGCCAGCTCCTTTCGCTCCAAAGCATCAGGCTCTGCTGAAAGTCCCCACGTGTAAAATGGGAGGAAGGAAAGACTACGCGGTCTTCCTGCTCTGATTTTTCCCTCAGCAGGATTTCTTGATTCAGAGATGCTGGGAGGCTCTCTGGCGGTGACCCGGGGGCACCGAGCACAGATGCCTAGGATCCCCTAGCCAGCCACTTGGTAGAGAATGTTTGGGCCAAGCTCTGGGCTGACAGGGCGATGCCACAAGTAAACAGATATGGTCTCCAGCCCTTTCTCCCTCATCTGCTCCAGTTTCCACTCCCTCTTAGTTTTCTGTAGCCGTGTAGCAAAATATAACAAACTGTGGCTTAAACAATACCCATCTGTTAGCCTACAGTTCTGTAGGTCAGAAGTCTGACACAGTAGGGCCTCTCTGCTCAGGGAACCCTAAGGCTGAAACTAGTCTCCATCTGGAAACTAAATCAAATTTCTGTGCCAGGCTCATGTGGGTTGGTGACAGAATCAAAATTAAAAAACTTCTGTTGTGTGACAGACAATGTCAAGAGAGTCAGAAGATAAGCCACAGTCTGGGAGAAAACATTTGCAAAAGGCATAACAGATAAAGACTGTTTGCATAAAAATATGCAAAGAACTCTTAAAATCCAACAGTAAGAAAACAAACAACCCCATTCTAAAAACGAGTCAAAGATCTTGACAGCCATCTCATCAAAGAAGATACACAGATGGCAAATAAGCATATGAAATGGTGATCCACATCATATATCATCAGGAAAATGCAAATTAAAACAACAATGAGACATTGCTGCATGCCTCCTAAAATAGCCAAAATCCAGAACACTGACAACACCAAATGTTGGCAAGGATGCAGAGCAACATGAACTCTCATTCATTGCTGGTGGGAAGGCAAAACTGATACAGTTTGGCTGCATCTTAAAAAACTAAACATACTCTTACCATTCCATCCACCAAGTACATTCCTTGGTATTTACCCAGAGGAGCGAAAAACTTATATCTACACAAAAACCTACACAACCTAAATATCTACACAGATGTTTATTGCAACTGTAATCATAACTGCAAAAACTTCAAAGCAACCAAGACATCCTTCAGTAGGTGAATCAATAAAACTGTGGTACATCCAGACAATGAATTATTACTCAACTCTGAAAACAAATGGGTTATCAAGCCCTGAAAAGTCATGAAAGAACCTTAAGTGCATATTACTAAGTGAAAGAAGACAATTCAGAAAGGCTATAGGAGTCTAACTATATGCCATTTTCAAAAAGGCAAAACTGTGGAAACAGTAAAATGATCAATGGTTGCCAGTAGTTAGAGAGGAGGGAGGGGTGACTAGGAGGAGCAAGCATAGAGGACTTTTAGGACAGTGAAATAACACGGAAGGATTCCATAATGATGGATATGCGCCGTTACATATTTGCCCAAGCCCAAAGAATGTACAATACCAAAAATGAACCCTAACATAAACTATGAACTTTGAGTGACAACGATGTGTCAATGCAGGTTCATCGATTATAAGAAATGTACCATCTGGTGGGGAATCTTGATAGCAGAGGAAGCTGTGCATTTATCAAGAGGCAGAGGGTATATCAGAACTCTACTTTCTGCTCAATTTCAATGCAAACCTAAAAAAAAGTTTCAAAAAAAAAGTCTATTTAAAAAGAAAAAAATACACACTAGATTTTGAATACTCTTCAAAATAAAGAATGTAAAAGTATCTCATTAACAATTTTTATTGATATATGTACACGTAATATTTTAGAAATTTGAGTGAAATAAAATATATTTTTGAAATTAATGTCACTTTTTGCTTTTCACAATGTGGCTACCACAAAATTTTAAGTGTCCTATGGGGCTTACACTGTTTTTCTACTGGATGTATACACATATTTATAACTGTTCTTAAGTTCTGTTGTGTCTGACTCTGGGGCCCCATGGACTGTAACCCTCCAGGCTCCTCTGTCCATGGGATTTCCCAGGCAAGAATACTGGAGTTGCCATTTCCTCCTCCAGGGGATCTTCCCAACCCAGGGATTGAACCAGTGTGTCCGGCATCTCCTGCATTGGCAGGAGGATTCTCTACCACTAGTGCCACCCGGGGAAGCCTTTCCACTGGACAGTATACTGGTCTAAACTTTCAAAACAGCCCTATGACAGAGGCGATTATCTCACAGGTGGGAGAAGTTAATGCAACAGATGTTGTCAGTGCCCCTGGATCCCTCACGTCTCCCTGGGGTCACCAGCAGCTTCAGTGGGCAGTCCCTGTACAGGCGCACAGGGTCCTAACCTCAATCACTTGGATCTCTCTGCCTGAGGGGGAGATGGGAAATCTGGGGGAGCCAGTGCTTCTGGGACCAATCCTCATCCAGGGGGGTGAGGAAGGGTGGATAAATACCCCAGCTCCCTGACCTCGGCCAGGTGAGGCGTGTTCTGTACCAGCTCCCAGAAGTCTCCAGTGGGATCCAGCCCCAGCTGTCCACAGAAATAATCTGCTTTCCTTATCCTCCTCACTTCTTTAGCCCCTCACCCCCTTCCTCCCCTCCCAGTGAAACCACCTGCACCCGAATGCTCTCCTTGGACTCTGCTCTTGGAAGATCCCAAACTAACACACTAGAATACAGAAAGCAGGAAGACTCTCCGAGGTCATACACATAGGAAAAGATAGGCTGCTGACTTGATCCCAGCAGTCTGACACCAGGGCCCACACGACCCTCACGGCATGGCCATCAGACTCCCATGGCAGGAGGTGGACACTCTCCCTTCAAATCTGCCCACCTTTGAGATGCCCCCCTAGCAGAGCAGAAAGTCCCTTCTGTAGGTTTTGAGGATTTTGTCAAGAGGCTGAGCTGACCTGTCCTACAGCCCTGGAAGAGACACACCCTGGCCTGCCCAGAGCTGTCCCTTGACACCCGTGTCTGCTTCCCAGCTGGAGGGAGGCCAGGACTGCCAGCCAGGGCTTTGAAGGACACTCGCCTTTGGACCCAGAGGATATACTGGGATCTGGGACCAGGGAAAGTTGCTGGTGGTGGAGATCCAGGGGAGAACGTATTGAGCTTACTCATCAATTGAGTTTACATATGCTGGGCACTGTACCAAATGTGGTGTGTGTGTGTGTGTGTGTGACAAATGTATACTCCTCAGAGCAACCTTTTGAGGTATACACTATTATTACACCCATTTTATAGACGAGGAAACTGATGAACAGACAGGATGACTAACTTGCCAATGTCACACAGCTAGCAAGTGTCACAGACAGGATTCAAACTCAGGTAGGCAGCCTGGCTCTGAAGCATTCCTGCGTCCTGCCTCTCCTGAAACCTCAGGTGAGTCTACTGCCAGCTGCTCACTCTGAGCTCTGCCAGAGTACCCGATTTCCTGGGAGACAGGCTTCTGACTAATCCCCAACTTCAGCAGAGCCCCACTGAAGAGGGATGGACTGACAGAGGAATGTGCCCTCAAGACTGGGAAGCACTACGCTCCAGAAGTGGGGGGGAGGGGGGCAGGTTGTAATCACTGAAAAACGACACCTTCCCTCTCCATTCCCTCCCAGCCCTTCTGCCTTCTGACAGATTAATTAACCAGCACCGCCATTCCACCTTAGGATAATGATTTACTCCCAGCCTCCTTCCCAAAATGATTTGACGGGGCTTTTAAAAAGATAACTGCCCAGCATCTCCACCACCAAAGATACTCTGATAAATAATGCCTGACTACTGCCTTAATGGCCTTATCACTGACACCTTGATGATGTGATGTTGTTAGATCATTACATAGAGGGTGACCAGCTCAGCCTGTTTTTCTTCGAACTTTCTCAGTTTTAAAACTGAAAGCCCCTTGTTCTGGGAAACCCCTCAGAGACAGGCAACAGGGACAGTTGTTTACCCCCATGACACAGGATGCAACCCACAGAGTCTACTTGGTAAAAGACTAAACACTTAGCTCAGAGTGTCCTTGGAGCCAAAGCAAAGAAGGAAACACCAGCCTCGATGAGATTTTCAGTGTCTATGATGGTGCTATCAAAGAGACCTTTCTACAATGATGGAAACATTTTGCACTGTGCTCCACAGAGCACTTAAAACGTGGCTAACAGGATGCAGGAACAGGATTTTTCATTTTGTTTCATTTTAACCTATTTAAATAGTCTCATGCGGTTAGTGGCAGTTGTATTGGACAGCACAATTTTATTAGATAAAAACAAACTAGGCCTGGGAAATTTCTACCATGAGTTTATCACAGTTGCAGTGAGTACAAAGTGGATTCCACCCAGGTGCGTTCCTTTTCTTACATATGTAATAACCTGTACATCAGGCCCTTGTATAACACAGGCCATGTGCTAAGCACTCTCACAAAACCCTCTCATATGTGAATTCATTCAAGTCTCAAAACCACTCCAGAGGGCAGGCACTAAGGCTCCTCTTCCCTTGGCCCAAGAGGATGGGCATCTTCCTGCCCCTCCTGGGGAGAGACAGGATCCAGGAAACAGGCACTGGGGCAGGAAAGGGCAAAAAAGCTGGAGTCAGAGAGGAGGCTAGGGAGGAGGGGCTCCCCGATGCCCCTCTTCTCACCCCAGGCCAATCCTGCCTGCCTGACACTGACTCAATGGAAAGAGTGAGCAGTGCCTGGCATCACTTCCTGGCACCAGAGGGCACCTGGGATGTCAGGAGGAAGACCCTGCTCTGCCAGATAGCAGAACACAACTTCGATACAGAACCCAGGCAGAATGCCTCTGCCATTTGTGCTCTGCGTGGTCCCCTGATGCCCCTTGCCACACTGCCCTTCCCGGCCTAGATGCCAGGGTCTCTGGAGCCTATTAAGCCCCTTGGGCTCTGGGCAGCCAAGGAGACACAGCCGTGACCCCCACACACAAACATACACACATACTCCTTCTGTGACTGGAAGCTGATGACTCCAGGTCAGAAATAACCCCAGAGTCAGCTCCCCGTGTGCTGCCCCTCCCTCCCCTCCGTTTCCAGAAAGCCTGGGCCCTGAGTCAGAGGCGAGAGCCTGAAAGTAAACAACGACCCAGATAATCTGCTGTGAACACCACAGAACCGTGCTGCGGAATCCTCTGACAAACCATGGACCCCGGGAAGAACTGGGGCCTGGAGGCACAGATGTTTTTCCCCCAAATCCAGCTGTGTGCACTCAGGGCTGTATATATCCGTGCGGTGGGACGTGGGGAGGGATGGAAGAGTCAGGGGACATGTCTAGTGCAGGAGCGGGGAGAAGAAGGACCTTACTCTCAGGGGTATCCAGGCTGGGAACCGAGGAGCAAGGGCCTCGGCCTGCCCTCAGAGGGCCTCCAGTCTCCTGGCAAGGTGGGCACACACCACACGTCAGGCGTAGTCAGAGGCTAGGGTAGGGACGTGGGGGCTCACAGGATGGGGGGCCAAGGTGACCAGGTGTCAGGTGCTGCTCCTTATTCATTCCCTCAGAATAGTCTGGGATGTCCGCGCCCCACACCACAGCTGAGTCACTGACCCCAATCCTCAGTGGAGACTTGGATGAATGAAGCTCTCCCCTGCTCACTCCTCTTCCCCTCCCTAGCAGAAAGGACATGTAACTAATGCCTGAGATGGAGAATAACTTCTACAGCCCTAAAAATAACTGAACCACTTCATACTCTGACCTTAGCCTCCCCCCACCGCCCCCACCTTGGCCCACCCCCTAACCAGCCAGATAAAGGCAGCTGCTGAGGCTGGCAGGGGACACAGACCCCGAGCCAGGGCAGCGAGAAGGCATCCGACGGAGCCAGCAGAGCGAGAGCAGCCCAAACGAGAGGCACGACAGAGCCGTAGGCCACACCCGCCAAAGACCCGAACCCCATCAGCCAAGCAGAACCCGCAGGTGAGTAACCCACTCCTTGTCTCTCCAAGGCAACGGGGCTGGTTCTCCAGGCCGGGACCCCCTCTGGCTCCTCTCAGGGCAGCGTGTATTCGGGGAAGCTCTGAATGAGGGAAGGAAGGTGGGGCCACACAGGTGAGGCAGGTGAGTGGAGGAGTCTGATATAAAGATTCCACAAGAAGTTACCAGAGTTATTGTGAGCCCCACGGTAGCTCTCAGAGTGGCTGCCACAGCCTGAGGCCTACAGAGGGGCAGGTTCCAGCCAGTCTGGCGTAATCCAGAAAGGCTTGCTGGAGGAGGTGGTCTGGAGTTGTGATTTTTAAAATCACGTACGGAGCTCCTCAGGCTTCAGGCTTTCTTTCCAAGGAGCCCCAGCTAGGCCCAGTGTCTGGACAGAAGAGGTGGGGGAGGACATGGGGGCGGGAGGGGGGTGAGCAGGCCTGACTCTATGCTGCCAGGACAAGCCCCGTGCCCAGCTGCTGTGTGGGTAGAAGTCTTGGCATAGCTGGCCCAGGAATGTCTCCCCAGGGTTGGCCTGAGCCCAGCACCCCACATGGCCTAGGGCCTTGGGTGTGATGTGGGCCATCAACTTGCCCAGTAGGAAAGCCCTTAAGGAAGATCTGGGGGGTAAAGGTGGGGTGACCAGGTCTGAGTCTGCCCAAGTATAGAGATGTATGAAGGGGTCTGGGCCAAGAAAGAGCAGACTTGGAGGCAAAAGTGGGGGTCACCCGGAGAGGCTGGCCCAGTCCTGGGAGGCCAAGCTCAGGGACACCCCTAGGGTTCAGGCCTTACCCCAAGTCTGGTACCAGTTCTGAATTCTGCCTTCACCCCGCCCAGTCCCCGTCTTTGAGAAACGAGGTGGGAAGGCCTTGCTACTGCCTGCTGGAGCTGCCCGGGTCAGCTCCTTCCCCTCATGGGGCTGGTTTCCCCTTCTGAACAATGAGGGGATTGGGCTCAGCGACCTCAGAGGGGCCTCAGGTCTGCCCCCTCTGGACTCTGATTCTGATCATATGTGACCACAGCAGGGATTCTGGAGATTCCTGGGGGTGGAGGTGGCGGTGGGGTGGAGTTGGTGGCCTGTACCTGCCATCTGCTCAGGCCACACTGGTGACAGGATAGCGAGGTCGTGGGGACCATGAAGGTTTGCCTTTGGCAGGGAGTCCTCATGAGAACTCAGGCTAAAGGAAGCACCCAGAGCGTGTGATAAGACTTGGGCTGTCGACTTTAGAGGTCATACTCCTTGGATGTCTCCAGAGGACAGGCTGGGGTGTGGGTGGGGCCAGCAGGGCTTAGTTTCCCCCCTTCTGAGGCAGTGGAGAGAAGGAAGTCCTTTCCCCAACCCCAGGTCCCTGCGGCCAGGAGATGGTTCTAGCACTGGTCATCCTGCAGCCAGGGGCCAAACGCCAGCTCAGGAGCAGGATCAGGGAGCCCAGGGCAGAGAAGGAGCTGAGGTGGGTCAGGCTCCCAGGGTCCCGCTGGCTGAGCCTGACCTCTCCCCCGCCCAGGGCTGCCATGTGGAGGCCAGGACCTTGGCTATATTTAGCACTGAGTGTGGAGCAGAGCTGTGGGTCAGGGGCAGTGAGGGGGGGACGTGCTTCTCATTCTTTCCCTACTGGCCTCTGGGGACTGTTAGTACACCTGTCACAAGACAGATAAGACACCAAGGACAGAGACCAGAGAAGGGCTTGAGCAGTGGGCCAGAGGCGTGGGGAGCAGTGCCTCGGTGGGAGCTGATGGGCACGAAGAGGGAGAAAGCAGGGGTGCACAGGAGATTTGTGCTGCACACAGCTGGGGACAGGGGTCCCTGAGCAAGGGGTGGGGCTGTCGCTGCAGGAGGGCCCTCAGGCTCACTGCCTCCCCTCCTGGGGTGTCTGCTGGGAAACAGAGGGCCACCACAGCCGCGGAGAAAGCTTCACGCTTCCTACCCAAAGTGTCCAGGAACTCCGATCCAGCACTGCTTGTGCTTCATTTGCCGAGATCTGACTCCGGACCTCTGTTTCCTCGTCTTTAATCAAGAGTGGCTGGGCCGGAAGATCCTAGAGGTCCCCCTAGCTCAGAAAACCCCTAGCTAGGATTCAGAATTGGGTTCTGCCTAATCGCGAGACAACTGGTGAACACTCGCTCAGCCTTACTGCTTCTGCTGCAGCAAGAGCTGCCGGCCCCTGCTTTGCCTCCCTGGCCTGAGAAGGGTGAGTGGAGAGCCAAGAGCTAAAGGCTGGACAGCCCCCCAGTGAAAGGGACAAGTGCGCCCTCTGGTGTTAAGAAAGGAAACATGACTGATAACTATTTCTCTCCATGGGAAATAGCCACCAGTTTGTGTGCTCACTTAGTCGTGTTCGTGTCCATATCCAAACCTTTGCGACCCCATGGACTGTAGCCCGCCAGGCTCCTCTGTCCATGGGGATTCTCCAGGCAAGAATACTGGAGTGGGTTGCCAAGCCCTCCTCCAGGGGATCTTCCCAACCCAGGGATCAAACCTAGGTCTCCCACATTGCAAGCAGATTCTTTACTGTCTGAGCCACCAGGGAACCCCAGTCACCAGGTTAGGGACCTGCTTCTCCCTGGCTGGGATCCCTTAAATCAGAATTCCCCCAGGCCACTCACCTGGGAGTCTACCAGGGAAAAACTGATTTTGGCAAAAGCAGGCAAGGATGGGACAGGACAAGGAACAGTTCTCCCACTGTGGGGTTGGGCACCCCTTAACTGGAAGACAGAGTTTCAAAGCCTGTAGTGCCCTGCTGGCTCCCTGACAACCCAGGTGATTCTTGGGGAGCAGGGACCCACCTGATGGATGGCTCCATATGCCCTAAATTCAAGACTAGTCACACAACACTCAGGTGGCAGGGTGAGACCCCGGTGAGGTCTGGAAAGGGGGAGGGTTGGTCTCTAAGCACATGCCAGCTAGGACTACTCTGCCATTTCTCCCAGCAACTAACCCCCATCCCACCTAAATTTCCCAACCCCATCCTCATCTCTGCCCCCTCTCTTCAGAAGGATGGCCAATGCCCAGACGCAGATGGCCCCCACCCCAACCATCCCGATGGCAGCTACAGAGGACCTGCCCCTCCCTCCACCACCTGCCCTGGACGATCTGCCACCGCCGCCACCCAAGGAGTCCTTCTCCAAGTTTCACCAGCAGCGGCAAGCCAGCGAGCTCCGCCGCCTCTACAAGCACATCCACCCTGAGCTCCGCAAGAACCTGGCCGAGGCCGTGGCCGAAGACTTGGCTGAGGTCCTGGGTTCCGAGGAGCCCACCGAGGGTGACGTCCAGTGCATGCGCTGGATCTTTGAGAACTGGCGGCTGGATGCCATTGGGGACCATGAGAAGCCACCTCCCAAGGAGTCTGTGCCCGGTGGCAATGTCCAGGCCACCTCCCGCAAGTTTGAGGAAGGCTCCTTTGCTAACAGCATAAACCAGGAGCCGGCTGGACCTCGGCCGTCTGGAGGGGACGTGCGTGCAGCCCGCCAGCTGTTTGAGACGAAGCCGCTGGATGAGCTGACAGTTCGTGCTGAAGCACCAGAGGCTACAGTGAGGGAGCCTGCAGCCAGTGGAGATGTCCAGGGTACCAGGATGCTCTTTGAGACGCGGCCACTGGACCGCCTCGGCTCCCGCCCCTCCATCCAGGAGCAGAGCCCCTTGGAGCTGCGCTCAGAGATCCAGGAGCTGAAGGGCGATGTGAAGAAGACGGTGAAACTGTTCCAAACAGAGCCACTGTGTGCCATCCAGGACTCAGAGGGCGCCATCCATGAGGTCAAGGCCGCCTACCGGGAGGAGATCCAAAGCAACGCAGTGAGGTCTGGCCGTTGGCTCTTCGAGACCAAGCCTCTGGACGCCATCAACCGGGATCCCAGCCAGGTGCGGGTGATCCGGGGGATCTCCCTGGAGGAGGCAGTCCGGCCTGATGTCAGTGCGACTCGCTGGATCTTTGAGACACAGCCCCTGGATGCCATCCAGGAGATCTTAGTGGATGAGAAGGACTTCCAGCCATCCCCGGACCTTATTCCTCCTGGTCCGGACGTTCAGCAGCAGCGGCGTCTGTTTGAGACCCGAGCATTAGACACTCTTAAGGGGGAAGAGGAGGCCGGAGCAGAGGCCCCACCCAAAGAGGCAGTGGTCCCCGGTGATGTCCGCTCCACCCTGTGGCTATTTGAGACAAAGCCCCTGGACACCCTCGGACACAACGTCCAAGTGGGTCACCTGCAGCGGGTGGGTCCCCAGGAGGGCGAGAGGTTCACAAATGAGCGTCTATCCAATGATGACCCCTCAGCACCATCCTTTTCTCAGGGTGCCCCCCAGAGGGATGGGGTGAAGGGAGATGTGAAGACCTTCAAGAACCTTTTTGAGACCCTTCCCCTGGACAGTATTGGGCAGGGTGAAGCTTTGGCCCCCGGGAACATACACAGAGCAGAAGGAACCCATTCTGCCGGGCAGTCCCAGGACACGGGGTCCCCAGTGTATGCCATGGAGGATGGCAAAGGTCACCTCCATGCCCTGACCTCCGTTAGCAGAGAGCAGGTAGTCGGAGGTGACGTGCAGGGTTACAAGTGGATGTTTGAGACACAGCCCCTAGACCGACTAGGGCGAAGCCCCAGCACCGTCGATGTGGTACGGGGCATCACCCGGCAGGAAGTGGTGGCTGGAGATGTGGGCACTGCCCGGTGGCTCTTTGAGACACAGCCCCTGGAGGTAATCCACCAACGGGAGCAGCAGGAACGACAGGAAGAAGAAGGGAAGCCTCAGGGAGGCCCTCAGCCTGAAGCACCCCACAAGGGTGATGTGCAGACCATCCGCTGGTTGTTCGAGACGTGCCCAATGAGTGAGCTGGCCGAGAGGCAGGGGTCAGAGGTCACAGACCCCACAACCAAGGCACGGTCGTGCACCTGGATGTTCGCGCCCCAATCCCCGGACCGGCCAGAAGGCTCCAAGGAGCAGCACCTTGAGGTGAGCCAGGTCCAGGCTGGGGAAAGACAGACGGAGAGACACATCTTTGAGACTGAGCCTCTGCAGGCCTTGGGCCACCCCTGCGGAAGAGGGCCTGTGCGGTACTGCAGCAGAGTGGACATCCCCTCGGGACAGGTGTCTCGTCAGAAGGAGGTTTTCCAGGCTCTGGAGGCAGGCAAGAGAGAAGACCAGGGACCCAGGGAAATCCCTGAGCCCATCTCAGAGGGCTCAGTGCACAAGTTCACCTGGCTCTTTGAGAACTGCCCCATGGGCTCCCTGGCAGCTGAGAGCATCCGAGGGGGCCACCTCCAGGAAGAGCAGCCCGTGGGTCCCTCGGGCAAGGGGGTGCGGGAGAGGCAAGAGACTGCAGCCGAGGGGACCCTGCGGACGCTGCACGCCACGCCTGGCATCCTGCACCATGGAGGCATCCTCATGGAGGCCCGAGGGCCAGGGGAGCTCTGCCTCGCCAGGTACGTGCTCCCAGGCCCAGGGCAAGGCGGCCCCCATGTTCGGAAGGAGGAGCTGGTGTCTGGGGAGCTTCCCAGGATCGTCCGGCAAGTACTGCGCCGGGCAGACGTGGACCAGCAGGGCCTGCTGGTGCAGGAGGACTCCACGGGCCAGCTTCACCTCAAGCCGCTTAAGCTTCCAGCACCAGGCAGCAGCGGGAGCATCGAAGACATGGACCCTGAGTTCCAGCAGTTGCTGGCTTGTGGCCTCGGGACCTCAGTGGGGAGGACAGGGCTGCTGATGCAGGAGACAGAGCAGGGCCTGGTGGCACTGACCGCCTACTCCCTGCAACCCTGGCTAGCCAGTAGGGCCCCCGAAAGGAGCAGTGTGCAGCTGCTGGCCGGTTGCATAAACAAAGGAGACCTGAGTGGCCTGCACAGTCTGTGGTGGGAGCCGCCGGCTGACTCAAATCCAGTGCCAGCCAGCGAAGGGGCCCAGAAGCTGCCCCCAGCTGAAAGCATCATCCACATTCCCCCACTAGACCCTGGCATGAGGATGGGGCATCTGAGAGGGCCGGAGGCCACCCCCTGTGCCCCACAGGCAGCTGGAAAGGCAGTCTCTCTGGCTGGGGAAGAAAAGCAGGAAAGCAGGTGCACTGGGCAGAAGGGGACGGCAGCGTTAGGAAAGTCAGAGGGAGCCACGACCATGCCCCCGGGACCTAGGTTCCCAGACCTCCAGGTCACCGTGCAGAGTCTGAGGACGGGGACAGCCAAAGCCCAAAGCCTGCAGCAGCAAGCTCAGAGCAAGCACAAGCCGGGCCCCAGCCCCGGGGCTGCCTCTCTGCCCACCCGGGATGGGCTTCCGCAAGCACCGGCCACAGGGACTACCCAGAACAACAGCAGGCCTCTGGCAGGAGGCAACCCCAGGATCCCAGCAGCCCCCAGAAAGGTCAGTGGGGAACCGAAAGCACTGCCTGGAGGGCTGCCTGGGGGGTGGGTGACTATTCAGGATGGCATCTACACTGCTCGCCCCATCAGGACCTCTGACCTACCCGGGGCTGTCCAGCCATCTGAGCAAGGACCCCTTCCACTCCTGGAAGGCCCAGGTCAGAGTCTCGGGCCCGGGCAGGAGGAGCTTGGGGGCCACACACAGAAGGCCTGGGGGCCTCCCGAGAAGGCGATGGCAGGACTCGGCCCAGGGGGCCTCCAAGCTGCAGAGACCACCCTGAAGGTTGCCCCTTTAGCCCACCACACTCTGGCCTCCGGGCCTTGGGCGGCAGGTGCCAGCCTGCACTCCCGTAATGCCTCTGTTCCTCCTCCTCCTCCTCTCCCAGCTGCTGTGACGGGACCGGACTTCCCAGCCCAACCCAGGCATGATGAGAATTCCAGCCGGCAGGCCTCCAAGCCCACACAGGACCCCCTTCTCCACTCCCACAGCAGCCCTGCTGGCCAGAAAAGCCCTGGGGAGTCACAGACAAAGACCCTGAAACCGGAGCCTACCACACACCCGAGAAAGAAGCCCCAGTTGCCCCCCAAACCTGCACACCTAAGCCAGCTCCCCCTTCCTCGCTGGCTGTCCAAGACCTCCGCCCTGGCTCACAGCACCGCTGAGGAGGTGGGGCAAGGAAAATACAAACAAGATGAGACTGCTACAGCCGACCATGACCCCCGGCCAAACAAGGTCTCCATCGCTGCAGACCAGGGCCAAGTATCTCTGCCCCAGGGCTCCACTGGACAGAGCCAGCCCAGCCCCCGGCATGGCCCCAGCACTGTGGCCCCCAGGCCCACCAACAGCCAGGCTATGGGCAGCAACAACCACAGCCCTGACCCCCTCGGGCTCTCAGCTCTCAACAGCCACCCCATCTCACTGCAGCAGGGTCCTAGCCTCCCAGGAGAGAAGTGCATGGACGGTTCCCAGCAAGGGGCCCCTGAGAGCCCTGAGATTCTGCAGGAAGGCCAGCAAGAGCTCCAGGGCCTCTTGAGCCAGGTGCAAGCTCTGGAGAAGGAGGCTGAAAGCACTGTGGACGTGCGGGCACTGCGGAGGCTCTTTGAGGCTGTGCCCCAGCTGCAAGGAGCCCCTCCAGCTCCCGCTACCCCCTGCAAGCCTGAGGCCTCGGTGGAGCAGGCCTTTGGGGAGCTGACGAGGGTTAGCACGGAAGTGGCCCGGCTGAAGGAACAGACCCTGGCCAGGCTGCTGGACATCGAGGAGGCCGTGCACAAGGCGCTCAGCTCCATGTCTAGCCTCCAACCTGGGACTAACACCAGGGGCCATTCTCAGGGACCCCCAAAGGAACACAGTGCCCACGAGGTCAGTGTCACAGACAGCGGGAGAGTCAGGCCCAACTGCTCAGGGCAGGAGGTCAAAAGTCAAACTCTAGTCAAGAGCCAAACTGAGGTTACGAGCCATACTGAGGTCCAGAGTCAAGTCAGAAATCACTCAGAGGCCAGAAGCCAAGCAGCCCTGGCCACCCCTTCCACCAGGAGGCTGGAGACCTTGAGAGAAGACTCGCGCCTCCCCCAAGGGTTACCTCTCAGCAGAGAGTCACCCTCCTCCCCAACCTTCACCTCCATGGAGTCAGCCACAAGGAAGCTTCCAGAGGCGGCCAGCCCCAGGGGCAACCCCGAGATCTCTGTGAAGAGGGCGCATTTCACCCAGGATGAATACCAGGCTCAGCCCCACCAGAAAGATATCTGGCACAAGGCTGGGGAGAAAGAGGCCCCCCAGCCCTCTGGACCGCCCCTGCCTGGCCCTGCTGCAGCCAGCGTTCTGCCCACCAGGCAGAAGAGTGCTCCGGAGCTGCAGACAGCGCCGGGTGGCTCCCGGCACCACGGACCCACAGGAACAGTGACTGAGAGGGTGGGCCGGTGCGGGACCACGGTGCTCATATCCCCCACCACGGTCACTGAGCCTGCAGAGCCACCCAGGGGCCCAGGCCCCCACCTCGGGTGCCACACTTCCCCCTTGATGAGGCAGTTTCTGCACCGCCCAACTGGGCTCAGCACGGGCCTGGCAGAAGCTGAGATGCTGCGTGTGCCCTGTGGTCACTCCACACCAGCTGTGCAGTGAGCCCCTCCCTCTGCCACCACAGTCTGCCACCCATCCCCAGGGACCTGGGACGGAGGTGGGTGCTCACATCCTGCACAAACGAGGAAAGAACCAAAAAGAAAGGGCATGTTCTGAGATCCAAGGGCAGCTTCCCTTTCACCAGTAGCATCCATGGGCCAGGTTCTTGCAAAAGGCAGGAGGGGATGGTAGGGAAGAAGCCCTCCGGAGTAGCCCAAGCCCAGCAACAGAATGGGGGCTTGTGGCTGCTTGTGGAGGATATAATGTGTACAGAGACACACGCTTCTCACACAGGCCTGGCCCGCACGCCAACACGAGTGAGTCTGCATGCCACTGCCTGCGATAGAGCCCCCTGAGCAACCTCCCACTTTTTCAGCCTTTCTTTCTTTTAATAGGAGTCAAATGTTCTCAACCTTTTGCTCTTTAATTCCTAGAGAAGACAGGGCCAGCCGGATTGGTCTCTGTTACATGTTGACTAGGGCCCCAGAAGGGCCCCGTCACCAGCATCTCCCTCATTCAGAGGGTCATACTGGCAACACAAAGTTCACACAGACAAGTCCGCAATCACTAATGTCCCTAGAAGCCAAAGATTCTCTCCACCCCCACGGCCTCTCACTTTGTACCCCAAAGAGGAAGGATACAGTCTAATAAAGCAAAGTTTTATTCCCTCCTCTCCGTGTCTGTCTGTACAGAGTCTGGGTTCTCACTCTAGGGGAAAAGCAGCCATATCTCTAACCGCCCTGTTTTCCTGCAAAGAGCAGTGTTGGAAGGCTCTGAAAAGCCACTCCTTCTACCATCTCGGCTGGGAACCAGAGAGGCCCGCCCATCCCCCTCTCTCCTTACTCCCCACGCCCCCACACATACATACACTGCTGGCCCCACACCTCTGGCTTCCCCACCTAGAGGTTCTTGGACATCACCCTGGAGTGGAATCTGCCGAGAGCGGAAGAATGGCCCAGTCAGGCCCAGGAAGGAGGGAGGGCCACAAGCCAGGAAAACTCCAATAGCCAAGACTGCTGGGCCACTTCCTCCGGGTCAGATCAGGTACAACGTGCAGAGGTTCCTGGGAAGGGGAGGGCACAGATTCCAGCCTGGAAAGCCAGGATGATTTGGTAAAGGACCCTTTCCATACTTTCAAAAAGTACTGAGCACCTGCTGCATGCCAGACTTGTTCTAGGCAGCATGGACCCAGAGGTAAGGTCTAATGGGATCATTAGACTCTATCACACTCAAGAAATTGACTCTCTAGAATGAGAAGGCAGGGAGACTATGAATAAATAGGAAATAGCAGATGAGGAATAAGGGTGATGCACCTGACTAGGCCACTCTCCCACTTGGGGTAGGAATTATAAAACATGTCATGTGACAGTGACAGGTAGAGAACGTGGCCAAAGCAGATCTCCCCAAGGGGGGGAAAAGAGTTTTCAACTGAGATCTTAGTAACAAAAAGCCATTACTGGGCAATGGGCAGGGGTGGGGAGTGCCAGTTAGGCATATGAGCACACGCAAAAACCCAGAGGTGGGAGTGAGTATAATTTCTGCATTTCCTAAATACCCTTCGGTATGTTGTTGTTCAGTTGCTCAGCTGTGTCCAACTCTTTGTGACCCCATGCATTGCAGCATGCCAGGTTTTCCTGCCCTTCACCATCTCCCAGAGTTTGCTCACATTCATGTCCACTGAGTCAGTGATGCTTTCTAACCACCTCATCCTCTGCCGTCCCCTTCTCCTCCTGCCTTCAGTCTTTCCCAGGATCAGGGTCTTTTCCAGTGAGTCAGCTCTTCGCATCAGGTGGCCAAAATATTGGAGTTTCAGCTTCAGCATCAGTCCTTCCAATGAATATTCAGGGTAGATTTCCTCTAGAATTGACTGGTTTGATCTCCTTGCTGTCCAAGGGACTCTCAAGAGTCTTCTCCAACACCACAGTTCAAAAGCATCAATTTTTCGGCACTCAGACTTCTTTATGGTCCAACTCTCACATCTGTACACGACTACTGGAGAAACCATAGCTTTGACTATACAGACCTTTATCGGCAAAGTGATGTTCCTGCTTTTTAATACACTGTCCAGGTTTGTCATAGCTTTTCTTTCAAGAAGGAAGTGTTTTTTAATTTCGTGCCTGCAGTCACAGTCTGTAGCAATTTTGGAGCCCAAGAAAATAAAATCTGCCACTGCTTCCACTTTCCCCCCTTCTATCTACCATGAAGTTATGGGACCAGATGCCATGATCTTAGTTTTCTGAATGTTGAGTTTACCTCTCTGAATAGAAAGGGGCTTTATCAACAATTGTCCACCCCTAGACACACACACACACACACACACACACACACACACAAATCCTGCCCCCAACAAGGTTAGGTAGGAACTTGTCCACAGTTTGCTTTTATTGAACAGGTGGGCTCCCACCTTATCACCAGCCCAGGGCTCAGTCCTCCACACCCCTCCCAGATTCATCATTGCCTGCTCCACTGACAGGTGTTCCCCCGAGGCAGCAGAGCTCTGAGCTGGAAGCAGCCTGCCCCCTGGAAGACTGGTGTATGTGAGCAATTAAGATAGCAAATCTACCTACCTGGGCTGGCTACACATCTTACTATTACCCCCTCACCGCGTGTTCCCCTCCACTGCCCTCTGTTGGTCTCACTTGATTACAGGGCCCAGCAGCTTAAGGCATGCCTGTTCTCAGTGTTCTCATTTGTTAAGTGGCGACGATTATAGTGCCTACTACTGTGAAGATTAAGTGAATTAATATGCATAAAGTGCTTGGAGATAGGCCCAGCGTCTGGAACTCAAGGAAGTTCACTTTTCATATTATAATTATTAGTTTTAATCTATCTCTTTTTCTCACCTCCAGGTGGAGTCCCTGTCTTGTTCATCTCAGTATCCTTACTGCTTATCAGGAGTGCCTAGAAGGCACTGCACAAATGTCGAATAAATGCACCCATGTGTGAAATGAAATGATTGACTGAATTCACTGATTCATCCAACTAACATTTATTGAGCACCTGCTTCATGCCAGATTCCTTCCAGGGAATACAGATGAACATGACAGAATATATCCCTGACCTCATGGTACTTAGAGAGGGAAGACATATTACAAACAGAGAAAGTAATTTTAGAAGGTAGCAAAGGAAATAAAACAAGTAGCCCACAGAATGCTGGCAGTTACTTTAGCTTGGGTGGTTGGAGAAGGCATCTCTGAAGAAGTGACCTGAATGACAAGAGGAGCCAGTCCTAACATCTAAAGGGGGCAGCCTAGGGGGGAGAGACCGGAGAGGTTGTTGGGTGGGTGGTGAGCACGCCGGTGGCAGGGAACACCAAGAAAAGCAGCAGCTACTCACGGAGGCCTCGCCCAAGGCCCTGCACACCTCCCGTCCCACCTGCCGCTGAGCCCGAAGCACCGCCTCCCTTCCTATCCGAGAAGGGGCGGGGCCTTGAAGCGGAGCGTGGATGCCCAGACCCCCCTCCCCACCTCCCCGGCCCGTGCCTGGAGGGGGCGTGTCCCCATCTGCTGTCTCCAAGGTGACGATGACATCACCCGGGCCGCTGGGTTCGGAACGTTTTGGGCGGCTGTAGCCGTTGCTGGGAAACAAGCCGGCAGGCAGGCACGCAGCCAGGGGCAGGCTCCGCGTAGCAGACGCCGGACGCCAGTACGCGCCGTCCTGGCCGGCCCCAGCTCAGAGCCTCCCTCCCGGATTCCAGAAGGATGCGGGTTCCGGTCCTCACCCACGTCGCGGCCCCGCCCGGGACCTTCCTGCCGGCCTGGCGCCTCCTCCCTTCTCATTACTCTGTCACTGCCTCTGTTCAGAGTTTACCCAACAGTCCTCATCTTCACCGCTATCATCCTGTTCCAGGCCACCATCCATCCCCCCTTTACTGGACCACTGCCATAGCCTCCCAAGTGGTCTTCCCTTTGCCTTGTCTTTACAGACTGTCATCCACCTGGCACCTAAAGCCCTTATCAAGAATTTACCAGACCAAGTCACTCCTGTATAATACCCTCTGCAAGCTTGCAGCTCGCTCAGTCTGAAATCTAACTCTTCTCAGCGGCCTCTAAGACCAGAATGACTTGCCTCTCAAGCTTCCTCTCCAACTTCTTTGCCCCACTCTCCTCCTCACCCACATCTCCCTAGTTACACTGACCTTCCTGGTTTTCACAGAACACACCAAGCTAATTCCTGCCTCAGGGCCTTTGCACCTGCTGTATCCTCTGCCCAGAAGTCTCTTCTCCCAGATCTTTAGTGGTGGGGCTCTTTCTCACTCACATTCCACTTCAAATGTCTCTCCAAAACGACCTTTCTTGATCTATACCTCCCTTGCCTCCCCCACTTACCCCTCCCCCCTCCCCATCTATAGAGGCCTTCCTCCAAGTTAACATGCTGAGTTATTTTTGTTTTCCTGAGGACCTATTACAATATAAAATTATCTTTGTTCACATGTTTGCTTGTTTAATGTCAGTGTTCTGGATACTAATCCTGCATAGCAAACCACCCCAAGTTTAGTGGTCTAAAAAACCATTTTATGATGCTCGTGAATTCTGTGGGTCGGGAATTTGGATAGAACACATTGGACATGGCTTGTCTCTCTGCTATGATGTGTGGGGCCTCAACTTAGCCTCAGTCTAAGGCTGGGGGTAATTTGACAGTTAGGGTCTGAAAACTCTCTCACTCAAATGCCTGGCAATTGATGGTGGCTATCGGCTGGGACCTCAGCTGGAATGTCAGACAAACCACATATGCATGGCCTCTCCATGTGGCCTGGGCCTCTTCAAAGTATGGCATTCTCAGAGTGGCTGGATTTCCTGCATTTTATTTCAAGTTTCCAAAGACATGTGTCCCAACTAACAAGGTAGAAGTTGCACCGCCTTTTATGATCTAGCCACAGAAGTCACACAAAATCACTTGGGCTGCATTCTGTTGGTTACAAATGAGTCACAAGTCTGCACAGACTGAATAGAAGGGTTATTAGACAGTACCTTTTGGTGAGGAAGAGGTAACGTTCTATGTGATTGTCTTCGGAAAGTGCCATCTCCACAGCCAAGTCTTCCTCCACTGGAATATCATCTCCATGCCAACCACTTCTTCTTTGCTTATTTTTGTATCTCCAGTACCTAGAATGGTACAAAAGCACACAGTAGGAGCTCAATCCATGGTTTATGGTGAATAAATGAAGGCTTGTCTTTCAATGAGTCATTTGAGCCCAGTTCTTCTCCCTAAAAGTATAGTTCCTGTCCCAGCCCTTGATTTTGGCCTGGCCTGCTCTGGAGGAAGCCCAGTGTTTGCATTGGAAGGTGGGAGTCAAGCATAGTTTTTGGTTTGTTTTTTGTTTTCTGGCAGGGAGTGGAGGGTGGGGGAGAAAGGGCAGTTATTGGGGACTGAGAAACATGTAGCCAAATGAGATTCTGGAACAGTGATCTACTGTAGGGGTGTTGAAAACCCAGTCTGTTTTTTCTCATTCTGAACTCTGGAAATGCCCAGGTGAGGACTGTGGTTTTGTCCTCTGGCCCATGGGGAGCAGGAAAACAGCCCAGTGGGAATGGAGCTTTGGAGAGGTGCCTCAGGCAGGAGAGAGGGGGATGGAATAGCTAGTAGGAACCACCGCAGAGACTTGGGCAAGAGGTGGCCCTGAAGCCCCCTAAACATCTATTAAGGTAGGCAAACTCTCCCTGCTTTGTGACTGGTGAAGGACCTTTCATTTGATCTATCCAAAGTCCTGGAACCAGTACAGTTTCTCCTCTTGCTTTCTCCTTTCCAGGAGGGATGACCCAGAGAAGTCAGCCCAGGATTCCCCAGGTCCCAGCCCGCTCACATCAATCTGTGGCTTCCCCTTCCCCTCCTTTCCATCTCAACTGTGGCTCAGGAAAAGTTTGGATGTCATTAAGGCAACAGCCAGCCCACCTCCAAGTCCTACCCCCGGTCAACCCTCCAGTCAGGCCCAGCTGTGGCTCCTCACCACCTCCACCATAAAATCCACACTCCTCAGGTCATTCAAGGCCCTTCTTGTGCAGCTGCCACCTGTGTTTATAGCCTCTCTCATTCCCCCAAGAGAATCAGACCTTCCAGGTCCTTTAATGTTCTATCCAGGCTTTGTCATGCTGCCGGGCCTTTGTCCAGGGCCAGCTTACCCACTGGGCACAACAGGCATGGATGGAGCCTCAGGCCCACAATACTTATGGGGTCCATGAAAGTATTCTAACTTCTTTCAAAATCAGAAGGAAAAAAACTTTGAAGTAAAGGAAGACAGTCTAATATATAACATTAGTATCTTCATCTTTAACCACCACAGTTGTAAAATATATTCTTAAAAAAAATTTTTTTTTTTTTTAATGGAAGAAGCAGCCCCCTCATTTCGCCTCCTGTCATTTCTGGATAGCTCTGTATTGAAGACTCAGCTCTGAGGCAACCCCTTCAAGGAAACAAAAGCCTTGGAGGTTGTCCTTCTCGGACCTCTCAACCTAATGCAGTTTCGTAGCTTGGAAAACGCCATCGTAGACTTTCGATTTGTTGCTTTCGCCCCCCGCCCCCACTGGTACGTGCCAGTCAGTGACACAGACACAATTTTTTGTCTCACGAAGTTACCCGCTCCCCAACCCCACCTGTGGCAGAGCTGCCAAGTAAGACGTTGACCTAACTTCGAGAGAAAACTGGCAGAGGCTCAGCTTGGGGCCCCGGGTCCCAAACCTGTAGCAACAGGCGCCGGGATCCACGTCCCGTGGGAGGCGCGCGCGACCGTCTGAGGGGGCGGGGGAGGCGGTGGGGGGGGTGGGGAGGGAGAGCGGCAGGGGCGGGGCCTCAGGTCTCGCCGGCGGCAGCTCTGCGGCGCGCCGCTGCCAGCTCCACCCACCCCCGACCGGAAGGAGGAAGAGGCCTCTGCGCGGCTCCCTCCCTCCTTCCCCCGGAGCGCCGGCGGCCCTCCCCGGACGCACCCCCTTCCTCCTCCCCCGTTAGTTTTCTAACGAAAAAGTGCTGCTGAGAATTCCCAGAAGGTCCCGGATGTGAAGTCACCGGCGTGAGGTCACCGAGCCTGGTTCCAGGAATCTGAATATTGTGGGGGAGGAAGGAAAGCGCCGAAAACAGAGGAGCCAGAGAGCCAGTGGAGCCGTGGGTGTTGTCGGCGGGGCCGCCTGGCTCCGCTGAGTCCCGCGCTTGTCTCCAGCTGGGTCTTCTGACCCCAGGAGAGGTTCCAAGGAAAAAGATGCTTCACTTCTCTCATAGTAAAGAAATGCCAACTGAAACCAGTATACTGATCCGAAAGGAGTATTTATCCACTGTTGGGGGGGGGCGGGGGTGGAAGGATGGGAGAGAAGTGGAGAACAACCTGGCAATAGGATCAGAATTGTAAATGATAATGTCCTTCGACCTAACAGTTGCGCGTACAGTAGCTCTGTCACCTACGGACTTACCTTGGAAACTGTGTCGTATCACTTCTTCCACAGTTTGCTCATGACAGATCATTAAGACCGGCCCATATTAGAGGCGAGAGGTATTACATTCCTTCTTCTGATAAGTGTGAAAGAATTTGCAGCCATGTTTTTAAACCATCACAGATGGTACTGTTGTGGCCTTTAGTATACTTGTGTTTTCCAGCAAGTAAATCATCTCACGTCATATCTATCAACTCCACGTGGGAGGGCAGAGATTCACTGGATTCATTAAGATCCCGCCCCCTCCGCTCCTGAATGAACCTAGGGCCCTGGTTCACTGCAGATCTCCGTAGATGGTACAGAAATGAATTTCCTCTTGCAGGAGCTGGCCCTGGACATTGTGCTCCAGTTCCATCGGATGGCATCCCTGTTGGCCCTACAGAAACCACCATGAACACATGTGAGAATTGTGTGAGGGGGATATGAGTGGGGCATGGCAGGGTTTGCTACACAGACAAGCAATTTTGTTCTCATACATTTCATAAAAGTGAGGTCAGTGATCATTTCCACAGAAATCCCATTATCTTTATAATCATCATCATGGTCTTGTAGGAGCACCTGTACCACTAGCAGTGAGTTGGCCAGTTCAGTTCAGTTGACAGTAAAGAGAAGGCCATTGACTCTTAGTTCAACTTGGTAAAAGATTTTCACACCTTTTACACGTGATTGTTTTCATGTGTTATATTTCCATTTTATTGTTATTATTATATGGTAGTATATCCCCAAATCATAAAAATGGATCAGTAGTTTAAAGGAGGTTCACTAAAGCATAAAAATAGTATTGAAAATAGCAACAAAAGTACTGCAGTATAAATTATGACCACATATACCAGGGTAAATGAGTGTCTAGAATGAGATAATTTTATACTAACAGAAAAAAAGAAAAAGTGTGACTCAGATATGGTAATGAATACCTGAAAATGGAATTTTGTTAGTAGGTAATCATCTCCTTTAGTCCCAGAGGCATCATCTCTCATGAAACTTTGTCAAATAGTGGCAGGAAGCCCACTGAGACTTTTTGCATCCTCTTCACATCAGATCCTGTAAGCTAGATAGAAAACCAATCAAGTCTTTCTGTAATATGGGTAAAATGTCCAGTGTAGTCAGGATACATTTTGTCACTAAAGACAGAGAAAAGATCAAACCCAGAGAGGCATCAGTAAAGTACTTTAGAGTGAAAACTAACACAATTCAAACCATGACTTGTAAACTGAGTCGTAGGCTACTGAGGAAAAGCAGAGCAAGCTCTTGGCAAAATTACTTGATCAAACAACATTTTTAGATGTCACATAAAATCAATGGCACATAGTGTGAAAGAGCAATGGCTGTCCGGAGTGAGTGCTAGCAGACAATGGGCTTTATTGTTGAATACAAACCACTTGTGGCAAGCCTTGTTCATTGTTGATCCAGAAATTTATTCCATCCCTTCTTTCCTAATAACAGATTCCTGATTTTGATCCATGCACCAAGGTCTCCAGTCTCAGGCAATTAATTACAAGTGGTCTAAATCAATCATGACCAGTTTTCCACTCTCCCAGTCTCCCTTGCTGTTACATGAGATCTGGTTCTAGTCAATGAAATATGATGACAAGTCTGCTGAGGGTATTTCTATAAAAAGTTTTGGTTTTGTTTTTTCAGAAAATGGATATACATGCTGGTATCCCCTGCCTTCCCCCTTCTTCCTAACTTAAACATGGTCATGATGCTTGGGCAGCCATCTTGCAGATATGAAGTAACCAGCATAAGGTAAAAGCTGAGAGAATTCTAGAGACACCAGTACTGACATTATGTCAGTGGCTACCACCTTCCAACCTTCCTATTACAATACACAAGTAAATGGTAGTGGATTACTGATCTTTGAAAGCATTCCTATTCGGTGCACTACTGATGTGTCAGGCTCGCCACATATTTTCCAAAAACACAGGAGGGAAATGTACCTGCTGACTTTTTGTTCTATTTCTCACTGAATTCCTTTGCAAGATTAGATGACTGAGCTTCTGGCTTCCAGTTGGGTTCAGCCATGGTGAGGCCCAGCAGAGAAAGGAGAGGGAAGAGAAAGAGATCAAGGCATTTAGTCCTTTGGTTTCCTGCCTGTGAGTCTCTGTGGGTTGGATGTATCCTCTAGTGGGGGCCACTGGTCCTCCCAAGGCAGCCAGCCTACCCAGTTCTCTCCCTTATAGTAACCCCCTGGACCCCACCTTCAGGTCTATTGGTAGTAACAGCTCTGCTGCTGCTCATCCAGGTCACTGCACCATCCCTTGGGGTGCTCCTATACCCACATGTTTGTAAGTAGTCCCTTTGTAAATAAGCTTTCCTCAAATGATACTGTTTTGAGTGTGCCATTATCTCTTGGTACACTAACTGATGAGAGTGAAAACACACACACAACTTGCATCTGAACACCAACCACACACGACTATATTCACAAAGACCAGCTGTCAGGCAACAATCTGGCTCCTGATCTCGATATTTGCAGAAACAAATAGCAAGAAGAGTCAATGCCCTCCATTCATGCCTCTCCAACTATGCCTTTTCAGAAGACTGTGGAGACATGGGCAGAAAGTAAAAGACACTGTTGAACTAAGTATGCTGGCTGTTGACGGTAAGATATTCACATGAGATTTTGAAATAAGAGATGAGATACAGCATCCCTTTGTGGCGCCGATAGCTCTTTGCTATAGGTGGCTGGCTCACTCAAGAAGCATCTCAGTGGCACATTCAGATCTTGATTATCCTGAACCTTTGGCTTCAGGATAATGGACTATCACCATTTCTCATGTTGAGAATATTAAGAATTTTGTTTTGTTTTTTGTTTGTTTCTGGGGATATCAAGAATCGAAGACAGAACTATGGTGGCAAGGCTCAGCCTTTGAGAATGTGACTCTTTCCTTACATTTGAAGGTTTTCTTCTCTTGGCAGAGAAATAAATCAATATAAAGGCAAGCAGTGGAAAAATTAAAAACAGACTATAAACCTTCAGATCATCAGACCAAAATACAAACACATGTGTGCTCACACACACACATCAAAGAAAACAAAAAAATACACATGTAAAACATAGAAAACAGGAAGCACAGCAGAAGATAAGATGACATAAGTAAGCTTGATACATGTTATATCAAGAAATGTAAATAAGGATAAACCCATCCTTAAAAAGATTCTCTCATCGGATCATAAAACAGTGTTCTACAGTATGTGGTAGAGAAGAGATAGGTCTTTACCAAAGTAACTCAGAAAGTTAAAATATAAACCAAGGTATACAAGAAAATACGGAGCTGAGACCACAGCGTGACCATCGTGTATGCTCAGTTGCTCAGTCATGTCTGACTCTTTGCAACCCCATGGACTGCAACCTGCCTGACTCCTCTGTCCATGGGACTTCCCAGGCAAGAATACTGGAGTGGGTTGCCATTTCTTCCTCCAGAGGAACGGTTGCCATCAGTCAAGGTCAGATTCAAAACAAAATTGCTAAATGAGAGAAAAGGAAGTTAAACATGAGAGACATTAAGAATCTAGTTTTTGGAAATCTCTAGGCACCAAATAGCATAGCTTCAAGATCAAGAATAGGATGTGAGTGGAGAATAACAATAAACATACAGCAAACGCAAACAAATTTGGATGCGACACAAGTACATTTTAATCGACTTCATCAGCTCATGACCTAGTAAGAAACAAAAGATAAAGAGAAATGTGGGGAATCTGAATAGTAACTAGTGATTAAATATGATAGAACATGAGGTGCAAAAATCTCAAATAAAATACTAGCAAATATAAATTAACAATACCTTCAAAGAATCATCCATTGTATCCAAGTAAGTTCATTCTAGTAATGCAGGTGGTTCAATATTAGGGAATCTGTAGTACAATTGACCATATTAACAGATCAAAGAATGGGCTTCCCTGGTGGCTCATTGGTAAAGAATCCACCCACCAATGCAGGAGACACAGGTTCAGACCTTAATCTGGGAAGATCCCACATGCTGCAGAGCAACGAGCCCATGTGCCACAATTACTGAGCCTGTGCACTAGAGCCCAGGGAGCCACAACTACTGAAGCCTAAATGCCCTAGAGCCCGGGCTCAGCAAAAGGAGAAGCCACCACAATGAGAAGCCCATGCACCACAACTAGACAGTAGCCCCTACTTGCTGCAACTGGAGAAAAGCCTGAGCAACAAAGCCCCAGCATAGCCAAAAATAAATAAAATTATAAAAATAACAAAAGCAACTGGCTGTTAAGTGTTAATCACTATTATGAAAAAAAAAATACATCAAAGGAAAACTGCGTAACCTCTCAATACATGCCCCAAAAGGCATTTGAAAAATATCCCACATCAATTCCTGCTTAAAACAAACAAAACCTTGGGAATTCCCTGGTGGTCCAGTGGTTAGGACTCTACGCTTTCACTG
Organism: Giraffa tippelskirchi; assembly: GCF_054371585.1. NCBI lineage: Eukaryota > Metazoa > Chordata > Mammalia > Artiodactyla > Giraffidae > Giraffa > Giraffa tippelskirchi. Next base: position 12,019,189 of record NC_137283.1, on the reverse strand, counting down.
CTGCGCCTGGGTACAATTCCCCAGGGAGGTAAGATCCCACAAGTCACACGATGTGGCCAAACAAAAAAATAACAAAACCATAACCGAATAGCTAAATTACATGTGACTGAAAAACGTACTACTATTACAGACAAGAAAATTCAGGATGATAGCAGTTTACAAAGGTTAATATACAAAACTCAGGAGCCTTTCTTTACACACATAAAAAAAATACAATTTACCAGAAAATATAATAGAAATTGCAGTTACAATGGCAAACAAAAAGATAAAATATTCAGAACAATGTTTAAAAGACATATAAGGGCCTTTATGAATATTATGCAGGGAACATTCTATAGTGAGCTTTTGAATAGCAAAACCCAATGTTATAAAAATGTCAATGTTCAATTAATGTATCAATTCAATGTGATTCTAATTAAAATACAGGACTTTTTTTAGGGGCGAGCTTGTCCAAAAATGATATGAAACTCAAATGAGGAATTAAATAAGGAGCCTGGAAAGCCCTGAAAAAGAAATGTAATACAATGGGGCTACACCTATCACATGATAAAACACATTATGAAATTGTAATTTGTAAAGCAATTTGGTACCCAAAGATGAAACAGACAACCCAGTGGACCAGAGTAGAGAACCAGAAACTGATTCCAGAACATATGAGAATTCAATTTCTGTTTAAGGTGACATTTATATTAAAGGAAAAAGGTAGTAGGAAAATTTATCAATTGGGGTAAAAAAGAAAATGGAAACCCTATACAATTCCTTAAATCAAAATAAATTACAAAAAGATAAAGAATTTATAAATTAAAAATAAGATCATAAAACTCTAGAGAAAAAAAATAGGTGAATTTATCTGTAATATTATGATAGGGAATGCAATACACACAAACACCAGGATGCCTAAAGTAAATACTTAAGAAATTCGACTACATACAAATGTAAAACTTCTGTATGATAAAATATACTGTCAACCCAGGTAAAGAGCAAACCAGGATTAAGTGCCACGTGTGTGACAGACAGAAGGGCTTCTTTCCCTAATCCTCAAAGACATAAAACAACAATACAAGTAAAGAATATAAACCCATAATTTAGAGGGAAACACAAATGGCTTATAAGAACCTCAATTTCACTCATAATTAGAGCAATACAATTAAAACAGTAAGATCTCTTCTTGGTTTCTCTCATCAGATTGGCAGAGATCAATGTTTGATAACACTCAGTGCCAGGGAGGGTGTTGGGAAACAGGCATGCTCAAATACTATTGGTTGAGAGTAAAATTGGTGCAACTTTGGGGAGGGTGATTTGGCAGCATCTGTCAAAACCCTTTGACCCAGAACTCAACTGCTCAGATTTTCAATCCACAGATCTAAACTAAAAAGTGTTCCTGTTTAAATAAACAAGAATGTTCAAGAAATGTGCTTGAAGACAGTCCCCTTTCCTGGATTTCACTTTCTACAACCTTAGCTCAGTGGGTCTCCATCTTTGATGTGCATCAGAATCAATGAAGGGCTAGTTAGAACATAGGTTGCTAGGTCCCCACTGCCCGAGTTTCTGATGCAATGGGGCTGGGGAGGACCCCAGAATCTGCATTCTTAACAAGTTCTCAGGTGATGCTGATGGCTGCTGGCCTGGGAGTCACACCTTTAGCCTGTTACTCCTAAAGGTAATGTTATCTATCTCTGTGCTTTCATTCTGCCTGGTTCTTAACTTCACATAAATAAATGGCATCATAGTTATTCTTCTTGGTGCTTGGTTTCTTTTACTCGACATATTGTTTTTAAGATTCATCCCTATCATTATATGAGGCCATTGTTTGATTCATTGCTATGTACTATTTCATTGAATGAGAAATTGTAATTGTTTTCACTCACCTACTGGATATTTGTGTTGTTTCCAATTTCAAGCTGTTATGGATAAAGCCGCTGTAACACTTGTCTTTCAGTAGACAGAAGTGCTTTTTTCTCTTGGGAATATATGGAGCAGTAGAATTACAAGATCATACAGTTTAGACTTAGTATGTATTGCCAAATTATTTTCCAAACTGATTGTATCAATTCACTGTCACACCAATGAGGTATGACAAATCTGGTGAAATCTCAATCTTCCCACATTTGATACTTTAAAAAAATTGTCTTTTTTTTTTTTTTTTTTGAGCTACTAACACTTTCATAATATTATTAAAACTTAACAAAGCTGTTGATACCTCATGGTGAATGATGTCAGATTCGTGGTCTCTGAAGAAGATTTAGCTTCAGGGTCAGGGACCAGGCTTGATCACTCAGCGCTTTTGTGTGGCAGAAGTTTTATTACAGTGAAAAAGGACACAGAAAGCTTTTAACATAGACGTCAGAAGGGGGACAGGGAGTGCCCCCAAACATTATCCTTTTAATCTTCATCTTTCCTATGGAAATGCATCAATTTTTTATTTTAAAAAATATTTATTTAAGATGAGGTTGTTTTTTATTTACCTAAAATTGGGTGGTCTGTGGATGCTGAATGTTTGAGAAACTCGTGGGACTCCCCTAAGTATTCAGAAATTCCCTGAGGATGTGTGGGTGTGTTTCTGCAAGTGCCATAGTCACAAATGGATGCTGCTCCAGACCCCACCCTCCTTGCCTTGGAACAGACCCTCCATTTCCCTACCAACAGGAAGAACTTACTTGTGATCCCAGAGGAAGATGTTTCTCATCATCAGCAAACATCTGGGGAACATCTGGTGAGCCCATCCCAGGACAGGGAGATGCTTTTCTAGAGAAAACACATCACTTATTTGATTCTTTTTATTCTCCTATATTTTCCCTTATTTTTTCCTTCTCTTCTTGCCTCCCAAACCCTAACAACCGTTGGGCTCCCTGGTCTAAGCCCTGACTCCAGCCCTTGCCAGCTCCCTGCCCTGGTCTCTGTTTGTCTGGTTTCCCTCATACACAGCCCAGCAGATGCCAACTAAGACAGCCGGGGACCCTCATTAACTCTAGGGCTCAACCCTGCCCAGTTCCCTGATCAGCAGGCAGCAGCTTCTAGAAACTAACTCAAGGAATGTTGAAGGTGATGGCGTTCTCAGGTCTAATGGCCCCACTTTACAAACTGGAAGACTTGAGATAGAGACACAGAGATAGACACACACAGAAAAGGAGAACTCCTGGAAGAAACGATTCCTTGGGATCAGCAAGGTCTACAACCTAGCAGACATAGGAGACAGTGCAGCTAAATATTTGAGGGAGGTGGGAGTGGGTGGGAGGCCACCTACCTAGTAGCCCTAAGGGCTGAGTCACCTCCAGCATAGGACACTGAGCTCTGTAGCTTTTCAACTCCTTCCAGGGCTGTCTCAGCCACACCCAGAGCTTCATCTTACCGGATGTCTTCCATCCCCACTTCCAGCCTTGACCTCTCCTTGAGCCCCAGCTCTCGATAGACATTTACCTTATAGACAATTTATTCAATACCTTTTTTTGTTCTTAAGGAGCACAAGCAGAAAGGATAGTCAGGTGTGGTCCCTGCCCTCCCAGGGCTCACAGACAGCTCACATGGAAATGCATAAAGAAGCCATATATCTAAGAAGGGTGCAAACCAGGCTGGAGATTAGCATCTTTGGAAGTTTAAATCAGGAAGAGCAGGACACACCCCAAGAACTGACTGCTGGCAATCAGGGCTGGAGTGCAGTTATCATGGGCGTGGGTTGGGAATGCAGAGGTAAGGGCAGAACAAACTTAAGAAGGTATAGAACAGAACACCGCATGTGTAAATTAAAACTACTGTGCGGTTGTACCGCACAATAAAAAGACAGACCAGCACACATTCAAGGCATGAAAATGGAGGCGCAAGGAAGGGAGTGGGGGATGGGAGTTTGAAGAGAAAGAGGTGAGGCTGCAAAGGTGGGGCAAAGGCCTGCTTATTCCAGCTTTGTAGGCCCCCCGGAGTTAAGACTTCATCCAGAAGGCGCTGGGAAGTCATTGGAGGGTGGGCTCCAGCCGTCCAGACATTTCCCCCAGCAGGCCCCCCAGGTAGGCACATTCAAGGCATCCAGGAAGAACACGGGTGGCAGCTTCCCCTAAACTCCATTCTTTCTTGGCAAGGTAAAGGGGGGGCAGACCCCTCCTGACCCCCTCTACATTCACATCTGTGGCTACAGGGGCCCTACCATCATCTCGACCTCAGATGCCATGCAAGCAGGACAGGTCAACCCCACCCCCCACCTGCAGTTAGGTAGAAAGGAATCCTGAGGGCTGGGCTAGTCCCAGACAGCATTCATCTAGGACAGTCAGAGAAGAACCCAGAATGCAGGGAGCCGGACTGGGAGGGGGAGGGTCAGGCTCCCACAGAAGGCTCCCTGGAGGAGGCAGTGCGAGCTGAGAGACCTTAAAGGAGATGGGATTCTGGTAAGCAGCGAGAGGGCCGGAAGGCGTTCCAGGCGAGAAGAACGCCTGCAGCAAAGGTGCGAGGGGAGAGACGCTCAGGGCACTGTGGTGGGTAGAGTCTGACCACAGCGGGTGGCCTTCTGGCCCAGAACTCGCTGCCCGGGCATGCACACACTTTCCCCGGCGCAGTAATACTGCGAGAGTTGGCCCCAAGTCAGGAAAGGCCTTGGCGGGAGCAGAGCAGGCAGTGGGCCATTTTAAGTGGCCAGGGTCTGGCTCAGAAGAAACTAGAATTTTTTTTTTTTTATTTTATTTTTCAAGAAAGGGATCTGGTAGCAGTGGGGGTAGTGTAGGCTGGTTCCAGAAACCCCTAGCTCAGGACTTCTGCAGAGTCTCTGGCCCCTGAGCAGAGGTGAAGGTCAGGACCAAGGATGACCTTCTCCCCCACCCTATTATCTGTACTCACCCACCTCACCCACCTCTGGCTCTTCTCCAGATTATACTTTCCAGGCGGATCTGCGGGGAGCGAGGGTAGGGGGAGGTGGTAGGAAGGAGGGTGAGGAAGGAACTTTTTGACGGGATTACAGTAAACTGCCTCGGGCGAGGTGGGGGTCAGGGCGTGTAGGGGGCCTGGGCTCTGCCACCGCCCGGTGGCCTGACAGACGCTACGCGCCGTTCTGGGCCTCAGTCTACCGATCTGTAAATGGGGTCCGCAGGGAAAGGTAGGGACCTTCTCGATCCTGCTCCGCCGGCGGGGAGCGTCGGCGACGCTCGGAACCTTTGCGGGAGAGGGCCCGGAGGAGGGCAGCGGAGGGGGCTGGGGGCTGAGAGCGGCAGAGGCGCCGGCGCGGGGTCAGAGTCCGCAGGGAGACCGGCGACCGCTGCGCCGGCTCGGGCTGGAGCGGGGAGGGGCGGGGCCTCCGGGGCGGGGCGGGGCGGGAGGCCCGGCGTGCGTCAGCGCCGTGAGTCCCGGAGTTTTCCACTGACGAGGAGGGCGGAGCGGCGGGCGCGGCCGGGCTCAGCCAGTCTCCCGCCGCCGCCGCCGCTGCCGGACGCGCAGAGCTAGGGGCAGCTGGGCCGACTGCTGTTCGCCGAGCGAGCTAGCGAGAGAGCGAGCGACCGCGGGGTCGCGGCGCAGGGGGCGTTCCCGACCAGGACGTGGGTCGCGGCGTTGCCCTTGCCCAGCGTCCGGACCTCAGGTCAGCACCGGGGGCTCCGAGCCGGTGGGACGGGACTTTGGGGAGGGGGCGTCCCGCGTGGAGGGCGCTGCTCCCCAGCCCCTGACGTTTCTCCCTCGCCACTTTGAGAGGGCACCGGGGCGGGAACAACCCGGTCCGGGACGGCGCGCCGCGGCCGGAGTCCGGAGCCCGGGAGACGACAGTCGCAGGTTTTCTGCTTCCCTCTCCCCGCCCCGTCGTCGGGACCCCAGGAGGTCCCGGCGCCCCGACCGCTGGGCGGGTGGCGGCCGAGCCTGGGTTGCGCGCGGGTGGCAGGGTGGCGGCGGGCGCGCGTCCGCGGGTGAGTTCCCTTTTGACCCAGTTGCCTGAGAACTTTTCAGAAGTTCCTCGCGTGGCCGGAGCAGGTGACATTTGTCGCCTTTCTCCTCGGGCGCCCCCCGGGGGCGGGTGCCAGGGCTGCGGCGAGTGCCCGGCGTCCGTCAGGGAGGGAGTTGGAGGGATGAACGAGGAGTGAGGCTCCGTGAGTCACGGACCCCGGCAGGGGGGAGGGGGGAGGAGGAGGGATTGTGTCGTACGCTCACCTGTTTGTCAGTCACCGTCACACGCAGAGGCCACCGCTGTGAGTCACGGGCGCAGCTAGCCGCGGGCACCCTCGGGCACACGTAGGCTTCTCCCACGCAAGTCTCCCTCCCCAGCACCTACTTCCTCCCTGTCCTCAGTTTCCCCTCCCCGGGGGGCCTTCCACTGGCAGGACACTGTTGAGATGCCCACACCACGGCAGCCGTCACACACTTAGTCACTCCGGCTCCCCAGCGCAGTCACACACACAGCCCACACTCCTGACACAAGAGGGTCCTTCCCTGGCTCCACTGCCCGCCCGACACCTCCACTCAGATGTCTCACAGCCCTCTGGAGCGGAACTCATCACTTACCCCCAAATCCTCCCAAATCCTCCACATCACTGCCTTTTTTGGTCCCCACCTCCAGAAGTAACCAGGTTCCCTTCCCGTTTCTCCTAAGCCTTTGGCATGTCATCTCTCACCCACCTCCGGCAGCTTGGTCCAACCGTCACACCCCCTCCCGTCCCACCCCCTCCTGTCCCTTGCTGAGCCATCTTTTTAAAATGCAAATCTGGTATTGTCACTCCCTACTTCAACCCTTCAGTGGCTTCCTGTGCCCTTAGGCTAAAGCCTGCCTTGTCAGTCCTGGCTCCCAAAGTCCCCTCCCAGGCAGCCCCTTCCCCCCATCTCTCTGTCTCTTGCTCCTCAAGTCCCTCAGGGTTCCTGTGCCCTCCTCTCTCTCTGAAACTTTTACTCCATCCCACCCTTTCCTCTGAGAGACCTGTCTTCACTCCCAGCTGTACCCCTTCCCGCCCTCCATTCCAGCACTGAACAGGGTTCATAACTTATTATTCTATTCCCTAGTAAACTCATAGCTTCCGGCGGGCAGTATTGTCTGTGTCTTGCTCCCTGTATTCCCAGTGTGTGACGCAGTGCTTGGCATGTCATAGGCGCTCAATAAATATTTGTTGAAAGAATGAATGAATGAATGGCAGTGAAGGGGTCCTTGCTTAGGTGGAGGAAGCAGTCTCTGTCAGGTGCAATTTCCCTTCTGCAGGAGCAGTTGCCTCATGTAGCCAGCAAACATTTGGCGCCTCCCCAGTGCCAGGCCCTGGAGGCCAAGGCTGAGGAACTGTCCCCTCCCCCTGAGGAGATGGGTTGGAAGGGGTGGGGATGTGCCAGGACCTTCTGCTTGCCCCCTCTGGGCTGCCATGGCTGTTTTTCTAGCCAATACCCATGGGGGTCTGAGGTGCTCCAAGGTGTCCTCCCCTTCTCCCAGGAAGTAGTTCCTGGGGGCCTGGGGTCACATGACCCCAGTATTGGGGAGAGCTGGCCTGGGGCTCTGAGGTTAAAAGACACATTCTTCAGATTCCTGACAGAGGGTGGAGGCAGCTGAAGGTGCCCCTTTTCCAATACCAGCTCTGACGTGGGACTGGGGCATTGGGACGGCTGAGGTCGAAGAGGAGTTGGTGTGACTTTTCAGAGGCCTGGGGATTCCCGCCCCTTAAACAGCCTTTGTTTGCTTGGTATCCAGGGTGAGGTGGCCTTCCCTCAGTTCACACAGTGTGGCCTGAGTGTGTAGATAATTGTGACAAGGAGGGAGGGAGGCACTCCCCCCTTGTCCTGGACTGTCAGCTCCTGTGAGTGTTGATGGCAGGGAGGGCCTGATTCTCAGGGCCCAGGCAGATCCCGGAAGAAGCCTGGTTCTCTTTGATTCAGGGCCTGTCTCCGGGGCTCCTCGGGCGTGTGGTATTTCTGTCTGGGCCAGCTCCTGGGAGTTGCTTTTCCTTCCTCCAGGACCCTCGGAGGGGGCTGTGCTCACCCTGGGAACTGTGCCACGGTTGGTAGGGATCTTGATTCCTGGGTAGCTGTGGAGGGCCCCTCCCCCACCCTCTGACTCACTGTCTGACACTTTTCTTGGACTCTTCCACTATCTTTCATTCCTTTTCTGACTTGGCCTCTCCTTGTCTCTGGCTGAGTCTCTTGGTCTCATCTGCCTCTGCCTCTCTCAGCCTCTGGATTCCCAGGTGGGGTGGCTGAGCACAAGATCCAGGAGCTCCTCCTTGCTGCCACCACCTCCCCGCCCCCTGGTCAGGGGGGACATGATTCCCCACTTCCAGGTCTGCAGATTTCGCTAGGTGCTCCTCACTAGGAGGTGCACCACGGCCATGGCTCCCCCGTGTCCCCGTCTGCAACCCTGGAGTTTACAACCCTCTCCCCTTAAGCTCCCATTCTGTAGACTCCCTGAGACAGAGCCAGGGCGTCTGGCTTGAACGGGCTTCCCTAACACTGCTCCTACTTGTTTACTATTGGGGAACCTCCTGAGATGCCTGTGTTGGCACTTGCTGGCAGCCGGAGCTTCCTTTTCCTGCCCTCGGAGCTACCCCCTCCTGGGTGCTATTCTTGCTCAAACCCTCAGGCACAGGTTGGGGGATGGGCATGTCCGCCCTCATCCCTGCCCCAACTAACTGTGACCCGAGCAGGAGGAGGGCACACTGACCAGTGGCCCCCAGAAACCCCATGTGCCTAAATCGTCCCTCTGTGTATACCTGATCTGCAGCGCCGATGGTCCTCAGGAGCCTTCTCTGTGCCAGACTCTATTCCAGGCACAGGCACAGTGCCGACCAGCAGAGAGGCCTTCAGCCCGGCACGAGGGAGAGGAGTGGTGAGGCTGTCACGAGAAGGAGCCATAAGGGCTGTGATGGGGGAATCCCGTGGCTCATGGAGGCCCAGAGAGGCACATATTGGGGAGGAGGAAGGGTGTCAGGGAGGCCCACTGGGAGATGACTTCTTAAGGGGAGTGAGGCTGGGTTCCAACTTGTGCAAAGGCCAGGAGTGAGAAGGTCATGCCTGTTGGGGCAACTGCAAGTTCAGCTGGAGTATAAAGTGAGGGGGGGGGGTGGGAAGAGTGTTGCATGATGAGTCTGGGGGCTAGGCATGCTTCAGCCTCTTGGAATTATGGACTTGATCCTAAGGGGGCGCCCCTTAGGGAATGATTCTCTGCATGGAGATGGTGGGCAGATACTTGGTTTAATAAGGTCATTCTAGCTCCAGGGTAAAGAGTTGGCTGCAAGGAGAGGGCAGGAGACGTGGACAGTATCCTTGGGACAGAGATGTAAGGGTAACAGACTTTCAGAATGGAAGGTGACGTATGTAAAATGCACAAAGTAGATGAATCTTATGTGTGCAGTGAGATGTTTTAGACACCCATGCAACCGCCACTCAGACAACACAGAACATTTCCAGACACTACTACCCCCTCCCGCGCCTGGGAAAATTCCCTCATGACTGTCTCCAATACATGCCCTTTACCACCCCCAGGGTAGTCACGATTTTGACTTGTATCGTTACTGATTGGGTTTGCCTTTTCTTCAGCTTCATTCACATGTAATCTTGTGTCTGGCTTCTGTCACTCACCATGCTATCAGTGAGAACCATCTGTGTCGTGTGTATCCAGGAGCTCATTCTTTTTTTTTCCCCCTCAGTGTAGAATGACACATTCAGCAAGCATTTACCACTGTTCTAAGAACCTGACATGGATCGATTCACGTAAACGTCCCATCCCTATTCAGTTGTAAGACAAACGGAAACACAGAGAAGTTAAGGAACTTGCCCAACATCACCCAGCCAACTGATAGCCAAGCCAGGGTTCAAATGTGAGCAGTATGGTTCTGGAGCCAAGGTTCTCTTCACACTCTGCCGGGCAGCCTCTGTGATACCTGCCATGTCGGTGCCTGGCCTTGTGTGGATCGAATGAGCTAATGTGTACTTCCAGGACTGGGTGACTGGATGTGGATGGAGGGCGACGGGAAGGAGTTGAGGATGACTGCAGGTTTCTGGCTTGAGTAACTGGGTGGGTGGCAGTGCTGTTACTAAGATAGGGAACACAGGAAGAGGAACAGATGGCATGGGGAGGTGGGGAACAGAGACAAGGGGTTCGATTTGGGGCCTGCAGAATTTTATGTTTCTAAAGGGATGGCCAGGCAGAGACCGAGTGAGCATTGGTTTGAGGGAGTCTTCGGTTTAAATGTGTGACTAGGAGGGCATTCAGCTCCCTATAGGCAGCATCTGGAGTTGGGGAAGAGATGGGATCTCACAGTGGGATTGTGGTAAGGACAGGATCCTTGGGTGTGGTTTGTCATGTGTGTTTCTGCGTCTGGGTGCCTCTGGGCTCTGCACGTGCACGAGCGTGTGTGTGTGTGTGCGTGCGTGCGCGTGCGTACATGCGTCTACCTCTGGGCCATGAGTTCCCCCATCTCCTGGGAGAGTCTTCAGGTCAGCTGAGAGCTGGGTTGTTTTTGTTTGTGGTTTGACCCTGGAAGAGGTGGGGGGTGCCAAGCCTGAGAAACTATCTGCTGAGAAGCCCCCGGAAACACCTGTGCGTCCTCTTCCCCTGGGCTCAGCATTGTTGGAGGGTTGGCAAGTCACGGAGCTTCTCTTGCTGCTCTGGTGCCTGTGGGGGGAGGCTGTCCCTGGGATGAATTTTACGCAGTGAGTTGGTTGACAGCACACCGCCTAAGTCTGGGATCCAGGGACTTTGTGGGAGGCTAGGCCAAGGGGTGTTTCGAAAGGACACCTGAGCAGGGGAGATTGCCAGCCTTCTGGTTGGTTTTTCCTGTTCACTCTCATTTCCTGTGATGGCAGGGGGGGAGGGGCTCCCCAGCACTGGGGCCTCTGCACCGTTTCCCCTTCCTCCTGGTGACCTCCTGGGGCCCAGCCCTGAGTGCTCAGGACGCACGGAGAGACGGGGTAGCTGGGCCCAGCCCTAAGGACCGAGTCCTTTGGGGATTCTCCGAACAGTGGAAGAGGCTGTTAGGAGGAGGAACCCCAAGTCTGCTTCACTCGGGTGAGGCCAGCCAGGCTGTGAGAACCTCTGGTTGCACTACTGTGGAGGGCTGAGACCCTTAAAGGGGAGACCCAGCAAGCGGTGTGTCCTGGGGTGCTCCAGGTCACCCGAACGCAGACAGGAGGAGCGTGGAACCTCAGCGTGGCCGGTCAGTTGCACTCCAAGAGGGTTTTTGTTTTTTAAGGGGAGAACATACTTTCCCTTGAAAGTTAATTCAAACAGGGTGAGAAATTGGAGCGGAAGGCAACATGAAGGTGAATTTTGAAGATCAAACAGGAGATATTAAAAGAGCCACGAATCCCAGGTGGCTCTGGTCCCACAGTCAGGCCTGGAGGCAGGGGACTTCTCCTGTGGGCGGGGGTTTCTAAGGGAAAGTCTGAGCAGCTCCATCATGGGAAAGTTGTGTGTTGGAGATCAGGGGTGGTGTCCGAGCCAGCCTGTTCCCTGGAGTGCCCTGATCAGCCTGGCCCTGAGCGAGGGCCTGTCACCAGTGTGTGCAGGGCAGCGTGTCTGTGGGTGTGCTGGGAGGGAGGAGGAGGAAGCAGCCACTGTACGAGGGCTGTGCAGGCTGTCGGCATGCACCCGGCCTCACACACACAAAGGCACACAGATGCAGCCGTGTGAATCACCCAGCCAGTGAGTCAGCCCCCGGGATTCCTGCGGGGGAATAAGCGAGGCCAGGCTGAGGTCTCTCGGCCCATCTGTTGGTCTGGTGTGTGCATGTGTGTAGGTGGGTTACAGTAGGTAGTGAAGGGGAAAACTCTGGGGCAGAGGTGGTGCAAGTCTGCAAGCACCAGGGTGAGGGTTTGAACCTCAGTGCTCCATCCAGTGCAAAGCAGCCTCCTGGAGTCCTGGCCCCGGCAGGTAGAGCTCCTTGGGGAGGGCCTGGGCATCCTTGGGGGGAGGGGGGAGAGGCGATGACCGGGGCTGGGTGCCCACCTCCTGCCCTCAGGCCTGCCACCTAGAGCTCTTCCTTTCTCTTTCCAGGCCAGCTGTGCCCAGGCCCTAGAGCACCCTCGCCACCATGACCGGGCTGCTGAAGCGGAAGTTTGACCAGCTGGATGAGGACTCGTCCTCGCTCTGCTCGTCCTCCTCCTTGTCCTCCTCGGGCCAGCGCTCTCCTTCCTGCTCCCCCAGCTCCTCGGTCTCCCCAGCCTGGGACTTGGATGAGGAGAGCCCCTGGGATCAGCTGCCCTTGCCTGACCGTGACTTCTGTGGCCCCCGAAGTTTCACTCGTGAGTCTCTCTGCCCTGGGAACCCCATCACACCCCTCTTTCCTTCCTCAAGGTGAAACTGGGGGGGCTCTGATGAAGTCGTCCCGGCCTCTGGAGGTTGTGTCCCCCCGGCTTCAGCTTCCGTACTTGGCTCCCCACCTCATCCACTTCCTGTCCTACAGAGGTCACTCGGGAATGCCAGCTCCAGCTGCACTCACCTTTGACCTTGGGACTCTCCAGCTTGGAGTCATCACATTCAGGGCAGGGCTCCTCCGTGGCCCCGGGCCTTCCCGCCCAGCTCTGGCCCTCAGTTCCAGTTTCGTTTCTCCCAGCTGGCTCCCTGTCCTCTGCCAGCTGCTCTGCCCAAGTCCCACACCCCATGCTTCTGTGCTGCGGGGCCTGTCAGGCCGGTCCCTCACCCAGCAAAATGCTGTTTGGCTTTGCTTGAATGCAGTGAAAAGGTTTTTTCCCCCAGTTAGTTTTTTAAGTTTACATGATCCTGATTTCAAACTGACAAAGAGGCCCTAGAGTGTTTCTCCACCTTATTTTTCATTATTGCACCCCTCAACACCAAGGAGCGCATGGAGACACTGTTTCTCTGATCATCCACACCATGACGCCTTAATACCACAGATATGTCTATTTATGGACTATATGCAGACCTGTACATTATACATGAAAAAGTATAATTTTTAGCAGATACAATCTAACAGTACATTGACTAAACTACTATGGGTTTACTGTAGAAATACAAGGATGGTTTAATACCATAAAGTCTAATCGTATAAATTTACCAAATGACTATGTCAGAGGAAGAAAAATATGAGAGCTGCTGTTTGATAACATGTAATATTCCTTCTGGCAAAAGGAGAAGAGGACAGCAGAGGATGAGATGGTTAGATAGCATCACTGACTCAGTGGACATGAATTTGAGCAAACTCCAGGAGATAGTGAAGGACAGGGAAGCTTGGCGTATTGCAGTCCATGGAGTCACAAAGAGCTGGACACGGCTTAGTGACTGAACAACAACTACAACAACAATATTCTTTCTAGATAAGACCCTTAATATGATAAGAATAAGTAAATTCTACCCTAAATGATAAAAAATACATGTTTCAACCCAAAATCTGGTATTAGAATTGGTGAGGAAACACTGGAAACAGTCCCACTAGGTCAGGAACAAGATGGGAGCACTGTCTGTCACCACTGTTTGTTAACATCATTCAGAAAGTGCTAGCCAATTCAATTAGCAAAGAAAATGAGAATTAAATACACTTGATTCAGTTCAGTTCAGTCGCTCAGTCGTGTCCAACTCTGCGACCCCATGAATTGCAGCACTCCAGGCCTCTCTGTCCATCGCCAACTCCCGGAGTCTACCCAAACCTATGTCCATCGAGTCAGTGATGCCATCCAACCATCTCATCCTCTGTCGTCCCCTTCTACTCCTGCCCCCAATCCTACCCAGCATTAGGGTCTTTTCCAATGAGTCAACTCTTCGCATGAGGTGGCCAAAGTATTGGAGTTTCAGCTTCAACGTCAGTCCTTCCAATGAACACCCAGTGCTGATCTCCTTTAGGATGGATTGATTGGATCTCCTTGCAGTCCAAGGGACTCTCAAGAGTCTTCTCCAACACCACAGTTCAAAAGCATCAATTCTGCGGCGCTCAGCTTTCTTCACCGTCCAACTCTCACATCCATACATGACCACTGGAAAAACCATAGCCTTGACTAGACGCTTGATTAGAACAGGCAAAATTGCCATGATTTGCAGGTGGTCGACTACATGATAAATTCAAGAATAGGTATATAGAAAACCTATTAGGAGGGAGTTCCCTCAGGTAGCTGGGTACAAAATTAATATATTAAGTCTAAATATACAGCATCACCAAGGTTTGGTTATTTTATGGTAACTCCTTATGGTTCAAACGAATAAAATCAGTAGTATACAAATATATGTATTGAATATGCCAATACATAGCTTACTAATTAACATACTTAATAACTTATAAAGGGTAGTAGACCTTTCTCAGCTTGCTGCAAAATGCAGAAGTGATAAGGGAAAAGCTCAATATACTTTTGATTTCATAAACCTTAGAAATTGTTTTGTAAAACCCCACAAGCAAAAATAAAGAACTAAAATATTTGTACAGATAGGTTAGACTGGTGATTAATGTCTAATGTATATACAAAGCTCCTACAAATCAATACTTTAAGAACTATAGAGGGACTTCCGTGGTGGTCCAGTGGTAAAAACTCTGAGCTTCCACTGCAGGGGCACACGTTCGATCCCTCATCTGAACTAAGATCCTGCCTGCCTTGCAGCACAGCAACCCCCACACCCCCCCAAAAAAGAATATTAGAAAACAACGAAGGGGACCTGTAAATGGCTTCTAAAGCTGGGAAAGACATGCTATCATTTGGACTAGTAAATAACAAGGAGCCAGTGTCGACACAGGGTGATGTTGGACTTGTACCAGCTCCAGTGTCAGCCAGGCTGGCTCCTAAACTCAGATCCATTTCTTTTCTGGGTGAGGTGGGAGGGTTATGAGGAGAGATGGTTCAGCATCACTTCCTGGGGGTTAGGCCCTGCTTCACGGAGAACTAACGCCTGCCCCTCCCCTGCCTGTCTTCCAGCCCTGTCCATTCTGAAGCGGGCTCCCCGGAAGCGCCGGGGTCGAGTGGCCTTTGATGGCATCACCGTCTTCTACTTCCCACGGTGCCAGGGCTTCACCAGTGTGCCCAGCCGTGGTGGCTGCACCCTGGGTATGGCCTCCCGCCACAGCGCCTGCCGCCGCTTCTCCCTGGCTGAATTTACCCAGGAGCAAGCCCGGGCACGGCAAGAGAAATTGCGCCTACGCTTGAAGGAGGAGAAGCTGGAGGCGCTGAGATGGAAGGTGGGGAGATCCTCGCCATGGCCCTCACCCTAGGGCTGCTCTTAAGTCCTAGCCTTGGGGGGGATAAGGGTCATGGTAGTTGCCATCTTGCTTCTTGTGTATTTGGGAGGCCCATGGGGCTGACTGGTTTGATGAGAGTCTGCTGCTGAATTTTCTGTAAGCAGATGGGTATAGAAGGGCTCCTATTGCAGGGCCAGGGGGCGTGGTACCTAAATCTGCTTGACCTTACTGGGGAGGGTGAGTAGATGGGACAGGGGCGTCAGTGTATCTGTCTGTCTGGGAGAAGGGGTTTGTCCATGAAGTGGGGAATGACGCAAATAGGAAATCTCTTTCTGAATGCCCTGAGGGCGTGTTCTTGGCTGTCCCATTCACTATGGCATCCACAATGCCCAGCCCACAGTAAACACTGACCGATGCTGTGGGGGTTAAGACCGCAATCCATGTCAGCCTCTC
Source organism: Giraffa tippelskirchi (assembly GCF_054371585.1). NCBI lineage: Eukaryota > Metazoa > Chordata > Mammalia > Artiodactyla > Giraffidae > Giraffa > Giraffa tippelskirchi. Next base: position 12,003,692 of record NC_137283.1, on the reverse strand, counting down.
ACATCCCTCCTCATTCCCCTGGACACAGCTTTCGGAGACTGGGGTGCCCAAGACAGAGGCCAGCCTGCCACTTACCGTGGACGCCATAGATGATGCCTCTGTGGAGGAGGACTTGGCAGTGGCCGTGGCAGGCGGTCAGTTGGAGGAAATGACCTTCCTCCAGCCCTTCCCAGCCCGGAAGCGACGGGCTCTGCTGCGGGCCTCAGGTGTGCGGAGGATTGATCGCGAGGAGAAGCGAGAGCTGCAGGCCCTGCGCCAGTCCCGGGAGGACTGTGGCTGTCGCTGTGACAGGGTCTGTGATCCTGAGACCTGCAGCTGCAGCCTGGCGGGCATCAAGTGCCAGGTAATGGGGCTTGGCGGGGCTGGGAAGGCAAGCCTGGGTCAGGGACTTCTCCGGGCTCCACCAGATCCTCACTGGCACCTCTGTTTTCTTTACAGATGGATCACACAGCGTTCCCCTGTGGTTGCTGCAGGGAGGGCTGTGAGAATCCGAAGGGCCGTGTGGAATTTAATCAGGCTCGAGTTCAGACCCATTTCATTCACACACTCACCCGCCTGCAGCTGGAGCAGGGGGCCGAGAGCCTCGGGGAGCTGGAGACCCTGGCCCAGGGTGGCGTTCCCAGCCCGGGCGAGCAGGTCCTGGCCTCTGCGTTCCCCCTAGTCAAGCCCCCCGTGAGCAGCGAACTGGGAGACAACAGCTGCAGCAGTGACATGACCGATTCGTCCACAGCCTCAGGCGCCAGCGAGGCCCCGGACGGCCCCGCCCACCTGGCCCTGCCCGGCCCTGCCCTCCAGCCTGGCGTGGATGATGATGGCCTGGCTCGTATCCTGAGCTTCAGTGACTCTGAACTAGGTGGACAGGAGGAAGAGGAGGAGGATGGGGGTGTGGGCGGCCTGGACAATCTCAGCTGCTTCCACCCAGCTGACATCTTTGGTACTGGTGACCTCACTGGCCTGGCCAGCTGGACCCACAGCTATTCCAGTTCCAGCCTCACGTCAGGCATCCTGGATGAAAACGCCAACCTGGATGCCAGCTGCTTCCTTAATAGCGGCCTTGAAGGCCTGGGCGAGGGCAGCCTCCCTGGCCCCTTGGTGCCAGCCAGCACGGACGCCGGCCAGAGCAGCTCAGTGGATCTCAGCTTGTCCTCCTGCGACTCCTTCGAGCTGCTCCAGGCCCTGCCAGACTACAGTCTGGGGCCCCACTACACCTCCCGGAAGGTGTCTGACAGCCTGGACCACCTCGAGGTGCCCCATTTCACCTTGCCTGCCTTCTCTCCCCCTGCGGACGCCAGCACTTGCTTCCTGGAGTCCATCATGGGCTTGACTGAGCCCGCTGCTGAGGCCCTGGCTCCCTTTGTGGACGGCCAGTTGTTTGAGGACACCACCCCGGCGTCGCTTGTGGAGCCTGTGCCTGTGTGAGGGTTAGGGTGCCTTTTCCTGGCCCCAAGAACCCTGTTGCTGCTTTGTTGTAATTTGGGGGCTCCCCAAGGTCTGTCTGTATGTAATGGTCCCCCGTTGGCTGGCTCCCATGTGGGCACTCCTACTAATTTTCATGCAACACTCTGGATTGATTTATTTATTTTTGTAACTTTCTATGCTGAAGGGTGGGTGGAGGGGTACTTCCCCTTTCAGTTGCCCAGTCCCCCTATGCCCACACCATCTCTTCCACATCCATGGCACATGCCAGGAATGGGAAGAAATGTGGCTTCCCTGGAGCTTTGCAGACTCCTTTTCCATCTTGTATGATGTTCCTAAGCCTGAGGACAGCCACACGAGGCTGAAATCAGCCACCTCTTAACAGTTTCTTCTGCCACCCTGAGCGAGCCCTAAACTCATGGGTGACTGGATCCTCTGGACTGTGAAGACTATAATTTATTTCCCATAATTTATTTGGAGACTAGGTGGCTGGCGAGCAATGCTGGGGTTGGGGGTGGGGCACAGGACCCTCCCCGCCACCCCGCAAGTCCCTTTGCCTGACAGTCCTGCAACCCTGCCCTTATTGGGGCTTCGGTGTAGACCAGGTGTGGGTTCAAGCCCTTGTCTAACGTGGCAGTGGCCCTGCTCTGGATGGCTGAGCAACTAGGGGCAGGGGCAGGGGCAGGGGCAGGGGCTGGGCTGGGCTGGGCTGAGCTGAGCTGAGCTGACCAACCGTGACCAAAACCCTCTTCTGCTCCACACATCCCCCTCTCCTTCCTGTCCTCGGCCCCATCTCTCCCCCTCTCCCCGCCAAAGGCGGCAGTTTTTATTCCAAGGCCATAAATGTAGGAGGGGGGAAGCAGAAGGCCCAGAGAGGGTAAGGGGCTGCCTCAGGGCCCACCATAGGCCCTGGACCACTCAGGGCTTTCTGGGCACTGCACTCCAGCCTGGTCCACCTGCCTGCACCCTAAGGTCCATTGGCCAGGGGCGAGGGGGACTCCTTATGGCTTTCATGTCCTTTGTTTGCTGATGTTGGATTTTGCATCATAATTTCTGTATTGTCCCTGAGTATTAGAACTATAATTTATTCATTTTTCTCTGTGTCTGTGCCAAGAAGCCCAGGCCCTGGGCCTGCCCTCCTGCCCAGGAGGCCTTGCCAGCCTGCGAGCTTGTGGGAACACTTTGTACCTGAGCTTATAGGTACCAATAAAGAGGCTCTATTTTTAATAGCGTGGTCTGCATTTGTGGAGCTGGGAGCACAGGTACACCTCAGGAGGTGGTGAGGTGGGAGAGGGAAGGGGAGACAGGCCCTGCAGGGCAATATGGACACTGAGGCTGCATCGGGGATAGAAATGGAGAACACACAGGAGCTCTTTCCAGGCCAGCCAGTCAACTCAGAGACAGGAAGCCAGCTAGAAGAGGCTGGCCAGGCAGAGGAAGCCATCTAAGCGGTCGCCTGCGTGGTGGTGGGGAGCAGCCTCAGAGCAGTATTTTGGGACTGGGCTGTCTGCCTGGGACAGACCCTCACCCACACCAGGCTAGGCCCTGAGGTGAGGGGGGCAGTGGGATGTCGCTGGTGCAGGCCTTGTGTGGGACTAAGCGGCAGAGGTCCCTAGGGACTTGAGCACCGGAAGCTGCAAAACATCCATCTGCACCAGCCAGACCTGTCTGACCTGTCCCTGGAAGCCCGGGCCAAAGGCCAGACGAGCAGGCTGCACCCTGCCCCAAGGAGCCCTAGTCTGGGGGCTGGAGGAGCAAGGCTGACCTCAGCTCTAGGAATAATGATGATTTATACAAGTGCTGGACAGAGGAGCCTGGCATGCTGCAGTCCATGGGGCCACAAAGAGTTGGACATGACTTAGTGACTGAACAACAACATGTAAGTGCTAGGAGGGAGCACCCAAGAGACTGGACTTGGGTTTCCCTTTTCTTGCTCATCCTCTGCCTCTGGCCTGTGCTGGGCTCCCCTTATTTCCTCTTTATGGCTTACAGGTTAAGTGTATGGACTCAGAGTGCCAGGGTTTGAAACCCTGCTGTTAAACTAACTAGTGAGGAGACTTATGCAAATTACTTCCTGTCTGTGTGCCTGGATGTCCCCCGTGCTGTCTAAATAACGTTACTTACCTCACAGGCTTGTTCAGTTCACACATAAACCAGCGCTCACAGGAGCGCCTGGAACATGCAAGTCTCTGGTGCATATCTGTGACTTCCATTCTGTTTTCAGGTGTCTGCCTCTATTTCTGTAGGGTTTAACCTCTTCTGCCAGTTCTGTGACCTTCTAGGTATGTGCCTCTTGCCTCGGGTCGTGTGGACATGGTCACGCAGTCATAGCGTCAGTGGAGTGGCCATTAGAGAACTCGTGGTTTGGAGTCTGGCCTACAGTGGGGCCGCCTGTCCCTGGAACCAGCTTAGGCAGGGACAACCAGGTCTTAGGCATCTCAGGGTGGAGTACCCTAGCTCATTAAGTTGCCTTGTGTACCCTGGAAGCCCGACGCACTTGTGATTGCTCCAGTGTGCATGATCCAAAACCTGGGTCTCTCCAAGGGTGCTGAGGCTGTGCTTGGACCAGCTTGGGGGTCTGGGTGGCAGCTCCCCACAGCTCCAATACTTTGGTTGGAAGCCCCTGCAGGACTATCCCATGGCCACAGCCCATGGTTGGACTAAGCCACCCATTCCCCAGCTAGGGCCACAGGGGTACCTCTCAACATAATCCACCCCTAGAAACTAGCTTGTAAAACAGATCATAATAAAGGCAGCTGGCTTCCCACAGGAATGATGGTGGTAACCTGGGGAAGACGTTCCAGATCATTGACTCATACCAAAAGGCCATGCACGTGATCATCAGTATGTTATAAAAACAAGGCTCACAGTCATGAGGGATGACTGTTCTAGAAGGGACCCTAACCTGTTCACTGTTCCCAAACCTTAGTCACTGGACAACTTAAAAACTTTGCCCTATCTGTGTTCTCCTCATACTAAGTATATTTCGTTGGTGTTTAGTCGCTCAGTCAGGTCCGACTCTTTGCGACCCTATGGACTGTAGCCTATCAGGCTCCTCTGTCCATGCGATTTCCCAGGCAAGAATACTGGAGTGGGTTGCCATTTCCTCCTCCAGGGGATCTTCCCAACCCAGGGATTGAACCTGTGTCTCCTACATTGGCAGGTGGATTCGTTACCACTGAGCCACCAGGGAAGCCCATGAAATATTTTACTTTTTATCAATTATATCAATATGCTTAAGAGTGAGAAGTATTCTATGTAACAGCACTCACAAATTCATGAGTTTGTGTGCTATTTTTCTCTATTATATAAGGATGATATTTAAACACATCGTTATGAAACTTTCAGATGTTTGCTGTATATCATTGGCAGGGATTTGTACCATAATTTGAGAACACAGAGATCTAGTCTAATTTCCTGCCACAGATGGGGACACATACCCAGAGGGGAAGGTCACACGGGGAGATTCTAGGCCTCCTGACTCCCAGTTCAGAGCTCCTTCCCCTGCGGTCAGCCTGGCCCATTACTGCCATCCTGAAAAACAGGAAGAGAGGTACTGGGAGCACAGCAAAGGTGACCTCTGTCACCCTCTTGCCAGTTACTGTAAACATTATGCATCTACAAAGGGACCCCTGCTTTTGTCCCCTTAGGTGTTAAAGGGTTCCTGGAAGATGAATTAGTTGGCCACTGTCTTTTACTGAAGCTGAAGCGCAGAGCTAGTTTTTCTTGGGATGTGTTTTTCCTGCCCGAAGCAAGAGTGATCAGGTCTGTCCCAAATTCCCAAACTGGTAAGGACCAGCAGAGGCCTGCTGAAGCCTTGAGGAGGAGGAGGCAGAATGTATGGACAGAGGGGGCCTGTCTGGGCCCCCTGCCAGTGGGCAGCTTGGCAGGGAGGAGCAGTTGCTTCTGTAATTCAGGCTTCTGGGGACCACAGAGGAGAGGGGATGGTATGGGCTGAAAGAAAAATATTAAGAGTATTTTTTGAACCACCTCTTTGTTACCTTTTGGCCCCTGAGAGTTTGGGATAAAAGTGGGGTCCATTAGAAGTTGCCCAGTGAACCCAGGGGAAGTTAAGCTGGTTGACATCTTTCTTCCTCAGAGTCAAATTACTCCTTGTGCCTTAAAAACCTAAAGCTTTGGGATGTCCTTTAGACCAGATTAGGCTTGATTCAAATAAACCACACACACACAGAAATGGGGAAGAACATGTTACTTTCTGACTCTTTTCTCCATTGACCCACTTGCCACCCCCTCCATGGAACTTTTGTAGGTTGATAGTTTCCACCCTCCCGGGTTCCCACTGACCACAGCTAGGGCCTCAGAGACCCTTGGGCCTTTTCCAAAATTTCTTCTCTGATTTTAGGGTAGTTGGGGTGCTCCCTGAGGACCTGGGACAGAGAAAGAAAGGGTATGAAACATCAGACTGGGCTCCCTGCCACTGCACCAAGCCCCACATCCCCCCATCCCACCACTGTCAGGGGCTTACATCATGGCAGACTTCAATGGCCTCCACGAATCTCTTGTCTTTCAAGTAGTTGAAAGCGAGCCTGAAGCCTGTCCAGGTGTAGGGAGGATACAGACAATGGGTGGCACTCTGATGACCCGAGAGCCCTTCTGGTTCCCACCACAAACAGAACACAGGCCCTGTGCTGTGGGGTCGGGAGGGTGGTCCCCCCGGCCCTGGTCCCTCCTGCATGCACGCATGCCTGCCCAACTGCTGTACCGATGGCAGGGTTGGCGTAATGGCTGTACTTCCAGGCCAGCTCGTAGTTGGTGGCCGCGTCCTTGTATGACTGCTCCCTCTCCATGATGAAGCCCATGTACTCGTAGGCCTTGCAGCAGGACTGCAGGGAAAGCCGGTCAGAGCAGGGTGCGACCCGGTGGGGGCAAGAGCTGGGCAGTGGGTGAAGTAACCCGAAGCATCAGGGACTCCAGCAGTACCTCCTGCCTTGACAAGAGGGTGAACTGGGTGCCCTCTTCTCAGCTATTCCTACACTGGAATGACCCCTGCCTTCATTGCCCTCCATCTCTGACCTGCACAGGCCCCTCCTGACCCAACCAAACACTCCTTACATGCTACCCTTCCATTTCCTGAACCCTTCTCATCTCTCCTCCCCGTTCTGTGTCCCCACTGCAGGCTGCTGGACCCTGTTTGCTTCCTCTTGCCTTGCTTTCCCATCCTGCTCTGCAGTCCACGGGACCCCTCCTGTCCTGCCTTTTCTCATCTCATTGCTATCCCTGCATCTCTGCCTGAAAAGCCCCAGTGCCTCTCACACACACACCATCCCCCCAACAGCCCCAATGGCGGTGCACCCCTCGCCTTGTTGTATTTCACGCAGCGCTGCAGCAGCTCCGAGGCCAGGTCAAACTTGCCGCCCTGACAGTAGATATCGGCCAGCAGGAGCCAGCTCCTCTCCAGGTCATCAGCCTCAGGTAGTGCCCACGGGACCTTGGCCAGACGCTTCAGCTGCGTGCGCGCCTTGGGGACCTGCTTCAGCAGGGAGCAGGCCTGCGCCATGGCCAGCAGAGCGGGAACGCTGTCCTTCTGTGCAGGTGGGAAGCAGGCATCTTTGCGCCCGGCCCTCCGCCTCAACATGCTGCCCACCTGTCCGCCCGTCCTGGCAGCCAGCGCACCTCGGCCTGGGCCATCTCGATGAAGGTGCTCAGCGCAACCTCCACGTTGGCCTTCTCCCTGGTCGCCAGCAGGCACAGGCTCTGCAGCAGCCGCAGCTGGGTATGGCCCCTGGCCGAGTGTGGGTAGAACTCCCGCAGCAGCTTCTCGGCGGTGCGCACGCCATGTTGCTCCAACTCCTTCCTGCTGGTGAAGCTGTGGGTGAGCAGGAGGGCGCTGGCCTGGCCTGCCCACGAGGCCCTCGCCAGACCTCAATCCAGAGGCCAAGGGCTCTTTCTTCCTTCCCTCCCTACCCCCAGCCAGCCGGGCCCTCACTTGCTCTCCACCAGGTTCTCGAAAGCCTCTCCGCCCACGATCTCATTGTCTGGGTTCAGACAGATCTGCACCATGTGGTAGGTGGCGCTCTGGCCCCAAGCCCTGTCCTTGCGCGCTTTGTTTAGGAACTTCAGGGCTTCGTTGGGCTGTCCTATGTGCCTGCAGTGGAGAAGAGTAACACCAAGAATCAGATAGGGAAACTGAGGCCCAGGGAGAACAGGAACACTCAGGGGTCACTCCGAGAATCTGTGCAAAGCAAGGGCAGGATCTCTGGTCTCCCCACTTCCCAATGTGGAAGCTGAGCTTTGGCTTCCCTGCCAAACCCCAGCGCATCTGCTGGGGAGAGCCTCCTACACTCTAGTGGTTCAGATGGTAGCAAATCTGCCTGCAATGCAGGAGACCTGGGTTCGATCCCTGGGTCAGGAAGATCCCCTGGAGAAGGGAATGGCAACCTGCTCCAGTATTCTTGCCTGGAGAATCACATGGACAGAGGAGCCTGGTGGGCTACAGTCCATGGGGTCGCAAAGAGTTAGACACGACTGAGTGACTAAACACACCTACACACACCTGCCAAGACACCCACCCCAACCCACCAGCAGTAGATGCCTCTGCAGTAATTGAACCCTGGCTCCAAAGGCACCCGGCTGGACATCTTCTTGGCCAATTCAAAGAAGGCAGGGGCGTCCTCAAGTTTGCCACTTCTTCGTAGCAGATCGATTAGTTTGTTCAATACAGGAAAATTGTCTAAAATAAGAAAGCAGAAACCTCCAGGTTTCTGATAACCTGTGATATCACAAACCTGTGGTTTGTGATAACCAGTAGCTGAATCAGGTAGGGGGAAGCAGAGAGGACTAGCAGACACTAGCAGTCTGGGCTGAACATGGCCATCCCAGCAGCTCCACTGAGACACAATGAAGTAGTCAATCTTATTGCTCCCATTTTATAGATGAGAAGACTGAGTGAGGCACCAAGAATTTGAGTAATCTGCCAAAGGTTTCACATCAGGTAAGTGGAAGACCAGGATTCAGACCTAGAAGGCCTGGCTCCAAGACCTGCATTCCTAACAGCTGTGATCTGCTGGGCCTCTGGGTGACTGACATGGGCCTGGCTGGAGCTCTAGCCTAAGCCTCTTATTCGTGTCTGGCCCCTTCCCCAGCAAGACAGGGTGGTTTTATGCTATAGGAGTGGGAAGAGAGCTACATGTCAGGGGAGAATTTCTAGCCACCTCCAGGAGGCTGTGACCTCCCAAGGGGAACTTAGGTTGAGCCACGGTGTCTGGGGTTTAGGGACAGACAGGCAGGACCAAGCATTGCCCTGCCTGGGACCAGGAACTGGCCCCTTGGACTGGGAAAGGGCCAGCACGTTCCACTGGGACTTTATCAGTTTCCTGCCTCTCTGGGAACAATCAGAGAGGAAGGGGCTTCCTCTGCCCGGTCAGGAAGGAGGGGAGAGGGCTCACCCTTCTAGGCGAGAGCAGACCTTGCTGGGTGGGAACTGACACAGGCAGTCGTGGTGGGCAGGCTTGATGCAGGCAGTTAGTTACCTGGTGCTTTCTCTAGGACTTGGTGGTAGAGGTTGATGGCAGCTTCGTATTTCAGCCTTCTAAACATCAGGTCAGCCATCATCTATCAGAATACACATGATGCTGAGACAGCAGCTTGCATGGGTGCGGTGGGGAGGCTGTGGTGGGAAGCAGGGACAGGAAAGGAGGGAAGGTAGGAGAGAACTTCCTAAGTAGCATCTCTGGGCACTGGGAGAAGGTCCCACAGGAGGCGGGACAGCCTAGGGAGAGGGGTGGGGGTGAGGATGGAAGGAGGAAGGAAAACCCGAGGTGGACACCGTGGAGCCAGCCCCTCCACCCATGTCTGAGAACTGCCAGATGCGGGCAGTGGGGTAGAATGGGGGCTACCCACCTCCACTGGGGACAGCCCTGGAGGTGGTCCGGGTGACAGGGCAGAGAGGGGTAGGACTGGGGAGGGCTGTTTCCTCACAGTTCCCGAAGCCCCAGGAACCTGTCCTAGCCTGGCCTTCACCAGCGGGTGTGGTTTCCCCTGGAGTGAATCAGCCTCACCCCCTCCCCTCGGATGTGGCCCAGGAGGGAGGTCGCTGCTGCCCCCTGCTGCCAGCCTACCCCTCCCCGTCCGGGGTGACAGATCCAGTGCTGAGTCCCCTGCGGCCCCACAGCCCCGCAGGACTGGGTCAGCCGGGCGTCCGGGGTCACCGGGCTAGGAAGCAGCCCGCCCTGTGGCCATGGGGACCCAGGCCCACAGCTTCTCACCACGGAGGCTGTCTCGTGGTTCTTCTCAGTCTGCAGGAGGACGCCACAGTGCTGCTCACACAGGTCCAGGTGTCCCTGCAGCAGGTAGAGCCTCGCCAGCTCCAGCACCACCTGGACAGGCCCCGAGACAGTGACCGGCCCATGTGCGTCGTGGGAGAGCCTGGGCACCCAGGCCTTGGCCTCTCACACCCACGTTCTGTCAGCTCTGCCTTCAAAGCATGAACGCATGTCTCTGACCCCCTGGGATGATGTCTCTGGCTCTCCCCCTCTCCCACCCAGTACTATATCGTCATGACTTTTTCTAATTAACCGCTGAGAGGCAGAGACCCGCTGAGCTCATACTCATCCTTCGGCTTTGGCTCTGAACTCTTCTCCTCTGGGAAGCCCTCTGCGCCCCAGGCTCCGGGACAGGTACCCCTCATCTGAGTTCCCAAGTGTCCTGACCCCGCTGAGGGTATCACATGCTATTAGAACTGCCTATGTACTTGTCTGTACCTAGCGCCCGGGGCAGGGACCTTGTCTTCCCCACTGCATCTCCAAGTCCTAGCCCAGTACCTGGCTTGTACATATTGGGAATCTGTTAAATAAATGAATGGGTCTGTCACTAAGCTCTTCATCTCTCTCCTCGAGTGAACTCCAGCCACCATTTCCTGCCTGGTGCCATGCGTCTCACGTGACCCTAAACCTCCTTGGAAGCTTAGCCTGGGCTTTATGCCCAGAAAAGCCCCTGGCAGCCACAATGTCCTCTCCCCACCTGCAAGGGGGACCTGAAAATGCTACATTTGCCACCGAGGGCTGCAGTGGGTGAGGGCCCTGAGATCAGCAGGCCCGCCTACACCAGGGGTCTGTGCCCCTTGCAGGAAACCACAGAGAAGGAACCAGCTTCCATCCATAGTCAGGGAGCTCTGCAAGACTTTGTGCCCCAAGGCAAGGACAAGGGTCTCGCTCCAAGGACCCCACCTTATTGTCAATAGGCGTGTAGGAGAGGGCATCTTTATAAGACTGCATTGCCTTGGCATACTCCTTCTCTGCCAGGTAGTATTCCCCAAACTGGACGTGGATGGAGGCTGCCAGTTGCTTCTGGGAGGGGATCATTTCTGGTTGCTCCAGGGGAACACGCTTCAGAATCCGAGACTGGAGGTCCATGGCCTAGGGAAACCAGGAAACTCTGCGTGAGCAACCCAGAGCCTGATGTGCCAGGTCTCAGGCCAATTCACAGCAAGCCTCCAAGCTCTCATCTCAGAGCTAGCTATCTAAGCAAGGGCATCTCAGGTCCCCTTGAGCAAATCTGGGTCGCTCTGGACAGGCAAGGCTGCTGGCTGAGTACCCAGGAGGCGAACTGGCACTGCCGCGGGGGCAGGAGCAGAAGCAAAGGCTCTCAAACAACAAAACACTCCATTGTACTTGGCTCGTTTACCTGTTTCATCACACCTGACACTCACCGTGTCTGATCTATCTCAGCTGTCCAACAGGCTAGAACAGGCACACAGTAGGTGTTCAGCACAGGCTGTGTTTTGTTGGGTGCATTTGTTTTGAATAGAGTCCTGCTGGGAATTTGAGGCAGCCCCCACAAATAGCCACGACATAACAGTGATCAAGTGAGTAGCCAGAGAGCATTAAGAGGAAACAACGAGGCTGGGGTTAAGTTTTGGGTAGTGGGCACAGATCAGCCCAGGGTTCCCTGAAGGCCAGACTGAGGAATGGAAATCCAGTGGGAAACCCCAGGGATAAGTCACGTCAAGCAGTCAGAGATGGTCTACAACCACAGGCGCACGCCCAAGGGCAAGTGCCAGGCCACACCCTTGGGTAGAAAGAGTGAAGAGGAGGGAAAAAATGGCCAGGAGTCTCCTAGCAGGGGCTTCTCAGTGGCGCTAGTGGTAAAGAACCTGCCTGCCAGTGCAGGAGACGTAAGAGATGCAGGTTCAATCCCTATGTTGGGAGGACCCCACGGAGGAGGGCATGCAACCCACTCCACTACTGTTGCCTAGAAAATCCCATGGACAGAGGAGCCTAGCGGGCTATGGTCCAGAGGGTTGCAAAGAGGCGGACTCAAACGAAGCGACTGAGCAAGCACACAGCACTCCCAGCAGGAGACTATGGGTTTGGACAAGCCAAACCTGGTTCAAATCTCAGCTCCACCACTTACTAGCAGTGTGACTTTGGGTACATTTCTTAACCTTTTTGAGCCTTATCTGTTAAACAGAAATGTCACAGTGCTTAGCTCAAGGGGCTACTGTGAGAATTAAATAAGGCAAAAAGCCTAGTACAGAACTCAGCACAGAGCATTCAATGCATGAGAGCTGCTGGCATTGTCTATTATTAACAGCACAAGCATCCTTGAGGACAAAGGCACTGTCTTCCTCCCTGCCTTCTCCAGTCCAGTCCAGGCGGGTTTCAAGCACTTCCGTGCACAATCAATAAAAGAGCAAGGGTCGGGGGATAAATGGAAGCTGGATGTCAGAGGTGTAAGCTAGATCCTCTTTAGAGGACCAGGCCTGGAGCCTTCCAGACCTGCAGTCCTATCTTCAGCTTCCATCAGGAAATGGCAGATAGAGAGCTTGAGTCTACTTGTCAATTACCTTGTTCAAAGTTTCCGTCACATCTTCTTTTTTATGACTCTTGTAAACCTTGGCCAGCAAAAGTAAGCACTTGACATCATTCATCATGGATGGGATGTCTTTGACTGCAAAATGGAAACTCAAAGTTGTGTTTCCTGGCCCCTGGGGAGTGGGGGGTTGGGGGGGTGGTGGGGGCTGGGTTCAGAGCTCCAGCCAGTGCCTGTCCAGCTGCCCCATCCTGCAGGAGAAGAGGGAGTGTGTCTGCTCCAAGGCAGGCTAGGGGAGCGAGTTAGGGTGCGCTCACCGAAGTCATGACCCAGTGCCTGCTTCAAAACTTTTTCTGCTTTGTTGAACTTCTTTAACTTCAGAAGCAGTTCGGCCAGATCGCAGCACAGAAAGTCCTGTCCGCTAATCTTCTGGGCGGCCTCATAATAATTAATTGCCTTAGTGCACACAGGAAATATGGGCATCGGGTCTGTTTTTATACGTGGGCTCCTCACACTGTGTCCCTCCCCCTACCCTTGCAATCACCATGCCTGTGTAGCCCTCCAGAACACAGAAGCCTCATATGCAATGGCCTCCTGCCTGGCACAGGGCTCAAGCCTCAGCTTCGGCAGGTGTTAGGCAGTGGTGGGGAGTTGCTGAGCCCTCTCCTTGGCACCCTGTTCAGGGGGGTCTCCCCTTTCATCCAGCCTCCCACCCAAGCACCCTCCTCCATCTTCCCTGCTGGGCTGGCCCTCCCCGCCCCTTCCTACCCCAGCATGGCCTGACCTTGGTATACTGGTGGGTCTTCACATAAGCCTGCCCAATCCTGCTGATCAGGGATGCATCATGTGGGTTCTTTCTGTAGGCCTCGTCGTAGACCTCCAGGGCCTTCTCTGGCTGGTGGGGAAAGGGTCTGCCATCTCTCTCTCCTCCCTTACCGGAGAAGCGAGATTGGGCAGGGGGCGGGGGAGGGGGCGGCCACTAGGTGAGGTCACGAGACCTTCACTCACCTCCTGAATGTTCATGAAAGCATCACCCAGCAGCAGACTGGTGTGGGGGCCAGGCAGATGTTCACAGAGCTCCCTGCAAGAGTAACCAAAACCTTAGCTCAGCTTGGTGCATCGTTCCTATTCCTGAATCCATCTCTTCTCTTTCTCACTCATTCTGTCTGACACCCATTCATTCACTCATTTATTCATCACCCAATACTTATTGGCTCAGATGGGACATGGTGCTAGCTCCCTTAGTTCAGGCTCTCCTCATCTGTTATCTGGACCATGGCCAGGACTTTCACCCACTCCTCTGGCCTCCACCCCAAACACCTAGAACGTTCTTCATGAGGCAGCCTGTTTTTTTTTTTTTCAGCCAAGCCTCATGTGGCATGTGGGATCTTAGTTCCCTGACCAAGGATTGATCTCAGGCCCCCTGCATTGGAAGCACTGAGTCTTAACCACTGAACCACCAGGGAAGTCCCAGCCTACTCTTTCTAAACCTTCAATGAGACCATGTCATCTCACTGTTTATTGGTTTCCCACTGCTCATGGCATCACCTCCCCTTCCTCCTGAATTGCCTAGATGGAGTTTTGCCTGAGGAAGGGGACAGGAAAGGTACCCTTGAGGTCCCAACGTCAAATTGTAGAGAAAACCTCTGAGGGCTCCCAATGCCGGCTCTCCATCCTCTTTCGCTCACACTGGTTACATCCAAGTCACTGAACATTTCCCCAAGGGCAGGCCATGCCAGGGGCTGGGGCAGAACCATGGTTCCCACCAGGATGCGAACCATAATGAGGGGCAAGCAGAACTCAGGAAGATTCACTCCTGTGTCCTCCCAACTCAGCAGCAGGTTGGCCTCACTGACCGACCGCTCACACTCAGATTCTCATCATGGGAAATCCCCTACTTTTGTCAAACACACTCTGAGAACACATTCTGAAGCCCCAGGGTAAAGAAGACGATCTGGAGAAAACGCTCCTGACATGCCACTGGGGCCGGGGCTGTCCGTGTGCCGCCCGGGGCTCACCGGTAGCACCCGATATAGAGGCAGGCATCCTTGCGGGTCTGCAGGTAGATGCTGGCCATCTTCTCTTTGGCTTCCATGTAGCAGGGCTGCTTGGGCGTGATGTTCTGCAGCACGCTCAGTGCCAGGTCCACGTTCCCCTTGCTCAGGGCCAAGTCCACATTGGCGATGGTGATGCGGACCTCCTCCGGCGTGCCGCTGAACTCATTGATGGCATCCTGCATGACCTTGGTGGCCTCGTGCTGAGACAAGGAAACCCAACAGACTCTCCATTTGCTGTCACCCACCACATCTGGTAGCCAGGGAGAGGATGGCCCATCACCACTTTAGAGCAGCCGGAAGGAGACAGAGGGAGAGAGAGAAAGAGAGTCTCTCGGTGTTGAGGGCCACTGTTCCTGGAGGGCAGGGCCAGCCGGGGGACATGAAATGCCTGACTGTGAGAACTTGTTCCTGAGCGCCTCAAAGTCTGATGGTCATTTCTTCCTATGAGAGACCTATGGACGCATCTCCTTATACCTTCCTGCTTTCAGTCAAAGGTGTTTTAATATTATGGTTAGTGTTAGCCACTCAGTTGTGTCTGACTCTTTGCGACCCCATGGTCTGTAGCCTGCCAGGCTCCTCTAGCCATGGAAATGGGCACATGAAGGTATATTTGAATTGTATCTTCATTGCATTTGTACTCTCGATTATTCTAACAAAGTTACTCTCTTTGCCCATTTTGGTCCTGCTGCCCAGCCAGACCCTCCAAGGTCCCAGGGCTGCCCCATACAGTTGAGCAGGTTGTACACTGCAAAACTCCAAGGTGATATAAGTGGCATCCACTGGAGAGGTGCACTGCCCAACCTGCACAACCTCATGTGGTGGCCCTGGTGGGCCTTGCGCTCTGCATCCCTGACATCCTTCTGGGGACAGTGAGGTCGGCAGGGGACAGATCATGCAGGACTCAGGAGGGTTTGGAGTTTATCTTGAGGGTATGGGAGCCACTGAAGCCTTTAAAGTAGGGGAGAGGGATACTCCCAAATGAATAAAAGCTAAAATAAAGTGCAAGGAAACACCAGCCAGAATCAAAGAGCCTAGTTCCCAGGCCTACCCTGGCCCTCCAGCATGCTCCAGCAGCAAGAGAATAGAGCAGGGCATTTCTCACCAGCTCCCCGTTCATCCGGAGGGCATCTGCCAGTTCCAGTAAGATGGACGCCCGCTCGCTGGGGTGCACACAGGGCCCACGGAACTTCTTGTTCTCTTCCGTCCTCAGAGTTGGTAATTTTATGATCATCTTCAGTGCCTTTATGGCTTCTGGATAGTCCCCCGACTTGTTGAGGGCCTTGGCCTTGATGAAGTGGTAGAGGGGGTGGTCTCGGACCTAGAGGAGCATCAGCCGAGTGCGGGGCTCCAGCTCCCGGAGGGGAGAAAGCCACAGGATCCCATGGGGCCAGTCCCTGCCTTTGGGCCAGCGGAAGGGGATGAGGGATTCTGGCAGCTCCTGGGGCTACTCTCCCAAGGCGAGTAGGGGCTGAAGCTGTGGGACTGTGGGATGCTGAGCAGTGACAGGGCATCGGGGACACCCACCTGGAAGTTGTGGCTGACGCCCAGCTCCAAGGAGTGGGAGCACATGGCAAAATTGCCCTGAGCCAGGTAGATCTGAGACATGAGGAGGTGGGCGTCCACGGAGGTGGGGTCCAGCTCCAGGCAACGCTGCAGGGTGCTCTGGGCATGCTCTAACTCCCCTAGAAACAGGAAACAAACCCCTACATCCAGGGATCCTTGGGGACTCTCAGGATCCACCACGTAAAGGCAGAAGGAATTTTACGTGTCCTGTTTCCCAGAAATACACAAGTTTGGCATTTTATCCAGTGTCTGTTCAGCTTGACTCAAAGGTATCTTCCTAAAATTAGAACTACTATTAGTTTTTGCCTTGACCCAAACAACAGCCAGGAGACTCAAACCTTGGTTTGACACCTCCCATCCTTCTGTACCCTCAGGGAGATGGCTAAGTCACTTCACTGCTCCATCTGGAGGCTCAGGGGAACACTGAAGTCTCAATTCCCATACCTAAGAGCAGAACAAAACCTAATAATAGCAGCAACCATGACAGCCACAACTTGAGAAGCACCTGCTCTGTGCCAACACAGGCAAAGTACTTTAGAAAGGCTGGTTTAATGTCTGCCCACCCCCACCAAGTTGGTATTATCATGCCCGTCTTTCAGATGTAGGACTGAAACTTTAGTGATGTAAGTCACTCAGCTCCGAAGGGACAAAGCCAGTATTTGTGTCCAGGGCCATGGGCTCCTGAGACTGAGCTCTGAATGCCTTGGCATGTTGGGGCCCAGAGGCCTTCCTGCTGCCAGGTTGGCCCTAAGTGGGAGGCAGTGGCAACTCAGGGGCAGAGTACAGTGAGCTGGTGGGAGACCCTCCTCCCTCTACTGCCAGGTCCTTCAACAGCTCCTGCTTGGGGTCCATCACCCAGTGGGTGGAAAGCACTTGCCTCTGGGTCCCAAACTCCCTGCTCCTTCAGTTGTGCTGCAGAAATGTGAAGGTGTCACCACGACAACCTGAGCAGCTGGAGACCTTGCTTTGTCCCTAAAGCGCTGGTATCTGCCAGCATCCGTGTGTGTGTGTGTGTGTGCGCGCGCGTGCGCTGGTGTGTGGTGGGGGAGGCGGACCTCCCCTCACTTTGTACCCAGGAGACCTTGAAGCAGCGGGTAAACCTGGCACTCCGATGAACACTGGGAGGACTGAGGATGAAGACCAGGAGCTCTAGGCAGAGTGCAACCCATACAGTGCAGAGCGCACAGACGCTCCATGCCATTCTGAAGCCTCTGGACACCAGAGATCAGCTTGGCTTTCAAGCAGATGAGGTGAAAGGTCACGGGGAACAAAGACTTCAGAGAGCACAACAGGCCCCCACCAAGGGTTCTCCCCATCCTTCCCTCTTTCTCCAGGATCCAGGCCTTGAGATAGAAGAGGCTGGATGGGGACCGTTCTGGCCCATGAGGCCCTGAGAGTCTAATGGCACAGGGTTCCCCCTCCCTCGGGGCCTTCCTGACTGCCTTTTAAAAACTGCCACCCCTGCATCCCCTCCCTGGCTTTCATTTTCTCCATCACACCATCATGTCCTAACAACAACACTATGCTTGATGTCCACGTACCCTTACTAGAACACAGACTCCAGGGTGGAATTTTTCTTGTTCTGAGCACTGCTGTCCCCTAGGATCAGAGCAGTGCTGGTGCATCATCAAGTTCAGTGACCGTCAGCTGGCACAGATCAAGTAAGCAATCAGCAAAAGGGAGGGTGGGAGAGACCCCTGCTGGTGAGGAGTCAGGGGTGTCGGAGGCTGGGAACAGTGGGCCCACCTGGTGACTGTGAGGGTGAGGGGGTGTGTGGGGAGTATCCCAGGCAGGGAGCCTGCAGACACTCACCCAGGGCCCCCACCAGCCACAAGGACTCACTGGCTCACCTGAGAGATACTTGACCTGGGCCATCACATACAGTGGCTCGATTAGGGCTGGTGCCGCCTTGACTACAGGATTCAAGATCGCAGCGACTTGCTTAAGAAGGGGAGACACGATCTGGCCTGGAGGCCGGGGCTGTAGGAACACAAGGGTCTGGCTGTGCGGTTTGTCCTATTCTAAGAAAAACACTCTCAGTGAAGGGATTTTTTTTCCACACGTATTTTACTTTATCCTACTTTATTTTATTTTTATTTACTTTATTTACTTTATTTTTATTTACTTTATTTTACTTTATTCCACAAGTATGGGCTTCCCTGGTAGCTCAGATGGTAAAGAATCTGCTTGCAATGCAGGAGATTCAGGTTCAATTCCCTGGGTCAGGAAGATCCCCTGGAGAAGAGAATGGCAACCCACTCCAGTATTCTTGCCAGGAGAATCCCATGGACAGAGCCTGGTGGGCTACAGTCCATGGGGTAGCAAAGGGTCGGACATGACTGAATGACTAACACTTTCATGCTCCACACACATATTTACCATCCACTCTGTACTACTTAGTCCAAGAGCAAAAGCTCCTCAGAATGGGGGACTTTATTTGTTCACTGCGGAGTCCCTCTTATCAAGCATGGCATCCGGCACATGGTGGTGCCCTCAACAGATATTTGTGGGATGGCATTACAAGGCACTTGAGGGATATTAAGGCATGTAAGATATGATCCTTGCCCACAGGGAATCTCAACTGTCTGGGAAGGCCAGACAAACAAGGAAAGACCAAAATACTTCTTAGAAGACATTGGGAGAAAAGGGAGCCCAGTTCCTCCCTGGGATGAACAGAGGCCAGCGCCCCACTCCTCACGTGCAGTCCCTGGACCAGCAGCATCAGCATCGCCTGGGAGATGCAGGGCTTGTGCCCCACTTCCTGGGTGATTGGCATGTTGCACATGCAAATGTGAAAAGCACTGGGCTCCCCGACTGCCTGAGGCTCAAGCAGCCTAGTGACTGGCCAGGTAGGTCCTGCCTCTGCCCAGACATGTTCTCCAGTCCAACACCCCCCCTCACCCCGCCCCACAAAGAAGCGCCCTCCTCTAACCTGCTTGGGGCAGAACACCAGGTACTCTTTGGCGATGCAGACCAGGAAGATGGGGTCGAGCCGTTCCAAGTATTCGGAGCTCATGGGGAGGGCCTGCATGCTGGAGAAGTGCAGCTCGGCGGCCTCCTTTAGCAGCGTTGTGGCCTGCTCCCCACTGTGCTTCTTGGACGCCAGGAGGGCTTGGAGGAAAACCAGCACCTGTGGGGAGCAGGCCTGGGTCTTGGAGGCAATGCCCTCAGGCAGAGCTGGCAGGCCAAGGAGAAGCAGAAGTCCAAGGCCATCGTGGCTGTCCTACTGGAAATGGGGTGGGAGGAGGGCGGGGGTGTGGCAGGGGTGGGATCCCAGAGCTACCCCGGCCCCTACAGAACTCTGACCTCAGACTTCCCAAGGGACTGCTGCACCTCCTTCAGGAATTCCAGCTGGTGTTCGGCCTCCTCCAGGTGGCCGTCTAAGATCTGGCACCAGATGATCCCTGGGAGGGGACAGAACTGGGATGAACAGCCAGCTCTGTGGCAGAGCCAGCAGGCCAAGGGACAGTGGACGGCAGGGACCCATTCCCGTGTCTTCATAAACTCAAGGAGAGGTATGCGCTCATGGAGAAGCATTCAAATCGTAGGGCAAGGAAAACATCCCCAGCTCATGTTCTGGCTTTCAGCGTGTCTTTCTCTAAAGAGAATCAATATGAACAGATTGGAGTGTATTTCTTCAAACATCTTGCAAAGCATTTGTATGTTATTAGTGTATAGTGTATTTTCCCATCTGTTCATACAAATTATCCCATTCTCTTCAATGGTGACATAATATTTCACTGCGGATGTAACCATTTATTTAACTACTGCACTATTGAGGGACTCCTCATTTCACATTTCGTTGGTTTTCAGTGTTTAAATATTACAATGCCATGGTCAACATTTTTGTGTGTTCTAATTCCTTATGTAGAATTGATGGGTCAAAGGGCATGTACATCTAAAACCTTGATAGATAAGGCCCGCTTGCCCTCCAAGGATATTTGAATTAATATTACTGTCAAGAATTTGGAAGTGTTTTTTCTTTCCCCACGATCTTACAAACGTGCTTTACTCTTTACCATGCTAAAGAGTGAATAACTTGTTTTAATTCACTTTTTAAAAAAATTTCTTTTAGGAAAAATGGACATCTTTTTATATATTTAGTGGCCTTTTCTACTATAAATTTCCTGTTCATAGCTTTTTCCTGTTTTTCTTTGGATGGATTTTTATCTCTCTCTATTCTCTTTATATATATTTATATTCTCTTTATATATATTCCTTGTTACAAACATTTTCCATTAGATTGTCTTTTACCTTTTAACTATTTTTCCTCTGTCTTTTTGCCATCCAGTAGTTTTAAATTTTTACATAGTCAAATTGGTCAAATATTTTCCTTTAGAACTTCTAAGTTTGTAGTTATGCTTAGACTCCCCCAGGCAACCCAAGTCCAATTTAACGTTTATGTTTAAATATCCAAGTCATCTAGAATTTATTTTCAAGGATAATGTGAAGTGGGCATTTACCTTTATTTTTTTTTTTCATAAAGAATAGTCAGGTATCTGACCATGAGTTATTGAAACTCCATTGGTTTGAAATGTTATTTTTATCATAAGGCCTGTTTCTATCCTGTTGATTTATTTGTTTATTCCAGGATTGGCCTCAAACTGACTTCTCTTTTTTATTTTATTTTTATTTTATTTTTTTTTACTTCTCTTTTTTAAAAAAAATAATTTTTTATTTTTATTTTGGCTGTACTGTGTCTTTGTTGCTGTGTGGGCTTTTCTATAGTTGTGGTGCACTGGTTTCTCACTGTGGTGGCTTCTTTTGTTGCAGAGCATGGGCTCTACGGCACACAGGCTTCAGGAGCTGTGGCTCGCAGGCTCTAGAGCACAGGCCCAGTGTTGTGGTGCACAAGTTTAGTTGCTTCAAGGCACGCAAGATCTTCCCAGATCAGGGATTGAACCTGTATCTCCTGCATTGGCAGGCGGATTATTTACCGCTGAGCCACCAAGGAAGTCCTTAACTACTCTCGTTTTGATGTGTTTTGATGTTAGGAGGACAAATCCCTTCTGTTCCTACTATTCTTCTTTTACAATTTATTCCTTGACCATTTGGGTACATTTATTTCTGACTGTCTTCCTCACCACCATCTTGGTTTTCAGTCATATCTGTCCCACTATTTGGCTCATCTATGGACATTTTTACTTTGCAAAAATCATATTTTTAATTTTCAGCAACTCTTTTTTTTGTTATCTGTATTTTTTTCCTAGTGGCATGTTCTTTACTCACAGACCTAATAGACTCTAGAGTCAGCCAACACAGGAGGTGTTTTGGGGACAAAGTCTTTTCTGTATCTGGCCTTAACTTTGTTACTCAGGGGGCCACTGCTTTGCATGTTCCACTTGGCCCCTCTTTCAAACTGCCAGCAGATTTATAAATGGACTAGACTGATGACTATTAGCAACCAGGGAAGATTTCTCAAACTGTTAAGGCCCCTGATTTTCCCAGATGGGCCAGGTAAGATGGATGCGTCAAGGACACATATGCGTGGACTCAGGCCCGGCTGGAGTGTGTGGACTTCCCTTTTGGCTAACCAGCAGGGGCTCTCCCTTGAATTGAGGAAGTGGGCCAGGACTCAGCCTGGGGGAGGAACGTTGGCAGGGGATTTTGCCTATGTGCTGGGCATTTAAGTTTTTTGTCCTTCATGTCCCTGCTGGTGGTGGGACATCATGGGGAGCTTTGGTTTGCTCTGTCCCGTCCCACCACTTGGTAAGAGTCTCCTTGATCCCGTTCTTGGGCTTCCAATAACCCTCCTGTTATCTCGATGATGACCCCATGACATATTTTGCTCCCAGCCTCTGGGAACCCCAAGCTTGTGTTTGTTTAATTTTTCTTTTTCCTGGAGCCCTCTGGGGAAAGCTGATCTACTCGTTTCTTTAGCTGCCCCGTCTCGGCCCATGTTGGCTTATAGGTTTCTAGACTTGCTCAGAGCTTCCAGATTGAATGTAATCTGCTTTGTATCTTCTAGAAATGCAAAGTTCTTCAGAGTTCCTGGTCTACCAAAGGCACCTTACCCTGTTTCTGGGGCTGCTACAGGGACTCACCATCTTTTTAAAATGTCACCCGTGACTCTGGGGGGATTTGGGGAGGGAGGAAGAAGCAGTGAACGAGAAGTCAGCCTGATGCACTGAACCAGAAATCAAGACCAACCACTTGGATTGCTTTTTTGACTGTGCCACACAGATGCGCCTGGAGTTTAGCGAGAAGTGACTTTGCCCCAAAAGACACAACTCCTCGGAGCCGGGGCAGGAAGCCGGCTTGCCTGGGGCACTGATCACGAGGCTGCCTCCACTAAAATCAAATACCTCTGTGTCAGGATTCACTAGAGACCACAGATTTGAGAGCTTTGTGTAAAAAAGAAAACTGGGCTCTGGAAAATTCACTCGACATTTGTATAAAGTGGGAGGGAAGCCCTGGAACACATAGGGAAGCAAAACTCTCAAAACTACTCACTCTGGTGGCCTTTCAGCACGGGGGCCTGAAGAGGGAGGTCTACAGAGGTGAGGCGAGCGGCTGTGGGGAGGAGGGGCGCTGGCCTGGTGGGGCCTGAGAGGAGGCAGGGCTGACCCAGCAGGTCAGGCAGAGTGTGGCTATCAGAGATCTGAAGGAGATGAGAATGGCTTTGCTGCTTTCGAGAATTCCTGTGCCTCTTAGGTCTATATGTGTAGATGCCTCGAAAGGCACCCCGTCCTACAATGTACCCCCGAACTCATACACCCTCTGGGAAGAATGCTTGCCAATCCCTCTCTTCTGGATTCATGGAGCCACCCTGCTTGGCTCCCATCCCCTAGCCTGCCACCTCCCTCCCTGTCCAGCCTGCACATACCTGTCAAGGCAGCCACGCTGCTCTCGTCCAGCTTCATGGCCTCCGAGTACCACAGAGACGCCTCCTTTACTTGGTCCTGCAGGATGAAGAGGTACCCCAGCTCGGTGGCCATGTGGGCGTCGGAGGATGTAGCCATGAAGGTTCGTTTGATGAAGCTACACACCAGCTGCAGAATTGCCTGGTGCCTCCCACACTGAAAGGAACAGACATGGGGATGGGGAAACCAGTCACTCCAGTCACTCCAGTCACTGCCTAAACAAGGCCATGTTACAAACGGGGGACACTTTGGCAGGACTAGGGGGTTCTCAGGAGAGCCCAAGAAGTACCGTGTGTCCAGGTAGCTGTCCAGCTCCCAAAGAATCCCCCCAACCCTGGTGGCCACATGTGTGGAACCGCTTCCAGGCATGGAGCCCTTTGAGGAACTCAGCCCCATGTCTGGCCATAGTCACTGGTCCAACAAATCACCAGGAGGTTTTTCACAAACTGAAGCGGCATGAAGGGAACTCTTGGTGTTGCACTGATGGGAAGTGGCCCTGAGGGCTGTGAGCAGCCACACTCCCTGCTATGCACGGAGAATGAGCAGAGAGAATCAGACACAGAGATGGAGGGAAAGAGGGTATCCCAGTGGAATTCGACTCCCCAGAGCTGCCCCTGCTCTTATGACAATTCCTTATGGTAAATCTTTCTTTTTTTCGGTTGGGGCACAGGAGCTCTCTAGTTGTGGCATGTGAGCTCTTAGCTGCAGCATGCGGGATCTAGTTCCCTGACCAGGGGTTGAAGCTAGGCCTCCTGCATTGGGAGAGTGGAGTCTTAGCCATGGGACCACCTGGGAAGTCCCCCTTCTAGTAAATTTTGCTCTGGGGCTGAAGGTTGTGACAGAGACAGGCTGTTTGGCAGCCTGCTCTGTCTGCACCATGCCTGGCATCAGAGAGGGTTAGGCAGGCTGGCCTCCCTGGGTCTCTTCCGCAAAAAGAATATGGGAGTTGGGGGCTCCAGCACCCTGCTCTTCCACAGCTGTGTCGCTGCCCTCTTTCCCCAAACAGGGCGCCTCCCACTCTGAGAGCACTTCCAGATCTCACTTCCATGGTCTTCACAGCATCTCTGAAGGGAACGTGGGCATAGGACCCAGAGGCCACCTGATACCGTGATAGGACGGAAGCAGGCAGGGGCCCCAGGGCCTGGGCCACTAGGCTGAGAGGTCAGGTTTAAGCCAGAGAGGGGTGGGGCAGGGTCCTGAGGGAGCTTCTGGGGGACCACAGATCTCCCCTGGGAACAAGACAAGATGCGCTAGGTCAGAAACCAGGGAGGAGCTTTCTTACCAGTTTGCTCACCACAAGAATTTTTTTAAGATGGAGGCTTGGATTTTGGGGCTCCCTCGTTTCCAGTGCCTTAATCAGATTCCTAACATGCTCGGCAGCCTGCAAGAAAAAAACACAGCGTCAAAGGCAGTAGGTAAGACGGGAGTGGGGAAAGGTTCTCAAGGGCGGATGCCTGGAGCACCAGCTGAGAGATCGTAAACACACTTGGGCCCCCACGCCAACCCTAGAGGTTCAGAGTTAACTGGCCATGGGTGTGCCCAGGCTTCAGTATCACTTTGGAGCCCCACAGGGGCTTTCCCCCCAGAGCCAGCACTGCCCCTTTACTCACGAATCCGGGAAGAGCAGCTGCCCTTTGAGACACCCGCAAACAGCGCCAGGAGCCAGCTGTATGGTGCACACACAGCAGTCCCCCCAGCCACTTGCAAACCCCCTGGGCTGGCCCAGGAGCAAACCATCAGGGTGGGTCTCTGGCCCCCAACCTCTGTTCCATTTTCACCTGAGTCACCACATTGATGCTTCTCTGTCATTCCAGTGAATCCTCCCAGGGACTCTGAAAGTCAGTGTAACTGAATTTTCCAGTCAAGCAGATGAAGGGTCAGAAAGGTTAAGGTCATTTGACCAAGGTTATCCAGCCATCTAGATGGCTGACTGAGTCCAAAACCTGTGTTCTTTCGTGGACTCTTCTGCCCACTCACTATGTGGGGGTAGGGAGTTCTTAGCCCGCAGCTGCAAAGAAGTACCAGAAGAGAACGTGGGGTGGGGTGGATCTTCTCTGCAAGCTTAGGACTGTGCAGCCCGGGCTGGGGTGAGGGGCAGATCCCAGGGTTTGAAATGGGGGCAAAGGAGGGGCATTAAATGCTAACTGCCCTTGGGCCTAACCATGAGGCCAGGCCCTTGGAAGGTTTGCTCAGGGCCCCAGGTTCTCAGGGAGCTGAGGACAGGCCTATTCCCTTGTTTTCACCCAGAGACAGGGCTAGGGCCCTTTTCGAGGGTTCCTACCAAACACAGACCATGCCCTCCACCTCACCCCACCCCACAAAATCCATAACCTCAGAGCTGGGCAAAAGGAACCAGAAACTTCCTCTTTTCACCATGACCCCTTAGGGCCTCTTGACTGGTCACACTCTCTGCAGAGGCAATGTCTTTATTCAGAAGGCAGGGTTTTCGCTGAAGACACAAACTCTTTTTGAAAATAAGAACATGTCTGGGCATGGAGGTTTTCATTAGGAATTTGAGGTGCTTCTGACTGCATCTGAGGACTCTTTGGGGATTCTCTGGAAAACTACAAGTCTTAGGAGCAAGTTTACAGCCAGGTGCATGCTAAGTTGCTCAGCTGTGTCTGACTCTTTGTGACCCCACAGACTGTAGCCTGCCAGGCTCCTCTGTCCATGTGATTCTCATACTTGAGTGGGTTGCCATTTACTCCCTCAGGGGATCTTTCTGACCCAGGGGACCCAGAGACCAAACCCACGTGTCCTGCATTGGCGGGTGGATTCTTTACCACTGAGCAACCTGGGAAGCCCATGGGGCCAGGTACTGCCTGGTCGATAGCTGAACAATCCTAACCATTTCCTTAAAAAAAGGTATTTCCCGAAACATGAAACACAACCATGGGAATTCCTTGGTGGTCCAGTGGTTAGGACTCAGTACTTTCACTACTGTGGGCTTGGGTTCAATCCGCGGTCACAGAACTAAGATCCCACCAGCCATGCGGCATGGCAAAAACAAAACCAAAACCAAAACCAGCAACAAACCACAATCGTGACTTCTATCAGTTAAAATGGAGCAAGTTACTGTAGTGTACTGGGCTCTGCTCCCAGTCGTCCTACATGTCATGTAATTGGACCTTATAACAACTGCACAGAGTGGGTGGAATTATCTCCATTTTTTACAGATGAGCATCTTGGGGCTCATCCAGGTGGAGACACCTGCCTGGGTCACACAGGTAACATGAGGCAGAACCAGAGCAGGGTGTCAGCCTCACTGCCGGCCTTTTGAACTGTGTGGCTCAAAGACCAAACCAGAGCCCCAAGTGTGTGGATGGGGGTAGGGAGCTGAGTCCCAGGGAGCCCCCTCCAAGGCCTTGGGGGTGGAGGTGCTGTGAAGGGTCCCTTCTTGGCTGTGTTGGTTTCAAGGTTCAACTTCTGAGTCTTGAAAGAACTTACTGCGGTCATGTTTCCTTCTCTTGCAAGCTCATGCACAGCTAGAATTTGGCAGGCATCGATATTGCTTTCGTCTTTTTCGAGGATTCTGAAGTAGGAAGAGGAGCCACATGAATTGAGAGCATTCAGAGGCAAGGTTAGAATGGTGTGGTGGCATCTTGTGAATGTCTTCCTAACATCTATCCTCCCCTTCTCCTTTTAATAGAACCTGCTGAACTGCTGGGGCATGGGGCTACTGCAATGAAGACTACATTTCCCAGCTTCCCTCTGCAGCTCATGTGTGACCATGTGATTAAGTTCTGACCAATAGGATGCAAGTGAAAGTGCCCAGGGTATATCCAGTGGTGTCCCTACAGCATGCCTTCCATTTCTTCTCTTTCCTCCTTGCTGGCTAGAATGTGGGCCAATGTGAGCAACATCCTAGGAATAGGACAGCAGGAAGAGGGGGCCTGGTACCCTAGAGAGTTAAGCATCCTAGTCTTGGCCCACCACCCAAATTTTTCCCTGAGAGAGGAATAACCTTTTATGTTAAGTCCCTTATTTGGGGGTGGCTTCATGACAGAAACCTATTTATACCCCAAATAACACAGGCATGACTGTGGTACCAAGGTCAGGGGGTTAGGGGGTCAGTCTGCAGCTGTCAGATGGAAAGGAAACTTTGGTTTCCATCATGTGTCACTGGGAAGACACAGCTCCTGATCACACTACAGAGTTTTCTTTCTTTTTTAAAATTATTTATTTATTTTTGACGGTGCTGGGCCTTTGCTGCCGCAGGGGCTTTTCCTGAGCTGTGGTGAGCACAGGCTACCCTCTAGTTGTGGTGTGTGGGCTTCTCATCGTGGTGGCTTCTTTTGTTGCAGAGCATGGGCTCTAGAGCACTTGGGCTTCAGTAGCTGGGGTTTGTGAGCTCCAGAGCACAGGCTCAGAGGTTGTGGGCCACGGGCTTAGCTGCTGTGGGGCATCTGGGATCTTCCTGGACGAGGGATCGAACCCATGTCTCCTGCATTGGCTGGCAGATTCCTTACCACTGAGCCACCAGGGAATTCCCTGGAATTTTCAAGATTTTGTTTCTTTATAGGAAATTTCATATTTTTCAGCTGGATCAGGGAATGGTCCCTTCTGCTTAACAGTTACTCTAATTGACATATCAACTTTCAACACAACTAGGCGCAGTCAACGTTCAAAGAGTTTTAGGCACTTATGATGATTTTGAAGGCACTGTGAATTTCATAATTTAGAAATTAAAAAAAAAAACTTTAAAAAAGACATATGGACCAAAAAAGAATCAGAACCAATGTTAGAAAAGTCGCAGAACCAAATGATACTGGAGATACTACTGAAATATCCAGATGCGTAGACACTGTTAAATGGTACCTCAAGGGACGTCCATAGGCTTAAATGCTTATCTTCTAAAAGAAGATTAAGAATGGCCAGGCATCCAACTCAAGAGTTAGACAATAACAACAGAGTACCTCCACAGAAGGTAGTTAGCGGGAAATAATAAACAGCAGAAATTAATCAGTTAGAAAACAAGGATAACATAGCATCAACAAAACTCAAAGCTGGCTCTTTAACAAGACTAATGGAAGAAACAAATTATTTTAACATTGGTGGAGAGAATTAAAAGAGAAGGAAAAAATGAACAATATTAGGGTTGAAAAGAGAAACACATCTACAGAGAGCAGAAATTTAAAGAGCAATGGGGGAGGGACTGCCCTGGTGGTCCAGTGGTTAGAACTCTGTGATCCATTCTAATGTTGAAACTATAAACTACATGAAACTAATGAAACATATGGGCTTCCCAGGTGGCTCAGTGGTAAAGAATCCACCTGCCAGTGCAGGAGATGCAAGAGACATGCATTCAGTCCCTAAGTTGGGAAGATCCCCTGGAGAAGGAAACGGCAACCTACTCCAGTATTCTTGCCTGGGAAACCCCATGGACACAGCAGCCTGGCAGGCTACAATCCACAGGGTCAAAAGAGAGTCAGACGTGGTTTAGCGACTGAACAACAGCAACTGCTTCCACTGCAGGGGGCATAGTTTTGATCCCTGGTTGGGGAACTAAAATCCTGTGTGCTGAGTAGTGCAACCACAAATAAATAAAGAGCAATGAGAGAAGTCTACGAGCTGGGGAACCCTCTGTGAGGCAAGGTGTCAGGTGTTGGGCTCAACCCGTGGACACCATACACTGTCTGCCTGCAGGTCTGGGCAGCAGGACCTGGGTAGGGAGGCAGCACAGACCCACGGTCAAGGCCTTCAGCCAGGTGTTTCCAGGTATCTGGTGGACCCCAGGCGGAGCCTCCAAAGCAAGCTCTTGATCCAGGAGTTCCTGCCAAGGACACCAGCCAGCTGTGAGAGAGGCCGCTGAGGGCCCGCCCAGGCCTGGCACAGGCTGGGGTCACTTTCAGTTTCCTACCAGTGCCTGTGTATGAGACTCCAATTCCCGTTATCATCCTTCCATAGGGGAGGAAGAGGTAGGAACAGGTATGTTTGTATTCCACCCCCACACACAAACACACAATCTGGACTGCAAGGAGATCAAACCAGTCCATCCTAAAGGAAATCAGTCCTGAATATTCATTGGAAGGACTGATGCTGAAGCTGAAACTGCAATGCTTTGGCCACCTGATGCGAAGAACTGACTCATTGGAAAAGATCTTGATGCTGGGCAACACTAAAGGGAGGAGGAGAAGGGGACGACAGAGGATGAGATGGTTAGATGGCATCACCGACTCGATGGACATGAGTTTGAGCACGCTCTGGGAGTTGGTGGTGGACAGGGAAGCCTGGTGTGCTGTAGTCCATGGGGTCACAAAGAGTCAGACATGACTGAGCGACTGAATTGAACTGAACTGTACTGGTGACTCATGATCATTCAGAAAAAAACAGTCCATGAACTCTTTTTAGGAAAAAAATGAGTACTGTATGTTTTATAATTACTGTGATAAAAATGGCTAAAGCGGTAGAGTTTAAAGAGATAAGCTTCAGTTATCTAGAAAATTCCATTTTCAAAAACCCTCCATCAAACATCCCTCCCCTGAAGCCATCTTTATCTCTGTTCACAGGGAAAGTGCTTCAGGATCACCCTATACTTGGAACTGGACTGGAATCCTCCCTCTGCTGTCTTCCTGGTACACTCAGCTTGCTACTAAAGTCTTCTCTCAGGCAATGACCTTTGTTACCTACAGTTTTTATTAATGTGTATCACACCCCCAGTTTTAAAAATTACATACTACAATAGTTCCTTTCTGCCTTTATTCTTCCCAGACACAACTGCTATTTACCTCTAACTCTTATTGCCTTGGGTTCCTTTGGTAGTTCTGTCTCTCTCCTAAACACTACGCTTAGATCGCTTGATAGGGTTATTTCTTTTCCAATTTTTTTTTAAAAGATGTTTTTTTGATGTAGACCATTTTTAATGTCTTTATTGAATCTGCTACAGTACTGATCTGTTCCACGTTTTTTGGTTTCTTGGCCACAAGGCATGTGGGATCTAGTTCCCTGACCAGGGATAGAACCCATACACCCTGCTTTGAAAAGCAAAGTCTTAACCAGTGGGCCACCAGGGAAGTCCCAAGAGGCCTATTTCTTGATTTGCCCACCATAGGTCTCCACTGCTGGCTTCCTGCTATGACAAGTGAGTGCCTAGTTCACGTCCATCCTCCCTCTGCTCCCCAACCCTCAATGTGACCATATCACTATTCATAACTTCCACTGACAATGTTGACTTTTATGGCTTGTTTCATCAAATACACAGTATCTCCCATCCTGCCACTGCGTAAGAGGGGACCAATTGACCAATTAGTCCCCTCCACTGGCAAAGGAAGGAAGCAGCAGGTCAGCCACACCCCTCACCTGTGTCCCATTTCTAGTGTCTGCTCCCAGTCCTGCCGAGCCAGGAACAGCTGCATCTTTAGGACCAAGGCAGGCAGGAAGTTCCCGCAGGCGATGGTGATCTGGTTCACCACCTCAAGGGCCCCCGAGTAGTTCTGCAGCGTCATGAAGTACATCACCTGTTGAAAGCCAAACAGAAGAGCCCTCTTCAGTGCCCAAGGATGAGCGGTGGGAGTCAGTGTCCCCACCAAGCCAGGAGCAGAGCCTGGCACGTGGGCAGGAGCCATCATTCAGAGTGACAAATCGGGGTCCACAGCAGTCTTGGGGTTTTCTGACAGGCAAGGCAGCAGAATGGAATTCCAGCTGAGCTATTTCAAATCCTAAAAGATGATGCTGTTAAAGTGCTGCACTCAATATGCCAGCAAATTTGGAAAACTCAGCAGTGACAACACAACTTAAAAAGGTCAGTTTTCATTTCAATTCCAAAGAAGAGCAATGCCAAAGAATGTTCAAACTACTGAACAATTGCACTCATTTCACATGCTAGCAAAGTAATGCTAAAAATCCTCCAAACTAGGTTTCAACAGTATGGGAACCGAGAACTTCCAGTTGCACAAGCTGGATTTAGAAAAGGCAGAGGGACCAGCGATCAAATTGCCAACATCCACTGGATCATAGAAAAAGCTATAGAATTCAAGAAAAACATCTACTTCTGTTTCATTGACTATGCTAAATCCTTTGACTGTGTGGGTCACAACAAACTGGACAATTCTTCAAGAGATGGGAATACCAGACCACCTTACCTTCCTCCTGTGAAACCTGTATGCAGGTCAAAAAGCAACAGTTAGAAGCAGACATGGAACAACAGACTAGTTCCAAATTGGGAAAGGAGTACATCAAGGCTGTATATTGTCACCCTGCTTATTTAACTTATATGCAGAGTACATCATGAGAAACACTGGGCTGGAAGAAACACAAGCTGGAATCAAGATTGCTGGGAGAAATATCAATAACCTCAGATATGCAGATGACACCACCCTTATGGCAGAAAGTGAAGAGGAATTAAAGAGCCTCTTGATGAAGGTGAAAGAGGAGAGTGAAAAAGCTGGCTTAAAACTCGACATTCAAAAAACCAAGATCATGGTGGCATCTGGTCCCATCACTTCATGCCAAATAGATGGGGAAACAATGGAAACAGTGACAGACTTTACTTTCTTGGGCTCCAAAATCACTGAAGATGGGGACTACAGCCACAAAATGAAAAGACACTTGTTCCTTGGAAGAAAAGCTACGACAAATCTAGACAGCATATTTAAAAGCAGAGACATTACTTTGCCAACAAATGTCCATCTAGTCAAAGCTATGGTTTTTCCAGTAGTCATGTGAGGATGTGAGAGTTGGGCCATAAAGAAAGCTGAGCACCGAAGAACTGATGCTTTCAAACTGTGGTGTGGGGTTAGACTCTTTGAGAGTCCCTTGGACTGCAAGAAGATCAAACCAGTCAATCCTAAAGGAAATCAATCCTGAATATTCATTGTAAGGACTGATGCTGAAGCTGAAGCTCCAATACTTTGGCTACCTGATGCAGATGAGCCGACTCATTTCTCTGATGCTGGGAAAGATTGAAGGCAGGAGGAGAAGGGGACAGCAGAGGATGAGATGGTTGGATGGAATGATCAGTTCAATGGACATGAGTTTGAGCAAGCTCTAGAAGATGGTGAAGGACAGGGAAGCCTGGCGTGCTGCAGTCCATGGGGTCGCAAAGAGTTGGACACGACTGAGGGACTGAACAACAACAATAAGGCAGGGACTGCAGGAGATGGCTGAGATAGCTGAGCCCCTGCAGGCCTGGGACAGAGCAAAGCCATGGGAAGGCGCCCCCTAGTGGGGAGGTTCGGCACTTTCAATTTCCACAGAAGGCCCATCATTTCCCATTCACTTTCCTAAAATTCACCGCTGAAACTGCTCACTGGGGCCAGTGCAGCCACCGGGAGTCGGCAAGACTTTGCAGATAACCCTCTTCACACATATCAAGTCTGCGGGACTTTTTCTCTGTCAAGGCCCACCAGGCTGGGGTCACGGTCTCAGCAGGCAGCCAGCCACTAGCTCTCCCGGGCAAGTCATGACACAGATGCCTGAGGGGCAGAGGGCAATGCTTCCCAAAGGCTTGAGATTGGACTCCAAAAGGCTGGCTTTGGCCTACAGTAATCTTCCATTAAGAGACTTACTAAAAACAAGAGGGGGAAAATTCTAAATAAAAATTTATGTATAAACGTGTTCACCATAGCTTGCTTTCTACGTGTACAACTAAAAACAACCTTAATACACAAACACCAGGAGGCAAAGTTGGCAAATTATATTAGGTCCACGCAGTAGTGGCCTGACTTTATGTCACAATGACATGTGCTTATGACATAACCCTACATGAAGAGAGAGACCAAATGGTAAGATGCCCTATGATAATAACCATATGAAATCCCACCGTCTCCTGTCCTGTAGCAGGCGCTGTGTGTGACCCCCTTCAGGACCAGGGGAGGTGGCTGCTGATATCTCTTGGAGGAGCCGCCCTCCTGGGCTCCCCTGTGGCTTCAGGGAGCCCCCAGGTACCAGGCTGCCCCCATCCCCAAGGGGCAGCCTACAGCCAATGTCTTGTCAGTGAGGGGGTCAGGGAAGGGCCACCCCAGCTCCACAGTTCCAAGCAGAGCTGGCTGAGGCCACCACTAGCGCTGCTTCACAGTCCACGTCCTCCCTCCTACTTCTTTCACTTTCCCTACACGTGTCAGTCCCAAGGGCACAACCTGATAAACCTCCTGTGTGATAACTTCATGGCCTCTGCCCCCCAGCAAACCACTGAAGGCGCACCCTGAAGCAACGCATAGAAGAGAGACTAGGAGACACGGCCCTAAAATATTGCCATGGGTTGTTCGGGGGTGGCAGGTCTAAAAGGACGCCATTTTGACTTTTTTAGACTTCTGGTTTTTCAACGAGCACGCATTCATTTCAGGTGGCACTAGTGGTAAAAAAAAAAATCTGTCTGCCAATGCAGAAGACACCAGAGATGTGGGTTCGATCCCTGGGCTGGGAAGGTACCCTGCAGGAGGAAATGGCAACTCACTTCAGTATTCTTGCCTGGGAAATTCCATGGAGAGAGGAGCCTGGCGGGCTACACTCCATGGAGTTACAAGAGTCCGACATGACTGAGCATGCATGCATACGTATTCATTTTATAAGATAGGTATACACAAACGGAAGCAGTTAAGAGCATGATTTTTCTCTCATAGATGGATTCAGCAAGGGTCACATCAAAAAAAGGCAACAATTTAGATTGATTCAGCAAGGGTCACATCAAAAAAAGGCAACAATTTAAGATCAGAAAATACAAAACACATACCTTCTTTCCCTTATGACCAGTTGAATGAGTTTAACAGGTAAGATGAGAAAGGAAAATGCAGAGAAAAGGGACAGTGGGTGAAAACAAAAGGGAGAGAGAGAAAAAAGCCCACCAGAGCCCAGGGAGCATAGCTCCTGAGGAGATCTTAGGCAGGAGACAGACAGAAACTCAGACTGGGCAGAACGCAGGAAGGACTGGAGCAGGCCCAAGGCGGCTCTGTGACCCTGACCCTCTCCGGGCCTCTGCTCTTCATCCACCAGGTGGGGGGCCTAGAGACTGAGGTTCCTGGCTGGGGACACTCCCACCTCCCGCCTCCCCACTGCCTACCTTTCCCATCAGCCCCAGGATGTCTTTGGTGTCCTGAATGCCATGCTCCAGGTACTTGATGGACTTCTTCACCGTGTGGGGTTTGTCTGAGCTGAGGTCCACCCAGCCTCTGAGCACATAGCCCTGGCATAAGAACAAGGGGAAAGATGAAGTCCTTGCTCCTGCATCGCCTCCATTCAACTGCCTCTCCTGCCCCACACCCCCCTTTGTCACTCCACTTTCCGAGGCCCTGCCGGGCACCGCTGCTCCCATATCCCAGCGCAGCCCTGCTCTCTCTCTCGGGCCTTCATACCTCTTGTTTCTTCACCTGGAAAGCCCTTCCCAGCAGGCACTCCCTAAACCAGGTCCCTTCACCTGGTTAACCAGCACCAGTCTTTAAAATTCAGTGGAGGAGGCCCCTCCTGTAGGAGGCCTTCCTTGACCCTCCAGGCTGGGGTGAGGCTCTCGCTGAAACCCCCATGGTTCTCTTGCTCCTTATGGAGCAGACTACCTCCTGTCTTGCCACTGTCTGTTTACTTTACACTGGGGTCAGGGTACCAGGGCAGGACCACTCCTGCCCCCTCCACTCCTTAGACCAGCGTAAAGGCTTGGCCTGGATGGGAAGCTGGGAATGCCTTCTGAGTGGGCAGGTGGCCACTCTGAGTTCAGGGGCCTTGCCAGCTCCTCTCCAGCCTTTACCCCACTTTTCCCGGCAGGTGCAACAGGCCAGGCCTGGGAAGCAAGATCAGAGGGGTGCCTGGAAAACCCTGTCCCAAAGAACCGCTCATGGCCTAGAGCAGGTTTCTCAATGCTTTTCTATTATTGCCCTTCTAACGAGCTTTTTTCCCCTGGAGAAGGAAATGGCTACCCACTCCAGTATTTCTGCCTGGAGAATCCCATGGATAGAGGAGCCTGGCAGGCTACAGTCCATGGGGTTGCAAAGAGTCGGACATGACTGAGCAATTGAACAACAACAACAAAGGAGCCTTTTTAGACGTTTCCCACCTAGTCGTTCTCTCCCCCTCCAAGAAAATTAAGTATCACATATACATTGACTGATTTTATGTTCTGTGTGTATATTTGTGTTTTATATACAATCAATGAGATTTTTCACCCTCTCCTTCAAGAACCAATTTTCGCCCCCTTGAAAAGACCCTGATGCTGGGAAAGATTGAGGGCAGGAGGAGAAGGGGACGACAGAGGATGAGATGGTTGGATGGCATCACCGACTCAATGGACATGAGCTTGAGTAAACTCCAGGAGTTGGTGATGGACAGGGAGGCCTGGCGTGCTGCGGTTCATGGGGTCGCAAAGAGTCGGACACGACTGAGCGACTGAACTGACTGACTGACTGAGGGGCTGGGGGTGATACATGCCCTGCTGAGATGCACAGCCTAGGCTGAGGCTTCCAATTCTACAGTCCTTCGGCCCATGAGACCACCACAGGTGAGATCTACTGCGTGAGCCACCAGAGACACCGAGCAGATCTCTGCATGGAGGGAATGCAGGCCCAGGGAAGCCAGCTCATCGTTTTTCAAAAGAACCAAGAAATCTGGGACTTTTAGGTAAAAATCTTTTGATTTCGAAATGCCAGCAATTAATTCAAGATTTTAAAACTATATAGCACAGGCCATAAAACACCTATCTGCAGACTGGACTCTATGGACAAAGTCCAGTTTGTAGTTGGCTAAACCCTGAGCCAGCATGGGCCTTGATGGTGCCTGGGTGTGACCCTCCCCCAGCCCTAGTGTCCTCCACGGGAGTCACAGCCACTGTGTATGATGTGTTTGGATGCTGCTTTCTTTGGCTGTTGCCCCCACGATGCCAGTGGCCTGTACCTCTCTGGAGCTGCTGGAGACCTTCAACGCGCGGTCAATGTATTCCCTGGCCTTGTTAGGGCGGCCCATGAGCCAAAGAAAGAGGCCAGCATAGTACAGGGCAGTCTCACTGGCTGTCTTGCGGCCTTCCTTCAGGCTGCTCTCCAGCTCCTGAATTGCTTCTCGGTCTGGGAATTCGTGAGAGGAGGAAGAGGACAAGTTAGGATGGGGAGGTCTGTCTGGTCCTTCCCCTGGACACTCTCAGCCTCCCACAACACGTGGAGCCGACTACACGACAGCCCAGGGCCTGGGAACCAGCAATGCCGGCCCCTGTGATGCCACAGGAGCTGCCCAGCCCTGGACTTGGCTTTGCTGGTTGAGATGTATCTTTTCTCCTCTGTGCCCAGGAGTTTTCTAGGCAGACAGATAAAACCGGAATCTCCCACCTCAGGCCCATAGTCCATTCCAGATGGGGAAACAGTTTGTACGTAGTTTTGTGGAATCTCTCCCTGACCCTAGAGTGGTGGCGATTTAGGGGTAGACATTTTTTTTATTTTGGCTTGGTTTTTCTTGATAAGATCTTGGCAAAAGCAAGCAGGGTGTCTCCCCAGTTCTTGGGATCTGAAAGGAGGACCCCACCCACTGTCAGGCATTCTGCCTGTGGCTCCCACTCAACTGGGCCTGGGCATGGGGTCTTCTCTGAAGTCTCTGAGGGACGGGACTGGCAGCCACTCCTCATAGCATCTGTGGCCACAGGTGCACACACTTCCTGCAGCCGCCCAAGAAGGGGCAGTGTCTGGAGCAGGGCTCTCTTTTCCCCACTGGGCCAGGCTTAGCTGAGCATGCCTGCACTCACCAATGGTTTCACAGCACTTGTGAGCATAAATGAGGGCCATGATGGAACACAGGGACACGTCTGGGTGATTCCGGATGCTCTCCAGGCTGCTGATGGCATCCTGGATGCGCTCTGTGAAGAGAGCCCACATGGTTATTACGCTCAGAGGGCAGGAGGCTCCACGGCAGACCCAGGGCTGACTCAAGGCTTGGTGTGATCTGACCCAAGGCTTGGACTAACTGGTCCACAAGGTCCCGAATGGCCCAAGTTCCCTGAAGACTGAAGTCTCCTGAAAGCGCTGCTGGCATCATAGTCCGTGTGGCCAGGGGATGGAGGACTCGGAGCTCAGAGATGTTCCTGTGAGTACTTGCAATGATATTCTGGATCCGTTCTGAAGAAGGACCTCTGGGCATTCCCAGCTAGCTATAAAATATAACCCCAGAGCCACTGATTTTATTTATCCTTCCATGTCCACTGACATTGGCCATGGGCGGCCCAGGACCACCTTCTGAATGTCAGTGAGCTGGTACTGCAGGGGCCCTACTCCTCTCTCTGCTTCTGTCCCACACGACTGTGCCCACACCTACCACTTCCTCCTTTTCCTGCATTACCTGGGGTTGGTTCAGTAATCAAGCCTGGGGTTGGTTCAATAATCCTGTGGTCATTTCTCTCCCCTGCCAACTCATTTTATAGACAGGGAAACTGAGGTGCAGAACAGGGAGAGTGAGCTCTCAGGTCTCGAAAGTCAACTAGATATAGACTACACAGATTTCTGTGAATTAACCTGGAAATCTAGCCACTCTGTGTAAGACTGTTTCCAGGGGAATATGATTGGGGTAGAAGTGGGCATCCAGGTGGAGCCAGTGCGTTAGTGCTGGGTGAGTGCCTAAGGTCAGAAGGCAACACTGATGGGTCCTCACCTTCCCTGAGGACTCCATAGGCTTTAAAGAACTGCAGCACTGGGTCATTGTTGAATTTCTCCAGGCCCACAGCTGCGGCCTGCTGCACGTGGCGGAAGTACTTTTCTTTGCTGTAGTAAATGATCCCAGCCTGCGAGGAGGAAGGCAAAATCACAATAGTCTCGGGCCCCTTTCTGTTTCTGTTCTGATCTCCCTCCCCTATTCCCTGCGCCTCCACCAGTTCTGTAAAGAGAAGAGAAAGAATATTCTGGCCTCATTTTGTTCCTCCCCAGCCACAGAAACAGCTCCATGTGGTTTTCTTAGGAAAGAGTTTGGAGATGGTTTGTTTTCGAATTAACCACAGATTCTGGTTCAAATGTTGATGAGAAATTCAACTCAGGTTTTGCCTTATGAAGGGAATAAGGGGGAAGAAGGAGGACCAGTAATAAGAATCATGACACCAATAGTTGGAATTGCAAGTTATTGTGGGCTAACCACCTGTGGTGAAAGGTATCAAGGGTTTTACGCCTATTATCTTATGCATTAGTCTCTCCATATTCTTCACAATTAAGGAAGCCAAAGCCCATGGAGGCTGTGGCTTGACAAACGTCATGCAATTAGAGAGGCTGAGATTTCAAAGTGAAGTCTCACTTCCCCTAAGGTTTGTGGGTGCTGGGGTTGGGGATAGATGTGGTTGGATTGTAAACAGCCTTGTGGGCCATAGGAAAGAGCCCAGACATCATCCTGAGGGTAATAGGAAGCAGCTGGAATGGTTTTACGCATGGGGATAGCAGGGGGTAGGGAAAGTGTTCAGATGTGTGTTTTTGCAAAAACCACTCTGGCTCCTGTGTGTGTGTGTTGGGGTGGTTGCTGTTGGTGGTGGCGGTGGTAGGGAGACCGCTGGTGAAGAGAGATGAAGAAGAGTAACCCGCTGGGAGGGGGACTGTTGCAGGTGCCCAGAGGGGAGATGGTGGTAGTACTGGGCTAGGAGATAAAATAAGGAGCTGGTATTTTCTGCTGATAGATAGGAGCTGGAGATGGGTATGGGGAAGAGTAACGGCTGGGGGGGGTCAAACGGTGGTGCCATCCACTAGGGTGAAGGACACAGAAGTGGCCCAGGCGGTTGGAGACGGGGGTGGGGGTCGGATAACGGCACGGTGATGGACTTTTATGCTTTGGATTGGGGGAGCTCGGAGATGACTGGGTGGGGATGATGGCTAGGCGCTCAGGGTACACAGAGAACACTAGACAGGATGTGCTCGCCACGGAAAGAGAGGCGAGAAGGCACCAAGACCGTCTGAAGAGACCGGGGACAGCGAAAGCCGGGTAGCGGTCAGAGAGGTAACGGGAGAGCTGCAGGTCGCGGGGCTGACTGGGCCAGAGGAGGAGAGTCCCGGAGGGAGCAGCGCCCGGGTCACGCACCATAAGGGAGGAGTCACTGCCGCTCATCTCTGGGCGCCAACGGCTCTGGAGTCCGGGTCTCGTGGTGCCGCGCGGAGCGAGATCCCCAAGTCAGGGTCCCGGGCTCGCCTCTCGCGGCCGGAAGTCGGAGGCTCGCGCGACCTTGGAAACGGAGCAGCTGGCCGCTCTCTAAGGGCGTCAGTTAGGGGTGGGCGTGGCCAGGCGCCCACGTGACAAGGCGCGGGTAGCCGAGCGCCGAGAGGGCGAGGCCGCGCTGGGGCGCCTGGTTGGGCCTGCCGGTTAGGCGTCGCGGTCCCGGGCCCCGGCGCCCGAGCTGACCGTGGCCATGGGCCTGGGCGCCAGCGCCGAGCTGCCCGCGGGCGGCTCCGAGGGCTTCCACCTGCACGGGGTGAGTCGCCTCTGCGGCGCCGGGGGTCTTGGCGCGGCAGCCGCTCCGACGCGCGGGAACGCCGGATCGCCGGCCCGGGGGCGGCAGCCGCGGGGTCTCGGCCCTGGGTGGCCTCCCGGGGGAGGGTGGTACCCCTTCCCGGTGGGAGCCGTCGCCGAGAGAAGGCGCCGTGGCACCCCTGGGTCCCGGCCCGCCTGCGGCCGCGGTCGGCCCGGCGCCAGCCCCAAGTGCCAGCTCTGCAGGAAGCGGGAGCGTTTCCTGGTGGAGTCGGGCCGCTCCGGAATGGCACGTCTCCCAGGTGGAGAGTGAGCCCACCGGGTTCCGTCAGGAGAATCTGTGCACTTGTATGAACACATTTATGATCGCCTGCTGTGCACCGCGCTCCATGTGGGGCCTGAGGAGAGAGCCCGCTAAGCCCAGTCCCCGGCCGTCCGCGCTCTTGCATCCACGGGGTCGCCGACTGCCGGGGAGCCCGCCGGCTCTCATCCCACGCTTCTTGGGGTCGAAAGGCTTCGAGAGGTCGAAGACCAGTGAGAACCAGGCAGGGAAAGTGGGGGCGGGAGAGCAGAGAGAATGCAGCAGAGGGCTCGGGGGTAGATTTGCTGCAGGGGGAGGGTCCCCAGGGGGAACACTGCGGAGAAGCGCGATGGGCCCTCAGCAGAGAATGTGTCATCCGTGTTGCCGCAAAGAGGACTGGGGAAAGTGGAGATGGAGTGAGTTCCAGGGCCTGAAGGTGGGGAGAGGGGTCCGCAGCCAGATGGAGATTTGGGGTGATTAGTACCTCGGGGAGGGCGGGGCTGTAACAGAGATGAGAGGGGCAGGTGGGTCTCTGTCTCCAGAGCGCAGGTGGGCCAGACTCCCTTTTCCTTGTGCCCAGGAGGATGGCTCCAGAGATGGGCGTAGCTTGTCAGTTTGGTGCCTTTTGAGTGGTCTCTACTATTGTCATAGGAGGCTGTGTTAACAGCTAGGCGGTGGAGGGTTGGGGAATGAGAGTGGGGACTGAAGAAGCGGTTTGCTAAAAGGAAAGGCAGGAGGGCTTCAGGACCCAGGGTTAGCAGGATTTGTGCTTGCTGATAGGCTTTCCCAGTACTCTTGCCTGGAGAATCCCATGGATAGAGGAGCCTGGTGGGCTACAGTCCATGGGGTCGCCAAGAGTTGGACATGACTGAGCAACTTCACTTTCACTTTTCCCTTTCATGCACTGGAGAAGGAAATGGCAACCCACTCCAGTATTCTTGCCTGGAGAATCCCAGGGACAGGGGAGCCTGGTGGGCTGCCGTCTATGGGGTCGCACAGAGTCGGACACGACTGAAGCGACTTAGCAGCAGAAGCAGCAGCAGTGGACAGACACCATGGTGTGGTACCAGGCGGAAAAAGTGGACAGTGAAATGAAGGGTCTTCCAACAGGTTTGATGGAAAGCAAATTAAGGCTATTGACGGGGTGGGGGTGGATGGTAAGAGTGAAGACAAGAAGGGCCTATTGGAGAGGGACAGAGTGGAAAGTTTGAGGAACTGGGTCGTCAGTTACAAAACATTTATTTTTTTCATTTCATACGTGCAGCTTTATTTTTTTAATTGAAGTATAATTGATGTATAATTTTATATATGCATACAATATAGTGATACACAATTTTAAAAGGCTGTGCTCCATTTATAGTTATTATATAAAAATATTTGCTATGTGCCCTGTGTTGTACGATATATCCTTATAGCCAAAAACAGTGACTTTGAGCACATACACTATGGCATGTAGATTTCCGGGCCCTGGAGATAAAGCAGTGAGCAGAAGAGACATTGTCCCTATACTTATGGAGCTTACATTTGGGTGCCAGCTGGGAGAGAAGGGAGCAGACTAGAAATTGAAATGTATGGTAGGTGGTGACCGTTGCTAGAGAGAAAAATAAAGCAGGGTAAGGGGTCCCGAGTGATGAATGGGTGCTGTTTTGGATAGAGGGGTCAGGAAAGGCCTCTGATCAAGTCACGTTTGAGCCGACACTCAGAAATAAGGAGTGGACAGTAAGCTAGGTGAAGTTTATCTGGTCACTCTTGCAATTAACTACCCTACATAGCTTTTTAATCTGCTTGATCATTCTTTCCTTCTTCAAATCATTGGTCTTTAATAGTTCCATGATAAATTTTTTCCTGTTTTTTATATATATGTATATATCTATATACACACACATATATATGTGAGGAAAGAGTGTTCAGGGCGGAGGGAGATGCTGAGGTAGGATTATGCTTACTGGGCCTGAGAAGTGAGGAGTTGGGACTGGTGGGCTGGGCCCTTGTGAGGAGAGTGGGAAAGGATGAGGCCACGTTGTGTGGGGCCTTGTGTGTTGTCCTGAGGATGTAGGATTGCATGCTGAGGTATGGTACCATCAGGAGGTTTAAAAGTAGAAGTGTAATGTTGCCTCCTTAATAGTAAAAAGAAAACCAACCAAAGAACAAGTGAGCTGCTTTCTCTGTTGGCATTCCCACAGTGTGCAGAGCACGGTGGAGACGTCACTGCCCTCGTCGAGCTGTTACAGGGCTGTGGGCAGGAACAAGCTCTGGGTCGGATTTCCTGGGGTCAGGCTGTTGTTGAATAACTGAGTGCTTTTCTTTCCCTGTCAGTTGGGGTTAGTGAGACGGTTAAATGACAGGGGAAGCAGGTGGTGCACTCGCCTGGCACCCAGCCAATCCTCAGAAGGTGAAAGCTGCCATCGTGTGGTTAATACTCTAGGTGCCCTGATGGGAGATGGGGAGCGGGTTATGAAAGCCGCACACGTTGTAGGGCTGTGGGGTTGGGGGTGTCAGGAACCCCCAGGAGAAAGCCAGACAGAGGGGGGTGCTTGCTGCGGGACTGGGGGTGCGGTGGGCAGCACCCCGAATGATTTCTGCTGTGGAGCCATAGTGGGCGATGACAAGGCCCAGGGCAGAGGCAGGGGAGTACCACCAGACCTAGGACAAGGCCACAGGAGCGAGGAGGTGGAGGCGCTGGGTGGGCTGGGAGAGAGCCTGCGCCTGCGCACTGGGGGCCTGAGCCTCGGGGCCTCATTGATGACGGAGAGTGGCTGACATTGGGTGGAGGAGGGTACAGGGCGGCCAGCCTTCTCAGGAGCCGGGGCCTTACCCGAGGGAGGTGGAGTGGAATGGCCCACAGCGGGGAGGAGCAGCTCCCCACCTGCTCTCCCGGATGAACTGTCCTCCGATTCTGAAAAACTACCTCTTCCCAGACTTTCCCCTGAAGGAATGGCGAAGCAGGCTCCCAAGAGCAGCCCTCTGGGTGAGGCCGACTAGGGCTGGAGTTGGTTTCTGGGCTCATTCTCAGTAGAAGCCATGGCAGCTTCTAGAGATGGCAAGGAGAGGCTCTGTTGGTACTGCTGTGAGGAGGGAGCCCTAATCCCAGGGGCAAACTGGTCTTGACCCACAGCCTCAGCCGTGAGGGTTCCTTCAGTCTGGGGACGCTGCGATTGGAGGGCCTGGGAAGTGGCAAAAGCCACAGGGCCTTCCCCTCAAGCAGGCATCCAGAACCTGAGGCCACCTGAGCCCCAGGGGTTGGGGGCCTGGTTGACACTGGGCTTCAAGTGCTCACAGCCAAAGGCTTGAGGGTGTGGGGCCCACCTTCGGTCCAGAACTGGGGATAAAGGCTGCATTGTCTGAGCGAGGCTCTGTGAATGGGGCCTTTGAGGTGGATTTCCACCAGAGCTGCAGGCCTGGCTGTTG
Source organism: Giraffa tippelskirchi (assembly GCF_054371585.1). Classification (NCBI taxonomy): domain Eukaryota; kingdom Metazoa; phylum Chordata; class Mammalia; order Artiodactyla; family Giraffidae; genus Giraffa; species Giraffa tippelskirchi. The sequence continues at coordinate 11,960,982 of NC_137283.1, read as the reverse complement.
TGCTTTTGGAGACAGCGGGGAGTCTGGGAGCACAGGGCAGCACAGGAGCACTCTTGGGCTGGGACTTGCTCCTGGAGGGGCTGGCCAGAGTGGGGAGGTTGGATGGCGAAGGGAACTGCACGCTGCTCACCAAGCTTCCTGGCTCAGGCTCATGCCCGACCCCAGGGTCCGTTCTCCTCCGCCAGCCCTCCTCAACCCTGCCTGGATCTGTCACCACAGGGTCAGGGGCCCTCTGGGATCTGGCCACAGGCTGTTTTCCCCACTCCTGTCTTTCTGGGCACGACCTGGGGCACTCCCTTCCTGTCCACATCTGAACCTTTCTGGTAAACCTTCCTGGCTTTCCAGTGGCCCCAGCACAGGCCTCTAGGGCAGCGTCTGAGTCACCCAGCCTCCCTGTGGCCTCCTGCCCTGGGCTCTGCTGTGAGGCTGTCTGGAAGCATAGTCTGTGGATCACGATCTGGAAAGAGTCGTTGTTTTCTGAAAGAGGAAAACATAAGCCCAGGAAAGTAGTGAGAGAGGATGGAGTATACCTTGACCGTGCCCATGTGCGGCCCACCTGGAACAGTTCACGCTGGGGTCTGTGTCTTCTTTGGGACAGGGGGAGTGGGGTGGTTTCTAGAATTGAGGGCTGGGGGTTTCTGGGAGAGTCCTGGGGTCAGCGCAGTGACCACAGCCTCTGTGCTGCACAGGTACAGGAGAATTCCCCCGCCCAGCAGGCAGGCCTGGAGCCCTACTTCGACTTCATCATCACCATCGGACACTCGAGACTGGTGAGGCCTCCCTCCTGCCTCTGCTGTGTGTGTGTGTGTGTGTGTGTGTGTGTGTGTGTGTGTGTGTGTGTGTGTGTGTGTGTGTGTCCCCGTGTGTCCTGCTGTCCCATGAGACTGGTGAGGCCTCCCTCGTGCCTCTGCTGTGTGTGTGTGTGTGTGAGGCCTCCCTCGTGCCTCTGCTGTGTGTGTGTGTGTGTGTGTGTGTGTGTGTCCCCATGTGTCCTGCTGTCCCATGAGACTGGTGAGGCCTCCCTCCTGCCTCTGTGTGTGTGTGTGTGTGTGTGTGTGTGTGTCCCCGTGTGTCCTGCTGTCCCATGAGACTGGTGAGGCCTCCCTCCTGCCTCTGCTGTGTGTGTGTGTGTCCCCGTGTGTCCTGCTGTCCCATGAGACTGGTGAGGCCTCCCTCCTGCCTCTGCTGTGTGTGTGTGTGTGTGTGTGCGCGCGCATGCCTTTCTTTTCTGCTGGAGAGGAACCAAACCCCATCTCCCCTTCTTCCAGGGCAACAGTGAGCCTGATGGGGGCCCTGCCTGGAGTTTAGCTCTTGGGCCCTCCGGGGTGGACCAGAGGCAGGGGGACTCCTGGCACTGTCCAAAAAGCCTCCAGGCCTGCCCAGAGGGGTGAGGGCTCTGGAAGGGGCCTCTCAGAGTGGGCCATACTGCAGTGCTCTGGACTCAGGGGGCTCTGCTTACTTTGTGGTGTTTTCTGGGGGGCCTGAGGGAGGAAGGATTAGCAGGGCTTAGGGATGCTGGGGGTCCAGTGGCTGCAGGCCCAGCCCTGACCTGTGGACCCAGCCCTGCACCAGGTCTCTTGGGGGCAGCTGGCCACCAAGGCCCTTATCCTATATCAGACCCAGAGTTGTCTGTGGGGCCTGGCTGGGCACTGGGGGGGCTCTGGGAGTCAGCCCTGCTGCCCTTGCAGAACAAGGAGAATGACACGCTCAAGGCCCTGCTGAAGGCCAACGTGGAGAAGCCAGTGAAGCTGGAGGTGTTCAGCATGAAGACCATGAAAGTACGTGAGGTGGAAGTGGTTCCCAGCAACATGTGGGGCGGCCAGGGCCTGCTGGGCGCCAGCGTCCGCTTCTGCAGCTTCCGCCGGGCCAGTGAGCACGTGTGGCATGTGCTGGTGAGTGGGGGCGTGTGGGATCACTGGGGCGGACAGGGCGATGGGTGTGTGGGGAGGCCTCCTAGGAAAGGCCAGCAGCCAATGGGTCTGTCGGGATTCTGAGGGCAGGGTGTGGTCTCCCTGTTGCGGAGTCCCAGAGAGGGCAGCTCTTCGTCACCTGAACAGGGCCCTCTGACTTTGGGTAGTTTCTTACACTCTAGACCTTGGTTTCTTTGGAAAGATGGGGTCGCCATCTGCTGGAAGGGTGGTTGTGCTGCCAAAATGCTGCTATTACTGCTTTGCGTCGTTTAGTTATGTCTGATTCTGCAAGCCCATGGACTGTAGCCCACCAGACTCCTCTGTCCATGGGATTTCCCTGGCTAGAACACTGGAGTGAGCTGCCGTGCCCTCCTCCAGGGCATCTTCCGACCCAGGGATTGACCCTGTGTCTCCTGCGTTGGCAGGCAGGTTCTTTACTGCTGTGCCACCTGGGAAATCCTGCTGCTGCTTTAGTCCTTATCTAAAAAGAGTGTTTTTTCTGGTATACTCTAGAGTATACCAGTATTATGTGTTTTTTGGGCAGGTCCCTTGAGAGCCCCTTTGGGCACTCGACTGGTGCCTGGGCTCTGAACCTTAATGAATCTCCGTGACTGAGTTGTCAACAGCTGTTGCTGTTAGTGTTCGTTCATAGACGTACATGCACATGTGACATGCACAGTCACTGACAGTGCCCAGGTTCTCGAATGCTCAGTCCTACAGCTTGATGGATGGGAGGAGCCCAGAGCTAGAAATGGGCTGATTTGTGTCTAGTTGCTTCTATGGCCCACTGACTCCTTGGGGGAGTCTTCTCAACCTTTTCAGCTGGCCTGACTCAGTTTGCCCATGAGTGCAATGCGGGAGTGGTGATGCAAATCCTTCCACATTTCTTGGGACACTGGGAGGTGGGAGTGGAGCTTTCCAAGGGAGAAGGCAATCCTTGCACCTACTTCTCACCACCCTTGCCTTCAACCTCCCCCCTATGCTGAGGTCTTCAGCCCTATGCCTGCAGCAGTAACAGCAATAAAGTGGGGTGTTTACTGTGGGACAAGGTGTGGTTTTCATTCTGTACGTGTATTTTTTTTTTTTGGTCTTCTCAGCAACCTTTTGCCTAAGTGCTATATATCCTACTTTTAACTGTGGGAAAACTGGGGCAGAGGAGTAAAGTCTCTCTCTTCAGCTAGCGGTCAGATGCGGGAGCTGTAATGTGAGCCGTGACGCAGTGCTGCCCTCTGCTGGGCAGACTGTGGACTGGCAGAGGCAGGGGAACAAGGGACTGGGCTGGGCTGGGAGAGCCTGGGTTTGAGGTCTTGGCCTGGGGACGGAGGACAGGTATACCACTCACCACCTGAAGAGACAGCTCTCCACCCACTGCCCCCCAGTAGCAAGGCTGACAGTTGGATAATTCGTGATTCTTTTTCCTCAGGATGTGGAACCCTCTTCACCTGCCGCCCTTGCGGGCCTGCGCCCCTACACAGACTACGTTGTGGGCTCGAACCAGATCCTCCAGGAGGTGAGGAAGAGCAGCCTTCCCTCACCCCTACCCCGGCCCCCGGGATGGGGCACGGAGAGAGGGGTGCTGTCCGTGAGAAGTGTCTTGTCTTGTGAGGCTTCCCATCCCAGAGTGGGAACAGGGCTTAGGTGCCGTGTGTCTGTCGTAGTCCGAGGACTTCTTCTCGCTCATCGAGTCCCACGAAGGGAAGCCCTTGAAGCTGATGGTTTACAATTCTGAGTCCGACTCCTGCCGGGAGGTGACTGTCACCCCCAATGCAGCCTGGGGTGGAGAGGGCAGGTACTTCCTGGGGTCAGAGGGCTGCGGGTTGGGGCTCTGGGGGGGCCTGGCCAGTGGGCATGGACCATGAGTCCCACGGTGGGGGTGGAGGGCTGGGCCCTGGGCCCAGGGGTCCTGAGGCTGATGTTGGTCCAGGAGACCCTCTAATTGCTGGGGGGTGGGGGTGGCAGGGGTAGGAAGGGCTGTGGGACAAGCCCAGGAGGGTGTTTCTGGCCTTTGGCAGCCTGGGCTGTGGTATTGGTTACGGGTATTTGCACCGGATCCCAACCCAGCCCCCCAGCCACCAAAAGAAGCCGCCTGGTGGCCCGCCACCCGGTGTCCCACCGCCTGGAGCCCCACCACCTGGAGCCCCACCGCCTGGACCCGCCCCCCAGGACTCTCCTGCCCCTTTTGGCCTGGAGACAGGCTCCAAACAGGGTGACTATGTGGAGGTACGTGGGGAGCACTGGCCAGCTGGGGCAAGAGGGGAGTTTCATGTGGGCAGAGGGGCCTGCAGCTGGGAAAGGAGGAGACTGGGGCTGTCCTCACTGGGAGCCTGTCTGTGGAGCCCTCGGGAAGCCCCCCGGCTTGTGGGACCCAGGGGGAGCAGATGGGGCCGGTCCCGGGACCGTGAAACCTGCTTCGGTTTTCCTGCCACTTGGGTCTGTAGGTGAGGGGATTGCAAGGCACTGGTTGTCATTTTCATTTCATGACTGGGAAATTAAGGCTCAGGGGTGGGCAGAGCCTTGTCCTATGCCTCCCTCAGTCTGTCATAAAGTTAGGCCAGGGACTGTGGGTCTGGCCCAAGTGCCTCTGGGCATCAGGCTGGTGCCTGGGGTCTGCATGCGGGCACTCAGGGACTACTCTCCAGGCATGGACTATGCCAGGGGGTCACAGATAGGGCTGCTCAGCAGAGTGGGAAGGGGACCCCAAGTCCACGTTGGCACCTCATGGGAGGCCAGCTGGGCCCCTCTTGCCTGACTACACATCTGCTGTGGAGGAAGCAGTAGAGCCCCAAGGCTGTTTGCTCCTGTGAGCTGAATGGTGCTCCCGGGGTAGGTGTGCGCTAGGGGTTCGGTTGGACTAGCCCTGTCCTGACAGGCCCCTCTGATTCCTCTTTCCCTGGCTCTCCTTAGGCCTTGCTGGAGGCACCTGACTCCTCCACAGAGGAACAGCTCCCTGGGCCTGAAAGTCCTGGCCAGGGCGCTCAAGACCTTGGAGACCTGCCGCTTTCCGTGGAGATTCCTCTGCAGCCTCCGCCTCCACTGCAGCGAGTCATGGACCCAGGTACTGAGCAGGCCGAGAGCAAGCTGAGGGCTGGACGTTGGCAGCGATCTCGTATCTGCCAGGATAGTCGCAGATGACGTGATCAGTGTGCGGATGGGGAGGCTGCCGTCCAGAGGAGAGAGGGGGCCTGCTCAAGGTCACACAGCACACTGGGCACAGGGCAGGGTCCAGGCCCTCTGCCACTGGGCTGTTCCTGTGATCACCCACCCCAGGCCCCTTTCTTTCCTCAGAGACCGGCTGTGGGGGGCCTCTGGGGTTGGCTGGGGGCTTCACAACCAGCTGAGGTTTCAGTCTCAGGCCAGGCCAGATGCCCCAGAAACTGGGCACAGTGAGCCTGAGGCGCTGGCCTTCGAGCAATCAGGGTTCTGCGCGGACAGAGAATCGTGCGCCTCCCCCTAGGCTTCCTGGACGTGTCTGGCATCTCCCTCTTGGACAGCAGCAACACCAGCGTCTGGCCTGGCCTGCCCTCTTCCACAGAGCTGACCTCCCCTGCGGTCTCAGCCTCAGGGCTGGAGGACGTCTGCTCCAGCAGCGGTTCTTACGGGCGTGGTGGTGAGGGGCCGGCACCGCTGGGAGGGACCCTGGGTTGTGGCGAAGGCGGCCCTGAGTCTCTTAGCTGAGGCTGGCCTGTGGGGGAGGGCAGCCACATCAAGGCGCTCATACACTGGCGCTCCCATCCTGTCAGCGCTGGGGGTGGGAGTTGGGGGTCAGTGGAGTGACTGCCCCAGGCCACACTGGCCCCGCTTCTGTGGGCCTCCTCAGCTCCACCCTGTGTGTTTCAGGTGAGGCCACCTGGTCTGGGTCCGAGTTTGAGGTCTCCTTCCCAGACAGCCCAGGCGCCCAGGCCCAGCCAGACCACCTGCCTCAGCTGACCCTTCCTGACAGCCTCACTTCTGCTGCCTCACCAGAAGACGGGCTGTCTGCTGAGCTGCTTGAAGCCCAGGCGGAGGAGGAGCCAGCAAGCACAGAGAGCCCAGACTGCGGGGTGGAGGCTGAGGGGGCTCCTAGCCAGGCCCAGCTCTCCACTCCTGAACATCACTCCGGGCTATGACCAGGCCCTTTGATGGCGTTTCAAGAGGCCTGGAAGCGGGAGGCAGCTCAGGCCACGCTCTGTGGGGTGGCCCCTGTGTTAGTCCTTCCTGGGCTGAGGCCCCGAGTGCTGTGCAGTGTCTTCTGCTGATGGGGGGGCTTTTGTGTCCACTCAGACCCTACTGGTCTCCAAGAGACAACCTGCCAGCAGTCATTCTGTCTGATGGTCCTGGCTTTGGGGAATTGGGCACTTGTCTAAGAATCTCAAACAAGTACTTTTGGCATAGCAGGGGGCTGGGAACACCACCAGATTTAAGTAAGTTTTCCAGAAGCTGGGGTAGGAGAGGATTCTTTGCTGCTTGGGTAGGGCATGGAGCTTCCACTGGGAGAGGCCATGGGCCTTGCGGAAGGGCATCTTTGGGCCATGTGCCCACTGCATGTTCCTGCTCCAGTCACTGTGGCTACACGGCAGGTAGCAGAGTCCAGGCGCCATCAGGTGTGAAGATGGGGTGAGGGAGGAAGGGGTTGGTGTGGAGTGTTTGCCTAATCGTTCCGTAGGGCTTGCCTTGATTCTTTCCATTACAGACAGCCTATCTGTAATGGAGGGCACCCCCCAAGCCCTGGGGACCCCTGCCATCCCATTTACTGTCTCACCCTGTGCTAACTCTGCACAGTTGGCTCAGGCTGACCACATATTCCAGTGAACCTGCCCCCTTCTCCTGAGGGAGGGTTGGAATTTCTAGGCCCTTCAGCAGAGACCCGCTTCCCAAGCATCTACATCCCGCGGACCTAGTGTCCCCAGCTGGGACACCTGTCAGCTCCCCAAATTTTACAACCATCTCTTTTAAATATACAAGTCATTTAGCCACCCTAGTGGTGAATAAAAGTTAACAAATTTAATTTCACCATCCTAAGCAGGCTCTCAGAGCCGGTCCTCCTGCCTGGAGCTCTTTACACACAGCTCCCACCCCAAGCAGGGATGAGGGGCCTAGACAAGAGTAAGGGCCCTCTGTTATTTCCCACAGTACGGGAGAGGGCTGTTCCCCTCTCCTCCAGTGCTCGGGAGGCTGAGACTGGGTTGTGTGTCTTGCTCTGCCTAGGTCCCACAGCAAGAGGAGGGCTCCGTGCAGGGGTGATCCTTATCACTTGAAGTCCTCTCTATGGCCAGAGGCCCTCAGCTTCCCACAGCCCATGCTGATTACCGTGAAAGCTGCCTCTGGCCTGGCCTTCTAGCCTCAGCCCAGTCGAAAGTCCCACCTTTACCATTTGATTTGGAATGTGTGCCCTTACAGGGAATTCAGAGCTGTTAGGCTCATAGAGGGGCCCAGACCAAAGATACGGAGGGAGGGCCCCGTATCAGCAAACACCTCAAGTTTCCTGCACTGTGACTGCATTTAAAAAGCAAAGCTTTGTCAGGTCTACCGGAGCAGCTGATAAGCCTGCAGAATAGGGAGGTACTGGGTCCAGAGCCAGTGCCAGAACCTGGTTCCTGGGTTGTCTGGGAGCCCAGTGTCTGCCTGCAGGAATCCAGGAAGTAGAATCACGCCAGGCCTGTTCTGAAGCCAGTTTCCCTTCACTAACCTGGCGGCCTGACCCAGGGTCACCCTCACCCAAGGGACCTGGTTCTTCCTGCCCTCACGTTAACACACTCCCCTCCCTAAACTGGGGGCTAAAATGGATATCAATGCTAATTATTTCCGGGGTAAACACTAAACCAGAAGTTTCTTACTTTCTCTGTAATCTGCTATGAAGGAAAATGACAAGTGGAAATAAACGTGTACTATACACTTCAAAGTATTTTAACTAAAGCCTTTATTCTATACAACTGTGAAATACAGATTTTTACCCTTTTGGCATTGCAGACTGTCAGATCTTCTGGAAACTATTACGGGTTTGACTGGGACAACAACAAAAGACAACCATGCTGGGGCAGGGGGGTCAGATCTAAGATGGGAAGGGAGCACAGCCACCCCTCAAGACTCGGCACACAGGGCGGCATGGCCCAGTGAGACCCATTCCTTCAGCCCAAGGGCCCTTCGTGCAAACAAAGCTGAGGGCTGGTAAGTGAGTTTGTTTTCTTTTTTTTTTAGCCATTAATTCACAACTATTGCTAAAAAATGTGCACCGAAAGTGCACCATTGTATTCAACAGATAGAAAGGATTTTTTTTTTTTTTTTTAAAAACCGTTGCTCTCTGCATAAGGGAGACAGACTCGTTGGAAACGTGGCGTGTCTTTGCTCACTTCTTCAAAGTGCTGGAGGCAATGACCGCTCCACTTTCCAAAGGAGGCTGACCAGCAGTGAGTGGACCCTGTCTACAGTTGTGCGGATCAGAGTATCTCAAACAGTTAGGTCTGGACCCAGGCCCGTCAGCTGCCTCCAGCTGAACCTGTGAAGATGTAGAAAAGAAAAAACCTTCCCCACCCCCTCCACAGTCCCTGCTATTATGGGGACGGGCCACACACAAGCTGGGGAGGCAACTGGACTGGAATAAACTGCCCTCTGAAGGCACTTGTGCTTCTGGCTTCACACAGGAGGCTTGTCTTATGTAGTTTTATGGGGGTGGACCATTGTTCTATTCCAAGTACAAATGACCTTGGGGAGAATCCAAAGTATTTTTTTTCTGCCAAAAGTTGAAGTGTTTATCCCCAATAAGTTATATTCTGTACAAGATCCAAATGATTCTATGAAAGCTTTAGATTGTTAGAAAGAACAGTGAAAAGAAATCTGGATACAGGTACAATAACAACAACACAAACCTGCATATAAAACTGGAAAAAACAAACATGTATACTTCCAGGACATGAATATCAAATTAACTCATTATGATACCCTTTTACTCTGACACCATAAATATTAGGTAGCATTTAAATGAAGTTAGGATCTCATCATGGTCTTAAGTTTTGATTGTGTCATGCTGCTCACCTGGAGCAAGACCCTGTGGTGTCACCTGGTTTTGCCGGAAAAGAAAACACAGTGGAGGAAGGAGTGAGCGAGCTGCACCGCCCTGTGGCCGCTGTGCAGTGCAGGCGCCCCAGCTGGGCACGAGCCCGGCACACTCGAGGCTGGCAGTCCAAGCGCTGTGACCCAGCACCTGGGGTTTCAACACATCTGCCTACAACCACACATCTGAGATGCAGTATTAAAAACAAGCCCAACAGTAATCATTTATTATGAAACGGGCTGGCTCTTGAATTGTGCAACAGCCAATTCCTATTAAAAATAACTGTCTTAAATGGTGAAAACAACTTGTTTGTTGTTTTTTTAATGACAAACTTGGAAAAAGCCTTCATAGGTACTGTGTAGATGGAATGTACTCTTAGAAAAGTTCCCGAGTGTGTGGGATTGGAGTTGGAACACAGTGACAGACGTGGCCCTACCATGTGTCTCTGACAAGTGCTAACAGATCAAGATAAGGTCCTTGGAAACAAAAGGAGGAAGCAAACTCTGTGCTGGCCTCTCATCAGTCCTCAGTACATCTCGCTACACACAGCCTGCTTGGGGCTCTTCTGCTCTGGCACTCTGCCTCCCTGGGGACAGCGTAATCTACACATGGAGACTGGTTTCTATATTACATCTTGATTAGTCACTTCAATGGAAAGATAATCTCGGTCCACACCAAATCAGTCGTTAGAAGTCTTGTTCCCACTGGGGCTCTGGGCTTCCTAGGACTACTCTTGGGGCCATAGAGGAAGGTCAGTAAATGAATACCCAGGAGTGCTGGCCTGCCCTTCACGTGGACTTCTGACGGTAATGGAGGGTGAGGTCACCACCGCTCTTCCATATGAAATGTTTCACTGTTCGAAGGTCCATGTTTGGATCCAAAACCTGAATAGCAAAAAATAAATAATAAAAAAGGTATGCAGTATCTCAGGCTGTTATTGCTAATGCCCAACTCTCCTTGCCCATGCCTGGTGGCCTGTTCTTGCTGCATGCAGGCATGAATCTGGGCACAGGAGACAGGCAACTCCTGTGGCTAGGGCAGACATGACACATTCAGCCGTTCTGAAGAAATGCCTCGAGTGAATCCTCATTTACACCATTTCCACAGATGCTCCACTCACCTCCTCTTCAAATCTTAAACTAACACAGCAGATGCTGATCTGCACATCAAGATGATCATGTGGCTTTCTTTTCAGAAAAAAAAAAAGCCACCAGCACATCCACATCTGTCTGTGAGTGCATTTCAACCTTGTCCCTTTCCTGAAAACTGCCCCCAGGGTAAATGCAAGCTTTAGGGTGGGTTAATCAAGCCCTCCAGAAAGGGCCTCACAAATAGGTGGGAGACCCAGCACTCCTTACAGTCTCTCTAAAAGTAGAAGCCCTCCCCCCGACCCCTGCAAGGCAACAGATCTGGAAACCACAATCCTACCACATTATGAAATTCTGAGCACCAGCGCTGGAAGAAATGGGGTGGTGTCCTCAAGTCCATTTACCTGGTCCTGGCACAAAAGTTCAATTTTCTCCTCTGCCAATACAGCAATATCCTCCTCTTTTTCCTGTTCTCCTGGTTTTTCATTATTAGAAGAGCTAGTGGTTTGAGACTCATTATCCAAGTTGATGATTTTCTCATAGACGTGTTCCATTACCTTCCGGACTTGAAGCATGTCACTAGCAGAAAGTCGGTCCCTGAAAAAGGCAAGGGCGATGGTGACATCAGGAAATCACTGGATATTCTCTCTCCCATATTCTTTGGTGACAACATTTGATAAGGCTAAATCATACCACAGAAACATAAACCAATACATGTTCTTAGTCACTGCTTTAATCCATTTTTAGAATTCCCAACAGATTTCTTATAGTGTCCTCTCCTAAGACAGATTATGTGCAAATAAGTGAGATTATATACATAAAGAATAGCCTTCTAGGTTCTGTTCCCTTAAAGACTTTCCCAGAGCATGGGCAAACTAAATGCTCCTGAAAGGGAAGGCAGCCTCTGGTGCTGCTCATTAGGCTCCGATGATGGATGTACTCATTTCTCCCAGGGCTTCCTCCTATAGTCAAGACCTTGAGTTTCAACTGCCTGTCTGATCTCCAAACCCACCAACCCGACAGCTCCAGACAACGTCCCAAAGGCATCACAAACTCGGCATGTCCAAAACTAGATTCAGCAACTTCCTTATCCCCAAACCTACTTCTGTATCTCTGACATCAGTTAACAATGGTCAAATCAAGTAGCTCAGGCTCATACTTTAAAAGCCATCTTGAAGTTCAATCATTAAACACTGCTGAAACGCCATCTAGAACTTGCTTTAAGATAATCCTCTGTGTCTGAGTGTGAGTGTGAGTGTGTGTGTGTGTGTAGGCAGGGGGATTCAGTGGGAGGGAGGGAAGACAGAGGTATAGATGACACAATGTTTAGCCGTACGTTGACAATCACTTAAGCTGTTCGATGGGATAATGAGGTTCATTCTTCTATTCTTTTTTGTGTGTATGTTTGGAAATCTAACAATATCTTACATAAGCTCCTACTTCCACATCCCTGATCAAACCATTTTCTGGACCTGACATATCTTTCTTTTGAACTTTTGGCCAACCTTACATGTCCAGCTCAAATTACATGTCCTTCAAGAAACCCTTCTGGAAAGCTATAGTCACAGATTCATTTCCTTCCCCTACACTTTTCTTTCCCTAAGTACCCATAAAAGCAGTTATTATACACAGACTGTGTCCTAAACTATGAATATGGCAAGAGACAAAATCCATGTCTTATTTTGAACATCTGCAACTGGCCACAGTAGGTACTTTGTAAATGGTTAAATTATATAAACTTTCAATATTATGAAATTAGCGTAAGATCTAGTACTTGCCTCCTATGCTATAAATGTAATCATACTGAATAAAAAAATATCCCTGGCAATTAAATCCAACCCAGGGATTGAACCCAGGTCTCACACATTGCAGATGGATTCTTTACCAGCTGAGCCACCTGGGAAGCCCAAGAATACTGGAGTGGGTAGCCTATCCCTCCTCCAGTGGATCTTCCCAACCCAGGAATTGAACCAGGCTCTCCTGCATTGCAAGTGGATTTTTTACCAGTTGAGCTAGCAGGGAAGCCCATACTTTGTAAATGGTTAAATTATTCAGTATTATGAAATTACCCTAAGATCTACTACTTGCCTCCTGTGCTATAAATGTAATCATAAGGAATAAAAAAATCTCTGGCAATTAATCAGATCAAAGTATTGCCCAACACTCCATTTACTTACTTTTTTAAGGTTTTTGCTCCTGAAGATGCATGAGGTTGGAGGTAGAAAGGAATTTTGTTGAATTTGGGCATATTTTTCTGAAATATTAAAAGTGAAAAAAGGTAAAATAGTTTCTATTAGTTGATAAACTAAAATGTCAATAGGAAAACATGATTCACAAGTTAATAGCTATTGTACATTTAAAAGTGACTTTCTATGAAATTTATAGTAAGCTATCAAATTATGTCAGCCTTAGAGAAAGGGTATCAGAAAAGTATAATATTTCATTTTGTAATAAAACATAAATAAAGACAAATTATATGCAGTGTCAGTGGCAATATAAAATTGCAGCATGGCTCTTCTCAAATAACAGTTCAAGATATTAAAGGGAAACAAACTTTATTTTAATTCTTTAAGCCATACAAACCAAAATCTCAAGTCTACATTCAAATGCCAGAACAAAAATTTAAGTGTCTTGAGAGAAACCCACAACATTTACTTTTGAGCAAAACCATACACTCTGTGCTGGTTAAGGTCCATTATCCACCTGAAAAGGTCAATCAAGTCCTCCTAACTTGCTTTACCTGTGACATCAGAGTGAGGTCTGAGGTTTCAAATAAGAGTGGCAAGTTGAGCCAACCACCTAGATGTCCACATGATGTAAACCATACACTTAGATAAAGGATAGTTAATTGGTCATCTTTGCTTTGGGGATTAATCCTTTAAGCCTCCATGTCATATCCTGTTTGGATGTTTCCTCCAGGGAATAAGCCACAGGCCTAAAGTCAGCAATGCATCCAAGTGAGTTTCACACTCAAAGGAAGTAGAGGTTTATGGGGAGCTCAAATTTAGAGAAGACTAGAATATCCATCAGGTGTCAGACTGGTTTTAAGTTCTTGGAAGTACATGTGGGACAGAAAACAAATTTTCTAGAAGGTTCTAGAGATTAAATCTCTTTTCATGAGGCTTTAAATAGACATAAAATTGGTCAACAGCACATAACTAGAAACAGACCTATGTGTGTACAGTAATTTAGTATATGATAAAACAGCATTTCAAATTAGTAGGAAAAGTTTAGATGATTCAAGAAATTGTGTTGACACACTGGCTATCCATTTGGAGAAAGTTAGCATCTTACTTCATGCCAAACAGAATAAATTCACCAAATAGAATAAATTCTAATACATTAATGATCTAGATATAAACTATTATCATAAACATACAGAAGAGAACACAAGAAAACATTTTTGCTACTCTGGAGTGGGAATACCTAAGCAAGACATGAAACTCATGGCCATAAAGGATTAACCTGGTCATATAAAAATTAGAACTTTTTGCCTGCCAAAGGACATCATGAGCAAAGTAAAAATTCAATCGAAAGGCAAGAGAATGGTCAAAGGGTTAATATTCAATATGAAGAACTATCACAAGTCAATAAGACAAATAACCCAAAAGAAAGTCAAATAACCCAAAAGACAAATAACCCAATAGAGTAAAGAATACAAACAGGCAATTTACAAAAGAAATAAAAACGGCCACTATGAAAAGATGCTTAACCTCATCGTAAGTTAAAAAAAAATTAAAACAATGAGATAATATGTCTATCTTTCAGCAAAGATTCTAAGTTATCCAGCATTGGTGAGGGTGTGGGGTACTGGGCACTCACACACTGTTGGTGAGAGTGTAAACTGGTATACCCTTGGTGGAGTGCAATTTGGCAGTATCTATTGAAATTTAAAATGTGCATACCCTTTGATCCAGCAATTCCACTTCTAGGAATTTATCCTAAAAAGTACACAAAGATATATATACAAGGATGTTCACCGAAGCATTGTTTGTAACAGAAAACACTGGGTACAACCTAAATGTCCATTAATAGGGACTGGCTAGATAAATCATGGTACACCTATACAACAAAATACTATGCAGTCATTAAAAAGAAGTGATCCATATACTGATACGAAAAAATGTCCAAAATATATTGTTAAGTGAAAAACAAAACAAAACAAAAAAACACACCCAAGTTGTAGAACAGTACAGAACAGCAGATTCTGTGCAAAATAAAATGATCTATATATGGATCACATATAGCTAGACACACATATATAGACACAAATAATATATACTTGTGTATGCACAGAAAAAGGTACTGAAGGCTTTGCGTTAAGCTATTAATATTTACTACCTCTGGGAAGAATAGAAGTGAATGGAAGGGAGTGCTTGGGAAAAAGATGGGAATTTCACCTTATTCATTTATCATTTTCTTTGATAAGCACATTTTATATATTAAAAATAAAGATAGAAAGAGACATAAATAATTATAATATTTCTCTGCAGCTTTGGAACTGCACAGAAGCAGAAGAGGATTCCACTTGGCAGTCTAGTTTCAATGAAAGATTATACAATCCAATACAGTTGATTTTCTTCATGATTTGGAAAAAAATAAGAGGACAAAGTGGGAGTGGAGGACACTTACATCCACAGTGATGTCAATTACCCATTGTGGCACCGTCTCATTAAGAAGCATGGACTCGGTCTCACCCCCAGAATCTCGGCAGAGCAGCCTAAACATAATCCATCATGTAGTAAGTGACAAAACAAGCAGAGATCCCAGTATCACTGTCAGTAAATGTTAGAGGGAGGGGTCTTATAGAGTTCACTCAGGATAACCCCCAATTGGCAACTGAGGAAATAAAGCAGAAGGCAGGCAGAATGACTCATTCTGCTAAGAGTGAAAGCAAGCCGTAAAACTCAGGCTCCCAGATTCCGAGGCCAGACATGCACTACAGCTGCCTGTTGGGGTTCCTGGGTGAGGACAGGAAGCTGGGTGTAGGCAAGGCACTTGAAGTCGCCCACCAGTGCTATGGTGCATGGCACTCCACACACAATATGGGGTCAGGATGTTTTCAGTAACCACACTCTCAGGAAATCACCATCAAGGAAAAGAATTCTGCTCTCAAGGGCAAGACAAATAGTGTTCTTACTTCTGGCCCATGGCTTTCTCCCATGACATTTCCTGGGCCTTGGCTGGCAACTTGGAGGTGAAGCCAGTCTAGCACTTGCCCGCAGGCCCTCATGAAGGCCTGCCTTGCACCTCAGGTCGAGCCACTGTTGGGCACGACAGTTCCCAGGAGCAGCCCAGTCCATCTCCCCTGGCCCGGTCTGAGGGAAGTTATCTACTCAGATATTGTCCCGGGGGTGGGGACTTCTGGTGAAGTCATCTGTCCTCTCACCCTGGCCGTCTTGCTGGTTAAGTG
This sequence comes from Giraffa tippelskirchi, assembly GCF_054371585.1. NCBI lineage: Eukaryota > Metazoa > Chordata > Mammalia > Artiodactyla > Giraffidae > Giraffa > Giraffa tippelskirchi. The sequence goes on along the minus strand of NC_137283.1, from coordinate 11,945,544 downwards.
AGAAAAAGCATTTCCTGCCAAAACCACTAAGAAGATGCCTTGAGGCAAGGTATCAACCTCATTTTATCACTAGAGGCTCAGCTCTCAATTAAGATGGGATCTAATAGCATCAGACACTTAACTATTTCAGGGAGGTGAAAAAGCAAAACCCAGACACCCCTAGAAATTAACAATAGACATTTGCTTGAATCAAAACTTCAGGGCAAACAGGATGCACTCTTAGCCCTTCTTACCCATACCTGAAGAGGGTGCGACCTCCAGCTTCACCAAAGATCACAGGGGTGTGTGGGGGCACTTGAAAGTAGCCATTGCCTTTCTGTACTCGGTTCTCCTGCTCCCCATTTACTAGGAAAAGATATACATGGCGTAAGTATCCAGAGTCAGTGCTAACAACACAGATTCTAAACATTTTGTTTCCATAGGACCCAACCATTGCAAGATTTTTTAAGTCAAAAAGTCCTGTAAGTCAGCCAGAGATGGAAATAAAGGTAAAAAACAAAGTTAAGTTCCTGAAAATAAGAAATACAGCAATGTGTGACATACCTCATGAGAAATGATTACATTTTAGAGGAGATTAATGTTTGAGATTTAAAACAAAAACATAACCATCTACTTCAGCCACAGGGAAGTCTAGAACAGTCTCTTTATAAACTATCATCTGCTCTTTTCTTTGGTGCTGGTGGGGTGGGGATTGGTAAAACACCAAGCACAGAGAAATTGGTGTCAGGAAAAAAAATTTATATTTAATGGCAGCCACAACTAATGGTATTAGTGGAAAACAAAAATCTCAAAGACGTCATAAACTCATTTTTATTGCTCTCTGCAGACTTCATTTTAGTCAGATTTCATTTCAGTCAGCTCTCTGCAGCTGATGCCCCTCAAGTGCCAGTTTGTTCATAACCACTTTCTGAAGGAATCTGGAAGCAATCTCACCCTCTGCAACCCAACAGCGCTCTCAGAACTCTGATCACGCAATGCAGATGTAAGCGGCGCTTTGTCCAACCAGAATGTCAGTCCCTGAATGGAGGGATCCATGCCCATCTATCTCTAGTATCCTCACTTACAACTCACTATAGGCCTCTGAATACTTGAGCTGCCCACCACGTATAACCTAAGCAGCTTGAGTGTCCACTGCGTGATGTGTAGGTCCAGCAGGATTACCAGACAGGTAGAGTGTGCCATGTCCTGAGCTTGGCTTGGTCCTGCCCTGCCTTCACTATGCCGATTGGATTTTAAGGATGATTTGGCATTTCCTGTGACTTATTGTTTACTCCCCCAACCAAAGTCTGCCTTCAAGAGGTGCTGACTGTAGCCCTTTGTTTTGATTACTTAGTCTTTATTGGCTCCTTGGGCCTCCAAGGGCACCCTGTCAGGTTACAGATGTAGAAAGACAAGTCAAGAACAGGAAACGGCATGCCCACAGCTGCATAGCTGATAAAATGGCAGAGCCCATACCAGAACCTAGCTTTCTCGACCCTCTGTGAACAGATCCTCCCACTGACTCTGGCTCACAGTTCACCGTGCACTTCAGAAGGGGAATGAAGTGAGCCAGGTGACAGAAGGAGCGCCACCGTGTGTGGGGTCAGGGACATCAGGACACTGACTTACAGAGAGGCATGTCATCCTTGCAAAACAGACTTAAACTCCAAAAATTATTTGGGATGAATCAGTCAGCCACACCCAAGTCTCTGGCAGAAGGTCTTCATCACTGCTGACCACCACAAACAGGCAATCTTCAGAGAATTTTTAGCAGAGCAAGTCCTCAGTGGGTGGGACTCAAGGTTATGTGTCAGCTGTGATATTTTAAGTTTTTTCCCCTCCTTTCTTTAATCAGACTGAGCCAAACTCATATGTTCCAAATTCTCCTGTGCTGCACAGTGAGTTGTCGCCACTGCCTGTGGCACACACAGCTTCCGAATGTCCTCAATGACATTAATTCTTTACACATACTCACTCACTTACCCTGACACTTCTGAGTTGGGAGTTGATTTTTTGAGCCAATATCAGGTAGATCATCAGACTAGGGAATATCTACATTTCAGGCCAATGTGAAGCATGCCTCACGAGGACAAACCTGGCTTTCCAATGTAGCTAAATAGCTAGCTTTGGAGGTAAATCCAGCAGGTCCACAGACACCTTGAGAAATACCTTTAGAATAAACCTGCTAAGCTGCCTACTTTTAAGGACAAAGGGCACCTGGATGCACTGGACTGATTCTATGTACCTTATGTAGTCTCATCACCTGAAAGTTCTTTGATATCTCAGTTAAGACTGGATGGATATTCTTTAGCATGTAGAAGGGAGGGCAATAAATTGGGCACATCACAACTATTTACTATGGCCTACTTTTAAGCAAATGCTTAAAAAAAATTTTTTTTTTAAATTCTCAGGATAACAATCCAAATATCCTTAACTTCAGAGTAATTTTAAAACGAATTATCCTAAATATAAAAATACAAACCATGGTTTACTTCATTTTCTTCTTCATCTATTGGATTCACATGTGTCCTAGGCCAATATTCTAGGAGTGCCTGGAGTAAAAGTCCTCCTAAGTTCACTGCAAAAGAGTCAATTAAAAAAGAAAAAAAACAGAAAAGAGAAACATTAGTTTTAACTTAAAAATAGAGGGAAAGAAACAAAAATGAAAAGTTTCCACATATTCTGATGTTACATTCTTAACCCAATGCCAAGGATGTCTAAAAGCAAGACTATGTATTTCATAAAGTCTACTTAAAATTTCATCTTACAATGTTTAAAGCAGTGATAATATCAAGCAAACAGATATTCTATTTGGTTGTTCAGATACAGCCATTCTTTGAAAATGAATAAACAACAACAGAAATTGTATTCTTTAAAGGGCTATTTCCATATAAAGCCACTATATTTTGTATATATATCAGTTATTTCTACAGGCTACATTCTTAGAAGAATACTGATCAACGATATAATTAATATGTAATAGACTCTTATGAAGATAAGTCTCTTCTCAACATACACAAAAATTAACTCAACAAGGATTAAAGAGATGAATGTAAGACTTGAAACCATTAACACTCCAAGAAGAAAACACAGGCAATAAGCTTGCTGACAATGATCTTGGTGGATGATTTTTTTGGATCTTACACCAAAAGCAAAGGCAATGAAGGCAAAAGTAAGTGGAACTATATCAAACTAATAAGCTTTTACAGAGCAAAGGAAATCATGAACAAAATGAAAAGGCAACCTACTGAATAGGAGAAAATATTTGCAAATTATTTATCTGAAATGGGTTAATATCCAAAATATATAAAAAATTCATACAACTCAATAGCAAAAAAATGGAAAAATCTGACTAAAAATATGGGCAGAAGAGCTGAATAGACATTTTTCCAAAGAAGACATACAGATGGCCAACAGGTACATGAAAACATGCTCAATATCACTAATCACCAGGGAAAAGCAAATCAAAACCACAATGAGATATCACCTCACACCTGTCAGAATGGCTGTTGATCAAAAAGATGATAAATAACAAATGTCTGAGAGTGTGAGGAGAAAAAGGAACCCCTGTGCACTACTGGTGGGAAGGGAAGCTGGTGCAGACGCCGTGGAAAACACCGCGGTGGCTCCTCAGAAACAGAGCTCTCCCACCTAGTATCCCACTGCTGAGTGCTTATCCGAAGGGAAGGAGAGCACTGCTTCAAAAAGACACGTGCACCCCCATGTTCACTGCAGCATTATTTACAGAAAGCCTCACTGTCCATTGACGGATGAATGGATACAGAAAATGTGATATACACACAAAGAAATACTGTTCAGTCATAAAGAAAATGAAGTCTTGCCTTTTGTGACAACAAGGATGAACCCTGAAGGCCTTACGGTTAAGTGAAATATGTCAGACACAGACTAATGCCATATCATCTCACTTACATGTGGAATCTGAAACCAAAAAAGCAAAAAAACCCAGAGCTCACAGAAACAGAGAACAGACTGGTGGTTGCCAGATGTTGGGGGGTAGGAGTAATGGAATGGGCAAAATGGGTGAAGGGAGTCAAAACGTATGAACTCCCAGTTATAGCATATATTCGTCATGGGGCTGTGACATACAGCATGGCGACTATATTGACTAATACTGTCTTGCATATTTGAAAGTTGCTAAGCGAGTAGATTAACAAGTCTCAAGAGAAAAAACTTTCTATACATGGCGACAGATGTTAACTATTAACTAGATTTATTGTTGTGATTATTTTGCAATATATACAAATACTGAATCATTATCCTGTACATCTGAAACCAACACATGATATGTCAGTTATACTTCAATAAATCTTTTTTTTAATTGGAGGGGGAAAAACTGTTTCCTAGTTTCACTTATCCTTACCTAACAGATTTCCAGAATGCTTTAAGGGTAGAGAGTATGCTGCATGTTTAATTGTTAAAGCCAAGTCATACATTGTGACAAAACTCAAGATCCCAAAACACTTTAAATGGAATATTTTCCATTTCCATATGAGAGAATATAGATTTCTTGAAAAATAATTTTTTAAAAACCCAAATATTGTTTAAAAAACAAAAAAGTTAAGCATATAGCAAAAAACCAGCACAGACTACCTACTCTTTTGGAAGGAGGTGGGGAAGGAAGGACACAAACTCACGTTTTGGATCCGACCCATCGGGGCTGCTGAAGCCAGCATCTTTTGCAGAAACCCAAGCAGCAAAGCAGTCACTCTCATCCAAAGTAATTGTCAGCATCTGTCAAAAGAGAAAAATTGTTTAGTGGCATTCTATTTGAATACATTCTTCAAGTAAGTCTCTAAAATTCTTATTTATTTGCACTATTTGACTAGAGTGCTAAGCCACAGATTCAGAATCAAAAAATGTGTTTCCTGTAATTCAATGCAACTATAATTTAATATACTGGGATATGAAAAGGCATTTAAACTGCATAAAATCTTCTCCTTTCAAACTTAAAAACACAGGACTCCAAAACTAATAATACTTAATTCTCAGCTATATGAGAAATTTTCAACTATCCCAAATTGCACAGATATCAACTGCTAACTTACCCCTGTTTTTAAGTCTACTGAGAACCAATTTGGTACATATACCATCTTAAATCTTTTCTTAATTTCATCTTCAAAATCCACTTTGCCCAAATCTTCAACTTTACATGCCTATACATCAAAAAGAAAGTACGATAATTATTAAGTGGTCAATTGATTTGACTCTGACTTAGCTACTCAAAATTTTACACATTTGCCTAAATAAAATGGAGATTAAAATATGTTTCAGAAAGAATGTCATCAAACATTTTTATCTTAAAGTGTTTACCTTTAAATAACTACCTCCTAGTAAAATTTTAAATTAAAGAACCACAAAATACTCTTTTTTTGGAAACTGTAATTTAATTTTGCTGATATTGATATAACATACCACCACACTTACCTGTAACCAATGTCAAATGAAGGGAAAAAAAAAATCTTGAAGGAACAAAAAACAGTTTGTAAGCACTTTAAGAGAACTATGAAGCTACCATCAGATAACAGGTATAATATAGGCAGCAATCTTAAGTTTCTCCTTCTTGACCATTATAATCTTTCTCATTCATTCCCTAAATACCTATGCTCCCCAAAAGTATGTTCCAAACTTCTGGTGTCATGGAGCATTTCCAATCAGCTCATCTCAATTCTGAACCACAAGACAGAATGCTCCCTCTACCCCTTCTTCCTAACAGCAACCTGGCTTGTTCCTGAGGGTCCCATCGCACCAGGCATCTTCTCAAAGGGTGCCTCGGTGTCTTCTATATCCCATAATTCCCTAATGGCATATAGAGACCATCATTCTACCGTGACTGTGTAAAAACTCTTTCTTTGAACAGTAAACTGTACCCTCTTTTCCTCACTGCCATCTAGTAACCTCTGTGGTTACTGTCCCTCAATCACTGGCAACTAGAGCCTGGCTCAATGTCTTGCAACCCTTCTTGCGATCTTGCTTGTTTCCTGGACAACATCAACATTCACGTGGACAACACACAGGTAGGCCACCGCAGCCTCTGAAATCCTTGACAGTATTCCTACTATAAATGGGATAGGTACTCATGCCACCTGGAATTTGTTTCCACACTCAATTTCCCACGACATCTTTGTTAAATCTCTACTTTCCTCCTATCTCTGACCTTGCCAACACCACCTCTCACTGCCCTCACCACATGACTCTGACCTCTACTCCTTAAAAAAAGAGAAGCCTCAACAAAATCCCCTTAACTTTCTGCTACTGTTCTTCCTGGTGCAAGGAAAAAGGTATCCCTTCTTGCTGGACCTGGACCGCCTCATCTCTTGCTTCTTGGGGGCCTTGTACCACCATCATGTACCCTCTCATGACTCTACTGGCTTTTCCCCATAAACGGTGAACCATGATCAAATTTCTCCCATCTTAAAACTACCTTAACATCAAAACAAAACCCTCCCGTGACCTTTTCATCTCTAAATCTTCTCCAGTCACTGCCTCCTCTGCCTATCTCACCAGTCAAATATCACCAAAGATTGTCTCTATTCAAATTCTGTTTCTTCACCTCCCAAACACTACTCAACCCACTCCATCTGGCAGAAACTGTTCTTCCCAGACACCATCCTCTTCATTGACTAGATCCACATGCATACTCCATTCTGTTATCGCATGCAAACTCGCAGCAGGCTAGCTCAGCTTACCACAAGCTCCTTTCTGAGACAATTAGTCCTTGAGCTGCCACTGGCTCTGAGCGTTCTTACCCCGTTTTATTATACATCTTTTTGACTTCTTTTTCTAAAAATTCTTGAAATGGAGATGATTTGGTTTCTTCCATTTTCAGTATAGATGTATCTCTTGGAAACTGACCTTCTCATGGATCCAATTATAATCCACAGATGATGACAGCTGAGCCCATTTCTCCAGCCCAGATTTCTCATCCATACATTAGGTTGTACAGCTCTCTGCTCAGCAAACACCTCTACCCAGACATCCCACATAAACTCAAATCTGTTACCTTTCTCAGCATGTTCCTTTCCCCCAATAACCCTTTTTCCTCTTATGTTCCCTGTAACACTTTCAAACTAATCCAGAAGCCAAGCACTAATCTCTGTTCCTTCCTTTTCTTCCTGTGTAGTCGCTCAGTCGTGTCTGACTCTTTGCAACCCTATGGACTGAAGCCTGCCAGGCTCCTCTGTCCATGGGACTTTTCAGGCAAGAATATTGGAGTGGGTTGCCATTTCCTCCTCTAGGTGATCTTCCTGACCCAGGGATTGAACCTGCACCTCTGTGTCTCCTGCACTGCGGGTGGATTCTTTACCCACTGAGCCATCGAGAAAGCATCACTCTCATCCACAGGCCTAAATATCTAATTATTCTTTTTTTTTTTTTTTTACCCCCGCTTGTTCCCACCCTACTCCAGAGGAATATGATATTTCACTGTATTGGTGCAACAACCTCGTAACTATAATCTGTCAGTCATTACAATAAATACTTCTCAAACAGCCCCTTAATATTACCAAGAAATAGGTAAGACCCAGATTTTAGGAATAAAGACAAAGGTAAGAATATTCTAGAGATCATTTGGCTGGCAGGTGGCAGAGCCAAGGTCAGAATGCAGCTCTGTTCAACTCTGAGCTTATGGTCCTAAAAGCACTCCTGACTTCCGTATCTTTGTTTAATGTCATGTCTATTTTGCCTGATCACTTGATCTTAAAACCTCAAGGTCTAATATCTGGATATGGGACACTGTCAGGGACACAAAAATGCCAATGATGGTGCATGTCAGCGTAGTGCCCCATCTGAGTAGAAGTACGTCCCATTTAGACAGCAGCACTCTACCAGGACTTCAGCTAGTTAGACAGTTTTCCTGCTCTAAACTCATCTAAGAATCTTTAGTAAGTGCTAAAAAAACTGGCCAAGTCTGGAGCCTACAATTCATGACTTTGTGGGAAATGAATCTCACTTTTCATCCTTCAACCCCTACTATGCCTTTATATTCACTCAGGTCTCCAATTATACAAAACTGCTCACCTGGCCCTGAATGAGCACTTTCCTCTTTTGTGTCCTCGTTCTTCACTCCACCCTCCTAAAATGCTCTCCCACAATCTATCTGCTGGAATCCTTTAAGGCCCTGCTCAAATGATTTCTCCATGTGAAGTTCTCCGGATTTTTCCAGTTGTAAGTAACCACCTTTGTTTGTAGGCCATCCTGTGTTCTGCTGTCTCTCCAACCAGAAGGGATCATTTTTCATCATTTATGACCCTCAACACAGTTCTCTGCCCTGTGTTGAACTGAACATTCACTTAATCCAGAAATATTTGTAGAACAAATAAATATACCAACAACACTAAGAAGGGCCATTTGTCAGGATCCTAAAAGCAAGGTTTTCTATTTGTCTATAAATTCTTCAGTGCCACTTAGAATGTGGCCGAACAGCTTAATACATCTCAATTATCCAAGAAGTCACTGTAACATGACTCAAAGTCCTAACCGATGCCCACAGTGACGGCTATAAATCCTAAGAAACGGCCAAAATTATTCTGTGTACTCCAGTGGTTCTCAACCTAGGGTGATTTTGCATCCTTCTTCTTCCTCCCTCCCTCTAAACATCTGGCAATGTCTAGAGACATTTTTGGTTGTCACAACTGAAATGGGGGATGGGGATGACGGTGGTTACTGGCATCTGCTGAGTAGAGGCTACAGGATGCTCCTAAGCACCCTACAATGCACAGGACAGATCCTCCTTCCCAGTCCTGCAACAGATTTATTGGGCCCCAAATGCCAAGAGCATCAAAGGATGTGGAACTCTGAAGTATTCATTTTCAGGGAAGGCAGCATAACACAGTTGGTAATACACTAAACAGAGAAAATGGTTCCATTCAAATTCTGGGTACTTAAAAAGATAAACTATAAAAAAAAAAAAGATAAACTATGGCCTTATCTAATACTCACATAAGAATATATACCCCAAAATAAGGCTGCACTTAAATCTTCATTTATATATTTATTACCTTGGTTATTTTATATACACACACAAACACACACAAACAACATACACACATATACATACAGACTACAATAAAAAAACAAAGGGATACAGAATCCAGTAAACTATATTAAATTACAAAGATACTCACCTTCAATACATCCCAATATGCCACATTATTATTGGTGTCTTTGGTTAATATGTGTCTCTTATCATTAAGAATGTGACACTGAATGATACTAGCACCCCCTAAAGGGAGAAATCCACACAATCAGTAAAACAATCCTACATTTAAATTCACAGCACAGCAATAATTTTAAGTGATATGTAACAAAGTGTAAATCATAGTAGCCCCCAGAAAGGAGAAGGTAAATCAAAAGGCCATATAGTGATGTCTAAGGCAATTTAAAGCTAACCAAAGAAAAACTGTCTGATTTTAAGAAAAGACTCTTTATTCACGTCAAGGGACTACTAGTGGAAAACTGTTAAAGAGCAAACACCTTAACAATTTTTTTACCCACTGGGAAAAGTCCAAATGGTGACAGGACATCTCTGAATTAGTTCCATCTCTTACTAACGTTTGCTTCCTATCTTCCTTCTCTTTTATGCCTCCTGAACGGACATCCTATCCTAATGGTAGCGGCATGGGCATCTAACTAAAACACATGATTCAATACTCTAGTCCCAAACTCTGACCTTGAAATCAGAGCCACCACTTCCAGTTGTAGCATGTAGAACCCAGACGCCAGATGTGACCCATTCTGGCTTGTGCCAAAAGACAACATTGTATCTTTTACAGAGTGGCTGTTGGCTTCACCAATACCATGATTATTAGTCTAATGCTTGGCAAAAAGATGAATTCAAGAAAGCCCAATTTTTAAAGTCACTAAAGAGCATTTTAAAAATATTTTTTCTTTTATTAAAAATAAGTCAATATATGATTAGCCTTTTCTTGACATCAGAATTACATTTAAAGGAAAGTCATTTCCTTTATTTTTATCAATCTCTTAGTGACTATGATTAACCTCAAAAGGTACAATACCTCCCAATATCCTTACTTACCTTTAATAACTTGGTCAGGTTGTGTACAAAGGGGTGTTATAGGATTTGTACAGTCATTGTCATAATCTCCAGAGGCTCTAAAATTATGAATTCCCTTCAATGTCTAAAGGAATAAAATTCATTATTTAATCATTTTATGCTTTATAAGCTTTTCAATAGGTTTAAAGTGGCAAGAAAAACAAAGAGCAAATGAGAAAAACTCAACAATAACATCAACCGAAAAATACTTAGACACAAAGTACAATTATCTACTGTGATTAAAAAAATACAAAACAAAAATTAAGAAGGGAATGTTGTCTTTTTGGAGAGAACACTAGGCACTCTTCTGGGTAAAGCTATGTTGATCTCAAATTTGCACAAAGAAATTTAGACAAGATATATATGTTTTTTTTTGCAAGTACAAAGAAAGACCACTTGATGGTGCTGGGAAAACTGGTCAACCACTTGTAAAAGAATGAACCTAGAACACTTCCTAACACCATACACAAAAATAAACTCAAAATGGATTAAAGATCTAAACGTAAGACCAGAAACTATAAAACTCCTAGAGGAAAACATAGGCAAAACACCCTCCGACATAAATCACAGCAGGATCCTCCATGACCCACCTCCCAGAATATCGGAAATAAAAGCAAAAATAAACAAATGGGACCTAATTAAAATTAAAAGCTTTTGCACAACAAAGCAAACTATAAGCAAGGTGAAAAGACAGCCTTCAGAATGGGAGAAAATAATAGCAAATGAAGCAACAGACAAACAATTAATCTCAAAAATATACAAGCAACTCCTGCAGCTGAATTCCAGAAAAATAAACGACTCAATCAAAAACTGGGCCAAAGAACTAAACAGACATTTCTCCAAAGAAGACATACAGATGGCTAACAAACACATGAAAAGATGCTCAACATCACTCATTATTAGAGAAATGCAAATCAAAACCACAATGAGGTACCATTTCACACCAGTCAGAATGGCTGCTATCCAAAAGACTACAAGCAATAAATGCTGGAGAGGGTGTGGAGAAAAGGGAACCCTCTTACACTGTTGGTGGGAATGCAAACTAGTACAGCCACTATGGAGAACAGTGTGGAGATTCCTTAAAAAACTGGGAATAGAACTGCCATATGACCCAGCAATCCCACTGCTGGGCATATACACCGAGGAAACCAGAATTGAAAGAGACGTGTGTACCCCAATGTTCATCGCAGCACTGTTTACAATTAGCCAGGACATGGAAGCAACCTAGATGTCCATCAGCAGACGAATGGATAAGGAAGCTGTGGTACATATACACAATGGAATATTACTCAGCCATTAAAAAAAATACATTTGAATCGGTTCTATTGAGATGGATGAAACTGGAGCCCATTATACAGAGTGAAGTAAGCCAGAAAGAAAAACAACAATACGGTATACTAATGCATATATATGGAATTTGAAAGATGGTAACAATAACCCTATATGCGAGACAGAATAAGAGACACAGATGCATAGGACAGTCTTATGGACTCTGAGGGAGAAGGTGAGGGTGGGACGTTCTGGGAGAATAGCATTGAAACATGTATATTGTCATATGTGAAACAGAACACCATTCCATGTTCAATGCATGAGACAAAGGCTCAGGACTGGGGCAATGGGATGACCCAGAGGGATGGGATGGGGAGGGAGGTGGGAGGGGGGGTCCAGGAAGGGGAACACATGTAAACCCATGGCTGATTCATGTCAATGTATGGCAAAAACCACTACAATATTGTAAAGTAATTAGCTCCCAACTAAAATTAAAAAAAAAAAAAAAAAAAAGAAAGACCACTTGACCCACATATAAAGTAAGAATAAAGGCAAACACTTAATCTTTTGCTACCCACAAACAGTCTGGTAAGCGAGAAAATGGAAATATTAATTCTTAACTTAAAACTTAACTATTTATTCTTAAATCTTAATTAAAAGTACTTTTTTTTACTTCACTCTGCTTACCCTTTATTTTGATCCCTGTTCTTTATGCTATGAAGCAAAAGGAAATGAATTTGAAAAAACAATTCCGCTTTCTCTGATGTTTAGAAAAACAGAATTCTAATGAGCTTCCCCGCTGCGCTGGTACTTGGACTGCCTCTTTTCAAACACACTTTCATAAGGTCAGAAGCTGTAGTCATCTTTACTGGTTTTCTCAGGGCACAGTGCCTATGCTCAGCACATTAAATGTGTATCTTGGCTCCTGACAAAGAAGTCAGAAACTGTATTTTGACTATGACCTTAATTTTTATACAATCCTTAGGATCACACCTGCATTCACAAGGGCCTTCAGATATTTGCCACTGTCTAAACTTTGGATTTTTGTCCTGCTACTGAAAGTCATGGCATCCGGTCCCATCACTTCATGCCAAATAGATGGGGAAACAATGGAAACAGTGACAGACTTTATTTTCTTGGGCTTCAAAATCACTGCAGATGGTGACTGCAGCCATGAAATTAAAAGACGCTTGCTCCTTGGAAGGAAAGTTATGACCAACCTAGACAGCATATTAAAAAGCAGAGACATTACTTTGCCGACAAAGGTCTGTCTAGTCAAGGCTATGGTTTTTCCAGTAGTGATATATGGATGTGAGGGTTGGACCATAAAGAAAGCTGAGCGCCGAAGAATTGATGCTTTTGAACTGTGGTGTTGGAGAAGACTCTTGAGAGTCCCTTCAGATCAAACCAGTCCATCCTAAAAGAAATCAGTCCTGAACATTCATTGGAAGGACTGTTGCTGAAGCTGAAGCTCCAATACTTTGGCCACCTGATGCGAAGACCTGACTCCTTAGAAAAGACCCTGAAGCTGGGGAAGATTGAAGGCAAGAAGAGACAGGGACGACAGAGGATGAGATGGTTGGATGGCATCACTGACTCGATGGATACGAGTCTGAGTAAGCTCCGGGAGTTGGTGATGGACAGGGAAGCCTGGCGTGCTGCAGTCCATGGGGTCACAAAGAGTCAGACATGACTGAGTGACTGAATTGACTGAGAGTCAGGCTCACACTGAGCATTTGGTACTTTGCCAGCATTTGGTACAGTGGCTCACTTACCCATTTATTCACTGTAGACTTTGTTGTTGCAACCCAAATTGCAGGAGGGGGGTCAGCTGATCTGTCAAGTTCCATCTGAAACAAAGCACAAAAATACCGCTGTATGGAATGTTGACTCTTCCGAACTGCCAGGACCAGCTAAACAATATTAAATATCAACTCCTTCATTCAACACTGTATGGTGATGATACCACAGGCATGTGTTAAAAGCCAGGGATGCAGAGAAGAATGAAAGAGTCTCTCTGATAATGGAACTTAGAGCCCTATATAAATGGAATGGGGTGACATCTTACTAAACACAAGGGCTTCAAGTTTTAAGTGTGGTTAATTTAAGGGTTCTAAATGGGTATAGTGAAAAGGATGACTTACCGTCCCTTTCTGGTTTTACCACTCTTTTGTTTTTATGTTCTTAATAACAAGAAAATAAGTTTCTTTTTTCTTTGGAAATGATTGTAGCAAGAAACAAAATAACCATTCTAACAAGGCAGCAAAAGTAAAAAGTACTCATGCAATGCACCATGCCTACTCCACACCCAGGAACAGAACTGTACAATGGGAACAGTTTACTGTGTCCTCCTGTATTTTTAAAATACTGCACATATAAAAATAAATATACACCTATGTACACATTATGCAAAAGAAGTGATTTGCCCACTATTTTTCGTGCACCAGGAAACTGCAGGTTTGCAGACATGAGGACAGGGCTGAAACACTGGCAACCAGGAACCCTCTTTAGTTCAAAGTGATGCTCCTTATGTTTATGCCTATGCTAAATACTTCTCGTCTTTTTCTCCACAGCCCAGAGATCCTGGCAGCTGCAGGACTTGTAGTGCAGAGTTTCTCCTCCACACCTGTCTCTCCCCATCAGCGTGCTTCCTGCACACATGCTGTGTCTGTATGATTTTGGCCTCAACTCTCTTGCTTCTCTAAAGGATCACGGCTTTTGTCCATTAGGCTGTGCCATCTGCTCTGAAGAACTGTGCTTGGCCAGTATTATGTGGGCTCTTAGGCCACAGGCATCCTCTCAAGTGTCTCATTTGACCTGTATTCTCTGTTTCAGCTCTTCCTCCTATACTGTGGACTGAGTGTCAGATGTCACTTAGTTTTGTAGATGATGGGTATTTGAAGTTCTGTTTCCTGCTTTCCTTGTTTTCAGATGATCTCTGAGAAGGGGTTGGTAGCGGGGCAAGTGCTGTCTTTATGCCTCCATTTTAAACCTGGAAATCGCCTCACCATTGTTTTAATGTGCAATTCTGTGAATATCAGTGAGACGGAACATCTTGTCAATGATGACTGGCCATTTTTTTAGGCTAGGCTTCACTTTTAGTAGATGTCAGTATGGACAGCTTCTCAAGTACCCACCTCCCAGGACTATTGTGAGGCAGTGATGGTTTGCAATTTGAACCTGCCTCTCCCCCTTCTTCAGGAGCACTCTTCCACAGCCCCCACTTGGCACAGTGGACACATTTCTGCTTTGCTGTCTGCTCACAGACACCTGACCTCCTCTTATTCCTCCTCTAAGGGCAGGTCAGGAGAGCCAGCAGAGCTCAGGAGCGCCGTGGGTCAGCTCACAGGAGTCGCCACTGCGACAGTCGTCCATCCCTGATGTCCCCAGGAGGTCACCGTCTCCTCTGCGGGCGGCTAAGAAGTATCTTTTTTACAACCGAACAGGTGACTCAGGTTTTAATATTGATTTTGATGTATTTGGCTAGAGCATGTAACAATCTAATAAAACTAAAACATATGACATACCTTGAGAACTGGCGCTTTTTCTTCACAAATTAGCACCCGAATATCAGGGTTTCTTAGGTCTGTACAATAAATCTTCCTGTCCCTTCCTCCAGAATACACGTGTGTGAAGGCGTCATTGACCTGCAGAGCCCACACACCTTCATCATGCACTCGGTACGTTGCTATACATCTCTGCTGGCCAAGGGACCAAAGGCGGATTGTCCCATCTGAACTGCCGGAAAGGCACTGGGAATAGAGAAAGCTAAGGTTAGAAACCTGCGAAAAAAGATCCTGCTTTCTAGTGCTCTGCTCTTGGCTTCTCTCCTGACTCTATACTGTCAAAACATATCTCTAATAACCTGCATTCCTGCCTCTGATAAAAGACTTCTGATAAGCATGCATCACAGGCTGGGATGACCAAAGGCAACAATACAGGCTCAAGTAGGGAACCCTCTGAGGAAAACGTCCTTGGTACCTGGCCACCTGCAGCATCACCATCCTGTGTCTCATTCCACACCTAATGAGGCAGAACCTCTGGTGGGGGCCAGCAATCTGTGTTTCGACATGCTCTCCAGGTCATTCTGTCTGGTACGCCAAGTCTGACAAGCACTGCACTAGCCCAGAGCCCTGGGTCACATCTCTGTTTTGTCCTCTCCCTCACTGCTCTGGATTCATGATGACTTGCCAGGTCTCCTGGATTTTACTGACAAGAGTTAAATGCAAAATCCAGCTTGCCACTCACTCTGTGTGAGCGTGGCTACTTTCCATATGAGCCTCAAGTTCAACACCCATTAATACAAAATGTAAACCCGCACCATTCAGAGTCAACACTGGCGATTCTGAAGGCTCAACTACATGTAAGTTGCTGGCACTCAAATCAGAGCTGAGCATACGGAGTGTGACAGAGACAGGGAGGACCAGCCACCCCACACTTGCATTCGGCATGCCTGATGTTCTCCACCACTTACTGTGCTGACCCGAGGAAAGGCAGAAAAACTGATTTCTTTGGGGAAAAAATAGCCCTGAGGAGAAAGCAACTGCTGGTGCTGGCATATGAAATCAAGCAGGCAAAGAACTTCCAAGAAGAGAAGAGAGTTGTGGGCTGGGAGACCTGGATAGTGTTTGAACAGGTGAGGCCTTCAGGAATACTAAGGATTAACTGGCCTGCTCTGTGACTTCAAAGGCTTTCAGAACTCTGGACATGTTTAATTAAACAAACATTGTACTAACAGACTCCCCCATAAGCTGTCAGGAGCATCAGTGTTTTACTCATTGATTATAACTAGTTCACAAGAGAACCAAGAGACTAACCAGTAAAGACGATGTCAGCAGTTAAGATTGTAAGGAAACTTTCATCACGTGTGTAGGAGCACTGTGGTAGTGTAATGGGGAGCAGGCAGGGAGGAGTCCCCCATTCCAGGATGAGATGCTTCGCTGAGGTGGCAAAGCTGTTAGTAAAGCTTTGATCACTTAGCTCCTAGCCCACTTATCTACAGGGAATAAGGTCTGACAACTTTAGGATAAGGAAGGCAAAGATGATGGGTTGGAAGTCCTCACAGGCTGGGTAACTTACAACAGTAAAGAGGTAAATCCCAAACCCAGAATACACAGCTGAAGGCAGCTGAGGAAATACAGAGTATATTAGAGTTCTACATCAACCTGGATATAGAATACATAATCTTTGATAGTAATCAGTATTCCAAGACTGTTAAAAAGCAGGCCCCCAAATAGACAGCAATCACTTTTAAAGCACCAAGTTGGCAAATGAGTTTGTAGTATTTGGTAGTATGGTTAGAAGATGTGCCTATTTTACAGGAATTCTAGTGCCTGATGTCTTTTAGGACCTAGAGGGTTCATCCAAACTCTTCCCACTGACCCCAACCTTCCACTAGATAAACATGAAGACCTCTTCATTACGAGGTGGCTTCTGGGACTAGGACAGAATTCCCCAAATGGTTCTGCTAAGTCAGACTCAGGGTATCAGATCCTGTGGCCTGATCAGGTGCTCTGTGCTTCTGCCAATAGAGACGAGAAGCGCCAGTGAACTGGGGCAAGACTGCTGTTGACCAACACACAGTGTTTCTGGGATGGTCACTTACACATAGCGGTAACTGCCAACAGAGAACAGCCCAGTGGGCAAGTCAGGGGCGAGGAGTGGCCTGCTGCTCAAAGAGCCCCTGGGCCAGTAAGTTAGATTCAGCAAGATTTGTATGAGCAAGGGAAATCCCGTGAGCGACACACAAGGACGTGACTGACTCAGAACAAGACGGCAGCTTGCCCCAACCTCCTCAAGCAACTGACTGAGCAAGTACAAGGAATGAAAAGTCAGCTGGCTTGGCCCAGGAATGTTGACACCAATCAAAACAACTGCAGTGATGAGAGACCTCAAATAGTAAGATTTGCTAACCATCCTACCACAACAAAGGAAGTGAGGCAACAGGCTCACGTATAGTAGGCCAATAGGATTCATTGGCCTACCATACGTATCTCATCACAAGTCCCTGACTTACAATGCCACCAGAGACCCTGCACAAGAAGTTGCAGGGCAACTCTACAGAATTTAAAACATACTCTGGTCCAGTAACCAATAACTGTCTCTTCCGCTTTGCAAGAGTTCAAAAATCAGTAAGTAAACATTTCTTTTCCCTTCTCTCTTGTCACCAGATAAGTGGCTACTATAGGTGTTTTCTTGATCAGTTCCCTAATATAAAGATGTCATGTTGTTGGTGGCTAAATTTACATTTAGTTTCTCATTGCCAATAAGGAAAATGGATAAAGGGAGAAGCAGAGGAGAAAAAGTACCTGCTTAATTATGCACCCTAAGGCAGAGAGTAAAGTAGTACCATATCACTGTCTGTGCTTTCAATAAGGGAAGATGATTTGAGGTGAAGTGCATTTATAACCATATATAAGAAAGACTTCCTCAGTGATCAATGCAAAGGAATAGAGGAAAACAAGAGAATGGGAAAGACTAGAGATCTCTTCAAGAAAATTAGAGTTACCAAGCAAACATTTCATGCAAAGATGGGCACAATAAAGGGCAGAAATGGTAAGGACCTAACAAAAGCAGAAGACATTAAGAAGAGGTGGCAAGAATACACAGAAGAACTGTACAAAAAAGATCTTCATGACCCAGAAAATCATGATGGTGTGATCACTCACCTAGAGCCAGACATCCTGGAATGTGAAGTCAAATGGGCCTTAGAAAGCATCACTACGAACAAAGCTAGTGGAGGTGATGGAATTCCAGTTGAGCTATTTCAAATCCTAAAAGATGACGCTGTAAAAGTGCTGCATTCAATATGCCAGGAAATTTGGAAAACTCAGCAGTGGCCTCAGGACTGGAAAAGGTCAGTTTTCATTCTAATCCCAAAGAAAGGCAATGCCAAAGAATGCTCAAACTGCCGCACAACTGCACTCATCTCACACGCTAGTAAAGTAATGCTCAAAATTCTCCAAGCCAGGCTTCAACAGTATGTGAACTGTGAACTTCCAGATGTTCAAGGTGGATTTAGAAAAGGTAGAGGAACCAGAGGTCAAATTGTCAACATCTGCTGGATCATCGAAAAAGCAAGAGAGTGCCAGGAAAACATCTATTTCCACTTTATTGACTTTTCCCAAAGCCTTTGACTGTGTGGATCACAACAAACTGGAAAATTCTTAAAGAGATGGGAATACTAGACCACCTGACCTGCCTCCTGAGAAATCTGTATGCAGGTCAGGAAGCAACAGTTAGAAATGGACATGGAATAATAGACTGGTTCCAAATAGGGAAAAGAGTACGTCAAGGCTGTATACTGTCACCTTGCTTATTTAACTTATATGCAGAGTACATCATGAGAAACACTGGGCTGGATGAAGCATAAGCTGGAATGAAGATTACCAGGAGAAATATCAATGACTTCAGATATGCAAATGACATCACCCTTATGGCAGAAAGCAAAGAACTGAAGAGCCTCTTGATGAAAGTGAAAGAGGAGAGTGAAAAAATTGGCTTAAAACTCAACATTCAGAAAACTAAGTTCATGGCTTCTGGTCCCATCACTTCATGGGAAATAGATGAAGAAACAATGGAAACAGTGACAGACTTTATTTTCTTGGGCTCCAAAATCACTGCAGATAGTGACTGCAGCCATGAAATTAGAAGACGCTTGCTCCTTGGAAGAAAAGCTATGACAAACCTAGACAGCATATTAAAAAGCAGAGATATTACTTTACCAACAAAGGTCCATCTAGTCAAAGCTATGGTTTTTCCAGTAGTCATATATGGATGTGAGAGTTGGACTATAAAGAAAGCTGAGTGCCGAAGAATTGATGCTTTTGAACTGTGGTGTTGGAGGAGACTCGAGAGTCCCTTGGACTGCAAGGAGATCCAACCAGTCCATTCTAAAGGAAATCAGTCCTGAATATTCATTGTAAGGACTAATGCTGAAGCTGAAACTCCAATACTTTGGCCACCTGATGCAAAGAACTGATTCATTTGAAAAGACCCTGATGCTGGAAAAGATTGAAGGTGTGAGGAGAAGGGGACGACAGAGGATGAGATGGTTGGATGGCATCACCGATGTGACAGACATGAGTTTGAGCAAACTCCGGGAGTTGGTGATGGACAAGGAAGCCTGGCATGCTGCAGTCCATGCGGTTGCAAAGAGTCGGACACAACCGAGCAACTGAACTGAACTGCTGCTATTTATATCATCTTAGGTAAAAGCACATTCATAATTATCTACAGAGGAAACAAGGCATGGAGTGAAGTAGAAAGGAGGAGATTTCAGAAAGTCCACCAGGCCCACAGCCCCCTCTGAAAAACCCTTTGCTCTACTGTCTCTAGTTAAGGGCAGTCCCATGGAGACCATATGATCCAGTTTGATCCTGGACAAAGCTAACAGAAGAAGGCCTGGACAGTCATATCAAGTGCAACCTAGCAGCTACTGCAGAAAAGTGAGGAGCTGACTGCATTGGGCTTTTTAGATTCACGTGAAAATGCTACTACAAAGAAACTCGCGTCCTAGAAAATGCCACAGTTTGCACACAAGAACATACCTATTATTTCTACTTTTCTCACCAACTATACTAACTAAATATTATGATTCCCACTTTGCAGATGAGAAAACTAAGGACAGGTAAAGAAGAGTTCTCTGCTCAAGGCTACACAATACATGAGTATCAAGATCCTTCCATGTCTCCAAAGACCTCTATGGGCATCTTCAAGCCTCTCTACCTGGTTCTGAAAAAATTATTTCCTTCCCTTGGTCAGTTTTTCAACTTTCCTTTCACCTTTGGAAACAAAGGCTTCTCTAATTCATGGATGAGGCAACCTCCCTGATGTTATTTCACAGGAATAACGGACTGATGGTGTTTCTCATCCTGTCACATTGGTACTCTCCCTTTTCCAACCCCATCACAATCAATTCCAATGATCCCTGCCTATGAAAAGGCAGCAGTACCCGGAAGAGGCGTGTCATAACATAAAATGGTGCTCAGTTTTTGTTTTTCACTGTCTGCATTGATGACAGGTCATTTTTCTATTGCTATAGAACAGATAGAATTGTGATTTACAATTCACAAATTATGTGGCTGAATAGTAATAAACGTTCAAACATTACCAAAATGTTTTTCTTTGAAATGCTGACTTTAAGTTCTATGTTAGATAACAAAACTACAGTCCATATCTACATAGTCAACTGACAAGATCTGCCTAAGAAACCACACCCACTGTGAGGGTATTTCCTGCTGCCAGAAAGTATTCAATACAAAAGATTCCTTCTGCTTCAAAAAAGGAAGCATTTTAAATTATTTTAGCCTATATATATGTGTGTGTTTATGGATGGATGCTCAGTTCTGTCGGACTTTTTGAGACCTCAAGGATGGCAGCCCGCCAGGCTCCTCTATCCATGGGATTTTCCAGGCAAGAACACTGGAGTGGGTTGCCATTTTCTCCTCCAGGAAATCTTTCCAACTCAGGGATCAAACTCGCGTCTCCTGTAGTTCCTGCATTGGCAGGCAATCCTTTACTGCTGAGCCACCTGGGAAGCCCTTATTTTAGTCTATACATAATTGCACAGACTCACCTGCATTAGAATTATTCTTAGGATATCCTTTGTTTGGCCTTTCTTTAAAAGTTATGCAAACAAGATAATTTCAAAATGTGGATTATTATATGTGCAATTGAGTATTTTAAGGATTTAAAAATCAGACCATAGTTTATAATGCATGTAGCTTTTGGTTTAAACCAACTATGCAACAATATAGCAAGTGGGGGAGCTTCTGCTGTATGAAATTTTTGGCCAGGTCAGTAGGTAAATGCTCATGTGAACTGCATACCTGTGTGCCATCTCTGTTCAACAGCAATGCTTTAACATTATCTGTGTGCCCTTTCAGCTTCATTAGTTTTGCACATGTTCTTGGATCCCATACTCTTAAAACCTGTGAATCATACAACGTATCACACAAACGATCAAATTTAAATAACAGATGACTTCTATAAATCAAACAGCAACTGTTAAGTTCTGTGATGGTATTACTACTTCAGCCAATAGACAGTGTTCCAGTGTCCAAGGCTCCCAACTTTTTTAAGTAGGAGGAAGCCTCTTTAATGTAAAAAAAAATGCACAGGTCTCCCCACTCCACCCTCCGCCCCTGGCACCACACACATGACAGTAATTATACAGTTATACCCTTATTTGTTTGAATAAAGCCTTTATTTTTAGTATCCACCAGGCAAAACTGCTGTCTATATATTTTGTAATTACAAAGATCAAATTATTTTGGTTTCTTTGTTTTCTAGTGTTAAAATATACCCTTTAAGTTCCCCCTTACCTTCTCAGTGGACCCTGATACAATGATTGTTCCCAGTTGATTCATTGCCAGGCTATAAATGGAATCTTTGTTCCCACTTAAAGAAGAAGCTATTAAGGATAAATGGAACTAAATGTTAAAATCATCAGCTGTTTAGTAGCTAGTCAGCACAAACTGCAAGTTTAATCATTTGATTTAGAAAATCTTATCTTTATGAGGACTCTTAAGGAAAAGAAATTTACCTATTATGGAGATAATTCTAAATAATACTATTAAAATTTACATCCCTTCTGGATTTGAGCATACACAAATGCTCAATATTCACTAAATTGAACTGAACTGCCACTTAAAAAGCTATCCACATAACTAATATACTTTCAAAGATACACATGTGAGAATAAAAATGAAAACTACCGCTAAACTCACTATTTACAAGAAAACACAAATCAAAACAAAATATTATTTTCACTGACAAAATCAGTAAAAAAACAAGGCAATATACTTCGTTCTCAAAAAAAAAAATAGTTAAAATGGCACTCTCATACATTACCTGTGGAAGGATAATTTGGTACAACTCTTCTGGAAGGAAATTAGGCACTATGTAGCTAGAATTATATTCATGCTCTCTGATTCAGAAGTCAATACCACTGAAGCACATACATAAAAACTGTCTATACAGTATGATTACAACTTTACAACAAAGAATAAGTATAAACAAACACACTGATTGTGAGTAAAGGAATAAATACATATAAAGTATTTAGAAAAGTAACTGCTTCTATTGAATGCTCAATAAATGTTAGCTATTATTATTATTTCCATAATGATAAAAAGCATGTTTGATATTCTCTCTAAACAGTTCTAAGTAGAATATATTTGTTGCTGAATCTATACCACTAAGCCTCATCTCTGACCGTGGGACACTCCTCCTTTTTTTGCTTCATTCCCTCTTATTAGTGTCTCTTTCAGGCAGGCCTTACATTAGAGAGAGTTAAATGACGCATCATGACAGCCCCAGTAGGCACCAGCTGTTCAATCCCTGAGACTGTGTACATTAATCACAGAGAACAAGGGAAGAATAGTGTTTAAATCTTCACATATTTCCTGAGAAAAAAGGGCAAAATAATATTTAAGAAATTATAAACACCAGTCTCCCAACCTGCTCTTCTTGACACATACTAGATTACATTAGAATTGTTAGCTATGTCAACATGAGTATTACACGGTCATGACAAATTGGATCTGTCACGCAGGGATCCAGATAGTTCAGGCCCACATCTTGAACACAGATCTTCTAAGCAAGGCTTAGCTAAAAATATGCTCCTAAGAGTCCCTACTGACACCAGGCCGAACTTCAAGTCTAACCTGTCTGGGTCTGACTGGGTAACTAGATCTTAGTTGATAAGGCTTCCATGCTATTAACTCGCTGTGAAGGTTTCTGAATTGTCTCTAGAAGCTAGGGTCAGCCTTCCTGCACTCTTCTGGAATTGGCTGGATTCCTAAGGCTGCTCTGAAAGGGTCCTACAGTATTGGCACTAAAAGCCTTCTTTCTTTCCTTTGGGTATTTTCCTATGTGGTTATTAACTTGAAGGCTGTTAGTATCCAGTAACACTTTTCCTGGGGTAGGAAAATGGCAACCCACTCCAGTATTCTTGCCTGGAAAATCTCATGGACAGAGGAGCCTGGCAGACTCCAAAGGGTTGCAGAGAGGAGTCGGACACAACTAAGCGACTAAGCACAACACTTCTAAAAGTCAAGAGTTGCCTACTTTTGGCCAGGTAATCACTACTTTCATCAGTAACACCTGCCTAGAGTGTGGCCCTGGGCCAGGCAAAGCTGTAGGATATATTAATACAAAGTAATAAGACAGACACTTTTGCGCTCTGGAAGCTTATATGTTAGTTAGGGAGCTAACATGCTATGTACCAAAATGGCCAGGTTACACCTGGAGAAGTTACCATTTTTAGACCACAGTGAGGAACTAGCTTCTAATCACACTCTTGGGGACTAGAACACTATAGGCAGAACCACTGTCTTGATGCAAACTTATCAAATTTGTTTTATAAATCATTCTTTATTTATGTCAACTTGGATCATTTTCAAAGAAATTTTTTCAAACACCTTACTTGTGACGGTGTTATTTGAGGCAGTCAGTGCTGTTAGAGTATTCACATCCCAAAGGAATATTTGTCGGTCCAACCCAGCTGATGCTACGAGTTCCTTATCCTTGGCATACGCTAAGGCCTTTACATAATCCTGTAACAAAACATATATATTGTGATCTACTCAGTAGACCAGTAAGCAAAAGAGCCACATAGAGTACTGAGATCCTAGTATTGTACTAAAGACACTGAAAACTGCGTTAGTTGTCTTACCTTATGCGTCCTTAATGTTGACATGCAAAACCCCTTATGTGCATTCCATACTTTTACTGTTGTATCAGAAGAAGCAGATATTACTAGAAGAGGCAAAGAATGAACAAACCCCTTAGTAATATGTCTTAACACCATTTTAAAGAATTAACTTAAAAGAATTAACACTGTCTTAAACTTTCATATATATAAAACATATATACAAAATGTTCATACATAAATATTTGAATATTTATGTATGTTGAATATTTATAATATTTCTAATGTTAATTCAAACATCTTAACATTCACATACACATACTCACACATACACACATGTATCTAAAAGTTCTTTCTAGAACTTTTTATATTTTGTCTCAAATATTTTTTTAAATAAGCAAGACAAACTTTTCAATGTTCCAGCTGAAGGTGCAACTAATTTGACTACAAAAAATTTCTCTAGCACAGACTGCAAAACCAAGAAATGGATCTTACCATAAAGAGAACAAAAAGATACTAATCAGGTTAAAAGAAAAATACACATCACATGAGTCTATTTATATACAGTGACAATGCAGGCAAACTAATCAACAGTGCTTAGAAGACATGAGAGCAGTTACCTTGGGACAAGGGACAGTGACTGAAAGGGTGGCATAAGAGGGATTTGGGTGATCTGTTTCTTGATATGGGTGTTCACCTTGTAAAATTTTATTGAGCTGTACTCTCAGGATATGTGTACTTTTCTGTATGTATGTTATACTTCAAGAAAAAGGCTTACATAAAAAATGAAAAAAATAAAAGAAAAAGAAA
This sequence comes from Giraffa tippelskirchi, assembly GCF_054371585.1. Taxonomy (NCBI): domain Eukaryota; kingdom Metazoa; phylum Chordata; class Mammalia; order Artiodactyla; family Giraffidae; genus Giraffa; species Giraffa tippelskirchi. The sequence continues at coordinate 11,920,759 of NC_137283.1, read as the reverse complement.
TCAAATTGAATTAAAATCTTCCAGAAGCTCAACAATCCAAAGAAATACTTACATGTTTTCCCATTACAACAGAGTACAATGTCATTCACCCAATCAGTATGGTGTTCCATAGATGCTATATATGGATCTTGCTGAAATTACAAGATAAATCATAAAAATGTCTTAGTGTATTAGAGGATAAAATATGTCACAAATATATCACAAAAACATGATTATGTTTAGATTCTTCAATTAATGTGACACATTTCTCTAAGGTCTTCAAATTTACAAATGAATTCAGAGTAGAATTTCACCAAATGATTGATGCTTCCATATGGCAGATATAAACAGTAGTTTTCTTTCAGAACAGTTTTATTACTGACAAAAGCCTAGGTTTGCAGGACAAACGCCCTGAAGTTAGTGAAGGCAACAAGACCTGGGCTAGGCACTGTGTGCGACACGAGCGCAATAGGAAGGGGTTCACTGGAAAGGATGAGACAAGAACAGCTCTGGGGGGACCTGACTCAGCAGTGGTGAAGGTCCAAAGCAGACAGTGGGCACAGAAAGGAAGCTGCTGAGAGTGGTGAGAAGCCTAGCCGGACGGCGGACGAAGATGCCCACTTCTGCTCTTAGCTTCCTACTGCGGTTTTTACCTGTGAACTGAACATTTCCTCACAGTATCTAGTCCTTCAGAGAAGAAATGGAAGCCAACGGCTAAAGGATCACCATTTCAATTCAGTAACTCAAGATTTTTCTATTGCTCTCCCTTGGCTCAATTACCAGGAGAGGCCTTTTAAAGAAGAGTATTTAGTTACACCCTACATCTAAGACAGGCAAGTTCAAGATGCTTCACGGGCAAAGAGAATAGCTCTCTACAAGTCTATTTGAGAACTGATGCTACTCAATCTTGTCATAAAATGAGAACCAGAAAGAGATGTCTGAGGGCTGAACAGGCAGCTTTCTAACTCTTCCTAGTGAGTTCTTGTGTTTTCCTTAATTTGTTTGAAATGCTGTAAATCTCTAGGAAGGTGACATTCCAATTCAAAAATAGGTTCTGAAAAGCATTTCAGAGCCACAATTTTCTTATTTTCTATGTTTTTAATATGGGATCTCCACTGTTTACACTGGTCAAAGAATTCAAAACTCACTGGGCCAAAATCCATTTAAAGAAGCTATCCAAACTGTGCCAAGTAGTGGTTCTCTTTCAGACGGAACATCAGACTTGCAGAGCTTGCTACAAGACACAGCCTTTTAAAATGACAAAGTCTAACCTCAGGGTTTCAAGGTCAGATTGGGCTCTAACTCTCTGTCATGGACCAGTTATTCAACCATGGTTTCTCTTAGCCTGTTTTCCCATCATAAGGGGAAAGTGGATCATAATATCTGCCTTGAAGGATTATTGTGAGAAATAATCTGGACACTGCTCTGGTACAAAGCTAGGAGTTCAAGAAATGCTCCTCCTTCTTCCTGGAATCTTCCTTTCTATGTTATTCATAATATAGGCATTCACACAAAATACAAAAAAAGCTCCTTTCCATCTGACTGGGGACTTATCTTTACATATCATTAAGTCCTGTTTCCTGTTTTCATATTTTTACATCAACTTTATACTATATAATAAGACCCAATGGGTCTTGTGGGTACAGTAACTACTTTTTTTTTTTTTTGGCTGTACTGTCAGCATGAAAGATCTTAGTTCCCCCAACTGGGGATTGAATCCCCCTCAAGCACACATTGGGAGTGTGGCATCTTAACCACTGGATGGCCAGGGAAATCCCCACCCTAATCACTTTTAAAAGAAGAAAACAAATATTTGTTCAAGGTTAATTATAAATGTAAAAGCATATTCAATCTTTTCTTAGTAGCACTGAAAAGGGATGCCAAGAAAGCTTTTTGGGAATATATTTAAAACAGAAAAATAAATTGCTGAAAAGAATTCCCCTACCAGAAAAGTCTCTAAGCTCCTTTGCAGCAAAGAGCTGTTATCACAAACCTAGTTTATGGAGTCCTTGTCTTAGCTAAAACACTTCTAAAACTCCCCTGGGGTGTTTTTCTCAGAGGCTTACTGAATTCTGGTTGCAAAGTCTTTATTTATAGAGTGTATCAAATAACTGAGTGCTCAAAGAGATTAAATCTGAAACTGTGAAAGGCACCATATTAGACACACCAAAATTTACTGAGTATAGATTTAAAATATAAATTCAATCCCTGCCTTACCTTGTGCTGATTGACACTCCATATTCTTATGATGGAGTCTCGACCGGCCGTGAAAAGTCTGTTAAGTGCTGGGTCCAGCTGCAGGGCATTGACCCCATTTCGGTTGTACTTCTCCACTTCATCTCGAATAACATAGGAAACCTGACAAATACATCAAGATTGGCTGTTTATGAAGTTATAAAATATGTGATGATAAAATGTAGCCTTCTAGTGGCCAATGTGAAATTCAAATTTCTAATATAAAACTTATTTCCCAATTCGATAAAATTTTTATTTTACCCTATAGAGACTGTACAGGAGACAGGGATCAAGAAAATCCCCATGGAAAAGAAATACAAAAAAGCAAAATGGCTGTCTGAGGAGGCCTTACAGATAGCTGGGAAGAGAAGAGAAGTGAAAAGCAAAGGAGAAAAGGAAAGATATTCCCATCTGAATGCAGAGTTCCAAAGAATAGCAAGGAGAGATAAGAAAGCCTTCCTCAGCGATCAATGCAAAGAAATAGAGGAAAACAACAGATTGGGAAAGACTAGAGATCTCTTCAAGAAAATTAGAGATACCAAAGAAAAATTTCATGCAAAGATAGGCTCGATAAAGGACAGAAATGGTATGGACCTAACAGAAGCAGAAGATATTAAGAAGAGGCGGCAAGAATACACAGAAGAACTGTACAAAAAAGATCTGCATGACCCAGATAATCACGATGGTGTGATCACTCACCTAGAGCCAGACATCCTGGAATGTGAAGTCAAGTGGGCCTTAGAAAGCATCACTACAAACAAAGCTAGTGGAGGTGATGGAATTCCAGTTGAGCTATTTCAAATCCTCAAAGGTGATGCTGTGAAAGTGCTGCACTCGATATGCCAGCAAATTTGGAAAACTCAGCAGTGGCCACAGGACTGGAAAAGGTCAGTTTTCATTCCAATCCCAAAGAAAGGCAATGCCAAAGAATGCTCAAACTACCGCACAATTACACTCATCTCACATGCTAGTAAAGTAATGCTCAAAATTCTCCAAGCCAGGCTTCAGCAATACGTGAACCGTGAACTTCCAGATGTTCAAGCTGGTTTTAGAAAAGGCAGAGGAACCAGAGATCAAATTGCCAACATCCCCTGGATTATCGAAAAAGTAAGAGAGTTCCAGAAAAACATCTATTTCTGCTTTCTTGACTATGCCAAAGCCTTTGACTGTGTGGATCACAGTAACTGTGGAAAATTCTGAAAGAGATGGGAATACCAGACCACCTGACCTGTCTCTTGAGAAACCTGTATGCAGGTCAGGAAGCAACAGTTAGAACTGGACATGAAACAACAGACTGGTTCCAAATAGGAAAAGGAGTACGTCAAGGCTGTATATTGTCACCCTGCTTATTTAACTTATATGCAGAGTACATCATGAGAAACACTGGGCTGGAAGAAACACAAGCTGGAATCAAGATTGCTGGGAGAAATATCAATAACCTCAGATATGCGGATGACACCACCCTTATGGCAGAAAGTGAAGAAGAACTAAAGAGCCTCTTGATGAAGGTGAAAGAGGAGAGTGAAAAAGTTGGCTTAAAGCTCAACGTTCAGAAAACTAAGATCATGGCATCCGGTCCCATCACTTCATGGGAAATAGATGGGGAAACAGTGGAAACAGTGTCAGACTTTATTTTTTTGGGCTCCAGAATCACTGATGATGGTGACTGCAGCCATGAAATTAAAAGACGCTTACTCCTTGGAAGGAAGGTTATGGCCAACCTAGATAGCATGTTTAAAAGCAGAGACATTACTTTGCCAACAAAAGTCCGTCTAGTCAAGGCTATGGTTTTTCCAGTGGTCATGTATGGATGTGAGAGTTGGACGGTGAAGAAAGCTGAGCACCGCAGAATTGATGCTTTTGAACTGTGGTGTTGGAGAAGACTCTTGAGAGTCCCTTGGACTGCAAGGAGATCCAATCAATCCATCCTAAAAGAGATCAATCCTGGGTGTTCATTGGAAGGTCTGATGTTGAAGCTGAAACTCCAATACTTTGGCCACCTCATGCGAAGAGTTGACTCGTTGGAAAAGACCCTAATGCTGGGTAGGATTGGGGGCGGGAGGAGAAGGGGACGACAGAGGATGAGATGGTTGGATGGCATCACCGATTCGATGGACATGGGTTTGGGTGGACTCCGGGAGTTGGTGATGGACAGGGAGGCTTGGCGTGCTGCAATTCATGGGGTCGCAAAGAGTCGGACACGACTGAGTGACTGAACTGAACTGATAGAGACTGAGGGGTCCCCCAGACACTCAGCAGTAAAGAATCCTCCTGCAATGCTGGAGACGCGTGTTCAATCCTTGGGTTGGGAAGATCCCCTGGAAAAGGATATGGCAACCCACTCCAGAATTCTTACTTGGGAAATCCCATGGACAGAGGAGCATAGAGGGCTACAGCCCATGGGGTCTCAAAGAGTCGGACACGACTTGGCAACTAAACAACAACATAGAGACTGAAGGACTGAGCAGAGAAGAGTGACATCAGCTTAGTCCAAGACAAGCCAGTCTGAGGCTAAATACTGCAAAGGCCTCCTAACTTGAGTCCTTTCCTACCCTTGTTTGTCTTTAGTCCATTTTCCACAAAGCAGCTGGATGAATCTTTTTTATATATAATTAAATTTATTCATTTTAATTGAAGGATAACTGCTTTACAGTATGGTGTTGATTTCTGCCAAACATCAACATGAATCAGCCACAGACATACCTATATCCCCTCCCTCAAGAACCCCCCTCTCCATTCCACCCCTCTAGGTTGTTACAGAGTCCCAGTTTGAGTTTCCTGAGTCATGCAGCAAATTCCCATTGGCTATCTACTTTACACATGGTAACTGGTTGAATCTTTAAAAATGTAAACAGAAATGTCTTTCAAACAAAATGTAAGTATTTTTCCATTCAGAAACCTCTCTGGGTGCCTAATCCACTAGACTCAGGGTTGGGTCTGAACTCCTCAAGCGCCTCTCCAACCCCCGTCCTTGCTCACCGCTCCCACTCCCCAAACACACTGTTCCTCCAGACGGGCACACGGGCTGATCCCCTCTGTCTAGAAGCTCCTCCTCCCACTGTCTGGTTGACTACTATTGCAGTCTTTAGATTTCTGTTGAAATGATGCTTCCTCAAAAAGGCCTTCTCTGACCTGCTAAGCAAAAGAAGGTTTTGCTCTCCATTAACACACTAAACTTTGTCCTCAGACCACTTTCCCCCACTTTATTATTGTTGGTAACAATAACACTCTGCTTCACGAGAGAACCAACCAAAAGCCATTACAGTTAAGAAAAACTCAACAAACTGAGTGACAGCCAAAAGCAAAACTTGCGTAAATTTTAATGAAATAACCAGTAAGGATATAAAGGGGGCAGGGAACTTCATTTACAACAGCAACAAAAATAAATATCCAGAAATTCATTTTGCAAAGAAGACACATGCTGTGCTGTGCTTAGCTGTGTCTGACTCTTAGTGACCCCAAGGACTGTAGCCCCAGGCTCCTCTGTCCGTGGGATTCTCCAGGCCAGAATACTGGAGTGGGGTGCCATGCCCTCCTCCAGGGGATCTTTCCAACCCAGGCATCGAACCCAGGTCTCCGGCATTGCAGGCGGATTCTTTACTGTCTGAGCCACCAGGGAGGCCCAATCCACAGGATAAGGTACATAAAAGAAACACCTGAATAAAGGAGACATGCCTTATTGTAACACAGGGAGATTCAAAATTAACAATTTTTTCCTAACTTTGTGACTTTAACCTGATTGTCATCAGAGTTCACTGGATTTTTTCCCTAGAAGTTGACAAAAATATCAATATATAGTTCAATGTCTTGAGGGGCTAACCCTGTCACTTTTTAAAATGAAAATATACTCTCTAAAGATCTTAAAAGGTATTACAAAGCTACCAGAATTACAAAGGAAGACCACAATATGATATTAAAGGATCAATGGAATAAAACAAAATTCAGAAACATATTTTCCCAATATACATTTTTAATTTTGATATAAACAGATTTTGAATCAATGAGGGCAGGATAACTTATTTAATAAATTATCTAGGACCATCTATTGGGAAAAATAATATCCCTTTTCTAAATCTTAAACCAAAATGAATTTTCATAAGGACTAAAGATTGAAATTTAATAATCTAGTCATGAAAATATTTTAGAAAGATGGCACTCTGCAAAAGAAAAGAGGAACACTGATCCAAACCAAACTACAAGCCAAAACTTTCTGTACATACAAATGTTCACAGCAGCATCAAATGCAATAGCCAAAAAATGGAAATAACCCAAATGCTCATCAACTGACAAAGGATGAACAGAATGTGGTATGTCCACACAATGTAATATTACTTAACCATAAAAAAGGAGTGAAGTACTGAAATATGCTATGACACAGATGAATCTTAAAACATTATGCTAAGGCCACAAATTTTATGAATTTATTTACATGAAATGTCCAGAATAGGTTTCATAAATCCACAGAGTCAGAAAGTAGATTAATGGTTTCCAGGGGCTTGGACGAGAGGAGAATGGGGAATGACTACTACTGGGTACAGGATTTCTTTTTTGGGATGAAGGTGTTCTGGAATTAAGTGATCAATTTACTTGGCGAATATATTAAGAATCAGTGAGTTGTATACTTTAGAAGGTAAATTTATGTGAATTTTATCTTACTAAAACTGTTATTTAAAACAAAATGAAGCTCTGAGTGTCAAAAATTAACAGGAGCAAAGTTACAAGGCAAACACCTAACTGGGGGAAAAATGAATGCAAAAGACAAAAGTTTACTCTTGATAACATACAAAGATTCCTTAGATAACAATAAGAAAAAGCCAAACTCTCTACGAGAAAGAGTAAGGAAGGTCACGAAGAGGAAATTTTTTAAAAAGCAAAGAAAATAGCCAACAAACAAAAATAATGAAAGCTGTGAAATGGGTCAGGGTTGTATATGCAAAGACAATAAAGATGTCATAACCCAGCCTTTTGGGTGCAAGTAACTGTAACTGAAATCTATTCAAACCAGCTTAAGTTTTTTTTTTAAGGAGAATTCAAGATGAATTTAACAACGATATCTAACAGAGCCCAAGGGCAGGAAATACAGTCATGACTCAGAAGAGACATTTTAAAAATAAAATCATGGCACTTCTCTACTGAAGCTTTTCACTGCATTTAAAGTCAAGTCCAAATTCCTCACATGCTTTGGTTGTACCCTGCATCTTCACACTCACCTCAAACTAAGTCCCCCTACGCTCTTGCGCAACAGTCACACCAAATTCCTTCCTGTTCCTCAAACACATCAAGCTCTTTCTCATCTTAGGGCCTTCAAATTTACTCTTCCATGTGCCAAGATTTCTCATGTCTCCAATCTCCAAAACAACACTATTCTCCTAGCTTTTACCTTGTCTGGCTTACCCTTCACTAGCCAGGTCTTAGCAGGAAAGCTGTTGTTGTTTAGTCACTCAATCATATCCAACTCTATGCACTCCCATGGACTACAGCCTTCCAGGTTCCTCTGTCCATGGGATTTCCCAGGCGAGAATACTGGAGTGGATTGCCATTTCCTTCTCCAGGGGATCTTCCCAACCCAGGGATTGAACCTGGTTCCCCTGCATTGCAGGTGGATTCTTTCATCACTGAGTCACCAGGGAAGCCCTACCAGAAAAGTAATCTCTAAAAGGCCTTCCTTGATTTCCTTCCCCTATCACTTCCTCTACTTACTTCTACAGTTCTTACCATGCTGCATATTTGTATTTTCTGCCATATCGTTTCCATTAGGAAAAAAAGCTACAAGAGGGCAAGGAACTTGTCTACCTTGTTTCTCCCATCACTGTATCCTTATTATAGTACTTGACATATAAAAGGCATTTCACAAATATTTGCTGCATGCACTAGATATTGAAAAACCATCAGGAAGCAAGTTGGCTTCAATGTCAGTGTCAGTCTCTCCTGATGTGTCTTTCTCTGGGGCTTCAAGGCCCCTCACCTCCGTTTCTCAGTACACTTCCTTTAATGGAGATGGAAGAGCATATATGAATTTTTATTTTCAGATTTCTGGGAGATGATCTGATTGGCCCAGTGGGAAAGAGTCAGAGAGTAACACCATGGCTGTCAGGTCCTCATCCCAGATGGAAAGGAATTCTTAGCAAAACAAGTCTGGGCGAACCTCTTTAAAGGCATCTATTATAGATGTGTGATTAAAAACAGTGAAGAACTAGAAGTATCCTAGTTGGATAAATTCTGGCCCACACATCTATAAAAGTGAATACTATTTAATCATTAAAAACAGTGGTGCGACTCTAGACTGACACACGAAGAAAACCATGATATATTTAAGTGACACATGCATGGCCCAACACATTAGTGTATAATAATTATTATTGTAAAAATGTTGCAGAATATTCAATATATGTTTATAAATAAACACACAAGTTTAGAAGGCTATACATATATAAAGAGAGAAGGCAACGGCACCCCACTCAAGTACTCTCGCCTGGAAAATCCCATGGACGGAGGAGCCTGGTAGGCTGTAGTCCATGGGGTCGCTAAGAGTCGGACACGACTAAACAACTTCACTTTCACTTTTCCCTTTCATGCACTGGAGAAGGAAATGGCAACCCACTCCAGTATTCTTGCCTGGAGAATCCTAGGGACGGCAGAGCCTGGTGAGCTGCCGTCTATGGGGTGGCACAGAGTCGGACACGACTGAAGCAACTTAGCAGCAGCAGCACATATATAAAACTACCAGTAGTTACTTCTGAGTGATGGAACTACTGTGACTGTCATTCACCCATGCCTTTTTAATTTAGTATGCATGTGTTATAACAGGCATATATTACTTAGTTTTTTGAATTTATAATAATTCTTATCCAACTAGTTCTTGACTGTATTCAGAAAATCAAATAGTACTGAAAGACAATAATGAAAAACCGTCTCCCTGTTGTTTGGGTAAGACTCCCCACACCCAGTCTTAATACTCAGAGGTAATTAATTTCAACTCTTGGTTGTTTCTGTTAGATAGCTAGTGCCATTTCTTGAAATACTGTGCTTATCCTACAACTTTCTGACGTATCCATTTTAGACCCTGCCTATTTACTCAGGCTATGGTAGGTAAGCATGTAGCTCTGGAACTTCCCCCAATACTTCTTCCTTCTACTCTTGCAACATAGATAGATCTACCACTATTTTGAGTTGAATAAATAATCAGTGTGACACTGTTGGACTGTATGTAACTGCTGTCTACTGACCAGCCAAGTACTCTATTATAAATACATTTTCTTCCTCAGAGAGTTCTTCATTTTCCCTAGAGTTCCTCCTTTCCCTCAGTGGTTTCCACTACTTTAACTTCAATTTTCTTTAACTGCTGCACCATATGACAGCCCAGCAAGAACCCACCTCTAACGCCCTCTTTCCCAGAGGCTTCTCCCACCGCCTCCCCACACTCTCGCTTCAATCTGGCCTGGCTGGCCTCTCAGTCTGCTGATACAGTTGTCACCTTCAGTGCTTCCCTTTACTGCTTTTCTGAGCTAGAGCCATTGTTTCCTGAATTCCAGTGTCTCCTTTCCTTGTTCACTTTCCCAGAAGTACATCCCCAGGACCTTAAGAAACTAACACAGAAAAAGGTACATGGGAGGCGACTTAGCCGTTGAATGTCTGAAAAGGTCCTTACTTTTACACTCGATTTGGCAGGATAAAGAAGTCCATGTAGGAACAAGTCAGCTGTTGAAGCTGAAGAGAAGTTGAAGCTACTCTAACTTCCTCTAGCATCCGGTGCTGCCATTGAATCCAATGCCACTGTTTCATTTAACTTTAAGGTGATCTCATTTTCATTCTCTTGGTACCGCATCCTGAACACTCCAATATTTTAGGATCTTCTCTTTTTACTTGGTGGGGTATTATTATTATTATTTTTTTTTAATTATGATCATTTTTGGTCCTTTTATCATTAATTTTGCTATGCACTTTGAAAACCCTTTCAATCTAGACACTTTCAGCTCTAGGAAATCTTATATAAATTTATCAATAACTATCTCTGTTTTCTTTGCTCCTTCTTAAACTTCATCAGTCAGATGTCTGAACTTTGAAACTGACCGTTCAACTTTTATGCATCCTATATTATCTTTTTACTTACTTTTGTAAGACTTCCTTTACTATTTCATAACTCTATTAATTTTTTTTAGTAAATTTTAGTATGACAGACAAAATAGGAACAGTATCTTTAATAAGGAAATGACTAGATCAATTACGGTCCATCCATTCCATGTAGTCATTAAAGAAACAACTACAAACAAAGATATGTAAAACTTGTTAAAGACAAAAAACATTGGCTGTAGACAGAAGAAAAACAGGATTCAAGTCTTCCAACAAATACTGATTTAAGCATCCATCAGCTGCCAGGCTCTATTCTCAAGGATAGAGGAGTTAGGATAGAGTAGCTGAGGATACAGTGCTGAGCACAGAAGCCCTCCTGGAGCTTTCATTCTAGTGGGGAAAGAACATTCTAGTGAGAGAAAGAATGTTTCAGCAAGTTAAGTGAGGCTTTTTCTTCTCAAGATATAGGCAAGCTTTGCAGGCAGAAGAGATGGAAATAAAAGAAAAGTAGAAAATTCTGGAGACAGAAGCAATAAATGAGTGAACAAAGTCCCAGAAAAACTTCATTTAGGCAAAGTCAAGAGTATAGGCAAAGGCAGAGAAGATGAGCACTCATGTCCGTCTTGATTGACTTGAAAAAAAAAAGGAAGGAGATATAAGAACTCTACAAGGGATGGGAGGCCGGCCCTTCAGTAGGAAGTATGTATTTGGAAGAGAGAATTAAAGGGACTCTGTCAGGGAGAAAAATAACAGGGTGTTCCCACAGCAGCAATCTCCAGGTAGGTTACACTAGGAAAGCCTGCTTCCAAGCTCATTCAGTGGCTGAATTCAGCTCCCTGGAGATGTAGGCTGGAGGGCCCTGTTTCCTTGCTGGCTTTTAGCCAGGGATCCACGCTTGCTCCTGGAGGCTGCCTGTAACCCTTCTCAGGCTTTTTATGTGCCCTCTCCTGCAACAGAAGGGCCCTCCCATACCTCATCTCTCTCTGACTTCTGCCTCCAGCAAAGAAAGTTCTCTGCTTTTTAAGGGTTCACATGATTAGATTGGGCCCACTGGGATAATCCAGGATAATCCTCCTATTTTAAGGTCTGTAACCTTAATTACATTTGCAAAATCCTTTTTATCATGTAACCATAACATATTCCCAAATTCCAGGGATTAGAGCATGGGCATTTTTTTTGGGGGGGAGGGATTCTGTTACTATAGTAACTAAACAATTTTTTGTATAAAAATAAATGTGGACATATTACAGTTCAGTTCAGTTCAGTCGCTCAGTTGTGTCCGACTCTTTGCGACCCCATGAATCGCAGTACGCCAGGCCTCCCTGTCCATCACCAACTCCCGGAGTTTACCCAAACTCATGTCCATCCAGTCGGTGATGCCATCCAACGATCTCATCCTCTGTCGTCCCCTTCTCCTCCTGCCCCCAATTCTACCCAGCATTAGGGTCTTTTCCAATGAGTCAACTCTTCGCATGAGGTGACCAAAGTATTGGAGTTTCAGCTTCAACATCAATCCTTCCAATGAACACTCAGGACTGGACATATTACAGAATGAGTACTAAATCACAGTATTTTTAAGAAAAGAAAGGACACCTAAAAGCATTTCAGGCTCACAAAGAGAACACTCTGGGCTATTCCCCAGGCTTTCCTGAGGTGATTAACTCATTTCTACTTGCATGTCTAACAGACACCTTTAATCATTGCATGTTTCAAAGTGAGCTCCTCACAGGCCTCTCCAAAGGAGCTTTTCCTGTGTCTTCCTCACTGATGAAGTTAATGGCAACTCCGTTCTTCCAGTTGCGCAGGCACAAAACGTTAGTGCCAGCCTAACTTCAACTTCTCTCATCGCACATCCTGCCAGTAAGTCTTGTCATCCAGAATTCAACCACTTCTCATTGTTTTGGGTGGAGCCACTATCACATAGCACCTGGATATCTTAAATAGCTACTGATTTCTGTGCTCTGCCCTTGTTCACTGGCAGTCAGATGATCGTAAGAAAACAACACACTTCTGCTATAAATTCACCTAATGCTTCCTACCTCACCTAAGCTAGTTAGTTAGTAAATCCACCAAATGCTTCCTACCTCACCTAAGAGTAACAGTCAAAGCCCCGACTATGGCCTGCAGTTCTCTACACAATCGGGCCAGCAGTCACCTCTCTCACTGATTTTAGCTCTAGCTCCTCTCCTCTTTCACCCCATGGCAGCCACAATGGCACCTCTGTCATTCAGCAAACAGGCCAGCTCCTTTCCCGCCTTAAGCCCTATGCATCTGATATTCTCACTGGGATGCTCTTCTCCCAGGTAGCAAATCTCATTTCCTTCAGATACTTACTCAAAAGTTAGCTTCTCAGTAAGGCCTTCTCTGACCACCACAAACAAAATTGCACGTCCCCTCCCCTGCTGCTTTTCACTATCTAACCATTTTTGACATTCAAAGATTATTTTCCCCTCAACATAATATTATGAAAAATTTAGAGCACATATAAAAGTTGAAGGAATTACACAGCAAACATCGATATACCAACATGGACATATTTCACAATTAACATATTCTATATTTGTTTTATCTCGTACCCAGCCATCCATTTGACATGTTATTTTTCGATGGCTTTCACATTAAGTTTCACATCATCAATATCAATTCTTCCTAAAAGTATATCATTGACCAGAGTTCATTATTCATTTATGGCTCCTTTTTTGAAGGTAAAAGTTACATGCAGTGAAATGTACAAAACTTAAGTATACAAAAATTCTTCTGACAAATTAATACACCTGTGTAGTACAAAACCCTACCAAGATATATACATCATCACCCTAGAAAGTTCCCTCATTCACTTCTCAACCTCAACACCCAACTCCCAGACAATCTAGAACTGACTTTTTTCACCAGAGAGTAGTTTTGCCTGTTCTACAACACCTTATAAATGGAACCACACAGCTCTTTTGCTTAAGGCTACTTCCAGCTCTCAAGCTAAATCTGCCAAAAAATCGCCCAAATATGGATAATTCTTACATGTGTTTTTCCTGTTCAATCTTGTGGACCATGAGTTTCTGCTTGTATCTATGTTTCAAGAGTGCTGATTTTAAAAAGTATTCTAAAAATCAGTCTTGCAAATAAAAATAGGACACTTTCTAGCCTAACTTCCAGTCATGAGTTAGTAAAAAGCTCCTACAGAGGTTAGGAAAAAACCACCTAAGGGCCAAATCCAGGCCAAAGCCTGTTTTGTAAACAAAGTTTTCTTGGAACAGAGCCATACCTACTCCTTTGGGTAGTGTTCTATTGCTGTTTTCATGTTATAATGGCAGAGTTGAGTGGTTATGACACCTGCATATTTTAGGCCTACAAAGCCTAAAATATTAATATCTGGCTCTTTACAGAAAAAGTTTACTGACCCTGTTCTACTGGATGTCATACTGGCACTGAAATTTTTATTACCTATCTATATAAAAAGTAACTCACCTCGGACACATGGCTAACTTGTAACGGTCTTTCCTTGAGAAACTAGGATTTGCCATCATTCTACAACCTTAAGAAAGTCTCGAAAATTAAACAACCCAGAATTAAGGCTCAGAATCAGGTGTAAAGATAATGCTGAGCTTTTACTAGGTCTAGCATAACTAAATATTTGACAGGGAAAGGGGGTTAGTATTGGTAGAAAAGACATTTGTTGGTTGCCTCTCTATCCCCCACTTCTTTTCAATGTTTTCCTCAAGGCAAGCATATCTTAGGAGAAACTGTGCAGGGAGTATTTAAGAGACTTTCTGTTCCATGGATAGTATGGTGACAGGACATGAAGTCCAGGACAGGAGTGGCCATCATGCCACCAAAAGGGAAGGCCTAGATCTAGGAGTTTGGAAATAGTAAGAACAATGAGTAGGTGTGCGTGAGTGCTCAGTCGTGCCGACTCTTTGGGACCCCATGGAGGTCACCAGGCTCCTCTGTCCATGGGATTTTCTAGGCAAGGATACAGGAGTAGGTTGCCATTTCCTCCTGCAGGGAACCTTTCCAACCCAGGGATCGAACCCACATCTTCTGCATTGGCATGTGGATTCTCTACCACTCAGCCACCTAGGAAACCCCAACTTGTAGGCAGCCTAAGGTTAAAGCTGATTTTACATCACTTCTCAGGGTAGAGTCACAGAGAGCCTACTGGTTCAAGATTTCCATGAAACTAGCACCACCTCTTGACTTATCATATACATAAGTCAACACATAAGTTTATTATGTGAACCTGGTTATGTTGGATTGGGGGTCATTTGCAACCAAAAAAAAAAAAATCCTCTGGTTATGAAAGACGAAGTATTTATATTCTTGAACCAACGATGAGTACTAGGGCATGGTTACTGCTCCTATACCAGGAACACTGGTGATTTTTGTTGAACCTCATGCCAAGAGTTCTGAATCAAATAAGGAAAGAGCCACAAGGGAAGATGGAGACAGAGAGCCAACCAACAGACCCACGCTGCTGGAGAATCATAACATTAAAGGGAACGCCAGGGACTGAAAAGATTGCTTTGACACTGATTACTGGAAGCTCCATCATATATCTAAATTCACACATCTGTCTGCTCATGTTTCAGACAATCACAAATCCACCCCTTCTCCTCATACTCACCTCCGGCTTCCTCAGAAGTTGAAGATAGTAGGACTTGTGCTCATTCTTCATTATGTCTATAATTAATAAGCAGTATGTTTGGACCCTTCTCCATTGGTTATTTATCAACATTATAAGTCTCAATGGTCCTTTCTGGCCTACTATTTGATAACAGAGCTTGGGGCTACTGCCTCTTGGTACAAGAAAGAGAGCCAAGAGGCAAATAATATTTCTGTAGCCATATATTGTTCTTCCAAAATGGAAAGATTTTTTTTTTTGTCAAGAGCAAAGAATATCATTAAAAAATTAAAAAATAAAAAGGTTCACACATTTTAAGGTAAAAGGTATCTTGTTTCCTGCCTTACCAATAATCACATAATCTAATACCCCAGAGATAATCACTGTTAATATCCTTGCAGACTTTGAAATTGCATTATTTCCTGTGTGGAAATGGGACCATGCTATGTTGATTTCCTATTGTGACCTCTGGACATCTTTTCTTTAATATAAATCTAGCTTATCTTTCTAACTGCAAAGTAATCTACTATAGGAAAGTACCTAACTTATCTGCCAATTGACTACTGATAGACATTTTGATTTTTGTTTTTCACAGTGACAGCATTCCTATAATAAACATCCTCACATGACAAAAGATAGATGCATATGTACTTTCATAAAACAATTTTTCACACAAGGAATTGCTGGATCAAAGGGACTGCGTATTTAAAACTTTGAACAAATAGCAAAAGACAAAGCAGTGAATACCACGACTCCATTTTAGAGTGAAAAAAAAAAATCACCTAAGTTGAGTACACATACATGAAGAAGTATGGAACACTAATTTTCAACCAACAACAACTCTGTCCTCCAGAGGACATTTGAAAATGCCTAGAGTCAATTTTGGTTGTCACAACTGGGAAGGTGTCAGTGTCTAGTGGGAAGGCAGGATGATGCAAAACAACAGCCCTCCCACAATCAAGAATTATCTGGCCCAGGAGTCAATAGCACTCAGTGAAAAACCCTGGGCCGGGATTATATCTCACACTCTCCAAAAGTTTTCTGTGAAGAGTGGAGCACAATAATCATTTATACTTCTGTACTGTTTGTGGTTTTTGTTTTGTTTTGCAATGAACATTCACTAGTTTAAAAAACACTTCCATGAATGAACGAAAGTTCACCCTGGTATTGATATAAAAATCCTTCTCTGTGCTTTCTCATATTGGTTCTATACCTTAGGGACAAATTCTGAAAGACTCAAACAAGACTCACTGAATTTTCTCTGCAGCCAACTGATAGTAGAAAGTTCTTTTGAATGCTCTTCCTAGGAATCAGTTTCAAGTCACTTCACCAATCTGACTGCTATACCTATTAAGAACAAAGTGCTAAGTACTGATTCCCAAGTTCCAGTTTTGCACTCTGATCAGTGAAGAGTGAATTTATCATTCTCCCTCATTCTGCATACAATGGCTCATATTCAGCTTATTAAAATATTCAGTTTTTCCACACATGCCGTAGCTAACTTATATTTTCCCCATCCTGTACTTTTATATTGCCTTTTACGTCTAAATCCAAGAAACTAAGACACTTGATTAACTCTCCTTACTACCCCAAGCAATGTAGGGTAGCACTGCCCTAGCTTAGGGCAGTAAGGAGAGTTTTCTAGACACTAGAACAATTAAGTTACAATTAAGTTCACGTTTTAGTCAGGAACATAAATTCTCACCACCTGCCTTATGCACTTAAAAATCACCTAACAGGGTATGCTATTTTAGATTCTTGTTATTGTCACTCCATTCAACAAACATCTAATGAGTGCTGAGGACACTGTACTGATCAGTGAGATCAATAAAAGAAGTGAACTGATCAGAAGATTTTATGGCCAACAGCCATTTCCTGGAGCTACCTCAATGAAGGAATCCCTTGTCCAGATGACCAAATATTCACTGACTTATATGTAGCACTACACATACGGCTGCGTTTTATAAAGAAGCTTGGGTGCTACTTATTCCTGCTCTCTTTCAATTCTTTACACATTTTGGGGTCCAAACTTAAGGCTCAGTAAATGTTTAACGAGTAAGTGCACCATACTATCCCCATTACAGACAACATACTGCAGGTAAACACCTGTAATAAGGCTTTTGACTCCTCAGATCGTTGAAAACAATAGGTACCAATAACTCAAACGTACCCAAAACAAAACTGTATTCATGAAGGCATAAAGCACACATGGGAGGCTTAGGTAACTCTTTACTTCTGAATAATATTATACGTTAGAGAGACAGAAAAATTCAAGGATGCACACTGAAGATGAAGAAACGGTGAAAATATTAAATTCCAAAACAATGAAAATTACAATTCTCCTACGAACACCGGCACACTCCCACGTCGTTTCCACCTCGCGGGGGAGAAGGCTCACGCATAAAAGGCGGCTGGGGTTTCCCAAGTGCAGAACCTTCCTCAAAAACCCGGCAGGGCTCAGCAGCCATGCCACGCCCCCGCACGGGACCACTCACTCAGCTGCCTGCCGGGCGGGCAACAGTCCGAAGGCCTCCGCTCCGACGCCGGTGGGCACAGGGCTTTGGAGACAGACGAGGGAAGGGGGAGGCAGGTGGGCGGGGAACAAGCCCAGCCAGACACCGCAAGCACTAGCCTACGAGACAGCGGATGACCTACAACCCCGAGCTCCCAACTGCGCGTCCAAGGGTCCCGGGACTGGGCCTCCGCAGGTCCAGCCGGCCGCCCCCCGCCCCTTCTTCAAGCCGTTAGCGCCGCGGCCCCACCCCTCGCCGCCAGCCGCGCCCCGTCCTGCTCGCCCCAAGCCGCTACCCTGGCCGACCGCGGCCCGAGGCATCTGCTTGCTGGATGTGGGACCGGGGCTGCCAGCCACGCCCGGGAGGTCAAGGAGCCGGCCTTTCCTACCTGCACTTTCCTCCGCCCTGCCGTGTTCTGCCGGTGATGGGCCGCCATCTTGCATGTTGACAGTCCTACGTCACTTCCGGAAGTGGCAAGGACCGGGCGGATGTCCTGCCTCTTCCCGTTCGGCCAAGGCCTGGTGGTGTTTACGTCAAGGGCTGCTTGTAGCTGAGGCTGGTGTCCTAGGGGTGGCCTTGTGGTATGAGAGAAACACTTAAAAACCGTTGCGTGCATATAATGCTGCCGGAGAGAGAACCATTTTGTGAGCCGAGGAAGCTATACGAAACTGGCTGTATGTGGGCCTGCACCCTGGCTTGCACTGTTCTCCAGCGTCTCCTCAGGCCGAAGTAGAAGAAAAATGCTGACAGAATTAATGCTGGAAATGGGGCCTTTGATGGCACCTCTACGCCTTTCAAACGTTTGTTGGCAGCTAGGGGATCAGATATATTTGCCATGAAGTACCTAAAAAGGCGGAGAATTATAAACTGCCCTGGAAGGGGGTGAAGTAGAAGGTTTGGCAAAGAAGGTCGCCCCATCTTGAAGAGGCTCAAAGTATCTGATTAAATAAGACAGAGGGAATTCCCTGGTGGTCTGTTGAGGCAGTCTGAGCACTGGTTGGAAAAGAATTTCCAGACACTGAGCATTTCAGGAAGAGAGTGAGTTTGTTAAGAACGAAGAGCAGAGATAACATAGGCACTGTGAGTGCAAGAGGGGCTGACCTCCTGACAGACCAGGGAAAGCTGGCAGTTTTTGTGAGTTAATAGCCAATTTTTATAGTCTCAAGACAAAAGTCCTGCTGGATGGTTGGAGTTATTAGGTGATTGGTTGGGGTGCTATAGGGTATTTACTCGAGTGGGCATCTTTGCCTAAATGGGAGTCAGGATGCTTGTTAGAGGTTATCAGGAGCTTTTGGCAGTAGTTACAAAGGGGCTCGGTCAGCTGCTGCGGTGACCTAAGTTCTGGGCTCTGCTTCTGTGGCCTTGGGGCAGGTAGGCCTCAACCTGGTCCAGTGGTTGGGACTCAGGGCTTTCACTGCTGAGGCCCAGGTTTGATCCCTGGTGGGGAACTAAGATTCTGCAAGCCATGAGGCTGAAAAAAAAGAGAGAGAGAGAGAAATTGTTGTCATAAGAAGGCAAAGAAATACACTATTTTAAATTGTTTACAGTGACAACAAAGTTCCAAATCCTGAAGGAACTGGGCCTCACACTAGTATCTGGTGTAAACCATCTCTTATTCTGGGACACTTAGACCTTTCTGACTGAAAGTTTGACCTGAGGGAATTCTCCTGACACTCACTATAAGTCTTAGGTAATAATTCATTGTACAAGGCTAATTATTTGGCCAGTTAGTTGGTCAAGGACATGAAAAGAGCATGATTGGAGAACTGATGACAAGAAAGACTTGGGAAGGAATATGGTGATGGACTTTGCAGAATGAATGTTAAGAATCATCTGGATGAAATGAACCACTTTGTGGACGAAACTTAGCCTCCTTTTCCAGGCTCAGTGGTTGTTCAGTGGACTCATGAATGAAATGGCAGTGATGACAAGGTTAGAGCTGTGCATGGGGTCACCAAGCCACTGCTGAGTTTTCAGTTTGTTAGCAGCAGAGACCAGTCCTGAGGTGGTGATAGACCTCATGCTCCAGGAAGACCAGTCAACCACTTGGAGGCAAGTGGATTTCATTGGCCCTCCCCACCATTGAGGAAGCGATACCTGTTTCTCCTTTCTGAAATACACTTACTTTAAGTTTAAATATGCTTGTCTTACTGAAGACCTAGTTATGGTGCTTTCTGGGAAACAACCCTTTTTGATACTGTGTTACAGGATGAAGTATATGCTTTGAACTAGTGTCCAGTATTTGGCACTCTTTTTTCTTGTTCTTGTTATCTATTTCTGTATAACTACCCTGAAACTTAGTTGTTTAAAACATCTTCAAATTTACTTTGCTTACAGATTTGTGATTTGTAACTTTTGTAGAGCTCAGTGGAGACAGCTTATCTGTGTTCCATTCTCCCCTTGATGCAAGTTGGGGCAGCAATAAGTTGGGAGCTGGAATCATCTAAAAGCCCACTCCTTTACATGTCTCCTGACTGATGCTGAATCTGTGGCCAGAACACCTACTCACAGCCTTTCCATAGTGTTGTTTGCTTTCTCACAACATAGTAGCTGGATTCCAAGGGCAAGTACCCCAAGAGAGAGAAATCCAGGTAAGAACTGTAATGCCTTTTCTAAACTAACAGTGGAAGTCCTGATGCCACTGTAGTGACTTCAAAACATATTTGGTTCATAGAACTTAGTTGCTAAGGCTGTTTATATCTAAAAAATTAAAATTTTTTCAATTCATTTATTTTTAATGGAAGGATCTTTGTTTTACAATATTATGTTTGTTTCTGCCACACATCAACATGAATCAGCCATAGGTATAAATATGTCCCTTCTCTCCTGCACCTCTCCCCCACCTCCTACCCCATCCTACTCCTCTAGGATGTCATGAGCACTGATTTGAGCCGCTTGGAGACTCCTTTTTTAAATGGAAGAAATGTCAAGGAATCTGTGGATATGTTTTAAAACCACTACATTTCCAAAGGCAAAATTAGTGGGTTTAGAAACAAAGGGATGTTATACCTAATGGACCCCAGTTACAATTTTTTTTTAACTAACATTCTCTGAGAGTCTGAGCTTTGTTGGTTTAGAGGTTTTTTGGTTTTTTTGTTTTTGTTTTTAACCAAAGAAAGGAATTCTTCCAACAAGACTGAACAATGGTTCCACTGATTTGGAGCTGGGACGGCCACCTAGTCATTTGGCGTGTCTTGTGTCACTGAATAGGCAAGAGAAGGAGAAGAACAAGTTAGAGTTTGGGTGGCAGTAATTAACCTTGATCATGAAGCAAAAATAGGTTTGCTGGTATAAAACAGATAGGTCCATCAAAGACTCAGATCTCTTAGAAATGAAGGTATTGGTTGAAGGTAAAGGAAAAATAGAATGGCCGGTGGAAAAAGAAAGTCATAAAGAGAAGTGAAATTCTCATAGTCAGGGGAAGAAACGAAAGCAGTTATGTTCCCTTTCCTTTCTTGGTGTGTGATGTATACGTTTTTTTTAAATTTATTTTTGGCTGCATTCTGCTGCAGGTAGGATCTTAGTCCCCTGACCAGGGATGGAATCTGTGTTCCCTGCGTTGGAAGGTAGAGTTTTAACCTTTGGACTACAGGGGAAGTCCTTGATGTATACTTTTATGTGTTTTAACTTCTCTTTCTTTACTCTTTACTTCATTATTATATATGAGGTGTCATATTGTTGGTAAACTTCATTATTTAGTAAATTGTAGAGGAATAGATAGCAACTAGAGGCTCGACTTAGAAATGGATGTAGTAACTGATGAAACATTGGGTTGACTCTTTTGAGTGACAGAGTGAGTGCATCCTTGACTGTGTAAAGAATAGTTGCAATATTTTAAATAGCAACATTTTTTGAAGTATAATCATTGAAAGCAATGGTTATTTGGTGTAGAGCAGCCAAAGTGATGACTTTACATTTGATAGTTTTGTGGCTTTATTTTCTGCTGTCCATCATTTGAGTTTTCGTTCTGTGTCTGAGGAATTCCCCACTGTGTGTCTTGGTGGTAGTGAGCACTGCTTACAGAAAGTGAGAAAGACAGTTACTCAGTTTCTCTAGACATCTTGTAGCAAGAGTGTGCATGGGAACTCAGCTTGATTAATCAGATGACATCTTGACTGCAACTTGATGAGAATTTCTGAGCCAGCACTATTCAGCTAAACTCCCAAATTCTTCCCACTACAGAAACTCTGTGAGATAATAAATATTTGTTGTTGTGGGATAATTTGTTATGCAGCAATAGATAACTAATACACTCTCCCTTCTCCGTGAGGAGGGGAAGTGGCACAGAACTTTCACAACTTTACAAAGAGATATTCACCATAAGCTTTATCACTCTCCATTTAATTCTTTGTCTTCTCTTGTGTAACTGTCCGGAGGCTTATCCTGGCAGAATTCCCTTATCAATCTCAGAATTTTCTACATAGGAAGATTGGCACCTTTATACAAAATGTAAGAAGCCTTGACACCTACTATTATTGTTCTTAGATTTTGAGACCTCTGTTTAAACTCCTAGACAACATGAAAACTTTAACATCCTGAAGAAAAAATTTACCTGTGTATTAAATAAAAATACAATCCATTAAAAAAAAAAAAAGTAGAAGAGTTCTACAAGGCTTCTATTTCCAAATAAACTACACTTGTTAAATCTTGCTGTGGAGGTTGACCCTTCCCTCTGTCAAGTTACTTGAGCAAGTTAAGTAACTTCTTACAGCTTCAGTTTTTTAAAAATCTGTTAAGTGGAATAACAACAGTACTATTTCATATAGTTCTTATGAAATAATCTTCACACAGTACCTGGTAGGTAGGAAATATTCAGTTTACTTTAGGTATTATTTTTAATCATCACCTTGCTGAGGAAACTATGCCAAAGTATTATAATAACATTACCAAAGTGTTGTAATTTCCTAGGATAGATTTTTATGTAATGTAGGGTCTATCACTTTTTAAAATTTTCAAACAAGCTTGAACTATAATCTTTTGTTCTTATCTGCTTTCTTATTTTCAACAGCCTGGAGAAAGATTTGTGAAATGATAAGGCCTTTTTACAGATTTGTCCACATGCTTAAATGCATGTTTTCTGGCTCCATAATCCATTTACTGAAGGAAGTGAAGGTGGCCAGGTATGTCTTTAAACCATACCCCAGACTTCTTACTATCATCAGGAGATAGACATGAATGTTTTCTTGTTTTTTGTTGTAACTGTTTTAGAGGAATTAATGTGTCGTGAAAACTTGTTTAAAGACACAAAATCATGAGTGCCTTGGTTTGCAGCTACTATTGTCTGCTAGAGCTTATTGCATTAATGTGGATATTTTAAAGATGAATTTTAAAAAGAATAGAAGTTCAACCCTCATGCAGTTAATGCAGAAGTTCCTAATAAACTTTTTAATGTAAGCCTGTCATTATATTAGCCAGTTTCATGGAGAAATTGAGAAGTTTCATTATTTCCTTATAATTGTTTAACGACTCTTTAAAAGAATGCTTCCCTAAAGAAATAGGGTGTCATGATAGACTGCAAGGTCATAATTAAACAGATATGCATAAGTGAAACAATATTATATAAGTAAACACAGAGACTCAGAATGTTTACAATATTTATGTCAGAAGTTGTAGGTTTATGTCAAAAGTTGTAGGTTAGTTTAGATTGTAGATTGTCAGCAAATCCTCAGTTTTAATTAGTCTTAGAAGCCATGGTACTAAGTAGCTCATTATTCAGCATTAACTTATTTCTAAACACACTAGGAAAAAAGTATCTTTTAGTTTTTCTCTTCCTTTTTCTGTCTGTATTTTTACATGCCAGTATTAGAAATAGAAACTAGTCTCTTCCTTTCCAAAAATGTTTGACCTCGTCTGGCTTTCCCACTGGAGGGCAGCAGAGACCCATCCAGGCCATCCCTGATTTTAACTCACTGGCTTGAATGTGACAAGTCAGACCTTAAAATCCTGGATACGAATTTCCTACTGATAAAATGTCATAATCAAAGTACATTTTCAGAAAACCTGTTCACTCCCATAAAAAAACCATAATTGATTGTTAGAATAAAAGGAAATAAAGCAAAATTTATGCAGTTATATGTATTTATTAAGTGAACAAAAAAATTAAAACTACATCACAAATATGCTTTTTTTTTTGTGGTGGGATTTTTGTACAGGAACTAAATTGGCTAAGGCTTCTTAAAATTCTAGTCCAAAAAAGTACAGTGGATGTGAATCTTACTCCAAAATTCTGATATATAAGTATATTATATTAGATTCTTGAAATTATTTATAGTTCTGAGGTCCCAGACAGCCAAAATGATGGGAAAAAAATCAACCTCAGTCATTGTTAAGACTCCCCTGCCTCCCTGATCCAGCATTAGGTCACTTACAAATGACCAGGAGTCATATGTGGGGAGCCACCAACAATCCTCAGGCCACAGTGGTTAGAACTGAAATGTCCAGTGTCCTTTGAAAATGTCCAGGCCTCTGTTCTTTTCCTGCATGGGGACTGACTAGGGTTTTTTGTTATAGCTAGAAATCCCAGTGCCCAGGGCCCTATCCGCCTAAGATACACAGCCATCATTGACCAGGTTCTCTCACCAACCGGGATATTTTCAACATTGGTCACAGGTCTTCAGGGCTTCCCAGGTGGCTCAATGGTAAATAAACCACCTGCAATGCAGGAGCTGCAGGAGACATGGGTTGGGTTCCTGGGTTGGGAAGATCCCCTGGAGCGGGGCACAGCAACCCACTCCAGTGCTCTTGCCTGGAGAATCCCATGGATGAGAGGAGCCTGGCAGGCAACAGTCCATAGGGTTGCAGAGTCAGACATGACTGAAGTGACTGAGCATGAACGCACAGGTCTTTACTCCTTGTGGAACCTCTCTTCCAGCTTTCATTGCCTTCTCTGCCCTACAGAGAGTATGGATTTTCCCCTGCACACCATTTCCCACCTGGATTCACAGCTTAACCTCTTCAGTGAGCTTGGGCTTTCACTAAAGGCAAGACAAGAGGTAATCGTTAAGCTTCAGGCCTGGTATTATAAACCACTCCTGAGATCAGCAAGCACTATGAACTGGCAACCATCAGCAGAAGGTGGGGGAAGGAGGGAAAATTGCAGCAAAAACAAAGTACCCTCTAATGTCTCAACAAATTATCGTCCACAGAAGCTGAACCCAAGACAATTCTTTCGCTGGTAATCTCCCTATAGAAACCACAGGTATTCTTTGTGCCTCCAAACACCTTTAAACTGGTTCAAAATTAGGGTTGTGAGTCTGGAAATCTTTCTTTGCTAATTTGTTGTACATGAATGCCTGCAGAAGCCTTTGAATGGTAAATGCTGTGGGAGGGGCAGTTTCCATGGTAACTTTTCAGTGCACCTTTTTTCTTGCACTTCAATTAGATCTTCATTGCTGAGCGGTTGTGAATGAGAAGGTAACAGCTCAGTCACATCTGGAGGGCTGGAGGAGATATGAGATTTGCAGCCTTTCTAGATGCAGCTATATTCTCAATCCACTGAGTTGTAGTATGCTTGTTTTGCTCCGTCTCCTCATGGTACCCCAGCACCGCAATGGAACACACATGACAAAGGACCAATTTCCTTAATATACCAAGCTTACAAGTTAATATGAACAATATCAAAACACAATGGAAAAAATGAGCAAAGGACATAGATAGGCAGCTTACAGAAAAAGAAAATTGATGGCTGACATTGTATGAAAATGTGTTTAATCTCATTCACAGTGACGGAAATACATATTTAAGTAAGATTACATTTTTCACCAGCAGAGTGGAAAAGATCTAAAAGTTTGATAATGTACTGTGTTCAGAGAATGTGGAAAACCCATCATTTTATATACTCTTCTGTGGGAGGGTAAATTGGTTTAATTTCTTTGGAGAGTGAGTTTGCAGTTTCTCTTCTAGAAATTCATCCTACAAGTGTAATTACATTTGACTTAAAAATGCAAGTAAAAGAATATTTGTTGAAGCCTTGTTGAAGCAAATGACTGGGACAGATTAAATGAGTTGATGCATCCAGACCATTACACACACTGGACAATGAGAGACAAAAATATAGTTGCGTTTTCCTCAAATTCCAGAGTTGTATGTTCAGCCTATTTGTGAAACAGCCTAATTATCCTGTTAAAGGGTAATTCTCAAAAAAAGAAAGAAAGGAAAACCATGATTCTCATGTTTCTGCTAAGTCACTTCAGTCGTGTCTGACTCTGTGCGACCCCACAGACGGCAGCCCACCAGGCTCCCCCGTCCCTGGGATTCTCCAGGCAAGAACACTGGAGTGGGTTGCCACTTGCTTCTCCAATGCATGAAAGTGAAAAGTGAAAGTGAAGTCGCTCAGTCGTGTCCGACCCTTAGCGACCCCATGGACTGTAGCCTACCAGGCTCCTCTGTCCATAGGATTTTCCAGGCAAGAGTACTGGAGTGGGTTGCCATTTCCTTCTCCGATGATTCTCATACAGACATAAAATTAACAAGTGCTAAAGATTTAATGTTGCTCAAAATGAAGGAACTCTTGTCTGCACTTAAGTTCATGTGTCTAGCACATATTGAGGTCAAACAAACCAAAAGTTGGTTTTCGGAGCAGAGAAAGGTTTATTGCAAAGGCCAAGCAAAATGAGTGGACTGCTTGCGCTCAAAAGACCTGAACTTCCCAGTGACTTCCAGGCAAGAGTTTTAAAAGACACTGTTAGGGGAGAGGGTGGAGAGATGCCTGATTAGCTCATGGACCTTCTTTTGACTGGTTGATGGCAAGGTAACAGAATGATGTTTTAGAAATCTCAGCATTCTGGTTCCAGCCAGTCTGCATTCTAGTGCTTGTGATCAGCATGTAGTCCCCATCCTCACCTGGGTGAAGGTCTTAATTTCTGCAGGACAGCTCAAATATATGGATCAGATTGTTATCTGTATTTCTTTCAGAAGGAACCAGGGGTCCTGTGACTCTCTTTTCCTAATCATTAACTGCTTGAGCCAGCTTTTTGGAACTTGCGGAAGGCCTGGAGACTGAAGCATTTTTCCTGAAAACAAGAAATAGGGACAGGGAAAGACTTTGTATAGAAGAGGGCTAGGCAGATGTCATAACTGGTTCAAAGGAGAAGTCAAGAAGCAAAGATTCATATGCAGTAAAGGAAGGTTGAAATGGATGTGCAAATGAGGGATAAACTGGTTTTCAATAGGTGTGTGTATAGGAGGGTTTGTCCCTGCACCTGGCAGAATTGACTTGCATATCTATAGGTAGGAGTTATTTTGCCTTGTTATCAGTTATCTATAATTTACAGAGTGGTAAAATAGCTCTCAAAGAAACAAAATCAGTAATGCTACAAGGTTGACCACAGTGCACAGTTTTCCACTGAAGCCAGTTTCTGTACAAGATTTAAGTGATAAATGCAAGTCTAACAGTATAAAATCCTGTGGTCCCAATTGTGTGTGTGTATGCGCGCTCTTAGTTGTTCGGTCATGTCCGACTCTTTGTGACCCATGGACTGTAGCCTGCCAGAGTCCTTCGTGCATGGGGATTCTCCAGGCAAGAATACTGGAATGGGTTGCCATGCCCTCCTCCAGGGTATCTTCCCAACGCAGGCATCAAACCCAGGTCTTCTGCATTGCAGGAGGATTCTTTACCATCTGAGCCACCAGGGAAACCCATGACTGAGAGTGTGTGTATATATACATACATATACATGACATTCAAGTATATGTACCTGAATATGGCATTGGTGGTATAGTGGTGAGCATAGCTACCTTCCAAGTATGTGTACATGTATACATATGTGTGTTCACATATACATTGACTATTCCTTGATAGAGACAGTTCAGTTCAGTTCAGTTCAGTCGCTCAGTTGTGTCCGACTCTTTGCGACCCCATGAATTGCAGCACGCCAGGCCTCTCTGTCCATCACCAACTCCCGGAGTCTACCAAAACCCATGTCCATCGAGTCGGTGATGCCATCCAACCATCTCATCCTCTGTCGTCCCCTTCTCCTCCCGCCCTCAATCCTACCCAGCATTAGGGTCTTTTCCAATGAGTCAACCCTTCACATGAGGTGGCCAAAGTATTGGAGTTTCAGCTTCAACATCAGTCCTTCCAATGAACACCCAGGATTGATAGAGACAGAGGAGATTAATAATTGTGTCTGACACTCTAGAGAGGGACTGAGAGTTGGAAATCTGAGATGAAAGAGAAATCTAGTTTTTACTGTATATACCTTTTTATACTGCTTGAGTTTTTTTCCTTTACTTTTGCCATGAACACTTTTTCCCGAGGAAAAGGAACCTTTCCTAAGGTTCATAAACCTTACTGAGACAACTAATAAAACAATGAATTATATAAATGAAGCATTCATAAAATACAAGGAGAAACTGATAGAAATACAATAGCCATGGGAACAGAGCCCTTAACAAACCTCTTTCAGGTCTTGGCAGTTGAGTAGACAGAAAAACAAGTAAGGCTTATAATAGCAGTTTTCAACAAGACCTTCTATTAAGGTCAGTTAGGGAGCTTCCTTGTGTGTACGTACTCAGTCGCTCAGTCACGACTGACTCTTTGCAGCCCCATGGACAGTAGCCCTCCAAGCTCCCATATCCATGGAATTTTCCAGGCAAGAATACAGGAGTAGGAAGGGTTGCCACTTCCTACTCCAGGGGATCTTCCTGACCCAGGGATCCAACCTGCATCTCTTGCATCGGCAGGTGGATTCCTTATCACTAGCACCACCTGGGAAGCCCAAGGAACTTCCTTAGGAAAGCTTTTTTATTTCAAACATGCAAGAGTAGACAGACTAAGCTAATGAACTCTTGTGGCCCACCACCCAACTTCGACATTTACCAATTCCTGGCCAACTTTCCCTACCCCCTTTCTCCCCTTCTATATTATATTGAAACAAATCCCAGAAACTGTATCGTTTAATCTATAAACATTTCCTCCAGGCAGTATCTCTAAAATATAAGAGATCTTTTTAAAAAAATAACCAAAATGCCAATATCACTTTTTTAAAAAATTAAAAATTCATAGGTACAATATCATTATACTACCTAAAAAATAGCAATAATTACTTCATCAAAGATTCAGTATTAAAATTCCCAATTGTTTTATAAAAGTCATTTTTACAAATAGTTTTGTTTGACTTAGGATTTGAATAAAGTCCATGCATTTTGATTAGTTGATGTGTCTTCCAAGTCTCTTACTGAAATCCATACATTACCCAGGGAGCTTCTAGAAAGTATTGAAGTCCAGGCTTTATCCTGACAATGTTAAATTTTACCTGGACCCTGTACTCATGGGAAACAGGGATAGTTAAAGAAACCTACACACACACACACACACACACACACACACACTCTTTATTAACCAAACTTTGGTTAACAGTCTCTCCCAAGTTCCCTGAGCTTTAACCCAGTAATCCTTTTGAATAAAGTCTCTCTTTACTAAATCTGGATATTTTTTCTAGAAACCTTTTTTCTCCACTTGATTATAATATGAAATGAGGTTTGAGAACCATTACTTAGAAGTCGTGAGCAATACAATTAGTAGGATAATCTAATACATATATGTCTATGTTAGTCTGTGTCCAGCAGAAGGTAGATTCTATGTGAGGTCTTAGTGTAGCTGGTTTATTTAGGAAGTAATCTCAGGAACACAAGAAACAGAGCAAAGACAGTAAAACAAGAAGGAGGAAAACCCCAGCCAGGATTCATAAGTGAGCAAGTTGTCCCATGGGTAACTGAAGCTCAGTTACTCGGGATTCTTCCAGGACAGCAAAGATACGGTACTTATCCAATTTTACCCATCCCTAACTGGTTGAGAACATTCTCTGAGGACTTGAAGTCCCAAACCCTGCTGAGTACCTTCAAGTAGAGAAGCAGAGATGTATAGATCCTTGAAGGGACTGTCAGCTCACTGTCCCCTACAGCTGCAGGCAAATTCAGAGAGGACCAAGGGCTTAGGGAGTTGGGATCAAGAGCATGTGCTGCCATAATGAATTTTATGCCTACGGAGAGCATCATTTTTTAATTCTTGCAAGTGCCACTTAAACTTTAAAAGTTGACCACAAAGGATCTTCTATAAATTCCCCTAGATAGAAATTAACTAAGATTTGTTGAATGTTTACTATGTGCTAAAGTTTTTACCTGAATTGTGTGTGTGTGCTTTGTTGTTCAGTTGTGTCTGACTCTTTGTGACCCCATGGACTGTAGCCTGCCAGTCCATGGAAATTTCCAGGCAGGAATACTGGAGTGGGTTGCCATTTCCTTCTCCAAGAGATCTTCCCAACCCAGGAATTGAACCCACATCTCTTGCATCTCCTGCATTGGCAGGTGGATTCAATTATTATAATTTAATGCTCGGGGCATCCATCTGAGATAGGTGTTATCATTATCTCAATTTTACAAATAAAGAAATTGAACCTTAGATTAAATACTCTGCCCAAGGTCATATAGGCAGAAAAAAGAGCAGGAATTTAAACTCCAGCCTTCTGACTCAAGAATGCAAGTTGCTAACCACCATGGGATATGCTTCCCCACAGCCTTTAATCATAATGTGGGAAAACCACATGTTAATAATAACAATGGTGTAAATGATCCAACAATAAATACCCCAACCATTTGGGGATTTAAAATTTTTCTCTGCAGAGAGAATGAAAGCAATAATAGGAGAAACTCTGTATGGCAAAATTTATGAATTATGGCTAAAGCTGTGATGAAAAAGAATATCATTATAAATCAGAGTGATGTTATATGAGTTAAACATTCTACTCAGAAGGTTAGAAAAAGAACAAATTAAGCTCAGGCAATGGAAATAAGAAATTAAGACAAATGGTAACAGAGAGGATTTCCAATTCAGGTCAAGATGAAATAACAGGAAATGGATTTAACCTCTAGTCTAGGACAACTAAAAAACAGACAAAACATTAAACAGTGGTTTTTAAGACACTCAATATCAGGCAGCAGAGGACAGTGATCCCTGATGAGAGATAGGAATTGACCCCTTCCTTGAGAGAATTTCCAGGTGTTGGTATAAGAAGTGAACCCAGGCAGAGCCTGGAAACTCCTTGAATTGAGGAGAAGGAACTGAGAGTCCGGAGGAAAATAAGATAGCAAGAGTTCTTAGGATAGGCTTCTGAAGAGGAGAGAATTGCACTCAGAGAGAAACCTGGAGCCTATAGAGGGTTTTCCTCAAATATTCCCGGGAATACTGATCAGATGTGAGAAAATAACCTGCCAGGGAAAGGAATACCTCAAAAGAATTAATGCCTAGTGCACTGCGCTATTAATGCAGTTTATTGTTAAGGTTTTCAAAGTGGTGGTCGAAAAAAAAAGTACTCAAACTTCCACTTGTGAATATTATCCCTTTATTAGGGTTTCACGGGTTCACCATTTTTTTTTTTTTTTTTTTTTTGAGGAGAAGGAAAGAGTAGCTTTATTTCTTTGCCAGTCAAAGGAGGAACACAGTAGGCTAATGTCTCAAGAACTGTCAGTTCAGTTCAGTTGCTCAGTCATGTCCGACTCTTTGCGACCCCATGCACTGCAGCATACCAGGCTTCCCTGTCCATCACCAACTCCTGGAGGTTATTCAGACTCATGCCATTGAGTTGGTGATGCCATCCAACCATCTCATCCTCTATCGAACTGTGCCCCCCTTTAAATTTCTTTTTGCTTTTTAAAATTTTTATTGGAGGGTAGTCAATTTACAGTGTTGTTGTGGGTTTCCTCTTTAAAGCATAAAAGTGGGAACTGGGGTACAGGAAAGTGGAAGAAATGGGGTTGCTCAGGTGGTCAGTTATCCAAGTTACTGAGGGCTTTCTGAAAGAAACTGCATTGGTGGTGGTACCTTAATTCCTTATTTGCCAGTAGCTGTGTTATACAACTGGTAACATGCTTGTTTAAGTTATCTTTTGAAATGGATGCCTGAACAGTCAAAAGCCTAATGTCAGGCACTTGTGCTACCATTCTGTGTTAGGTACAAGCATGATGTCATTTCAGAGAGTTAAGAATGGGTTAAAGGATGGGAATGAATGCTGAGTAGCATAAGGGAGGGTGTGGGGGCTATGCTGATTCTGTGCTTGTTCATGCTTTGCCCTGGTTGACTGGGATTGCCTCCTGGAGCCCACATTTTCCAAACTCTCTTGTCAGGTTTTGGTCGGTTTCAGCACTACTAAGAGTCTGCAGAAAAAAGAAAGGAAGAAGCCAAGGAATTTCTTCCTCTCTGCTTTGGGCATATCTCTGGCAGGGGCTGTGTCTCCTCCCTAGATCAGCTATGGCACATACAGACTTTTATGTATGTGAAAGATTGTGTGGGTGCTAAGCCTTTGAAATGTGCCTCTGGATCACTAGTTTGCTATAGCTCCAGGAAAAGGATTGGAAGACTATTAATGATGCAGTCTATTTAAGGGGGCCTTCTCTAAGATGACTTTTCCTCATTTGGTTATTTTTAAAAAGGAAAAAAGTATGCTCTCCCTTTCCTCCATTAATGCTCTTTGGTGAATAGTGCAAACTATCACCTGGTATTTATTTTTATAAGCCCCTAATTGCAGCTAATCAAGCATTTACTTTGGATTTACAGGCTCTTGCTGCAGGTACATTTTTAGCCATCCTCAGTAAAGAAACATAATTGCAGTAGACCACAGAAATGAACATGAGAAAAAGTAAGAGATGAGTATCATCACTTATTACTTAAGTATACCTTCTTTTTTCCTAGCCACATAGAGATCAGAAAGAGAAAATAGCATCTTAAATAGATTTTATGAAATAGAGAAGCTGTTGGCAAAGAGCCTTGATAAAAACACCATGGTATTTTCATGTAAAGGAACTGTATCCAGTACACTGATTTTACTCAAAAATAGAATTATATAGTACTTAATTGGTAAATTTCAAAGCCCAAGTCAAATATTATTTTCTTTTCCAAAATGTTTTTATTTCTATTTTAAAGATAAAAATGTTTCCTTGTCTAGATCAGTCTGACCTACTTTGCCATTTAGGATATTGGTAGAACATACAACAATTTTGAGACTTAATTGAATCTTAGTGACCATCAAGTGCAGCCCTCTGCATTTAACAGGAAATTGAGACTAAATGACTTGGTTAGGCGAGTAAGTGGCAAGCCAGAACCGCAAACCACCCTCTTGACTCTATTTTCACTGCTTCTTATAAATGTTAGTGGTTCTTAAGTGAACAGTAGTTTTTCTTCAAGCTACGGTACGCTTCCTCAGCATTTCTACCCTTGTGATTCTCTTCCATTCCCTCCCCCAGTTGAAAACCAGCATTTTATAATCTTCCACTTCTCAAATCAAAATGTAAAATCCCAACTTAACTGTGACGGTGGTCTCTGATGTGTAAGATTAAACTATCTCTTATGAACAAATCAATGCTAGTTTTCTAGATTCTATTCTTTTTTTCCACAGAAAAAGTGATATGAAAGATATGGAAATAACTTGTCTGGCTCCATGTCAGTCTTAAACAAATTAGATCACATCTATATGATAAGGGCTAAATAATAAGATAACTTGAAAGACCTTTTCTTAAGGTAACTTGTTTTTGTCTATTTCTCTTCATTCGTTTCGTTTCCTAGAACTTTATGTTCTGTGTTGGGCTCCAGGGGCACAGGTCCTGCTGTTGATGCAGGAGCTTATTGTTAAGGTTTTCGAACTGCTGCTGCTGCTGCTAAGTCGCCTCAGTCATGTCCGACTCTGTGCGACCCCATAGATGGCAGCCCACCAGGCTCCCCCGTCCCTGGGATTCTCCAGGCAAGAACACTTGAGTGGGTTGCCATTTCCTTCTGCAGTGCATGAAAGTGAAAAGTGAAAGTGAAGTGGCTCAGTTGTGTCCAACTCTTCACACCCCATGGACTGCAGCCTACCAGGCTCCTCTGTCCATGGGATTTTCCAGGCAGGAGTTTTCAAACTAGAGGTCAGGAAAAAATATACTAAAACTTCTATCTGTATTATCTTTTTTCTTTTTTCAGCTTTTACCATTAACAGAATTGGCTGTTTACGAGTTAAATTATGTTAACAGAATTACATGATTA
Organism: Giraffa tippelskirchi; assembly: GCF_054371585.1. NCBI lineage: Eukaryota > Metazoa > Chordata > Mammalia > Artiodactyla > Giraffidae > Giraffa > Giraffa tippelskirchi. Next base: position 11,887,335 of record NC_137283.1, on the reverse strand, counting down.
GAGTTCAAAGAGTCAAAAGAGTTCTACCAAAACAAGAGGGTCCCGCTGTATAGCACAGGAACTATAGCCAATATCCTGTAATAAATCATAATGGAAAAGAATATGAAAAAGATTGATGGGAGGGAGGCTCAAAAGAGAGGAGATATATGTAAACTTATAGCTGATTCATATTGATGTACAGAAGAAAGCAATGCAGCATTGTAAATGAACTATCCTCCAATTTTAAAAAAAAGAATATATGTATAACTGAATCACTTTGCTGTACAGCAGAAATTAACACAACATTATAAATCAACTATACTTCAACAAAAGCAAACAGACAAACAAATAAAACTCCCAAATTTAGGAGGCTGATGCAACCTTGAGCCATTTGGCATGATCATATTATTTATTCATTCATTTAAAAATGTTTAGTGAGTATCTTCAATATACTAGTTAATGAAACACATACTAACAAGATAAATCATGGCAGTTATACCTGAAAAGCTTTAGTCTAGAGGAAGAAACGAGCTATTAAATAATTAAGTTGCACATGGTAAGTGTTGTAAAGAACTGAGTAAAACTTATCTGAAACACAGAAGAAAGGGAGAAAAACTTGGGGGAGGTTGAGAAAGCTTTTCTAGAAGGGACGTTGGAATTTGATCTTGAGGGAGAACAGTATAAAGAACTGTGCGAAGTCAGTGTCCGACTGTATGCAAAGTCAGACATGAAAGAAGGAAACATATTCCAGGAATGAATTTCCCAATTACTACACACGACTGGAAGACTTGTAGAGCCAAACTTCACTCAGTCCAGACCAAACCAGATGCAAATCCAGAATCTCCCAACAAACTCCCAACAGGAGGAAGGGGTTTTAAACCTTGCAGGACCTTGCAAAGCATCTCTGATCTCTTTAGAGCTAAGCTAACCTATCCAAGTGATAGGCTGCAATGCACTGCACCCTAGAGTCAGTTATAGTGTTGATGACAGTAATAAAATTGGAAATGAAGCTTAATTTCAGTAGGTGGCAGTAGTCACAAAGCAGATATTTGTGTTTTTTTTCAGTTATTTTAGTTTTAGGTGTTGACCACACCTTTAGGGTTTAAACACACTGGGTCTGGAAGCCAGAGGCTGGAGGGACCTTAGTCAGTCCCTCAGCCAGCATCACATGGTTTACAGTTGACCACCTTCACCAGTAGTAGACTCATCACACTTCTCCCAGTGGAGTCCTTTCACCTGAACCTGCAATGTTAATTCGTGTTTTTAAGTGCAAGGGAACTTCATTATCAGGGTTCTTATTACTGGAGTACCCATAATTACAAGTTGGGAAATAAAGGTCATCCCAACATGAAATGTTCACGAACAAATTGATCCTTAAAAAGCTAGTCCCCATTCACACCTCCTTCTGGCTTAACATAGCCTCTACCCCACACCAAACTTTAGTGTCAGAATGTCACTGTGTTTACTGTGCGTACCAGCTGCAAAGTGAAATTGCCAATCTTGCGAAAGATGCAGGGTTTCACTAAGATAAAGAAAGTGATGATGGAGGACTGATTCAACAATTGTTGGAAAACCTCCAAGAAATGAGAGTCTGGCAGAGTTTGGTTACAACTGAGAAAAAGCAAATCAACAAAGATAATAATAGGGGCCTCAGGAGGAAATGACTGGAAATTCAAAGGATTTGGAGAGGTCCTGGGAAAAAGTGATGAAGCCCTTGACTATTTTACAAAATTTCCCTTTTAAAAAACCTTTCTGTGAAAGTCAAATAAGAAATGATTGATGTCATATTTTGCTGTCATATAATATTTTTCCAGAAAAAACATGCCCCAAACAAATCTTGATTCATTTTTGTGTTTTAAGAAATTAGTCGATTTTTTTTGCTGATATGATCAAAATGTGATTAAATATAAGATAAAATAAATTTACTATCATAAGTTTTAGTTCCTTTTAAGATGAAGCCCAAACTTACTCCCCACCCCCACATACACTCATTGCTCTAAAATGTTGCTTCCCATTTAAGTGAATTCTCTTAAAGTAACCTCTGCAGTAAACTACAGGCTGAGGGGAGAGCAGTGTATTTCTATCCATGTTTCCAGGCACAACCCATTCTTGAGGATTGAACATTGAGGTACATGAATGATTTGGCCACAGCCAGTTTTGGATGGATTGCAATCCAGGTCTTTATTCTGTATCTTAACTATGATAAATCAGTTCATCAGGCTCTCAGGGAAAAGCTTCACTGTGAGAGGATGTTTGAAATGAAAAGGCTGTGTTGGACTTGGTTCCTGCACTCAAGGATCTTGGGGGGAACAGAACTGTGAAATAACTGGAGATTATTTTTCAGTCTAAACCACAGACTGCAAATCTGGCTGCATACCAGGACTGAGCAGGGGATGCATCTGAGGGAGCTTGTTACTTATAAGAAAGCAATTGCATGGATGCGTATAAATGACAGTGGACTTATATGTGAGAATGTAGAGTGGTAAGGAGGAACCAGAGATCAAATTGCCATTGCTTGTGGAGTGGGTTTACATGCACTCCTCCAGACGATCTTCCTAACCCAGGAACCAAACCCAGGTCTCCTGCATTGCAGGTGGATTCTTTACCATCTGAGCTACCAGGTAAGCCCATGGAAAAAGCAAGGGAATTCCAAAAAAGCTCTTCTGCTTCATTGACTATGCTAAAGCCTTTGACAGCGTGGATCCCAACAAACTGTGGAAAATTCCTAAAGAGATCGGAATACCAGAGCACCTTACCTGTGTCCTGTGAAACCTGTATGCAGGGTAGAAAGCAACAGGTAGAACCAGACATGAAACAGCGGACTGGTTCAAAATTGGGAAAGGAGTACATCAAGGAGCATATTGTCACCCTGCTTATTTAACTTATATGCAGAGTACATCATGCAAAATGCTGGGCTGGATGAAGCACAGGCTGGAATCAAGATTGCCAGGAGAAATATCAACAACCTCAGATATGAAGATGATACCACTCTAATGGCAGAAATTGAAGAGGAACTAAAGAGCTTCTTGATGAAGGTGAAAGAGGATAGTGAAAAAGCTGACTTAAAACTCAGCATTCAGAAAGCTAAGATCATGGCATCTGGTCCCATCACTTCATGGCAAATGGATGGGGAATAAGTGGAAGCTGTAACAGATTTTATTTTCTTGGGCTCCAAAATCACTGCAGATGGTGACTGCAGACATAAAATTAAAAGATGCTTGCTCCTTGAAAGGTAAGCTGTGACAAACCTAGACAACATATTAAAAAGCAGAGACATCACTTTGCTGACCAAGGTCCATATAGTCAAAGCTATGGTCTTTCCTGTGGTCGTGTACGGATGTGAAAATTGGACCATAAAGAAGGCTGGGTGCCAAAGAATTGATGCTTCGAATTGTGGTGCTGGAGAAGACTCTTGAGAGTCCCTTGGACAGCCAGGAAATCAAACCAGTCAATCCTAAAGGGAATAAACCCTGGATATTCACTGGAAGGACTGATGCTGAAGCTGAAGCTCCAATACTTTGGCCACCTGATGCAAAGAGCTGACTCATTGGAAAAGACCCTGATGCTGGGAAAGATTGGGTACAAGAGGAGAAGGGGTCAGCAGAGGATAAGATGGTTAGATAGCATCACTGACTCAATGGACATGAGTATGAACAAACTCTGGGAGATGGCGAAGGACAGGGAAGCCTGGCACACTGCAGTTCATTGGGTTGCAAAGAGTCAGACATGACTTAGTGACTGAACAACAACAAAGAGGCAAACAGCTTGTGTCATCTCAAAAGGGACAGAAGCCTCAACTCAGCTTCCAGGAGCCCAGTGAGAAAACAGGCCTATAATTTCCAGATCTTCTGATTTGGTCAAAAGAAGAAAGAAATCTTGATGTTTATATGGAATTTCTCAGTTTTTAAAAGTCCTAAGTTCAATAAAATGGCAAAACATGGGTCTGCAGCTTTCTTGGGGATCTCTGCAAACACATGGTGTGAGTGGAAAGCCATGGAAGCTCAGAGAAGAGAGAAGAGGGTTGGGGGGAGCCTGGCATCCTGGGCCTGTCGGTTGGACCCTCTTACTGGCAGGAGGGTGGGTCCACACCTCCCTCTGGGTGGAGGGCAGGATGCAGAGGCTTATCTTCGGAGCACACTCCTATAGCCCAGGGACTGGCTCTGACTTCATCTGCTTGTCCTCTTAGCAGCTATTCCCTAGAGAAATTGTGGGGACAATGAGAGAAGAGTCTCTTTTGTTCATTTTTTTTTTTTTTTTTTACAAAACAGTATGGAATCGTCTAAGTGATCAGAGGCAAAATTTTCTAACATTTGGAGAGTATAAAATAAAAAGTAAGGATTCTCTTCCCATTTCTCCCCTCTCCTCTATTTCCATTTGTAAGAGGTAATCACTGTTAAATTTTTTGGCTGTTATTCCAGAAATTTTCTAAGCATATAAAAACTGTATATGTGATTTATTTCTTTTTTTTTCCCCAGGAGATAGAGGAAAGATGATTGGCCTTTGGACAGAGAGCACAGTCCCAACTCTGTGCCTTTTTGTCTATAGTGTTTCCTGCTTGGAAGGCCTTTCTCTTCCTCTTCCTCTCCTGGCATAAATGCCTTGAAAGGCAGCACAGTACAGAAAAACACAGAATCTCAGTCAGACTTTCTGGTTCTGCAGTCTGGCTCTCTTGTTTACTAGTTCTGACTCTAGCTGAGTTACGCGGGCTTTTCCTGCCATGATTTTCCAATCTATTAAAAGGGCCTTAGGGACTTCCCTGGTGGTCCAGTGGTTGAGACTTTGCCTTCCAGTGCTGTCAATCCCTGGTTGGGTTGCTAGGATCCCACATACCTCGTTGTCAAAAAAAACCCAAAGGTAAAACAGGAGGAGTATTGTAACAAATTCAATAAAGACTTTAAAAATGGTCCACATTAAAAAAAAATCTTTAAGAAAAGGCATTAAAACCAGAATCTGTCTCAAAAGGTTGTTAATGAGAAATAAATACGTTGAAGGCCACGTGGCAGGATTTGGCACCAAACAAGTAGTGGCACTGTGGTAGAGAATCTGCCTGCCGATGCAGGAGACACAAGAGACTCGGGTTCGATCCCTGGGTTGGAAAGATCCCCTGAAGGAGGAAATGGTTACCCACTCCAGTATTCTTGCCTGAAGAATTCCATGGACCGAGGAGCCTGGTGGGCTACAATTCATGGTGTCGCAAAGGGTCAGACATGACTGAGTGCACACACACACACAAGTAATATGTAGTTGTTTACTATTACCATTGTTCCCAAAGGCCTAACTTTTTTGTCCCTTTCTATTAGGAAACCTTCCTCAATCATCCTTAATTCCTGCTCCTGTCTCCTCCTCCAACTTACCTCTTTTAGTGATGATGATGCCACCGAATTTGGCACCTTATTATATTGCCTCACATGGGTACTATATTGTCTCAGCATGAGTCATGTGTGCCTGTGCATTGCTGACCTGTCTAGGGCAGTTGCCATGCCTCTCACTTCTCTGTGTCTCTGCAGAGGCAACACCATGAACAGAGGTAGGCAGGGATACAGCTTCAAGGATCTCCAGGTCTGTGTCCTGCTCTGCCAGATGTTGCAGAGGTCAGTGAGAAGTCAGGGAGCTTGGGACCCAGCTGCCATTGCTTTGAGCTGCTCTTTATATTCACCAGAAGGTGCTTTGCCAAAATTTAGAGCAAACGGTTTTAGAAACTCTCTGCTAGCATCAGGGCCCTAAGGGCTGTGATGCTCGGCACTTCTCCTCTCCCCAGGGAGCCTCTGAGATCATCTCAGTAAAACTTTAATGCCTGGAAGTCAATTAGAGTGGAGAATTCTCCTGTAATCAAAAGAGGCAGTGCTTTTATTGGAAAGGTGCAAACAAGAGGGGAAGGATGGCAGCTGTGTGAGGCTCTGTAGAGCTAATAGCTTGGGCTGAGAAAGTTATTTCAGCAGAGTCAGACAGTATCTACCAGACATGAAGGCAAAAGGAGGGGCTCTGGAGTGGGCAGAGGGAGAAACAGGCTAGGCCTTCAGAGGTGGCCTCCATGATTATCCTTAGAGTACGCCAAAGCATTCCTAGAGCAGATTCACAGCTTCACTTTCCTGGATCGTCCAGCAGATCCATGAATTACTCTCCATCTCTCACTTGAGAGAGGAGGAATGGAACTAAAGAGAGGTTAATATGACACTGGAGTTAATACCCCCACCTCTCTACTTTCAGAAAGCAGACCTCACTGGAATGAGGAGTATGGATGAGGAGGCGGGGGAGCTCTGTTCTCTCTAAGCACATTCCCCGAAAGTGGCACCTTCTCAGTGCCTGCTAAGAGAATTCTGAAAAGCTGTTAGAGGAAGTCATGTGAAATTAATGACTTAAATATCACTGGACAGATGCACGAGTTGTATATGTCTGTTCCATTTACTGCTACATAGCAAATCACCCCCAAAACCATTTTATTATGTTCACAGAGCCTGTGGGTCAGGAATTCAGGCAGGGCAACACTGAGGATGGCTTGTCTGTTCCATGATGTCTGGGGCCTCAGCTGGGAAGACATATAGCAGGGAGTCACTTTACTGCTGGAGGCTAGAGTCTTCTGAGGGTTCAAGTGGCTGGACATCCAGGATTGCTCATCACACGGCCTTTAGCTGATGCTGCCTGTCAGTTGGGAACTCAGCTGGTTCTGTAGAGCAGTGCACCACATGTGTCTTCTCTAGCATGACAGTCCTAGGGTATTTGATACTCCTCTATGGAGGCTGGCTTTCCCCAGAATGAACCTCCCAAGAGAACCAGGCAGATCTTTTATTTTTTATATTTGTTTTTTTGGGGGGGAAATCCAAATTTTATTTATTTGGCTGTGGTGGGTCTTAGTTGTGGTATGTGAACTCTTTAGTTGCAGCATTCAAACTCTTAGTTGGGGCATGTGGGATCTAGTTCCCTGACTAGGGATCAAACCTGGGCCCCCTGCATTGGGAGCACAGAGTCTTAGCCACTGGACCAACAGGGAAGTCCCCAGGCAGACCTCTGAAGACCTAATATCTCTTCTACTCCAGTCTGTTGGTCAAAGCAGTCACAAGGGAAGGAGCACAGACCCTACCTCCTACTAGTGCTGAAGAATATGTAGCTGTTGTTTTTGAAAACCACAAATATTGTCTTATTCCTTTATGTCCTCATTCCTTTATGACTCCGTGAATCCCTAATGACACAGGAGTTGTTCATGAAGTCAGTAGGTGCTAGCATCCTGCCTTGGCTTTGCCACTAACTAGCTGTGTGACCTTGGAAAAGTTATCTCACCCATCCAAATTTCTGTTTTCTCATTGATAAAGATATATATTATAAATGTTTAGGTATCTTTTGTCACTTGTAAAATATCTTTTTTAAAATTTTTTACTGAAATATAGTTGATTTCTGAGGTTGTGTTAATTTCTGCTGTATAGCAAAGTGATTCTCTTATACACAGATATACATTCTTTTTTATTTTCTTTTCCATTATGGTGTATCTCAGGACATTAAATATAGATCCCTGTGCTATATAGTAGGACCTTGTTGTTTATCCATTCTATATGCAATAGTTGGCATCTTTTTTGTTGTTTAGTCACTAAGTTGCTTTGGTTCCAACTCTTTGCGACCCCATGTACTGCAGTACACCAGGCTTCCCTGTCCTTCACTATCTCACAGACTTTGCTCGAACTCATGTCCATTGAGTCAATGATCTACTAACTCCCCAAACTCCCAGTTCATCCCTCCCTCAACCCTTCCCTTGGCAACCACAAGTCTGTTCTCTATGTTTGTGAGTCTGTTTCTGTCTAGGAGACAGGTTTGTTTGTGCTGTATTTTAGACTCCACACATAAGTGATATCATACAGCATTTTTTTTTATCTTTCTGACTTAACTTCACTTAGTATAGCAATCTGTAGGTCCATCCATCATGCTGCAAATGGCATTACTTCATTATTTTTTGTGACTGAGTAACATCCATTGTGTATATATATATATATGTATATATATACCACGTCTTCTTTATCCATTCATCTGTCAATGGACAGTAGGTTGTTTCCATGCCTTGGCTACTGTGAATAGTGCTGCTATGAACAAAGGGGTGTATGTATCTTTTTGTATAAAATATCTTTAAAATGTAACTGTCCTATACAGCTCTGTACAGGATTATGATAAGGGATTGAAATATTGCCAAGATGCAGACAGAACTCTTTTGTGTGGTGGAAACTTGGTGACAACAGAGAGAAAAATGGGGAAAGGCCTTGCAAACGGTGGTGAGAGATGGAGTAGAGGTAGGCTAAGGTGAGAGGAGTGTGTGAGGATCACCCAAGACAGGAAAAGACTGGAAGGTGATTTAAGAGGTCAGGCATGAGCTGCAAGGATACCACTGCTGCCCAAGACAGGAAGAGAACTGTACAGAAGAGGCATAGGATAGGCCAGAAACATTGAGGATGGAGACCAGGACATGTGCCTGGATGGGGGTGTGTGGTGATGGCGGGAAGATCAAATGTTCTAGGCTCAGAGAGTAAGAGAGAGAGATAGTAAGATGAGGAAGGAAGAATATTGTTCCTTTGGGGTCCTGTGTGGCTCTGCCCAGGGCTGGAGGGGACATATAGGGAGACTGGCTGCATAAATGTCAATGGCAGGCATTGGGGCTATACACTTAGGGGAAGTAACAAGCAGGCAAGGCTGGCTTCACGTGTGTGGGATCTGTACAGTCACACTGGAACCTTCATCTAGGAGGGATCATGCTTGGTTTAATGCTCTGCTGTCACCATTTTCAAATTCAGATATAAACACTTCCCTTTTAACATTTATTCCCTTGTTCTCACCACTGAGGTACCATATTGGAGCTAGGGTTCTTAGGTTGCAAGCAGCAGGAACCAACTTTTTCCTATTTAAAACAGCAGTTATGGGGACTTCCCTGGTGGTGCAGGGTATAAGAATCCATCTGCCAATGCATGGAATGTGGATTTGATCCCTGGTCCAGGAAGATTCCACATGTGATGGAGCAGCTAAGCCCATGCACCAGAACTACTGAAGCTGGTGCTCTAGAGCCCGCAAGCTGCAACCACTAAACTCATGTGCCATAACTACTGAAGCTCATGTGCCTACAGCCTGTGCTCCACAATAAGAGAGGCCTCTGCAATGAGAAGCCTGTGCACCACAATGAAGAATAGCCCCTGCTCGCTGCAACTAGAGAAAGTTCATAAGCAGCAAGGAAGACCCAGCACAGCCCCCAAATAAATAAATAAATAAATAAAATTTAAAAATAGCAATTATGGGAAGATGGAGGTTGAGGGAAGGTTCATTTGATTGAAGACAAATTTTAAGAGGCAGATAACAGGCAGCTCTGAATATACTGGTCTCCAGCTGGACATAGCACCTGCCCCAGTGGAGGGACCTCAGTTGAAGAAAGAGTAAACCCAACTTGGAGAGTGTGGTCTGAGAGAAATCTTATTGAAAAGGACCTCATAGAGCAATACCACTCTGTGATTCCTCCTATGGCCTGAGAGTTGAGGGATCACAGGCGAGGGTAAAGAGGGAGAGCTTGGAGAAGGATAACTGATGTAGAAGCCTTTCCAAAGTAATCAGACAAAAAATAATTAAAAATGTGATGAACAGGACTTCATTTTACCCAATTCTCCTGGGAACAAATCAATGAACCAATCATTATCTTCACCAGAGGCCCATTTAGAAAGAGAACATTTGAAAAAGCACATAGAACTGAAAGACTTGTAATGTGGAATTTTATCTCTAAGTAATTTCTGTCTAACTTTCTGGTGGGTAAAATACAATACAAGCTTAGCTTAAGCGGAAAGCATTTTTTTTTTTTTAGGTCTATCAGTTTATTGTTACCAACCCATCTCCCTCCACCCTCATGCGTGCATGCATATGCTCAATTATGTAACCTTATGGACTGCAGCCCTCCAGGCTCCTCTGTCCATGGACTTTTCCAGGCAAGAATACTGGAATGGGTTGCCATTTCCTTCTCCAGGTTTTGTTTTTAAAATAGAGATAGATTGTTCTTTCCTGAAACCAGTGGTGAGTCATGATGGCCAAAGGACTAGATAATCGAGTCCTTGGTAACCCAAAGGGCTTCTTACTCTGTTTCTCACAATCCCCTAGAGGTAGGAGCTATTTTTAACTTATAGGTGAGGAAACTGAGGCACAGAGAGGTTAAGTAATTACCTTGTCTTGCTCCTAGGGTGGGTGGGTCATCGTTTGTCCTGGCGCCATCCCTGGGGGTTTCAGAATTTCCTTGTTCATGTCTCCATTACTTCCCTTCTCCATTCAAGTGAGACTCAAGCCCCTGGCACAGGGAGGGCGGGCTGCAGAGGGCCCAGTGTCCACTGAAACTCTATGTCATAGGGCACAATGACCTTCCTGAACACAATGACCATTCATGAACAGTGACCATCCCCAATGTTCCTGCTTCTTAGAAGTCCTCAACTGAGGGAGCCCAACATCCTGGACCCTTTGCTTGAGACCTAAATATTGATGAATGCCCTGACCACTCTGGGCAGGTTGACATGGAGCAAAGAACAGCAACTCTCAAGGTTGAGGAGAAATCACTGACACCATCTAATCCAGGGGCCACAGACCCACAGTCTACAAGAGCCACATGGTTACCACAAACAAGTGGGACAAAGGAGCTACAGCAATCAGAGAAGAGAAAGAAACGAAAGGAATCCAGATCGGTATGGAAGAAGTAAAACTCTCACTATTTGCAGATGACATGATACTGTACATAGAAAACCCTAAAGATACTATCAGAAAATTGCTAGAACTAATCAGTGAATTTAGTCAAGTTGCGGGATACAAAATCAATACAGAGAAATCACTTGCATTCCTATATACTAACAATGAAAAATCAGAGAAATTAAGGGATCAATCCCATTTACCACTGCAACAAAAAGAATAAAATACCTAGGAATAAACCTATCTAAGAAGATAAGGCAATGCCAAAGAATGTTCAAACTACCACACAATTACACTCATCTCACACGCTAGCAAAGTAATGCTCAAAATTCTTCAAACCAGGCTTCAACAGTACGTGAACTGTGAACGTCCAGATGTTCAAGCTGGATTTAGAAAAAGTAGAGGAACCAGAGATCAAATTACCAACATACACTGGATCATCGAAATAGCAAGAGAGTTCCAGAAAAACATCTATTTCTGCTTTATTGACTATGCCAAAGCCTTTGACTGTGTGGCTCACAATAAACTGTGGAAAATTCTGAGAGAGATGGGATTACCAGAACACCTGACCCGCCTCTTGAGAAACCTATATGCAGGTCAGGAAGCAACAGTTAGAACTGGGCGCAGAATAACAGACTGGTTCCAAATAGGAAAAGGAGTATGTCAAGGCTGTATATTGTCACCCTGCTTATTTAACTTATATGCAGAGTACATCATGCAAAATGCCAGCTGGATGAAGCACAAGCTGAAATCAAGATTGCTGGGAAAAATATCAATAACCTCAGATACAAAGATGACACCACCCTTATGGCAGAAAGTGAAGAAGAACTAAAGAGCCTCTTGATGAAAGTGAAAGAGGAGAGTGGAAAAGTTGGCTTAAAACTCAACATTCAGAAAACTAAGATCATGGCATCCAGTCCCATCACTTCATGGCAAATAGAAGGGGAAACAATGGAAACAGTGACAGACTTTATTTTGGGGGGCTCCAAAATCACTGCAGATGGTGACTGCAGTCATGAAATTAAAATACGCTTGTTCCTTTGAAGAAAAGCTATGACCAAATTAGACATCATATTAAAAAGCAGAGACATGACTTTACCAACAAAGGCCCATCTAGTCAAAGCTATAGTTTTTCTAGTAGTCATGTATGGATGTGAGAGTTGGACTATAAAGAAAGCTGAGCACCAAAGAATTGATGCTTTTGAACTGTGGTGTTGAAGAAGATTCTTGAGAGTCCCTTGGACTGCAAGGAGATCCAAGCTGTCCATCCTAAAGGAAATCAGTCCTGAATATTCATTGGAAGGACTGATGTTGAAGCTGAAACTCCAACACTTTGGCCACCTGAGGTGAAGAAGTGACTCATTTGAAAAGACCCTGATGCTGGGAAAGATTGAAGGTGGGAGGAGAAGGGGATGACAGAGGATGAGATGGTTGGATGGCATCACTGATGTGATGGACATGAGTTTGAGTAAGCTCCGGGAGCTGGTGATGGATGGGGAAACCTGGCATGCTGCAGTCCAGGGGGTCGCAAAGAGTTGGACATGACTGAGCGACTGAACTGAACTGAAGAAAACAGAAGACATGTATACAGAAAAGTATAAGACACTGATGAAAGAAATCAAAGATGGCATAAACAGATGGAGGGATATTCCATGCTCCTGGGTCGGAAGAATCAATGTTGTGAAAATGACTGTACTACCAAAAGCAATCTACAGATTCAATGCAATCCCTATCAAATTACCAATGGCATTTTTCACAGAACTAGAACAAAAAATCCCACAATTTGTATGTAAACAAAAAGCCCCCAAATAGCCAAAGCAACCTTGAGAAAGAAGAATGGAGCTGGAGGAATCAACTTACCTGATTTCAGACTATGCCACAAAGCTACAGTCATTGAGATAGTATGGTACTGGCACAAAAACAGAAGGACAGACCAATGGAACAAGATAGAAAACCCAGAGATAAATCCATCCACCTATGGGCACCTTATCTTTGACAAAGAAAGCAAGAATATACAATGGGGAAAAGATAGTCTCTTCAATAAGAGGTGCTGGAAGAACTGAACAACTAACTACATGTAAAAGAATGAAATTAGAACACTTCCTAACACCATACACAAAGATAAACTTGAAATGGATTAAAGAGCTAAATGTAAGACCAGAAACTATAAAACTTTTTGAAGAAAACAGAGGTAGAACACTGTATGACATAAATCATAGCATGATCCTTTTTGACCCACCTCCTAGAATAATGGAAATAAAAACAAAAATAAATGGGACCTAATTAAACTTAAAAGCTTTTGCACAGCAAAGGAAACAAGGTGAAAAGACAACCTTCAGAATGGGAGAAAATAATATCAAATGAAACAACTGACAAAAGGATTAATTTCCAAAATATACAAGCAGCTCAGTACCAGAAAAACAAACAACCCAATCAAAAAGTGGGCAGAATACCTAAACAGACTTTTCTCTAAAGAAGATATATGGATGGCTTGTTACCTAAAGGTGCTCAATGCTTGTTACCTAAAGTATGTCATTGTGTAGCATGGCACATTTTAGGTAACCATATAATGCCACAGTATTTCTGCTGATTCCCTTGATCATTGAAACCTTTCTTTAAGTTTGTTCCAGTAGAACAATCCACAAGGTTCTTTCATCTGCCTTTAGGTTCACGTAGGAGTAGCAGCTTTGAATCAGTTCCCCGCCCCTTTTATTAACTCCAAGGGCCTGTATTACACATACTCAGACTTTTCCCTTTAAGTCAGGGGCTCACCTACTGTTTACCCGGGACCATTAAACCATTAAGAAAAATGATGCTTCATGGGCCAGGACAATTTATGCACTTTGTTGAAAGTGAAGCTAATTTCTTCTTGCTCTGTGGAAAATGTTGTTTATACTTATTAAAAGTTCCAGGAATTCTGCACCCTGAGCTGATCCAGGTGTGATCCCGACAGAACAGGCAACAGGACTACTATTTCCCCATGAGTACTTGTTTGACTTTGGGGCCCTAATAACTCTAAACAGGGCCTGGTGTTGGCCTCAGTCTCTATTTTTGAATTATGCTTGTTCTCATGACTCTGAATTAATGCCACCTCACTTTTCCTGTCAGATTCATCCCCCTCACTTGAAAGTCTGAAGTTGAATGGGGCCACTTCTCCGTCCCTCCTGGGTTTTGGACTGGAATTCTGCCTATGGATTGCCCTGTTCCCTCCTTCTTTGTCTTGGCACTGCCACTGTGGCACTTGACCTCAAAAATTTGTCAAAGTCAGATGGCCTGCTGCCTTTTCCAGAGGACACAGATGAAGAGGGCAGAAGACAAACTGAAGACCAACTTCTAAGGACACGGCCACAGGAGGCACTGGCTCCCCCTGGTTTTCAATGTTACTGCTTTTTCAGTCCTTCTCAGCTGATAGAGCTCTACTTCCTGTTGGAGCCAACTTCAAGCCATTTTCCAGGTCTATTTTCTGAACTGCTTCTTGGAAATGTAATTAAAGTGCAAGGGGAGACGATTGCACTGTTTGCATTTGCCATCAGGCCAGGAAGTGACATTCCTGGATAATAAGAATTTCCATAATAGGTGAAAAGTGCAACCCCAGAGAAGCCTTGAGGTTGATGAAATTAGGGTTTTTCCAAATGAGGAAGATAGGAAGCCACATAAAATGAACTGTAACCTTGGAAACTATGACGTACGAAAACAGATGTAGGCAGAAGGATGGAAGTCCACAGAGAGGGTAGACAAAGGAAGACTTGGTGACAAACCATTTCAAAGTTGTTCACCTGCAGCCAAGGGAGTAAGGCACTGTGTCTGACATTCTGGCCTATCTCACCCTGGGTTCTAGGCAAACCAGCTCTCCACTGCATCAGAAATGTCAGGCTTTATATAGGTTTTGGTTATAAACAATATGTTTACAATTACCTGATCCCCTTTGGTTCACTTCTACCCCTAGTGAGTAAAGTTCTGGTTATTAATTTGGCTTCTCTGAAATCCTGATATTGGGAAGAGGCTGCCTGGGATAGTGTTCATGACTATTTTGTTAAATAGATAAGCTATTTCTGATCCATTAAAGCTGAGGACAAGATTCTGGGTCTGACTTGACTCATCCATGAGCTCCTTCCTGCTAGACACAGCCACCTACTGGAAACTTGAAAAATCTCCCAAGTCTCTCTTGCCTTCAGAGACACTTGAAGCCTCTCACATGTTTCTCCTTGTCCTCTTGCCTTTCTTGCAATATTCAATTTGTAGTCTCCATACTGCATACTTTGAAAGGGAAGTGACCTGCCTGGGCTCTTGTGTAGTAGCTATCACTCCTGACTTCTGCTAATGACTGAGATCACTGTACACAGTTGCTTGCACTGATTCTGGTTATTTTGTTGCACTGCTCACCCATTAACTTCCTTTCCTGGAAAGATGTTTTAAAAACCACTTTGCTTCTGGAAGTAGGCTACTGGCATGCTGCAGGCCTAGGTCAAATCTCAGAGTGACCACAGTATAGCTTTCTTGTTAAGGAAGGAGGCTGAATGGTGAGGTTAGGGCCATGCTGAGGAGGATCTGAAATGTTTGCTGGGGAATTCTTGAAGAATTTTGTAGGGAATTGGGAGATTTTGGCTTTCTCAGCTAAGAGGCAACCTGCCCATATATGAATTTTTGATGATGTAGAGATTGATTAGAAAAGACAAGGGCTGGAGGGATCTATTGTGATGGTCCAAATGCCAGAGATAGGGCTAGCAATGGAGATGGAGAAACAAAGTTAGAAGAGATTTTGGAGGAATACTATGCAGAATTGGCAAAGAGGTGTCTTATGAAGGGTGAAGATTAAAAGATTCATGGAAGTCCATTTAAAACTTTATTAGGTATATATTTATTTTTATGTGTCGAAGTCCCTGCCTGCCGTGGTCTCATGTGAATGACATGGCAGATGTTTGCAGAAAATGGACATGGAAATAGCAGTGTCTGGAGGACTATAAGGTTCAGAAAGCTCTGATTCTCAAAAGTTGTGAGCCGTATGCCCTGCTGTGCCTCTGTGGTCCCAGGAAGCAGTTCTGACCTCACTGGAGCAAGCTTGCAATGTCTCCCATGCCTCATTATCAAACCAGAAACAGAAGTTGAATGAGGAAAAGTTACATGCCCAGGGAATTACAGGACTTTACTACTTTATATCTCAAAAATCCAAGAATCATTCATTCACTCATTCATTCATCCACTCATTTACTCAACAAATACCATTGAGTGCCTACAATGTAACAAGCACCATTCTGAAAATTCACTGGTGAGCAAAACCAGGAGTGGTCATAGCTGTTGTGGGATTTATGGAATCCAGAGGAAAAGACAGATGTTAATCTATCCTTTAAATGAATGGAAAACTGCCCTTGGAATAAGTGCTAAGGGGAGACTCATGGTACTCTAAGGCCTGAGAGTGGGAGAATCTGGCCCAATCAGGGAGGTCTGTGAAGTAAGGAAATTTCTTGCACTGATATTTGACAGGCTGGAAGGAGTTTAAGTGAGCTAAGAGGCTGAGGAAGAGGGTGTAGGGGGGAATCAGAGAGGACAGCATGTGCAAATACCTTGTGGCCACACGAGGCATTGAGAGCACTAAGGACAGAAAGAGAGATGTTGTGGCCAGAGTGCAAAGGGCAAGGGGAAGAAAGAAGGAACAGGCAGCTGGAGTGGGCAGGGCCAGACCATTCTGGGTCTGTGAGCCACAGTCTTTATCCCGTTTATCATGTTTAAAGTCTAATCACATCATGTTGTCTTCGCTGTATTGCTTTAAGGATTACTTTCTATTTATGGCAAGTATTATTAATTTTTAATGTGTAAAGATTTTTAAAATATATATATTTAAAATTAAAAATTGACTTGATTTAAATAAAAATAGTAATAGTCATACAGGTGGTAGGTAGAAATTGCAAACATGGAGTGGAATCAGCTCTCATGGAAGGAGTGTGGATGCTGATCACAAGTCTAGTTACCATCCATCACCGTACAGTTCACCCCTTTTATTCATTATACCCGTTCCTCTCAGTTCAATTCAGTTGCTCAGTTGTGTCTAACTCTTTGCATGCCATGGACTGCTGCACGCCAGGCTTCCCTGTCCATCACCAACTCCTGAACTTACTCAAACTTATGTGCATCACATCAGTGATGCCATCCAACCGTCTCATCCTCTGTTGTCCCCTTCTCCTCCTGCTCTCAATCTTTCCCAGCATCAGGGTCTTTTCAAATGAGTCAGTTCTTCGCATCAGGTGGCCAAAGTATTGGAGTTTCAGCTTCAGCATGAGTCCTTCCAGTGAATATTCAGGACCGATTTCCTTTAGGATGGACTGGTTGGATCTTGCAGTCAAAGGGACTCTCAAGAGTCTTCTCCAACACCACAGTTCAAAAGCATCAATTGTTTGGCGCTCAGCTTTCTTTATAGTCCGACTCTCACATCCATACATGACTACTGGAAAAACTATAGCTTTGACTAGATGGACCTTTGTCAGCAAAGTAATATCTCTGCTTTTTAATATGCTGTCTAGGTTGGTCATAGCTTTTCTTCCAAGGAACAAGTGTCTTTTAATTTCATGGCTGCAGTCACCATCTGCAGTGATTTTGGAGCCCCAAAAACTAAAGTCAGCCACTGTTTCCACTGTTTCCCCATCTATTTGCCATGAAGTGATGGGACCAGATGCCATGATCT